>NC_060138.1:425114959-430573896 GCF_021461385.2 Schistocerca piceifrons
ATGAGTAAAAACATACCTCTAATATATTGGCCAGGCACTTCTCCTGACCTACATCCCACTGAGAATGTCTGTCAGTTGCTAAAAAGGAACGTGACCAAAGACCAAGTAACAAAGAAAATACATTTCCAGGAAAGAGACATATTTTACTAGAATCAAAAGGAAGATTTGAGGGATATGTCCGTGCGATGCATAGACAGCATACCTCACATGGTTCAGCCTGTGATTGCTGTGAAGCTTTGTTTGACTGTTGTTGTTGTCAAAATGGTCCAAATGGCTCTGAGCACTATGGGACTTAACATCTTAGGTCATCAGTCCCCTAGAACTTAGAACTACTTAAACCTAACTAACCTAAGGACATCACACACATCCATGCCCGAGGCAGGATTGGAACCTGCAACCGTAGCAGTCCCGCGGTTCCGGACTGCAGCGCCTAGAACCGCACGGTCACCGAGGCCGGCTGTTGTTGTCATGTTCAGTTCGAACACTGGTTTGATGCAACTGTCCATTCTTCTCTATCTTGTGCGAGGCTCTTCATCTCCGACTAACTATTGCAACCTACATCCTTCTGAATCTGCTTACTGTATTCATTTCTTGGTTTCCCTCTACGATTCCTACCCCCTCCCCCCCCCCCCCCCCCCCAACTTTCCCTACAATATTAAATTGGTGATCCCTTGGTGTTTGAGAATCTATCCTATCAACCGATCCCTTCTTTGGTCAAGTTGTGTCACACATTTCTTGTCTCCCCAATTCTTTTCAGTACTTTCTCATTAGTTATGTGGTCGACCCATCTATCATCAACATTTTTCTGTAGCACCACGTTTAAGAAAAGGCTTGCTAACTCTTAAATCTATATTCGAGGTTAATAAATTTCCCTTTTTTAAGAAATACTCTTTTTGCCCTTACCAGTCTACATTTTATATTCTGTCTACATCGGCCATCATCAGTTATTTTGGTGCCCAAATAGCAAAACGCATCTACTACTTCAAGTGTCTCGTTCCTAATCTAATTCCCTCAGCATCACCTGATTTAATTCGACTACATTGTATTACCCTTGTTTTGCTTTTCTTGAGGTTTATCTCATATCCACCTTTCAAGACAATGTCCATTCCATTCAACTGCTATTCCAAGTCCTTGGCTATCTGTGAGAGAATTCCAATGTAATCAGCAAACCTCGAAGTTTAATTTTTTTCCCTGAACTTTAATTTCTACTCCTAATTTTTCTTTGGTTTCCTTTACTCCTTGTTTAGTGTGCGGTGTTTGAATATATATACAGTATTAATAAAAACGGTAAAGGAGGCTTAAATCCATTTGTTGTGGGATTATTTTTATTCTGAAACATGTATCTGTATATGCTCAGGCATACAGTATACGCACGACCTAAGCCACTGCAAATGTGAAATGTTGATACATTAATAATCGGTGTAACCGCCAGCATGTTGAATGCGCGAATTAAAATGTGGATGCATTGTGCTGTGCCGGAACTCAGTTTGTGGAATGGAGTTCCATGCCTTTGCACTTGGTCGGTCAATACAAGGACAGTTAATGCTGGTTATGGATATCTCTGGAATTGTCGTCTCATCATGTGCCGTATGTTCTCTATTAGAAGAAAGATTTGGTGATCGAGTAGGCCAAGGCAACATGTCAGCACTCTGCAGAACATGCCCTTTTCACACATTATTGTCATTTAATGTTGCCTCACGTAATGGAAACTGCATTTCCTGGAACTCGATCGTCCTACCGCTTCAGAACCCATCCACGTGTTTATATTGAGGCCTCTGGCGTGTACTAGATGTACTGGTACTTTAGCACAGGTTTCACTTTTGACGGCCCTTCAGGGCTGAAGCAGCTTAGCGTAACAGTGATCTACCAGAACATACTTTCATCAGAATGTGTGTGTGCATGTGTGTGTGTCTGTGTGTGTGTGAGAGAGAGAGAGAGAGAGAGAGAGAGAGAGAGAGAAGAGAGGGGGGGGGCAAATCGACACGTTGTTCGTTCATCGTCCCAAGATTCCTCAGTGGTAGTGCGCTCATACTTTACATTACTATGTCGTCGATAAGGTGGCAGCGTAGACTCCTGCCACAGATATTTATCGCCGTGTAGTCAGGATTTTATGTGCCTGCGTGCCGTGAGGGCCTGGTGGCGAGTGTGGGAGGACTCCTTCCACAGTGGGGGCGTAAATTTTTCGTCAAGCCGCGTCGCGTCCTCTATCACGGCTGCCCGCGCGCTGCGGGACCCGGATGCCGAAGCGCCGGCTCGCCGCTTTATTCACGCCGGCATATCGGCGCTGACGCACGCGGCTCTACTGCTCACTGGTCCGCATTCGCATCCACACTCTCACTGTCTCTCTCTCTCTCTCTCTCTCTCTCTGATCGACATCGGTTCCCTTCTATGCCATCCATTATCCCTGTGTCCATTTCCAGGGGTTTCTAGTCTGTTACGCTTAGTGTGGCTCGGTGTTAACACGCTGGACTACGGACGAAAAGGTATAGAGTTCGATCCCCTTCAGCCTCGGGATTTTCATCAGGCATGTATGACTTCTTTCATCTGTGTAATTCAATGTTAACGTGAAAAATGCCAAGCTGTACAATGGTCCGGACTATTTCTGTACTGAACATTTTGTCTTACCATAAATGGGTGGTTAAGTTCAAAGGTCGGAGGAAAACAAGGAGATACTACCCCAAACAGTGAATCACTGTGTTCTTCAAATCAGTTTTCCGGTTGATGACAGCTTCACTATTTACATTTCCCTGGAGAACACATTACGCAACGTTGTACAGCTGTCTAGCTTTAAAAAAGGTTCCATGATTGCAAAATTGAAGCTGACACGTCACTGAGATATCAGACGTGAAGACTTGTCATAAACAGTGAACGTTTCCTCTCTGATCCTGTTTCTTTGATAGAGAAAGAATGCTACCTCACTTACGACTCGTACATGCCAGACAAAGATTTTCGTTGTAAACTGTACCAGGACATTAGTTCCTTTCTTTTTGCCTGTCGTCTTTCAGGACACTGTTGCTGGAGATTTGTAAGATGCAACTTTTCTACTTGAAACTCTGAAGCCTAACGAGGTGAGTCGTAGTTAAGGACAGAATGAGATGACGCAGTAGTTAGCACTCTGGACCAGAGACGAAATGCCGCTGGACCTGGTGGGATACCAGTTCGATTTTACACAGACTACGCGAAGGAACTTGCCCCCCTTCTTGCAGCGGTGTACCGTAGGTCTCTAGAAGAGCGTAGCGTTCCAAAGGATTGGAAAAGAGCACAGGTCATCCCCGTTTTCAAGAAGGGACGTCGAACAGATGTGCAGAACTATAGACCTAATCTCTAACGTCAATCAGTTGTAGAATTTTGGAACACGTATTATGTTCGAGTATAATGACTTTTCTGGAGACTAGAAATCTACTCTGTAGGAATCAGCATGGGTTTCGTAAAAGACGGTCGTGTGAAACCCAGCTCGCGCTATTCGTCCACGAGACTCAGAGGGCCATAGACACGGGTTCACAGGTAGATGCCGTGTTTCTTGACTTCCGCAAGGCGTTCGATACAGTTCCCCACAGTCGTTTAATGAACAAAGTAAGAGCATATGGACTATCAGACCAATTGTGTGATTGGATTGAAGAGCTCCTAGATAACAGAACGCAGCATGTCATTCTCAATGGAGAGAAGTCTTCCGAAGTAAGAGTGATTTCAGGTGTGCCGCAGGGGAGTGTCATAGGACCGTTGCTATTCACAATATATATAAATGACTTTGTGGATGACATCGAAAGTTCACTGAGGCTTTTTGCAGATGATGCTGTGGTGTATCGAGAGGTTGTAACAATGGAAAATTGTACTGAAATGCAGGAGGATCTGCAGCGAATTGACGCATGGTGCAGGGAATGGCAATTGAATCTCAATGTAGACAAGTGTAATGTGCTGCGAATACATAGAAAGATAGATCCCTTATCATTTAGCTACAAAATAGCAGGTCAGCAACTGGAAGCAGTTGATTCCATAAATTATCTGGGAGTACGCATTAGGAGTGATTTAAAATGGAATGATCATATAAAGTTGATCGTCGGTAAAGCAGATGCCAGACTGAGATTCATTGGAAGAATCCTAAGGAAATGCAATCCGAAAACAAAGGAAGTAGGTTACAGTACGCTTGTTCGCCCACTGCTTGGATACTGCTCAGCAGTGTGGGATCCGTACCAGATAGGGTTGATAGAAGAGATAGAAAAGATCAAACGGAGAGCAACGCGCTTCGTTACAGATCATTTAGTAATCGCGAAAGCGTTACGGAGATGATAGATAAACTCCAGTGGAAGACTCTGCAGGAGAGTCGCTCAGTAGCTCGGTACGGGCTTTTGTTAAAGTTTCGAGAACATACCTTCACCGAAGAGTCAAGCAGTATTTTGCTTCCTCCTACGTATATCTCACGAAGAGACCATGAGGATAAAATCAGAGAGATTAGAGCCCACACATAAGCATACCGACAATCCTTCTTTCCACGAACAATACGAGACTGGAACAGAAGGGAGAACCGATAGAGGTACTGAGGGTACCCTCCGCCACACACCGTCAGGTGGCTTGCGGAGTATGGATGTAGATGTAAATGTAGGACGACAACACGATTTAGTTTTCCTGTGATTCCCTACACCGTTCCAGACAAACACTGGGATGGTTACTTTGAAATGTCATCCTTTAAGAAAGAAGAAAAAGGATTGAAGTCGTGCTCTGTCTCTAATGCCCTCGCAGTCGATGGGATGTAAGACTCCGTTAGGATACAGTGTTAGTGCTGCATTTCTTAACGCATCCACGTCGATTAAACATATAAGAGTTACACTACAAAGAGTTATGAAACATAACGAGCAAAACGTCGGTCGTTGGGGAGGTGAGTGATCAACTTTAAATTTTGGGAGAATTCTAGGAAAGTGTAACTCATACATAAAGGATCATACGTAATACTTTCGTGACCCATTCTTGAATACCGCTCTGGTGTTTGGGGTCCCCGTCAGGTTGAAGTACAGGAAAGCATCGTAGCGATTGAGAGGCGCTGCTATTTTTGTTACCAGTAGTTTTGAACATCCCGGGACTGTTACGGAAATGCTCCTTCCACTCAAATAGGAATTGCTGTAGGGAAGACACTTCCTTTCCGCGAAACACTATCGACGTATGCCAATATGTCACTCGGTCAGGTCGCAGTCGGCATTGGGTTTCTGTGGCAAAATGTAAAGTTTCCGGACTCTCTCACTACAGTGTCCTACATGAAGGCTTCTCAAGTGCTTAAAGGCCCATTGCAGGGCAAGCGCCTTACCCATATCATCAATGGTCTGTATAGTTGGCAGCGTTGACGCTGCAGTCCTTAAACGTGTACAGTACCGTGCATCTTATTGGATCTAATGGAGGTGAGTTGGTGGTCATTTTCTAGACGACCACGAGGTTGTTGGCGAATTAGTAAGAGATTGGAGAAGCAGGTCAGTCACGTTGTCTTCAAGGAAAACATCACGGTATTTGGCTTGATCTAGTTATAAAAACCATGTAAAATATAAATCTGGATCACCAGTTGGACTGTAGGAACTCATTCCTTTCGCGAAATAGTCACCTCGTTCGGCTTCACAGGTCTGTGTGGATCACAAACCACTCACGAATTGCGTTGCAGGGTGCCATCCTTATAGACCAAGACTGTCGTCAGAATTCTACTAACAAAGCCAGGTAGTGGGCCTTGCCTCACCTTGTCCATATCCTACGTCGCCGTAACAGTACCACCGTCCAACGCAAGTCATGACACTGACACTACTAAAAACATAAATTCTGCAGCGCACAGACTGAACACCATTTCTATAAAGTTGGCTACCCTTAATATAAATAACTTTTCGTCTACAGTGTCTCAAGTAGCGAAAGTTTCATTGTACTCACCCTGCCTGTCACGTGGTCTCAAACTAGGAGATGTGCTGTTCTGATTGGGTATCTTTGGACATGCAGTTTGACACACTTTACCAATGGCCTCCGCCGTCTAGTATCGTTGCCGGTATACTAAGGGGTCTCGTATTGGTGTAACGTATATGTCACGTATTTCTGTGTAATTTCGCAACAGTTTAGTCACCGCTGTGTACCATGACGCGGTATTTTCTTCATGTACCCCTAAAAACCTTGTCTTACGTAATAACAGTTGTCGAAACAATTCGTCGTTAAGTAAATTTCAATGTCACTATGCGTAGCTCGTATAGACTATGCCCGCTATAATTTACAATTAATACAAACATAAACATCATCCGTGAACTGCATTTAAAGGTAAGGTAAAAATTTTGATGTTAATAAAAGGTATAAGTTAAGATTCAGAACATTAGGATGATGAAGAGCAATAAATTTCACACATAAAACATACACAACTATGTATTCACAAGCAAGGAACGCTTCTGACTGTTGTCGGTAAGAATACATTAAAACATAAAAATATAAAAAACAGTAAATTGACGCGAACAAATAAAAAGACGTAATTCTATAGTTAAACTAATGGCAATTTGATTCTTCCTGGAACGAATGCAATTTCATTTATAAATGGTTGGTTGTTATTACGTGCATTAATAGTCGTAGCTGTTGGTGAATACATGTAAAGAAAGTGAATTTTAGTTATTTCTTTTCCCCACAACATACATATTCGTCATAAGTCGGAGAGGACATCTTCACCAGCTCCTGAAAGAGAAATGAAACTGATGCAACCTATCCGGAACGCTGCAGTCAGAACTACACAAAAATATTCTATCGCAAAACAAATAAATAAATAAAAATAGAGACGAAAATAAGAAAAGGGAAACTTTGGAAGAAAACACTGATTATAAATTTGGTTAAGGTTCAATTTGTCTGAGAAATTTCTTACGAGAAAGTTTAAAAGGTTATGTAAAATACGCATTAGAGAAAACGTATGTCCAGTCACTCGCCTTTACTACGCTTCCTTCAATTAAAATTCTCTATACACTGACAAGGCTCCTTTGCCTTGAAATCATACAGCGTACAATCAAAATAAATTCATTACTTATATCCACATATCACCATGGAAGCGTAGATCGGGAGCAGAGCCCATTCAGACGACTAACCTATTTTTAAAATAAAAAACTCATTTTCGCAAAACTGGAGTAAGATGTTGGTTGGTCACGAAAAGTCCAGAAAAAATGAAGAGGAATGTATCTAAACTTCAGTATTTTAAACATAGCTGCGCAACAGCAACGGTTCTACGTAATAGGATTAAAAACAGCCGACCAGTTGCAAAGGATAAAGTAATCTTTACCTAGGTTTCGATAGATTTAAATCTGTCTTCTTCAGAAGGCGGCAGTATTACATTAACATCTTCTGAAGAAGATAGATTTAAATCTATCGAAACCTAGGTAAAGATTACTTTATCCTTTGCAACTGGTCGGCTGTTTTTAATCGTATCTAAACTTTTTTATATTGTAACTGTTTCTGTATTTTATTTTTGACACAAAGTACTAGTTTTTGGTTAAAACACAATATGGTTTCTGTGCTGGAGACTGAACTCTACTTTCTACCTGTGATGGCAATATGACTCTCATCGCCTCCTCCTAAGAACTTTTTGTGTGCACTGGTTTAATAACCCATTGTTAATTGATCATTGGTATTCTTTAATGTAAAAATGCGCAAAACAGCTAATAAACACATGCATGTGATTTGAGTATTGTTTCGATGGCTCAGGAAGAGCGTAATTCATCGACAACTTGCTGATTGGTGTATGTATGTTAGTATGACTTCTATTAATTTTCAATACAACTGCATGTTGTTGTTGTCTTCAGTCCTGAGACTGGTTTGATGCAGCCCTCCATGCTACTCTATCCTGTGCAAGCTTCTTCATCTCCCAGTACCTACTGCAACCTACATCCTTCTGAATCTGCTTGGTGTATTCATCTCTTGGTCTCCCTCTACGATTTTTACCCTCCACGCTGCCCTCCAATACTAAATTGGTGATCCCTTGATGCCTCAGAACATGTGCTACCAACCGATCCCTTCCTCTAGTCAAGTTGTGCCACAAGCTTCTCTTCTCCCCAATCCTATTCAACACCTCCTCATTAGTTATGTGAACTACCCATCTATTCTTCAGCATTCTTCTGTAGCACTACTTTTTCAAAGCTTCTATTCTCTTCTTGTCCAAGCTATTTATCGTCCATGTTTCACTTCCATAGATGGCTACACTCCATACAAATACTTTCAGAAACGACTTTCTGACACTTAAATCTATACTCGATGTTAACAAATTTTTCTTCTTCAGAAACGCTTTCCTTGCCATTGCCAGTCTACATTTTATATCCTCTCCGACCATCATCAGTTATTTTGCTCCCCAAATAGCAAAACTCCTTTACTACTTTAAGTGTCTCATTTCCTAATCTAATACCCTCAACATCACCCGACTTAATTCGACTACATTCCATTATCCTCGTTTTGCTTATGTTGATGTTCATGCTATATCCTCCTTTCAAGACACTATCCATTCCGTTCAATTGCTCTTCCAAGTCCTTTGCTGTCTCTGACAGAATTACAATGTCATCGGCGAACCTCAAAGTTTTTATTTCTTCTCCATGGATTTTAATACCTACTCCGAATTTTTCTTTTGTTTCCTTCACTGCTTGCTCAATATACAGATTGAATAACATCGGGGATAGGCTACAACCCTGTCTTAATTCCTTCCCAACCACTGCTTCCCTCTCATGCCCCTCAACTCTTATAACTGCCATTTGGTTTCTATACAATTTGTGAATAGCCTGTCGCTCCCTATATTTTACCCCTGGCACCTTCAGAATTTGAAAGAGACTATTCCAGTCGACATTGTCAAAAGCTTTCTCTAAGTCTACAAATGCTAGAAACGTAGGTTTGCCTTTCCTTCATCTATCTTCTAAGATAAGCCATAAGGTCAGTATTGCCTCACGTGTTCCAATATTTCTACGGAATCCGAACTGATCTTCCCCAAGGTCGGCTTCTACTAGTATTTCCATTCGTCTGTAAAGAATTCGTGTTAGTATTTTGCAGCCGTGACTTATTAAACTGATAATTCGGTAATTTTCACATCTGTCAACACCTGCTTTCTTTGGGATTGGAATTATTATATTCTTCTTGAAGTCTGTGGGTATTTCGCCTGTCTCATACATCTTGCTCACCAGATGGTAGAGTTCTGTCAGGACTGGCTCTCCCAAGGCCGTCAGTAGTTCCATTGGAATGTTGTCTACTCCCGGGGCCTTGTTTCGACTTGGGTCTTTCAGTGCTCTGTCAAACTCTTCACGTAGTATCATATCTCCCATTTCATCTTCATCTACATCCTCTTCCATTTCCATAATATTGTCCTCAAGTACATCGCCCTTGTATAGACCCTCTATATACTCCTCCCACATTTCTGCTTTCCCTTCTTTGCTTAGAACTGGGTTTCCATCTGAGCTCTTGATATTCATACAAGTGGTTCTCTTTTCTCCAAAAGTCTCTTTCATTTCCCTGTTGGCAGTATCTATCTTACCCCTAGTGAGATAAGCTTCTACATCCTTACATTTATCCTCTAGCCATCCCTGCTTAGCCATTTTGCACTTCCTGTCGATCTCATTTTTGAGACGTTTGTATTCCTTTTTGCATGCTTCATTTACTGCATTTTTATATTTTCTCCTGTCATCAATTAAATTCAATATTTCTTCTGTTACTCAAGGATTTCTACTAGCCCTCGACTTTTTACCTACTTGATCCTCGGCTGCCTTCACTACTTCATCCCTCAAAGCTACCCCTTCTTCTTCTACTGTATTTTTTCCCCCATTCCTGCCATTTGTTCCCTTATGCTCTCCCTGAAACCTCTGGTTCTTTCAGTTTATCCAGGTCCCATCTCCTTAAATTCCCACCTCTTTGCAGTTTCTTCAGTTTCGATCTGCAGTTCATAACCAATTGATTGTGGTCACAGTCCACATCTGCCCCTGGAAATGTCTTACAATTTAAAACGTGGTTCCTAAATCTCTGTCTTACCATTATATAATCTATCTGAAATCTGCCAGTATCTCCAGGCTTCTTCTATGTATACAACCTTCTTTTATGAATCTTGAACCACGTGTTAGCAATGATCAAGTTGTGCTCTGTGCAAAATTCTACTAGGCGGCTTCCTCATTCATTTCTTACCCCCAATCCACATTCACCTACTACGTTTCCTTCTCCCCCTTTTCCTACTGACGAATTCCAGTCACACATGACTATTAAATTTTCGTCTCCCTTCACTATCTGAATAATTTCTTTTATTTCATCATACATTTCTTCTATTTCTTCGTCATCTGCAGAGCTAGTTGGCATATAAACTTGTACTACTATAGTAGGCATGGGCTTCGTGTCTATCTTGGCCAAATAATGCGTTCACTATGCTGTTTGTAGTAGCTTACCCGCATTGCTATTTTTTTATTCATTATTAAACCTACTCCTGCATTACCCCTATTTGACTTTGTATTTATAACCCTGTATTCGCCTGACCAAAAGTCTTGTTCCTCCTGCCACCGAACTTCACTAATTCCCACTATATCTAACTTTAACCTATCCATTTCCCTTTTTAAATTTTCTAACCTACCTGCCCGATTAAGGGATCTGACATTCCACGCTCCGATTCGTAGAACGCCAGTTTTCTTTCTCCTGATAACGACGTCCTCTTGAGTATTCCCCGCCTGGAGATCCGAATGGGGGACCATTTTACCTCTGGAATATTTTACCGAAGAGGACGCCATCATCATTAACCACACAGTAAAGCTGCATGCCCTCGGTAAAAATTACGTCTGTAGTTTCCCTTTGCTTTCAACCGTTCGCAGTACCAGCTCAGCAAGGGCGTTTTGGTTAGTGTTACAAGGCCAGATCAGTCAATCATCCAGACTGTTGCCCCTGCAACTACTGAAAAGGCTGCTGCCCCTCTTCAGGAACCACGCGTTTGTCTGGCCTCTCAACAGATACCCCTCCGTTGTGGCTGCACCTACGGTACGACTATCTGTATCGCTGAGGCACGCAAGCTTCCCCACCAACGGCAAGGTCCATGGTTCATGGGGGGAGGCAAGTGCATATTGAGTCAGTTTTAATCAGTTATCGAAGGAGCAGATTGAGCATATGTCTCATTAAAATCAACCTAGAAATTTGCTTTCCGTTGGTGGTCTTATAGTTTCAGTACCTCTTATACTATAAAATAAAGACACTTGCGACCTCTGCAAGTCAGAATGGCTATAAAAGCGTTCGTCACCGCAAACACCCTGCGCCTGCCTGCCCCCGACTTACGTCTTCGCACCGTCTGCAGTCTGTGAGGGCGCCTTCTTAAAGCTGTCACCCATCCACCACGTGACCTACCAACTTGTATTACTTGTAGCAGTAGTGTACCGTAGGTCACTGGAGGTGAGATGCTTTACTGATCGCTGAAAAAATAAAAGCCAACGTTATTCCCATTTCCAAGAGGGTCGTCGAACAGACACACAAAACTGCAGGCTTTTATTACTGATATAGGTCTATTATAGAGTTTTTTAACCTGTTCTATGTTCGCGTTTTACTTGACTTCCGTAAGGCATTCGATACAGCTCCGCCTACCGCCTAAAACCCAAAATACGAGTGTATAGAATATCAGACCAACTATGCGTTTGGATAGCAGAGTTTCTAACAAACGACACACAGCATATCATTCTCAGTGGAGAGAAAGCTTCAGAAGTAAAATTAACTTCGTACATACCCCAGGAGAGTTTTGATAGAACCCTTGCTACTCACTATATATATATAAATGAGTTACTGAAAAACGTCGGAAGTTCCATGAGGCTTTCGCGTATGTTGCTGTTGTACACGGGGAAGTCACAAAACTAGAAAATTGTAGCGAAATGCGGAAAGACCCACAAGGGAAGTATCTATTATGTCTTGCGAAGAGACAATGAAACTAAAAGTAGAGAGATTCGAGCACGCATCGAACCTTAACAGCAGTCGCTCTTCCAGTGAACAATTCGCGACTGGAACTGGAAAAGGTGAGAGTGGCTGTGATAAAGTACCCTCCACCACAACTGCGGTGTACAGATGTAGATACAGATGTAGCACAGAAGTCTCACAGCAGCGCGGGAAAGTTCGTTACGTCATTGGCATTCTCTTCCTATAGACGAAGGACCAACTTGTCAGGGCACAAACGAATAGCTTACATTTACATCCATGTAATGACAGGGGCACCGGCTGATCGGGTGAAGTTGAAGCAGTCGCTGAACTTTCAGTTACGGGACCACCACAGTATCTTATTGTAGGTTAGACATCATTTCGGCCCTGTAACGCTGGAAGAAGAGAACCAGCGAGAAGGACCAAGAATGGAACACCAAGAAAGAAGTGGTCGGTATACAGAAGGGCGTATGGTAGGGATTTATCTCATACTATTCAAACCTGCGGACCTAGGAAACAGTGACACACATAAATCTTAGAAATGAGATTAACATTCACAAAGAAAGCTTATGAATGATAAGATCCGCCATTGACATAGTTATCCCTAGTGAAAGTAAGGAAAAATGCCAACAGCCGTCCAATGGACTGCACAGTTTACTGAACACAGAATATGAATTCAGAGGAAACCAAAGAAAGACGAAACTAATGACATTGAAGTTTAACATCGAAGATATGGACCACATAGAAGACAAAGTTAATTTATTCTGTTGTGTGGGAAGCAACACATAATGGACGAGGCAAGGGAAGTACAAGAAGCAGATTTCCACAGGCCATAATAGCATTCTGCCCTAGCAGAAATCTAATAACGTGATTTGAGGAATGAAGTTTTGAGGATAAATGTCTGGAACACATTACTATATGGAAGTCAATAATGGACTGCGGGAAAACCGGGAAACAATAGAATGGAAACATTTGAGATTTGGTTTTGTAGATGTATGCTGAAAGTTAAGCAGACTAACAACATAAGGAATGGATGTTCTTGGCAGAAAAAGGTGAGGAAACGAACGTTCGGGAAACACTGTCCAGAAAAAGGTCAGGATGATAAAACGTGCGTTAAGATAGCGGGGGACAACTTCTTGTTGCTGGAAATGTAGAGGGAAAAAGCTGTAGCGGAATACAAAGATTGCAATAAGACTTGTAGTCACAAAGCTTAAATCATTTCTTTGAAAAAGTGAAGATACGTAATTAATTATTTGTTTACTTGCAGGTATAAGTCTGCAGTACTGGTAACATTACAAGCCCCGCGCCACAGTAGTGAAACACGCTTATGGAAGGGGAAAAACAAATTGGCGCAGTGCAATGATGATGTTGAGTACCGCGCGTTAATTCGTTTTCTGCACTTGAAAGGTAACAACTCTGTGACACACCATGCTCATTTGGTGGAAGTGTACGGCTACATTACACTGTCATATGATATGGTGGTTAGATGACGCAGACGCTTGTCGTCAAACAAGACTGACTGAAGAAGTGGCACACCACCTATCTGTGAAGAAACGGAAGACGATCCACTACCCGAAGACAGCCGTATCACAATCGAAGCGACAGTGAAAGAAATGAAAATCAATGCACGTTATACTACATTTCGAACTTGAAAAAGGTTACACTACCTGGCTTGAGGACCTTTCTGTTTTCTTTGAGTCTTCAGTCTTCTGATTGGTTCGATGCGGCCCGCCACGTATTCCCCTTCTCTGATAAGTCTTTCTTCTCAGAGTGGCACTTACAACCTACGTCTTCGATTTTTTGCTGAATGTATTCCTGTCTCTGTCTTCCTCTACAGTTTTTACTCCCTACAGTCCCTGTAGATATCATAACAGGTGTCCCATTATCGCGGCCCTTCTTCCTGTCAGTGTTTTCCATATATTCATTTTCTCGTCGATGCTGCGGAGAATCTTCTCATTTATTATCTCATCTGTCCACCCAATTAGACAACATCGTTCTATGGCATCTCAAATGACGTGTGATGATCATGACTCCTTACACCCATTCAAAAATACTGTCTAATAACGGAAATGTTACTTCGATGCCAGACCGATCTGGATAATTTCTTTAGATGCCTTTCTATCATGGACAAGTGCAGCGAGTGTCACTATGACCTAAAGAGAAAGGTAAAAGCAAGCAATGGAAACATGTGGCTTCACCAATGCTGAAAAAAGGCGATAATCCAATAATCATCGAACGAAGTTATGAATGCTTTTCTGGACCTGCAATGATGCGGTACTAGGAGATTATGCTCATAAAGATTAAATTGTCACTGGAATGTACTACTGAAATCTGCTGTCTAGTTACGGAAGACTGTCAAGATGACGTGTTAAGGTACTGTGTTCAGGGCTGAATTATGGCAGACGACAAAGCCCCATCCTTTGGTGAACAAGACACAACCACACATGCTGCTTCTTTCCAATACAAACTTTTACCCCTCGTCTTATTCTCGTGACGTGGCACAACTGAACACTTCTTCTTTCCTCGAATAAGGAAACCATTGGGTAGTAAGTATTTCCAGACTGACGAAAATGCGTTTCTTGAATAGGCAAACTGCAGACTTCTACAGTCATGGTCTTCGCCAAGTCATCCATAGCTGGGAAAAATGAGTCGTATCGAAGGCTGAATATGCAGACGACTAACAGCATCATCACCAAGTCTTATGGGTGCAGCTTGATGTTTTCATGCCTATATCTGCTAGATACAACAAATAAAGGATGCTTCGATGGGTTGGGAACAGTTGTACGGAGTAACGCTTTAGTGGAGAGACATTAACAGAGCTAAGGACTATTGCTGGGATGAGCTACTTTTCGCAGGTAACATACACGCACTCTAAGAATTTATTTCCTGTCTAGCAGTGCAGCACAGCTTGCTGTAGTCTACGACACGCGTTACTAGGAACTGAATTTAATATATGTTGAAAGATCGAAAAACATCCGGTTAGTAACTTATTTTATGATATTTATTCTGCCTTAATCGGTTTCAGGGTTTTCTCATGCTGGGCTAAGTTCGAATGTACAAGCTTGGTAGTGAGTTGGAGAAGTGAACGATCGTGAAAGTAATAAATTGCCTGATGTATCTTGTGCTCTGCAGAAATTTCAACACATTCGATCTCCGCATAAATATTAGGCCGCACAACTGTCACAAATTCACTTTGCCGTGTCGCTCGTCTATGTAGTTCAACTGAACCAGTGGGAAATAAAGCCGTGCTGTCTGGGAAGCGAGATGGAGCCGCGGTACGGTTAACCGTGAACACTGCACAGTGTGTCTTCCCTGTGCGTAGCTCTGATCCGAATGTTAGGCTCGTCATCCACGGTCAAGGACCGTGAAAGATGTCATTCGTTGTCGCAAAGCGCAACATTTTGATGCTTGGATATTCGACGGGTGGCCGGGCAGCGCCTGATGTGATGGAACAGCCTCAGGCTCCCAGCAGGCGGCGGAGGCACGCAGGTGCGTGAGGTGCGTGCGCCGCTAATGAGCAGCCTGAGCCCGGGACTTCGCTGGGGCACCTCGTTACACGTTCCTCCACGTCCGCCGCTGGCCACGCTATTTATACAGCGCGCTCTCCATATTTTGTGTCTATTTTAATGCAGCCACAACGCCCCGCTCTGCTGCTCCTGTACCATTGTCTCGCATCTCGAGCATTTTCTCCCCGCCCCCTCTGCCTCCCCCCCACCCCCCTCCCCCCCCGGCCACCATTCCATGTCCTTCTGGCAGTGGGATACGGTGCGCTCCTCAGTTCCACAGCTGTACTATCCTCTTCGACAGAGGTGTCTTTTGCGAGCGAACGAATACTCGTCCTTGAGTAACAAAGTCCGCTTGTTTTCGCTTCATAACTTCATAACTTCAAATTTCACAAGCACTTTATTATTATGCTGAATAATAAATTCAGACGCGGGAAAAATATTTGACCGTACAAGTTCAATTATCTTTTATTTTCGTTTCTTTTATTGCCTCTGCCAAGTAATACAGGCTGACGTTGAGAAATCAGAGAAACGAGGGCCTGATTCACATACACGTCGTTAAAACACGTATCTGCGTCATTCTTATGAATTTGTCAATTATATTATAAACGTGCAGATATACACTATACAGGTACGAAGACAGTTCGTAAGTCTCAAAAACTCCTTCGAAATAGTAAAATAGACCAAACTGCTGACTGTTTTGTGTGCTGTGGTTAAAGTAATTACTCTCTGGAGTGAAGCAAATAATTTAAATTAATTTTTCTTTGTAGTGTAGCGGACGTTAATATTGTGGACAT
Source organism: Schistocerca piceifrons (assembly GCF_021461385.2). Classification (NCBI taxonomy): domain Eukaryota; kingdom Metazoa; phylum Arthropoda; class Insecta; order Orthoptera; family Acrididae; genus Schistocerca; species Schistocerca piceifrons. The sequence goes on from NC_060138.1 coordinate 425,131,143, forward strand.
CAGTCCGGGGACTGATTTCATGCAGCCGTAAACGCTACTGTGTCCTGTGCAAGCCTCTTCATCTCTTCATACCTACCGCAGCTTGCATCCATATTAACTTGATTAGTGTAGTGAAAGCTTTGTCTCCTTCTAAAATGTTTACTCTTGACACTTCTCTCCATTACCAAATTAACTAGTCGTTGATAAGAGTGCCCTATCAACAGACACATTCCTTTACTGACGTTGGGCCATAAATTTCCTTTCTTCCTAATACGATTAAATTAATCTTCAGCATTTGCTGAAGCACCAGATTTCACAAACTTTTTGTATCTTCTCCTGTGAACTGTCTATCGTCCACTTCCGTATAAGGTACATTCCAAAGAGAAACCATTCATAGCACTTCATGTAAGACGTTAAATAATCTCTACTTGCTACCTATTAATAATTTGCATTTTACATGCTCTGTACTCAGCAGCTGTCATTTATTTTGATGCTAATATGGCAAAACTAATTCAATACATTTAGTGTCTCATTTCCTAATCTAATTTCATCATCATCGCCTGATTTAATTCGACTAAACCCTATTATGCTTGCTTTCCTTTTGTTGACTCTCATCTTACAGTCTCTTTTTAAGGATAGTAGGGTTCCTTTCGGAATATCTTCTAAGATGAGAAGTTGGGCACTATGTAACCTGGAAAACCACACCAACACATACTTTCAATTGTATTACGAGAAATCTTGAAAAACGAACACTCACTTTACGATACTTTTGCTCTTTGATATTATTTAACTACGACTGAGATGAACTGTGTTTAGTACAAACATAATTCATGATTTTTTTTTAAATTAATGTGACTTGCAATTCTTGTGTAGAGCTCAGATTAGGGTTCCTTATTCTGGCTCGTACTTCAACATAAACTTCCATCTGATGTGACGAAAGAAACTGAACATTTCTATAATTTCAAAACAAAACTACAATTTAACCTCATAGCAATTATTCCTAATATTATCTGCTTAGTCCGTGGAAATTAAGATTTATTTTGACTGTACAGCAAGCGATAATTTTCAATGCATACGGGTATCTCTTCTTGTTGCACGTACATAACCAATTTTCTCTGATAAATGTGAATCTGGCCATGTAAATATTAAAGCTAGATAGGTGACAGAAAGTAGTTTTCCGTTATAGTTGAGGAAGCAGGCTTTTTTTTTTCCTTTCTAAGAAAGTAGCGACTTTCATAAATATTGCAGTCCAGTAGCTGCGATATTACTTCACTTTGTTAGTGTATACCTTCTCTTTTCTATGATGAGATGCACGGACCATGAATGAATGAATTACGAATAATTTTGTTATGTACACCCCTGTTGGTAATCGTCATTATTAAATCAGTGAAGTTCACGCTATCGTACCTTCTCGCCTCCCTGATGCGATGCACGGGTCAAGTCTCCTCCTGATGTGATCCGCGGATAAGGAGTAAACGAATTAGGAGTAATTTTCTTACGGACAAGCCTGTTGGTAAGCGCGATCATTAAATCACCTTAGTTCACGCCATCAAACTGACATCTACTTTTTGAACTTATCTTCCTTATTTGTATTCACACGTTTTGTAAAACTGAATGGAGAAGTGTAGTGATGAAAGATACTAACTCTTCCGCACCACTATTTAAAATCGTTGGAAGCCAAATGAATTGAAACGTGGTTGTATATTGCAGATCTGACACATCCCAGGTGCCCATTTTCTGCTCTTTCCGAAAGGTCAGTGGAATTCTTGAAGGTAGAATGATTGGTAGGTTGTCTCGCATAGTTTGTTGTCTATTGCAGCAGATGACGTAGCTGAGTTATTGACAGCATAGTACTGTTTCAAGCAAAGTACTGTTTCATCACAAGATGCGAAAACAATTCACTAAAGCCAGTAAGTCGTTCTGCACCGTTTCGGTATTGGTACCAGTTCACCAAGTTACACGCGGAAGCACCTGCTCCTTTAACCTTGTCTTGGACATTTCCTAAGCAAACTGATTCTTCCCGTAAAATATGGTCAGCACAAAAAAGCGGAAAGCTTCTCTTGCTTTATGTCTCTAACTTGTTGCCGGTGTGACTTTCTTCCAAAACGCTATTGACCGAGGAATACGTAACACTTCGACCAGCTGAGCGATTTAATTTCATCAATATTATACGTCCGTAGTGTGCGCAAAATTCTCTCAGCTACAGAACGCTGACGTTCTAGGACGTTACAGATATAACTGTTAAGAAGAAGTACATTAACTGTGCCATATGGCATCATTTGGAAGCATGGGGTCAGCGCACCGCTCTCCCGGCTTTTTCTGAGCTTTCCAATCTGTGGACTCACTACTTCTCTTGCAAGTAGCTCTTTCATTGATGTTACATCGCCGAGTGCACCCTAGTTCAGTTCTGAAGGGAAAAATCGCTGGCAGTATCGGGAATCGAACTTGGGTCCTCTAGATGGTGGTCTGACGCAATGAGTTGATATCTACTGGCGGACTATTGAAAAAACAGTCCTTGCATAAACTGGCACCTACATATCTGACAATAGTACCGCTCCAAATCTCAACAGTGTACACAGCATCAAAATCGGTAAACTGTGAAGTAAGGTTGTGACCATGTTACGTTGAATAGTTACATTATACTATCGATACTATCGAAACACACTGCTTTGGGAAAGCAGGTTCGTTAATCCCATGTAAAAAGTTAGTCTGTATTGTACTATGTGGAGGACAATAGGGGGAACAATGATAAGTGAAGCATAGATGCGAAAGCTGATAGGAGAGCTACTTTAGATGCAATGAAACTGTCTGCGTGTAGAATGTAGCCAGGGTAACAGTATTAGTATACACCAAACACCTTTCATGGTAGGACATTCTCGATCTGGGGGCCCTGGGTTCGATTTCCCACCGAGTCGGTAATTTTTTCCGCTAGTGAGTGGGTGTGTTTCGTTTTATTTCATTTTATGGCAGTACTTTAATAACGAAAAACAGCATTATCTGGGTCGACGAATGGTGAAAAGTTTCGCCTAGAGATAATGCGACACAGGTGGATGTCATATCTCACTAAGAATCTCGAGGCAACTGATTATTCGCTTATGAGACAGAAAAGATAGATTTACGGGGCAGAGGATAATCTCCAAGCGTTAAGTAATCCCTCAAACGCATCAGCAGGATGTCAAAATCATGCAAAGGGAATTAAAATCGATTAGACCTGAGTCATTTGTCCCGATGAGGAAACTTTCATCTTTTTCCGGAAAACAAAGCATATCTACGACGAAAGCAACTTGAACGACGAATTGTCAACTTCCTAGGTTATAAGATGAGGATTAATCTGTGATTATGCCGCAGGTTTTTGCATGCCACGGGTTCTAGTGGTTACAGTCAAGTCACTTTACCAGATTAAACCCAGACACTCCCAGGTCAACCAACAGAGCAGAAAATATCTTGAGTAAAGGCAATACAATGTAAAATAAGGTCAGTATATTAATCCGACATTTTCTTGTAGAAAACGTTCTCGTACCAACGGATTCTGGTCGTAAATTTCTGTTTGCCACACCTGTAGCGCAATACCTGGCTACCCTAGAGCTGTAGCAGAATTCCTGGCTGCTTAGAGCAGAAATAATTACGTTAGCAGTTCATGCTCCTGAAGAATGCCTATCGAAATGGTTGTTCGTCGGATTCTCTCGGCAACAGAAACTTACCTGTTTCTCTTGGGATGAAACAGAATTAAGATGTGTATGCAATTTGTGGACCTTAAAAAAATACGAAATTATAATAGAAAAAGTCGAAGAATGTCAGGGATAGCGGCGAGTTGTATAAGATCATCAAAATGAAGAAAGATTCAGTATATGGAGCGAAAGAATTTGCTATTGATACGAGAATTGCACTTAGTGGATAGACTATTAAAGAAATTTACAGCTGAATGAGGTAAATATAAGAAAACTTCCTTCATCCTATTGGTATAATATGCTCCAGTACGCCAGCCTGAGTGGCCGAGTGGTTCTAGGCGCAACGTTCTGCAACCGCGCGACCGCTATGGTCGGAGGTTCGAATCCTGCCTCGGGCATGGGTGTGTGTGATGTCCTTAGTAATGTTTAAGTAGTTCTAAGTTCTAGGGGACTAATGACCTCAGAAGTTAAGTCCCATAGTGCTCAGAGCCATTTGAACCATTTTGCTCCAGTATGGAAGAATTACACAGAATAGGGTTGTGAGGTGCTGGTTATACTTTTGTGTAACCTATTTTCCTTAGTTTCTATTAGTACAAAGAATTTATACAGAAATGAGAAGCTTCTGGAAATGTATGTTTCGGGTAAATTACGCTATGAAAATGCTAAATGAGCCGTGTTGTTTCTAATTGGGGTTACCTAAGAATATAATAAAAATTTCCGGACGGGAGTTCGGACCCAGCGTCTAATTACCTAATTACGACCATGTGTGTCTCAGTCGGTACATCTTACGGCTCGTTCTTAGCCATCAAACCCGTCTCCTAACGTCAACCCTCCCTCAAGAGAGAGCTGTGGATCAAATGAAAAAGTCCATCAATTATTACTCTGATAGGTGGCCGATGAGCAGAAATGCGATGTTTACAAGGAAAACGTACATCGGAATATGTAGCGCAGTATGACCGAATGTTCGGTGTGGTACGTTAGCGAAACTGAACATGACAAATTACGTAACCTACGAAAAGTAGCCGAATGTTCTACGGACGTATCATTAATGCCTTCCAGCACCCCTTCCCCATCTTTTTCATCCCTGACGCACTCAGCACATGCACGTGATGTAACAATTACGAAGCAAGTATCTTTTGTACGAAAGGATACCTCTGTTCTTTCGTGTAACCGATGCTTCGTAACCGACTTTCAGTTTTGGGGCCTGCCTACGGCGACAGGTAGGTTCGTTTCGCGTATTTAGTGTAAGTGTTTCCGCTAGAGTCTGTTTGGGTGCGTCAGACTGGGAGTTCTGCGAGCGTTACCGCCACCGCCGGCGCCGCCGCCGCCGCCACGCGTCCGTCCCGGAGGCTCAGGCCGGAGGCCGGCCAGCCAGATCGATTGCTTTTTTGCCGGCTGCCGGTCCCAGCCGCCCCCGCGAATCGCCCTTCCCCCAACCCTTCTTACTCCACCTCCTCTTCCCCCTCGTCATCATCATCCTCCTCCTCCTCCTCCTCCTCCTCCTCCTCCTCCTCAGCAGCCGCCGTGCGCCTGTAGCCTCGCCTCCAACACACTCCGCTTCAACTTCAATTTAACTTTTCGTAATTATTTAACTTTTCACATCAGAGCGTCACGTTTTTCTGTCGCCTGCCCTTTTTGCAGAGATGACCCAGTGGCACGACGTTTTGCCTATTGAAAATGCTTCTTCGATCTAATTATCTGACTTTAATTACGGGGCTTTGGTGAAAAATTCTAGGGACGTAGTAGCCTCGACCACTGTCGCAACAGATACCAGCGCATCACTAAACACTTCCGGGCTAAGTTGCCGTGGTCGATCTGTAGAACTTCTTCTACCTGACGTTTCATTCTCAACTACGGAGAACATCTTCCGAGGTGAGTCGACGCCCCCTACGATCTCTATATAAGCGGCGGCCCCAGCTCTTAGCAGCCAGTCGTCGACTCACCTCGGAAGATGTTCTCCGTAGTTGAGAACGAAACGTCAGGGAGAAGAAGTTCTACAGATCGACCACGGCAACTTAGCCCGGAAGTGTTTACTGATAAAGACGCCGGCCGTGAAAGCCTACATGGAAAGATACCAGCGCACTTATGGTGTCGTCTAGCTATGCCAGCTATATCCAGTGCGCTACTGCCTAATACTGTTTCACGATCCCCAGTCCCGCACATCTCATCTACTCACACGAGGAGCTATCTCAGTTATGGTCAATAAAAATTAATTGTGCACATATTCAAATGGCGGTGGTACCGCGTTCACAAGGTATAAAAGGACGGTCCATTGGTGGGGCTGTCGTTTGTACCCAATTGACTCACGCGAAAAGGTTTCCGATGTAATTGTGGCCGCACGACGGGAATTAACAAACTTTGAAAGTGAAACGGTATTTGGAGCTACACCCATGGGACATCCCATTTCGGAAATAGTTGCCGGCCGAAGTGGCCGTGCGGTTAAAGGCGCTGCAGTCTGGAACCGCAAGACCGCTACGGTCACAGGTTCGAATCCTGCCTCGGGCATGGGTGTTTGTGATGTCCTTAGGTTAGTTAGGTTTAACTAGTTCTAAGTTCTAGGGGACTAATGACCTCAGCAGTTGAGTCCCATAGTGCTCAGAGCCATTTGAACCATTTTTTGAAATAGTTAGGGAATTCAATATTCATAGATCCAGAGCGTCAAGGGCTTACCGAAAATAGCACAATTCAGGCATTACCTCTCACCACGGAAAATGCAGTGGTCGACGGACTTCACTTAACGACCCAGAGCTGCCGTGGTTTCGTAAGGCTGCTAGTGCTAAGAGCCAAGTACGAGGCGTGTTTTTTAAGTAAGTACTGTTTTGAAATTTAAAAAAAGACATGCTAAGATATCTCAATAATTTTATTTTTACATGAAAGTCTGGACCTTAATCTACGCACTGACGCCCTTACAATTTGATTCTTCCTTGTTTACGTTGTGTACTGAGTGTTTAAAATTCCTCCGATAATCTTGACTCCCGCCGACTGTGAAGTACGGGCTATTATAAGTTTTCTTAGTGCTAAAGGCCTAAAAGCGATCGATATTCATCGTGAGATCTGTGAAGTTTACGGAGAAAACATTATGATCGATGGAATGGTAAGAAAGTGGGTGAGAGCGTTTAAAGATGACCGCACAAATGTGTATGATGAACAACGGAGTGGACGTCCTTCGGTCGTTAATGGAAGTTTGGTGCAGGAAGTGGACAATAAGGTGAGAGAAAACAGACGTTTTACGATTTCCTCCTTGCGGGATGACTTTCATAATGTTTCTCGTAGTGTTTTGTATGGCAATGTGACCGAGTACTTGAATTGCCGAAAATTGTGCACACGTCGGGTATCGAAAATGTTGGCGGATGTGCACAAAACCACACGTTTAGACAGTGCATTGACTTTCCTTGAACGGTACCACAACGACGGTGATGATTTCTCAAGCCAAATTGTTACGGGCGATGGAACACGGGAGGCCTACGGCACACCAGAATCAAAGCAACAGTCCATGGAAGTTGAGCAAGGGCATCGTTTTGCTGCAAGACAATGCCGGTCCGCATGTGGCGAATCAGACCAAAGATCTCATCACATCTTTTCGATGGGAAACTCTAGATCATCCTCCGTACAGCCCCGATCTTGCCCCCAGTGTCTACAATCTGCTCCTGGACTTGAAGAAACACCTGGGTTGGTTCAAATGGCTCTGAGCACTATGCGGCTTAACTTCTGAGGTCATCAGTCGCCTAGAACTTAGAACTAATTAAACCTAACCAACCTAAGGACACCACACACATCCATGCCCGAGGTAGGATTCGAACCTGCGACCGTAGCGGTCGCTCGGTTCCAGACTGTAGCGCCTAGAACCGCAAGGCCACTCCGGCCGGCCCAAACACCTGGGCGGTCAGTGTCTTCAAGACGATTACGAAATCGAAACAGTGATCATGCACTGGTTAACAAGTCAGGCAGCAGACTTCTATGAGGAGGGTATTCAAAAACTGGTACAACGTTACGACAAGTGCCTCAATATTAACGGAAATTATGTAGAAAAGTAGATAAAGGTACAGGCTCATGTAAAAATAAAATTATTGAGATATCTTAGCACGTCTTTTTTTAATTTCACAACCGAAGTTACTTAAAAAAACACACCTCGTAAATAACCTTAGAAATCAATGCTGGACGTACTATGAATGTATACGTTACGACAGCGCGCCGAATTTTGTCTACGACAGCAGACGACCAACGCGAGTGCATCTATATAAATGTATGGTGCCTTTGCTAACATGACGACTTCGTCTGTAGATCCTCTCTTGGGCTCGTGGCCATGTCAGTTGAACCCTAGACAACTGTAAAATCGTGGCCTGGCCACATATGTCCCGATCTCAGTTGGTAAGAGTTGTTGGTAGGATTCGAGAGTGACGCAAACACCACGAGGACATGGACTCAAATTGTCCACAAGGACTGAGCACGTTGGTCGTGGCTCCACAATGGTGTAGTCTGTGTTTACATCGAATGGGCTGGGTCCTCTGCAGGCTACTTGCAGATCATTTGCACCCACTGATGTACGTCATGTTCCCAAACTACGACGTAATTTTTATGGATGACGATGTGCCATGTCACCGGGCCATAATTGATCGCAACTGGTTCGAAGAACATTCTGGACAATTCGAGAGAATAATTTTGCCACCCAGATGGCCAGATGTGAATCCTATCGAACATATACGGGGCCCAATCCAATCGAGAGGTCAGTTCGTGCACATAATTCTGCATCGGTAACACTGCAGCAGTTATGGACAGCTATAAAGGCACAATTTTTCTGTAGCGGACTTCCAACGACGTATCGAGTCCATGCCACATACAGTTGCAGCACTACACCGGGCAAAAGGAGATCCGACACATTGTAAGGAGGTATCGCTTGACTTCCGTCACCTGACTGTAGGTTGGTCTACATTACTGCATTTAGCACTCTCAGTATTCTCTAGTGTCTAGAGCACTGAAGTCCATTCCCCTAAAAGAGGCAATGATAGGGATAGTGAAGCAGGTGAGATGGAGAATGCACGTGCAGGATTTGGAAACACTTTCCCAGTAACAACTTGCGGGAAGTTGTTGTACTCATAAGTCAATAACAGGAAATAAAATCGTATCCAATCATCCTCACTCGACGAATGAAAAGTAAGAAGTATATTATACACTACTGGCCATTAATATTGCTACACGACGAAGATGACGTGCTACAGATGCGAAATTTAACCGACAGGAAGAAGATGCTGTGATATGCAAATGATTAACTTTTCAGTGCATTCACACAAGATTGGCACTGGTGGCGACACCTACAACGTGCTGACAAGAGGAAAGTTTCCAACTGATTTCTCATACTCAAACAGCAGTTGACCGGTGTTGCCTGGTGAAACGTTGTTGTGATGCCTCGTGTAAGGAGGAGAAGTGCGTACCATCATGTTTCCGACTTTGATAAACGTCGGATTGTAGCCTATCGCGATTGCGGTTTATCGTATCGCGACATTGCTGCTCGCGTTGGTCGAGGTCCAATGAATGTTAGCAGAATATGGAATCGGTGGGTTCAGGAGAGTAATACAGAACGCCGTGCTGGATCCCAACGGCCTCGTATCACTAGCAGTCGAGATGACAGGCATCTTATCCGCATGGCTCTAACGATTCGTGCAGCCACGTCCCGATCCCTGACTCAACAGATGCGGACATTTGAAAGACAACCACCATCTGCACGAACAGTTCGACGACGTTTGCAGCAGCATTGACTATCAGCTCGAAGACCATGGCTGCGGTTACCCTTGACACTGCATCACAGACGGGAGTGCCTGCGATGGTGTACTCAACGACGAACCTGGGTGCACGAATGGGAAAACGTAATTTTTTCGGATGAATCCGGGTTCTGTTTACAGCATCATCATGGTCGCATCCGTGTTTGGCGACATCGCGGTGAACACACATTGGAAGCGTGTATTCGTCATCGCCATACTGGCGTATCATCCTGCGTGATGGTATGGGGTGCCATTGGTTACACGTCTCGGTCACCTCTTGTTTGCATTGACGGCACTTTGAACAGTGGAAGTTACATTTCAGATGTGTTACGACCCGTGGCTATAACCTTCATTCGATCCCTGCGAAACCCTACATTTCAGCAGGATAATGCACGACCGCATGTTGGAGGTCCTGTACGGGCCTTTCTGAATACAGAAAATGTTCGACTGCTGCCCTGGCCAGCACATTCTTCAGGCCTCTCACCAACTGAAAACGTCTGGTCAATGGTGGCCGAGCAACTGGCTCGCCACAATACGCCAGTCACTACTCTTGATGAACTGTGGTATCGTGTTGAAGCTGCGTGGGGAGCTGTACCTGTATATGCCATCCAAGCTCTATTTGACTCAATGCCCAGGCGTATCAAGGCCGTTATTACGGCCAGAGGTGGTTGTTCAGGGTCTATGTACCAAAATTGCGTGAAAATGTAATCACATGTCAGTTCTAGTGTAATGTATTTGTCCAATGAATACCCGTTTATCATCTGCATCTCTTCTTGGTGCAGCAATTTTAATGGTCAGTAGTGTACAACGATAAATGTCCTACATTGCTTCCCTACAGAATCAAAGCAAATGATTCACCGTAAAAGTAATTTTAAATGCAAAATCATTTATGACGATCTTACCAGTGATAAACCTCTGGATCCTATTACATCATTTAATTCCCAAGGAGGAATAGTAGAAAGTGATATTGAATGGTGATTTCCTCGAAGAATGCTAAAAGGTGCAAATACCTAGCGCGTCTAATCGTAGAGTACTGCTTCCATTTTCTTTTAATCAAGTCTGATGATACACGTCGAACGAATTGGGAGCAACGTTTTAAATTGTAACAGAACGATATAGACTACGTGTAAGTGCACGGTTGGTACACAGGGAATTGAGACTCTAGCCTTGGAAGAACTTCTCCTTTACTTACGCGAAACCCTTTTGTTTAAAGTTGTTTTACTGATATTCTGTGTAGACTCTACGAAAATTTTACTCCTTCCATGGCATATACGAAGCGTGAAAATCAAAAACGTTGAAAAGCAACGCCGATATTTGTCAACAGAATAGAGAGTAGCGTATCTGTGTTAGTACACAACTGATTTGTGTGCAAAAAGCGAGAAGGTATTCTAGTGCCACAGAATTATGTCGCGCTTCGCCGGAAAGAATAATGAGACAAGTTAGAAAATGTATACTTTATTTAGATCGTTCTAATTACTAATAAGTAACTTTTTACAATATGATTACTGAAAACGGTACATTAATGTACATGGGTTCCTCCTGTGTGTATGTCTGTGTGTGTGTGTGTGTGTGTGTGTGTGTGTGTGTGTCTAACAAATGCTTGCGCAGAATTACCGATAACTCTTAATGTAAATATACTGGCCGTATCCTAATTGACAGTCAAAACTGATACCGGCAGAACTTTACGACAATACAAGAAAAATACTCCCAGTAGAAATGGGTCTGAAATCGAGTCATTTACGAGATAGTCGCAACTGCGTATATGTAGTTACGAACAGGCACATACTTCACTATGAAATATTGTCTTAGCTAGGAGAAATGTATTTGAAATGTAAATCTTTGGTTTTTGGACATGGCCGTCTCCCAGCAACCGTATATAAATTTCAACGGAGGAATATCACAGCCAACCAGTTGCAAACACTTTTTAATACATTGATCTGGGTTTCGACACCTCGAAGGATGTCTTCATCAGAATAAAATTTTAACAACCGTAAAGTTACATTGTGAGCAGACAACAGTGAAAATTACGAGCAGACATGCTCAAGTTAAAAATTAAAGTTGAAAACATTCCAGCGTTTGGTACGTTTTTAATTTTAATTTCTGACTTGAGCATGCCTCCTCGTAATTGTCACTGTTGTCTGCTCACAATGTGACTTGACGGTTGTTAAAATTTCATACTGATGCAGAAATTCTCAGAGGTGTTTTCATCTAGACCAACGTATTAAAAATTGGTTGAATGCGGTTGTCTGTAGTATTTTTCCGTTGTAAATCTTTCGGTTAAGACATGTAATTGGCCCTAAATTTCGTCCCTCGTCTGCCTGGTTCAAATGGCTCTGAGCACTATGGTACTTAACATCTGAGGTCATCGGTCCCCTAGAACTTAGAACTACTTAAACCTAACTAACCTAAGGACATCACACACATCCATGAGAGAGGCAGGACCGTAGCAGTCGCGCGGTTCCGGACTGAAGCGCCCTAGAACCGCTCGGTCACCGCGGCCGGCTCCTTGTCTGCCTGAACAAGACATTCAGTACGACCTCAGCTCGTTACATGTTACAATCTACGGCACACTCGCACCTGTTAAGGATACTGCACGAGTCGCCATATCATTTGGATGCAATACTGCATTTGTCTGGTGGACCTTGACTTGACAGTTCAATTCGCTGCTCCAACGCGAATGCACTACGGTTGTAAGATGACATCAGACAAAAATCCAGAGGAATGAGGGCAAGTGATCTTTGAGCCCAATTCACAGGCTCTGCCCTGACCAGCCATCTTGGACCATACTGACACGTTAGATATCGCCTCACATCATCATCATCAAAATAGTCAGGTGCCCTATCGCGCATGTATCTCATTCCCTAGTCGTGGGTCACGGGTGAACATCGAATTCAATTAAGTGGGACCTAATCGAAAACTTTAGATATCGAGGAAACTTTATTAGGACAGTTTCGCCAACAGACTGTCACATTTTTGCTCCTATTATTGTACACTTCCGCCCGTGTCAGTTTTCGTTATTTATTACGATACACGCTCTGTAAGCAAATGGAAAACATAACGATATTAAGAACCAGAAACAAGTAGCGCATCACAAGGAGTTATAACAAACATAAACGAGAAACATGCAGCCAACTAAGCCAACTACTTACCTATCTACCTGATACCTAACCCATACGTCACATTCCACTGCAAAAAGTGTCTACTATTGTAGTTTGATGTAGTTGACATAAATTTTGTTTTCAAAATATCTCAGCTAACATTTCGGCTGTTTAAAAGAGTTTAGACGATTCATACTTTAAATGTATTATACAAACAAATAAAGTCGGTATTTGTGAAGACGTACAGGTTGAACCGGAACTCCATCGACAAACTTTCCGAGATGGCAGTACGGACCGAAAACAAGAAAACAAAATCCAGTAAACATGGGCTCTAAAATGCGTACCTTAAGAGCTATGGGAGAGACAACTCTACTTAAAGCTCTTCGCTCTTCGTATTTTGATACGTGGTATTATGGGGAAAAAAGTCAAGTAAATATGGGTTCCAAAGTGCATCCCTTAAGAGCTATGACCACTTGTTCATTTTCGCTACTGTCAATCACATCTTTATACTGAACAAATGTCACAGCTCTTACGGTATGCATTTTAGGGCCCATATCTGCGGTACATTTATTGATTGCTTTGTGCCACACATAAACTTTCAAACTACCAAGCAAAGAATTTACAGTAGAAGAAATCTGTTTCACAGTATTGAAGATAAACAAGTGCTCATAGCTCTTTCGGTATACACTTCAGGGCCCACATGTACTGGATATTTGTTTTTTGTTTTGGTCCATACTACGACCTCTGAAGGTTTGCCGGCGGAGTCCTGGTGCACCCTGTACAAGCACGGGGAGAAATCGTAGCAGCAGGCTCTTGCCTTCCATTGAATTTCACTTCTCTCCGGTGCAGTGGCAGGGAGAGACAGAATGGCGGCTGTTTGTTTCTGCAGAAGGCGAGGGGCCGTCCTCCGGACAAAGCCAGGGAAATGTGACGGCAGAGGAAGCGCCGACACGGGTCACTGCGCGCCGTGACTCATCTGCGGAAGGCCGGCGCTTCCGACATTTCGGTTCTCGCTTAGGGGAAGGCCCTGTCTGCGCCAAAGGCGATAGGAAAGAGAGGCTCCGGCGCTGCGATTTATGGCTGCACGTTTAGCACCCGGGAGTGGTAGGGAAATGCTACTTGCCAAACTTGACAGAGTAGATGTCATACTTAAAATATTGAGCTGCTAATATTTATGATATTGCCAAAATCATCACTCACACGAGTGTTGGAGGCAATCGGTAATAATGTTACAAAGAACTGCCACAGCTGTATTAAGATAAATTTATTATGTGACGACCGATTTCGTTTAACGACCATAATCAGGAGACGCCGGCAACAGTCTTCGAAAGAAATTTTCAGAGAATTGTGCCCATATCAAGTTTCAAGAAGTCTTCGTTTTATGTAATATTGAAGGCACGGTCAGCGGAGTGTTCGGGTGTTCGTGTGCTCGACATGTTTCCGAATGTGGCCTCAACGTTACGGAGAACGAGTCATGAAATTCTGTGAAGCCTTTTGGAATTTCTACAAGATGATATTCATTGAGCGAAACCGATCGTGACATAATAGATATACCTTAATGGACCTGTGATGGGTTTTACGTACTAACATTAACGTGAATCACATGGAGTACAAAATGATCAAGGTTAATCTATACTGCCGGAGAAATTCAGTTCCCTCAAGGACTGTGCTGAGTGGCACCACGGCATAACGTTTGCAAACTGAGGGGTTATATTGGTAGTTATTCGCTTGTCACGGTCATCGGCGATCAGACATTAGAAGGCGGTCACGACACCTGTCTGTGCACCTTTCTTTTGACTCTGCAGCCAATAAATGTGCTGGCTTTAGCTGCGAACAGAGTCTGCAATTCATTCTAGCGTACAACAATGCCCCACCGACGAGTTTTTACTCCTGTTGAACAACTTCAGCTATTTCAGTCAGGTCCCACCGTGGGCCTGCGAGAAGCTAGATGGGCGTATCGATGGACTACTGCACGTGTTGGACACAGTTTATCGGCAGTGTGTCACTGCTTTGAGCAGTCATCTTTGGAACATCCCAGGGTACTGAAAGTCCGCGTAGTGCAGAGGAACATGAAGATGACGCAATGTGCGAGCAGTGGTGGCCGACCGAACATCATCAATGGACAAAATCAGGACACATGTTGCACACTCTGTGTCATCATGGATCATTCGAAAACGTCCACCGGCAGCACGATTGAGAACAGGCTACCTCTGTCACCACGCCCCGCAAAGCATGGCTATTCTGGTGCCGTGAAAGAGCGGCATTCCAAGATCCAGTCACACCGACGTCTGCTGCATAGGTGAATGTAAATAGCGGCTTCAGTTATTGTGATCGCTTCTCAGTTTTTGGTAACTGATAACTTGATACCACTGTCTATGAGTTTAATTTGTACACCACAGGTACGTTCTTTTCAACAGTTGGTTTATACCCAGGTGTATTTGTGGTTTTTGTTTTTATTCACTGATCGCTATGTGAAATTTTTAACTCCAGCACTGAAGATGATCACTACGTGATTGAAAATCGGTTTTGCTATCAATAAACTATAAATATTAAAGCCAACGCTGACCTTCCTTTTAATTTTCCATTGTAAATGTTGTCACTCGTACACGAAACTCTATATATCCCTCATTCCGATGTGCCTCACACTATCTCCTCGGATCGGAAATACTTTACAGAAATGTAATATCAAAATAGGGTTTAGACCAAGAAAGAAAAAATTTTCGGCACACCGATCTGTAAGGGACAAACACTCTCCTCTGTCGGCTTGTAGGATATACAAAATACCGTGTACGTATGGTAAGGTCTACACTGAAACCACCAAGAGAAACGTGAATATATGGCTGAATGAACATAAATGTCTTTGTCGACAGGGAAAAATAGGAAAATCAGCTTTAGCAGAGGACGCTCCTCAGTTATGAAATAATGTAGTAAAGTTTTCTGTGATGAGGAGTACTACCCTTGGCTCTATGCAGAGGACATCGAGTTTTATCTTTGACTAACGACGAATGAGAGTTAAGTTTTATCTCTCACACGGATATTCTCTGCTGATCACGTGTAAACTTCTACCTCGCCCCTTTTTCACAGTACTTATGCCGCTCTCCGACGTCCAGCGGAATCAGGAGGCCTACGACGATGTCCAGTGCAGTTCTGGACGAAACGTTAGGAATGTTAGAAAGTCCTAATACCAGCATCTAAGACATCCGTACGTGGAAGCCTTCTTGCTCTTACAAGGTTCCTCCTTCACTGGGGTGCGTGTTTTACTGTCGCCGATCATCCAATAAGTCGGTCTACATTGCAGTGAGATGACACAAGTAGCGGGACAGCGATATACTTGGTGGTAGTGTGGTGTCACCGCCAGACACCACACTTGCTGGGTGGTAGCCTGTAAATCGGCCGCGGTCCATTAGTATACGCCGGACCCGCGTGTCGCCACTGTCAGTGATAGCAGACCGAGCGCCACCACACGGCAGGTCTAGAGAGACTTACTAGCACTCGGCCCAGTTGTACAGCCGACGTTCATAGCAATGGTTCACTGACAAATACGCTCTCATTTGCCGAGACGATTGTTAGCGTAGCCTTCAGCTACATTTGCTACGACCTAACAAGGCGCCGTACTCAATTGATATTTATTATATGAAGCATGTATCATCAAGAGCGATGTTCTACAATTGTGGATTAAAGTTAAGTATTATATCAACTACTTACTTTATTTACAATTCTCAAGATATTGTCCTGTTCCAGACCTAACGCCAGTCAGCGTGTAATTAAAAGCGTGCATTTCGGCCTCCTCTAGAAACACAGTGTTGGCTCTTCTGCCAACACTACAAATTTGGCGACGAAGATTTAACGGTTGTATTGCTCTAATTTACCTGTCATGGCTTCGCCACAATCTCCAGATGTACTGTCCGAATTTTATCGCTTGCAGAATCAGCAGACGCAGGCCTTATTGGATGCCCTTGGACAGCTCGTCCAGGGTCAACGTGCAATGCAAACCGATGCGGCGGCCACCGCTACCGCAGCCACAACACGCAGTTGCATCACCTTCTCGTCCGTTTGATGCGGCTCTGGAAAGCTGGACGGAGTGGTCACGCCAATTTGGATTCCATCTCGCCGCCTACAGAATTCAAGGTAACGAGCGGCAGCCTCACTTACTGGCGTGTGTAGGGGTGCAGACGTACAGTGTGATAGTGAAATTATTTCCCCGCCGTGACGTAACATCTCTGTCGTACGAAGAAATTTTGTCTGCATTAGATGCATATTTCAAGGAATCAGTCAATGTAGTTGCAAAACGGTATACGTTCTTTCGTACAAAACATACAGCCGGTCAAACTAATAGGGAGTGGGTTGCCACATTGCAAGACCTTACAAGGGATTGTGCTTTTGAGTGTGAATGTGGACTCCCTTATTCAGATACTATGGTACGTGATGCAATTGCACAGAACGTTTCTGATGTTCGTGTACGGGAGCAAATTTTGAAACTAGTCAATCCCTCCCTTCAACAAGTGATGGACATATTGGATAGGCTAGACACACTTGACTTTGCTCAGGAATCATTTGAAACTTCGCCAGCCGTGTGTCACATTAACCGTCCCGCTGGGCGCGCTGCACAGAACGGTAAACAGCCCTCGCGCCCGTCCGCGCAGCCACGTGACCCGCGGCAGCAAGCAAATGCAGTGAAGTCATGCCCGCGGTGTGCAACCAGACACTCGTGTGAGCATTGCCCGTCACGCCAAGCTATTTGCTTTTTCTGTAATAAAAAAGGACATGTTCAGAGTGTTTGCCAGAAAAAGCTCAGATCGGACATTCACAACCATTCCAGGCCCTTTGCTTCGCGCCGGAATCGAACCAAGAATACTCAGGCTCGTGAACCTTCGACCATGGACATTCATGTACTTAATACCACTCCACCCAGTGCCACTCTCTCTAACAGTGACTGTGTTCGTCCCACAAATAGTGTGCGTCGACGTCGCAGGAAATCACGTCAAGTAGCAAGTGCTTCTGTACCAGTGTCTGTTCAAATTGCACGAGACAGTCGCTCTTGTCGTCGACAGGACAATAAACTTTTTGTAGACTTGGACATTCATGGCAACGTGATACCATTCCAGCTCGATACCGGAGCTGCAGTTTCATTGATCAATAAAGACATGTACCAACAACTGGGCACACCTCCGTTGCGTGCCACAAATGTTAAGTTAAATAGTTATTCCAGTCAGAATATCCCTGTGTTAGGACAGTGCAGCCTTCTTGCAACATACAAGGGACAAACAAAACTTGTGTCATTTTACGTACTTCGTTCTTCTTCTGCAGTGAACTTGTTTGGTTTAGATTTATTTCAGTTGTTTAACTTGTCTATTGTAAATAAGGTCCTATCAGTGAACCAGACTGTGCCTTCCGCCAGTGTTTCTCGTCTATGTGAAGAATTTGCAGACATTTTTGCACCGGGCCTAGGTTGCGCTAAGAACTATAAAGCACATTTGGAACTGAAAGTAAACGCGCAACCGAAATTTTTCAGAGCGCGCAATGTTCCCCACGCATTGCGTGATGAGGTCGCAAAAACATTACACGATTTGGAATCACAAGGTGTGATTCAACGTGTGCAGGCTTCTCTCTGGGCACCACCCTTAGTAATTTTGCCAAAGCCTTCCGGAAAATTGAGACTTTGTGTGGACTTCAACAGTGAATCCACAACTAGTGATTGCAACTTTTCCTTTACCCCGCCCGGAAGATCTTTTTGACAAACTGTGCGCGGGTAAATATTTTTCGAAGTTGGACCTAGCAGATGCGTACTTGCAAATACCAGTAGACGACTATTCCCAGCGCGTCTTGGTGGTTAACACGCATCTTGGTTTGTATCGATTCAAAAGACTACCATTCGGGTGTGCATCCGCCCCTGCATTGTTTCAGCAATATCTGCAAACTGTTTGTGCGTCGGTCCCTACTGCAGCAAACTATCTGGACGATATTGTGATCTCCGGAAAGACGGAAGAAGAACATTTAGCCAATCTCAGAACATTATTTCAGGTCTTGCGACAAATTGGTCTTCACTTGCGGAAGGACAAATGTGTGTTTTTTGCTCGTGATTTACCATATCTGGGACATGTAATCAATGCCCAAGGCATACATCCTAGTCCAGAGCACCTCCGTGCCATACAAGACTTGCCTTCGCCGCAGAATTTGAAGCAGCTACAGAGTGTGCTGGGTAAAATAAATTACTACCATCGCTATGTGCGCAATGCCTCTTCCATTTCAGCTCCGCTTCATCGCTTACGCCGTAAAGGTGTTCCGTTCGTCTGGACGACGGAATGCGAACGAGCCTTTCGCCAGTTGAAATCGGCGTTGCTTTCAAATACTTGCCTTACGCCATTCAATCCCCAGAAACCCCTTTTGTTGATGGTAGATGCATCGGATTTCGGGATCGGTGCTGTGCTTGCGCACAAAGATGGTTCGCATGATCGCCCTATTGCCTTTGCGTCCAAATTGCTCTCGTCTGCGCAAAGAAATTATTCACAGATAGAGAAAGAAGCTTTGGCTCTCGTCTTTGGTGTTACTAAGTTTCATGATTTCTTGTATGGTCGTCACATTACCATCATCACAGACCACAAGCCTTTGACATCGCTTTTTCATCAGAACAAGCCTGTACCTCCACGTACAGCGCGGAAATTTATTCACTGGTCTATTTTCCTCTCGCAGTACCGCTACGATATCTTGTATCGGTCCACTGTTAAGCACGGAAACGCCGATGCGTTGTCCCGTTTGCCTGTTGCTGAGGATAGAGCGTTCGATTCTTCCGAACTTGCTTGCATGTTCATTGATTCGGAAACCGATGACGTGGTCGAATCGTTTCCGATTGATTTTCGCCGTGTAGCTACAGCCACAGCTGCTGACCCTGTCCTTGCTACAGTTTTGCGTTTTGTTGCTACGCAATGGCCCTTGTCAAAGTCACGGATCGAGGATCCGTTGGTTCGCCGATATTTTGCTCACAAGGAGAGACTTTTTGTACGACGTGGTGTTTTGTTGTTGCGTTCTGATAATGATCAGTCCAGGGTCGTGGTCCCACGTTTGTTACAGTCTTCTGTCTGACGGCTTCTCCACCAAGGACATTGGGGTATAGTGCGAACGAAACAACTTGCTCGTCAGCACTGTACTTGGTTCGGAATCGATGCTGTGATTACGAAAATGTGTTGTTCTTGCATGGCGTGTGCCGAACAACAATCCGCGCCACCGCGGAATTTCTTTGCATGGCCGAAAGCTACTTCCCCTTGGCAACGCTTACACATAGATTTTGCTGGTCCATTCTGGAATGCTCGATGGTTGGTTGTTGTCGATTCCTTCAGTAATTTTCCTTTTGTTGTTAGGATGTCTTCCACGACGTCATCTGCCACCATCCAAGCGTTATCTGCTATCTTTTGCATTGAAGGTCTTCCACAGACTATTGTTTCCGACAATGGCCCACTATTCATGTCCGCAGAATTTCAGTCATTCTGCAAGGCCAATGGTATTCAACATCTGACATCCGCGCCGTTTTCGCCTCAGTCAAACGGTGCCGCTGAACGATTGGTCCGGACTTACAAGTCACAGATGTTGAAGTTGAAAGAGTCGCATTCTCGGGAGCACGCATTGTTGCTCTTTTTGTCCTCGTCTCGCTCTCAGCCCCGAGATGGTCGCTCGCCGGCTGAGTTGCTCCACGGTCGTCCTCATTGAACCTTGATGTCTTTGCTGCATCCGCCGCAACAGGTTCCTGTGCAGCGGCAGCCACCTGCTTTTGCTCCAGGCGACGTTGTATACTATCGCAAATATCGCGGTTCACGGTGTTGGCTAGCAGGGCGCATTCTTCGCTGCCTCGGCCGCGCTATGTATTTGGTTTTTGGGGCCTCTGGTGAGGTGCGTCGGCATCTCAATCAACTGCGCCTCTGTCGTCGCACGAGTTCTGCCGCTCCCCGACTGCTTTCAGCGACGGTGCCGTCCGGTCAGCGCCCTGGGGACCCATCTACTGGCTCGCCTCCTCCCCAGGTGTTACCGACGCTGCCTTCCATTTTGCCACATGGCAACGCGCCGCCGCCGCCGTCGCCTGTTCTCCCGCTGGCGACGCCCGCAGTGGACGCTTCGCTGCAACCGCCAGGCGCCTCCCTGGGTCACGCGCCGCCGATCGCTTCCTGTGACCAGCTGTCCTCCGACATGGAACTCTTGCCCGCTCCGGACCACATGTCGTCTACGCCCGTCGGGTACACCGACGCGATGGAGGTCGACCCTTCAGCCCCTCCTGTCTCTCTACGGGCGCATACACCGCATGTTGACGTGCTCCCTGGACTAGGTTTTCAGGCGTTTCCTAGCTCCCCTCGGACCGAATGGCCGGGTGCGGGTGGCACAGCCTCGCCTGTTGTTAGGCTCCCCACCTCGTCGCATACGTCAACATGGGGTCCTCCCCACGGCGGGCGGAAGCCTTATAACACAACCGTACGCCGATTTGCGGGGGAGGGATGTGGTGTCACCGCCAGACACCACACTTGCTGGGTGGTAGCCTTTAAATCGGCCGCGGTCCATTAGTATACGCCGGACCCGCGTGTCGCCACTGTCAGTGATAGCAGACCGAGCGCCACCACACGGCAGGTCTAGAGAGACTTACTAGCACTCGGCCCAGTTGTACAGCCGACGTTCATAGCAATGGTCCACTGACAAATACGCTCTCATTTGCCGAGACGATAGTTAGCATAGCCTTCAGCTACATTTGCTACGACCTAGCAAGGCGCCGTATTCAATTGATATTTATTATGTGAAGCATGTATCATCAAGAGCGATGTTCTACAATTGTGGATTAAAGTTATTATATCAACTACTTACTTTATTTGCAATTCTCAAGATATTGTCCTGTTCCAGACTTAACGCCAGTCAGCGTGTAATTAAACGCGTGCATTTCGGCCTCCTCTAGAAACAGTGTTGGCTCTTCTGCCAACACTACAGGTAGTATAGCGTACACAAGATACAAAAGACAGTGCATCGGTGGAGCTGTCGTGTGTACTCAGGTAAATGGTAATGCCGTGTGGCTAGGTCCTCCCGTCGGGTAGGCCGTTCGCCTGGTGCAAGTCTTTCGAGTTGACGCCACTTCGGCGACTTGTGTGTCGTTGGGGATGAAAAGAGGATGTTAAGGGCAACACAACACCCAGTCCCTGAGCACAGAAAATCTCCGACCCAACCGGGAATCGTACCCGGGCCGTTAGGCATGACATTCCATCGCGCTGACCACTCAGCTACCAGGTGATTTAAGTGAATAGGTGACCGATGTGATTATGGCTGCACGACGGGGTTTAACAGATGTGAACGCAGAATAGTATTTGGAGCTAGACGCATGGCTTTCAATATTCTGATACCCACAATGGCAATAATGCGCTGAGAATACCAAATTTCAGGCATTCTCTTTCACGCCGGCAACGTAGTGGCCAATGGCCTTCACTTAACGATGGAGAGCAGCGACGTTTTCATAGAGTTTTCAGTGCTAATAGAAAAGCAACACTGCGTGAAATAATCGCACAAATCAATGTGGGACGTACGAAGGAGGTACCTGTTAGGGTAGTACGGCGAAATTTGGCATTAGTGGGCTATCGCAACAGACGACCAACGCCAGTATATTTGCTAATGGCACGACATCGCCTGCAGCGCCTTTCCTGGGCTCGTGACGATTCTGATTGTACCTTAGACGACTGGAAAACCGTGGCCTGATCAGATGAGTCCAGCTTTCAGTTGCTAAGAGCTGATAGTAGTGTGCGAGTGTGGTGCAGATCCTGTGAAGTCACGGAACCAAGTTGTCAACAAGGCGCTGTGCAAGCTAATGGTGCTTCCATAACAGTGTGTGCTGAGTTTACATGGAATGTACTGGTTCCCCTGGTCCAACTGAACAGATCATTCACTGGTAATGGTTGTGTTCCGTTACGTGGAGACCATTTGCAGGCCGGCCGAAGTGGCCGAGCGGTTCTAGGCGCTACAGTGTGGAACCGCGCGACCGCTACGGTCGCAGGTTCGAATCCTGCCTCGGGCATGGATGTGTGTGATGTCCTTACGTTAGTTAGGTTTAAGTAGTTCTAAGTTGTAGGGAATTGATGACCTCAGAAGTTAAGTCCCATAGTGCTCAGAGCCATTTGAACCATTTGGCAGCTATTCATGGGCTTGATGTTCCCAAACAACAGTCGAATGTCCCATGTCAACAGGCCACAATAGTTCGCGACTGGTTTTAAGAACATTCTGGGCAGTTCGTGCGAATCATTCGGCCACACAGATCGCCCGACATGCATCCCATCGAGCATTTCTGGGACGTAAGGGAGAGGTCAGTTCGTGGACAAATTGGTGTACCGGAAACACTTCCGCAATTGTGGGTGGCTATAGAGGCAGCATGGTTCAGTATTTCTGAAGGGGACTTCCAGAGACTTGTTGAGTCCATGCCACGTCGAGATGCTGCGCTACGCCGGGCAAAAGGAGGTCCGACACGATGTTAGGAGGCATCCCGTGATTTATGTCACCTCAGTGTAGACGTCACGCAGCGTGCCTCTCCATTCTGTACTTGGTCCACCCAGAATAAATTTGAGGAATTCAACTGTCCTTCAGTGGAAGTGCATTCGAACGACATGACCCATACAACACGTTTGATCCCCACCAGGCCAAGGTGGCGATATATTGGCCTTTTATATACTTTGTCCAAATCTTGGTGAAACCTGATTCCATTTCACTGTATCCTTAAAACTGACAGCAGAGTTTCCGTAAGGCGTTTCGTCCTAAAACAAGCTGTTCATCAAAGTTTACTGTTTTAAGATCATTACGTAGCTCTACAATATTAATGGGTAGATTCATGCCTATGTCTACCGTTTGGACATTCTTGCCGGACTGTGTAACTTGCGTAGATGGTAGACGATTCCCTTGATAGTACCGTCACTTTGGTCCTCTCATGGCATGATAAAATCTCTATGAATATTTGTCACGATTACATTCTCTAACCTTATAGGAAATCAGGTCCGCCTGATATGCGAAAACTATTCTTCTATCATGCTTCGGCAACTCTGTGACATCGACAGCGGCTACTTCTATCCAAGTCGGTGAAATGCAGACTTGTTTTCAGCAGTATTCATTGTAGCTAGAATTAGCTTAAAACATTTATGTCTTCTGATATTACTTTATTATTTAGAAGTCTTAGGCAAAGTAACACTATCTTCCCATTATTTTATAGTCCTCCTTGTTATTTGGCGAGTTCGAAATGTTTTGCGACTATACTCTGCGATTACTTAGAGCCTAATTCTCTCGTAGGGATAAGTGACCAGGCACGTGAAAGTCGTCAAAGAAAATTTGACGTGCCTTCCTGACGCAAGTAATTTCGATGATACTCTAATGAAATATCACAACTGAGCTAATCCAAAAATACGGATAACTTGTCAGGCACATTGTGGTCATCGAAGAAAATTTGACGCGAGTTATTTTTGCGTTGGCTGTCGTCATCTGCATGCTCGTCTGTTGCAGAGATACACGTATAAACAGGGTATATACTTTTACTGACAAATTTCATACCCAACTTGCTGCTGTCTCTTTGACACCTGTTCCGGTGTTAATAAAAGTCTCTAAAGCCGATGTATTTTTTGTGTTTATTAAGCCGCAATCGGTTTAGTTCGAAATGAACTTCCTCAGGCGATAAAATTTGCCGTTGCAATGACATAAAATGGCTAATCGCAAGACAAAATGCTAAAACCTGCATGCTAAAACATGGCGAGGACACTGATTGACGTCACCGGTCGCATGTGAAAAGCGTAGTCAGCAGTATGTGTAGAGAACATAATAACAATTGCCTCTTTTTTGTAATATTTTAGCAATCCGTCCGGCGATTAGGCATTTTTTGATAATGACATTTGCACATTTCGTCACCTGTATGTGTTCATTTAGAAAGAAACTGGTTGTGACATAATAAAAGGGCCTTTAATAACAGCTGTTGTGGCTTTTACTGACATTCGCATTATTCAGCTATGGAGCCATTGTTCACTTGCTCTTATTGTCTTCCTGGCTACCCATCTGATCTTTATTTTCTCTTTATGTTTCCCTCTGATGCTGTGTGTGTGTTTTATCTTTTATTTCGTAGGGTCGTTTTTTCAAAATGACAGGGCATCTTAGATAAATAATTTTGTCGTTATTAATGATGATGTTTTTCAATTTCAATTTACGCTTTAAGAAGAAAAAAAAAACGCTCCACGAAGAAATTACCCAGGTGGGACGGAACTCGGTATGTGTGATGTAGAGGCATAGACAAACAATTGATTACAACTGCAGAAAAATTGAATGACTTATTGAAGAGAAAGAGCTTCACAAATTAAGCAAGTCATTAACGAATTGATACACCTCTGCTGCTTATGCACGCAGTTATTCAGCTCGGCAATGACTGAGACAGCTGCTGGATGTCCTTGTGAGGGATGTCGTGCCAAATTCTGTCCAACTGCGCACATTAGATCATAAAAATCACGAGCTTGTTTGAGGGCCCTGCCCGCATTGCTCTACAGCGTACTAGAAGGGAGAATTTGAGGTTATGAGGGACCATCCTGTGTACGAAAAAATCGAAATGTAGTGAGAGAATATAGGAAAAAGAATTAATAATAGGGTTTATCGATGACCGAAGCAAAAGACACAGTTGATGATCTTGACAAAGAGAGTATGGTAAATTATCCATACCTTTGATAGCTAAAGCGCCGTCCAAACATTTCAAAATATTCCCGACAGGGCCCTGTTCATAATGCTGCTAAGGTTCTCAGTTAGGGAGACATTCGGTGACCTCGCTGGCCAAGGAAGGCTTTGCGAGCACTTAGACAGGCAGTACGAACTCTCGGCTTGTGCGAGTGGGCATTATCCTGCTGAGAAGTAAGCCCAGAATGGTTTGCCATGAAGGGCAACAAATCGGGACATAGACTATCACGACGTATCTCTGTGCTGTAAAGGTGCCACGGACTACAACCAAATTGGTCCTGCTATGAAAAGAAACGACAACCCAGACCATCGATCCTGCTGTCGGACTGTACGGCGGACTACAGTCAGGT
The DNA here is from genome assembly GCF_021461385.2 of Schistocerca piceifrons. Classification (NCBI taxonomy): domain Eukaryota; kingdom Metazoa; phylum Arthropoda; class Insecta; order Orthoptera; family Acrididae; genus Schistocerca; species Schistocerca piceifrons. The sequence goes on from NC_060138.1 coordinate 425,156,696, forward strand.
TGGTCTCCTACCGCTTAGACGTGTCTTTGCTGTTAATCGGGGCTCAATTGGAAGCACTAGTCAATACGGAAGACAGTTCTGCTACAGTGAATGAGATTCCAGGGCGTCGTTGTCACAAGAGTGTTTTTAAAAGAAGAACAATCCTGCTTTTTGCAACATCATTGCCTCTCTCTTTTGTATTAGTTCGTCATTTCATATTCACATTAAAGCTGTATCGTCATCAGGCGCAAAGTGTATGACGTCTTTAAGTACGCCCTGAGTTCCGCCGAAGTCATTGCTGAAGAATTCCGTTCGTTGTCTTTAATAATGGACATAATCTTTTAGGCTGCTTACGTAATACTGGCTGCGACCTTTGCCGAAGGTCTTACGCGATGTCGAACGGCAGTGGAGCCCGGAAGCTCCGCTGTAGTTGGCACAGGTCCCAGTGGGCGTCGACCCCAGAGCGAACGGCTATACAAGAGGTGGAGTTCGGGGGTGCTTCCCCAGAGCCGCGACAGTAGGAATGCGGGCGCACGAGGGGAACGACGAGTGGCGCCGGCAATGAAATGTGACGGCGTTTGACGGACGCGGCGGCGGCTGTGGCGACGCCGAGGCGCCGGAAGGGGCTGCAGCAGCGGCGGGGCGGCGGCGGCTGCCGTGACGGATCGCTGGCGGCTGTGAGTCACCCCGCGGCACGCATCACGCGTCACGGGCCGCCTGACACACGGCCGCCTGTGGAAGGCGATGCTGTCCGCTCTGCCGCCCTCTGCCACTTGTCACCGCGGCCATACACACCAACTGGCGCGCTCCCCCCGTCTCACGCGGCTATCGCGGAGTCTCACTCACAGGACTTGTCGATCTTCGCTAACAGGCGCTAAGTGGACGTGTACAGGGATTGCACAAAAATATGGTAACGCCACGAGGCATGCTTGCTTGAACATAAATGCTGATGGTAGCCAAGCCCGCAAGAGTTATTGTACTTGACAACAAACGGCAACTGTGCAATGCTCTCAATACGTTGCAAGCACCACTCGTGGGCAGTCCGGTGTGGCCGAAAGGTTCTAGGAGCTTCAGTCTGGAACCGAGCGACTGCTACGGTCGCAGGTTCGAATCCTGCCTCACGCATGCATGTGTGTGATATAGTTAGGTTTTAGTAGTTCTAAGTCTACGGTACTGATGACCTCAGAAATTAAGTCCAATAGTGCTCAGAGCCATTTAAACCATTTTTGAACCTGTCGTGGTCAAAACAGTATTGTGCATAGTTGCGGGTGTCTTATATCGGAGCTAAGTGAATTCGAAATTAGATGATTCGTTGGCGCTCGTATGCCTGGTGCTTCCGTAATACGGTAGCCGAAGTATTTAACATTTCAAGAGGCACCGTGTGGAAGATTTACGCTGCCTACAGGGAAAGCGGAAGAACATCAACTGCTAAGTCATAGCGTGGGGGAAAGTGTGTGTAGAGTCATCGTGGCGGATCGTTATTGAAGAGGATTGTGACGAGAAATAAGAGGACGTCAGAAGCAAAGTCACTGCTGAACTGAATGTCGCATTCGCGAACCCTGTCAACACCCAAACAGCACGAAGGGAGCTTCAGAAGGAGGAAACTGCGGGGCTAGCTGGAAGTTCAAAACCACTCATCAGTGGTGCAAACGCCCGCATCAAGAAAATATGGTGCGAAGACCCTTCTAAATGTATAACTTTATTAAAAGTAGCATCTCAATTATTTTGATCTATCATAAACACCCACACAACGACACAGAACAGAAATAATTCTCCTTTGACGTTTTCTGTAATGTTCTTACACAACAAACTCTCGAGTTCTTGATTGGCAGCAGCGAGAAGAACTGGGACGTTAGTGGGCGGGTGCTGCCGGCGTGTGACGGCTGACACGCTGCTGGTGCAGACCAGAAGGAACTGGGCCGGGTCTGCCAGCATGGAACGCTGAGGCGAAGAAACTGTTGGTAGTGCCGACTTGAAGTGTGGGGCGTAACTGACATTTGAAGAGTGAGACATGGCTGCGGTTCGGTGGTGGTTTGGGCGGCCACATCGTGGTATTCCGTGGTCCTCATAGTCACTTTGCAAGGTCGCATTACTACCAAGCATTACGTGAAGATTTTAGCTGATCAGGTCCGTCATATACAGCGTGAAAAGTATTTAAACCGACAAACTCTGGGAGGTTGTAGGGGACATCAAAACAAATATTTTCCCTAATGCCATTTTTTCCTATGAGGATTATTTAAACCGGTGGAGGCCGTATTACGCTCTTCAGTTGTTAGAGGCCGTATTACGATCTTCAGTTGTAGGCAACTGCTGTCCACCAGTGTAGTAGTGCATTGCCTCTGTTTACTAATGGAGCGATACACCTGGAGTGAGTACACTGATATGGTTGGTGCGTACTACGTAGCGCACCACAACGGACGAGCTGCACAGCGGGTTTATCAACAACAATATCCTAATCACCGTATTCCGCATCATACGACCTTTGCTGCTGTGTACCAACGTCTGCGAGAGACCGGGTCATTTAGCAGATTACCTGGATAGGGACGCCGTCGCACGGTAAGAACGCTACAAGTTGATGAAGCTGTCTAGCAGCATGTGGAGCGGGATCCTTCAGTCAGCAGTCACGCAGTTACACGTAACATGGGGACGAATCAGAAAGAATTTAAGAACAGTCCTTCGAGAGCAATTGTTACGTTCATTTCACTTACAGCGTGTCCACAACCTGGAACCAGTTGATTATCCACCCAGAACACAGTTTTCGCAATGGTACCTGGAACAGTGTGAAATGCATCATACATTTCCATCATCTATGTTGTTTACCGATGAAGCAACGTTCGGGGGTGATGGAGTCTTCAACATGCACTATTCGCATGTTTGGAGCAAGGATAACCCGCATGCTACAGTTACTAGCGCTCATCAGGTGCGGTTCTTCTTTAATGTGTGGGTCGGTGTTGTTGGGTACTGTTTAATTGGGCCGTATCTGCTACCTAGTTGTTGTCTCTTGGTCATAAAAACTGGAAAAACTTTTGTTGGTTTAATTAATTTGCCGCCAGAGAAATCTTCCTCTACCGGTTAAATACTCCTCATAGGAAATAATGACTTTAGGGAAAAATATTTGATTTAATGTCCCCTACAACCTCCCAGAGTTTGTCGGTTTAAACACTTTTCACCCTGTATTACATTGTTTTTTCCCCAATGGTGATGCTGTATTCCAAAAAGAAAATATCCTTATTCACACAGCTCGCATCGTCGACGAATGGTTTTGTGAGCACGAGGATTAATTATCACATCTCCCCTGACCATCGCAGACAGCCGATCTTAATATTATGAACTAATTTCTAAAGAAGGGTGCGTGATTGTTATTGACCTCCATAATTGTTACATGAACTTGCCACTATTTTGGAGGAAGAATGGTATAAGATTCCCATGAAAACCAGCCAGAAGCTGCATTTATCCATTCCAAGACAACTTAAAGATTGTTTGAATGCCAACGTTTCTCTACATCGTATTAGATATGGTAATGTGCTGCGTTTGTGATGTTTCCATATTTTTGTTCAAAAATGCGTCTAATGGCTCCAAGCACTATGTGACTTAACATCTGAGGTCATCACTCCCCCAGACTTAGAACTTCTTAAACCTAACTAACCTAAGGACATCACACACATCCATGCCCGAGGCAGGATTCGAACCTGCGACGGTAGCAGCAGCGCGATTCCGGACTGAAGCGCCTAGAACCGAACGGCCACATTGGCCGGCCATATTTTTGTGTGGAAAAACTGACAGGGAACAGCAGATACTGTTCACGTAAGAAATGGAAGTAGTTTAGTGACGACCGAGAGCTGGTAGTACAATTACTCGCTGTCTGCCAGTAAAAGTACCAGTCTAATTACATTCGTTACCGTACTACCATGTCTGATTTGGGTTTTCGACTGAATTTCCTAACGTCATGATTTATGCAGTTATACATTGGAAAAAACTTGTCACTTCTTTATGCAATCATGTTCGACTGCACAATGAGCAATATTTTGTTCTTGATACCTTCTGACCGTTCTCTGACAATGTGATATGAATTTTTCCAAAATGGCATTATTATTTAGATATGAAACATGTGAAATGCTGTATTTGAGAAAAAGAAACATTTTAGAACGGTAGTGGGTCAGAGTTGTGGAGAAATTTAAAACAAAATTACAGAATTATATTTTGCACAGTTTCAAGCGTTCTCTCGATCTCCATAAGGAAAGTAGTTGCTATTTTCACTGTGAATAAAATGATTCTTATCATATTCACCTTCACTGCTTCCTTTATACGTAATGTCACCCATAAAAACGTAGCAATCCACAGGGACACCCACTGGAATCATCAGGTAGACTGAGCTGCGTACAAACCACTTCGGCAACTTCTATAGCCACATAACACTAGAACAGGTTTTCTTTTTTTTTTAGTCATCAGTCTACTGACTGGTTTGATGCGCCCCGCCACGAATTCCTTTCCTATGCTAACCTCTTCATCTCAGAGTAGCACTTGCAACCTACGTCCTCAATTATTTGCTTGACGTATTCCAATCTTGTCTTCCTCTACAGTTTTTGCCCTCTACAGCTCCCTCTAGTACCATGGAAGTCATTCCCTCATGTCTTAGCAGATGTCCTATCATCCTGTCGCTTCTCCTTATGAGTGTTTTCCACATATTCCTTTCCTCTCCGATTCTGCGTAGAACCTCCTCATTCCTTACCTTATCAGTCCACCCAACTTTCAACATTCGTCTATAGCACCACATCTCAAATGCTTCGATTCTCTTCTGTTCCGGTTTTCCCACAGTCCATGTTTCACTACCATACAATGCTGTACTCCAGACGTACATCCTCAGAAATTTCTTCCCCAAATTAAGGCCGGTATTTGATATTAATAGACTTCTCTTGCCTTTTTTGCCATAGCGAGTCTGCTTTTGATGTCCTCTTTGCTCCGTCCGTCATTGGTTATTTTACTGCTTTGGTAGTAGAATTCCTTAACTTCATTGACTTCGTGACCATCAATCCTGATGTTAAGTTTCTCCCTGTTCTCATTTCTACTACTTCTCATTACCTTCGTCTTTTTCCGATTTACTCTCAAACCATAATGTGTGCTCATTAGACTTCATTCCGTTCAGCAGACCATTTAATTCTTCTTCACTTTCACTCAGGATAGCAATGTCATCAGCGAATCGTATCATTGATATCCTTTCACCTCGTATTTTAATTCCACTCCTGAACCTTCTTTTATTTCCATCATTGCTTCTCCGATGTACAGATTGAAGAGTAGGGGCGAAAGGCTACAGCCTTGTCTTACACCCTTCTTAATACGAGCACATCGTTCTTGATCGTCCACTCTTATTATCCCCTCTTGGTTGTTGTACATATTGTATATGACCCGTCTCTCCCTATAGCTTACCCCTACTTTTTTCAGAATCTCGAACAGCTTGCACTATTTTATATTGTCGAACGCTTTTTCCAGGTCGACAAATCCTATGAAAGTGTCTTGATTTTTCTTTAGCCTTGCTTCCATTATTAGCCGTAACGTCAGAATTGCCTCTCTCGTCCCTTTACTTTTCCTAAAGCCAAACTGATCGTCACCTAGCGCATTCTCAATTTTCTTTTCCATTCTTCTGTATATTATTCTTGTAAGCAGCTTCAATGCATGAGCTGTTAAGCTGATTGTGCGATAATTCTCGCACTTGTCAGCTCTTGCCGTCTTCGGAATTGTGTGGATGATGCTTTTCCGAAAGTCAGATAGTATATCACCAGACTCATATATTCTACACACCAACGTGATAGTCGTTTTGTTGCCACTTCCCCCAATGATTTTAGAAATTCTGATGGAATGTTATCTATCCCTTCTGCCTTATTTGACCGTAAGTCCTCCAAAGCTCTTTTAAATTCCGATTCTAATACTGGATCCCCTATCTCTTCTAAATCGACTCCTGTTTCTTCTTCTATCACATCAGACAAATCTTCACCCTCATAGAGGCTTTCAATGTATTCTTTCCACCTATCTGCTCTCTCCGCTGCATTTAACAGTGGAATTCCCGTTGCACTCTTAATGTTACCACCGTTGCTTTTAATGTCACCAAAGGTTGTTTTGACTTTCCTGTATGCTGAGTCTGTCCTTCCGACAATCATATCTTTTTCGATGTCTTCACATTTTTCCTGCAGCCATTTCGTCTTAGCTTCCCTGCACTTCCTATTTATTTCATTCCTCAGCGACTTGTATTTCTGTATTCCTGATTTTCCCGGAACATGTTTGTACTTCCTCCTTTCATCAATCAACTGAAGTATTTCTTCTGTTACCCATCGTTTCTTCGCAGCTACCTTCTTTGTACCTATGTTTTCCTTTCCAACTTCTGTGATGGCCCTTTTTAGAGATGTCCATTCCTCTTCAACTGTACTGCCTACTGCGCTATTCCTTGTTGCCTTATCTATAGCGTTAGAGAACTTCAAACGTATCTCGTCATTCCTTAGTACTTCCGTATCCCACATCTTTGCGTATTGATTCTTCCTGACTAATGTCTTGAACTTCAGCCTACTCTTCATCACTACTATATTGTGATCTGAGTCTATATCTGTTCCTGGGTAGCCTTACAATCCAGTATCTGATTTCGGAATCTCTGTCTGACCATGATGTAATCTTCCCGTATCTCCCGGCGTTTTCCAAGTATACCTTCTCCTCTTGTGATTCTTGAACAGGATATTCGCTATTACTAGCTGAAACGTGTTACAGAACTCAATTAGTCTTTCTCCTCTTTCATTCCTTGTCCAAAGCCCATATTCTCCTGTAACATTTTCTTCTACTCCTTCACTTACAACTGCATTCCAATCGCCCATGACTATTTGATTTTCGTCCCCCTTTACATACTGCATTACCCTTTCAATATCCTCATACACTTTCTCTGTCTGTCCATCTTCAGCTTGCGACGTCGGCATGTATACCTGAACTATCGTTGTCGGTGTTGGTCTGCTGTCGATTCTGATTAGAACAACCCGATCACTGAATTGTTCACACTAACACACCCTCTGCCCTACCCTCCTATTCATAACGAATCCTACACCTGTTATACCATTTTCTGCTGCTCTTGATATTACCCGATACTCATCTGACCAGAAATCCCTACTGTATCTAGATTGAGTCTTTGCATTTCCCTTTTCAGATTTTCTAGTTTCCCTACCACGTTCAAGCTTCTGACATTCCACGCCCCGACTCGTAGAACGTTATCCTTTCGTTGATTATTCAATCTTTTTCTCATGGTAACCTCCCACTTGGCAGTCCCCTCCCGGAGATCCGAATGGGGGACCATTCCGGAATCTTTTGCCAATGGAGAGATCATCATGACACTTCTTCAATTACAGGCCACATGTCCTGTGGATACACGTTACGTGTCTTTAATGCAGTGGTTTCCATTGCCTTCTGCATCCTCATGTTGATCATTGCTGATTCTTCCGCCTTTAGGGGCAGTTTCCCACCCCTAGGACAAGAGAGTGCCCTGAACCTCTATCCGCTCCTCCGCCCTCTTTGACAGGGCCGTTGGCAGAATGAGGCTGACTTCTTATGCCGGAAGTCTTCGGCCGCCAATGCTGATTATTTATCAAAATTTAGGCAGTGGCGGGGATCGAACCCGGGACTGAAGACGTTTTGATTATGAATCAAAGACGCTACCCCCTTTTTTTCACATTTTGTTCGTTATTGATCGTTGTGTTTGGTCGTTGCGGGCTACGCAAGACATCCTGTTCAAGTTCGATGGTTGATCCTTCCACTCAGTTTTTTGTTACAGAGGCTAACCCGCTCTCTGAGTAGACCACGGGTAGTGTTCTAAAAATAGGAGACTATTCCCGAAACGCTTGAGAGACCTAGGACGCAGCTCGGGTATTTGCTACTGGCAAACTGCACAATCCGACATTTATGGAATGCCGGGACGTTATACAGGGTGCTCTAATATTCCCTTACAAACTTCTAGGACTTATAGACGGGGCTGAGTAGGTAATATTCTGAACTTGAACCCATGTCCGGGAATGTATCATTCTCGCGCTACAACCATTTGAAAACATTTTGGAAAACACGACCACTTTTACAAATAATTTATTCGGCGTAACCCAGTGCATCAGTTGTTTTACATTTCCACTCATTAATAACCAAACAAACAGAGAGGAAACTTAATCAGTTTTCACTAACGTTTGTGTTTGCAGTTAAACCTTATTTGTCCTTTTCAAAGGAGGACTAGCATTCTGATCCACTAAAACTAAGTTTAGATGTGGCGACAATCAGGGTCGGTGCACACAGTGTCCCTACGAATGATGTCTGCACTTCGTCCTGCAGCAGCCCCAACAGGTGCCACCGGATCTTCTGCCCCTACAAGTGTCATAAACCAAACTCTTCCTTCGACCCCAGAGGAAAATGTCCAATGGCGTAAAATCCGGAGATCGTGGAAGCCATGCGATTGCACCACCTCAATCTAGCCATATGTCAAAATTGTTGGTCCAGATGTTGCCCAACATGATGTGAAAAGTGAGCAGATGAGCCATCATACTGAACCCATATATCTTCATGGACATTCAGTGGCTCAGCATTGAACAACACGTACAGTACTTGTAGGCAGGTCAAGTGCGAGTAGATGGGCCCCGTGAGCTTAGATGGAAGCATGTACAGTCCGGTCACATAACAATAAAGATAAGCTGCACAGATACTGATATCTCATCTGTGTTTGATATCTCGTCTGTGTATGAATCCCTGGATATGTGTGGCCTGTGGGTTTCCGTTTGCCCAGATGTACATTCACCTGAGAAAAAAGAATGCTCTGTGGAAATACTCTGCGACTCGCTGATGCAGATGCGCAGAAACTGTGTAGAAAACTCGAGGCGTGGTGCAAAATCGGCGGTCATTTGTGGCTGTCTCCTTAGGAGGTGGTACGGATGCAGTTGTTGGTCATGTAGAACATACCAGACGGAGCTGGCAGCATCATCCATTTCACCCGCCATTGCTCGTGTTCTCGTTGACGTGTTCTCTTTAACGTGATGCAGTACGGCCTCTACCAATTAAGGCGTACGGCGCCTAATTGGAGCACTACAGTCATGTTTGCTTACGGTGAAGGTACCCTTTCTCGAAGCTGTTGCGTAATTCTGGCGGAAAGGTTATGTGATCGAGTCGGACGTTATGGCTAACAATCTTGGTATAGTTGACGAGCAGCTCTTCCATTATCGTGAGCTTCACCATACAAAAGGATTATGTTGATGTAGTCCACAAAAGTGTACTCAACTACACACATCAAAAAAAGTTTTGCATCACCTCAGTTCCGAGAGTTCCGGAACCTGTACTGAAAATTGGAATAGAGATTAACATAAATATCATTTCCGCCTTTGTTATTGCTCATAAAACACACATTGCATGTTGTACCACCATACAGCGAGACCTTCAGAGGTGGTGGTCCAGATAGCTGTACACACAGGTAACTCTAATACCCAGCAGCATGTCCTCTTGCATTGCTGCATGCCTGTATTCGTCGTGGCATACTATCCATAAGTTCATCAAGGCACTGTTGGTCCAGATTGTCCCACACGTCAATGGCGATTCGGCGTAGATCCCTCTGAGTGGTTGGTAGGCCACGCCTCCATAAACAGCCCTTTTCGATCTATCCCAGGCATGTTTGATAGGGTTCATGTTCGGAGAACATGCTTTCCACTCTAGTTCAGCGATGTCATTATCCTGAAGGAAGTCATTCACAAGATGTGTACAATGGGGGAGCGAATTGTCGTCCATGAAGACGAATGCCACGCCAGTATGCTGCTGCTATGGTTGCACTCTCGGTCGGAGTATGGCATTCACGTATCATACAGCCGTAACGGCGCCTTACATGGCCACCAGCGACGTACGTAGGCCCCACATAATGCCACCGCAAAGCAGCAGGTAACCTTCATCTTGCTGCACTCGCAGAATAGTATGCTTAAGGCTTCGGCCTGACCAGGTTGTCTCCAAACACGCCTCCGACGATTGTCTGGTGGAAGGCATATGTGACACTCATCGGTGAAGAGAACGTGATGCCAATACAGAGCAGGGAAATTGGGCATGTTGTTGGGCACATCTGTACCGCCCTGCATGGTGTCCTGGTTGCAAAATGGACCTCGCCATGGACGTTAGGGGTGAAGTTGCGCATCATGCAGAATATTGCGCGCAGTTTGAGTAGTAACACGACGTCCTGTGGCTGCACGGAAAACGTTATTCAATATGGTGGCGTTGCTGTCAGGGTTCCTCCGAACCATAATCCGTAGGTGGCAGTCATCCACTGCATTAGTAGCCCATGGGCGGCTTGAGCGAGGCATGACATCGACAGTCCCCGTCTCTCTGTATCTCCTCTCTGTCCGGACAACATCGCTTCGGTTCACTCCGAGAGGCCTGGACACTTCCCTCGTTGAGAGTCCTTCCTGGCACAAAATAACAATGCAGACGCGATCGAACCGCGGTATTGACCGTCTAGGCGTGGTTGAACTATAGACAACACCAGCTGTGTACCTCCTTCCTGGTGGAATGACTGGAACTGATAGACTGTCTGACCCCCTCCGTCCAATAGGCGCTGTCGGGCTGGGTCAGCACTTGGATAGGTGACCATCCGGTCTGCCAAGCGCTCTTGGCAAGCGTGGTGCCCTCAGCAATTGTGAGGCAAACTGAGGAGCTAGTTGACTGAGAAGTAGCGGCTCCTGTTTCGGCAAGTAACATACGGCCGGGAAAGCGGTGTGCTGACCACATGCCCCTCCATATCCACCTCCAGTGACGCCTGTGGGCTCAGGATTACAAGGCGGCCGATCGGTACTGTTGGACCTTCATGGCCTGTTCGGGAGGAGTTTAGTTTCAGTTTTTTAATAATTGTTAAAAACGGTTTTTCTGTTCTTTATTATGTATTGGTAATTAAGAAACTAGTGAAACATATCTGCTTCAACATCATTCAATTTTCAGACACACAGATTTTCATATTTTTCATGTTTTGATTTAAGTCTCGGTAAATAAGTAAATTCCGAGTTTCAAACTGTTATTTCATTATGATATTATACCCTGCCTGTGATCATTACTAATTTTATAAAGTAACTAGTCGTTTTATACATTTCCTCGGTAAAGTATTAGATTAAAATTAAACACTTTGCCAGGAAGTTCTGAATATGAATTGCAGCAATTGGATACAGCGCCTTGACGCGACACTTTGCCGGTAACATACATAATCTACTTAATAACACAATGACGGGATCCATTTTGTGTGGTACAAGGAAGTTCCATCTGAATGGTAACACTGCTGTGTCACTATTGGAAAGTGGAAGAAAAAAAAAAGTTGAAAAATCTAAGTTGATTGTCTCTCTGAGAGCGACGTCAAATCTGTCTTCAGAACAAACTCTGTGGGTCCCAATTTCAGGGCAGAAAACAGAATTTGTTTCAGTCCCGTGCGGACAGGCAGCAACAGGGTTCGCGAAGATGCGATTGTACTAACAGCAGCATGCGCAAAAGTAGTCTACACAGGCAACCATGCTCACACTAAGAAGGTGATTGTTAACCAACTTAAGAACCACTTCAGCCAAAATAAATCAGGATTGCCAGGAGAATGTCTGGCCCGCTGTCTTCCTGTATAGCCAGTTGGTTGGAGGCTGAGTACCCATAGTGAGTATAGTTTGTTAACCACTGTGCTCTCTAGCTTGATTCGATATGAGTAGGTATGGGGAAAACTATGACATGTGTGGTACAGTGAAAAGCACACTCTACGATTTCCAGAGAATAGAAAATTGTGCATGTTTCCCATGTTGCCTAATCCATACATACTATAAATATGGATGTACGTATGTATGTTCCTCACTGTTCATGTAGTAAAACTGACGGGTGATGCATGACGTTTTAATTTATTACTTCCGTACTACAAGCTGTATTCACGACACATTTTGCAGACAGTATTCAGGTATACCGCTGAATGTGTCAACAGAATTATATCACCGTACGACAGAGTTCGGGACATATAGCGTCATTAACACTGAGACGCGTGAAAAACTGCCACATCAAGCGCGATGTTTTAATTTATTACTTTTGTACTGGTGACTCTACGCACAACACATATAGCAGATAGTAGCCATATATACCACGGGATGTAACAACAAAATAATATCATTGTACGATACATAGGTCAGGCGAAGCGACATCATAAACATTGAGATGCGTGAAAATAAAACTGCAAGGCCTAAATCGCTAAAGATACGGATGAGACGTGTGAACGAACACGTTTGAAAAATGTAAAATGTATTTACTTGTGGGTAGGTAGGCAAAGGCATATATGAAAAGCGCATGCGAAACTCCTGGAACATTTTCAATCAAACTTGGAACGCGTAGTAGTTACAATGTGGGTTAAGAACAACCAGCCTGCCATTGGGGTGGCTATGATAACGCGGAGAGAGAAAGCGGAGAAAGAGATGGACAGACAGAAAGGGGAAAGAAGGAGATGGGCACAGGTAAGGCGGAGGAGGAGATTGACTGACATAGAGAGGAAAGGAGGAGATGGACACAGATATGGGGAAGAAAGAGACGAGGAGACAGAGGCGGAGAATGAGACGGGCATACAATGGAGAAGTTCCACAAAGAGAGGAGGAGGAGGGGATGGAATTAAAGAGGAGGAGGAGATGGAATTAGAGAGGAGGAGATGGAATTAGAGGGGGAGGAGGAAATGCAATTAAAGGGGGAAGGAGGAGACCGCTAGAGGGGCCAGGAGCAAATGGAAGAGAGAGAGGAGGGAGGAGGGGATGGACAGAGATAGCGGTAGAAGGCGATAGAGTGTGGATGGATGAGGTAAACAGAGAGAGGTGGTGGAGGAGAGTGACAGAGGGGTGGAAGGAGGAGATGGACAGAGAAAGAGGGAATGTGGAGATGGACTAAGAGAAGAGTGGAATAAATGCATATCCGGGCAATGCTGGGTATTCAGTTTGTACAAGTATAAATCGCTATATAGCTTACCTCCAGTCTGGGTTTCCTCTTCTGCCGCTTGCGTTCTGCGTGTTTTAATATTTCTTGCACAGCTGAAAACTCCACAAATTCGACATTTATAAACAAAAATTCGCTAAGGTGTTACATGTAACACGCTAGATGTGAAGCAGCACCCTACAGGAGAGTCTACACTAGGCGACACAGAGTGGTATTTCTGTTCTCCACGGTGTTGCGTTCACGCTAGCAGTGTTCCGGGCAGGGCGACAAGGCGCGCCCCGAGTAACCGTGACAAACGACGCCGCTCAATAGCCCGGCTGAAGGCAATGATACGTTCCGGAGACGGGTCCCGAATGCCGTTACGGAATTCTCATCCCACCCAGAGTCTTACTAAGAGATAGATTTGGACTCTCTTACTACAGAGAGAAATGTAACTCCTCCAGGCTGGCGATTCTTTAACAGTATTGTGTGACACATGCTGTGTAACAAATGCTCCAGATAGTCTTTGTACTTTCTGTGTACCAGTAGAAAATGTATATTAATGATATCACGAAACAGAATCGTTAAGGCTTTTGTGGCCATTTGTTGGCCAACAGTCTGTTGGTTTCTGTCTCTCGTTCGTCGGCCAACGTCTGTTTTCTGAATAGTGGATGGCATTGTCAAAGCTTCACCTTCCATTGCGGGTGGTAGAATGGAGTCGAGATCGCTGCCTCACATTCTATGTACGTAACTGGTACGCCAACGTCCAAGGGCTTCTTTGTTGACCTTTCCCGTGCCGTTCCCCCATTGCTACATACAACGATTATCCGCTGTAGCACGTAAGGCTTTCTTCTTTCTCGTTGTCGCTATTCTCAAGCTTGTGGATTTCTATGACTTCTCTGAGCAAGCGGGTGTGACAGCTCTTCTCTACAGCGGGAACTTCCGTGTCAGTGAAATTCACTATGTAGTCGATCTCACTCAGCGCGTTCTCTGCCACGGCCTATTTCTCCACCTGCTCCAACCTGCTACGCCGCTTATGTTCTGTGATCTTGGTGTTGATTGACTGTCCACCCATTCCAACAATCTTCTGGAGAAAGATGGAGCCTGACACAAGTAAGTGGAAGCAACGTCAGACTCAGCTCGGGGCCCCACGGACGCCACCGGCGTACTTCTAGATGAAGTCCCCTGGGAATCGCTGGACGATCAATCAAACCCAGGATCACAGAACGTAAGCGGCACTGCACGGCGGAACAAATGAAGCAATCCGCTGTGACAGAGCATGCGACGTGTGAGGCGGACCACATAGTGAAATACGCCGTCATGGAATTTCTTACCATAGAGAAGAGATATCACATCTGCTCGTTCAGAGAAGCTATAGAAATACACAAAAATAAGATTAGCTTGTGAGCGCATCTTGGATTCGCGTGCTGCAGTGAATGACCGTTGCCGGTAGCAACGAAAATGACCAGGCAAAAGCCCTAGGGCGTTGGCGCCTCAGGTACATCTAACCTGCGACCATGAGATGAATACCATTCCACCAGCGGCGGTGGAGGGTGAAGCTTGGACAAGGCCAGCTGCTCGTGCTGGCGAACCGTCAAAAAAATCACCAAACAAACGGCGGCCGGAGAACGCGGGACAGAAGCCAACAGACAGTTTGCCGATATCGCGAAACAGACCAAATATAAAGAAACTCCTTGATAATGCACCAAACAGAAATGATACGAAAGTTAATGGAAAAATGAAAAACTGGCACAAGCCGATCTCGGGGGGAGACTAGTTTGGCATCCAGAAAAATGCAGGAATACGCAACATAATGCTGAACCAACGATTTTAGAACAAAAATTGAAGAATGGGATGTTTATGTTTTTATTATTTGAGATTTAGATAAAGGAAGAAAGGTGACACTTAGGAAGTTTTTCCTGAACACTAAAATTTATAGTATGGCTGAAAACATATTTTGTATCTTCTCTACTTCGAAAAGCATCAGTTAGTTAGTTTGTTTGTTACCCGAGTAGCACTTTTAGTCTTGTGTCCTAATGTAATTCCCTTAGCAATGACTTATTCAATTCGAGTACGTTCCATTAAACTTGTTTTACCTTTGTTAATGTTCATCTTAAAATCTCTGTCCAAGACACCATCAATTCCCGTCAACTGATTTTGTAAGTTCTTAGCCATGTCTGACAGAACTGCATTGTTAACAACAAACCTCAGAGATTTCATTTCTTTTCACTGAATTTTTATTCCATTTTCAAATTTGTCCTTGATTTCTTTCTCTGTTTGCTTAATGTACATTGTCTCGTTACCTTCTCGACTAATTCTTTTCTTTCATGTCCTTTGACTCGTGTACGGCATTCTGGTTTCTGTATAAGTTTTAGGTAACTTGTAGCTTCCTGTGTTTTGCCCCTGATGTCCTTAGTACATGATGTATGTACTAAAATAGTGTTTCCTTCCCCTCCACTAACAAATACCGCCAAAGTCGTAATGCAACACACACGTACCATACTAATCCACCTAATTCAATTGATCATCAGATGGTGAAGGTTTAAACCTCCAAAACGCGTTGTGATATAGATGAATAGTTACTAGTAACAGTAAATTTTTTTCAGACGATAAACAAAGCCGTCACGGTAAAGTATAATCAACGATATTCACATTTAAAGCATAGGTGCTGTCTATGTCTTGACATTAATCACTGTACATGTAAATAACTTTTCGCAATTAACTCATCTTCCATTCTTTAAGCCGACCGAAGTGGCCGTGCGGTTAAAGGCGCTGCAGTCTGGAACCGCAAGACCGCTACGGTCGCTGGTTCGAATCCTGCCTCGGGCATGGATGTTTGTGATGTCATTAGGTTAGTTAGGTTTAACTAGTCCTAAGTTCTAGGGGACTAATGACCTCAGCAGTTGAGTCCCATAGTGCTCAGAGCCATTTGAACCATTCTTTACGTTGCTTTTACGTATGTGCTGCCGCACTAGGTGGACGTCTAGCCAAAATGAAGACAGGGGTTGTTATGAAATTCGTCCGATGCACGTTGTAAAGCGCGTAAGTAATTTCAGTTGCATGGTATTAAATTTATTTCATCTTACTTACTATAATTTTTATGGCTATGACGGTGCAATGTATATATTATTCTATTCCTGAATACATTCGATATTCACAGGGTGAATAAGAAGGAGAGGTACGTGCTTTGACGAGTGATGGTGTTACTGATTCTGACCAAAAAAACTTCAATGGACCTATGCCCTGTTCCGAATGGTTCCCAAGAAAGAACACATGTAGTATCAGTTTTGTTAGTTTTTGCTGGATAATTCGAAAAGCGCTCTGTCCAGCGAAAACTTTTCGCAATATAAAATTAAACAACATTTAATTTCCTACAAAAAAAAACTCCTGTTTTCTCTCTCTCTAGAACTAACAGTTTACGCGAAGAAAGTGCGTGAGTATTGCAAATCTTTCCCGACGAGCATGCGCTGTAAGTTACGTGGTTTATGTAGCCTAATTTGGATCTATTTCTCTACTTGATAGGCCAGAAGTGCGCTGTATCGAATTGTGCGGTTTAGCTTCCTCTACACTGCTGTTGTACGTCGTAAGCAACTATAATGTTTGAATAATACAGATAATGAATAGCAATCTACGTCAAGTATGTTCTGTCTCGGCAATCATTCGGTATAGCGCATATATCCACATGAAGTTTTTTGTTCAAAGTCAGTAATACTATTACCCCTCAAAGTCTGCACCATTCTTCCTGACACACAGTGTATTTATGTCTCAGATGTCACTCGACAACTCAGCACTAATCTAGTAGGCCTAAAAGTAGAAACATACTAACTTAATGCTGATCAGTAGGAAAAACAAACCCATGATTTTCGACTGCAGCATTAGTAGTGTTCTGATTGACACAGTCACGTCAATTAAATATCTAGGCGTAACATCGCAAAGCAATATGAAATGGAATGAGTATGTGAGGATTGTAGGATGGAACGCAAGTAGCCAACTTTGGTTTATTGGGAGAATGTTAGGAAAGCATGGTTCATCTGTAAAGGAGACCGTATGTAGGACACTAAAGGGATCCATTGTTGAGAAGTGTTCGAGCGTTTGGAATCCGTACCAAGTCGGATTAAAGGAAGACATCGCAGCAATTCGTAGGCGGGCTGCTAGATGTGTTACCAATAGGTTCGAACAAGATGCAAGTATTACGGAGATGTTTCTGGAACTCAAATGAGGTTCACTGGAGGAAAGGGGGCACTGTTTTCGAGGAGCACTATTGAGAATATTTAGAGAACCGGCATTTGAGGCTCACTGCAAATTATTCTACTGCCGCCAACATACTTTTCGCGTAAGGACCATCAAAGTAAGATTTGAGATATTAGAGCTCGCACGGAGGCATATAGACAGTCGTTTTCCTCTCGCTCTATTTGTGATTGGAACAGCAGGTAGTGGTACAGTGTACCCTCCACCGGGCACTGTTCAGTGGCCTGAGGAGAATGTAGTGAAGGACAATAAACTTTCAAGTTCCTGACGACAGCCCTGATGGAAACGACAGTTTTAACATTCGGCATATACTTATAATTTTCTCAGTGGCGGCATGGCCGACGTCCTGATTCCTTCTGACGACTTATTCGCGTTCCATAGAACGTACTCACGTGTGAGTGATGCCCTTGGGACGGTGTAAGGAAACAAGGAAGTGACAGACACTTAGGTTAAACGCTTAGTTTATCGCCACTTATTAGCGTGGAGTAGGCACTCGCGGAGCCAGTGGCGATTATTTGAAAGTCCGTAAATTCGTCGCCCGGTGTTCACTCTGGCACCCAACCGCGGCGCCAGCAAAGCGCGAGCAGCGGATAACGAAAGGCGCGCGCTCCGAATTTCCGGCGGCGCAGCGGCGAGGCGAGGCGAGGCTTTAAAAGCGCGCCGCCGCCAGAGGTGTCAGCGCCGGCAGTGCCGGTACACGTCTCGGGGCCCGCAATAAAAGGCGTCCGCCCTGCGACCTCCGCCTCCATAAACAAGAGCTGAGCTGAGCCGAGCCGCCCCGCGCCGCGCCTCTCTATCGGCGACGACAGGGCGTGCTGTCCGGCCATGAATTATGCAGCGCTCGACCGCCGCTTGTAAGATTCTTAATTTGGGTTGCGCGGCCGCCTCCGCCCCACCAGCAAGAGCGCCGCGAAGCTGCGGACTCATTGCGGTCTGTGGTCGCGCCGGTGGTCTGCCGCTTTGTTCTGATGAGGCTGCTCCGCATCAGAGTTGGCAGTTAAGGTCACCAGCGCTTTATAAATTTTCGTATTCCGACAGACGCGTTTCAAGAAAACGGCTGAAAAGCATTGCAGCAGGGAAGAGAGTTTATGTATCCCTCAATCCTGCACAAAATATTAACAAAACCATGGTACAGGCAGAAGACACTACTTTGGAGAAATGTGACAATAATTATAGTGTGGCTCATGCACGTTTTGTGTATGCGGTGTTCGACAGCTTTCATAAAATGTAATTTTATTCACATTGAGGTGGCGAAAATCTTGGGATAGCAGTACGCACGTATGCAGATGGCGCAAGTATCGCGTACACAAGGTATAAAAGGGCAGTGCACTGGGGGAGCTGTCATTCCTACTCATGTGATTCAAGTGAAAAGGTTTCTGCCGTGATTATAGCCGCACGATGGAAATTAACAGATTCTGACCGCGGAATGGTAGTTGGAGCTAGATTCGTGGGACGTCTCATTTCGAAAATCGTTAGGGAATTCAGTATTCCGGGGTCCACAACGTCAAGAGTGTGCTGAGATTATCAAATTCCAGGCAGTACCTGTCACCACTGACAATGGCCGACGGCGTTCGCTTAGCGACCGAGAGTCCAGGCAGTACCTCTTTTTGCACCACGGACATCGCAATGGCCTAATGTGTGCACTTAACGACCGAGAGCAGCGGCGATTACGTAGAGCTGTAAGTGCTAACAGAAAAGCATCATAGCGTGAAATAACCGCAAAAGTCGATGTGGAACTACGATGAACGTATCCTTTACGATAGTGCGACGAATATGGTGTTGATGGGCTATTGCAGCAGACGACCGATGCTAGTGCCTAAGATGTGATGGTAGAGTTCGAGTATCGCGCAGATCCCATAAAGCATTGGACCCAGCTTGTCAATAACGCACTGTACAAGCCGGCAATGGCACCATAATGGTGTGGGCTATGTTTGCAAGGAATGGGCGGTATCCTCCGGTCCAGCTGAACCGATCACTGTCTGGAGAAGTTACGTTCGAGTACTTGGACACCATTTGCAGCCATTGATGGACTTGATATTCACAAAAGACAGATTTTTTTTATGGATGACAACACGCCATGTCTTCCGGCCACAATTGTACGCTGTTGTTTTGAAGAACATTCTGGACAATTCGAGCAGATTATAAGAAAATCAAACACTTACAGCCGTCCTTATGTGATGGTGTCCCCCCAAACTTCAACTGTCAAATGATAGTTGATGGTTGGAAATAAGACACCACAACTACATGTAGTCTGCGTAAACCAGTTGCTGTCCTCTGATGCATCGTATATATGGATCGTGATAACCCTTTCATCGTCAACTAAGGCCTGAAGATGGTGCACTGAAGCGCCGAAACTGGTAGCTACACAATAAATGACAACATAAGGACGGCTGTAGATGTTTCATTTTCTTACAATAGTGAACGGCTGTAGGTCCCACAGACCTCCTGGCGCAATGATGGACACACACAATATTCGAGCGAATGATATTGCCACCAAGATCGTCCGACATTAATCTCATCAAACATTTTTAGGATATAATCAAGATATCACTTGGTGCAGAAAATCAGCACTGCCAACACTTTCGCAATTATCAACTGTCCAAACAATAAAACCCATTTACTATTTTTAATGGCTTATTTCCCATTCTGATTTCTTCAACTTCGCCTAACTCTATGCATGCCACTATCTTTGTTTTTCTTTTGCTGATTCTCATTTTATACCCTCCTTTTAATTCACTCTTCCATTCATTTGCACGTCCATGTCCTTGCAATAACCAATCACACTTGAAATGTTTTATTATGTCTTTCATGGCCCGAGGAATGTCCGAATTTGACCAATACCAGTAGCCTACAATGAGGTGACAAAAATTATGAAGACATTCTGAGACATCATGGAATCACAAATTTAGTACTGGAGAAACAGGTTGGCGGTTAAAAAATGTGGGGCCGACCAGCAATTAGATTCAGTAGGTAGATTCAAAAGCGGTAGGCTGCATGAGTTACTCGCAGTCGAAGAGGCTTGCAGTGGACAGAGTACTATGCAGAACTGAACCAGACCACTCTTCGAACAGAAGACAACTACTACGTGATTCAGATGAATACCTTTTTTATCGCCTGAGGGTGGACTTAGTTTGACAGAAATCGATAATCCGAATAAAAAGAGTACATACACCCGTTTATTACATGTTACAATTCCTGACATTCACACATATTTCTCTGCGCAGTTGTATAACATGCAGTGAACTTCTGAAGACGGAGATCTGAAGCATATCTTTTTGAATGCGCTAAATATACTCCACACCAAAATACACTGTACGAAGAGGTTGCAAAAATGTGGAATGCCCTGTAAACAAATACAAAACTTTTAATTTGTCATGTTGTCTCAAAATCAACATTTGAACAACAATATACCAGCAAAAAGCGAACGTAACTTTCTGGTGTATCAAATTCAGGAGTTTTAGAATTTGTGTATCTATAAAATGATTGTATGTTTAAGATTTAACTGAATGTAAAATGATGTATCGTTTCTAGCAAGAAGCTAATAAAATAAAATTTTTGAAAAAGTAAGCCCTTTTCCCCAAAATAAACTCAAATCATAATCAAGGTACTGAAAAGATGGAAGGAGTGTAAGTTAATTTTTGTGGCTTGATTTGGGGGTATGTGAAGAAATATTTTCAGTTTCGCACTTAATTCCCTACCCAAGAAAAAACGGCGAGCTATTGTGAAACTCACACGGACTCGCAGATCTCGTTGCCAGTAAAAATTGGTGTTGCTGTTCAATTAGTTGTTGGTAGGTATGTGGCAGGAAACGGCTACGTCCAAGTTTCACGATTATCGTAAATTACGGGTTGGTGGTTTAAGGATTCGCGGTTTGCGCCGATATCGTTCTGAATGTGTTCATCGGGTTTAGATCAGGCGTATTTTGTGCCCAAAACAACAACATGAATTCACTATCATGTTCCTATAGTTATTCTGCTGGAAGACGCGATCGCCGTTGACAGCGTTTTGATCAAGACATCAAGTGTGAAACGATGCTTTACAGCCGGCCGGAGTGGCCGTGCGGTTCTAGGCGCTACAGTCTGGAACCGAGCGACCACTACGGTCGCAGTTTCGAATCCTGCCTCGGGCATGGATGTGTGTGATGTCCTTAGGTTAGTTAGGGTTAATTAGTTCTAAGTTCTAGGTGACTGATGACCTCAGAAGTTAAGTCGCATAGTGCTCAGAGCCAACGATGCTTTACAGAACGGGGAGCTTGCGACTGCCACGTTCTGTGATGAGGCGTGGGTGTGTAAGATCTTTTCGTTTAGTTGTGGTTTCATTGTCCTTAACCACTGCCCCTAAACATGAAAATTAAAACACCTGCAACCATCTCTTTAACATTTAATTTATTTACGCAAGCAGTTTCGGTGTTCCACTACACCATCTTCAGGCCTCTTGACCAACGTAAATTGGGAGGAATCGAAGCTCGCATGCAGCCGTAACAGAAGCCAATGTTAAACAACCGGTGTTCTTAGATCCCTGTTTTGCACGACCCTATCCCTTCGTCCATCAACCGAAGAACTGCTACTGGGCTACTACTTGTATCTCTTCTCCACGCAACTGCCTCTGCACATCCTAGGAGTTCTACAAGGTGTATTTTTGAACAGCCTATGTAGGCAAAAGACAGCCGTCGTCGATTGATGAACGAAGAGATAGTGTCTACGGACACTAGTTATGACTACAGAAGAGGTTGAATTTTTCTTAATTTACGTTGTTTAAGAGGGCTGAAGATGGTTTAATGGAGCACCGAAACTGGTTGCGCAAATAAATAACTGTAAAAGAGACCATTGCAGGTGTTTTAATTTTCATTTCTTGTTGAAGGGCCGAAGTCACTGTAACCATCTAGTTCAAGGATAGCCATCAGGAAGACTTTCCGTAGATATGACTGTAGTGGGAGAAAAACTGACTAGCTTCGCAGTTTCGAAGTTGCATTTTACATTGACAGTGGGCACGGTCGTTATAGCGCTTCTACCAGAAATGAGCCCTGCGTTTCCTTCCGACGGCCAGCAATTAACGCCTGCCGGCAGCGGCTGCCCGCTGTCCGCTGACAGGTCAGCCGGACGGAGCAGCGGAAGCCGCCGCGCCAGCAGCGCCGCTATGATGGATGCCCGCAGTGATTCCCGCCGCGGCTCCCTTAAAATAACGCCTCCGGGCCCGCCGCCGTCTCAGGTTACCTTTTAATGCGCATCCCAGGTTCCAAACTGTGGTAATGGCCTCGCAGCATAAACTGAGGACGGCTTCTGAAGACGCCTGCGCGGCAGATGTCAACACTTCAGATACCGGGACTTCACTGCCCCCGAGCCAAAGCTGCCTTTGAGAAATGGGCTTACAACTGGTTCTGTGGTGACGACGGCCGCCTTCTGTCTACATAGGCTGTTGAAAAAAACGTCTTGTAAACTCTTAGGATGTGCAGAGACTGTTACGTGGAAAATAGTTTAAGGTAGTAACCCATGTTTCCACGCTAGAGGAGGCAACGTATTACACTATTGTCAATACGTTTTTCACGAGAGATTACTGTTTTTTAAAATTGTCTCGGCTATTTTGCTGCCTGATATGCACAATTATTTCTATGATAATTTTGGCGCAGTGTGGCTTCAGCGACCAGACACTCGCTGCAGGTAAAGAATTTCTACTTGCCTTTCCACACACGGACGGCCGGACCAGTGCAGAGCTACGGGAGACTGGCCATGGCCGCCAAGCCGCTATGACGCACCTGTAACTCTCTCACAATGTAATATTACATAATATTACATCCACCGTCCACTTTTACCTACCGCGTAATTTTATTTCCAATTGCCTTCCCTTTGCTACGAGTCTATATATCTGTCAGGGCGATGGAATGAGCCAGGCAGCTCAGAATTACAATACGTTTTGCGGCTGCCTACATTCTGCTCTGCAAGGCTCTTTCCACAGCCCAGAAAGATGCATACACTCGTTGCAAAGGAAAGGCGGAGAATTATCGCGCATTTTGCTTCTGCTCACTACAAGCTTCTGACGAAGTTGATTATCTTTAGATCTGTATAGTTGCGCAAGTAACCCATTGTATCCTTACGGAACTACAAAGTACTGATGTGTTTGCAGGATGAGAAATCAGGCGGTCTTTCATTCCAGGAAATTTTATTGTTAAATTAAAGATATAAGTCTTTAGATTAGTCAGAACTCTTAAGAGGAATAAGACGCGGCCTAATAACCCAGAAAATTTGGTACTGTCTTCGATTCTAATCCGTGTAGTTGAAAACATCCATACAGTCTTCTTCCTTTGTTTGATCCATTTTGCCAAATGCAGAACTTGGATATTTACCTCTATTTACATGTAATAGTAGCTGACGAACACGCCATGCCTGGGTATTCATATTGCTGATTTCTATTACAAACGGAAACAAAAAAAATGAGCTATCTTTGTACCGTAATGTCGAAGAAATTTCATTTACATGTCTCTATGAAAACAACTTTGACAGTAAGAAACAGTCATACAAAAAATATGCACAACATACATATGTGTAAGTACAACTGTTTCGCCTGTCTACAGCGCGATTGCGATTTTGTAGACGTCTCGATGCCAACTCCTATTCGTAGCTCTTAAGACAGCTTTTGTTTACGCCTACAGCTTCGCAGTTGAAACCTATCAAAAAACGCTGCTTGGTGTCAGGGATTTACGTAAGTTCATTCCGCTGTATGGAGTGTCTTCGTAGAAAGGAATAAGTGTATTAAAACTTCATGCATGATGCGGTATTTTTTTATGCGTATCATTGTTTATGATGTCATATCTCTTGAACTATGTGTCATACAATGATGTATTTGTTTAGGTACATTCAGCGCCATATGTGCATGCGGACTGCGAAATTAATGGCAGGAAGTAATACACTTTAACGTCATGCACAATGCAGCAGTTTTCCACACATCATTTGTTCACGACGTTTTATCTACTGAACTATGTGAGGTAATGATATAATTTTTCAGGTGCATTTAGCGGAATATGTGAATATTGTCTGTGAAATTTGTTGCTAGTACAGGTAGTTGCACCGAAGCAATTAATTTAGACTCATGCATGATGCGACAATTTATCCCTCGCTCCATTGCTTTTTACGCCACGTCTCCTGTACTGTGATAGGCAGGTGGTTCCTAATCCGACGCGATTGATGTCTGACAGGAAGGAATATGTGTACCAATTTTGATTGAAATTGGTCCAGTAGTTTAGAAGGAGATGTGGAAAACACACACACACACACACACACACACACACACACACACACACACACACACACACATAGGGAGCGAGAGAGAGAGAGAGAGAGAGAGAGACAGAGAGAGAGAGAGAGAGAGAGAGAGCTTCATATGTATGGATATATATTTGACACGTCCCATCTGTCAGTACTATTGTTTATATCCACCAAATCCATAGTAGATTTAAGTAACTGCATCTTTAGATTCCGTGTACCTACTCAATCAATCGACTAGGATACACAGAGAACAAATCCAACAGCGAGCACATAGAAAACACATTAATGCACTGAGCTCACTGCCCGCCGTTAGACTGAATGACACCTTGTAACAGTGTGGGCACGTGAATTGGTTAGGAAAGTACAGTAACTTTCGCATGATATGTCAGTACCAAGTAACGTAGCTCGATGAAACTTGGCCCATGCACAGAAAGAATTCCTATACTATTATACAGAAGATAATTGAAAGAAATAGGCAATGAGATGAACAGAAGTGACACTTCTATTCGAAGACAACAATTACACTGAAGAGACAACGATTCATTATGGTCCCCTGAACAACACAAAAAGCGGGACACGGTTCCCAGATGTGTGGTATCGTTCAAAGATCGCATTGCCCTGACGTCAGCGATGTACATCGATACAACAGACCTTAACGATATTTCGCTGCAGTCCGCAAAGGCGAATAGGGGGCGCTTCTGAAGAGACGGCTTGTCCCTCAATTCCACAGCGTCGTCGCACGGAGCCGAGCATGGACTCGCTCTGCCTCAGTTCTTCATCTGCGATGAGGCAGTCATTTTCATCTAGTAACGAGTCCAGTGCTACTCATGTATCAGATGGAAATCTACTTAATGTAAACGTTTTACTTCAAGAGAAGAGTTTGTTAATTGTGTGGATCATGTGATGTCCACTGTGGCGATGGACTATGTAAGGTTACGTACACCTTTTTATCATTCTAGTAAAGTGAAATAATGTTTCATAGATTGCAGTTCCGATCGGACACCTCCCAGAGCAATCAAAGAACCCACTGTCATGACTGAACGACTGTAGTTTCGTCATGTCATAAGAAATTGGATGTGTGATTACCAAGGACGGCAATGTATGTTTTGCAACCTGCTACCATGTTGGTCACAAGGTTGGTAATGAGTTCTTACGATAGGGCGTCCCATTGTCCCACCAGTGCGGTTGACAAGTGCCGAATCGTCCTTGATGTATGTGGACGTGCAGCAATACAACTCTTCACCGTACCCCACACGTGCGCGATGGGATTTAAGTGGGGGGAACGGGTAGGTCATTCCATTCCACGTGCCCTGTTCAATGTGGTCAGTCACTGCCATTCATAAAAATTAAGCCTTGGCAGCATCTTCCTCCGAAAAGACGCATTTGGGGAGTACCGTGTTCAAGGATTTGAAGGTAAATATGCCGATGTAACACTATGCCTTCCACATGACAACGCCTGGATCACCAGAACAATTATCCCCGACAATGTTCCTTGGTGCATTATGTCATCTTCCGCCATAAGAAAATACGTCCAGCAAGAAAGACTTCTAGTATCAAAGATGTGTGAGGAAGAAATTTCTGAGAATGTACGTATGGAGCACAGTCACTTATGTTGGTGTATCATTGAATGCGGGAAAAGTGGAGAGAATCGTATGGAATGCGATGTGGTGCTGAAGGAGGATGTTATTCCTGTAGCTGCACCTTTTCCCCAATAATGTTCTATCTACAGATCGGAGAGGCAATGACAGGAATAAAAAAGGTTCAAGAGCGCGATTAAAATTCAGGGTCATTCGTTGATGACATTGCTATCCTAAGTGAATGTGAGGAAGAACTGCAGGACCTATTGAATGGAATGAAGTCTAATAAGTGCACACTATTGATTCTGAATAAACCTAAGACGACAGTAATGAGGTGCAATGGACATGAAATTAACAGTAAACGAAACATGAAAACTGGATACCAAAAAATAGAAGTAGGACCTTCAAGGCAAAATAACACGTAATGGACGTAGCAAGGACGTAGTAAGCAAACAGTCACAGGTAAAGAAGGAATTCGTGGCCAAAAGAAATACCTACCGCGCGCAACTTACAACAGCTATGCTGTGGATGTTTCCCGTACTGATTCTACGTCTGCTGGAGCGACATGTATTGTAGGATGCTCTTACTTACTTTGTTTTTTATTAAGGCGTTTCTGCAAAAACGTCTTGGGAATCGCGTGATTCACTGTATGAAACCGATATTAATGTTTGCCATATGAGCTTCTATTACAATAGCACCAATTAGGAGTCTGAAGCATTGGCATAACACACAGTCGCCCTTTTCACATTTGCTTAATGGTCGTATCTCCCAATGGGTTCAGTTTTACATTTATGTACGGTACCTAATGCCAGTTTTACTACTGACAGCAGCCTACAACGGATCAGTATTTTCGGTTTGCAATTTAACTATGGGCCATCGTAGCTTCCCCATTATTTGAGGGCTAAGCATTGTATCACCTGAGAATGCACCTGTAATGGTGCGAAACCGGTAGTGTTCCCAATAAAGGACTGCGTAGCAGCTAAAGAGGCATGAAGAGTCTTCATTCACAGTGGAGCACATCACATCACTATATAACAACTTTTTTAGTAAAAAAAAAACGGTTTGGAGATCTCTAACTCTTACCAGAAGAAGTTTATTGGTATCAAACATAGGCCTTAATATCAAGACAAATTCCTGAGAATGTACTTTTGGAGCACAGCACTGTATGGTAGTCAGTCACAGACTGTGAGAAATACGGAAAAGAAGAGAATCTATGCGAGTAAGATGTGGTGTTGCAGAAGAAATTGGGTGGACTGGTACCAAATGAAGAGGTGAAAGAGGTGCACTTCATTCACAATTCAGTGCTCGTATTTCATATCTCTAATCTCAGCATTCTGGTATTCGGTAAAATAATAATTCAGGCAATATTAATAATTTCTATGGGTTGCCTGATTTATTTAACGATTTTTACAGCTTGTCTCACACTGATCTGTGAGAGGAGCTTGGCGCTAGAAATTTTCTTTTTTTATGGGCGAGGGCAGCAGTCTTCCTGGCAGTCATGATGGCTTCCCGTTTCTCGTCCCTTTTCCGATCGCCAGGGTAGCACATGGCGTCGTTTGAACATTCTGTAGTGGCCAAAGTTTCTCCTGTTCTCAGTTCCCCAACCTGCTTACCAACCTTGTAAACGCTATTTCTGCTCCATTTTTAACGTCGCGAGGTTGCCTCCCTATGAAATTCCGGCCCTGTGATTGGCCACTTTAGGTGCACGCCAGTTTTTCGCGGGCGGGCGCCAACCGCCCTCCGCGGATGGGTGGTGGACAAAGGTGGATAAAGTTCTAGTGTGACCGTGCCAGAGACCGGAGGTGCCGCTTCCAGGAGATGAAGTGCGGTAAGCATGAGCGCCGACGTGCACTGTAGATTCGCGCCCTGCGCCCCAGAGGGAACCTGATACGTCATTGTGAATACTTTCGCGTCTTGCGGGTTTTATTGCTTTAGTACGGGAGGCTACCGAGCGATTCTTCTCGGTCTTTGGCTAATTCCTGGTGGTGGTCGTTGCACGCTTGCAACCCCTTCCTTTACCAAATTGGATTCTATTTGATAATACGGCGATCGTTACTAAAATTCCTTTCCTCCTGCTATCGTGGCGTGTTATGAACGTACGTTGGGGCAGGCTGCTGAACTCGAATCTTTCTTCCCCCACCCCCATTTGGTTGTATTATTGTTTGATTCTCAACTGTTTAATAAATGAGTCCGTTAATCTTACATTCTCTCTCTTTCCTTACGTGAACTCACCCCTAGTGTAACAGAATAATGCGGAACTATAACGGTTGCTATAAGGTCGTGCACGTCTCGCGCCACTAACGATAGTACGAAGATTCAATACCGCGTGCCTGGCACGACCATTGCACGCATGGCACCGATAACAGTAGTAATCATGTTCAACTATTCCCCGCTGATAAAATGGGAAGTGTTCACGGCTCAGTGTGAGTGCATGAGCACTAAATCCACTTAATGTGTTGGAAGTAGTAGCCCCCGTTTTGGCTTGCTGGTTTAGACAAAAAATATCAAAAATCACAGCCCATACAGCAAGGAATAGTAACTTGAAACAAACGAGCCACCGCTTTTAGAGGTTTTGGGCAGAATATGGAGAACACTGGCGATAGGAAGGGACAGAATGGTTGAACACGTGTTGAGGCATCAGGGAGTAACATCTATAGTACTGGAGGTATCTGGGGAGGATAAAAACTGAGAGAGGCAGAGATTGGAATAGACGGTGGATTCTCCGAAACGAAGAGGTTGGCACAAGAGAGGAATTAGTGGCGAGGTCACATCAAACCATCAGAAAAAAATGATGATATTTCTGGATGGGTGGTGACATAGTTGATTACAATGTGCTGCAACTGATAACAATGACTATTCTGAATGTAAGATTGTGTGTAGTCATAGTATGAAAGCTTTCACGACCGGATGACATATCTTCTGGTAAACCTTCCGGGATGTAAGGTCGTGGTCCATGAAACTCTTCGGCTCCTAACGTTTCGTCCAGAGCTGCGCTGGACATCTTCAGAGGGGTGTTTCTCCTCCGGAGGAGAAACACCCCTCTGAAGATGTCCAGCGCAGCTCTGGACGAAACGTTAGGAGCCGAAGAGTTTCATGGACCACGACCTTACATCCCGGAAGGTTTACCAGAAGATATTGTGTGTAGTGTTAAGGCAAATATTTCTTAAAGTAATACATCAATGAAAGAATATATTGGTGCTACCGGCTTGCAAGTAACGATATATTCGGTGGTGTTTGAGCGAGCGTCAGTAGCTATTTTAAACACACGAGCAGTGTCAAAATTCGTAAGGTTCATCGGAAGAGTTACACGCTCAGCGTGGATGAAACTATAGTCCTACAGAATGTGAGATTAACTTCTGGTTTAGACGGTAATGCCTGCACATTGCGACCAGACTTTGATTAGCTGGCGGGAGAAACGTGAGAGGCGCACATTTTGAGCAACATGAGCCCGCCTCATTAACTGCGCAAATAGCGGATCTCGACTCTAATGGTTTTGTTTGCACGGTCGGTTGCGTGCCCGTGCGCAGTATCATTGTTTCCGATGTGCGAGCAGCTGGGATTGCGATCACGAAAGAGCTAGCGAAGCGGGCGGAGATGTCGGAGTTCCCCGCACGTTCCAGGGTCGGGGAGGGGAAGAAGGGGGGCGATCCGGGGTGGGGGTCGGGCGGCGATGAATTGCGAAGCCCGACTCGACGGCACGGCGATGTAAATGGATGAGAAGCGGCGTGGCGGCGCGTCCTGGGAGAGCGCGGCCCACCGGGCATAAATGGATGCTAATTGACGGATGCCGACCGGAGACAGTCCCCGGGGCCTGCCGCGAGATGGTAATATCGCGCTGACGTAATAGTCGCTGCTCGCAGGGGCGGAAATCTGTGAACGGTGCGGCTAGGCGCCCGCTCGCTTTGATGTAGCCGCCGCGTCCGGAATAACGGAAATAATGCCAGCCGGCGACCGCTGTGTCGCGCCGGCTCACTCGTATTCGTCCCGCTGCAGCGGCGTGACTATTGTGCTGCCCGCAGAGTGGACTGCCGGCGACCTTTAACATACGGCAACGCCATTACGAGAACACGAGCCAGTGCGGTCTTTTTTTTGTAAAATGGGATCCTGTGCTGAGCACAAACAGGAAGCGGTGACGCAAAGGGTAGAAATTACAGAATACTGCTTCCTGGAGATTAATGAAATGGTTTAAAGATGCGGAGGTGGGATTCGGGGCTGGTAAGAGAGTGAGCCCATTCATCCCAAAAAATTTTCACGA
Organism: Schistocerca piceifrons; assembly: GCF_021461385.2. Taxonomy (NCBI): domain Eukaryota; kingdom Metazoa; phylum Arthropoda; class Insecta; order Orthoptera; family Acrididae; genus Schistocerca; species Schistocerca piceifrons. Next base: position 425,186,953 of record NC_060138.1, read on the forward strand.
TTTTATTTAAAACAAACAATCTACATAGGGCAAAACCTGGTAACCTGAGCACATTTAATTATTCAGCTAAGCATTTGTAAAATAGTTATTAAATTGTGTGAAAAATAGCACTCCGCCTTCAGGCCACGAGTGGCCTACCGGGACCATCCGACCGCCTTGTCATCCTCAAGGAGCATGCACATAGGAGGGGCGTGGGGACAGCACACCGCTCTCCCGGTCGTTACGATGCTATTCTTGACCGAAGCCGCTACTATTCGGTCGAGTAGCTCCTCAATTGGCATCACGAGGCTGAGTCCACCGCGAAAAATGGCAACAGCGCATGGTGGCTAGATGATCACCCATCCAAGTGCCGGCCACACCCAACAGCGCTTAACTTCGGTGATCTCACGGGAACCGGTGTATCCACCGCGACAAGGCCGTTGCCTAAATCGTGTGAAAGCGCCAGTAAATAATTTATAGATAACAAACATCAAGGCAGATTTTTTTCCTATTTCTTATGGCATCAAGGACACATTAGTCACAGTGAGCAGCAATGGTGTTAATGATAAAACAGTAAAGAACAGATAAAATAAATTACATTCGCTCCTGATAATGAAAGTATTAGAATAAGTCGATAAGACAATATTATCCATGTGAACAGAAAAAATTTAAGAAATACTTGGAGAAGTTACACATAGGAGAAGAAAAGGTAATTTTTGTAAACAGAATTAACGTTTTAAGTGTAAGATTGTAATAGACAGGTAAGATCATTAACGATTTGCAAGCCATTTGTTATAGGTGGATATCTAAAGTTTCTATCCAGGAGACTGCATCCTCAGAGACCTCACATATGCTGGACAGAGCTCCAGCATATTTCCTTAGAGGACATTCTGCGACTATGTACTGTTATTATAAAATTTTATACACGACTGGAGCAGCAACCATAGGTTTGAATGGTCTACTGTTTGGCTGTATTCTAATTTACCTCTGCCACAACATGTAATCAAGTTGTCAATATTTCCTTCTGAAGAAGACAGGTTTATAAACGTTGAAACCATGGTAAGGACGTTTTAATGAACCTCCCATTTTTCAACTGATTGGCTCTTCACTATTTCTACAAGACTACTAGATGGCGGATTGTTTGTCTCTGGCGTCTGTAGTCACACTTGACACTTTCAGCGATTCCTTACTTATGCTTCAAGTCATGGCATCATCCGTGCATGGTGATATTGGTGGGTTGCAAATTACTGTTTGATTCATTGACCTAGGTTTCGACACTTATTAAATGTGACTTCATCGGAATGAAGTTTTGATAAACCTTATAAAATAATACACAGAAAATTTAGTATGACAAAAAAAAACACGTTAAACAAGATGACAATCGTCATGAGGTGAAAGGGTTACTTACGTAAAATTCCATTACGAAAAAGCAATGCTCCAAATTTACAGCAGCTATCTGAAGTCAAAAATAAGATAACACATTCCAGCCTTTGCCACATGTAAATAACTAGGAACAACATCAGACTGATGGGGTCTGTGGCTGCGACAAAAACAGTACAAGTTGCGCCACATATCGGGCGCGGTCAGTGACACGTGCCCATTTCGAACATTATAACAGAAATAATTCAAAAACTGCAGTGCTGCCTAAAGTGGTCACTTTAGCGTCAGCGTCATAGCCACTGTTACAGATCAAATTGCGCCCGCTAGTTCAGTGCATCCTCATTCCCAATAGAAAGCATTTTTTCATTCAGCCATTCATCGTGCAGTTTCTGTAACTTTGTCACATGAAAGCTTAATAAAGAGATGAATATAATAAAAGCTATTGCATTTAATGATCCCACGTTAGTTGACAATATCTTAAAGGTTAAAACTTACCCTAAAGTGACCACTTTAGGCAGCAGCGCTGCTACTGACATCAACGAGAACAAAAATGCTTCCTTGATTCCATTTTTAGGCATTATTTTATATAAAATTCGTCCTCTTCTAATTAAAAAATATGGATTCTAAGTCACGTTTTCCATAAAAAATAACTTGCAAAAAATTCTATTCATAATCTCGAGTCCCCAGTTGGTCCTATACACAATTCAAGAGTTTATAAAATCACTTGTGATACTTCTCCCGTTTATTATATAGGATAAACTGAAATGTCTTTTAGTTTCAGGTACAAGGAACATTTATTGGGAAAAAGAGGCACTAATGTACACAATTCCACTTTTGTTTATCGTCAACTAATTTCCGGACCCAAACCGAAAAGCATTGTAGAAATTTCCATTTTACATGGAGAAAGAAAGGTCATGATGTACTCTAACAGCTGGAGATTTTCGAGCATATTTCCATGAACGATGTCCTCATCCTCAATGAACAGTTACAAATATGTAACAAAGATTGATTCAATTCACTGCTCGTGGAATTTTGATTCCTCTGTTTTTACTGCATTGTCCTGCCTCTCGCTCCGAAACATCATATTGGTCGAATCTCATAGATATGTGCAAATAAAGTTACATTCATGCAGATATTTTCTGGATTGTATAGTTGTTTCTAAAAAGAAATCTATATTATTCGGTTCTTTAGCTATTAGTAATTTCTATGAAGCCTAACAGATGGCTCTTATTTCTACTTTATCTGCTTGACTAATATGTATTTTCAAAAATACATTAAGCTCTCTTCGTTTATATTTCATTTTTAAAATCAACTGTAGTTTTCTTCATTTATTTCTGTTACAGTGTTTGAAATGGGCACATTTTCGTGTCCTGTGGCCGATAGGGGTTGCAACTTAAATTGTTTTCGCGGCAGCAACGTAAGCCGTCGGGCCGATCAGTCTGGTATTATTCCCAGCTGGGCACTCGTGACAAAGGCTAGATCGTTTTACTTCACTTTTGACTTGAGCACAGCTGCTCTAAATTCTTACCATTGCTTTTTAGCCATGTACTTTTACGTAAGTAAATTTTGTACGTCTTGGCGATTGATTAATCCGCTTCTTTTATTCTAAATTTTCTATGTATTATTTTATAGGTTTTACCGAAATTTCATTCTGATGAAGAACCCTTAGCAGATGTAGAAACTTAGGTCAGTGTACCAAACAGTAATTTGCAGCCGGTTGGTTGTATAATCCTTACAAGGGAACCTCCCCATCGCACCCCCCTCAGATTTAGTTATAAGTTGTAACAGTGGATGAACACAGATCAATCGAGAAAACAGGAAGAAGTTGTGTGGAACTATGAAAAAATAAGCAAAATATACAAACTGAGTAGTCCATGTGCAAGATACGCAACATCAAGGATAAAATACGTTCTAGAGCGCCGTGGTCCCGTGGGTAGCGTGAGCAACTGCGAAACGAGAGGTCCTTGTTTCAAGTCTTCCCTCGAGTGAATATTTTACTTTATTTTTTTCGCAAAGTTATGATCTGTCCGTTCGTTCATTGACGTCTCTGTTCACTGTAATAAGTTTAGTGTGTGTGCTTTGCGACCGCACCGCAAAAACGTGCGACCGAGCGATTAGTAGACGAAAGGACGTGCCCCTCCAATGGGAATCGAAAACATTTGATCGCAAGGTCATATGTCAACCGATTCCTCCGCAGGAAAGCACGTCTGATACATTCTATACGACAATGGTGACGGCATGTGCGTCATATGACAGGAATATGTTGTCGCCCCACCTAACTTGTACACTGGCGAATGGGTAAAAAGATTCTTCTACCTTGCTCGATTTAGGTTTTCTTGTGGATGTGATAATCACTCCCAAAAAGTGATGAAAACATAAGAGTTTGTCACATAAAATGAAAATGAAGAATTAAACTTTTTCACTCGAGGGAAGACTTGAACCAAGGACCTCTCATTCCGCAGCTGCTCACGCTAACCACGAGACCACGGCGCTCTAGAACCCATACTATCCTTGATGTTGCCTATCTTGCACATGGACTACTCAGTTTGTATATTTTGCTTATTTTTTCAAAGTTACACACAACTTCTTCCTGTTTTCTCGATTGATCTGTGTTCAGTTTTTCAAGGCCTATCCACTGTGTCAACTTCTAACTAAATCTGAGGGGGGAGCGATGGGGAGGTTCCCTTGTTAGTTGAAACTAGCATACGGTTGCTTGAGTGACAGCCATGTTTAAAATTGTAAGATTACTCCAGTGTGAAGGATAATATATTATCCATGACTTAAGTCTTTGTCATGTGTATCTGTAGTATATATGGATATGCATGCTACTGCATGGACGAGGGACTTCAGCGGATGATATACAGGGTGTTACAAAAAGGTACGGCCAAACTTTCAGGAAATATTCCTCACACACAAAGAAAGAAAATATGTTATGTGGACATGTGTCTGGAAACGCTTACTTTCCATGTTAAAGCTCATTTTATTACTTCTCTTCAAATCACATTAATCATGGAATGGAAACACACAGCAACAATACGTACCAGCGTGACTTCAAACACTTTGTTACAGGAAATGTTCAAAATGTCCTCCGTTAGCGAGGATACGTGCATCCACCCTCCGTCGGATGGAATCCCTGATGCGATGATGCTGCCCTGGAGAATGGCGTATTGTATCACAGCCGTCCACAATAGGAGCACGAAGAGTCTCTACATTTGGTACCGGGGGTTGCGTAGACAAGAGCTTTCAAATGCCCCCATAAATGAAAGTCAAGAGGGTTGAGGTCAGGAGAGCGTGGAGGCCATGGGATTGGTCCGCCTCTACCAACCCATCGGTCACCGAATCTGTTGTTGAGAAGCGTACGAACACTTCGACTGAAATGTGCAGGAGCTCCATCGTGCATGAACAACATGTTATGTCGTACTTGTAAAGGCACATGTTCTAGCAGCACAGGTAGAGTATCCCGTATGAAATCATGATAACGTGTTCCATTGAGCGTAGGTGGAAGAACATGGGGCCCAATCAAGACATCACCAACAATGCCTGCCCAAACGTTCACAGAAAATCTGTGTTGATGACGTGATTGCACAATTGCGTGCGGATTCTCGTCAGCCCACACATGTTGATTGTGAAAATTTACAATTTGATCACGTTGGAATGAAGCCTCATCCGTAAAATGAACATTTGCACTGAAATGAGGATTGACACTTTGTTGGATGAACCATTCGCAGAAGTGTACCCGTGGAGGCCAATCAGCTGCTCATAGTGCCTTCACACGCTGTACATGGTACGGAAACAACTGGTTCTCCCGTAGCACTCTCCATACAGTGACGTGGACAACATTACCTTGTACAGAAGCAACTTCTCTGACGCTGACATTAGGGTTATCGTCAACTGCACGAAGAATTGCCTCTTCCATTTGCAGGTGTCCTCGTCGTTCTAGGTCTTCCCCAGTCGCGAGTCATAGGCTGAAATGTTCCGTGCTCCCTAAGACGCCGATCAATTGCTTCAACGTCTTCCTGTCGGGATACCTTCGTTCTGGAAATCTGTCTCGATACAAACGTACCGCGCCACGGCTATTGCCCCGTGCTAATCCATACATCAAATGGGCATCTGCCAACTCCGCATTTGTAAACATTGCACTGACTGCAAAACCACGTTCGGGATGAACACTAACCTGTTGATGCTACGTACTGATGTGCGTGATGTTAGGACTGTAGAGCAATGAGTCGCATGTCAAAAGCACCGAAGTCAACATTACCTTCCTTCAATTGGGCCAACTGGCGGCTCTAACAAGGAAATTAAGCGTTTCCGGACACACGTCCACATAACATCTTTTCTTTATGTGTGAGGAATGTTTCCTGAAAGCTTGGCCGTACCTTTTTGTAACACCCTGTATATGAGAAAAAGTACCACCACGATGATACGCATGAGAAAAAGTACCACGACAGGTGTATCTTGAGAATGACTTTATTGTCTCACACGACTAGTTTCGGCGGCACATTACCGTCATCCTCAGGCCCCGCCACTGCCAAAGGAGAATTAGATTTCCTTGGCGCATTTATTGTGGCGTCTTTGTTACTATAGTTCAATTCTTTTATCTTGGCGGTTCGCGCATGCCCACAGACGCGGGAGATTGCTGCGTTGCCAGTTGTATGCGCCAAGAGAAGCAGCGCCCTAGTATAGTTCGCAAACTTACGTTTAGTGGGACGGGGGGGGGGGGGGGGGGGGGAGGGCGCAGTTTATGAAGTAAAGCCACCACGGCCGCATTAACCATTTCGCTGCTACAGAGACGTGCTCCACGCATTCCGCGATGTGCGCGATTTTGTCATCATTGTACTGCTCGCCTGTGTAGACACATGGTGTTTCGACTGCTTTGACACACTTTATCATTCGGTTTCACAAAAACTATTTGGCCCAAAAATTTGATTTTTACACATCTTCTTGACTGATACCTTCCCCCCATAAATGACTTAATTCTGTTTCGATGTTCAACGCAGTTATTGTGCAGCATTAGATGTAGTAAACCATTGCACGAAATTTGGAAGAGTTTGCAGAGGTAGAAGTCCATAGCATATACTTTCTATATGCCACCAGAAATTTCAAAAAATTACATTCAAACGAATAAAAGTCATGAAGTAAGACAGTTCGATATTGTTTTTCAACAAAGAAAATATTAAGCACTGATCACTCAGAATCTTTCGCTTAGTAATCAAACACTTTAACCATGACGCTAACTCAACTCGTCGTTCAATGTGTCTGCCGGAGGACTTTAAATATCACGCAAAATACCGACAAACACTGTTGGTATGATTATGAATTACTCACGTTTCGTCGAAGTAAAATAGGAAATAAACAATTACCGCTGTACTTTATTGCGAAAAGTCGGTTAGTGAGAATGATACAAACACCTTTCCTTGCTATCGCCTGAATTAGGAGGCTTATTGCTTGTTTGGTTTAATTAATTAATAGAATATGAAGCAATTGGTATAAAGAATGCTTTTTCCAAACTTTCTATAAAAGAAAGTCTGCTATCAAGACATTGCTTTTGTCCAATTACTTTATTTATGACTGAACGTTTCTAAAACTGAAGACATTCATCCGTGCTCTGCACTGCAGTCGAGCTCTGGCAAAGTCGTTCTCTGTTCATTGGCTGACTGTGTTTTGTGACGTCAGATGCGCAGAACGAACCTAAATTCGGTCGCCGTCATAAATGACGTGCACTTTAGTATAAGTAGGCTAGTTTTAGTTAGGAGTCTCTACTCCACACCGTGTGATTGGAGACAACACGGTGTCGAGTAGAGACTCCAGAGAAAAGCTGGCACACGCGTACTAGTAACAAGGATTCCACAATAAATGCGTCAAGGAAATTTAACACCCTTTTGCCAGTAATGGGGCCTGAGGATGGCGGTAATGAGACAGTAACGTCATTCTCAAGATACTGTTGTGGTGATACTTTTTCTCATATATATCTGTTGTGTTTATTAAACTTATGTAAATACTCTGCGAAGGTGTGGATCTACCTAATAACTTTGATACATAAGCTGTTAAGATGACTGTATGGAAATTCTCACATTTGTCTGCGTTAGCCATCTTCGAGATCCGAGAATGATTCGTGGTATACTACGATGGTATGTTCCAGAATCACAGATTCTACAAATCAAGTTGAATAGTCTGTTTCTTGCCACTTCTTCCAATTATTTTAGAAATTCTGCAGGACTGTAATCCAGCTGTTCTGTCTTGTTTGTTCTGTCAAACTCTGCTAATAATGGATCCCCCGTGCCTTCCAGTTTGACAGTAGAGTTGTTTCCGCTCCTCGAGCGGGTCCTCGCTGTATTTCCACGTACCTCCTCTTCTAACAGTGTAATTAATTTTGCACTCTTAACGTTTTACTTTCACAGATATCTGATTTTCTCTACCGTTTGCTGAATTTGTTGTTTAGTTTAGGCTGAAGCAAATGATTTTCATATTGGTTTATTGCTTGTCTCCACCAGCTGACACAACGCTGTTTGCTCTCACACATGCTACTTGGAGCTCGCAATTTAACCAGTATCAGTCGGTGGAGAAAAGGCTTTTTCGCTGTGTGCTACAGTCAGAAGTGGTCGAAGACTTCATGTACATTGCCAAAGCTATGTTTACTGCGAATGGAATAAATTTGACTGTACTTAGACCCAGTGACTGTTGTCAATCGTTATTAAGTCTATAATTAAAACGTGAGAGCCATTTAGATAACTGTACTCAAATTGGTATACGTACATGGGATATATGTACCTAAGGCCTGGACTTTTCCTTCTTCAGTTTAGGACGAGAAGCACAGGAGGCTGCCAGCAGCGGCTATACCTGTGACTGCACTTCGCCCCCCATCAGCCCGCTGCACCGCCTGAGTCGCCCCTGCAATCCATCATGAGCGCCCGGCCGCCCCCGCTCGCTGCTGGTGGAATACAAAGGCGCAAGGGGACCTCTTCCTGGGGAATTACCGCATCAAGTAGTCTACTTAACACCGGCCGCACCGGCTTTCTCCCAATGCCCCACCCCACAGTTGCGGCTACATAATTGCGGGGTCTAGGAAAGGGAGAACACAGCTTTTCTGCTGTCACCGGTTTCCTCATATTGTCACCCCACTGTAGTGTGGGCTCAACAACTTTGTGGGAATGTGAACGTCGCTGACATCGCATTTCCACAAAACTCACGTACTCTTTTCGCTGACACTAATAACTGCCTAAGAAAGTGACTTTTGTGTATCTTTGCAAATTAATTTGTAATTTGTGTTCATCTGCTGTGAACTTGTAATGTCCCCCTTGTGGTGCTATCTCACCTCATGTGAGATGACAGTATTGCACCTGAAATGGTTTCAGTTAAGGGAAATGTTTCCAAAAATTGAAATTTAAGTGTTCGACAAAGTAGTAGCATTCTGTCGTAAAGTTTGGCCTATGAGATGATTTACCATAGTGTGCACGCTTTGGATCTGGGTGTGAAATTCCAGCATGGGAAGAGATGCCATCTCAGCGTCACTTAGCTGTGAGTGCCTAGTCCATCTAGAAGGAGCTTAGCCGGATAAACGAATTAGTTTCCATCTATGAAAGACTCAGAAAACTTACCTATACCTATATTAATGGGAAAATTACGTGTTAAACTACAATTTACAAGATGGTATGAAATACAGGATGTGACAGAAACTAGGAATATTAAAAATACAAGTTGTATGAATGTAACACTACAAGTTACTCGTATACTGAAAGATCAAAGTAAGGGGTACTGGGTGATGACAGTTCTATTGTATGCAAGTTTGTACAGGTGAATGTGGACATTGGAAGTGAGGTATGGGATTGTATGGCCGGTTGACTGAATCACGTGTAGCCACTCACTCCCAGATGTTACTGCACACACATCTCTTTAAGTCCAGTTTTACTTTTCTTGTGTCCCGGATCTGCGCAGGGTCAGCAGAGACATGAACGGACTTACCACGGTTACTTTAATGGGCGGCCGGATGCCCTTCCTGTCGATAAACCATTATCCCTCGGTGCGGAATATATACCCTCCAACTTTCTGCGTGTAATGTGATTCGTGCCAAAACCTGCGAAAGTTTTCATAATGTTTTAGGACCGTGTAACTGACGCGGGACTTGGGTACCCGTTCGCCCTACTTCATAATCGGATGTAGGAAATCGGCTAGAAGCCACAGGTAGGCTGATCGGCATACCGAGGCACCTAGCTAACCTGACGATAGGACTCGGTCCAAGGCCAGCACACGTCCCCGTGCCGGAAACAGTGAATTAATACGCATGGCTATGACCCCTGGTACATCACTTTATTTCCAGGCATTGATTACAAAGAAAATTCCTGAGCTATCGATTTCGGTCTGTAAACACCATCTTCAGATGTCATTAAAATAGAAGCTGCTTTATATCATATGATCAAGCCAAAGTGCCGTCGCAACGTTTGCTTCTTGGCATACCTTATGATGTCACTTTGGATCAACCATATTGCCATATTGCTTCTTCTGTTTCAATCAAAATTAAAAATGTTCGTTATGAACCGAAATCGATCGTCTGTCGACCACTTGTTTCTTATCATTGACTCCAACTAAAAAAGGAAATTCTCTACTTTCTGTCTCACTGTCTTTGTTCGCAAATATGTCAAAGCTTAAACTGCAGTTATAGATGGAAGCGCCAAACAAACTGGTATTCAAATACAGAGATATGTAAACAACTACAATGCGGCACTGCGGTCGAAAACGCCTATATAAGACAACAAGTGTCTGGTGCAGTTGTTAGATCGGTTCCTGCTGCTACAATAGCAAGTTACCAAGATTTAAGAGAGTTTGAACGTGGTGTAATAGTCGGCGCACGAGCGATGGAACACAGCATCTCCGTAATAGCGATGAAGTGGGGGCCTTCCCGTACGACCATGTCACGAGTGTACCGTGAATATCAGAAGTGCAGTAAAACATCAGATGTCCGACATCGCTGTCGCCGGAAAAAGATCCTGCAAGAACGGGACCAACGACGACTGAAGAGAACCGTTCAACGTCACAGAAGAGCAACCCTTACGTAAAGTGCTGCAGATTTCAATGCTGAGCATCAACAAGTGTGAGCGTGCGAACCATTCAACGCAAATATGGGCTTTCGGAGCCGGAGGCCCACTCGTGTACCCTTGATGACTGCACGACACAAAACTTTACGTCTCACCTGGGTCCGTCAGCATTAGACTGTTGATAACTGGAATCGTGTTGCCTGGTCGAACGAATCTAATTTCAAATTGTATCGAGCGGATGGGCGTGTACGGGTATGGAGACAACCTCATGAATCCATGTACCCTGCATGTCAGCAGGGAACTGTTCAATCTGATGGAGGCTCTCTAATGGTGTGGGGTGTGTGCGGTTGTAGCTATACGGGATCCCTGTCACGTCTAGATACGACTCTGGCATCCTCCCTGATCACCTACATCCATTCATGTCCATTTTGCATTCAAGCAGGACAATGGGACATCCCACACGTCCAGAATTACTACTTGATAGAGTGGCTCCAGGAAGACACTTCTGAATTTAAACACTTCCCCTGGCCAGCAAAAACCCCAAACATGAACATTACTGAGTGTATCTGGTATGCCTTGCAACGTGCTGTTCAGAAGAGATCTCCTCGCCCTCATACTCTTACCGATTTATGGACAGCCCTGCGTATTTCCTGTTGTTAGTTCCTTCCAGCACTACTTCAGACGTTAGTCGAGTCCATGCCACGTCGTGTTGCGGCACTTCAGCGTGTTCGCGAGGGCCCTATACGATATTAGGCAGGTGCACCAGTTTCTTTGCCTCTTCAGTATTTATAGTTTTCGTTGCAAGTCCAGAGTTTTCTTTACGATAATCTTCAATTTCGTGCAGTGTTGTTCCGTCAACAATAACCACTTTACAAATCATACCACTTCATCTTTCGGCTAATGGTACACCAACCTCTTGAGATTTTCGGGAAAGAATAGGCAGTCTCGGTAGAAAAATGGTTCTATTTATTCAGTTTGTGACACTTTTCACTCTCACAGAAGCAACGTCAAAACATCGGGTAAAAACACTTGGGAACCACTGGCAAGTGTGCAGGAAGTGGTGATTGCGGGACTTTTTAAACACTTGCCAGTGGTCCTCGAGTGCTTCTACCCGATGTCTAACGATGCTCCTGTGCGAGTGAAACACGTCACAAATTAAATAAATAAAAAACGGTTTTGCAACCGAGACTGCATGTTCTTTCTTAGACAACGACTTTGCATCTGCATATGCCTTCGATAAGCTTCAGGATAAGTCGTCTACTGCGCAACATTTTAGGGTTTCAGCTCTTTCCACCAATACGTCACTGGTTTAAAGGGACGTTAAGAGGGATCAGAAGTGAAAATTTTACACGCCAGAGCTACTGTTGTGGACCACGGATGCACCCGGATCACCGTCTGCCGGTTTTCTGCTGGAGAAGAGCAGCGCCTGCTCGCTTGGCACAGCCTCAAGCCCAGCTATTTCCAACGCACCAGTCCCAATCCCATTTCGACTCGCAGAGCAGATCAAAGAGTCCGCCAGTGTGTGCTCTTTTTTATTTATTTGTATGGAATCGACTAAGAAAGAGTGCCTCACAACCATATTAACTACATTCCTCTGAGAGACCAGATCCGAGATTTCTAAGTTCTACCAGATAATGGACATTCACTAAATGCCAAAGCCATTATGTTGACGGTTGATTGCCTTTATTTTACGGCTTCCTTCTCAAGTTGTGTCCTGTTAAAATGTTTCGAGCACGTAACGTATCGTTTATCAAGCATATCAGATCGTTTCTGTAGGATTTACTATACTGTAAGATCGCTGCGAAACAAACTGGCAGTACAAAGTATCAAACTAAATTAACATGTTAGAGAGAAGGATATATTTGTTTGATAAAGGAGTACTTGAATTAAGTTAGTAGTAGTCAGTAATATAAAGCAATTCCAGCAGGAAGAAAGGCAATGTGCAATATTTTAGTCATGTGAAAAACGATGTTCTTTCCACGTTTAGTACTTCGCACCTGAATTTACGTGGCATTGGCTAGGCGAAATGATTTGTGAAATATGAATCTCATCAGTGGCATTCACGTGACGTTCGTAGACACCATGAAGATTTTGGCATATGATAGCAGCACAAGGGCGTGTTAAATCTACTTTTAATGTTGTCACGATCGAAATGCTAATGGTAGGATTACTTATTTTTTATTTTCCTCTTTTATAAAGGAGCGATATAATAGCATTGTAAAACTCTAGAAAATAGAAGTACATCGAGTTAACGGTTATCAATGTTGACATTGAAACTTTTAACAAACGTACCCGAAAACCTAACTAAAATTGAATGACAGGGCGCCCGACATTGACTACTACTGTGTCAACGCAAACACGCGGGGCTTTCGTGGCAGTTTCTGCCCTTGTATCAAGCCTTTCCACTGTTCTCACTGGGGCGATACGATACGCAATGCGACCCGCGATACGGCGCAGAAGCGACCTGGACTGGTGGAGCGTACAGAAAAGTAGTTGATGCGACCTAACTGGTTTACAGTGGGACGACAGACTGACACACGTTTCTCCCACCACAATATGGAGTGCTGATTCCTCCAAGAAACCACAAATTTCAAGTCATCAGGAGTTGCTCGAGAAAACTGTTTTATGTAAATGAAGCAAAGTTACATCAGTTTCTCTTCTTACTTTCTCATTAAATCCTTTACTTTCTGCGTAAAAACTTGAAAACAATGAGTTTTAGACTGACGTGCGTTCTGAGCTAATGAAGATTGCTCATTCGATTCTAACAAGAGAACCTCCCCATTGCACCCCCCTCAGATTTAGTTATAAGTTGGCACAGGGATAGGCCTTGAAAAACTGAACACAGATCAATCGAGAAAACAGGAAGAAGTTGTGTGGAACTATGAAAAAAATAAGGAAAATATAAAAACTGAGTAGTCCATGTGCAAGGTAGGCAACATCAAGGAGAATATGAGCTTCCGAGCGCGTGAGCAGCTCCGGAACGAGAGGTCCTTGGTTCAAGTCTTCTCTCGAGTGAAAAGTTTAATTTTTTGTTTTCAGACAATTATCAAAGTTCAGGCACTCACACACAATTAACTTCGCTCTTCAAAATTCCAGGAAATGTTCAGATTTGCTTGGACATATCCAGGATTTGACGTTCTGCACACGAATACATTTGAAAACGTAAAAAAACATATGTTTTGACAGAGCATAGGGAAAACTGTGCGACTGTGAAACTGTTGCATTCATTTGTTGCAGTTTATGTGACAAACTCTTATGTTTTCATCACTTTTTGGGAGTGATTATCACATCCACAAGAAAACCTAAATCGGGCAAAGTAGAAGAATCTTTTTACCCATTCGCCAGGTGTGCAAGTTAGGTGGGTCGACAACATATTCCTGTCATGTGACGCACATGCCGTCACCAGTGTCGTATAGAATATATCAGACATGTTTTCCTGTGGAGGAACCGGTTGATCTATGACCTTGCGATCAAATGTTTTCGGTTCCTATTTGAGAGGCACGTCCTTTCGTCTACTAATCGCACGGTTTTGCAGTGCGGTCGCAAAACACAGACACTAAACTTATTACAGTGAACAGAGACGTCAATGAATGAACAGACAGATCGTAACATTGCGAAAATAAAGAAAGTAAAATTTTCACTCGAGGGAAGATTCGAACCAAGGACTTCTCGTTTCGCAGCTGCTCACTCTAACCACGGGACCACGGCATTATTCAACTCACATTGTCCTTGAGGTTGCATATCTTGCACATGAACTACTCAGTTTGTATATTTTGCTTATTTTTTCATACTTCCACACAACTTCTTCCTGTTTTCTCGTTTGATCTGTGTTCAGTTTTTCAAGCCCTATCCACTGTGTCAATTTATAACCAAATCTGAGAGGGGTGCGATGGGGTGGTTCTCTTGTAAGAAAAGGGATAAAAGGTGGTGTATCCACGGACCCAACCAACCAACCAACTCGCGCACGCGCGCCCTGACCCCTCTTCATTCTAGCTGGCGCAATTCTTGTCACTAATTATTTTTCGGCAAACAGACATAGCTACATCCTGACACTACGCACGCTTTATACAATTTGTGGAGGCTGCCCCAAAAGTACCTCCGATGACCTTGGGTTTGGGAGCCGTCACAAAAAAAGGAACTAATTTTTTTAAACATCTTACATTTCCACATCGCAGTTAATAATGCTAACACATCGAAACTGTGCTTAACGGTGGAAACAGTCATATCTCTTTCCATTCTCGAGAAAATACGTGAGGTTGCCGCGAAGGGGTTGGCAGCTACGATCCACGTGCAAGTCTATTCCCACCCGACATGGCCTGATACGCAGTTTTCGGAGCTGCCTCCTCTTTCTCTTTCTCATATGCTTCCGGTACAAGCTGAAGCAGGTTACAAAAAAGAACTTAATAAACTGAATAGACACCGGGAGTTATTAGCTAGAGAACCTGAGTGGATGTTTCTTCAGTCTATACGCCCCGATGCCAGGAAACTTTGTGACAGGCGTAAAAGATGTTTGAAAGCTAAATTCCGGTTACTTCTGAATGAGCAGCTGGACGAAGCCGAGAAGGACACTCGAGGATTTTCCCTAACATCATGAGCTTCTTCCATTTCTTTCAACAAATTGTCTACTCCTACGCAGAGTTCAGTACCCAGTGCTACGCCATCGAGTAACTGATCTCATTTCAAATCTACCTTTTCTTCTGAATACTCCTCACGTTGAACCACATACTACTCTTTGAAAGTGAACACTAGTAAAAATAGTATCCCAACTTTATTATTTAGCAGTCACTACACAGAACGGGTGCCCGGGAAGAACTTTGCGCTACTTTGTCATATGATGGTTTTTTTCATGTTTGTCATATGCGATCCTTCCCATTAGTAGGCTGATAGCTTTTGTGTGGTGAGCATTGTTGTGTGATGTTTATTTTTGTCATGGAGCAGATGACAACTGAGCAACGTATCGAAGTGTTAAGAAGTTATTACAAAACCGGTGAAAGTCCCACGGCAACCGTTGGTGAATTGCGTGTGACACTCGGACGAAATGCTGCTCCAACAGAATCATCAGTTCGGAAGTTGATACGGAATTGAGATCATGGATTCGATTTCAAACGTTAAGAGAACAGGACGATCACGTTGTGTTCGAACACAAGAAAACATTGCTGTCGTGCGTGACCGTGCGACCGTAAGACCAAGAAAATCGTTCCACCGACGAGCTTGAATTTATCACCAAGTTCACTGCATGAAATTCTTTCAAAAGATCGGAAAATGCATGTCTACATCTACATGTACACGGATACTCTGCAAATCACATTCAAGTGCCTGGCAGAGAGTGCATCGAACCGCCTTCACAATTCTCTATTATTCCAATCTCGTATAGCGCTCGGAAAGAATGAACACCTGTATCTTTCCGTAGAAGATTCACTTGCACAAGAGTTGAAGCTTGCAGATCATGGAAAGAGACATCGATTTTCTCAATGGATCTCGGCACGACAAAAGGAGAACGAGAATACAAAGGAATAAATTTCTCATATGGGGCGCACTTCCACCTCAGTGGGTACGTCAGTCAGCTGATCTGCAGAATTTGGGGTAACGAAAAACCGCTAGTAACTGTGGAAGATGAGATGGATCCACAACGCACGACTGTGTGGTGTGGTTTCTGGGCAAGAGGAGTGATCGGGCCGTACTGTTTTGAAAATGATGAGGGAGCTGCCGTCACTGCCCGGCGATCGAGACCTAAACATGTTTTCTGATTGATTTTTCGCTCTTATTGATGAAAATGACGATTTTTGGTTCAATAATATGGTGCGACAGGTCACATCCCGTGAAACAATTGCTCCGCTGAACGAAAAGTTTCCTAAATAAAAATGAAAGAAATTATCTCTTAGCGTACCAACCAGGAATGGCCTGCCAGATCGTACGATTTTACGCCTTGTGACTTTATTTCGTGAGTATTTGTGAAAACAAAAGTGTACGTGAACAAACCACAAACAATGTGAAGGGTTATTAACGGCATATCAGTAGAAGTTTGAGAACACGTCATCGAGAACTTCAAAGAATGCATTGCCCGATACCGCGCGGTCTTGTGTGCTCATTTGGAGGACATAATTTTTCGTATATAAATGGGAGCAGTTACTTAAGGTGTTTGTATAAAAACGTTATGTGTTCTATAGGACTTTAATATTCGTCCCTACTTCCCGGATACCCTCCAGATGTACCACGCTGAATGAAGTACCATACTACGTGGTCCTACAAAAAACAAAATTTTACTGGAAATATTTGTAACTTCAATCACGCACTTTCACCATCTTGCCTTACTGCAATGAGTAGCTTCTCAGCGGAAGAAATAGCAAGTCGAAAACTTGTGTCCTGCTTTGGCAGAGTAGTTGATACCATTGCTTCCAAAACGTGGAAACTGTCGGTACCCATTCTGTAGAATTATTGGGATTTGTGTTCATGCTGAAAGACCTCACGAAAAACCACAGACGAACTATGTTTAATATTTACATCATTGAACGGGTGCACTCAGTACAATCTCTTGTTTTGCAGCTTTTTGCGCTTCAAGTAATTACAAGCCACGACAGGGGCCTCTCAGAAGATCTCTGAGCTGCATCTGAAACAAACAGAAACGTGGTTCGTTCTGCCTTGTTACCTGTCAAACAGCGAGTCGTATCGTGTGTCGCATCACACATTGTATCGTCCCAATGGCAACACGGAAGTAGCACCATTTAAATAATCTGTTCGGCTTGTGCCTAGTCGCCGTGCGGCTGTGCTTGCCCCACACGCAAGTAGAGGCACGCGCGTAGGTGCGTGCGTTTTTCCACCTCTGCGCACGGGTTATTCCATTCACACCTGTGTTCGCACTGGCCGCAACTACTTGCGTGTGGGGCAAGCACGGCCACACGGTTACAAGCCGCAATGCGCAAAGGTGTAAACCCACCTTTAAGGGTCGCTTCGCAACGTGTCACATCGCACATGGTAACGCCTCAGTGAGAACCACGCCTTAAAAGTTAGTGCATGTTTCCATTTAAATCAATCGTTGCTGGCGCTGTATCTCTCTCGTATAAAGTAGGCCCAAGGGGAATTACGTTTCGTCTAAGTAGCGTACGCCTATCTCCGAGCTGGATGTACTGACAAGCGTGGCATGAAAGCCCCACTTGGCGGTATTTAAACCGGAGCCGAAGAACTTTCGAATGATGTTAAAAATTATATCGTTATATTTAAATGCATGTTTGCGTCCGTACCTTGGTCCATAGAAGAGTTAATTGGATAAAATACGCCGGGTTCGATTCCCGGCGGAGTCAGGGATTTTCTCTGCCTCGTGATGACTGGGTGTTGTGCGTTGTCTTTAGGTTAGTTAGGTTTAAGTAGTTCTAAGTTCTAGTGGACTGATAACCATAGCTGTTAAGTCCCATAGTGCTCAGAGCCATTTGAACCATTTTTTTATAAAATATGTGAAATAATATACTGAAAACGCCCTTCGACATACAGAACGATCCGAGAAAGAGATGCTGAAAAAGGCAAGAAATAGAAAGCCAAGTGGACTGGGAGGAGTTGTGATGGAATTGTGGAAATACGGGCCCCTTCAAATGGTGTGACTTACATGTAAATTGTTCAGTCAGATTGCGGAGGGAGAGGAAATGTGAAGAGAATGGTGTGTATCATACGTATCTGCTATCTACAAAAAAAGGAAACGAGAAGCACCCAAATAATTATAGGCGAATTAGTGTTATGGCTTCCATCAGTAGATATTTTAGTGCTCTACTGAATAACAGGTTGGAAAATGAGATTGAAAGAAAGATACGAGAGGAACAGGTAGGTTTTACAATTGGACGATCTCGAATGGATCACATTTCTAGCCTTAGACAAATAAATGAGAAGATCTATTCTCTCGGTCGAGAAGTACACCTAATATTTGTTGAGTTAGAAAAAGTATTTGACTATGTCCCCATCAACGGACTCTGAGGAGCGATGGAGTATATACGTGTAGAAGAACAACAGATACCCCTAATTCAATGAATATACCACCAATTGTACGCAGCAGTTAAAGTAGGGAGGAAGTTAAGCGAGGCATTCCAAACATCGAAAAGACTTAGAAACGGCTGCAGTATGTCACCGACCCTGTTTAAAGCATACATAGACTATATATTGGAACGGTGGAATCAGTTACGCGGAGGCATAGCATATTATTCCCAGCACTGTATTATCTAATTATCATTTGCCGATGGTCACGTACTGATAGCAAAAAGTAGAGAGGTTGTCAAATATATGATAAAGAAATTAAGGGAAGCATTTGAACGAGTCGGGCTAAAAATTAAATATGAGCAAAACAGAACGTCTTGTCGTGGGAGGAGATGGAAGGAATGTAGTACTGCCGCAAGGAATTATTAAAACTGTAAAGTACTTTAAATGCTTAGAATCGATTATGCATTCCCCTGGAAATTGTGAAACAGATGTGGAACGCAGGATCCAACAGGCAACAGGAGCAATTAAAATGCTAAATGGAGCTCTTTGGAGCCGGCAACATCAAAAGAAACAAAGACGAGAATTCTGCAAGCGGTAGTGAAAAGTATACTAACCTATTGTGCGGAAGGATGGACCCTGCGGGAGCGGCAGAAAAGCAGAGTGCAGGAAGCAGAGTGCAGGAAGCAGAGAGGGATGGAATAAGGAGGGCAGGAGGATATCCAGGACAGTAGGGAGAAGAAGTGAGAAAATTAGGGAGATAACTGATATGGAACAACCAGTCCAGCTAAGAACCAAGAACAGAGCTCTTCAATGATATGGCCGTGTACGGCGAATGGAGCAAGGACAATGGCTAAAAGCAGTCCTGGAATGGTCGCCGCGAGCAGGAAGAAAGCGTGGACGGCTGAGATTAACAGTGAGTTCGGGAATAACTGGAACGATGATGAAGAGAGATCTGAAAGAGGAAGACAGTCATAATCGTGAGAGCTGGCGAATGGGAATACAGGGCACCTGCTGAAGAGTGGAGAAGCCCTTAAGATTAGTTCAAATGGTTCAAATGGCTCTGAGCACTATGGGACTTAACATCGATGGTCATCAGTCCCCTAGAACTTAGAACTACTTAAACCTAACTGACCTAAGGACAGCACACAACACCCAGCCATCACGAGGCAGAGAAAATCCCTGACCCCGCCGGGAATTAAGATTAGTAAAAGTAAGTAAGCGTTGCTTAACTTCTTTTCAAGTCACGATGAATTCCAGTTATTTGATGTGTCTGACAGAATTACAATATCATCGACATATCTTAGAGTTTTTTATTTTTCTACCTGAACATAAATTCTGTTCACAAATATCGCCTACACTTCTTTATTGCTAACGCAGTGTACAAACTTAAAAATATCGAGGACTGGCTACAATGCTGGCTCACTTCCTTCACAGCTACTTCTTCCTTTACATGTCCCTGGAGTTTCATAACTACTATCTGGTTTTTGTACAACTTGCACTTAACTTACTGCTCCCAGTATTTTAACACTCGTTGCTTCACTATTCCAAACTGTGCATTCTGCTCGACATTGTCAAAATCTTTTTTGATTCAACAAGCCGCCACCACCACCACCACCACCATCACATCATCATCAGATGGTTTATTCATTCGTGAATGTATTGATTCCATTTATTCATTCATTTCTTAAGTAGCTGAATCTTCGTTTGGATGACTTCACCCACAGCGATTTTCAGATCTGAGTAATACATTGTCGGAAAAAATAGTATACCTGGAAAGACGACGTCGGTTTAGATACGAGAGCAGGAAACACTCTCCCCTAAACCAAACATACCGTTAGGGCGAAACAAATGCATAAATCTACAGGGAAAAGCAAAGAGGAAGAAATACCACACGGACGTCAGAGATATAAGCTACCAGATCCCTCTCTGAAGGATGAGGGCGGCACCGTGGTCAACGAGAGTGCCAGTGCCGTCATCCTCATTTCTAAAGCCAGGATGCCTTTATTAAACTATTTTTGAGATAGGCCGTAGAATCAGTATAGCTTTTATTTTCCTTTAATTCTATGAAAAATTAACTGATTCTCAGAACAAATGATTCGCTTTGCTCCAATGTTGGGACATAGCTGAAATGAGGTCACAAGAAGAAAAGCCATATGTTTGGTCCAAGATGTGGAGCATATGTAATATGGAATTCATCAGAAAAGCACTGTTGTTGTTGTGGTCTTCAGTCCTGAGACTGGTTTGATGCACCTCTCCATGCTACTCTATCCTGTGTAAGCTTCTTGATCTCCCAGTACTTACTGCAACCTACATCCTCCTGAAGCTGCTTAGTGTATTCATAGCTTGGTCTCCCTCTACGAATTTTACCCTCCACGCTGCCCTCTAATGCTAAATGTGTGATCCCTTGATGCCTCAGAACATGTCCTACCAACTGGTCCCTTCTTCTTGTCAAGTTGTGCCACAAACTCCTCCCCAATTCTATTCAATACCCCCTCATTAGTTATGTGATCTAACCATCTAATCTTCAGCATTCTTCTGTAGCTGTGTGTTGACCAAAGTGTGTGAGCTGTTCTATGACTACTCGCCCCAATAGCACGTCCATGCGTTGGGAGTTCTCCAACGCCAATTCCCGGATCCCTACACAGAGCGTATTATCGATAACGACCCGAGATATCAGCTTTTGTTTCAAACAATAACAGTGATGAGGACACTACTACCAGTCATAGTTTTGTCCAATGTATGATTTATCTAGCCATACATCGAAATAACAAGCAAACACTTAGAAGAAGAAAAGAAAAAAAAAGAGTTCTTTAACCAATTTCAGGCGCCTAGTGTAACTTTCAGAACGCTATATGGCAAAATATACCACAAATAAGTAACAGTCAGATAAGAATATTAAAATTAAGAATAAGGAGGGCAGGAGGATATCCAGGACAGTAGGGAGAAGAAATGAGAAAATTAGGGAGATAACGGATAAGGAACAACCAGTCCAGCTAAGAACCAAGAACAGAGCTCTTCAATGATATGGCCATGTACGGCGAATGGAGCAAGGACAATGGCTAAAAGCCATTTTAAAAATTTTAAAATTTTAAAATAAAAATTGGTACACACTGATAAGTATCGCATTATTTACGAATGTCAACAGTAAGGTGCATGCATCATATTGTTTTGGTC
Organism: Schistocerca piceifrons; assembly: GCF_021461385.2. Classification (NCBI taxonomy): domain Eukaryota; kingdom Metazoa; phylum Arthropoda; class Insecta; order Orthoptera; family Acrididae; genus Schistocerca; species Schistocerca piceifrons. The sequence goes on from NC_060138.1 coordinate 425,208,474, forward strand.
CTACAAAAATGGAAAAGCACGATGTAATACAATAATGAATCCGTTAATACAAAAAGAGCTCGTAAATGCTTACATGTGGTTCGTAGTATCTATACAAAAATGGTATAGAGAAGCCGAACAAGAGCAGACACCATGCTAGAACCGCAGATAACCAACTTATAACATTTATATCTTGAGATTGATCTGAGAATAGGGGTAAAAGTGAGATAAAAAAATAAAACCTTACACGACTATAGTTGTCATAAGGCATGAACGAAAACGTAAGTGCGCATAAGCAGCACAATAACAGCATAATAGTACAGTTAGTTTTGACTCTTGGTCTACGTATTTATGTACAGCCTTCTGAACGTGTCTGAAGGTGTCTGATACCAGTTAACGAACTGTAATTTCTTTTATTCAACTGGTTGCTTACTATCTCGATGTATGGCTAAATAAATCATACCTTGGATAAAACTGTGTCTGGTAGTACTGTCCTCATCACTGTTATAACTTGAAACGAAAACTGATATCTCGGGCCGTTGTCGATAATACGCACTGCGTTGGGATCCGGGGACGTGGCTCCTCTCCCGACGGAAATGTCGTTAGCGTAGGGGGAGCGTGACGTACGGCGGCCACGCGTAAGTCGACGTGTGATTACGGCGCTGTCACAGGGAGACAGTTGTAGCGTCGCTTTTTGCCCTGTGCCGGCTCTAATTAAAGCCGGGCGGATACTTTAGTGTCAGTTCTGAGCCAGAGCTGCCCGCCCCGTGCGCCGGAGCCTGATGAATGCCCTGCCACAGACGCTGAATCACCGCCACTCGCATTCCCATATGCTTCACCGCCTCGCTTCTTTACCTCAGGAATTTACATATCTGTCCTACCGCGCCGGGGGAAGCGCCCGCGCGCGGAGAGGTAGACAAGAAGGCCGCGTAAGAACGAAGGAGCCGACAATGAGTGGGACCGAGAGAGCGAAGAGAGGAAGATAGGTGGCAGGAGGGAGGGGATGAAGCAGTAAAAAAAGCGGCTGCCACTACATTAGGATAGAAACTAATTCAATTCTCACGCGTACAAGCGGTCCCGAGCTCGCCCGGCTGTCGCGGAGGCTGACACGGCAGCGTCTTGGGAGATGCATTATCTCATCTTTATCTTGATAATGCCTTTATTATCCGGGGCTTCCCCGCGAGCGAGCGCCGCCCCGCGGCAGGATGATTTACATTCAAAAAGCGCGGGGGAGACGCTAGAAGAAGCACGTCATTACATCCTCTTTACGGCGTCTTCCCTCTCCTTCGCTCGCTGCCGCCGAGGGAGTTCGATGGAGAGAAAGCGCAGTAGTGGTGGGGAGGGGGAGGGGAGCCGTATTCGTTACTCCCCTCCCGGTATCCTGGCAACTGGTGCCAGCGGCGCGGCATTCCGGGTTGGCGGGAGGTGGCAGCGTGGTCGCTGTTAATATGACAGAACATCTCTCCACGCCGCGCGAGGAGGCATTAGATACGGCAGAGCGAGACATCTGACAAGCGGAATGTGCGCGCCTCCTCAGCGTCGGGGGAGGGGGCCCGGGCTCCAGACCGCCGCCGCAACAATTCCGGTGCCATTACGGGCTCCTGGGGCGCGCCCGCGTGTCGAGCACTAATGGAAGACCGCCCCCCGACAACTATAACTACAAGAGCTATTTATAACATCTATCTTTCAGCGGCGGACAGAGTTAAAGGAAGCTGCTCCGAGGACGAGTGGAGGAGATTCCGAGTCGCAATAAGGACGCGCCGGGAGGGGAGTCCTCTTAGTGCAGTCGTCAGCGGCGCTGACCACAGAGCTCTCGGCACGGTTGAGGACCTCACTGTAACGTTAATGACCGAACGCAGCGTTAGCAGCTAACCTAGACAGAAGCAAAACACTCTTCTGTGTGAAACGACGCAGTGGTTGGTCTGCGGTCATTCTAGTAATACTGCTGTCTTTCTGCTTTAAGTGTTTTGCTTTTATGTCGAGCTGAACAAACCGTGGTAATCTTAGGGACCCGTGCAACGAACGTTGGTTCTTCCTGGAGGGGCAGTGCTGTTTGCACGGTGCAGGCCAGTTGGATCTTCTGTATCAACACCAATCATATACTCGTATATTATTTCTCGTTTCAACAACCCTGTCTCTCAACACATACTAATCGTACAGGGATGAATGAGGTATCGTCAGAAAGATTTCTTAACCGGCTTCCGACATTGCATACGATTTTGCGCTAAACCTAATTATTTGTGAAAAATTTTACACAATAAAGACTGTTAACTATCATAGGCAAAATGGCATCATGGAGATCAATTTCATCCTATATTTTCGGGAGCTACCTTACTAATCACGAGTAAGAGACTCCATTTTGATTATAACATTACAAATACCATTTTATTTGTTTTAAAGTGTTTATTAACTGAATGATTTGTTTACAGAATTATCATAGATCATAAAAGTGACCATTGCTGTAGGCCAATATCTCTGCCCGTCTTAAAAATTGACTTTTGTAAACGAATATACGTTCCGAATCGAGAAACATATTTGTCATTGCCGCCTTGTATTGTTATTTACCTATTGCCACTAAGGCGTAAAGTGCGTACAGTAGCTGAAAATATTTGTTGAGTTAAAGTTGTAGGCTATTTGACCCTACAGACAGTCCGTGATTTCTGTCAGTTCTACAAGCCAGAACAAAAATTCCGACAGAAAAACACTTTTGGACACATGTAAATGTTTTTACAAGGACGCATCCTAAATTCACGATTATTATTTCACGTCGTTCTATTCATTTTCAAGGATGTTTTCACCCCAGTCGCACAACTAGCTCCCTCCCCCCCCCCCCCCCTCCCAAAAAAAATATTAGAGACTGCACTTACTCCAAATATTGTCGTCATTTAAAACTACAGAAGTGCGAAAGTTTCGCTCGGTTCCTAGATTTGATCCAGGCGCCAAAGCATGGAAAAGTCAAACACGCGTCAGTAGTTGGTGCATGGTAATTGTGTCAAGCGGCGCTTCCTTCTCGAGTTCCAAAATTTCGAAATTTTTTTTTGACCTCACTTCATCTAGTTAAAAATCTAACGTCGTATTTCTGTACTTGTGTTATCACAAACAGAATTAAAGTATTAATGGAACATGAAACAAAAGTTTCTTTCCGCTATTCTGCCAAAAACTGACGTTTCTGAGACGGTGCCTATGTACAAAATACAAGTTGAGTCCTGCAAAGAAGAAAACAGGGACCAGGCAATGTTAATAGTGTTAGTTACTTAACACAAATAGCGCCGTTAGCGGATTCGAATCGTCAGGTTCCTCTTCAGATGGAGGTTCACGTTTATGTAACGTTTGTCGTTTAAATTAGTTGATGGGAAGAAAACAGCCAACAAGAAATGTAATATAAAAGTGAACAATCGTCTGCAGAAGAACCTGTCGTTTCAAATCCACTGCCGGCCGGTGTGGCCGTGCGGTTCTAGGCGCTTCAGTCTGGAACCGCGAGACCGCTACGGTCGCAGGTTCGAATCCTGCCTTGGGCATGGATGTGTGTGATGTCCTTAGGTTAGTTAGGTTTAAGTAGTTCTAAGTTCTTGGGGACTGATGACCACAGATGTTAAGTCCCATAGTGCTCAGAGCCATTTGAACCTTTTTTTTTTTTTTTTCAAATCCACTGTCGCCGCTATTTGTGCAAAGAAATAGCATTACTAACAATGGTTGGTTGCTGTTTTCTTCTTTGTAAGAAGGAAGTAGTAAAACCGTTCTTAATGACAATTTTTAAACACATCAGAAAGTACTTATTTCCACTACTGCAAGTTCGACATTAGGGCCATAATAAAATGGTATACTGCAAAAGACTGTGCTTCAGCTTCAGCTCATGTCACAAGTTATGTATTATTATACATATTACCGATTTCGGGCCGAGAGAGGTGGCGCAAGGTTAGCACTCTGGACAGCATTCGGGAGGATGACAGTTCAATCACGCGTCCGGCCATCCTGATTTACGTTTTCCGTGATTTTCCTAAATTGCTCCAGGCAAATGCCGGGATTATTCCTTTGAAAGGGCAAGGCCGACTTCCTTTCCATCCTTCCCTAATCCGATGAGACCCATGACCTCGCTGCTGGTCTCCTCTCCCCAAACAACCCAACCCAATCCGGTTTCGGTACCTTATTTGCTATCAACAGATGTTGAATATACATTCCAGACTTCCAGACGTTATTTCACGAATTTGCGGTTTGTTCTAGAAATGACTTAGCGAAGTAACTGTTCTTTGGTTGCGCACCATACACTTAAACATTCCACCCCAAAAGCAACAAGCTTCTGTATATGTGGACGCCTTCAGCCATTATCTAAGCTATGAGCGAATAGACGCAAACGCATATGTGTCAAATTATTTCGTCTTGTCCACTCGGAATACACCGACAATGTACTTCCTGCTAAGAAATCATTCAGAGACATTAAGGAGAATATATGTTATCTTCTACGATTCACATAATCGCCTGGCCGCTTTAGCGTCAGTTTCTTCTTGTCGGGCGTCTTCGTAACGGTACAGAAAAATATTTTTCGAGGTGCTCAAGGCTATCGATTGTGAGCCCACAAGACTTCTACAGTACGTTCTCACAAACATTAGTCTCAACGAAGCTGTTCATCATTTCAGTGTTAATTAGCAGACGAAATGCGGTAACCGAAAAATTTTTGTACTGCACTCGCATCTTTTGCTTTGAGCTTGTCGTCAATCAGCTGGTGCCCTGTTTCTGTTTTCCACTAGTACTAATTAATGTAGCAAACCACAGATTGGTTCAATACTCGCACATCGTTCTTCTACGCCTCTACAGGTAGCGCTTGTATTCTAAGCCATTTGGTAGTACCACAGTTTAATCCACACAGTCGCGATACACTCTGCTGCGTAAATTGTTGCTGTTTGACAGTTTTTATGCGTTGCATTCATCAGTAAATTACAAAGAGACATGATTTATCGTGAAATAAGTGTGAAAACAGCTGAATCTCACTGATCCAATGAAATAAGCTACAACTTGCACATGAAATTATGTCGTATATGTGCATAACTACAGCTTACTCAACTGAAAGTAAGAGAATATAAGCACATATTTTATTCACGAGAAGAATTAATTTCTTCTGTTGTCAGTTCTTATTGTGATACGTACTTTCCTTCACAGGCAAAAATTTTGTACAGAGTCTAATGATTCGTTCATTCTTGCACTTCACTCGACTTTCAAATACCCGAATATACTTCTGCTTCCAAAGCGAATATGTTGAAGATTCTTGCCGTTTGTGCCTATGATGTAGCAACAATTACGGAACTGGTTTCTTCTGTGTCGAGTAAAGAGTTTTATTGCTTTTGATGTTATACTACAACGCCTGCGTCGTTTTCCGTTCAACTGCAGGTGTGTTGGCTTATCTGGTACCTTAAGTATTGTAGATATTACAGAAGGACAAGTTTCCTACCTTCCACATTTACTAATTTGGCTGGAATTGTAGAGAACAAAACATTGGGCACACATATGACGTCTTTCTGCAAAACGTCTGGTCTTCTGGTGTGTACTAACAACATTTTGTTCTTTAAAGAAAACGATATTCTTCGACAAATAGCTACATGTCAAAGGAGAAACGTAAATAAAATGTCCTCTAATGTATCTTTTCGTACCTCCCAGGGTAGTACTGCAACTTACCAATGTATACCACATTTGATTCCTTCTCCATATTTATCTATGGTTGGCTCGCATAGAACCTAAAGATTTTTTTCCTGGTCGTTGAACTCTATCAACACTTTTCGTAACATCTGTACTTGTCAACATCCGTGATTTATTGGATCAACTTAATTATCCATCGTATCACTCAGTTACGCGGTGTGTCACAGGTACTACGCCTTTGGCTGTGGCAGTGGCATTAAGGTTACCGCTTTAATTTACTCCGCTTGCGTCATGATTTATGTCACTAACAATGTGCTTTTGACTGGCCGCTCTCAAAATCGTCCTTCGCTGTAGTTGCACACTGACCGTGGACTGTCTTCGAAGGTTCCGGACGATGGCGTTCAAATCACTGTCCGTAGGCGCTAGTTGGGTTAATTCCTCTCAACAGCACACGGCCTATTTCATTAGCCATTCTTTTCCATTCCGAGCTTATGTTCCACCTATGATGTCCTCGTTGTTGGCGTAAGGTTAAACCCTACTGTTTCCTTCCTTCCGTTTGAAGGGCTGCACAGCTGGCCGTTGGCTGTGCCTACGGACTATTTTCTGGTCAAAAATCTGGCAATGTCAGTACCTTGCCGAAATGCTGTTGCAACTACTCCTCCCCGATTTCTGATTGTGTATCACCCTATTCACAGTTTTTGTGATAAAAGATTATAACGTATCTTTGTAATTATTTACATGTGAGCTTTGAGCAATTATTTTTGATCCGAGAAGCGTGACAACAGTAGTAAACATTCAAAGGTACTTGCCGTAACCGAGAAAAGAATAACATCTGTCTAGAAAGGTGCGACTGTTAGTCGCGGGAATTCACAAAACTAAGAAGGATGAAAGAAAGATTAGGACTTAACAACCCTTCTACGACAAGGTCTTCCGTTCACAATCTCGGATATGAGAACAAGAAACCAACCAGGCATCTGCCTTTAACAGTTAATGAAGAGTACAGTATCGAATTTTGACGAAAAGAAATTTATGGCACAGTTCGACCTAAAGAAGGGAATGATTGATACGACATAGGCAGGTCGCTGTAGTTATGCAGGGATGAATAAGCTTACACTAACACTGTAACTGCTTCAACCACCATCACCACCACCACCACAACGACCGCCAACAACATCGCTACCACTGTCACCATCACCAACCAACAACAACAACAAATTAAGAAGTCAGAGGCGTCGTTAAGATAATTCTCCAAAGTGTCGGGACTAATCACGCTACTTCGTTCACGATTTGCAATTAACCCTTAACTGGTCCAGTGGGGTCTGACAGACCTCAGTACTTTTTTTCCTACCCGTACCTCTATATCTAGACAACAGATGGCGCTGGCGGTTTTGGTATTCTCTAATGGTCTTTAGATGACGCTGTGCGCGCCATTACATTGAATTCCGTCCAAACGGTTTGTCAGTTGGGAGCAGTCCGGGGTGTGAGAGACCCCACCAAAGCGTTAATGTTAGTGTTTTTTCCATTAGGGTGAACATTTTCTGCCGGCCGGGGTGGCCGAGCGGTTCTAGGCGCTACAGTCTGGAACCGCGCAACTGCTACGGTCGCAGGTTCGAATCCTGCCTCAGGCATGGATGTGTGTGATGTCCTTAGGTTAGTTAGGTTTAAGTAGTTCTAAGTTCTAGGGGACTGATGGCCTCAGATGTTAAGTCCCATAGTGCTCAGAGCCATTTTTTGAACATTTTCTAGGAAACTTTCTCCCATATTTTGCTCTAAACTTTTGTAATATTGGCAGGAGTTACGGTGCGATGGCTCGGAGGAAGCGTTTGACAACGAAGAAATACAGCGTTTACTGGATGACCCAACTCACAGTGACATCAGTGAGAATGAGTTATCATCTTCCTCGGAAATCTCAGATGGTGTAGTGGGGCCTGGTGACATATCATCTTCAGATAAAACTGATGTCAGCGAGGAAGAAGATTGTGTGCCCAATTGTGATTCCAACTATTTCTATGGGAAGAATAAATGTTTCAAGTGGAACAAGAATCCCCCTGCACTGGGACGTACACGTGCATATAACATTGTTATCAGATTGTCAGGTGTTCGTGGAGCTGCAAAGGACGACCGTGACAATGACGTCTTAGGTACTTGGCAATTATACTTCACTGACACCATGCTAAAAATAACAGTGAATCATTCAAATGACAAAACAACCTCTGCCATCATTTGTGGGTGATGTTGATATGATTGAAATCAAAGCAGTGGTAGGACTGTTATACCTGGCAGGTGTATTGAAATCAGGAAACGACGATGTTTCTAGCCTTTTTGCTTCAGATGGTACAGGTAGAGAGATCTTCCGGGCCACTATGAGTGTCAAGAGATTCTTGTTCATTCTTGCAGGATTGCCGTTTGACTGTGCCCAGACACGAGCAGAGCGAAGGGAAACAGATAAACTTGCTCCTATTCGTGAAATTTCGGATGCATTCATCCATAATTGTATTCAGTATTTTGTTGTTGGAAGCTTTGTGACTGTTGACGAAATACTGGTACAATTTCGGGGACGATGCCGTTTTAAAATGCACATGCCTAAAAAATCTAATAAATATGGAATGAATATGGAATAAAAGTTCTGTGCCTTGCAGATTCCAGGGACTTCTATATGAATAATGCTTTCATTTATATTGGTTCAGAAAGTCTAGTTCGTAGAAACGTGTCAGTGCCAGCGCAAACAGTGCTGCGATTAATTGAACCCATCAAAGGGACAAATCGAAATGTGACTGTTGACAATTGGTTCACCTCCATTGAACTTGCTGTGAAATTGAAAACACAGAAGCTCACCATCCTGGGAACAGTGAGAGCCAACAAACGTGAAATTCCACAAGAATTCAAAGCTAGCCGGCCTAGACAACTTGGATCTACTCTCTTTGGACATACTGCAAACCTCACACTTTGTTCATATGTTCCGAAGAAGAACAAAGCAGTTATTTTATTGTCTAGCTTGCATCACGACCAGACGATAACAGACACTGGAAAACCTGAAATAACCAACTACAAGAGACAAAGGGTGGGGTGGATACCCTTGACCAGCTGTGTGGTAGATACACTACTTCGAGACGCACAAGGAGATGGCCTATGGCTATTTTCTTCGCAATGTTGGACACTGCAGGTGTAAACAGTGGTATTGTGTCATACAGCAAGCCTAATTCAACAGCACATAAGATGCCAAGAAGGAAATTTTTGACTTCATTAGGCATGGCACTTATCAAAGAGCATATAGATAGACGTGAAACCAGATATCTCCCAAGGGAGCTGCAGAAGGCTGTTGCAAAAAATAGAGGAAGAGACGAAGGAGTGGTGAGTCCAGAGCCACGTGTCAGGAAGGGTCGTTGTCAGTTGTGCCCTCGAGAAAAAGACTTTTTTTTTTTGGTGAAGTCTCATAAGTTGCTTTGTTTGCTACACAGTGTATGTATTTGCCCAGACTGTGCAAAATAACATGGCTTATTTTACATGCACTATTTAATTATGTAATCACACATAATTTATGTATATACACATAGTTCATGTATTACACATTCACATGTAATAATATGTATCTTATTTGACAAATAAATGCAGTTATTTGTGGTAACATCTTATTTTCAATAATTGGTGTTTCTCCAACCCCACTAGAGTTTTAATACAATTTTTTTTTCACTGGGCCAGTTAAGGGTCAAATACAAATAACATACGTAGGCAGCAACACTCATGAAGTTTATGTACACAGTCGTAACCGCATTGTTGTGTTGCCAGAATTGAGCAACAGGAGCTACTTTCTGTCCGATGGCCAAGTTGATTTTGGCATCGGGTTAGTGGACGTACTCAGCAGAGCAGATGGGCAAAGCATTTCTCACCCGGCGAGGCGTCGCGTTGATTCAGCCGCCTTCCGGAGTTGGGCTGTCTGTGTTTGTTGCTGCAGTCGTATGGAAAGGAGCGCATCTCGCAGCCTTCTTCGCCGCGACTATTTCAGTTTTTATGTTTGCCGACGCGTCGAGGTGCTGGACCAGCACCAAAGGCAACACGGCGCCTCGCGGGCTGTGATTTAGCGTCGCTGTCCGCCGCTGCAGGCTTCCCTCGCTGACGGTCCCGCACTTGCGTCACTTGTCCCGGCCCGTCCCGTCCTGCCGAGTATTTATAAAAGCGCCGCACGCACCCTCAGAGGCGATGGCGTGGATGGCGCTCTGAAACACGATACTTTGCTGCGAGTTCGGCTGTATTTACAACTGGCTTTCCTGGCTTTTACTACTGTTCGCGTGACAGAACGCGCTTCAAAAGTAAATGTTCTTTCTGCGTCTATTGCAATATGGCCACATTAAAATATAGAAGCCGAACATCGTAAATGTGAAGTCTTTGGTGTAGAATGTAGCGAAGGAAATGGGGGATTAGGGGCGCATTTTAGTTAGTCTGTGATGTTATTTAAAAACATATTTTTCACTAATTTTGTACTGTATATGAATTATTAGAACGCATTTCGAAATTTTTCCACGCGGGTTTGATAAAGCAACTATCGTAGCGCTGCTGATAGCTAGTGGTGTTTCTCAGATTAGTAGGAGCCGGTCTTAAATCTGTCTCTTGAAATGTCGCTTAGCTCGCAGTAGTAGATAATTTGAGACGTGGCTTCTACGACGAGTCATTGGTGGATGTTTAATATCACTGTTTTGGTAGTGTTAAAGACTTTTGTTTCTGTCATTAGTAACTCTGTCTGTTGTAGCAAAGGCCTTGTAAATTTAAAAACATCCCACTAGAGTGCACTAGAATACTTTAACGTGTCACCAACTAGCGAGAGCCATTACAAAAAATAAGGGCTTCTAAGACAGTTTTCCACTGCGATCTGACGCTTTTCGAGATTTGTACATCAGATAAAAATGAAAGTAACATTTATTTCGAGAGAAAACGGAAGGAGACAGAGAATTGGTAGAACTCTCCAGCACACGCGAATTCGGCCGCGAGTAGCGTTTGTGGACTAACCCTTCTCTTCCTCACTTGTTAACTTCTAAGTGCGTTCATGTCTTACTGTGCATCGTGCATAAAATAGGACACAGTATCACTAGTGTTGCAAAAGTAACTTTTGCATGATATGTGACTGCTTAGCAACATACGTAGTTCGATGACACTTGGATCATTCTTAATAGGGTATATGATCACCACGAAAAGCAATGCACGTTCTGCAACGTTCTCGCACGCTGGCTACACATCTGTTAAGAAGTCCTTATTGTATGGCTTTCCATTCCTCTACCTTGTTTAGTAAATTGTGATTCTGAAATATTTTAACACCACTTTCCATCATATGGAGTGAGAGAGCCTCAAATTTCTTAAAACGCGTTTCCATTTTCCATCTTGACTGTATTATGGTATAGTAGTTTACTTCACAAAGTCAGCTGATATTGGTAATGCGCCTAAAGCGATTAAAATTACAGTGGTCAGCCAAACTTTAAAACGAAAGTAACTTTTGCATGATATGTGACTGCCTAGCAACATACGTAGTTCGATGAAACTTGGACCGTACATACAAAGGACGTCTACCATACAGTATAGAAGGTGACTTGAAGGAGTACGCAATGACACGAACAGAAATCACAATTTTATCCAAAGACAATACTTACACTGAAGTCATCGCGATTTATGGAGGTCGTCCGAACACTACAAAATGCGGGACATCATTCTTAATAGGGTACATGATCACCACGAAAAGCAATGCACGTTCTGCAACGTTCTCGCACGCTGGCTACACATCTGTTAAGGAGTCCTTATTGTATGGCTTTCCATTCCTCTACCAGCGCGGTTGAAAACTCCTGGGTCGTAATTGGTGGATGTAGACGTGTTGCAATATGTCTCCCCAAGCCATCCCACATGTGGTCGATGTGATTTCAATTGGGGAAACGGTCAAGCTGTTCCATCCGTCTAATATTCTCCCGTTACAAAAGCTCTTCCACCAGCGCTGTTCAGTGCGATAGCGCATTGTCGTACATGAAAGTGAAATCAGGAACAAATGCACGCCTGAGAAGACGTACGTGAGGAAGGAGCAGTGTCACAAAAACAGTGAGCGGTGTGAATCGCGCGGCTCGCCTGGATCTGCCGATTGTCGGTTTTGCCGCTGTGTGGCTATCTTTGCCCGAGCGGACTTCTACGGCGTGACAGAGAGCCGTGAGCCCGTTGGGGCAGGTGTGTGTGTTGGACGGTCGGCGGCGCTGTATGCAAGGAACGCCACAGTGACTGAGCCGCGTTCGTTTTTTGTGCCTGACGGGGTATTTCTCGGGAAGCAAGCTAATGAGCGACAAACTGAAAGGTAGATTTGCGACCGTCCCCTGCCAGATGCGAGCGGCCGGTTCCTGTTGTCAAACAAAATCCTGCTGAGCAATTTGAAACTCTGGTTTACATTGTGAACTGTGGAGGTGCTGTCCTAACCCGGCCTCAGTGAATTTAAGACTTACTTTTTCATAAACATTGCGGACGTTAAACTGTGTGTAGTTACTGTATGTTCAGCCGCAAGTCATTCTACCAGTATAGGCCAAAGGCTGTGCTTGTTCTAAATTCTACCATGCGCGAGTGAATGTGTGAGTCTAAATTACTTTTCTGCTTATTTAACTGACACTGCTGTCCGGGCCGTAACGGTTGTCTTATTGTGGGTTATTTTTACGTGACTGGAAATTTAGAAAACTTTTCTAGTTAACTGTATAAGCAACTTGAAGTAAGCATATTGATTAAGCTTTCTGGACTTTTGTTATATCATGAATTCATGGTTGTCAGTGAACTACGACCTGAGTATGAGCATGGTGTGACACTGGATTTCTGGAGGAGGTCTACTGCTTACCCTTACCTGATGGCCATTAGCTGTAGGCCGAATTATTATAAATGCTTTCTGAAGATTCGCCCAAGTTGTAACTGTAATTTTTGCGATAACTGGCAAAATATTAAGCGCTCTTGTACAGGTGTAAGTCCATCTCTTTGGCAGGTTGTGAAATGATCCCTTGAACTTTTTCATTAATACTTAAGCCAGTTTCATCGCGGCTACTGACAAGTTTTAAAAAGCCTCCTGTAGGATCAGACCTTGTCAGTTGAGCCTGGTCATTTTACTATCATGCCCCTCTCTCGGCCCTATTATAACATTGTATTGCTTCGTGTGTTAAGTGGCTTGTAATTGTGCAGTCTAACTTCAGTTTTTTTTTTAGGATTCGGTACTGCTCACTCTGGTCTGACCGGTCCTTAACTTGCCTTGTCGCGCGAACCTGGTCGTAGTTTCCCGGGAATTTGGTTCAAATGGCTCTGAGCACTATGGGACTTAACTTCTGAGCTCATCAGTCCCCTAGAACTCAGAACTACTTAAACCTAACTAACCTAAGGACACCACACACATCCATGCCCAAGGCAGGCGCGACCGCGCGCTTCCACACTGTAGCGCCTAGAACCGCTCGGCCACTTCGGCCGGCTCCTGGGAATTTGCTCGATTTCTACCCTACTGCTTCACTGTGGGTTCATACGGAGCTTTATTTTACAGGTCCGTCTTGATCACACAAACTTTTACACTTCACCATTACCGGTTTCGGCTACTGCTATCTTCAGATCTGTTAAAAACAAAACCACTGTGTAACCAACTAAGTCCACACAATCTGGCACTGAAGATGCCTTGCAGAAAATAAAGGCGAAACTCTTACGGCACGAAAATTGTGTTTCATTCAGTTGTAGTCAGACAGTCCTTAAAGTAAAAATTTTCAATATAGCGTAATGTTACACGCAACTGAGGAAGACGGGACTACAAAAGTTGAAGATGTCAACTAAGTTCAGTTTGCTGACGCAAAATCTATAAAAGGCCTGGTGCTACATAAGAAGGATAACAAGTGTTTATATAATTAACAGCCATGTATACCGGCCATACATACCATAAAATATTCTGATGTAATATAAGCGTCAAACTAAGCATGGAGGTACACAGTAAGTGCTGGTGATGATCAAAATTCTCTGGTATTTATACAAAGAATCTAAGGCCAGCAGAGGGCACTATAGCTAGGGTACATGATTAACCAGTATCGTAAATGTAATGGTTAAAATGAGGTATGCGTAAACGTTAATTAAATTACTTAATTTATTAATTAATTAAAATTACTTCACATGGAAAAACAAGCGGCTACAACAAAATATGAACTGATGTTAGATCTGACCTTACATCTATAATTAACCGCAAGTGTAAGGTAGCTATCGAAACAGTGACTATTCATTAAATAATTCGCTACCTTGCAATTACGGAAACGGTAATTGATCTGTTACGCTAGAAGATTTCATTTTATGGATGTGTTTTTGATCTTATACTTTTTATACTGGCTTTATACAATTGTATGATTTACCTTGCTAGGCTTGGAGCTTCACATTATTGGTATTTGAACTTTTTATGTGGATTCTAATTATGGATCTAAGGTCAGATCTAATGTCAGTTCATGTTTTATTGTCAGACGCTTGTTTTGCCATGTGAAGTAATTTTAATTAATGACTGCGCCTACCGCATTTTAACCATTACATTTGCGATACTAGTTAATCATTTACCCTAGCTATAGTGCCCTCTGCTGGCCTTAGATTCTTTGCATAAATATCAGAGCATTCTGATCATCACCGTTACTTACTATGTACCTACATGTTTATTTTGACATTGATATTACATTACAATATTTCATAGTATGTACGGCTGGTATACATGGCTGTTAATCATATAAACACTTTAAATACATCTTATGTAGCACCAGGCCTTTTATAGATTTAGCGTCAGAAAACTGAACATAGTTGGTTACACACTGTTTTTGTTTGTAACAAATCCGAAGATGGCAGTAGCCGAAACCGGTAATAGTGAAGTGTAGACGTTTGTGTGATCAAGACGGACCTGTAAAATAAAGTGCCAAAAATATGATCACGGACTCATTTTCAGACTTCATATCTTCAATTGATAAGTTCATACAGAGCGTTGGCCAGTTAAGCCACTTCCTTAAATATTCCATTATCGTTGTAACTCATTTACTGTTGTGAACTTTAATTATGAACATGTTTACTAGGCAACTTCATTCAGTGGTTTTCTTAAGAGTTGAACTTTTCATTTGTTGATTCTGCTAGCAACCGATTTAAACCAAGTTTCTAAGTTCTTCACGCAGAAGAAGGTAACTTGCAACAGTCACCGAAACGTCAGTGGTTTTACATATTGACAATGCGGTCACAAACCCAGAAAAATTTTATTGACTGCGACAATGATCGCGCGCTCAGCTACGATCTACTCTCTTCTGCAAGAAGGAACTCAGTACCAAGACTAAGTTATCTGCGCGCCGTTCAATCTTTCGACCAACTTTGTCGTATGGGAGCGAAGGGTGGGAGGATTCAGGTTACCTTATCAATAAGGTTGAGGTTACGGATATGAAAGTAGCTAGGATGATTGCAGGTACTAGGAGATGGGAACAATGGCAGGAAGGTGTCCACAATGAGGAAATCAAAGAAAAACTGGGAATGAACTCTATAGATGTAGCAGTCAGGGAAAACAGGTTCAGATGGTGGCGTCATGTTACACGCATGGGAGATGCGATGATGATGATGATGGGAATGGCCGCGGAAGCCTACGTTTGCTCGCCGCCAGAGACGGCTGCTGGCATTCCTAATACCAGCAATGTCACGTGCTGTGACGTACTTGCCGCGACCTCTCTCGTGGGCTTTCCGTCAACAAGAAGTAAAGGTCGTTACGTTATCGTAAAGGCTAGGCGTACCTTCTGTATTCTAACCAGTTGATTACCGGAAACGCTTACAGTGGTGCGACGCCAGTGTGTCTGCATTCCCAAAATACCTACGTTCCTCGCGGCAACAACGAATAGGCCGCCATCACTTTCACCGCGGACGTGGCGGCGGGCGCTGTCGTCGGCTAAAATTTACTGTGGGCGTCAGGGCGGCAAAAGTGAAGTATAATATTAGGGCTCTCTCTCTCTCTCTGGCACTCGCGGCTCGGCGATATTACTCAGCAGGGCGGGGCAGGTGGGCGGCCGCGGAATTCCTGCCGACTCGGCCGGATGCCGCCCCTAACAAATGCCGGGTATTTGTTTCGCGGCCGGCGCCGCCGCCGAGCGCCACGTGGCGCAGCGGCGCGGCAGGTTGCGGAGGCAGCCCGCATGAGCCACGGCGAGCCTCATTGGCCCACACCCAGGGGGTGCGCTCTACCACAACTACGGTTCGGTAGTTTTGGTACAGCACGCAAATGACGTGGTATATCGCCGAATTGCTGGTGGTATTAGTAGAATTGCTAGGGAATGAAACATAAATGAATGTGTAAGAGACGAACTGGGAGCCGACGCCTTCTCTCTGTGTTTATGTTTGTTTTGTTGTTTCTTCTGCACTTAAGTAGATTCGCATCTCAGTCACCGATAGTCCATAGTGTACCTTATATCCTTAGAGAACATAAATTGCAAAAATGGTTCAAATGGCTCTGAGCACTATGCGACTTAACTTCTGAGGTCATCAGTCCCGTAGAACTTAGAACTACTTAAACCTTACTAACCTAAGGACATCACGCACGTCCATGCCCGAGGCAGGATTCGAACCTACGACCGTAATGGCAAAAATTGCGTTTTAAGAAATAAAAAGTACTTCATGGCGCAGTTTCAGCGCTGATAGGTAACAAAAGCAATTAATGTTGATCAGGAATAGTTTACATGCACAAAAATTAGAAAGCCTATGTAATTACTGTTGGTAATTTGTACTCAATACAACGTTCTTCATAATGGTCAAAGCGAAGAGTTTTCTGTTGTTACTCAGAAAAGCGGAAGTTTTTTACCAGTGGCAGAAACCCGTTTAATATAAGTTGCACGAAGTATTGAAGCGACATTTGCTAGATTTTTGTTTTGCGTTTTTTTTTTTAATTTTTTTTTTTTTTTTTTTTTTTTGTGGAGGGCGGGAAAACTGGGTTTTATAGCGCTGTATGTTAAATCTGTATTTTTTCTTTTTTTACTAATCCGTGTCTTTCACGTTATAAAGTCAACAATTTTCTAATAAAACGTGAATTAAACATTTCAGACCATTTCAATTTTGTTATAAATATTGTTTATTTTAAAGTATCACACAGGAGGATAAATACATAGAAAAAAAATCTTCCGTAGATTATGTGGCCTTTAATGTGTCCTAATTCGGTTTATAGACGTTTCACCGCTTCCGGTTTTTAAAGGAAGCTAATGAGACACTGATCACATACGTAATCAAAATGACCGAGATGAGCTAGAGCCCGATAAGTATGCAACCCACCTAACGCACAGGTAATGCGGGTACCGTCTTAACTGACCAAGGCTACCTGGAAATTACCGTAGTCTCCGCTTACTTATCATAGTCAACGATCGCCTTAGTAGTTTTACAACTTTAGCCACACCGCACGCCTTCAGTTTGCAGAACGAAATGTGTATTGTTCTTCCAGAATAGATAAACACGGTGCAACACACACACACACACACACACACACACACACACATACACTCACACACACATACACTCACACACACACACACACACACACACACACACACACACACACACACATACAGAGAGAGAGAGAGAGAGATGAGCGCGCACAAGTGCACACTCACAGGGACACACGTTATTATTAAAATTCCCCGCAGCGCTTTCTTGTCTTTATGTTCAGACTAATTTTAGGAACTACGGTAGGGACTTAGATACAGTTTTCACTATTACATAGGCTTGGGAAAGTTTCTCTTTATAATTTATGACTGCTAAGTAATACTGAATGTGTGACATCTGTATTTTTCTCATCATTAATGCTCACTCTGCAGCATAGTGTGCACCTCTATGAGAGTTACTGGAAGATTAAAACTGTGTGCCGCACCTTTGCCTATAACAACCCGTCGGTACAGCTTTACTTCAGCCAGTGCCTCATCTCCTATCTTCCAAACTTCCCATACGATCTCCAGCGTAGCTTGTGGGTCTAACACTCCTGAGAGAAAGGGTGTAGCGTTGTCACGGCTCAACCACAGCCGGTATATACAGAGCAACACTTATTGAACTATTTGAAATAAAATCGTCGTAAATTATGAACGGTTTGCATTAGGACATTCAAACTGCACGGTTGGCCGCTGGGCATGATAGGAAAAAAATGGCTCTGAGCACTATGGGACTCAACTGCTGAGGTCATTAGTCCCCTAGAACTAAGAACTAGTTAAACCTAACTAACCTAAGGACATCACAAACATCCATGCCCGAGGCAGGATTCGAACCTGCGACCGTAGCGGTCTTGCGGTTCCAGACTGCAGCGCCTTTAACCGCACGGCCACTTCGGCCGGCAGGGCATGATAGGAATTAGTATATGCTTGCATTGGTTGGTTTAGTGACGAAGACCACTTGTGCCGGCCGGGGTGGACGAGCGATTCTAGGTGCTACAGTCGGGAACCGCGCGACCGTTACGGTCACAGGTTCGAATCCTACCTCGGGCATGGATATGTGTGATGTCCTTAAGTTAGTTAGGTTTAAGTAGTTCTAAGTTCTAGGGGACTGATGACCTGAGAAGTTAAGTTCCATAGTGCTCAGAGCCATTTGAAGCTCACTTTCATTCGGAGGGGTTCGTCAATGTGCAAAACTGGCGCATTTGGGGGTCTGAGAACCCGAATTTCATGTTGGAGAAGTCTCTTCACCCTCAACGAGTGACTATGTGGTGGGCTATGTCCAGTCACTGAATAATCGGTGCGATATTCCTCGATGGCACGGTGACTACCGAACGGCACATGAAGGTTTTGGAAGATAATTTCATCCGCATTATCCAACGTGACCCTGATTTCAACGATATACGTGGTTCATGTAAGACGGAGCTCGACCCCATCGAAGCAGAAAGTCCTGGAGGAGCACATTGGGGACCGCATTCGGGCTCTGGATACCCAAAGGCCACTACCATGGGCCTCGATTGGCCGCCATATTCTCCGGTTCTGAACAAGTGCGTGTACTTTTTGTGGTTCTACATTAAAGACAAGGTGTACAGCAATAACCCCAAAACCTAACCCCAAAACCATTGCTGAGCTGAAAACAGCCATTCAGGAGGTCGTCAACAGTATCGATGTTCCAACATTTCAGCGGGTCATGAGAATTTCGCTATTCGTCTGCGCCACACCGTCATTACCAATGATGGCAGGCATATCGAATATGTCATAACTTACATCCGAATATGTGTAGTGACGTTTACATGTTGAATAAAGTGTGTGCACGCCTTATTGTAACTAATTTACGTTTTTTTGATGTAGTTGAATAATTGTCACCCTATATGTATGTTTAATGATACAAAGTGAGTGTTTGCGGTTTAAGGTCACTCAACACCGAGGTTATAAGCGCTGTATAAATTGAAACAAAGCGCTCAAGAATTCAACTTGAATGTAATGTATTGGGATTTCAGTGATGTACGATCAAGTAAACCGTTCACGGATCCGGAGTGCTATATCGTCTCGAGCTGTCTCACCTCTTCCCCAAGAGCGGCCGGTAATAACTCCACCGGACAGCCGCTTCCCAGTCCCTCCTTTCGCCCCTCATCGCGTTTCCACCCTCCTCCCCATTGGCGGGAAACATCTTAATGACAACATTCCAGCGAGTTGTCCAATAAAGGCGAGGCGAGGCGACGTGCTGTGCAGTCAGACGCGGCCGAGTCGCCCTCAAAGTAGATGCCAGTCCGTCCACCCGTCCGTCCGTCCGCCCGCCCTTCTGAGCCGCACGGGGACACAGGCGGAAGCGGAGGACACAGGCCGGGGATGGCGGCCCATCGCTACGTGAGCCACAACCTCGTGCCTCTCCAGCCTCAGCACTGTGCGCGCGTCCTAAGCGATCACCCTTCGAAGCAGATCGCTCTGAAGTCTTGCTGACTGAAGCTGTCTTTCAAAAGCACTCTGTACGGTGGCAGACTTCTTGTATGTAAAACAGGAAAATAAATAATTTTTAGGATACTTTACTTGTTTTTGGATTTACAACGTTACATTGGTAGACGATCAGAAACCAGTATTCATTTCACTGTTATCGTACATGCTCAGATTTATTTCTGACAAGTTTCGGCCACGAAGAGAGCAGCTACGCCCGAGCAATCAAATATGTCGTCATTGCTGATGATAAATGGGTGGAAGGTGGCCAAAGGGAATTGTCGCTGTAGTAATCAGGACAAGTAAGCAAAAGATTTGTTGACACAAATACACGTTGTTGACAACTTGTGGCAGCTGTGGCCAGCTGCAAGCAGAGGCCCGACTCGGGCGTTCGTCTATGTACACTGAATATTTGCCAGTAAAGCCAGCTATGAACAGCTCGGTGTAATTACACCGAGTATCTTGAACCAGAAGACTGGTGCTCAGGTGCCAGTCGCTTATAACAATGTCCTCCCAGACCTTCATTTGTCAGTGGCGTGGGGTTATTTATTGGTGGCGATGTTGCAAGTGCCGTCTGCGGAGCCTGTAGGAGTCTTAGAGGCGCCGTCTACGGTAGTATCGATAGCCTATGATACTACAGTATTCATTTTAAAACCATTACCTGACTTGTCAGGAGGTGAAACGTCGTGAATATATTTAATGCAATAGCAAAGCACAGCACTCGTTTATAAATTTCATATACACTGATGAGCAAAATCTTTATGACTACTACTTAACAGCGTTATGGGCCCAGCTTTGGAATACAACAGCAGTGATTCTACGCGACTTTCGACAAGTTCTTGGTACGTTTCTGGAGGTTTGCAGCACCAGATTACTTGCCACTGTCCTAGACGTGTTTCTTTAGTTTCAAATCCGGGGAATTTGGTGGGCAAGGCATGAGTATGACTTTACTGCCATGATCCTTAAACCACTGTAGCACGATTCTGATGTTGTGACACGAACAGTTACAATCCTGGAAGATGCAATCGCAGTTGGGTAAGCATGAAGGGACACGGGTTGTCCGAAATCACATTCTCATAGCCCACAGTTGTCAGGATGCTTTCGATTACTACCACAGCCCGAGGGAAAGCCAGGTCAGTGTCCTCCACAACACAACATTGCAGTGGCGCAGTACATGTTTTCGAGCAGCCGACGTTGCGTAATAAGAAATGCTATTCATTTGACCAGGTGACACGGTCCAGTCTCTATGAGGCCGTGCCCACTCCAGCCGTAACTGACGAAACCAACAAGTGACCACGTAGGAGTCGTCTGCTACTGCCTCCACCAGTATGGTATGTGGTTTGAACTGCCACAGTTCACCAACTTTTCTGCTTTACAGAGCGGGCAAGCCTCCGACCTCTACGTTCCGTGATGAGTGGCCGACTACCAACCCCTGGTCGCCTGCTCGTGGTTTTGCCGTCCGCCAAACAGTCTGCTCAGAGGCTCGTGACAGTAGCTCGCTAACCGCCGTCCATATTCGCCCTCGCTCCCACGCACTGGGCCACAACAATCCGCTCTTCGTGGAAGTCGTTTACGCCAATGAACTTCCCCAACTGCGATGCCTATGGTAGAATGATACCTCATTTGTTCTGCTCCATTTATATACCCTCCTTATCGTGTTACGTGCGGCATTCAATCTCTCGGCGGACAGTGTTTAGAATGTATCGTCTCATCAGCGTATTTATGAGCTGCTCTGCATCCATCACTCTACCTAGAATCTGCTACACACGTTCTCGTAATGGTCTTAAACAGAGAAGCAGATACTATTACTATCTCATTTTTGGCCTGTGATGAGTTAATCGTCCTTAGTTTATGAGGTGAAGGGATGACTGCCTCATACTTCTGTCCAAAAAGAACGTATTTATCCATGTAAAAACTCAACGGTGATTTAGACTCCTATAGAATCTAAATTCAGTTGAATGTTAGTGTAACCTGTTCCTTTCCATGTAACCCTTATCTGTTAGACACTGCCACAGACGGCCAGTGTAGCCGAGCGGTTCTAGGCGCTTCAGTCTGGAAGCGCGCGACCGCTACGGTCGCAGGTTCGAATCCTGCCTCGGGCATGGCTATGTGTGATGTCCTTAGGTTAGTTAGTTTTAAGTAGTTCTAAGTTCTAGGGGACTGATGACCTCAGAAGTTAAGTCCTATAGTGCTCACAGCCATTTGAACCATTTTGTTAAGTCCCATAGCGCTCAGAGCCATTTGAACACTGTCACAAACTAATTTTAGGTTGGTTCCGTTATTCCGATACACAGATTCGCCTAATGTAAACAGTTTTACAGGTTCAACACAGGTACAGTTAATTTTCATCTGTATGATATTGCTCAATTTCTGATGCAAATAGTTTCGCGGCGTTGGAGTCACATCTTCAGGACATAGATTTATAATTTATTTCAAACGAAAAGCAGTAGATAGGGCAAAATTCTTTGTCCCATTGTGCTAAAACTGCTTAATCATCAAGAGGATAGCAGTCCAGTTTAAGATAAAGTCGAATGAAGCATGTGGTCCGCAGATATATTACCCTTTTCTCCCTATAGCTTCATCCCATTTTTCTCAGGATTTCGAATATCTTGGACCATTTTACACCGCAGAATCCTTTTTCCAGGTCGACAAATCCTATGAACGCGTCTCGAATTTTCTTCAGTCTTACTTCCATCATCAGATGCAACGTTAGAGTTGCCTCTCTGGCGCCTTTACCTTTCCTAAAGCCTAACTGATTGTCGTCTAACAAATGCTCAGTTTTCTTTTCCGTTCTTTTGTATATTATTCTTGTCAGCTAGTTGGATGCATGACCTCTTAAGGTGACTGTGCGGTAATTCTGGCTCTTGACGGCTCTTTCTATCTTTGGAACTGCGTTGATGATGTTTATCCGCAAGTCTGATGGTACATCGCCTGGGTCATACATTCGACACACCAACGCGAATAATCGTTTTGTTGCCACTTCCCCCAATGATTTTAGAAATTGCAGTGGAGTATTATTAACTCTTCTGCCTGATTTGATCTTAAGCCTTCTAGTTAGTTTTACTGTTTCGAAAAAGTTCAGCCGTGCTCACTGAGAGCTTACTGACTGGGCAGTATTGAGGATGTCCGCCCACTACAGCATGGGGACGCTGCGCTCAGTTCCTCTGCAGTGCGGCCGCTGCTCTGCTGGAGCCGCAGACGAGTGCCGGCGCGGCTGCTGCTGCTGCTGCTGCACAGTAATTAATAGGCCGGCGGCAGGGGCGGCGGGCGGCGTTGTTCCTGCGCCTCTGCGGAGCCGCCGCAAGAATTCCTGCGCCCGCCGTAAATTATCACCTTATCGCCGCCACCGCCGGCGCCTCCCCGCTGCGGTGAACTCCCGTCCTCGTTATTAGAGATGCCCGCCTTGGGGGAACGCGGGAGCTGGCGTGGTGCGTGGCGAGCGGCAGGCTCCACCTTCTCTCACTATCCCTGAGGCGGCGGCGGACACGCACTTGGCTTTCCTCTACGACAACCATAGCCTCTAAGTCTACGGAATGACGCCGACACTTTACATTTAAAAAGAGTCTTTGAGAATTGCATCAAAATGCCCCTTTATCTTTCACATACTATCTGAGCGGTTTTTCGCGTGTCGAACCATTTTGTTCAACATTATTTTACTACACTCCGAATGATGGGAAGTTTTATAATGTGCCAAATGAGCTGTGGCCAAGTACGAGAATTAACAGAAACTGGTGACATTTAAGTAATACAAATGTCGGGCATTGTGGCAACCGCTGGGGGTGTTCTGTATTAGTATATTTTTTTTAAATATCTGGTACGCCAAGACCAGTTTTAAATATTTTATTGATTACTGATTTCGACATGTTGCAAGTTCCAAAGATAACAGCACAGATGTGTCGAAACTGCTAATCAATAAATGATTTGCAACCGATCTTGCGGACCTTTTATTTAAGAATAACAGAGCAGTTTAAATTCTTTTTAGAGTAGCGAGCAAGCTGAGCAAGACAGCTGAAAGGGTGAGACTGAGGATCGTCTAAAGATAGTTGGGATTGAAAAACACAGGAAGGCACCGAGCAAACAAGAAAAAGAAAATATTACAGGAGGATCAGTGAGGCAGTAATACAGATAATGAACAAGATGAATTTAGCCTTATGTACAATCAGACACATCAACAGTAAAAAATATACACTATTCGATCAAAGTATCTGGACACCCCTATGGAACCCGGGAGAAGGACAAGCCAGTATTAAAGGAGGTGAGGAGTATTCTGCTGTCAATAGAGAAGTCGCAAAAGCGAAACGCGTCGGTTAGAAGCATGTGGACTAGTCACTGGATTTCATCAGACCAACAAACCTTTTAGGGACATTTCAGCCCTTCTAAAGATGGCCAGTTCGATTGTTGGTGATGTGATAGCGAAGCGCAAACGCAGAGAAACACTACCAGGATACTTCATGTATTAACGGACTCGGACCTCGAGCACTGCTGACGGTGGTTCTAAAATAAATCGAATGAAATAATTACAACTGATCTTGGCGTACATGATACCTCAGAGTAATATAATAATTCAGGATACCCCCAGCGGTTGACACAATGTCAGGCATATATAGTCCAGATAACACAAAGGCTGTGAGTAGGGAGTACAATGGTCGAGCACCTCCTTGTAAGCCACACACTACTGCAGCCAGTGCTGAGTAATGCTTGAAATGGTGTACGGACTGAGGATGAATGGAAACGAGTGATTCTGAGTGATGAGTCACCCTGTGACAATCCGATGGAGGGATTTGGGTTTAGTGAATGCCTGGAGAACGTTACCTGCCATCATGAATACAGTGAAGTACAGAGGACGTCGTGTAACGGCGTGGGGCTATTTTCGTGGTTCCCTTGTTGTTCTTAAGAAAACGCTACACAATGATCTGGTCACCGACATCGTCCGACAGCTCATCAAACACTTATGTCTTATAAGTCAGAGGTCAGTTCGTGCACAAAATCCTGCCCCGGCAACATTTTCGCAATTATGGACGGCTATAGGGCAGCATGGCTCAATAACTTTGCAGAGGCTTCCTGCGACATGTTGAATCCATGGTACGTCGTGCTGCTGCACAACTCCGGGCAAAAGAAGGTTCGGCGTGATATTAGAAGATGTCCCACGATTTATGTCATCCCAGTATATTTAAGTAGCAATACTATAGAGATTCGATGAATTCGAAATTAAGATATTGGAAGGTGTAAAACCTAAGGCGATTTAAAGCAGACAAGTCACCGTGATCAGTGTTTAGTGCCTTTGCGTATTACCGACAACAGCTCCGGGTTTCATCAGTCACTGAATAAATTTTGAATGAAAAGGATGCAATACAGTGATACAATCTTTCGCCACTACTGTTCCATTCATAGCCCAGTCGCCGCATCAGATCAGGCACAACGCCGCGACCAAGAAGGAATATGCAAGCCAGTCACCTACGTCATTCCACAGCTGGCCGCTAGAATAATGGTGTAGCGTTCTACCGCGCAGCGCTCTGCTAGATCGCTACATGTTGTAGCACAGCGCTAGACTTCTGCGGCCGGCGAAGTTATGGGAAGGGGAGTGCTGTCACAGCACACGCTGCCGGAGCAAGTAAAGATGCTTCCCTCTCAACTATGAGTAGCACTCCGACTGCCGACTTCCAATGGCCGATCGACAGTCTCAATACCAGTCATCGGTCAAATGTTTGCCCCAACAGCTAGAGCCGCTTCGAGCACCAGCATCAGCCGGGCGAAACAGCTGGCCTACGAACGGCTGGTTCTGCACGCAGTCTAGCCGCAAGCTCGCTCGCTGAAGAAGAATTACGAGACACACTACATGGAATGAACAGTCTACTGACCACACCCTATCGACTCAGGGTTATCCGAGCTATGATGAAAGAAATGAGGAGTACTGCAGATGAGACAAGTAAGAAAGTTAATACTGAAACTGGGGACCACGAAGTAGTCGAAGCGAAGGACTTCTTCTACCTTGAAGCAAAAAACACATAATGGACGAAGTAAGGAGAACACAAAAGGAAGACTAGTACTGGCAAAAAGGGCTTTCCTGACCAATAAAAGTCTACTAGTGTCGAATATCGACCTTAATTTAAGCAAGATATTTCCAAGAGCGTCCGTCTGGGGAACAGCATTTTATGGTAGTGACTCATGGACTGAGAGAAAACAGGAAAACATGAGAATCGAAGGGTATGGGATGTGGTGATGTAGAAGAATGTTGAAAACGGTGGACTATAAGGGAACAGGACGTTCACCGTGCAATTAGTAAGGAGAGGTACATGTAGAAAACACTGACAAGAAGAACGGACATCAATTAAATTTAGGGAATAACCTCCATGGTATATGATGTAACTGTAGGGAGCAAAAACTCTAGGGGGAGACAAAAATTGGAATACATCCAAAAAATACCTGAAGACGTAGGATGGAAGTGTTTCCCTGATATTAAGAGACCAGGAGCACAAGAGATGAATTAGTGGCGGGCCACCTCACACCAGTCAAAAGATTGATGAAAAACGAGTGTCGTGTAGAAGTTCACTGGACCTTGTTGCTACTGTTTTTTGAAAATTGATGCTTCTTGTCAAGGTAGACAGAAATTTAACAGTTCGCTAGTACACTCCAGTTGGTCACCTCACCCTGACTTCAGTATGGAGACAGTAATCCAGCGGATTTAAATTATCCGTTGTGCTAAGCAGTGACCGAGATGTTCTCACACCGATCGCAAGGAAGACAGGACTAGTGCAGTAGGACTCGCGCTCCTCAGGGTTCCATACAAACTTAATTATGAATAGTTCATCTGTGGATTTGATGAGTGAGTTTGCGAGTGTCAAAATATGTGACATAAATGGCACTGCCTTAGAAGCTTAGATGTTTTTCTCCACCAGGGGACTGTAAAACGTAGTATTTGACATAAATCTCCACCCCCTTCTGGGAAAAAGGGATCTTAAGAGGAGGACAGACAGACAGACAACGAAGTGATCCTGTGAGGATTTCGTTTCTACCATCGTTCTGAAACTGAAAAATTATTCTTCCAGCTCTTGTACATTTTAAAACAGTTACTGTTGTAATCGGTCAAGCTCGAGTGCGTTATACACTTAAATGTTCAAAAACAGCGACTGCTCGAATAAGCCAAACATTGCAGTTTTACTTTTCTTCATACTTACATATGTTTTCCGATTAAGACGATTATCATTCAACGTAAGTACCAATTCCACCAAAGTAATGTCTCACATCAGGTAAGTTACGCAAAGTTGTTGGGTTAAATTATATGCGATATTAGTGTAAGACGTGTAGTACGCGAATTCCACGTAAGCAGCTTTCTGTTTACCATCTGATCCGAATAAAAGTCTATGTCCCTACACCCAATAAAATTTCTTTGATAGTTTAGTCGAAATGAGAATGTCTCAACATTTCCATCACCTTTCTGCAGTTCGAAATACTTTCTTCGTGGATAGCTGCAAAAACACACTTCAGCTGTAGCAATGCAGTCAGCCGTTCAGGTGATAGATATGAGTGACCCGCTATAGAGAACACTGCAGTCCGGTCTCGATCCACGGTATCTTTTGCAGTAGGCTACTGTTTGGCCACCCAGTGAACTGACAACCATCTTGCCTCTGAAGGCAAGGTCAGGTGCTGTGTGCCGCATCTTCAGTGCGACTTGCCGAACTGTTCAAATGGTTCAAATGGCTCTGAGCACTATGGGACTCAACTGCTGTGGTCATAAGTCCCCTAGAACTTAGAACTACTTAAACCTAACTAACCTAAGGACAGCACACAACACCCAGCCATCACGAGGCAGAGAAAATCTCTGACCCGCCGGGAATCGAACCCGGGAACCCGGGCGTGGGAAGCGAGAACGCTACCGCACGACCACGAGATGCGGGCCGGAACTGTTGAAGCCTAGTTCTCTTCGCTCGTCTTTATGCAGTTATTGTTATTAAATTGATGCCTAATCTGACGAATAAATGACTGAATGATAAATTTTCGTAATCTGCGTTGGGCTTCCTGCTAGAACACTTAGGTAACTACATTTATTGAATTACTTTAAAACTGTCATGAGTCTTCGTGGCCGCGGTTCCGTCAACAATGAGAGGTTTAAACACAGATATTAAAACACAGCACCAAGTTTATAATTTACGCGAGCTCCAAAATCACTGTATACCATAACCCAGAAATGCAGGATACTTGCGGACTACTCCAGAGAACTAAGCTGGATTGAGACACTAGAAAAAGAATTGAAAAATAACATAATTCAAATACAACCAGACCCGAAGGCGCCAACAATAGGGGAGACCAGAGAAATCATAAAACAAAAATGGCAAAGCATAAAGAGCACTCACGTGACAAAATTATTATATTTCTAAGAGAAATCATGAATGAAATTTGGATACAAAAAGCTTACCATTACAATGGATATCACAGTTAATATATCCAGTACATAAAAAAAGGAAAGAAAACGGATCCTAACAATTACAAAGGAAACTTTATCTTGCCAGTGACATATAAAATCTTGTCTATGGAATTTTTAAAGATATCTGAGGGAATACAAGCCCCCACAATTTGTAGAATATCAAGCAAGTATTAGGGAGGGAAGGTTTTATGCAGAGAAAATACTAACTCTAAAAAACATAATAGAAATGAGGAAACTCAGAAACCTGACAAATGTTGTAACTTTGCGGATTTCACAAAGGCCTCTGACTCAACTGACAGAAACACACTTATCAACATTATATAGGAATTCAGACACGACAACAAAGAAAGAGAATAACTAAATGAAAATTAACAAACACAACACCGAAAGTAAAATTTATGGGAGAGCTGTTAGAGCCTTTTGAAATAAAATCAAGAATAAGACAAGGAGACGATTCGTCACCTCTACTTTTCAACTGTGCATTGGAGATAGCAGTGAGAGACACGAGAAAATCCGTCATACTATGGGTGTTCAATTAGAAAAACACCCAAATAAAATCACAAACAATTGTGCAGCTTTTGCAGACAACGTCGCGTTAGTTAAAAACTAACTGGAAAGTGCCAAAGAACAAATTAGCGATCTACAAGACACGGCAGACAAAATAGGACTGAAAATATAATCTGAATAAACAATGTTCACGGCGAATAACAATGAAGCATGCCAAAATCTTAAAACCCATAACAACAAAACATCTAAAATAGCTGTTTAAAATACTTAGGAGATGGGTAAAAAGCAGTACATAAGAAAGACAGAAATAGAAAACAGGGTACTTAAAATGTAAAGGGCATACAATGTAACAAAAATTTATAACAAACAACTAAAACAAATTTATGACATCGTCACTCAGTTGTAAGGCCTGAAACACTGCATGTAGCGTCCAAATAAACTTACAAGATCCGGGAATACTGAGAAAATGGAGAATAGTGAACAAAGAATTCAAAGGGAAATACTAGGACCTAAAAGTAATAGTAATGCTGACTACAAATTAAGATCAGAGAGCTCTACCTGCAAATGGAGAAGCTGACTCATGTCATGAGGAAAAGAGGACTGCACTTTTATACACACTTACACCGAATGGATGGGAGCAGACTAACTAAGCAGATCTTCAACTTAGTTAACAACTACAAATCCAAACGCACTTGGTTCAAATGGCTCTGAGCACTATGTGACTTAACATCTGAGGTCATCAGTCAACTAGAACTTAGAACTACTTAAACCTAACTAACCTAAGGACATCACACACATCCACGTCCGAGGCAGGATTCGAACCTGCGACCGTAGCAGTCGCGGTTCCGGACTGAAGCGCCTAGAACCGCTCGTCCACAGCGGCCGCCCGCACATGGTTCACTGAAACTGACATACGCATGAAAAACACTGGAATAATAATGGACATAGATAACAAAATACTTTTTAAAGAAGCAAAACAAAGGCAGGAATTCAGGAAAAGAAAAGATGTTTGCAAAAGAAGCGAAGTGGAGCCCACAAAAAAAGGAACGACGCTCTCCAAGGATGAAGGAAACCTGGGACCAACGAACACCAAACACAAAAAACACAACCAGAGTTGATTTATCATGCTTCCATAAGTATAACTCGAATAAAAAATAATAAAATAATGTCCTATTGAACTTCTTGACACAGAATACTGCAGCGGACAAGACTTCACTGACATCCCCCCACCTCCTCCCCAAATCTCTCTCTTTCTCTCTCTCTCTCTCTCTCTTCTCTCTGAGACACACACACACACACACACACACACACACACACACACACACACACAAGAAATATGAAGGGAAATAACGATGTAATTTTTCTTACAATGTATATTGTAGCAGGCTTGTCGAAGCAATTTCAGTCTCAACTCCCTTTAACAACATTCACTCACAAGAATGGACGTCTTCACCAATAAAATGTACAATCCGTCTCTTGAGTTGGAAACGACAAGTTATTTTAATCGCTCACTCCCTCTTAAATCAGGCCTCGTCCCACGTGCCTACTTTTGTTTCTTGTCAGCGTACGGCAATTGCATATTAAAAACATTTCAGGCGCTAAATTCGGAGCCGGCGCGCTGATACGGCACATCAATAACTAATGCTAGCGAATCAGAAAAAAACCGTGGAATAACGGAGCGCGTACTTCTGCAACAGGTTCCCAATTACCGTGAGCACACACAAAACAAGTCCGCAGCGCGATTACAGACGCGTAGGGGCGAGGCTGGGTTGGACTGGGGCGGGCGCAACGGGCAGGTCGCGTATTTGTATTGAATTAGCAGCGGCTGATTGCAAACCGGAACCGGCCGGCAGGCGGCGTGGGCAAGCGCTCGCCTGCCAGGCTGCAGCAGGTGGAGGTGGACCCCGACTGGCGAGTGAGTGCCGTGGACCGTCTAGTAATGCTGCCGCATCACCCGCTGCACACGTACAGAAACTATTTGGTTCCTTAATACGTTAAAGATAATACATATACTTCCGCGGCAGAGGTCAGCGACGTAGCATACCTGTAACCTTTCGGACTCTTGCTGCCGTCGTTACTTTATTGTCATTCCAAGTGTCTTAGTTTGCTATGAAATAGCGGCTCGGATTAAAAAGACTGCAAGACAGGAATGTAATTTATCGCCCCTATCGTTCAAACTATACATCGGAGATGCAATGGAAATTAAAGAAGGGTACTAGAGTGGAATTAAAATTCAAGATCAAACGATATCAATGATAAGATTCGCCGCGCGGGATTAGCGGAGCGGTCTCAGGCACTGCAGTCATGGACTGTGCAGTTGGTCCTGGCGGAGGTTCGAGTCCTCCCTCGGGCATGGGTGCGTGTGTGTTTGTCCTTAGGATAATTTAGGTTAAGTTGTGTGTAAGCTTAGGGACTGATGACCTTAGCAGTTAAGTCCCATACCATTTCACACACATTTGAACATTTGATAAGATTCACTGACAACATTGCTTTCATCATTGAAAGTGAATAAGAATTACAGGAACTGTTGAACGGAATGAACAATCTAATGAGTACAGAATATGGATAGAGAGTAAATCGAGGAAAGACGAAAGTAATCAGAAGCAGCAGAAATGAGAACAGCGAGAAACTTAACATCAGGTTTGATGGGCATTAAGTAGAATAAGTTAAGGAATTTTGCTACCTAGGCAGCAAAATAAGCCTGACGGACGGAGCAAGAAGCATATCAAAAAATGACTAGCGCTGGCAAAAAGGGCATTCCTGGCCGAGAGAAGTCTACTAGTATCAAACTTACACCTTAATTTGAGAAAGAAATTGATGAGAATGTACATTTTGAGCACAGCATTGTATGGTAGTAAATCAAGGACTGTGAGAGAACTGGTACACAAGAGAATCGAAGCATTTGAGATATGTTACTGCTGATGAATGCTGAAAATTTTCAATTCAGTGGACTAACAACGAATGAGGAAGTTCTGGGCAGAATCGGCGAGAATAGTAACGTAAAGAAAACACTGACAGGAAGAAGTAACAAGGTGATAGAACATCTGTTAAGACACCGTGGAACAGCTTCCATGGTACTGGAGGGGTCTGTAAAGGGTAAAAACTGTAGAAAAAGACAGTCACTGAAATACATCGAGGAAATAATTGGGGACGTATGTCACAAGATGAAACGTTCCTTTTAGTGCTGCTCAAGGAACTTCCGCAGTACATGAAATGTATTCCCAAAGGTTACCGAAGGTTCGCAGGAGAGCTTCTGTAAAGTTTGGAAGGTAGGAGACGAGGTACAGGCAGAAGTAAAGCTGTGAGGACGGGGCGTGAGTCGTGCTTGGGTAGCTCAGTTGGTAGAGCACTTGCCCGCGAAAGGCAAAGGTTCCGAGTTCGAGTCTCGGTTCGGCACACAGTTTTAATGTGCCAGGAAGTTTCATATCAGCGCACACTCCGCTGCAGAGTGAAAATATAATTCTGGAAACATGTTGCCTGCTCGGACGAGTCTCGTTTCTAATTTTATCCAGCGGATGGATGTATACAGCCTTAGAGACAACTTCGTGAATCCATGGACGCTGCCTGTCAGCAGGGGACTGTTCTAGGTGGTGGAGGCTCTGTAATGGTGTGGGGCGTGTGCAGTTGGAGTGATAAGGGACCCCTGATAGTCTAGGTACGACTCTGACAGGTGAAATGTACGTAAGCATCCTGTCTGATCACGTACATCGATTCATGTCAATTTTGCATTCCGACGGACTTGGGTGATTCCATCAGGGCAATGCGACATACCGCAAGTCCAGAATTGCTACAGATTGGCTCCAGGAACACCCTTCTGAGTTTAAACGCTTCCGCTGGCCAGCAGACTCCCAAGACATGTCATTATTGAACATATCTGGGATGCCTTGCAACGTACTGTTCAGACGAGATCTCCACGTTCTCGTAGTCTTACGGTTTTATGGGCAGCCCTGCAGGATTCATAGTGTCAGATCCCTCCAGCACTACTTCAGATTTATTCGAGTCCATGCCACGTCGTGTTGCGGCACTTTTGCGTCCCCTCGGAGACACTACACGATATTAGGCAGACCTACCAGTTTCTTTGGCTCTTCAGAGTAGGATGTCAAATAGGAACATTCGAAACGGTTACGAGTCTCTCATCGACGTTGTCATTATACTGCATATAAATAATCTAACACTTGAAAAATTAGAACAGTTACGAACAGCTTGAATCACTTCGTGCACTATCGGATTGTCGTGCGTAATGCCCCGAGGAAGTGGCTCGTACTGGCGTCGGTCGCTGAATAGTAGCCTTGCCAGAAGCCAGTAAAGAAGTTGCGTGTCGATGGGCTAGTCAGTGAAAGTTCAGATCTTTCCTTCAGGCAGGAAAGATGGGCTATATGTGGCGAGTGTGCAAACTATGCAGACCAATTACATATTTGAAAAGTTATTTATTGTTCATTTGTGCATGAGAAACATATTTGTAAAATATATAGATTATTTAGCGTGCAGAGTTTTAATGTCATACTCATGCGAGTATATGCCGCGGTGGTCTAGCGGTTCTAGGCGCGCAGTCCGGAACCGCGCGACTGCTACGGTCGCAGGTTCGAATCCTGCCTCGGGCATGGATGTGTGTGATGTCCTTAGGTTAGTTAGGTTTAAGTAGTTCTAAGTTCTAGGGGACTGATGACCACAGTAGTTAAGTCCCATAGTGCTCAGAGCGATTTGAACCATTTTTTTGAGCATATGACTTTGTGAAGACTGTTGTTTTGTTATTTTAATCAAATTCAATTCCTTTGCGAAATTTAGACCACGTCTCTTGACAGAGTGTCTAAGGCTGGAATGTCCGAATCACTAATGTGATGTAGTGATGAATCGTACGATGCTGTACCTCTACGTAGGTTTGTGGCCTCGAAGTTAGAGATGAAATATGTTCAGTATTTACCGCTTTATGCATGATAACTCTTTTTCTGCAGTAGTAGCAATTTAATATACTAAATTACAAAATGATTGTGTTTCTTTATTGCATAAACAACGTAGAGAGAGAACGAGACTTGCGGCTGTTCTTTATGAAACAAGGAGGTTTAAAATCGACGATAAAATTTTCAATTGATCGACGGCCGCGTATCGCTAGAAGAGGCCCAATTTCTGCGAAGACAGTTTTTATAATGAAAAAATTAAATAAATGTGAAAAATATTACTGTTCATGCTGAGTTCGGTTCTGACTGACCCACGCTTGCCGATACATACATGTTATAATATAAAGTTTTTATTATGTGCCATATGTTGTACGTTGAGATAAAAAATAAACCAGGTTGAAGTCGTTATATGAAAATAGAAAATCCCAAAATTATTTGAACGCAAATTCATTAAAATGTGTCCTGGAGATATACTGAAACGAACTGATGTTACTAAATTAAAACCAAAAGAGAAATACGGCGCCAAACAGAAACAGTTCATTGGTCTCTCGTATTGATACGTGACGATGAAGAGAATTTATTAAAAATTAAATATTTTCTGAAAAGAAGGAAACTTAAATTGTCCATCATTGTAAAACAGTATACTTCATTAATTAAAAAGTGGTAAGTGAGAATAAATCTAAGAAAAAGCAATTCGGATTTAAATGTGCGTAACTGGCCTGTATACGGTTGCTGCACATTATGTTATCACATCTCTGGTCCCTACAGCAACGGAATATCAGGTTACTAACACTTAAAAAATTCTTTAATTGTAAGTTGTTGCTAAATGACTGTAAAGCATCTGTGCCCATATTCTATCTAATAAGCATTTAGATGAATCTTCAACCCAAAATACCTCGGAAACAAAATGATCTACAATCGTTAAGTAGTGAAGTGGTTATAATTTTGAACTTCGAAAGTTAACCGAGAGGAGCAAGTATTTTCAACGAGCCACCGGATAGGACAGTGTCCTCTTTTTCCTTTGGCAGGAAGACCCAAAGGTGTGCAGCGCTTGTGTTGCACAGGTTTCGGTATGCCACATTTTAATTCAATGCGGTTTATATCAAGCCATGAGGGCAGCAACCCGCTTATCAGTTTACTTGCCCTCTATTTTAGGTGGTGATGAATCGAATGATGTTAGTCTTACGATCCCGTATGATGTCTGGTCTTCTCAATAGTGTCTTAGGTAGAAGGTTTTAATGTGTTTCAAGAGTATTGTGTTGTATGGTATGGCACTGGGGACCTATAAACGATGGAGAGGCTTCGTCCCCGCCGTAGCCGCAGTGTTACACAACCCCACGACAGGCTACAGCAGTCCACTCATCCCAACGCCACCCCACACCGAACCCAGGGTTATTGTGCGGTTCGGTCCCCGGGGATTGCACTGTTGCCGGTAGTAAGTGACGGTTGCGATAAGCACATACATGAGCGCTGCACTTCAAGAAAGCGTGTATAGTGCAAATGTTGTCTCTCGGTTGCTTGGGGAGGAGGGGGGGATGGGTTATTGCTTACCACCACCGTTAGCCGTGACATCTCGTAATAAATGAAATAAAAATTCACGAAACAACTCGCTACGATCACGTTTAACGCTCCTAATGGCGGCTTCATTCACTGCACAGCGCCGAGAACAGTACTGAACGGTCACCGGTTGTTGGAGAACGAGTGACGTAGATGCTTGGAACAAGCCTAAAATCGACCGCCATCGTTCGTGACTCCTATTATAGTTGAGTACGAGTGCTGATTACCTCGCTGTTGACCAACGTACACTATGTGATCAAAAGTATCCGGACACCTGGCTGAGAATGACTTACAAGTTCGTGGCGCCCTCCATCCGTAATACTGGAGTTCAATGTGGTGTTGGCCCACCCTTAGCCTTGATGCCAGCTTCCACTCTCGCAGGCATACATTCAATCAGGTACTGGAAGGTTTCCTGGGGAATGGCAGCACATTCTTCACGGAGTGCTGCACTGAAGAGAGGTATCAAGTCGGTCGGTGAGACCTAGAACGACGTCGGCGTTCCAAAACATGTATAGGATTCAGGTCAGGACTCTGTACAGGCCAGTCCATTACAGGAACATTATTGTCGTGTAACCACTCCACCACAGGCCATGTTATTATGAACAGCTGCTCGATCGTCTTCAAAAATGCAATCGCCATCCGTTTAGAACTGATAATGAAAGATGTTTTTGACACTCATCGTTGACAAGAACGCTAAGCATGATCTGTGATAGTAGCTTGCAGTTTTTGATTATCAGACTACCATGTCACTATGTAAAATCAATGCTGAACCACTTTCCTATAGTATCTTCAGGCACACTGACAGAATTTGAAGAAACCTTTTAAACTAGTACTCCCGTATTAAGTATAACTGTGGACTATAAAAATGCTACATTCGTCTTTGACATCACTATCTTAGAAATAATGATCAACACGGCAGAATAGTTTGAGTCCTGCGGGTTAATAACATCTCGAATCTTCTTGCAGTGGTAACAAGTGAAACGACAGTTAAATCCTATTCAAGTATGTCTGTATTTCCGCTAAAACGTATCACCCGAAGACTGAGGCCTTTCCAATGTTAAAGGCATAATGATACAGTGATCAAGCATGGTCAAAGAGAGGTTCTGTCTCTTTGTAATGGGTAATCTGCACGTGAACCCTTAGATTCTAGCAAACAACAGAAAAAGTTAATTTGATATTGGGTAGTTGCTACGAATTGCGGGCCTCGCTGTCTTTGTAATTTGAATACCGATCTTAGATCGTGCTTGATGAAATATAGGTTTATTGTGCTACACCAAAGTGAGCAAAATATTTTGGCCCTAATGACTACTGTCATCAATAACACATATGAAATTCGTGATACTGACTCACCTTGTGATCCATCTTCGTGATGACACCACGGTTTTAAGAAAGATAATACCAACAGAAAACTCCTTACCTGCAAAAAGAAGAAAGAGAAAATATATGTATTAATAGTGTCTCAGTTAAAAAGTAGAAATAATGTATCTCACGCTCACCAATTCCTTATAAACATAATTATGTTTCGCACAATGTGCGCAACCGCATGTACCACTTAAAATTATTTTATTTTGTTCGCCCAATATCAAATACAAGCAGAAATTAGCCGATAATAATGAAACAAATGCTTGCAATATAGACCGCTTTGGTTTATTTTATTTATTTATGAGTCATCAGTCTTCTGACTGGTTTGATGCGGCCCTTGTTATACACCACGTATGTTGTAAAATGATGTACCAGTGTTTCGGTTAGTGTTGTAAATAGTCTCCATTACAGTAAGTAATACTACTGATTAATTTTTGTTTATTTCCTAAGGTTCTTCACATTGTTACAGTTCGGCAAGACAGTTGTGTATGTCCTACGTTAGTCAAAGCAAAGAAAAAAGGAAACAAACTGGGGAACGATACTTTTAGAAATGTGGGCAGGGAGGTGGACGGCAGCCAGGGGACGCGATAGGACCTTGCAGAACTGGCACAAAAATGTATCCAGGAAATTAAAGTGCGGCAGATATCTCGGAAAGAATAATGTTGCTTGTGGCAGGGCGGTGGCAGCAACAGAGAGAGGGTGCTCGGAGCACTTGTGGTCGCCCAGCTATTTTTCGTGCTGTGTGTGGCTGCGTTAGTGAAGGACGTGTGGGAGGAGGCGTGATCCAGCCAGCTATCGCCGTCTGCGATCGCCGTGGGAGTGCCAACTGCCTCATTAGCAGCGCCGTCGGCAGTCACGTCCACAACCGCCTTTGCCTCCAGCAGCGAAGAGCGGCTTGTTGGCGCCTGCATCTGACGACCACGCTCAGCACACCGCGCCTTGTCGTCTGCTGTCCGCGCCCGCTGCCAGCTGCCACCTGTCTCCCCAACTTGTCACGCTCTCGTCATTAGCGAAGCCAAATTGAGATTCTATGCTAATGTCGTAATTGATCGATATATTACTGGCAGCCGCCACTGCCGACAGGCGAAGCCCCCCCTCCCTTCTCGTCAGCCACAAGCAGCTGATGGCTCCCTGAAAATGATCTGTTTCGAATTGTTTTAGTAATCTATCGTTGCGTCTGTCTCATCCGTGCACCGTCATCCAAAACAGCTGCAACCGTTGTTTTCGGCCTGTGTCCTGACGTCTGAGGCAGCAATATCTTTAAATTCATTTTGCAACTCTTATTCGCGAATTTAGAAAAAGATACTTTTCGGACAATAAGAAAGTTTCGTACAATACGATATGAATAGATTTCTAAACGGTTTACTATGGGCACAGTCCCAGTTGCATGTTGCCTTCCTAAAGCCTCCAAGGGCAACAAAAGATTTATTTAGAATATTTCATAGTTAAAAAATGGTTCAAATGGCGCTAAGCACTATGGGACTTAACATCTGAGGTCATCAGTCCCCTAGAACTTAGAACTACTTAAACCTAACTAACCTAAAGACATCACGCATTTCCATGCCCGAGGCAGGACTCGAACCTGCGACCGCAGCAGAAGCGCGGTTCTGGACTGAAGCGCCTAGATCCGCTCGGCCACAGGGGTCGCCATTTCACTGCTATTGACCGAATTTGAAAATATAAAACGCTGACACAATCCGCTTGTTGAGAGCTATAAGCTCATGTTAAAAGTTTAATATTGTAAGTCCCGTATTACCATTAGAAACTGTGTATATTTCTTGACCCACAGTAACTCACGTCACGGAAGTTTATCTCACTATATTCATAGGGTGTTTTAGAGTGTAAGCACTTAGCGATTTGGAACAAATTTTATATATGATTTCAGACGTTTAGATAAACTCTTTCTAAAAGAAAAATGGTTCAAATGGCTCTGAGCACTATGGGACTTAACATCTGTAGTTATCAGTCCCCTAGAACTTAGAACTACTTAAACCTAAGTAACCTAAGGACATCACACACATCCATGCCCGAGGCAGGATTCGAACCTGCGACCGTAGCAGTCGCGCGGTTCCGGACTGAGCGCCTTAACCGCGAGACCACCGCGGCCGGCACTCTTTCTCACTGACAGCCCTCACAGAACGATGAAAGGAAAAATGTTTATCACTTACTACACTCTCGCTGTTCACCCAGTAAAAATGCAATATCAGAAAGGACGTTTTAATTGATTACTTCCTTACTTATAATTCTATTCTATTAACTACACATTGTGTATATGGTAATCAAATATTCCACTGAATATACCTGCAAAATTATATCATTGTGAGACACACAGCTCGGGAGCTATGACGTTTTATACACTGGCGTTCGTTTCTTTAAAGAATCGGGGTGGGTCTATTCTGTTTCGTTCTAATAACACATCACCTTCTACTGCATGAAGATATTTCAGCTAGTAAACTGTAGGCTCCATTTCAACCGTAAAATCAGCCTATCCCCCCTGCAACAGGGGTGACGAATATTTGTAAAATGTCAGATTTCGCGGAGACACGTAAGTTTGGTAAATTATGAGCCACAAGAGAATCGCAGGTGGATACGCTGAGCCTGCTACAGAAACAACCTGAGTTTTCCCACATACACACAAACACACACACACACACACACACACACACACACACACACACAGAGAGAAAATTAATTAAATAGCACATTCTACCACTGGAATAATATTTTACAATACACGACAAATAACATATTTTATGCTGCCGAATCCCCATTACACACCGTTTCCATTCATATTCTTTATTCCATAGATAGATACAGTAGAAGAACTTTGGCAAAACTTTATTTTTGAAGGTAAATCTCATAGTTTGTCTTAAGCGAATTAAAATAAGCAAAGTAAACCGATTGTGTGTCGGACTGTACCTACTTTTCTAACGGCCAAAAATATTGGTGTCAGATTTTGAGGACGATCCTGAACATGAACTTTCAATGACAGCTTACCATCTATCTGAACACCAATGAATTTGGACTGTTCAGACTCACTAATCATATTACGATTCTCTGTGATTAGAATGTCAGTTTTAGTTGAACTTTGCGTTAGAAACAGCAATAACTAAGTCTAGCTTTGATTTATTGATACGTTGCCAATGTACCACTTAACATTCTTCACTACCAAACTAGTGTTTCACAATTTTATACCACTCTCAAAAACGTGGTTACGATTTTAAATTCATGACGAATATCGACATACTACTGGGTTAACGGGCAGTTGTGTGATGAAAGATATTCTGACCAAACCAAGCCCTCGCCGTTTTTACAACCATTATTAAAACAATTCAAGAAACTGTGTAAAAGGTAAACATTTTGAGCACATAATACCACATTCATAATACACTGATGTGACAAAAGTCATGGGATAGCGATTTTCACATATTCAGGTTCCGATAGTATCGCTTACACAAGGTATAAGATGGCAGTGCATCGGCGGCGGAGCTGTCATTTGTACTCAGGTGATTCAACTGAAAAGGTTTCCGACGTGATCACGGCCGCACGATGGGAATTGATAGACTTTGAACGCGGAATGCTAGACACATGAGACGCGGTATTTCAAAAATGTCAGAGAGCCCAGCGTCACGAGTGTGCCAACATTACCAGGCATTACCTCACACGGCGAGCGTGTAAGTTAGGACAGTGCGACGAATGGTGGCGTTAATGGTCTACGGCAGCAGAAGATCACCGACGCGAGTGCCAACAACACGACATCGCCCTGCCGTACCTCTCCTGGGCTCGTGGCAAATTGGTTGGAACCTGGACGACTGGAAAACGGTAGCCTGCTCATGTGAGTCCCAATTTCAGTAACTAAGAGCTGAGTGGGATTCGTTATGAATAGGAAGGTAGGGCAGAGAGTATGTTACGGTTAACAGTTTAGTGACAGGGTTTTTCTTATCAGACTCGACAGCAAACCAACACCGACAACGGTAGTTCAGGTATACATGTCGAAGTCGCAAGCTAAAGATGAAGAGATAAAGTATATAAGGATATTGAAAGGATAATACAATACGTAAAGGAGGTTGAAAATCTAATTGTCATGAGGGACTGAAATGCAGTTGTAGAGGAAGGAGTAGAATAAAAAGTTACGGGAGAATATGGGTTGGGACAAGAAACGAGAGAGGAAAAAGAGTAATAGAGTTCTGCAATAAACTGCAGCTAGTAATAGCGAATACTCTGTTCAAGAATCACACGAGGAGGAGATATACATGCACAGCCGGGTGATACGGGAAGATTTCAGTTAGATTACGCCATGGTCAGACAATGATTCCGAAATCAGATATTGGATTGTAAGGCGTACCGAGGAGCAGACACAGAGTCAAATCACATCGTACTAGTAGTGAAGAGCAGGGTGAAGTTTAATAGATTTGTCAGGAAGAATCAATACGCAAAGAAGTGGGATACTGAAGTACTAAAGAATGACGAGAAACGCTTGACGAGGTGATAGATCCAGTAAAAAGGAATAGCTTAGAAGGCAGTACAGCTGAAGGGGAATGGACATCTCGAAATGGGTAATCACAGAAGTTGGAAAGGAAAACATAGGTACAAAAAAGGTAACTGCTAAGCAACCATATATAACAGAATAAATACTTCATGTGATCAACGACAGAACGAAGTACAAAAATGTTCAGGAAAATTCAGGAATACATAAATACAAGTCCCTGAGGAATAAAATAAATAGGGAGTGCAGGGAAGCTAAGACAAAATGACTGCATGAAAAAGTGAAGAAATCGAAAAAGGAATGATTGTCGAGAGGACTGACTCAGCGAACAGGAAAGTCAAAACAACCTTCGGTGAAATGAAAAGCAAGGTTGGTAACATTAAGGGTGCAACGGGAATTCCACTGTTAAATGCAGAGGAGAGAGCGGATAGGTGGAATGAGGGGACATTGAAGGCCTCTATGACGGGGAAGATTTCTCTAATGTGATAAAAGAAGTAACAGGAGTCGGTTTAGAAGAGATAGGGGATCCGGCGTTAGAATCAGAATTTAAGAGAGCTTTGGAGGACTTAAGACCAATTAAGGTAGAACGGATAGATACCATTCTGTCAGCATTCCTAAAATCACTGGGAAAAGTGGCAACAAAACGACTATTCACGTTGATGTGTAGAATGTATGAGTCTGGCGACATACCGTCTGACTTTCTGACAAATATCATCCACACGATTCCGAAGACTACAACAGCTGACAGGTGCGAGACTCATCGCCTAATCAGCTTAACAGCTCATGCATCGAAGTTGCTTACAAGAATAATATACAGAATAATATACAGGAATATGTGGGAAACACTGATGAGGAGGAGGGACAGGGTAATAGGACATCTGTTAAGACATCAGGAAATAACTTCCATGGTACCAGAGGAGCTGTAGAGGGCAAAAGCTGTAGAGGATGACAAGAGATTGGAATTGAGGAGGACGGTTGCAAGCACTACTGTGAGATGAAGTAGTTGGCACGAGAGAGAAATTCGTGGCGGGCCGCGTCAAACCAGTCAGAAAACTGATGGAAAAAAAAAGAGCTGATGTTAGGGTTCGAGTGTGGCTCAGACCGCTCGAAGCCATGGACCCAAATTGTCAACAAGGCACTGTGCAAACTGGTAGTGCCTCCATAACGGTGTGGGCTGTGTTTACGTGGAATGGACTGGATCACCTGGTCCAATTGAAGCGATCATTAACTGGAAATGGTTGTCTTCGACTACTTGTAAACCACCAGCAGTCATTCATGGACTTCATGTTTCCATACAACGGTGGAATTTTTATGGATCACAATGCATCATGGCACCGGGCCACAATTGTTCGCAATCCTCTTTGAAGAAAATTCTGGACAATGTGAGCGAATGATTTCGGCACCCAGATCGCCTGACGTGAATCCCATCGAGCATTGATGGGATGTAATGGAGACATCAGTTCATGCACAAACCCTGCACCGGCAACACTTCCGCAATTATGGGCGGCTATAGAGGCAGCCGGGCTCAGTGT
This sequence comes from Schistocerca piceifrons, assembly GCF_021461385.2. NCBI lineage: Eukaryota > Metazoa > Arthropoda > Insecta > Orthoptera > Acrididae > Schistocerca > Schistocerca piceifrons. The sequence goes on from NC_060138.1 coordinate 425,250,722, forward strand.
TCTGTAGGGGACTTCCAACGATTTGTCGAGTACATGCCACGTCGAGTTGCTACACTACGATAGGCCAAAGAGGGTCCGACACATATTAGGAGGTATCCTATCTCAGTGTAAAAGTATATTAAAAAACACGACCCGTATCAGGCTGAAGAGTTTGCTTGTCTTTGATAAGCAAGGGAAAATGATCATGAGACCTCTTCTCCTGTTAACGGGCAGTAGTTTGCAGAACTTTTATTACCGTTTGATCGAGTACCACATATGTTTTGTCGCTGAGGTCCTCTTTGGAGGCTCGTTCCAGCGCGAAAGAAAGAATTTATGGTCTCAGTTCTTATAAAACTAAATTGTATGACACAATTCCGTACCTATTCCATTTAAAAATTACTTGTGTACATAAGAAAATTTGCCATATTTTCTGCTGTAGCTCATCGAAAACCCATCCTCGATATACTTAGTGACTCTCGCTACTGAGTGGTGTTCAAAACTTTAGCCTGACGTGTCACTGTCAAGTAACATAACTCGATGAAATTTAGACCATACAGAGAAAGAACTGCTAGAGTATACTACAGAAAATAACTGAGACGAGCGTATGTAACACTTTTATTTAAATACAAAAGTTACATTGAAGTCAATGTGATTTAAGAAGCTCCCCTGGACCTTACAGACTTTGGTACATGGTTCTTAATAGGGTCCGTGATGACCGCTGACTGCAGTGCATTTTCTCCGGTACGTACTCCCGTGCTGCCACAAGGTTAATAACGAAATCTTGCGGCAGGGCGTTCCATTCCACCAACAGTGCGGTTGACAATTGCTGAATAGTCGTTGCAGTCCGCAGCTCGTGGTCGTGCGGTAGCGTTCTCGCTTCCCACGCCCGGGTTCCCGGGTTCGATTCCCGGCGGGGTCAGGGATTTTCTCTGCCTCGTGATGGCTGGGTGTTGTGTGATGTCCTTAGGTTAGTTAGGTTTAAGTAGTTCTAAGTTCTAGGGGACTGATGACCATAGATGTTAAGTCCCATAGTGCTTAGAGCCATTTTTGAATAGTCGTTGGTGCATGTGGGCGTGCCGCAATTACGTCTTCCTAACCTATCTCACACATGGTCAATGGGATTTAAATGCCAGCCGGAGTGGCCGAGCGGTTTTAGGTGCTACAGTCTGGAACCGCGCGACCGCTACGGTCGCAGGTTCGAATCCTGCCACGGGCATGGATGTGTGTGATGTTCTTAGGTTAGTTAGGTTTAAGTAGCTCTAAGTTCTAGGGGACTGATGACCCCAGAAGTTAAATCCCAGTGCTCAGAGTGAAACGTCCTCTTAGAAAAATTAATGAATTACTGTGCCGATGGACGTCTTACGTTATTTGATTTTCAAACAGCTGAGCATAACTGAACGTACTCAGCCATTTCGCTCTTTAATTATTCTGATCAACACTAAACTGACACACAATATTTTTAGCGCAACGCAATCTGATTCGAACTACTGCAATACAGCGAGCGCCAATACTGCCAGCTAAATAAAAGATTCTAACTATTGAAGGCACTAACTACTGATAGGCATAGTTAGCAAATGAAAGATTTTGATAGAGAACAAACAATGTATTTACCTTAATAGTGTTCAAAAGTCATATATATATATATATATATATATATATATATATATATATATATATATAAGTTCATGACATCCAGTCTGACAAATTTACTGACTCTGATGGACACACGTCCAGATAATCCACTCTCAAAACTCTGCCATCTCTCTCCCCACATCCACCACTGCCAGCGGCTCACCTCCAACTGCGCAACGCTACGCGCTGTTCACATCCAACTGCCCAACACTACAATAGCGAAATTACAACAATGCCAACCAGCCACAGACTGCACACAGCACAGCCAGTGATTTTCATATAGAGCGCTACGTGGCGTTACCAGCATAAAAACCTAAACAGCCTACTTACAAGAGCCATTTGAACCATTTGGGATTTCATTCGGGAGAACGGGCAGACTAATCTATTTGCCGAATATTTACTTGTCCGAAGAGCTCCATCATCTGCGCAGTTCGATGCGGTCACGCTTCGTCATTCATTATTATGAAGTCAGGACTAAATCTACCATTGAAGGAAGTCACATGGGGAAGGAATACAGTGTCAACAATAAGGCTGACCGGTGAGTGTACAGTGTTCAAAGATTTGGAGGTCAGAGTGTCCTTGAAACATTAACCTTCCTGCACCTGGACCATCAAAATGGTCGTGTTCGACAATGCTGGGCTTACTCTAACATGTAGAGAAATGCGAACGTGTACTACACCCAGGAACATTGTCCAACATGATCGTTTTGATGGTCCAGCGGGTGTTATGGTGTGGGGAAACATAATGTTTCCTGGGTGAAATGATTTCCAAATATTTGAGAATGGTACGCTTCACTGGTCAACGCTAATAGGACACTATATTCGCCAGCCGTGGTGGCTGAGCGGTTCTAGGCGCTACAGTCTGGAACCGCGCGACCGCTACGGTCGCAGGTTCCAATCCTGCCACGGGCATGGGTGTGTGTGACGTCCTTAGGTTAGTTAGGTTTAAGTAGTTCTAAGTTCTAGGGGACTGATGACCTCAGATGTTAAGTCCCATAGTGCTCAGAGCCACACTATATTCTTTCCCCATTTGCTTTTTACAGTGGTGTATTGGGCCCTGACTTCATTTTCATGGATGACAATGTGCGACTGCATTGAACAGCGCAGAGGGTTGAGTGCTGAGAAAGCAAGAATATTCGGAGAATGGACTGGCCTGAACGTTCCTTAACTTAAATCCTATCCAAAACATGTGGGATATGTTCGGGAGACGTACTGCAGTACTTCCGCGTGCCCCAACGACCTCACAGCAAGTGTCATTCGCTCTGGTGGATGAATGGAACGCCCTACCTCGACAATTGCTCACCAAACTAGCAGCCAGCATGGCGGCATGTTCTAGAGCATGGACTGTCGTCCGTGGTGATCAGAACTTCCTAAGAAACATTTCCAGCTGTTTGTAATGACCAGGGAACCATCGTGAATCGCGGTGACTTCAGAGTAATTACAGTCTTTGAATAGTAGTGTCATTTCTGTCCGTCTCTTTGTGAATTACTTTCAGGTACCCCCTGTACTACAGGGTGTTGGGAAATGCCCATTAAAAAATTATAGGACTTGAAGAGGGGAATGAGTAGATAATATTTTGAACTAGAACGTACGTTCGCAAGCATACCATTTCCGTGCTACAACCACTTGAAAAAATATTGTTAACACGACCACATTTACAAGGAATTAATTGGACGTGTCCCAACACTTGTTTTACAGTTCCACTCATTAATAGCCAGATAAACTGCACGTGTACTCGTTGTCGGGTTCTCTTCAACGTGATGAATGTACGGCCACTTCTAATTCAGGTGTGCGGCTTCTCCTTGGAGCATCACAGTCACGCTTGCTAACAGTTAAGACGCCCCTTTCTCGAATATGTTGCATAATTGTGACGACAAGGGTATGCGATGGAGTCGGGCTTTGCGGAGATCTTGATAAAGGCGAGGAGCATCTCTTCCATTACCGTGTGCTTCACCATTCAGAAAGATCATGTCGGTGTACGCTACAAACATGGATTCAACCACATTTGCTCTAACACTCACAGACAAATGAATCACACTCGAACCAAGTGAGAGAGGTGGGACAGACATAAAAAAGACATAAGTCGATAAGACGTAACCACCCCCCCCCCCCCCCCCCCCCTTATTGTGTGTCTACCAAGAAAACACGTTTTCAAACGGCTGTAACATGGTTTGTTTCCGGACATGGGTTACTATTCAAAATTTTATGCACTCCCGCTACTTTGCAAGTACTAGAAGTTTGTAATGGCAGTTTCCAAACACCCTGTATACTGTAGCAGTTCTTTCCATGTGTGGTCCAAGTTTCAGAGAGCTATGTTACTTGACACTGACACATAACGCGAAAGTTGCTTTCTGTCTTTAAAGTATTGCGCACCAGTGTATCTGGAGTCGCCTGTCTTGGATACTACATCTTTCTCAGTATTATAGCTGTACGGATGTTGAAGTCCGCTCAGGTGAAGCACGGCACAGCTAGTGAATTATTAGGTGTTTCATCTCGGTAAATAACGTTCCACAAGCAGGCTGTTATCGCAATGGTAGAGGTTCTGGGCAAACTGCCTTGATCTCTTCACGCGCATCAGTGTTCTCCCCTGGCATATATCAGTTTATTAAGCTGTCTGCATAGCGTAGCGGCGAGACGGCTGAGCGCCTGACGCACGCTACGACTTCCCTACACTGGGTAGGTGTTCCGCTTGCGTGACTGTGTTTACCCCAACAGCTCCCAGCAGGGCGCGCATTAGACGATACGAAGCGCCCTCGGCGATAATGTCGTGTCGCTGCGGAAGGCAGCGAGCCGTATAGTATAGCTGGCGCCACACACGTGCCCCAGGGAGGCGCGCCACGCGCCCGCTGATAACGCACGGCTCGCCTGAGCATTCTGTTTTAAGGACCATGCTTGTCGTTGATACACTGTCGCCTATTAAACAGGAAAAATGTGTTTTGATCATCAGATTCCGATTACATGCGCCGAGCCAAGTTCGTATTTCACCACAGAGCATTTTTCCCACATAATACCACGGCGAGCACCCTTAGACCTGCTCTCTACGGTCAATTGTTTCTTTTTCGCCTCTTATACAGCACGTAAACGAGTATGAATTAGAAAAGCTACATAATACGGTATCCTACAATAATAACATTAACAGAAATCAACTTTTTTTCTGCGTCACTTACCAGTAATTATCGCACAGTGGTAACATCTTCTACAGATGATGGATTAGTGTTTATTACATCTATACAGGAGTTTCCGATTTATCTGTGTGTTCATCTGTGTGGGGAGCCTTATACAGTTGTTTGTATCTACGTTTGCTAGTCCACTAACCATATGGAAAGGGAAATACTTTTTTTTTATTTTTTAAATCTTATGGGACTTAATTGGTTCAAATGGCTCTAAGCACCATGGGACTTAACATCTGAGGTCATCAGTCACCTAGAACTTAGAACTAATTAAACCTAACCAACCAAAGGACATCACTCACATCCAAGCCCGGGGCAGGATTCGAACCTGCGACCGTAGCGGTCGCGCGGTTCCAGACTGAAGCGCCTAGAACCGCTCGGCCACTTCGGCCGGCGGGACTTAATTGCTAAGGTCAGTAGTCCCTAAGCTTACGCACCACTTTACATAAATTATCCTAAGGACAAACACACACATCCATGCCCGAGGGAGGACTCGAACCTCCGCCGGGACCAGCCGCACAGTCCGTGACTGCAGCGTCTTAGACCGCTCGGAAAGGGAAATACTGCCTGCAGGCTGTGATACCTCTTAACTTCCTCCTATGACCCATTCGTGAAGGATCGTTTTACGAAAAATTTCGTATACGATGGCAATTCGAAAAGTAAGCAAATGTAAATGACAGTGAAAATCTGATGCTTAGCGCAGATGAGCTGAGCAGTGCCTCTAGTATGCCTGTCGATCGCGTCACGTCGCTCTTTTCAGTTCTGACCACACAACGAGCACATAAAGATGCCTAGAACAATGGCGTCTCCCGTCAAGTGTGGGTGGCCGCTGCGAGGTTCCGCCTGATTTCATGCATCCCCACAGAACATACCTGTCGGGAATTTCCTTCTATATGAAAATTTTCTACCACACACTACAGAGGTAATGAGGACGCGCCTGCAGCCTTTTAGATAGGAAGTGTTTGATCACCCACCATACAGCCTGGACTTGGCCCCCTCTGATGTTCATGTCAGCTCAGCTTTACCGCTGGCTATGAAGACAACATTTTGCCACAGACAACGAACTGCAGGCCAGCGTGGAGAAGTGATGGAAGGCGCAAGCGACTGCCTTCTGAGGCGAGGGTATTCGAAAGTTGGTACGACCCTACGACAGATACCTAAGTCGTAGCGGCGAGTACGTAGAGAAGTAGCTGGGAGATGTAGCAAGCTGTTGCAAATAAAACATTTTTGGTTATATGTAAACTGCAGGGGATCAGTGCTGTCAGCTGCAGCGGGACATTACGTGGAATCAGCGGCGAAAATGCTTACTATGCAGTTATGTTAACCACAGCGCCGGCCGCGACACAGCAGTTTCGCAACTGAGCGGACTACCTCGGCAGGGCTCACGGCCGATCCATATTCCCACCGAGCGCACCTATCCGGAGTCCCTGTCAATTTTACTCACTGTTCGCTACTCCGAGATTCCCCACAGGAGGTCACTCATGTTTTGACTGGACAGAAGTACAGAAGCGCACCTCTTCTCTTTGTCGACTTTTCCATTTAATCAGAGATGATGAAGATTGAAAAATTCCATCATTACGCAGCAGGTCAGACAAGTCTGTCATGTGTTCCCCAACTCCAGCTGCCCTTCAGATGCCTCGAATTGTCTTCGCTGGTGGTCTCCATGTTTCTGAGCAGCGTCACTGTTTCTTGAGCCGGGGGTTGTAGGTTTGAGTCCTGCAGTAGCTGCCATCTACATCTACATGTCTACTCCGTAATTGTCATTTAGATGCCTGGCACAGGGCGTCATCGAAACGCTTTCGCACTATTTCTCCACGGTATCACTCTCGGATATCATGCCGGAAAAAACGAACACTTAAAAATGGTTCAAATGGCTCTGAGCACTATGTGACTCAACTGCTGAGGTCATTAGTCCCCTAGAACTTAGAACTAGTTAAACCTAACTCACCTAAGGACATCACACACATCCATGCCCGAGGCAGGATTCGAACCTGTGACCGTAGCGGTCTCGCGGTTCCAGACTGCAGCGCCAGAACCGCGCGGCCACTTCGGCCGGCCACTTAAATCTTCCCGTACGAGCTCCAGTTGCTCTTATTTTATTACGATGATAATTTATCCCTACGTAGGCAGGCATCAACAAAGTTTTTTTTATTATTTTTTTATCTTGAGGAGAAAGCTGGTGATTGAACTTTCCTGAATAGGTCTGGTCGAAGCGAAGTATGTCATTGGTTTATTGGTTGCCCCCAATCTCGTGTATCATATCTATGACACTCTTTCCGCTATCTCCTGATAATACAGAACGAGATGCCCTTCTCTGAACTTTCTCGACGTCCTCTATCAATACTGTCTGGCAGGGATCCCCTACCGCGCAGCACTATTCCAGAAGAGGACGGACAAGTGTTGTATAGACAGTCTATTTAGTAGATTTGTTGCGTATTCTAAGTTTTCTGCCAAGAAATTGTTTGTCTCGCCTTCCCCACAACATTACCTATGCGGACAGAACGAGGAATTCCGCCTTATGCAAGACACCTTTTCAGCTTCGTTTTACCCAGACATGTTTCAACACTTTTTGTGTTACATTATTTTCTTACTTACTCAATAGCTTATTGTAAATAAGAAAATAAAATAACCCACTGTACATAGCAAAAAAGTGCTGAAACATGTCTGGGTTAAATGAAGCTGAGAAGGTGTCTTGCATAAGGCGAATTCCTCGTCCTATTTTCATAGCAACCACTGGCATAAGAACTTAAACACCAAAGGATGATTATTATCTATGCGATCATTCCATTTTAATTCGCCCATAATTATTATTCCCAGGTGTTCAGTTGAACTGATAGCCTTTAGATTTGTTTGATTTATTGTGTAATAGAAATTTAGTCGATTCGTTTTAGTACTCACGCAGATGGCTTTACGTTTTTCATTATTTTGAACCAATTGCCACTTTTCGCACGATACACGTATCTTATATAAATCATTTTTCAATTGTTTTTGATCTTCTGATGACTTTATTAGACGGTAAACGACAGCATCATCTACGAATAATCTAAGGCGGCTGGTCACATTATCTCCAAAATAGCTTTAATGGATTCGAAAAAAAACAGTATCTACAACACTACTTTGGGGAACACCACATATCACTTTTTTACTCGGTGTCTTTCGTCCATTACTACAAACTGACCTTTTTGAAAGAAAATCACGAAACTAGTCGCACATCTGAGTCACTATTCGTCAAACATGCAATTGGATTAGAATATTCTTGTGGGGAACGCTGTCGAAATCTCTTAGGGAAATCTGGAAATATGAAATCAATTTGAGATCTTCTGACGATAACTCTCATTCAGAAGAACGATACTTTCTGAATCTCTGATAACTATATGTCAACAGATCGTTTTCCTCCAGGTAATTCATAATGTCCGAACTGAATATATGTTCCAAATCCCACAGGAAATCGACTCAGTGATGTGGGTATGTAATTCTGCGGGTTACTGTTGTTGATTGTATTGGTATGACGTGTGCAATTTTCCATTCTTTAGGTACGGATCTTTCGTCAACTGGGTGGTTTGTATACATGAACCGTCTGAGAGCCTTTATCGGTACCTACTGCTCTGTGTACGTCTTCGGTACATTGCCCTTAACTGCGGTTCGGGTGTCCAGCCAGGAGCATTGGCGTCATGCTCCCCGAAGATAAAGACTCGCACATGAGTTACGGGAAGGAGGTTGGCTGAGCGCCCACTGCGGTATTGCAACTAGTGGCCGACAATTTGCTGACGGCTCCCTGTAAAGGCCGAGGCACTAGCTTCAGTAGTTGGGCCAGGTTGGAGTATCGAGGCAGACGTGTTGACCGTTAACGAGGCGGCCACTCTGTCTGAAATTAGTGTTTCCTGCTTGGGCAGCGGCGAGTAGCAGGTTGCAGTCCGAGTCCATGAATACGGTTTTGCCTGGTTGTCAGGGGGCTTGTGTTGGATTTGAACTGAAACCGTACAAGTTTATTTGATCCAGCACCTTAACACACACCAACCTTGCTTCCTACTGGTTCGATATGACTGCTAGGCATAGAGCTGTTAGATCAGCGTATCCTGACAAGAATATAACTAGTAGACAATATGGACTCCAAGACTTGCCTTTATTGATTTAAGGTGCTTTGCTACATCTTGGGTATCTACTTTTAATTGACTTACGTTGTGAGCTTTATCTGAAGTATAAAACATAACATTGGCTTTGAACGATGTTTAAAATGCAGAATATCAGTAAGAAATACGGAAATCACTTGGGATTTCGTCCATCCAATGTGTGACGATTACATATCATTACAGGGTACATGAACTACCCATGGCCATCAAAGGTTTTCATTTTTCTGAAGGGATCCCCATGCTCACACAAACGCTGATAAATGGTGACAATGTTTTTGTGAGCTGGGTGGTACTGTCTACCAAGAGGTTACGCAGATCTGTGCGGCATCTCGACTGAGCGCTTCAGTGTGTATAGGATAGTTATAATTATACTTTCGCTGCTTGAGAGGACCCCCGTGAAAATCGAGTGATCGCAGGACAATGAAACTTTGTGGAAACATTTATAAGGGCACGTGGAAGAAAAATAATGAATAAACCACTGGAAGACACACAATTTAATTTCCATGTGAGAGGGTAACATTTGTTAACAGCGTACTACGTTTACGTTCAAAGTTACAAACGTTGCTGAGTGTGACGACCATCTGCATCCATGACTGTGTGGAACGGCGCTAGAGATTGCTCTACTGCTGCCTGAAACATCTCAGACAGGATGTTGCCTACGTACCTCGCTATGCTCATCTTCAACCTCTAGCATGTGTTAATGTTGATAAACCCCACAGGCAGAAATCACACAGGTTCAAATCTAGTGATCTTAGTGACCACGCAGTTTGGAACGATTAGCCAAAAATTTGCTCTTCTCCAAATGTGTTATGGGGTAACCAAGTGACCTCACGAGCAATGTGAGGTGGAGCTTCACTGTGCAAGAAACCAACTGAATCCGAAGCACATCTCTCCCGTAGCCCAGATATCCCATGTTGGCGAAGCAGATCACAGTAGCGTGTGCCGATGAAGCTGCACATTCTTGATCCTGGGGATCCGAGTTCCTACTACGTCGCTGAAACAGGAAGTCATGACAGTAACACTACTAACATCGCAAATCGTGCAGAAAGCAGGCTCAACATATTTCCAATTGCGTTGAGCACCCATGCGTAAGTAGTTTTGCCCTTGTACTATTTCAAGTAGCGAAAGCTTAATGGCAGCCACATTGTGGCGGGTTGCTCCTGAAATGAATAAAGAGCACTTTGGGCTTCGACACATCTGAAACCACACAACTTTCCACACAGAGAATGTAGTTTGTAAGCACCATCTTCACTGGCAAACGTGTATTAACACATTCATGACATGCAATGTGTGTGGGCTACTGAGTGGTGCGGCAACTGCTGTCGCAGGAAAGATGGGCAGGAGCAGAAATGATTAGCGAACAAGTTTACACAATGAACATAAGATTTACTTCACTTGTATTTCTCCAAGAGTACGAAGACTCATTACAAATGTTGTTGTTGTTGTGGTCTTCAGTCCTGAGACTGGTTTGATGCAGCTCTCCATGCTACTCTATCCTGTGCAAGCTTTTTCATCTCCCAGTACCTACTGCAACCTACATCCTTCTGAATCTGCTTAGTGTATTCATCTCTTGGTCTCCCTCTACGATTTTTACCCTCCACGCTGCCCTCCAGTACTAAATTGGTGATCCCTTGATGCCTCAGAACATGTCCTACCAACCGATCCCTTCTTCTGGTCAAGTTGTGCCACAAACTCCTCTTCTCCCCAATCCTATTCAATACTTCCTCATTAGTTATGTGATCTACCCATCTAATCTTCAGCATTCTTCTGTAGCACCACATTTCGAAAGCTTCTATTCTCTTCTTGTCCAAACTACTTATCGTCCATGTTTCACTTCCATACATGGCTACACTCCATACGAATACTTTCAGAAATGACTTCCTGACACTTAAATCAATACTGGATGTTAACAAATTTCTCTTCTTCAGAAACGCTTTCCTTGCCATTGCCAGCCTACATTTTATATCCTCTCTACTTCGACCATCATCAGTTATTTTGCTCCCCAAATAGCAAAACTCCTTTACTACTTTAAGTGCCTCATTTCCTAATCTAATTCCCTCAGCATCACCCGACTTAATTAGACTACATTCCATTATCCTTGTTTTGCTTTTGTTGATGTTCATCTTATATCCTCCTTTCAAGACACTGTCCATTCCATTCAACTGCTCTTCCAAGTCCTTTGCTGTCTCTGACAGAATTACAATGTCATCGGCGAACCTCAAAGTTTTTATTTCTTCTGCATGAATTTTAATAACTACTCCGAATTTTTCTTTTGTTTCCTTTACTGCTTGCTCAATATACAGATTGAACAACATCGGGGAGAGGCTACAACCCTGTCTCACTCCCTTCCCAACCACTGCTTCCCTTTCATGTCCCTCGACTCTTATAACTGCCATCTGGTTTCTGTACAAATTGTAAATAGCCTTTCGCTCCCTGTATTTTACCCCTGCCACCTTTAGAATTTGAAAGAGAGTATTCCAGTCAACATTGTCAAAAGCTTTCTCTAAGTCTACAAATGCTAGAAACGTAGGTTTGCCTTTCCTTAATCTTTCTTCTAAGATAAGTCGTAAGGTCAGTATTGCCTCACGTGTTCCAGTGTTTCTACGGAATCCAAACTGATCTTCCACGAGGTTGGCTTCTACTAGTTTTTCCATTCGTCTGTAAAGAATTCGCGTTAGTATTTTGCAGCTGTGACTTATTAAGCTGATAGTTCGGTAATTTTCACATCTGTCAACACCTGCTTTCTTTGGGATTGGAATTATTATATTCTTCTTGAAGTCTGAGGGTATTTCGCCTGTTTCATACATCTTGCTCACCAGATGGTAGAGTTTTGTCAGGACTGGCTCTCCCACGGCAGTCAGTAGTTCCAGTGGAATATTGTCTACTCCGGGGGCCTTGTTTCGACTCAGGTCTTTGAGTGCTCTGTCAAACTCTTCACGCAGTATCATATCTCCCATTTCATCTTCATCTACATCCTCTTCCATTTCCATAATATTGTCCTCAAGTACATCGCCCTTGTATAGACCCTCTATATACTCCTTCCACCTTTCTGCTTTCCCTTCTTTGCTTAGAACTGGGTTTCCATCTGAGCTCTTGATATTCATACAAGTCGTTCTCTTATCTCCAAAGGTCTCTTTAATTTTCCTGTAGGCGGTATCTATCTTACCACTAGTGAGATAGGCCTCTACATCCTTACATTTGTCCTCTAGCCATCCCTGCTTAGCCATTTTGCACTTCCTGTCGATCTCATTTTTGAGACGTTTGTGTTCCTTTTTGCCTGTTTCACTTACTGCATTTTTATATTTTCTCCTTTCATCAATTAAATTCAATATTCCTTCTGTTACCCAAGATTTCTACTAGCCCTCGTCTTTTTACCTACTTGATTCTCTGCTGCCTTCACTACTTCATCCCTCAAAGCTACCCATTCTTCTTCTACTGCATTTATTTCCCCCATTCCTGTCAATTGTTCCCTTATGCTCTCCCTGAATCTCTGTACAACCTCTGGTTCTTTTAGTTTATCCAGGTCCCATCTCCTTAAATTCCCACCTTTTTGCAGTTTCTTCAGTTTTAATCTACAGGTCATAACCAATAGATTGTGGTCGGAGTCCACATCTGCCCCTGGAAATGTCTTACAATTTAAAACCTGGTTCCTAAATCTCTGTCTTACCATTATATAATCTATCTGATACCTTTTAGTATCTCCAGGGTTCTTCCATGTATACAACCTTCTTTCATGATTCTTAAACCAAGTGTTAGATATGATTATGTTGTGCTCTGTGCAAAATTCGACCAGGCGGCTTCCTCTTTCATTTCTGTCCCCCAATCCATATTCACCTACTATGTTTCCTTCTCTCCCTTTTCCTACACTCGAATTCCAGTCACCCATGACTATTAAATTTTCGTCTCCCTTCACTATCTGAATAATTTCTTTTATTTCATCATACATTTCTTCAATTTCTTCGTCATCTGCAGAGCTAGTTGGCATATAAACTTGTACTACTGTAGTAGGCGTGGGCTTTGTATCTATCTTGGCCACAATAATGCGTTCACTATGCTGTTTGTAGTAGCTTACCTGCATTCCTATTTTCCTATTCATTATTAAACCTACTCCTGCATTACCCCTATTTGATTTTGTGTTTATAACCCTGTAGTCACCTGACCAGAAGTCTCGTTCCTCCTGCCACCGAACTTCACTAATTCCCACTATATCTAACTTCAACCTATCCATTTCCCTTTTTAAATTTTCTAACCTACCTGCCCGATTAAGGGATCGGACATTCCACGCTCCGATCCGTAGAACGCCAGTTTTCTTTCTCATTACAAATATGCAGCAAGAAATAGAGTCCAGCTATCACAATGTCAACTAGGATGAGGATCCTTGCACTTCAGCACGAACTTGGTGTCGAAACGAGGAGGCTCCGTGCGCAAGTGGGCTGAGCAGCTGCCGCCGGCCGTCCTGTATTGCGGCGGCAGAAGGCGCTTGTAGTATAGAGCTCCTATAGGTGCGGCTCAGCAGATGCGCAACATAGGGTCCACCAGAGCCTGTGCAACCTGTGTTGGCGTCAGAAACTTGCCATTCTGTTACCAACGTCGACACACTGTGGTGTGATATCGATATGTGATACAACATAATGTAACGAACCAGTGCTAACTGCTTTACTGCAGACTCACTGTCTATTTCAGGACATTACGTTAATATGAAATTTTTTGTTCATTGTCTTGTCAGGAATCCCCTTTACTTAATATTCCCAATATAAAGATATAGGGCAACCATTATTCCTTAATTACTTCAAGCTGATATTGTGACTATATCCTTCCAAAGTCAATGGTGATATTTAAGTCATATGACTGCAGTGACAAGCAATCAGTGTGTTCCTCATACTCACAAAGTGGTTATACTACGAATGTTGATCAAAATGTCCCTGGCACGCTTCTTTGGAGAACTCCATGTGTTCATTTGATTTTATTAAATTGCAACATATGTGAAAATCTATTTACAGAGCAGAACGGAGCTGTGACAGTAAATTTTCTACCTCTGTAATCGAGTGTCTGGTGTGGTTACCAGCTCAAATCAGAGGTAGCTTTCTTCATTTCCGCGCCGTTGGACAGGTTACGTGTAACAAACAAGTATGGAAATGAGAGAGAGAGACTGCGGCAGAGACTACATAATTCGTTCATTTAGGAGCGGCGCAATTTCATTGTAGGGAGCCAAGGCGGGCACGCTCGCGCCGTAAATGAATTTCTGCAAGCTGCTGCAGCGTAGCTACCGGGAGGCGGCCGGAATAACAAAGGCCAGGCGGCGCCAAAGCAGGCATGGCTGTAATGCTGAGCGCGTTTGCCCGCTTTTTTATTCTGCATTTTCTGGCTGGGCAGCTTAACGTTCCGCTGGCCGGGAGCTTATTGCAAACGAGTTGATGTACAACACCTAAGATGGAAACTGTCTAGTTCCGAAGAACTAAAGCAGAGATATTAGAAAAGCAGTTTCAAAAGGAAAGCATAACTAACTAGCTACATTATTAATTAAAAAAATAACAGGCCAAAAATGTAAAATGGCAAATGTAGACGTCACTTTGAGAAGAGTCTTCCAACTATTTCACTACAATTTTTTGATCCGATATTCATATTGGTAACCTGTTTTCATCTAAAAGAAAATCGCCAAAGAAGATCATAAAAATGATGATTAACTTGTTTCCGTAATTTAACCTGCAACGGAAAAAAGACAACTGCATTATTCAATGAAACGCCGAAATCCAACAACTGCTGTATCTACGTGTACATGACTACTGGAAATTCAGACTTCAGTGTTTATCAGTTGGTTCTTAAAAATATGTGATCTCCGATTTCTCTTACTTTATTGTGATGTCCATTTTGCGCGTGTATAGATGGGAGTAAACAAAATACACTGTTGTAGTTTTTTCATTGTGAGCCGCAAGGGGCGATCTGTGACAATACAGCTGCTAACATAAACATATATTCCAATTTTGCTAATAATAATCATTATTATCGATAACTGGTTCCGGTAAACAATGTTACCACATTCAGATCTCAACAAACAGGTCATTGCGTATATCTTAAAATAACAATAAACTGCTCTTTCCCATGAATTAGCACGTAGTTCATAGACTAGAAGACTGATGCATCGGCATGTCAAAATTAAGACAACTATATACACAGTTATTCACCAGGCACATCTGTCTTACGTCTCTCACAAGCAGGGCGTCGCTAATTTTAACACGCCGTTACATCAGTCTTCGCGTCTATTACATACCTACCAATTCGTAAGAAGGAGAACTTTTACCATTGTATTAACAAATAAGCAGTGATCTGTTTGTCGTGATCTGAAGATGGTAACATTGATTACTGAAACCGGTTATCGAGAATAAAAGTTACTATTAGCGATCTTGGAAAACAAATTTATCTTCTCTAATGTATAGACTGCTGTGTAAAAGTTAAAGACGAACGTAGCTTTCACATGATGTTGAAAAATATAAAACAGTCTCCGTTGCGAATGTTCTATTAATAATGACGCGTTTCGCACGTTAGCGCATCTTCACATTATCTGTAACAAGTGGCAACAATCTTGATAATATTTCATTTGGGAATATACGTAGCACCGATCAGTGGACAGTGAAGCTAAAGATGAGAAGTAAAGCCGTGCCTTACATAGCGGAGACCGCATTAGTCTTATTTAAAAGTCACTGATATGACAGTATTAAGACGGTGCTGATATTAATAGTGATTTAAATAAAGTAAATACTGAACACAGCCGGTTAAAATGTTAAGATAGAATAAAATATTCTTAAAAATTTAAAAATAGACGAATCAGAGGTAACATAGAAAGCAACCATTTCAGTGAACTGGCAACTATTAAGATGGACCGAAATGTCGATCGCATGATATGTCACTGCCAAGAAACAGAGCTCGATGAAACCTGGACCATATAGAAAGAACTGCTACTGTGTAGTACAGAAAATAGCTGAAAGAAATATGCAGTGAGTCGAACAGAAATCACACTTTTCTTCAGAGACAGTAATAGCAATGAAGTAACCGCGATTTATGATCATCCCTTATACAATACAAAAGGCTGGAGATTGTTCTTAATGGGGTGTGTGATCACCACGGACGGCAGCGCATCCACTGCAACATATTCCGATGCTGGCCACAAGGTTGGTACAGAGTTCTTGTGGTAGGACTTTCTATTCTGGCAACAGCACTGATGACTACTGCTGGTGGTCGTTGGTGCGTGTGGACGTGGTGCAATGCGTCTCCCCAATGCACCCCGCATATGCGCGATGGGATTTAAGCTGGGGGAAAGTGCAGGTCAGACCATTCTCCGAATATTTACTCATTCAAATAGTTCCTCCGCATGTGCTGTTCGATGCTGTCGTGAATTGTCATGCGTAAATATGAGGTTAAGGCCAAAACCTTCGCTGGAGAGTCACACATTGGGAGGGTACAGAGTCAACAGTGAGTGCACCGTGTTCAGAGATTTGGAGGTCAGTATGCCTACGCATTAAGCCTCCCCATACCCTAATTCCAGAACCACAAAAACTATCCTGTTCGACACTGTTCCTGACGCACTGCATATTCCCAACTCTGGCTATATGGTCATACTCCAGCTGTGTTACTTGGCAGTGACACATCATCCAAAAGTTACTTTTGTTCTTACGTTTTGGACAAAACTGGCATTCGGAGGAAGAAGTTCGTGGTTCGTGACAGAAATTACGTGAAAGGTCTCGCTGCTTTGAAAAACGCATTTGGTTTACTGATTACCACCCAATCTCGCATATTATACTCCTGACACTCTCTTCACTATTTACAGTAATAAAAACGAGCTGACCTTTCCAGAATTTTTTAGGTATCTTCCATCAATCATATCCGGTAAGGATCCAGTACCGGGCAGAAATACTCCAAAGAGGATGGACAAACACAGCCGCGCGGGATTAGCCGAGCGGTCTAGGGGCTGCAGTCACGGACTGTGCGACAGATCACGGCGGAGGTTCGAGTGCTCCCTCGGGCATGGGTGTGTCTGTGTTTGTCCTTAGGATAATTTAGGTTAATTAGTGTGTAAGCTTAGGGACTGATGACCTTAGTAGTTAAGTCCCATAAGATTTCACACACATTTGAACATTTTTGGACAAACACAGTGCAAGCAGTCTGTCCAATACATTTGCTGTTTATATTATGGAACTAATTTCGATCAATGTTCATCATGGTGACACGGTTGCTGTAGATGCTATTTTAATTTTAATATACAGCTCCCCTTTTCTCCTCTTCGAGGAAGGCGATACTCAAGAGATAAAAATCAGTTATACTAATGTCTTATAATAACAAAGTAACAATTCATGACTGAATGAGATACACCTGATGTTCATGCATGCGCCTCTAATCAGAAATGTACGATTCAGGGTCTCAGAGATACATGTGTACCGCACTACAGGAGTCTCAAAAACTTGATGGTTAGAACTGTAGCTAGAGTAAACTGAATATCTTTAAATTAGGAACAGATGGTTGAAAATAAATGTTAGGTTTTTATTGATGTATAGTCCTTATAAAATTGATGATAAAATCCGCTACAGTTATCAGAATTATTTATTTCTAAAAAGGAAAATACAGCCCGGTTTTATAACCGTAGAGGATATTATCATTGATGATAAATAACTATTGTGGGTGTCCCGTCAAAAGGAACGTCCTTATAACAATTTAAGCTCCTACCAAATCATGCAAGTACGACAGCCAGCATCGATGCTGATACCACAACGGCGCATAAAACGTTTCAACTTTGAAACACGCCTGCCATTTGTTGTACCACGAGACAGGCATCGCAAATCTTACTAATTAAATTCGTATCTCAACGAATCACTGTGGCACCACAGTAATATATCAGAAGATTAAGAATCGGTCGTGGGAGAGAACGAATGTTCAAATGGCTCTGAGCACTATGGGACTCAACTGCTGAGGTCATTAGTCCCCTAGAACTTAGAACTAGTTAAACCTAACTAACCTAAGGACATCACAATCACCCATGCCCGAGGCAGGATTCGAACCTGCGACCGTGAGAGAGAACGCCACTTCCTAATTCAGAAATGAGGATATACGTCGTTTAGGATCTTATGAACATAAGTATCTAACTGAGTCCTGTTGAAACCACACGCCGTCACAGTTAACAATGGTACACTTTCCAACAACTGTGGCAGCACATCTAGGCTGAACATTCGGTAACGCGCATCAGTTAAGCGGGATATGGGGCAGGCGGAAAATCTGATCCTACACTGGTGTCCAAAAGTAAAGCAAAAAAAGAAAATTTTGTGAGTTTGGGTTTATTTTGCCACAAGGCAGTATAAACAGTTAACAGCAGAGTAGAAAGATTATAAAGAACATAAAATTTAACACAGGTGCAACATGCATAACAGTAGACGAAAATGTTCTTCGTTTCTTCTAACTCAATAGATTTGCACACACATTCCGACAACTGGTTAATGTGATCACTATGAGATATGGCAGCAATAAAAGCCTGACAACGACAGAGCATGCTGAGCATAATGTCATTATTGTCCTGCTGAGCCAATAAAGCCCGTTCTTTCTGCGGAGCTGCTTGCAAAGTCTTATAGATTGGTTGGTGAATGCTGACGTGATGCAACCCGTCTTTCTAGTGCATCCCACACGTGCTCTATAGGATTAAAATCGAGAGAGCGAGCAGGCCAAGCCATGCGAACAGTATCTTCCGTTTCGAAGAAAACATCAGCCACTCGTGCGCTATGAGGACGAGCATAATCGTCCATCAGTACGAAGTCTGGGCGCACAAAACCTCGCAATAAGGTTCAAAATGGTTCAAATGGCTCTGAGCACTATGGGACTTAACTGCTGAGGTCATCAGTCCCCTAGAACTTAGAACTACGTAAACCTAACTAACCTAACGACAGCACAAACATCCATGCACGAGGCAGGATTCGAACCTGCGACCGTAGCGGTCGCGCGGTTCCGGACTGAAGCGCCTAGAACCGCTCTCGCAATAAGGTCCCAAGGCCTCGTTACGATACCCGACAGCAGTTGAACCTTTCATGTAGAGGCGTCCGAGTCTTCAACATAACACCTGCCCACCCCATTAGCAATCCTCGCGATATCGGTCTCTCTGCACAACGTTCAGCTTTCGAAATCGTTTCCCACATCCCCTTCTGATGCGAATCCGTCGAGAATCACTCTCCAGACCAAATCGCGACTCATCTGTGAAAAGAACATTGGCCTACTGTTCAACTGTCCAGGTGGAATGCAGACGACCACTCTAGACGTTCCCTTCTGTGCAGACGTGTCAGAGGCGTACATACAGCAGGTCTCCGACAGTAAAGACCACTCTATCGAAGCCTTCTCTACACCGTTTGCCTCGATATAACACGTCTACGGGATGCTGCGGGGTTAGATGCCAGTTGCCGTGCAGTACTAAGGTGGTACCGTCGTGCCCTTACAACCAAATAACGGTCCTCTCTTTCTTGATGTTTCATATGGTCGGCCCTGCTCTGGTCTTCGGGATACAGTTTCGGTCTCTATAAACAGTCGCTAAATCCGAGAAACAATAGAATGATTCACATTAAGCCATCGGGCCACATGAATTTTCGACTTTCATGCCTCCATTCTTCCTATGGCCCTCCACTGTAGAGAGTCTGGTAGGTGC
Organism: Schistocerca piceifrons; assembly: GCF_021461385.2. Classification (NCBI taxonomy): domain Eukaryota; kingdom Metazoa; phylum Arthropoda; class Insecta; order Orthoptera; family Acrididae; genus Schistocerca; species Schistocerca piceifrons. The sequence goes on from NC_060138.1 coordinate 425,270,301, forward strand.
TTTCCATACTACACTGTCTATGACTGTGCACAACGCGATTGTGGATGTGGGAGTACCCGGCAAACACCACTCCGTTCGATAGGTGCCCTGATGTCATCGTTGCCGTGGTTTATCATTGACCGAAATGCCATCTTTCGTAAAGAACACGATCGTACGGACATTTATTAACAGTTTGCATGATTATATCGTGAATTAGACACAGGAGTGGAAAACAGCGTTTTGTTGCTTTAATTTTGGACACCAGTGTATTACTTGATCATGCGAAATTTCAGTCTCCAGTTGAGAAGCTGACGGACTTACAAATTATTTGGGCGAGCGTGGCGTGCGGATCACTCTGAGCATGCGGGAATTGAAATACACCATCGTGGTTGAAAGAAAATTGATCTGTGAACAATACAAAATGAGGGAAATTGAGGGAAATTCACCACTACAATACTCCACAGGGTAACCCACTGACTGAACTCAGGCTTCGGAATCGTTTAGCCCCATTGCTTGCATACAATTATACAAGCCTGTAACGAAAAAATTGTTTCAAATTTTTACGGCGATTCTCATAGTGCTTGTTGTGAAGAATACAGAAAACATAGTAACAAAATTCCATCACCCTTTGTTTACGCGATAAAAACTTTAAAATATAACATTTTTAGCCGTATAAGTTAACTTGAAAATGTAACCAGTCTAAATTTAGAGTGCCATCATGACAAAGCCTTTCTTTTCTTAAAAAAAAAAAAAAACTGTACTGTGAAACTGGGAGAATCCCGTTCATACTAGATTTGCTACCAGTGTGCTGTCAGTATCAGTGCCCCTTCCACTCGTTCTCCTTGCCCTTCCACTCACTGTCTGCTCTCCACTGCAAGGTCAAGCTACTATCAGTGTGGATGTAACCAGTCAGCTGAGCACATTTCCTTTGTTTTTTCGTTGAAATGAAATTAAGTTTTGTGTTTATAATGTCTTCTAGAGGTTGTGGAACTCTCCTGATTGTTTCTGCTATATCTGTGAGACTTATAATGTTAAAAAGCAACTGAGAAATATTTCTGATTTCGTTCAAAAGTTATACTTCGCCAACTTTGGTATGACACTTGGCGATCAAGACAAGTCATGGACTCCTCACAAAGTGTGTTCTATGTGTGTAGAAAGCCTAAGACAATGGTTTCAAGGTAAGAAGAAATCATTTCATTTTGCAGTACCTATGATTTGGAGAGAACCGAAAATTCATAGTGAAGACTTATTTTTGCTGTTGCTGTATGCAAAAATAAAAAAGAGATTTTGTATCCAAACATTCCTTCAGGTATTTGTCCTGTTCCTCATGGTCTTCATTTACCTGTACCTTGTCCGCCAGCTACACTCGAAAACATTTTAGATGATGCTGATCCGCTGCCTCAAGGCAGTGATGACGATGAAAATGACGGTAGTTATGAGGCCCTCAACAGTAAGCCAAACCCCTAACACAGTCGGAAATAAAAGATAGACTTAGGCCTCCCAAAGGATTCAGCCGAGATTTTTTGAGTCGAGATTGAAGGAAAACGGTTGTTGGCTCCTGGAAGATCCTTTATTTGGTATGGGAGTAGAGAAAAAGAGTTTGTGCTTTTTTTCTCTCGAGTGGGTGACCTCGTTCTTTTGTGTGCTAACGTTCCTGGGTTGATGGAGACATTCAATATCAAATAAAGACCCAGTTAATGAAGACTTTTAATTGATTCCTCCAAAAGGAGGCCGAAAGCTGTTCTTCTGTACAATGGCAATAAATATGCATCTGCACTAGTAGGGCATTCAGTTCATTTGAAAGAATGTTATGAGAACCTTTGATTGGCCTTAAGAAGCTTAAGTAGTCTGATCGTAAGTGGACCGTTTGTGGGGATGTGACAGTGATTTCTTCGCTACTAGGCCAACAGAGTGGCTACACAAAGTTCCCTTGCTCCCTCTGTGAGTGGGATAGCAATGGCAGTAAACAACATTATGTTAAAATAGAATGGCCAGTAAGAAAAAAATTTGGCACCTGTAATTAAGAACGTTGAGAAAGAGACTTGAGTGGACCCTAAAAAGATTTTACTACCACCACTTCACATCAAGTTGGGACTGATAAAGCAACTCGTCAAAGCATTGACTAAAGAATGAGAGTATTTTAGGTATCTTTGTGAGCAATTACCTGGCCCTTCTGAGGGAAACTTGAAGAAGGGATATTTGTTGCGCCTCATATAAGAAAACTTGTGAACGATGAAAACTTCGAGTTGAAAATGGAAAATCTGGAAAGGAAAGCATGGAAGTCTCTTACAAAAATGGTAACCGGCTTTCTAGGGAATAAAAAAACCAAAACTACAGAATATTGTTGCCGATCTGTTAACTAACTACAAACTGTGTGAGTGTTAAAGTTCATTTCCTTCATTCTCGTCTGGACTATTTTCCGGAAAATCTTGGATCTGTCAGTGAAGAACAAGGAGAACGATTCCATCAAGACATAAAAGAAGTGGAACGAAGATATCAAGGACGCTCGAACGTAAAACATGATGGCAGACTTCTGTTGGATGTTAAAAAGAGAAAATCGTCACCTCCACAGCAGGAAAAGTACAATAACAAGTTTGGAAGGAGAAAGAAATCACTACTACAAAGCCTTTTAACAGTGTTGTAGTAACGCCTTACCAACTTTTCTTCTTCCATGTTGAAGATTAAACGTTGATTACTGTGGTTTAATAGCATTGCACATAAATGATATTTATATAAAATATGGCCTTTTAAGGATTTTCCCTACAAATTTCCTATCTTTTTTTAGCAAAAATTTACGTGATAGAAAAAGAAAACAATATCATATCTGAAATTAGCGCCAAAAACGAAATAAAACTCGGTTATCAAATCAAAACTAAAACAGTTTTCACTTTTTTTTGCTGACCAGCGTTATGATACGGATTTAACATTCTACAGCTGCTACAAGAGTAATCTCCGCATTGTTTTATTTTTTTTAACTGTTAATTTCACAGGCACGTTGGCGGATACTAATAAACAGATCTTCTCCCACACGATTCTATGCCGTTTGCTCTCAGATTGTACTTCGTGAGAAATTCTTTGGGGAGAATCTTGGCCACGCCTCTCCCCTCTCCCCTGTGGCTTGAACGACACGTAACTACGATGAAACATATCACGAACATTTTATCTGTCCATTTGATCGTCTTTCCAGTCACTTCATCCCTCTGCAACATACGTTAAATGCATGCCTGTCAGTTATTATAACGAGTAGTGCCTCATCTTTGACAACCAGTCATTAACTGTAAATAGCGGTAAACTCCGAGTTGGACATTATGTTTGTATGCTTCTTTTAAAGATAGAGCCACTTGCCGATCTAGCAGGCAGTTGCTTGTTATAAAAAATATGCAATGGATAGTTTACAGTCATCTACTCTCTGTATCTTTCTGACACTGTTGGTAGTTGAAGCAGTGTCTATGTAGATAACGTTCGCTATATGCTACTAATTACACAGAATATGTTGTTCGGAAAACATTATTTTATACCATGTCATTCACTCTTTCATTTGATGGAAAAATCTTGTGGGTTATTTGACTGCGTCATGATGGTCTTGAAGCTTCTTCAATATTGGGCGTTACAACTGCTATGAGGTGAAATTTCATCAGAAATACTACGGTATATTGATAATTTTCACTTATGGACCGTCTGACAGCAACTGAATAAAACACAAGTTTAGTGCCATACGCGTTTCGCCTTTATTTTCTGCAAGGCATCATCAGTGGCCTGAAATATGTACATATGTTAGCTATTTTATTTACATTTTTGTCACTGTGCCTACAGGTTATAAACAGTTCTGGTGGTTGGTATTTCCTATTAAGTGGTAATGTTTTGAACTGTACTTCCAGGTTGCATAGACAGTTTCTTACATATTACGCTCCTGTTGCATTTTTGGTGTTGTTCTTCTTCCTATGAGCGCCAATTTGCTGTTTTTTCCGCATTCCACAGCACTATGCACTGAATGCTTGTTTTAATGCAATGTTTTGGTTTCTGTTGCCGACTGTCAAATGTTTTTGACAAAGATCGAATATTACTGCCAAACTTATGAGTGTAACTATAGAAGTATCTGTGGTCTGTTCGTGTATGCATTTGTGTGTGTGTGTTTGTGTGTGTGTGTGTGTGTGTGTGTGTGTGTGTGTGTGTTTTTCTGGTGTCGTACTAATTTAATTTAATTTTATTGTTTTTATTTATTTATTTTTGTTTGTGTCCTGTGTATGTGTGTGTGTGTGTTTTGGTGTGATATATATTTTTTGTGCTGTGTGTGTGTGTCTGTATTTTGGTGTTATATATATATATATATATACTTTTTTTATGTTATCATTTCCTTTATTAAGTGTAGTAGGGAGCCTGTGCTGATGTGTGTTTGTTCATTTATCACACGTTTGTTTTCTGCTATGGCTTTCTGGATTTGGAAGTTTTCTTGCATTTGTATAAGATGTTTGTCATGGTTGCTTATTCTCATTATTTTCATTTCTTGTTCCATGTTTGTAGGATGATGGTTGTAGTGTTTTAAATGCTCTGCAAATGTGGAATGGTTTGTTTCATACTTCCAACATCTGATATGTTCTTTGTATCTTGTTTCAAAATTCCTGCATGTCATGCCTATGTATACTGCATCACAACTTTGACATTCAAGTTTATATATTCCTGATTGTTGGAATTTGTCCCTCTTGGTAGCTGGCTGGCTTAGGTGTGATTGAAGGGTTTGCCCAGGCTTATATGCTATTTTGAAGCCCTGTCTCTTTAGGATGTTTGCAACTCTGTGTGTTAGTTTATGTGTGTAGGTCATGGTGTACCATCTGGTTCTTTTCTGTGTGGTGTTGTCATTGTGTGTGTTTGTAAGTTTTCAGCTTGTGAGTTCTTTTGTATTGTGGAAATGTTGTGTTTGTTTTTTATTTGTGTTTTTATTTTTTGATTGAGCCTGTGTACCACATGTGTGTCATACCCGTTGTTCCTAGCTATTTGTATGATTGTGTTCATTTCTTGTTCATAGTTTCTCTTGCTGAGTGGGATTCTGTTTAATCTACGTAACATGTGTCTTAGTGCTGCAAGTTTCTGGCTTTGGGGGTGGTTGGATGTGGAATGTATTATTGTGTCCGTGGCTGTTGGTTTTCTAAAGATGTTAAATGTATGTTTTCCATTTTCTTTTTCAATTGTAATGTCAAGAAAATTTATTTGGTTTTCTTTTTCTTTTTCAAGTGTGAATTTTATGTTCTTATGAGCTTTGTTTATTTCTGAATGGAGTTCATCTATTTTTTCACTTGGCTCGTCTACCAGACAAATAATGTCATCCACGTATCTGTACCAATATATGATTTTGAAACTTTCATTTGTGATTATCTTATCAAATATCTGATTTTCAAGGTGACTGATGAAAATGTTTGCTAGTGTTCCTGATATTGGGGATCCTATGGGCAGTCCATCAGTTTGTAGATAATATTCTTCCTCAAACTGAAAGTAGTTTTGTTCCGTTGTCAGTCTGAGCATATCTGTTATTTCTTTTATTGCGTCTGTGGTGAGGTTGCTGTGGGATGAGGGATTTTGTTCTATGATTTCTATTGTTTCTGTGATAGGGATGGAGGTATACATATTTTCTATATCGAATGAAATCAGTGATGCTGTGTGTGGTACCTGTATGTTCTGTATGTTTTCTATTAGGTTTCCTGTGTTTATCACTGTTCTGTTGTTTTCTACTTTATAGTGTTTTGTAACTAACGTTTGGAGGTGTTTGGCTATGCGGTATGTTGGGGCTTTCTTGAAGTTGATAACAGGTCTCATTGGCATTCCGTCTTTATGTACTTTTGGTTGACTGCGGAGTGTTGGTGCTTGTGGGTTTTTCTGTGTTAAGTAGTATTTCTGTTTGTCTGTGAGTGTGTGTTCAATGTTTTTCAGTGTTCGTTTCACATTTGTCTGGAATCGTGTAGTTGGATCTGACTTCAGTTTTTGTATTGCGTTGGTGTTTATGTAAACCTTGGTTTTTGTGATGTATTGATCTTTATCCATGAGTACTGTTACATTTCCCTTATCCGCTTTTGTTATTAATACGTTGTTGTTTGTTAACTTTTGTTTTAACCTTTTCATAGTAGCTGCTTCTGTTTGGTTGTTCTTATTGTGTGTCTGCTGTGTTTGTTTTATTATGCCTTTTATTTCTTCTTTTACTAGTTCTCTTGTCAGTCCTATGTTTATTTCACAATTGTTTTGTTGTTCTTCACGTGTAAGGATGTGTTCGGTTTCTACTATGAGATTTTCTATGTATTGATTGTTCACTTTGCTATTGGTGCAGTGTTTCAAACCTTTGTCCAAGAGCATTTTTTCGTTTTCGTGTAGTTCTGTCTCTGTTAGGTTAACTAAGCGTGGATGGAATGTGTGTTGGTGTTCATGTGGTTTCACATTTAAAATGTAAATGTATTTTTGCGTCTTTTTTACTGTTAGTTTCATTATCTTGTGTTTATGTTCGTTTTGTAGATGTTTCATTGCCATGTATGTGTTGTGCTCAGTTTTTTCTACTAGTGCCATGAAAACTGCGGCGTTTCCTACGTTTTTTGCCAATTCTAGAGGAGTCTCATAGAGCATCATGTTTAGGTGCTGTTTTTTCGAAGAGAGCATTTTAATTTCATGTAGTAACCAATATCGTTCTGCAAATGATTTCGACTTTTGTGCCACTGTAAAACTGTTTTTAACCTTTACATTAATGTAACTTGGAATTAAATCGTTCTTTTTGCACATTCTGTTGAATTTTATATGCTGTATCGTCTTATGGAGCCTCAGATGTATTTTCTTGAACCTGTTGTACACGTTGACATAGCTGTATTGACATCTTCAACTTTTGTGGTCCTGTCCTCCTCAGTTGCGCGTAATACTGCGGTATATTGATAATTTTCACTTATGGACCGTCTGACAGCAACTGAATAAAACACAATTTTAGTGCCATACGCGTTTCGCCTTTATTTTCCGCAAGGCATCATCAGTGGCCTGGAATATGTACATATGTTAGCTATTTTATTTACATTTTTGTCACTGTGCCTATAGGTTATAAACAGTTCTGGTGGTTGGTATTTCCTATTAAGTGGTAATGTTTTGAACTGTACTTACAGGTTGCGTAGACAGTTTCTTACATATTACGCTCCTGTTGCATTTTTGGTGTTGTTCTTCTTCCTATGAGCGCCAATTTGCTGTTTTTTCCGCATTCCACAGCACTATGCACTGAATGCTTGTTTTAATGCAATGTTTTGGTTTCTGTTGCCGACTGTCAAATGTTTTTGACAAAGATCGAATATTACTGCCAAACTTATGAGTGTAACTATTGAAGTATCTGTGGTCTGTTCGTGTATGCATTTGTGTGTGTCTGTGTGTGTGTGTGTGTTTTTCTGGTGTCGTACTAATTTAATTTAATTTTATTGTTTTTATTTATTTATTTTTGTTTTTGTCCTGTGTATGTGTGTGTGTGTGTGTGTTTTGGTGTGATATATATTTTTTTGTGCTGTGTATGTGTGTGCGTGTGTGTGTGTGTGTGTGTGTGTGTGTGTGTGTGTGTCTGTATTTTGGTGTTATGTAATTGTGTGTGTGTGTCTGCATTTTGGTGTTATATATATATACTTTTTTTATGTTATGATTTCCTTTATTAAGTGTAGTAGGGAGCCTGTGCTGATGTGTGTTTGTTCATTTATCACATGTTTGTTTTCTGCTATGGCTTTCTGGATGTGGAAGTTTTCTTGCATTTGTATAAGATGTTTGTCATGGTTGCTTATTCTCATTATTTTCATTTCTTGTTCCATGTTTGTAGGATGATGGTTGTAGTGTTTTAAATGCTCTGCAAATGTGGAATGGTTTGTTTCATACTTCCAACATCTGATATGTTCTTTGTATCTTGTTTCAAAATTCCTGCATGTCATGCCTATGTATACTGCATCACAACTTTGACATTCAAGTTTATATATTCCTGATTGTTGGAATTTGTCCCTCTTGGTAGCTGGCTGGCTTAGGTGTGATTGAAGGGTTTGCCCAGGCTTATATGCTATTTTGAAGCCCTGTCTCTTTAGGATGTTTGCAACTCTGTGTGTTAGTTTATGTGTGTAGGTCATGGTGTACCATCTGGTTCTTTTCTGTGTGGTGTTGTCATTGTGTGTGTTTGTAAGTTTTCAGCTTGTGAGTTCTTTTGTATTGTGGAAATGTTGTGTTTGTTTTTTATTTGTGTTTTTATTTTTTGATTGAGCCTGTGTACCACATGTGTGTCATACCCGTTGTTCCTAGCTATTTGTATGATTGTGTTCATTTCTTGTTCATAGTTTCTCTTGCTGAGTGGGATTCTGTTTAATCTATGTAACATGTGTCTTAGTGCTGCAAGTTTCTGGCTTTGGGGGTGGTTGGATGTGGAATGTATTATTGTGTCCGTGGCTGTTGGTTTTCTAAAGATGTTAAATGTATGTTTTCCATTTTCTTTTTTAATTGTAATGTCAAGAAAATTTATTTGGTTTTCTTTTTCTTTTTCAAGTGTGAATTTTATGTTCTTATGAGCTTTGTTTATTTCTGAATGGAGTTCATCTATTTTTTCACTTGGCTCGTCTACCAGACAAATAATGTCATCCACGTATCTGTACCAATATATGATTTTGAAACTTTCATTTGTGGTTATCTTATCAAATATCTGATTTTCAAGGTGACTGATGAAAATGTTTGCTAGTGTTCCTGGTATTGGGGATCCCATGGGCAGTCCATCAGGTTGTAGATAATATTCTTCCTCAAACTGAAAGTAGTTTTGTTCCGTTGTCAGTCTCAGCATATCTGTTATTTCTTTTATTGCGTCTGTGGTGAGGTTGCTGTGGGATGAGAGATTTTGTTCTATGATTTCTATTGTTTCTGTGATAGGGATGGAGGTATACATATTTTCTATATCGAATGAAATCAGTGATGCTGTGTGTGGTACCTGTATGTTCTGTATGTTTTCTATTAGGTTTCCTGTGTTTATCACTGTTCTGTTGTTTTCTACTTTATAGTGTTTTGTAACTAACGTTTGGAGGTGTTTGGCTATGCGGTATGTTGGGGCTTTCTTGAAGTTGATAACAGGTCTCATTGGCATTCCGTCTTTATGTACTTTTGGTTGACTGCGGAGTGTTGGTGCTTGTGGGTTTTTCTGTGTTAAGTAGTATTTCTGTTTGTCTGTGAGTGTGTGTTCAATGTTTTTCAGTGTTCGTTTCACATTTGCCTGGAATCGTGTAGTTGGATCTGACTTCAGTTTTTGTATTGCGTTGGTGTTTATGTAAACCTTGGTTTTTGTGATGTATTGATCTTTATCCATGAGTACTGTTACATTTCCCTTATCCGCTTTTGTTATTAATACGTTGTTGTTTGTTAACTTTTGTTTTAACCTTTTCATAGTAGCTGCTTCTGTTTGGTTGTTCTTATTGTGTGTCTGCTGTGTTTGTTTTATTATGCCTTTTATTTCTTCTTTTACTAGTTCTCTTGTCAGTCCTATGTTTATTTCACAATTGTTTTGTTGTTCTTCACGTGTAAGGATGTGTTCGGTTTCTACTATGAGATTTTCTATGTATTGATTGTTCACTTTGCTATTGGTGCAGTGTTTCAAACCTTTGTCCAAGAGCATTTTTTCGTTTTCGTGTAGTTCTGTCTCTGTTAGGTTAACTAAGCGTGGATGGAATGTGTGTTGGTGTTCATGTGGTTTCACATTTAAAATGTAAATGTATTTTTGCGTCTTTTTTACTGTTAGTTTCATTATCTTGTGTTTATGTTCGTTTTGTAGATGTTTCATTGCCATGTATGTGTTGTGCTCAGTTTTTTCTACTAGTGCCATGAAAACTGCGGCGTTTCCTACGTTTTTTGCCAATTCTAGAGGAGTCTCATAGAGCATCATGTTTAGGTGCTGTTTTTTCGAAGAGAGCATTTTAATTTCATGTAGTAACCAATATCGTTCTGCAAATGATTTCGACTTTTGTGCCACTGTAAAACTGTTTTTAACCTTTACATTAATGTAACTTGGAATTAAATCGTTCTTTTTGCACATTCTGTTGAATTTTATATGCTGTATCGTCTTATGGAGCCTCAGATGTATTTTCTTGAACCTGTTGTACACGTTGACATAGCTGTATTGACATCTTCAACTTTTGTGGTCCTGTCCTCCTCAGTTGCGCGTAATACTGCGGTATATTGATAATTTTCACTTATGGACCGTCTGACAGCAACTGAATAAAACACAATTTTAGTGCCATACGCGTTTCGCCTTTATTTTCCGCAAGGCATCATCAGTGGCCTGGAATATGTACATATGTTAGCTATTTTATTTACATTTTTGTCACTGTGCCTATAGGTTATAAACAGTTCTGGTGGTTGGTATTTCCTATTAAGTGGTAATGTTTTGAACTGTACTTACAGGTTGCGTAGACAGTTTCTTACATATTACGCTCCTGTTGCATTTTTGGTGTTGTTCTTCTTCCTATGAGCGCCAATTTGCTGTTTTTTCCGCATTCCACAGCACTATGCACTGAATGCTTGTTTTAATGCAATGTTTTGGTTTCTGTTGCCGACTGTCAAATGTTTTTGACAAAGATCGAATATTACTGCCAAACTTATGAGTGTAACTATTGAAGTATCTGTGGTCTGTTCGTGTATGCATTTGTGTGTGTCTGTGTGTGTGTGTGTGTTTTTCTGGTGTCGTACTAATTTAATTTAATTTTATTGTTTTTATTTATTTATTTTTGTTTTTGTCCTGTGTATGTGTGTGTGTGTGTGTGTTTTGGTGTGATATATATTTTTTTGTGCTGTGTATGTGTGTGCGTGTGTGTGTGTGTGTGTGTGTGTGTGTCTGTATTTTGGTGTTATGTAATTGTGTGTGTGTGTCTGCATTTTGGTGTTATATATATATACTTTTTTTATGTTATGATTTCCTTTATTAAGTGTAGTAGGGAGCCTGTGCTGATGTGTGTTTGTTCATTTATCACATGTTTGTTTTCTGCTATGGCTTTCTGGATGTGGAAGTTTTCTTGCATTTGTATAAGATGTTTGTCATGGTTGCTTATTCTCATTATTTTCATTTCTTGTTCCATGTTTGTAGGATGATGGTTGTAGTGTTTTAAATGCTCTGCAAATGTGGAATGGTTTGTTTCATACTTCCAACATCTGATATGTTCTTTGTATCTTGTTTCAAAATTCCTGCATGTCATGCCTATGTATACTGCATCACAACTTTGACATTCAAGTTTATATATTCCTGATTGTTGGAATTTGTCCCTCTTGGTAGCTGGCTGGCTTAGGTGTGATTGAAGGGTTTGCCCAGGCTTATATGCTATTTTGAAGCCCTGTCTCTTTAGGATGTTTGCAACTCTGTGTGTTAGTTTATGTGTGTAGGTCATGGTGTACCATCTGGTTCTTTTCTGTGTGGTGTTGTCATTGTGTGTGTTTGTAAGTTTTCAGCTTGTGAGTTCTTTTGTATTGTGGAAATGTTGTGTTTGTTTTTTATTTGTGTTTTTATTTTTTGATTGAGCCTGTGTACCACATGTGTGTCATACCCGTTGTTCCTAGCTATTTGTATGATTGTGTTCATTTCTTGTTCATAGTTTCTCTTGCTGAGTGGGATTCTGTTTAATCTATGTAACATGTGTCTTAGTGCTGCAAGTTTCTGGCTTTGGGGGTGGTTGGATGTGGAATGTATTATTGTGTCCGTGGCTGTTGGTTTTCTAAAGATGTTAAATGTATGTTTTCCATTTTCTTTTTTAATTGTAATGTCAAGAAAATTTATTTGGTTTTCTTTTTCTTTTTCAAGTGTGAATTTTATGTTCTTATGAGCTTTGTTTATTTCTGAATGGAGTTCATCTATTTTTTCACTTGGCTCGTCTACCAGACAAATAATGTCATCCACGTATCTGTACCAATATATGATTTTGAAACTTTCATTTGTGGTTATCTTATCAAATATCTGATTTTCAAGGTGACTGATGAAAATGTTTGCTAGTGTTCCTGATATTGGGGATCCCATGGGCAGTCCATCAGTTTGTAGATAATATTCTTCCTCAAACTGAAAGTAGTTTTGTTCCGTTGTCAGTCTCAGCATATCTGTTATTTCTTTTATTGCGTCTGTGGTGAGGTTGCTGTGGGATGAGAGATTTTGTTCTATGATTTCTATTGTTTCTGTGATAGGGATGGAGGTATACATATTTTCTATATCGAATGAAATCAGTGATGCTGTGTGTGGTACCTGTATGTTCTGTATGTTTTCTATTAGGTTTCCTGTGTTTATCACTGTTCTGTTGTTTTCTACTTTATAGTGTTTTGTAACTAACTTTTGGAGGTGTTTGGCTATGCGGTATGTTGGGGCTTTCTTGAAGTTGATAACAGGTCTCATTGGCATTCTGTCTTTATGTACTTTTGGTTGACTGCGGAGTGTTGGTGCTTGTGGGTTTTTCTGTGTTAAGTAGTATTTCTGTTTGTCTGTGAGTGTGTGTTCAATGTTTTTCAGTGTTCGTTTCTCATTTGCCTGGAATCGTGTAGTTGGATCTGACTTCAGTTTTTGTATTGCGTTGGTGTTTATGTAATCCTTGGTTTTTGTGATGTATTGCTCTTTATCCATGATTACTGTTACATTTCCCTTATCCGCTCTTGTTATTAATACGTTGCTGTCAGACGGTCCGTAAGTGAAAATTATCAATATACCGTAGTATTACGCGCAACTGAGGAGGACAGGACCACAAAAGTTGAAGATGTTCATCAGGAATCTTCAAGTGTCTACAGGTGATTTAGCACTTTTCCATTTTCAACACTGACCAGAAAACTAAAAATGTATTCCGCGTCATTCCAAAAAATAGCTCAATTTTGTTTGAAAGTTTAAGTTCATGTTTCTGTATCGATGATTTATGACGTTACGACAGCACGTTGTACTTTATTTTACGATCTCCTACCTATCGATAACTTAAAAATATCGCATTTATACATAAAGTTAGTGCCTTGCCCTACGGAAAAAATTTTATTTTAACAAAAATGTCGTTACCTGTACAGGAGCTTTACATTTACTTTGGAAATGGTTGCACCTCTGCTCTCCACCTTTTCCTTTCACATATTTGACTGTTATTTGCGTATTCCGTCACACTGTGTGTGTTGCAGAGCCTCATCCAGCTATTCATCAATTAAATTAATCTCAGATTAATGCATGTTTTTGCTCGTCTAACTCGCAACGAGCAGGCTCGCTTATAATTCTCAGTTACGGATATTGCAATTATTCTCGCAGATCACACTCTCACCAACAAATGCATTGTGTACAAGAGTGAATTCATGAACTTTAATAACTGCCGTGCTTTTTCTAGATTAGCTGCAAGCGACAATATATCACGTCATAATTTTATATTTACGTAATGGTGGCGCAACTTTTTCATTTCATTTCGCTGTTAATATCAGGCATTCGCTTACTTTGATGTCGTCGCGCAGAACATCTCTGTTGCGTTACTTTTTCATTTGGCGTATTGCACACAACGAGAAAGTCTGCAACCTTATTTTTCGAATCTGTATTTTTTACTATTCCTATTTGTTATTATGCCTCCTAGAACAGTTTCATTACCTACAGGTATTTCACTATTTGATCTTTTTATTCGAAATTTATTTTTGTCAGACTTCTCTCGTACGACTACACACAGGAATCTGCACTTTACTCTTGGATTTCGAGAGGTCATTTGTGGAGGGATGAACTCTAGACAATTCCTTTTTTCTCTGTCACAGATCTATCCATTGCTGTTTTCTTTTCAGGTTTTACTCACTTTTGTGGAACAATGTTTCATAAATGTTTATGACTGCATCTTCATCTGTTCTTCATAGTTTGGTACAGAATTGGCCAGACTCCTCACGGAAGCCTCATCTCCTGGAGTGTGTTACTTCAAGCAAACAACATTGCTGTGATTTACATCTTTTCGTGAGAGCTATTCCTGGTCAACATGGCGCAGATTTAGATGGGAGTGGAGTTTGGCTGGGATATTGTGCGAGCTTGAGCTCTTAAAAAGGTACTTCGATTCATTAACATAAAATTTACCATGCCAGAGAGCATGCATAAACAAACAAGGCAAGCAGCAGTTAACTTATAAATAACAGTATGAGGTTGGTACAAAAATTAAGTTTGATGAAGATAATTTCTGGCATCACAATAATAAAATAATCAAAACTTGAACGGCGCACCAAAGAACATAAAACTTAACCTAAGACACCTGTATACATCTCATATATAAGACATTTAGCTTCAATCTACTTAAATTACTTTTACCGAGGGGGCACTGAAATAATTCTGTAGCAACAATACTAGCTCACAACATAGTACAACAGCACCGATCGACATACAACACCTTAACCAGACACCATACAGACATAACGTATGAACAACACAATCTTCACTGACAGAAAAACTAACACAAAGTCAATTATGAAGGTACCTACACTGGTAACAGATTTCTACAGCTTTTCACACAATTATATCACACCACGGCCTACCGGTGCTGTATCAAATCCTGTGCCGTGCCCGTGCAATTCAGGTACAATTACTTGGGGCACTGTTTACCACAGCAGCCCCATTATGTTTTGACAATTCAACTGATGCCGACGCAAATACATGGATGAACACCACTCAACAGCGTAAGTCATTCTAATGCTCTGCTTACCAATCGTGTTAGTCAAGTAGGAATCGCGGAAGAGAATTTCCCTATCAGCTGCCGTATCTTCTGGACGCGTGGAGGTAACACTTGCTGCTGCCTCGCGGTACAACAGGCCACGCCCTGTGTTGACCGTTTGCATTCAGATCGTCAGAGCCATAATATGGGACAAGCAATAATTGGAATTGCAGCTTCCTCTGCTTGTCCACTCCTACGGTGCTCTCAGTATTCGCGGGTTAACAAATCAGGCGTCTCTACATTGGCGGGGAAGCCCCCAACAAACGCTTCTGCACTGTTTCAGGGCTGAAGCTGCTCTCCTTCCTCTTTGCTCGCAACGCGACAAAGACTCTCCATACGCAAAGATAAACAACGGCCCAGTACTATTATTTCGTCGTTGCTATCGATACATTTCAATAAAACTCCCTTGGCTATTACCCAGATATTTATAATATTTTCATTATAATTAGAATCAATTATATACAGTCCAAAATAAGTACACTAGTACATCGATTACGAAATAAATACCGTTTCTGTAATACAGGTTACATATTCAGAATCAGAAGTACAGGGCAAGTTATCAACGGATATTAATCGGCGAAAATTGTGGATGGTACACAACGTAGTTTATCTTCATTTTCTGTGTTACAAGCTTTGTGGTTCGGGGAATATTTTCGTGGCAATTCCTCGTCATTCTCGAAGGCACAATGGATCAACACAAGTACACATCTATCCTTTGCGACCACCTTCACCCCTACAAGCAGTTCGTTTTTCAAAATATGGTTCAAATGGCTCTGAGCACTATGGGACTTAACATCTGAAGACATCAGTCCCCTAGAACTTAGAACTACTTAAACCTAACTAACCTAAGGACATCACACACATCCATGGCCGAGGCAGGACTCGAACCTGCGACCGTAGCGGTCGCGTGGTTCCAGACTGAAGCGCCTAGAACCACTTGGCCACACCGGCCGGCAGTTCGTTTTTCTTCAGAACTATGACATCTACCAGCATCCAGATGAGGTTAATGTTTTCTCGTGACCACCGAAGGCCAGAGATTTAAAACCAATTGACAATCTGTGGTACCGCCTCGATCAGGCTGCTCACTCGATACTCCGCTAAAGAAGCTGGGCACGGCACTGGAGACGGTGTAGCTCCGCATGCCTGTCGGTACATTGCTTAACCTTACTGACTCTTTTCCTGCATGTCTCACGCCGCAAAAGGTAGCTATTCAGGCTTGTGACTGGTGGTCACTTTAACGTGGCTGGACGGTGTAGAATAAGCTGAGAAAGAAAACTATTGAAAAGCCTTTCTAGAAGTAGCCGCAAATTGATGCTGCTGCAAGAGAGGAAGAAAAGAGCGATACAAATATTAATTCAAGGATGGGACTCTCATCGTTAGCGCAAATTCGGAGATTCGTGAGGGCACGTATCCTTTTCGAAGGTACCAACCAGAATGCGCAGACTTAGTATGAACTGTCGCAAATAAGTATCCATTCTGAAAACTACCGTACCACTTGGCTCGGTTTGACGTATATAGAACTATTAATTGTGATGGGTGTAGCTGATTCGAGATATAGAACGTTTGCGTGAGGCAGCAAGCGGATTACTAGCATCAAATACGATTATCACTAAAAAGTAGCTTTAAAATGTTTAATAAATTCAGCTGTTTTCTGCTGATTCCAAAACAATTCCTCTATCTTTGTGTCGTTGTGTACTACCCCACAACCGACGCTTTTAGGTAACTAACTTGTATTGACATATAGATGCCCAATCAAGACTGTAAATTATCGTTTGTTGTGTAAGGATTTTTTATTAACGTTAAATTATGGACCTACAGACTTCAAAGCAGTGGTAGGATAGTGACTGTAACTTAATTTTGTGACCGAATGAGATACCGATGTGATGAAAGTCAAAGTCACCGTAAGTTCTATTGCTTACTATAAATCCTCACACAAAACGAGCGCAGTAGTTGCACTGATGTGTAACACGAACATGTTTATTACATCCTATTCACAGACCAGTTATCACAAGAACAAGAAACAGATACAAGTAACTAAGGCTGGAGGAGATTCAAGACAAGAAACTTATAGGTACGTTACTACATTATTACCACGCTGACCCTGTTCCCCAATATGACGAAACTGATTGCTGATTGACAAAATTTCAGTTCGTAAAATTATGCATGCCAGAAGGGCGTCTTTCTCCTACTCATTAACACTCTAACATTTGCGGAGTACATTGCGACCTATACACGCCGAAGCCGACTGCCAATCTACCATCTTTCTAACAGCTCGGTAATGTTGTACGCCAATGCTGTTGTCGGCGGTCTCTCTCTCTCTCTCTCTCTCTCTCTCTCTCTCTCGGACGATTCCTCTGAATCGCTAAAAGCTACTTAATGCAGACTTTACATCATGCTCCAGTCGGAGCTGCAAAGTGAAATGACTGCTTCTCACACCGAATTCTGCGAGCTGAATTCGAAGTGATTCTCTCACCAGTAACGGACGAAGTGTCCTACTTAATTCTTCCTCTCTTCCCTCTTAACATGCGCCGCTTCTTCGAAGACCAGTCGCAGCCTCTCACGAGCAGTCATTCAGTAACAAGTGTCAGTTCTACTGGGGCGTCCTCCCACTTCTCAATAATTTTCCAAAACTATTAAGTCCTACCATGATGTCAAATGAAATTCCCACATTTTCGCGCCCAGAGACCTACAGCCAAAGAAAGGTATGTTTGTTGACTCTGGCCTGTCGGTGTCTCGAAGAAGCGTTAGCATATTGTTTCCTACTACCCCCCTAAGTTTCCTATCTGCTTTATATACATGAAGGGTCAGATAAAGGTATTTTCGAGACGAGAAAGTTGCTGTCTCACACATTTAGAGCCTCACATCTCGCCTGACGTGTTCTGCCGAGAGCATAGGGCAATAAATAACTGTGGCTCTCACCGAGCCCTCACAGTGTACACCGGTACATTTCTCTCACATTGGCTGACTGGCGCCGTCTTCACTGCATTCGCCGTCCTAGACTCATTGTTGCCCGCCTTCCGGGACTTCTGTTTCGTTCTTCACAGCGCCCTCACTTCGGAAAAACGCTTTAGCAGGGAGCGGCGATCATATCGTGCAGAATTCCAACGACGTCGTTACCTGCTGTCTGTGTTGTGCTGGCTCGCGGTGGTCGTCCCCTCGCCTTCGGCTAACGCTGTCCTACCTGGCGTCGGCTCGCGTTTTACAATCTGTGTTACGTTAATGGTGTCCCTCAGCCCACTTCGATCTGCTGTTCGTTTGTGAAATTGCCAGCCCAGTCAAACGTAATTCTCTAGAAATAAAAAGCCTACATGTACGTCATATATTGGCAATCTTTAATACGCTGATAATCGATAGTATGAAAGGCGACGAAACCGTACGTTTCACTGTCTTTCAGTTGCTTCGTTACCAGTACGTCATAGACAGACAAAGAATACAGTCACCGTTCATCTGAGTTAATAATTTTCCGTAGCTTATGTATTTATATACTTTACTAGTTTTTTCTTTTTTTTACTTTTCTTGTTATGGTGTTGCATTTGTCAACATTAAGGAAGTTAGCGATATAGCAGTTGTCAGGGGTCGAACAAGGTGTCTGTCACTTGGTGTACTTCTGTTTTGAAGGAGGTTTCTTCCATGTTTGCATCCCCCCCCCCCCGCCCCCACCCCTCTCTCTCTCTCTCTCTCTCTCTCTCTCTCTCTCTCTCTCTCTCTCTCTAAGTCAGTAGACTCCATGTCTTAAGTTACTTGGTGTCTTAGAATGTTACGATTCCTTATTAGGTCTCCGGTTTTTCTCAAATACACTAAAGTAGATACTTACGTATTTAACCAGTCATTTTAATAGAAACCGAGTTTCATTTCCATTAAAACCGCTCTAGTTTCAGTACCGACACTCGCATCGAATTCATATCGAGTGTAACCACTTCCTTTACTGAAATAGCAACTACACAAAACCTTTTTCGTTTCCTAATTAATATGAAAATTCTCGTTCACAGCTGAAATATTACATTAGTCCTCTGCAAATATTTAACACTCACAAAAAATATTAAGAAAATTAAATTTGTATATACGGAATACATCTAAAGGAGGACCATTGTGCACAAGGAAAATAGCACAATGCAGTAAACGTAGGGTATATGACACTTGTTTCGTTGTTTCGTAGACATATTTATATCTTTATCATCTTCAGTGGGTAGAATGGTTTGGTTCAAATGGCTCTGAGCTCAATGGGACTTAACTGCTGATGTCATCAGTCCCCTAGAACTTAGAACTACTTAAAGCTAACTAACCTAAGGGCAACACACACATCCATGCCCGAGGCAGGATTCGAACCTGCGACCGTAGTAGTCGCGCGGTTCTGGACTGAAGCGCCTAGAACCGCTGAGCCACCGCGGCCGGCGGTAGAATGGTTTGATCTCTCTCTCCACTCTCCTCCATTCTGCGCAGACTTCTGCATACCCACAGCAATCTACATCCATTGTAACCTGGTTACCGTATTCAAGCCTTGATTTCCCTTTGAAGCTTTTACCCCTCCCTCCACCCCCATCCCCCCATCCCAACTACATCAAACTGACAATTCTTTGATGCCTCAGGAGTGTCACATCAACCGATCCATTCTTTTATTCGGGTTGTGTCATAAATTCCTTGTTTTCCCAATTCGGGTCAATACCTCTTCATTAATGGACAATGCCGTTTTCCACCCTGGTTGTCATAGAATCAATCTTATTTACACTACTGTCAACTGATTTCGGTTGTTAGCCATTTTCAAGTGTGTACTTCTATATTCGCAACGATCAACGTCCTATACTCGTTCTGTCTACCATCTTCTGTAGTACCACATCCAAAAACGTTTCTTTCCTCCTCAAGTCTGAACTGTTTATCGTCCACGTTTCCCTTCCGCACAAGACTGTGCTCCATACAAATAAGTTTAGAATAGACTTCCTGAAACTTAAGTTTATATTCGATATTACGAAAATTCTGTTTTTCAAAAATTATTTTCCTACTTTTGGCATTCTACATTTCACATCCTCACTAGTTCAGCAACCATCAGTTGTCTTGGATAGGATACAGCAAAACTCCTCTCCTACTTTTAATATTTCATTTGCAAATCTTCCTCAGCATCGCCTGTTTTGATTCCCCTACACTTCATTCCTCTTATTTCGTTGATATTTGACTTATCCTTCGCCATTTCTGACGGAATTACAAAATTGAGGGCTAACATCAAAGTGTCTACCCCTTCTCCCAGAACTACAAATCATTTTCCTAATTTTTCCTTAGTTTCCTTCAATTCTTTCTCAATATCTATACTGAATAAAGTCGCAGAGAGGCTACAACCATGTCTCACTCCTTTTTAGTTACTACTTCTCTTTGGTAACCTCCAACTTATAACTGAAGTATGGTTTCTTTACGAGTAGCAGATATCCTTCCGTTCCTACTTTCAGAAGTTTAAAGAGTACACTTCTGTCAACTTTGAAACTTTCTCTATTACTGGGCAGAAATGCAACCACTGCAATACGGTGTAGTGCATAATGACGTTCCACGGAAACGCTTAGCGAAGATGTAGGTGTAGGGATCCACATGTAGCAGTATAGGGTGATTCCGTCATGATGTTATAAACTTTCAGGGATAATGAAATGGGCTAAATGTATCAGTCTGAAGCAACGGAGTCTGGTTCGGAAACGACCGAGACGAAAGTTATAAGAGATACGTCAGACTGTGGCCGTCTTCTGCTGCAAGCTCTTTGCTTTACATATCTCGGGTCCGCCCCCGTTAGCTGAGTGGTTAGCGTGGCGGAATGCCACGCCAAGGGGCCCTGGTTTGATTCCTGGCGGGGGCAGGAGATATTCTCCGCTCAGAGACTGGGTGTTGTGTTGTCCTCATCATCATTTCATCCCCATCTCCGACGCGCAAGTCGCCCAATGTAGTGTCGTATGCAGTAAGAACTTGCCCTCGGCGGCCGAACTTCCGCGAATGAGGGACTCCCGGCTCACAATGCCGAATGCTCATTTCCGTATCTTATGGAGCATACAGCATGGACCAACAGAAGAAACAGTTTAAAGGTAGGCTCTAAAGTGCTTAAGAGCTATCGGTTGGCACTGGAACGCATGTTCAAATGTGCGTGAATACCGAAGGGACCAAACTGCTTAGGTCATCGTTTCCTAGACTTACACACTACTTAAAGTAATTTATGCTAAGAACGACACACACACCCATGCCAGAGGAAGGACTCGAACCTCCGGCGGGAGGGGCCGCGCAGTCCGTTACACGACGCCTCAAACTGCGAGGCCACTCCCACTCCGCGCGGCTGAAACGCATTTATTCAACATTACTCCCCCCCCCCCCCCCCCCCCGGCAGCACTCTTCAGCTATGCATTAAAGGTATAAAAATCTCAAGTTTCGATTTTTTAGATATTGCTGTTATGAAATTCACTTTTTAAAACTTAGTTCTTTTAGTGAAAACAATAAAACTACAAGATTTAAGATAAACAGGAGGTTCTCTCATCTGTCCCCGTAGCAGTGTCACGTTGCCCTAGTTCTGCTCGACACATATCGAAACTTTTCGTGACCACGACCTCATGTTTTCAGTTGCTGGCGACGTTCAAACAGTTGTATAGTAGCTGCACCAAGCGAAAGTTTTTAGTTTACACTGTTATTCATTGGTTTTAGGAAAGATCGCCATTAATTTTCTGGCACCTTAAATTTTTGACTGAAATATTTCGTTAGTTAAATGTTATCCTAGCTACACAGTACCTCATCTCATGTTCCTGCCCATCGCATCACATTTGTCATCCATTGTCACTTTCGCTGGTGTCAGCGCAGCGGCTAATTATAGTTATGTTACTATTTAATACACATGTACTACTTTAAATCTCTTGTGTTGGCTAGTTCTAGTGAGTTAAAATTGTCCCTAAAACGTGCCAAGTCCTCGTTCCGGCGCGTGTCGACAGAAATTAAGCTTTGCTACGAGCGCTTGTTCTTTTTCACTACTGTGTATCACATCTTTCGTACTGGACAAGTGCTCACAGCCCTTAAGGTGTGCTTTTTGGAGCCCGTTTTTACTGGATATTTTGTTCATGTGTAGGTCCAGGCGACCTTCACCCAAAATATGGAAAGCGAGAGCTTAACGATTGTTGCTTATAACTTACGACTCGGTTGTTCCCGGACCAGGGTTACTTACCTCAAATTGATACACTTACTCTACTCTGTTATCCCCAAAGGTTCGTAACATCATGACGGAGGCGTCCCGTATCCTAGCAGTGACTTCTGAACTGTTTGCCAGGCTATCCGCCTGGCTGTGGAACGTCAGAAGTGGGCGCCTCCTGCCTGACCTTCCGGCCGCTGAGCAGGACGTTATAAGGTGAGCGCATTGTTTGCGCACTACGGTCCAATTACTGGCCGACGGCCACCGCCGCCGCCACGTCCCGCTCTGGAGGAACCTCACCACCGTGAGCCACTTCCTGCCAGTGCTGCTCCCTAAATTAAATGCGTGCCCGTTGCCACGAGACGAGATGCCGTACTGTTCCTCCTATTCTCGCTCATGCCCCGTCGCGTTTTTCTGACCGTAAGTTGTGATTAATCTTAGGTGCTACTGTAGTGATTCTAGTACGGTTCTCACCAACAGACAGACTGATTGACGAGGAAGGTTTTGTAGATAATTTATTTTTAATACTAACAACAAATGTATAATACGAGGGTAATCCCAGAAGTACGGTCTCCCACTTTTTGTAAGTACATAGACCTGTTTATTTCTACAATGGTTTACATCAGTTTACAGCTTGAACATTTAGTTATTTTTCGACATAATCACCATTTCTGTCGATGCAATTTTGTAGGTGCTGTGGCAGTTTTTGTATGCCCATGTCATACCAGTTCGCCGCCGTGCAGTTCAGAAAGTTATGAACCTCCTCTTTCGCCTCGTCGTCGTAGCTGAATCGCTGGGACCACAATTAACGCTGACTCTGAATAAACTCAAACGGGCAAATCAGAACCGGAGAAGAGGAATGTTGGGCAAGGGCCCACACATTCTCCATGACAACGCTGACCCACACATCGCTCGGCAAACCGTTCCTCTCCTGCAACCGTTTCAGTGAAACATAATCACCCACCCAACCTATAGTCCTGACTTGGCGCCCAGTGACTACCGCCTGTTCCATAGGTTAAAAGAACATTCAGCTCCGACGACGAGGTGAAAGAAGAAGTTCATAACTTTCTGAACAGCATGACGGCGAGCTGGTACGATATGGGCATACAAAAACTGCCACAGCGTCTACAAAAATGCATCGACAGAAATGGTGATTATGTCGAAAAATAGCTAAATAATCAAGCTCTAAACTGATGTAAATCATTGAAGCAATAAACAGGTCTATGTACTTATAAAAAATGGGATACCTATCTTTTGGGATTACCCTCGTACATGTTTTTTTTTATTTTTTTTTTTTTTAAATTGGCGCTTGCGGTAACATATCGTGGCAGTGATAGGAGGTACGAGCTTGTGAGCTAGATAGGAGGCGGTATCTCTTCGGAAAAGCAGTAAACGGCCGCCGCAACTTCTTCTAATCAAGTTGTGCCACAAATTTCTCTTCTCCCCAATTCTATTCAATACCTCCTCATTAGTTATGTGATCTACCCATCTAATCTTCAGCATTCTTCTGCAGCACCACACTTCTAAAGTCTCTATTCTCTTCTTGTCTAAACTATTTATCGTCCACGTTTCACTTCCATACATGGCTACACTCCATACAGATACTTTCAGAAACGACTTCCTGACTCTTAAATCTATACTCGATGTTAACAAATTTCTCTTCTTCAGAAATGCTTTCCTTGCCATTACCAGTTCTACTTTTATATCCTCTCTACTTCTACCATCATCAGATATTTTACTCCTCAAATAGTAAAACTTACTCACTACTTCAAGCGTCTCATTTCCTAATCTAATTCCCTCAGCATCACCTGATTTAATTCGACTACATTCCGTTATCCTCGTTTTGATTTTATTGATGTTCATTTTATATCCTCCTTTCAACACACTGTCCATTCCGTTCAGCTGCTCTTCCAGATCCTTTGCTGCTTATGCGACCAATTATTCGGCTTGTAATTGATTGACACAGATGCCGGATGTCCTCCTGAGGGATATCGCACCAAATTCTATCCAACTTGTGCGTTAGATCGTCAAAACCCCGATCCCTTCATGGCAAGCCATCCTGCTCTAATATTCAGCAAGATATGGCGTCCACACACGATGTAAGTTTTTACTGCTTGTCTTCGTGCTTCTCAAACCCTATTTGATTTGCAGGGTCGCTCTATCTCTCCCCACTTGAGAAATTTCGGAGCGTTATGGGCAGTACCCTCCAACCAGCTCGGCATTTTGACGATCTAACGCGTCAGTTGTACAGAATGTGGTACGATATCCCTCAAGAGGACATCCAACAATTGTATTAGTCAATACTAAGCCGAATAACTGCTTGCATAAACGCCAGAGGTGGAGCATCGTGTTAGTGACTTATTGTGACGTTCTTTCTTTTGAGTAAATCATCTTTTTTTCTGAAATCGTAATCATTTGTTGTTGAATGAAACAGAAGTTTACGGTTACCAGTCTCTGTGTATTTATATCCATAACGCATTTCGAAGGTTTAAACCTCGAACATCACGAGGATATACATGTTTTAGTACGACATGTGTGCGTTGTGTTACGATTTTGGGACAACTGGGGCTCTGTCTAATGGGTAAACAAAAACCATTGTTTCAGAACATGGTTTTCGGGAGGTTTTTGACTCATAACTAAACGTGCATCTAAGTGTGTAAGTATAACAACTAAAGAAGATCACCTCCAGTGGTAGTGCATCACATGCAAACTGCCATACTTTGTAAACAAATATGGTTTCTGGAAATACTAGTTGCAAGGAACATATAGCAAAACAGAAATATTATCTCGAAGTACAAAGAATATATAGCAAAAAAACATTATTGTTTCAGAGTAACTTTTGAAGTATTGTGGAGATGTTTGGTTGAGATGATGAATACATGCGTTAGAATAAATATTTCAAGTAATACGCAAATCCCATTCTGTCAAGTTTGTGGAACTTAAATTTCATGTGATACGTTGTAGTACTTACGTACAATAATTATGTTGTCAACAGTGGCAAAATGATATATAAATAACAATTTCGCCTGGGATTCTGATATAGGGGATGAAAGGATTGCGAGAAAGAGAGCTAAGTTTTGGACATTCTAGAAGAATACATTTGTTAAACTTACATCTGTTACGTGTTATAATTATGTAAATGCTGATCAAACACGTTGATGTCGAATTAAGGATACGCAGATAGATATACTCTCAACAGATACAGATTTATGTAATATCAACCTGACATGGGTTGCAAGGTGTTGGTTTTATTTTGGTGGATATATTGGGTTTTGAGAGTTAGGTAAGTTATTGTCATTTGGAAAATATCAGAGGAAACATGGAAATAACTGCATGTGACTCAACGTTTTAAGCACTTCACCTCCAATCAGCATCAAAATATACATCACAATAACTCATTACCTTAACGGAAAAAATTTCATTGTAAATTAGTGTTACGGTTAGCCCTTCATACAGAGCTTAGTCAAAAAGTAGTGGTAGTAATAAATTATTCCTTCCATTTTCCATATTTTATAGCAGTTGCTTCATCGTGGCCAGTAAGTCTTGAACCCTTCAGTGATTTGATGATTAGTTGCTCGTTTGCTGAAGCTACATATAACTAATGTCTTTCACTTCATTAAAAGTACTTACTCCTTTGATAAACATCTCAAATTCACACTTTCGAGAGCTGCAATCGTACTTACTTAAGCCTTATTCATTAGAACTTACGTTCTTATTGGCGTCTGGTGTTCCAAAATGTAATAGCCGTGTCGTAACTTAAATAAGAAAGTGGCGGAATACGTGACTATAGCGTTCTCCGCCGAATGTAAGTGACGAGAAGCTCTCGGGTTTCTACACGGAATGCAGAATCTACATACCGCGACATTTCGACGAGTAGCATTCTCTGGCGAAGATGAGTACGACATTCGTCGAAACGTCGCGGTATTTCAGCACGGCCAACCGGACAGAAATCCTAGGGCTTTTCAAGTGGCAGAGTAGTTTTCTAGAAATTATATGGCTGATTGGTTCATTCAGCCATTCCAACAGCATGTACAGACTACAGGATGATTCCGTGATGATGTTAATAACTTGTAGGGATGACGAAGGGGGAATTTATCAATTTGTGGTAAGGGACTCTGGTCCGAAAACGACCGTTGTATTACCAATGAGTGGAATACATGTACCGGTACTGTTGTTACTAAGTCTGTAGGGCAGGCGGAGTTCAGTGGTGGTGGTACGGACAAAAAAATGTCCATAGCTCCCCCGGTATTCATTATAGCGCCCTTATTTACTCTACATTGTTTTCTTGCTTCGGTCCGTACTTCGAAAAAATAATGTTCGAATGTGTGTGAAATCTTATGGGACTCAACTGGGATCAGTCCCTAGACGGCCAGAGTGGGCGAGCGGTTCTAGGCGCTAGAGTCTGGAACCGCGGGACCGCTACGGTCGCAGGTTAGAATCCTGCCTCGGGTATGGATGTTTGTGATGTCCTCAGGTTAGTTAGGTTTAAGAAGTTCTAAGTTCTAGGGGACTTATGACCTTATAAGTTAAGTCCCATAGTGCTCAGAGCCATTTGAGCCATTTTTTTCATCAGTCCCTAAGCTTACACACTACTTAACCTAAATTATCCTAAGGACAAACACACACACCCATGCCCGAGGGATGACTCGAACCACCGCCGGGACCAGCCGCACAGTCCATGACTGCAGCGCATCAGACTACGCCTCTCAACGTTACCTACCATCCAGTCTTAGCAACAACAATACCGATAAATGTATTCTACTGTTAGACGTATCAGAACTATTTTCGCTTGTAACTTGTCGAATCGATCATTTCCGGGCAAGAGCTCTACACCTCGAACTGATAAATTTTCCGTTCATCATCCCTGAAAACTTGTAACACCGCGACGGACGCACTCCGCATATAGACGTCATTACAGGCTTGTTCTACTCCCGGGCGGAAGGTATTAGACTAGCTAAACTTCTGACAGGAATGTGCTGCGAGGGGACGAAGCAAATCGGTCATTAATATGGATCTGTATTACTCTTCAGCTTTTCGTCTGTGTTTATAAGGTCACTGATATTTCTAAAGACGCTCGACGAGTGTCAAATGTTCTCTCATGACAGGTTCCCTTCTCATCTGTATCGCCCACAACTAAGAAATTCGAAGACTTGTGACTGCAATAAATCGAACGTCGGAAATATTAATCATTTAATCTTCACCTGTTCCAAGGAAAAGGAGCACAGAGAAAAGTTCCTCACAGAACTGAGAAAGCTGAGAGTACCACTCTCTGCAAGCATTGGTGCTTTTCTTATTAAAGAATGATAACGCAGTTCCTAGATCAGATTTATTTCAGCAAGCAATTTTAAAATCTGATCACAGACCTATGGAGAAGATGTTATCACCATTTTTACTGTTTAATTAAAACTCGTTTGTTTCTCAAAGATTAGTGACTGTACAAACATGTTTGTGAATATTTTTTGTGAAGAACAATTTAATTATTTCTTCCGTGTTCAGAGATTAAGAAATATTTCCTTCCTTTTTGCTAAGACCGAAGAAATATTGCTTAACTGCTTTAAAGTAATATATTCACTTACATATTTTTAAAAGAAGTCAGCTTTTTGTAACCGTTGATGGCTAAATACTGTAATGGCTAAATAGTAGGTTCTCGCTGAGGGTCAAATAAAAATTAGAAAAACTGTTAGATGCTGTTTTTTCTTTCCTCGATTGAAAACATCCATTTTTTTTTAAATTTTTGAGTTTTTGACCATTGTGAGAAGTTTCTGTGTCGTTCCGCGAATGGAAGAATCGGTTTTCGCATACGGTATTCCTTCACTTCGATCACCGGATTACTCCTCACTGGAGGAATTAGTAGTTTAACTTGCTGCTTGACCCTCTCAGTCCCTATCCCCCTCCACGTAATCTTTTCTGTGCAGCTATAAAATACGTTAGTAAGAAATAGTGCTTACATGTGATTGCTCCTTTAACTTTGACAGAAAACCTACGACTTCCTTACGGCAATACCTTTCTTTCGTTTTGCGAGCTGTTTCTTAATGTTTCGGCCGCTCTATTCGCTAAATGTGACGCCGTGTCAACCGAGCGGAATTAGCACGATTGGCGGATGCGGGGCTAACGGGTAATCGATGTGCCGCACTCCTCGTAGATAGTAGTTGGCGGGGGAGGGAGGGAGGGAAAGAGGGGGTGGGAGGAAATGGAGAAGGCCCGTGTTCTCGCATTACGTCCGTAATGGATCTGTCTTCGATATTTTAAAGTTCCTAGAAAGCAAACTTCGCTAGAAGCAATCAAGAGCAGATTGATTCCCGGTGAATTTGGTTATCGGTCACACAGCGGAATACAGCGATCCAACTTGGCCATCCACAACTTGGGAAACGAAGAAGTTCCAAATGCGGACGGCAGCGTACTGTTGGATGCTGTACGCACCGTGACTCGTCAGCGATTTTTTGATAGTACGAACCGCATTGGCAATATGGAAGGACTCAAGTTGCTTTGCGAAAGGCTTGTTAAGGAACATTAAATTTAGAAGGAGAAGAATTTTTACTAACAGGGAAGAAGTATAGAGGCGTACTTAAATATCGAGCTTCTTGAAGTAAATGAGTTTCGTGGAACTGCTGTTTTAGTTTCCATTTTATTTTTATTTTGTGTACTACGACGTTTCGGCTGCGTGGACATTCTCAAGAAACTGCATACATATCCCAAAAAATCATTAAAATAAAATTTACAATGAAACATTTGTCATAGTCACCATAGTAAAATGAGATTAAAAGCAGAACATAAAGGGTACTTAAAATGCTTAACCCGTTACGTAAGTATATTTTGGGTTATAGACATAATTTCTTGGGCAGTCCGTAGTTTGCCTGATATAGAATAAAGTAAACTAAAAATCAAACACTAAGCAGATACAGATAATATGATAAATAGGTGATTACTGAAAACATTATATAATAAAATGGTGTAGCATATTACCGGTCTTTATAACTACAGCCAAGACATCCGGTTCAGGACAATCAGTAACACACAGCCAAGCTAATTACTATTGTTAGTGCAGCGACCCCTCGTGGCAAACAAGTCAAAGATAAAACTGTGTGGGACCAAACTGCTGAGGCCATCGGTTCCTAGATTTACACACTACTTAATCTAACTTAAACTAACTTACGCTAAGGACAATACACACACCCATGCCCCAGGGAGGACTCGAACCTCCGACGGGGTAAGCCGCGTGTACTGTGACAAGACGCCCTAGACCGAGCGGCTAACCCACGCGGCAAACTGTGTGGACAGGTACGCTCTATGTATGAGCATTCTTATCTAAGACATTAACAATAGTGGTGCAAGAGAGGGATGGAAGGATTATTTTCACTTTATATTATCGAAACATAAATGTCAATTTGTAAAAGCGTTACAAATACTTTGCATCAATAAAATGAAATAAGATAATATATAGAGTCTCATTTTCCTTCTTAAAAAAGATCCATTAGAAACATTACGATAAAATAATAAAAAAATGTAACAATACGTAACACTATTTCGTAACACTTTTGTTTGACATCGCATGTAACAATAAATAAAAGTCAAGTCCACGTTCATGCTTCTGTACAATTCTGAAATGCAGTTGTCAAGATAAAAGTATGAAAACCACGAAGGAAAATACATTGAAGATTTTAGAGAAACTGATACACCCGCCTAATATCGTGCAGGGCCCCGGCGAGTACGCAGAATGGCGCAACACGACGTGGCATGTCTGACATTAGTCAGATAAAAACCGTAGGATTGATAAGGGATGGTACAGACTACGTCGACATGTTCAGATTCTAGCAGCCCATCTCTAAATTCCATACGTACCTGCTGCTGCGATTACTTCATAATAGCCCCATAAGCTGGAGCAGTGCTCTGAAATGCGTGTCGGTGCTTCAGTGGTCAAGTTCTAGACCCATAGGTCACGGGCTCCATCCCTTATCAATCCTACGTTTTTTATCTGCCACTAATTACCTTTTACACTCTGGCAATGTTTGCTATGGTGAAAATTCCAAGCTGCGCCGTCGTTCGGAGTCCACTTTACACTGTAACCCTCTCTACAACTGGCTGGGTAAGTCAGTGCAAAGGTCGGAGGAAGGCAATGGTATACCAACTCCCAAGAAGGCCACGCAAAAATGGCTCTGAGCACTATGGGACTTAACATCTGAGGTCATCAGTCCCCTACAACTTAGAACTACTTAAACCTAACCAACCTAAGGACATCACACACATCCATGCCCGAGGCAGGATTCGAACATGCGACCGTAGTCGTCGCGCGGTTCCAGACTGAAGCTCCTAGAACCGCTCGGCTACACCAGCCGGCTCAAGGCCACGCATATTAAAGTGATTTTCACACCAGTCTTCGGGTTGATGGCGGCTTTGTCTTTAGAGTCCTGTATACGAAATCTTTTACAACATCGTGTATACGAAATTATTTATAATTGCACTTGATTTTCCGAGAGATCTTTCAACAACATCTATGTCCTGAATTCGCCATTCCTACAGTTGGTTTTCCATATTCAGCATATTTAATAGTGCTTCATAATATTTTCCCTACATATTTAAACCATGTCATAAATTTTTTTTGTGTATTTGTGGTAAGTTTCCACGGGACCGAACTGCTGAGGTCATCGGTACCTAGTCTTTCACACTACTTAATCTAACTTAAACTAACTTTCGCTAAGGACCACACACACACACACACACACACACACACACACACACACACACACACACATGCCCGAGGGAGGACTCGCACCTTCGACGGGGAAACCATGTCATAGTCCCCAGTAGTTAACTACTAATCTTTTAACTAAATATTTGAGTTGGAATAGTTATTTACTTGTATGTCTGAAAGAACACACATTACTGACGATCGACAGCAGTAGGCCTACAAAATTATTTCGAGGAATGAGTTCTGTGCACTTCTAATAGCTACTATATTTATGCCTACTACAACCGAAGACAAGATATTCACACACAGCGAACTTTTTTTGAAATACACTAACGAAAAAAGAAACGGAAGTGACGCACCAAGAAAGATTTATCCGAATGGGAAGGTAGATGTACCCATAATACTCCAAACATTCTCCATTTGGGCAAATACGAAGGCAAGCAGTAGTGCGGGCGGGCGTTATCATGCTGAAACATAATCCCAGGATCGCTTGCCATGAAGGGCAACAAAGCGGGGAGTCCAATACTCGTATCGTCGACGTATTACTGTGTTGTAAGGGTACCGCGGATGACAACCAAAGGGATCTTGCTATGGAAAGAAATGGCACTCCTAACCATTACTCCTGGTTGTCGGGCCGTATGGCGAGTGAGTCGGGATGGTATCCCACTGCAGTCCAGGGCGTCTCCGGATATGACTTCGTTAGTCAGCGGAGCTCAGTTGTAAGCGGGACTCTTCTCATAGTACGGTCTTTTGTTTGTCTTTCGAGGCACCGTCGAACACAGCAATACGTCGACGATATTCTACGCCCCGTTTAGTTGCCCTTCGTAGCAAGTCATCCTGGCTTTACGCTTCAGCAAGATAATGCCGGGCCGCACACAGCAATAACATCTACTGCTTGTCTTCGTCCTTGTCAAACTCTACGTTGGACCGCGAGATCGCCGGATCTCTCCGCAAGAGAACGATGGAGCATCGTGGACAGGATGCTCCAACCATCATGGAATTTTGACGATATAGAGCGCCAATTGGACAGAATTTTGAATGATATCTCTCAGCGGGACATCCAACAACTCTGCCAATCAATGTTACATTACATCGACGGATTTCTGTCCTTTTCCCTTTTTTTTTTTTTTTTTTTTGCAGTTAGTTCTGTCTCCCTTGTATCTCCATCTGAGGAAATCATTACACCAGACGCAAATTGTGTACACGCCTTCTCCATTTCCTTGCGGTAGTGTAAAGACGATACCTTCCTGCAGAAAGCAGTGTAGTCAGTCATCAATCCGACAGTGCTGCTGACCCCCAGAAAGCGTTCGTTTGTGTTTCGAGAACATCTGCGGCTCGTTCGTGCTTCGTCGAAGCTTATCTTATGTTTATTCTCTTACCGTTGAATAAGTCCAGTACAGAGTATCTGGGCCCGTGCTAGATGCACCTTGATGAAAGGTGCTGAAGCAGGTGTACACTGAGTTGCAGCCGGCCGGAGTGGCCGAGCGTTTCTAGGCGCTACAGTCCAGAACCGCGCGACCGCTACGATCGCAGGTTCGAATCGTGCCTCGGGCATGTATGTGTGTGATGTCCTTAGGTTAGTTAGGTTTAAGTAGTTCTAAGATCTAGGGGACTGATGACCATAGATGTTAAGTCCCATAGTGCTCAGAGCCATTTGAACCAATCAACCAAGAACAGTCTTTCTGAGAGCAAATGGTACGACATGTGAGAAACATTACAACGACGGTGTTCTTAACAGGCTTGTTAACTTGAGCCAAATAACATTTCAACGTTGCTTCGTAATGAAATACGAATATAGTGCGTACGCTACTCTGAAATAAGATTTTTTATCAAGTTCTGAAACTAAGCCATATTCAGGTTATTCACTGCGAATTTCACGACTTAAACCCATAAAACGAATTCCCCTTGATCCAGAGAGAACTACAGGGTGTATAAAATTATCACAAATTTCCGATCCGTAAATGGTCAATGTATTTTATGCTGGATCGAGTGCAGTGGGAATGGCAAACTGAAAGATGAGGAGAATGTTATAAATATTTCGCTAATTATTGTAGGAGAGAAGTAGTCCGGAACAAAAACACAATTTTCTGGCTCTGTAATAAACTGAAGTATTAATCAAATGGTTCAAATGGCTCTGAGCACTATGGGACTCAACTGCTGAGGTCATTAATCCCCTAGAACTTAGAACTAGTTAAACCGAACTAACATAAGGACATCACAAACATCCATGCCCGAGGCAGGATTCAAACCTGCGACCGTAGCGGTCTTGCGGTTCCAGGCTGCAGCGCCTTTAACTGCACGGCCACTTCGGCCGGCGAAGTATTAATCACTTGAAGCTCTACTGGAGAAGAGCGAGTTGAAGATCAACAGAAGTAAAACAATAATAATGATGTGCATAAGAGATGGGAAATAGAAAGCAGTCGTTCATGCTGAAGGTGGAATTTTGGCACAAATACCTCGGAAGTTGTGTCATAGCGGATGATAGAAATTCAATGAATGTTAAAGCTAAAACATCCCAGGCAACATAATCAATTATCCAGAAAAGTACACTGCTGACATCGCTGCCTCCTTGAATACGAGTAAGAAGTTTGGAAACTGCAACATATGGAATATATGTTTGCGTGGGGCAGAAAACTGGGCTCTGAGCAAGGCTTCCGCTATCTGCTATTGAAAGAGAGTGTTAAAAGATAGCATGGACAGAAAGAAGAGTGTTGGGCAGAGTGCGAGAGACAGGAAGCCTACTCAAAACAATAACTGCTAGGAGGAGAAATATTGTTAGCCACCTAGTATGCCGTTCATCCCAGTTCACTATTCCAACCAAAGCAATAGCGGGTGGAGGAAGACATAGAGGACTAAGATATTTCATGGATGATACTGAAGCTTGGAGGATACGAAAGCACCAAGAAACTAAAATCAAGGAGGGAGAAGGTACGAGCGAACCCAGCAGCTCTCGAAATGAGAAGAAAAAGAGCTTACAGTCACCTAAATATCTTATACCTACGAAAAGTCGGCTGAAGCACGATTTATGGAACTAACTCAAGTACGACAAAACTTCATGTCGGGGAGAAATACAGCTCCTGCTAATATAACCTGAATACTATTTCTAGAAGAAATTATCAGTAAATGTCGATTTTGTAATTCTACCTGTACGTTACGTTGGAATAAGACTGCTTATAACTTTAATAGAAAAGCAATGAAATAAAATAAGAGTTTTCCTGATTGTTGTGGAATAGCTCTGCAATGTCCACTTGCATTTGCGACGTAAGAGCAGAACGGTTTCCATCAGTGTACTTGTAGGAAAAAAATGTCATTTTCCCTACACATATTATGTAAGCATATGAGAGAACATATTCGCACAATGGATCTGGAAGAATTGAGGAGGAGGAGATTAGTGTTTAACGTGCCGTCGACAACGAGGTCATTAGAGACGGAGCACAAGCTTGGATTAGGGAAGTATGGGGAAGGAAATTGGCCGTGCCCTTTCGAAGGAACCATCCCGGCATTTGCCTGAAGTGATCTAGGGAAATCATGGAAAACCTAAATCAGGATGGCCGGACGCGGGATGGACCCGTCGTCCTACCGAATGCGAGTCCAGTGTGCTAACCACTGCGCCACCTCGCTCGGTGCTGGAAGAATTGCTTCAATTTTAAAACCACAGTTCCTAGAGGAATGAATATTTTGCATAAGAGGGATGTCATTGTCCTTGCGTTCCTAAGCAACTCAACATTTTTCTAAGCAATCTCGCTTGAATCTACGGCTTTTCCCATCACAAAAACGAATGATTTCTTTATACCCAGAAACTTATTATATAGTTTACACAACAATGTCACGTTTTTAATGAGGATATTAGCTTTAACACTTTATACTTCAGCTCATTAGTATGCATAGAGTCTTACATGTTTCGTAATTTGCACCTTTCAGTTTCAGTGCAATAAACGCAAACTGAGCGGCCAAGTACATCGTGCTCCTCTGCCTCAGTCGGTGCGATATGGTGCAAGGCGAGAAGATTAAAGGAGCATCGTGAAGTAGCGAATGAAATGAGTCTTGGCATCTTTCAGCCTGTGGGAATCGCAGCCGGAAAAGCTGACTTTCTCGCATCAATCATTGGTATCCCTTTCATCGCAAGAGGAACAAAGGACAAAGCGGGAGAAGTCTGCAGTGTTTGTCATTCACTATTCGACAACTTCTGTTCTCCCCACCCCTCCCCAGTTCCCCGTTCCCTGTAGGCTTTCATGAGCCACCCTTGATCAGAGCGGATTCTCCACTATGTAATCGGTCCTGTGAAGACCAGGCAGAAGTTTATTTTTGCCCTTTCACATTCCTTGCCCTTGCTCTTGCCTTTTCTTTTTTCCTCTTGTTTGCACACAGAAGCCGCAACAAATGCATTGCAGACTATGGGCCGTGTTTTTGGGCGTAACTGACAGCGACTTAAATTGAATTTCTGTTGAGTGTACACTGCCTTTCACAGACAGAACTCCCAATCAAGCCTTCCAAACGTTACCCACACACGATGTAACTAATTTTGCACGTACCAATTTTTCTATGAAATATTTTTTGTCTCATTGTGCAGATAAGTAACGACAGCCATTGTAGTGAAGAAGGATACTGTCACTCTGAAAGTTCACTACCTTTTTAGTAGATTTATTAAGCAATGACGATAGCACCATGCTTATTCAACACTTTTCTTGATAAGGGCAATAAATTTATTGCAGTTTCTATGTTTCTCCTGTAAGCAAAAGTCAGTTTTGCTGAGACGGTAGCCATTGCCGCAGTGGTCAAAATCTTTTTTCAGATATTAAGATAGAGAGTAAATTTCGAAGAATATAAGTAAAAGGTGCGCATTTCTGGGCCATTAGATACGGATATTTATTTACTTAAATACTTCTGTCTGATTTATTATACTAATTTCCAATAATGTTATTCGCAGATATTTAATTTACTTCGAAATACAAATAGGTATAATTCGGTTTGAATGGAGTTCTAAAATGTCAGTAATGATACACTGGACTTTAATATTTCCTAAAGTACTGCGTTATTTTGAAAGTGAAAAAACTGATTCGTGAGATGTAAAACAAGAACAAGTGATTACCAGGTTGAGCCCCTCAGTGAATAAATACATCAGGAGATTAAGCAAGTAGTTGATTAGACATCGGAGTCGGGCTTACTGAAGCGACACGTAAAGGCAGCGTACCGGAGAGATTTTCATTCTGCTAAACATCGGTCGGCAATGGTAGTGCTAGTCAGCTGCTAAGGGATGCTTGCAAAAATAGTGTGACATGTTCTCTCATATCTGAAAGCACGGGGACGTTTGTCAACAGGAACATGCTGTAATGTCCCACAATCGGATTTCGCGCGGATGTTTGTCCTAATTCTGTTCGTGTTAGCAGAACAGTGGAAACAAACGCCTCTGACAGAAAAACAAACAATGTAACTACATTGCGGGTCGGCATAAAATCTCATATAAATTCCCCATTAAGTCACGTACAGCGGTCGGAGTAATTCCGTAGAGCAAAACGCGTTAATGCGTACGACAAATACATTTCAGTTTAACTATTATTTGCGAAGCGATTCTAGTGTGAAAGCTGAACTCAAATTACTCGTACTTTCCCACAGACTATGCTGCTCTGCACTTCGTAGTCTGTAACATTTCATAAGCGGGAAATGCATCGGGAACATCGTTTCCCACACCCTGGCAGGAGAAAAGAAGAGAAAAATTTCTAAAAGAAAATGATGTTAATTCTTATGTGATAATGAGAGTACCCGACCACAGCATGCGTGTATGCAGCAATAGAAGGAAGGAAAGAATAGGCATTCGTGCCTGTGACAGATTTACAAAACAAATAAAATTGACGAGCGAATTGTGCATAACGATCTTCGTGCAGGGGTAAACAACGCCCCAACAACAGGAAAAGTGGCAACATTTAAAAAAAGATAGTCTAAATAGTAATGGTACAGTCCTTAAATAACCTGTTTTCGTAAGTCGTCTAGAAGAACCAGTACACTTTTCTGGGAAGAGGTTACTACGAAATGTATTTGATGGGCAGGGGGATATAGACAAAAAATAGATTATTTTCGTAATAAATGATGTATTTAACATACATGATAATTATTAGAAAATATGACGTTAAATCATTACATCTTAATATCAGGTTTGGTAAAATGATAAAAGTAGAAGATCCAGGAATATCGATAGCAACGTCCCAAAATGAAATGTTCAATGTGAATTTATTAGAAGACAAAAATATATTACAGCAGTTGCAGATAAAGTTGAAGTATTATCAGAAGATGGTTGGGAAAAGGAGTGGCAAAAAATTCGTGCTTCTAAAGGCAGTAGAATAGCCTCTTGATAAAATGAAGAAAATGGCCGTTTCAGATGTTAGGTTCAAAAAATGGCTCTGAGCAAAATGGCTCTGAGCACTATGGGACTTAACATCTTAGGTCATCAGTCCCCTAGAACTTAGAACTACTTAAGCCTAACTAACCTAAGGACGTCACACAACACCCAGCCATCACGAGGCAGAGAAAATCCCTGAACCCGCCGGGAATCGAACCCGGGAACCCGGGCGTGGGAAGCGAGAACGCTACCGCACGACCACGAGATGCGGGCTCAGATGTTAGGGTCACGTAGAGGACGTAATCAAGAAATAAATAATGTATCTACGTCATCATCAAAAAACACCAAGGAAAATAACAATAAACATGCTAAAGAAGTTATAAGAAGCTTTTGAACGGAGAGGGCGCCAACTCAACATATACCGTGAAGCAACCTAACCAATTGTGCTGTTGTTTGTACATAAAAGCGGGAGCCCCGCCAGCTTTATGACCTGCCCCCGCCTGTATACACAGTTCAACAAGGCGCTGTATGTTCGTGAACGTGGCTGTTAGAGTGCTAGCTTTCATGGTGGATGCTCACACGTGAATTATCACAGCGGCGCATCATCGGGCCGAATTTTTTCCACTAGTGACACCAGTCAAGTGTATCAGGTTGTTTCACGAAACTGAACCAGTTGGATGCCAAGGAATTCACTCTTGACTGGTACCAGCAAGATGGGGTAAATGCCACACGTCTAAATCGCGTATGGCAGTTTAAATCATTTTTCCACAAGAGGTCACCTGACTTGACCCAGCTGACTTTCTTCTGTGGTGACGTGTACAAGAACGAGCCACGCACCACCGGCGAGTTGCGCGACAACACGCGTCGTCAAATACAGGCAGTCACAGTCAGTACTCTGTTAGTAATATTCACGAACATGCAATGGCCTGTTGAATTGTGTGAGGCCGGCCGAAGTGGCCGTGCGGTTAAAGGCGCTGCAGTCTGGAACCGCAAGACCGCTACGGTCGCAGGTTCGAATCCTGCCTCGGGCATGGATGTTTGTGATGTCCTTAGGTTAGTTAGGTTTAACTAGTTCTAAGTTCTAGGGGACTAATGACCTCAGCAGTTGAGTCCCATAGTGCTCAGAGCCATTTTTGAATTGTGTGTTCAGACGGTTGAGAGGCTACTTCCATCACCTCTTGTAATGTACCATCATTTCTCAATCATAAAG
The DNA here is from genome assembly GCF_021461385.2 of Schistocerca piceifrons. NCBI lineage: Eukaryota > Metazoa > Arthropoda > Insecta > Orthoptera > Acrididae > Schistocerca > Schistocerca piceifrons. The sequence continues at coordinate 425,308,326 of NC_060138.1, forward strand.
TTATGCCATGTATAAATTTGGTGTCATTGTTTCTTTTATTATGATTTTTGTAAGACATTTCCCGGGACTCCTTACGAGTGGAACAGTCTGTATTATCTGAATAATGAGTATTAAAACAGCTGCAAAATACGAGGGTGTAGGAGTGACGGAACTGTCATTCCAACACTCTCTCTACAGTCAGTCAGATAGATTAATAGTGGGGTCCCCACTGCGTCCCTTTTTAGCTGAGATGTTTGTGGATAATTTTGAACAAACATTTTTGGATAAAGAGCCTCTAAGTTCTAAAATACAATATTGGACTAGGTATGTGGATGATGTACTGCGCTTCTGGACAGGTACCACCAGAAAATAAATGATTTTCTCAACTTTTGAATTCACCTCACAGAAAAATCAAGTTTATAATGGAAGTGGGAGGAGATTCAATCAACTTTTTAGATCTCACCATTGACATCATTATCTAACAGCATCTATTTAAGATATACAGGAAAGTAACCTCAAGAGACACAGTAATACCAGCTAGTTCGCAGCACCCCGTAACGCCGGCCGAAGTGGCCGTGCGGTTAAAGGCGCTGCAGTCTGGAACCGCAAGACCGCTACGGTCGCAGGTTCGAATCCTGCCTCGGGCATGGATGTTTGTGATGTCCTTAGGTTAGTTAGGTTTAACTAGTTCTAAGTTCTAGGGGACTAATGACCTCAGCAGTTGAGTCCCATAGTGCTCAGAGCCATTGGAACCATTTGAACCACCCAGTAACACACAAACATGCAGCCTTCCACTCCATGGTCTATCGCCTACTATCTATACCCCAAAACAAGACAATTTTGGAAATGAATTGAAAATAATTGAAGAAGTAGCATACAGTAATGGTTACAGTCCTACACTGATTGACAATATACTCAGCAAAAAGAAGAGGATAACAGTTCTCCCTTATCCGTCTCCGACAGAAAAAACCACATTCATAACAAATGTGCCCCCCATGCTATATGTGGCTATGAATCCACAGGTTCTTGCCAGGAGATATATTTCAGCTTTTTACACTAGGAATACTGTTGCCCACTTTATATTCAACAGTAAAAATAAGATTTCACCTGTAGAAAAGAATGAACTTTATAGAATTTCCTCCAGTCTGTGTGCCAAACTGGTATGGCGGTCAGTCATGCAGTATTATAACTACTAGACTGACTGAGCATGAAAGGAGTTGGGGACTCAGAAAGAAAGATTCCACCTTTGCTCAACATGGCTCTGTATGAATGTGACTGACATGATGTGAAATGTGATGTTCTCCATAAAGGAACTAAAGGGAGAAAACTAACATTACTTGAAATCAAAGAATTTTAACCTGGTCCTTAACGACCAAACACAGTTCCATTACTCACCCTTATTGAGGTAGTAGCCAGTTATTGATCCTCTCACTATTAGCTAATAAGCCTGTTATAATTGTTACACATCCACATTCAATAGAGGTCTTTATTCCCCTCTTTTTATTCGATCTGCTCTTCACATTTACCATTTTGTCCATATGACATAGTAGCCTGTGCCATTACTCACTTACAGAAGTTTCTGCTTTACACACTCACATACTATTAATGTTTGAATATTCATTAATATAAGATTTATTTCTACAGTGTCTCTTTAGGTAGTACATCATGCTTGTGTTGTATATCGACATAGTCATAAATGTCACATATCCCTGAACACCATCCTTTGTACAGTTATGAATTCTCGCTGAAGTGTCGACTATCTGTTTAGCATGAAGTTGTCTGAAGATGGCCTGAGGAGCCGAAAGTTGGTTCATGACGAACTAACAATGTGCAAAGTTAATACGTTTTATTCAAGACATTAATATGTCTATGTTCCTCCAAGAACCGACAGAATATTCCATAAATATTATTTAAGATAATGGTAAAGGAGTGGTAAACTTATAACTTCTTCGTGCAAGCCATGTGAATGGATAACTTTGTCTAATCACATCTGGACAATCGAATTAAGAAATAAATCCAGAAAAAATTCCACTAAAACCTTCCTTTTGTCGAACGCATCATAAATTACGCGCAGGCAAGAAATGCAGTGACAAAATTACCTGAAAATCTTCACAACTGTCAAAACAATCGTTAGCAAATCATATTACCAAAGTTCAACATCCTCTGCATCTTTAGTTCTGTACTCTGCTAGCAATTTCCAGATGGCTGAGGAGATTGGTCATCACCCGAGTCACTTCTGTTTGAAAAATATCCGTTGTACAGATATTAAATATGAAGCATAGAATGAAAATATAGAGCTCACGCACTTTCCTATAATACCAAAAATAAGCTGGAATTCTTCCACCTATTCCTCGTCAGACAACCTGTGTAAGTGGAACTATGAATGCAGGATCGCATGTTGTATTTGTGCAGTATATTTCTAAACTCCATAAGGTCCATAAAAAACATATACGCTATACACTGATAAGCCAAAACACTACGACCTCCTGCTTAATATTTTGTTTTTCCTTCTTTGGAACGAAATACAACACTGACTCTACGTATTAGGTATCCGACTATTTGTTGGAAGGTTTGTGGAGTTATGTGGCATTAGATAATGTAATTCTCGTAACTAACGAGCACCTGGTTCGTGTACCACGTGATGACGCCCGTTAGCGACCCACATGGGTTCCGATGGTTTTACATCAACCGAATTTGGTCGCCGAGACGCTAAAGTGGGTTCAGTATAATGCTCCTAAAACCACTGTAGCACGGTTCTGGCTCCGAGACACGAACAATTACACTGCTGAAAGAAGATATGGCCGTAGGGGAGAACATCTACATCTACATCTACGTGATTACTCTGCTATTCACAATTAAGTGCCTGGCAGAGAGTTAAATTAACCACCCTCAAGCTGTCTCTCTAACGTTCCACTCTCTAACGGCGCACGGGGAAAACGAGAATTTAAATCTTTCTGTGCAAGCAATGATTTCCCTGATTTTATCGTGATGATCATTTCTCCCTATGTAGGTGGGTCCCAACAGATGTTTTCGCAATCGGAGGAGAAAACTGGTGATTGAAATTTCATGAGAAGATCCCGTCGGATCGAAAAACGCCTTTGGTTTAATGATTGCCACTCCATTTCACGTATCATGTCTGTGGAACTATCTCCCCTATTTTACGATAATACAAGACGATCTGCCCTTCTTTATACTTTTTCGATGTCACCCGTGAGCCCCATCTGATGCGGATCCCACACCGCACAGCAATACTCCAGAATAAGGCGGACAAGCGTGGTGTAAGCCACCTCTTTAGTAGACAACAAGGCGGAAAAGCGTGGTATAAGCCGTCTCTTTAGTAGACCTGTTACACCTTGTAAGTGTTCTGCCAATGAATCACAGTCTTTGGTTTGCACTACCCACAACATTATCTATGTGCTCGTTCCAATTTAGGGTTTTGGTCATCTGTTGACTTTACAAGATGGTAACAAATAAGGAGTGCGACAACCGTAAAACGTAAGTCTACGCTAAGGCTCTAAAGGACATTAAGCCCTCCATGAGCCCGCCTACACCCATATGGTGAAGGAAAGATTTTTCTTTTCGTTCTCTATATTAAGATTGCCTCATCTTGTTTATTCTTGTCGGGCATATTCTACACATGCGAGAGAGAGAGGGAGGGAGAGAAAGAGAGGGAGAGGGGGAGAGAAAGAGAGGGAGAGGGGGGAGAGAGAGAGAGAGGGAGAGGGGGAGAGTGGGAGGGGGAGAAGGAGGGACGGAGGGAGGAATACGGCAGTACTTGCTTTAAATTCATCCTGGCGCATTTGGACAACAGTAACTGCGATTAGTGTCCCGAAAACCATTCCAGATTGCGCGCTGGCTCGGTGCTGAAACTAACCAAACAGAGCGCAAAGGCGCAAGAAAAACAAGGTAGTCTCTCTCTGTCTCTCTTCTGGGCCGACGTTTCCGCGTGGAAAGACGCGTGGAGGCAATTTTCAGGAACAACGAGCAGCAGCGGCGGGCGCCGCTTACGGCTTTGTCGTTGTCGCTGAATGTGACGGCGCTGTTGTTGCAATCAATAGACGGTAAATTGAAATTCCGCGCCGAGCCGCGCCACTATACGGCGGGCCGCGCGCGACGCATCCACATCGCATCACGTCGCTGGCCCGCGCTGCCCCGCCACGCCGGATGGGTCCGACCGGCGCAGTCCGCCCACGCGACCCGTGCGCTCTTCCACTTCACGCTCCACGGCAGACCTCTCGCTGCCTGCGCAGGCCACAGTAGCTACGAGTTGCGTGCGGCAGCTAGGTTATCTTCAATGAACAGGATGTACAAACCCTATGCGGTATTTTTGCGTGGTCCTTAGAGGCGAAGCACGACTTGGATTGAGGTAGGATGCTGAGCACGTCTCGTTCAGGGGCACCACCGCGGTATACGCCCTAAGCAATACAGGGGAATCACGGAAAACTAAAATGTGGATACCCGAGAGAAGATTTGAACTGCCGTCCTTCTCAACGCGAATACAGGTCTAGGACTGACCTCTGTCGCGTCCACATATGCTTGAGGCTCGTCTGTTTCAATTTACGTAGCCACATCCTACGTATTTTGTTATATTAACGAAACCTGCACGACACAACATACCTGATGTACAAATACAAAATTCTGAAATACGACTTATGGTGTATATCCAAACGAGATGTTTCTTCCGACTTACTGCCTTATCTCTATATGGACACGTAAGTTCTTTTTGTTTTTAGAAACTCTGTTGGAGCTACTTGCTACCTGCTCGGACATGAAAGAGAGAACAGACACCATATCCATATAAGCATGTCTGGAACCACACGACCACTACGGTCGCAGGTTCGAATCCTGCCTCGGGCATGACTGTGTGTGATGTCCATAGGTTAGTTAGGTTTAAGTAGTTCTAAGTCTAGGGGACTGATAACCACAAAAGTTAAGTCCCATAGTGCTCAGAGCCATTTGAACCATATATTTCTGGCAATACCGGCCATGTCCTCTTTCTTCTGTGCGGATGCACACATACTATGCCAACTTTTACGGAACTTGGTAAGAATGTCTTCCACGAGTATTGAGTGTGTTGGGGAGGGACACGACGAATGTAGTGTGTGGAAAAAATGGTTCAAATGGCTCTGAGCACTATGGGAATTAACTTCTGAGGTCATCAGTCCCCCTAGAACTTAGAACTACTTAAACCTAACGAACCTAAGGACATCACACACATCCATGCCCGAGGCAGGATTCGAAGCTGCGACCGTAGTGGTCACGCGGTTCCAAATTGAAGTGCTTAGAACCGCACGGCCACAACGGCCGGCGTAATGTGTGGACATATAAGGTGACAATGGGGGTCTCGCGGGAGGCGTGCGCGAGATAGTCACTGCAGTCGCACTATCCTCTGTGCCCTCGGTGGCTCAGATGGATAGAGCGTCTGCCATGTAAGCAGGAGATCCCGGGTCCGAGAACCGATCGGGGCACACATTTCCACCTGTCGCCGTTGATATATATCAACGCTCATCAGCAGCTGAAGGTATTAATATATAATTTTAATTTCGTTCGAGACAGCTGCAGGTCATCAATGGTGTCCGAAAGGACAGACACCATATCCATATAAATATATATAAAATAGGTCGCATGCTCCACCACACTAATGCTTTCTGGAGTTTTCCCATGATTGCAAGGCAAACGCAGGAGCTGGAAACCCTTACCGAAATATTCCCAACTGGACTTCCCTTTGTCCAGCTACCACCGAGCGAGGTGGCGCAGTGGTTACGCACTGGACTCGCATTCGGAAGGACGACGGTTCAATCCCGCGTCCGGCCATCCTGATTTAGGTTTTCCGTGATTTCCCTAAATCACTCCAGGCAAATGCCGGGATGGTTCCTCTGAAAGGGCACGGCCGACTTCCTTCCCCATCCTTCCCTAATCCGATGAGACCGATGACCACGCTGTCTGGTCTCCTTCCCCAAACCAACCAACCAACCAACTACCATCTCCTCTGGTAACTGGCTGTAAAGTCCTCGTCTCCACATGGATCATTACTCGAAAAGGCAGCTTTACATTTAAATGTGGGAAATAAAAGAAAATTACTAGAGAAAATCTCTAATTCTTTCAGAGAAATAGACATGAACCGCTCATTGATAATCATTAAAAGAAAGCCGGCTGGAGAGGCCGTGCTACAGTTTGGAGCGGAGGGACCGCTACGGTCGCAGGTTCGAATCCTGCCTCGGGCATGGATGTTTGTGATGTCCTTAGGTTAGTTAGGTTTAACTAGTTCTAAGTTCTAGGGGACTAATGACCTCAGAAGTTAAGTCGCATAGTGCTCAGAGCCATTTGAACCATTTGGACAATTAAAAGAAAATACGAAGCTATAAACAGAGAAACTGAACAAAGAGATATTTCATTTTCAAGGCAAATCTCAATAATCTTGCCTGATAAGCATTGAAACGTTTCATATATACTTTTTGACACATGTATTCGTTGCCTCGAAACTTGACGCTCATTAAACTTCTGTGCACTTTGTATCACAACGACGGGTTCTTCGGAATCCAGCATTGTTGTTTGTCGACGTGATGCAGCGGCAGGAGTGCTCTTCACTGGGGGAGTTTTACCTGCTGTTCCGCGTTGTGTCTACGATTGTCATTTTATTGATGGTGATACGTATCTGTGAAAATTGCGCCTATGACTTTCGGAGTGTTACTGCTTCCCACTGCCTTCGTTGTCGCGAGTTCACTTCCTCAGAGACATCGCAGTTTCTATTTTACTGCTTCGATTTGTGGATGCCTAATTTCCAGTGTTTACTTCATAGCCCAGCTCGGATTTCCGTAAGAAGATTCCCGGGCAGTCAGGATGTGGAACCGTTTCTAGGGAGTAGTAGAGCGGCGGTGTATATTGGCAGAGCACTGCGCCCGTCCTTCCAAAGGGTGCAGGGCGGGCTACCGGAGCGTTTCAGCTGTGAAAAGAGACGACATGGCGACCTCTAGTAATTAAAAGGTGACGCTCCGCGCAGGCCCGGTGCCGTAATTCAGGTGCGTCCTTTCAGTAGGCAACCGCCACAGTGTACGCGCTGCAAACTGAAAAAAAGGAAGAATAAAAATATTGCTGCGCTGAGCGGTGCCAGGTGAAGCTACTGCGGTAGCACCGAGCCCAAACGAGGGGCAGCTTTCAGCGTGAACAACTCTGTACGGTAGTACGAGATGTTTCTCTGCTTTAGCTGAACACGAAAAGACCTACGAATACGATTACGCGCACGTACCTTACAATGCGGATAAAGAGACTGTTTTCAAACGTAAGGAAAAAAGTTGGTGGCATACACTATAGAAGTAGACTTGGGTATTAGGATAACAGTTAACTTGCTCCCCCACCACAGTTAGTATCGCAGATAGTAGAGAACGTCTCATTACCGCTATACGCTCTTTGATAATGGAAATGACTTTTATTTCATCAACCGTTTGCGCTCTGCCGATTATAGGAATCCGTAGTGTAGAGCTCTGAAGAGACACTTAAGGTAACAACTGGGGCAAATGTAGTAAAAGGACTGAAAGGAAATGGTATAAAGAAAAAAAAACGCGTGACGTGATAGAAGTTAGGTAAATGTAATAAACTCATTCAGGCAACGACAGCTTTCATTGTACTGACGTACACAAGAGGAAGAACTTGTAACTTTGTATATAAAGGGTGAAACACTGTACAGGAGTGAAATGAGAAACTGAAGATAAATTGGAATCACTTGAAACCGGGTACTGTTACGGATGTTATGACTGAAGTGGACAGTATCAAATAAGGAGGAAATAACATGGCAAATCTTGGCCGGAGGAAGAAAACCGGAAAGGCGTCCAGAAATAGTTAATATATCACTGCAAGGCGAGGATGACGAAAAGCATCATGCAAACTTCGATTATAATATCTAAAGCACGCCATCAAGCAAGTGTGCTGTATCATGCATAAAGTAAGATACAGACCGATAAGTATATTAATGCATTAACTCTTAGTGTGAAGTTTCCAGTCTTGCCGCCCTCCTCTTCAACTGTCGTATCTTTGTTACGGAAATCTTTAGCTAATCCTGATGAGTGTCTTAATAGACTTCTTCCTTCTCATCGTTTTGTATTTTTCAGTTTCATCGTTTTATCATTTCATTTTATGAATTTTATGTAAAATAGAAATACATGTCTCAAGACAACAGTGACCTACAAAACTTCCTAGAGATTAATTCTTGTTCATTCTATCTAGTAAAACAACCATTTTACCCAGAACAACCAGATGAAATAAGACTGTGCTCTTATTAGCTCAACGAAGTGCATCCAAATTTATGCATCCGCACCCACTAATCAGCAAGATGCTACTCGGTTGAATAAAGCCTCGCAACATTCTCTTCAAGGTCAGTTTCTCCAACCTATACACCCAAAGTCAGTTCACTATACATAGCCCCATCCTCCTCTTTAATGTATATTTCCGTTCACTGTTTAACATCGTAGATGATCCTCAATACTTAACATGACTGGTTCTACTCCATCCACGCTAGCACCATCATCATCAGCAACAATTACATCATTTCAAAGTTATGTGCCGCAGCCGTACTGAGCGTCACTTACGGCCACGTTGAGTCAACATTTTGCGTCTTTAAATGTAACAGTACACTGTTAAATTACACTGGATTGCCAAAGAAACTGCTTTAGGCATGCGTAAACAGGCAGAAGATCGCACTGCGTTCGGCAACGTCTATATGACATTAAAGTGTCAGGCGCTGTTGTTACATCGGTAACTGCTGCTACAATGTCAGGTTATCAAGATTTAAGAGAGCTTGAACATGGTTTTATAGACGAAGCACGAGAGACGGGACACAGCACCTACGAGGTAGTGATGAAGTGGGGATTTGCCGTTCGAGCATTTCACGAGTGTACCGTGAATATCAGGTATCTGGTAAAACATCAGATCTCTGACATCGCTGCGGCCGAAGAAAGATCCGGCAAGAACGGGACCAAAGAAGACTGAAGAGAATCGTTCAACGTGACAGAAGTCCAATCCTTACGCAAATGCCGGCCGGGGTGGCCGTGCGGTTCTAGGCGCTACAGTCTGGAACCGCGCAACCGCTACGGTCGCAGGTCGAATCCTGCCTCGGGCATGAATGTGTGTGCTGTCCTTAGGTTAAAGTAGTTCTAAGTTCTAGGGGACTGATGAGCTCAGAAGTTAAGTCCCATAGTGCTCAGAGCCATTTGAACCATTTTCTTACGCAGATGCTGCAGATTTCAATACTGGGCCATCAACAATTGTCAGTACGCGAACCATTCAACGAAACATCATCGCTATTGGCTTTCAGAACCGAAGGCCCATTCGTGTACCTTTAATGACTGCACGACACAAAGCTTTACGCCTCGCCTGGGCCCGTCAACACAGACATTGGACTGTTAATTACTGGAAACATGTTGCCTGGTCGGACTTGTCTCGTTTCATGGTGTATCGAGCGAATGGACGTGTACGGATGTGGAACAGCCTCATTAATCCACGGTTCCTGAATTTCAGCAGAGGACTGTTCAAGCTGGTGGAGGCTCTATAATGATGTGGGCCGTGCACTCTTGGAGTGACATAGGACCCCTGATACGTGTAGATACGACTCTGACAGATGACACGTACATAAGCGTCCTGACTCGTGACTTGCATCCATTTATGTGCATTGTGCATTCCGACGAACTTGAGCAATTCCAGCATGACAATTCGACACCCCAAAAGTCCATAATTGCTACAGAGTGGCTGTAGGAACATTCTTCTGTCTTTAAACACTTCCGCTGGTCATCAGACGCCCCAGACATGAACATTTTTGAGCATATCTGGGATGCCTTGCAATATGGTGTTCAGAAGAGATATCCACCCCTCTTAAAGATATATGGATAGCCCTGCAGGATTCAAGGTGTCAATTCCCTCCAACATTACTTCAGACATTAACTGAGTCCATACCACGTCGTGCTGCAGCATTCTGCGTGCTCGCAGGGACCATCTGCGATATTGGGCAGATGTACCAGTTTCTTTGGCTCTTGGGTGTATTTTAAAATATCGTGGATTGCCGAAGAGAAGGTACCTTTGCAGTGGAGCAATATTCACAGGGGACCAAAACTACAACAAGGAGGAAAACTCAGTTAACCTACGCACCTTACGAGAATGCGAGACGTAGTTAACTGCACCGAAGGTGAATTCTGACGCTGTGTAAAGTAACAGCAGACTGAGAGCGGGCACACCTTTCCCCTTTTGAACCTTAAACGAGATTTCATGTGGATTTCTTTAATATCAGCGGGTATGATAACGAAAATTGAAAGTTGAGAAGTAAAGATAATGTAGAACGCTGACAGAAGCACTGGACATTTCACGAGAGGTACAGGAGCAGCGACAGCTGTACGCTAACTTCGCTACAATGTCGTGTGTGGAATATGAAACAACAGCGAAGATATAACCTAGCAATAACGAGAAAATATGAGAACAAAGTGGACCAATGGGGCTAGGACACTTTACATAAAGGAGAATTATGGGGTAATGTAGGAATTCATCTTACCTTTTATTTTACTTTATTTTCGTCTGATTTCACCTGTCGCTTCCTTTCCCGAGATTTATTGTCTTACAACACATATTTTCGTGTGTGAGGTGTAAAAAAGACTGAAAAAAATTGCCCTTCATTCTATTTGAGTAAATGAAACTTCGGCGTTAAAGCAACACTTTTACTCGGTAACATTGTGAAGAGGCTTGCTTCAGCAACTGTGAACACTGTTTGCCATACTGTATCGTTATTTCACATTTGCTATCTATCTAGTACCTACAATATCAAGTATTCAAAGTCCGGAGAGTTTAATACGTTGTATAACTGTAAATAAGCCAGTTACCAACTTCAGCTATCTGTCAGTATCATACAATACCGGAAAAAACTAGGGGCTTCCAATTCACTTAAGATTTATTGTTGCAACCGTGCATATGGAATACATGAAATGATTACATTTACAAATTGATATCGAACGGTTCTGAGGTACCAGATAACAGCTCATTCTGAATCACCCATATTAGTGGGCGGTGTAGCCTCCACGGGCGGCAATGTAGGCACTGACTCTGGAATCCAGTCGATCGTACAGACGGCGAATACTGCCCTGGAATACGTTATGCCACTGCTCGACCTGTGCACGTAGTTGTGCGAGAGTTGTTGATCGACGAGTCACACGAGTCACTTCTCGTCCCACCATATCCTACAAGTGCTCGGTTGCAGACAAGTCCGCAGATTGTGCTGGCAGAGGAAGTTGCTACACGTCTTGCAGGGCACGTGGAGATCCACGGGCAGTGTGTGGGCGAGCATTATCCTGTTGGAACAACACAGCACCTTCCTGTTGCAAGAGCGACAAAAGAACGGGTTTAGCAACATTCTGCATGTATCGAGCTACGGTTAGCGTCCCCTCCAGAAGAACCAAAGATAAACGAGAGTCGTCCTTACCGCACTGGACGAATGCACTCCACGAGACAGCGCTCACCAGGTCTACGAAATACGCGCACATTCATCAATGACAACCACGGAGCAACTTTCCATCTTCCAGGCGATCCTCCGACTGCATCAGTCGATCCGTGCACGTCGATGCTATGACGTGAGTGGAAGACGGGCTAGGGCTGTGCGTGCCCGTAATCCCACTGCTAGTAACCAGCCTTTTATCTGTGCTGTGGTAGCTGTACGATCTGCCACTGCTGCCCTTACAGTACGACGGCCCTAGCGTGTGTCTGTGCGGCGCGGATGTCCAGAACCTCGTCTACAGGTGCGTGAATGTTCGACGAGTCGCACGAGTCACTTCTCGTCCCACCATATCCTACAAGTGCTCGGTTGCAGACAAGTACGCAGATTGTGCTGGCGGGGGAAGTTGCTGCACGTCTACCAGCATCGGTGCACAACATACGCAGAACGTGCTACTTGTGTGACAGGTCTCCGAAAGGACCATTCCGCCACAGGGAAGACCGCAATTTGACCCCTTTCAGACTAGCTCAATTGGCTGCAGGAAGCACTAGCGTGTCTCCGTGGCATGGCTCCTGCTTGCTCCATTCGTCTGCACCACACTGAGCCTTCTGGCTGTGAGCATTTCCTATTACAGAGCAGACAGAGATGGCGCTCTGATACCTGTGCCACTATGCTATCTTCTGGCGGATTATGTTGAAACCATTATCAGTACATCTTCTATTCTCCTCGGATCAAAATCGACATCGTCTTTCAAGTGTACTTACTTGTTCCCGGCAGTGTATTACGCTGTGAGCTTGTCCGTGATGTAATATTTCTTCAATAAAGATTTTTCCGAAATAAATAATACACAGACTTATCATACAAATGGCATAAATTATGACGCTGCGTTTCCTCCAGTCTCTGCCTCTTTCAAAGCAAATATCTCAAGAATATCGTGATTCATATAAGCTCGAGAGTTTAAGATTGTAGCCAATCATAGCCAAAGAATGAATCGCTTTGCACAACAACGGCTGAAGCCAGAATTTTCTCCACCGCTCTCTACGATTTTTTTTTTTGTATGAAAATGTGTACATGATGTTTCATTATTGAAAGAAACATTATTTAAAGAGAATAACATCTCGGAAAGTTGCACCTCTGTCTTTTTATTATTTTTCGGGGATTTTCCACATTTTTTGGAACAGTGGAAACATATCGTAAGTTTATGTGTAGCAACACGAAACTACACAGTTGATACACTGCACACAGCAATTTTTGCCGTAATATTCATCCACGACGAAACAGGAACTGCTGTTGGACGTCAATGATAGCGCTTCCCAATGACCGCTGACCGAATTCGTCAACGGAAATGCGTCAGTTGAACATCATTGGAGGAGAGTTGTGGTAAAGAGAGCCTACCTACAAAGTTGTTCAATTAATGTGGAGTACGAAGTTGTTATTGGATTGTGAAGGATGATTAAGAATTGTCGACTTCATACGAATTAGAGATTTTTGTATAAAACATTTTAAAGCCATAACGACAATAGGCGGTGACTGTTTCAAAAATATGAAAGGTTTTTAAGAGGCCGCTAACAGTCACAAAATTTGCTGACTGCTTAAATAATTAATCAGGCAACATGCTTCGACGTATAAAATTGAGAATATAATAGCTTTAATATCGACTTGTACTTCTGTTAACGTTTCCTTATTGCCATTGTAGCATGAAGAAGAGGTTTATAACTCAAAACATATTGCTTCACTGCACATTTTTAGTAGTCAACAAATTTTGTGACTGTTATCAATCTCTGATCCACCTTTCCAGATTTTCGTGAACTTCACGAAATCATCCTAAAAGTTTGCACGTAGGAAGCGTGCGAACTAAGTATTCTGAAGAAACTGTTCCTTTCGTTGCGGTGGCTTCAGCAATCTGTCTCTTCTACATTGAGTTGTTCTTAAGTGGGATTTACAGTCTTAAGAGTGGAGATGTCAAACGATTTTAAGTGTCGATCTCAAACTTACTAGGAGAACCAAAAACTTATTTGTATTGAAAAAATTGAGAAGTTATTCTGAGAAAATTGAGAAGTTATTACGCTGCTCACTTCATCACTGAAAAAATTAAGAGGAAAATTAGAAAATACACAAGTTATTAACAATGTTCTAAGTGCCATATCACGGAACTGACTGGTTCTAAGTGCCAAATAGAAGGTTTTGTTTCAAGTAATACTAATACTGATGAAATATGATTTATTTGCTATACTGCAAGCACAGAAATATAGCAGTAAAGCTTTAACTAGCAGAGCTGCATTCAACACAATCCATTTCTTATATCTTTCAAATTTTTTAGAACAACATAACAAAATCAAATTCAAGGTAAAAATACGTCAATATTGACTTCTTTTCCTTACACAACTCCATTCTTGTAATACGATGTTGCAAAGCATACTGCAGAATTCCCTGTGTTGTTGTCGAAGAAATGGCAACATCGTCAACGGGTCTTTTTGTTTTGCAACTTACAAAAGTGGCTGGTCTTCCAGATGAAGTAAGGCATCGCATGTAGCAGACGTGGTCTTTCGTCTTTTGAAAACAATGACATTTCTCCATTCTTCTGTTTTAAAGAGTAATTCTCAGAAGTATTTGAAACTAGTGCGTGTGAGATACGTTTATCACATTACATTTGGGAATGCTACACCCTTGCATTGACAAGAATGTTTTCTCTGTTCATTTCTTTAACTTTTTTTACTAGTTTCCAAATCCGAATCATCTCCTCCCATTAAAACAATATTTCATCGATACATACAAAGCTACTTGTTCTCGTTTAGCACGCAGACTGTGCTTCGTTTAAACGGACAAGACCTTGACGCATGACGCTTTGAACTCCAGAGGGGAGACAGTGACCTGCACGAAGACAATGCGCCGTCTAGTAATGAATGTTTGAAACATTTTCTCCTTGATTCGGTACGTACAAAAATTACAGAGAACACTGAAAAAGCGTTTTGTAACAAAATGTCTCTTAGAACGTTTGACGTATTCACTCTTCATTTGTTCGTTATTTTCATGAAGGTCACAAACTGACCTGACAGATTTTGAATGCTTACTTTTACCGGGTCGTTAGGGTAAAGCTGTGACATTAATCTGATACCTTTTAGAGAGTAGATGTGCAGCCCACAACACTGTCTGTAAAATAATAGAAAAGAGGAAACGACGTTCCTGTTCGACAATTAAGCATAAGCGATGGGTGACTGTATCTCTGTTCTTTGCTTTAATTGTTTGCACTTTACTTGCTTGTGTTTCAGGGTACATTTTGCATGAATGGCACTAAAATACACTGTAAATCATGCTAAATGTTCTAACGCTTCAGTATCTTCGCCCTCTTGGAACGCAAATACACTGATTGGCGTTAGAAGTAGATAACAGATGAAGAAGTACTGTCAACTCAAGAATTTGAATGCCTTGTTAAGTGACCGCCCTTCTGCTATGTTTTGTGTTTGAAATCGGTTTCACACTCCTCTTTCAATTTGATTGCTTATTATGATACAAAAACTACCTAGAAATATATTGACTAATTTCCTATATGTATTAAAAACAACAGGGACAAGGCAGAGACATCGCTTTGCAGAACTCATGAATTTCGCTCAAATACAAATAGCGTCTCCTGACTTCCAAGTTACTAATGCAATTATTGGCGAATACATTAAAACAGTTGGTTCTGAAAAAAAACACGAGGGGAGAAATGAACTATAATGTTTACGTGAATTATGTTTCACCAAGCGGCGAATGTTATCAAAACTATAGAGAAATTTAGGAACTACATGAAGGCCTAAGAAACAGTACTTTCATAAGAGAACATAAAGAAGCGTGCTTTTCGAATGCATGCTCATTCACCATGTTCTTATTTTTCATTCCATATCATCCAGAAATAATATGATGCACACGGTATACGACAACTATTCGTAAGTGAGGTAAAAAGCTGTAGCTGTGGACTAACTCCACCTTAATGGTGGGCCATAATATGGTGACTAAAGTCATTATTTTTCATCCTATTCATCATGCCTTCTTTCCCCGCTGTTTGCATTAAGCAATTCGTGATGATCTGGTACAAAAGTCATGGAAATTCCTTAAATTCGTAATCACCTACATTAAAATACTTTCAACGTTGTTTTTTTTATATCGAACTCACTGAGCATGAAAAAGAACGAAAGTACTAAGTGATGGATCTTAGGATGGGTTAGGCTACTGAGGGAATGGTCCGGCCTTGAAGGCAGTTCAGCCTTTTGGTTTTGTCATCTGTCCTCTGACGGTTTTGATTTCCTCACCTGCGTCAACCTCTTTTTCTTAACGTAGAGCCTCCACCAAACATCCTCAATTAGTCGTTGCCTCTATTCCAATCTGTGTCTTCACTGAAAGCTTTTAACATCTATAGTTCCCTCAACGTCACGAAAATTATTTCTTAATGTTTTAACAGTTGTCCTATCATCCTGTCCCTTCTCCTTATCAAAGTTTGCTGCATATTCCTCTCCTCTGTGAGTATGCGGAGAACTCCTCGTTTCATGTTATTACATTTAATGCTGCTACAGCATCGTATATCAAACGCTTCTGTTCTCTTATTTCCCAGTTTTCCCGCTGTCCTAAGAGATGCAACACAATGAATAATAGCTCATGGGTAAGCAGAGGACCCTAGCAGTGGAGGTCAAAGTACTAAGTGCTGGCAGTAAGATTTGGCCAGTCCTCGAGGTCTTCTTCAGTGGACTGTGTACCACGTGAAATAAATACGTGGCACGATGGACTTTAACGAACACATGCCATGGACTAGCCGCAAAAAGCATTTCTTCGATATTTCTCTATAACGTCCCTCGAATGTCTTGTCGAAGGTTCCTCAACTCCATGGATCGGCAGGGAGAGGTGGTCGGCCACTCAATGGTGAAGACAGCGCAGTTAGACAGAAGTGAGTCTTCAGTTATTTTTAAGGGATGAACTCCTGCTCATTGCATAGACACACAGGTCCCAGGAAACGGATGGTGACGGCTTGATTAACACGGTACAAAGATACAATGTTGCTCTCAGACTACATCTAAATCTGCAAGGCTACTATGCGAATCACACTTATGAGCCTGGCTGGCAGATGGATCATCGAACTACCTTCACACTAATTCTATATTATTCCACTCTTAAAATGCGCTCGAAAAAACGAACAATTGTATCTCTCCGTGCGACCTCTGTTTTCTCTTGTTTTACTTTGATGATCTTTTCTCTCTACGTGGGCTGCCGTCAACAAGATATCTTCGCAATTGAAAGAGGAACAGCCCTCGGTCACTATATTTTTAACAAATTAACCTGGTTTCGACACTGCTAGGAGTGTCTTCTTCAGAATTTAAAACAAAGAATGATCTGTGTTCTATAACATGGTCACAGAATAATGACTAAAAACGTATGACATGGTATAAGTACGGAATCGTTGTAAAAGACTGACGGTACTTATATTTCATTTATAAAATAATAAATATGCCAAAAGGGAATTAGTCACAAAGCTATTTAAAATAAAGAAAACCGTGATGGCGAGCCCTAAGGGCTGCTCGTTACTAGCGTGGTGCAGGTTATAGAATATAGATCATTCTTTGTTTTAAATTCTGAAGAAGACACTCCTAGCAGTGTTGAAACCAGGTTAATGCGTTAAAAATACAGTAACCGAGGGCTGTATCTCTTTCAATTGTAACTATTCACGGTCTCTGAACGTGCAGCCATGTACAAAATTTTAAGATATTTTCGCTTCCGGAGGAGCTATTTGGTGATCGGAATTTCGTAAGAAGATCTCGGCACAACGAAAGACGCCTTTGTTTTAATTATGTCCACCCCAAATCCTGTATCACGTCGGTGACACTCTCTCCCCACTTTCTCGATAATACAAAACGTACTGCACTTCTTTGAACTTTCTCGACGTACTCCTTTAATCCTATCTGGTAAGGATCTCACATCGCGCAGCAGTACTCCAAAACAGGACGGTCATGCTTATTGTAGGCGGTCCCTTTAGCAGATTTGTCACATCTTCCAAGTGCTCTGCCAGTAGATCGCCTTCCTCACATTTTCTATGTGTTCTTTATAGTTCAAGTTGTTCATAATTGTAATGTATAGGTATTTAGTTGGCATTCAGATTTGATTGGTTTATCGTGTACCGAGTGAGGTGGCGCAGTGGTTAGCACACTGGACTCGCATTCGGGAGGACGACGGTTCAATCCCGTCTCCGGCCATCCTGATTTAGGTTTTCCGTGATTTCCCCAAATCGCTTCAGGCAAATGCCGGGATGGTTCCTTTGAAAGGGCGCGGCCGATTTCCTTCCCCATCCTTCCCTCACCAGAGCTTGCGCTCAAAAGACCTCGTTATCGACGGGACGTTAAACATTAATATCCTCCTCCTCCGTTTATCCTGTAACCGAAATTTATCGGATTCCCTTTAGCGCTCTTTTGGATTACCTCACACTTTTCATTATGTAGGGTCAACTATCAATTTTAGCACCATAAAGATACCTGATCTGCTACGTAGTGATCGTCTCTGGTTTAGGTCTGCCCCTGGCTGTCGCCGGTGATGCCGTCGTCTGCGCACGCGGGGGCGGCTCCAGGGCGGCACGTGGCTCTGCGCCCCGCCCAATTCCAGGTCCACTCCAACTGCCGGGCCTGGACTGGCCTGGCCAGGCTCGCCCGACTACCGAAATTAAAATGCATGCCTCGCGCGCGCCGGCCCGCACGTTAAATTGATTCGGCAGAGGAGAGGCGACGGCCGGCGCGGTGCGCCGTGTCCACGCACGCTACGGATTTTCACCCGTCGGCCAACCGTAATGGTTTCACTGAGCACACTGTAGACCGCGACCTCTGGAACGCAGAACCGAGAGAGATGAGGTGGTCAAGTGCTTAAGGAAACGGCTCCTAATTCGGGAGGACATCAGATCAAATGATTGTCCAGTCTTCTAGATAACCTTTTCCGAGATTTCTCTAAAACTCGTAAACGGCAAAATTCCTTCCCCACGCTTCCTCAATGACTAATGCGCCAATAGATGATTCTTACACACTGTTGAAGTTAGTAAATGCCTTCTTGACAGTTACACGGTGTATTGAATTGTCGGAACGCTGAATATTTGACACTGTAGGTACTATACGCATGGAAAAAGCGAAGAAACCATGCATTACGGGAGACAACGGTTAAATTTGCTGAAGCTTGCTTCTTCCCTGTCTTACCAAGCAAACGTAGCTGACGTTTCCTTTATTGAAATGGAGTCGAAGACAATTTGTTAGTAGCATTTCCATACCGCAAACGCTCTTTTGTGTTGTGAGACATTAATAAATCTCGGGAAAGGAAGCTGCAGGTAAAATCAGAGACGACAATAAAGTAAAATAAAAGTAAGACGAATTCTTACACTGCTCGTCTTTCTTCGGAATACACAGGGTGTTCGGAAATTCCCGCTACAGACTTATAGGACTTGGAGAGGGGAGTGAGTACATATTATTTTGAACAGAAATCCAAGGCCGCAAACGTCATCCAACGTTGCTCCAGAGCGTCAAAGTTACAGGCGCCAGCCTCTTTAAATATACGTATATACAGATTTATTCCATGACGATATTACAAACTTCAATTTGAGGTGAGGGTTCCTGGTTCGAAAACGAACAAGTCCACAGTTAAACGTGAAAATATATATATATATATACATATACTGGTAGTGTTGTTGGTAAGAATGTAGAGTAGTCAACTTTCAGAGGTGGTAGTATAGTCCAAAACGAGGAAAAAATATCCAGTAAAAACGGCCTGTTAACTGCATACCTTAAGAGATACGAGCACTCGTTCAATAGAGGAGATTAATAAGTGCTCTTAGCTCCAGAGGTATGCATTTTAGAACCCGTGTTTACTGGGCACTTTTTCCGTCTTTTGTGCCATACACCACCTTTAACAGATGCATATCGTAAATTCTTATCAAAAGTAGTAGCGGGACATGTATTCCACTGTCACAGGTGTCAGAACGACTTTCGCTTATCAATTTCGATTCGTTAGTTTCTGAAACAGTGACTCTTAAATTGATACATTTATCCATCTTCCTAGAAAGGTTGTATCATCATCATGGGATCGCTCTCTACATACTTGCATTTACAGACGGCGGCACGTATACGTTCGACGCTCCGTATCATCGTCGGATGACGTTTCGGACGTGGGTTCCTGTTCGAAATAGTATATACTCACTCCCCTCTACAAATACTGGAAGTTTGTAACGGGAATTTCCGAACACCCTGTGTATTGGCACAGCCCAATTTCTACTACTTTGTTTTCATCTTTTCTCCTTACTGCAAGTTTTATCTTCACTGTCGTTACATTTTTCCCGACGTTATGGCCAAACTTCTGTATCGCTCCTCTTGCGCCTCTTGTTTACTTGTGCACTGCTTCAAACAGCATCCTAACCTCCCTTCCTTCCTTTGTTGTTTATTCAAATATACACGTATCCTTTGCCTTTACTTTCATCGCCTGGTAAAAAACACTAGTAAACGCTGAGCTTGGACGAGCAAAGGCTTTCTGGGTCTTGTGGAACTCCTCATCTATAAAAAAAGCTCATAGTCCTTCTCGCAACAGGCGAACTCAAGGAACGAGAAAGAAGTGTGATAACTTTACGGTCGTTTGGCCCAGTGCAGGAACAGTCATGAGTGATATGCACAACAGTACTCGAGAAGAATCAGTGAAAGATAATGGGGAGCTCTGGAAACGAGGCGGAAGCAGCTTTCATTAAGAAAACACAACAAACTTCTACCCTGTATATGACATAGCTCCGTACAGTAATGGAAACGTTCTCCAAAACAGTGCATTAAATTAACGATTTAACAACAGCAAATTCTGGGAAAGCTTGCAACAGACTGGGATGAGGTGTACAGGGAACTTGATACTAATTTAAAATTTAACCTTTTCATGATACATTTGTGAAAACAGTTTCCCTAAGAAAATAGTCAAATATAATTTTAAGAAACCATCTAAAAAGCCGTGACTTACTAAAGGGATAAAAATACCATGTAAATAGAAAAGGGAAATGCATCTTATAGCTAGGAGTCGTAATGATCAAGAAACAACGTTATAAAAACTAGCTGCACTATATTAAGAAGTTCAGACGTATGTGTATTATGTCTGATATTAGCACCTCAGATAATGAAAGTAAAACAATTCTCAATATTGAAAAATGTAAATAATGTCTCTCAGAAAAATATTAAGTGGTTCTCTCTACATGCGTCTCACTAAATTTTAAGAGTCCGCCTCCGTAGCGCAGCGGTTGCGTTATCGCCTACCACGCAAGGGGAGCCGGGTTCGATTCCCGGTAGGTATTGTGTGTCCATCATTATTTTCATTATCATTGATACGCAAGTCGCCGAAGTGGCGTCAAGTTAAAAGACTTGCAATACAGCGGCCGAACCCCGAAACGGGTTCATTTTGAGAAGACACTAGTACATAAATGGCATAACGCCACTGACAAACACAGAGATTGAATAAAAGTTTGTTGCTAAGGCAAAATACGCTAAATTACTGGGTATGCGCACTAATGAAAAATTGAGTTGGTAGAAACACATTGACAATCTGCTGAAACGTTTGAGTTCAGCTACTTATACTGAAAAATTTTGGTGATGAACATATCAGTAAATTAGCTTACTATGTCTGTTTTCACTCACTGCTTGCATATGGCATCATAATCTGGAGCAATTCATCGTTAAGAGAAAAAGTATTCATCGCACAAAAGTGTGTAATTAGAATAATAACTGGAGACCACCCAAGACCACCTTGCTGACTTCTATTTGAGGTACTAGGGATATTCACAGTACCTGCACAATACGTATACTCACTTACGGAATTCGTTGTCGATAACCGACGCCAGTTAAAAAAATAATAGCAAAGTGCACAGCTACAGCACTAGAAGAAAGGATGATCTTCACTATCCAGCGTTAAATCTGAATTTGGCGCAGAAAGATTTAAATTATGCTGCAACTACAGTCTTTGGTCCTTTACGAAATAGCATTAAAAGTCTGATATATAGATGACAAGCATTTAAACCGAATTGAAATAATTTCTAAATGGCAGCTCCTTTTGCTCAATATATAAATTTTTAGGTATGTGTGTGTGTGTGTGTGTGTGTATCACTACTTCATACATATATATATATATATATATATATATATATATATATATATATATATATATATATATATATATACATTTACTTTCAGTTCAAGTAAACTAACTCCACATAAAAACATAAGCGGTTCAAATCCATTCCATTTGTACTGAGTTGTATTTGTGTTTCTTAATGAAAACTGTATAAAAATAAATATTACAGTTAAATTCAGTAATCTGTTCTCCATTCACATCCTGTCATCATTATCATCATCATCATCCTCATCATCATTATCGTCATCATCATCAGAGTTAAACAGCATAAAGAGAACCAGTTACTTGTGTTTCGGAATACTTTATTGAGATATAACTAAGGCAAGTAAAATTCCTCGAACTCTGAAAGGGCTGTATGCTGCATTTCTGGTTAATGTTCTGGAGACCTTAGAGTTGAGATAATTTGTTCACTTGATAGAACCCTTAGGGTAATTATAAAGTACAAAGGGTTATAGTTTAAATCGCTGGACCAAACAACCATGAGAGTTCTAGATGAAAGGAGGGACAGTGTTTCTCTCAATTTTAACTATGTTTGGTGATGATAGCAAGATTCAAATTAAATGTCATTTAGCATTGTCCATAACTTTGCGCATACAGTAAATCAGGGTTCATTTAATATGTACAACATTTTTTTTGTGTCATTGGGGAGGTTTTTGAAAACCTTTGACAGTTTAAGGGGAGTATATAGTTCGCTATTTTACCATTTATACCGGATCTTGGCAGAAGAGTAAATAGCTACTAGAACTCAAGTAAGTGGCATGATTCCGGAAACTGAAATTCATATCCTCGAAATAATCCAATATCCTCCACTAGCCGGCCTTTGTGACCGAGCGGTTCTAAGCGCTTCAGTCTGGAAGCGCGCGACCGCTACGGTCGCAGGTTCGGGTCCTGCCTCGGGGTTGGATGTGTGCGTGATGTCCTTAGCTTAGTTAGGTTAAAGTAGTTCTAAGTTAAGGGGACTGATGACCTCAGAAGTTAAGTCCCATAGTGCTCAGAGCCATCTGAACCATTTTAACCCCCACTAAAGACATTTCCGACATTGCTTACGACATCCAACCAATTGAACATCAATGAAAAATAAGCTTGCTTACGTTAGAATTGATTCCAAGTTTCAGTCTTCTCTTGTAAAATCGAAAGAACCTTTCTGAAGCACCCTGTATTACGCCAGTACCAAGTTACGTCAGGGGATGTGACGCTGGAGGTGAGCTAGTCGGACAGAGGTAACACAAACAGCGCGCAATAGTTGTGTGATTGTACAGGGGCGAACGGAGAGTGGATGCCAGTGTGGCTGTAGACAGGTACGGATACGTAAAGAGGCCTGGAAGTGCCTCCCGCACAGCGGAGAGGACGCTTGCGTCTGTCCGCCTCTTCCCAGGACGCCGGCTGGCCCACGCTACGTGGCCCCGGGCTGGGCTGCTGATAGAGCGCTGTCGCTTCGCGCTTTGTCTCCCAGCCGCTCATTTCTGGTGCCGCTGCGAACGGCTTCCGCGCGCGCTGCAAATGAGCGACGCCGCCTCGGCGGGCACGCGAGATGGATGCGGCAGGAGGAGGCGGTAGCGGAGGGAATGGCTGAGCGATGGGCTCTGAAAATTGTACTGCGCCGCTTTACGGCGCTGCGCTAACAGGCCGGAACGCCCTCGCCTCGCCTCGCCTCGCCTGAGGGATTGGACCTGTTGTCGCCCACGGAAGACGTCCACACGCAGGCGAGGCAGAACCGCCGGTCACGGCCACTGGTGTGGGTGATGACGAACTTCGAGCGGTCCGATGCATCATGGCTGCTTTGTTATAGGTTAAACTGCCAATGAAACGTTAACAGAATAACAGATGTCAGGGTATACTTTGTCATGGAACGGTGCAATATGTTTATAAGCAGACGCAACGGATTATTTTTTCCCTTTCCTCCATTACATTCCGATACGAATGGGAACGAGTTTCGAAGGGATGCCTTGAAACATAATGAAGAAGGTACTGAACTCGAAATGAAATAAAGCCAGTTTGACTTCCTAGCAAAAAAATGGTTCAAATGGATGTAAGCAGGACTTAACATCTGAACCATCAGTAGCCTAGACTTAGAACTACCTCAACCTAAC
This sequence comes from Schistocerca piceifrons, assembly GCF_021461385.2. NCBI lineage: Eukaryota > Metazoa > Arthropoda > Insecta > Orthoptera > Acrididae > Schistocerca > Schistocerca piceifrons. The sequence goes on from NC_060138.1 coordinate 425,332,005, forward strand.
TAACCTAAGGACATCACACACATCCATGCCCGAGGCAGGATTCGAACCTGCGGCCGTAGCAGTCACGCGGTTCCGGACTGAAGCACCTAGAACCGCTCGGTCACAGCAGCCGGCTGACTCTCCTTGCACCACTCGGGTCAATATGACCACATAAGCACAATGGACATATATATCTCCCTAGGTTTCAAAGCTGACAGACTCAAAATATACACCGACAGGAAAGTAAAGAAAAGAAATCTCGGAAATACATTTGTCTAGGAAACAATTTAAGTAATTAACATTGCAAGGTCACAGTTTAATGTAAGTGCGAGATAAGCCATTGCAAATGTGGAACGCTGGTACATTAATAACCGGTGTAACAGCCAGTATGTTGAATGCAAGCATGCAAACGTTCATGCATTGCTTTTTATAGGTGCCGGACGTCAGTTTGTGGGGTTGAGTTCCATGCCTGTTGCACTTGACTGGTCGATACGAGGACGGTTAATACTAGTTGGAGATGACGCTGGAGCTGTCGTCGAGTGACGTCCCATATGTACTTGATAGGAGACAGTTCTGGCTATCCAGCAGGCCGAGGTAACATTTCGAGTATGTTGGGTTACAACAGCATTATATCGGCGAGACAGGCCGGGATGGCCGAGCGGTTCTAGGCGCTACAGTCTGGAACCGCGCGACCGCTACGGTTCGAATCCTGCGTCGGGCATGGCTGTGTGTAATGTCCTTAGGTTAGTTAGGTTTAAGTAGTTCTAAGTTCTAGGGGACTGATGACCTCAGAAGTTAAGTCCCATAGTGCTCAGAGCCATTTGAACCGTTTTTTTAACCATATCGGCGAGCATTATCCTGTTGGAAAACACCCCCTGGAATGTTGTTCTTGAATGACCATACTGACATTCAATTTCGTAGTCAGTGCACTTCTGCTGTCATACGAAATCGCATCCCAGACCATAACAACAGGTAAATGTAAATGTCATATGACTAGGGCCTCCCGTCGGGTAGACCAGACGCCGAGTGCAAATCTTTCGGTTTGACGCCACTTCGGCGACTTGCGCGTCGATGGGGATGAAATGATTATGATTGGGACAACACAACACCCAGTCCCTGAGCGGGAAAAATCTCCGACGCCGCCGGGAATCGAACCCGGGCCCTTAGGATTGACATCCTGTCGCGCTGACCACTCAGTTACCGGGGACGGACATAACACCAGGCGTATGTCTGGTGTGCTAGCACACTGTCAAGTGGGTTGTAGACCCGCAACTGGGCTGCTCCTGACCAACACACGGTCACCACTGGCACAGAAGCAGCACCAGCCTTCATCGGAAAACCTGCCCTCCGATGAGCTCTTACTTGACACCACTGAAGTTGCATGTGGAGTTCGTTTCGGTTCAATGGAATGTACGCTACAGGGTGTTAGAGTCGGAGCTGTGCTTCATGCAACTGATTTTCGAAGATTTGTTGTGTCACTGTGGATCCAACTGCTGTTCGAATTGCTGCTGCAGATGCACTATTCGCAGAGCCATACGCTGAATAGACGGTCCTCCCTCTCGATAATGCCCCGCAGCCGACGGGAGCCGGTTTCTCTTGCGTTTCATGTACAGTAGCTACCTTCCTGCCATGGCTTTCTGCAGTATCGAAGAGGGATCATCCATCTTCTCATAGCTCTACTATACCACCATGTTCAAGTTCGGTGAGGTGTTGGTAATGGCGTCTTTGTCCCCTTAAAGGCATTCTTGAGTAACATCAACACAACACGCCCAGTCGTAAATGTTAACTAACGCCTACGACCGTCATAACGTGCATTTGAAGCAAAAACTGATTTGCACCTTCAAAGTAGCGCTACTAGCGTCTTTCCTATGCGATTGGCCCGAAATTGGAACAGACATTACATTTCAGAAGCAGAAACACGCCTACCAATTTTCGTTTATGTCGCACAATTCCTCTTGGTGCTGCGATTTTTTCCGTCAGTGTTGTATAAGCATCGGTTCTGGCTGCTGTACAGCAAAAAGTTGTTACGAGCTCAAATTGTTGTATGGGGTTTACAACAATAATTATTCAGGTTCAATTGTGTCCAATGACATTTCGCTCTTTTTTATATATACAACACATTAAAATTTACTTAAGTTTTCTTTGCGTTGAGTACCACTAGGGTAAATATGACCCTAACTTAAATTGTTTGTTTCTTTCTTGGATGTAACTTTTTTGAAAATAGAATGACAAATGCTATGTCGAACAGCCTAATACGGAACACCTGCAACAATGAAAATGCTCATTTTTTGTACCCATTGCTAGAATTTCTTGCATCAGCTGTTGCTGTACCCTTTCTAGTACCATTTGGGTCAATATGACCCCATAAGCACACTCTAAAGTCTTATTTCCTTTGTTTTCAAACCTATTTCTCCCAAAATATATGACTTTCTGTCTCTGAGTCAATTTCATACAGTGATGTTTTGTTCAGTTTTATATTTACAAACATTAAAATTTATTCATAGGTTTTTGCACTGAGTGCCAATGAAGTCAATATGGCTCCAGTATAAATTTCTTTTTGTTTCTTAAACGTAAATTGATGAAAGTAGTATCATCACTGTTACTTCGAGTGACAGTAATGGACGTTTTTATGTTAGTTCATTAAAATATTGCCAATATTCCAGTATAAATTACCTACAGTCTATGTGACCTCAGTGGTAATCAGTGAGGCAAAAACATTCTGGCAGTAGGGAGGTTAAATAAGAGAACAGACGGCATGATAAATCAGTTAAAATTTTCCTTTTCTGTTTATTTTCACGTAATTACATTTTGGCGCGGAATGCCGAGTGAAGCTTTGGACTAGCAGTGGAAATGAGCTCATGAAACGAACGAGGGTATGGAACGAACGAGGGTATGGATAAAGTCAACAGCGATCAGCGCTCGAGACAGCGGAAATAATGATCTATAAGAAGAAATTTGAAATTATCCACAGAACAACCTACTCACAGAGACAGAAGCGAAGTCCAGAATAAAATTCGGTAGGGGAACTTAGGAAACATTTGAAATGAAAATTGTTGAAAGGTAATCTGATTGTCTCTCCCCAATGCTCTTCAATTGCGTTTTGGGAAGGATAACAAGGAATCCAAGAACACAGATTCGGACATAAAACCTCGAACGTCAGACTCAACCGTCTAGTCTTTGCAGATAATTTAGAAATAGTTACCGAAAGCATCGATGCAGCAACTATTGAAAGAGACGGGGAAAACGTTGGATTATATATTTCTTTCCAGAAGACAGAAATCATAATTAACATTAAAAATGCTCCTAAATTCCCTAGCACAAGGTACAATTGATTCAAAAGAGTGAATATACAAAACTACTTAGGAGAAACAATACAGCCCAACGGTCTAGATAAGGAAGCAAAGATAAACAGAGCCCAGAAAATGAAATGGCTTATCTGTTAACAAAGGCCATTCACCATAAACAAATCACTCTCAGTGAAAACAAAAATCCAAAGCTACAAAGCTGTCATACAACCTGAATGTCTTTATGCAACGGTATGTTTAGTCCTCAACAAAAAGGGAGCAATTGAGGAGTTAGATAAAGGAAGATGTGGCCTTGACTTGATGTCTTCGAGAGGGTGTTAGTTAAGATAGTCCGACTGGACACAAACACATTTTATGTAACGTGATGTAACAATATCCTTTTTAAATTTGACATTTGACTTTTGACTACGATTATATTACCCATGGCGTGGAATCAGTCTCGCTTTCATTATACTATTACAACTAAATACTTTTCCTCTGAACTTGCTTATTATACAAGTGCAAATTATTGCATGATATGATTTTCATTGGTACATCTAGATATTTTTCAACTTGCGTCTCATACAAGGATGTGTGGAACCAGTCTAATTTTTGTCGTTGCTGTTACCACTAAATATCTCATTTAACTTGCCTCTGACACAAGTGGAAGTTACTGCGCGATACGGTTATTACTGGTACATCCAGTTTTTGCTCCACCTGTGTCTAATACGAGAATAATCTGAGGGCGGTAATCATATTTCCATTGTTGTGTGTGTACGCTATATAGGCAATTAAAAAGCTTTACAGTTCAACAGATTACGTATGATCACTTTCTCCTTTCCTGAAAATGTCAGGCATCACTAGTTGCACATTTAATCACGAAAGAATTAATCACTAATGTTAAAATATCAAGGAATTCTATGTGATAGTGTGTGCAAAAGTGTGGCTAATGTTTAAAGGACAATATATGCGTCTTAGGTTATTTTCCGTGCTTAAATGACAGCAAGGTAATTTTCCGTCTTTATAATTCTTAAGGAAGCTGTATGACGCAGTAATATTTGTTTCAATAGAGTGACGCAAGCAAACTGAAATTTTCTGTATTTTTTCATTCTTTTTAAGGTTGTAATTACCACTAATTTGGGAAATACTGCACAACAGTACCGTCCATGATCACTGATCATTACATACCCTGAACTCATCAAAAGGGAATAAACATAAAACAGATGTTCCTACCGAGGAGTAATACTGTACAATATATACTACCCAAGGAAAGAGACTACAAAAACAAACTTATTTAAAAATGTATCTAAAAAGTACCCGTTAAGCAATACAGTACATATAGTGAAGAAGGAACATTCAGATCAAAAGTAAATAAAGTATTTAAAAGTATACCAACATTCTTCCTAAATAAAAAAAAACTCAAGCTGAAATTCTTGGGCATATTACACTCCTGGAAATTGAAATAAGAACACCGTGAATTCATTGTCCCAGGAAGGGGAAACTTTATTGACACATTCCTGGGGTCAGATACATCACATGATCACACTGACAGAACCACAGGCACATAGACACAGGCAACAGAGCATGCACAATGTCGGCACTAGTACAGTGTATATCCACCTTTCGCAGCAATGCAGGCTGCTATTCTCCCATGGAGACGATCGTAGAGATGCTGGATGTAGTCCTGTGGAACGGCTTGCCATGCCATTTCCACCTGGCGCCTCAGTTGGACCAGCGTTCGTGCTGGACGTGCAGACCGCGTGAGACGACGCTTCATCCAGCCAAACATGCTCAATGGGGGACAGATCCGGAGATCTTGCTGGCCAGGGTAGTTGACTTACACCTTCTAGAGCACGTTGGGTGGCACGGGATACATGCGGACGTGCATTGTCCTGTTGGAACAGCAAGTTCCCTTGCCGGTCTAGGAATGGTAGAACGATGGGTTCGATGACGGTTTGGATGTACCGTGCACTATTCAGTGTCCCCTCGACGATCACCAGTGGTGTACGGCCAGTGTAGGAGATCGCTCCCCACACCATGATGCCGGGTGTTGGCCCTGTGTGCCTCGGTCGTATGCAGTGCTGATTGTGGCGCTCACCTGCACGGCGCCAAACACACATACGACCATCATTGGCACCAAGGCAGAAGCGACTCTCATCGCTGAAGACGACACGTCTCCATTCGTCCCTCCATTCACGCCTGTCGCGACACCACTGGAGGCGGGCTGCACGATGTTGGGGCGTGAGCGGAAGACGGCCTAACGGTGTGCGGGACCGTAGCCCAGCTTCATGGAGACGGTTGCGAATGGTCCTCGCCGATACCCCAGGAGCAACAGTGTCCCTAATTTGCTGGGAAGTGGCGGTGCGGTCCCCTACGGCACTGCGTAGGATCCTACGGTCTTAGCGTGCATCCGTGCGTCGCTGCGGTCCGGTCCCAGGTCGACGGGCACGTGCACCTTCCGCCGACCACTGGCGACAACATCGATGTACTGTGGAGACCTCACGCCCCACGTGTTGAGCAATTCGGCGGTACGTCCACCCAGCCTCCCGCATGCCCACTATACGCCCTCGCTCAAAGTCCGTCAACTGCACGTACGGTTCACGTCCACGCTGTCGCGACATGCTACCAGTGTTAAAGACTGCGATGGAGCTCCGTATGCCACGGCAAACTGGCTGACACTGACGGCGGCGGTGCACAAATGCTGCGCAGCTAGCGCCATTCGACGGCCAACACCGCGGTTCCTGGTGTGTCCGCTGTGCCGTGCGTGTGATCATTGCTTGTACAGCCCTCTCGCAGTGTCCGGAGCAAGTATGGTGGGGCTGACACACCGGTGTCAATGTGTTCTTTTTTCCATTTCCAGGAGTGTAAATGAAAGAAATTAACTGGAAACGTTGTGCATTTCTATGCAGTCGCAGAAAGGCCAACAACGAAACAATAAACAGGCTCGTGTAATGTATCATATAGAGATCACGTTTGCGATTTTTTGACTCCACTAATGTTCACGTAAAAATCCAGAGGTGATATGCGCGCAGGAACTTCGCAAGTCTGTGTAGATTTTCTATTGTGCTCCCTGGTGTGAAGAAATAATAACAATTATAACAAGTCAATTCGAACTCTATTTTAGCTGTATGCTTCGTGCTGACTGGAACTATGAGAAGATAGCGCTACTATATTCTGCTTAAGGCAACAAATGAGATACTTAGTTGAAATATGTTAAACTGAGTCCATAATTTATATTAAACGTTTGGTGATTTGTACTCAGCAGCAATATTTAGGAAATACTGTTCATTATTCAGAAACAGATTTTGGCAAGAATAGAAGATCATAGCGTTTGAGGAATTTAAATTTGTAACTAGCTGCTAGTAATGGCGGTAGTATTTACTCACATATCTTACGGCGCGAATTTGAACCTGCAACATCGTAATAATTTTTAGAAATTAAATTCAATTTTTGCTTACAATAAACTTAAATCATTCTATGACCCATACAACCAGAGAGAAGAAGCAAACATATTGCAACATTTCTGCTTGCCAGATGCATTACACATTTTAATGGAGAATTAAAGGAAGGAGGAATAATGCACCTTGAAACATAAAAAAGAAAAATGTTTCGGCAGAAAATTCGTGGCTAGGTAGTTGGTCTGGAAGAAAACCCAAAAAGACTGGTAGGATTTAGTCTGCTCTTGGGAATGTGTTAGGCACAAAGAAAATCTGGAACGAAACTCTGAAAATACCATTCGCCGTACTTTGCGTAGTCCAATGGTCGGCAAAGTCATTAGTGAAAAAAGCCAATTATCAACAGAACAGCGACTGAAATTTCTTTTGAGAGCCATATTTTTTAAACTTTAACTGTAAACGAAGATACATCATTATTAACTTAATTAAGGTACTCCTAAGTTGCTCTTTGCTAAAAACGTTCTGAAACTGTATGATGTACCTTCGCTGAGGTCGACTCCTTTGAACCTTCACACCAACACTCGTCGTGTATACTTGTTTCGCCTATCTCATTCCGCTCATCCGTCCTGTACGTCCATACCATCTCAATACTAAACACGACATCTTCTTTCACTTATTAAAGATCCCTAAAATCCACTTACAAAACTTCAAATAAAGTCTTAAGTCTTACTTAAAGTTTTTGTTCGTTGAATGAAATATAATACATAACGATATTCTTTATTGGTAAAATTAGAGTGTAAGATATTTATAAAATTAATCACGACAGACACTGTCAAAAAGTAATGCGAACAGTAGCCTTGCATCTGCTTGGAAAGTTTTGGTAAGTAATGTTTGTATGTTGTTTTTAATTTTCCTCGCGAATACAGGCTCTCAGCAATAAGAACTTTTCAATTTACTGTTGATATGGTTCATCCTTGAAAATGATTGTTCGCATGAATATGTAGACCTGAATAAGGATAGAACAGCAAACGCTTCTCTTCAGAGCACTCGCCGAAAGATAACGAGACACCAACTAAGTATGTAAAAATAGAAAAAGAAAACCAGTCATATCTAGAGGTACTCTTAGCTGCTACTACAGCAGCTTGCATTTCTATGTCACAATCATTGTCTGTTTCACTTATTACCGACTCATAATTATTATCAAATCACTTTCAGGTGATCCCATGTTAGTTCATTAGAATGTAATTATCTTCTCCGACAGATCGCACGCTTTTTTTCCATACGTCACAAGAAACTGTTCCACACTCTTCAGCGGAACAGACATCCCTTCACCTACTTTATTTAGCGTCAACGTCAGCACGTTAAAAATTATTATGTCACAGGCAACAGAAGTGGTGCGGGTAGCAGCGAATACGTGTTGCCTGTCACCTTTACACTGCCTAAAGCCTCTTCAAAAAAGACTCGCCCAGGCCGAAAACTGACTTCTCTCCATGGGTCAAGAAGTTTTATTCGCACTGTCTATGAGCGCACGCAAGTTCATTTTCTGGAAGAGCGACATGTAAGTGGCCAAAGAGCTGCATGTGGATAGCGAGCCGCGGTTTGGTGACCATTGGCGTAGGCCGGCAAGGTCCAAACGGTGATTATAATAATATCATTTCACACAATATTTTTGCATTATTTTCTTCTGTTCCTTTTTTTCTTTTTCCAAAAACCCTTATTCCCAAAAGTATGCATTCTGTAATAGTAAAATCTTATTCTTCTTTCTCAGTCCAACGTCTCGAGGCAAGCAGGTAGGAGGTTACTGTTTACGAAACTGAAACCTGATATTCTCGCTATGGTCCTAATGCTGCCGACAATGCGTTTAGTGTTAGGTGATGAAGTAACTGATGTATAGAGCGAGCTGCGTGAGGAGTGATTGTTAGTGAGTGATAAATAAATAGTATAGCGCTAGTTTCTCACTTTTGTAAATAACTTCTACGAAAAGCAGTACTGTACACTTCGACTGAACCGAATAAGGCAGTGCTGTTTTAAACTCACTGGAATTGTGTTCGGAAGGATGGAGGCTTCTGTCTCCATTCGGCCATCTTGGTTTTGAACTTCCATGGTTACAATAAATTACTTCGCACAAATGAGGACATGGTTCTTACTACACTGTCGAAAACAAATTGCAGCCCCCTCAAGGACAAATGAGGTGACAGGTAGTTCATCATTGTAGGAGTGTACGATAAATTCAAACCAAATGAAAAACACATGTCATAATAAAGGGTGCCCACACAGCCGCATTAATACTCAGATGGGTATCCGGCGAGAATGCAGGCGTGTTTCTCCGCATGCTAACGATCGTGAAGGTCCCAAGTGCCATCCTTCTGTACGCTGTCCCAAGCATCTTCCGCACCTACTGTTGCAGTTCGGCAGTGGCTCTTGCAGGCACTGGAGAACGAGGAAGTTCCCTCTTTATCATGTTCCATACGGGTTCAACTGGCGACAGACCTAGTGATATAGCTGTCCAGAGCAGGTTCTGTGTACTCTGAAGAGTAGGTTCCGTCACAGGACAGTAAGTGGATGTGCATTGTCCTGCTCAGAAAGCACATCACCTTCGTGTCGAAAACATGACAGAACACGGGGACAACAGCCTGTCAGTTATAGGAGGCACTGGTTACTTTACCTTCCAGTAACACCAAATGTGACCACGAATTGTAACTAATGCTCCTCCCCCCCCCTCCCCCCCCCCCCCACAGGTACTTCAAGTAGCCTGCCACTGGACTTGCGTCGTGGGCGAATGCGCTCTGGAATAAGCACCTGTACAGGTCTACACAACACGAATGTACGTCCATAACTTGCATACTGTCATCATGAAGACAACAGAGCACCATTTCACTCTCCAGTCAACTCTTTCACTACAACGGAGCATCCATCTTGGCGGTGCTGCGGTTCACTAGTAGCCTGATCCTGACCAGAAACACACGTGATCTTAGTCATGCTGCAAGCAGACGGTTCCTGATGGCCCCTGAGGACACAGCAGGTGCAACACGTGCCCTAGTTTTTTTCCGTGGATGATGTTACGTCGGTCACAGCTGCTCGTACAGCACATCGATTTGACGTCGGTCTGTACTGCGCGGAGGTCCAGAACGTGGTCTACGGGTGTTGGGATCTTTCCGAGACCAGTGCTGAAAGCAACGACACATCACCTACACATTGTGCCCAACATGTGCTTCAGTCTGACGATACGACTACCCAGGTTCCCACAGGCCCACAGTGCGACGCTCTTCAAATGACTCTAGTCAACAGGAGGACGCACTCGTCGGTGGGGCATGCTTGAACCCTAGAGTGGATGTTGCAACCACTATTAATCTCTAAGCTGAAAAGAGTTACTGCCCGCAGAATCGAAACAGAGGCCGCACAGACAGGACTCCTGAGTCCCATCTGATCGCCGATGACCGTGACAAATGAATCACTAACACAACAACCATCAATACGCCCGTATTATACCCCGGCAACAGTGAACGCAGCCCTTGAGAATGTTGCACTTTTTTGTGTTAAAGGCCACGACCGACCGCTTGTCCCATCCCCGTAAAACCAGACCTAAAATTATGTACGTAAATAGCTGTACATATAAATGATTTTTTCCTTGTTCTTAAACTGTATATCCATAACACTTCCACTCTCCTTCTAAAAGTGAAACACAGTTGAATAAAACTGATACTACTATTGCTACTAGTGGTACTCCATTTCGAGTACACTAGTGACCTGAATCTATACTATGTGATCAAAAGTATCCGGACACCCACAAAAAACATACCTTTCTCATATTAGGTGCATTGTGCTGCCACCTACCGCTAGGTACTCCACATCAGCGACCTCAGTAGTTATTAGACATCCTGAGAGAGCAGAATGGGGCACTCCACGAAACTTACGGACTTCGAACGTGGTCAGGTGATTGGGTTTCACTTCTGTCATACGTCTGTACGCGAGATTTTCACACTCCTAAACATCCCTAGGTCCAATGTTTCCGAAGTGATAGTGAAGTGGATACGTGAAGGGGTACGTACAGCACAAAAGTTGAAGAGGGACGTAATGTGTAATAGGCAGACGTCTATCCAGACCATCACACAGGGATTCCAGACTGCATCAGGATCCACTGCAAGTACTGTCACAGTTAGGTGGGAGGTAAGAAAACTTGGATTTCATGGTCGAGTGGCTACTCATAAGCCACACATCACGTCGGTAAATGCCAAACGACGTCTCGCTTGGTGTACAAATCGTTAACATTGGACGATTGAAGAGTGGAAAAGCGTTGTATGGAGTGACGAATCACGGTACACAATGTGGTGATCCGATGGCATGGTGTGGGTATGGTGAATGCCCGGTGAATGTCATCTGCCAGCGTGTGTTGTGCCAACAGTAAAATTCCGAGGCGGTGGTGTTACGCTGTGGTCGTGTTTTTCATGGCGGGGGCTTGCACCTCATGTTTTGCGTGGCCTACATTTATGTTTTAAGCACCTTCTTGCATCCCACTGTTTAAGAGCAATTTGGGGATGGCGACTGCATGTTTCAACACGATCGAGCACCTGTTCATAAGGCACAGCCTGTGGCGGAGTGGTTACTCGACAACAATATCCCTGTAACGGACTGGCCTACACTGAGTCCTCACCTGAATCCTATAGAACATCTTTGGAATGTTTTGGAACTGCAACGTCTTGCCAGGCCTCATCGACCGACATCGATACCTCTTCTCAGTGCAGCACTCCGTGAAGAATTGGCTGTCATTCCCCAAGAAACCTTTCATCACCCGATTGAACGTATGCCTGGGAGAGTGGAAGCTGTCATAAAGGCTAAGAGTGGTACAACACGATATTAAATTCCAGCATTACCGATGGAGGGCGCCACGAACTAGTAAGTCATTTTCAGCCAGGTGTCCGGATACTTTTGATCACATAGTGTAGCTGTAATGGTGAAATGAGAGTATATTTTGCTCGTGAAGAAACAGTACTGCGTAAATGACTTTTTCTCTTTGCCGAATTTCGGTCAATGGGCAAGCTTTAACCAAAGCACCTGAAGTTACCGCAAGATTGATGAGTTTTCAGTCCTTTACGATGAAAATGAAATTTAATAATACTGTGTAACTCGAACAAAGTAAAAACAAACTATATAGTTTCAAATGAATGGAACAGCCCGTAATTCTGCTGATGGTGGACAATTTTGTCTGCAGAGCAGCTGCAAAGGTTCAAGACTGCACCGAAGTGCAGAAAGACCTGCACACGTTTGACAATTTATGCAGTGGCTGGAATTTGCCAGTCACTTTCAGAAACGAGGTCTGCACTTTCATATGCGACTTTCAAGTGAGCAACGATTTCTTTCTCAGCGGAAAGTTCGCATTGTGAAATTCTCTCCATCCACTACTACCTCGACTGAAAACCTCTTTCCAATGCGCAAAGACACGTAACAAAATTTGGTGTTGAGTTTGCAACCAGTTTATAACGTAAGGCTGTACCTAAAATTACTGACATAACACAAACTGTTTGTTACATCCCTGTCATGAAGTCGTAGCTTCACTGATAATTGTGGGTTCCGCGTGCTGCGCGTAGACAGGACAAAGGGGCCCGAACGAGCCCCGTGTCATCCTCAGCCAGCGGCGTCATTGGATGCGGTATGGAGGGGTATGTGGTCAGCACACCGCTCTCTGTATCGTTGCCGAGTTTCTTGACATTAGAACCGCTACTAACCGGCCGAGTAACAGCTCAGTTGACCCCACGAGACTGAGTGCACCCCATAGTTCTCGTCCCACAGAGGAAATAGTCCTTGGCAGTACCGGAAATCGAACCGAAGTCACTAGCATGGCAGTCAACCGCATTCACCATGCTGCTCTATGGTAGCGGATACCGCTGATTGTAACCTTCCTACAGTTTCGATTGTACATTTTGCTTTGTTGTAGAGTTTGCACATAGACGTACGCAAACATTCATTTTATTTTGTTACAGAAAATCCAGGACTTGCGAAAACAGTGTTTTAATGAATATAACTGTACAAGTGATACTGTGTGCTACGTACCATATTGTTTCATCAGTGAAGATAACTTCTTTGTCAGGATCGCTAATAATAATACCCATTCTCGATGGTCGGTTTCGGTAATCAAAGTTACCTTCTTCAGGTCTCGATAGAAAGTTGTTGCATATGTCTGTCTGCGGAGATCTCAAGATGATAACTTTGATTAACGAAACAGGTTGTCGAAAATAAAGATTATTATTATTATTAGCGATCTTAGCAAAGAAGTTTATCTTTACTTATGTATTATCACAGAGCATCTCTTACTTCTCAAAATGAGTAAACTAAAAAATACTATATTATGGCCAATTGATGTTGCCCCGTTTCGGAGGGCCAAATATTAGCGAAGTTGTGAAGTTAATCTAGCGCCAACAAAATCAGCCCACAAATAAAATGAGATGGCGTGATACGGTATCGTGCAGCAGGTTGTACTCATCACGACAGATAGTTGAAAATGAAGTAAATGCTTCAGACTTGAAATGCTACGGCGCTTCGTTTATGAGAAGAGAACCGATTTCAGTTTCCAATTTTCTCACATATACTCAAATAAACAAATAGCGCTATCCAGGTATATTACCTTAATTGCAAAAACGTCTCTTGAATCATACACACGCATTATCATCAACCTCTTTCATTTATACACTACGAAAAAATTTTACTCTCGGAATTCAGAGAGCGCTATTAAAGAGTGTCAGAGGTTATATTAAGAGTAGTGCTAACGAAGTAAGAAAGTTCTCAACATCTGCACCGTCGCTTCGAACAGCGAAACAAGGATTGCAAATAAATGGTACAGCACAATTAAATTTACACGCAACGGTGAACGACTTCGGAGAAATTTTATACTGTCAACAATATCACTGGACTGTAAAACATTTAGAACTGCAATTATCCTACGAAAACAAGTAAACAGAGCATATTAGCAGTGTGATCGCAAAAACAGTTCACAGGGCAACATACTCATCTGTAAAAATGGACTACTTATCTCTTGTCGATAAAATGAATATAGCTGTGGTAATAACACTAGACAGGAGGAACTACAGATAAGAGGAATGAAGTCCGATACTGTCGATGAAAATACATGCTGGCTGTCAAGTTGGAAAAACGTTGTATACACAGACAAACAGGATCGTTCATTTTGATTATATATCACGATTCGTTGTTGGCTGACACCTATGACGTAACAGTGAGACGTTTAAATTTTATCGTTTCGTATTCCGCTAGCGTGGCTGTCAATACTCTGTCTGTTCTATACCCCAAAGTAGAAATGTTATATGACTGCCACAGACCACAATGTCGGTTCTAGGCGCTTCTGTCCGGAACCGCGCTGCTGCTACGGTCGCAGGTTCGAATCCTGCCTTGGGCATGGATGTGTGTGATGTCCTTAGAAGTCTAGGGGACTGATGACCTCAGATGTTAAGTCCCATAGTGCTTAGAGCCATTTGAACCTTTTTGAACCACAAGGTCGTTTGCGGAGTATAGGATAGTTGAGAAACCAATGCTTTCAATGTTCTGGGCACAGAGTTAAAGCCGGCCGCGGTGGCCGAGCGGTTCTAGGCGCTTCAGTCCGGAATCGCGCGACTGCTGCGGTCGCAGGTGCGAATCGTGCCTCGGGCATGGATGTGTGTGATGTCCTTAGGTTAGTTAGGTTTAAGTGGTTCTAAGTTCTAGGGGACTGATGACCTCAGATGTTAAGACCCATAGTGCTCAGAGCCATTTGAACAAAGTCAAAATATTGTCGTAAACTTAACCGTACTGTTTTGAAATTTCCATCAAAACTGGTTGATGCGTATTTAGAGCAAGAAATGTATAATCACGTGTGCCCTCTGCACTGCACAAATTTGGTAGCGATTTCATTACAATGCGAAAAAAACACCTCTATCTCACTCTCCGTCACCCAAAGACCTTGAAATCACTTAGTGGTCACTTTGATACAGCAGCCTATTCAAGAAGACTGTCGGATATTATTCCAGAACCCAAACTTAATATTCCTCCCTCCTCGATGTTGTTCCGTTTCAATGCCCTTTTCCGTTTCTCAGCCCTACATTTTTATGAGCTAAACGTGATATGATGATGTCGTAATATCTTTGTGACAGAGATTAAGAATGTGAACATATGTTCTGACCCAGTTCTCGTCCTGCTTATTTTTATGGGGAATTCCTGTTACGCACGTAAACCATGTTGGGTGATTTCTTATAAGATCCTTTGAATGGGTCCGCTGCCGGTTTCTTTTTCCACCCTTCTCCATTGCTGCGTATGTTTCCCCTGTAATGATTGCGATGACAATGACGTGTTAATTCGTTTCCTTTCTGTCCACGTGATATTCATAACTGTTGGAAAATAGTGACACAAAATTAATAAAGCCTCGTGACATAATAGATACAAGAAATTAAAATTTTAACGTCAAAGTTACCTTCATCTCCAACATCACAGTCACCTTCCGATGTTTAACAAGCCCGAACACACGCTGATCGGATCCAGTCCTGGACCCAGTCACACACTTCGTCGTCCGTTGCAAATCAATGTCCGCAAAAAGCTTGTTTTAGAGGTCCAAACACATGAAGTCACACGGTGAACGGTCGGGACTGCACGGCGGATGTTCCTGCGTTTCCCACCGAAATTGCTACAATGTTGTCTTCACCGCATTGGCCGTGTGTGGGTGGGCATTATCATGCAGGAGGATAACGCCACGCCATTGGACAACATGCCTCGGCGTTTCGACTTGATGGCTCGTCTAAGGCTCTGTAAAGTGCCTTGATAACGCCGGGCATTGATGGTGGTTCCCCGTTCCAGGAACTCGACAAGCAGTAGGTCCTTGTGGTAAAAAAAGGACATTATGACCTTCCCAGAACTGGTGTGCACGGGCTTTGATTTCTTGGAGGTGGTGAAGTCTCATGTTTCCACTGCTTGCTCTGACGCCTGATTTCCGGTTCAAAACGGTGACACCATGTTTCGTCACCTGCGACAATACGTGACAGAAAGTCGTATTCCTCCTCATGATAAAATAGGAGATGACTCAAAGAAAGCGCCATTCAAGTATTGCGCTGTTCGGCTGTTAGTTGGTGGGGAACCCACTACGCACAGTTTTTTCGAAAGTTCGAGTGTTGATGCTTTATGGTGTGGGCGGTGCCCATGCTCACACCCGGTAACCGATGGATCTCGTCCACGGTGATTCTGTGGTTGTCTAAAGCATTCACTTCCGCAAACGAGCATCGTCTTCCAGTGACTCGAGCCCCTCAAAGAATCGTTTGCGCCATTCCACAACACTTGAACGACTCAGACTGTACTCACCGTACACAGCCTTCATCCGTCGATACATTTCAAGGCCTCCAACTCCCTCCGCCGCCAAAACTTGAATCACTCCTCGTTGTTGCTGCTTACTCGCCTGCATGTTCGGTAGTGGACGATAACCTGTGTGACCACCATCTCTTCGGCGTGAAACCACAATGGTGCTATGTAACATCAAGCGATGCGCATGCGTCAGTCTCTCTACGAATAGATGGCGCCACCATATCCGCAGTTACATGGTGCCACCTTACGTGTAAGGCAAAAGCAGACGCACTGACCAGGTTTCATTTGAATGAACCTCATATTTATAATTTTTCTTGGGCTAAACTCTAGTTTGGTTTCATTCCGTGCAAAAATGAACTGTGAGAAGTATGTTCTCAATAGGATAAGGGAACCTTCAACACCGGAAACATCCGGTACTATTGGAACTTTTGCATAACAAATGCATTCATTGCGTAATGTAGACATGGTGTTTTCTTCAGACCATATAACTGAATGCATTTAATTTCAGAGATCACATTTGCCATGTGACGCGACGCGTCACTACGAGACTAGACGTTCGTTTCTATGGTTCAAGCCGGATCACCCCACTCGCCTTTCACTTTAGAGGGAAGGGAGTCGTCTCAGGAATTGCAATTTCTTCGATTTCAGTTCGTATATGGGAGACAACACCCTAACACGATTATCACTCGCGTGAAATAACTGGAAGTAAACCGTTATTTGTCAAGTAAAAGTGAGCAGTTTTCTTTTACAATTTGCGTGTTACAGCTATGTGTGAATGTGCGCTATATATTGTGCGTGAAGTAATTATTTATTTGGGAAAGCATGAATTATCGACGGAGGAGAAGAGAAACTGCACGTAACGTCTTTAATACGACTTCAGATATACTGAAAAATCATTTACGGTGCTTGGTTCCCGTTACGCCACTTTGGCCAACTTTATTCCTATTTAGTTTGTATATAAAAAATGAAAGTGATCGGTGCACTGAATGGTGTGGCGGGACCATCAGATGAAAATACTGGAAGAGTTCAAGCAGGAATCGATCAAATTAAAAAATATATGAAAAATGAGATTAAAAATTCTTGTTTCTAATCGAAAAATTTCGCTCCTTGAGGATTAAACATGAAATTATTAAGGAAAAGGAATTTTTGAAACAAAAAGTGATTTTCGCTTGAGCTTTACTAATTGGATTATGAACATTAATATGACAGTAGCTGTAATTGAGAGCAGTAAAGTTATTTCCTAATGAGCTACTTCTGCAACTTTTTTAAATAGAAATAATTTTTTTCATTTTTCTCCTTTTCCTACATAACCAAAATTGCACACATCTCTTTTTGAGGCCAATGAACCGAAACAGGAGGATAAAAAAAAAGATAACTAGAAAAATAATGGCGACCCTAGTGTTGCATCTACCTACATCAAATCTGTGCCTCCTCTGTCAGTTCATCAAACCATCTCGCTTACTTAATCGATCAGTGGTCTACAATGTTTATGGTTCTACCCATACTTACAATCAGATCTCGGAGCAAAGTTTTTCCCAGATATTTTCACATGAAAAAGCACGGTCGATCCAACTGCTTCTCTCTACGCTTGTAAGCCGACCGCTGTGCACAATACACTTACCACAATATCATATGCGTTCGTCATCGCACGTCTCTCTTAGCCGCAGAGAATTACACCGTTCAATGATTCCCTTTTTATATTTTCTCCAAAGACGTAAACCTTCTTCCTATCGTACCTCCTAGCTGGCTACATTACGATAAAGTAGCGTGTAATGCATGAAGTGATGGCGCGGCCTATCTTGTATTTCGTTCTGCGTAATAAGGGCCAGCATTTCCTCCGATTTTTATCGCCGCAGTGTTATTGAAACGGAAGAGTATAATCACTTGAATATCATTCGGCAGATCGTCCATTTGGTATGAGTTAAATCTCTTTTCACAACAAAACTATTCATATTGTTGTTATTCCTAATGATGGGCACATCACATTTTTCCTTTACAACGACCAATCTGCTGCACAAAATGCAAAACAAACATTACATAAACAATTTAAACTGTATTGTCAAAGAGATCCTTTTCAAATTTCTAACATCTATGATGAACATATGCAGACTCAAGTGACGAATGAAACTTTGTACCAAGGCCAGGATTCGAACCCAGGTCTCCAGCTTATTAGTCATATGCGCTAACCACTACGCCACCCTGGCACAGTGACTTTGCACGACTGCACAGACTACCCCAGCACGCCTCCCTCTTCAAAGCAAATTCCCATTCCAATACAGTTGGAGAGCCTCTGTATTGCTCAGGCGTGAAAAGGAGTTTGGACTGAGGGAGGCATGGTAGTTCGTACAATTGTACAAAGCCACTGTGGCAGGATGGTGTAGTGGTTAGCGCATCTGCCTACTGAACAGGAGATCTGAGATCGAATCCCCCCCCCCCCCCTTGGTACAAATTCTTATACGTCGCTTCAGTTCTCATATATACATCATATTGTATAAACTATTTTCCCAAATATTGATCACATTCATTTATAGGTAGTAACTTGACTGTTAAGGGGCGCACATCCGAGAGGTTCGTTATTCAGTGGTCTGTTTCTTCTTGAATATTTTCGGTTATTTATAACTTCTTTAACTAAGGCCAGAGATTCGCACGTGTAAAAACGCTATGTCTCTTCATGATCATATGAAAGATCATTCATGCGCTCAGATATCATCACGTTATTGCTCACATTCAGGGCCTTTGATGCAGCGCAGCATTGTCGTTTAGTGAACGGAATTTGTGATTGGATTCTGCAGAGAGAGATCAACTAGTCGCTCATACCGGAGCAAACGATAGGTTGAAACGTTATTTCAGGAGTACCACAAGTAAGTGCGATAGAATAGTTATTGTTTACAATATACGAGTGTATAAATGATTTAGTGGAGTACGTCAGTTGTCTATAAGCGTATTGCAGGAAGACCACCAGATTGTCACTGGGCCAACTCATAACACAAAAACCACATTACGGCCGCATTTTTCCCTTTCTACGGAGACGGCGAACGTCGGAGACAGCTATGACTATCATGGGTGTGCAAAACTTGTCGCATGCTACTTCTTCCACATAGATGAATGGAGGGTATGAAGCTACACACTTACAATTTTTTATTGTACTGTACTAGCTTGGTAATTTCCAAAGGAGGGGGAGAAGAAGATGGCTAACGGCTAAATCATGAAATAAAATAGTTATTTCGAAAATAAAACACCGTGCAGAGGAAAGTAACGATCCTAAAAAGCACACAGCAGTTGTATGTAGGACCATACAGACGAAATGCTGTTCTCTGCCTGCGCTAATATACTTTTTGTGTCCTCTCTGTTTCGTCCGTAACGTTTTATTTTGCTTCCAGGATAACATAATTCCTTACCTTCGTCTACTTTGTGAACATCAACTTTGATGTTAATTTTAGCAACAATCTCATTTCTGCTCCTCGTCATTTCTTTCTTTTTTCTTCGGTGAACAAGTTGGCTGTTGTCTGTTTGTCCGAGTCCTAGAATATAGAAATGACCACAACGTCCCTCTAGGCGGTTGTTCAGCGTATTTATTTACGAAGACGATTACGGTCTGTTATGACAATCTCAAATGACAGCTCCTCCGATCTCACTATAAAGCCCGACAGTGCATAAGCGTTTCTTTTAGGATTACAATTCCCTCATGTCAACGAAGTTTAATTAATCCATATGAATTTAAAATCGTTACAGTAAAGATCGCAGGACTTCGTATCATAATTCCTATCGAATTATTGTCATCTGATCACATAATTTTCACTGCATCCATCAAGTGTTTCAACAGTATCGGTACTGTTATTATCTTACTTTATTATTTCGCTTCGGTGCAAAACTGCTTTCACCAAGAAACATTCAAAAACAAAAGAATGACATGTGTGAAACTTAGTACGATTGTAGTTCCTGTTAACTATTAATGTGTTACTGCATATCGTTAATGACTTATTTACAATTTTCAAAATATTTTACTTTCTGTACTTACCGATAGCTACAGAGATCATACAAACTATGGGCACCACAAGCAAATAAACTTATCGACTGCCTAGTTAATTCGGCCAACGAATTTTCTTATATACAAATAATTCTGTTCTTGATAGGTAAGACAAAGAGTTTTTTAAACTGTGTATTTGTTCTTGTTATGTACACGCGATGGTTTACTTTGTTCTTTCTGCTGTCTATGTTTTCCTACGCTCAGAAACGTATACAAAGGTCTGACAACGGTGCTGACAACGTAGGAAGATGGTAAGTGATGGTGCAATACTTGTTTTTGTTTGCTCAGATGGCGTGACGGCTTCCTTCATTTCACGCAAATATGCATTAAAATGATTACCGATCCACGTAGATGAATAATTGGCTGAAATGAAACGACTTTTCTGAAAAATGCAAATAAATTTGGAGCTGTAATTCCGTCACAGTGTGACATTTGACAGATCATGCATCGCTGGACTTCATAGTGAGATAGGAATAGCTATCACTTGAGAATGACTTTTTTGTTTTGGTTTAATAAACAATACTGCCAATAACTTGATACAACTATAAATCATATACACAGAGAAATCAGAATTTAAAATTTGGAACAATGATTTAAAATTATTTTACCATGTCTACATAGATAAAGTACGTATTGTTACGACCAGACAATCCATAACTGAGGATTCTTTGATTACTCTGGGAGATGGTTGATTGGAAATACAACATATGAAAAATTAGTTCATATTAAAAGAATGATACAAAGATGTCATTAACTTTATGCAATCCACTGCCACAGTAAGAAGCCGAATATTTACAGCTGTCTTTGAACAGTAAGGCATCAATTGATGCACACAATTACAAACTCTTCTCTTGAAGTGCAGGTACAACATTTAGAAAAGTACAGTCCCTGACCTGAGTAGCACCAGTGTCCTAACAACGCTAATGATGCTGACTGCTATAACTGGGAGGTCAAAAACTGAGCAGAGTAAATGCTTGCTTGTTTCTACATCGCCTCCTGTGCGACGGCGTGCGGTTTTGAGAGGGAGGGTGTGTCTTCCATGCGTCGTTGCGGATTGCAGCGAGACATAGCTAATGTTGTGGTATCGATACGCGTTGCCGACTTTGGTGTGGCACCACGACCTTTGGACGGTATGACTCATATAGCTAAGGGAACTTGACTTATTCGTAAAGGACCAAAAAAAGGCAGTAAAAAGTACTCAACATGGACGAGGAAGCGTGCACCTGGAGGTAAGAGTGTTTTTGCAACCACTGTTAGCACAAAAAAATTGATATATACGGCACATGAATGGTAGAAGAAATCGAAACTGCGACCGTGGATAAATAGAATTAAGAACACTCCAGGCGGACAATGTTGTCAATGTTTAGTCCAGATAAGAATATCAACACCTATAAAAAGCACAGGTTGCTATTCATCGTACAGGTGACACGCTGAGTTGCAAACATCCGCAGCGAAATGGTTGTTACACACTAAGCTTTCAGCAAAAGTCCTCTTCAGAAAAGAAAGGGAAACACAAATGCACTAACTCAAACATGACCGCTATCCACAGCTGCTTTAGCCGGACGCCGGTCTTGTGTGAATGTACGAGTGGGTTTTCCTTTCTAATCTCAAGAAGATTTCGGCTGGAAGCTGAGTATGTAACAGCCTTTTCGCTGTGGCTGTCTGCAACGAACGTGTCATCTGAACGGTGAGTAGAGATCTATCCTTTTCGCAATTGTTAAAATAATGTTAAGCTTATTCGCGGACTGGGGTAACTAATTGTGGCTCCCTAATGATAACCTAACAGCCTGAAATACGGTACGCAGTAAATAAACACATCTAGAACAACCAGTCTGTGTCCTTTAACTTCTATGATTCACTAACGTAAAATAACTATATGCCATCACAAAATATAATTATCATCCAACGAACTGAAACACACTAAATAAAATACGTGAAATTCCTGGTGTGATTTAATATGACGACTAACTGACAGGAGCGGCTCGAATGAACAAACTGAGAGGACTTGTCTCTCAATTTTTTGGTTTTATATCAACAACAAATGCGGCAATCGATACACGTCATCAATAAGCTTATGACAGAAACGAGTAAGCTTAATCCACTCTGATAATCGAGCTCAATAGAGTGCTGTTTGTAACGCCAGTATAAACCGGGATGTACCGTTATTTTCGCGTACCTTATCGGGGGCGGATAAAAAAGGACGCCGCGGACGCCGCAATGGAAAAACCGTGTCACCGCCACCGCGCCGCAAATCGCTGAAACCGAGCTCGTCCCAGTTGCTCAGTACAAATACTGATGAATGTAATTAATGAGTAGCGCGCTGTATCGGGTGACGAGCTTAAAGCACACGATCCGCCGTCTGGGCGTACAGTGCCCGGCCGGACTGCTCTGTGCTGCGCTGTGCTGGACACGTGAAGAGAACCACGACAATGGCGCGTGGATCCCGGCCGGTCGAACGTGCGGCCGGCGAAGAATCGGTCGCGGACTGCTCTTCTAATGCAGGGCCATTACTCGCCGCCATTGTCTATTGTCGGGTGTGACGCGTATGATTGATTTGGAGCGTTTGAGCCTTCACCGGCAGCCGCTGTCGACGTCAGCGCAAGGTGAATGGCTGCTGATGAAAATATCTGTCTGCCGCCGCCTTTGTTAATTAGTACCTCTTGTGGCGCCAGCCACCGAACGAACAATGATGCGTCGCTTCGCTGTTGCCTAATAAAGGGGCGTGCAGTGATTACCGTCCTACCTGCTCATTTTGTCCTCTGTTTCTCTGTAAGACGCCGAGGTGCTTGTTTTGGAATAACGAAATTCAATAATTACCTTCCAACATTCACGATAATGAATTCAAAACAATGCACTGCAACCTCCCTGTGTGTGTGTGTGTGTGTGTGTGTGTGTGTGTGTGTGTGTGTGCGTGTGTGCGTATGTGATTTAGCGGGCGTGTGTGATGTGTTGAGCGTGTGTGCGCGAGCACCCGTGCGAAATAGATATGGTATGTTGTCCTCTTCCTTCGACTTCTGAAAGTGGTCTGTTTTAGAGAGAGACATAATTTAACTTAACACCGTATCACGATCCACATAAGCCCTTGCACAATATGAAACCATTTCCAGAGATACAAGGTATGGCAAGTGCCAAAAATTTCCTAGGTGATTGGGGATCGAACCACCCACCGCTGGGTTTATATTCTATCCAACAAATAAACAATTTAAACAATCACGTCACAGCGTCATCTTCTATTGGCAGGGGATTTAGGCCGAATGACACGATGTTGGCTTCAGAGACCAGGCCAAAACCATTTATAAAGTGGTGTGCAGGAGGAATGGAGAAGTATCTCTCTTGAATACTACATCGTATTTAATGACAGATGGGATCATATTTCATATCCGATTTGCCAATATGTCTGGATTTATTTAAGATTTTATCATGTTTTTATGCACTTAATAGCTTGTACAACGTGTTTCACTTTTCTGTCTCAAATATCCTTATGAGAATTTCTTTTCACCAGATGCATGGAAGGAGGATAGACCGTCGGATCGCGGCGGGGTGGAGGAACATGACTTCGTAATCACGTTTTCTAACCAGGCGTATCTTCCGACATTTCGTTTTGAATGTTTCCATTGTATGTTGCTCCACGACTACAAACTGTATGAAATTCATTGTAATGATAGTTCACCACAGCACATTTTTGTATAAGTTTTTTTATTTATTGCTTCTGAGCATGGCTCATTTTCAAGCAGCACCTAAAAACGAGTCGAATTAAACTACTATCAGTACACACACACACACACACACACACACACATATATATATATATATATATATATATATATATATATATATATATATATATATACCTGAAAACGTAAGATTGACAGACGAGTGCAACAAAAGATAAGTTTACTGTGAAAGATGCAAGAATTTTAAAAAGAAGTTTCAAAATAGTTCGAAAAACTGCTGACAGGTGGTGCACTGCGCTGTGCAGGTCGCACAGAGTGCATAATTAAACTCGTCCTCTCCAAGCAGTCACTGCAGTCACAGCGTAGCTTTTTGATGTTTTCCTATCACGAATAATAATAAATTAAATAAATAAGTAATCATCTACTAACTAGTAGACTTGCTGGCTCTTTAAATGAGTTTAAACCTGCAAATTCAGTCAGTCCCTTACAAAACTTTCGTTCGTCCCTACCCAAGTAAGTCTACACATACAGGGTGGCAATTGTTGAACAACATGAAATCGTCATAACGTCTCTGCGCTCAAAGAAATTTTGCGACCGAGTTCAAGCTGATGACAACCGGTCCAACTATGCTAACAATCAAGAATGTCTTTCGCGAGTTTGAGAGAACGTGAAGTGTTGGTGATGACAGCGTTGGCAGTGTCGATCGTCCAAAAGGGGCGGAAACGCCTGAAAACATCGAGAAGACACACGCTGTGTCTCAAGCCATTCCCAGGAAATCGATCAGACGAGCTGCACAGCAGGTGAGAATCAACCGAGAGACACTGTGACAGTTTGTTGTTTCGCCAACGCTGTTGTCCATAGATGATGTTTGGTTTGTGGGGCGCTCAACAGCTCGATCATCAGCACCCATACAAAGTCCCAAATTTTCACAATACAATTACTTTTACAGTCCAATCTAGCCACTGTCACAATGATGAGGATGAAGACGAAATGATGAGGACAACACAAACACCCAGTCTCCGGGTAGAGAAAATCCCAACCCAGCCGAGAATCGAACCCAGAACCCCATGATCCAGAGGTAACAATGTCAGCCACTAGACCACTAGCTGCAGACGTTGTCCGTAGAATTGACGAACATGTCTTTGATGTGAATATCGTATCGTTTAACGACAAAGTCCACTTTCGTTGCCCGCATCTCGTGGTCGTGCGGTAGCGTTCTCGCTTTCCACGCCCGGATTCCCGGGTTAGATTTCCGGCGGGGTCAGGGATTTTCTCTGCCTCGTGATGGCTGGGTGTTGTGTGCTGTCCTTAGGTTAGTTAGGTTTAAGTAGTTCTAAGTTCTAGGGGACTTATGACCACAGCAGTTGAGTCCCACAGTGCTCAGAGCCATTTGAACCACTTTCGTTTTGGATGGGTTGGTCAATAAGCAAAACTGGCGCATCTTGGGGACTGAGAATCCGAATTTCGCGTCGAAAAGTCGCTTCATCCTCAACAGGTGCAATGTCCAGCTATGGAATAATCGCTGCGGTATTCCTTGATGGCACGGTGACTACCGGGCGGTACGTGAAGGTTTTGGAACATGATTTTGTCCCCATTATCCAAAGTGACCCTGATTTCGATAAGAGATGGTTCATGCAAGACTGAGCTTGACCTCGTCGATGCAGGAGAGTGTTGGTGTCCTGGAGGAGCCCTTCGGGGACAGCCTTCTGCCTTTGGGGTACGCAGAGACCAGTGGCGTGGGTCTCGATTGGCCGCCACATTATTCGGATCTGAATACAAGAGACTCTTTTTTGTGGGGCTACATTAACGACAAGGTGTACGGCAATAACGCCAAAACCATTGCTGAGTTGAAAACATCCACTG
Organism: Schistocerca piceifrons; assembly: GCF_021461385.2. Taxonomy (NCBI): domain Eukaryota; kingdom Metazoa; phylum Arthropoda; class Insecta; order Orthoptera; family Acrididae; genus Schistocerca; species Schistocerca piceifrons. Next base: position 425,357,557 of record NC_060138.1, read on the forward strand.
AGGAGGTCATCGACGGCATCAATGTTCCGGCACTTCACGATTCGTCTGCGTCACATCATCACCAATGATGGCAGGTAAATCGAACGTGTTATTACCTAAATCCGAATATCTCTAGTGACGTTTACATGTTGTATAAAGTGTGTGTACTCCGTAGTCTGTAACTAATTTTCGTTTTCTGTTCATATAGCTCAATAATTGTCACCCTGTGGCTTTGGTAAGGAGAAAAGACAGCGCTTTCAGTGTTTCTAAGATCTGACGGGGCAGATAATCTGAGGAAAATTATACAGCTGCTGGCGCCCACTTCCTTTCACGGGCCCTGCTGTTGCAGCCCGAAGACACGGGCCGCCCCCAAGACGGGCAGCCAGACGGTGCTCACCTTTATTTCGGGCTGTCGCGCCCCGTAATAAACTCACGCCCACGGAGACGGCCGCAGCAGAGGGGTGACCCTACGCCGCCTCGCGGGTAAACAATGGCCAGATACGGCGCGACGGTAATTACGGTCTTTCCTTCTGCGCGTCCCGTCCCGCCCTGTCTGGTAGGAAGGCCGCCCCACGGGGACAGGTGCATTACGAGATACGGCCCTCTGTGGGGCCACCTGACAAGGCGGCGCGACGGACCCAAAAGTAACAACCTGCAGGCCGAGGACGCCGGGGTGGAAACCGAGATGGGAATCGCGTCACATCTCCACCAGCAGAACAACTTCTGGAATAACGGCTAGCTTAAATCAAACACAGGCTCCCTGTATGTATGTCTGTCTGTCTGTCTGTCTGTCTCTCTCTCTCTCTCTCTCTCTCTCTCTCTCTCTCTCTCTCTCTCTCTCCCCCCCCCCTCCCCTCTGATTTATATTTATGATGAAGAACTCCGCAGTAAAATGTTGGAAATTGTTCAGGGATATTTTCTTCGTATTTTGGTAAATGAAGCCACAGGACCGTACAAAGGGTGTTGTGAGATAGACACAGAGGAGCACCCCCTCCCCTCATAAAGAGAGACCGCGTAGCAAGTATTAACATGGAGACGTAAGTGAGTTCTCTTATCCATCGAGTCCTATCTTCTGCCACTGCAAATAAGTCTTTCCCTCAACTCGTGACTGTCTGCGCACGCTGTTGTCACAGTGTCATTTCGTCCAAGTAGCGCCATTAAGAACCGGCAACTATTGCTTTAACAATTTGGGGCTGGAGTGTGCCACTCAACTATTGTCATTGTATCAACAGTCTGTTCTCTTCTCTCCTATTGTCGTTCCTCGTTGTTCCTGCGGTAGTACCCCTCCTTGTGACGGCACAATAAAAGTGGTCGTGCTTTCGATTTAGACTCAAATGGTTCAAATGGCTCTGAGCACTATGGGACTTAACTTCTGAGGTCATCAGTCCCCCTAGAACTTGGAACTACTTAAACCTAACTAACCTAAGGACATCACACACATCCATGCACGAGGCAGGATTCGAACCTGCGACCATATCGGTCGCGCGGTTCCAGACTGAAGCGCCTAGAACCGCTCGGCCACCTCGGCCGGCCCACCATTATATAGACATATACCGTGTCATTAGCCATCGGCTGCATTGCACAAGCGTTTGGTGTCGTAAAGTCATTGAAAGTAGGCTTCATTACCAAAACTATTTTTGTTCTTTACTAAACGCTTTATTAATTGTTTGCCGGCTGCTGTAGCCGAGCGGTTCTAGGCGCTTCAGCCCGGAACCGCGGGTCTGCTACGGTCGCAGGTTCGAATCCTGCCTCGGGCATGGGTGTGTGTGATATCCCTAGGTTAGTTAAGTTTAAGTAGTTCTAAGTACTAGGGGACTGATGACCTCAGAAGTTAAGTCCCATAGTGCTCAGAGCCATTTTAACCATTTGAGCCTAAATCGAAAGCACGACCACTTTTATTCTGCCATCACATGGATGGGTACTATCCCAGGTACAACGAGGAACGACAAGGAACGGGGTCCTATCCCTATTGAAACTTCTGCTTTTGCTTTAGCTGGCTCACCATTAACGAACATACAACGTAATAAAACACAAACCTCAACAAATTTGCAAAAACAATACAACGTATTACCAATCTTCATACATTTGCGTTTTGTTGCTTACTAGAACTAACCCCAACAAAAATACAGCTGGTGCTTTCTCTAAGCACAATGAAAAAGGAATGTTGCAAAGACGAGTGAATGATTCCTCAACCTGAAAGCAGATCAGCTACATTGACCAGTAAGGCAGTTTCCCGACGAGGACGTAACAGAATGTCTCCATTACAGAATGGCTCTGTCACTCAATTTGGAAACAAGAAATAATCCAGAAATTTATATTTGAAAATAGTGTGCTTTAACGACCTGCCATTTTGAAATTGGATCTCATTTTTCCTGTGGCGGACTGTTTCACTAATTTACATGTCACACTCACAGACTGTCACATTCATTTTCTTTCTTGCGAGGTAAGTTTTCGGTTCATAGATCTAGCACGTATACGGATCCAAAAAATACACAGGCAGTAACGTACATTTTTAAATCGAAAAACACTACTTTTAAATATTAGTTTCACCTTTTAAAAAGATGAGATATGTACATGAATTTACAGTAGATGTCGAAGGGGAGGAGAACTGGAGTACAATGTGAAAAAAAAACCGCTACTGATGCGCGTTGGTAGCTTATAAACAAATGAATTCTACAGCCACAAATAACATAATCGTGTATCTTTGCTACAGCTGACCACTTCATCTGTCGAATCCCTAAGGAGGTCCGTCATCAGAATCATATTGGTGTAGAATTTTAAAAGAGTTTGGTCATTCAGGTAGGTACGAGGGGTAGCTGAATCTTTTTTCCCCATAAATATGCAATTATTCTTTCATGGTTCCTTTGAAAGGGCACGGTCTACTTTCCTCCCCATCCTATGGAACCGATGACCTCGTTGTTTGGTCCCCTCCCCTCCCAAATCAATCAGCCAACCAACTACGGTCAACAGATTTCAGCAGGAGTAATTTGCAACTGTGAGAAAGTAATGTAGAATAAGAGGATACTTACCGATATAGTAGCTGAAAAACCCTGTTCAGCTCAGCGTCTTCTGAAAAACAGAGATAATAACATTAATGATAACGATCGTAATGGACAACCGAAAAACTTACATTTTACAGATGATTTGTTGATGACTAGCTCCTCTCGCATCAATAAAGTCATAAAATGAGAGAAACGATATTTTCGTTTGCGTTTTCCTGGCCGGTCTTCGATGAATGAATTACATACATTTACTGTTTGTGGTTTACAGTTATATAATAACACACACATCATACAAAACATAAGGTCATGTGAAATAACTGATATTAAATTTTCTTAACAGAAGCGCTGTATAACTTACCTGGCACACCCAGCATAAACATAAACATCGCAAAGTGTGTACTTCACAGAATAAGTATTTCAGCATACGGTAACATCTCAATATGGAATCGTGCAGCCCAAAATAAGCATGTGAAATTAATTCTGGTGAAGTTTTGTGAATAAGAAACGTTTTACTGATCGTCGTCGTCGCCGCCACCGACGACGACGACGACGACGACGACGACGACGACGACGACGACGATGATGAAGAGGACGGTGATGGGGGGTGATGGTGGTGGTGACGGTGGTCTGTGCTAATGCAGGTTTATCACTACAGATTTCGTATACTCCTGCCTTCCCAGTTTTCGCTATTCTCCTCGTAGTTGCACACGATGCATCTGTCGACGATCTTGCTGCAGTGTAACACCAAATCCCGTCATATCACCGAAGTTAAGCGCTGTTTGGCCTCGCTAGATCTTGGATGGTTGACTGTCTGGGGCTGCCGAGCGCTGTTGGCAAGCAGAGTGCACTTAGCCCTGAGGAGCTGCTTGACTGAGAAGTAGAGACTCCGTTCACGAAAACTGAAAAGGTCGGGGAGAGCGGTGTGCTGACCACAGGCCCCTCCATATCCAGATCCAGTGACGCCTGTCGACTGGCGATGACGCAGTGGTCGGTCGGTATCGTTGGGACTTCCGAGGACTGCACGAACGCAGTCATTTGAAGGATTTATCTTGGATCGTCAGCTAGGAGATATTTCTTTCTTCCACTCATCTTCTTCCCAGTCACTGGTTCCTCTAACGCATCCATTAAGCAATCTCTTCTCATTCAGTGTCCTAGCCAGTTTCTTTCCTCCGCTTAATTGCTTACAGTATTCGTCTTTTCTCGTTTATCCTGCGTAACACAATCATATTCGTTATTTAATTTGCGCATTCCACACATCCTATTCTTCGTCAAAGACACATCTCGAAAGTTTCTAAGCATTTCCCCTCTCCCATCGCAGTGGGGGACCGTTTAAGGTCCAAGCGACCAAGTCGCGCCTACGTGGGAAAGGGCACTAGGGGCGCCTGAGTGTATGATATGTACACAGTGCGTCCCATAACGATAACTAAAAACTGACACGGGTAAAAGCGTAAATGATAAGTCGCTTGTGTGGAAAAATGTTATCGAACCGGATCGGCAGTGGCCGCACTGTTCATGTTTCGATGCCTTACAGGGCAAGAATCGGGGGGGGGGGGGGGGGGGAGGGGGGGAACCTCTAGCATTTTCCCTTACTGTTTTTTTAACGGACTTCAGAAAACACTCCTCCTTTAAAACATTCCTTTTGTAATAACTATCCTTGTTTTTATTCATGATTACATATCGTGTTACTGGCTACCTTCATCCGAGGTACCTGAAATTATTAACAATTTACATTAAGCCATTACAAATTTTCTTTTCTTTCCTCTTAATGTTGTAACAACTTTTGCTTTAGTCTTCTTCACATTTTTTTTCATCCCGTATACTTCGCAGCTGCTGTTAAGTTCTTGTAATATCTTATTAACTGCTTTTTTATTTTCACTTATAAATATTATCATGTAGCCTTATTCGCTGTAGATGACAAATTTGTATGAAGAGGTATATTAGACATAGATGACAGCATCGTAGACAGCGGCGGCTGCACGCCATTCGTAAGTGTACGCTCAGAAAGGACAAAGCATAGCCCTATTTATCCCAGCTTCTAACCAAGGATATGCTTGAGATCCATGTTTATTAGGTATGGTACGAATATTCGCCGCACCTCTCTCTTCATTCTGGTGATCCACCAGTTCTCACAGTTAGTGTCTAGTACGCAATGGCATCAACATAGTATTGAAGACAAAGCGAACGATGAGCCAATGTGCAGGGTTGTCCCTCTGAGCTGACTTCTCAGAGAGAAACCACAGAATACCTCTGAAGATGAACAAGAGCACCCATGGTTCGTCTCTCCGGTACTACAAAGAAATTTTCTGGTATTCACTCTATGTATGTTGCTCTCACCCGCTGCCGGAAAAAAAAAAGATTTAAGACGTAGCCTCTAACGGAAGTTTGAAGACAGCAACTGTAAAGTTAAGGCTACGTATCGCTTTGCTAATAAACGCAGATTAACAAGCAACAGTTCTTGCCTCTTTTTAATCGTGCGGTAGTTAGGATCTGTCAGATAAGTGAAATCGATTGTGAAGGTACGATAGTTTCTGATCGCTTGGATAAATAAATTAGTATTTATCAGAAAAAGTAGACGACTGCCCTCGTCTCTTAAATAGTTATGTGGAACGAAATGTACGTGTGCTTTGTTTCCATTCCTGGCATAAATATTTGTATTACCTGGGGGCAACAGCAAGCTTAAGCAATGAGAATAAAGAATGATAGGCCAAAGTTGTGGCCAGATCGTAAAGAATTATCATCTAGTGTCCAGAATATTATTTATTCTTCCCTTAATTATTCTGCGTCTCATAACAGAGGTTTTCTCCCTATCGCGTCGTAAAGCTGTACGAAAGTGTTGTAGAAACAATAATTGTCCAAGCTTTTCTTCGTATCAGTGCTCGGTTGGTGTGCTAACAGCAACTAATGTTTCTCCTCATAAGCTTTTTCATTTTGTGGGCGGCTTTTGTCTTTACAAATCTTTAGTTTACGGCACGTAAGACTATAAGCAAACAGTCGGTGTGCTGTTGAGTACCTGACAAATGTCGCGAATGCAGCGTGCACCGTATGTCACCACTTCCCTTACCCAGAAGTCACAAAACGTAGATTTACATTAATGGAACTGTTTCCTTTATTCCTCTTCCACCACGGCCTCTCTTCCATCTTCGAGACAGACTGTCCAATTATTTCTGACGTATCGAAGGAAATAATTCCTTTCAGGGAAACTCACGCGGAAAGCTGAATTGATTGCTTATTTCCCGTGAAGGAAACTAAATAACGCGAAATCCGCGCTGCAGCCGTATCGGCTTATCGACTCGACGGTAGCGGAGGCGCTCCGCCTGGCGCAAATATACTGGCGTGCGCGGGTCTGGCGACGCGAGGCTGGCGCCAGCGGGCCGCCGCTTGTTACCGCGGCCTGTGGTCCCAATGTTAAGAGCTCCCTAACATTTGTTACACGCCACCGCGGAGAGGACAGGCGACATTAAAATGTCCGCCGCACCTAACCCGATTCTCACTGTGAGAGTTTTACTCCATTAACGCTTTGACAAATTTAATGTAGAATGAAGACAATCGATGTAACGTTTCCAGACAGCGGGACGATGCAGAGTTAGATCCGGCTAGGAACACGTCATCGAATGATATGTATCGATTCCTAGAGGTGTCGATACAATGATAAAAATATTAGTTTATATAGGCACCAATTTCTTCATCTCTGACTTTATCATCCATCTATAAGACAAGTAGTCGATTTTCACAAATTTAAAATAGGATAATACAAGAGTTAAATCAAGTAATGTTGTTTCTGGACATTACAGTATATATATATTTTTTAAGCCTGGAAAATGAAAAATGAAATTGCGCAACGGATCATCAAAAAAACAGCTCAATAGTACCCAAAGGTAAATAAATTAAATCATGCTTAAGCCATTCAAAAACAAAATTTTAACCAGTCGTAACTTTGATAATGTACTACCTCAGTTTGAAAATAAACGCTCGGAGCCCGGAGAGCAACGATATCGCTGAAACTGTCAGGTGCTCGGTGGCTAGCTTTCACAACTGACGGAATACGGCTTTCATGTCCTCCCGTTGCTCTAACGGATTATCTTACGGTGGTGACACAGGTGTTGGAAAAAAAAAAAAAAAAAAAAAAAAAAAGCACATTCCGTCTTTTTCATCAGCCAGAGCGTATTCGAAAGAAACGATTTTTCCGGCATTTTGCTTTGTACTAACATCTTTTCGTGACTCTGTTTTAATATCACTATCTGGTTCACTGCTGCTGGTACCAGCGGCAGCAACGAGATTAATTGGTAATAAACGTCTTATTGCAGATATAACCCTAGAGGAAGCTATGGGATCATCTATACTTTTGAATTTTGGGTCAAGCAAAACGGGGTACTGCAACTAAATGATTATATTCAGCCGCGCGGGATTAGCCGAGCGGTCTCAGGCGCTGCAGTCATGGACCGTCCAGCTGGTCCCGGCGGAGGTTCGAGTCCTCCCTCGGGAATGGTTGTATGTGTTTGTCCTTAGGGTAATTTACGTTTAGTAGTGTGGAAGCTTAGGGACTGATGACCTTAGCAGTTAAGTCCCGTAAGATTTCACACACATCTGAACATTTGATTATATTCAGTTTGTCTAGATCTGCGTTATATTCGCTTGTTTAGTCTATCTTTCACTCCCTCTAGCACACTGCTGTTATTGGTGTCATCAAACTTACTTAAACCATTTATTTGTGCTTTTAAGCAGTTGACCATTAATATAATTTTGCTTATGCTCGTGTAGTGCACAACTGACGGCTCGGTGGTAACATGTTCTAGTGGCTTCAAAATATTAAGCAACAGTTCAGTATTGCACATTTCTAAAGCCGAGAAAGTAGATGGTGCCTTTGGATTTAGCATGAACATTAGGTGAACAATAGGAGCCAGTTCACTGTATTGCTCAAACAAAATAATAATAATAATTCCAACGAGTCTCTGCATCTAATATCAGCTTGAGGGGTCTCTCAGTTTGTTTTTCTCTCAGTGACTCACTCTGAATTACATCTGAAGTATTCAACAATCTTTGTTACCTTGTTGACTAATAAATGAAAACTGTTGACTTACATTGACGAAATGTAATCAGTTTCGGCTAAGATCCTTCGATGTGACACCTGCTATAAAGACTGTTATAAGTAATATTATAAACTGAAAAGTATCGATATCTAAAGTGCTCGGTACCAAGAACGATCGTTACTTTTTCCATGTCCGTAGACGAGGATGATCAGAACTTCTTTCACAAAACAACAGCATAATTAGCAGAATCTATGTTTTCAAATAAATCATTGGCTGTAGCTAACGTTTGACGCACAAAAAAAGAGCTCTAGCTCTTATATTTTAAGATTACCTGAAATTCGCCGATTTCTCCCCTCCATTGTCTGGAAGACGACATTACTGTTGCAGCAATACAGAGGTGAGTGACAGCTTAATTGTAGACTTGACATGTAATTTACTAGCTATGGTTCTAGCACAGGCACATAAAATGTGAGCCACAATATTTCTGAGATTCAGACTGACGATGATGGTGTTTAGTTTGTGGGGCGCTCAACTGCGCGGTTATCAGCGCCTGTACAAATTCCCAACCTCTGTTCAGTCCAAACCCGCCACTTTAATGAATGATGATGAAACGATGCGGACAACACGAACATCCTGTCATCTCGAGGCAGGTGGAAATCCCTGACCCCTCCGAGAATCGAACCCGGGAACACGTGCTCGGAAAACGAGAGCGCGACGGCGAGACCACGAGCTGTGGACTTAGACGAGGACGCCAGTACCTCTAGGTAGCAATGACACAATGTGCCTTTCGGAACATGATAGAAGCTACGTTTCTTTTGAACTATGCCCAAAGTTACGAGCAAGTTCGGTGTACGACAGCAGTTTTGCTTTACATTTCCATGCTGTTAAGTAGCAGACAGCCTTTCTTCTGTTGTTTTCAGTATATATTTATATTGTAGAACTCGTGTTCCTAGTTCCGTTTGGAAGTTGATGATATTTATACTGTATGTAAATAGTATTAGTATAGTACCTTTAATTATGCCTACTATCGAACTTGTCTCAATGTTCATCTTTCTTTTTTTTCAGTTGCAGAACATCTTCAGATCATTACAAATTTTAATAGCCTTGATCGCAATATAATCCATTACGAACTACATAACTGGTTTTGATTAGATAGCTGCTACTGGATTACATTCCAATCAAGCCTATTAAAATTTGTAATGAATAATAAACAACTCTGTGTTATTAAATAATACAGATCGCTGTGTCTTTTTAATCTGACGATGTCAGGCTTTGCAAATCTCAGCATCAACCGTAACGGTAGAGCAAGCCGCCAGTTTCAAGTTCTGTTCACCGACGCACAAATAAGTTTGCTAAGAGTTACTTATGGACGCTGTGAACTGTACTTGAAACTGCCTACTCTGCAGCTACGAGAAGTCAGCAGATGTCCCGTAACTGAAGACAACGGGATCACCAGGGAAATAAATGCGGCTTTAAGCGGCGATAGAGGAAAGTATACTAATTTAGCTGAAGTATTGTTTCTCCTTTTGACAGCATAGCAAGCTTTTATAAATATTATTAACATTATTATTGCAAAATAAATCTAATGCTGGAATAGGCTACTAGGATGTGCATTAATCCTGTACACTCTACGTAAGGAGAACGTAAGCACTGCTGTCTTCGATATGTGTAAAGATACCCCCACCGCTTGCTAAATAAGATGTTGATTCTCTTCAGTCACGAAGCGCCCAGTACAGTTGTTTTCTGGAGCCACAGCCGATTCTGATGGACTTTCACTAAATTCATTACTGACTGAAACATGGCAATGACGAAATTCTGCAAAGCGAGAGAAAATAGAAATACTTGATGTAGGCGATGTTTAACAGATTTATTAAAGGTTACGAACTGCATCATGCAATATGCAGCTTCACTTATTTTTGTTTTGATGCTCGATTTTGATCATGCTTTACCACTCTTGGACCATCTGTTCCAGAGGGGAATAACTGCATACTGGCGATATATTCTGACCTAAAACACTTCTAGTAAATACAGGATATGTCACAGTTCATGTTGCACACTTCTGGATGTTGTAGAGGTGACTTAACAGGTCAAGTTTTATGTAGGAACTCATATCCGGAAACGTCATCCAATGACACTACAGAACTCCTGCAAATGTATGTATATTCAAGGTGATCCTGTAATGGTGTTACAAACTTTCTAGGATGATGGAGAAGAATAAATGAATCAATTTGAGGTAAGGATCCCTATACCGGAAACGAACGAGTCGAGCGGTATAAGCGAAAACCGTTCTCATACGTCCGACAGTGGAATACAAAGTACTGGTAGTGTTGTTGCTTGGACTGTAGGGCAGATAACTTTCGGGGTTGATAGTATAGACCAAAACAAGGAAAAAGTGTCTAATAAACACTGCCTGTTAAATGCATACCTAGGAGACACGAGCTCTTGTACAGTAGAAGAGAAGTGTTTCACAGTAGCGAAGATGAACAAGTGCTCACAGCTCCTCAGGCATGCATTTTGGAGCCCATGTTTACAAGACATTTTTTGGTCCATACTATCACCTTTGAAAGTAATATATCCGTTAATCTAAGCACTAACGCTACCAGTACATGTATTCCACTGTCGGACGAATGAGAACGGTTTTCGCTTATAACGCTCTACTCGTTCGTTTCCGTTATAGGGACCCTTAGCTCAAATTGATACCTTTATCTTTTTCCGTCATTTTAAAAGGTTTTTAACATCATCACGGAATGAGTCTGTACATACACACATTCATATCCGTCGTTGCCTATAACTTTGACGCTCTGTAGCGTCGTTGGATGACGTGTCCAGACAAGGGTTCCTCGGTCTACTAAGTCCCCTCTAAAACCTCTACGAGTATGTAACGTGACTCGTCAAACAGCCTGTAGAATGCACCGGTATTCAAAAGGTTTGAAAGTTTTAGAAGCTTTAAAAATACGATATTCGGGCAGTCGTAGCAGTAGACAAGGCACTGCAGTTGTTCCAAGCGTGATGGCACTTTGCAACGGAAGACAGAATTACATGATTGCGATGTCACAAAATATACCAAAGTGCAGCATTTCATTATTTAAACTAGTTTTAGTAACTGTGTAATGCACAGTTAAACATATAACTACGCGACAATCTGTGTATAACGCATGTATATTAGATGAAAAATATTTTATGAGGCACTCCCTACAGTTAATGTACGTCCTTTATATAAAGGGTGTACCAAAATCTTTGCATCATATATATGGGGTTGATAGAGCACGTCACTGGAAACAAGTTTCTTTTGCAACAAAATGTTCTCTTCCCGGCGACCCCAGGTGTCATTTTGTTTTGGTTATGCACGTCAGGGGCCGCTGGGCCTAGGCAGTCTGTGGCGTGTGTATGCATTAAGTGTTGCCTACTATACAGTCATCAGCACCGAATGAAAGGGAGTAGGCCCAGCAAAATTAAAAGTTCCTGATTCGCTTCGGGAACATCTTACTCCTCTTAGAGACACTCATTCTTGAGGTTTTCTTGCTGAAAATTGCTGTATCGATATACTGTGGTGAGTCGTATGCCTCACGCCTAGTTAGTAGACACTGCTAGTTGGTAGACACTGCTAGTTAGTAGACACTGCTGGTTCAGTGAAGCCGGCCGGAGTGGTCGTGCAGTTCTAGGTGCTGCAGTCTGGAACCGAGCGACAGCTAGGTCGCAGGTTCGAATCCTGCCTCGGGCATGGATGTGTGTGACGTTCTTAGGTTAGTTAGGTTTAATTAGTTCTAAGTTCTAGGCGACTGATGACCTCAGAAGTTATGTCACATAGTGCTCAGAGCCATTTTAGCCAGTTCAGTGAAATCTCGTCATCAGAGAACTGGCGAATATTAAAGGGCACCTAGTGTTGATGGAAAGTATCAGCGAACATTTTGTATGGAACACAAGTCGTTCCCCATAACGCGACCTATCACCTCTAGACGCCTGACGCAAACCCATTGAAACACTCTTTGTATGTTTTGTCAGTTGGCACAGATGGTCCGACGATAGTCATCCTGTTGGCAACTTCCACGGTCGCAAAAAATCTGAACTGCAGGATGCAATTCCTAACAACTGTAAACAGTCTTTTTTTGAAGGCAACTAATTCCCGAATGCTTAACGAGGAGATTTGAGGGATAGTTGTTGAAAATAGTAAAAGGTGATCTAACAAAAAGCTTTACAGGAAATTTTCAATTTTTTTCACAGCTGTGCTTCCTTAAACGCTCTCCGTGAACAAACTTTCCAGCCCTTATAAGAACTGCAATTGTTTTAATATAACGAGCGACAAATTTTAAAAGAACAAGAATATCACAACAGCGCTATGTATATTGGTTATTTGTAAACACTTAAAATGAGACCATCACAACAAAGATACTTACGGAATTTCAATACAGACTGTTCTCTTCCAGAATTCCCGCAAAGGCTCCTTTCTTAAAATCACCGGACTGTGTCAATCCGATCATAGAACGATTATGTACACAGAAAAATTTACTTTTTGCTTAATGAAGACCCCCCCCCCCCCCCCAGAGGCTTAGGTATCAGGAATGTAAAATTGTCCGCAGGATGTTCTAGCAGTGTATTATTATATCTTATTCTCCGAAGTCGTGGTACAACTCGTTCTGGACGTGCGAAACTGACTTGGAAACGGTTGTGGCAGGCAGGCATTTATACAACTGCATAGCTGTTCCTACATACTATCCAACAAAGCTGAGCGTGACATACTTTTCACGTTCGCAGAGCGTAGAGACGGGAGGAAGTACAGTAAGAGGACATAAATTTCATAGCCCATTTATCTCCCCTTCTCAACGTATCTGTCCCTCGTTAAAAACAGCCGTGTTTCCTCTCAAGGGGAAAAGTGCAGCTGCCTGCCTACATCTAGATTTTCACCAGACGAGAGTAGCAGCATAAACACTCGATTGGAAAACTTCCCGAAAAACATTTCATTCAGCAATTTCGTGGCAATAACTGATCAATATGATACAAATAGTGATAGATTAGCTATGGACCGGAGGTTACCACCATTGTTTATAACGAATATACAAAGCATAGAAATTAAGTTATCGCGGAATGGGTAATGTAGAAACTAATCAGTAGTATTATATAAAGACAAACTGCGTATTTGTGAAAAGAAGGATTGTTGGAACAAATCAAACAAATACGAGCGGGGACGACGAACTCTGCTTCTAGTGTTTGACAGTACGTAGTTTCGAGTTTCATTTAGAAGTCAGATAGGTGGCCTATTGTCAAGGCTACAAAGAAAGCTAACACTGCGCTACTACGAGAACGACCGGCTCCTTGTTATCGCCACTGATAATGTGGAACAACAATTTTTTTCTCTTGGTAAATTACTAATGGAACTGGTTTTATGTCGTCATCCTCCGTACTGCGAAAAATATAAGCATATGTTAGCATCTTCTGCGTCATTGTGGCAGGTGCGAAAGGACGTGTGCTGTGTAACATTCTACTCATATCATTTTATATATCATTTTAGATAGTTATGGAAATAAAATCAAGGAAGAGATTAAAACGCTATTTGGATACACAGTCCACACCACTAGAATGTAAACACAATAGGCCATGGACAAACGGTCTGCCATCTTCCATATCACACGTCTTCATTGCACCAGATTTTGTGAAAAGTTCGGGCTAAGGCCGAGGACATCAGGATGAAGTATAGGATCTGTAACTCAACGCCACCAGAGCTCTTTTCCTTTCTAGACAGGTAACAGATGTACACCTTTTTCCACAAACAGAGATTAAAACATATTGTTTTCAAGTCAAACATCATTAAACGACTTCAGGTGAAGGTATCGCCTGTTACTAAACAGATATTGAATTATTCTCTAATTTTACTGTCTGAAGTATTCTGCTTTCCCAGCCATATCATTAAAGGGTGTAAACTAAAATCAAACACCACAATTACGGAGTCGGGTACTGCGAAAATATCATCGTACAATACTGGAAGCCAGGTTGACGCCGATGGAGATATTTTTGTGAATAATACCTATAGCGTTGTATACTACCAAAAATTATCAGCCGCTCAGTGACGGATAAACTGAGAATTTGGTATGGACTTCACAAAGAGAAGCGGAAGTGCATTAGGCAGTGAATGGTACACATTTATAGCAGGCGTACTCTGAATTTCCAGTGCATGTCGTAAATAGTGACTGAAGTGGTCATTGTCAGAAGACCTGACATATTCTATATCCTTATCACCGTTCGTGTGCGACTTACGCACAGAAGGGTACACAACGAATGGAACTGAACAGTTGCTGCTTCCTCGTCGCTCCACACAAAGTAAAAGATCATATTCAGATGGACACTCGTATCAGTTCAGTGTTAAAAAATGCGTGTGAAATCTTATGGGACTTAACTGCTAAGGTCATCAGTTCCTAAGCTTACACACTACTTATCCTAAACTATCCTAAGGACAAACACACACACCCATGCCCGAGGGAGGACTCGAACCTCCGCCGGGACCAGCTCAATTCAGTGTCTGTTTCAAGATGGTCAGAACATGTACAGGAATTTGGCTGGCAGTAAGTGCACAAAGAGCCATTTACCTAGATATCCTCAAACTATTTCGCGTTTCACATTGCAACTGTAAATTCCAAAATATTCCATGTTCTAAACGCTCCAAGCAGGGTTGTGTCTTCAATTCGCGTGTTATTTATTTTTTCGTCGCGTCTAAGATTACTAAAATCTGGAACTATCACTTGTAGCTAAACGTTGTATTCTTGAATGATCTGTACAAATCTCAGTTACTGACGCATTTTATAGTTACCTGTAATAAACTGAGACAAAATGGTAGGATTAGTATGTTAAGGGATTAAAAAACACAGTTTTTTCAACAATTTTGATTAATGCTCTGTAAGAAATTATGTTCCGCTTCCTCCACTCCCCTCTTACATAAAGTTTATGAGTATGATATCCTCCGCTATTCAGATCCCGGGTACGCTCTTGCTGATGTAAATGAAATCTTGAAATGCAAGTCCCCTTACGTTATTTACGTAATTATGGTGAATCATTTGCGAGTCATCCGTGTGAGTGGAAGAACATCCTTCATTGCGGTCTATTGTATAGTCTAGTGTACTTACAACTAAAAAATGAAGAGGAAAATATACAATTAAAAAGTGTCCAAATTCAGTCTCCAGATGGCCTCCGTTTATTTCCAAATGACCGGTTTTGGGCGAGCTGCCCTTCTTCAGACCTATTACAAAAATTATTTTATAATTACATTTGGTGCAACTTACAAATGTTTTAAGCCTTCAAGATTCTTAAGAAATTAATTTAATACAAGTTTGTGCAACATACCATTTGTTATAGTGTATCTTGTAGAATGAGGAACTGAATCTGCATTGTCATTACCAGCCATACACTAGTCTACTGCGTCTTTATATATATAAAGAAATTAAGAAACCTGACTGGTGCAACATCTACAGTGCTGAAACACGCCTTCAGTATGTAGAGATCGGATTGATGTAATTTATAAGAATTGCTCCTACGTATATCATAAAACACAGATGCTTAATGTAACAGCATCAAAACATTTTAAAAGAACTTTACAAACAGTAACTAAAAATTTTGTAAAATATTTTACAGAGCCCAAAAAATGTCCTCTGTGAACTGATAAAATACATAAAACATGTTGTAACAAATGTAACATCGATGAAAACATTATTGCTAAATTCACAGAGGGTACTTCCGGACTCAACAAAACTTTCCACCAGTTAGGATAACTATGAAATGATTTTTAAAAATTGTTAATTGTGTATAAAGTTCTTTTAAAATAGAGGAAAGCGATCTGGATATTGAATTTGGACACTTTTTTATAAGTAACGATCGTGGCAACTCCATTAAGACAAACGCACATGGTTTTGATATCATTTTAGTTGGGGGTAAATGATGTGCATTAACTGTAACCTTATTACGAACTAGATCCAGAATCGAATATTATCTGCTAAAATGGGGGGGGGGGGGAGGGGGAGTGTCAATACATTTTTAAAGCTGTGCGGGAACAATAGCCTGAGAAAACCAATATATTATTAAAACCTACACAGAAAATTCTTTCTTGCTACGTTGATCCCAGATATTATACAAAAACGTGTAGCAAAGATACATGATAGTCACATACGAGGGTTTTAACTTAAATAGTGGCTACTATTTATTCAGAACCGATAAAAAGAGTTACACGTTTGCACCTGTTACCATCCTTCAAAGCTATGTAGTTGTATAGAACCCG
This sequence comes from Schistocerca piceifrons, assembly GCF_021461385.2. Taxonomy (NCBI): domain Eukaryota; kingdom Metazoa; phylum Arthropoda; class Insecta; order Orthoptera; family Acrididae; genus Schistocerca; species Schistocerca piceifrons. The sequence continues at coordinate 425,373,822 of NC_060138.1, forward strand.
TTGCCAGCGATGTGGAAGGTGTAGTATACCGTTATCAGAGGCTGTTCTGTTGATGTTGACGTTAATGCACTAATTTAAATGTATGTCTTTTCTCTTGAGGAATTTCCATAATCTGTCGCAGCACTATATCTTACTATTCTGTGTTGCCCCTCGGGCAGTGACCCCCGTCAGCGCCACATCTCAACTGGCGTCACCTCCTCTTCGTTCCGCCCAGCAACCTGACCCCCTCCCCCCTCACCAAACCGCTCCACGCTACCGCGCCATCAGATCCCACGCACGGGTCATAACTTCCACCTTATCGTCGGGCTTTCGTTTAATGTTTCGGAAATACAATAAAAACTCCAGAATCAGACAAAGAACTTCGCCAGCCGAACAAAAGAAAAGTATATATATATATATATATATATATATATATATATATATATATATATATATATATATATACTGCTGACTCCATCCGTATAAGTTTCTCTTTTCCTCCCTCCTGTTGTCGCCTAGTTCCAGTAAATGGAGTGGAAGAAAGAGAGAGAAGGAGAGGGGTGTGGAGGGAGAGATGGGAGGGAGGGGAAGAAAAGAGAGCATTTTTTGCCTTTTGTAATCACTCATTTTTTTAACAAACAAGTCTTACATCTCATTACTTATTCTACCATGACAGTACTGCGCCCATTCATTGCTCATTTCGTATGGTGTGCCAAACAGTTCGACATAGCAAGCCACATGACGTTATAAACAGACGCAATACTAACATCGTGGAAAGAAATTTCGGATCGGAAGATGGTGCGCTAGGAAAATCATCACCGACAGTCACCCAAAACCTGCAGTTTGAGACAGGCTTAAAACTACAGATTGATCACGGACTCTCAAAAACGCAATGAATTTTTATAGAAAATCTTCGTCATGTTTTTCCCTGATATAATTTACTGAGATTTACCGGTTATATCAAATTACTGGCAGTAAAGGCGTCATTCTGAAAGAAAAGTCGATTTTTGTGACAGTATTGTGAAAACATTAGATTCTTCTGACTGAAAAAAGATTTGTGTGAAAATCTTTCTTCTGGGTTTTCGACTGATTTGTTATCACCCATCTCTTCCTGTCTGGTGCTAATATTTTCATCTCCACATACCTGGTAATTCAATAATCACACAGTGATTTAAATGTTATCATGTTTAATACTTATTAGAACGCCAAGTTGTAAGCTAACTGAATCGAAAGAATATTAAACGAATCGGAATATATCGTGGTATTGCGCGTGTGTGCAGTGCTATTATTGCCTTAACACTGGCGTAACCGCGAGAACTCTAAACAGGGGGCGACAAAAGGAAGCCACTTCGGAGAAAGTGTTCCTGCTTAGCCACTTGCGCCTAGTATAGGTATTTTTGATAATTTTATTATGTTCGTTTATATACCGCGTAGACACGTTTCACTGCGATAGGAGGTGATCATTTCCTTTTTTGGGTTTGTGTGTTGGCCTTTTCTCGACCTTAGTAAGAATAAAAATGGCTCTGAGCACTATGGGACTTAACATCTGAGGTCATCAGTTCAAATGGTTCAAATGGTTCTGAGCACTATGGGACTCAACTGCTGAGGTCATAAGTCCCCTTGAACTTAGAACTACTTAAACCTAACTAACCTAAGGACGTCACACACATCCAGGCCCGAGACAGGATTCGAACCTGCGACCGTGGCAGTCGCGCGGATCCGGACTGAAGCGTCTACAGCCGCTCGGCCACCGCGGCCGGCCCACAGTAAGATTAAGCAGTGAATAATGGAGGTAGTATTTATACCTGGTGCTACAGTTATGCTGCTTTCAGATTCTGAACAGGTGTTAATGAAGAAATCTACTATGCTGTTAGTATGTCTAGTGTAATTTCACACTAGCTACCCTGAAGGCAGACGGCTTTTGGTTCAGAAGTGCATATTTAATATCGAAATATTTTCGTTTTATTTATTATCTTTCCGAACATGTTTTATTAATCCATAGTGGCGCCCTCGTTGGACCAAGAACTGAAGGAACTGTTTTATATAGCCTAGTTGTCAAAGATGGGGTGTCTAGGAAACCTGCTTCTCGGATCGCTAGACAACAGTTCAAGCAAATCGTATTAAAGAGTTTCATCACGAAATGATTCAATGACAATACTTAACTTTGAGAAATACATACAGGTGTCGCAAGCAAAGAATGACATGCAATATAACCAATGTTCTTGAGTATAACGATTCCAATGCAAGTGCAGTACCGAGCGAGGTAGCGCAGTGGTTAGTACACTGGACTCGCATTCGGGAGGACGACGGTTCAATCCCGCGTCCGGCCATACAGATTTAGGTTTTCCGTGATTTCCTTAAATCGCTCCAGGCAAATGCCCTTTGAATGGGCACGGCCGACTTCCTTCCCCGTCCTTCCTTAATCTGATGAGACCGATGACCTCGCTGTTTAGTCTCTTCCCCCAAACAATCCAACATGTGAAGTAATACAGTGGCTGCTTCTAGCCAAGTCGTTGGTCTTGATGCATCTGTAGAACTGGTAGACCATTGAACTGGCAGCACTGAGCCGCGGCCAGTTGGCGCGGTGCTTATGTTCTCTTCACGCAGAAGCCGCTGCTGTCGCGTTGTTGTCATAGACACGGGTCGGTTAGCGTGCAATTGGCTGAGGTCTTGTCACAGTCCTGTCTGCTCTGTCGTTTCCGACTGGCGTTCCGCCGCTTGACTTTACGCCGCAGCAGTAACCGTGGCTCTCCAGCTGTAGCATGAATAAAGAAGGCCGCACTGGATACTTCTGTTGTTCACTACAAAGATCGGACGCATTTCACCGATTCTCCGTCTTTTTATTCAAAAAAATGGCTCTGAGCACTGTGGGACTTAACTTCTGAGGTCATCAGTCACCTAGAACTTAGAACTATTTAAACCTAACTAACCTAAGGACATCACGCACATCCATGCCCGAGGCAGGATTCGAACCTGCGACCGCAGTGGTCCCGCGGCTCCAGACTGTAGCGCCTAGAACCGCTCGGCCATTCCGGACGGCTTTTATTCAAGCATCCATCTTGAATTTAGTTTTTAATGTCGAAATTTAGCACTCAGTAAACAGAACATGATACAACGTATGTGTTTAGTGTGCATTATTCTTATTTTTTACGTTCCTGTTTCATGAAAGCTGATTGGACTCGTGTCTTCGTTTACTGAGTAGTTATTTTGATGCAAGAACTTCTCTACTCTGCCAACCAAATTATCCATCGATTAGACGCTTCACCAGTTATCTGTCACAGGACTGAGGAGTAAGGTACATGCAGCACTTATTACACCTTAGTTCGTTGTTTATTCAGCAGCAGATAACACTTAAAAGTGAACCAGTTCTTATCCATAAAATGCAGTTAATAACACATGTCTCAAATGATTTATACGTTGCATACAACGACTTTTAGTTCATACGTAGGAATAAAGGCGTTATGCACACACACACACACACACACACACACACACACACACACACACACATTGGCGATACCGAATGGGTTAGTATACTGAAACAGATTGTCCCCATGTAATGTCAATGAATGAAAACGCGAAAGAAACGTAGTGTTTTGAAGCTTTGTTCTGCAAAATCAGCAATGAGGTGCAGGGCCTAAGCTTAGCAGTTTTGTCATCATCATTTGATTTTGATGTTCAGATAGGTCATGTTAACAGATTAAATTATAGAAATTCATGTCTGCATATTAATTGTTGTTTGCATAACACGAAACGAAATTCCAATATTTAGAAGTTTTACTGTAAATAATTAATTCACTGTACAGAAGCTGTATTTGAAAGCTACTTTTTTCCTTTACAATTTGAGTTTTCCCACATCCTTGCATGTTCGCTTTCATGTTGTTGGCCACACGACACGATGACTGACTTCTTTAAACTTTTCATTCTCTGGGTGGAGCAGGCTCTTCCGACAATGACCCATATTCGAGTCAGAGAGTTTTCACGGAAATAACAGGCGAAATGGTAGTACTGCATAGAGATCCAAATTGGGAATATTTGGTAAGGTATTTCCAGTCCCAGAATTTGCCTTGCAACCAAGAGAAATCTTTCGAACACATTGGCCGTACACGGGGGATGGGAACTACTTTAAATGTAATTCTGGGACGACATCTAGTAGACAAAAATATGTAAGCCTTGTGCATCTGTGAATGTATTTATTTGTATTTATACACGGCAAAATCGATGATTTGATTGGTGCATACAGTGTACCTTTGCTGCTGCTGTGAATGTATGCTATAAATACACTGCTATTCTTCTGGAAGGATAGCAAACAACGTAATCTTACTTGCTATAAATATACGTCACAGTAGCAAAACGCGAGAGTAAATATGTAGGTGATTTGCGTGTGTACAAGATGCGCAAATTAGTACACGGTGCTGTCACTTCTGGCACCAACAAAGACTGTTTCGCCCCAGGGCATCAAGTCGAACTGAGCTGTGGTGACAGATTCTCTTACTTCACTCGTAGTTGCTTCAGCTCTATGACAGAGTTTATCAGTCACAGTGACTGGCGAGGTTTGGCGAGTCGCAGTTTGTGACGGGGTGTTTCCAGTGTATCAGGTATCTAGAGAAGGTGTGTGCAAAGGTAAACGCTAGGCCATACGCCGTATCAATGCAGGTTGGGACAGGAAGGGTAATATGCGGTCTTGTGTTACCTTACTGAGAGATAATGTCTCTAAGACCTCGAAGTTAGGGCATAGCAATCGGCATTATAACGTCAGGAACGCAGTGGCTGCCGTCTATGGCTCTGAGCACTATGGGACTTAACATCTTAGGTCATCAGTCCCCTAGAACTTAGAACTACTTAAACCTAACTAACCTAAGGACATCACACACATCCATACCCGAGGCAGGATTCGAACCTGCGACCGTAGCAGTCCCGCGGTTCCGGACTGCAGCGCCTAGAACCGCATGACCACCGCGACCGGCCGGCTGCCGTCTAAATCACCGGCTATGTGAACGAGGGGTGGTGCTGTTGTGTAACATCACGCCAAGTGCTTGGCTCGTATGACGGTGAAGAATGCAATCCGGCAACTTTCATTATTCCCAGAACCTCCATGTGGATACGTCGATGTTGTACCGGATCTCGTCTGAAAACACAATGCGGCAGCACTTCTGTGTCTATCCGTTGGCAGCACACCTATCGACACGCGTCTCTCTGCTGCCGCATCAAGGAATGTATCAGCAATGGTCGCTGTGCTGTCTCTCAGTGGCGTTCCAGACGTAGTCGCTATGCCTGTGTGAGTTGTAAACGAAGTGTAAACAAGCCGATTTCTTGACTGGAGGTACGTGATGTGTACGTTGATGGTGGAAGGGGAGAAGGGAAATGAAACGTAAGGAACTATTAATGTCAGTTGCATCGGGACTTTATACGGAATCAGCGGCCACGAGTGAAAATAAGTGACGGACCGGGATTCGAACTCGGAATCTCCTGCTTAATAGGCGTTAACATTGCGCCATCCAGACACGAAGTTTCTCGCAACTGCGCGGACTATCTCGGCACGCGCCGCGGCCGGACCACACTCCCATCTAGCATCACCTGTCCGCAGACACTGTCCATGTCCATGTTCTCCATGTTCGCTACTCCGAGATTCCCGGAATTGTTCATCCGCACTGGAGGTTGTGGACTCGTTGACCATCGAGGCGAGTCAGTTGTATGGGTGCTTGCACAAGGCTTTAAATTACTATTGAAACGTCCCCTTAGAAAAATTATACATGTGACTGGGCTTAAACTGACACACAATATTTTTAGCGCAACGCAATCTGACTTTCAAAAATCCCTACACAAGAATGGCCCTGACTAACATTAACCTATACGTTTACAAATCACTTACCTCACAAAAATCTTCGTTACTCGAACTACTGTAATACATCGAGCGCCACTACTGACAGCTAAATAAAAGATTCAAACTACGGAAGGCACTAACCACTAATAGGCATAGTTAGCAAATGAAAGATTTTGATAGAGAACAAACAATATATTTACCTTAATAGTCATAATACATATAGCAGTTCATGACATCCAGTCTTACAAATTTCAAAACTCCGCCATCTCTCTCCCCACACCCACCACTGCTGGCGGTTCACCTCCAACTGAGCAACGGGGCGCTGTTAACATCCAGCTGCCCAACACTACAATGGCAGACAACAATGCAAACTAGCCACAGACTGCACACAGCACAGCCAGTGATTTTTCATACAGAGCGCTACGTGGCGTTACCAATAAGGAAACCTAAACAGCCTACTTACACTATTTCTTCTCTGACAGACCAATTACGTTGTAAGGTCGGTGAATAACATCGATAAAGGCAACGTGGAACAAAAATGGTTCAAATGGCTCTGATCACGATGGTACTTAACATCTGAGGTCATCAGTCACCTAGAACTTAGAACTACTTAAGCCTAACTAACCTATGGACGTCACACACATCCATGCCCGAGGCAGGATTCGAACCTGCGACCGTAGCGGTCGCGCGGTTCCTGACTGTAGCGCCTAGAACCGCTCGGCCACTTCGGCCGGCCCAACGTGGAACATACATACGGAATTAATACTAACAAAACGAAACTTGCAAATTTACATGGTAGCTTGTCTTAAAAAATTTGAAATGACACTAATGTGTCTGAGTTGTATAAATGCATTTCTCTTTCTTTGTAAGTTGATAAATGCAACGAAGTATATGTGCTGTTCGAAATGCAGTGCCATAACACTATCATTAAACAAATGCAACACAGCAGTTCAGTTAGACATCCTGGAAAGTCAGTATGCAGACTGTCTCTATGGACCGTCACACCTCCATCTAACAACACCAGCCTCTGTCTGTTTGGTTGATACTGGTCAGACATGAACATACGTTTCATTCATTTTGAAGCTGTTGTCAGCTTGTATGATTTGCGTGGACATATCATTTGACTCGTTAGTAATTTTTGGCAATGGTCTTGCCGTAGTGGATACGCCGATTCCCGTCAGATCACTGAAGCTAAGCGCTATCGGGCGTGGCCGGCACTTGGATGGGTGACCGTCCGGGGCGGCCATGCGCTGTTGCCATTTGTCGGGGTGCGCTCAGCATCGTTATGCCAATTGAGGAGCTGCTCGACCGAATAGCAGCGGCTCCGGTAAACGAAAACCATCATAACGGCCGGGAGATCGGTGTGCTGACCACACGGCCTTCCCATCCGGATCCTCAGCTGTGGATGAGACGGCGGCCAGATGGTAACGAATGGCCACTCTTGGCCGAAAGACGATGTGAGTTTAGTTCAGTAATTTTTAGCTGGAAATGTGGAAGTCCATCGACACAGACTGTGTGTAGCAAGACTTCGACAGACAATGGAGTTGAACTGCTTTGTTGCCTTTTTTTAATGACACTGTCACACACTATTACGGCACTGCATTTGGAGCAACCGATGTACTTAATTACATTTATTAACTTATAATGATATACTTATCGATGTCATTCACCGACCTTAACACATAATTGGTCTATTAGTGAAAAAATAGTAGTGGGAAGCTTGGTGAAGACACACATTAGTCGAATTACGAAGATACGTTAACCGCCTCTGATTCTGTCATGAGACAAATGTTACAAATTGACAGTTGAGCTAATAACAGTAATGGGACAATCTTTAAGTTACAGTTGGTATATGAGTGTGAAAATTCATACCTGAGTTCCTTTTGGAAGTGTCCTCTTGAATAATATGTTACGCTCTAAATGTAATGTCTATGCACATAACGATTCTGTATTTTGCTTGTGGTGCGGGAGATCCGAAGATTGTCTGATGTTGAACTGTTGAACTGAATATATACACAACTGGCCATTAAAATTGCTACACCACGAAGATGGCGTGCTACAGACTCGAAATTTAACCGATAGGAAGAAGATGCTGTGATATGCAAATGATTAGCTTTTCAGAGCATTCACACAAGGTTGGCGCCGGTGGAGACACCTACAACTTGCTGACATGAGGAAAGTTTCCAACCGATTTCTCATACACAAACAGCAGTTGACCGGCGTTGCCTGGTGAAACGTTGTTGTGATGCCTCGTGTAAGGAGGAGAAATGCCCACCATCACGCTTCCGACTTTGATAAAGGGCGGATTGTAACCTATCGCGATTGCGGTTTATCGTATAGCGACATTGCTGCTCGCGTTAGTCGAGATCCAGTGACTGTTAGGAGAATATGGAATTGGTGGGTTCAGTAGGGTAATACGGAACCCCGTGCTGGATTCAAACGGCCTCGTATCACTAGCAGTCGAGATGACAGGCATGTTATACGCCTGGCTGTAACGGATCGTGCAGCCATGTCTCGATCCCTGAGTCAACAGATTGGGACGTTTGCAAGACAACAACCATCTGCACGAACAGTTCGACGACGTTTGCAGCAGCATGGACTATCAGCTCGGAGACCATGGCTGCGGTTACCCTTGACGCTGCATCACAGACAGGAGCGCCTGCGATGGTGTACTCAACGACGAACCTGGGTGCACGAATGGCAGAAACGTCATTTTTTCGGATGATTCTAGGTTCTTTTTACAGCACCATGATGATCGCATCCGTGTTTGGCGACATCCCAGTGAACGCACATTGGAAGCGTGTATTCGTCATCGCCATACTGGCGTTTCACCCGACGTGATGGTATGGGGTGCCATTGGTTACACGTCTCGGTCACCTCTTGTTCGCATTGACGGCACTTTGAACAGTGGACGTTACATTTAAGATGTGTTACGACCCGTGGCCCTACTCTTCATTCGATCCCTGCGAAACCTTACATTTCAGTAGGATAATGCACGACCGCATGTTGCAGGTCCTGTACGGGCCTTTCTGGATACAGAAAATATTCGACTGCTGCCCTGGCCAGCACATTCTCCATATCTCTCACCAATTGAAAACGTCTGGTCAATGGCGGCCGAGCAACTGGCTCTTCACAAATGGCCAGTCACTACCCTTGATGAACTGTGGTACCGTGTTGAAGCTGCATAGGCAGCTGTACCTGTACACGCCATCCAAGCTCTGTTTAACTCAATGACCAGGCCTATCAAGGCCGTTATTACGGCCAGATGTCGTTGTTCTGGGTACTGATTTCTCAGGATCTATGCACCCAAATTGCGTTAAAATGTCAGTTCTAGTATAATATATTTGTCCAAGAAATACCTGTTTATCATCTGGATTTCTTCTTGGTGTAGCAATTTTAATGGCCAGTAGTGAATATACAATGCAACTAAGATTCAGATGCGACTTTTGAATGAGAAACCCGCCGTGTTACTCCTATTTACTTTACGCCATTGCGATGAAATACTGACCATTAGTAAAAAAATAGTAATGGAAAGACTGGTGTAGACACTCATTAGTCGAACTATGAAGATATATTAACCGCTTCTGATTTTGTCAAAATACGAATGTTACAAACAAAAGATGTTTAAAGCGAAATTTTACGCTCCCATTCGACAGGGCGGTCCCGAATAAGTCCAGTGAGATGTTTGCTTTATTGATGTTTATTAAGAGGGACATTTCATGGCAGTTGTTGTTTGCCTTCTCAATTGTGTTGCAATTTTAGTGTCCAGCGGTGTATTTGGATCCAGTACCTATTTTGGCCCGACTCCACAGTTCGGCGAAGCGCGTAATGGGTGACTCAGGTAGTGGGAAAACCGCTTACATAACGGATGGCCGGCAGCTGGGCCACAGCGGAGACGGAACAGTGTTTTCCGGAGCAAGTAAGTGGTTCGCGTGGCGCCAGCCGGTATCGGCAGGCAGTGTGCCAGTCCTTTTGTGCAGCGGGTGCCGCCTTTGTTGGGACGGCTGTCAGCAGCGACTGCCAGTGGCTGTGGCTACCCACTTGGCACTTGAGCCGGCCGCCAGGTGGGGGATCGCCCATCTGCCAGTGGGCGCGCGTATTTGCGTCCTGGCACAGCCGGCGCGGCTTGACTCACTTCGTGTCTGCTCGCCCGCTACTCAGAGTGCAAGGCCCCAGAGCCACTTATCGTTGTTCCGGATGGAGACCCGTGTCGGATGTAGACCCGTGCCACGCGACGGACTAAAAAAGATACGCTCGCCGGCCAAAATATTCTCACCCCTTTGAAAGTGCACCCTGGACACTGTATAGCGCTGTAGATGGTGCAGAAGTAGAACCAGGCCTTAACGTGATCCTCCACCGCTGACCTATGTCTTGGCAGTGAGGTGGTGCGTATGTAGATTTGCCAGGCGTCCGGCTTTTTACGGTCGCACCCGGACAAACATACACAAGTCCAGCCTATTCGGCTTTCGTTAAGCTTTTTAGCGATGAAGTAGAGAACGCACAAGAAAAGCCAGTTCCAAGCTAATATCATAAACTTGAGGAATAAATGAAAGGAGGAATAAGAAGATAACTGTAAGGATAGACACACATACAAACCAATGCTATTCTTACGTCTGTGTCCCATATTTTTTTCGTTGGCCGAACGAGCTTCGCACATCACGCCACAATTACCCTAAGCGCAGGGCGAACGAGGCAAAAAAACATGCCAATCTGCCCATGGCAACCTGCCCTGTTTCGCCAAGCTTGCACGTCTGTTCTATCCTTCTTGAGGAACGCAAGTCCAGAAGAGAGAATTTCATTCGGAATTGTTTGAAGTGTCAGAATACTACTTTGTATTTCCAGACCATAATGCCTTTATCGGAAGGGTCTGATGTTTCGGCAGATATCTGACTTTTTTTGACGTTGTGTAGCTGGAGTCACATCAAATGCTGTCCATCAGGTCTTTCAATGCCGACGGAAAGCGTCGGTTTGTTTCCCACTACAAACAAAATTATCTTTAATGCAGAATTTTACGCCCCCATTCGACACAGCAGTCCCGAATCAGTCCAGTGCGATGTCTGCTTTATTCGTATGTATTAGCAGGGAGAGCGAAACACAAAGAATAACCAGTACTCCAGCACCGACTGTCGCCGATGGTGTGCTGGTCAGTCTTCATGTTTTACCGTCAGTGTTAATACATATCGATGAAAGGAATAACGCTCTAGACTAATTTCAGACCGCTCTATTGAATGGGCACGAAAAATTCCGCTTTAAAAATCATTTTGTTTGTAATGGGATACAAACTGACGCTTTGGGATGCGAACTGACGCTTTCCGTCGGCACTGGGCGACGCAAGAAAGTCGTGATGAGTATTACTTGTTTGAACTGACTCCAGTTACACACTGAAATAAAGAAACTGCATATATCTATCGGAACACAAGAGAAAATGACCCCTGTACAGATTGTGTGTGTTCCTGCATAACCCTCTTACGGTAGAAATACACTACTGGCCATTAAAATTGCTACACCACGAAGACGACGTGCTACAGACGCGAAATTTAACCGGCAGGAAGAAGATGCTGTGATATGCAAATGATTAGCTTTTCAGAACATTCACACAAGGTTGGCATCGGTGGCGACACCTACAACGTGTTGATATGAGAAAAGTTTCCAACCGATTTCTCACACACAAACAGCAGTTGACCGGCATTGCCTGGTGAAACGTTGTTGTGATGCCTCGTGTAAAGAGGAAAAATGCGTACCATCACGTTTCCAACTTTGATAAAGGTCGGATTGTAGCCTATCACGATTGCGGTTTATCGTATCGCGACATTGCTGCTCGCGTTGGTCGAGATCAAAAATGGTTCAAATGGCTCTGAGCACTATGGGACTTAACATCTGAGGTCATCAGTCCCCTAGAACTTAGAACTATTTAAACCTAACTAACCTAAGGAGATCACACACATCCATGCCCGAGGCAGGATTCGAAACTGCGACCGTAGCGGTCGCGCAGTACCAGACTGAAGCGCCTAGAACCGCTCGGCCACACAGGCCGGCAGGTCGAGATCCAATGATTGTTAGCAGAATATGGAATCCGTGGGTTCAGGAGGGTAATATGGAACGCCGTGTTGGATCCCAACGGCCTCTTATCACTAGCAGTAGAGATGACAGGCATCTTATCCGCATGACTGTAACGGATCGTGCAGCCATGTCTCGATCCCTGAGTCAACAAATGGGGACGTTTGCAAGCCAACAACCACCTGCACGTACAATTCGAGGACGTTTGCAGCAGCATGGACTATCAGCTCAGAGACCATGGCTACGATTACTCTTGATGCTGCGTCACAGACAGGAGCGCCTGCGATGGTGTACTCAACGACGAAACTGGGTGCACTAATGTCAGAAACGTCATTTTTTCGTATGAATTCAGGTTCTGTTTTCAGCATCATGATGGTCGCATCCGTGTTAGGCGACATCCCGGTGAACGCACATTGCAAGCGTGTATTCGTCATCGCCACACTGGCGTATCACCCGGCGTGATGTTGTGGGGTGCCATTGGTTACACGTCTCGGTCACCTCTTGTTCGCATTGACGGCACTTTGAACAGTGGACGTTACATTTCAGATGTGTTACGACCCGTGGCTCTACCCTTCATTCGATCCCTGCGAAACCCTACATTTCAACAGAATAATGCACGACCGCATGTTGCAGGTCCTGTACGGTCCTTTCTGGATACAGAAAATGTTCTACTGCCGCCCTGCCCAGCACATTCTCCAGATCCATTCTCCAGATCTCTCACCAACTGGAACCGTCTGGTCAATGGTGTCCGACCAACTGGCTCGTCACAATACGCCAGTCACTACTCTTGATGAACTGTGTTATCGTGTTGAAGCTGCATGGGCAGCTGTACCTGTACACGCCATCCAAGCTCTGTTTAACTCAATTGAAACGTCCCCTTTGAACAATTATACATGACTGTGCTTAAACTGACACACAATATTTTTAGCGCAACGCAATCTGACTTTCAAAATTCCCTACTAAAGAATGGCCCTGACAAACATTAAACTATACCTTTCACAAATCACTTACCTCACAAAAATCTTCGCTGCTCAAGCTACTGCAATACAGCGAGCGCCACTACTGCCAGCTAAATAAAAGATTCAAACTACTGAAGGCACTAACTACTGATAGGGATAGTTAGCAAATGAAAGATATTAATAGAGAACAAACAATGTATTTACCTTGATATCATCATATATAAATAAAGCAGTTCATGAAAAATTACAAAACTCCGCCATCTCTCTCCCCACATCCACCACTGCTGGCGGCTCACCTCCAACTGCGCAACGCTACGCGCTGTTCACAGCCAGCTGCGGCTGCCCAACACTACAATGGCAGACAACAATGCAAACTAGCCACAGACTGCACACAGCACAGCCAGTGATTTTCATATTGAGCGCTACGTAACGTTGCCAATAAGAAAACATAAACAGCCTACTTACATAGAGAAAACATAAACAGCCTACTTACATAGAGAAAACATAAACAGCCTACTTACACAATGACCAGGCGTATCAAGGCCGTTATTACAGGAAGAGGTGGTGGTCTGCGTACTGATTTCTCAGGATCTATGCACCCAAATTGCGAGAAAATGTAATCACATGTCAGTTCTGGTATAATATATTTGACCAATGAATACCCGTTTATCATCCTGGTGTAGCAATTTTAATGGCCAGTAGTGTAATTATGTACCATAGAACGTTTCATAATAAATGTCAACAATCAGTATACGAAGTTGTTAAGGCAAACAAATAATTTCAGGAATATTCTGATATAAACAATACATCGTTGTAAAGAACTATGTGCCCTTTGAAGAGGCGCCGGGGGGAGGGGGGGGGGGGGGAGGTAGAGGGAAGTAGTGTTGGGTAACGTAAGAAAGAGAAGGAAAGATGGAGGTAGGTAGAATCGGTAGTGATAGAGGGGGGGGGGGGTTAGACAGGAGGGAAAGAGAGAGAGAGAGAGAAATCAACAGGGGCCTGCAGCAGACCGAGTGTATTCATCATTATTATATTTATTTGATTAAATTAACATTGTGAGCCTCACGTGCTCGCTCTGCTGCCTGTTTCGTAGCCTTATGCTGAGTCTTGCCAAGTGTGGCTTCCTGCATGTCGGATTTGAACCTCAATCTCCTCGAATACGAATTCGATGACTTAATCACTGCATCATCTCGCTCGCTTTGACACAAACTGCTGAATGGCACAAACAGTAATCTTAGTATGCGTTTTGGGTTAGGGATAAACAACGATCGTATGCAACACAGCTCATATACGAGACCAGGCCGACAAAATGACACTGGCACCAAGGTGGTCGATGAGTTCATCGATTTACCGAAGGCATTCACCTAATGAACAAGACACGACCAACGGAATGATACTCCGGCTTTCTAAGTAGAAAAGTTCCTGGCAAATGTAATATAGCTCGACGTTCTTTACAGACAAAGTTTTAAACGTAAAAGTAATTTCGGGCGTACATGAAGGGAGTAATATGTGATAAACACGTAAATGACATTGTGAATGAAGTCAGAAGCTTAACGAGATTATTCAGAGTGATTTTTTTATGTAATGCTAAGAAATTACAGCAAAATGTTGGATGACTTACGTGGAATATATTGTTGGTGCAGGAATTGGCATTTGACCCTCAACATTAACAACTATTCCGTATTATGATACACAGGCAGAAAAAAATCATCATTATATGATAATACAAATGTCGGACGCTCACTGGAAACAGTTACAGACACCAAACATTTGGGAGTAAATGTACGAAAAATCTGAAGTGGAATGACCACGTAATATCAATTGTAAGAGAGGTAGGTGCCAGAAAAATATTTTGGAAGAATCCTTGAAGGTAACTCATTCTACCACCAAAGTTATCACGCGTGCGAAACCCACGTTTGACCACACTTCGGTATTGCTCCTCTATCCGAAATCCATACCAGGTCGCTTAAAATCAGTCATTCTTATTAAGCGCCGCTCGCACCTTTTACAAAAATAAGTGGAAGTAACAGTGGCAACAGAAATCCACCTGCCATACCTCATTTATGCAAAGTACGTACTGTGGCACCAAAGTAATATAATAAGACAAGTGAGATTGTGTGGACTGTTTCAAATTTTTATGTACGCCAAAGGCCTACAAACAGGAAGAAAGTAAAAAAGAATACAGGTTGCAGTAGTTATGCACAGATAAATGCAAGCTTGGATAGCATCAAACCCTCTTAGGACTGACGTCTACAACAACAAATTTAGAAAAAAAACACATGAAACTTAAACTTTAACACTCTCCTCTACGATAAGTGTGGAATACCTTAACCACAGCGCAACCTTACTCGCTTTAAGGCAGTATTAATAAATGACTGACTACTGGATGACACAAAGCGGAAAATTGTTAGTGGAAAATGGATCCATAACATTAATTAATGAATCAAGCACATGGTTACATATATTTCAGCTGATCACGGACAATAGTATCTAAACAGAATGATGCACCGTCGGTTTTGAAGTCACGCGTTGTCGTGAGCAACGAGAGGTAGACTACGGTCTCCAACAACTGTGGTTGAACGATCTACAGCTAACGCTCACAGTACAGACAGTATGGCATCATTTAAGGCTCCATTACGTGAACTTTTACTACTACAGCCAAGAACCGCTTGAAATATTTATAACCGCCTATCGTTCAATGTAGATTGCGATCCTTTACAACTTCGACTTCAAAGGTTTGGGACACCATTATACACACGCCACTTCCCAGTATCTATTGGCAAAAATCATAACTTCTCACGTTTCCTATTCCATTTACGAATGGTGTGAGACTGATTATCGGTAAGCCCCCACTGCTGCAGCCAGCGACTATTTACTGCAGTAGCTCCCACAACCGTCTGCGCAACATACTCGCTGCAGAGACGAATTCCTTCTCGCGACTCCCAAAATGGCGAACAGTTTTCTATTTCTCCCAAAAATATCTCCAATCTGATGGGTGGAAGTTTAACAATAAGAATCAAAAGCAAAAGTAGTTGCTGTCGTAACCGAAGGTAGCTTAAATGTCAGGTTTGTAACTGATGTAGACAAACACTCTCGCACAAGCAGTCTCGTCCGAAAGTATTCATGATCTGTATCTTCGCTTGCCTCCCATGAACCATGGACCTTGCCGTTGGTGGGGAGGCTTGCGTGCCTCAGCGATACAGATGGCCGTACCGTAGGTGCAACCACAACAGAGGGGTATCTGTTGAGAGGCCAGACAAACATGTGGTTCCTGAAGAGGGGCAGCAGCCTTTTCAGTAGTTGCAGGGGCAACAGTCTGGATGATTGACTGATCTGGCCTTGTAACATTAACCAAAACGGCCTTGCTGTGCTGGTACTGCGAACGGCTGAAAGCAAGGGGAAACTACAGCCGTAATTTTTCCCGAGGACATGCAGCTTCACTGTATGGTTAATGATGATGGCGTCCTCTTGGGTAAAATATTCCGGAGGTAAAATAGTCCCCCATTCGGATCTCCGGGCGGGGACTACTCAAGAGGACGTCGTTATCAGGAGAAAGAAAATTGGCGTTGTACGGATCGGAGCGTGAAATGTCATATCACTTAATCGGGCAGGTAGGTTAGAAAATTTAAAAAGGGAAATGGATAGGTTAAAGTTAGATATAGTGGGAATTAGTGAAGTTCGGTGGCAGGAGGAACAAGACATTTGGTCAGGTGATTACAGGGTTATAAATACAAAATCAAATAGGGGTAATGCAGGAGTAGGTTTAATAATGAATAAGAAAATAAGAGTGCGGCTTAACTACTACAAACAGCATAGTGAACGCATTATTACCGAGCGGTCTAGGCGCTGCAGTCATGGACTGTGCGGCTGATCCCGGCGGAGGTTCGAGTCCTCCCTCGGGCATGGGTGTGTGTGTTTGTCCTTAGGATAATTTAGGTTAAGTAGTGTGTAAGCTTAGGGACTGATGACCTTAGCAGTTAAGTCCCATAAGATTTCACACCCATACACCCCCCACGCATTATTGTGGCCAAGATAGACACAAAGCCCATGCCTACTACAGTAGTACAAGTTTATATGCCATCTAGCTCTGCAGATGATGAAGAAATAGATGAAATGTATGATGAGATAAGAGAAATTATTCAGGTAGTGAAGAGAGACGAAAATTTAATAGTCATGGGTGACTGGAATTCGTCAGTAGGAAAAGGGAGAGAAGGAAACATAGTAGGTGAATATGGATTGGGGGGAAGAAATGAAAGAGGAAGCCGTCTGGTAGAATTTTGCACAGAGCATAACTTAATCATAGCTAACACTTGGTTCAAGAATCATAAAAGAAGGTTGTATACATGGAAGAACCCTGGAGATACTAAAAGGTATCAGATAGATTATATAATGGTAAGACAGAGATTTAGGAACCAGGTTTTAAATTGTAAGACATTTCCAGGGGCAGATGTGGATTCTGACCATAATCTATTGGTTATGAACTGCAGATTGAAACTGAATAAGCTGCAAAAAGGTGGGAATTTAAGGAGCTGGGACCTGGATAAACTGAAAGAACCAGAGGTTGTAAAGAGTTTCAGGGAGAGCATAAGGGAGCAATTGACAGGAATGGGGGAAAGAAATACAGTAGAAGAAGAATGGGTAGCTCTGAGGGATGAAGTAGTGAAGGCAGCAGACAATCAAGTAGGTAAAAAGACGAGGGCTAGTAGAAATCCTTGGGTAACAGAAGAAATATTGAATTTAATTGATGAAAGGAGAAAATATAAAAATGCAGTAAATGAAGCAGGCAAAGAGGAATACAAACGTCTCAAAAATGAGATCGACAGGAAGTGCAAAATGGCTAAGCAGGGATGGGTAGAGGACAAATGTAAGGATGTAGAGGCTTGTCTCACTAGGGGTAAGATAGATACTGCCTACAGGAAAATTAAAGAGACCCTTGGAGATAAGAGAACCACTTGTATGAATATCAAGAGCTCAGATGGCAACCCAGTTCTAAGCAAAGAAGGGAAGGCAGAAAGGTGGAAGGAGTATATAGAGGGTTTATACAAGGGCGATGTACTTGAGGACAATATTATGGAAATGGAAGAGGATGTAGATGAAGACGAAATGGGAGATAAGATACTGCGTGAAGAGTTTGACAGAGCACTGAAAGACCTGAGTCAAAACAAGGCCCCGGGAGCAGACAACATTCCATTAGAACTACTGATGGCCTTGGGAAGCCAGTCATGACAAAACTCTACCATCTGGTGAGCAAGATGTATGAGACAGGCGAAATACCCTCAGACTTCAAGAAGAATATAATAATTCCAATCCCAAAGAAAGCAGGTGTTGCCAGATGTGAAAATTACCGAACCATCAGTTTAATAAGTCAGAGCTGCAAAATACTAACGCGAATTCTTTACAGACGAGTGGAAAAACTGGTAGAAGCGGACCTCGGGGATGATGAGTTTGGATTCCGTAGAAATGTTGGATCACGTGAGGCAATACTAACCTTACGACTTATCTTAGAAGAAAGATTAAGAAAAGGCAAACCTACGTTTCTAGCATTTGTAGACTTAGAGAAAGCGTTTGACAATGTTGACTGGAATACTCTCTTTCAAATTATGAAGGTGGCAGGGGTAAAATACATGGAGCGAAAGGCTATTTACAATTTGTACAGAAACCAGATGGCAGTTATAAGAGTCGAGGGGCATGAAAGGGAAGCAGTGGTTGGGAAAGGAGTGAGACAGGGTTGTAGCCTCTCCCCGATGTTATTCAATCTGAATAATGAGCAAGCAGTAAAGGAAACAAAAGAAAAATTCGGAGTAGGTATTAAAATTCATGGAGAAGAAGTAAAAACTTTGAGGTTCGCCGATGACATTGTAATTCTGTCAGAGACAGCAAAGGACTTGGAAGAG
Source organism: Schistocerca piceifrons (assembly GCF_021461385.2). Lineage (NCBI taxonomy): Eukaryota > Metazoa > Arthropoda > Insecta > Orthoptera > Acrididae > Schistocerca > Schistocerca piceifrons. Next base: position 425,392,535 of record NC_060138.1, read on the forward strand.
CAGTTGAATGGAATGGACAGTGTCTTGAAAGGAGGATATAAGATGAACATCAACAAAAGCAAAACAAGGATAATGGAATGTAGTCAAATTAAATCGGGTGATGCTGAGGGAATTAGATTAGGAAATGAGACACTTAAAGTAGTAAAGGAGTTTTGCTATTTAGGGAGTAAAATAACTGATGATGGCCGAAGTAGAGAGGATATAAAATGTAGACTGGCAATGGCAAGGAAATCGTTTCTGTAGAAGAGAAATTTGTTAACATCGAGTATAGATTTAAGTATCAGGAAGTTGTTTCTGAAAGTATTTGTATGGAGTGTAGCCATCTATGGAAGTGAAACATGGATGATAACTAGTTTGGACAAGCAGAGAATAGAAGCTTTCGAAATGTGGTGCTACAGAAGAATGCTGAAGATAAGGTGGGTAGATCACGTAACTAATGAGGAAGTATTGAATAGGATTGGGGAGAGGAGAAGTTTGTGGCACAACTTGACTAGAAGAAGGGATCGGTTGGTAGGACACGTTTTGAGGCATCAAGGGATCACAAATTTAGTATTGGAGGGCAGCGTGGAGGGTAAAAATCGTAGAGGGAGACCAAGAGATGAATACACTAAGCAGATTCAGAAGGATGTAGGTTGCATTAGGTACTGGGAGATGAAGAAGCTTGCACAGGATAGAGTAGCATGGAGAGCTGCATCAGACCAGTCTCAGGACTGAAGACCACAACAACAACAATCTTCGCTTGGTTTTCTTGATCAATTGCTGTCTTGAACCGTGTTACTGTAATGATCTTTCCTTCATGGGGCAACACAAAAAATGCTTTTCAATGATGTCGCGTCACAGACAAGTAAGACATATTTTAACATTTCAACATGCACCTGAAATGGCTATAAAGCCGATATCATAGTTGTATGAAAAAAAACGAACCCTTCTTTGTCAAATCACGGAAGATTCTTTCAAAAAAATGTTACAGTAGTCGTTGTACAGAAGCACTGACGGATGGCCACAGAGACGTTTACAAAACCGCTTTACTTTATTGGCTGAGCAGGGCCGCAAATTTGCCGCGCCCAGTCCACTGCAACTATCAATGATCTACTGAAGCGTTCTTTCAGTCCGTTTGCTTTTCAAATTTTACGAACGTACTTCTGCATCCGTCTGAGTTGTGATACCTTGAACTGCCGTCGCACGTGAAGAATCAAAGAATGTAAGAACTATCAATAGATGGCGCTGTCTCACATTACCGTTACGTGGTAATATTCACAGCTTTTAGTAGCATAAACAAATCACAGATGGCGTTGCTTACGGTTGTATATTATCTATGCTTAAACCGTCACTACATCCATTACTGATATTCCACAGTAGGTGCTGTAACGCGTACTCTGCCAGTAAATGAACTTCCCAGTATTAGCAGAGCTTATTTAACATGCATTTTTCGGAAAAGAAAAACGTACTACTTAATTGCTCCGCCGAGGTTTTTCTGCGTGTACGCAGCACTGTTCATGTCTCGTTCTTACCTTCATTCCAGGACGTGAAACAAGCAGACGCCTTTTGCTGTCTTGCAACAGCACTCTCGCTACACGTCACAGATTCCTGGGTTTCACCATCATGTTATATGTCGTGGATTAGCAAACAAGGCACCACAGCTTTGTTATTACTACAGCATTCAAAGATCCTACATTACAGAGACAAATAATAAGCAGAGTATTTATTTCCAATCCTCAATAGTCGCGATCAAGGAACCTTTAAACGTACCAAAACACATACAAAATAACACATTTAATGTACAGAACTTCCATGCAGTAAATGATTTATTCGTTTTCGAAGCTCTATATTTTCTAAAGTACTGCATGCAAAAATATGATTGACGCAACAACAGAACCGTGAACCCACCAAGTTTGCATTTTGCTCTCTACAAATGTTCTGTCAGTGCCACTCTGGTCACACTACACACGTACAGAGCGAAGTGGCGCAGTGGTTAGCTCGGTCTCGCATTCGGGAAGACGACTGTTCAGACCCGCGTCCGGCCATCCTTATTTAGGTTTTCCGTGATTATGCTAAATCGCTCCAGTCAAATGCCAGAATGGTTCCTTTAACAGGCACGGCCCGTTTCCTTCCCCACCCTTCCCTAATTCGATGGGGCCGATGACCTCGCTGTTTGGCCCACTAACCCAAATCAACCAATCAACGACACACGTCTAGGCGGTGGTCAGGTTCGTTCCATATCTTGTGTAGCAATGCCCTCTCAAACGTCATCATGGCAGCATTGATGCAATCTCTGGCCTGTTGCAGTGCTCTTGGCAGTTGGGTTCTAAGCATGGTCCTTAATAAACACCCAAAGAAAAACGAAATACGACATTAGGTCAAATACGACATTAGGTCAGATGACATGGGGAATGGTAACGGGGGGGGGGGGGGGGGAGGCGGCAAGGGAGCAGAGCCGTATTATCACCAGCCCAATTCAACGATATGCGGAAGTTCGTCATATAGGTGGCCGCGAACAATGATGCTCCAATGAGGGCTGCCCCTTTTTGTTGAAACTGTAACCTACCAGGGTAAGAGGCACCCGCCACAGACTTAACACAGAAGAAAAACGCCGCATACTACCACGGCTGGGACTTTTCACATCATTAAACTTCGGCGAATCTAGTCCATGCGCCACAACATCATGAGGGTTTTCAGTGCCCAATACCCTCACATTGTGACAGAGAAATGGAGAAATTCTTTTTCATTGAATGTCAGTTTGGAGTCATATTGCAACCAGTTTTGCCAACAGGATATACCTTTTTCCAATCAGATTGAGAGTAAAAATGCCTTAAGAGGACTAAATTTTAAATTTTTATTCAGTAGCATAGAAATGGTAACAGAACGGCACTCACTCGAGAAATAGGCTATATAGAAAATATTTTTTTCACTGACTTTGTAAGTAGGATGTTTAGGGTTTTATGTTGGTAACGTCATGTAGCGCTCTATATGAAAATCACTGACTGCGCTGTGTGCAGTCTGTGGCTGGTTTCCACTGTTGGAATTTGCTATTGTAGTGTTGGGCAGTTGGATGAAAACAGCGCGTAGCGTTGTGCAGTTGGAGGTGAGCCGCCAGCAGTGGTGGATGTGGGGAGAGAGATGGCGGAGTTTTGAGGGCGGATGATCTGGACGTGCGTCCATCAGTAAATTTGTAAGACTGGATGTCATGAACTGATATATATTATGACTTTTGAATACTGTTAAGGTAAATACATTGTTTGTTCTGTATCAAAATCTTTCATTTGCTAACTATGCCTATCAGTAGTTGGTGCCTTCAGTAGTTAGAATCTTTTATTTAGCTGGCAGTAGTGGCGCTCGCTGTATTGCAGTAGTCCGAGTAACGAAGATTTTTGTGAGGTAAGTGATTCGTGAAAGGTGTAGGTTATTGTCATTCAGGGCCATTCTTTTGTAGGGATTATTGAAAGTCAGATTGCGTTGCGCTAAAAACATTGTGCGTCAGTTTAGTGTTGATCAGAATAAGTAAAGAGAGTAATGTCTGAGTACGTTCAGTTTTGCTCAGCTGTTTGAAAAGCAAATAACTTAAGAGGTTTTACAGCACAGTAATTCATTAATTTTTCTAAGGGGACGTTTCAACTTACCTAAAACTTGATAAGACTGTCATCTTCGTCGTTATCGGCATCGTCCTCATGGGAAAGAGAAGCTGCAGTAGAAACTGATGTCTTGATTTTAGTGCTTCAGTTGTTCCGGCTGTTTTGAAAACTGACCCAGGAAGTACGTAATTATGGCAGCAACGATTCATTCTGCAAGGACTTGCAGGAATCCCAAACATGGTGTTTGGTATTTCCGTACGCATTCGATTCCTTATCTTTGTTTTCACGAGATTCAACTGACTGAATATCGTTTCTCCCTCACCGTTCGACCTTACTACGAGCCTAGAAATGCAAGTTCCGCAGGATCTTTTCAAAGGATTTTCACCGCTGGGACATGGTAATTGAAAACCTCACACCATAAATCGACAGAGTTGTTAACTTTATCCCATCGGACGATGGTCAATTTTTGCCACTCTAATTCAATTCTTGTATATGAATCATTATCCATTTGAGAGCTTTCTGACAGGGGTAGTAAGGGTTCGTTTATCATTACAAGCACCTTTGAAGCTGCAAGAAGAGATAATTTCCTCAATACTTCAATGTTATCAAGCAACATTTGCTATAAATGTTTGACAAGTGAATAAACAAATTCTACATATCTTTCTCTAATATTTTTTGCTTCCTATTGAGTTATTTCGTTTCTAATTTCTGAAATTTCTTTCAAATGAGCTTGTAAAATATGGCTTTGGATCTAGGTCGTTTTCTCTGAACTGGATAGGTGGAAATGACAATTTGCTTAAGAAGAGATTGAGTGAGAAATACCAGGCAATCTAATAGCTTGCATGGGTCCACACCATTCGACTCGAATTCCTTATTGACTCTCTGAAGGCATGAAAGGATAGCTTTCAAAAATAATAAATATACTAAATTAAGCTCGTAACCGAACACAGAATAGAGCGTTTCAGCTGTACAGCATTTTTCGCTTAGCCTAACAATTTAAAATGAGTTTTTATCTCAAGCGATCGATCAGTTATTCTACGTACCGCAGGTTCAATGTATAACCATCTCGTGTCACAATCTTCGGGGATTTTCCGTGGTTCCTCCCCATTATTTAGGATTGAAAAAAATCTGAGATAAAAGAGCTGTCGAGAAGAAGATCGAGAGGACCAATTGTAACTTTCACTAATCAAAAATTCCAAATTTCTTTGAAGACATTTTGCAGTTGCTGCAGAGGTCGCCAACTGAATGAAAAGACAGACACATCTTATAACTATCAAATATCGAACCTCCCTTTTAAGTATTTCATACCCTCCGTTATTAATACCGAACTTCACACTAATATCTGTTCCTGTTCCCCGCAATTTCTTTAATTCTAAATTAACTTCTTTCAGTGCCTCTTCATATAGCTGATACAACAGACTCAGCATTGCAGTTTTAAAGTTCGACTAATGTAAGAAACGTCAACAAAATGTTGTGAGGTATTTTCCTATGATAAATTACAGCTGTTGGTAGGAATTTAGTGACACCAATATTGGTTGATACGTCAGTTACAATATTGTACTTATCATCATCAACATCTATTCTCTGATTTTTCGGAAAATGGGGCCGAAGAACATTCTTGATAATATCACTACACTTTGTACGCTGTAACAATAACATCTTGCTTGCAATAACACTATGTGTGTGCCTGTTTTTGCACGTTTCTCGTAAGTTATCACACGGCATTACAGCTCTATGTGCGAACACACAAAGGGAAAGTGACCATCCAGCTTCGATACGGCCTACGGAACCCTCCATTGGTTTTGAAAAATAATTTTTGCCTGTGTTTTGGAGGAGAAGGAAGAAAAAAGAAACTGTAGATATGTTTCTTCGTGATTTTCTACATCCGCTAACCGAGCTCTATTAGTACAGTGACAGACTGAACTGAATGCTTTTGTGTTATTTCCTACAGCTTGTGATAACCATCGCACAGAATTCAGAATTTTTGCCACTCTTCCCTAAACGTTTGGGTGTATTGGGGTTTAAATTTACCCATTTCAACAGAACTGAAATTAGTCACTAGAACAAGAACCACAAGCACTATTACTACTACTACTACTCAACAACAACTGAATAATATGAATAATTACAGGCAGTATTCGTCACTGCTCGGTCCCCGCTGGGAATACAATAATTATGAGAGAAATATTATATCGTATGCATCATTAAAGTTAGTTAAATCAACATATCATTGTTTGAAACTTTTAAAACAGTATAACACTTCGTTCCAGAAATTTGAATATTACGTTTATGCCTTTAAATAATCCAAAATAAATTATATTTCTTGGACTTATAATTCTTGCACTCGTTATTTACGAGGGCTATCCACATAGTACATTACGTTTTGGACTTAAAAATAAATAAAGTATTGGAAAATATTTTATTATATGCAGATGAAAGCCACACTTCAATACTACTTTTCTACATAGTTGCCATTTAAATTAAGGCACTTATCGTAGCGATGGACGAGCTTGGAAATTCCTTCGTCGTAAAATTCGGCCGCCTGCGCCTTAAACCACGTGGTTACCTCTTCTTGAAGCTGTGCGTCGTCATCAAAACGCTGCATAGCCAACCACTTCTTCATTGTTGGGAATAAGTGTAAGTCGCTCGGTGCCAGGTCGGGACTGTACGGCGGATGAGGAAATAACTCCCACTTAAAAGATTCGAGAACTTCACGAGTTGCATTTGCCGTGTGGGCCCGGGCGTTGTCGTGAATCAGCAAGATCTTTGAGCCCAACTTTCCCCTGCGCTTGGTTTGTATTGCTCTTCTGAGGTTGTGTAGAGTTTGGCAATACCTTTGAGAGTTTATTGTAGTGCCTCTTTCCAGGAAATCCACAAAAATCGTATTTCTACCGGGTTACTGATTAACCACTTGGCTGAAGGCGCAGGCGGCCGAACTTTACGACGAAGGAATTTCCAAGCTCGTACATCGCTACGATAAGTGCCTTAATTTAAATGGCAACTATGTCGAAAAGTAGTATTTAAGTGTGGCTTTCATCTGTATATAATAAAAAAATTCCAATACTTTATTTATTTTTAATTCCAAAACGTAATGTACTTTGTGGATAGCCCTCGTACATTGGTGGTACCAGTAGCAATGAAACGTGTGTTTCTTAACAAAGTTTGTAGTATAACCGGTTGCAGGAAAGGAATTTTTTCTACAACCTGTTAACGGAAGGTTGAAGATAGTGAAATGCTACACCAAACTTTAGAAATGAACAAGATAAATTTTCCAAAAAAACGTAATATTAAAAAGACTCGAAATCAAACAGAGACAATGTTTCAAAAAGATTAATTTTCTTACTAGCAACCAGTTCTTAAATTTTCCAACCAGGTAGCCCTAAAAAAATTTAGTTGAAAACAACCAAATTGGCAACACTGTTACCGTCACAGAAAAACCATTTTCTGGCGTTGTCGCCGCTTTGTCAAGGCTCTGCAATCGCAACGCCAACTGGTGGCCACAGTGAAAATTCGCTGAGTTTATGGTTCAGTTCAAACGTCAGTTACATTTCTATATGTAGTACTTTGGGATATATAGAACCTTAGAAACAAATGAATCATTTATAGTAGCCCTGCGTATAAAAACTAAATGCAGCTTTGTATCCTTTGTTAAACTGACACCGCCGTCATTTGGAGTTTTTTTTAATGGCAGCGCTGTCAATTAAATATTTAACATAGGATACAATGCTGCCATTTGATTTTTATACATAGGGCTACTGTAAATGATTCGTTTGTTTCTAAAGGTCTATATATTCCAAAGTATTACATACACAAATGTGACTGATGTATGAACTGAACCGTAAACTTACCAAGTTTATATATATACGGAATGTAACATGTTTTGTTCTAGCTGTGTTTCGGTATATATTCTACGGATTTTCTGATAACGGCTAAAATGTCGAATCTAACAAACAGCAAAAAAAAAAAAAAAAAAAAAAAAAAAAATCTGAAAATTCTACAGTCTGTAACGGACAATGCTTTCTGTGGTGTCACCGCCAAACACCACACTTGCTAGGTGGTAGCCTTTAAATCGACTGCGGTCCGTCAGTATACGTCGGACCCGTGTGTAGCCACTATCAGTGATTGCAGACCAAGCACCGCCACACGGCAGGTCTAGTCTAGATAGACTCCCTAGCACTCGCCCCAGTTGTACAGCCGACTTTGCTAGCGATGGTTCACTGCCTACATACGCTCTCATTTGCAGAGATGATAGTTTAGCATAACCTTCAGCTACGTCATTTGCTACGACTTAGCAAGGCGCTATATTTAGTGATTAGAATGAATTCTGAACGGACTATATTGTGAATCATGTACCGTCAAGAGCGACGTTCCTCATTAATGGATTAAAGTTAAGTATCAAACTAATTACGTCCGCTTTCTGAATTCTAATTCCTTGTTATGTTCCAGACCTCACGTCAGTATAGTTCTTCGCTCCTCACGCCAGCCTGCGTGAGCTAAACGCGTGCATTTCGGCCTCCTCTAGTAACACGGTGTTGGCTCTTCTGCCAACACAACACTTTCATTTGAAAAATATTAATAACTCTTTCTTAGCGTGGGTGTTGAACAGCTCACATTCATCTAATTTGGGATCAGTTCCTGTGACAAGTTTCGATCATCTGTAGGTTTTAAGCCTTATGCAACTATTTCTTTGGAGGTTAATCGCCCTATAAACAACAAAATTATGCAAGGAAATCTGACGTAGCTTCTGACGTTAAGCAGTAAGTCCAGTAAATACATCGTTAACCGCAGAGTGCGTCTACCTCAGCTGGTGCTGCTAAGCACCTTCGCCGTGACATGCTCCTTCGGCTTAGCTCCAGCAACAGCGGCTGGCCACGTGCGCGACACGTGTAGCCGCCGATCGGCGCTGTCACCGGAAGCCCCGCAGCGTCCCCGGTGCCTACACTGCCGCGAATACCGCGGCCCGCTGAGAAATTACGCTGCCGGCTGCGAGCACTAAAGCCGTAGGCCGCGTAATTGAAACGGCAAAAAGCCCTGTCTAACCGAGTGTACGCAATCAGGCCTAATTCTGAGTCGCAAAACTTTGATTTCATCGGGGATACCCAGAGGAAGTCTTTTGTCTCTCTCTCTCTCTCTCTCTCTCTCTCTCTCTCTCTTTCCCCGCGTTTTATTAGCTCGCCCATGTGGAAGTCGATCGGGTGGGCGGAAAAAAAGTCATTCGCCCGTCCTCTGCCGCAGCCAATCCGCAAGGGCTGGAAGGCTGCTTCTCAGTTCTGACGAAGCGTTTGGCCACGAAATAAAAAGGGTTATCCGCTTTTTCTTCTCCTGCACGTTCGGAGCGCAGGGATTTCGAATTAGCTCCGTTTGAAACTAATTTGGTATAATCAACGTTGCGCTAACGATTTTCGCCAAGCCTTTTCAGCTCGAGTTAACTGACCAGCCATTTTACCTGCACATAGCCTTTTCTGCGCTTATTGAAGTAATGAATGTCTCAGTTTGATATAACATTGGGTCTCTGAAATTGTAGACCGAAAATATTTCTGTGCTATGAACGAAATCATCCCTTATAGAACGACAGGCATTCCACAATATTTTCGTAACGAATGAAAAGAAATAAACTTAAACGTTACGAGAATACTGTACACGAATTTTGAAGCTATAGCTGATGATTTCAGGCGTCTGGCGGTGTCAAGGATTGCGCTTTAATGCACAATATTTTGACAAAGGATTTAGCCGTCACCAGGCGCAGCAAACAACTGTCTTGTGTGAGCTCAGTGCCTCCGCTGCAATAGCGTGCTCACAGAATTTTAAGAGTAAGTCTCTCTATACCTTTAGCTAGTTATGTAGTGGTAACATTTATTCATCCGTAGATCACACTTAGAAGAATATTGGACGTGTTGTATTACAATTTAAGATCAACAAAATATCGTGACTCATGTGTGTATCATATTGTGCGTATTCTGTGCGTGTGTATTGAACCGGGGAGCTAGGAACGACGGAGAGGCTTCGACGGCGCCGTAGCCCTCCTTCAGTGGTTCACAACCCCACAACAGGCTACAGCAGTCTACTCACCCCACCGCCGCCCCACATCGAACCCAGGGTTATTGTGCGGTTCGGCCGCCAGTGGACCCCCCGGGAACGTCTCATTCCAGACGAGTGTAGCCCCAATGTTCGTGTGGCAGAGTAATTATAGTGTATGCGTACGTGGAAAAAGTGTTTGCGCAGCAATCGCCGACATAGTGTAACTGAGGCGGAGTAACGGGAATCAGCCCGCATTTGCCGAGCCAGATGGAAAACCGCCTTAAAAACCATGCACAGGCTGGCCTGCACACCGGACCTCGACACTAATCCGCCTGGCGGATTGGTACCGGGGACTGGCACGCCTTCCCGTTCGGGAAGCAGTGCGTTACAGCGAACGGCTAGCCGGGCGCGCTAGGGCAGTGCATTGGCGGAGTTGTCATTTGTACTCAGATGATTCATGTGAAAAGATTCTCGACGTGATAATGGCTCAAAATGGCTCTGAACACTATGGGATTTAACATCTATGGTCATCAGTCGCCTAGAACTTAGATCTACTTAAACCTAACTAACCTAAGGACATCACACAACACCCAGCCATCACGAGGCAGAGAAAATCCCTGACGCCGCCGGGAATCGAACCCGGGAACCCGGGCGTGGGAAGCGAGAACGCTACCGCACGACCACGAGCTGGGGGCGTGATAATGGCTGCACGACGGTATTAACAGATTATGAACGCAGACTGGTAGTTGGAGCAAGACGCATGGGACATTTCATTTTGGAAATCTTTAGGCAGTTCAACATTCCCAGAGTCACAGTGTCAAGAGTATGCCGAGAATACCAAAGTTCAGGAATTACTGCTCACCAAGGACAACGCAATGACTGACGGCTCTAACTTCACGACCGAGAGCAGCGGTGTATCCTTAGAGTTGTCAGTGCTAACAGACAAGCAACACTGCGTGAAATAATGGGCGAAATAAATGTGGGAGGTACGACGAACGCCTCCGTTAGGACGGAGCTGCAAAATTTGGCGTTTATGGGCTATGGCAGCAGACAACCGACGCGAGTGCCTTTGCTTACAGCACATCGCCTGTAGCGCCTCTGCTGGGCTCGTAACCATATCGATTGAACCATAGTCGACTGGAAAACCGTGGCCTGGTCAGGTTATTTCCGATTTAGGTTGGTAAGAGCTGATCGTAGGATTCAAATGTGGCTCAGATCCCATGAAGTCATGGTCCCGTGTTGGCAACACGGCACTGCGCAATCTGGTGGTGGCTCCATAACGGTATGGGTTTTTGTGTACTTGGTATGTACTGGGTCCTGTACTTCAACGGAATTATTCATTTACTGGAAATGGTTATGTTTGGATACTTGGAAGCCATTTACAGCCTTTAATGGACTTCATGATACCAAACAACGATCGCCATTTCACAGGGCCACAACTGATAGCGATCGGTATGAAGAATATTTTGGACAATTTGAACGAATGATTTGGCCACCCAGACCGTCCGACATGAATCCCCTCGAACATTTATTCGACATAATCGAAAGGTCAATTCGTGCACAAAATCCTGCACGTGCAACACTTTCCTAATTATGGACGGCTATAGAGGCAGCATGGGTCGATATCAAAGGAGAAAAAGGGTAAATTAATTCAAGTTTTGTAAGTAAATATAATATTAAATCAGAGATGGTCAAATCTAGTATCGATTTAGTAGTAGCCTCGCTGCTCAACAGCGATCGTTGATTCAAGGTACTATGAGTAACGTGTTAGAGGAACTTTAGATAGACCGATGTGTGGAGGACTCTCAAGTGTAAAGAGGTGTTCTATCTGACGTGTGTTGGATATATGCTTACTCGATACGGGCAGTTACGATTTTTTTAATTGCAAGATACTATGATGTTTGCGAACTGTAAAAGTAATCTCAACAGAAATTGGAAATAATTAAGGTAAAGAAAGTTGTTTTGTTACTAATGAAAGAGACAACGTACGGCACTCACATCCAATGATTTTGTGAAGCTAACTGTCAATGTACAATCAGTTTATTGACCTAGCTAATTGTGAGCATTATTAATTTTCGAAAAGTCAACATATAAGTTTTAAAGTTAGTGGCATTATTGTTACTTAATCCAAGTCAATACCGGTTCTCAGATGCATGTGGTTTTTGATTAACTATGTTTCTCAAGAAGTTATTGTCTCAGTCATATTCGATATAATTAAAATGTGTGCTAAGCAACACCCGTGCACAATAGCTATTTGCTAACAAAATTTAAAGTACTAACAGAGAGCAATGCGAAGAGCGTTACCATTGCGCAGACATAGGTAAGAAATTTTATTATTTCAGGGATAACATTCATTATGTACAGGGGATATTATTTTCAAAGTGATCAAATTTTGTTTTATTAACAGGACAATTTTAAGTCAATAGTGTCGCGTCTGATCCAGTTTTTGTGTTACGTACGCTTTGGATTAATTTGATGTTGTTAACAGTTTACATTCTCGCAGCTGAATGAAATTAACATTCTCGCAGTCAGAAAAGATCATTATAGGGTAAAGCACATAAGCGACGAAATAAAACCATGTGCACATGCAATTCCCACTTCAACAGTTGTGTTTCTTACTACTGTCAGCTACATACTTACACAATAATATTTCAAACGTACATGTCTGAAATATATCTGCAGGGGTCTTCCAACGACTTCTTGTGTCCATGTCACGTCAATTTGCTTCAGTTTTTTTTCCGAGTCAACGGTTTTCTGTCTACTTTGATGCAGCCCGCCACGAATCCTTTCCTGTGCCAACCTCTTCATCTCGGAGCGACATCTGCAACCCTCGTCCTCAATTATTTGCTCCATCTTTTAAAATTACTATTTTCCTCTACAATTTTTACCCGTCTCTCCCTACAGTTTGAAACAAGTCTATTGGGGTTTGTTATTTGCAATTTTTGGAATTTGTGCATACTTTTCATGTTTCAAACGCTAAGGGACAGTTTTCATTCGCTTATTATTCTCGCGGAGACTAACTGTGTTGCTGGAACATGTGCTTGTTTTTGTCAACGCGCTTGGCAGCGAGTAGCGCGGGGCTCTGTCGTTAGAGGGGTTGAGAAAGACGCCCAGCAGAGGGCTCGTGGCACTGCAGACTTAAAGTTAAGTGTATCTGTGCTTAAGCAAAGTTATTTGTGTTTGAGTATTGTGAAACAGAGGAAGAAGAATCGATTAGTAAAATGGCTCTGAGCACTATGCGACTTAACTTCTGAGGTCATCAGTCGCCTAGAACTTAGAACTAATTAAACCTAACTAACCTAAGGACATCACACACATCCATGCCCGAGGCAGGATTCGAACCTGCGACCGGAGCGGTCGCTCAGCTCCAGACTGTAGCGCCCAGAACCGCACGGCCACTCCGGCCGGCTAATCGATTAGTAATTTAGAATGAAATGAGATGCAGTGATCTTGGAAAACAGTATAAAGAGGAATGAAGGTCATATTTTTTGTTTAGTGGCACTGCAGTCGCGCATAGTTTTAAACCATTGTTGAATAAGACACCCATATCTGGGAACTTCAGATTTTTCATTGAAGACTGTATAATTTTCACTGTAAGATATTTTTTTTTATGTTTATGAATCATTTGTCCAACATTTGTGAGAGTAAAAGTTTGATTCAGTGTCGCTCTTTGTCAGTGTTAATGAGAGCTGTAACATGAATTTCGTACAATTAATAATATATCACATAGCTTAAAAACAGTTTCCTACGTATGGTGAAATTGGTCAAAAAGTGACAGTTTCTGATTATTATCTCTTAATAATATTTGATCTCTCCTGAATAATTTGATGCGTCATTTGTCGATTAATTCCAATTGGAAGTTGTAAGGGATCAGTGATCCCACGAACATAGACGCTAGTATCCGACGCCCAGGTCGATAGTAGACAGGAGTCGACTGTCAAACGCTGCAGGAGGCAGTGAGACTAGTGTCGAGTGTAGAGTAGCACTGGAGAGTGTCGAGCGAGCAGTAGTGCGGGAGAGACGGGCAAGAATTGTGGCAGAGTGAGTTGTAAACGGCAAAATTCACCGGAGTATGACGAGTGAGCACGTCCCCTTGATCGTCGTGGGGTTGACCCTCACTAATACAGATTCGCGAGTGATATGAAACAGAAAGTGGCAAGTGCCGGATTACATGTTCCGCGTCAACCGCGTCGGCCAGCAACAACCATGGATTGCAGTGAGGATTGTTGTGAATGTTAACAATCAGCATTGCGTGTGACGAAGTACTGAAAATCAGTAACCAATAAAAAGATATAACTGTAATTAGACGTGCAAGGCGAAGGTAGCAACTGCCTCATAATTTGTGTGTTAGTAGGAAATATACAGGGTGTTTCAAAAATGACCGGTATATTTGAAACGGCAATAAAAACTAAACGAGCAGCGATAGAAATACACCGTTTGTTGCAATATACTTGGGACAACGGTACATTTTCAGGCGTACAAACTTTCGAAATTACAGTAGTTACAATTTTTAACAACAGATGGCACTGCAAGTGATGTGAAAGATATAGAAGACAACGCAGTCTGTGGGTGCGCCATTCTGTACGTCGTCTTTCTGCTGTAAGCGTGTGCTGTTCACAACGTGCAAGTGTGCTGTGGACAACATGGTTTATTCCTTAGAACAGAGGATTTTTCTGGTGTTGAAATTCCACCGCCTAGAACACAGTGTTGTTGCAACAAGACGAAGTTTTCAACGGAGGTTTTATGTAACCAAAGGACCGAAAAGCAATACAATAAAGGATCTGTTTGAAAAATTTCAACGGACTGGGAACGTGACGGATGAACGTGCTGGAAAGGTGGAGCGACCGCGTACGGCAACCACAGAGGGCAACGCGCAGCTAGTGCAGCAGGTGATCCAACAGCGGCCTCGGGTTTCCGTTCGCCGTGTTGCAGCTGTGGTCCAAATGACGCCAACGTCCACGTATCGTCTCATGCGCCAGAGTTTAAACCTTTATTCATACAAAATTCAAACGCGGCAACCCCTCAGCGCCGCTACCATTGCTGCACGAGAGACATTCGCTACCGATAAAGTGCACAGGATTGATGACGGCGATATGCATGTGGGCAGCATTTGGTTTACTGACGAAGCTTATTTTTACCTGGACGGCTTCGTCAATAAACAGAACTGGCGCATATGGGGAACCGAAAAGCCCCATGTTGCAGTCCCATCGCCACTGCATCCTCAAAAAGTACTGGTCTGGGCCGCCATTTCTTCCAAAGGAATCATTGGCCCATTTTTCAGATCCGAAACGATTACTGCATCTCACTATCTGGACATTCTTCGTGAATTTGTGGCGGTACAAACTGCCTTAGACGACACTGCGAACCCCTCGTGGTTTATGCAAGATGGTGCCCGGTCACATCGCACGACCGACGTCTTTAATTTCCTGAATGAATATTTCGATGATCGTGTGATTGCTTTGGGCTATCCGAAACATACAGGAGGCGGCGTGGATTGGCCTCCTTATTCGCCAGACATGAACCCCTGTGACTTCTTTCTGTGGGGACACGTGAAAGACCAGGTGTACCGCCAGAATCCAGAAGCAATTGAACAGCTGAAGCAGTACATCTCATCTGCATGTGAAGCCATTCCGCCAGACACGTTGTCAAAGGTTTCGGGTAATTTCATTCAGAGACTACGCCATATTATTGCTACGCATGGTGGATATGTGGAAAATATCGTACTATAGAGTTTCCCAGACCGCAGCGCCATCTGTTGTTGACAATTGTAACTACTGTAATTTCGAAAGTTTGTCGGCCTGAAAATGTACTGTTGTCCCAAGCATATTGCAACAAACGCTGTATTTCTATCGTTGCTCGTTTAGTTTGTATTGCCGTTTCAAATATACCGGTCATTTTTGAAACACCCTGTATATCAGTTTGTACATCGCAACCTTTATGGTCCTTAATAATAGACCAACTTTCAATCATTCCACTATTCAGTTGCAAAACAGCCGCATTCGGTTGAAATACCCCCGAAACCACAACAGAAAAACCGATAGCCTTTCATCCATTAAGCACACGGTCATATGATCACAATAATTAACTGTTTGGCGGCTTCGGTAAATTACACATAACCCAATAAAGGAATTTTAAACGGGGGTGTTTCAAAGTGTACCTTTTATCATTTCATAATTAATAGTGCAAGTGTAAAAAAATCCGGCCGTTCTGCACTAACATGCTATCTCTAGAACTATTCAGCTATTTATTCCTTGAAATCATGTTAAGAGGTTGGATGCATTGCGTAAACAGAAATGACAGTATTTCACACCCATCTTGTGGATTTACTTTGTGGGCGTTGTGTTTTATAGGTGTTGAACTGTAAACATAGTGGTTTGGTGTACTATTACACGTTCTTATACCTCTTTTCAACATGACGAGAAGAAAGAGTTGTTTTAAGAAGCGACGTTCCCATGGAAATCAGCATACGACTGGATATGAATCCAGTGCTGATCCTGAAACAGATGTTTCACAGACACACGAAAAGGACACCCCTACTAGTGCTTCGAGGAGGAAACTGGGAAGCCATGAGGATTTATTTATTGGCAAAGGATATCATGTAAATAGTTCAGGTTATGTTTTATTAGATTTGCGTGTGTTAGGACAAATTTTACAAGAGGCTGTCTCGTGTAAGTTTTGTAGTGGGCAAATTAGCATCTTTTTTGAGGACACATCTGCACGGATTGGACTAGCTACCAAACTTGTTGTTCAATGCAATGTTTGCAGAATCTCTATGTCATTCTGAACTGCTCAAAAGTGCAGGAATGACTTGTTTCAGAGCATTGTTAATTTCTTGTATGGAATGAAGTGCATAGGTAAAGGATGACTGCAATTCAAGTTTTATGTGCGACGCTGAACTAGTCAAACCCACGAACCGGATCAAGTAAGTACACAGAAGTGAATGTGTCAAATCTGTTGCTGTTGCTTCTATGAAAGCCGCTGCTAAAGAAGCAGTAGAATTAAATAACACTACAGACGTATCTGTGGCAGTTGACGGTACATGGCAGAAGAGAGGCCACACATCTAAAAACGCAGTTGCAATTCTCACTAGCGTAGACACAGGTAAAATTTTAGACTTCGAAGTGGTAACTATATACTGCCATCAGTGTAAATCAGTTGACAATGAAACAAGTGAAAGTCATAAAACAAAGTGCGCCAAGAATTTTGAGGGAACTAGTGGGAGTATGGAGGCTGCTGCAGTTGTTTCTTTGTTCAGGTGCTCGCAGCAGGAAAGAGGTACGTGCTATACTGAATACTTGGGGGATGGTGATTCGAAGGCCTTTAAATCAGTCGTGGAAAGCAAACCTTATGGGGAAAAGCATATTCTGAACATTGAATGTGTGGGCCACGTTCAAAACCGGATGGGAACACGGCTTGCCGCGTGGGATTAGCGGAGCGGTCTTAGGCGCTGCAGTCATGGACTGTGCGGCTGGTCCCGGCGGAGGTTCGAGTCCTCCCTCGGGCATGGGTGTGTGTGTTTGTCCTTAGGATAATTTATGTTAAGTAGTGTGTAAGCTTAGGGACTGATGACCTTAGCAGTTAAGTCCCATAATATTTCACACACATTTGAACATTTCTGAACACGGCTTTGGAAATTGAAGCAGACAAAAGGAAAACAGAAGTTATCGGATGGAAGGACTCTAAATGGTAAAGGAAGACAAACAGACAAAAACAATGATGAACTCCAGCAATATTATGGAATGGCATCAAGGAACAACACACATGACCTACAAGGAATGAAAAGAGCAGTGTTGGCTACATTCTTCCACAAATGATCCACTGATGATACACCTATACATGCTCATTGCCCACCTGGTGCTGATTCGTGGTGCAAGTACCGCAAAGATCAGGCAGCGGGTGCAGAAGAAGAATTTAGGTACAAAAACAGCATACTATCTGCATTGATGGAGGTAATTAAGCCAATATATAGAAAGCTCATCCTGATCTTCTTTCCAAATGTCGCCATGATCGGATGCAAAATCCGAATGCGTCTTTCAATAATGTCATTCAGGCCCGCATACCAGAAAATGTCTTTGTATGTATGAAAATTCTTTGCTTAGATGTTTTTGATGTTGTGACAACGTTTAACGATGGCAATAAGCGAAGAATTGGGGTGCTAGAGCAGTTCGGTATCACTCCAGGAGCCAACACACTGCAGGCCTTCCAGCGAATGGATCGACTGAGGATCATGAAAGCGCAGTGTGCAGCAGAGGAAATGACTAAAGAAGCAAAAGGCAGGAAAAGAAGAAAGCTTCTAGGCTTGCAGCATAATCAAATACACGATCCAGATAATGCTGATTATGGGCCTGGCTGTTTCTAGGAGCTGGTATGGCTCCATATGTGAGTTAATTTCAAATAAAATGTTTAAACTTGATTTCCCGGAGATGACATTTTTTAAAATATTTGACCCATTATCTCAGGAATTATTACAGATACATGTCTTTTTTTACACTATATTACCTCTTAGTATACTGCACCTGCTGAACCACCAAAACATATCTACTTGTAACGGTTTTTATTTACGTTAGAGAAGGAACTGGGCACTTTAAAAAAAATTGAACATAATATTTAAAAAATCATAACTAATTATTTGTCTGTATATTCTGATCCTGGTTTAGTAATCAGAAAAGGAGTGAAACCATACTTCCTAAAAAATTCAGATCTCTATCTCTTAAGGGTTCTGAGATAATGGGTCAACAATATTGCAAATTTAACACTAGGTATTGGACATAAGTACTCCCCTTAAAGGAATATTACACCTAAGAGCATTGTCCACATTCCCGGTCCAAGTAATTTTCATTTAAAGAGTGTCTCACTCAGTGATGCGTATAAAATAGTTTACTTGCTATATGGAGCATTGCACTAAGCTTTCAGCAACTATAATTAGAAGTTTGCAGCTGGCGCACAGAGAGCAGCAAGCACCACATTTCCAAGCAATTACATTACGTGGAAAGACATTTTCATTTCACGATCAGTTTACTACGAAAATTATCAACGCACAGGGGCCATTTCATGAATAACATTTCTAAGCAGATCATTAACGTACAGGTAACACTTTGTTTAATTAAAGAGATTAATAGTATAGGTCACGATTTGATCAGTTTGCATGTCTATTCCTCTTCAGCTGAATTGCCTATTGAGCTGTTTCTTATCGCAGTATCAATAGCCTCTGAGAACTTCAAGCGTATCTCTTCATTACTTAGTACTTATCCCACTTCTTTGCGCATGGGTTCTTCCTGACTAACATCTTAAAGTTCAACCATCTCTTCATCGTTACCACATTGTGCTCCTGTATTCGTCTTAGAATACAATACCTGATTTCGGAATCTCTGTCTGACTATGGTGTAATGTAACTGAAATCTTCCCGTATCTCCCGGCATTTTCGAAGTATACCTCCCCCTCCTGTCATTCATGAAAGAGTATTCGCTGTTAAGAGCTGAAATTTATTGTAAAACTGAATTAGTCCTCCTCCTCTCTTATTCCTAGCAGGTACTCATATTGTCCCATAACCCTTTGTTCTACTCCTTACGCTACAACTGCGTTCCAGTCTCCCGTGACTCCTAGATTTTCATCTCCCTTTACTTACTGAATTATCCGTTCAACATCCTCCAACACTTTCTCTATCTCTTCATCTTCTGTTTGCAACGTCACCGTGTATACCTGAATTATTGTTGTCGGTGTTGGTTTGCTGTCGATTCTGATGAAAATATCCCTATCACTGAACTGTTCACAGTAAATCATTCTGTGCTCTACCTTCCTATTAAGGAATCATGTTCCGTTACACCGTTTTCTGCAGCTGGTGGTATTACCCTATACTCATCTGACCAGGAAATTCTTGTCCTCCTTCCACTTCTCTGACCTCCACTATATCTAGACTGAACCTCTGCATTTCCCTTTTCAGATTTTCTAGTTTCCCTACCACGATCAAGCTTTTGACAAGCCACGTCCCGACTCGTAGAACGTTATCCTTTCGTTGATTATTCAGTCTTTTTCTCATGGTCTCCTCCCCCTTGGCAGTCCCAGAGCTCCGAATGGGGGACAATTCCGGAATCTATTGCCAGTCGAGAGATCATCATGACACTTTTCAATTACAGGCCACATGCCCAGTGAATACACCTTATGTGTCTTTAATCCAAAAGTTTTTATTGCCCTCTGCGTCCTTATGCTGTTGAATGTTGGAATGTTGCTCGTTCTTCCGCCTTTAGGGGCAATTCCCAACCCAGAGACCTAGATAGTGCCCTGATCCTCTGTCCGCTCCTCCGCCCACTTTGACAAGACCGTTGGCAGAATGAGAGGTGACATCTTATGCTGGAAGTCTTCGGCAGCCACTGCTGATGGTTTTTGTTGAAAATTTAAACGGTGGAGGGGTTCGAAACCGGAACCAAGGACGTTTAGGAGGTCCAGTTCGATATTAGGACGTATCCCATGACTTTTGTCACGCCAGCGTCTGTTGGTTCGTCTTCACCTCTACTGATGTCATTTGATCCGCTACCAATACTTTTTTGCCTGTCTCACCAGTATTGTCTGCAGAAAGATAACAATTCGTGTTCCAAGAGCAGGGCGTAAATTTGTGTAACATCGTGTGATTGATAATTATAAATTTCGGGTACAAAACTGTAAGGATATTGTTGACTGTTTTAAGTTTTCCCCTTGGCAGCTGCCAATTGTTTCGCAGTTCTCTCAGACATATACTTGGCTGTGTCAACCTGTCTCGTACGTCCCAGGTCGCCTCTGCGTGCTGCAGATTGCACGTACTGTACTATTGTTTCGGCGTGCTGGCAAGTGATACGGAATACCGGCTGCAGCTTTCATTGAGACCACTTTGTCCGGCTCACACGAGCGCCCTTCCAGCTGGCAAAGTGTCAGAGACAAGCAGACCACAAATAATGGCGACGTTCGCGGAACAGTGGCCTGCGCTGTGGCGGCTTTGGCACTTACGTTCCCCAACACACTCTCATTCTCACTTTACTGTTTCAACGAGCTGTCTGCAGCAGAAAACAGATACGAGGAGATACGGGAAAACTTTATTGATGGGTTTGGGTTGTGTGGAGAAGGAGACCAGAGAGCTAGGTCATCGGTCTCATCGGATTAGGGAAGGATGTCGGCCGTGCCCTTTCAAAGGAACCATCCCGGCATTTGCCTGGAGCGCTTTAGGGAAATCACGGAAAACCTAAATCAGGATGGCCGGACGCGGGATTGAACCGTCGTCCTCCCGAATGCGAAAAACTTTATTGATTTTCCTCTTCCTTACCTGTAAACGAGAGTAGTGCTATTTTGTATCTCTCTCTTCGATTTTGTGCTGTACAAAGATGAGAAGTGGCTGGAAGAAGCGCTAATTTTGTGCTGATTGCGGAGATGAAATGATCAGTCTGCACGATTTTGGCGTGTCGACGTG
Organism: Schistocerca piceifrons; assembly: GCF_021461385.2. Taxonomy (NCBI): domain Eukaryota; kingdom Metazoa; phylum Arthropoda; class Insecta; order Orthoptera; family Acrididae; genus Schistocerca; species Schistocerca piceifrons. The sequence continues at coordinate 425,413,556 of NC_060138.1, forward strand.
AAAGGTAAGACACGTACTTTAATGCACAAGGCGTCCACAGCGTTCGGAAGGTGTAAGGCACGCCTCTAACTCTGTAAAGACCACTGACGCATAATTCAAATATTGCAACATCCCCAGTGATGGAATTACTTATTTGCTTTTTAGTTAATTCCTACACTACACGGACAGGATAACTAAACTATATAACTCATTAACCTAATTATTTTTCTTCGTTTCTTTCGAGACCACGTTGCACTTGTAATTTTTAGTTTCAAAACTATTTGAGAGTGTTACAGATTCGCTCTTTGTCAGTAAGTGGCACAGTTTTTTCTAATAAGGGTGCTGAAACATGGCATAAGAACATTAGATTGTCTTCTTCAAACAGCAAACATTTCAAGGGAAGCCGTGAAGTCCAAAATGAAAACAGAACGCATTTCAGAAATTAAATTTTCTTTATAAAATATTTTGAAATGTAACATCCTAATATATTGTTTCCCCTTAATAACTTCTAACATTCTGCTTGGTGTCTGTTGTTCTATGTCGTGTCTTCCTACCACTTTTCGCGCAACGACGCTCTGAGCGTGTGTTTTAGGGAATTGACTAGTTTGAACCTGGGACCTGTTGCTGGTAAGGAGACACCAGACCACACATGACATGTAGAGTTCAGAAGAGTTTAGTGAGACTAGCGATGATATAACCAAATACTTATTGATTTCAACGTCAGCTCCCCTGCACTACCTGTAAAAGAATCTTAATACTAACTAAATTTAGTGGAGGGGGTTCAAGGCTTCCTATTTTTAGTTAGCTGGTAAAATAACGTCGAAAAAGCAGTTAAGTTTACCATTGGAAATTTTATTCTACTCACCAAACATTGTTTATAAATTGCACTATAGATAAAAGGAAACGTTTTAATACGGGATGATGAAAACCTACTGCGTTCAACAAAAATATGAACGAATATTCCCTGAATGGGTTTCCAAGTTCTACAATGGATCGAAGGATGACCTATGCCATATCACATCTATAATCTAGGTTTAAATTAAGTTTCACAAAAGAGAAAACTATCAAAATGGTTAAAATGGCTCTGTGCAATATGGGACTTAACATCTGTGGTCATCAGTCCCCTAGAACTTAGAACTACTTAAACCTAACTAACCTAAGGACGTAACACACATCCATGCCCGAGGCAGGATTCGAACCTGCGACCGTAGCAGTCGCGCGCTTCCGGACTGAGCGCCTAGAAAAATGGTCTACAGTGACCCTCAATTATCTTTAATTACTCATCCAACTTCCCGTAAACTACAGTGGCTGATGTGGCTTCTCAATAATTATATAACAGAAAAATTATCGCGTTTCAGATTTTAACTTACGTAGCAAATGTGAATACCGTGAGCTTTAATTGACGATCGACACTAGTATTACGCAAAAAGGGGATGTAACAGATGAGACTTCCGCAGTTCTGAGTGAAGCCTTATGCGCACAAAAATGCGGCATCGCGTGCGTTCATTACCTTGTCGGTGTTCGTCAGGGAGCGACGGACGGCACAGCTGCCCGCACCCCTCCGTCTCGGAAGCAACTCTTTCCTAACTTCTCCTTACTACAATTTACCGAAGTTGGTTTAAAAAAAAAACTATCTGGCTGTGTTTTCATCTGACCAATCAGGGTCTGAATGTTAACCTTAAGCTCCGCCTACAAAAATTCTGTCTATCCAATGAGAAACGCTATGCTTTTCGTGGTGGGGCAATGTTTTTAAAGTTTGCAACGTAACAGAGACGCGAAAAAGTCTCACGCTAAAACTGGCAGCTGGTGTGGCCCTTTTAGTGTTATCGTAAGATCTATACTGCTCTTCTGGAGGGCTCTATCTTTTAACATGGGCTGGGGGGGGGGGGGGGGGGGTAGTCCTGACGGTTACTTTTCGTGGTGGGGCAATGTTTTTAACGTTTGCAACGTAACAGAGACGCGAAAAAGTCTCACGCGAAAACTTGCGGCTGGTGTGGCCCTTTTTGTGTTATCGTAAGATCTATACTGTTTTTCTGGAGGGCTCTAGCTTTTAACATGGGCTGCGGGGTGGTCCTGGCGTTAGCTGGCGACGTGGGTGTCCGTCCCTTATCGTAGGGCCTTCTAGCTTAACACGGTTCTGCTCTCGGCTTCTGTTCTCGTTTCTTCCCTCGGAACTGCGTCTGTCTCACGGTGGGAACGTATGACATGCATTTAGGCATTCTTGTGTTAGTCTGTGGTATTCCATTTGCTCAGTCGTAACTCGTATTACTTTGGTTAATTTAATGTCACGATTTATTCGGAGCTATGTGACATACTACTGGATTTGCTTATCTTGTCAGGGTTTTCATGGAAGGTGTTTGATTTGCCTGACACCTTACAAACTGGGAACGAAACTATGTTTTTCTCTTCACGAATGTTCAGTTTATTCACAAGATAGTGGTACTTTAATTCCTCCAACTCAGTGATATTTTTAACTGCAAATTTATACCAGACGTGTGGATATGTGAATACTGAATACCCTGACGATTTCAGAACTGGATTGTCCCATGCCTGTAACTCCAACTACCATTTAGCGTTTAAAGTCAGTGAATTGCTGTCGTGCGGCCATGATCTCGCCCGAAACTTTTTCACGTGAATCACCTGAGTACAAATGACAGCTCCACCAATGCATTACCCTTTTATACCTCGTGTACTACCTCCCACCATATGTGTGCATATCGCTGTCCCAAGTGTAAACCACAGTCGGTGTCTTTCTGCAAGAGTAACATTCTCCGATACCGCTGGTGATGTTAAAGAAATCGGGAAATCGGCAATAAAAAGAAGCAAGCACCTGTTTGTTTAGTAGCGTGTATGGCCCTGCGAGTCTGTCGGCGGAAATTCCTGCCCGTACCTTGATAGTGAAGCGATCCTGAGGTCTCATCTCCGCTGTTGGTCGATGATTTGTGTCAGTAAGGTGGGAAGATAGACTACGAGGGCGTCTGGCCTCTATTCTTCGTTGTTGGGTGACAAGGAGACGACACGGCAATCGGATTTTTGTAATTTATTTTTATGGTAAGTGAAGTGGAGAACTCACGTATCAGTCACCGAAGCAGTTCCTTGCAACTATCAATAAATATCGAGAAAATCTACGTTGAAGTTTCCCGAGTGTGGTATGATTATGTGGTAGAATGATCTCCTACCGCGTGGGAAGCCTGTGTTCGATTTCTGGACGATGCAACATTTTTAAACAAGATTGCATATTCTACTACCATTTCCGTAAAGCGTCAGATGCACAAATATGGAAAAAAATCTGCCGCACACTAGACGTAATCGTTGGTTTGAGTCTCCTTCTCGGTTCAGTATGAATACCTCCGTCGTTTCAATATAAAACTGATAACTAACACATATCTAATTGCCATATTTATGAAAAACGCCCGTCTCTCTATTTTTCTTTACATATTGGATACCAAAATACAGTTTTCATTGCAAATAGAAATTCGTAATTACCGATATTTAAAATAAAATATTGTAAACAACATTTTTAATCTTTATGTATTTTATGGTTCACGGAAATGCTCGTTTAATATGTACCAAATTTGCGTTGGCCAGGAATCGAATCTGTGTCCATCGAATGGCTGGCGAGCGCTTAACCACAGACTCACGCATGCTGTCGATGACATCGTTCTTGGCTTTTGGGTATTATAAGAGCTCGGAAAATTTCAAAGTTGATTTCCTGAAGAATTTTTGGGAGTTACATTTAACTGCTTCGGGCTATTGATATTTGACTTTTGAACGTCACGTACAAAAAAATAAAAGTCATCAGATTGACCTAGGGCTTCTTGTGAGTCAGCTGTTCTCTTTCGCATTCTGCCCCTCATGGTTAGGCCGTTGCAGAAGGTAGCTACTGGAATGGACACACTCTGTCTAAAGCGAGAGAGACGATAGTTGGGTCGCCACCTACATGCAACTTTCGGTACCTTACTAACCCATCTCTTATGAATCCTGCCACTACGCATTTATTTCCACAGGCGAAATGGTCCGAATCTCAACACGTATTTCCTGCCGGAGATATAATTATAACAACTTTTCGTCTAATTCTGATCAATACTGTCACCTCTAGGTACGTGTGAGACTTTTTTACATGCCCCGTTTGCTATAGTCTCTCACAATCCTGCTGTGGAAGACCTGGGTGGGCTTTTTTAGTAGTAACAGAGTAATAAATTTAAGCGTCGTGCACGATGTGGCAGGTTTTCACTCATTTCAATTTTTATGATATACTGTCTCCTGAACTATATTTTGTACGGGGTTATAGTACTGTAGGTACTTTCGGCGGCATATGTGTTTACTGCCTGCCAAATTTACAGTTCTGTACGCATGTCATTATATATGAGTTGTTACCTCCTGAATTGTGCGTGGTACAGTGCTATAATTTTGCACTTACATTCAGTGAACACGCGCATACTGCTCTGTACAATGTGTCGTGAATGACGTTAGTAGTAAAGAAGCAATAAATTACAACTTCATGCATGATGCGATACTTACACGGTAGGCACAGCGCAAAAGTAATAAGCGGCAAATATTTTGTAGGGGTTTTCAGCGAGAAAAAATTTCATACATGCTTGGAATTACGTTTACAGTTTGTTGCAAGTTCCAAAACGCCCTCATTTTCTAATACTCGATGAATGAAGTCTGGGAATTCACCCGTGACCGTCTATGCTCCTTTTTGCTCCACCTCCAGCCGTTTGGTATGTGGGTGATTCTTACCGTACAACTATTGTCACCTGACAATAAGGTAAATGGGTAAAAATTTTGGTTGAAATTGGTCCAGTGGTTTAGAAGCAAATATGGAACAACATACATACACTATGTGATCAAAATTATCCGGACACCTGGCTTAAAATGACTTACAAGTTCGTGGCGTCCTCCATCGGTAATGCTGGAATTCAATATGGTGTTGGCCCACCCTTGATGACAAATTGCACTCTCGGAGGCATACATTCAATCAGGAGCTGGAATGTTTCTTGGGGAATGGCAACCCGTTCTTCAATGAGTGCTGCACTGAGTAGAGATACCGATGTGGGTCGGTGAGGCCTGGCACGGAGTCGGCGTTCCAAAACATCCCAAAGGTGTTCCATAGGATTCAGGTCAGGACTCTGTGCAGACCAGTCGATTACAGGCATGTTACTGTTGTGTAACCACTCCACAAATGGCCGTGCATTATGTACAGATGCTCGATCTTGTTGAAAGATGCAATCGCCATCCCCGAATTGCTCTTCAACAGTGGTAAACAAGAAGGTGCTTAAGACATCAATGTAGGCCTGTACTGTGATAGTGCCACGCAGAACGACAAGGGGTTAAGCCCCCTCCATTAAAAACACGACCACACCGTAACACCACAGCCTCCGAATTTTAGTGTTGGCACTAAACCCGCTCGCAGATGACGTTCACCGAGCATTCGGCATACCCACACCATGCCATCTGATCGCCACATTGTGTACCGTCACACCACACTACGTTTTTCCACTGTTCAATCGCCGAATGTTTACGTTCCTTACACTAAGCGAGGCGTCGTTTGGCATTTATCGACGTGATGTGTGGCTTATGACCATGAAATCCAAGATTTCTCACCTCCTGTCTAACTGTCATAGTACTTGGAGTGGATTGTGATACAGTTTGGAATTCCTGTGTGATGGTCTGGATACATGTCTGCCTATTAGACATTACGATCCTCTTCAACTATCGGCGGTCTGTGTCAGTCAGCAGACGAGGTCGGCCTGTACACTTTTGTGCTTTACGTTTCCCTTCACGTTTCCACTTCACTATCATACCGGAAACGTGAACCAAGTGATGTTTACGAGTGTGGAAATCTCGCGTACAGACATATGACAATAAGTGACACCCTGTCGCCTGACCACGTTCGAAATCCGCGGGTTCCGCAGAGCGCCCCATTCTGCTCTCGCTCAATGTCTAATGACTGCTCAAGTCGCTGATATGGTGTAGCTGGCGGTAGGTGGCAGCACAATGCACCTAATATGAAAAACGTATGTTTTGGGGGTGTCCGGATACTCTTGATCAAATAGTGTACATACACACACATACATCTATCAATATATGTATGGATGACTGATCTCATCGAAAACCGTCATCAGATTTAACGTAGGTGCATCTATTCTTGCTATGTAAACACCATCATTAGGCCCTCTATTATAGATAGCAGCTGAATTTTTCAATTACAAAATATCTGACATTTGTGAAAAATAACAGGCCTTCGCACCAGTTTATGTACGCACGACATCAGGAAACGTCAGCAGCTAGAATACAACCAGTATTCTAGCTGTGTATAATTTTTTTAAATGTTTGTTGTGTCATCAGATCTTGTGGCTACTTTACCAAAACGTCCACAAATCCTATAATTCTATTCTTTTATGGCCGTCCGTAGGGGCTTCAGTCCGGAACCGCGCTGCTGCTGCGGTCGCAGGTTCGAATCCTGCGTCAGGCATGGATGTGTGTGATGTCCTTACGTTAGTTAGGTTTAAGTAGTTCTAAGTTCTAGGGGAGTGATGACCTCAGATGTTAAGTCCCATAGTTCTTAGAGCCATTTTAACCATTTTTTTCTTTCATATTAAATAAAAATAGCCTTTTGTGATCCAGACAGTGAAAAAAACTTTTACAGGAAAACATACATTTAATATTCGTTTCGCGCCACCATAATGACCAACTTCCTGGCCCATTTATGCAACATAGTGTCATTGCTCCGGGAAGAGTCGCTGTTCCTGGTCTGGTCGAAGCGTTTGCTGCAAGCTATAAGCACTAAATGAAATTATGTTTTGTTCTGTCCAATGAAGGAGAACTGCAAAAAAAAAGGGTTCAAATGGCTCTGAGCAGTACGTGACTTAACTTCTGAGGCCATCAGTCCCCTAGAACTTAGAACTACTTAAACCTAACTGACCTAAGGACATCACACACATCCATGCCCGAGGCAGGATTCGAACCTGCGACCGTAGCGGTCGCGCGGTTCCAGACTAGCGTCTAGAACCGCTCGGCCACTCCGGCCGGCCGGAGAACTGCAGATAATGCATAACACAAGAGAGGCATTTATTTTTACACTCCGTGATGTATACCGTTTGTAATTTGCTAATGAAATGAGAAGGCACATATGAAGCGGACGAAAAAAATGCTGGGATCCCTTTGGACGGAAGCAACATCGGCGGCGGGAACTGGCGAGGCAGTAGCAGCCCGGTGGCCGGTCTTCGGTGGTCTGTTGCTGTGTGGCTGTTCTTGCCACGCGCGGTCACGGCCGCAGCCGCTGCGGTCCTGGGGGCCGCCCCGCCGCGCCCTTGCTGTTGCTCTCTTGCTCTTGCTCTTGCTCTTGCTCCTGCTCTCGCTCTCTTGCTCATGCTCGCCCTCTCGGGGCGGACTTTAATTAGGGCGCGCGGCGGCGCTACAACTTCCGTCGCTGATAGTCGGCCGCCGCATTTAGCCGCCGAGTTCCGCAAACAGTTGCGCAGCGTGCGGCCGCACACACACACACACACATATGCGAGAGCTCATACACACACGATTTCACGCACGCACACTCCCATGTAAGGGATGTACTGCGCAGCGCGAGCAGCTTAATTACTCGGCCGTAGAGTGCAGATGTAATGCGTCGCGCGCGCGTCTTTCGCTGCTGCCCTGATGACCGTTTGTTACTTAACTGCGAAGAGGAGCGGCTCGGAATGCGAGGTACACAGCGGCGGAAATGTATCTCGCCCCCTGAGGCGAGGCAGTGGTGGCTCAGTCCGAAGGCTTCTGCCTCCTTAGTGCAAGCGATTGGGTTCGCATCCCCGTACAGTCCATTGTTATAAGTGAGAAAGGTCAGGTTTAATACGTAAGTGTCAGTTAGAGCTGTATGTAAAACTTTGAACATAGCTGCTAACGTTCAGTGACCGTGTCAGAATTATATTGTAACAAATAAGCCCTCGGTCACAAATATTAAGTCAAAAATTGACCTAGTTTCGACGCTACTACGAGCGTCGTCTTCAGAATTAGACTAATTGTACTAACACATTAGGTATATAGTACATTAATAAAATTAAAGTTTGTACTGACTCGAAAAGATGCAGTACTTACAAGTCACATATTAAAAAAGATCTCAGCCGGAAAGGCGACGTCATGAACACTTGTCAGATGGCGAGCCGCTAAGGGCCGCTCGTACTGTGGACAAGGGTTGCATCTTTTCGAGTCAATACAAACTTTAATTTTAATAAATGTACTATATACCTAATATTTTAGTGCAGTTGGTCTAATTCTGAAGACGACGCTCATAGTAGCGTCGAAGCCAGGTCAAATTTTGACTTAATATTTGTGACCGAGGGCTTATTTGTTACAATATAAAGCTGTATATGTTTATTTGCCGAGCGGTCTAAGGGGCTGCAGTCATGGACTGTGCGGCTGGTCCCGGTGGAGGTTCGAGTCCTCCCTCGGGCATGGCTGTGTGTGTTTGTCCTTAGGGTAATTTAGGTTAAGTAGTGTGTAAGCTTAGGGACTGATGACCTTGGCAGTTAAGTCCCATAAGATATCACACACGCTTGAACATTTTTTTGTGTTTATTTTATTTATTCAAAGCCTTTTCCGGAATAGCCGTGCATCAGTAGCGGCAAGAGCATTTATGGTCAACGGATATTAAAATTCATCATCTACTTACTGATCTTACACCCCTTACACAGAATATCTTGTAGCTGCTACCAAGTCATCGGACTACACATCGTATGGTTATCACGCAGCACAGTGCTATGAACGACCTACGGTTTTACCGTTGCGTATATGTAAGCATAAGCAATCATCGGACATCATACGGATAGTAATACTGAATTTCGTGTTGCCGTGGAGTGCGGGAGGGCAGGTTGAAAGATCTCCGGGTTTACTATTACCCTAGCAACTTCATAGTATGCATCTAAAGAGCTGGAAAAACTCGGTGTAACCTACATTATTACTAACCACACAGTGGCGGACGAATACTTGTATTTACATACACGCAGCGTTATCGTCATGGATAGTTTTCTGCCTCTGTATCACGGGGTCCTAGGTACGATTCCCGGCCGAGTTAGGGATTGGCTCTGCGCGGGGGCTCTGTGTTTGTGTTGTTCTCGTCATTTCATCATCACCATCATCATCATCATTCGTAACAGTGGCTAGACTGGACTGCGAATAAAAAATTGGACTGTGTAAAAATTTGGAATTTGTACGGGCGCTGATGACCGCGCACTTGAGCGCCCCTTAAATCAAACATCATCATGGATAGTTTTTAGCGCGATGTTTACTTTCTGACACACGAGCCGTAAGGTGCGCAGTTCCACTGGGAAGTAAGACTGCATGTACTGCTCTCTTAAGTGACAAATATAAAGCAGAGGAAACAGTATTTTACTACTTGTATGAGATGGAAGGTTGGTTGGTTGTTTTGGGGAAGGACTCATCGGATTAGGGAAGGACAGGGAAGGAAGTCGGCCGTGCCCTTTGAAAGAAACCATCCCGGCATTTGCCTGGAGCTATTTAGGGAAATCACGGAAAACATAAATCAGGATGGCCGGACGCGGGATTGAACCGTCGTCCTCCCGAATGCGAGTCCAGTGAGATGGAAGGTTCTCGAAATTTTGAGATTAAGGTTCTAAGGGATACTCGGCATCTGTTTTCCTCATCGAAGTTTATTGGGCATTTATCATTGAATTTTAAACTGGATAACAAAACTTTTGTCTCCATTAATATTACTTGTTAAGGGTGGCATTCCGATCAACAAAACTTAGGAATTTTTTGGCCTCTGGGTTTTGCACGCGAAGTGCTTCGTAGGTGAATTACGCTCCTTATGATTCTTCTGTTAAGTCTCAGTCTGGCATCTGTCTTTCCCACACCCGGATTAGTGTGTCCGTTTTCTACAGGTATTTCTGGGCGGTTGGAGATTGAGACTAACTTTGCCGATTACTTGTAGATGGCGTAGTTAAGCTGAAACGGTTCTTTTTGTTTATATACGCACGTCTATAAATCCTACACGTAACTCAGTGTCCTCCGCTACGATTTACTATCCGAAGGAGGTAGGAAGGAAAATTAGTGCTTGACTTCTCGTCGACTACGAGGTCACTAAATACCGAACACAAATTCGAACTGTGTCAAGTGTGGTGTTCTTTTCAAACGAACCATGCCGGCATTGCCTGGAGCGATCTGACGAAATCTCAGAAAGCTTAAATCTGGATGATGGTACGCGTATTTGATTTGTCGTCCTCCCGAATGCGCCATCTCTCTCGTTTTTTATGGATGTATGTGAAGGTTAATCTCAGGGACTGCTGGTACGATTTTGATACGATTTTCACTTATCGATAAACTTCAAAAGAAGAGTGTGTGTGTATCTACATCAACATCGATACTCTGCAAATCACGTTTAAGTGCCTGGCAGAGGGTTCATCGAACCACCTTCACAATTCTCTATTGTTCCAATCTCGTATAGCGCGTGGAAAGAATGATCATCTATATCTTTCCGTACGAACTCTAATTCCCCTTATTTTATCGTGGTGATCGTTCCACCCTATGTAGGCCGGTGTCAACAAAGTATTTTCTCATTCGGAGGATACAGATGGTGATTGGAATATAGTGAGGCGATTCCGTCGCAACGAAAAACGCCTTTCTTTTAACGATTTTCAGCCCAAATCCTGTATCATATCTGTGACACTCTCTCCCATATTTCGTGATAATACAAAACGTGCTGCCTTTCTTTGAACTTTTTCGATGTACTCCGTCAGTCCTATCTGGTAAGGATCCCACACCGCGCAGCAGTATTCTATAAAAGGACGGACAAGCGTAGTGTAGGCAGTCTCCTTAGTAGATCTGTTACATTTTCTAAGTGTCCTCCCAATAAAACGCAGTCTTTGGTTAGCCTTCCCCACAACATTTTCTTTGTGTTCCTTCCGAATTAAGTTGTTCGTGATTGTAATACATAGGTATTTAGCTGAATTTACGGCTTTTACGTTAGACTGATTTATCGTGTAACCGAAGTTTAACGAGTTCCTTATAGAACTCCTGTGGATGACTTCACACTTTTCGTTATTCAGGGGTTATTCAGGCTGGTGCGACATCGAAGCAGTTCAGAAGCGGGCTGCTAGATTTGTTACGGCAGGTTCGAACAACACGTCAGTGTTACGAAAAAGTTTCAGGAACTGACTTGGGAATCCACGGAGGGAAGGCGACGTTCTTTTCGAGGAACGCTATTGAGAAAATTTAATGAACCGGCATTTGAAAGTGACTGCAGAACGATTCTACTGCCACCGGTCGTGTAAGGACCACAGAGACAAGAGAAATTAGGACTCGCACGGAGCCTTGGAGACAGTTGTTTTTCCCTCACTCTATTTGAGAGCGTAACACGAAGGGAAATGGCTAGTAGTGGTACGGGATACCCTCCGCCACGCTCCGTATGGTGGATTGCGGACTACCGATGTAGAACAAGTTTTTGTTTGGATGGCAGCTTTTGTCGGCTCGTTGCGTGACTTGTTGTGGGCTTGACTCCCGAGCAGCGCCCTGATCGCCTGGAGTCAAAGGCAGGGAGCGGGACGCCGCTCCACAGTGGCTGCTGGTGAGGGCGGGGTAGTCCGTGCCACCAATCGCGTGGTGTCCTTCGCGTGCTCCATTACACTCCCACCGGTCGCTTCGAAAAAGCGCCCATTAATCGGATTTCTCTCTTCTTGTCAGTGGCAACAGATAGACCGATAGCGGCAATAATTAATAGGGCGCATAAATTATTTAAGCCGCCGCAACGGCGTAAACAAGGGCGTTCGCCAAGTCGGCGCCCTCTGGCTTGCGAGTCACGCAGCCGACAGTAGCGGTGGCCGTTTACTGCTGCCTCGCCGGCTGGACATTTCACTGATAACGAGTCAGCTCTGCCCGCACCACACGTTTACTGCCTCGTATCAACGCGCGCCTCTTAAGTGCTTCGGTGGACGAGGAGGGGTCGAGAGCTCTTCGATGCATTTGTTTGCGTGAAGGAAATCATTTTTTCATCCAGTGTGTCCACCGACTTAGGTGACGCAGTGGTAAGACATTGGATTCGTATTTGGGAAGACTAGGTCTGAAACTCCCTTCCCACCATTTACGACGGCCGTTCAATAAGTGATAATGCAACACTTTCTTTCTGAAATCAAGTCAGTTTCATTCGCGATTCCAATACAGCACATTATCCCCCACACTTTTGGCCACAGAATTTTCCAATACACCACATTATCCCCCACACTTTTGGCCACAGAATTCTTGTTTAGGCCGGCCGCTGTGGCCGAGCAGTTCTAGGAGCTTCAAACCGGAACCACGGTGCTGCTACGGTCGCAGTTTCGAATCCTGCCTCGGGCATGGATGTGTGTGATGTCCTTAGTTAGGTTCAAGTAGTTTAAGTCGAGGGGACTGAAGACCTCAAGTGTCAAGTCCCATAGTGCTCAGAGCCATTCGAACCATCTGAACCATCCTAGTTCTCAAAATAATCTCCGTCTAGCGCGACGGCCATACGCCACCTTACTGGTCGGGCCTGTATACCCGCGAGGTACCACTCTACTGGTCGACACTGGAGCCAGCGCTTTGCTGCATTGGTAACCTCCCCATCATCCATGTACTGCTTTCCCGCGGATTGCATCTTTCATTCAGACAAACAGATGGAATTGAGAAGGTGCGAGATCCAGGTCACAGGGTCTACGAGGAAGAACCGTTCAATGAGGTTTTGTCAGCTCCTCTCAGATCCACAGCCTTGTATGTGGCCTTGGGTTGTTCTGGAGAAGGTGAAGTTTGTTAGCATTTTGTGATGACGAACATGCTAAAGCCATTTCTTCAATTTCCCACGCAACAGGCTTAAATGTTGACCGTTGCACCATGAGGAAGGACACCAACAGTATAGCCGCTTCAGTCTCTCAGAAGACCGTCGCCATAACTTCACCGGCTGAGGACGCGGCTTTGAACTTTTTCTATGGAGGAAAGGTGGTGTGGCGACACTCCGTGGATTGCAGTTTTGCTTCCGGTTCGAAGTAATTAACCCATGTTCCATCGCCCTTGATGGTGTTCGACAAAATGTTGCCACGATCAGCCACGTAATGCGCAAGCAATTCCGCAGAGATCGTCCTTCGTTGCTCTTTCTGAACTTCCGTTACGCGGTGAGGAACACAGTGGGCACGCACATTCGACTACCCAGCTCCCAGCTGGTGAAGGAGTGTGACAGCACTACCGGCAGCGAGTTTTCTTTTTTTTCTTTTTTTTTTTTTAATCCGTCGATCGCCTCGATTGCAAGTGTTCGCACTTTCAACATCGCAGGAGTCACAGCAGTGTGCGGTCTGCCGGCACATTAGAGATCGGACCGGTTTCCGCGGGCTTGTTGCTATGATGACAGACGCCTCGCCCAACGACTCAGCGTACTTTCGTTCACTGCCAGGTCTCCGGTACACATTCTGCAAGCGCCTGTGAATATATGGGATGCTCTGGTTTTCCGCTAAAGAAACTCAATAACGGCACTCTGTTAGAAACCCATCTCCATTACAGACGCCATTTTGAAAGGCTACGTATAGCGCGGCACCTATTGGAATTTAAAGAAAGTATAGTGGCTGGAGCGGGAATATTCCAGGATGTCCAACGACAAATTCCGCATTTTTTCAAACGAAATGGCCGAGAAAAAAATTGTTTAGTTACTTATTGAATACACATTGTCTTGCACACTGAACGTACAAGCGTACCCGACACAGGGCAGCAGGGACTTCAGCAATGCTGTACCAGTTCTTACGCCATGTACTTGTTGCTCGTTTCCGTCGGCATTGTTATTAAAATAGCACAGATTTCTTTTCCCATTTTCTATAGTAACGCAATATTTAAAGTCAATGCCAATTTTGTGAATAAAAATTACTCTTTTTCAAAGAAGTATATACAGTACTGGCCATTAAAATTGCTACACCACGAAGATGATGTGCTACAGACGCAAAATTTAACCGACAGGAAGAAGATGCTGCGATACGCAAATGGTTAGCTTTTCAGAGCATTCACAGGTTGGCGCCGGTGGCGACACCTACAACGTGCTGACACGAGGAAAGTTTCCAGCTGATTTCTCATACACAAACAACAGTTGACCGACGTTGCCTTTTGAAACGTTGTTGTGATGCCTCGTTTAAGGAGGAGAAATGCGTACCATCACGTTTCCGACTTTGATAAAGGTCGGATTGAAGCCTATCGCGATTGCGGTTTATCGTATTGCGACATTGCTGCTCGCTTTGGTCGAGATCCAATGACTGTTAGCAGAATATGGAATCGGTGGGTTCAAGAGGGTAATACGGAACGCCGTGCTGGATCCCAACGGCCTCGTATCACGAGCAGTCGAGATGACAGGCATCTTATCCGCATGGGTGTAACGGATCGTGCAGCCACGTCTCGATCCCTCAGTCAACAGATGGGGACGTTTGCAAGACAACACCACTTACACGAACAGTTGGACGACGTTTGCAACAGCATGAACTATCAGCTCGGAGACCATGGCTGCGGTTATCCTCGACGCTGCATCACAGACAGGAGCGCCTGCGATGGTGAACTCAACAACGAACTTAGGTGCACGAATGGCAAAACTTAATTTTTTCGGATGAATCCAGGTTCCGTTTACAGCATGATGATGGTCGCATCCGTGTTTGGCGACATCGCGGCCAACGCACACTGGAAGCGTGTATTCGACGTCGCCATACTGGCGTATCACCCGGCGCCATGCAATGGGGTGCCATTGGTTACACGTCTCGGTGACCTCTTGTCCGCACTGACGGCACTTTGAACAGTGGACGTTACGTTTCAGATGTGTTACGACCCGTGGCTCTACCCTTGGCGTGTACAGGTACAGCTGCCCATGCAGCTTCAACACGATACCACAGTTTTTCTAATCGTCTCATAGCTGCAGTCAGACAGTCGTAGCTATGGACGCAATGTAGTTGACTCTGCAAATTATGTGTTTTCTCCGGTAACAGAAGTTGTTTTACCTTGGAAATTGCACCAGCGTCAGCTGTACCAAGATAAAGCACAAAGTCTAATTTTGACAAAATTTTCACTCAACATAGCAGCACACACAATCCAACATCCCAACGAGTAAGGCCGAGCGGTTCTAGGGGCTTCAGTCTGGAACCGCGCGACCGCTACGGTCGCAGGTTCGAATCCTGCCTGGGGCATGGATGTGTGTGATATCCTTCGGTTGGTTAGGTTTAAGTAGTTCTAAGTTCTAGGGGAGTGATGACGTCAGCTGTTAAGTCCCATAGTGCGCAGAGCCCTTTTTTTGAACCCAACGAGTAATGACTGTGAAATTTGGAAGAGGCAGGCCAGTGGTTTCCTTGTACGCAACAACCGTAGATTCTTCTCCACGGCAGAGATGAATTTATTTGCGACGTCGTATTTGTTCCTTATGGATTCACAAACTCTGTAAAGGGCATGAACCAAGCATGCCAGATGCTTCGATTTCGAAAATAAAGGTAGCAATTGGTTAACAGCTGAAATCATCTATGAAGCCTGCTCTACAAGCACAAGAAGAAGTTATTCAAACTCGATACCAGTTGGCCAGAGTTTTTGGCACTGGTCCATAACTAACTACATTATTGTACTTGAATTGACTTTCTGCAACTCAGACATTTTTAACAACATGGGCTTGAAGTTCCCCCCTGCAAAGGGAAAATGCTTTCATCCACAATGATTCCCACATCGTAATCACACATTTTACCTTAATTATTTATATGGTTACTTGGTAAACAGGCTGCGTGTAGTTTTCTCTTAAAGTCAATCCCTTGATGGTTCACCTTACTGAGTGGAATTCCTGCTTGTGTAAGAGATGCACACGAAGCAATGTTTCATTTCATCACATTTTGCCTTTTTGAAGCATTCTGTTGGAACGAATTTCGTAATAGAAGTTGCCGCGATGTAGTTGCCTGATGGGTATTATTCATTTGATGCTTAGAGCTAGAAATGTATTTTTTGATGCGATCTCGACGGTTTTTTTCATCTAACAACATTCATTAATCGCAGACAGTACATCGCGTAACAGTTCCACCAGTGTCTATGAAACCTTGTTTGAATTCCGTTGCCAGAGCAATAAATCTGGCACTGGACACATTTGGCATGATAAGATCTAGTAGTACACTCGTTTAGTAATGCAACAAGAGCTGACACCAGTTCACTTGCTAACTCAATGCGACTGCCACACAATATTCTTGCACCCACTCACTCACCGGCTGTCCAATAAAGGGTTCAAATGGCTCTGAGCACTACGGGACTTAACATCTGCGTCCACTAGAGCTTAGAATTACTTAAACCTAACTAACCTAAGGACATCACACACATCCATGCCCGAGGCAGGATTCGAACCTGCGACCGTAGCAGCACCGTGGTTCCAGATTGAAGCGCCTAGAACCGCTCGGCCACACCGGCCAGCCACTGGCTACCCACCCTCTCTTTTATAAAACCGCGACAGTTACCAGGACGTTCTCATTCATGCTGGAGCTGCAGCCTCAGCGATTTCTAGTAGGTTGGAGCAGAACCCGGTCTTCATCCTCGGAACTAGGCGGGTGCCGATACTGCCGCCTCTGCGTGACCAGCCTCCGCCTCCAGGCGAGCAGATGACGTCTCTCACAGTAAAAAAAATCACATTCACAAACAGCAGGCCACTGATTCTGGTAGGACAGAATCGCTCATTCTCTACTGCATTATAGCGGGCTATTTTATAGTGAAAGCGATAGAAAGAGGTTTTGTTGACCACACAATTAATTTCCATTGTTGCAGGTGCGCTTTCAACTCCAGCGCGGCATTTATCGAAAGAGGTAGGCTTATACTATTCGCACGTACACAGCAAGTTGAAGAGTCGTTAATTGAAAGTTAAATATTTTATATTGGCTAGAAATCTTATAGAATAAATTGGAATGAAACTTAAAAGAAAAAAAGGGGAACAAGGAGATTATGGACTTGGTTGAGGAAAAAAAGGACATAGGTCCCAAAAAAGGAATTAAGGTTCGTGAAGAAATGCCTCTTTTTTGCAACTAGAATCAAAATTTCACATTGTGTTATGTTTCCGAACAATTTTAATTTACCTTAAGAAAACAGGTACGCACCTAAAAATCCTAACCCTGCTCATCAAACACTCATAAATCCCTCTGAAAGGGTCTCCAGCAGATTCCAGGCTGTCATAAAGCCGAATGGTGACAAATCCCATATTAACGCCTGATGAGATTGTGTAGCTTAACTTGGCAAATAAAATCAGTATCCGTTCCTCCTAACAGGTTAACAATGAAATAAAGTAATGATTCACACAAATGAAATTAAATAACAACGAACATGAGAAACTGGTGTTGGAGGGAGGTTGTCGTTGTAACAGAATATGATCGACAAGAAAGTTGTTTTGTTGAAATAAATTTTAATAGTTGCTTTCATAGTGCCCAATATTTTAAACATATATTTTCCTGTCATGTCCTTATCCTTTTTCCTTTCTTAATTTTGCTCTTCATTTTCTGCTTGTTCTTCGTTATCAAGTGCTACGAACCCAAATTTTCAGTCTTACCTGCTTTTTTTTCAGTTCTTCTGCTCTCTCATCCGCTCTCATTCTTGTTTAGTATTACCTTACAACAGACCGAGGTGGAACAGTATTGAGACACTAAGCATGGATTCGGGTGGAAAGTGCTTCTAATTCGCAACCGGTTGTCTAGTTTCGGTTTTATGTAGCTAGGTAAATAGGTTAATGTATAATTACGTAGAGATTGTTCCACTGAAAAACCCGCTGCTGATTTTTCTTCCCCAGTCCTATTTTCAGCTCTCTCTTGTCGTCGATGGGACGTCAAACGTTAGTCCATCTTCCTTTCTTCCTTATTATTTTAATGGGAATACGAAAAATAAAAAAAGGCAGATATTGACGGTTTTGATTATTGGTTCACGGAAAATAATCAGAGAAATGTGTCTCGCTTTACATTTAAAGAAATATGATTTCATGAATTCATAAGAGGGAAGAGCGAAATACATTCAGATGTCTTTTGAAAACGATTATCAGTTTACGCCCTCTACGAATTACCACTGTAGATCATTCAGTTTTCGTAGTTTTGCTCGGAAAAATTTAAAACAACATACATCAACATTCCCCCCCTATGAACCATGGACCTTGCTGTTGGTAGGGAGGCTTGCGTGCCTCAGCGATACAGATAGCCGTACCGTAGGTGCAACCACAACGGAGGGGTATCTGGTGAGAGGCCAGACAAACGTGTGGTTCCTGAAGAGGGGCAGCAGCCTTTTCAGTAGTTGCAGGGGCAACAGTCTGGATAATTGACTGATCTGGCCTTGTAAGAATAACCAAAACGGCCTTGCTGTGCTGGTACTGTGAACGGCTGAAAGCAAGGGGAAACTACAGCCGTAATTTTTTCCGAGGGCATGCAGCTTTACTGTATGATTACATGATGATGGCGTCCTCTTGGGTAAAATATTCCGGAGGTAAAATAGTCCCCCATTCGGATCTCCGGGCGGGGACTACTCAAGAGGATGACGTTATCAGGAGAAAGAAAACTGGCGTTCTACGGATCGGAGCGTGGAATCCCTCTGAAAGGGTCTCCAGCAGATTCCAGGCTGTCATAAAGCCGAATGGTGACAAATCCCATATTAACGCCTGATGAGATTGTGTAGCTTAACTTGGCAAATAAAATCAGTATCCGTTCCTCCTAACAGATATAGTGGGAATTAGTGAAGTTCGGTGGCAGGAGGAACAAGACTTCTGGTCAGGTGACTACAGGGTTATAAACACAAAATCAAATAGGGGTAATGCAGGAGTAGGTTTAATAATGAATAGGAAAATAGGAATGCGGGTAAGCTACTGCAAACAGCATAGTGAACGCATTGTTGTGGCCAAGATAGATACGAAGCCCACACCTACTACAGTAGTACAAGTTTATATGCCAACTAGCTCTGCAGATGACGAAGAAATTGAAGAAATGTATGAGGAAATAAAAGAAATTATTCAGATTGTGAAGGGAGACGAAAATTTAATAGTCATGGGTAACTGGAATTCGAGTGTAGGAAAAGGGAGAGATGGAAACATAGTGGGTGAATATGGATTGAGGGACAGAAATGAAAGAGGAAGCCGCCTGGTAGAATTTTGCACAGAGCACAACATAATCATAACTAACACTTGGTTTAAGAATCATGAAAGAAGGTTGTATACATGGAAGAACCCTGGAGATACTAAAAGGTATCAGATAGATTATATAATGGTAAGACAGAGATTTAGGAACCAGGTTTTAAATTGTAAGACATTTCCAGGGGCAGATGTGGACTCTAACCACAATCTATTGGTTATGACCTGTAGATTAAAACTGAAGAAACTGCAAAAAGGTGGGAATTTAAGGAGATGGGACCTGGATAAACTAAAAGAACCAGAGGTTGTACAGAGATTCAGGGAGAGCATAAGGGAGCAATTGACAGGAATGGGGGAAATAAATACAGTAGAGGAAGAATGGGTAGCTTTGAGGGATGAAGTAGTGAAGGCAGCAGAGGATCAAGTAGGTAAAAAGACGAGGGCTAGTAGAAATCCTTGGGTAACAGAAGAAATATTGAATTTAATTGATGAAAGGAGAAAATATAAAAATGCAGTAAGTGAAACAGGCAAAAAGGAATACAAACGTCTCAAAAATGAGATCGACAGGAAGTGCAAAATGGCTAAGCAGGGATGGCTAGAGGACAAATGTAAGGATGTAGAGGCCACTCTCACTAGGGGTAAGATAGATACCGCCTACAGGAAATTTAAAGAGACCTTTGGAGATAAGAGAACGACTTGTATGAATATCAAGAGCTCAGATGGAAACCCAGTTCTAAGCAAAGAAGGGAAAGCAGAAAGGTGGAAGGAGTATATAGAGGGTCTATACAAGGGCGATGTACTTGAGGACAATATTATGGAAAGGGAAGAGGATGTAGATGAAGATGAAATGGGAGATATGATACTGCGTGAAGAGTCTGACAGAGCACTGAAAGACCTGAGTCGAAACAGGGCCCCCGGAGTAGACAATATTCCATTGGAACTACTTACGGCCGTGGGAGAGCCAGTGCTGACAAAACTCTTCCATCTGGTGAGCAAGATGTATGAAACAGGCGAAATACCCTCAGACTTCAAGAAGAATATATAATTCCAATCCCAAAGAAAGCAGATGTTGACAGATGTGAAAATTACCGAACTATCAGCTTAATAAGTCACAGCTGCAAAATACTAACACGAATTCTTTACAGACGAATGGAAAAACTAGTAGAAGCCAACCTCGGGGAATATCTGTTTGGATTCCGTAGAAACACTGGAACACGTGAGGCAATAGTGACCTTACGACTTATCTTAGAAGAAGGATCAAGGAAAGGCAAACCTACGTTTCTAGCATTTGTAGACTTAGAGAAAGCTTTTGACAATGTTGACTGGAATACTCTCTTTCAAATTCTAAAGGTGGCAGGGGTAAAATACAGGGAGCGAAAGGCTATTTACAATTTGTACAGAAACCAGATGGCAGTTATAAGAGTCGAGGGACATGAAAGGGAAGCAGTGGTTGGGAAGGGAGTAAGACAGGGTTGTAGCCTCTCCCCGATGTTGTTCAATCTGTATATTGAGCAAGCAGTAAAGGAAACAAAAGAAAAATTCGGAGTAGGTATTAAAATTCACGGAGAAGAAATAAAAACTTTGAGGTTCGCCGATGACATTGTAATTCTGTCAGAGACAGCAAAGGACTTGGAAGAGCAATTGAATGGAATGGACAGTGTCCTGAAAGGAGGATATAAGATGAATATCAACAAAAGCAAAACAAGGATAATGGAATGTAGTCTAATTACGTCGGGTGATGCTGAGGGAATTAGATTAGGAAATGAGGCACTTAAAGTAGTAAAGGAGTTTCGCTATTTGGGGAGCAAAATAACTGATGATGGTCGAAGTAGAGAGGGCTGGCAATGGCAAGGAAAGCGTTTCTGAAGAAGATACATTTCTTAACATCGAGTATAGATTTAAGTGACAGGAAGTCATTTCTGAAAGTATTCGTATGGAGTGTAGCCATGTATGGAAGTGAAACATGGACGATAAACAGTTTGGACAAGAAGAGAGTAGAAGCTTTCGAAATGTGGTGCTACAGAAGAATGCTGAAGATTAGATGGGTAGATCACATAACTAACGAGGAAGTATTGAATAGGATTGGGGAGAAGAGATGTTTGTGGCACAACTTGACCAGAAGAAGGGATCGGTTGGTAGGACATGTTCTGAGGCATCAAGGGATCACCAATTTAGCATTGGAGGGCAGCGTGCAGGGTAAAAGTCGTAGAGGGAGACCAAGAGATGAATACACTAAGCAGATTCAGAAGGATGTAGGTTGCAGTAGGTATGGGGAGATGAAAAAGCTTGCACAGGATAGAGTAGCATGGAGAGCTGCATCAAACGTCTCAGGACTGAAGACCACAACAACAACAACAACACATGAACATTAGATGTTGCCTCTGTCGAACCTTGTGATTTATGGAGTTTACTCCTCACTGAAAGTGATTTATGGAGTTTGTTTCCTCCTTCATATGCATTGAATTTTCTTTTATCAGTTGAACAGTTTAACAGAATACCACCAGTTATTTTAGCAATTAAATTTGCTATAAACCATATTATACTTAGATTTTAGTGTCTAATCGTAGTCGATATAGTTGGAGGTTAATTTATTTGTGTGTTTTCAATTGGACACATCGAAAAGAGAGCAATTTCTTTTTCTGTTGGATAATGATCGACTGGTAATATTTTGCTAGCGTGAAGAGAAATGACCTCTACTTGGTTTAAACACCAGCGGAATTTGCATTTCCGAGATCGGTTACGGAGAACTTATTTTCTTTTAATAATTTAACAGACATTCGCTTACACTGTCTTCAGTTGTAAAGATTACAGCTGGACTTACACAATAGTTTCGTAGTGAAATTTAGAATTCGTGACATCAGGAACATTATTCATTTACTGCTCTGAGCTGATAATTCGCGGCCGTAAGAAGCGTGTCTTAGAGCGTTGTTCGCTACAAAACCCTGAAAAGGATCAGCCGCCTATCCTCCCCTCGCGGTGTAAGAGAGTTGTAAGCTTATCTTCGGGTGTGACTGACTAAGAGATGCGTGTGCAGAGTAATGGCATCATGGTCGCGCGCTATAAGAGGATAATGGCACCATTCCATTCGGCTGATGTACAGCGACTTCGTAATATTGGAATCTAGACACTTGCTGAAACGGTCGTTTCGGTGCTTGAGCGGCGACGCGCGAAGTCACTCTCGCGCCCGCGGTATCATTACGCACATTCACAGTGATGAGTGGTACGCTAGACAATTACGCGACGTACTGCTTCGCAGATCTAATCGGAAACGTTTATTGGCGAACCCGGATTAATTCTCTGCTCTGCTACAAAATCAATTCAGTCTAAACACGGGTTGCCAGTATCGCGTTGAGCCGCGAAGCTACTGAGAAGTGAATAAAAGACCCCTGCAGCTGTCTAACTAATCTCAGAAAGATTACGAGAGCTGACCAATGGACTGAATATATTACCCTGCTATAGTTGATGCACCCCTCAGGGCAATACGGAAAGAGCCACTTGAAAGAAATATAATTTTCCAAAATAAAAGTTGCTCCATTCGTAGGAAAAAAAAGAAAAGCGAATATGTCCCAGGCAGAGTTAGGGATGTGAGCGATGGGAACATTTCGCCTTGTCTGGCAGCTTCAAAGGCATGTATATCGAAACATATTTTTTACTTGTTAATATCGGAACCCATGTCATATAATATAATGCATAGTGTCTAGTGAAGCAGCATGATACATCACATCATGTCATATAACAATGCATGGTGACAAGTAACGCAACATAACACATGATGTCTGGTCTTATAACATGACACACGCCAGCATTTCATCCAACGTGGCATTTGTCATGTTGTGCGATGTGACACAACGTGTCACATAAGTTCAGGACGCAAGGATCTCCGCTGTGGGGTACTTCCTATTATAGATGGATCCCCATTCTCGGATGGTTCCTATTGTAGATGCACCCCACTCATTTGACGCACATATATTTGTGTCTATCAGTTCTTACGCACCTCACCATACAAGTCAGAAAGTTAGTTTCCTCATATTTCATCCCAAACTCTGCCCACGCTATATTCGCTTGTTTTGTAGTACGGCAGGAGCATTTTTCATTCCGGTTCCCAACTTTCACTTGGCCACAATTTTGACATTAGGCCGCCATAGCTTGGCAACCGATGTAGAGGTTCGTTGAATCGAGCGACGACTGGTCAGGTATAATTTTTTTATTGCCTTTCGAACCATGTTATTTATGTGGTAACACCGAATAAAACTTTCACAAAGCGACATGACCACCATCAATCACATGTAGTTGTCTATCTTTCTACAAAATTTGCACCGATTCGCACAAGTCTGAGACACAAAAGTGGGGCGCGTAAGAAGCCTCACAAGTTAGATGTTTCTTGCTCGTAAAATCCGACTGAAGCTTGACTGTTGAAAGTGAATTTCGGTCTTTTCGTAATAATGAATTTTTTATTTATTCTGTTCACTTTAAACCGTTTCAGCGCATCCACATAAGAACAAATTTTACGTGCTACATTTAACTCGACTTTAAACCATTATATCTCGAAAAGGATAAAGATTGTAGGATAAAAAATAATTCGTTTGGACTTTATCCATTTATTTACCTTTGTGCAAAGCTGGAATCTATTCGTACAAGTTCAAGGCATGGAAGAGGCGCTTTGCTATAACCTCCCAGAAAAACATTAAACTATCGTGTCTCTACAACGGATAAAGACTGGAAAAAAAATTCGTTTTGACTTTATTCATTTATTTTCCTTCGTGCAAAATTTTTCGTTTGAAACTTACCTCAGACCATTACCCGATACACCGTTGGATCAGATCTGAACTATTAGTCTCGCTTCAGGCCGAAGTTATTTAAGATTGAGTGTTTTTGCACGTGAAATGTGAAAAGTGTACATATAAATGATACTATTGGCTGAGCATTAATTTCAGGGCAATAAAAATCTTTTGCAAAAGGAAATAATCGATTCGCACAATTTGCCTGGGCACCAGCTCTGGTTTATCGTTCTAATCTTGCTTAATATACTGTATCATAGCTACAGTAAGACAGATGTTCGAATGGCTATAAAAAAGGCAACTGGTCCGTACAACACGAAAAGCTTTTGCCCCCATGTTCCTCATTCAAATAGGAACCTAGCACCAAGACCCTCCCAATCATACCCCCTCCCCCCGTTCCCCCTTCCACCCACGATTCTGCAGGCGGTTTTTTCAGATGTATTTGTTACAGTGCTTCCGCGCTTTAACGATTCACTTC
Source organism: Schistocerca piceifrons (assembly GCF_021461385.2). Classification (NCBI taxonomy): domain Eukaryota; kingdom Metazoa; phylum Arthropoda; class Insecta; order Orthoptera; family Acrididae; genus Schistocerca; species Schistocerca piceifrons. The sequence goes on from NC_060138.1 coordinate 425,437,878, forward strand.
AATAATATGTTCGCCACGCCTGGTTCGTTCACTAAGCCGCCAGCGCCCAGTGAGCTACTGGCTCCGCGATCTGACGTCAGGGCTCCGCCAAACTAGCAAGTGTATGCCCACTTAAAGACAAGTCTAACAACGTGGAATTGTTCCACGCCGTCTCAATGGGCCGCATTTCCAAACGCTTGTAGAGTTTTTATACTGGAAAAATAGCTTGGCTGATAACGCAGGAGAACCATGTACCGACTTCACAGACGTAACTGAGAACACTGCCTTCGCCACAGATGGAACACGACACTACGTACAACAGAGAGGATTGTCGGCCGACCCCTCGACTTCACGTAGTCCCCATACGCTCCACCAAATTACTTAGGGCCAAGCGGTTCTATATGGCACTGCTTCCTTCCAGGACCTAGGGATGCTTCTAACCAAATGTGTCGAAAACCATTGACGACAACAGGAAATAGCGATAACTTTAGTCGGTCCGCATGCTTAAATCAGTAACTTAGGAGGAACAAAAACAACTTCCCTGGCGTACACAATAGCCACGGAAGGAGAAACCGGCGCGGTGTGCAGCTGGTAAGCTACTACTGCTGACTACTTATCGCGAGAGAATTCGGTATCTCTGTTGATATTTAAATTTCTTTACACAACTTTGGTGCATAAGTTCGTAACGTTTTTGTTTTGCATGCTGGTATTCCGGTTGCAATGGATTTATTTACGATTGTTTGGTATTTGAAGTTCACTGTTGCTATTTGAGTTCACATATCGTCCTTTGTCATCTGGAGATAGTGGAGGTGTGCAAGCTAGAAAAACAGGGTGCCAAATGGAGAAACCCCGACATTTCCGACGTATTGTTATGTTTGAGTTCAGTGGAGGAGAGAAGGCAGCGCCGTGTATGGGATAATGCCATTGGACAGGACACGGCAAGAAAATGGTTTTCTCCTTTTAAGGAGTATACTTTTGACATTAGTGACTCTCAAAGTTAAGAAAAACCTTCGAGGCCTGACGAAGATCGTTGAGCCGCGCGGGATTAGCCGAGCGGTCTAGGGCGCTGCAGTCATGGGATGTGAAGCTGGTCCCGGCGGAGGTTTGAATCCTCCCTCGGGCATGGGTGTGTGTGTTTATCCTTAGGATAATTTAGGTTAAGTAGTGTGTAAGCTTAGGGACTGATGACCTTAGCAGTTAAGTCCCATAAGACTTCACACACATTTGAACATTTTTGAAGATTGTTGAAAAGCGTTAATCCATAACAATTCACATCACTGTACTCGAGAACTAGCAGATATGACGATCTATGATCGTCCCACTACCACTCGATATTTTTATACGATAAGGAAGATTCAAAAATCGGCAATACGGGTACCGCATACTCTACGCCAGAATCACAAAATACAGCGGGCGGCCATACGTGCACGTCTGTTAGCTCGTCATCAGTTAGCTCGTGATCTACACTGACCATTCCTACCCTGTATCGTTGCCGCTGACGAGTGATGGTGTCTTTATGCTAACATAAGGAAGAGAGAGAAATGACTGAGCCCGAACAAAGCAGCAACCCACCGTACAAAGACCGGCGCGCATCCACTGAAGATAGTGTTATGCATCTGGTACAACAGCGACGGTATGTTCTACTACGAATTGCTTCCGCGCGGTGTAGCCATCACTGCTGACATATATTGTCAACAACTCAGAGCTCTTGCAGACGCATTCCAAGGACAATGATCAGGAAGGCTGCGTGAAGTGATACTACTCCACGATAATGCCCACCTGCATTCTGCTAGATTGACTGATGGCGCTATACCGGAGTTAGGCTGCGAAGTCATTCCGCACCTACCTTATTCATCCGATCTTGCACCCTCAGATTTTTACTCCTCCATGTCCGAAAGAAGAGACACCATGAAAGCCTGCAGCCTTCTACAACGAAATTAAAATTATATTAATACATTGAACTGCTGACGGGCGTTGATATATATTAGCGGGGAAAGGTGAAAATGTGTGCCCCGACCGGCACTCGAAGCCGGGATCACCTGCTTAAATGGCAGACGCTCTATCCACCTTTTTATTTCGGTATTGTTCGTGCGTTTGGTCGGGACGGACGTCACGAGACATCCTTTCAAGTTGGCTCTGAGCACTATGGGACTCAACCTCTGACGTCATTAGTTCCCTAGAGCTTAGAACTACTTAAAACTAACTAACCTAAGGACAACACACACACATCCATGCCCGAGGCAGGATTCGAACCTGCGACCGTAGCGGTCTCGCTGTTCCAGACTGCAACGCCTAGAGCCGCACGGCCACTTCGGCCGGCTTCCTTTCTAGTTCATCGTTGATTTCTTTACTCAGTTTTTTTATTAGAGAGGGCGAGCAGCCCTCTGACCGAACACGCTGAGCTAACGTGCCGGCGTCCATCTGAGCCACCGAGGGCACAGAGGATAGTGCGACTGCAGGGCCTATGGTGTCTGTTCTTTCGGACATGTGCGAATGAACAGACACCATATCCATATAAGTATAAAGTTCTGGCAATACCAGCCATGACCTCCTTCTTCTGTGCGGATGCACACATATTCCCCGAACGGGACTTGGTAAGATTGTATTCCACGAGTAATGAGTGTGTTGGGGTGGGACACTACAAATGTAGTGTGTGGACATATAAGGTGAGAATATGAGTCTCGCGGAAGGCGTGCGCGAGATAGTCCCTGCAGTCTCACTCTCCTCTGCTGTGCCCTCGGTGGCTCAGCTGGATAAAGTGTCTGCCATGTAAGCAGGAGATCCCGGGTTCGAGTCCCGGTCGGGGCACACATCTTCTCCTGTCACAGTTGATGTATATCAACTCCCGTCAGCAGCTGAAGGTACTAATATAATTCTAATTTCGTTTTTTCCGTTCTCTGTCGAACAACCTTCAAGGAACTTGCTTTCGAGATGAAAATGCGCTCCTAACATGGCACAATGAGTTTTCATATCAAAACGAGATTTGTACAGTCGCGGAGTCGAAATGTTACTTTGGCGTTAGCAAACTGATGTAAATAGTGAAGGGTAATATATTACGGATGACTAACATCCCTGTTACGTATGTCTGTTGTCTCTATTAAAGTTATGGGAAAATGCTACGAAGTTTATTTTGCCGTCTGAGCTACAAATTTATTTTACAGTGTGACTAGTTTCGATCAAAGTTTTCATGTTCATAGTTGGCCTTTGTGGCCGAGTGGTTCTAGGCGCTACAGTCTGGAACCGCACGACCACTATGGTCGCAGGTTCGAATCCTGCCTCGGGCATGGATGTGTGTGATGTCCTTAGGTTAGTTAGGTTTAAGCAGTTCTAAGTTCTAGGGGACTGATGACCTCAGACGTTGTCACATAGTGCTCAGAGGAATTTGAACCATTTTTTTTCCATGTTCATATCTGTGTGGTTGCGTAAAGAACCTGTCGTGCCCATAGGGGAACTACAGATCAAAGTATTCTGAAGAATTTCTGTCTAATGTGTGACAGAGGTGTACCAGCTTTTTCTGTCTTTCGGTAGTTGGGTTACCGAACTTGGCACTGCAGTGGAGGAGAGTTCCGCTTTGGGCAGCAGCTCCTCCTCCTCCTGCTCGCCCAGCTGATAAACTTTTCGGCGTCCGGGCGCCCCAGAGACGGGCAGAGGCTCTCCCCCGGCCGCCAGCATCATCGCAAGTTGGCCAGCCCGCCGCCCGCCTGATTGCTCCCCAGCGGTCCCACCCTGCTGATTGCTGCCGGCGCTCACAACACGCCGCGCCCCGCCACGCCGACCGCTTGACTTAACGCCAGCAGCCACGGGCAGTCACTCGTGGCGCACACAGTGGGACTACAGGCACCGGCCTGGTACTTCAGTCCAAGTATATATGTGGCTACCATGATTTAGTTCTACGAGGTGCATTCAAGTTCTAAGGCCTCCGATTTCTTTTCTCCGGACTGTAAAGAGATAGAAACGTGCACATTGTTTTAAAATGAGGCCGCGTTCATTGTCAATACATCCCAGAGATGGCAGCACCGTATGGCAGATGGAATTTTACCGCCAGCAGCGAGAATGAGAACTGTTTTAAATACTTAAAATGGCGACGTTTTCCTTACTTGAACAGCGTGCAATCATTCGTTTTCTGAATTTGCGTGGTGTGGAACCAATTGAAATTCATCGACAGTTCAATGAGACATGTGATGATGGAGTTATGGATGTGTCGAAAGTGCGTTCGTGGGTGCGACAGTTTAATGAAGGCAGAACATCGTGTGACAACAAACTGAAACAACCTCGGGCTCGCACAAGCCGGTCTGACGACATGATCGAGAAAGTGGAGAGAATTGTTTTGGGGGATCGCCGAATACTGTTGAACAGATTGCCTCCAGAGTTGGCATTTCTGTGGGTTCTGTGCACAAAATCCTGCATGACGACCTGAAAATGCGAAAAGTGTCATCCAGGTGGGTGCCACGAATGCTGACGGACGACCACGTGGCTGCCCGTGTGGCATGTTGCCACGCAATGTTGACGCGCAACGACAGCATGAATGGGACTTTCTTTTCGTCGGTTGTGACAATGGATGAGACGTGGATGCCATTTTTCAATCCAGAAACAAAACGCCAGTCAACTCAATGGAAGCACACAGATTCACCGCCACCAAAAAAATTTCGGTTAACCGCCAGTGCTGAAAAAGTGATGGTGTCCATGTTCTGGGACAGCGAGGGCGTAATCCTTACCCATTGCGTTTCAAAGGGCACTAAGGTAACAGGTGTATCCTACGAAAATGTTTTGAAGAACAAATTCCTTCCTGCACTGCAACAAAAACGTCCGGGAAGGGCTGCGCGTGTGCTGTTTCACCAAGCCAACGCACCCGCACATCGAGCTAACGTTACGCAACATAACAACTTTGAAGTGATTGCTCATGCTCCCTACTCACCTGACCTGGCTCCTAGTGACTTTTGGCTCTTTCCAACAATGAAAGACACTCTCCGTGGCCGCACATTCACCTGCTGTGCTGCTATTGCCTCAGCGATTTTCCAGTGGTCAAAACAGACTCCTAAAGAAGCCTTCGCCGCTGCCATGGAATCACGGCGTCAGCGTTGTGAAAAATGTGTACGTCTTCAGGGCGATTACGTCGAGAAGTAACGCCAGTTTCATCGATTTCGGGTGAGTAGTTAATTAGAAAAAAAATCGGAGGCCTTAGAACTTGATTGCACCTCGTATTACTGTTTAACAGACAGGCGAAATACCCTCAGACTTCAACAAGAATACAATAATTCCAATCCAAAAGAAAGCAGGTGTTGACAGCTGTGAAAATTACCGAACTATCAGTTTAACAATTCACAGCTGCAAATACTAACACGAATTCCATATAGACGAATGGAAAAACTGATAGAGGCCGACTTCGGGGAAGATCAGTTTGGATTCCGTAGAAATGTTGGAACACGTGAGGCAATACTGACCCTACGACTTAGAAGCTAGATTAAGGAAAGGCAAACCTACGTTTCTAGCATTTGTAGACTTAGAGAAAGCGTTTGACAATGTTGACTGGAATACTCTCTTTCAAATTCTGAAGGTGGCAGAGGTAAAATACAGGGAGCGAAAGGCTATTTACAATTTGTACAGAAACCAGATGGCAGTTACAAGAGTCGGGGGGCATGAAACGGAAGCAGTGGCTGGGAAGGGAGTGAGACAGGGTTGTAGCCTCTCCCCAATGTTATTCAATCTGTATATTGAGGAAGCAGTAAAGGAAACAAAAGAAAAATTTGGAGTAGGAATTAAAATCCATGGAGAAGAAATAAAACCGTTGAGGTTCGCCGATGACATTGTAATACCGTCAGAGACAGCAAAGGACTTGGAAGAGCAGTTGAATGGAATGGACAGTGTCTTGAAAGGAGGATATAAGATGAACATTAACAAAAGCAAAACGGGGATAATGGAATGTAGTCGAATTAAGTCGGGTGATGCAGAGGGAATTAGATTAGGAAATGAGACACTTAAAGTAATAAAGGAGTTTTGTTATTTGGGAAGCAAATAACTGATTATGGTCGAAGTAGAGAGGATATAAAATGTAGATTGGCAATGGCAAGGAAAGTGTAGCCATGTATGGAAGTGAAACATGGACGATAAATAGTTTGAACAAGAAGAGAAAAGGAGCTTTTGAAATGTGGTGCTACAGAAGAATGCTGAAGGTTAGATGGGTAGATCACATAACTAATGAGGAGGTATTGAACAGTATTGGGGAGAAGAGGAGTTTGTGGCACAACTTGACAAGAAGAAGGGACCGTTTGGTAGGACATGTTCTGGGGAATCAAGGGATCACAAATTTAGCATTGGAGGGCAGCGTGGAGGGTAAAAATCATAGAGGGAGACCAAGAGATGAATACACCAAACAGATTCAGAAGGATGTAGGCTGCAGTAGGTACTGGGAGATGAAGAAGTTTGTACAGGATAGAGTAGCATGCAGATCTGCATCAAACCAGTCCCAGGACTGAAAACCACCACAAAAACAGCAACAACTGTTTAATGTATCACAGACGATTTCTTCATTGGCGATTCCTTTGTCATTCTCATCAGATAGCACGTACGGCATCTCCATTAAAATCGTCATCACGGTACCATCAATCCGACATGTTTGGTTCTTTTTACCATAGCGCTGGTGTATAGAATGTATGAGACTGGCGATATCTCATCAGAATTTCGGAAGAATATAATCAACACAACTCGGAAGATACCAGGAGTAGACATGTGCGATAACTATTTCACAGTCAGTTTAACGGTTCACGCTATCTAGTTATGGACAAGAATAACATACAGAAGAATGAAAAAGAAAACTAAGGATGTGTCAGATGACGATCAGGCTTTAGGATCAGTAAAGGCACCAGAGAAGCAATTCTGACGTTGTGGTTGGTAACGGAAGCAAGACTGAAGAATAATCAAGACAAGTTAATAGGATTTGTCAACTTGAAAAAAGCGTACGATAATGTAAAATGGTGCAAGATGTTCAAAATTCTGAGGAAAATAGGGGTAAGCTACAAGGGAACGATGGGTAATGTACAACATTTACAAGAGCCAAGAGAGAGTAATATGAGTGGGAGACCAACAATGAAGTGCCTGGATTAAAAAAAGATGTGAGGCAGGGATGTAGTCTTTCGCCCCTATAGTGTAATGAGTATAGAATACAAATTGGGAGTAAATCGAAGGAAGACGAAAGTAACGAGAAGTAGAAGAAATGAGAACAGCGAGAAACTTAACCGCGGGGTTGATGGTCGTGAAGTAGATGAAGTTTAGGAATTCTGCTATCCAGACAGCAAACCAACTCATCCAGAAGGTGCAAGAAAGACATAAAAAGCAGTCTAGCACTGGCAAAACGAGCTTTCCTGGCAAAATGAACTTTACGAGTATCAAGCATACAAGAAAGTTCTGAGAATGTAGGTTTGAAACACAGCATTATATGACAGTGAGAGAATAGAAGCATTTGAGTTGCGGTGCTTCATAAGAATTTTGAAAATTAGGTCGACAGATAAGGTGAAGATGAGGAGGTACTCCCCAGAATAGGCGAAAAGGGCAATAGGTGGAAAACACAGACAAGGAGAAAAAATACGATGATAGGACATCTGTTAAGAGATCGGAGAATAACTTCCGTCTTAGTAGAGGAAGCTGTAGAGAGCAAAAAGTGTAGAGAAAGACAGACACTGGGTTACATCGTCCATGAAATAACTGAGGACTTAAGTTCAAATCGCTCTGAGCAGTATGGGACTTAACATTTGAGGTCATCAGTCCCCTAGAAATCAGAACTACTTAAACCTAACTAACCTAAGGACATCACACACATCCATGCCCGAGGCAGGATTCGAACCTGCGACCGCAGCGGTCGCGGGGTTCCAGACTGAAGCGCCTAGAACCGCTCGGCCACACCGGCCGGCGAGGACCTGAGTTGCAAGTGCTCCCCTGAGATGTAAAAGTTGACAGCGGAGATGAATTCTTGTCGAAATAAAAAGAGCAAGGAAAAGAGTCGCAAGGTTTGCGCGAACAGTGACCTTGTGAAATTTAGTTCGCTCTCTTCGTCCAGAGCTCCAGAATTCACGGCGGACACACTTGATACCGTTGTAGAGAAGCGGGAGGGTCTACCATAAAGTTACGCATTATTGATGAACAAAAAGCAAGAGTGTAAATTTAAGGAAACAGAGCAAAGCACAATGTTCTTGATGGGGAAAAGCCTTCTCTCTAGTACCATGGAAGCTATGCCCGTATGTCTTAATGCATGTTCCATCATACTGTCCTTTCTTCTGATCAGGACTTTCCGTATGTTCCTTTCTTCGCTAAACTTCCTCATACCTTTCCAGTACATATTGTATTCAACATCTTTTTACGCCAACACATGGAATACGCTTCGAGACCCGTGTTTTCAGTTTTCCCACAGTCCATGATGCAGTGTCATACACTACTGCACACCAAATACATATTTCTTTACAAGATTCTTGGAAATTTCGATGCCAAGTTAAGGTCTACGTTTCGTAGTAGTAGACCTTTTGGTTTGGAACGACGACTTCGTTAGATTCCTTTTTTTGTCTTCCTTATTCCGTCTGCCTGGTTATTTTGCCTCCAAATAAGAAGAATTCTTTAAAGGCGTCTACTTCGTGGCCCCAAATTTTTATGTTACATTTTTCGCTTACGCGATTTCTCCTACTCCGCATCACTTTCATCTTTCTTACGTTTCCTCTCAATTTACGTTCTATATTCACCAGACTGTTCATTCAATTCAGCAGGTCCTGTAACCCGCTTTCAGTTCTCTGAGAATAGAAGTGTCATTAGCCAATCTGATCAGTGGCATCTTCTTAACCTAAATTTTAATCTCATTCATGAACCTTTGTTTTATTTTTCCGTGATTTCTTATTCGACGTGATGACTGAACAGTAGGAGCGAAAGACTGCAACCCTGTGTTACGTCCTTTTAATCAGAGCACTTCGTTTTTGACCTGCCATTCCTATTGTTCCTTCTTCGTTCTTGTACAAACTGTACATTGCGTGTATTAATTTATAGGTTACTCTTACGTTTCTTAGCTCCTTTCACGGTTTAACACTGTTAAACGCTTTTTGTAGGTTGACAAGTGCCCTAAAGGTGTGCTGATCTTTTTCAGGTCTTTCTTCCGTTATCAAGCGCAACGTCAGACATCGTGCTTTTACCTTTACGAAAACTAAATTGATCGTCATCTAACACATCCTCGATTCTCTTTTCAGTATTTTTGTCAGCAACTTGGATGCGTAACACATCGGCGTTAGTTTGGTGTCGATTGTGATGAGAACAGCTATGTCATTGAACTGTTCGCAGAAATTCGCTTTCTGCCCTACTTCCCTTTCATAACGAATCTTACTGTTGTTGTAATATGTTCTTCTGCTGTTGATGTTACCGTATATTCGCCTGGTCGTAAATCTTTGTCTTCCTTCCGTTTCACTTTACTAACTCTTGCTATATCTAGAGCGAGCCTTTGCTTTATTTATTCAGACTTTTAGCGTCCCTGCACGTTCAAACTTCTGGCTTTCCAATCTGTGACTCGTAGTGTGTTATCCTTTGTGTGGTTATTCGGTACTGACAGCTGTAGGCGATTTGTGTTTTCTCACACAAATTTTATACCTCAAATGTCGTTGAATGCTACTGAATGTTTCTTCTGTAGGCGATTTGTGCGTTTCTCACACAAATTTTATGCCTCAAATGTCGTTGAATGCTACTGAATGTTTCTTGTATTTCCTCTAGAGTATTGTTGATTAGAACAGTTAAGTCAGTGGGAGAGGAAAGGGTCAATCCCGTTGTCACGGAAGTGAGTAAGGCGGGTACGAAGCCTCGTAGTATCATGTGACTCACGTTGTTGTCCGGTTCGAAGCTCTTCTGTGCCCACGAATGTCTTTCTCATGTCATTAGCGATTTGAAAGCCTTGTTGTGGAATGTCGATTAGTCGCATTTGTTTTTCTGTCACAATGCCAAGTCGCGCTTCACTGCTACGGCTCGTGCTCTACTCTTCATAACCCACTCTGAAGCCCAGCCGGCCGGCCGCGGTGGCCGTGCGGTTCTGGGCGCTTCAGTCCGGAACCGCGGGACTGCTACGTTCGCAGGTTCGAATCCTGCCTCGGGCATGGATGTGTGTGATGTCCTTAGGTTAGTTAGGTTTAAGTAGTTCTAAGTTCTAGGGGACTGAAGACCTAAGATGTTAAGTCCCATAGTGCTCAGAGCCATTTGAACCAATTTTGAAGCCCCGCCAGTCCGCTGGGTCACCTCCACATATCACAAGACAAAGTGCGACTGGTGGTGGTGGTGAAGTTTAATCTATGTAACTAATTTTATTGTTTGCTAATGGGCACATGCGTGAAGTCCTGGGAAACATTGAAATCTCCACGCAATATTACCGAACACGCCGCTAGAACAGAAGGATCTTATGCGTGCTCAGTGGCGATGTTACCAGCGCAGAGCAGCCAAAGCAAGATGCGGCAGCCCATTTCGTTTTAATCAGTGCTCTGTTCCTTTTTGTTCCCGCCGCTACAGCGGCGTGTTACGGTACTACTGCGCGCAGACTACAATATGTGCCAGGACTTCACAAATGCACCGACAAGCTAATAATCAAATCAATTAAGTGACTGTTTTTTGGGGGTGATAAACACAACTTCATGCCCACCCTTCGTTAAATATTTATGGACTGCGTCTAAATGTGTTCGGGAGCTCCCCTCCTCGGACACGTATTTGTGATTACAAGTACCCAGTAATTAAGGGCATCTTACAGTAAACGATCGCATAGTCGCCAGTATGCAAGGGAACCAAAGTTTGAAGACTAAACATTAGAATACAGTACATGTATTCGCACTTGAGAATGTGGACAACCGTGAACTGTGTAATGGAATGACGACAATTTATGCCGGACTGGGATCCTAACCCTCGGGCAAGGATGTGTGTGATGTCCTTAGGTTGGTTCGGTTTATGTAGTTCTAAGTTCTAGGGAACTGATGACCTCAGATGTTAAGTCCCATAGTGCTCAGAGCCATTTGAATTTTTTGGACTCTAACCAGGATTTCCCGTGATTCGCAATCGGTCGTCCTACCATTTGACCATCCGACCACGACTCACGGCCAGATACAAACTTCTATACGTCGTCAACCATGTGTCTACATCCTGTACTCGTACATCTGTTACGTGTATTCCCGTACAGGGGAAACATTTCACTTGAAAGTCGCCCGCTCTGTGTCGGCAGATAAATACAGTTTTGCAGTGCCTATGTTATTCAGAAATACGATGCAAAGTTCCTTCGGACAAGCATGCATGTAAAAATTAGAACTGAAGGCCAAGTGCGACTTACTCGGATTAGAAAGGGTATGAAACAAGCATGCAGACTTTCGCCAGTGTCCAGTACGTACATCGAAAACACAATGACGGAAATAAAAGACAATGCCAGGTGTGGGTTTAAAATTCGGGGTGAAAGAACATCAATTATAAAGATTCACCAATGAAATTACTATCTTCAATGAAAGAGAGGAAAAATTGCAGGACTGTTAAATGGAATGGACAGTCTAAGAGCACACAGTACTGATCGAGAGATAATTCTGGAAAGACGAAAATAATAAGATGTAACAGAAATCAGATTAGCGATAAACTGATCAAGATTGGAGACCGCAAATCACACAAAGTCAATGAATTCTGCTTCCTTGGACGAAATAACACGTTACGGTAGATCCTAGGAGAACATGAAAAGCTGACTAGGACGGGCAGTGAGGGTATTTCTGGACAAAAGAAGTTCGCTTGCATTAAACATCGGCTTTAATTTGAGAAAGAATTGCCTGATGATGTTTGCTAGGAGCACACCATTGTACACGGTCCGTCTAAATAATCGTTTTATTCCTGGTGCGGTAACTATGGTGGCAGTTTGAACTAACAAATTAACAGGTGTGGATGCGACCTGCCAGCTGTGAACAGGCGGCATTAATAAGTGGACGTGCGATTGTAGTATGTCAACATTGATGTTTCAGAACCCGCAATGGAGCAACGAACTGAACATCCCCAAATCAAGTGTTCAACACATTCTCCACTCTTCGTCGTGCACATCTAGACCTCCGTAAAATGCACGCATGGACACCAGCTGCGACTTCGCTGGAATGAAAAACACTGGCAGTTATTTTCTGGAAGAAATCATCATGGGTGGCAAGAGTTAGCGTTATCAAATGGCTCTGAGCACTATGGGACCTAACGTCTGAGGTCATCAGTCCACTAGAACTTAGAACTACTTAAACCTAACTAACCTAAAGACATCACACACATCCATGCCCGAGGCAGGATTTGAACCTGCGACCGTAGCGGTCGCGCGGTTCCAGACTGTAGCGCCTAGAACCGCTCGGCCACTCCGGTCGGCTGTAGCGTTATCAACACGAACCTACTACACAACGACAAAGTGCAGAAAGGGTCTCTGATGGTTCGCCAAGACCTAAGATTGTCCCAATGTGATGCGCGAGTCGAAAAACATATCAAGAAGGAAATTTCTAGCAGTTTCACATAGTTCTATGCGTTGCACCCAAGTCAGGGTAGACAGTAGCACAAAAAATGTTCAAATGTGTGTGAAATTTTGTGGGACTTAACTGCTAAGGTCATCAGTCCCTAAGCTTACACACTACTTAACCTAAATTATCCTAAGGACAAACACACACACCCATGCCCGAGGGAGGAGTCGAACCTCCGCCGGGACCAGCCGCACATTCCATGACTGCAGCGCGTGAGACCGCTCGGCTAATCCCGCGCGGCCGTTGCACATGGTACGATGATGTCACAAATGTGGTCGACTGGAGAAAGACGAACGGTCCAAGGAAACATGTCGACACTCTGTAGAGCATATTAGGTTAAGAAGTGGTATGTGGCCGAGCTTCAAGCTGTTGGAAAATACCACGGGAGTGCTGTTAATGAATGGCAGCACAACTGTGAGAATCACCAGATTGACGTACAGTTTTGCAGTCAGAGTGGGTGGGATAACTAAGAGTGCTCCTGCTGTCACACGAAATCACACCCCTGACCATAACTCCACTTGTAGGTCCAGTGTGTCTAGCATCCAGACAGGTTGGTTGCAGGTCCTCAACTGGCTTCCTTCTACCGAACACACGGCCATCATTGGTACCGAGGCAGAATCAACTTCCATCAGAAAACACAACTGATCTCCACTCTGCCCTCCAATGAGATCTCGTTTTAAACCTCTGAAGTCGCAAATGGCCATGGTTTTGGGTCAGTAGAATGCACGTCCAGGATGTCTGGCTCGGAACTGTCCTTGAAGTAACCGATTTGAAACTGATGGTTGTGTCACTGTGGTTCCAGCTGCTGTTCAAATTGCTGCTGCAGATGCGGTACTATGCGCCAGAGCCATAAGACGAACACGATGGTCTTCACTCTCGGTAATGCCAGGTAGCTGTCCGGAGCCCAGTCTTCTTGCGACTCGACATTCTCGAGCCATCACTGCCGGTTAATCAGTTACAGTGGCTACATTCCCGCCCTTCCAGCCCTATTACAAGACCTCATTCAAACTCAGTAAGATGTTGATAATAGCGTCACTGTCACCATAAAGGCATTCTTGACTAACATCAACTCACCACGCCCAATCTCAAAGGTAACTAACGCTTACGACCGTTACAGCGTGTGGCCGGCAGAAGTGGCCGTGCAGTTAAAGGCGCTGCAGTCTGGAACCGCAAGACCGCTACGGTCGCAGGTTCGAATCCTGCCTCGGGCATGGATGTTTATGATGTCCTTAGGTTAGTTAGGTTTAACTAGTTCTAAGTTCTAGGAGACTAATGACCTCAGCAGTTGAGTCCCATAGTGCTCAGAGCCATTTGAACCATTTTTCGTTACAGCGTGTATTGAAAAGTACCTTATCTGCATCCTCAAAGTGGCACTGCTAGGGCTACTCTTTTGCGACTGGCGCGAAATTTGAATATACACTATCTTTCATGTGTAGAAACACGCCCGCTGTCTTCTTGGTGTTGCTATTTGTATTCCGTCAGTGTAGTTTTAGTACATCACCAGTGTATCTGTTTCAAAACGCTCCTGCGTAATAAGCCGCATCGGGTTCGCAGAAGGGCGCAGACTCACTGCCATCTATTTGCGAAGTGCCGTTGCACACACTTAGTGCACTGCTCCACTCCCTGACTCCCTGTCAACGGCGACATGCATTTCCGCTTACCAAAGAGATCACGCGCCGACGACGCGTGCTTCGCGGAGCTGGCGCTTGCGGGACTGCCAGGAGGACCGCAAATGTATTCTGGGCGCGGTTCGCAGCTTTCAGCGGCGCGACTAAAGTGACGGATGACACGAGTCACGGGCCAACAGTGGCGACACTGTGTTCACTCGCCTCACTGCCTGAGATCCTAACTTCGTATCTGGTCATCGAACCTTGTATCAATACTGGTGGTGAGAACTAATAATTTTATAGCCACCGCATGTCTACGAATAAAAACTACCAGAATACATACACGTAGCTCGACATTTTGTTGGACTACTACACTAACTGGATGCTGGGAGAGTTCGGAGAAATATCGCATGTTTAACACATTTCTCAAATTCCATCAGCTTGTAAAGGAGTTATCAGCTATCAAGGAGATGAGGCCTACAGCCCTTCGGTGGGCGCGCCTTTCATACTTCCACGAGTGGGCGCATTACGGTTTTTACACCGCAATTAGTATTACACTTTTAACCTAAGGAAAAATAATCTTTATATAATCGCCAGTTACATTTCATTGGAGAAGACATAACATCACATGGCTTTGTAAAAATAATCTTTTATTTATTTGTTGCCTTCACAATCGTCTGTTATTGTTTAAGAACCTACATCGCAGCGCGTCAGCAATCGTTGGTTAATATATTAAAAAACTAAAAACCAGCCTTGATTGCGAAAAAAACACATAGTGTTAAGTGTTAACCCAGGGTTCGGCGTAGATAACTACACCTTCTTCAGAACAACAATAAAATCCAGAAGTGCCTATGAAGACCTTTGTCAACGATTAAAAGAACACCATATCTATACATGTATAAACGAAAAAGAAAACGAAAACACGAACAGTACATCTGTGGTATCGTGTTGAAGCTGCATGGGCAACTGTACCTGTACACGCCATCCAAGCTCTGTTTTACTCAGGGCCCAAGCGTATCAAGGCCGCTATTACGGCCAGAGGTGGTTGTTCTGGGTACTGATTTTTCAGGATCTATGCACCCAAATTGCGTGAAAATGTAATCACAAGTTAGTTGCAGTATAACATATTTGTCCAATGAAATGAATACCCGTTTATCATCTGCATTTCTTCTTGGTGTTGCAATTTTAATGGCCAGTAGTGTATAACTGATGTGTTACAGACTCGTAACGGCTGGAAAGAATTCCGAGTTAGGAAGTAAATGATTTAGTAGTACGTATCGTTGACTACTCGTTTACAAGTACTGCTTATGACGGTGAGGCCAAGTTGTTTCATCTGCATAATCCACGTAAGCTGAGTTGTTACCGTGGCTGTAGCATCTTCAATTACCCCCCATGCGTTTACCACACAGCGGAGAATTTGTGCAGTGCATCTCATTTCTGGTAACGGCCACTTTGGGCTCGCAATATTTAAATGTTGTTCCAATATGCTTTCGTTTAGGTTAGGAACGTTCTGGAAAAACAGCAGTAACATTAACGTTTATTTTCATGATGTAATTAGAGTGTGTGGCGTGGAGGGTGGCAAAAATAACTGGGAGACAAAGAGAACAAAATATTTATGCGTGTGTAAAATGAGGAGCTCATCACGGTATGATTATCAAAGATACAATTGTTTTAATGTAGCGTACTGTTCGCGTGCTTACACTCATTCAACGACTGTTGGAATAATCATAGTGTCTTATTAATTTTACGTGCATACTGCGTGACTTTATCTCCGATTTTTAGCAAGTATGTAAAACAAGTTTCCTAGTTTATTCATCCGAATATATTTCGAGTTGCGTAAGTGTATGAAAAATTCCTAGCAATAAACATTGAATATGCTTTTTAGTTGATTTTGCTGCTGCCAATTTTGTGTCAGAATAAAGGTCAACCCTCAGGTTTGGGCACTGCTTGAAAGTGTGGTTCTCTGCACGAGATGTGAAACACTATCATTATTTACTATGTTTACAGCGTTATTAATATAGATGGAAATTCAGAAATTTCCAGGCATGTTGCTTTTATTGCTTTAATCTTCCCGAATGTTGTAGGAATTGCACAATTTTTCTCACCAACAAAAAACCTAGTAAATCCCAAAGGATGCCGACCAACAAGATACACTCCTGGAAATGGAAAAAAGAACACATTGACACCGGTGTGTCAGACCCACCATACTTGCTCCGGACACTGCGAGAGGGCTGTACAAGCAATGATCACACGCACGGCACAGCGGACACACCAGGAACCGCGGTGTTGGCCGTCGAATGGCGCTAGCTGCGCAGCATTTGTGCACCGCCGCCGTCAGTGTCAGCCAGTTTGCCGTGGCATACGGAGCTCCATCGCAGTCTTTAACACTGGTAGCATGCCGCGACAGCGTGGACGTGAACCGTATGTGCAGTTGTCGGACTTTGAGCGAGGGCGTATAGTGCCCATGCGGGAGGCCGGGTGGACGTACCGCCGAATTGCTCAACACGTGGGGCGTGAGGTCTCCACAGTACATCGATGTTGTCGCCAGTGGTCGGCGGAAGGTGCACGTGCCCGTCGACCTGGGACCGGACCGCAGCGACGCACGGATGCACGCCAAGACCGTAGGATCCTACGCAGTGCCGTAGGGGACCGCACCGCCACTTCCCAGCAAATTAGGGACACTGTTGCTCCTGGGGTATCGGCGAGGACCATTCGCAACCGTCTCCATGAAGCTGGGCTACGGTCCCGAACACCGTTGGGCCGTCTTCCGCTCACGCCCTAACATCGTGCAGCCCGCCTCCAGTGGTGTCGCGACAGGCGTGAATGGAGGGACGAATGGAGACGTGTCGTCTTCAACGATGAGAGTCGCTTCTGCCTTGGTGCCAATGATGGTCGTATGCGTGTTTGGCGCCGTGCAGGTGAGCGCCACAATCAGGACTGCATACGACCGAGGCACACAGGGCCAACACCCGGCATCATGGTGTGGGGAGCGATCTCCTACACTGGCCGTACACCACTGGTGATCGTCGATGGAACACTGAATAGTGCACGGTACTTCCTAGCGTCATCGAACCCATCGTTCTACCATTCCTAGACCGGCAAGGGAACTTGCTGTTCCAACAGGACAATGCACGTCCGCATGTATCGCGTGCCACCCAACGTGCTCTAGAAGGTGTAAGTCAACTACCCTGGCCAGCAAGATCTCCGGATCTGTCCCCCATTGAGCATGTTTGGGACTGGATGAAGCGTCGTCTCACGCGGTCTGCACGTCCAGCACGAACGCTGGTCCAACTGAGGCGCCAGGTGGAAATGGCATGGCAAGCCGTTCCACAGGACTACATCCAGCATCTCTACGATCGTCTCCATGGGAGAATAGCAGCCTGCATTGCTGCGAAAGGTGGATATACACTGTATTAGTGCCGACGTTGTGCATGCTCTGTTGCTTGTGTCTATGTGCCTATGGTTCTGTCAGTGTGATCATGTGATGTATCTGACCCCAGGAATGTGTCAATAAAGTTTCCCCTTTCTGGGGCAATGAATTCACGGTGTTCTTATTTCAATTTCCAGGAGTGTAGATGACACTGTTGGATCAGCAGCCCCAGATGATGAGAAAGTGATTCACAGAAATAGTGTGCACTTTGTACGAAAATCAAAGAATGTTACACCAGCGAACCCTGTATTCGATTACACACAGCTTCTGAAGTACCTTTTCCGGAAAACATAAGCTGAATTTTTCGCTGAAACTACTTGACTTTCACATAGACAGTAGTAGCACGCTTTCATTTGGTCGCTCACAAAATCGTTTCATAATTGGCGCTTACGCATAACACGCAACTAGTGCTATCGTCTTGACGGGGCTTCAGTCTGTACGTGTCTTGTTCTTGGCTCACGGCCGGTGATGAAGCAACACGAATCGCATGGTCAGAGATTCTTGCCTGCCAATAATTAAAAGATTCGGTGATAAACAGTGCCCAAATCCTCCGCAATCACATGGGCGTCTTATGAACGGACTTTCACCAGGTCGTTGGAATCCCCTCTTAATGAAACTGTGCTTACGTCTTAGCGCCATGTAGACGGTAGTCAATTCAATAATGGAATAGGACCGAAAATGTTTGCCTCCGGAGCTACAGTAGCTTGCGGACATCCACACCCCGTTCATCTGCACGTTCAGGTATGGATAGTGGGCACTGCACGAGTCGTACGCAGTGCAGTGAAATCGCAGGTAAACACGCTACTCTGCGGCTACGAAATAGTCAACCGCATTTTCTAGAAGCAGCTGGAGGATCTCCGTTACAAATGCAGTACATAAAGACCATCTCTCCATATTCACCATTTGTAAATAAGTGCGCCGTGCTTAAACGACACAGTAATATTAGCGAACAAATCACAATCACACCTGAAAATTTCAGTTAGGTAAACTCAACCAGAACTTCGCAACTTGAACTATGAAACAAAAATGACAACAAACGAGCCTACAGAAACTAGGGTACCAACATGTGAAATGATAGATTTCCGTAATCAACTTTATCTCTGTAAGATATCAAGACAACAAATCTTATGTGCAACTACTCACGGAGGTCCGGCATGGGCTGTAATTATAGTATGGCAGCAAAACTTGGTAGGTATGCTAATGCGATAGTGCGGAACCGATCTGTGCTGCAAAAAGTTAGTTCCAATTTTGACCACAAGGTGCAAAACTGGCGCTGTGCAGCATCTCGTCAAAATCTTCGGTGCTCATACTAAACAAAGCGATGGTTAATGATAAAATCAACTTCATGCCTATCTAACTTGTTTGACCTTTTCTGCCCAAGTCCTGTTCCTAATCCATTACTAATGTAAACACTTCTGTATGTCTCTCTCCTATTCACAGTGCCACGTTTGCATCTGGTAGCCGAAAGTGGAACTTATTGCTTTACAGTCTACTTCAGTTCTGGAATAAAGGATTAGAATATCTACGAAGTTCCGCTACCATGCGATAATTACAGCCGAAAATGGACCTTTGCAATTAGCTGCACTTTAATTATAACAACCCTGTACAACGATAATCATAGATGAAGAGGGCAACCAGTCACGTAAGAATTTGAATTTAATTGCTGCTCTAGCTGGATTTGAGACAAAGTATAGCCTTCATTAATGAGTTTAGTAGCGAGTCATATAGACCCAGATGTAGATGCACATGTTGTTAAAACGACCTTGAACAGTCCAGTTGCTTAAATTGTTCAAATTCTGAATTCATCCCTGATTATAGCCATTTCACAGTATCTGAGCACAACTGGTCTTAGTGGAATTCATCTTGACTTAAATATAACGTTTTATGCAAATTTATCTTCACCACCACCACTACCACCGAAAACATTCTGTGTGTGGACAGTGGCAGCCGCCAGCAACAAAGAGGGTGGTTATATTTCCGGTTACACAACGGACAAACATAGCCCCTTCTTGGCTGGAGGATTCCTGAGTAGCAGAGGAGTTGCCGGAACCGCGAGTCTTCAGGGCACGCGCGACCGCTTTAATGTATCTTCGTCAGAGTGGTTGACAGTTTTAATCTAGGACCGGAGTCATCTTGTGCGCAGCGTGGAGGACACCCCTCTTCTGTCGCCACCCTGCTCCTTCCTTCCGGCCACTCCACTCCACTGCCGCCATACGCGGCTACCTTCACAAAAACTAAAATAGCAGGGACTGGAACTCCGGAGCGCGGCGTGCCGCTCGGTAGCTGGCTACCCCTCGTACGATTTCATCCCGGGTTCGTGGCGTGTGACGTCGCCTCCTTTACGCGCCGCGATCCGCCCTGCACCTCCCCCCCCCCCCCCCCCCACGCTGCACTCCCGGGGAGGGTGGACCCCCCCCCCCCCCACGCCTGGTCGGGCCGGGCTCGTGGAACCGCAGCATCAGCTCCACTTCCCTCCTGCCGCCGGTTTTATCGCTTTTGAGCGAGCGGCCCGGCTGGCCGCAACTTGTGCCACGTTACGGCGAACACACTTTGCAACTTTCCAGCTGAACGCGGCCGGCGCGTAGGCTTGATCTGAACTATTACGAACGTCACTCCAATAGAAATGCACACTATTTTGGTAAAAAATACAGTTTTCATTCTGCATGTGTGAAAGTTTTACAGTGTGTAGATACATCCTTCCCGCTTGTTTTCAAACTTAGTTCAACCTGTTCCCGTGGGTGGCGCCGTCACGCCGTCACAGCATGTCTCCAAAATGGCTGCTACACTTGACGTTCGTCAGAAGCAACGTGCTGTCATAGAATTCCTGTTCTTTGAAAAAGAGACAGTGGGAAACATTAACAAAAGTTTGAAAAAGGTGTATGGAAATGCCGCTGTTGACCGCATTGCAGTTGGTCAGTGGGCAAGCAGGTTACGTGATGAAAGCGGGCACGGTATTATTGAGGATTGCCCTCGCAGCGGCAGGTCTCGTACTGCACACTCTCCAGACAATGTGCATAGAGTTAAGGAATTTGTGACTGCTGACAGACGCATCACGTTGGGATAGGGGAAGGAAGTGTTTGCAGAATACTGAAAGTGTGTGCGTTGAAAAAGTTTTGTGCCAGGTGGGTTCCCGGGATGTTGACGGTGGCTCACAAAGAAACTCGGATGGACAACACTGAAACACACGCCTTACAGTCCTGACCTGGCTCCATGTGACTATCATCTCTTTGGGAAACTGAAAGACTCTCTTCGTGGAACAAGGTTTGAAGATGATGACTCCCTTGTGCACGCTGCCAAACAGTGGCTCCGACAGGTTGGTCCTGAATTTTACTGTGCGGGTATACAGGCGGTAGTTCCAAGATGGCGTAAGGCAGTTGAGAGGGATGAAAATTATGTGGAGAATTGAAAATATTGTTCTTAAATGATGTATCTACACTCTGTAAAACTTTCAAACATGTAGAATAAAAGATGAATTTTAAAAAATAGTGTGCATTTCTTTTGAAATGATCCTCGTGCCTAACGATATTGTTACCTACCGGCAAATTGCATTTTTAGTTGTTATTTGCAACAGTCTTACACGATCCAGTGACATTAACGTGACTACCGCCTTTGTTCGACGTCAGTGTGCTGTAACCATTTGCAGAAGGAAGGTGGCAGCGCTATGAGTGGACGTTATACGTAGCGTGTCGTGGGATGCGGAAAACAGTGCGGTGGGAAGCCGGCCAAGAAGATAAGTGACATTGTTGAACCAGCACCCCTAGATGATGAGTAACTGTTTCACAGAAATATTGTGCTAAAAAAATGGTTCAAATGGCTCTGAGCACTACGGGACTTAACTTCTGAGGTCATCTGTCACCCAGAACTTAGAACTACTTAAACCTAACTAACCTAAGCACATCACACACATCCATGCCCGAGGCAGGATTCGAACCTGCGACCGTAGCAGTCACGCGGTTCCGGACTGAAGCGCCTAGAACCGCACGGCCACCGCGGCCGGCTGTATCACAGACACAGTCCCTTTGACTGTTTAGAGATGTCACTAAACCCGCCCAAAGATGTAAGCAACCGTGCATTAGCAGCGCCTATTAGACGGAGGGGGTCCAACAGCCGAGCAATTCCAGTCATTCCACTAAGGAGGAGGTACACGGTTCGTGTAGTCTGTAGTTCGGCCATGCCTAGACGGTCATTACCGCGGTTCGATCGCGTCCGCACTGTTAATTTGTGCCAGGAAGGGCTCTCAACAAGAGAAGTGTCCAGACGTCTCTGGGTGAACCAAAGCGATCTTGTTCGGACGTGGAGGAGATATAGAGACAGGAACTGTCGATGACATGCCTCGCTCAGGCCGCCCAAGGGCTACCACTGCAGTGGATCACCGCCACCTACGGATTATGGCTCGGAGGAACCATGTCAGCAACGCCATCATGTTGAATAATGATTTTCGTGTAGCCACACGACGTCGAGTTACGACTCAAACTAAACGCAATAGGCACGATGATAACGTAACTCCACTTCCGACGTCCGTGGCGAGGTCAGTCTTTGCTATCACGACACCATGCAGCGCGGTACAGATGGGCCCAACAACATGCCAAATAGATCGCTCGGGATTGGCATCACGTTCTCTTCACCGATGAGTGTCGCATATGCCTTCAACCAGACAATCGTCGGAGACGTGTTTGGAGGCAAACCGGTCAGGCTGAATGTCTTATACACACTGTCCAGCCAGTGCAGCAAGGTGGAGTTCCCTGCTGTTTTGGGGAGGGGGTGGCGGCATTATGTGGGGCCGAAGTACGCCGCTGGTGGTCATGGAAGGCGCCGTAACGGCTGTACGATACGTGAGTGCCATCCTCCAATCGACAGTGCAACCATATCGGCAACATATTGGCGAGGCATTAATCTTCATGGACGAAAATTCGCACCCCATCGTGCACATCTTGTGAATGGCTTCCTTCAGGATAACGACATCGCTCGACTGCAGTGGCCAGCTTGTTCTCCAGACATGAACCCTATCGAACCTGCCTAGAATAGACTGAAAACGGGTGTTTATGGACGACGGGACCCACCAACCACTCTGAGGGATCTACGCCGAATCGCAGTTGAGGACTGGGACAATCTGGACCAACAGTGCCTGGATGAACTTGTGGATAGTATGCCACGAAGAATACAGGCGGTATTAGAGGTACCGGTGTGTGCAGAAATCTGTATCGCCACCACTGAAGGTCTCGCTGTATGGTGGTACAACATGCAATGTGCGGATTTCATGAGCAATAAAAAGGGCGGAAATGATGTTTACGTTGATCTCTACTCCAATTTTCTGTACAGGTTCCGGAACTCTCGGAACCGAGGTGATGCTAAACTTTTTTCGATGTGTGTACAACGAGGCTGTTGTCAGTCTATATTCCTTCATAATATATTGTGCGTCAGTTTGTTGTGCTCATGTAGGCTGCACTTTTCGTATGTGTTGTCACTCCGGTCTAATGGGTGGTGCTGTCGCAGAATTATTTCAGTGTCCCCTTTGCAAGGATATTTATACTGGAGCGAAGTAATATATCTTACGAAAGCCATGTATACTTCCAGAATGAGATTTTCACTCTGCAGCGGAGTGTGCGCCGATATGGAACTTCCTGGCAGATTAAAACTGTGTGCAGAGGAGCTTGTATGAAGTTTGGAAGGTAGGAGACAAGGTACGGCAGAACTGAAGCTATGAGTACGGGGCGTGAGTCGTGCTTGGGTAACTCAGTTGGTAGAGCACTTCCCCGCGAAAGGCAAAAGACCCGAGTTCGAGCCTCGGTCCAGCACACAGTTTTAATCTGCCAGGAAGTTCCATATCAGCGCACACTCCGCTGCAGAGTGAAAATCTCATTCCGGGAACATCCCCCAGGCTGTGGCTAAGCCATGGATCCGCAATATCCTTTCTTCCAGCAGTGCTATTTCTGCAATGTTTGCAGAAGAGACTCTGTGAAGTTTGGAAGGTAGGAGACGAGATAGTGGCAGAATTGAAGCTGCGAGGACGGGTCGTAAGTTGTGCTTGGGTAGGTCAGATGGTAGAACACTTGTCCGCAAAAAGCAAAGGTCCCGAGTTCGAGTCATCGGGCAGCACACAGTTTTAATCTGTATACATGTATCGAAAGTGCGGATGTACAATTATGTCTGATCTCCTGCAGAAATGTCACAGTAGCGAGCATGGACGACATAGACAGGGACTGTGGATAGGTGGTACTGAGGGGGAAGGTGGGTCGACGGGGAGGCGTGCCGCGATAATCCGCGAAGCTGCGATAAACACTGTGCCTGGGTGGCGCAGTGGTTAACGCCACTGCCCAGTAAGCAGGCGATCCCGAGTTCTAATCCCGGCCTGGCACAAAGTTTCACTCGTAGCCACTGATTCCTAGTTCAGTCCCGATGCACCTGACATCGATAGTCCTTTCCATTTCCCTTCCTCCCCCCCCCCCCCCCCCAACAGATTAAGCTTACATATAACGTAGGAAGGCCATACAAGAGGTGGAGTACCGTAGCCAAGCAGTGACATGAGTAATGTGTTTCTATCCTTTATAGTTTGTCTGTAACAAACCACTGAAATCTGTTCTTTTTCTTTTGAATCACCCTGTAAAACGATTATCTACATACAATATTACGTAATGCTGAGAGCTAAATGGAGCCCAGTTGTTGAAATAAAAATATTTTACATTGCGTCTGGAAACTCGCACTGTTAAGGTATGATACAATTAAGAGCCATTTCCCCAAATTTAGAAATATGCTTCTAATATTTAAGTCTGCACGGCAAATCATAGATTCCTGAAAAAAAAAATAACTTCCCTTGTATGTGACGATAAGCAGCAAGTACACGCCTCACATCACAGGGCTTTTAACCAATACATAAAGATTTGAAAAGATAGACATAGTATCACCGACATCCTAGTCAAGAAGACTACATAATAAAGATGATTTGTTTGGTTTCTGCAATGATAAAGATACCATAAATAGTTTCCAGATCAACATGCGATGTAACAACTAATGCTTAAACGCAAAATTAGGGAGGAACAAAAACAGAACATTTACAGTTTTCATCCTGAGATAATAAACTGCCACACACAAGTGATTGGAACGAAGGGGATAGCAGTACTACCATCAACTGAGAAGCAGTATCTAAGAATAATCATAAAATAAGTGAAGAGCGCGATATAAATAGTAAAACTTGTATAAGTTAGATGTGATGACGTTACTTTGCACAAATATTGCCTCAACTGGCTCTGTCACAAAAGACACACAGGTAACAATAGAACAGCAAAACAAACTTGGAGCCATAGCCAACTGGCAGAACACGTTTAGGCCGTTTAATAAAGCGATGGACTTTCGAACTGGCAGCCTTGCTCAACTCATGATGGGATAGTGGTTAAATTTATTGCACTTGTTTCCAACTGCTGCCCACATTTTGATAGCTTAGGCAATTGAAGACCTTACTGCTACAAGAAAATTATTCTAAAGAAATAAAAAGAAATTAAAAGCATCAGTGCAAACAATATGTGCCTAATGTTTCCAGTAGTATCATAACGACGTAACTTCCAATATATTTAATAAAGATATTGAAATAGCCGATCCTAATGCCCAACTGATTGCTGACGAGACTTGTTTGGTGAATTTTATAGTATTTTAGTTTTACCGAGGGCGTTAATAATTATTGCCCCTGCAGAATATTTGTTTCTGAAGCACGGAATAATATGTATACTACGAGGTGATGGTTTAAGCAGTTAATTGTATGTAAATATAGATGGTCAAACATGCTGCATATGGCGATGTCTTACTAGTCATTAGTTTATATGGTCTCGAACATAGCTTTTTTTCGTGAATAATGGATTCGATTTCTTTGTAGTTGTAGTAGTAGTAGTAGTAGTAGTAGTAGCAGTGTCAGTGTTAGGAAATCAAAAATGGTTGAAATGGTTCTGTGCACTATGGGACTCAACTTCTGAGGTCATCAGTCCCCTAGAACTGAGAACTACTTAAACCTAACTAAGGACAGCACACACACCCACGCCCGAAGCAGGATTCGAACCTGCGACCGTAGCGGTCGCGCGGTTCCAGACTGAAGCGCCCAGAACCGCTCGGCCACTCCGGCCGACTTTTAGGAATTATCATGGCCCCAAAAATGGACGGATTCCTGAAAAAAAAGTAGGGAAACAACTATGCTTCTCTTATTGAATTCATTTCCACTGGGTTTCCTCCAGTTGCTTTCATTATTCTGTCTTATGCCAAAATTTCTGATTTAGATTTCGCGATTCTTGGTTAATATCTGTAGGCTCAGAGGCATAGTTATAAATTATCTCACAGTTATTTGCCGGGCACAGTGGTCCGTCTCCACAGAAGACACTTCAACGTTTAACCTCTCATTACAAATGTTCTGTAAGTAATCTTTTCCTAGGAACGATATTGTTTCGCTTAGGCTTAACAGTGAGTAAAGTACTTCGTCACTGTAATTTAAACATCGTATTTTATTTCTTTGTTGCAAAGCAAATGCCAGAACTGGATATTACAGTCAAATATTCCCAGTCTTGCCTATGGCCCATCGCCAGTTCTTTGGTACCTGACTGAAGAGGTTTGATATCTGTAAAGGGCCAAGGTCTCATACAGGTCAGAAACGACCTAAAAGGAATACTGCTATGCTCTCACCGTGAGAGCGTTAAGAGAGACCAGAATTGTGGGGACTGCCAGATACTGACACACTTTAGGAGAGTCTAAGCTGCGAGACGTGTAAAATAGCCAGTCAGGCAGAGAATTAAATGCGTACATCACGTGTACGGCGTTAAACATTTATAAGCTGCAAATTCTGAGCTGTAAACTCAGGCACAGATCAGCTACAAGATCGCGATGTCAGTTGCCAAATATCAAATACCATGTCCTCTTATTAACTACTCTTTGTTCATCAGTACTGCATATTATTTTCAATTGCTTGGAAGTGAACGAAAGTGTAACTTATCACTGTCTCCAATCGGTTTCAGGTGATCGACTATTGAATGAAGCTAGTACCCTACCAGGTTACAACGTGCAAAATAAACTTTTGACAAATCACTTTGTATTTGGAGAGTGTAAAAGATAATCATTGTGGACAGTTTTTTAATAATCAGCGCTGACACTCCGCGCTATGAATTTGAGCTTAACCATGGACCTTCACGCCAGAAGTACCGGGTGATCCAAGAGTCAGTATAAATTTGAAAACTTAATAAACCAAGAAAAAATGTAGATAGAGAGTTAAAAATTGACACACATGCTTGGAATGACATGGGGTTTTATTAGAACAAAAAAGCACCCCATATTGCTAGACGCGTGAAAGATCTCTTGCGCGCGTCATTTGGTGATGATCGTCATGCTTGGCCTCCCATGTCCCCAGACCTCATATGGTTCAAATGGCTCTGAGTACTATGGGACTTAACATCTCAGGTCATCAGTCCCCTAGAACTTAGAACTACTTAAACCTAACTAACCTAAGGACATCACACACATCCATGCCCGAGGCAGGATTCGAACCGGCGACCGCAGCGGTGGCGCGGTTCCAGACTGAAGCGCCTAGAACCGCTCGACCACCAGCGGCCGGCCCCCAGACCTCAATCCGTGCGATTATTGGGTTTGGGGTTACCTGAAGTCGCAAGTGTATCGTGATCGACCGACATCTCTAGGGATGCTGAAAGACAACATCCGACGCCAATGCTTCACCGTAACTCCGAACATGCTTTACAGTGCTGTTCACAACATTATTCCTCGACTACACCTATTGTTGAGGAATGATGGTGGACATATTGAGCATTTCCTGTAAAGAACATCATCTTTGCTATGTCTTACTTTGTTATGCTAATTATTGCTATTCTGATCAGATAAAGCGCCATCTGTCGGACATTTTTTGAATGTTTGTATTTTTTTTGTTATAGTAAAACCCCATGTCATTCCAAGCATGTGTGTCAATTTGTACCTCTCTATCTACATTATTCCGTGATTTATTCAGTTTTAAAATTTGTACTGACTTCTTAATCACCCGGTATATTGTAGTAACTACAATTACGTATAATCGCAAAGATAAGAAAATTTCTGTCTTCTGCAGTTGAAATTTAATCTTGAGTACCAGACATGCTTCGCCTATATAGGTAAGACATCTCCTGTGATCTACAATACATAGAGAATTATTTAATTATACATATTTTGATGTGAGATTTGTAGTGATTCTTTGCCAGTTTGTACAGATCGAGTTATTTCTATGTACAATTATACATAGCGATTCTTATGAATGCTTAAAAATCCACTTCGACATATGGGGAAGCAAATGCCGCGAACTACTCCAGAAGTATATCACAAGTGTTGAACATGTAGCGTCACAAGATGACGTTCATCACCGCACGTATGGGTCAACGAGATATATGGGCCCTGCGACGAACCTGTGATGTCACGCTAGTGGACTTGTCCGACACACTTCATGAACGCTGGGTTCCTTGCAGGGCCCACGGGAAATCAATATTTAATTGAGAAGATGCCCACTACAGGTCTTTATTTTATCGTGTGCTATCGAGAACTTACATGCATTTAAACGGGCAATTAATAATTATTAAAATCGGCCGACATAGTTACTAGCTCCACACCAGAGACTGCTGCTGGCAGTCGTGAGACCTGCAGTGTGACGTACGTCCCATGGCCTGTCTTTCTCGTGGGCCTCGGCGCAAGTGTAGTGGTTGGACCTATTGAGTCTATCGTCACCTATAGCGGGCAGTGCTACGCATCGCTATGCTAGGCTACTCTGTTTTCGTTCTTGCATTATCCGATGTGATACGGCAGTTGTGGTAGTGGTAACATAAGACTAAGGTGAATCAGTTTACATTTAACGAACTGTTAAACAGTGTTACGGAGCAACTAATTAAAATGCGCTTCCAGCAAGACCTATTTACGCAGAACTGTTCCACAGAGTTTTCATCTTCTTACACATGGTTTATTACTGTGTATCGTTGAATGCGTGAAACGAAGGCAGAAAATTTATTGAGGGAAGGTAACACAGTGTTCAGACATACTGTGTACTGAAATCTGGGTTAATTGTCAGACAAATCTATCGTATGAAATGATTTCTATTTCGTTGCTAAGTAATGAGCGCTACTGTGTCACATCCGATAAGGTAAGAACGAAAATGAAGCAACTAACCGCAGCGACATGTAGCACTACCTCCTAGGATCGACGAACCCAATCACTGCGCGTGCGGCGAGATGATGTCACATGATCAACATTGTAAGACGTCGTGGTCTCCTGACCTTCATTGCTTACATATTTCTCCCTCACAATCATATTCCGCACATCAATACGCTTCATTCGAACCCAAACTCGATATGATAAAGTCAATGTTGTATGAATTCATGTAAACGATATGCAAATAACAAGTAAGCGCACCGTGGGTGAAATACTCGAGGCTGGCGTTCACACATACATTCCAGAAACGACGGTCGCAGGGGCTTTTAGTTCGAGAGAGGCAACCGCACGCCAGGAGGCCGGTCCCAACCCATCTACGTCGGCCGGTGACCGCCCGTAGAGCAAACAACGTTTGCCCGAGTGAAAGGAGGACCCAGTGTTTAGCTTAAAAGCAAATTCCGCTACATTGTGTGGGAGCGACCAGCCTACGCATTCTTTACACATAGCATACGGTTTCAGAGATTTTCACAGGAAGACAGCAAACGCCAAATGCCGATACTACAGATTTCCGGATTGGTCGCCTTAAACGAAACGTCATTCTCCGGTTTTAGAAGAGCAACGTTGGTTGGCAGACAATATTTCTGACGCCTTGAGCTGAAGGAGTAATGGAAGAGGCTGAAAGATATACCCCTTCACGTCTGGTGTGGAGAGGGGCTGTTCCGTTGTCGCTCTTGGAGCGAGAACACGTAACGAGAGCGTGCACGCTCGTACATGTACTCAAAAAGCGAGGAACAAGTCTCTCCTCAGTACTTCACTGGGAGAGCACCTCTGTCGAGAGCGAATCGAAGTGCGACTCTATATTGAGTCCTTGCGATTAAGCGTTGTTCACTGTGTTGGCCGCCACACTTATTGTGCGGTGTGAACGGACAGAGTTATAGTTAAACGCCTGCCAGCGAATTTTGAGTGACATCGCAATGGACTGGTTAACTGACCGGCGTACCATGCCAATAGTTAGACTAGGGGCAAATAGGAGTCCTTGACTTCATCAAGGCATAGGGAGAGTTTGATTGGCGAAGGTGAATCCAGATAGAACGAGAATTATCTTATTTATCAGCTATGAGCGGCGCAGACACCAGTCATCGCAGCTTACGGTATTGTGCGCTACAGCTTTGTGAGCCCCATATTTCCTCCACAACAATACACTTCACTGCATTTCATGCACGACAGCCTCGACCATACCTAGCAAAATTGTAACGGATAATTATTCAAGTTGTGTAGGTTCGGCTCTCAGCCATTCTTCCAAGTCAATAACAATGTTAAACTTTGTATAGAAATTTCATTGGTGAATCCTATCCTTGAGAGGTAACTTCACATTCCGAAAAGAACCTGGAAATAACGTGTTAAATTCATAACTAAAAGTGCCATTGTGATTTCCCAGAATTTTGTAAAATAAGTAATAATTTTCATTAGTTTCATGTTTTTCTTACACAAACTATCACTACTCCAGTACCCAAGTATCCCACTAGTTACGTAAGAAATTTTGTGAATTTTTGTCTCATTTCCTTACAGCGGACGACTCTAGAAGATATTTATTACTGAAAGTTTTTCAGGCATTTCTCTTTAGAACGTTAGGAGCGTCTGTCTGACTTCTGTAGAAGTGTGGGGGTTGAAATTGCATCTTGCAGGAGCCACAGGGTAAAGGGTACATCTCAGATTAATCCGTTGTGCAGAACGACAGAATAGAACCCACACGCTCACAACATCTGTTATTCACTTTTGACAATTCCGACATTTGTGGCCCCATGTGTCTCATATTTTATTGCCTGCTTCATTCAACGTCCTATTCATCGCTTCGCGGATTTTTTGCGTTAATAAGAATCACCCTGAATGTCTGTGTTTTCTGTTTCGTTTTTGTCTCCTGTTCACGCAGACTTTTGTTGTTCTATATGTGCGAAATGGACATGGTATAGGTATTTTCCAGTAAATATTTCTTTTTGCATAACCTGTACCGTAGGAAACTGAACATGTTTGCGCTGCTCTTGGTCACATGCCTTCAGCTGACTGGGGGACCGTGGGAACTGATTGAGGGACCGTGGGAGAGTGGGCTTGGTTGAAATGGCTCTGAGCGCTATGGGAATTAACTACTGTGGTCATCAGTCCCCTGGAACTTAAAACTACTTAAACCTAACTAACCTAAGGACATCACTCACATCCATGACCGAGGCAGGATTCGAACCTGCAACTGTAGCGGTCACGCGGTTCCAGACTGTAGCGCCTAGAATTGCTTGGCCACTCTGGCCGGCCGTGAGAGAGTGACATAAGATGATGGGGTCCGGATGGAAGCAGGGTTGGTGGTTGGGCATTGTGTGTGTGTTTGTGTGTGTTTGTGTATGTGTGTGACTTTATTTTTTATGATTTTTTTAAATTTTTTAAAAATATGTTGTAAATTAGTTTGAATATTGGTCTTCTCTATTGCTCTGATGTATATTGAGGATATGTTCATGTTTATTTATGGGTTTCTGTAGCAAATATTATTCTTGTATTGTGAGCGTTCCCATATCCGTCTGATGTTCAGTATATTATAGTGGTAACTTTTCTCTCAGTCCTTAATTGCCCCTTCTGTATCCCTGCCTTCCCCACCCCCAACCTGCTCCAACCCCTCTGTCTAATCCTCACGGTCCTCCACTCCCTACCCCTGGTCGGCTAGGCGCTCTAGAATGGCGGCAAATGTGGCGCGCTTCTCCATACAAAAACGGTAACAAGTTGACCCGGGAGGTCGCGTAACGAGGCCTGATTGGGCGCCGGCGGCCACGGATCAGCCACCGCCACTAATTACGCAGCCACTAATTGCCCGCATTGAGCAAGCCGCCTGCCGACTGCCGGTGCGTGCCGCGCGCTCCATCGTAATTCGCCACAGCTGTTTAGTCGCTGTGACGTTCCGCGACGTGCTGCGCGGCGCCACAGTGCGAGCGCTTAAGCCCGCCGTCTACGCACCACACTCTGGAACAGCGCTGGCTGTATTCCTTCGATATGTTTGGAGCATGCGGCGCTGGCGAAGCTGAACAAAAATTAATATAATTTAGTAATATTCATAGTCCAGTCACATAAATGTGACAACCGCCTACGTTCGACATCAACGTGCAATAACCACCCAGAGACGGCAAGTGGCAGCTCTAGGAGCGAAGCGTATACACTACTGGCCATCAAAATTGCTACACCAAGTGAAATGCAGGTGATAAACGGGTATTCATTGGAAAAATATAATATACAAGAACTGCCATGTGATTACATTTTCACGCAATTTGGGTGCATAGATGCTGAGATATCAGTTCCTAGAACAACCACCTCTGGCCGTAATAACGCCATTGATACGCCTGGGCATTCAGTCAAACAGAGCTTGGATGGCGTGTACAGGCACAGCTGCCCATGCAGTTTCAACACGATACCACAGTTTATCAAGTTTAGTGACTGGAGTATTGTGACGAGCCAGTTTCTCGGCTAGACCAGACGTTTTCAATCGGTGAGAGATCTGGAAAATGTGCTGGCCAGGGCAGCAGTCGAACATTTTCTGCACCCAGAAAGGCGCGTACAGGACCTGCAACATACGGTCGTGCATTATCCTGCTGAAATGTAGGGTTTCGCAGGCATCGAATGAAGGGTAGAGCCACGGGTAGTAACACATATGAAATGTAACGTCCAGTGTTCAAAGTGCCGTCAATGCGAACAAGAGGTAACCGATACGTGTAACCAATGGCATCCCATACCATCATGCCAGGTGGTACGCCAGTATGATGATGACGAATACACGCTTCCAATGTGCGTTCACCGCGATGTCGCCAAACACGGATGCGACCATCATGATGCTGTAAACAGAACCTCGATTCATCCGAAAAAATGACGTTTTGCCATTCGTGCACCCAGGTTCGTCGTTGAGTACACCATCGCAGGCTCTCCAAACTGTGATTCAGTGTCAAGGGTAACCGGAGCCATGGTCTCCGAGCTGATAGTCCATGCTGCTGCAAACGTCGTCGAACTGTACGTGCAGATGGTTGTAGTCTTGCAAACGTCCCCATCTGTTGACTCAGGGATCGAGACGTGTCTGCACGATCCGCGACACCCATTCGGATAAGATGCCAGTCATCTCGACTGCTAGTGATACGAGGCCGTTGGGATCCAGCTCGGCGTTGCGTATTACCCTCCTGAACCCACCGATTACATATTCTGCTAATAGTAATTGGATCTCGAACAACGCGAGCAGCAAATGTCGCGATACGATAAACCGCAATCGCGATAGGCTACAGTCCGACCTTTATCAAAGTCGGAAACGTGATGGTACGCATTTCTTCTCCTTACACGAGGCATCACAACAACGTTTCACCAGGCAACGCCGGTGAACTGCTGTTTGTGAATGAGAAATCGGTTGGCAACTTTCCTCATGTAAGCACGTTGTAGGTGTCGCCACCGGCGCCAACCTTGTGTGAATGCTCTGAAAAGCTAATCATTTGCATATCAGAACATCTTCTTCCTGTCGGTTAAATTTCGCGTCTGTAGCACGTCATCTTCGTGGTCGTGTGACTGGGGCATCCCGTCAGGTACACCGTTCGCCGGGTGCAAGTCTTTCGATTTGACGCCACTTCGACGACTTGCGCGTCGATGGAAATGAAATGATGATGATTAGGACAACACAACACCCAGTCCCTGAGCGGAGAAAGTCTCCGACCCAGCCGGGAATCGATCCCGGGCCTTAGGATTGACATTCTGTCGTGCTGACCACTCAGTTTTTGGCGGACATCTTCGTGGTGTAGCTATTTTAATTGGCAGTAGTGTAATATAATTTAGTAATATTCACAGTCCACTCACATTAATGTCACAACCGCCTATGTTCGACACAAACGTGCAGTAACCACTCAGAGACGGCAAGGGGCAGCACTAGGAGCGAAGCGTCTATAAAGCATACCGGTGGACGTGGAATACACTGCAGTGGTCATACTGTGGATGCGGAGCAATTTATCTGATGTCCAGAAAGGTATAATTGGTGGCTTTCAGGCCAAGGGTGGAAGAATTTCCGAAACGAATAAATCTGTAAACTGTTCAAGTGCTGACTTGGTTAAAGTATACTGTGCTTGTCAAAATGGCGCTATCCAAACGCGGTGCAGAGGCAATAGCTGATAGGGATGGACGACGGTTGCGGAAATGTTTACGGCGGAACAGACGTGCAGCTGTTCAGCAACTGACCACCGAGGTGAACATGGAGGTTACCAACAGTATCTCCCCAACGACTGTTCAGCAAACGTTGCTGCGTATGAGCCTCGGAAGCAGGCGTACCCATGCTGACTGCTGTTCATCGACGACGAAGACTGGAATTTGCACGCCAATGCAGCAACTACACTTCCACTGAGGCCACGTTTTATGCTCCATCACACAGAAAGCCGTTGGCGGTTACAGCATGAAAAGTCTGAAGCACAGCAGCCGGGAGTGAGTATGATGGTCGGGGGAATGTTTTTGTGGTATTCCCCGGGTGATATCCTCATTATGGAAGGCACAACGGATCAATCCAAGTATGCATTTATCTCTGGGGACCAAGTCCACCACTATATGTACGATGGCATCTGTCATCAGGATAATCCTACAGTGTTACGTGGGTCGTAGTGTACGTTCTTGGTTCGAAGAGCAGGACGAGCTAACCGTACTTCCCTGGGGCCAAACTCCGCGGATTTGTACCGAATCAAGAATCTGTTGCACGACCCCTATCAGGATGTTCGTGCCATGGATCTTCAACAGGGAAACATAGCGCAGCTGGTCACGGCACAATACTCGGCACGGCTCCACATTCCTGTCGGTGCGTTCCCGAACCTCACAGACTCTTTTCCCGAATGTCCCGTGCTGCAAAACGTGGTTATTCAGGCTTTTGACATGTGGTGACAATAACGTGACAGGACCGTGTATTTGGCAGATGAACGATATGTCAGGATGAGGGCAATGAAGAGATTTAGGCCTCTTCGAGGCATTAGATTTCCGGTCGTGGCTATTTTATTTCAGGACGACATATATTACTTTTGTTACTAGAGAGATTATACGCACTTCTCCTAAGTGATCGCCGGTACTTCCTTTAAACCACATGGAAGCTACCTACCACCGGTATGCAAGCAGT
This sequence comes from Schistocerca piceifrons, assembly GCF_021461385.2. Taxonomy (NCBI): domain Eukaryota; kingdom Metazoa; phylum Arthropoda; class Insecta; order Orthoptera; family Acrididae; genus Schistocerca; species Schistocerca piceifrons. The sequence goes on from NC_060138.1 coordinate 425,472,702, forward strand.
AGATACTAGTATTTACTTTTATGTACAAAATACTTGTGTACGCATTTCAGTCCCTTTCTGGAAATTTATCTACAATCCCATTCTTTTCCTTCTCCTTTTCAAGCCTCCTTTCATCTTATTGTCAGAATAGCAGCGGCTACCTACGCCCCCAATTACTTGCTGCATATATATTCCAATCTCCGTCTTCCTCTACAGTTATTGTTGTGTATGTATTGTGTATTGAACCGGGGACCTAGAAACGGTTGAGAGGCTTCGTCCCGCCGTAGCCCTCAGTGGTTCACAACCCCACAACAGGTCACAGCAGTCCACCCACCCCATCGCCGCCGTACGCTGAACACAGTGTTATAGTCAGGTTCGGTCCCCAGTGCCCCCCTTCCCCCTCCCCTGGGAACGTATTATACTAGACGAGTGTCCAAATGTGTGCGTGATAGGGTAATTATGGTGTACGCGTACGTGGAGACAGTGTTTGCACAGCAATCGCTGACATAGTGTAACTGAGGCGGAATAAGGGTAACCAGCCCGCATTCGCAGAGGCAGATGTAAAACCGCCATAAAAACCATCCACAGGCTGGCCGGCACACCGAAACTCGACACTAATCCGCCGAGCGGACTCCTGCCGGGGATCGGCACACCTCCCGCTCGGGAAGCAGCACGTTAGACCGCACGACTAACCGGGAGGGCTTCTACAGTTATTAATCTCTGCAGCTATTTTTTTTTTTACCGATTGTTCATCTGCAGCTCCCACTTTTGTCGCTTTTATTTCTGGCCAAGCCTCGGGTGTGCCATAAATTTGGACAAATTCTGTAATGACGGGTAGGTGAGCGGTCCCCTTGTAAGATTGACTGGCGGCTTGCGCCTACCATTTGACTTTCTGAAACGTCAGTCCCAAAGTTATTTTAATAGAAGCAAAGGCCTTTGCTGTACATGGCGAATAGGAAACGTGGAGCATGCTAGTCGCATGCGAGGAGCGACCTCTATCTTGTACTGGATCACAGTTGGGTAAGACGTTTGAATTGATGAAAAACCGCAACAGTGGCATCAAACTGTCGTACTGATCACGACTAGTTTCATGACATTATAGTCACATCTCCAGATGGAAAACTGCTGGCCTTTCAATACAGAATGTACGTAAAAATCGCCGTAAGAGTAAACAGTACGTCCAGTATCTTCATGCACTTCTGTTTTTTACTGTTAAGGAAGTTTTAAAGACATTACGTATTGAAAGCTTAACAGTTTGTCACTGAAGATGTGCCTATAAACTTATTAAACTAGTCGTGATTAATGGTTCAAATGGTTCAAATGGCTCTGAGCACTATGGGACTTAACATCCGAGGTCATCAGTCCCCTAGACCTTAGAACTACTTAAACCTAACTAACCTAAAGACATCACACACATCCATGCCCGAGGCAGGATTCGAACCTGCGACCGTAGCAGTCTCGCGGTTCCGGACTGAAGCTCCTAGAACCGCACGGCCACCGCGGCCGGCTCGTGATTAATAAATGATTCTGAAGCAGCTGTGCGGTTTTCATCAATTGTAAAGCGTTATTACAGCTACAGCTGCCCCTCATACCAATCAGTTTGCAGTTAGGATGTGTTTCATACCTGACTCATTTATGAACTTCTGTCCTAAATGGGGAAACTTGCGTGTCCGAGATGATCACCTCCCGACCTCGCCAATACTGGTTGAAGACCTTGCAACTTGCAAACCTTTTCCAGCGCACCCAGTTGTAATACAAGTATGGAACTCAACTACTTAGGACATCTTTCCTTCCTGACTCCTTTATGGACCGAGGGTGATCGCCATTCGCCCAGTGAAGATTGTTTAACGACCTTACAAACGTTACTGGGCGTACACGGCTGCAACTCCTGTGCGGAAAAAAAATCCTCATGCTCCACGTGAAACTTAATACTCTCATCGAACGCTTGCCAGATGTGCCCACACCTTTCTGTTGACCAGGCACTCTCTCCACCTGTCCTTTTAAAACTGGGAAACCCTTGTGTCGTTGTGGGTCTGGGAAGTGACAGTCGTAGACTCATTTGTGGTCTGGGGAACCTAGACTCGACAATGGGTGCATCTGGCCAAAAGAGGCCAGAAGCCTCTCGTGGCCCAAACAGCGTCGACATTGCTCCGCACTACGGATTGAACATCATAAGGACGCTGCGGTTAACGTAGAACACTGACGCGGCCGCACCGCCTCAGCGTGCTTCCCTGTGGCCATTGTCCGGTGGGATCCAAAACCTGCTGACCATTGGCTAAAGATGGCTCCTCTATAGAGTGTCTAAACCCTTTCAAAATGTTAATCCTGCTGAATTGCGTCCCGGTCGCTTTGTAATGGACTGGAGATTCCTTTAGAATGCACTGGATTGAAAAGTTTGCCTACTACGGACAGTGCCGTCAGAGTTCCAGCCATGGAGCAGAGGAGCCCTGTTGAACATTTTCTTGCAAGACAACGTATTTAAAAAGGAGGCACTTGAGGGCTGACGGGAGTAAGGGAAATCCTCCCTTCCGCTGTTGAATTATGTTGAGACAGCAATTTGATTGCAAGTTGATATTATATATACAGTTATAAGTCTTTTGTGAACTGCACATTTAGTTGTTTTAGATATTAGTATCAATGTATTTTCTGTGAATAGAAAAAAGCTAAATTAAGCTGCTCACATTTCGAAAATTGCTAGCAATACTGACGTCTTTTACTATGCATGGTGCTGTTGCAGGCGGTGTGCTGTTACTTTCTTCAAACGTATGACTTAACTTACCTATTCACAATACTAAGTGGACCTGCTGTCTTGCGTGAAATCCACACCACGGTGCAACATGGTATTGCCAGAGACGATAGAAGAAACAAGTGAAGAAAATACTGACACGGGTCAATGCTTTCTCTACGGATAAATTAGTTTCTCGCCTTCCGAATGTTAGGTTAATGTGGAATAGACACTTTGCACCAGCCGACTTGGAATCCATAAGCATAGAATCCCCGTACCATCGTCTGCAATTGCTTCATCACGCATTAGTAATATCACGAGGTGTTTACAAATTCGCATTCCTCCCGAACACAAGACCGGTGGGTAACGCAGTGCGCCACCTCCCTCTGTGGATGGTAGTAGTTTAAAGTCAAGTGCCGGCCTGGGTGGCCGAGCGGTTCTAGGCGCTACAGTCTGGAACCGCGCGACCACAACGGTCGCAGGTTCGAATCCTGCCTCGGGCATGGGTGTGTGTGATGTCCTTACGTTAGTTAAGTTTAAGTAGTTCTAAGTTCCAGGGGACTGATGACCTCAGATGTTGAGGAATTCCAGCAGGACAATGTGACACCCCATACGTCCAGAATAGCTACAGACTGGCTCCAGGAACACTCTTCTGAGCTTCAATACTTTCGCTGGACACCAAACTCCGCAGACAAGCACATTATTGAGCATATCTGGGATGCCTTGCAACATGCTGTTCGGAAGGGATCTCCAGCCCCTCTTACTCTTACAGATTTATGGACAGCCATGAAGGATTCGTGGTGTCAGTTCCCTCCAACCCTACTTCAGACATAATCGAGTCCATGCTACGTCGTGGTGCGGCACTTCTGTGTGTTCACGAGGCCCTACACGATATTAGGCAGGTGTGCCAATTTCTTTGACTCTTCAGTATATATTCTCTCTGTGGGTTTGAGAGGGGGGAGGGGGAAGGGGAACGAAGTATCATCAATGAGGGTGCAGTCAATTTACATACAGCACTGCCGCACTCCTGTCGCCTACACTGACTGGACATTCAGCTGATGATGATGATGTTTCGTTTGCGGAGAGCTCAACTGCGCGATCATCAGCGCCCGTACAAAGTCCCAATTTTTTCATAGTCCAGTTTTTACACAGTCCAAACTACCCATTGTCACGAATGATGCTGATGCTGATAAAATAATGAGGACAACACCAACACCCATCCCCGGGCAGAGAAAATCCCCAACCCGGTTGGGAATCGAGCCCGGTTCTCTGTGATCTAGAGGCAGCAAAGCTAGTCTTTTTTTTCTCATTTAGTTCGATATTATTCATTGCATTTGTTCGGTGCGGATGTCCATGACACCCGTTCAGGTTCAATGTTTAGCCGTTGACTCCTTTTTTTATTGCAGAGTGCAGCTAACGAACACGCTGAGCTACCGTGCCGGCTTGATTAATGAAAACATATTGTCACTAGACCACTAGCTGCGGATGGACGTTGAGCTGTAGATTTACAGGAATTAATGTGGGTCTCTGATTTAGGCGCCAACGAGGAACAGTTTTCACGTCACCTTGCATTCTACATTCCTTATTTGTACGGCAGACAAATTTGTAGGAAAGTGATCTGCACGGTGGATACCGCAGTACCACTCAAGAGCAAATGCTGCAGTTCTAGTAGTGCCCGACAACTTATAGTTGGCCAGTAAAACGGTTCCGGGTAATGATTATAAACAGAAACAAAACATGATTCTTTTTCATATAGATCCACATATTTCTCTCCGTTCTTACTCAAAAAACGTTATAATAAGGCAACATCTCATGTGTCCCTTTTATTATTCAGTAAGTTCTGTGTTTTGTAGACTTAACAAGTCGGAAGACAAAAGGGGAACGGCGATATTTGATACAAAAGTAAAGATCAGCGATGGTGATTATGTACGTAGAAAATATATAAAGGACATTCCACTTACACTGTAAGATGTAGCAGTTAGGCAAAGTACTAAACAGTAGCTTCATCAAATTTATCAGCACTTTGGAACATTTCTCTCACTTCAACGCTGATGAGTAGCAATTCCGATGTTCATATCGTTGCACGAATCTTCCGACCGGGGCTGCAAATTAAAAGCCATACTTTTATGTTGAGCTAAAAACAAAGTAACTGAACAGTGATCTTAACAGGAAATTAATTATTTGAGAAGGTATGAGAATATCACATGCAGTGCCTCGTATCCTGCAACACAGGAAACACTTGAAAGTAGACCACTATTGGTCCCTCTCGTGTCATGTATAAATCTTCGATGGCGTAAAGAGGCGATGATGAAAGAGGCTGAAGGGATGTGGAGAAAGGGTGACGGAAATTGGGGGATTTGCCAAAAGCCTTCAATATCCAGGGGATGAGGAACGCCAATGTAGAGAATGGGTAACGCGCGTAGTCAGTTCATAGCCACGTAAATTGCTTTAAAGCAATGCAGACATCTATTTACAGAGTATATAAAAAAACTGAGAATGTATCAGAATAATGAAGATAATCTTCATCTTACTACGATGAAACGGTCTCTAATACGAAGTTATAGGGTAAACAAGTCTGAAGAAGAAATCTTGCTCGTCTTTGATATTTTTGAATGCAGAAGACAGGTTCAGTTATACCTGACCACATAATGTAAATAAGGTCTTTCGGGAGAATCTTTTGCTGTGTCATATGCAACTAACAGCATTTTTTATTTCGCCAACGGTCTTACGACTAGTTTGCTGCAGCTTTCACTTGTTGCGTGCCACTTCCTCAGCCCTGCATATTGCAGCATCTGACACTTGCGTACGTATTTTGTACTTCAATATTCGTTTTTGTGTCCACTTTTGTCCCCCTTATGCTTCCTCCGATATGAAATTACCTGGTCCTATCTGAATGTATTCCTAACCTTTCCATTGTCCCATTTAGTTCAGTATCTATTCATAATGGACGTCTTTGTCCGTTTCTCTCATGGACATTTTTCTTTTGTCTCAGTTTCTTAAGCAGCCTTTTTTTTTTATTTTCGCAGGTTGCTGCACTGCAATCACTTAGTTCCAGTTTTTCCCTCAAGTCATAGTTTACGGGAATAAATAAAGTTGACTAGAAAGAGTTGTCCTTTTCGGCACTCGACAATGTTCTCTTCTCCGGACCTCTTGTCATATTTCGCTTTTCAGATAGCGATTTACTTTGTCTTCTAATCTTTGCTTTGTCTTTCGGAAAGAATAATAGAAGTTTTATCACCACTAGTGAAAGCAATGTGTTCAATGATAGATGTCCTCTAACAACTTGGGATGTGTTTCATTGACTTTTTAAGAGACGTTTACTTTTAAAATAGAGTCAAATGAAGGAACAACGAATCCGCGGCGCCAACGCACACTAGCCAACGGCTTATAAAGTGACCACAACACCTATTCGTTCGCACAAAATATTAGGATAAATGAGATGTCTACCGTGATACTAACAAATGGTTATGGTATGATTATATGAAGAATTGTAAGTCTAAAGACTGGCTGGGGCCGGCCGCTGTGGTCGAGCGGTTATAGGCACTTCAGTACGGACCCGCGCGCTTGCTACGGTCGTAGGTTCGAATCCTGCTTCGGGCATAGATGTGTGTGATGTCCTTAGGTTAGTTAGCTTTAAGTAGTTTCTAACAAGGGGAGCCCACAACGTTTGGAACGAGGATTTACTGTAAACTTCGTACACTCGTAGTACTACATGAGGACAACAAAATGTGTAAGCAGTAGTGCGTACTTCTCAAACGTTACTGAAAAAATCGCAAGATAATTTCGGTCGTCAAATATATATCTGTGCCTGGACATTTTTATAATGAAGTGGCTGCAGCCGAGTTGTGCCGGCACGGTAGCTCAGCGTGTTCGGTCAGTGTGTGAGCTACCCTTTCCAAAAAAAAAAAAACTGAGTTAACCGATCAACGAACAAACTGAACGGGCGACATCGGACGTCCGCCTTGAACAAATTCAACGAGCAATATAGATTTTTTTCTTTTTTAAGTGGTTGGCGTTCAAGCCGCTGGATCGCTGGATCGAGTTCAGTTTGTCAGGTTTATTTTTTTTTATTTTCAACACAGTCATTTACTTTACTATTTATATAATGGAAAAAATACGTGTACTCGGATGAACTTTTATTAAATTTACAACGTTATTTGGCAGTCTACTAACTTTTCTTGTTTGCCGCGGTCGGAGTGGCCGAGCTGTTCTAGGCGCTGTAGTCTGGAACCGCGCGACCGCTGCGGTCGCAGGTTCGAATCCTGCCTCGGGCATGGATGTGTGTGATGTCCCTAGGTTAGTTAGGTTTAAGTAGTTCTAAGTTCTAGGGGATTCATGACCTCAGAAGAAAAGTCCCATAGTGCTCAGAGCCATTTCCACATCTCCTCCTAAACCACAGCACATATTAACGTGGGATGTTATGGTGCAATATTGAAATTCAACTAAACAAACGTTTTCAAAAGTAATGTTCCCTAAACTGATGCTATAGGACAGAAGATCATGTTTTACACATGCAACTTTAGCTCAATCTCATCAGGTGAATTAATAGACTATTAATAAAGTATTAATCATAATATTAAACTGTCTGTAACTTCGGAAACATTACAGACTTGCAAAATCTAAGATCAGTTTGGAAATCAGCACAAAACTTATTTAAGGTAAGTGATTTTACACGGCACTTCAGAGCTGCTTTAAATTTAGTTAACATTACATTTTTTAAATTTTTTATTTTCTTAGGTGACAGAACGAGTTTGTAAGGAATAGTTGACTCAAATATGGTTGCTACATGTTAATAAACATTACGACATATTTAATATACAAACGAGAAACTCTTATCTTTAAACTAATATGAATTAAAATCGTGTTTGTCATCAGGTTGCTCAATTCTACTATGAAACATATATTTATATTTCGTTTTTGAGTCATCACATCTGTTAAAGTGGTGGGAAGAGGGACGCTTATATATAGATTTTTGGGTCGATTTCAGGTCGACATAAAGAGCCGCAGCACTTTATTTTTGTGACTGCCTTCCACAGTTAGGTTAGCAGCCACGCAAACAAATGGCCGATGCATGTTGCCACTGAACTCTGATTCTCGACGGCGCTTACGTGATGGCGACAAGTTTTGACTTATTACTTGGTGTGCGGAACACTGTGCCCAGCACAAGTAAACCCTGGGACTGAACTCTAGGAATGGACTGCAGGCTTTTAATTAATTCGTGAATGATCATCGATGAAATCCAAAAATTGGAATTGTGGCTTTGATTGATGGCTCATAATTTAATTGTTTATTGACCTGGAGTTCAGAATGGGTCACACAGTCCACGTTCTGCACGCATTAAACTCTTTATTGCAGTCAACGTATCCCGAAATTCTTCCTCACTTCCACTGAGGGTAGCAACGTCGTCACCGAATCTTAATCATTGTTATCCTTTCACCCTGAATTTAAATCCAAATTCTCAGCCTTTCTTTTACCTCCAATAGTGTTTCTTCGTTCTACAGTCTGGGCAACAGGGATGACAGACTGCAACGCCGTCTCACACAATCAGAGCACTTCTCTCTTGGTCTTCTGTTCTTATTGTTCTCTCCTGGTTACTGTACATATTCTGTAACAGTCGTTTTTCCCTGTAGCTTGTACCGGTTTTCTGATAATTACAAAAAACTAGCATCATTTTATGCTGTCAAAAGCTTATCTAGACCGACAACTTCTGAGCAGGCGCTTGAATTTTTCATGAACTCTATAATCAAGAGTGAGTTCCGCTATTAATGAAGTGTAACATCTGAATTTTCCGTCTTAAGCCTTTACCTTATCTAAAGCAAAAGCTACTGTGAGCTAACAAATCGCCTGTTTTCTTTTTCATGTTATTCTTATCAGCATGAGCTGTTGACATAAGGTTACACAGGCTAAAATAAACTAAAAAAATATTAACAAGTAAAATTGGCCTCAGAAAAATATCGAAACATTTCGACGTTCACTTTTCGCTGCGAAACATGTTGAAAGATTTTTTTCTGAGGCCATTGGAATATTTCATACACAGACAGATCAGCGGAAATATGCTGCTATCGGAGTACAAAAAATGCGACTTTGTTGCTTTTTACTTAAAAGGCTGACTGAAAAATGAGGTATCAGCCACCTTTTTCTACCTCTGCAGTGGGGCACGTAACTCGTACAAAAAGAAATGTATTGGTAAGTAAAATTGAGATGGTTTACTTGTGCGAAACTGAAATAATCAAAAACTAATTTTACATTTCACACCAGATTTTACGTGCAATGAATATTTTTCGTGTGCTTCAGGACTACAGCATGGGGTTCCCAGATGATAAAAGAGACACTTTACAGCATATTCCCCCGTGGTATGTCACTGCATAAACTGTGTTTCCGCCTCACATCGGATTGTATGTTCAAAAGTAGGATACCTTCGGATCTTTGTATCCTGGAAACGGATAAAGATATAAAGAAAGTTTTCAAGGTTGTTAGAGATCGGAATCTTAGGAATATAACAAAAGAATTTCAGCCATTTGCTGCTGATAGCCGTCTGAAATCTGAGCGTGGGTTTTTGTACCCGAATTCCTTGACAACAGATGAAAAATTTTTGAAAACGGGGAAATGAATTTTCTAGATAAAGACCTAGAGAATGGACTGTTAAGATTTGAGCAATCTGCTGCCTTTACTTATTATTTACATTTCGCCTCATTCTCGAATTTACACGTAGATGTAAAGTAACTTTCAACATATTTATTTTGGAAACGGGTAAGTTATCTATAAAATTTTTAGGATTGTTTGAGATCGTGTTCTTACCAATATATTGTACAAATTTCAGCTGTCTGTTGCGTATAACCATCTTAGAATCCCCGCTGGGTTTTGGTCCGTTTATGATGGCGAAAATATAGCAAAGAAACGCTTTTCTTCGGGTTTTCCGAGGAAGTTGCCATAGACTAATGGTCCCTTCACAAGTCCCATCAAGCGCACCGTAGATCACATCAAACGCAAAAAGAATCAACCCATTTGCTCCATTTGCCTACGCAGGAGGAAGTGCCTAGTATTCATAATTTGACCCTGTACCGTAGGATAGTCACACTAAGACGATGGTTCTGTGGGGTTCACAAATGGTTCGCAGCTCAACGGCTATCCGAAACAACTGATCCTACCTTTTTATCACTAATAGAACGAGATGCATGAGTACCAGATAATCTGGTTTCTGTCCTCGGTGGTTTGGAACATATTATGTAGGCATGCTGCGCATGCATACCGTTACACGGAAACTGAAGTTGATGAAAACAAGTGTCCTGCAATAATTAATATTACTGTCTCTACGGGGTTATCCGTATCTTAACGGGGCACCGTGTTTTGTCTGTGGTGTGCGGCTGGGAAGCGGAGTTACGGTAAGCATCTTAGACGGATAATACCCCGCTGACGGTTTCCCGCTGTGATCTGCTCTGACACGCGCGACATCTGGCGAGCGCATTAGCAGATATTAGGCGACGGCGCACGTCTGGACGTCGCACGCCTCTCATTATTTATTCGCGTGTACGTCGCTGCCGCAGCCGCCTGCGCCGCTGCCGCCGCCGCCGCCGCCGGTCGCCGGGCGTCGCGGGGGCGTCGCGTGACTGCCGGCGCTACTCTGCAGTAATAATTACCTCGGTACGGCGCGGCCGCCTCGCCGCCTGATCGATAGTCTGGCCACCACTAGCCGGCCTGCTTATGTTGTCGGGCGGCACGCGCTCCCGTGCCAGCGGGGCCCGTCTATGGCGTCGGCGGATGACGGCCTCCAGGTGACCGCTGTAGGACGCTTCCAGGTGTCGAGTACAACGGTGGTTTGACAAGTATGGCAAGTGGGTGCTATCGACTGGGAACGTCAATTTGATTCATATTTTTTGATTTCCAACATTTTTTAAACCGTTCTTCACAAGCAGCTTCCATTAAAATCGCGTGCCTATGGAACAGGGATTCGTGATTTCCTGTCAGAAACGACATAGTAATTCACGGAAAGTCATCGAGTAAAACGGAAGTAATATCTGGCGCTTCCTAAAGAAATGTCAAAGGCCCTCTATTGTTCCTGATTAACGTGAACAACTTAGGAGAAAGTCTGAGCAGTACTCATAATTTTTTCACAGCTGGTGATGTCATTTGCTGCCACGTAAAGTCATCAGATGGTCAGATTGAATTTCAAAACGATTTGGACAAGATATCTTGTAAGGTGGCGTGGTCTCCTGACCTCCATTTCTTACAAATTCCATCCTCACAGTCGTATTCTGCACATCAAGACGCTTTATTAGAACCCAAACTCGATAAGGTAGAGTCAATTTTGGGTGAATTCATGTAAGCGATATACAAATCTAATAAGTAAATCGCAAGTGCGTACCGAGGTTGAAAAACACTGAGGCTGGCGTACACAACATGACGGCCACAGGAATTTTCGTTCTAGGGAGGCGGCCGGCCTGCTGGGAGGCCCATCCCTTCAGAGGGGTGGGTCTGCACACACCTACTTCGGCTTGAACGACCGCCCAGAGAGAGGACAGCTTTTGCCAGGGCGAAAGGATAACAGCCGGCCGCTGTGGCCGTGCGGTTAAAGGCGCTTCAGTCTGGAACCGCGTGACCGCTACGGTCGCAGGTTCGAATCCTGCCTCGGGCATGGATGTGTGTGATGTCCTTAGGTTAGTTAGGTTTAATTAGTTCTAAGTTCTAGGCGACTGATGACCTCAGAAGTTAAGTCGCATAGTGCTCAGAGCCATTTGAACCATTTTTGAAAGGATAACAAACCCTGTGTTTGACTTAAAAGCAAATTCCGCTACATTGTGTGGGGGCGTCCAGAAGACACATTTCTTGACGGACCAACAGTGCAGTTATGGAGTTCTCACAGGAGGACAGTATATGCCTAATTAAGATGCTACATCTTTCCGCATTGGTCGACTTAAGGAAACATCATTCTCCCATTTAAAAGAGCAATGCTGATTGGCGGAATATTTCTGACGCAAAGAGCCAGAGGAGTGAGGGAAGACAGCAAATAATATACTCTTGCAACTTTTCCAGAAAAAGGGGCCGTTCCGTTGTCGCTCTTGGAGCGGGAACACGTAACGAGAGCGAGTGCGCTCGTACATGTTCGCAAAGAGCGGGAAACAAAGTCTGTCCTCAGTACTTCGCTGGGAGAGCACCTCTGTCTAGCAAATCGGAATGATACTCTATATTGGGTCGCTCGTGATTAGGGATTGTTCACTTTGTTGGCTGCCATACTTATTGTACAGTGTGAATACGGACAGAGTAGTAGTTAAACACCTGCGAGCGTATATTGTCTGGCATCGCGGTGGACTGGTTATCTGACCAGTGTACCATGCCAATAGTTAGCCTAGGGGCGAATAGGAGTCGTTGACTTCATCAAGGCGTAGGGAGAGTTTGATTGGCGAAGGTCAATCCAGATAGAAAGAGATAGTTGTGTTATTTGTCAGCAGTGAGCGACCCAGGCAGCAGTCATCGCAGCTCAAGGTATTGTCCGCTACAGCGTATGCGAGCCTCGTCTGTCCTCCATAACAGTACACTCTATTCCATTTCTCACGCGACAGCCTTGACCGTACCTAGAAAAGTTATTCAAGTTGTGTAGGCGCGGCTCTCAGCCATTCTGCCGAGTAAATAACATTCTTAAAGAAAAGGGAGAAAACAACCTTTCCATACTTTGTAAATTAATAGCATTCCTATCCATTAGAGGCAATCTACTGATCTGAAAAGAACCTGGAAATTCATTAATTTAAAAGAAAAAGTTTCACTTGATTTCTCATAAATATTTTTGCAATAAATAATATTTTTCGTTCGCTTAATGTTTTTCTTACACTGACTAGCAATACTCCAGTACCCAAGTAATCCACTAGTTACGTAAGAATATAGAATATTTTTGTGTCTTTTCCTTACAGCAGACGACTCCAGAAGATATTTGTTGCTGAATCAATTAGTTCTTGTTGGTACATTAGGAGCACCTGTCTGACTTCTGCAGTAGTGTGAGGTGGAAATTATTTCTTGCAGGAGCCAAAGGATACTTGTTGGATCAATCCATTGCGCAACTTGACAAAATAAAACCCACACACTCACAATCTGTATGTAATAAAATGGAACACCTGTGGCCGTTCTTTCTATTTTTTATTACATAGTTATCAGTTTCAGTGATTCAGTACATCGTCTTCAGGCCTTAACTGACGCCGATGGGATAAACTCCGATCCTTTACACTATCCCATCAGTGACCAACATCTACGAACTTGTTTCCGTAGACTGTAACACCGATGTTGTGGCTACAGATACAATGTCGTTGAGTCTGCAGGTGTTCCGTTTTATTACTTCAGTGAACAGCCAAAGTCCCTCAAATCTTCATTTACAAGGATGGACATACAAAAAAAAAAAAAAAAAATAGATATGGTATTGTCCAAAAAGTGGCAACTGACTCTGAATCATGAAAAGTGTCGAGTCATCCACATTAGCGCTAAAAATAGCCCGCTAATTTTCAGTTAGACAATAAATGACAAAAGTCTAAATACTGTAAACTCATCTAAATACTTGAGTATTACAACTAAGAATTTTTTTTTTGGAAATTTGTGGTAAGGTCTTATGGGACCAAACTGCTGAGGTCAGCGGTCCTTAAGCCTACACACTACCTAGTTTAACTTAAACTAAGTTACGCTAAGGACAACACACACACCCGTGCCCGAGGGAGGGCTCGAACCTCCGACGGGGGGAGCCGCACGGACCGTGACAAGGCACCTGCACCTAAGACCACGCGGCTACCCAGTGCGGCTTACATTCGAACGGCTTACATTCGAACGATCGTATACGTAATGTTGTGGGAAAAGGAAATCAAAGACTGCTATTTATTGGTAGAACGCTTAGAAAATGCAGCAGGTCTACTAAAGAGAGTGCTTATACGAGGGTTATTCCAAAAGTAAGGTCCGATTGATTGCCAAATTGAAACCACAGTGAACATCAGAAATGTTTCACTTGTAACAATTAGCTACACCTTTCAGCTACTTCTCTACGTAGTCGCCGTTCTGACTTAGACTTTTGTCATAGTGTTGTACCAACTTTTCAATAGCCTCATCATAGAAGGCAGCCGCCAGTGCTTTCCGCCAATTCTCCACGCTGGCCTACACCTCGTTGTCTGTGTCAAAATGTTGTCTTCAAAGACAGCGGTTCATGTGACCAGAGATGAAACCCAGGGGGAGACAATTGCGGACTGTATTGTGGGTAATCTAACATTTCCATTTGAAAACGATGCAGGAGCATCTTCATTGCCCCTGCAGAATGCGGCTGAGAATTGTCGTGAAGACGAAACAGCACGACAGTTATGTAATGTTGGCTGCATAGCTTCAGGCGAAATTTCTCACCAGGCCCTCGTACTTGGCGGCAGACACTATTTTCTAGACATTTTTACGCACTCACTGCGAGCTCAGAAATGAGAAGAGCGACGTGATGCTAACTGGGGTTATACTAGAGACACTACCCAACACATCTGTGCAAAGCTTTATCGGATTTTCATAGTCGTTTCCATTTCGCGACCGATCGGACCTTACTTTTGGAATAACCCTCGTACTAAGCTCACCCCTCTCTTCTGGAGTACTGCTGTGCGGTGTGGGATCCGCATCAGATAGGACTGACGCAGGGTCTCGAAAAAGTCCACAGAAGGGCATCTCGTTTTGTATTATCGCGACATAGGGAGAGGGTGCCACGCATATAATATACGAACCGCGCCGGATTAGCCGAGCGGTCTAGGGCGCTGCAGTCATTGACTGTGCGGCTGGTCCCGGCGGGGGTTCGAGTCGTCCCTCGGGCATGGGTGTGTGTGTTTGTCCTTAGGATAATTTGGGTTAAGTAGTGTGTAAGCGTAGGGACTGATGACCTTAGTAGTTAGGTCCCATGACATTTCACACACACGCTCTATCGGGTGGGAGTCATTAAAACAACGGCGTTTTTCAGAGCGGCACCGCCTTCTCATGAAATTTCAACATTTCTTCTCTGTAAAAATTTGTTTTTGGCGTCTACCTACATAGGGAGAAATGATCATCATAAGAAAATAAGTGAAATCAGAGCTCCCACGGAGCTACACGAGAGTGTACCGATAGAGTAGCTTAAAGTGGCCCGACGAACCCTCTGCAAGGCACTTAATAGTAAATTCCAGAGTAATCATGTAGTTCTAGGTGCATGTAGGTGAACATTTCTTTTGAGTTTTAATGTCTGATAAGCTTCATTATTCCAAGTATCGTGCCGTGTGAAGTGGCGCAGTGGTTAGTACACTTGGGTCGCACTCGGGAGGACGATGGTTCAAACCCGCGACCAGCCATCCTGATTTATGTTTTCCGTGATTTCCCTTAATCGCTTCAGGCAAATTCCGGAATGGTTCCCTTGGAAGGGCACAGCCGACATCCTTCTCCTTCCTCTCTGCTTGGTCCCCTCCCCCCAAACCAGCCAATCACCCAGTCCAAGTATCGTATTAAGAATTTCAACAGCGTTTAGCGTACAGTTCATTGTTGACAGCCGTCTGAATTGGTCAGTGTGTCGATTACGACTGAAAATGGAGTAAATCCAGTTTCGAGCTATTATTAAACATTTTCATTTGAAGGGTTGAACTGCCACACAGGTCGAAACAGAATTGCATGATCTTCACGTGGACTCTGCTCCATCATTGAATACAATTTATTTTCGGATTAATGAATTTAAACGTGGTCGGACAAGAAAAGAAGTGGAAGCGAGCGCTAGCCGTTCAATTGAGACCACCACATGGGAAACCATTGACAAAATGTTGGGTAATGCAAGACTGCTGCATAAAAATTCATGAGATTGCTCAGACTGTATGAATCTCAACTGAGCATGTTGGGAGTTGCGTTATACCGAAACCACGATTTAGTTATTTTGGTTCAATTCATAAAGGACGTAGTAAATGGTTGGATTACCGGTAATACTGGTAGCCTTGGTAGGGAAATAAACATTAATGAATGTATAAGGGAGAATGTGTCAGTCGAAAACTTCTCTTTTTTTGTTAGTTTGGTTGTTTGTTTTCCACGTAATTAGACCGGCACATCATGCAGAGTTAGTTAGTTGTGTATTTCATATCCTTACAGAGTATAAATTGAATATTGTAAGTAATAAAAATTAGTTGATCGCGTAACTTCAGCTGTTTTATGTAACCAAAGCAATCACATGCACTACACTCATTAGGACGTTCTTCATCAAGCCCAAAGAGAAGAGTATCCTGTTATTATTGATAATTGCGACAGATGTTTACGACTAATCCAAACATGTTCTATACATGTTCGACGAAGTATTGCGGTATTTTTGTTTTAACTCTTCTTGAGCAAACGGCGTTTCCTAGCGCTATTTGATAAATCTGTATTTTTTCCTTTATTTTTACTGCATTATCCCTCTGTTTCATATTACAGATCAATAATTTACGAATAAAACCTCAATGAAACACTGTCATTTTCAGGTGTGCTCCAAAGACTGTTTCTTCATAGACAACAGACGGAAGATAAATACGTAAAAAGAAAAGCAATGTTCTTTTGGTTATCCAGCGCTTTCTATATCCTCACTCAGTTTCTAGACGGTTCGCCGCTTCCGGTTTTTGGGGGAATGTAGTAAAACACTCATCACATACGCAAAGAAAGCGATCGATAGCAGCCAACACCTGACAGTATGCAACACACTTAACACTTAACGTACACGTAAGGCGTGTACGACCTTAACTGACCAAAGCAACTAGGAAAACTTCCGCAGTCTACATTTAATTCTGGTAGCCTACGATAGTCTTACAGCTCTGGCTATGATGAAGCTGTGAAAGGTTGGAGCTGCGATTTCTCACAGTCTACCAAACGCGTATCCAGAAACATCTCAACACAGGCTCTGCCAATATTTAATCGTTACCCGCAAAACGTTTTGCACTGATCTGTGACTGTTGACGAAATCTTGTTAAATCGATACACCTCAGGGTAAAAAAAAAAACTGTCAAAACAATAGACAAAACCTGATGAAAGTGCACCGAAGAAGGCAAAGACCATTTCTTCAGCTGGTAAAGTGATAGACACTGTTTTTTGGGATTCCCAAGGAGTAATCTCCGTAAATTATTTGAAAGAAGGCAGAACCTTAACTGGTCTCTCTTACGCTTCATTGTTGGCTCGCTTGATACATGCGTTGGCTGAAAAAAAAGACGAAAGTTGGCGCGCAAAAAATGATCTTTCATCAAGATATTGCACCATACGAGGCATCAGCGATAAAATAGCAGAAGTGCAGGAATCGGGCATTGAACTGGTTCCTCGTCCATCTTATTCACCGGCATTCTTAGCCGCAAGTGTCTCCTCCCAGTCCCCTAAGTTGAAACTTCGGTTTGCTGAGAAGAAATTTTCTTCAAATAAGGAAGTGATAGTTGCAGTCAACGAATATTTTGCAGAGTTTAGCAGAACCTACTTTGTCAGTGGGATGAGAAAGCTGGAGGATTGCTGGACCAAGTGTGAATCCCTCAAAGGAGACTATGGCGAAAAGTAAGGTGTACTTCTTATGAAACAAATATTTTTCTTTTTTTACGAGGCTTATTAAACTAGCCTATGTATCTATTCCAAACAGGTTACGCCTTAGCCTAGTGCAGCGCTCAAAGTAAGGGCCCCAACTTCTCAACGCTGATAGTGACGCACAGGCTTCCGGCTGAAAACTCGCCAATACTCTCAGACAATTCACCCAGTTGATACACTAGGTACGACGCACGTTAACTTCATATCAGACAGACCGAAAATCCTGTCTATCGTACAGTAATAATGAAATATTTGATTTACCTGAGCAAGTTTCACAAGCTCCTACATTTCTTCAAAATAACGTCCCCCAGCCCCGTCAATGCAGGTATGACATCATCGCACAAAAGCCTGTTCTATCCGTTATAATATTCCCGGTGTCGTTTGAATAATGTCACAGAGTGGAAGAATTCTTGTCTGGAGATCCTTTTCATTCTCGATAAGCGTCTCGTACACAAAAGTTTGCGTAAGTCCCGACAAAAACGAGGCAAATGAATCATTATTCCCATGTTTCACCAGATTTATGGTTGGTCGTACAGTTTCTAATCTGTATCTTCGTATACCCATCCTGGCGAAAGGTAATCTCAGGGCAGACCAACTCATGTGATAATCTTTCACATTCTCATATGCCACAGATCCCATATATCAAGTTACGAAGCACCCCGTCATGTCCAGACAAATGGTGACAGTCGTAAGGGTAACTTGTAGGATTCAAGAAATTCGGTCAAAGATGTGGTTTTCATGTCGAGGACTGGTTTTATTCAGCTCTTCATGTAAGTATATTCTCTGCGTAACTGTTACAATCGACATCCAGATGACCCTGACTACCATATCCGAGCCTAGGTCTCTCTAGAATTGCCTCCTGCGCCTTCGACACCGACTCGCCCCCTCCCCCTCCCCCCCCCCCCCCCCTCACAGACAGACAGACAGACAGACAGACAGACAGACACACACACACACACACACACACTTCCCTTAGTTACGAAACCAACGATCCCTTGAAACCTCAAGGTGTGTCCTGTCAATCAGCCTCCTCTTTCAGTCAAATTATTTTCGCACAGTTAGGTTCAATATCAGCTTCATAGTTGCTGGACTCACATACTTAATCTTCAGCATTCTATATTTCAAAAACTTTTGTTCTCTTCTTGTCTCCACCGCTTGTACTCCACCTTTCTCTTCCGTACAAGGATACACGGCAATCAAATACATACAGAAAATAGCTCCTAATTTTGCAACTGTTCAGCTGTATGTGAAATCTTATGGGACTTAACTGCTAAGGTCATCAGTCCCTAAGATTAAACACTATTTAACCTAAATTGTCCTAAGGACAAACAGACACACCCATGCCCGAGGGAGGACTCTAACCTCCGCCGGGACCAGCCGCACAGTCCATGACTGCAGCGTCTTGGAACGTTTGGCTACTCCCGCGCGGCTCCTAATTTTAAATTCGTATTCGATATTAACTAATTTCTGTTTTATCATCTCAGAAAAATTGTTGGTACTGCCAGTCTGCATTAGCCTACATCTAGTTCTGCCGTCATTAGTTATTTTGGTGCCTAAATAACATCGTTGTCGACAAACTTAAATCGGGTCACCTGAACTTACCAATACACCTATTTCCCTTAATGTAATCATAATGAAGTTTGTAATGTCGTTTTTGACGAAACGGAAAGAGAACAGAACACTGACAATACTTCTTTGGCTTCTGTTAGGAACGTAGGATGTCGCGACTGGTCTGTAGTATACTCAGAGATTAGACGGCGAAAGGTGGTTCAGTATGTGAAGCGGCATCGGACGCTTCACTTAATTCGTGGTGTCACTACGAGGATGAAAAACTATAAATGCGACCGTATGCAGAAGTACAAAGTTTCTTGTTGCAGAACGTTCCCGCACATGGAGATAAAGAGATAATAATGATTTTGGTGGATTATGTACCTACACTAGTACGCTTCGGTCGCACTCCACGCTCACGGGCATTGAGTCGTTCTTCCGGGCGGGCGTTAGACCTGTGACAGAGGGTCTGGCGGTGTGGCGCTCGTTCGGATTTGCCGGGCGACCGCGCCTTGCGCAGCGTTATTGTTTGCGCAGTGTATCACAAGTCGGCTGAGCCGCAGCGTCTAATTACGCGCACGCCGCGCGCGGTCTACCGCCGCCGCTGTGAGCCGCCGCCGCCGCCGTAATTGCCATTTCGGCGCGGCCGACCTCGGGGGCTCCGCCCCCGCCACTGTGCGCCGGCAGCCGACGAACCGTTCGGAAACTTGGTCCGCGCCGCCGAAGTTGGCCAGTTGTTCGCCCTCGTCTGCCGCGCCCGCGCTCGCACTCGACTCGCCCGCTCCGCGCTCGAGAGCCCTAATATTTTACTCGCGAGCCGCCGAGCTGGGCCGGCCCCGCGCGCTGAGCTGTCTGAGAGGCGAGCGGGTTAATATTTCAGGGAGGCGCGCGCGCAATATTCGGCGGCTGCAGCGCCAGACACGCGCTCTTGACCCGCCACCCGCGGCGCCGGCCGAGCTTACGCTGCTGCTGCTGCGGCCGCGCACTGCAAACAGCAAAAGTTGCGCGGGCATTTATCAAACTTGGCGCGCTCTGCCCCCACCGCGCCAGCTTGCTTTATTTGCGTGCGCCATTGTGCACCGTGTGCTGCCCGCCTCGGTGCGCTGTGCTGCACTGCCGGCTGATGGAAAACAGGAAGCGGCTCATCTGTCACCGCCTCTCGTTCGACGGCCGCCGCCGGCGCTGCGCCAATAACAGACGGGCTGACGTGACGCGACCAGCTGGGGTTTCGCTGCGCCCGCGCTGCACTGGGTCACGCCGTTCCGTCCAACAGCGTCTGCTTTTGATTTGTCCGCCCACTGGACCCATGCGGGTCAGTCTTTGATACCATTTATTTCTTTTTCATTTCTGATCGTTTCCGGCTGTTGCTGGTTGTTGGGTAAAGGGCATTTCCGTTGGGCCTAGCCCTCCTACAAGGATGGTAGGCGGAGCCAGAATTCTGATCTCAATATTGACTATATTTTCCGTGTGACGGTAGGTGTTTTCCAACACCTGTTGCTGAAAAACAGCTGAAAGTCCGTGTAAGAAGTAGCACCTTGCAGAAGCGCCATAAGCAGGAGCAGGGAAAGACCAATGAAAATGTCAACATTCTGGGCCAGAGCGGCTGGAAGGCCTAAATTTTAATGTACTGGCTGGTTATAACTAAAGTACATGTATTCACGGTGGTCCAATGTGGGTGAAAATATCGTATTGCAGCAAAACTTAGAATGCTTTCTGAAGCGTTAACGTGGAAAGACTAGTTACAATTGTGACGCCCCCACCCCCTCCCTCCTCCTCTGTGCTGCTCTGGCGCTGTGAATGCAAGAAAGACATATAGAAATGTTTCCATATGGAATGGATTAGAAACGAGATGTGGGCAGAATAAGCCAAACAAGTGAGAAAGGCATAATGTCGATGTCATTATTCACTGCTGCTTACAAATGGTTCAAAAAAATGTTCAAATGTGTGTGAAATCTTATGGGACTTAACTTCTGAGGTCATCAGTCCCCTAGAACTAAGAACTACTTAAAAATGACTAACCCAAGGACATCACACTCATCCATGCCCGAGGCAGGAATCGGACCTGCGACCGTAGCGGTCGCGTGGATCCAGACTGTAGCGCCTAGAACCGCTCGGTCATCACTACCGGCCTGCTGCTTATATAACTTGTTCAATATGAGCACCGGAGACGTCGACGAGGTGCTATACGGTGCCATATTTCCACCTGCTGGACGAAACTGGAACCAGTTTCGTTCCGAATAAATCGGTTCCCCAGCTGCACTTTGATTATAACCACACGGTATTATATAAATGTATGTATGTGTGTGTGATCCACATCTCTAGCCGGTCGGAGTGGCGGAGCAGTTCTAGCCGCTTCAGTCTGGAAGCGTGTGACCACTACTGTCGCAGGTTCGAATCCTGCCTCGGACATGGATGTGTGTGATGTCCTTAGGTTAGTTAGGTTTTAGTAGTTCTAAGTTCTAGGGGACTAATGACCTCAGAAGTTAAGACTCATAATGCTCAGAGCCATTGAACCAATAATAGTTTTAGGTGAACTGAAATAATGAGCTGGCTCCTTCACTACACGTAGGCCAATAGATAGGAGGAATCGGTATTAATCTGAGTCAACGTGAAACTCAGGTGTAGACCATTGTAATTAAAACTAATCTTCCTCTGACGTCCCTACGTAACGTTCGGTGTGGTCAGTCACAACTATCTGTCATGAATCATTCCCAAGTAGGCTAAGCTTTTCCGAATATGTAGTGGTGCCTACATTTGCTGTAGGCTTGAAAATGCCCCACATTTACGTTCGTTTATTAATGTAGCACATTTGATGGGAACATGGTAGGAAGGCGGACGAGAGCTTCACAGTCGCGAGAACATTTGAAAAAAATCCGTAATCTGGTAAAGAAAATTTTATGTCAACGTTCCTCTTGTACAGTTGCCAACACTTGCTGCAGCTGCGTCGCGAGATGAGGTTTCTCTTTTAATCTGAAATGTTACATCAAGGTGGCATTTCACTTGCTCGCATACCGACAGCTACAACGTTGTCAAAGGGATTTTTGACTTACAGAATTAAAACTGTAATTCCGCAATCCTGTACCGTCGCAGTAATTTTTTTTTTTTAGAATCCTCATGAAACCTCGCTGCAGAGCTCTAATTTGCACTACAGAGCACTCTCCTCAGAAAAGAAAAGCGAGTCACTGTATACGTACAAGCAGGCGAATGAAAATATTAATTAAATGCGCAAGTGTGTCGCTTGGCGAGGAGATCATTGGGCCGTGCGCCGCCTGCCGCCTTTGGAAGACAGCGCGAGGCTGGCTTGTAGTGCATTAATTAGCGAGGAGCGGCCGTCGTTGCGAGGTGCGGATCCACCGGAGGTCTTTGCACCTCAACCGCGCTGCCGGTTCGTGGCCTCTTCGCACGACGCAGCACGACACACTGTACGGAGCGTGTCATGCTATGGGCTTCCGCGGGTCTGTGACGTTCTTGAAGAGAAACTCGACAGTATGGATCAGTGCAGAGGAGGGACTGCGATTTTTTTAGTCCCCTTTAAGGGCGTCCCTCTGAAACAGCTGTGCAGCACATAAAACTACGATCGAGATCAGAGCCAGGATTCTGAGTTATCTGCTTTAGTACAGAGCAGTTTGTGTTTTATTCTACCTCTATGAACAGGCTGGCCGCGGTGGTCTAGCGGTTCTGGCGCTACAGTCCGGAACCGCAGGACTGCTACGGTCGCAGGTTCGAATCCTGCCTCGGGCATGGGTGTGTTTGATGTCCTTAGGTTAGTTAGGTTTAAGTAGTTCTAAGTTCTAGGGGACTTATGACCTAAGATGTTGAGTCCCATAGTGCTCAGAGCCATTTGAACCACCTATGAACAGAGCTAACCAATAGCTATGCCCCGCCACGACTTCACCCCAATAGCACAGAAGCTCACTAATGTTTGCCTATTCAATCATGCATTGTCGATTTCTCGAATAGATTAAGTGTTTCACATACAGCCATAAAGATACTAATCTGACTTGGAGCTTCTGAGGCGGGAACTATTTTGATATCTACAGTGGTGTGTGAAACTTCAAGGCGAAAGTAGTTTTCACATGAAGTGTCACTTTCGAGTAAAACAGCACGATGAAACTTCACCGATACATAGTTGGTTCATTGGTTGGTTGGTTGATTCGTTGAATGGGACCAGACAGCGAGGTTATTGGTCCCTCTGGAAAAATGGACAAATGGCTCTAAGCACTATGGGACTTGATATCTGAGGTCATCAGTCCCCTAGACTTAGAACTACTTAAACCTAAAAAACCTAAGGACACCATACACATGAGGCAGGATTCGAACCTGCGGTCGTAGCAGCCACGTGGTTCCGTAGTGAAGCGCCTAGAATCGCTCCGCCACCGCCTCTGGATTCGGGACGGATCGAGAAGAAAGTCGGCCGTACACTTTCAAAGGAACCATCCCGACATTTGCCTGAGGCGGTTTATGGAAATCGCGGGAAAACCAAATCAGGAAGGCTGGAAGCGGGTTCGAGCCGTCGTTCTCCCGAAAGCAAGTCCAGTGTGTTAACCACAGTCCGCAGCTTGTGGTCGTGCGGTAGCGTTCTCGCTTCACGCGCCCGGGTTCCCGGGTTCGATTCCCGGCGGGGTCATGGATTTTCTCTGCCTCGTGATGACTTGGTGTTGTGTGATGTCCTTAGGTTAGTTAGGTTTAAGTAGTTCTAAGTTCTAGGGGACTGATGACCATAGATGTTAAGTCCCATAGTGCTCAGAGCCATTTGAACCATTTATTAACAACAGCTCCGCCTCGCTCGCTGACGACGCATAGAAAGGTAATGACACTGAAATCACCGCGATTTATGGTGGTTCACTGGATATTAGAAAAGGCGGAACGTGGCTCTTAATAGGATTTGTGATCACCAGGGACGGCAATACTTGCTCCGCAAGGTGCTCCCATGCTGGTATGCAGTTCTTCTCCAATGTGTCACAAACGTGTTCAGTGGGATTTAAGTCGGGAGGACGGAGAGACCAGTCCATTTGGTGAATATCCTCTCGCTCCAGAAACTGCTCCAACTACGCTGTTCGAAGCGGTTGCACATTGTCTTCCATATAAACGAAGTCAGGGGCGAATGCACCCCCAGGAAAGACGTGCATGGGGAAATAGTGCAATGACTCCATAGAACTGACCAGCGAGTGTATTCAAATGATTCAAGTGGCTCTGAGCACTATGGGACTTAACTTCTGAGGTCATCAGTCCCCTAGAACTTAGAAACTAATTAAACCTAACTAACCTAAGGACATCACACAGCATCCATGCCCGAGGCAGGATTCGAACCTGTGACCGTAGCAGTCGCGCGGTTCCGGACTTAAGCGCCTAGAACCGCTCGCCCACAACGGCCGGCCAACGAGTGTACTGTGTTGAAAAATTTGGCGATCAGTACGCCCGTGCACAATTACGTTTCCCTATATCATAACATCTGGGCCACGAAAACGATCATGTCCGACAGTTTTCCTGGATGAGTTACATCTTTCCACTCTCGCCATATGTGGGTACGTCCATAATCACTATGCAAACTGAATCTACTCTCATCCGAGAAGAGCACGCGAACACATTCGTCCTTGGTTATGTTCAAGTGGTTCAAATGGCTCTGAGCACTATGGGACTCAACTTCTGAGGTCATCAGTCCCCTAGAACTTAGAACTAGTTAAACCTAACTAACCTAAGGACATCACAAACATCCATGCCCGAGGCAGGATTCGAACCTGCGACCGTAGCGGTCTTGCGGTTCCAGACTGCAGCGCCTTTAACCGCACGGCCACTTCGGCCGGCCCTTGGTTATGTCCCTGTGCTCCTGGCACCATAGTAAATCTGTGAACGTAGTGCACTCAGCGATTAACTTCATTGTGATATAGTACTCTTTCCCCCTGTGCGTAGTGTGTCGTTTCAGAGGTGCATACCCACCTGTCGTCATTTTTACGGATGCCGATATGCGACCCCTTCGAACAACGCAGTTGGAGGAACTCTTGGAACTTGAGGATATTCGGCGAATGGACTGACCTGAGCGTTCCCACTACTCAAATCCAATCGAGCCCGCGAGAGATACATTGTGGAGAGCACATCCACATGCACTGTCGAGCAGTTGTCAACCGAAGTGGTGGAAAGATGGAACGCCCTACCACAAGAATTCTGTAACAGCGTTGTGGCCAGCATGGGAGCACGTTGTAGTGCTGTGCTGCCGTCCATGGTGATAACATACTATATTAAGAACCATATCCTGCCTTATGTCCAGAGGAACATTACTTTTCATTCCGTGACGCCCAGCTTTCTGTGCTCGACTGGTAGACCTCTGACACAATGCTTCCGCACTTTAAGTAATTCCGCGGGGTAGTTAATATGATGTAAGCCGTTGTGAGGAAAATTGAGGAGCATCTTGATTGAGAAGTAGCGGCTCCGGTCACTAGAATTCCAAACGGCTGAGAGAGATCTGTGCTGACCACATGCCCCTCCATATCCGCATCAAGTGACGCCTAAGGCTGAGGATGACACGACGGTAGGTCAGTACCCTTTGGGGTCTTCCGAGATGCAGTCGGAGTTTAGAGTTTAGAAAGTTAATATGCTGTGGTACTTTATCGATCTCATCCTTACGTTTTGCAGAACAATGTAATGGAAAGCGCTACTTTACTTTTTAGCCTGTAGCTAAGCAAAGGCCGCCTTTGCGTCTCGTCAGGTGGCGTGAACCTGCTCTGCCGCACCGACTTAACCGCGGTCCAGTCGGTCTCAGTTGTAGATCACCGTTAAGTAGAAAACGGCCATCCAAGGACAAGTGTTAACGGTCATGGGAGGACATGAACGCTATCATAAACTTCCTACATTGAATATCATTTGGAGCGACTCTCGCTTGCTAATCTATCATCTTACATAAGAACGTCCCCAAGAACTGGTGGAAGATGGCTCTAAAGTTTGGTCTGTTATATGGTCTACGGGTAAAAATTTAATTGACGATGAGGGATATGAACCTGTTTGGTGAACTCTTTTATGTGTAGAATGTTTGAGCTGTTAGTCGGACCTAACTGCTGTGGCGTAGAGTTGGTTTTACTATGTGCTTTACGTTTGAGTTACCACCGTTTTATTTACAGAATTTGCCAGCCGGGCTCACTTAAGTTGGTCAAATTCGTTATGTAAGTCTTAGCTTTATCCATAGGTTAGAGCCTGGTTCGTAATTTATTAATGTTATTTGTTCTGCCTTCCTGCAATCAATTTTGGTACTTAAGATTAATTTTACTGATGCTGTTTTATGTGAAGTCCTCAGAGCGTTCTGGTTCAAATTTATTTATACGTTCTGTTATAAAACTATCGACTGTAACCTCACCGTAAAATTAAGCTTTGTACATTGGTATCTGTTCATTGGCTGTGATCTGGATTGTACTTAACTATTTATGAGGGGTCCAATAAATTTTCTGTGGTCTGTCCTTCTAATTGTTTTCTAATCGTTCTTTACTTATTCTGATTTCCTGTTTTAAATGAACCGTTAGCGAAAAGTTTTCCAGCGCTTGATGTATATTTTGGGGAACATCAGTCAGTTAAAATATTTTGTTTGTTTTTGTAGTAAATGAAGTCATACTATGCCTTCTTCAATTTACGTAGCAGGAGAACCTCCTAAGTGAGCTCAAGGCTTGCAGTATTTCACCATTCCTAATTTCAGCTTAAAATTCGAATATTATTTTTTTATTGGCCATTCTCTGCACCTTTCAAAGCTTGATAATTTCACCTGTTCATAGAAAATTTAAGCAACAGCTTCGAGAAATTTTTGTTCAAAAAACGTGACTTTTTTGGGTGGAGTACCATTTGTTGTAGCATGGAACCTCACCTATTCCAGTCCTAGCTACCTAAAGCATTTCAGCTTTTTAACAAGCGAAGCCCTCCGAAGCTGTTTATCTCAGCGTACTCTATATGCTCGAGTGCGCATGTCGGTTTTTGTCAACAAACATGCGAAAGCCAGGAGATGTCATTGTCCCCTTTCTCTGCCTTTCCAGTGTTCCAGCTGTTTTCTTTTACATTTTCCTCCGTGTCTACATTTCTTCAGAGCGTCTTATACTGCATTTGTATTACTCTTTGGTGTTCATCATTTGTCAATGAAAAAATACTGCTGTACCACTGTCGCAGTGTACGAAGGTAGCCATCAGCGTTAAAGTGAGCGAAACTTAGAGCCGAATCAAAGGCACGAAATAACAAGGGTGAACGAACAGCAGAAATGCCAACGCTCTTTCTGTGCGTCCCACCGAGTACAGTTTCTTCCCTGGAATTGTCCGACTGGGTAGCCCAACCGGAGGCGTTGAAGACAGTTGTCACTTCATACTGTGAGTCGAACATTATGAATTACCTCGAATATATTGGTCTATTAACACATAGCTAGCAGGGATTCATAAAATATCGTTCTTGTGAAGCATAACTAGCTCTTTATTCGCACGAAGTAGTGAGTGCAATCGGCAGGGAATCTCAAACTAATTTCATATTTCCTGCTTTCCTTAAGGCTTTTGACACCGTTCCTCACAAGAGACTTCTAATCTAATTGCGTTTCCTACGGTGTATCGGTTCGGTTGTCCGATTGGATTCGGATTTTCTGTCAGAAAGGTCACAGTACCTAGTAATAGACTGTAAATAATCATATAGTGATATCCGGCGTTCCCCAAGTAAGTGTTGTAGGCACTCTGCTGTTCCTAACCTACTCGTACATAAACAGTTGGGAGATAATCTGAACAACCCACTAAGACCGTCTAGTGAAGTCATCAGAAGATCAAAATCAAATGCAAAATAACTTAGAAACGATATTCGTATGGTGCTTACAGTGGCAAATGTCTCTGAATAAGGAAACGCGTGAGGTCATCCACGTGAGTACAAAAAGAAATCAATTAAATTTCAGTTACACCATAAATCACACAAACTTAAAGACAAAATACCTACGAATTACAGTTACTTAAAATGCAACGATCACATAGATAATGTTGTGGGGTATGCAGAACGTTTAGAAGGTGCACCAGGTTTACTAAATAGGTTGCATGAACTACGCTTGTTCGACATCTGCTAGAGTTGCCGTGCTGTATGGAATCATTGCCAGATAAGACTGACGCGTGACATCGAAAAAGTTAAAAGAAGGACAACTCGTTTTGTATTATTCCGAAATAGGGAAGAGAGTGTCGCCGATATGATAGCGAATTGTGATTGCAGTCATTAACACAAAGGCGTTTATCGTTGCGACAAGATCTTTTCAAGAAATTTCATTCACCAACTTTCTCCTCTGAAATGTGAAAATATTTTACTGTCGCCAACCTACGTAGAGAGAAATGATCCTCATAACGAAATAAGCTCGCACAGTGTTCATTTTCCCGGTCGCTATTAAAGAGTGAACGATAGAGAAACAGTCGGAAGGTGGTTCGAAGAACCCTCTGCCGGGCACTTAAGTGTCAATTGCAGACTATTCGTGTAGGTGTAGAAACGAAGAGTATCTGTCAGTCACGTCAATGTCTCAAGTTGCGGCTGAATCAGGCCTGCTTTCGAAACGTGATTACTACCTTCCATTCGTGCGAACTCATAACCCAGCTATCTTATAGGCATGGGAAGGCTGGACAAGGCCTACAAGCACGGGGTCCCCATATCGTCAGAGGAGAAGTAACAATGGTCAACTCCGCCCCACGAAACGCCATATAGGCATTGACTGTTAGTACCGTTTATACCAAGAAGGCACTAACCCTCCCTTGCATCGATACACGGATGGAAATTGACGCACCACTGATAGTTCCATGAAGGTCTGAGAAATTCATCACAAGGGATTCGCCACCTGTGTGTACTTGAGAGGAAGATAAAGAATGGAGATTCTAGGCTATAAAACGCCCCGAACCTGTAATGGTCGACAACCGACTGAAGTCATACCCGATCGCTCTTCACACCATGGTGCTAGGAATAACACCGTAGTCACCAACGATGGTCATCCACGAAAGTGTACAACCGTGGTTCCTCGCTCGACACAATACGACGCCATTCATTACCTATACGTGCGTCCTGGTAGTGGCACCACTCCAAACACCGCCGTTTGTGGGGCAGTAATTCCCTAGTATTTCTGCTGCTCGCCTCTAACGGGTGGTATGGGATGATGCTGAACATTGCAGGCCGCCTATTACTTGCTTTCGGGTGGCCAGCGCAGATGAGAATGGGTTACGAAGTGTTTGGTACAGAATACGACTATCCTCACTTGTGGAATGTCCCAGAGGTCTTGATACTGCTCGATTCGACCGATCGTCCAAACTGGAGTTTCCCAGTGAAGCCTCTCTCAGATTGTGCCATGTACGAGTATGCGGCATCTTCGTGTCTCAACACCTTACGCTGTTCACGACCCTTGTAAGTCCTAACAGCTCTGGCAACATCAGTAAACACGAACAAAACTGATACACTCTAGTGGCCGCTCTACATGTCACAGAGATTTGCAGTGTAATTATTTAGATACCCACGGATAATGTGTAAATGGTTCAAATGGCTCTGAGCACTATGCGACTTAACTTCCGAGGTCATCAGTCCCCTAGAACTTAGAGCTACTTAAAGTTAACAAACCTAAGGACATCACACACATCCATGCCCGAGGCAGGATTCGAACCAGACTGTAGCGCCTAGAACCGCTAGGCCACCCCGGCCTGCGATAGTGTGTACATCTACAAAATTACATTGGCATCCGACCATGTCTTAGGGTGCTTTCGCTTTGTTAAGCAGTATATACACCAGGTGCCTCCTTCCAAAATTCGTCTCTGATGTTTCGGCAGATATTTGTGATTTCGTTTGCCCGAACAAATTGCGTTCATGTCTTTCACGTGACGCCTTGTGTCGACGAAACGCTTACGTTTGTTTCCTGACCCTAAGAAAATTATTTTTAAAGCGGAATTTTATGTGACCACCCTACAGAGCGGCCCTAAATTAGTTTGTGCTTTGTCAATATGTATGAACAGTGACAATAAACACGAGAATTAACGAGTACTGTAGCTGCGACAGTAGCGCCCTGGCCCACGCCGACTGCTACCGGGGTGCAGCTGCACTGATCAGTCGCTACTGGAGATTGTTTATTCATCCTGGTTTAGTGTCTCTGTTAAAACATATCGATAAAACGAATGTGGCACTAAATTACTTTGGGACCGTTCTACCGAATGGACAAGTAAAATTCCGTTTTAAAGATAATTCCGTTAGAAACGTGAAATAAACCGACGCTTTCCGTCGACACGGTTGTTACAGGAAAGACGTGGTGAACAGTATTTGTTTAGGCTGGCTCCACACACACACACACACACACACACACACACACACACACACAAATTGCAGAAACTAAATTTGATAACATCTGCCGATACACCAGAGAAAGATGTGCCTGACGAATCTTAGGAGAGATTAAAACTAAAACCGAATTCCGTCAGAACAGGCCCCAGAAGGCCCTAAGGTACCGACCGATCGCAGTGTCATCCTCAGACGATAAGTGTCATTGGACGGGGATTCCATTCTATCGCTTGAGCCTTGTCCCGCAGTGACGCAGGGTCAGCCATCGTTAATCGTATTTGGCATGTTAATGTTGAAGGGGTGACCGGATGCCCTTTCTGCCGCTACCCCGTACCCCCGGGGACGGAATTAGTGTACCCCAACTGTCTACGTCGAGTGGAACCCACGGAATAGTGCGAATGTGTTCAGATGTCTGCGAGCCGTGTAACTGAGGCAGAACATGGGGATCAGCCCGGGATTCACCTAGTCGGATGTGGAAAACCGCCTAAAAACCACATCCAGGCTGGTTGGCACATCGGCCCTCGTCGTTAGTCTACCGGGCGGATTCGATCCGGGGCCGGCACGCCTACTTGAGTGCAGGAAGCAGCATGTTAGCGCTCTCGGCTACCCTATCTTGTCTGTCATTGGATGGGGATATGAGTGGATATATGATCAGCACACCGCTCTCCTGTGCGTTGTCAGTTTTCGTGACCGGAGCCCCTACTTCTCAACGAAGTAGCTCCTCAATTGGCTCCACAAGAACCGAGTACACTGCGCTTGCCAACAGCGGTCGGCAGACCCGGACGGTCACCCGTCCAAATACTAGCCAAGCCCGACAGCGCTTAACTTCGGTCATCTGACGGTAGCTGGTATTACCAGTGTGGCAAGGGCGTTAACCTTAGGGGTATCACCTCGCATACATATTGAGGAGAGATGCAAGGAAGGTAGCAATCTAACTGGATGAAATAATCAAGCACATCAGATGCACCTAGTGCAGTCTCGAATATGGTACAGGAATGAAGTACGACGAGACCAGGTGCGTGGTACAAACGCATTCCGTGACAGCATAATTAAGGGGTATATCGAATAAAGATCTCGGAAAATCTAATGAAAGGCGACGGAGGTTTCAATTTAAACAGCGATGGGGTCCAGTACTCAATCTATTGTGGTCTGTCGAGCCATCACATCTACCAGAGCTGGGAAACGCTGAGATTATGTGCGTTTCGCAGACTACTATTGTGGATTCTGAAAACGCACTGGGCATCGAAAGACGGTGGCCGGTGCCGGGGGTCGAACTCCGCTATAAATAAAGGCGCAGTATTAGCGATACTTCACAATACATCTACATCTACATGTACATTTATACTCCGCAAGCCACCCAACGGTGTGTGGCGGAGGGCACTTTACGTGCCACTGTCATTACATCCCTTTCCTGTTCCAGTCGCGTATGGTTCACGGGAAGAACGACTGCCGGAAATCCTCCGTGCGCGCTCGAATCTCTCTAATTTTACATTAGTTTTCTCCTCCGGAGGTATAAGTAGGGGGAAGCAATATATTCGATACCTCTTCCAGAAACGCACGCTCTCGAAACCTGGACAGCAAGCTACACCGCGATGCAGAGCGCCTCTATTGAAGAGTCTGCCACTTGAGTTTGTTAAACATCTGCGTAACGCTATCACGCTTACCAAATAACCCTGTGACGAAACGCGCCGCTCTTCTTTGGATCTTCTCTATCTCCTCTGTCAACCTGACCTAGTACGGATCCCACACTGATGAGCAGTACTCAAGTATAGGTCGAACGAGTGTTTTGTAAGCCACCTCCTTTGTTGATAGACTACATTTCCTAAGGACTCTCCCAATGAATCTCAACCTGGTATCCGCCTTACCAACAATTAATTTTATATGATCATTCCACTTCAAATCGTTCTGCACGCATACTCCCAGATATTTTACAGAAGTAACTGCTACCAGTGTTTGTTCCGCTATCATATAATCATACAATAAAGGATCCCTTCTTTACGGTTGGAGACGTATAAAAACACAGCTCGCAGCACCTGAAGAAGGTGGTCGGCTCCGTCTTCGATATGTTCGGAATAAAATGGAGTCACCAGCTCGGCTGAACACCTGTAAGCAAAAGATTAATTGCAGAAGGAAGTTTATTCTTCATTTCGAGCTAGCACATTGCTTTGTTGAGCCTCTATGTTCAGCCATCACTAAGTTGTACTGAGGAGGGTTCGAACCCCCCAGGAGAAGTGCCGTTGCACGTTAGTTCGGTGTTCCGAAGCGAAGGGCCGCACTTGTTGGCCGGTGTGAGGGCCGCCCGCTCAGCAGGGGGCAGCCGGCGCGGTTTGTACGCGGCAGCGGCTCGGCCCACGGAGTTTCCGTGCAGCAGGCCGCGCGTGTCGTGGCGGGCGCGACCGATAACTGACGCACGGAGTGACGGCGGGGCGGGGCGGGGCGGGGGCGTAGGCGTGCTCAGGAACACGCGCACGCACACGCGAGAGCGCCTGATAGCGGCCGCACGGCACGGCCCGGCCCAGGCCGGCTTCCTTCTCAGCCCGCTTCCTGCAATATGGCCAGATAAATTGTGATCCTCCGCCGGCGGACAGGCGCGCGAACCCGCCCCCTCTCGGCGCCAGGCGAGTAGAGAGCAACACGCCAGCGCCAGCGGCCGCACGCTAGCCAGGCGCGTCGACGCTCACCGACGAGTGTGGTTTTCTTATTGGACGCCATCCAAAGTCTGCATGTGGTGAGTCTTTTTCTCACCGTGGAATTGGCACTTGTTAGTGCAACCTCAAGCCCTTCCTGATTTCACTACATCTTATGGAGTTGGATGTTGACCGGGAGGGGGGGGGGGGGGGGGAAGGGAGGGGTAGCGGGGGAGTGTCTACAGTCCGTCTGTAAACTGAATACCGTAACACAACTGTTAACTGTTCCCGACCCACACAGTCACCTCTGTGTCCTGCCACACAACGGATATAATCAAAACGCTGCGTGTTTTGCAAATCAAACTGCCTTTTGCTGTTCCTAGTTACTTTAGTTACAGCTGCAAAATACTAATGCGAATTCTTTACAGACGAATGGAAAAACTGGTAGAAGCCGACCTCGGGGAAGATCAGCTTGGATTCCGCAGAAATGTTGGAACACGTGAGGCAATAGTGACCTTACGACTTATTTTAGAACAAAGATTAAGGAAAGGCAAACCTACGTTTCTAGCATTTGTAGGCTTAGAGAAAGCTTTTGACAATGTTGACTGGAATACTGTCTTTCAAATTCTAAATGTGGCAGGGGTAAAATACAGGGAGCGAAAGGCTATTTACAATTTGTACAGAAACCAAATGGCAGTTATGAGAGTCGAGGGGTATGAAAGGGAAGCAGTGGTTGGGAAACGAGTGAGACAGGGTTGTAGCCTCTCCCCAATGTTATTCAATCTGTATATTGAGCAAGCAGTAAAGGAAACAAAAGAAAAATTCGGAGTAGGTATTAAAATCCATGGAGAAGAAATAAAAACTTTGAGGTTCGCCGATGACATTGTAATTGTGTCAGAGACAGCAAAAGGACTTGGAAGAGCAGTTGAACGGAATGAACAGTGTCTTGGAAGGAGGATATAAGATGAACATCAACAAAAGCAAAACAAGGATATTGGAATTTAGTCGAATTAAGTCGGGTGATACTGAGGGAATTAGATTGGGAAATGAGACACTTAAAGTAGTAAAGGTGTTATGCTATTTGGGGAGCAAAATAACTGATGATGGTCGAAGTAGAGAGGATATAAAACGTAGACTGGCAATGGCAAGGAAATCGTTTCTGAAGACGAGAAATTTGTTAATATCGAGTATAGATTTAAGGGTCAGGAAGTCGTTTCTGAAAGTATTTGTATGGAGTGCAGCCATGTATGGAAGTGAAACATGGACGATAAATAGTTTGGACAAGAAGAGAACAGAAGCTTTTGAAATGTGGTGTTACAGAGGAATGCTGATGATTATATGGGTAGATCACATAACTAATGAGGAGGTATTGAATAGAATTGTGGAGAAGAGGAGTTTGTGGCACAACTTGACAGGAAGAAGGGACCGGTTGGTATGACATGTTCTGAGGCATCAAGGGATCACAAATTTAGCATTGGAGGGCAGCGTGGAGGGTAAAAATCGTAGAGGGAGACCAAGAGATGAATACACTAAGCAGATTCAGAAGGATGTAGGTTGCAGTAAGTAGTGGGGGATGAAGAAGCTTGCACAAGATAGAGTAGCATGGAGAGCTGCATCAAGCCAACCTCTGGACTGAAGACCACAACAACAACAGTTACCTTATTTATCCCATACGCGTTTCGCCTTCTCCTGTTCTAAGGCATCATCAGTGGGATCTATAACGATACAATTTTGCAAGTTATAGATTATCAAACAGTTCACTATGCGATTTTTTTGTAAAAAAAGTAATTACTTACGATTTGCTGATCTGCGTTTCCTCACATCAGGTCTGGAGGTCGCACTTCCACTTTTATCACTGCCATATATTCTCATCTTTGTGTTCTCGCTATCCACACACTGTTCACCTTGTTTCTTACTCTTTTTTGTGGTGGAGTGAGAAAGATGGTGAACAGTGTATGGATGGCGAGAACACAAAGATGTGAATATATGGCAGTGATAAAAGTGTTAGTGCGACCTCCAAACCTGATGTGAGGAAACGTAGATCAGCAAATCGTAAGTAATTACTTTTTTTACAAAAAATCGCGAAGTGAACTGTTTGATTATCTATAACTAACAAAACTGTATCGTTATAAATGCCACTAATGGTGATGCCTTAGCACAGGAGAAGGCAAAACGCGTATGGGATAAGTAAAGTGACCAACAGCAGGAAGAGGCAGTTTGATTTGCAAAACAAGTGTGTATATGCTTGCTGCGGAGGATGGCCACACAAACGGACTTAACTCTGCGTATAGCACACAATCAACACCAGCAGGCATTATTGAAACGCTAACGTTACCACCAGATCTCAAACCGAAAGTGAGTGAAGCTAACACTAGATTTTTTACAGCAGGGTGGATCAAAAAGTAATGCCTTATGTGTCATGAGAAATTTAACAATAAACATGTATGAGCGGAATTGTTATAGATCTAACCTCAACTGCCCTCTACGGAACGTTACAGTTCACAACAGTCACCATGCAAATGTACAAATTTGCGCCATCGTTCAGTTCAGGTATCAAAACCAGTTCGGAAAAATTAAGAGTTCGGCTTCTTGAACCATTTTTCTCAGAATGATTTTAAAGCTGTTGATTGTGAACTCTATAATGTCTGTCTCCTCGAATAACTTCATCAGCACGTCCTCGGTTTGCATCTGCGACAGATCTTGAAGGCCAGCCGCTACGGTGGCACATCTGAAGCGACTGCTTCTCCATTACCAAACTTCTTCATTCAACGACGCACATTTATGAGGTCCGTTACAGCGTCTCCATACACTTTCTTCGTGCGTAAGATTAAAATAACATTAAAATCGTGGGTCCAGACGCAAAAGTCTGAATTCGTCGAGACTGATTTTATATCAGACTTCGATGGTGCAAATGTGTACACATGAATGATCACTATCTTGAACCGTGGATGACGGTTCAGGGTGTGATCTGTACTAATTACGCTGTTATATTATTTTTTATTAAATTTTTTATCACACAGGAGGCATTACATTTTGATTCAGACTCGTATGATCATGACCCATTTATAGCTGCTTTAGGTAGCACGGGAGAAATCTCTAGTTAATCATTTACTCAAACAGAGCTACGCCAATGAATTGGTGTTATGAAGCACGAATTATCTTTGTATTAACACTTAGCATTAAAATGAAAATGCTACAAACTGGAGTTTGATATGGAGGCACAAGGCTAACAGAGCGAAGTAATGAATATGCAACATCTCACCAATGTTCCCCATCACTACGCTCAAACCAATCGCTGCCGAAGTCTGCACGTCCACCACTGAAGAGGGACTAGTAGCCGTAGTCGTTCTCTGAAGTCCCTCTTATCTATACTGGTTCGCACGACTTGTGTTTGTGT
The DNA here is from genome assembly GCF_021461385.2 of Schistocerca piceifrons. NCBI lineage: Eukaryota > Metazoa > Arthropoda > Insecta > Orthoptera > Acrididae > Schistocerca > Schistocerca piceifrons. Next base: position 425,508,796 of record NC_060138.1, read on the forward strand.
AAGCCAGTCAGGAGCCGGTACCTCCGTCTTAGCTTTTAGTATTTTTGTATTAATTGCTGGAATGAAAAGATTAATAAATCTCCCCATATGACGTGATGGAATATAGATCATCTTTGCTTGTCTGTATTGAATATAACTATCCCTTTTATGGTAAAGAGAACATGCACAGTTCAATAGCCAGACTGTGATTTGACATTTTGGATCTCGGCCGTTACCAACTTTTTGGGAGGGAAGGAAGAACGTCCCGTAGCAGCCGTTGCGGCATGCCCAACGAGGAATCTCGCGCACTTCTGACGGCGGCTTTTCGCCCAGCTATGCCCTTCAGCGGCTTAGCCATCCACACAGATTAGAACGATTTCACAGCACCTGGCCACAAACTGTCTACCTGTCTAGTCATTTGCTCCGTTACAGTGCGAGGGACAACATCTAATTCGAAAACTTCCAGTTAGAACAGTAGGTGAATAATTACTTTATGCAGCTAGCCAGCTTCACGAAAGCAGCCACTGAGTTGGTTGACGGCGAAATTAACGTGACAAGTTTGGTGTTCTGTCCCTACAAACTTTCTCCACGTATCAGTTAAAATGAAATCGTCAAAGCACAGCTGACCTCGCTCACTCAGTCACGATATTAACACCAAAGAAGCCGTTCCGCAGAAAAGATCGAATGTGGCCGAAACATGGGAAAATGTGAACGGAAAGATATCGGAACTGGACCCAGCTCCTCTCTACTTCTGATATGTTTTAACATGCTCCCCTCGCTAGATATTCCGGTCGCTAAGGCTATGATCTAAATCTGTGACATCGCTGTAAAGCGCGGTACATTCCCATGCGAAACGAGAACTCTTAACATTAGATCTACAATGTTGTGCATGGTCGATTATGTTTGTCACCAGTCTTATAACATTAGTTAATGTTATTTGTCATACTATGAATTTCACAGATTTCCGACGTAACACTTGAATTAAAAACGTTTATCCAGTGCTAGTAATGAGTTTGTTGGCAGTCTGAAAATGTTTCACTTTAGTCTTTAAGTGCTGTAACATCTAGTTCCCTTGGTAGGAGACTAAACCCATTACTAGGGAGAAATTTTTTTAGATGGAGGAAGGAAGAAGAAAGGGAAAGGGGTAGGTGCGAAATCACGAGTATTGCAGAGGCGTAAGTGGAAAATTTGTGGCGCATCGGGAATCGAACCCTGATTCTCTGCGTCTTTAGGACGGTTGCTGAACCAGCTCGGCCACCCGGACACGACTCCCGTCCTACTCAGCTTCTCAACTTATCGCACTATGCATTGCAGCGTCCCTCGTTCATTACACCCCCTACTCGCAATTTCTTGATTCGAGTAGCGGTCTGATCGATATTTGTTCATCCGCACCGGAACATATGTCACGGAGACGTCGCGCTCGAGATGATGTGGCCTGTAATTCGTTTTCTGAAATATAGGAAAGGGGAAGAGTGGAAAACGGTTAAACCCGGCACAAATTTTCATCTTACGCTACAGCAATACATAATTGCCTGTGCGACTGGGAGTAATGACTTCCCACCTACCCCTTTCCCTTTCTTCCCCGTTTCTCTATTCCAAAAAAATGAAATACAGGACTCGTCATCCCGAGTGTTCTCTGTTCCGCCGGACACTTCTGACAGAATAGACAATAATCAGTTACACTAAAGAGATAAATGTCACGGCACATTCTGTGCGAGTGTCTCCAAGGTAACACTGCTTTCTTATGCTGTGGCGAGTTCCATCAAAGCAGATGAACTCATTGTTGGCACGTATATTAGCGGATTGTAAATAATGCAAGTGATTACTGGCCGTGTGTATCATGGTATTTTGGGATCGACATATACTTTACTTCTGCCATACGTATCCAAGTATCTCCATCGAGCGTGGTAACGCTGTGGTTAGGACACTGGACTCGCATTCGGGAGGCTGGCGGTTCAAAATGACGTCCAGCCATCCATTTTAGTTTTCCGTGATTTCCCTAAATAACTTTAGGCAAACGCCGTGATGGTTCTTTCGAAAGAGCACGGTCGCTTTCCTTCTCTATCCTTCCCTAATCCGAGCTTGTGCTCCGTCTCTAATGACCTTAAACACTAATCTCCTCCTCCTTCAAGTATCACCAATCATTCTTTGTGAATTTAGCGGTATAGTCATACAGGTCTTGGATGTATCTGTAGATTTATTACATTTGTAGTACTCAGTCTCTCGTAAACGTTTCAGAATCTTTGCGTTATGAATTGTTTCACCACGGAAAACAACGAAATTAACAGGAGATATTAAAACGAGAAACACGGAAGTAACAAATTCCCCGTACTTACCCTCTGAACCAATTACGAAAGATATACGAACTAAAAAAAGGAATGAAACTACCGAAACATCCAAAATATGCATGACTACACCGCTAATTGCACAAAGAAAGAAAGGAGACATTTGGGTAAGAATGGCAGAAGTTAGGTATATCTTGGTCGAAAAGTGCCAAGTTACTCATGGTCAGTCCTCATTTATATTTTTTATAGTATGACTCCGTTTACTGACAGTCACACTGAGCTCTCAGAGGCAACTTATATGGATTACGTGGTTCTCGCCTGTCAGGATACTGTTCCTGACACAGATGTAGTGCAGGTAACATGAAATGAATTAGTACGGGCAGCTGAATCGCACAGTATCACACATTTAGAGATTTTGCAACTAATGAACAGTAAAAATTTTCACTTTGCAGTGGAGTATACAGTGTAGTGAAACTTCTTGAAAGATTTGAAAATCTGAGTAAAATTTAATCTAACCTACTGAGACAAAGCGCAGTCAGTTCGATTCTTTAAACGTCCTGAGCCGCGCAGGTAAGAGAAGTAACGTTGGGTTAGTGATCTGTCGATATCTGTCCTCAATTATTTACTGGATGCATTACAGCTTTTGCCCTCTACAGCTCTCTCTAGTAAGATGGAAGTCATTCCCTGATGTCTGAACAGATGTCCTATCATCCTGTCCCTTCTCCTTATCAGTGTTTTTCCACATATTCCTTTCCTCTCCGATTCTGCGCAGAACCTCCTCATTCCTTACCTTACCAGTCCACCTAATTTTCAACGTTGGTCCGTAGCACATCATCTCAAATGCCTCGATTCTCTTCTCTTCCGGTTTTCCCAAAGTCCATGTTTCACTATCTTACAGTGCTGTACTCCACACGTATATTCTCATAAATTTCTTTCTCAAAGTAAGGCCTGTGTTTGATACTAGTGGACTCCTCTTGGCCAGGAATGCCCTTTTTACCAACGCTAGTCTGCTTTTGATGTCCTGCTTGTTCCGTCCTTCATTAGTTATTTTACTGCCTAGTTAGCAGAATTCCTAACTTCATCCTTTCGTGAACATCAATCTTTAGTTACTATAACGTGTCAAAGGAACAGACATTAAAACATATCTTTTACAAAGTTTAAACATCAATTTTCTTGTCGAGACTATGTTGAGTCGGCTCTACTAAGTAATGCGAAACGAGAAAATCGTAACGAAAATTTTTAGCGCATTACACTATCGATACGTTAGATAAGCTGAGAAATGGAGAAGGTAGGACGAGAAAGTAGATCCTGCCAATGTTGAAATTAACTTAGTGTCATTTGCTGTATGATTTAGAGAAACAATGAATATCCTGATATTGGGCAATCAGTGAGATGAGTCTCGCTTTTCTCGAACATTACTGTCCTAACTACAGTTCCAGTTTAACTATTTGGAAGAGGTATAATTTATGGGGGTGATAAAACGCTTAGCGTATGAATGTTGCACATAATAAATAACATTCGCCAAAAGAAACATGGCGTTAAATTAAGTGTGAATGAGTCGTTTAAAACTTGAAGCAGTTCTAGAGTTTTAAAGCTTCTTAGCCAAAGGTGAAACGAGTCCTTTTGACGTTTTTATATCGTACTTTTGCCGTTTTATCGTTCTGTTATAGCGGCGACAATTGCTGTGCGAGTTACCTTACCATTCACTGTTATGACAATCTGTTTGAACTGTCTCCCTAGTTTTTCTGACGGAAAGCAGCCATAAAAGTAAGTGACTTTGTTTGTCGTTACAGAGAATCTCTCATATTCCACGTAATGCTACAGTAAACTAGGCGAAAGAAACAAGTATTTTAATATGAAGCGCAGAATGGAATGAACTAGTAGTTAAACAGACTGTTTTTGTCGTTCTGTTAGGAATAAGGCCTTGCTATTGAAAGGATTAAACCTCAAGTACACTAGCGAATGTAGAGCATCATCGTGATTAGGACCATGTAATAGAGGAATACCTATGTGGTGGTTTGCCTCTTATTTGAGAAAAGAGCAGAATGTTAGGATTCATTGTATCGTATACACACCTCATATTTAATTGTGAACTAGAATTTCAATAGTTAGATATCCGCGTATTAAAACACGGGATGGCAGCAGGGGCTGCATTTTCGATAAGGTTGTCATACTGTACATGCAACGACTTCCTCCACAGTTAAACCCGCTGTTTTCTGGACTAGTTTTGAGTAAGATCTGCTGTGGCTGTTTCAATTTTGCTTAAAATTTTTGGTGATACAGTTTTAAAACGATATCTGTAAAAAATTAAAGGAAGGAAAGTACTGTAATAGCTAATTGACAGTCGGAATCAAGTGCAGCTGCCATGGTTTCTAATACTGTAAGTTAAGAATACATCGCAGCAAGGGATTCTCAATGTGACATAATTGGTATATAAATAACACGATGTTAAAAATCTCAGTAAACCTTACATCTTTACCTGGCCGGCAATGCAGGGATACGTGATGAGTATTAGACGCAGCTGTGCGCTGTTTTTAAGACTGTTCTTTCACTGTGTAGACAATAGTGAGCCACAGAATGTACTCATAAGCATTAGGTAAGAAAATCACTCTTTTCTTCACATAACAAAAAAATTAGAAATTAGCACCGTGTCAGGTGCAGTTTTCTAATCCGTAAAATGGATCTATATTTTGTACAGCTTAACAAATATCTGAAACAAAAACCAAGCAGAAAATCAAAGAAGAAGATTTATGCAGTGGAAACAATAGTGCAACGTTTTCTAAAAGAATATTGTGAAAAAGAGAGTAACTTATATCTTTCACTTTGCTGTATAGAGCGTAGACGCAAGAGATTAGTTTACTCAGTTACGTATTGCCGTTTGATATCTGCTGGTGAATCTCCAGAGTGTTGTTTAGTTTTTTCTATTGCTGTACTTTACAAAACGTGTTTAAATTGACTTGTTAGGAAACGATTTAATTCGAATATCTAAGGAATAAATTTGTTCTTTCCACTTCTCTTTACGTTTGAGTCCGGTATTACATGGAAAAAAGGAATATTTAATAAGAATGTGAATGACAACAAACGGTAGTATTATGTGAGTACTGCGACATTCACTGAAAGCGACAATGGATCCCGAATGCGACAAGTATTTGAAAGAGCGCAAAGATTTAACACTGCTACTCTGGACATGGTCTTGGGGATGGTTTACCACAGGAAGCGTTACGGAGATGATAGATAAACTCCAGTGGAAGACTTTGCAGGAGAGACGCTCAGTAGCTCGGTACGGGCTTTTGTTGAAGCTTCGAGAACATACCTTCACCGAGGAGCCAAACAGTATATTGCCCACACAGAGGCATACCGACAATCCTTCTTTCCACGAACAATACGAGACTGGACTAGAAGGGAGAACCGATAGAGGTACTCAAGGTACCCTCTGCCACACACCGTCAGGTGGCTTGCGGAGTATGGATGTAGATGTAGATGTAGCTCTTGCAACAGGGAGGAGGAGACTAGTTTTTAACGTCCAGTCAGCAAGGATGTCATTAGAGACAGAGCACAATCTCGGTTTAGCGAAGGGTGGGGAAGAACGGCCGTGCCCTTTGAAAGAAGTCATCCCGCAATTTGCCTTAAACGAGGTAGGGAAATCAAGAAAATCGTAAATCAGGATAGCCGGTCGCAGGTTTGAACCGCGGCCCTGCCAAATGCGAGTCCAGTGTGCTAAACACTGCGCTACCTCGCTCAGTATCTTGAAGTAGGTCGAAGTTGTATGTGTACCTTAGGTCGAGGTAGGGAATTTGAAACCCGCATTCGATGTGTGTGTCAGAATGGAAATGGGTTTTATATTTGGTTTTATTTAACGTGCTGTTCATAGTGACAAAAATAAGAGTAATACATGCATCTGTGACGAATATTGAACTACAGGGTGGTTATAATCAAACTTCCGTTATCTGAGTGACCATCCATGAAAAATGGTTTATCATAAGACAAAGAAACTTCGTGGAAACATTTGTAACGACTTGCGGAAGAGAAATAACGATTGACCCACTGGAAGAAACGCATTTTAATTTCCATTTGAGAGGGTAACATTTGTTGATTGCGTACCATGTTTCCATACAGGATACAAAAGTTGCTCAACGTGACGACCATATGCACCCACGACAGCCTAGAACCACAGTAGAGACACCGTTTCACTATAGTTCGTATCACTTTTCGTACGGTGAAGCGCAGAACATTCAGCTGTCGTTATACAGCTCGTGCACTGCTTGAAGATTGTACCTCACGTCCAGCATTCTCCATCACGGCAATAATAAGTTTTCGAAAATTTGTGGCGCAATTGGCCTCCGACCCCTCCCAGGGGAAATTCCTAAATCGCTGATTAATTCGAACTTCCGAATCATGTTCTTCAATCCCGGTGCGGAAAAAGGATCTCTCCGTGTTGCTTTAATGTGTCGATACTCGCTTAGAGCAGCAGCACCATTGACACCGTTTTGATAAGCAGTTTTACGTATAAGGCCCTGCTCATCTTGTCGAGACCCATGTTGACTGTCAACAGTTGTAATTCACGCTGGTGATTGTGTTTCAGCCTACATCGCCGAAACAGTACCGGCGCCTAAAGGCAAGATATCATCCTAACACTACTAATAAAACAAATACAGCAACGCCCAATCTGAACATCACTCCTATGTGGTTGGGTACCGATATGATAAACAGCTGTCCGTCTAAAATGGCTCAAGTAACAAAAGTTCAGTTGGAGCCACCGTGTATAATAAGCACAGGCCGAGGGCATTCCTGGCCAAAAGAGGTCAACTGGTATCGAACATCGGTCTTAGTTTGAGAAACGAATGTCTGTGAATACACGCCTGGAGCACAGCGCTGTGCGGACCTGTGGAAATGAATCGTGGAAAGGGGGAAAACGGGAAAAGAACGGAAGCGCTTACGATGAGATGTTACAGAAGAATGCTGATTTATTTATTTATTTTGCGTTCGATATGCCAGACGCCTTACAGTAATATACACATTCAGCATGGGAAACTTAGTTACCATGCAAATGTAACAAATCTGAGTGGACGGTGACAGCCTAGACGTGGCCCACTCCCCTACTAGGGTTTAGATGTGATGAGAAGATGATCGAAACACGAACCGAATGTCACGCCAGAGCGATGGCCCGACATACTCGTGCCTCCTGGCCCTGCCAGATGCGCTACTCGAAGAAGAATGCTGAAAATTGACCGTACTAATTGTAAAAGAGGAGGCCCTCGACAGACTAAGGACATATATTTTGTGCCAGTGCAACATATATGAAGATGTTGAAACAGCAGGAAATTGTCGCAGCGTGGCAGGCAGAACCTTAGTAGTGTAAAGACTGTTAAAACACTATACGTAAATGATGTCTGAAGAGATAATGACAGTGCCGTTGCAGAAAGGATGTAATGTAGAGCGATACGATACAGAATGTCTCCGTGATGATGTTAGAGACTTTCAGGGATGATTAAACGACAAATATATTAATTTGAGGTGAGCAAACCTGGTCTGGTAACGACCGAGTCAAAACTTATAAGCGAAAATTTTTTATGATGAATCTGACAGGAGGCCTGTTCTACTGCAAGCTGTTTACTTTCCATATTTTGAGAGAAGGTCGTGTCGACCAGAAGAAAGAAATAATGTTTTGTGACGTACCATCCGCTATAAACATCCGTGGGCGTCGGCGGGCGTTAAATACAATGGTGAATCCAGGACCTGCTCTGGGTGTGGCAAGGAGGGTCGTCTCCGTTCGGAATGCCTGCAACGGCGCATCAGTCAACTGTCGCCCGCTAAGATGCAGAGAGAGCCAACACCGATGGCATTACCCGTTCGGCAACCAACAGAGCCATTGTGACTCCCCCATCCGCGGGGTCCGGCGGAACGGATGCGCCTGTGTCCCTTCCTCTTCTTACCATATCGACCCCTGCCCACACCGTGCTGGACGCTTCAATGGATCTTTCAGCACTCATCGTTCCTACGACGGCTGTTGTGGTGGAACGTCGGGAATCCCTTCCGTCTTCCGGTAATGAAGGTCGGGTTGCGAAAACTACGGTCACAACAGAGGCGGACCGTTCGCCCTGGTGTTTGCGTTGGATCGTATGGGCACAACTGAGGCGCCCACGACATCGGCATGGAGCGATGACGTCTGAGAAGCACAGGACCAAGCGCAGGTATCTGCGGCACCCGCGACGGAGCAGAAAACGCACGGCAGCAGCGGCGGATTCCAGGGACACCAGGCGAGCGACGCTGCCGGCTGGCCCCCTTTTGTTACCTACCGGTCGAACTCCCCCACGTGGCGGTCCACATCTTCAAACGTACTAAGTAGCTACGGTTAACATCAACAACATTAGTACCCGGGTGAAAATCCAAATTCTGCGGGAAATAATTTGGGCTTCAGACATCGACGTTGCGCTGCTTCAGGAGGTGCACTGGGGCGCCCTGCCGGATGTGGCCGGTTACCTCCCTTACGCCTCTCCTGGTGATGACTTTGGACGCGGAGTAGCCATTCGTGAGGGCCTATCAGATGAAGACGTCATGTACCTGCCTTCCGTGAGGGTATGGCACTTACCCGCATTGTAAACGTGTACACCCCATGGAGCTCTGGCCATAGAAGGGACAGAGCTTTACCCTGAGGAGATCACTCCCCTCCCTTTGGGCGCTGCGAAAACCGTTTTTTTTTATTTTTTTTAAAGAAAATCTTTATTACAAACCATAATAATTATACAATTTTAACCCACTTCCTTATCTGATTAGTGGGTCATAATAATTATACAACTGATAATTGTGTTGCAGCTAATTACAATTTTCAAGTGAGCTACAGTTAGTATTACATACAATGGGCATTTAATATCTAGTACCTAGGACTTCTATCTATTTCTTATAACTAGTTCCTATCGCCTGCAGCGTCACATGTGTGCCAGTGAGATATAAACCTACTTCGATACCCTTGCTCATCGAGCTAAGCCCGAAGAGCGTGCCCCTGGCACTGGGCAGGCCACGATATTGATTCGCTGTAGATCCCTAGCTTACTTTTCCTTAACTAAGTCCTACAAACTAACTTATCCTACGTCATATCCGGTGCATGTCCTTATCGGTAGCCTTCACCCCCACTCCCGCTAATCCTGCACTTTGCGGATTCTAACTATGATGGAAAGTCGGCCAGTCCACGCACAGGCGGTATGGGAATAGGGCTCTGGAGGCAATCAGTGTTGGTTGTCTCAGTTATTTAGTTCATGTCCCTCAAGTATTCTGTTAAAACTTTCCGTAATACCTAGTTGGCCAATGTATTTAGCAGTTGGAAAGTGTCCTCACGTCTAAGCAGTTGATATGTGTCATGGTTTGGAAGTCTGTCTCGAAATGTAGTCGCAACATCATTGAAGAGGAGGCACTCGTAAACCACATGGTCGGTAGTACCCTCTGACACGCCACAGTCACACGCAGGCGTAGCCCTCTTCCCAAATCGACATAAGTATGTCGGGTAGGGTCCATGGCCAGTGAGAAAATGGATCAGTCCTCGTATTGGTTCAAAGTATTTCATGTCCAAGCGCTCCCTCACATCTGGTATGAACTGGAAAGTTCTACGTCCAGTTTCTTCTACCTCCCAAGACCCCTGCCAAAGTTCCTCACCTCTCTTCCTTATTTCCCTTTTGTTCTCCATGATGTCTAAAATTTTCTCATGATTCCCTTTTTCTGCCCAGTACCAAGCCGCTTGTTCCCTTATTTTGATGTCCAGGGGGCAGAGCCCCATTGTGGCGAATAGGGCCCCCCTTAAAGATGTTCTGTAGGCCCCCACAGATCTCAATATCATTCTTCCCTGGACCCTTCTCATTGTCATAACGGGCATAGCCCTCGTGAGCCTGTGCGCCCAGACTCCCGAGCAGTAACCCACTATTGAGGTTAGGAAACTGTTATGGTAAAGTTTAATAAGGTGTGGGGGGAGATGGAATCTTTTGTGTCCTATCGAGATGAGGTTGTTTAATATCTGCAGATCTCTCTGGGTTACGGTGTCAGTGTGTTTCCCGAAGTTCCACCTCTCATCGATGATGACTCCTTGGTAGCGTGTCTCACGTCCCCGGAGAACTGGTGAGCCGTTAATTCTGACAGTGGGATTTCTAATTAGATGTCCTTTTAACAGCAGATTCGTGGATTTGCTGGGTGAGATTGTCATTTTAGTCATGTGGCACCATAGTTGGAGTTTCTCTGTGGCTCTCTCAATTTTCGGTTCTATGTCTTCCCGGCTGCGGCCGCCTACCTCTAGCACTACTTCGCTTTGTTGTAAACTGTCTAGTAGTGGCTCCATGTAGATGTCCCAGATGATGGGTCCTAAAACGGATCCTTGGAGGCATCCCTTAGTGGTTGCTTTTCCAACTCGAATACTGTTTGCTTGTCGGCGACTTCAGTTTGTTTTACATCAGAAAGACCAACAACCACAATTCAACCCTTGCCAGGAACTGTACATTGTCGTCCGCGACCATTCCCTCTGTGACACATGGGAGATTCGCCGTGGCAATGCACAAGGCTGTACATATTAGGCGGTCTGCGAATCACCTGGATAGTATTTACATCTTCCGGGAGCTCGTCGATGCTATCCAGGATTACATATTACACAGTGGTGCAACAACAAAAAACTCAAGATGGCGGAAAATAAAACAAAACACAGTTTGCTGAAAGGATTCCTGCTAAGGAACCTAACGGTAAAAATAGGGGACACGAACATAAAACAACCTCATCGCTATCTTGGGGAACACTTAGATGAAAAATTAAATTTCTGGGAATACAAAGATCATAACTGACAAAGCAGAAAAAAATGCTCCACAAGCTGGCAAGACTAAATTCAGACCATTATAGACTCCCCTTGTCAGTCACAAGAATATACTACTGCACTCTCTTCGAGTCAGTACTAAGATTCGCCGCAAGTACATGGGTTCAAGAACTGAGCCTCTCAGCGAACAGGACAGCTCTCAAGAGTGAAAGAAGCTTCTAACTGAGACTGTCGGGGACTTGTGGTACCATCTGAGCTGAAGCGCTTTGCCTGGCGCTTGAGTATTCCCGATAGATGTCACGGTAAGATGCAGAGCGGCTATGTACTGGCTAAAGATCAGGAAACAAGACCAGGTTCTGAGATCACTGGTGTATCATTACATGCGACACGCCAACCAAAGACATGGCGACTGGATACTTGGCAGGGTGAGAAGAACAATAGCGATAAGGTTCGGAGACTATACAGCTTTCTCCCTAACACCAGGGAAACACTAAAATTAAAACATATCGATCCCAGCCGCGGTATGATACATTTCCTGACTGGGAACAGCCCTTTTCCCACTCACCCGAACCGCGTAAGTCTGTAGCTGACACTTAGTTGTACAAGCGGGAAAGATGGTTCCACAAAACACATTGTGCTCTTTATAAACAAGAGATTTTGTAGATTAGTGACTGAAATTCCTTGTGCCAACAACGTATGAACGGGCTGCTGTCCGTTGGAGGCCACGGTCCAGTGCCTTAGAGAATCTCTGCTCCAGAGACAAGTGGGCATAGTTTCAGTGTGCATCAGTCCGTAGGTATTATGACGTGTGAAGCTGTTACGGTGCAGCGATTCTGGCTGTTTAATTATATTTGCACCTATAAACCACAAATCGGCGCAGGCAAATTGGGTCACTGATAACCTTGGATACTGCTGTCAGACGAGCGCAGCGTGAAACTGTACATACACATACCTCACGTCCATCGATGCGCGGACGCCAGAGCGCGGGCGACCTGCAATTAAAGAGAAATATGAAAATACAGCGCCAGCCGCAGATTGCACTCTAGAGTTTATTACGGCCGCTGCTTTTTGTTTGCGAAAATGATTTACTCCCGTGCTGAAATTTCATCAGATGTCGGTATTGAGCTGGTAACGTGATGAAATTTTCTCCATTACGCGATGCAGTAAGTCACATACCGAAACTGACAGAGCAATAGCTTTCATTGCATCTGATTTCAAGTACAACGCGTAAAAGCAGAAACCGTAAATCACTCCTGATCGCTATATCCAACCACAATAAATGTTCCATTTTCGTTTTAAATAAATCGGGACACTACATGATAAAACAAAATCTTCTTTCTGAATAATGATATCACCACATAAACTCTTTGAAAAACGAAATAAAAAAGGGTTTCTCTCTCATCATTCTATACAAGTAGAAGACATTCACCTGTATCAAAAACGCTACTCTGTCGTTAATACTAACGTGTTTGACAGGAAATTCATCGAACTGCCTTCAGAGTATTTCTATACTGTTCTACTTTCGAACAACACGAGGCAGACATGAACACCGTGCAAACTCTGATTTCTCTTAATTTATTAATAGTCATTTCACAGCGTGTGGTTAGGAGTGAACAAACTACTTTCGCTTTACGAAGAGAAAGTTAATGGTTGAAATTTCGTGAAAAGATCTCACCGCAACGAAAATCGTATTTGTTCTAACGATTGCCGCCCTAACTGTCTTATCAACGAAACTCTTTCTCACATTTCTTGATGATAAAAAACGAGCTGTACTTCTTTGAAATTTCATGATGTCTTACGTCAGTTTTATATGGTAGGGATCGCATATCACTCAACACTACTCCAGAAAGGACGCACAAACGTAGTGCAGGCAGTTTCTTTAGTCAACGTGTAGCCAATAAAACGAAGTTTTTGGTTCATCTTGCTCAAAATGATTCCAAATAAAGTTACTCGTAATTGCAGTCATTAGATAAACAGCTTAATTGTCAACACATTTTTGCGTGATTTATCGTGAAGCCAAAATTTATGGGAACTCTTTAATAGTCTTGAGAAGAGCCTCACAGTTTATGTTGACAGGGTGACTTGACAATTTAGGCGCCAACACATATCTCGTTTAAATATTCCGTAGTTCGTTTTGATCTTCTGGTGACTTTACTAGATGGTAAAGGCTTGCACTCCAAGATTTCCGAAAATCAGTACAAATCTAAAGGTCTGTTTTTGTGGTGTGATTTAATTCACTGATGCCTAAACAGTTCAGGTGGTCTCATAAAAAGATGACACAATTACTTAGCTGATACTCTAATATAATTTAATAACAAACTGTCTCAGTGAAATTCTCTAGGAAGAAAAGAATTCTACTACATCGTATTGGAGGCACACAAGTTTACCCACATTTTAAATAAGGATTCGTATCCGTAAGCCACACTGATTGTTAAAGGAACTGACATGTAACCAATGTGTTCTGCCATATGAAGCAATAATACGGATTTAAAGAGACCATCTTCGTTATTACGCTTAATAATGCAAGAGCCAGACAGTACGACCAACGTAATTTAGGTTTTTTCATTGAAAATGGACATGGAAGATTTCCTTCAGCCCTTTTATCCACCAAAGACACGTAATGAGTGAAATGTATTGTGGTACACGGGTTATGAATAATTCTCAGTATTGTGGAAATAATACAATATGTTAAAGACTGTGAAAAGGGGCGTTGATAATCAGTGCTAGAAGATACACCTAGCAGAAAATGTGATACAATAATAGTTGCGTTTTGAAATTCTTTTATTAAATTTTTCGAACTCAGATAACATAAGTGGTGCTGTACCTGATTTCGACTTCTTAGTACGTTACATAAAACATCGCCAAAGTACAAATGAATAGGTCAGAAGAGATGGTCATTGTGTGTCCATATCAAAATGTTCTGCGACAGTTTAAGTTTCGTTCTTCACTTACTGCAATGTAATGGGTTTCAAATGCAATAATGAACTCTATCACGGAAAATTACGATAAGGAAAAGAAATAATGTTGGCGATCAAGGTCACGTCCGCTACGCATACCATGAGTTCACTACAGTAAGAGTCCTCCACCTTTGTTAGTTAGTACTTTCCGTCAAGAGGTAACTAATGTACTGAAGTTCCTCTGAAATCGCTTGGAATATTCTAGTCCCTGTGTATTTCTACCGTTTTCCCTCTCTAGCACTCCATCCATGGCCAGATTAACTATTCCAGGTTACAGCAGCAGAAGTCCCAATAACCGTTCCAATTTCTGGTAATGATATTCCATGTATCTCTATCCTCACGGCTCTTTCAGGAGCTCATGATTTCAAAAAATGTTCAAATGTGTGTGAATTCCTAAGGGATCAAACTACTCAGGTCATCGGTCCCTGTAATTACACACTGCTTAAACTAACTAATGCTAAGAACAACACATACACCCATGCCCGAGGGAGGACTTGAACTTACGGCGTGAGGTGCCGCGCAATCCGTGACATGACGCCTCAAACCACGCGGCCACTCCGCGCGGCTCCTGATTTCGTACCTTGTCTGCACATTTCATTTGAAACATTATTCAATAACACAAAACATACAGTTCTATCTATTCCGTCTCCTCATTTCGGTGAACAATTTTGCGGTTCCATGCAATGCTGTTCCTTTAGGCGTACATTTCCAGGAACTACCTCTTCAATTCAGCAATAAAATATTATAAAAGCAGAGCTCTGTAAAAGAAGGCCAGCTTCATATGCACCACACTATTTCTGAAATCTTTCCTGTTTCCACCATTTAACGTATCCATACTTTCTACACAGGAGAATTCCATTACTTCTTCCACTATCAATTTTGATTTCACACAAGTGGCTGTTCTCCTTTTCATTCTCAATCATCTTTCCCTTTCTTACTTTCATCCACAAGGGTTATTTCGTCTAACAATCCCTTTCCCTTCCTCTTCAAAAAATTTCATTGCTTTCTCGGTGTAGAGTATTTGCTGTATCTCAGTAGAGGTAAGCTACAACCCATGCCTTACTCCCTCCTTAACACGAAACTGTCTTCCCTGCCGTTCCACTTTATTACTCTCATCTTTGGTTTTGTAGGCATGGATTACTCTAACAACGCTGTCCATCAGGCCTTGTCTTCTAATAGCTATTCTGACGGGAAGTTCTCAGGCAAGTTCCTACTCCTAGTAATCTGCCTCGAGATGACTGGGTGTTTGTGTTTTCCTCATCATTTCATCATCAATCTTGTATGGGAGCGAAATCTGGGTGGATTCAGGTTACCTTATCAACAAGATTGAGGTTACGGATATGAAAGTAGCTAGGATGATTGCAGGTACTATTAGATGGGAACAATGGCAGGAGGGTGTCCACAATGAGGAAATCAAAGAAAAACTAGGAATGAACTCTATAGATGTAGCAGTCAGGGCGAACAGGCTTAGATGGTGGGGTCATGTTACACGCATGGGTGAAGCAAGGTTACCCAAGAGACTCATGGGTTCAGCAGTAGAGGGTAGGAGGAGTCGGGGCAGACCAAGGAGAAGGTACCTGGATTCGGTTAAGAATAATTTTGAAGTAGTAGGTTTAACATCAGAAGAGGCACCAATGTTAGCACTGAATAGGGGATCATGGAGGAATTTTATAAGGGGGGCTATGCTCCAGACTGAACGCTGAAAGGCATAATCAGTCGTAAATGATGATGATGATGATGATGATGACGATGATGATCTTGAAAGTGGAGAGATTGGGCTGAGCAAAGGTTGGGAATTTGTACGGGCGCTGATAACCGCGCAGATGAGCGCCCCACAAACCAAACATCATCATCATCATCATCATCATCATCATCATCATAATCATCTACTCCTAGTAAAACTTAGCAGTGGTTAGAGGTGTGCTTGAGACACTATATTATTACGCTGGTACATACATCAGAAGGGTTTTTGTTTTGCATGTTTTTATTCCGGTTGCTACGGATTGGTATATCCATTTTAATTTTCTGTTTGTAATTCACTGTTGCTATTTCTGTTTATATGTTGTCCTTTGTCACTTGGAGATACTGAGTGGAGCTGTAGACGCTAGAAAATAGAGTGCCAAGTGGAGAAATCGGAACAATAACGACATATTCTTGTGTTTGAGTTCAATGGAGGGATGACTGCAGCGGAGGCAGCAAGAAAGATTTGCGCCCTGTGTGGGATAATGCCACTGGATAGTGCACGCAAGAAAATAGTTCTCTCGTTTTAAGAAGGATCGTTTTGACATTACTGACTCCCCACTGTCGGGAAAACGCTCGGGGTTTGATGAAGATCATTTGAACCCATTAATCCACAATAATCCACGTCAGTGTACTAGAGAACTGGTAAATGAATGAAATGTGATCATTCCACCACTGCGTGACATTTGCATGCAATGGGGAAGATTCAGAAATTGGGTGTATGAGTACAACATGCTCTAAGACAAAATCACAAAAATCAGCGAGTGGCCATCTGCTTGATCATCATCAATGGGCTCCAGTCCTGCAGCGTTACTGGTGACGAGAAACGGTGTCCTTGTGCCAAAGTGAAGAAACGAAAGGAATGAACGAAGCACCATCTCCGCGTACAACGACCTATGCGCATCCACAAAAAATACACTCCTGGAAATGGAAAAAAGAACACATTGACACCGGTGTGTCAGACCCACCATACTTGCTCCGGACACTGTGAGAGGGCTGTACAAGCAATGATCGCACGCACGGCAAAGCGGACACACCAGGAACCGCGGTGTTGGCCGTCGAATGGCGCTAGCTGCGCAGCATTTGTGCACCGCCGCCGTCAGTGTCAGCCAGTTTGCCGTGGCATACGGAGCTCCATCGCAGTCTTTAACACTGGTAGCATGCCGCGACAGCGTGGACGTGAACCGTATGTGCAGTTGACGGACTTTGAGCGAGGGCGTATAGTGGGCATGCGGGAGGCCGGGTGGACGTATCGCCGAATTGCTCAACACGTGGGGCGTGAGGTCTCCACAGTACATCGATGTTGTCGCCAGTGGTCGGCGGAAGGTGCACGTGCCCGTCGACCTGGGACCGGACCGCAGCGACGCACGGATGCACGCCAAGACCGTAGGATCCTACGCAGTGCCGTAGGGGACCGCACCGCCACTTCCCAGCAAATTAGGGACACTGTTGCTCCTGGGGTATCGGCGAGGACCATTCGCAACCGTCTCCATGAAGCTGGGCTACGGTCCCGCACACCGTTAGGCCGTCTTCCCCTCACGCCCCAACATCGTGCAGCCCGCCTCCAGTGGTGTCGCGACAAGCGTGAATGGAGGGACGAATGGAGACGTGTCGTCTTCAGCGATGAGAGTCGCTTCTGCCTTGGTGCCAATGATGGTCGTATGCGTGTTTGGCGCCGTGCAGGTGAGCGCCACAATCAGGACTGCATACGACCGAGGCACACAGGGCCAACACCCGGCATCATGGTGTGGGGAGCGATCTCCTACACTGGCCGTACACCACTGGTGATCGTCGAGGAGACACTGAATAGTGCACGGTACATCCAAACCGTTATCGAACCCATCGTTCTACCATTCCTAGACCGGCAAGGGAACTTGCTGTTCCAACAGGACAATGCACGTCCGCATGTATCCCGTGCCACCCAACGTGCTCTAGAAGGTGTAAGTCAACTACCCTGGCCAGCAAGATCTCCGGATCTGTCCCCCATTGAGCATGTTTGGGACTGGATGAAGCGTCGTCTCACGCGGTCTGCACGTCCAGCACGAACGCTGGTCCAACTGAGGCGCCAGGTGGAAATGGCATGGCAAGCCGTTCCACAGGACTACATCCAGCATCTCGACGATCGTCTCCATGGGAGAATAGCAGCCTGCATTGCTGCGAAAGGTGGATATACACTGTACTAGTGCCGACATTGTGCATGCTCTGTTGCCTGTGTCTATGTGCCTGTGGTTCTGTCACTGTGATCATGTGATGTATCTGACCCCAGGAATGTGTCAATAAAGTTTCCCCTTCCTGGGACAATGAATTCACGGTGTTCTTACTTCAATTTCCAGGAGTGTATAATGTTATGCGTCTGGTGGATCGTCAATGGTTTGGTGTACTATGAATTACTCCCCCGAACTGTAACCATCACTGCTAACATTGGCTACCAACAACTGACCTGTCTTGCAGATGCAGTCCAAGAACAAGGGCCAGGAAGGATGCGTGAAGCGATGCTACTCCACAATAACGTCCGCCTGCATTCTTCTAGACTGACTAATAATACTGGACCGGAGTTAGTGTGGGAAGGTATTCCGCACCCATCTCATTCACCTGATCTTGCACCCTCAGGTTTTCACCTTTTCCGCCCTCTGTTGAAAAACCTTCAAGGAATTCCCTGCCGGATTAAAATGCGCTCCTAACGTGGCTCGACGAGTTCTCCGCGCCGGCCGAAGTGGCCGAGCGGTTCTAAGCGCTGCAGTCTGGAACCGCGAGACCGCTACGGTCGCAGGTTCGAATCCTGCCTCGGGCATGGATGTGAGTGATGTCCTTAGGTTAGTTAGGTTTAACTAGTTCTAAGTTCTAGGGGACTAATGACCTCAGAAGTTGAGTCCCATAGTGCTCAGAGCCATTTGAAGTTCTTCGCCTTAAAGCCAAGTGCTTTCTACATTCGTGCAATCGGAAGTTACCCAGCGTTGGCAGACAGTTGTGAACAGTGAAGGAGATATATTATTGATGAGTAAATTCTTTGTAATGTATATCTGTTTTGTTAGGAAAAAACGCTAATAATTTATGCAGCAACACAATACGCGACCGAGGGAGACGAAATTTTTCTTCGGCTGTTTATTTATATATTAATTGTGAAAGCAGGATGAATAGCTGTGTAAATGTTGAACATTTATCAGTTTTGAAATGTAAGTGTTAGAATTAAGGAATTAGAGTCAAGATAAAATAAAAAGGAAGGAGGAAAGGGACAGAGTTGAAAGATAGTAGATGTGTGAAGGAACGTCTACTGCGGTTTGCTGGTCTGATTACTAGTTCTAGCCACTTCATAGTAAATTACATGGAAATCAATTATCAGCATGGAACATAGTTTCTTCTGTCTCTAATTCCATCTCGTGTGACGGGAGTTTTAACTCAATCCACCTAAGAGGAGTTTCGAACAAAAATTGATAAAGAAGGTGGGTATCTGGTGCGCTCTGCTTAAACGAGTCAGAACGTTTTAAAAAGAGCGTTTATATAGGCAGCATTGTGGAAGAAATTCATGTATAAGAAGGTGAAGTGTAAGGGGGGAAATGGCAAATTTAGTGTAATTTGTAACCACTAGACGACCGCTCACTTGTTCAAACAAAGGCTGAGTGAGTGACCTATGCAAACGAAACTGGTGTCTGTGAAAATCTAATATCCAGACCAACTTAATTTACTATCATAAACTGTACTACATGGATTTGATTTTCAGAAATTGGTAAATTACAGCAAGAAGTTGTCGTATTGAACACAGCCGAATCAGACATTGCAGTACCATTCGTACTCTTCATATGTCACAATTTACTTACAGCATGTTTGAATCCATCTTTGATCAGAGATAGCATAAATAGTAAAGTCAAACAATAGTAAACTGTCACGTGTGTGTTGTGAACGAACCAAAAAATAATTTTTAGAGTCAATAAACATATGTAAGGCTTTAATGAACCAAATAATTTCAGAAAGACTTTCGTGGACCAAATTACGTGAACATTTCTTATTTTTACTTAGCGTTTTTATAGTACTTATGTAAATGACCAACTATAGTTTAGGAATTTACATGTATTCTTGCCTTGTCGTCCACATTATTATTGTGCCTGGGAGTGAGGGCGGTTTGGTCCTCTTTATCACGGGTCAGCCAGTAATCGGGCTTGACAGTATATGCAGGACCGACCTGACAGCATCGACAGTACGATGCACTTTTCTTAGTCCTTGCTGTAATTTCTTACTGCAACATGACCGCGTGTTTCCGGTAATGGTCAAGTGCAGTAATATCGTGCTTCAGTGGTAGCTACTTTACGTAAATGACTGTTTTTGTAACAAGCAGTAAATTCAGTTACACCATGCAACATAATTATTGTTAGCAGAATGATTCAAGTTATGAAAATTTTACAGGTGTTATTATTGGGTACTGGAATTAAAGGTTAATAGCGGAACGCAAAAAAAAAAATAGTACTTAATGAGAAAGACGAGTTATACACTATACAAGGTACTATAAAACACTCCATGTCTTGTAACGTAACGCTTTGCTTTTGTGTGTACACACACACACACACACACACACACACACACACACACACACACACACACACGAGTCCGTTTTGTCAGCCAAAGACCAGTACTGTTTATGAGACGTGTGTCAGTTGTGCTCTTCCGACGTGGTGAGGCAGAGTACACAGAGTACAGGGCCGCAGACAGCGCCTTGTGCAGCGCTCTCGTCGCACGCAAACCTCTAGAGTCAGTTGCCTGCACGCCACGGCGAACTTCCGCTTCCCTGAGCGATCGCACGATGACGAAGACGGGGCTTGCGCGCACAACTAGTTTGACGAAGATGAGACATCGGGCGTTTTCTCTGTGTGAATTCCGAGTTGTGGCGCTTGGGTTCCATAGGCAAAGGCTGTTACAGACTAACAGTTCTGCCGAAGAAGATAAATATGTAAATGTAGACCCACGGAACTAGTAATCAGACAACAATCTCCATATTATTTCCATTAGTTTCAGCAGCTTATAATATCAGGAAGTAGGAACGTAATAGGTCCTCAGCGAATTTGTGACTTCTTTCTATAGTCACACTACGGCTTAGCTGACGGAAGTTGTTTCTGAAAAGTGACGCTACACAAGAATGCTGAAGATTAAATGGGTAGAATGGATCATTAAGAAAGAGCATTTGGGGGAGAAGAAATATGAAGCCCAGCTTCATCCTGAGGCATCAAGGAATGGTCAGTTTGGCCACTGTAGTGGGGTACAACATCTTTGTCACAGCAAGATGTTTAAAATTGATGCAAGTTGAAATAACTATACAGAGAGGAACAGGCTAGCACAGGGCAGAGTAGCGTGAATAACTGAATCCAACCAGTATTCAGAGTGAGGAATACAACAAAAGCAGTATACAAGATCAAATCAAACTGCTCAGTGAGGAAATACCCAAGGTCTTGATGAGATATCTGTTTGACTGCATGTTGGTAAAACGTAATAAGTATACAAGGTCTTCCAGAAATGTTGCGACAAACATAAGAGACTGTAGATAGTGTCTTGAGGAACAAATAGAAGATAGGAAACCCTTACCAGAAACGTAACCCAACGACTCTGAGAGAGTCTAAGTTAGAGGCACCGACGCCTGCCACTAGGCAACTCGTTCGGCAGCATACGTGACTTCGTACAATGACGGACCGTAGGTGGAACATCTTACAATGTTGTTTGTTTTTTAATGATAGCGACTTATTGCCACGATCGCCAGTCGAGAATACAGAGCTAGGTGCTATGAATGTGATGCTTTGTTGCCTTGGTGGATAATGGTTTCAGACACACGTTTATCCACAGTTTAATTTTCTTCTGGTGCTCGCTACAGTCTCCAGTGTTTTTCATCACGTAGGAGAAAAATAAACTGTGAATGGAAACTCGTGCCCGAAACCGTCATCCACTGAGGCAACAAATCACTTTTATAGGAGACAAGCCCTTCTAACGTGGTAGCTAGCTCCATCTTCTCCAATGGCGATCGTGTCAGTCAGCTGCGATCACTGAATAACAAACAACATTGCGAGACATTCCGTTCACGGTCCATCAGCGTACAAAGTTACGTTTGTTACCGAAGGGGTGGCCTAGTGGCATGAGCGTACAGTCATTGGACGGTGTTTTTGGGAAAGGGTTCCTATCCTCAATTTGCTGCTCACGACACCCTCTACAATTTCTACTTTGTTGCAACAGTTCAGGGACACCCTATATGTAGTTGTTTGAATAATAAAGCGTTTCAAACTGTCTGAAAACGGCGAGGGTCATTCGTGATTTTAAGAAGAGGTACATGAATCACTAGCCTTAGTTTGATGTGTAACAACGAGCTACGTTCCATGATTACCTTCCCAGAGACCGCAGATCTTCCTCATGAGAAAGAACAAGAAGTCCTTTGACATCCGTTGGGTAAAACTCAAACTTCTCTGTTAGCTCACGAAATACATAAGACAGTGCATAATGGGGCTTAGTTTGTTTCCAGAAGGCGTTTTACAATTCTATATTGCCATCTAATCATGAGAACGTTTACTGAATGAAAGACCGCAACTGGACGGAACCATCTACATGAACGCGTTTCTAGAATCCGTAACTGTGAAATATATAACGCAAATTGAGGGAGGGGAAGGGAGAAAGGAAAGGAAATGGAATAGATTATTGATATCAGCTGCATCTGGACTTTGTGCAGCATCAGCAGCGATGAGTGAAAATGTGTCTCGGACCGGGATGCGAACACGAGATCTCCTGTTTATTACGCAGTTGCGTTAACCACTGCGCCACCCGAAGAAGTGTTTATCGCATCTGCGCGGACTATCTTGGCACGAATCTCAGGAGGTTGGATGTAATCCTGCATCCGCACTGAATGTGGTGAATCCATTGCCCATCGAGGCGAATCAGTTATATGAACGTGTGGTCTGTTTTTTCGGACGGAGTTAGATGGGAATGTGGGTCGGCCGTGAGTTGTTCCGAGATGGTCCGTGCAGTTGCAATTCACACTGCGTTGGGTGGCGCAATGGCTAACAAAACTGCCTATTAAAGCTGGAGATCCCGGGCGTGAATCCCGGTCCGGCACACACTTTCACTCATCCCCACTGGTGTTGCACAAACATGTGTGAAAGAACAGAAATGCGATTAAATTATCGCGGAACTGGTTGCGTATGATTCTGTAGTAAAGGAACTGCTAACAGCTAATGCAGCAACCAGAAAGTTTTTGTACAAGGTTTTACTAGCTTTTTTTAAAAGTATTAAAGAATAGCGTATATCAAAAAGAATCATCCATTTAAAAAAATTATAACTATTATATTATGGGAGATATAAGCGTCAACAATGAACTGTTGGAAAAGGTTTTACATAATTCCCGTTAGGTAGCAGCAGTGTGCGGCCACTTCAGTTCCAGTAAAAATGATGTCGGGACAACAGGAAGCCCGGATGCGGGTCAGTAATAACTGTTCAGTGTATGGTGTGGTGTGGATCCTCCTACAGCACAGCAAAAACAGTTCGGAGAAACAGGAATTTTGTGCAACGGCGAATCGCCGGTCAGTCCCCGAGTGTGTGAGACAGACCTCGAACGCATCCGCCATAGTTTCACGGGAGTTTGAAGAAATCCGTTCGCCTTGCAGCTCGGCAGCTCAACATGCCCCGAATGTCCATCTGGGGTGTGTTGCGTCGACGTTTATACATGAAACCATAGAAAATTCATCTACGGCAAGCTCTTCGTGAAGGTGACAAACACTGACGTGTGAAGTTCTGTAATTTCGTTCTTGGCAAGATGGAGGATGACAGTTTCCTCGCACGCTTAGTGTTTAGTGACAAGGCAACTTCCATGTAAATGGAAAGGTAAACCTTCTTAATGTGAGAATATCAGGTACGGAACAACCACATGAAGTTGTAGAACATCAGAGGGACTATCCGGAATTTAATGTGTTTTGTACGGTTTAACGGGAAAAGGTGTATGGTCCATTTTTCTTTGCCGAGAACACTGTTATAGGAAGCAAAAATCTCAATTTGCTTGAGAACTTTCCTTTCCCTCAGTTGGAGTTTGATTTGAACTACTTCATTTACCAACATGATACGGCACCGCCAGACTGGCATCTCAAAAAGCGTGGGTTTTAAAATCAAAGGATTACTAAAGTATGTACGGGTCGCTCTGGAGCAAATGATTCAGCCTCGAAGGTCACCGGACCTGACTGCGATTATTTCTTGTTGGGTCTTATAAAAGACTATTTATGTGCCTCCGTTACCAACAACAATCGCTGTAATTCAAGACATGCTCGCTGCAGTGTGGGAACTATTTGCGCCGGCCTTTGTGACCGAGCGGTTCTAGGCGCTTCAGTCTGGAACCGCGACACCGCTACGGTCGCAGGTTCGAATCCTGCCTCGGGCAAAGTTGTGTGTGATGTCCTTAGGTTAGATACGTTTAAGGAGTTCTAAGTTCTAGGGAGTTGATGACCTCAGATGTTAAGTCCTATAGTGCTCAGAGCCATTTGAGCCATTTGAACCCATTCATCAAAAAACAAACTTAATTCTGTATGTGTATTAGTTTCCTAAATATAGACCTGCGAAATCGGATGATACTTTTTGATACACCCTGTATTTTATCTAGTAGAAAATATTCTGACCTTAAATGAGTTGTTTCCGAGATGTGCAAAACTGTACATCGTAACATTTTGTTCGTAATATTCAAGAGTTTCTGTGTTTCCACGCCCTACGAAGATATTGCGCTGGAGAAGGGAGCTGCAAGCAGATGGCTGTCCAGAAATGGCTCTAAGCACTATGGGGCTTAACTTCTGAGGTCATCAGTCCCCTAGAACGTAGAACTACTTAAACCTAACTAAGAACATCACACACATCCACGCCCGAGGCAGGATTCGAACCTGCGACCGCAGCAGCAGCGTGGTGCCGGACTGAAGCGCTAGAACCGCTCGGCCACAGCGGCCGGCTAGATGGCTGTCGGGCAGTCACTCCAGCATGGTGCAAAACTTACCCATTAGCTGATTGTCACTGTTCAGTTTGATATCTGTCATGTTATGAAGCTCATATTTGTCTCCATTTCTGCTCTACGAACGGCACAAAACTATTTACAGTCTGTGAAAAGTAATGTTTTTCCCGCGTCGCGGGCGGTATAGGAATTCGCTTCCAAGTTTCCCGCTGCTGCTGACAATTTCTGCTCGCCGTGATTCAGGATAGAGATCCAGGTCGCTCTCAGCATCACGCGCACGTAACGTCGTTTCTCCGCGGTTTTTCCGTCGCGCGACATCTTCGGGAACGGCTGGGCGCCCGCGGCATAGTACGCAGCCGTAGTATCTGCTGCGAGCCAAGGCGACGCGAGTCGTATGGCGGGATGCCTACACGTGAGGCGCGCTGTCGCCCGCGGCGGGTCCATTTCAATCCCCCCACGTATTCCATTTCCTCCGGGTTACAGCGCCGCCCCCGTCTGCTCTGCTGGTCGCACATCCAATCGATCTATCGATCGCATGCTCGCAGTTGCGCCGGAGGCGATCAGACGACAGAAGGCCCGTCTCGGTCGACTGGACCGGACCAGGCCGGGCCGGGCCGGGCCATGGCAGGCCAGTCTCTCGTGCGTGGTGGCGCGTGGATTTCATTTGGTGAACCGATTTGCGAACTGGCCGAAGGCAGTGCCGCTCACCGGGTTGTGGGATCAGCTCCCTTCTGCGTAGGAGAGAATCTGGCATCGCGCAGACGCTACTCAAGAAAGTGTCAGTGATGGCGGAAACTGTTGCTGCTGCCTCTACCTACATCAAAAAGTTCTCTCTTTCCATTCGCCTGTGCATGTTTCGTTTCTCACAAGGAAAGGTGACATTTCAGCTGCAGGTATTTGCCCGTATTTCTAATCTGTTCAGCATTTTGCCAGATGAAAATTTAGACACGTTCAGTTCTGTGTGTGTTTCACGGCGGTTTATCATCATTTCATCCATAACACCCTACAATCGTTCTGGTCCCACTAATTTATTGTTACCATGAAATCCTCACCAATTATTTCACGCATCCTTTTTTTTATTGTAACCATGTTTCCAGAAAGAATGCACGATTAATAAGCATACTACGGAAACACCGATGACCTGGCTTCGACATCCGGACCAGCAGTTGGTTTCAATGTGATATGATGTTCCACGCTAGAAACATCCGAGAATAGCTTACATCTACATATACATCCACAACTACGTAAATACTCCCCAAACCACAGTACAGTGTGCAGCGGAGGGATACCTTGTACCACTAATAGTCACTTCCTTTCCTGTTCCACATGCAATTAAAGCGAGGGATAAACGACTTACGTGCCTCCGTTTGACCCACACTCACTCTTTATCGTGGTTCCACAAAATGAACGTTGGCGGAAGTAGAAGCGTTCAGCGATCAGCCTCAACAGCGTCTGACGAAAAAAAAAAAAAACAGGTTTAGAGTGGAATTTTGCGTATCGATTCTGTAGCGTCGTCGTAACTTAGTCTACGTATTAACAAGAACCCTGAAACATGAAAAATAATCATTACTTCAGCAGTGACAGAGCAGCGCTGGTGCACGGTGGTAGATGTTAGCACAGCCAGGGCTTTGCAGGTGGAGTACTGGTTATTCCTCTTGTTTTACTGTCTCTGATGATAAAAATCGATAAAAGGAATATCGCACTAAAATACTTTGGGACCGCTCTGTCGAGTGGGCTCATAAATTCCTTTTTAAAAAACTTAATGTGATCGCTCTAAGCTTGTTGACACCAGTGCCTACCAATTTAAATTGTATATTACAGCACTGAAGATGGTCACTAAGTGACCGAAAATCGATTTCGCGGTTAATAAAACAAAAAAGTACGACCAATGCTGTCTCTCCCTCCAAGAAATATTCTGTTTCGGGCTTCACCGACCATCTACAAGTCAGAAAACAAACTTCGACATTCACTTAAACCACTGAGGAAAGCGCATTGTCACTGCGTGTAATTGTACTCCATCTGGCCAAAAGTATCTTGACACCGCCTGTGGATGGTTTTTAAGGCGGTTTTTCCATCTGCCTTGGAGAATGCGGGCTGGTTCCCTTTATTCTGCCTCAGTTGCACTATGTCGGTGATTTCTGCGCAAACACTGTCTCCACGTACGCGTACAACGTAATTGCTCTGCCACGCAAACACTGGGGCTACACTCGCCTGGGAATGAGACGTTCCCGACGGGGGGTGGGAGGAGGGGGGGGGGGGTTCCACTGGGGGCCGACCCGCACGATAACCCACCCTATGTTCGGTGTGGGCGGCGGTGGGGTGAGTGGACTGCTGTAGCCTGTTCTGGGGTTGTGTACCACTGAGGGCTACGGTGAGGACGAGGCCCCTCCGTCGTTTCTATATTTCCACTTCAATACATACATATTAGGGGCACAATATTCACGAAAACTGACTTCGGCCGCGGAGTGAACCGCATATGGTACGGAAAGAGTGTTTCGCCTTCAATAGGATGGAGTGGTGGAGACGTCCAGAGGGTAAGGAAGCTGGCAGGCAAGAGAGTGACCCGCTGTCGCAGCCGCTACCTCGCCGACCCCCTTGCGTACCTCACGTGAAGGCACCCGGTCCTCTCACTGGCTGGTTCTTGGCGGAAGGTTGGCCTCTCTCAGCATTATCACTGCAGCGCCTCTAGCTCAATCTAATAGCGTGGGAGTCGGCCACAAGTACTGAGGAGTAGTTTATGTAACTGCTCACGCCTCTGCCTGAGGCTAAGCTAAAATGATGGAAGCAGAACACAGTAAATTTTTTTACCATTACTACCTGTTACCATGTGCAGCACACCCGCCGGCATGAAAGGAGGCAGCGAGTATTGTGTTGTCTGTAGGGTAAGAGTAACAGCAAAATGGGCCTTTCAGGAGAGCTCAAAATTGATTCAAATGGCTCTGAGCACTATGGGACTTAACATCTGTGGTCGTCAGTCCCCTAGAATTTAGAACTAGTTAAACCTAACTAACCTAAGGACATCACACACATCCATGCCCGAGGCAGGATTCGAACCCGCGACCGTAGCAGTCGCGCGGTTCCGGACTGAGCGCCTGGAACCGCTAGACCACCGCGGCCGGTCTAGGAGAGCTCAGTGACTTCGAATGTGGCCTAGTCGTTGGATGTCAGCAGAGCAACAGATCCATCTGAGGCGTTTCAATCCTTCAGAAGCTGCCCTAGTCGACTGCTGGTGATGTGAAACCGAAATGGAAACACAAAGGAACAACGACGGCTAAAACAAGACTGGGTGAACCTTACGTACAGACGGACAAGCGCCACCGAGCTTTGCTTAGGGATTTGTAAAAAATTGAATTAAATCAGAGGCAAGAATCAATCATGAGTTTCAAAGAGCTTATGAAGGTAAAAAGAATGACTTGCAATTTTCGAGCAGCACCTTATAAGCCACACGTGTTTGCAGCCAGTGCTAAATGATGCGTCAGGTGAAGTAAAGAGCGGCGCCACTGGGCACTGGATAATTGGAAACGAGTGACTGCGAGAGATAAATTACGCTATTCCCTTTTGAAATCCAGTGGAACGGTTTGACTTTGCGGAATGCTTTAAGAACATTATCCGCCGTCATGTGTAATGGCAACGGAGAAGTACGGAGGAAGTGGTGTTAGGGTACGGCGCTGTGTTCCGTTGTCAGGGTGTTGTCATATTATTCTGCTTAAGACAACGTTAATTGAAATTGTTCTCAGCAGACTTCGAGGCATCGGAAAGGGCACATCACATGTAAATTTTTGCTAGCAGGTGCCTGAATATGAAATATACTCTCATATTACTCTTCCAGTTGAGTTACCCAAGCACGACTCACCACTTGCCCTCACAGCTTTACTTCCGCCAGTACCGCATGTCCTACCTTTCGACTACACAGAAGCTCTCCTGCGCAACTTGGAAGACTCACACTCCTGGAAGAAAGGATCTTGCAGAGACATCGCTTAGCCACAGCCTCAGCGATTTTTCCTGAGTGAGATTTTCGATCTGCTGCAGAGTGGACACTTTTGATCAAATAATGTACTTTCAGCACAAGCGCTTGAACAGCCCCTCACGTACCAGCACGACCAGAATGCCGTTCTTTCCAACCGTGTTTCCGATTCCCGCTTTTCGCTGCTGTAGCCGGCAACGCGCGCTTCTGCACGGCAAGTAGTTTCTGGTGGCCCGGTCTGGCGGCTGGTGGGCTGCACGTGTGCAGGGAGACAACGGGAGCACCGGCGGCAGAGGGCCAGAGTGCGGCGTTAACGATGCTCTGAAGGCAGCCTATCGCCAGCCCCATAACAGTTACGTGGCAGGGACCGACCCGGCCGTAATTAGGTCTTATGGGGATCCGTCATGCGATGCGGCCCCAGGCTCGCGGCCCGCTGCCCTAGACTGCTGTGAGGTCACGTTCCGAGACTCGACACCCACATGAAAGACAGCCGAGATGCGTACTCACAGCACGTGACACTACGGGTCTTACGAGTGCCAGCAGCAGCCTCCGGTGGGGAGCGAGTACCTGTTTCAGACGAGTTTAATAACTCGTAACTGCGCGTTTAAATGTATGCAAGCTCTCGATCGCACTCGACAATGTTAAGACCTGTTCTGGGTATCTTTTTATTGATATATACTGCAGCTTTTTCGAGGGCTCCGGACAGCATTGGTGAAGTATGGCAGACAAGCCGACTGATGTGACGTCACATTTGCGTTACGAGGTCCGCATTTCTCGTGGGTCCTGGCAAGACTCCACAGGAGTATTAGGAGTATTAGGTCAGCACTTCCATTAAAATGATTTTCTTGAGTTACTGAGAACTGGGTGATGATTGTTATTGTGGCTGTAGGCCTTTGGAATACTGAGCCGTCAACGTCCCTACACAAAAAATATAAATAGGTATGGAACTCAGCCTGTATTTTTATTTTTCAGTTTATTATGGTTCCAATATGACCACCCTCCTGCCAACTGTAGGAAAGAAGAACCTAATTTATGAAGCAAAAATGTTTGATCAAGCGAACAGTCCGAACTGAGGATCATATTAGTAGAATAAAGATGCGCTTCGGCTGCCAATAATTTTTTTTTTCACGACGGGTTTCAAGCCTAAAACTCAATCTTCATTACGATTAATAAGGTTATTTGTTTTTGAATCTGCTCTGCGTCTTCGTTGGTACCGAGCGAGGTGGCGCAGTGGTTAGCACACTGGACTCGCATTCGGGAGGACGACGGTTCAATCCCGTCTCCAGCCATCCTGATTTAGGTTTTCCGTGATTTCCCTAAATCGTTTCAGGCAAACGCCGGGATGGTTCCTATCAAAGGGCACGGCCGATTTCCTCCCCCATCCTTCCCTAACCCGAGCTTGTGCTCCGTCTCTAATGACCTCGTTGTCGACGGGACGTTAAAAAAAACACTAACCTAACCTTCGTTGAAACCAATGAAGAATACTGCACCATATCATAACTTTCCTTTAGTAGTAATGTGAAGGAATGTCGAATATAGTAAAATAATGTCAGTCGGGCCAGTCGGTTATTAGGGATCACACCCACGCCAAACAAACTCATGGGAGCGTAGGGCTAGCAACGCGACGGCCCCTGCAAGCGCTTCCCTGTCGGCTGTTGAGGCTGGCGCCTCGGTTGCTAGTCCTTCTGCCGTGTGCCTCGTCTATTAAGCTTGTTACATGTGTGTTGATAAATAAGTCTGTTAGAAGCGTTTTGACAGATTACTGTGGAAGGAAAAGGTAATTAGTTATTTCGTATGTTATACGTCAACGTTTTGATCAAATATTGCTGTCGTGAGATGCGCAGTTAAGTAAATTTCTTGTAACTATATTCTTTGTATTCTTGCAGCGACTCTGTGTATGATATATGCGTGCTTGATGAAAAGTGGTTTATAAGTAACTAATTAAAGTTGTATATAATTCACATATATTGCTCCTCTTTGTTATAGCTGGCCCAACGATGGTCAGATTCTGATCAAAATCTTAATTCATTGTTGTCGTTGTTGTGGTTGTGGTACGAAGCCTGGCTTGAAACTCGATGCGAAAGATTTCCCGAACTGTTAGAAAGCAGACTTCCACAACCAACGACTCCGCCAGTTTATCCATCGTTGGTAAATATGTAAAGCAACCAGGGCTGAACATTTAGCTAAGGAATACCACCATCTTCATGCTTAGAGCTGACAATTAAAGCTTTATGATTACCCATCATACGTCTTGCCATGCCTAAAGGGAGAAGACCTTTCATGTCACCATGGAGTCGCTGAGAAGGTAGACCTGACACTGGTAACTCTTTCCTTGTGAAACAATTGCCTGAAATCATAAAATGTTATGCAAAACAACACTTGATATCTACACTAATTAAAGTTAGTGGAAGCCAGTCAGTACTTATTACGATTAATAAGGTTGTTTCTTTATCCATCTGCTCTCCGTCTTCGTTGAAACCAATGAAGAATACTGCACCGTAACATAAGTTTCCTTTGGCAGTAATGTGAAGGCATGTCGAGGATAATAACAATGTCACTGCTTTTTGTAATGCTCATCACCATAAAAGACTTTTTTTGTCTTTGTATACAAGATGAGGACTGAATCAAGCCTTACAAGTGTGCGAATCTTATCTTTTTAATGATTCAAAATTTCAGTCTTTCTCTGCGAGATTGAAGTCAGCGAGCAAAGGTATGTACCATAGCGGAGACCTGAACGGCTCCAATGTGTCGCTGGTACAGCAGGCATACACTACTAGACCAAAGACGCAATTTCATATGTGTCATATTATAAATATTGTTTCATTGAGACATTACACGAACTAAAAACCTCATGCACGGGGCACAGTCATTATTCTCCCGCCTAACCTGTAACAGATCCTGCTAATAAATACAAAATTTATGGAATAACAGGATAATTATACTAACTTTACACTGATTTTGTAGGTGTATATTTGGTACCAGCTGCGATAAACGTTAACACAACTACAACCACAGTCACCACCATTGCCACCACCAGTGCCACCCCCAACAACAACAACTAATACTACAAAGCCACTGGAAGTTCCTAAGACAGAAAAAAATGTCTTAATACAAGCCATAAAAATTGGAGGTCAATTAGATGAAAAAACTTGTGAATTTAACAGTGGAACAAAATTAAATAAATAAAAAAAAAATAAAAAAGTTACTAAACCGACGAAAAGTGTTTGTTAGTTATGAACTGGAAGGAAGACGTGTCGTTGGAAGTGACAATACGTCTCTATAAGTTTGTAATACTAAGCGATTATCCCGGAGCTGGCCGGGGTGGCAAAGCGGTTCTAGGCGCTACAGTTAGGTTTAAGTAGTTCTAAGTTCTAGGGGACTGATGACCTCAGAATTTTAGTCCCATACTGCTCAGAGCCATTTTTTTGATTATCCCAGAACTAATTGTACGCTGCTTACCATGGCTTTCAAGGGCAAAAAAATTCTCCTTTCAGTATTTCGCCCAATTACTGACCGAACTTAAAAATGTAAAATGGTCTCACTATTTAGTCATTAAAAGCTACAATATTATGTTAAAAGTTTAACACAAAACAAATATTACAGTATGAAAGGGTGAAGGTTTCTCGAGACAGCATAATTCACGGCAGAATACCTTCATCCAGTATCAGAGAGTGAGGGGACTTAGTGACTTCCAAAAAATTTACACATAATTCCAAATCTTTGTGGAACTTTTTCCCGCCTCCCCCCCCCCCACCCACCAAACCGATGAAAAGATAATAGTTTATTGCTTACTACATTTTCGCTGTTTATGCGGAAAACTTAGGCATCACAAATGACTCAACTTATTGCTTCTTTACTACCTATTCTATTTGTAACAGAGTTTGGAAACAGTAGCTATACGAACCCTGAATGTACCTGAGAAATTATATAATCGCACGACAAATAGTTTAGGAACAAGCCATCAACACTGAGATCTGTGAAGAACCAGCTTTTAGTTGAATTGGAGTTCAAATACACAGACTATTCATCCATTACCTAACAAAGAGACCACTCACAAGAAAACATTATCATGTGTCAGTAAACGACAATACTAACATGGTTCAAATGG
Organism: Schistocerca piceifrons; assembly: GCF_021461385.2. NCBI lineage: Eukaryota > Metazoa > Arthropoda > Insecta > Orthoptera > Acrididae > Schistocerca > Schistocerca piceifrons. The sequence continues at coordinate 425,541,555 of NC_060138.1, forward strand.
CTTTGAGCACTATGGGACTTAACTTCTGAGGTCATCAGTCTCCTAGAACTTAGAACTACTTAAACCTAAATAACCTAAGGACATCACACACATCCATGCCCGAGGGAGGATTCAAACCTGCGACCGTAGCGGTCGCACGGTTCCAGACTGACGCGCGTAGAACTGCTCGGCCACTCCGGCCAGCGACAATGATGAAACCTGGCGGGTCGTTAGAGGGGGGACAAAAACTGCAATACATAATTATTTATTTTGTATCAGTTTCACTTTTAAGGCGTAAAACACAACTTGAAATCTACGTTGCTATTTTAGGTTTAGAAAGAATAACTTCCAAATGATGACGAACAAAAAATTTTTTTCGTATAAAAGTTGATGTCTAACTAATGTTCTTAAAAACTGTGAAATCGACTTCGGTATTAATTCGAAATTTTGTAAGAAACTTGTTCATCTGGTGATGCCAAATGGCTCGACGGCACAAGTACGGCCGTGGGACGTATGCAGATTTCGATGTGGGGAGAAGTATGTGAGAAGACATGCAGATCCAGTTCTTTTCAATGATTATGATGTCAGTTTCCATTTCAGAAACAATATAATCAAGCTTCAGTCATTAGCACTTAATCAATTCTCTTCGCCAAGGCTTCCGATGTGCTGAAATATGCCTGATATATGCGTAATATAAGAAAATGTTGTTTTAAGGATCTCCTTACAGATTATCATTATTGTAATTATTTTCTATCGTAATAATGAGCTATTTATTACTTTTAATTAATAAAATAATGTGAAACATAAACTAAAAAAATATGAATGTAAAACTAAAACAAACACAAGTAAAACAAATATTTAGAATAGTAATTAATGTTTTGGTACCTTAATAGACTGGTTATGATACTTCGACAGCATACTGTGCACAGCTTGTTTTGAAAAAATGGTATTCCAGGAAGCCGCTTTATTGCAGAGGAGTGTATTTGACTTGAAAGCTTCTTTGATATACATATATTTTAGCAAAAGTTTTCGTTTTTCAAAAGTAATTAATAGTGTGGAGTATTCCGTAAAATTTCAGATTATTACAAAAGTTGATTATACATATTTCAATAATAGTTAATGTCAACGTTTATACGAAAAATGTTTTTGCATATCATCCTTTCGAAGATATTCCCTCTGAACCCAAAATGGCAAATTACCTTTCGAGATGCGTTTTACGCTTAATAATGAAACTCGACAAAAAAAAAAATATACCGCACTATTTTTCCACCTCTACACAACCACCAAATTTCATCAATATCGTTCATTTACACTTGGGAAGGTTCTTATCGTTGCGAGTTCCAACAAACTTCAAGCATGGTTTCAAACCTTATCTGAACTTTTTTTTTTTTTGCTTACATACGTACCGTCACATTAAGTCATTCGTAGAGTAATCGCGGCTGGAAGCTGTTATGTACTTTGGAGAACGATTCTTTAAAGAATCGCTGGTCGGAGATTTAGTGGCGATCAAGAGTAGCAGAACGGACGGCAATGGCGATGGGAAGCCACTGCTTCTAGGAGGCGGGCAGCGTCGCCCAAGGGCGCAGGGGCAGGGCGGCCGGCGCTCAACAGGGCTTCGAATTCCGGCCCGGCGATGCCTTTGAACTCGTCACCGCTGCGGCCGCGTGCCAGCGCGCATTCCGTTCAGTGACGTCACCGCCGCGGGCCGACAGCTGCCAGCCGGCAGACGGCGGCGGCCGCTTAAGCTGCGCCCCGGCCCGCTGCTGATTGACGACGAGACGTCAAACGGCGTGCCGCGCCGCTGCCGATGCGCGGAACTGCCGTGCCCGGAAATATTTCATTAGTGCACCTGTCAAGCGTGCCGGATGCAATAGCAACCGCTGTGGGGGAGGATGGGAGGGACGGAAGGACGGAGAAGTGGAGAGGGGTGGAGGGGGAGATGTCGGGGAGGTGGCGGTTGGACCAGTAGGGTCTGCTGGAAACATAATAAGGGTGAAGTTTTAAGCATCACTTCAAAAATTCAACCTGCCACCATGGAACTGTGTTAGGCGTATTCTACTCGTTCACCCTTAATGCGACACATTTTTGCAAGCGATGAAATGTATCGTCATTTTTTCTGTCGTTCCTTAATTGCTTCAAAATTCATGAAAACGCACTTTGTTTCTTGCCATATGTGTTTCACTTCCTTTATTTGTGAAGAATCTTCAGCGGCCTGTAATACGTGTTTGCTTTTATACACAGGTTGTTCGGAAAGTCCCATCACAAAATCTTAATATTTTTAGAAGGAAGTGAGTACATGATACGAGGGCATTTCGAAAAGTAAAGATACAATGGCTCTCAGTCCTTAAATAGCACATTTATTATAAAACGTCAGTTACATCTTATTAATTGGATTATTTTTTATTTTTCGACATAATCACCCCCGTTATCGAAATATTTGTTAAGTCGGTGCACAAGCTTTTGTATCCCACAGTCATAGAAGGTTGCCGCCTGTTGTCAGAACCACATTTCAACTTCATTTTTGATCTCTTCATCGTTGTGGAATTATTTTCCACCAAGATGTGACTTCAGGTAACGGAAGACATGGATGTCGGTGGGCGCAAGGTCCGGGCTGTGTAGCGGATGGTCATATACATCCCATTTGAATTGTTTGAGTAGTGCTTTGGTTACGAGCGCTGTGTGGGGCCGAGCGTTGTCATGAAGCAAGCGGACTCCACTTGTCAGCATTCCCCCGCGTTTGTTTTGAATTGCCCGTCGAAGACGTTTCTAAGTCTAGCAATATGCAGCAGCATTAATTGTCGTTCGAGGAGGCATAAATTCCAACAGACGAATGCCTTGTCTGTCCCAAAAAACACAAGCCATGATTTCCTTCGCTGAAATCAACGTTTTGCATTTCTCGACTTTTGGTGAATTCGAATGGCGCCATTGCATTGATTGTTGCTTGGATTCAGGCGTATGGCGATAAACCCACGTCTCATCACCTGTCAATGTGATCAAGGAACTCATCACCTGCTTCAGCATAGCGTGTGAGGAAGTCGAGTGCAAAGCCCATCCTTTTCTTTTTATGTTCTTCCGTTAACAGTTTTGGAACCCAGCGCGCACACAATTTCCTGTACCCTAACTTGACAGTCACAACGCCATAAAGAGTTGTCATTGACACGTCCGGTATGATCTGATGCAATTCTTTCAATGTAAGACGTCTATTCGCACGAATTGCTTCTTCCGTTATCCGAGGAAGGGCATCAGAAATAACAGATGGCCGACCTGTTCTTTCTTCGTCATGAACATCGGTCCTACCTCCAGAGAAAAGACGACACCATTTCGTTACATTTTGTCGATTCATTATGTTCCCATAAACAGAAACAATTTCTTTGTGAATATACGCTGGTCGCTGACCTTTTGGACGAAGGAAACGTATGACGGAGCGCACTTCGCATTTGGCGGGATTCAGAATCGGCGCAGCCACTTTAAACACGACCTACTCCAACCAGAAGCAACGTTCAACTGCCGAACGACCGCGAGGAGAAAGCTACAGGTTCAAGGTTAACACCAGTGTTGCCAACTTGCTGGCCAAAACTCTTCTGTTCCTCTGGCGTTCGGTGTATCTTTACTTTCCGAAATACCCTCGTACTTTGAATAGGAATTCATGTCCGTAAACCTTACGTTTACGTGCTACAGACGTTTGAAAAAATGTTTGCCTGATAGATACGCAAGAGAGTAGTCTTGGTGGGGGTTGGTTATGTCGGATCGGCTGATGTCATTTGACGTCTGTTCTACCTCTGCGATCTGGCTCGAGACTCATTCAAGTGCCTGTGAATGTTAGAGCAACGTGGTTGTGTATACGTTTGCAGAGTGGACGGACGTGACCCTCCTGTATGGTGAATCTCACGGTCGCACGTCGCTTTTAATAGGATATTTACACGCAAGTGCGACTCCATTGCATAACCTCTTTGTCGCAAATAAGCAACAGCTTCGAGAAAGAGGTACTTTCACCGTCAGCACACGTGGGCTGTGGTGATTCAATGAGACGGCGCACACCCGAACTGGAAGATTCAAATGGTTCAAATGGCTCTGAGCACTATGGGACTTAACTTCTGAGGTCATCAGTCCGCTAGAACTTAGAACTAGTTAAACCTAACTGACCTAAGGACATCACACACATCCAAGCCCGAGGCATGGTTCTGACCTGCGACCGAAGTGTTACTGGAAGAGGCTGCACTGCATCATGTTGAAGAGAGTACATCAACGAGTACATGAGCAACTGTGCATGACCAACAACTACATCCGAACCAGCTCCAACACTTTGTACCAACTCCAATACTCACAAGCACGTGAATGAAGCTCGAACCAGATCAGAGAGCTGGGACGGACGCTACCACCAATACCCTGTTGGAAACCTACCTATGAAACATAGCTTCAAACCGCTGTAGCACAGAAACGGGTTGCTGTTCAAGATATCAAGTACTCACTCCCTTCAACAAGTCCTAGAAGTTTGTAATGGTAATTTCCAAATACCGTGTATAATATAAATGCATTATATAGTGGACACAAATATGTGTAGCACAAGTTTCATGACGTTAAATAAAGCAACACCAAACACAAATTAGCCTAACGAAACTTGTGCTACAAAGTTGTTTGTAAGCTGAAAAGCAAGCGGAAAGCACGTGAAAACGTAAATTAGTAACACATTCGTAACCAGTACGCTACACCAGCAAGTGATATTCATTTGACACTCAGAACTGTCGTGTTCTCCATCTCTCCTATTTTTTCGTAAATACAACCATACCTGTAGTTGAACATATTCACGATTGTCAGGCATAACTGAAGCAGAAATGCGAGCTATTTGATTTAACGAAAAGAACTGATGGGACACTCTAGAGTACTTTATACTTTTAAGTTATGGAATTGTTTTAACTATGTACTTGTTTTTGATTGCTCTTTACTGACACAAATCCTATTTTCGGTATGTTCATTGTACAGTTTAGCCTAATTTATATCTCTGGCCTCAATTGTATTTATTTATTTATTTTGGATTTTTATCGACCCCTAGACATAGCCATCAACCATCTTGCCATTAAAGAACCTTATAACAGTTACGAATGTCGCTTCAAATTTGTGAATACCCAAGATCAATATTTTACCACCTTGTATCTAATCTTGCTATCATTTCCATGTCATAAACTCATACTTAGAGTTTAACTAAACCTTAATAACTAAAATCGTAGAGTTTCATTTTTGCTAACATATAGTTATGTCTGAGCCCACACACTAATTTCTGTTAGCGATAACGTTTCCTTTACAGGGAGTGTAGTGGAACTGATACTGAGATCGTTGTCTGAGTACATCGCTGTCCATATTGCTGCACTTACCTGGACTCTGCATGTATCTTCCCACCTTGCAGGCCCCTGGTTCAACACCAAATTCCTAAAACACTCACAGAGCCTCCTTACCCAACTGTGGTAGGAAGACAGATCAGAACCAGTCGCCCGCATGTTATAGGTTGTGGAGCCATTTATCATCTGTTTGAATTTGACGTAAAAGGTTAGAGTTACCTTGTATGTTAAGCTATAAAGACGTTGTATTCATAAAATATTCATAATGATCAGACTTTCACAGAGGAAATTTATTTCTCTTGCTAATAAAGAGATCCAGTTGTTAGTCAACCGTTTGTAACCACTTAGGTCACTCGTTCGAATCTGTACAGTGCAAAGATACACGTACTGTGCCTTAAAAATGAAATCATTACTAGGACCTTCAGTGGAGATGGAAGACTCAAATTTTTTGGTGTACGATTAGATAAAAGATGAGGAGACTAGATGTAGTACAGATATACTTCTAGTCTGCCGTTTGCAGATAAATACAACAGATTACGAAAAATTACTGCCTATTCCTATTGTACCTCTCATTCATTATGTTATCAAGTTTTTTTTCTGTAACTACTAAAATCTTTTCATTATTCTAAACATTCTTTTACAGCTAGATAGCAGCTCTACTTTCCTAGTCTCACTGTCTCCTTCGCTCTATCTTTGCTCCTTCCCTGTATCATTTTATTTTCATTAATTCATTTTCTTGTGTATAAGTAGTTCTGTGGTATATTGTGCTGCTGGGTTTGGAGCTGTGCGGATAACTATTTATGAAGAAAAGAAACAATTTTAATAATCTTCTTGAAGTCGTGCCTCACTGCTTGCACAACAGATATTAAAACCAAGCGGTTAAAAAGCTTTTGTTTTATTACTCTGTAACTAATTTCGGCGTAGCAGTCGCCACCTAGCAGAAACTTTACAAAATTTTCACGGTGAACACAACATGTCTATAATTTTAGGAAGTAATCTGCAATTACTTGTCGCTGTGGATTACATTTGTAAATTATGTGTTTGAGACCTAGCCCAGCACACGGTATTTATGGCCACACTGTCTGGCATTGCGGTAATTAAGTGTATAGCGAGACGTTCCTTTTGAATCAGGCTATCTATAAGTGAAAACCATATGAAAGTCCATAAAGTAATCCCGCACATTAGGCTTTACACCAGGCATGGATAACCTTTGGTGAACCAAGGGCCTGACTTAAGCTAGTGGGCTGCCTCGTTAGGAGGCGACAATAGCGCTCCTAGCGGTGTTTATTGCGTCCGTGACGTTCCCGTTTATGGTGTAACGTACGGATATGAATGGCACCCTTTTCCAGCTCGCCACACCAACGGATTGTGTATGATAACAACTGTTTCTGAGAGTAAGTTCATTTTATGTTCTCTTGGAATTTCTTCTGAGGGCCGGATTGAAACAAATCGTAGTTTACACAGAAGAAAAAAACACGAAGAGGGACCTCAATTTGTAATATGTACATATAGATATAAGTCAAATGTCGCTGTTCTCTAGGGTTGGGGGCGGCTGTTTACTGCTCTTTCCGCCAGACATTGCCTCTCTGTAGCTCCCATCATTGCCACGAGATGTCAGTCTAAACACCAGTTAAATATGGAACAGGTAACAACGTAGGTATTATACACTCATCATTACTATCATAATATTATATATACAACCCTCCCTCGTAAATTATCTTATATGTTAGTGGCAACCCCTTCAGTAGATCCTGGGATTAGCCTTCAATATTGACAGGAAAATGTTGTATGGACTTTATAATTTTGTAGATCGAATTTACCACGAAAATAGTAAAGATGCCTGCTGGATGATGACCGCAAGATTGGAACTATTTGAAGAGCATTAAAACAAAGACTTTTAACAGCTGGGTGTGGTTATGTTGAAACAAAATAAATTTTATTGATATACTGCAGATAGTAACTGTGAAGAACGTCCTGCATGGGTTTCTAAGGCAGTGGTCAAATCAAATATTAGTGCGGCGCGTGGTTGTCAGCCGTATTTTATAATACTATGCATGAAGTAACTGCCGAGTCTAAAAAAAACGTCAACTAACGCTAAGAGCTTCTTAATAGTGTATTTTTCTGCTCAGTAACGAACAAAAGAACAAAAATAGAGAGACAGTAATATTTTAAGATGTGATTACTATTACTCAACGCCACTGAATTCGTCCTTGAGCTAAGTAATGCTACCACTTACGTCAGGGGCAGAATGGTAATTAGCGCGGACTGTGGTGCGTTGACAGACGTGAGGGGGGGGGGGGGGAATTTCAATGTTTCTGGTCAATAGTACCTACTCATTTATGGAAGTTACCAGTTAATAGTAAGGGGAAGGTGTGGGAAAGCGACCAGGACGGGTAAACTGACCATTATATGTCTTTTACCCTGGGCAGCGCTGGTGTGTGCCGAGAAGTTGTCAGACAAGTTCTATAATACGTAGCCATTGTTGTCAGTGAGAGTGACAGATGAAGAATGTTATGTTATTTTTAAGTAAACGCGTTTTTTGAGTCTTCTGATGTGAGATAAATCACTTATACTATCCTTCTTACTCACTTGTATGGAAAGTAATAGTATTTTACTACCGGGCGAGGTGGCGCAGTGGTTAGCACACTGGACTCGCATTCGGGAGGACGACGGTTCAATCCCGTCTCCAGCCATACTGATTTAGGTTTTCCGTGATTTCCCTTAATCGTTTCAGGCAAATGCCGGGATGGTTCCTTTGAAAGGGCACGGCCGATTTCCTTCCCCATCCTTCCCTAACCCGAGCTTGCGCTCTGTCTCTAATGACCTCGTTGTCGACGGGACGTTAAACAACACTAACCTAACCTATTTTACTATATCAAAGTGTAACTGCCGTCTGTTGGACTACGAATGTAGGTCTTTATTTATTTATTTTTTTTTTTATTTCAGTCTGACGGTCTACTCTGTGGATTACTTATGCCGATGTGATGTCCAATCGAGGAAAGTGACGACACTACTCGCCAGACAAAGTGGACAAAGTGTTCACCCCCATAACAGTTAGCTGCTTCGACATATCATGCAAAATATTACAGATGAAACTGACTTCTAAACCCTTTAGATATAAAGCTATCATCCACTTTTCTGTTCCTCTGTGACAGTTTCGAATTAATTAAATTATATTATTGAAAACAGTTTCTGTTCTGTTGTATTTGGCCTGATACAAAAGGCCACTTGTAAACCGTCTGCTGCACCCACCCCAAATAGTAGAGTGCGAAGACACCTAGTAAATGTGCCCGGAAATGAGAAAAACAAACGAGGGATCCTGTTGCGATAGTACTGGTACGCGCTTAGATATGCAAACTAGTCACTATGTAAGCCTTAAAAAAGAATTTAGTTTGAATATATTATTCTCTTTTTTAGTCAAGATACAGAGGCGAGTGGGTGTACTGGATTTACCCCAGTTCACTACTACTAACGCCATGTCATCATAACGCGCCTCTGCGTAGCATACGAAGTATTGCACCATAATATAAGAATAAAGTTAAAAATTAAAATACCTTTTCCAAACACTGTCAGTGTGAGCTACAGCACATTAATGTTAACATAGCGACATCTCAGAATGATCTAATGAATGTGTTTCGGTAAGTACATTATTTTAAGAAACAAGTAAGTGGTACTAAAGAATGAAAGTAGAAACCTAAAAACTGTTCATAATGTGCAAATGTATGTCACAATCAAAAGTTACAAATTTATCTTTTTGGAGCAATATTTTGGCCAAAATAGGCGTTTTTAAGAAAATTTGAAGGCGTTAAATATTAGTCTCAGAAAGATGAAAATTCCTTTGTAGCCTCAGTTTTGTATAAAAACAGTAACTAAGTGACTCCATTAGGTTAACTCTATTAGTTTTCATGTTATTCAGTAAAAACTAAATTTGGAATGAAAATGTCCCTATTCATATTAGATTAAGTGCTATTTGTATTTGTTAATAGAAAGTTATAATTACAGGACTTGATTACACTCATTAAATAACTCAGCTGTACCAAGTTTCAAGACTTTATTGTAAATAACAATCATTACAAGCAAACTTATGGAGGCAATTCAGAGGTCATGTTCCTAAAAATTCTAACCGACAAAGTTTAAATGCAGTCGAGCTAAAACTATTTCAGTAACTATAGCCGATTGTAAGCTGTTAAACGACAGAGTTATCAATAAATACATGTCCGAGAAAGGGGCCATTTAAATGTTGCTGCCTGTTCCAGAGCAGTTCGATGGTCCACTGCGCCCATATACAAACAGAGCCCGAGAGGTAGAGAGAGGAGACACTCTGCACCGAAATGGCAAACTGTCCACATCAGTGAAACGCCTGTGAACGCTGTGTCTCGGATGACGTCACAGCCAGATAACTACCAAAAGTTTTTTCCGAAAAAGTAGGAAGTGAACTCGCGAGGACTATACACCATTCTGGATCGCTTAGATTTCACGAAAGTAACTGTTTCTGTGCCACCCTAAATGTTGACAAAACAGAGTGGCAAGTGGTGAGATTGTTTTCCACTTTTAAGGTGAGCAATTAACTTTAATAATTAGAAGGACGGGTGATAGATTATTTTACTTGAAACTTGCCATGGAGGTCGCCTCTAACTGCAAATAGTGCTGTTTCTGATAGGGACTTATTTATTATTATCAGGAGTATTATCATGTGTGTACACATGACCTTTTACTGAATGTATTAATCTCTTAGAACACAAAACTTTTATTTACAGTCATAGTTCCTGATCCCTGAGTAAATATCAAGTAGGAATATTTTCTTTCAGTGAGCACAAGAACAATATAGACTCACAGACTGGAAATTATGGAAGTATCGCTTTCTGGCTAACTGCAGAAATAATTTTCAGGATCTTGTAAACGACCATAATTTACTCGCCGCCCCGGACCTGGTAAACTTCTATCGGTCACCATGGTCTGTTGAAAACTGAATTTCTCTTTGAATGGCCCCTTAACCTCCCCTATCCCCCGTCTACCGTTCTAAGTGGCCAGAGATGTCGTCCTAGAATGTGAATATTTGAGCTGAAGTAAAAAAGATTGACGCCAACGTAGTGTAGATCGTACAGTGCCTCCAAAAAGTCTATCACCAGCGGCAAGCTCCTCATGTCTTGCCTTGCGGGGCGCGTAAGGTTCGCAGCACATTCACGTCGCAGTATAAGCTAGAGGCCGTGGTTCACTACTAGTGGTTGCAGTTATGTTGGAGATGGGATTCAACACTGTGGCAATTACAAAAGAATTAATTACTTGCATCAATTACGGTTAAATCCACTGTATTCACCAATAACGCAGTAGTCGCTGGAAATGTTTTCCTCTTTCTTGACGGTAGAGTTTAACATGTTTACACTTATTTGGGAACACAAAAGGCAGTATCACTGTCTACAGTTAATCTGTTGTCTTTGAGTTATTTTCATACACAAATGTTTCAGCTGCACCGCAAATGAAATAGGCGGACGGAGACAAATGTGATGAGCGAGGGGGCAACAGACCTTACCTAATTACTCTGCCTCCATGGATTTCATCAAAAAGTCGTACAGAAAGGTGTGTCATGTAAACAGTTACGTTGTTCTGTTGAAAAAATGAATGACTGATCTCATTTTCATTCAGTAGGGCAATAAATGGTTAAACTATTAGTGAACAATAGGCATCGAAGTAAAGGTACTATTTGAAAAGGTCGATCCTATAATTCGCGCTCATGTTATGGCAACCCACATTCCGGTTTTCCATGCGTGCAATGGCATTTTACTTGAGGCATGTGGATTTTCTGGTGACATAGTTCGTGAATTTTAGGAATTAATGTAGCCAGTGGGTGAAACCAAGACCCATCAGTAAGAAAGCACCAACTACATGTCGGTTAACAATGTAATGGTCATACAATGAAATTGCTGCACAGCAGTAATTTTATACGGGAACATCACTAATTCTTTGGTCACGGCTTTATGTGCTGTCGTATAAGAGACTTTAACCTCTTTCGATATTCTACTCACTGAAATGAAATAATCGTGTGGCGCTGTTAGCCGGGAGGCCCCATCCAGGGAAGTTCTGCCGCCGAGTGCGATTCTTATTTCAGTCGACTTGCGTGCCGGTGATGAGCACTAAATGATGATGAGGACAACACAACACCCAGTCCACGAGCGGAGAAAATCTCCAAGCCGGCTGGGAATCGAACCCGGGACCGCTGCACGGTAGGCATGCACGCTACCACTCAGCCAAGCAGGCTGACAGTCTACTCACTAATCTTGTTGGACTCGGCATCATGATGTCCGAAATGTCAAGCTTCCGTTCTGTTGAAACTGAAGGCATACCAACTTTTTTTTATTGACATTTGTGGTACGTTCTATGGGACCAAACTGCTGAGGTCATCGGTCCCTGGGCTTACACACTGCTTAGTCAAACTCAAACTATCTTACACTATGGAAAACACACACCCATGCCCGAGGGAGGACTCGAACCTCCGACGAAGTGAGCCGCATGAACCGTGGCACGACGCCTACCAATTCGTGGTACATCTTGAGGTGAATCTGTTGTCTGAAACCTGCGAATTAAATAACGTAAAGTGCTACCATGTGGGCACAGTGAAGCAGGAAGGAGCAACAAAAATGCCCACTTCATATGCTCTGTCAAGTTTCCACCTGCATGGAAATTCTCTTCCACTAAAAACGCTCCCTTTGCAATAGTAAAAATTCTCAATACACTCAGCTTACACAAGAACGAGATATTAACGAACTAAGAGCTGCAACGCAGATGCAACACCTTACCCCCACCCTACCACTGCAGGTCGAAGGAACAACTGCAGGCAAGACTTTAATGTGCTGCCAACCTTACGGGCCCTGCAGGCGACACACGCGACGGCCGTCCCTGAGGAGGGACATTGAGAACGCACGGTATCTAAACAGCAGCAACAAACAGAATGACGGCTCGTTCTCCTTTGTGCCCAGCAGGCACTTAGATCCTCCAACCTCCAGTTCTCGATAAGGCGTAAACATCGTATGGCGTTAGAGCAGTTTTCTTTACAGATAAGAGTGCTGTAGAATATGTGAAAAGTCAGTAAATTATCAGGTGAACGCTTCCCTTGTGAAATGCAGAACAGCCGAAGAGCAGGGCCGCGCGGCGTTCGACCCGCAGAGCAGCTGCCGCCTGCGTGGCCGCCGCTGGTTGGGCCACGTGGTGGCGCGGGGTTGCCACCACCACCACCACCACCACAGCCGCCGCCGCCGCTTCAATAATAATTGCGGCCACTGAATGGAGGCACGCCGCCCTGAATAATGAACGAGCCAAGTTGCGCTGCGCTTCCCCAGAATACAGCGGCGCTGCGAGCGGCGCGGCCGACTCGGAATTATTTTAAGGAGCCCGGAGGGCCGGCGGTGGCGGAAAATCGCACCAAGGCCGAGGCGGATGCCGGGGTGCGGCGCGGGCCTGTTGGCCACAAAGACATAACCGCCATTACGGGCGCAAAGTGCGCGCCGCGACAATGAGGAAGTGAGCGGCCCGGCGCACAATGGCCGCGGCCGACGCGTCAAACTTGGCGCCGACAAAAGCTCTTCATTATAAGTTGCGGCCGCCAAGTTTGTTTCGGGCGCCGAGACGCGCGCGCCCGAGGACCCTAGCCGCCAGCCGCCAGCTGCTACCTGCCGCCTCCTGCAGGCCGGCCGTTTGGGGAGTGGCGTCCCGTAATCAGCGGCCCGGCTACGCTTAAACACCGCGGCTTAGCCATCGTTATGGCGGCGCAGCCCATACTTTACCTTTATGATGTAACTGCCAAGTCCTGCGCGTAAAGTACCCATATTCGGAATCATCGAGGCATGGGCTGCATCGTAGTAGGGATGGGAAAAACCGATCGGTTAAAACATATGTGGGTATTTTAGTTCCCAGTATCCGGTATTTTTAGGTATTTTTTTGGTCTCGGCTATAACAGGCATTTTTAATAATTACTGAGTAAATGAACTTTTTGAAAAATCGAATAATTTTTATTCATAAAATTTGCATTTTTTAAAATACTGCGTCATTGTAAAAAACAGGAAATGCGATCAGCGCCATTTTAATAACAAAGCCAACAGTTAGAAACTGGCCAGAAGCACATGACATAACAATTGATACAGCATTAATTTCTTTATTTCAGTCTATGATCACAAACTTGTTAGGTTCTCGAATTATCGATTTCCGTCAGCAATGAACATCTTCAGATCTGATTTAAAAACCTGTGCCAGTATAATGGAGCCATGATTTTGAAACAGATCTGAAGGTGGTCATTTCTGACCGAAACCTGTAGTCTGAGGACCTAACAAGTTTCTGATTACAGGCAGAAATAAAGAAATTCATGCTACGCTTTCTGGATCTCTGTTTGATTCACGACCGCGTCGCAGCTTGTAAAATTAGTACAGCATTGCTGAGGCAATCATGTCGTCTTTGCCGTGTGGCGGGGCTTAACGTACGCGTGTACATGCAGTGTGCTACTCTTTCCCCCACGTGGCCTAGCCTATACGGTAATTTCTCGCCTCCTTGCCGGACATCCGTGGTACTGCCGTAAGGGACCAAACCCAGTCTCCAAATATTTTTACAAAGTGACTTAAAAATGAATTACAATGGTTCATTTGTTTTAAAATATTTAAGTTTTGTTTGCAAATTTTATAAAATAATAAAGGAGGAAGGGAATTATGTTAAAAGCAATAAATTAAAAACTTAACAAATCATTCATTCTACACAAAAAATAACTGAAAGCAGCTGACCCACCGATTGTGTCTACATAATATGTCTATCTCCTCGCAGCCCTTGAATACGGACAAATTAGCACGAAAAATAGAGTTATTCGACTTAAGTTTTCATTTCTTAGCACCGACTATTCGTAGTGCGCAAGTAATGGAGTGAACCCCGATTACAGCGTGTTTTTTGAACAGAGTTTAAGGATCAATAGGCAAAAATTGGTGATTTTCTGTAGTATTCAACCATTCATCACTTTCTGAGAAAAGCAGCAAATGAAGGTCGTACGGTACTATGTTTCCTTTTACTTGCCTATTTAATTTAATTGTTTGATCCCGTGTATCTTGCAACTGAGAAAACCGAAGTTTTTTGAATCATTGTTCGATTTCTACGTTTATGGTAGAAACTGACGGTTATTTTGGGGAGAGGGGGCGGCGTGCTTAACAGTCAGGTTTAATTGGCATGAAAAAAAAACGATATAACCGAAAATCGATTGTTTCAGCGATAATCGCCATGCCTACATCCTGATTGGACTTCAAAACCTGCCGTGTAGGAATATGAGCTTATCTAGTAACGGTCCAGATCTGGGAACAGGCTCAGGACTTTCTTGCAGGTCACTCTTAACCAGACAGATGTAATGGTAATTTCGGGAGAAATTCCAAGGGATTCCAGAATGAGATTTTCACTCTGCAGCAGAGTGTGCGCTGATATTAAACTTCTTGGCAGATTAAAACTGTGTGCCCGACCGAGACTCTAACTCGGGACCTTTGCCTTTCGCAGGCAAGTGCTCTACCATCTGAGCTACCGAAGCACGACTCACGCCCGGTACTCACAGCTTTAGTTCTGCCAGTACCTCGTCTCCTACCTTCCAACTTTACAGAAGCTCTCCTGCGAACCTTGGTAGAGCACTTGCCCACGAAAGGCAAAGGTCCCGAGTTCGAGTCTCGGTCGGGCACACAGTTTTAATCTGCCAGGAAGTTCCAAGGGATTTGTTTACAATTTATACAATGATTATGTACAACATATCTTAACTCTAGAGAATCCAACGCTGTGGAGAGCTGGAGGAGGCGGATTTACTTTGTACCCATCTATTGTAAATATTATAATCTAGTCACGTACTTTGTATTTGAAAATTTTGAAGAAAACTGTTGATTGCCTAACTCTTAACTCACGAGGTGACATTCCTGTAACGTATTCTACGAGGTGGGGTCCCGGAACCCTGTGATATTCGTGGCTGTAGCCACCAGTATTTTATCTTTCTAGAAGTTCGCCTTGATGCAGCTTGATACACGTGAAGTAGCATATAGTATAAGAGTGGAGTGAGGTATAAGCAACAGATGGTACAGTACATACCATTCCCGTGGGAGAGTCCGTCAGTTGTACTGAACATGCTTCTGATTGGTCGGCACATTCGAGTGTTAGGCGCCAAAACGCGTAACGTCTCTTATTAATTATTTACATACTTTTCATTGCATTTAACCCAGCTTTCAGTACGACAATCTATTATGGTTACGCTACAAGTCTTCCGTTGTTGTTTATTAAATTTCACTAGTTTTGAGAAATATAAGAGTAATGATATTACAACCAAAGAGCTTTGGACACCTTAGGGTCGATTTGGCGCGTGCTCTGTTTCGGACGGACATGTCGTGCTCTATATCGGAAGTTGTCAGAAAAATTACAGTGCTATTTGTAGTGGACGGGCCAGACAGCCAATCCACTATGACCGGTAGCCGAAAGGCACGCGTTAAGCTCACGCCGAATGGCGTGAGGCCTGGAACAGTTAAGGGAATTTATAATAGCAAATAAAGTATGTAGTTGATGTAATACTTAACTTTAAACCATAATTGGAGAACATCGCTCTTGTTGATACATCAATAATAATCTCAATATAAACTGGTAATGGCGCCTTGCTAGGTCGTAGCAAATGACGTAGCTGAAGGCTATTCTAACTATCGTCTCGGCAAATGAGAGCGTATTTGTCAGTGTAGCTTCGCTAGCAAAGTCGACTGTACAACTGGGGCCAGTGCTAGTAAGTCTCTCTAGACCTGCCGTGTGGCGGCGCTCGGTCTGCAATCACTGACAGTGGCGACACGCGGGTCCGACGTATACTAACGGACCGCGGCCGATTTAAAGGCTACCACCTAGCAAGTGTGGTGTCTGGCGGTGACACCACACTATTAACAAAGTTTTGTCGAGTGTTGTAGAAGGCCGTGTAAAAAGTGATAATTTAAAATATAAACAAACAGGATACATTAATGAGAGGTGTCGCCTACAATCATTGTTAGTACTACAGATCTTGCCCTCTGTAGATACAGCGACTAAGTGGCATTTCACAAAAAGCAAAGAGGACAAACACAGGTTTATGTTCGAGATGACAGCTTAGCAGCGTCCGACGAAGAAGATCCCACGACCGACAAGCAGTCTGCTATGCTGAGGGCACAACTTTAGAAGACGACAGGTTGGTGGAAAGAACGGTTAGGGACTATTATTCAATCTCTACAGATCTCCAGCTTCCAGATCTGATTTCCGACACCACAAAGTCTGATTTCTGACCCTTTTATTTAACTTGTGAATTAAAGCTCAAATGATTTCAAATTTTTAATTTAAATTACACAACAATAGTTTTACGATTGTTCGAGTGTTGTTTAAGTACTACTACTTGATTTTATTGTATTAAAAACGCCTGTAATATTTTACTTTTTATAACACAAAATAAAATACTTCTGTGCGTTTTTGTTTAAATAGTACGCATAAACAAAATGTTAGAGTACTGAATTTGACAATCTGAAACATCGTAGTACATGTGTAGCAAGTAAATGTTCACATAAAAGTAAGTTCTTGGTTGTAAACTTGCTTATTAAAGAAACAGAGACTTCTCCATCAGAACTGTCCTGAAGTTCTTCCTCTGAATTGCTGTTCTGTACGCTAGCAGAGGTGTGATGACTGGTTACTGTAAAATCTTTTTCGTCTATTTCTTGATCAATATTACTGACATATTCATCCATACACCAATTAACAATTTCATCAAGCTCAGGATCGTTAAAACTAAAATGTTTGTGGGAATTCATTTTGAACTGTTCTGAAGAGAATAGGCATTTAAATCACGAGCTGCAGTGTAAGAGAACACAACACGTACCAATAACTTGTGTCAACAACAAACAAAAAAGGGGATAATTCAGCCGATAGCAAAATATTATAGGGTTGGCGATATAAGAACGGTAATTGGAGTATAGAAGCATTCCACTAGAACTGACTTTGGTGAGCGAGTTTGAAAATTTTTGAGCGGTTTGAGAGACCACACCTCGCGAGTTAATGAATTATTCTACCAGATTCTACAACTGATTTAAATCTTTCAGTTGAACTTAATCGAAATACTCAAGTCTAATTACGGAGGTCATATTATCTTCCCGATCCACTCCCCCCTCACCCCCTTTTCGCAACAAAACCTTACTTGTACATCAATACCCCTTCAAAAAATTTGTTATTACTAAAAGCCAACAACTGTTAAAGGAATTTGTGTTTTTTTGAATTTCTTGTGGTGGTCATACAGTACACATTATTGATAGTGTCTTGGTATTACCAGGGTTAAACTGTGTTCTTCAGAACCCTGGGGTTCCGTCTGGAACACTCAAGAGTTTCGTGAAACGTACGTGGCTTTCTTCATGATATTCAGAAGGGTAATTCAAAAAACAACGATAGAAATTAGTGCCCCTAAGAAATTGAAAAAGAAAATATAGAGGAACAGCTAACCCTCGCTTTATCTTACTTATTTGGATAAACAGGAGGACTGCAACACTGAGAGCTATTAAGGTTGCACTTATCAGAAACTAGCCTGCCATGACGGAGGGGTGGAGGAAATGGACACAGCAAACGGGAAGGAGGAGACGGACAGAGAGAGGACCTAGTAGGAAATGGAAAGAGAGCGGGAATGATGAGGAGACCGACAAAGAAAGACGGAGGGGGAGATGGACAGCGGAGGGGGAGACAACGAAATTATCACGTACAGGTGTACCCAGCCCCATACATGTTAGAAATGTGTGCCTTTTCTTTTCGTACTTTTCCAATTAAGCAAACTGGGCCACGTCAAAGCGTGGCCTGGTGTAGCTAGATTTGATATAGAAATTGTTCGAATGACCTATTGGCATGTAAGTAACTAACTAAATCAAAAAAACTCCTAGGCGGACGTAATACTAAAAATGATCTTGTAGAATGTATAATGTCTTTAAAAGCGGACAGTTTTGGTTATATCAGTGGCTGTTATCAGTATCAGCTTGAAATATTCAAACCGTGGCTACTCACAGTCACTGACGGTCGCCAAAGTGTTTGAGAATTTTAACACCACCTTCAGCTGGGTTTCTTTAAGTACCGAGACATGTACAACGTTTTAGGTATGCTTTTTGTTGGGGTAGTACGTTTAAATCGTCTATATCTCTCTAATTTATTCAGGTCATATCATGATTGTTAGTGAAAACTGACAGGAATGGAATTATACGATGATTAGACGTGGGACTGCAAATGAGTCGTTCGCTAAATAGTTGTAATTATGTTATAGAAGCCGCTGCTGACATTAGGAAGAAATACTTTCGTATTAGATGGATACTTAAGATTAATGTTTCCTTTCCAGATACTAATTATGACACTTCTTCATTAAATTAAACAACGACTTTACTGTTACCAGTCACTGTTTATTTATCTCCACGACACGTTTCAAAGGTTTAAACATCCATCATCAGGTGAATTTACATTTGTTAATATGACATGTGTGTGTGTGTGTGTGTGTGTGTGTGTGTGTGTGTGTATGTGTGTTGTGTTACGATATTTTGGAGGAACTTGTGGCACTGCCTAGTGGAGAAACAAAACACTATTTCAGAACATGGTTTTGAGTTTCTTCTGACAAAAAACTAATTGTGTATCTAACAGTAAACATTAAAAAAGTAAAATAAAGTACCTCCAGTCGTCAGAGGTTCCTTTCACAGTCGTAACTCATCACATGTATACTCTCATATTCTGTAAACAAATATGCTGTCGGAATGTAATGGGTGCGTGTATCGTATAGCAGAAGAGAAAATATTGTCACAAATTCCAAAGAATATACGTCCTAACAACATTATTATAGAATAATTTTTTTAAAGGATTTGGAGGTGTTGTTTGAGGTGTTTAATAAATTCATTGGAATAAATACTTCAGGTGGTATATAAATCCGATTTTGGCAAGTTAAAATAGCTTAAACTTCGTTCTCATTAATACAATCAGGTCAAACGTTACAAACTTTAAGTACAAAAATTATATTGGCTACAGTGGTAAAATTACACACAAATAACAATTTTGGTTGGGATTCATAGATAGATATGAAAGGCTGGAGGTAGGGGGGGGGGGGGGGGGGAAGAAAGAGAAAGTGAGAGGGTGGAAGGAGTGATTGTATGAGAGCAAACTTTACAAGTCAAGGGGTCTTCAGATTATATCTGTTCACATGTATTAACTGCCTAAAGGTTGCGGTGATACATTGGTTAATGTTTAAAAATATGCAGACGGATGTGCAATTTGTGCCAGTAGTTGTACACATAGTTTCATGCTGATAAGGGGTACTACCTGTTGGTGTGATGATATATCTGTAAATGAGGTCAATATCTTGTACACTCGGGGTCTGTTGTGCTAACATATCTAAATATCTATGGTAAATATTAGGTTATGTGCGTGTGTGTGTGTGTGTGTGTGTGTGTGTGTGTGTTTTGCAATTTTTCATGACGTAGGCAGTCCGCATCTTTCTTTCGATCTGGAAGTAAGAAACAGTTCGCGAAGAATGCTTGGAGGAAGAAATGGAAGCTACTGTGCAACGTGTGTTAGACACAGAAGAGCGCATCATGTTGGCATGACTATTGATGAGGTTAAGTGAATATTGCACCACGACCACCACTGAGGTGACAAAATGCATGAGACAGCGTTATGCACATTTAAAGTGGCGGTAATATCGCGTGCACAGGGTATAAAAGGTCAATGCATTGGCAGAGCTGTCGTTTGTACTAAGATGATTCACACACTTTGGACGCGAAATGGTAGTTGGAGCTAAACGCTTAGGACATTGCACTACTAAAATCGTTAGGAAATTCAATATTCCGAGATCCACAGTGTCAAGAGAGTGCCGAAACGTCTCACCACGGACATCGCAGGGGCTGACGACCTTCAGTTAACGATGGAGAGCAGCAGCGTTTGTTTAAGTTGTCAGTGCTAACAGACAAGCAACACTGCGTGAAATAATCTCAGAAATCATAGTGGGACCCACGACGAATGCATCTGTTAAGACGGGACGGCGAAATCTGGCGTTATTGGGCCATGCCAGCTAACGACCGAAGCAAGTGCCTTTGCCAACAGCACGACACCGCTTGCAGCGCCTCCCCTGGGGTTGCCACCATATCGTTTGGATCATAGACGACTTGGAAACCCTGACATGATCAGATGAGCCCCGATTTCAGTTGGTAAAAGCTGAGGAGAGGGTGCGACTCTGGCGCATACCCAGAAGCCACTGACCCAAGTTGTCTATAAGGCACTGAAGCTGGTGATGGCTCCCTAATAGTGTGCGGTCTGTGTTGATGGAATGAACTGAGTCCTCTGGTCCAACTGAACCAATCATTGACTGGAAACTGTTGTATTCGGCTAGATGTATTCGGCTACTTGTAGATAATTTGCAGCCAGTCATGGACTCCATGTTCCCAAACAACGATGTCATGTCACTAGGCCACAATTTCTCGATAGTGTTTCGAAGAACGTTCTGAACAATTCGAACGAATTATTTGGACCCATATCACCGGACATGAATCCAATCGGACTTTAATAGGGCATAGTCGAGAGGTCAGTTCATGCAAAAAATCCTGCATCGGCAACACTTTCGCAATTATGGACAGCTATAGACGTAGAATCGGTCACTCTATCTACTTGGAAATTCAACGATTTGTTGAGTCCTTGCCACGTCGAAATGCTGCACTAAGCAGAGGAAAAGGAGGTCCGACTCGGTATTAGATGGTATCCCATGCCTTTTGTCACGTCAGCGTACAGTTTCCGGAACGGAAACGAGAATTCCGTCGACTGGTACTTTGTCGAAGTGTAACCTAAGCGTTCACTGCTATCTGTCGTGCTAAATAATCTTTCTACAGAGTATATCAAAATAAAAGTAATAGATTGCGTATTAATAGAAACTGAGTTTTTACCGATGTAATTTGTGCTAACTTTGGTTAACCATCATCATCATCATCATCATCATCATCATCATCATCGTTCTTCTTCTTCCTCAGCCATTAAAAGTTTTTTTGTTTCTTTGGTTTACATGTCACGGTGCCCATCGCTCTCTCGGTCTTCATTGACTTCTCCTCCCAACTGGTTTAAATCTTAACTGGAGAGTTAATCTTCCTCCACTCAATCTTTGGAGTTTCTCCTATTTTCTTTTAGCTTTTATTGATGTTGTTAAATATATTCCTGTTTTTACTAAATTCCAAATCTCGAAATATCAGTTCTCGTACAACCCTTTGTTGCTCTTAGGAGTCTCAGCCCTGTTACTTCCACACGATTTTCTTGGTACTTGTTAACAGGCCACGAGTCACCTCCGTAAACAAGTATTAAGACTGCCATTGTCATAAAATTTCGATCTTGGTTTCTATCCCTGTTTTATTTTTAGACATCTATTTATTGTTCCACATTTATTCAGAGACTTTGATAATTGATCTATTCTTTTAATTTGTTATTTACCATAATTTTTGTCTCTACAGGGTATTTTTCTTCAAATCTATTCATTCATTTTCTTTTGAGAAATCGTCAAATGGTACTCTTTACAAGTCTTACGTAATGTACAAGGTGTTTTGGGGACAGGTTCCTTGTCCAAAAAAGTGTCCAGTGCACATGTGCTCTAGAACGAGGTATGAACACTTCATCATCGATACTGTGAAACACATCTCTTCTAATGTAAGTCCTTTGCTTTTCATATCATGTGAAGGAGTTACTATGAACAAAAACGAGGAAAAAATGTCCAGTAAACATGGGCTCTGAATTAGATACCTTAAGAGGTATGAGCACTTGTTCAGTAGAAGAGATTTGTTTCACAGTAGCGAAGACGAACAAATGCCCATAGCTAATAAGGTATGCACTTTACAACCGACGTCTCCTGGACATTTCTCTCTTGTTGTGGTGTAAGAAACCTGTCGCGAAATTTTGAAAACGTCGTTCTGAAACATCCTGTGTGTATTTCTCTGTCCGGCCGGAGTGGCCGAGCGGTTCTAGGCGCTTCAGTCTGGAACCGCGCGATCGCTACGGTCGCAAGTTCGAATCCTACCTCGGGCATGGGTGTGTGCGATGTCCTTAGGTTAGTTAGGTTTAAGTAGTTGTAAGTTCTAGGGGACTGATGGCCTCAGATGTTGAGTCCCATAGTGCTCAGAGCCATTTGAACCACTTTGTATTTCTCTTTGTAGGTAATTTTCATTCTCCGTCATCAGTGTGGCGTCGTCTGTATGTAAAAAAATAAACAAATAAATGAAGTAAAAAACAATTCAAGCGGGGATTTCTGTTCATCTTAATTCCCCCATTCAAAAAGTTTCTTTCATATCCGGATGAATGTAAATAAATTTTAAAAATAAGGTCAAATATTTTACCGCTGTCGAACTGCTTTGGGATTAGGAATACAGTTCATTGCTTGTACAGACGCTTTAAAACGTTTATTAGGTGTTGTCGTTATGCTCTTTTCCTCGTAATTTCTCTATATCAATACCGGCTATTTAAAGAGTTAGAGCTTGGAACAAGGCTGGGTTTTGCCGCAGACGACAGTGATCTTACTGTGACGATGCCGGATGTAGCAACCGTCCTGTTGCGAGTTATTTGTGAAGATGACCTAAACGGCAGACAGTTAAATAAAAAGACTGTGATCCAGACTGTTTTGTTGACAAACTCCATTTTTCATTGACGATGTAATCTTAGGGCCTCCAGATAATTTCTTCCTTGATTTCGACACCCGCTTTTAGAAACACTCTACCATATTTGTAAAATGTCTTTTTAAACAACGAATCACTTAGAGGTGCTCGTACACTTGGAAGTAACAGGCTCGCTACCGGACATGAGCCGCTCGGGGCGTAAACTGACGCTTGGAGACTCACCCGATCGTTCTGTGGGCCACATCGCGCTTAGACACTCATGAGCACACGACACCGTTGTCTTCACTAAGCGTGAACACCATTCTGTTCCCGCTGAAAAAAAAATGGTATGTGCCTCACGCAGACTTGTTTACGAGTCACTCGCGATGTACGTAATTGCGAGCGAGGTGTTCGCGAGTGGTTCATGAGCCACTTGGCTCGCAAGTGTAGTCTCTTAAGTATGAGGCTTTCACTGAGTTACAGAATACACAGGATCACTGCTTCCTTGTTTTGTGTTTTAATGCCAATGAACCAGTTCCACAGAAGTCTGGTTTTGGTCAAATCTGATAATTTCGGTATCACAAACTCAGAGCCCGTGAGAGATTACTATGGTCTACGTCAGAAACTGATAGGAAAAAGCTTTTAGAAACAATAAATACAAGCAAAAGATAGCTGGAATTACCAAAATTACGCAAATGCTCAACTGTGTGGCGAATATTACCTTCTGTCTAAAGTTGCGCTCTAAAATACTACAGTTCGATAGCTTTGGAGCAGTACGTAAAGGACGTAGCAAGTGGTAGGATCATCGGTAGCATGGTTAGCTTTGCTAAGGAAATAAATACAACGGGATATGTCTGAGACTAATAGGGAGCCTATGATTTCTCCTTGTATATTTGTTGGTTTCGTTGTTTGCTTTGCACATAGTTAGAACCACATGTCATTGAGTGCTACTCCAATGTGCATTTTTTATCCTTACAGAATGCAAATCACATTTTATAACTAATAAAAATAAGTTGTCCATCTAAGTTCTGCACGTTTATTTAACAAAAGCAGCTGCTTTTGATGAAAGCCCGTTTTACATGCGCGAACATAACAAAATACAAAATTGTTATTGTTATTTTGTACTCAATAGAACGTTCATCATCGTGATCAAACGCAAGAATTTCTTGTTATTATTGACGAATGTGAAGGTTATTTATTGATAATAGAAACATTTTTAGATAAGCTCGACGAAGTACTCGAGCAATCAAGCGATGTTAGACATTTTTTTATTTTACCTTTTTGTGAGGATTTGCGTTTTCTAGCGCTTTATGATAAATGTATGTTTTTATTTTATTTTCGCTACAACATCCCTCTCACGTTAAAAACCTACGGTTTTAGATTAAAAGCTGAATTAAAGATTGACTATTTTAATTTTACTGTGAATACTATTTTTTTAAAATTTAGGTTCTAGACATTTCACGGCTTCTGGTTTCTTGGGAAATGTAGTACGACACTGAGTGAATACGCAAAAAAAGCGATCGATATCACGTAACGCCCAATAGGAACGCAGCACACCTTACGTTCAGGTAACATGGGTACGGTCTTAACTGCTAAGGCTACAAGGAAAGCTGCTATAGTCTATGCTTACTTATAATAGTCTATGGCAGCGTACGGTAGTCTTACAAATCTACTTCTGTCTAACAGTCTTTACAGAAGAAGTGTCAAATGCCCCCTTTAACATGACGTTCCGGTGTCGGAATCAGGGCAGGACGGCAGTAGTAAAATATCGCATTAGTGGATTGGATTACACAATGGCCACAAGCTGGCTGCCGTAACGAAGCCTCGCATGTGACCGCGCTAAAAGATTTTCCCACAGGCCGAGCGGCGGAACGTGAAACCTGTTGACGCGGACGCGTGTGTAACCGCACACCGGTCGGACTCGGGCTGTTCCGGACGTCCGCCGCTGGGTCAAAATGAGCACAGCCAGCCACGACGTACCGTGTACCTGCAGCGCCGCACCGGCACTGCATGCGGGGACCGCTCTGCCAGAATGCTGCTGCCACGGCTCAACACACAGGGCCCACTCTCGCCCCGACTGTTTCTTTGCCGTAACGCGCAGAGAGAGAGATAGAGAGAGAGTGGGGTGGGGGTGGCGGTGGGCGGGGTAGAAACATACTAAACCGTAGTTTAGTCCCGATCACAGAAATAAGTCTGCCAGAGCCCGTCAACTTGAAGGTTTTCTGGTTACGATACCGCATCATATTGTAAAATAACTGTCACTGAACGAAATCAACTTTTCGGCGACAGCTGCGGAGGTCTTACTCTTACGCCAATCATCACTGAAAATCACCGTAGCTCTGTTATTCCACAATTTACTGGGTCAATCCGATTTCGTTTTTAGAACATCATCAGGTGGCCGATTGAGTCTGCTGAAGTGAAGTCGAAACGTTGGTTTTCAAAATGGTTCAAATGGCTCTGAGCACTATGGGATTCAACATCTGAGGTCATCAGTCCCCTAGAACTTAGAACTACTTAACCTTAACTAACCCAAGGACATCACAAACATCCATGCCCAAGACAGGACTCGAACCTGCGACCGTAGCGGCCGCGCGGTTCCAGACTGTAGCGGCTAGAAGCGCTCGGCCGCTTCGGCCGGCCGCAAATGGTCTCCAAGTAGCCAAACATAACCATTTCCAGTCATTGATCGGTTTAGTCTATACCATGTGTCTACCAATCGAAATAGTCACGAGCCCAGAAGAGGCACTGTAGGCGATGTTGTGCTTTTAACAAAGACACACTCATTGTTCGTCTGCTGCCACAGCCCACTAACACCCAGTTTCACCCCTGTCCTAGCGGATACGTTCGTCGTACAACGGACGTTGATTTCTGTGGTTATTTCAGGCAGTGCTGCTCGACTGCTGAGACTGACAGCTGTCGGTAAGAGATGGCCGTCGGCCACGGCGTTGTCCATAATGAGAGGTAATACATGAAATCTGGTATTCTCTACAAATTCTTGACACAGCGGATCTCGGGATGTTGAATTTCCTTAACATTACCAAAATGGAATGTCTCATGCGTCTAGCTCCTACTACCATTCTACGTCCATAGTGTATGAATGACCCGAGTACAAACGATAGCACCGCCAGAGAACTGCCCTTTTGTACCTTGTGTATGCGATATCACCGCCATCTGTATATGTGCATATTGCTATCCCATAACTTTTGTCACCTCAGTGTATTTTATAAATATGATTCACTGTCACCCCTTTGGACAGGCCTGCATGATGTCACGAGAAAAATTTAATGGGCCACTGAAAAGTCTAAGTCGAAAAAAGGATCCTGGGGTAGATGCCACTCCCTTAGAACTACTATGTCATAATAGGATTCCGGGGTAGATGCCACTCCCTTAGAACTGCTGATATCTCTGGGAGAGCCAGTCATGACAAAACGATTCAACCACGTGCGCGAGATATATGAGGTAGGTGATACAAGCTTAGACCTCAAGAACAATGCAATAATTCCAGTTCATAAGAAGACAGGGACTGACATGTGTGAATACCAGGAACCATCAGTTTGATAAGTCATGGTTGCAAAATACTGACACGAATTACTTAATGAAAGTAGAGAAACTGGAGGGAGCCGACCTCGAGGAAAGCCATTTGGGTTTCGTAAAAACGTAGGATTACGCAAGGCAGTACGTACCCTAAGACCTACCGTAGAGGACAGGTTGAAGAATGGCAAAACTACATTTACAGAATTGGCAAATTTAGAGAAAGGTTTTGACAATGTTGACTGGACTACATAATTTGAAATTCCGAAGGTATCCGTGATAAAATGCAAGCAAGAAGGATGTAGAATATTAATAATGTTTCTTTAACACGCTTTCGTATATGAACGGGAAACAGAGGTTGAGAAGGGAGTTAGACAGGGTTATTTAACCTGTACATAAAGCAAGCTGTGAAGGAGAGCAAGGAGAAATTTCGAAAGGCGCTAAAAGTTCAGGAAGAATAAACAAGAACTTTAAGGTTTTCTGATGACAGAGGTTGCAAGATTTACATCTATAAAAGTAAATGGAGGTGATAGAATTAAGAAAGGTGATGCTGTGGAATTAGACCAGAAAATGAGACACTAAAATTAGTAGTAGAGTTTTGCCATTTGCGCAGCAAAATTTCTAATGATGAAATGAAATAGCTCACAGAGGACGCTCCCGGGGTAATGAATCTCGGCCACTGACGCGGGGTCACACTGAATAAATGGAGAAACAAGGAAAATGAGCATATGTCATTAAATGATATGCTGTTTAAGGTTTGTGAGAGTAGAAGGTCCGCCAAGGAGAAGGAGGCAGAAATACTACTGATCTATGGAGAATATAAATTTAGGTTGAAACTCGCAGCTTCCTGAAGCGTCGTAACAAGCCGAGAAAGAACTCGTCGGGAAGGTGAGTTCTTATTTGGATATCGCTCTCCGTAGAATGCCTCCGTCAGATTACCATTACGACAAACGTCAACTATAATAAAAAAGTAATCATGACGCAGTTCTCAACAAAGACTGCCTTTACTGTACAGCACATAGCCCATCGTTCTAGAGTACTGCAATACTACACTACATGTGACCATATTTCAAATACGAAATCATTATACCAATTACTGTTACTTTATTACACGTGCCTGTATTGCAAATACGAAATAATTATACCAATTACTGTG
Organism: Schistocerca piceifrons; assembly: GCF_021461385.2. Classification (NCBI taxonomy): domain Eukaryota; kingdom Metazoa; phylum Arthropoda; class Insecta; order Orthoptera; family Acrididae; genus Schistocerca; species Schistocerca piceifrons. The sequence continues at coordinate 425,569,175 of NC_060138.1, forward strand.
CTGATATCTTGCATTCTCCATAGGTGAGTAGCATTTCTACTCATTCTTTGGTGGTGCACAATGTAGTCACACAAAACTTCACCTGAAGACGGTCGACTGAAGGACCGGTGTGCAGTTCATGTTCGTTGTGTTTGCGTTTGTTTACTGTAAGCACCAGCAAGTGGACGAATTGTGTTATCTTAAGTAACTACACTATTTGTTAGTGCAGAGGACTTAAAGAAGACATACTGCAGTTCATGTTTTCGTAACGAAGAAAGCTACCAGAAAGGAAAATATGCTTGTTAATGGCCCCTGGTAGCTCAAAACAACATTTTCTTGATAAATTTCTTTATTCTGCTTCTGTGAAAAAGCTTTTTCGGGTGCTCAAGACAAATGACACACATTCTACAAGATGTGTGAGGAAATAATGAGTCTGACAACATTGCGAGCGATCTGGCAACGCTGTATAATTGTACTTTGTGTACACCGGTAAGTGCAACACTTCCAGATGCTCACTCCGAGGGTCAGCGTCGTACAGTCTTCACGTGATTTCTGAGAGCGCCATCAGTGAAGTTGTGTTTTTTTTGTGTTTTACGAAACAGGAACAGTGGAATTTAGAGCAAAGTTAAGCAATCAAGTTTTATGTGAAACTTGGGGAAACCACGAGTGTGACCTTTCAAAAGTTGAAACAGGCATAAGGGGAACATTCTTTATGAAGAACACAAGTTTTTCGCTGGCACAAATCACGTTGAAGATGAACCTCACTCAGGGAGGCAATCAACTTCAAAAAACCATGAAACAGTCGAACGTGTGCGTGCTCTTGTGAAACCAGACCTACGTTTAACACTATGGATGACCTGTCAAATACTTTCACCGAACATTAACTTCTAACCGAAGTTTGGCACATGCGAAAGATTTGTGCTAAAATGATGCCGAGAAACCTCACAAGTGAGAAGGAGGACAATCGAAGAAGCGTGATTATTGATCTTCTTGAGAGCCAATGACCACGAATGGTTCAGTCGTGTGGTTGCAGCTGATGAATCCTGAGTCCAAGCTACGAAGTGGGCGAATGGCACATTGGGATATCTCCTCGAACGAAAAAAGTTGGAAAGAGCAAATCAAAGATCAAAACAACGCTGATTTACTTTTTCGGCAGATTGGGTATTTTGCACAAAGAATTGGTTCCTCCAGTATCAACTGTCTACAGGCGTTTTTACAAAGGATGTTTTTTAAAGGCTTAGGAAAAGGATAAATCGAGTGAGGCCGGCATTGCAGACAAGTGGCTGATACATCACGCCCCATGTCAGACCGCCATTTCCATCACGTTTCTGTTGTTCTACAGCCTCCCTATTCATCTCATCCGAATCCTTGTGCCTTTTTGCTTTTCCAGAAATTGAAAAATCTCTTAAAATGGCGTCCCTTTGGGACCTTGTACGACATTCAAAAGAATGTGGCCAACATGTTAAGGGCCCTGTAAGTCGAAGCCTTTCAGCACTGCTACCAAGACTGGGGACAACGAATCTGCCGGTGTACAGCTGCCGGAGTCAACAACTTCGAAGGGAACAATACTGATGTAAGAAAAAAAGTAGAACGTTTGGTGAATAAAAAATCAGTCTCCTTACTTTTCTCACTCATCTCGTATATGTAGATGTGGATGCAGAACGCGAACTGAAAGTGCAAACACTGCGATTCACTCGAAATATACCGGTGCGTGTGCGACGGACAAAGTGCTACACCCCTGCTGCTGCTGCTGCACTACTTGATGGCTAAGTAAGAATCAAAGAAAAATGAGCGAAACCTTTCAGTGGAAAGAGGCAGCAATAACGAGGGGCTGCCCGGACGGCCTCGGAGGCTCGTGGCTGGCTGCTGCCGGCGCGTTGGCCGGGCTGAGATAAAACCTAGCGGTCGGCGTGCTATTCCTCGTCGGCGCGACGAGTTCTGAAAGTGGGCCGGCGAGACGGGCCGAGGCGGTCGCCGTTTCGAGGCAATCACATCAAAGCTGTCTGCCGGCAGATAGCTTTCATAGCACTCACAAGGACGGCGCCCAGCTTTCAGGCCAGACGCTTATTCACCGTCCCACCCCAGAGTACCCAACAGCGTTATTCCTTCCTTCCTTCCTTTCACTCCCTCTCCGCCTTTCCCTCCCCTCTCGCTGAGAATTTCCGCATCACTGGTCCGTGGTCAGTTCCTTGACTACATATCTTTCATCTCCTGTCAGGGATGAGGCCAGTGGATCGCGGCCGGACCACAGTTTCCGTTTCGTTATCCAGTTAACTGCCTGAAATACGTGGCGGTCCATTCCGTTGACATCGATTGTGCTCTTCCCAGGACTTTTATGTCCTCAACTGGCTGTGTCTACAGTTCAAAGACATCTTTTATTGCAGGTTTTTCGGTGAAATGATGCTACAGCGTTCACGTCTGCGTCAGTGGAAGGCCCCACACACCTCCTGTCGAGTATGATTTTCTTTAACTCTTTTCTATATCGTCAGTTAGATAGTGGTCGCCGATAGCAGTGGATCGGGCAGCTCATGGGGGTTGATTAGGTATTCTTAGACAATATTACAAACAGGTTAAGACGATATTTTTCCCACTTTGCACTTTCTGTCATATACACTATGTGATCAAAAGTATTCGGACACCCACAAAAGCAACCATTTTTCGTATTAGGTGCATTGTGCTGCCACCTACTGCCAGGTACTCCATATCAGCGACCTCAGTACTCATTAGACATCGTGAGAGAGCAGAATGGGGCGCTCCGCGGAACTCACGGACTTCGAAAGTGGTCAGGTGATTGGGTTTCACTTGTGTCATACGTCTGTTTCCACACTCCTAAACGTCCCTAGGTCCACTGTTTCCGATGTGATAGTGAAGTGGAAACGTGAAGGGGCACGTATAGCACAAAAGCGTACAGGCCGACCTCGTCTGTTGACTGACAAGAGACCGGGGACGGTTGAAGAGGGTCGTAATGTGTAATCGACAGACACCTATCCAGACCAACTCACAGGAATTCCAAACTAAACTGCAAGTACTATGACAGTTAAGCGGAAGGAGAGAAGGATTTCATGATCGAGCAGCTGCTCATAAGTCACATATCATGCCGGTAAACTGCGAACGACGCCTCGCTTGGTGTGAGGGGCGTAAACATTGGGCGATTGAACAGTGGAAAAAACGTTGCGATCCGACGGCAGGGTGTGGGTATGGCGAATGCTCGGTGAATGTCATCTGCCGGCGTGTGTAGCACCAACAGTAAAATTCGGAGGCGGTAGTGTAATGCTGTCGTCGTGTTTTTCATGGAGGGGGCTTGCACCCCTTGTTGTTTGGCGTGGCACTATCACAGCACAAGCCTACATTGATGTTTTAAGCACCTTCTTGCTTCCCACTGTTGAAGAGCAATTCGGGGATGGCGATTCTATCTTTCAACACGATCGAGCACCTGTTCATAATGCACGGCCTGTGGCGGAGTGGTTACACGACAATAACATCCCTGTAATTGACTGGGCTGCACAGAGTCCTAACCTGGCCTGCACAGAGTCCTGACCAGAATCCAATAGAACACCTGTGGGATGTTTTGGAACGCCGACTTTGTGGAGGCCTCACTGACCAACATCGATACCTCTCCTTTGTGCAGCAATCCGTGAAGAATGGGCTGCCATTCCCCAAGAAACCTTCCAGCACCTGATTGAACTTATGTGTGCGAAAGTGGAAGCTGTCATCAACGCTAGGGATGGGCCAACTCCATACTGAATTCCTGCATTACTGATGGAGGGCGGCATGAACTTTTAAGTCATTTTCAGCCAGGTGTCCGGATACTTTTGATCACATATTGTATGACACAAGGGATGGTTGAATGGAGTGAAAAGTCTAATGAGTAAGAAACATGGACTGTAGAGTAGATCGAAAGAAGAAGTAAGTAATGAGAAGTAGCAGAGATGGCAGCTGCGGGAAACTTATAATAATTGGTGATCACGAAGTAGATGAAGCTAAGGTAGGAAAATGACCGATGACGATCGGAGCAACGAGAACGTAAAAGGCAGATTAGTACTGGCAAAAAGGGCACTCCTGCGAAACAGAAGTCTGCAAGTATCAAACATAGACCTTAATTTGAGAAGGAAATTTCCCAGAATGTACGTTCGGAGCCCAGCATTGTATGGTAGCCGGACATGGACCGTGAGGAAACCGAAACAGAAGAAACTGAGATGTGGTGATACAGAAGAATGCTTGTGGATTAGCGGTACTAGAGGGAGCTCTAGTGGGTAAAAACTTTAGAGGAAGACGGAGACTGGAATACTTCGATCAAATAATCGAGGAGATAGGTTGCAAGTGCTACTCTGCGAAAAGGTTGGCACAGAAGAGGCTTTTGTAGTGCGCCGCATCAAACCAGTACGTACAGGAAGCTTATAAATTGGCGTCCATAAATGTGTGGATGTGTTTCTGACATCATACCATCACAATAAGGCCATCTGAAGACGAGTCGGAAATTCCTTCGGTACACATTTACGAAAAGATTTACCCCTAGTGACCCATGATCACGCAACGCACTGCAGAGGTGTATTTGTGCTTACATTCTTCTTTAGAGACGGTCTTGGAACTTGGTTTTAGTTTATGTCTTTTGTTCTACTTTTTGTTTGTCAGAGTAACTTGTACAACTTTCACTGATTGCCTTTCGATGTTTTGTGTTGTTTTCATCGATCACATCACGGAATGCTGTATTAAGTGAGTGAACTGAAGGACATATAATACATGTTTGGTCTAGCACATGCATATTAGGTAGCATCACGTCATATTTATGCAGATAATTGCCGTAGGAGGCGGTTATCTTGTGTGATATTTGCTCGACTCTGCCAATACTTGGGAAAGACAAGCGGACAGGAAAGTATGAAACGCAAAACCAAGGCACACATCGAAGCAGGAGGAAGTCTTTTCGAGTAATTTTTGGAAATATACATTGTTAAATGAGTTACATGTAACATAAGCTGCAAAACCATGTAATTCTATAACCATAATACATATTCTCATGTCAAGAACACATCTCCACATTCACTGACACCAGTTTATAAATATCCTACATATACAGTGTCACGCATGCATGTCCAAAGAAACTTTGCGTCGTAATTTGGAAAAACATGCATTGCAGCGTCATATTTATCCACCAACACCGGGCAAGCGACTTACAAGTACAAATGTATGGGAACACCAGTATGCATAATGGACATACGAGTGCAGGTTGTAGATGCATGGTTGACGATGTATGGCAGTTTGAGTGTGACCGTGATTCGTCCTGGAGGAGCCAAATGGACAGTCTGCTTTCCGCAGCGTTGCAGAGAGGACTTCCTGGTTATGTCTCCTCCGCGCGGTCGCGAGTGTCCATAGTTGTTTACTACTTCGTGGCTGCTAGTTTGGAGTCCATTATTACCGACATAATATGGCACATTCGTACAGACAAACCACCATCAAGATCGCTTTTCAACCCGATCATGGACGGCCTCGAGCTTTTGAAGTGGAACGTTTTCTACGTGACGACGTTAAAATTGATCCGCAGGACATAATTGGTAGCCATCTCTCTATCACGAGCCGTGTGATCTACGTCAAGTTAGTAAGTGACGAGGTGTGCAACACAATAGTGTGCGCGCACATACGAACAATCTTAAATTAAAACAATCTGATGGCCATATTGGGGCAGTCTCTATCGATCACACGGGGCTCCGTACTATACGAGTCTTCGAACTCCAGTTCAAAGTACCACTGCACGTAGCGATCACGGCTTTTCAGCCTTACGGCAGAGTGGTCAGCCACATGACCGAAAAATAGACCACCTTTACAACGTACCCGTTTCTTAATGGGGCACGACAGATCAAAATTGAACTGACAAAACATGTACCATCCTATCTTGTCATCGGTAGATGTAGGGCGATTATTATGTATGATGGACCGCCACGCGCTTGCTCCGGTTTTGGCCAAGAAGGGCACGCCGGCCGGTGTGGCCGTGCGGTTCTAGGTGCTTCAGTCTGGAACCGCGTGACCGCTACAGTCGCAGGTTCGAATCCTGTCTCGGGCATGGATGTGTGTGATGTCCTTAGGTTAGTTAGGTTTCAGTAGTTCTAAGTTCTAGGGGACTAATGACCACAGATGTTAAGTCCCATAGTGCTCAGAGCCATTTGAACCATTTGAAGGGCACGCCACGTCGGATTGTCCCCGACGACGGTTTGCTCAAATCCTAACAGGTGATTCTATGACTCCTCACAGGGTGACGACGCTTCCTGTCAATTATGCCGGCGTTGCACGTGCGGCCACCCTTTCCGATGCCGACAACATTCGTCTCACAGCCGCCCCCGATAGTGAGGCTACGATGCATCCTGCAGTACCGGATCCAGCCCTTACAACGGCGCCCCCTCCTGAGGACAATCACTGACCGACCTTGCAATAAAGCACGGATGACAGGGTGGACATTGACCCACGGGTTGTGCCGACAGCGGCTTTTCTTCCAGACACCGTAGCAGCTGAAGAAATTCACCCCCATTCGGATACTGAAGCACACGTCCGTAAACAGCGCTCATCGCGGAAACACAAGAGACGGTGGCGTGCTCCATCGGACGAGTGCTTGCAACGAACGTCTGACATGGACTGTGGACAATCCGACGACGGTACCGGAGGTAAGAGGCCGCAGTAACATCCCATCTAACAGATCACCATGGTGACGGCTTCAGTCCCTCCGACCCCACGGAACAGCAGGATCACATGCAGACAGCCGCTGCCGATTACCAGCCAGTAGTGCTGAAGGAGTCTGCACCGAGTGTCGCAGCAGCCACCCACAGCCGATGATATTTCATGGCGACTGGAAGGACGACGGTGAGGAAATCTCCTTGCCCATCGTGTCGGACGACACGATCGGGAATTCACCCCAACCAGTGTTGATCCTTTTCCAGTGACAACGATAAGACAGCCTGACGTCAGTTGCACACACCCCTTCCAAGGGTATTGATAGCCAACAAGGGTGCTATGGACAGACCTCAGACTTATCGAGTTGCGACTAGAAACTTCAACACTATACGGACGCGTGCTAAGTTACCCTTGTTTCAATATATTTTGAATCCTGCTTCCATCGATATAGCCTTTTTCCAGTAGGAATACGTCGACGACTTCCAAAGCATATACCGTTACGACGCATGTGTCTCTCCAGCTTCCCCCACAGGCAGGGGCGTCGCTGTACTTCATCGGGAAGGAATAGTGGCGTACGATATCCTCTTTCTACCTGGGGCAAGAGGAATGGCACTCACAGCACTGGGTGCCCACCTTATCAATATATACGCATCTTCCGGGACGGACAAATGTCGCAACGTTCACGATTCTTTGCGGAAGACGTTGCCCGCTCTTCCAAGGCCGCCACGACCATCGGGTGTTTGGAGGTAACTACAATTGCGTCCTGGCACCCAGAGACCAACTCCCACGACATAAACCATGTCCGGAACTCGAGACCCTAATCCGAGACATGCAGGTGGTGGACACTTGGGAACATCTTCACTGTCACCGACCGGGATTCACACACTTCAAGAGTCACTCTTCCAGTCGCATCGACCGGATTTCTGTTTCACGCTCTCTTGCCGCTAGGACACATGAACTGTGGCCTGCAGCTTTCTCGGACCCCTCAGCTTACATTTTTGGCATCACCCTACGGCGACAACAAGTGTGGAGAAGCCGCTGCCCGTGGAAATTAAACGTCGCTCACCTGTCGTACCCGGATTGCCGCCAAGCCGTTGAAAATACCTGGCATTTGTGTGAAAATGGCCTCCGTACATATCTCTCCACGTTCCGCTGGTGGTTGGACAGCGCCAAACTGGTACTGAGGCGAACGTTGATAGCCTACGGTCGCGACCACGCTGCTTGGTTTAGACATACACTCGATTTTTACTTCAGAGTACTGCAAGACTGCGATGCCATGTCGCCGTCTCCGGAACGGCAAACGGCGGTCCAACGTGCTAAAGCTCACATCATCGCTAATATGCGACGCCACCTAGAGCGGGTGGCCATCCGCTCGAGGACGCAGGATAGGACAGCGAGCGAATGCCCGTCTATGTTCCACGTGCTTCGTGAACGTAAACGACGCTAAAGAGCGCTGATACGCTTCATCGACACGAAGGAAGGTCGTCGCCTCACCACTCAAAATAACATAAGCACAGCGTTCTACGATCTTTATTATCAGCTCCGTTCAGCTCAGACTCCTGATGCAACAGCACTGGAGAACGTCTCTCCGACAATTTACGGCACCGTCGCCCCGGCAATGGAAGCGGCCTTGATAGAAGAAATTACAGAAGAAGAAATAATCAACGCCATTAGAAAAGGAGCTGTAAACAAGTCTCTAGATACTGATGGCCTCCCCTTGTAATTTTATCAGACTTTTCAATATTTATTAGCCGTCCGATGGACGGACATCTGTCACGAACTACTATCCCCAGATGTGCCGCTCCCTGAGGTCCTTGTAGAAGGGATGATTATTCCTATTCACAAACCTTCCGACGGATCACGGACGCAGTACTACCGCCCGCTGACGCTACTGAATTGCGACTTTAAGATCTTTCCTTGACTCTTGGCGGCGTGGATGCACCAGACCTTTTAACACGTCATCTCACCCTATCAAACGCCATTAGGAGGCGACAATAATATTCAAACAGCACTCAGTGAATATCGTGACTTGATCACACTGGCGAGGGCATGTCGCTTGAAGGGTGCGCTGGCGGCAATCGATTTCAGTCAGGCTTTCGATAGCGTGGACCACGAGTATTTGGAAGCAGTCCTCCAACATATACGATATCCACAGCCATTTGTTACTGTCGTCATGTGACTACTCCGTGGCGCGACATCCAAGGTGATCGTCGACGGCCGACCTACGCAGCCCTTCACCATTTCTCGATCGATACGCCAAGGCTGTTCTCTGTCCACTTTACGCTGTGGTCATGGAAGCACTCCTATGCGGCCTGCGTCAACGTCTAACGGGTATGAAGTTACGAGGCCACGCTTTCCGATGAAAATCATACGCTGACGACCTGCTGATTTTCATCCTCAACGGCGACGACACCGCCAACGCACTGAATTGGAAGCTACACAACAGCATGGCCACTGGTAGTCGTATCAACGTTACAAAATCAATGACGGTGAACATCGGGGGCGGACCACCTGAGGACAGCGTCACCCCCTTACAGCTCAGAGATGCTTTGAAATGCCTAGGCATTCATTTCACAGACGATATACGACGAACGGCTTCTCACATTTTTCGTCGACTTTTACGAAATATTCGGAATGGGATAGCCAACAACCGCCTACTAGTAATGGACATCGTCCAACGGACCCAGTATGTCAACACACATATATCGTCACGCATTCCACACATTGCCCAGATATTACCTATACTCGTGTTGTTAGCTCGCCGTATCCTGGTGGCTTTTGGGTCCTTCGTGAGTTCAGGAATACTTTTCAAGATCACGTTTGAGACTCTCACCCTTCCCCCGGATCAAGGAGGGCTTGAACTTTATCAGGTCCATGACAGAACGGTCGCCGTATTTGTGAGCACGTTAGTCAAACTATGGCACCTCCGTTCGTACAGTCTGACGAGTTTGTTATTAGAAGAACTAGCGCTGCCTCCCTCTCGCTACCTGTGCCAACACACCACGTCCCTTCGTCACTCTTCTACATCGGTTTCTTTTACCTCGAACTTAGTTGCGTTCGACTTGCGTTACCAGAGACTCAACTGGCGACGGCACGGACGGTTTACCGTATCTTGGAGAGTGGACGACACGAGAACATCGTGGAGTGGAAGCAACCGAACGTCAAATGGCGAGTAGTGTGGAGGACGACTCACCACGTAACACTGGACACTGGTGTCACGGCGATGTGGTATATCACTGTCAACGGTAAGCAGGTGACCCGACCAAGGCTACATGCGATACATGTGGTGGACTCACCCATGTGCACGAGCTGTGGCGTTCAAGACAACGATGAACACCGTCTTAGCTGTGGCGAGTCTACGGCAGTGTGGCACTTAGTGAAGCAAATGTTAGCTTACTTCCTTCGAGTGACGCCGAATCATATCGAACCTATGACTATATTACTCCCGGATGAGTCTTATTACCCACGCACGAAAACTAATGCCGTGACGTGCCTTCGTGGCCATACAGTGAATTATTTGTTTCAACACGGCACTAAGGACACTTTAGACTTTTGGAACTATTTGCAGGAACGACATTGCAAGATCCTCCGTAACCCAAAGTATCGACAATATTTTTCCATTTATTTCCACGACCCTCCACGCAGCTGGATTATCACGGGTAAGAAAAAGCTAAAATTACAAGACAATGATGGAATACTACAAGGTACAACGTGGGTTAGACGTTGGTTGTTGCTAGAAGTGATACCTGGATGATAAACCAGATGGAGAGTTTCGTAGTGAACCCTCGCACTGTGTAGCAGTATTTGCCCCCTTTCCTCTTTTTGTTGACCGAGCGAGATGGCGCAGTGGTTAGACACTGGACTCGCATTCGGGAGGACGACGGTTCAACACCCCGTCCGGCCATCCTGATTTAGGTTTTCCATGATTACCCTAAATCGCTCCAGGCAAATGCCGGGATGGTTCCTTTCAAAGTGCACGGCCGACTTCCTTCCCCTTCCTTCCCCTTCCTTCCCTAATCCGATGAGACCGATAACCTCGCTGTCTGCTCTCCTTCCCCAACCAACCAACCAACCAACCAACCTCTTTCTGTTCCCAGTGCGAAAGGTTCTTCGCAGTTTGTTTCACATCCGGTGCAACATGTAGTACCGGTTAATAGTGGTACGGATTCCATCCTTAGGTTTCATTTAATGCCTTCCTTAGCCTCACACTTTGCTCTCATTCTTTTTGCCCTTTGCTGCACCTACATGTAGGTTTTCAGCTACGTGCGTCCAAAATTCGACGCAACGAGTTTACTTATTAGTTTGTTACTTACTGCTTAAAAAACAAATTAGTTAAATAAAACAACAAAAAAAGTACACAAATAAAAGTAAATGGAAATAACGAAAAAAAATGGTAAGGAGTCTCACTCCATAAGCGGGAAATCCGGGTTCGAATCCCGGTACGGCACAAATTTTCACTGTCGTCATTCCATTCCACAGCTGATGGTTGTCCATTTCACAATTGCGAATACGTCCACAAACAGTTCTTGACGACAGAATTACCAAATAAAAGAAAAGAAGATGTACTGCTATTCATATCTTCATGTTGTTGTTGTTGTGGTCTTCAGTCCTGAGACTGGTTTGATGCAGCCCTCCATGCTACTCTATCCTGTGCAAGCCTTTTTATCTCCCAGTACCTACTGCAAGCCACATCCTTCTGAATCTGCTTAGTGTATTGATCTCTTGGTCTCCCTCTACGATTTTTACCCTCCACGCTGCCCTCCAATACTAAATTGGTGATCCCTTGATGCCTCAGAACATGTCCTACCAACCGATCCCTTCTTCTGGTCAAGTTGTGCCACAAACTTCTCTTCTCCCCAATCCTATTCAATACTTCCTCATTAGTTATGTGATCTACCCATCTAATCTTCAGCATTCTTCTGTAGCACCACATTTCGAAAGCTTCTATTCTCTTCTTGTCCAAACTATTTATCGTCCATGTTTCACTTCCATACATGGCTACACTCCATACGAATACTTTCAGAAATGACTTCATGACACTTAAATCAATACTGGATGTTAACAAATTTCTCTTCTTCAGAAACGCTTTCCTTGCCATTGCCAGCCTACATTTTATATCCTCTCTACTTCGACCATCATCAGTTATTTTGCTCCCCAAATAGCAAAACTCCTTTACTACTTTAAGTGCCTCATTTCCTAATCTAATTCCCTCAGCATCACCCGACTTAATTAGACTACATTCCATTATCCTTGTTTTGCTTTTGTTGATGTTCATCTTATATCCTCCTTTCAAGACACTGTCCATTCCATTCAACTGCTCTTCCAAGTCCTTTGCTGTCTCTGACAGAATTACAATGTCATCGGCGAACCTCAAAGTTTTTATTTCTTCTCCATGAATTTTAATACCTACTCCGAATTTTTCTTTTGTTTCCTTTACTGCTTGCTCAATATACAGATTGAACAACATCGGGGAGAGGCTACAACCCTGTCTTACTCCCTTCCCAACCACTGCTTCCCTTTCATATCCCTCGACTCTTATAACTGCCATCTGGTTTCTGTACAAATTGTAAATAGCCTTTCGCTCCCTGTATTTTACCCCTGCCACCTTTAGAATTTGAAAGAGAGTATTCCAGTCAACATTGTCAAAAGCTTTCTCTAAGTCTACAAATGCTAGAAACGTAGGTTTGCCTTTCCTTAATCTTTCTTCTAAGATAAGTCGTAAGGTCAGTATTGCCTCACGTGTTCCAGTGTTTCTACGGAATCCAAACTGATCTTCCCCGAGGTTGGCTTCTACTAGTTTTTCCATTCTTCTGTAAAGAATTCGTATTAGTATTTTGCAGCTGTGACTTATTAAACTGATAGTTCGGTAATTTTCACATCTGTCAACACCTGCTTTCTTTGGGATTGGAATTATTATATTCTTCTTGAAGTCTGAGGGTATTTCGCCTGTTTCATATATCTTGCTCACCAGATGGTAGAGTTTTGTCAGGACTGGCTCTCCCACGGCCGTCAGTAGTTCCAATGGAATATTGTCTACTCCGGGGGCCTTGTTTCGACTCAGGTCTTTGAGTGCTCTGTCAAACTCTTCACGCAGTATCATATCTCCCATTTCATCTTCATCTACATCCTCTTCCATTTCCATAATATTGTCCTCAAGTACATCACCCTTGTATAGACCCTCTATATACTCCTTCCACCTTTCTGCTTTCCCTTCTTTGCTTAGAACTGGGTTTCCATCTGAGCTCTTGATATTCATACAAGTCGTTCTCTTATCTCCAAAGGTCAGGCCTCTACATCCTTACATTTGTCCTCTAGCCATCCCTGCTTAGCCATTTTGCACTTCCTGTCGATCTCATTTTTGAGACGTTTGTGTTCCTTTTTGCCTGTTTCACTTACTGCATTTTTATATTTTCTCCTTTCATCAATTAAATTCAATATTTCTTCTGTTACCCAAGGATTTCTACTAGCCCTCGTCTTTTTACCTACTTGATCGTCTGCTGCCTTCACTACTTCATCCCTCAAAGCTACCCATTCTTCTTCTACTGTGTTTATTTCCCCCATTCCTGTCAATTGCTCCCTTATGCTCTCCCTGAATCTCTGTACCACCTCTGGTTCTTTTAGTTTATCCCGGTCCCATGTCCTTAAATTCCCACCTTTTTGCAGTTTCTTCAGTTTTAATCTACAGGTCATAACCAATTGATTGTGGTCAGAGTCCACATCTGCCCCTGGAAATGTCTTACAATTTAAAACCTGTTTCCTAATTCTCTGTCTTACCATTATATAATCTATCTGATACCTTTTAGTATCTCCAGGGTTCTTCCATGTATACAACCTTCTTTCATGATTCTTAAACCAAGTGTTAGTTATGATTATGTTGTGCTCTGTGCAAAATTCGACCAGGCGGCTTCCTCTTTCATTTCTGTCCCCCAATCCATATTCACCTACTATGTTTCCTTCTCTCCCTTTTCCTACACTCGAATTCCAGTCACCCATGACTATTAAATTTTCGTCTCCCTTCACAATCTGAATAATTTCTTTTATTTCATCATACATTTCTTCAATTTCTTCGTCATCTGCAGAGCTAGTTGGCATATAAACTTGTACTACTGTAGTAGGTGTGGGCTTCGTATCTATCTTGGCCACAACAATGCGTTCACTATGCTGTTTGCAGTAGCTTACCCGCATTCCTATTTTCCTATTCATTATTAAACCTACTCCTGCATTACCCCTATTTGATTTTGTGTTTATAACCCTGTAGTCACCTGACCAGAAGTCTTGTTCCTCCTGCCACCGAACTTCACTAATTCCCACTATATCTAACTTTAACCTATCCCTTTCCCTTTTTAAATTTTCTAAGCTACCTGCCCGATTAAGGGATCTGACATTCCACGGTGCGATCCGTAGAACGCCAGTTTTGTTTCTCCTGATAACGACATCCTCTTGAGTAGTCCCCGCCCGGAGATCCGAATGGGGGACTATTTTACCTCCGGAATATTTTACCCAAGAGGACGCCATCATCATGTAATCATACAGTAAAGCTGCATGCCCTCGGGAAAAATTACGGCTGTAGTTTCCCCTCGCTTTCAGCCGTTTGCAGTACCAGCACAGCAAGGCCGTTTTGGTTATTGTTACAAGGCCAGATCAGTCAATCATCCAGACTGTTGCCCTTGCAACTACTGAAAAGGCTGCTGCCCCTCATCAGGAACCACACGTTTGTCTGGCCTCTCAGCAGATACCCCTCCGTTGTGGTTGCACCTACGGTACGGCTATCTGTATCGCTGAGGCACGCAAGCCTCCCCACCAACGGCAAGGTCCATGGTTCACGGGGTTCCATGGTTCATATCTTCATAACACCCCAAATACACAAGGAAGTCCGGAACGGAGGAATACAGAATAAAAACATTGGGAGTTGTTGAAAAGAATACATACTGTCGCTCATATTTTCACAACACATGCATGCTGTTGATGTCCCTCTAGTAGCAAAACAACAGTTGCTCGATATAGTTTTTATTTTGCTTTCGAACAAAAATTACTCGGGGTGCTCCAGATAAATGTGTTACTCTGTATATACATGTACAATAATGAATATATATATATATATATATATATATATATATATATATATATATATATCTGTGTGTGTGTGTGTATTCCACATCTCCTCCTAAACCAATGGATCGATTTCAGTCGAACATGATCTCTATAACACTTACTGTCTGGAAAGAAGTGGCCGAACTAACTCCTATAGAGGTAGGGGTGAAATGATTGGTAATGATTGACGGCTAGGCTACGATGCAGGCCTGCCATGTTGTGTAGTTAGTATCAGAATGCACTTCAAGCATATATGTGCAGCCATGGGTGGCTGGGCGGAGAGTGTGTGGGGGGGGATTGGTGGACAGTGAGCCAGGAGAGGAGGTGATGGACTGGCAGAGAGGAGGAAAGGAAATGCACAGAGAGGGAGGTGGGAGGAGGAGATTGACAGAGAGGAAGGGGAAGAGCAAATGGCTAGAGAAGGAGGAGGAGGAGATTAACAGAGAGAAGGGGAAGGAGGAGATGGACAGAGAGAGAAGGGGAGGAAGAGATAGTACTGCCAGAGAGGGGGCAAGAGAGTAGACAGAGAGGAGGGGAGAGACATACAGGGACGGGAGGATGCTACAGAGAAAGGAGTGGGGTAGGTGGACAGGGGAGGGGAGAGGAGGAGAAGAAAGGAGGGAGTGGGAAGAGCAGATGGACCGAGAAAGGAGGCGCGGATAAAAGGCTAGTACATATTATGTAAGGAAGCGGGGCTGGCAGCATCCATCTAACCGCGGTTTGGTGGTTCAACGGCCAGCTGAGTTGTGTGCAACAATCGGAGCAGCGGACCCTCGCCGTCACCAGGGTGGGGCACAGCGGAGCACGCACGGAACGGTAGGGCGCGGGTGGCGGGTGACGTGTGACGGGCGGGCGCAGTTAATTGCGTCACAGGAATCGGCGCCCGCTGCAGCGCTATTAATACCCGCCGGTGTCAGCGAGACACCTGGCCATTACTGCGACACCTCCCGACGCCGCCGCCGTCACACGACAGCTGCCCTGCTCCGCTCTGCCCTGCCCTGTTTTTTTTAATTTTTTTGTCCAGGCGTGACCGGTCGACAAGCGACACTGTAAAAACTGCCGTTCAGGCTACCTTGTCGCCATGACTGCGCTGGAACGTTATCCCAGAGGTATTAACCGAAAAATGCTCTCATCGACGGACACCGTTTAACAGCGGGCATCAGCCGTGTTGCCATCCGTCACTTTCTGCAAAATCTATGTGGATTGAGCCCTCACCCCTCTGACACGATTCGTTATCTGTCGCATCGGGAAGCATTTATGTTTCCGAGATACGAATACGATTGAGTACTGCTGTGAGATGACGGCCAGAAATAAATCGCCACGTCGTTCTCTGAATGGATGACGATTTGTCAGCTTCTGACTACCTCGTTAACAAATTAATGATATATGTATTTCCAACGTGAAGTCAAGACAGGGTCAGAAACTTGGGTAACATAACTTCTTTATTGTAACTGCGTTACATTTGAGTTTCATTAAGCTGGCGACTGGTTTCGAAACACAAAGTTCATTCTCGTGCCAGGTCTAGTAAAACTAAAATATTGAACATTTATAAGAACACATAAAAATAAGAATTAGAAGATATGAAACGGCAGTTTTTTTAAAATTTCTGATGTTGTTCCCTGAACTGTGACATATCTGCCCTAACGGTGCTTAGTTAGGTGACAACGAATTCACACATAGGCAATATACACACTATACGTAGCACTTATGAAATATTAGATAAATCTCACGTTATGTATTCATGAAATGCAGCTGAAATGGATTAAGGACAGTTACATAGCTAAACAGCTGATGTCGCTCCTGTCTCGTGTAGTATCTATAGGCAGCCTTTAGCCAACGGCGTGACACATCTGAAATCCAAAATTTTCAGGCGCATCCTCATACAGCGCGTCAGAAGGTTTACATGACAGGTAACAAATCGATATGTCTGCTCCATTATCGAAACTTACAGTGAGCTATATGTACAAAAAACAATATGCAAAATTCGTATTATCCAGTCTACGGTAACACAATTCCAGTGCACAGTTTACGTTGACATTTACTTGTCGCTAACAGTTAATTCGTTAATTGAACGTCCAAAAATTAGATGTAGGTCGCCTTACGAACAGGATTCTCCGAGTAGTTAGGCCGCCAGCATTAATATACAGCTGACATTATTGCATTATACTTGTATTACTTTTTCATGAATGGCGCGTATATCAAACTTGTTTTATTTGTATTGTTCGAATGTAAGGGCGTAAACACTGAAGCTCGTGCTTTAATAGAGTTTCGTCATTTTAACGAATTACCTGTTACTGACAAGTAAATGTCAATGTAAACTATGTGATTTGATTTATGTTAAGTAGATTGCTCAATACGAATGTCGCGTAATTGTTTTTTATTTATATAATCCACTGTACGTTCTAATAATGGAGCGAACACGGCCAGTTCTTATTTGTCATGTAAGATATCTGACGTGCTACATATAGATACTCCAGAATATATGCCATTTGAGATTTGACGAGCCGCAGGCCGCAGGTGCGTACACGGATACCAGATGAGGCACTACCGACATCAGCTGTTTTCCTACGAAACTGTCTCAAGCGCTAGTCCTTAGTCTAGCTTAGCTGCACTTCATGAATACACATATAATAGCAATCTGGTTGACATTCTATGTGACTATCTACCGTGTGTTTACTATCAAGGCCGTCCGGAGTGGCCGAGCGATTCTAGGCGCTACAGTTCTAAGTTATAGGGGACAGATGACCTCAGCAGTTAAGTCCCATAGTGCTCAGTGCCATTTGAACCATTTTGTACCCCTATGTGTGAACTGTCACCTAACCATCAGTGCAGTTGTTACAATTCAGTGACCAACAGTTGATCTTAAGACTAGTATTTTGTTTTCAAAATTTTATTTTATTCTTAAAAATGTTTTGTATTTTAGGTTTAATAGGTGTGGCTTTAAAATGGTCTGGGAAGTTCAAAACTAGTCCCCACACATGTGACGGATTTACAATAAAGAATTTAAAATAGTAATGTAGCTTTTGTAACTAGTCAGTTAATGACAATTTCATTAAAAAAATACAGATGTAACTCTCTTCGCAAGAGGACGACAAACAGATTCAACCCACATTTTCCTATGTAATGCGTCGTAGGTACACTCCATTTACTGTAGTCTTTCCTTTGGTTTGTAGATTGCACTACTGCGGAAGTCAATATGTACAAGAACAAACAAAAATACATAAAAATCTTAACTACGAAGGAAAGGAATAATGTGACGCAAGTGTGACATGTGATCGAGCAATTGAGAAGATGTCCACAATTAGGGGATGGGGTTGTGTTAAGTCAAATTCCCATTTGTACCTCTTCTCTAAAGCCTACTAGTCCTACAGACCCTCCGTATGAATGGAAGGTAAGGACAGGAATTAGCGTTACGGGAATCTCAGAGTTGGTTCACCTGGGTGTGAGGGAAGAGGTAGCGCACTGCCTGCTAAAGGCAAGTGTGCGACATGGTATTCCAAACCAGACCACAGCTTTATTCCACCTCACACGATGATGTAAATCAGGAATTATAAATGAAAATTTTAAACTACGTTGTCCCCGAATACCATATGAAGCATCAATAGCAGTTATCTTCCGATAAGAAAACAGCAAAATAAGAAGACACTGCGCAAGAATAAGCAGAACTAACACAGATTGTTTGGAAAAAAAACAGAAAGAAAACGAAATATTCACTGTGAACAAAGTAACTGTAACGCAAAAGAATAGAGAATTTTAAATAAAAAATTAAGATACAAAGGCAAATTGAATATTGGCAGATGTCAAAAAGAAAGAGGAAGTTAGTCGGTTGGAATAATATCAACGAGAGTCTTTCACAGTCTGGTTTCTTCTACAGAAAATAATTTAGAAAACCTGGTTGCGCTGTGGACTGGAAAGGAAAGGATTTTACATCGATGAAAACTAGTGTCTGTGATTTGCGTTTCCATACCTTTTTGACGTCAGGTGAGTTAGAAACTGATATGCACCAATCACATAGTAAATTATCAGAATGTGAACTCTGTACTTGTCCGCACACATCCAGCACGACCGTGTGTGCGAACATTTTTAAGTGCATGAAGAAATGACGGCTGTTTAACGAAACTTTTACTTGTGTTTACAGCCTTATTCGAGTTTGTTCAACTTTAATTCTAGACTCTTCTCTGAAGAACAAAAATAAATTTTTCTTTTATTTAGACCAAAGAGATGGAGTATTTAGACCAAGGAGATGTAGTATTTAGACCATAGAAATGGAGTATTTAGACCAAAGAGATGGAGTTTCTGAAATTACGGTCTGAAGAACTTTAAGTCACCATACATCGCTACACTTTACTGTTTTTATATAATTTATTTGCATTTAGTTCTTTGCGGCTAGTTTAGGAGTTGCTTTCCCTTTCTCAAACACTCCTGTATAAAAATAAGACATAAATGCCGAAGAATGAAATGCAAATAAAATAGTTACTGTAGTAGTGTTACTGCGGTTCTGGGAACTGTGTTTTAAAAAATACATTATCAGCTTAGGATCAGGGAAGATAATTCTCCGTCTATAATAACAGAGAAAATGGTTAATTGTTGTTGTTGTTGTTGTTGTTGTTGCTGCTGTAGTCTTCAGTCCGAAGACTGGTTTAATGCAACTCTCGAGACTACTCTATCCTGTGCAAACCTCCACATTTGCGTATGATTACTGCAGCCTACATCCTTCTGAATCCGATTACTATATTCATCTCTTGGTCTCTCGCTACGATTTTAACCCCTTCCCGCACACACACACACACACACACACACACACACACACACACACACACATACTTCTCTCCAATACGAAATTGGTGATCCCTTGATGTCTCAGAATGTATCCATCAACCTAACCCTTCTTTCAATCAAGCTGTGCCACAAATTTCTTGTCTTCCCGTTCTGTTCAGTACTTCCCCGTTGGTTACTTGATGTACCCATCTAATCTTCAGCATTCTTTTTGTCTAAACAGTTTATTGTCTGTATTTCGCTTCCATACATGGCTACGTTCCAGACAAATACCTTCAGAAAAAAACTTCCTAACACTTAAATTTCTATTTGACGTTAACAATTTTCTCATCTTCCGAAACGCTTTTACTGTCACTGCTTGTCTACATTTTATGTTCTTTCCACTTCCGCCATCATCAGTTATTCTGCTGCCCGCATAGCAGAACTCATCTACTATAAATGCCTTATTACCAAATCTAATTCCCTCGATCGCACTTCGAACAAAATTTTTGAACACTGTATTCTTAGCCCTAAGGCTGGGGGACTACTATTCGCCCATATCCCGTCGTCATAGTTTTTATGGATGTTGGGGGTACGTCTGACACGAACGGAGTCACTTCACTGTAGTAACCCAGTCAGTGTACCAGGCTAGGCTGGCAAACCGCTATGGAAAGATTCGTTGAAATATAAAATGTGCAAGAGCGTCGTCTCTTGCCTCATATTGTGTGCTGCTTTCCGTAAAACAAGTGTACTGTTAAAAATTATACCCTTTGAACCAAAAACTGAAAAAAAAGCTTCAGGACGAACTAGCAGCAGCGACTGAAGCAAATCTTTCCAGCCAGTCAGGATGTTCTGTTCCCAGATATACTACGGCCAGGTGTGTCGGCGTGGTTAATCTGAACCGAGCGCTGGAGCCTCGCCCTATAAAGGCCCCGGCGGGGCTGCGGCGACACGGCGTGATGGCCCATAAACAAGTGTGGCGGATCGCGGGGGCTATTAGCGCTGCCAACAGCCACACGGCCACTAATTACGGGACTCGGCTGGCCAACGGCAGCAGGCAGCGCGTGCCCCAGGCACTGAGGACCACGCAGTCAATCTGCCAGCCCCATACACCATTGATGCGACCGTCTGGTGCACCTCTCAATCTAATAGAAAAAAATGGTAACCCGAAAAGCTTCTCATTCAATCGTGTTTGTAGCGTAATCGTTACCTGTACATACATGCCTTCGGTAGTTGCGCCTCCGTCGAATCCGGCTGAAAAATGATTGCCAAAAACAGGCTCCTATCAATGATGTAGTCTGCACTGAGATTATTATTGAGACATTTTAGAGTGGGCTCGTTTGTGAACAATACACACTATTTAGAAGATGCAGCACATCCAAAATTTTGAAGACGTTGTTGACGTTATTGTTGTTATCGTCAGTCCTATGTCTGATTTGCTGATTTGATGCAGCTCTCCTTACCGCTGTATCCTCTGCATGTCTCTTCATTTCCGAACAACTACTGCAAGCTACATCCATCTGAATCTGCTTACTGTATTCATCTCACGGTGTCCATCTATGACTGTCACCACTCACATTTCTCTCCCTTACTTAATTGGTGATCCCTTGAGGTCACAAAATGTACCCTATCAAGCGACCGCTTCTTCTAGTCAGATCGTGGTTCAAATTTATTTTCTCCCCAGTTCAGTTCAGTATCTCCTCATTAGTTATTTAATCTAATCATCTAATTTTCAGCATGTTAACACAGTTCTCTTCTTCAGAAACGTTTTTCTATCCATTGCTAGTCTACATTTTATATCCTCTCTATTTCGGACATCATTAGTTGTTTTGTTGCCTAAATATCAAAACTCATCTACTGCTTTATGTGTCTCGTTTCCTAATCTAATCCTCTCAGCATCACCTCATTTCAATCGGCTGCATTACATTAGCCTTGTTTGCTTCTGTTTGTGTTCATATTATATCCCCTTTCAAGATACCGTCCGTTAAGACATTTACTGTAGTTCCTTGGATTATATGAATTTATGTTTTTCATGGAATTTAAAAATTTTCTTTTCAAAGAATAATATACGTACCTTTTTATCACAAATTATTTAATAGATATCTACAAAGTTTTCTCAGTTTAGTCTCCGTGCATGCAGTATGCTTCTCTCATGAAGCTTTTCTTGTATATACCAAATAGGAGAGTTTTAATAATTTTTAATTATAACTGTACAATATAAAATTCATGGAAAATTCTAAGCACTTTGCAGTATGTCTCAGCTTACACTCAGACTTTACAAATTGACTCTTGAGACACCATTTATTGGGTGTATAGAAGTAAGTGCACAAAATTTGATAATTCTATGCTTCATAGAATCTGAGAAAAATGTACATAATCTTTAAAAAGGGTAATTTTCAGGAAATGCTATTCAATCAATCTAATGTTTTTACATGTCAACTCTTCAGACAGCCCCACATTTGAACTCATTGTCCTCCCTCCCCTCAAGGCTTCTCTTGTGGTTTCTTGTTTTCTGCCTTCTTTCCTTCCACAGATCTTCAACTGACTTTTCAGCTGCGGAGAAGTGCTGTAAATCTATTTTTCTCAGGATGTCTTGAGCGACATTTCCTATCTTAAAGCTCATTCTCTGTAGTATCTTCATCCTCCCTACATTCCCATCACTAAACAAAAGAACCACATCATTAGTTGCAAATATGGCAACTGTTAACACATGAAATGTGGCAAAACAAGAACTATTTCTTCATAAATTGTTTTCTAAGGTACCAAACGGAGTCACAGATGATCTGTGAAACCAACGAGTACATATCACAGACCTCTAGATGTACCCTACGCAAGTTTGCTTGATATTAATCCACGGAATTGTTGTTCACCGAGCTAGTAATGAAGTGTTGCTTCAGAAAGTGAGAGTGACAGGAACGTCGCGTCGCACATTCAATTACTTTTCAGGCACTTGGGATATGATTTCATCACTGAAAGTTTGGGAATTTACTATCCATGAGTTATACTGATAAATAAAAAATTAAATGAAAATTGATATATTTGGTCATTTCATGAAAGTCCCTCCTTAATTGTTCTTAGAAGTGGAATAAACCATTGTTTATGGTCAGTACGAATCAGATTTGCTTAAATTATGCTCAGATAAACAGTTATCTACATACTACTATTGGTTGATGTCCTATAACATGATTGTTAGAGTGCAGTAACCTAACCCAGACGTAATTAAACACAGTTATTATGGAGTGTGAAGTAACTAATTAACACAGTTACTGTATATAGTCTCAAATCACTGTCGTTGAAGCCTAACAGTCATATTAATTCGAAAACGGTATGAACGGTAACTAACTATCGGAAATAATACCGTTCATATTCAGATCCTATTGTCACAGTTAGCATTACCGAAGATTGGCACAGTTAAACGTAATAATTAGACTTTCACTGTTCAATAAATCATTGAAAACAGTCAGTAAATTACAGAATGATCTCCTGAATACTAAATTTGGATAAAACACTGCACATTTTATGACTTGTAATTTGCACTGATTTGTCAGCAGTACATTACCTTTGTAAGAGGAGACAGATGTTACTCCTTTCAAACTCACCACAGACTGACATAAAAAGGCTTCCAGAACCACACCTTTATAAGATGACAATATTTTAAATTAACGTTAGCTATTGTTGTTCACTAGGTTTTCACAAATTACAGTTAAAGATTTATGTTTGTGAGTAACTGAACAGTGAAGGAGATTTTTTTTTTTTTTTATAGATGGGAAGTTTTAAATACAGAAATGATTTCTATTGAATTGCACTGGCTGGTTTTCAGAACAATGTTTCCGCTGAGAATGCTAATTACTGCAGAATTAAATAGGTGAAAGAGTTGCTAACAAATTCTTATAACTGAGTGTACGAATACATTCTTTATACATCTACTTTGTCAAGAAGTTATTAACTGGGTATATATTCAGAAATGATCAGTTATAGCGAAATCTCACATTACTGGTGTTTTGTACTTACACAGTTGTCAGGTAAACTAACCACAGTAATAGATTCTAATTAACTAAAGAAATGTAACAGATAATAAAACTTAATTCGATAAACCCTGATTCAGTATTCGAGGTCTTTGTGTACTGTACACATTCTATATAAACGATAACATCGAAGATATTTGAAGAAATAAGAAGCAAATTTTTGGAAGAAAGAAAACGTATTCGATTTTTCTTTGGTCTGTATTAACCTGGCTATTACGCCACCAACATAGTCTTCTATTTCGTTAACATTACTAATTTAAACGTGCCAGTGATGGTAATGAAAGAAAGACGACTTAAATGCTATCCTGAAACTAGTTACATGGACAGTTGTATCGATAACTAACCCTAATGGCGCGTTTACACCTGTGCGACTTCTCGCGTGCGCTAGGTGTGTGCAGCCGTTGCACGAAGAGACAAGGAAGAGCCAAGGAGGCGCATGCACTGCAGCAAAGTCGCGCATGCCTGTAAATTGTGTTCACGGTGGCGTAAGTCTCCCCATTATCAGACGAGAAGACGCGTGCCTCTACTTGCGTGTGTGGGGCAAGCACAGCCGCACGGCGACTAGCTGCAAGGCGCACTGGGGTGAACGCATCTTTACAAGTACAGTAGTATTGAAGTCAGAGGACCTGGTGAATACTACGATGTAATTGTTTATTTTACGGTGTTAAAATTGACAAAACCGTTAGGTAAAATGTACGCAGACGTCAATTTGGTGCAGTAAGGTCACTTAATCTAGACCAAAATAGGTCGAATGTGGGAAGTAATTCAAGCAGTCGCCAAATTTTGAACGATGGCAGGAGGGGGTGTCATGCACAACATATGTGAAATCTAGACGGTGGGGGCTGAGTGTTGGAGTGGAGGTGCGTTTGAAGGTCATCTTTTTCTTGAATAACTCGATTACTATGGGCTATAGAGAAAACGTATCCCAGTACAAAAATTAACTACATTAAATTTCCTACAAAAAGATTCTGTTAATTTTTTCTGTACGACTAATAGTTCGCACGTAGCGAACGAGTGAATATTACATTGCGATTTGCATAAAACGAAATCATTTGCGCATAACTAGCGAGAGAACATGAATACCTGGTGTATATATTTTGAAGGCCAGATATGATTGACGGTTGCAGAAAACGACATTGCTACAGCTAGCTGAATCACCCCGCATTTCCGTAGAACCGTGTATGGTCCTTTGTCCGTAACATAAAGGCCTGCAAAGTTATCAGGACCTCCATGTAGTATTGCCCAGTTATTTATTGATGTATGCGCAATTATAACGTGCTGATAAACCATTTCATGTGGCTCAGAAAATGAGATGACAATAAGAAGCTACCACATTTACTCTTTTGAGGGTTAGTGATGAAGATTTCCACACTGATATTTCCTCTTTGCTCTCAGGGTCAGATTGTTGTAGCCAAGTTTCAGCAGTGATTACCGCTGGAAGAAACTCCGGATCTTCCTGTAACATCACCTTCGACTACATGCGACAGATGATAAGTATCATTAAACATGTTTCAACCAAGGAAACAAAGAGTGCCAACTATGAAACTTGTACGTCGTGTGTGGTAAACATTAAGTTAACAGAATATCATAATTCTACCGCGCGTAAGAGTGATCATAAAAAATTATGGTCATTGTCTATTTAAAAGCCCCTCGTGCAGTAATGTACCCGATTGAAGAAAACTAACCGGACATATAAGGTACAACAATGGAGGATATTTTTATGCATAATTGTGTTTGATTAAAATGTTGCCTATGAATATGTCAGCGTTAGCCTTTCGTTTTTAGATTTTATTGTCTGAAGAATTTTCTATGTTGGTATAGAACAGGCAAAACACTGTCAAAATTAATTGTGCGTATTGTCTGTATCTGTGAAAAAACTTATGATTGTATTAATACATGCAGCAAAAAAATTAATCTGTATTCAGTCTAATGCGATGCTTCGTTTCGGCATATTAAAAAGTCTTTGTTAATTAAGAAGAAAGGACTGTAAGTGGCCTTGAGAGAGTGGGGACGCGTAAGTGAATCGAGTTGTGCAAGAATCTCAAGTCAAGACTTATTTTGGAGTGTGAATTATGTTGGGAGACCCGTAACAAAAGAGTAATATGACGTTTTGCTGAATGAGTCGACTTCGAGTCTGTTGAAAGAGACGAGCATTAGAAATCTACAACTGCGGACCTGAATTCCCTTGAGAAAATGGAGATATGAGTTGAAGAATTACACCTTAGAAGTTAAGACTAGATCAGTATGAACAAGACGCTGTGGACTAAAGAAGCCGGTTATAAAAATGTTGTAAATCGACGGAGAAGCCTAACCACAAACTGACTGCTTTCGAAAATATATATACGCCAGACGAAATAATGTAATTAGTAAAATGCACTGTCGCCCTCGGTAGTAACAGCAGCCGTCTGACGATCATATTACTGTCACATTACTCACGAATTATTCCATATCCAAACAAATACAAAGGGAAAACTAAAGAGGGGAAAGCGGTCGGGGGAGGGGATGAGTGGGTCTTTATAAGAAACAATAACGTTGGTAGCCGGCAGAAAGGCTGCACTTAAGATTCCGTTAATATTACATCAATTCAAGAGAACAAATGGGGCCATGTCCTTATGGTAGGAATACCACGGTACTCGCCTGTAGTGTTTAGCAATGTTAACACCCCCCCCCCCCACAAACCCACCGAACACTCAACAAGATTTCACCACTAAACCACTTTTCGTGGTTCTTATTAAAGGGCATGAAGTACTGATGACACCGACATGTGACCGGCTCAGGGTATTAACAGAAATCTCTGACGGATTTGTTAAAAGATTACAGCGAGGGCTATATAAATATTTACGGATGATTAAAGACTATGTAGCCTTGATTATGAAAAATAAGTGTATTTAAAGTGGATCAACTCTGCGTTAAGTGTGCTGCAGTGCGAGGCCTAACTGAAATTTTTTGTTTCCACTTCATGTCGTGTGTGTGTGTGTGTGTGTGTGTGTGTGTGTGTGTGTGTGTGAGAGAGAGAGAGAGAGAGAGGGGGGGAGAGGGAGAGAGGGGGAGAGAGAGAGAGAGAGAGAGAGAGAGAGAGAGAGAGAGAGAGAGAGAGCGTGCGTGCGTGCGTGAGTACGGAACAAAACAGAAGGCGCACTCAGCAACTCTAAGCCAACTGAAGGCAAACTCTTTCTGTGAGAGAGTGGGAATAAACCATCAAACATGTATAATGTGTTGGCCACTGTAACACACTGTTCTGAATTAGAAGCTGAAACTTTCAAAGGGTTTTGAAACCACACACAACGACTTGTTTTTAGCATGAGGAAACTTGCTTGGATTTCATTTACATGCGGAATTGTTAACTGGGTTGTCAACGGAGACCAGCTCTACACTGTTTTTCGTATTTTTACATTCGAAATTATTATTGCACAGTACATTTACATACAATGCCATCGTTTTCGAATCGGACGTATCGCAAGAAAATCGACACATAAATTGTGATTAATTTTCCTTTTATTCTGTATGCATCGTCACCAATACTGGTTTTCTCGAAAATTCTTGTATTTAGTTAATAGTAATTAACCGACAACAAAAAGTCTGTAGTAACTAAATTCATTCAATAAATATTCGTTACACTTTTTCACTTACATTTCAACTTTATTTTTATTTATAGGACTAAAGAGGAACTGTAAGGTGTCAGGCAAATCCAACACCTTCCATGAAAACCCTGACATGATAAGCAAATCCAGTAGTATGTCACATAGCTCCGAATAAATCGTGACATTAAATTAACCAAAGTAATACGAGTAACGAGTGAGCAAATGGAATACCACAGACTAACACAAGAATGCCTAAATGCATGTCATACCTTCCCACCGTGAGACAGACGCATTTCCGAGGGGAGAAGCGAGAACAGAAGCCGAGAGCAGAACCGTGTTAAGCTGGAAGGCCCTACGATAAGGGACGGACGGACACCCACGTCGCCAGCTAACCGATAGGACGACACCACCCGCAAGTTTTAGCGTGAGACTTTTTCGCGTCTCTGTTACGTCAAGACCACCCTCCAGCCAATGTTAAAAGCTAGAGCCCTCCAGAAGAACAGTATAGATCTTACGATAACACAAAAAGGGCTACACCACACGCAAGTTTTAGCGTGAGACTTTACGTTAGGACCACCCCCAGCCCATGTTAAAAGATAGAGCCCTCCAGAAGAACAGTATAGATCTTACGATAACGCTAAAAGGACCACACCAGCTGCAAGTTTTAGCGTGAGACTTTTTCGCTTCTTTGTTACGTTGCAAACTTTAAAAACATTGCCCCACGACGAAAAGTATAACGTTTCTAATTCGATAGACAGAATTTTTGTAGGCGGAGCTTAAGGTTAACATTGAGACCCTGATTGGTCAGATGAAAACACAGCTAGATAGCTTTTTTTTAACCAACTTCGGTAAACTGTAGTAAGGAGAAGTTAGGACAGAGAGTTGCTTCCGAGAGGGCGAGCTGGAAGGAGCTGTGCTGTCCGCCGCCCCCTGACGAACACCGTCAAGGTAATGAACGCACGCGATGCCGCATTTTTGAGCGCATAAGGCTTCACTCAGAACTGGAGAAGTCTCATCTGTTACATCCCCTTTACGTAATACTAGTGTCGATCGCCAATTAAAGCTCATGGTGTTCACATTTGCCACTTGAAGTAAAAATCTGAAATGTGATGATTTTTCTGTTATATAGTTATTGAGAAGCCACATCAGCCACTGTAATTTACGACAAGTTAGATAAGAAATTAAAGATAATTGAGGGTCGCTTTAGACCATTTTGATAGTTTTCTCTTTTGTGAAACTTAATTTAAAACTAGATTATAGATGTGATATGGCATAGGTCATCCTTCGATCCATTGCTGAACTTGGAAACCCATTCAGGGAATATTCGTTCACATTTTTGTTGAACACAGTCGGTTTTTACCATCCTGTATTAAAACATTTCCTTTTATCAATAGTGCAATTTATAAACGATGTTTTGTGAGTAGAATAAAATTTCCAGTGGTAAACTTAACTGCTTTTTCGACGTTATTTTACCAGCTAACTAAAAATAGGAAAGCCTTGAACCCCTTCCACTAAATTTAGTTAGTATTAAGATTCTTTTACAGGGAGTGCAGAGGATCTGACGCTGAAATCATTAAGTATTTGGTTATATCATCGCTAGTCTCACTGAACTCTTCTGAATTCTGCATGTCATATGTGGTCTGGCGTCTCCTTACCAGCAACAGGTCCCAGGTTCAAACTAGTCAATTCCCTAAAAATCACGCTCAGAGCGTCGTTGCTGGAAAGTGAAATGAAGTATCACTATATAGAACAAACAGACACCACGCAGAATGTTTAGAGAACTACTTCGATGGTTGGCGGTGTCTCCCAAAATGGCACTGGCTAGTTCAGCTGATCGAATCCAGGTTAGCGAGCGTAATGTTGCAAAGAGTAAAAACAAAGGAAAAGGAACTCTGTGCCAAAGAAATACATGGAATTCGCCTTTATTCCTTTAATTTATCTGTAATCTATGTCAGAGACGGGTCTATGCACAGCAGATTAATTCCTTCCGGATAATTCCAAACTGCTCGCTGACGATGTTTGTGAAAGATGTTATAAAATTGTATCTATTGATACGTTCGTTCCCACGATTAAGAGAGGAACACCAGTAAATGTGGCTACTTCAAAGACCACCATTGCAATTATGTTCCAGTTTCAATACAAGTTTTGTATTCTTATGTCTTCATACAGTATCATACAGCACATGTCATTTTTCATTCACTTCGGACAGGGCATGATGTCGTACAGCTCTGCAATATTCTCGCACTGGCTGTAGGGCATTCTACGGAGCTAATAACGTCCCAGTAGAGAACGGTTCAGTTTTTGTAGAATGCTGAACTGTAAGACAGTTTACCGTAACTCTAGAAAAATCTATAGCCCTTCATTTAGTCAAAGATATATTTAAAAATCTTGAACGTGGCTGTAGACAGCAATTGAAAAGCTATAGTCTTGGAAATGAAGAAAAAAAATCTACCAACCTGTTGCGCAAAGCATAATTATCAGACGTAGTATATTTTTTTAAAAAAAAAAAAAAAAAAAAAAAAAAAAAAAAAAAAAAAAAAAAAAAACAGAGAGCGTGATACACACACACACAGAGAGAGAGAGATAGATAGATAGATAGAGAGATAGATAGATAGATATATATATATATATATATATATATATATATATATATATAGAGAGAGAGAGAGAGAGAGAGAGAGAGAGAGATAAGAGACGTTAATCATTTTACGACGACGTCGAGCTTAGTAAATTGTTACTGCATAATTAACTCCTTTCCGTTGTAACTGAAGATTAAGTAAATAAAACTGCATGGTTCCAGAGACCGTTTCAAGTCTCAAACATTGTGATGCATATGTGCAGACTGAATCGATGAATGAAAATTTGCACCAAGGTCGGGATTCAGACCAGGGTCTTCCGATCACTAGGCAGAAGCGCTAACACTACGCCACGCTTGTATAGTGGCTTTGCACAACTGCATGGACTGCCCTGGCAAACCTCCCTCCTCAGTCCAAATGGGTTTTAAGCAGGGCCCCCTTTTTGTATGATGTTGAGGTTCTATTCCAGTGCAGTTGGAGAGCCTTAGCAGTACAGTTCGACCTTAGGGGAGGGGGAAATACCAACTGAGATGAAGCGTGCTGTTGTGGAAAATCATTGTGCCAGGATGGTGTAGCGGTAAGTTCATCTGCCTGGTGAACGAGAGACCACGGTTTGAATCCCAGCCTTTGCACAAATTTTCATTCATCCCTTCACTCTGCACATATACACCGAAGATTAAACAGCCACGGTACCCAATGTAATACACCATTTAACAGAATAGCTGTCGTTCAGTAAACGTACAAAATAATGTTTATTGATCTCTCACCACCTGGTATGTGCTTTAAATGGGACAAAGGAATGTTTCTTACAGCGCCCAGCTTCGCTATTTCTCGACCACAATATTATTGCACCTGGGTGCAAGGGCCTCCGGTTAGCACGTTGTGAGTTTTTGTCTTGATAATTTCATGAAGATACGCTGAACTACCTGATAGTATATGCGCAACTGTCGTGAAAGCATTCACAGTGCGATACGTTTCCCTTGGCGACCGCTGTACCTGTTAACTGTAACGTCATCGCGTGGTTATGATAACCTTCACGGAACGCAAAGTGCAATAATATCGTGGTCGGATAGTACATTCATAAGAAATAACACAATCAAGTCGATTGTTTACAGACAATTTGCCTAAATTTCATACAGTACATTAGTGCATCTACATCTATATCTGAATCTACATAGCACTCCGTCTTCAGGCCACAAGTGGCCCATCGGGCGGGTAGGAGGGGCGTGTGGTCAGCACACCGCTCTCGCGGTCGTTATGATGATTTTCTTTGACCGGAGCCGCTACTATTCAATCGAGTAGCTCCTCAATTGGCATCACGAGGCTGAGTGCACCCCGAAAAATGGCAACAGCGCATGGCGGCTGGATGGTCACCCATCCAAGTGCCGGCCACGCCGGACAGCGCTTAACTTCGGTGATCTCACGTGAACCGGTGTATCCACTGCGGCAAGGCCGTTGCCTGAATCTACAAAACTACCCCGCAATTCAGACGCAGATGTCTAGCAGAGGGGTTCATCTAACCACTTCCACACTATTTCTCTACTATTCCATTTCCGAACAGCACGCGGGAAAAATGAAAGTTTAAATCTTTCCGTGCGAGTTCTGATTTCTTTTACTTTATTACAACGTTCATTGCTCTGTTGGTGGGCACCAACAAAATAATTTCACATTCAGAGGAGATAGTTGGAAATAGGAGTTTCGTGGAAACATCAAGCAGCATCTAAGTACGCCTTCGTTTCAATGATACCCACCCCAACACGCGTATCATATTCGTGATACTCCGTCCGATATTTCGCGAGAGTCCAAAACAAGCTGCGCTTCTATGGACTTCATCGATGTCATCCGTCAAGATTCACACTAAAGGAAAAGTTGAGTGAATAAAAATACAAGGAGTAGTCGGTTTCCCTACGAATCTTCTCCGTTAACAACATTTAAGTCGACGAAAGACACTTTACGCGTTTATCATAGACCACCTGTGTAACCACGCCCATTTTTGTCACCGGGAAGATACCTACGTCTACATACGTAACCTACAAACCACTGGAGTAGGTCTGCATTTAAGGGGCTACATGTCATCCTCTTTAAGACAATTTTTGTTTTAGGGTGATACTTCATTTTATCGTCGTAACAAAAGTGCATCGTTCTTAGTTACTTACGTAAATTCCCAAGATGTATGAATGTTACAGTGACCATTTAATGGCACATACTTTTACTTCGTCGTTAATTACGTAAGTTTCTCAGCACTGTCTAGAGTAACCCAGAATTCTGTATTTAGTTTCATTATTTAATATTGATTACGAAGCTTCTATCTGTTTGTAGTAATTTAAAATTATGAAAATAAACTGACAAACGAGAGCGCCCATGTAAAAAATTGTTTACCATAAATAGTGCTTTTTAAGTATGAGATTTTTGTGCGTAGAAAAGATGAAAATAAAACATGCTGATGGTGCATAAAAACCTCACATAGTGATTGCGAACCAAAGTTCCAACAAAAGTGATGAACAGCAGGAAAAAAACTGAGACATGACATGAAAATCTCTCACCCTCTGTGATGGTGTTATTACTTTTGTTCATTTGATAGCAACTGTGAAACACCGCTTTAAGCCTCCAAACAACACTAGTACACGTTGGCTTGTTAGATATTTAGAAAAACAGCATTTTAAACATTCCGGCATACCTGTAATAAGCTGACACAGCAGCAACTTCTGTGGCTGAAATACTGTCCCGACAATACGGTTGGAACTTCAGTGAAGTAGTTAAATACGTTAATTAAATTATTAATTAGCGGTTCACTTTATTTTAGTACTTAATTCAATGCGTGTTCCCAGCTAAGCCAATAACAGTCGTCACGAAATGCTAGAGAATAGAGAAAAATAAGCGGTGCACAAAAGAAAAAACATTGATTCAGTCACTTAGAAGACAGAGAAGCCAAGATATTCAGGAATCTATGTCCTGCTCTACATATACCCGTTACTCGCGAAAAAGATGAAAGAACGCTGTCTTCTACAAATAGTATATTTCATCAGTATTACATGAAGTACTTTAAGCCACTTTTGAATACCAGCTGGAATTTTATTCCCCATACGAGATAATAGTCTTTCAACAAAGTCCACTAACTTTTGTAAAATCATCAAAATCACCTTGGATACCTTAGGTACGTTACAGGTTGTTTTAGGACAGTAAGCAGTGTAAAAAAAAGATAATATCATCCGGCCGCTGTGGCCGAGCGGTTCTTGGCGCTTCAGTTCGGAACCGCGCTGCTGTTACGGTCGCAGGTTCGAATCCTGCCTTGGGCATGGATGTGTGTCATGTCCTTAGGTTAGTTAGGTTTAAATAGTTCTAAGTCTAGGAGACTGATGACCTCACATGTTAAGTTCCATAATGCTTAGATCCATTTGAATCAAAGATAATATCCATGATAAAACGCATTTAGCAAAAAAATAGAATTACGTAATAAGTATAAACAATTACAAGGATCTAGGCGGTAAGAACATGATTATGAAAGCCTACGCATTCCAATGATATTCAAATTTTATCACACAGACAGAGGACTTGTAAAATTTGTTGAACAGAATGGAGACCTTCTTGAAAACAGTTTATATGTTGAACATAAGGGTACCGGGGTTGACGAATTTATCTGATGCTAATGGTATGAGCTTAAGAAATGACACAGTAAAAGTAGGAGATAAGTCCTGTTATTTGAGCACCGTAACATGTGACTATGGGTGAAGTAGAGGGTATAAAATGTCTACTTTCAGTAACATGAAAAGAGATTTTGAGAAGGAGAAATTTGTTAACATTGAATTTAAATTTAGGTGCTGGGAAGTTTGTTCTGGAGTTATTTGGGTGGAATGCAGCCTTGTGACGAGGCCAAAATGGCTTACAAAGTAATGAAGAAGAGAAGAAAAGTGGTGCTGTAGTAAATACTTGAAGTTAGATGGGTAAATCTAATATCTAACGAAGCGATAGTGAGTCCAACTGGGCACAAAAATAAATTTGTGGTAGAACTTGACCAAAAAGAAATTCGTGGTGCAGCTTGTCCAAAAGAAGGGATCTGTTGATAGGAAAAATACTGAGGCACTATAGAATCGTCACTCTGGTAATGGAGGCAAATGTGGGATGGAGGGGGAGAATGGGTAAAAATTTCCTTGGGAGACTAGGACTTTGCTACAGGAATCTGGTTAGTAAAGAAGTGGATTGCAGAAGTTTGGAGACAGGAAGAGACTCGCGCAGTACAGAGCTGCATCAGAAGAGGTTCCGAACAGATGGCCGCAACAACAACAATAACAACAACAATTGGAAACATGCTTCCGACACATGGGTCATCCCATTCGATTTGGCACAAGCACTGAGTTTTATAGAGACACAGCTCGCCAAATTGAGAGGGGTGTTCAGTAAAGACTGGCACTAACGCCCTTAAAAGAATTTATTGTAAAAAATCACACATACAGTCCTTTTTTCCCCTAAAAATACTCGGCAACCCCCCGCCACCCAATACAATGCATTTGTCTCCCACCTCCTTTGCTATTCCTGGAAGACGTGCACGGAGCCACTCCTAGGTATTCTCTTCAGGGTTGTCTCTAAGATTTTCACTGCCTTGATCCCGTTGTCGAGCCTCCCTCAATTTTCTTTTCGGGCGTTACATTAAGAAAAACGTCACAAGTCACATGGAGCCAGTTCGGGACCATAAGGCGGACGGAGTACCACAGAGATGCGCTTCTGTACCAGCATCTCAATCACAGCGTTTGGCAACACGTGGCCTGGCATTATTGTGATGAAGCGTTCATCGCCTGATGAAGTTTATTGTTTTTTAATGTAATGCTGTACCAATTGCTTCAGGATGTTCTTACAGTAATTTGCTTTGACTCTAATGTGTCTTGTAAGTGTGAGAGTGTGAACCATCCTCGAGTAATAAAAGGAAGAGATTGTCTTGGCCTTTTTGGCTCACTTCTGCACTCGTGCCTCTTGTGGTGGGTGTTGACCATGTTTTATCTATTCTGTGCTCCTCCGCTTCGTCTCCGGGTCATAACGGTACACCCATGTTTCATCAGCAGTTGCGTGTTCTGCCACTAAGCATCGCTCTCTTCCTCGATACATTGTTTACAATAGAAATCACATCGCTGCTAAACCGCATTTGCTGTGGAGTGAAGAGTCTCGGTATCCATAGTGCACTTACCCTAGATATTTGCAAATGTTCTTTTTAAATTGTTTGAGTGCTCCCAATTGATATTGCAAGAATGTGTGCAAGCTGTCCCATAATGAGACATGAGTCACCACAAATAATGGCATCTGCTGTGTTGATGGTTGTTTCTGTTATGGAAGTAACAGGTGCACCTAATTCTCTTGCAATTAGCATTTTCCCTATATTCGAAAGTATGATACCAAAGCAAACATGCTCGGCTAGATATTTCAGTAGCGTTTCTCTTCAAGAGAACTTTATTGCATCACGCTGTTCACGAAAATCAGACATGGCGATGCTTAGAATCGATTGTGAAACACGTTCACTCCACAAGCTGCCAACAATCAACTAACAGAGCTATTGCTGTGAAATTTTCAATGGCTAGCGATTAGAGTACGCAATTCAAAGGCGCGGGAACGGATGTTATAAGTAGACACTTAACGGAAGGAAAAATATTCAGTGCCTGTCTTTATTCAATATATTTCTACTCCCCAGCTCGGTACTGGACAACAGTAACCGTTAAGGAGACGTGCCACACAGAAACAAACCGTCTCCTTTGGCATAGGAGTCAACTACGTAGGTGCAGTTCCCTCACCACTCATCTCGGGGCAAAACTTGGAAGAACACCGTCGTGGAACGCTCGAAGTAACGAAAAAGAGCTATATTACGGTTGCTGCTTCGTGGCCCTAGAGTAGGAGACAAAAATTTACATTACTGATGATTCGTGGTAAACACTGATAGACGCCGATAGCAAGTTAAGGATGTCAAAATACATACGAGGTGATATATCGCGCTTATCAACAGGGCACCATTTAGATATGTTATGGAAGTACATCCATGAGAGTTATGTTCACAAGAAACCGTGATACGTCTGACACCCACAGGTGAACGGTACCTTCTGTCCGATCAGGCTACCTATACCTTCAACAGGACTAAGTACCACCTCTTCGTTCCAGAATGCTCCAAGAATCATTCCACGGACCTGAGGGTGTTTGTGTAGTCCATGGGTACGACTCTATCCAGCCGTTGAGCGAAACGTTCGTGCACTGTATACTGCTCTGAAACATATAACCTGTGGGTGATGACTGATCGGTACTAGATCAAGAAGGCTCCCGTTTGCTTTCGAGTCCTAGTGGAAACTTAGTGCCGCCATCATGGTGAAGGAATGTTGTGTATGTTTCTAGATAGGCACACCTGCCCAATAAGTGTAGACCCCCCGCGAACACGCAGAAGTGCCGCAACACGACGTGGCATGGACTCGCAAAACGCCTGAAGTACTACTGGAAGGAATTGACACCATGAATCCTGCAAGGCTGTCCATAAATCCTTAACATTAAGAGGGAATGGTGATTTCTTCTGAACACCACGTTGCAAGGTATTCCAATAATGCGCATGTCTGGGGTGTTTGGTGGCCAGCTGAAGTGTTTAAACTCGGAAAAGTGTTTCTGGAGCCACTGTGTAGCAATTATGGACGTGTAGAGTGTCGCATTGTCCTGCTGGAATTTCCCAGGTCCGTCGGAATGCACAATGGACATGAATGGATTCTGGTGATCATACAGGATGCTTATGTACGTGTCACCTGTCAGAGTCGTATCCAGACGTATCAGTGGTCCCATACCACCCCAACTGCACACGCCTTACACCATTACAGAATCTCTACCAGCTTGACCAGCCCCTGCTGACATGCAGGGTCTTTGGTTTCAGGAGGTAGTCTCCATACCCAAACACGTCCATCCGTTCGATACAACTTGAAATGAGACTCGTTCGACCAGGCAAAATGTTTCCAGTCATTAACAGTCCAATGTTAGTGTTGACGGGCCCAGACGAGGCGTAAAGCTTTGTGTCGTGCAATTGTCGAGGTTAAAACCGGATTTCTAATATTCACGGTACACTCGTGAAATGGTCATGCGGGAAAATTCCCACTTCATCGCTATCTCGGAGACGTTGTGTCCCATCGCTCGTGCGCTGACTGTAACACCACGTTCAAACTTACTTAAATCTTGATAACCTACCACTGCAGCAGTAACCGATCTAACAACTGCGCCAGACACTTGTTTTATATAGGCGTTGCCGACCGCAGTGCAGTATTCTGTCTGTTTCCATATCTCTGTATTGAAACACGCATGCCGATAAAAATTTCTTTCGCAGTTCAGTGTAGTTCAGTTGCTTAAGAGCGTAGAGAGAACAGTGCACCAACAAAAATTGCACTTTTTTTATTTCGTTGTTACTGTTGACATAATAGCAAAAGATCAAATCTACAGCTATATCATGCAGCACGATCAGTTAAAAAAACATGACTGCCTCTTTATCGATGGTCACTGAATATGCATGATATAGTAAAAATGAGTGACAACTGTTTATTTGTGTGCGATTGACGGCGTGAATTGTGTAAAGCAATCGATGGAATATCTGTTCAGATAATACTGAAATCAAACTTTACGAAGGGCAAATTCTGATAATTCAGTAACTGAATCGAATATTTATCAAAATGAAACGAGTGACTCTGAAACTGGTAGTAGAAAAGGCAATGAGCGTTGTTACCTCATCCAAGGTTCGGTCTTTTAAGGGAAGTACATAAAACTATTACGTCATAACTGCAGTGGAGTTCAGTACTAGAGAAGGTGCAAATGTTTTATCGAACGTTTAGAAACGAGGCAGCTGAGAAAACAATTGTAGCATTTAACGTAATAAGAATACGTAATATTTACAATGATCACGGACTTATGGCGATGGACACAGATCAAGTGGGCTACATTATTATGTTACATCAGTGGTTGTCCAAGGAAGCAGCGCCATCCACTAAACCATTTGGAAGGCAGTGTACTAGCCAAGCCCTTTGTAAAACTGCCACAGTTTTAAGTGCTTTAAGTGGGTGAATAACGAACCTGATGAAATTACATAATTTTCTGACCGTATTGTTTGTGACAGTGACATCCCCATTCGATTATCTTGTTTGCTACACCTAAAGGCGAGTTTCTCCTAAGGTTTCCGAGTCGTCCGCGGCTAGCTTGTAGCAAATCGTTTTTGCGACGGTTTTGTCGCGCCTTCTACCTCTTTGGTTGGTTCGACTATGCTCTCGAAACTTTCAGTCACAGGGTTTCTCATACAGAGAGCGGGAAGCTACTGGAGTGCGGACTTTGACTCCAGCGCTCGTGTTATGTGGCGGCTCTCCGCGAGGTGCCGCGTATGACGCGGTGTGGTGACAGGGGCCGCGGCAGGTGGCTGTGGTGTGAGCATCCTGAGAGACAAGTCAGGGTGCTGCGTGGTGTTCAGGAATTTTGTGGCACAGAGCCTTGTGGCGCCCGCAGTGTGTTGGTGACACTGTGACGGACTGTTAGGGGAGTCTCGTCGCTTCTGCTTCACTCTGGTTGTCTGTAGCCACCATGTTCTTTCTAGTTGGTCTTGAGAGCTAAGCTATGGTGCAGAGTCACTCTTTTCCTGGGTTCTTCTGAAATTGTAGAGAATTGTTGTGCTGCTCCCGGTCTCTTGTTACGCCTACAATCCGGTTAACGTGTTTACTCTCAAGTTTTGAACAATGTCATGACCTCAAGTTGGTCACATTTCATTAAGTTTCAAATCAGTAATTATTGTGTGTAACAGATGCCACGAATTATGTCCTTGTTTAGCGTATAAGCACCGTCCATTACGTTTATGTATGGGGGTTGCATGTGGTAACAAATTTATGTTTCAGTTATTTACATCCAAATTTTCTGTACTGTTTAATGCATCGTAAAGGTCACATTGACGATTGATGTTTTAAAAACGCACGGAGCAGCTATTTGACAGTGGGAATCGTACCTGTGTGTTATTGTTTGCAGACATGCTCTTTAGTAATCAGTTCTTTTTTTCTTTTCTTTTTAATTTGTCATTGTAAGTTAGTCGATTGTAATTATTACTTCGCTTTTCAAGTTCTCTGTACTGTGGGGACTATTAGCTACCGAAATTTGATATTTAATTCGAAGCTGTCATTACTGTTTTCATAACTGTCTGATCGAACTGAGTGCCTTGTAATACAGTAAATCGGCACCCATGGGTAGATACCACTTTGAAAAGGCTGTGTTCCTGTCATTAATGTTATTTCTTATTTGTGTACTTAGGTTTCTAATTTTAAGAGTTGTTCAGTATTGAAGTTACGTAATTACAGTTGTGTGTTTTTAATCTGTTCACTGCACTGAAGTTTGGCATAATGCAATTTACAAGGCGTGATAATTTATTATAGTTGCAAGTTTAAATTAGTTTGATCAATTGGAAATTATGTAACGGGATTACGTCAAAACTTCGTAAGCACAGTTACGTTTCTCAACTCAGAGCTTAACTTGTATATCTAGTGGTTAGAAGGTATAAAAAGTTAGTTTGAAAGTCTTTAAATGTCAAATATAAAGTGGCAACTATATATTTGTCATCTAAAGCCTTTGAAACTAAGTTCTGACACCTTCTATTTTATTTAGCTATCTCAGCATGTAAAATTTGTAGTTACAGTTTGGTTTCATGTGGATCATCATAGGACTGTTGAACTGTTATTTCTTGTAGCACTTTGTCATCAGGAATGGTAATATGAAGTACAGGGCTTGCGTTATTCGTTCTGTGAAAGTGAAACAATGTTTCTGGGTTTTAATATTGAAGTTTGAATGCCTGTCTAATAAATTACTTTAAGCAAAATATGTAATTTACTTTCGGTCCAGCACCTTATCAGTTTCTCCCCTCTCCTACCACTTCAGTTTCGGCTTTGTACACACCAGTATTCGATGCTAGAGGTTAGTGGTCTTGCTACGGCGTCGCTGTCGCCAGCGATTTATTTCTGGCGGCGTGACTCGCACGCCAACTGAATGCTTGGCCCGGACACTGTTGTCTCTCATATCACGTCCACAGAGCACTATATCAACAGTTAAAAATACGTTTCGAAGGAATATCGAATTCACATGAGTAGAAGCACTGTAATGCGATGAGGCTGGGAAGGAAGGAGAAGGTTTACAGTCCCGACAGGTCGAAGATATTAGAAACGAGACTCAGCTAGGACTAGACTGGAGTGGAGGAAGACATCAGCTGTGCCCTTTTCAAGGAAACCATCCAAGAATTGGCCCCCTATCTATTTACGGAGAGGAGTCAGGAAACCACGGAAAATCTAAATCTGGATGAGTAGCGGAATATTGAACTCCTCTCCTACTCGATTAAAGCCTACTGCCTCATCGTAAGGCCACTTAACTTGGAGCGAAGGAACTGTGCGCTTTCGAAGGAATATTTCCGTACTTTCGTCTAATGAAATTATGTAAAAGAAATAGGATGACAGAACGGAATTTAAAGCCCATCTTTCAATCAACATGAGGGCAGTGGCTTTAACACTGACCTATCTTTGTCGGTGAAATGGTTTAGAGCTACAGTAGTAAGCACAACGTACGAAACAATTGAAACCCCTATCAGATATCCCGTGAAAACTCACCTGTAACCATGATAATGGCCTCAGTTCGGCGGGGGGGGGGGGGGGGGGGCGCGGGGAAGGGAATCCACAAGATTCTTCAACGCGCTTTGATAATTAGATATCGTGTAGCTAACAAATTGCGGGGATGTTGATTACTACGTTTCATCCAATTGCATAGTCTGTGAGACTGAGATCGGATGATTTAGCGGCCTACAGTAGGTGCGACAGGGTGCCTGAGTGTTCACCAAACCAGAAATGTAGGCGTGAGCACTTATGTTCTCATCTTGGAAGACAGGAATGTCCAGAGCATACCCTTCATGAAGATGTAGAAAAAGGGCCTCTTTGGTTCACACGAATGTTAAAATAAACATCGTGTGTAACGTTCTTGGTACCGCGAAACAATTGGCTCAAGTCAAAGAACAAAGAATTGCTGAAAACATCAGAGTCGCCTCTGTTCCAAATTAGTCCCTCCACATTGACTCTTCGGTTTGAAAAAGGGCAAAACACGTCGGACCATCTGTATGCCTCCATCCAGCCCTTGTCCAGTTTATGTGTGCTTCGGTTCACTGAAGTCATACGTCTTTACACGCTCGTGTGAGACAGTGTGAGGTACCTATTCTCAAATGTCCATTGTATGCAGTTCCGTTCACTACGTTCGCTCAGGAGCTTGTAGACAGACGAGTATCCACAGACAGGCAACAACTGCTATAGGGTTAGCAACCGAATGTCATTGACAACGCGCGACCTGTTCCTGTCGGTTAGGAACTTATTACGATCTCTGTCCTTATCCGTGTTACACGTCATTCACTGTAGACATGTGAGACATATCGTGGTGGTATACGAACAAATTGGGCAACTTTACTCACGATGTAATCAAGGGGTTCCTCCTTCCTGCCATCTTGCCGTACCTTAACGTTGTCGTATCGTACAACGCTGATTCCATACAATCGTCTAACACACAAACACCATAGATCAGATGGATGTGATCTTGAGTAAGGACTTGAGCAATACGGCACCGAAAAATTTTCAGAGGTTATTCAGGGTAGCCTATCCCAAATGAGTTGCAACAAACTTAGAGAGGTTGTAGAGGTTGTCTTGAGGAACAAATTAAGGACAGGATCACCTGTCCGGAAACGTCATCCAACTACGCTACGGAACGTCGAAGCTACAGAAGCCGGCGCCTGCCACTAGGCCACCGCTTTCACAGCTAACATGACTTTTTACGCTGATGGACTGTAGACGGAGCTGTCGCAATGTTGTTTGTTACTCAGTGATCGTGGATGATTGCCACGATTGGCTGTGGAGAGACGGAGTTAGTTGCTGCATAGAAAGGCCTTATCTTATATTAATGCGATGTTCTATTGCTTCGGTAGATGACGGTTTCGGACACGGGTTTCCATCTTCTGTTTATTTTTCTCACGTATACCGAGAAACACTGAACATATTAAAGGGTTCCAGGAAAAAAATGTGGGTGGAAACTTGTGTCCTAAACCGTCATCCAAGTAAGTAACAAGCATCGCATTCATAGGAGTCTTCCCCAGTGGCGATCGTGGCAATCTGTTGCTATCACCCAATAACAACATATTGAGAAGTTCCTCCTACGACCCATCAGCTTACAAAGTCACCTTTGCTGCCGAAAGATGCGGTTTCGTGACAGGTGATGATGCCTACAACTTCGACGTTCCGTAACGTCGTTGGATGACGTTTCTCTACACGGGTTCCTGCCTTCGATTTGTTCTCAACAAAACCTCTATAGTCACTCTAAGTTCCTCTCAACATTTCTGGGACACCCTGTAGAGGTCATGGGGAGGAAACGTTGGTCCCTCTCGGACATCCTGCCACCAAAGAGGCCAACAACATTAGCTCGCATACTCTGTCATTGTACTGTTCGTCCTTTGTTCCTTAGCTCCTCTGATTCTGAGATGAAGAAGATGATGATTTTTGGCTTGCGGAGTGTTCATCAGCGACCGAACAATTTCCCCGTATTTCCACTGTCCAGTTTCGCCATTTTCCCCGAATGATGCTAAAATTATGAGGAGAACACAAACACCCAGTCCTCACGTGGAAAAAAATCCCTTACCCAGCTGGAAATCGAACCTGGCACTCCGTGATCCAGAGGCAGTAAACCACTAGACCAAGAGCTGCGAACTCCTCTGATTTTGCGTTGTTTTTAATTTCTCTGGCTATTTTAGTGACACAATAGGAGCAATAGTTGTACAGTATTTTACAGGTATTCGTTAATACACTCCTGGAAATGGAAAAAAGAACACATTGACACCGGTGTGTCAGACCCACCATACTTGCTCCGGACACTGCGAGAGGGCTGTACAAGCAATGATCACACGCACGGCACAGCGGACACACCAGGAACCGCGGTGTTGGCCGTCGAATGGCGCTAGCTGCGCAGCATTTGTGCACCGCCGCCGTCAGTGTCAGCCAGTTTGCCGTGGCATACAGAGCTCCATCGCAGTGTTTAACACTGGTAGCATGCCGCGACAGCGTGGACGTGAACCGTATGTGCAGTTGACGGACTTTGAGCGAGGGCGTATAGTGGGCATGCGGGAGGCCGGGTGGACGTACCGCCGAATTGCTCAACATGTGGGGCGTGAGGTCTCCACAGTACATCGATGTTGTCGCCAGTGGTCGGCGGAAGGTGCACGTGCCCGTCGACCTGGGACCGGACCGCAGCGACGCACGGATGCACGCCAAGACCGTAGGATCCTACGCAGTGCCGTAGGGGACCGCACCGCCACTTCCCAGCAAATTAGGGACACTGTTGCTCCTGGGGTATCGGCGAGGACCATTCGCAACCGTCTCCATGAAGCTGGGCTACGGTCCCGCACACCGTTAGGCCGTCTTCCGCTCACGCCCCAACATCGTGCAGCCCGCCTCCAGTGGTGTCGCGACAGGCGTGAATGGAGGGACGAATGGAGACGTGTCGTCTTCAGCGATGAGAGTCGCTTCTGCCTTGGTGCCAATGATGGTCGTATGCGTGTTTGGCGCCGTGCAGGTGAGCGCCACAATCAGGACTGCATACGACCGAGGCACACAGGGCCAACACCCGGCATCATGGTGTGGGGAGCGATCTCCTACACTGGCCGTACACCACTGGTGATCGTCGAGGGGACACTGAATAGTGCACGGTACATCCAAACCGTCATCGAACCCATCGTTCTACCATTCGTAGACCGGCAAGGGAACTTGCTGTTCCAACAGGACAATGCACGTCCGCATGTATCCCGAGCCACCCAACGTGCTCTAGAAGGTGTAAGTCAACTACCCTGGCCAGCAAGATCTCCGGATCTGTCCCCCATTGAGCATGTTTGGGACTGGATGAAGCGTCGTCTCACGCGGTCTGCACGTCCAGCGCGAACGCTGGTCCAACTGAGGCGCCAGGTGGAAATGGCATGGCAAGCCGTTCCACAGGACTACATCCAGCATCTCTACGATCGTCTCCATGGGAGAATAGCAGCCTGCATTGCTGCGAAAGGTGGATATACACTGTACTAGTGCCGACATTGTGCATGCTCTGTTGCCTGTGTCTATGTGCCTGTGGTTCTGTCAGTGTGATCATGTGATGTATCTGACCCCAGGAATGTGTCAATAATGTTTCCCCTTCCTGGGACAATGAATTCACGGTGTTCTTATTTCAATTTCCAGGAGTGTACATGTCATTTAACTTAGATGGCATAAAAGAAAATCATCTGCAGTATCTACATTCATGAATTAGGTTCGAG
The DNA here is from genome assembly GCF_021461385.2 of Schistocerca piceifrons. NCBI lineage: Eukaryota > Metazoa > Arthropoda > Insecta > Orthoptera > Acrididae > Schistocerca > Schistocerca piceifrons. The sequence continues at coordinate 425,613,171 of NC_060138.1, forward strand.
GAACCTGTTCCAGCGTCAGATTCCAAAATCCATCGTTTCCTAGGCCTTTGAATGTATATTACAGCTTTTTTTACGGATGTCTATTTGCTTTCTGTTTACAGATTCCTTCTATTCCCGCATTTAGGTGTTGATTTATTCTGTTATCGCACATACTGTATTTTAAGCTCGTTTCTAATATCTTCGTTTCTTAATGTATATTCTAGCTTAAATCCTTGAACTGGTCCAAGGAATTTCATTTCTGATGTCACTATTAGATTTATGTCTTCCTTGTTTATTATTCAAGCTGGCTCAAATGGTTCAAATGGCTCTGAGCACTATGGGACTCAACATCCATGGTCATCAGTCCCCTAGAACTTAGAACTACTTAAACCTAACTAACCTAAGGACATCACACAACACCCAGTCATCACGAGGCAGAGAAAATCCCTGACTCCTATTATTCAAGCCTCAGATCCCTAAGATTGCACCGGCGCAGCAAGTTTCTTACAGAATTTGAGTTGCATTTCGTTAGTCGCGTAATTTTTTTTTATTCCTCCAGACATCCTCAAATTTCGCTGTTTTATTCTTAATCATGATCAAAGAATTGTCACAGACCAGGTACTTTAAAGGACATATTATTGCTGGATTATTTGTTCTGATGGCACCCGTTTCTTACCTTGGAATGTCGTTACTTCTGTCCTTTCTACAAATATTTTAAAATTATAATTTTGGGGATAATGACCGGTTACGGCTGAGACGGACAACTTCTTGTTGAAATTATATTTCATTGTGGTAGAAAATAAATAATAAAACGTTCAAGGTTATCGCGGTATCGTTTTATTGCAGCTTACATTCTTATGAAAGAGGTTAGGACAGATGTAAGTAGAGTGTCATAATCATTTGATTCGAATGTGCACGAAATACCATTCAATTTATTGTATCAGTGAATGCCCTTTACTCGCTATCGTCCACAATAATTAGTTCTACTGTTAGACGCGGAGGCAGTTATAACACACTGGGGCGCTACGTGTTTCCCGCCGTTATGTACGCGACGAGGAAATGTTGTGGTCGGCGTCAGGGCGGGCAGAGGCTCCGCCGGAGATTAAAAGCGAGAAACAACGGCGGCAAGGCAGCGGTGCGTGCCGGCGTGTTCCGCCAATAAACTTGATCGCACTCGTTAAGATAACGCGGCACAGCTGCTTTAATAACACCGTGTTAGGGAAAGGAGGGCGCCTCCGCGGAGCAGCGGAACTCAGCGCACGGAAAGTACCGAAGAGAAATGGTACTCGGGGGTGCTCCGGAGGAAAAAGCGGAGGCGGAGCGTAAGGGGGGGAAAAAGGAGAGTGAGAAGAGTCCGATGCTGACCAGAAGACAAGGGAAAAAAGGGGGCAGGAGCACGAAGGTTTTGCCAACTTTGTGTTTCCGACTGAGAGAAGTGGAGGGCTCCTGCAACCAACCACCCACACAGTACGGCGCGATACAAGAAACTATTAAAGCTACTCACCAGTCTTCTCAACAGGAATACTATCTGGAAACATGGGGCGGAAGAGAGGTCTTATTTTACTCTAAATTCTTTCTTGCAATTTATTATCCAAACTGATAACGACATATTACCTGAAAAAGCGAGGCATTCAGGAGACATGGTCGAATGTCGATGAAGCTTCGTACACCTACACACCATCGGCGGGTATGTAGTCGGCTACAGCCGATGTTCTCTATGGCAGGTAAAATGCATTACTGTCCATGTTTAGTGTCATTAGTAAGCCTGATAGGGTATAGTAACGCACGCAGTTTTGTCCACATCACTATATTCATGCAAGATGGGGCGACACCTCGAACCGCTTGCCAAGTGAAAGATTTACTTCGAGAAATCTTTGGTAACCACCATATCGCCGGCCGAAGTGGCCGTGCGGTTAAAGGCGCTGCAGTCTGGAACCGCAAGACCGCTACGGTCGCAGGTTCGAATCCTGCCTCGGGCATGGATGTTTGTGATGTCTTTAGGTTAGTTAGGTTTAACTAGTTCTAAGTTCTAGGGGACTAATGACCTCAGAAGTTGAGTCCCATAGTGCTCAGAGCCATTTTTGAACCACCATATCATCTCTAGGTGATTTCCAGATGCGTGGCCTTCCAAACCCCGCCGACCAAAATCCAAGTAACTTCTGGTCGTGGGGATATCCGAAATATCGTATTTATGAGGGATGTATTCATGCTCTACCTGATCTGAAGATAGAGTACGACGACATATCACTCTGCCTACACCAAATATTCCGTTAACAAGTGTCGACCATACAGTGTAACGGATACAGCATGTGGCTGATTCGAGAGGCCATACTGAGCACATGTTGCAACTTGTGATCACATCCCAATAAACGTGACAACCAGCATTATCATGTGTTTCGTGGTATCTCCCGTTTTCCTGCACCAACACCACGCTCTGACTGCTTGGCTAAATGACTCTGGGCACTATGGGAATTAACATCTTAGGTCATCAGTCCCCTAGAACTTAGAACTACTTAAACGTAATTAACCTAAGGACATCACACACATCCATGCCACCCCGGCCGGCTCTCTGACTGCTTACAGAGCCATATTTTCATCTGGTGGCAGATAGTGGAACTATTATTTTTTCAGTATACTCCGCAAGTGCACCGATTAATGAACGTACCTATGAAGTTTCAGCATTCTGCGACTAATACAGCCCGCACTGCAGCAGAATTTGACGGCTAGCTGCGATGAGATGAGAAGTTGAGAATATAAAAAGTGGAGGGAAAGACTGTTTCGTCAGCAGAAAAGCAATGACATCAAAGTGGTTTGTCAGGTGAGCTCAGTGGCTTCACTGGACGTCACCTGACTGGCTCATAAGAGACATTTCATCCCTTCTGAAGCCCTCCAAGTAGGTTCATGATGACGTAACTGTGGAACGGAAAGGCGAAGGAACAACCATGGCTAAATCGAGACCAGACAGGCTTCCAGTAGAGACGGACAGGGAACATTGAGCGTTGCTTAGGTTGTAAAAATGACCTGAATCATCAGAAGGAATCACTCGTGAATTTCGTAGTGCTACAGAAGTGCAGCCAGCACAATTACTGTGCACAGGGAGTTAAAGAGAATGGGATGCAATGGTCGAGCAGCTCGTCGTATGCTTCACATTCTTGTGGTGAATGTTACGCGGCGCTTCAGGTGCTGTAAAGAGCGTCTCCACCGAACATTGGATGATTGGAAACGTCTGATTTTCGTGTATAAATCACGGTGTACCCTATGGCAATGCTGAGTAAGTGTTTGGGTATGGTGCGTGCCTCGAGAATGTTATCTGCCATCATGTGTAGTGCCTACACTGAAGAACAGAGGTGGTTGTGTTACGGTATGGGGTATTTTTCGTGGTTACGGTTCGGTCCCCTTCATACGCTTAAGAAAACGCTAAATTCAGAAGGGTATGAACGCCTTTTACAGGACTGTGTACTCCGTACAGTAGAGAAACAGTTTAGAGACGATAACTGTATCAGCATGACAATGAAACTCATAAAGGAGTTAGGTGTACGTGGTTTGACTGCACTGGAACGGCGTACCGTCATTGTGCCGGTACTACCAAGCCGAATGTAGGTTGCAAAGAATGTGTCATAATGTAAACATCTTCGGGCTGGGAAATGTTCACGAAACGTTCGGTGAACACTTCCACATTACGTCCTGCTGCGCCGTAAGCAAAGTGTATGCTTTTCAGGTCTACCTATGTCCAGCACTCCATGTTATGTACCGTTGACATGAAGCAGACACGACAGCGTCTGTACATTGCATAGTCGATTTGATAGATTTAACTTTCCAGGAAGAAGAATACACTGACAAGAAGAGGCGCCAGAAACTGGAAACCAAAGGGCTATTGAAACTGATGTCTAGAATCTATCGAGACATGCCATCAGACATTCGGAAAGATATCATCTACACAATCCCAGATATATCAAGGTCACAAATCCTGAGAACTAATCTCACAATCAGGTTAACAACTTGCTGACAAGAATAATGCACGGAAGACTGGAAAACAAAATTGTGGTTTTGTTAGTTGACCATCAGTATAAATTATTGAAAGGTAAAGGTACCAGGGAGGCAAGTCCGACGTTGTGGTTGATAATAGAGAGCAAGATTTATGAAAAATCAAGACACGTTTGTAGGCCTAGAAAAGATTTCGACGATATAAAATGGTGCAACATGCTCTAAATTCCGAGAACAATTTTTTTTTCTTTACACAAGATGACAACCGCACTCATGTTAGACTTCCGCAGGTTATTCTTTAATATGCTCACATCGCAGCACGGTTTAAAATGCGTAGATGAACAAGCATATTCACCTTGTTTTTAGGCTATTGTTCTGCAGATTCGCTACGGAGAGAGAACCCAATTCCACCGACAAAGTTTCAGAGGCTGTTCGGGGATACCTTCCGAGTAAGGAACTCCGGTGGCTCGTTGCAGAGTAATGATGTAATTACGATTTATTGAGTTTGTTACTGCAGTCACCATTGTTTCCATGAAAAGACATTCACAGCATTGAAGACAACTGTAACATGCAGTAATCGAAAAGTACAACGCACAAGGCAGGATAATGCAACAATCCTAAGACTAAACATGTACTCTTTCATTATTGTTCAACGTTTCGACCACCATGATCATTGCAGAGCGTACAGTGACACACTATGGACTGTCGTACACGCTCAAGAATTCCATGAATTTGGGTACTGCTTCTGCGGCTGCGATAACTGTAGCAACCAAGTCCATGTGAGGTATCAGTCGGAGTTCGTAAGAAAGCAAATGGAACAAATTTGTTTCCAAATAAGACACACAGCACATAACATCGACATTTGCACTGTTGTACACCATTTTTCGTGCAATACATGTACAAAACTAAGTGGGGCAAGAAACGAGCTGCCAGAGACCGTAGGTCCCTTATAGCAAAATACTCAGGAGGTAACCTCGAGCAATCTCTGAAAGTTTGTCGATCGACTTCTGGTTCACCCTGCCTAACTCACAATATATCTGTGAGGGACTTTAGTATCTTTGTTAGTCACTTCCATGATGGACACAGTTGTTCTCACGTTATTAATGGCCAGTGAGCTCACTGCAGTTTAGACAGGTCTTACATGAGACTCGTTCGCCAACTTGTGCAACGAACGTACAAGTGTATCCCGATATCAAAAGTGTGGTAGTAACTCGTAATAACGACAGTCATGCTTAACTATTTAACTTAATATTAAGGCAGCAATTTTATATGCATAAAAAAAATTCTACAGTGAATTTTTTGGTGAGTGCCAGCAGATGGTCCATACACAAGGCGTATCAAAACGTACATTACAATTCGTGGTCGATGAGATGTGGGTACCACGTAAGTATATTTTCATAATAAATGTATGTTCGAAAATGCTTCGTTTACGTGCTAGCTTCTCTGGAATATGGAGGAAAATGTTGGCAGCTTGGGGCGCACAAGCTAGGCAGTGAGTAGAGGAGAGATTGTACAATAGTGTCAGTAAAAACCTGTTTAATTTACTTACAGAAGGTGCTCAATATGACCACCACCAACTTCGATACAACTTGTGTATCGCCTGATGATGTCTTTCCGAAGAATCTTTGGGTAGATTCCTGGCATATCACGAATGACTCCAGCTGCTACCTGAATTCGTGCCAGATCTATTTGCCTACGTTGTTAGTTTGCGTATGATGTTCTTCCGCTTTGACTGGATTTAGTGTAAATCGGTGATTCTTGAAACACCAAATACTTCATTTCCCTCGCTAATCGAAGCAACCACCACACGAACAAAAACAATTTTCCCACGTTTGAATTCATTTAGATTTGACATAATTCACTCACGGCCAACGACCTTGTCGCAGTGAGGAGCTATTTGACTGAGAAGTGGCGGCTCCCGTCACGAAAACTGATAACGGCGGGTAGAGCAGTCTGCTGACAACCTGCCCCTCTGTAACGCATCCAGTGACGCCAAAAGACTGAGGATGACACGGTGGTCGGTCAGAACCGCTGGACCTTCCGAGGCCTGTTCGAAAGGAGATGAGGTTTTTCTAACTCGCTCTCAAGTCCATAGAACAATACTCTGACCACGACTGACACTTGCATCATACTGAGGACATTGCCCAGGTGCTGTTAGATATCAAATACAATATCGCGGCCAGTAGGCTTGGCAGTTACATTCAAGCGTGCATTTCTAGTAGCGCTCCCATATTTCTGTACAACCCCTGTAAAAGCGTCTTCCATGCAGTCACTTTGTTGAAGTATTTTTCACCGTTCGCGGTTGGAAAACGAAATGGGAAGAATGCTGCTGGAACGTGCATTCTGACATATGGTTGCCTGAATACGAATAAAGATGTAGATGACCTCATTCTTGAAGTACACTTCTCGACGACAGGTAATTTCACCGGTCCTCTGAGGTGCCGTCCCCACCACCAGTGTGTGTGTGTGTGTGTGTGTGTGTGTGTGTATGGCGTTGGGAGGTTGGGAGCAGTCGCGATAGCATCGCGTGATTAGGCCGGCGCGGCGCGGCGGCAAAGTGCGTGTTGCTGTTGAGGGGGTGGGCAGAGCAGGCGCTCAGCAATCTGCACGGACCATCTGCCTAGCCGACAACCAGCCGCTGTCCTGCCGCGGCGAGCGGGTAGCAGCTGCGGCGAGAAAGGGGAGGGAAAAAAGAAAGAGGGGAAAAAAGTTTCCTCAGAATATGGTAATGCCGCTGATTCATCTTAATTTCTCGTGTCCAGACTTGACAGACATCCGACCGGCCTGCACGAAGAAAGCTAATCAGAAAAAGTTGGCGGGGCTCTGCGGGAAGGGCCCCATGAGTTGGCGATATTAAAACCTCGCGCTGCGGGTGGACAGTAATGAAGGGTGCAGTTGCGTATAGGTTCAGCCTGTGGTGGAAGTGGCGCGTCATCGTATAAATATTGATTCTGAGGTTCACTAGAATGCTGTATCAGATTTGATGACACGCAAAATACGCAGCTGTGGGTAGTGCTGTAGTAGGTAGCTCAGTACCTCTCTGTAAGTTTTCAAATATTGTTAGAGAAATATCGTATTGACCTACAACAGTGGCCGGCCGCTGTGGTCGATGGGTTCTAGGCGCTTCAGTCCGGAACCACGCGGCTGCTACGGTCACAGGTTCGAATCCTGCCTCAGGAATGGATGTGTGTGTTGTCCTTAGGTTAGTTAGGTTCACGTAGTTCTAAGTCTAGGGGACTGATGACCTCAGATGATAAGTCCCATAGCGCTTAGAACCATTTGAACCTACAACAGTGACTCCCAGCCTGGTGGTAATCCCCCTCCCCCAGGAATAAAATTAAATTTATTAAGGCGTATAAACAAAGTGGTTCGATTGCGATACGGTCACGATACTAAATTATTTTTAAAAAATCATTACTATTATTATTTCCTAAGTCATAACTGATGACACAAGTTACCAACAATGCAAAACAATGTGGCGAAGATTATAACTTGTGAAAAGCATGTATGAACAATATCTTCCTCACATAGTTCATCCAATACAAACATAATTTGCACTTCGTTCAATGTCTCTGTGACAGTAAAAATGATACATAAGCGAACTGCAGACCCGGACAGCCACCCACCGAAGTGCTTCCCAACCCCGACGCCCTTTCACTTAGGTGATCTGACGGGAACCCGTGTTACCACTGCTGCACGGCCATTGGCGCACACATTATGGTTATAATAATAATTATTAGTTTTAGTGGCAGTAATCAGACACAAAGCGTTGTCATGAAGCCTTCCAATTTCTGTAGGTTCATAAGTACTCCAGCAAGCAATAAGTGTAACGCACACAGTTAAACTTTGGTGATTTTAAACTGAGGTGTAGGGCATAGATAAAGTAAGTGTCGGTAGGGATAGGAATCGTGCTCAAGAGGCAACGGTGTGTAACAGGTGTCTACCCTCACTGTGGATAGTTAGTTTTACGAAGAGGAGTTGACGGTAGCACTCTACATTCACTGAGAACTGCTTCGTCATTCTATACCAAATGTCGTTAGAAATAAGCAGTGCCAGTTGTTTCATAGACTCATTAGTTTGTGCTGTAATAAAACACACAGAAAAAAATTTTGTTTCGTTATTTTAAAAGCAAAATTGATGAAATGAAATTATTTTTTGTTCTACAGTTTAGTTAGACGTTAATGTTCCTCAAGGTGAAGGCACCAGGGGCTAGGTGGAGTAGGGCGTTACTAACCAGTATTTAAGTACACGATCGTTCCAATAAAAATACTATACCAATAACAATTATTTGCATCCAGCCACCTCAATGGTACTTGATACAATTCAACTAAGCGGTTTGAAAGACAGTTCTCTCAAGAGACTGTTAACAGTTTATGGAGTTCATTAAGTAAATGAACGGTTTTAAGTGTTTAGTATTTCTTGGAAGTAATATCTAGAAAGTCGAGATGCTTGGTACGCACGGCTAAAGAAGTGGAAACAGGTGTTGCGCACGTGCGGTGCATATGTAAGGCGAGGGACGTTGCATATGTCAGGTGAGGGCCCGTAGTTCAATACGCTTTTTATTGTTTTACTTAATAACCGCCACAAACTGAGTGTCAACAACCTGATGACGAAAGCATTGTCTCCTGAAATGCGTAGTTAAACCCTATCAAGTACTACTAAAGTAGCTCAATGCAAATAACTATTGCTGATGAAGTATAACAACCGTCATGCAGCATCCGAAAAGTAGATAATATTAAATTACTGTTGTGCCCTTGAAAATGAAGCAAAGTGTTTGCAAGTATCAGATATACTAATTTTCGTTACTTGACGTGGCTGAACTGAAGTAGTTCTATATCAGTCTTACAAATGCTGCTCGGTAAAACAGTTCAAGCAACAGCTTCCTTAGTCTTACGGAAAATAATTTTTATGTGCACTACGAAAGATTTTGTTTCGCAGTTGAATCACGCGGCGAATATCTAATAACTAAACTACAGCTGTATTTACTGATGGCCAGGAGCAGTCTGACCTCTTGATGAATACGAATATTGTTCAGTGTGTGTTTCTTCCCTATAAACGATTAACACACGAACTGATAGCGTCGCTAACCTTTACGTGAGCTATCTAGCTAGAAAACGGCGTTAACTGTGCAATACATATACTAATAATTGTACAAACGCCACAAATACTCATTGCTACCTCTACGAGCGGCTGAAACTCCGTAGCATTTGAGCCTTTAGGGCACGCTTGAAGGATAAGGCTGGTACGTCATACTAGTAATTTCAGGGGCGATAATCAGCTTCTGATAAGCGTAGTGGGCAACAAGTTATTAGCCTTAGATACGGACGACACTTGCAGATTGATGCTTCGAGATAGATTTGCAGATGTGTTTAGGTGAATCATTTGGTTTAATGTTCTCCGCAATCACTAAAGGTCAGGATTCTGTTCTGGGGTACGTATTTGAACGGTCCAAATGACTCTAAGCACTAAGGGACTTAACACCTGAGGTCATTAGTTCCGTAGAACTTAGAACTTCTTAAACCTAACTAATCTAAGGACATCACACACATCCACGTCCGAGACAGGATTCTAACCTGCGACCGTAGCAGTAGCGCGGTTCCTTACTGAAGCGTCTAGAACCGCTCGGCCACCACGGCCGGCTGCGTATTTGATATCAAGGAGGTTAAATGTATGAGCAGTTTTCCTTAAACAGTTGCTGCTCAAAATCCACATTTCGTTTGTTTGCTGTCGACAGCTTGTATACCCGTTTACATGGTAGCCTATACAGGGTGGTCCATTGATAGTAACCGGGCCAAATATCTCACGAAATAAGCATCAAACGAAAAAACTATAAAGAACGAAACTCATCTAGCTTGAAGGGGGAAAACAGATGGCGCTACGGTTGGCCCACTAGATGGTGCTGCCGTAGGTCATACGGAAATCAACTGCGTTTTTTTAATAGGAACCCCCATTTTTTATTACATATTCGTATAGTACGTAAAGAAATATGAATGTTTTAGTTGGACCACTTTTTTCGTTTTGTGATAGATGCCTCTGTAATAGTCACAAACGTATAAGTACGTGGTATCACGTAACATTCCGCCAGTGCGGACGGTATTTGCTTCGTGATACATTACCCGTGTTAAAATGGACCGTTTACCAATTGCGGAAAAGGTCTATATCGTGTTGTTGTATGTCTATTGTGATCAAAATACCCAGCCGCGTGTGCTATGTATGCTGCTCGGTATCCTGGACGACATTATCCAAGTGTCCGGACCGTTAGCCGGATACTTACGTTATTTAAGGAAACAGAGAGTGTACAGCCACATGTGAAACGTCAACCACGACCTGCAACAAATGATGATGCCCAAGTAGGTGTTTTAGCTGCTGTAGTGGCTAATCCGCACATCAGTAGCAGACAAATTGCGCGAGAATCGGGCATCTCGAAAACGTCGGTGTTGAGAATGCTACATCAAGATCGATTTCACCCGTACCATATTTCTATGCATCAGGAATTGCATGGAGACGACTTTGAACGTCGTGTACAGTTCTGCCACTGGGCACAAGAGAAATTACGGGATCTATTTAGACAGATTTCTTTCTGTGGGGAAAGTTGGAGGATATTTGCTATCGTGATCCACCGAGAACGCCTGACATCATGCGTCAACGCATTGTCAATGCATTTGCGAACATTACGGAAGGCGAACTACTCGCTGTTGAGAAGAGTGTCGTTACACGTATTGCCAAATGCATTGAGGTTGACGGACATCATTTTGAGCGTTTATTGCATTAATGCGGTATTTACAGGTAATGACGAGGTAACAGCATGCGTTCTCAGAAATGATAAGTTCACAAAGGTAAATGTATCACACTGGAACAACCGAAATAAAATGTTCAAACCTACCTACGTTCTGTATTTTAATTTAAAAAACCTACCTGTTACAAAGTGTTCGCCTAAAATTGTGAGCCATATGTTTGTGACAATTACAGCGCCATCTATCACAAAGCGAAAAAAGTGGTCCAATTAAAACATTCATATTTCTTTACGTACTACACAAATATGTAACAAAAAGTGTGGGTTCCTATAAAAAAACGCAGTTGATATCCGTTTGACCTATGGCAGTCCCATCAATCGGGCCAGCCATAGCGCCATCTGGTTTTCCCCTTCAAGCTAGACAAGTTTCGTTCTTTGTAGTTTTTTCCTTTGACGCTTATTTCGTGAGATATTTTGCCCGGTCACGATCATTTTACCACCCTGTATGTTGTGATATTTCGCTAGTGTACAATCAAATATGAAATGGTGGAACGGAGTAATCTGATTGTTTATGTTACGACTCTCGGCTGTATCCCTTTGTATGTCGTGTCTTCAGTTTTTGGTCTATATACGATCACATAAGCTATACCTTACAGCGATATATTCATGAGTATCACAAACAAAGAATGAAAACACGCAATTATCCTTCATGCACTTTAGCGTTCCTTCTTTATTTTTCCGTTTTACATTTTTCAGAAAGTGGAAAGATTGGCTGAAACAGAGTTCCTCTATTGACAGAAATACGCTCTCGCTTCGGTTTCACGTATCTCTGAGTAAACAACAGCACGGAAAAAGATACGAATCAAAAGCTACACATAGCATACAAAAAGAGGTAACAAAATTAATAAATATTTTCGATTATTACCAACATGATAAATATATGTTTACCAAACATTTCAGCGAAAAGTTTATGAATGTCCACAAACATACATGACTACACAGGTACGCGGAGGGAAATTAATTCCGACCACATAATAAGCTCATTTTGTCGCAAAAAGCAGTGGCACTGCTTCGCGCAGCGGTCGACGGTTTGTGGCATGATCGCACTCCAGTGACACAGCTGCGTCCTGATGCCAATCACATCCCGACCATTCCCATGTGTTAATCTCAATAAACAAACGCTCTTATTTTTAGTACTGTTTCGTTACCATTTCGCATACTGAAAACAGCAATGTAAACCGCATGTACTTGTGACTCGAGCTAGAAGCACATCAAAGCCACGGACGTAAGCTCGATATTTACAGCATTGTTGAACCATTTTAAGTTGGTCTGTAACTGAACATTCGATGGCAGTGTCAAACATTAGTTACATCACACAGATATAGGAAAGGCACTAAGTTGTACAGTTGAGGGACGGTTTTGGCATTCGACTGCAGTCATTTAGAGGAACGGACTGCGGTACTGAGTTTTTATACTCTCCGATCCATGCTAGAATACTTATGTTACACTCAGCACGAAATATCTCGCCAGGTGAGCCAATATTGATACGATGATAAGACGTTGTTTTGAAGACCAGTTATGAGCACAGTGGATATATACGGCAGACTACATATAGTATAAAAAATGAACAAAAAGCTAAAATTGTAGTGCGAGTACAACTATGGAGAAAAGACAGACTTCAATATGGATATATTCGAGTCGAAGCCCAACTAGCTACACAGGACACAAGACAATAAATAACGTGCAAAAAGGATTGAGATGTCGGGACGAGCGCACACTTCTGATATCCCTCTTCAGAGTAGGAATGACAACTGTAAATACTCAGTATGAAAGAAGAGAAACTTTGAGAGAAGAATATCCCTACACTGAAAAAAAAAGGTACGTCACAAATAGAGTAACCAACGGAGGTGGTGCATTGTTAACCCCTAACTCATGAGGTGACTTTTCTATAACGCAGACTACGAGGTCGGGTCTCAGGGACACCAATATATAACACGAGATTTAAATCGCAAATCATTTGAAATTTTTAACTTCCGTTACAATTATTCAAGTGTTTTTAAATATCCCATGTGGATTGTGGATTTTATTACTCTAAATAATGCCTCAAAAAAAAAATGGCTCTGAGCACTATGGGACTTAACATCTATGGTCATCAGTCCCCTAGAACTTAGAACTACTTAAACCTAACTAACCTAAGGACATCACACAACACCCAGTCACCACGAGGCAGAGAAAATCCCTGACCCCGCCGGGAATCGAACCCGGGAACTCAGGGTGGGAAGCGAGAACGCTACCGCACGACCACGAGCTGCGGACATAATGCCTACAGTATTTTATTTTTTATCACACAAAACCATATAATGTTGTACGTTCTTTTTTCTACAACAGTACACGTGAAGGAAACGTTATAGAACTGAATTTTACATTCGGAAAAATTGTAGTGTCTCTGTTGCAAGGAAATGTTCAGATAAAACTAAATCCTAAGGTTGAAACTTGCACACAAAATTGCACTAGATAGTCGCAGAAAGAAAATCTGCAAAACTGACATTTAGTGCTGGGATGTACAGATTTGTTTCTGTTAACACTAAAAACACATTTATTTTAATTAATGCTTTAAGTGCTTCTTTGGAGAAACAGAAAGGTTTCCATCACAACAGTCCTGGCGTTCGTCTTGTTCGCTAGTAGAACTGTCGTTACTGGCTATTGTAAAATCGTTGCCTTTTTCGTCTGTTTCTTGACCTATTCCACAGTCATCTTCCTCCATCCACCGATTACCAATTTCATCAAACTTAGGATCGATGAAACTGACAAGTTTCTGTGACAAAATATTATTATATTGAAGAAAACAAGTACGTAGTTCATGAAGCGCAGTCTAGAAGACTCCAACACGTGTCAAAAACACTTGTGAACAACAAACAACAAAGGCGATAATGCAAACGACCGTAAAACATTATACGATAGTGATTTAAGGAATCTTTGTGGAGTTAAGAAGCACTCCGCCACAACTGACCTTGCATAGTGAGCTCCAAACTTTTCGCGCAGTCTCAGTCAAAGTTTAACCTATTGGACTCGGATTTGGGAGATGCGAGTTTCAATTCCACACCCAGTTATCTAGGTTTAGGTTATCCGTTGTCTACCTACAAATTTCAGGATGGTGCCTTTGGTAATGACACGGCTGATTTCTGCGTACTTTCCCGATTCGAAGTTATCCTACATTCGCAACGACCTCGTCGTCGGCGGGCGACAAACACTAATCGTCCTTCCTGTGTTTCTTAGACCAGACAACACTATCAATATGCAGTGTTCCGAAATTTCAGAAGAAGTCGGGAGCAATAAAATAGATGTTTTGGTGTAATGAACTATTTCCCTTAGGAAAACGTCACGAGAAGTGTAATCAGCTTTCGAAACCGCTAAGACTTGACGCTGCTTAACGATTTCATGAGAGGACACACATGTCAGATTTCAATTTCGTTTTCCTTCAGTTTATAGCTGCACTGCCTTAGACCTCTAATAGGGGCTGCAATGCTGTTGAATCTACGAGAAGTGTCATTTAACTGTGTCAAGTGCGGCAGAAGTTGCATATTACACTTATCCAGGACATCCTTAATGCACGTCGAAATTTGTGTGTGAGCGTGTGAAAGTATTAGTATGTAAGTACGTTTTCTCATCTGAAAATCAGATGAACAGTATATGCCCTTACTTCTTGCGTGCAAAACTAACCTGTTCTTTGTTCACAATATATACATGTATGACATTCTATCTAAACTTATCTCTCTTAACAAACATACGTTTCATCTTATGATGTTCACAGTAAGAGAAACTTGTTATATGATGTGAAAAATGAGTGAGGAATGACTACATGGTCTACACTGCAAAGGTGAGACGGTGGACGTGTGTAACTGTGAAAATGTGGAATATGAGTGTGTGAATTTGTGCAGACATCAGTGATTAATCGTGACTTTGCGTTATCCTACTATGTTGAGATACTCTTGTGTTGTTGTTGCTGCGTGTTCATCCAAAAGTGATTAAATTAAGTTTTGACTGAATAAAGCTCTGTCCGTGTTATGTTGTATGTATAGATGCAACTGAAACTGTGTATATCCTGAATAGGCTGGCCGGTGTGGCCGAGCGGTTCTAGGCGCTTCAACCTGGAACCGCGTGACCGCTACGGTCGCAGATTCGAATCCTGCCTCAGGCATGGATGTGTGTGATGTCCTTAGGTTAGTTAGGTTTAATTAGTTCTAAGTTCTAGGCGACTGATGACCTCAGAAGTTAAGTCGCATAGTGCTCAGAGCCATTTGAACCATTATATCCTGAATACATCTGTAGAATGGAAACTGTTCAGAGATGTATTAATGAAGAAATAAGGAAAATCATACGGCTTATGTTGGTAAACACATTCCTGAATATTTGTCATGTGCAGCGTATGATAAGAAGTACGAACGGAGTTACTTGACAAAAAAGGAGTCAACATCAACGTAAAGAAGTAGGTGTCCCAGCTTACGAATATAATTTCACTCTATTGCTGACGTCGCACTTTTTTCATACAGAAAACAGAACTGTGTAGTTAACAGCAGTATTTCTTTATAAGAAGACTTAGAAATTAATATAAATTAATTTAATCAATCGCGATATTTGAAAACCTCTTTAAGGTTGGGATTTGAACTAGTATCTCGAGCTTATCCTGAGCTTAACCAATGACGTCATCTGAGCATGTCTTCGGTAAGACACTCCTAGTCTCATAGATATTTCTGTCCCATTACTTCCAAATACTACACTCAAAGATTCTCGTACAAGTTATGCCACACAGGCAGTACTAAGAAGAGAACGTTAATGACGTCGAGGATTTGAATTCCTTTCGGAGACGCGCACGTATTGTATTTTCTTCCTTTCGAGGATTCGATTACTGTTTAAATTAGCAAGAGGGGCGTCTGCATGTGCCTTATTTTGCTCTCACAATTAATGCAACTTAATTTTGTAGTAGATTCTTGACACTGGATAACTAAACCTTTGCAAAATTTACTATTGAAGTGGGGTATAAAACAGGACATTTAGTGTTTAATTTGCTATGTAACATACCATTGGAGATGTGATACATGTAATTAATTAATGCATAACATATAAATTATGACTTCTTTTCAATAACATGTGGAGTAGTAAAACCTGACGATGCTTTTGTAACATTTTCCCCCTCTTTAGCGTTGTAAGGTTAATGCACTAGCGTCATTCTTGCTTTGGATATCTACGAGGCACATCCAAGTCTAGAGCACATTGACCGAATGAGTGCATGCGCTGGAGAGACATTTAACATTGCCCTACTTCGCTTCGTGGAAAACAACAACGGAAGTTTTCGTAGAAGGGCCAACGCGGGTTTGTTTACAAATGTCAGCTCCATTGTGTTCGGGACTTACAGAGTCAGGAGATCCGCAGTCGGCCACAGTGGTCGCACAGCTGTCGCCGATCGCCCTCCACTGTCTTCGCTGCAGAGCACGCCGTCACTTTCCTTCCGCCGGCCGGCGTGCCCGGTCGTGTCTCGACGCACACCGCAACAGAGACGGCGAAGAGGAGCGGCGCGGGCACGTGTCGTCGGTGGGCGCGCCACGAGGAGACTGAGCGCGCAGCACGGCGGACCCTCCCGCCGCCGCGCCGCTGCCACGGGCAGGGGTGGAGGTGGGGGTGGGGGTAGACGTGGAAGTGGAGGGGGGACAGCAAGTGGCGGCTGCGGGCCTCCTGTCTTCCTGGCGGCGCTTAGCACGGCGCTGCTGCGTCATCCCGTCCACCAGGCGTGTCCATCTAGCCGGAACAGCGCGTCTTTTCAATTATATGCGCGCAGGGCACACTACCGGCAGTTTTGAATCGTACTCCGCCAGTGAATGTAATGAAAGAGAAAGTAGGTTAATGGGTCTTCCGCGATCCTAAGGACGCACTCTTGTGTGCAATGCCGGTGAAGTGTCAACATACCTGTAAATCAACGTTTATTTACTCCACCAGACGCATATTACAAATGACGGTCAAAAATAATTATCTATCCATTTCATTCTCCAGTGTACAGGGTGAGAAATAAAGTCTTTCAGAGAGTAACTTTTTTCTCCCCTAAAGCCTGGGATTCCACCTGGGATGTTTTACTCTCAGGCAGTTTGGTACTCTCATACAGCATTCGCAGAACTGTTAAGGCCGGTATTACAATACCACATTTTCTGTGTTACAAGGAACTTTGTCAATGTGAGGCATTTGTCAAAAATTTTTTCATCGAATGGAGCAAAGTGACTGCTTGGTGCCCTAGCATCGCTGCAGCAATCTGATACCTATCATTTATCACATTGTCAGCGTGCGGGCGCTATTCTATCGTTCTGCGCAACGGATTAATCTGAGTTGTACCCTTTACCCTGTGGCTCCTGCAAGATGCAATTTCCACCCCACACTACTACAGAAGTCAGACAGACGCTCCTAACGTTCTAAAGAGAAATGCCTGAAAAACTTTCAGGAATAAATATTTTCTGGAGTCGTCTGCTGTAAGGAAATGACACAAAAATTCACAAAATTCTTACGCAACTAGTGGGATACTTGGGTACAGGAGTAGTGCTAGTTAGTCTAAGAAAAACATGAAACTAACGAAAATTATTATTTATTTTGCTAAAATTCTGAGAAATCACAATGGCACCTTTAGTTATGAACTGCACAAATTATTTCTGGGTTCTTTTCGGAATGTGAAGTTACCTCTCAAGGATAGGATTCACTAATGAAATTACTATACAAAGTTTAAGATCGTTATTGACTTGGCAGAATGGCTGAGAGCCGCGCCTACTCAACTTCAATAATTATCTGTTAGAATGTTGCTAGATACGGTCGAGGCTGTCGCATGTGAAATGCAGTGAAGTGTACTGTTGTGGAGGAAATATGGGGCTCGCAAGAGCTGTAGCGCACAATGCCGTAAGCTGTGATGGCTGCTGTCTGCGCCGCTCGCTGCTGACAAATAAGATAACTCTCGTTCTCTCTGGATTGACCTTCGCCAATCAAACTCTCCCTACGCCCCTAGTCTAACTATTGGCGTGGTACACTGGTCAGATAACCAGTCCACCGCGATGCCACTCAAAAATTCACTCGCAGATGTTTAATTCTTTCCATTCACACCGCGCAATAAGTGTGGCGGTCAACACAGTGAACAACGCTTAATCGCAAGGACTCAATATAGAGTCGCACTCCGATTCGCTCTCGACAGAAGTGCTCCCCCCAGTGAAGGACTGAGGAGAGACTTGTTCCTCGTTCTTTGAGTACACATACGAGCGAGCACGCTCTCGTTACGTGTTCTCACTCCAAGAGCGACAAAGAAACGGCCCCTCTCCACGCCAGACATGGAGGGGTATATCTTTCGGTCTCTTCCATTACTCCTTCAGCTCAAGGCGTCAGGAATATCGTCTGCCAATCAGCATTGCACCTCTAAAACGGGAGAATGACGTTTCGTTTAAGGCGACCAATCCGGAAATCTGTAGCATTGGCGTTTGGCGTTTGCTGTCTCCCTGTGAAAATCTCTGAAACTGCGTGCTATGGGTAAAGAATGCGTAGGCTGGCCGCTCCCACACAATGTAGCGGAATTTGCTTTTAAGCCGAACACGGGGTCGTCCTTTCACTCGGGCAAACGCTGTCTACTCTACGGGCGGCCACCGGCCGACGTAGATGGGTTGGGACCGGCCTCCTGACATGCGGTTGCCTCTCTCGAACTAAAATCTCCTGTGACTGCCGTGTCTGGAATGTGTGTGTGCGCCAGCCCCGAGTATTTCATCCTCGGTGCGCAATTTACTTGTTATTTCCATATCGTTTACATGAATTCATGCAACATTGACTTTATCTTATCGAGTTTGGGTTCGAATGACTACTAAACATTTACTTGCGTTACGATGTTCCTCCGTCAGTGATTTATACACTCCACACGTTTCTGGCATTATATACGTCAATACGCACTGTGCTGTTGCAAGAAATCGCAGCGTTATGATAAGTCTGTCTCTTGCGAATGTAGCATTTCTGAGGCTTGTGTTCCTAATATGAGGAGACACTTTCTTGAGCACATGTTGAAACGCACTCTCGTCCATTCACAAGTAATTCTCATACGATTTTACGTCCGCGACTTGCAGCTCCAGAAACAGATTTTGTTGGATGCTTGTTGCTTGCTGTGAAACCCACGACGTCAACCAAAAACGTTTCCTTTTTCTTTTCTTCTGCTCCTCTTCCAAATGTAAACACAATTCAGTTGTGGTACACACACTGACAGAGCACAATGATAAGACTTCATCTGCCATTATGAATGAATTATGACGTCAAAGATAGTCGTCAGAGATACTTTGATGACATTACTTGCGCCACGTCAGATATATTTGTCAAAGAAAATGTGATGAATATTTGATCGCTTTACCTTGTGAAAGAAAATTTGATAGTGTAATACCGGCCTAACACTAGGGGCGGATTTTCACTGACAGCTAATCTCTGAAAGTTACTTGTGAGTACATTCCATAAGTCTCTCAGAGTCTTACGAGAGCAGACGTCGGAAGCGTTTACACAAGGCAGGGTGAAACTGTCTGTGAGAACTGAGAGATCACTGACCGCTTGATTTTCTAGTCGTAATTCTGCGCGTGAAGGAAGACATTGTGATGGAAGAGCGTCAGATTGCGAATGCACTTTTAATACTTTTAGTGGACAAAGAAGAAAAAAAGAAAACGGAACATTCGGGAGGACGACGGTTCAATCCCGCGTCCGGCCATCCTGATTTAGGTTTTCCGTGATTTCCCTAAATCGCCCCAGGCAAATTCCGGGATGGTTCCTTTGAAAGGGCACGGCCGACTTCCTTCCCTAATCCGATGAGACCGATGACCTCGCTGTTTGGTCTTTTCCCCCAAACAACCCAACCCAAAGAAACGGAAACGACCGTGTTAGTGTTGAATAAGAGCGGATTATGCTGCGGGATGGTTTTGGAGCATACAAGAATCTCACTGTAGCGGTTGTGATAGAAGATTCACAAGAATATTGAAATTTTACGAGAATGACAGCGATTAAGATTGTAATTGGACTAAAAACAGCCAAACTACATACTGTTACGCGTAAATCCACTTGTATAAAAAGATGGGCTGGTTGCGAAATTAAGATTTTTAGCATAATGTCCGTTTAGTTTCTTTAACTTATATGGTAAAGTAACAATTACGATGAAATAACATTACAATAGTTTTCACCTTGATATCCATACCCATTCAAAAGCCAAATAGAGCGGATATCTGATAAATGGAGCATTACCGGACATAGATTTACGTGAAAGTTTTTGCTTTATATTGAAGATTTGTTCTTTAGCACCTAATATAGTAATAAAGTAATAAGTGCCACGTCACATAAAATTATTATTACCTCTGTATTACAAGTTAAATGGTAATTTTCCTAGTTCCGAAACGATCACTTTCAAACAGACCATTTGTTTGTCAATGTTAGTTGATCTGTGTTAGAAAACTATTTTGCCTGGTTCCTTAAACTGTGGATATTCTGGTAAATTTCTTCTGTGGAGGTGTTAAGAACTGTAGACATTTGAGCCAACAAACATCTCTTTTTTCTCAGTTCCTGTAGTCTAGTAACTGTGCATTTCATAACACTGGCCTATCCTGGTAAGAACTAATTAAATGCATAAATTCGTTCTGAGTCCACAACCAGGCAGCTTTCATCATCACTTTTTGTGGCGAAGTATTGCTGAAATTCACTTCACAGTACGTATCCAGTGGTTTCAACTGTTCCTACAACGCCAGTACAGCGGTTCATTGGAGTGTTCATTTGGCCCAGCGCTCCGTAACTTGTGGCCTAGAGGCTAGCGTTGATGCGTCTGGATCACGGAGTTCCAGGTACGATTTCCGGCTGTGTCGGTGACTTTCCCCGCCCGAGGACTGAGTATTTGTCTTGTCCTCATCATTTCATCATCATTCGGGAAAGTGGTGAGACTGGACAGTGCAGATAACTGCGCAGTTGAGCACCCTCCAAATCAAATTTCATCCTCAAGCGGTGCACCGGTAGTGCGCTAGTCTCTGGTCCATGTTTTGACATGCTTGGAATCGAGCCTCTTCGGAAAATAACTTTTTGTTTATTAATTCTTTTTTTGTTTATTAATTATATGTAAAATGTTCAAGATGTTTTCATACGTTATTTGCTGCGTGCATTGTTTAAGTGTAGAACTTTCTAAATAGGCTGACTGCTCGTGCTGTTCACTTTGCTCGGAAACATGCCACGGTCATAATTTATGGCCCAAAACTGGCAGTTTCATGAGTACTCTTATTTAATGTATGCAGAAGTAGGGCAAAATATATTACCGAGATTTGCTGGCGTACAAACTGCGAATTGCAGTACAAATCTGGCCGCTCAGCACTCTCTGAACACTACTCTCAGTTCTCCCCCGACAGTGCATGTATAGTTTTTCTCGCATGAGAGCTACAGCGAGCTGTTCTCGAGAGATAGAGGTTGCCATCTACGCGATAGGTCTAAATTCGCACAGCGCGGCTACTTGAGATCTTGTCCCTCTCTCGGACACTGCCGGCGAGCTGACTCTCGGTGTTGTTCACAGGACACATATTACTTGCTAAAGCTCTCTGAGTGGAAAACTCTCAAGTGTATGGTGCGGTTTGTTGCAAATTACTGCTTGACTTAAAAGGTTTTTGTGGAGACATTTCCATATGCCTACGCGATTGTATGCAAATGGTTCCTTATCTCGTGAAGTTTTTATGAATACATCTACATCTACATCACTACTTTGTATTTCATGCATAAGTACCTGGAAGAGGGTTCATCGAACAACTCTCACGTAATTTCCCTGCGGTTCCACTCTTGAACATTGCGCGGGGCAACGAAATCTTTCCGCGAGAGCTGTGATTTCTCTATGTTTATTGCGATTATTATTTCTTCCTTTGTAGGTAGGCGTCAGCAGAATATTTAAAGAAGAAACCAGAGATTGCAATTTCGAGAGAATATCTCGTTGCAAAGGAAAACGCTTTTGTTTCAATGATTCCGTCCCAGCTTACTTATCCGTAACACCCTCGCCCATATTCTGTGGTAATACAAGACGAGCGGAACTCCTTGAACTCTTTCGACGTCCTCCGTCAATCTCTTCCGCTACGGATCCCAAACAACACAGAAGTACTACTTAAAATGACGGACAGGAGTAGTAGAGGCGGATCCTTTAGTAGATTTCTTGCATCTTCGAACTGTTCCACCAATAAAACATAGTCTTTCATTCACCTCAGCCACAACATTATTTTTGTGATCGTTTCAATTTAAGTTTTTTGAGCCGTGAAGTGGCTCGTGTTTGTGCCACTGGCAGGCTGGCGTCGTGTATTCGGTTTGTGACCTCTCGTTTTCTTAGTCCGTTCACTGGTGCCACTACGTTTGCTCGCTTTGTCTGTCCGTCAGTGGCAACAGCGGCGTTTATCGATAGTGAATACTGCGGTACTATCTTTGAAGCGACGCTACGGTCGCAGGTTGGAATCCTGCCTCGAGGATGGATGTGTGTGATGTCCTTAGGTTAGTTAGGTTTAAGTAGATCTAAGTTCTAGGAGACTGATGACCTTAGAAGTTAAGTCCCATAGTGCTCAGAGCCATTTGAGCCATTTTTTTTGAAACGACCTCTAGTATTTCCGGGTCGTCGTGTCTCAGGCAATTTGCTTAGGACGGAGAAGCAGTGAGGTCCGCACAGCGGCAGTACTCGTCGGGACAGCTGGCGATACATGCACTGCCCGATGGAAGGATGTGGTCGCCAGAGTGCACGACCACTTCGAGGTCCGGATTCAGCGAGTTACCTCGGATTCAGCGAGTTTAAGTTGAATGGATCGTTATGTTCGAGTAGAGCAACCTTCAGTGTTGTGTGTACGTCCGTGGAAGTGAGCTCATGGCAATAAGCTGTCAGTCGACAATTCATACTGGGACGTTTGCCTTGCCTGACTTGATCGATAGCGACCGTTGGTTGGTCGTTCAGTCGGTCGTCTCAACGGATGACGTGTATTTGGTCTTACGACGGCTTCTGGGTTCTCTGTGTTTGTGTCGACTTGTAATTCGTCCTTGTTGCTCCACAGGGACTGATTTTAGTATTGTTTGAGCTTTTTGTCGAATTGTTTTCGCGGATCCGTGTGTATCTACTGTGGTTTTGAATGAGCAGTCATTTTTACGCTGTCTGCGTACGTGATTCATGGAGGCAACTTGTTGCGATTACCTCGGATTATTCTTGCATTTGAACATGTTCTCTTGTATAATGTTTGTCGTTTTAGCATATCAAGAGTGTAGTCCTCCAGTCTGCCTGGCATGGGTTATTCTATCGTGTATTGGGCATCGGACATTAGGTAGATTTTGCGAGAGTGTTGGTCTTGCGTTTAACTGTGACTGGTTTGAGTTTCCATTCTGTTAAGTGAGTGTAACACTGGGCTGCATGTCTCACCTTACTTACGTTGGAGGGACTTTCCCATGTCGATCCTTAGAGCACTGTCTGTGGATCACTCCCTTCTTTATTTGGTCTGATTGTGTCAATTGTTTAAAAATAATGTTTTGTTTAAATTATTCCTATTGCTTGTGACCTTCAGCCGACAAATAATTTGAATCCTTTCCTAATAAGGCCTTCAGCCGTCAGCGTAGCTTGTGTTACAGCCAATTTTTTTAAAGATTATTTAAAAAATTATTTTGGTGTTTTTAACGTGTAATTGTCTTCCTCATTTGTGATTCAGGCCTTCAGCCGTTAATTGTTCTGAAGTATTGCTCGTGGCCTTCAGCCGACAAATAATTTTGAATTCTTTCTTAATAAGGCCTTCAGCCGTCAGGGTAGCTTGTGCTACAGTTAATTTCTTTTAAAAATGATTGTTTTTAATAAATTGTTTCCTTAAATAAAGTGTATGTGTTTACTGTGCAACCAACGGCAACTGATAAGGTCCCGTCCACATCACTTCCTGCTTTCCCTAACCACCACGTTTCATTGTTCGTAATTGTTCTCCTTAGGCATTTAACTGAATTGACAGTCTTTTGATAATTTAAAGGATTCACTTTAGTACTCATGTGGGTAATTTTACACTTTAATTATTTACTGTCAACTGGCAATCATACAGATACCTTGTCTAAATCATTTTGCAATTGGTTTTGAACTTCTGATGATTTTATTAGGCAGTAAATCACAGCATCATCTGCAAATAATGTAAGATGGCAGCTCATATTGTCTCTTAAATCACTGATATACATTAAGAACCGTAGAGGGTATGTAACACTTTGTTGGGGAACGCGAGATATCACTACTGTTTTACTCGTTGACGTCCCGTCCATTACTACGGACTGCGACCAGTCTTACAGGAAACCACGAGTCCAGTTGTGCAACTGCGATGATACTCAGCAGGCGCGCTATTTAATTAGAAACCACTTGTGAGGAACGTGTACTTCTGCTCTGGTATCTCAGTCACAGGAATTTCAACCATGAATAATATTTCAACGATATGTCGCACCGCCACACTGCAGGTTATTTGTCCGGCAGTTCTTGGATAAAACCTTTCCAGACAAATTGATCCTACATCATGCTCACCAGGTTCATAAGACATAGATCCTCTTGACATTTTTGACGGGTTATGTTACAGTTCAAACTCTAACGGCACGAATAGAGGCGGTGACGGAACAGACATGGAGAGAACTTATGTATCCCATAGACATTCTACGGACACCAAAAAGAGTACATACTTAAACGTACCGATAAAAAAATGCTTACTATTTGCAACAAAACGCATAAATGTAGCTAGCATAGTTCCAGAGAAATAAATTTTGGTAATCAGGGAAAGACTTTATGCTCTTCCCGTATTTGCAAAATAAAGATCATTCAATATGTAAGTTATTTTTCAACATATTCATCTTCTGTTTCAACACACTTACGTATTTCTCTCAAGGGAATTTTCGGTTGGCCTTAAAGCCACTCTGCATCGCTCTCTGCAACTTCATGTAAATCGTAGGTCTCGCAGAACATACTCGAGCAGCCAGAAGTTCGGAGGGAGCAATGTTGGGGCTGTAAGGAGGGTGTTCCAGCAGTTCAATACACAAATTAATTTTGTTGAATTTTTTGGGTAGTGGTGGATGCTGACAGATGTCCTGCTCCCTCATCATATGTCACACTCGACCGCCGTTTTCAAACGTTACATCCACAAATACATTGGTGTGCAAAAATCAAGAATGAAAATGACCTTCGCGTGACGTGTCACAGTCAAATAACATAGCTTGATGAAACATGGAAATACTTAGAAATAACTACGACGGCAGAGTATGAAGGTAACATAGAAATATGCGATTAGACGACCAGAAATGACACTTTTATTCAAAGACAATAGTTCAATTCAAGTCACAGCTCTTCACGACTATTAAGGTATGTCAGCACCACGGCCGGCAACGCATGGCCTACAACTTGTTCCCAAGCTGCCCGCGAGCTTGGTTAAGCCGTCGACACGCGGACCGTGCATTCGAACATTGAGCGTTCAGCGTAAGGAGTTTCTGACGTCATATCATGAAAAAATTGTCTTTTCGAACATACGTGGCAGTATCTAGCACGTCAGATTTGTATAAATACCATTTCTTTACAAACTAACTGCGGATCTCTCGAAAACATAGCGTTAATTGCACGATTTTTTGTAATAAGACGACGGGAAAAGTAATTTTGGTGGTTAAAGAATCATTGTGCCGGGCATACTACGGAAATAAGCCGTCTCAAAGCAACAGAATGTTGATACCGCATTAAAAACGCATTCTTTTGGTACAATTTTTTGTAATTAAATGTCAGTTAACAACATATCTACGATGAAAGCTTTCAGGGGATAGTAAGGTGCCAAGTATTGTCTTAGAAAGTTTTTGGTCAGTGTAGCGTAATTAGTATAGAAACAAGTTAA
The DNA here is from genome assembly GCF_021461385.2 of Schistocerca piceifrons. Taxonomy (NCBI): domain Eukaryota; kingdom Metazoa; phylum Arthropoda; class Insecta; order Orthoptera; family Acrididae; genus Schistocerca; species Schistocerca piceifrons. The sequence goes on from NC_060138.1 coordinate 425,638,773, forward strand.
TTATGTGACACATGTTGCTGTTTCGCGTTCCGTTGGTTCAGTGGTTCAAATGGCTCTGAGCACTATAGGACTTAGCATTTGAGGTCATCAGTCCCGTAGATTTAGAACTACTTAAATCTATCTAACTTAAGGATATCACACACATCCATGCCCGAGGCAGGATTCGAACATGCGACCGCAGGAGCGGCGCGGTTCCGGACTGAAGCGCCTGGAACCGCTCGACCACAGCGGCCGGCCTCGCGTTCCGTTGGATCCGAATATAGTTTCACTAACCTTTGCGTCTTCTAGCAGATTCTGATACTTTCTTATTCGTTTAATAGAAGAATATTCGACGTTATGCAAATATAAGTGCGCTCTTTCTGATCATTGTTCGATCGATTGGCCTTATCTAAATGAAAGCTATTTGCAGAATATATTATGCAGTTTCTTGTTTCACGTTTTGTATTTCACATATTATGTAGATTCTACCACTGAACAGAAACAGTGAGCAAGTAAGAATGACTTTAGGGCTTCACTAAGAAGTTAGAATGATGAAATAGTTTTTATCTTCGCACCTCGCTATTTATAATGGGACTGGTAGTTTCCTTGTTGCCTGATACCATGTTTATGGATAATGAAATCTTTATTTTTCTGTACTACAGACATAACTACATAATCAGTGTATTGACAAGGTAGGAAATGATCGTTTCTAATAGAGCTAATATAGGAATTGTACGCCCATTTGTTGAGTGAACTGTGTGACTTGCACGTCGAGTACAGCCGACAGCTGTCGTTGATCACGCTGCGATCACATCACATTGAGGCACACGCACCATATGCACATGTCGGATCGTCTCTGAGCCTAGAGCAGCACGTTGAACTATGGACGCCCAACGTTGGCTTTCGAAAGCACAGTCCGCACTTCATTTCTCCATGAGCGCGGCTGACAACTGCTGGAGGGTCGTTGGTGGATGTGGTGAGAAACTTACGGAAACAGCTGTCATCAGATTGAATCACCTGACGCGCTCTTACTCTGCCTAGTGCGAATGGTTTCCACAAAACTGTTACCAACAGTTTCTGTTTTCTCCAGGAAGTAACTGGAAAATTTGTTCCGCGAGTCCAACAGGATGTAAACCAATTAATGGAACGGCATCATAATGTGCGCAACAGCCATAAAATCAGGAAAGCTGACAAAAGAAATCTATCATAAGGTTTTGGACAAAGTTTTCCCACTTCACATCACACACATCCATGCCCGACCCAGGATGCGAACCTGCGACCGTAGCGGTCGCGCGGTTCCAGACTGTAGTGCCTAGAACCGCTCGGCCACCCCGGCTGACTGAGTACATTGACCGTCGGGTGGGGAAAACGGTCTATCTTTAAACGGTGGGCTGATAGTCGATGAAATCAGAATACCGACGTTTTCATTAAAAGAAAGTTCTGTTAGCCATGCGACGTACGCCATTACCGACATGTAAATAATTGTACTCGCCTTTCACAGAAGTACCTTGTTCTCACCGCAAAGTAAAGGGAACTAACAGGTAGCAAGACACAATTAAAATATATGCCTTAATCCATATGTACACAGCTGTGGACTCCAGTTTTCAAGAAAAAGCTTCGATATATGTGGTTTGCCGCGAGATTCTTGCCAAAGCGGGAGGTCTTTACCAACTTTAACGAGGTTATTTTTCCTAACAATACTCACAATATAATATGTGATAGTGGCATATGTTCCTTCTCAAGTTCACCTGGTGCTGAAAAGTTTTATGCTTTGAATGTTTTTATGATTCGTGTCACACTGTGGAATCCACTGTTTCTCTAGAAGCGTAAACGTCGAAATTAAAGAAAAAACTGAAATTCTTAAATTTATATTTCTTAGTTTCAGTTACTGTTAATTATATAATTTGAAATATTTATTTCTTCAGTAAATAATTGTATTTCACGACGCCGGAAAAAATATATGATGTCATGTAATTTATGTACATATTTCTTTAAATATTGGATTCGAACAGGGGCCACAAAAATTAGAAGCACTGGTGGTAATCACTGCAGCTACTGCCTCACTTGTTTTTGACCCGCACGAATGGAATGATGAAGTCACTTCGAAACTTTAACCTTCATATTATCTGAAACTACTGAGTGTTGGTACATCAGCGAAAACATGTGTGCGTCACTTTCGCCAACCTTTCACCTTGTGAAGTATCGACTGCACTGAAGAATACCAGATGGATGCTTCCCCTTGGTAGCTCCATCTACCCCCATTTCACTGCAGATAAGAAAGAAATCTCTCATTTCACTCTACTGTACCTTCATGTGACATTTCTGTCTTGCCTCATTTGAGATGTTAATGCAGCGTTGCATCGCCTATTAGTGATTGACAACTATTCGACTAGTCTGTAATTGGGAATATCTTCAGCGGATTCGAGAGCCACGCAGAGTGGTCACGCGGCTAGAGCCGCCATGTCACGGAGTGCGCAGCCCCTCCCGCCGCAGGTTCGGGTCCTCCCTCGGTCATGGGAGTATGTGTTCTTCTTATCATAAGTAAATTTAAGCTAGATTACGTAATGTGAAAGTCTAGGGACCGCTGACATTGGTAGTTTGGTCCCTAAGGAATTCACACACATTTTTGAACATTTGGAAATAGACCAATATTCGTCTGTAACAGCGTGTGTCGCAGAGTAGCCTACGGTAAGGCGTAATAGCTGAGTGAGCTGAGATAAGGCGGAGCGCTCTTTCCTTTTGGCGTCGGTTTAAACCGGAAAATGCAGTGACAAATTCGCTGCTTCGTATGAGCGAGGTACAAAACTGGGTGAAATGTATTCTATGAGAAGTTCTCTTCTGGAGCAGTACTGCGTTCCTTAAGGTTACTTCCTTAGGGATCCAAAGACACGTCGAACAGTGTTTCGTCAGTCTTTCTTATGTATAAATGTGGGTTCCCCTTCTTTTGCTTAGAGAAACGGAGTATAAATTAAATGGAATATGATAAATATTTGCATTTAATTTAAATGAACTATTCCTGGCAGCTTATATTACGGCAATGAAGTTAAACCAAGTAATCATTTTTAAGCCATGTAAACATTTTTAGTCCTATTTTGCATAACTCTCTTCTGCTTCCATCCTTTCTACCTATCTATTCCATCCACTTCCTATAGTTTATGAGAATATCTGAGACATCACAAAAGGACCTTCTGTCATTCATCTACTAAATGATAGTCAGCCTAGATTAACAAAATGAAAGCAGTCAGAAAGAACTCAAGGACGTGGTCTGTATTCTGAAACTTGTATATACATGTATTAACTCAAGAACGGAAATGTTCTGTTAACGGAGAATTTTCAATGCCAACAGGAAGCCAATTCTTATGATTAATTATAAATGATGAACGTCTCTAGAAAGCTAATAATTAGACCTACTACGGATGCATCGCCGGGACAACCCAGACGGTAGAAATATCAGGGAAAACATCTCACACGTACATCAGTTCCTATGCGCAAAATAACTATTTCAGCTCTCAGTTCTCCAGTTGGTACAAGTACACGTTTAATAACAGATATTTCAGTCGTTTGTATTTCAAGATGTGAAACCCAATGCCAAACAGTCCTTTCTCGTACAGAAATTTTTCTGCTTTGGTAGCAGAGGATGCAAATAGAAATTTTTCGTGTTACATTCGAGACATAAGAGATCCTCGTACCCACTGAAAGCCGACAGTTCGTAGGTAATCTACGTTAGTGTTACGACGGGGATCCATGAGATTCTCGAACCCCAGCGAATACCAAGAACAATTTTAGGTATTCTGTAACAAATTTATAGGCTTTATATTTACGCTGTACGTAAGTATAAGACAATTTTGTCTGTTTTCTATAACTTTCACAAAACCATGAACAATATGTGCACACTCTTAGTCATTACAAGTAGTCACGGACTTCAATACTCTGTATATGCTGTGACCTAGTGAGAACTGCATGAGATACCGAATAAAGTAAATCCACGTATTCAAATATATTCCACAAAAGTGGCAACAAATCCAGAATCTATTGCTGGCCATTTCAGTCTGCCGTATAGTGGAAAAAAGTAAGAAGCTTTTTCTGCCATTTTCTGTCTCATTAACAGAGAAGATTCAGCGGCTCCTCAAGCGACAAGGGGGGGGGGGGGAGGGGAGGGTAGTGTTCTGACTATTTTGATACAATCTGTCACGAATTCCTGTCATGTAGCAACCTCCTCATCTAGGAGTAGCAAATGCGACCAGCCTCGTCATTTATTTATTTAATGTATTGTAATCTCTGTCTTTCCTACTCATTTCTTATCAGAGCACCTAATTTTCACCTTCCTTCTGCATCACTAGATTCTCTTCGTTCTCGAATTTCCCACTGTCCACGATACAGTTCCACACGATGTTTTGATCCAAATGTACATTATGAGAAATTTTTCCTTAAATTAAGGCATCTCTTTGGTACCAGTTTTGGCCAATCCTCTTTGCTTCACCCGCCATGTGATGTTTAGCTTACAATGTAGCAAAATTTCTTCAGTTCGTTCATTTCGTGGTCCTCAATTTCGATTCTAAGTTTATTGCTAACCTAATTTCTGCTTATCCTCATCACTTCGTCCTTTTCACTTTACTCTGTAGTCACTAAAGATATTCATCAACCTCTTCTGTCCATTAAATTTAACAGGTCTTTTAAGTCTTCCTCACTTTGAATACGATAGCAACATCGCCAGCAACTCTTATCACTGATATCCTTTCACCTCGAATTTGGATCCCACTCTTGAAACTTCATTTTATTTCTGTCATTGCTTTTATGGTGTATAAACTGTACAGTGGAGGCCTTTATACATATTACGTTACATATCGTTTACTAACAGTCACATATATTTTCCTGAGAATTTCGAACATTTTGGATCATTTTAGAATGTTGAACGCTTTTTCTGTGTCAACAAATCTAATGGAAATATCATAATATTTCTTAAATCTTGCTCCATTATCAAGTGGGATGCCAGAACTAGATTCATTTGATAGTGCTACACAAAGAACAGATCTCCCGCCCCGCCACACACGTGCACAAACACACTCGTGCGCACACACGCACACACGCACACATGTACACACGCGCACACGCGCACACGCGCACACACCCGCGCACACGAGCACACACGCGCACACACGTACACACGCGCACACACGCGCACACCCGCGCACACGCGCACACACCCGCGCACACACGCGCACACATGCGCACATGCGAGCAGACACGCACACAAGTCTACATGCGCGCTCACGCGCACACACCCGCGCACACGCACACATACGCGCACACGTTCACACGCGCCCTCACGGGCACACGCGCGCACACGCGGACTCGCGTTCACACGCGCACACGATCGCACACGTTCACGCGCACACACGCACACACGCACACACCGTTAGGTATCTTGCGGAATATAGTGGAAGGAAAAATAAAGAAGAATCTGTATAAATTTTTGGCCTATGTGTATCCACAAAAATCTTTCGACAGAGCACGTTGGACCAAGATGATAGAAGTTCAGAGATGAACTGGTATAAAAATGCGGATGCTAACGTATAATTTACACGTCTACAGCAATCAAGAGAAAATAATAAGCCTGGATGCTCAAGAAACGATAGCTCCTGTTAAGAAGGATGTGGGACAATTTTGCATCTTATCGTCTGTACTGTTTAAGTTATTAAGAGTTATTAAAGCTTCTTTACTATTGTTGCACAACGCAGTAAAGTAACTATAATAAGAAATAATGACGGTGAACATGCTACCGACGAAGTGCGACATCAGGAGTCGTACTTTGTTGGTAAACATTGTAGATTGTAGTATGTAGTGGTACACTAATTGTAATAAGAAACCAACGGCGGTGAATACGCCACCAACAATGTGTGACATCGGAAAAAGTCGAATTTTGTACTTTGTACTTTGTAGTAAACTAATTATAATAAGAAAAAAATGGTGATGAATACGCCACCGACAAATTACGACTCCTTCAGATGTCGCACTTCGTCGGCGCGTGTTCATCATCATTTGTTTCTTATTACAGTTATTTTACTACAGAAAGAAAACTGATGCATAAATTTCAGATTGAAGAGGAAAAACGACAATGTTAAATTAAATGTAGATGGCACCTCTATAGGCTGTGTAACAAATGCAAAGTTTGTAGGAATGAATATTGATTCTCAGTTGAAGTGGTGTGAACACACAAAGGTACTTGCAAACAGAATGTCATCAGCATATTATGCCCTTAGAATCCTATTATCAGTGTGTAATATCCGGTGTCTTTTGGTTACATATTATTCATATGTACACTCAATTCTTAGCTATGGCATTCTTCTTTGGGGAACAAACGCACAAATTATGAACACAGTTTTCAAACTCCAGAAAAGAGACGTAAGAATAATAACCAAAAATATTAGTCAGGCTCCTTGCGAAGATCTGTTCAAAATACGGGGGATTTAAACTTCCCCACGTGAATACATTTACCCGTCAATTGTACACATCAAAAATAACATTAGTAATCACTACACAAACAGCTCTGTCGATGACCATGCAACAAGAGACAGATTCAACTTACATTTACCAAGAAAAAATAAACATAATACTCAAAATAGCATTTTCTACCAAGGGATAAAACTGTACAATAAATTACCAAAAGAGATTAAAGATATTCCAAAAATACACTTATTTAAAAAGGCAGCTAAAATGTACCGGTTATGCAATACATTTTATACATAGAATGATTATTTAGATAAAACAGAGTAGGAGTTTGATAAAAGTGTTATACAAATAATAGTAATAATAATAATAATAATAATAATAATAATAATAATGATTATAAAACATCCAACATTCCACATAACACCTTCACTTTATGTTTTTCCCTTCTTTTTTCCTTTCTAGGAATATTTACACCCAAGCTGTGCTTAGCACAGTACTAACACCTCTTCCTCTTTCTGAGCTCAACATCTCACTCATTATGGAGGGATGCTGACTCAGTTTTTCAGGATAGCAAATGAGACGTTGCGGTACAAAATGGCCCAGAGATCACCAGTGTGTGTGTGTGTGTGTGTGTGTGTGTGTGTGTGTGTGTAGTGAGTGAAGTGTTATGAAACAGTGTGTGTATAGTGTGTATAGTGACCGTTAGTGAGATATGAGTGAGCAGTGTGTCATTACATTATTTAATAAGTAATTTGTAAAAAAAAAGTATTGTATACCAGGAATTAATCTAATAACTAGAAGTCTGTAAATATATGTGTACACGAATTAGTTTATTTTAAATTGGTCTAAAATTGTAAATACTTTGACATGTCCTATATCCTTGTAAAAAGAGATCTACAGATGAATAAAGCTACTACTACTACTACTACTACTACTACTACATAGTGTGATAATAATAAAGAAGCTTTAATGATTTTTAGATTCTTCCTGTCATTTATTACGTTAAAAGCGGATTCTAACAATATCTGATACAGGAAAAGTAGTTGCTTCGTGCCTAAATGTCGGATGGTCTCTGGTGTCTACGATTGCTATGATAGATACGCTCTCATGCCTCGTTCTGAGAAAGGATTATAGAGGACTAGAGCACTGTAACTCCTCACGCTTTTCTCAGAATAGCCACGAGTCCGTAGAAGCTGACATTGGAGCGGTACAGATGCATTGAGCTTGCCTTTCCTCCCGAGACCGTATGGAGAAGATAAACCTTTCTTGGATTACCTTTGCGATACTGATGCTGAAAAGTAGAACGGTAAAAAGTGACTTGCTTTGCGTCCTATTTAGAAACGACTCAGTGGTAAAAGGATTCTGCTAACTTGCAAGTAAAATTGCTCAAAATGGACGAAGTAAGAGAAACTATCGGAGTAGATCAGAGCAGGCGAAGAAAGCTTTCTTCACATAAAGAAGATAAGTGAAGTCAAAGATTGATATGGAATTCAGGAATAGAATCAAAATATTCTTCTGTAATGATGCTTTGTTGCTTGGTGGGTTGATTCGGAGGAGGGGATCAAACAGCGAAGTCATCAGTCCCATCGGATTGGGGAAGGATGGGGAAGGAACTATCCTGGAATTTGCCTGAATCGATTTACGGAAGTCACGGAAAACCTAAATCGGAATGGCCGCACGTGGGTTTCAACCGTTGTCCTCCCGAATGCGAGTCCAGTGTGTTAGCAACTAATGTTTTGTTCGGAAGTGAAACGGGAAACATAGAAACTCCTGACTAAAAGAGACTATAAATACCAGAAATTTAATGCTATGGAGAAAGGTCACAAGTAGCAGGTAAGTCACCTGAAGTAACAGGTACTAAAAAAAGATAGGTTGGGAAAAATACATATAGGAACATCTCATCAGCAGAAGGCGAGACGGGTCATTGGGACATCAGCTATGGCGACTACGAGGGTTAAATTGGTTCTAAAATTAACGATGAACAGGAAAATGTATGACGACAGACAAAGATTACACCGATTACAAATAATGTGGTGTATGCTAATTACAAAGATGTGAAGATTTACCACTAGACAGGAAGAAAAGTAGGATGGCATCAAACGATTCAGTAGACGATTAAAAAGGAAAGAGCACACGCTCAGCTGTCACCTGTAAAGATACTGACATGCCGCTGCAGCGTGCGCGATTGTATTTGTAAATGTTACCTCTGCACTATGTCTCACGATGCACATCATCCATGATACACTTAATATCAAGTAATCTATACTATGGAAGAAGACAATGAGAATCATTGTTTGGAAAAATTCATGATATACACTGTGCTAATGCATTTATTCACAACCGGTTTCGATCATGGAGCACTTCACAGTCGAAAAATATCTACTGCAACAAACCCTTTACTACTACCACATTTACTATTAGCACGTTACATCTGTATACGTTGATGGTTAGCTGCAGTTCCCTGCACTAAGAGTCCATTCTCTGCAAATCATCCTGCATTTCACTAAAACTTTCTAGGTTTTAGATTCTGTATCTGCAACGGCATACCGCTCGAACAGATTCATTGAGATTTCGACGTCAACCACTAAACTATTTACGTAGATCGTAAGAGGTAATGGTTGTATAAAACACCACCTGCCAATGTATGGAATTTGTTTGTTTGTTTGTAGTAATAATTTTTGTAAGAAAATACATAATGGATAACAGGCTATAATGTAATAAATATGTAAATAAATGAAATAAATAAATAAGTTGGTTTAAATTCATAAACATATGATAAGGAAAATAACGTCTTATTTGAAAAATTATAACAACTTTCTGTAACTCTCTGGAATAATAACTAAACTGACTACATTCATAGCTCTGTAGTATGAGTAAGGTTTACTTCCTTCGCTTATCTAAATAAATATTACTTTCACTTAATATTTTTTAATTTTTTTAAACACTGATGGAAGTCAGTGAAAACAATGAAATATTTGAAAGACGCGTTTATTAAAAGGTGACCGGTTCTGATCATCACTTAATCGTCTTCAGACCTTCAGCCGTATTGATGGACAATTGCTGTGCATGGAGCAGGAACCGCTGAATGACAGCAGCCAACTGCAGAGTAATCCACAGAACTGAAATCTGCAGACCAGTTGACTATTGCGATTCAGAGGTTCCTTCTCCAAGCAGAGCCATTGTCCATCAGTGTGGGTGAATATCTGAATATGATTATGTGATGATCGGAACCTGTCACCTTTCAGTGTCTTGCGATCTAGACTGTTTTATAACTAATTTCAAATATTGCTGTACTAGCTAAAGAGAGAAGCCCTTGCATGTCAGTAATAGGGATGGGCCCAAATTTGAGCTCAATGGTACTCTATTCGGGATGTCTCTCTAATCATTAAAATTTCTCTCCTTTCCTGAACATATGGTCAGCAATGCAAGCGTTTTGTCAAGTGGCGAGATGTGGTCACTTAGCTCTAACCAGGGGCAGGAATGGACAGAAAATTGAGCTCTATGTGACTCCCTTCGAAATTTCTCCTCTTCTTTTCGTAACACATTATCCACTATGCGAGCGGTTTATGAAACGGCGAACCATAGTCAACACTACGCGGTAAGCAAGGGAAGCAGGCCTCATCCTATGTTACTTCTCACGCTAGCGTGTACGTCGCAGCGGGCGCGGATTTGACGCGTCGTAAAGTGGGCGGTCTGTGCGGACGTGTGGGCCGCTTCCGGCGCCCATATTTTTATTGCGCTTTACGGCTCGGCGGGTGGGGCGAGCTGTTTCCGACAAACCGCGGCTCCGCGGCCGCAGCCCACCTGTTTAGGCATTCGGCGCGCGCCGTCCGGCTGCAGCCATTACTGGCGGCGGGCTGGTGGCGGGTGGCGGGTAGCGGCTGCGCCCCTGAGCAATGGCCTACGGCGCGGGCCTGCCTAATGCCGCCCCACACACCCCACCAGCCGGGCTCTCGTCGCGCTCGGATGCATCAGAGTCCTTCGTCCGAAGTTGCTCTGACTGGCTCCCACACGATACCGACTTCTAATCGTCTTATTATCAGAGTTCTGGCCTCTAAAATGCATACGATTACATGGAGGAGCGTCATGTTTACCTCCTCAGCCTAAAGATGCGTTTACAACTGTTCGCCTTGCTCCTACACGCACACGCACCAGGAGGCATTCGCGTAGGTGTGCACCCCTCTTGCTCAACATGTGCGCATGCGTGATTCCATTCACAGCTAGATAGAGCCACTTACGACATTCCACTGATAATACAATGAGGTAACAAAAGTAATGCACATATACAGATGGCGGCAGCATCGTGGAGCTGTCGAATCGTACCGCAACGCAACTTCCACCAACTCTTTCTCCCAGACAATGGGATCCATACCAATATTTATCCCTCCTACCAACTTTAATTCTTCTCCACCTAACACACTCCACATCAGGGCTCCTCTGTCCTTTCCCTCTACGTCCACCCTGTTCCTTTGCTCTTGCAACCACTGTCTTACCACACGACACACTACTCTTCACCCTCTGCCGTTCCCACCGATTGTATTTTTCCCACTACACCAACTCCTTCTCATCTCCACAGTTTTCCTGTCTATCAGATGCCTATGTTTTTTCATACAATGAAGGCGTTCACGAACGGATGTTTCAGCTGCCGAGAATTCTTCCGGGTTGTATGGCCGTGGTCCATGGAACTCTTTTATCCCTGACGTTTCGTCCAAAACTACGATGGACAACGGATGTTTTCCCAGCCGATTTCACTGCTCTTTTCAGACTCTGTCTCACCTCTAGTCAGTTCCAGTGGGAGGACGAGTTTTATGAGCAGGTGTGGCCATGGGTAACAGGTTGAGTCCCACGATCGCCAATTTTTACATGGAGAAATTCGAACAATTAGCTCTGTAAAAATCGAATAAGAAACCATTTTGATGGTATCGATATTGGATGATACATTTGCGGTTCGGTCACATGGCAGAAAAGCTTTAGAGAAATTCTTTTGTTATTAAAATAGTATAAATTCTAAAAAAAAATTTGCCATGGAAATGGAAAAAGACAATGCAATATGTTTCTTGGATGTCTTCGTTATGAGACAGACAATTGATAGCCTGAAACAAAGTCTTTCGGAAGATTACACATACCGACAGATACTTGCATAAGGATTCCAGTCATCAACCACAACAGTAAAGAGGTATAATTAAAAGTCTAGGGGACAGAGATAAAAGGATTTGTGCGGCGGAATACCTGGACGCCGAGTTAAAACATGTAAAGCAGGCTTTGCAGAAGAATGGTTATACAACTAAGGAAATAAATAGAGTTTTGCGACCGAATAACAGGAGGCCTAAGGACAACGATAGGACACACCGATGGAAGAACACGGTTTCTTTACCCTTCATCAAAAACGTAACGGATAAATTCGGCAAGATTTTAAGGAAACGTAACGGTCGACCGATTTTCAGACCATCTAAGAAAATAGGCCAAGCACTTCTTCCGTTGAGGATAAACGTTCCCCTTTGTCTGTTAGTGGTGTATACAAGATTCCGTGTACATGTGGTAGGGTCTACATTGGAACTATAAAGAGAACCGACTCGTGGAGGTAACATCTTGGACCTACTGATAACAAACAGACCCGAACTTTTCGACTCTGTATGTACAGAACAGGGAATCAGTGATCATAAGGCCGTTGCAGCATCCCTGAATATGGAAGTTAATAGGAATATAAAAAAAGGGAGGAAGGTTTATCTGTTTAGCAAGAGTAATAGAAGGCAGATTTCAGACTACCTAACAGATCAAAACGAAAATTTCTGTTCCGACACTGACAATGTTGAGTGTTTATGGAAAAAGTTCAAGGCAATCGTAAATTGCGTTTTAGACAGGTACGTGCCGAGTAAAACTGTGAGGGACGGGAAAAACCCACCGTGGTACAACAACAAAGATAGGAAACTACTGCGAAAGCAAAGAGAGCTCCACTCCAAGTTTAAACGCAGCCAAAACCTCTCAGACAAACAGAAGCTAAACGATGTCAAAGTTAGCGTAAGGAGGGCAATGCGTGAAGCGTTCAGTGAATTCGAAAGTAAAATTCTATGTACCGACTTGACAGAAAATCCTAGGAAGTTCTGGTCTTACGTTAAATCAGTAAGTGGCTCGAAACAGCATATCCAGACACTACGGGATGATGATGGCATTGAAACAGAGGATGACACGCGTAAAGCTGAAATACTATCACCTTTTTCCAAGGCTGTTTCACAGAGGAAGACCGCACTGCAGTTCCTTCTCTAAATCCTTGCACAAACGAAAAAATGGCTGACATCGAAATAAGTGTCCAAGGAACAGAAAAGCAACTGGAATCACTCAATAGAGGAAAGTCCACTGGACCTGACGGGATACCAATTCGATTCTACACAGAGTACGCGAAAGAACTTGCCCCCCTTCTAACAGCCGTGTACCGCAAGTCTCTAGAGGAACGGAGGGTTCCAAATGATTGGAAAAGAGCACAGATAGTCCCAGTCTTCAAGAAGGGTCGTCGAGCAGATGTGCAAAACTATAGACCTATATCTCTGACGTCGATCTGTTGTAGAATTTTAGAACATGTTTTTTGCTCGCGTATCATGTCGTTTTTGGAAACCCAGAATCTACTATGTAGGAATCAACATGGATTCCGGAAACAGCGATCGTGTGAGACCCAACTCGCTTTATTTGTTCATGAGACCCAGAAAATATTAGATACAGGCTCCCAGGTAGATGCTATTTTTCTTGACTTCCGGAAGGCGTTCGATACAGTTCCGCACTGTCGCCTGATAAACAAAGTAAGAGCCTACGGAATATCAGACCAGCTGTGTGGCTGGATTGAAGAGTTTTTAGCAAACAGAACACAGCATGTTGTTATCAATGGAGAGACGTCTACAGACGTTAAAGTAACCTCTGGCGTGCCACAGGGGAGTGTTATGGGACCATTGCTTTTCACAATATATATAAATGACCTAGTAGATAGTGTCGGAAGTTCCATGCGGCTTTTCGCGGATGATGCTGTAGTATACAGAGAAGTTGCAGCATTAGAAAATTGTAGCGAAATGCAGGAAGATCTGCAGCGGATAGGCACTTGGTGCAGGGAGTGGCAACTGACCCTTAACATAGACAAATGTAATGTATTGCGAATACATAGAAAGAAGGATCCTTTATTGTATGATTATATGATAGCGGAACAAACACTGGTAGCAGTTACTTCTGTAAAATATCTGGGAGTATGCGTGCGGAACGATTTGAAGTGGAATGATCATATAAAATTAATTGTTGGTAAGGCGGATACCAGGTTGAGATTCATTGGGAGAGTGCTTAGAAAATGTAGTCCATCAACAAACGGGGTGGCTTACAAAACACTCGTTCGACCTATACTTGAGTATTGCTCATCAGTGTGGGATCCGTACCAGATCCGTCTGACGGAGGAGATAGAGAAGTTCCAAGGAAGAGCGGCGCGTTTCGTCACAGGGTTATTTGGTAACCGTGATAGTGTTACGGAGATGTTTAATAAACTCAAGTGGCAGACTCTGCAAGAGAGGCGCTCTGCATCGCGGTGTAGCTTGCTCGCCAGGTTTAGAGAGGGTGCGTTTCTGGATGAGGTATCGAATATATTGCTTCCCCCTACTTATTCCTCCCGAGGAGATCACGAATGTAAAATTAGAGAGATTAGAGCGCGCACGGAGGCTTTCAGACAGTCGTTCTTCCCGCGAACCATACGCGACTGGAACAGGAAAGGGAGGTAATGACAGTGGCACGTAAAGTGCCCTCCGCCACACACCGTTGGGTGGCTTGCGGAGTATAAATGTAGATGTAGATGTAGATGTAGATGTAGAACTGAGAATACACGGTTGAAGGAACATAAAAGTCTTAGCCGACTAGGGAAAACAGACAAGTCAGCCGTCGCGGAACATACTCTTCAGTCGGGTGATCACGTAGTGAAATTTTCAGAAACTGAAGTTATATGTAGTAGGACGAACTATTATCCACGGATAAAGAGAAGCCATCGAAAAATATAAACATGGGGACAATTTTAACAGAAAAGAAGAAGCTATGAAACTCAGTGATACAAGGACCGTGGAGCTACAGAATTGATGAGCAGTTCTTATCTTTGACGTACTATGATCGATAGTTATATTTTATCCTTGACAAGGTTTATCTCAGCTATCACGTGAAATCCGGACCACGCACACTTTCCACGGTATTTAGACCGTTCTTTGACGTCCGACTCGTCAGTCGGCAACACTCAGCACAACCAGGAGCACCTCCGAAGACATCCAACGTAGCTTTGGACGAAACGTCAGGGATACAAGAGTTCCATGGTCCACGGCCATACAACCCGGAAGAATTATCGACACCCTATGTTTCTACCCACACCCCTCAGTCCTATTGCACATATTCCCTCCCCTGGCAATACTCCTCACCGTAACACACGTCCTTCAGATTTTAACAGACAGTGCATTGTTTCTATCTGAAGATTTTCATCTTCCTGAGATGTGTTATTAAAATGTATACATTTACGTATTTAACAGTCTTTCTTTGATTTTTTAATTAAAATAAAAAACAGCAACAAGCTTTGTTTGTATTTCTCATTGTAATTTTGTTTTAATTCGCTTGACTGAAGAGCGGAGAACTGTACCGTTGACAGTCCACCCCTCACCCATATGGGGCGAGGGAGATGAAAGAAAAATAAGCGGAGCTGTCATGTGTATTCTTTCGATTTATGTGAAATGTTTGCCATGTCATTATGATCGAGTGACGGGAATCAACAGACTCTCAACGTGCAGACTCTCAAAGTGGAATGGGAGATCGAGCTCTAAGCATGGGAACTTCCTATTCGGAAATGTCTAGGAAATTCCATATGCCGAGATCCAAAGTGTCAAGCGTGTGCCGAGGACACCACATTTCAGGAGTGCCCTCTGATTGTGGAGAACGCAGTGGCAGACGCCTTTCACATAACGACCGACAGCAGCGGTGTTTGCGTAGTTTTCCATGCTACCAAATAACCGACTATGACGAACTATTACCCACGGCTATATAGAGAAGCCATCGAAATATATAAACATGGAGATAATTTTAACAGAAAAGAAGAAGCTGCGTGAATAACCTCAGAAATCATCGCGGAACGTACGAGAAGGCATCGTGCAAGCTGGTGGTGGCACAATAATGGTATGGGTTGTGTTTATGTGGGATAGACCGGGCCCTCTGAAACATTTGAACCGATCATTGACTCATTGACTGGAAATGGTTGTATTCGGCTACTTGGAGACCATCTGCAACCATTCATTGGCTTCATGTTCCAAACAACCGGCCACAACTGTTTGCGAATGGTTCGAAGAACCTTCTGGACAGTTCGAGGGCACAATCTGCCCACCCAGATCTCCCGACATAAACCACCACCACCACCACCACCATCATCATCATCATTATCATCATCATCATCATCATCATCATCGTCATTTAAGACTGATTATGCCTTTCAGTGTCCAGTCTGGAGCATAGTCCCCCTTATAAAATTCCTCCATGATCCCCTATTCAGTGCTAACATTGGTGCCTCTTCTGATGTTAAGCCTATTACTTCAAAATCATTCTTAACTGAATCCAGGTACCTTCTCCTTGATCTACCCCGACTCCTCCTACCCTCTACTGCTGAACCCATGAGTCTCTTGGGTAACCTTGCTTCTCCCATGCGTGTAACATGACCCCACCATCTAAGCCTGTTTGCCCTGACTGCTACATCTATAGAGTTCTTTCCCAGTTTTTCTTTGATTTCCTCATTGTGGACTCCCTCCTACCGTTGTTCCCATGTACTAGTACCTGCAATCATCCTAGCTACTTTCATATCCGTAACAACCTTACTGATAAGGTAACCTGAATCCACCCAGCTTTGGCTCCCATACAACAAAGTTGGTCGAAAGATTGAACGGAGCACAAACAGCTTAGTCTTGGTACTGACTTCATTCTTGCAGAAGAGAGTAGATCTTAGCTAAGCGCTCTGTGCATTAGCTTTGCTACATCTCGCTTCCAGTTCTTTCACTATGTTGCCATCCTGTGAGAAAATGGATCCTAAGCCTTGAAACCGTTCACCTGTTCTAACTTTGTTCCTTCTATTTCACACTCAATCCGTTTATATCTCTTTCCCACTGACATTCGTTTCGTTTTGGAGATGCTAATCTTCATACCATAGTCCTTACATTTCTGATCTAGCTCTGAAATATTACTCTGCAAACTTTCAATCGAATCTGCCATCACAACTATGTCATCCGCATATGCGAGACGGCTTATTTTGCGTTAACATATCTTAATCTCACCCAGCCAGTCTATTGTTTTCAACATATGATCCATAAATAATATGAACAACAGTGGAGACAGGTTGCAGCCTTGTCTTACAGCTGAAACTACTCTGAACCATAAACTCAATTTACCGTCAACTCTAACTGCTGCCTGACTATCTATGTGAAGACCTTTAATAGCTTGCAAAACTTTGCCTCCTATTCCATAATCTCGTAGAACAGGCAATAACTTCCTCCTAGGAACACGGTCATATGGCTTTTCTAGATTTATAAAGCATAGATACAATTCCCAGTTCCACTCGTAACACTTCTCCATTGTTTGCCGTAGGTTAAAGATCTGGTCCTGACAACCTCTAAGAGGCCTAAGCCCACACTGATTTTCATCCGATTTGTCCTCAACTAATACTCGCACTTTGCTTTCAACAGTTGTTGTTGTTGTTGTGGTCTTCAGTCCTGAGACTGGTTTGATGCAGCTCTCCATGCTACTCTATCCTGTGCAAGCTTCTTCATCTCCCAGTACCTACTGCAACCTACATCCTTCTGAATCTGCTTAGTGTATTCATCTCTTGGTCTCCCTCTACGATTTTTACCCTCCACGCTGCCCTCCAACGCTAAATTTGTGATCCCTTGATGCCTCAAAACATGTCCTACCAACCGATCCCTTCTTCTAGTCAAGTTGTGCCACAAACTTCTCTTCTCCCCAATCCTATTCAATACCTCCTCATTAGTTACGTGATCTACCCACCTTATCTTCAGGATTCTTCTGTAGCACCACATTTCGAAAGTTTCTATTCTCTTCTTGTCCAAACTAGTTATCGTCCATGTTTCACTTCCATACATGGCTACACTCCATACAAATACTTTCAGAAACGACTTCCTGACACTTAAATCTATACTCGATGTTAACAACTTCCTCTTCTTCAGAAACGATTTCCCTGCCATTGCCAGTCTACATTTTATATCCTCTCTACTTCGACCATCATCAGTTATTTTACTCCCTAAATGGCAAAACTCCTTTACTACTTTAAGTGTCTCATTTCCTAATCTAATTCCCTCAGCATCACCAGACTTAATTTGACTACAATTCATTATCCTCGTTTTGCTTTTGTTGATGTTAATCTTATATCCGCCTTTCAAGACACTGTCCATTCTGTTCAACTGCTCAGCCAAGTCGTTTGCTGTCTCTGACAGAATTACAATGTCATCGGCGAACCTGAAAGTTTTTATTTCTTCTCCATGGATTTTAATACCTACTCCGAATTTTTCTTTTGTTTCCTTTACTGCTTGCTCAATATACAGATTGAATAACATCGGGGAGAGGCTACAACCCTGTTTCACTCCTTTCCCAACCACTGCTTCCCTTTCATTCCCCTCGACTCTTATAACTGCCATCTGATTTTTGTACAAATTGTAAATAGCCTTTCGCTCCCTGTATTTTACCCCTGCCACCTTCAGAATTTGAAAGAGAGTATTCCAGTTAACATTGTCAAAAGCTTTCTCTAAGTCCACAAATGCTAGAAACGTAGGTTTGCCTTTTCTTAATCTTTCTTCTAAGATAAGTCGTAAGGTTAGTATTGCCTCGCGTGTTCCAACATTTCTACGGAATCCAAACTGATCTTCCCCGAGGGCCACTTCTACCAGTTTTTCTATTCGTCTGTAAAGAATTCGTGTTAGTATTTTGCAGCTGTGACTTATTAAACTGATAGTTCGGTAATTTTCACATCTGTCAACACCTGCTTTCTTTGGGATTGGAATTATTATATTCTTCTTGAAGTCTGAGGGTATTTCGCCTGTCTCATACATCTTGCTCACCAGATGGTAGAGTTTTGTCAGGAGTGGCTCTCCCAAGGCCGTCAGTAGTTCCAATGGAATGTTGTCTACTCCCGGGGCCTTGTTTCGACTCAGGTCTTTCAGTGCTCTGTCAAACTCTTCACGCAGTATCTTATCTCCCATTTCGTCTTCATCTACATCCTCTTCCATTTCCATAATATTGTCCTCAGGTACATCGCCCTTGTATAAACCCTCTATATACTCCTTCCACCTTTCTGTCTTCCCTTCTTTTCTTAGAACTGGTTTGCCATCTGAGCTCTTGATATTCATACAAGTGGTTCTCTTCTCTCCAAAGGTCTCTTTAATTTTCCTGTAGGCAGTATCTATCTTACCCCTAGTGAGACAAACCTCTACATCCTTACATTTGTCCTCTAGCCATCCCTTCTTAGCCATTTTGCACTTCCTGTCGATCTCATTTTTGAGACGTTTGTATTCCTTTTTGCCTGCTTCATTTACTGCATTTTTATATTTTCTCCTTTCATCAATTAAATTCAATATTTCTTCTGTTACCCAAGGATTTCTATTAGCCCTCGTCTTTTTACCTACTTGATCGTCTGCTGCCTTCACTACTTCATCCCTCAGAGCTACCCATTCTTCTTCTACTGTATATCTTTCGCCCATTCCTGTCAATTTATCCCTTATGCTCTCCCTGAAACTCTGTACAAGCTCTGGTTCTTTCAGTTTATCCAGGTCCCATCTCCTTAAATTCCCACGTTTTTGCAGTTTCTTCAGTTTCAATCTCCAGTTCATAACCAATAGATTGTGGTCAGAATCCACATCTGCCCCTGGAAATGTCTTACAATTTAAAACCTGGTTCCTAAATCTCTGTCTTACCATTATATAATCTATCTGATACCTTTTAGTATCTCCAGGATTCTTCCAGGTATACAACCTTCTTTTATGATTCTTGAATCAAGTGATAGCTATGATTAAGTTATGCTCTGTGCAAACTTCTACAAGGCGGCTTCCTCTTTCATTTCTTCCCCCCAATCCATATTCACCTACTATGTTTCCTTCTCTCCCTTTTCCTACTGACGAATTCCAGTCACCCATGACTATTAAATTTTCGTCTCCCTTCACTACCTGAATAATTTCTTTTATCTCGTCATACATTTCATCAATTTCTTCATCATCTGCAGAGCTAGTTGGCATATAAACTTGTACTACTGTAATGGGCTTGGGCTTTGTGTCTATCTTGGCCACAATAATGCGTTCACTATGCTGTTTGTAGTAGCTAACCCGCACTCCTATTTTTTATTCATTATTAAACCTACTCCAGCATTACCCCTATTTGATTTTGTATTTATAACCCTGTAATCACCTGACCAAAAGTCTTGTTCCTGCTGCCACCGAACTTCACTAATTCCCACAATATCTAACTTTAACCTATCCATTTCCCTTTTTAAATTTTCTAACCTACCTGCCCGATTAAGGGATCTGACATTCCACGCTCCGATCCGTAAAACGCCAGTTTTCTTTCTCCTGATAACGACGTCCTCTTGAGTAGTCCCCGCCCGGAGATCCGAATGTGAGACTATTGTACCTCCGGAATATTTTACCCAAGAGGACGCCATCATCATTTAATCATACAGTAAAGCTGCATGCCCTCGGGAAAAATGTACCTGAGAAGATTTTACCAACAACGCTGATTAAAGAGATATCTCTGTAGTTGTTACAATCTATTCTGTTTCCATGTTTAAAGATTGGCGTGATTACTGCTTTCATCCAGCCTGAAGGAACCTGTCCGGCTGGCCGGGGTGGCCGAGCGGTTCTAGACGCTACAGTCTGGAACCGTGCAACCGATACGGTCGCAGGTTCGAATCTTGCCTTGGGCATGGATTTGTGTGATGTCCTTAGGTTAGTTGGGTTTAAGTAGTTCTAAGTTCTAGGGGACTGATGACCTTAGAAGTTAAGTCTCATAGCGCTCAGAGCCATTTGAACCATTTTTGAACCGGTCCCGACTCCCACGCCATTTCAATTGTCCTGTGTAGCCATTTAAGACCTGACATTCCACTCTATTTGATGAGTTCCGACTTAATTTCATCCACCCCAGCCGTTTTATTGCACTGCAATCTATTGACCATTTTCTCCACTTCCTCAAAAGTGATCTTATTACCATCATCATTCCTATCCCATTGTACATCGAAATCTGAAACATTACTGATCGTATTTTCACCTACATTGAGCAACTCTTCAAAATATTCCCTCCAATTGCCCACGGCATCAACAGGATTCACCAGCAGTATTCCTGACCTGTCCAAAATACTTGTCGTTTCTTTCTTACCTCCCTTTCGAAGACTGCTAATTACACTCCAGAATGGTTTTCCAGCAGCTTGACCCAAATTCTCTACCCTGTATCCAAAGTCTTCCCAAGATTTCTTCTTGGATGCTGCAATTATCTGTTTGGCTTTGTTTCTTTCTTCAACATAACTTTCTCTGTCTACCTGAATTCTAGTATGTAGTCATTTTTGGTACGCCTTCTTTTTCCTTTTACAGGCTGCCTTGACTGTGTCATTCCACCAAGCTGTTTGCTTCATCCTATCTTTACACATTGCTGTTCTAAGACATTCTTTAGACACTTCCAGTACTGTGTCCCTGTACCTTGTCCATTCCTTTTCCAATGACTGTGATTGACTACATTCAACTAACTGGTACCTTTCTGAGGTCACTGTTACGTACTTGTGCCTGATTTCCTAATCCTGAAGTTTCTCCACTCTTATCGTCCTACATATGGACCTGACCTCCTGCACTTTCGGCCTCACAATACCAATTTCACTACAGATTAAATAGTGATCAGTGTCATCAAAGAATCCTCTAAATATACGTGTGTCCCTCATAGCTTTCCTGAATTCCTGATCTGTTATTATATAGTCAATGACAGATCTGGTTCCCCTGCCTTCCCAAGTATACCGGTGAATGTTCTTATGTTTAAAAAAGGAGTTTGTGATTACTAAGCCCTTACTGGCACAGAAATCCAAGAGTTGCTTCCCGTTCCTGTTGGCCTCCATATCCTCTCCAAATTTACCCATAACCTTTTCATACCCTTCTGTTCGATTTCCAATCCTGGCATTAAAATCACCCATAAGCAGAACACTGTCCTAGTCTTTTACTCTAACAACTACATCACTGAGTGTGTCATAAAAACTATCCATCTTATCTTGATCTGTCCCTTCACAATGCGAATATACTGACACAATCCTAGTTTTCTTGCTAGACACTGTCAAATCTATCCACATCAGTCGTTCGTTTACATACCTTATTGCAGCTACGCTGGGTTCCATTTCTTTCCTGATGTAAAGCCCTACACCCCGTTGTGCTATTCCTGCTTTGTCTCCTGGCAGGTAGACCTTGTATTCTCCCACTTCCTCTTCTTTCTCACCCCTTATCCAAATGTCACTAACAGCTAAAACGTCCAACCCCATCTTACCTCTGCCAGCTCTACCTTCTTCCCAGAGTAGCCCCCATTGATATTAATAGCACCCCATCTCGTTACCATTCGTTTCCCGAGTCGTATCTTAGGAGTCCCTGGTTTGTCAATTAGAGGTGGGACTCCGTCACCTCCAAAGTTCCACGGCAATTTACTTTGATTGTTGCCAGCATCATATTTAAAGTACCAGGGAAGCAGGTTGCTATCCTTACTTGCCCCGGGTCCCCTTGAATATTACCCCTAACGGCTGAGGGACTAACCGGTGGATTTGGTAGTCTTTGCCGTCTGAGCACAAAGGTGACCACGACTCGGAATATGTCCGAGATGGCCTGCCTTATTCCAAAGTAACTGGTATCCCGACTGTCAGGACCACTTACTTGGCTACTAATACGTTGCTGGTGGTTCATGAACTAGGACATGACAACAGGAACCCACACCATGAACCACCGACATGAACCCTATCGAAAATTTCTGAGCCATAATTGAGAGATCAGTTTGTATACAGAATCCTGCACCAGCAACACTTTTTCAATTATGTATGCCTATAAATGCAGCATGACTCAGTATTTTTGCAAGAACTTCCAACGACTTGTTGAGTCTACGCCATGTCGAGGTGCTGCACTACGCCGTGCAAAAACAGCTCCGACACGATATTGCGAGGTATTCCATGACTTTTGCCAGCTCATTGTTGTCCGATTTGCCAGGAGCAGCTGTCAATGGATCCGTTATATCCATACAACTATATAAAGAAATGTCGTTATTTAAGGTTGTTACCAAAAATCTCGAAAAGTTATGGACCAATTTACTACAAATTTTTACATGATGCTGTAATAAGCGTCCAGACGGACATAAGCTACATGTTTTTAACGTCTGAGCTAGCAAAACAGATGTATGAAATCCATACTACGATCCAAAGACAGGTCAATGTTTATAGTTATTACGAAAAATGTGGAATAGTTCTTAACCGATTTACTTCACGTTTTTACCCACACGCTAATGAAAGTTCAAAAGGACAGAGACTACATGTTTTTTTAATGTATATGGTATATAAAATTAGAAGTTGTTGCCCGCATCTCGTGGTCATGCAGTAGCGTTCTCGCTTCCCAAGCCCGGGTTCCCGGGTTCGATTCCCGGCGGGGTCAGGGATTTTCTCTGCCTCGTGATGGCTGGGTGTTGTGTGATGTCCTTAGTTAGTTAGGTTTAAGTAGTTCTAAGTTATAGGGGACTGATGACCATGATGTTAAGTCCCATAGTGCTCAGAGCCATTTGAACCATTTTTTAGAAGTTGTTAGCAAATATCTCGGAATGATATTCACCAATTTACTTTAAATTTTATATGACACTCTAACGAACATTTGGACAGACATCAGCTACATTTTTTAATATATAATTTATGATAATAAATACATGCATAATACATTGTAGGGAAAAGTTGTCATCAAAAAACTCCAAATTTCTTGACCGATTTAATTCATATTTGTACACGATAGCCAAATAATTATTCAGATAGCTATATATTTTATGTATGAATGTATGGTTTCGTGGCGATATGAATTAAATAAAATTTTCTCTGGCTTCCAGCCGCGTCAGGTGGTTAAAATCCCACGAGCTTTCGACCGAGCTCTCCTCAGTCATTGTCAAGTGGTAAGACTGACTGCTGTGTCGTAGCGACCGCGTCGTTATATAGTCGCACTGCTGGCTGTGATGTTACTGGTGCTCTCATCCTCGCCATATATGGTAATGTTTTCGTCCCGCGTCTGTTGCGCCCGGGGATTTTCTCATAAGTGTTTAATTACATCTTTGAGTTTCATTTTAGTTTACCTGTAGCCTCCAAATTCTACGAAAGAGTGGTTGTATGACGTGCAAGACATTGAATTGAAGTCCAATTTTCCGCATGATTTGGGGATCTGGTCGACAAACATAATGATTCTACAGTAACCATAGAATAGAGGAAACAGCTATTTCAGTCATAACCACGATTTAAGCATTCTTTTATTTTATGTCATCGACGCGGGCGACTTATGAATCAAAGCTGCTATCAAAGAAACAAGGACAGCTTCTTCAAATCCAGGGCTCCGGCATCACTCCTCTTCTTTAACATATATCCATCAGAAGTGGGAACGAAGGCATGTTGTTTTGTCCACGTTTGCGGTTGTTGTTTCCAGACTGCACTCGCTTGTGAGAAACTGTTGACAGTCAACCCGTTTTACTCTTTATAGCCACCGAACCCACAAACAAAGAAATGCTGGGTAACGCTCTTGAAGTCCATCTGTTTCTCGTTAGCTCACTTGGTCAAAGTTGTAACGCGAAGGCAAATGGGAATGCGTGGGGAAAACGGAATCTTTTAACAGGTGTAAACTCCTGGATGTTGGTGTACATACGGCGTTTGTACGAGAATGCTGTCTCCACAAAGGCAACATCGCGCCTATAAATGAATTTAAAAAAGCCTTCCATTGATATCCTACACCTAAAGGGATACATTAGATGAGGTATCTAGTCATAAAGATTTTCTACTCTAGCTTAATTACGAGATCGAGAATGTAGAACAGACATCTTTCTAAAATGAGTACAACTGGATACCCTAAAATTATTTATTTTCAAACAACAGAAAAATCCTGCGGCCGTTGTGGCCGAGCGGTTCTAGGCGCTTCAGTCCGGAACCGCACTGCTGCTACGGTCGCATGTCGAATCCTGCCTCGGGCATGGATGTGTGTGATGTCCTTAGGTTAGTCAGGTTTAAGTAGTTCAAAGTCTAGGTGACTGATGACCTCAGATGTTAAGTCCTATAGTGCTCAGAGCCATTTGAACCATTTTTGAACCAACAGAAAAATCCAAAAATGTATAAAGTCAATAGAACAATTAATACTACTCGTAATCGGGCTTTGATATAGGACGAATGCATGTGACTTTCCTCAGAATTGCGAAGCCATTTATGAGGCAGACATACTAAGTAAGCTGATACTCAATAGCCCCGAGAAACAGAACAACTCCGTTCTCACTGGCAATGACAGTGAAGAGCTCAGAGAATAATCAAACGGAACTCCACATATTTATTGTGATCGTTTCCCTACTTGCCGAGACGTGATTCGTCTATCATCGATTAAAGTGATATTACAGCGTCGGTCTTCTCAATGCCGTTTGTCACTGTGCAGAGGATGTACTCTGCGTACCTACAAATTATGTCCACACAGCGGACGTAATATACCGTCCGCAAACTCCTAGAGCTGAAACTACTTCAGTACAACACAGAACACGGGTCAGGATTTCTGTTTGGTCATAAGGTAAGAACAGAAAATCAACTGAAATATTCATTGCAAAGAAGCTCTTCCGTATGCCTCAGACAAAGACTCAACACTCTACTTACAGAAAAACTATTTACCTTGCTCCTTGCGGTGAAATTAACTCTTTACAAATTTTAACAGTGAGACTCTTCACTGATATTCTTGTCCGCGAAGTCTCTAACTTTCTCCCCACGCGATGTGTCCTCTTTCGACTGCCGTAGAAGAGTTTCCTTACACGCCGTACGCTGGTTTCCTGCGAAGCTTGTAGCGCCTGCATGTGCGCTCCCTGCAATGAATCCTGCAACCCGTTACAAAAGCAGTGCCTACCGCTACGGGGGTCATGAAACGGCCAGTCGTCTGCAGTTCATACTCCGTGTATAAGAACATTCTACAACTCATCCTACAACTAAGGACTCCAACAATCAAATTCATTTTTCTGTATTTTGGTGGGAAACACTGCTCGCCGTTTCCCGCGAGAACATGTGCGAAGGGTCAAATCGAGTCCGCCATTCGTGACCCCCGAGAATTCCTTCATACTAAACCGATACCTCCTTCTCTTGTAAGATGCTGTAGCTCTTCACACCCAGCTTCTTGCATCTGTCTGTTTTCACCGAATATTTTAAAGGCAGAAGTGAGTCTTGCATCTGCTCACAAGCATCGCCATGAGTATGAGCACCAGCAGGGCTGTAAACCCGCTGCCTCCACACTGTTCTCTTCAGAGAAGCAAGAACATCCCACCTAGTCAAACATGACATGGCTTCTTTCCTAATATCCCATCTGGCTATCATCGCTTTTACAGGAACGTGAAACCGTCACTGCTACCTGCTTCAGCGACCAGTTCAGGTTAATTCTCAAGCGTGCAACACAACAGAAAATGTTAGTCTGTTTCAACCAATGAAACGATAAATTATTCGAATACCCATCGTAAATCACGATTTCATATCGAATGAAATATGCAAATAAACTTATCGAATATTACATGTATGGAGACAAAATATTGCCGGCTTGAGCAGGGAGACATAATAACACAAGATGTCAAATGAAGAGAACCGCGAGGAAGTGTATCACTGTTGCAACAACGGGACAGACTGTGGTGCCTGTGTAAAACATGCGTGAATTTGCACTGTTGCAAGTGCCCTCTTGCCTCATTGTGCAATTTCCGCAGGCACCTAGTGCGAACGGAAAGTTGCACTAATGTAAACTGAACAGGTACACTGAAGGTATTTCTGTTAGAACAGTGTGACGAGGAAAACCTCGACAGAGGCTAAAGCCTCCAGGATCCCGGATAACTTACACGTTATTCGAATAAACACAGCATCAGGCACCTTTTTATATAGCTTTATTATATATAACAATACAGTTCGGGCTTTTACACATCTTCGTCTTACGTTACAGAATTAGATCTTTGTATATACACTACTGGCCATTAAAATTTCTACACCACGAAGAGGATGTGTTACAGACGCGAAATTTAACCGACAGGAAGACGATGCTGTGATATGCAATGGTTAGCTTTTTAGAGCATTCACACAAGGTTGGCGCCGGTGGGGACACCTACAACGTGCTGACATGAGGAAACTTTCCAACCGATTTCTCATACACAAACAGCAGTTGACCGGCGTTGCCTGGTAAAAAGTAGTTGTGATGCCTCGTGTAAGGGGGAGAAATGCGTACCATTACGTTTCCGACTTTGATAAAGGTCGTATTGTAGCCTATCGGTTTATCCTATCGCAACATTGCTGCTCGCCTTGGTCGAGATCCAATGACTGTTAGCAGAATATGGAATCGGTGGGTTCGGGAGGGTAATACGGAACGCCGTGCTGGATCCCAACGGCCTCGTATCACTAGCAGTCGAGATGACAGGCATCTTATCCGCATGGGTGTAACGGATCGTGCAGCCACGTCTCGATCCCTGAGTCAACAGACGGGGACGTTTGCAAGACAACAACTATCTGCACGAACAGTTCGACGACGTTTGCAGCAGCATCGACTATCAGCTCGGTGACCATGGCTGCGGTTACCCTTGACGCTGCATCACAGAAAGGAGCGCCTGCCATGGTGTACTCAACGACGATTCTGGGTGCACGAATGGCAAAATGTCATTTTTTCGGATGAATCCAGGTTCTGTTTACAGCATCATGATGGCCGCATCCGTGTTTGGTGACACTGCGGTGAACGCACATTGGGAGCGTGTATTCGTCATCGCCATACTGGCGTATCACCCAGCGTGATGGTATGGAGTGCCATTGGTTACACGTCTCGGTCACCTCTTGTTCGCATTGACGGTACTTTGAACAGTGGACGTTACATTTCAGATGTGTTACGACCCGTGGCTCTACCCTTCATTCGATCCCCGCGAAACCTCACATTTCAGTAGGATAATGCACGACCGCATGATGCAGGTCCTGTACTGGCCTCTCTGGATACGATACAGAAAATGTTCGACTGCTGCCCTGGCCAGCACATTCTCCAGATCTCTCACCAACTGAAAACGTCTGGTCAATGGTCGCCGAGCAACTGGCTCGTCACAATTCGCCAGTCACTACTCTTGATGAACTGTGGGGTCGTGTTGAAGCTGCATCGGCAGCTGTACCTGTACACGCCGTCCAATCTCTGTTTGACTCAGTGCCCAGGCGTATTAAGGCCGTTATTACTGCCAGATGTGGTTGTTCTGGGTACTGATTTGTCAGGATCTATGCACTCAAATTGCGTGAAAATGTAACCACATGTCAGTTCTAGTATAATGTATTTGCCCAATGAATACCTGTTTATCATCTGCATTTCTTCTTGGTGTAACAATTTTAATGGCCAGTAAAAATGGTTCAAATGGCTCTGAGCACTATGAGACTTAACTTCTAAGATCATCAGTCCCCTAGAACGTAGAACTACTTAAACCTAACTAACCTAAGGGCATCACACACATCCATGCCCGAGGCAGGATTCGAACCTGCGACCGTAACGGTCGCGCGATTCCAGACTGTAGCGCCTAGAACCGCTCGGCCACTCCGGCCGGCTTTAATGGCCAGTAGTGTACATCGATTTTAACCACTGCAGTTTGAATCCTGCAGCTGCACTGTACAGCTGAAGTGAAGTTACAGTCTTTTGCACATTCTAAAACTACTTCTAAGAGGAAAAAAAGAGTCAGTTATAAACTTAATACTACTGCCCTTAAAACCTGCCTAATAGGATTAAAATTTTGGATGAATATACGATGCAGGCAGTATATCAGTTGCGTCGTTGTACTTTAAGTACTCGTAATTAAGTAATTAGGTCTCTATATTTTGCGTCTTTGCAAGCGAAACTAATCGAGTGGTCACGTGCAGAGGAATGTGTCACTGGCTGAAGAATATTCCGTTGAAAGAGGAAGTTCAGTAAACCACTGTGCAGTTTCACAAACGCGTCTGTTTCATGACATACCTGCGAAACCTTCGATTTCATTAGCGCGTTCTATTCGATGCGACGCGTCCTACGGAGCTGGTCGACTGTAAAGTGACACTCCTGTTCTCCACGGCACAATGAAGATTCAAAATGTACGTGGCTAATGATCTATCGTTTCTTATCGGGTCATTGTTATGGCAGTATTAAATTCTAGCTGTTCCCACCCATGAGTTGCTATCGCTCAATCTGGTCAAATGGAGAAGACAGGAAAGAGAAATCACACTTTTCTAATATGTGTGAGAAATGGATACACGTCCTAAGCCCCTTCTTGCTCCTGTGTCGTCCATCTCCTCTTCCTCCTTTCTTTGTCTATCTCCTCCTCCTCCTGCCTCTCTCTCCCCCACTCTCTTTTCATCTCCTCTCTCCCAATTTCTCTGTCCATCACCCCCTTTCTCCGTCAATCTTCTCCTCCCCTGTTCTCTCTGTCTCCTCCGTCCCTTCCCTTTCCCCTCTCTGGCCACCACCTCCTCTCCCCTTTCTATGTCCATCTTCTCTTCCCGCTCTCTCCATCTTCACTCCTCTCTCTGAGATGTCCTCCTTTTCGCTTCCTATGTCCATTATTGCTATTGCAGATTCTGATCTGAAGTAGTATTCAAATAATAAACCTTCATAAATACAATTTTCCTGTTTGCTGACAACGTTTTACTGTTACACACAAGGTGGAGAGAAGTTGTGTCACGATATTTTAACCCTGGATATTGATGCCAGTAGGAACCAAAACTACTGATGTTGTGTAGGTCGACGACGTACCATTTTTAAACTGCGGAAACTTGGCTATACGCGCTCCTATTGGCCGAGGGATTGACCTGTTGCCGTTCGTCGGTTAACGGGCAGCGCTATGGTTGGAGTTTCACAAATACAAATGCCCTTCGCCTCGTCACTGCCGCAACGTGATACGCACACACGTCGAATAGGCCTTGCTGTTCGTCTCCACCTCACGTCAGAGGCATTTACACGTAAGCTATGCTACGGAGCACACACGGGTCACCTGCGATTTAGTCATATAACAATCATGGCAGCACAATGTTCGTTTGAAGAACAACGAGACATGGTTTTTGTTTATGGACTAGCCGACTGTAATGCGCTTGAAACTCGACGGTTGTATGAGGGACGGTTCCCAGCAAGATGCCACCCACACCCGCAAACGTTTACAGCAATTCACCGGCGGCTTGGCGAAACAGGCTCGTTAGCGGGATATCATGGTGATGCTGGAAGACCTCGAACACGACGGAATGCTGCATTAGAAGAGACTGTTCTCGAGCGCTTCGAGGAAGCACCTACGACGGTTGGACACATGTGGGCCACTTGTCGTTTAGTCTGGAAGGTTTAGCGGGATGACAGCCAGCATCTATTTAGTTTCCACCCTGTGCAAGACGTAAATCCTACGGCTGTAGTTTCTGCGACGCGTTGCACGACTTCCCCGCCGTTGTGTTGTTTACCGACGAGTGCCTGTTCCATCGGGATGACCTTTGGAACACTCGAAACATTCATTACAGATCAAGGGGAAATCCTCACGTCACGTACGTCCACGGATGCCAGGAACGACTTCCTCTCAGCATTTGGGCAGGCATTGTGGGTGACCATCTGACTGGGCCGCTCCGTCTACCTCCTTGACTTACTGGGGCAAATTACCTCCACTTTTTGCAAGAAACTCTACCCGGCCTCCTGGAAGATGTACCCCTGGACATACGGCTACGGATGTGGTTGCAGCATGATGGGACGCCCGCACGTAACAGTCGTGCTGTGCGTGGATATTTAAATGAACCCTTCGACGGCCGAGTAATTGGCAGAAGTGCTCGTGGGACATGGTCCCCGTGATCACCAGACCTCACGCCACAGGACTTTTTCCTGTTTGGATTATTCAAGGTTCTAGTTCACCCATCCGGATGCGAACCACCTAGAAACGAAGAGGAATTAATGAATAACATTGAACATGCCGCTAACCACATCAGGGCAATGCCAGGAATCTTTGAAAGGGTTCTGCAAAACACCATTTGACGTTACCAAGCTTGTGTCGCGTCAGATGGTTTCCAGTTGGAGCACCTGCCTTAAGTAAACAGTGTCATATCTACAAAAAACGGCCCTTTTCAGGACCGACACAATTCGTAAAAGACTTTCTGTACGCGTACTAACAGCTGTTGACGGGTTTTTTCAGGGTACGTCTTATCATGAAACTACAATGAATGTGTCGGGACCCCGGCGAATTCGCCCCCAGAGTGGAAGGCTGGAGCGCTATCACAGAGCGTGCGGGCCGCCTTGGATACATCGCAATCTCCGGCAGGCAAAGAATTCACGGTCATGCGCTGACCAGAGCATCCGGCAACAGGGAAATCCCGCGGCTAATCGGAGCGCATGGCGCCAAGTTCTCGCAGTTTAAAAATTGTGCCTTGTCGACCTACACAACATTAGTAATTTTGGTTCCTAATGGCATCAGCTATCCAGGGTTAAAATTTCGTGACAGTTTTTCTCCACCCTGCATACAGACAGGTGTCGAAAATGGCAGAGCTGGTGGAGTGGGCCATAACAAGGATATTTCACACAGCAACCAATGTCTGCATCCCTTAGCGTACGGAGCTAGGCGTCGTTGAACAGCGTCGCGCGCTGTCAGGAAGGTAGGTGCACATCACGCCATCCGAGCTGTCGAGCTGTCATGTTAACAGGCCTGCAGGGCGAGGTTCTTAATGTATTTGTGGCAACAAGGTAATTGAGAATTCGGGTGAAGTTTTATAACCTTTTTTAAAACAGTTACAAAAAGCGCTCGAAATTACAAGCTCCTGCTTGAACGCACACCGTGCAACGACACTGGAGTGACTTTCACACTCTTTCTAACACTCCTGGCAAAGTGTAAATTGCATCGGAGGCTGCCATAATGCGCGCTATCAGCTCGCCATCAATTTCAATGGGTGTTTCATAACAACGATGGCCCCAGAAGAAAAAGTCAATCGGCGTCAAGTCGGAGGAACGTGCAGGCCATGCCACCGGCCGGCCGAACCATATCCAGGTATCACCGATGATTTGCACTGCGTATGCGAAGCGCGCAGGTGCACCGTCGCGTTGGTACCACATTCGTTGTCACACGTTGACTGCTGGCAGAGTTTCTCTTAAAAGGATTATGTACCTGATTGCGTTCACTCACCGGGGAAACATGTATGGACCGACCCGATTATCGTCGACCAAGCTGACCCTGATGCTGACAGGGAAGCGAGCTTGGTGACCACGAACGTAGGCCGCGTGCAGATTTGCCTGTTCCCACCGTGCTGATTGTGGCTGAGGAACGTACACTTTCGCATAAAGAATACCTCATTCGTAAAACGTACACGAACTGGAAAATCCTGTCGGGTTGGACATCTTTGCAAAAACTACTGGCAGAATTCAGTTCGACGCGGAAAATCGTCTGGGTTAACGGCGTGAACCTTCTGAATGCGGTGGGGATGCAATCATTTCAATGCCACACACACGAAGTTGTGGAAAGGATAACACCCATTTCCTGTGCGACACGCTTTCAGCTTCTTCAGGGTGTGTTATCCAGAAGTGCTAATCTCTCCTCTTCAAGTCCTGGTGCACGCACTGCGCGTTGATGAAGGCATCCTTCAGGCCTTCGCACATGTAACACAAAGTAAATATACCGGGTTTCGAAGTAGGCGTTAAATGCACATGTAAGATTACGAGAAGGCGCCAATGTAAAACGTACCTCAAGTGAATCTCTCCCTCTTAGGGACCTGCGGATAGCAAAAAATGTACGTGGATCTGGCACTTGACAAGTCGAGAACTGCCGAACGTACAAATGTTGGGCAGCGTGCGCATTTCCATCCCTCGCCCAGTAAGCACAGTGCACGTCTGCCCTTTCTTCCCAAGACTAGAGCTCCATTTCCTGTTGGCTCCACACAGTAACAAACACAAAAGTGTCGCCGTTTGATGACAAACTAACACAGGGATAACTAGACTGCCCTCTATGCAGCACCCCTCTATGCATCACTTATCAAACAGGCTTTTGCACAACCAAAAGCAACGCGTTTACGTCCAGTGAGAGGTGGAAACCCCGAAGTGTTTCCCTCCTGAAATATCCGTAAGTATCTCGACTACAGCGTTAGCAAATAGAAGTATAAAACTTCAACTAGGCGCCTCTTTCAAATTAATGATACAAATGCATGGAAATCGTTGCTCTACAGATCTACTATCATAATGGGTTGGATATGTTGTGTGCCCACCCTCTTGGCGGCGCTCGACGCTGTTCGACGGCGCTTATCACCATATGCTAAAGACTGCGGACATGGGTTGCTATGTGAAATGTACTTGTTAGGACCCAGTCTATTACCCCTCTCATTTTCTACATCCATTTAAGATACACCATATATATATAAAAAATGGGCACATAAAAAAACGCGCCTATTCGAATGCAACGTTGTGTCAAAATTTCGAAGAAGAGAACTTTCGATGGTTTATGTTTCTGAACAAAGAAATTTATATATTTTTAGATTTTCCCCTACAATTATTACTTGTATTTATATATTATACGTGGCCATCATGTAAGTATATGAGACACGCGAATATTTGAATGCAACGTTGTGTCAAAATTTAAGAGCAATCGGTGAAGAACTTTCGGAGGTATACGATGTTAAAAAAAGTGAACGTTTAAATTTTTATTTATCACCACGGCTGTTATTAATCGTTTCTTAAAGTGCATCTGCAAGTATGGTTTTACACCTTTCCGGCAAGGGACATTATTCGTGGTATGTTTTATTGCGTCTGTGCTATTGTTGGCGTTATCTTCATGTAAGACACAATCGACTTCGGCTACGGCTAGTCAGCGAAATTGAACAAACGAGAAGCTAACATATAAAGATTTCATCATCATAAACTAAAGGCTGTGCCTTGTCGATTTAGCCACGTCCCTCTCTCCATTGTCATCCTCTTCAATTCTTAATACGATTTTATCCCCCTATCTTCTTTGATGTTATAAAAATACGTTGCTCTTGGTATGCCTCTTGGTTGTTTCCCTAAAACTTTTCCTTCAAACACACTCTTTAGGAACTGGTTGTGTCTCATTATGCGCCCTATCACTTTTTATTTTCTTCTTCCTATATAATTTAGCAGCGTTCTGTTCTCATTCACTTCTCTTAAGACCTGTTCATTACTTTTTCTATCTACCCAGCTTGTTTTCATCATCCTCCTCCATTTCCACATTTCCATTGCTTCCAGTCTCTTTTTCTGTGCCTTTCGCAGACTCCACGCTTCACATTCGTATGTTACGGCACTTCAGAAAAAAGTTTTGGCAAACTTTATCCTACTTTCTAGGCTTATATGATTGTTAGTAAATTCCTTTTATTTTGGAAAGCTTGCTTTGCCAGGGCTATTCTTCTCTTTACATCTGTGATACATTTATTGTCGTCAGTGACAGTGCTTCCCAAATAACATAAGTTCTCAACCTGGTCTAGAACATCATCTTATAGTTTAATATTAACTTCACCATTTTCTGTTACCTTCCCTACAAGAATAGTTTTGGTTTTCTTCTTATTTATTTTTAGATTAAATTCTCTTAGTATTTTGCAAAGTTTTGCAACATAAACTTCATTTCCTTTACTGAGTCAGCAAGTACTACTATATAATCTGCAAAACGGATACAGTGTATTCGTTCTCCGTTAATTTTAATTCCTTTGGTTATTCTTTTCAATTTTTCAATGGTTTTTTTCTATAAATAAGTTGAACAAATATGGCGATAATTGACATCCTTGCCTTACTCCCCTCCTTATTTTTGCTTTCTTCTTCACTCCATTCACTTCTATCTCTGCTTCCTGCTTTTTATACAGGTTCCTGATTAATCTTCTGTCCCTCCAATCAAGATTTATTTCCTTCGTTGTTCGGAATAACAATTTCCAATCAACCGTTCCAAATGCTTTTTGTAAATCTATAAAGGTCAAGTTGGTTTTCCTATTAGCTCCAATTCGTCTTTCTAATACCCTTCTCAGAGCTAGTATTGCCTCTCTAATTCCTTTTTCGGATCTGAAACCAAATTAGTCTTCTCCTAGGTATACCTCAATTTTCTTCTTTATTCGATTTTTTATTATGTTTAACATTATTTTGGAAGTGTGGGATAGTAAGGAGATAGTTTTATAGTTCTCACAGTCCAGAGCATTTCCTTTTTTTGGGATTATTACTGCAAATCTGTGGGTGGTTCTTTTCCATCTTCATAGTACTCTTTAAGAAGTTTATATAAGTACTCTTTTGTTGATTCTCCAATTTCCTTCAGTGTTTGTGCTGGGATGTTATCTGTGCCTGTCGCTTTGCCATTACTTAGATCATTCAAGGCCCTGTTGAATTCCTCTTTAGATATAGGTGGCCTATCATGTCGATATCCAAACTGCTCTCTTCTTCCAGAATTCCCCCTCATTAGCAATATCTTCTCCTTCATATAGTTCCTCAATATACTCTTTCCATCTTTCGCATACATCCTCTAATTCGGAAAGTAGGTCACCGTTTTTATTCTTGACCTTATTAGTTTTTGTTCTTGGCTTTATCTGAATTGATTTAACTCTAGAGTAGGCTCTATAAATTTGACCTCCACTTAGATCTTGTTGAATTTCCTTACGTTTGTCCTGCATCCACTTTTCTTTTTCAAATCTACATTTCTGAGCAATTGCATTTTTTACTCTTTTGTATTTATCGAAATCTTTTTTCCTCAGTCTGTTTCTTTCTTAATAAGGCCTAGTATTTCCTTGGTCATCCATGGTTTCCTCGGTTTTAGTTGCCTTAATCCTACCAGTTCTTTAGCAGCTACTTCTACGGTCTCTTTGAATCCTTCCCATCCTTCCCTGTTACCTATCAGGTTATCGGTCAATTCTTTCATGTCCACAGCTACTTGCTTTTCCTTAAGTTTTTCTACAAATCATCTGTGTTGGTTAGTTCTTTTATGTTTCTTAAATCTGCTACTATAGTCTGCTATCACTAGAACATTGTCACTGTCTATATCATATCCAAGGTATGAGTGGCTAGACTTTATTTGATTCATAAATTTCTTCGTGACTAGGATATAATCTAGCTGATACCTTTTGTCATCTGCTGGACTTTTCCGAGTATATCTTCTTCTCTTGGACATTTCAAAACACGTATTGGTGACTATCATCTCATACCGTTCACAAAAATCTAGATAGCTTTCTCGTCTAGCATTCATTTTTCCTGGCCCGAACTTGCCATTCCATAATACTTTGTTATCTTCACCAATCGATGCATTGAAATCACCAATTATGATAAGATTGTCCTTTTCTTTAGCCAGTTTCATTAAGTCATCAATTTGCTCGTATACTACTTCTACTTCCTCATCCTTGCGATTTGTTGTTGGTAAGTAAACTGCAATTACACACAAATCCGTGGGTTGTGCTTTAATTTTAATCATCATTATCTTATCACTGCAGTGATAGTATAGATTTAGCCACTGTTAATGATTTACATAACGGTGCTTCTGTTATACAACCTCATCAACGGATTTACTTTACTCTTCAATTTCAAAGAAAAAGGAGTGAATAGCGAAAACCTCGCAAGATGAGACAATGAAATGGCCGTATTTCATGCATGTGTGTTTTTTCCTAGCGCCTTAAATTTTTAGCACTTTTTCAGGTGTAGCAGTGGAATACTCCATTTCTTTCTCTCTGAAGATAAACACTGTGTCTTTACCGGCGCTCGTGTTCATTCAACAAAAAGCCAGACAATGGATTCATAAAGATGCATCGGAGGAATCATATGTATTCGGTGGCTCAGCCGCAAGACGAATAACCTGTATCCGCGAGCTCTGGTCTCGTGAATAATTCATGGATCACGTACATGTGTCACTGCTCCCTTAGCGGCCTCGTGGTTGGAATTCTCGAGGCTCGCGTGACTGGGAATAAGGCATGAAATGTGCAAGTGAAGCCACCCAGGCTAGTTCAAGAGCGCCGCGCCTTCGAGGCATGCAGTGGGACCACACAGAGACAGCGGTATGCTGCTGGGAACAAAATTAGTGTACAGAAAGCTTAGTGGGTAACTTTCGCCTGTGGCTTTTTATTTTATTGACGCGTGGTACAGACAACACACATCCACTGTCACATTACAAGTTCAATTACGTCTACACTCTGCGGAAGGCGCTTCTGGTGTCACAATATTCCTCTCCCCCCCCCTTCCCCCCTCCCGTTTCCTAGTCCAATAAATACTGTTACGTGGGGAGAAGAGCTATCGATAACCCTCCGTGTGAATTCCAATTTCTCCGATTTTCTCTCGTAGTTACTTATAGAAACGTAAAAAAATGGTTCAAATGGCTCTAAGGACTAAGAGACTTAACATCTGAGGTCATCAGCTCCCTAGACTTAGAACAACTTAAACGTAACTAACCTAAGGACATCACTCACATCCATGCCCGAGGCAGGTTTCGAATCTGCGATCGCAGCAGCAGCAGCAGCGCGGTTCCGGACTGAAGCGCCTTAAACGCTCGGCCACAACGGTCGGCTATAGAAACGAATATGGGAGGTAGTAATACGTGACCCGACTCGTCTTGGAACGTACGCTCTCGACATTTCAACAGTAAACCTTTGCGTGGAGTGCAGCACCTCATTTTTAACATCCACCACCGTAATTTCTTGAACATCTGCGTAATGCTATCGATCGAACTAAACGATCCCGTGATGAAATGCGTCGCTCCTTGTTGAATCTTCCCCCTTCTATTAATCCAATGCGGTAAGAATCCCCCAGAAACGAACGGCCCTGAAAATTCGGTAAGCCACTTCCTTCATGGATGAATTTTATTTTCTTAAGTTACTCCCAATAAATCTCAGAGTAAAAGCGTCGTGTCTTGCCATTTGTTTTCTGTGATGTATTGGAACGGAGCAAATAAATAAGGGACAGCCTCTTTAGCGTCAGGTGCTGGGGTTGCGGTGAAAACTGGCATGGGGTGAATGGCGGAGAGGGAAGCGGGTGGGATTTTGAGAGACACTATAGTCCTGTATGAAAGGCGCAGGGCGGGACGTGGGGGGCGTGGAATGTGACACGGAGAATTCCGTCGAGAGTCTAGCTTCAGGTTAAAAGCACTGACCGCTCATGGGGCACGAGGGACAGTCTATCCATCCCCGCACGTCTAAATTTTCCTGGAGTGTACCAGAAAACGGAGTCAACGAATCACTGCCCTGCATTTAAACTGTGTATGTTCGGTTTACTATGAAAAGTAATTCATATATTCATAACATGTAGCAAACGAGGGTCTGGCTGCCACAGAATTATTTGGAAAGATTAACTGGTTTTTCAGGGTCGCAGTTAGTACATAATGACATCACAGGCTCAAATAACACGGAGAGAGCCATTGGTCCTTGACTGGCTGACACAAAATTCGTTGTGTGGGCCAGTATGTAGACAATATCTGGGTCCAGGTAATTTTCAACGTCTCCTTACCGTACCACATCTCTCACTCCCTCTTAGCTATCTCCATCACAAGCTGTTTTGCTAATAAGGTTGCGGAACACCTTCATTTCGTTTTCTTTATGGCCCACAATTTGTATGTTAAGTTTATCACTAATCTAATTTCTGCTAGTCCTTATTAATTTCTTGTACTTCGGTACATTCTCAGTACACAGTTTGTGTGCTCATTAGACTGTTCATTCAATTCTTCTTCGCTTTTACTGTGGACGGCAACGTCATCAGTAAATCTTATCAAATTGATGTTTTCTCACCTTAAATTTTAATGTCAGAGTTGAGCCTTTATTTTATTTCCATCATTACTTCTTGCATGTACAGATTGAACAGTTGAGTGAAAGACTGCATCTCTGTCTTACACCTTTTTCATTGTTCCTTCTTGCTTCTTGTAAATGTTGCATTTTATCCGTCTTTCGCGATACCCTGCAACTATTTTTCTGGGAATTTTAACATCTTTCATCAGTTTACATTGTCGAACGCTTTTTCTAGGATGAGAAAACGTATAAACGCGTCTTCATTCTTCTCAGGTTTTGCTTGTGTTATCAAGCGTCTCTATGATGCCTTTCCCTTTGATAAAGCTCAACATCGTCACGCATGAGATTATCATCTTTCATTTCTTTGTACTAATTAACACGCTGTATTTAGAAATATATGAAGATATTGAACGGTTAACTCAGTATGTAAAGTAAGATGAAAATAAAATAGTCATGCAGGACTGGAACACGGTTGCAGTAAAAGCAACAGAAGAAAGGTTTACGGGAGAACATGGACCTGGCAGTAAGAACGAGAGTGGAAAAAGACTAATTGAGTTCTGCAGTAAATTTCAGATGGTAACAAGGAATTCTCTGTTCAAGAATAACAAGAGGAGGAGGTATAGTTGGAAAAGACCAGCAGACACGAAAGACTCCAGATGGATTGTACATGGTCAGTTGGAGATTCCGAAATCAGATACAGGACTGTAGAGCGTACACACGGGTGTATACAGACTCAGATCACATTTTAGTGACGGTGAAGAGCACACTAATGTTTAGGAGAATCGTCCGAAAGAATCAGCGAGGTAGGAAGTGGGATACTGTGGCGCTGCGGAAAGACGAGATGCGTTTGAAATTCACTGAAGATGTGGAATATCAGAGTAGGCAGCTCGGATGAAGACTAGTGAGCATCTCAGAAAAGGACAATCACTGGTACTGGGCAGACAGACATAGGTACAAGCAAGGTATTTACGAAGGAACCTTGGTTAAAAGATAAAATACTTCAGTTAATCGACAAAAGGGAGAAGTGCAAAAATGTTCAGAGAAGGACAGGAATACAGCAATATACGTCCCTTAGGAAAGAAGAAATTGCAAATGCAGGGCAGCCAATGCGAAATGCCTACGTCAAAGATGTGAAGAAATCGAAAAAGAATCTTTCGTCTGGAGAACTGATTCAGCATTGAGAACAGTCGAAACAACCCTCTGCGAAATGAAAAACACTTGACAGTTCCACAGTTAAAAGCAGGTAGGGGAAAAAAGTTCATTGAAGGTGTCTCTGAGGGGAAGGATTTGCCTGATGACGTGTTAGATGAAGAAATTGGAGTCGATAGGGTAGTGATACGGGATCAAGTATTAGAATCAGAACGTAAAAGAACTTGGGAAGACTTACGATCAAATGAGTTAGAGGGTATAGATAACACTCCATCAGAATTCTAAATTAATTGGGAGAAGTGGCAACTAAATAACTATTCACATTGGCGCGTAGAACATATGAGGCTGGCGATGCACCATTTGACTTTCGGAAAAATATCATCCATGCAGTTGCGAAGTCAGAAGGGGAGATAGGTGCGAAAGCTGTCGCACAATTAGCTCAGCTCATGCATCCAAGCTGCTGACAAGAATAGTACATAGAAGAATTGAAAAGAAAGTTGAGGAACAGTTACATGACGATCAGTTTGGCTTTAGGAAAGATAACCAGCGAGGCAGTTCTCGCGTTGCACCTTATAATGGAAACTACGTTGAAGGAAAGTCAAGACAGGTTCTCAACATTCATCTGCCAACAATAAGCGTTCGACTATGAAAATGGTGCAAGCTGTTTGAAATTTTGAAAAAGATAAGGGTAAGCTATAGGTAAAGACCGGTAATATTCAATATGTACAAGAAGCAAGAGGGAGCAATAAGACTGGAAGACAAAGAACGATGTGCTCGGATAAAAAAGGGGTAAGACAGAGATACAGTCTTTCGCCCCTACTGTTCAACCTATACATCTAAGAAGCAATGGCAGATATAAAAAAAAGTTTCAAAAGCGGGATTATAATTCAGTCTGAAAGGATATCAATGATGTTATTTGCTGATGACATTGCTATCCTGAGTGGGTGTGAAAAAGATTTGTAGGACTGTTGTATTGAAAGAACAGTGTAACGAGTACAGAATATGGACCGAGAGTAAACCGGAGAAAGACAAAGGTAATGAAATGTAGGAGAAATGAAAATGGTAAGGAACTTATCATCAGAATTGGAGATCACGAAGTAGATGAAGTTAAGAAATTCTGCTACGATGGGAGTTACCCGTGACGGACGAAACAAGGAGAGGTAAAGAGGGCATTCCCGGACCAGAGAAATCTGCCGGTATCAAACATTTGTCTTAATCTGCGGAAGAAAATCCTGAGAATGTACGTTTGGAGCACAGCATTGTGTGGAAGTGAACCATGGACAGTAAAGAAATCTAGAACGGTCGAGAATCTAGGCGTCTGAGATGTCGTGATACGGAAGAATGTTGTAACTCAGGCAGACTGATGAGATAAAGGATAAGAAGACCTGAGCAGAATAGGCGAATATACGGAAAAACGCTAACAAGAAGGACCGGATGGTAGGACATCTGTTAAGACAACAGTGAGTAACCCCCATGGTAGCAGAAGAAACTCTAGAGGGTAAAAACTGTAGGGGAAAACAGAGATTTGAACACATCCAAAAAATAAATAAGGACGTGGCTTGCAAATGCTACCCTGAGATGAAGAGATTAGCGCAGGAGAGGAGTTCGTGGCAAGCTGCGCCAAACCAGTCCGAAGACTAGTGATACAAAAAAGAAAATGTAAAAGACAGGTAGCTCAACATGAGGGCGTTCTGAAGTTAATCCATGTAAAATTTGAACTGTGTGACAAGTGCAGTTGTTATGTAATTTCGTTATTATCTTGCTGTTATAGCGAGAAGTTGAGAAAAACAGATGTCACACTGATGTTGGTAATTCCATAGTTTCGCCGCGCAGTATTAGCCGAGCGGTCTAGGCGCTGCAGCCATGGACTGTGCGGCTGGTCCCGGCGGAGGTTCGAGTCCTCCCTCGGGCATGGGTGTGTGTGTTTGTCCTTAGGATAATTTAGGTTGAGTAGTGTGTAAGCTTAGGGACTGATGACTTTATCGGTTAAGTCCCATAAGATTTCACATACATTTGAACATTTGAATTCCATTGTTTAGCCAAATGGTTTCAAAGATATTTCTTGCCGCAATACGGAAAAGGTAGAGGCGATCAGTGTTCACTCGTAGATCTGCTCTGTGGAACAGGGAGTGTGGGGAAGCTACGAGGGTGGGCTGATTAAAGCGGAACGAGCAGAGCAGGGTGGAAGAGAGCAGAGGTGGCAACTTGTAGCCACTGATAGCTGCCGACGATCGCGAGCTTCCAGCGTCGGGTCCGGGAGCCGCCCAGAACAATGGAGTCTGCGCTGAGAGCTTCGCTTTTATGCGCGGCAGGCGTCAGGCTACGGCGACAGGAAACGGAAGGCGGCCCGACGGCGCTTATCTCGCGAGATAAGGTCGGGTCCTCTGCTCCCCGGACGCGTGCCCGCGGGATGCGTCCCCCGGGACACGCGGGCCCCAGCCACGTGGGACTCTGCAGGGCTGCTGGACACCGACTTGACATCGTGAGCAGTCACGCCTCTCACCTACTGCAGCTTCTCTGTAGCAGTCACCGCATAATAAAACAGGGAGACAGAGTGGACGTGCTGTCAATTGAGTCATTTGGGTCTATGAGCTGGAATGGTGCTAAATGTTCCAGTTAATGAAATTCTTTTAATGTTTCCATAATAATTTCTTTGACCACTTGGCCTCTCTCTCTGCTTCATAATTCCATAAACAGTTAATTTCGTGTAGAATAAAATGAATGTTCAAATGTGTGTGAAATCTTATGGGACTTAACTGCTAAGGTCATCAGTCCCTAAGCTTACACACTACTTAACCTAAATTATCCTAAGGACAAACACACGCACCCATGCCCGAGGGAGGACTCGAACCTCCGCCGGGACCAGCCGCACTCTCCATGACTGCAGCACCTTAGACCGCACGGCTAATCCCGTGCGGGTCGTGTAGAACAGATGTGTGGGAACAAGCTCCTATTTTGATTTATTAAACTCACAAGACACTTCGGACAATCAGACACCTACCTTTCCTTTATTTCACGAGTTCATTGGTATGCGACCTTGAACAATAAGTCTCCCACCATTATTTTCACTAGTCGAGAAAACTGGCGTTGCCCAGTAGTTATTTATAGCTGGGCGTCCATGTCTGTATCATGTAGCGTTTGGGCTTGTGTGTAATGTGTATGTGGTGTGCGTACTGTAAGACTTTCGGTACACACACCATCAGATTATTTGACTTGTCTCTCTAACGAAGTAGGCGAGTGTCGGCAATATATCTCGTGGTCTTATCGTGGCGTGTTTATCTTCTGCCGTTAGGTCAGACGATAGAAATGCCACTTGCACGCTTAGAGTAGCAGATTGACGGTGACCAACGTTAAACAGAACATGATTAATTTTCACACACATTTATTAAAATAATAAAAAGCATAGATATTACGTAACTTGATTGTGGATGCTGTTTACAATTGACAATCTGAAGTTCCTTTGGTCTCGGTACGTTAATCTTATTCTCACATATCTCTGATACTTGACAAAGTGTCTATACATTTATCTTCATGGCTGTGTATAGGAATATGGTAATCTTATTAGGCGCAGACTGAAACTTGAGTATAGACTGGTACAGACTAATGCAGACTGTTACAGACTGGTGCAGACAAATGCAGACTGACTAATCGGAGGTCTGTACACTCGTTATAATACCTCGCGCGTTCATGTATCACTGCGCGAGTGTGATCCGCGAGGAGAAAAGGTTCTACGTTAGCAGCAATCTCATTGGCTGCGTTACATATTAATACGCGGATCGGCGGAAGCAGAATTTGGTTCGTCTTTAAGGCAGCGCCGTATCGTAGTGCGGAGACGGAGGAGCGCTGCGCCTGCGCTGTTGTGCTTAGCGGGGCGCGCTCTACTGGGAAAGTAGTGTACTCGCTGACTACGCGGAACTATGTACACAACAGTTTATGATGTCGTATTTCCTGAATTATGTCTCTTACAGTGGTACTTGTAGGTACATTCAACGGCATGTGTGGATACTGTCAGCGGAATTTATTGCGAATAGCGTTACTAGCAAAGAAGTAATAAATTTTAACGTCAGCCAAGATGGGGCAGTTTTTCACACATCTCATTGTTTATGAGGTTACATCCTAATCTCTGAGTCGTACCGTGGTATAATTTTCCAGTTATATTCAGTGGTATGTGTGCATACCGTTTGTAAAGTATGTCGCAGTTTCAGTTAGTTCTAAGGAAGTAATGAATAGTGGAAAGGTGGTGAGCGCTAAGTGTTTTTCCCTTCATAATTAATTAGGAGTTCTCGCAAAGGAAAAATTTCTTAAGAATTTGAAATTATGTGCAAAGTTTGTTGCAAGTCACTAAGCGCTGTTATTTTCAAATAGGGGATGAACAAAGTTT
The DNA here is from genome assembly GCF_021461385.2 of Schistocerca piceifrons. Taxonomy (NCBI): domain Eukaryota; kingdom Metazoa; phylum Arthropoda; class Insecta; order Orthoptera; family Acrididae; genus Schistocerca; species Schistocerca piceifrons. Next base: position 425,682,683 of record NC_060138.1, read on the forward strand.
GGGAATCCATTCGTCTTGGTGTGCCCTTCTTTTTCACCCCTACCCCCACCGTTTTGATAGGTAGATGGTTCTTACTCCCAAAGCGATTGTCGCCTCACAGTAAGGCATATGTGTACCAAGTTTGTTTGAAATCGGTACAGTGATTTAGGAGAAGATGTAGAATACACACACACACACACACACACACACACACACACACACACACACACACACACACCAGTGAATAAGGAGAAGATTGAAATACACACTTTTTTATATTATTTACTGATTACATATGCCACTGTACGCACAGACTTTCATGTAAAGATGGATTAAATCCCAGATACATCAGGTCACGAGTAATGGCGGACAAGAAAGCGAATGTGTCTGATGTAGTTCTGTGGGGTACTAAATAACTGTCTTCTTCAGATAGAAGAATTAATATTATGACCTGTAGACTACGTAACCTTATTTCTGAAGTTACATATACACATATGAAAATAGTAACTGTACTCGAAAGAACAGATACCATTGATGGCCTTGCAGCTTCTCCAGAATAAATGGTAATCTATCCCGGATAGACTGCCTGCCCTGTAAGTAGGAGATCCCGGGTTCGAGACACGGGCACACATTTTCAGCTGTCCCCATAGAGGGATGTCAACAACACCTGTCGGCAGCTGAGGGTTTCAATTAAGTATCATTTATTCTAGAGTAGCTGCACGGTCAACAATGGTATCTTTTCTTTCGAGAACAGTAACTATCTTCATATATAGTTAAATGGCTACCCGGCTATTGACCTTCGTCTGTGCGAATGCGCACAGGTTGCCCGAACTCTTACGGGAATCGTCACCTTAGTGGGCGCGAGTAATGAGTGAATGGGAAAAGTATCTATTAGGAATATTACGTATGTAGGTTGTGGAGAGTTGGGAAAGTGGGTTTCACGGGAAGCGGGCCAGGGATAAGCCCCTGCAGACGCGCTCTTCATCTGTGTCCTCGGTGACTCAGATAGATAGAGCGCCTCCCATGTAATCAGGAGATCCCGGCTTCGAGTCCCGATCGGCGCACACATTTTCAGTTGTCCCCATCGAGCTAAGTCAACAGCACCTGTCGGCAGCCGAGGGTTTCAATTAATTATCATTTACTTATAGATATTCTCCTTAATATAATATTACACGTACCGTCTAAGTGAAGCTTATACCTGTAAAGCGACTCCAGTGTTTCGATCACTTTGGCTTCCTCCAGTGTTTTACTTTCTGTCCCTCCACGATTACCTGGCTATCTTGTGCCAAACTCTTTACAGTAACACTTACACAAAACATCCTTAATTATTTATTTGCATGCTGCAGTGTCTGTCTTTCGTTACAATGTTTCCCTCCTACGGCTCCCGTAGTGCCGTGTAAATAATTTCCTGCTTCTTAACACATGTCCTACCAAGTTGTCTCTTCTTAGTGTTTACCACATACATACATGAGCGAGAAGTTAACGTGAGTTAGCGGTTACAGTAAGTGCATGTAAGTTCGTGAGTCTCGACGTGAACATGAATCTCTTTTATTTTTCAATCTCTCTTATTTTTCCTTCATGGTCGCCGACCGCGGTGGACGAGCGGTTCTGGGCGCTTCAGTCCGGAACCGCGCGACTGCTACGGTCGAAGGTTCGAATCCTGCCTCGGGCATGGATGTGTGTGATGTCCTTAGGTTAGTTAGGTTTAAGTAGTTCTACGCTCTAGGGGACTGATGACCTCAGATGTTAAGTCCCACAGTGCTCAGAGCCATTTGAACCTTCGTGGTCAGTTCGCGAAATATACCTAGGGGGAAGAAATATACTGGTTGACTCTTCCTGGAACGTATGTTCTCGGTGACAGAAGGATAAATTCGACAATTCTTATTAAATTTCCCGTTGGTCTTTATAAGTTTCAATTGTTATCGGAGTGTTCGTCTGATACGACTGAGACCTACGTCGGGGGTTTATTGAGAACTGCATAACACACAAACGCGCACACACACACTTGAGAACAGATTACCCGTTTTCCATCCCACGCCGCTCCACACTTTGCAGGGGGCGGCGTTGTGATGCGTAGACGCAGATCGAGGGACGAGGCTCGCCATCCGAAAGTGAGGCGGCAGCAGCTGCGAAAGAGCGGCCAGCCGCCTTATTAAAAGTTAGCCGCATCCGAATAACTGCCGCCTCCACTCCCGCGGTCTGCATTATTAATTTGCGACGGCGCTCCAGGGACACTGCGCTCATCTCAAGTAGCCATTGATTTACACTTAAGAGCACACTTTTTCTCGAGTTCCGCCAACTTCTCCTGGCGGATACCTCTCGTTTTTCTTTCGCAGTTTAAAACGTCGCTAAGAAATACGTCGGGGACAGCCGTAGTTGCGTCTACCTTTCTTCTCCCTTTTTTTATTGCTACAGAAATCCCCACCAACCGTAGGAAAGGCGTTTCTAAATCATCACCTACTTGCGATTAATTCTGTTTCACGTGCAACGTCATGGCGGGAGCCTCGTGGCTTCGTCATCGAAGCGGTGCACTGTTTTATGCGCGAACGTGCTTTGAGTTCAACTACTTGTAAAATAGGTTCCTAAATTGATGTTTGTAAGTGCTGAGTATTGGTTTGTTATATTTATGGCAACGGGGCGTGTGGCAGTGTGTGTTGTAGGGAGCAGGCGTAATTGCGTCACTGCACACTGTGGGCGTGATTAAGCAAAGTAAACAGACGTTGATTGTATTCGCCACAAGCGTGAAACAGTTGTTTATTCAGTGGTTTTCAGAGTTGATTGTGTACTGAATTCTTATGATTGAACCAGTGGTTCACTAAGATTTTGTTGTGTGACTGCCATAAATGAATAAATTGTCATGTGTGTAAAAAACAGTAATACATGTTTTCTAAAAAAAAGTTATTCAGACGTAAGTGTATGTAGCTTGATAGGTTTATTGGTAGCTAATGTTATAGCTCTCAGGTATTGGTAGTAACAGTAGAGCAAGGTGATAGTAGAGGCTATATTGCTGATCCTAAAAGAGTTGAGTATTCTTTGGCAACATAAATGTTATATTTTTTCTGATTATAACAGCCTGCCAAACTTGCTTGTTGGCTAGTGACCTAGTGTGTAGCCAGACTGAATTTGTTCTGTGTTTGACATTGTTTTGTACTTGTCATAAGGATGTTTTGTGCTAGGTTACTTTAGCTCTACTTAAGTTCTTTCAATGTGCTGAAAATTTTATTGATTTCAATGTAAATGGTTTATGTTGTGTTAAATGAAAATTTTAATGCAAAATAAAATAATAAATTGAGCCCTACATCTGTGCAACCCCCAGCCCAGCTCCACTGCACCTAAATCCCCTGCTACATTTTGGTAACAGAGTGTGGTTGTGGGTTGTACTGGCAGGAGCATAGTCTGATATCATTACAGTATAAATAAGATGCTGTGTCTTGCTTTCTTGTGTGCAGCTTAGCTTAGAGAGGATGAACTGGTATGTGAATTGACTGGTTCCAGCCCATATGGAGACTGAGCAATCCCAGCAGTTTTGGAACGTAACGTAACAGGTAGTGCAGTTGACTGAAAGGCTGGGGGTCATCTGGTGTGGAGCCTCATGGTCAACAGTATGCACTCTACAGTGTGCTCTGAAACACTTAGGCCTGCACCAGGATTGAAGTCTGTCATCAGATCTACTTACAGAGTTTGCAAGCCTCTGACATCCATTTTCTGTGATGAGGCATGGATGTCTAGCACTTTTACACTTTCGCTCCGTCGCCATTCTTCAATCGCTTTCCACAGATATTCACGGCAGTGGCGTGTGAACCGCAGATCATCTTCGCTGTTTCTAGAATGCTCGTTCCGGATTGTTGGGTTACAACAATCTGACCGTTGCTGAAGTGGATCATGTCAGAGGATTTCCCCATTTACGGGAGGTGTCGTCGGATTCCCTGTTTATCTCTTTCTTTCAAGTTTACCCTGGCGTTTATCCAGTCTGGTAACGGGTCTGTTTGTTCATAATGTGGCCAATGTTTGTTTCATTCACTTTGTTACTAGATGCCCATCCTAGTGTCATAATGGTCAAGCTAACGTAAGCTGCGGATGTCGTGTGGGTCGTCTATCTGTCTGTTATCGTATTTTATCACAGCAGTAGGGTTATCTTTTATGGGTGTTCACAATGTAAGCAGTAAACGGAATTGGCGTGTACTACCGCATTCTCTTGCTGCTTTTGGCAGCTTCAGAATCTTTGTTCATATCCTTAGAATAATTTTTATCATGTCAAACTCTAGCGTCTGCCTCCATGGCTGCCAGGTACATGTTTTTGATAGCTATGTGGAGGAGACAAGTACAGCTCCCGTTACTGCCAGGGATTTTTCCATGGTGGGACATCTCTGCCTCTCGGTGCCAATTTTGGAGCTGCTACAGTGACAAGTGGTGGCTTCAAAGCCTGATAAGTTGACAAAAGTCTGGCAGAGCGTTTTACCAACAGCACACACTGCATGCCACGTCCGAGTGACGCCACTGGGAGAGGAAGGACAATGTGGCAGCCACTCCATAAAGTATGGTCTGTCATGTTCGGAAGGCAGAGCTGGTACAAACGTTACGCTCTACAGTCCAATGATATCTATTCAGTGCTACCATTTTCTCAAATTCAGTGTGTACTTCTTTCTTCTCCTTACGCTTGCAGGAATGCGTTGTCGAACTCCTTGTGAAACTTGTTTCCAGCACTAAAGTGTATCTCTCGACCTGGATATAGGAACTCAGTGTTTGTGTTTAAAAAATGTAATCGAGGCAAGAAAGTGATAAATATTTCGAGCTAGCTTTATCAGAGAGAAATGAGATGTAGTAACAAAGAATATGTTGCAGCAACTACGAACCATGTTAGTACGAGCACTAAAGACTAAGCCGATGAAATAACGGAAATGGTAACTATTTTACAGTATTACTTCAACTGAAGATGGGAAAGCAAGAAATAAGTTACGATGGGGAAAGTAAAACAAGAAAAGTATTTATAGTTGCTGGATTTTTCGAAGGAAATGAAATCCATGGTTTCCAACTTCCATCATATCAGGGGGAACCGTTGTTTGCTGTTACGTCAAACGCGAATGAGAAGAAATTTCATGTTGTGGCGCATCATTGCTCCGAGCGTATTGGCTGATAAGTGCGTGTCTAACTCGAGTATTGTTATTTTAAGTGCGTATAGCGTGAAAAGGGCGTAACGTATAGCGTGGCTGTGAAACTTCAGGCGTGAAATGTGCGGAAGAAACAATCTAATGCGATCTACAGCATGTGTGGAACAACACAATTAGCGTTCAGAGTCTCGTAGGAAACGAGTGGCTCGAATTCTTTTGTAGATGGATTGTGGGAAGAAAGCCCTGGCTAGGAAAAGTGAGAAGTAAATAAACGACCGAAAGGAAGCCGTCCCTCTGTATTACAAATTGTGTCCGGCGTCAGAGGTCGTGGCGCGGCATTACTGAACAAGGCCGGCTGACAGAGCGCGCGCCGGACGTGAGAACCGGCGCTACAAAAGGAGGAGGCGAACCCTGGGGGAGGGGGTGGAGGACCCCGTGACGAGTAATGGCGGCTGGCCGGCAGGTGGCAGTGCCGGCGCATCGACAGATGCCGCGTCATCACCACCACCGGCTCCAGCGCCTCAGCCTCCCCCAGCAGCCTACAAAAACACGGCGTCGGCTGGCCGCCTACCTGCTACCTGCTACCTGACCGGCGCCGCAGGGCCCAGGCTGTGAGGGCAGCTGTCTGACGAGCAGACAGGGCTCCAGCAATCACGTACGGCGGTGCATGTTAACGCCGTGGGGGGACGCTGCACCCTCTGAACGATTCCGCTTCTGCTTCCGGCCGGCTGGGGTGGGCCACCCACACCTCGTTCGGAGTTTACATTCAGTTGTCGTGAGGAACCCCAGACACGACGCGTCTGTCTCTTACTCTACGTGTGGAATTCGTGCCTGGGATTAGCCACAACAGTCATCTCCCACGGGTTAAATTGAATAACTGTACGAAAATGACATCTAGAAGATGATCGTTGACATTCAATGAAAAAAAGGAAAACGTCTCAGAAAAGAAGAAGTGAGGGCAAACAAATAAAGACGTTCAAAACAGGCTCACTACCATATGTCTTTGGTAACAGATTCCGGAGCAGTCAAAAAAAATCAAACATTCAAATGTTTGGGAGAAATTATTCGAAGCAAAGGAATGACCGAAGAAGCAAACAAAGCGAGATCTCAGGAGATGGAGAAGGCGTGTCAAGTCTCCAAGGACACCTGCATTAATAAAAATCTGATTCCATTAATGCGAAAATTAGACAGTATTAAAAGGTCATAAAACTCCAAGCTCTCTGTGCAGCGGACAGCATTACCACAGTTAAAGTGCGAGAAAAGAAATTAGAAAAAAAAGGAATAAAAAGGAAATTATTCGAAAATTTTTAGGACCCATCATAGACGAAAGTGGTAATTATGAACTGAGAAGCAGTAAAGAAGTCTATCATAAATTCCCAAACTCCCTGGCTCAACTGGGAGAAGGTGGATCAGTATCTATGGACAGGTGAAAGGAAAAGGACGGAAGACACTATACTAACTAAAAGAATATTCCAACATTTCAACTATAAAAATAACAAAAACCAACAGATCAAAGATACTCAAAAAGAATTACAAGAGATGAACTTAGCTGAAGAATACATTCAAAACAGAGAAAAATTCAGAATTAAAATATAAAACTTAAAGGGTTTTCATGAGAAGTAGGAGGAAACGTGAAAGAATCTTAACCCAGGAGCAAAATCAAGAGCAGAGCGAGATAATTAAAAAGGTTACTGAGAAGGCACGAAAAAAGAACCATTCGAAAGCACTATTCCTTCGGAAATTGTTTTACGTGATCCACAGTTGACCGGTTTCGACACAAGAATAAGGAATACAGGTCGGATTCAACTACAGAATAAGAAGTCATACTTGTAAAGTGCCGGTTTCGACACAAGAATAAGGAATACAGGTCGAATTCAACTACAGAATAAGAAGTCATACTTGTAAAGTATCATTTAAGAGCCAATACCGACATGATGTTATGTAGGTAGCTTAGCCGGTCATTATGTAAAATCGGATTGAGGTCTCAAGCATTTCGAGTGCAGTGTGCTAGACCAGCACAATCTGCTGTGCGACGGGTGAGTGTCATATCCGTTGATATCCCATGCAAGTTGCGGGATCTCCGCACGTTTCAATCGGGAAATTTCCGTAGTTTAGCCATCTCTCAGAGGAGGATGGACATTAACCTAATCTCATCCTCCTATGTGACAATGATGACACATCTGTATTTACAAGTCTTATTTTATTTGAAATCGATTTCAATGTTACATTAAACCATCTTCAGGCCCCGCAATGATATAAGGGGGTCATGTGGATACCGGGTAATCATCATTATGCCTCTCACAGAGGCTGCAAATACCGCAGTAAACTATAATGGAATTTCTTTACTGCTTGTGGTATGAACTGTGACAGCACAACAACTAGACAGAGTGTACTAGAAAAGTGTGGCTGATACCCTCAGCAAAACACCTAAGCGATTCGTGGCATATAGATGTAGATGTACAAATTATGGGGCCGTTTACTCGCACCTAGCCACGGGAAAGTCTTTATAAACATTTATCTAAATTTATTATGTTTCAAAGTCGTTAATGAAACTTTACTTCCAAACGACATTCTAGAGAATGAATAACTGAAACTTGTAACTATATATATATATCGGCTAATGCACTCTTTGTATCCCCTACTTCGCTATGTTTTTGAGGAAATATGTTTACATTCGATATATTCGAGCTCGTGAGGTTGTCTTAAACCTTTTCATGTCGGTAGTATTCCGAAGAACATTTAATCTCTGTAATATTCCGAACCTACGTGGCACGCAATGAGTTTGGTATTAACTTTCGAATCAAATACGTCCCATATTTTTTACGTATTCGTCTTCCTTGAGGACCATTTCACTTTCGATCTGTGGAAAAACAATTGCATGTCCCGTTTTAAGTAAATACGTGATCTGTATGAAGCAATGGAACGGAAAATAATTAATTTTGTGGTAAGTTCTGTGGGATCAAACTGCTGACGTCATCGGTCCCTAGGCTTACACACTACTTAAACTAACTTACACTATGGACAACACGCACACCCATGACCAAGGGAGGGCCCGAACCTCCGGCGGGGAGAGCAACGTGAACCGTGGCGAGGCGCCTAGACCGCACGGCTACCCCTCGCGGCGAACGGAAAATACAGGGTGATTCAAAAAGAATACCACAACTTTAAAAATGTGTATTTAATGAAAGAAACATAATATAACCTTCTTTTATAAATCATTACAAAGAGTATTTAAAAAGGTTTTTTTTTCACTCAAAAACAAGTTCAGAGATGTTCAATATGGCCCCCTCCAGACACTCGAGCAATATCAACCCGATACTCCAACTCGTTCCACACTCTCTGTAGCATATCAGGCGTACAGACATTGTGACGGTTGACTTTCCCGTCAGTGTGGAAAGTTGCTTCATCACTAAACACAATCTTTGAAACGAAAGATTCATCTGTTTCCATTTGAGCAAGGATAAAATCACAGAAATCGATTCTTTTAATCTTATCAGCTTCAGACAGTGCTTGAACCAATTTCAGACGATAAGGTTTCATAACTAACCTTTTTCGTAGGACTCTCCATACAGTTGATTGTGGAATTTGCAGCTCTCTGCTAGCTCTGCGAGTCGATTTTCCTGGGCTGCGAACAAATGCTTGCTGGATGCATGCTACATTTTCATCACTCGTCCTCGGCCGTCCAGAACTTTTCCCTTTGCACAAACACCCATTCTCTGTAAACCGTTTATACCAACGTTTAATACACCACCTATCAGGAGGTTTAACACCATACTTCGTTCGAAATGCACGCTGAACAACTGTCGTCGATTCACTTCTGTCGTACTCAATAACACAAAAAGCTTTCTGTTGAGCGGTCGCCATCTTAGCATCAACTGACGCTGACGCCTAGTCAACAGCGCCTCAAGCGAACAAATGTACAACTAAATGAAACTTTATAGCTCCCTTAATTCGCCGACAGATAGTGCTTAGCTCTGCCTTTTGTCGTTGCAGAGTTTTAAATTCCTAAAGTTGTGGTATTCTTTTTGAATCACCCTGTATATCTACCTATACGCACATCAGTCTGTCCCTATGCAGCTTCAAAGAGTAAGTTACAAGTTATTGTGGCAGCCCAAGTAACTTACGTTTCATGCTGTAATACACTTCAAAGTGACGCGGTTGAGCCGTGAGAGAGCCTTTATCGTTACCTGCCAATGTAACGCTACGTCTTTGTCCCGTCGTGTTGTAACAGGCTTGGACGTCTCGCTAGGGGGCAGTGGCGTCGTGCTTCGCGAGGATAACGGCCGTGCATTAGGTACGCAAAGGAGTTAAGTTGAGTGTCCACTGCAGTACTGTGACTGGTGGATGGCATATTGCTGACGTCTATATGTAGCGGCCGAGGACTGACTTCGGCGGTTGGGTCCGTTTGGAGTATCTAGGAGGACATGTTAACCGTTAACGGGGCGGCCACGTTGTGGGTTGTTTGCTTCCTGCCTGGGCAGCGGCGAGTCACGGGTTAGAGTTCGAGTCCGTGGTGGACAGCGGGTCCGTACAGGTTTTAATTTCACCCAAGAAAAACGTGGAAACTACCGCAAGCATCTGCTTTTCAGCCATCAGATGACGGTGAGGGGAATTTTGGAAAATTCCAGGATCCTGCCGTAACGTGTCGTCATCCTGGTTATAGGGACATATTTTACTGTACTACTGTGTGGTCCACACCAGTGTGGGCGCATTGGTTATGCTCTGTTTTTGTAATAAGCAAGTGTTTTACTTCCGTTAAATTTTTGTAAAGTTCTGTCTCACGTTTGTGGGAAGGTTGCTGAATGCAGTTCACTTGCAGGCCTCTGGTTCTGCATTCGTATATTTAACTTGGGAGTGTGTACTACGAGAGGACTCAGTGCCCTCGCCTTATTTCCGATCCACAATTAAACTGAACGCAGCTTGTTGTAATGCATAGAAATACTTTATTCCGTAATACTTTACCGGATGCTATTCCTTAATAGTTTACAAAGAGCATAAGATGCCCACGAGCTGTGGCCCTTGGCTGGTCGAGACATACGTCTGCACGCTGTGCTGTCTTCAGGCTACATGCGGCATCCTCTCTTCAAATGGTTCAAATGGCTCTGAGCACTATGGGACTTAACTTCTAAGGTCATCCGTCCCCTAGAACTTAGAACTACTTGAACCTAACTAACCTCAGGGCATCACACACATCCATGCCCGAGGCAGGATTCGAACCTGCGACCTTAGCGGTCACGCGGTTCCAGACTGTAGCGCCTAGAACCGCACGGCCATCCCGCCCGGCGGCATCCTCTCTCAACAGCCTCTCAGCAGTAGCTTCGTGCACGTAGGACCTGGAAAGTCCAGTTCCGCACACACGGGGTTAGAAAATTTCTCGACAGGAAGCAGATTACACTGGGCAGACTGATCTGTCCAGTTTGCAAAATGCCACTAGACGGCACATGGAGTGGCAAAGTGAGTTACGGATATCAACATTGCCTTGTCAGTATACACGCAGTAGGCCGGCGAGCAGACATTGTCTGTCTGTATGTAAGCTATTTTATTTGTGTTTACATCCTACATAAAATTGTGTGAAACCTATGTCTATGGAAGCAGTATAGCTCAAATTTTTATTATTACTTGGTTTGAGCATGTTCTATGCTACTTCGGCATTAACTCGTATATGTATTTTATTTCCTTCCGTCTCTCACACTGGTGGATGTTTGATAGTTGTTCTATGGTATATTTACTATTTTTTTGTTTTACTGTCTGATGACTAAATATTTGACCTGCTTTATGTATTTTAAATTCAAGTTTAATTCTGTGTGCTTGTCTAAGTAGTATTTTGGAAGCTTGGTGTCTTTCTGGCAGCCTCTTACTGTTTATTGGCCTTGATAATGTAAGGAATTTACAAATCGTAAAAGATAGCAGAGGGACTTTTTTGTCAAAGTTTTCTGTTCAAGAGCTGCTTTCTATGTTTCGATAACTCATATGAAACGTAGTTAGCCACCTGAAGCGGATAGTTAAATTTTGATGTTCAGTGTGAAAGGACACAAAGTCTTGGTTGAAAAACTGCATTTTTTATTTTATTTATCCGCAAGTGACACGTTTCGCCTTACAAAGACATCTTCAGATCGGATGGCAAAATAATGCGTTAAGCACATAGGATGCCGCCCAGAAGGAAACAGCTGTGGTCAGAATTTGCAACAATATTGCGTTGTGTCTAATACAGAAGTCAGTTAAACACGGGAAAGCGCACCTAAACCACATGAGAGCCCCAGAGGTCACTTGACACAGACTGCTACCACAGCTAGTTCCCACATGCTACTTCCGTTTTTACTTATTTTGGCTGGCGATTAATGCGAGCTACCAATTGCAACTGCTTTAAGATCACGTTTAAACACATTGGTCGCATGGAGGTGCTTTATTAATTTCTGGCCCGCATCTCGTGGTCGTGCGGTAGCGTTCTCGCTTCCCACGCACGGGTTCCCGGGTTCGATTCCCGGCGGGGTCAGGGATTTTCTCTGCCTCGTGATGGCTGGGTGTTGTGTGCTGTCCTTAGGTTAGTTAGGTTTAAGTAGTTCTAAGTTCTAGGGGACTGATGACCATAGATGTTAAGTCCCATAGTGCTCAGAGCCATTAATTTCTGTATTTCTTTATTTTGTTGCCTGTTACGGCGGCTAATAGTTTCAACTGGTTTTAGTATATTATTGCTTGTGCTCTCACTATTCTGGGCATTCACCAGAGCGGAAAACTTAACAGGTTGTAAATTGCTGTTCTAAAGTGTTCACCTGGAACATTCAGAGACTTCTTGTCGACTTTGGTGCTTGATCATATTAATTTGGGCCAACACCCTACCACTCACCACCGTAGCTCCCTACCGTTACAGCGACACGTGACATTTATCAGTAGAGTCACAAAGTATCGATACACAACGACCAGAACGTTATATCAATCGTTCAGTTTCTCGACGTTAGAAATTCGCTCTTAAGTCACGGAGTCAATCGACAACTGCTGTGCGAATGTCCTCATCTTTGGCAAATCTGCGATTGGTGCGAATCTGTTGGTCGACTGCCTACACATTGTCGTCTGTGTCAATAACTGTGGCTTTTCCTTCCGATTGGCATCAAACACTTCTTTGCTGTCCCGGTCGAATTGTTGGTATCATTTCGTTAGGGCTGGAATCGACACAGCATTTAGTCTATATACGAGGGCTGTTCAATAAGTAATGGAACACATTTGTCTCTGGAAGCAGGTTGGTTTTATTCGGTATTTAAATACATCATATCATTCCCCACTCTCTTCTCTACAAGACCTTATTTTTTAGCATAATATTAGTTCAATGCGATGGCCTTATGCCACCTGACTGGGAGGGTCCACATGGTGTCATTCTATTGTCGACGTCAGAGCCAACCTCTTGCTGCGTCAATGACCTCCCCATCATCCACGTACTGCTCCCCGTGCAGTCCATCCTTCATTGGGCCAAACAGATGGAAGTCGGAACGTGGCAGATCTGGCTTTTAGGGTTGCTTAGGGAGAACAGTCCAAAGAATGAGATTTTCATTCTGCAGCGGAGTGTGCGCTGATATGAAACTTCCTGGCAGTTTAAAACTGTGTGCCGGACCGAGACTCGAACTCGGGACCATTACCTTTCGTGGGCAAGTGCTCTACCAGCTGAGCTACCACCAGTTTGGAAGGTAGGATACGAGGTACTGGCGGAGGATACAGCTGTGAGGACGGGGCGTGAGTCGTGCTTGGGTAGCTCAGTTGGTAGAGCACTTGCCCGCGAAAGGTAAAGGTCGCGAGTTCGAGTCTCGGTCTGGCACACACTTTTAATCTGCCAGGAAGCTTCAGTCCACAGAAGTTTTGTGATCTCGTCTCGTGTGTGCAGACTTGTGTGGGTCCTTGTTGTCATGTTTGTGATCGGTGGATCACTTGGAAACAGAGTGTCCACACATTCCAACATTGGAGGTGTCACAGCTGTGTGCGGACGACTGGCACGTGGTAAATCGGACGGGTTTGTGCGATCTTGTTATGATGATGACAGACGCCTCGCCCAAAGACTCGCCGTGCTTCAGTTCACTGCCAGGTCTCCTTAGATATCACGCAAGCACCTGTGAATATCTGCGAAGCTTTGGTTTTCCACCGACAGAAACTCAATGACACCTCTTCTGCTTGGAACGCACCTTCGTTACGGACGCCATTCGGGAGGCTACGTGTAGCGCCGCGACCTATCGGAACTTCAGTGAACTCTTGGGGCTAGGGCGAGAATATTGCCCGACGTCCCACAACAAATTCCAAATTTTTTTAACCTAAAATGGCCGCGGAAAAGATGTTGGATTACATACTGAACGCCCCTCATGTACAATATGGCGTGAATGGTAATGTCTTCTTCAAAGCTTTTTTGGACTTTTTACGGCATTAAGAAGGTAAATGCGAATGATTTTGTACAGGTAATCATTGGTATAGTGTTTCCTCATGTCCGTTGTAACATCTTAGGAACGTTACGGGACGGCCGATGGTCCATTGCAATCAATCAGAGCCGTACTCACGTTTACGAACTAGCGGAGCTAGCAGAGGCAGCTGATGTGGCCGATGTTTACCGCTTAACGGAAGGAATGCCTCGTTGGATCGCCGGTAGCAGGAATAAGCGGAGCAAAGAATCTGATGTTGCCATTTTTTAAGTAAGTCGACGATTTTATATCCAAATACACTACTGGCCTTTAAAATTGTTCCACCAAGAAGAAATGTAGATGATAAACGGGTATTCATTGGACAAATATATTATACTAGAAATGACATGTGATTACATTTTCACGCAATTTGGGTCCATAGTCCTGAGAAATCAGTAACCAGAACAACCACATCTAGCCATAATAACGGCCTTGATACGCCTGGGCATTGAGTCAAACAGAACTTGAATTGCGTGTACAGGTACAGAGGTCCATGCTGCTTCAACACGATACCACAGTTCATCAAGAGTAGAGACTGGCGTATTGTGACAAGCCAGTTGCTCGGCGACCATTGACCAGACGTTTTCAGTTGGTGAGAGATCTGGAGAATGTGCTGGCCAGGGCAGCAGTAGAACATTTTCTGTATCGAGAAAGGCCAGTACAGGACCAGCATCATGCGGTCGTGCATTATCGTGCTGAAGTGTGGGGTTTCGCAGGGATCGAATGAAGGGTAGAGCCACGGGTCGTAACACATCTGAAATGTAACGTCCACTGTACAAAGTGCCGTCAATGCGAACAAGAGGTGCCCGAGACGTGTAACCAATGGCACCCCATGCCATCACGCCGGGTGATACGCCAGTAAGGCGATGACGAATACACGCTTCGAATGTTCCTTTATCGTGATGTCGCCAAACACGGATGCGACTATCATGATGCTGTAAACAGAACGTGGATTCATCCGACAAAATGACGTTTTGCCATTCGTGCACCCAGGTTCGTCGTTGAGTACACCATCGCAGTCGCTCCCGTCTGTGATGCAGCTTCAGGGGTAACCGCAACCATGGCCTCCGAGCTGATAGTCCATGCTGCTGCTAACGTCTTAGAACTGTTCGTGCGGATGGTTGTTGTCTTGCAAAGGTCCCCATCTGATGACTCAGGGATCGAGACGTGGCTGCACGATCCGTTACAGCCATGCGGATAAGATGCCTGTCATCTCGACTGCTAGTGATACGAGGCCGTTGGGATCCAGCTCGGCGTTCCGTATTACCCTCCTGAACCCACCGATTCCATATTCTGCTAACAGTCATTGGATCTCGACCAACGCGAGCAGCAAATGTCGCGCTACGATAAACCGCAATCCCGATAGGCTCCAATCCGACCTTTATCAAATTCTGAAACGTGATGGTACCCATTGTCCTCCTTACACGAGACATCACAGCGACGTTTCACCAGGCAACGCCGGTCAACTGCTGTTTGTGTATGAGAAATAGGTTGGAAACTTTCCTCATGTCAGCACGCTGTAGGTGTCGCCACCGGCGCCAATCTTGTGTGAATGGTCGGTTAAATTTCGCGTCTGTAAGACGTCGTCTTCGTGGTGTAGCAATTTTAATGGCTAGTAGTATAGTTTTAGTTGATTTTAGATTATGACCTCGTGTGTTTTTGAAGTGCGACTTAGACAGCCAGACGATGATAGCTTGCCTCCCGAAACGTGTCGCCCAGGATTACTTTTCTATTAATAATGGTTCTATGCTAAAGTATTAATAACAGCTGTCTTTTGATATTAAAGTATTTATTCCTGCCAACGGACAGGATACTTTTATCGCTTGGTGTATCAGTCTGAATATCACCAGGTCTTTCAGGCAAGTCGACGCCGAGGTCAGTGTGGATACAAGCGCCAAAAGTGTCACCCCGCTGGGGGCTTTGGGGTGGGCGGTCCCCAACTACCGGTTCGGCTGCGGTCGACGCTATTGGAGTGCGGATCACGCGCGGGGTGGGCCGCGGCCGATGAAAGCTTTCGCTTGGTCAGCTTAACGCCGCGCCGCGCAGGCACAATTGAACGCTGGCTGCACACCCCGCCGAACTCGGGCACCCCTCCGCGGAACGGGCCGCCGTGTCTTATTGTCTCCCGCCGGGCGAGCGGGCGCGATCGCTGTTACTGCCACCTCGCCACTTTTCTGTCGTTTTTCTTGTCGCTGCAGCAGACACGGCAAACAACGGCGAAGCAATTCGGTGCTGTATCACGCCCGGAATACTTCATTTTCGCTAACGCCATTTCTGTTGTGTGATAATTAAACGGAACGTCGTTGATTTGCCGAGACCCCAACTTCAGTACGTCACCAGTTCGCCAATGACATCATCTTCCCAGCCCTCAGCCGTACCCTCCAGTAATTCCATCAGTACCTTTAGTGCCGTCTCAGTCAGTTCACTTCCTCGTGCAACAAGTCTCTTCTTATCTGAATGACGAACGTGACGAATGGGTGTCAAAAACTCTATTTTTAAAATTTATCGTAAAATATTCGCAGTATTTTTCTCAGCATGAAAATGCTTACTTGGAGGAAGCTGGATCGAAGGTTGCCCCAAAATTAGAAGAATTTAAAAGTGGCTGCACCCTCGACGATGTCGTCTTGTCACGCACACTGCACTTTTAAGAACACAATTTCGTTCTCATTGCGTCTTTTTTTTTTTTTTTTTTGCTAATTTTTGGTCTCTGATGTTGAATAACCTGGGAGAACATCATGGTTGCTTTATTTTTGTGTATGCAGAGAGGTTAGCCATTATTTTGACACTAAAATTTGTGAGATTAGTCGCGGTAGTTCTGTCTGGGCCTTCAGCAAAAACTTTAGTAAATTTGATATATATTTTAGTAGTGGAGGAAATCTTTTAAAATGTATCACATTATATACTTTGAAAAAGGCAGTATGACCTATCTTCTTTCATATGACACCCTCTAGTGATAAACCACGTCGTGTACTTGGCCCACCTGGCAGTAAGTCATGGCGTGGCTACATCAGAACTATTATTCAAGGTAAGACCTACACCCATAAGCATTTTTCGCCATTTGCTGTAATGGAAGTCGTAAAATATATGTATAGGGATCTCAGTGACACAAGACCAAATGAGAGTTTTAAGAGCTGTGTATGGGAACAGATACCAGAAATGTAACGGCAGGACTAAATACTTTGAAGAAAAGTGTGCTGAATGCTCTTGCTATCTTTGAGTGGTGGTGCAGCGTCAAGGTTTAAGGTCATGGAATTGATGGGAGTGCCTGTTCGATTAAATATGCGAAGTACCCCAACTGCCATTGCCTGCAGGTGATTTCTCGAAACAGAGAAATTACTTTTGGAAGCAACTAAAGAAGCATGTACAAGAATAAGTAGTCTGGAAAAGGAAAGGGGGGAAGAACATTTCTATTGCCTGCAGTTTTTTTCGTGTTTCAGATTAGTATCCCATGTCCCTACTGAACAGGAAACGATGCTCAAATGGCTCTGAGTACTATGGGACTTAACATCTGAGGTCATTAGTCCCCTAGACTTAGAACTACTTAAACCTAACTAACCTAAGGACATCACACAAATCCATTCCCGAGGCAGGATTCGAACCTGCGACCGTAGCAGCAGCGCAGTTCCGGACTGAAGCGCCTAGAACCGCTCGGCCAGGAATCGACGCTATCTAGTATCGATTTTATATGATTCTTTCGGTTCGGTTTATTACATTTCCATTCTATAAGATGAGTTGAGTATACCAGCGACCTTCCATCGGCTGCTAATTCTTTTCCCTGTTTTTCCTTCCGTCTCTAAAATTGATCCCCAGGAAAGGAAAGTACTGACCTTTTTAATTCTCTTTCCCTCTATGTATAAGTCATCTGGATCAGTACTAAGGCACTCTGTTTTCTGATAATTAATCTTCAATCCTCAGTTTCTGTATTCTATTGCTAACTGATGAAATATATAATTTATATCCTACCTGCCTTGTGAAATATAACTGCTTGATCCATAGCAAATACTAGGTGATAGAAATAAACTCGATCTTTAATTTCTAGCCCCATCCCACTGAAATTACGGGAACATGTCTTAAGGATTAGATTTTAAAAAAGTCTTGTAACAAACCCTTGCTTCTTCTAAATTTTTGTGGAAGTCTGTTACAGATTCTCACTTGACACACGTTATCTTTATGTATTTCTTGTATTATTTTAATTAAAGGACCCTTTACGTTCGCCGTACGTTATGCTCAGTGGCAGGGGTTACAAGAGAGACGTTGGATTTAATAACGTGATTTCCATTTAAAATTTCGATAACGTACATTCCTAGAAGAGTCAGCCGATACAGCGCTTCCTCCTACTTATATTTCGCGAAAAGGCTGTGAAGGTAAAATTAGAGACATTGGAGCTCACATTGGGGCTTAACAAGCCTAACAAGAATCTTTCTATCCGCGGACCATTCGTGAGCGGACAGGAAAACTGAGGGGGGGTTGGGGCGGGGAATGGCAACGGCACACGAAGTACCGTCTGTCACACGCTATAATGTGGTTTTCAGAGGGTAAAAGTAGATGTTATAGTAACTTATGTGGTACGATTCCTACTGTGGAGATAAGAAAAATAAAGTTATACAAGCGCCATGAAGTAAACCAGTGTAAAATAAAAACCTGTTTCATTAGCAGCTCTATGTGGTGCACAAATATTCTTTGAAATATTTATGAGCCACGTGGCACACCTGCACAAAACATTATGTTTTCCTATCAAGATCGTGCTTGGTTGTGGGTGAGTTTGGGGGTGGGGTCACTGTTTTCTCAGTGGGTGTGCCTACCGTGGTATTTCCGACAGTTCATCTCCAATATATACACAAAAATCTCTTTCTTAGCTACTTCACTTGCTTACATTGGTGAATCACCAACCAGTAGTGAGCTCGTAACAATCGAGCACTGCATTCGTTTGGAAGTAATTTCTGGTTTTGTTAAGGAAATAGACGCAGTTTATATAAAAATCAAATGTAGTAATTGTAATTTTTGACGTAGGAATACATTTCCGTTTGTACAATCTGGAAATATTGTCAGCTTAGTGGAAGGCTAAGCCCGTCCTGAGCTGAAGTACACAACAAAATGTCTGCGGCATCGTTCCGGAACAGATCCACAGTTAATGCTGCGGTATTGTTACTTCTCTATCAAATTACACTAAAACTACAGTTTTGGTTGCCTCACTATCGTAAGTTAAATTGCGTTCAGTCAAAGCCCTGAAAAACAGCTTCCGAGCAACGATCGGTGACCCCAACCGGCACAGACATTATTAATGAACCACAGAAACCAAAAGATGTTTTACTCCTTCAAAGAAACGTCAATGTATCGAACTATTTTGATTTTTAAGGTCAGAGCCTGTACGTATCTCTGCCAACTACAAGCCAAATTACGGGTTCTTGAATGTAATTGTCCAGAAGTAAATATCTGCCTCTATTATCGGAATTCTTCATATTTGTGTAACAGCATAGAGCTTCGATTATTGTAAAGATATAACTGAAACGTCACGAAGGTTAAATATTTATTTTAGAGTCCTGTTTCAGCATGGTAATCCTAGGGCTCCGTACCTCGGTGGGAGAAAACGAAACCATTATGGATCACTTTGTTGTCCGTCTGTCAGTCTGTCCGTCCGACTGTTGGAAACCCTGTTTCTCAGGAATGAGTACACGTATCAAGTTGAACGCTATGTCACATATTAAGGCTGTCGGTCCCTTGGCGGTGTAAAAAGAATTGAAAGTTCTAAGATTACGCAATCAAAAGATACGACCATTTATGTCACATAATTTGATACTCTCAAACTCACTCATCAAAACCTACGGCGTACTTCCAGATAGCTTATAATATTGACATTTCGGAAGAACATTGGTTCACAGTGCAACTGAAAGAAAAAATAGATAATGGTTAATCTGTAATTATATAACACGAAAAAAACCATTTCTTTTGTCATTTGTTATCCGATTTCAGACTTAAAATTAAAGCATTTCTCGGAAGTCTTGGAGTTCTCGTGACCAGTAACTTGCAGTGTCAGTGTGGATAACAGCTAAGAGTCGTTGAGATTGTTGATTCCCGGAATTACGTTTATGCGGGGTCCACAGAACGAGAGCACTACTCGCACCTTGCCAGTTACTTTTTGTTTTTGTTTTGGTTTTCTTGTTTCATTGCACTCTCAATGAACAATCCACCATGCTGTTAATTATTCCCCAGCGCTCCGGTCACGATTTAGTTCATTCTTTCGCTGCATACTGTAGCTTCAGATGGTTGACGTGTTGAATGCGGATAAGGCTGCAAAATGTCGAGGCTGTGGCGCTCAACCGGTCAACGGGTTTAGTCTGACTGCTGGTAGGGTGCAGCCTATCGATCGCAGCGAGCCTATCGCTCCTGCCACTGGTAGATACCCGGTACTCGATCTGGGAGCAAACTGAGAGGACCTGGGACCACCCTGGTGGGACTGCAACGAAGAAAATTCCCCGTTTCTATTCGGTACTGAACCTGGGACCTCCAGTTCCCAGCACATAGCGCTCTACCCTATAGACCACCACGGCCATTTTCATTGCTCAAAGTGGCTCTAAATTACGTTCTCCGAGTGGTGGCAGCCATACCGCTAATTTTTACTTCCGCCTAGGAACTTTTACTTTATTTTAGTTCTCGACATCCGAGGGCGTGGATCTCGTATGATTCCCTCGGCTTCACATAGCGTAATCTTACATCTAGGTTAGGTTACTGTACAGGCGAGCGGGTTTTTTCCTCTTTTTCTACATTTCTCCTACAGTTTAATATTATTGTATAGGAAACACTAGTTGCCAAAGGTTGTCTTCAAGGCTCCATAAGTGGTCAACTGTTACGCGATGTTAGTACTAAATGCCTGTTACATGTTGCTGTTGAAGGCGTTGCGTACGCAAATGACTTCATAATAGTTGTGTCTGCAAACTCCAGGGTGACACTTGGGGGAAATACGAATGATGTCCATTTTCAGATGCAGCACTAGTACAAGGACAACAGAGTGCCTATAACTGTTCATAAAACACATTCACACTTCTGAAGGGAAGATTATCTCTTGCCAGAAATCTGTCTCTGAGGTTTGACGGAATCCCTGTAAAACAGCACTGTTTGTAGATATTTAGGCATCCATCTAGTCGAGGAAAGACAGATTCTAGATCTGGTTAATCTGATACGTGAAAGTCGCTAAAGTTATGCACAAGGTTGCTCGTGCTGGCACTGCTGACAATAAATTACCGTTGCATGTGATGCAGTCATATCACGAAGCTTTCTTCAACGCTATTATGGGCTTCGCTGCCAGCGTCCGGGTGCATCGCCTTCGACTTGGCAGCTACAAAACGATGCTGCGACGAATTCAGAAGAGCTTACTTCTGAGGCTTATCGGCGCATTTCGCACTACACCTGTCGATGTATTACTGGTAGTTCTTAGGATATTTCCGAAGGACATCGTGATACCTTATAGGGCAGCGCTTGGTGGTTGGGGCGTGGACAATATGATCGTTCGTACGAGACCACAGGAACTGATATTACAGATAAAAGACATTTACGAGCATGGAAATTAAATGAACAGCAGTCTGACTGGGACGGTAGAAGCACTGCAAAGCGGGTTTACAACATATATCCAAGTATCAGGAACAGGCTCAAACAGCGTAACATTGAATCTACTAGAGGTATCATGCAACTGTTAACAGGTTACAGTCCGTATCCCAGACAGCTGCATCGAGTGGGATTTAGTAACACACCAATTTGCGAATGTGGAGAGGAAGGTTTCGCCGATCATTTAGCTTTCTGTTGCCCTTTTTTTTTTAGGTAAAGACGGACTGCAGACAGTTTCACTGCGATCTGCAAACAATTGGAAGTGACCAAAATTTGTGGACTATAGTTAATATGGTGGCACACAGAATATCTTAAAGGCAATTGCTTGAGTTTAATTGGTGGTAGTAAGTTCCTGTGGGACCAAACTGCTGAAGTCCTCGATCCCTAGGTTTACACACTACTTAATCTAACTTAACTTACGCTAAGGACAACAAACACGCCCATTCCTTAGAGAGGACTCGAACCTCCGACGCGGGAAGCCGCGCGAACCGTGGCATGACGCCCTTGATATTCAGTCTGTAAGGTCAAGTAGACGCTCTGAGTATCAAAACAACGTCAACAGATCACAAGAAACCTTTCCTCCGTTATGCACAATGATAAGCATATAGATATTTAAGAGAAACTTCAAAATACATATATTCGTAAATAAACAAGAAACGTTATAAAAAATGAAAGAAAGAAAGAATGCTGTGGCCACTCACACAGACAGGTATGCGTAGACTCGAGGATTGCCGACGCACGTGTGGGCAACGTACAATACGGTATCAACAACAGGTTTAGAAGTTAGTAGGCAAACCTTGAGTTAATCCGAGGCTGCCAGTAACATGTGTAGCAATAAAAGATGGGAGTTATTTATTTGCAACTCGTGTTAATTCATTTTATTTTATATTTTTATTCATTCCTTTTTTAAGTTGTCTGTTTTATTTCTACATTAATTTTACCAATGGTCGCTGTAAAGTAATTTATTATTATATATGAAATATGCATGATTGTGTGTCACCATGATTATTGAATACGTACGACCTGTTTAGAATTTCCAGTTAACTGGTCAAAAATTAGTGGTAATACATTGCATGAACTGAGTTGTTTAATGAACACCTGTTCTCGTGACATTCTGGTGACTAAGCATTTAGTTCTTATTCTGTGTTAGACCGTCTTCGCCTCTGGCTCTGTTGTCTGATCTGCTACCTGCTCTCGTTGCCAACTCCGCTCTCGTCACTGTAAGTACTTTTTACGCAGATATTCTGTCTGCACAGTCGTTGACGTCGATCCACAAGATCTTGTCTAAGTGACAGCGTTATGGCATCGTGTGAGTGTGCTAGTCCTCTTTCCTGCGACCAGTGGTCACAGAATATAAGTACCCGCTCCGTCCACAGACACAACCAGCTTCTTGACGGAGATTTACAGGCACCAAATATGTGGGTTACGACCCGTGCAGTTGAGACTGACATGTTTCTTTCTCATCGCTCCCTCATAATGGGGAACAAGAATGCATACCCTACGAGCCTTTTCGCATTGCCCCATTCCCTTTCCAATTGTGACGAAATTTTGTCCACAGTTTTTAACGGTAACTGTACTCACCACCTTGCAGGGCAGAACGCAGAGATTTCTCCCATTTTGAGGGCTTCGTTAAGAACTTCCGTCAGGAGTGGGGTGATCTGCGGCGAAACCTGCCCCGGCACTGCTGAATGAATTCCATCACGTCCGTGAGCGTCCTCACTCTCATTAACTTCTTAATGGATAAAGAGACTTCCTCTTGTGCGAAGGGGCAAACAGTAGAGTCCGTCACGTACTTGTTTCATGCTGTGCTCGTAACTGCATGTTTTTAGACTCGTCAATCTGTGGATCATCGTCAGGGGGAGCTCATACGGCAGAAATTCCGATCTCTTGGTCATTCCACAATTGCCCTGTGTCAGAGAGAGTACTATCACGTTTGCGGAAATTGCTCTTTCACTGCCATTGATCTACTTTGAATGAAAATCGTTGCAGTGCGAGGTCAGGGTTCCACGCAGACAGGCAGCTGTGTACTGATGCACCACGATAAACAGTTCCATAGTCGAGCCAGAAGAGATGCTTCGTCCTGTTCCAATGATCATATACCACACTGTTCCCCCACAGGGCTGACTGAGATGTTGGTAGCAATCACCTTGCCCCATTTTTTTCATCCGTTCTAATTGAACCATGCACCACTATAGTGCTTCTCGTGCGAGTACCCGCTAAATGTACCACATGAAACCTAACCGGTATCGATGCTCACTTTCCCACCATTCCGCTATTTTAGTTTCAGTGGCGTACACGGCGAAAATAAATTTTCCGAACGAAAACATCTGCTCCTACTATTATACCACTAACGTTATATAGTACAAGACACACGCTTTTTCTTTGAGTAAACACTAATCCTTCTTGTTTAGCACCCAAACATTTTTTGGTGATGTTTCACGATCGTCAGAAGATTCATTTTTTTTTGTCAAACAGCATGTAAAGAAGTCAACCATTATAATGTATAGAGTAATGAGATTATGGTGCTTACATTTATAACATTATTAATAGAAAATGTTTACATTAGTATCACGTACATATTTAACTTGAAGCTCTTGTGTCCCTGTCTGCATGCAAACAATTTTTCCTTTTTTGGCATGTAATCCGCCTTGAACAAACACAATTTTTTATCTCTCACCCAGACATGTTTCGCTGGACGTACATTATCGTCAAGAAATAAATAAATGAATAAATAAAAAATAAAAACGTCAACGATGTAACTTCAGCTAAATATATCTGGGTAAAAAGAAATGAAAATGTGTTTGCTCAAGGCGGACCCCGCCCAAAAACGAATTTATGTGGCTACCTGACATTTGTGACACAGCTGATATTTTTCTGCAGTCTGTCATCTGAAATTAACACGTTTAGCGCCGGCAGGGACAGCAGAGGTTCACGCCTGACGCAGTGTGCTGCACGCCCCACAGTGTTTAGTTATTTCGACCGTACGTGCAGCTGCAATTTTCAAAACTTTGAATAAGATTGTGTACCCGATTTCCTGTACACCGGTCTCAGCTCAATCGAGAAATACAAATTAATGCAGAGTACAGCACTATATACTGCACTAAACGTAGCGGAGGTCGAGCCTGCCTGTGGTCAAGCCGCAGTCAACGTCTTAATCAGGATTTTTCAATATTATATTGCTTATTTTTACTAAGATGTTAAGGCTAAAATGAAACTATTGCCTTTTTCAGCTTTGCTAATTTTATATTATAGAACCGCCATTATCTTATATTCTCCCGTCAACGCCGCTTTGTTGTTTTATTCCGTAAGTTCACTTTTCTACACATAAAATTTTGTGGATGTGGACTGAGCTGTAGGAAGACGCTACGAGGTCGAGAGACAAGTGAAATCATTAGAAAATGATGTAAAGTGGACTCCATTGATGAGTGGGTACCACAAGAATCCATGGAAGGAACGAACGTGTAGACAGGATGGATGAACGGTAGAGAGTGAAAATCGTAAGAAATAAATTACCAGCTGGTGAAAGAAATATTAATATTGGCCGTCCACAGGTTAATGCAAGTGCGAGGTAAGCCACTCCAAATGTGATATGCTGATACATTAATAAACAGAAATTTGAAAGCGAGAACACAAACGTGCAGTCGTTGTGCTGTACAGATGCTGGATATCAGTTTATGGGATGGAATTCCGTGCCTGTTCTACTTGGTGGGTCAATATAGGCATAGTTAATTTTGTATGTGGAAGGCGCTGGATTAAATGGCTCTAAGCACTAAGGGACTCACCATCTGAGGTCATCAATCTCCTAGACTTAGAACTTAATTCCTACTTTTACTGTGTCATTTCTTCAGCTCATACCATCAGTATCATCTAAATTCGTCAACCCCAGTACCCTTATGTTCAACATATAAACTGTTTTCAAGAAGGGCTCCATTCTGTTTAACTAATCTTACAAGTCGTCTGTCTGTGTGATAAAATTGGAATATCGTTAGAAAGCGTAAGCTTTGATAAATCGTGTTCTTACCGCCTAGATCCTTGTCATTGTTTATACTTATTTCGTAATTATTGGTATTTTTTTCCTAAATGCGTTTTATCGTGGATATTATCTTTGGTTCAGATGTATCTAAGCACTATCGGACTTAACATGTGAGGTCATCAGTCTCCTAGACTTAGAACTACTTAAACCTAACTAACCTAAGGACACCACACACATCCATGCCCGAGGCAGGATTCGAACCTGCGACCGTAGCAGCAGCGCGGTTCTGGACTGAAGCGCCTAGAACCGCTCTGTCACAGAGGCCGGCTAAGACGCTTGAGTTGCCGTCCAATGATGTACCATATGTGCTCGAATGGAGACAGATCTGGTGATCGAGCAAGCCAAGGCAACGTATCGATACACAGCACGGCATGTTGGCTTACAACAGCTGTATGTGGGCGAGTGTTATCCTGTTGGAAAACACCACTGGATTGTAGTTCACGAATGCCAGCACAACAGGTCGAAGCAGCATACTGATGCACAGGTTTGCAACCAGGGTGCGTGGGATAACCTCGAGAGTGTTCCTGCTGTCGTACGAAATCGTAAGAAGACCAGGCTCTTGATGGCCACTTGGCAGTGTGTTCGGCATACGGCTATTGCGCATCATACATGCAGCGGCAATAAGTTCAGTGCGTGTCCAGTGTGTCAGACACGCAGACAGACTGGATATAGGCCCTCAACTGGCCTCCTTCGAATCAAAACATGGTCATCACTGGCACAGATGCGGAACTAACCTTCATCAGAAAACACAACAGATCTTCCCTCCCGCCACCCAATGAGCTCTCTGAATTAAACGTTTTGTAATACGTTGCTGTGTCACTGTGGTGCCAGCTGGCGCTCAATTTTCTGCTGCTGAGGATGCAGTATGGTATGTGAGAGCCATACGCCGAACACGATGATATTCCCTCTCAACAATGCCGTTTGGTCACCTGAACTCTTGTCTTTTTGCAACCGTACCTTCTCGTGACCGCTCCTGCCAACAACTGTGTACAGTGCCTTCATTCCTAGTCTTTCCCCAGTATCGCAGAAGGAACATCCAGCTCCTAGTAGAGTGGATGCACGACCTCGGTCAAACTGAGTAAGATGTTGATATTGGCCTCTTTAGCGCCTTAAAGGCATTCGTGCCTAACATAAACACACGACGTCCAATCTCAAAGGTAACTAACTCTCGCAACCCATACTGCATGAATTTAAAGCAAATCTGATTTACATCATGATACTGGCGCTACTATCACCTCTATAATGCGGCTGACGAGGAATGTGAATAGTCATCTTTCAAACGTAGAAACATCTCTACCAACTTTCGATTATGTCGCGCAAGTTGTTGGTGTTGTGTCCTGTTTTTTTTTTTTTGCCTGAGTGTATTTATCTTTCTGAACAGATGCCTTTATCTTCACGTAATCCCGCTGGCACACACAGCAAAGGAAACTAACCTTACCACATTACATTTCTAAAGTAAATGTAAATGCACCTGATGGTGGTAGCATGCTGCCGAAACGTGACGTGCCAGTAAAATATTAGTAAAAAGTGAATGTTGCAGCACATATTATTCTACTAAAAACAAGATTAACTAGTACTCCTCCTGCTATTACCATTACTACTGCTACTTCATCCGTGTTCTAGTCGGCCGGCCGGAGTGGCCGAGCGGTTAAAGGCGCTACAGTCTGGAACCGCACGACCGCTACGGTCGCAGGTTCGAATCCTGCCTCGGGCATGGATGTGTGTGATGTCCTTAGGTTAGTTAGGTTTAAGTAGTTCTAAGTTCTAGGGGACTTATGACCACAGCAGTTGAGTCCCATAGTGCTCAGAGCCGTGTTCTAGTCCATAGCACTTCTGAACGCCCCGTGATGCGCAGGTGCGCTGAAGACGCTTGCGCATTAGACGGAGGCACTCTGCCTCGGTTAGGGCTTAACGGCCGCCACGTGTGAGTTGGCGGCTAGCACGGCGGCCTTCGCCTCCGGATGAGAGCGGGCATTCCGGGGACACGGCACGCACCTGGAGACGCTGAGCCGGCGCCTATTGTCTGCTGTCAATGGGAAGCGGCGGTGGAGGAGGAAGAGAAAGGCGCCTTTATGAGCCGCTGGCCTTGATTTATAGAGGCCGCCTCCTGCCGCATAATTTATGGAGGCATTTCCCCCTTTTTTTCTTCTCATTTTAGCCGCAGACACGAAATTCTTAAGAGGCTCTTGTCAGAACGTCGGCAATTTCGTTAGGCCATGATTAAAGCTCGTTACGGCGTTATTTTGAGGCTACACACGCCGAGGGCCGTAAAGGAATCACCCCGCCCCGCCTCCCGCCGTCGTGAGTCGCCGCCGCAGTTACTGCGCAGTCACTCAGGCTACCTCGGCACCCGCAGAAAAGCCACGGTGTCAAGGGAGTCCAAATGCCAGACTCATTTATCTCGTTGGTGCAAACACCATCCTTCCCCGAATGAGCAGCTTCCGTTCATCGTATTATTACCCCAAGAGATCTTCGTAGTCCATTTGCAATTACTGTGAAAACTAACTTCAGTTTCTCTGAGAAAAGGTGGAATAGGGTACTTCGAGCTACGGATTTCTTAATAAAATATATTCAGCGCTTGTAGCTCTATAGTCCTCAGTTGCTTATAATAATACTTTATGTTGATATCTTTACTTTTGGAGGATGCAGTTACAACTGAATGAAACTCAACTTTTGTGGCATACACGATTCGCCTTTATTTTTACAAGGCATCTTCAGTGGCCAGGAATATGTACATATTTTTCTTTCTAGAGTTTAGTTTGCATTTGGCGCGATGTATATATGGGTGATAAACATTTCCGGTTCTTTTCTTCACTACGATGCTGCCTTGCCGCAATGGTAGCACCGGTTCTCGTCAGATCATCGACGTTAAGCGCTGTCGGGCTGGGCTAGCACTTGGATGGCTGACCATCCCGTCTGCCGAGCGCTGTTAGCAAGCGGGGTGCATTCAACCCTTGTGAGGCAAACTGAGGAGCTACTTGATTGAGAAGTAGCGGCTCCGGTCTCGTAGCCTCACATACGGCCGGGAGAGCGGGCCGCTGACCACATACACCTCCATATACGCATCCAGTGACGCCTGTGGGCTAAGAATGACACGGCGGCCGGTCGGTACTGTCGGGCCTTCCAAGGCCTGTTGTAACGTCCCCTTACAAAAATTAATGAATTACTGTGCTGATATTATGTGCTTATGTTATCTGTTTTCAAACAGCTGAGCAAAACTGAACGTACTCAGACATTCACTAAAGTGACACGCAATATTTTTAGCGCAACGCAGTCTGACTGTCAGTAATCCCTACAAAAGAATGGCCCTGACTAACAATAACCTATACCTTTCATGAACTCTTACCTCACAAAAACCTTCGTCACTCTAACTACTGCAATACAGCGAGCGCCAATACTGGCAGCTAAATAAAAGATTCTAACTACTGAAGGCACTAACTACTGATAGGAATAGTTAGCAAATGAAAGATTTTGATAGAGAACAAACAATGTAGTTACCTTAGTAGTGTTAAAAAGTCATAATATATATATCAGTTCATGACACCCAGTCTTACAAATTTACCGTCTCTGTCCAGATCATCCGCTCTCAAAACTCCGCCATCTCACTCCCCACATCCACCACTGCTGGCGGCTCACCTCCAACTGCGCAACGCTACGCGCTCTTAACATCCAGCTGCCCAACACTACAATAGCGAATGTTACAACAATGACAACCAGCCACAGACTGCACACAGCACAGTCAGTGATTTTCATATAGAGTGCTACATGGCGTTACCAACATAAAAACCTAAACAGCCTACTTATACTGTTCGGACGGAGTTTATTTTCGTAATAATTTTAAGATAAAAATCATTCCACTTGTAGATGCAGCCATTAAAACAAATACGTATTCTTTCTCTATATCTCTTTCTCTCTCTCTCTCTCTCTCTCTCTCTCTCTAACACACACACACACACACACACACACACACACACACACACATACGTATTCTTTCTCTATATCTCTTTCTCTCTCTCTCTCTCTCTCTCTCTCTCTCTCTAACACACACACACACACACACACACACACACACACACACACACACTCACTCACTCACCACTCACATGCCCACACAAACAGATCAGAGATAACACAAAACTACATTCAATAGTTGGCAGTACCATTCGACAGTTGGTCACATCAACCAAAACATACCATCGAAAGAAGTGTTCAGTTTCTAGTGCTGTGAAGTCTGAAAAAGAAAATTTCAAGTGGCAATCATAAAAAGAAGAATAGCGTCACAAACGAAACAAAAGCACAATTTGTAGAGCAACATCCACGAAACCTGCAAGCAGAAACATAAAACCATTACTACACCATAGAAAAGCGAACTGCCAGAACTGTCTATAACCTATATATACAGCTCCCAAAAATGTAAACCAAGTAACATTAAAATAAATAAGCACATATTGCCGGCCACTGAAGATGCCTTGCAAGGGATAAAGGCGAAACGCCGACGACACAAAAATTGTGTTTCATTCACTAGTAATTGGACGGTCCAACAGTAAAAATTATTAAAATTATCGATATACCGCATTCTTAATAAGATTTCGTAGCTACAAACGAAAACATACTTTTAATCTGCATTTCACAATTTTTTCATATGATTTAGGCATCCGTTTACAACCCCATAATCTAATTTTTTAACAATGTCACGTCTTTTGCGTATGAAACAAAGAATCTGCAGAATGAACTGACGCAGTAGATAAACGTTTAATTTTAATATCTTAGTCAGTTACATGGTTCAGTGCTTCAAATAACCTCTGAAAGCTACAAAAAATGACGATTGGTTTTCAGTCAGCAAGAGGGACTATATGTTGAGCTAAAACGTAATTCATCTTCATGGAACACTTCAGTATACAATCATCTAAGTAATCCTCATGTTCCTATTGCTATATTCCTGTTTCAATCAAAGAGAAACTGATACGAATTAAGCTGTTAATGCTATGATAGTTGAGATGAGAGTAATCCAGACTTAATATAATTGTGTCCGATAAAATATAGGTTAAGGCTGGACTTTTTAATATGAACGTTATACGTTAACATTTGGTATTTGTAAGCGTACAGGATTTTGTAATGTTTAAAATTCATGACTGCACACAACTGCATTACTCCAAAACTTATTCACAATCGATTTCAGTCGTTAATGGACCCTTCATCTTGCGCAGTTTTGAAATCATAATCAGATGAGGTGGTACAGCTCATAACCATCGTAAATCATCATTGCACAAGCCGTCATCTCCTGTTAGCTCAAAAATAAAAGCAAATATAGCGCCTCGTAATTTCGTCATGAATCACATGACAACACTGGATTAAGACATGATCCTCAATGAAGAAAATTTGGAATATTCCATTATTTTCAAAAGTGAAGTTTTTCCGGTATGTTCTCTTTTCGGTCACTGTACTTCCTCAATCCATTTTCTAAGTTGGTCGCATTTTCCCTAAGCCCGTAAGCTATGAGAACCCGGTGAAAAGGTCAACGCAGAAACATCAGTACCAGTGAACAATCGAGTTACGACTGGAGGCATGGTCAGGTATGCTATAGTTGGAGTTGCAAACGGTGGCGGTCGAGTTTAGGTTTGTTCTGCGCATCTACGTCACGTATTCTCCGACAGCCAGTGAGTGTTCAGTATGCACTGAGCGCTCTGCTGTGAATGCCACAGTTAATGCGAGCATTAAACGCTATCGTAGCGAGTTGTTTAGTGAATTTTGATTCCATTTGTTGCGAGTTATCATCGCTGATTGTGGTGGCAAATGATGAATCCTGCATAAGCAAGCGAGAGAGATAATTTGTAGGATATACGCGTTCTTCGAGTAAAAAGGACGCGCAAGCGCGTTCCGCAACTGTATTTTGGAATCGTCAACAATGCAATCACCGTCCGTGCCTTGACATGCGCGAACCGCCATCGTTCGTGCATCGGACTATAACAACTAGTTATCGGAGGTTCTTACTTGAAGGAAAAAAAAAAAAAAAAGCAGTTTCGCAACATGATATTTTTCCAATGAATAAGCTAGAGACCAAAGAATTTCAGACGTCAAGAGAAATCGATTGTACAACAAGAAAGATTATTTTCACAGAAGACATTCAATTGTAGTGTGTCACACAGATAATGTTTATTTATTTTGGTTCATTATGCAAGCAAATATTTCTACAGGAAAATCAATTCTAAACACAAAACTTGAATCGAAGAAGGTTTTGGTGAACTTTAGGTAGGTAGGAGGCCCGACAAATTATGTTAAGGCAACTACAGGGGATTTGCAGAAAATCTGGGCTCGAGTATCAGTCTTCCAAAACGTTTGACTACTCATGACATATTCATTATTTTGTGTGTGTGGCATTACTATCCAGGTTCATATTACTGAATTGTCATTGATGTCATTCACCTCATCTATTCGTTGTAGAATAATTAACTAAACTGATATAGAATTACGTTTACTAGATGACTGTGCGTAACTGTATAAAATGCCTTGGAGTAACGGAGGACTCGAGGAATATATTTATTTATTTACTGCTGATCTAGTGTGACCATATTAGGCTCATACGCCTCTCTCGTACCTCTTACCAGAAACAACATATGCCAAAGATGTTACAAGACATCCTAAAGAATAAATGTAATAATAATAATAGTAAAGAAATAGACCAAAATGATAATAATAATAGTTATAATAATAACAACAATGGGCGTTAAGCGTTAAGAATGGTATAGATTAGTTTCGCACATTTCAAGTCACGTTTAGAATTGTGAGAAGCAGAAAAGACAAAGGCGGTGAAGACTGAAATGACGATAACAGTGTCTGTGATGGAAGAGTATAACCGAAATGAAGAAACCTGCCAACAGTGGGGATGGGAAAAGTTGTAGAGGAGAGGGGATTGACTGAGCGAATCTCAGACTAGTAAATGGAGCAGGTGGCTATTGTGGTTGAAGATGGGCCATTGGCTGTCCTTTGAAGCTTGAAACAAATTTTATTTCTCTGCTACTCTGAGGAACATTGTTCCAAATTCGTGTTCCAGATACAGAAAATGGTTCAAATGGCTCTGAACACTATGAGATTTAATATCTGAGGCCATCAGTCCCCTAGAAATTACAACTACTTGCACCTAACTAACCTAAGGACATCACACACATCCATGCCCGAGGCAGGATTCGAACCTGCGACCGAAGCGGTCGCGCGGTTCCAGACTGAAGCGCCAAGAACCGCTCAGCCACACCGGCGGCCTCCAGATACAGAAAATGATTTATAGAGCATAGCAGTGTCGTGTAATGGTGCAGAAAAGATTTTACTATGTTGAGAACGAGTATCTTTGGTCCGCTGCTCAGACAGTAGCGTAAGGGTTGAAGACAAAAAGAGGGGGTGCAAAGATTGAGAAGCCGATAGAACAAATAAACGGTATGATAGTTTATACGCTTATCGCTGCATAACCATGGTAATTGTTCATAGGCAGCAGTGATATGGGTGAAATAGCGTACATCGCAAATGTACCGTACACAAGCGTTTATCGCCAGTTCTAACATGTACGAGCGTTCGTAGGAATGACTTTCAATAGTATCATCACCATGGTCAAGTATGGGGAATATTAGTCAATCTACGAGTTTCTTTTTAATCGTGAAAGGAAATACTTTTATATATTTCCGTAGACAATGAAGTGAAGCTGACACTTTTCTCTAGACTGCAGCTGCGTATTCAGACCACACTTAGTGACGGGTCAGAATTATCCCTAAGCTCTTAGTAGGAAAAGGAAAGTTTATGTTCGTACCGTTTAGGATTACATGTGGAAGAGGCCTTACGAACTGATGAGAAATAAGCTGAGAGGCAAGACATAGTATTAATAAAATATGCGTTGCACTAAAGTACAATAACAAAGTAAGACAGGGCAGTAGACGCCAGCCCGTGTGACCGAGCTGTTCTAGGCGGTTCAGTCTGGAACAGCCCGACCGCTACGGTCGCAGGTTCGAATACCTA
Organism: Schistocerca piceifrons; assembly: GCF_021461385.2. Taxonomy (NCBI): domain Eukaryota; kingdom Metazoa; phylum Arthropoda; class Insecta; order Orthoptera; family Acrididae; genus Schistocerca; species Schistocerca piceifrons. Next base: position 425,715,835 of record NC_060138.1, read on the forward strand.
CCTCGGGCATGGATGTGTGTGATGTCCTTAGGTTAGTTCGGTTTAAGTAGTTCTAAGTCTAGGGGACTGATGATCTCAGATGTTAAGTCCCATAGTGCTCAGAGCCATTTGATCCACAAGTCTTTTGTGAGTGACTAAGATTGCTTGCGTTTTGGATGGGTGAAATTTCAACCCTGTGTTCTGCGCGCGCTCAGATAAGGCAAGTAAATCAACGTTTACATGCTGGACCACTGTATCCAGGTTTGTTGGACTTGCATCTAGAATAAGTGAAGGTCGTCAGCGTACAAGTGACATTTGTAGTGGTAGGGAATAGTTGACATATCATTAACATATAATGAGAAAAGCAATGGGCCCAATAATGATCCTTGGGGGACCCCTGCTACTCTGCTACTATATCCCTCCATCCCTCCATGTACAGCATAAACGTGAGCGTTACTAACCACTGCTTTGTCGATCATTAGTAGATCCTACCAAAAGATAGACCAATGGTGAAGTGATCCACGTAGTTTATCTGAAACCTCTCGACGTGGATCGTTTCGAACGAGAGGAGCATAGCCTCTTATCGCTGTAGGGAGGCGGCATTTCGTGATTGAAACGATATGACATATTAAGTTAGTAGATGGTAGTTTGTGGAATTACAGTTAGAATCATGGCAAATGAAATAGCAATTTCCAGACGAAGAGAGCAACTGCCATTCAGTTAGCGAGGAGTACTTCCTCTGCCCTCACACGTGGAGTGTGTACCTAAGAACGGATCAGAAGATAAATCACAGTTGTGCTGGTATTGGAAACGATCCCATTCTCCCGCTGGATCAAGAGTTCGCCACGGCTTGACACCGAGTCCGCCCACCCAGGACACGCCGATAGAGCGTGGTGTCGGCGGCCAGGTGACGACGCCGGCGTGCGGGCGGAAGCCGTGGCGGAGCGCGGCTATGTATAGCCGGCCAGGACGCCCGGCGACACTGAGTGACGCGGCCGCCCCTCCCTCGACCCTCCCTGGTCTCGCCCAGAAGACGCGACCCACGCTTCCGCCGGACACGGCCGCGTATTTGTCCTGGAGGCGAGCCAGAGGTGTCACTCCGTCCTCTGTGTCTGTGTGGATGGCCGCCGCGCCGGCCCTGGCCTGCCCGCTTTGAAGTCCCTGTCGCCCCCGCCGTGTTTACTTTGTCGCTGAAGGCACCGTCACGCTGCGTCTGACAACAGTCGCCCTAACTTCACACGGAAAATTCTTCGCTTTCCCCAGGCCAGTCGATAAGCCGGTGCAGCCGAATGATCCCTTCTGAATCTGATGGCATCTTAAAGGAAGGAACCACCAAGACCTGCTGATGACATACACCTTTATTCACAAGGTTTAGCTTAACCAGTCATCACTAGGTATTACAAAACTTTATTAACAGCATGTACAGTAACGTTCTTACTGTGGGGTCAGCGAAACAGAAAAAAGAAAGAAAAGGACCGTACTGCGACACTGAAACTACCGCCAATAGCAAAATGCATAAAAACAGTGAACAATAAAGTGCACTGATGGTGTTAAATATTCTCCGTATCCTGTCTATCGATGGTGGCCCCTGAGGAATGGTCAATATTCAAGCATATGACAGCAACGATCATTCGAAGCAAAAAAAAAACATCGAACATGGGCTGTAAAATGAATACCTTTAAGGGAGGTAGGACGTCAAACGGGCCGACTTGGAGCAGGTAAGGCACCACAGGACGTTTTAATTTCCACTGTCTGTACTTTTACAAATAAATTCATAAAACTTTGTCAACATGACCAGGAAGGATTCAGGATTCACACTCGTAGCAGCGGAAGTTCAAAAACATAACAAAATAATTTTCTTTACATGTGAAATTTCATCATTTTTTCGCTTACTATTGGCTGCATTTGTTATTATAGGTACACTTTTCATCATAAGTAAGAGAGACTGTTCGATAAATTTTGCACAGCATACAAACCATACTTACAGGTGTCTGAAGCTCTGAAATCTATTTAATTTACGAAAAAATGAATGAGCTGGTACGTTTTGAACTTAAAGTTTAGAAAAAAATCAAATTTTGTACTTAATTATCTCAATTTTTACCACAGTTTTTAATAGATTTAGAAAATTCTGGAGTTTCATACACCTGTAACTATGGTTAGTATGCTGTGCAAAATTCATCAAAGAATCTCTCTTATTTGTGAAGAAAAATGTTCCTATACCAACAAATGCACCCAACAGTAAGTGAAAAAATGATGGAATTTCGTATCTAAAAAAATTTATTTTGTTATGTTTTTGCACTTCCACTTTATGTTATGAGTGTGAATCCTGAATCCTTCTTGGTCATGATGCCAAAGTTTTTTGAATTTGTTTGTAAAAGTATAGACAGTAGAAAACAAAATGTCCTGTGGTGCCTCTCCAGCTCCAAGTCGGCCCGTTTGATGTCCTACCCCCCTTAACAGCTATGAGCACTTCTTCGTCTTCGATACTCTGAAAGAGATCTCTTCTACTGTACCTTCTTTTCTTGCCATATTCTCAGAGATGATAATATGGACCAAAACGTGAGAAAAATGACTGGAGGACATGGGCTCTAACTTGCATACCTCAAGAGCTAGGATCACATTATCGTCTTCGCTACTGTGAAACACACCTCTTCTGCAGAAGAAGTGCCCTTGTTACCTGTATAGACTGTACTCTGCATAGTCACTACACACTGGCAGATGGAAACTGAATGTAGAGCACGAAAATTATTTAGCTAAATTAATGCGTTTTACTATTGACAGCAGAGACAGTGACACAGGATGACTTTTCAATACATTTTATTGACGTCGCCGTACGAGTGGTACCGTACAGATTGATGTAAATAATTTTATATCACCTGGTTCAAATTAGGTGGTGGAGTGGTTAGCACACCGGACTCGCATTCGGGAGGAAGACTGTTCAAACCCGCGTCCGGCCATACTGATTCAGGTTTTCCGTGATTTCCCTAAATCGCTTCACGCAAATGCCGGGACGGCTCCTTTGAAAGGGCACAACCGACTTCCTTCCCCATCCTTCCCTAATCCGATGGGACCGATGACCTCGCTGTTTGATCCCCTCCCCCAAATGAACCACCCAACCAACTAATCACCTGAGGGTGATCTGTTTAGCGAAAATGGTTGTGAATCAGGATTAATTTCATCAGCAACACATATTGGTTCTTATATGTTGTGTTCACCAAATACTTTTGTGGCAAGAAGGCAATCACCTACCTCAGATACTAATGCCTGTTGTTGAGGTTTCTTGCTTGCACACGGCAACTATACATCCTCATCACAAGGCAAGAAAGGTATAGGCACGGTACTCAAAAACTAATGGCGACACAGATTAGCAACAATTAACATTCGAATAATTTACAATACGTCTCTCTAACGCGAAGAAGATGAGTAGTAATTGGTCACTGATATATGTACATTAGTCTAGTGCTGAATCTGGTGAATCTTATCTAACAAAAAGGTTTGAGTTAAGCTATGCGCATACTAAGGTCGTGTAATAGCATGTGCATTTACAAGCGTGCTGAGTGAGCGTGATTAATTTCAAACGCATTGGTGATAGCTATACTGTAGCTGAAATCTAGATCTAAGACTTTCTTCAGACTCGTTGTTGATACAGTCCATTGGGAACTATTTGTTTGCGCCCGCTAGGGCGTCCCACCGTAACTACGTAGCATCTCTCTGAAGATCGGCCGTGTGCAAAGCTCTCTCTGTACGGCTGCGTACCGTATCTTCTGGCGCACACAGCATTATGTACGACTTTTCAGAATACTTTCGAGCTATGGAACACCACCTACTTATAGCTATTACCTTTTGTGCTATTATTCTGCAGAAAAACAATAACGAAATATAACAAATTCCATCGAGGTGTCGGTAGTGAAGAAAGAAAGATGACAGTCCTTTCGAGACCATAACAGCATTATCTGATTACAAACCACAACGAGAAACAGGAATAGTATTTTCTGGTGGAGGACGCCATCGCCGTTAGCGGAGGCGAGAAGCATGAAATGATGTAGGTGGTCCGCTGTAATGTTCACGTAGTCCACAGCTGTCATGGTGAATTCGCTTAATACCACAGGTCGTAAGCAAGTACTACTCAATATCCGCTGTAGCACAATATCGCCCCAATCGGCGAGCGTTCGCGGAGCGGTGCGTGTTTCCCAAGCCGGTGGCCTGGATCACGACGTAACCGGACACGACCATCGACCAGGTGTAAAACAAAATGAGATTCATCCGATGGGGCGCCACGTTTCCGTGGATCTATGGTCGAACCACGATGATCCCTTGCCCACTTCAGTCGTAATTCATGATGTCGTTGGGTCGACATGGGAATACTTTGACATTGTCTGCTGCGAAGACCCATGTTTGCTACATGTGCTGAACAGTCCGCCCCGAAGCACTTGTGCTTGCACCAGTATCGTAATCAGTTGCTAAATACACTACTGGCCATTAAAATTGCTACACCAAGAAGAAATGCAGATGATAAACGGGTATTCATTGGACAAAAATATTGTACTAGAACTGACATGTGACTACATTTTCACACAAGTTGGGTGCATTGATCCTGAGAAATCAGTACCCAGAACAACCACCTCAGGCCGTAATAACGGCCTTGATACGCCTGGGCATTGAGTCAAACAGAGCTTGGATGGCGTGTACAGGTACAGCTGCCCATGCAGCTTCAACACTATACCACAGTTCATCAAGAGTAGTGACTGGCGTATTATGACGAGCCAGTTGCTCGGCCACCATTGACCAGACGTTTTCAATTGGTGAGAGATCTGGAGAATGTGCGGGCCAGGGCAGCAGTCGAACATTTTCTGTATCCAGAAAGGCCCGTACAGAACCTGCAACATGCGGTCGTCCATTATCCTGCTGAAATGTAGGGTTTCGCAGGGATCGAATGAAGGGTAGAGCCACGGGTCGTAACACATCTGAAATGTAACGTCCACTGTTGAAAGTGCCGTCAATGCGAACAAGAGGTGACCGAGACGTGTAACCAATAGCACCCCATACCATCATGCCGGGTGATACGCCAGTATGGCGATGACGAATACACGCTTCCAATGTGCGTTCACCGCGATGTCGCCAAATACGGATGCAACAATCATGATGCTGTAAACCGAACCTGGATTCATCCGAAAAAATGACATATTGCCATTCGTGCACCCAGGTTCGTCGTTGAGTACACCATCGCAAGCGCTCCTGTCTGTGATGCGGCGTCAAGGGCAACCGCAGCCATGGTCTCCGAGCTGACAGTCGATGCTGCTGCAAACGTCGTCGAACTGTTCGTGCAGATGGTTGTTGACTTGCAAAGGTCCCCATCTGTTGACTCAGGGATCGAGACGTGGCTGCACGATCCGTTACAGCCATGCGGATAAGATGCCATTCATCTCGACTGGTAGTTATACGGGGCCGTCGGGATCCAGCACGGCGTTCCGTATTACCCTCCTGAACGCACCGATTCCATGTTCTGCTAACAGTCATTGGATCTCGACCAACGCGAGCAGCCAAGTCACGATACGATAAACCGCAATCCCGATAGGCTCCAATCCGACCTTTATCAAAGTCGGAAAAGTGATGGTACGCATTTCTCCTCCTTACACGAGGCATTACATCAACGTTTCACCAGGCAACGCCGGTCATCTGCTGTTTGTGTATGAGAAATCGGTTGGAAACTTTCCTCATGTCAGCACGTTGTTGGTGTCGCCACCGGTGCCAACCTTGTGTGAATGCTCGTCCACTTTGTGGTGTAGCAATTTTAATGGCCAGTAGTGTATGTCCCAGACGGCTGCATATCTTGCTTTACAGAGGAGGCAAGCCTTCGACCTCCACCAGTGTGTCCATGCCCCGCGCCAAATTTTAACGCATACTGCTACAACAGGCTTCTAAATCAGAGAGAGAAACACAAATAATTTACACATTACATTAAGGCAAAGCAGTTTTATATTAATTCACAGTATTGCCCGACACACGCATGCAAATGGTTGAAAAGGACAGCAAGAAAAATTAACTCTTAACCACTGCACAAAAAATCTCAACATTGCTTGTTTGACAAAATAATATGTTCCATAAAAGCCTCAGTGGCTTACTGCTCCCTGCAACCAAGCTAATCTGCTCCACGGGTAACTACCACCATTCCATTACACGTCAACAGTAAACTCTCATAGACTCCCGGCATGAGTTCATCCAGTTCAACGCTCCAATTTTGTCGACCACATAGACTGCAAGCTTAGGCTGCAATGTCGGACCATTCTACTTCTATGGTTATAGACATCTCACAGCGTCATACATGAGTTGTACCAGTGAACACTTCACACCAACTGAAACTGGCTGACGGTTAGCAAAACTTTGCTGTGGGAACCTGCTGCGCCGCGACCTGCAGCCGAGCTCCCGAGAGGAGCAGTAGGTAGTCCACGTACATTTCTTGTGGGCGGTTCCCCTTAATGTCTTCCGCCTTCTGCTTCTGCCGTTAATTTATGTAACCCCTCTTCCTCTCCATTACGCAAAACATTCTCGCTCCAGTGCTTCTAACCTGAAGACCCGAGACACGGTGGCGTAGACTCACTCAATTGTAACCATTGTTTCTACCTAGTTGTACAATGATGTATGAGAACAAGCTCTGAGAGGAGGTCGTCATTTCTCTAGTTTTGTACATAAACCTCGTAAACAAATAAAATAGATCTGCAGGAATTATACTAGTCGTGTGTTTGATGAATCATTAGGCTAAGATCGCTGATGAAATAAACGATACAGCTAACGGGCAGATCTTTGCTGTCCTTGCATTTCTGTCCAGTGATAATGCAAATTTAATAATAGAAGTTGAGGATTCTTCTATGAAAGGAATTGCTTTGCTATGTCGATGCTGTACATAAATGTGATGAATTTTTCGCTAGTCTTATTGGTTCAAATGGTTCTGAGCACTATGGGACTTCTGAGGTCATCAGTCCCCTAGAACTTAGAACTACTTAAACCTAACTAACCTAAGGACATCACACACATCCATGCCCGAGGCAGGATTCGAACCTGCGACCGTAGCGGCCACGCGGTTCCAAACTGAAGCGCTTAGAACCGTACGGCCATACCGGCCGGCGCTAGTCTTATTCCGCAGTCTTAATGTAGTTAAAGAATTAATCAAGACTTCGCCTATATCGTAAAATACAAGTTATCTAAACACCTAGATCGCAACTAACAAACGAAGTTAAAAGTCAGTCTTAAATATGAAAGGAAGGCAGAGCTGGGTTTAACATTTCCCCAGCAACGAAGTCATTAAAGAAGAAGTACAACATCGGTTTCTGGCAGGGCGGTCACGAAACCGTCACGTCCTTTTCGGAAGAACATTTCTGTAAGTTTCCATAATAGATTCAGGGAAGGCACCATAAACTTAAACATTTATGGCAGGAATGTGATCTGAACTTTGTTCCTTACGAAAGTGAGTCCCCAACATTGACGACAGAGCTATTTCGCCCGTTAAGTCTTAAGGATAGCATACTTTGAAAAATGGTGTCATTGGCAAAACATGAGCTTTCTGCCAAAATACTCTCAAAGTTGTAGTTTGGAAATTTATAGCCTTACTAGAAAAATAATTTATTAACCGTAAAGACAACAACAGCTAAGATTCTGTGGCGCATTAGGACACATTCTTTGCAGGGCGAGATGGTCATGATGCGCTGCAGTTTCTGCGACGAATTTACAGATATAAAAATGCCTTGCAATGGCTGAAACTGGACTTCGAAAATAAATTGAAGAGTAATCTAGACTGCGTTTTCCAGACAATACAACTCTGGCTGAGACTGTCTGACATTTTGAAGAAAGAGATAATATACTGCTCTGCTGTTGGGGAGAAAATGACAGTACTAAGGGATGGCTGTGTGCTGGTGGCCACAGAAAGACATTTAATCTGTGAACAGATTTTATCCACAGCGCATCTGCCCATCGGCTCCATGAAGTATTCGAAATTTCCAGTCGTGAAGAAATATCTCGCGTTTGTAGGAGATAATGAACACTATGAGTGAATGTAAAGCTCTTAATATTTAGTGTTCAGTTAATGATCTTAACAGAACTGAAGTCTCCTGAATACAAAACATGGGAAGACAGGCGGTCTGACAGACTCAGACGGACGCAATATTTGGCACTGATACACTCCTGGAAATTGAAATAAGAACACCGTGAATTCATTGTCCCAGGAAGGGGAAACTTTATTGACACATTCCTGGGGTCAGATACATCACATGATCACACTGACAGAACCACAGGCACATAGACACTGGCAACAGAGCATGCACAATGTCGGCACTAGTACAGTGTATATCCACCTTTCGCAGCAATGCAGGCTGCTATTCTCCCATGGAGACGATCGTAGAGATGCTGGATGTAGTCCTGTGGAACGGCTTGCCATGCCATTTCCACCTGGCGCCTCAGTTGGACCAGCGTTCGTGCTGGACGTGCAGACCGCGTGAGACGCCGCTTCATCCAGTCCCAAACATGCTCAATGGGGGACAGATCCGGAGATCTTGCTGGCCAGGGTAGTTGACTTACACCTTCTATAACACGTTGGGTGGCACGGGATACGTGCGGACGTGCATTGTCCTGTTGGAACAGCAAGTTCCCTTGCCGGTCTAGGAATGGTAGAACGATGGGTTCGATGACGGTTTGGATGTACCGTGCACTATTCAGTGTCCCCTCGACGATCACCAGTGGTGTACGGCCAGTGTAGGAGATCGCTCCCCACACCATGATGCCGGGTGTTGGCCCTGTGTGCCTCGGTCGTATGCAGTCCTGATTGTGGCGCTCACCTGCACGGCGCCAAACACGCATACGACCATCATTGGCACCAAGGCAGAAGCGACTCTCATCGCTGAAGACGACACGTCTCCATTCGTCCCTCCATTCACGCCTGTCGCGACACCACTGGAGGCGGGCTGCACGATGTTGGGGTGTGAGCGGAAGACGGCCTAACGGTGTGCGGGACCGTAGCCCAGCTTCATGGAGACGGTTGCGAATGGTCCTCGCCGATACCCCAGGAGCAACAGTGTCCCTAATTTGCTGGGAAGTCGCGGTGCGGTCCCCTACGGCACTGCGTAGGATCCTACGGTCTTGGCGTGCATCCGTGCGTCGCTGCGGTCCGGTCCCAGGTCGACGGGCACGTGCACCTTCCGCCGACCACTGGCGACAACATCGATGTACTGTGGAGACCTCACGCCCCACGTGTTGAGCAATTCGGCGGTACGTCCACCCGGCCTCCCGCATGCCCACTATACGCCCTCGCTCAAAGTCCGTCAACTGCACATACGGTTCACGTCCACGCTGTCGCGGCATGCTACCAGTGTTAAAGACTGCGATGGAGCTCCGTATGCCACGGCAAACTGGCTGACACTGACGGCGGCGGTGCACAAATGCTGCGCAGCTAGCGCCATTCGACGGCCAAAACCGCGGTTCCTGGTGTGTCCGCTGTGCCGTGCGTGTGATCATTGCTTGTACAGCCCTCTCGCAGTGTCCGGAGCAAGTATGGTGGGTCTGACACACTGGTGTCAATGTGTTCTTTTTTCCATTTCCAGGAGTGTAGATTAGGAACGCGGTACAATAGACCGGTACAGAAAAATAAGACCTGGAGGAAAAGAAGGTGCATCATTCTTTTAGGCAGAAAATTCACGACTCGACTTATGGCTTGGCAGAAACACCCGCGAAGGCCAGCACAACTTGGTCTCGCCAAGACGTGAATAATAATAATAATAATAATAACAATAATATAAACACGGGGGAAGAACCTAGCTCTCTGGTGTGGTAAGATCTTTGCAACTCTCAAGGCAGTATCTTATAACCTAGCATAGAGTCTTCTGCAGAGAAACTCACGCAATCATGAATTCGTTTCTAAGTACAGCCAGTAGTTTGAAAATACTTTTACGTGATTTTACGATGTTTTGATTACTTTCATGAACATAATGAAGCGATCACTTCTTGATTTAGATTTTCTTAAATTTAGGATGTCAAGGCCACTTTTTTGATATTTTTCAGTAGTCTATGACATAAACAGGAGGAGATCAGTGTTTAACGTCCCGTCGACAACGAGGTCATTAGAGACGGAGCGCAAGCCCGGGTGAGGGAAGGATGGGGAAGGAAATCGGCCGTGCCCTTTCAAAGGAACCATCCCGGCATTTGCCTGAAGCGATTTAGGGAAATCACGGAAAACCTAAATCAGGATGGCCGGAGACGGGATTGAACCGTCGTCCTCCTGAATGCGAGTCCAGTGTATATGACATAAACACGAAAGAGCAGGCAATAATAATGATTGACGTATTTATGGAAAATTTTCATTTTGTTATTGTAGTTTATGATATCACGCAGAGCTTGTGAGTCTAATACGATGCACTAATTTGTGGCAGTAAGGCTATCTCTGAACTGTTCGTAATAGCGTAAAAATCGAGTTTACCTGCAGTTGCGGCTTTTTCTGGACGAAGGATCCAGGGTTCCATATGCCGTCTTTAGGGAAATTGTTTACAATTAATCATCGGGTTACGTAGAATTTTCTGCCAAGGTTTCGTTTCACTATTTCAGTGCTAGAGGTCAGGGCAGCATTTTCTTGAGTCTTGTGCTCGCAGCATTTCTCATTGGATTTAATGTACCGAGTGCTTACGTGCAGGTCAGCTTTCTTGAAGAACTGCAATTAGTTCAGCATTAAACTGATCAAACATACAAAGGTCCAAGTACGTCATTCCGACTTCGAGAAAAAATACGCTTATGGAGTACTGGAAAACGAAGACTATCAACAGTGGCGTTTAATCTAGTGAAGCTAGGAAGAAAAAAAGGATGTCAGGAATATATTTAAATACATGGGTAATGATAGTAGGTCATGGTTGCACAATATGCCTGAAGATAGTCACCAGCAACCAGATGTTATTTTGGGAATAGACATCCATGGCAGACTGAAGAAGAAGTGGAAGAATAAGAAGAAGAGAAGCAACCGGTCCTTCAGTAACTAGAAACTATATGAGAGAAACCGTCCACTATTATGTGTGGAACACAGGACAAAATAGTAGAGCTTTATTTTAATAGATGTATCTTGTTATCAAATTACTTTCTGTTACTTTATTTTTGTACCTTACTGAAGGTTTCCTGATCTTAGGTATTATTACGAATAGTGTTCCTGTTATATTTTAACGCGTTACGAAGGTTAAAATAACATTTGATGAAAGATACGTTTGTTTATTGTAACCTACTGACTGATTTACGGGAAAAGAGGTAGACAATAAATTTTCTACGAAGGTTGCTGGCAGCTCTAAGAATAACGAACTATATGGGAATGGTTGTTAGATTCCATGAGCGCAAGCATATGCTAACAACAGCAGCCGCCATTCCAAAGAGCGAGGAGTAGTGCGCCTCTTTCCGCTTTGCCAAGAAGGTTACATCTACATCAACACTGCACAAGCAATATTATGGTGTGTGGTGCACTGTATGGTCCTCCCTCGCCTATTCCACTTGTGAATTTTCTCTTCGTAGTCATTTCGCGAGACGTATGTGGTAGATAATAATATTTATCCGACTCTCTCCGGAACGTATTCACCCAGAATTTCAATAATGAACCTCTCTATGATGCACAACGTACATCTTATACCGTCTATCAGAGACTTGTTTACTCTACATCTTTCTTTACAGTTTGTCCTTACCTTCACATATCCCTTAACAGCTGCTGACAACTTTGGATGCAACGCTAAAGGTCCGTGTCGGGATCGCGTCTGTCATTTCTGACCTGGTACAGATATGATTTCATATTAATACCAGCGTCCGTAGCCTGTGTCGTGGCGCTCGGGCTCGGAGGTGGTCGGTGCGAATAATGGTGGCGGAAGAAATTTTCAGCACAAGTATAAGTTGTATTTTCTGATCACCAGACTCTGAACCAATGTCGTCGATTAGATTCCAAATCTCCATGCAGCGCGGACACATGACACTGTTGACGGTAATCCGTTCGTTGGATAGGGATGTCAAGCTCGGCGGTCCCTTTGGCGCTATTCTAGAGGAGTAGGCTATGTGCCGGCATTGTTTTGCACACTTTCAGTTTCATCAGAATACACCACAAACATGACACTACACTGCACACGTATACCTTACTGTCACCTACACTCAACTGATACACTTACGACACAACTCACACACTGTGAGGTAAGGGTCCTTTGTGCGTTGAGGTGGTAAACTTTCCTATTACGCGGATGAACCGTCCACTCGGGGTTTTCCAGCCAATAAATCCGTACGAATCTTTCTTCCCGTAGCAGTACATTCTTCTTATTTAACCTTGAGGTTGGTTTGAAGCAATAAGTCATTCCACTCCTCTGTTCGCCTTCTTACTTTCCGCGTACAACACTCTACTTCACTCTTAATCTGCTGCATGCACTCGTATGATATCTTTGTCATCCACGGCGATCCCTTACTTCTATAGCTCCTACTGCTATTATTTCAGCGTGGGCAGTACGTCTTAAAATGTGTCCTAAGAGTTTGTCTCTTCTTGTTTGGATGTATGTCCAGATATTTGATTTGCTGTACACTTCTCAGCATATTTTCATTGGTAACTTGGCGTCGCCAGCTGACCTTCATCACACTTCTGCAGCAGTAAATATTCAGGGTTTCTAGCCGTCTTATCTCGTTTCCCTTCTGTCCAAATTCCAGATCCATGTATAGCCACACTCCAAATAAATGATTTCTGATCTGCTTTCCTATTTTCATTCTGCTGTTCTTGCTGAAGAATAAATTATTTCTCAGATTAAATGGAATTTTGAGTCGTTGTATTCTGCTCGCAATCTCTTTCTGCCTTTTACCTTCTATTTTGATTCCGCTTGCGATAAAGGTAAATTTCTCTCTTCTTACTTCTCTCTCCCAGTTCTCAAGCTTAGAGGTTCATATCCTTCTCATTACTGCATGACATTAGAAAAAAAAATAGTTTAGCCTCTCCTTTGTTTATTCGTATCCATGCTGATTACAGAAATTCCTTTCCAGTGTACTGAGTTTGTACGGCATCACTCTTATCGTGACGCCAATAAAATGCACTGAAAAGTCATCCCGTGTCACTGCCACTGCTGTACTGCTGTCAATAGTAAAGCGCGTTAATTTAGTTAAATAATGTTCGTGCTCTACATTCAGCTGCAATCGCACAGTGTGTAGTGGCTATGCAGAGTACACTCTATGCTAGTACTAAGCGCATTTCTTCTTCGTGATTACAACAATGTAACTTGCGTACCGCAGCATAACTATACTCAGTGCATTAATTCTGATTCCTACTTTATTTATTTCACGAACTTGGTCTATAACTTCCTGTATGTAAGCACTGAATGTAAGAAGAGAGAGATCACACCCTTATCTCACACTTTTTCTACTTTTTGCTTCTTGGTGTGTGTGACAAATCCTACTCGCAGCCAATTCGTTTTTATAGAAGCGGAGTATAACTCCCACGTCTTTATGTTTTAGGCCAGCTTGCTTCAGCACTGAACATCTCTCGCCAGATAATACTATCAAATGCCCATTTCAAGTCTACAGAGGCTACATAAGTTCTTTTACCTTGTGTAGTTGTTTTTCTGTAAGATGCCTCAGTGAAACGCTTTTCTTGTTCCTAACCCCCTCTTCAATTCAATATCACCTTCACTCATCGTATCCTCTGCCTTCTTTTGAACTCTCTTCAGAACTATCCTATTGAGACGTCTTGATGTATGTTATATTAGGCTTAAGGTTCGGTAGTGTTCACATTTTGTAGCTGCCACGTTTTCCCGTATGGAGCTATGATACGTCTCTGGAAGTCGGTTGGTATCTTTCCTGTGCTATACATCGACCTAACCAATTTCAAAACAATAATTTTCTAGATGTCGCCAGTATTCTTGATTAGTTATGTAGGAACGTGATCAACATCCATTGCTTTCCTCTCTCGTGGGTCTTCTCCAGATTTTCCAAACTCTTCATGCGAAATGTCGTCTCCTTTGTAATCTTCGTCTGCTTACTTTTCTTTAGTATTACATCTCCTGATAAAGGTCTCAAGTCATACAGTCCTCTTGTGTATTCTTTCCATCTCTTTACTAAGTCTTCATTTCTCACCCTTTATCCTCTACTGGAGAGTGTTGCTTTGCATTTGTTAAACATGTGTTTACTGTTCTGTAGGCTATATCAATTCTTGTATTTCGTAACTTTTTTCCACTTCTTCACACATTTCTTCGAGAAAACTAGCTTTTGCTTTCCTGCTTTCACTATGGACGATGTTTCTCAGTCTTCTATGTTCAGCTCTTTCCTATTGGTTAGTTGTGTTTTCACATGTTCTTTTGTTTTCAGTGAGGTGAATAGCGTCTACTGTAGTCCATTCCCTCTTGTTTTTGGGTACAGTTTTCCCAAATATCTTTTCTGCAGCTTGTATATACCATATTTAATTTGTTCCCATTCCTTTTTAGTCCACCACTCTGATAGCTTTTAGCTAGGTTGTCTATTTCTTACGTATAAATCCTTGAAAGTCCCTCAGTTTGCAGTTTTTCTATCTCCAATTTCTGGATTACCGGCTGTTTTTGAATCTAAGTGAACTTTTCATCGGGAAAGGCTGGTGGCAATAGCTATTCAGAAATAAAGAAGTGCAATAAGTTGATCCGGATCCTCCGAATGCTTTTTCCTTCGGCGCTAATGGGTAACTGTGTTGCGTGCCGAAATAGCGTGCTGCGGAACTACTTGCACTATGAGGATGACGCAACGGATTTCAGTTCGCGGCTTAAAAAGGGAAAGAGGAGAAGAAACTTTCTAATATTTCTGCAGCTGTTTTAGTTTTGACGTATTTCAAACCTTCTTCTGAGACTGGGAATTAGCCCAAATTTTTTATGGTTGCTTAACTAAAATATGCGGAAAAGGACGAACACACTGAGAAATATGTGTAACACTGATCATTACTGAAGTGGCCTGATATTAGTTGTGTTCTCTTTCACAGCATTAATCTCGAAACCAAAGCTTTTGCTGAATTACGACGCGTTTACTATTGATGACATAATTTGGAGCTTTGTTAATAAAAAACACATTAACGCATTGGCCTCTCTTATGGCAACATAAAGAATAAAAAATATACCAGAAATAGTTACATAATGTTTTGTCAGACCTGTTCTTGTTTCTGGCGAAATTATATTCAGTGAAAGTATTTTACGTGTCATTCCCTTCAACTTAACTACCTTATCTGATGATTTCCCTTTCCTACGGGGGATTTTTTCACCAGAAAAGTAGATTCCCAACGCTAGCTGAACAACATAACCGAATATTTAAGAAAGTCTAAATATAATGCTGCAGTTCTACAAATTAAGCTGTGTGTAGAATATCTGTGTCGTTGCGTGTAAAATACGTGCGCTTGTACAGGGACATGTATATCTGTCAAAATACTTTTATTTTTTGAAGGGTTGTCAATGTTAACAACACGCAACATTGCGTGAAAATCAATGTGGAGCGTACGACGACATATCCGTTTGGAGAGCTAGGCGAAATTTGGCATTAATAGGCAACGACAGCTGAGGATCGACACGAGTGCCTTTGCTAACAGCACGACATCGCCTGCAGCGCCTCTCCTGGGCTCGTGACCATGTCGGCTGGACGCTAGGTGACTGGAAAATTATCACCTGATGAAATGAGACCCGATTTCAGTTGGTAAGACAGTTGATAAGAGCTGATCGTAGGGTTCGACTGTGGTGCAGACCCCACGAAGCCATGGACTCAAGTTGTCAACAAGCCACTGTGCAAGCTGGTGGTGGGTCCATAATGGTATGAGCTGTGTTTTGTATGGTATGCACTGGGTCCTCTGGTCCATCTAAACGGATCATTGATTGGTAAAGGCTATGTTCGGTTGCGTTTGCAGCAAACAACAGTGCAATTTTTATGGATGACAATGAGCCATGTCACAGAGCCACAATTATTCGTGACTGTTTTGAAGAGCCTTTTGGACAGTTCAAGCAAATTATTTGGTCACCCAGATCGCCGATATGAATGCCACCAAATATTTATGGGACATAATCGAGAGATCAGTTTGTGCACAAAAACTTTCACCAGCAACACTTCCGCAGCTACGGAAGGCTATAGAGGTATAAAGGCTCAATATTTCTGCAGGGGACTTCCAACGACATTTGAGTCCAAGCCATGTCCAGCTGCTGCACTACGGCGGACAGATAAGGGGTCGACACGGCCGGCCGCTGTGACAGAGTGGTTGTAGACGCCTCAGTCTGGAAACGCGCGATCGCTATGGTCGCAGGTTCGAATCCTGCCTCGGGCATGAATGTGTGTGATGTCCTTAGGTTAGTTAGGTTTAAGAAGTTGTAAGTTCTAGCGGACTGATGACCTCAGATGTTAAGTCCCATAGTGCTCAGAGCCATTTGAACCATTTGGCCCGACACGATACTGGGATGTATCCCATAACTTTTGTAACTTCAGTGTTTTGTTATACATGTTAGTGTATTGCTTTATGTGTAGCTCATTCGCAGCAGTTACTAATAATTAATTTCACTAACTGGTACGTTCGTATCGATATATTTAGGGTAAGCTGGCCGCAGTGCTTAACTTTGAGCTCCTTAGAAAGCCGCGAGAGCGCGTTATAGCTGACGATGGTGAGAGGACGCTGCACAAGCGCGGGAAAGAGAGAAGGACTTGGGCAGTACAGATGGAAGGATTCGCCACCAGCCAAAGATACGTGAAGGTACCGTTTTCTCAAACGCAATAAGGGTCTTACACCATAACTAAAACACTAAGACACCCTCATAGCGTAACGCCGTCTCCTTTGTTATTCACCTGGGGCACTACACACGATCGCACGTAACATTCTCAGGGTTTCGCCAAAACCAAATCCTAACTCTTCCGCCGGATTGCTGCAGGGCATAGTGCGATTTTTCTCACCAAATCACTCGTTCTTACTCGCGCACTGTCCAGTGCCTTCGCTTTTTACACCTCCTCAAACGTCGTTTAACATTGGTTTATGAGGAGTTGCTCGACCACTTTACCCCATTCTCTTTAACTTCATACGCACAGTTACTGTGCTATTTGGATTGCTCGTAGCACTTTGAAACTCATTACTGATCCTTCCGGTTGATATCACGCGATTTTTTTAACTGTCTACCGCAGTACTCGGCGGTCTCTGTCCGTAATAATTAGCTGTGATTGTTCCTTCGCGTTGACACTATACATCCACGATAATCGAATCTGTCAGGTTTAAAGATTTCGAAATGTACTTCATGGATTTGTAATTCAGGTGACATTCAATGACAAGTCCACGTTCGAAGTCACTGAGCTCTCAGGACCTACCCGTTCTGTTGTTGCTGATTTTCTACTGACGACGCAATACTCCCCTCCTCGTTTTATACTAGCGGAACCACTTCTCGTGATATTTAGCGGTCAGTTTTGCATTACAGGGGTGTCCGGATACTTTTGATCCACATACCAACAACTCATGAAGCTAAACGTCCCACACCCTCTAACACAAATCATCAACAGGAAACAAAATGCTAACTTCCCCACCCTCTAGACCATGACCTCTGAGTGTTTATGAATCAAATGAGTTCTCAGGATTCGCGTGGCCGATTGGTAACACTTTCTTAAAAAGTTTCAATTTTTTTATGCACCACATACTCCTCGTAAGTAAAAGGAATGTTCGAAATTTACTTTCTACATGCCTGAGAGTACTCAGTTTGTACATGCACCCTGAACAAACTAATGTCGAAATTTCTCTCGCAGCGTACTATGAATTGGACCAAGGAAACTATCCCGGTGGTTTCATCTGTCCGTAGACAACAAAGGGACATGGCTCCGATGTAGAACGTAGCAAACCACAGCTAACAAAGGCTAGCCAGTTTTATTCTTATTTCTTTCAGTGATGGGCGAAAGAATTTCTCCAGCGTTACACAAAAGAAAGCCCATTTCGTTTGGCAGCCAGTGATAAATCATATTTCGCACACTTCTTTTGCAGACGGCTTCGCTGTTGCCACGCAACCTGCTCCGAGAGAATCGAGTGTGATTCGCCAGGGGCGCGCTTTATGATTTACGTTCTCCAGCAGTAGAACGGGATGCTGGAGCTTCATTTAGCAAGCGTGGTGCTGTCTCAGGTGCGTGGCTTCTAGAACATCTCCGCTGACCGACTCCTGCATAGTTGTTACTGTCATTTGGTCATTCATTGCATACGTAGTGACGTTTTATGTGTCGACGACATTAAGGGTTCAGCAAATTACTGGAAGATGAGTAAACGTAGGAGATTTTTCGACATTCAAGTTTAATGTCATAGAAGAAAGCCTATGGCTTAAAATTCCGTCGACGTCGAGATAATTAAGAGTCGGAGCACGAGCTGGGGTTGAGGAAGGATGGACGAAGAAACTGTCAGAGTCAAAGAACACGTCCCGATATTTGTCTTACTCGATTTCAGGAAAGCACATATCAGCTAAGTGGGTATGACGAGATAGGGATTGGAATTGTTGTCCTCTCGACCGTGAGTCCGGTGTCTTAACAATACGCCAACTCCCGCGGTGAAGAAAAAAGAGGTGACAGTTAAAAATTTTCATTTACTAATAGAAAACAGTTTGGGTTCCTGTTCGGAGAGCGTTGTACCGAGTAAGTGACAATGGTAGCGGAATTAAGACTGTTCAGTAAAACTATTTGATCCATAAGCCATATCAGCTCCTTGCCTTATCTGATAATATGCCGTATCTGCAGAAGAGTTGATGCCAAAGCACTAGCGGAAACAAATATTAAGGTACAGTTCTGAAAAAGAAAGTTGCCGAGGGGCAGCTGTGCGTAAAACATACGTGAGAGGTGTAATATTTTATACTAGCTGCAGTTGTAAAGGTATGCAATGTAATTCATTCCTGTATTGAGCCTCAAATTAATTGAGACCAGGCTCTGCTATGAGACCAAACCTCTTAGGGCTATATTTTGATCACATTCTGAAGGTCTGGGGAAGGAAATGTAATAACATGGGAATATCAGTGGGCGATTAAGTTCTGTTTAATGTTATATTTCCAACTACCAGAGAGATAGGAAATACGGTAGTTTTACGCTTCAAAAACGGAACAAAATAGTGTAAAATACGACTTGCTACAATCAGTATGAAGAAAATAGCGTAACATCAGGTACATATGCGAATGTGAACCGAAGTCCGTACTTTACAGCACAGAAGTTATGATGAGCACAAAACGTATTATCAAACTGATACTGCTTGAGAATTCTTGAGAAGGAGACGAGAACTGGAAGTGGAACAAAGACAGGACTGTCACACAAGCGGTGAAGTAATCGCTTCTTTCACATCAATAACATGTGAAATGACGCCGAAAGAGAAGCTGTACACGGTGTATACAGGGTAGTCAGAAACAGTCTGAAAAGTTTGCAAGGTTGTTGTAGGGTTGGTTGTGCTCAGAAATAATTGTTAAGAAAAATGTTCGATTGTCTGCGTCGCTTCCCAGTTATTTAACATCGAATTTAGCCAATCAGATGGCTGAGCGCGCAAACTCAAGCGGCCTGCCAAATACAAACAATGTCAGCTGTTCTCATAGCGTAGTGATATCGCCTGAGACTGCCCAGCCATTGCATCGGGTTCGATTCTTACTGTCGTCCCATGTCGAATTTTTGTATTGCTCTCTTGTCCGGGTTTAGGAAGTCAAACGAAGAGCACGTTTGGCGACACTTTTTCTGGCGGGCCGCTTGAATCTGCACCCACAGCGACCTGACTGGTTAAGTGCAATGCTGAATGATTGGGAAGCGGGGCAACTTATCGAATTATTTTCTTAACAATTATTTCTCAGTACTTTTTTGACCACCTCGTGTGTTGGAACAAAAGAAAGAAATTTAAATGAAAAAAAGTTTTCATTGTTAAGGCCGTCTCTAGAGGAAAGCAGATGGCCCAAAAATGCGCGAAACCAGAGTCTTCCATAAAGAAACCAACGTGTCAGCCTAGAAATAGAAGTTCGCATGAGAACTTTCATAACGCAGTGTCCACACGAGCATTGTAGACGCAGCACTGACAAGACGGGGGAAGGTAAGTTGGAGGATAAGATGCGACATACTTAAAAACACTTGAAATCTAAATGCATGCGCAATAAAACCGTTTCCCTAACTGCTTGCTGTTTCTAATATTTCTTCAGGCAAATCTAAAAAAAAAACCCTCACTATTTCCTCTCTAACGTTTTATAACATCACTGTTTCAAGCAATAAATATGGACTAAAATTAATTCGAGATTTTAGCTAATTTTAAATTCTCTGAGCATTAATCCTTTTTTTCCACTTTCGGCAATTTTGCAACGACTGAAAGAGACAATTTTGGAAGACCGAATTCATTTTTTCCACCTTCACTGTGCTGCACTCAGTATAGCAGGAGCCAGCATAAATGAGTCTGACCAATTTACTGAATTTACTTAAAGCTAAATGTCGTAGTGTTTTCGTGTCAGATTGGTAGTCCAAACGTTACAATCAAATTCATTGAATGCATCATTCATGGCTCCGTTTTGTGTGCTTGTGCCTCTATGTCGCAATCAATATCGCTTGATGGTCATACTTTTCAAACAGAAGATGTTAAATTAAAATAAATGTCGAAAAAGCGTGGCTGTTATATTGAACTGTATGGCTCAAAAGTGTGGTTTCTATGTTATGAATATGTGTCAATAGCTATCTTTGGATTTTTGGGTTTCTCGTTTTCTACGACCTTAAAGACACAAAATTGTGAAGGAAACACTACACATCTTAGTGCAAGCGGTAAGAATAAGTCTGATTGACAGTAACGTGGATTTTATTCTCATCAGTCACCACTAGTGAAATTTTATTTTTCCTTTTTTAGATATATTACACATACGAGGGTGATCTGAAAAGTAATGGCTCCGAATTTTTATGTGAAAATTCTTAAAGCGTTTTAAATAAAACAAATGTTATTGACATTCTATACCTTTTTTCTCATATCTACCTATTTGCAGCCCTCTGCCGCTGGAGGCTCGAAATTATAGAGTATATCACGGAAATGGGTAATATAACTATGCCGCTGTGTGAGGAACATAGTGCTGTAATCGAGTTTCGGATTCCAAAAGTTCGTCCATACACGAAGCACCCTATCCTTTAGCATGACGATACCAAACCACACATGAGTACTGCGACACATGGGTGTGTGTGTTTGTCCTTAGGATAATTTAGGTTAAGTAGTGTGTAAGCTTAGGGACTGATGACCTTAGCAGTTAAGTCCCATAAGACTTCACACACATTTGAACAGTACTGCGACACCTGCAACAGTCCGACGCCGCGGGTTCACCGTCATCGATCATTCTCCATACAATTCTTAATTGGTCCCATCGGACTTTCATCTGTTTCCAAAATTTCAAGGACACCTTCGGAGACTTCACTTTGATAGTGATGGAGCGGTGCAAGCAGAGGTGTGGTTGTGCCTCCGTCAACGAAGTCAGACAGTCCATAGCGACCGTGTCAACAAACTAGTCTCTCGTTGTGAGAAAAGTGTTTGTCACCAGAGTGACTATGTTCAGAAATTAATATGCAGACATTTGATCACCACTTCGTAAAATGATAACAGGAGACAAACTAGTAATGCCAGCGACTTAGCTTTACGTAAATTGTGAAATAGTCTGAGTGGCAGCTCAAACAGAATCTTTGACGTAATAGTAAAATTTCAGGGACGAGAAGTGGTAGGCTCTCGAGAAAAGCGGTGGTGGAACTGAGACAGACGGGGGGAGGGGGGGGGGGGGAACAGAGAGAGAGAGAGAGAGAGAGAGAGAGAGAGAGAGAGAGAGAGCGAACGCAAGGATGTGGCTTTGTCGCGGCGGAGACGAAAGCAGCAAGAGCTTGTGGTTGCGAGTTGCATTGCAGGAGACAAGGGGAATAGTAAACTGGCTGCTAATTATGATACTCCGCAGAAGGCTTGCCGGTGTTTTGCGCAGTATGGAGTAACAACACCATCCACGTATGAAATGTAAATGTAGATAATGGTAATCATTGCCCTAAGTCATTATTACCTAGAACAGAATCCACGTTCTGCTATTCATGATGCGTGGGTAGTTCAGTGTGATGGCACGGTATCTCAGCATGTTTGGTCATCGGACTGGGCATGCTCTGAAATATGTTATATAAGATAATAATAGTAAAGGCGAACTTATGATATGTCATTGGACATCTGCACGGATGCACTGATGAATAAGGGACGAAGAAAGAGGCAGAAAAAAGAAAGAAAAGAAAGAAAGTCGGCAGAGCAACTGCTCACCAAAGGCAAAGGTCCCAGGCTTGAATCCGAGTCCGGTACAGTTTTAGTCTGGAAGGAATTTTTCAGACTAATGTTAAGTTCAAAAATGGCTCTGAGCACTATGGGCTTAACTTCTGAGGTCATCAGTCCCCTACAACTTAGAGCTACTTAAACCTAACTAACCTAAGGACATCACACTCATCCATGCCCGAGGCAGGATTCGAACCTGCGACCGCAGCGGTCGCGCGGTTCCAGACTGTAGCGCCTAGAACCGCTCGGACACTCCGGTCGGCCTAATGTTAAGTGATTAACTCGTTATTCCAAATTTGAATAGCACAAGTAGGAACTGAATTTTGAAGTTAATGTCTGCACGAATTTTGTAAATTCCCGTAATTTCTTTTTTATTCAAATACATGGATTAATTTTTATGGATATTGTGATTTTTATGTACTGATATCTTGGCTGTCGTGTTCCAGCGTTGTGACAGTGCTCATTCGCAACAAAAATGTGTTTGCCCTTTTGCCTTTCTGATAGTCTTATTATATCAGAAGTTGTAGCCTGAGGCGAATTGTAAGTTAGTTGAAATGAGCGGAATTCGTGGTATGGATATTAACTTGTCTGTTTCTTTTCTCATTAAAATTTCCGCTTCTGTAATGCTGTTTAGCGGTTGTTCCGCTGCTTATGTGAATGAATAGTTCAGTGAATTATTACTTGGCATTTCTAAAAATCAGTCTATTGTAATTTGGAACACCACGAGCAGCAGTGAGGTCACGCAGTATCACTATGACCGTTTGCGTATAGCAATTACTGATTCACATATAATCCTATTAATAACCACACTAAGAAATTTTGAATTTATGATTCTTAAGTGTAATGGAACTAAATTTATCGATTCCCTAACTGCCAAATTAAATCCTGTGCGTGTAGTCACTGAAGAAATACATGACTGTTTCCGCAACCCAAGTATAATTATAACTAATTGATTCAAATCAAACTGCCTACTTTAGGTCTCATTACCGTATTACCTATGTTATCTGATAATATTACTAGCTGAAACAACGTGCTTTGCTTGTTCTTTTTTGGCTTTTGTTCTCTGAATTGGAAAAATGTACAATTAATCATGTCATCAATGCAGCATCTGTCTTATTCAGAATATATTCTTATGAACTACATCTGATCTTATGCTTTCACTTGCAAAGACCAAAACGTTTTGTGGTTGTCCAAGAAATGAATACACTAACAATAGCTTTTTCAAATTCCCTTTGCCGGAATAGTATGTTCGCCCTTATGCTTTAGTGAAAGTCATACCATACGACATATTGCAGCCCCTTTTGAAGGTCAAGGGTAATTAGCTGAAATGAGCGGAATTCGTGGTTTGGATATTGAATTGTTTTTTTTTTTTTTTTTTTGCTGTTAATATTTTCGCATCTGTGATATTGTTTAGCATGTTTTTGCCAGACCATACAGAAAAGATGGTTCGGATTTAGAAATTTTGCCTTGGTTCATCGGTATATCAACGGATTTCAACATTTTCCCCTTTGGTAAAATTCGTATTCGATGACCTGCTTGTACAGCTGCGTCATTTTTTATTGCTAAAATTATTCGCCCACACAATCATTCTTTGTTTAGATAGTTTCTCTCCACAACTAAAAACACTTTTTCGATGAGCTGTTCCTCCGTCTCTGTTAAGCTTGTACAATATACCGGATAACGCAAGTTTCTTTAGTGTGGATCAATGCGATGTGTGTCCTGCTGTATCTTTTTCTGGGTCATCAGGCTACTGAATAATTTGATGCATGCAGCTAACCCCGACTTCCTCTTCTGTGCTAACCTTTTTATTTCACAGTAGGACTTGCACCTAATATTCTCAATTACTTGATGGATTTTTTCCAATCTCTGTCTTTCCCTACAGGTTTTACCCTCCACAATTCACTCACAAACCATGGAAGTTGTTTCTTAATGTTTTGATATGTGTCTTCTTCTTCATTTTCTTATTTATGTTTTCCGTAATTTCCTCTCCACACCGATTCTGCGAAAAAGTTATGAATTCTTATTTTATCAACCCTCCTATTGTTATGCAACATTCTCCCCTTCTGTAGCACTACGTCACAAAACGTTTCGATTCCTTTCTTTTCCGGTTTCTCACACACCATGATTCACTTCCACGTAATGTTGTGCTCGAAAGATACATTATCAGAAAACCCCTCCTCAAAATAAGGCTGATGTTTGGGAAAAGTAGATATACTTTCGCTGGGAATGTCCTTCACCCGCATGACTGTTTCCTGTTAACTTTCAGGAGTGTATGTGCAAGTTACCAAACTTTGTCAAACCCGAAATTGGAAATTAGTGGTAACTTCTATAGGAGCAAACTGATGTCAGCGGTCCCTAGGCTACCACAGTACTTAATCTAACTTAAACTAACCCCCGAGGGAGGACTCGAAACTCCGACGGGGGAAGTCGCTCGCCGGCCGATGTGGCCATGTGGTTCTAGGCGCTACAGTCTGGAACCGAGCGACCGCTACGGTCGCAGGTTCGAATCCTGCCTTGGACATGGATGTGTGTGATGTCCTTAGGTTAGTTAGGTTTAATTAGTTCGAAGTTCTAGGCGACTGACTACCTCAGAAGTTAAGTCGCATAGTACTCAGAGCCATTTGAACCATTTTTTTGAAGTCGCTCGGACCGTTCTGGTTACGTTGCATTCTACATTTTTTTAAATTTTAAATCTGATATTCAGAAGTGTCTTCTGTGACAAATATGCACTTTTAAACCTACAGATGTCATTATTTTTCTTCCAGTTGATGATGGTTGAAATAACAGAAACCAGTCAGGAATAAATATATACACTACTGACCATTAAAATTGCTACACCAAGAAGATGACGTGATAAAGACGCGAAATTTAACCGCCAGGAAGAAGATGCTGTGATATGCAAATGATTGGCTTTTCAGAGCATTCACACAAGATTGGCGCTGGTGGCGACCTTACAACGTGGTGACATGAGGAAAGTTTCGAACCAATTTCTCATACACAAACAGCAGTTGACCGGCGTTGCTTGGTGAATCGTTGTTCTGATGCCTCGTGTAAGGAGGAGAAATGCGTACCGTCACGTTTCCGACTTTGATAAAGGACGGATTGTAGCCTATCGCGATTGCGGTTTATCGTATCGCGACATTGCTGCTCACGTTGGTCGAGATCCAATGACTGTTGGCAGAATATGGAATCGGTGGGTTTAGGGGGGTAATACGGAACGCCGTGCTGGATCCCAACGGCATCGTATCACTAGCAGTCGAGATGACAGGCATCTTATCCGCATGGCTGTAACGGATGGTGCAGCCACATCTCGATCTGAGTGAACAGATGGGGACGTTTGAAAGACAACAACCATCTGCACGAACAGTTCGACGACTTTTGCAGCAGCATGGACTATCATCTCGGAGGCCATGGCTCCGGTTACACTTGACGCTGCATCACATACAGGGGCGCCTGCGATGGTGTTCTCAACGACAAACCTGGGTGCACGAGTGGATAAAACATAATTTTTTCGGATGAATCCAGGTTCTGTTTACAGCATCATGATGGTAGCAACCGTGTTTGGCAACATCGCGGTAAACGCACATTGGAAGCGTGTATTCGTCATCGCCATACTGGCGTATCACCCGGCGTGATGGTATGGGATGCCATTGGTTACACGTCTCGGGCACCTCTTGTTCGCATTAACGGCGCTTTGAACAGTGGACGTTACATTTCAGATGTGTTACGACCCGTGGCTCTACCCTTCATTCGATCCCTGCGAAACCCTACATTTCAGCAGGATAATGGACGACCGCATGTTGCAGGCCCTTAAGGGCCTTTCTGAATACAGAAAAAGTTCGACTGCTGTCCTGGCCAGCACATTCTCCAGATCTCTCACCAATTGAAAACGTCTGGTCAATGGTGGCCGAGCAACTGGCTCGTCACAATACGCCAGGCATTACTCTTGATGAACTGTGGTATCGTGTTGAAGCTGCATGGGCAGCTGTACCTGTACATGCCATCGAAGCTCTGTTTGACTTAATCCCAAGGCGTATCAAGGCCGTTATTGCAGCCAGAGGTGGTTGTTCTGGGTACTGATTTCTCAGGATCTATTCATCCAAACTGCGTGAAAATGTAATCACATGTCAGTTCTAGTATAATATATTTGTACAATGAATACCCGTTTATCATCTGCATTTCTTCTTGGTGTAGCAATTTTAATGCCCAGTAGTATAATATGTACAGCTGACAGGAAGTAAAAAGGATTGTCAAACTGCAGGGAGGCCCTACAAACATGTGTCTGGAAGTGCATCGTTGCCACGATAGATGACGCTGGCGAATGAAAGTTCCTCATACCACGTACGGTATGTTCCTCGTCAAGTGGGCCGTCAAGTACGTTTGTATGTATCATGCATGACAACCGCTACTATCTCTAACACCCGCAATGCATTATCAGCAGCGAATTTCCCCTCTACGGGAAGAATTCTGTCGATGGTTTTTCCACCAAACCATCACAATTTTGAGATATCTGTCATCGGTCCTCTTTACCGACGAAGCAATATATATCAGGACTGGCACCATCAACGTGCATAATAGTCATCTGTGGTCTACGTTAATCCTCAGGGAACGGTTGAAGCTTCTCCTCAGCATCGGTTCAGCATCAGTGTGTCGGCAGGGATTCTTGGCAACCACATACTTGGACTGGTCACTATTCCACAAAGCCTCGACGGAGGATCGTACCTGGACTTCCTGCGCAAAAGTCTGCCTAGGCTGCTTGAGAATGTGCCTTTGGCAGTGGTTCCTGTGTGACGGGGCACCACCTCCGCATTACAGCCCGCTGACAGCACAAAGGCATCTTCCCCGGACGTTGGATAGGAGGCGGAGGCCCTGTAGCATGGCCTCCTAGATTTTTTTTTTTTTTTTTGGTCATCAGTCTACTGACTGGTTTGATGCGGCCCGCCACAAATTCCTTTCCTGTGCTAACCTCTTCATCTCAGAGTAGCACTTGCAACATACGTCCTCAATTATTTGCTTGCCGTATTCCGATCTCTGTCTTCCTCTACAGTTTTTGCCCTCTACAGCTCCCTCTAGTACCATCGTAGTCACTCCCTCATGTCTTAGCAGATGTCCTATCATCCTGTCCCTTCTCCTTATCAGTGTTTTCCACATATTCCTTTCCTCTCCGAATCTGCGTAGAACCTCCTCATTCCTTACCTTACCAGTCCACCTAATTTTCAACATTCGTCTATAGCACCACATCTCAAATGCTTCGATTCTCATCTGTTCCGGTTTTCCCACAGTCCATGTTTCACTGCCCTACAATGCTGTACTCCAGACGTACATCCTCAGAAATTTCTTCCTCAAATTAAGGCCGGTATTTGATATTGGTAGACTACTCTTGGCCAGAAATGCCTTTTTTTCCATAGCGAGTCTGCGTTTGATGTCCTCCTTGCTCCGTCCGTCATTGGTTTTTTACTGCCTAGCTAGCAGAATCCCTTAACTTCATTGACTTCGTGACCATCAATCCTGATGTTAAGTTACTCGCTGTTCTCATTTCTACTACTTCTCATTACCTTCGTCTTCCTCCAATTTACTCTCAAACCGTACTGTGTGCTCATTAGACTGTTCATTCCGTTCTGCAGATCATTTAATTCTTCTTCACTTTCACTCAGGATAGCAATGTCATCAGCGAATCGTATCATTGATATCCTTTCACCTTGTATTTTAATTTCACTCCTGAACCTTTCTTTTATTTCCATCATTGCTTCCTCGATGTACAGATTGAAGAGTAGGGGCGAAAAGCTACAGCCTTGTCTTACACCCTTGTTAATACGAGCACTTCGTTCTTGATCGTCCACTCTTATTATCCCCTCTTGGTTGTTGTACATATTGTATATGACCCGTGTCTCCCTATAGCTTACCCCTACTTTTTTCAGGATCTCGAACAGCATGCACCATTTTATATTGTCGAACGCTTTTTCCAGGTCGACAAATCCTATGAAAGTGTCCTGATTTTTCTTTAGCATTGCTTCCATTATTAGCCGTAACGTCATAACTGCCTCTCTCGTCCCTTTTCTTTTCCTAAAGCCAAACTGATCGTCACCTAGCGCATTCTCAATTTTCTTTTCCATTCTTCTGTATATTATTCTTGTAAGCAGCTTCGATGCATGAACTGTTAAGCTGATTGTGCGATAATTCTCTCACTTTTCAGCTCTTGTCGTCTTCGGAATTGTGTGGATGATGCTATTCCGAAAGTCAGATGGTATGTCGCCAGACTCATATATTCTACACACCAACGTGAATAGTCGTTTTGTTGCCACTTCCCCCAATGATTTTAGAAATTCTGATGGAATGTTATCTATCCCTTATGCCTTATTTGGCCGTAAGTCCTCCAAAACTCTTTTAAATTTCGATTCTAATACTGGATCCCCTATCTCTTCTAAATCGACTCTTGTTTCTTCTTCTATCACATCAGACAAATCTTCACCCTCATAGAGGCTTTCAATGTATTCTTTCCACCTATCTGCTCTCTCCTCTGCATTTAACAGTGGAATTCCCATTGCACTCTTAATGTTACTACCGTTGCTTTTAATGTCACCAAAGGTTGTTTTGACTTTCCTGTATGCTGAGTCTGCCCTTCCGACAATCATATCTTTTTCGATGTCTTCACATTTTTCCTGCAGCCATTTCGTCTTAGCTTCCCTGCACTTCCTATTTCTTTCTTTCCTCAGCGACTTGTATTTCTGTATTCCTGATTTTCCCGAAACATGCTTGTACTTCCTCCTTTCGTCAATCAACTGAAGTATTTCTTCTGTTACCCATGGTTTCTTCGCAGCTACCTTCTTTGTACCTATGTGTTCCTTCCCAACTTTTGAGATGGCCCTTTTTAGAGATATCCATTCCTCTTCAACTGTACTGCCTACTGCGATATTCCTTATTGCAGTATCTATAGCGTTAGAGAACTTCAAACGTATCTCGTTATTCCTTAGTACTTCCGTATCCCACTTCTTTGCGTATTGATTCTTCCTGACTAATGTCTTGAACTTCAGCCTACTCATCATCACTACTATATTGTGATCTGAGTTTTCCAAGTATACCTCCTCCTCTTGTGATTCTTGAACAGGGTTTTCGCTATTACTAGCTGAAACTTGTTACAGAACTCAATTAGACTTTCTCCTCTTTCATTCCTTGTCCCAAGCCCATATTCTCCTGTAACCTTTTCTTCTACTCCTTCCCCTACAACTGCATTCCAGTCGCCCATGACTATTAGATTTTCGTCCCCCTTTACATACTGCATTACCCTTTCAATATCCTCATACACTTTCTCTATCTGTTCATCTTCAGCTTGTGACGTCGGCATGTATACCTGAACTATCGTTGTCGGTGTTGGTCTGCTGTCGATTCTGATTAGAACAACCCGGTCACTGAACTGTTCACAGTAACACACTCTCTGCCCTACCCTCCTATTCATAACGAATCCTACACCTGTTATACCATTTTCTGTTGCTGTTGATATTACCCGATACTCATCTGACCAGAAATCCTTGTCTTCCTTCCACTTCACTTCACTGACCCCTACTATATCTAGGTTGAGCCTTTGCATTTCACTTTTCAGATTTTCTATTTTCCCTACCATGTTCAAGCTTCTGACTCTCCACGCCCCGACTCGTAGAACGTAATCCTTTCGATGATTATTCAGTCTTTTTCTCATGGTGACCTCCCCCTTGGCAGTCCCCTCCCGGAGATCCGAATGGTGGACTGTTCCGGAATCTTTTGCCAATGGACAGATCATCATGACACTTCCTCAATTAACAGAACACATGTCCTGTGGATACACGTTACATGTAGATTACCGGACTTCAACCCCATAGAGTTTTACCTTTGGGTCACCTGAAAAACGTTGTGTATACTGAAACAGTTCCTGATGTGCACACCCTTCAGCAGCGCGTTCACGAATCCTGTGACGCTGTTTGGAGAGAGGCCGAAACGTGCGATAGCGTGAGGCAATTCGTGATGGGACGAGTGAGTGCGTGCACTGAATCCCATGGAGGCACTTTGGACATCTGTTGTGACGTGGATACGATGCAGCTTTGTACAGTGTTCGGGGATGATTTCTTGTCGTTGCACGCACACCGTCCATTTCCGGACACATGTTCATAGCACCTTTTTTCCTTCATTTCCAATCAGGCATCAGTCTCCGCAGCTTGTCGGTTTTATTCATGTTCACCCTGTATGTATATGCGAGTACAGATTTCGTGACAGACGGCGTTGTAA
Organism: Schistocerca piceifrons; assembly: GCF_021461385.2. Lineage (NCBI taxonomy): Eukaryota > Metazoa > Arthropoda > Insecta > Orthoptera > Acrididae > Schistocerca > Schistocerca piceifrons. Next base: position 425,746,322 of record NC_060138.1, read on the forward strand.
TAGGAGGGATGGAATGGGTACACAATCGTCATTTACGACATGCTAATCAATAGCCCTTGAGTATCGTGGGACCCCACCCCATGCTGCAAGGGTAGGCAGGCTAGTAGTTCGTAACTTCTAACTGGAAAACCCATTCGGTACGTTGTATTCCTCCTGCGTATCTAACGGGTTTACTTGATGCGACACTGTGGTCGTGGTTCGAGGCGAACGCTACTCTACTATCCAATTACAGTAAGTGGGTTGGGTTGTTTGGGGGAAGAGACCAAACTGCGAGGTCATCGTTCTCATCGAATCAAAGAACGACGGGAGGGAAGTCGGTTGTGCCCTTTCAAACGAACCATCCCGGCATTTGCCTGGACCGATTTAGGGAAATCGCGGAAAACCAAAATCAGGATGGCCGGACATAGGATTTTTTTTTTTTTTGAGACTCAATCTTTATTATTGAACAAACGGAGAGTACATATATACAGATACACAAAGCAAAAGTTCTTCAAGGTACCAGTTAAATATGTACAAATGAGTGTTAGGTAAACAAATTATTAGAATAACATTAAATACAACAAAATAGAACATATCCTGTTTTCCTTGTTTTTTTTGTTTCTCTTATTTGTTTTTGTTTAAAAATTTGTATTGAACAAACTAAAAGTACATATATATTCACTATGCAAGAGTTCTTCAAGGTACCATTTAAAAATATACAAATGACTGTTAGTTAAACAAAAAGAAATATTAAAAAAGAAAAACATTAAATACAACAAAATATAACATATTCTGTCTTCTTCCTTTTTTTTTTTAAAAAAAATTGTGTTTGTTTTTGGTCGATGCATGAGAACGTGGATAAGGGTGTTGCATCATGTGACAGGTAGGCATGGTACACCCCAACTTTGAGGGGGGTCAAGGAAGACGCTGCGGAGATAACCGGCAAAAGTTTGTCGGTAAGATGGTTTTCGGGTGAGGGTGCTATGCGCGGTCACAACTTTGTACCAGAAGTCAAGGACTGTATGCGGACCACTCTGAAAGAGATATTCTAAAGCCTGTCCTCGAAACCAGATTAGGGTATGGTGCTTAGCAAGAGGGTAGTGAAATGTCTGGGGCAACAACAGGAAATCCGGGGTTACCGTCGTTGACGGGGCACGGAGGTAAAAGCCCACGATTCGTTGGATGAGGAGCCATACGTTTTGTTTCAGGGGGCACGTAAGACGGTGCTCGTCGGTGTCTTCGAGCTGACAGTCAGGGCAGAGTGGGGAGGTGGCCAGTCCTATGCGATAAAGTCGACTATTAGTCGGGAATTTTCCATAGACTAAAACATACCAGAATGCAGACACAGACGACGGTAAAAAGGGTGCATGCACACACCCCAAAACCGTGCGCCAGTTAATGTCAGGATGCTGTAGCACCATGGGGTCGCAAGGGTTGGACAGCATAAACAAACGATAATAATCTTTTGTACGGGGAGGACGGGTGACTGGAAATTCGGCCCGAACGTAGCTGAGTTCTATGAAACAATTGGCGACGTAGTACAATAATGGAGAAATAGGTGCCACATTGATCGGTGGATCGAGAGAAGCTGGTTGGAGGATATCTAAGAGACTGCGTGTTAAGGACGGGACCGGCCCCTGCCAGTGCCGCAACAGAGTGTGGACAAAGAGTGCAGAAGAGCGTGCCCGCACGTTGATGAGTCCGAGGCCACCTTTTGCAGGAGGCAGTGTTAGAGTGTCGTAGCGGACTTTGAAAAGTGCCCCTGCTGACACGAAATATCCAAAGGCTGATTGGATGCGGCGGCCAAGGAGTAACGGCATTGGGAGGATCTGGGCGACGTGTACCAGTTTAGGGGCGACATAGATGTTGACATAGGACACACGTTGGAGTTGGTTTAAGTTACGGTGCACTTGACCGCGGACATGGTGCCGAATCGACTGCAAAAGCCGCCGGTAAGCCAGGGCCACTGTGCGGTGTGTGGAGCTCGTAAATTTGATACCCAAGTAACGAAGGGTGGCACTGACTGGGAGTGGGGTCGGCACCATAGCCGGCAGGCCGCGCCCAATGTGCATCATAGTCGATTTACGGAAATTAAGAATGCTACCAGAAAGACGTCCATACTGGTGGATCCATTGGATGGCGTCATTGAGTTCCGTGGAGGAGCAGGTGAGAAAGAGGAGATCGTCCGCATAAGCCCTACAGTGAAAGGTGTGGTCACGCAAAGTGAGGCCCTGCAGTCTAGAGGTAAGTCCAGTGATGAGGGGCTCAAGTGCAATGGCATATAGTAAAGTAGACATAGGGCATCCTTGACGCACAGAGCGGCGTATAGGAATCGGTCCTACAAGCCTCCCATTGACTTGTACCATCGAGACCGCGGGAAGTAGTAACCGGCGAATGGCATCGACAAAAAGCAATGGGAACCCCATACGTGTCGCCACCATGAGGAAGAGTGGGTGTCGAACGCGATCAAAGGCACTCGTGAAATCGACGGATACCAGTGCTGCACGAAGGCGACAAACCGACGCCAGTGCAATGAGGTCACGGCATTCTCCTAGGGCCGTTTGTAAGGTGGCCCCACAACCACGTGCAGTCTGCTAAGGTAAAAGGACCTTAGGTAAGACGGTGCGTATGCGCGCTTCTAAGAGGCGTGCATAGATCTTATAGTCTGCATTCAGTAGTGTAAGGGGGCGATATGCAGAGACATGAGACCCTCCCTTCGGTTTAGGCAGAGGTAGAAGAATGCCAGTGACGAATTCAGGTGGAATTGGGAAGGACGGAGTAAAGAGTTCCTGAATCATTTCCGTCCAGCGAGGAATCATTAACGTGGTGAACGCCCGGTGAAACCCCACTGGGAGACCGTCTGGTCCGGGTGATTTGTTCTTGGCCCCTTTGTTGATCGCATCTACCACCTCTTCTGCGGTGATTGCAGACATCATGGACGTTGACTCCCCTACGGTGAGGGTCCGATCAAAGGAAGGACGGAGATCATCAGGAATGGGCGTCGCCATCGGTTCATCATCATAAAATTGGCGATAATGTTCAGCAAAGGCAGACACGACTGCTGCCTGTGGTGTGTGGTGAACATCATCGGAGGTCGTGATGTTGGGGACGAAAAGCCGACGTCGACGACTATGGTCGGATGCGGCATGGATTGTGGATGGGGTTTCGTCGTGGAGGAGGTCTTGTCGTTGGGAACGCACCACGACACCATGCAGTCGTGCACGTTGAAGAGAGAGGAGACGAGCTTTAGTACGTTGTCGTTCCCTGTGGGTGTCAGGTGATGGAGGGAGCGCATCGAGCTCACGGAGGACGGCGTAGTGAAAATTTGTGGTGTCTCGATGCCATGCTGCTGCTTCCTTGCCACATTGTATGAAGGCCTTTCTGGTCGCAGGTTTGGCACATTTGAGCCACCAATGGAACGTGGATGTGTACTGCGGAAGGCGTCTTTCGCAAGTCGCCCATGTAGTGGCAATACATTGTCGGCAGTGTGGATCATTAAGGAGGGAGGTATTAAGCTTCCAGTAACCTCTGCTGCGCCACAGTGACTGAGGTGGCAGAGCCAGGGAGCAAATGACGGCGCAATGGTCCGAAAATGCAAGGGGCCGTCGTTCGGCTTGGGCGACTTCATTGCCGAGGTGAGCAGAGACATAAAACCGGTCCAGTCTGCTCGCAGAATGTGCTGTATAATGGGTAAAACCGGGGGTATTGCCATGAATTTTCTCCCAAACGTCCACTAGATGAAAATCTTCGATTAAGGTGAGCAACGCCGGGCATGGTGAATAACCAGGCACTTGGTCCTGCGGATGGAGGACACAGTTGAAATCGCCTCCCATGGCGATCATAGCGTCCAGAAAACAGGGGCGCCACGTCATGTCCGAAGAAAGTGTTCCGCTGCTGACGGTTCGTGGAGCCAGACGGAGCGTAGATGTTGATGACGCGCGTGTCGAAGATGGTAACAGCCATGCCTCTTCCACAGGGAAGGATTGTCGTGTCCGTGAGTGGGATTCCTTCGCGTATGTAGAAAGCCACTCCACGCCCTGATTGGTCACATGGGGACGTGTATGAGTCGTAGCCGTAGACTGGTGGTAGTGTGGCAACGCGTACTTCCTGAAGAAGGGCGACATCGACGTCAGAGGCCCGAAGCATGTCACATAGGAGTTGCAGCTTGGGTGCAGTGCCGATCATGTTGATGTTCAGTGTGGCAAACCGGTACGTTTGTTTCAGTGGTGGTGGACGCGCATCTACCATCACCAAGGGAAGTGTGAGGAGGGCACCGACAGGAAGTCCCGTCCCATCAGCTGCAATGCCTCGCTTTTGATGTTAACAGGCAGCCTCGTCCGGCGGAGGCAACTCAACTCATCCGGAGGAGGGGGCGTACCTTCTTCAATGTCGTCGGCCCATGCTCCTGTGCCGTGGGTCTGTCCAATGTCCATGGGAATTGCGTCGTGGTGAGAGAGATCTGGAGTTGTCGGCGGGGAGACAGGCGTCTCAACCGGCGCACCGATCGTTACATTGTGCGTGGCGACCTCCATAGTGGTCCCGTCCTGCGAAATGTCTTGTTTATCGTGAAAGTTGTCCGCCGACCTCTGCGTGCAAATGTCGGCTGCTTGGGTGTCGTCTTCGTCGTCGCGGGTGGCAACGCTCTGAGAGCCCGTGGGTGAACGGCGACGGCGTTTGCGCCTACGTGGCGAGCGTTGTTTGCGCATGTGTTCCTCAGTGTCGGACGACGGCAAGGAGGAGCGTCGACCTGGTTCGAAGGCGTCGGTGGGTACAATGAAATTGTCAAACAGGTGTTGTGAAGATGTACTGGTCTCCTCAGCGTCCGATGCGGGAGCCTGTTCGGCGGCAAGGTTGTCAGGTGGGACGTCTGCACCGTCCGTTGGTGACTGGGACGGTGGGACGTGCCGATCGGAAGGACCGGGCGACGGACTGGACGAAACTGTAGACGTGGCAAGAGCCGCTGCGTAAGTGACCGGTAGGGCGGTCATCGTGGGTGTGACGGACGCTTCCGACAACGTCGTTGAATGCATTCAGACCGTAGGTGACCTCCTTTCCCGCAACCGGAACACGTCCGAGGTTGGCCGTCGTACATTATAATGGCACGGCAGCCTCCGATACGTAGATAGGAAGGCACGTGTTTCTGCAACTCGATGCGGACCTGTCTAACACCGTTTAAAACGGGATAGGTTTGAAATTGTACCCATCGTTCGGCAACATGTTCCAGAACGTTGCCATAGGGACGGAGCGCCTCGATGACGACGTCTGCAGGTAGTTCGAACGGCAGTTCGAAGATCCTTATCGTCCGTGTGCCGAGACCTGCGTGATCGACGGTAACGGGTCCGACGTTGCCGTCGGAATGACAGAAGCGCAGTCCACGTTTTGCCTCTTGAAGCACCTTGTCGCACGCTGCATCGTTGATCATTTTTACGTAGGCGGTACTGCTAACTATGGACAAGTGGATACCAATTAGATCCGTTGGTGGTATTTTAACTTCGTCGCGTATAAATCATTCTACCTCCAGGGCCTTGGGTCGGGCGAAGTCGGAACAAAAGTTGAAACGTAATGTCTTCTTCCGATAGTTGTGCGCCATGGTGGTCTAGAAGGAAAACGGCACTTACAGCGGCCGAAATAAACACAAACACACCGTGCGCGCCTCGCCCGCAGAGCTCTGGCGCGTGACCGCCTCGCAGCACTGCCGGCGGCAGACTGGGGGATTGAACCGTCGTCCTCCTGAATGCGAGTACAGTACGCTTTCCACTGCGCCACCACAGTAAGTACTGAAACCTAGTACCGCCAACTCCAGTACACTTAGTGACCCGCTTCGCAAATGAACATACACAGGACAGAACCATATCTGCGGGAATCTCAGCACAGACATTTCTAATCCGGTCGACTGTGTCTTCACGGCCTGTTGGCACTTGCTGGCACACCTTGTCTTTTAAATACCCCTCCCCCCCCCCCCCAGAAAGAAATTAGGCGACGTTATATCTGGCGTTCCAGCGGGCGAATTAAGAGGGTCACCTCTGCCGATACACCGACCAGTGTAAACACGCTCTAATAGCTTTCATGCTTCATTTGCGTAACGCGCTGGGCAGCAGTCACGCTGAAACCACATACCTCGTCGAACGTCCAAGGAACATCGTGTAGTACTACCGGTAATTCCTGTTCAAAAAACGTTTCCCATTCATCATGCCGTCTATACAATACGACCAATGAATTTGAACCCCATGATGCCACACCATATGTTAACTGTCCAAGGACGTTAATGGTCAACTTACCATAAGCAGTGGGGATTGTCTACACTCCATTAACGTATTTTATGCCGGCTAACGCTACCACGGTTTGTGAATGTAGAGACGTCGAAAAATAGTACCTCGGCAAAGACCGTCGGCGTCGTTTGCATTTACATTCACAGAACACTACACGGGTTATGTAAATTGGTGCCATGAAGTGTTTGATGCAGTGACACCTGGTATGGATGAAACTTATGAAGATGCAGTATTGTGACAATACTACCCACAGACATATCGGAATCGCAGTGTAATTGCCGAGCTGTTATCCGTAAGTGTTGGTACGCTGCCGCTATTACAGTTATTTCATTAGCGCCTCGTGTAACGCATTTGCTTCGTTTCCTTATGCCGGTCTGTACACCAACATCAGACATAAAGGCATTCACAACCTTGTAAAAGAACGAACGAGAGCGAGCTTTCTCTGGGAAACGCTCGACGTACAGGGCAACAGTAGCATCAACATTTATCCCACATTCTCCGTATCATTTCAAATTTCTCTTCTGTGGTTGCAACATTCATCGTACATTTACAAGTGTGTTCTCGAACTGATGGGTAGATGGGCAGGCAAAAAACACTGCGCAAGTATTGGAATGTTTAGAGACATTGTCTGTTCTACGTCTGCACGGTACGTGAGCTTCGGTGGCAGTGTGGTGCTTGTTATGACACGTGGCAGTTCGCTACGCGGTCACGGTGGCGCGACGAGTAGTCCCCTGTTCGACAGGTCGGAAGAATACACTGTTGCGAACGGAGTTTCCTGTTATAAGTTATGATATACTGGCTTATCCTACCCTCGCAGCATGGAGGTGGGGTTCCACTTGCCATTGACTAAGTGTCGTTGAGTAGCATGTCGTAAATTACGACTGTGTACCCATCTCTATTCCTCCGATAACAACGTCATCTGTGGCGAAACGAAGAAAATGCTTCAGACACAAAATATGTAGATTTCGCCGTAGAAACGTAATCGGCTATATAAAACGCGGGTTCCCTTCCCACTGAATGTTTCAAAGTTGCCCCCCCCCCCCCCCTCCGCCGCCACCCACGCTCGGGGTTGGGTGGCGGATCGAGTGTGGTTTCGTTGGACGTTCCCCTCCGAGACAAAAAAAAATAGGATTGCAACTTTTTTTTATTCCATTTGTAGTTTTCGATACATTTCAATGTCTACAATTAAGATGAACACTATATATATAATTGCCACTTAAGTTATTTGCCATTTTTTGTTAGGAAATCAAAAGATTCAATTAAAAAATTACGTAGGTAACTACCCACTGCTGTGAGCTAAGGAGCAGGTCGAATCACTACTTAGCACTGACCTGCTTTTTGTTCTTACATCACCAAAACTTCCTGATCTTTTTACTATATGCCTGTCTCCATTCATGTATCGATGAGTTTTTAAATTTCAAAATGTTTGCTTTCAGGTTTTCGAGTTTGAAGTTGTGTACATTTATAAGAATCAGTGTATGTGTATTATAGGTTGCACATCTCCTCCTAAACCACTTGATCGATTTCAGCGAAACCTGGTCCACTATCACTTACCATCAGGAAAGAAGCCTGCGGGGATAAGAAACACTTACCTCCCGGGCGTGCGGATAGGAATGAAAGGCAGGGGACAGAAGCGTAAGTCTGAACTAAATGTTTAAATGTTATATACAAGTGACTCATTCTTTGCATTACTGTTAAGATTCTTCGCAATAAAAAATGCTGTTGCGGTAATATACTTACCACTCGTAGGAGTTGGGTGAAATGTAAGAAGCAGTGATATACAAAAATACTTTATAACGACCAATAATAATGTCGAATTTATATTTTTCGAGGTCGATACGCTCACTGGTGACAGTCTCGACTATGTTTCATCCCCTCCCCCTCCCCCCAGAGTGGTCTAAGGGTACAAATACAGTGACTTGAAACCTATCTTTGCAATTCCTCAAACAATTTCCTCCAAACTTGGAACATGTAATAATCTACTGTCAGGAAGAAAGTTACTGTGACAGTAATTCACTTGTAGCGCCCCTAAGGTTGCAAGTGAGGCTGAAAAGGAGTGGCTCAACTCTGGTACGCCTGTAGCAGTTTCATTCAAATTTGGTATATGGATGACTCATTAATCGTATTAAAGTGTTGTGGCAGTAATCAAGCATTATTGCTACAAGAGGGGGGGGGGGGGGGCGGGTGGAGGGGAGGATTTGTGAAAAGCGTGACACGTAAAAATGTTCAACAACGACATGTTCAATAAAAGAAGGAATGTGACGAAATGAGATGAAATGATTACCCCAAAACAATTGTAAAAAGTGTTCGTTCCATTTTCTCATCTAAAAGTTGAATCGTTGTCGACATCTATTTGCATACTTCTTACCCTCGAGAATCACATGAAGCTGCAGAGCGAAATTCACTACAGACACGGTGGGTATATGTGAATAAATTTGTGGGAAATACGTTAAATACATGTGAATTACATATGTATGACTGAGATATAAGTGGCATATCAATACGCGTATGAGGCCGCGGGCAAAAGGCTAGGTTAGTGTAGGTATCCCTTCTCATTACCACTATTTCATAACCACTGTCGATAAATAACCCAAGTGTGGCGGAATCAAGCGCATTTGCATATTTGTGATATTTTCAGCTGAAATACGTTGAATTTTGTTTTCATTCAAAATGATTTACTGTAGAAAAAGTAGAGAAACTACAGCAACATTGCTTACAGTTTGTTTTAGTTTATTATGAATTTTCAACAGTAATATTATTTTCAAGAATGCGCACTATTCTCCTCGACCCGAGCGATGCTTCGATATGACACCGGAAGCACGACGTAATCTCTTTGCCGTTGTTGCTCAGTAACCACATACTTGGCGTCCCGTCAGAGGACATGCACGCTCCCTACCGCGGTGACTTGGCGGTGATGCGTGTGGGATCAGTCTCACTCACTTACTCACTCACCACCGATAGCTGCAGGATGATCATCGAGGGGGCGGTGCTGACGTTCATGTGGGAAATGGGCGCTATGAGAAATTCCCGCAATTGGATATCAGTTTTAGCGAATATGCGTCAGTATTGTATCAGCTCAAATGCCGAAAAGTACTTCTGTTGGATTTGGTGGGAGGCGGCCTTCAAACTTGGCCTACTCTCCGTCGCCACAGAATTCACGGGGGAAGTGAAATTACTGAGCTGCAGTTATCGGCACTTGCTGGACTTGGTTGGTGAGCACATTGGTGTGACGACTGTAGGAATGGTTATTGAAAACTACCGACTGCGTCACATGGGCCTTTTTATTGTGTGCTTTAGGTTTATCACCGATTTTATTTGTGGAATTTACCAGTTCCAACTCAGCTAGCTTACAATCTAAAGGTTTCTCTCTGCCTATGCGACTGTTATTCCTGTGTATCGGTTTTGAGCCCGGCTTGTAATTTATGAATTACATTTCAGCTGCCCTTGTGTAATTTTGTTTCTGCACTCAGGATTAATTTTACTGCTTCCTCCTTTAGTTGAAACCTTATGGACATTGTGTTTAAATTTTATTTATACATTTTTCTATAGACTAGCCTGGGTCATTTGCATTCTAATATTTCTCTGAATTAAATAAAGCTTGCATTTCATGTTATTTTGTATCTGATCGTAGGTTGTTTTGGCTGCTGGGCGTATAGGTGTCAGTTGATGTGTTGTCTAAATATTTTTCTTTTGAACATAAGTCAACTGAAATCTTTCTGCACGTTGTAGTAATGCCTGAATCTCAGGCTGTTCTTTTCTGAAACTATTTTCATAGAAGCTCTACGAAACGTGTCACTTGAAGTCTACAAATGAAAATTTCTCGATTTTCAAGCATTAATTAAATTTGTTTTCTTACATTCGCTTAGGATAGTTTGATCTCACGTGTTTAAAAGAAAAAAGTTGCATCATGTTCGTAAAGTCTTTACTGCGTAAATTCTTTTCCGCATGATGTATTATGTTTTGAAATACTCTAGCAAAGAGGAGCTTGCAGCGGTAAGGACTCAAGCCACAAAAACGCAACACTTTATCTAGAAAAAGACTTTATCTAGCAGTTGTAAGGCATTTTTTTCTTTTAAACATATGAAATGTAATAGTTCGAAATGAATGTACGAAAAGAAGGTTAAAAAGCTTTAATATCTGAAATACTGGGAAACTTTCAGTTGGAGTTTCCAAGCGAGACACTGCGTAGAGCTTCTATCAGAATAATTTCAATAAAGCACACTGTGAAATCCAGTCATTACTGTCACAGACAGAATGATTTCAGTTAAGACATGCTCTAAAGAAAAATACATAAGTCATTACTGAAAGTTTCGTCGCTACATTAGCTGACTCCTGTTAGGCCACGTGGACTATGGGAGAACCGGAACAGAAGAAAATCGAAGGATTTCAGGTGTGGTGCTACAGATGAATGTCGATAATTAGGTGGGCTGATAAGATAAACAACGAGGAGGTTCTGTGTGGAATCGGAGAGGAAATAAATGTGTGGAAAACACTGACAGAGAGAAGAGATAGAATGATAGGACATCTGTTAAGACACCAGGGAATGACTTCCATGGTAATAGAGGGAGTTGTAGAGGGCAAAAACTGTAGAGGGAGAGAGAGGTTGGAATACATCCAGTAAGTAATTGAGGACGTAGGTTGCAAGTGATACTCTAGATGAAGAGGTTGGCACAGTAGAGGAATTCGTGCCGGGCCGCATCAAACCAGCCGAAGAATGATGACTCAAAAAAAGAAAGAAAAAAGTCCAGCAATCGTAACAATCAATGGGCAATTATAAAATAGCGTGAAATATAAACTTTATCTAGGTCAGAGAAATATTACTTGAAGAATTTGAGCTGAATGCAGATAACTGTGGCTAGTGGTCTAAAGGATTTGTAAATAAAATTTAAACAAAACGCCCACAAGGCTTAAACTGTAACAGCTTCCACCAAAATTAATCGTATTTCACTCCCTCTTTCTTTTACAAGTAATCATAAGGAGCGAAAACAGTCGGGACGTGATCTTCGCGGACCCGATTAGCAGCTAGCATGCCTTTGACGCCCAAATTCTGTGTCCAGAATTGTGAGATGTATCGTTGAAAACAGTAAGACTAATCTTGGCTCCAGGTCTGCACTACACACAGCGCAAGGGTGCCAGATGTCGCGTTCCGGCCTTGCGAATATTCATTCCGTGCGGGCAGCTGGCGAGTTGTTTTAGGCAGAGCTATGTTAATAGGCCAGCCTGGCTGGTTGTGTGTGTGTGTGTGTGTGTGTGTGTGTGTGTGTGTGGGTGGTTGGATGGATGGGGGGAGGAGGAGGGATGAGAGAGCCAGCAGCGCGTCACAGCGAGGGGATTCCCCACTAGGGGGGGCTGCGCACGGCGTCACACAATTGGCGCCCTCTCCCGGTGCTATCCTAAATTATTCCTAATATTCAGACAAGTTTCCACATTCGGAAGAGCAATCTGTATAAATCTGCTCCTGCTGCCGCCGCGCCGCCCTACGCGTCTGGCAGAACAGAATCGCGCATGCGCACTCGCTGCTGTTGCCACCACCGCCGCGCATGTATTATGCATGTGTACGTCTAAATTATACATTAAAATGCGAGTCTGTTTCGGCACCGGCGCGTTTATCTCGTGTATATATTTGATCAGTTGCCAGTGCGCCGCGCTGCCGCTGCTATTGCTGTCGTTGCGGCCTGTCGTTGCTCGCTATCCGCTGTTAAACGTTTCCGTAGCGAAAGCGACCTGCGGATTCGGTGGGGCACGCAGAGTTGATCCTGCAAACTCAGTTTACCTCCACTGCAATACGCAGCTGAAAAATTTAAATGTTGTTCCAAAATAACGACTCAGGCTCGAAAGCTAAGCGGCTGTTTCCTTCAGTCCTCATTTAAAAACTGCTCCCGTGATGTTGCGGCGTTCGAGAGCTCTTCAAGTACCAGGTCTGAGAACTTGAAAACCGGCATGGAATTATTATGAAATTGGAAATAACGTCGACGAGAGGATCAACATTTGAGTGTGCACTTGTTAGTAAGAATTACTATTCTCCAGCCTCACTTCCGCAAGGAGTGCCACGTATTGACTCGTTTGCTCAGTTCGGTGTAACAGTATTCTACGGTACCTTGCTTTATTACAGCTCAATAAAATCTAAAAGAGACTCAGGGTCAATGCTATTCTCTCGACCGAATGCTATTTCTTTTGCTGCTAAGGCATCATGTGATTATTAATCCGCCTTAAATACAACCGGAGAAAAAATATTATTCAATTCATATCAAGAAAGAAGTTTTAGAAATTACGGTCCTGTCAACGCCAGTTCATTAGAGACGGAGCCCAAGCTCGCAGTGGACAAAGTTGGGGAAGCAAATCGGTTTTATTCTCTTCAAAAAAATCCCGACATTCACCTTAAATGTTTAGCGTATGCACGAAAAACTTCAATCTAGATGGCGAACGAAAGTTTTTAATCTCGTTCTTCCAGAACGTAGGGTCAGTGCCTTAACCACTGCACCACCTACTTGTGGTCAGACAATTTCGTTCATGTAAGTGTACCAGATATTTACAACCATAGAAATGTGTGAGACTGTCCACAGTACGAAGAGTGCGAAGATGATGTTAATGCTTTTGGTTCAAACTGGTTGAAATGGCTCTGAGCAATATGGGACTTAACATCTGAGGTCATCAGTCACCTAGAACTTAACTAACCTAGGGACATCACACACGTCCATGCCCGAGGCAGGATTCGAACATGCGACCGTAGCGGTCGCGCGGTTCCAGACTGAAGCGCCTAAAACCGCTACGTCACACTGGCCGGTGATGCTTCTGCTTTGTGGGGTGTTCAACTGTGCATTCATCAGCGCTCGTACAAATTCCCAATTTTTATACAGGCCAGTTTTTTTTGCACAGTCCAATCTAGCCACAGTCAAGAACGATGATGAAATGATGAGGACACACAAACACTCAGTCCCTAGACAGAGAAAATCCCCAAACCGGCCGGGAATCGAAACCGGGACCCGTGAACCAGAGGGAGCAACGCTAGCCATTGGACCACGAGCTGCGGACAGAGAGCGAAGAAGTATGGTGCTTTACGTGCGATTTAAGCCTGCAGAAGAAATCGTATAGACACACTCATAAGAAGGGGAATTGTATGCTATGTGAAGAAGTTGTCTTAAAGTTTTGCGGGTATGTTTTATTGACGTGAGTATGAGTATTGTAACACAATCTCCAGCCCACGTTCCACTTGTTTTCCAGAACTGAAACTAGAGATACAAGTAAACAACCTGAACCTTGGAAGTAGATACTCCATCTATGGATGGAATAAAAATGCGGCCGAAAGATGCGAGATGTTTTCTAGAAGACACTTCATTAAGCCCACAGCGATTAGCTGCGTGCATCAAATAGGCGTGTCGCCATGTCATTAATTTTGTAAATACTTCATACTGTGAGACAAATCCCCTCCCTTTGTAAGGTGTCAGGCAAATCCAACACCTTCCATGAAAACCCTGACTTGATAAGCAAATCCAGTAGTATGTCACATAGCTCCGAATAAATCGTGACATTAAATTAACCAAAGTAATACGAGTAACGAGTGAGCAAATGGAATACCACAGACTAACACAAGAATGCCTAAATGCATGTCATACCTTCCCACCGTGAGACAGACGCAGTTCCGAGGGGAGAAACGAGAACAGAAGCCGAGAGCAGAACCGTGTTAAGCTGGAAGGCCCTACGATAAGGGACGGACGGACACCCACGTCGCCAGCTAACCGTTAGGACCACACCACCCACAAGTTTTAGCGTGAGACTTTTTCGCGTCTCTGTTACGTCAGGACCACCCCCCAGCCCATGTTAAAAGATAGAGCCCTCCAGAAGAACAGTATAGATCTTACGATAACACTAAAGGACCACACCACCCGCAAGTTTTAGCGTGAGACTTTTTCGCGTCTGTGTTGCGTTGCAAACTATAAAAACATTGCCCACCACGAAAAGTACAACGTTTCTCATTGGATGGACAGAATTTTTGTAGGCAGAGCTTAAGGTTAACATTGAGACCCTGATTGGTCAGATGAAAACACAGCCAGATAGTTTTTCTTCAAACCAACTTCGGTAAATAGTAGTAAGGAGAAGTTAGGGGAGAGTTGCTTTCGAGACGGCGAGGTGAGTGGAGCTGTGCTGCCCGCCGCCCCCTGACGAACACCGACAAGGTAATGAACGCACGTGATGCCGCATAACAGCACATAAAGCATCACTCAGAACCGCAGAAGTCTCATCTGTTACAGCCCCTTTTTGCGTAATACTAGTGTCGATCGTCAATTAAAGCTGATGGTGTTCACTTTCTGCCACTTGAAGAAAAAATCCGAAATGCGATGATTTTTCTGTTATATAGTTATTGAGAAGCCACATCAGCCACTGTAATTTACGACAAGTTAGATAAGTAATTAATGAAAATTGCGGGTCACTGTAGACCATTTTGATAGTTTTCTCTTTTGTGAAACTTAATTTAAACCTAGATTATAGATGTGATATGGCATAGGTCATCCTTAGATCCATTGTAGAACTTGGAAACCCATTCGGGGAATATTCGTTCACATTTTTGTTGAACACAGTTGGTTTTTACCATCCTGTATTAAAACATTTCCTTTTATCAATAGTGCAATTTATAAACAATGTTTTGTGAGTGGAATAAAATTTCTAACGGTAAACTTAACTGCTTTTTCGACACTATTTTACCAGCTAACTAAAAATTGGAAAGCTTTGAACCCCTTCCACTAAATTTAGTTACTATTAAGATACTTTTACAGGGAGTGCAGTGGAGCTGACGCTGAAATCATTTGGTTATATCATCGGTAGTCTCACTGAACTCTTCTGAATTCTACATGTCATGTGTGGTCTGGCGTCTCCTTACCAGCAACAGGTCCCAGGTTCAAATTAGTCAATTCCCTAAAAAACACGCTCAGAGCGTCGTTGCGCGAAAGTGGTAGGGAGACACAATATAGAACAGACACCATACAGAATGTTAGAAAATGGAGACCCTGCCAGGATGGTAAAATACCATGATTGAAGGTAGACCACATGCCTAACTAGGTCCGAAAAATATCCTGTTGAAAAATTTTCGTAATAAAAAAAATTTTTTGGACGTTATAAATAGTTGAAAACAGTAGCTCCAGCGATAGATAGTAAGAAAGAATTCAATAGAGCCATTCTAGCAGAGACAATAGCATAATTAAGTTATGAATTTTAATGTTGTTAGAATTAAGTTTCCTCTCCAATGCAAGCGCACAGGTGGCGGATACATCGTTGACAAGTTGGTTCTGACCCAACAAGTAAGTGAATTGATTGTCAAGTCGTGTGCGCAAAAAGGTTATGAAACGCGTGAGATCGTATGAGCGCATGTTCACACGAAGTAGGGCGCGTGAATTGCTTTTAAAACAGAAAATAAAGGATTCGGAAAGGTTAGCAATGGCAGATCGAGACCTTGACCGAATTGAGGTAGAGACCCAGCATGAAAATGGACAAAGAATAGAGGACAGTACAACAGACGATGCAGTATCGCGAGAAATAGGACATATAACGCACCATAACGAGGATAATGTACGTCAAGGCATAGAAAACATGTCAGCATACGACAGAGGAACAGGAAAGTAGAGAGACGGCCGATGAGGATTCTAACTTGCTTCTTGAATACGTAGAACATGTAATCAGAGCTCCCTCATGACAGAGTACAAGAAATGCGAGCAGAAACGTGTCACAGCACAGTTCAATGCAATCGGTTGCAAACCAACAATTGGGCGAAAACACAGAGCGTAGGACGTCGGAAGAAAACGCAATAGGACCCACAAATGTGGCAGAATTATTACAACAAATTACGGAAACCATGACAAGGCAAAATAAAGACATAGCGAACCAAATTCAAATTCAGAATGCAGAAACCACGAGACAAATGCGTGAGATTAAAGAACAAAACAAAAAAAATTCAGTTACACCTAAGTCATATTGATTACGAGGCAAAAGAATCTCGAGAAGTGGTAGGAAACTTAATAACAGGTCACAATCAATTGAGACCAGACATTGATAAGGTACAAGCGGACGTACAAACACTGCGTAATGACATTCAGGACGAGATCAAAACATTACGTAACAACACCCACGGAGAAGTCAAGACACTAGAGAAACAGATAAACTTGATTACTAGACAAGTAGCAGGTACAGCGCGTGAAATTGTTGAAAACAGTGTGTGAAATTGTTGAAAACAGTGTGTTACACTAACGTATCACAAAAGCAGCGCTGAAAAGATATGATAACCGCATCGTCAAAATAGAAGCGCAAACGAAGTGACAATTTCAGAAATTGCGAACAGAGTTGTTGCAAACCACTGAAGAGCGTAGTGAACAGGATCGAACAAGCTCAGCGTCTGCAACCACATCCATATCTGTAACAGCACCGCAAAAACAAGCAATTAACGAAGATATCATGCATTTGCGATTCCAGTCACAGGCGGAAAGTAACATACGTGACATTGGAAAGCCAGGTCGCGAAGAGTACAGTGCAATGCATTCAGCTACACGTTCACAACCGATGGAAGAAAATTATTGCGTACCACTCCAACAATACTACGCAAGGGTAGGCGAAAGTTACAGTGGACAATATCCAATGGATCTACCACAACCGGAAAGAACGGCGGGAGAAATGATCAGAAACAAAAGTGGCGAAGAATCGCGAATTTCATATGGAACTACGACGAAGTACGACAACGATCATTTCCTCACAGTCAGAAAATTTCAACACTTTCGAGAAGGAAATGCATTACATCCACGAAATTTTATTGATCAATTCCGAGTAGGATTACCAGAACACTGGACGCTAGCACACAAATTAGACTTTATATGTGCACACATGTCAGGAACAGTTGCAGAAACCATGCAGAATGTTGCAGCGACATGCCGATCGTACGAAGATTTCAGAGAGAAGTTTCTCTCACGATATTGGTCCAGCGAAGCACAGAACAGAGTGAAGTACGAATTATTACAGAACCCATATTTTGAAAATTCAGGAGAGAAGAGTCCCGTGAAGTTTTTCGAATTAATGGCAAAGAAAAATCAATGCTTATATGTCCCATACAGTGACGGAGAGTTGATTAAATTATGCGCGATGAAGCTACCATTGAAATACCAGCAATCATTAGTAGGTCGCGGAGGCAATGACGTCGAAGCATTTAAAGGTATTCTAAGGGCACTAGAGTTCATATTTTCGGAAGATGACGCAAGAAAAAGACGAAGCGCACATGAAAACGAAAGCAAAAAGCAGTGGAATCCACAAAACAGCCAGCCGGGTGGCCGTGCGGTTCTAGGCGCTGCAGTCTGGAACCGCGTGACCGCTACGGTCGCAGGTTCGAATACTGCCCCGGGCATGGATGTGTGTGATGTCCTTAGGTTAGTTAGGTCTAAGTAGTTCTAAGTTCTAGGGGACTGATGACCTTAGAAGTTAAGTCCCATAGTGCTCAGAGCCATTTGAACCACAAAACACAGTACGAAGAAACAATAATTACGAACCATGTGATAACTTCGCACCAAGAAACGACAATAGATTTCGACAAAGAACCGGTTATGAATTTAGAAGAGAATATGTCAATAACTATAATTCACTCACGAACGGCAACAACTATTACAGAGGGAATAACGACAACCGGAACGGGTACTGGAGAACCAATAGTCCGACAAATTATCAACAAAGAAACCACTATCAACAAGCTGAACAAGAAAAGAGACTACAGATAGAAGACCATCAAACCCCGATAAACGTCCGAATTGACAGCTAACCGCCCATGCCAAAGAGAATGACGTACCGACTCAGGACAATTGCAGCACCTTGAACAGAGAAGTCAATACCTTATCACGAGAAGAGAAGAAGGAAGAAACAAATCCGCAGGGAGCAGATGAAATCGAAGACAAGAAAATAACAATATCGTGTTGGGACGAAAATAATTGGGAGAATACTGACGGGGAAGATGAATTACCAGAAGAATGCACAACGAATGTAGGAGGAAAGGACGAAGTAATGAGTATTGCACAGCTATTTGAGATGGAAACCTGGGAAAGCGAATTCAATGAGGATAGTGCGCAGTCGACAGAAGTTGAAAATAAGTTACGAGTGGGCACACAACCCAACGTATATAATGAAGGAAGTTATGAAGCGATAATTAGAGCATTTAGATGCGATTATGTGGAAGTAGCGACGAAGAAGGAGAAGATAGACAAGGATGAGGAAAAAGTAGAGGTTGTTGAAGAAAGCGTAAATGACGGAAGAAATACAGAAGAGGAAATAAAAGAGAGATAAGTAGCAGTCGAAGCTAATCCTACAGAAAGTTCGAATTCACAGGGGAAATCCCTAAAAAGACTCATGTATTATTCAGTGGAGGATTCGTTGATGCAATAAGAAGAAGAACAGAACCAACCCTTTCAAATTCAACCAATTGTGAAGACCATGGTAAAGCATATCCCAGTCAATATTGTAATTGATAGCGGAAGTGAACTGATTGCGATCTCAGATAATTTATTCATGCAATGTAATGCCAATGAGGAATTGCCAGTTCCGAAAACACGTAACATTAAAGTAAGAGGTCCTATTAGAAACAATGCTGCAGAAGTTACGAGACAAACAGGGTTAACTCTTTCGTGTCAAGGTCAAAAGATCGAAGCTAAATTCGTGATTATACCTAAACTAACTGTAGATTTGATTATAGGTGCAGATTTTTTAAATGAGAGACGAGCAATAATAGATATGGGGAAAAGTAGCGTAACATTCGGGAATGTCACACTTCTCTTTGAGCAAAAGCTAAAATTAGAAGAAATACCAGTTATAAAAAAACAATTAATAATGACACGAGATAAAGAGGATGAAGAATTAGAATGGTATGCACAAAAGGGGGAATCGCCTCAACTCATGTTAGAAGTCCATAAAGAAATTGACGAAAAATTGCAAGAAGTTCAAGGCATTTCGGAACACAGTAAAAGAGAATTAGAGGGTATTTTAAGAGATAAAGCGGAGGTATTTTTACCTAAGACTGGCAGTATTAAACACTTTCAGTACAAGTTTGAAGATTAATTTTATTACTGATAAATAATCAGCACAATATTTCAAGATTATGTTGCAGATAAGATCGTAAGGAGAAAGAAGAATGAAGAGAGAGGAAGGTGGGAAAAAGAAAGTAGTTTCAATAAAAACAAAAATAAAAATAACACCAATAGTACCATAGATTAAGGTGAAGGGATAAAGCGTAGATAGTCTAACAGCATGAAATACTAAAATGCTATACGCCACGACACTACACAAATATAAAAAACGAATTTGAGGTTTCTTGTATAAGTTAAGACTCAAAATATCTTAGAATTGTAACATGGAAAGGGCGCCGAAATTTGTAAAGCTTTTTAAGAAGGCGTAAAACATTTTAGGTGCTAGACATATGTTAGATGATTATAAGTAAAATTTTTTGTAAGAACCACTGTAAAAACTCCAGCAAGGACAAGATGCAACGACCCACTAGTTGCAACGAGAGAAGTATCAAGAAAGGAAAGGACATAATTAGCAAGACATGATTCCTACAAGGCAGAAGCGTTGAGAGAAAGAAATGGACAGCGAGACCAACAGAAGGCCCTTGTATCGAAAGTGGGCAATAAATCTGC
Organism: Schistocerca piceifrons; assembly: GCF_021461385.2. Lineage (NCBI taxonomy): Eukaryota > Metazoa > Arthropoda > Insecta > Orthoptera > Acrididae > Schistocerca > Schistocerca piceifrons. Next base: position 425,766,219 of record NC_060138.1, read on the forward strand.
CCGCTAGGCGGAACCCTGCTGGGACGGAACACGGAGCCACACAGTGGCAGAGCCCTGCAGAGACGCGATGGGATGCCGAATGCCGGAAGGGTCTCCGAGTGCCCCGAATGAACGCAGCGAGCAAAAAACGGCCCGACGAGAAGACCGTTTGGGCAAGCCACCACTGGCAAAAAAATATGTGTAAAAGTCACACTACCCCTATTAAACAGCATGTTGATGCACGAAACTGAAGAAAACGTCCACAAAGTAGAAATGACATGTCCAAACCATTTATCAAACTGTTACTAGGAGGAGAACTTCAAAGCGACTAGTTATCAATAAATATTTCCATATCCTGCCCAGAGAAGAATCAAGAAGCAAGTAAGAAGCAGAGAAGAAGCAGGAAGAACAGAAGTTGAAGATTCACAAGATTGAGACCAAGAAAGAAGATGGGTGAAGAATAGACGACATACTTTCCCAAATCCCTATCCTATTGTAAACTAGTCATCTGCGAAGTATTACAATGAGAAACGACCGCTTTCAGCGACACATAACGATGACTTTTACGCATACAAAGCCAGTAAACCATGAGATTCTGCACTCACAGCTCCATTCCATTATGGGACATCCACAACAGCAACACACATTTGCAAAGCCAACAAGTAACGATGAACGAAGCTGTACATCAAATACTAACCCACATCTATCTCGCTCAAGTCCATCACCTTCGTGCAAAAACATTCGCCAACCTCATGCTTAAACATTCATAGGATTGTGTGAATGTGTGAAATCAAATTATGTGATGTAGGAATTGTGCAAGAGAAACGTGTGAAAAACTAAATAAGTTAAGCACACCAGACAGCTAATAAACTACAAAATAACAGTCATTGACTATGGACTTAAGTAAAAAATAGACTATCGATAAAAATAAGTCATTAGTTCTGAAACGGACAGTACATAAAGAACAAAAGTGAGGCATAATAAACACTAAAACTAGATGTCACTTATTTTCTCCTCATAAAAATAAAAGAATAAGTATATTTTACTTATTTTCTTCCTATAAAACAAAGAATAAAAAATTGTCTTGTTGGATGTTTTCCCTTTTTTCTAACATTTGTACCATTTGTTAGGATAATATCTCAATACCTGTGTATGTATATTTCTTTCTCAAAGCAATTCTTGGAAATAATTCTTATTTGTTAGTGTAGCAACGTTGAAATGAGTGTATAGAAACAAATACATTTTACTTGTACATGATATTTAGAAAATGTGTTAGGAATAGATTTTACTTAATTACTACATTTATAAAAAAATATTTTTCTAAGAAAATCGATGTGAAAGACTCCTCACTTTCGATAACAAACTTCTTAAAAAACAAACTTCACACTTAAATAAAGAAAGAAAATAATTAAAAATTAATAATAGTGTAAAAATATTCTTCTCTTGTCATTTTTGAGAATAATGTGGAAGAATATAAAAATATAAATTACTAATACAAACTAGCATAGAACCAGAATAACGTGGCTGAACAGTAAGCAACAAAATTTAGATAACGGAATAATTTTTGACTGGCTTAGACAACGATTCAATCGTTGCCTAACTTCAGTACAAAAATTAAGTTCGAAGGGTGGTGATATGTAAGGTGTCAGGCAAATCCAACACCTTGCATGAAAACCCTGACATGATAAGCAAATTTAGTAGTATGTCACATAGCTCCGAATAAATCGTTACATTAAATTAACCAAAGTAATACGAGTAATGAGTGAGCAAATGGAATACCACAGACTAACACAAGAATGCCTAAATGCATGTCATACCTTCCCACCGTGAGACAGACACAGTTCCGAGGGGAGAAACGAGAACAGAAGCCGAGAGCAGAACCGTGTTATGCTGGAAGGCCCTACGATAAGGAATCAAGACAACAGTGTGACAATTCGGCACGTGCACGTCGCCAGCTAACCACAAGGACCACACCACCCACAAGTTTTAGCGTGAGACTTTTTCGCGTCTCTGTTACGTCAGGACCACCCCCCCAGCCAATGTGTAAAGCTAGAGCCCTCCAGAAGAACAGTGTAGATCTTACGATAACACTAAAGGACCACACCAGCTGCAAGTTTTAGCGTGAGACTTTTTCGCGTCTGTGTTACGTTGCAAACTTTAAAAACATTGCCTCACCACGAAAAGTATAACGTTTCTCATTGGATGGACAGAATTTTTGTAGGCAGAGCTTAAGATCAACATTGAGACCCTGATTGGTCAGATGAAAACACAGGTAGATAGTTTTTTTTAAACCAACTTCGGTAAATTGTAGTAAGGAGAAGTTAGGGGAGAGTTGCTTCCGAGACGGCGAGGTGAGCGGAGCTGTGCTGTCGGCCGCCCCCTGACGAACACCGACAAGGTAATGAATGCACGCGATGCCGCATAACAGCGTAATACTAGTGTCGATCGTCAATTAAAGATCATGGTGTTCACATTTGCCACTTGAAGTAAAACTCCGAAATGCGATGATTTTTCTGTTATATAGTTATTGAGAAGCCACATCAGCCACTGTAATTTACGACAAGTTAGATAAGTAATTAAAGATAATTGAGGGTCACTGTAGACCTTCTTGATAGTTTTCTCTTTTGTGAAACTTAATTTAAACCTAGATTATAGACGTGATATGGCATAGGTCATCCTTCGATCCATTGTAGAACTTGGAAACCCATTTGGGGAATATTCGTTCACATTTTTGTTGAACGCAGTTGGTTTTTACCATCCTGTATTAAAACATTTTCTTTTATCAATAGTGCAGTTTATAAACAATGTATTGTGAGTGGAATAAAATTTCGAATGGTAAACTTAACTGCTTTTTCGACATTATTTTACCAGCTAACTAAAAATAGACCTTCCATAAAATTACATAATACCCTGTATACAGTGCATGTTACTTACCACGGTATAAGTTTACTGCTTCCACAACAGACAAAAATTTTTCCTGGCTGTTTTATCACACTTTCCCCGGGTGTTCACGGACATTTTGCACTACTGGTATCCAGTGCCAGCGCTTAAAAGAAAAGGAGAGTAAATAAATATGTTTAGAAGTGGCGTTCCATTCTTCACTTTTATTTCCACTCTCTTTATATAGGCTGTTTCACAATTACTATTACGGTTTTATAGGGTTTATCGAGCTACCTTTGTAATTAATGTTTTGATTAGGAGCCCAAATCCGGAAATGTACCTTTTGGATATAAAATACGTTTGAAGATAGGATAACATTAAAATCTTCTGTTTTACGGTACGCATACATACTGAGAAGGCCGGCCTATGTGGCCGAGCGGTTCTAGGCGCTTCAATCTGGAACCGCGTGACCACTACGGTCGCACGTTCGAATCCCGCCTCGGGCATGGATGTGTGTGATGTCCTTAGGTTAGTTACGTTTAAGTAGTTCTAACTTCTAGGGGACTGATGACCTCAGCAGTTAAGTCCCATAGTGCTCGGAGCCATCTGAACCATAAGGAGAAGAGGGCTCCGTCGTCAGTCCCTATTGTTTTTACGGGATGACATACCATTTTCGTCAGACGACGTCGTGGGTCGTTCAATAAATAATGCAACATATTTTCTTTCTCTGCCGATTGCAGTTGAAGAAATACGGTATCTGTCGTGGGACACCGTGAAATATTTCCGCTTAATTATCCGTAGTTTCACGAAGTTTCAAAGGTTGTGGACCTATACGTATCCTTCAAGATTGCGTCTGTGGGTTCCAAGCAGTGAGCTGTCACTTAGTTCCTTTTGGGCGGAAAACCAGAACATCGCGGATATTCATAAGCGCTTGCAGAACGTGTACGGAGACCTGGAAGGGAACAAAAGTACGGTGAGTCATTGGACGAGGCATCTGTCACAACTGCAACAAGGCCGCGCATACCTGACCGATCTCCAACATGCCTCCATTCGCACACAGCTGTGACTTCTGCAGTGTTCGAACCTGCGGACACTCTCACACTAGGTAATGGACAGATCAAAACCAAACAACTTGGTGCTCAAGTCGACGTCGATCAGTAGAGTGGTACCTTCCGCCCCTAAAGGCCCTCTCAGCAAGGTGGCGTAAGACCGTCGCATTGAACGAATATTATGTTAAAAGTAGGGTTTTGTAGTAAAAAAAATAGGGTATAATATGGTTAATTGGAATCCTTAATATAACGAATCTGGTTTTAGGAAAGAAAAGTGTTGCTTTACTTTTCGGACGCTCCTTGTGTAACGACAACGAGAAACTGGTACGTTCATAACTTAAAAGGCTGACGGTGGTGTTCCACGGAGGCTCTGCTCTTTCAACTCTGAAGAGGACGTCGTTCATTAGTTAGGGGAGAACCCGAGAACGTGTGCAAAGAACATGGCCCATGCCATGGACTCCTATATAGCACGAACGTCACAGCTCTTTGTTTCCGCTGCGAGCGTGCAGTGGAGCGAAACATTTCACCATGATCCCATCTGTGGAATTGTGAAACACCCTGTATACAGTGACGGAAATATGACGTTTTACACCATGATCACCTTCGGCGAACACTACCACACATTTACTTCCGTGTTTCCAAGTCTATGCGGAATACTGATTAAAATTTCACCCTTGTGCTAGCTTATCTTCACTAGTCTTACTAAAGAGAAACTTCATTTCTGCAGATGAAGGACAAAGAGAAGAGTACGGTCTCTGGGTGTGAATGCCGTTCAGAAGGAGATCGGAATGCAGGATATCCAGAGGAAGTGCATGTGCATGTAGAATAACTGCCGTCAGGAATATGGCAGTATCACACAGACATAGCGCACAGAAAGTTGGCTTTACTACAATTACTGCAGAATGAGTGGTGATTAGAAGGAATCAAGACAACAGTGTGACAATTCGGCACGTGCATTTCCTGAATACGAAGATTGTAGCAATTTTCGGCAGGTTCTGACGAATAGATGGATAATAATATCTCAAATCCTGACAGAAGTTACAGGCATAAGGTTACAATGAATCTTTGGGAACGAATTACTGGACGCTGGATTGAGATCTCGAGCTGCCATGTATCGTTTTTCACGCACTCCATAATCAGCAACACAGAGTTGCATGGTGTAGTCTACCGTAACAATGCGTGGCATTCCATGGTGTTCACCTACGAGTCTCTCTTCTGTTTGTGGCTGTGAATTTGACGCCTACGTATCCAAACGTTACAGAAAGCAGCGATTGTTTGAGTTTCGGTACGTCTTCAATTGCTCTAATGACGGTGCAAAAATCTAGTGGATATGACATCTGGCCTTATTTAGTAATTGTTAAAAGAAGGGAGGGGGAGTCTGAATGCACGTCAGTATGTGCCCAGAACTCTGTTCTCATAAGATTCAGCCGGCCGCGGTGGTCTCGCGGTTCTAGGCGCGCAGTCCGGAACCGCGCGACTGCTACGGTCGCAGGTTCGAATCCTGCCTCGGGCATGGATGTGTGTGATGTCCTTAGGTTAGTTAGGTTTAAGTAGTTCTAAGTTCTAGGGGACTGATGACCTCAGCAGTTAAGTCCCATAGTGCTCAGAGCCATTTCATAAGATTCATGACCAGGCTACCAAGCGGAGTTTTGCAGCAGGATAATGCGAGGCCCCCTGTATTGTAGTTCACGCAAATAGTGCTTGCTTGTATGAGTCGCAGACTGGTCTACCCAATGCCCAAAATCGTCACACATAGAGAATGTGTCAGAGGAGATAGGAAGACGTACTTTCACACGAGCCTACAGCCAGCACATGTTTCAAAGATAGCAGGTTGTTCCTCAGAACGACATTCAGAATCCATTCGGAGAAGTTTCTGGCTTGCAGTTTGTCATCATAACTATCTAATATATTAAGTTGATAGGAAAGGTATGAATCATACCGAACTGACAAACTAATAACACATAATATATTTAAAGGAAACTAGTTATGAGAAAAATCAAACTTTGAAATAACCTAACTAATAGGCTAAAATAACAACAGTAATTGTTAAAAATTTCAAATTATAAGGTAAAGCAATTATATGAGGAATAGGAAAAATTAATCACAATGAAACACCACCACCAAAAACCTCAGTGAACAGTAAACCAGTTATACCAAGTTAGATATGCTAACCATTATCATCAAAAGAAAATCTTGAATAAAAACTACTGTCACCAGACTTCAAATAGTAAAATAAACAAAAGATAAGAAGCTGTTAAAACTGCAGAAAAAAGGAATGAATCAAACAATTAATTCATCTCAAACAAACCATCTCAAGAATTAAATTCTTTGAATAAAATCCAGCTATACCACACAAAAACAAACCAGAAGGATAAAAACAAATAGAAATGAAAGGTACAAAATTCACAGTAGAACCTACAAAGTGAATATCCTGAGAATCCTTTAAATTGTAAATTACTGAACCTGCACATATGAACAACAATAGCTTCAATAAAGTGTGAGTCAACAAATGAAAAGAAAGCAACCTTTGGAAAACTCATTTCCAATATTCTTATTATTAAACTTAGTTGTTTTAAAGTAGAAAAAGCAATAATTTTTTTTCATATCTAACCCAAAATTAGCCCCCAAACCAGCTATAAACATAGTCATATACCTAATCAATAATAAGAACCAACCACAATTACAGGCATCTAACACTGGGCTATAATGAATCAATAAATAAACACCAGCAGTAACATAAGTAGAAGAATGAACCAAAGCAGGAACAGGAGAAGAAGCAGCCACAGTTGCAGAAAGTCAAGCAGAGAAAAGAATCTGAGCTCTCTCCGTTATATCCACCAAAACAATGAATATAGTAATAAGCTTTATTTCAAAAGAATTTGAAGTAAATCGTAGTAGTAAATGTAATTTCAACCACCAAATTTTAACATTCAAGTAATACAAATCAAAATATCAATGTCACCAATCCAATTAGATAAAGCAGCCAATATACATGCGCTATAAGGCTACATTTCGATAATAAATAACCAAACAATAAGAAACTAAACTCAAACCATCTCAACCTAATAAAAATTCTAATCAAATTTGGACCAATAATTAACAACCCTGTCGAAGAAATAAATATCAAAACAATAATAATGAAACAATTAATATCCTTTTCACTGGACTGATCATCATCTTTATAATAAATTACCAAAGAAGAAATATACATAACAAAAGACATAAAAATAAGAGATATTGAATCTAAAATTAATGTTATTACAACTGTGGAAGCATTTAAATTAAGAAGTCCCCATTCAACAAAGTCTCTATAGTCCATTATTAAATATTAAAAAAACAAAATAAATATTATAGTTCTAGCAAAAGATTAAGAAAAAAACAATAAAGAAATACAAAATAAACACATGGCCTAAGATGAAAAACTTCACACTATTGAACACAAAACATTATTTTTATTATAATACTTAAGCTTGTTTAAATAAAGAAATTCTCACCCTTCAAACAAAGAATTTTTAAAAGCAATCAATGTAAAACTAAGAGATGATACTCTTGAAAATAGTCAAGAGAGCATGTGTAAAACCCAGAATAATAATTAGTGCACCGTGTGTAAGGAGCAGGCATATGTGAATATCTGAAAAGAAATCATCACAAAGCTAATCTAAGTGCAAATTAATTATACCCTTGTTAATTAATAATCTTCATCTAACTAAACACTCATAAAAATATTAGACATACAAAATGAACCAGAGGAACAATAACTGCGGCCAACCATTAAGGGAATTGAACCTGTACTACCCCATCAATTCATGATTATTAAACCACCAATAACCATTCTCATATGAGCAACAGAAGATCAAGCAATGAAAGACTTCAAATCAACCTGTCAAGAAATAAATCTAACAATAACACCAGCAAACAGGCCTAAACACAACCAAAAATAATTAAACTTCAAACCCAAAAACACACAAAATCAAACAAAAAGTAGCACACCAACCTAACTTTAATAAAACGCCTGCTGGAGTTTTTCTACTAGAGACAGGAGCCTCTACATGAGCATTGGGAAGTCAAAGGTGAAACAAAAATACTCATAACTCGAAAATCCAAAATTATAAAACATAAAATAGTAAAAAACAACTAATAATAAAGGCAATCTGGTGACCAGAGTGTAAGAAATCACATAAACACCAGCCTGTAAACATTCAGGTTGATAACCTGAACCTAAAATTAAAAGCAAAATAGGTAACATTCTAGCCTTAAAAGAGAGAGAGAGAGAGAGAGAGAGAGAGAGAGAGAGAGAGAGAGAGAGAGAGAGAGAGGAGAAGAAGAAGAAGAAGAAGAAGAAGAAGAAGAAGAGGAAGAAGTTGAAGAAGTAGAATAAGAAATGAGGCTTAATCTAGCAAAAGAACATATAACAATACACCATATTATTAAAATCAAAACCATAACAATGAAGAAATGAGAATGATATGAAGTTAAATAATCCAAAACTTTTGTAGTAATCATGAAAGGAGAAATCCAGAAACTTACAGAATCAAACAAAAAGAAAAATAATCAACAACAAGAAATACCTAATTTAATTTAAATCAGTATATGAATAAACAAAGATCATAAAAATAAAATTTGACAGAAACTTCAAAGAATGAACCAACCACTAACAATTATTATAAACCAACAATTATCAAAAATAGTCATAAATAAATATTTTAGCATAAAGATAAACTGTGAGAATTAGAGGAACCATTACCATGATACCAAATTATTGGAATTAAAATAGATAGTTGTAAAGCCCCTTACAAATAGAAAAAACTAATCTAAAACAATTCAGTAAGGAAAATAATAAGTAACTTAAAGAAAGAATGGTTCATTTCAGTCTCAACAAAACCGTCAATAGGTACTGAAACGTCCCCTTAGAACAATTATACATGACTGTCCTTAAACTGTCACACAATATTTTTAGCGCAACGCAATCTGACTTTCAGAATTCTCTACAAAAGAATAGCCCTGACTAACATTAAACTATACCTTTCACAAATCACTTACCTCACAAAAATCTTCGCTGCTCAAGCTACTGCAATACAGCAAGCGCCACTACTGCCAGCTAAATAAAAGATTCAAACTACTAAAGGCACTAACTACTGATAGGGATAGTTAGCAAATGAAAGATATTAATAGAGAACAAACAATGTATTTACCTTAATATCATCACAAGTCATAATATATATATCAGTTCATGACAAATTGCAAACCTCCGCCATCTCTCTCCCCACATCCACCACTGCTGGCGGCTCACCTCCAACTGCGCAACGCTACGCGCTGTTCACATCCAGCTGCCGCTGCCCAACACTACAATGGCAGACAACAATGCAAACTAGCCACAGACTGCACACAGCACAGCCAGTGATTTTCATATTGAGCGCTACGTAACGTTGCCAATAAGAAAACATAAACAGCCTACTTACATAGAGAAAACATAAACAGCCTACTTACATAGAGAAAACATAAACAGCCTACTTACATAGCCCCCATGCTCCCCACAAAAAATTTTTACAAATGGTGTTGGGCACTGGCCAATACAGATTTGACAAAAATTTTTCACAATTACAGTAACAAAGATATAAAATGCACACACTTATTAATATTATGTTGGTCAAAAGCTAAAATTTTCTCACAGTCTATAAAGACAGTCTTGATCATTCATCACAGTGAAACTGCCGTTTCTTTTCTCAAAGTCTGAGCAGTAAAAGACAATGCACACAGAAGTAGTAGATTTCCATGCAGTCTTGAAGAAGTAGTGTTGTCCTTCCAACGGAAAGACAGTGCTGACTCTTGACATGCTGACAGGTAATGGGCCACAACGGAGCAAACCCACAGCAGAGTCATTCGAAGTTTTGAAGAGTATTGGTAGGTAAGTCATCACAGAGCAGACCCACTGTAGTCCTGGTAGAGATTACGGTATTGGTGGGCCACCAGAGGTGCAGACCCACTGCAGTCCTTGTAGAAATAATGGTATTCATGGATCATCAAAGATGTAGACCCACTGTAGTCCTTGAAGAGATGGCCAGCAGCCATCTGTTGTGACTGTGCAGGTGCACAATCACCATTGAAGAGTCTTGCGGATAATATAGCAAGTCCATAAACCACCACTTGTGCACTCACAAAGTTTTTGAAATTGTCCTTAGAACCAGCAATGCTGTTATCCAGTCCCTTGCTGAGTTATTAACACACGTGCAAACACTAACAGTCCCTACTTCTCACATATTGTCCACATACTATGACCAACAGAAACGTGTGCAGTGAAATGTAACTAACAAGTTAATAATGTCATGAACTGGTGACAATTACAATTTTATAACATAAGAATACAATTACAAAGGTACAAAATACATCATTAAAAACATAATAATACAGATAACATTTGTAGTACAGGCTTTACAAAAGAATAGAAATAAACATATACATCAGTGTTACAAAAATAGTGACATAAGTACATACATAAAATAATGAGAATAGTTTTCGAAACATTAATTTCACACATGAACATTGAAACAGAACAGAATTGTAAACAACTTTACAAAGAAAATAACATATTATTAATGCAACTTATATTTGAGGATAACAGTATTCCTCCTCATAGTGAATATAGCTTAGTATTAGAAGAGAAAAAAATTCTATGAAACAGTACACAGAGACAGGAAGAAAACAAATACTCAAGGGTACACAAACACATAGTGGGATAACACCAATAGGAAAGGACAGGGTTCGTTTTCAGTGTAACATTTGGTACTGCAGTCCAACCCAAAACTTCATATATCTTTCCTCTTATTTCATCCTTTGTTTCCACCAAAAAAATTCTATCTAAGCATGCTTTCTGTATTTATATGTTCACACATTTCTTACCTCAACATTTATTTCCAAGAAAATCCTACCTAAACCTGTTTTCTCAATGCATTTCTTCCAATTCATCGCAACTCATTCTCTTAGAGGCTACCCCCTCTTAAGCTAACTTAAATCTACTGAGCTCAGATGCTAAACTAAGGGACGAGGCAATGCAGCATCACATAACAATTAATATAAACAGCAATTACCAAAAAATTGGAAAATTGCAAAGCAAGCTACCGTAAGTCTAAATTAACAGATAAAATGCAAAATTACAACTAATATGAGCCAATGTGCAGCAACATGAAAAATCAATGAGTAGTAAAATTGGCTTAGCAGAGTAACACAAATTAAAGTTCAGTAGCACTATGCCTGGCAAACAGCAGCTTATATCTAAACATGACATAGCTCAAGAAGAAAAAATATTACAGTAAAAACAACAATGCAGATAAGGGAAATGTATATTCACATCTTAATGTCTATGTAATTAAAGTGGTGCACCACAACAACTTATTGTAAAAGAAATATTACCATGTACTTGAAAAGAATATTATGTATGCAGTTACTAGTTCCTTCTTATTGTTCTTTCCTTTCCAAGTGCTCCTTTTTTAAAGAATGTGGATCATAAAATAATTATTTAATAGATCTGTTGACAGAAAGTGTTCACATTAGCAAATGCATTTTATTTTATAAAAGCAATGCTGCAACACAGCTGGAAACCAGATATCAAGTGAAATAAGCAATTACGCAAACCAAAGCATAAAAACATCATTCAATAGTCATGTGGCATTTCGTAAGTCAGTAGCTCTCAACTCTCATAGAAAGACACTTGTCATAATCAGGTGTGCAGATGTACGAATATTTCCCATCAATTCATAAGCATTTCAGCAATTAGCACAAAGTGCGAGTAATCATATGTTTTCAAGTAACGAGGGTGTCGCATTAGCGATGAAAGGCACACCCTAATGGCTTGTTCTCCAGGTGTTTTCCTGTGCTCTGAAAGGCACGCGCTAATGGCTTTTTCTCCAGGCGTCTGACACAGCTGGGTGCCCACGACGCATTATGTGTAGGTGGTCCGTTAACTTTCTTACGGAAATATTTACGACAGCAGTTTCCGCTACAGAGACAGTCGCACATAAAAATATTTCACAGGTCAAGAATTAGCGTTGCAAATCTGTAGAAACAAAATCCTATAAATATAAGTGTCCAAAAAAAATATTGGTCAGCATTGTGATACAGTCACACATTTCATAACTCTTAAAGTACGTTTCTTGGTTTCCAACATCCTTTTCATAAATCAGAGTCCCTAAACACTACTCATTATTCCTTACCTCATTATACATATACATATTCGTCGACACTTCTTCAATATTTCATCATGAGAAATACGTAGCATAATAAACATTCCTCAACAACATAATACACATCGTCGTCGTAATAATAACATCATAACACTTCAGTCAAATCTCAAAATCGTCGTAACTTCCTCCAATAATTTCTAAGCCTAAAATAATTCTCTGCTCATGTCAAAAGTGTCAGCTGCCTCAAACGTACTTTAAAAATCATGATCTCATACCAAATACATCATTCAAAGCTCTCATAGTATCACAATGATTCCGAAAAAATATGAACAGTTTACAAAGTACAGACAAAATACAGTTTCATAAGTGTGAAGTTATCCAACTGTGTAATTGCGTAAACATCTGTCACTGATGTAGTAAAAAACATGTTTATCTCTCAGTTAAATGATCAGATAGCTGTGTAATTTGTGTGTTAGAGAAATATGGTACCGATGTGTAAAGTTGTATAAGCAAATACCATATTAGCTAGGGCTCCTTGTGCTTGCCAAACACATGGTACACAAAGTAAGCGTGTACCCCCCTGAGGATAAACGTAATTATACCCTCAGGTGTTACAAATTACAGCAATGGAATGAAATGTATCACGGAAAACTTTCTTTGTAATTAAAAAATCTTTGAAAATAAGTGTTTTAAGTATAAGATTAATCACTCAAATGCGTGTCCTGTAGCGCTAAATGCGCGTCTTGCTGTAAGATAATTCTGTGGAACTGTCGTAGTTATCGTCCTCTGTAAGCAAAGTTCTGCTAAAGTCAATGTACTTACCTCATGATACACAAAAGTGAAATGCTTTACGTATAGATATCTTAGTTACTACGCTTATTGCCGTGATGAGGAAAGTACTGTACAGTAACGTATTGTTATGCCACGAAAAAGGCTGTCTCATTGTTGCTATACCACAAAAGTTACTACTAAAACATGTTTTTCTTCCTAGAAGAATTCAGAAAACTGTGCAGATATAAAACAGATACACTGCAAAAGCAACATTGTAAATTGTCACTCATTAGTAGCGTCGTGATAAAAATCGTGTAGCTGTCACATAAACTAACCTCTGTGTCATCTGGTATCTCTCAGAAAGTACTTTAAATCCGGAATGTATTTTCAAGTAAACCAAAATGTTGCATTAAAATCTCATTAGCAGTACTGGTAAATGTTCTAATCGTACAACTAACAAGCAAGAATGTACACACACAATTACACTGTGTCGTCTGTTCGCAATAACAATGCATTCGTAATTTCTGTTTAAATAATTTCTCTTGGTTCTTGGCTGGATATTGAACTTCAAACATTGTTGCATGGTAACAGTTTCTAAAGCATACTAGTAACGTGAAGTGAAACGTTTTATGGCAAAGACAAAGTTAAAAGGCAGATTATCTGTCAATAAATGGTTTTACATGAGAAATGTGGTGTAAACCTTTACTCTTCCTAGTACGCAGAGTTTCAACTTCAACGCAATTATCATGTGGTATACGTCGGTAAAGAATACTGGAATTTTGCTCAAGGTTAGCGTCAATGTTATTTTTCCCTGAGCCAGCGGGCGCACGCGGCTGCCTGCGGTGTGAGTCATTGTCTGTTTCTTTGTTGGCGCGCGCCGTTACTGGGATTAGGAGGCCTAACTTCCACAAATTCGCCTTGCCCAGAGGGCCCAGCTCTGTTTAAAGCTCGCCAGTTCTGATGGAATTCAGGTCTGTCGTTATGTCGGTAGTTTACATAGTTTCTTGTTTGTCGGTCATGTGGTGGAGAATTTCTCCCGGAATCGTAATTGCGTGGTGGACCGTTGCGTCTGAAGTTATTCTGTCTCCCTTGATAATAATTATTTTGGTTCCCATATTGTCTGTTTCTCTGATTGTCTCTGTGATAGTCATTACTACGGAGAGGTGATCTTTCCCTGTAGTTATTACTACTCTGCCAACGGTTGTCATACGGGTGGTGTCTGTTTTGGTCACGATTTGTGTTGTGAGAATAGCCTTGTCGTGTAAAGTTATTACTTCTTTCATCGCGGAATTGCGACGGATGTGACCTGTAATTGCTGTGTTCCTGGTTTCGCGTTCCGCGATTGTCAGTGTCAATTTCTAATTCTTGTAACAGTCCCTGAAATGCTTCAATGTCGTCTTTGCAACGCCCTGCCAAAATAATGTGTCGTAAATGTTCAGGTAATTTGATTAAGCAAATGCGGATGAGTTCTGAGGGGCTGTATGGGTTTGACAGGTACTGATTCTTGTGCAACATGTCTTCAAAATATTTCACAAGACTGGAAAATTCAGATTGTTCGAAATGTTTCATCATTATGATGCCATGTTTTACGCGGTCTTGTGTGGCTTGAGACCAATATGCTGAGAGGAAGGCATGGTAAAATTCTCCTTCACTGTGGCAATCGTGAATGACCGATCGCATTCTTACAGCTGGTTCATTCTCCAAGTAGCCACACATAAATTCTAATCTGTGTTCTAATGACCAGTTGGGAGGAAAACAATGAGAGAATTGATGGAGCCATGCTTGTGGATGAATGTCGTTGCCAGAATTCTTAAATGTTTTGAATTTACGTGTAGTAATGAACAGCTTATAGTCAAAATCATCATGACGGCGAGTCGCATATCGGTCATTGTTAGGTCGTGTCGGCCGTTCCATCTCAAAATTCGGTGCACATTCCCAATTTCTTTCATTACTTCCGAAATGCCCTGTGTTATTATTTTGCAGCTTTTCCGTGTTTCTAAGTCCCTCTTCCCGTGTTGGAGCGCGAGTGTCCTCTGAAATACGTAATTCTTGTATTACCTGTGTCAGCTGATCTTGTACTTCCCGGATTTCTCTTTGGTGTTGTGTATTAATTTGATTCTGATTTTGTTTGAATTTTCTTATTTGTTCATACTCTTCTGTGTCAGTGAAGGCTACGGGTCTTGTGTCATTCAGATCATCATCTACCTTTGTAGATAAGTTAGTGAATTGATCCGAAAGTTCGGCTACTTTCTCTGATAGTGTACTTATTTCCTCAGCGTGTTTTTCTGAACCAAGTTTCAGAGTATCTACTTTGTCCTTTAAGTTTTCCTGAGCTTTTGCAAGTTGCGTAACCGAATCGGTAGATGCAACTGAGTCAAATTTAGCCCACAAGGTCTCAAGATTTTCATGAACAATGGTTTGCAGCTCTTTTATGGCTGCTTCGTGATTCTGTAATGCATTTTCATGCCGCGAAAAAATAGGTTGAAAATGCTCACAAATTTGTGTTTTTACGTCATTACAGACTTTTTGACATTTCGATTCGATGTTATGTAACTCAGTGGTTAAATCTTCACGTGTTTGTTCAAGTGTAGTGTCTAACTTTTTGAGATTTTGTTCCACTGTGTCTAACTTTTTGAGATTTTGTTCCACTGTGTCTAACTGTTGCTGTGTTTGTCTCTGGTGTTGTTCCATTGTGTCTAACTTTTCAAGCTTTTGTCCCATTTGTTGCATTAATTGCAATAATAATGTATTAGTGTCTGGAATCTGTTTCTCTACGCTTTTCGGCAGTGCATTTGCACCGACAACATTCACATTTTGACAAGCAGAAAATGTGTCTTGACTTATTTGAGAAAACGGTGATGACCCAAAACCTGAATCTACAGTATTTGCGAAATTGTGTCCTGTCATTTCGGATTCCTGAGGCGAGCTGTTGCCGACCGATCGATCGATAATGCTTCCCTCTTCACTAATTGTTTCACTGTCCACGCCATTGTTTGCCGCCCGCTCCATTTCCCTATGCACAATTACCAAATTACTACTTTGAACATCAGTTAATTCATTACTCGGTGGCGCTAACACACTGCTCTCATTTTCACTGTCATTTCTCAGTTTACTTTGGAGCCTAGTATTACGTTTTTCACACGCCATTATTGTCACAGTATTTCACACGACAACACAGAAAAACACAATTTGAAGAGCAAAAATAAGAGAACACATTAACATAACACTGAAAATAATATCTTGTTAATTACAGCTGCGAAATACTTGGTGCAAATCTATATGCATGCCACAACTGTTTTACTGTACAACAATGAAAGGCTACAACTACAAAGGAGATTCTCTCTACAATTACGCGCTAGCAATAAACAAAAGCTACACTAAATACACAAACTACAAGAAAAAATCAGAAGATTCCAGTGAGGTATCCTAGGCTAAGGGTCGACATATGAAACGTCCCCTTTAAATAATTATACATGACTGTGCTTAAACTGACACACAATATTTTTAGCGCAACGCAATCTGACTTTCAGAATTCTCTACAAAAGAATGGCCCTGACTAACATTAAACTATACCTTTCACAAATCACTTACCTCACAAAAATCTTCGCTGCTCAAGCTACTGCAATACAGCAAGCGCCACTACTGCCAGCTAAATAAAAGATTCAAACTACTAAAGGCACTAACTACTGATAGGGATAGTTAGCAAATGAAAGATATTAATAGAGAACAAACAATGTATTTACCTTAATATCATCACAAGTCATAATATATATATCAGTTCATGACAAATTGCAAACCTCCGCCATCTCTCTCCCCACATCCACCACTGCTGGCGGCTCACCTCCAACTGCGCAACGCTACGCGCTGTTCACATCCAGCTGCCGCTGCCCAACACTACAATGGCAGACAACAATGCAAACTAGCCACAGACTGCACACAGCACAGCCAGTGATTTTCATATTGAGCGCTACGTAACGTTGCCAATAAGAAAACATAAACAGCCTACTTACATAGAGAAAACATAAACAGCCTACTTACATAGAGAAAACATAAACAGCCTACTTACAGTACTTACATTTTCATCGAAAAACGTAAATGTCAGCGACATCAGCTGCAACATTTGCTGCATTGTACTAAATGAGGACTGTTTGCAAGCGCTAACCTAATATCAACATTGAATTCGCAGGGAAAATTTTAAAATTCAACCTTATAGGCTGTTTGTTTCCATACCACATCGAACACAAGAGTGTATCAGAAGAGGCAGTATAACAAGTCTCCATTTTGTTTTTTTGCCCTTGTTGCCACATTTCTTTTCTGCCTACTTCAGACTCGCTGAGTAACTTTCATATCATACTTATACATCACACAAGGAAATAATTAATGTATTATGCATTACGCAAGAAAGTTATTTGTGATATGGAACATTACGAAGTCTGTGAAAAA
Source organism: Schistocerca piceifrons (assembly GCF_021461385.2). Taxonomy (NCBI): domain Eukaryota; kingdom Metazoa; phylum Arthropoda; class Insecta; order Orthoptera; family Acrididae; genus Schistocerca; species Schistocerca piceifrons. The sequence goes on from NC_060138.1 coordinate 425,783,518, forward strand.
AACGTGCGCGTAATGAAGCCCTAAGGGATAAATATAAAAACGTCCAAGAAACAAATTTTTATTAAATTCAGTACAGTAGTAAGATTGTACAATGAATAAATCTTCTTGAACGCTGTTTCGCCACTTTACTGTATTTTAGACCTTTCTTTGCTCGATAATACCTTTAAAGCTGTTATTGTTTCTTGTACATCTGAAGTTTTTCTTTTTTGTTTTCTTCTAGAAATTAATAATTTATATGAGGCTTCTGAAACACAAAACTGACAGACGTTCTGTAGTGATTATATATTTTGCGCCCTTGTATATGGGGAACTATAGGGAGAGACGGGTCATATACAATATGTACAACCACCAAGAGGGAATAATAAGAGTGGACGATCAAGAACGAAGTGCTCGTATTAAGAAGGGTGTGAGAAAAGGCTGTAGCCTTTCGCCCCTACTCTTCAATCTGTAGATCGAGGAAGCAATGATGGAAATAAAAGAAAGGTTCAGGAGTGGAATTAAAATACAAGGTGAAAGGATATCAATGATACGATTCGCTGATGACATTGCTATCCTGAGTGAAAGTGAAGAAGAATTAAATGATCTGCTAAACGGAATGAACAGTCTAATGAGTACACAATATGGTCTGAGACTAAATCGGAGAAAGACGAAGGTAATGAGAGGTAGTAGAAATGAGAACAGCGAGAAACTTAACATCAAGATTGATGGTCACGAAGTCAATGAAGTTAAGGAATTCTGCTACCTAGGCAGTAAAGTAACCAATGACGGACGGAGCAAGGAGGACATCAAAAGCAGACTCGCTATGGCAAAAAAGGCATTTCTGGCCAAGAGAAGTCTACTAATATCAAATACCGGCCTCAATTTGAGGAAGAAATTTCTGAGGATGTACGTCTGGAGTACAGCATTGTATGGCAGTGAAACATGGACTGTGGGAAAACCGGAACAGATGAGAATCGAAGCATTTGAGATGTGGTGCTATAGACGAATGTTGAAAATTAGGTGGACTGATAAGGTAAGGAATGAGGAGGTTCTACGCAGAATCGGAAAGGAAAGGAATATGTGGAAAACACTGATAAGGAGAAGGGACAGGATGATAGGACATCTGCTAAGACATGCGGGAGTGACTACGATGGTACTAGAGGGAGCTGTAGAGGGCAAAAAACTGTAGAGGAAGACAGAGATCGGAATACGTCAAGCAAATAATTGAGAACGTATGTTGCAAGTGCTACTCTGAGATGAAGAGGTTAGCACAGGAATGAGATTCGTGGCGAGCCGCATCAAACCAGTCAGTAGACTGATGACCAAAAAAAAAATGGGGAACTCATATTGGTACTACCATAAAAGGAATTCATATTAGCAACATCGTCATCTTTGTAAACCAAATTTATCATCTAACGTTAAGTGTCAAGTACAATGTTAATGATGAAATATAACCCTTTATATATGTGTGTAATAAAAGGAAAATATCATAAACAATATTTACGTAGGCATAGTTGTTGAAACACTGCCACAAATTGCTGCCTCTACAGGTTTGTCGGCGGTGAAAACATGATAACTTCACTGCTCGCTTGTAAAACTCGCTACCGCGTCACGGCGCTCTTACACGCTTAACTAAGAACGAGTACTTGTAATTGACAAAACCACCACCAGATTGTACTGCTTTGGTTGTTATACTGAGGAAGCCCAAAATACTAGCAGGAGCCAGAACGGAACTTTTTTACGTCAGCTTGCAATTCACCATTGCCACCCTTGTCCCTATTCGTGCCGTTTGGGGATACATGTTCTATTGATGCCAGTTAACGATATCAGTCCACAATGGAATAAAAAATTTCGTCCTTTAATTCCCGATACGTGACGAAAATTCCACAAAGTGTGATGAATCTCGGACAGATTGTTTATTGAGTGGCTCTTTCGATACATTACACAGTGACAAAAGCCGTGGGATACGTCCTAATAACGTGCCGGACCTTCTTTTTCCCGGAGTAGTGCAGCCAACTACACGTGTTACGGACACAACAAATCGTCTAAAGTCCTGGGCACAAATATTGAGCCATGTTGCTTCTACAGCCGTCAAAAATTGCGAAAGTGTTGCCGTTGCAGAATTTTGTGCACTAAATAACCTCTCGATTATGTTCCATAAAAGTGCGATGGGATTCATGTCGGGCGGTCTGTGTGGCCAAATCAATCGCTTGAATAGTCTAGAATGTTCTTGACAGCAATCCCGAACAGTTGTGGCCCGTGGCATAACGTCGTTTTCAGGGTACAGAAGTCCATGAATGGCTGCAAATGGTCCTCACGTAGCCGAGCACAACCATTTGCAGTCAATGATCTGTTCAGTTGGACCAGAGAACCCAGTCCACTCCATTAAAATTCAGAATGGTTCAAATGACTCTGAGCACTATGAGACTTAAGATCTGAGGTCATCAGTCCCCTGGAACTTAGAACTACTTAAACCTAACTAACCTAAGGACATCACACACATCCATGCCCGAGGCAGGATTCGAACCTGCGACCGTAGCGGTCTAGCGGTTCCAGACTGAAGCGCCTAGAACCGCTCGGCCACCACGGCCGGCCCACTCCACTAAAGACAGCCACACCATTATGTAGCCACAACCAGCTTGTACAGTGCCCTGTTGATAACTTGGGCCCATGACTCCGTGGGGTCTCCACCACACTCGAACCCTACCAGTAACGTTTACAAACCAAAATTGGGGGGATTCATGGACCAGGTTACGGTTTTCCAGTCGTCTTAGAGACCAACTGACGTAGGCACCAGCCCAGGAGAGGCGCGGCAGACGACGTCGTGATGTTATTAAAAGCACTTGCTTCAATCGTTTGCTGCCATAACCCATTAACGCCACATTTCGCCTCACGGTTCTAATGGATACGTTCGTCGTACGTCCCACATTGATATCTGCGGTTATCTCGCGCAGTGCTATCTGTTAACACTGACAACTCCACACGAACGCCGGTGCTGTTTGTCGTTAAGTGAAGGCAGTCGATCACCGCGTTGTCGATGGTGAGAGGTAATGACTGAAATTTTGTATTCTCGGCACAGTCTTCACACTGTGGGTCTCGGAATATAGAATTCGCTAACGATTTCCGAAATGGAGTGCCCCATGCCTTTAGTACCATCTACCATCCCGCGTTCAAGGTCTGTTGATTCCCGTCGTCCTGCCATAGTCCCGTCGGAAACCTATTCACATGAATTATTTGAGCGAAAATTACAGCTCTGCCAATGCACTGCCCTTTTATACCTTGTGCACGCGATCCTACCGTCATCTATTATATGTGCGTGTGGCTACCCCATGACTTTTGTCTCCCCGGTGTAGTGAACGGCCTTTACCATTTGTTTAGCATTAAACCCTAAGCTGGCGTTGGCAGATGGTGAAATGTGAAGCTGCTCGTGGAAGTAAAAGAGGGAAGATTAATTAAGCAGCTGGTGGATGCAAAACAGATTCTATCATTCGCCATATTGTGAGATTACTCGACACGAGTGTGCTTATTGGCGACGGGAATCACGGGCGCACCTTGGAGTTTTAATGAGGCTCTCTTGTCGGAGAAGAATAATGATGAAAGAGAGACGGCGTAATATTCCTGCCAGGATAATGGGCGGCCGGAGAGCCGGCACGCGCGCCGAGGTAGCGCAGCCCGTGGCCTGCAGGCGCGCCCGCAGCAGGTGGGCGGCTTCTGCCGTCTGGGAGTGTCCGGGGCGCCGAGCAGCCGCCGGAACCTGACACCGCCGGCGCCGTCAAGTTGCCCTCTCCTCGCAGCCACTGTGAGTTCTTTGATACGTCGGCCCGTTCGTATACCTTAGTTCATCGGTATCCGCTCTCGCGTGAGAAGCGCAAGAACGTAATAATCTGTGCTATTACTTTGCTTCAGCACGTACCACAGTCATAGGAATTTTCTGGTCTGACAACATTGTCCGCTTTCGACTTATCTTCACAACGCGCCCATACTGTGATAAATTTCTATGAAAAGGACTCGTGCATAATCGCAGATTGGTGGTGGGGTGGAGGTGGGGGGTCGGGGTTAGGAGGGGGATGGTATCGAAGCTCGGTTTCTATTTGAGCTAGGACCATGGCACGAATAGTTTCTAGTTTAGCCTGGACCAGCTGCCATTTGTATAGCAACTCGAGCATCTGTCCTACTGTAGCTACGTTACGACTACGGTGTATTAAGCAAAATTTGAACGACGAATCTGAGCTTTCGTCCAGGGATATTGTGCGTATCGATTAATTCCCCTCCCAAAATTTTCATTGGGCTGAAATTAATGCTCAGATAATGACACCATTTGTGTGTGCATCGTTCGGATCTTACGTGCAAAAACAGTCATCCTTAAATACCTCTGGACTGGAGAGAGACCGATGTTCAAATTTGGTCCATTGGTATATCGGACCATCGTAAAGGATATGTTTGAAACATATGAAAAAAATTATTTCGTTTGTATTTTACTGGTAAGGAACACATTTTTCTGGGAGGCTTCTGAAGCGAACAGTTTCCATACTTTAAATTTGTATGAAGTGGTTCAAACTTTGGAAGAAGCTAGGCCGGCCGGAGTGGCCGTGCGGTTCTAGGCTCTACAGTCTGGAACCGAGCGACCGCTACGGTAACAGGTTCGAATCCTGCCACGGGCATGGATGTGTGTGATGTCCTTAGGTTAGTTAGGTTTAATTAGTTCTAAGTTCTAGGCGACTGATGACCTCAGAAGTTAAGTCGCATAGTGCTCGGAGCCATTTGAACCATTTGAAGAAGCTAGATTAGCGGGTTGGGGTTGATTTGGGAGAAGAGACGAAACAGCGAGGTCATCGGTCTCATCGGACTAGGAAAGGATGGGGAAAGAAGTCAACCGTGCTCTGGAAAAGGAACCGTCCGGGCATTAGCCTGAAGCGATTTAGAGAAATCACGGAAAACCTAAATCACAATGGCCGTAAGCGGGATTGAACCGTCGTCCTCCCGAATGCGAGTCCAGTGTGATAACCACTGCGCCACCTCGCTCGGTCAAAAAGAAGTTACATAAATGGATAAAGGCGAAATGAAATATTTTTTTATCTAGTAATCCTTACCTGTTGTCGAGATACGATAGTTTAAAAATAGAGCTGAATGTAATACGTATAATTCGCTCTTACTTGAACTGAAAGCGCGGAAACGGTTTAACATGAATCAAAAAAATAAGGAATGCTTTCTTCCCCTAAAATTGAAAACTCTCTTCAAAAAATTTAGATTCATTTCGAATTTACGTGCAAGAACCACGTGGTTTCTTTTTCTTTTTTTTTACGCGCGCCGCATCTGTGTCTCTTGTTTGTGCGAATCGGTTCAAATTTCGTAAGAAAGTAGACAGATACATGTAAGTAATGCTCGTCTTGTTGTTTTGTGAAAGCATTATCCACTGGCATGATAGAAGCACCATAGAAGCACAATAAAAAACAGTACCGGATCAATCGTAGACCGAATCGACAGAAATCTGCATCGTTTGCCAAAGTGTGACGGTCTAATGTCAAAATAATGGCAGAGTACAAGTTGGGAACGAGAATGAATATTGCTTCCTACTATGCCACAAGAAAGGCATATATGCCCCGGGCAGAATTACGGATGTAATAGGACGGAACTATCTCCTAGCAGCTTCAAAGTCATTTAAATCAAAACATCTTGACATATTTACGAATTTTACGGGGTCTACGTCCCCAGCGCAGTGAGCTCTCTTAGCTATACGGTGTTGTCACACCTGCTTCTTGTAGTCTATAGGCTATAGCCCCTGATTCTGTGCCCCAAATCCAGGAGATTCACCAGTCATAGTAAACAATATATAATATTATATGGTGAAAGGGAAAACAAATAATAGGTAAACAAAGTTTTTCCAGAGGAATAAAGTATCTGGAGGTGGATACACTGTGCACTCAGGTAACAAAAATCATGTTACAGCGATGTGAACATACACAGTCGTCGACAGTATAGCGTACTTGAGATATAAAATGGCGGTGCATTATGCAAAGTTGTCAGTGTGCTCAGGTGATTTATGTGAAAATATTTCCGACGGGATAATGACCGCCCGGTGGGAATTAACAGACTCTGAATGTGGAACGGTAGTTGGTACTAGAAGCGCGGGGCATTCCATTTCGGAAATCGTTAACGGATTCTATATTCTGAGACCGAAAGTGTCAAGACTGTGCCCAGAATACAAAATCTGCGACATTTCATCAACGCGGTGGCTCACGGGCTTTACTTAACGGCCGACAGCAGTGGCGTTTGCGAAGAGTTGTCAGTGCTAACGGACAAGCAACTCTTCGTGAAATAACCACAGAAATCAATGTGGGACGTACGACGAATGTATCCGTTAGGACAGTGCGACGGATTGTGGCGTTAATGGGCTATGGCAGCAGACGACCAACGCGAGTGCGTTTGCTAACTGCACATCATCGCCGGGATCATCCCTGCTGGGCTCGTGACCACAACGGTTGGACCCTAGACGACAGAAAAACCGTGCCCAGGTCAGATGAGTCCCGAATTCATTTGGTAGGTGCTGAAGGTATCGTCTCAGAATGACGCAGACCCCACGAAGCTATGGATGCAAGTTGTCAACAAGGTAATGCACAAGCTGGTGGTGGCTCCATGCTGGTGTGGGCAGTGTTTACATGGAATGGACTTGGTTCTCTGGTCCAACTGAACCGATCATCGATTGGAAATGGTTATATTCGGCTACTATTAGGCCATTTGCAGCCATTCGTGGACTTCGTGTTCCCAATCAACGATGGAATTTTTATGGATGAGAAGTCTATGTGTCACTGGAGCACCATTGTTCGTGACTGGTTTGAAGTACATTCTGGACAATTCAAACGAGTGGTTTGGCCACCCAGATTGCCTGACATAAATCACATCGAACATTATGGCATATAATCGAGCGGTCAGTTTGTGTTCAAAATTCTGCACCGACAGTAGTTTCGTAATTACGGACAGCTACAGAGGTAGCATGGATCAGTATTTATGCAGGGGTCTTTCAACGACTTGAGTCCAAGCCACGTGGAGTTGCGGCAGCAGGCTGGATAAAGGAGATCCGATACAATGTTAGAAGGAATCCTATGTCTTTTCTCACCTCATGGTACTGCATGACATAAGTACTAACATTACCAAGTAAAAAAGCGCGGATATGTTATGAAGTTGTGATTTAAGTGTCCTAGTTCCCTTCTATTACATCCCTAACTCTGCCGAGGACATGTTCTTCTTTTGTGGAATGATGGGAGGATTTTTCAGTCTGGTATTATTATTACGATCCACTCTTTGCTAATTTGGGCTTGTATCATACTTTCAAGCCCGCCCGGTTGGCCGTGCGGTCTACCGCGTGGTCCCCGGCACGAATCCGCCCGGCGGATTTGTGTCGACGTCCGGTGAACCGGCCAGTCTGTGGATGGTTTTTAGGCGGTTTTCCATCTGCCTCGGTGAATGCGGGCTGGTTCCCCTTATTCCGCCTCAGTTACACTATGTCGGCGATTGCTGCGCAAACAAGTTCTCCACGTACGCGTACACCACCATTACTCTACCACGCAAACATACGGGTTACGCTCGTCTGGTGTGAGACATTCCCTGGGGGGTCCACCGGGGCAGAACCGCACAGTAACCCTGGGTTCGGTGTGGGGCGGCGGAGGAGTGAAGTGGACTGCGGTAGTCGTCGTGGGGTTGTGGACCACTGCGGCTGCGGCGGGGACGGAGCCTCTCCGTCGTTTTTAGATCCCCGGTTAACATACAATACAATACAAAACAATCATACTTTCAAGTGGCAGCTGACGCGTAATCCGCTATTTCCTCGTGATTAAATTATGCTCTGTGAAAATTGTGCCAGGCGTCTCCCCATTTCTTTCCCCCAGTTAACCTACTCTTTTTCCATGTCTTCCTATTCTTTCTATGAGATGTTTTGCTTCATCTCATCAGACTTGTGATCATTTTCTTAAACATATGTGGAGTTAGTAGACACATAAGGTGGTGTAGTTTTCGTTTCTATCTTGATTACGATAATGCACTCAGTTTGTGTTGCATGATAGCTTACTCACGTAAACTTAATTGATTGCCGCGTAAGATACATACAAGAATACATAACACATTATAGTTTCTTTCAGTATTTAAATTCTTTTCAGTACTACTTATTTGTATCTTTCTTTTCCTTTATTCCCAGTATATTGTACGTTTCCGGTAGCAATAATTGAGCAAAACGGCAGTGAAAAAGCACTACCTCAGGAAACAATTCAGCCCTTGCTGAATCAGTTAACTCAAATACGGCCTGATGATGTGGATTTATGTAAGATAGTAGACTTTCTTGTTCATCATTAGACCTACCGCTGCATTATCATACACAATTTTGTGTCCATAGCTCTGTTATCCAGCGTCCATAAATACCCTACTTCACCATTTCCTGATATATCTGACGTCAGTCTATCCAATTCCCATTTTACTTTCTCTTACCTATATTCCAGATTTACGGATTTAACATTCCAAGCTCCGACTCGTAGAACGACAGTTTTGTTTTTCCTGATGATAACATCCTCCTGAGTACTCTTTGACCAATATTCCTAAGGGACTATTTTACCCAAGAGGATGCCATCGCCGTTAGGGATGTAATAGATCTGCGTGCCCTCGGAAAAAATTGTGTCTTGTTTTGACTCATTCGCAGTACCTACATAGCAAAGCTATGTTGGCTAGAGTTACAAGACTAGACTAGTCAGTCATCTTGACTATTGATTCTACAACGACTGAAAAAGCTGTTGCTCCTCTTAATGAACTGCAGTCTGATCTGTCCTCTCCACAGATGACCCTTCGTTGTGGTGGGACCTACAGTACGGCTACCTGGCCGTTTAGGCACACAAGCCAGTCCACCTCGGAAACGTCTACTATACATGTGGGGCAACAACTTGTACTAGCTGAAATGTTCATTTTCTACCACTCTGTACACAGAGTTTATACAGTGTGTATACTTTTCTTCTGACAGGTCTGAGAGACACTGAGTGAAACAGCGTTTTTGCTGATGAGTGACGGGTCATACTCACAAAGAAAAGTTAGGTTACGGTATTTTAGGTTATAACGTCTCTTAGTGAAGTAATTGACACGAAGAACTATCTCAAGTGAATAGATGGGCAATGACCTACAGTATCAGGAGTCACAATGTTGAATAAACCATTCAGATATTCACCGGTCGTTATTCCTCATTAGAATGGTTTGGCTGGAAATTTCTGGCGGAATTCAGTAATTGTGCCTTTAGCATTAGGCTACTTTATTGCACAGGGGTGCTGCTCATTTTTCCACTTGAAATATTAAAGCTACATAGTAGTTCATGTACTGCCGGCCGCGGTGGTCCTGCGGTTCTAGGCGCTCAGTCCGGAACCGCGCGACTGCTACGGTCGCAGGTGCGAATCCTGCCTCGGGCATGGGTGTGTGCGATGTCCTTAGGTTAGTTAGGTATAAGTAGTTCTAAGTTCTAGGGGACTGATGACCACAGATGTTAAGTCCCATAGTGCTCAGAGCCATTTGAACCAAGTTCATGTACTCTTATAAAATAGGTGAGATTAAATATTGTTTCTCTCTTTCTTAGAAGGATATGTGCTGTGCTGAGGTAGATATTTATAACAAATTAAAACTGTGCGACAGAATGGAACACCAAACCATGTTGAAGTCCCAGTCCACTATACTATTTTGTCTCAAATATTGAAAGTTGAAGTAAGTTTACAGGTTACAGCACTAATTAAATTTAACTAAAATGTATGAACAGCATTTTCATAAATGTTTCCAGAAATTATGAAAGTGTGTAGAGTGAATGAAAGCGTGGGAAACTCATTTCTATGTCATTTTGTATATTCATAATATGCAATATTTTTCTTCTTTTTAGTATTTTGTCACAGCTACAGACCACAGCCAAGCAACGCTGTGGCAGTGACGAGCAGTGTAGTGTAGAAATGTTCGCGATCTCTTTCGTGTACATGTCTGATGCTAAAAACATGTGTATTCACCGAATATGTTCAATTAATGGTGGTCACCTTCAAGGTAGCTACAGTTTAAGTCCAAACACATGACTGTATTCGTTCCTCCTAGTCTTTAAAAACATTTGTGCCAACAGTTTATTGCAGTACTGCGTGGAGGTTCTTCTGCTGTAGCCTTTTACATGAGTGCGACACACTTCTGCAGTAGGTTACTCATCCACTGCTTCTGAGTAGTCTGATTTTCACGGGGCCTAACACTGCGTAAGAACGTCGCGGATGGTCGAAAACCAGTAACTCAGTAATATTCCATGTCAAACAATACCTCAGCAATGCATATTCGCCTTTTATCGTAGGTATTACATTTCATACTCTTTGTAATTGTCTAGATGACATTAACACCTTTCGCGACGACTGGGGGACGCATTACTTAGTTCGCATTGCTTGAGAAGAATGTGTCGCGTCGTCGACTATGTACTGTGTGATTAAGACGTCTTCCGAAGGATTAATAATTTTCTTCCTTCACAACATCGTTCTTATTTACTTACTCCATGGCACTACGGCCCTGTGAGGACCCTGGCCTCCTCGATCACAGACTCCCAGACGTGTCGGCCTTCAGCACGCCTGCGCCACTTCCTCACTGCCACTGCTCTGAGGTCGGCTTCCACATCTTCCAGCCATCTCACACTCAGTCGCCCTCTCCTTCTTTTACCACCAGGATGTCCTAGCATCATCATGTTCTTCGGAAGCCTTTCTTCTGTCATCTGTTGCACATGTCCTAACCATCTTAGCCTTCCGATTTTAACTGAGGTTACCAAATCAGGTTCCTTGTACAGAGGTCTCATTTCTTCATAAGTCCTAATTTTCCATAACTCTCCTTCTTTTACAGGATCAAAAATCTTCCTCAGCACTTTCCTTGCCCAGATATTTAGCATCTTCTCCAAAGCCTCCGTCAGCATCTATGCCTCACCGCCATACATAAGAACTGGTTAGATCACTGTTTTGTAAAGTCTCAGCTTTAATTTCCTACTTAGGGTCTTACTTTTGAGCATGGAGTATAGTGTCGTATATGATATGCTGGCAGCGTTAATTCGGTTTGCTATATATGCCTCCCCTTTGCTTTCTGGTGTTATTACTGAACCAAAATACATAAAACTGTCTACTCTTTCGAAGCTGTACCCTTCTAACTGTAGATCATGTATGTTTCTTCTAGCTCTCTCAGTTACCGTGTACTTCGATTATGTTTCATTAATTTCTAAACCAAGGTTCTTGGCAGTTGCTTCATACTCTTTGTAAATATTGCCTCTTGGGTTTTTGGTTATTGATCTTACTGCATTCTGTAGTGCCAGGCTGAATAGTGCTGGGGCTAATGAGTCTCCCTGTCTTAGGCCTTCTTCCGTTGAACTTTAACCTGGCTTTTGCTGTTTTCCATGGTCATCTTAGTTCATTTCATTAGCTTCTTAGGAAGTTTGAATGTCTGTATTGTTTTCCATAGTGCTGATCTTTTAAATCTGTCATAGGCCTGTTTAAGGTCTATAAAGAGATGTTCTAATCGTACGTTATATTCGTAGGTCTTCTCCAACATCATACGTACTATAAAGATATAGTCAGCTGTAGACCTCCGAGATCTGAAGCCTTCCTGGTATCGCCAAGAAACCTTTCTACTCTTCTACTTATTCTCTTTGTTATAGCAGTAGAAACGATTTTGTAGACGATGCTCAGCAGAGATGTTCTTCGGTAGTTCTTACACTACATGCGTGATCCTTTCTTATGTATAGAGCAGTTGGTTGCTAACTTTCAGTCCTCTGGCATTTTCTTTGTTTCCCAGGCTATTGTAATTGTTTTGTACATCCTTCTTACTAATATTTCACCTCCATGTTTTACCATTTCCGCTGTTATGAGGTCGTATCCAGGAGCTTTGTTATTCCTAAGTTGCTTCATAATTTCTCTTAACTCTTTATCGAGGGTGGTTCTGTGTCTACTATTTCATCTCCATCAATCCATCTTGTTCTTCTTCAGTTTCTTCTCTAGCCCGTCCATTTCTCTCTTCACAACTGATGTGTCTTTTTGACACTAACACTTAAAAGTACAACATCGTTCTGCCCAAATATTAAAAAGAGAAATATGCTTAGGATCAAAACTCCATGCAACACTGTCAATCAGAACTGGAGCAGAAAATTATTGAAAGAATTCCTGCGTTGAATTTGACAGATGCCCCCATATTTTTCGTCACAATACGTTTCAGTGACAATCTGTCACGATCACTGAACACACACTCTTGTGCACGTTGTGACTAAGCGGGTGATGGTGCTCCGCTTTCACTGTGTACGTTATATATCGCCGATACGGTGCCTCTTTAAACACCAAACAATTCGGATACCTTGTTTACGAAAGGACCTATCATACGAAAACCGTCAGTTTGTCCACTTTCGACACCGTGCACTCACAACTACACAGAACACTGTCCCGACCACAGCTGCCACTTGTAACGTACGCAGGACACTGCACAGTTGCCGTGCAGGGTAACTACAGCAGCGCAAGCTGCAGACCAGGCTAGCATCTGAGTTTGTTTTCAAACATGAGTTTATAGTGTTGGTTCCACAGTTTTGTCCAACCCCTGTATCTACTGTAGATGACCTGAGTGAATAGAGATGAAACATCAATGAAAACATTAAATTTTGAAGCCTATACAGGGCAGTCCATTGATAGTGACCCGGCCAAATATCTCACCAAATAAGCATCAAATGAAAAAAACTACAAAGAATGAAACTCGTCTAGCTTGAAGGGGGAACCAGATGGCGCTATGGTTGGCCCGCTAGATGGCGTTGCCATAGGTCAAACGGATATCACTTGCGTTTTTAAAAATAGGGACCCTCATTTTTATTACATATTCGTGTAGTACGTAAAGAAATATGAATGTTTTAGTTGGACCACTCTTTTCACTTTGTGATAGATGGCGCTGTAATAGTCACAGACGTGTAAGTACGTGGTATCACGTAACATTCCGCTAATGCGGACGGTATTTGCTTCGTGATACATTCATTACCCGTGTTGAAATGGACCGTTTACCAATTTCGGAAAAGGTCGAAATCGTGTTGATGTATGACGATTGTGATCAAAATGCCCAACGGGCGTGTGCTATGTATGCTGCTCGGTATCCTGGACGACATCATCCAAGTGTCCAGACCGTTCGCCGGATAGTTACGTTATTTAAGGAAACAGGAAGTGTTCAGCCACATGTGAAACGTCAACCACGACCTGCAACAAATGATGATGCCCAGTTAGGTGTCTTAGCTTCTGTCGCGGCTAATCCACACATCAGTAGCAAACAAACTGCGAGAGAATCGGGAATCTCAAAAACGTCGGTGTTCAGGATGCTACATCAAGATCGATTGCACCCGTACCATATTTCTATTCACCAGGAATTGCATGGCGACGACTTTGAACGTCGTGTACAGTTCTGCCACTGGGCACAAGAGAAATTACGGGACGATAACAAATTTTTTGCACGCGTTCTATTTAGCGACGAAGCGTCATTCACAAATAGCGATAACGTAAACCGGCATAATATGCACCATTGCGCAACGGAAAATCCACGATGGCTGCGACAAGTTAATGTATTGTGCGGCATTATGGGAGGAAAGATAATTGTCCCCCATTTTATCGATGACAGTCTAAATGGTGCAATGTATGCTTATTTCCAACGTAATGTTCTACCGATGTTACTACAAGATGTTTCACTGCATGACAGAATGGCGACGTACTTCCAACATGATGGATGTCCGGTACATAGCTCGCGTGCGGTTGAAGCGGTATTGAATAGCATATTTCATGACAGGTGGATTGGTCGCTGAAGCACCATGCCATGGCCCGTACGTTCCCCGTATTTCTTTCTGTGGGGAAAGTTGAAGGATGTTTGCTATCGTGATCCACCGAGAACGCCTTACCACATGCGTCAGCGCATTGTCAATGCATGTGCGAACATTACGGAAGGCGAACTACTCGCTGTTGAGAGGAATGTCGTTACACATATTTCCAAATGCATTGAGGTTGATGGACATAATTTTGTGCATTTATTGCATTAATGTGGTATTTACAGGTAATCACGCAGTAACGTAACAGCATGCGTTCTCAGTAATGATAAGTTCACAAAGGTACACGTATCACATTGGAAGAACCGAAATAAAATGTTCAAACGTACCTACGTTCTGTATTTTAATTTTTAAAAAAACCTACCTGTTACTAAAAACAGTTGGTAACAGGTCTAAAATTGTGAGCCATATGTTTGTGACTATTACAGCGCCATCTATCACAAAGCGAAATAAGTGGTCCAAAGAAAACATTCATATTTATTTACGTACTACACGAATATGTAATAAAAAATGGGGATCCCTATTTAAAATAAAAAAACGTAGTTGATGTCCGTTTGACGTATGGTAGTGCCATCTAGCGGGCCAACCATAGCGCCATCTAGTTTCCCCCTTCAAGCTAGACAAGTTTCGGCTTTGTAGTTTTTCCGTTTGACGCTTATTTCGTGAGATATTTGGCCCGGTCACGATCAATGGACCACCGTGAATACAGGCAAATAACCCTCCATGAAAGTTACGAGATAGTCATTGACTTAAGCACTCCCAATTACTAGAAGTGGGGTATTATACAGTTGCTACTAACGCTGGTCGATGTGCTGTACATACCCACGAAGAAATTTTTCCTTATTTGTGAGTCAGCAATAGTAGTCTGTGTGCAGATGTGTTTCGGTCCCGAAAAGTAGTCTTTGCGTTATATCGGTCAATCAAATCAAAATTTGATCGGTGGTACAACAACGTAGCGAAAAGCTAGTCACAATGGGATACTCACTTATATTGCCCATTATACCCGTAAACTAGAAAAAGATTTCATCGCTACGGCCTACAAGTTTTATGTGGTGCGACAAAAGCCATCAAATTGAATAACTGTAAAAATAAGCAGCTAATTGTCATTTGTGACGACCACTGATGCAGAATATTGCAATTATCCAGTTAACAAGTAACCGGCATTACAGAGTATTCTCCATAAATCCCTTTCCACTCGTTGTTAATGAATATCAAAGGAAGAATAATGCTAATATTTACAATCATCACGCATCATTGTGTGCCATTAAGTTTCATAATTATCCCGAATAACCAGCAGAATTACTGATTAAATGGGTAGAGCAGACCGAAATTGTATTAGAGAGAAATTTATATATTTTGTGTGGCGATCATTTCCCATAAAAGCAACAACACATGCGCACATGGAATCGCTTACACCGTTTATTCCGTTCACTGCGTGTGTGTGTGTGAAAGAGAGTGAGGGAGGAAGAGAGAGGGAGAGGGAGAGATAAAGGACAGGCCGTTCACGAACACAGACCGCAACTGATGAATCTTTTTTCTTCTGGGTGGAAACCCTTATTCTTCGTAAGAAATGTGTTAATTTACTATACATTTGATTATCGAGCAAGCCGCGGCAGTTGTAAAGCCACTGAATTTCTAATGGAGATGAGCAGATGAGCAGATTCAAAACCCCTTCCGGTCGTCTTGGTTTAGGTTTTGGCGATTAGTGTGAATGTCGGAATGGTTTCTTTGAGAAAGACACAGCCTACTTCTCATGACGCAGTGTTCCTTTTCTAATAACATCATCTCTGACATGACAACTATCCCAGTATTGTTTTGTTCGTTTATTGAGTAAAATGCGTTCATTACAGTGAGTATTAATTAAATACAGTACTATTTCCATATAGATAAAGATGATTATGTTATTTCATCCACGGCACAGTATCAGTCCACTGCACAATTGTCAATTAATCTTAAAAAGATTGCTTAGAACAACGAATATCGTTATGCAGTTAACATTTATACTTTTCTTTGTACTTTAGTGTGAGGATAATTGGCCCGATCACAGCAGGATTGGAGTCCTTAGACTCTGGTGAAGGTAACTAGAGGAACCTGTCCAAATACTGTAGCATACAAGAGAAAAAACAACTCCGCTGCAAACCGCAAAAACTTTTTAACTGTCAATTTAACGTAGAACGTCTAAGAGATAATACCTGCACCATAACTACTTTGTTTTACTGCAGGTCTACAGAACCTTAGCTACAATAACAATAATGTAACACAGTAAGTTTGCAGGTAGGTCTAAAAATCAATTAAAATAACGTTAAAATCATGCTTTTTGGACATATTGAGGGCATAAATGCACTAATTAGCAATTAAATGATAAAACACGGTGATGAGTTCTTGGACTGGAACCAATTCGAAGCAATGGCTGAACGGACAACACCAGATCAGTAAATCTGGTCTGATGTTGTTTTGATATAATAAACAACTTTTTCAGAATTAAGCTTCCGATATGTTAGCTGACCCAAGCAGGTGACCTTTCGTTGAGCTCCACATTTCACGTCGTTTTTGTGAGATATGCTGACAATGAAGCGTTCATCTTTGTCATGCTAGTGTAAAATGAGACACAAACTTAGCAAAGTGCAAAGTCCGAGTGGAAATTTGGAAATTTGTTGTAAGTTCTATGGGACCAAACCGCAGAGATCATCGGTCGATAAGCTTACCCACTGCTTAATCTAACTTAAACTTACGCTAAGGACAATACACAGACCCATGCCAGATGGAGGACTCGAACCTGCGACGGGGGGAGCCGCGCGAACCTTGGTAAGGCTCCCTAGACCACGCGACAACACTGCGTGGTGAAATCCGCGTGGTTTGTACATTTATCTACTTGTATTTACGTACACGAGCAGACTTATGTTATTTCTTTGTCTCCATATAAAATCACATGCGACGGATGGAGCCGTTTCAAAAACTTTGGCCCATGTTTTTGAGGTGAAATTTAAACGTAATTTTCATGTCGTTTTTATCAAAACTCAGGCGAGTGTCGTGATACTGTTTGTAGTACTTTGTCGTCAATGGTAAATGTAACCAAAGGTTTTCAGAACTATTATATAGTGTGTAGTATTATATCGTGAATTGTAAAAGAAACTGACTTTCAGAAAAGTTTTGGCCACAGTATCCTCCTTCCAAAAAAACATTTCACTAATTTAATGCGTTATTTATGTGTAAAAAGGTATATTTTTGAGAATGTTCGTAAGCTTGCAGACATGTGATTTCGGGAATTTTCGTAAGTTACGAGTGTTTTGCATAACATATTTTGTAGTAAATCGGCGTTTGTGATTTACAGTTAATGTAAATAAGTAACATATCGTGTCACATTGTATTTCTCTTTTAAAATCATGGAATATTGTCTGTATTTATCGTGAATAAATGTTGTTGTCGAATTTGTTAGTGACCATAACCTGAATACTGTTTGAGAGAAATAGTACAAACGTACCATGATGCTGTTGTCGTAATAAATATCTCGTTTTGGCTGTACGTCGCTTTAGTTCTAAAAGGGTACTAGTAGTACTTGTGGCAGATCTGGCTCATAAACCAAAAGAGAATCAGCAAGGTTAGTTTAAAGTTATTTGTTTACTGTTCTGCAAAATATTGCACCAGGAATATCACAGTGTTTGCTGTTTTTGAGCAGGGAATGAGTTAGTTGCTGTTCGTAAGCAGCTGCGTAACGCTCACGCTACGGTCAAGGGATACGAACAGTTGTCTTGTGAGGGCTAGGGAGATTACGCACTGGCTATCCCAAAGACTCCTCAAGTTCTATCCTGTGTATACTCTCTCTTAGGAGGAAATGCAGAATACATCATTTCTAGTCACTTGAAAGTGAGTGACGTGTCAATGGTAGGTCAAGGCTAATTGTACGGAGAAGACAGGGACCAGGGAAAACTCAGGTTGCTACATCCATCATCCTAACCAACAAGATGCAGTTGCTGTCTTCTACTGAAACAGAAACTAAGCCATTGAGAATAACCGTGTTGGGAAAACAGTTGCGTTCTAAGTCAAGAAGAGATAAACGCAAACGGATACGGGTTTATTAATTATCGGTAATGCAAACATATGGTGAGTAACGTACCCCTTAGGTAAATGACAGCAAGGGATGGAAAGGACGCCAGGTGCACTCATTGCGCATGCCTTGACGGCCTCGTTCAACATCTTGGACGGGTTATTCCGGAAGTCACTGAGGTAACATGGTACAGTCAGGTACAGATCATTTTGGCGACTAGCAGAGAAGGTTGACAATACCAGCCTTGCTCACGGAGTTTCAAAGAAACTCACTGTCTGGGCAATTGCCGCCAGATCAGATCGTCGCCATCTGCATCTCAGTGGGGGCTTGAACCAGAGACTGTGTTATTTCCATGACAAGGTAGGCTGTGACTTCCTAGACCTTTACCATTGTGTTGAGAAGTGTAGGGTCCACCTAAATGACTCAGGTGTGTACACCAGAGGCAGCTATCCAGATCTCCAACGTTTTTCCAGCCCGCCTCGAATTCCTCTCTCCAGTGCCAATCTTTTCATCTCAGCGTAGCATTTGCAACCTATGTCTTCAATTATCTGCTGGTTGGAATCATGTCTACAGTTTTTACAGTCTTCGTCCTAGAACGATGGAAGTTATTCCCGGATGTCTTAACAGGTGTCCTATTATCCTGTCTCTTCTTTTAGTCAGTTTTTCCATACATTCCGCCGGCCGCGGTGGCCGAGCGGTTCTAGGCGCTACATTCCGGAACCGCGCGACTGCTACGGTCGCAGGTTCGAATCCTGCCTGGGGCATGGATGTGTGTGATGTCCTTAGGTTAGTTAGGTTTAAGTATTTCTAAGTTCTAGGGGACTGATGACCTCAGATGTTAAGTCCCATAGTGCTCGGAGCCATTTGAACCATACATTCCGTTCCTCGCCGAATCTCTGGAGAACGTTTTCATTTCTTGCGTTATCTATCTAATTTTCAAATTCGACTGTAGCACATGCCTCGAATGCTCCTGTTATCTTTATTCTGGTTTTCCCGCGGTCCACTTCTCACTACCATACAACGCTGTGATCAGAAATTTCTTTCTCAAATTGAGGCCTATGTTTGATACTAGTAGACATCTCACAGCCAGGAATGCCTTTTCTGCCAGTGGTAGTCTGCTTTTTATGTCCTCCTTCTTATGTTCATCATCCGATATTTTGCTGTCTAGATTGCAGAGAGCTTTAACTTCATGTACATCGTGATCACTAACTTTGACATTAAGTTTCTCGCTGTTTTCATTTCTGCTGTTTCTCATTATTTTCATCTGTGTTTGATTTACTCTCAGTTCATATTCCGTACTGATTAGACTACGCATTCCATTCAACAGATCCTGTAATCCTTCTTCGCTTTAAATGAGGATATCAATGTCACTGGCGAATATTATCATTGATATGCTTTCGCCTTGACTTTCAATCCACCTTTATTTGATTAGCGACGTCGCTTCTTCGATGTAAACACTGAAGCGTAGAGTGAAAGATTTACACCCTTTTTAATTCGTGCACTTCGTTCGAATATCTTATACTATCTCACACTGTCGAACGCTTCTACCACGACTACAAATCCTACGGACATGTCTTGACTTTTCTTCAGTCTTGCTTCCATTATCAACTGCAACGTCAGTACGCCTCTCTGCTGCCTTTACCTTCCCTAAAGCCAGACTTTTCGGCATCTAACACATTATAAATTTTTGTACCATTCTTCTCTGTATTATTCCTATCAGCAACATCGATGCATGAGCTGTTAAGCCGACTGTGCTGTAATTGTCGCACTTGTCGGCTCTTGAAATCTTTTAAATTGTGTGGATGATTTTTCCAAAAGTCAGATGGTATGTCGGCAGGCTTATACATTCTACACACCAACGTGAATAGTAGTTTTGTTGCCACTTCCCCAATGATTTTAAAAATCTGATGGAATGTTATCTGTCTCTTCTGCCTTAGGGGCCCTCAATGCAATCTTTCCACCTATCCGCCCTCCTCTGCATTTAACGGTGGAATTCTCCTGGCACTCTTAATACTACAGCCCTTGCTTTTAATTTTACCAAAGGCTTTTTTGACTTTCATATATGCTGAGTCAGTCCTTCCGAGAATCATTTCCTTTTGGGTTTCTTCACATTTTTTATTCACCCATTTCACCTTAGCTTACCTGCACTTCCTACTTAGCTCATTCCTCAGTTACTTGTATTTCTGTATTTCTGAATTTCCTGGACCATTTTTGTACTTCCTTCTTTAGTCGATCAGCTGAAGTATTTCCTCCGTTACCCACGGTTTCTTTGCAGTTGCCTTCCTTGTACCTATGTTTCTCTTTTCAAGTTCTGCGATTCCGCTTTTCAGAGCTGTCCATTTCTCTTAATGAAATGCGTAACGAGCTATTTATTATCACAGTTATCTATAGCCTCAGAGAACTTCAAGCGTATCTTTTCATTCCTTAGTATTTCCGTTTCCATCTTCTTTGCGCATTCATTCTTCTTACTAGTGTCTTAATCTTCGACCTACGCATAATCATTGCTAAATTGTGACCTGAGTCTCTATTTGCTCCTTTTACGCCTTACAATCGCATATCTGATTTCAGAATCTCTGCCTTACCATGATGTAATCTAACTGGAATCCTCCCGGATCTCCCGACTCTTTCCAAGTCTACCTTTTCTTCTCGCTGCTGTTGCTGTTTGTAAGCAGCATTATTCGCTATTACTAGTTGAAATTTACTGTAGAACTCAATTAGTCTTTGTCCATACAATCCAAATAACAACAGCTGTAGGGAACCCAGAAGTATTAGTGCAAGATCCAAAGAACCACTGTCTTCCCCCGCAGGTGAGAGTATTAATATTCTAGTAATTAAGAGTCGAAGTATTCGCAGCAAAGTCCCAGAGTTTGAAGGACTCCTAAAAGCAGTAACACTCACTTGATACCAGGTACAGAAAGCTGGTAGAAACTTGAAGCTGACTGCAGTGAGACTTCTGGAGAAAACTTAAGCGTATACCAATGTGATGGCCTAATGGGAAGTGAAGGTGGTGCATTTGTTGCAGTGGACAAGAAACTCACAACCACCGAACACCGAAACTGAATCTGCACGCGAGACTGTTAGGGCATGACTCAGTATTAAGTGTGGGCATAATATTGTAACTGGATCCTTCTACCGACCACCAGATTCCCCTCCTGATGTAAACGAAAAACTTGTAGCAAACCTTAGTTCGCCTCTAAATAAGTTCCATAGTCACACTGTAACAAATGGAGGAGACTTTTAATCATCCAAAAAGCAACTCGGAAAATTATAGTTTTCTTAAAGTTGAGTGTGACAAGACATCCTGTGACTTAGCTAGTTACTTGTTCCATACATCAAACTCACGATAGTCTTTATGATGAACATGTCAGCAGAATAAACATAGAAGTTACACATCTTCAATTAAAGAAAAAAAATATTTATACGACTGCATGCAGGCCATTTACAGGCCTTTTTTCCGCTCTGTCTTTTTTTCTTAAATGAGTAAGTGTATCTACTCAAGAAATCGTCTACGGTATACAAGGAGTTGTTACGGAGAAAATTCTCCAATTTACATTTCAAAAAGTTTCTGTCAGACTTTGTATTTACGTGGGAAGATTTTCTGCATTTTCACCCCTGTCTGTGCCAAAGTTAGATTCATTACAGGGCAAGGGCAATACGTATCACTTTTCCTTCTAATGTTGTGAATATCTCTGTTAATCGCTAATTTAGATTTATTATTGATAACAAATTTATTAAGTGTCTAAATGTACTGTGTGACTATGGTTAACATCGTCAGCTGCTTAAAGAGATACCTCAGGGTGCACTTGAATGAATTCCACAATTAACTTTAATTAAATCGCCGGAAACCACAGTAATCTTGAACTTTTTGAGTGACATTTCCGCCGTTTCACTGTCTTTTGTTCATTTATTTAACACAATCGTGAGCTCGGCTTTATAGCCATTCTCAAGTGCACGTTGAAATGTTAAAATATGTCTGACCTCTCTCTGTCTAGTGTTATTGTTGAAAAAATATATTTCTCATCTGATAGACCAGTCGTCGTATTAGAGTTATATATCGAAGAATCATAATATGGCTGACACTCTGCACAATTAAAAGTCATTAACACGCACTATGACGTATTTAACAGCTAATATATTCCTGTGACCTGAATTCATCACTTCTGTTCATCAGCTGACGGATCGGTTGATGACAATATCAGAGTGGGATGTACCCTCTACCATGATAAACACAGTGGTCTGTGAAATATGGATGCAGATGTGTCTGAAAAGCAAAGTTTGTTACAGGCTACAGAAAAGAAGTCTTAAAAGATCAGAGAAAAAATTTAATGGATGGGGTAACTGTGACTAATAAAAATGAATGGGGGGCAGACGATTGGATGGTAGGTGCATCAAATAATTTTTTTGTTGGACTACAAGTGATAAGAAAAGACCAAGCAAACGAGTGGAAAAACCTATTTTTATAACGTAATTTTCGATTTTTTAGATTTTTGTAATGAAACTCATAATTTAGGGAAAGGACAATATTTTAATTACATTCAGACTACATTGATAAGCAGAGTCAGCTTAATGCTCAAGCTGCAGAAGCCATCGTTTGCAACGTCGAACAGAGAGAGGCGCCAGGGGCGCCCAAGTCAAAAATTTTTACGAGGTGCCTGTCACAGGTAGAAACGAAAACTGAGGCGAGTAAAAGCGTTCGAGGGGATGTGGTGGAGGAGGGGGGCGGAGGGGGGTGAGCAGGGTGGCGCCTAATGGTATGTTGTTTATGTGGAAAAGGCTTCTAACCGGTCCTGTTACTAACACAAGGTAAACAAGGTAGTTAAAAAGATGAAATAATCAGCTATACAAACTCATCTCGGTAGAAGATAATCAGTCCTCACATATAAACTCTAAAGCGCGATTTGCCTCTATAGCAGGCCATTGTAAAGCACTGCCAAAAGAGTTTACATCTCACCAGGCAGAATTTTACAGCATGTATCTCTCGTAGTTTATTGATACACATCTGGTGGACCATCACAGATTAGGATCAGTTTCTTTCCTATATGCTATTCTTCAAGGACTTCCGTACGAAAAGTCTCGCAGACTTGAACTGGCGATGAATGCCTGTGTCCGATATATTTGTGATGTTCGTTATTACGATCATATCACCCCAGCCTATGAACAACTATCGTGGCTACGTACTGATAAACGTAGCAACTACCACAATTTATGTTTACTCCATTGTCTTCTCAATCATCAGACTCCCTCTTAATTATCCTCAACCATTACATTGCTATCTGAACAGCACAGCAGAAATACTCGATATCAACAAAGTAAGATCCTCTCAGTACCACCACACAACTCCGTCATGTTTGCTAAATCATTTTCTGTATCCGGAACACGACTTTGGGAACAATCTTCCTCAAAATATCAGAGAAATTAAATCACTTCCAGGCTTCAAAAAGCAGCTAATGGCTCACCTTCTCTCGCAATAGCTATCTCTCCCACATACAGGTCTGCAGCCCACACTCTTCAATCTCCCCCTCCCCCTAGAACTTTTCCCTTCTCCTCGCTTACAGAGTTATTTACTTAAATCAAGTCCTCTCCTAACAGCCACTGTTACTGCCATTCCAACTTTCTTGTTCTTCATCCTTTCTTTTTCTGACAGTACTAAACGTGATTTAAGTTGTTCTAAACTAGCCTATATTATTTTTAATGCACTTTGTTTTATTATTACTGTTATTATTGCCAGTTACGAAAATGGCTGGTTCAAATGGCTCTGAGCACTATGCGACTTAACTTCTGAGGTCATCAGTCGCCTTGAACTTAGAACTAATTAAACCTAACTAACCTAAGGACACCACACACATCCATGCCCGAGGCAGGATTCGAACCTGCGACCGTAGCGGTCGCTCGGCTCCAGACTGTAGCGCCTAGAACCGCACGGCCACTCCGGCCGGCTATTGCCAGTTATCCTTACTTCCATTATTGTGAACTATTATTATTATTATTATTATTATTATTATTACTATTATTAGCTTATTATCATCTCTAAGATTGTTATCATTTTCATGAATGTTTTGGTAATTTATTTGTATGTGTTGTTCCTGGTCAGATGTAAGAGAGAGCCTTAAGGCCCTAATCTGATCAGGCTAAATAAGCAAATAAATAAATAAATAAATAAAATATTTCACACCTCTTTTATCAAAATCAAAAAGCACTTCATATGCAGACTTACTAACTTCATCTACATGGTAAATGTAGATTTCGGACTTATTGATTTTCATATAATGGGTACTAAATACGTAAGCGCATAGCCGCCAAATGTAAAAAAAATTCCTGTGCATGAATATTCTGGAGCAGCACCTTTTGCATACACTGAGGTGAAAAAGGTCATGGGATAACGATCTGCACCTATGCAGGTGGCAGTAGTATCGCGAACACAAGGTATAAAAGGGCAGTGCATTGGCGGTGCTGTCATTTGTACACAGCTGATTCATGGGAAAAGGTTTTGGACGTGATTGTGGCCGCACCACTGGAATTAACAGCCTCTGAACGCGGAATGGCAGTTGGTACTAGACGCAAGGGCTTCCCATTTCTGAAATCGTTAGAGAATTCAGTATTCCGAGATCCACACTTTCAAGAGTTTACCGAGAATACCACATTTCAGGCATTACCTCTCACCACGGACGACACGGTGGCCGATGGCCTCCACTTAACGACCGAGAACAGCGACGTTTGTGTGGAATTGTCAGTGCTTACAGCCAAGCAATACTGTGGGAAATAACCGTAGAAATCAAGGAGGGGGGGGGGGGGCTACTATGAACATATCTGTTAGAAGAGTGCGGCGAAAGGTGACGTTAATGGGCATAATGGACTATGGCAGCAAACGACCGACGGAAGTGCCTTTTCTAACAGCACGACATCTGCTGCAGCGCGTCTCCTTGGCTCATGACCATATCGATTGGACCCCAGACTAATGGAAAATTGTGGCATGGTCAGACTAATCCAGATTTTCGATGGTGGCGCGAGCCGCACGAAGTCGTGGACTCACATTGTCAACAAGGCACTGTGCAGGCTGGTGGTTGCTCCAGAGTGGTATAGGCAGTATTTACATGGAGTGGACTGGGTCCTCTGGTAGAACTGAACCTATGATTGACTGGGACAGACTGGAATGGACTTCATGGTCTCAAATAACGATGGAATTTTTATGAATGACAATGCTATATGTCAACAGACCACAATTGTTAGTGATTGGTTTGAAGAACGTTCTGGACAATTCTAGCATATGATTTAGCCACCCATCGTACGTTTATAGGAGATAGTTGAGAGGTCCGGTCGAGCGCAACATTTTCGCAATTACGGACGGCTGTAGTGGCACCATGGTTCAATATTTCTGCCGGTGACTTCCAGCGACATGTTGAGTCCATCCCATGTCAAGCTGCTGCAATACGCTGGGAAAAAGAGGCCCTGCACGATATTAAAAGGTATCCCATGACGTTTGCCACCTCAGTGTATAATCAAAGCACAAAGCAGCAGTTTCTTCGTCGTCATTTTTAGACGCTTCTTGCGTGGTAGTTTAAAATATTTAGCCCTTCCTCTTGTGAACACTAAGCTCCGCCGTACGTTTAGCATTAGCATGTGAAGATTGAGACCTCAGTTTCGATTTCAGGCTTTCATATTGACTACACGTCAACTTGTGGCCAGCCGAAGGAGCACTCAAAGTTTTCATGAAAATAAGGTTAGTGACACTGGTATCCTACTGTAACCTGCAAGTCGTGGTATTCATTAATGAGTTTCGTATGAAATTTTGTGACATTTGATCAAGCATCCAGGTATGTTTTGTATTTTTTTCTCCGTACTGGGTCTCTTTAAGGATTGTTGCCAGGAATACCATTCCTCCTCGTGTTCTGGTCTGTTACGTCTTTAGGGGTAGTTACGGGAAGTTCTATGGATTTCTGCAGAAACGTTCTGAAAGACATGCTTTAGTACACTGCCACTCTTTCAATTGCAACTGTAAGAATTATTTATTATGACAGTGCTATCAAGAAACTTTTCACATTATTTTCCAAATTCTTGTCTTTTTCCCGTATGTTCCGCATCTACGATTAACTTCAGTAACTTTAATACAAGTCTGAATACAGATATCTAAAGCATGTATTTTTAAGGGAATGTAAATATCTCATTGTTTCCTTTATGACTTACTCGTTAATGTTTAAATACCGTTCAGTACTACAATTACATTTTAGAAAGTTAGGCTTGGTTTCATGAGGTAATCCGTTGCCATAGTAAGAAACATAATCTTCACCTTTTACCCTCGCATTGCGACTGTTACTACGGTTTTAAGTTTTTTTTTCGTGTACTACTACCCGTTTCCTTTTAGGCTGATCCTAATCTTCTGAAGGCACTTTACTAAGATACAAACGTACTGTTATTATTACCAAAAGACTGTGCTAACTACAAAACACTTTCCCATCAGTTAACAGAGGACAATTAACATAATCGAATATTCTCGATTCAGAGCACCAATGCCAGCAGACGAGATACAACGTAAAAACATAAAACGCCCCGCACTTAACTGCGAAGGGGAGTCGTTGGACTGACATCTAATGAAAACACGAAATTCAATGTAACTGTACACCAGTACAGGTGGACAGCGTTTAACTGCTGTCAGCAGTAAAATAGGCTTTTAACCTAATAGAAAAATGAGCCATCATTTACTAAGTTTTCCTTGTTTCTGTTTCTGGAATCAATGATCTCAAGCGAACTAGAAGCCAAAAGAATTACATAAAAATTGACGGACTGCGAAAGCCTACGATGATACATGGAGAATGAGACATTAACTTTGTGACTGGAATTGGAAGGTACTACATAGTCCATGGGTGTACAAAAAGTCATCTGAAACAAAAACAGGTGGATAAACAGAAATCTGAAGTCTGGTAGTGTGAGAAAAGAGAAGGGAAAATCTGTGAGGCTATGGTACCAAAATGTGGGCCATCGTAGATAGATGCGACCATCTCGAATGAAACTGGCTATTTTCAAGTGAAAAGAGGTTCATGTGACATCTCGAAACAGAAAAATACAGCAGAGAATCAATGGTGTCTTTCATTTGAAAACTACTATCCTCGTTCTTGAGTTATGTCACGTTTCGTACAGAGCAAGGCTACCGCTTTTAAGGAAAGATGCACTCTATGCGTTGTCAACCACGTTATAATGGGGCTGTCATCGGTTTTATCCATTCCTCACTGAATCTAATCAACACGTGTACCCGAACGCGATCACAAGCATAAGCATCCCTCTCCCTGTCATCAGTTGCCTGAGAGATGTAGCAATACTGCACTGTGGACTCTCACTGAATAAGGGCAGAACAACTGTTGATATTGTTTCGTATGCAGCTGTAACATTATCGGTTTTCCTGCGATAGAGGCAGTTTCTTACGGATTTTCGTGATAACTTTCACCCCCACACTGTGGCTAATGGATGATTTGTGTGAGTGGTGTTGGATGAAATCCTCTGCGACAACATGAGAGACCCCGCCCCTCTCCTCTCCTGATACGAAGACGACCTCGATGCGTTCGGCTTGTGTTAACGCCATCAACTTTGACCATAACCAAGAGTTAGAAATATCCGTTATACATTAACGAATAAAGCTATGCTCAAATGAATGGCAGCGTTGTTTCTCTCGTGTAATTCTCTAACTGTCTGATGTATCATGTGAGCCCTTTCCACTTGAAAACTATGGTTCAAATGGCTCTAAGCGCTATGGGACTTAACATCTGAGGTCATCAGTACCCTAGACTTAGCATCTAAACTACTTAAACCTAAATAACCTAAGGACTACTTAAGCCTAACTAACCTAAGGACGTAACATACATCTATGCCCGAGGCAGGATTCGAACCTGCTTTCGTAGCAGCAGCGTGGCTCCGGACTGAAGCGCCTAGAACCGTTCGGCCACAGCGGCCGGCTTGAAAATTATGAGTTTCCTATAACACGGCGGCTTAGAAAACGGTCGTCATGTCGGTAACACAGCGAAGCCTTTTTTCCCCTCTCCCGTCTTATACTACACTGGTATGCGACATTTAAGAACGAAAGTAGCTTTCGCAAGATGTGTGTCTACTAACTAACGTAGCTCGATGAAACTTGGACCGTTCAATCGAAAGAACTGCTACAGTATAGTACAGTACAATACAGTAACTGAAAGAAGTACGCAATGAGACGGACAGAAATGTCTCTTTCATTCAAAGACAATAGTTTCAGTGAAGTGACAGCGATTTGCGGTGGGCACCTGGACAAGACAAAAGGTGGTACACGGTTGTGAATGGAATGTGTTGTCACCACGGACGGCAGTACAAGCTCTGTGACGTGCTCCCATGCTGGCAGCAAAGCTGGTATGGAGTTCATGTGGCAGGGCGCACCATTCATCTACTAGCGCGGTTGACAACTGGTGCATGGTCGTTGATGCATGTGTGCGCTGTAACATGTCTCCCCAACACATCCATCACGTGTTCGATGGGATTTAAGTCGGGAGAGTGTTCAGGCCAGTCGTTCCAACAGCTCCTCCACCTGCTCTGTTCGATGCGGTCGCATTGGACATCCTAAAACGACTTCGGAGCCGAATGCTTCCCTGCAAATACGCACATGAGGAGAGAATATAGTGCCATAATTACGTTGATCGGTTAGCGAACCATATTAAAAAATTTGCGATGGTGAATTTCCCATGGTGCCAAGAGCATAGGGACAGGACAGAAGAGGCATGGGTTTACGTGCATTGGACATCCTAAAACGACTTCGGAGCCGAATGCTTCCCTGAAAATACGCACATGAGGAGAGAATATAGTGCCATAATTACGTTGATCGGTTAGCGAACCATAGTAAAAAAATTGCCATGGTGCTAAGAGCATAGGGACAGGACAGAAGAGGCATGGGTTTACGTGCTCTTCCCGGTCGAGAGCAGATTCAACTTGTGTAATGATTACGGACGCACCCTTATATGGCGAGAGGAGGGAACATGTAATGCACCCAGGAACCTTGACGAACGTGATCGCTTTGTTGGTCCAGGTGTTATGGTGTAGGAAGGTATAATGTTGCATGGACATACTGACCTCCAAATCCTTGAACATGTTGCACTTAGCGGTCATTGTTATTATGACACTGTATTCCTTCCTCATACGTGTCTTTTCAGGAGTGCGTTCGTTCGGTGCTGACGACATTTTTATGGATGACAACGTTTTCGTTTTATTTATTTATTTATTCGACAAGTTCCGTAGGACCAAATTGAGGAGCAAATCTCCAAGGTCATGGAACGCGTCAGTACATGAAATTGCAACATAAAAGTAAGTGACCGCACCGAACAGCGCAGGTGGTGGAGTTCTTGGAACCATTCGGTGAATGGAACGACCAGCCCGTGGCCCCGACTTAAATTCCATCCGGCATATGTGGGATGCGTTGGGTTGTCAATCGCGCTGATGGAGAAATGGAACGCTCGGCCACAAAGACTCCATGCCAACCAAGTGGCCAGCATAGGAGCACGTTCTAGAGCATGCATTGCCATCCGTCGTGATACACACCCTATTAATACCGTGTCTCACCTTTGGCAATGTTCAAGAAACTGTCATAAATAGCGATGACTTCAGTGTAACTACCGTCCTTAAATAAATGTGTCGTTGCTCTCGTGTCATTGCGTTTTTGTTTCAGTAACTGTAGCAGTTTTCATATGTATATGGTCTGAGTTGCATCGAGCTTTGTTATTTGGGAGAGACGCGTTATGCAACGGTTACTTTCATCCTATCGTTTTGCGCATCATTGTAGGAAACAGTATATTAAAATGAGACTGTCTGCAAAAGTGACATATCTCGTTTTTCTTGTTACTGCTACAAGAAGCAGCACTTTTTGTTACACGGTTGTGTTCATGTGTTGGCGATTCTGTTACACCAGAAACGAGGAGGCCGTTTGCTTGGACTGTTTCGTGTTACGTGAAGAATCCGTCCACATCGTGTTTTATTAAGTTGTTGACAACTGTTCTTCTGTGCCTTACTGTACCTGGATTATTTGATTTATAGCATTTTTGCACACAGAAGGTGAGTAAAGACTTTCTTTAAGTACATTTATGGGTATGTAACGCCATGTATTTATAAGTTGTGTATTTGTACGCGTAATGCTGCAACTGCGGGTAAAATGACATGCTATATCCATGTAATTTTACCCACAAACACAGTTTACGTTTCTTGCCTGTCCATTTGCTTCTATTGACGGTAACATAACGTGTAGATCAATATTGTTATTAGCATTATTATTCATTCCGTAATATTGATTGGAAATTATTAGAGAATCAGTAATCTCCAGTCATATGATTCAGAGAGCATGCAGAAGGTTACTGAGGCTGTAAATAACGAACAAATGGGCTAGCAGCGTCTCTCAAAAACGTTCTGTGTCCCTGAAAATACTTTAAGAAAGAGAGAACAAGGCAAGAATAAGCGAGTTGTAAGAGCTGATAAAGTTGAAGGTAGGTTCCAGCAAACGCTTCCGACATATCCAGAAATTCAGCTACTGCAGCACATTAATGACCCTGAATCCACGCTATTGGGGCTCACTCAGAATAACTCAGGGAAACTGGCATCTGAGTTAGCCAAAAAGACCAAACTGGCAATCTACTCAGCAAGCAGATATTAATGGCAGGTAGATACCTATTTAATTTAATCAAACAAACAATATGCATTTAATACCTATAATTTCAGATCTGAAGTATCTGTAGAAGACGTAAGAGTATATAATTTTTCCCTGTCACTCTCATGCTGTAACATTCTGTAAGCTTTCTAATAATACATAGCAATAATCATACAAGGTGTACTATAGTGTTCTTTAATTAGCACTGTGTAGTAAATAGTTTTTAATGTTAACTTATAAGAAAAAATCTTACAATTCAAAAAAAGTAACAGAATATATCTGTTCCCTTTCGGTATGATACTTTAGGACACCTTCCACTACTTTACTAATAATTAGTTAGGGAAGGATGGAAAAGACTTTACTGGTATATTGACTATTTATAGGTGAAATGTTGTTGTTACGATCTTCAGTCCTGAGACTGGTTTGATGCAGCTCTCCATGCTACTCTATCCTTTGCAAGCTGCTTCACCTCCCAGTACGTACTACAGCCTACATCTTTCTGTATCTTCTTGGTGTATCCATCTCTTGGTCTCCCTCTACGATTTTTACTTCCAATAGTAAACTGGTGATACCTTGATGCCTCAGAACATGTCCTACCAACCGATCTCTTCTTCTAGTCAAGTTGTGCCACAAACTCCTATTCTCCCCAATTCTATTCAATACCCCCTCATTAGTTATGTGATGTACCCATCTAACCTTCAGCATTCTGCTGTAGCAACACATTTCGAAAGTATCTATTTTCTTCTTGTCCAAACTATTTATCGTCCATGTTTCACTTCCATACATGGGTACACTCCATACAAATACTTTCAGAAACGACTTCCTGACACTTGAATCCATACTCGATGTTAACAAATTTCTCTTAAGTGTCTCATTTCCTAATCTAATTCCCTCAGCATCACCCGACTTAATTCGACTATATTCCATTATCCTCGTTTTGCTTTTGTTAATGTTCATCTTATATCCTCCTTTCAAGATACTGTCCATTCCGTTCAACTGCTCTTCTAAGTCCTTTGCTGTCTCTGACAGAATTACAATGTCATCGGCGAACCTCAAAGTTTTTATTTCTTCTCTATGGATTTTAATACCTACTCCGGATTTTTCTTTTGTTTCCTTTAGTGCTTGCTCAATATACAGATTGAATAACATCGGGGAGAGGCTACAACCCTGTCTCATATCATATGGATATGCAAGAATAATAAATACCAGTCGGACTGCCACTGACTGCTGTGTTCCTATCATTCCTTAATCTACGGTCGCTGTGCACAACGGACGACAATGGAATCAAAGTTGGTTATAACAGCTAGTGACTGCATATGTTGTCTGTATCGCGTAATCCAAGAGTAAGTCCGTGATGGCAGGGGCACGAAAGAAATGTCGCACAATAGGAAGAAAGGCTCAGTGGAAATTCCAGAAAATAAAAGCTGGCG
The DNA here is from genome assembly GCF_021461385.2 of Schistocerca piceifrons. NCBI lineage: Eukaryota > Metazoa > Arthropoda > Insecta > Orthoptera > Acrididae > Schistocerca > Schistocerca piceifrons. Next base: position 425,815,464 of record NC_060138.1, read on the forward strand.
CCAGCATGCCGGTCTTCATTTGCTGTCGCGTGAACGTGCAGCATTGCGGCACAGCGCCGCGCAGTCAATTTATGCTCGCGTAAAGCATGTTACGACCGAAAATGCAAAGGTCCAAGTGTCCGGCACCGTAACGCGGCTGGCGAATTTTTCGGTCGGCGCCCGTTTTTATCGTCGCATGCATAATGAAACGCACTCGACTGCGCCGATGCTGCAGCCTCGTAGGAAATATTTATTGCCGGCGACTGTGGCAGCTACTGCTTTTGTATAGCGCCGCGCCGCCCTGGTTTCCACCGATAAAACTGCGTGCGCCTTCGCTGGAGTCGCTGCAGATCAGAACCACTCGACCGATATCGCGTCCGCGACTATCGCGATGTGTCTGTCACGTGTATCGGCAAATATTTTATGGCCTGTGGAAGTGGCGCTGATATCCAAAGGCATCGGCGTGGACTAGACACATTCGAGCGACGCTGGGTGGACAGGGCAGATTTGGAAGCTTTCTTATTGAACACCGGTTGAAAAACGAGGTAGAATTCGGTGCTTTTCTCTGCCTTGTCATAATCAACTGAACTTTCTACAAATGTTTCAGATGCGATGCTGGAACTACACTCCTGGAAATGGAAATAAGAACACCGTGAATTCATTGTCCCAGGAAGGGGAAACTTTATTGACACATTCCTGGGGTCAGATATATCACATGATCACACTGACAGAACCACAGGCACATAGACACAGGCAACAGAGCATGCACAATGTCGGCACTAGTACAGTGTATATCCACCTTTCGCAGCAATGCAGGCTGCTATTCTCCCATGGAGACGATCGTAGAGATGCTGGATGTAGTCCTGTGGAACGGCTTGCCATGCCATTTCCACCTGGCGCCTCAGTTGGACCAGCGTTCGTGCTGGACGTGCAGACCGCGTGAGACGACGCTTCATCCAGTCCCAAACATGCTCAATGGGGGACAGATCCGGAAATCTTGCTGGCCAGGGTAGTTGACTTACACCTTCTAGAACACGTTGGGTGGCACGGGATACAAGCGGACGTGCATTGTCCTGTTGGAACAGCAAGTTCCCTTGCCGGTCTAGGAATGGTAGAACGATGGGTTCGATGACGGTTTGGATGTACCGATCACTATTCATTGTCCCCTCGACGATCACCAGTGGTGTACGGCCAGTGTAGGAGATCGCTCCCCACACCATGATGCCCGGTGTTGGCCCTGTGTGCCTCGGTCGTATGCAGTCCTGATTGTGGTGCTCACCTGCACGGCGCCAAACACGCATACGACCATCATTGGCACCAAGGCAGAAGCGACTCTCATCGCTGAAGACGACACGTCTCCATTCGTCCCTCCATTCACGCCTGTCGCGACACCACTGGAGGCGGGCTGCACGATGTTGGGGCGTGAGCGGACGACGGCCTAACGGTGTACGGGACCGTAGCCCAGCTTCATGGAGACGGTTGCGAATGGTCCTCGCCGAGACCCCAGGAGCAACAATGTCCCTAGTTTGCTGGGAAGTGGCGGTGCGGTCCCCTACGGCACTGCGTAGGATCCTACGGTCTTGGCGTGCATCCGTGCGTCGCTGCGGTCCGGTCCCAGGTCGACGGGCACGTGCACCTTCCGCCGACCACTGGCGACAACATCGATGTACTGTGGAGACCTCACGCCCCACGTGTCGGCGGTACGTCCACCCGGCCTCCCGCATGCCCACTATACGCCCTCGCTCAAAGTCCGTCAACTGCACATACGGTTCACGTCCACGCTGTCGCGGCATGCTACCAGTGTTAAAGACTGCGATGGAGCTCCGTATGCCACGGCAAACTGGCTGACACTGACGGCGGCGGTGCACAAATACTGCGCAGCTAGCGCCATTCGACGACCAACACCGCGGTTCCTGGTGTGTCCGCTGTGCCGTGCGTGTGATCATTGCTTGTACAGCCCTCTCGCAATGTCCGGAGCAAGTATGGTGGGTCTGACACACCGGTGTCAATGTGTTCTTTTTTCCATTTCCAGGAGTGTATTTTGTCACGATTACTCTCTATAGCCATCAGCTTCCCGGGTTACGCTTTCTGTTAAATCTGCTACGTAGACTATCTCATAAAATGTTGAAAGACGTGCACTTCATTCACCATTCAGTGCTCGTATTTCATATTTCTAACCCCAGCATTTTCTACATCTACATCTACATGACTACTCTGCAATTCACATTTAAGTGCTTGGCAGAGGGTTCATCGAACCACAATCATACTATCTCTCTACCATTCCACTCCCGAACAGCGCGCGGGAAAAACGAACACCTAAACCTTTCTGTTCGAGCTCTGATTTATCTAATTTTATTTTGATGATCATTCCTACCTATGTAGGTTGGGCTCAACAAAATATTTTCGCATTCGGAGGAGAAAGTTGGTGACTGAAATTTCGTAAGCAGATCTCGCCGCGACGAAAAACGTCTTTGCTGTAATGACTTCCATCCCAATTCGCGTATCATGTCTGCCATACTCTCTCCCCTATTACGTGATAATACAAAACGAGCTGCCCTTTTTTGCACCCTTTCGATGCCCTCCGTCAATCCCACCCGGTAAGGATCCCACACCGCGCAGCAATATTCTAACAAAGGACGAACGAGTGTAGTGTAAGCTGTCTCTTTAGTGGACTTGTTGCATCTTCTAAGCGTCCTGCCAATGAAACGCAACCTTTGGCTCGCCTTCCCCACAATATTATCTATGTGGTCTTTCCAAATGAAGTTGTTCGTAATTTTAACACCCAGGTACTTAGTTGAATTGACAGCCTTGAGAATTGTACTATTTATCGAGTAATCAAATTCCAACGGATTTCTTTTGGAACTCATGTGGATCACCTCACACTTTTCGTTATTTAGCGTCAACTGCCACCTGTCACACCATACAGCAATCTTTTCTAAACCGCTTTGCAACTGATACTGGTCTTCGGATGACCTTACTAGACGGTAAATTACAGCATCATCTGCGAACAACTTAAGAGAACTGCTCAGATTGTCACCCAGGTCATGTATATAGATCAGGAACAGCAGAGGTCCCAGGACGCTTCCCTGGGGATCACCTGATATCACTTCAGTTTTACTCGATGATTTGCCGTCTATTACTACGAACTGCGACCTTCCTGACAGGAAATCTCGAATCCAGTCTCACAACTGAGACGATACCCCATAGGCCCGCAGCTTCATTAGAAGTCGCTTGTGAGGAACGGTGTCAAAAGCTTTCCGGAAATCTAGAAATACGGAATCAACTTGAGATCCCCTGTCGATAGCAGCCATTACTTCGTGTGAATAAAGAGCTAGCTGCGTTGCACAAGAGCGATGTTTTCTGAAACATACGTATCAATAGATCGTTCCCTTCGAGGTGATTAATAATGTTTGAATACAGTATATGCTCTAAAACCCTACTGCAAACCGACGTCAATGATATAGGTCTGTAGTTAGATGGATTACTCCTACTACCCTTCTTAAACACTGGTGCGGCCTGCCCAATTTTCCAATCTGTAGCTACAGATCTATCAGTGAGCGAGCGGTTGTATATGAGTGCTAAGTACGGAGCTATTGTATCAGCGTAATCTGAAAGGAACCTAATCGGTATACAATCTGGACCTGAAGACTTACCCGTATCAAGCGATTTGAGTTGCTTCGCAACCCCTAAGATATCTACTTCTAAGAAACTCATGCTAGCAGCTGTTTGTGTTTCAAATTCTGGAATATTCCATTCGTCTTCCCTGGTGAAGGAATTTCGGAAAACTGCGTTCAATAACTCCGCTTTAGCAGCACATTCGTCGGTAACAGTACCATCGGTACTGCGCAGCGAAGGTATTGACTGCGTCTTGCCGCTTGTGTACTTTACACACGACCAGAATTTCTTCGGATTTTCTGCCAAATTTCGAGACAATGTTTCGTTGTGGAACCTATTAAAGGCATCTCGCATTTTGGTACTCGGTAAAATAATAATGTAGGGAATATTAATAATTTCTATGGGTTGCCTGATTTATTTGACGATTTTTACAGCTTGTCTCACACTGATCTCTGAGAGGAGCTTGGTGCTAGAAATTTTCTTTATTTATGGGCGAGGGCAGCAGTCTTCCTAGCAGCCATGATGGCTTCCCGTTTCCCATCCCTTTTCCGATCGCCAGGGTAGCACGTGGTGTCGTTTGAACATTCAGTAGTGGCCAGAGTTTCTCCTGTTCTCAGTTCCCCAACCTGCCTTACCAACCTTGTAAACGCTATTTCTGCTCGATTTTAACGTCGCGAGGTCGCCTCCCTGTAAAATTCCGGCCCTTTGATTGGCCAGTTCAGGTGGCGCCCGTTTATCGCGGGTAGGCGCCAACCGCCCTCCGCGGGTGGATACTGGACAAAGGGGCAGTAGTTCAGTTCTAGTGTGAGTGTGCCGGAGAACGGAGGTGCCGCTTCCAGGAGATGAAGTTCGGTAAGCATAAGTGCCGACGTGCACTGTAGATTCGCACCCTGCTGCGCAGAGCGAACCTGATAGGTCGTTGTGAATAGTTTCGCGTCTTGTGGGTTTTATTGCTTTAGTACGGGAGGCTACCAAGCGATACACTCGCAGTAGCATCTTCGTAGTCTTTGGCTAATTCCTGGTGGTGGTCGTTACACTCCTGCAACCCCTTCCTTTACTAAATGGGATTCTATTTTATAATACGGCGATCGTTACTAAAATTCCTTTCCTCCTGCTATCGTGGCATGTTATGAACGTAGGTTGGGGCAGGCTGCTGAACTCCAATCTTTCTTCACCCGCCTCTTCCCAACCCCCCCTCCCCCCCCCCCCCCCAATTGGTTGTATTATTGTTCAATTCTCAACTGTTTAATAAATGAGTCAGTTTAACTTACATTCTCTCTCTTTCCTTACGTGAACTCACCCCTAGTGTAACAGAATAATGCGGAACTATAACGGTTGCTATAAGGTCGTGTAGGTCTCGCGCCACTAACGCTAGTATAACGATTCAATATCGCGCGCGTGGCACGACCGTTGCACGCATGGCACCGATAACAGTGGTAATCATGTTCAACTAGTCCCCATTGATAAACTGGGAAGTGCTCACGGCTCACTGTGAGTACGTGAGTACTAAATACACTTGATGTGGTGGAAGTAGTGGCCTCTGTTTTGCCTTGCTGGTTTAGACAAAAAATATCAACGGTCACAGTCCCTACAGCAAGGAGTAGTAACCTGTAAAATAAAAACGAGCCACCGCTTTTAATGTGCCGGAACAGTCCTATGTAATAACGAATTCAACACCAACCGTCGCGATGGCGGACCTGTCAGTATAAAAGAGTGCGGGAAGTATTTATTGCGTTGTCAGTAGAGCAGCAGCAACAGCACGATGGATCGTTCAGGAGAGCTCAGTGAATTCGTACATGGAGTAATCGCTGGATGTCACCCGAGTAGCAGATCCACCAGGGACGCTTCAATCCTTCTAAAACTGCCACAGACCACTGTCGATGACGTGAATGTGAAGAGGAAACGAGAAGGAACAACCACAGATACACTAAGTCCAGAGTGGACACGAACGTTCGATAACTGCCGGTGGTGGCTGTAAAAAAATCGCATGAAATCGACGAGGGAATAACTCGTGAGGGCTACCAGCAGTCCAGCTTGCGCAGTTAATTTGGCTAGGGAGTTAAGAAGAATGGGGAAGAGTGATCGAGCAGCTCCCCGTAAGCCAAACATTTCTGTAGTCAGTGGTGAGCTGTCAAGGGAGACGTCGCTGGACAGTAGACGACTGGAAGCAAATTCTGTGGAGTGATGACTGACACTGTACCCTATGACACTCCCATGGAAGGGTCTGGGTTTGGTGAATGGCTGGAGAACGTTACTTGCCACCACGTGTAGTGCTGAAAGTGAACCACAGAGGAGGTGATATTACGGCATGGAGGCGTTCGTGGTAGTTAAGAAAAACCTAAACGCGGAACGATATGATTACCTTCTACGGTATTGTGTACCGCGTACAGTAGCGTACGGACACGATGATTGTTTAGGTACGACAATGCAACCTGTCACAAAGCAGCATCTGCGAGGAGTTAATATTCCTGAAATGGAATGGTACGCCCAGAGATCCGATCTGACCCCACTGGGGCATCGTTGCGATGAGTTAGAGCGTCGACTTCAGTTCCCAGGGTCCAAAACTACTCTTGTTTCGGCTGCTGTGGAGTACTGGACTGTCATTCCTCCACAGACATCAAGAAACCTCAATGAAAATGTCTCCAGGAGAGTTCAGGCCGTTACAAAGGCGAAAGATGAACACACACTACATAATTATGAATGTGACCATTACAAGCAATTTCTGCACGTAGCTCTCCACAAATTTATTGATCCGTACAATTTCTATTTTAACGTGCGTATGTACAAATCTTGTCACCTTCCTTCATTTGATAAGTATGCCTGTTGAGGTACGTTCAGTCACACCTATAGATAGTGTCTGTAGATAGCTGTTAGTTAGGGTAAAGTACTGAAAGCGAAAAGACATTGTCAGGTGAATATGAACACTACGCTTCATCACTGATCGTAAACAAGAAAATATAATTACACTGATACAATTCTGGGAAAACATTGTCCAATAACTTTACGAACAATGTGGAAAACATCTGATAAATCACTGTGATAATACGCATGGAACAAAGTATATTGTATCCACAAAGTTGACACTCGGCGTGGTGGCTGCTGGGAACGACTGTAAAGGCATTTGGCATATACAGTCGCTTCCATCAGACACCGCGCCGAGTGACAACTTTGTTTGCGAGTATAATACATTATTCTTATTTGAGGACACAAGAGTAATATGATGTTTAGGATATTTATGAGTAGTATTGTTTGGAGAAAATGAGAACAGAATCAATTTGTTTAATAGCTCTTCAGTTACAACGCAAGTACTCGTTTCATACTCAGAGGAAACAGGAATGAGCTGTATTAATTCCATGTTAGGAGGAAAATATGGCATATCAATATGCGTAGTTTGTTTGATTAGTTGCGCAGAATATTCCCTCACTTAGTATGAAAAGTTGATGGCCGCTTCCTAGTGCCACATGCTCAATTACTATAGTTATGGACAGTTACAAATCGAGAATTTCTTTCTTCAGCGTTTTGTGAAAAGTGTAGCACGTCCTCACAGTAATCGAGAGGTGACCATGCGAGCGTTTTTTGGGGAAACCATTTCTGTGCCGGAATCGTACAGCGTCAGAAGACTCAGAGTTCCCAAGCGGATTCGCAAAATTTGACTCTTGCTTGTTGTGGCACATATGCGCTACATTTACGATTACCCTCAATCCTGTTAGCTACTACTGTAAAAAAAGCCCAGTAGTTGTGTTGGGCACAACTGAAGATAATAAAGACAATGACTCAAAACTCTGCGCTTTTGAAACAGTAGCAAGCACGGAAACGGTGGGTCCGTATTAACTGTTATTGGCTTGATCGCGAAGTATTCACTGACTGAACTATCGTACAGTGTTTATAAACGTTGCAGAAATGTCAAGTCAGTGTTGCCGAGCACAATTCGTGCAGTTCGTTTCAGTAACGTCGTTCGTTAGTGCTGCAGGAGCTGTGTGGGACGTCATAATTAAATGCCTGACACGTTACCGTGAGTGGTCACCCGTGTGTCAGTGATGGTGCTTGTAGTCAACAGGTAGCTATAACCGACTCCGTTGTTCTGGACAACAGCAACAAAACGAATCACTCATCGACCACGGCATGTGCCAAATATCCATTGCTGGAAGCTTTATACCCAGTTAGGCCCATCAGAAACTGTTTACTAGAACTGACGTATGTGCGAGGATGACACTCGCCAGCCGGCCTGTGTGGCCGAGCGGTTTTAGGCGCTTCAGTCTGGAGCCGCGCGAACGCTACGATCGTAGGTTCGAATCCTGCCTCGGGCATGGATGTGTGTGATGTCCTTAGGTTAGTTAGGTTTAAGCAGTTCTAAGTTCTAGGGAAGTGATGACATCAGATGTTAAGCCCCATAGTCCTCAGAGCCATTTGAACCATTTTTTTATACTCTCCACTTCATCAAAGTGCTGCCTGAGTCCAATGGCGTACCGGAAGATGCGACTGGAAGAGTGAAAGTTGCAAATATAAGTTTAATAAGGCGAAAAGGCTAATTGTACAGAGTGAGGTAAATAAAAATGGCCCGAAGGAAAGGGTACCATTGGACGAGAATGTATGCATATAACCACACCCCGTCACCCGCACACCACGTGTACTCTCGCCTCATGATCCACACCGGTTCAGAGCGTAGTGAAAGCTGTGTCAGGGTGAGTGGAGCAAAGCAAAGGAGTCGGTGGTACTCACAGTGGAGCAGCGAGTGTTCGTTGTGGAAAGTTACGTGACAACGAAGTCGTGGGAGCGATGAGGTCATTGTTTGCTGAGAAATTTAATGGTGTCAACGGGCCAGCAGAGAGTGCCATGCAACGCATAGTCCGTGATTGGTGTCAGACAGGATTTGTTTTGATCAAGTCAAAAAGCATTCCGAAACGTGCCCGCACACCAGGAAGTGTGGCCGCAGTTCACCAGAAAGCGCTTCAGAATCCTACCAAATCAATCCGATGTATGTCGCAAGACACCAGCATATCACATCGAAAACGCGGACGAGTTCTCCATCGGGACCTGCACATGCTTCCCTACCGAGTGCGCATTAAAACCAACAGATGCTCCTCGGTGCCTCCACTTTTGTGAGTGGTTGTTCACTGAGATAATACTGAATGGCTTGGACGTGGATCTGATGACGCCTGGTTTCAACTGAGTGGTTAAGTTAACTCACGGAATGACAGGTTCTGGGCAGCAGAGAATCCACATAATTTCCATGAAACACCATTGCATGATCAGAAGGTTGGAGTTGGGTGTACAGTGTCTGTGCGCCACATTATTGGTCCCACCTTCTTTCATCAGATGCTGACTTCAACGCTTTACATTGGCAACATTTTTAAACCATTTGTGCAGCATTAACGGAGGAGGAAATGACGTACAGTTACTTCCAGCAGGATGGAGCAACTGCCCGTACAGCCTGCCTAACCTTGGAGCACATCTACACAATCTTCAACGCCTGATAGAATTGCTAGCAGAGATCAGTCTGGTCGCGGCCCTAACTGGCCACCCAGGTCACCTGATCTGTCATTGTGCGATTACTTTGTGTGGGGAGCCCTCAAATCTAAGGTGTATCGCAACAACCCTCGTAGTCTTCCAGAACTGCATCAGAACATTTCGAAAGAGATGGCAGCAGTTCAAGCAGTCAACTTCAATGCGCCTTCAGCAGCTTGTTGACAAGGGCCAGAAACTGTCAAGACATGAATGGTGCTCACTTTGAAAATCTGCTGGATTTCGTTTCATCAGATGTGTTTCTTTTTGCCCTACAACTCTATTCTCTGCGTCACTTTTACTTGCCCCACACGGCATTCGCGAGTACGGTGTCGTCTACGAGAGCAGCAATTGTGGGAAACTTAGACTATAAGGACCATCAGTTCTAGTGATTCTTGAGGGGAAGAGAGCAAGATTAGTGTTTAACGTCCGCCGACAATGAGGTCATCAAAGACACAACATATGATAGGATTAGAGAATGAAATAGTCCGTGGACTTTCTAAGGAACCATCGCGGCATTCGCCTTATGCGATGTAGGGGAAGCACGAAAAACCTAAATGTGGATGGCCCGAATGCGCGTTCAGTGTGCTAACAGCTGCGCCACCTCGTTCGGTGATGGCTGAGGGAACGGTGGAAACATATTCAGGACGTTATGTAAGCTCATCCCATTAAAAGGCGTCTGCTTTGGCGCGAACATATTTCATACAGAGAATTCGTGCGCGCTACGGAAGTCGCATGTTAGCCTATCTGTTAGAGCGGTGATCTCTGGGTAGAGACTGCAAGGTATATCTTGACAGGACGAACGAACTAGGACATTATCCGGCCGTGAGAATGCTGAGTAGCGTATTTCGCTTTGGAAAGCCTCGTGGGCACAGCACAAAGTGCCGTGACGAGTGCTCTTGCGGATATTCCTCGTAGCACAAACGCTTTGTCTTGTGATCTAAAGATGCGCGCTTTCTACTGACTTCGTTCTCGCTTACGGTGAGAGTTTTGCTGGCTTCCCACATTTGCTCTGCATTTACATTATTATGAATTATTTTGTCTTTCAGATTATGGCGAATTAGATTATATTTGCGATACAATTTACCGTCGTATTTGATGCAGGAACATTATGCTTTTGTTCACGTTGTCATTTATTTAGAACACATGGGGAACAATATTAATCTCTGATTTGGGCATCCGAGATCTCAAGTTACTTATGTCAGTGCTATCCCACGCGCAACACAGTGCTTCAGGAACTAATAATGTATGTAATATCCAGTGAGGATGTAAGACACACGGTCTATTTTATAGGGTTATCCATTAAGCGTATTACACTGTGTGTGAACATTATATTGCAATGGATACAGTTAGGATTTTATGAATCCTTGTCCCTGGTCTCTTCAGTGAATCTTTCCACGTGTGATCATACCTCCTAGTGCATTTAGTGAAGAACAACGTTCTCGAAATGTACCCGTTTATTTTAACCCTATTTAACGCGGAGAGGAAACAGCCTGAACTAAGCAATACTCGTAGTAATATGACGTACCAATTTTCCGCTACGTGGGTAAATCTGTGTCGCTATGAAAATCGAGACACGTGCTGCTGGAAAAGCAGTCATCGACCTATTTTCTGCTATCACACAATCTCATGTTTTTTTCAGGTTATTAGGTAGGGCCTACTATAGAACCCAGATGGCAAAAACATTTATCTTGAAAGAATTATATCTATGAAATATAATTTCGTTATCTGCAGTCAGAAGATGAACTAAGCCTGCAGTGAGGATTCAAATTTCACTTTTGTCTCGGTTAACTGAGGTTAGCCCCTGTTTCTTCTAACTTTATGCGCAGGCCCTTGCCACTCCCAAATTTTAGTCATCTCAATGAAACTGCATTTAGTTACATATGGGTTAGATTTAACATAAAGGGATAACATTTCAGGGTATAAAACCAGGATAATAACCTCATATGAGCATCCAGGTTAAAGTTAAACAAAGGCGGACAGGCTTCCTCGTAACCCCAAAACGCTGAGAATACGTGTCTTTCGTGCAAGATTACGCTCTTGTCCACTCATCCTGATCTAGCCAACAGAATCCCCACGATGACCCAAACTACAGAGTGCAGCGCATCATCAGACCTCCTCCCTCTCCGCCCCTCCCCGCGGCAACTAAGTTATCCTTTAACATGATACGAAGGGATATTTTCCTGTCTGCATTACCGGAAACACCCCTTGGCCAACAGCGACAACTACAAATAGAAAGGTAAATACTGATATGTACACTTTAAGAAGAAGAAAACAGTAACTGGAATGAATATTTATTTAGAAAAGAACTCATTCGGAAGTGTCATGAACATGCAGTCTAAGACTAAAAAATGAGACACTGCGAAGGAATTATCAGAATGGGATGGAGATCGGCAAATGTGATAAAAGTGTACAGACAAGAAAGATTACAGTTTCCATAAAACTGGACGATTTATTGAAGAAAAGATCTTCACAAATTAACCAAGTCAATAATTCGCTGGTCCAAATAGTAATTCGGCTTGACAGAGTTGTTGAACGTCGTCCTGAGGGATATTGCGCTAAATTCGATACAACTACCGTGTTATGACATCAAAATCCCAAGCTCGTTGGAGAGCTGAGGGCTTAATTTTCCAAACTTTCTCAACTGGGGAGAGTTCTAGCGTCCTTGCTGGCGAAGATAGAGTTCGGCAAGTGCGTAGACAAGCAATAGAAACTTTCACAGTATGCAGAAGGGTATTATCTTCCTTAATATAACCCCAGAACGGATTGCCATGAAGGGCACCAAAATGCTGCGTAGAATATCGTTACCCTACTGCCGCGCTGTAAGAAAGCCGCGGATGTCAACCGAAGGGGTCCTGTTATGGAAACAAATGGCACAACTCCTGGTTGTTGGGCCATATGGCGGGCGACAGTAAGGTTGGTATTCCACCTGTGCATGGGGCACCTCCAGGCACGGGTTCCCAGGTCATCTGGGCTCCATTCTAAGCGAGACTCATCACTGTAAGCAATTCTTCTCTAATCAATAAGATTCCAGGCCAAATGTGTCCGAAACTACCGTAAGAGGTGCCGTGAGTTCAGCCCCGCCCCCTTTCTGTGAGCCACTTATTAGTGGTACTTGTGGTCACTGAAGAATCAGTTGCACGTCGGATCGATGCTGGTGGTGAATCCGGGGCTCTGAATGTCTCTCTGACGATGGCTCGGTGCTCTCATTCTCTTGTCTCTCTCGGTCGACAGCTTCCTTCTTGATGCTGTTTTCGGCCATGGTTCACCAATTCCTGCCAAAATTGTCTAAAAGTGGCGTTGCTGCTGTCCAAATGTCGGTAGATTCGCCGATTATTTCAATCGGCTTCTTTGAGCCCAACTACACATCCTCACTCAAATGCTGGCATCTGCATATATTGTTCACGCGCCTATCTGCGAGGCATAGGTACTGCCCAAATGAGTACACGGAATGAAATTCACGAAGACTGGTATCGACATGTCCCCTGTTTGCTGTCTTTCCAGCTGCGCTGTGAAACTAAGCTGCAACGTCACGCAATCATCCATTGGCCGCCAAAATTTACAGTTTTGTGTTTCCCATTGATACCTGATTGAATATGTTTGTGACCAACTTCCATAAGTTCTTCGTGGTGATTCTTTCTTTTTTCGCTTGAGTATATATGATGGTCTTTGTATGTGATTAGGAGAATTGTGTTGCAGATGAAGGGGCTGTTCAAGATTGGCAGTGTGTATCGATAAATGGGTGAAACTGAATTTATTCCTAAGTTCCTGCAACACTCTTCCCGAATTTCAAGAATTAGAAACGTTTCTATCAGGGAGAAAAAAGTATTGACTGTTAACTCACAGTTTTCGAATGTAGCAGGCTATCCACACCGCAAGCTTACTGATACGAGCACTTTACATCACATCTTTATCAGGCGCCTTGTAGATTTGATTGTCGCATTCCATTCAGTTGCTAATGCAGGTCGTTCAGTTCCGCAGCAAGTACGCCAAAGTATATGTTGCCAAACTGCAGCACCGTGTACTTAATTGACGGTGATGTGTGTTCTTAATTGACAGTGTGTTGCAATCAAATGCTAGAGACCTCAAAACTTCTATCAACAGTGTTTCTCGGGTAGATCAACGCCATCTCAACTCTTTTTACAGAAGTTAGACGAGGATGTTTACAGTCAACATAGAAAGCTATGTACCTCCTGTCAGTCACACTGTAACGAATTTGAGGTGTGTTCCTCACAGAGTTTAACAAAACCCGAGAACGAACACTCGACGTATTACCGCATCACTGCTAAAAACAATACGCCGCTAGTCCGGCAAATGTTGCGCCCGTGGAACCTTTTCTCTTACCAGTGACCAGCCGCGTTTTACGAGAGATGCTCTTCACAAAAGACGAAACAACCCGTGCAGCATTAATCAGTCCTCATTCCATTTACCTGCATAGATTTTACTTCTACTTCGGCACCAATATGTTGGTCGCTATCACTGGAAGCAGTTTCATCCTTCTTCCTCAGAAGCTTTTGCGGTAAATACTGGCTTAGGTGTCAGAAGACATGCCGCTTACCAATGCTGATAAATGTAATTTGTGCAGATGATGGAGCCCCACAACGCGCAGGTATCTGAAAATGTCTTATTTCAGTATCACCAAGACCTGCAGGTGAAAAAAATAATTATCTACCGGTTTCTGTCATTTGATTTTCTTCAGTTACCACAAAATTATGTACACCGGCCCGTATGGCGTCAAAGTAAACAGCAGAGTACACTCTGCACGGAAGGACAGACCCTGCCTATGGCGGTGTACCACTCAACTACAGCAGGGTATTTTACTATTGGATGTATTCTGCTTTTTGCTATTGACGGCAGGACCTAGGAAAATTTTGTACAGAGCGACAATTATTGAACCACATAAAAAAACGTAAATTATGAGTATTTACAAACTACGACGTGCACACACTTCGCTCATGTAAGCGTCACTACTGAAATTCTGATTTAGGTTATGACACGTTCGATATCTGGCGATGACGTGGCGCACACGAATAGCGAAATTCTGCATGACCCGCTGAAGTGTCGGAACATCGATGTTGGCGATGACCTCCTCAGTGGCTGTTTTCATCTCAGAAATGTTTTTGGTATTACTGCTATACACCTCGTCTTTAAATATAGCCCCACAAAAAGGAGTCGCATGTGTTCAGATGCGGAGAATATGGTGGCCAATCGAGGCCCACGCCAGTGGTGTCTGGGTACCCCAGAGCCAGAATGCGGTCCCCAAAGCGCGTCTCCAGGACTTCAAATTCTCTCCTGCTTCGATGGGGTCGAGCTCCTTCTTTCATGGATCACATCTTGTCCAAATCAGGGTCACTTTGGATAATGGGGATGAAATCATCTTCCAAACCCTTCACGTACCGTTCAGCAGTCACCGTGCCATCAAGGAATATCGCTCCGATTATTCTGTGACTGGAAGCTGCACACCACAATGTCACCCGTTGAGAGTGAAGAGCCTCCTCGATTGCAAAATGCGGTCTCTCAGTCCCCCAAACGTGCGAATTTTGCTTATTGACGAACCCACCCAAATGAAAGTAAGCTTCGTCCCTAAATCAAACCATGCAGTGCATATTAATTACCGTCAAGCTTCGCGGCCAACCGTGCAGTTTGAAAGTCCTAATACAAACCCCTAAGAAGTTATGACGATTTTATTTCAGACAGTTCAATAATTGTCACTCTGTATTTTATTTGACGTCATAATAAGAACGTTCCCATACAGGCCGCTGTAAATAATTTTATTTTTACCTTAAGGTGGTCTGATGATAGAAACCGGCACTTAAAAGAGGTTTATTTCATCAGCGGCTCTCGGTGGTTGTCAAATTTGTGTTTTCTTAACAAAAAAAAAAAAAGAATCGCGATGATCATTGTTTCTGAGATATGGAGAATCAGCACATTACCAAGTTGTTGCACGAGACCTTCTGTACGTAGCATCCGGGAAGACATGGAAAGGTCGAGATAGAAAAGGTGTTTGGGAGCCAAGATCTGCCAATTTATTTAAACTTTTGCCTACAGACGTTCGTAAGGAGTCTCTATTATAAGTACACTATTCAAATGGATGAAGATCTAGTTTTACGAGTTATGTGTGTACCAGAAATGAATCGCCGTTCACAAGGCATTATTGGCAGGATGAATCTTAACAGCGCAAATGAACACTGCAGTCTTCTGGAACAGCTTGTATGCAAATAACAACCTTAATACTTCATTCGAGCGAGGACATTACTTCACAGCGTTCATTTTCCACATTCCGAAAGTGCTATCATTGCGACGTGGTTTATTACCTGCTTTGCGCTCTGCTTCGGCTGAATGGCTGCACTTACTCGTGAAACTGATCGCTGGCAAAGCAGCGTGACAGCACTTTTTTAATGAAAATCAGTCATCACGCCATCACGTCTCGCGTATTTATAGGTAACATCACCGTTTATGTTCATGACCTTCCATCTCAGACCCTTTGACTCACAGAATCCGCTCTGACTTAATTCCGCCTTAAACGACTGAACGGCCTGAAAGCCATAGTCGAGTCGTAAACTGGCATGTAAACTGGACCACAGGGGTTCCACGTCTTAACGGGGTCTAAGTGCGTGCTGTCCACTTAACACGCCAGCTATACGGCCACCGGTAGTCTGGACGATCGTCTACTACAGCAGACTTTACTGCCTCGGCACTCACGACTCCTTGTGCTAACGAGACGACGTATCGTTCTAAAATTCTATAAACCATCACAGAAACTAGATTTTACATTAATTACTCTTTCGTTGGATAGTAATAATTATCAAAATTAAATCATTACAATGCCATCTATAAAAAGCACCGAAAACACACGTATAAATGAATTCATATAATAAAAGTAAGTCAAACAAAATTTCACACTGAAAGAAGGCAAGTTATGCATTTCATTAGACTTATTGCTTCGAATGATCGTTCCTGACTTATCCTTGAACATTGACCAACCTGTATACCATATCTCAAACGCTTCGAATTTCATCGTCTTCGGTTTTCCCACAGCCATTAATTTATTATCACACAATGCTGCGAACGGACATTCTCTAAAATTTCATCCTCAAAATAAGGCAGATGTTTGATACTGTCGTACTTCCTTTGGCCAGGAGTAGCCTCATTGCCAGTACTGGACTGTCCTTTAGTCCTGTTTTTTTTTTGTTTTCTTTTTCCCTCCGAGGTGAAAGAATTTCTCAACTTCTTCATCTACTTTCTGATGTCCAATTTTGATTTGAAGGTTATCTCCAATCACCTTTCTGCATCTACTCATTACTTCTGTCTTTCTTCGGTTTACTCTCAACCGATAGTGTGTGTTCATTGGACTGTTCATTCCATTCAACAGGTCTTACTCCTTGTGATCTGTCAGGTTTCCTGGCGTGGTTGACTAAGGTATGCCTCCAGATCATCTGCCGAGTTGTTTCCATTTTATGCACAATACTTTGACGACCGACATAGATGACTTCGTCAGGTGCCGCAAATTTTGCTGTTATGTGTCCTTGTTGTCCAGACTACAATCAGATTGTGAGCTGTTGTTGGTCACAAGCACGTCCTACATTTCTTCATGAATAGCCCAACACATTCGGGAATTAACTTCGATCTTCGAGCGCTACAGAAGTTTGTATTAATACTAACTGAGAAGTCCTGTGTTGCCCGGGACAGAAAATTTTACACGGGAGAAGGCATGAGAACCATTTTAGATATATGATGCGTACAGTCGTAGTTCTTATTAAGGATATTATGAGTGCAATTTTTCTCTCTAGATTGTTTTTCTTTGCGTCTCTGTTGATCTTCGGTAAAGAGTGAATGACGAAAACGCACTGAGAGATTAAAAAGTGATAAATTTGATATTACACGTCGCTATTAAAGTATGAATGGCGAAACCACGCAAGCATCATATTATGTCAGATGTATCAAACAATAAACTCATCTTCACGTGTATAGTTTGTAAGTCACTCGGTATGTAGCTTTACTTAAGAGCGTATTTTGCTCCATATTTCGCGGATTTTTGCTCGCCGCACTCATCCACTACTGCGCACAGCAAAAACACTCCCTTACTAACGGCTTGAGACCAAGGGCAATCTACCACCATAACCGCGAGTGGGTGGCTGTGAGTGGTTACGGAAAGAACGTATGTCAGTAAATAGACACACAAGGCTTTTATATATAGATTGTATGTGAGGTCAGCGTGTGTACGTTATGCCTCTCTTTCCCTGCAGTGGTCATAAGGCATCATTACGCAGAAAGTCACACACACACGCTACACATCATATAGACTGTTTGCTTACGATAAATCGTAGTATGTTACAAAAACATTGTCATGAATACCTGACAAGCACATAATGCTATGCAAAACATAGCAAGTAATTTATTTTTAAAATGTGATGGGTTTAATATCTCGTGATCACCTAAAGATTTTTCTACCATGGGGTGACTTTAAATGTCGTCCATTCAGTCTCTTGTCAATAAATAGGGTGCTCATTAGTTTACTCAATTTAAGTGTAGGCTGCTGAATTGCCAGTATAATGAAAGGCTGCCCCGAGGCAGTGGTGACATTATCTTTATTTAATTATATATAGAATGCAGGTGTTGACAGATGTGAAAATTACCGAACTATCAGTTTCATAAGCCACAGATGCAAAATACTAACGCGAATTATTTACAGACGAATGGAAAAACTGGTATAAGCCGACCACGGGGAAGATCAGTTTGGATTCCGTAGAAATGTTGGAACACGTGAGACAATACTGACCTTACGACTTATCTTAGAAGACAGATTAAGGAAAGGCAAACCTACGTTTCTAGCATTTGTAGACTTAGAGAAAGCTTGTGACAATGTTGACTGGAATACTCTCTTTCAAATTCTAAAGGTGGCAGGGGTAAAATACAGGGAGCGAAAGGCTATTTACAATTTGTACAGAAACCAGATGGCAGTTATAAGAGTCGAGGGGCATGAAAGGGAAGCAGTGGTTGGGAAGGGAGTGAGACAGGGTTGTAGCCTCTCCCCGATGTTATTCAATCTGTATATTGAGCAAGCACTAAAGCAAACAAACGAAAAATTTGGAGTAGGTATTACAATCAAGGGAGAAGAAATAAAAACTTTGAGGTTCGCCGATGACATTGTAATTGTGTCAGAGACAGCAAAGGACTTGGAAGAGCAGTTGAACGGAATGGACAGTGTCTTGAAAGGAGGATATAAGATGAACATTAACAAAAGCAAAACGAGGATAATGGAATTTAGTCGAATTAAGTCGGGTGATGCTAAGGGAATTAGATTAGGAAATGGGACACTTAACCTAGTAAACGTGTTTTGCTATTTGGGGAGCAAAATAATTGATGATGGTCGAAGTAGAGAGGATATAAAATGTAGACTGGCAATGACAAGGAAAGCCTTTCTGAAGAAGAGAAATTTGTTAACATCGAGTATAGATTTAAGTGTCAGGAAGTCGTTTATGAAAGTATTTGTAAGGAGTGTAGCCATGTATCGAAGTGAAACATGGACAATAAATAGTTTGGACAAGAAGAGAATAGAAGCTTTCGAAATGTGGTACTACAGAAAAATGTTGAAGATTAGGTGGGTAGATCACGTAACTAATGATGAGGTATTGAATGGGATTGGGGAGAAGAGAAGTTTGTGGCACGACTAGAATAAGGGATCGGTTGGTAGGACATGTCCTGAGGCATCAAGGAATCACAAATTTAGCATTGGTGGGCAGTGTGGAGGGTAAAAATCGTAGAGGGAGACCAAGAGATGAATACACTAAGCATATTCAGAAGGATGTAGGTTGCAGTAGGTACTGGGAGATGAAGGAGCTTGCACAGGATAGATTAGCGTGGAGAACTGCATCAAACCAGTCTCAGGACTGAAGACCACAACAACAACAACGGTAGTGAAACATTCAGGCACGAACAATTCATCTCACTTCTCCTACCGAAGAGGGAAAGCAATTTCAATATCTTTCACTTACCGTTCAATGTCTTGATTGTAAGCAAATAATTGTTAGGCTGTACGTTTCGACAATAATGCTATTATGGAAATAAAACACTGTACCTTTCTCGGATAGCAGCTGGAACCTCACTTCTGCTGTACCTGTAACAAAAGTCTTTGATCAGTGGCGTAATTCGTAGATTGATTTAAGTGCGAGATAACGCGTGAATGAGGGTGAGATAACACAGGTTCACGGCGAGTTAAAACAAAATGGCCCGCTGAGCGCCGTGCTCCATGCGCTGCGCCAGGTCGCACCCTGCGCACCTTTTTGGGTGTTTTTGCTCTCTCGGTCACGCGGGGTTTGGGATTTATGGGCGCCCAGAGCTGATAGCGGCCCGTGCACTGTTGACGCTTAGCTGCGCGGCCGGCGTAATGATCGCTGTTGATACCGCTGTTCTCTTCCCGTGCGCTCTGCACGTGAAATACACAGCGGTCGCTCAATGAATCTCGCAGACCTGTGCGGCAAATACTCCACCGGTGTTTACTGGACCAGTGCAGGCACGTACACCTGCCACGCTATCACACGTTACAGCTCACCTGACTAAAACGAGATTTTTATTTCTAATAGCACATTTATAGCAGTCGCAAGTGCGGTTCAGTGGGCAAACGTGGAAATGAAATTTCGCTGCTTTTCAAGCGTGTTCCAAAATACATTTAATTTCGCACGCTTCGTTGTCGTCTGCACTGTTCCATACAAGCCGAAAAAGATAGTTAGATAGTTTATTTTGGACATGTTTAGAAGCTTCGATATTTAGTTTAACTGTTGCAATCGTTCTGAAATGAATTTGGCCAAATTAATATACAGAAGAAAAGCTTCAGGTACACGGAAAAAATGGACGCCATAATAAATACACAGTGCCTCATTTTTTCGCTAATTGTGGGGATATTGATCGACTTGCCACAAAGGTTGATTGTATTTTTGATCGCGAAGCGGAGACTTCGGACGCCTCACTAACTGTGTAACACATGAAGCAGAGTAAAACTGAAAAATTCCACAGTTCGGGATAGAAGATTACATACGACGATCGAAGAAAGGCAGACATAAAAACCAATCCGGCTGAAATGATGACTTTATACGTTCACCCCTACGGTATACTCCACAAACCGTTTTACAGTGTGTGGCGAATGAGAGTCTTTTCTTTCCGCTGTGCATTTGTATTACATTACGATATCTAAAACCCACTAATTGGTTTTAACATATATGACACGCAAGTGAGTTGATCCTGTTCGACATGACATTTCTTTCTTAACATCATCAATTAAATTCATGGGTTTGTTTCTCCGCACGCTACTGTCACTGTGGACCTGATTATGACCAGGCATGCCGAATATTGGTAAGTAAAAAACAAATATAAAAGAAGTCCACATATTTTGTTTTACTTTCTCGTTTAAGAAGATATTTCCTACGAAGGACTTGTTCGTCCTCATTTCCCCCTGCCAGAGCTCTGTTGTGTAAAATGTAAGACCAAAAATAACAATGCATGCCAGAACAATAGTATTTATAATCTGTCTACTCATAAAATAGATGTATACTTATTGTCAGTTTCGAGTGAAATAGTCATCATCAAGCAACACAAAATTCTTAAAATGCTTAAGTGGTATCATTTTTACTGTGACATCAATAATGACAAAACTAGATAAACCGATTGAGCGTCTCTTACCATCAGAGTGACAACGTAACTTTTTTTCATCTACGCCACCGTAAGAACGATACCACGTAAGCTGCTTCAACAGTTTTATGTTGCTTGATGCTTATCACTTCGAAACTTGTAGTCAACGATGATTTGGTTTATCAGTAGCGCCTGGCGCTGCACAGGTATTAGTTTCTTTAAATAATTACAAGCAATGGGATACCACAGGCTTGGTGTCATAATTTGATCTTCGGAAATTTAAAATGTGTCAATGTAAAACAAAAAATATTTGACGATCTTGACTTCAGATGTAACTTCTTTGAAATACGAGGAAAGAGATAACACTAAAACTACGCAACGTGGTGGCTAATCTTACTCTTGTGGATGGTAATGAAAACTAGATTCTAAGAAAAGTAGAGGAACAAAGAATTGAAGAAGTTGAAATGAGGTTTCTGAGGTCACATCGTGGACTAACATAATGAGACAAGAGTGCGGAGGGAAGACATAAGACAGCAACTAGACTTGAAAATAACAGGGACAGAAGAGAGTAAGCACTCCCTTCCCTTGAAAAAAAAACCTTAAAGTGAAAGTTAAAAAAGTAAACGAAAATATTGCGTGACTTTAAAAGAATGCCACCTGAAAGCCTGCCATGGTAGGCATTACATTCTAACCAAACTGAAGACGGGACGCCGGCAAGTGTGGCCGAGCGGTTCTAGGCGCGTCAGTCTGGAAGCGCGGTACCGCTACGGTCGCAGGTTCGAATCCTGCCTCGGGCATGGATGTGTGTAATGTCCTTAGGTTAGTTAGGTTTAAGTATTTCTAAATTCTAGGGGACTGATGACCTCAGATGTTAAGTCCCATAGTGCTCAGAGCC
The DNA here is from genome assembly GCF_021461385.2 of Schistocerca piceifrons. Classification (NCBI taxonomy): domain Eukaryota; kingdom Metazoa; phylum Arthropoda; class Insecta; order Orthoptera; family Acrididae; genus Schistocerca; species Schistocerca piceifrons. The sequence continues at coordinate 425,837,080 of NC_060138.1, forward strand.
AATTGAACCATTTGAAGGCGGGGCGTAGAACGGCCAGGGAGAGATGGAAACAACAGATTTATTAAATTCTTTTGGTTTTGAAATGGGCCAAAACTCAGGCCTTGAAATAGAAGAGAAGTGGAAGAAGAAGACTATGTCTACTACTACAACACCCTTCGTTACTTGGTACTTACTTCTGGTAAGTTGATAACGGAGGAATAGAAAGAATCCGTTGGGTTAGCTAACAAAATCTCCGCTCAAAACGCAAAGGTACAAGCTCGCAGTTATATTGCACGTATTCTATCGTCTCCTGTGTATTGTGAACAGTAAATTTGCATTATCCCTACTTAAGTAAATACCGTGGATGATAAACATACTTGTAGAAGTTTGTGGTCATAACAGGTATGTCCCACAAATAGTCAGATTTGGAAGAGCTGCTAACGGGATACAAACGAAGCGATCTCTGTTCCGTTTCTCACACTAAGTAAGCATGAGAATATCACGACAAACGCTACACGCTCAGGCGCGCGCTGTGAGTGGCGCGTAATCTGAAGGGTCGCCGGGCGGCAAGGCATCGCTAAGACGAGGACGGCAGACGCGCAGCCGGGATTTCTCGGGCAGGCGTGCAGATGAATATTGAAGCACTCCCTAGCGAGCGCTCCCTTCATAACGCCTTGCCTCGGACTGCGCGTGCCGGCTCACTGCGCGCACAGTTGGGAAGTCCCTCCAAGATCCTGAAGATAATCCTGCGTAAATATATGACCGTGCTTAGCGCGCGTGTCATTTGCATGTGTCAACTCAATCCGCACTTGAATATTAAATTACGCGCACTGTTACTATTGAATGATCTTCCTTCTGGAAATAGCGCAATATTTAACAGATCTCTTACATTTACTGCTGCTACTTATATTATATCCACGGAATACTAAGTGTGATATGAAAGAAATATGTTGATGAGCAAACACATATGGTGCCCTGAGACAGTTGTACTATATACTGGCTTTAGCAAGTACTACAGAAGGAAACGTCTTAATTTTAAGAAAATTTAGCCAATGAAGTTGACATTAAGTAAATTACAGCCCTAATATATTTGTTTCTTTTTTTTCAGATTGGGGTCCATTTCCTGCTTAATAAAGACTTTACTTCATAATTCTGCAATTAGTTAATTTTGTTTACTTGAGCATTATGAAGCTAAATCATAATAAAAATTGTTATCTTTAGAGCATGTATAGGTCACTTATGAGTGTATGGACAGCAACTGTTATTACGTAACTCAATGATGTCCAGAGGGCGATGATTTCTACATAAGGGAATAGACTGAAGTGGCAAAAGTCAGCCGGCCGCTGTGGCCTAGCGGTTGTAGGCGCTTCTGTCTGGAACCGCGTGACCGCTACGGTCGCCGGTTCGAATCCTGCCTCGGGAATGGATGTGTATGATGTCCTTAGGTTAGTTAGGTTTAAATAGTTCTAAGCTCTAGGGGACTGATGACCTCAGATGTTAAGTCACATAACCCTCAGAGCCATTTGAACCATTTTTTTGACAAAAGTCATGGGCTACCCTTAATATCGTGTAGGACCTCCTTTTGCCTGGCCTGGTATGGACTCAACAAGTCGCGGAGCGTCCATTACAGAAATATTGATCCAGTCCATAATTGCGAAAGTGTTGCGGTGCAGGATTTTGTGAAACAACTCACCTCTCTGTTATATCCCATAAATGTCAGATAGGATTAATGTCGGGCGATCTGCGTGGACAAATCTTTCCCTCGAATTGTCCAGAATATTCTCCAAACCAACAGCGAACAATTGTGGCCTGTTGACATGGGGAATTGTCATCCATAAAAATTCCTTCGTTGTTTGGGAACATGAAGTCCATGAATGGTCCACATAGATGAACACAACCATTTTCAATCAACAAACGGTTCTGTTGGACCTATGGACTCAGTGGAGCCACCACCAGATTGCGCAGTGCCTTTTTAACAACTTGGGTCTGTGGGTTTGTAGGTTTTGCGCTACACTCTAACCCTATTATCAGCTGTTACCACTGAAATTGGGACTCATCTGCCCAGGCTGCAGGCTTCCAGTCGTTTAGGATCCAACACATATGGCCACGAGCCCAAGAGAAGCGCTGCAGGCGATGTAATGCTGTCGGCAAAGGCACTAGCGTCGGTCGTTTGCTGTCACAGCCTATTAATGCCAATTTCGCCGCACTGTCCTACCGGATATGTTTGACGTATGACCTACATTGATTTCTGCGGTTATTTCACCCAGCGTTTCTTATCTGTTAGCACCGACAACTTTACGCGAACGCCTCTGCTGTTGGTCGTTAAGTGAAGGCCGTCCGGTCCCGGTAGCTGAGTGGTCAGCGTGACAGACTGTCAATCCTAAGGTCCCGGGTTCGATTCCCGGCTGGGTCGGAGATTTTCTCTGCTCAGGGACTGGGTGTTGTGTTGTCCTAATCATCATCATTTCATCCCCATCGACGCGCAGGTCGCCGAAGTGGCGTCAACTCGAAAGACCTGCACCAGGCGAACGGTCTACCCGACGGCAGGCCCTAGCCACACGACATTTCATTTCAAGTGAAGGCCGTCGGCCACTGAGTTGTCCATGGTGTGTCCTTCCCAGATGAATAACCTGAATACAAATGACAGCTCCGCCAGTGCACTGAACTTTCAGACCTTGTGTACGTGATTCTACCACTGCCTCTTATGTGCAATCGCTGTCCCATGACTTTTGTCACCTCAGTTTAAAATGGTTATGTAAATGTAAGAGAACTCTCTTTAAATACGGCATTATGGTTCTTTGCGATGAAAGTTTCATTTATAGCTAAAATGGTGGAGGTATTCGCGCAGAATTTGCATGAGTTCTTTTGTTGTTCTTTTTCCTGGTTTTGTTCTTAGTCTACACGGGGCAACAGCAATAGTGGCAGAGGGTAGCGGGATTTTATTCCTATTGCATCCCCCTTCCCCCGGCACGGAATTTTTGTACACCATCTGTCTGCGCCTAGTGTTACCACATTTGAAAGAGACCAAACTTTTTTTTTCGAAATGTTTGGGAATCGTGTAATTGGGGCGGGACGCGGGTACTAGCTCGACATTCATCCAGTTATGTGTGGGAAACCTCCTAAAAGCCACTTGCGTCCTGGCCTGCACACCGGCCCTCATCGTTAACTCACTGGAAAGATTCTTTCCGTGTCGGTACGCCTCCCCCCAAATACCGAAAGCGGTATGCTAACGTACGCGGATATCGAGGCGGGTACAGAATTTGCCTAAGCAGTTCTTCATTAATACTTATGTGTGTCGATACCCAGTCCTCAGATATTTGACAATTTCGAGCATTGGTCGAGAAGTGCGTTCTTCCGTCAGAGATCAAAAGAACGCAAGCGCCTACTTTGCCGGAAAGATGTGTTACGAGCTGAGGGATTGCTTGGAACATGACGGGATTTAAGTAACATTCTTTACCAATTAATTAAGAATCTTTCAAAACTGAAGACATGCACATTTTGAGAAACAGTGACAAATATTGGTGCAACGGAGAAACAGCGTCTGCGCAGCTCACTACATTTGTATTTGTTTATATAGGCAGTTTTAACCTGGTGTAAAAATCGTCTACAGACACCAAACAAGGGGAAAAGAATATAGGGGGCCATATTACAAAAAACTGTGACGATTTGACGCTTAGAGAAATGCAACTAACGTCACTGTGGAAATGAAGTCGTATCTAATGCTGCAATTCAGCAGGGTGAAGATGTCATAGCAACCTGCAGAAAAAAATACACGTGATGCAATGAGGACAGTTATGTGGGACGTTCAGTAAGTACTCAAGCTGGTTGGTGTTATTCAAGATTCCAATACACCATATCATTCCCAAATCTTTTGGATGCATAACCTTGTTTTCAACATAACCTCCGTCAAATGGGGTGGCTTTACGCCACCTGACTGGGAAGGCGTGCATGCCCGCATGGTACTACTCTTCCGCTTGAAGTCGGAGCCAACGTCTTCCTGCATCAATAACCTCACCATCATCCATGTAATGCTTCCCATGGAATGTATCGTTCACTGGGCCAAACAGATGGAAGTCGGAAGAAAACATAACAGTTTAATTTTTAAGGCAAAAATGAAACACCAAATCCTCTTTATTTGGACTGTGTCCTTTGTTTTATACCACAGAGGTAGATAAGTGTCGTAGAAACTTGAAAACAACCATTTTCTCAGAATCGACACGGCACACAAATGCTCCATTTTTACATTTGCTACTGTACCATTACAATATGAACGCGAGAGGACTGATCTGGAGCCAAGCTGCGGCATTTCGCGCGAGAAGTAACAAGACTGTGAAGCTGCCAGACATACTGGTACTAACGCAGGCAGCTTTTTCACATGTCACTGCCGAACGCTGGTGGGATATAGAACGGCTCGTTGTAAAAGAAGAAGAAAAAATGTAGCGCCTGGTTGGCTTCGTGGATTCTGTTGTTGATAGCCTCGTTATCAACGTAGCAGGTGAAACTTCCAGATTTGAAATGTATTTCTGGGATTCGGATAAGGAAGGAGATAAGAGATTCCCAGACGACTGACTGTAATTAATACCTTCAGTGGCTTCAGTGTTCTACAGTAGGGTGAAATCCCTACAGTATGCTTTACCATTACAGTCAGCTCGCTCAGAAAAATTAGCCTATGTTTAAGTTAGAAATTTTCAATACTCTTGTTTGTATTTAGAATACTACGTCACGTGAGAACGATTGCATTTTATGCCTTCCGTCTGGTCACTTGACAAGCGTGCGGTAGTGCTGGAGTTTCTCCAAATATTATTATATTCTCTTTAAAAATTAAATGACATTCGAAGCTGTATTGTTTCTATGCTCGTCTCTTTTTACGAATGAACTGCAACTGTACACGTCATTGCAGGTTAGCTGAATAGCTGGCTGGCCAGTGGTTTCTAAGTTTAATATGCCGGCAAAGCTGTTGTCGCGCATTATCGCTGCTATGTGCGTGTAACACAGCATAAAATGTATCCTTACGATCGTACTTGATAGTACCCGCATCAGTTTGGCTTCCGCTCCACTTGAAACGAAATCCAATGAGATTCAAGCAAACGCGGAAGAATATATGGCGTAATGTTTACATCAGGTTTATTCTCATGGTGAACGGACTATAGAAGTGGAGACTGATGATTATTATTTTGTGTCTCGATCGCAGATCTATTTCGAAAGTTTGCTTGATCTGTGTAAGCGCCTAAGGTATAGACAACAATAATTAGTAAAACAGACTGTCATTTCAGCAAGTACTCACGCAGTAGTAACTGTTGAGACTGCAGAAGTGTGTCTGTAGTATTTACCAAACCGATATAATCCAAACCTGCATCCCATTAGGATTTAGTTTAAAATTTTTTGCGGTTTGTTCTGACACAAGACGACGCGCAGTTTAGCTGCAAGGATTTATTTTACATTATTCGTTAATTAATTGTCGGAGCTGGCCGGTGTGGCCGATCGATTCTCGGCGCTTCAGTCCAGAACCGCGCGACTGCTACGGTCACAGGCTCGAATCCTGCCTCGGGCATGGATTTGTGTGATGTCCTTAGGTTAGTTAGGTTTAAGTAGTTCTAAGTTCGAGAGGACTGATGACCTCAGATGTTGAGTCTCATAGTGCTCACAGCCATTTGCACCATTATTTTAATTGTCGGACTGAAGAGGTAACACCAGCCATCTTCTCGTGGGTCGACGGTCATTGAAGAAGCAGTGGCGTTTCAGCATCTGACAACATCTATCACTGCGGGTCCGACGCAAGGGACCTTATTGTTTTGTGATGTGTGAAAGACGGAATTTCAACAAACAGTTTCGTAAACGTAAAGAAGCTTTGAAATGCAATCAGCATTCGTGAAGAAAAGTAGTGAAGAGAATGTCATTGCATACAATTACATCAGCAGGACTAAACTCTGACTCGCTGTTAGAATTAGACGTTATACCGTATAACAGGAAATTTGTAAACAGTAGAGATTTTGTGCGAACAATGCGGTATAATTGGTATGATGCTGCTGTCATTTTGTTGCTAAATATGCTTGAGATGAATGAAATCATAAAACATGAATTTACTCAACAATGTATAATTAAAGTTCGTGATACAAATCAGAATACGGTGTTTACCTAAGATGCAGATTTAGTTTCAGATGTCATTTCAGAAGTAATTTTGTTACTTACTGCATTAAGTGTCACTTTATACTGTGATGACCTTACTCTGACTGAGCTTGACTTATTCATATGTAGCCGGCATATCAATAGTCAACATTCTGTCACTATTTTCAATGTGGATATCGTATCTGAATATCTTACAGGCAGTGAGGTGAGAGTTGCTGGTTCGGCTCTACTGGTCAATAACCAATAGGATATGTAATTTACTTCAGAATTTTTCGCACTTAATTAAAATTTGTGATGTAGTCTTAACTAACACCGTACAGGTAGGCAGTTGTCAGTGAACCGAGTCAAGTACAAGTTAGTACAGTTTTAAATCCCTGGAGGAAAGTAGACACTCTTCTTGTGAACAAATTTCTTATACATACTATGACTCTCATATTACGTTTTCTTACTGCTAGGTATTGTCTTTGTCAATGTTTGAAAATGGCGCAGAAGACTAAACTGTAATAGCACAACGAAAGTCAGGGCAAAAAGCGAACATGACGCCTTTTAAAGAACTGATAGAGGCTCTGAGTCCCTGATATGGGATGTTATTACAAAAAGTTATCCTATGAGGAAAATTTAGGAAACCAGCGTTTGCGACAGACTGCCGAACGATCCTACTGCCATCAACTACTCGCTTAAGGAACGCGGGAATACGAGAAATTATGGGTTGTACGGAAGTATATACTCAGTTGTTTTTCCCTTGTTCCACTTACGAGTGGAACAGGAAAGGGAATGACGAACAGTGCTACAAGGCATCCTCCGCCATGATAAGTTACGGAGTATGTAAGTAAAAGTAGATATCCACTAGTTTTTAATAACTGAGAACGCTGCACGTGTGTGTGGGCGGCATGGCTGAATTAAGCGTTCAGATGCTATAGCTCTGTTCGACGTTGTTTTTGGTCATGACAGAGGTCTTCAGCGAAATTCCATCAGAAGTTGATCACATCGTGTGTACCACCAAAGTGGTCACCAGTATATCCATTAAAACATAAATAATGAAGTTTTTCCAGTGTGAAATGCTTATAAATTCATCGTCAAGAAAGCGATCATCAAAGTTCACCGCAAATGTGATACATGCCTTTAGTCAATGTGGACGTCTGCCTTTCATGCGAGGCTACCCGAAAAGTGAGTGATATAAATGTTTTAGTCATCGAATAGAATGTGACATAAAATGACATAAAATTGTCTCGAACACAACGTTTCTTGAACAGAATTACCGGTTTCATCTGTACAATGCTTACCTTCACAATCTCAAACACAAGTAAATGAAAAAAATATACACGTGTTCTCGAAGGTTATTCTATTTTAATCCTTTATAATAATATTTCTAGAGCCATCACAATTTATCCAATTTTAGGATGATTTCTGTTTTCTTTTTAAAGGTTTGGTTATTTTCTGACCAGCTTTAAACTGTCAGAAGACAAATAGATTTTACGTATGGTTAAATACAATTTTGTTGCTTCCTTAAGTAAAACTGAGAATTCTTTGAAGAACGTTACTTTTAAATGTATTTCCTTTTAATTATTTTGTATAATTATCTGTACATTATGCTTGCATCAACGACCTCTACGACAGCTTTGCAGCCTATGTAGTATATCAAGCCGAAGCATACTTGAGAGTTTTGATTCATATTATATGTGAGTAGAGGCTTTCTCGGCGAATTTCATATATGAAGACTTCAAGGGTTGTCAGCCGAGTAGTGTCGTCGTCTCGTAGTAACGTTTCGATGGAATGCGTCTGAATGCGCCTGAAGATGATGGAGACGCATTCCGTCGAAACGTTACTACGAGACGACGACGCTACTCGGCTGACAACCCGTGAAGACTTCACATTTGATTCATATTGTTTTTACGTGGTTATGATTTGTTGCAGCACAGCAGAATGATAGGCATATTGTGTTTATACACTGTCCAGGAACGTTAATACTGCCACAGGTCAAAAGACTGAATAACGTAGACCTCTGCGACACACGCAGGAAGAGAGTCAGTGAGGTTCTGGAAAGTACCGAGAGAGATGTGGAGTCATGCCGACTTCAGTGCCGTGCCCAGCTGCCCGAGGTTTCTCGGTTGAGACCCATGGCGCGAACGCCTCGAATCAGGAAGTCTCACAGATTTTCGAATGAGTTTAAGTCCTGGGAGTTCGGTAGCGAGGGAGTATGGTAAACTCATCCTCATGCTCTTCGAACCACACACGAGCATTGCGAGCTGTATGGCACATTGCATTATCCTGCTGGTACGTATCATCGTGCAGTGGAAAAACAAAGCGCTTGTGAGGATGGACATGGCCACCGAGGACAGATCCATACGTGAGTTGTTTCGTTGTCCCACGAAAATATTCCCCTGAGCATAGTGCTCACCCCTCCTCCAGGATGGGATGCTTCCGGCGACTGTTCCAGGATGTTTTCTTTCAGACATCTCACGCCAACTCGATGGAGCGTAAAACGTGATTCTTTTGAAAACGCCACCTGTCGACAGTCGGTGGGCGTGTAATTGCTGTGAGGGTGTGCAAATTCCTGCCTTCGTCGCCGATCAACAACGGTCGGCGTGGGTGCGTGAAACACGCGCCTGCTGCGGAGGCCCTTAAGCAGCAACTTCCGCTGAACGGTCATTAATGAGACACCGTTGGCGGTGGGCGGTCATGTGCCCAACAGTTGCACGTCTGCTCCCTCGTACACATCTCCGCAGCCGTTGTTCATGCCTATCATATGCTGAAGCGACAAAGAAACTGGTGTAGGCATACGTAATTTAAGTCTAGAGATATGTAAAGAGGCAGAATGTGGCGCTGCAGTCGGCCACGCCTACATAAGACAACAAGTGTCTGGTGCAGTTGTTTGATCGGTGAATGTTGCTAATATGGCAAGTTATCAAGATTGAAGTGAGTTTGAACGTGGTATTATAGTCTATGCACGAGCGATGACACACAGCTCTCTGGGATAGCAATGAAGTGTTTTCCGAAGACCATCGATATAGGCTTTCGGAGCTGAAGGCCCACACGTGTACCATTGGCAATTGCACGGCAGAAACCTTTACACCTCGCTTGGGCCCGTCAACAGTGACATTGGACTGTTGATGACTGGAAACATCTTGCCTGGTCGGACGATTCTCGTTTCAAATTGTAACGAGCAGATGGACGTATTCGGGAAAGGAAACAACCTCATGAATCCATGGACCCTGCATGTCAGGAGGCGACTATTCAAGCTGGTGAAGGATCTGTAACGGTGTGGGGCGTGTGTAGTTGGAGGGATATGGGACCTCTGATATGTCTAGATACGCCTCTGACGGGTGACGCGTACACAAGCATCCTGCATCCATTCATGTCCACTGTGCATTCCGACCGACTTGGGCAATTCCAGCAGGACAATGCGACACACCCCACAACCTAAAAATTGCTATAGAGTGGCTCCAGGAACACTTTTCTGAGTTTAAACACTTCCGTTGGCCACCAAACTGCCCAGACGCGACAATTATTGAGCATGTGTGGGATGCCTGGCAACGTGCTGTTTTGAAGAGATCTCCACCTTCTCGTACTCTTACGTATCCGTAGACAGCCCTGCAGAATTAATGGTGTCAATTCCCTCCAGCCCTCGGGAGTTCTACGCGTTATTAGGCAGGTGTACCGATTTCTTTCGCTCTTCAGTGTATATGGCGGGTGATTCACTACAGCTCCTTCGGTGCCGGTTTTGGATAACGCCTTGTTGCCATACTCGTTATTCTTTGAGCAATGCGGTACGCGAGGTGTTTAACCGCATGATTCCGCCCTAGACCCGAAAGCCAATGATCATGCCCTTTTTGAGGTCAGGTAAATCACTACATTTCCTCGTTACGACAAGACTGCACTGTTTGTATGTTCCCCCATTCACAGGCTTTATATGTCTTCCATTGCTAGTGCTGCCACCTGTCGTCTGTGAATGGTTATTGCACGTTGACGTCAACCACTTGTGTGTTATATTTTCTGTCCTTTGGTTTTATTCTCTTATTGTAGTAGATAGTAATATGTTTTTCTTTTAGTTGTGACACAGATAGTGAACATCACTATTATGTAGCCAAAATCGACAACTCTGTATACAAAACTTTGTGATCAGAAAAATTAAATAAAAATTATGATCTCAGTTATTTACGTAAAGTGTTGTATGTCTGAAATGTTTGAGATTAGCCTGAGGGACAATTATTTTGTGTTTTTCGCTCATTTCAGAGCGTGGTTATTAGCGATGAAGCTCTAGCTCGGTAGAACAGGCAAAGTTTCTGTGTGTGTGTGTGTGTGTGTGTGTGTGTGTGTGTGTGTGTGTGTGTGCGTGTCTGTGCGTTCGCGCGTGCGCGCGCGCGCAGCAGGGATATAAAATGGGCCATCAGTATTCATACGCGAGGTACTGAAAGTAATTATAGAAAATGCAAATCAGTGTATACGTTTTGTGTTTAGTCAAACATGCATCGTCATTATCGGTCACTGATACCACGATGAACGAGAAACAGAGCTGGCAGGGCGGCGAGCACCCGACTAACCCGCCACATCGAGCACGCAGCCGCAAACAGCTGCACGGCGCCTGGCAGCTCGGCAGCCAGCACGTCGCGCGAGTGGCGCATGATTTATGTCTCGCTTGCGTGTAATCCGCCGGCTTTCTGTTCAGTAATGGTAACTCGGTTAGCGCTACGTTTGCATTAGGCTGCTACGTGTCTCTCCGGACGAAAATACAAAACACCTAAGGCTAGCACGCAGTGAAAATGAAACGCGAAGCGTATGCCTTGTCTGAAACTTACGCAGTGTCGGAGGTTGTCGCTTGTTTAAAATTATTAAGTGTTTTTCGCTCAGTTCACAGCGTGGGTATTAGCGATGAAGCTCTAGCTAGGTAGAACAGGCAAAGATGGCTATAGCTCTCCTACGATCTCCTATCTCGGTACAAAAAATACCCGGCTTATTTACCAAATAAAGACATCAAACAGACGTATGTTTTCAGAAGCTGCCGTTTTTTTTTTTTTTTACACGGCACGTTAAAAGCAACGAGTATACATGTAGTATATGTCAAAGTATACCACTATTTGACATTACAGCAAATGAAGCGTAATAATAAAAGTCATTAAAACCTACAAAATGCAATGTGCAGCGTTAAAAAGAGTAACTTTGCACGCAAAGCACAAAAAAGTAGAATATGTGCACAAATCGATTAGTATCGAAATTAACTATTTTGGCGTAACAGAGTTGTAATACAACGTGCCAAAAAATAAACAGTATGTATAATTGGATGCACAAACGAATAAAGCCAGTCTAATTTTCTTTTTATAAAATGTTTCCACAGCTTATGTGGATGAGAATCACCATAGCTCTTAGGGAAAAATATCCTCACAAATTAAATGTTGCAATTCGACCTATGAAGTAAACTATAGTGCGCGTATCTATCGCCCAAGTAATACCTCCAAGAGTAAAATATGAGAGTAATTTGTTACAGTATCAAAAAACGCAACCAGAGGCAAAACCCATAGTCCGATACATTACTAAGTAAATAACGGTATGCAGGGAAGTTGCGAGGAATACACATAAAATACCTAGATGGCAAAACGTTATATGTCAATTCAAAAAATTATGTTATATGACATACAGTCCCTTAAACATCAGTTAATCGGTGGGAAAATACTAGGAGAGTACAAGCAAGGAATCCAAAATACCTTATTAACCAAAAGGAGGCCAGAGAAATCTCAATTGACCATGTAATTACTATTCCCCTGGGAAATATAAAGCATATTGACCTATTTATAGAATGACGAAACACCAGATAACCAGGTTAGTACTCGTAAGATAAAATCCACTTGTTCGTCAGCAATATCAGTCATCGAAACAGTGATGTGCGCGATCCCAGACCTTAGTGAAGTTTAATGGTTATTGTAATAAGAAAATACGAATATAGCATTAGCTGAGTAACTAAATATTAAGTAACGTAAGAGACTAACACCTAACAACAACGAAAAATTTTAAATTCGATACAAATGACATGAAGGAGCCAATTCCCCCTGCCACCATACTTGACCCCTCCTTCTTCCCCACGGGCACCACGCACCCTCCCACCACCCACGCCCTCCTCGTACACGCTTTCCTTCTTGCTACCGCCTGTCCATCTGTCTTCAGGAGTTACGTGGATTCCCTACTATAGGTGAGTGTAGGGATGATTTCTTCCTAGGGGATGTGGATGATTTACTTTTCTATCCTTTCCCAAGTCTGTTAGTGCATCTGTTCCCGAGCAGCAAACATTTATGAATGCGGGTTCAGTGCAGCGTCGATGTTTGCGTTGTTGGCGGCGATGAGAACGAGGAGCGAACGGATGAGTTCCGGCGCCATACAGTAACTTCTGTTCCGCAAACAGCATCGAGGGTCCGTTGAACCTTGAAGTTTAGATCAAATGTGGAGATCTTCATTAAAAGTAGTACATGCTCTCACCCAGCAGACACTACACAGAGTGTTCTAATTCAACGCGCTGTATATGAACACTGCTTTGTGATCAAGAATTTCAGGTGATCCCTTACATGATACGCACTGCTGATGGATTTTTCACCTCCCAGGAATTGAACCGTTTGCCTCTACGGCAAACGACATGATTTCGAGAAAGCTGTGCTATCTGTGGGTGACACAGGAAATAAAGGATTTGTTTTCTTAAAATATTTACGTTTCGATGGCGTAGATTGGAGATAAAAGCTCATTGTAAGATGATGGAAATTACAGCATATACATTTGCCGCAGGTTTTCGCTAACGTTATGCTGCTGACGAAAGGAAGTTGCATTCTTAGATAGTCTTCTACTAAAATAAGCAGTAAAACCATGGCTCGTGTCATTATTGTTAATCACGTACTGTGTGGAACAACGTTTCAGATCAGTACTGCGTGAAACAACTCTGTACTAGAAACCATGCATTACTCGCTGTAGTAGCTAAATAGCGTCCTAACAATAGTAAAAGAACCATCGAACAATGTTCTTGCAACGGCATGAAAACTAGCCTATGGGAAAAATATTACTAGTAATAAATCGCCAAGTGAGAGTTGTTTCTGCTCAATGGTCCTCAAAATTCTGTATGTGACAGTTTAAATCTGGTATATGGGTAAGACATAATTTAATCAGAATTACAAATAAAACAAAAAGACAGAAATATATTATAACAAAATATACTGTGACTTATTGCTGAAATTTGACGCCTGGGAATTTGAAAGAACTGTGGTAAATACTTTGTTTCTGTTATTATCAATCGTAGCCTACTACGAACATTTCAAGAGATATGGGTTTTATAACTACAGTATGAGCATGCTGAAATTAATTAATAAAATCTAAGTAGCGTTGGCAGTGTTAAAAGCCGACTTCTGTTAAGAGCCCTCCTAACATAGAAGCTAATACTGCTCCATCGCAGTATCAGCTATTAGATTTTGACTTACGACAAGTTGAATAATTAATAGAGCCGCCTGGAGGCTTCACAAGAAACGCGGCTAACAGCTAATATGAATAATTGATGAGTCAGAAAGGAGATAATCTCGGGCTAACGATTATATGGATTTTCAATGTCATCGAAGAGCCGACCATTTATCAGAGATATTAAATTCCTGCCTGCACGCCAATGCGCTTACAACTGATGTCCGTCGAGCATAATTGCTTTTATTATGCAGCGGCAACCGACGTATCTGCCGCACGAACTGTAATGCACTATGGTGAATATGCGTGAGTCCCGATCACCGAGCCGATAATTGTCGCTGGAGAGGGAAGACGCAGTTCAGTCGCTCGATATTCAAAACCCTGCGTCAGAGCTGGCTTTGTCAAAGAGTAATTGTGGCCACCAGAACTGCCAAGCTGACAGCAACATGTCAAAAAGTACCTGCCTCAGCTAAGCTACGTAAATTTGTTTCGTCAGTTCATAGTTCTGTCCGTTTCAGTTTTTAACAAAGCACTACTTTAAATTCGTACAAAAGTTGAAAACTGAACGAGCTAAGCGAGGCTTTCATGCCTGAGTGCGTCTTTACACGCAGCGAGAAGATGAGAGCATTAATGGTGTACATACAGGCTATGTCTGGAAACCGTGACTGTGTAGAATAATGATCTATTTATATTTTCATTTACCAGTCACTTATATTTGATTTATGTTTAACTTAACATAACGCAACGCCTTTCGAGTATGGTTTGCCAACCTTCAGGCGTGTATTAGGTGTACAGTCTTTACGTGTACCGGTATACAGAAAAAAATTAAGCAGTGAACGTCAAAAAACAGTGACAAAATAAATAGTACAAAGTTTAATGTAACACAACACATCCGCCAGTGTACCATAGATGAAAAACAAAGCTTTGGGACGCTGTGCACAAGCAGAAGACATCACGGGACATAAATGTCTACTAACCACTGCCTTTCCCTCCCTCCAAATACCAAAACAGACCCTACAGCAGCGAGCAGTAAACAAAACGGTCTAAGTTAATGTAGTTTAAGAAAAAATATTTTCAAGTAACAGCCTTCTGTATGCATAAACGTTTGGACATGGGTCGAAAATGCTCGAATCACGTTGCGTTGTCTTAAACATACATACAACAAATAAAAGTGTTTGCCGAAAATACCAATAAATGCAGACTAGAGGAATTTACACCGCAATAGCGGATTCTGGACGTCATGCCTATCAGTTTCAGCTCATTTCTCAGTACATTTTATGAAAAGTTTCAGTGCCAGTACTAACAACCTTTGTCGCACTATACAAATATTTTCAAAGTTCTCGGATGCCATTATGTCATTTCCTCAAGAAAGCTGTTTCAGTATTTCGGTCGATACAAGATTGACGAGTATAAACCATGTGACAAAACTACGAGTATGAACCTCTCTGCATAGTATAATTTGCTGCATACCTCACTTTGATATACTGAACCAAGTACAAGAATCGTTATATTTTCGTTAACAAATCTGAATATTTACGTGCCAATGTCGCCTAAATGATATTTTTTCCCTTAGATTGAAAGGGCCTTACAATATGAGGAATACGATTTAGCTAACTGTTCTTTCTGCATACGTGTGTGAGAACTCCAGTGTTATTATAAATGCTTCTGAACAGGACAAATACCTCTTAAGTGGTTCGAGATATCAAATAAGACATTAGGCAACAAGAAATATACACCATGACAAGTACTGTGATTTTTAATAAACAGTTACACAATGTTCAATCCTAATTTCCAGTGCCCAGTGGCGTCGATCTTTTTCGCCACCTCAGTCCCCGCCTAGTGCTGACTACAGAAATGTATGCTTATAAGCTGCTGCTCGACCACACTGCCGCATTCTTTTTATCTCCAGAGACGCAGTCATTGTGGTAGCTGGACTGATGGTAGCTTTCTTGAACTCACGAGTGACTCCTGGTTGCATGCGATTTTGTACAACCACCCTCAGCAATGCTCCACTGTCACCGTCCGTCACTACAAGGGTTGTGCCTGGTTTTCCTTTATTTGCCGTAGTTCCTTCACTTTTTCAGCTCACAGTGACATTGGCAACAGTCGACGTGGGCAGCTGTAGAAGGGCAGAAATGTCTCTGATGGATCTGTTACTCATGTTACATCCAATGACTGATCCACACCCGAACTCACAGATCTCCCCTAACAGACTCATTCTGTTGTGATTGCTTCTCTACTGACAACACGATACTCCCCTCCTCCTTTTATCCTGGAGAGTCCCTCCCTCATTACATCTCGTGACCTATTCTGCACTACATAGGAGTGCCCGAATAGTTTTTGTCAGATAGTGCATTCAGCAGCGCGTCGTCCCAGTCTTACCTTCTCTTCAACTGGGCGACTGCGCTCGCGGTCACTGTTTGGGACAGGTCAACTGCTCATGGCGGTCACGTTTTGCGTGAAGTCAACTGCGAGCGGAAGAAAACACTAGTTATGTTGGCCCTACAGCAAATTGCTTTCCATTTCCAGAGACTTAGGACTCTCTATGACTGCTAAGCTGGACCAGTTGTAGGTATGGTTAAGCATGCTTGATAAAAAAATTATGCCCATAATGGGGCATATGTGAAGGTATTTAAAAAGACACAGAAACTATTTTCATTCCTTATGCTAAGAATGATAACCTCTTTTTAAAAAAATTCAAACTTGTCGTTTTTCCATTTCTGTACTTTAACATTAATTGTTTACGTATGGCACATTTTTTTCATTTACTTATAGTTAGGCGAGACCTGCCTGTATCATTTACTTTAATGTAGTTGATTGTCTGAGTTTGAAAGACAGCGTCAACAACATGAGTTATACGTGGGTGTGTACTCTGAAAATTAAGGACGAAAGCTCTGTGAAATACTTCACAAGCAGTGGTCTTTCTTTCAGAACTTAACGATGCCGGAATCCGATCTTTCGGGCGGATACCAAACTCCTGAGTCTATAAAGTTCGTCGTCCAATAATCAGCAAAACAAGGAACACTTTCACTTTCTAGTTAATGTGGTGTGAAAAACGTTTAAGTAAATACGTGACTTACGTGTTTCTATTAAGCATCTCCACGCTGCTCCACGTTGTGTTTCTCTATCTTTCCGAAAGTACTTCATACGACGACGACCAACTTATTGATTCTTTCACTTGTCATATCCTCCACAGGAAAGTTGCAATTCATTTGTAATTTACTAATAACGTACGTGGAGTACGAGTTGGAACCAGTGTACAGCAATCGGAGAAAGTGACTAATGATAAGAATGCTACCAACAGTCCAAGGCAAATTTTACCAAGGAGCAAATAAAACACCTTCGCGTCGTCGGTCAGTTTATAGCCTGCCTCATGCCACGCAGTCGGTACCCGTCCGTGCAATCAGCTTATTCTGCGACAGAAGACGTCGAACACTTGGGACCGACAGAAACCCATCCGTTGTAGAATTGCAGCTGTAACAGTGTGGATGAAAATGTACAATCTGCTACAGCGTTGTGGGTAACTAAACTGTCTTGCATGGTGTAACAACAATGTGTTGTCTACTATCTGCTCGATGGTGCGCTCGACACTCTTTCCGCTGGCTCCACACTCGCTTCGCTATCTGACAGTGTATCCTATATGAGCCGATAGCGCGGTACGTCACACCCAAATTCACTGAGACCGAGCATTCTACCCAATTATAACCAACCCACAGGCTTACATTTCGCTGTTCGGCGTCGACGAGATATGCTGGAAGCTTCCTTTCAAGTTTCCACTTCTGTTGACGGTTTCACACAGTACATTTCTGTCATAATCTGCATCTACATGGACACTCCGCAATCATACTTAAGTGCCTGGCAGAGGGTTCATCGAACCACCTTCTATCCCAGTCTCGAACAGCGCGCGGAAAGAACGAACACGTATATCTTTCCGTGCGAGTCTTATTTTAGTATGGTGATCGTTCCTCTCTATGTAGGTCGGAGTCAACAAACTATGTATTTTCACATTCGGAGGCGAAAGTAGGTGAACGAAATTTCGTGAGAAGATTCGGCCGCAAAGAAAAAGTCTTCGTTTTAATGATGTCCACCCCAAATCCTATATCATGCCGCTGATGCTCTGCCAACTATTCCGCGATAATACAAAACGTGCTGCAGTTCCTTGAACTTTCTCGAAGTACTCCGTTAATTCTATCTGGTAAGGATCCCACACCACGCAGCAGTACACCAAAAGAGGACGGACAAGTGTAGTGTAGGCAATGTCTTAAGTATATCTGTTACGTTTTATAAATTGTTCTGCTAATGAAACGAAATCTTTGGTTTGCTTTCTTTACAACATTTTCTATGTATTCTTTCCAATTGAAGTTGTCTGTAATTCCTAGATTTACGGCCTTTAGATTTGACTGATCTATCGTATAACCAAAATTTAATGCATTACTTTTAGCACTCATTTGGTTTACCTCACACTTCTCATTATTTAATGTTAATTGGCAATTTTGGCACCATAGACATATCTTTTCTAAATCGTTTTGCAATTTGTTTTGATCCTCTGATGGCTCTACTAGGCGATAAACGACAGCGTCATCTGCAAGAAACCTAAGACGGCTGCTCAGATTGTCTGCTAAACTGTTTATATAGATAAGGAACAATAGAGGACCTATAACACTACCTCGGAGAAAGCCAGAAATCACTTCCGTGTTACTCGATGACTAAACGTCAGTTATTATGAACTGGACCTCTCTCACAGGAAATCACGAATCCAGTCACGTAATTGAGACGATATTCCACAATTACGCAATTTGACTTTAAGCCGCTTGTGTGGCAGAGTGTCAAAAGCCTTCTGAAAATCTATGAGTACGGAATCAATGGAAATCGCTTTTTAATAGCACTCAACACTTCTGGTGTGTAAAGAGGTAGTTGTCTTTCACAAGAACGATAATTTTTGTATCAATGTTAGCTGTGTGTCAGCACACCGTTCTCTTCCACGTAATTCATAATGTTGGTGAGCAATATTTGCTCCAAATTCCAGCTACATATCGACGTTAATGGTACAGGCCTGTAATAATGGGAAAGGGGATGGTAGTCCCAGTGTATACCGAGTCTCTGCTGTCTTAATTACTTTCATCTGTATCAATTCGCAGTGCCTGTGCAGTGTAGAGGTATTACACAGTGTTCCTTCGAACACGCATTCATATCCGAAGTAAAAGCCACTGTGACGACCACAACTGCTATTAAAAACATGGAATTCCTTATTTATCGGCTGATATTGGGGCCTACGACACACAAATATAATGTCTCCCCTGTACGGGAATAACATTAATGGAATGTACGAGCACAGGCGCAACACATGGAGGACGACATATTTAAGTTTGAGTCCGGCCTTGAGGCCTGCTCGGATAGCGGAAGTAGGTAACGTGACCGTTCGCGTAAAGCGGGTTCAAATGGCTCTGAGCACTATGGGACTTAACATCTGTGGTCATCAGTCCCCTAGAACTTAGAACTACTTAAACCTAACTAACCTAAAGACATCACACACATCCATGCCCGAGGCAGGATTCGAACCTGCGACCGTAGCAGTCGCGCGGTTCCGGACTGCGCGCCTAGAACCGCTAGACCACCGCGGCCGGCCCGTAAAGCGGGAAATCCGGGTTCGAGAACCGGTCCGGCACAGATTTTTACTGTGGACATTCTATTGTACAGGGTGTATCATAATTAACGGCGTGAGCGCCTACAGTTAAAAGTACACGATACGAGAAGCAAAGAAAGTCTCAGTAAATATAGGGTCGAAAAAGCATACCTTAAGAGCTACGACCAACTTTTCGTCTTCGATGCTGTGAAACAAATCTCTTTCATTACAAGCTCTTTGCTTTCCATATTTTGGGAAGTGGCAGAGTGGACCGAAACAAGAAAAAAAACGTCCAGTAAAAACGTGCTCTAAAATGCATACGTTAAGAGTTATGAGCACTATTTCATCTTCGCTACTTTGAAACGTAACTCTTCTAATGAAGAAATGCTCGTAACTTTTACGGTATGCATTTCAGAGCACATGTTTACTGTACATTTTTTTCTTGTTTTCGTCCATACTGCCACTTTTCAGAATATGGAAAGCAAAGAGCTTTCAGTAGAAGAAATTTGTTTCACAGTATCGAAGACGAAAAATTGCTCGTCGCTCTTAAGGTTTACTGAGACATTTTTGCTTCTAGTATCGCGTATTTTCAACTGTACGCGTTTACGCCATTAATTATGATACACCCTGTATAGCAGGAGGTGGATCGTGTTCCTAACTGTGAATATATTTCATGACTTTCCTCTATGGTGAAACACTAATCCACACATCCGCCGAGCTAGTGTTCCTCTTACTTGTTGTTAAATTCTAGGATATGCTGCACGCATGCGGGTTTGTGTGTGTGTGTGTGTGTGTGTGTGTGTGTGTGTGTGAGAGAGAGAGAGAGAGAGAGAGAGAGAAAGAGAGAGAGAGAGAGAGAGAGAGAGGAACGTCGCGTGGTCAGCCGTGTAGTGCAGCTATGATAGGGAAAAGAAAGGAATTAATTGTATCGATGTTAGTAAAATTGTGCAGCTGCTTTTCTTTGTTTTGAAGCAAAAACGTCCTTTTATTGAAATAAATAATGCCTGCGTGCATTTCTCCACGTTGGCAAGCGTGACTGCTCGCTCTCGTTGACAGTCTTACGACGTGCATGTCACCTTTTTCAGTGCGCATACTTCATGCTGCACAACGTTAATTGTACTTAGTAGAAAAATGAACAATTTTTTTTCTGTTTCATTTCTTCTGGTTATAAAGCGACATCATTGGAATCTGCAAATATAAAAATACATTGCTTGCTATTTCAATGGCAAACAAAGAATTAACATTTGAAAATATTTGCATTTTTACCATGTTTCATTTCACAATGTGATTCCAATGGACCATAACTGCTTTTACATTTTTATCGTTTTATCGAAGCTTTGCATATTTTCAAGAATATTAATATTTAGAAGTCATCACTACGCACTGCAGTTATTCAGAAGTGTTATTCAGGTTTAATATCATTACTACATATTTTCAGAACATTTCACAAGCACCGTTGCTACCTAAATTTCGAGTTCAGTGAACTTTTGCATGCCGATAGTAGATCTGCATGAAGGTTGTTTTTTTTTCTTTTTTTTTTTTTTTACACTGTTTCCACCAGTTAGAAGTTGTTGAGAGAATCCGCCTGCAAAACGTAGCTGTCTTACAGTAACAGAAACTATTAATTAAAACAGTAAAAATACTCGCAGTCTATAATTAAAAAATCAAGAAGTGAAGAAAATGGCCAGTCAATTTTAATATCTCCGATCGAGCAAATCGAATTTGCTTTTGCTATTTCGAACTCTTTGACAATTTGCACATTTCTTAAGGACGTAGGCAATTAAGAGCGTGACATAGTACCATTTACCAGCGGAGATCGTCATAAATTACGTTGAAACTTTCGTCTTTAATGACTGTGTATTATATTTCAGCGTAATCACGTAACCATCAGTGTGTGAGATCGACCGTATGAAAATAACGGAATTATCTCAAATTCACCAGCTTTGGCACTTTTTACATAATTGATAATATAGCATCGGTAGAACTAATCATTAACTATCGATGATTTTCATCAAGGATACCAGTTAAGCTCACATAGCCTACCCATTCTCTTTTAACTAGTTAAGCTCACATAGCCTACCCATTCTCTTTTAACTCTTTAGAAAGGTGGCAACGTGCCTTACTATTCTGGAATAGAGGCGTGTTTGCTGATACGATTAATTATACAAAGTACATTATCAGCAAACTATAATGTAGGGAAGGAGTTACAAGAAAACACCATGAAGGGCCACGAAAGAGGAGAACTGTGGTTTAAAGTTCTCGCTATAAATAGAGCAGAGTCGTGGCACCAATATTCGTATCTGACGTCTTACATGTTCGAGATGGAAAGGGTAATTTGCGTTAAAATTGTGTTTACAACCTTTTTGTCTTTATGCATGTTTTTCCTAAGAACTAAACGTGGTCCTATGAATTGTACATATATTTGACGTTTACTGTGCACTAAAATTCATACCGGAATGGGAAATGCTGCTATCACAGCACGAAAAGGAGAGACTTTGGCCCAGGCACAGTCAGGGATGTAAAAGAATGGAACTAGCTTTTCGACTTATCTGGCAGCTTCGAAGACATTTAAATTAAAACATAATGGCCTATTTGCGCATTTTTACTAGTTGGTATTACTATCCATCTCAAGTGAAGTAACATGATACATGATGTAGTTTAGTATCAGGACACATGCCATCATGTCATGTTTACTATGGCTGTCGAATCGTCTGGATTTTGGGCACAGGATCACGGACTTCAGCCTACAAATTGCAAGATGCAGGTGTGCCAACACCTTGCAGCTACGGGAGCTCACTGCGCTGGGGATGGATGATTAACCGTAAAAAAGCACGAATATTTCAAGATGTTTTGATTTAAATGTCTTTGAAGCTTGCATATAAGTCGAAAAGCTAGTTTCCGTCTTTTATATCCGTACCTCGGCCCGGGACATGTTCGCCTTTATTTTTGCTACGATAGGAGCACTTTTTAATGTGGTTCTCAAGTTTTACTTTACCATAATTTTGATATTAGACGGCCATAGCTTGGTAAACAATGTGGATTTTTGTTGAATCGGCTGAAAACTGGTCCAGTATACGTTTTTCTTTGGCTTTTCTACCCGCGTTGCTTATAACGTGGCAACGTTAAAGGTTTCACGAAACAAGAGGA
Source organism: Schistocerca piceifrons (assembly GCF_021461385.2). Classification (NCBI taxonomy): domain Eukaryota; kingdom Metazoa; phylum Arthropoda; class Insecta; order Orthoptera; family Acrididae; genus Schistocerca; species Schistocerca piceifrons. Next base: position 425,859,377 of record NC_060138.1, read on the forward strand.
CGACCATTAATTGTAGAATTTGGACTGAATCGGGAAAAAAAGGAAACACAAAAATGGCGCACGCAAAAGAACTCACAAAATACGTGGTCTTTTGCACGTAAAACACGAATGAAGCTACATTTTTTAAAGCGAGTTTTCAATTTCATCGTAAACATGCATTTTTTTAAATTTATTTGATTCGCTTTAGAGAGTTGGCGCGCTTTCGGTTCACGTCAAGAACGAATTTTAAATGCTATATTTAGCTCGACTTTAAACCACCGTACCATGACAACGGATAAAAATTACTGGATAAAAAATTTTTGGTTTTGACTGTATCCATTTATCAACCTTTGTGAGAAGTTTGAACTGATTCGTAAAAGTCTGAAGTACAGAAGAGGGGGCCCGACAACCTTCCAGGAAATCGTGGTTTTCGCACGTAAAAAGTGGTACGCGTAAAAAACACACAAAAACTTGTTTTTCACGTAAAATCTTGATGAAGCTAAATATTTGAAAGTAATTTTGCAGTTTTATGGTAAGAACGCATTTTTTATTTATTTGGCTCCCTTTAAACCGTTTCTGCATATTCAACTAGTGTAAGAACGAACTTCACGTGCTACATTTAGCTCGACGTAGCAACCGTATCTTGACAACCTCCACGCAAAGTTTGAACCTATTCGTACATATTGAGGGTACAGAAGTGGAGTTCTTCAAAAACTGGCAGACAAACGTGTTTTTGCAGAGCTCTGCACGTAAAATGCGTATACAAATGGTGCCATTATTTGAGCATTAATTACAGTACAGTTAAAATCGTTTGCACAATGAATTAATCGATCCACGACATTTGCCTGGGTGTCAGCTCCGATTTGTCGTTCAAACCTTGCTTAACGTACTGCAACATAGTTGCACTATGCCAGATGTTCGAATGACTTCACGTATGGCCGGTTCTCCAGGCTAAACCAAAAACCTTTGTCCCATGTTCCTAGCTCAAATACGAACCGAGCGCCTAGACATCACCCCTCCCCCGCCCTCCCCTCCTTCCCCCCTCCCCACTAACCGCCATTCTGCATCCGGCCTTTCCATACATATTTATTACATAGCTTCCTTGCTACAACGACATTTTATACCTTAAACACAGTTTTTCGCAGTCATTACTACCGAAAATTATCTTTGTTTACCCTGTGATAGAGACGAGTCATAAAGTTTTAATTATTATCTAAAGAAACTGCTACGTAATTGATTTTTTTGTTTCCTATTTTTTTAGTTTTCCGTACCTCAGTCGGGAGAAAATAGTATCTTCATCGGATCACTTTGTTGTCTGTCTGACTGCAATCAGAAGAAAGTAAAAGTACTGCGAGCACTCGAAAACTCGTATAACTTTTCCGACTGTCAACGATAAACTAAATATTCGATAGATCTGAAAATGCAGACGTACGTTAGGAACATGTTTACAAACAAGGTAGAAAAAAATTGAAAATCGGATGTATAAAGCCCACGAAATTGAATAATTCCCTTTACTTTTTGATTACAGCTCGTATGTTTGAAAAAAAGTCTACAGGGTAGTGGCGTGAGTCTCTGAGGACCACGAACACTATTTTTCGGAATAAAACCATCAATATGCGTTCGTTTGACGCCGCGAAAGTGTCAGCTTACCCGCTACCCAGCCTGACGGGCACCTCAATCGCATAGAGTGCCGCCGGTGTCTCGGAAAATTTTGCAGCCGAGTGGTTCGCCTTGGAACTCCTGCTGCGCGCCGGGGTCGATTCGTTATGTGCAGTGACACCGAAAAGAGCGGTCGGCGGCGTGATTAAGGGCGATACGGCATGCACCGGCAGCCGCTGTCGCCTGCCATTTGGCTCGGGGCCGATCTCCGCCGGCGGCGGCGCACACGTGATTAACGATGTGCATAGGGGGCGCTCCTAGTGCGGGCGCCTGTTAATGGATTAACCGGATTTAAGCTCAAAGTGGGCCAGCTGCGCGCCACGGTTTTTGTTTCTGCCGCGCAACACGGCGCGAGATGAGCTAGCGGCCAAGAAGAAGCGCCCTTCATTCCTTTTAACCACGCGGTATGTCCCACCACCGTCACCCCCCACTCCTCATCAAGCCCGTGTGTCTCCACCCCATCCTGCCCCCACCGCACCACACATGCACGCACACACACACACACACACACACACACACACATACACACAAGCGGACGACATAGCGGCGACGGGAATGGAAAGCTCGGACGTGAAAACGCGAGCGCGCGGGCACAAAATAAAAGAAAGCGGGCAAAGGGTCGCGAGGGAAGTGCTTGGCTCGGGGAGGGGCGACGGGGTGGAAGAACGGAAGGGAAGAGCCATCTGAAACAAAAGAAGGGCGGTGCGGCACATCCGCGGAGGAGTTTAACATATTAGGGCAGCTAAGAGCGTTCCTGTGTAGGCGGCACGGCGCAGCGAGGCGTCTGCCTTTAGAGCGGGGACCGACCAGTAAATATGTGGCGGCTAATCTCTATGGGAAACCGCAGTTGCTCCTTTGTAGGATCGGGCCTCTCGCCCTCTCCCTCCCCCCCCCCCCCCTCATTCAAACCACCACCCGCCACGTCCTTACGTTACCGCCTTCCAACCTTCCAACCCTTCGCCAGGACGTTCTAAGCTTTAATTAAGGCCTGCCGCGGTTCCCCGAAACATCGGATATTTATAGCGGCCAACGATTATTGCAAAGAAGGAAGGCCGTGGCGTCAGATGAAATATTCAGAGCCACAGGTCGTGACCTTACGGTGGCCTCATGCCATCTGGCACGTAGCGCTCTGGTAACCTTCTACAACAGGTCTCCTTTAATGGTACGAACACCACTCTGCTGGGGAGGGAGGGGGGGGGGGGGGTAGAATTCACCGTCGTCTCAACAAAATCGTGATTCTCCCGGAAGTAGCTCTCCACTTCGATCACCACCCAAAATGACTCAGTTCATTCACAAATTCTGAGTCCCGAAAAGCACGTTAAAACTATTGATTACGGTAGTTCACGAACTTCACGAAGACATTTCTCCGTGTGTTTCACTTAAGCTAATAGCGTCGATAGAGGAAATGGACGAGTTCTGCTACTTTGGAAATGAAATAACGCGTAATAGATGTAATACAAAACAAGTACAGGATATGGATAGAGACTAAACCGAAGAAAGATGAAAGTAATCAGAAGTTGCAGAAATGAGAAAAGCGAGAAACTTAACATATGAACTGGTAATAACGAAGTAGACGATGTTAAGGAATTCTACCATGAAGGCAACAAAATAATCCATGACGAACGGAGCAAGGTGTAGGCCTACGTAAAACGCTGACCAGAACTGGCAAAAAGGGAATTCCTGGCCAAGAGAAGTCTGCTAGTATCTGTCATAGTCCATAATTTGTGGAAGAAATTTCTGATAATCTTCGTTTGGAGATCACTATTGTATCGTAATGAAGTATGGACAGTGGGAAAACCAGAACAGAAGAATGTTGAAAATTAGGTGGACTGCTATGGAGAGGAATGAGAGAAGTTCTACACAGAATGGGCAAGGGAAAGAATGTTTGTAAAACATTAACAAGAAGAAGGGATAGGATGATAGGACATCCGTTAACACATCAGGCAATGATTTCCGTGGTACTAGAGGGAGCTTTACAGAGCAAAATCTGTAGAGGAAGACAGAGATTCGAATATATCCAGCAAATAATTGAGGACGTAGGTTGCAAGTGCTACTTTGAGATGAAAAGGCTGACACAGCAGAGGAATTGGTGGTGGCCTGCATCAAACCGGTCAGCGGCCTGATGACTGTACGCGACACACACACACACACACACACACACACACACACAAACACAAACACCTCATACACATTTTTCGCCAAAAGAAGTCTGCCAGTATCAAACAGGTAATTTGAGAAATGAATGCTGAGAATGTGTGTGTGTGGAGCATCGCAGTGTGTGTAAGTGAATCACGTGACAAATTAGTCATATGGCAAATCATGTAGGAATCACACGGGAAAATTGTAGATGCGGAGAATCGAAGTGTTTGAGATCTGGTGGCAGAGACAACTTTAGTATATAGAAAACGTTTATGAACAACTTCTGTGTTACAGGAGGGATCTGTTGGGTGGAAAATTGTAGGGCAAGACAGAAACAGGAAAATAAGGACGACATTTGGAATAAATGTTACTTTAATGTGACTTTCAAACAATCGGAAACCATAGCTGGCCATATGAAGCCATGAGAAATATAATAATATTAAATAAAGTACTGCATTCAAAATTAAATCCATCATTTACCCAGCGAATACTGGAAAGATGGGTGACTAGAACTTGACTAACATACTGCTTTCAATATTATACAAGGAGTTAGGTGTATAAATAAAGATTTTTTATTGATGACTGAACAGTATTACATCAATATTTACTTCATTTACAGATTAATAATTATAGCTTCTACGAGTACTGGGTGTTTAGGTTGGTTCGTACCTCTACGTACATGTGACAAGAGCAGCTTATCAATGCTTATTTTCGCCTGGGCACAGGTCAGGTGTTGACGTGTGAGCGCTTGGAGGCAAATCGGTTAGTGCACACTGACAGGTGTAATCCGCTTAGGGGTGCTGCTACAACTGCGCGGCAAACATCAGATAGTAAATTATGTGACGTGTTTGCGGAAGAATGTTAGGTGCAGGTAAAACGACTAACGTACTGAAGCACGTACATTTTAAGGTGCCAATATCACAACATCTAACACACTGTATAGTAAGGTGAGCAATATTGTGCCAGGGTGTCACATTTTCAAATAGAAGTTTATACCTTGAGACTCGCTTATTTTACTCTCAACAAGCTCTCCTAACAATAGCCTTTCTTTACTCATGTAGCTTTTACAGCATAAAGTAAGTCATTTAGCTGACGTCATTTGGATGGATTGCCTTTCAGGTGTAATTTAACTCTCATTGTGTCGCGTAGGTGAGTGCAATGCGCGAATGTGTACTGCAGTGTCGCGATTATTTTTACGATGATAAAGGAAAGCGAGAGGATGAATCTAGGTGTACTTGGTCGTATTGTGATGCCTGTGTGCAGAATCTACTGAAAAACCTATTTTCACATCGCTATTGTCAGTATTCTATAACCAATGTCTTGTTGTCTTCTTTTCGAGCGAGTAGCTTTTGATCGATGTTTCTTGCTAAACATGAGAGAAAGACATAAAATAAAACATTATTTGTGTCTTTGGCTGCTGAGACAACACCTCGGAATGATTTGGTTTCAACGAAATTAGTTTTCTGTTGCTTTAGCAGAATTATTGCTAACAGGCTTCAGAGTGGGAAGTGAGGAATATTTATCATTAGTTTCCAGAAAGGTAGAGTAAATGTGTCTTTTCAAAATTTGATTACACCACACATCATAAGCAATTTCTGTAGGATGGAGTTAGATGATCCCAATGACATTACTCTTTCTGTGTAAATAAAAATACTATTTTGAATGATACCAGTCTGCCACATTCCGTGTTAGGATTAAACCCTTCTTTTATCTGACATTTTTCAGTGCTACGTAATGTCTATGTAACACAATTTAGGGGACAGAGCGTGGCTGTCCGACATACAATAAAGCAAACACGATTCAAATAAATATGCTAAGTATACTATAATGATTTATTAAACTATGAAGCTACCGATTTTATGTTTATAGGAAAGTATTGCGACAGCAAAAACTACTCAGTGCAAGGAACAATACTGACTCAACTGTTTTTCAAAGAAATGTGCGATCTTATAGATATAGCGAGTGATATGAATTTAAACATAAGTTAAATGTATTAAGTAAAAACTGCAAATATTTTGCGCATTATAATTAACTGCAGTGGAGGTAAAAGACAGTAAAAGCCTACAGGTCAACATCCTACAAACAATGAAATTATTATAGGAAAAATACCAGCTTCCTAGGTCTGTATCAGGTAGCATAGAATTATAGTAATGGGAAATGTAATTTTTTTAAACTCACCTGAAGTATTTCAAGAAAATTATGGAAACTTAAACTGTTGATGACCAGACTGATATTTTAGTTACACTTCTTCTATATATGAGCCCCGTGGGACAACCAAGTCGCTTACTATACTGCTAATATTCAGACACGTATATGCCAGACTGTACCGAACAAAAGCATTTAACGTGGCTTATGACGAATGTACTCGTACACTAACATTTCTTTTGAGAGAATCCAAACCTGAAAGTTGTATAGAACATTATATTAGCAGTAAGTACAGATTCCAGATGTATGGCACACTTGTGGCACCAGTAGCGCGCTCTGTCGTAAGACCAGGAGTACCAGTACCCAAGTTCTGCTAGTGCAAACATCATCAAGTAAAGTGAAAAACGTAAAACTAAGTGCTATCATGCTTCATTAGCGTAAACTGGGAAATCAGGTGATTATTACGTGTTATGTCGGCTCTTACAGGGCATGAGGTTACGATTATGATGTAAATGTGGAAACAATGAGTAAAATGGTTCATATCCAGTGACATATATTGGATCACACGGTACGATCACACAGTACGATCACACAACAAGAAGACCACCATCCTATCCGTTTAACCATCAAGCACTTCCTTCTGTTCACAAATATATACCCACACATACAACATTGACACTCCTCACACAAACGCAAAATTTTAATTTTTCGCTGAGACGACATCCCCAACCAAGGAAATAAACACTTCTGCCGGAAGACTTCTGCGGGAATTGGTAAGCCCCTCCCATATATTCCCAACTGGGATTTCGCATTTGCCCCACTATCAGGTTGCTAGCCCGCACGGCTCCTAAGAGTGAAAAATAAAAAAATGTTTGGCAGTTACACGTCGTATATCTTCAACCACTTGTTTGGGTCGTGCTGACGCACTGCAACGAATGTGTAGCTGTCTGCCGTGGGCTAAAAAGTTGTCACGCATGTCAGTTTTTACGACTAAAAACATTCGATCGTGTCACACGGTGTCGCTGAAATGCTGAGAGACAAAATGTAATCTTTTCGGATGCGTCCCACTTAAACGATACCTGGGTTTTACTCTACAGTTAAGGTTGATGATTTAGGGACTACCGTCTACCTCTGCTTAAAGTGGAATCATATGCCCTTATGCCGTACTTCATTTGAACAACACGCAGTCACAGCTGGCTAAGAGTGGCAAGCCATAATCGAAGCCTGAATTCTTCGTTCAGCTGTCACACATCGAACGTATGTAGAATATGATTGATTTAAAAATTATCGTACAGTCTTGTTTGTCCTTTGCGGATTCGCACAAAGAGCGAGTCTGAGGAAATCTTTCACGAAACATAAATCGACTGTCTTAATTTCTGTGTTACGACTTCTCAGTCTCTGGTTGCTAAACGTAGACGGTTCTCGCCATAATGAATTCCCAGATATGATGTACATTTATGTTCGGTTCTGCATCATAATGTACTCAGTCTATGGCATAAAATTCTTTTCACTCAAATAATTTCTACGTAATATTTAGAAACGTTGGTGTCACGTTCAACAAAGCAAATTTACGCCACAGTGAAGAGACAGTACCTGATACGTGTAATACAGTTTAAAAGTACGAGGAATCGATTGATGTCTCATGGCAACGGAGTTAAAAATGCCTCTAGGCACTTGCGTTGGAGAGGAACTATGAGAAACGACACGTCATACTCGTGGCTGAAGCTGATTTGTCTACTGCGAGCAATCGAACGCAGCGAGCGTAACTCCGATAATAGAGCTATGGAACAAAGCAAATACGTTTTGTTGCAAACTGTGAAGGAAGCTGACGAAAACTCATTTGATGCGTCTGAAAGCTTACAGAGCCATTACGAGCAAAAAATAATATTTACGACGGCGCAATTCTTTTGCAGCGCAAAGAAATACGCCACGCCACACTACAGTCCACTGTAAGAAAGAATAATAAAAACAACATGGTAGCAGGGCAACAGAAGATGACATAACAAATGGCTCTGAGCACTATGGGACTTAACTTCTGAGGTCATCAGTCCCCTAGAACTTAGAACTACGTAAACCTAACTAAACTAAGGACATGACACACATCCATGCTCGAGGCAGGATTCGAACCTGCGACCGTAGCGGTCGGGCGGTTCCAAACTGTAGCGCCTAGGACCGCTCGGCCACCCCGGCCGGCGATGACACCACAACATCTGCGGCTGAATTCATGGATGTAGACGGCCAGTGTTATTCCAGTGATTTTCGGTAAATTAGATAGTAAGGTTCCCTTCAGGTAATTGCTGCATAAATTCAGTGGTGGTCAGGAGCAACACTGATTTAAACTAGGGGTTATTTTATTGACACTTGTCACCGACAGCAAACTTTTCTGGAATCAGCGTGAAATTTCTAGGTGAAGTAGTACAGGAAACTAGTATAACTATTATAGACAATCAACATGGCCACAGTGCATTTCTGTCTACATCACATTTCAGTGAACATGTAATTATTTACACATGTTAGCGGTGATGTTCTGTGAGGAATGGAGACTCCTTTTGAAATGCATAAAGCGTTCGGTTTAGTTTAGTTTATGACTAACATCATAAACAAACCTTATATGTATAAGAGAAGTAAACACAAATGTAATAATTAGTATTTCCGGTTGAAGATGGTCTGAACCGCAAAACTTCCTGCAGACAAATATACTTTTACATATCAGTGTTACACTACATGTTTCTAACCAGTATGGCCACGACCACGGACAGGGCTTGGGCAAAAACGTGGAAACACTGCGAAAAATGCACGCTTGAACATAAATGCAGGTGCTAGATAAGTTTTCAGTTCGTTCTGTTGTGTTTGACCACAAACAGCACCTGTGCAATGTCCTCCACACTTTGCAGGTGTGGTTGTGAGTGCATTATGTCGGAGAAAAGTGAATTGGAATATGGGAAAATTATTGGTACTCTTATGATGGTATTTTCCGTAACCAAGGGAGACGAAGTGTTTGGTATTTTAAGGGCCACCGTATCGAAGATTTATAATGCATACAGGGATAACAGAAGAACATCATCGACTAAGTCACAACGTGGACGGAAGTGTGTGTTGAGTGGTCGTGACAGACGATTATCGAAAAATGACAGGAAAATAGCTACCAAAGTCACTGAATGTCGCACTGGTGAACCCCAGAATCCGTGAACTGTAGTGCGAAATGAGATTCGAAAAACCCGCATCAGTGATGCAAATGCCAGTAACGGGAAAACGTATTACCAGAGCCATAAAGCGTGGACTACAGTGTAATGGAAGAAAGTATCTTACTCTGTTACTCGCTCCTGTGAACGGGAACGCGTTATGCAGATCTCGGTGCCTCTCGCGTCCATCTAGAGAAGATAACCTGAAGAAGACTAAATAAGGCGAAACGCGTAGTTGAAAATTAAAAAAAACTAAAATTGCAACCAAGACTGTTTTTAACCAATACTGTTAAGCACTGGTTTGCTGTATGCCACATATGGATTGGAGTAATTTCTCTGGAAAAAAGTCATTTGGTCGATTGAATCTTATTTATGGAGCAGTGGAAGAAAGTAATTTGGTGGATCGAATCTTGTTTCACACAGTTCCTATTTCTGGCCGAGTTCACGTCTGATGTACGCCGTCCCATGCCTAGGATACACACTGCTTGCTGCTGGGAGTGAAACATGGGAGGGTTTTGATGATGATTGGTCCAGCTATATTGTGATATTTCATTGGCCCTACGGTTACTCTGCAACGCTGCCTTCTCCCTGATCAGATCCATCCAGTGGAACACTATTTGCTTCCCATTGATGATGTTGTGTTCCAACATGTCAGGTTCCCTGCTCATGCAGCTCTCATCGTGCAGGACTGGCTTTGTAAGCACGACAATGAACTGTCTTACCACCCCTGTCCACCACATTCATCAGATCCCAGTATAATTGAGCGTTTGTGGTCTACTTTGGAGACAAGGGTGCGTGGCCGCCATCATCCTCCGTCATCGATACCTCAACTTCCCACTGTTTTGCACGAAGGATGGTGTAAGATTCCCTCAAAAATCACGAAGACCATCTATTTATCCTCTTTTACACGATTGGGAGCTGTTTTGAATGTCAACGATATCCTTACACAATATAACGAACGGTGATGTGTTGTGTTTTCAGTTCTTCTATATTTTTGTCCAATTTCTGTACATGTCCTGGCAGTGAATTTATGGACTGCGAGTACCACGTTATTGAGTACTCGGAGAAGTGCCACTGCAGCAGATACGCTGTTGTCTATCTTCATTGTATAACATCTACATCTACATATACATCCATACACCGCAAACCACCTGACGGTGTGTGGCGGAGGGTACCTTGAGTACCGCTATCGGTTCTCCCTTCTATTCCAGTCTCGTATTGTTAGCTGAAAGAAGGATTGTCGGTATGCCTTTGTGTGGGCTCTAATCTCTCTGATTTTATCCTCATGGTCTCTTCGCGAGATATACGTAGGAGGGAACAATACACTGCTTGACTCCTCGGTGAAGGTATGTTCTCGAAACTTCAACAAAAGCCCGAACCGCTAATGAGCGTCTCTTCTGCAGAATCTTCCACTGGAGTTTATCTATCATCTCCGTACCGCTTTCGCGATTACTAAATGATCCTGTAACGAAGCGCGTTGCTCTCCGTTGGATCTTCTCTATCTCTTCTATCAACCCTATCCGGTACGGATCCCACAATGCTTAGCAGTATTCAAGCAGTGGGCGAACAAGCGTACTGTAACCTACTTCCTTTGTTTTCGGATTGCATTTCCTTACGATTCTTCCAATGAATCTCAGTCTGGCATCTGCTTTACCGGCGATCAACTTTATATGATCATTCCATTTTAAATCACTCCTAATGCCTACTCCCAGATAATTTATGGAATTAACTGCTTCCAGTTGCTGACCTGCTATACTGTAGCTAAATGATAAGGGATCTTTCTTCCTATGTATTCGCAGCACATTACACTTGTCTACATTGAGATTCAATTGCCATTCCCTGCACCATGCGTCAATTCGTTGCAGATCCTCCTGCATTTCAGTACAATTTTCCATTGTTACAACTTCTCGATATACCACAGCATCATCCGCAAAAAGCCTCAGTGAACTTCCGATGTCATCCACAAGGTCTTTTATGTAAATTGTGAATAGCAAACTGTATTACGACACCCCCTGCGGCACACCTGAAACCACTCTTACTTCGGAAGACTTCTCTCCATTGAGAATGACATGCTGCGTTATCTAGGAAGTCTTCAATCCAATCACACAATTGGTCTGATAGTCCATATGCTCTTACTTTGTTCATTCAACGACTGTGGGGAACTGTATCGAGCGCCTTGCGGAAGTCAAGAAACACGGCATCTACCTGTGAACCCGTGCCTATGGCCCTCTGAGTCTCGTGGACGAATAGCGCGAGCTGGGTTTCACACGACCGTCTTTTTCGAAACCCATGCTGATTCCTACGGAGTAGATTTCTAGTCTCCAGAAAAGTCATTATACTCGAACATAATACGTGTTCCAAAATTCTACAACTGATAGACGTTAGAGATATAGGTCTATAGTTCTGCACATCTGTTCGACGTCCCTTCTGGAAAACGGGAATGACCTGTGCCCTTTTCCAACCCTTTGGAACGCTACGCTCTTCTAGAGACCTACGGTATACCGCTGCAAGAAGGAGGGCAAGTTCCTTTGCGAACTCTGTGTAAAATCGAACTGGTATCCCATCAGGTCCAGCGGCCTTTCCTCTTTTGAGCGATTTTAATTGTTTCTCTATCCCTCCGTCGTCTATTTCGATATCTACCATTTTGTTGTATTGATTTGGGTCCGTTGCGGTTCTTCCTTCAAAGCAGCGAGGTGACAGTCTGTAGTCCTGCAGCCGATATTACTGTTTATAGCTTTCCTCGAATACCGGTGCCACTGGAATGCCGAGGTTTTGTATAAAATCGTTACATGAGATACGAACAGGGGTTGGCTCACTGCCTATCAGGAGTGAGAGTTTCGGAGTCCACGGGCGCGCAACGGTTCGCTGCGATATCTACAGACCGCGTGTTAAATTTTTAACGCCGCAGTCTGTCCATTCCAATTCTCTGGAATTTAATGGGAGCACAACAATTTTCAAAACCGATATTGCCCTCCGAGATGAGCACTCCACATCGTTTAGTGCGCAGGATGTGGTTTGTGGAACAGGAAATCACGCGGCAGAGCGTGCCGAGAGCAACGACCACTAAAAGCCGCCTGTTCGCGGGGATAGCCAGTGCTGCGTGGTGCCACTGCTGCCAACCTGCCATCACAAGATTCAATGCCCGGCGTGCTTTCGCTCGTCACGACAATTTGCGCTGATACGAACACAGCAGCAGCAAACAGCGACTGCTTTGTCGCGAACACACGGCGAAAAATTAACAGGCTGTTGGTCAATGAATAGTAATTTCATCACAGCTGTAGATAATTTACCCTAAAGTCGATATAACCGTCTTGAGAGATTCAGAAACTGTTTAGATAATTAAAATAATTCTCATTCATTTTTCCATCTCAACTGCTCATTTTTAATTACATTTCATGTTTCGAGCACTTATATCCCTCTCCAGTACTCTGATATGTGGTTCTGCGTAGACAAGACTAGTTGCTGATGCAACTACTTGGATCTGAAGATGATCCAAAGTGCTCGAACCATCAAAGTAATTAAAAATGTGCAACTGAGACGGAACAATAGATAACAATAGTCTCAAGAAGGTAATTTAGCTTGTATTTACGAAGAATCTGTGAGGGTAAGTAAAAAAGAGTCTGCTCTACATTTTGTCTTATTTACTTCAAAGACTGCAAAATTCACAACATCGCTTTTTACTCTGTCCTTTGCGCCATTGTAACACACACTGTAAGGGGTACTACTGACGACAGTGATATGACGTAGCCAGTCGTACCGCTTAAGCATCGCTGTTTCACCGGAACATTCAGAGCGTTTTCGGCAGGAGGCATTATCTAACTGTTTCGATTAACAATTTGTTGTTGAGGCTTCGCGTGGAATGGTCATATGCAGTCGAGCACCACAAAGAATCTATGGACAGTTGCAGATGCTGATAAAATATGACGATTTAGTGTGGTGACTCGATACAGCTACTAACAATTTGAAGAACGGCTTGTTTGCCATCAGCTGTAAAAATTTATTTTTCATTTCCTATCGATTACGTCGTAGCGACCATATGCACAAAAAGAAGAAAAGCTGTAAATTAGATGGATATGCAGTTCAACTTTCATGTGGATAAATTGAGAAACATCAGAGTCACTAAACGTTTATTGAACAACATGTAAGAGACTACGTCTTGGATACCAGCACAAAATTGGCTTCACTATGATTAACCAGGTAAATCGTTAAGATACTAACACGAATACTGACGGCTCGTCCTCGTGTTGCTACCTCAATAATCGACCTGATTAATCATATGGTTCAAATGGAATGAACACCATGGGACTCAACATCTGAGGTCATCAGTCCCCTAGAACTTAGAACTACTTCAACCTAACTAACGTAAGGACATCACACACATCCATGCCCGAGGCAGGATTCGAACCTGCGACCGTAGCGGTGACGCGGTTTCAGACCGAAGCCCCTAGATCCGCTCGTCCACAACCGCCGGATGGTTAGTCATAGTGAAGTGCCTTAACACAGGGCTTTAGCACTTGACTGTAACACCTCCAAGCTAATCACTGTACTGTAACAGTATAAAACGTATCAGACGATTGACGCTGAGTTGCTACGTTAATCGCCAGAATTTCTTCTACATTCATAGTATTTATGTTCCATTTTCATATCATATTGAAGCAGTAATTGTTTAATTTTCTCAGATTAGAAGATAAGAACCGCCGAAATTAGCCATTAGTCATTTACATAAAAGAACTATGTACTTGTGTGAATTACAGAACAAGAAACAACAATTTTGTTATAAAATAACAAACATTGTGGAGCAGTTCCTTCACGCTCATAGGTGACGCATAATTTTGAATGACATTCGAATAACTCACTAACAAACAAACGTTCAAGGAAATTCTGTACGCTAATTCAGGAAGGAATGAAATGATTATATGGCATCGATGGCGTGGAGTCCCCCATTTGGAAGTTCGGCTGTCGCGTTGCAAGCCTTTCAGCTGATGCCACATTGGGTAGCATGCGTGTCGATGATGATGAAACGATGATGGGGGACAACACAGCGCCCAGTTTCTGAGCGGAGAAAAGCTCCAACCCGGCCAAGAATCGTACCCGGGCCCGCTGCATCGCAGTCAGACGCGCTGACTGCTCAGATGAGGAGGCGAACTACCCAGGAAGAAAGAGTAACAGACACAGATGAAGTAATTAGTATGCAGGTTGTTGGGGATATAACTGCAGTATTCTTATTGGCGGCTAAGGACAGGATACAAAGAATCGTTACATCGATGTTTACTTCACTTGCAGACTAATAATTACAGCTATGGAAATGGAAATGAGCGTTGGCGTCATTGGCCGGGAGGGCCCTTACCGGGCAGGTCCGGCCCCCGTGGTGGAGGTCTTATTACATTCGACATCACATTGGGCGACCTGCGGGTCGGATGGGGATTAAATGATGATGAAGACAACATCCAGTCCGTGAGCAGAGAAAATCCCCGACACAGCCGGGAATCGAACCAGGGCCCCTTAGAATGGCAGTTCGTCACGCTGACCATTCAGCTATCGGGGCGAACACAGCTTTTATGAGTCGTATGTTTTTAGGTTGGTTAGTACCTCCAAGTACATGTGGCCACAGCAAAGCATTAGCGCTTATTATTCGTTGGACAGCAGGTCAGGTGTTGAATTGTGGACATGTAGAAGCAAATGGCAAGTCTCAACTGACACTCGTAGTGTCTACCTTAGTTGTGCAGTTACCACTATGCAATAAACGATAGGTAGTAAATTATGTGACATGTTTGTGCGAAGACTTTGACGCAGAGAAAAGACAACTAACACACATAAGTAAGTACATATTAAGATACCAACGATCACAATATCTGCACTTACTAAATACTCATTAAACAGGAACTTAAATGTTGTCAACCAATAGGCTGCATTCTCTGACCCAGAAACCTAGAAATCCACGAAGTTTAACATAGAATTCATAACATGTTGCGACTTACTTGTTAGTAGCTACGATTAACGCACAATTTTTCCCTTGTGTCATATAATGTGAAAGACGTGAACAAATTCCGCTATCAAATAGATATTTAACCCCGGACAACAGGGGTTTGTAACTGACGCCTTATGAATTCAGCTACTGCGTGGCACTAGATCTTTTATTTCCCGAACCACAGCTTCGCTTCCAGCCTTTCGCTTAAGCACAATATTGCTGTAGCCAGTCGGCAGGCGGCAGAAGGGGAGGTACGCAATCTGGGTTGAGGGGTGCGGCGCGGTGCTGCGGGCCCGGGACTTTGGCGGCGGCGAGTGTGGGGCCTTTATGGCTCACTAGCGCGCCCATCGCATCTGCATCTAAATGGCTAGCCTAACCGCCGCGGGGTCGGACAGATAACAAAACGACGACGACGGCGACGCTGCCGCTGCCTGCCTCAGCCATTATTGTCCAATATATCCGCCGGTTACGGCTGCCGTGCTTGATCTCTTAATAAAACCGCGACAAAAATGTCGCGCGCGGACTTCGGCTGCTGTTGCCGTTTTTCCTCTTTCCCAGGGGTTTCGCATGCGCGTCCGCGCCTGAGTAATTTCCACTGCCGCGCGCTGTAATTTCCAAGGGCAGTGGCACTCCCGTCTTATATTATATACTCTCTGGACAGCGTTCAACGAAATTAAACGCGACAGTGAAAACGTTGGTCGGCTTCACTACTGCGTTTTTGCCTTTTATGAGCAGTCGTGGGGCAGAGATTTCATCTCACTGCGCACTAACGATTTACATGCATTTCACGTTCTCATCACTCCAGACGCCTGCCAAATCGAAGAAAGTTATGCCAATAAATTCTGGAAAGTTCTGAAGGTACTTGTTTATAGTGGGTGTAAATGGTACAAATGGCTCTAAGCACTTTGGGACTTAACATCTGAGGTCATCAGTCCCCTAGACTTAGAACTACTTAAACCTAACTAACATAAGAACATCACATACATCCATGCCCGAGGCAGAATTCGAACCTGCGACCGTAACAAATGTATGTGAGTTCTTAAGGGACCAAACTGCAGAGGTCATCGGTCCGAGGACTTTACACACTACTTAAACTAACTAAAGCTAACCTATGTTAAGAACAACACACACATACCCATGCACGAAGGACGACTCGACCCTCCGGCGGGAGGGACCGTGCAGTCAGTGGCATGGCGCCTCTAACCGCGCGGCCACTCCACGCGGCCGACAGCAGCACCACCGCGGTTCCGTACTGAAGCTCCTAGAACGCTTGGCCACAGCGGCCGGCCTATAGCGGTTGTATCTGTGGCCGAACACTCTCAAGCACAACGGAGGCCACTAAAAGAGCTGACGAAGACAACGAGAGGATTCACAGTTCTGGTCTGGGGGGAGGGGGCAGTGAGTGTCAAATGGTTCAAATGGCTCTGAGCACTATGGGACTTAACTTCTGAGGTCATCAGTCCCCTAGAACTTAGAACTACTTAAGCCTATCTAACCTAAGGACATCACACACATCCATGGCAGAGGGAGGATTCGAACCAGCGACCGTAGGGGTCGCGCGGTTCCAGACTGTAGCGCCTAGAATCGCTTGGCCACTCCGGCCGGCTAGTGAGTGTCACAGTGCCCATCTGTCAGCACCCTCCCTTTCCTCCCTAAATTGTGTCATCGTTTCCACTTAGTGCGTGGCACAGATATGTGCGGTGTTAATAATAAAAACATTATGATACACACCAAAAAATATTTAAGGTAGAGTAGTGAAATTTTGGGAACCCGTTTCCAGTGCAACATATTTAAGTGATTAACATAGCAAGTTGACAGGTTAATGTAAGCGCGAGGTAAGACGATGCAAATGTGATCTGATTGTACGTTAACAACCGGTTTAACAGCCAAAATGTTGAATACTGTTATGTCCTAGCCAGTAATGCCAACCGAGCCCGCTGGCAAAAGGTTGGCAGCATCAAAGTCCGGACGCCGTCCGCATAAGCAGCGCCAGCGAGACAGCAAATCGCCGCAAGCCTGCGCGCGCCACCGCTGGCTTCTGGCTTCTTAAGCGCTGGAGTCGCGAGCGCTAGGACAGTTCTGTATTCGCCGCTCAGTCGTATACTCGCCACCGAATTCTGTACTTGCTAGACAGTTGTGTGTTCATCGCAGCAGAGTTGTTGTTTGTCGTCAGCCGACGCTGACCTAGCCGCTCCGACTCGAACTAGATAGATTTCTGTAGACACGGAGTTCACTACTGTTCTGTATCTTCTTTAATAAAGATAAGTACCGACTTTTATTTAATCAGAGTGTTTGGGGTTTCATCTTTCTGTTTACTGTTCCAGCAGACCGGTCGGCCCGCTATTAAAAGTGTGGCGGTGACTTCGTAAGCCATTTCTACAGCCAAGTGTTTGTCGCTACGAACACCGCCGCAAAAAATACAAGCATGCAAACGTGGGTGCATTGTGTTGTACAGGTGCCAGATGTCAGTTTGTGGAATGGAGTTCCGGGCCTGTTGCACTTGCTCGGTCAATACAGGACCGGTTAATGCTGTTTGTGAATGACACTGGAGTAGTCTTTAGATGCTGTTCCATATGTGCTTGATTTCAGACAGATCGATCAGACCAAGCCAACATGTCGACACTCGGTAGAGGATGTTTGGTTACAACAACGGTATGTGGGCAAGCGCTATCCTGGTAGGAACACCACCTGGAATGCACTTCATGAGTGGCAGGCAGCATAACAAGTCGAATCACCAGACTGGCGTACAAATTTCCAGTCAGGTTGCGTGGAATAAGCAGCAGAGTGCTGCTGTTGTCATAAGAAATCGCACCCCTGACCTATATGTCAAGTGCATCTAGCACGTTAGCAGGTTGGTCGTAGGCCCTCAGCTAGCCTTCTCCTGATCAACACACGGCCATGACCGGCACCGAGGCATTAGCACCTTTCATCAGAAAACACAACAGATACCCTCTCTGCCCACTAGTGAGCTCTCGCTTGACACCACTAAAGCCGCAAATGGCAGTGGTTTGGGATCAGTGGAATACACGCTGCGGTAGGTGGAGCAAAACAAAATGTCCAGACACTCTGTGACCAAAATGGTACTGAAACAGAGGATGACAGACTAAAGATCGAAATACTAAATGTATTTTTCCAAAGCTGTTTCACAGAGGAAGACTGCGCTGTAGTTCCTTCTCTAGATTGTCGCACAGATGACAAAATGGTAGATATCGAAATAGACGGCAGAGGGATAGAGAAACAATTAAAATCGCTCAAAAGAGGAAAGGCCGCTGGACCTGATGGGATACCAGTTCGATTTTACACAGAGTACGCGAAGGAACTTTCCCCCCTTCTTGCAGCGGTGTACCGTAGGTCACTAGAAGAGCGTAGCGTTCCAAAAGATTGGAAAAGAGCACAGGTCATCCCCGTTTTCATGAAAGGGCGTCGATCAGATGTGCAGAAATATAGACCTATATCTCTAACGCCGATCAGTTGTAAAATGTTGGAACACGTATTATGTTCGAGTATAACGACTTTTCTGGAGACTAGAAATCTACTCTGTAGGAATCAGCATGGGTTTCGAAAAAACGATCGTGTGAAACCCAGCTCGCGCTATTGGTCCACAAGACACAGAGGGCCATAGACACGGGTTCACAGGTAGATGCCGTGTTTCTTGACTTCCGCAAGGCGCTCGATACAGTTCCCCACAGTCGTTGAATGAACAAAGTAAGAGCATATGGACTATCAGACCAATTGTGTGATTGGATTGAAGACTTCCTAGATAACAGAACGCAGCATGTCATTCTCAATGGAGAGAAGTCTTCCGAAGTAAGAGTGAATTCAGGTGTGCCGCAGGGGAGTGTCGTGGAACCGTTGCTATTCACAATATACATAAAAGACCTGAGGCTTTTTGCGGATTATGCTGTGGTATATCGAGAGGTTATAACAATGGTAAATTGTACCGAAATGCAGGAGGATTTGCAGAAAATTGACACATGGTGCAGGGAATGGCAATTGAATCTCAATGTAGACAAGTGTAATGTGCTGCGAATACATAGAAAGAAAGATCCCTTATCATTTAGCTACCATACAGCAGGTCAGCAACTGGAAATAGTTAATTCCATAAATTATCTGGGAGTAGGCATTAGGAGTGATTTAAAATGGAATGATCATATAAAGTTGAACGTCTGTAAAGCAGATGCCAGACTGAGATTCATTGGAAGAATCGTAAGGAAATGCAATCCGAAAACAAAGGAGTAGGTTACAGTACACTTGTTCGCCCACTGCTTGAATACTGCTCAGCAGTGTGGGATCCGTACCAGATAGGGTTGATAGAAGAGATAGAGAAGATACAACGGAGAGCAACGCGCTTCGTTACAGGATCATTTAGTAATCGCGAAAGCGTTACGGAGATGATAGATAAACTCCAGTGGAAGACTCTACAGGAGAGGCGCTCAGTAGCTCGGTACGGGCTTTTGTTGAAGTTTCGAGAACATACCTTCACCGAGGAGTCAAGCAGTATATTGCTCCCTCCTACATATATCTCGCGAAGAGACCATGAGGATAAAATCAGAAAGATTAGAGCGCATACAGAGGGCTTCTTTCCACGAACAATATGAGACTGGAATAGAAGGGAGAACCGATAGAGGTACTCAAGGTACCCTCCGCCATACACCGTCAGGTGGCTTGCGGAGTATGGATGTAGATGTAGATGTAGACGTCTACATCAAACCTCCCCTTGAAATAACCTATTTGTTACAGTTCGTTGTGTCACTGTGGTGCCAACTGCTGCTCAAACTGCTGCTGCAGATGCAGTACGATGGGCTATAGCCATACGCCGAACACAATGCTCGTCCACCTCGTTAGTGCCAGGTGGCCATCCCGAGCCCGGTCTTCTAGAGACCATACATTATCGTGACCACCGCTGGCAGCTATCATGCACAACATTCCGGTCAACTTCTCGTAGCCCTGTTGCACGACCTCGTTCAAACTTAGTGAGCTGCATTCGTCAGCGAGGACGCAGATGTAAGATCATCCGGCGATTGCGGATAAATAGGAAAGCTCAGTCACGCTCAACCAGTTCCTGCAGTTCCACAGTTGGGGATCCAGCTGCCGTTCATCAGTTCTTCCGTGCTACAGTTCCAGTCAACAGTGCCATCCGAAGCTGATCGACAGTTGCTGCTTCAATAACGAGCAGCTATTTACAAATGATCGTCTGACCGCTAAACGCCGAGTGTCTAGTAAAATTCAAAGACTGAACAGATGGACTGCAATCCAAACAGAACTCTGTAGGTTAGACAGATAACTTAAAACAGTTCTCATTTATTCTTCAGTTTCAGCTGAATATCTTTAAAATACGTGATATGTTTCGCTCTCACTGGATCATCTGGCAACTACGTAGTTTCGAAGATGACCCGAAGAGTTCGAAACATGTCATTTATTTTATAAATGTACAATTTATATTGTAGTATAAATAATAATTGTTTCAAATATCAAAACAGCTTCTTTTCTCTCTCGACGAGTATGTCAACTACGTCGACTATAGTTAAATGGTTAACTTTTGTAAAGACTTGTAAGGGTGTTGCAGGATACGTTATGCTGAGGTATAACTGTTGAGAAAAAAAATCGATACGTTGCGCCATTTCTGGGCTAATTACCATTGAAGATAGCCAATCAGACAGTTGAGCACGCAAATTCAAGCAGCCCGACAGATGCAGTGAGTGCCAGTTAGTTCTCTTATAGTGTAGATTATTGTGCACGAGATGGCTCATCCTCCTGCTCGTTTTCGATCCTTACTATCGTCCCATGTTCAATTTTAGTATCGCTCTCTTTTTCGCTGGTTAGGAAGTCAAATGAAGGACACGTTTGGCAACGCCGTCTCCAGTGAGCCGCTTGACTTTCCGCGCTCAACGGCTTGACTGGCTAACTTCAATGCTAATTACTTCGTAAACGCTGCAAAGTATCGAATTCTTTCCGTAACAGTTCTATATAAGCACAGCCTGCACTGCAACTCCATTACAAGCTATTCGGGTGATGAGAACTTGATAAATTTTTATTACGTGTTTCACAATATGTTGCCCATATCAACTGTTTTAGAGATTACGTCCTATGCTATCGCTAAACCAAGCGTGCAGACTAGCTACTATGTACGGCAAAGAAATTTATGTGACAGGAGGTTCGTTTCCTGGTATCTTGAATGTTGGATGCTGGATTGGTCACTGATGAATCAAACATTAATAATACTCATAGGATTGAAAACACTAACATTAGTAGTAAATTCCTTATAAACAACGAACTGTTCAAATAGTTTATTGTAATAATAAAGCTTTGTTTAAATCGATGAACAGTCCACTGGTTTAGCACGACATCCAAATCCTGAAAAACATAGCCTTTGAAAAACGTAGGTCCGAAAAACTGGAAAAAAGCTCTACTCCATAACTAATTTAAACACTATGATACCAACATACGCTCTGAACTTTGACAACGCCATAATTTAAACAATATACATTCGAATCGGGGATCCATAATTATCAGTATTTCTATTGTGGACAATGGTTTGCAAAACTATGGTGGAACGATCGTGTAAATGAGGGGAGTGTATCTTCCAGTAGTTTCTCTCTAAGTGAGCGAACTGAAAAGTACCTTACTTTTAACGCAGCTTTTAAGTTCTAGACTTTTTTGTCTTTTCAATAATTTTCGTTTTCGTGGTACTTTCGTCTTCTAAGGTTATCTGCGAAATTTGGAAACTGATATTGTAAAAATATAAAATTTCCCACTAAAATAGTTTTGGCCGACTCAAATCACCAAGACGAATAGCCATTACCCATATTTTACTGTTTTCTTGATGCATTTTCCGGGAACAGTAAACTGGTTTGTGTGGAGCTTCGTCACTTGTATTGCTCCGTAGTCTATTACGTATAGTGTCTGCTCAGATTTCAATTTTGTTTCTAAAAATTAGTACCAGATTCAGAGTATTTCACAAAATGGAACCGACAGTGACGACAAGCCACTTTTTCATACGCTTCAAATTATTACCTTTCCGGTTGATTTCAATGTTAACAAACATAGATGGCAGTGGAAGATCAATTTCAAGTAACAAACGGTAATTAACTGCAGGCAACACAGATGCTTCATAACATACGCTTTTCTATTAGACAGGAACAAGACGGAACACTGCAACTCCATGTTTTCGCGGTGCACGTCTCTCCAAATATTTCGGCTGTACACTGTCCAGCCGTCTTCAGAATTAGCCGAGGTATGTCGCTCCAGCACTTGCTCCATTCTTGTAAACCCGCGGACCGCACGACTGCGCATGCGGCAACAGTTAAATAAGACATCAGAGACGTGGATCGGTGGCAAAAGGTATAACATATGCATCAAATTAGATCAATGGCTGCTCAGTCGATTTACACGGTGATATCGTAGTATCACTGCGAGCTGCACGGTCACGACGTTTTTGTAAATTTATTACAGGAAGTGTTGGCTTCCACGATTTGTTCGAGCTGAAGCCGCTATCTCTATTAATTAAATTCGTCGCCAACCGAATATGATTTGCTTCTTTGAAGGATGTAGTTGAGGATAAAGTTTCGACGTTATCGTACACCGTAAGGTGGGTGCTCAATGTCAATTCAATGCTCTGTCACTGCAGATTTATTAGGTTGTAAGAGCCGGGTGTACCTGCGGTGCTCTGTGCATCTTTTATGGAGTATACGTGTCGACTGTCTGATGTATGAAGGGCCACATTCACAGAGGATCTTGTACACCCCAGCCATCCGAAGCACTAAATCATCTTTAACGGAATCCAAGAGTGCTTCTGTCTTTGGAGGAGGGCGAAAAATCTCTTTCACTTTTTTTGTTCACTGAGGATCCGTCCTTTTTTTGACGATAGGCTTCCCGCTTATGGCAGAACGGCGTGGATTTAAAATTTTACGTGTCTTTTTCTGCATTCCTTATACCCACTGTTGGTTCCATTTGTAGTGCCTTACGTATCTGCTGTGAAGGATGGTGACATTGCTATTTGCACGTAAATATAAATCCGTATGCGTCGGCCTTCGAGTACTGTATATCCCTAAGTGCCATCATCTTTGCGTAGTACCAAAATATCCAAAAATGGAAGGCACCCATCGGTTTCGATTTACATCGCGAACTGAATATGTCTGTGGATGGAATTCAAATGATTTAAAAATTCTTTTAATTTGTCTTTAGCATCGGGCCACAATATAAACTGTCATCAGCAAACCTCCAAAACATTGTGGGCTTCAAGCTATCAGATTCCAGCTCCTTCTCCTCGAAGACGTCCACACAAAAGTTGGCCGCCGAGGACGACAAAGCACTACCCGTGGCGACACCGTCAGTCTGTTCATAAAATTCGTTACTGAATAAAAAATATGTCGGGGTCAAAACATGTTCAAACAAAGCTGAAACCTATTTATCGAAAATTATTTTGCCAAAGAGAAATAATGACTCCGAAAGAAGGTTCTTTGTGAAAAACATCACTACATTGAAACTGACTAATGTATCAGAATTGTTCAGTTTGAATGATTTTAGTTGGACAATGACACTATAGGCCTCAATCACAACGCTAAGTGTTCGGCACTGTCATAGGTCGGAGAGCGAATGTTAGTCACTATCGGCGGCAGAGGAACACCATTCATATCGATATTTTGAAGTCCATAAAGTCTTGGAGGACCACACCACTTGATTTCAATCTTCGCACAACTTGTGGTGGAGAGGGGGAGGCATTCAGAAGCGGTCTTGTTTACCAACTGGTAGGTTGGATCCTTGCTTTTCTTCCGGTATGTGCTGCCACTCAATAAACAGTTCATTTTTTCAGGACAGGCGTCACGAGACATTAAAACAGTGGCATTACCTTTATCAGCAGAAAGAACCACCGTCTCCGTATCCTGGCGAACCCTACACTGTGTAGCCGTCTCTGTCACAGATATTTTACTCCATTGTGGGCGAGACTTCATAATTGCCCAACCAGTTTCGGGTCTTATTTCTTCTGCTGATTCCGTAGAATGAGAACAAACAGATTCTTCAATGGCACTGATGAACGCTGCTATTGGTAAAACTTTTGGCGTGGGTACCAAGTTCAGTCCTTTACTTAAAACCATCATCGTGGCGTCGTCTAAATCCTTATCCATCCAGATATAGACTGGGACACTCAGATGTTTAGGACGGGTGGTAAGGACAGAGCATCGAGTGACATTATACTGAATGCACTAACCGAAAATTACCTCGAGCAATTAAACAGAGAACCGACTCGTGGAGATAACATCTTGGACCTACTGATAACAAATAGACCCGAACTTTTCGACTCTGTATGTGCAGAACAGGGAATCAGTGATCATAAGGCCGTTGCAGCATCCCTGAATATGGAAGTTAATTAGAATATAAAAAAAAGGGAGGAAGGTTTATCCGTTTAGCAAGAGTAATAGAAGGCAGATTTCAGACTACCTAACAGATTAAAACGAAAATTTCTGTTCCGACACTGACAATGTTGAGTGTTTATGGAAAAAGTTCAAGGCAATCGTAAAATGCGTTTTAGACAGGTACGTGCCGAGTAAAACTGTGAGGGACGGGAAAAACCCACCGTGGTACAACAACAAAGATAGGAAACTACTGCGAAAGCAAAGAGAGCTCCACTCCAAGTTTAAACGCAGCCAAAACCTCTCAGACAAACAGAAGCTAAACGATGTCAAAGTTAGCGTAAGGAGGGCAATGCGTGAAGCGTTCAGTGAATTCGAAAGTAAAATTCTATGTACCGACTTGACAGAAAATCCTAGGAAGTTCTGGTCTTACGTTAAATCAGTAAGTGGCTCGAAACAGCATATCCAGACACTACGGGATGATGATGGCATTGAAACAGAGGATGACACGCATAAAGCTGAAATACTAAACACCTTTTTCCAAAGCTGTTTCACAGAGGAAGACCGCACTGCAGTTCCTTCTCTAAATCCTCGCACAAACGAAAAAATGGCTGACATCGAAATAAGTGTCCAAGGAACAGAAAATCAACTGGAATCACTCAATAGAGGAAAGTCCACTGGACCTGACGGGATACCAATTCGATTCTACACAGAGTACGCGAAAGAACTTGCCCCCCTTCTAACAGCCGTGTACCGCAAGTCTCTAGAGGAACGGAGGGTTCCAAATGATTGGAAAAGAGCACAGATAGTCCCAGTCTTCAAGAAGGGTCGTCGAGCAGATGTGCAAAACTATAGACCTATATCTCTGACGTCGATCTGTTGTAGAATTTTAGAACATGTTTTTTGCTCGCGTATCATGTCGTTTTTGGAAACCCAGAATCTACTATGTGGGAATCAACATGGATTCCGGAAACAGCGATCGTGTGAGACCCATCTCGCTTTGTTTGTTCATGAGACACAGAAAATATTAGATACAGGCTCCCAGGTAGATGCTATTTTCCTTGACTTCCGGAAGGCGTTCGATACAGTTCCGCACTGTCGCCTGATAAACAAAGTAAGAGCCTACGGAATATCAGACCAACTGCGTGGCTGGATTGAAGAGTTTTTAGCAAACAGAACACAGCATGTTGTTCTCAATGGAGAGACGTCTACATATGTTAAAGTAACTTCTGGCGTGCCACAGGGGAGTGTTATGGGACCATTGCTTTTCACAATATATATAAATGACCTAGTAGATATTGTCGGAAGTTCCATGCGGCTTTTCGCGGATGATGCTGTAGTATACAGAGAAGTTGCAGCATTAGAAAATTGTAGCGAAATGCAGGAAGATCTGCAGCGGATAGGCACTTGGTGCAGGGAGTGGCAACTGACCCTTAACATAGACAAATGTAATGTATTGCGAATACATAGAAAGAAGGATCCATTATTGTATGATTATATGATAGCGGAAGAACCACTGGTAGCAGTTACTTCTGTAAAATATCTCTGAACAACTTGATTATACCTTGAGCTGGATCCCTCCAACCAGCAAGAGCTATGAGAAGTTTGTGGGAGCGGTCATTAGTTCTGCGAAAACAGCGATCCCAAGAAGGTACCGCAAAAAATACATTCCAGGTTGGACTGGGATATGTGATGACCTGTACGCGGAGTTCCTCAAGTATGGGGACCGGGAAATAGCGGATGAACTATTACATAACATCGACTTTATTAGATGGCAAAAATACTATTGAAAATCTAAACTTTTCAAAGTCAAGGCGACAAGCCTGGTCTCTATTGCGTAAATTTGGAGGCGCAAATCCACCAGAACATAGAAAGGACGCAATATCTCCCAACAAGGTTGCATCCCGCTTAGTTTCTGCGTCTAGAGCCCCACGAGATAGAAAGCTCACAACGAAAGTGAAGAAGGACTTAAAAACATTAAAAAGGACCCGTGCAATGGACTCAGAATATTCATGAGATATACGTATCGAGGAGGTTACCAATTCCCTGAAGAAGGTTAAACCAGACAAAGCTCCGGGTTTCGATGGTATCCACCCTGAGTTCCTCACACATGTCGGAGCCTATACGAAACAATGGCTGGCTAAGTTCTTTACGGACATTCTCCAAGTGGGTAACATTCCTCCCTCACTTAAACGAGCAAAGATCATCGCAGTCCTGAAACCTGGTAAACCAAGCGATAGACCAGCGAGTTACCGCCCCATTGCCCTTCTCAGTATGGTCTATAAATTATTAGAAAGACTGCTCCTCAACAGAATAGGCCAAACTATACTCAAAAAAATCCCTATCGAACAAGCAGGATTCCGTCCCTATCGCTGCTGTACAGATCAAGTTGTATCACTGACAACATATATAGATGCGGGGTTGCAGAAGAAACATAAAGTAGCTGCAGCATTCATAGACCTAACAGCAGCCTATGATACAGTTAGGAAAAAGGGTCTCGTGTACAAATTAATCTGTGCCGTCCCCCGCAAGAAGATAACCAACCTCACTGACGATTTGTTGTCAAATAGAACCTTCCAAGTAATAATGGGGAATGAGAGAAGTAAACAGATGAAATTCAATAATGGACTCCCACAAGGCTCTGTCCTTGCGCCCCTTCTTTTCAGCCTTTACATGGCTGACATGCCTACAACCAGATCGCGCAAATTTGGTTATGCTGACGACTGGGCTCTGGCAACAGCCCACAGAAATATAGAAACTGCCGAAGATATCCTTACGAGTGACCTAGGGATTCTCAGCGAGTACTTTAGAAAATGGAGGCTACAACTTAGTGCTACAAAGACGGAAGTATCTGCCTTCCATTTGAACAACCAAATGGCCAACAGAGAACTACATGTATATCTAGACGGGAAAATACTAAATCACAACAAACACCTAAGTACCTTGGGGTTACCCTAGATAGGACACTAACATTCAAAGAACACCTGACGAAAATTGCAGCGAAACTTAAAACACGCAACATAATGCAGAAGCTCTGTGGCTCCACTTGGGGCTCCACAGCATCTACCTTAAGAACATCCACACTTGGCTTGGTGTATCCAGTCCGCCCCCGGTAGCTGAGTGGTCAGCGCGACAGACTGTCAATCCTAAGGGCCCGGGTTCGATTCCCGGCTGGGTCGGAGATTATCTCTGCTCAGGGACTGGGTGTTGTGTTGTCCTAATCATCATCATTTCATCCCCATCGGTGCGCAAGTCGCCGAAGTGGCGTCAAATCGAAAGACTTACACCCGGCGAACGGTCTACCCGATGGGAGGCCCTAGTCACAAGAAATTTTTTGGTGTATCCAGTGGCAGAATACTGTACCCCAGTGTGGCTCAACAGCAAACACACACACATGGTAGATAGCCAACTCAATGCAACAATGCGTATTATATCAGGCACAATCAGGCCAACTCCTACAGTGTGGCTGCCCGTTCTCAGTAACATAGCCCCTCCTAACCTACGCCGAGAACACGCTCTGGTCAGAGAATTTCAAAAAATCATGACCAACCCTCAGTTACAAATCCATGAAGAAACTCACGACATCCTAGGAAACCGACTCCGGTCTAGGCATCCTCCACTAAAGTCCGCACAGGTGCTGCACCAAACCAACTTTGAAATAAATGACCGATGGAAAGTGGAATGGGAGAGCAGAACAGCAGTAAACTGCCACAGTATGCCATGCATCTTTAGTAAACCAAAAGGATTTGATTGCCCTCGAAAAGTTTGGTTTGCTCTTAATCGCATCAGAACCAACTGTGGGAGATGCACCGACTCCTTACACAGATGGGGTAAACTTCCTTCGGCCGCTTGCGACTGTGGCGCTGAGAGACAGACGGTCAAACACATCGTGCAGGAATGCCCACTAAGGGCATATGAGGGTGACCCACAGGATTTCCTAATGGCGACCCAAGAGGCAATCGACTATATATTATCTAAGCTGGACGTTTGTGATTGCTCTTCTGTGAGTGCAAATTTACAATTGGTGGTGTCCCTAGGCACAAACTGTTAGTTATTGCTCTTCTTATACATATGTGATTCTTTTTTTTTTCTTTAAATCGTGTTGTTTCTGTAATTTTTACTGTGTCGTTATGAGCCATACGCTAAATAAATAAAATAAAATAAATCACAAATGGCACATAATAATTTATTGGTGGCAAAATGAAGAGTATGGCAGACACATGACTGCATACTGGAAAAGAAGTACTCGTAAAAACCGATAATGCACCTGACGATGGGTTTGTAACTCTTCGAAAATAGTTGTGGAAGAAAATAACAGATATTTGTCTTAATTTGTCTTTTATAATCACGTTTAATTGCAACAATAGCTATTCGCTATCTGAGGGGCTGCTGATTTGTCTGTATGTGGATTGATGTCACTAGAATTTGTACCAGGTAAAAAATTCCCAAAGGAAACTACGACAAACGCGAGAAGTCCGAGATTACAACTAATGCAATATGCTTGGGCATTAGTGTGTAACATAAATGGCGGAAAACCCATCATTTTCCTTAACGCGCATTTGAAACTGCCTATTTGTCTGCGACTGGCTGTTCGTGTAGCGTTCTGCATTTCAAGAAGTCATCAATCACGAGAACAGAACAGTGACATAGAATAACAGGCAGTAAATTGTAAGTCCAACAACTTTATGTTTAGCATTAAACGCTGTTCCGCCATTTGATCAAGTGAAAGCCGTCCTATGGATATTTCTCACTTGCTAAAATCCACTATGCCAAGACCTGCTCTGCCTGTCACTGATTAGTTCGTTGCTGAATTAAATACGAGGCGGATTTTTGCAAAAAACTGGCGAGGGCGGTCTGAAAGGTGGAACGCAAATGTTTTGTCTTTTAAATGAATTTCGCCGATAAACTGCTCATGAATATACATGTGGTCTCGCAGCTGTCTTAGTAAAACACTTGGCGCTAATGCATAACACAACGCTTTTGCAGGAGACGCTAATGGAAGCCGCCGCCGTATGCGCATATATAAATACCTGTCACGCTAACCAGTTGGGCCGGAGCCTGTCCGTTATTTTACGGCTGCCACGGCGAGTATCGTAGCTGAGAGGAAATCCGATCACCAGAGTGACGTAGGGGCGGAAAATCGGACGTGGCGTTCTGAATGTGGTAACTGCACGACCTACTATGAATTATTCTGCAGGCAATGGCGTTGGCGTACCAGCGGTTGTCGTTCCTTTCTCACGTAGTCTGATATTACCTGCAACTTAAACTGCCTATGTTCTAGTTTGATATGAGTGAACGTTCAGGAAATTCCCAGTACACAAATATGAATTAAAGTAACGTATTCTATTTTTATGTAAAACAACACTTTCCAAAAACTACCCTATTAGAAATAATGCCGTGCTAGAGTGAACACGGCCTAACATTTTTTGTGTCAACAGTAATGCACACTGGAGTAAACGAAATACGTAAATGAAAACCGTTGAAAATTACACTAGAAAGAAATGTAATTAAATTCCATATAGAACGTTTTCTATTCAGTCTTGTGAAGAAGTTTCCATCTCAAACTCTTTTGGGTAATCTTTTTTGTGCCAGTGCAAATGGATGTTTCAAACCAATGTCAGATTTTTTTATCTGAACCTTCTTTACTCAGAGAGCTACCGTAATTAGCATCTTGTTAGCGATGTCTAGCCAGAGAGACGGTGAAACTGAAGGGTTCAAGTATGAGATAGAGAGAGAGAGAGAGAGAGAGAGAGAGAGAGAGAGAGAGAGAGAGAGAGAGAGGGAGGGAGGGAGGGAGGGATGACAATATTTGCAGAATACTAATCTATAGGGAGACTCAAATGTACCATTATATTAAGTCTATGTTCTTTTAAGATATGGGAAATTAACCGTTTTGTTTGCCATAGACGTGAGCAGCTAGAAGAAAATTTTGAAAAAGTGTGTTGTGAACGTGCCAGACATATGTGTCTTATTTACTTGAAGCACTAGGCGTTTTTTGTTTGGCCTCTTGAGACACTCTAACCTTCCTCGGCCTTCCTTGACTTCTCATTCCAAATGAGTGCAATCTTCTTATCCTGAGAAGTAATCTTTGTTCTCCCATTCTTTTGGGATGTTCGTTCCATTTTCTCCTGTTTCCTTGTATTTTACCGAGCATATTAAATGTATTCAATTATTCCTTAACTTCTGGATTTCGAAATATGTCGGTTCTTGTGAATCCCTTCACTGTTCTTCCATATCTGATCTCTGTCGCTTGTATGTGACTTTCTTGGCTTTTATTAATACACCATCCCCATCTTGGAAGTGTTTTTGTCTTATAAAACTTCGCTCTTATTTATTTCATAGTTTCATTATTTAAACTTTTGTTCATACTTTCACATATATTCTCAAACTCTGCTAACTTTTTCTCTGTGTTTGCGACATAGTCATGTGTGAGGTAACAACCTAAATAGTAAAATGATAGGCCTGTTGTATTATTAATCATTTCTTTCTTCTGCACTGGACGCTCTCCCTTCAAAGATACTGACTGACATTTCACGATTCCAGAAAAGAAGAGAAAGTGTTTACTCTTCATAAATCGTATCCAATAAATGTATTCATCTTTGTAGACCATCTTCACTCTCCGCCAGCTGTGTGGCGTCTGCGTATAAAAGGCAACTGAAGCGAGAACATCCGTTAAATTTCCCCCGTTATATACCTCCTTCCATTTCCTAATGGAGTCACATAAATAAATCTTAAAAATTATGAAAGAAATGCTGCACCCTTGTCTAATTCCTTTATTTGTTATTGCAGCCTTTGTTACAGTTCCATTTAAATCTAAAATTACAATCCTCTGTTTATACAGATTTTTTAAAACGATTATTAGATGTTTTGGATATCCTCTTTTCCTCACAATCCGCTGTATCCCTGTACCAATATTATGGAGTACCTAAATAAAATCAATAAACGCTGAATGGGTTTCCCTATTATACTCCTTCTGTTCTTCAATTTTTTTTTAAATTATGAATGCTGCATCCGTTGTTGACCAGCCCTCCCGAAATATCATTTGTTCTTCGCCTAACAAACACTCAGCTACAACCTTAAACCTCTCGTTTACTATTCTTGCATGTACTTTGTATGCGGTGTGCAGTAAGCTGAGTCCTCCATAGTGCGCACAGTTATTGCGATCTCCTTATTTAAACAGTGATGTTACGTTTGTCTGTAGCATCCTTCTGGAATAACTCATGCACATATTAAACAAATATAGTAGTCTCTTATGTAGTAAAGTGTCTCCACATGTTAGCTGTTCAGCGTTTTCTCTGTCCATAATAGCAACTTTTCCATTCCTTGCAGAGTTGAAGATTTCTCTTCGTTCATCGACACGTAAATAATCTATATATTCTGTTTTACTGTCATCCTCCTTATTCTTTGTGGAGCAAGTTTCTTCAAACCACAGGTTCTTGTAATATTTTATCTATGTATAAAACGTACTTGCCTTTTCAGGAAATATCTGGGACGAGTATTTGTGTGGAAATAGTATCGGTAAATTTGCAGAAAAACATCATTAGCACCTGTCTCAGCTAAGTATTGCAACTACTACTAGTTATGACCGCCAACCTGAGCTCAGAATGATAATTGTCTGTTAGGTAAGCTTCTTAATTGAGATAATTCGATCTTATTCCACTCATGAAATATACACCTGTCTCACGCGGATAATTTAGTGGCAATGGCGCTAAGAGTAAAAACATGACACTAGTATCTTTTCTGTGAGTTATGAATTACGTCTTACGTAACAAGCCTGGAGAACGCGGTGAAGGTTTCACGAATTTCAATACTTCCGAGTAACGTTGGTTGACAACAAGATTATAATAGTAGCCCAGCTAACTGTTTTTGAAAGATGACATTACAAATGCGTTGCTATTCAGCGTGGGCACCCAATCTCGTGGACTCTAACTGGATGAAAATCAGTTAACTAATCCGTGGAATCTCAGATTTCTATCCAGTTAGAAATCCGTATAACTGTTTTATTTAAAAATGAATTTACACTGTCTCTCCATGCAGTACACGAAAACTAGGATTTAAATTTCGTATTTGACCCACGATGAAAGAGTACTTTGTAAGAGGGCGTGTTGAAAAGTAACGCCTCCGAGTATTTTATTTGAAAACTCTTAGAGATTTTTAATTAAAATAAACGTTTTTAAATTTCTACATTTTTATTCTTCGTGTCTACATATTTATTTCTCAAAATAGTCACCCTGGCGACACACACATCTCTTCCAATGACAGACTAGTTGGTTGATACCGCCACGTGAATGTCTGACTTTGTTGACGGAACCACAACTTCATTGGCAGCATAGTGACGTCCTCGAAGGTGTTCTTTAAGTTTCGGTAACGGAAGAAAGTCGACTGGAGCTAAATCAGAACTCTATGGAGGGGAATCTATGACGATCAACCGAAGACATCGGATTGTTACAGATGTCGCAGCGCTCGTCTGAATTCTGGGATTGTAATGCTGAAGGAGACGGTGCTCCATGTGTGGACCAACTCATCGAACTCGAAAATCGCTTACAGTACGCTGTTTCTCACGCGCTGGCACAGTTACATTACACACCGCCATGTTACACCTTACAATTTTGAACCCTCTAGCGGCAGAGGGCGGCAACTTGCCTTAGCGAAGCGGGGAGATCGACCAGCAAAATGCATGACATGTAAGACCTCATCCGCACATTTCACGTACTGTGCATGTTGTCTGACCAATGTAGGACAAGGCAGTTTGTTCTCGACGCTGTGTAGACGTAGTTCATAAGACTTTACGAAACGCATGGATACTAGATGAGAGGCACATAGTATAAAAAGGAACCGTCTGCCATGAGGACACTACTAGCTAGGACATAACTAGCTATGGCAAGCTAACATACACTAACAAGCGACAAACGTCGGCAAGCCCCTGCATATTAGCAACGCTGACTGGAAATTACTAGCTGCTATTAAAGCCGACCAACAGGTTCAAGTGGCTCTGAGCACTATGGAACTTAACATCTGAGGTCATCAGTGCCCTAGAACTTAGAACTACTTAAACCTAACTAACCTAAGGACATCACACACTTCCATGACCGAGGCAGGATTCGAAACTGCGACCGTAGCGGTCGAGCGGTTCCAGACTGTAGCGCCTAGAGCCACTCCGCGACCCCGGCCGGCGACCAACAGGCTACAGTAGGGAAACCGACGAGCTCGCCCACTGACGCACAGACAATCGCCAACATCACCCTACACTGTGCATCTGACCTATCGGACACAAAACGACGATAAACCTAACTGTTGCAGGTTACTGACGCTGTCCGAGAGCTCAACACCGGCACCCAGCGGCAGCCGCCGAGCAACAGCACCGCTCAACGTAAAGGTATCGACATACATGATACCCACTACTAACAAAGTCTGCCCTTGCACGTCCTATGACAGGCAGCAAGACATCCGCTACTGCTCTTACCACCCGACCTAACTGTCGCAGAGGTTTTTTTCTCCCTTCGCTCTTGCATTGGCACTTTTCTTCCTTTGCCCTTCAAACCGCTACCCTTCGTTCGTCTTCGACCCAACCTATCTCCAGATGAGCGCGTATTAATGGTTATCCTTACCCAGACGTACGCAAACATCGCAGTACCCACATCCTGCGACACCTCACTTTAGTGAGTGTTTGTCGCTGTTAGTAGTAGTTTATCCTGTAGTGAAGTAGAAGTGGATAGTTCCTGTGAATTATCATGGGTGGAGGTTACACTCAACAACCGAGCTAGGTTAATAATTGGTTCCTTTTACCGACCTCCCGACTCGCACCTTTAGTGGCAGAACAACTGAGAGAAAATTTGGAATACATTTCACATACATTTTCGCAGCATGTTATAGTCTTAGGTGGAGATTTCAATTTACCAGATATAGACTGGGACACTCAGATGTTTAGGACGGGTGGTAGGGACAGAGCATCGAGTGACATTATACTGAGTGCACTATCCGAAAACTACCTCGAGCAATTAAACAGAGAACCGACTCGTGGAGATAACATCTTGGACCTACTGATAACAAACAGACCCGCACTTTTCGACTCTGTAAGTTCAGAACAGGGAATCAGTGATCATAAGGCCGTTCCAGCATCCCTGAATATGGAAATTAATAGGAAAATAAAAAAGGAAGTAAGGTTTATCTGTTTAGCAAGAGTAATAGAAGGCAGATTTCAGACTACCTAACAGATTAAAACGAAAATATCTGTTCCGACACTGACAATGTTGAGTGTTTATGGAAAAAGTTCAAGGCAATCGTAAAATGCGTTTTAGACAAACAGAAGCTAAACGATGTCAAAGTTAGCGTAGGGAGGGCTATGAGTGAAGCGTTCAGTGAATTCAAAAGTAAAATTCTATGTACCGACTTGACACAAAATCCTAGGAAGTTCTGGTCTTACGTTAAATCAGTAAGTGGCTCGAAACAGCATATCCAGACACTCCGGGATGATGATGGCATTGAAACAGAGGATGACACGCATAAAGCTGAAATACTAAACACCTTTTTCCAAAGCTGTTTCACAGAGGAAGACCGCACTGCAGTTTCTTCTCTAAATCCTCGCAGAAACGAAATAATGGCTAACATCGAAATAAGTGTCCAAGGAATAGAAAAGCAACTGGAATCACCCAACAGTGGAAAGTCCACTGGACCTGAATGGGATACCAATTCGATTCTACACAGAGTATGCGAAAGAACTTGCCCCCCTTCTAATAGCCGTGTACCGCAAGTCTCTAGAGGAACGGAAGGTTCCAAATGATTGGAAAAGTGCACAGGTGGTCCAAGTCTTCAAGAAGGGTCGTCGAGCAGATGCGCAAAACTATAGACCTATATCTCTGACGTCGATCTGTTGTAGAATTTTGGAACATGTTTTTTGTTCGAGTATCATGTCGTTTTTGGAAACCCAGAATCTACTCTGTAGGAATCAACATGGATTCCGGAAACAGCGATCGTGTGAGACCCATCTCGTTTTATTTGTTCATGAGACACAGAAAATATTAGATACAGGCTCCCAGGTAGATGCTATTTTCCTTGACTTCCGGAAGGCGTTCGATACAGTTCCGCACTGTCGCCTGATAAACAAAGTAAGAGCCTACGGAATATCAGACCAACTGTGTGGCTGGATTGAAGAGTTTTTAGCAAACAGAACACAGCATGTTGTTATCAATGGAGAGACGTCTACATATGTTAAAGTAACCTCTGGCGTGCCACAGGGGAGTGTTATGGGACCATTGCTTTTCACAATATATATAAATGCCCTAGTAGATATTGTCGGAAGTTCCATGCGGCTTTTCGCGGATGATGCTGTAGATCGGGTTGACGGAGGAGATAGAGCAGATCCAAAGAAGAGCGGCGCGTTTTGTCACAGGGTTATTTGGTAACCGTGATAGCGTTACGGAGATGTTCAGCAAACTCAAGTGGCAGACTCTGCAAGAGAGGTGTAGTTTGCTCGCCAGGTTTCGAGAGGGTGCGTTTCTACATGAGGTATCGAATATATTGCTTCCTCCTACTTATACCTCCCGAGGAGATCACGAATGTAAAATTAGAGAGATTCGAGCGCGCACGGAGGCTTTCAGACAGTCGTTCTTCCCGCGAACCATACACGACTGGAACAGAAAAGTGAGGTAATGACAGTGGCACGTAAAGTGCCCTCCGCCACACACCGTTGGGTGGCTTGCGGAGTATAAATGTAGATGTAGACGTACCCTTATGGAGTGACGGCGGTAGACCTTTTGAATTGGCCATCATGCCCGTATGGGCGTGGAGGGGCTCCACCTCTTGTAAAAGGAACATAAATAAACATAATATATTGCACCTAAATAGGCGAAAGGCTCAATATCATTTGACCTACGATGGGACCTGTGTCACTTGTATCAATTATAATCGTTAAAGTCTTGGAACATCTGCCAGGAGTAATATAAAGTGGAGCCAACTCATACATAATCGTATATACGCGGGAAAGGCAGATAACAAAGACTTAAAGGAAGAATAACAAGGAGAAAGCTCTTTTGTTCATTTATTTGGTAGCGTACACCAGTCTGGGATTCTTACTAAGTAGAATTAAGGAAGAAAGAAAGAGAGACAGAGGAGGAGAAGAAGAAGGAGAAGAACGCAGTTTGTCGTGGTTACATTTGGTAGGCGTGAGAGTGTCAACAAACTCTACTCGGAGACGCCGTGCACGCTGTTCCGAGAACCCGTGCCCCAACATGCGCGAAGAAAAATATTATTTTCTACATCTTACATCTCTCGTAATATCCACGATAGCAAGAACAGAAAAAAAAATTAAGCATATACAATGGGATACCGAGAATCTTCCTTCTCGTATACCATCTGTGAATGGAACGTGAGTGGAAGAAATATGTCTCTTTTGCATCATGTTTGCTCACCTCCACAATCTGCGAATCCAGACGTATGTAGACGTAGTTGCCCCATTATTTCGACCCTTTTTTCCTGCATACAACACTCCTTCTGTGCTTGTTATTATTTGTATCTGTCTTCAAGCGAGTGTGACCACGTTCACATTCTGTCGCCAGTTTCTTGTTGCAAAAGATCCCTTAAGAACCAACGCTCACTTAAAATGAATTTTTGTTGATAGTGGACTGACCGAAAGAAACAACTTTACAAGGTGACAGATATTCCAGATTATCCACCTCAATGAAGCACAAACAACAAACATAATTTAACCACAAACTATCCCACTGCTCAAGTTCTAGCTTACGTTATCGAACAATACGGACATATTTTTTAGAAATGTTTCACTGATACCAGGGCCAGCTCTATGACAGACAGAGAGAATTTCTCCTGGGCACTGTTGCCGACGTATAGTGAGGTGCAGCCCCATACGGATACGAAGAGTTGCTTAGGCGGCTACATATATCTGAAGATATGCAGATCTAAACTATCACATCATTAAAATAAATGTGCAACTGAGACGACAATTAAAAACGGAATCCAAGTGCGGACAGGATTCGCGCTCTGAACGTTCCCTACAGCATTAGTATAACTTTAGATAGTTCATCCATCCTAGGAATCGAGAAATTAGATAATTTTTCCCTATTATCGATACTGCCTCGATATCCTGAGGATTCAAAGACTTTCGAGAATGTTGTAAGTTAAAGTCTTAAGTTTAAATTTTTGTTCTACTTTTTCATTTACTGTTGTAGTACCTTAACAGAATGAAAGACAGCAGTCGGATAACAAATTACAAAAAATTTTTCTCGTCAGATAATCAAAAATCAACAATTTTCGGATTTTTCCTCCATATTTGTACTCTGAAACCTTCCTTCTTGCCAAATTTCGCAGCTGCAGGTCAACGGGAAGCACCCTATACGTTTTGATGAGTAAGTTTGCGAATACCATAATAGGTGACGTAAATGGCCGTATGGTTTGACTGCGTTGACTTTGGAGCTTGAATCTTTTACACCGCCGAGGGACCATAAACATACTTGTGTGACATAAATTTCAAGCTGATATACCCACTTCTGAGAAAAAGAGGTCTCAGCGAGTCGCAGAGACAGACAGACCAAGACACAGATAACAGACGGACAACAGAAGTGATCCTATACGGCTTCCGTTTATGCCCCCTGAATCACGGAAACCTACAAACGACAACAATTTTAAATTTTATCGACTGATATAAATTAGTCATACAATAAAATTGAATGTGCCACTAGGATGACAATAAAGTAAACGATAAAAATTTTAAATTCTCACGGACCTAAAACTACGATGAAACTTCCTGGCAGATTGAAACTGTGTGCCGGACCGAGATTCGAACTCGGGACCTTTGCCTTCCGCGAGCAAGTGCTCTACCAACTGAGCTACCCAAGCACGACTCACACCCCGTCCTCACAGGCCTACATCCGCCAGTACCTCGTCTCCTACCTTCCAAACCTTACAGAAGCTCTCGTTTTGGCTAAAACTAAGATGCTTATTGCGAAATATTGTTACAGCCTGGAGGCATATTAACACTTTTCTTTATTTCATCCAATATTATCTTAGTCAGACGTTTAGGAGAAAGACAGGTAGATCATAAATTTCCTAAACTTTCAATCCTTCCTACATGATGTAGAGCTTTTAACAGAAATGTAGAACCGTCTGGTATATTTTCACTTCATATTAACAACAATTCGTATTTTACAGATAGTCACTAGATTCAGTCCTCACTGAAGGAATATTAGAGTTTAGTGCACGTCGATAGCGAGGTCATTAGACGGGGAGGACAAACCTCGATTAAAGAAGGAACTATCACGCAATTGGCCTTTATCAGAAAAATCACACATGAAAATACATCGTGGGCGTTATGTGTGAAAACATTCCAGGAGGTGACGTACTCAGTTTAAGGACACTTCAGTGGAAGTAATTACTTGACACCGTGACGCTAATGAAATTTTATTTTGTTCTCTCATGCTTCTTATGTCTATAAACATTTGGAGGAAGCGCAAAATTGTTTGCGAGCTGGACTGAACATTAACCAACAAACTGAAGCAAACAGTACTGTCTAATAGCAGAATGGCAACCACGTGTCCAGCTTTACAGATTAAGGTCAGTTTCGCTAAACTGTTCGACCCGAAATTCCTTTCTTTAAGCTGTAATTAAACAAGTATAATTCATGCGGCAGCGTCCTGTTTCTGGTCGTAAATTATTCGGTCGTAGCATGATGCAGTATGGAAATTCCATTTTGCCCCGTCAGCTTCTTCCTGTAGCGTGTGAGATTATCCTGTTACAATCAGCTTACTGCGTTTCCACTTTGACCGCCATAAACTACATGCGTGTGAAGTTTATTTATCGAAATCCGGAGAGAGATACGCACAAATGCTGATCCGTGTTTATGGAATGGAAAGTCAGAGTTGAGGAATAAAAGAAAGGTCAATTTTTTCAAGTTAATTTTTTTTGCTGTTTTTACGTTTCCCTGCACCGAAAATCAGCCATAAATTTTGTTTACTTCACCTCTAAATTTGTTTCATCGAAGTATTCGAAGAAAACACTGATTTAATATCCAAAAGTTTCAGTTTCTCTTTCATTTACAACGTGGCATATTTAGTTTGGAGCAAGAGACAAAAGAATACTAGCTTAAAATACAGATATGTAGATAGTTCTTACAATATTTGGAAGGTCTGTACAATGACGAAAACTGAGTGTGTTACTTCACAAACTTCTAGCCCGAACGCTAAAAATCTTCAATTTAAATTTCATTCTTATTTAAACTATTTTCAGTCCAAAAAGCGCTATTCTTGTAGACAACGAATAGCGTGAATACGTGGTTGGTCCTGGGTGTGTCTAACTTTACTGCAACTTGTCGTGTGCAGGCATCAACACGGTTGCAGAGGAGATGCACACGCAGCTTCTGGTATCACACATTGAAACGATACTGCAGGCTTTGCGAAGTTGGCACTGGAATTACAAGTTTTCGACAGACGCCGATAGAGGTCGTGGGGGATCTGACCAACCCAATGGCGCGTGCCCGCTGAGCCAAACTTCCAGTGGCTCTGGGCCACGAGCCACCTCTGCCGCCTCGATATAGGAGAGTCGGCAGCAGCCACCCAGCCCACTTGGACCTGGAGTCGCTCCATTATTATACCATCGTACGTGCTTAGCACGGCGAGCTTCATACCAGTTGACATTGTGATATCTGGACTCTGTTTCTTGCTGCATTATTTGTAACGAGTGTTCATATCTTTGGACAAATATAAGTAAACATTCTGTTTGTTGAGGTAACTCGTTCACTAATCGTTACTGCTCCTCTCTAACTTTCTTGCGACGACAATTGGTACATCACTCTATAGCCCACCTTCCCTTAATGTCGTGTACAAAATCATACATAGCATAGCTTATTGCTACCTTTCATACTTTGAAAAAGGCCGAAACATATCCCTGAGAAGCATGAGAGTATCATAAAGACAGTCTGCATCGACAGTTGGCTGTGGTGCAACGAATGCAGGACGAATGTTGGTGGGATAGACTCAGTAACAGTGTGACCAGAAAAGAAGCCGCGGTCCCCACGAGGAGATGGTAGAATTGTTCTACTGGCTCTGAAAAATTGATAAGTGATCACGACTGAAATCCAAGCAGAAGATGTAGGCAGAAAGCCTGCAGTAGCCCTCGGGGACTGGGAAGGTGAGTTGAGGTCGCTCCAACCATTAGTTGTTTATCGCTGAAAGGTCCAGTGAGAGTTGTGTTGCGTAGAGGCAGAGTCCACTAGAGTAGTCAATGGTGTTCTGTGGTGCTCCGCGACAGTTTGTGGTGGTCATATCGACATTAACGTGCCTGTAGACGACATGATGAAAAGTCACAGCAAGCACAGATTCTTGAGGTCCACACCTCTGCAACTCCTGGAGTCATGGTGTGAGAAGCTATTGGGTATGGTAACAGAACTAATTTTGTTATTGTTTCCGGGACGCTTAACACTCGTCATTGAGTGTCATATCCTTCATAACCAGGGTACCAAACATAATATTCCAGCGGGATAATGCTACATTCTACACTTTAGTTCACATCACAAGTGCCTTGAACTTATTTATCACTCTAGCTGACACACTTTTATTGAGTGATTCAGCAATTGTACTGATATTTTAGGTAATTCTCATTTATTGTTCCATCTCAGCTACATATTTTTCATTAGATTACATATTTTGACCACTGAGAATCATTTTCAGGTTTAAAACAAACTGAAACTATATATGTTCCATCTAATACTTAACAAAAACTAGAAAAGAAAATAATGGCAAATAAACGTAGGATTTACCTATATAGTTGCGCCAGCAACACGTGTTGTCTACTCAGAACCACATATCAGAGTACTGTCTTTTACATATGCGATCGACGTATTGAGTAGCAGATGTTGAAGGTAGAGACGAGTCGGAGAGGGAGAAAGAGGAATGGAGTGAGGCAGATTAGAGGAGATGTAAAGAAGCGAGACGAGGTGATGGTGATGCCAGCAGTTTAACAAGGTAGGTCATGATAAGATTATACAATGTATAATTGTACAAAAATTCTCATTAAAACATTAATAGTGTAGAACAATGGCTACATAAAATGCGAACGACACAGAATAGTAAAATTATAAAATGGAGCGAGGGGTATTGGGAATGGGCAAAGAAGACAAGGCAGGGCAATGGAGGGATAGTGGCAGGGATGCTATGGATTTAACGAGACAGAGTCTTGTACTAAAATTACAAAAAGTCAGTTATGTAAGAAACATCCTGTTAAAATAACAGAATGGATGTGTGACACTATGAAAGGGAATAAAATAGTGCATTATAAGAGTGGAAATAAAGTAGCTAAAACTAAATTATTATCTTAATATATTCAAAGTGCGGAACTTTCAGAGTAGAACCCCTCAGGTTTTACTCTGAAAGTATAAAAATAGTAGTGTAAAATCTTTTTCATTAAAATGTCAAAAGTATATGCCTAGAACAATGTACGTATAAATAGTGAAAGAAATAAAAGTCGTAGAATTACAGAAATACAGTTGTGAAGAGGACCTAGAACTGTATGAAGTGTTATTACAAAGATACTATAATCCTTGAAAAAACATTGAAAGTATAAAACCGTAAAAAGTACGAGTATAAAGCAATAAGTTATAAAAGTGGAACAAATTGCAGCAGCTTTTATAATCTACTATTTTATCTCTTTTAAAGTTTTACGCATTCACTCTGGTATTTTAATAGATGATTTTTAAAATAATTGACTTTTTGAAATTTTAACATAAGATTCTGTCTTGTTAAACCCATAGCATGCCTGCCACTATGCCTTCCTGCCTCCTCCCTTGCCTTCCTTGATCGATCTCAATCCCCCTTGCTCCATTTTATAATTTTACTATTTTGTGACGTTTATATATTAAATACCCATTGTTTTACACTTTTAGTATTTTATACATCTACATGATTAATCTGCAGTTGACAGTTAAGTGCCTGGCAGAGGGTTCATCGAACCAACTTTAAACTATTTCTCTACCATTCCACTCATGAACAACGCACGGGAAAAAACAAACACTTAAATCTTTCTGTGCAATCTTAACCAAAATATTTGCATAATTATACATTCTACAGTTTTAGTACGACCCCTCTTGTAGCCTCTTGACATTCCTATCACGCGCCCCTGCTTCCATTTCCCTCCTGCAATCTGTCTCACTCCATTATTCTTTCCTCCATACATCCACCCCCTTCATCTCTACCAGTAACGTATACCTATTTAAAACGTGTATCACAGTTGGAAAACACAGTTCTCCTATGTGTGGTTCTGAGTAGAGAAGACGGGTTGTTAAAGCAACAGCTTAGGTAAAGGCTACGTCTGTTTACAGTTATTTTCTTTTCTATTGGTTGTGAAATACCAGATGTACATATTTTGTTTTACTTTCTTTTGGATCTGAAAAAGATTCTGAGTGATCGAAACCTATAATCTAATTAATAATGTGCAACTGAGACGGAGCAGTAAATGAGAACTATGTTGAATTTTTTATCCTTGCCTAGACTACCTGGTCCCCTGATTTGTCACCCATGGACCAAGGGTGGATGTGATGGAAATATGTACAGGCCTACTTTCATTATAGTCTCCAACCAGCAGTCTTTATGAACTGCCACAGGATGTGTTTCAGGTACGGCAAGGAATTCCCAGAGATGACATTCGGAAGCTGTCTGCTTAGATGCACCAACGAATAGATGATTGTATTTGATTGTATTCGTCTCCGTGGCTCACTGTTGTTAGTTGGGACTGCAATGAATCTTTAACCGTTAAATACCTGCCAACTGATAAAAATCAGTTGCTAGAACGGGGACGTGCTCAATGTTATCGAGGGAACGGTGTGTGTTCGACAGGTGGCAGCGAGCAGTGCGCTTTGATGGATTCAGTGGACGACCACGGCTCACCGAGAAATCACGGCTTTCCGCTTTTGCAGCCTCAATTTATACTAGGGCTTCCCTTTGCGGTGGAGCTTGTGTTGGCAGCCATCCTGCAGCGCATGTACGTTGCGATGCATTCCACTGCAGAGGTAATTTGTCTTTTGACATTTGGGCAACACTGTTTTTGTTAACTGAAGACCACAGCTGTGACAACATTTGGTATGCGTCAGCGCTGACCGACTCCACCCAGCCACAAGCAGCTTGTATACTAATATCATCGTAGAAGTAGACAATAAAAGAAGCAGTTGCTACGGCTTCTGCTGCACGCGGTCCAGGCCACGTTGAGGAATCATTCTGATTTTACTCTAAAATTTATAAAGGTAGTGCCCAGAGCTCCTAAGCACATTATTGACTGAGTTCAAACAACTTGAGGAAATGCAGCCAAGTGACGTCTTCGACAATCTTGCTATTTCTACAGGAACACCACCTGTCATTTTCCAGGAACAAATGAAACAGGGACACTGGTTTTTGCTTAAACTCTCCATGGAATCCTACTCTCTATCTCTCTCTCTCTCGTCAAAAAGTCGAGGGACGTAGATAACGCAATATCAATAACTTCTTACGTCGCCCGTCTTTGGTCGCGTGGTTTCGCTTGTGTACAGTGTGCGTGTGTGTTTTCTCTTCCAGTAAATGATCCGCATTGCGAGGTTTTAAATTTCCTTGCACAGAGCTTCCTTTCTGCATTTGTACCTAGAAAATGACAGGCTGTGGACCTGACGAAATATTGGTGGTTGACAAAGGGGACACCTGGTTGCATTACTGCAGGCTAATTTAATACAGTATACGCCGGAAGAAACTCAGTTTCCACATCAGACGACGTTAGTGCATTACATTTTGTAATTGACAACGTAAATAATTTTACTTCTTACACCAGTGACGTCCGATGTGTTGTGCGTTATTAGGCACCACAGTTTTAATATCCTCATGAAAACTGTTACAAATGACTCTGATGGTTAATGGTGATATGAAGGTAGAAACTGACTGTGAAAAAATAACTGACCGCTCAACCAAGACCATTTTAAAGATTTTACTTCATTATTGTTTTATGGTTGTTATTGTCGTTATGCTACACAGTCGAAGCAAAACCCAACAGTGATCCAGGAAAATTTTTATGTTTCATTTCAGTTATGATCCACAGTCTTATACAACAGGTAAATGATTTCGGTCTTTGACGATCGCCTCCAAGACTGAGTACAAAACCTTTTCTAACGGATCCAGCGAATCCGCGCCATTTGTTATTGTTCCGACTGAATACTCTTTTGGTGGGACCACAGACGAAAATAGGGAAAAACTTGTAACACATTACCAGACAATCAGCCATTAACGCTGTAAGGAATTTCCAACGCCTTAAGCATATTAGAATAATACTGCGGTATGTTCTACGTGGTGAATTAACTTAGAGAAATTTTTGTGC
Organism: Schistocerca piceifrons; assembly: GCF_021461385.2. Classification (NCBI taxonomy): domain Eukaryota; kingdom Metazoa; phylum Arthropoda; class Insecta; order Orthoptera; family Acrididae; genus Schistocerca; species Schistocerca piceifrons. The sequence goes on from NC_060138.1 coordinate 425,904,133, forward strand.
CCGGTATTTCTTGAATGTCCATCAAATCGTGAATACAGTTAGTTTTTTTAAGTTTAAAAAATTATTCTGATATCATATGCCGAATTGTTGGTTTTTATGGGATGTGACTACACTACGCTCTCTATAAACACAACACAGGGATTAGAACCCTGTGTTCTGAGATAAAATCGGCGAAATAGCCAATGCTATTCACAATATGTTCTGAGATATGAAAGTAAATATTCCAATTCATTACTGAGCCCAGAGTAAAATAGTATACGTCATAAAATGAAAGACTTCTGTACCAGACGGCTGACTAAAAGACCAGAGAAGAGCGCAGGATTACGAAAGTGAAATAATTCAGCTTCGGGGCAATGCACTGGGAAAATAATGGCTACGAAACGTTGAAAGATCCATCTCATTCATCACATTTAACACTTTCTAGATCTCACCTATTCGCACATTTGAAGGAATTCGAACCTGGAAAATAAAAATCAAACGTAATTGTAGCCATAGCTAGATATTTTGCAGGCCTTTCATATTCACAAATCAAATATGGATTCTACACATCGGGATAAAATCGAAAAAAAGTGCAATGTTGCCTAAAAACAAATCTGCCAGGTCGTAAATTTCTCTTTGCTTTTGCACATTTCGTTTGTTAGCTAGGCATCAGAAGAAGGAATAGAGAACGTAGATAACCAGCCCCCCCCCCCCCCTTTCCCTCTCCGACAGAGTGATGCCGAACCACTTTCAGAATATATGGAAGAGCGTCATATGGTGATTTTATTCCGCCCAAACACGACTGTGTCGTCTCTCGAACAACATGAACGGGCCACCGTGGTCAATGTCACTATATTCCTTCGTCTTCCGGATCCAAATTCTGATGGTGAAGATTTTTGTTACCCTCCTGGGTTCGAACCCATTCTTTCCTCTTCGAACGTCATCGTGCCAGCGACCCTGACAGCACCCTTAGGTCGTGTGAAGTGCATGCAACGCTGTTGATGCGGTCATATGCGCGAAACTGAAACTGTGTCAGGCAGGCGAGTCTACCTGCCCGGCGCACGCTGACTCGCTCGACCTCCAAACGAGTCTCTCGGCGCATAAAACGGTCATAAAAGGCCCCCGTGCGCTGCTCTGCCACCCACCAGCGAGGCTGCTCAATTATACACGCTGCGGGTCACCTCTGGTGCACACACTCTCACTCGCCGGCGAAAGTGTCCCCCGTGATGCAGTTATTCCGGTAATGCTAGAACAGCTATGGGTCAGATGGGTCAGGCCAAGTTGGGTTTACAAGCTCAGACATTTCCACCAAGCATATTCTCATCCCAAAAAACAAAGAATTTCGGACATAAATATTGTTGAGACATATTAATAAAAGATTAATACTTCGCGCAATGAGCAATGCTTTTTTCTGGATCATCATTCTTCAACCTATTTGTTACGCCACGCCACAAATTCCTCCCCTGCGCTAAATTCTTCTTTTCACAAGAAGAGGCTACGACTTTGGAATCAGGGATGTACTACAGCCTTTGCACACATGTATTTGGCCATTAAAACAACATAATGTGCAAGTATCAGGGTGCACTACTCTGGCAATTCCGAGAAAATTGCAAGAGACATTTTACTCGTCTGTTATGAGGCATATGTATCTGTGCGTAGGTACCGGCCGTTTGAATTCAAGAACTCAAGTGGTTAGCATTTGAGCTTTGTAACACGAACGTGTAGGGAAGGTCGGTTCGACTACCACCCAAACTTAATTTTTGTAGTGCGAATGTAAATTTTGTGATATTTAAATAAAGTTGTACACCACTCTTCGTTCTTGCTACATTAGCAACGCTTCACCGCTACGCACGTTAACTGGCAAATGGGACCTGCCTCTGTGTTACTAGCTCGAAGTGTCGATGTGCAAAGTAGTTCCGGGTACATTACGAGACTGCATGTGTAAGGGAATTCGCAAATCACGGCAGGCATACATTCTCAGGAAAACGTTTACTTGTCGATAGTTATAAATATGCTTGTTCTAATAATTAAATTTAATAAAAATTAGTAAGTAGTAAAAGAACAGAAATTTTACTAACCTTTCACGCAAATAAACGTGTTTTTTTGAAAATTGTAGTACCTCTCAAATGTATATAAATTAAATAATATAATCATTGATGAAGAAATATACATTAAAAATTAAGTCTGAGTGAGAGTCGAACCATTGTTTCACAAAGCTCGAACGTTAACTGCTTGACCTCCACGAACTCCAGCGTCTGGCACATACGCACAGATACATAAGCCACATAACAGACGAGTAAAACTTCTCTTGCAATTTTTTCGGAATTACGAGAGCAGTGCATCTGACTACTTGCCCATTATGTTGTTTTAATGGTCTACTAAACGGTACAACGATTGAAGTAAATCCGTGATCCCAACGTCGTGGCCCGCTCTTGTCAGAGTAGAGCTTGTATTACAGCTCCCGTAAGTATCATGGGAGTTACTCCCCGAGGTCTTAACACGTGTCCTATTGCCTCTCTTCTTCTTTTTCACCCGTTCCTCTCTTCACCGATTCCGCGGGCAAGTTATTTATTTCTCATCTTGCCAGTACACCGAATTTTCAACATTTCAAACAATTCGATTCTCTACTTTCGTTGTTTATCCACTGTCCATGATTCGTTACTAAATAATATTGACCTTCAAACGAACATTCCTCAAATTAAGGCCTATGTCTGACACTAACAGACTTCTCTGCGTTAGGAATTCCGTCTTTGCCTTTACTAATCTTCATCTTATGTCCACGTCGCTTCGTTCGTTATACGATATTTCGCCTCTAACACATCAGATTCATTAGCTTTGTCTACTTTGTTGTCACCACTTACGATCTTAACTCAATCGCTAATCTCATTTTCTTTTCCTTCTCACTATTTCGTATTTCTCTGGTTTACTCTCAAGATATAATGAGCCCATTATAAAGTTTTCATCCATTCCACAGTTCAAGTAATTTATCAAAAGTAGACAAATTCGTCACCAACGAGAGTCCGCAATCATTACTTACACAAAACTGTTCACATTCAGTCTCCTCATAGCTTGCCTTTATTTCCAGTGGTTTAGGGCAGTCTGCCCATTTGCAGATAATTTTATATAGTTGCAGAGTAATCTGTTGAATATGGACTGAAAGTTCACTGCCCTGTAATTGTTCTGCAGTTTCACTAGAATGGCAATACCATCAACGAATCTTATCACTGATATCCATTCACCTTGAATTTTATTCCAACACTGGAACCTTCCTATTATTTCCGTCCTTGAACGGTAGGGGTGATAGTCTATGCCCCTCTATAACATTAGTTTTAACCCGAGCACTTCGTAATTGGTCTTCCATTCCTATGGTTTGCTCTTGGTTCTTGCACGCATAGTATATTACTCGTCTTTCCTCACAGCTTACTTCTGTTTTTCTCTGAATTTCGAACAACTTGCATCATTTTACACTGTCGTACTCTTTTTCTAGGTTCACTTATTCTTTGAACGTGTCTTGATTTATCTTAAGCTTTGTTTCCTCTGTTGAGTGCAACATCAGAACTACCTATCTAGTTCCTTTACTTATCCGAAAAGCAAACTGATCGTCATCCAACTGATCATCAATTTTCCTTTCCATTATTCTGTACTATTCTCCTCAACAACTTCTATGCACGAGATGCTAAGCTATTATGCAGCAGTTCTTACACTTATCTGGTCTTACTACCTTCGGGACTGTGTGGATGATATTATCCAAAATCTGATGGTATATCTACACCGCCACAGACTCTACTTGTAATCCGTAATATGTAAGAAATAAATGGAAATAATCGCGGCTAACAGGGAAGTTTGTGGTAAAAAGTATGAACAGCAGAGTCTGCGCCTTATCGAGTGTGAGCCTCAAATGGAGAGAACCAACGAAAATTCGAGAACAGGATAATTATACCAGGTATGAAGGAATATTAATGTTCAGTTTCAGAGCAGAAGGGTGAATGAAGCCTTTTGCTTGGATTAGATGTCACAGAATATTGGTGATAGACAGACAACAGTAGGACAAACCAGATGAAGAGCAGTGTTAAAGGAGAGTGCAGTAGTACTGTATAAAAAGCAAAATAATGTTCTTGCCTTCGACACTAAAATAGCTGACATAGTACCTATCACAAATCAGAAGAAATTATTGATTAGAAAAAAAATCGATGGTGTAAATAGTGATTTTCGCTTGCTACACACTTAAAAATTATATGTAGATGGCTTGAGCGTATGAAGGCGAAACGTGGGCCATTCACATATCGTGGGAGAAGGAACTGGAAGCATTTGTATAGTATAAAAAGGTGTAGGAAAGTAAGTGAACTAATATAAAAAATGTAGAGCTCCTACGTAGGACAAGAGAAGACGTATATGGAAAACTCTTACCAGTAGGAGAGATATGTTGGTGGAAAATTTGCTACGGTATCCAGGAGTGAATAATTATGTTTGGAAGAAGTAGCAGACGGGTTAAATATACTGCGGATGAAGATTAAGAAATGAAGAATGGTTTATGTGCGATGTTGTGTGCAGAACATAGTAGAAATGAACATAATTTCATAAGATAGGATAACATCAAAGCAGTCGAAACACTTTTTCCTTTCGATAGTGCACCAGCGGTTATTAAGGCCATAGAGAAATAACCCTTAATGAGTGAGTTGATTTGAATCGGTGGTTTGAAGATGGGAACGAATCCAGAACCTCCTTTTGTGGGGAAATACAAAGAAACGCCCCCGGTACTTATTTTTGAATTTGTCTTAGCCAAAGATCTGTATGAGAGCCCTTATGTCAACCTCCTATCTCAGTCGCTTGGAAAGATAATTATATTGTCCTGGAGGATGCATCACAATATCCAAAACAGAGGATTTGTTCTCTTCTTCAAACTGATTGTGAGTTACATATTAAAACTTTTTAATATAATATCATAAACAGTTATTTTTCACAAAACATTCATAATAGGACATATACAGGAGATATCTATACTACTCACAGGTTTTGAAAACATTATCTATTAAATTTATTCCGAAAAATCATCACTGTCCTTTACTGCAGCAGTTGCTATTGTCTCATCAACACATTCTCACAAATTGGCTTGTACTGACATGAATGTACATAACTATCTTCCTTGTGTTCTTGATCTTCTTGTGTTGTACTGGAATGTATATAACTATCTTGCGTAAATCTTTATCTTCTTGTGTGGTATTGGGTTTTTTCCATCATAACCATTTCTGTTGGAATGTGGGAAACTTCGTTCTTTTGCAACAAAAAAGTGTTCTTTACTATACCAAAACTGATCTCAGATGCGGTTAAATAACTTTTGGATAAGACATATTCTAACCGCCTGTACTGGAAAATCTAAAATGAGGACATGACTAAGGTACTTCGTTAATGCCAAACTAACACTCTTTTAAACCATCTAGAACAGTTACCGTATGAATAACTGTTATTCATCTACATTTAATGAAGAATGTCTAAACTCATAAGTCAGACAATAAACACAAAACAGTACTCCGATGAACAACAAACACGAGGTCGTAAGTAACTGCACAGTAGTACGAAAACCAGCTGTTCGAGCGGTCACAGCGTTGATGATGGACAAACTAACCAATGTTCCCAAGCCCGATTAAGCCCACATGTGAATGGAGTGGCTCACCTTCCTTTTTTATAGCTCACAATGTGCATCTGTATGGAAAGACATTTAGTGGAAAAAAAATCTATTTTTTCACGCTTGTTCCTTTCTTTAAACTACCGACTCAAATACTACAATCTCTTCCAACCCGCTCGTAGAGTCCTTGCCATTTCAGACTGTAAACGAGTGCTACTTAGTTCTCGGTGCGTCAGTGAGGCCGAAGGCACTGTTAGTGAATGTTCTACTACGATGCTCTTTTATGGAGAAATCGGCCTAATAAGGAGCAGGTCTGTTGGGGGCATTTTCCATGTCAGTTTTACCAAAATCTATTGACGACTGTGAGAAACTGTGCAGACTGAACTGTGTTGCTCTCTGTGATGGAGGTGGTCCATCTAAGTGTGGTGCATTATCGTTGGAGATGGCTGGCCGTTATGGCGGAGCGGTTCTAGGCGCTTCAGTCGGGAACCGCGCGACCGCTACGATCGCTGGTTCGAATCCTGCCTTGGGCATGGATGTGTGTGAAGTACTTAGGTTAGTTAGGTTTAAGTAGTTCTAGTTCTAGGGAACTGATGACCTCATATGTTAAGTCCCATAGTGCTCAGAGCCATTTGAACCATTTTTTATCGTTGAAGATAAAAATGTCGGACCATACTACCTCGCGCTTTTACCGTCGGCAGTTTACAATTTAGTGTAGACATTAGAGACCGTATGCAGATGCAGCACGATGGCCATCCATCACATTGTGCAAATAACATTATGTGAGAATTGAACAACAGAGATCCTGGTAGATGATAAGAATGCTGTGGTTCTCATGAAGAGTACTCACAGTTACCTGGTTTAATATCAGTAGGTTTTTTTGTAGGGATATTAACGAATTCAGTTTATGTCACTGATTCCACAAACCCATAGGACTTCAAACAACACACCGAGAAATCTTGTCGGTTAGTAACACTAGCACATCTCGTCAGCAGGTCATTCAGAAGGCGTATTGAATTGCGAATTCAGAAAAATGGGCTCTTGTTCGAATACCTCACTTAAATGAACGTTAAACTACTCGCAGATCCACGTGAACTCGGCCAATTATGTACAGCATATTCCATTCATCTGCTAAACTCTGAATATTTCTAACCCCTTAACTAAACTTGGAACAAATTTAATTTGACTGTATCTGCGCACAGCTTGCGTAAACACTTCAGCTAAATGCCAGAAAAAATTCTTTTTAAAAAATTGTAGCCCGTTATTGCAACTCTCTGAAAAATAACTCAATAAATTAGTTCATAACTCCGTAGACGGAGTAATGTTTCCTACGTTTACCTGCTTAAATTAATATTCCCTTCTTTTGTTATTTTGTAAATTACAGAGAATAACATCTAATTTATAAAGGACGATTGGAAGAAAAGCGGTGCTGGTAAAATGGAACCGCCGTATATGAAGATTATGTGTAATCTTCCAAAACTGAAAATTTATGTATCCCGGCACTGGAAGTGAGACGTGTTTCGTCGTGAGGAAAATATTGCCAGACTGGTTCTCACTCTTGATGGCTTGAATCACTTCTTAATCACTAACACTGTCCAACAATGAAAATTTAAATCAAACGAAAATAGCCAATTCCTATCAGTTCCAATGTGCTGATCGTGAATATCACAAAGACACCAGTTTTCATTTTACAGTTTTAGTACGGCGAGATAATTATATACGGATTTTTATTTTAAGTTTATAATCAAATATTATAATGGTTTGTCGAAGTCATAATAACCAGTAACAATGGATTATATTGTTATCCCTGGTCTTACATATGTGCAATAATTTGGATATAAACATTTTGATACCAATTGTAGTGATGTTTTTGTCTCCCTCCTCTTCACTGTCAGTGACTTTATTAATGCATGTAATAATTTTTGCACAGTTGTTTACAGATTAACTATCAGTTGTTTTGAGACAGTCTGTTTACAGTTCTTAGGGAATAAATGAGTAATAAATAACAAAGGGATTGTAGATAACATGTTGTCATCTTACGAAAAACTTGGTTGCAACATGTCATTGGAAATGTATTTCTTCATACTCATCTTGACTTCTTCCCCGAAGATTGTGGTGCTGTAACTGATGGACATGAGGAACGATTTCATCAAGATGTTGCCACATTTGAGAAGAGGTATGCCGGAAAGCGGAACCATACTATTATAGCAGATTACTGCTAGACTGTCATAAGGGGTTTTCCCGAGTGTGTGTATAAACATCAAGCCAAGCGAAAACTGTCTTCTGAATTTATCTCTGAATAAAATATGTAACTGTATATACTGTACATATGGACATTTAATATTTGTAATCCTCTTTACACATTTGTGGCCAGTTAATTTATATATTTTCTTTTGTGCTTTACATAGTTCTGGTACAAAGGACACTTACAACGTATTTTCATTCATGTAGTATTATTTTCATTTTTTATTAATATTTTACTTTTGTACTTCCAGAATGGCAGTAAGTGTAAATGTCGTGTGACTAGGAGCTCCCGTCGGGTAGACCGTTCGTCGGGTGCAAGTCTTTCTATTTGATTCCACTTCGGCGACTTGCGCGTCGATGGGGATGAAATGATGATGATTAAGACAACACAACACCCAATCCCTGAACGGAGGAAATCTCCGATCCAGCCGAGAATCTCCGATGCGGGCCCTTAGGATTGACATTCTGTCGCGCTGACCTCTCAGCTACCGGGGGCGGACGGAATGGCAATGAAATATATCAATACATAACACATACCATAATTCGATTAATTATTCACTTAAAATTTGTTATCCCGAATCTTGGATCATGAATGCATATTTAGTTAGTGAGTTATTTATACAAAAATGTAGATTACTTTTTTTAAAAAAAAGTAGAGCTAAATATTTATGAATATTATTATCTTGTATCATTTTACACTGAAATAAACAAAAATAACACAATCACGCAATTTACACACTTTCACTTCAAATTTGTTGTTCAGTGATAAATAGCCATCTTACAGTCGTTCGAATCGTAATTTAAGCTTCACTGTGTTAATCCATATTTAATAACTACTTTCGTGTCACTCTTGTACGTACACCGGACAGCATCACAGGTCTGTCACCAGTTATGGATTAACACATTACGGGTTTAATTAGTGTGGGAATTGATCTGTAGGTGGCTAACAAGCAGCCAGTTCCGGTCACTTAGGTTTTGTCCATCAAGATTGGTGGTAGTTTCGTATACATTTCCAGAACGTGGTTGCTGTATCCTTATATCAGTCGTTATGCATAAGGTTAACAACTATGAATAGAAAGGCAGAATGGGCTATCGGGTAATGAAACCAGATTTTGACAGAGGACTCAATGAGTTTAGCTTTAGCTAACTCTACACCCTTTATTAAAATTAGTGGGTAATTTACTAAATAGCAAACATCTTACAAATCTTTGGACGTTGCTAAACTCCAAGACTGAGCATTCTGGAGAACCACTTTGGAGAGATGGCGGTCATACGAGGACGTCTTATGCCTAGCTATGGTACTTTGCACGATCAGACTACGAATGCCAGCTATGTGACTAATGTAGAAATGGATTTAACCTGCTGTTCAGACAATGTGTATCATAGAATGCAACTCGAAATTTCTAAATAAGCATCCTCACATTACAGAACAAGCAATGAGTAAATAAATTAAAAACTACTCAATAATTAACCTGTTATATTTCGGTTGCTGCTGGCTGCCTACAATAGTATAGGGTCAAATCGATTCTAAATTAAAATTTCCGATCCGGTATCACTTTGATTTCTGAAAACGTACGTCAATTGCAGAACTTTTCTGAAACAGTGGTTTGCTACGAAAGAATTATATATTTCTTGGGCAGGGTGAAGAGTCGTCTCAGAATAGCAGTTGCACCCAAAGTCGTCAATAATTCGTCGATGTGTTCCAGTCTCTGTCTGCTGCTATTGTTATTACGACCTACAGCTCCCTCTACCACAGTGGATGGCTTAACGAGTGCCCTAGTGCTCTGTTTCTTCATTTCTTGTCTTATGGGACCCCATAATTTTCAGCATTCTTCTGTAGCACCACATCTCGAACTTTTCGATTCTCTCCTTTTCCGCTTTTATTACAGTGCATGATTCACTTCCAATAGTATGTTCACAGAATAACTCCCTCAAATTACTGTCGATATTTGCTACCACTGCTAGACTTCTCATGATCTCGAATGTCCTGTTTGCTTGTGCTAGTCTGCTTCTTATATTCTCCTGTCCTGCTGGCTTCTTTGCTTCCAAGATATCACAATTCTTTTATTTTGTCTACTTCGCCGTCCTCAATTTTGAAGTTAAGTTTGTCGCTAAGCCCAGGAAGAATGAATACAGGAAAATATAGTTTTTAATCTCATTTCCGGTCTAACACTGGTCAACCGGCACTAACACTGCTCGAAAGGACAATGAATTGAGCCAAATTGGAGACAACCATCACGATGCCTAGGTATACTAGTTGAACGAGGATAATGAATCTTCTAGGATAACAGATGAAAAAGAGCAGATTTAGACTATATGCTTGAGTAAAATATAACTCGGAAAGGTATAAATCATTAAATGCATACGATACGGTTACAAAAAGTACCACCTAGGGGCTCTGTGCGAGTTATAAAACGTTCCCTCGAAAGCGATGACAGTTATTATAGCCACGCAGGGTAGCCGCGTGATCTTAGGCGTCTTGTCACGGTCTGCGCGGATCCCTCCTGTCGGAGGTTCGATTCCTCCCTCTGGAATGGGTGTGTGTGTCGTCCTTAGCATAAGTTAATTGAAGTTAGATTAAGTAGTGTGTAAGCTTAGGTACCGATGACCTCAGCAGTTTGGTCCCATAAGACCTTACCACATATTTCCAAGCAGTTACTACAGGAGTTGCGTAGAGACATGTGGGCGAGCATTATCGTGATGATTTGGAGTGCCGATCTCGCGTAATGAAAGAAGTACATACAAAATTATGAAGCAAGCAAATAAATGTCAGGTAACATATACTAATGGGCTCGTTCACAGACGACGTACCTGGCGGTTATAACCAAAGTGCAGCTACTCACAGAGGTCCTGCGTGGGCTGTAATTATCGTATAGCTGCGAAACATGGTAGATATTCCAATGTGTTAATGTGGAACCTATTAACGCTGAAAAAAATAGTTCCAATTTGGAACATCAGGTGCACACCTGGTGCTGCGAATGGAAGAAAGGATTATAGAAATGTTTTCATATGTAATGGATTAAAAATGGGACGTAAGCTGAAAAGGACAATCTCTTGAGGAAGGCATATGTTGACTTTATTATTAACTGCTGCTTTACAACTTGTTCAGCATGACCACCGGTGACGTAGATGTGATGCTGCATCCATAAAACGACGCGAGCAACACTGGCTCACAGTAGTCCCGGTGGAATCTGAGCAACGTGTTCCTGTATACTGGCCTCCAGATCAAGTAGAGATCGAACTTGTCCGTGTAAGAAAGTTCCCTTAGCGAGAGCACCAGCAGCAGCGAGTACTGTTTGTATAAAGCGTTTATTTTGCATTTTGTTTACGACCATCCACTAAGGAAGGGATTCTATTTGTGTTTATCTGCTCTGCATAGTAACTAACAGTTCTTGATAAAACTTTACGTAGTTTTCGTGTTAGATTTCTTAGTGTTTTCTTGATCGTTTAGAACAGAAAGCGCCCTAAAACCGTCTTTTGTTTGTTTCGCGGCCGTTAGCCACTAGTCACTTGAATCAGCAGTTGTCTTGTGACAGCCAGAGCGAGAGCACCAGCAGCAGCGAGTACTGTTTGTATAAAGCGTTTTTGTACTTATTTGCTGCGCTTAGCTTTTAAATAGTTTTTCTGGGAAAACCTAGCGTAGTTTTCGCGTCTCATATTTCAGTGAGTGTTTCTTGATTATCAGAGTAGCTCAGCAGAAGATTATCTTGGGAATTTGTCACCGTATAGAGTAGGGTAAACATAGTCATGTGTAGGGACTGTGGTTGTTGTGAGCGGACGCAAGGAGAATTGGCCACTCTTCGGGGGCAGGTGGAGGCTTTGTCTGTTAGGCTCATCGAGCTCGAGGCGCAGGCGTCGGCTCGTAGTGGCGTTGGGGCAACTGTGGTGAGACCTATGCCTACTTCGGTGGCCTTGGAATCACATGGAACCCCTGATGTCGCTGCGTCTTCCGGCAGTGAGCATCTTACCGGTCAGCCATCACTCCAGGGTGAATGGCGGACAGTGGTGGGCTCGCGCGTGCCTGACCGAAAGGCGAAGGTGGGATCTGGCCGCGTGGCAGCTGCCTTACCCCTTTCCAACAGGTACGGGGTGCTTCCTAGTGGTGATGACATCGTTTCCGAGCCACCACAGGATGCCTCGCCTGTTGGGCCAGTGGCCGATTCTCCGGCAAGGTCCCGACAGTCACAGAGGGCGGGCCTATTAGTTATAGGGAGCTCCAACGTTAGGCGGGTTATGGAGCCCCTCAGGAAAATAGCGGGTAGGTCGGGGAAGAATGCCAGTGTGCACTCGGTGTGCTTGCCGGGGGGTCTCGTCCGTAATGTGGAGGAGGCCCTTCAGGCAGCTATTGAACGCACTGGGTGTGACCGGCTGCAGATAGTAGCACATGTCGGAACGAATGACGCCTGCCGCTTGGGTTCTGAGGCCATCCTTGGTTCCTTCCGGCGGCTGGCTGATTTGGTGAAGACAACCAGCATCGCACGCGGAGTGCAAGCTGAGCTTAATATCTGCAGCATAGTGCCCAGAGTCGATCGCGGTCCTCTGGTTTGGAGCCGTGTGGAGGGTCTAATCCAGAGGCTCAGACGACTCTGCGACTATAATGGTTGCAAATTCATCGACCTCCGTTATTGGGTGGAGAACTGTAGGGCCCCCCTAGACAGGTCAGGCGTGCACTACACACCGGAAGCAGCTACTAGGGTAGCAGAGTACGTGTGGCGTGCACACGGGGGTTTTTTAGGTTAGAGGGACCCCCCCTTGGGCGAAACGATAAAATACCTGACGGCTTACCAGAGAGGACATTATCATCGTTGATGAAGAACGTCCGTCCTCAGAGACCAAAAACAGGAAAAGTTAACGTAATATTGGTAAACTGCAGGAGTATCCAGGGCAAGGTTCCTGAATTAGTATCTCTTATTGAAGGAAATAGTGCGCATATAGTATTAGGAACGGAAAGTTGGTTAAAACCGGAAGTGAACAGTAACGAAATCCTAGACACAGAATGGAATATATACCGCAAGGATAGGATAAATGCCAATGGTGGAGGAGTATTTATAGCAGTAAAGAATTCAATAATATCCAGTGAAGTTATTAGCGAATGCGAATGTGAAATAATCTGGGTTAAGTTAAGTATCAAAGGTGGGTCAGATATGATAGTCGGATGCTTCTATAGACCACCTGCATCAGCAACCGTAGTAGTTGAGCGCCTCAGAGAGAACCTGCAGAACGTCGTGAAGAAGTTTCGTGATCATACTATTGTAATAGGGGGAGACTTCAATCTACCAGGTATAGAATGGGATAGTCACACAATCAGAACTGGAGCCAGGGACAGAGACTCTTGTGACATTATCCTGACTGCCTTGTCCGAGAATTACTTCGAGCAGATAGTTAGAGAACCAACTCGTGAAGCTAACGTTTTAGACCTCATAGCAACAAATAGACCGGAACTTTTCGACTCCGTGAATGTAGAAGAGGGTATCAGTGATCATAAGTCAGTGGTTGCATCAATGACTACAAGTGTAATAAGAAATGCTAAGAAAGGAAGGAAAATATATTTGCTTAACAAGAGTGATAGGGCACAAATCGCAGAATATCTGAGTGACCACCATCAAACGTTCATTTCTGAGGAAGAGGATGTGGAACAAAAACGGAAAAAATTCAGAAACATCGTCCAGTACGCCTTAGATAAGTTCGTACCGACTAAGGTCCAAAGCGAGGGGAAAGATCCACCGTGGTATAACAATCATGTACGAAAGGTACTACGGAAACAAAGAAAGCTTCATCATAGGTTTAAGAGTAGTCGAATCATAGCTGATAAGGAAAAGCTGAACGAAGCGAAAAAGAGCGTAAAGAGAGCAATGAGAGAAGCATTCAACGAATTCGAACATAAAACATTGGCAAACAATCTAAACAAGAACCCTAAAAAGTTTTGGTCATATGTAAAATCGGTAAGCGGATCTAAATCCCCCATTCAGTCACTCGTTGACCACGATGGCACCGAAACAGAGGACGACCGAAGAAAGGCAGAAATACTGAATTCAGTGTTCCGAAACTGTTTCACTGCGGAAAATCGTAACACGGTCCCTGACTTCAGCCGTCGCACGGACGCCAAAATGGAAAATATTGAAATAAACGATATCGGAATTGAAAAACAACTGCTATCACTTAGTAGCGGAAAAGCATCCGGACCAGACGAGATACCCTTAAGATTCTACAGTGATTATGCTAAAGAACTTGCCCCCTTTCTATCAGCAATTTATCGTAGATCGCTGGAAGAACGTAAAGTACCTAGCGACTGGAAGAGAGCGCAGGTCGTTCCCATTTTCAAGAAGGGTCATAAATCAGATGCGAATAATTATAGGCCTATTTCGCTTACGTCAATCTGTTGTAGAATAATGGAACACGTTTTGTGTTCTCGTATTATGACGTTCTTAGATAATACAAATCTCCTTCATCATACCCAACATGGATTCCGCAAACAGAGATCATGTGAAACTCAGCTCGCCCTATTTGCCCAAGAAATTCACAGTGCCGTAGACACTGGCGAGCAGATTGATGCCGTATTCCTGGACTTCAGGAAGGCATTTGATACGGTTCCGCACTTACGTTTAGTGAAAAAAATACGAGCTTACGGAATATCGGACCAGGTTTGTGATTGGATTCAGGATTTCCTAGAAGAAAGAACACAACATGTCATTCTTAACGGTTCAAAATCTGCAGATGTAGAGGTAATTTCGGGAGTACCGCAAGGAAGCGTGATTGGGCCTTTATTGTTTACAATATACATAAATGACTTAGTTGACATCATCGGTAGCTCCGTGAGGCTATTTGCAGATGACACGGTTGTCTACAAGAAAGTAGCAACATCAGAAGACTCGTACGTACTCCAGGAGGACCTGCAGAGGATTAATGCATGGTGCGACAGCTGGCAGCTTTCCCTAAACGTAGATAAATGTAATATAATGCGCATACATAGGGGCAGAAATCCATTCCAGTACGATTATGCCATAGGTGGTAAATCATTGGAAGCGGTAACGACCGTAAAATACTTAGGAGTTACTATCCGGAGCGATCTGAAGTGGAATGATCACATAAAACAAATAGTGGGAAAAGCAGGCGCCAGGTTGAGATTCATAGGAAGAATTCTAAGAAAATGTGACTCATCGACGAAAGAAGTAGCTTACAAAACGCTTGTTCGTCCGATTCTTGAGTATTGCTCATCAGTATGGGACCCTTACCAGGTTGGATTAATAGAAGAGATAGACATGATCCAGCGAAAAGCAGCGCGATTCGTCATGGGGACATTTAGTCAGCGCGAGAGCGTTACGGAGATGCTGAACAAGCTCCAGTGGCGGACACTTCAAGAAAGGCGTTACGCAATACGGAGAGGTTTATTATCGAAATTACGAGAGAGCACATTCCGGGAAGAGATGGGCAACATATTACTACCGCCCACATATATCTCGCGTAATGATCACAACGAAAAGATCCGAGAAATTAGAGCAAATACGGAGACTTACAAGAAGTCGTTCTTCCCACGCACAATTCGTGAATGGAACAGGGAAGGGGGGATCAGATAGTGGTACAATAAGTACCCTCCGCCACACACCGTAAGGTGGCTCGCGGAGTATAGATGTAGATGAAGATGTAGATCCCCACAGCCACACGGATTCAGATCAGCTGATCTTGCGGGCTATGCATCTGGAAAACCTCTGGAGATAACATGTTTGTGGAAGGTTGCATATGATTAAGCTGATCTCCCAATGCGTGAGCGACATGAGGTGTCGCTCTATCTTCCATGAAAACAGTTGTTCCCACAGAGCTGTGCTCCTCCAGAGCAGAAATCACACGCTCTGTACGAAGAGGTCTCGATAAAGTGCAGACGTCACCGTATCCCTGACTGGTCCTCTGGGTGAATTCTCTTCAAACAGAATTGAACCGAGAGTAAAACTGCTTGTGAATCCACACCACACAGTCACATAAGGTGAGTGAGATATGACTCTTCGTGCACAACGCGCGGTTTAACAGTACCCCAATTTCGTCAATTCTGTGTATTTACTACACCATGTAGTGTAACTTGTGCCTAGTCTGTTCACAGAATATTGCTCGGTCTAACGTCATCAAATCGAAGAGCAAATTCAGAACGTTGTTGCGGTTCATGAGATTACAGTTGCCGCATTGTCTGGATCTTACACAGGTACAAGTGTACAATAGACTGCCAAACTTCCCGTCCCGTTGGCCTTGGGGTGGACAAGTCTTGTGACATTGCACGAGCACTGACACTACCCGGTGAACGTGCTGCGTAGCCAGTTACAACAACAGCAACTTCGTCAATAATTTCCACCAGGATAAGACGCCTTCCTCTTCCAGGTGCCACACCAAGCTCACCCGTCTGTTCGAATTTTATTATCACTTTTTTGAAAACATTGAATGACATCGGGCCTCTCCTCACACCTTACAGTCGGCGACACTCTCTTAATACAGCAGTGTAATTGTTGCCGTTCACATAAAACAGTTTCGCTACAGCGCACGATCTCTCTCCTCGATAGCCGTAATGTTCACTCACGTAATGGCTTGTCAAATGACAGCGTGAATCCACTGGGGCCGAACCGCACAATAACGCTGGATTCGTTCTGGGTCGTTGGGGGTTAGGGTGGACTGCTGGGGCCTGTTGTGGTGTTCTGAACCACTGATGGCTACGGTGGGACGAAGCCTTCCCGTCATTTCTAGGCCATGGTTTAAATACACAATACTACACAATTCAGGAGGTGTTAAAAAAAAGTAAAAGACATAATTTGAGCGGAAGCGCTAGCTACGACAGTACAAGAGCGCTCGCAAATAAACAAAATATTCGTACACTCATAGTGATTCAGAGAAACTACAGAAAAAACGAATGTGAACTATTAGATTGGTTACTGGAGCCCAGTCTTCTGTCTACACCACTACACCACTTAGTTCGGTCAACACTTTTAAAACTTCTATTCACTTATTTGAACGCCGAGCGAGGGGGCGCAAAGGTCAGCACACTGGCCTTACATTCCGGAGGACAACGGTTCAAATCCCCGTCCGGCCATCCAGTTTTAAGTTTTCCATAATTTTCCTAAATCGGTTCAGCCAAATTGTTATGGTTCCTCTGTAAAGTGCACGACCGATTTCCATCCCCAGCCGTCCGTAATCAGAGCTTGTGCTCCATCTCCATCTCCAATGGCCAGGCTATCGACGTGACGTGAAACTCTAATTTTCCTTCGCTTGTTTACATAACTGTATAACTGAAATTATTTTAAGGCAGAGGTCACAGAGTTCTCTTGTAAATTAATGAATATTTTTCTCGAAGTGGCAACTGAGATAGAATCATATATATATAGGTTAGAGTACTACTTAACTGAAAAAGTCTTCGATTTCATTCGCTTCCTTTAGAAGTGGCCTTATTAATTTCACGTTAAACATCCCCATTTAGGAAGCATCTGAGCTCAAAAAGGAAACGTCCAGTCATCCACGGTTTACACAGATAATCATATAGTGATAGAACTAATGAATTGCGGCACTCTACATTGTTCTGTTTAAAAATAGTAACTTTTTCAGGAAAACTGGTGTTATACTAGTCTCCAGTATGGAACATAAAAGGAATATTTTCTGTGAGTGTTACACCCATGAAGCAGCAGCCCCATAATCATCGCACTTTACGGAGATGTTCATCACTTTCATTTCATTCGGAACTGAGGTCCGTCATCAGCATCCGTAGAAGATTCATCTACCCGGGAACGAATGTAATCCGTTGTGTCAGGTAAGTAAACAGCGTTCGAATGTCAATGTCTGAAATTTCTTGTCATGCCTGAAACATGCTGTTATAGCTAAATGAGATCTTTGCTGGAGGATGGTATGACAGTACACACACTAGTGCCCCCGGGAAACCAGTCAAGGCTCTATACATTCGTCAAGATGTTTGTGGTGAGAATGAATTATTGAAAGTAATGTAATTCTAAATCCTATTATGAATAAATTAATATTAAATAAATATGAGGTCTTTGATTATTCCGGTGGAATATATCATTTAGTACAATGGGTATGACAACAAGGCTTACCATTCTTGCCACAAACTGGTGAGCATTCGTAACCTCAAGGAGTTAACAATTTTTTTTGTTGTATCGAATAGCTCCGCACACCACGATTCCACGATTTGGAGAGGTATTTGTCTCGACAATCGAATACTATAAATTAGAAAGCGTCTATGTGCCAAAAATAAAGAATCGAGAAAGAATGGTAAACATGTTTTATTTCAGTACAAAGCAATTAGTAAGAAAATGACATACACTCTGTGATTGACATTCTTCATATTAACGTGTTACGTAAGAAAATAATAAAAAAGAATGCACTATTCCAACAGAAAAACCTGTCTGAAAACTGTAATTGGAAAAAGGGTGTATCCACCGGATGACTGACTTATACAAAGGTCTATGTCCAAACGTTGTACTAATTTATCTGTCTTTGTAGAGCATGTAGCACAGCTTAATTTAACTTACGTAAAATACTGGATTTTACTGTGTCACACTGTATTAAAATTGCTTGTGTTCGTTTGATAAGAAAGGAATGATTTCCTTCAAATCATTGTTCTTTGCTGGGTACAGCGATTCTTGCACTCGCATTGTTTCAGCCCCATAGTACATAAGTTTTCTGGTCTCCTTCGGTTCTTTATGATGTTGCATGTTGTCCCGGGGGGCAATGTCGGAAAGATGTTTTCATTTGTACCAGGGCAGGATTCTTCTTCGTGACTTTCGTCCAAGAAGCTGGATCATATGCAGTGTTCGCATAGCTATCAGCAAACTTGTGTAAACCGTTGAAATCATGATCCTTCATATTTGCAGCAATATAAAGATGTTTTGCTCTACTAGATGTTCTTAATGTTTCTAGATCATGTGGCTCAAAGGTCTTACAGACACGTTTCCTCTTCTCAATCATAGCAAAGCAACTGTCGCCAGGAAGAAACGAATTACCACTAACAAGAAGCCGGTGACTAATTTCATCAAAGTGAGCATATGCAACGAAATGCAGTCCATATTACAGGTTTTCTCTTATTAAAGGGAAGAAAAGAAATAACTTTTAACATTGAGGAAACAATTTCATAGCCACCACCTCCACTAGTACTCTCATGCCAAGGGCACATACATGCATCTTCAGTGTCACAAACACGAACACAAAAATTGAAACAGGACGGTCAGTGGAAATAAAACATCTCACAATGTGTCAATGTAGCGATATACAATACCTTCTGTAAATCGACATTGATCACTACTATATTTATCACTACAATGCGTCTTTGACTAAGTTCTACGTTCATGTAATGCAGAATTTGCCTTCTCTGCTTTTCTCTGTTTTGTGTGGGGCGTTGCTAGGGTAACATTTAATTTTGGTATGCAGTAAGCCGCAGGTACTACAAGTGTTCGATCTGGACATTAGGACATTAGAAAAATTCTTCTCGAGTGTATCAGCATACAAATTGTATGTCATTTCCGTACTTGGATTTTTTACAGCAAAAGCTTTAAATAGCCTTGACGTATTCATATCTGGCTTAGTGACTGTTTGTTTCATTGCTCTCTATTAGAATTATTTTCGTCTGTGGGAAAGGATTTGATGTGTTGGCATATTTCCTTCCTCTCTTCTTCAGAATAATTTCTTAGTGCACCGTGTTTTCCCCTTTTATCAGTATAAACGCATTATCTTTTCTTCTTTTCCTCGCGCAGCACTTGGACACGATTGTGAGACAGTGAAAATATATCCGAAAAGGTTTTACGGCAGAATAGTGCATGACTACCTTTGCCAACTGGAACATCGTATTTGACTGTAATTTGTGGACAGCTCTCTGCAGGATCGTCATATTTCCCATGCCGTCTCCTCTTTACGATACCTAGTGGCATATGACCATGAAGAAATGTTCCCTGATGCTCCAACCTGCATTTGAAGAAATTAAAAAAACAGTTGTTTTTCATGTTTAGCTGACAAAGTATGGCATTCTCCTTTACACTTGTATACTACTACTACTACGTACTACCTAATATGTTGCTAGGCAACTTTACTGGTACATATTTCTGGCTGTAGTTTTTGTAGGACGTGTACTGTTTCTTAATCTCTTTCCTTTCCTAGGAACACTTTCAGAGTCCCTGTTTCTCCGTTTTAGAATATTAACATCACCGCTGGAAGGAATTTTGTGTCACACGCGGTAAAACGCAACTATCAGCTGGGGAGAACAAGCGGTACTTCGACTCTTATTAACTAAACGTATCGCTTTAGATACAGCTCCCGCCATACTCCGAGGACATAAAAAACTACAGGAAAACGTTAAAGCTATAAACCCTTTATAAAATTATTCCTTACGGTAGACAGACCTCTTTAAACCATCTAACTCACATTTCTTTACTTTGGCACTTCGATCCTTTCCGATTCGTAGTATTCAATCGTTGTTTCTTGCGTCGTTTCACTACGTTCTCTGCGGACACGTTGGCGTTGATCTGATCGGCACAGACAGAAGCGATACTCATCTCTGAACAGCATACAGTTCTACTCATTGTCCCAGCTGACTCTTGCTCTGTACCTTGCAAGTCTCTGTTGTCTGTGGTATGGTGTCAGAAGGAAACCACACATAGAATTCGAGATTTCAACTCGGCCTCCAGTAATCTGTCCCCAAGGGCCCGTGGCGACACTCTGGCGGTAACCTGTATACGGATTTCAACAGTTCCCATCAGCCTATTCGTCAGAACTATTCGAAAACTATTACGATCTTCTCACGGTGTAGTTCCTTGGGAGAAACCGTGGCTACTCTTCTCGTGGCATATTGTCCTGGATCATGCTCGTTACCACTGCAAGAAAGCCAGATTTTTGCACAGTCTGTCCTAATGATGCTCCCGCATTCCTTATTCCAGTAGTTTGGTGTTAAGTTCCTTTGGGACCAAACTGCTGAAGTCATCGGATCATAGGCTTACAGCCTACTTAGCCTAACTTAAACTGACTTACGGTAAGGACAACAGCCACACCCATGCCCGAGAGATGACTCGAACCTCCGACGGGGGGAGCCGCGCGAACTGTGGCAAGGCGCCAAAGACCCTGCGGCTACCACGCGCGGCTATGCCGATAGCTGCAGGCACACGTCGTTTA
Organism: Schistocerca piceifrons; assembly: GCF_021461385.2. Lineage (NCBI taxonomy): Eukaryota > Metazoa > Arthropoda > Insecta > Orthoptera > Acrididae > Schistocerca > Schistocerca piceifrons. The sequence goes on from NC_060138.1 coordinate 425,925,119, forward strand.
ATTAGGTTGTGTTGCATTCTCTACTTGACAAACTTCAGTAGTGTTAGAGAGACCACACTTCACCTGTAGGAATGGCTCCCTCTTGTACATAAAATTCAATGAAATTTTAATAATTATGACAGTGTTCAGTCAAAGTGTACACCGTGTAACACAGTCTATGTCGGTAAGAGTGACGTTGCCTGTGCTGTCAACAAATGGCTGACAACATTTCACAAATGCTAGTATACGAAGTGACAGTGAGAAGGCAATGCGGTACGGAGCAGTTATTCACTGGAGCCGTAGCAGCCACGGGCTGTGTTTGCGCGAGCAGGGCGCCCCCGTGGCTAGCCGGGCGGCTGCGGGAAGCTTTAAATAAATGCTTCCGTTCGTTGAATTCTAAACAGCGCGCCGAGCCGGCTGGTCCATATAAATGGAGCCGTTCGCTGCAAAAGAGCAGGCCGCACCTGGGGCCACCTCCGCGGCCTGAACTGGCGTGTCGCCAGCTCCGTATGCTGCTCTGCATTATATGGCGCCACTTACACACTGCCACGTTCTGCAAATGGTCCCTCTGATATTAATCGTTCTGCAGCCAGGTGAGATGATTAGAAACGCGTCAGCGTTTACCTCACACGTAGTAGCCATTGTGCATACTCTCCACCTTGGTAAGCAGGACTGAGGTCTACTGTGTGTAGCAGTGGTTGTTAGCATCTAGCATCCGGCACCCAGACGCAACACTTGACCAATTCTTGTCTATAATCTGTATAAGTTGGTTATAGTTTTATTCTTTCAATAGTACCTGCCAAAAAAATACCCAGAAGATATGGTCGAGCGTCAGAGTAACTTCAACACCTCCATCTCATCGGCCTTTATGTAAATTCTATGTGACAGGTAGAACAGCCACCAGAGATCATTAGTGTTGTCGTGTTTAGTGTTGTCACCAGTCCTAGTGGGTTACGTTACCGGCCATTAAAATTACTACACCACGAAGATGACGTGCTACAGACACGAAATTTAACCGACAGGATGAAGATGCTGTGATATGCAAATGATTAGCTTTTCAGAGCATCCACACAAGGTTGGCGCCGGTGGCAACATCTACAAAGCGCTGACATGAGGAAAGTTTCCAACCGATTTCTCATGCACAAACAACAGTTGACCGGCGTAGCCTGGTGAAACGTTGTTGTGATGCCTCATGTAAGGAGGAGAAATGCGTACCATCACGTTTCCGACTGTGATAAAAGTCGGATTGTAGCCTATCGCGATTGCGGTTTATCGTATCGCGACATTGCTGCTCGCGTTGGTCGAGATCCAATGGCTGTTAGGAGAATATAGAATCGATGGGTTCAGGAGCGTAATACGGAACGCCGTGCTGGATACCAACGGCCTCGAATCACTAGCAGTCGAGATGACAGGCATTTATCGGCATGGCTGTAACGGATCGTGCAGCCACGTCTCGATCCCTGAGTCAACAGATGGGGGCGTTTGCAAGACAACAACCATCTGCACGAACAGTTCGACGACGATTGCAGCAGCATGGACTATCAGCTCGGAGACCATGACTGCGGTTACCCCCGACGCTGCATCACAGACAGGAGCGCCTGCGATTGTGTACTCAACTACTAACCTGTTTGCACGAATGGCAAAACGTCATTTTTTCGGATGAATCCAGGTTCTGTTTACATCATCATGATGGTCGCATCCGTGTTTGGCGACATCGCGGTGAACGCACATTGGAAGCGTGTATTGGTCTTCGTCATACCGGCGTATCACCCGGCGTGATGGTATGGGGTGCCATTGGTTACACGTCTCGGTCACCTCTTGTTTTCATTGACGGCACTTTGAACAGTGGACGTTACATTTCAGATGTGTTACGACCTGTGGCTCTACCCTTCATTCGATCCCTCTGTAACCTTACATTTCAGCAGGATAATGCACGACCGCATGTTGCAGGTCCTGTACGGGCCTTTCTGGATACAGAAAATGTTCGAGTGCTGCCCTGGCCAGCACATTCTTCTGATCTCCCAGCAATTGAGAACGTCTGGTCAATGGTGGCCGAGCAACTGGCTCGTCACAATACGCCAGTCACTACTCTTGATGAACTGTGGTACCGTGTTGAAGCTGCATGGACAGCTGTACCTGTACCCTCCATCCAAGCTCTGTAGGACTCAATGGCCAGGCGTATCAAGGCCGTTATTACGGCCAGATGTCGTTGTTCTGGGTACTGATTTCTCAGGATCTTTGCACCCAAACTGCGTGAAAATGTAATCACATGTCAGTTGTAGTATAATATATTTGTTCAATGAATATCCGTTTATCATCTGCATTTCTTCTTACAAGGGAACCTCCCCATCGCACCCCCCTCAGATTTAGTTATAAGTTGGCACAGTGGATAGGCCTTGAAAAACTGAGCACAAATCAATTGAGAAAACAGGAAGAAGTTGTGTAGAACTGTGAAAAAATAAGCTAAATATGCAAACTGAGTAGTTCAAGGGAATATAAGCAACAATAAGGATGATAAGAACGCAGGAGCGCCGTGGTCTCGTGGTAACGTGAGCAGCTGCGGAACGAAAGGTCCTAGGTTCAAATCTTCCATCAAGTGTAAATTTTAAGTTTTTATTTTCAGTTTATGTGACAAACTCTTATGTTTTCATCACTTTTTTGGGAGTGATTATCACATCCACAAGAAAACCTAAATCGGGCAAGGTAGAAGAATCTTTTTACCCATTCGCCAGGTGTACAAGTTAGGTGGGTCGACAACATATTCCTGTCATGTGACGCACATGCCGTCACCAGTGTCGTATAGAATATATCAGATGTGTTTTCCTGTGGAGGAATCGGTTGACCTATGACCTTACGATCACATGTTTTCTGTTCCCATTGGAGAGGCACGTCCTTTCGCCTACTAATCACACGGTTTTGCAGTGCGGTCGCAAAACACAGACACTAAACTTATTACAGTAAACAGAGATGTCAATGAACGAACGGACAGATAATAACTATGCAAAAATAAAGAAAGTAAAATTTTCAGTCGAGGGAAGACTTGAACCGAGGATCTCTCGTTCAGCAGCTGCTCACGGTACCACGGGACCACGGCGCTTCTAAGCACACTTCGTCCATGTTGTTGCTGATGTGGCCCATGGACTACTCAGTTTGTATATTTTGCTTATTTTTTCACAGTTCCACACAACTTCTTCCTGTTTTCTCAATTGATCTGTGTTCAGTTTATCAAGGCCTATCCACTGTGCCAACTTATAACTAAATCTGAGGGGGGTGCGATGGGGAGGTTCCCTTGTAGTGTAGCAATTTTATTGGCCAGTAGTGTATGAGGGACATGAACAGCGTGGAACGTTGGGTAATCACTGTGAAGGACACAGAGATGCTAGGGCTCATGTGGGACAGCGTTGTCAGCACCTCAACCTGTTTGAAAGGAGTCTCATTGTTGGTCTCCTTTTGGCCAACTGGTCGAATCGTGCAGTATCCAAATTTGTGGGGCATTCTAATGTGACAGTGGTCTGATGTTGGACTACATGAGAACATGAGGACAGGCACGCATGTCGTCAAGGTTACGGGCGACCGCATCTGATCCCTACAAAGGAGCTCATCTCAACTGCGCCTGCCGTACAACAAGAAGTAATGGACTGCTTGTAACATTCTGTGTTATTCCGCTTCATTAGCCTGATACTAGCAGCAGCTGGAGTATGGAATTAGCGAACCACGCGTAGGCTGCCGTTAACGCCACAACACGAACGGCAGGGCTTGGAGTTGTGCTGTGACCAGGAAGCACGGACTACTGATGAAAGGCGTCGCATTATGTTCGACAATAATGAAGGCTCTGCACTGTGCCGGATGACCATCGTCGGCGAATGTAGCTACGTCCTGGAGGGAGGTCCCACCCTTTCAACGTTACGAAGAGGCATAGCGGTGCTACTCCTGGTGTCGCGGTATATGGAGCCATCAGCTGTGACTACAAGTGATTGAGGGGTTTCTGAGACACGTCGGTACGTCGCGAACATCCTCCGTCTGCATTCGTTACTTTTCTTGTTACAGTATGCTCGTCCACACATGGCACTTGTCTGATCCGTTCTCCAACAGAATATGTGTGAGAGCTACTCGGTTATCAATTCAGTTCCAGTGACCGTATCCAGGATGAGATATAACAATTTTTGACTAGCGTGGCTCAGGAAAAGACACTGTGGCTTAATGACGCCCTCCTCCAACTTATAACGTCGTACTGACAAGTGGACTCTCACAGCCAAGTCCTTTGTAAATCTGACTGGATTTAGCAATCGCTGAAATAATCTCACGTTCCCTCTCAACAGTTAAAGTCTTATTTCGTTTCCGCGTCCCGTTCTGGGAGCTTTACTTCTGTTGTCAAGCAGGTATACATAATTTTTTGAAAGTGAGATGGCGTAATCAGCCTCATCATCGGTTCGTCCAGCATCCTCAATTATATCTTGTACTTATTCCAATCTCGTCCTCCATGCAATTTTTGCCCTCTAACTCTCTCTCCAGTAGAGAAAAAATTATTAGTGGATAACTTCGTAGCACATGCCCTGTAACACGGTCCCTCGCAATGTTTACCACGTATGGGTTCCGTCATCGACTCTGCAGAGAACCTCCTCATGTCTGATCAGTGCACTTAGTATTCAACATCATTCTCTAACTCGATATATGCCCTTTTTCCGGGTCTCCGACAGTCCTTGATTCACTTCTATACAATACTGTATTTCAAAGTATAAGTACTTGATGAACAGGATTTGGGAAAAACAGTTATATTCCAGTCTGTGCTATGAGACGTAGCTGCAGCATATCATTTTCACAATTTTAGATTTAACTTCCGATGTCCAAATTGCTTCAACTGTCAAGCATGCTATAAAAGAAAAGAAAAGAATAAATAAAAAATGGTGAATGAGAAACCCGAGTTTCAGTTGAGAAAGACAGTACACAGATATTCGTAAAACGAATACAAACAATAGGAAGTTTGGACGAGTCACAAACAATGACGTCAGTCAGTTTCTTCCACTCGGATAATTCACATTTGCGGAAACAGGAGAGGCATATATTCGCAGACATTAAGTACTGAAATGCTAGCTAAACCTTTGACCGGAAATTGTCTATGGTTAGTTTAAACTTCTAGACTTGAGGAAAACGTTTAAGACAATGATAAACAGCACGCGGTTTTGTGGAGTACATGTCTCTGTCAAACAGATTGGTATTATCTGTGACCCCTAAATGAAACGCGCAGAGCCGTTTGCCATTGGCCTACAGTTAGACGATTAGTGATTATGCACCAAGTCATTGTCTGTCTTGCTCAGCAAATAGGAAATTCTTTTTTCCTATCATCCTGAGTCGAGTACCATCCAGCCAGCGTTCGTTACTTGCCCCTCCTCCAGAAGCGCAATACTGAAACACACATATGTATCAAGTACGACATTACAATCGTATGGACACAGTCGTAAGTGCTGTATTACTCGACAATCAGCATAGTATCTTAAAAATGGAACGGAGATATAGTCTATATCGTTTTACATAAAATACATTTTGCTTGTGTTTAAATGTCTATCTTCCTGACCTGAGGACAATGTGATGCTGACCGACCGCCGTGTCAGCCCCTGCGAAAACTGTCTTCTGGATGCGGTACAGAGGGTCTCGGTTTGAACACACAACTCTAAGCATTCAAGTAGCTCCACAACTGCCCTCACAAGACGAAGTGCGCAACAATTATAATCCTCCCACCAAGGGATAATTGGAGGGAGCACCGGGAATTTAACATGAATTCCCAACGTGGCAGTCGCACACGCTGACCGCTCATCTACGCAGGCGAAACAGTTTAGTAGCTTTTTTATTCTTCTTTATTTTTTTAATGCCATGCAGGTTGTTTAGTTGTACAAAACAATATTTCTAATACCAACATTTGCAGTTGTGATACTGGCCTCGTTGTATAGCAAATATGATAGAATAAACCGCATCACCAATACCTTCAGGTATTGGGCGCTTCTGCTATAAACGGACTACCATAACAGCATAATAGCTTCTTAATTTAATAACAGTGACCTTATGATTACAGCTTTGCACATAAACGTGAGAACTTTATGTATTTTGAATGCTCCTGTGTCCTCCTGTCTGTTCCTTTTTTAAGACCTACACGTGAATGTATGATAGGGTTCAGTCCCATCATGTAAGAAAGAGTACGTGATTGTGTTAGGTATTCAACAAAAAAGTATCATTTATCGACAAGCAATAAAACAAAGAAACACACACACACACACACACATAATGAACAGGTACGTACACTTGTACAACATACGAAGGGCTTTCAATAAGTAATGCAACACATCTATTTCTCGGATAATTTCGACTGAAAAATCTGGAATTTGCTGTGGGACATCGTGGAATATTCCTCCTCCAGCCCATATAGTTTCATAAAGTTTCGGTAGGTGGTGGTGCTATACGTAGTGTATGCAACGGGGGCGCGTTCCTAGCAGAGACCTGTCAATGACTTTCTTTGGCGGAAAACCAGTGCATCGCAGACATTCATAGGCGCTTGCAGAATGTCTACGGAGACTTGGAAATGAACAAAAGCAAGGTGAGGAGTTGAGCGAGGAGTCTATCATTATAGCGACAAGGTCGCTCAAACCTGTCCGATGTCCTGCGTGTCGGCCGGTCGTGCGCAGCTGCGACTTCTGCAATGTTGGAACGTGCGGCCACTCACTCGAGGTGATAGACGGATCACAGTGAAACACCTCGCTACACAACAGGACGTCTCTGTTGATAGTGCTGACATACTGTCAGGTCCCCAGAGGATTTAATTAACAAAATGACATAGCTATTCATAATGTAAAGGTTCAGCCAGTATTTCTTACGCGGACGCCGCGCAGTACCGCAGACACGGAAGGGAAAGTGTCACACAGTACAAATAGCCTGAGCTAGTAAACACGTCGAGGATACGAACAGCGCGTCTCTCGGACCTTGGGGGGCGAAAAGGAACTTTCGGCCCCGGGACTCTGCCGGACATATCGAAACCAATGTAGGTCCACAGCGACGAAATGTCCGGAAGACCGGAAAATAAGTTAGAGAAAGCGGATGCGAGGGCTGCGTCCGTGCAGGGCAGACCTTCAATGGGTATTTAAGGGCATCCACGAGCAGCAAGAAGCAGAGCCGTCGCAGAAGTTGAAGCGGGCACAAGCAGCGCCCAAGGCCCGGCAGCATCGAGAAGGTAGGATCCGCTACTGATGAGTCTATAGTAACTGCAACTACGAGAAGACGGTGATGCTCTGGTGGAATCAACTACAACTGTCAGTTAAGTAGAAGTTTTGCATTGGAATAATTTTGAACAGCGACAGTTTTTCTCTGTCTCAAGTAGCCTCTATAGTTAGTTTCAGCAATAGAAGGAACAAGCCACTGGCTGGTGCTTGTCTCCTATGAGATAGGACAAGGGTCCATTATTTAAACGAAGAGTAAAGTGGAGATTCTGGCTGAATCTATAGAAATGTACTGAGAACGGGGAAGGGTCTGACACCTCACATGTCCTTTGTGATATTAGTTTAATAAATTACGTTAAAAGAGAAATCTCACCTTACTGTTTTGACATGTCAGTGCTGTGAATCCCCCCTTGTACCCGCTACCTTTTGGAAGTATTTTCTAATGTATCTACACCTTCTACACGCCCTTAGACAGTCGAGGAGATTTTCCTCCCTCTCACCTCCGTAATAAAGACTAGTTAAAGGGAACCACAAACCCATAATTGTCGTCAACGTCCCGATTGCGCCACGCAGGCTCGATCAACTCTATATTGGTATCCGGGACTTGTGCCGGGACTCGACAATACTCGTCCACCAGTTGGGGAACCCAAACGTGCTTGCCCGCTGCGCTCCTCGCAGTCTAACAGAACATCATAACGAGCAACTAAGGACTATCTGTTTGGTCCAACAAAAGGTGTACTCCAAGGGCAGCAGTACATGGAAGATGCTGAGGTTATTGATGCGGCAAGACATTGGCTCTGGCGTCGAACAGTAGAGTAGTGTCATGTATACATACAGGCCCTCCCAGAAAGGTGGTGTAAGGACGCCACATTGAACGAAGATTACGTTGAAAAATAGTATTTTGTAGGCACAAGAGTGCGGAATAATACGGCGCGTTGGAGTGCTGAATAAAACCAACCTGCTTCCAGAAAAAAAGGTGTGGCATTACTTACTGAACACGTGTTGTTATAGGGAATGGGTAGCTGGAAATATTGTGTAATATCGGAAAGCCTGAAGTTCATTCGAATGTACTGACAAATAGCTACTCTGATGATAGGTTAGGCAGCGGCAGGTGTAAGATGTTTACCAAAAAATAATGAAATATCTTTTTCGGAGGTATTGGATGCAAAGGTACACAATGAACGAATAGCTCAAAAAATAAGATAGTCACTGAAGTGGATTTGAAACTCACCGGAGAAAATATTACTCATCCCTTTAACAAAACTCAGTAGTCAATATGTAGCGCCGTAGACGACGTAGAAGAGGTATCAGGCGGTCATGTACGCGGCTCTCAACAACTGTTGAAGCGCTGCCACTGCTTTGGTACGCATGTGCCAGTCGGTTGTGTGGACTGAGTGCAATAAGATGAAACAGCATGTAGACGTGACAGAAGGCCACAAAGGAGGTGTAGTGTTTGTACGTGCTCATAGCCACATCGTGAATGAAGCTGCCCGATTTTTGGGTGCATCAATGTTGACTGTACAGTGCGTCCACTCTGAATGATGGACGAGTTACAGTCAGGTAACAAAGCATAAGAACCATGACAGTAAAATGATGCCAACCGACTAGGACCTCAGACGAGCGTCACAGCTTTTCAATGACAATGGGTTTCAAACCCGACAGGAATTTTGCTCTCAGAGAACGCAGGTCCAACTCAGTTTCTGAACGAACATTGCTAAGAGAACTGAACGCAGTGCACATTTACAGACAGCTACGTCAAAATAGGCTACTGTCCATGCGGCGGCGCGGTTCTTTCCATCCCTTTACGACGAACATTGTCTCAGCAGATCATCAGTAGGAAAGCCGAGTGAAATCTACTGTACTTCGACGTGAACCAGGCTGCAATTTAAGTCACTAATCTACGTTTCGGGAGAAACACGAAATGAAAGTTTGGCAATTTTTTCCTCAATCAATATGTTCTGAAACTTAGGTGAACGAAAGTATCACTGCCAAGCCCATGCTAGTCTTAACACAGTCACTCACAATCCCTTTCACTCACGTTAGGAAGTTTATGGTGTTGCATTTCCCGAAAACGTAATAGCTACAAAATACTGATTGTTTTTGATTGATAATGCTCGCCAGATATTAAGTCTGTCGGTACCAAATGCAGTCACAATTTTTAGCCACCGACCTGCTCAATACGCCACGCGGAATATATGTCTTTTCTTGTCACAAAATTCACTTAAAAATTCCGAAATTTCTACACACACATCGGAATAATTACGCCGTCACTTTCCAACACTTTTGATGTATGAAACACTGCTGGATCCGGCAACTTATCGTTTCCATCGGAACTACTACTACACATGTCCGATCTGTTTCACGGCTAGGCTTCGACTCCTCTCTAGAATACTCTCAGTCTTCTCTACAAGCAGAGAAAGGCGCCCAAAGAATATTGCTTTACCATTGGTCAGTTTACTTAACAGCCAATAGCAAAACAACATTCTCCAGCGTCAGTCCGCGCTTTTCATTCATAACCATCGCAAAATAGTAAACCTAACGACTGCACTTTTTACCGAAGTAATTATCAAATATGCTGAAGTTTTGTTTGGTTGGTTGGTTCAAATGGCTCTGAGTACTATGGGACTTAACATCTGTGGTCATCAGTCCCCTAGAACTTAGAACTACTTAAACCTAACTAACCTAAGGACTTCACACACATCCATGCCCGAGGCAGGATTCGAACCTGCGACCGTAGCGGTCACGCGGTTCCAGATCGAAGCACCTAGAACCGCTCGCCAACACCGGCCGGCAAATCGCTTTGGTTTATGCATAAAGTTATTTACTATTGTTATTTATACCTGAATTAACTTTCCCTTTACCATAAACTTACTTTACAAATCTATTCTACAAAAATCTCCTTTGTTCATATGTATACTTCTTCGAAATGTTCCCACACTATATCCTACTACATAACTCGTTAAACAATTATCTTCATATTAACCTTAAACCACACTCACGCATCATTCATACTGCTAAAACACATTTATAACATGCACAAAAAGACATAATAACACTTTACGAAAATACTAGAACAGTTTATGAAAAACATTCAGTTACTTTACTGCACTCTCGTGGGCACAACCGAAACTAAAATCACAGTCCCCCTATCCAATACTGTCCTCTATCGGCTGATACATAAACTACGTGCGCGTCCAGTCTCGCGTCACCATCTGTCACTATCCACCTTTGAGACACATCTCCCACTCAACTGCCTCCCCAAGGCAGGATCGTTATACGGCGCTACGCCTCATCCACCAGGGCACATAAGGTGTCTTCAGTGGGCCAAAGAACTTAGCAGCTGGACAGGATCTCACTGCAGGTATGTAATGAGTTGCGGCGAGTCGTGAGTAGCGGTTTAGCCTCTTTTCAAATGATGTAAGGCTCTGCGCGATCTAATCGTCAGTGAGTAATTTCAGCTGGATATGGAATACCTGAAGAAACTTGTGAGCTCACTTACTCGTTGAACTGAGCCCGTTATGGAAACTGCAGCGGTGTTATACGATTGTAGCGTGATGTCTCCTGGAGCTGAAGTAGTTTGTCTGGTATGCTTACATTAAAACAGCAGTTACATAATGAATCAATAGTCGACAAAAATTTGCAGTACGGTTATTGAAATGAGTTGTATCAAAACTATATTGCCAGAAAAAGATGAGTGTACCATTCTAGATTTCTCCAATTCACTCAGGATTTATTGTAGCAGCAGTACGTAGGATGTACATGAAATGGTTAGATTTGCAGATCAATAACACCAGGTATCGACCCATGGAGAAACACTCGTATTAGTATGTTGTTAGACTCCACAAGTTGCAGTTCAGACTCTGACTCTTGCATCCAGTCGATCATACACATAGCGAATACTGACTAGCAATACATTATTCCTCAGATGCTCGATTTCTTCTCGTAGTTCTGTAAGACCTATTGGTTAACGAGTCGCACGAGCAACTTCTCGTCCCATCATAACCCACTCGTACTAAGACACACAGGAAAGCTGCTGCACGTCTTGCAGAACATATTGATTTCACAGACAGTGTGTGGACGAGTATTATCCTATTGGAACAACACACCATCTGCCTCTTACAAGAATGGCAAAAGAGCAGGTCTAACAAAATTCTGCACGTACTGAGCACTGGGTAGTGGCCCCTCCAGAAACACCAATCGTGATCGCGAGTTGTAGCTTATCGCAACCTAGACCATAAGGCATGGGGGCGGGGCCATTGTGTCTTGGACGAATGCATTCTTCGACACAGCGCTCACTAAATCTACTTCTTACGCTCAAACGACTATCACTTGCATGCAGGCAGAATCTACTTTCAACGCTGGAGACCACGGCACTAGTCAAGCCAATCACGTCGATGCTGTGGCGTTAGTGGAAGATGGGCTAGGGATTTGCGTGCCCGCAGTCCCACTACTAATGACAGGTTCGTAACGGTTCGTGTTGACACGTCTAGGCATACAAGATTTTTTTTTTCTGTACTGTGATAGCTTTACGGTCTGCCACTACTAGCCTTACAAACGTCTGTGCTGCGTGGACGTCCGGAAACTCGTCAACGGGTTTGAAGATGTTCACGTGACCACTGATACCAGCATCAATGCACAACAAATCCATCACGTCCAACTTGTGTAGCATTTCTCCGAAAGGACGATTCCGCCACTGGGAAGGCAACACTTTATCCCCTTTAAAACTCGCTCAGTTTTCTGTAGGAAGCATGACTGCGTCTCCATGGCATGATTGCCTTCTTGCTGCACACATCTGCACAATGCTGAGCCTTCTGCCTCTGAGCATTCCATATTAAAGGGTACACACTGATGGCGCTCTGGTAGTTATGCTCTGCCTGTTGGCGGGCGACGTTGAAACCATTATCAATACATCTATTATCCGACAGGTGGCATACGCTGTCATCGGATCGAAATTAATGTCCTCTTTGCAGGTGTACTGTTTTTTTTTCCGATAGTGTACGTTAAAAGAGTTGAATTAGAAAAAAATGAGAGAACTATACTTCGTGAGAGCTGGCTTCCTAATTCACGTATCTGCACACGTTAGCGGGGAGAGACTGCTGTCCTAAGCTACGTTGTGCAAGACGCGACAGTTGGCTGCGACTGCGACGCTGCCCCCTCCTCTTTTCGCACCCTGGCAGACGGCGACTAGGTCGCAACACGACAGGGGTCGTCGCTGTTTCCCAAGCTCTGGTCGGCGGCGGCGGATTCAAATACAGAAGAAAAACAAGAATTCCGAGTTTTTTGCTGTAAAAAATACTGTAAGTTAATGGAACAATGTTACATCGGCTCCCAGAGTTAGTTTTTCGATACAGATTCTCCTTTTACTTTAAAAAATTGAAAAGTATCTCTTCCGGTTTTGCGTGTTTTTTTCGCTGTATATCACTTCTCTATCGACTGTGAGGAAAGTAAAAGGCACAAAAAATTGATGTTTGCGTATCTTACAGTTTCACATCACAGCTGGATAATGAGGTGTCTATTGTTCCGATATTCGTCACAATTATTCCGATAATTAATTTACAAATAACCTACTGCATAAAATTTGAATTGTGTACAGTGAAAAATGTGGTCACTGGCTACTTTGCGTATGGTTCACGTTAGGTCATACATCGTTGCCGATGAAAAGAAGCTAACATATCGAAATTATTTTTAAAGTTGAGATCAGAATGATATCGATCTCCGTGTCCGAGATTTGGGCTCATATATCTCCGGGAACGTCGCGACTAGCCGCCGGTTCTGTCGACGCGCAACCTGAATCGTGTGGTCATCACACGAAAGAGAATGCATTTGTTTTGCTTCGCTGACACATTTGGACCTAATGAAACCATTTTATGTCATATTTCTCCGGTATGAGTTACTAATGTTTCTCCATATGCTCTTGACAATTTCATTTAAAATGCCACGAAATGTAGGTTTCTTAAAAGTAAAGACATGTTGTCTTCAGCATATTTTCTTCTCATTCTTGGGAAGAGAATAAATTACTCACCTCTAGTATTTTCTTCTGAACCTGGAAGAGGATACCCAAGTAGAAGTAGACGTCCTAACAAAACCAACAGATGTCAAAAATTTACGTTTTTCAACAGAGCGAAAAAACGTTCAAATCAGTTTAATATCGCCTTGCCATCAATTATATTTTTTATATGATGTGGTAGGTAAATCATAGCAACACTGTGTTTGGGTATTACTTCCGGTGAGTATTGCATTGTCGCTTCACAGTACATCATGCGATAAGTACTGGCTCGACATCCTTCTGGGAGCCGTACGTCTTTGTGTCGTCCGACTTCCGTCGCAACACTGTTCACTGGTGCAGTGCTGCGGCAGCTGCCGCAACAGTCGCGCGTCGCATCCCAAACTCCAACTGCGCATGCGCCAGCAGACAACTTCTGACGTCACGTAGCGACCCGTCGCAGTCGCTAGTGTGCGTCGCGTCTTGGACAACGTACCTTAGCCTACCAAACACAGACCCTAAGCCGATGTCTGACGGAACGTCTAGGTCAGTGCTGGCTGGACTTAGTTGTCCCAGTGACCAGCATCTTTGTAAAATATATGGGTATATATAGTAAAGCGAAGCGAGTTGTCGCGGCTGTTGAATCACAAAGCAGCGGCGCACATTTCCATATATAGTGGGGAGCACGAGAGGGTCAGCCGCAATACGCCGGCGCATGCATATCTGTCCAGCGCGGCGGCGTCGTTTAGCCCACACGCGAGCCGCGTCCGCGCCGCCGCACCCACAGTCACCGGAGATTGGTTCCTGCGCCGCGCCTTTGGCCAGATAGCACGCAACGTCTCGCGTCCCACATTATGCGGTCGCGCGGCTTGTGAAGATGCTCGGGGGCGGTTTCCAGTTCGTGCAATGTCGGGATGAGTTGTGGAGTTGTTATTCTAGGCACGCGAACGGACAAGTAGCGCTGTAAGTGTTGTTACGACTCTTCTGGCGGTGGTCGTCATTTCGCTTCGTGCTGAGCTCAAGTTTCAGGTTTGCGCTGAGTCCGCGCGCCTTTACGTCGCAAATTTTCTCCGCAGTACTTACCACTTCGATGCTTCTTTGCCTACCGTGTTCTTTCAGCACTGGAGCGGAACTTTAGAGATAGTAGTACTAGCAAGAGAGATCAAATCTCAGAGAGAACCAAAGGAATAAGAAGCCACGAGTAAAGAGTACTTTTTTTGATGACAACTATTTTTCTCGTAACGGAAATTCAATTCGAAGTGCACCTCAACTGCAGTACTATGTGTTAGCGAAGCGAGGCCAGAGGGAATACTGGATAAATAGGTACTGGAAAAGAGGGAAGGCAGAGCAGAATTCATCGTCCCATCGGTGACGAGATCACTAGAAACATAACACTTGTGTTCAAATTATAGTGAAGAACTTCCAACATTTCCACACTATTTCGAGAATGATATGAAATTTTTCAGAACTGTTGGCATAACGTGATGTTTTCTTAACAGGCAGAAGCTTCCTGGTTGAAACTACGTGCCCGACCAAGACTCGAACTAGAGACCTTTGCCTTTCACTAGTCCCGCAAGTTTCGCAAGAGAACTTCTGTGAAGTTTGTAAGCTAGGAGATTGAGTTATGGTGGAAGTGAAGATGTAAATCGTGCTTGGGTAGCTCAATCGGTACAGCATTTGTACTCTATTGGCAAAGGCCCCGAGTTCGAGTCTTGGACTATCATCCAGTTTTAATCTGCGAGGTAGCTTCACATCAGCGCACTCTCCGCTGCAGAGTGAAAATTCATTCAGGTAGTATCTGGTCATAAAGCTACTCTTTGATGTGCTGATAAGTTCCGTGGGCCTGTATTAGAGGCTATGAGGCTTGGCTTCTATATAATCCATTTCTAATGGTCTCCCGAATGACTCAAGTAGTTGAGCATATGGGAGTCGTAGCAACATCCGTATGATTTCGACGTTCCACCGCTTGCAGTGAAGGGTAATCAGCAGACTGATTGAACCGAAATTCTGTGTCTTTATCGCTGCGTTATGCTTCGATGAGTAATGAATCGACGTTTAAACTAGTGTCATGACAATTTTAAGATACTCTTTTTGTATTTCTGGCACTGATAATTCCATCCTACGAGGTAAAGACATGTGAAGTCTGTAAATATATCCCTATAATCCACTAGAATAGAATAACATAAATGTTACAATCTAGCAAGGGTTTCACGAATGATTAGATGAAATGAGAGCGCGAAACGCATGTCTTTACTTGCAGTTGCTAAGAATTTCCGAACTTGCTGAGCGACTTTTGCTTGATAAATTGCGTTATTTGCAAATTACTTGTTGTTACCTGAGATGTATTTTGACTGTTATCGAACTTCTGCATTAAATGGAACCGTCAAAAACACGTATTTTAAGACATCAGTGAACAAGAAACTCTGTACGGCCCCTCAACGCCTCAATAATTGTTCACATTGGTTAAAAGACACGAAGCCTTTCCTAATACTGAAACCACGAGCCGCCCATGCTGGAGGTGCAACACAAGTTCAGCTTGGGGAAGAAAATCGCCACTCCTTTTCAAAGAAACCAGTATCGTGTTCTCAGAGCACCTAAATGTGGGTGGTCTGACGGAGATGTGAACCACGATACTCTTGACTGTGAGTTCAGTATCTTACCATTGCGCCATTTCGCTCGGTGAAACACTAAGAGGACAGGAGAAGTAGGAAGTGAAGAGGATCAAAAAAGAGCCGCGACAAAAGAAATATTTGGGAATCCGCACCAAAGCAAGGTACGGGTCAATGGGACATCAGACACTCATAACTCGATGCTATGGACGAGTTTGATTAGTATGTTTTAAATAATTTATTTAGTTTGGTAGGGATTTAGGTTCACCAAGTTAACATAAAATAGGAAAATAAACATCTCTAAGACATGTAACAGGTAAAAAAAATGGAAAGTCACATGATTCACCTTTCCAGAGATCGAAAACTGAGATATGTCAGTGTATCAGCAGCAGATTGGCTTCATAAACAGATGTGAATATTACTCTCTTTGAATCAACAGGGCAGGAATAACTGCTAGTAACACAACTCTTGTCCGTAAACAAGATAGGTGAATCAGAATTGGAGATGAGCCCAGCTTTGACACAGAGACTGGAACTCGGCCAGAAAGTCTCTGACGCCCATCGCCAGGCGGTGCAGGGTGTTACCCTGTTGGGTGGCGCTTGGCTAACCACTGGACTGGTATTCAGATGAAAGAACAATTAACAGCTGTTGTTTGCTAGCTGCTGGCGCTGGTGGGGAACGTTACCACTAGATATTCTCCGTATCGTACGACAGTACCTAACAGAAACGTCCAGTGAACGAGGGCTTGGTCGAGAAGGTTCAGTAGCATAGCTTCCCATTCTATCTTACGTTAATTCCTTTAGATTTTTGCTTGTAAGAGCAAAGGTAGGGACGTATTCCACACCCATCGAGGACTTACGCATTAGTGTGTTGTTATTTCTGAACCTTTTTTTTTTTTTTTTTTTTTTGCTGTTGCCCCATTTTGACTTAATTTCATAGAAAGAGAGTTTTTTCTGTGTGCTACACTCAGTTTGATTTGATTGCATAGAAAGAGAGTTCTTCGGTTATCTGGGCTCAATAGAAGAAGGGTAAGAAGAAGGTTCTGGTCTTTCTACACCCATCAACAACATGCGCTCGGTTTACAGAAACACCAACGCTTGATATTAAATCAGAATGCAGCCAAGTATCTCACGCAAGTACAAGATTTCTTGACAAGAAGGGCTGATTGATGATATTCTCATCGTATTTGTCTCGGATCCGAAGTTCAACACGACCCGATGTTTTGGGGATCCATTAGTCCGCCATCTTCAGAGAACACTGCTTCTGGATCCCGCAAAAACTGATCCCAAGGCTGCAGATCGTCGTCCTATAGAGAGTTAACATTAATGAAAGGGACAAACTGAAGGGATAGATTCATGACTGGAAACGCAGAAAATAGGTCCCATGAAGGTCTGCCACGGTATATGGCACCGACCAATGAAAACTTTCCCTGACCACGTGCCATGTGTTCCTTGCGTGTTGCAGTCTGTGTGATCGACGCAGTGTGCTGTGAGCAGCGGAATGGTCCGTTATTCATGCCGGGAACAAACGGAGATGGTGTTTGTGTGCGGCCAAGCAGACAAAAATGTTCGACAGGCACCGCTGCTATATCAAAACAAATACCGTCATAGACACCAACCACATCACAGATTTCAAGCTCTTCTTGTGCGTTTATGTGATCATGGGTCCTTTCAGACAGACGAACGAACATGGAGGCGGCGGACTGTGCATATACCAGATATGGAAGACCGTGCTCCATACGGTATTGATTTGGTTGTTTCGGGGAAGGAGACCAGACAGCGAGGTCATCGGTCTCATCGGATTAGGGAAGGATGGGGAAGGAAGTCGGCCGTGCCCTTTGAAAGGAACGATCCCGGCATTTGCCTGGAGCGATTTAGGGAAATCACGGAAAACCTAAATCAGGATGGCCGGACGCGGGATTGAACCGTATACGGTATTGAGGCGAACCCTAGTACAAGCTCCATGCAACTGACAGGCCACCATTGTGTAAGCCAAAGTGCAGCAATCCATGATGCGACGTTGAACGTGTGCATTGCATCACATGGAGGCCACTTTGACCATCTGTTGTGATGTGGATGCGATGCAGCTCTGTGCTGTGTTCCGGGACGATTCATTGTCGTCGTACACACACTGTCCATTTCCGGGCACATATTCATAAAACACTTTTTCCTCCATTTCCAGTCAGAAATCGGTCCCTACAGCTTGTCGGTTTTATTAACGTTCACCCCCTATAGACCTTTCAACTGTACACGACACATGTGCCACCCTCCACAGTTACTGTCTCCCAGACCGTGCCGATGGCGCCGCCACTAGTACAAAACCGACATCAACTACAATACGTATGGCACTCAAAGACTGTCTTCAAACACTAGGCCGGTTGCACCAAAGAGCGACTGTGGCGACGTGTATGATACTGGGGCCTATATAGAACAATCTGCAGCCTTGGCGTCAGTTTTCAGCGGGACTAAGCAGCAGGAGCATTGTCCTGAGAATGGTGGACAGATGTACTACCAAAATATCGAGTCATGTTGATTATAGCATGCGGCAGCAACCCCGGGGAGACTAGGAAGAATTATTAAGCCGCGACAGCCTACAAAGTCATAGGGCTGACTGACATGTATGAATGAGTGACAACGACGTTGAGCACCTCCTCTAGTGGATGGGTATCATTGTACAGAATGGCCCTTATCTCAGCAAGTAACTGTTTTCGGGCGTATGTTTACAGCACTTTATTCTAGTTTTGGCCAGTGTAAATTCCTATATATACGTTTTCCTCCTCATTCCTTACCTTATGAGTCCACCTAATTTTCAACATTCGTCTGTAGCACCACATCTCAAATGCTTCAATTCTCTTCTGTTCCTGTTTTCCCACAGTCCATGTTTCACTACCATACATTGCTGTACTCCAGACGTACGTTCTCAGAAATTTGTTCCTCAAGTTAAGGTCTATGTTTGATACTGGTAAACTCGTCTTGGCCTCTCGATTCACACAAGAACAACCCTATCACTGAACTGTTCACAGTATCACGCTCTCTGCCCTACCTTCCTATTCATAACGAATCCTACTCTTGTTATACCATTTTCTCGTGCTATTGATGTTACCCTATACTCATCTGACCATTAATTCTTGTCTTCTTTCCATTTCACTTCACTGATCCCTACTATATCTAGACTGAGTCTTCGCATTTCCCCTTTCAGATTTTCTAGTTTTCCTACCACATTCAAGCTTCTGACATTCCACACCCCGACTCACAGAACCTTATTATTTAATTGATTTTCAATCTTTTTCTCCTCATGGTAACCTCTCCCTAGCCAGAGATCTGAATGGAGGACTATTCATGAATCGCCGTGTGGGATTAGCCGAGCGGTCTAAGGCGCTGCAGTCATGGACTGTGCAGCTAATCCTGGCGGAGGTTCGAGTCCTCCCTCGGGCATGGGTGTGTGTGTTTGTCCTTAGGATAATTTAGGTTAACTAGTGTGTAAGGTTAGGGATTGATGACATTAGCAGTTAAGTCCCATAAGATTTCACACACAATTGAACAATATTCCGGAATCTTTTGCCAATGCAGAGATCTTCATCACACTTCTTCAATTACAGGCCACATGTCGTGTGGATACACGTTGCGTGTCTTTAATGCCGTGGTTTCCATTGCCTTCTGCATCCTCATGCCGTTTATCTTTGTTGATTCTTCCGCCTTCAGGGGCATTTTCCCATCCCTAGTACAAGAGAGTGCTCTAAACCTCTGTCCGCTCCTCCGCCCTCTTTGACAAGGCTGTTGGCAGAAAGAGGGACGACTTCTTACGTCGGAAGTCTTCGGCCGCCAGTGCTGATTATTAATCAAAATTTAAGCAGTAGCGGGATTCGAACCCGGGACCGAGGACTTTGGGATTACTGACAAAAGACGCTACCCCCATTGTTTATCTGATTTTGTTCGTAATTGATCGTTGTATTTGCTCGGGCAGGATGTCCTATGACACTTATTCAAGTTCAACGTTGATCTTCTAACTCAGTTTTTCTTTTTTTATTATTATTATTATTTCAGAGGACAGCTAACCCTCTGACCGAACACGCTGAGCTACCGTGCAAGCGCTCCTAGACCCCGGGCGCCTAGAATAACATGGGATTCTTTCTTTAAAGACGTTATATATATGTGATCGCTCATAGGGAAGACCGTCCGGTACGTGTCGAATATTAGCCAGCCACATAATAGCGCGTCCTCCCAGCCAGTGCCCATGGCTGGCCGTGTAGGTGACGCGACTGTCCCTCTGGCATTCATTAAAGGCACAGCGGCGAGTAGGGCCGAGGTCGGCGCACGTTGTTTGCCGACATGCAAAACAAGCTCGCCTGTTCGGCCGCCGCTGCCCGAGCTCAGGCCCCTCCTGCCATCTCTCTCTCTCTCTCTCTCTCTCTCTCTCTCGCTCTCGCACTCTCTCTCTTCCTCTCCCTGTTTCTCTCTCCCTCTCCCTCCCTCTCTCTCTCTCTCTCTCTCTCTCTCTCTCTCTGTGTGTGTGTGTGTGTGTGTGTGTGTGTGTGTGTGTGTGTGTGTGTCCTCTGTTTCGTGCTCCCACTGCTCTTTCTCGCTGGTTACCCGCCTGTTTTCCTTCTCAGTGCCATTTCCCCATCATCTTACTAACCTATCTAATATACAAGTCCTCTTACACTCCATCTCCATCTCTCTCTCTCTCTCTCTCTCTCTCTCTCTCTCTCTCTCACACACACACACACAATATCGCACAGACCACAACCCACACTCCGGTCTGTTTCACTTGCTTTGTTTTACTCACAGAGACCAACTGACAGTAGGAAGGGGCCAGAGTTTGCAGGTCGTCTGCGTTTATGCTTCATTCATCGACCGAGCAGACACAAGAATTACTGTGACAGACGTGGAATGCAACCTAAATAACGAAGGTAATGAAGTATTCAATAGCATGAGCGTTCAAAGAAGAGATTAGCGCTTAATTGCAACAAAACGCCGTGCATACTAACAGAGAACTCTTGTAAGAGGAAAATCTTATTGTCTCACTGTGATCAAACAGTCAGTAAAATCGTCAGTTTTAAATTGTTAGTACTGATGGGAAACAGAAGTACTGCGTTGAAGACCCTGTCCAGCAACCGAAAGTTCCAGTTTTACCTACAACAAGGATCTCCACTGTCTGTGACACTTGAACGCGAAGGCTTGTCTTCTTTGCTTAGCCGGCCAATGTGGCCGTGCGGTTCTAGGCGCTTCAGTCTGGAACCGCGTGACCGCTACGGTCGCAGCCTCGAATCCTGCCTCGGACATGGATGTGTGTGATGTCCTTAGGTTAGTTAGGTTTACGTAGTTCTAAGTTCTAGGGGACTTATGACCTAAGATGTTGAGTCCCATAGTGCTCAGAGCCATTTGAACCATTTTTTTCTTTGCTTACTTCAATCCGTCATCTCGTGTGGTGTCATATTTTGGACATCCCTGAGCACCAAGCAAGAATAATCTCAGCGCTTAAAAGAACGGCCAGACAGATGTGGGGTGACAGTTTGCTAAATTCCTGTAGGCTATTCAGGGGTCCAGAATTCTACCACTGTCGTCTTGTACATGCATTCCATCATAAGATTTGTTGTTGATGATATTGACTAATTCAGAAGAAACTGCAGATTTCATTGTGTGAACACTAGACAAAAAACATTGCACTTGGATAACATTTCCTTAAGACATGTACAGAGAGATGCGCACTATTCAACAAGTTTCTTTTTTCGATAAGCTTCCAACAGGATAAACCCCAAAAAGTGAAAGGTTTCCTTGTGGTACTCTACTACACTTTTCCTCACAGTAGATGAGAAATGTTCTCTGTAATGTGTCGTTTATTCGTATAATTTTCTCGTAACTTTTTCTTGGTATATTACTTCTGCAATAGAGAGGATATAAAATGTAGAATGGCAAGGAAAGCATTTCTAAAGAAGAGAAATTTGTTAACATCGAGTATAGATTTAAGTGACAGGAAGTCGTTTTTGAAAGTATTTGTATGGAGTGTAGCCATGAATGGAAGTGAAACATGGACGATAAATAGTTTGGACAGGAAGATAATAGACGCTTTCGAAATGTGGTGTTACAGAAGAATGCTGAAGATTAGATGCGTAGATCACATAACTAATGAGGAGATGTTGAATAGAATTGGGGAGGAGTTTGTGGCACAACATGACTAGAAGAAGAGATCGGTTGGTATGACATGTTCTGAGGCATTTAAGGGATGACCAATTTAGTATTGGAGGGCAGCGTGGAGGGTAATAGTCGTAGAGAGAGACCAAGAGATGAATACACTAAGCAGATTCAGAAGGATGTAGGTTGCAGTAAGTACTGGGAGATGAAGAAGCTTGCACAGGATAGAGGAGCAAGGAGAGCTGCATCAAACCAGTCTCAGGACTGAAGACCACAACAACAACAACAACATTGCAGCCTCCTATTTTTATTTGAAGATTTCAGTAACAGTTTTTCGAGAGTAATATTTCCGAAGTGTTGGTTTAAGTAATAATTGCAAGTCGGACCACACGGAACTTACGTCGGGACCGATTACATCTCTATTTTTAGAAAGCAGCGTAGTTTGACATCTTTTAACCAAGTAAGTAAAAATAAAAATATATTTCACGATAGTTGGTAACAGGTTTGACTTCAGTTGTGTCGGTGGCGATTTCTCAGTGGCATCCTGACCCCCTAGCGGGCTAGCGTGTGACACAGGAGATGCGAGAAACGTCCTTCCAAAATTTGAATATTTGTTGTTTTTCTACTGTTCATTAACTTACCAACAGGAAAGCCGCTTTATTTGCTTTCGGATACAGTTCTGGCCAAGTATGCAGGCGACCGAATTTTCATATATTCATTGTGTAAAATACTACAGATTTTGTGATATAGCAAATGCTAACACTTCCAATATTGTTATTATAAAATGGTTCAAATGGCTCTGACCACTATGGGACTTAACATCTGAGGTCATCAGTCCCCTAGAACTTAGAACTACTTAAACGTAACTAACCTAAGGACATCACACACATCCATGCCCGAGGCCGGATTCGAACCTGGTGCCGTAGCGGTCCCACGGTTCCAGACTAGAACTACTCGGCCAGTCCGGCCGGCATATTGTTATTACACTGAGCTAATAGCACATAAGAAAGGTTCCTAGAAAAGACATAGGTTGATAAATGTAAAGGTAGAAAGAGAGAGATAGATAGATTGACAGATAGATAGATAGATAGATAGATAGATAGATAGAGAGGGAGAGAGAGAAACACTGCGTAACTACACTCATATCTGTACAATAGTAATGCGTTGTTTGTGTGTGAATATTTAGGTTATGTAGTACATACGGACTTTATTTACTTATTTTCTGCAAGTTCATTTCTGAAAACGAATAATTTTTACACCGTTAACCGTTTATACAAAACGGCAGTGAAGTTATGTGGTTGCCATGTCACTAATTATCTGTTATTTATCTCAGTTTAATCACACCCCGTTTCCCGTGTTCATAAGACTGGACTCATTAAACTCTTCCTGTAATTGTTCTTTACATTCTGTTATGATTACGGGGCCATCACGAATTTTACGATTGATATGTTGTAACTCTGAATTTTAATCCCACTCCTAAATCCCTTTTTACCCGTTATCGCTAGTTTAAAGTACAGTCTCAACAGTAGGGGAGAAATGCTGCATCCCTGCCGTACGCTCTTTATATTCCAAACAATTCGCTCTTGGTCTTACAATCTTGTTTTTCCTCTTGATACCTTTGCCTTTCCTGAAGATCTGGGCTTCATCCAGCGGATCCTCAGCATTATTTTCCGTTCTATTGAATATTACCTTTGCCAGCAACTTGGATGTGTGAACCTTTGAGCTGATTTGTCGATAATTCTCGCATTTATCGGTCTTTGATATCTTCGGGATTGTGTGGAAAAAATGGTTCAAATGGCTCTGAGTACTATGGGACGTAACATCTGTGGTCATCAGTCCCCTAGAACTTAGAACTACTTAAACCTAACTAACCTAAGGACATCACACACATCCATGCCCGAGGCAGGATTCGAACCTGTGACCGTAGCAGTCCCGCGGTTCCGGACTGAGCGCCTGAACCGCTAGACCAGGGATTGTGTGGACAGTATTACTCCCAAATCTCAATGGTATGTCTTGACCCACGTAGATACTACACAACTTTGGTCACCAGTTTCCCCAGCTCCGAATCAACGCTGTCTGCACTGAGCCGTTACTGTGACAGCCACAGCTATCCATCTCAGAGACGTCTTGCGGCTAGCGCTGGGATTGACAAGCAGCCTCTTTGACTAACGGGTAAGTAAGGCATGCTCACCGAGCTGGTGGGCTATGAGGGAAAAGCCGACAAGGAAGCAAGACGGCGCAGCGGGAACACGGAGGGTCATCATGTGACGGTCGTACAGCACTGGCTTCCCACCCCCCACCCCCTCTCTCTCTTGTACCAAGCACAGCAACAGCACATTACCATGTGCTACGTCCGTTACTTCCTACGATTTTCCACGTGGAAGTAACGGTTACGGCTAGGTGGAGTGGCAGCTGGTTCAACAAGGCATGCCACTAGCAGAGGCGTAAATAAACCTTCTTGCGAGTAAATGGTTCCGTGGACTCCACATCTCGGTCAAGGCCATTCAAGATGGTTTCCTTTTGGATGTAGCGAAGCGGTATTTGGAAGGCATTGTTCTGCAGAAATTTCGGTGTGATCGTAACTTCAAGATTCTTGGTGGCGATTCTGAACGCGTCCCTTGATGCATACAATGGGAGGTTGCGTTAAATGTTCAAATGTATGTGAATTCCTAAGGGACCAGACTGCTGAGGTCATCTTTCCCTAGACATACACACTACTTACAATAACTTATGCTACGAACAATACATACACGCTCATGCCCCAGAGAGGACTCGAACCTCCGACAGGGGTGGCCGCGCAATCCATGACATGGAGCCTCAAACGGGGCGGACACTCGCATAGCTAGGTTGTGTCCTAGAATAGAATTTCAAGTCGTAACTGTTTAGTTTAAGTTCATTGATTCTTTATTGTCTGAGAATAAAAGGTCCTGGCCTATTCTGAGTACTTCCAAGTCACATTAAGGTTTTGTTAATTGGTTGCTTTAGGTATTTTAGTGTGATATTTAATCTCTTACATGAGTTATGAAAAAGTGATCACATATAGCTATATAATGTGATCAAAACTATCCGGATACCTGGCTGAAAACGACTTACAAGTTCGTGGTGCCATCCACCGGTAATGCTGGAATTCAATATGATGTTGGCCTACCCTTAGCCTTGATGACAGCTTCCACTCTCGCAAGCTTATGTTCAGACAGGTACTGCAAGGTTTCTTGGGGAATGGCAGCTCATTCTTCACGGAGTGCTGCACTGAGGGGAGGTATCGATGTCGGTCGGTGAGGCCTGGCACGAATTCGGCGTTCCTAAACATCCCAATCGTCCAATGTTTACACTCCTTAGACCAAGCGAGGCGTCGTTTGGCATTTATCGGCTTGATATGTGACTTATGAGAAGCTGCTCGACCATGAAATCCAAATTTCATCACCTCCCGCCTAACTGTCATAGTACTTGCAATGGTTCCTGATGCAGTTTGAAATTCTTGTGTGATGGTCTGCCTATTACACATTACGAACCTCATTAACTGTCGGTGGTCTCTGTCAGTCAACAGATGAGGTCGGTCTGTACACTTTTGTCCTGTACGTGTCCCTTCACGTTTCCACTTCACAATCACATCGGAAACAGTGGGCCTGTGGATGTTTAGGAGTGTGGAAATCTCATGTACAGACGTATGACACAAGTGACACCCAATCACCTGACCACGTTCGAAGTCCGTGAGTTCCGCGGAGCGCCCCATTCTGCTCTCTCACGATGTCTAATAAATACCGAGGTCACTGATATGGTGTACCTGGCAGTAGGTGGCAGCACAATGCACCTAATACCAAAAACGTATGTTTTTGGGGGTGACCCGATACTTTTGATCACATGGTGTATTATCTGTAGTATTAAAGCACTAAAGCGCTGACTGCAGTACATATTATAACAGTTTAAAATTTATCTTTTCCTTCTTGTTGTTTTAAGAGGAACAAATTTCTTTCGTGTCAGAATATTTGAAATTTAAAATTACATACATATCCTGACTAACAGTGAGTGTGTCACTGGAAAGTAGTCACTGAGATTATCTACCGAATCAGTTATGTATGGGTCGGACATGCCTAGAGTTTTCGCTTGGATTAATTGCATTATTATTTTGTGAGCTTCATTTGTGTAACTGTTAACTTTTGCTGTTTGGGTATTTTAAAGGGGCACTTTGAGTCAGATGGAAAATATGGCTTTCTCCTTTTTTTTGAAATTGTCAAAAGTGTAACTTATCCAGAATGATTCCAGTACATTTCGCATCCCACACCATGGTCCCTTCACATAATGTACATTATGATTTGCTTAATACTATGTCGTCCATAGGCATTTCACACGCCGACTGCTTCTCACTGATGTAACAATGCCGCTGTAAAGGGTGAATCACCTAATACTTGCACCGCTAATGGAAGGCTCCACCGATATGCAGATTTCACAGATTGGAATGGTAAGCACGGGTCAACATGTGCAGGCCATTCGCTACGTGTTTTGAATTTCAAATGTGCATATTTTTTTAAATAAAATAAGTTACATATTTCAGTAGAACAATGCCTACTGACAGTTCCATATTCAAAATAGACTAAATTGAAACGTCTGTGGTGTTTGTTTCAGGTGTGCAGTGCAAGTAGTTTACGAGATATCATAGTCTGAACACCGTAAACGTCGACAGTTGTTTATTGCAATTTTCGGCACAAACGAATCTGGATTTCTCATGGGTGCGCAAGTGCAGCCCTACACAGATGTTAATAAGATTCCGGAGGGTTCGTGTTATTAAATGGAACATTGCGCAGGACAAACGAAAGACAAAGGTGAATGCAGTAATTCTGTGGGGCCTGACAGGTAAAGAACCAATGTACCTTCAAAGCCTGTGCTCAAAATGACTACCACAAGCGTCTTTACAAGCCCAGAGTCTTCCATGCGACGACTGCTGCAAATGTTCTAGCTTTCAGCGGAAATAGCACCGCCGTTTCGTATCATCTGTAATTGTATCAAGATGTTGAAGAGGTTTACGTCTACTGGATTGTATTTCGGCATACACCGTACACGAACGAAAGGCACCCTTCCTACATTCACAATAAACAATGAGCATGCCCGTTTTTTTCGAACTGGGAAACAACGTAATCCAAGCACGTCCACTATCACACAATAATTTACAGGACCGTCGCAATGCAGTCGAATGTACACGCAACACATTATAAACTAACATAATCTCGCTGCCTATCATCAAAGCGACAGGATGGAACAAACAGCTGTCGGTATTTACAATGTTCACAATACGGTAACTCGTAAAGTAATAGCACTAGCTTCCTGCAACAAACACCATTAACATCCTCATTTATGCCCTTTTGATTTTACTGTTAATAGACACTGGCCCATTTAAAAATTTGTAACTGTCTTAAGAAACTGCACTTTCGTCAACGTCTTAATATCTGTGTATTGGCAGCAAATACTCGCTCTTCAGTTCTGTGAAAACAGCTTATCGATAGTGCCTTCCATGCCCGAAATACTCGTATTTGCGGTTCAAGTGTTAGGCGATCCACCGTGTATAAGGAGGAGTTGATTTTTCATTGCAACGATGTGTGACGTCTGTGAGTAACAGGATCGTCACTTAGGCTCGCGAAAACCCAGATATAACAGACAGGCGCAAAGTCTTATTCAGAATTTGGAGAGTACGTGCGAAGTGAAAGGAGAACTTCGAATGGTGGTTCACCATTTCGCACGCACGCCTCTGCTCGAACGGTTCCCGAAAACAGAGATCCACGTAGCGCACACGAAAGACGATACCGTAAAGCGGCCAGGAGTCGCTATTAAACCAGCCGTCCCTCGCGGACGTAAAAAGCGGAATCCCGCGCTTAATACGAGTTGCCTAGTGCGCCGCGGTTTTACGAGAGGCGTCGGGGTCCGACGCCTCCCACCCCCCATTCCCCTCCCCAACAAGACAGGGCTGGTATTTACGGAAGTATCGTGGCTAGTTGTACGCCAGTGCTCTCGGTATGCGTCGCCTCCGTGATATCATTGCGGATGCTGTGCGCAGACGGCGTAGATAGCCGTAGCCACGTTGCCGGTGGCTTCCCTTGAACACTGGAGCGGAACAACGAACAGCTGTAAATATGTGGCGCAGCCTGACGCCAAAATGTTATTGTTGTTGTTCGCTGTGCAAAGATTGCTTTGACTCCTGTGCGTCTTCGTCTGTGTGTAACAGCTACAACTTATATCCCTTTCAGGCTGTCTACTGTCTTCAATCCTTTGTCTCGCTCTACAGTTTTTAGCTCCCATGCTTCCTACGATTAGGGGTAAACTGGTGAGTCACTGATGCCTCAGGATCTGTCCTACTAACCGATCAATTCTTGTAGAAAGTTCAAGCCACAATTCTTATCTTCAATTCAGTACAGTATCTTTTCAGTAGAACATCCTGTAACGTAGGAATAGTATGTTTGGATGGTAATCAGAATGCCCTCGGTCCTGGGTTCGAATCTGACCTTTACTTCAATTTCGAAAAAAAAAATTATCCGCAGTCCTGAACAGGACTTCCGGTTTAATGAGCCACACACATTACTCCCAAAGACTTCCTCAAATGGCAGAGGTGAGGACAGAGGTTTGGGGCAACGTTTTGTCGTAGGCATGGGAAACTAACGCTAAAACGCGGAAGAGTCAACAATGCTCGACGGCATGAGGATGCATATGGCGATGGAGACCACTGCATCAATGACATAATGTGTACCCATAGGACATGTGGCTTGTAACTGGAACTGTGTCATAGTGATCTTTCCATAGGGAAGATATCTCTGTTGGTCCCCCATCTGTATCCCTGGGAGGGAAGTGCCAAGAGAAAGTTACCCACGAGGAAAGCATTGACAAACCAACGAGAGAGTGAGATTCTAAGAGCAGGAGCGTTGAGTGTAAGTAGTTTGAACGTTGTTGTAAAGCTAGAATATCAGAAAAGCGAAATAAAAAGCCTTACTCCAAATATAATGGAGATCAGTTTAATGAAATGGAAAGAAGATACAAATACCTGTTCAGACCAATGTACAGTAATGTCAAAAGCGTCAGAAATTGGTGTAACTAGAGTAGAATTCGTTCTGAATAGGGAAGTAGGGCATCGGGTGCGTTACTGCCAACAGTTCAGAGATGAGGTTGCTGTCAGCAGAATCGACAGCGAAGTAACGCCATCAAGAACTGTTTAGCTATACTTGCCAATGTAACAAACGTCAGATGGAAAGGTAAAGAAACCGTATAAGGAAATGGAACGGGTAACTTTATATGCAAAAGGAGGTGATTATCTAACAGTCATGGGAGAGTGAAACGAGGTATTAGGTGAAGGAACAGAAGAAAGAGTTACGGGAAATATGGGCCTGGTAGAAGGTATGAAAGAAGAAACAGACTAATTGCGTTCTCCAATAAATTTCAGGTAGTAACACTCTGTACAAAAATCACAAAACGCCTGCAGAGAGCTGTATTACATCATGATCGGACAGAAGTTCCGAATTCACATACTGACTTGTACAGAATAGCGAGAAGCAGACATACTCTCAGATCAGAGTCTAGTAAGAAACAAATGACGTGTAGGGTCAAGTTTACAAGAATCATCCAGAACAGTTCCTGTGGAGAGAACTGAGATACAAAACTACTGATGTACGATAGTATGCGAGGTTATATACGTTACAATAATGAATGAGACCGTTCAGTTTTAGAGGAGAGGAATGTATGGGAAACACTGTCAAGAAAATGGGTAAGAATTATGGAATAACTTTTACGTTACTAGAAGGAGTTGCAGAGGGCAAAGTCTACAGGGGTATACACCCAAAAAATAACTGAAGGCGTGGATGCAAGTGCTGCTCTGAGACGAAAAGGGTGACAAAAGAGAGGAATTCTTGGAAACGCCCGTCAAACCAGTCAGAACGCTGATGTAAAACATGAAAAACAGGACCTTCCTTATTCGTTATTCGAAACATCAATCTAATCTTCAGCATCCTTCTGCAGGACCGTATTTCAAAAGCTTCTATTCTCTATTATCTAAACTATTTCACTTCCGCATAAGGCTCCATTCAGGCAAATACTTCAGGAAACACTTCCTGAAACTTTAATTTGTATTCAATGTTAACAAATTTTTATTTTTCAGAAACTATTTTCTTGCTTTTGTCAGTCTGCATATAATGTCCTCTCCACCTGGGCGATCGGCAGTTATTTTACTGAGCAAATATCAAAACTCATAGTTTTAGTGTCTCTTTTTCTAATCTAACAGCGTTAGTCGATTTAATTAGACAACTTTCCATTACCCTTGTTTTACCTAAATTTCATTTTATAATTTCTTCTCAAGACACAGCCTATACCGTTAACTGCTCTTCAAGTGTATTGCCTTTTGTAACAGAATTACCATGTCATCGGCAAACGCAAAGTTTTTATTTCTTCTCCTTTGAACTTTAATTCGTTTCCCCAGGGCCTCCTTGGTTTCCTTTACTGCTAGCTCAACGTACAGATTGACTAACATCAGGGAAAGGCTACAACTCTGTCTCACTGTCTTCTCAACTCCTGCTTCCCTTCCATGCCATCCGACTCTTACAACACTAGTCTGGTTATTTTAAAAGTTGTGAATAATTTTTCGCTTCCTATGTTTTACCCCTGCTACCTTTGGGATATTCCAGTCAGCAGCGTCAAAAGGTATCTCTAAATCAATGCACCTCCGACTTAGTTGTAACTACGACACGGCTATGTATCACACATGCACGCAAGCCACCTCCTTTCGGCTAGGTCCATTGACATGGAATTTAGTCACCTTCACTTTCAGAGACTAGGCTTGGCGCCTGTTCCGTCTTAGTGGGTCAGACTTATTCATGGATTTTCAAGGACTTTAATTGCCATGTGATACATATCAGTGTTTTCTAGTGGTAATCACCACTTTAACGGTCTTATTTGTCTCTACATTCATGTTCTACATAGTTTATTGTTTCAACTTCAAACTCTTTCTTTATAATGTCTCAATTTATTTATTTCATTTAGGAGCAGTTGTGTAAATAGCTTCACAGGTCTTATGCATGTCATTTCCATCGATTAAATCTCATGTCTCTGTCGTTTGGTGAGAGGTGAGGTGTCATTCCCGTAGAGAAATACAAGAACGCCAAGCTATATAAAATTTTATTCTATTCCCTTTATTCAACTTATTTTTTAAAGTTTTGTTTTCAAAGATTTTATCTACATCTTCTACGTAACTTATTTGATTTCCAATTTATTTAACACTTTCATTAGTGCTATTATCTTGTCACAAATAGCCGGCCGGAGTGGCGGGGCGGTTCTAGGCGCTACAGTCTGGAACCACGCGACCGCTGCGGTCGCAGGTTCGAATGCTGCCTCGGGCATGGATGTGTGTGATGTCCTTAGGTTAGTTAGGTTTAAGTAGTTCTAAGTTCTAGGGGACTGATGACCTCAGAAGTTAAGTCCATTAGTGCTCAGAGCCATTTGAACCATTTGTCACAAATAAGTGCCGAATTAAAGTTTGCTTAGTTATCAATGGAAAGGCTATGTGGGGTGCGTCTGCCGGCTACGCAGTGGTATCGTAATCGAATGTCAACATGGGATGCCCGAAGTAAAAGCATCCTGGGAGCCCAATTCATCAGACTTTGTGAGGAGGATAGGAGGACGCCAAGAAAAACTGATTCATCACTTTTTCCACAGTGCGAAACACGCAGAACGTGCTGCTGTAACGATAGCAAACGTAGTAACTTCGTTTAGAGGTGTCATAAGAATACCTTTGTGGATGCAAACTTCGCACATAGTAATTCTCTGAAACCCTTGAATTAAACAACAGAGCAGCCTAGAGCACTGACAGGATCAGAAAACGAGAGCACATTTGATCCCCTGTCTCGAGGGCGGGGGATAACGTCATCGCCTGCTACAAAACCTCCTCCCTCCTCAGGCTCATTCTCATAGGCAGGCCATTCCATCCGCATTACGGATAGCGATAGAATACCAGCGCTACTCTGTGAGGTCACCAACTGCCTACAAGCTGATGCCAATTTGTAGTTCTTCAAGTCTTGGAGGGGATTTATGATCTGCAAGAAGCATTCCTTCCGGACAAGCTGATGACTGAGGATGGCGACCGCGCCGATCTTCCGCGGATGAATAATCGACTTGCTCGTTCAGCTCAGACACTGGGCGCCCGAGTCGCTGCTACTGGGGCAGACCGAGTACCGCCTTACCGGCTGTATGCTGGGACTACCACTAGGGCCGTCCTTCTTGTTGCTGCTGGGTCTTCCGTCCACATGACATCTCGACCACTCACAATAGGGGTATGCAGGTTTCTGGGACCGAGCCTAAGGGCGGCTGCACTCATCGAGAGCGACGAGGCTCTGACGGACGGCCGGCCGCGATGGCAGAGCGATTCTAGGCGCTCAGTCCGGAACCGCGCTGCTGCTACGGTCGCAGGTTCGAATACTGCCTCGGGCATGGATGTGAGTGATGTCCTTAGGTTTAAGTAGTTCTAAGTCTAGGGGACTGATGACCTCAGATGTTGAGTCCCATAGTGCTCAGAACCATTTGAACTATTTTTCTGACGGACGCCCTCAGCCACGCCAGGCCGCGGAGACGGACGACCGCCGCATCTTCCTTCGACGGGGCCTCAGCAGAAACCACAGGCAACGGCAGGACCAGTGCTCAGCAAGTTGTCTTGTGACAGCCAGAGCGAGAGCACCAGCAGCAGCGAGTACTGTTTGTATAAAGCGTTTATTTTGCATTTTTTTTACGACCTTCCACTAAGGAAGGGATTCTATTTGTGTTTATCTGCTCTGCATAGTAACTAACAGTTCTTCATAAAACTTTACGTAGTTTTCGTGTTAGATTTCTTAGTGTTTTCTTGATCGTTTAGAACAGAAAGCGCCCTAAAACCGTCTTTTGTTTGTTTCGCGGCCGTTAGCCACTAGTCACTTGAATCAGCAGTTGTCTTGTGACAGCCAGAGCGAGAGCACCAGCAGCAGCGAGTACTGTTTGTATAAAGCGTTTATTTTGCATTTTGTTTACGACCTTCCACTAAGGAAGGGATTCTATTTGTGTTTATCTGCTCTGCATAGTAACTAACAGTTCTTGATAAAACTTTACGTAGTTTTCGTGTTAGATTTCTTAGTGTTTTCTTGATCGTTTAGAACAGAAAGCGCCCTAAAACCGTCTTTTGTTTGTTTCGCGGCCGTTAGCCACTAGTCACTTGAATCAGCAGTTGTCTTGTGACAGCCAGAGCGAGAGCACCAGCAGCAGCGAGTACTGTTTGTATAAAGCGTTTATTTTGCATTTTGTTTACGACCTTCCACTAAGGAAGGGATTCTATTTGTGTTTATCTGCTCTGCATAGTAACTAACAGTTCTTGATAAAACTTTACGTAGTTTTCGTGTTAGATTTCTTAGTGTTTTCTTGATCGTTTAGAACAGAAAGCGCCCTAAAACCGTCTTTTGTTTGTTTCGCGGCCGTTAGACACTAGTCACTTGAATCAGCAGTTGTCTTGTGACAGACAGAGCGAGAGCACCAGCAGCAGCGAGTACTGTTTGTACTTATTTGCTGCGCTTAGCTTTTAAACAGTTTTTCTGGGAAAACCTAGCGTAGTTTTCGCGTCTCGTATTTCAGTGAGTGTTTCTTGATTATCAGAGTAGCTCAGCAGAAGATTATCTTGGGAATTTGTCACCGTATAGAGTAGGGTAAACATAGTCATGTGTAGGGACTGTGGTTGTTGTGAGCGGACGCAAGGAGAGTTGGCCACTCTTCGGGGGCAGGTGGAGGCTTTGTCTGTTAGGCTCATCGAGCTCGAGGCGCAGGCGTCGGCTCGTAGTGGCGTTGGGGCAACTGTGGTGAGACCTATGCCTACTTCGGTGGCCTTGAAATCACATGGAACCCCTGATGTCGCTGCGTCTTCCGGCAGTGAGCATCTTACCGGTCAGCCATCACTCCAGGGTGAATGGCGGACAGTGGTGGGCTCGCGCGTGCCTGGCCGAAAGGCGAAGGTGGGATCTATCCGCGTGGCAGCTGCCTTACCCCTTTCCAACAGGTACGGGGTGCTTCCTAGTGGTGATGACATCGTTTCCGAGCCACCACAGGATGCCTCGCCTGTTGGGCCAGTGGCCGATTCTCCGGCAAGGTCCCGACAGTCACAGAGGGCGGGCCTATTAGTTATACGGAGCTCCAACGTTAGGCGGGTTATGGAGCCCCTCAGGAAAATAGCGGGTAGGTCGGGGAAGAATGCCAGTGTGCACTCGGTGTGCTTGCCGGGGGGTCTCGTCCGTAATGTGGAGGAGGCCCTTCCGGCAGCTATTGAACGCACTGGGTGTGACCGGCTGCAGATAGTAGCACATGTCGGAACGAATGACGCCTGCCGCTTGGGTTCTGAGGCCATCCTTGGTTCCTTCCGGCGGCTGGCTGATTTGGTGAAGACAACCAGCATCGCACGCGGAGTGCAAGCTGAGCTTAATATCTGCAGCATAGTGCCCAGAGTCGATCGCGGTCCTCTGGTTTGGAGCCGTGTGGAGGGTCTAAACCAGAGGCTCAGACGACTCTGCGACTATAATGGTTGCAAATTCATCGACCTCCGTTATTGGGTGGAGAACTGTAGGGCCCCCCTAGACAGGTCAGGCGTGCACTACACACCGGAAGCAGCTACTAGGGTAGCAGAGTACGTGTGGCGTGCACACGGGGTTTTTTTAGGTTAGAGGGACCCCCCCTTGGGCGAAACGATAAAATACCTGACGGCTTACCAGAGAGGACATTATCATCGTTGATAAAGAACGTCCGTCCTCAGAGACCAAAAACAGGAAAAGTTAACGTAATATTGGTAAACTACAGGAGTATCCAGGGCAAGGTTCCTGAATTAGTATCTCTTATTGAAGGAAATAGTGCGCATATAGTATTAGGAACGGAAAGTTGGTTAAAACCGGAAGTGAACAGTAACGAAATCCTAGACACAGAATGGAATATATACCGCAAGGATAGGATAAACGCCAATGGTGGAGGAGTATTTATAGCAGTAAAGAATTCAATAATAACCAGTGAAGTTATTAGCGAATGCGAATGTGAAATAATCTGGGTTAAGTTAAGTATCAAAGGTGGGTCAGATATGATAGTCGGATGCTTCTATAGACCACCTGCATCAGCAACCGTAGTAGTTGAGCGCCTCAGAGAGAACCTGCAGAACGTCGTGAAGAAGTTTCGTGATCATACTATTGTAATAGGGGGAGACTTCAATCTACCAGGTATAGAATGGGATAGTCACACAATCAGAACTGGAGCCAGGGACAGAGACTCTTGTGACGTTATCCTGACTGCCTTGTCCGAGAATTACTTCGAGCACATAGTTCGAGAACCAACTCGTGAAGCTAACGTTTTAGACCTCATAGCAACAAATAGACCGGAACTTTTCGACTCCGTGAATGTAGAAGAGGGTATCAGTGATCATAAGTCAGTGGTTGCATCAATGACTACAAGTGTAATAAGAAATGCCAAGAAAGGAAGGAAAATATATTTGCTTAACAAGAGTGATAGGGCACAAATCGCAGAATATCTGAGTGACCACCATCAAACGTTCATTTCTGAGGAAGAGGATGTGGAACAAAAATGGAAAAAATTCAGAAACATCGTCCAGTACGCCTTAGATAAGTTCGTACCGACTAAGGTCCAAAGCGAGGGGAAAGATCCACCGTGGTATAACAACCATGTACGAAAGGTACTACGGAAACAAAGAAAGCTTCATCATAGGTTTAAGAGTAGTCGAATCATAGCTGATAAGGAAAAGCTGAACGAAGCGAAAAAGAGCGTAAAGAGAGCAATGAGAGAAGCATTCAACGAATTCGAACATAAAACATTGGCAAACAATCTAAACAAGAACCCTAAAAAGTTTTGGTCATATGTATAATCGGTAAGCGGATCTAAATCCCCTATTCAGTCACTCGTTGACCACGATGGCACCGAAACAGAGGACGACCGAAGAAAGGCAGAAATACTGAATTCAGTGGTCCGAAACTGTTTCACTGCGGAAAATCGTAACACGGTCCCTGACTTCAGCCGTCGCACGGACGCCAAAATGGAAAATATTGAAATAAACGATATCGGAATTGAAAAACAACTGCTATCACTTAGTAGCGGAAAAGCATCCGGACCAGACGAGATACCCTTAAGATTCTACAGTGATTATGCTAAAGAACTTGCCCCCTTTCTATCAGCAATTTATCGTAGATCGCTGGAAGAACGTAAAGTACCTAGCGACTGGAAGAAAGCGCAGGTCGTTCCCATTTTCAAGAAGGGTCATAAATCAGATGCGAATAATTATAGGCCTATTTCGCTTACGTCAATCTGTTGTAGAATAATGGAACATGTTTTGTGTTCTCGTATTATGACGTTCTTAGATAATACAAATCTCCTTCATCATAACCAACATGGATTCCGCAAACAGAGATCATGTGAAACTCAGCTCGCCCTATTTGCCCAAGAAATTCACAGTGCCGTAGACACTGGCGAGCAGATTGATGCCGTATTCCTGGACTTCAGGAAGGCATTTGATACGGTTCCGCACTTACGTTTAGTGAAAAAAATACGAGCTTACGGAATATCGGACCAGGTTTGTGAGTGGATTCAGGATTTCCTAGAAGAAAGAACACAACATGTCATTCTTAACGGTTCAAAATCTGCAGATGTAGAGGTAATTTCGGAAGTACCGCAGGGAAGCGTGATAGGATATTTATTGTTTACAATATACATAAATGACTTAGTTGACAACATCGGTAGCTCCGTGAGGCTATTTGCAGATGACACGGTTGTCTACAAGAAAGTAGCAACATCAGAAGACTCGTACGTACTCCAGGAGGACCTGCAGAGGATTAATGCATGGTGCGACAGCTGGCAGCTTTCCCTAAACGTAGATAAATGTAATATAATGCGCATACATAGGGGCAGAAATCCATTCCAGTACGATTATGCCATAGGTGGTAAATCATTGGAAGCGGTAACGACCGTAAAATACTTAGGAGTTACTATCCGGAGCGATCTGAAGTGGAATGATCACATAAAACAAATAGTGGGAAAAGCAGGCGCCAGGTTGAGATTCATAGGAAGAATTCTAAGAAAATGTGACTCATCGACGAAAGAAGTAGCTTACAAAACGCTTGTTCGTCCGATTCTTGAGTATTGCTCATCAGTATGGGACCCTTACCAGGTTGGATTAATAGAAGAGATAGACATGATCCAGCGAAAAGCAGCGCGATTCGTCATGGGGACATTTAGTCAGCGCGAGAGCGTTACGGAGATGCTGAACAAGCTCCAGTGGCGGACACTTCAAGAAAGGCGTTACGCAATACGGAGAGGTTTATTATCGAAATTACGAGAGAGCACATTCCGGGAAGAGATGGGCAACATATTACTACCGCCCACATATATCTCGCGTAATGATCACAACGAAAAGATCCGAGAAATTAGAGCAAATACGGAGACTTACAAGCAGTCGTTCTTCCCACGCACAATTCGTGAATGGAACAGGGAAGGGGGGATCAGATAGTGGTACAATAAGTACCCTCCGCCACACACCGTAAGGTGGCTCGCGGAGTATAGATGTAGATGTAGATGTTCCTCGCCGGGCACTGATGTGCTATCCAGCGTTTTCAAGCAGCGCGGACTCAGCACCGTCGCTGCCAGGCAGCACCGGGAAGAAGACGGAGTGACTGTAAAACACTCGCCAGCAAATGATTGTTTATTGCATGATGCATCGTTAGCTTACAGGGGCTTTACAGGATCACTCAACCCACTCTTCGCTCGCCTCTCTGATAACAACGCGACCGAAGCAGGGTCGTAACAATTGTCATACGGAGCTGTGTGTATTGTGTGTATTTAACCTTGGCACCTAGAAATGACGGAGAGGCTTCGTCCCGCCGTAGCCCTCAGTGGTTCACAACCCACAACAGGCCACAG
This sequence comes from Schistocerca piceifrons, assembly GCF_021461385.2. Lineage (NCBI taxonomy): Eukaryota > Metazoa > Arthropoda > Insecta > Orthoptera > Acrididae > Schistocerca > Schistocerca piceifrons. The sequence goes on from NC_060138.1 coordinate 425,962,959, forward strand.
CAGTCCACCCATCCTATTGCTGCCCCAAACCGAACCTAGGGTTATTGTGCGGATCGGCCCCCAGTGGAGCCCCCGCCCTCTCTCTCTCCCCCGGAAACGTCTCAAACCAGACGAGTGTAGCCCCAAATATTTGAGTGGTAGAGTAATTATGGTGTACGCGTACATGGAGACAGTAGTTGCACATGAATCACCGACATAGTGTAACTGAGGCGGAATAAGGGGAACCAACCCGCATTCGCTGAGACAGATGGAATCGGTCATAAAAACCATCCACAGGCTGGCGGCACACCGGACCTCAACACTAATCCGCCAGGCGGATTCGTGCCGGGGACCGGCACGTCTTCCCACTCAGGAAGCAGCGCTTTAGACCGAGCGGCTAGCCGGGCGGGCAGGGTTAACTTACTCCTCCTGAGTCGGCTGTCTGGCGTTTGAAAACTCCAGTTCGCATCGTCGTGCCTGTGAGTCACATTGGTTTGGCCAGATCAGCGAACGGGTGCACCACACACTGAAATCTGCCGGGATTTCAGGGTCTGACAGGGAAACTTCTCGTGTTCTGTTAATCAGAACGCCAGACCACGTAGTTGGCAAACAGCACTCCCTTTTCTCCTGCTGCCTAATCAAGGTGAAAGGGTAAAGTACTGCTGCACCGACGCAGGGTTATTAAGTGATATAAGTGATACAACTTCCTGTTCTCTGGTGAACCATAGTTTGTGTTATACTTGGTCGTAGTTGATTCCATTTGAATAGAGTTGGGCCTCGCAGTGGGTAACGTAAACAAATTCAGATTGTGTTGTAAAAGGAATTAAATCAGGGGAGAATTTGCATAGCTTCCACCCCAATGTATGCTTTGTCAATAAAATACCGTTCCTTTTCTGATCTACGTTTGTCATTTCTGTGTAAGATTTATCAGTTAGTTGCAGTTATTAAAACCGGTTCCCCTCAGATCACCAAAGTTAAGCGCTGTCGGGCGTGGCCGGCATTTGGATGGGTGACCATCCGGGCCGCCATGCCCTGTTGCCGTTTCTCGGGATGCACTCAGCCTCGTGATGCCAATTGAGGAGCTACTAGACCGAATATAAGCGGCTCCGGTCAGAGAAAACCATCATAACGACTGGGAGAGCGGTGTGCTGACCACACGCCCCTCCTGTCCGCATCCTCAGCTGAGGATGATACAGCTGTCGGATGGTCCCGATGGGACACTTGCGGCCTGAAGACGGAGTGCTGTAACTACTAAAGGATTAATAAAACTTATCATTATTTTGTAAACTTAAATACGCCACTGTTCTCATTCGTACTCCTTCAACTATTCACTGTTTTTATTTTACTGTGGTGGTACGGGGGTAGACCAACAGTTTAATGTTCTATCTTATTAAAGTAATTAATTTGATTTTTGATTTGCGTTCTCAAAGTGACTCTAGGCACAGACAACAAAAGTGCCATGATTTTTTTATGGTTCTGAGCACAATGGGACTTAACATCTGAGGTCATCAGTCCCCTAGAACTTAGAACTACTTAAACCTAGATTACCTAAGGACATCATACACATCCATGCCCGAGGCAGGATTCGAACTTGCGACCGTAGCGGTCGCGCGGTCCCAGTCTGAAAGTGCCTAGAACCGCTCGGCCACAACGGCCGGCCCGCCATGATTAAATTCATTAGTTCATACATAAAAATTAAGGATGTAGCTAACAATTTGAAGGTTACTGAGAAGATTATACTTTTCTTTAATTAAAAATAATGACATTTAGCATCTCTGACACATATACAAGCTACGGCTTGCAATTGGCGTCCCTTGGGCAGGACCTCGAATCATGGCACTTGTGAGAGGTAGTTAGTGTATAATCTTGTTGAACAAAAGGCCTGTGTTTGTATTTTCTTTTTCAAAGTGAGTTTATACTGTATTAAGAACATCTGGACCCGGGTTTAGCGCTATGCGTGGCATCACAGTGATTTGTGGTATGCTGTAGCCATTTTCAAACTGTGTGCAATCCTAAGGGACCAAACTGCGTAGGTCATCGGTCCTTAGATTTACACACTATGTAAACTAACTTATGCTAAGAACAACATACACACCCCTGCCCGAGGGAGGATGCCCGAAGGAGGACTCGAACCTCCGGCGGGAGGGGCCGCGCAGTCCGTGACAGGACGTCTCAAACCGCGTGGCCACTACGCGCTGCCGTAGTCATTTTATTTCAGTGTATGTGTTGTTTGTGTCATTTATTTCTTGTCTCTGTTTCTCAATATCAGTGACATCTGCGTCGTTGCTAGCAGCGTTATGCAAGCTTTTGTGGAAAAATTTGTTTGTAGGGATGTATAAGACATTTTACGGTAGGTTTTATTTCACGGCTTAGGTATAAATTGTGCGTTACTTAAAAGAATATCAGAGTAGAGTTGTGGCACGTGAAGCATTAGAGTCGGAAACTTGCGGAAGAAGCAATCGATTTGAATACTTACTAGGAGCAAAGCTCGTGTATATAGTGAGAAAGGCCTCGAACTAACGTCGACCGAAATGGAACGCGAGTCAGCTATTGATGCAGAACAAGATAGAACGGTGGTAGAAATTAATTTAAATTAGTCTGAAAACAGCGTGTAAGTGTCTAATGCGGAATACTGCGATGATGAGGACTCAGTTCACTCAAGAAATTAAACTGAAAAGGATGCCGAGGCGAAAGGTTATGTAGATTCTATAAATACGGAAGGAGGTACAGACAGAGAAAATAATAGTCCTATTTCTCGGAAAAGTTGTCATACAGTATTTGAATCACGTGCATCTAGTCCCGGATAGGTTACCGGAAGTGTGCAATTAGAATCGATCATTCAGCTAATGCAAGAGGCAGAGAAGGAACGACAGGACTGTGAAGAAAAGAGATAGGAGAACCTCATTAACGAAATTAGGGAAATTCAGAAACGACAAGAGGAATAGAGACAGAACGAGGTTATGAAAGAAATTGATGAATTCGAAGGAGAGCTGATGAGTATGTTGAAAATGTAAATTAGGTCGCGTGTAAAGGCAGAGGTTGAAGACATTAGGAAACCGTCAGATGAGACGTGAGAAGTAGCAGTAGAGTCCAAACGTAAGGCTATGACAGCCACATTAGCAACACGTGATGCGTGAAAAATTGCACAAATTTCGCGAGATCAGGACGCGCTGGCTAAGGTCGAAGTGAGTGCAATCAAGGAGTCTATTTCTGCTCTCAACAAACAGGGACAGAGAGTAGTTGACAACACTCAGTTAATTGTAAGTGGTTTCTAAAAAGTCTTTGGCTTAATATCATTTCACTTAATCGTTATTGGTGTGTATTAAATTAATAATGCCACAGTAGACAATTAGAAACAGTATTGGCTACATTTACTCGACTGCAAGGTTTTTAAATTTCAATCGAATATTTGTTGCTGGGTACTGACCATGTGCATTGCAACATGTTTTCACATTTGGAAAAATCTTAATTTTCCTGAGTACTTTTTGTATTTTCATGAAACGACTGCAGCTCATAGAAAGTCAATGCCATGATTTAAAAATGGAATAAGAAAATATATAGAATTTCTCTTACAGGGCTAGCTAGAGGCCAAAGTTTGAAAAATATTCCACGGTACAACACTGCCCTGCACTGTGTGCTCGAGTGGACTTCATGACCGCGAATAAGATTAAAGCCTTTTCTTTTTTTTCTTCTTCAAACAAGCCGTGTCCATTTTTCCTCTATGTCCTAAAGATCCTCTTGATTACTGCAAGATTCCACGATTTTAAAAAGGAGATGCTGCACTGTTGCTCCTCGTAACTGGGCTTCCCGTTTCCACAAAAACATTCGATTCTCTGTGGAAGTAATAGTAGATTGATGAAAACATTGTTAGATAACAGGAATCTCGTAGTAGGTACGGCACTAGTTTTTGCTACAGTTTGATAGTAGCTCAAGCGCCATTTCTATCCATGAATTTTTACGATCAGTGATTTTTAAATGAAACGCAGCTACTAAACATGCTAAAAGGTACCTGCATTAGTTATACAGTTAGCAAGGTAATGTGTTACGTTGACTTTCTTATTTCTTATGGACTATATCGCAGTGTGTGTCAAATAAAGCAAAATTTTTTAAAAGTTCCTACCTACATTGTTTTCATTAGCGTAGGTATCGCGTTATTGAGAACGAAAATTCTCTCTTCACATTTATTCATTGTAGGTTTGTTAATTCTACTTCTGCTGTTTCAATGAGTCATCCATAGCTGTCCACACTACTAATTTAGGGCTTATATTATTAACTCACTTGCTTACTGTTATAAATTGTAGGCAGGATAGAATTTCACGCGTTCATTACACACAATTTTGGCTGACATCATTTAATTCAGTGATTTAATTTTAGCATTTTTTTAATTTTCTTTTAGCGTTGCGACAATTTGGAAACTTCCAGAAAACAGTCCAACCAAACGACGTTCAAAAAACGGTGTTCGCCAGGATGAAGTTAACTAAGCCGCCAACAATAATTTTGTGACATTCTCATAACCATCGAAATCGGCTAATCCAGTTCAGTCTCTTTCGGCTGTTTAGGTATCTCTTCTGTAACTTACGATACTGTAATGCGGGAGGGATTGTATTACTGGAGCCGGATGTTCCCCACCGAAGCAATATTCGCGACCAGCGTTTCACTCAATTTGAGTTCCCTATCCTTACCGTGAATGAGACGAGTGAAATCGAGGAAGCAAGGAGCTACATAGGCACTCTCAGACATTTACTGGGTCGTACGACGAACATTCAACAGTAGTGGGCTCTTCCCCGTTCCTCTAGTCTTGACTGTTACAGTTTGCTCAAATAACGGTGATGGCAGCATTCTCGTTCACGTCCTGCAGTATCCCTCTCCCAGCACAGTAGGAACGTTCATGAAGCTTTTCCAGAATCGTTTGCGTTGCTGAACGTTTATCCTTTCTGTGATTTCCGCCATTTGAGGACGTGGAAAGAACAAATAAAAATGTTAATTATATTTGTGTGAGGTACATCATTGATTCTCAGTCTAACGAAGACACTCAGCTAAACCCGTTCGAAATTTTGAGCGCGAAATTACGGTTACACATAGGGTGTCCCAATTATCCTCACCACCCGAAATAATTTTTTCTCTAGAAATACAATAAGAAATATATCGAACAAATGGTGCTTAGCTGCCACGGGATATTAACCAGCATGACTTCCTTTTTGTAGCTGTTTTTACAAAGATGTGAACAGCAAAACGTCTTCTTTAAAGAGAACCATATACTTTTTTGTATTCGATGATCCACTTCCTCTCCTCAAAACCTGTTCAAAAAGTATCACAGTGCAAAAATGGTTCAAATGGCTCTGAGCACTATGGGACTTAACATCTGAGGTCATCAGTCCTTTAGAACTTAGAACTACTTAAACCTAACTAACCTTAGGACATGACACACATCCTTGCCCGAGGTAGGATTCGAACCTGCGACCGTAGCGGTCGCGCGGTTCCAGACTGAAGCCCCTAGAACCTCTCGACCACTGCGGCCGGCTATCACAGCGCACCATTCACGTAAACATGTTATTAAAAACGTAACACAAAACTGTGACTTTCCTTTACCAGGACATATTGCTGATAATCAGGATAACGAAACTCGTCGACTTGATAGAGTAAAAAGTAAACAAATGAAAACACAACGGAAATGGACATCAGGTATTCAGTCAGTCATCTTCAACTGAAGGTTTGTGCGAGTACAGTGTACTCCAACTAAGAGCAGGTAGAATTGCTGTTTGTCTATGGAGAATGTTAGCAAAACACTAATTCCAATAAGGTTTTTTTTTATTTACAATACGGGTGCACGTAATATAGTACGGTAGTACTTTTAAACGGTTTTTTATGCAAGGTAAAAATAGTCGCTGACTAAAAAAGGCATCATCATTATATTTATTTACTTATAGTTGAAGGTAAGAGTAATGCGGTTCGGGCAATGGAACTCTACAGACATCGCTATTCCTACACGAACCCACCTTCTCGACGGATATTATCTCGTCTCGTTGTCACGCTTGAAGATGGTCAACTGAAGCAAGTGAACGAGTTACATTACCGCGAGTACGTGTACTGTGTGTTACTATAGGAGGGCCAAAATCAGTATTACGTTACGTTTATAAGAACGTCATGTCTACATGGATGGCACACTGCGATATTTTTTGAGCAAGTTAGAGGAGAAAACATGGATTACTAAATAAAAAAATATAGGGCGCTATTTACGAAAGACGTACTTCTGTTTATATCTTGGTAATGAACAGAGTTACGAGAAAGGCAATCATCCTGGTTAATGTCCTTCTCGTAGTTGCTAGATATAATTTTTATTTTGCTTCTGCATAAAAAGTTATTTGGAGTGGTCAAGGTAAGAAGGACTCATATTTCAGTAATGAAGTTATCTCATCCGTCACTAAGATACACGAATGTGCAAAAGGCGTTGGATAGTGAAAGTTCTGCCCCCCAACTGCTGCAACTCCACATAAAAAATTACAGCGTAGTTCAGTGACGCACGTAGGCAGTAATGTTCAGCACCTACAGACGATGATAAGTGACTGCATAGACCAGGTAAATACTCGAGAATGGTTTCATGGAGGCTTCCTCACTCTTCAGAATTTATTACAGTCCTCCTGCTTGAATTCTGTTCACAGAGCGGCGAATGTACGGTGACAGCGGAGCACAACATGCTGATTGTCTTCGGGCCAGTGTGGAGCGAGACTGTCCATTGTTGTGTTTAGCTGTAAACCGCACCTGCTGTTTGACGGGGGGCCATTCTGGCCTGTTGCATAATATTCATTTCCACCAAATACTTAATACGTGATATATATTCATAATTGCGTATATGGACATCCATCACCTGTATAATGAAATGACGACAACGATAATCTGTGCCAGCCATGGACTCGAACCTGGATTTCTTGCTTAGTGCGAACTGTCGTCTTACGGGAGGACGAGGGGGAGGAGTAGAAGGAGGAGGAGAGGAAAAGATTAGTGTTTAACATCACAACCAGTTCATTAGAGACAGAGCACAAACTCGAATTAGCAAAGGAACCATCCCGTCATTTCCGTGAAGTGATTTAGGGAAAAAGCAGAAAAGCCAAATCAGATGGCCAGACGCGAGTTTGAACTATAACCCTCCCGAATGTGAGTCCAGTGAGCGAACCATTTCGCTCGGTGTCGCCTTACCATTAGGCTATCAGATCACGACTCACGACCAGACCCAAACTCCCAATAGTCGTCGACCACGTGTCTACAAACAGTACTCGTACATCCATTATGTTTGTTCCAGTACAGGGGAGACATTTTTTATTGAAAGTCGTTTGCCCGGTGTCGGCCGGTAAATACGATATTGCAGTGCCTGCGTTGTTCCAACGTAAGATGTAATATTCTTTCCAACATGCATCCAATCTGAAGGAAGAGACACTACGGCGACTACAGCTATTAGGAAGTACATGAAATATATTCGCACTTGCGAATACCGACAACCATCGATTGTACAATGTAATGACAACAGTGAAAACCTGTGGCGGACTGGGACTCGAACCCTGGCTGCCCTCTTATCGCGCCGCCGTGCCTTTTCCTTCGGTCGTGCCTGAATGTCCGAAGGAATATTGCGCCTTACTTTGGAACAACACAGGCATTCCATTATCGTAGTTACTTAATATGTTATGCTACTTTACCTAGCCATCCGTAAGCTTTGGAGAGCGCTGTAGTTCTCTCAGAACGTGGAGAACTCTGTCAGGTCTCGGGAAATGCAGTAGAATGCAACGGAACATGTGTTTAAAAATAATAAGATGAATGTCATCGGAAATGAAATAAGGTAATGGGAATTAAGTGATCGGATTAGTAAACAAGACAGTAAAAGTAGTAGGTGAGTTTTTTTTATTTGCGCAGGAAGGTAAGTGACAATGATCGAAGTAGAGTGGATATAAAATGCAGGCTGACAGAAGCATGAAATGATTTCTGAAAAAGAGAAATTTGTTAACGTAGAATTTGTCAGAACTGTTACGTTGCATTGAACAAAAACGAGGGTTAAAAGCAACTCAGACAAGAAGAGAATAGAAGATACAGAGGAATGTTCCAGTTGGGTAGTTCGGATAACTAATGAGGAGATATTGAAACAAAGTAGGAAGAAAAAATGTTCATGGCACAACTAGAATAAAAGAAGGTGTGCCATGAATTCCAGGCCGATACAATGGGCACTGCAGCGTTCGCTCGTCGCCGTCACCAAAAGGCTGCGTCAAGCACGGCGGTCTGTCGACATCGCCACCCCGCACGACCTGCGCGGCGCCGCATCTGGAACAGTCTGTGTAGGGGCAGCGAGGAAGGATTCGACCAGGGAGCGGTGCGGACGGAGTTGCGAGCTCGCACGACTAGCAAGGGGGCAGCCTCGTGTCTACTTCTACATATGTTCTCCGCAAGCCACAGAACGGTGCATGGCCATGGGTGCTCTGTACCACTACTAGTAGTTTCCTCTCATATTACACTCCTAGGCAGTTAGAGGGCACAGCGACTGTCTACAGGATGCTACAAAAACGTACGGCCAAACTTTCAGGAAACATTCCTCAGACACAAAGAAAGAAAATATGTTATGTGAACATGTGTCCGGAAACGCTTACTTTCCATGTTAGAGCTCATTTTATTACTTCTCTTCAAATCACATTAATCATGGAATGGAAACACACAGCAACAAGACGTACCAGCGTGACTTCAAACACTTTGTTACAGGAAATGTTCAAAATGTCCTCCGTTAGCGAGGATACATGCATCCACCCTCCGTCGCACGGAATCACTGATGCGCTGATGCAGCCCTGGAGACGGGCGTATTGTATCACAGCCACCACAATACGAGCACGAAGAGTCTCTACATTTGGTACCGGGGTTGCGTAGACAAGAGCTTTCAAATGCCCCCATTAATGAAAGTCAAAAGGGTTGAGGTCAGGAGAGCGTGGAAGCCATGGAATTGGTTGACCTCTACCAATCCATCGGTCACCGAATCTGTTGTTGAGAAGCGTGCGAACACGTCGACTGAAATGTGCAGGACCTCCATCGTGCATGAACCACATGTTGTGTCGTACTTGTAAAGGCACATATTCTAGTAGCACAGGTAGAGTATCCCGTATGAAATCATGATAACGTGCTCCATTGAGCGTAGGTGGAAGAACATGGGGCCCAATCAAGACGTCACCAACAATGCCTGCCCAAACGTTCACAGATAATCTGTGTTGATGACGTGATTGCACAACTGCGTGCGGATTCTCGTCAGCCTACACATGTTAATTGTGAAAATTTACAATTTGATCACGTTGGAATGAAGCCTCATCCGTAAAGAGAACATTTGCACTGAAATGATGATTGACACATTGTTGGATGAACCATTCGCAGAAGTGTACCCGTGGAGGCCAATCAGCTGCTGATAGTGCCTGCACACGCTGTACATGGTACGGAAACAACTGGTTGTCCCGTGGCACTCTCCATACAGTGACGTGGTCAACGTTACCTTGTACAGCAGCAACTTCTCTGACGCTGACATTAGGGTTATCGTCAACTGCACGAAGAATTGCCTCGTCCATTGCAGATGTCCTCGTCGTTCTAGGTCTTCCCCAGTTGCGAGTCATAGGCTGGAGTGTTCCGTGCTCCCTAAGACGCCGATCAATTGCTTCGAACGTCTTCCTGTCGGGACACCTTCGTTCTGGCAATCTGTCTCGATGCAAACGTACCGCGCCACGGATATTGCCCCGTGCTAATCCATACATCAAATGAGCATCTGCCAACTCCGCATTTGTAAACATTGCACTGACTGCAAAACCACGTTCGTGATGAACACTAACCTGTTGATGCTACGTACTGATGTGCTTGATGGTAGTACTGTAGAGCAATGAGTCGCATGTCAACACTAGCACCGAAGTCAACATTACCTTCCTTCAATTGGGCCAACTGGCGGTGAATCGAGGAAGTACAGTACATACTGACGAAACGAAAATGAGATCTAACATGGAAATTAAGCGTTTCCGGACACATGTCCACATAACATCTTTTCTTTATTTGTGTGTGAGAAATTTTTCCTGAAAGTTTGGCCGTACCTTTTTGTAACACTCTGTATATGCTTTCATGTGAGTCCTAATGTCTCGTGTCTTCTTTTCGTGGTCCTTGTGCGAATTGTATGTTGGTGGCAATAGGATCATGTTGCAGTCGGCTTCAAATGCCGGTTCCCTGAATTTTCTCGGTAATGCTCCTCGAAAGAATGTCACCTTCCGTCCAGGGCTTCCCATATGTGTTCCCGCAGCATCCCTATAACACTTGCGTGTTGTTCAAACTTACCGTTAACAAATGTGGCAGCGCACCTCCGAACTGCTTCGATGTCTTCCTTTAATCCGTGCTGGTGCGGATCCCGAACACTCCAGCATTACTCAACAACACGTCGCACTAGCGTCTTACATCGGGTCTTCTTTTGCACATGAATCATAGAACCACACTTTCCTAAAATTCTTCCAATAGACGTCAGTTGACCATTCGCCTTCCCTACCACAATTCGCACATGCTCGTTCCATTTCATAGCGCTTTGTAGCGTTACGCCCAGATGCACGTCTTCGAACCACTCACATTATCTGCGAACCTATTTCGTTTGCTTGTTGTACCTTGGTTAACAGTCGCAGTTGTACACCATGTCAAATGTTTTGCGGATATCTAGAAATATGGAATATGCGTTTTACCCTTTGAAATATGCGTGCTACCCTTTATCAACAGTTCGCAGTGTATCATGTGAGAAAAGGGCAGGCTGAATTTCGCACGAGCGATGCTTTCTAAAACAAGCAGAATTTCGCAGAAGCGATGCTTTCTAAAAGAGTGCCGATTCGTGGACATAAGATTTCCGGTCTCTATGAAATTTATTGTATTCGAACGCACGATATGTTTCAGAATCATGCTACAAACTAATGTTATAGATACTGGTCTGTAATTCTGTGGGTCCATTCTTTTCCTCTTCTTGTATACAGAAGTCACCTGCGCTTTTTTCCAGTCGATTTGGACTTTGCGCTGAGTGAGAGGTACGCAATAAATGCAGGCTAAGTAAGGGCCAATGCTGAACAGCATTCTTTGCAAATCGGATTGGCATTCCGTCCGAACTTGGCGATTTATTTGTTTTCAAGTCTTTCAGTTGTTTCTCTACGCCAGGGATGCTTATTACTATGCCATCAAATTTTCAAATGTGCATCAATTCCTAAGGGTCCTAACTGTTGAGGTCATCGGTCCCTAGACTTACAAACTACTTAAACTAACTTATGCTAACGACGATACACACACCCATGCCCGAGGTACGACTCGAACCTGCGACAGCTGGAGCTGTGCAATCCGTTACATGGGGCCCTAAACCGCTCGGCCACTCTGCGCGGCTACTTTGCCATCCATATGTGACTTTGTGCTATGGTCAAACGACAGTATGTTTCTACGATTCTCCCGTCTGAACGATTTCTTAAACGCGCAGTTTAAAATTTCTGGTTTCGTTTTACTATCTTCAACTACCACACCAGGCCTTAGACCCGCTTAGCGATTTTAAGCCCGCATCTGGTGGCTGCTTGTTATCAACTTGCAGACATCTGTTCCTGATCCGAGTGGGTGGACAGAGCCTGCCATATTGGCTCCAGCGAAGACTGTGCTCGCTATACACAAGTGAATGCTACCCGTGGTGTGTGCTCTTGAACGCCAGAGCACTAGAAGAGTACCTTGCGGGTAGTGCCCGATAATAACAACGGTTGTGCAGCCGCCTGTGTTCTAGGCTTTGATTCACCTCAGGCGCCGCTCTCACATATATGATTTAGTGTTTCTCGTTCAGTATTGTCTTAACGCCAGTGTCGCCGTATGATGAAGCTGACCCTGTCTGAAATACAGGGTGTTTCAAAAATGACCGGTATATTTGAAACGGCAATAAAAACCAAACGAGCAGCGATGGAAATACACCGTTTGTTGCAATATGCTTGGGACAACAGTACATTTTCAGGCGGACAAACTTTCGAAATTACAGTAGTTACAATTTTCAACAACAGATGGCGCTGCAAGTGATGTGAAAGATATAGAAGACAACGCAGTCTGTGGATGCGCCATTCTGTACGTCGTCTTTCTGCTGTAAGCGTGTGCTGTTCACAACGTGCAAGTGTGCTGTAGACAACATGGTTTATTCCTTAGAACAGAGGATTTTTCTGGTGTTGGAATTCCACCGCCTAGAACACAGTGTTGTTGCAACAAGACGAAGTTTTCAACGGAGGTTTAATGTAAGCAAAGGACCGAAAAGCGATACAATAAAGGATCTGTTTGAAAAATTTCAACGGACTGGGAACGTGACGGATGAACGTGCTGGAAAGGTAGGGCGACTGCGTACGGCAACCACAGAGGGCAACGCGCAGCTAGTGCAGCAGGTGATACAACAGTGGCCTCGGGTTTCCGTTCACCGTGTTGCAGCTGCGGTCCAAATGACGCCAACGTCCACGTATCGTCTCATGCGCCAGAGTTTACACCTCTATCCATACAAAATTCAAACGCGGCAACCCCTCAGCGCCGCTACCATTGCTGCACGAGAGACATTCGCTAACGATATAGTGCACAGGATTGATGACGGCGATATGCATGTGGGCAGCATTTGGCTTACTGACGAAGCTTATTTTTACCTGGTTGGCTTCGTCAATAAACAGAACTGGCGCATATGGGGAACCGAAAAGCCCCATGTTGCAGTCCCATCGTCCCTGCATCCTCAAAAAGTACTGGTCTGGGCCGCCATTTCTTCCAAAGGAATCATTGACCCATTTTTCAGATCCGAAACGATTACTGCATCACGCTATCTGGACATTCTTCGTGAATTTGTGGCGGTACAAACTGCCTTAGACGACACTGCGAACACCTCGTGGTTTATGCAAGATGGTGCCCGGCCACATCGCACGGCCGACGTCTTTAATTTCCTGAATGAATATTTCGATGATCGTGTGATTGCTTTGGGCTATCCGAAACATACAGGAGGCGGCGTGGATTGGCCTCCCTATTCGCCAGACATGAACCCCTGTGACTTCTTTCTGTGGGGACACTTGAAAGACCAAGTGTACCGCCAGAATCCAGAAACAATTGAACAGCTGAAGCAGTACATCTCGTCTGCATGTGAAGCCATTCCGCCAGACACCTTGTCAAAGGTTTCGGGTAATTTCATTCAGAGACTACGCCATATTATTGCTACGCATGGTGGATATGTGGAAAATATCGTACTATAGAGTTTCCCAGACCGCAGTGCCATCTGTTGTTGAAAATTGTAACTACTGTAATTTCGAAAGTTTGTCTGCCTGAAAATGTACTGTTGTCCCAAGCATATTGCAACAAACGGTGTATTTCTATCGCTGCTCGTTTAGTTTTTATTGCCGTTTCAAATATACCGGTCATTTTTGAAACACCCTGTATCTCTCAGTTGTGAAGGTTCTTGGAATGTTCTCTTATAATATTGTTAAGTTATGGTTAATTTTTTAACATTTCTTGTATGTAGCGTACTGGTATATTGTTTTTACATTTGGTGTATCAGTCTGTTCTTACCCATATTCCAGCATTTTGTAAACCTTATTCTGTGCCTTATAGACTATTTCTTGCAGTCTTTAGTTTTGGTAGCAGAATTATCATCAGATTTAGTATGTCTTATGACACTTCTTATTCGTACGTTATTTATACAATAGTGTTTCCTGTACTTGTATCCAACAAACTAAATTTATTATAGTTGTTTTCCAGCCATCGCTTCACCTGCATATGCAGTCAGCACATGCTTTGAACATACCTTTTTCGTCCACTGTCTGTCCATCTCATCCTCCCACAATCTGTGTCTATCTCCTCCTCCCCACAATCCCTGCCTCATCATCTCCTCCTCCATTTGTTCATTTGTATCACCCCCTCTCTCTGAACACACATCCCTTTCCTGTCCTCCCTCTCTTCATTTCCCTGCTCTTCCTTTTCCATCTGCCCACTACTCCTCTGCATATTCCACCTGCCACATGCCTCTCCCCCTCAGATATTCGCTCTGTCCATCTCCTCCTCTATGCATCTCAACCTGTCCCCAGCAATGCACATTGTCATGTGTAGCCCCTACAATACAGTTCAACAATGCAGGCCGATACCATTCCCAAAATACACGTCATACACTGCCACTGACATGTAGGCTACCATACAAATATTCCAGTTGTTCAGGGCAGCCTATAAGCCAGGGGATTGAATAAAAAGCATGTTTCTGCCAATATCTCTGCTCCTATTTGAGCATGACGTTATAAATCCCACAATGCTGATACATGTTTGGCTTACTGTTCCTGTGCAAACTTTGACTGAAATTGATACAGGGGTTTTGGATGAGATCCTGGACACACACACACACACACACACACACACACACACACACACACACACAAACACACACACACTTACTCTCTCTCCCTGCTTCATTAGTTATAGGCGTGTTGATTGACATCTTGTTCCTCTATTATTGTTAAAGCGACGTTTATTTAAAGTCTTTGTCAAGTTCATTTTAAGGTGAGATATACAGTTCATGTGTTTTTTGTTGGAGTTGAATGCAAATAATGCGTCCATATTTTCTTCTTTGATCCACAATGATTAGCTACTTTGTAGCGTAAATAAATATTTTGAAGCTGACATGTATATAAGCCCCTCCCCTTCCCATACCTATTGTAATGCCACCTGTTACAACTTCTAGTGTTTTCTGTGCCCAAAGTGAATGGTTGATAGAGTACATCTTGAGGCATCGAGAATCTGACAATTTGAGAGCTGGGAGAAGTGTGGGGAGTAATCATTCTTGAGGGAAACAAAGGCTCAAATACAGTAAGATGGTTCATATGGGTGCTGGTTACAATACTGACGCAGACAGTTGCACCAAACAATTATTCAGACGGGAGACCACAACGACAATGGGAAGCCGGCCGGGTGGCCGAGTGGTTCTGGGGGCTACAGTCTGGAACCGCGCGACCGCTACGGTCGCAGGTTCGAAACCTGCCTCGGGCTTGGATGTGTGTGAAGTCCTTAGGCTCGTTAGGTTTAAGTAGTTCTAAGTTCTAGGGGACTGATGACCTCAGAAGTTAAGTCCCATAGTGCACAGAACCATTTGATCCTTTTTTTTTTTTTTTTTTTTGGACACTGAGAACAAGAACAAGAAGAACATTTTGTTTTAGAATCCTCGTGGCCCGGTTTGTACCGGTTTGTATTGTGAGAGGACAACAGAGACGCGGATCGCGGCTACTGTGGGCTCGCACCTTCAGCAGCGGCGGCAACAAGGCACTCGCGTGCCGTCGGTCCGTTGCAGCCAGTCGAGCCGTTATTGGGAGGCGGCGCCTTGTTTGCGTTTATGTAGAGCGGCGGCGCCCGCCGTCGATAGAGGGAACACACACACACACACACACACACAGAGAGAGAGAGAGAGAGAGAGAGAGAGAGAGAGAGGGAGAGAGAGAGACGGGCTCGTGATTTTAACGGCTCCCCGTCCATCCAGCGTACTGCCAGCTAGCAGTCTAGAGGCCTCGACGGCCGAAGCAGAATTTACGGCCGCCGCAAGCGGCACAGTCACGCCGACCCTGCGAGAATGCGCCCTGCGCCCAGCTATTTCAGGGCGAGGCCTTATTGCTCACTGCCGGCAGCCCACACAATACCACTGACACTAACGACGCTGCTTTGCTTTTGCTGCGACGGAGGTTAGAAGGCGTCACTATCTGTTTTTGTTTCAATTCCAAGTCATTATTACACTGGAAAGAAAGTGTATGATTCAGGAGAGCCTCAAACATGTACGATATATATGTGCAGACGAAAGCAACAAACGCAAATTTGTACCAAGCCAGGATTTTAGCACGGGTCGCCTGATCACTATCCAGAAACACTAACTACTACGTCACCCTGGCTCATTGGCTTTGCACAACTTCATGGGAAACTCTAACACGTCTCCCTCCTCAATCCAAATTCCTATTCACGTCTCAGATTACTTAGATTCCCTCTGAAACTGAACGGCATTGCAGAGGCTTCCCATCTGTATTGGAATAGCATATCATTATCGAACGAAATGGGGAATCCTCCCTGAAATCCAGTCATTGATGCTTTAATCAAATGAAAATATATACAGGGGAGAGGGGATGGGGGAAGTACCACGTAGGCTGAGGCTTGAATGGGGATTTGGACTGAGAAGGGCTGCGTTCTATGGTAGTCTGTGCAGTTGTGCAAAGCTGTTGTGCTGGTCTGGCGTAGTGGTTACCGCATCCGCCTATTGAGCAGGAGACCCATGTGCAAATCAAGACCTTGGTACCAATTTTTATTCGTCGCTTTCGTTTGCACATACACTTTATTACACTGTAGAGCGACATATTCGTCGGCAAGAAAACAGCGACGAATCATTGATATTAGAATTAATCTTCTTTTTTCACGAGCTCTGTTAAAAAATGTTATGGTGAAACACGTATGTATTCATTACCATCGTGGCGAGGCATGACAGAATCTCTGACCAGAGAGTTATTTATCGTTGCTAGTCTGCGCTTGACCGCGCGTGTCGTCAGTAGTAGCATGTAGCGAGTCGGCAGGAACAGTTGCGTGTAGCGAGTCGGCAAGAACAGTTGTTGTGTGTGGCGAGTCGGCTGAGGTAGTAGTCAGTCGGCAGTAGTGGTAGCGAGTGGACGGTTGTACTGAGCAGGCGTCGGCATGCGTCGACAGCGTGTTCTTCTTGCGACTCTGGTCAGGATTGTGGTGGACGATGAGTATTGTTGTAGAAGGTAATGAAGCAGCATTGCGTACATCTAGTAATTCATGTTAATTGTAATTAATTTGTTCAAAAAATGCCCCAATAATAATTTTTTATAAAGTAACTCTTTTAAAGAAAACTATTCATTTCAATTTAAAGAATATTTCCTGGAGGATTGCCATGATTATACTGCATGTCGCAAGTACTATCGGTCAAGTTATTTATGTCGGCTATTTCACTCATTATACCTCGCGATGTACTATTAACAGTTTCCGCGGCATTTTTACACAAATCACAATTATTTACAAATGAAACAAAGACAATGCAAAACCAACAAACACTATTACAATAAAGAGCAACAAATTGCCGATGATCTGTGGAAGAAAGAGTGACAAATTAGTAAATGCGTTGCGCCAAATGCTAATTACATTTAAGTAAATAAGAGCAGTGTAATCAGAGTACGAAAGATTTATTTAATTCCGGTGTAGTGACTAACAGTGCACATCCGATTGGCAAACATTTTCAAGAATCACAGAATAACCAAATGGTTACACAAAACGTGATAATTGCAGGTTCGTCATCAAACAGCACAGAGAATAGAGCCGGTAATATTGACTTGGATCAAATTATGGCAAGATTGCTACAACAACAAAATGAGAATTTCAAACAACTACTTAATGAAAATACCAAACAACAGAATGAAAGACAAGACGACAATCGCAAACAACTTAGTCAAAGTCTCAAACATCAAATTAATGAAATTAATGAAAAACAAGATAACAATTTCAAACAACTTAATGAAAAATATGACGACCTTAATGAAAAATTAGACAACAATTCCAAACAGTTTAATGAAAACTTAGACAACAATTCCAGACAGCTTAGTGAACAGATTACAGCCGTTGCCGCGCAATGTCATGATACTAAAGAACAGTTACGTGAGGAAATTGAGGCTTGTGCTAGGAAAAGTAGCGATGAAATTAGATCTGTTGCGCAAGAATTAAGAAATATGCAAACAGCTACAACAGAATCACTTAGAGACAAAATTAGTGCAGTCGGTAAACAATGCTCTGAAAAAGCAACACAGTTACGCGACGAGTTTAAATTGATGACAGCAGAACTTTCGCGCACACTGGATGCAAAAGTAGACGCGAAATTCGACCAACAAAATAGTCAAATTGACGAGCGTTTTAATCATCACCTACAAAACAGTGATACGCGTTTCCGTAAATTCATACAGGAACAAAATAAAGTAAAACGACAAGTCATGGAAACAATTACCGCACAGAGACAGGAAGATAAACGTAAATTGTTTGCGAAGGCAAAAACATACGTAGACAACAATATTGTTACGGTGTCAGACGAAATTAATACAATCAAACAGTTGAACACAGAATTGCGTGATGAAATTTCCGATCTAAAATCAAAAACGGACACACACACAGCAGACTTTCAGACAGTGACAGACAGACTCGAACAATTAGAACTAACACAGGATACTGATGTCATTAAAGCTGACGTTAAAAATTGAACGAAACCACACGTAAAATGCAAAAAACAGATTAATGCTCCTGACACTAAAAACGATGATCAGGTAAATATACTGACTGAAAAATATGATGAATTGGCCAGTCGTATTGATGTTATCGAAAGTAATAACGACAGCAAATCAGACGACACTGCACCGATTTTGTTTAACAAAACACCCGAATTCCAAAATTTACAGCAGACGATCAGTGAGATAGATTCGTCTAATAATACATTACGTAGAAAATTGTCAAGTTTACAGCAAGAAGTAACAGAGATGAAAAATATTTCAGTTAATAACACGTCACAGCATATGGCGAATTCCGAACATTTCTCAGTCACACAGCCAGTATAATTTAGGTAATCTACAAAGAGTATGTGAGTTAGATTCCGAATAGTCACAGTCAAACAGATTCTCATACAATCCTGAACCTGTTCCATCATACAGAGACGATAATTTTGATTACAAACATTTTCTATCAGTGAGAAAATTTAAAGTATTTAAAAATGACAGAACACAGATTCACCCCCTGGATTGGATACAACAATTTAGCTTTGCTTTTCCACTGACTTGGCCAGTAACACATAAACTTGAATTTATTTGCAGTTTTTTGGAAGGCGAACCGGCAACTCGTATGAGACCGATCGCGAGGCAATGCTACTCGGTAGAAGAATTTCAGAATGCTTTTCTGTCAGCGTATTGGTCGAAGACGACACAGCGTGGAATTAAGGACCAATTAATTAGTTTACCGAATTATGAGAATTCAAATTTTCCCAGTGTCACGCAATTTTTTGAACACATGGTCCAACAAAACCAGTACTTAAGTGAACCATACAGTGAATCTGCACTTATACAATTATGCATTTCTGAATTACCACGGTCATTAAGAGTGTCACTTTTAACGGATCAGCAGAAGGAAAACATTTCGGCATTCAGAGATCTGTTACAGCTTTTGGAAGTGCAGCAATCGGATTATTCCTTTGTAAACAAAAATTTTTCATATAATAACCAAGGCCAACAAACTTACAGTAATTACGATCAGCCACGTAATTTCAATAGTAAAGGTAGCAGACGCTTCAGGAACGATAACCAACAGAATTTTAATAACAGACAAAATTTTAATTATCAGTATCGACAAAATTATCAGCAAGAAAAACCACATTTTAGTAACAATAGACGTTTTTCTCCGCAACAGCATCAAATCCAGCCGGTTAGCAGTGTGCAAGGTCAGCCAAGCTTTAATGTTTCACCGTGTACGCGTATAGCGTCGGCCTCAACAAATAGTAATGCATAGCAACAAGGAAACCAGTACGTAAAGAAAACACACTACTTCAATTCCTATCGCAATACGCCATATAGAAATGACTATCATGACAGACGTAAAAACAATGAGCACAATTTTCAGCGCACATCTAATAACAGTCGGTCTTACCAACAGCAAAATCATCCGCAAGAACATATTCTCATGAATGACCCAGACAGTAGATATCATCCAGAACGTAATACGTCTGGAAGAAATAACAGAACAGTTCAAATAGTCGAAATGCCACAGAATCCTCCTGATAATAGTAATACGTCAGATAGAATTTGATTAGACACAGTACACAGCAACGCAAGCACTACTTTTGACACACAGAATGTTCATGAAAATGTTATTACTTTTGACGACATCCGAGACACTCTTTTGCAGTAAAGACCAGTTGTTCAGAAAACCATTTCACACCCTGTCATCGAAATTAAAATTGGATCATCGAAATTTTCGGCAGTAATCGATTCTGGACCACCTATGTCAGTTATAAATGAAGAAACTTTCAACGAGTGTAACAAAGAGAATACCTATCCTACGTTACCATTAGGCAAAACGAATGTGAAAGGAGCAGTATCGAGTAAAGGAGTAGATGTTAAATTACAGACACATTTATCATTTTGTATTGCCGGTCACACATTTCACTCAAATTTTTGGATTGTTCCTTTATTGACAACAGACGTTATTTTAGGTACGAATTTTCTGGTACAACACGACGCAGTTATTGATTTTCAAAATTCTTATTTAATGTTAAAGGATGAAAATGAACAACTGGCTTTAGAATTTCAGCACTCATTATCTGCAGAAGAACAAACAATTAATCGCACAGAGGTCATTTCCGTATCACGTAGCATAGACTGTAATTCCACATTGTTCACAGATAAGTACTTACACAACTATAATAGTCCAGACGAAGCCAACTATGTCGTAATACAGACGATTTCTGATAAAGTTAAACAAAGTAGTGCAAATACAGACGACGAACGCACGCAACTACACAAAATTCTTTTACAGCAAGCTCCAGTTTTTGACAACGTTCCTGGTACTATGTCCGGTTTTATGTATGAATTTCAAGTCAAACAGCACCACACATTTAAAGCCAAGCATTATCCCATCCATATATTCACAGAGACCAAGTTAAGAAAGAATTGCAAGCTATGCTTGGCCAAGGAATTATTGAACCGGCAGTTAGTCCGTACATAAACCCGCTACATATTGTTAAGAAAAGGGATGGCTCACTTCGCCTCGTACTTGATTCGCGTCGCATCAATGACATTATTATTAATGAAACAGATCGCCCACAGACACTAGAAGAACTTCTACAGAAATTTCACGGTACTGCTATTTATTCTACATTAGATCTGAAATCGGGATTTTGGCAAATTCAGCTCCATCCGAACTGCAGAAAGTACACAGCATTTCTCTGTTTTGGTGACTGTTATCAATTTTGTAAATTACCATTCGGTTTAACTATTTCTTCTGCAGCTTTTATTCGCGGTTTGAATACAATACTTCCGACAGAACTTAAAGAAAGAATCACAACGTACGTAGATGACATTTTTATTGCACAAGCTAACTGGTCTGAACACAATCTGACTCTTGAACAACTGTTGCAAACTTTTCATGCACAAGGACTCACAGTTAATCTCAGTAAATCGCACTTTGGTAAAACTTCTATAAAATTTCTTGGATACGTAATTTCAGCAGAAGGCATTGCGCCTGACCCGGAAAAACTTAAAGCTTTACGTGACATTACTGTTCCTATGACGAAGAAACAACTACGCAGCTTTTTGGGTTTAATTAACTTTTTTCGTAAATTTATTCATTACTCTGCTTTAGATACCCCTAGATTATGTCAATTGACAGGTAAAAACACTATTTGGTCATGGGATAGGCAAGCACATTCTGAGTTTGTGAACTTGAAAGAAGCTTTGTTGAATGCACCACTTTTATCGCACCCAGATCTTACTAGAAATTTTTCTATTGCTACCGACAGTTCTAACACCGCTTTAGGCGTACATATTTTTCAGGAAATTGAAGAAGATGGTTGTACAGTAATTAATAACATCGCATTTGCAAGTCGCATTTTGTCACCTGCTGAACGAAATTATTCCGTTACAGAACTTGAAACATTATGTGTTGTTTGGGATTTTACGAGATTTCGGCATTTTCTTTATGGAAGACATACCACCGTTTACACAGACCACAGAGCGATACAATTTTTACTTTCGGCTAAATTCACACACGACAGATTAAGCAGATGGAAACTTTACTTGCAGGAATTTAATTTCACAGTTGTTCACATTCCCGGCACACAAGATGTTGTAGCAGATGCACTATCTCGTTCTCTCAGCAACAATCAGCAAGACATCGCAACCAACTTCTGCAAAGCAAATTTCAGCGTCATGTACATTCAACAAGTTGCATTTGATAATTTCATTTCGTCGTCATTACAAGACAGCACAAGAGCAAAATAAAGACAACGTATGGAAAGAGATTAAACACCTCTGGCAAGATAGGAAAAATGTCACGATTAGAAACCATTACACTGTACGCAATGACATTCTGTTTCGCCGCTCTCATCCTGACAGCAACAATTGGTTATTATGCATTCCTGACGAACTTGTTAACAAATTAATCTGGTATACTCATTTAAGTTACGGACATTACGGAGCTAGAAAATGTTTTCTTATACTGGGACAGAACTGTTATTTTACCAACATGGAGAAACTTATACGACGAGTTTTAGCGTCATGTAAAATCTGTCAGAAAGCTAAATCAGATACGACTTCACATATTCCTCCATTACATCCCACTGTACCTGTTAAATTGAGACATATGGCCGCTGTAGACTTTTTGGTCCGATTCCCAGAACTAATAGAGGTTTTTGCTACATCTTTGTCGCTGTTGAACTCACTTCAAAATTTGTTACCTTCACTCCTTTACGCAAAGCTACTGCTAAAACTGTTTCGAAAGCATTTGTAAAACATTTTCTATTTCATGTAGGGCATGTGTTGAAAGTAATTTCCGACAATGGATCACAGTTTCGATCTGCTATATGGACACGTATGTTACGAGCTAGAAACATTTCTCCGATCTATGTATCCAGGTACCATGCTTGTTCTAACCCTTGTGAACGATTAATGAAAGAAATTGGTAAACTGTGTAGAATATACTGCCATAAAAGACATATTGATTGGGACACACATACTCTCATTCCAGAATGTAATTAATTCCATACCAAATGAATCCACTATGCTATCTCCGTCTGTTATATTGAAAAATGTTGAACCACCTAACAAAATTAAAGAATTAGTAACATTTCCTACATCTCGTCGACTACGACACCATGAAATAATTGACATTGCGCTGAACAACACCAAACGTGCCGCAGAGCGCTGGAGAAGACGGCAAAAACAGGTTTGTACAAGCCGTGAATTTCACATTGGACAGAAGATATTAGTACGTACACACTATTTATCCAACAAAGGAAAGAAGATACTTTTTTATTTAACATGCTGTAATGCCATTTGCTAATTTTTATGACCACTTATGCAATTATATTCACATGAATACTTACTGATGATTGTCGTATTTTTCTTGGCAAGTGCCCGGCAAGGTAAAGTTAGCAGGTCGCTCTTCTTGTCGTTACACATCAGACCGTGCACATTTTTCCAGATAAACTAACGTATCTTATGAATAATTATGCAATTTTATATAGTGACATATTAATTTTATTAAATTCTCTCTCCATTAAAGTCTTTAATTCTCGCCTCTATTAACTACACAACATACAAGCTGAACACAAAGAAAGTAACATTTCTTGACATCGTTCTTTATGTATGTACGATTGTTTTCCTGTTTTGTTTGTAAGCACTATGAAATAGTTAAGATATAGCAAACACCAGTTGACTTTGACATTTTTGCCTTATGATATCTCAACATCGTGACTACTTTACTTTTTTTTTGCTGCTACATTGTGATACACTGTGTACATTTTTGCTTCTGAACACTATCTATGTTTTTGACATATTACGTTTTCTGTCATGCTATGCTGTATGCTCAATTATGTTACTATAAACCAGTTTTTATCTAATGGGTATATGAATTAAATGCAAGACATTAATCTTTGTTCATCATTTTCAGAAAGAAATAACGTGTAAAAGAAATAAATTAAACAGAAATGGAAATTTCACCTTCGGAATGAACGAAAGAGGATGCAATACTTCATGATGAAGAGTAAATGGATCAGAATTAACAAGCATTAACAAGAATATACTATACACATCGTAGAATAGAAGTCTTAACTAATTTTTTCTTTCAGAATACAAGGCGATTGATGCAGGCTGTCAGATGGAACTACACATCTTAGTTTTAGTGATGAAATATGCTAGAAATAAGGAATAGTTTTGTAATGAGTAATGAAGTGACTGTTTTTTGCAGATGATAATGAATGGTGATGAATAATGATGAAGAATATGCTACTATGGATAATGAAGTTTTTCTTTACAGGTGCTGATAATAATGGAGTTATGATAATATAGATAATGAAGTGATGGATAATGAAGTTTTTTCTTTACAGATGAGGATAATGTTGAAGTTATGTATTTATGCTATGTAGTTATTTAAGTATTAGTTGCAGTTCGTTTTGACAGTATGTGTTATATTGCATAGTATGATGACTGAAGGTTTTGGAAAGGACAGCTAGGGAACACATTTTTTTATATACACATTTCACTACCTGTTAATTCGAAGTTCACTACTTTTCAGCATAAAATAAGTTTCTACTTTCAGTTTAATAATCCATTTTTGTATTTTGCAGGAGAAATTATTTATGAAATTAATGTGCTATAAGCAGTTGTTCACTAAACCTATGTCATTTATGAATGTGATTACATATACTCTACTTGTTTCATAATCTTGCTACAGCTGACTCATGACGAATGACATTACACATCTTCATTTGCAGCAACAACTCAAAAGCAAATATTTTCATTCTTCAGTAATTACCAAACGCAATGCATTGCTTAAAAAAGTATACAATGCTTTGTAATTAGGCAATGAGTGCCAATGTTCTCTGTAAAACGATTTATGTACATTATTCTGCAATATTATGTCATTTATTAGCTTTTGTTTTCAATGATGACTTCTGATGGTTTACAATTACGCAATGAGTATAAATGTTCTCTGTAAAACAACTCATGAACATTATTCAGTAGTACTATGTCATTTATTACCTCCTGTTTTCAATGATGACCTCTGATGGTTTATAATTAGGCAATGAGTGCCAGTGTTCTCTGTAAAACGACTCATGAACATTATTCTGTAATACTATGTCATTTATTACCTCCTGTTTTCAATGATGACTTCAGATGGTTTATAATTAGGCAATGAGTGCCAATGTTCTCTGTAAAACGATTTACGTACATTATTCAGTAATACTATGTCATTTATTACCTTCTGTTTTCAATGATGACTTCTGATGGTTTACAATTAGGCAATGAGTGCCAATGTTCTCTGTAAAACGATATATGTACATTATTCTGTAATACTATGTCATTTATTAGCTCCTGTTTTCAATGATGACTTCTGATGGTTTATAATTAGGCAATGAGTGCCAATGTTCTCTGTAAAACGATTTATGTACAATATTCTGTAAAAATATGTCATTTATTAGCTCTTGTTTTCAATGATGACTTCTGATGGTTTATAATTAGGCAATGAGTGCCAATGTTCTCTGTAAAACGACTCATGAACATTATTCTGTAATACTATGTCATTTATTACCACCTGTTTTCAATGATGACTTCTGAGTTTATAATTAGGCAATGAATGCCAATGTTCTCTGTAAAACGATGTCATTTATTAACTCCTGTTTTCAATAATGACCTCTGATGGTTTATAATTAGGCAATGAGTGCCAATGTTCTCTGTAAAACGACTCATGAACATTATTCTGTTATACTATGTCATTTATTACCACCTGTTTTCAATGATGACTTCTGATGGTTTATAATTAGGCAATGAGTGCCTATGTTCTCTGTAAAACGACTCATGAACATTATTCTGTAATACTATGTCATTTATTACCACCTATTTTCAATGATGACTTCTGATGGTTTATAATTAGGCAATGAATGCCAATGTTCTCTGTAAAACGATGTCATTTATTAACTCCTGTTTTCAATGATGACCTCTGATGGTTTATAATTAGGCAATGAGTGCCAATGTTCTCTGTAAAACGACTCAAGAACATTATTCTGTAATACTATGTCATTTATTACCACCTGTTTTCAATGATGACTTCTGATGGTTTATAATTAGGCAACGAGTGCCAATGTTCTCTGTAAAACGATTTATGAACATTATTCTGTAATACTATGTCATTTATTACCTTCTGTTTTCAATGATGACCTCTGATGATTTATAATTAGGCAATGAGTGCCAATGTTCTCTGTAAAACGACTCATGAACATTATTCTGTAATACTATGTCATTTATTACCACCTGTTTTCAATGATGACTTCTGATGGTTTATAATTAGGCAACGAGTGCCAATGTTCTCTGTAAAACGATTTATGAACATTATTCTGTAATACTATGTCATTTATTACCTTCTGTTTTCAATGATGACTTCTGATGATTTATAATTAGGCTATTAGTGCCAATGTTCTCTGTAAAACGATTAATGTACATTATTCAGTAATACTATGTCATTTATTAGCTCTTGTTTTCAATTATGACTTCTGATGGTTTATAATTAGGCAATGAGTGCCAATGTTCTCTGTAAAACGATTTATGAACATTATTCTGTAATACTAAGTCATTTATTACCACCTGTTTTCAATGATGACTTCTGATGGTTTATAATTAGGCAATGAGTGCCAATGTTCTCTGTAAAACGATTTATGTACAATATTCTTTAAAACTATGTCATTTATTAGCTCTTGTTTTCAATGATGACTTCTGATGGTTTATAATTAGGCAATGAATGCCAATGTTCTCTGCAAAACGATGTCATTTATTAACTCCTGTTTTCAATGATGACCTCTGATGGTTTATAATTAGGCAATGAGTGCCAATGTTCTCTGTAAAACGACTCATGAACATTATTCTGTAATACTATGTCAGTTATTACCACCTGTTTTCAGTGATGACTTCTGATGGTTTATAATTAGGCAATGAGTGCCAACGTTCTCTGTAAAACGATTTATGTACAATATTCTGTAAAACTACGTCATTTATTAGCTCTTGTTTTCAGTGATGACTTCTGATGGTTTATAATTAGGCAATGAGTGGCAACGTTCTCTGTAAAACGATTTATGTACAATATTCTGTAAAACTATGTCATTTATTACCTCTTGTTTTCAATGATGACTTCTGATGGTTTATAATTAGGCAATGAGTGCCAATGTTCTCTGTAAAACGACTCATGAACATTATTCTGTAATACTATGCCACTTATTAGCTCCTGTTTTTAATGATGACTTCTGATGGTTTATAATTAGGCAATGAGTGCCAATGTTCTCTGTAAAACGACTGATGAACGTTATTCTGTAATACTATGTCATTTATTAGCTGCTGTTTTCAACGATGACTTCTGATGGTTTATAATTGGGCAATGAGTGCCAATGTTCTCTGTAAAACGACTCATGAACATTATTCTGTAATGGTATATACATGGTACAGAAATGTTCAATAACTGGGCAATGAGTGCCATTATTTACTGGTTTAATTCTCAATGAAGACTAGAATGTGATTTAATGTACTTCACCTTCTGACCTAATTACCTGGAATTACTGCAATATCCGGTTGTCCTGTATATCCTCATGATCATGGAGCACTATATTTGGCTTTTGCACTAATTCTAAGTGGGTGTACCTTACAAGAACGTGGTGTTGACACGACATGCTGTCCACCACTGTGAGCGATGGAGATGCTAGTATGGTCCCACTGTTTGGTGTACTACCAAAACATGGAGTATTACTACGACATTTCAGTGTCTTGGCTACGCTGATTAATACTTCTGGGAATAGAACTTCAGATTGTCTCACTTGGTGTTGTGCTTCTGTAGAAAGATACGGACTTTCAGTACAGCTGCGTGCAACCTGAAGTGCTACAACCATGATGCAATCCTTCCCTTTCCTATCCTAAATCTTGTAACATAGTGAAAATCATTTTTGCTAACATGATTTGTATTCATGACCTATACATTTTGTGATTTGCTGATATGTTCTGCACTACAGTACGAGTGCACTTTTTTCATTTGTTAACATGATTTCTACTAATTGCATATACATTTTTGATTTGCTGATATGTTCTGAACTACAGTGCATGTGCACTTATGTCATTTGTTAATTTGTTTCGTACTCATTGTATATATATTTTGTCATTAACTGATATGTTCTGTACTCGGTGCATGTGCACTATATTTACTTCATGTTCTACACCTATATATCTGTACATTCTGTGAGTGTAAAGTTAGTTAGTTAACAAAAATTTGTTGCTCATGGCAAGTCCAAGTGACTCACCATCGCTGCCAAATTTTTGCCCCCCCAGAGGAGGGTTATGAAACACGTATGTATTCATTACCATCGATGGGGAGGTATAACAGAATCTCTGACCAGAGAGTTATTTATCGTTGCTAGTCTGCGCTTGACCGGGCGAGTCGTCAGTCGTAGCATGTAGCGAATCGGCAGGAACAGTTGCGTGTAGCGAGTCGGCAAGAACAGTTGTTGTGTGTGGCGAGTCAGCTGAGGTAGTAGTCAGTCGGCAGTAGTGGTAGCGAGTGGACGGTTGTACTGAGCAGGCGTCGGCATGCGTC
Organism: Schistocerca piceifrons; assembly: GCF_021461385.2. Lineage (NCBI taxonomy): Eukaryota > Metazoa > Arthropoda > Insecta > Orthoptera > Acrididae > Schistocerca > Schistocerca piceifrons. The sequence continues at coordinate 425,991,345 of NC_060138.1, forward strand.
GACGGCGTGTTCTTCTCGCGACTCTGGTCAGGATTGTGGTGGACGATGAGTATTGTTGTAGAAGGTAATGAAGCAGCATTGCGCACATCTAGTAATTCATGTTAATTGTAATAAATTTGTTCAAAAAATGCCCCAATAATAATTTTTTATAAAGTAACTCTTTTAAAGAAAACTATTCATTTCAAGTTAAAGAATATTTCCTATGCATTTCCTCCAAGAATCAAAATTAAATATACGCCAGCATTGCACGAAGCTGTGTTGATAAATAAGAGCAGATATAAATGCAGTTTTTATTGAGGTAAGAATTTTGCTTTTTATTCAGAATACAGGGCCAAAGGTCAGCGCTGCTGCGCTTATAAAATTTATCAGGTTTAGTTATTTCTGTTCAGATGTTACATTTCGTTAATGGTTCAATATTTAATTAATATTATTGTTGTTGGTTTTTGGTCAATTTTCATTTATCAATTTTGTGGGGAGTTTAAGCTTAGTTCCATTTCACATTTTTTACTAAACATTATTCTGTTGGGAGGTTATATTTGGCACCATTTTCTTATTTTTAATTTAACATTTTTCGTGTGGAGAGGTTACACTTGCCTCATTATCATTGTCTTGCATTTTTGTGGGGAGGTTACAATGGTCATTATTAGTTTCTCTAATAAAAACTAAAATAAATCAAATTAAAAGACTAGGTATCTATATAAGCTGACAATGTGAGTTAAACATTATGGGTATCACTATAACGATTACATTTGTAACTACAGTGGAATCGTGATTTCTATTACGGTATATTGATGACATATTTTTTGAACCCTGTGATTTCCACTGAATGAAAAACAAGTATTTTGTGGCACATACGTATGGCTTCTTTTTCGCTTGGCGTCTTCCGTGACCTGGAATACTTATACAGGGTGTTACAAAAAGGTACGGCCAAACTTTCAGGAAACATTCCTCACACACAAAGAAAGAAAATATGTTATGTGGACTTGTGTCCGGAAACGCTTACTTTCCATGTTAGAGCTCATTTTATTACTTCTCTTCAAATCACATTAATCATGGAATGGAAACACACAGAAACAGAACGTACCAGCGTGACTTCAAATACTTTGTTACAGGAAATGTTCAAAATGTCCTCCGTTAGCGAGGATACATGCATTCACCCTCCGTCGCATGGAATCCCTGATGCGCTGTGCAGCCCTGGAGAATGGCGTATTATAACACAGCCGTCCACAATACGAGCACGGAGAGTCTCTACATTTGGTACCGGGGTTGCGTAGACACGAGCTTTCAAATGCCCCCATAAATGAAAGTCAAGAGGGTTGAGGTCGGGAAAGTGTGGAGGCCATGGAACTGGTCCGCCTCTACCAATCCATGGGTCACCGAATCTGTTGTTGAGAAGCGTACGAACACGTCGACTGAAATGTGCAGGAGCTCCATCGTGCATGAACCACATGTTGTGTCGTACTTGTAAAGGCACATGTTCTAGGAGCACTGGTAGAGTATCCCGTATGAAATCATGATAACGAGCTCCATTGAGCGTAGGTGGAAGAACATGGGGCCCAATCAAGACATCGCCAACAATGCTGCCCAAACTTTCACAGAAAATCTGTGTTAATGACGTGATTGCACAATTGCGTGCGGATTCTCGTCAGCCCACACATGCTGATAGTGAAAATTTACAATTTGATCACGTTGGGATGAAGCCTCATCCGTAAAGAGAACATTTGCACTGAAATGATGATTGACACATTGTTGGATGAACCATTCGCAGAGGTGTATCCGTGGAGGCCAATCAGCTGCTGATAGTGCCTGCACCCGCTGTAAATGGTACGGAAACAACTGGTTCTCCCGTGGCACTCTCCATACAGTGACGTGATCAACGTTACCTTGTACAGCAGCAACTTCTCTGATGCCAACATTAGGGTTATCGTCAACTCCACGAAGAATTGCCTCGTCCATTGCAGGTGTCCTCATCGTTCTAGGTCTCCTCCAATTGCGAGTCATAGGTTGGAATGTTCCGTGCTCCCTAAGACGCTGATCAATTGCTTCGAACGTCTTCCTGTCGGGACACCTTCGTTCTGGCAATCTGTCTCGATGCAAACGTACCGCGCCACGGCTATTGCCCCATGCTAATCCATACATCAAATGGGCATCTGCCAACTCCTCATTTGTAAACATTGCACTGACTGCAAAACCACGTTCGTGATGAACACTAATCTGTTGATGCTACGTACTGATGTGCTTGATGCTAGTACTGTAGAGAAAGAGTCGCATGTCAACACTAGCACCGAAGTCAACATTACCTTCCTTCAATTGGGTCAACTGGCGGTGAATCGAGGAATTTCAGTACATACTGACGAAACTAAAATGAGCTCTAACATGGAAATTAAGCGTTTCCGGACACATGTCCACATAACATCTTTTCATTATTTGTGTGTTAGGAATGTTTCCTGATAGTTTGGCCGTACCTTTTTGTAACACCCTGTATATTTTTGTTTATAGCATTTACTTTACATTTGGGATGTTGTATACAGGCTGAGTCACTAACTGTTGCCACCTAAAACAATTCCGAAAGTATGATAGTAGCTGATAAGTTTGTGAGTCAAATGTAGCATGGGACAACTGGAGCCATAATATGAAGTTGATTTATTGTTGCTTGGTGGGGTCGCATCAGTGATATGAAGGTCAACTTTGTTTGTTTAAATGGGATGCTACAGTTTGGTACTTATTTTCTGATAGCGGCTATCGAGACGAATCCAATGATGTGTAACAGTAAGATCCTTGAAGGGCAACGAAAGTCACAAAGGTGGCATAACGTCCATTTACAAGATCATGCATTGAGTGCTATTCCTTGCTACTTCGGTACTTATCGAAGCACATGTTCTGACAATGCTGTCTCTCGTATATAGTGCAAATGTTAATAATTCGCCGCTGGCCGGTGTGGCCGTGCGGTTAAAGGTGCTTCAGTCTGGAACCGCGTGACCGCTACGGTCGCAGGTTCGAATCCTGCCTCGGGCATGGATGTGTGTGATGTCCTTAGGTTAGTTAGGTTTAAGTAGTTCTAAGTTCTAGGGGACTGATGAACACAGCAGTTAAGTCCCATAGTGCTCAGAGCCAATTATTCGCCGAATACGGCGTATGCATTAACGTGCCATTGACATATAAACACCATTTGACGGTTTCACGATACAACGCTAAAAGGAACGGTAAGACTAGTATCGTGGAATCAAGCGAATGTGAATGACGTATTCCTGCGAAGAACAAGTCGATACGCTTCTCGTTTACGAAGAATGCCAACGAAGTTCAGTAAGAGCTAAAGACTTAAACGCTGAGAGATATCCTGAACGTACTCACCCTGCATGCCGGACATTTAAATATGTGTATGATACATTGAGAACAACTGATTCTTTAACGTCTCGGAAACATATGCGGCAAAGGAATGTTACTAACGAGGAATGGAAATTGGTACTCTTGCCACTGTGGCTGGAGATCCTAGTGTTAGCTCGCGTCAAATCGCAAGCGATTCTCGCTACAAATCGCAAGGGAATCTGCATCGCCATAAATATCATCCTTACCATATCAGTCTCCACTAGGAATTAACTGGTACGGATTGTATGGGTCGCATTGAATTCTGTCGATGGGCTCGACTTCACATTCCGTGGGATGACACATTTATTAGTTTGATTTTATTTACTGAAGGGGCTACGGTCACGAACCATGGAAATGTTAATTTGCATAACGTGCATTATTTGGCAACTAAAAATCCATGTTGGCAGCGGCAATTTGCCACCAAAAACCGTGGTCGGTGAATGATTGGTATGGGATTCTATAGGACAGTATTATAGGCCCCTATATCATCGAACGAAATCTTAATGGTAGGAAGTACACCCCATTCCTGCAAGAAACAGTAGGTCTGTTATTGGAAGTGATACCTTTAGGAACAAGGAACAGAATGTGGTATCAACACGATGGGTGTCCGGTATGTTTTTCGCTGATGGCTAGAAATGAGTTGCAGAGACAATTCCCAAATCGTTGAATTGGACGAGGAGGAGATGTGTCGTGGCCGGCTCGTTCCCCAGATTTGACGCCTCTGGACTTTTTCTTGTGGGGATTCAAAAAAACATTTGCTTATAAAGACGTTCCAACTACACCTGAAGATATGCGAGAGGGCATTGTCAGCCGGCCTGGGTGGCCGTACGGTTCTAGGCGATTCAGTCTGGAACCGCATGATCGCTACGTTCCCCGCATGTTCGAATCCTGCCTCGGGCATGGATATCTGGAATGTCCTTAGGTTAGTTAGGTTTAAGTAGTTCTAAGTTCTAGGGGACTGATGACCTCAGATGTTAAGTCTTATAGTGCTCAGAGCCATTTTGAAGCATTTGAAGAGCATTGTCACGGCATATGCTTAGATGTGATAAGGAATACCACTCAGTCCATGATAATAAGACTGCAGCGCAGCTTTGATACCAATGGCCAACACTTCGAACGCATTCTGTAAATGGATGTTCATGCTACCTTTGTGAACTTCGTTGACCTTCAAAGACCTGACTGTTACACATCATTGGATTCGTCTCGATAGTCGCTGTCAGAAAATATTTACCAAACTATAGCATCCCATTTAAAAAAACGAAGTTGACCTTCATATCTCTGAAGCTACCTTTCCTACCAACAAAAAACCAACGTTATATTATGCCCCCCGTTGTCCTATGCAACTTTTGTCTCACAAACTTTTCAGCTACTATCATACTTTCGAAGTTATCCTTGGTAGCAATAGTTAGTGACTCATCCTCTATTAAGACTGTAAAGAGTCTGGCAGTTAGCTCATATATATATATATATATATATATATATATATATATATATATATATATATATATATATATATATATATATATACGTCTTCTCCCACCTTCCAAACTTCAGAGACGTTTTTCTGGGAATTTTGAGGAAGTCTACGCTACAGAGAGAAAATTCGTTCTGGTTAATTCTTTTGCAGGACATTCAGTTCTTCCATCGGATGTACATCATCTATCCTTCTAAGTGTATTTCTTTATACTTACGTATATAAATCTGTCATTTATGTAGTAGGCATACCTGTAACGATTACAAATTTAGATTTAGGCGTCATACTTATCCCCGCTCTCTTCCGTCTCACTATAGTGTTACTGTCAACTCGTATGTACCTCTTACAGTTATTTATTATTAAGCTCTGTCACAGCTCCACTGCCGATGATAAAATGTGCTATGTTTTTGCGCTTCACTCACGATGTGGTGCTCGTAGGAGGTCACCTATACTGTATCCGCTTTCACGATAGTCGGCTATAGATTTATGATGGCCTTATGAGACGAAAACTATTTACTAAAATAAATCAATCCTGCATAGCAACCAAATTTTTATGATTTTCATTTTATAAATAGTAAAACTTGTTCTCTTGTCCATTTCCTGCTAGGTATGTGCAACGATCGCTGAAAGCGGTGTAAATATCCATAGGACTGGGTGGAGGTACAGGTAGGGATGATGTGAAGGCGAGCTGTACATTATTTGTATTTGTATTTGTATGGTTCATACAGCTGTAACTGGATAAGAGGTAACTCGCGTGATTTCAGTTGAGGTGCTACTGAAAATATATGTGCACAGATTAAGTAACAAATGAGAAATACTGATAAAACAGAAATGCAAAGAGGTATTTTGAAGACCCCTACAAGAAGAAGGCACATGTTACTGAGACATTAGCTACGACATCCAGGAATAGTTGACCCGACGCATGGAGGAAGCAGCAGAGGGGAAAGGCCATGCGTGGAGAAAACGACTAAAATATACTGAACACGGATGAAGAAATAAAACTTTGAGGGCAGTGTTTAGGTAGACATGAAAAAGTAGGAAAAAATGGACGGAAGTAGCAGAGAATTAGACTGACTGATGACATGATGGTTTTGACAATACGATAATTTTCAGATAGCCGAGTTCTGCACCTCTAACACCTAAAAAAGCGACTAGATACGTCATTTTGCAAAGGTACTCACCGGCTGACATTCTGGCTGATTGTCGATGACGAATAACTCTTATAGATGGGAAAATCGTACGCAGTTCCTCTGTCACCAAAGTTACCAGTTGGATGAAGCAGTAGACAGTCCGAAATGTTAGATCACCAAACGTGCCAAGCAGACTGTACAATGTTCCATTAATATTTTCGTACTATCCCTCCGTCACAGCCCTATATCCATACACTTCGTGTTATTTGCTATTTTTTGGCATTTTTAAGTTTTTTTTAGTTTGGCTTCATGTTGGATATCGATAGCCAAGCAGCAAAATTTGGTTAACCTGTAACCAGCAGGAAAAATAATTCTTGCCTGCTGCCAATGTTTCATGAAGTGTCGTCGTTGTTCATGATGTGCCGACGCTGGGCGTAATGTGTTAGTCAATTCGTTGGCATCGAACTTGAGATGCAGATTCGTTGTGGTGTCTCTCTTGATATAACATGGATGACACTGCACAAATCTCCAGATTATGTTTAGTTTAATCATTCGCGCGGCGTTCAAGGTATATCTGTGATTTTCGTTGCGGAGAAATTCATTTGTGTCGCGGCAATACGGTACTTTTCTGAATGAAATAGCAAATTGAATTTTATAGAGAAAGAACAGTTCCAATAATAAACAGTTCTTCCTCTGACCCGAGTATGAAATGAAACTGACACCACTGATGTCGCAAACGGCAGTGGTTGGAGATCAGTGGAATGCACCCTACAGACCATGTAGCTCAGACCATGTAGCTCAGAACTGTCCTTGAAGTAACCGATTTCTAACAGTTCGTTGTGTCAGTGTGATGCCAGATGCTTCCAGAGCTGCTGCTGGAGACGCAGTACGATGCTCCGCAGCCATACGTCCACCGCGACGGTCTTCCCTAGAGCAGAGCCACGTGGCCATCCGGAACAGTCTCTTCTTGCGATCGTACCTTCCCCTGACCACCGCTACCAGCAGTCGTGTACAATGACTACGTTCCTGCAGTCTTTCTGCAACATCGCGGAAGCAGCATCCAGGTTCACGTAGACCTATTACACGACGTCGCTCAAACTCAGTGAGGTTTTGGTAATGAGGTCTTTGTCAACTTTAAATGTATTCTTGACTAACATCAAGTTGTACCGTCACAACAGGTTTCGTTACATAGTTAAAATCAGTGTTACAATAAATTGCTATCAGCTGCTAGACATTATCAGCTTAAATTCAATTACTTTACGTAATTAATGAACAGTGAAATAATCTCAGCCCCAAATTACATGCATGTAGAAACAATTATGCATCAAAGCCTTTCATTATCGTTACAATATGCACGTCCTGTGTCCCTATTTACATTTCCCCACCTCTTCTTAAAGGACATGGTCAGGTGTGAATGTTTTGAGTGTGGTAGCAGACGAACCAGAGATGTAGTGGGTATCAGAATTTTCTACCAACTTTAACACGGTCAGTAGAAGGCAAAGAGCAGGAACAGGAGGGTTCGACCAGAGGTGCGAAAGTCTAAAAAAACGTTAAAACGTTTTCTTAGCAGAGGTTGGCCATGTGCCTCCCCCACCACTTCGCGCTGCTCGGGAGAAAGAGCCGCGCAACGGTTACGGGGAGTTTTTTGGAAGACAGGTAAGCGACCAGACGTTCCTTCAGAACGCTGCGTCGAAATCAGGACAAAGGTATTTGAATGTTTAAATATGTTTAATGTTAACAATTTATTTATCAGAAGCTTTTACGCGATTGATTAATTAAGAAGCATTTATTGATTTTTATTCAATTTATCCGGTAAAAGAATAATCTTCTCCGTTCGATATTTCCGTTACGACCCGCCACTTAGTGCGTAGTTTCAAACTGCAACAGCCGAGAAAGCTAATAAAGGGAGTTTTAGCCAGTTTTTGCGATTGCTGAACATTTATGCTAGCGTGTGTCGATGTTTAACAAATTATCGAAAATTTAGTAACGAGTGTAGCTTTTCTAAGATGAATCGTTTCGTATTCAAGCACTTCGCGCTGGAGATATTAGCCACGAGCTCTGCTCGATCCCAACCACTGTACATAGAAAATCTGCATAGAGAAATAGTTACGATATTTGCATTTCAGTGATAACTTAGTGCATGTGTATGCATCAGCATAGTAGTGTAGTGACCACGTGCTCTCCAATATTTTCCTTCCCCCCACAGGACGATGCAAATCAAAGGCAACACGGCTTGTAATGGACCTAAACATCAATTCTAAAGCGGACAGAATGGTCAGAGAGAGAAAAAAAGTATGCATAAGATCCTTCCCCACAGCAGGATTATATAAAAAAGAAAAAAAGTAATCCCTGCTGATAAAATTAAGCAAACGCCCTTCTCAGCCTGCCACAGGCAGGGAGAATTAACGACATTTACGATCTAAATACCAGTCGTTGGAAGTTTGCAAAGTCACTACGTCCAGTCTCAATGAGCACTACCACTTAATACCATTACAGCGCGTATTTAAAGCAAACCTGATTTGCATCGTGATAGTGGCGCTATTAGAGCGACTCTTATGCGACTGGCGCGAAATTTGAATAGACGTAATTTTTCAGATGTAGAAATACGCTCTTCATCTTGCGATTACCTCGCACAACTCTTTCTTATTGTTGCAATGTTTTTGCGTTAGTGTATACGAAACCTCGTAAACGGATACGTTCTATTCTCATTCTTGTGTGGCTCATCCACGAACACTTTAACGCAATCGTTTATGCAGACAAAATCCAAAGGCGATAGTTGCTCCAGAGCTAATCAGTACGTGAGCTGAACACTGCACACCTCAAGGAGGTGGACAAAATAGTTTGACTGTACTCCAGAAGAGCGGCTGTAACCGGCCTGCCATGGTATACGGACGTCGACGCAGGACTACTGGTGGCCAGTTTACTGCTCCAGCAACCGCTCTGCTGCGGATGACCGCGGGCCCGCGTTATCATTTCATATTACCGCCGCGCCGGCTGCGACCCCGCAAAGCCGAACGAGGGGATCTTCGCGAAACATTAAGTTCGGAACAGCGGTGCCGCCAAATGTACTTTAACGGCGACATTACGGCAATATGAGTTAAACGCAACTCGCGATCTGCATATTAACAAGCACCGGCGCGCCGGCTCCGTGCCGCGCCCTGGCCCGCCGTGCTGTGATGTGGCGTGGTGTGGGGCTTTGGACGATCCGAATCCGATATACCGCAAAAGGCCGTTAAGCTGACCGCCCGCCAGCCGCAGCCTGGCTCGCAGCCGAGGGCGGCGCGCTGGACAAAGCGTAGCGCTCCTCCCGGTCTCTGCATTCGCAACTGGCTGCAGAGCCGGTCAGTCTCACAGCTACAAAGAATAGGTGCGCAATGTATTAGACTTACGTTTCACTGAGACCCGACCTCATTTGAGACAGTTATACCCCCTGATTACTCCTGTTGCCGGGAGAATGGAATTAAATGCTCTACATAAACTGTTTTTCTGAACTACGAGGGGCGTTCAATAAACAATGCAGCTCTTATTTTCTCCCCAGTTTTGGTTCAAAAACTGCTGGATTGGTTGTGGGACATCGCAGAACATTCCCGCTTCAGACCCTATAGTTTCATGAAGTACGGGTACAAGTAGCTTTCAAAAAGGGTATCTATAGCAGAGGTGCGTTCCAGGCAGAGACCTGTCATTGAGTTTCTTGTGGCGCAATACCAGAGCATCTCAGATACTCATAGGCACTTGCAGAATGTCTACGGAGACGTGGAAGTGAACAAAAGCACGGTGAGTTGTTGGGCGAGCCGTGTCTCATCACCACAACAAGGTCGCACAAACCTGACTGACCTCTCGCCGACCGACAGCACACAGCTGTGACTCCTGCAATGTTGGAAGGTGCGGGCACTCATTCGAGGTGATCGGCGGATCACAGTCAAACACCTCGCTGTTGAACTGGACGCCTCTGTTGATAGTGCTGACACACTCGTCCGCCAGTTGGCGTATTTAAAGGTGTCTGCCCGCCGGGTTCCTCGCCGCCTAACAGAAGACCATAAAGAGCAACAAAGGACCATCTGTGCTTTACGAGACTCATCATGATCATTTTTTGGCGAACTTCCTGACAGGCGATGAAACATGGGCCGGAAAGAAAACCGGCAATTCATGCAGTGGTGCCAAACAACCTCTCCTCCGAAGAAAAAATTCAAAGCCGCACCCTCATCCGGTAAAGTCATGGCAACGATCTCCTGGCGCTCTGAGTAGGTTTCTCTGTCTGTTGTTCTCCTGCATGGTGCAACGGTCAGTTCTGAAGTGTTTTGTGTTACCATCAGGAAAATGAAGAAACGACAACAGCGTGGTCGTCGCAACAAAAAAAAAAGACGCAGCAAACGATTCTCTTTGTTGATGACAGTGGTTCTAGGCGCTTCAGTCTGGAACCACGCGACCGTTACGGTCGCAGGTTCAAATCCTGCCTCGGGCATGGATGTTCAAATGGCTCTGAGCACTATGGGACTTAACATCTATGGTCATGAGTCCCCTAGAACTTAGAACTACTTAAACCTAACTAACCTAAGGACAGCACACAACACCCAGTCATTACGAGGCAGAGAAAATCCCTGACCCCGCCGGGAATCGAACCCGGGAACCCGGGCGTGGGCATGGATGTGTTTACGTTTAAGTAATTCAAAATTATAGGGTACTGATGACCTCGGATGTTAAGTCCCATAGTGCTCAGAGCCATTTGAACCATTTCTTGATGACAATGCAAGGCCTTACGCAAATCTGCGCACCTGAGGGGAGCTCACAAAATTTCATTGGACTGTTCATGCACCCTACAGCCCGGATCTCGCATCTTCCCTCGTCCATCTGCTTGGCCCAATTAAGGATGAACTCCTCGGGAATCAGCACTTCGACGACGGGGAAGTCATTGATCCAGCAAGACGTGGGCTCCGACGCCGACCAGTAGAGTGGTACCATACAAGCATACATGCCCTCTCAGTAAAGTGGTGTTAGGCCATCGCATTAGCGGAGAGGGTGTTGTACAATGTTGTACAATAGGGCTCTGTAGCTAAAACGGTGTGGAACAGTAGGGTGTGTTGAAATCTTGAATAAAACTAAACCACTTTCAGGCAAAGACTTATTGGATTCCTTATAGATTGCACCTTGTATATACTGTTTTGTGCTCTTGACCAATTCCGAACTCATCAACAGTTTCAAGCTACCACAGAGGACGTATCAAAGATATATATGGATATATATACAGGGTGAGTCACCTAACATTACCGCTGGATATATTTCGTAAACCACATCAAATACTGACGAATCGATTCCACAGACCGAACGTGAGGAGAAGGGCTAGTGTAATTGGTTAATACAAACCATAAAAAAATGCACTGAAGTATGTTTTTTAACAGAAACCTACGTTTTTTAAATGGAACCCCGTTATTATTGTTAGCACATCTGAACATATAAACAAATACGTAATCAGTGCCGTTTGTTGCATTGTAAAACGTTAATTACATCCGGAGATATTGTAACCTAAAGTTGACGCTTGAGTACCAGTCCTCCGCTGTTCGATCGTGTGTATCGGAGAGCACCGAATTACGTAGGGATCCAAAGGGAACGGTGATGGACCTTAGGTACAAAAGAGACTGGAACAGCACATTACGTCCACATGTTAACACCATTTTATTGGTCTGTTTCACTGACGCACATGTACATTACCATGAGGGGAGAGGTACACGTACTCACGTGGTTTCCGTTTTCAATTACGGAGTGGAATAGAGTGTGTCCCGACATTTCAGGCCAATAGATGTTCAATGTGGTGGCCATCATTTGCTGCACACAATTGCAATCTCTGGCGTAATGAATGTCGTACACGCCGCAGTACATATGGTGTAATGTCGCCGCAGGCTGCCACAATACGCTGTTTCATATCCTCTGGGGTTGTAGGCACATCACGGTACACATTCTCCTTTAGCGTACCCCACAGAAAGAAGTCCAGAGGTGTAAGATCAGGAGAACGGGCTGGCCAATTTATGCGTCCTCCACGTCCTATGAAACGCCCGTGGAACATCCTGTCAAGGGTCAGCCTAGTGTTAATTGCGGAATGTGCAAGTGCACCATCATGCTAATAGCACATACGTCGACGCGTTTCCAGTGGGACACACTCTATTCCACTACGTAATTGAAAACGGAAACCAAGTGTGTACGTTTACCTCACCCCTCATGGTAATGTACATGTGCGTCAATGAAAAAGACCAATAAAAAGGTGTTAGCATGTGGATGTAATGTGCTGTTCCAGTCTCTTCTGTACCTAAGGTCCATCACCGTTCCTTTTGGAGACCTACGTAATTCGGTGCTCTCCGATACACACGATCGAACAGCGGAGGAGTGGTACTCAAGCGTCAACTTTAGGTTGCAATATATCCGGATGTTATTAACATTTTACAATGCAACAAACGGCACTGATTACGTATTTGTTTATATGTTCAGATGTGCTAACAAAACTAAAGGATTTCCATTTAAAAAAAAACGTAGGTTTTTGTTAAAAAACATACTTCCGTGCATTTTTTTATGGTTTGTATTAACCAATTACACTAGCCCCTCTCCTCACGTTCGGTCTGTGGAATCGATTCGTCAGTATTTGATGTGGTTTACGAAATATATCCAGCGGTAACGTTAGGTGACTCACCCTGTATACCAAAGATATAAATATATTTTGTAAATATTTAAAAGACGCCTTAGTTCATCGTCAACAGCTGCTAACAAACACGCCGTCCGTCCAGAAAGTTCTGAGACTGATTTTATAGCTGTCTTACAAGTGGCAGCGTCAATTAACAACAGTAAACAACAGATGAGCGTTTGATCTATCATTTGGTGGAGATAAACTCCTATGGGACCAAACTGCTGAGGTCATCGGTCCCTACGCTTACACAGTACTTCATCTAACTAAACCTAACTTACGCTAAGGACAGCACGCACATCCATGCCCGAGGGAGGACTCGAACCTTCGACGGGGAGAGCGGCGCGAACCGCGGCGTGGCGCCCTAGATCGCGCGACTACCCCGCGGTGCATTTGTCAGTTGTGAGCAGGCAGTGTTAAGTGGTGGACCTGCGGCTGTAGCGTGCCAACGTTATTGTCACAAATCGCAATGGAGTAACATATCTAAATCAAGTCCCAAAAGCACACCGTCGTCAGTTTTGAGTTTATAGCATGTATGTATGTTCCTGACATCAGTTGAAATTCCAGTGAACCAACTTTATCAGTGTTGCACATGTACACTGTATGTACGAATATTTACGAGAAGATGTCCCACCGATTTCTCTGATATTTACTCCACATGGACCCAAAGCAAAAATTTCCGTTGCTGTGGGAACCCTCACTGGCTATACTGATGCCCGTTTCTTCATAAAAGCAGGAAGTTCTAGACGGAATGCACCACCATAACGTACGTTTCATGGTTTCAGCATTCTAGTTTGTAAAACGACGCTGAGGCTTTCAGAACCTTTAAGAATGTTGTCCGTGTCACTACCAAACTAAGAGCTGAAGTTCATCGTAACACTGTACATTTTAGAAATTTTACAATGATGAAGTTTTCAGCAGGTTATCATGAAGTGTCGTTTAAAGTAACATATACTTCATTGGAGTCGTGGGAGGCTACCATTTTCCTCGTCACATCGTGGAAGACCACAATTCGTTATTTCCCCACAGAATGTAGATGCTTTTCAAACTATAGTGACCAAATACTTTGATGGAAGTGTAATATCGACCTTGAAATATAAAGACGCACCAGAACAATTACAAAAAAGCTTGAAAGTCATAAACTTAACAAAACTACTAGCTTTCATGGGTGAAGCGGACTGACAGCATTATTTGAACCTCGAGTCAGAGTTAGTGAAAATGATGATAACGACGGCCATGAAGTGTTTTTATGTCATACCCGAGTGTGTGGTTCATTTGGTATGTATTCTTTATGTTCTGACTCTAGTTTCACATTAAGTACATACAGAAAAACAGTCAAAAAGACACTACTGCCAATAGTATATACAAGGAAATTTTGTGGTTTATCATTAACAACAGCAATCAGTCACGACTGACATAAAGCGGTTATTTTTTTTTGTACTGGAAATATAGGATGTAGAGACTTCGTTAACAAAACGAGTTAAACATGTGTGATTGGTGGTTTGTATACAAATATGAATTTTACAAACGTCTGTTTTTCTTAAAACTTTGCGTCTGTGCTTTGAACACTCATGGTTCGCAGCGCCTCAGTCGTTGCAGATATTTACCGCAATATCCTCAAGAAACGAATAATGTTTGTAAAGCTTATTCTGCACACGTAGACTCCCTAATAAAACAATGGAACGTGGTCTTTTTGAAATGCAAAATGTAGACAATTGTTTTCTGGTAAAAAACCATTAAGAGTGTCTTGGTATTATCAATATAAACCTACCACAAAGTGACACATGCGTTGGCAACATCCACCACTGTTCGGAGTTTCGTATGGTTGTATAAATGTTCTGTGTGGAGCATAATAATCACCATCCTAACTTCTCCTACTTTTTATTAACCACTCTCGAAACTTAACGGACTGTCCGGATACTTGTTTATTGCAACCCGTATCAATTCCGTGTTCGTCTTCAGGTATTTTACGTCATTTGGAACAGCTTACGTGGCGATGTTAAATGTATGGCGCCAAATAGCATAAAATTCATAATGAGTCACTTTTATCAACTTGTATAATATATAACACTGTCAACAGGTAGCAGTGTGTTCGATGCATTTTATTATTGACAAGGAAATGTATTTTAGTACTTGACAATAGGTACTACCGGTGATCTGATGCTGTTTTGTGCCATGGGCTTACATTCAGGTGACAAAACTCATGGGATAGTGATATGCTCAAATGCAGATGGCGATAGCGTCACGTACACAGGGTATAAAAACTATAGCGCATTGATGGAACTGCCATTTGCACTCAAGTAATTCATGTGAAAATGTTTCCGACGTAATTATGGCCTCATGGCGGGAATTAAAAGGCTTTGAAAGCTGAATTGTGGTTGGAGATATGTGCTAACAGATAAGCAGAACTGTATGAATTAACGCAGAAATCAATATGGAACGTACGACGAACGTATCAGATAGGACAGTGTGGCAATATTTGGCGTTAGTGGGCTGAGGTAACAGACGACCGACGCAGCGCTCTTGCTGACAGCACGACATCGCCTGCGGCACCTCTCCTTGGCTGGCTCCTGACCACATCAGTTGGACCCTAGACAACTGGAAAACTGTGGTATGGCCTGCTGAGACCAGATTTCAGTTGGTAACAGGTGACGGTATGGTTCGATTGTGGCGCACACCCCACGAAACCATGGACCCAAGTTGTCAACAACGCACTGTGCGAGCTGGTGGTGGCTGCATAATGATGTGAGTTGTGTTCACTTGAAATGCAGTGGGTCCTATGGATATTCGACGACTTGGATACCATTTGCAGGCATTCACAGACTTCATGTTCCAAAGCAACGATGGAACATCTATGGATGACAATGTGCCATGTTACATGACACAATTGTTGGCGATTGGCTTTAAGAACATTCTGCACAATTCCGACAGAATGTTTGGTCTACCCAGGTGGCCCGACATGAATCCCATCGAACATTTATGGGACATAATCGAGTGGTCAACTCGTGGTCAAAATCCTGCACTGGCAGCACTTTCGCGATTACAGGCGGCTATAGAGCCAGCATGGCTCAGTATTTCAGCAGGGGACTTTCAACGACTTGCTGAATCCATGTCACGTCGAACAGCCGCACTATGCCGGGAAAAAGGCGATCCGAGACGATATTAGAACGTATCCTATGACGTTTGTCACCCAAGCGTAATATCGCCAAGTAAGCTGTTTTACATTACTTAAGGTACTCGACTACCTGAAGATTAAAAATGTTTGTAATACGGAATTTCTCATTAGCAGCCCCAGATAGTGAACTAGACCGTTTCCTTAAGCTTTTAAATACGTACGTAGGCACACAATAAAAATGTACTATAAGGGGCATTCAAATCAAACCTGGTAGCTACTGTAAAGTAACGGCAAAGATTTTATTAACTCAAAGATGTAGTTATACACAGCATACATAAACAAAAATAGTCGCCAAAACTGTTGGCACATTTATCCCATTGCGACACTAGCCGGTCGATTGCACCCTTAAAGAAGCTAGTAGGCCGCTGTCGAATCCAGGTCTGGACCCAGTCACACACTTCGTCGTCCGTTGCGAATCGATGTTCGCGAATAGCTTGCTTTAGAGGTCCAGACACATGCAAGTCACACGGTGAAAGGTCGCGACTGTACGGTGGATGTTCCAGCGTTTCCCACCGAAACTGCTGCAATGTCGTCTTCCCCTCATTGGCCATATGTGGGCGGGTATTATCATGCAGGAGGATAGCGCAATTGGACAGCATGCCTCGGCGTTTCGACTTGATGGCTCGTCTAAGGTTCTCTAAAGTGGCTTGATAACGCTGGGCATTGATGGTGATTTCCCTTCCAGGAACTCGACAAGCAGCGGGCCCTTTGGTCAAAAAAGGACATCATGACCTTACCACAACTGGTGTGCACGGCCTACGATTTCTTTGGAGGTGGTGAAGTCGCATGTTTCCACTGCTTGCTCTGACGCTTGCTTTCCAGTTCAAAATGGTGGCACCATATTACGTCATCTATGACAATACGCGACAGAATACCGTATTCCTCCTCATGATAACGTTGCAGATGACTCAAAGACAGCGCCATTCGTTCGATTATTGCGACGTTCGGCGTCAGATGGTGGGGAACCCATTCCGCACAGATCTTTCGAAATTTCAAATAATGTTGGCGGCGCCGACGCTAATACCCACTAAGCTATGGATCTCGTCCACGGTGATTCTGCGGTTGCCCAAGATTAAAGCATTCACTTCCGCAACCATTTCCGGTGTGATACATGATGAGCCTGTCCAGGACGAGCATTGTCTTCCAGTGACTCGCACCCCAAAAAGAATCGTTTGCGCCATTCCACAACACTTGAACGACTCAGATTGTACTCACAGTACACAGTCTTCATCCGTCGATACATTTCACGGCCACCAACTCCCTCCGCCGAAAAAAAAAAAAAAAAATCAAATCATTCCTCGTTGTTGCTGCTTACTCGCCTGCATGTTCGGTAGTGGACGATAACTTGTGTGACCACTTTCTTTTCGGCGTGATACCACGCTGGCGCTATGCAACATCAAACGGTGCGCACGCGGCAGTCTTTCTACCAATAGATGGCGCCACCATACCCGCAGTTACCTTACGTGGAAGGCAAAGGTAGACGCACTGACCAGGTTTCGTTTGAATGAACCTCATAAAGTCTGAGGGTGAGAGAAAACAATGTAAAATACTTACTGATCGAAAGACAGTCTCATGCGACACCGGACAAACGAATTTCAAATAAAATATCACCCCTGTACGGGAATATACAGAACGAATGTACGAGTACAGGTTGTAGACACATGGTTTACGACATATGGAAGCTTGGGTCTAGCCGTGACTCCTGCTCGGAGAGCCATGTGACAAGGCGACCGCTGGCGATAAACGGGAAATACAGGTTCGAGTCCCCGTCAGGCACAAATTTTCACTGTCGACATTCCATTAGACAGCTGACAGTTGCACATATTCGCAGTTCAAATACATTTCTTGTATAATACGATTTGACTCTCCTGTATGCCAGAAATTATGCTCAAACGTCGTGTGCCATGATATATGGACAGGGACGCGGGGTGACAACCCCCAAATGTGCGAGAAACGTAATGCACTGCCTGTTTGAGTGGCATACAACAAATTCTACGATCTCCGATGACCGAGAACCTACATATCAGCACGATGAGTCGTAGGCTGTTCTACAACTATCACCAGATGTTGACCTATGTGAGAATGTACTATAGACAGTGACATCGCGCTGGTCTTTACGTACTGCTCGCATAGTCACTGTCACCTAAGCCTTATGAACAACTACTCGCTATTAAAACACATCCGAAAACTTTGTTTTACAAAAGGAGCAGTGTACATACCGCAGCAACCCCTCATCAAAATGGCAAAGATGTGTGCTTTAGACCACAGAATAAACTATTTTAAAATGGGTAAGTACATATTTTATACAGATTGCGGTACTTTAAAAGTTAAAGCAATGGTACCTCCCGTGTATACAGAGTGTCCCAGGACAAATGATCAATATTCTGGGATATGACAGGAACGATCCTACGAAGCAAGAAGTCTACTAAACATAGGCTCTAAAATGCATACCTTACGAGCTATGAGCGCTTCATCTTCGATATTGTGATGCAAATCTCTTCTGATGTAAGCTGTTACCTTTCCATATTTTGGGAGGAGGTAGCGTGCACCGTAACAAGAAAAAATTGCCTGTTAAACATGAACTCTAAAATGCATGCCTTAAGAGCTATGGCCGGCCGCGGTGGCCGAGCGGTTCTAGGGGCTTCAGCCGGGAGCTGCGCGACTTCTACGGTTGCAGGTTCGAATCCTGCCTTGGACATGGATGTGTGTGATGTTCTTAGGTTAGTTACGTTTAAGTAGTTCAAAGTTCAAGGGGACTGATGACCTCAGATGATAAGTTCCATAGTGCTCAGAGCCATTTGAACCATTTTTTTAAGAGCTATGAGCTGTTGTTCAGAAGAAAAGACGGGTTCCACAGTAGCGAAGATGAAGTGCTCGTAGCTATTAAGGCAAGCGTTTTAGAGCCCCTGATTACTAGACTCTCTTGCTTCAAATGATCGTCTCTGTCATATCCTTGAACACTGACCTATAGTCATGTGTAGGGACTGTGGTTGTTGTGAGCGGACGCAAGGAGAATTGGCCACTCTTCGGGGGCAGGTGGAGGCTTTGTCTGTTAGGCTCATCGAGCTCGAGGCGCAGGCGTCGGCTCGTAGTGGCGTTGGGGCAACTGTGGTGAGACCTATGCCTACTTCGGTGGCCTTGGAATCACATGGAACCCCTGATGTCGCTGCGTCTTCCGGCAGTGAGCATCTTACCGGTCAGCCATCACTCCAGGGTGAATGGCGGACAGTGGTGGGCTCGCGCGTGCCTGGCCGAAAGGCGAAGGTGGGATCTGGCCGCGTGGCAGCTGCCTTACCCCTTTCCAACAGGTACGGGGTGCTTCCTAGTGGTGATGACATCGTTTCCGAGCCATCACAGGATGCCTCGCCTGTTGGGCCAGTGGCCGATTCTCCGGCAAGGTCCCGACAGTCACAGAGGGCGGGCCTATTAGTTATAGGGAGCTCCAACGTTAGGCGGGTTATGGAGCCCCTCAGGAAAATAGCGGGTAGGTCGGGGAAGAATGCCAGTGTGCACTCGGTGTGCTTGCCGGGGGGTCTCGTCCGTAATGTGGAGGAGGCCCTTCCGGCAGCTATTGAACGCACTGGGTGTGACCGGCTGCAGATAGTAGCACATGTCGGAACGAATGACGCCTGCCGCTTGGGTTCTGAGGCCATCCTTGGTTCCTTCCGGCGGCTGGTTGATTTGGTGAAGACAACCAGCATCGCACGCGGAGTGCAAGCTGAGCTTAATATCTGCAGCATAGTGCCCAGAGTCGATCGCGGTCCTCTGGTTTGGAGCCGTGTGGAGGGTCTAAACCAGAGGCTCAGACGACTCTGCGACTATAATGGTTGCAAATTCATCGACCTCCGTTATTGGGTGGAGAACTGTAGGGCCCCCCCTAGACAGGTCAGGCGTGCACTACACACCGGAAGCAGCTACTAGGGTAGCAGAGTACGTGTGGCGTGCACACGGGGGTTTTTTAGGTTAGAGGGACCCCCCCTTGGGCGAAACGATAAAATACCTGACGGCTTACCAGAGAGGACATTATCATCGTTGATAAAGAACGTCCGTCCTCAGAGACCAAAAACAGGAAAAGTTAACGTAATATTGTTAAACTGCAGGAGTATCCAGGGCAAGGTTCCTGAATTAGTATCTCTTATTGAAGGAAATAGTGCGCATATAGTATTAGGAACGGAAGGTTGGTTAAAACCGGAAGTGAACAGTAACGAAATCCTAGACACAGAATGGAATATATACCGCAAGGATAGGATAAACGCCAATGGTGGAGGAGTATTTATAGCAGTAAAGAATTCAATAATATCCAGTGAAGTTATTAGCGAATGCGGATGTGAAATAATCTGGGTTAAGTTAAGTATCAAAGGTGGGTCAGATATGATAGTCGGATGCTTCTATAGACCACCTGCATCAGCAACCGTAGTAGTTGAGCGCCTCAGAGAGAACCTGCAGAACGTCGTGAAGAAGTTTCGTGATCATACCATTGTAATAGGGGGAGACTTCAATCTACCAGGTATAGAATGGGATAGTCACACAATCAGAACTGGAGCCAGGGACAGAGACTCTTGTGACATTATCCTGACTGCCTTGTCCGAGAATTACTTCGAGCAGATAGTTAGAGAACCAACTCGTGAAGCTAACGTTTTAGACCTCATAGCAACAAATAGACCGGAACTTTTCGACTCCGTGAATGTAGAAGAGGGTATCAGTGATCATAAGTCAGTGGTTGCATCAATGACTACAAGTGTAATAAGAAATGCCAAGAAAGGAAGGAAAATATATTTGCTTAACAAGAGTGATAGGGCACAAATCGCAGAATATCTGAGTGACCACCATCAAACGTTCATTTCTGAGGAAGAGGATGTGGAACAAAAATGGAAAAAATTCAGAAACATCGTCCAGTACGCCTTAGATAAGTTCGTACCGACTAAGGTCCAAAGCGAGGGGAAAGATCCACCGTGGTATAACAATCATGTACGAAAGGTACTACGGAAACAAAGAAAGCTTCATCATAGGTTTAAGAGTAGTCGAATCATAGCTGATAAGGAAAAGCTGAACGAAGCGAAAAAGAGCGTAAAGAGAGCAATGAGAGAAGCATTCAACGAATTCGAACATAAAACATTGGCAAACAATCTAAACAAGAGCCCTAAAAAGTTTTGGTCATATGTAAAATCGGTAAGCGGATCTAAATCCCCTATTCAGTCACTCGTTGACCACGATGGCACCGAAACAGAGGACGACCGAAGAAAGGCAGAAATACTTAATTCAGTGTTCCGAAACTGTTTCACTGCGGAAAATCGTAACACGGTCCCTGACTTCAGCCGTCGCACGGACGCCAAAATGGAAAATATTGAAATAAACGATATCGGAATTGAAAAACAACTGCTATCACTTAGTAGCGGAAAAGCATCCGGACCAGACGAGATACCCTTAAGATTCTACAGTGATTATGCTAAAGAACTTGCCCCCTTTCTATCAGCAATTTATCGTAGATCGCTGGAAGAACGTAAAGTACCTAGCGACTGGAAGAAAGCGCAGGTCGTTAACATTTTCAAGAAGGGTCATAAATCAGATGCGAATAATTATAGGCCTATTTCGCTTACGTCAATCTGTTGTAGAGTAATGGAACACGTTTTGTGTTCGGGTATTATGACGTTCTTAGATAATACAAATCTCCTTCATCATAACCAACATGGATTCCGCAAACAGAGATCATGTGAAACTCAGCTCGCCCTATTTGCCCAAGAAATTCACAGTGCCGTAGACACTGGCGAGCAGATTGATGCCGTATTCCTGGACTTCAGGAAGGCATTTGATACGGTTCCGCACTTACGTTTAGTGAAAAAAATACGAGCTTACGGAATATCGGACCAGGTTTGTGATTGGATTCAGGATTTCCTAGGAGAAAGAACACAACATGTCATTCTTAACGGTTCAAAATCTGCAGATGTAGAGGTAATTTCGGGAGTACCGCAGGGAAGCGTGATAGGACCTTTATTGTTTACAATATACATAAATGACTTAGTTGACAACATCGGTAGCTCCGTGAGGCTATTTGCAGATGACACGGTTGTCTACAAGAAAGTAGCAACATCAGAAGACTCGTACGTACTCCAGGAGGACCTGCAGAGGATTAATGCATGGTGCGACAGCTGGCAGCTTTCCCTAAACGTAGATAAATGTAATATAATGCGCATACATAGGGGCAGAAATCCATTCCAGTACGATTATGCCATAGGTGGTAAATCATTGGAAGCGGTAACGACCGTAAAATACTTAGGAGTTACTATCCGGAGCGATCTGAAGTGGAATGATCACATAAAACAAATAGTGGGAAAAGCAGGCGCCAGGTTGAGATTCATAGGAAGAATTCTAAGAAAATGTGACTCATCGACGAAAGAAGTAGCTTACAAAACGCTTGTTCGTCCGATTCTTGAGTATTGCTCATCAGTATGGGACCCTTACAAGGTTGGATTAATAGAAGAGATAGACATGATCCAGCGAAAAGCAGCGCAATTCGTCATGGGGACATTTAGTCAGCGCGAGAGCGTTACGGAGATGCTGAACAAGCTCCAGTGGCGGACACTTCAAGAAAGGCGTTACGCAATACGGAGAGGTTTATTATCGAAATTACGAGAGAGCACATTCCGGGAAGAGATGGGCAACATATTACTACCGCCCACATATATCTCGCGTAATGATCACAACGAAAAGATCCGAGAAATTAGAGCAAATACGGAGACTTACAAGCAGTCGTTCTTCCCACGCACAATTCGTGAATGGAACAGGGAAGGGGGGATCAGATAGTGGTACAATAAGTACCCTCCGCCACACACCGTAAGGTGGCTCGCGGAGTATAGATGTAGATGTAGATGTAGATATCGTCCTGGAACACTCTGTAAATGCCCAACATAAATGCGCTGAGAAAAATATGTATCTTAATCAATCATTAAGAAATGTACGAGCATATCAAATTTGAATTAATGCAATCGATGCAAGATACTACAAGAAATATGACTATCATTTTCGTAGTTAACTGAATGGTAAAAGGGTATACACCAGAGGTTCACAAATTTTTGGGTCCGCGGATCCCTTTAGCTGAACATAAACCCCCATGGCTCCTTTGGCACCTGACATCCGACTCTAAATCTGGAGTAAAGAAACTGGAGTTTTGAGAAAACTGAATAAGTTTAATAATTTCTTAATTAACTGTTGACACAACACATTTTTAGGGTTCCGCACCACAGTCGGTAAAAATGGAACCCTTACAGGATCGCATCGTTGTCCGTATGCCTGTCTCATTTGATACTTGCAAACTCACTCGTCAAAAAGCATAGGGCAAGGGTACGGTCCCTTGACCTAGAATCATCAAATCTGGGAAGAAGTAACGTCTTCAACTACAAGACTTAATAAAAGAAAAGTCCCGAAAAGTGTTAAATTGCAATTATAACGCGTAAAAATGTCTTTGCCATTAAACCTTTCATTGCATTTTATCATCCATTAAAAGCATAACAGAAGAACATTAATGCATGCAGACATAAAATACAAGTTGTATTCGTGTTCCAGTAAGTAAATAAAAATATTTTATTAAATCTCTCTCTACATATACAGGCTCTTCTCTCTTTCAAGTTAAGACAAGAGGCAGAGAACATCAAAAGGAATGTATTTCAATTGGGAACGTATGTTCCCTGACGTCATCTTGTAATGTTGGGGAACGTGCTGTTCCTGGTGCTGAAGTAAACTGTTACGTCAGAGTCGCTGTCTGAAAGTGTGTACTGACATTCAAAACTGCTCTGTGTGCGGATGTATGGCGCTAACATATACCGTGGAAGCACACCGATTGATTCGCAAGCCCTCTGACGCCAGTGCTTCTCGATTAAAAACCAGTGTGCCCAAAGAGCATGATGAACCTCTTTATGGACCAGAGCTTGCAGTACGACTTTCCACATATCTACACAAATTTTTCCAGTTAATGTTGTTTCCTTCCATTAAACACTGTAGTACGTCAAAGAGGTTTGTTGCTTTTGTTCCAAGAGTCATATTCAGCAGAAAAGAAGATACTCATGAAATTTGTTGTCATCTATAAACTCCATGCAACACATTAGATGCGTTGTGTTGTGATTTTAATTGCAGCTGAACAGCGAAATCACCATTCGTGTGACTTTTTTAAGCAAGTGATCATTAATTTCGCCAGTGCTATCGAGTTTTCAACGACTAATGGTGTAGTCTGACAAAGGAACACTTGCCATTTGCTTGGCAGCTGACTTACCAAGTACGTTACATATTCGTATCACGTCGAGAGCAGCTTGTAAAATAAAGTCTTACACTACGCTACGAGATTTCTTGCTGTATGCAACAGCTCAGTAAGATGAAAGAGGAGCCTTTGTAGGAATCTAGAGTTTATGAATTTGTAGCTTGTCTGGTGAAAGTCTTTTGGTTTTGCTGTTTCTTTTAACTTGTGGGAAAAGGAAACGAACTACAGTGTTGAGGCCAAATGTCATCTTATTAGGAAGTACGCTTTCAGTAGCTAGGACTTTGAAATCCATCTACATCCATACTCCGCAAGCCACCTGACGGTGTGTGGCGGAGGGTACTTTGAATACCTCTATCGGTTCTCCTTTCTATTCAAGTCTCGTATTGTTCGTGGAAAGAAAGATTGTCGGTATGCCTCTGTGTGGGCTCTAATCTCTCTGATTTTATCCTCATGGCCTCTTCGCGAGATATACATAGGAAGAAGCAATACACTGCATACTCCTCGATGAAGGTATGTTCTCTAAACTTCAACAAAAGCCCGTACCGAGCTACTGAGCGTCTCTCTTGCAGAGTCTTCCACTGGAGTTTATCTATCATCTCCGTAAAGCTTTCGTGATTACTAAATGATCCTGTAACGAAGAGCGCTGCTCTCCGTTGGATCTTCTCTATCTCTTCTATCAACCATATCTGGTACGGATCGCACACCGGTAAGCAGTATTCAAGCAGTGGGCGAACAAGTGTACTGTAACCTACTTCCTTTGTTTTCGGATTGCATTTCCTTAGGATTCTTCCAATGAATCTCAGTCTGGCATCTGCTTTACCGACGATTAATTTTATATGGTCATTCCATTTCAAATCACTCCTAATGCCTACTCCCAGATAATTTACGGAATTAACTGCTTCTAGTTGCTGACCTGCTATATTGTAGCTAAATGATAAAGGATCGCAGCACATTACACGTGTCAAGGAACTGTTGTCATAGTCCCTGCATTTCCGTCTATTCTTGTCCTTAGAACTACATGATACGTTTGAAACACCACATTTTGTTCTTATATTTAAAAATTAGTTAAAAAGTGATCGAATGGCATTATTGTCTGGAAGATCTCATCTGGGGTTGTTCGGCAGCCTATCACAAGTCCTTTTATTTGAAGGCACTTCGATGACACGCCCGTCGATGGGTATGAAATAATGACAACACAACACCCAGTCAACGACGAATAAAATCTCGGACATGGCCGGGAATCGAACGCGGGAACCCCTGATCTGAAATCAGCAACCCTAACCGTCACACCACTTTCTTTTCTTTTCTTTTTTATTCAACTCAGTTGCCTCCCCATCAGTCCGTCATTACGCTCGCCAGTTTTGTGTTTTCTCGGCCAGGCTTTGATGTCTTTAATGTTCTTCTCTGAAACCGTAAATTTCTCTCTTGAAATTTAAATAAAAAACTCTTGTTTTGTTAACAAATGACCTAAAATCTTTATGACAAAATAAATCAAGCACTTCATTGAGTTTTTGTATTTTTTTATTTTATGTTAGAGCTCTGAGACACCAAGACCAAAAACAGAAATTTTCTGAACAATTTAACTGAAATAAATGTCAACTTCGTGGCAGTTCTCTTAACGGAAAGGCACAAACGAAAAGCATGACTTCTTTACGTTCAAGTGTGAAGTAAAAAATTTTGAACCAATGCTTTGTATTTAGGACTCTTCCAACGACTACAGTGCTATTCCATTATATATTTTACATACTCGCCTATACCAGAAATGTTGGTCTTCGTTGGAAAATTTGCGAAATGGCCGAAAATAACCTTGTCGTTCTTTGTTTCAGGAAAATGACACTCTGTCTGAAATACACCTTTAAGCGTTACAGACGTTTCTGTTGCCCTAGAGATCATCGTAAGCTTATTTCTAGTCCAATTCCATATTTGGAATTGATCTCTGCAGATTAGAGCGTGTGCCAGGGTGTCTACAATATGGGAATTATCGCAATAAGGATTCTGCTACGGTTTAATTCTGTGCAGGTTGTCACGCGTGGGTACCTTCTCCTTTACACTGTTATACCATACACCGTTTTTAATTGGAGTGTGGATTTATGTCAACATTTTTCTAGACGTTTTTCGAATTGAACACTGGATATTTTTCCTCCACCGGGTTTGACCTTTGTCGTCTTGTGAGGTGGCAATAGATCTTGCTGCTGTTAAGCTACTATGGAATGTCATTAATGCACCACATTTCTACGTAATTATTTCGACCGTAGGTAGTCTAACAGTGCCTTGATGCGTTCAATATCGACAGGAGCCGTTTTGCTCGTGGAGGCTACGCTGTTGAACAGAATTCTTGTGAGTGTCTTAGGAGTAAACTTCAATGTTTTACCGTTGCGATTCATATACTCTACCGTGAATTCTTCTTGGACGTCTTTGACAACCAAACTTCCATCAAGTCGGGTTACTGCCATAGTTGGAACGATGACGCCAACCAAAACGATGCATCAAGAATCTTTTGCGCTGTATCTGTGGGGACTGGTAGCACTTCTGCGATGTGACATATTTTGCTGTGAGTGCACCGTTAACCAACAGAGGTGTCTGTAACCGGGTTAGCATTATGTGTTTGTGTTCATGGAGACCTACTCTGAATGTATTAACTTTTGACGTCCCAATTGGCAACGGCCTCATCAGTGAATTGGACATTAAATAATGCCTAAGTGTGGCGTTTTCTGTTCTTTGCAGCCATTTTATTTGCAAGTTCTCAGTTCGGGGTTCTACAGGTAAAATGTTGGACATGTATTAGCTAAGCTTGACGCCAAAAGCAATGACATGAGACAGAATGATTCTGTGCGCTACTATAGTTTCACATTTCCTGTTAAGTACGTGATCAGCATAAGCAAGGCTACGGTTTTTATACCTAACATCTGTAAACCTTGTAATCTCTTACGCAGGCTTGACAGCAATGATTCCACGGCGAACACACACAGTGTCAGAGTAACGGCGCAAAGCTGTCTCACAGATTGAATAATCGACACTGATGAACTTAGCTGACAATTCTCTTTGAGTCTGGAGTAAGTTTCAACTATACATTTGTGTTTAAGCGTATAAAATGATCACTATGTACCCTTCCTCGGATTATGGTGGGCAGAAACTAGCGATTTATGCGGTCAAATACTTTGTCAAAGCTTAAAACCATTAGAACAACGTTGCATTTACATATCATATTCCTGTATTCGCACAAAGCATTTCTCATAGATCTTCCTACAATAGGACTCTTTCGAATAAGAACTAATTACTTTCATAATGACCGATTTGATTCTTTTACTTATTATTGAGTATTCGGTAATGTTGGCTACAATGTCGGCGTTGTCATTCGGACTGATCGAGGGTTGAATGTAAAATAAAAGAGGGTCACCTGCCGTCAAATCAGGTGCTGACTCAAAGTAAAAATCCGTGAATGTTGTACCACATAGATGTCTGTTGCGGCTTGCCAATCATATTCGAGCTCTACATTCGTATCTGAAAGTATGGTGGAACTTACGTTTGCCTCTCTTGGCTTCCCTGATAGAATGGTACACTGAAGTACTTCCCTGTATGAGATCAATCGGAAAACGTCCACTAAGGCTTGATTTTATTTTTCGTATATTTTATTCTAAAGCTGTTTGGTATAAATCTCATAGTCATTGTATAGGTTACACGATGAAATACCTTTTTTTAATTTGCTGTTTTGCAAACTGTAGCCCCGAGAGAATGCATGTTCAATATCTGGACTGCGACCAAACGCCACGTTTCCATGTTCTTGACGAAAGAAACTTCCGACTCTTGCTTCATTGAGGTATTCAGATAAATCAAAAGCGACAGATGAAAATTTTTGCAGGTCTGGAAGCTGGATTTCCACTTCACGTGGGTCGATGTCATAATCTTTTTTCTAGTTGACGTTCATGGGGCACAACACCTGCTTCGTTCATCTTCAGCCCCTACCGTCGTGGTGTAAATTACCTGTAGATGGTCACATTCTGAACTAAGCCAGTTACCATTCAAGTACATATTTTATTGCAATCGAAACTCTTTTTAATCTATTTTTAAAGTGTGTTAGCTATATCGCTGATTGTCACAATGAGAAATGTTCTCAAACATTAACAGTCTTAAATTATCTCACTCCATACAGCGTTTGAAGTTTACGTGCATTACTGTTAACATTTCCGTCCGGGGCTACCATGGTATCTATCTATTCTGCTCGTACTTCGAACATCCGTTCCAATATTGTGATTGTCCGTATTCCAAACTCTGCATAAGCAACGGTCACTTCGGAAACGTTCCCGTTACATTGCTTAAACTTAATACTATTTTTTCTCGTAGCTCAGCACTCTTCAATTTGACAAAAACAAAACTAGTAAGTATCGACAGGCTATTCCAGTAACGTACTCGAGATCAAGTTTTACGTCTTGCTCTAACCAATCTTCTATTTCATGTGTGATAGGTCGAGAATAATTACCATCAAACGTTGACCTGTAAGTATTTTATGTGTGTAAGTGGGCCTTCACGTTGTCATAATGCGAAATTCAATAAATGCAGAAGTGTTTACTACGCTTCACTAAGCTCTGCGACTTACCCCTCCGGATCACAGCAGACCGCGGCTCACGAGAACCACACCACACGGGCGCACAGCTCCGCTGATGCGGGTAGACTGGGCCGCGAGCTGCGAACACAGAAACAAACAACAATTAAAAACGACCTGCATTCGAAAATGTAATCTTCAAACAGATTGTTACTGAATCAAACAAATGAGTGACGTAGTACGATTTGACTGTCATCTACCATGTTGTAATAGTAGCAACACTAGCTTTCTGACCCGTTACATTCTACTGCCAGCACACACGTTGTTCCATTACCCAGAAAGCAAATAAATCAGATTATTATACTTATGAAAGTTCCGCAACGCCCCTACTATAAGGCCGCGACGCCTCTCGAAGTCACGACGCATAATTTGAAAACGTCTGCATAGAATATCAGAATGCCAAGGTAGGATGTCTTCAAATTACACAAAGACATCAGGAGGAATGTAACTGTGTAGCCTTCCGCGATCAGAATCAGTTGACGTAAAAGTTTTCTGAGTATGGTACTGCATCACAACGTAAATAAATTATGCTGTATAAACCAACGTTTCGACATGGTTTCAGTGGTTGGTTTGATGCATTTGTTTGTAGAGAGCTCTGATTATCTTTCATCATTTCCATCTGACGTTCTTAATCTCCGGTATTAGATAAGAGCGAACTTGTGCACCCACACCGCCTCCACAATGAGCTTCGAAAATCAATCCTTCAAAACGTATAATCACTGAGTCTACAATGATTATTGTAGTCTGGTATAGTGTTTTAGGTGCGTAGCTTTTGAGGTGAAGACTGGGTGTCTGCCAGGCGTTTTGCCGAAAGAGCTTGGAAAACTACCAGAAAACTAAATTAAATCAGGCCGGTGTACCAATCCATCCATCGTTAACTATCCACGTGGATTCGAATCGGGACTGGCTCACCATCTCACTTTTTCGCAAGCTAGCGAGCTGTGTATTGAGGTATGCGGTAAGGTCTCTATTGACAACTGTATTAGACAGAATACTGTACGTTGCTTATAGATGGTTTGCTAAACGCGGTGTAACAATGTGGAATGGTACCATGTTACGGTATAAAAAGACTCATCCCTGTTGTTTACTCGGGTCACTAATTTTAAAGGAGGAAATGTCGATGACTGTACATGATTAACTTTCGTGTCGGGCGTGAATGAACATGTCAAAGCGAGGACGGAAATTTAAGTCATAAAAACGGATATCAGATGTGTGTCAGTTCCACTTCGATTACAGTACGCTGTTACTGTGTTGCATGAAATGCACGCGTGTTTCACCATTACTGGCTCTTATACTTTCCTCCCCCCAAGACACAGCTCCCTTATCTTTTCGACTCATCACTATCAAACCAGTATCTCCGCAGCAGAAGATGACCTCAACCTATTCTATTTTCAACTGGTTAATACGTTTATGAATCAAATAACTGACAAAACCAGTATTGCCTGGGTATTCATATAGCGAATTTTCCTATTAGAAACGAAAACAAAAAGTGAATTGTGTTTTTAGCGTAATATTGAAAATATTTAATTAATGTATTCGTAAAAACAACTTTGAAGTTATGAAACAGTTTCTGTACGCTGGGCACAGAAACAGTGTCGGACTGAACAAATCTGTCTTATTCTTTAGTGTTCCCCCGTTTCACGTCTTCTCAGTTTTAGGCCAATAGAGGCAATAATTGTGGTCTCTGAAGACTATTGGCATACAGCTGAATTATACTGCCAACCTGAATATCCGATGCAAGATCATAGGACAAAAATCTTAACCTGGGTCCTCCTCTTATGAACCACTGCTCACCTCGCTTGACAGATGAAGCAATAGCTGCTCGTATATTACAGATTCCTGATACCAATAGATTATAATCCTGAAAATAACAGTCCTGCAGCTACGGTTTCTAATTCCTTTGTCCGCTAGTATTCTGTCAACCACTCATTGTTATTGAAATGAGCTAAGGCGCAACCCGGCGTCGTCACTGCCGACAGGTGCCTGACTTCAACGGGAATGAGCGAAACAATAAAAGTAAAAGTTATCTGTGGAATTCTTATCTCCAGTGAAAAATGTGCTACGGACACCCACTGAAAAATTTTCCCTCTAAAACAATGGAGAACATTATACGAGACTGTACGAAACAGCGATGTTGTGACTCTCCGCTATTCATACTGGTGTCAACATTTATAGGGAAGATTACTAACATTAGAGGAAAGAATACTTTTATTTTTTTGTTACTGACACTCCTTAAGCAAAAAGGTCACCTTTTGGAGAGTTTCACAAATAGAGCAATTTCTGTAAATATTTAATTGCGCCAGGGTTTGAAAATAAACACTTGGAAAATAATGGTCCAAACTCAAGCTAGACGCGGAATAAGAACGTAGAACAGAGATGAACATATTTAGGAAGGAACGTATATTCAAGAAATATTTAGCACTGATGTTAGGGTTTTATGTTTGGATTACAAATTTGTGGTGCAATTTCGTAAACACATAAAATCGAGGTTTCACGGCTTTGTGGCGAAAGACGACACTTCACAACGCTACATGTTTTTATTTTATTTTCGACATGTTATTTTCTGAAAGTATCTTTTAAGTTTGAAATTCAAAATGATATAATAGCGACTCGTAGCTACATAATAAAAGAAATTAAGTTACCGACAAGCGATAGAATAACAACTCATAGCGTAAAATACAAGCGTGCACAGAAATAACAATTTTGTTTCAGAGAATATCGAAAGAGAATTGTTATTACGTTCACAAATACCTTTCACTAGTTTCATCAGGCTCAGTTTCTGCTGACATTTCGTTCTTTCCTTCCTACAACAATTCCGTGAACACTGCAGTGTTTACATAAAGTAGACGTATTGCCAAAAAACTTCATTGTTTTAAAACACTGTTCGCACTTTACCGTAGAGTCATCCATTTTAGTAAATATGTGCTTACTTTGGATGTCAGTGAGCGGGCCATGACTCAAAGCCAACAAACTTTTGACAACTTACACGCTGCAGGACTGTAAATCACAACAGCATAGCCGACGATTATAGCAAAAAGGAAGGGGGGGGGGGGGAGAGAGGGGAGAGATAATGCAGTGAACACGAGTAGCCAATCACTCACTCACTATATATACAGACTGATGCGGCGAGTGAAAATTTGTACCAGGGTTGGGATCGAACCCGGGTCTCATGCTTACTAGCGAGGTACGCTAGTCACTAAGCCATCTTCATACAGCGGTTCGCACGAATGCCCGGACTACCCTGCCATGCCTCCGCTCTCTATCCAAATTCTCATGTTCTGGAATAGTACCTCAGCATCGAACGTAAACGGGTGATGCAACCTGAAACCCAGGTGCATTTCATTTGAATAATTACCTGTATCTGGGTTTCAGGCAGAATCCCCAATTTACGTTTAGTTCTGAGATGCTCTTCCAGAATATGGACAGCCCCAGCAATCCTGTTCGCGTGTAAGGAGGAATGTAAAGTAGACCGGGGCGACAGTGAGAATTTTGATACAGTAGGGAGGCGTGCCAGCGTAATCCGTGCATTTGTGCGAACCGCTTTGCCAAGGTGGCTTAGAGGCTAGCTCACCTGCTTAGGAAGCAGAGACTTGGATTCGACTCGTGGCCTTGGTACAAATTTTCACTCGCCGCATCAGTCTGTATCCTTGAAGTTATGTCTCTATGACACCAGTAAAAGTCTCTGAAATTGTGTTACTTCACACGCTCGGATATATGCGTCAAATGTAGATTCGATACAAGTACTTTCTTTGCAATACAAAATAACTACAGAAAGAATGATTCGAATCCAAAAGTACTCTGTATCGAAACAAAAGTATTGAATACTAACTTGTATTTACTTGTACCGGAACATTCATATAATATGACAGCGGTAGCGTAATGGTGGGCCATTGTGTTTTTCTGACATATTTACAGGTTGTCCAAATTTACCGAACAGGGTTCCGCAAGAACTTTGTCACCTATCTTCCAAGGTTTCCCATTTAATTTCCCCAAGCACTTCTATTTCATTCTCTCATAGGCTGTGCCGTTATACTATACTTTTATCATCTTTAGTGCCTGTTCTTCCAATTTGTTTGATGTCTGTTGTCAAACCTGCTTGATAACAACTCCAAACACTGGAGCACTAGCGTCTTTTATGCAATTTCCTTTACAGATGCTTTTTCCCAGAACTCTTTCAACAATGTAGTCTCACATTCCCTTCCCTTTTTTTCTCACTCATATTGCTCATAATGCAATATCGTTTTACTTGTTGTTCATATATAACGAAGAAAAACTATTATGTTTTACTTACTATTTCGTACTGTACATAAAGTTTACATTATATTTCGAGATGAATGGTACTTATCTCGCAAATTCGGTCTCACTGTGAGAGGGTTGGCTCCTTTGTTCCTGTATAACCTCTTAAAAGATTATGTGCAGGATTGTTTAAATGACAAATCGCTGGAGTGTTATGTTGCTTTTAGCTGTTTTCTTCTTTTATTTGCCTTCTCTTGAAAAACAT
Source organism: Schistocerca piceifrons (assembly GCF_021461385.2). NCBI lineage: Eukaryota > Metazoa > Arthropoda > Insecta > Orthoptera > Acrididae > Schistocerca > Schistocerca piceifrons. The sequence goes on from NC_060138.1 coordinate 426,024,506, forward strand.
TTTACAACAAGACTTCACAAAGGTGCATTGTACAACTTTCTTGATTTAGACAGATAACACAGTCGAACAGAGAGCGACATGTACCTAACTCATTAGCTACTAAACCCACTCTGGAGCGCTTGGCGCCAAAGATTCGGTATATGTATTACGATCCCAGCTTCCAGAACTTCCTAGAAAAGTATATCGTCCAGTTTGGTATTAATATGACTGTCTAACTGAAAATGTTTTTCAGATTTAATTTATGCATTTTTTCTGAAAATACTTTATACTTCAAGATTTATAGGCCAAAAGGATAATTACTAAGATTGCCAATTTTGACATGATGGAAAGTGTAGCGTCCTGTTATTTCATTAGATCCATTTTAGTATCGATAGCAAAATTTTAAAAGAAATTATGAAAAAGGAAGAAATTTCGTTTGTCTGGAAACTGAAGTATAACAGCAACATGTTTATTGTGATTTTTTTACGTCATTTAAGTTTCCAGTTGTGATTACTAATTTTCATGGTACAAAATCGATACTGCAAAATGGATCGATATGAATAATTAAAATATGTTGATGACTTGGACAGGATTTGTGATTGGTGTAAAGAATGGCAGCCAACTCTAAATATAGATAAATGTAAATTAATGCAGACGAATAGGAAAAAGAATCCAGTAATTTTTGAATACTCCATTAGTAGTGTAGTGCTTGACACAGTCACATCGATTAAATATTTGGGTGTAACATAGCAGAGCGATATGAAGTGGGACAACCATGTAATGGCAGTTGTGGGGACGGCTGATAGTCGTCTTCGGTTCCTTGGTAAAATTTTGGGGAGATGTGGTTCATCTGTAAAGGAGACCGCTTATAAAACACTAATACGACCTATTCTTGAGTACTGCTCGAACGTTTGGGACCCCTATCAGGTCGGATTGAGGGAGGACATAGAAGCAATTCAGAGGCGGGCTGCTAGATTTATTACTGGTAGGTTTGATCATCACGCGTGTGTTACGGAAATGCTTCAGGAACTCGGGTGGGAGTGTCTAGAGGAAAGGAGGCGTTCTTTTCGTGAATTGCTACTGAGGAAATTTAGAGAACCAGCATTTGAGGCTGACTGCAGTACAATTTTACTGCCGCCAACTTATATTTCGCGGAAAGACCACAAAGATGAGATAAGAGAGATTAGGGCTCGTACAGAGGCATATAGGCAGTCATTTTTCCCTCGTTCTGTTTGGGAGTGGAACAGGGAGATAAGATGCTAGTTGTGGTACGAGGTACCCTCCGCCACGCACCGTATGGTGGATTGAGGAGTATGTATGTAGATGTAGATGTAGAAAAATATATTTCTGGTTAATCAGGCATGTTCGGAGATATCTTCAGATGATAAACATATAATTTGAAGAAGAAAATTAGCCCAAGTCTGCTCACAGTTTATAAGGAATCGAACATTTCGGTTGACATGCGGAAGTTCTGAAGAGGCAAGGTCCATTACACACACAAATACTTATATAATTCGATGTACACAAGACGTTCACAACCTATCTTTTAATCACACCTGAGTGAGATTTTTGTCTTTGTTACAAGAATTATCTAACATTTCTCCTGATTTGAAGATAGCCGCCATTCGTTACACCGAGTGGAAAGTCTGTCCACATCTATCTGTCGTTCCTTACGATCGTCCAATGGCACACGCGAGCCATACAACGTACTGCATATTCACCTAAGTAAATGGTCTAACGTTAACCAATACTCGTGTAGATCATCTCCATATTCAGCCGATGCGTTATTCGTAATCTGGCCGCGCTTGATCGGGTGGGATACGGCGCCACTTGTGCGCTCACGCGGACGTGAATTATGGGAGCCGTGGGTGGGGAGAAATCCGGTACGTGAATCAGGAAAGGGATTTCAGGTGTAATGGCGACGCGAGAGCTGATTTCAATTAGATAAAACATAATCGCCCATAGTGTCAATTAATCACCCTGTAATGGCGCCGGCATTAGCAGGCGCCAAGGCTTCGGTGCGAGTTGGGATCTGCCAATTGGCTCGTTACGCCCTGGGGTGGTGCGAGTGACGAGGTCGGTAGGGTGGACGGTGGGGTGAGGTATGGAGTAGGGGGGGGGGGGGGGTGAGGGGTTTGAGCCGTGGAAACCGGCGAGGTGCACGGGCGTGATTTCCCGCCAGATTTGTCGAATACGCTCTGCACCGTGGTAGCGCCGCGCCACACAGGAGGGAGACACCTGCTGAATACACGTGTCAGTGGTTTTGCGTGTGCACGACACAACCTGCAGGTATTTTTGTATCATTTTGGTGAAGTGAGGGAGGTACACAAAAAATGGTTCAAATGGCTCTTAGCACTATGGGACTAAACATCTGAGGTCATCAGTCCCCTAGAACTTAGAACTACTTAAACCTAACTAACCTAAGGACATCACATACATCCATGCCCGAGGCAGGATTCGAACCTGCGACCGTAGCGGTCACGCGGTTCCACACTGAAGCGCCTAGAACCGCTCGGCCATACCGGCGGCTGGAGGTACACAATGAATGGAGAATTAGAGTGCTCATTATTTCATCCTAACATTGGCGACTGCGCTCTTTAGTGATTAAACTGGCGTCCAGTGGCGGAAAGTGCAGTGAGTCTGGCACGTAAATTGAATTTGCAAGGTTTCGATTGTGACATGATTACAAGTCTATCCAAATGGGGCATGGCGGTCTGTTTCAGATTTCACCTCTTTCTTAAAAGTCCTGATCCTTAGAGTCAGAAGGCATTTATGACAATTTGTTCAGGAATAATCATATGACATATTCGCATTATCAGTTTGTCATGTATTGACGGCTTGGTGACTTGTACATTGGTACACTTAAGGCTGTTGAGAATCATCAAGGGTACTCCAAGATCGGAAATTAGAGACACAATGCAGAGAGTAGGCAAAAGTGGTAGCGTTTAGATTATCAGAGCTAAATAGTAACACCATAGCCCTGAATATGGCAGACGCTCGGGGCTGCTGTTTCACTTCAGAGAATTATCTGGTAATTCGATCCACTGTCTAGATTCCGTTGTAAGACGTCACAGTAGAAGATGGCCACGAAAAGGCACGACTTAGCAGAAGCAGCAAGCTTGATACTTGCTCCTGAGGACTGCAAGGTCTGTGGGTTTAGACAGGTTACAGCGCTACTACAGCAGCCGCCTCTCACAGAAGGACTGAGGGAGGGGTGAGGGGGGGGGCAAGTGACATGTAATACTGTCGTTGCTGGTAATAACAGGTGTAACAGTGATGTTTAGCATTGATACCAAGCTTGGAGTTTGTTAGTGTAAGGTCCAGAACAACCTGTATCTACCAAGTAGGGGAAGGGCAGGAATCAAAATGTGATTGGCCAGAGGCGCAGCAGAGGCGCAAAGCGGCACGCAAGATTGTCCGAAGCTTGTGAAGTGCCGGTGGACTGGTGGGTCGACTACAAGGAGCGAGAAGCAGTGCGCTGCCACGAATCATTAAAAACTCATGTCTCTGTATTCAGTCTCTGTCAGATGGCTGGAGCTCCGACATGTCTGTTTTTCTCACTTAAAGTGCTGCGCTCAGGTTTGTATTTTATGTTCTGCTAGTGTTCGAAAGTTCTGTTACTTCCTTTGCTTTTTCTAAGGTTTAGAATTAGCCTTCAGTGTAGCAATTAGTGTGATCGCTAAGAAATGGCGTTGATCAGACCCCTAAATTCCATGAGTCTGCTGCTGCAAGCATTCTGTCGACTCTCAGAATCCGCGCCTCTCGCTGGTACCCTGTTACAGTGTTTGGCGCTGATCCAAATCATCATCTTGTCTTCACTGGGAATCTGTCTTCCTGTATTTGCTCCTTGCCGCTCGGATATTGAAAAAAAATGTGTGTGAAATCTTATGGGACTTAACTGCTAAGGTCATCAGTCCCTAAGCTTACACACTACTTAACCTAAATTATCCTAAGGACAAACACACACACTGATGCCCGAGGGAGGACTCGAACCTCCGCCGGGACTAGCCTCACAGTCCGTGACTGCAGCGCCTTAGACCGCTCGGCTAATCCAACGCGGCGGGAAATTGCAGACTGACCCCAAAACTCGTGACTTACATCCATCCCGTGTCATAACATGACAGGTTTTACATGTCTGTGAGTTTCCAACCAACAGACATCAAGGCATAAGAAAACTAACGTGCAAGTTTTTTGAGTTGCCATGGTCTTCGTTAGGTCCGAGTTGTATGCCGCCCCTCACTGAAATGTAACTTCGTAGTGCCTTTTGGCATAAACGCCACAAAGTAATGAAGAGAATCATATTCAGAACACAGTAGAATTATTATTGAAGGGAAACTGTAATCCAAACTTACTTGTGTGGTGTCAGCTGCGCTCCGTAGACCATAAGTAATGGACCGCACAGGGCTATGTCTCTACCGTGTTGAAGTTTGAAATCGAGTACGTGACTTGTGGCAGCAAGGCAAGTTCCTGTCATTACGCACTGTGTGAAGTGTACCTTACGCTTTGAGTTTTTCTCATTTACAGCTGCATTCAAGTATTGATTTTAACAATAAAATGGCTTGCTGTGTGGTTTCTACACGTGTAGTAGCAGAAATCACCTAATTTCTCTGACTGTGCTATTGTTAAAGCCTTAGTTATTGCTTTTTCCTGTGACCAGGTAAAACGTACTGACAATTTGTTTTAGAAAGGACTGAATTACAGACGTTCAGTGAATACCTGCATTTGTTGCACTGTGAGTATTGCAGTCCATCATTTCCACGGAGTTATAAGATATCGGTTGCCCTGACAACGTATGTTTTCTGACCATTCCTTAACACTGCGTGTGAAATATTTATTATTCTTTTATAAGAAATTAAATCCATTTGTACACATAATGTCAGGCTCTTACGCAAAATATGAGTTTATAGTTTATGACTTTAGTTTAATACTATACAGACATCAAGATATGAAGCGTAATACACTTTGATTATGCAAGGTGAGCCAACAGTCACTACCCATTGTAGATCATTGAGATAGTATTGTTTGTTTGTGATAGTTGTAGCCACAAACACCAGAATGCACTGCTATTAAACCAAATATCTCTGTCATTGTTCATTGTTGCGCGGTGGCACTCGATTCTGAGGTAAGCTATTTCGAATCCAGGTGGAAAATTCCACTTCCAGTAGCTGGTTGGCGAGCGAAGGCGACGTGGTGGCGTAAAGTTCCTGGTCACAGTCCTTGCGGCTATGCCCCGGGTTAAATTCCAGACATTTCCACCGTATATCATGAAACGAGGGAATGAGGCACTTGTTGACGGTGATTCGCCCGCTGGACGGCTTTCGTTAAGCTCGGCGGCCCTTTGGTGCTATTCGAGAGGAGTGGACTATAGGCCCCTGCCGGAACTGCTTTCCACCTTCTCCCTTTCCTTCAACCATAACAATACAAGAGCCGACACAGTGCTGTTAGAGCACTGGTCGAGCAGTCATCCACAGGATACACACTTGACACAACGTAACAGGTCGGAGGAAGACAAGAGCAAACGAACTCTACTAGGAAATTGTCCAGGACGGCGATGCAGGATTCGTACATCTGCTTCATTTCGCTCACTCCCTGAGTATGGGACTCTATGGTACGTTATTTCCAGTGTTATAGGGCCGAGGCTGGCTGTACAGCCGCGTGTGTCCAGGACTGCCAGCTCCAAAAGTAGAAAAGCCGAACTCGGTGTTACATTTAGCCGGTATTTTTCCCCTAAAAGTCGGGCTACATATTGTGAAAAACTGGTTATTTTCAACCGTTTATTAATAATCAACTTCTTGTGAGGCCAACATTAAACGTGCTTAAACTAACCAACTGGCGAGTTGCGAATAGGACTCGCGCACTGAGGGTTTCGTACAGGCATAAATAAATGTATAGACAGTTCATCCATTCCGGGAATCGAGAATCTCGACGGATTTTGCCCTTGTCGACACTGATACTGGCAGGACATCGGCCTCACGGGTACCAAGCCTTTCGAGTTTGACGTTGCATAATAAATGACACAATAAATATTTTTTTTGTGTTACGAACTATCCATTGATGTTTTTTAAATGCTTGTACAATGAAACCTTACTTAGTGCCAAGTTTCATAATTCTGGACCAACACGAAATGCTGTTGTTGTTGTGGTCTTCAGTCCTGAGACTGGTTTGATGCAGCTCTCCTTACTACTCTATCCTGTGCAAGCTTCTTCATCTCCCACTACCTACTGCAGCCTACATCCTTCTGAATCTGCTTAGTGTACTCATCTCTTGGTCTCCCTCTAAGATTTTTACCCTCCAGGCTGCCCTGTAATACTAAATTGGTGATCTCTCGATGTCTCAGAACATGTCCTACCAACCGATCCCTTCTTCTAGTCAAGTTGTGCCACAAGCTCCTCTTCTCCCCAATTCTATTCCATACCTCCTCATTAGTTATGTGATCTACTCATCTAATCTTGAGCATTCTTCTGTAGCACCACATTTCGAAAGCTTCTATTCTCTTCCTGTTTAAACTATTTATCGTCCATGTTTCACTTACATACGTGGCTACACTCCATATAAATACTTTAAGAAACGACTTCCTGACGTTTAAATCTGTACTCGATGTTATCAAATTTCTCTTCTTCAGAAACGCTTTGCTTGCCATTCCCAGTCTACATTTTATATCCTCTCTACTTCGACCCTCATCAGTTATTTTGCTCCCCAAATAGCAACACTCCTTTACTACTTCAAGTGTCTCATTTCCTAATCTAATTCCCTCAGTATCACCCGACTTAATTCGACTACATTCCATTATCCTCGTTTCCTTTTGTTGATGTTCATCTTATACCCTCCTTTCAACACACTGTCCATTCCGTTCAACTGCTCTTCCAAGTCCCTTGCTGTCTCTGACAGAATTACAATGTCATCGGTGAACCTCAAAGTTTTTATTTCTTTTCCATAGATTTTAATACCTACTCCGAACTTTTCTTTTGTTTCCTTTATTACTTGCTCAACATACAGATTGAATATCATCAGGGATAGGCTACAACCCTGTCTCACTCAGCAAGAAATACCATTTGCGTTTTGATGAGTTAGTTTTCGAGTATCAAAATATGTGACTTAACTAGCCATATATTTTGCCTGCATTGACTTAGAAGCTTATATTTATTACACCGCCAAGGGACTATAGACCTTAGTAGTGACATAAATTTTAACTTGATATGTCTTCCCTTTTCTTAAGAAAAGGAGGCTTAATAGACGGACAAACAGATAGACAGGCAGATAACAAATGATGAAAACTTTTTATCTTGTGTTATAATTACAAATTAATAATGTTGTAACCGCGACCGTAACGGTCGCGGGGTGGCCGTGAATGAAAGCGCGGCGGGACCGGACGGAGGCGGCCCAGGAACAAACAAGACGGACGAACGGGAAAGGATGATCACACACAACGACAGACGACCGAGCACGACACATAAATCCAAACTTACGGCTCATGGACACATCTCAAGAAGGGTTTGAAACAGTTCCCTTTCATAGCTAGGATTTTCGTCAGATTGTCTAACGTACATGGTGCGAAACAGACTTTTCTGAGCATATATGAAGGTCATTACTTCTGCAAATAAAAAAGAAATCTGCTACTTAAAAAAAAAAAAAACATGCTGCCTCCACAATTACACTACATAGTTGCTGTTTAGCACCTACTGATAGCTTAAAATTTACTTGCTTACACTGGGATTTATCACACAAAATAGTTACTTCCACCTGTAAATACTGAATCCTGTTTAAAGCGCATTACTATTTGAGACGTAGCTTTACAACAAACACTCGTATCAGGGCATGTGACTAACGGAACATTTTAATTCTTGAATCTAGATTTTCAGATAATTTTTGGAAAGGGGGGGTAAACTAAATGAATTTTTCTTTTAAATTAGTAGGTATTTCCAATTTCTTGCTTTGTATAATTGGCAGGAACTCCAAATTTCTCGCTTTCTGTTAGATGGTAGCGTGTTGAATCCCATATCTTTGTAACTGAATCCACTCTGAACCCTGAAGAAGACAGCAAAGAATACACGAACGTTATTTTGAATGTCTTATATTTTGATCAAGTACATTGGAGTTCAGCTGAAACTTGATTTTGTTGGCAGTAACAAAAACCCTTAAGCAATGCTCATACTGGGAAGTTAGAATAACACTTTAAATAACCATAAAAAGCATTACGCACAATTTATCGTAATCTACTTTACATAATAATCTTGCTGTTACCTTCTAATGGACATATACTTCATTCTCTTTATGTGTCCTTCCCCAGAATAAAATTAATTATGAGGTAAAGAGCCTCAGTTTCATATGAATGCTAGACTTCTTTAGGATCGACAATAGGCCATATGATATACGTTAGAAGATAAAGGCTGCAGTCGTTTCTGTTAAATTGTCAGCTAGATGTGCATTTCTGGTGGCTGTAACTTTCCACATCCAGATCTGGTGCCGGAAATCCAACAGTTGCTTCAGGCCAGCAATGAACACAACGGAAAAAACGAAACGACTGCTGGTAATAATAGAACCACCTACTTTGTCAATAATTGCATAATAGAGAAACAGCATCTACGCCAAATTTATGTCCTTGTACAATGGAAATTTCTTATTGTTGTCCCATTTAACACTAATGTTTTAGGATCAGTTTCACTTAATCCATTTCCTCGCTTCTGTTGAAACGCTGTGTGAGGGCAAAGAAAGAAAAATAATTTGGTCGTCTTATAAATTGAGATGATACCACAGTTTTAAGATACAGAAACACTGAAAACTGATGTTCTTTGTTACACAGTAAAATCAATATTAGGCATTACTTACTCATTTATAAGTAATAGAATTTAAGAAAGATAGTGAGATAGTTTTATGAATGGCACCGAATTTTATTACTTAACTTCATAGAAGCATACACAAAAAGTAAACTTCAGCTTTAGATAGCGGTTTCTGCTGTTGTAGGTGCCAGCACAAATGTGCATAATTCTATTCTCAAAACAACCTCAAAATCACTGGTTTTCAAACAAAACTATTTTTGTGATGCTGTTAATACTTTATTTATGGGTATAAGGTTATGCTCCAAGGCTTCATTCTCTGAATGAGATTTCATCTTCCTTTGCTGGTGACTAAGTCAGATGGTTTATCGGCTCAGAAAGCCGTTAAAAATTCAAATAAGTGAAACAAGCCGACCTGTTTACACTGACCAGCCAGAACATTATGACTGCCGACCAACTATCAATATAAACCCGTCCAGGTGATAACCAGCCTCACATGGCTAGTCGCACACACGCACCGTGCATGCAGTATCAGTGAGCAATATGTCCAGTGAGCATTATGTCCATGTGTAGAATGAGGAAGACACAAGATTTCTCTGAGTTTGATTGTGATGGCCCGGAAGATCGGCAGGAGCTTTTCAGAAACTGCATGTTTTGTCGGGTGTTCGAGGAATGCTGTGGTGAGTGTCTGCTGCACGTGGCGAAACCAAGGTGAAACCACGTCCAGACGTCGTGGGGTTGGGCGGCCACTCCTCATTACAGATGTCGGACATAGTAGGCTAGACAGAGTGGTAGAACGGGACATGTGGTGAATTGTGACGAAACTAACACCAGACTGCAACACCGGGCAGTGTACAAGTGCGTCTGAACACACAGTGCACTGAGCACTCCTAATGATGGACCTCCGGTACTGCCAGTGTTCACAACATGATATAATCAACTATGACTGGAATGGGCACGTGTCCATCGGCACTGAACGTTGGTGATGTGGCAGAGCGTTGTATAGTCTGATAAATCACGATACCGTCTCCACCATGCCGATGGTTGGGGGGGGGGGGGGGGGCTCGAATCCCTCGTCTTCCAGGGGAAAGGCATCATGACACCTGCATGGCGGGGTGGAGACAAGCTGCCACTGGATCCATTATGCTCTAGTAAACATTCACATGGACATCAATGGGCCCAGTGGAGCTCGTGCAAGGCACCATGACGGCAAGGAGTAGGGCCTATCTTATACCGGTTGTAGACCACGTACACCACTTCATGACGATCATGCTTCCCGACAGCAACGACAGTTTTCAACAAGATAATGCATAATGCGCCATGTCACAAGGCCACGAGTGTGATGGAATGGTTCAAGGAAAACAGTGGCGAACTCTAGTCGATATACTGGCCCTCCAACCCGCCATATCTGGGATTTGATTGAACGTGGCGCCAGAGCTCATCGTATCCCTCCCCGGAACTTACGGGAATTAGGTAACTTGTCTGTGGAGATGTGGTGCCAACTCCCTCCAACGACCTAACAAGGCCTCACTGCTTCCATGCTACGACACGTCGCCGATGTTATCCGTGCCAAAGGTAGCCATACCAACTATTAGGTAGGTGATCACGATGTTCTGATCAGTGTATATGTATCCACGCAACGGTCGGTTCGTGACGTCACCAGGCCGTTGTCTAAGATGGCAAAGACGCGCCGATACATGCTATGGAGCTTGTAGTGGGGGAGGGTTGAGACTGCCTGTTCTAAATAAAACCAACAGCGCCAACTTTTCCTGGCTACATGCTCAATGGCATACATCAGCGCGACTCTGTGATCTTAGGCAACGGTGTGATGACGTCACGAACCGACCGTTGCGTGAATACTTACAAACAGCTCAACTTGTTGCACTTACCTAAGTTTTTAACGGTTTTAAGACTCGTTAAACCCTCTGATGCAGTCACCAGGAGTGGAAGACGAAACATTAGACAAAGAATTATGCCTTGGACCACAGCCGCATGCCCACAAATCAGTTATCAACAAAATCACAAATACAGACAGTGAAAGCCTACGTTTCATGTTTAAAGCTGTTTTTGTATGGAAACTCTTACTCTCATACGGAGCAGCTTCTCAGTGCGGATTCTCACTTCATGCTAAAGCCAGATTTTAAAATACCCAATGAGTACATTTTATTCCAACTGATGAATGTGATTGTTGAGGACAGGACTATTTGTAACAAGTTCATTCAGCTGAAGAAAACTACCTTTCCTTATGTCCTACAAAGCTGAAATAAAAAATTTCTTTAAAGAGTTTCTCAAATTCAAAATCGACATTTGTTTTTATACTTTCTCACCCATTTTGCAAAGGTAAACATTATCGTTCGATGTAACAGACAAGCCACCTCTGTCTCTCCTGTTAAAGATATTCAAACTTGAAACATAACAACATTGCGTCGTATGACAAAAGATTCACTTCACTTTTTTGTTCAGTTTCCTAGTCACATACAAAGTGAGGAAAACTGGATGAGGTGAGTAATCACGGTCGAAGGTTGTTAATGTACCCTCTGGAACAGATGGCAGCTCTTTACAGTCAGGTAAATAATTGTATGGATAACTTCACGTTATGCTAGGAACTGTGGTAGCATCAATGGCAGAGCAATTATCAATATTGTTATTCTGTCCTCAACGACTTCTCATAGAACTAGAGTACACTTCCAAGTGGTCTTGAACTGAGTTTACATGTCAGCAAGAAAGTAATGCCTGGTACTAATCTACTTGTAATAGCGTCGTACACAGCTAAAGATGAATATAGAATGTTAATAGTACCTGTAAAGTCATTTCTGAGTCTTGTTGAGTACACCAGCAACGTTCCTTCAGCAGATTATTTTAGTGTAAATAGCCAATCTTTTGCCTGACTGAGATATACTTCCAACGTATAGTACTACAGTTATAAAATATAAACGCTTATTTTGTGTAAATTCTGGGCATTACAATGTAAACGGATTTCTTACCTTGTAAAGGCATATTACAGCATTTACACACGTTGTCGAGAAATTGTCATAAAACTAATGCAACCTGCCAAACTGATATTTTGGCTTTTACTCCTGTGGCAGTGGTGAACTGAAAGACTCGCAATGCTGCTAAAAGAGCTATTTACTGAAGAAATGTACTTCTGTTGCTAGTAAGAAGAACTGCGAGTAGGTTCACAAGGTCGGATGTAAAAACGATAGCAATCAAATTAGTATTAGAAATCAAAATGAAATAGCACAAAAAGGATGAATATGTTCTGGACAGAGTTATGGATGTAAAAGAAGGGAACAAGCTTTTCGACTTATCTGCCAGCTTCGAAGATATGTAAATCAAAAAATCGTGACATAGTCGCGCTTTTTCACTCATTAGTATTGGTATCCATTTCAAGTAATGTAATACGTCGTGTCAAGTAAAGTAATGTGATACATGATGTCATGGCGCTTAACAGAACACATGCCGTCATATTATGTTTTCTATGACTGACGAATGTTCTGCATTTTGGGCACAGGATCACGGACTTCAGCCTATAAACTGCAAAATGCTGGTGTACCAATACTCCGCAGCTAAGAGAGCTCACTGCGCTGGGAAGTAAGATTAACTCGTACAAAAGCGCAAATATTTCAAGATACTTTGATTTAAATGTCTTTTAAGCTTGCAGATAAGTCGAAAAGCTAGTTTCCTTGTTTTATATCCGTATCTCTGCCCGAAAGATGTTCGCCTTTTTCGTGGTATGATAGGAGCATTTTTTATTCTGGTTCCCAAGTCTTAGTCTCCCACAATTATGTCATTAGACCTCCATAGCTTGGCAACCAATGTGGATTATTGTTGACTCTGGTGACGACTGACCTGTTGTAGGTTCTTTTACTGTTTTTCAATCCATGTTGCTTATATCGTGGCAATGGATAAAGCTTTCACAAAGCAACGGGACAGCATTTAATTAGATATACTTGCATACCTTCTCACAAAATTTGAATCGTTCGGCACAAGTTAGAAACACAAGCAGCACGTGTAAAAAAACTCACAAAAATGAGTTTTGCACCTAAAATTCGCATGAAGCTACATCATGGAATGTGAGTTTTTAATTTTATCGCAAGAATGCATTTTTTATTTATATGAATCATTTTTAACCGTTTCACATGAGCTCATCCTTAAGCCATCGTATCTCGACAATGGATAAATATTATTGGATGAAAAATTCCTTTTGACTTTAACCATGTAACTTAATTACTTTGCTTCAAAAGTTGGAACCAATTCGTACAGGTTTAAAGTATTGAAGTGGCGCGCTTCAAACACCTCCCAGAACAACGTATTTTTTTTGCATGTTTTTGCAAGTAAAATCCGAACGGTGATCAAACAAATGGCGTCATTAGCTGCGCATGCATTTCAGCCCAATTAAAATCTTTTGCAAAAGTTCGCACAATATGCATGGACCCTAGATCCGGGTCGTAGCTCAAACCTCGCTCAATACACCGTAACGTAGCCACAGTAACGCAGATTTTTGAACAGCTATACAAACGACGGCTGGTCAGAGCTAAACTAAGAACTTTTTGACCTATCGTCCTAGCTCAAATTGGAACCGAGGACCAAGACCATCCAAATCCCGGTTCTGCACGCGGCTTTTTCATACATATTCGTATCAGTTACAGCGCTTCCACAGTTTCGACAAAATTGGCTTTTCTGTACTAATACATGTGCAACAGCAGTACAAGTCATTTTATTACTAAAATCAGTGCCCGATATCGGCTATAAATCAGAGAATTTGTAACTGTCGGCTCCGCTACACATAGAAACTAGGCTTTCTGGCCCGAGTCGAGTGACATAGAAGCCGGTTTCAGTACAATGACGTCATGCGCAGACTATGTTATTTACGGCCTGTGACTGGCAGCAGTTTGAGCGAGATTAGTGTTAATGCATGGGGAACGTAGTGTTATGATTTCGAATCTGTGGTACAGCTATACCAGTGAATCTAACTTTGTACTGAAGAATACTCATAAACCACAATCTGGAATAATCACCACAAAGTAATAAAGAAAATTGTGTACTGTATTCATCTTCAGCAACTGTAAATGTATTTCTTGAAAAAATCAGCAACTAACTGCACAAACGAAATTTTATTTCTGTAATGGTTTCAGGCACCTAGTGACCTTTTTCAGAAGGTTAGAGTTATCGTATTATTAGCAGGTGTCAAAAATATGCACAGTACGCAGTATATTACTATAGTCGCGTGGATCATAGTGCATGTGCATGCTCGCTAATAATGCGACGGTTCTAATCTTACGAAGAAGGGCACTAGTTGCGTGAAACCCGTGAAGAAAATAGTGTAGTTTGGCTGCTGTTTTTTTCAATAAAAAGGAAATTATAATCAGGAGACGGTACTGCTGTTGTTAAAGAGAAATTGTAATTCAAATTTATTTTTGTGGACTTAAGTACATATAGGATATTTGTAACACTTTCAACTGCTATTTATTTATTGTAGCAAAAATCAGTTTCGATACAGCTGTAATTTTAAAAAATGACATTTATCTCACGCACACCAAAGTATAATAAAATATGCAGCTGCAAGGAAACTGAATTTCGTTGGGGTAAAAAACAGTAAACCGAATTATCCATCACTGTTAATACTTATGCAACGTTATAGGAACAAATAGCAGCACAAATATCACAGTATGAAAAAAAAGGATACCTGAAATACATGTACAAAATAAGAATGAAATCAGATTTCTAACACAACACATTATAAGGAGAGCTAGTTCTTTGGTACTTCTACTATAAACGGACTTAGCGAGGACTGACATTGAAAACACGCTACAATTACTGACACATAAAAATGAAGTAAATCAGCTAAAATGGTTCAAATGGCTATGAGCACTATGGGACTGAACATCTGAGGTCATCAGTCCCCTAGAACATAGAACTACTTAAACCTACCTAACCTAAGGACATCACACACATCCATGCCCGAGGCAGGATTCGAACCTGCGACCGTAGGGGTCGCGTGGGTCCAGACTGTAGCGCCTAGAACTGCTCGGCTACTCCGGCCGGCAATCAGCTAAAAGAAAACTGTATTACTGAAATACTTATGACTGAGTAAACAGAAGTAGTTTCACGGAGATTTGGGAAAGCTGAATTTATCCCTCACACCTAACATCAAAATGATTTGACATAGAATCTTTAAAAGAATATGGAGCCAAAAAGAGCTTTACTGACATATGGCAATAAATCTCGTACATTGAGTAAGTAAGGCAGCAAGCCAAACGATTAGTCGAGATGTAATTTTTACGAACTGCAGGGCTGACGTATGGTCCATTTAAGAAGTGTAGGCTATAACTGAGAGAGTTCAGGAATGTTCCTACTTTCAAAACAACGTATTGAAAGACCGAGAAACAATGTATTTAAGAAATAAGTATTACTGTACAACTGAAACAGTACAATATGGTTCGAATGAATACATGTAATGGAAAACATTGGTTAAAATTAGTATGTCGATATGAAGGCCAACGAAAATGGCTTAAAAATAACCTTTTACTTTATTGAGACTTCCACTGTGGTCTTATATTGCTTTCAAGTGAAATTAATGTGTCACTAACGTTAGCAGTGTTGTAAAATGTTGGCCAGCTATTACTACCGTTTGCCGGAATCTTAAATGGCCGTTAGTAACCTGCCCCAATTTATACCACGCAGGTTACGGTAGGAGAGCATTACTTTTTGACAGATGAATTCAAGTAAATACATATTATAACAGGGTCCTTGGACAAAGTTTGGAAAATAACTCCGCCTGGGTCTATTTTAAAATACGTATCTGGTTATAGGCCGAAGTTGTTCGGGGAATGACGAAGAAATATGTACCCAGATGACTGGACGGAGATTTGAGCTACAATCGTCCCAAATATGGTTCCGGTGGCTTATCCATTCCGCCGTAACATTAGTCAGGCACACGTCATCATACAAAATCCCACGACTGGATTCCATCACCGTCCCTGTGGAAGAAAACTTATGATTAATGTCTGTGACTTCTACATCGACGACTAGACGCTAAATTTCAACCTTCTTTCCTTCCGCAAGACTACACTGAACGAGGCAGTTCGGTGGTGAAAATTATCATATTACATTTTACGACCCACATTTCACTGACGAAGAGCTCCCAGGTTTCCAGCCGATAAACTGTGATGGTACCGGTTACCTCCTACCGGAGGTACATAAAAGCAAACGCATGAATAGCATATCGCTTTAGTCGTATACGTTCACCGCAACGCATGAATCGTATATCGCTTTGGCCTTACCGCGGTGGAAGTGAAATAGAACGAAAGAAGAGAAATGCTTTCGGATGACACTTCTTATCGTTAGGCAAACACATATATTCTAGGAGTGGAGTGACTACAAACGATCGTGTCACATGAGTCGTAGATGTAAAATGTGTTAGGTAAGAAATCGCATGAAGCTAAAGTTAGGAAAGCTCGTCAACTAAATAAACTGACGGAAATTTTGCCAATAATTTTGCACGCCAAAAGTGACTATTGCATATCGGATGCAAAAGAGGTGCAAAATCACAATCATAAGAGAGATACAGACAACCATGTTCGTACTAAAGGTGAAGTACCATAACAGAGTTTAGAGTAAGTCGGAGTTAGGTTTGGCAAATAAAACATTAAGCTGCAACGGGATATCTAAGGCAGTGGAATATCACATACCTATGCAGGCAGTTCTGATCCATACTCGGAAATGAAAACTGTCAATCAGGAGATAAAATTGTCAAATAAATTGCATAAAATGAAAGAAGAACTCTGTTAAGTCACCTTTACTGATTCAGAAGAAGTAATGCAGTTCGCAAATTGGCAGGCTTTTGACAGCGCTATTAATTTTTAGCTACAGATACATTGATCAGGCATTAAAGCTAAGAAACTTTCGGCATCTGTAGCAAATTTTTTGTGTAGATGAAAAAAGCATTTAACGTGCGATGCGACTGAAATGTGGATTCGGATATGATTGGTAAGCTAAATTAATTTGCAGGTCTGAGAAAGACGAGGAAACATAACGACCCATAGAAAAATTCTGTTGCCATTGAAAACATTTTCCGGTTGTAGATGCACTTTGTGAACGTTAAAATGGAACACAGTATCACCAACAGTACCTTATTTGTCATGGTAAGAAACTCTTACAAGTTTAAGGAATTTTATTGCTGTCTGTCAGGACTTGAAATACATTGTCTGTTGAAAGTTTACCAGCCGAAACTAATTACGCTGGTGGTAGAAACTTACAAGGGCTTTAAAACATAATAGTTCGTGTCAGTTTCAGACAGTAAAAGTCTGCAGTGGATTGTGGAACGGCAGAGAACGAGACCTATTCTGTCTCAGACAGAAAATTCTGGAATGGCAAATAGCACCTTGGGTGCTACGTTAAGCAAAACTAGCAAATAGAGTAAGAACGACCTGAAAGTTTGTAGAAATACATCAGAAGCAGTACTTAAATGATTACATTTAAGGGAAATGAGGTTGTGGAACATTATATTTACATACAACTCTTCATCTTCTTTTTACTTCGTACAATGTATAGCGGAGGGCACTGTATGACTATTACTCCTCCGTATCTCAACTCTCGTGCTGTATCGTTCACGAAAGGCATACGGCGAAAAAGCAGGTTTTTTGAAATATGTCAACGAGAGGATGTATAATGATTCTTGACTCTTCTGGGAATGTGTGCTATCGAAAATGTCTACCTAACACAATTTGACGCTCTCGCAGACCTGAACGAACCCGCTAGGAATGGAGCAGCTCTTCTTTAAATTTTGCTTATCTCCTCTGTGAATGAAGGTCAGGTAGAGCTACTACCAGTACCGTGACAGTTAAAGAGAAATAAGAAAAATCTGCGTTTCAGGTAAAGTAATTATTAACTATTGCGGTGCTATGAAAACGAAAATATTGTTTGAAACCTTTAATCACTTTGTAAAATAGTTGTGCGGTAGACTTTGCTAGTTAATCCAATTCTTTCTTTGATGAGGTAGGTATCTATAAGATCATGGAACTTTTCCTATTAACACAAATAAAGATTTAATTTTTACAAGCGACATTATTAAAAGAGGTTTCTCGAATTGAGCACTCCCATCATTAGCTACTGATCAAATATTTATGAAACTGAGATGCATATGAAACAGAAGTGTGTAAAATTTATCACTCGTCTAGTAATATTCTTCTAAATACATATTTTGTGTTCCTAAGCCGAGACGAGACAAACCACATAACTTGATATTATAAACAACAGGCTAGTGGTCTAACTGATGGCGGGGATGTATCCTGTTTAAATGAGTATATTCAATGTACACGCTGCTTTGTTTACGAAACTTACAAAATTCCTTCCCAATTTTACAGTATGAAAATACAAATAACCATGGTTTAATCAGTGAGTAGATCATGTCTGCAAAACGGCCGCAGCGTATAATCACAATTAACGTAGAATCGAGAAAAAGTCTTCAATGCTACTACCACCAAAGTTGATACCGACTGAGGGGGTTGGCGCAGTGGTTAGCACGTTCGAATCTTATTTGGGAGGACGACCGTTCAAATACGAGTCCAATAATGAAGATTTAGGTCCTCATGATTTCCCTAAATCGCTCCAGGCAAATAGAGGGACGGTAGGTTCCTTTGAAGGAGCACGCCTTATGTCCTTCCCCAACCTTGAAACTATCCGAGCTTGTGCTCCGTCTCTAATGACCTCGGCGTCGACAGAAAGTTAACTAATCTTCCTTCCTTCTTTCCGTTGATACGGGCCACGTAGCTGGACCCGTTTCATTTTTCTCAAGCAGCATACTACTCTCACTATAGGGATTTAACATCGGATTTTGTGCGCTAATGAGCTGATGTGCACCCATAGGAGGAATATGTAGACTGAAAACCGATGATTACATAGGCCATCGAGTGAATCTTCCAACCCAACAATTATCGGACGGCTAGCTTTAGCAGTGCTAGGTGCAGGCATTCTATTGTGTTACGTTGACACATTCGAGCATACGACCGGAGGCACTTTTTCCAAAAGTTGGTGCAACACAGCGCCCTATAACATTGGGTTCTGATATCTGTGCAAGCTGGGTGGAGGAGCGCACGGTCCACAGCAAACAGTATTGTGCTACAGGTCAGGCCTCTGAATTTTAGTTTCTCAGCATAATTCATTTGAGTCCTCGTGCCAACTGTCCGGTGTGGTCCACATTACATCAGCGTCTACGCTCCACAGACAACCTTACGGTGTGTGGCTGAGGGTACTTCTGATACCACTAATACTAGTTCCCCTTTCCTTTTCGTTCTTCGATAAGCCTTCGGATGAATAATTTCTTCGATTTTCTTGCTGTGGTCTTCATATTAGAGAAATAAAGTTTCCACGCAATTTACATCGAAAATGAAGTTGTCGCAACTCTTACATTTCCTAGCAAGAAGGTAAAATTTTATGGCGTTGTTGGGTGGGAGACAGCAAAGGACAGGATCAGCCGCCTAACTGGAAGAATTTTTATGGCATCTTTCCCTCGCGATGTGTGAGGCTTTAACGTACCCTCGATATGTTAGCGAAAATACATGTTTCAATCCAGAGGCACGCATAAAACATAATCCGAAATTCTAACGTGTATCTGACAGGTGTTGGTGACTGTGAAGGGTGTCTGTAATGTATACCATGTTTGTGTTGGAGATGATAGAGAAAGAAGAAGGTGAAACCCTGTACCTTACATAGCCTACTGTTCTTGAAACATCGGTATAACACTTGTAAATTGTCGCAATTCTGTTGGGAAAAGGACCAGAGCTAGTTAGTTAGTTAGTAGTTAGTTGGTTGCGTGTTCCACTGATCAATCGCACGGTACGTTAGCCGTTATGATGTGGAACGTGTCAAGTGCACAAGAAATGCACATAATTATAATTAAATATATATATATATATATGTATATATATATATATATATATTACAGAGCTAAAGATTAATATTTCTATTATTTACCCCATTCCCTTAAATGGCACAAAATGCATATACTATATTTACAGATTTATTTATTCCTATTCAAGAATTAATCTATGGTGTAGAAGGAGTTGTCAAGGAGATATGATTTCAATTTATTCTTGAAACTATTACTGCTGTCTGTCAGACACCTCACTTCATCTGGTAATTTGTAGAAAATTTTTATAGCAGCATATTTTACCCCTTTCTGTGCCAAAGATAGGTTGAGCAAAGGAAAGTGTAAGTATTTCTTTTTTTATGGTATTATAATCATGACTGTCACTGTTGTTTTTAAGCTGGTCCATGTTGTTGAGAACAAATTTCATTAGTGAGTAGATGTATTGTGAGGCTGTTGTAAGAAATCCCAATCTTTTAAAAAGGCGCCTACAAGATGTGCGACTATGAACCCAACACATTATTCTAACCACTTTCTTTTGAGCAGTGAATACTTTTTGTCTAAATGTTGAGTTACCCTAAAATATTATTCCGTATGACATCAGAGAGTGAAAGTATACAAAATATGTTAGCTTACTAATTTCTGTATCTTCAAAATTGGCAATTATTCTGATCGCAAAAGATGCTGAACCTAGTCGCTTTAGGAGATCCATCTATATGTACACTCTAAAACTTAGTATGCTCTACCCTGTCTACTGACTTCTTTTGATGTGTTATATTTATTGAAGGAACTGTACTTTTTGCAGCAGAAAATTGGACGTACTGTGTTTTTTCAAAGTCTAGAGCAAGCCCATTTGCAGAAAACCAATTAATGACTTTTACAAAGGCCTTATTTCTATCATTTTCAATTGGACTTTCTTTTATTGGATTAATAATGATGCTTGCATCATCAGCAACCAGCGTCAGTTCAGCTCCCTGTTTCAGATAGAAAGGGAGGTCGTTCACATATATCAAGAACAGAAGGGGACCCGTGATTGAACGCTGTGGAACACCTAATGTAATTTCACCCCAGTTAGATGAAGTGGCAAACTTATTTAAATCACTTGGCCCATATAAGGAAATTTTTGCTTCCTTTTCTGTAGGTATGACTTAAAACCTCTCATATGAAGCTCCAAGCGTTAATAGAAAGTACTGATGCTCAACTCATTATAGGCACTGATAACTGGCTAAAGCCGAAGATAAGTTCAGCCGGAATCTTTACGAAAAAACAGACAGTGTTCCGAAAGGATAGGCTAAACACAGTTGGCGGTGGCGTGTTTGTTGCTGTTAGAAGTATTTACCTTGACGCGAAATTGAAGCAGATAGTTCCTGTGGATTAGTATGGGCAGAGGTCATTCTTGTCAACCGGAATAAAATAATAATTCGATCCGTTTACCGATCCCTAATACAGATGACGTAACTACCGAAACCTTCAAAGAAAACTCGAGTTTAATTTCAAACACGTAGCCGACTCATACAATTATAGTTGGTGGTGACTTTAACGTACCCTCGACATTTTGGCGAAAATACATGTTTAAATCCAGAGGTACTCATAAAACATCATCCGAAATTCTGCTAAATGCATTGTCTGAAAATTATTTCTAGCAGTTACTTCATGAGACCACACGAATAGTAAACGGTTGTGAAAATACACTTGACCTCTTAACAAAAAGTAATACTGAACTAATAACAAGCTACAGGGATTAGTCAACACACGGTTGTCGTAGCGAGACTGAATATTGTAATCCCCAAATCCTCCAAAAGTAAACGAAAAACATACCTGTTCAAAGAAGCAGATAAAAATTCACTTGACGCCTTCGTGAGAGACAATCTCCTCTCTTTCCTAATTAACTATGTACGTGTAGACCAGATGTGGCTTGAATTCAGAGAAATAGTATCGGCAGAAGTTGAGAAGTTTATACCAAATAAATTAAGAAACGACGGAGCTGATCCTCCTTCATACACAAAACGAGTCAGAACACTGTTGCAGAAACAACGAATTAAACATGCAAAATGCAAACGGACGCGAAATCTCCAAGATTGGTGAACTTTTACAAAAGCTCGAAATTTAACGCGGACTTCAATGCGAGAAGCTTATAATAGATTCCACAATGAAACTTCATCTCGAAACCTGGTATAAAATCCAAAGAGATTCTGTTCGTATGTGATGTATGCTAGCAGCAAGAAACAATCAATGCCTTCTCTGCGCGATAGCAACGGAAATACTATAGACCACAGTGCCGCCAAAGCAGAGTTACTAAACACAGCCTTCCGAAATTCCTTCACTAAAGAAGAAGAAGTAAACATTCCAGAGTTCGAATCAAGAACAGCTTCCAACATGAGTAACGTAGAAGTAGATGTCCTCAGAGTAGTGAAGCAACTTAAATCACTTAACAAAAGCAAGTCTTTCGCTACAGACTGTACACCAACAAGGTTCCCTTTAAAATATGATGATACAATAGCTCCATACTTAAGAATCATATACAACCTTCCACTCCACGAAAGATCCGTACCCAAAGACTAGAAAGTTGCACAGGTCACACCAATATTCAACAAAGGTAGAAGGAGTAATCCACTAAATTACAGGCCCATATCATTATCGTCGATTTGCGGCAGGATTTTGAAACATATATTGTGTTCGAACTTTATGAATTACCTCGAAGACAACGGCCTATTGACATACAATCAACACGGATTTAGAAAACATTGTTCTTATGAAGTACAACTAGCTCTTTAATCACATGAAGTGCTGAGTGCTATTGACAAGGGATTTCAAATTGATTCCACATTTATAGATTTTCCGAGGGCTGTACCACACAAGCGGCTTCTAGTGAAATTGCGTGCTTATGGAATATCGTCTCAGTTATGTGATTGGATTTGTGATTTCGTGTCAGAGAGGTCACAGTTCGTAGTAATTAACGGAAATTCATCGAATAAAACAGAAATGATTTCTGGCGTTCCCCAAGGTGGTGTTATAGGCCATTTGCTGTTCCTCATCTAAGTATACTATTTAGGAGAAAATCTGAGCAGCTGTCTTATGTTGTTTGCAGATAATGCTGTCGTTCATTGTCTAGTAAACTCATCAGAAGATTAAAAAAAATTACAAAACACTTTAGAAACGCGTTCTGTATGGTAAAAAAATTGGAAATTGACCCTAAATAATGAAAAGTGTGAGGTCATCTACATGAGTGGTAAAAGGAATCCGTTAAACTCCGGTAACGCGATAAATCAATCAAATCTGAAGGCTGTAAATTCTACTAAATACTCAAGAATTACAATCACGAACAACTGAAACGAGAAGGAACACATAGAATATGTCGTGTGAAAGGCTAAACAAAGACTGCGTTTTATTGGCAGGACGCTTAGAAAATGTAACAGATCCACTAAAGAGACTGCCTACACTACGCTTGTCCGTCCTCTTTTAGAATACTGCTGCCTGGTGTGGGATCCTTACCAGATAGGACTGACGGAGTACGTCGAGAAAGTCAAAGAAGGATGGCGCGTTTTGTATTATCGCGATATAGGGCAGAGAGTGGAACTGAAGTGGTATAGCATTTGGGGTGAACATAATAAAAACAAAGGTATTTTTCGTTGCGGCAGAATCTGCTCACGTAATTTCAATCACAAATTTTCTCCTCCGAAAGTGAAAATATTTTGTTCACGTCGACCTACATAGGAAAAAACGATCGTAATAATAAAATAAGGGAATTCAGAAAGATATAGGAATTCGTTTCTTCCACGCGCTGTACGAGATTCGAATAATGGAGAATTATTGTGAAGGTTGTTCGATGAACCTCTGCCAGGCAACTAAATGTGATTTGCTGAGTAGCCATGTAGATGTAGAATAGCACCAAGGCGGCCGGTGACATCAGCGTCCTCACCCTATGGAGGGATCACCATCAGGGTCACATGCCCTCACTTCATGAGACGCTGAGGTGAGGTTTCGAGTTTAATCCATGGCATTTGGGCAAAGACTGGTGTACACCGACATTACGCCAACGCCCCTCTTCGCCTTTACGGTAAAGGCACAGACAAAATAGCCAACAGCACGTGGAGGTGTATTCAGGCGGTTACCCATCAAACTACTGGCCACGCCCGACATTGCTTAGCTTCGCTGATCTGATGAGAAGCGGTGTATTCAGCGCAGCAAGGCCG
This sequence comes from Schistocerca piceifrons, assembly GCF_021461385.2. Lineage (NCBI taxonomy): Eukaryota > Metazoa > Arthropoda > Insecta > Orthoptera > Acrididae > Schistocerca > Schistocerca piceifrons. The sequence continues at coordinate 426,048,319 of NC_060138.1, forward strand.
TTGGCGTTAAGGCTCCTGACGAGTGTATCTGTGCAATCTAGACGATATTCTGTAAGGATATAATGACAAAAAGTCAGTCTCTATTAACATGTTACGACAGACTTTTCTCACATTACGTAATCTGTTTCACCTGAGAGTGGAAAGACGCGATGTATGTTTTGTTATTCAGAGAAATGAAATAGTTTTATTGATTTATCATTGTTGGAATTTCCTTCTTTTTCTTATTTTCTGTTTTTTAATATCTTAAATTTGTAACAAACAGCTAAGTCAATAGAAACATCAGTATCTCTAAAGGTCTATGGTAAGTGAGTCGCCAGTTTATTTTTGAATTAACATCCAGTGGTTTAGTGCTATGATGAAACATAAACTTTCATACTTCGGTAAAGTGACTACGGACATATAAAAATAGCAGCTCTGTTTGATGTTACTCTCTAATCGTATCAATTATATTTTACGGCTTCCTGAGCAAAGAGTTGTTACTGTTTGTTGAGAAGGAGGCAATATCGGTATCAGATGACTCCGACAAAAGGAAACGAAAAAAGTACGCCAGTTGCAACTCTTTTTAGAAATTTTTGTTTCAGTGTATATCGGTTAGCAGCTAAAGGCTCACGGAACGTCAGAAGCAGGGTTCCACTCATTTGTTTCAAAGGGAACGTTTGATTAGCAACTGTCAAGGAAATGACGTGGATGCTACAGAGGGGAATCAAAAGGCCCGCTTTATCTGGTTTGTGCTCAATGGCTTTTGCATTTAGGCGTTCCGAGGGTCAACTTTTCCTGCTATTTTTGCGGGGCGCCGGAGGCATGGCGCACGAGAATTGAAAACGATGTCTGCGGGAAGTTTTGTAGCTACTTGTCTGAAACTCTGCAGTGGAGCAGCCGAAGCCAACACCCAGTGCTAATTGATTTTGTGAGAACGCTGGACTTGAAAGTGACACTTCAGAGGTCGGCAGCAGTCCACAGTGTCACTGCTGTGGACAGAGGTGTTGGCACGCTGCTACTGGTTAGTGATGACAGCAAGCTGCAGTAACGTACCTCACATAGACTGGACGTGAATGCACAAGGTATATCTAAGGATGGCACTGACAGCTCTGAAATCGATAATGTCACACCAAATAAACTGAATATCATTCTTGCAGCCTGAGGCAAATAGTCCAGAATACCATTCGATTGCGTTCCATCACTACGGAAAGTTTATTTATAAGACCTATTTACTAATTATTTCTGCAACCATGTGGCCACTATCTTCTTGAACATCTTCAGACGTCGACGTGGTCACATACCGGGAAAATCTTTAATGGAAATTACTATGGCAGTGGAATCCTAGGCATACCGTATCGTGATGAATATGCTCCATTAACGGAACAGTTGAAGAGCACTACCTCCCCTCCCACCCATGCAGACTAATTTCCTACAATTACCTCCTACGCATCTTAGGAAATTTTGTAAGGTAGGTTAAATTAAATTGAAGAGTTCTCGAAAAATATTGCTTAAATGAGGATTATAAGTGAAGCATATTACACACAACAAATTATGTATCACTGTAGTAAAAAAATTGCAAACTGTATAAAACTGCTCAAAAAGTCGACAGAAAACCAAAATATATGTCTTATTGTTTGTCAGATGCTGTATTTTAGTGTCGTGTATAACAAAGAACGGATTTCATTTGTGCTTCACAAATTATTAATATGCGCAAATTATTAATTCGAAATAAATGAAAAATGGCGACAATTAAGTATTCCTTTTCAAAATACACAATTATGTAATTCTACTACCCATTTCGTTGCTTTGAACCAAGTAAACACATTAATTATGACCCCGAAGTCAAATTTAGCAGATACACTCCTGGAAATGCAAAAAAGAACACATTGACACCGGTGTGTCAGACCCACCATACTTGCTCCGGACACTGCGAGAGGGCTGTACAAGCAATTATCACACGCACGGCACAGCGGACACACCAGGAACAGCGGTGTTGGCCGTCGAATGGCGCTAGCTGCGCAGCATTTGTGCACCGCCGCCGTCAGTGTCAGCCAGTTTGCCGTGGCATGCGGAGCTCCATCGCAGTCTTTAACGCTGGTAGCATGCCGCGACAGCGTGGACGTGAACCGTATGTGCAGTTGACGGACTTGGAGCGAGGGCGTATAGTGGGCATGCGGGAGGCCGGGTGGACGTACCGCTGAATTGCTCAACACGTGGGGCGTGAGGTCTCCACAGTACATCGATGTTGTCGCCAGTGGTCGGCGGAAGGTGCACGTGCCCGTCGACCTGGGACCGGACCGCAGCGACGCACGGATGCACGCCAAGACCGTAGGATCCTACGCACTGCCGTAGGGGACCGCACCGCCACTTCCCAGCAAATTAGGGACACTGTTGCTCCTGGGGTATCGGCGAGGACCATTCGCAACCGTCTCCATGAAGCTGGGCTACGGTCCCGCACACCGTTAGGCCGTCTTCCGCTCACGCCCCAATATCGTGCAGCCCGCCTCCAGTGGTGTCGCGACGGGCGTGAATGGAGGGACGAATGGAGACGTGTCGTCTTCAGCGATGAGAGTCGCTTCTGCCTTGGTGCCAATGATGGTCGTATGCGTGTTTGGCGCCGTGCAGGTGAGCGCCACAATCAGGACTGCATACGACCGAGGCACACAGGGCCAACACCCGGCATCATGGTGTGGGGAGCGATCTCCTACACTGGCCGTACACCACTGGTGATCGTCGAGGGGACAATGAATAGTGCACGGTACATCCAAACCGTCATCGAACCCATCCTTCTACCATTCCTAGACCGGCAAGGGAACTTGCTGTTCCAACAGGACAATGCACGTCCGCATGTATCCTGTGCCACCCAACGTGCTCTAGAAGGTGTAAGTCAACTACCCTGGCCAGCAAGATCTCCGGATCTGTCCCCCATTGAGCATGTTTGGGACTGGATGAAGCGTCGTCTCACGCGGTCTGCACGTCCAGCACGAACGCTGGTCCAACTGAGGCGCCAGGTGGAAATGGCATGGCAAGCCGTTCCACAGGACTACATCCAGCATCTCTACGATCGTCTCCATGGGAGAATAGCAGCCTGCATTGCTGCGAAAGGTGGATATACACTGTACTAGTGCCGACATTGTGCATGCTCTGTTGCCTGTGTCTATGTGCCTGTGGTTCTGTCAGTGTGATCATGTGATGTATCTGACCCCAGGAATTTGTCAATAAAGTTTCCCCTTCCTGGGACAATGAATTCACGGTGTTCTTATTTCAATTTCCAGGAGTGTATGTCATATTCTATCGACAAGATAACTAAATTTCATCGTATTTCACACCTACACTCGACCTTAAGCGGTTAAGCGCTGAAATTACATTGCAACACTGACAGAATAATGCAGTCTCGGAAATTGTCATAAATATCCTCAAAACTTCACTATTACGTTATCTTGATTGGCTGTCTCAATATTTCTGTTTTATTTGACACCAAAATGTGCTGTATATTTTGCAAACTAAGATACAGATCTGTTATTTTCCGGTGTCCGCGAGAGCCAATTAAAGTGAGGTGAAATGGTGTGTTACATGTGAGATCTGTTTCCCACTTCACTTACAATTTTATCAAATACTTCGTAGCACAGTACATTAAACAGTTTCACTCCATTCCTCATTTGGCATAATTCGAGAAAGACGAAAGCCTTTTGTCGACCATTATATTTTCTTCAGTTTCCTCTCGCCAGCCTTCGGTATTATGCAATAGCATAGAGAAGTACAGCAAAAAGTCCATTTCTGAAAATGACCTAACAGCCATATCAACCAAGACGGCAGCCATATCAACCAAGTACGCTGTCGACACATAACCCCTCTGACGCCTGTTCGTCAGTAGTAATTTCTTTATGATGATTCTTGGTCGAGAAGGAATTCTGACAACAGCATTCGTTTACAATCATGGACCATAGAAAAGGCTTCTCGCAGGCAGGAGATACGAACACGATGGTTAAGAGCACTCACTTACTTATCTCTGGTGATTTTTTGATCGTCGTTTATTATTTTTGCGTCCTCCACCTGGGTGCATCGTTGGTGAAGACTAATGTCAGCACGGCCACGGTTCAGACCTGGTCACAGTTTTGAACAAGTGTAGGTGTTTCTTCTACGAGGGCAGTTCAATAAGTAATGCAACACATTTTTTTTCTGAAACAGGGGTTGTTTTATTCAGCATTGAAATACACCAGGTTATTCCCCAATCTTTTAGCTACACAACACTATTTTTCAACGTAATATCCATTCAATGCTACGGCCTTACGCCACCTTGAAATGAGGGCCTGTATGCCTGCACGGTACCATTCCACTGGTCGATGTCGGAGCCAACGTCGTACTGCATCAATAACTTCTTCATCATCCGCGTAGTGCCTCCCACGGATTGCGTCCTTCATTGGGCCAAACATATGGAAATCCGACGGTGCGAGATCAGGGCTGTAGGGTGCGTGAGGAAGAACAGTCCACTGAAGTTTTGTGCGAAGACTTGTGTGAGGTCTTGCGTTGTCATGAAGATGGAGAAGTTCGTTCAGATTTTTGTGCCTACGAACACGCTGAAGTCGTTTCTTCAATTTCTGAAGAGTAGCACAATACACTTCAGAGTTGATCGTTTGACCATGGGGAAGGACATCGAACAGAATAACCCCTTCAGCGTCCCAGAAGACTGTAACCATGACTTTACCGGCTGAGGGTATGGCTTTAAACTTTTTCTTGGTAGGGGAGTGGGTGTGGCGCCACTCCATTGATTGCCGTTTTGTTTCAGGTTCGAAGTGATGAACCCCTGTTTCATCGCCTGTAACAATCTTTGACAAGAAATTGTCACCCTCAGCCACATGACGAGCAATCAATTCCGCACGGATGGTTCTCCTTTGCTCTTTATGGTGTTCAGTTAGACAACGAGGGACCCAGCGGGAACAAACCTTTGAATATCCCAACTGGTGAACAATTGTGACAGCACTACCAACAGAGATGTCAAGTTGAGCACTGAGTTGTTTGATGGTGATCCGTCGATCATCTCGAACGAGTGTGTTCGCACGCTCCGCCATTGCAGGAGTCACAGCTGTGCACGGCCGGCACGCACTCGGGAGATCAGACAGTCTTGCTTGACCTTGCGGCGATGATGACACACGCTTTGCCCAACGACTCACCGTGCTTTTGTCCACTGCCAGATCACCGTAGACATTCTGCAAGCGCCTATGAATATCTGAGATGCCCTGGTTTTTCGCCAAAAGAAACTCGATCACTGCCCGTTGTTTGCAACACACATCCGTTACAGACGCCATTTTAACAGCTCCGGACAGCACTGCCACCTGTCGGAAGTCAATGAAACTATACGAGACGAAGCGGGAATGTTTGAAAATATTCCACAAGAAATTTCCGGTTTTTTCAACCAAAATTGGCCGAGAAAAAAAATGTGTTGCATTACTTATTGAACTGCCCTCGTATATTTACGTTGTGTGTGCAACAGCATAATGGTGTTTTCTAAATTGGCAGGTACTGAGTTTCGTAAACATTGATCTCCAGGAGTCTTTTCTGTGAGGAAGCGAATTCACCAATGGCGATACACTGAAATATATAACAACACAAACACCACTTCTGATTATATACACTCTGCGGAAGATGGCGACCAAGGCAGCGAAACTGTACTACATCACCAGATCATTTAATTTTTTAGTATGTCTCTAAGAAAAAAATACCATCGAAACCAAGGCCATTAGAGGCGAAACACCTGGTAGAAAGAGGAGCCGTAGTGCTTATTAGCACACTGCACTCGCATTTGGGTTCAAAACATGGCTCTAAGCACTACGAGAGTTAAAAGCTAGAACTTAGAACTAGTTAAACCTAACTAACCTACGGACATCACACACATCCATGCACGAGGCAGGATTCGAACCTGCGACCTAAGCAGCCACGTGCTTCCGGACTGAAGCGTCTAGAACCGCTCGACCACCGAAGTCGGCCGCATTTGTGGTTGTGGCGGTTCAAGTCCCGCTCTGGCATACAACTTTAATTTTCCCGATTTATCTAAATCACAAATGGTGGAATGATCCTTCCGAAAAGAACATGACTGATTTCTTTCCCCTGCCTTCCCCAAATCAGTCTCTGATGACCTCGATATAGATGAGACGTTAAAATCTAATCACCCTTCCTGCCGGTCATCAGCTAGAATGGGGCACGTTGGAAGGTACAAATACTTAGGTGCTATACTGGCACTCACGAGCATCATCACTCAAAGTTGAAAGGGCATGACCAGGCATAAATTTTAAAACCACTCCGGCACATATAAGAGCAACCTGTTAATGCTAGTACGACCTCAGAGACCACTGCCTTACTCTCCCTCTTGTTAAGTTTGTTGACAGAGGTGTAGAGTGCACCGTTTCTCAAAAATGGCTCTGAGCAATATGGGACTTAACATCTATGGTCATTAGTCCCCCAGTGCTTAGAGCTACTTAAACCTAACTAACCTAAGGACAGCACACAACACCCAGTCATCACGAGGCAGAAAAAATCCCTGACCCCGCCGGGAATCGAGCCCGGGAACCCGGGCGCGGCAGCGTTTCTAATGATACCCTCGTCGGTGGGGCATTAAGACGTATCTCTTCTGTAGTTGGAAGACATAATTCACCAGAACAACATTTCTTACAAACGTATGGCATAATCACACTGAAGTTCAAAAATTTTGGAATTCGAAACAGTCTTTGACTACAAAATTTTTCGTTTCTTTTATGACCGGTTTCGATCTAATAGATCATCATCAGATGCATCAAGAAAAGACAAAATGAATGTGCAGACTTTTCAGTGATAGCATTACGACAGCATACAAACGTACTGGTAAGAGTGTTAACGCACATGACCTGAGAAATAACTAATAGCCAGTATACCTTCATTCCTAAGCTAGTAAAAGGATGTCAAAAATAATAATTAACCATTCGTTTCAATATCTTTCAGATATTAAGATAATTGGCAACAGTCGAAACTAGCTACCTGCATTCCACCTTGGCTAATAAAGAATTTTTAAAACGTCAGCCGGCCGGAGTCGCCGAGCGGTTCTAGGCACTACAGTCGGGAACCGCGCGACCGCTACGGTCGCAGTTTCGAAACCTGCCTCGGGCATGGATGTGTGTGATGTCCTTAGGTTAGTTAGGTTTAAGTAGTTCTAGCTTCTGGGGGACTGATGACCTCAGATGTTAAGTCCCATACTGCTAAGAGCCATTTGAACCACTTTTTTTAAAACGTCAGTATTCGTAAACACAAATGTCCTTTACCATAGCGTCACCGAAAGCATACTGTCGTAGCAGCTGCAGTACAGGCAACTCAAGAGTGTTGACAACAAGATGTCGATTGCTGTAGGTACAGTTTACAGCTGTGTGTTACAGAAACAGTGATACTGGAATTGAAATTATCGCGAGTGAATATATCTTCACTTAATCCATAGTTCAAGAGATATCAATTCATAAACACTGAGATTCATGAAAGAACGCCACTGGACATGTAGCTAGAAACATTTCTTACGATCAAGTTGCAAGTTAAATAAACATAAGAGATAATTTGGATTTTGTATACTGTGTTTCTTAATTTGGGTTCTGTAAAACTAAATTCAGTCAAACGTCTGGAATGAATGATTCATCTCGCTCTAAGCAGTTTCGGGACTGGATCTATCGTCAGACGGTTACGGGGATTTATTACAAATTTTACATTTTTGTCCTCCAATGTAACAGAATATTCACATTTTCTGTATTTCAAGGGCTTTTACATTATGTACAAGATCTTTACACTCAGTTTAATTGAGGAATGGTTTTGCTTTATACATTGCTGCGTAGGGGTCTGCATCGTTGTTGTGAAACAAGCTGAACATGAACTTGGCTAAAGAAAGCGGGCACATGAGTCCACATCCGGCATCTATTGGTTTCATTGAAGAACAAGGCGGTACAGTACATAGTATACAAAGTATACAAAGTATTTTATGAGGTGTGTTGGAGGCTACATATCAGACAAAGAAAGGTGCAAACGAAAACATTTTTTACAGTGCTCTACGCATATAATACACTCCTGGAAATGGAAAAAAGAACACATTGACACCGGTATGTCAGACCCACCATACTTGCTCCGGACACTGTGAGAGGGCTGTACAAGCAATGATCACACGCACGGCACAGCGGACACACCAGGAACCGCGGTGTTGGCCGTCGAATGGCGCTAGCTGCGCAGCATTTGTGCACCGCCGCCGTCAGTGTCAGCCAGTTTGCCGTGGCATACGGAGCTCCATTGCAGTCTTTAACACTGGTAGGATGCCGCGACAGCGTGGACGTGAACCGTATGTGCAGTTGACGGACTTTGAGCGAGAGCGTATAGTGGGCATGCGGGAGGCCGGGTGGACGTACCGCTGAATTGCTCAACACGTGGGGCGTGAGGTCTCCACAGTACATCGATGTTGTCGCCAGTGGTCGGCGGAAGGTGCACGTGCCCGTCGACCAGGGACCGGACCGCAGCGACGCATGGATGCACGCCAAGAAAGTAGGATCCTACGCAGTGCCGTAGGGGACCACACCGCCACTTCCCAGCAAATTAGGGACACTGTTGCTCCTGGGGTGTCGGCGAGGACCATTCGCAACCGTCTCCATGAAGCTGGGCTACGGTCCCGCACACCGTTAGGCCGTCTTCCGCTCACGCCCCAACATCGTGCAGCCCGCCTCCAGTGGTGTCGCGACAGGCGTGAATGGAGGGACGAATGTAGACGTGTCGTCTTCAGCGATGAGAGTCGCTTCTGCCTTGGTGCCAATGATGGTCGTATGCGTGTTTGGCGCCGTGCAGGTGAGCGCCACAATCAGGACTGCATACGACCGAGGCACACAGGGCCAACACCCGGCATCATGGTGTGGGGAGCGATCTCCTACACTGGCCGTACACCACTGGTGATCGTCGAGGGGACACTGAATAGTGTAGTGCACGGTACATCCAAACCGTCATCGAACCCATCGTTCTACCATTCCTAGACCGGCAAGGGAACTTGCTGTTCCAACAGGACAATGCACGTCCGCATGTATCCCGTGCCACCCAACGTGCTCTAGAAGGTGTAAGTCAACTACCCTGGCCAGCAAGATCTCCGGATCTGTCCCCCATTGAGCATGTTTGGGACTGGATGAAGCGTCGTCTCACGCGGTCTGCACGTCCAGCACGAACGCTGGCCCAACTGAGGCGCCAGGTGGAAATGGCATGGCAAGCCGTTCCACAGGACTACATCCAGCATCTCAACGATCGTCTCCATGGGAGAATAGCAGCCTGCATTGCTGCGAAAGGTGGATATACACTGTACTAGTGCCGACATTGTGCATGCTCTGTTGCCTGTGTCTATGTGCCTGTGGTTCTGTCAGTGTGATCATGTGATGTATCTGACCCCAGGAATGTGTCAATAAAGTTTCCACTTCCTGGACAATGAATTCACGGTGTTCTTATTTCAATTTCCAGGAGTGTATTTTGCTTCGAACTTAATTGGCTCTCCTTATACATTTGTAGTGCTAAGTGGAAATGAAGAAGGATGCTTTCGGATTAGTCATTCCGGCCATCTGAGGTTCTCTTCCGTTCAGAGCAAAGGTAATTTAGCGCTGTCCTGAGTGAAATGGTGTGCGTGTCGAGTGAAAACGAGCCGGCCGGAGTGGCCGAGCGGTTAAAGGCGCTACAGTCTGGAACCGCACGACCGCTACGGTCGCAGGTTCGAATCCTGCCTCGGGCATGGATGTGTGTGATGTCCTTGGGTTAGTTAGGTTTAAGTAGTTCTAAGTTCTAGGGGACTTATGACCACAGCAGTTGAGTCCCATAGTGTTCAGAGCCATTTGAACCATTTGAGTGAAAACGACAAGTGCAAGATGCTAATTGCCTTCCGATTTACTTAAGACAGGGCTGTTCTCGCTGGAAGCAGTCGACAAAGCCGTCTTAATGAAGAGCGTACAGTCAGTTTGCGCTGCGCCACTTGGCGTCAATGCTTTGTGAAGAGGCACTTGCCGTTAATTGGCCGTCCCAGTTCAGCGCAGTCTCTGGGTTGAAACAACCGTACTGCAGCAGCAGTCTCAGAGGCACTGGGGGTCGTCGAGGTCCCATCACGATTACATAGCGGTCTTCGCGTGCAAGGAATGCCACAATCTGCATGAAAAATCACCGATGCGAATGGAATGTATTTCTATCATTTGTCGAAAATATAAGAAAACTAATAAACGAAACAATTATGTTTTTTAATCTCTGTGTACTTTCACCTCATGCATAAGTAAACATTTACAGCAACTGAAAGGTAAGCGTGAGTCTCGAAAGTTACTCAGGAACAAATGCCGGGACGTATGCATTGATTTTGCTTCTCCTACTGCACAATTGCATTGATACAGATAATATTAGAAACACGAACTAATAAAATACGCCGTTATTAGTAAATGCTTGAACTCATTTAACAGAAACATAGGCACTTAGTAGATTTGTAACGACACAATTTGAAAATGAGACCAAGGAGCAAACATTTTCATTAAATAACAGACATTTTAAAAGACACCACCTCGGCTGCTGTTGACAAGTAGACACTTTATTACACCTTGCACGACTGGTCAATTTCGGCCTTTATTACAGGCCATCTTGAACTGCAATCTACAAAGAACCAGAACAAAGATACAGGAAGCATATGTTGAGTTCACTGGTATACAAAAAATATTATTTTGAAACGAACAGCCTAAAGTTGTACTTAGAGTTGTCAATATACCTCATAGTTATCGATTATGAAATGAAAAGACATAACCGATGAGACAGCGAGCACATAAATGAAGGGTCGAAATTAAAAACCAGAATGCTAGCTGACTGCAGTGATAGTCATTTCTGTCCACATGCGAAATAGTTATACAGCAAAGATAAACAAATTTGAATCAGTGCGTCTATATATTGATAAATATGTGAGGGACGTAACTCACTGTGTGTTATTATAAACACATACTGGAAATCCTAAAGTGTAAAAAGCAAATCAGAACCAGTGTGCCGAAGCGTCAAACACGTCTGCAAAAGAAGGTGAAATTCAGGAAAAGGAGCAAAGAACACAATGCATTTTCGACATGAAACAATTATATATTTAACTCCGCCAGGCGGTAAATCATTAGAAACATTACGTAGTGACTATATAACTACATATATAAGATAAATAACATTTACATAGCTAGAAAGCGACATTTTACGGCTGAATATAGCTTGCGTTTGGAACCCAAAAGGTAGTAAAGAGTATCTTTCTCCTTTTTTTAGATTTCATTGTCCTCTGCAGATGCATTTGGTGCTTGGACACACCCGTTCTGGACTCGTTTCTCACGGTTTCGACTTCTTAATAATACTTGTAATAACGAACTATGCAACTTACACGACCCAATGCCAAAGATCTTATTATTCGTATTAGATTAGCGACTGATACAATGAAAACTAATAAAAGTTAACAAAGTAAGCATGTAGTCAAATTCGGTGAAATCACCTCTGAAGCTATTGATACTAAAGGAGTTTTTAACCATGAACATACAACATGCAATAGTATCAAACGTAAACTATCATTCAATAGTCTTCTAATAATCAAAGCACAGTTCGTAATTGCTCATGAAACGGAATACGTTTCGATGACATTCAGATTTTTCGCTGAAATTAACATCTAGGATTTGAAGTGCCTCGTACAAATAGAAATCAGAGAGGCTATTGAAAATTCTAATTTTTTATTAATTAATATGAAAAAAAGTTCTCCAGAAACAATGAAACTGTTGACGCAAAATTGACGGTCAAATTTTGAAACACAGAAAAAGAAGTTTCATAAGACCGGTTGTTAATGTAATTAACAACGCAAGCTATTTAATTTCTAAAACATTAAATACACTACTGCAAATTCATTATATGTTTCGTAAAAATTACTCGGGAAAAAATTAGTACGAGTTAGCTAAGTCAGTTAAACGAAATTACCATACCACAAAGAGCTGGATTTGCTTCGTTTGATGATAGCAATCTCTACACCAACCGCATTCCCCTAACTAATAATAATCTCATCTACAAAACACTATCACAAGATGCAGTAGTCTAAATCGGGGTATTAATGACTGTACTTCATTATAGGCACTTTCTCTTCAACAATAGCGTTTTTATGCAGAAAGGAGGACTAGGTCCTTCCGCTTGCTGGTACTATTTCCAATATATCAGTCATCTTGGAAACGAGTTTTTCAGTAAACATTTATGAGAGGCACATAAGATGATTTATCACCAAAGATATGTAAATAACATTCAGTGATTGTATCTAGGATTTAGGCATGACATTGACCATTTTTGCTCGTAAGATGAACGAACTTCGTCCTAATATGCACTTAACTCTCGAAACATCAGAAAATTATGTCAACTGAAGTTCTGGATTTATGTATTACTAACGTCAATCATAGTCATTCGTTTGGAATTTATCGCAAGCGTCCAGTTACTGATGTCATTATCTCTCAGAATTCTCACCATCTAGCGCAGCAAAGGGAAGCTCTTTTCCAAGTACTGATAAGCGGATGACTTAAATTACGCCTTAATAATGCAGAAACTAAGAAAGAGCTGAATGCTTGGCGCTTTATTGCCTCCAGAAGTGGCTATCGTATTTCCATGTTAATAAGGTATATAAGTCTAAACTCGAATTCTTCAAAGCAGAGGAAACAAATTTAGTGGATATGCCGCAGAAAGGTTAAAATTCACTTCGCTTCCCTTTTATGAGAACGTTTCTTATAAACTCAATGCACTGTTCCGTAGATAAAGTGTTACAATTGCCTTTAAAGTTGATAACACAATATGTCAGTACCTGTACACAATATCAAAATTAAAAACGAAAAATTTACAGCTTCAGGCATTTATAAAATCTGCTGTACTGATCAAAAGCCTTTTATATTGGTCTACCAGGTAGCAACTTTATAACGAGGTTCAAAGTGCATACAGACGTAAGAATGAAAAATGCAGAAGATAAATCTACTTTTGTTTCTGTACTTCAAATTCTTCGTGAGCCACTCGTTGATAATTACATCCATTTTAGAGTTATCAGTCTTTTGACTGATTTGATACGACCCGTCACAAAATCCCCTCCTATGCCATCCTCCATCCTCTTCATCTCACGGCAGAACTTGCAACCTACGTTCTCAAAATCTCTATATCGTCTAGTGATACACAGTTTCGGAGGGGAGGACTGATTTATACGTTTTTCCCGATTTTCTGTAGAGTCACAGACATTTTCAATAAAATTAAGATTGTGTGATTTAGCAGGATAGTCAAGGTGCGATAGTGATCGTTGATGTTCGTCAGTTCAGGAACATATGCGGCCATGCCTAAGAAAGTGGTTGTTGTGGTAATGGACTCACCCCTCATTCCCCCCCTCCTCCCTTGCAGTCAAACTCCCTGCTCTCGCCAATGTCTATTACTTTTAATGCCACTTAGCCATAATTTCAACGCTCCCCCTCCGCCCCCTCCCCTCACTCAGTAACATTAAAATACGTAACCAGTGGACTCATTTAATCGTAGTTGTCAGTTGATATATATATATATATATATATATATATATATATATATATATATATATATATAAATAACCTAAACAACCCACTCAATATGCAGTGGAAAGGGGAAGACTTGGTCGCCGAGCGTGCTGAAAGAAACACATTGGTTCACGTCCACTAGGGATGGAATGGGTGGCTCCAATTGGGAAATAAAAGCACAGAAACACAGGTGGCATGAACCACACCCTACGTGCAACGCGGTAAGAACGCCTCATTGAGCCGTCAATGGACTTGGCAATTAGAATCACTTAAAAAAAAGTCAAAATAACGACTATTCGGGTCACAGTAGCCCACCTGGTCAGCTGCTGTCCATTTTCTGAGTTGTATGGCAGCTTTATGTTCAGCTAAGATCAATAGCGTTTTGTGAGTTGCTCGACTCCACATTCCCATTACATGCAACTCCCTTCGCAGTTTTCACTCGGAAACAGCATTCACCAAGGGCAGCAATTCTTGTTGGCTTTGAAAACGATTGTCATTGACACAACGGGACATCCGTCTCCGGTCCATGTGATTATGATTATTTCACGACCAAATTTCTTCCACCGAGTTACAAGGCTGCGAATGGCACACCAGTTCTTGTAGAAGCGTTGGATTGTTCGCACTGATGCATCAACAGATCGGGTAACTTTATTTACTGTGTGGCTCTGGATACAACAAGCGCGGACAATGCAAAACACATTACATTGCAAGCGTTTACATTTTTGCATACGTCAGTTTCCGAATTTCACGGCAACCTTTGGGAAAATAAAGTGACATGGAAACTAAATACCTCGAAACTGGTGAAATTCTGTAAACTGTAAGCTAAATTTAATAGAGAATGCTTTTTATTTGCTCATGCTGAGGGCCTGCCCAGTAGAGGAGTTTACAGTCAGAAGGATAACATCCTAGCCAGGTGAATCACACATCCCCAGACTCACCACGCATCTGCATCTGGATAAATGCTCCACAAACTACCGTATTCTGTGTGACAGAGAGTATCACGAGGCGATAGTGATTATATCCCTTCCTCTTCAACCTGCGAAAAAGAGAAAGGAAAAAACCATTATCCATTACCACTGTACGAGCCCTAATTTCCTTTATATTCGTGATCCTTCCTCGAAATGTACATTGGTGGCAGCAGATTCGTTCTACAATCAGCTTCAAATGTTGGTCCTCTAAATTTTGTCAAAAGAGCTCCGCTACCGTCCTTACATGCCCATTGCATTTCATATCACTTTTCAGTTTTATGCCTACTTATTTAATCAAAGTAACTTTTTCAAGCAGCTCACTACTAAAGCTGTATTCGACTATTAGGTACTGTTTTTCTTACACATCTCATTAACTTACGTTTTTGTAAATTTACGAGAAACTGTAATTCATCACACTGTGTCGAAATTTTGTGTAACTAGTCTAGTGTCTTCCGACAGTCACCAAAAGATGACACTTAATAGCACACAATATCAACGCAGCTAGCTGACTCGCCTGTCAGCTAGAACATTTATGTATGTATGTAGAGAATAGGAGCGGTCTTATCACACTTCCGTGGGGCATTTCTCACGATACCCTTGTCACTGATGAACAGTCGTCACCGAGGAAAACATATTTGGTTTTGTTACTTAAGAAGTCTTGGAGCCATTTACATATTGGAGAATCCATTCCGCATGCTCGGACCTACGTTAACAGTATGCAACGGGGAATCGTGTCAAATGCTTTCGGAAAATATGGGAATACGGAATTTGTCTACTGCTCTTCCATAGCTCGCAGGATATTATCTGAAACAAGGGCAAGCGGACTTTCGCTCGAGCGAAGTTTCTAAAGCAGTGATGCTGTGTGGTCGGGAATTTTCTGTCTCAAGGAAACAAAACTGCTGTTCTACGGATCTGAGCGTGGAATGTCTGATCGCTTCATAGGGGAGGTAGGCTAGAAAATTCAAAAAGGAAAATGGATAGGTTAAAGTTAGATATATTGGAAATTAGTGACGTTTGCTGGCAGGAGGAACAAGACTTCCGGTCAGATGAATACAGGGTTATAAATACAAAATCAAATATGGGCAATGCAGGAGTAAGTTTAATAATGAATTAAAAAAATAGGAGCGCGGATAAGCTACTACCAATAGCGTAGTGAACGCATTATTGTTGCCAAGACAGACATGAAGCCCACGTCTACCACAGTAGTACAAGTTTATATGCCAACTAGCGCCGAAGATGATGAAGAGATTGAAGATGTATGAGGCGATAAAAGAAATTATTCAGACGAAAATTTAATAGTCATGGGGGACTAGAATTCGATAGTAGGAAAAGGAAGAGAAGAAAAAGCAGTAGGTGAGTATGGCTGGGGGTAAGGAATGAAAGACGAAGCCGCCTGGTAGAATTTTGCGCAGAGCATAATTTAATCGTAGCTAACACTTTTTTTCAAGAATCATGAGAAAAGGTTATATACGTGGGAGAGACGTGGAGGCACTGGAAGGTTTCAGACTGATTATATAATGGTAAGTCAGAGATTTAGGTACCAGATTTTAAATTGTAAGGTATTTCCAGGGGATGACGTGGATGAAGATGAAATTGGAGATATGATACTGCATGAAGACAGAGCACTGAAAGACAAAAACTTGTAGAAGCCGACCTCCGTAGAGATGTTGGAATACACGATGCAGAACTGACCCTACGACTTACCTTAGCCGCTGTGGCCGAGCGGTTCTAGGCGCTTCAGTGCTGAATCACGCTGCTGCTGCGGTCGCAGGTTCGAATCCTGCCTCGGGCATGGATGTGTGTGATGTCCTTAGGTTAGTTAGGTTTAAGTAGTTCTAAGTCTAGGGGACTGATGACCTCAGATGTTAAGTCCCATAGTGCTTAGAGCCTTTGAACTATTTGAACTTATCTTAGAAGATAGATTAAGGAAAGGCAAACCGGTTCATAGCATTTTTAGACTCAGAGAAAGCTTTTGACAAAGTTGACTGGACTACTCTCTTTCAGATCCTGAAGATGGTAGGGGTAAAGGCTATTTACAGTTTGTAAAGAAGCCAGATGACTGTTCGAGGGACATGAAAGTGAAGCAGTGGTTGAGAAGGGAGAGATACAGTGTTGTAGCCTATCCCTGATATTTTTCAACCTATATATTAAGCAAGCAGTAAAGGAAAGCAAAAGAAAAGTTTGGAGTAGGAATTAAAATACATGGAGAAAAAATCTTTGCGGTTTGTGATGACATTGTAATGGTGTCAGATACAGCAAATAACCTGGAAGAGCAGTTGAACAGAATGGACAGTGTCTTGAAAGGAGGATATAAGATGAACATCAACAAAAGCAAAACGAGGATAATGGAATGTAGTCGAATTAAGACGGATGATGCTGAGGAAATTAAATTAGGAAATGAGACACTTAAAGCAGTAAAGGAGTTTTGCTATTTGGGGAGCAAAATAACTGATGATGGTCAAAGTTGGGAGGATATAAATTGCAGACTGGTTATGGTGAGGAAAGCGTTTAAGAAGAAGAGAAATTTGCTGACATCGAGTATAGATTCAAGTGTCAGGAAGTCTTTTCTTGCAGTATTTGTATGGAGTGTAGCCATGTATGAAAATGAAACATAGACGATAAATAGTTTCGACAAGAAGAAAACAGAAGATTTCGAAATGTGCTGCTACAGAAGAATGCTGAAGGGGTAGATCAAGTAACTAATGAGAAGGTACTGAACAGAATTGGGGACAAGAGGAATTGTGGCACAACCTGACTAGAAGAAGGGATCGGTTGGTAGGACATGTTCTGAGGTATCAAGGGATCACCAGTTTAGTAGTGGAGGGCAGCCTGGAGGGTAAAAATCGTAGAACGAGACCAAGAGACGAGTACATTCAGAATATTCAAAAGGATGTGGGTTGCAGTAGTTAGCCGGAGATGATGAGGCCTGCACAGGATACAGCAGCTTGAAGAACTGCATCAAACGAGTCTGTAGATTAAAGACCACAACATCATCTTCAAATTTGAAATTTCTGTCTATAGCGGTTTGGGCCGGGTGGTGATGAAACAGTGAGTCAGTCGGGATGCTGCCTTTATATGGTTACCTCTGTTAATTTATTTATATCACAACAAACTTGATTAGTGTTTTAGTACTGCTATCCATTTCTGTTTTCAAGGGCATTATTATCTTTTTAATTATGGATGTGTATAATGTACCTGTTTATTTTATACTAATGCCGCATTATGTTTATACTATCCATCGCCTTAGAATGATTATCGTTATCATAATTTGACAAGTGGCATTTCTCTGGTTTTTCACTGTACATATGCCGTGTAGTTATAAAGAAGTTTATTTGCCTTTCTTTATAGAAATGTTTCGGACGTTCGCCAACTAGGTACCATATGTTAAAACAATTTAACCTCTCTATGCTCTTGCACTAGTTTCATTTTGTAAATGCAGATTATCCAATGTAACTGATGACTTATTTTATAGTTATATGCAGTTAACTGTGTTGTCCTTCGTTGTCAAAGTGAATGTACTGTGGCACCACCTAGTGACGATGCCGTTGCACCTCCACGTATTCACAGACTGAGTTCTGTCTTTCTGCTCAATTTCACTGCAAGTCAACCTTGTAACCGTGTAATCCTCTGCTTTATCTGAACCAGGGTAGGTATTTATGGATGTTTCTAGTCCTCATGTGTAGCATTAGTCCACTGTGCTGCAAGTGTTTTATGTGTAATTACTTGACGTGACTTCCGTTTGCTATATGCTAGCCATAAAGGACCCCATACGTTGGTATTACATATGCATCCATTTTTTGTATGCGGGTTCTAGCGATAGCTAACGCTGAAACGTGTAAAAATGGATTAACATATGAAGGAATACTGGATTTTACAGTTGAATTAAAATTACTTGAGAGCTGACGTCTGTCACTTGCCGGTACAGTATTGCCACATCTGCTGATGACAGAGAAACACGGCAGGTCACTTCACAAATGCTTTTAATGTATAACGCATAGCAATGTTGGAAGCGGCCACAGCGAGGTATGACGGAAATGGGAGATGCTCTGTCTACAATTGATTTGAAGTGACCAATGACTGAACGGCGACAGACGACGGGTTTTGTAGTCCTGAATTTAAACTCGTGTCCTAACCTAATCAGAACCTCGTGATTCGCAGTGTATCCGAGAAAACGGTGATCAACAATCTGCGGCTGAACTAAACTCACATTCACTTTGTTCACGGCATATAAGGCTAACCTTCACACGCGAACTCAAGGCAGGACCTCTATACATTAGGTATATACGCTAAGTAATACGCTATGTCATAACACTGCTGAATTCTGCAGTATTTATAACTTCGATGTCCAAGATGCAAGAATCGACAGACAGTCTTCAAATATTCGGCTTCACGCAATGTCGTGCGAAGCTTATGTGATGTAAGCCTGTCTCTGTGATTACAGTAACTATATAAATGGCGTTTAATCGCGTCTTGTGCTGAAGGATCCAGTAATGTTTGGTCAGTGGTGTGTATAAACGCTATGTATTTCGATGTCATAGCGCTGCCTGTGTTGCATTTTCTGTAGTTATCGTGTGTGATGAAATACGAAATAAAAGGGACAGGCCCAGGATTCGAAACACATCACGAAAGAAAGCCGGACAAGGTACTGGTAGTGAACTAATCTTTACGAAAATTTGGCAACGGCGAATGATTCGAGCGTGACGTTGTGCTCCCTAAGTGGAGGGCTACAAGGCATGCAGTGTCAACTATCAAGTAATTTTAATCGGACTATAGTTTTCTCTGCATTACAGTTCCTTCATCTGCGACCAGTTCAGCAGATCGGATACTACGCAAACGAGGGGATAGCTGTACAAGGATCCTAGTAGTTGTCTGCTGCGGATAAATTGGCCCCGTCTTCGAATTTCCCTTGTTTGCTGTTGCCAAAGTAAGTGGTGCTATCATAACAAACGCGGTAGAGAGCCATTAGCAGGCCTGCCCCGCGGCCGTCTTGCCGGGAATCGTTAGTGGCGCGGCCTGGCGTCGTGTGGCCCGCCCATTACGATGGTATCGCGGCCGAGGCGCCGATACGTGCCATTAGGCGCAGTGGGGCGGCGAGTGGAGGTAATCACTGCGACCGCGCGCCCGCCCGCCCGGCCGCCGCGCCGGCTCCACGCGCTGTTTTGCGCCGCCTCTGGCCTGTTAGCGGCCGCCGCCATAAACGGCCCCACTTTTTGCGGACCTCACCTCGCCCTCAACAAAACACCCCTCTTATTCTACCCTACCTATTCCATTCCTCTTATTCCTTCTCTACTACCACAAGACACGTAAGTTTCAAAGGTTCAAATGGCTCTGAGCACTATGGGACTTAATATCTGAGGTCATCAGTCCCCTAGAACTTAAAACTACTTAAACCCATCTAACCTAAGGACATCACACACATCCATGCCCGAGGCAGGATTCGAACCTGCGACCGTAGCAGTCCCGCGGTTCCGGACTGCAGCACCTAGAATCGCACGGCCACCGCAGTCGGCTTTCCAGTCAGTGATCGGTTCAGTTGGACCAGAGGATCCAGTCGATTCCATGTAAACACAGTGTGTACAGCGCCTTCTTGAGAAGTCCATGGCTTCGTCGGGTATGTGCCGCACTCGAACCCTACGATCAACTCTTACCATCTGACATCAGGACTCATACGACCAGGCGACAGTTTTCCAGTCGTCCAGGGTCCACACGATATGGTCACGCGCTCAGGAGAGGCGTTGCAGGTGATGTCGTGCTGTTAGCAAAGGAACTATCATCGGTCATCTGTCATAGCACATAAGCGTCAAATTTCGCAGCACCGCCTTAAAGCATACGTTTTTCTTACGACCCACATAGATTCCTGTGGTTAATTCACGCAGTGTTGCTTGTTTGCAAGCATTGACAACTCTACCCTAACGCTGCTGCTCTCGGTCGTTAAGCGAAGGCCACTGCATTGTCCGTGATGACAGTTAATTCCTGAAATTTGGTATTCTCGGCATACTCTCGATACTGTGGATCTCTGAATATTGAATGCCCTAACGATTTCTGAAATAGAGTGTTTCACGCGTCCAGCCCCAACTACCAATCTGCGCCCAAAGTCTGTTAATTCTCGTCGTGTGGACTTAATCACATCGGAAACTTTTCATATGAAATACCAGAGTACGAAAGACAGCTCCGACAATGCGCTGCCGTTTTACACATTGCGTAAGCGATACTACCGGTATCTGTGTATGTGAATATCGCCATCACATGATTTTTGTCATCTTAGTGTATAGTTCCCTTTTTAGTTTTTCATTTTGCTACTCCTCTAGACAAGTTTCCCACGAAAGCTGTTCTACTAAATAGTCTGGACTACTTGCTGTAAACGACTTTTCCTGAACCTTTTCCATGTTTTATTTCTGCACCTCCTCAATTGTAGCCGTGACCTTTCAGCTACGTTCAGCCCTGACCTTCTCGACAATGTTATTACAGAGAAACCGATTACTGATAGTGATATCATCGTACCGACAATGATTAATAAAGTTATTAAATCTACCAAGAAGGCTAGGACAGTGTTTATGCTCGAAAGAGCAGGTGAACAGCTGTTAGCACTCTATTTCGACAATAAATGGACGTAATTTGTTTCCAATATCATGGACATAGAGAAATTAGGGGCAAAGTTAAACACGACTGTAAATCGTGCTCTGGATATGTGTGCGGCGATTAAGTGATTACGTACGGAAAAGGTGGTTTAGTGACAAAATTTGGAAAATACAGAGGAAGCAAAGAGTTTTGCACTCTCGGCTCTAAAAAGAACGCGCCAATGCCGACAGGCAAAAAATAATACAAAGTCGCACATCTGCGAAAATATCTGTGAGCGAGCTTCCACCATCATACCTTATAAAAGGTCTTGTTGAGAACCGGAGAAAATTCTGGCCCTGTGTAAAATCATTAAGAGGTTCTGAGGCTTCTCTGCAGAAATCACTCGTGGTCCAGTGTTGTGCGGCAATAGAAGGCAGCAAAATTAAAGCTGAAGTCTTAATTTTTGCGTTTAAGAAATCAGTCGCACAGAAGGATCGTACAAAGATAACGTCGTTCGACCATCGCATAGCCTCATGAATGGAGGACACAGTAGTAGGCATCCCTGTAGTAGCTCCAAGAGTTGGAAACGAATAAAGCGCGGAGTCCGCATGGAATGCCAATTCGGTTTCATAGAGAGTGCACTGCGACACTGGCCCCTAAATTAGCCTGCATTTATCGCAGACCTCTAACACAAGTCCCAAGCGACTGGAAAACAGCGAAGGTGAATCCTGTACTTCAGAAGGGTACAAGAACGGGTCTACCAAATTACAGACCGAAGTAGTTAACATCAATTTGCAGCACAGTCGTTGAACATATACTGCTTCGTATTTAATAAGTTTCCGTCAGACAAGAAAGCTCTGTTCACAGATGAACACGAATTTGCAGTTCCCGTATTCCTGGATATCACGAATGCGTTTGACACGGTGCTCCACTGCAAGATTGTTAACATAGGATAGTCCGAGCATAGGGAATAGGCTCACCGATGTGTGATTGGCTGGAAAACTTCTGAAGTAGTAGAACCAAATGTATTGTCCTCGACTGCAGGTGTTCGTCAGAGACAAGTGTATCGTTAAGAGTCCACGAGGGAAGTGTGATAGGACGTAAATAAATGATCTGAAGGAGAGGCTGAGCAGCGACATGCGACTGTTTTGTGATGACGTTGCGACGATCGGAAAGGTGTCGATGTTGTAGCAGGACACAAGACGGATTAAAATTTGAAGGTGGTGTGATGAATGGCAGCTTTGTCTGAATGTAGAGAAACTTGAGTTAATGCAAACGAGTACCAAAAACAGCCCCTTAATTAAATATCGAGACGTATCGTTGAAATGCAATATGAAATGTAAAAAGCGCGAACTGATGGCAGTAGGGAAGGCGAATGGTCGAAGTCGGTTTATTGGGAGAATTTTAGGAAGCTGTAGGTCATCTATAAGGCAATTCGCGCGTAGAACATTTGTGCGACCCAATTTTGAGCACTGCTCAAGTGTTTGGAATCCTAATTAGGTCCGGTTGGTCGCAGGTTCGAATCCTGCCTCGGGCATGGATGTGTGTGGTGTCCTTAGGTTAGTTAGGTTTAAGTAGTTCTAAGTCTAGGGGACTGATGACCTTAGATGTTAAGTCCCATAGTGCTTAGAGCCATTTGAACCATTTTGTAGTCCGGTTGGAGGAAGAAATCGGAGCAATTCAGAGGCATGTTGGTTGAGTTCTTACCGTTAGGTTCTGTCAACAAGCAAGTGCTATGCAGGCGCTCT
This sequence comes from Schistocerca piceifrons, assembly GCF_021461385.2. Taxonomy (NCBI): domain Eukaryota; kingdom Metazoa; phylum Arthropoda; class Insecta; order Orthoptera; family Acrididae; genus Schistocerca; species Schistocerca piceifrons. The sequence continues at coordinate 426,071,140 of NC_060138.1, forward strand.
GTGAACTCGAATAGGAATAACTGAACGGAAGACGACTGCGCAGAAAGCTGACATAAGAGTTTTGTGAATATGGAACCGTTTCACAGTGTTAGAGAGACCTCCATCTGTGTCTACTGATGTTTTAGCTCTGTAGAGTTACTTAAATTTTCTCATTACTGCTCACTGAGCACGACATTACATCACAATTTTGAAAGATTTCTTTTAGTTGGTCTTTTATGGCAGAAGGAGAGGCCACTTTATAGTGATAGGTTACTGCGGTAGAGGGAGTGGAGATCTATAGTTATGTATTGCTTCTTGCATTGTGAGCCATGACTGGCGGTCTTCGCTGAATAAGGTGTAGACTGCTGGAGACAGGCTTCGCGGCAGCAGTTACTCGCCGGTAGCGTTCGCATCCCGTGCTGTTGCTGCGTCCTGTTCGACTCTGAGGGCTGGCAGCTAAGATGAATAGAGGGGATGAACTCAGGGTTGCCCCATCCTGGTCATTTTAAACTCATTTCAAACAGAAGATACATCGAAGACAACCAAAAGAGAAAAAGAAAAGTGCGAAGGAAAATTTTTTCGAACTTTTATTGCAGAAGGAACATAAAGAACAAACAAATAAAGAAATTGAAAATTGTACCACCACTTGTTCGATAGGAAAGAACACCTGCAAAAACTCTATTTTTTTTAACTATGGTACGAACCAGATAAACTTACGTAATGCGGAATTCCTCGAACTCGCAGAAAGCTACAACTGAAATGATAATATGTGTCGATGTAGTAAAGGGAGTAACATAGATCATACCAGACATAACGCATTATAGGCAGAAAATTGAAGGCCGGGGAGTTGGTTTGTCCTGGTAGAGGAACTCAAGAAGTCCGGAACAACTTGGTCTGATTAGCGGAAAAGAGGCTGTTCTGAGAGAATGAAAGTAATACGGGCACAAAGAAAAGCTAAACCAAAATCTGAAAATGCTCATTATTGCATACATAAGGTATCACAGTTGTGGGCTACTAACATTGCTTTTTTAGGTGATAGTAGGACCGACGAGAAACAACTTGAAAAACTTGCTAGATACGAGGACGTGAGAATCGAAGTACAGAGACATTGCTGTAAACCAGTGAAAGTGGTCCGAGTGACTCTCGGCTCGCTAGGAGCAGTACCAAAAGATCCCAGGAGGCACTTGAAAATCATTGGCATTCATAAAATAACCATATGCCAACCAAACAAGGTGACTTTATTGGAATCTGCACGAATTAACTCACGGCACATCGCTCAATTATAGACGCTTGGTAAGTGTCCTATATGAAGGCCAGCATAGTGAATTCATTTGCGGTTTTTGCTGCTATATTAACAATACCAATAATAATAATAATAATAATAATAATAATAATAATAAGGAAGAGTTACAACTACTGGTTTATGTAGGAGCACTCAGTACACTAAATATACACACTAGGCAGAGATCAGAACCAACCAACACACAGAAGAAACCCACAAAACCAGCATGGCAGCACAGGCTACAGATCAGAATAGAAAAACTGAAAAAAGACATCGGACAGCTAACACAATATATAGGAAATGAAATATCAGACAAAAAACGAAAAAGGTTAGGTAAAATCTTACAACAAGAAGCGATAAAGCAATTAGATGAAAAGAAGCAGAAATTACAAACATTGGCCAAACGACTTAGAAGATACAAAAAAAGTGAAAATAGAAGGAAGCAAAACCAAACACTCAACACAAACCAAAAAAAAAAAATTTACCAGACAATAGATAACACACACATTAAAATAGACACTCCATCAAACATAACAGACATGGAACACTTCTGGAGCAACATATGGTCAAACCCAGTACAGCATAACAGACACGCACGGTGGATACAAGTAGAAACAGACTCATACAAGATGATACCACAAATGCCTGAAGTGATAATTTTGCAACATGAAGTCACCCGAGCACAATTGGAAAGCCCCTGCAAATGATAAAATAGCAAATTTCTGGCTAAAGAAGTTCACCTCAACACATTCACATCTAATTAAATAATTTAACAATTACATTGCAGACCCATACACAGTCCCTGATACACTTACACAAGGAATAACTTATCTGAAACCTAAAGATCAAGCAGACACAGCAAACCCAGCAAAATATCGCCCCATAACATGCCTACCAACAATATACAAAATGTTAACTTCAGTCACTACACAGAAATTAATGACACATACAACACAGAACAAAATTATAAATGAAGAACAAAAAGGCTGCTGCAAAGGAGCACGAGGATGTAAAGAGCAACTGATAATAGATACAGAGGTGACATATCAAGCTAAAACTAAACAAAGGTCGCTGCACTAAACATACACTGATTACCAAAAAGCTTTTGATAGTGTACCCCACTCATTGTTACTACAGATATTGGAAATATACAAAGTAGAGCCTAAATTGATACAGTTCCTAAACATAGTAATGAAAAATTGGAAAACCACACTTAATATCCAAACAAATTCAAATAATATCACATGACGGCCAATACAGATTAAGTGTGGAATATACCAAGGAGACTCGTTAAATCCTTTCTGGTTCTGCCTTGCTCTGAACCCACTATCCAACATGCTAAATAATACAAATTATGGATATAATATTACTGGAACATACCCACACAAAATCACACATTTTCTATACATGGATGATCTAAAACTACTGACAGCAACAAATCAACAACTCAACCAATTACTAAAGATAACAGAAGTATTCAGCAATGACATAAATATGGCTTTTGGAACAGACAAATGTAAGAAAAATTGCATAGTCAAGATAAAACACACTAAACAAGAAGATTACATATTGGATAACCACAGCGACTGCTTAGAAGCTATAGAAAAAACAAATGCCTATAAATATCTAGGATACAGACAAAAACTATAAGAAAAATATAGACAAAGACTAACAAAAATACTGAAAACAGAATTGACAGCAAGAAACAAGACAAAAGCTATACATACTTATGCTATACCAATACTGACCTACTCATTTGGAGTAGTGAAATGGAGTAACACAGACCTAGAACCCCTCAATACACTTACACGATCACAATGCCACATATATAGAATACATCACATACATTCAGCAACAGAAAGATTCACATTAAGCAGAAAGGAAGGAGGAAGGGGATTTATCGAGATAAAAAACCTACATTATGGACAGGTAGACAATTTAAGAAAATTCTTTATAGAACGAGCAGAAACTAGCAAAATACACAAAGCAATCACTCATATAAATAATCAGCTACACCATTGCAATTTCATAACCACTTCTACAACCCTTTAGATCACATAACATCAACAGACACGAAGAAAGTAAATTGGAAAAAGAAAACACTACACAGCAAGCACCCTTATCATCTAACACAGCCACACATCGATCAAGACGCATCCAACACATGGCTAAGAAAAGGCAATATATACAGTGAGACGGGAGGATTCATGATTGCAATACAGGATCAAACAATAAACACCAGATATTACAGCAAGCATATTATTAAAGATCCTAATACCACAACAGATAAATGCCGACTTTGCAAACAACAAATAGAAACAGTAGATCACATCACAAGCGGATGTACAATACTAGCAAATACAGAATACCCCAGAAGACATGACAATGTAGCAAAAATAATACATTAACAACTTGCCATACAACATAAACTCTTTAAACAACACATTCCCACATAAAAGTATGCACCACAAAATGTACTGGAGAATGATGAATACAAATTATACCGGAACAGATCCATTATAACAGATAAAATAACACCACATAACAAACCTGACATCATACTCACCAACAAAAAGAAGAAATTAACACAACTAATCGAAATATCCATACCAAATACAACAAATATACAGAAGAAAACAGTAGAAAAAGTTGAAAAATACATCCAACTGGCTGAGCAAGTCAAGGACATGTGGCATCAGGATAAAGTTGACATTATATCAATTATACTATCAACTACAGGAGTCATACCACACAATATCCACCAATACATCGACGCAATAGAGCTACATCCAAACATATATATACAACTACAGAAATCTGTAATTATTGATACATGTTCAGTTACCCGAAAGTTCCTAAATGCAATGTAACATATACCGTACAGTTAAAAGGAAGTCACGCTTGATCAAGGTCCGCGTCACTTTCCATTTTTGAGCGGACATAACGTCTGAGAAAAGAAACAACAACAATAATAATAATAATAATAATAGTAATAGTAATAATAACAATAGTAATAATTGCAACTTATAACGTCATCAAAATATTTTTCAATTTGCGATTGTTTCATGAAATTATTCAGGACTGAATACGTCAACTTACAAGCGCAGTTCTCGTCATTTGTGGGAAGTTTTTATTTTCTGCTTTACTGGCACATGGCCTGGCTTTCCAGCACTTCTGGTCACTTGAACCAGTATAAAACTAGATCGATTCCTGGAGACGCTGAAAAGATCCCCAGTTCCTCCGCTGCGGAATACTTATGCTGACCAAAAGATGGGGGAAAGTAGTCACCAGCGATGGCCAATATTTTACATCGTAAAATTTTTGTAAGTTTTTCTCAATGAAGCCTCGAACTTCGAGAAGCAAAGCAGAGTTGTAGACCTAAAACGAATATCAGTTTGTACGGAGACAATTTTACTATGGAATAAGGGGCAAAACATTTTGAATATCTAGGAGAGAGGATAGATCCTAACATGTCTCAGAAAGAAACACTTCATCAAACATCAACAATTTGAAAATATTTTTCACCACATTCCACGAAAGTGTACTTTTTATTTTCGTGTTTTCATTTTTTCTTTGGTGATTTACATTATTTGGAGGCCCGGAAAAAATATCTAATTACATTCGTTTTCTCTGATTTCTGCTACATCACATCAACTAATTAAGAGAAACTTTGTCCATAAGCTTGTAGACGAACGTTATGTGATTCACATGAGTAAGGAACGTGCACAATCATTTATTTCTCGTTATTAACATATATGTTTCTCGCCCTACTGCTCCAAACATGACGTAATCCCCCGAACTGAAATTATGGTGTAACAGAAAACTCGCAAAAGCATGCTATTTCGCAGGAATCAAGTGTACAGATGGAAATTTAAGGGATAGTGTGGGGATTCACTAAAGCTATCCTGCGTGTATCCTAGATATGCATGTAAAAGGATATATGAAGTATTATTTGTCAGTTCAGCGTTCTAATGAACAAGGAATAAAACTGACTTCTCTATCAGATGACAATAAAGAACCAGTAAGTGTTTGAAGTGAGGGAAGATTTCCAGAATCGGAAGACGACGATGTCACAAGGTAAAACAGATATTCTGTATCCAGTGTTCATTCTAACTACAAATTTCATATGTACTACTTCTGTCGTCAAAGTGTTTAGTCTTTTATTACTTCTGCTTCTTAGAGTTGGTGTTAGTTTTCCATCTTCAACTCTTTACTTCGTACGTAGCAAAAGACTTCGTCCACTAGGCTGAAGGTACTTGGGAGTATGAACGATCTTCTTCGCTATGACATATGAGTATATTTTAGGGATATGACAGTTATCAACTGTGTTTGAGTAGCACTTACATTTTGTTCTATAATCTTACGCAAGCTGTCAAAACAATAGTGGACAGATAAGTGTAGTAATGTTTATGGTAGGTGGTGTCTTTGAAATCCAAACAGCAAGGATCATTAGAATGGAAACCAACAATAAACATCACTTGCGTGAGAAATAGCATGCACAAAAGTCGTACGAAATTACTACACTGGTTAGCTGTGTAAATGTAAATTAGAATGTCATGTCACAACGTTATCAAGAAAAACTGGCAGATAGATCCCTATAAAGTGTGTGTTGTGTTAAATATGGCATCCACGCCATCCTGAGTGTGTTAATTTCTATCAGTGCTTACTCAATGAAGTGATATTGATAGATCTGGAGCGTCCATTTTCCATTTCTTCAGATGAAGACTGTTTCAATTGTTGGTTTAAGTGAACTTACGGAACTCACCGTGTAACACAAATTACTTACCAGTTGATCTGTAGCGACATCCTTATTTGGCAAATTGCTGTGAAGTATTTCGTAAAAGAAAACATTGCCCTTAGCAGAAATTTATTTGCTGTGAAGTAAATGGTGTTATGTGATATTTCTTCCAAAGCTGTCCCACAACCTGTTTAATAATCCAATATGCAGATCCGGTTAGTAATTCAAATCGAATCAATAACACTGCATGACAGCTACAAGCAATAACAACACATACCAATGATTGCAAGTCCAATTCCAATTAGCCCTGTCTCCATTCTTTTGGTACTGTGGCGGACTCGTGTAATGTGCTGCAGCATGGTGTCGCAGCCACTTGGCCATAGGTGACAGTCATGAGGAGAACTGCGTAGGTCATAAAAATGTTTCTGCTGGAAGCAAAGTCTTGGCCAGAAACACACTGTGTGCTCTGCCACTCGTATGCAGCGGGGGCGACAGGAGAGGACTGACCAACCCCTTGTAAGGCTTCATTCTGTGAGAAGCGCAAAGAAAGCCTTTCAGCCAAGATAAGATATGAAGGAGAGGAGAAAACATGATGCTAGTAGTGTGGGATCCAGTCATCAACCCCTAAGGAACCCACTGTAATCATTGTTCAAAATGTAGTATGGAGGTCCATGATTACCTCAAAGAACAATTTTGGTAGCAGGGAAGAGAAGTTGGGCATGTGCACGTGCACCTTTCTCAATGGCCATAACTAGAATTCTGTCACATAGAGGGGGAGACTTTTTGCCTTCTACCCAGTTGCAAGGGAAAAAGGACTTCATTGGTTAACCATGGCAGAATCCATGAGAGTAGTGCACTTGTTAGCACATTTATTAAATTATAATTTGTGGAAAATCATTACGTCTGTTGCGATTGGCCAGCGAGATTCCTCTGTGGGCAGAACCACCTAACTTTTGTAGACATGGGTAAGAGACTACTTGCTCTGGGGCTATGAAAGTGCCGTAGAGAAATCCTCTCTACAGGGTTTGACGCATTATGCTTCGTCTTAGAGCTGCAGAGCAAAATGTCTCCAATTTAGAGCAGAACTCAGATGTCGAGAATGAACATACAATTCTCAGCCATTACTGCACCGACCCTCTGCATGTGTACAACACTAGAGTGGTAAGTGTGGCCATATTTGCATTGTTCGAGATGAGGTGAGTGTCAAGTCATGTATTTTCCATCAAGGTTTCGTTTTGCTGATCTATTTTTCACAGCTAGCTAGCTGCAGCCACGACGCACTTGGGAGAGAGTTCTGGTGTTTGAAAATTTTTTTCTCAGCTTTTCCTTGGTTCCTTAATTTATTCAGCAATCATTGGTCATATTCACGAAAACAGTTTTCATATCGTTTCTATCATGTATCCACCGACCTGTGCCAATATTATCGTACATATTTTGAATCTCTTCTTCTCGAGGTTAACAACAGTATTCTTGATTCAGCTTATAAAACATTTCTGATGTCTCTCAAGAATAAATCAGATTACTGTAGTGAACCTTAGTTTATTTTCGTAGTTTGGTTGAGTTGGGGGAGTAGACCAAACAGAAAGTTCATCGGACCCATCGGATTAGGGAAGGCTCGGCGAGAAGTCGGCCGTGCCCTTTCAAAGGATCCATTCCGGCATTAGCCTGAATCCATTTAGGGAAATCACGGAAAACCCAAATCAGGATGGCCACACGCGGGTATGAACCGTTGTCCTCCAGAACGCCACCTCTCTCGGTTTCTTAGTTTCCTGGTTCCCATTAACAATATGTCTGTGTGGGATGCATTAGGTGCCCATATTTCATGCATACTTGGGCCACCCCTGGTAATTTAATTAGATAAGCAGATTTTCGTTGAGCGACTTTGTTTTCTTCTAATTAATGTATACTTATGGGGACCTATATATGACTGTAGGTAACTGGGGATAGATTATTTAGTATCTTAGGGGTATGCTAAATACTCAGCCGACACCTCCAACTGTTTCACATTCACCGACAAAGAATGGGAAGAATGGCTGATTAAACTGAATTTTCTCATTTTAAGAGCACTGAAGGCGCGATCTGTTTTACTTCCTGAAAACGTTCAGCAGCTTAGACCGCCTAAAATATTTCATTGTTTAGGACAGCCAGTATCAACAGACTTTGCTGTCATGTTCAGGTCTTAAAAATATTCTAGTTGTTACAAATCTTTTACAATGTGCTCATTTTTATACACATGACAACTTGGCGAGAGGTTCAACGTAAAATGAACACGTTTTAGAACAAAAAGATTTTTGAGACCTGAAGATGACAGCAAAGTGTGTCGAAAACGGTAGTCTTAAATAAAGAAATAATATATGCGATCTAGACTGTTGAATGTTTTTTAGATTCATTAAATGCCTGATGTAGTTATTTGAGTCGCATCTTCGCGGTCACAATGATACCCACTTGTAGAAGTCTGTGGCATACTCCTTATTTAATACGGTTTCTTTGGATCTTATGAATAGGATTCTGCGCGATAACTGGCATCTACCCTCAAGCTACTGCTGTTGTGTCGGTAGCTGGGCCGACACCGCGAAGTTGAGATGGCTGAAAATGAACTCTAGACTAACGCTGTAGCCGATAGGGCACGCACGGCTAAAGCAGACGGGCGTGAAGTCTGGAACATGAGAACTTGTAAATGAATAAGAAGAAAGTATGTAGATGCTTATTACTTATCTTTTTATTAGTCCTTGGAATACATCTCTCTTGAATACTCGTAAGCTATAGGCACTGATACACAGAAGACTTTAAGTACAATCACTGTATGGCTAATGGCGCCTTGCTAGTTCGTAGCCATTAACTTAGCTGATGGCTATTCTGTCTCTCGGCTAATGAGAGAGAAAGGCTTCGTACAACTGGGCGGTAGCTAGGTTCTCGTACAACTGGGCGGTAGCTAGGTTCTCGTACAACTGGGGCGAGTGCTCTCTCGTATCACGAGACCTGCCTTGGTGGTGGCGCTAGGTCTGCGATTACACAGTGGCGACACGCGGGTCCGACATGTACTAAATGGACCGCGGCCGATTTAAGCTACCACCTAGCAAGTGTGGTGTCTGGCGGTGACACCACAACTGCCAGTCCTTGTTTTACAGAATTTCTCTCCCGTGAGTCAGACATACCTGTGACCATTCGTGCTACACTGCTTCATACTGGGTATCGCAGTAGGAACTGTTAATTTACAGAGATAAAACGGGAACACTCATTTGGACCAAAAGATCTCTCACGGAGGTATGTTCTATTCCGAATGACTTACGAGATATAACACATTTAATGTACATTTGTTTTTGAGCTAATGGCGCACACATGTGTGTTTTACACACACAAACGCTCAGACGTTTTATTCTAGCCCAACTTACGTCGTTGCTTCCAACCTCTTTGCTCGGGACGTCCTTCTGCCATTTACTAGCCCGTTGAAAACGCAATTGTGTATGGTACGTCGTGAGTGAAGCAGTGCGAAGGACTGGGAGTGTACCAGAGAGAAGATGCATCGGTTAATTGTTTTTTCGTACTCGCGATGGCTAAAATGCCACACATCTGCCTAATGGGTAATATGCAGATATGGTGTATGTTTACGGCTTCTGCGATACCAATGCTTCTACTGCTGTCGAAGAATAACATCGGCGTTTTCCGATCGTAGAGAGTTTAACGGAGTTTCTAGCACATTGCGTGAAAGAGGTGTTGTTCCAAGTTCTCTCTTTTCTTCTGAGCGTGTAGTTCAGTGACCTGCGCAGGAACAACAACACGTTCAAATGATGCAGCATACTCATACTACCAGAACGTGGTGACTTTCTGCACGTATTAATGTCCCGCCAACACGTACATGGTAAACATTACATGCAGATAACTTGTGCACATTGTACATACAGCATGTCCTCAACCTCTAAATTGCTGACATTGCCACACGATATGACTGTTGTCACAGATTAAATGACGATCGTCATTTGCTTCCATTAATATTATTCACAAATGAAGCCTCGTTTACACGGAATAAGAACACACACGTAATGATCATTGAAGATCGGAGGAAACTGCACACCCTGCGGTGGAAACCTCTTTACAAGTTCGGTTATCGCCTGGTGTTTGCTGTGACTTGATCGATAACATGTTCATAATTCCAGTCATTCTAGAAGAGAAGCCGGCCGGGGTGGCCGAGAGGCTGTAGGCGCTTCAGTCTGGAACCGCGTCACCGCTTCGGTCGCATGTTCGAATCCTGCCTCGGGCATGGATGTGTGTGATGTCTTTAGGTTAGTTAGGTTTAAGAAATTCTAAGTTCTAGGGGACTGATGACCGGAAGTTAAGTGCTCAGAGCCATTTGAACCTCTTTAGAAGACATAGCGGAATAAGAATAAGCTACCCAAGCACGACTCGCAACCCGTCCCCACTGCGTCTGTTCTGCCAGTACCTCGTCTCCTGCCTTCCAAATTTCACAGAAGTTCCCCTGCGAATCTTACAGAACTAGCACTCCTGGAAGAAAGGATATTGCGGATACATGGCTTAGCCACAGTCTAGGGAATGTTTCCAGAATGAAAATTTCACTCTGTAGCGGAGTGTGCGCTGATACGGTCCCGAGTTCGAATCTCGGTCGGGCACACTGTTTTAAACTGCCAGGGAGTTTCATATCAGCACACACTCCGCTGCAGAGTGAAAATTTCATTCTGGACAAGAATAAAATGGTTCAAACGGCTCTGAGCACAATGGGACTTAAGATCTGAGGTCATCAGTTCCCTACAACTTACAACTACTTAAACCTAACTAACCTAAGGACATCACACACATCCATGCCCGAGGCAGGATTCTAAACTGCGACCGTAGGAGCCGCGTGGCTCCAGATCGCAGCACGTAGAACCGCTCGGCCACTCTGGCAGGCGAAACCCTCCACATTTTACGACATATATGAGGGAACATATCAACCGCATCTCAACGCGGGACGAAATGTCTGGTCGTATCGTGGACGATGCTAAATTTTTGTCATTTTTCTCGTTTTACTTCCTTTTTTAAATCTCTACAAGTCACTGTCCAGCCACACTAAGATGACCACCAGTCAAAAGGTTGAATAAGCACCTTTTGCAGCGTGGCAGAAGTGCGGGACGAGACTCGGTGAGGTTGGGATAGGTTTCTCGGTTGAGGATCCATGGTGCTGACGGACCGACCCAGGTTGCCCCACAGTTTCTGGATTTGGGTTAAATCTGGTCAGTTAGGTGGCCAGAGGAGTGCTATAAACTCATCCTCGTGCTCTTCGAACCACGTACGTACACTGCTAGCTGTGCGGCATGTCACGTGGATGTAGTCCCCAAGGATAGATGCAGACTTGTATTGGTCCATTGTGCCTTCTAGAATGTCGAAATCACCCAGGGAATGCCACGAAAACATTCCCGAGGCCATAACGCTTTTTCCACCGGCCCAGACCCTTTTGACGAATGCTACACTTTAAGTAGTGCTCCCCAACGGTTATCTGTCCGTTGGAGCATACAACGTGATTCATCTGTAAAAGCTACCTGTCGCCAGTCAGTGGACGTCCAGTTGCGGTATTGGCGTGCAAATTCCTGCTTTTGTCGCCTATGAACAGCTGTCAGCGTAGAAGAATGAACCAGACACCTGCTGCTAAGGTCCAGATGCAGCATATTTAGCTGAATGGTCAGACAGGTGGCCCCTTGGTACATCTAGATGGTCAGTTTCTCAACAGCTCCACCCCTATTTGCCCGTACGCATCTCCACAGCACTCTTTCACCCCCGGCCTTTTATGGCCGGTGGTGTACCACAGAAGTCACCGCGCTGGTTTTGGCCAAAGTCACTTTGTCATTTGCGGTATACTTTTAACGACGGAGACACGCGAACAGCTTAAAAACTAGCCGTTTCGGAAATGCTTGCGCCCTTGGCCCGAAGGCCAATGATCATGCCTTTCTGGATGTCAAATGAATCGCTTCGTCTCCGCATTACGACAAGGACGCCACCGTTTTCCGCGTCCCCCGACACGGTTTATTTACATTCCACTGCTGGTCCCGTCCCTTGCTGCCTATGAGTGTTTAGTGCACGCTGACGTCGAATATTGACGGCGGTCACATTAGTGCGACTGGACAGAGTGAAACGTCCCCTCAGAAAAATTAATGAATTACTGTACTGATAAACCTCTAACATTATTTGATTTTCAAACAGCTGAGCAGAACTGAACGTACTCAGACATTTCGCTCTTTATCTATTCTGATCAACACTAAACTGACACACAATATTTTTTAGCGCAACGCAATCTGACTTTCAATAATCCCTACAAAAGAATGGCCCTGACTAACATTAACCTATACCTTTCATGTATCACTTACCTCACAAAAATCTTCGTTACTCGAACTACTGCAATACAGCGAGCGCCACTACTGCCAGCTAAATAAAAGATTCTAACTGCTGAAGGCACTAACTACTGATAAGCATAGTTAGCAAATGAAAGATTTTGACAGGGAACAAACAATGTATTTACCTTAAAAGTGTTCAAAAGTCATAATATATATAGCAGTTCATGGCATCCAGTCTTACAAATTTACTGTCTCTGATGGACACACGTCCAGATCATTCGCTCTCAAAACTCCGCCATCTCCCTCCCCACATCCACCACTGCTGGCGGCTCACCTCCAACTGCGCAACGCTACGCGCTATTAACAGCCAACTGCCCAACGCTACAATGGCGAGTATTACAACAATGCAAAGCAGCCACAGACTGCACACAGCACAGCCAGTGATTTTCATACAGAGCGCTACGTGGCGTTACCAATATAAAAACCTAAATAGCCTCTTTACAAGAGTACATAATTAATGTAACCGAATTCTCCCGTTTCACTGTTTAGATACACTTCTTAATGCAATCACATCTGTTTAGGTTGACTCTTACATAGAAGATAACAGCAACCAGCCACTTTTTACAACGCTATTTATTTATTTGCATAGCTCCGTTACCATTTTCGAACGTTACAGGTTCACCTTGAAACGGCTAGTTCACGTTAAAACACATCTTACATTAGCTTTCACTTTTTGTATCCCTAAATGATGAAATGTATGTTAACGCGAACTAGCCGTCTGAAGATGAGCCTGCAATATTCTAAAGCGGTAATAGCGCTATTTAAATAAATAAATAGCATTGTAAAGAGTGGGTGATGGTTTTTATCTTCTGTGTAAGAGCCAACTTATGTTTTCTTCAGAGTCACGGGCTCAGAAAGCCAGATTTCGACAAAATAGCATAAAGATACCTGTTCTTCGAAGATGAGTAAATTTATCCTACATATTACTTCATGTTCAGTTACTATTCCACACGTAGCTGTGCTTGGACCTTTAAATACTACGACTTTCGTGTAGTTAGTCGAAATAATAAAACTGTGCTCCATAGGGAACAAGTGAAGTTTATTAGCTATTCTTTGCAATTATCGCTGTAAACAACTGATTCATGGTCAACAACTAATGTAACAGTCATTTTACACCGATAATTACGCAATTTACTGCTCATTACGTCTTTCGCGCGACGTCCAGTGTCAAGCGAAAGCGTCGGTTGTTTCCCAGTGCAAATGAAATGACATTTATGGCGGAATTTTACATGCTCATACCATGCTATTCCTTTTATCGGTATATGTTAAGGCGGACAGTAAAACAGGAAGAGTAATCGGTACTCCAGCAAAGACTCGCGTGCCACGCTGGCAGGGCGCTGTTTGCAACAGCCACGCAGCAGCGCTACTCAGTCGCTATTGTTCTGTTGTCGCTGAATTACAAGAATATCGTACTAAACTAATCTGGGACCGCACTATCACATGGGCAAGTAAAATTCAGTTTTAAAAATGATTTTGTATGTAATGGGAAACAAACCGGCGCTTTGTATTAACACTGTCCGTCACATGAAATGGTAAGGCGAATTCTAGATTGCGGTTTATTGGAAGAATCCTGAAGCGATACAGTCCTTCAACAAAGGAAATAGCTTACAATACGTTAGTTCGTCCAGTCTTAGAGTATTGTTCGTCTGTATGGGACCCTTACCAGTTGGGTCTGATTCAAGAAATTGAGAAAGTCCAAAGAAGAGCGGCAAGTTTCATGACTGGTATATTTAGCCATCGCGAGAGCGTTACAAATCTCATAGAAAGTTTGAAGTGGGACACACTTTCAGATAGACAACGCGCTAAACAGAAGAGGCTGCTCACTAAATTCCGAAATCCAATCTTCACCGAGGATGTAGAGCATATATTATTACCATCAACTTTCAAATCGCGTAATGATCATCATTCAAAGATAAGGGAAATAAGAACTCGTATTGAGGCGTTATGACAGTCGTTTTTCCCTCGTGCGATCCGCGAGTGGAACAGGGGGGGGGGGGGGGGGGGGGAATACGACTTTGTGTCCTCCGCCACACACCGCTTGGTGGCTAGCGGAGTATATATGCAGATGTAGATGTAGATGAAAAAAGTGAGAGCAGCAGCAGCTACATGGGCAGAATCCATTTAGCATTGCTATAACTAAATTCCAAATAGCTGCCGAAACACGAGAGAAAATGAGACTGACTATTTAACGTAGGGCCGGCCGCGGTGGTCTCGCGGTTCTAGGCGCGCAGTCCGGAACCGTGCGACTGCTACGGTCGCAGGTTCGAATCCTGCCTCGGGCATGGATGTGTGTGTTGTCCTTAGGTTAGTTAGGTTTAAGTAGTTCTAAGTTCTAGGGGACTGATAACCACAGCAGTTGAGTCCCATAGTGCTCAGAGCCATTTGAACCATTTAACGTAGGCAGAAAAGACCACAACGCAACATTGCCGCGTCTCCTTATATCATCATCATCAGTTATCTGCTATAATAGCAGGTCCTTTGCCTCTCCATTTTCTGCGATCCATTGCTTCCTTCTTAAGGCTGCTGTATGTTGTACCGCCCATCATGTCATCCAGTATCTGGAATCTCTTCCTTCCTCGCTTCCTTTTCCCTTCTACATAACCTTCTAAAACTGTTTTTATCAGTCCGTCATTCTTTCTTAATATATGCCCAATCCAATTTCTTTTTCTTCTCTTTATTACATCTAGTAACTGTCTTTTCTCTCCCACTCTTCTCAGTACCTCTTCATTTTTTACTCTGTCCATCCAACTTATTCTTTCCATCTTCCGCCATGTCCAGATCTCAAAAGCCTTCAGCCTTTCTCTGTCTTTTTTCCTCATAGTCCATGTTTCAGCGCCATATAGAAGAACACTCCATACAAGACATTTTATGAGTCTCTTTCTGAGTTCTCTGTCCAGACCGCTGCAGAAGATTCTCCTTTTCTTATAAAACGCCTCTTTTGCCACCTTATATACTCTTCAGAAAATATGTGCAAAACAGCTTTTGGCTCATTCAAATGAACAACGGAAAAGTAGTTGAAGAGGCATTAAAGTAAACAAAACACGTAAAAAATTGTATTCGGGAAACATCTGGTATCAGAAAATTCATTCATCATTGAAATTAATGACCCCTATCAGTGAATTTCCATCAAATACTTCAGATGCAATGCTTCATTAAAGCAAAGGGTTATTGATAATATTAGTCTTAATGTCTCGATGATGGCACGAGTGTAGTTCATTCCACTCAACTTTTTCATTTAGACCCTGCTTCAAATTTGAATAACAATCATGAACAATCGAGTGCCGAAGACTGCTGGTCTCCCTCATTCTGCCAACGCCCTTGTGAAAGAGGGCGAGGAGAGGACAGAATGTCACGGCAACCTCTTGCCGTTGGGGTTCGACACTGCCCCTAAAGGACAGAACACTCGCCAAATATCAACTGCATCAGGCGGAAGAAGACAATGGAAACCAGTGCATTGAAGACACACAATATGTATCAACAGGATATGTGCCTATGGCCTATAAGTGAGAAAGTGTAATGATGACTTCTCCATTGACCAAATATTCAGGGTTAGTCCCCATTCAGATGTGCGGAAAAGGACTGCCAAGGGTGAGGTGACCACGAGAAAAGGAGGCAATAATCTACGAAAGAGTAACACACTACGAGGGGGGGATGTCAAAAGTTAGAAAGTGGTACGGAAGCTAGAAAATAGGAAAAGGGAAATGCAAAAGCACAATCCAGATACAGTGGGAGTCAGTAAAGTGAAATGTAAAGAAGATAAAAGTTACTAGTCAGTCGAATATAGAATAACATTAATAGCTGTAGAAAATGGTCTAACGGCGTATTTGTTATGCATAGGAAAGGAGGAAAGAGAGTGAGTGTCAACAATTCATTGATACGGTTGTTCTGATCATGACAGCAAACCAGCATCGAGAACAATAGTTCAGGTATACATGCCGACATCGCAAGCAAATGCAGAAGACATAGGGAAAATATATGAGAAACTTGATCGGGGGGACTGAAACGTGCTAGTAGGGACGGAATAGACGAGATAGAGTACGGGATTGGTAGTAGGAATGTGGGAGGAAAAATACTAATTCATATCCGCAGTATGTAGCAGCTAGTAACTGTGAATACTCTGTTCAAGAATCACAGGAAAAGGGCGTATACTTGGAAAAGACCGGGAGACAGGGAAAATTGAGGCTGGATTACAGCATGGTAAGATAGAGATTCCTGAAACAGATTGGTGTACCCATCTGGAGATCTGAGGCTTAAGGCAATTGCAGAGGAGTGGACATCTTTAAAAGGGGAAATCACAGGACCTCCATAGGCAAACATTTCTACAAGGAAGGTAACTGCGAAGAAACCTTGGGTAACAGATGAAATACTTCAAATGATCTACGAAAGAAATAATTACAAAAATATTCAGGGAAATTCTGGAATACACTAACAAAAGTCACTTAGAACTGAAACAAGTGAGAAGAGCAGGGAAGTCAAGGCGAAATCTGAAGGAATCGGAAAAGAAATATTCATGGGAAGGATTGATTGACCATACAGAAAAGCCAAAACACCTTCTGTGAAATGAAAAACAAAGGCATCGAGTTTAAGAGTGTAATGGGAATCCCATTGTTAAGTGCAGAGGCCAGAGCGGATAGTTACAAAGAGTAGACTGAAAGGCTCTAAGAGTTGGAGGACTTGTCTAGTGACGTGAGAGAACGAAATGGGAGTCGACAAGGCAGAGATAGGAGTTCCTGTATTAGAGTCAATGTTTAATAGAGCTTTGGCAGTCTTGCGACAAAATAAAGCAGAAGGGATAGGTACCATTTCTTCAAAAGTATTAATATCATTGGGAGATATGGCACTTAAGTGAACAGTCAACTTGGTGTGCAGAAACTATAAAACCGAAGACGTAAAACCAGACTTTCGGGAAAATGGAATCCACACATTCCCGAAGATAGCAATGGAAGATAAATGTGAAAACTATCACACAATCTTGTAACAGCTCATGCACTGAAGATGTTTACAACAATAACATACAGAAGACTGGAAAAGAAAATTGAAGGTCTGTTAGAAATTTGGATTCATGAAAGGTAAAGGCACTAGAGGGCCAGATTTACAATAGGGACAACAACCAAGAGGGATCAATATGAATTGAAGACCAAGAACCAAGTGCTCGGATTGAAAAGGATGTATTCTTTCGACCCTGCTGATCAGTCTGTAAATCGAAGAATCAATGACGGAAACAAAGGACGGGTTCGAGAGTGGGATCCAAAGTCAGTGTGAAAGGATATCAGTGTTAAGAGTCTCTGAAGACATTTCCATCCTCAGTGTATGTGAAGAAGAATTGCGGTATACGTTGACTGGAAGAAGCAGTCTGAAGACCACAGAATATGGACTGAGGGTAACCGAAGAAAGACGAAAGTAATGAGGAGTAGCAGAAATGAGTTTAGCGATGGTCGTAGTATCAAAATTGTGAACCACGAAAGAGATTAAGTTAAGATATTCTGACAAACTGCCTATTGGGTTCTGTCTCGGGTTCTTCGTCCGACGTCCATCTAATGATTTTACTGACGTTTCGCCAGCACGAGTGGCTGGCATTGTCAAAGCTGAACCACCGGCAATGGACAATGCCAGCCACTCGTACTGCCAAAACGTCAGTAAAATCATTAGATCAACGTCGGCCGAAAAACCCGAGACAGAAGCCAATTTGCAGTTTGCCACGAAAACATTAACAATTAAGATATTCTGCCACCCTGAAAGCATGTTAACGCATGACAAGCGAAGTAGGAGTACATAAAAAGCATATCTGCACAAGTAAAGAGAGTATTCCTGGCCGAGACAAGTCGCCTTCAGTATGTAGAAGAAATTTCTGAGAATAGAAGTTTGGAGCACGTTATTGGGTCGTAGTTAATCATGGATTTAAAAGAAGAGAATCGAAGCGTTTGCAATGGGGTCCTGTAGAGTGATGTTGGAAATTAGGTGGACTGACAATGAATGAGGAGGTTTGCCGGAAAAAGAACAATGACAAGAAGGAGGGGAAGGGTGATAGAACACATGTTAAGACATAATGGAATAACGTTCACGCTATTCGAGGGAGCTGTCGATTGTAAAAATGTAGGGGTGGACAGAGATGGGAACACATCCAGCAAGTAATTGAGGACGTAGGGTGCTCGCGCTACTCCGTGATGAAGAAGTTGTTGCAGGAGAGGGAGTCATTGCGGGCCGTATAAAAACAGTCAGAATACTGAATACTGACGATCCAAAAAAAAGTAAAAGAAACAAAACTTATCCTACTACGAAACAAATGAATGTTCATTGGCCTACCTGAGCACAAGAGAACAGTCAAAACATAGTTTTCTCTTTACAACACATTTCTTGTAAGAACTTATTTTTGTTCAAACTACTTAGAACAGGAATTTTATATCGTACTGGTGTTTCAATAACGAACTCTTGTTGGAAATCACAGCTACATGGCCACTGCCGGCCGCTGTGGCCGAGTCGGTCTAGGCGCTTCAGTTCGGAACCGCGCTACTGCAGGTCGCGGTCGCGGTCGCAGGTTCGAATCCTGCCTCGGGCATGGTTGTGTGTGATGTCGTTACGTTAGTTAGGTTTAAGTAGTTCTAAGTTCTAGGGAACTGATGACCTCAGATGTTAAGTCCCATAGTGCTTACAGCCATTTTTTGAACATGCTCACTGAATGAAAATGCGATTATAGCAACACATCACACATATTAAGCGCCTAGACTATGTGTTTCTCTATCGGTGCTCACAGTTCAAAACAAGTTCTTCATATGCACGACACGTGAAGACATATTCTAATAACGTTGGTTAGTTGGTGCTCAGAAGAATAAGATACAATTTTTGTGATTTTTTAAAGGTAGAAATGCTCATGGTGTAGCGTAAGACAGTTTGGCAAATTATTTTTTGAAACATTTTTAATAAACTCCTCATGTATATTCCACTTCACGGAGCCATGATCCGTTTATCTCAATTATTCTGTTTGCACCCTGCTGTTAACAAAATAACAGTGCTGAATGGATTTGTGAAACTTTACAAAGATCAGTCAGATCTGCTGTCACCTCTTCAAAGTCAGATGCGGTTATGTTAATAAAACAGAAATTCATTACTACTACGCACTGCAACTTCATTAGTTCAGGACACTGCCACACCTACGGGAGAATGAATGGCACACGTAAATGAGTTGTCATCTGCGTCTGCCTTTAACAAGGCGAGCCCTCTAGAGTAAGGTACTAACAGCTGTAATTTTCAGTGACAATACACGACCCACCAAACTCAAAAAGTGCTCATCTGCGAGAGACTCTCATCGACTACAAAAGCTCATTCTAATTTTGTTGTTCGCGTCGAAATAGCTTCGCAGAGCTGTCCTGAATAAACAGTGCATATTTCATCCGTAAATCTCTTTTGGAGTCTGCACTGTAATTATCATCATTCCGGGCAGCGCTGTAAAGCTATTAAATTATTGTACTTCGTTATTCTAGTCCGTAACAGAATTGCTGTTTATTTAAATACACAGCACATTATTCAAATTAAAATTGGGAGACACGAACGATTTGTGCGCCACATTTTATTTCGTCCTGTGGGTGGGTGTGGCCACATCAATAATTTTTAATGTAGCCTCAGCGAGGAATGCACTTTGCGAAATACAGTTCAGTCGATCATATTCGCACAAAGCATAACCAGTGGTAACACTTGGCGGAATACGGTTCAGCAGATTAAATTCGTACAAAGCACGCCAGGTAATAATTTTTTGGGAAAGATGACGATGTCTACAGCCATGGCACAAGGGAGCTCGCTGAACCCTTACGAATTTTCACGGTAGTGCACCTCAGACACTTTTAAGCAACGAATTAGGGGCCGGCCGCGGTGGCCGTGCGGTTCTAGGCGCTGCAGTCCGGAACCGCGGGACTGCTACGGTCGCAGGTTCGAATCCTGCCTCGGGCATGGATCTGTGTGATGTCCTTAGGTTATTTAGGTTTAAGTAGTTCTAAGTTCTAGGGGACTGATGACCTAAGATGTTAAGTCCCATGGTGCTCAGAGCCATTTGAACCAACGAATTAGGGATGGTAAAATCAGGTCACTTTACTTCAACTATTCGACCTCTGAGTGCCAAGTTATATGACGCTAGCGTCTTTGATTGCAGTTACATACATAAGTAACCAGAACGAACCAAAGAACAATTACAAATGTCTGCCGTTCTCAGGTGAATACTTTCGAGCACTATATGCGGAGTTTACCGGAAATTCACCTTCCGCCGACACAATGTGAGCTTATCTAATTGAAATGACGCAGTGCCAGGAATCATATTGCGACTGTGCGCAATAGAGATACCATGTTGTGAAACAACTTACGGCGACGTGTGTGCACATGTGGAGCCTGAATCGGGCACACTCTAGAGTTAGGGAAAGACAATCTAGCTCCTAAGCAGCATGTAAAATCTGAAAAAAAAAAAATGTGCGTAAGGGCAAGACACATTTTGATGCAGTGTTTTCATACAATACTTTCCAAAGCGTCCGCATACCGTGGTCCTTCGGTAGCGTTCTCGCTTCCCGCGCACGGGGTCCCGGGTTCGATTCCCGGCGGGGTCAGCGACTTTTCTTGCCTCAATATGACTTGGTGTTGTTGTGTCGTCTTCATTATCATCATTCATCCCCATTACGGTCGGAAGAAGGCAATGGCAAACCACCTCTGCTAGGACCTTGCCTAGTACGGCGGTGCGGGTCTCCCGCATCGTCCCCTACGTTCCTCGGAGTATGGGACCTCATAATCATCACTTTCCATAGCTTTGTGAGTTTCCACGCTTACAACACTTGGTTTGTATCTTCACCAGCAACTGGGTAACACCAGTATCTGACCAATATACCACAAAATTATCAACGAAATGAATTTAGAATTACGTACCTGAGATTAAAATACTAAGCTCCGAAATGCGTGGCAACAGTCTGCGATGCATACTCTTATGGTTGTCACAGTGTGTGTTACATGTTCATGACAGGATTAACTCCGAAATATCTGCGTTTGCACATAGTGGGTAATTTGAAACGAGACTGACGTGTTTGCCATAACGATTTTCAAGAAGTTTTGCCACGTTACGAATGAAGTTGTGACTCTGATAAATGTACTCAACATCTGTAGTATTCCTTGTAAGTCTGTTCCTAAGGCTACAGATGTTCGTCAGAGAAGGAAATTCATTTTGTAGAGAGTACCTGCGAGTTAGAATGTGTTAGACAGTCGGGCGATGTACTTGGTTTGAGAAGGATGGAAGCTGGCCTGCCACGTGGCGGAAACAGCATTATGTGGAAATGATTTTGTATTAATAAGATCTGAGGAAAATGTTTGTTGAAATGAGATCATACGAATGCAAGAATGTCAGAGGGGAAGTTTTCTAGGCAATTTAGTTTTTTATGTATTCAATAATTGAGTAGTTTATTATTGTTAGAACATTGTGTATGGTTAAAGTTTACTGCATGAAGTTGTATACCGAAGCACAAGGACTTGTCTAATTGTACACAGGAAAATTATCAAGAAAGAGTTTTGCTAAACCGTCTAGTTGTGAGAACGTTATGAAAGGGGATGGGGTTGGGTTCTTTGAGGAAGGAGACCAAACAGCGAGGTCATCGGTCTCATCGGATTAGGGAAGGACGGGGAGGGAAGTCTGCCGTGCCCTTTCAAAGGAACCATCCCGGCATTTGCCTGGAGCGATTTAGGGAAATCACGGAAAACCTAAATCAGGATGGCCGGACGCGGGTTTGAACCCTTTATGAAAGGGTGTATTGTTGTTAATGAAGTATAGATTTACTTGGAGTCTTTGTTCTCATTTATCAGTAGTTAAGTTCATCATTTTCCATTTTTTCCCTTTATGAACTTGTTTGTATATTCGTATTGCACATCGCGACTTTGTGCTGCAGAAGTATTTTGCGAAAATTGGTAACATACAGTCTTGCACTGCACGTCGCAAGAACGACACATGACATTTGGTTTTAGACAATCAGATCAGTATTACTAACAGGAACAGGTTACAGAACAGATGAGCGTTCCATGCGTACAGGTACGTAAATGAATTTAATTACCATTAAGTTCATGTCCATTATAAGGCACAGTGTTGTCGGAATGGATTTGCGAAAATATCGTATCAGTTCAGAGGCTTAATGCCAGTAGAAGATATCAGTAAAGTGCTGTCTTGTGAAATTGAAGCACTTTTATCACACAGTGAGATGCGTTAAATTATATGCTCATTTTCTGTGTAATTAAATTAACAATTCTGGTACAGTGAGTGTTTACAAAGCTGTATTCGGGGTCAACATTTTCATTTGAATCATTTTGTTTTGCAGTCAGATAGCATACGGAAAGTATATTGAAAACGGATTGCTCTCTCGAAGATGAAATGCTTGTGTACTAGCTAGCCCGGATTTCGCAACGTGTAGCGTGAACTCCGCATATTTCTGTTCAAAAATTTAATTTTTAACACTGATATGTTGCCCTGCACTGAGATTTACGGATTTCCATATCAAAATAAGTTATAGTACACATTTATCAGATACTAACCAGACAACTGCAAACACGAATTTATGAGTTGAACATTTACGTAGGTGGAACTTAAATAGTGGCAGCACTGCTGTGGAGACACTATGCAAAGGAATCTACTTTTGTTGCTGATAGCACACGTTGTTTACATATCTACCTTACTCCGAGCAAGTGGACTCGCCCGTCCCACGTCATCGGAGTGCGCACAATCGAGGGAAACACAGTAACTCGTGAGCGAGCGGTCTAACGTAACGGTGTCACTATGTTTTCGAAACAGGAACAACGGAGTTGGATCAAGATTGAATGTGCCAGAGGTCTTACAGCACGACAGTGTCATCAAGGTCTTAAAGAGGCGTGCAGGGAATCGGAACTGCCATACAGCACGTTGGGTAAAAGCCTTCAACGAAGGTCGGCAAGCTGTGGCAGACATGCATCGGGCAGATCGTCCTAGAGTCTCAGAAGAAATGCGTGCTGTTGCCGCGTTAGTGGACAGTGATCTACGCCATACGATTCGTGAGCTCACCCACGAAACCGGATTAGGGCACACGACTGCGATTCGCATCCTGAAGGAACGCCTGGGCATGCGAAAAATCGCATCACAATGGATTCCACATGACTTCACGGAAATGCAGAAAAGGATGCGTTACGACGCTGCTCAGACGCAGTTGGAGCGCTATGAGCGTGAAGGAGAGGCTTTCTTATGCCATATCGTAACACTGGATGAGACATGGGCCACATCGTACGAGCCTAAACTGAAACGCCAATCCAACGAATGGTGTCATTATGGGTCGCCGCGAAAGTCTAAAGTATGTCAGAGCTCCAGTATGGTGAAAGTTATGGTGATTCTCGTGTACGACTGTGGTGGTGTTATCCAAACGCATTACGTTCCTCCACGGCAGACCGTCAATGCACAGTATTACTGTTCCCTTTAGGAGCATCACCTGCGACCAGCTTTGCGAAAGAAGCGGCGACACTTTCTGCGCAACCCACGTACCATTTTGCACGACAATGCGCGGGCGCATACAGCTCTGCTCGATCGATGGGACTGGGAAGTACTGTATCATCCACCATACTCCCCGGACTCAAGTCCTTGTGACTTTGATTTGATTCCGAAGATGAAGGAACCACTTCCTGGCATTCGCTTCAGTACTGTTCCAGAGATTCGATAGTCAGTTGACCGCTTCATTCGCACCATCAACAGTACAGGCTCTGCTAACGGTATACTACGCCTTCCAGATCGCTGCCCACGGGTTCTACACAACGCTGGTGACTAGTTTGAAGGACAGTAACTCTTTTGTATCGGTTGTGAAAAGATAGTGGCCACTATTTAAGTTCCAATCCTCGTACTTTCATACTCTCCACAAGTTACCTAAAACTTCAATTGATTTTACCTGTGTATATCTTTTTCTAGATATGCCTCCATAGCTGAGTGGCCAGCTTAGGTCGCTGCCATGTGGAGGACAGGGATTGGATTCCCGATAACGTCAAGGATTCTACCTTGGTGTGAGGACTGGCACAGGGTGCACCTAGCCTCGTGATGCCGTCTGAGGAGCTACTCAATCGAGTGGTAACGGTGCCATGGTCTGGAAAGTCCGCAATAGCCGGGAGAGCGGTGTGATGAGTACATGCCCCTCCAACAACAACCGCGTGCTGCCGCAAGGCAGAGAATGACACGGGCTGTAAGTGGAAACCCCTTGGGCCTTCACGGCCTAGACGAGGACTTCGTTATATGTTTCTGTGCTGTTCTCGACCATGATCGTTTCTTGTTAGTGCAGCATGAGGACATATGACAATGAAATGGAACAACCCATAAACTTTCGCCTACCTCAACATTATCTATCGTATTTTTTAAATTTTATCCATGCTGGACAAGAGGCGGAGTTTCTTAATTTCAATGTTAAAATGAATACACAAAGGAAATGCAGCTCCAGGCTGCGAGCGGGCATTAATTTAAATCATTGGAGGAAGTTGAAAATTTGTGCTGGACTGGGATTCGAACCCTGGTCTCCTGGTTGCTAGGCAGACATGCTGATCACTTCATCACCGAGACACATTGGTCATCACAGCTGCACAGACTACCCTAGCGCGCCTCCCGTGAGACTCAAATTCTCAGCCTACCCACGCACTACGAATGTAGCGCCACTCGCCCTTTATCCTCATTACTCGCGGCATTTCACCGATTGTGGTAAGAGTGTGGGCCTGGTGAGCATCTGCATTGCAGAGATCGTTGGCCATCCTCGCCTCAATACGTGGGGCTGCAATACAAGTCTGGATGTTTCATCAAAGACAGTTAGTGAAGTCTTATGTCATTTCTTATTGTTTACCACATTCTAAAATAAACGGAGTGCTGATCCATTCAGGCACCTTGCTGTTCCACTTCTGCCACCTTTCCCCAATATCACGCAGACTCTTTAGTAAACATCATGACAGAAATTCACCTTTTAGGTAGGCGAAAGTTTATGGAAAAGGCCGGGAGATACGGGAAGATTTCTATTAGATTACATCATGGTCAGACAGAGATTCCGAAATCAGATACTGGACTGTAAGGCGTACCCAGGAGCAGATATAGACTCAGATCACAATATAGTAGTGATGAAAAGTAGGCTGAAGTTCAAGACATTAGTCAGGAAGAATCAATACGCAAAGAAGTGGGATACGGAAGTACTAAAGAATGACGAGATGCGTTTGAAGTTCTCTAACGCTATAGATACAGCAATAAGGAATAGCGCAGTAGGTAGTATAGTTGAAGAGGAATGGACATCTCTAAAAAGGGCCATCACAGGAGTGGGAAGGAAAACATAGGTACAAAGAAGATAGCTGCGAAAAAACCATGGGCAACAGAAGAAATACTTCAGTTGATTGATGAAAGGAGGAAGTACAAACATGTTCCCGGAAAATCAGGAATACAGAAATACAAGTCGCTGAGAAATGAAATAAATAGGAAGTGCAGGGAAGCTAAGACGGAATGGCTGCAGGAAAAATGTGAAGACATCGAAAAAGATATGATTGTCGGAAGGACAGACTCAGCCTACAGGAAAGTCAAAAGAACCTTTGGTGACATTAAAAGCAACGGTGGTAACATTAAGAGTGCAACGGGAATTCCACTGTTAAATGCAGAGGAGATAGCAGATAGGTGGAAAGAATACAGTGAAAGCCTCTATGAGGGTGAACATTTGTCTGATGTGATAGAAGAAGAAACAGGAGTCGATTTAGAAGAGATAGGAGATCCAGTATTAGAATCGGAATTTAAAAGAGCTTTGGAGGACTTACGGCCAAATAAGGCATAAGGGATAGATAACATTCCATCAGAATTTCTAAAATCATTGGGGGAAGTGGCAACAAAACGACTATTCAAGTTGGTGTGTAGAATATATGAGTCTGGCGACATACCATCTGACTTTCGGAAAAGTATCATCCACACAATTCCGAAGACGGCAAGAGCTAACAAGTGCGAGAAATATCGCACAATCAGCTTAATAGCTCATGCATCGAAGCTGCTTACGAGAATAATATACAGAAGAATGGGAAAGAAAATTGAGAATGCGCTAGGTGACGATCAGTTTGCCTTTAGGAAAAGTAAAGGGACGAGGGAGGCAATTCTGACGTTACGGCTAATAATGGAAGCAATGCTAAAGAAAAATCAGGACACTTTCATAGGATTTGTCGACCTGGAAAAAGCGTTCGACAATATGAAATGGTGCAAGCTGTTCGAATTTCTGAAAAAAGTAGGGGTAAGCTATAGGGAGAGACGGGCCATATACAATATGTACAACAACCAAGAGGGAATAATAAGAGTGGACGATCAAGAACGAAGTTCTCGTATTAAGAAGGGTGTCAGACAAGACTGTAGCCTTTCGCCCCTACTCTACAATCTGTACCTCGAGGAAGCAATTATGGTTTGAGAGTAAATCGGAGAAAGACGAAGGTAATGAGAAGTAGTAGAAATGAGAACAGCGAGAAACTTAACATCAGGATTAGTGGTCACGAAGTCAATGAAGTTAAGGAATTCTGACACCTAGGCAGTAAAATAACCAATGACGGACGGAGCAAGGAGGACATCAAAAGCAGACTCGCTATGGCAAAAAAGGCATTTCTGGCCAAGAGAAGTCTACTAATATCAAATACCGGCCTTAATTTGAGGAAGAAATTTCTGAGGATGTACGTTTGGAGTACAGCATTGTATGGTAGTGAAACATGGACTGTGGGAAAACCGGAACAGACGAGAATCGAAGCATTTGAGATGTGGTGCTATAGACGAATGTTGAAAATTAGGTGGACTGATAAGGTAAGGAATGAGGAGGTTCTATGCAGAATCGGAGAGGAAAGGTATATGTGGAAAACACTGATAAAGAGAAGGGACAGGATGATAGGACATCTGCTAAGACATGAGGGAATGACTTCCATGGTACTAGAGGGAGCTGTAGAGGGCAAAAACTGTAGAGGAAGACAGAAATTGGAAAACATCAAGCAAATAATTGAGGACGTATGTTGCAAGTGCCACTCTGAGATGAAGAGGTTAGCACAGGAAAGGAATTCGTGGCGGGCCGCATCAAACCAGTCAGTAGACTGATAAAAAAAAAAAAAGGGATAGGTCGTGAATTACGTGACATTTCAGGAGATGAGAGCATTAGACTCGGAAGGCAGTCTCCGTGTTCGAGTCTGATTTTGTATACTGTTTTTATCTGTCAAAAGGATTAAAAACTTCAAGCAATTTCCTGCTAAGGGAAAGTGTCATTTCATTAGCATGACGGGTGGAACATATCCAATATTACAAGTTGCTTATCTATACCCGTCTATGATATGATAACAACAATACAAGCACACTCATGTGAGCCTGCCACTGAGGCCGAGCGGTTCTAGGCGCTTCAGTCCGGAACCGCGCTGCTGCTACGATCGCAGGTTCGAATCCTGCCTCGTGCAAGGATGTGTGTGATGTCCTTAGGTTAGTTACGTTTAAGTAGTTCTAAGTCTCGGGAACTGATGACCTCAGATGTTAAATCCCGTAGTGCTTAGAGCCATTTGAACCGTTTGAACACCAAATGTGATCTGAAACAGAACAAAATAATTCATCTTTTACACTGAGGCGCCTCTGCATTCGCTAATAACACTTACTAAGGTGCTTTTACGCTGTCTTACGATCTATTGAAAATAAAATTGTTTATCAATATAAGACGCTTCGTCTACACCTACATATACATAGATACTCCGCAAGCCACCCTGTGCTACACCTGTCATTTCCTCTCCTGTTCTACTCGCAAACACACAGCGAAGGAAAAGAGATTGTCTGTACGCCTCCGTATGTGAACTAATTTCTCGTATCTTATCTTCGTGGTCCTTATGCGTGTTTTATGTTGGCGGTAGCACAATCGTTCGGCTGTCAGCTTCAAATGCCGGTTATAATCTTTCCCGAACAGAAGGCCACTTTCCCTCCAGGAATTCCCATTTGCATCCCCAAAACATCTCTGTAACACTTAAGTTTTGTTCGAATCTACCGGTAAGAAATCTCGCTGCCTACCTCTGAATTGTCTCAATGTTTTTCTTCAATCCTACCTGGTACGGATCCCAAACACTCGAGCAGTATTCAAGAATAGGTCGCACCAGCGTCCTACATGTGGTCTACTTTACAGGTGAACCATTCTTTCCTAAGGTCCTCCCAATAAACAGCAGTCGATCATTCGTCTGCCCTACCACAGTTTTCATATGCTCGATCCAACTCATATCGCTTTGCAACGTTACGCCCAGATATTTAAAAGACTTAACTGTGTCAAGCTGGACACTAGTACTACTGTATCTGAATATTACAGGTTTTTTCGTCCTACTCATCCGCATTAACTTACATTTTTCCACACTTAGTGCTAGCTGCCATTCATCACACCTACTGCAAATTTCGTCTAACTCTTTTTGTATCATCTTACAGTCACTCAAGTTCGACGCGCTACCGTACACCACGGCATCGTCAGTAAACAACCGCAGACTGCTGCCCACCTTGTCCGAACATCGCATATCCAGGAAAGGAACATCAAGTTACCAGTCGAGGAAATACATATCGAATTCAGGCCACATAAAACAGCGATAATTAATATACAGCCAGCTATAGTTCTTTGAAACTTTACGAGAATGTGAAACCAAGGAGGTTAAAATAAAGAAGATATTGCGCCGATCATAAACGTCAGTTGAAGTCTGTCAGCGGTCTTGATAGTCTCATAAGGCTACTTCTCTCTTAAGACCCTGTGTTAACCTTAGCATCTTAAAATTAATGCACTGAACAGACAGTCATTTCTGAGCAAGTGCTTTGAAGCAATATACTTTCGTGGATGGATACTGATCATCAGGCAGTTAACAAATTAAACCTTTGACGCCAATGATCACATGTCGAGCATGGTGTACATGTCGGTGGAAACAGCCGACGCTTTTATTCGTTTTTTGAGCAAGATCGAAGAGCAGCAGTACAATACGAACACTTCATTTAGACTCACCGGAGGCTACATATTTTCAGCGTAGGGCTCTCCTTATATTCTAACCACCTTGGGTGGAACAGCTAAGCACGGAGAGGATGAGGGTGATTGGGAGGATGATGGTCAATTGAATGTTTCTGGGGCATAACTCATGAAATAAATAATGTAAGGATTATGTCGAGGAATGATTTGTATTTGTTACGTGGCAGGTGTTAGTGCGTAAAACTTCTAATTAAATTCGAGAATTCAATTGCTTTCACATTGACATTGTCTTCATTACCTACCTGCTGGAGCGATACGATTTGGATTGTTCATTTATTACAGGAGAACTTGCCGACTACATTCATTTATAGCCATTTTCTTCGTGAAGTCTCTTTCTTTCTTTCTTTCTCTCTCTCCCATCTCACAATCACACACACACACACACACACACACACACACACACACACACACACACACACAAGCGGTGCCAGAGAATGACTTTGAGTCATACTGCAGCTACTAGTATAAACGTTCAGAAAACCCATTACAAGATTTTCGGCAGAGGACACGTGCTTTGGTATTCGAGGTGAATCACTTAACATTTGCACCGCAGATATTTCGGACATGAAAGACACTATCGAAACTCGGTTTCACACAATCGAATTCTAGACAAGGACGCGTATTTGCAGCCAATACACAGGTTCTGAGACGTTGAGCGAAATGCAATTCTTTACAACGATTGCAAATTTTTAATCGGGCAGTGCTTACTGACAGTAAAATCCTAAAAGTAGCGTAAATGAGAATGTCTATTTCGGTTTTTTCATGAAGCTAATGCAGGTAGTTCACGAGTTATCGTATTGTGAACACCACTGAACCTCTAATTTAGTCTACTTTGACTGTGGTACTGTCAATAGGCATTTTTCCATTGAAATGGTTCACCTTTTTTAAATAAACACGCATTTGAAGCTCATGATGCTCTGTGTATGGGAAGCATAGAGGGGCCCCTGCCTGCCATTCCAATCTGTGATATCCGTATATCAGTGGCGCCTTCCATTACCGAAATATTTGCGATGCAAGTGTTAGGAGATTCACCCTGTACAAGTACATTTTCTATCCACAACTTCGGGTTTATTATCTCTCACCATAATTTCCAACCTCTGACGTAGCTAGGGACGAAAGAAGTGGAATTGTTCAGCGTATTAACTCTGGTGGAATATTACGGTCAGTGCATAGAAGAAGCAGTTGAGGGCTTTCCCTCTGCTTTCGTTGCTCTCTGGCGGTGGATACTCTCTCCCAGAAACAGTGATTCATATGCAAAATTACGACGCTTGCCCGAGATTTCTTGTTGCTTTGTGCTGTGCGAGAACGAGTGACGGGCGAGGAAGCAGTGCCCGGATGAAAGCCGCCCCGTAATTCTGTTCTAAGCCACGGCACGCCAGGTCACACCACGAGCCTTACGCAGGGTCCGCCATTAAAAGCAGGAACGAACGGTGCGGTGTGACCTGTTCTCAGGCATTCCGCCAGCGTAAGATGCTTTTAATGGGTGTCATAAATATTAATGCAGCCTCGGAAGGTTACGTGGAACAGAACACGGTAATGAGCTGCATGGTCGAAGCTCTCCTATACTCCCAAGCGGCGAAATGGCGTTCCCGCGTAACGACACCAACGACAGTGCTAGGATATTTGAAACCAAAGTCCAAAAAGTAAACCTTCCTACGCTATCACAGTATATGAGAAATATATCATGGCAGAGCGGATGTGGATTGCGCTATGAAACTGGACAATATCTCATGCTCTTGTTTGGTAAACAACACGGTACGCGACTTACGGTAGAGCAGGTGGTCAACATACGGGTTTCTTGACATTAGAACCGCTACTAGTCGATCGAGTAGCATCCCGCAGGAATTCTCCCACCACGGAGAAACCGCCGGAGGTACCAGGATCGAACCCGGGTCCCCCGAAAGGCAGTTAGCCACGCTGACCACTCAGCAGCGGAGGAGGACTCAAAAAATAATGCGATAAATTAATATTACACACACGGTTTATTGGATCTGTGTTTTGTTACTTGTACTTTCCAACTACACTTAATTATGTATCGATGTGAAATGTTTTTGTGAATTGTGCCCGTACACAAATGATGTTAATTGGAGAATATTTTATATACTTTTGTAGGCTATTTCTCTACATATTTACTTCTCTTACAAATTATCTTCATTGCAACACCTATCTGATAAACAGTATTGATCAGTGAAATATTTTGAAAGATGTTACAAAAATATGGAATGTAACTGAAATTCTTTTGTTTCTGTTAAAACGTTGTCACTAAGACAGTAACTTTATAGTGGGCTCATTTCTGTAAAACATTTCGGCTGGAAGAGTTGTAAAAGTACCGTAGGCTACCGTAAGTAACCGTGGACTACGGTAGTTTTCGTGGTAGGTTTCGTCAGTTAAGATAGTAACCGCGTTACCTGTGCCTTAGGTGTGCTGCATACCTGTTGGCCGTTACCTCACTTCGACTGCTTTGTCTGCATACATGATCAGTGACTCACTAGATTCCCCTAGAAACCGGAAGCGGTGAACCGTCTAGAAACTGAGTATGGATGTATTGAATGCCACGTAACCTAAGGAACATGTTTGTTCTGTTACTTAAAAATAAACAGCATTCACAGGATAAGTGCAACCATCATTGTTTGATTCAGTTTTATTTGAAAATTGTTGAGTTGTATCTCCAGTTAGTGAGATATAGTAGAATTATAAAAATACACTGATTTTCATTGAGAACTAGAAAACACAATTTCCTTAGAAAAAGATAAAACAAAAAATACAAAACAGAAACATATCGAACATCCATTCAGTACTTCAACGAGCTTATATGAAACATGTTTCTATTATTGCTAAACAGCATTCCCAATTGTCAGTTACAACAGGAAACGTTTGCCTTTAATCAGAAGAAAGAAAGTTCCGTTAAGTACAAAACAACAACTATAATTATATACATATTTCTTCTATTTGTACTTGTAAAGTGTACTTGTGTCAACAGTACTTGCTTTGGTTACATAAAAGCACAGAAGTTACGCGAGCACCTAGTTTTTTCTTTTACTTATGCAATGGAATTTATATTTTGTAAGGATGTAAAATACTCAATGTACTAACAATTAACAATGTGCGGTTCTAATTATGTGCAAAAGACAAACAAACCAGCAGAAAACAAAAGAAGTCGTCGGCTCTCAATTCTTCTCATACACACATTCCTTTATGCTTCTTTCCTTACCAGTGCTACCAATAGTGTCGGTAATCCTACCATTTACTACGTCATTTATGTAGTTTACCAAAACTACCGAACTGTAGTTTTGGTAGATTGCAATACTACTTGTAAATCAGACTTGGTCTCGTTTGTATGAGTTGATAAAGAACTGTGATAATGTGAAAGGAATCAAGAAATGTAGTAGAGTCTAACGGCCTATAAGATTTAGTGATGTGTATGAAATTAATCCTTTTTGCAAGCAGGTATCAAAAAGTCAGACTACTATGCCAACACCGAGAATGACCACTGCAGGTCAATCGACACGAGATAAGTATAATAAAAGTTTATTTATTATAAAGCCTATATCAATATTTAAATACCGTAGAAACACTCTAATCCGGAACCTTCGTGGCCTTGAGGGCCGAAAGTACCGGTTTCCGAGCGTTATCTAAAAATAGTAACGTCGGAATGTGTGACGCAAGGTAAACAAGGGGCGACGTCGACCAGCCTTTCATTGTTGATCGTAAGTTCTCTGCTTCGTTAAAACTGATGAAAATGCACAGTATAATACTGTATATAACAACAGTTTAGAGAACAAATGAAAACAAATTTTATTGCCTAAATCCTGTTAGGTGGTTTTAAGATCTTATGTTGAAGTCAGAACAGCCGAGTGCTGTACTGTTGTGCAGTACTGGGTATGCTTTATTCTGCACTACATACAGTATTTCTGAATTTAATTCACTTGAAGTAAGACCTAATATCGTTCGTTTTTGTGTCAGAGGTTTTTTCAAAAGCTCGTTACGTATAGCACACAAATGTATAAGTTCTTCGGTGTTGTACGATTTGCTGTCTTCTGCAAATCTTATAAATGTATTAATAGCGGTAGCTGCTTCATTCCAGGTAGGTAGAGGTGTTGAGTTGGTTGCTTCATTTCCTTCTATCTCTATATCTGGTGGCTGAAGTAGTAGTTGTGGTCGTGTGACGCTTTCTACAGTCAATTCGTCTGATATTTCTTCGAGTACAGGTTCATAATTGTCAGTATCTATCCAGTCGAAATCTTTACCTCTCGGCGAATTTCTTATTTCGTTTTGAGTAACATGCAACAGCGTAATTTCCAATGAAATAATGGAGTCTGTTTCTTCTTCGTAGGCTTCTGGTTTTTGGTCAGAGTTTTCACCAAGATTTCCGAAGAGTAACAGGTTTACTTTATTCCACGCTGAAGCTGTTCCAAAAATAGCTACTTAAATGTTAATTTCTTTTTGAAAATCCGTCACTGAACAGTCTGAATTGATAAGCTCTTGAAGAAAAAAGGCTCTTAAAAGCACCTGAAATTTTGAACTACATTCCGGTTCATCGGCTGAATCAGGAAAGCCACGTTTGCTGGAAAATAAGTAGCGAATAAATTCCCTGAGATCGTTTCAGACGGTGGCTGATGCGTTGTACCGTTATCTACCAACAACATAACAATATTCTCTTCAGACAAACCAAGTTATTTTTAACTGTCTCTTACAGAAGGTACGAATTTTTGGAAAAACATTCCTCAAGGAATTCTGAAGTCCTTCTTGCGTTCGAATGAGCTCCATAAATTACAAGAAAACTTAAGATGGCTTTAAAATCCCACGGATTTTTGTACTTACCAGTAACATAACTAGTCAACATGTGGTCGCCTGAGGCATTCGAACATAAAACATTCAACTGATCGCTTTTTTATTTTTTTAAGCATTTGGCGCGCTTTTCCTATTACATTCCGATCGAAAACTGGGAAAACAACTCCAAACTTGGCCCGTTTCATTGTTGTAATAGAAGTGACTAGCAGTTAAGTTCTCGTGTTTAACCAAATTGTGAAATGTTTCATTGTATCCTTCAGCAGCATTTTTATCTGCGTAAGGTAACTCCACACTTAAGTCAATCTTCCGAATTCCATGATGAGTTCTGAATGGGTGTAGCTAGCAGTCAGAAAATACAAATTAGTTTCTGATAACTTCAAGTCGTCAGAGACCTGTTTCAGTTTTCCATATCACAGGCGCAGTTACAGCGTTTCCTTTAGATCTTTCGGCACAGAACTACAAAATTTCATCCATCTGATCAAGTTTGGGATTACTCTAAGTTTTTCGTGATTCAGTATACTATATGTCACTGTCGGTGAGGGAAAGTTTTCATGTTGCCCTTTATTTATTTTAATATCGGAGATTTCTATTCTCACTTTTCTTATTTCGATCAGTGATGTCAAGTTTTTGTTGTATCTTAATCGTAACATGTTTAGGTTTCATTTCCACACTGTTTTGAGATGAGCTTGACTGAGAAAACTTTCCCACAACAATACGCAGCACAAAATGTGACTGCGATACAAATGGGAACTAATCGTCATTACACTTTAAAACACCATGCTTTAATCACTGTATAAAATTGATGGCATGACAGAAGCTGTCTGACAAATGAGTGGAACAATTATTGACATTAGACGATTCGAAATCGTTGACCACTGCCAAGCGCGACCAATTCCGCCAAACATGCGCAAAATATTCAGTTCGTATTTAGCTATGCTGGATTATAGAACGTGCTGGACTGTCAGATACCAGATTAACTGTCTTTTACTGTCTTCTCCTGTTTCTTATCTCACGTACAGTAGCCAGTTGCAGCAGATCATTCTGGGGTTTCTGAAGTTTTTAAAACTTTATTCAATGCTATGTGAAGGGGCTTGAAATTGTTCCAGTATAACTATCAGATTACGCAGTCTAAAGAGCATAACACATTTCCATTGCATTAATTACATAAATACTACCTTATACTGTATTGCAGTTCTTCATATCATAAGATTCATCCAGTATTATCAACGAACTGTACCTAGAATAAATACATAGGCTTCCGCAGGCAATGTCGCTCTCATTAAAATCCTGTGTGTGTTTCCGCGTTACCCTGTAGAATACATAAAATGCTAAAATTGTAAAATAACCAACGTTTTGGTCACGAAGTAGCACCCTTCCTCGGGGTATACGTTCTCTGAATGTTTGCCTCTTATCCAGTGATATTCAACAAACGAAATTTCCTCAGTTAAAATTGCTAATAAACAACATGCCAACGTATGTGCAGCGCGGTTCAGAATTATGGATCGATTAGTAGCAAAACGCAAAAAATAGATAAAAACACAAAGTTCTCGGGTTAGCAGCCGAATCAAAGTGTCGTTCTGCGGCAACGATTCGATAGGTTTCCTACCCGTTATCTTCACTCAAGAAAACATGGCGAAACGCTGCCGCAGAACGATGCCTTGATTCGGTTCAAATGGCTCTGAGCACTATGGGACTTAACACGTGAGGCCATCCGTCCCCTAGACTACATAAACCTAACTAACCTAAGGACATCACACACATCCACGCCGGCGGCAGGATTCGAACCTGCGACCGTAACAGCAGCGTGGTTTCGGACTGAAGCGCCTAGAACCAATCGGACACAGCGGCC
Source organism: Schistocerca piceifrons (assembly GCF_021461385.2). NCBI lineage: Eukaryota > Metazoa > Arthropoda > Insecta > Orthoptera > Acrididae > Schistocerca > Schistocerca piceifrons. The sequence continues at coordinate 426,107,177 of NC_060138.1, forward strand.
GGCTTGAGAGGAGATTCCCCGTTATTGTTCATGGATACAGCATGCAGTACACATCTTGCTGTTACTGTGAATTATATTCACAGTTCCCGGTAAGTGCAGAGGATGCATTAGCTCTAACTGAACCAGTTTACGTTTTGTCAAGTTCGTGCAACAGTTTTACATTGTATTTTTTTCTTTGGTCTACCAGCGTAATGCAAGTTTATTATTCCGAACATAGGATGGCAGCCATGATATTGTGTTGCAATGATGAGCCGAAACATTATGACCACTCGCCATCACGGGGTTGTACTTTGCCTGGTGACGCTGAGAGCACGTGACGCAGTAAAAGAAGTACAGTTTGATTATAATTAAACTTTCAAACTGCTGTAGAAATAACACAAGTGGTCAGATGGCGTCAAACTGCAATGGAATATTATCGGAGAAGGGGGAAAACGTATGGCAGAAGAAAAATAAATAGTTAAAAAGTGCAGCAATAGATGGCGCTGTAAGCCTCATAATTTAATAGTGGTCGTCTACAAATGAATCATACAACAATGCCTAATGTGTACGTTTGACGCTAAAGAAACTGTACTACTCAGTTTATATGGGTGTACAGGTGTGATACTGTCAGTTACGTAAGGCCATCCACCACTGAAGGTTATTCCACATCGGATAGGAAAATCGGTTTTTAGTTGCCCTGAGGCCAGGAACTACATAAAAAGCATCAATCACATCGGGTTTTAAATGTCCTGAGCCAAAAACAGCATAAAAATCATCAATCAAAATCAAATCCGATTATTAACTTCCGTCTGACTGGCGCAAAACATGTTGAATATGCTGTCCACCGTTTTCTGCAACAAGTTGAAATCGAGAAACAGCATGTTCCACAACTGATCGAAGTGTTTCCGGGACCACGTTCAGAATGTTTTCAGCAATGCGTGCCTTCAGTGCACCTAAGTCTGCAGTAGGAACACTGAACACGAACATCTTTCAGACAGACCCACAGCCAGAAGTCACACGGATTAAGATCAGGTGATCGGGACGGCCAGACTGTAGGGAAATGGCGACTGATAACTCTAGCATTTCCGAAATGGCTCTTCAGCAGCCGCTAAGTTGGATTTTCAATGTGCGAAGGTGCGCCATGTTGCATAAAAATGATCCCATCCATACATCCACGCTGTTGGAGAGCTGGGATGACGTGGTTGCGCAAAAGACACTCAGAGCGCTTACCAGTGACGGTACAGGTAACAGGACCGGAAGCACCTGTCTCTTAGAAAAAATATGGCCCTGTGATAAATGATGTCGTAAATCCACACCATGAAGTGACCTTTTCAGGATGAAGAGGTACTGGTTGATGTGCGTGTGGATTTTCAGTTGCCCATATTCGGCAATTCTGCGTATTGACATATGCTGTCAGATGGAAGTGGGCTTCGTCTTTCCACAAAATCTTCCACGGCCAATCATTGTCCACTTCTATGCGACCAAGAAATTCTGAAGAAAATGTCTCTCTTACTGCCAGATCAACTGGAAGCTACTCGTGAACACGGGAAATTCTGAATGGATAGCAAAGAAGGATGATTCGTAGTTCGAGCAATTCTCAGTGCACTACAAGTTTGTATACCACCACTCGTCTCCTCCTTCATTACTGTGGTCACTTCTTCCACTGACGTTGAATCAATTCGTTTCCACCCAATCAGGTTGCACACCAAAAGAACCCGTCTTTTAGAATTTCCGAGTAATTTTCACCAGACGCAAGGCCGTTTTTCAATCCCTTCAGTGTCCAGAACTTCTGCAGAGCGACCTGTGCACAGTCATCATTCATGTAATACAGCTTCACAAGCAGAGCGCGATCCTGCATTGAGACAGTCATGGCGAACGTCGCAGACGCGAAAGGAGGAAAAAAAATGGCTCTGAGTACTACGGGCCTGAACTTCTGAGGTCATCAGTCCCCTAGAACTTAGAACTACTTAAGCCTAACCAACCTAACGACATCACACACATCCATGCCCGAGGAAGGATTCGAACTTGCGACCGTAGCGGTCGCGCGGTTCCAGACTGTAGCGCCTCGAACCGCTCGGCCACGCCGGCCGGCAAGGAGGAAAGCCGTGTACCCGGCGTGTTTATGCCAACTTCAATGGGTCGTGCGCATGACAGATGTTTCCATTTACGTATTCTGACACATATAGCGCTGTCTGTTAATGAATTTTTGCACAACTTTTTTTCTTCTGCCATATGTTTTCCCCCTTCTCCGATAATATTCGGTTGCAATTTTACGTCACTCTGACTAGTGGTGTTGTTTCTACAGCTTTTTGGAAGTTTAGGTTTAATTATAATCACCCTGTATATGAACGGAGAAGGGACGAATGGGGCATCATACAAGCGGCGATAAGTGGCCCAAATGCGGAAATCCGCACACTTCAGCGACTTTGACAGAAGCCAGATTGAGTGGCCCAGTGCTTTGGAGCGAGCTTCTCGGAAACGGCGAAGCTGGTCGGGTCTTCCCGCGCTGCTGTTGTGAGCCTCTGTGGAAAAATGCTGAAATCTCGAACAGACGACAAGAAGCTGGACGTCCATACCTCATCACAGAACATGGGGATCGGAGGTCTGCCCGCTCTCTAAAGCAGAATAGGTGGCGATGTGTGGCACATCTGACGGCAGAGTACAGTGGCGGTGCAAGCACAAGTCATAAATATGGTGTTCCGCAGCAGAGAACCCCTACGTTTTCCCATGTTGATCCAACAACATCGACGATTATGATTACAGTGGGAACTAGATTACCCAGATTGGACCGCAGATCAATAGAACTGTGTCGCCTGGCCGGAAGAATGCCTTTTGTTGTTAAACCACGTCGCTGGTCATGTCCAGATACGCCGTCTCGCAGGCGAACGGCTATTCGAAACATGCAGCACGCCACCCACGCAGGCCGGTGGGAGGAGTGTTATCTTACGGGGGACATACACTCGGGCTTTCGTGGGGCCTGCGCCACTAATCGAAGGCACCATGACAGCCGTGGACTTCTTGAACATTATTAGGGTCCAATTGTCCTTATGCTTGGTGTCTTCCTCAAGAGCGATTAAATCTTCCAGCAGGACAACAGTCCGTATCACAAGGCCAGAATCGTGCTGCAATGGTTAGAGGAGATGATAGTGAACTCACGCTGATGTCTTGCCCATCAAATCTGGCTTATTTGAACCTAATGAAACCCAACTGGGGCGCAATCGGGCGCCAGCTCCGTGCCCACAACCCAAACGGCCCATAAATTAAGGGAAGTGTCTGTCATGTGCGTAGGAATCTGGTGCCACAAACCTCTGGAAACCTATCAAGTATTTGTAAAATAGATGGCACGCCGAATCAGTGCTGAATTGTGTTCCAGAAGTGGACCAACACGCTTCTTAGTGGGTGATCATACTGTTTTTGCTCCTCAGTGTACATGGTCTGGCAAATGGAAACAACGTCAAAAAATGTTTTTTTTAAAATATTTATGGAATATTCCTGCGGTTCTTTGAGAAACTTGAGAACACGCAGCGTTAATGTTCCACAATAATATTTAAGTAAAAAATAGTTCTCTAACTTTCTGCTTCGTAGGTCATCGTCAGTTAACATAATATCAAACAGATAGTCCACACAACTTCAGCGAGAGTTCACAGCTGTACAAAGATTGTTGTATAATTTTTTTGAAAAAGAGAAAAAGAAAAGAAAAAGGGTCCCTTCCAGGAAAAATATTTTCATTTCATCAATTCAAATGGTTCAAATGGCTCTGAGCACTATGGGACGTAACAGCTATGGTCATCAGTCCCCTAGAACTTAGAACTACTTAAACCTAACTAACCTAAGAACAGCACACAACACCCAGCCATCACGAGGCAGAGAAAATCCCTGACCCCGCCGGGAATCGAACCCGGGAACCCGGGCGTGGGAAGCGAGAACGCTACCGCACGACCACGAGATGCGGGCTATCATCAATTCGTCGTGGCTATGGTTCCATACAAAAAGAACAACACTGTAGCGCTTTTGTCTCTACTCTCTCAATGTTTCCTTAGCAAAAGTCTTGAGAAACATTGCTGTATTGGCACCACTGTCTTATCATGTGTGCGCATGTATTCACTGCGTTTGTCTCCAGTTACACTAGTCAATAGGCATTTTGAGTCTGAAATGTGATACATCAACTGACATGTGTTTTGGTGTGTAGAATCATAATATACATTTCAAAATGTTCTAGCACGTATCATTCTTGAGTTTTTAAAGGCGTTTTATTTTTCGTTTTTAGTATTTCGCTTTGTGCTGTTCTCCAGTTTTGATGTTTAATTGTTTGTTTTTTATTTGCAGAGGAGAGCTAGAGGATCGACAAATCGTTAGTAAATGGTTGGTGTGGTAATCCCGTAATGTGAAAGAGAGCCTCAGTAAGTGTTTCGCGTGAAAGATAGTGCAAACGTTTTGTGTTTAAAACTTACACTATGAAAAATGGCAACTAGTAAAACTCGTTGATGTGTAAATCACCCTGACAACTTTTGTTATGTGTGTGGGAAACTCACTCCAAATGCTCAAAGAAAACCGATCACTGATTTGGTTAAGAATGCATATAAATTGTATTTTGATTGCCCTGTTAGTGATCAAGATAAAAATTTTGCACCTCATATTGCCTGCATTAACTATACTACAACCTTAACCGATTGGTCGAAAGAAAAACGCCAAGCCATGCCATTCCCTGTTCCGATGTTGTGGTGTGAGCCTAATGACCATTATTCAGACAGTTACTTCTGTCTTACAAGTACTTCGGGACATTCAAACAAAATTAGACATAAAATAAAGTATCCAAATGTATCTTAAGTGCATTTGCCTGTTTCCCATGATGAGGAGTTGCCTGTTCCTGTCTGTAACTTGAAAGCCACGGATCGAGACACCATGTCAACTCAAAATGGTTCAAATGGCTCTGAGCACTATGGGACTCAACTGCTGTGGTCATCAGTCCCCTATAACTTAGAACTAAGTAAACCTAACTAACCTAAGGACATCACACACATCCATGCCCGAGGCAGGATTCGAACCTGCGACCGTAGCAGCAGCGCGGCTCCGGACTGGAGCGCCTAGAACCGCACGACCACCGCGGCCGGCATGTCAACTAAATCAGAAAGTATTGAACATATAGAAGAGTAGTGCCCTCAATATGACGACACTTCGTCTCATCTCTTTAATCAAAAAGAACTGAACGATTTGATTCTCGATCTAAAACTTCTGAAACCGCAAACTGAACTCTTGGGATGGAGACTGCAACAACGGAACCTTCTAGCTCCAGGGACAAAAATTTCCTGTTTCAGATCAAGAGATGCTTCCTTCGCTCAGTATTTCGATACAAACAATTCACTGTATAATGGCCATGCATGTCAACCGGTATCTTTAGCTTACGCAGCAGACATGAAAACATCTTAGGAAACCATGGCTCTGCTGTCAGAGGCAATTAAACATAAGTATCATGAATGGCTGCTTTACTGTGATTTAAAAGTTGTCGCACTTCTTACAGGTTTACAGGCTGTATTCACGAAGTACTGCTGCTTTCTGTGTATTTTGGACAGCCGTGACACCAAGAACTTTGTAAAGCTCTTGATAAAGAAGGTGAGGCCTTGAACCAATTAAAAGTTTCCCAAATTATGGGAGGGAAAGCTAATTGAGGGTATATATTTTGGACCAAAAATAAGAAAATTGCTGGAAGATCCAACCTTTGATATGAAACTCACAGATATCCAATTAGCTGCTTGATCTTCTTTTAAAGCAATTGTGAAGGGGCTTTTGGGTAACAGAAAGACAAAAACTATGTTACCATTGTGAATGACCAGTTGGACAACTATAAGCACTTGGGGTGAACAATGTCGCTTAAAATTTACTTTTTACATTCTCACTCTGACCTCCTCCCGGAAAATTTGGGAGCCGTAAGCGATGAGCATGGTGAACGCTTTCACCAAGACATTCTTACCATGGAACATCGTTACCAAGGTAATTGGAACCCTTCGATGATGGATGACTACTGCTGGGTTCTTGTTAAGGAGAGTGATGAAACGGAAAACAAAATAAGAGCTCCGTCGTCGCACTTTTCAAAACCCAAAGACGATTAAAGCTGAAAATACCTTATGAACTAATTTCCACCTTTGTTGGCATCATTTCCATATGTACATACAAATTACTATTGATTTCAGACGTTCTGAATGTGTATTTTTGTTTGACTTAATTGTGTCAATTATCGCTGTTATCATTTTTTATTCTGCTGTGTATCTAAGAAATGTGACGTCATAGAGAGAAACTGATTTTACCAGTGTATTCAGCACCCAAAAATTAGATAAATCCATCCACTTACAAAGCAGATGCTGAAAAAATGTTTAAATTTGTTAACTAGTGTTATCTGTTGTTATGAAACTGAGGTACGTTACTAATTAATGTACGGTTACTTGTATCCGACACTTCTTCGCTCAAACTTTCGTAGCAGCTCTCTTTTTAACAACGTTAACATTAAAGAAAGACTTAAGATGAGACAGTCATACTTTTGCGTGTAATGATATATTCATGTCACTCTTTAGGTAGACCCAGCGACATTGTAATTTTCGCTGTGTGAACACAACATACTACAACCGGCCGTCGCAAGAATGAGGCGTCAGACGGGACAAAGACGACGCAGTGTTGTCAAAAAGGAGAGAGAATGCCGCTCTGGTGTTACACCCTCCTCAAGAGGTCGCCACAGAGCGTAGCGCCTCGCATGGCCACAGTGGATGGGTGAATTACGCAGATGCGTGCCATACAGGGCTGAGGTCGCGAGGGTAAATGCGGGGTGTCGGCGTCTAGCGGTGCTCCTACGGGGACACCTCTCTCTCTCTCTCTCTCTCTCTCTCTCTCTCTCTCTTCTCTCTTCTCTCTCTCTCTCTCTCTCGCGTGTGTAATCCGACCCAGGCGGGACGCCGGCGGCCGCTGTGCATTTAGCGGTGGAGAAGTCGGGGTGGGGGCGGCGTGGGATGCGGTGTGGTGTGCGGGCGACGGCGGCGGCTTTTTATCTCGCGAAAGGCGACGCTTGGCGTGCCGAGAGCCGCTGCAGGAACGGGGCGGGAGAATGAGGAACCGAGCGGCGTGGAGTTAGGGGAGGAAGGGTGGAGGAGGGGGGGGGATGGGGAAGGAGAGACGAGTCCGGAGCGAGCACGCACCCGCGCGTGAAGAAGAGTGCGTGCCGCCAGCGCTGGCAGCTTTGTAAAGATAAAGGGATATTAATGAGAGCTCATAACTCCTGGGAGCCGCCGTGGCCGTGAGCAGCGAATTCGGCCGGGGGGGGGGGGGGGGGGGGGGGGAGCGGGGAGAGGTTAAAAGTGTGGGGGATGGGACTACGTGGCAAGCGGACTGGGACGAAGCGTCTGTCTGTGTCGGTGGCGTATGAGTTGGGAGGTATGGCAGCTGACGGTCGAGGATTGACCGACTGAACGGTTAAGCGTCCGCGCTGTGCGAACTGTAATCACTGTTCGTCAAACAGCGAAGCCGAGAAATCTACATCTACATCTACATTTACACTCCGCAAGCCACCCAACGGTGTGTGGCGGAGGGCACTTTACGTGCCACTGTCATTACTTCCCTTTCCTGTTCCAGTCGCGCATGGTTCGCGGGAAGAACGACTGCCGGAAAGCCTCCGTGCGCTCTCGAATCTCTCTAATTTTACATTCGTGATCTTCTCTGGAGGTATAAGTAGGGGGAAGCAATATATTCGATACCTCATCCAGAAACGCACCCTCTCGAAACCTGGACAGCAAGCTACACTGCGATGCAGATCGCCTCTCTTGCAGAGTCTGCCACTTAACAACAATTAATTTTATATGATCATTCCACTTCCAGATATTTTACAGAAGTAACTGCTTCCAGTGTTTGTTCCGCTATCATATAATCATACAATAAAGGATCCTTCTTTCTATGTATTCGCAATACATTACATTTGTCTATTTTAAGGGTCAGTTGCTACTCCCTGCACCAAGTGCTTATCCGCTGCAGAACTTCCTGCATTTTGCTACAATTTTCTAATGCTGCAGCTTCTCTGTATACTACAGCATCATCCGCGAAAAGCCGCATGTAACTTCCGAAACTCTCTACTAGATCATTTATACACTCCTGGAAATTGAAATAAGAACACCGTGAATTCATTGTCCCAGGAAGGGGAAACTTTATTGACACATTCCTGGGGTCAGATACATCACATGATCACACTGACAGAACCACAGGCACATAGACACAGGCAACAGAGCATGCACAATGTCGGCACTAGTACAGCGTATATCCACCTTTCGCAGCAATGCAGGCTGCTATTCTCCCATGGAGACGATCGTAGAGATGCTGGATGTAGTCCTGTGGAGCGGCTTGCCATGCCATTTCCACCTGGCGCCTCAGTTGGACCAGCGTTCGTGCTGGATGTGCAGACCGCGTGAGACGACGCTTCATCCAGTCCCAAACATGCTCAATGGGGGACAGATCCGGAGATCTTGCTGGCCAGGGTAGTTGACTTACACCTTCTAGAGCACGTTGGGTGGCACGGGATACATGCGGACGTGCATTGTCCTGTTGGAACAGCAAGTTCCCTTGCCGGTCTAGGAATGGTAGAACGATGGGTTCGATGACGGTTTGGATGTACCGTGCACTAAACAGTGTCCCCTCGACGATCACCAGTGGTGTACGGCCAGTGTAGGAGATCGCTCCCCACACGATGATGCCGGGTGTTGGCCCTGTGTGCCTCGGTCGTATGCAGTCCTGATTGTGGCGCTCACCTGCACTGCGCCAAACACGCATACGACCATCATTGGCACCAAGGCAGAAGCGACTCTCATCGCTGAGGACGACACGTCTCCATTCGTCCCTCCATTCACGCCTGTCGCGACACCACTGGAGGCGGGCTGCACGATGTTGGGGCGTGAGCGGAAGACGACCTAACGGTGTGCGGGACCGTAGCCCAGCTTCATGGAGACGGTTTCGAATGGTCCTCGCCGATACCCCAGGAGCAACAGTGTCCCTAATTTGCTGGGAAGTAGCGGTGCGGTCCCCTACGGCACTGCGTAGGATCCTACGGTCTTGGCGTGCATACGTGCGTCGCTGCGGTGCGGTCCCAGGTCGACGGGCACGTGCACCTTCCGCCGACCACTGGCGACAACATCGATGTACTGTGGAGACCTCACGCCCCACGTGTTGAGCAATTCGGCGGTACGTCCACCCGGCCTCCCGCATGCCCACTATACGCCCTCGCTCAAAGTCCGTCAACTGCACATACGGTTCACGTCCACGCTGTCGCGGCATGCTACCAGTGTTAAAGACTGCGATGGAGCTCCGTATGCCACGGCAAACTGGCTGACACTGACGGCGGCGGTGCAAAAATGCTGCGCAGCTAGCGCCATTCGACGGCCAACACCGCGGTTCCTGATGTGTCCGCTGTGCCGTGCGTGTGATCATTGCTTGTACAGCCCTCTCGCAGTGTCCGGAGCAAGTATGGTGGGTCTGACACACCGGTGTCAATGTGTTCTTTTTTCCATTTCCAGGAGTGTATATATTGTGAAAAGCTATGGTCCCATAACACTCCCCTGTAGCACGCCAGAGGTTACTTCAACGTCTGTAGACGTCTCTCCATTGAGAACAACATGCTGTGTTCTGTTTGCTAAAAACTCTTCAATCCAGCCACACAGCTGGTCTGATATTCCGTAGGCTCTTACTTTGTTCATCAGGCGACAGTGCGGAACTTGGGATTTATGACGGAATTCCGGATGGAAGGCCTTCGGAACCCAGGAGACAGGCTTGAAGAGGATTGTAGCCGTCTCATCTCTCGGTTACTCCCAAAGTCAGCCAACAAGCTGGTGACATTTCGTTACTGTCATCGACACTGTGTCTCTCGAGATCAAATATTGAAATTTTGTCAGTTACTGTCCATGGAAATATCTGGCAGTGTTGAGCAAAATATGGGTTAGGACCGTACATTTGTCCATGAGTCTGGATACGCTGTTTGATATGATAACTAAGGAATAATGTACTAGCCATGAATGTGACACCTTATTACATTCTATGAGGAAAAGTCGATGCACCATGAGAAAATTATCGGAATGGGATGGAAATCGGTAGATGTGATATACATGTACAGATAAACAAATGATTACAATTGAAGAAAGAGAAGGATGATTTATTCAAGAGCAAGAGCTTTGCAAACTGAGCAAGGCAATCCGGTAATGCCGCCGTTCATCTCCGGTCTTTACGCAAGCAGTTATTCGGATTGGTCTCGATTCATATAGTTGTTGGATGTTCTCATGAGGGATATCGTGTCAGTTGCTGTCCAATTGGTGCGTCAGATTGTCAAAATTCCGAGCTGGTGGGTGGGCCCTGCAAATGTTCACAACTGGAGAGAGATCTGGCCACCTTGCTGGCCAACTGAAACGATTTAGTCATTTGATTTCGAGAGACACAGTCACGAAGAGAGAGTACACAAACGTGGCTGGCTTGTTGGCTAACATTGGAAGCTACCAAGGGATGAGACGGCTGCGGCCCTTTTTCAAGCCCTGCGCATGCATTATGACGGCCTGCCGACCAGGATCCTGATGTTCGGCGAACAGTGATTTCAAGCACGAAGACAAGCAGTAGAAACTATGGCCGTATGCGGGCGGGTGTTATCTCGCCCAGGAAGGCTTGCCGCGAAGGGCTACAAAATGGGGCGTGCAATATCGTCGACGTACAACTGCGTTCTGAGGGTGCTACAGATTACAACCAAAGAGGTCCTGCTGTGAAAGGAAATGGCTTTCCCGACCATCACTCCTGGATGTCGGGACGTATGGCGTGCGACAGTCGGCTTGGTATCCCCCCGTTGTCAAGAGTGTCTCTAGGCACGTCTTCGGCCAGGAATGTCGTTGACGGGAATACGATGGTCCTCACTGATGAATCTTACTTCGAACTGAGCCCCGATGGCCAGTGAAGACATGGCTGGAGATACTTCAGACAGCAGTGGGATTCCGACCTGATAGTCGCACACCTTACGGCGTGACAGCCAGCAATGAAAGTCCATTTCATTTCATCGCATGACCCCTTTGGATGTCATTGGCGACATCCTTACACCACAGCGGTACGTCGACGATATTCTACGCCCTGTTTTGTTTCCCTTCATGGCAAGTCATCCTGGTCTTACATTTCAGAAAGATAATACCCGCCTGCACACGGTGAGAGATCCATTGCTTTCCCTCGTGCTTGACGAAACCGACCTTGGCTGGAAGTCACCGTATTTTTCTCCAATTGAGAACTTTCGCAGCATTGTGTGCAGGACTCTCCAACCAGCTCGTGAGTTTCACCATCTAACATGCCAAGTCTACAGAATTTGGAAAGATATCCTTGAGAATAATATCCAACAACACTGTTAATCATTGCTAAGCCGAATAACTGATTGTGTAAGGGCCAGAGGTGGACCACGTGTTATTGACTCGCTAAATTTGTGAAGCTCTTTCACTTAAATGAATCATAAAATTTTTCTGAAATTGTTTGTCTGTATACCGTCTTGGATAATTCCATAGTGGCGCATCTGTTTTTATATTTTATTTATTTATTTTTTATGTCACTTTCTTAAAGAGTGCATATCCGCCTGGGATGTTGCTATCAGCGGAATAGTGAAAGCGGTAAGTTTTATTCGAGTTGTAGATATTATGTTTAACAATTCAGGCAATGTAAGTAGGGGAGATTCTTCTGACTGGAGAGAAATGACCTATGGGCTTCCACCACGCTCAATCTTCAGGTGCTATATATGTAGCCGACCTATTGTCTAAAACAGAACAAGAAAAATTAACTCGCTTTGCAGATGATTTTAGGATAATAATCAATCCAAAGAAAAAATTGTAATTAATGCCCTTAAAACTATTGTTGAATGGTTTTCTGTTAGTTGTCTCAGACTCGGTTTCAAACAGACACAGTATACGGTGTTTGGTGGAGGGTGCCGGAGGGTGGCGGATGGTACTTTCGTGTATCACTGTCATTTCCTCCTTTCCTGTTCCCACCACGAATAGTTCATTGCAAGAACGATTGTTGGTAAGCCTCTATGTGATCTTCAGCCTTTCATATTTTACATTCATGGTCTTTTCGATAGATATACTTCGGAGAAACCAATATGTTGGTGGACTCTTCCCTCCGCCACACACCGTCAGGTGGCTTGTGGAGTATGGATGTAGATGTAGATGAATGTACACCCTCAAAATTGTATCAGGAAGTCCCACGGCGATGCGTATCTCCTCTCTTGGAAAGTCTGCCCCTGCATTTGGCTGAGCGACTCCATGACACTTTCGCACTTACTAAATGAACCTGTAACGAAACGTGCTGCTCCTTTTAGGATCTTCTGTGTTTCTAATATCGGTCTTGTTTGGTAAGAATCCCAGGTCGACTAGAAATTTTCAAACGTGGGTCGAACAAGGGTTTTGCAACCTAATTCCTTTGTGGGTGGACTAGATTTGCCGAGAACTCTTTGAATGAATCTTAGTCTGAACTCTGTGATTACTTTCATGTTGTTTAAATCACTCCATGTTCTTTTTATCGATGTAACTGCATACAGTGATTGTTCTGCAACTATACACATATACAGCAAAGAGTCTTTTTGCCTATATATGTGCAGTACGATACATTTCATTATGTTGAGGATCAACTGCTAACCTCTGCATCAATCGTGGGTCATCTGCGGGTCGTCTTGCATTTCATTACAATTTCCTAATGTTGCAACTTCTCCATACGTAATAGCCTCATCCGAGAAAAACCTCATGAAACTTCCGACGGTATCCACTTGTTCATTTATAAATATTGCCAAAAATAATGGTCCTGCAATTCTCCTTTGTAGTACGCCCGAACTTACTTTTACGTCTTAAGATTTCTCTCCATTGAGAATGAGTTGTTGTGTACTGTTGCCTTGAAACTTCTCGGTTATAGAGCTGACCTGATATTCCGTACCGGCTTACTTCGTTCAGTAGGTGGCAGTGCGGGAATGTATATAACGCTTTGCAGAAACCAAAGAAGACGGCCTCAACTGAAGTCAGAGATGTAAGCCTGGACTTTTCTGCGGCTGATCGACGTCCCTTCTTGGGAAACGTGAATGACGTTGGCTTCTTTCCAAAAACGATTAACATTTCGCTCCTCCGGCGACCGGAAGAGAAGCAAGTTCTAGGCGCGTCAGTCCGGAACCGCGCTGCTGCTACGGTCGTTGGTTCGAATCCTGCCTCGGGCATGGATGTGTGTGATGTCCTTAGGTTAGTTCGGTTTAAGTATTTCTACGTCTAGGGGACTGATGACCTTAGATGTTAAGTCCCTTAGTGCTCAGAACCATCTGAAGAAGATCATCATGTACACAGGATAAAGAATAAGGGTAAAAGTTTATCGAGATTCCTGCTGCTTCAGTTGGTTAAATACCCAATATGGTAACACGGCGAATAAACTGACAAAATTTTATCAGTCTAAATTCTTGGGAAAACACGTACCTTACCTGTTTAAGCAGTTAGGTACTGCATTTTAACTGATGCCTCACAGTTTTATCGACATTGAAGTTAGGTTTGGTGCTTTAGAAGTGTTGTGAGGATCTGGACAGCTCAGTCGGCAGAGAACTTTCCCACGAAATGGAAAGACTCCGAGCTCGAGTCCCGACTCTGCACACAGTTTCAATCTGCCGAAAAGTTTAGATTCAGCACACACTTTGCTGCAGATTGAAAACCCTTTCTGGGACCTGCACAACTCTACCAAGGGAAATTCCTCCTAATTTGAGGGCTGAACCTCTAGTCAGGGCCAAGATATCTTTCAGCAATAAGAAAGGCTGACTTGTGACTAGCGTTCGTGGACTTTGCGCCCAGTGCTGCATCAGTGAGCGAGCACTTGTTACTTTTGCCCCCAGCTTTGTGCTCTTGTCGCCTGAGACAATGTAGGCCAGGACAGTATCTTCACGATGCTGCAAATCCAACGCTTTTACCGTAGTATGAGTTTCATCGCTAAATCCCAAAACATTGGACCACAGATAGAACTTCACGGACACCCTTTGGCAACAAAATGACGCAAATTTTGCGATAAATGATCCGTCGTGGCGTGCTGGCTCTGTTTCGTGTCAGGACTACCATTTCAGGATCGAAGTATGAGTGTGTTTGTTAAATTCCAAGTCGGTCAAGAAGGCAGAAGTTACGGACTGAGACAGGCTATACTAAGAAATCTAGGAGATCTATATTTCCTTCGTTAAGACTGTGGGGAGAGTGTACCTGTAATACGTAGCAGGATCTAATAAAGAAAGGTAACGAAATTATAAAAAAAATGAGTAATAGAGAGATGTTATTTAATTATATAAATGAGAGTACACATCTGCACTTAAATGTGTTGAATTGGAAGTTCTGGTACCCGTGGATACAGTCCTACAACATCATCATTTATTTCCCAATTGCAGCGTAATTAAACTGGCTTCCTACAGAGTATTTTTTTTATATATACTGAACTGTTCTCTACTGTTATAAGTTTTGCTAATCAATTACGTATTATCTCTTATTTTGTTTAAGAGACCATGACGTATGAATTGTGCGTCGGATCCTGTGTAGAAGTTCTGTCGCCACGCAATTATACGGACTTCATTTCCTTATTAAAGAATCCTTTTTCTGTAAGGACCTTTTGGGATACAACATGCAATAATTCTGATACGCATTTTGCTATCCTGTAACTCATTTATTATTTCACTTAATGGAAGTACACACTTTTGACATTAACTTCAGTGTAGAACGCACAATTGCAATTACACACAATACGAAGCACCATTGCCTCCCTACTCCGTAATGTCCCGCTAACTGACAACTCACGAATGACAGTCCGTGACCTCTGCCTGGGCTCGAAAACCACAACAAGAAGAACTCAGCTGAGAGATAGACCTATCTTATTCAAGACTACCCGCAACTCATTCTTAATCCGTGACAGCACGGGTTTCTCTGGCGTCCGCACGCTCACGTTGAATATATGTATATACTATTTCAGATTATTTAATTTAATTACATTTCATTGAGAAAATGAAAGTAATTAAAGGAAAGATTGCGTAGATAATGTGGCCTTCAGGTCCAGATAACTATTTCCTGTCGTTGAGACATGAAGTCCCACTTCAACTGGGTTGGAAAGGTGGGAGGAGCCAAATGCAGGACAACCCATGATGCAATAGCCAAAGAGAGGCCAAAGACTTCCGTGGTCGGAAAACGGCTGTTCCAGACGATCATTGTTGGGGAATTAACGTTATGTAGGACAGTCTATGTAATTGATGAGTCCCTTTGTGGTCGTCTGTTCAAGCTAGTCGTGACTTCAATGAATAAAATTAGCGATAAATAGTGTTTTCTTGATGATTCGTAAGAATGTCAAATGTATCGAGTCGCATAAATCCGCTGACCATCTATCAACCCATTTACATCCGAGTCTCACAGGGTGTAGTCAGACAGAGTGTTCAGTGAGCGGTGGGTTATTAATTAAGAGAGACTGACATGGGTTACTACGACAGTTTCATTCCCTGTAGCCCTCCAGCGTGACAGTTCGTCGTCTACAGCGGTCTGCGAGACTGCTGTAAAGGTATTTCTAGGTTTGGTTTTTCAGCCTGGCGGCCATTGCTGGCGATTGTGTCACCTCACCCTCTGTTGTGTAATAACAGAAGATTTGATTTAAGTAGGAGAAGGTGGTCAACCATTGCGCCACAGACAGAACAAAAAATTCGAAAATGCTTTGTCGTCTGCCCGCAATAAACTAGATTCAAACGTTTCCGCGTTTTGCGAAATTTTTTTGGGAAATCCTTATCTTCACTTTTTTTAGGGTAAAAACTGCTACAGTGCTATCGGACCTAATATTGGAAGTGTTCACGGCCTAATTAGCTTTACGTTCCGTGGATGATGACTATTTACAAACATTTTATTATTTAAGTACATGCTGATGTGAATTAAAATTATCTGCTCGCCACACTTTACAAAGCACACAGATAGAAATTATTCTGTAGAACAGATGCAGTTGTCAAGAAGAATGTTTTCACTTCATTTTCAAATTTAACTCTGCCTTCTGTCAGACAATTCCTGTAATTGGTACATTGTACACTCATTATTGTGCTAAAGACGACTTTGATGTGTAATAATGGTGATTATTGTTTCTTCGGATACTGTAATGAGGTGTATCATTGTTCCTTTTGAACTGTATTCGATTAGTCACAAGGAACTACTCAATGTATCTTGCTCCTCTCGCAGAAGAAGCTTTGGGTGAGAAACACATCGAATTGTGCAAATGAATAAGATGACAATGCTAATCGAAATTCCGGGAGAGCAATTTATATTCAGTGGATGTTTTCATGAGCAAGACAGAGAATAACGAGTAGGAGTGACAAGAACAAACCCAAAAGGTAATGAAACAGATTAACCGGATGGAATGGACGAAAAAAAGTGGATACTACAGGGATATTGTGTAAAATCGAGAAATCATAGATTAGCTCCAAAAACAACAAGGAAATAATTATACACATCCGATAGCTACGCAAGAAATATTTCAGGTTTTCAAGGAACGCCATCTGTAGTGACATTACATACAAAGGCCATCTGAAATACTGGAATATATTGTTGCACTTAAGATCTACGTAATTAATGTACCCAATAAATTTATAACATAAACCTATTTAATTAATAGTGGTAAAATTTAATAATCCCAGAAGAACTGAAAAGAGTGGGAATATAATTCCTAATCAAAATAGGAAATGGAAGCAGCTATGGCAACTATAGAGGTATCATTTTTCCGGACGCTGTATGAAAGGTTTACTCTTAAAACCGTAGGAAAGAGACTCACAGTAACAACTAGGTCATTTTATCAGATACACAAAATAGTTTTAAAAAATGACGATCATTTACAAATTTTAAACTCTCTTAGTAGAGAAGTCCAAAAGGAAATGATTAAGATCCAAATAAATTGGAAGAAATACGCTTTTACGAATAAACTGAACGATAACAGTGAAATAGTCATTAATTTCACGATTAAAGAGCCGCAGATAACTGTCACGAACAGAACGTACTAAAAAACAGAGATATATATTATGATGACACTGTAAGTCAGACCTGGGATAGTTAAGAGTCTTCACTGACGCCGTCTGGAATTCTATTAGGGGCAGACAAACGTAAACGAGGCACATAGGAAAAAAATAAGTAAACTGTTTATTATTTCTAAAGTAATCGTCGTAACTGTTAATACATTTGCCGGCCGGTGTGGCCGAGCGGTTCTGGGCGCTACAGTCTGGAACCGCGCGACCGCTACGGTCACAGGTTCGAATCCTGCCTCGGCCATGGATGTGTGTGATGTCCTTAGGTTAGTTAGGTTTAAGTAGTTCTAAGTTCTAGGGGACTTATGACCACAGATGTTGAGTCCCATAGTGCTCAGAGCCATTTATCACTTTGTGAGAAAAGAAGGCCAGTACCTTAATGGAAAAATGTTTGCTGTTGTCTACGGAATCATGGTGGTACGAGGGCGTGCATCTCTTCGTTCGAAGGAAATCCACGGCCACGAATGTCTTTCTCCACGTTTCCAAAAATATCGAAGTAGCACGAGCAGAGACCGGGACAATATCAAGGATATGTTGGGGCTTTCTGGCGAAACATCTGTAACGTACACCAAACAACCTTGGCAACACGTGGACGGGTTTCGCAGGGAAACCCCACATATCCTCAATACGGTCCACGGCTTTCCCCGTGCAATAAACATAATTTGGGAGCACTGAAGGAAGATAGTCGTGACCGTCCATTTTCTTTTTGTCGGGAAGGTGCACACCTGGGAACAGTCATGGTTCTGTACCCACGAGCAGGTTAGTTGGAGCAGGTTTTGTTCCAACTGTCGTAACAAACTAAATACAACAGCAAATACGTTCGGATGCTCGGGAAAGAAATATCAAGGTATTATTATGGCGCGTTGAGTGATCCATTTTTACGAATATTTATGTAGTAAGCCGTTTAGCTAGTTCCACTTCTTATTTGTTTCCTTTCGATGAAGAGCACTTTTGACGTCGTATTTCTGTTATAATCGCTTGTGCATAATATTTTACGCACTTTGTCGGAGGGTGAAAATTAAAATCGCACCCATCTAGTAATTCCACTAACGTTATAGTGTCAGGCGCTGTAACTGGTGAGTAACTGGCGGAAAACCAAGTGCTCCCACACGTTAGAAACACTTTCATTATCTACCGCTTTCATTTTTAAAAGATGTGTGTAATAAAAAACCCTGTGAAGGAGACTGCACGCTAGCAGCGCACAGATCCCAACGATACGACGCTAGAGAGTCAGTCACGTCACCGACTAACACACGCGCCCCCCAGATGACAAGCCGATGTGTTTAGGGGATGAGTCATCAGGAGAAGTATTGTTGGCAATGTTTCAGGAACAAAATTAAATAATACAGGCACCGAATTCTCACTTATGACTGGAAAAATATATTTAGTAGCTTAGTGTTACATAACTATTTATCGATGAGTCAAGTACTAAACGCAGCGTCACTAGAAACAACCAGTATCCACCTGGCACGAAGATTTTTTTTAATCGATGTCTTGTGTATGAAACAGAAGCAGACGTCTGGTTACTTTACAAATGAATTAATGTGTTAAATATTTTACGTTAGGTATGGGAGCTGGGTTTGTAATCCATACGCAGGGTGAGTCAGTAACTATGCCACCAAGAATAACTCCGAAAGTATGATAGGAACTGAAAAGATTGTGGGACGAAAGTTGCATGGGGCTACGCGGGCCGTAATATGACGTTGGTTTTTTGTTGTTAGGTGGGGTCGCTTCATAGATACGAAGATCATGAAGGTCAACATTTTTTTTTAATGGGATGCTATAGTTTGGTACATATGTTCTGATAGCGGCTATCGAGACGAATCCAGTGATGTGTAACAGTAAGGTCTTTGAAGCTCAACGAAGGTCACAAAGGTGGCATGAACATCCATTTACAGAAGATGTTCGAAGTGATGACCATTGGTATCAATGCAGTGCTGCAATTTTCTTATCATGGATTGATTGTTATTCCTTATCACATTGGCACTTATCGAAGCACATGCTCTGACAATTTTCTCTCACATATCTTCAGGTGTAGTTGGAACGTCTTTATAAACAATGTCTTTTAGGAATCACCATAAGAAAAAATCCAGAGGCGTCAAACCTGGCGAACGAGCCGGCCACGGTACATCTCCTCCGTGTCCAATCCAACAATTTGGGAATTATCTCTGCAATTCATTTCTAGCCAACAGCGAAAAACGTGCCGAATACCCAGCATGTTGATACCACATTCTGTTCTTTGTTCTTAAAAGTATTTCTTCCAATAACAGACCTAATGTTTCTTGCAGGAATGTGGTGTACTTCCTACCACTAAGATTTCCTTCCATGAAATAGTGGCCTATAATTCTGTCCTCCAGAATGCCACACCATACATTCACCGACCACGGTGTTTAGTGTGCAACTTACCGCAGCCAACATGGATTTTCAGTTGCCCAATAATGCACGTTATGCAAATTAACATTTCCATAGTTCGTGAAGGTAGCCTCGTCAGAAAATAAAATCAAATTAATAAATGTGTCATCCCTCTGAACCTGAAGTTGAGCCCATCGACCGAATTTAATGCGACGCATACAGCTCGTACCAGTTAATTCCTAGTGGAGACTGACATCATGAAGATCATATTGGTGGCGATGCAGAACACAAGCAACACTACTCTGAAACTTTCTAGCAGATTAAAACTGTGTGCCGGACCGAGACTCGAACTCAGGACCTATGCCTTTCACGGCCAAGTGCTATACCATCTGAGCTACCCAAGCACGACTCACGCCCCGTCGTCACAGCTTTACTTCTGCCAGTACCTCGTCTCCTGGTCCCGAGTTCGAGTCTCTGTCGGTCACACAGTTTTAATCTCCCAGGAAGTTTCATACCAGCGCACACCCAGCTGCAGAGTGAAAATGTCATTCTGGGAACACTACTCTGGCTAATGCCAGATTCCCTTGCGATATGACGTGAACTAACACAAGGATCTTGAACCACTGTTGCTAGAGTACCAATTTCCGTTTCCTCGTTAGTAACTTTCCTTTGCCGGACATGTTTCCGATATTTTAAAGATCCAGTTGTTCTCAATTTACTACGTGTAGGGTGAGTACGTTTAGGATGTTTTTCAGCGTATAAGTCTCTAGCTCTCACTGAATTTCGTTGGCATTCTCCGTAAATGAATAGCATATCGACTTGTTCTTCGAAGGAATACTTCATTCGCATTCGCTTGATTCAACGATACTAGTCTTACCGTTCCTATTAGTGTTGTATTGTGAAACCGTCGAATGGTGTTTACATGTCAATGGCACGTATGGATACGCCGTATTCGGCGAATATTTACCATTTGCACGATACACGAGAGAGAATTGTCAGAGCATACGCTTCGATAAGTGCCGAAGTGATGAGGGATACCACTCAATCCATGATAAGAATATTGCAGCACTGCATTGATGCCAAAGGTCATCACTTCGAACACCTTGTGTAAATGGACGTTCATACCACCTTTTTGACGTTCGTTGAGCTTCAAAGTCCTTTCTGTTACACATCATTGGATTCGTCTCGATAGCCGCTATCAGGAAGTAAGCACCAAACTATAGCATCCCATTTAAAAAAACCAAGTTGACCATATCTCTGAAGCGACCCCGCCTACCCACAAAAAACTAGCATTATATTAAGGCCCCCGTTGTCCCATGCAACATCTGTCCCACAAACCTATCATTTACTATCAGACTTTCGGAGTTACTGTAAGTAGCAATAGTTAGTGACTCACCAAGTATATTACACAAACATATGTACGTGCAGGGGTAGGGCAAAAATATTGAAATACCGTGCTTCAGCATAAATGCTAGACGAGTTTGCAGGTTCCTCTTTCGTATTTGACCACGAACGACACCAGTACAATGTCCTAAATACATTACAACCACCAGTAGTAGTACTAACAGTGCTCTGTGTAGTTGTGGGGGCACTACGTTGTAGTTGAGTGAAGTCGAATGTGGTCAAATGTCTGTGCTCGCATGGTGAGTGCTTTCATAACCAAGGTAGCCGAAGTGTTCGGTGTTTCAAAAGGCAACGTATGAAATATTTATGCCCCTTACAGGGAAAGAGGAAGAAACATCGTCCGCTAAGTCACAACGTGGACGACTGTGTGTGCTGCGTGATAGTGAGAGACTTATTGAAGAGGATTGTGACGAAAAATAAGAAGACGGCCGCTACAAAACTCACTACAGAACTGAATGTCACACTCGCAAAGCTTTACAGCATCAAAATAACATGAAGAAAGCTTCATAAGCAGGGAACTGCACGGCGAGCTGGATGTCCAAAACAACTCATCACTGATGCAAATCCCCGTAACAGGGAAACGTGGTACCGAAGCCAACACGACATCCATTCCCGGGCGGATAAGATCTCCGACCTGATCGAGAATCAGACCCGGGCCCCACGCACGGAAGTCAGCTAAGCTGACTATTCAGCTACTGAGGTGGACTGTTAAGGCGGTATAACTTCAGTATCAAGCATGATGTTTTAGTTTATTACTTCGTTGTTACTAACACTATACGCAACACATTTTGGAAGCAGTGTACACATAGACCAATGAATGTACCTGCAAAATTATACCATAGTACGACCTCTAGTTCAGGGTTTATGATGTCATATATACATTTTACACGTCGGAGTTCAGTTCTTCAAGAAATATGGGGTAAAAAGTCACCGTTTACGTATAACGCATTCTAAAACAGACAAAAAATGACCAGAAATCTTCTCATCCGAGCCAGAGAAAGTTTATGAATTGTTCATTGCATGAATCGATTAACCAAGCAGACATTACAGACACCTGCGACGGTAGTCTTTTATGGCGCTGTTGAGGCGTGACATTACTGGTGTCTTCAGATACGAGATTTGTTATTCATGAAACAAGGGCAGCTCAGAAATCAGGAGAATAGTTCTTAACAGTGAGCATTTAAAGAAACAGTGGTGTGTAAAAAGGAAACTGGGTATACTGTTATAGTTGGAATATTAAGATTTTCGTAAAGGCCTAAATCAACAATTGTGATGGGAATCGCTTCGTCCAAACACCTTCAGGTAAGACTGTTTGCAGTTGGTTTGCGCAGTTTCGTCGTGGCCCTGTTTTCGTCTGCCATGAATTTAGTGATCTTCGGTCAAAAACGATTGCTGTCCCAAGAAAATCCGACGCTGTTCATTTCGTGTTGGAAGGGAACCGGCCTGTGACGTACCGTGAGGCAAAATTACGTACATCTACATCATGCTCCACAAGCCACCTAACGGTGTGTGGCGGAGGGTCGTATTTGATCCTCTTTCCCTGTTCGATTCGTGAACCGCGCGTGGGAAGAACGATTGTCGATTAACTCTGCTAACATTTCGTATTTTGTCTTTGTGGACATATCGCGAAATGTATGTGAGAGGAAGTAATATGTTAGCCGACTCTCCTCGGAAGGTAGTCTCTCAAAATTTCAATAGTAAACTGTGATGCACAACACCTCTCTTTTAGCGTCTGGCACTGGAGTTTGTTGAGCCTCTCGGCAACGTTCTCACGTCGACCAACCGATCCCGTGACGAAACGTGCAGCTCTCGTTAGAACTTCTCTATCTCTTTTATAAGTCCTACCTACTACGGATCCCAGACTGATTAACAATGTTTGAGAATCGACAGAACAAGTGCCTTGTAAGTCACTTCTATCGTGGATGAATTAAATTTCCTTAAGATTTTTTCTACGAATTTCAGTCTGGCACCTACTTTTCCTACTATTTGTTTTATGTGATCATTCCACTTAAGGTCGCTCTGGATAGTTACTCTTATATAATTTAAGGTGGATACTGTTTCCAGCAATTTGTCATCAACAATGTAGATGAGCAGTAGTTTATTTCTTCTCCGATGTATGCGCAATATATTACATTTATTAACGTTCCCAGAGGCTGCGCAATTAATCAGCCCTCTGCAGGTTATTCTGCAAATCAGTACTGTCTTCTGGGGTTGCTACTTTCTTACAGACGATCACATCATCTGCGAACAGTTTTAAAGAGCTTACGACGCTTTCTAGCGCATCATTTCTATACGTCACAAACGACTTTCAATTCTTACAAGCCATCCAGAAAAGGTGAACATCGACAGAAGATGACGATCATTCTCTTCGGCCGTCAACTGACATTACACCGGAATATGTTTAGAAATTGAGGCATCTGATTCGTCAAGATCACACGCAGACCACGCAAAACCTTGTGAACCTGTAGTTTTTCATGCAAAGGCATTCTCTTGGCTTAATTGCTACGATCCTGAAAATAAGCAGCAGTCATCGCAATGGAACGGTCGTCCTTCACTACAGCGAAAGAAAAGCTAGACGAGAGTCACATTAACGCCTTGATGACTTGTTCACGTTGCCGGGGTTGCACATAAAGTGACCGTTCCTCCTGGTCAGATGTCCAATAAAGAGTTCTGTCGCCATATTCTACGACGTTTGAGAAAGGACACGAGCAGAAAATGTCCACAGCAGTACACAAGCGTATACAGCCTACGTCATCCAGACTTTTACTAAGACCAAGGTGACAGTTATTCTGCCCCTGCATTACTCACAAGACATAGCTCCATATGACTTCTTTCTTTTGTTGAATATCAAAGTCAAGTTACAGTGACCAATATTTGATAACAATGGTGGACACTGAAGGGATATAGCTGAGTGCAATAAACGCTCTTGTAAGGCACACTTCCGTAATGGATCTCTGGTAGTGACCGAATCGCTGATATCGGAGAATTAGTTACCAAGGAGACTACTTTGAAAATGATGGTGCAGAGTATGACGTGAATATTGAAATAATATTTTAATTAACATACAATTCCTGATAAAAAAGTAAATCATCGAGTAGGAGAGGCGGAAACGAAATGAAACCCCGAGAGTTGAGAGGGCATGGGGTTTGTTTCAGTGATTACAAAATCGAGTCAATTTACAAGGATCTCACTATGAGCCCACTTCTCAGTTGCTTTCCCTGTGAGTTTGAAGCATGCTCTGATTTGGTTGCGAAGGGTGTTATAAAGTCCTTGTGTCGTCTACTAAGGCAAGCTGGTCCACGAAAATCCGAACTGGACGTTGATGCCCTGGATAAAGGCACTGGAGTGGAAATTACATCCGAAATGGTCTCACACATCTGTTCAAGATAGATGTGAGGATATTGTTGGACACAGAATTATCTCAACAACACAAAGACATAGTCTTCAAGGGTTTGCCGCCGGATCACGTTGTGCAAATTCCACAATAAGCTTGAAGAGTCACAACACAAAGACAGTTCATAGCGACACGAGCTACGCGTGGTCGAGCGTTGTCCTGATGAAAAATGGCATCATGACGCTGTCATATGAGAGATAATACATCAGGATATTGAGTGACCATGACGTACTGCTGCACCATCAGAATTCCCCCAGTCACTACCAGCTGTTACCTGCAGCCATACCCGATGACTCCCCACATCAGGACGCTGAATGAGGCTCCTTTTAGACTGCCATGTGCTGATTATGCCATCTCACATTACTACACGGCATATGTGTCCTTTACAGTGCTCACCCCCCTTATATATGTATGTGGAATCAAGTTTCAACGTTAAACTCGAAAAACGCGAAAGGCGTTTTACCTGTCACACAGAGTTGCAAATCTCATTATTTACATACCTGCTGACGATGTTGAGCCGTGTCTGCTTTCATATCGATTCCATCCGCTGGTTGAACGTCCCTGATTTAGTTCCATAGCAACGGTCTTCGTGGCGTCTCGCTGGGGCAGAATTACGGCTTGAAGGGGTTTTAATGGCATGCATGTCTGTCTGCGGAGTCGTGTGTGGTTGGCTGCTCCCTACGCTAAGAGGACTCAGTCGCTGAGAACTGAGTTGTGAGTGTCCCGCTGTGGTTCGCGGCTTTCTACCGTGCATAATGTGGCGACACGACCTGAAGAATCATTGCTTCCCCCTGCCTCTTCAGTCACGAGTCACGTCCTCTGGTGAATGTGATGAACAGACCGAATAAAGGAAGGGGAAGAAAGACGACTTTGATCTGGGGGTCTTATAACAAGCTTATTACCTGATACTGAGAGGAATAATAACTGACTGCTACATTAATCAGGGTGAGTAGTGGAACTGTGTTTGGTCATTAAGGACCACGTCAGGATTCTTTGATTGGTGTTTATTAATGGTAAGAATTTCAAGTAATATTAGTTTGCTCCCTTTAGTTTCTTTATGCAGGACATCACATTTCACATGATGTGAATGACATTCTTTCAGAGCACGATCAGCAAAGGTGGAATCTTTCTTTCTCAGTTTCCGTCTCCTTTCATAGTCAGTCTAGTGGTAATGACCCTACCTGATTGATCTACATATAATTTCGTACACAGATTGCAGAAAAGTAAATGAATTCTATTCTAAAGGTGGAATATTGTCTTTACTGTTGAACAGAAATTTGTCAATATCATTCCTAGAATGAAAAGCTCGAGTATATTTTCTGGAATTTCGTTTCCTGGCAAAAACCTATGAAGTCCTACCAATTGCTGTCAGTGTAGTTTTGTGCTGTCTGAGGTGGACAAAGGAGAGCTGTTACCATCTGTCTCTTCTTTCTATTGAGCATATTGTCAATCACTGTAGGATTATAATCATTGCTCTATGCTATTTATTTGATTATTTTCAGTTCAGTTTCAAAATCTTGTTTGATTTGGGATACAAACAGTAGGCGGTGCACCATGGAGCGGAATGCTGCAGTTTTATGTGTTGGGGGATGTTGCTACCTCAACAGACACAGTAATATCAGCCAGTTCCCAGCATCCGATAACACATAAGCATGTAACCTTCCATTGCAAGTTATCTGACGACGGTCTAAGAAGTCGAAAGCCGGCTCATAACGAACTAATAAATATTATTATGGAACATTAATACGCTGTACTCAAGTCATTAAAATGGTTCAAATGGCTCTGAGCACTATGGGACTTAACTGCTGAGGTCATCAGTCCCCTAGAACTTAGAACTACTTAAACCTAACTAACCTAAGGACATCACACACATTCATGCCCGAGGCAGGATTCGAACCCGCGACCGTGGCGGTCGCGCGGTTCCAGACTGTAGCGCCTAGAACCGCTCGCCCACATTCAAGTCATTAACATAACATTTCAGCTCCCTCGGATGAATGTGTAAGTCACATCGTTAGTTTTTGATTATTGGTGATTTAATAATTTAAAATTTTCGTACTTTGGTAAGTTTTGTAGCCTTAGTGAATGTAACAGTTTGCCTGATTATGTAGTAGCATTTGCATCATTTTCATACTAATTATTATAGCCATTGGAAGTTGTATGTTTTCAAGCTGATTAGTATTTTTAAGTAGACGTGGCAAGAGCAACCTATTAATGTTTGTTTTCCCCTGGGCAGGAGGTCAGGAGTTGAAGTGTGAACGTACAGACAGGAGTAGTCTCCTCAGTGGTGCAGTAAGACCATGCAGAAAACTTCAGGTCGTAAAGTCTGTGACGTGTTCGAGGGCAGGCTGTTCGAAACAGAGAAGAAATAACCAGCGCACTTTATATATAGTGAATGTAAAAGATTAAAAAAAATTCAATGTGAGTTATTCTAACACCTGTCTTAAAGGCTCCTTTTAAATGTCTTTCGAAACTGGGAGCAAATGCCTCTGAGTTTGGCTCTTTGTTGGTTTGGTAATATATAGTTAGTTAAACGTTTGTGATGTTCAAGTATTATCTAAATGAATTTATTTTCTGAGTCATTGTTAATAGTTTTGAGTGCCTCTGGGTAATTTCTTAAGTGTTTACTAGCTTTGAGAAATCAGATTTGTAAAAATTGGAAATAATAAAAATAATGAAAGTGTGAAATGTATGCCCAGAACCTCGTCATTCGCAGTTCGAGGCTAACTGCCATTCAGAAGTGTACGTGTACGAAGCCTACAGTGCATCCGACGAAGTCTCGTGGGAGAATGTATCTGCGGAACTTTTGCATACCACGGCGTATTTATAGGAATTCTAACGCCAGACACACGAAGAAACGGTGAGCGGATTAGCGTTTCAGGCAGGACGGAGCGTGGCAATGGATGGGGGCGGGACACGACTGCGTCCCGGACTCTGGAAAACTGCGTGACGGCGGTTTCCGGCGCCCACCGCTGCCGCCGGCCGTCGGCCATACGTCAGCGTCTTCCCTCCGAGGGGCGCTCCATTTATTAGCGCGGGTCAGCCGGCTTAACAAATTTCGTGAGGGGTTCAGCGCGCATTAGGCGGCGCGCGCGGCTGCGTCTCGGTTGCGTGCCGGCCGGCCGCTGACCGCTTCAAAATAGCCCGCCTCGCGCGGCCCTGCCACGCCCCGCCAACGCTGCAGCGCCGCGTCCGTTATCGAACACTAAACATCTCCTAAATTCATTAGGCGGCCCTAAGTGATGGATGGAGGCGTCCGTCCCGCTCTGTCTGTCTGTCTCTCTCTCTCTCTCTCTCTCTCCGTTGTATCTGAGTTCGCGTCCCCGAGCAGCGCCTTGTCCATTGGCTTCCTAGCCCGCTACCATTTCTTTCCCTTCTCGCTGTCTCCTGTACCGGCTCGTACAGAAGTCGCTTTCTCCTTACTTGGGAAGATAACTTGGCGACAGACGCGGGACTGTCGTACGCCACATTCGCAGGCGGATTAGGCTGTAATGCAAAAACGAAGCAGGCGTTCGAACATAATAAACTTTCTTGGGAGAAAAATCTTCTGTCCACATATCAGCACGGATTTAAAAGCAAAGCTAGTGCTACGCTAAGGTTGCCTCTTCCTCATACGATGTTTCCAGATCCACGGCTAAATGGCAGCGGACAGGTCGTATATTCCAAAATTTCCGGAAAACGTTTGACTCACTGTCGCGCTGCAGACATAAAAAACGATCTGAGCAAACAGAATAGCATTTTTGATATGTAAGCACCTAGAAACTTCAAGTAAAGGAACCTAGTACATTGACCTTGACGGCGTGTGTTCCTTGAAGATAAAGTTATCGTTTGGTGTGGCCCAGGGAAGAGTCACAGGACCATTGTTTTCCTGGGTCCCAAGAGGAATTCTCAATATCTAGGTATATTACAGGAAGGATCATTTAAAGCAAAAATGTCCAGTAAATATGGGCTCTAAAATGCATACTTCAAGAGCTGTAATCACTCTAATACTCTGAACAAAAATCTCTTGTACTGCAAGCTCTTTGCTTTCCATATTTTCGGAGTTGGTAGTGCGGGCCAAAGGAAGAAAGAAAATATCCGGTGCTCTAAAATAGATAATTCAAGAACTATGAGCACTTCTTCATCTTCGGTACTGTGAAACAAAAATCTCTTCTGCTGAACGACTATTCATTGTTCTTAATGTTTGCACTTTAGACCAATATTTACAACACAGTTTTTCTTTGTTTTGGTCGATACGACTTCCTTCAAAAATAAGGAAAGCAAAGAGCTTCCAGTTGAAGAGCTTTTTGCTTCACAGTATCCAATATCAAGAAGTGTTCATCGCTCTTAAAATAAGCGCTCATATTTACTAGACTTCCAAGCTTCGACTGATCGGTCCAGTCATATCCCTGAATACTGACCATTCCTCCTGAGACACACTGTATACATGCGCGTTACAGCAGATAAGATGATCAGCAATCTGCGACATTTTTTTGTCGATGATACTGTGGTGTATGGAAAAGTGTAGTCTCCTGTTGTAAGATGATTTGGGAGAATTCCTACTTAGTGCGTCGAATGGCAGCGTTCTCTAAATGTATTAAATTGTAAGTTATTGCTGGTGTGAAGAAGAAAAAGTACAGTAATTATGGAATTGTGTGGTGTGCTGTTTGACACAGTCACTTCGGTTAAATATCTCGATGCAGCGTTGAAAAGCGATAGTAAATGAAACGAGCACGTGAAGTCGATTGTATGGAAAGTGAGCGGTATTTCGGTTACTGGGAGCACTCTAGGAAACTATGGATCTATAAAGGAGACTGCACAAATCGCTTCTGCAACATATCCTTGGATACTGCTTTGGTGCTTGATGCTTTGGTTTCCCACAATGTCGTTTTAGAGGAAGACTTTGCACATTTCAGAGGCTTGCTGTTAAATTCGTTACGTTGTGTTCCATCAACATCTATTATGGAAATGATTGTGCACCGCCTGAACTGTGTTGTGAACCCATGGTGCTTGGTGAACTCTTGTGATGTGCCCGTTTGCTGTCAACGAACAGTCCTCCCTGATCGAAAATATTCGAAAATAATAAAAATTACTTACATAGCACCTGCTGGCTATTTTAAGAGGTCTTTTCAGAATACCTTCATCTGTTTATCTTCTCGTTACTTATTTTTCTTTCCTAAAAATATGTTGCAACTAGTTTTAAATGGTAAATTCCGCAAAGTTGATTTAGTCACTTATAAGACATCTTGGTGCGTAATTCTACGATCAGATAACCTCCAGGTGGAGAAATAATTTGTCACAAAGACACGCGCTTATTGTAATGTGCTTTGCTACAGTAAACTTTTTCCTCTATGACAAGAAGTTTCCTTCAGTTACTGACCTCTGGGTCAATAGTAGCTGCAGAGCAATCAGTCGGATTCAGGTGTAGAGGATCCATAAGTGACTTAAGTCAGTAAGTGGCATAGGGTTGATGTCTGCAGCAACTCGAACTGACTGGCTACTCTGCAGCTACTATTCATCCGATGAATTGTAATTGAAAGAATTGTTGTCCTAGTGGAGAAACTAATAAATCATATAGTAACTCAGTTATCGGGGATTTTCTCCGCATCACAATTTGTCAGCGTTTGATAAATCAGCTTCTTCAGTCATAGTATTTTGCATGTCTATAGTGAAACGAATTTTCGTTGACATTGTTTCTAAGGTTCTCCCTAAATATCTTACACATCTTTCATATGAATTGCTAATTACCCATACAATCTTCGTTCAGGCACTTCTTCGTTCATTATTTTGTCGGTTTTAGGCAAATGAATACGATGAATTACGATGGTCTTTCTCACTTTGTTGATTATAATTAATCCTATTTTGTTGTGGTCTATTGTGTTATAGCTCTCACCGGTAGATCCCAAACTTAAAAATAAATTCGTAAAATCTGTATCTAATGAATTGCATCATCTAAATGGATATTTCTTCTCAGATTTGCAGCTCCTGGGAATACAAGGAACCTGACCATTATAAGCTCAACTGATTGCCCTTATTGTGGGGTCTCTTCTTGTGCTAATGCCGCTGGCGACAGGCACATCCTGTCATCAATTTACCCTCTGGGCACCTAATGAATAACCGACGGAGGTTTAGGCTTATTGCAAATGAGTTTTACTACAATCCATGACTTTCATCAACAGTTTTTATAGGTGTAGCACATATAGCGTATGAGTGACGACTTATTTTGCATCACAGATAAAAACGAGCTGAATCTGATGGTCACCGTTAGCCGAAACTAGTGTTTTGTGAGGTTAAGCAATAGGAGCGCGACATTGATTTTATATTATAATAACCTGATATTACTTGTGATAGTATATTTTTATTGAGACTTCGTGTTTTCAATTGATTTTAGTGCCGAGAGGGGTATTCCACTGCTAACAACTGGACTCGCTTTAGGGAAAACAGCAGTTAAAATCCCCGAGATGTCATCCATATTTACGTTTCCTATGGAATCCCTCTAAAGGTTTCTTTTAAAGCAAAACAAGGGGACTGCTCCTTTCAAAGGTACATTGAAGCATTATTTTACTTCCTTCAGGTGATTTTATTCTGTACTATGCTATATAATGTATAACGCATTTTACTGAATTTGCGGTCAATATGAGCATTTAGCGTCTGAACGTACTTGCCTTAATACTGATAGTTTATTTCGACTGCATCTTGACTCCGTATATATTGTAGAGGTGGCTGTATGTGTGTATATGAATGTATGTACGAGTATGAAGATATGTTCCACATACCCTCTTAAACCACTCGATCGAACTCAACAGAACTTGGTATACAAATCACTTACTCTCTGGAAAGAACCACAATTGAGGGGGAGGGGGGTAAAAGGCACTGCCACTCAAAAAGGGGAGGGGGAGTGAAAAAGAGGTGCAGCTCACGAAGCGCAAACACCCAGAATATATTCGTCAAGTATTTCAGAATGAGAGAACTTGGTGACTTGTAAACAACTTTACACAGAATTTAAAACTTTTAGAGCACTTTTTCTTGCTGACACCATCTACGAAAAGAGGAAAGGAAAAAAATATCTCTTATTACCTTTTCGCTGTTCATGTGGCAGAACAGCCGCATCAGGTACACCTTTTTAATTTATACCTTCGTAACTACTAACTCTATTTGCAACAAATTTTGCAGACGGTATTTACATATATCATTGTACAACATATAATTCAGGAGATATGACGTCACAGACACTGAGGAGTTCGAAAAATAGCCGCATCATGCTTGACGCGTTAATTTATTACTTATTTACTACTAAGGTATTCGCAAAACACTTCGCAGACACTATACACATATACCACTGGATATACGTCAAAGTACCATACGTAGCTCAGAAGGTGTGACTTCATACACATTGAACTCCTTCAGAAAAGGAAGCTGCAGGGCGAAATTCCTTAGAGACATAGGTGAAGTATGTGTAGCAAAATGTGTCAAATAAGTTAAATACATTGAGATATATGTGACGTGTGTACGTGGGGATACCTCTCGATCAATTTCAACCAAACTTGTTGTACATTTTGCTTATTATATTGAAATGAAATGCTGTGGGAGTAAGAACAAACAAACTTCTATTCGGGTGGGGGTGATAACGTGAGAAGAAAATGGTGGAGGAGAAGATTGACAGAAAGATATTCGGAAGAAGAAGATGGACACAGTTAGGGAGGTGGAGAAGATGAAGAGAGGCGGAGGGAGAAATGGACAGAGAGAGAAGAGGAGGAGGAGGAGGAGGTTAGTGTTTAAGATTCCATCGACAACGATGACATTAGAAACGGAGCACAAGCTCGGATTAAGGAAGGATGGGGAAGGAAATCGGCCGTGCCCTTTCTACCAAACTGTCCAGGCATTGCCTGAAGCTATTTAGGGAAAGCACGGAAAATCTAAATCAGGATGGCCGGACGCGGGTTTGAACCGTCGTCCTCCCGAAAGCGAGTCTAGTGTGCTTACCACCGTGCCACCTCGCCTGGTGGAGAGAAAGGAGAAGAGGAGGAGGTGGACACAGAGAGCGGGGAAATAGGAGAGGGACTCTCCTGCGCCTTACGCCAGGTCGTATATGGATCACGTGGGGGTCGATCTAGTCGCCACAAACAGAACCGACTCATAGTCGAACAACATACAATGCCACTCAGAGTGCTAGTTAATGAAAGCTGTATACCGTATGGTGGAAACCGTCCACGGGAGCTCGTTATCTCAACTCAGCTTTCAGTGATATCTCTCCGACGATTTGTGGTGAGACTCTGCCTGTAATCCGTATTTAGGCATTTATCATCCATCCAAATGGTCAGAACCGGCCGAGTGTTCTAGCGAAGCGGCAAAGAAAGTGGTATTCAAATACAGAGATATGTGTACAGGCAGAATACGGCGCTGCGGTCGGCAACGTCTGTTAAGACAAGTCGGCAACGTCTGTTAAGACAAGTGTCTGGCGCAGTTGTTAGATCGGCCACTGCTGCTACAATGGCAGGTTATAAAGATTTTGAGGTGAGTTTGAACGTGTTGTTATAGTCGGCGCACGAGCGATGGGACACATCATCTCCGAGGTAGCGATGAAGTGGGAATTTTCCCGTACGACCATTTCACGAGTGTACCGTCAATACCAGGAATCTGGCGAGACATCAAATCACCGTCATCACTGCGGTCGGAAAAAAGATCCTGCAAGTACGGGACCAACGGCGACTGAAGAGACTCATTCAATGTGACAGAAGTGTAACCCTTTGGCAAATTTCTGCCGATTTCAATGTTGGGCCATCGACATGTGTCAACGAGCGAACCATTCAACGAAACACCATCGATATGGGCTTTCGGAGCCGAAGGTCCGCTCGTGTACCCTTGGTGACTGCACGACAAAATGGCTCTAAGCATTATGGGACTTGACATCTGAGGTCATCAGTCCCCTGGACTTAAAACTACTTAAACCTAACTAACCTAAGGACATCACACACATCCATGACCGAAGTAGGATTCGAACCTGCGACCGTAGCTGCAGCGCGGTTCCGGAATGAAGCGCCTAAAACCGCTCGGCCACAGCGGCCGGCGACTGCACGACACAAAGCTTTATGCCTCGTCTGAGCCCGTCGACGCCGACATTGGACTGTTGGTGACTGGAAACTTGTTGCATGGTCGGACGAGTCTCGTTTCAGATTTTATCGAGCAGATGGACGTGTCGGGTATGTAGACAACCTCGTAAATCCAAGGACCCTGCATGTTAGCAGGGGACGTTTCAAACTGATGAAGGCTCTGTAATGGTTTGTGACGTGTGCAGTTGGAGAGATATGCGACTCTGATAGATGAAACGTACGTAAGCATCCTGTCTAATCACCTGCATACATTGGGAAACTGCAGCACGACGTTGCAACAATGCAGAACTGCTTCAGAGTGGCTCCAGGAAGACTCTTCTGAGGTTAAACACTTCCAGGTTCACCAGTTTTTATGGCTCTTCAGTGTGTGATCTCATAGTGGAGTCTTTCTGGAAGGAACGGAGCTTACTCTTCTCGGCACTCTGTTCTGGTCACCACACTTTCTGTAGTCATTGGACTACAGTCAACTCTCTTTGCGATATGTTGGTAAGCTCACGGGTCAAAAATATTAGTCACTCCAAAGCGCACGCACAGCTGAATCGTTAAGGATTTACAGATGGCGCAGCAATCGAGTCAGTGCTCAACTACACGCATGAGTCAATAGCGATCAGTGAAACATTTATCTTTCAAGCGAACATCGTACATAACATGGGTAAATGTAACGACGTGACGGAGTGGCAGAAAGGGGCAATCGTTTTTGTAGCGACCATGGTCATACGGGATGTGAAGTTGCTGGATTCGTAGGTGTTGCAAGGTGGACTGTTCAAAGTGTCTACAGGCAGTGGTGTAACACACGTGGCCACGAAACACATCACAATTGTGACCGGGAAAAGAACCTGACTGAGACAGATCGGCGACGCCTTTCACGACTTGTGAATCGAAATCGCCTCCCAGTCCTACAGGAGCTGCTACAATCGGTGAATGAAGTTCCATGTCAACCTGTTAGCGAGAGAACTTCGCGACGGAACCAGCATGCGATGAACATTTGGGGTAGCCCACCTTGCAACAGGCCACTGCTCACACAGGCACATAAAGACGACAACAGCGAAGTTCATCGGGCTGCAACAACATGTGACTCGTTTTCTGAACACTCCTCCGACCTGTTATATCTTGACTGGCCTGCAAATCATCTGACTTGAATCTCACAGAAAATATTCGTATCGTATTGGAACAGTGAGTAAAACTCCGACTTAGTATCCTCTCAATTTGGTAGAATTGCGCGATCAAATCCTCGGCGAGTAGCTTAATCTAGATGAATTGTACCTGCTCAAGCCTGTGGACCCACTTCCTCACCGAATTTAGCCAGTTATGGAGTCCAGAGGCGGAATGACGCGGTATTAAATGATGTTTATAATGTCTTCTGTACGGGTGACAGTTTTTTTTGTGTGTGTGTACGGTGTGCTTATGTTGCTCCTATGTTCTTCACGAACCGGTCTTTCTTAAAGTTCGAAAGATGGGGATAACTTTCAAGTCCTCTAAAGAAGCTGCGTTGTGACCCAAGCCTTTTTTAGATTGTACACGTTTAAAAATTCTAGAATCATCTATCATAACCGAGTTGAGCTACCCCATTACGTACTAATCTGTCATCACTTCGGACTTCCTTGTGATCATGCAGGCAAGATCGGATTACACCTGTAGTAGACACACAAATCGTCAAATATTCAGACAACTGTTCACCTGCTCTGAATGATGTTTTCCTGTACTGAAAATTTTTCAAATAGCTCTCCTGAGGAAAGAATTTTAGTCGAAATGACCACAGGCATATAAATACAGGAAGTATCGGATTTGTAGCGGTGTAACGCTCACCATTTCCGTCACTGTGTTTCTGAACAGTACAAAAATTGATGTTGTTGTTGTTTGTTGTGGTCTTCAGTCCTGAGACTGGTTAGATGCAGCTCTCCATGCTACTCTATCCTGTGGAAGCCTCTTCATCTCCCAGTACCTACTGCAACCTACATCCTTCTGAATCTGCTTAGTTATTCATCTCTTGGTATCCCTCTACGACTTTTACCCTCCAATACTAAATTGGTGATCCCTTGATGCCTCAACACATGTCCTACCAACCGATCCATTCTTCTAGTCAAGTTGTGCCACAAACTTCTCTTCTCCCCAATCCTATTCAATACTTCCTCATTAGTTATGTGATCTACCCATCTAATCTTCAGCATTCTTCTGTTGCACCACATTTCGAAAGCTTCTATTCTCTTCTTGTCCAAAATATTTATTGTCCATGTTTCACTTCCATACATGGCTACACTCCATACAAATACTTTCAGAAATGACTTCCTGACACTTAAGTCTATACTCGATGTTAACAAATTTCTCTTCTTCAGAAATGCTTTCCTTGCCATTGCCAGTCTACATTTTATATCCTCTCTACTTCGACCATCATCAGTTATTTTGCTCCCCAAATAGCAAAACTCCTTAACTACTTTAAGTGTCTCATTTCCTAATCTAATTCCCTCAGCATCACCCGACTTAATTCGACTACATTCCATTATCCTCGTTTTGCTTTTGTTGATGTTCATCTTATATCCTCCTTGCTTAGAACTGGGTTTCCATCTGAGGTCTTGATATTCATACAAGTCGTTCTCTTATCTCCAAAGGTCTCTTTAATTTTCCTGTAGGCAGTATTTATCTTACCCCTACTGAGATAAGCCTCTACATCCTTACATTTGTCCTCTAGCCATCCCTGCTTAGCCATTTTGCACTTCCTGTCGATCTCATTTTTGAGACGTTTGTATTCCTTTTTTCCTGCTTCATTTACTGCATTTTTATATTTTCTCCTTTCATCAATTAAATTCAATATTTCTTCTGTTACCCAAGGATTTCTACTAGCCCTCATCTTTTTACCTACTTGATCGTCTGCTGCCTTCACTACTTCATCCCTCAAAGCTACCCATCCTTCTTCTACTGTATTTCTTTCCCCATTCCCGTCAATTGTTCCCTTATGCTCTCCCTGAAACTCTGTACAACCTCTGGTTCTTTCAGTTTATCCAGGTCCCATCTCCTTAAATTCCCACCTTTTTGCAGTTTCTTCAGATTTAATCTACAGGTCATAACAAATAGATTGTGGTCAGAGTCCACATCTGCCCCTGGAAATGTCTTACAATTTAAAACCTGGTTCCTAAATCTCTGTCTTACCATTATATAATCTATCTGATACCTTTTAGTATCTCCAGGGTTCTTCCATGTATACAACCTTCTTTCATGATTCTTGAACCAAGTGTTAGCTATGATTATGTTGTGCTCTGTGCAAAATTCTACCAGGTGGCTTCCTCTTTCATTTCTTAGCCCCAATCCATATTCACCTAATACGTTTCCTTCTCTCCCTTTTCGTACTACCGAATTCCAGTCACCCATGACTATTAAATTTTCGTCACCCTTCACTATCTGAATAATTTCTTTTATTTCATCATACATTTCTTCAATTTCTTCGTCATCTGCAGAGCTAGTTGGCATATAAACTTGTACTACTGTAGTAGGTGTGGGCTTCGTATCTATCTTGGCCACAATAATGCGTTCACTATGCTGTTTGTAGTAGCTTACCGGCACTCCTATTTTCCTATTCATTATTAAACCTACTCCTGCATTACCCCTATTTGATTTTGTGTTTATAACCCTGTATTCGCCTGACCAAAAGTCTCGTTCCTCCTGCCACCGAACTTCACTAATTCCCACTATATCTAACTTCAACCTATCCATTTCCCTTTTTAAATTTTCTAACCTACCTGCCCGATTAAGGGATCTGACATTCCACGCTCCGATCCGTAGAACGCCAGTTTTCTCTCTCCTGATAACGATATCCTCTTGAGTAGTCCCCGTCCGGAGATCCGAATGGGGGAGTAATTTACCTCCGGAATATTTTACCCAAGAGGACGCCATCATCATGTAATCATACAGTAAAGCTGCATGCCCTCGGGAAAAATTACGGCCGTAGTTTCCCCTTGCTTTCAGCCGTTCGCAGTACCAGCACAGCAAGGCCGTTTTGGTTAGTGTTACAGGGCCAGACCAGTCAATCATCCAGACTGTTGCCCTTGCAACTACTGAAAAGGCTGCTGCCCTCTTCAGTAACCACAAGTTTGTCGGGCCTCTCAACAGATACCCCTCTGTTGTGGTTGCACCTACGGTACGGCTGTCTGTATCTCTGAGGCACGCAAGCCTCCCCACCAACGGCAAGGTCCATGGTTCATGGGGGGGTGGGGGGATAGATACAATACTTCTTTTCAAAGTCGCGTCTGTTATTAGGATTCCTTCGGCGGTAATTAACGTGTTCGCAGGGAGGTCTGAAATGGGAGTGCACGTATCGACTCGGCGGTGCACCCGCTGCGCCCACTTTGGGCGAACAGCGGCGGCACGAAGGGCGCCGTAACGCGTGCGCTTCATGCATAAGTAAACCGCATTCAGCGCGAGTTAGGCGCCGCCAGCCGCCAGCCAGCTACGGTTAAGGCGGCCCCTTATTAGACCCTTCGCCAGCACAGAGGCGACTTCAGTTCCCATCGTGTCTCGGTAGTTGGGGGGGGGGGGGTGGAGTTGGGGTGGTGCAGGTGTCCGCAAGTTAACTACTGTGGAAAGACATTCATATCAGGTGAGGACGCACGGGAAATAAAATACGCATCCACATTTTGTGATGCTTTATGCAGGGTATGGGTCGAGACGTCAAGTGACCACAACAAAGTCATATGCTGAGTATCGATCTCTTCAGTTGAAGTTCTCACACTCTGCTTCCACCAATATTTCTTGTAATTGAAACCGTAAACTTTCATATACTACCTTCCACAGTTATACTTACTAAACAACACAAGTCTACCTACATCTCTCCAGTTATGGAAGTTCGTTGGCGTCATACTATTAAAACCATGAGTGAAAGCGCGCAATGATCCAAAACAGATTTCGAAGCAATGTAAATTATAACAGCACTGCATCTAGTCTGATAATCGTCCTAAAACTGAAACAACCATCTGAATTACCACAAGAGAAAAATAGAAAGTAAAATGACGAAATAAGTAATTTGTGAAGTTACCTGCTCCAAATAGCAATTATCTCTTTCTGAATTTATGTCTCAACAGGAAGTTTAGGTGACGGAGTCTCCGCATACATACCACATTTTGTCAAACTAAAATGTTCAAATGTGTGTGAAATCTTATGGGAATTAACTGCTAAGTTCGTCAGTCCCTAAGCTTACACACTACTTAACCTAAATTACCTTAGGGCAAACAAACACAATCATGCCCGAGGGAGGACTCGAACCTCCACCGGGACCAGCCGCACAGTCCATAACTGCAGCGCCTCTGACCGCTCGGCTGATCCCGCGCGGATTTTGTCAAACTAGCTGGATGAAGTTAATATTGAAAAAAGGAATATTTAAACTGCGTCGAATCTGCATCCAAAATAATCTCCAATAGTAAAATTGCTAACGTCATTGTTCTTTTTGGATTTTCGCACAATTAAAATAGCACACCACACTTAAAAAACCTTTTGCAGAGAAAACCACACTTCAAAATATAAATTTGCCTAGAGAATATACTACCACTTTCTTACGTCATTCCACTCACAGTTGTTGTACGGGAAAAACTAATGTTAAGCACCCACATGAGTTTGAATTGCTCTTATTTTCTCATCTTGTTCGTTTCGTTAAATATGTGTGGGACGAAGAAATAAAATGACTACCAAAACAACATTAGTTGAAAAATGTTCGCCACAAATGGCCACTTTCAGCGTATACTATTTCCCGCTTTGTCAACCTAGTGAGCACATTGCTAACATATTGTGTGCACATTCGGATAATCCCTTCGTGCTGCATCTATTTTTTATTTTTCCTTACAGTGTATAACGATTCTACATAACATGCCTCGCGTTCGTGCGACTTGCAATTAAGCTGCGGTAAAAGTTCTGCTACGATCATTTACATCCAGAAAACGGATTTTTTCATACAAGCTTTTATTTGTTCAGCAGCGTTATTAGTTCTAGCATATCTGCGTGACCTTACAGGTTTGTGAATGTAACTAGCGTCGAAATCTCCATAGCGGACTACAATGTCTGAAATGAGGACAATCTTTCAGCAGTTTTGAAGGGAAGTCTGGGACACAATCTTTTGAGAGGGGCCAATGAGAACACAGCGCTGCCTCGTGCCTTAATACATGAACGGCATTCAGATAGGACAGAGGCATACGAGAGAGAGACTTGCTGGATGTTTGACGTTGCATGCATGGCTCTCCGTGTGCGGATCTGTGCTGACACGTTGCTTTTGGAGAAGACTGGTGTGTAAACGTGTCATGAGACTGCTTTCTGCCCTCATTACGAATCATGGCATCATAAAACTCATAGTGGGCAGCTTAATGCGTTAATTCAAAATGATTTTACGATATCACGAGCCGTCACGAATAGTATGATGCATCATGCTGTTTTATTGTGAGACACTCAGTCTCGACTCACGCTGGGCAGAAATCAATTTCCCAATATCGCATGCGATTCGTAGGTGAGCTAAATAAGTCACGTTTTCATTCATGTACCAATTACGGATATTTTCGTAGGGTTGTTTAACAATCTGTGGGGAAATTTGTTATTTTGTGGTGGCGTAGAGTGCCAAACGGTTCACGTTTGAGTTATTGTATTCTTCCTTGCACTATAAGTTCTCTCGTGATTCTAACTAATCATTAACTTGAATACGATCTCCCTAATTTATGTACACCTGCTTGCCACTGTTAAGCTGATAGCTGAAATACACTCTAAGATAAGGGAAGGAAAGTAGTGCACCACGGAGGAATTGTTCCAATGGGATGGAAAACGGTACGTGTAGTATATATGTGCAGGTAAACAGATGATACCAATTTCACAAAAATGGATGACTTATTGAAGAGAAATAGCTTCACAAATTGAGTAATTCATGGTTGTCGCGTCGTATGGCAGGCCACAGTCGGGAACGTATCGCACCGCTATCCGGGGCAAGTCTAGACATTTCTTCGCTTGCTTTCGGGAATCAGTTAGAAGCGGGACTCACTCAAGTTCGTTCTACTCCAGTCAATGAGCTTACTGTCCGAAGACGTATCTGGAGTTGCCCCGGGCAGCGATGGGATACCAACCTGACTTTCGCTCGCCATTCCGCCCGACGCCCAGGGATGGTCCAGGCTGCCATTTCTTTTCATAGCAGGAACCGTTTTCTTGTCACCTGCGGCAGTTTTATATCACAGCGGTACCCCGACGTTCAGCGCCCCGTTTTGTTGCCCTTCGTGGGAAGCCAGCCTGGACATACATTTCAGGAAGATAACGCCATCCACCCTCCTTCCATACCCCGCACAAGGTGAGAGTTTCTACTGCTCGTCTTGCTGCTTGTCGAAGCCAAACTTGGCCAATAAGGTCGCCGGATGTCTCTCTAAATGAGAACGTCTGAGGCGTTATGGGCGGGGCCCTCCAACCGTCTCGGGATTTTGACAATCTTTTCCGACAGCTGAACAGAATTTGGTACGACATCCCTAAGGAGGATGTCCAATAACTTTATCAATCAAATCCAAACCGAATAACTACTTGCATAGGGGCTATGTGTGTACCGACGCGCTATTAACTAGCTCAGTTGGTGAAGCCTTATCTCTTCAATAAATCAACCAGTTTCGTGTACATGTACACCGCATCTATCGATTTCCGTCCCATTCGGATTATTCCTTCGTGGTGCGTCGTCTTTTTTTCCTTTCTTTTTTTCTTAGAGTGTATAACGATTCTACGCAATATGACTTGAGCTCGTGCGCCTTGCAGTTAAAAAATGGTTCAAATGGCTCTAAGCACTATGGGACTTAACATCTGAGGTTATCAGTCCCCAAGACTTAGAACTACTTAAACCTAACTAACCTAAGGACATCACACACATCCATATCCGAGGCAGGATTTGTACCTGCGACCATTGCAGCCGCATGGTACCGGACTAAAGATCCTAGAACTGCTCGACCTCAGCGGCCGGCCCTTGCAGTTAAGCTGGAGTAGAAGTTTTGCTACAGTCACTTGCGTTCAGCAAACAGTTTTATTCCTCATAACTTTTCAAGTGTTTGAAGTTAACTAGCTACGGGATCTCCACAGCAAGCGACTGTATAACAGGATCAGTTTAGTGATTATACTAGTACATTTTAATTTCAGGCTTCGTGCGGTAAAGTGTTGAGATAGCAGACTGGAACAGTATGCACACTGTTAGTGCCTTCATCTAGAAAAAGTGGCATTTACGTATTTCGCAAGACAGAACATGAACTTGCTGACAGGAAACTTGATCATTAAAGTTCATTTAAATTTTCATTTATATCCATGAATCACCACGTTGCGCAAAAGTAAACTCTCCCATTGTGAATTTATCCTTAAAAATATAGTCAGCTAGCTTTTAATAAGGATTGCGAGTAACAAAATTTTCATGTTTATAACGATTTGAACAGGAGAACTTTCTGTAGACATTGTAACATGTATTCAGTATTTCCCAACACAGGTGGAGCTCACGGACCACTTGTTACTAGCACTTTGGTACGCCTCTGAAACGCAATACAGAAGCGATTCTGCATAGAATGATATATTCGACAAGTGCTTGGGGTCCAGCTGGATGCAGGTGGCAGCAGACCTCTA
Organism: Schistocerca piceifrons; assembly: GCF_021461385.2. Classification (NCBI taxonomy): domain Eukaryota; kingdom Metazoa; phylum Arthropoda; class Insecta; order Orthoptera; family Acrididae; genus Schistocerca; species Schistocerca piceifrons. The sequence continues at coordinate 426,149,058 of NC_060138.1, forward strand.
CAATATTCCCGCAAATTAGCCGCCGAAAGCACAAAGACGTGGAGCCGTCATCCGATAGCACCCAGATGTGCTGACATCGGGTTCAGAGGTCGCGCGGTGTAGTCGCGCGATGTAAGGCGTCTTGCCACGGAAATTTGGGAATTTGTGGTAAGGTCTTATGGGACCAAACTGCTGAGGTCATCGGCCCCTAAGCTTACACACTACTTAATCTAACTTAAACTAACTTACGCTAAGGACAACACACACACCCGTGCCCGAGGGACGACCTGAACCTCCTACGGGTGGGGGTGGGGGGTGGGGGGGTAGCCGCGCGGACCGTGGCAAGACGCCCTAGACCACTCGGCAACCCCACGCTGCGTCTTGCCACACTTCGCGCGGTTGCCCTCGTCGGAGGTTCGAGTCCTCCCTTGAGCTTGTGTGTGTGTGTGTGTGTGTGTGTGTGTGTGTGTGTGTTGTCCCTAGCGTAAGTCAGTTTAAGTTAGATTAAGTAGCGTGTAAATTTAGGGTGCCCTCCCGGTAAGCCGAGCAGTGTAACGCACGGCTTTCCGGAGCAGGAAGGACCGTCCGGTCCCCGGCAGAAATCCGCCCGGTGGACTTGTATCGAGGTCCGATAAGCCGGCCAATCTGTGGATGGTTTTTAGGCGGTTTTCCATCTGCCTCGGAGAATGCAGGCTGGTTCCCTTTATTCAGCCTCATCTACACTATGTTGGCGATTGCTGCGCAAACACGTTCTCCATGTACCCGTACACCACCATTACTCTACCACGCAAACATAGGGGTTACAATCGTCTGGTGTGAGACGTTCCCTGCGAAGGTCCACCGGGGGCTGAACCACACAATAAGCCTGGGTTCAGTGTGGGGCTGCGGAGGGGTGAAGTGGACTGCGGTAGTTGTCGTGGGGTTGTGGACCACTGCGGCTGCGGCGGGGACGGAGCCTCTCTGTCGTTTCTAGGTCCCCTGTTAACATACAACATACAACTTATCTAGGGACCGATGACCTCAGCAGTTTGGTCCCATAGGAACATACCACCCCTTTCCAAAATTTTCGGGTTCAGATCAGGTGAACTTGGTGGCGAAGACACCGGTGTCAATTCACTGTCATGCTTCTCGAAACTCTGTACTAAGATTATGCCCTTACCATGCGGGCAATTATCCGCCTGAAAGATGTCATCGCTGCCGGTGAACTGTCTAGCATGAATGGATGCACTAAATGTCCGTTCTCTTTGCAGATTGACTAAAATCGAAAGGAAAACTTTTCTAAACATTTCTGAAGGCTATACAATGCTGTTAGATAAAAGACGGTTTTGATACACACATAAAACCAAACTCAAATTTTTAGTTTTTTGATAGTAACCATCCGTATACGTACCAATTATCAGTAACAATAAAATATAAATGTAATGTAACATACTTCAGTGTGACATTCATTTATTTCTTGTTAGCCAGAAGAACACTCTCTTACATTACGTGAATCCCAAAGAGACGCTCTTATAACAATTAACTGTATATTGCCAATTCGAGCGAAATGAGCTGCTACGATAACTGAGAATAGAAGAACACATCTACCGCATCCATTTCGTCCTGTAGCTGAGAAGACTCAGGATAGTAAATCGTGTAATTTAAATTACGTGATTTCCGACTACATAGTCCTTGTGTAATTATGATTGGTGTTCGAAATATCAGGTTTCTTAAATTAGTAGCGATATAGGAAAACACTGAATGGGAATTGTTTGTTCCATCTAGTAAATACGACATGTAACCGAGAGTGTTTCGAAATAGGATACCTTAAAGTGATTCGAAATTAGAGGAAATCAAACATAAAATTTTTATATGTAAAGTGGATGGGACGGGGGTGTTTGATTGTTTTATACGTTAGTGATTCGACTAAAAAACTACTGGACCCTCAACCACGAAACTCGTACGTCGCATCTGCTTTTCCCGAGTACTGCCTCGTATCAAGGGACAATGGCTAATGCTGATGGCCGCGAAGAGTCTATTCAGTTCCCCTCCCGCAGAGTGGTGAGTATTTCTACGTTTCTCATACAGGTCTAGTTCTAGTAGCTAATAGAAACCTTACAACTGCTTTAAAGCTGCTACAAAAATTGCTGCACAACCGTCGCATATCGTTAGAGTGCAATTAAGTTGGAAAATTCTGACTGCCTCTCCTATTCGTGCCTTCTAGAGCCGCAGTCGAGTCGTATATTGCGCGTTACGTTACGGTAGCTGCGGTTAACACAATACTCACATCTAATGATTGGCGAATGCTAATGGAGCGAGAAAACTGGAATCTGTACCCGACAACAGCTGACTTTTTATTGTTTTCGCAAAATATAAAAATTTTAGATTAGGAATGAATTCACCTCTGACTGCAAAAATGATCTTAAAATTCTAGTTCTGTCATGATCAGAGGCATAACAATCATCCTTTTACCTGCACCATAAAATAATGTCGCAGTGCTAACGAGGGGTCATTGAACAACACATTAAACCACGTGGGCACAAACCCGGCTGACCCCTAATACGTCACATTCTGGTCGAATTCACAAGTATTTTTACTGTTGTTAAGAAAGAAGGAGGAATAGCATTTGACGTAGAGGTTCTTCAGATGGAATACTAAAATACAAAATATTTGACCATGCAAAAGTGTCAGACAACATCTGCAAATGAGGAACATCTTGATGGGATAAAAATTCCGCATCAGCCTTAACTAATTTTTCCTAGTTATTACACGACCGGTTTAGGAAGCTTAAAGCTCAATCATCAGAAGCCACGAGATTATCAAAAAGTCACGAATATATGGCAGTGTGGCAACTCAGCCACGAGGGATCAAACCCACGGTAAACATCGCATGAGAGCGTTGAAACGGAATTTGAAATCTACATCTACATCTACATTGATACTCCGCAAGCCACCCAACGGTGTGTGGCGGAGGGCACTTTACGTGCCACTGTCATTACCTCCCTTTCCTGTTCCAGTCGCGTATGGTTCGCGGGAAGAACGACTGTCTGAAAGCCTCCGTGCGCGCTCTAATCTCTCTAATTTTACATTCGTGATCTCCTCGGGAGGTATAAGTAGGGGGAAGCAATATATTCGATACCTCATCCAGAAACGCACCCTCTCGAAACCTGGCGAGCAAGCTGCACCGCGATCCAGAGCGCCTCTCTTGCAGAGTCTGCCACTTGAGTTTATTAAACATCTCCGTAACGCTATCACGGTTACCAAATAACCCTGTGACGAAACGCGCCGCTCTTCTTTGGATCTTCTCTATCTCCTCCGTCAGACCGATCTGGTATGGATCCCACACTGATGAGCAATACTCAAGTATAGGTCGAACGAGTGTTTTGTAAGCCACCTCCTTTGTTGATGGACTACATTTTCTAAGCACTCTCCCAATGAATCTCAACCTGGTACCCGCCTTACCAACAATTAATTTTATATGATCATTCCACTTCAAATCGTTCCGCACGCATACTCCCAGATATTTTACAGAAGTAACTGCTACCAGTGTTTGTTCCGCTATCATATAATCATACAATGAAGGATCCTTCTTTCTATGTATTCGCAATACATTACATTTGTCTATGTTAAGGGTCAGTTGCCACTCCCTGCACCAAGTGCCTATCCGCTGCAGATCTTCCTGCATTTCGCTACAATTTTCTAATGCTGCAACTTCTCTGTATACTACAGCATCATCCGCAAAAAGCCGCATGGAACTTCCGACACTATCTAGTAGGTCATTTATATATATTGTGAAAAGCAATGGTCCCATAACACTCCCCTGTGGCACGCCAGAGGTTACTTTAACGTCTGTAGACGTCTCTCCATTGATAACAACATGCTGTGTTCCGTTTGCTAAAAACTCTTCAATCCAGCCACACAGCTGGTCTGATATTCCGTAGGCTCTTACTTTGTTTATCAGGCGACAGTGCGGAACTGTATCGAACGCCTTCCGGAAGTCAAGAAAAATAGCATCTACCTGGGAGCCTGTATCTAATATTTTCTGGGTCTCATGAACAAATAAAGTGAGTTGGGTCTCACACGATCGCTGTTTCCGGAATCCATGTTGATTCCTACATAGTAGATTCTGGGTTTCCAAAAACGACATGATACGCGAGCAAAAAACATGTTCTAAAATTCTACAAGAGATCGACGTCAGAGATATAGGTCTATAGTTTTGCGCATCTGCTCGACGACCCTTCTTGAAGACTGGAACTACCCGTGCTCTTTTCCAATCATTTGGAACCCTCCGTTCCTCTAGAGACTTGCGGTACACGGTTGTTAGAAGGGGGGCAAGTTCTTTCGCGTACTCTGTGTAGAATCGAATTGGTATCCCATCAGGTCCAGTGGACTTTCCTCTATTGAGTGATTCCAGTTGCTTTTCTATTCCTTGGACACTTATTTCGATGTCAGCCATTTTTTCGTTTGTGCGAGGATTTAGAGAAGGAACTGCAGTGTGGTCTTCCTCTGTGAAACAGCTTTGGAAAAAGGTGTTTAGTATTTCAGCTTTACGCGTGTCATCCTCTGTTTCAATGCCATCATCATCCCGTAGTGTCTGGATATGCTGTTTCGAGCCACTTACTGATTTAACGTAAGACCAGAACTTCCTAGGATTTTCTGTCAAGTCGGTACATAGAATGCCAAAGTACAAAAATAAGAGGGTTGCTGATAAGTGATGCAACCGAATTTTTTATGTGGGAACTCTTACAGCCTTCTAAATAAATCAACCGTTACTAACATTCTACATGTTTATTTTTCATATCTACTTATTTATTTCCCAGTATCATCACTCTGGCGACGAACACATTTTATCTAATTACTGTCAAACGCTTGATTTTGTTGACGGAGTCGCAACCTCATCTCTGCTTGCACTGCTTCATAACTATCACAGTGAAGTCCTCGAAGCTTTTCTTTAAGTTATGAAACAGATGAAAATCGGATTGGGCCAAGTCAGGACTGTATGAAGAATGATCAGAGACAGCGAACTCAAGACGTCGGATTGTTGCATATGGCCGGTCGGTGTGGCCGTGTGGTTCTAGGCGCTGCAGTTAGGAACCACGAGACCGCTACGGTCTCAGGTTCGAATCCTGCCTCGGGCATGGATGTGTGATGCCCTCGGGTTAGTTAGGTTTAAGTAGTTCTAAGTTATAGGGGACTGATGACCTCAGATGTTAAGTCCCATAGTGCTCAGAGCCATTTGATCCATTTTTTGTTGCTTATGACACAGCGCCCGTGCGGTGTCTGTCATTGTCGTGCTGAAGGAGAGGATATTTCATATGTGGATTACTCGATTACAGCATGCTGCATCTCACGTACCGACATAGTTAAGTTACACAGAGCCATGTTACACGCTACAATTCGGAGCCCTCTAGCGGCAGAGGGTTGCAAATACGTAGACGTTAAGAATAAATATATAGAATGTTAATAACTTTTGTTTTATTTAAAAAGCTTTATGCGTTTTCATATAAGAAATTCGGAGGCACCCCTCGTAACAAGCAAAGAAAGAAGTGTATGGAAGGTTCTTGCTATAAGAAGAGATAGGTTAGTGAGACATAGGGTATGACATTCAAGAACAGTTAACTGGCGATGGAAGGCGGGGGTGAAATGAAAACTAGAATCAGCAAATCACATTGTAGATGAGGTTAGATGCAACACGAGGGCTAGTCATAACGTTTTAGCTATCAACCGAAAAATATAAAGTTCCTTAATTTATTTCTCAGTTGCTTGCAAGTACATATACACACTGTTCACGCAAACAATGAAACCCCTACTCCACAGTAGAGGAACACACCGCTAAAGGACCAGTGCAGAAGGGTGGAGTTGGATTTTAACACTTTCTTTTTGACTTCTCTATCCCAAGGCTACTGTACTGTGGCGTCGAGACTCAAAGGTTTACAAGAATCGCAGATTTCTACCTGCAAACGAACGAAAAAGTAATTATGCATCAGCCGTGCACGGCTTGCGTTTATCCCATTTGTTGTTTGTCATCTCCTATTACGGTACTGCCGCCTCGTTTTCTTATTCCATTTATTGGCGTCACTAAGTTCCTGCCTTACTTGTCCATGAGTGGCAGCAGCAGCGCGTATCGATAAGTACATTGTCGTACCATCTCTGGAGTGACCGATGGTATTTCCGGGGCAGTCAGTTCGGAACGGACCAACAGTGCAGTCGGGACGCAGCAGCAGTGAAGTCGGGGGGACGGAACGCCGGTGAGGCGCCGACAGCCAGTGGTCGCCGACCTCTGACGACACACATGAACCGTTCGACGGAGGGAGATTGGAGGGGGACGACCATTGATTGGTCGTTCGGTTGGTCGTCTCATCGGCCGACGTATACTTGGTCCTTTCACCACTTCTGGGCCTGGGCGGTGGGTCGGTTGGCGTGGAGCAGAGAGGAAATCTCCACGGCGCGTTGTTTGACCAGGCCCACTGGCGGCCTCTGTGCGGTGTCGGAGTGTGTGGTGCTGTTCCCATTGCTACGATGTTCGTGGCTCACCAATCCTGGACATGAAAGTTGAGTTCTGACTTAATCTGCCAGCAAGTCACAACTGTCCACATTGTGTCATTTGGAGTTCGTTGTTGGTTGTTGGGATATTCCCGCGAGCAACAACGCGTGTTTTCAGGTTGGCCAATTTTAGCCACCCACCGGTAGAGTTTAAATGTACTTGGTTATTTGAACTGAAGTGCACCAGCGGAAACTTCTGCCTCGTGACCGTTAATGTTCCGGTTACATGCCCTGGCCACTGACGTAAATTCAGGCAGTGTATTTTCGTCATCGTGTTGTCGCTGTCCAGCACGGTGTGTAATTTGACAGCTCAATGTATAATTGGTTGTGGGCGCCAATACCTTCTACGTTGCTCCATTGAACTCCCTGTTGTGTGCTGGTCGGGTGAAGCGGAGGCTATCTTGTCTGGGGGTCCGTTGACTGTCTGTCGGTTGGCTTGTCGTCGGATCGACAATGGTTGGGCCGACTGCCTGTCTCACCTATGAGAACGTTAGTGTTTGAATTCCAGGCCGACCCTCAGAACTTCTGAGCGCCTTTGGGTGTACTGCCGTTTCTTGTTTGTTCTTGTTGTTTGTACTTGTACGGATTCTAGCCGATTTTTATATTAAGGTTGTTTTGCCCTTAAGGCGTCAGATGGTTTGGGCCTTCAGCCTAATTTAAGAACTGTTTTACGTAGAGCCTTTGACATTTTTAAAATTAATGTTATAGAGTCTTGTGTGTTGGGCCTTCAGCAGATTTTGAATTTAAGTAGTTTTGCTCTTAAAGTGTCACATTCTTTGGGCCTACCACCTATTTAAGGAACTGTTTTAAGATAAGGTTTTGCCTTTTAAATTTATGATTTTGATGAGATTTAAGTTATTGGCTTTCGGACGTTCTTTAATTAAAGTGGTCTTGCCCCTAAGGCATGCGATTGTACGGCTCACTCAGCGGGTAATTAAGTTCCAAAACGAAAGCTGTGGTTTTTCTTTTAAAAACAATTTCTTGGCTCTTGTAATGTTTGATCAAATAAATTGTTGTATATTCGAGTGTAACTGACAGCCGCTTATTTGGGCCTATTTCCACAACTTAAGCTACCTGTCCTGTCCCACGGGTTCAGCAGGGCGTCTCAATGCAACTTTATTTTATCGAAGTAATAATTAAAACATTATGACCACCTGTCATAACGGCGTAGAAATATAGATACTGACAGAAGATATGAAGGGAAAGAGGACAACATCAAACCAGACGATATATAGCTGACTAACGAACAAATCATAAGAACTGGACGACCTCAGTTTTTTCAGCGACGTTCCACAGTAGGCTGCAACGCAGAATGTACCTCCTCCACCGTCGCTTAATATCTGTCTTTGCCCTAGAAGGAGCACCGCGAGCCACACGTTTCTATTTACTGAGAAACCACATTCATTTCCTAGTCTGTACAATTCACTCTTTGTTTCAGAGAGTACCTCACACTAAAGGTAGTTTCGCCGACTCTTTTTCATGCACTCGCTCATTCGGCTTTTGTGCCGTTTCCACTGGGTCTAAACGAAGCGCTATGCCAGCAGTAAACTTCTCGCCGCAGTTGTTTCTGTGCTGCGTCGAGCCCTCACTCCGCAGTGGGCTAGCGTGGCAGCTTCTGCGCCGGATGTCAGCGGAAAATGCGGCAGCAGTCATCCGAGCGCTCTTTATCCTGCAGATATACAGCTGTAAGTAGAAAACCGGTAAAGCGGAAAAGCAGTCTAAACAGAAGAAAATTAAATGTGTCGTGCAAATTTTTCTGACCACAGCGTATAATTTAAAATTCTTAATGCACACAAACTTAGATTGAAACAACGTACGTAGCTCCCCTCAAAGTAAATCCTTTTTCCGCGAATGATTATTCACATATTTCCACATGGATTGTGCACATAATGAAAACTCTTTTCCTAAATGGCCGACTGACAGCTGGCGAATTATTCCATTATTCTGTTATTGTAGCAAACTACCAACTAAAAGTGTTACAGCATATTAAACATGCAGGGTGTTCGGAAATTCCCGTTACAGACTTCTAGGACTTGTAGAGGAGAGTGAGTAGATAATATTTTGAATTGGAACCTACGTCCGGAACCTTACCGTTTTCCGGACATGAGTTCCTATTAAAAATTTCATGTATTCACTCCCATCTACTATTCCTAGTAGTCTGTAACGGGAATTTTCAAACACCCTGTATGCTGTAATACATATTTGATTTATAAATATTGATAGAGCAACTCCGTGGCGGTTTCGCGCTTATGAGAGGAAGCAATGGTAGAACAAATATTTTGTAAGCTCCTCCCTTTGTTGATTGACTACATTTTCTGAGGACTCTTCCAGTGAATCTTAGTCTAGCATCTGCCTTACTGCCGGCCGGAGTGGCCGAACGGTTCTGGGCGCTGCAGTCTGGAACCGCGAGACCGCTACGGTCGCAGGTTCGAATCCTGCCTCGGGCATGGATGTGTGTGATGTCTTTAGGTTAGTTAGGTTTAAGTAGATCTAAGTTCTAGGGGCTAATGACCTCAGAAGTTGAGTCCCATAGTGCTCAGAGCCATCTGCCTTACTCTCGCTTAATTTTATGTGGTCGTTCCATTACATCGTAGAAGTAACTGCTTCCAGTGATTGTTCTGAAATTTTATAATCATACGATAAAGGGTCTTTCGGTCTCCGTGTTCGCAATTAGTTATACTATTTTGTTTATCTCTAGAGTCAATTGTTACTTCTTACACCAAGCATCGATCCACTTCAGGTCCTTTGCATCTCGCTATAATTTTCCAGCTTTGCGACTTCTCTGTATACTATAGCATCATTCGCAAACGGTATCGCGGAAGTTATGAAGTTATCTACTGGGACATTTACGTATATTGAGGTAAGTATTGGTCCCATAACTGTCCTCTCCGGCACGCACGAAGTTAGTTTTAGGTCTCGAGACGTCTCTTCGTTTATAACGACGTTATGTATTCTGTTTGACAGGAACTCTTCAGTCCAGTAACACTTGATCTGAAAATCCATACGCTCATATTTTCTTCATTAGGCGGCAGTGCGGAACTATATCGAATACCTTCCAGAAAGTAACGAAACACGAAATCTACCTGGGAGACTGTGTCTGCTGCTTCCTGGGTCTCGTACAGGAAGAGCTCAGGCTGCGTTTCATATGATCGTCGTCTTCAGAACCCATGTTGGTTCCTATTGAGGAGATTTGTGAGAGGATTACGAAATCCGGAATCGCCCTTGCAAATAATGGAAACTGACAGAAAACAGTGGACGGGAACCACTACTACATAAATTAAGTTTGCGACAAGGTTGATCCTTACCCTAGACAAGAATGAAAAATGTTCTTTTGGAATGTGTGTGTGTGTGTGTGTGGGGTGTGTGGGGGGAGGGGGGGGGCGATTGAGGAGAGAGCATAAGAGTGAGACTGAGAGTGAGACAGTGTGAGTGTGAAAATTTGTGAGCGTGTGTTATACATACTTTTCATTTTCAAGGTAGATCAGATTGTTCGAGTAAATGCCCATTGTAGAGTGAGGAACTTAACAGCCAAATATCAGATTAGCTCGGAGTTATAACATTTGATCTACACGCAAGGGAAACCTCCCGAAAACTTTAGAATGGTCGGATGAGAACTCCAATTTTTTTCTGGGGTAGTATAGCCCAAATTAGAAATATACGAAGTCTATTTGTTTCTGCTTGTAGTGCAAAGGTCGCCCACTTGTTCGACGCCGGCAGCGGTGGTCTAGCGGTTCTGGCGCTGCAGTCCGGAACCGCGGGACTGCTACGGTCGCAGGTTCGAATCTTGCCTCGGGCATGGGTGTGTGTGATGTCCTTAGGTTAGTTAGGTTTAAGTAGTTCTAAGTTCTAGGGGACTTATGACCTAAGATGTTGAGTCCTGTAGTGCTCAGAGCCATTTGAACTTGTTCGACATGTACAATGCACTAATGTCTGTGGAACTAGCTTCTTTTTTTTTCCTTTGTTAGGTACAGTGGACACTTTCGGTAGTGGCCCTTCAGTGTCAGTAACTTTTCATCCAAATACCGGGCTATTTGGTAGTTGGGTAGAGGGAGTCCCACTTCGGAATATTTGGCCTTAGAAACAAGGGGAAATCCCTTGAGAAATTTGGTCAGAACCGTTTTAAATTTAATTCTGGAGCAGTATGCCCCAGAGGAAAAAAAATCGGGGCCAAATATACACGGTGATTCAGCGCCCGTACCGATGAAGTTTTACATATCCCGCAGTGTAACATCCGGCCTATAAAAACCACGTTCGAGATATTCATACTGTCTCGCTTGCTATGCGCAAGCTATTAGTGCTACCGAGAAAATGAACATGACCTTTTGTGGGAAATTTAATGTAGTTACAATTGTACTGCGATATGCTTTCGCTGGAGGCCACGGTTTCTGAGTTGCTAAAGAATAACGTACAAAAGTGACCTTCCAACGCACTTCAACCCCCACACTAATCCCTCACCACTCACGATTTCTAGTGTTTTGTTCGTGGCGCTCCCTCCTACCACTGTACAAAAATATCCGATTTCACGAACTATCCCCGACGTTCGACCTTTTTCGGTCTCAATTGATTTGGCTATTATACCACCAGCACAGTCAGCTGTTTCGGTAACATTATTCATTTAAACGTGGTGGTGAGAGCAATAAAAGAAAAATTTCTGCAAACATTACACTAAAACTAATTCCATTCACAATTCGATCCAAAATTAACCCTCACAAGCACAGTAGCTTCGTAGACAGAAGGCCTGACGACGCTGTAAATATGTATTTTATGCTGTTAAAATTCAGAAAATTTTTACGTTAAGTAAATACAAACGTGAGGTTTACAACTTGTAAGTGTTCTACTAAGGCAGCAGCGTTATAAGACCAGTCAATAAAGACGAAGAAGGGTTGAAAGTTGGAAATAATTCTTGCAGTCGAAAATTCTCTTATAGTGTTAGGAGAGAGTGCCATAACAGGTAGGGGGCTTAATGTGGGAGTGGGGATGCGTTTGAGGTTCATTTTTATACGTTTTTCTTCAATAACTCGAAAACTACGGCATCTATCGATAACATATCCCAGTACGAAATTTGAATTCATTCAATTTCCAACGAAAGGATCCTGTTTATTTATTCTGTAGAAGTAATGGTTTACAGGTAGAGAGCGAGAGAATGTGAAATACCCGAGCGTGGTTTTTTGAAGGCCAGGTATATAACTACGGGCTGCATAAAACGAGATCGGTAGGCGCAGCTGACTCGCCGTGTATATGATTGTGTATTTCTATACGTGCGAGGACGTGTTGAACAGGCGCTTCTGAACGTTTTTTATGTGAAAACTCTTAAAGCTCTTTGAATAAAACAGTCTTTACTAACCTTCTATATCTTCGTTCTTCACGTCTTATTTCTGTATATAGGCACCCTAGCGACGAACAAAATTGTTGCACTGACAGACAATCTTGTTGATACCCTTACTGTACAAATTTGACATTGTTGACTTACATACAACCTCACCTCTGCTTGCACTGCTTCATCACTAACATAGTGAAGTCCTCAAAAGACTTCATTCAGTTTTGAAAGCTGATGAAAATCGGATCTCGCCAAGTTGGGACTGTGTGGGGGATGATAAATGACAGTGAACTAAATTCGGAGCTCTTTAGCGGCAAAGGTCAGCAGATATGCAGATGTGAATAATACATATGTAAAATGTTAATAACGTTGTTTTATTTTAAAAGCTTTAAGAGTTTTCACATAAAAAATTTGGAGGATTAGTATTCAGCACCCCCTTGCGTATTAAGTCGATGGCATGCTCTACATGTACAGTGGCTATCTTTTATACTTTTATACTTCTTCCTGCAGGTTGTTCAAGAGGTGACCTATTGTAGGGTACCTGTAATGGCTTTCCAGGCAAACCCCAGACTAGCTGCTACTGGTGCACATTGAGTCCCAGTTGAGAATATTTGGTAGAGGGCTTCCAGCAACTGTATTTACCACACGTCTAAGTGAAACATTCAGACATACTTAGTTAGAACTAGAGGATATGACTGTTTTCTTTAATTTTAATTCTAGAACGATAGCTTCCAGAGATAAAATACACACAAAAGAAAACCGAAGCACCGCGAAGGAATTATCCGAATGGAACAGAAATCAGAAGATCTCATGTACAAACAAACGATTGCAATTTCAGAAAAAAAATGGATGATTTATTCTAGAGGAAAGGATTCACAAATTAACCAAGTCAGTAACACATTGATCTACTTCTGGCTCTTTTGCGAGCTGTTATTCGCTTTGACAATGATTGATAGAGTTGTTGGATGTTTTCCTAAGAGACACTGTGCCAAATTCTGTCTAGTTGGCACGTTAGATCATGAAAATCCAGAATTGGTTGGAGGGCCCTGCCCATAACGCTCCATATGTTCTCAATTGGGCAGGAAGACACGGTGACCTCGTTGGCCAAGATAGCGTTTGGTAGACACAAGGACAAACATAGTTCTCCAGGATGGCTTGCCATGAAGAGCTACGAAAAGGGAGAAGTCATTCCACCAGGAGAGAGATACATGGCTCGTGTTTTCTGTAGTTCAACCATTCCTAGACGGTCAATACTACAGTTCGATCGCGTCCGCATTGTTACTTTGTGCCAGGAAGGGCTCTCAAGAAGGGAAGTGTCCAGGCGTCTCGGAGTAAATCAAAGCGATGATGTTTGGACATGGAGATACAGAGAGACAGGAACTGTCGATGACATGCCTCGTTCAGGCCGTCCAAGGGCTACTACTGTAGTGGATGACCGCTACCTATGGATTATGGCTCGGAGGAACCCTGAAAGAAACACCACCAAGTTTAATAATGCTTTTCGTGCAGCCGCAGGACGTCATGTTACAACTCAAAATGTGCGCAATATGATGCATGATGCACAACTTCGCTCCCGACGTCCATGGCGAGGTTTATCTTTGCAACCACGACAGCGTGGTGTATATGGGCCCAACAATATGCAGAATGGACCGCTCAGGATTGACATCACGTTCTCTTCACCAATGAGTGCCGCATATGCCTTCAACCAGATAATCGTCGGAGACATGTTTGGAGGCAACCCAATCAGGCTGAACACATTGGACACACTGTCCAGGGAGTCCAGCAAGGTGGAGATTCCCTGCTGTTTTGGGGTGGCATTATGAGGGGTGATGTACGCCGCTGGTGGTCACGGAAGGCGCCGTGACGGCTGTACGATACGTGAATGCCATCCTCCGATCGATAGTGCAACCATATCGCCAGCATATTGGCGAGGCATTCGTCTTCATGGACGACAGTTCGCGCCTCCATCGTGCACATCTTGTGAATGACTACCTTCAAAATAACGACGTCCCTCGACCAGAGTGGCCAGCATGTTCTACAGACATAAACCCTATTGAACAAAGATAGATTGGAAAGGGCTGTTTATGGACGACGTGACCGGCCAACCATTCTGAGTGATCTATGCCGAATCGTCGTTGAGGAATGGGGCAATCTGGACCAAAGGTTCCTTGATGAACTTGTGGATAGTATTCCACGACGAATACAGGTAAGCATCAGTGCAAGGGGACGTGCTACTGGGTAATACAGGTACCGGTGTGTACAGCAATCTGAACCACCACATCTGAAGATCTCGTTGTATGGTGGTTTTCATGCGCAAAAAAGGTTGTAAATGATGTTTATGTTGATTTCTATTCCAAATTTTTGAATAGTTTTCAGAACTCTCGGAACCGAGGTGATGCAAAACTTTTTTTGATGTGTCTATATATACAACACACTACGATTGATTTCCCTGGCCATAAATTGACATTTGGACACGTATCGGTCGAAAATACAACTGTAAACTTTGGTGTCGGTACCTGAATATGTGACACTGCAACGTAATCAGGCGGACATGGTAATATCAGGGCATAAATCCTTTGAGAATTTCATTCCATGTACTCAATTGGACAGCAATTATGCCCTGCAGACATGTGAGCTTGGAATAATAGGCAAATCATTCCACAACTGAGTAAGTGCAATGCCACTAGTCCACGACGTTGGCCGCAGCAGGTGAACCACCACCGAACACAGCATCAAGAAGGAAACGGTCGAGTCAGACAGACGACAGAACTGAGCAGTCGTCAGAGAAGCGCTCAGATCCCCGCATTCATTATGACCATCGAGCCGACGTGCAACTGTTCTTCAGTGACTATAAGGACCATTCATAGTTAGCTCACTGTACGGATGCTGAACTCACGGCGCCCCTTGCGCCAACTGTCAGTGATGAGTCCCGCTTCGAATGTAGACCCGATGACCAGCGAAGACGTGTCTGGAGACTTCGCGGACAGTGGTACGATGCCAAGGTGATTGTTGCCTACCATGCGGGGCGACAACTGGGAGGGTGGATGCCATTTTGTTTCATAACAGGACTCCATACAGCACAACGGTACGTCGACAATATTCCACGCCCAGTTTTGCGTGGCAAGCCATCCTAGCCTTACATTTCAGCAATATAACGCCCGCCCACAAATGGCTACAATTTCTACGGGTTTCCTTTGTGCTTACCATATCCTTCTTTGGCTAGCAAGGTCGCTGTATCTCGAGAACGTTTACAGCATTATAGGTATGACCGTCCAACCATTTTGGGATTTTGACGATCTAACGCGCCAATTGGACGGAATTTGGCACGATATCGCTCAGGACGACACCCAACAGTTCTGTCATTCAATGTTAAGACGAACAACAGCTTGCAAGTGTCCGAGGAGGACCAACGCGTTACTGACTTGCCCAGTTTGTGAAGCTCTAATCATTCAGTTTTTGTGAAATTGTAATCATTTGTTTGTTTCTACATGTACGTCACACCTATTGATTTCCGTCCCATTCGGCCATTCGGGTAATATCTTCGTGGTGCGTTGATTTCTTTTTTTTTTTTTTTTTTTTTTTGTCTTACAGTGTAATTCCAGCGGTGCTATTCTACATGCTGTACCCTGCTATATGAAGCCTAAATATCGCTGGATTGCTAGTGAAGCACTATGACTATAGCAGCACCTAAAAGAAATAAAAACTTGTAAAGAAAATATCTCGACTCTCAATATTTATTCGTTTCTCGAAAGAGAGCAGAGCTCTGCTGGACATAACCCCACCTCATTCCGCGCACTTAATGGCCGGTATAGCGAGACTGTGATGGGGCGATATGTCAGCGCAGGTATTTTCTAATTACCTGCCTCTTGTCTTGGCGAGCCGGTGCCAGCAGGTTAATGGCAAACTCTGCCCCTGAGTTGTTGGACTAAGCCTGGCAATGTTATCAGCAAACAGTGTTCCGTCCTGTGTACAGCCTACTGTCGCTTCTAAGTAACGTACGTCTCTTGAAGCAATAAGGTAGATCAGAATAAAATAACACGTTGTTTTTTCCTGTATTTATGCTCTCTTACAGGGACGATTTAACATTTCATGAATTCGAAAAGAACGGAGACAAACTCGCTTTACTTAAAAGCTCGCGTTACGGGAGAAACCATAGTGGAGACTAGTCTTACGACTAAGTCAATATTTACTGGTAATACGGTACTTAACCCAGATAGTTCTGAATTATTTGTTTTTCAATATTGATTTATATCTTATCTACATTCAGTCACAAGGTTGTAAGGAAGAAAGTAAAAACAATTTTGAGTATTTATTATTATTTAGTATTTCCAAAAATGGGCGTCCTTCCAGAAGGACGTCAGGACAATAAGGGAACATGTTTTTAAAGTATATGACATTGCACAATTAACTTGTTTTGGTTTTTATACATTCAAATAAACATAAATGAATTTTAATTATGGGCCAAAACAGCTAATAAATACAAAAAACAAAGAAGATAACCTATAAACATATTTTATGCACTAGTATGATACGACAAAAAAACAACAAACATGAAGTGGTTCGTCACATTTTACGCACATAGTAGTAGTTTTTTTGTGGCGAGTTCGACATTTCAGCTGCTTCTTCTTTTTTGTTATCTCGTCCGTTGGTAATTCAGCAACATAATGTTCTCTTCCATCAAATCTAGAATCTAGTTTTACCCTCTTACTAGAACGTCCTCTGCTGGTAGTAACTCTTTTGTTACTTTCAAGAATTGCAGTGACAATTCGACGACGAAATGTCAGATGATCTATGGGTTCTTGGTTGTGCTTGTAAAGATACCAGGCATTTTGCTCTGCAATGTCTATAAAATGTGCAATGTTCGGGAAATACCACTTTTTCCATCTTATAGAGCATCTATATAGGGATGCATTTTGATCAACTCGATCTATGCCTCCCATATGAGTATTGTAGGAGTGTAATAAGTTAGGTTGAAGCACGCTAATCCTTTTCTTTTGTTCTCTGGAAAATCTTGCTACAGAGCGTAGTGGTTGCACTCTGTCAAAGTTGGTGGCTACAGTAACAACATTGTTGTCATTCCAACGTACAATGGAAATCCCGGATGCTGAGTCAGAAAAAATTTCATATGATCCTCTATTTTCTTTTATCATTTTATCGACAGATGATAGAGTACAATTCTTAACTCTGTTTCCTCTTATTGTTCCTGTTGCTTCCACGCCCCTCTCTTTTAGGTCATGTAGCGCAGTAGCATTGAGCTGACTTGCTGGTAATTTATCTACACTTGGACTTTCTTCAGCACTCGAATCTTCATTTGTTACGTCATCAGTTGAATTTAGAGAAGGTGTAATGTTACATTCACACCAGAATTAGGTATTACCTCATCTTTTGATTCTAACATGTCCAAAATTTCCATAAGTGTACATCATATTCTGTGAATACAAAATGACAACATATTACCCTGACGTCCTTCTGGTGGGACGGTTGAAAACATTATTGAATTACAACTGACGAAAACTATCAATCGTAATATGAACCCATAAACAATAGGTTAATTCATTAAGATGTTATATGACAAGTGTCAGAATTATTGACGCAATATGAAAGAAAATATACATGCCCATCGATGACAAGGTCAGTCAGTTCATCCATGGTAAAATCGACCTTATTTTCAAGACACAGTTCCTCACTCACTAAGGACGACAGCGTCAAATTGACTGTCGCAGCACGCAACTGACTCTGCCTACTTCATATAACAATGTGTCACAGTCCGTTGCAACAATGCGTTATTCGCCAAAATAAATAATTTCAACAGTGACTTACGTCGTCCTTCCAGAAGGACGTCAGTGTTATCTGGGTTTCGCAGGAGATATTCGTGTATTTGAGCGTGTTACGTAGATGTTGTGGGTTCACATAAAATTTATGTGGCATTCTCTAATGCATCACAAGGACATTTTATGGGGTTCGGGCTATGAGCAGAATACTCCAATAAATACCGCCGTTGTTCTTCGTACCTCGATGATATGGTGCTTGTTTTGTGCACTGGAACATTAGTCCTATGATGGAGAACGCTGACTGGTACGCCGTTGTTAGAAGCATGCGAAGTGATTCCTAAATTGCTCCACTAATTTTCTCATCGATCTGTGCTAGTGGTTGGACTGTAAACTAGGAAATTCAACCTCAGATCATTAACTTCGAATTTCATTATCGCCACAAAATATTCATGTTAGCACTGTAGTGCTTCATCCAGAAGATCGTTAAACATTTTTGTGAAAGACAAGGGATAAAATTTGCCTTTTCTCACCAACAAACTTCCTTACAAATCTTCTTACAGCAATGTCGTTCTTCTGTACCGCTTCTAGAAACTATGTGTATGAATTAAATTGTTTTGTTACTAATTCTGTAGTACATGAGATAAAACGTAAAACTCCAGTATTAATTCACTAGTATAATAAGCTTCACAGCTAACGGTCCATTTCAGCTGAAGAATGAGGTCGGGTACAATGCTCACTTTTGCTTTCCCACGATAACTACACCAAAGAAAAAGATGACAGGGACATTTTCTGAAAAGACATTATTTTCCCAAATTGCGGCGCAGGTTTGTAATTTGGTTGAAAGATGACTACAACACTCATCTGTAATAGTACAAAAGCGTTGCGCCCTGCGACGTCACCTTCGGATTCGACAGCTCTTCAGACAGTAAGGTGCCGACTCATGGGAGGTGTAGTTGGCCGGTGTGGCCGTGCGATTGTAAGCGCTTCAGTCTGGAACCGTGTGACCGCTACGGTCGCAGGTTCGAATCCTGCCTCGGGCATGGATGTATGTGATGTCCTTAGGTTGGTTAGGTTTAAGTAGTTATAAGTTCTAGGGGACTGATGACCACACATGTTAAGTCCCATAGCGCTGAGAGCCATTTGAACCATTTGAACCGTGGGAGTTGTAAGGTCGGTTAATGACGTCACATTGGCCCCAAATTTCATCAGAATTCTGCCTAAGCTCACTGTCGGTGTGCCACACGATGCGGAGATCGTCACACCCTGCTTACCCTCATATCACATCCTCTTTTTGACAGTTTTGCGATGGCGATCAGAACCATGAAACCAAGCGCTGAAACCACCTGGATTTGACTGACGAAGGCTTTTCAGACACACCGACTCTCAGAATCGTCACGATGAGGTCTCTGCAAAGCAGTGTGCAGGGGAACATAGTTCTTGATAACCTTCGACACTGCTAAAATCCCCCTTCTCTAAAGACACCGTAACGATGCAACCACATTGAACGGGATCGGACCTCTTTGGAGTGTAGTGCAACCAGAATTTTTGCACTGATATACAGGGTTGAACCACTAAGAACTTATCAAAACCATTCGGCGAAATTTGAATGTGATCCGTAGCAGCAAATACCGTTAATGTTTCTTTCAGCCCGCCTGTTTAGCACCCTACTGTGATGTGATCATGTTTTGGGGAATGCGACATTGTCATGTGCATGAATAAAACGGCAAATTGTCCCAATAAGACCGCCAATTTGGCAACACGCTAAGTGCCACCAGCACATATTTTTTGGAGCTGTAAAAATATCAGTATGCAGTGAAGCCTTGACTGATTCTTAGACGCCTGCGGGCAAGCAATCTCTTCAACAGCCGGTAGCTGAAGGCATTCCTCTGCTGCTCTAGTACCATAAATATGAAAAACTACAAACAAATCGCCGTGTAGTCTCCACAAATCACAGATTGGTTAAGCGTTGCGTCATGTGTTTGCCCTATAGCTGAGTGGTCTGTGTTGGTAGCTGCCATGTTCAATTCCCACTACTGATAGTGAGTTTACCTTGACAGGAGGACTGGACCAGGTTCAGTAAGCCTCGTGGCGCCAGTTGCGGAGCTATCTGGATGAGAAGTTTCGGCCACAAGATCTGCAAAGCCGATAGCGACCGGGAGAGTTGTTTGCGAACCCCATACTGTGTCTAGTGACGCCATTGGCAAATGATGACACGATTGTCAGTCGGTCCCGATCGGTTTGCCGAAGGCCAGAGTGACGAAGCTTTGCTATGTACCATTATTTGTCTATTACACGCTAGTATCTTGTATAGTAGATGTCCTGTAATTTTCAGACAACTGTAACGGCATCAGGTCTACAAACGTATTAGAAATCCCAAAAAAATGGTTCAAATGGCTCTGAGCACTGTGGGACTTAACATCTATGGTCATCAGTCCCCTAGAACTTAGAACTACTTAAACCTAACTAACCTAAGGACATCACATAACATCCAGTCATCACGAGGCAGAGAAAATCGCCGTCTCTGTTCACTGTAATAAGTTTAGCGTCTGTGTTTTGCGACCGCATCGCAAAACCGTGCGATTAGTAGACGAAAGGACGTGCCTCTCCAATGGGAAACGAAAACATTTGATCGCAAGGTCATAGGTCAACCGATTCCTCAACAAGAAAACACGTCTGATACATTCTGTACGACACTGGCGATGCCATGTGCGTCACATGACAGTAATACGTTGTCGACCCACCTAACTTGTACACTTGGCGAATGGGTAAAAAGATTCTTCTACCTTGCCCGATACTACGGCGCAGTTTACCTCGCATCGTGCGGACGGACGGATAGATAATAATTGTCTGAAAATAAAAAAATTAAATTTTTCACTCGAAGGAAGACTAGAACCAACGACCTCTCACTCTGCAGGTGCTCACGCTAGCCACAGGACCACGGCACTCCTGCACTCGGACAATCCTTCATGTTGCCTATGATACGCATGGACCACTCAGTTTCTACATTTTGCTTATTTTTTTCATAGTTCCACACAACTTCTTCCTGTTTTCTCGATTGATCTGTGTTCAGTTTTTCAAGGCCTATCCACTGTGCCAACTTATAACTAAATCTGAGGGGGGTGCGATGGGGAGGTTCCCTTGTGAGAAATCACACCATGATAACTCAGTCAGTCAGTGTGTAGGTGCCACGATATTAATCTATACGTACAAAAGACAATGTCCTGACGCCAGAATCATCATCGGCCAACCAAACGCTAAGGACAGAAACTTCAAATATGGAGAGGGTGTTGATCTTATAGTGTAGGCGTCGTTTAAGAAGGAACTTTTCTAAATTGCACCCCCTAGGGGGTGGAGCAGGGGATGAAATGCTTTTTGAAAATACGTCGGTATTAAGGCAATTTGAAGGTAGTACTACAACAATTAACATTTCGTTTCTCGGTAAGAAATAAATAAATACATGTTTCATCACTTCTGGCAGATTAACCACAAACGTGGTAAAATAGTAGCTGACTTTTTTCTAAGATGAATCATTATACAAGTCCTACTATACTATAGGCATTTGACTTCTCGGTTCGAAATTCAGCCCCTAAGCGGATGAAACAGCGGGTGAAATTTTTTAAGGAAATATGTCAGTGTGAAAGGAATTTTAAAGATAAATCTGTGACACTTGGTATTTGGCTTCTGGACTGGAAATGAAAAAAAAAATTCGTTTCACTGTGTTTGCAAATCCAAGCCCTAAGGGAGTGAAACAGGAAGTGAAAACGTTTACGACACAGTTTCTTTGTGAAAGCATTTTTAATACTAAATCTACAGTAACTTCTCGGTTGGATATGAAAAGAATACCTGTTTCACTGTCTTTGGAAATTCCACCCCCAATGGAGTGAAATAGGGCCTGACTGATTTACTGCTGAGGGTAGAAACATAAAATTTAGACAGTGTCTTGCTATTGTACTTTGGAGATAGTTTAAGAGGGGATTTTTCGAAATTCCAATCCTAAGAGTGTCAAATAGGAGGTGAAAGGCTTTCTGAAAATATATCACTTTTAAGGCACTTTTGAAGCTATAACTACGATCATTGGTAATTGTGTCCTCTGTCTAAAATAATCATGTATCTCAGAAATTTTGAAAAATTAATCACTAAGGTGGTTAAATTAAAAAAAAATGTTATTTTCCAAAATATTTCGTTATAGTAAAAAGTTTTTAAAGTTAAGTCTACGAAAACTGGTATTTCACTTCTCAGTTACATATATATAATGTGCTGTGGGATGAAAGGCCCTATGGAAATATCACCACAAAAGCATGAGAGGGGTTATTAGCGAGAACCTAGGACTCAATGTACCTGAATCGATTTTTGGTCAGAAATAGAATAGGAAAAGACCGTGCTTCTGTGGCCTTCATTATGGTGCAAAGCTTGGAATGTGTTGAAGTTTTTGACCTATATAAAAATTAGATTAAAGAAAAACAAAAACATAACAAAAATCTGTGTAGACCACTGAGTCTAAGCGCACGAAGCAGCGGGCGCTAAGTGAGATATATATATCAGACGATAAACGGTTTCGCGCACAAGCACGTATGTGTGTGTTTTCTGAGTTTTGTAAGCTTAAAAAACGAACATTTAGAGCGGTAGACTACCAAAATTGTCTTGAGTATTTAAAAAGGATACACGTTTCATATTGCATTGTGTTTTCATGAAAGGTATAGTAATCTCCACATCATTGATGCATCACAACAACTTAAAGCACACCTTGGCAGCGAAACATTTTATTGCCCAACTACCTCTACCCCTCCCCAACTGATTATATCCATTTACACACGGAAGTTTCCATTGTGGCATGAGATTCCATTATTATCTCAACACAGTTGTCGTCTCGGTGAAAATGAAACACATGGCACGTAAATCACTTTAAAATGAAGTGAGCCATTGAATTTGATTTTTGTGTGCTGCTTATTGGCCATTGAAAATTACTTTCTGGATCTCTCGTGCAATACACGATAAAGGAAATTGTTGTTCCAGTTCTAACAAGAACTTAGGGGAATGGATAATGGCAATGCATTTCAAAGTAATGTGGAGTGTCACAGTGCTATGAGAGGAAAATGTCGCCTCAAAGAGGCGCGACAGCGTTCTGTTAACGTCATTCAGTTTATCGACGATGAGGAGGAGAACAGAGCGATGATGAAGGATGAGGCAGAATGTGCTTGCGAAATTGAAAAGTGGCTAAAGAGTGTACAAATTACGAAGGGGAAGAAGCAAATTTCTCACAATAAATGTTCCACTGACAATGAGCTGTAATTAGCTGTTTGGTAGAAGTACATCATAATGTCAAAAGTATCCAGACACCTCGATGCGATGCGGAACTGACCAGCAGGAGTCATGAGAGGCGGACCCACCAGTATGTGAAAGGAATCTGAGAGTGTTGTGTTGCCAGTAGCGAGGTAGTGAGGGCAGGAGAGATGAATGACTTCGAACGTGGACTGGTCATTGGATGTCGCCTGAGCAGCAGGTACATAATGGACTCTTGAAACCTTCTAAAGATGACCATGTGAACTGTTGGTGATGTCTACATGAAGTGTATTCACAAAATATGAATACGTTTCACGTATTTAATACAGATGTAGATCGTCGACAGTGTACCTTCAGCCAAACATGCATGCGTACGGGTCTGAAGGTCATCTGCACCGAACTTCACATACCCTCTATAATACAGACACTGCAATAGCTGTGTTGGTAATGTGATTGTGTAGTGGAGACGGCGAGGAACAAATACGGTTAAAGCAAGACCGGGCAGACCTCCCGTACTGATGGACAGGAAATGCTGAGCATTCTGTATGGCGGTTGTAATAAAATGGCATGACATCAGAGGAAGGAGCTGCTCATGAGCTCGAAAGTGCTACCAGCACTGCTGTTAGCACAATGACTTTGCTTACGGAGATAACCGAGCGAAATGGTGCAATGGTTATTGCATACGGAGATAACCGAGCGAGGTGGTGCAGTGGTTAGTATAATAGAAATTTTGGAAATTTGTGGTAAGGTCTTATGGGACCAAACTGTCGAGGTCATCGGTCCCTAAGCCTATTAACTCCATAATCTAACTTAAATAACTTACACTTAGGACGACACACACAACCATGCCCGAGGGAGGGCTCGATCCTCCGACAGGGGGAGTGCGCGGACTGTGACAAGATGCCTGAGACCGCGCGGCTACCCCGCGTGGCAGTATACTGGACTCACGTTCTTGAGGACGGCGGTACAAACCAGCATCCGGCCATCGTGATATAGGCTTTTCGCGATTTCTCTGCATCAGGCAAATGCTGGGAAGGTTCCTTTGAAGGTGCATGACCGAATTCCTTCTCCATCTTTCCCTAATCCGAAGTGACCGATGACCTCGCTGTTTGGTGCCCTGCACAGTGGTCGACCAGATCCTCGTCGAGTAATGATCGAAGCCGCTGGGCAGCAGATGACAAGCAACGAGTGAGTGAGTGATTTGTCACGCTACATCCTGTGCCAATCCGACTGAAGATTTCGGGCTTGGCAAATGCTTGGAGAACTGTGTAGCACCAACAATGAAGTACGGAGAAGGTGCTATTACGGTATGGTAGTGTTTCTCGTGGTTAATGGGAGTTCCCCTTATTGCACTTAATAATATGGTAAATGAGGAAAGATACGAACACTTCTGTGTACTCCGTACAGTAGAAGAACAGTTCACAAGGGACAGTAGTTTGTATGAACATGACAATGCACCCTGCCAAAAAGCAGCAGCCCAAGGTCTCGACCTGAATCCAATGGAACACCTTTGAGTTGAGATAGAACGTCAATTTCGCTCCGCACTCAAGCGTCTAACTTCACTTCTTTGGTTTCAGTGCTTGACGAAAAATGGCCCGCTACCGTTCCTCTTCGGGCATTCATACACGTCACTGACAGCATTTTCAACAGAGTTCAAGCCTTGAATAGGGGGAAGTAGGAGCAGGAGGAGATAAGTGTTCAACTACTATCGACAACAATGTTATGAGGGATGGAGTTAAATTTCGGATTGGGAAAGGATGGAGAAGGAAAGTGGCCATGCCCTTTCGAAGAAACCATACCGGAATTTGCCTGAAACGATTTAGCGAAATCACGAAAAACCTAAATCAGGATGATTAACCTAAATCAGGACGTTTGGGCGCAGGTTTGAACCGTCGTCCTACCGAATACGAGACCAGTGTGATGACAACTGCGCTATACCGCTTGGTACAGGGGAAAGGGTGGATACGACCCATATTAATTTCCACTAATAGGTGTCTGGCTGCTTGTGAGCAGACAGTGTATGTATGGTGTAACGATAGCATCATGATCCAATTTTGCGAAAATTAGGAAGCACAAATCTGGTTTTCCAGTTTTCTAAGAAACTAGAAAACCTGACAAGGGAAATACGAAGCTAAATCTAGATATAATAATGGTCAGTGAAATGAAACGGAAAGAAGACAAGCATTTCTGGTCAGATGAGTGTACGGTAATATCAAAAGCAGCAGAAAATGGTATAAAGGGAGTAGCATTCGTTCTGAGTAGAAAGATAGGGTAAAGAGTGTGTTATACTGAAGAGCTCAGCGATAGGGTAGTTCTCATCAGAATCGATAGCAGAGTAATAAAGTACGTAAAGAGAGATGAAGATCTAATAGTCATGGGGGACTGGAATGCGGTTGAAGGAGAAGGCGGAGAAGAAAGGCTTACAGGATGATATATGCTTGGTACTAGGAACGAGAGAGGTGACAGACTAATTGAGTTTCGCAAAAAATATCAGCAAGTAATACTGAATACTGTACTCAAGGAGGAGGATTAATTAGAAAAGGCCGGGAGATACGGGAAGATTTCACTTATTGTATATCATGGTCAAGCAGAGATTCCGAAATAAGATACTTGGTTGTACGGCATACCGAGGAGCAGGTATAGACTCAGATCCAGATTTAGTAGTGATGAAAAGTAGGCAGTGTTTCAGCGACTAGTCTGGAAGAATCAATATGCAAAGAAGTTGGATACGGATGTACTAAAGAATGAAGAGATATACTGGAAGATCTCTAAGGCTACAGATACTGCTGTAAGCAATAGCTCAGTAGAAATTTCAACTGAAGAAAGAAGGGAAACTCTAGAAAGTGTAATCGTAGAAGTTGGAGAGAAAAACATAGGTACAAAGAAGGGATCTGCGAAATAACCATGGGTAACATAAGAAATATTTTAGTTGGTCGATCAAAGAAATAAGTACAAAAATGTTCAGGGAAACTCGGGATTACAGAAATACAAGTCGCTTAGGAACGAAATAAATAGGAAGTGCAAGATAGCTAAGGCGAAATGGCTACACGAAAAATGTGAAGAAATCCAGAAGTAATGATTGTCGGAAGCACTGACCCAGCATGCAGAAAAATCGAAACAACCTTCGCTGCAAAAAGAAGCAAGGGGGGAAACATTAAGAGTACAATGGAAATTCGCTGTTGAATGCAGAGGAGAAAGCGGCTAGGCGGCCAAAAGCACAATGAAGGCCAGTCTGAGGGGGGAAGTCTTGTCTGATGTGACTGAGGCAGAAAGAGGAGTCGACAGCGAAGAAATAGGGGCAATATGAGTTTAAAAGAGCCTTCGACGACTTGAGCTCAAGTAAGGTAGAAGGGACAGATAACATTCCATCAGAATTTCGAAAATCATCGCTGGAAGAGGAAACAAAACGACTATTCAGTTTTGAGTGTAGAATGTATGAATCTGGCGATGTATCATCCACTTCCGGAAAAATATCGTCTACACAATTTAGAAGACTGCAAGAGCTGACAAGTTGGAGAATTATAGTACAATCAGCTTAACGGCCCATGCATTCAAGTTGATGACAAGAATAATATGCAGAAGAATGGAAAACAAAGATAGGGCTCTGTTAGATAATAATCAGTTTGACTTTAGCAAAGGTAAAGGTTCAAGAGAGACAGTTCTGACGTTGCGGCTGATAATGGAAACAAGACCGAAGAAAGATCAAGAGACGTTAACAGGGTTTGGTCTGTCGATCTGGAAAGAAGTTCTAAAAATGGTGTGAAATGTTCGAAATTCTGAGAAAAACTGGGTAAGTTGTAGCGAGAGACGGGTAATATACAACGTATACATGAACCAAGAGATGATAATGAGAGTGGAAGACCAAAAACGATGTGCTCGGATTAAAAGGATGTCAGAAAGGGATGTAGTCTTTCGCCCCTACTGTTGACTCTATACATCGAAGAAGCAATGATGGCAATAAAAGAAAGTTTTAGGAGTGGGTTTAAAATTTAAGCTAAAATCATACCAGTGATACGACTGGCTGATGACACTGCTATCTTGAGTGTATGTGAAGAAGAATTACACGATCCGCTGAATGGAATGAACAGTCAAATGGTGACTATATGGATTGAGACTAAATCGAAGAAAGGCGAGAAAAACGATAAATAGCAGAAATGGGTACAGCAAGAAAGAAGTAGATGAATTTCAGGAATTCTACTCTTTAGACAGCAAAGTAACCAATGACGAGCGGAGCAACGAGGATATAAAAAGCAGCATACCACTGGCATGAAAGACACTCCTATCCAAGAGAAGTCTACTAGCATCTAAGATAGACTTTAATTTCAGGAAGAAATTTCTGAGAATGTACGTCTGGAGCACAGCACTGCATAGTAGTAAAGCATGGACTGTCAGAAAACCGGAACAGAAGAGAATCGAATCATTTGAGATATGGTGCTACAGACGTATGTTGAAAATTAGGTCGATTGAGAAGGTAAGCATAAGGAAGTTCTGCGCTGTATCAAAAATGGTTCAAACGGCTCTGAGCACTATGCGACTTAACTTCTGAGGTCATCAGTCGCCTAGAACTTAGAACTAATTAAACCTAACTAACCTAAGGACATCACACACATCCATGCGAGGCAGGGTTCGAACCTGCGGCCGTGGCGGTCGCTCGGTTCCAGACTGTAGCGCCTAGAACCGCACGGCCACTCCGGCCGGCTGCGCTGTATCGGAGAGGAAGGGAATATGTGGAAAACACTGACAAGGAGAAGGGGAAGGAAGATAGGACAACTGTTAAGACAGCAGGGAGCGATTTCCGTGGTACTAGAGGGAGCTGTAGGGGGCAAAATATATAGAGGAAGAAAGACACTGGAATACAGTCAGTAAATAGCTGAGGAGGTATGTTATAGGTGCTACTCTTAGAGGAAGAGTTTCGCACAGGAGAGGAATTCTTGGCGGGCTGATGAAACCAGTAAGAAGACTGAAGACTCAAAAAAAAAGTCGCCATGAAATCCCATTATCATTTGAAAAATTCATAATTTTGGAATTGCACTGGCGTGTCACACTCGAGGAAGAAAACAATTTGCGGATGATATGTCATTTACAAGTGGGTGCATTATGTTTTTCCACCTCTTGCAATTTCAGGGTATCTCGAGCGTTGTCGAACATGATCGTTTTAGTGGTCCATGTGTTTTGGTGAGGGGAGGTATAATGTTGCATAGGCGTACTGCCCTCCAGATCTTTGAATACGGTAGAGTTGTTATGAAACTGTTTTCCTTCCCCATGTGGGTCTCTCCGGGGCTGCGTTTGGTACTGAGTGCGCGACCACGTCAATCTGAGCACGTGGAGGAGCTCTTGGAACGAAAGAATACTCGGCGACTGGTCTGACCCGCCCGATCCCCCGTCTCACATCTCACTGAGGACGTGTGGTATGCGTTGGGCAGAGGTATTGCAACACGTCCACATATACCATCGACCATCCAGCAGTTGTCAGCTGTGATAATAGACAAATGGTACGCCCTACCATGAGAACTTCTTATCATCCTTGTTGCCAGGTTTGGAGCACATTGTAGAGATTCCATTGCCGTCCATAGTGAAAACACACACGCTATTAAGAGCAATGTACTGTGTTTTGTAAGCTACAGGGCCATCATGAATCTTGATGATCTCACGGTAATTATTGCTTTTAAATATAGGAGTCATTTTTGTTTGACAGTGTATTTCGTTCAATTATATTCAGTAATATACTGTAGCAGCTCTTTCTATGCTTGATACAAGTGTCATCGATCTACGTTACTTGGCAATAACTTATCATGCGAAAGTTAATTCGTCTTTAAGTCGCAACCCAGCGTATTACATACAGAGAATCTTGGTTGGTTGTAAACAAATGCTAAAAGATTTTTCATTTGTCCTTTGTTGTAGACATAATATGTAGCCAAAATGGTGACAGAACAGCAGAAGGCACATGTCTCATGTGGTATGCAGAATACAAATCTGTGACGCCGCTACTGCGGAATTACCGACCTCAGAACAGGAGGGCGCGACTGCCACATATAATAAGCATAATGAGGTGCTTCAAAAAGTTTAGAGGCTGGCATTGCCAAAGACCGTCCTCAGTGTACCCCAGAGTCTCAAGCACAGTGAAAACTGCGTTTCAACGTAGCCTCCAGAAGTCACTGTGCTGAATGACACGTATCCTTAGAAATCGTGATGATCTCATGACATGGCCTCCGCACTCCCCACATGTCTCGCCATATGGCTTATTTTTGTCAGGTTACGTCAAGCATCGCGTGTGCACAATAACAGTCAGTGACACTGCTCTTCTTCTTGCACGAAATCAATGAAGCATTCAGAACTGGTGATATTGCAATGTTGACCCGAATATGAGGAAAACTCGAATACCACCTTGTTGTTCCACGAGCGGCGAGGATTTACACATTGAAATTGGGACATAATAGAAAAAAACTTTTGAAGCTGCTAAGCGATGTACAACAAACCGCAACCCTCTATCTATAAGACACTGGCGGAAAAAAAATCGCAACACCAAGAAAGAGTTGTGCGTCGTAAATGAAAGTTGGTAGGTGTGCTTCTAGATCTACCATATCTATTCAAATTTTGAGCCAGTTGCATCAGACTGGAGCTGGTAGCGCCACTTTTAGGATGCAAATCAGGTTTGCTTTAACTAAAACATGCAGCGGTCATGAGCGGTAGTTACCTTTGAAATGGGTGTGGTAAGTTGACGTTGTTTGTACGTCTGCAGGCTTTCGTGGCCGTTGTCATTGAAGTTAAAATCTTCTGGGTTATTAGGCCGCGTCATGTTTCTTCTAAAATGTTCGACGTTTCGACCCCTCTGCTGGGATCTTCCTCAGGATCTTTTGGTGTCTACTACAGCTAGAACACTGTCAGATACAAGTGTCGCGTCCACTTATAAAGGGGGAATTATCTGGCGTTCGTGCTGGAGAAGTGATAGTATGTGGCTACCATTGGTGGGCCATAGTCATAGGCTAATACAGAAGAAGGGGCGTTGGTAGCTCATCTCCTGTGGACAACATTGGTCGTCATCGTCTATGGATAGAAAGGCACTGTTCCACGCTTATGCTGGAGAAGGGTTATTGGTTGAAATGCCTGCTACATCTATTGGTTGGTCGTCATCAGTGGCTAGATTCGAAACGGACAGAGCAAGAGAGGGGGAATGTTTTCCCAATATGTTATTGTCCGCCGAGGTGACTTGGGGCGCGTTGTTTATGCCTCGGTACCTTCGATGGCCATGTGTTGGTTAGGAGGCTGGTTGAGCTCGTTAAGTTGATGGTGGTCAAGAATGGTTTTCGGACCACAACGATGCAACTGTCAACACCTCACTGAGTTTCAACAAGTTGTGTAATAGCCCTACGAGAAGCTGGATGTTCCTTCTGCGATGCTGCAGAAATGTTTGGCAGGAAAGTAGCCACTGATTGCTTGCAGTGATGATCACGGGAATGAACGATTGGAAGAAGGCCGTGCGCCGGACGGACATGTGGCACTGCCGAGCGGGAAAACCATCGTGTTCGGCGTATGGCTCTGGAGCATCGTAATGCATCAGCAGCAGCAATCTGAGCAGTAGTTGGTACCACCCTAACACAATGGTTACAAATCGGTTACTTCGAGGACAGCTCCAAGCCAAAAGCCCCGTGACGTGTATATCACTGAGCCGAAACCATCGCCATTTGTGACTTCAGTGATATAAAGTGAGAGGTCATAGGAGGGCAGGTTGGAGGCCTGTTGTGTTTTGTGGTGAAAGCTGGTTCTGCCTCGGTACCGTTGATGGCCATGTGTTAGTTAGGAGACTGGTTGAGCTCGTACAGCCAACCTGCCTGTGTGCTGGACGTTGGACCTACACCAGATTTTATGGTCTGGGGTGCGATTTCGTCTGATAGCAGAAGCGCTCTCGTGGTTATCCCCCGCATCCTGAATGCAAATTAGTTCCTCTACATGGCGAGTCCATCTGTTGTGCTGTCAATCATGAACAGCATTCCAGGGGTTGTTTTGCAACAGGATAACGCTCGCCCACATACCACTGTTGTAATCCAACATGCTTTACACAGTGTCGACATGTTGCCTTGGTCTGCTCCATTGTCAATCTGTCTCCAATCGAGCACATATGGGATATCATCGGACGCGAACTCCAGCGTCATCTACAACCAGCATTAACTATCCCTATGTTGACCGACGAAGTGCACAGACCTGGAACTCCAGCTCACAAGGTGACATCTGACACCTGTGAAACGATATGAATTCATATTTGCATGCTTGCATTCGACATTGTGCGGTTATTAGTGAGCCAGCATTTCACACTTGCTATGGGTTATCTCGCACATACATTAAAAAGTGGTATTGCAATGTTGATCAATTAAAAATGTTAACCTGACAAATGTATTCCCAAAATTACATTAGACTGAAGTAATTACTTTTTGGTGTTGCGATTATTTTCTCATCACACTATTTTCCATGTTAATGAATTTTAGAAATGATAGTGGGCTTTATAGGCACCCCACACGCTTGACAACGCGTATGGTGGAGTACCACTTCTTTCATTAGACCGTCCTTTACGTACTCTTCTCCGGTTATGATTTTTAAATTTGTCACATGTGTTCGTTTTCAAAATAAACGTAAGCTGCAGCTCAAGTAACGAGCTCGAGCATGCAGTTCCAGTTGTTAGCTATGAAGTTTAATCTTAAAATGTAGACTGAACTAGTTATCATTCTAGCAGCATATAAATTTATTCTATAACAATAGTGCCCGACATAGCAGTCAAATGGCAACAAATATATGAGTAGAAAGAACCACCTCGCGAAACGGAAAGGTGCTACGTCATCTTAGTGTCTTTGTACTCCGTCCGTTCATACTCTGCTGCTGAAAGTGCAGTTGCACTGTGGTCTCTCTCTCTCTCTCTCTCTCTCCCCTCCCCCGTTCTGTCACAGCTTCGAGGATCGAGGAAGGCTCACTTGCGCCTCCCGGGAGCTTCGATGCTGCCCGCAACACACACACACACACACACACACACACACACACACACACACACACACACAAACCCACACAAACACGCACAGTGAGGTGCCGACTCGGCGAGGCTCCGTTTATTGGAAACCCGTTTACGTGCCTGCGAGGCATAAATAATGCACGCAGTGTTGACAACTAAAATTGCCCCGTTTGCAAGCCACCGCTTCGCATAGTCTGTAGCGACTGTGGCAAAGAGGAGCCTTGAAAGCCACGGTGAAGGTGTCGACCCACAGCCGCGAGATAGTACGTGCCTTGTGTGCTGTGTTCCGCACTTGCGGGAAGCAACTTGCGCTGTTTCCAGAAACTGCTAGCATAAAACTACGTATTAGTTAGTATTATGATCTGTTTTCATTGTAGGGGATACTGCAACATACACATATATACTCCGCTAACTTCTGTACAATACATGGCGGAGGATACATCGTTACAATAGCATCATTTTCCAATTCTACCAATTACGCGTATAGAGACAGAAATGCCAGCCTAAATACGACTCTGTAAGCACCCAAATATCTCTAACCACTTTTCATGACCCCTGCGCGAGATATGTGTCGGTGGCAACATACGTACTCTTTACACAGTCATATAGAATACAGTTTGCCTAAATTTACCGAATTAGATTTCGCAAGAACAACGCTCTCTTTCTTCCAATGATTCCCATCCGAGCTCCTAGAAGTTGTAACATCTGTCTTACCACCCTGTCCTTCTTGTCAATATTTTCCACCTTCTCCTCCTCACCGATTCCACGGAAATCTCCTCATTTCCTGTCCAAATAGTCCACATAACTTTCAAAATACAGGACCACACCTAAAAATTCTCTCCTTTTCCGGTTTTCCTACGTTCATTTCTGCACAAACCCGTGCTCGAAAGGCCGGCCGCGGTGGTCTCGCGGTTAAGGCGCTCAGTCCGGAACCGCGCGATTGCTACGGTCGCAGGTTCGAATCCTGCCTCGGGCATGGATGTGTGTGATGTCCTTAGGTTAGTTAGGTTTAACTAGTTCTAAGTTCTAGGGGACTGATGACCACAGAAGTTAAGTTCAAAATGGCTCTGAGCACTATGGGACTTAACATCTGTGGTCATCAGTCCCCTAGAACTTAGAACTACTTAAACCTAACTAACCTAAGGACATCACACACATCCATGCCCGAGGCAGGATTCGAACCTGCGACCGCAGCAGCCGCGCGGTTCCGGACTGCGAGCCTAGAACCGCTAGACCACCGCGGCCGGCAGAAGTTAAGTCCCATAGTGCTCAGAGCCATTTGAACCATTTGAACCGTGCTCGAAAAGTACACTCCCAGAAACTTCTTTGTCAAATTAAGGCCTGTGTTTAGTACCAATGGGCTTCCTTGGCCAGGAATACCGTCTATGTCTGTGCTATTTCAACCTCTATATATTTTTTGCATTGTCCGTCATACGAGATAGATGAGAAAATTAGTGAGACTGATTTTTCGTCTATCAAAGGTTTTATGTTTTCCAAACAACAATACTGACCCCTAGAAAGTAGTTCCCTTCCGCAGAAAAAATTCTCAAGAATTCAGATCAGGTGAAGAGGGGACTGTGGCACTACAGCAATGTATTTTGACGTCAAAAATTCCGAGATGGAAGTGGTCTTTTTACAGGATAGTGTTGTCTTGACGCAGCATCCACTTGTCTGCAATGTCCGGTCTCAGTCGATTCACCCCACTCCTGAGACTTTCGGGGACACCCTTCCAAAATACTCCTGGGGTGTGCAAATACCGTAAAGATGTGGCTCCTATAGCGTCGGACAAACAGGAAGCACTGTGGAGCGATGTCGGACGAGAGTCCGTGGTTAGGCCTATGCCGTCCGGAAAAATCAGCCAAGGCAGAAAACGCTTCAGAAAATCGACACCGGAATTTATTCGACGAAACTTCAGCTGGTATGAGGACGAAGAAATTTTTGGGATAGCGTTATAAAAGAAGCTATAGAAATAAAAGTATCTGAAAACACAATCTCTACGGACGGCGGTTTGCAGATCGACACAGCGTGGGATCCGACCATCACGAGGTTAAAGCCAGCACGACGGACACGGGACGGAAACATCACCATATTTGGCTACGAAGAGAGCATCAGTCACTTCACAGTCAGTGGTGAGGCTGTTCAACGGCGAGGCAATGGCCGAAGAGAGCTCGCACGAAAGCGCTAGGGACTTGACATGACTGGAAGCCTGAGGAGATTTTATTAATTCGCTTCAAAATTTGTCCTCGAGAAATAATCTCACAACAGAACGCGCATATTCGACATCTTCGTCGGATTTTTAAACTGCAAGCCCCCCTGAGCGAGGTTCACCTTCAAAGTGTTTTCGGCCGTCCATAAATGATTTGTGCTAGCGAGAAACTTCTGCTCTTGAAAAAGAAATGTTCCCCATAGGGTTGTGTCAACTTTTCAGAGGTCACACACGAGGATTCCTCGAGTTTAATATAAATCTTGCTTTAAATTGAACTGTTCCAGTTTCGTCACACACAACAAAAATACAGCTTCACTGATGGCGCTCTCAAACATCATCTGATCGCTGTATGGAGCAGGAACTCGGACTGGGCGTCAGGAAAGGATCGAAATACCGGTCTAAATAAGCAGAAAACACGGCGTTGCCAATAGCTTGCAATGCTGTCAATCTAATTACTTTTCTCACACACCTCGTATCTTACTTTGTTTCCAAGGTAGGAGAATACCTTCACTTTCGCTACTTCATGGTCCCCTAGTTTGCTGTTCCTCAAAATTTGATTTGCACTGCTTCTCATTACTTCCGTCTTTATTGATTTTACACCTACTTCATAGTATGTCCTCATTTGTTCCTTTAATTCAGCAGGCGCTTGAGTTCTTCCTCACTTTCACTGAGCACAGCTTTGTCATCAGGGAATTCTATTATCACTTTTATCCTTTAACCCTGAAATTTAATCCCGATCGTGAACCGTTCTTTTACTTTTTCATTGCTTCCTTCACGTGTAGATTGAACCGTCTTGTACCCTTTCTAAGCCAGGCAGTTCGATCTTTGGAGTCGAAGATAGAATGCAGCTTCGAAAACACTGGAGTTGATCATGAAACAAACTGTTCACTGCAGTAGTCGCTGTCGACTAGAGAGGACTGTAGTGCCGAATACACGAGGCACAGTTCAGCATAGCCACTGCCAGGGAAATGAGGAAGACAGCAAGCCGTGATCACTCATACCTACCAGAACTACTTCTTGGCTTGGGGTCCACAAGCCAACGTTCCGTACACCACGTGTGAGACATCACCGAAAATAGCATGGGCTCAGGAACAGCACCAATTGACGCAAATGATATGGAAAGAGGTGGTCTGGGCCGATGACTCACACTCCATATAAATGCATTCCGATAGCTGAGTTCAAGTACGTCGAACATCACATGAGACTATGCCCTCTTGTACGCAAAGCACCGTTTGGTTTATAAACTTACGTGACATGGTTGACAAAAACCTCAGTACGGCTGCTTATACGAGGGCTATTTTTTACAAGCTCTACTCACTTTCGAAATTGAAACCACAGAGAAAATAAAAAATGTTTTATGTGCAACATTTAGGTACACCTCCCAGCTACATCTTACAGAATAGCCGTACCGATATTGGCATTTATCGTAGCGTGATTCCAATTTTCCAATACCCTCGTCATAAAAGGCAGCCGCCTGTGATTTCTGCCGATTCTCTACGCTTATCTGTGGCTTGTTGCCTGTGCCAAAATGCTGTCCTCGTAGCCAGCGGTTTATGTGAGCGAAGAGATGAAAATCAGATTGAGCCAAATCCGGACTGCATGGTGCGTGATCGAACACTTCCCATCGAAAACGCTGCAGCACCTTATTACAGGGAGGTTATACCCTCACTCTGTCTACTTTCCCATTTCCTTTCTATTTGATTATATTAAATTTTGGTTTTCTTGCCTTAATCAGACTAGTCTCTATCATAAGCTACTATTTCTCTCTTTTAACAGTATGCGGCCGAGAACTGACGGCGAAATGGTAACGATTGATAGTTACGTTATGTGGGTTGTATGAAATGAGGCGAAGTCGTTCAGCACGACTTCACACATGGCGGGAGACACTATTTTCTAGCAAGATTGCGCTCACTGTTTGTTCATAACTGAAAAGAGCTACGTGGCTCAATAGAGGGGCATAGTAGAGATACTACGCAACACGTATTCGCAAAGCGCTCAATCGTGGTTTTAATTTCACGAACCATGTGAGATTGGAAAAAAAAAATAATCCTTGCACCTAGGTTGGTCCCTGTACTCAATGGTCGACAGGCAATGAAAATATGACAATCACATTAAAATTCGTATTGCGACCATTTAACCAGAAGTGTGGTTACTCCAATAAAACATTTGATTGCACATGTTTATTACATCCACTTTACTAACTGCTGCTTCTAATGCATGGTTCGCAATTTTATCCACAAAAAATATCAATATTTTGACAGAAACATAAATGTGTCTTACTTTTGCGGTTATAAAAGAGTTTGTTGCCGCAAATTACGAGGATGTGATAACACGCATCCCTTTCCGGTCCACCAAGCCAGCATAAGAAGTCAGCACTACCCAGTCTCCGCTGGAAATGGACGTTATAGTGTCTCCGAGGGAAGTGAATCAGAAACCAGGGCAAACAACACATTCTGATGGGTCAGCACTTAAGGAGTGTCACCTAATTACGGGGTGGACATACGCCTTCTTCGTCTACTTTTCCTATTTCCTTTACATTCGCTGATTTTCAAATTTGGTTTTCTTACCTCAGTCAGACTAGTCTCTATTGCTCTCTTTTAACTGTTAGGTTGAATCTTGGTGTATTTCTCTGTCTCTGTTCAGTATTTGTTGCGCAGCTTTTGCTAGCCACATACTGCGAGGACCGTTAGTTGTCCTTCTTGCTCGCAGAAACACGCCTACGCCAATGTTCCAGCCGTAGGATGGTCATTTCCAATAATCTGCGGTGTTAAGATTTGCGAGTGGGACAGCAAGCTGCAGTCGGCAGCCGACCTCCCCACACCCGAAAATTCAGTGTAAAGAATTCAAGTGTGCAGCTTCTTTCACATGTTTTAATAAGCTCAAGATAGTATTGTATGGTAAAAATCTGGTAGATGAATCCTCGTGCGGGACATGTTTACATACAGTGATATTATGTAGCTGAAAAGTCTCTCATCACATCTCTTTGTAAAATGACATAGGTATTTGCGATTGCATCGTATTTATCCGTTTGTTGACAGCTGCATCCCCTTGCTCACTCAGCGCCAAGCCCGCAGATTCCAAGGGCCGCGCTCCCTTTCAAAAGCGTCAAGCCCGTTGGTTCTTCGGGCCAGTGTATTTTACTGTTCAAAAAGCGCTGCGCGTTGTTTTCGAAAGATCTGACTATCGATATACGATGTTTATGCTGTTAATTATTATCTCCACACATAGGCGAAATGAATGGGCGTTTTGTTTCTACGGTAATTGGTTCGCTATGAGTCACCGTCTTCGTCGTGCCTTATTTTATGAAGAAATCACCAATTTTCTGAATTCTGAAGACATTGTCGATGCTCTAAATAGTGAAGATGTCTTGGACCACACAGGTGTCTTTCAAGGTGACTGCAGTACAGTGTGTTCAGGTACAGAAACGTACAATGGTGGCGGAAACTGTTCTCACTACGAGAATCGAATGCATTTTGGTTACTCAGTTCGTTTAAGACTAAGATAATGACAATAACTGATTTCATTGCCAGTCTTACCAAAAGCTCCAAATATTTAAAACGGACCTATACTCTGACTTACACAGGGACATTTTCGACAACATTTACCAACCACAAGCAAAAAAATATGTCTCTCATGTATGTTATGTTTGTTTTTCAAAATCAAAGACCATCTCGCAATGAGACAAGTTATCGTTGCCCACAGGGCTGTGTGGCGTTGTGTATAGAACCCCGTTTTAAAATATTTCACACGAAAATGCAATATAAATACCGTAAAAGTGCTATTTTATTTAAATACGATATTCAGCACTGATCGTTATGTATTTATAAACTTATATATTTTATTTATTCGTATATGAATGAATGAAAACAATGTTATGTATAATAATATAATTTGTCCATTATATACCAGACACGAATTTGTTCATAGTTGCATATTAAAGAAGAAAAATGGGCTTAAAAAGTGTTAATTCTGTATTAGTATGTTTTAAATATTTTCCAATTTATAAATTTTTGAACACAGCTAAAATTGCCTGGATTATACGGACACTGACGAGTTTTGCGCCAGTGCTGTGAGTGCCAGATGAAATAAAACTTCAGCAAGACAGAAATGAACCCATCGCTCCTGAGCTGCGGCAGAGTGGCTTGCACTACAGACATACCGGTTGAAATACGATCCTCTCAGATCGTTTCACCTTCATCCGATTGAGCACATCTGGGACGCCAATGAGCGAGACACCGGTACCTTATTCACTTATACCGTTTCCAAATAATCAGTGAGGGCTGTGGCGGCAGTTGAACTGTATTGAGTAACGAGGCTACCATTATCTTCCGTTTTTCATGCTGTCCCTGGCTTGACAGGTCACAGTCGTCGGGGATGCTAGCCCTCATTCAGCTGCTCACAATTCACAAAGCGTTGCACTGAGTATCAGTGACATCAGGGTCAGTCGCGTGGACTTAGTATGACGTTAGTATCAATCGCTTAGCATTCAGACACTTCGCAATGACTTAAAATGACTTAAGAGCACTAGGTCGAACGGTGCTGGAAACAGTATCCGATATTCAATTATAGGCAACACCCCAGCACAAGAAGTCACAGCAGTAAATACACTGCGCAACACAGTTAAAGGGTACCTTTTCGAAAGGCAGTAATTGTCTCAAGTTGCAACGCAGAAGTTTGAAATATGGCTGGAAGATGTCTAGAACTTTTATCTGTAGTGGTGTAATAGTGTGGCACGTCATCATCAGGCTCGGCGGCACGTCCAACAGCAAGGTGTCGATACATACGAGAAAAAGGTCAGAACTCAGAAGATCACGTGAGATATAAAGTGGGTGAATTATGTTGCACTGGCACCAAATTTCACTCCAATTCTGTCCAATGCCACGGTCAACGTGTCACGTGATGGGAAGATCGTCACAGACTGTCTTACCCGTATTCAACCCCTAGACGCCACTGCTGTAGGGGTCAGAACCGCGACGCCCAGCGTTGAAATCACGCTGGTGGAGGGGAGGGGGGGGGGGAGGGGAAGTGGCATAAAGGGCATCAATGAAACAACCCCTTTTCTTGTGGCGTTGATTCCCAAATATTTCGGCGTCGATAACGACTGTTCGCTGTATGATGAGCAACAGGGCGATTTTCATGACAACCTCTGACGCTGCTGACACAACCACCTATATCCCCCCCCCCCCCCCAGACGATTCATCCCTTCTCTAATGAGATTGCGTGTAATAAACGCTACTGAATGTGATAGCATCTCTTTGGAGTGCAGTGAGACCGCAGGTTTTGCTTTAGTGTATCGGATGGTACCACTAGGGACCATTTCAAACCATTCGACCAAATTTCAACATGATGCCAAAGTGCAAAGGGTGCTAAGACTTTTTAAGCCTAACTGTTTCAAATCCTTCTGTGGCATGATCAGAGCGATGTGACGTTGATATATGCATAAATAAAACGGCATAGGACCCCTCTAAGACACCCTCCTCCCAGTTCGGCAACATGCTTAGTGCCACTTTAAACACCTTAAAAATGTACTGCTTCAGAGACAAACTGTCACAAGGGTGTTAAGTTCCTGTAGGCTGCTGTGGTACCTGCTAGGAGGAATGCGAAATAGGGAGCGTGTACAGGGATTGCCTATCTGAAAACGTCAGGACTCCACACGGTTTGTCTCAGTACAGATATATTTTTAAAGTGCTCAACAAAGGCAAGTGGATGACACAGTGACTGTTGCCGAACTGGGGGGGGGGGGGGGGGGCTTAGAACACCCTTCCACTGTTTTACTCATGCATGCATCAGTGTCGCACCCCTCCGTGATCACGTGACAGAGGTACGCGAAGAGAGGAGGATTGAAAAGGAATAAGCACAATTTTCTGCCTCAGATTTCGTTCAGTATTCGTCCTTAGGGGTTTCACGGTGTTTACCGGAGGAAAAACTGCGGTCGCACTGCACCCCAAAGGCGTGCGATCACATCAATGGGGTTGTCGGCTCATGATGTCAGAAAATGGTTAAATCATTCTGAGGCTAGGGGGGGGGGGGGAGAGTTTGTTAGAAGGCAGTCAAAACGATGTCCTGTTACTCATCACCCTGAAAACAGTCAATTTCGACCACGAGATGTGTTAAAATCAAGGCGCCAAGGGAACAGTTTCTTGCATTGACGACCTTTGTGCGAATCCCTGGTTTCTTAGCATTACAAGCGGATTGCAGACGAGTTTCATATCATGTCAAGTATCACAGAAACGAAGCACCAAGCGCTAACTTCTGTAACGGACCTCTCTGACAGCACCCCTGAAACCGTTCGTACGGCGTATATTTAGCAAACAACAGATTCTAGTACAACAGCGGACCACCTCAAAGCCGTGACCTGCTGTTTATGAAGTATTTGTATGCAAATATAGTCGACGTAGATGATTACGTACAAAATAGCTTTCTGCTGTTGTCCGTTATATGAAACAGTAATTGAATTACTCCTCGCCTCGTCAGGGCTAACTACGAAAGGAAAGGAATAATGAGATTTAGTTACTCCATAAAAGGCAAAAATGAAGAGCAGAATAGGAGTTGCGTGTCAACAAAGGACGATTGTATCCAAGTTATGAAAGTCTCGTAATTTATAAATCAGCACTTCTAATACATATGTAATTTGGTTCATTGTGAAGAATTAAAGCTTCAACAATGAATCAATTTTCCAAGCCGTGAGTCCACGACATGGCTGAAAGGGAAAAGCAATACTGTTCAACAGTTGTCCGAAACTGAAGACAAGATCTGTACCCAGTCACCGTACTCGAAAGAAAGTGAGCATTTCCTCACTAAATATTTAATAGAAAAAAGTATCTGCACTTCCATAAAACCGCTTTTAGCATTCGCAGTTTCATTTCTTAGAGACAACCTGTAAAAGTAAAAAAAATTAAACCCATATTGTAAAAATCTGAATTGAATGTCTCCCTTGTAGCACAAATTTTCTTTCTAATGAGATTTTAGTTTGTATATGCTACCGAAAGTCATCAGTTTTTGTTTGTTTTAGTTAATTTCATCTTTTACTTTAAATTATCATGTTCTGTTATTTGTGCAATGACTCGTTCCATAACTGAGTACCTTTGTCTCACATTTGTCCAGGAAACACGAGGAAATAACAAATAAATAAATAAATAACAACAACAAACAAAAGCAATGGATCATCAGGTGAAAGGTGCAGTTCAAAGCTCCGTAAGTACGAATATCTTCCAGCTGGCCACCTGTTCCATTGCAGGGGATGATCACGTCTCATCGTAGCCGGTCTTAACTTAGAAAACATGCAACATTCCGGTTTCACTCGGAACGGGAACGGGTACTGGAGTGGATTTTTTTCTCTTGCGCTTTTGGCTGATGAAAAACGTGTTTCAAACACTGGATAACGAGTTTTCATTCCGAGGCCGCCGTGGTAATGTGCCACAGGAGGACACCTTACGTTGCAGAAGCTGGGGGTCTTCCATTGATTCTGCGCCTTTCAGGAGCCCCGAGGCGATACTGTAGGACCGGCTACAGAAACAAAAGCCTCACCGTGAGGAGGTTTTACACACAGACTGCGTCTAAGTGAAAAGAAATGACTTTCTTTCATCTGC
Source organism: Schistocerca piceifrons (assembly GCF_021461385.2). Taxonomy (NCBI): domain Eukaryota; kingdom Metazoa; phylum Arthropoda; class Insecta; order Orthoptera; family Acrididae; genus Schistocerca; species Schistocerca piceifrons. Next base: position 426,190,716 of record NC_060138.1, read on the forward strand.
CGAAAGTCTGCTGAACACAGAATGGGCCGACTTTCGCGATAGAGGAGAAGTGGGGGTCGGGATGGGGCAGGAAGGGGGGGTGGGGAGAGATGGCTGTAGCACATTACTAGAATATCACAGCTGTAAAGAGAAAAAAATGTTTCAGCCTACAATAGCAATACTTTTGATATGCCTGTAGGGTACCGGTTTCGGCACACAGTACCATTCTCGGGTCATTCCCTGGCTCTCGGTTGTCGCAATCACTTGTCAAGAAGATAACTAGTGGACTTTCGGCATAATAAAAAATGCGACTGTGCACTAAAACCGGCAGTATGTGGGGAATTTATATGAAATTCGTGTATAGATTGTAGAACTTGACATCAATAGCCGTACACTAAACGAAATGTATTGTGCAAAAGTTGTTTGTGGTAGATTGTTTCAAACGCTCAACTGGAGTCAACGTAAACTTGAAAAAGGATGAAATACAAAAACAAAAGGAGACTCCCAATATGGAACCTAGAACTAGCAGACATCATAAAATGTAAAAAACAGGCCTACTTGAAATCTCTACAGTCGGACAAACAGGAAGTCTACATCGAGTATAGACGACACATATCAATGGTTAAAAAAGAGATAAGAAAAATAAAGCAACAGGGCTAGAAACGTTTTCTCAGTGAAGTAGAACATAATGTATTTTGGAAACAAACTAAATTCTATGTGATGCTTAAACAACTTAATAAAAATAAGAGAGATATAGCTCACATTAACCTCATTTCAGAAAATGAGTGGATCGATTATTTCCGAAATTTATGGTCAGATGATGAGGGAAACATCAAAACTGAAGTTAGTGACGATCATGTAGATCTTATATCAGTGGAAAAAATGGGGTTGTGTTATTTAAATGTGCTTCGGAGCCCGCCGGCGTGGCTGCGCAGTTCTAGGCGCTTCAGTCTGGAACCGCGTGACCGCTACGGTCGCAGGTTCGAATCCTGCCTCGGGCATGGATGTGTGTGATGTCCTTAGGTCAGTTAGGTATAAGTAGTTCTAAGTTCTAGGGGGCTGATGACCTCAGAAGTTAAGTCCCATTGTGCTCAGAGGCATTTGAACCATTTTTTGTGCTTCGGAAACGTTATTGATAAAAGTAGTAAATTTTGTCAATAATTCTAGGAAATATAGCACTGTACCAGAGGACTGGCAAATAGTAATTGCTATCCCTTTCTTTAAAAAAGTGGATCGCAGAAAATGTCACAATTACAGAAGAATTAGTCTTTTGAACTCTGGATACAAGATATACGTAAAACTAATAACAAATAGGCAAAAGGAACTTCGAAAACGAGTCTTACAGAAGAAGAGTACAGTTTTCGGATGGAAAGATCTTGCTTAGACAGTATCTTTCCAGTCTGCCAAATTTTTGAAGAACACAGGGATACAATCATCCCACATACAAAGCCTATACTGATTATGAAAAAATTTATGATAAAGTTATGGAATATTTTAGAAAAGTGGTATACCCCAGCATCTAATGAGTGCAGTTCAAAGTGTGTGTATACAAAACAAAATCAAACCACACAAAGGAACTACATTTGCGAGAAACTTCAGTCAAGGAGTGACACAAGGGTGTCCTTTGTCACCAACATTATTTAATATATACATAGACGACGTCAGGAAGGCGTGACAGGATAAAACAGTGCACCATTATAAGCTTAATAAAATGGTTCAAATGGCTCTGAGCACTATGGGACTTAGCATCTGAGGTCATCAGTCCCCTAGACATAGAACTACTTAAACCTAACTAAACTAAGGACATCACTCACATCCATAAACGAGGCAGGATTCGAAGCTGCGACCGTAGCAGCAGCGCGGTTTCGGACTGAAACGCCAAAAACCGCTCGGTCACAGCAGCCGGCTTAATATTAATAATAAAGTTATAAATACACTCCTGTTTGCAGGTGATCAAATAACGTTAACGACCTCAGAAGATAAACAACAAATAATAGAAAGCAATTTGGTTGTTGCACACGGTAGCTCATGATTATACTATGACAATATCTAAAGGTGAAATTAAGATAATGGCATTCCATGGTAATGATACAAAATGATAATTGATGATAAAACGTTAGAACAAATAAATATTTTTGAATTTCTGCAGTGTGAGTTCTCATATATAACTCACAATGATACGAAATGCAAATATTCCAGCAGTTGGTAGACACTATAAATCGCTCTCTCCTCAAATATTTAGAAAAAGAAACCAGTATTAAAATTTTATTGTTTGAAGGCAATACTAGTCCTAATGTATGGGTCAAAGACTTGGACTCGAACCGCCTGTCAAAAGAGGAGGACTAAAGCAGCAGAAATAAGACTCCTAAGGCCTCTATCTGGTTAGAAACTCATAGATCGAATAAAAATTAGTGAAATGAGAAACGAACGTGGCCTCAAAATCATGCATCAGAAAATAGAACAGTACAGAGAAAAATGGTATGAACACATTCATTGTATGTCAGAAGAACGAATACGTAAATTAATGTACAAATATACACTTCAAGGGAAAAGGAATATTGGATATCCTAAAAAGATACGAAAAGATCAGCTGCCTTCCCCCTAAAATTGGAACAGACTAGGATGCCTAAACCAAAACTTGATATTGTGATGATATAAAGTCTGACTGCTGTCTGCTATTTGGCGTTGCGATTTTTTGAACACATCAATATTACTACGTGTTGCTGACTTTCATTTTCTGTTACTACCTATAATCATCTTCTGGCGAACATCAGTGGTAGTATGACTAATCAAAATATGGAGGTTCCCTGCAGAATAGGCTAGGAAAGATATATGTGAAAGCAACGACTTTACAGGGTGATAAGACATGTGTTTTATCAGGTAGTAATTTCCATTACAGTAGAGTCGTCGAGGGAAAAGCTGTAGATATTGGAATGTACACTGGTAAGTCAAAACATTATGACCACTGCCCAGCTCGCCACAGAAGACCAACTTTTGCCGTTTCGGAAAAGTGACGCAGTAAGGAATGTAAATAAGCGGAGGAGAGACGAATGTGGAATCACGTCAGCAATGATACAGGCCGCAGATGGGGAAATTCTCTGACATAAACGACCTCAACAAAGACTACACTACTGGCCATTAAAACTGCTACACCAAGAAGAAATGCAGATGATTAACGGGTATTCATTGCACAAATATACACTCCTGGAAATTGAAATAAGAACACCGTGAATTCATTGTCCCAGGAAGGGGAAACTTTATTGACACATTCCTGGGGTCAGATACATCACATGATCACACTGACAGAACCACAGGCACATAGACACAGGCAACAGAGCATGCACAATGTCGGCACTAGTACAGTGCATATCCACCTTTCGCAGCAATGCAGGCTGCTATTCCCCCATGGAGACAATCGTAGAGATGCTGGATGTAATCCTGTGGAACGGCTTGCCATGCCATTTCCACCTGGCGCCTCAGTTGGACCAGCGTTCGTGCTGGACGTGCAGACCGCGTGAGACGACGCTTCATCCAGTCCCAAACATGCTCAATGGGGGACAGATCCGGAGATCTTGCTGGCCAGGGTAGTTGACTTACACCTTCTAGAGCACGTTGGGAGGCACGGGATACATGCGGACGTGCATTGTCCTGTTGGAACAGCAAGTTCCCTTACCGGTCTAGGAATGGTAGAACGATGGGTTCGATGACGGTTTGGATGTACCGTGCACTGTTCAGTGTCCCCTCGACGATCACCAGTGGTGTACGGCCAGTGTAGGAGATCGCTCCCCACACCATGATGCCGGGTGTTGGCCCTGTGTGCCTCGGTCGTATGCAGTCCTGATTGTGGCGCTCACCTGCACGGCACCAAACACGCATACGACCATCATTGGCACCAAGGCAGAAGCGACTCTCATCGCTGAAGACGACACGTCTCCATTCGTCCCTCCATTCACGCCTGTCGCGACACCACTGGAGGCGGGCTGCACGATGTTGGGGCGTGAGCGGAAGACGGCCTAACGGTGTGCGGGACCGTAGCCCAGCTTCATGGAGACGGTTGCGAATGGTCCTCGCCGATACCCCAGGAGCAACAGTGTCCCTAATTTGCTCGGAAGTGGCGGTGCGGTCCCCTACGGCACTGCGTAGGATCCTACGGTCTTGGCGTGCATCCGTGCGTCGCTGCGGTCTGGTCCCAGGTCGACGGGCACGTGCACCTTCCGCCGACCACTGGCGACAACATCGATGTGCTGTGGAGACCTCACACCCCACGTGTTGAGCAATTCGGCGGTACGTCCACCCGGCCTCCCGCATGCCCACTATACGCCCTCGCTCAAAGTCCGTCAACTGCACATACGGTTCACGTCCACGCTGTCGCGGCATGCTACCAGTGTTAAAGACTGCGATGGAGCTCCGTATGCCACGGCAAACTGGCTGACACTGACGGCGGCGGTGCACAAATGCTGCGCAGCTAGCGCCATTCGACGGCCAACACCGCGGTTCCTGGTGTGTCCGCTGTGCCGTGCGTTTGATCGTTGCTTGTACAGCCCTCTCGCAGAGTCCGGAGCAAGTATGGTGGGTCTGACACACCGGTGTCAATGTGTTCTTTTGTCCATTTCCAGGAGTGTATTATACTAGATCTGACATGTGATTACATTTTCACGCAAAGTAGGTGCATAAATCCTGAGAAATCAGTACCCAGAACTACCACCTCTGGCCGTAATAACGGCCTTGATACGCCTGGGCATTGAGTCAAACAGAGCTTGGATGACGTGTACAGGTACAACTGCTCATGCAGCTTCAACACGATACCACAGTTCATCAAGACTAGTGACTGGCGTATTGTGACGAGCCAGTTGCTCGGCCACCATTGACCAGACGTTTTCAATGTGTGAGAAATCTGCAGAATGTGCTGGCCAGGGCAGCAGTCGAACATTTTCTGTATCCAGAAAGGCCCGTACAGGACCTGCAACATGCGGTCGCGCATTATCCTGCTGAAATGTAGGGTTTCGCAGGGATCGAATGAAGGATAGAGCCACGAGTCGTAACAAATCTGAAATGTAACTTCCACTGTTCAAAGTGCCGTCAGTGCGTACAAGAGGTGACCGAGAGTGTAACCAATGGCACCCCATACCAGTATGGCGATGACGAATATACGCTTCCAATGTGCGTTCACCGCGATGTCACCAAACGCGGATGCGACCATCATGCTGCTGTAAACAGAACCTGGATTCATCAGAAAAAATGATTGTTTGCCATTCGTGCACCCAGGTTCGTCGTTGAGTACACCATCGCAGGCGCTCCTGTCTGTGATGCAGCATCAAGGGTAATCGCAGCTATGGTCTCCGAGCTGATAGTCCATGCTGCTGCAAACGTCGTCGAACTGTTCGTGCAGATAATTGTCGTCTTGCAAACGTCCCCATCTGTGGACTCAGGGATCGAGACGTGGCTGCACGATCCGTTACAGCCATGCGGATAAGATGCCTTTCATCTCGACTGCTAGTGATACGAGGCCTTTGGGATCCAGTACGGCGTTCCGTATTACCCTCCTGAATCCACCGATTCCATATTCTGCTAACAGTCATTGGATCTCAACCAACGCGAGCAGCAATGTCGCTATACGATAAACCGCAATCGCGATAGGCTACAATCCGACCTTTATCAAAGTCGGAAACGTTATGGTATGCATTTCTCCTCCTTGCACGAGGCATCACAACAACGTTTCACCAGGCAACGCCGGTCAACCGCTGTTTGTGTATGAGAAATCGGTTGAAAACTTTCCTCATGTCAGCACGTTGTAGGTTTCGCCACCGGCGCCAGCCTTGTGTGAATGCTCTGAAAAACTAATCATTTGCATATCACAGCATCATCTTCCTGTAGGATAATTTTCGCGTCTGTAGCACGGCTTCTTCGTGGTGTAGCAGTTTCAATGGCCAGTAGTGTATATTGTTATGGTCCGGTGCCTGGGAACAAGAACATCGGGAACGGGAAAACTCATCGGCAGTTCGCGTGCTACTGTTATGAGTCTCTATTAGATTGCAGTGGGAACAGGATCATTGATATTGGACCGTGTATCACTGGAAACCTGTCGCCCAGACTGATGGAACATGTTTCTAGCTTCTAGAATGTTGGCCGTCTCCGCATACGCTGTCATTCTGGTGAAAGGCTGCTCAGAACGTACAGCGATCCAGTGACGCCGGACGTAGAGCCAGTATTAAGCTGTGGGAGACATTCTCCTGCGCTTCCACACGACCTGCTGTAGTAACCTAAGACCCCAAGACAGCTATGGACAGCGCAGACATTACTGCGGACAATTAATATCCTTTTACAGTTGATGTCTTCCCCAGCGGAGACAGCATCTTCCGGCAGGACTACTGTCCATGCCATTTGGCCAGGATCGTGGTGCAGTAGTTTTCGAAGCATGTTAGTCCACTCACTTTGTCCACCAAATTCTCTTCATATGAAATCGATAGAACACTTCCGTGATTTTTTCGAGCACCATTTCTGAGCCCACCGCCAGCCGGAATTTACGGAAACTGCGTGACCTGTGCGTAGCCATCTGGTGTCACGTATCTCAGAAAACCTACCAAGGACCTGTCGAATCCATGCAACGCAGAATTGTTGTTCTATTGTCTTTCTAAGGTGGACCAGCACGCCGTTAAGCAAATGCTCATTTTCTCTTGGGTTATCTATGTTACAAATAATAACAGAGGACGTTCGGTTTGATTATTATTCTAAATTGAAGAAGTTGACAGGCGATCTTGGTGGAGCGCTACATTAAACCTTTCATCTAGGTTGTCACATGAGTAACGAAAAAAAAAAAAAAAACTTGTACTTTACTTTTCAAGGATCCATTAGTGTTTCGAGTCCTTGGCTAAACAATTATATAATTATTGTTTGTGATATCTTCTACTTACATCCACATCTACATGGATACTCTGCGAACTTCACCTAAGTGTCTCGCAGAGGGTTCATCGAACCATCTTCAAAATTCTGTATTATTCCAATCTCGTATAGCGCACGGAAAGAATTAACTCCTATATCTTTCCGTACGAGCTTTGATTTCCCTTATTTTATCATGCTGACCGTTTCTCGATATGTAGGTCGGCGTCAACAAAACATTTTCGCATTCGGAGGAGAAAGTTGCTGATTGGAATTTCGTGAGAAAATTGCTCTGCAACGAAAAGCGCCTTTATATTTGTGATCTCCATCCCAAATCCCGTACCCATTTCAGTGACACTCTCTGCCATATTTCGCGATAATACAAAACGTGCTGCCCTACTTTGAATTTTTTCGATGTACTCCGTCAATCCTGCCTGGTAAGGATCCCACTCAGCGCAGCATTATTCTAAAAGAGGACGGAAAAGCTTAGTGTAAGCAGTGTCCATAGTAGATCTGTTATATTTTCTAAGTGTCCTACCTATAAAACGCAGCCTTAGATTAGCCTTCCCCACAACATTGTGTGTTCCTTCTAATTTAAGTTGTTAGTAATTGTAATTTCTAGGTATTTAGTTGAATTTACGGCCTTTAGATTTGACTGATTTATAGTGTAACCGAAGTTTGACGGATTCCTTTTATCACTCATGTGGATGACCCCACACTTTTCGTTATTTAGAGTCAATTGTCAATTTTCGCACCATACAGATGTGTTTTCTAAATCGTTTTGCAATTTGTTTGCATTTTCCGATGATTTAACTAGTCGATAAACGACAGCGTCATCTGCAAACAACCGAAGACGACTGCTCAGATTGTCTCCCAAATCGTTTAGATAGATAAGGAACAGCAAAGGGCTTATAACACTAGCTTGGGGAACACCAGAAATCACTTCTCTCTTACTCGAAGACTTTCCGTTAATTACTACTCTCCGACAGGAAATCGCATATCTAGTCACATAACTGAGTCTAAGGTCTGTTTGCGAATGAACATCACTAATCGTTATTGATTCTCACAGAATTAATTAAACAGCCTTGTCAAACAGGGTGGAAGAGCGGACATAAATTCAGGACACACTCTTATCCTTGGGGTGGAAAACTGCTCCTAAAGACGGAAGACTCAGCAAGATCAACGGCATGAGGATGCAGAAGGCAATGTAACCCACTACATTAAAGGCACCTAACGTGTATCGACAGGAAATGTGGCCTACAATTGAAAAAGTGTCATCATGGCAAGAGCTTCCGGAATAGTCCCCCATTCGGAGCTGCGGGAGAGGGCTGCCAACGGGGAGGTGACCAAGAGATAAAGATTGAATAACCAGCGCAACGATAACGTTCTACGAGTCGGGGCATGGAATGTCAGAAGCTTGAACGTGGTGGGGAAGCTAGACAATCAAAGGGAAAGGCAAAGGCTCAATACAGATATAGCAGGCATCATTGAGGTGAATTGGAAACACGACAAGAATTTCTGGTCAGATGAGTATAGGATAATATCAACAGCAGCGCAAAGTAGTAAAATGGGTGTCGAATTCGTTATGCGTAGGAAGACAGGGCACAGAACATGTTATTGTGAACAGTTCAGTGATAAAGTTATTCTTGTCAGAATCGACATCAAACCAACATCGACAACGATAGTTCGGATATATATGCCGATGTAGCATTCTGAAGATGAAGAAATAGAGAAAGTGTATGAGTATATTAAAACGGTTATGCAGTATGTAAAGGAAGATGAAAATCTAATAGTCATGGGGGACTGGAATGCCATTGTAAGGGAAGGAGTAGAATAACAGGTTGCGGGAGAACATGGGCTTGGGACAAGGAATGAGAGAGGAGAAATACTGATTGAGTTCTCTAACAAATTTCAGAGAGTAATAGCGAATATTCTGTTCAAGAATCACAGGAAGAGGAAGTATACTTGGAGAAGGCCGGGTAACATGGGAAGATTTCAGTTACATTACATCATGGTGATCACATCATGGACAAACAGAGATCCCGAAATCAGATACTTTATTGTAAGGCACACCAATGAGCAGATATAGACTCAGATCACAATGGAGTAGTGATAAAGAGTACGCCGAAGTCAGGAAGAATCAATAGCAAAAGAAGTGTGATACGGAAGTACTAAAGAATGACGAGATACGTTTGAAGTTATCTAAGCTACAGACACAGCAATAAGGAATAGCACGGTAGGCAGAGCAGCTGAAGAGGAATATACATCCGTAAGAAGGACAATTACAGAAGTTGGAAAAAATATAGATAAAACGATGGCAACTGCGAAGAAACGATGGTTAACAGAAGTACTTCAGGTAATCGAAGAAAGAAGGGATTCTGGGAATTCAGGAAAACAGAAATACAATTGCTGAAGAATGAAATAAATATGAAGCACACGGAACCAAAGACGAAATGGATGCGTGAACAATGTGAAGAAATCGAAAAAGAAATGATTGTCATAACAATTGCCTTAGCATATAGAAAAGTCAAAACAGCATTCTGTGAAATTAAAAACAAGGGTGGTTACGTTTAATAGAGGAATTCCAGTATTAAACGCAGAGGAAAGAGGGGATAGGTGGAAGGAGTACATTGAAGATCTCCATGAAGGGGAAGATTTGTCTGATGTAATTGAAGAAGAAACAGGAGTCGATTTAGAAGAGACAGATGAGTTAGTATTAGTATCAGAATTTAAGAGAGTTTTACTTATGGTGAAACAATTCCATCAGAATTTCTAAAATCATTGAGGGAAGTTGCAACAAAACTACTATTCACATAGGTGTGTGGAATGTGTAGGCTAGCGATGTACCATCTGATTTTCAGAAAAATATCATCCACACAATTCCGAAGACTGAAAGAGCTGGCAAGTGCGAGAAGTATCGCACAATCAGCTTCACAGCTCATGCATCCAAGTTGCAGAGAATAACACACAGAGGAATGGGAAATAAAATTGAGGATATATTAAATGCCGAACAGTTTGGCTTCAGGGAAGGTAAAGGAAGCAGAGAGACAATTCGCACGTTGCGGTTGATAATGAAAGCAAGACCAAAACAAGAAAGGTTCATAGGATTTGTCGACATGGAGAAAGCGTTGCACAACGTAGAATGGTACCAGACGTTCGAAATTCTGACACAAATAGCCAAGAGGGAATAATATCAGTGGACAACCAAGAACGAAGTACTCAGAACAAAAAGAATGTAAGATAAGGATGTAGTCCTTCGCGCCTATTGTTCAATCTGTTCGTCGAAGAAGCACTGATGGAAATAAAAGAAACTTTCAGGAGTGGAACTGAAATTCAAGGTGAAAGGATATCAATGATACGATTAGCTGATGACATCGGTGTCCTAAGTGAAAGCGAATGAGAATTACATGAACTGCTGAATGGAATGAACAGTCTAATGAGTGAAGAATATGGGCTGAGAATAAATCGAAGAAAGACGAAAGTAATGAGAAGTAGCAGAAATGAGAACAGCGAGAAACTTAACATCAGCATTGATTGCCACGAAGTATGTGAAGTTAAGGAATTCTACTAACTAGGCAGCAAAATAACCTATGACAGGCGGAGCAAGGAGGATATCAAAAAGAGACTAGCACTGGCAAAAAGAGGATTCTTGCCCAAGAGGAGTCTACTAGTATCAAACATAGGCCTTAATTTGAGGAAGAAATTTCTGGGAATGTACGTCTGGAGTACAGCATTGTATGGTAGTGAAACATGGACTGTGGGCAAAACGGAATAGAAGAAAACTGAGGCATTTGAGATGTGGTGCTACAGACGAAATCTGAAAATTGGGTGGACTGATAAAGTAAGGAATGAGGAGGCTCTGCGCAGAATCGGAGAGGAAAGGAACATGTGGAAAACACTGACAAGATTAAGGGACAGGATGATAGGATATGTGCTAAGACATCAGGGCTAGACTTCCATGGTCAAGAGGGATCTGTAAAGGGCAAAAACTGTAAAGGAAGACAGAGATAGGAATACATCCAGCAAATACTTGAGGACATTGATTGCAAGTGCTACTCTGAGATGAAGAGAAAAAAAAGTACTGTGTGCTGGAGGTGAACAGCTCGGAGGCGATGATTGTATCAGCAAGAAAATGCAACCTGCGATTAAGCAGTCTCCGTGAGGCAATGGCTTATGGACGCAACATTTCTCGGACTGACTGGCCTGTCCCAAATCCGCACCTGAACCAATGGTTCGATTTAAAACGTCGATTGCGCTCCAGACCATAGCGTACAACATCACTATATTCTCTAGCTTCTGTTCTTGGAGAAGAATAGGTTGCCATACGTCCACAGACACTCAAACACTTCATTTGAAAGTATCTCCATCAGAGCTGTAGTCATCGTAATGGCGAAGGGCGGACACACCTCTCATTATTCTCCACTAACAGGTGCTGGGATACTTTGATGAGATGGTGTGTCCCACAACAAAAGTAATCACAACTTCGGTCTGATATTTATTTCTCGACCTCAGAACAGCGGGGAACTGGTGAAGGGGTAAATTCTGACTCTTGTCGACCGTCAAGTTTCTAGTACTCTGAACATCGCATGCAGAACTGCGCTGGCAGCCAGATTCGGTTACACGTGCGGCCGCCAGAAGACGTATAGCGATCGCTGCGAGGCTTAGTGGTAAACCGACGCTGGATGCGCGAGTGATGCGCCGCTGTGGGTCTTCCCGCAACTAGATTACCCCACACCAGCAGCGACGCCAGGCGTGCACGCGAGCACCTACCCAATGCTGTCTGTACAACACCCGTGACATCTGCTCCAGCACTGATACGTTGCGCGCAGGGTAGCACACTAACGCGCAGAAAATTGAAATAACATTGCGATTACCACGTATCCGTCAGTACTCTAGTGTCACAATGTTTAGTAAAATCGTAAAAATGAGAGAGAGAGAGAGAGAGAGAGAGAGAGAGAGAGACGAGAGTAAGGTGTGATGATGGATCACCATAAATGACCATCCACGGACAGGAAAGATGTTCTCCTCATAGAAGTGGTCTGCTTGTTACTTCGCAAAGGTACATTATTCCGAAGTTCAATAAATCATTACACTGGAGACGTTATGTCTCGGTCTTGTTTCCTCTTTCCTCTGAGTACAATATAGTTTTTCGATGAAATTTACAGGGTAGTTTCGCAAAAGCGCCAATTATAAGGCAAGCTTGGTCAATAATACCTTTCATCTAAGAGCACACATTCCATTGGGGCAATCAAACGAAAAACGAAAACTACCACAACGGGACCATGGAATGGTTCAATTCAAAAGTAATCACCACCCGCGTTAAGACATTGAGTGGCGAGACTACCAATTCCCGCTCCTTAGAACGTGGTAACGTGTTCCCAACACTTTTCCTTTTCTTCTTGGATCATTTTTTCTACAGTTAGTTTCTTTCGCTGATACTCCTGACCCAGATGTTCAGTTGCTAATTCATTTCTTTAGTCATCCGTTTTTCGTTTATCATGGTCTAATTTTCTTTTCAGTGCGTTTCTATCTTTTATTGCTGTCTTTACCCGATCCTGCAGGACAGCTTATGTGAAGTTTGGAAGGTAGGACACGAGGTACTGGCGGAAGTAAAGCTGTGAGGTCGGGGCGTGAGTCGTGCTTGGGTAACTCACGGCGAAGTCGTATTGAGTTTACAGTTATGGTAACAAGATTAGTATTGTCTTACACAGCTCCAATGCGGAGTACTTTTCCAATTGCTGTGCCATTTTTTTCACTCCCACACTCTGGTACACCTGTTATCAAAATGGTTCAAATGGCTCTGAGCACTATGAGACTTAACATCTGAGGTCATCAGTCCCCTAGAACCTAGAACTTCTTAAACCTAACTAACCTAAGGACATCACACACATCCATGCCCGAGGCAGGATTCGAACCTGCGACCGTAGCGGCAGCGCGGTTCCGGACTGAAGCGCCTAGACCGCACGGCCACACCGGCCGGCACACCTGTTATCAGAACTGCGTCTGTAGGATACCCAGGACATGTACTGTCTTCTGACAACATTATTCTGCAGTGGTCTGAGCAAGGGACAACATGTAAAACTTACTATTTGAGGTTCTCTCGCTCATAAAAGTTGTATGGAGCGTAGTCGGAAGTAGAGGACCAAGGAGAGCTCTTGGCAAAAACGCTGACATCAGCCCTATTTGCACTGTTTGTGTTGGCATGAATGGAATTCTGACATCTTCGCATCTAGCAATGTGTACCAAAGCCATGACACCATTGGCAAGATAATTACGACATCATTGCGGCCCCAAGGCGCTGACATCATCTCTCCTGGAATTCTGACATCATGATGTCACTGTCCTGTGAAGGCGGCTCCTACACTGCATCTTCCACCTTGACACCCCAACCCCTCATCCACAGACCCGCACCACCAGTGTTCCCATGCAACCACTCGGTAATGTCCAAGTTGCAATTTTTTTTTTTTTCTAATCTGCCCGTTGTAGATCATATACTAACAACTTCCAGATTTGGTGCTACTTGACTGACATTTTGAGGACTTCGCTGTGAAATGAAATGACTGTATGGCATCGTTGGCCGGGAGGCACCTATGCGGAGAAGTTCGGTGGTCAAGTGCAAGTCTTATTGCATTAGACGGCACATTGGGCGACCTGCGTGCTGGTTTGAGGATGAAATGATGATGAGGACAACACAACTCCCAGTCCACGAGCGGAGAAATTCCCCAACTTGGCTGGGAATCGAACCCGGGCACACTTGCTTGGGAGGCGAGCACGGTAGGACTATGCTATGACTTTGTTACATGATCTGATACAGTCTCTTAATCTGCCACCTTTATTTTCATTTCCTTCTTACTACAGCACCTGATCCACTCACTATAGAGCAGAGGCTCATATGGGGAGCAGCAGTGCATGATTGACAAGTCGTATGGGTACTTTTGAGCATATGGGTATTGACATTACATTATGCCGGTGTTTGTGACTCATGTGAGAGAACAACATCATACTCACATGACACATATGTGATTTGTGTGTAGCACATATGTGATATCATCAGATAGTTCGGATACTGCCACAAAAATTAATTTGTTATAACTACCTGGGCAGTTGCTCAAAAGCTGTGGGTGGCTATTCGTCCTCGAAGTACACACACACACACACACACACACACACACACACACACACACAGTAAAATTAAAATTCCTCGAATGTTGGGAATTTGAAGTTGCTTGCAGTTGGCAGTCAGCATGATGAGATCGATAAGCAGGGGTGCAAGGGTGATGTTGGCTCGGGTATGGGTGTGTGGGGGTTTCTGGGGGGGGGGGGGGGGAAGCAGCAGGTGCAAATGGCATTCCCAAGGCAGTGACACAACGATATTAGAAGTCCAGGACTGATGAAGTCATGGCTTTGGGGTTGTGTTGATGTCAGAATTCCTGGAGCGATGATGCCGTTGGCTTGGTGCGCATGGGTGGATATGCTGATGTCAGTAACGCACGAATGCTAATGCCAAAAATTTCTGGTACCAGCGTTTATGCTCAGAACTCTCCTTTGGCGTTACTAGGTTGCTGGTTTGCTTGCCCGTGACTGGCAGCAGCAGCACTTATCGATAAGGACACTGTCGTACTATCTCTGGAGCGACCGGTAGTATTTCCGGGTCGTGGTGTGCCGTAAGTTCAGTCGGGACGCAGCGCGAGTAAGGTCTGCACAGCCAGTACTCGCCCGACCGCTGGGGATACACATGAACTGTCCGACGGAAGGAGACTTGAGAGGGGACGACCGTTGGTTGGTGGTTCGGTCAGTCATCTCATCGAGCGACGTGTATTTGGTCTTCCGATCGCTTCTGGGCCCCTTCAGTTGATCATCTTGCGGGACTTAGGTCGGTTCCTTCCTTGTGCAGAGATATCGTGGCCAATGGGCAAGAGTTACCTCTGCGTGGATGGGTACGAGCCAGGGTGCCCGGGTCGCCGTGTCTCTGAATTCCGAACGGACATCGAGCTGAGTCGGGCTGGAGCTGCAGTCAGCTTCGGATAGCCAAGACTCGCCCGACTGCTTACAGGTGTTGATGAATATCATCGGGGACATTTGAAAAATGTGTGTCCCGACCGGGACTTGAGTCCAGGGTCTCCTGCTTGCGTGGCAGATTGTCTATCCGACTGAGCCACCGACGACACAGAGAATAGTGCGACTGCAGCAGGGACTTATCTCTGGCACGCTCCCCGTGTGACCTACATTTCCAGCTTACCGCCCACACACTACATTTATAGTGCCCCTGCCTACTATACTCATTACTCGCTGCAGTCAATCTACTGATTCCCGTAAGAGTTTGAGCAATATGAGTACATCTGTATTCAAGAAGATCATTGGCCGGCAAGCCTTATCTATATGAAGATCTTCTTTTGGACATGTCCGAAAGAACTGATAGCATCTTCATACAGCTTTAGCAATGTTGTGCTAAAAAGGAATACTGGAGATTGGATTGCTAACTAATGCAATGAAGAGGTAAAGCATCGAACGGGGAAAAAGGAGTTTTACGGCACTGCTTGATTGAAATTAGGGATAAGATAGTAGCACACAAACTGAGGTATGATGGAGTAGTTGTGTTGGTAACGGGGGTAAGTGTGGAGGGTACAAGTTGTACAGGGAGACAAATGTTTGACATCATTAAGCAACTTTAAATGGATGTGGGTTCCTGTAAAGACTTGAGCAGGATAGACTAACATGAAGACCTGCATCGAACTAGCATTAAGTCTGGAGACAGCAACAATAAAACATGTCGCACAAACTGCTTTGTCTGAAATCAGCCAGTTTCACAGGGCGTTTGTTGCAATTAAAAACAAAACGGGTCTTTAGGACGCAGGACAACACGCTTTTGCAAAACTGCTCTGCATTCGTAACGAATGAGCCGTAATAACACAAGCACTTGTGTAATTAC
The DNA here is from genome assembly GCF_021461385.2 of Schistocerca piceifrons. Taxonomy (NCBI): domain Eukaryota; kingdom Metazoa; phylum Arthropoda; class Insecta; order Orthoptera; family Acrididae; genus Schistocerca; species Schistocerca piceifrons. The sequence continues at coordinate 426,206,500 of NC_060138.1, forward strand.
AAGCCGTGTACGGCGGAGTTTTCGTGTCAGCGCCATTAAGATAATGCAATGATTAGTGACCCCTACCGTGGCTTGCGTTTAACCTTTCTGCGCCGCTGCCCCTACGTAATCTCCGTTGCAAAATTACTAGCCAGCAACTTGGCTGTTTAGCGGCGGTGCATGGGTTCAGTTGTAGTGAAACGCGAGTAGAGAATAAAGGTACACTGGAACCAAAAGCAAAGAATGCTCTCAATGCTGTCGGTTCACCAATATTGTTCTCCTCTGTTTCACCAAAAAAGTGCTGAAAAACTTTTTGTAAAATAACTTGACATTAAGTGATTCTATCAGTGTAGTTTATTCTGTAAGATTCAGAAACAACAGGGAAAGTTCATTTCGAATAATACACTTTCAATGGCACCATTTTTGTTTACTACGAATTAAGAATGTTTTGTCATTCGAAAGTTCGAAGAGAGACAGCAAGATAATTTTGATATATTTTTGTATCTGTTGACTATCCGAGCATAAGAGAGAATTTTATGTTAAGTTGTCACTTTTGATATGGGTAAATATCTTAAAACATTTTTTTTTTAAATTTCTCTTTCTTGTTTTGTCTGTATCAGGTGCATTGACTTAAAATTCAGCTGTTTGCTTACCGGTTTCGAGTTGACACACAAGTTTTCAAACCACATGGCCTGTTATTAACAGTAATTGTTCATAAAATATGGCGTCAAAAGGCGCAGTAAAGTATACAGTAGGTAACTGATACTTTCATTGATCTTAAACTATGCGTCCATTGCTACTGACTGTCAGAACCAAATAAATATCAGCGTGTCAGCCCAAAATCGGTAACCGCTACAGCGGAATTTTATATCAGTGCAATAGAGATGGAAGACACAAAACGTTACCCAGTTTCCTCAGTACTGAACAGTTGCGGACCTAACATCCCGCGGCAACACACCTCGAATAAGCAAGCTTCTGACTTAATTGTGTTAATATCATACTTTCGTTTGATATTCTAAATTATAAAACTAAATTTTATGTATGATTCGTGTGTTTTATTCCTTAATTCAATATGCAATTTATCGTACTATCCTTATAATTATTTATCCCTGTTATGATGACCTCGTTTCTCACGATTTTAGCATTGCATTCAAACCACTGAGATCAGGAAGAACGTGTGTTCTTGTTCTTTACATACACTTACTTACTAGTTCCTAATTAGCTCACTTCCTGTTAGAAATTTTGAAGAATTCTGGTACTGCACTAAAACGTATGTTTGTAAATGAAAGCTTATATTTTTGGGTACGTACGAGGGTAAGTCATTTATTATGCGCAAAGTAGTTATAAAATTTTATTGTAATCATATAGGAAACTTACACGAACATCTTTTTTCGACATAGTCTCCTTGTGTTTCAACGCACTTGGCCCATCGACGTACAAGCTTCCTCATGCCCTCATAAAAGAAGGTTTTCGGTTGAGCTGCGAGCCAGGAATGCACCGCTTCTTTCACTGCTTCGTCCGAGGCAAATCGACGGCCCCTTAATGCCTGTTTGAGTGGACCAAACAAGTAATAGTCAAGCAGGGGCAAGATCGGAACTATGTGGAGGATGATCCAGTACTTAAAATTTGAGTTTCTGGAGAGTTTCAGCAGCGTGGGCAGCAGTATGCGGTTGGGTATTGTCATGCTACAAGACAACACATTTTGACAGCAATCCTCGGCGTTTGCTTCGAAGTGCAGGCTTTAGCCTGGCAGTAAGCATCTCACTGTAACATACAGTTCTGTCCCTTTCCCCATAATGTTCCCGTTCTCGGCCTTGTCCGTCCCAAAAAACCGTAAGCGTCAGTTTTCCTGCGGACGGTTGGGTCTTGAACTTTTCTTGCCTGCCAATTTGGATGTTTCCATTCCATACTCTGTCGTTTACTCTCCGACTCGAAATTATGGATCCATATTTCGTCGCCAGTAATGATCCTGTCTGAAGCCGTCCCGTTCGTTGCCATAGCGATCCAAATGTTTTTTGCAGATGTCCAAGCGTGTTTGTTTAAGCTATTGTGCGTTGTTTTGGGACCCATCTTGCACAAACTTTATGAAACCCAAGTTCGTTGTTGATGTTTCCGTAGGTAGAACCGTGACTAATTTGCAGACGATGTGCCACTTCGTCAATAGTTAATCGTCTAAGAGAATCAATTCACGTGAGCCCTCAATGGTTTTTTCATTTGTGGCAGTAAACGGTCGTTCGGCTCCCTCATTGTGCGTAACCCTTGTGCGACCATTTCGGAAACACTGTTCCGTACTGTACCGAAAGTCTTCGATGAATTTCAACCCCTGATAGGCTTTTCTACCACAAAACGGGTCCCTGAACGTTGCTCTTCTTTGGTGTAAATAGACGGTGGAGCAGCCATGATTAACAGCACGGCAGTGATAACGAAACTAACCTAGCAGCTTGAAAATTGAAAAGATATAACAACAAATAAACAAAGCATGCGTCATCAACGTGAAACAACAGTACTACCAAAAGAAACAATAATATAAATTAAGGATAATAATTGACTTAGCCTCGTACGTTCCGGTAACGAGCTTCCTCCTTTTTGAAGAAAGGAAGAAAAGGGTCATTTTGTCTTAATTTTAATGAGTGGTACTACTGCTATAAAATGAATTTATACACAGAAGAGTGTGATATGAGTGTCACATATCTCTATCCCATATTGTTTCATTTTCTGCCACTATTTTGCGGCTATTTTATTGAGATTACTGGTCAGTTTTGCTTGGGAGGAAAGGTTTGCGTTTTGGTCACTGAGAAGGTGTGCTCTCTGTGCTATCTCTAGTTCTCGTTTGTTGGCAAAAGACTGAGTATTAGTAGGAGGGGGCGACCATCTCCAAGAAGTTTAGCAGTCTTGCACAAGTGGGGCCATGTCTAGCTCTGTGCTTTTGTTGGCTAGAGCTGGCCATGGCCTTTCTGACTTGCCGCCACAGCTGTCCCCAGAGCATAACCGAGCATAATATGCTCTCTTTGATACATGGACAGCAAAGGACGTGACGCCTTGGCGCCGTCCAAGCGGCAGTGGAATTTTGGTTGCTCTTGTTTCAAATTTTGGATGTATCCACTCGAATGCGACGCTCCCACCACCAAGCTTGACGAGAAGAGGGTGGCCTATCGGTGCGACACTCTTCCAGGCTCGCACCAATATTAATGCGCGATGTGTACGCCAAGAGTGGGAAGTTCCTGCTGCATTGCTCTGGTTTTTTTTTTTTTTTTGTGATTCGACAGCATTGAATCGCATCCTCCACCTAGTGTTTTCTTCGAAAGTTGGGAGTTGAGAGCGGAGAAGGTAGTTCTTCGGTTATTCTTCTCCTATCTGCCATCTGGTGCTAACTAGCGCATCCTATTTGATTTGTGGGGAAATGTAAGTATCGCAATTGTGGTAGCGTAATCCATACTCTAAGCAGGTTGCAACTTGTTTATTCTGTAGTGCAACTTCTGTTGCCTGTTTGATTACAATTTTTAGTCTCTCTTGTCTCGGTATCTCTGAATTGAAGAACTGCCCAAATGAGGAAATCAAGCAGAGTTTTCTCTATAGAATTTTCCGTACAATTTTTTTCGCCCTGAGCGTTAGCGCCATTGTGTACAATTTCTATTGCGATTATATAAACCTTCGCTCTCTGTTAATTTTGTGTAAATTATGTGCATCATAAAGAGAGGAAGAAATCTGTTAATTCAGACACGACGTAGAATGCAAGATCCCTCAGTTGCCCTAAGACTTTTTCATGATTAGGAGCCTAACAAATAACAAATGTAACCCGTTTTATACCTAAGTTGTTTTTCCTATTTTTATGGTGTTTTCGTTGTATACAATGACCAAACAGAGCCCCCAACTGATCATAGCCAAAAATAAACACCAAATTTCAAGAGTAACAGAACATGCATAAAATTAACGAGAATAATATTAAACTGTAAACCCGTGGTAAAGAACAAGACTGACATCGGGCTAAAATGTAACCGGTCTCTTGAAGAAAGGTCGCATATTTAACATAAAGTTTTCTAACTTTGTAAGTACTATTACCTGGGTGTGGTACAATGTTTATGAAACTTCCTTGCAGACTGAAACTCTGTGCCGAACCGTGACTCGAACTGGGGACCTTTGCCTTCTGCGGGCAAGTGTTCTACCAAATGAGCTACCCATGAACGACTCACGAACCGTCCTCATCGCTTTAATTCCTTTCTTCCAGGAGTGCTAGTTCTGAAAGGTATACGGGAGAGCTTCTGTGAAGTTTGGGACGTAGGAGACGAGGTACTGGCGAATTTGAAGCGGTGAAGATGGGTCGCGAGTCGTGAGTGGGTAGCTCAGTTGGTGGAGCACTTACTTGCAGAAGGAGAAGGTCCTGCTTTCGAGTCTCGGTCCGGGACACAGTTTTAACCTGTCCAGGAGTTTTATATCAGCACACACTCAGCTGCAGAGTGAAAATTTCATTCTGGAATGTCTATGAAGGTTATGGATTTGGGGTTATCTATCTATACCACTTTTCTCCTTCAATACGTGCTCGAAAACTCACACTGGAAATATAATATTTGGTTCATGGTAAATATAAAATAGTATACAAAGCAGCCTTCCCGAAAATGATATATGTTCTTCTCATGCTGTCCAGAATAGGGTCCATTTTAAAGCACCTCTTTTCTTTTCCCTCTCGATATGTAGCAAGTAGCATCTTAACAACCTATACACGTGCATCTACACCTATATCTACATGGATACTCTGCAAATAACACTTAAGTGCCTGGCAGAGGGTTCATCGAACCACTAGCAGAGGGTTCATCGAAACACCTTCGTGATAATTCTCTAGTATTCCACTCCCGAACAACGCGCGGAAAAAAACCAACACTTATGTCTTTCCGTGCGAGCTCTGATTATCCTTATTTTTTATGATGATCGTTTCTCCCTATGTAGGTGGTCATCAGCAAAAAATCCAGCCTCAACGAGAAAAGACGTTGTTTTTATGATGTCCACCCCAAATCCTGTATCATGTCCGTGACACTCTCTCCCCTGTTTCTCGATAATACAAAAGGTGTTGCTATTCTTTAAACTATCTCGATGTACTCCGTAACTGCTACGGTCGCAGGTTCGAATCCTGCCTCGGGCATGAATGTGTGTGATGTCCTCAGGTTAGTTAGGTTTAAGTAGTTCTAAGTTCTAGGGGACTGATGACCACAGATGTTAAGTCCCATAGTGCTCAGAGCCATTTTTGTACTCCGTATGTACCCCACAAAGCACAGCAGTAATCCAGAAGAGGACGGACAAGCGTAGGGTAGGCAGTCTCTTTAGTATATCTGTTGCATCTTGTAAGTGTTTTGCCAATAAATCGAACCTCATGGATATCTTTTCTAAATTGTTTTCCCATTTGGTTTGGTCTTCTGACGATTTACTAGACGTGAAATATTAGCGTCATCCGCAAACAACCTAAGAGGACTGCCCAGATTGTCTCGTAAATCGTTTATGTAGATAGGGAACAGCACAGGGCCTGTAGTATTACCTTGCGGTATGCCAGAAATCACTCCTGTTTTACTCCATGACCTTCCCTCAATTACTAGGACCTAAGGCCTATCCGATAGGAAATTAAGAATCCAGTCGCAGAACTGAGACGATATTCCACAAGCCCACAATTTGACGACAAGCCGATTGTGTGGTAGCCTATCGCTATTTTCTTCGTTACTTCGTTAGGTGAGAACAGCTTTGCAACTATTAAACTCTTGCATTTAGACACCAGTGACATCCGTTCGCAAACAAATTATGAAGTAAATTACCCATGTTACACGTTGCGAAGGTTCCGCTACTCCTGCTTCCGAAAAGGAGGAATGTTGTTCCCAAGGCAGCTTTGTAGTGAATCATGCTTTGGCTAATATATGAAATAAAAGGATATGTGAGGAAAAATTGAGTTAAAAAGCCATCGCCTTCAAGGGCATCAGAGCAAGTGCAGTAAGTCTGTTAGGCAATGATGAGGTAGGAAGTAGGCGTGGTGATTGGGAAGGAATCATTCGAGCAATAGCCTTGACGAACTATGAAAAGAAATGTTATAAGTTAAAAGTTTCTGCAGTACATAGTGAAACACAACAGGCCAATTGCCATTAGTGTTATTTGCTTACCGGTCACGTCAGCACGATTCCGGTGCAATATTAATGGCTCCATAGCTTCCTAGACGACTTCGTACTGTGCGAAGAGTTTCCGTTAACAGGTTTCCCTGTGGTAAAGATAACTATGAGTCGCCTACTTTGACGATACCTTCAATCACCTTCATCGATCCTGAGACGTTTTTCATCACTTGTACCTCCTGCATGAAGGTGTAAATTATCTGCCATATTTCTGCCTTCCAGAATGCTATAATCTTCCTCCGGGAGCAAATACTACATTTGATACATGTAACTGTACATAAATACTTGCATAAACAAGGAACCTACAATTAATTTGGACACTATGAATTACATATGCTCTAACATTGTATCATTTCTTTTGAGGACAGAAACCAGCTGCGCACTCGAAATTATAAATTACAATGATGTCAGTTCAAGCTTTTGCCCAACATGCTACAGAGACTTTTCATCGTTTCTTATCAAGTGTCTTCATACGAGTTCAGAAAACTGGGAACTTAAATCCAGCTAACGGTGAAGAAGACTAAGTATCCACAGGAGACTGAAAGATATAGAACTGTGAGAGAAAATCTATTTTCCTTTTTTCATGCGCCTCTATTACTGAAAATTGCATCGGATGCTGCCACCTTAAACCGCTCCTCAAACACGTTCAAAGACTGATTTTATTCGTGGCGTATCAGTGACGTCAGCGCGGAAACTGTCTCAACAACTGTAAACAGCAGATGGGCATTCGACCACTTAGTTGTGAGGTGGCAGTATTGTGGACGTGCAGCCGTAGTTTGAACATTGTTGTGTCACAAATCGTTGTTAACATCTCTTCATCAGGCATTCAAGACATTCTCCAGCACGTTTCGAAGTAGAGACAATTGTGTGAAAAATTTGTTCTGCACATCTAGACTTCAGAACAAAAACATCGACAAGTGGGCGCTTGCCGCAAAGTAATTGAAATGCATAACGCTGACAATTCTGGATAAATCATTACGGGTGACATGACATCGTATTATCAATACAGACCTCCCACAAAACGACAAAGCACAGAGACATAATCTACATTTAAACTCGAGTAGGACTACGTACGAAGTAAGGACTTCTCTGACAGTTTAACACGGTTGTATGAACGTTATGTGCATTGCACTCAAGTGGGGGAAGACTATGTAGGAAACCTGAAGGAGTAAAACCACAATCTTAATTTTTCTGTAGTTTCTCTTTGTCGAGCCTCTAAACTTTCTGGAATGATGGAGTAGGCTACTCCTCGCCTACAACCTGTTTCGGCCTGCCGTGGTGGGTAAACGCAGAAGTAGGAGGAGGGGAAGGAGGAAGCAGGGAGGCTAACGTAAACTACTTGATATAAACCGTAGACCTGGTGCTTCGCCTGCTGGTCAGCTGGGCTTGGCCGTAAGCCAACAATGAACCCTTCGCGTGTTAATCTCGAGAAAGAAATTTCCATCCAACCTTCGCTCTTCACACAATTACGTAAGATCTAAACCCGATACTTGATTGAACCGCTTCCTTACACATGGCATTTGCCAACGCTTTCTACTACATATTACGCGCTTCCGTAGCCGACGGGATCGATAACGCACGCCTGTGCTGGGCTGCTCCACGTGGATGTAGGTAGTTCGATTTACGGTGGCGGAAGAAATATTAGCCACCAGTATTTTGCCCCGCAGGGAAGGAGAGGAGGCGGCCTAAAATACCTGATCCTCAGACTCTGCACAAATGTCATGGATTAAATTGCAAAACCCTGCACATTGCCCGTGAAATAAAGTCATGTGTCAATGTTAATAGTGACGCGTCCGTCGGATTGAGGATATTTCGAAGATTTACACTCTGCATAAAGACCCGATGTGGTTGACGTCATGATTTCTTTAACTTTCATTTACCGCCCCTCCACCTTCAGTTTACATAATAAGTAATACCGTTGCGGATATAATTTTATTAAGTACTGCAGTATGCTGTTACTGAAGCGACTAATACCACACGTCGAGAAAGTACTGGGATTGAACAAGCAGGCTTCAGAAAGGGAAAGTCAACTGTAGACTATTTACATACAATACGGCAAATGCTAGCAAAGAGCTGGGAAGTCCACAAAGATGTGCACTGCACTCTGTGGACTTCAAAAATGCATATGATAGTGTGAATAGACAAGCAATATGGCAAGGACTCGAAAGGGCTCAAGTTCCCAGAAAACTCATAAAACTGACACAGATATGCACCCATCAGACAACATGCACGGTGAAAGTAAATGGAAACGTATTAAAGAAGTGCAAGGTGAGGACTGGAGTGCGATAAGGAGATTCCCTCTCCCCTCTTCCGTTTAACCTGGTTCTGGAGAGAGCCGTGAGAAAGGTAGGAAAAAGTGACTCTGAGCACTATGGGACTTAACTGCTGAGGTCATCAGTGAGAAAGGTAGCAAGCTTACAGACAGGAATACAGCTGGCAAGAAGGATCAACACCCTGGCGTATGCTGATGATGTAGTTTTAATAGCAGAGAAAGAGCAGGACCTGGTTCAGATGACAAGAACGTTAATGGGAGAGGCAATGAGAGCAAGCCTGAAGTTGAATATGGATAAGACAAAATACCTCGTAGTTAGCAGAGAAAATGATGACAGACCCCTGAAGATGGAAGACAAAGTCTTTGAAAGGGTAAAAGACTGTAAATACCTGGGGGCTATACTCAATTAAAGGAACGTGATAGGCCAGAAAATTCCCGCAGTAATACAAGCAGGGAACAGGTCAAGTTTTGCTCTGGGCCAGCAGTTTAAGTCCCGGCTTCTATCGAGATCCTCAAAGCCGTAGATCTTAAAGACAGCATTACAACCATTAGTCTTATGTGGAGCAGAGACCTGGACCATCACCCAAAAGATGGAAAGAAAACTCATGACATTTCAGAATGCCAGCCTCAGATAGATATTTGGGCCAGTGAAGGATGGAGATGAATGGAGGAAAAGAAAGAACTGTGAATTGCAGGAGCTATACAAGTCGATGGACATCGTGGCAGTGATCAAAGAAAGAAGACTGAAGTGGTATGGACACGGAGTCGAGAAGCCCATATCATCAGGCAGGCAGTGGAGCAAGATATTAGAGGCACAAGACCACGGGGAAGACCACGACTGCGCTGGATTGATCAGGTCTTAGAGGATGTGTGTACGCTGGGGCTGTCTGAAGAAGAAAACGTGGACCGAGGACGCTGGAGGAGGCTAATTGGTGAGGCCAAAGACTCACTGCGACTTGTGTGGCCAACGCAGTAAGCAGGAAGTAAGTAAGAAAATATCGCAGTGTGGCATTTTTTGGTCGGTCCAACTCCGTCCCACTTCTACGTCGTATGGAGAACGTTCGCAGGTCCAGTGGCTATTTGTACAAAATGAGGCAGTCTAATGGTCTATCGTAAAAATTTTGAAATTTGTGGTAAGATCTTATGAGACCAAACTGCTGAGGTCATCGGTCCCTAAGGTTACACACTACTTAATCTACCTTAAACTAACTTACGCTATGGACAAAACACACATATCCATGCCCGAGGGAGGACTCGAACCTCCGACAGAAGGAGCCGCGCGAACCCTGACAGGACACCTAAGACCTCGCGACTACCCAGCGCGACGGTCTATCGTCTCAAGCCTTTAAAACAGTATGGGAATGATAGAAGAGACGGATGAGAATTTTTAATATGAGTTATGCAGTCTCTTAATCGACGGTTGCTGCAGATATTTTATGAAACAGCATTGCAGTACTATGCAGAAAGAATTTTAAGATTTATTTGTAAATGAGAGAGCAAAAAATTACAACGTTCGCCAGACAGGATTTCTTGTCCTGTACCAAGAAGCACGTCAAGAATCTGGTGGTATGAATAGAAATAATTCTGGGATCGCACACGTTATTGCACTGTGAGTTACAACAGTTCTCAGTAGAAACGAACGAGAAGTATTTAGACTTTGCATATTATTGTAAAGTACGCCGGTTAAGCCAAGGAGCACGCGCGGAACGTTTTTTTTTTTTTTATTAATTTGAAATCCGCTAGTATCGAATTTATGAAGGAAGAAGGAGTGCAGGAACGATAATCAGAAAATCTGGAAGGGATTCCAGATCTCGCATTTTAGGTGAAGTTGGCTGAACGCAGTCAACACTAAGACATAGCAAGGGGAGAAAAACTAATTTATGGTTTTCTGGTAATGCATTCAAAAGTAAATGCATTGTGGAAGGGACAAATACTGACGAGAAACCTGTACATTTCCTTACATTCATGGCGGTAAGGGAACCGTGAGGTCTGGGGAATTCATTATGGTCTTGAAAGAAGTAGAAGGATATTTTTCTAAACGTTTTGAGGACACTGCTAATCTTACAGCTATTATCGAGACCACTTGCTATTTCAGTTGAAAGTGCACTGACATGTGCAGATATAAATGATTCATTTGCATTCCCGTTTTAAAGACAATCCTTCTACTTTAAAGCTGTCCAGTACGTCTCCATTGTTTTTCTCACATCCAGTTTCCACGTCTCCATAACAATGCAACAAAAGTGATATAATATTTCGACCAATATATTTGTGTGAAAGACCTTTCTTCGATTATGAAACTACGTAAGTCACGATTGCGTGGCAACCTGCGTGTGAAAATCTGTGAAACTGTCTGCATCTTTCTCTATAAGAAGAGTTGGTACCAGATAAGAGTTGTATTGTGTCTTCAGCGTGCCGAGAGCAATTATATAATACTGAAAGTTTTATTTGTTTGTGGTGTTAGTGAGAAATGTGAAAAACACAAACAAGTCGTATGCAGTGAGACTGCATTCCCATTTAAATGTAGCATGGCTGCTGTTTCCTCCTCTCCACGCCAGATAGCTCTCCAGATTGGTGGGGCAAGTGTGCAGTTGGCTGAATGTTGCATCAGTTGTACCAGGGCATGGATCGCAACCAAAATTCCTGGCCGCCCCTATGTTAAACGATCCCATCATTTAATAGTGTTATACCACATATTTCTCAAACTAATCCTGTCTTAATACTTAGTTTTCGTTCTACATATTTTTCACTGCCTGAAAATAAGTGTGGAGTGTTCTAAACACATAGTCGAATATCAGGGTAACTTGTACGCGGACTCACCATTGGCGGGTCTGTAAACGAATAAAGTTGCAATTTCTTTTGTACGTCCATCCCTTTGCAAGGATGTCTTTGGGACGGCGGCCGTTTACTATTGTTACAAAATAAAACACCTACAGCTGTCCTTATGATTTTATTTTATTTTGTTGCAACCTGTTCCAGCGCTTCAATGTGCCATCTTCAGGCTGTTTTTGATGCCGTACGGTTTGATATGATCCCTATATATACACAATGTGACCAAAGGTATCCGTACACCTGGCTGAAAATGACTTACAAATTCGTGGCGCCCTCCATCACTAATGCTGGAATTCAATAATTGGCCCACCTTAGCCTTGATGACAGTTCCACTCTCGCAGGCCTGCGTTTAATCGGGTGATGGAAAGTTACTTGGGGAATGGCAGCCCATTATTCACGGACTACTGCATTGAGGACAGGTATCGATCTCGATCGGTGAGGCCTGGCACGAAGTCGGCATTCCAAAACATCCCAAAGGTGTTCTATAGGATTCAGGTCAGGACTCTGTGCAGGCCAGACCATTACAAGGATGTTACTGTCGTGTAACCACTACGCCACAGGCCGTGCATTATGTTGAAAGATGCATTCGCCATCCCCGAATTGCTCTTCAACGGTGGGAAGCAAGAAGGTGCTTAAAACATCAGTGTAGGCCTGTGCTGTGATAGTGCCACGCAAAACAACAAATGATGCAAGCTCCCTCCATGAAAAACACGACCACACCATAACACCACCGCCTCCCAGTTTTACTGTTGGCACTACACACGCTGGCAGATGACCTTCACCAGGAATTCGTCATACCCACACCCTGCCATCGGATCGCCACATGGTGTACCGTGATTCGTCACTCCACACAATGTTTTTCCACCGTTCAATAGTCCAACGTTTAGGCTCCTTACACCAAGCGAGGCGTCTTTTGGCATTTACCGGCGTGATGTATGGCTTATGAGCAGCCGCTCGACCATGAAATTCAAGTTTTCTCACCTCCCGCCCACGCCCAACTGTCATACTACTTACAGTGGATCCTGATGTAGTTTGGAATTCCTGTGTGATGGTCTGGATTGATGTCTGCCTATTACACATTACGACCCTCTTCAACCGTCGGCAGTCTCTGTCAGTCAACAGATGAAGTCGGCCTGTACGCTTTTGTGCTGTACGTGCCCCTTCACGTTTCCACTTCACTATCACATCGGAAATAATGGACCTAGGAACTTTTGGCAGTGTGGAGATCTCGCGTACAGACGTATGACACAAGTGACACCCAGTCACCTGACCACGTTCGAAGTGGGTGAGTTCTGCGGAGCGCCCCATTCTGCTCTCTCACGATGTCAAATGACTACTGGTGTCGTTGATATGGAGTACCTGGCGGTAGGTGGCAGCTCAGTGGACCTAATATGAAAAAGGTGTGTTTTTGGGGTGTGTGGATACTTTTGATCGTATAGTGTAGCAATCTTGCAACTATAGCGAAATACATGAACAAGTGCGTACAATTGGCACGTATTGCAGACAGAATTGACTCTCGATGTTAAAAATTGTAATATATCACGCCTAAATTTCTGAAGAACCCACAAAATAAATTTCTGGAGAGAGTAACAACCGCACAATATCAGGAAATAATCGTCTGAAGCAATATAAAGTGAAATGACAGCGTAGAACAACAAGTAACTGAATTGAAGCCAGATATCAGACTGTCAATCATTGGAAGAATTGTGTAACTCATCCAGATAGCATGTTGTTTCACGGTTCCAATTAATAATAGCGGGAGTGTTACGGATTTTTTACCTTTATTGATCATTGCATAAGGAAATCACCCAGGCGCTAGATGAGTGAGGGCTGACAACAGACTTATTGCTGCGCTTCATCCTGATAAACTTTAAAGTATAAACTGACTTAGAGGTTAAATCCTTAAAATAATTTCATTAAAATTCAATTAAAATGACTTGTATGTATACAGCAAAGACGAAGATAACGTCGGTAGTTAATTAATTAAAACGGCCCAGTTGCTCTTGAGAACTTTATTGGCTCCACTATCGGTTTCGGTCTTTATATCAGCCAGTGGACTCAATAAGGTCCTCAACAGCAACTGGAGAGCTTTTCATTAATTAAACGAACAGTACAGGAACCAGGACACCGTCCAGACGTTGAGAATGTGGATAGAGTTACGGTGTAAGTGACGATCTTTCTTCTGGCGTGTTTTGTTGTTTAAAATAGGTTTCCCGTGAGAGTGGCAACAGTGGGAGGGGAAGATAGAGTCACGAGAAATATTAACAGTAGGTAACCATTTATGACTTGTAGTGATTGTTATCGATCGTTGGGAAGTAGGCAATAAGAGAGAAAGAGAAAGAGAGAGAGAAACCGACGAGCTGCGAAGAAATTGTTTGAATGACCCGGAAATCGGTACATGTGATATACATATGCACACAAACAAGTTATTGTAATTTTAGAAAAATTTGTAAGAGCTATTCAAGAGGGAGTGCTTCACGAATTGAATAAGCCAGTAACGTATTGGTCCGTCTTCTAGATCCTATGCCAACAGTCATTCGGCTTGGGGCTGATTGACAGATTTCTTGGACGTCCTCCTGAAGGAAGTCGTGTCAAATTCCGTCCAAGTGGCGCATTAGATCATCAGAACCTCGAAATGGTTGAAGGGCCCTTTCCATAACACTCCAAACATTCTCAAGTGTGCGGAGATCCGCCGACATTGCTGGAAAAACTGTGGTTTGTCAAGCACGAAGAAAATCAGTAGAATCGTTCGCCGTGTCCGGGTGGGCATGATATCGTTGAAACATAAGTCCAGGTTGACTTTCCGTGAACTCTAACAAAACGTGCCGTAGAATATCGTCGACGAATCGGTGTAATGTAAGGGAGCCGCAGATGACAACAAAACGGTTCCTGCTATGGAATGAAATGGTAGTGCAGACCGTTACTCCTGGTTGTCGAGTCGTATGGCGGACGACATTCAGGTTGGTATCCCACTGCTGTCCGCGCTTCCAGACACGTCTTCTGTTCTCATCGGGGATTATTTCAAAGTGGGACTCATCACTGAAGACTATTCTCCATCAGTAAATGCGATTCCAGGCTGAATGTTCCCCACACCAGTGAAAAATTGCATTTTGGTGTATAGAGTCAATGGTAGTCGTTGCAAATGGTTCCATTAGCTCAGCCCCCTTGCTGTGGGCCGCATGTTAATGGTCCTTGTGGTCACTGACCAACCAGTGGCACGTCGTATCGATGGTAATGGTGCCTCTGTGACGATTGCTCGATCGTCTCGTTCTGTTGTCTCTCTAGATCGATCACTACCTTTTTGACGCCGTGTTCAACCACGGTTGACCTTTTCCTGCTAATTTCTTTGAGTTGTGGTATCGCTCGTATTCAAGTGTCGAACGAATCGGCGACTGCTGCAACCGACTTCCTTTGAGCGCAATTACACGTCCTTTCTCAAATGCTGACATCTGCGTGTATTGTGTCGTTCACGTGCCTGTCTGCGTTGAATAATTACTGCCAAACTGACTACACGGAATGAAATTACCAGGTATTTTATGCCCTGATATTGACATGTCTCTTGTTGACTATCCGTGCCAACTAGCGGTGAAACCGCTGTAGCGTCACACGTTCATGCATCAGCCGCCAAAGTTTACAAATTTGCATTTCACGTCGGTAGCTGACTAAGTATCGCCTTATGACCAATTTGCATCCTTCGAGGTGCGTTGTTTTCTTTTTTCTTTTTTGTTGTTGTTGTTGTCTTAGAGTGTATGTAAGCAGGGGGTGAAAGCTGGAAAAGGACGAGGAGAAGAATGCGTTGTGGCACTTGGAAATATGTACAGTGTTAGATACGTGATCAAAGGGATGATACAGGGCAGTAATTGGTTGTATGTAAATAAATCAGCATAGTGTTCTCGTTCTGGAAGGTCTAGGGAGTTATAGTTACGACTGCACCAACGATTTATTAGTCTGTCCACATTGTGGGCAACATACTTCCTACATTATTACCTTCGTTCAGTTCAGTGTCCTAGTGGTTGGTCGTGGACCAGTGCTTTAAGGCACATGCATTCATTGAAGAACCAATCCGTAGCACATTATAACGTATTACGCAGAATGGGGTAATAATTCATAAGTATATAAACTGTATACGTATATCCCATGGGATTATTAATGTGTTAAAACTACAGGATCGCTGCAGTCCAATGTTTATTGTAAATAATTCATATTTTTTCGATTGGTAGCCCTAACAACTGCGGATTCAAACTAAAAGAAAGATAAATATTACTCAACTTAGTGCAACAGAGTGACGTAACACGAACAACTGCTTGGAAATTTCGTTTAGAAGCTAATGTATCGCGAAATTTCAAAATAAACACTTAAAGACGGAAAGCACAATTTATCGCTGCTAATCGAGGCTTAAGCTGAAGTCTATTGTTCTAAATAATCACTGCGAAATTCAGCAGACAATTCCGTCACCCGAGAATTTCAATATTACTCACAGCAAAAGGTTTCTCAGCAATCTCAAGTCCTAGAACCTGAAAAGAAATTTCTATGGGTGCTCAGACTCAGTCACCGAAAACCACCGTCAAATACCTTAAGTCCAACGAAAAGTTAAAGTACGTGCCTAGCGCGGCTTCTTCTCAGCCGAGACTACCTGGCTGCTGCCACGATCATCCGCCTATGCAGTGGCACTCGCAAAAGATGAAAGTCTCTAACGACGCAAGGTACGAACAAAAGATCGCTTGTTCGCTGCTCCTCGCCCTTAAAGATTTTCCTTGACGTCACGCACTACTGGATTCATGTTAGTTATTAACACTACCATTAAAAACTAAGACTATGTTCACCTATAAACATGCACTACGTGTATTGTTTCAGAGACAATACAGTAATACGTAAGTTATTAGCAAAACTCCAACCAAGCTTGCATCAGGTTTTACGATGTAAAATAATTAAGTTAAAATTACAAAATACGGCCAACTCGAAGGAACTGCATTCTTCTGCCCTCTAAGTACACGTTCTTTCCTGTAAATGTTCTACATTTTGTTATTCGCGTTTTCACAGAGGTTTTATATAAATTTCATTAACACACTTTTACATACACGATCTTTTAGAGTATATCTAATAGTTAACAGCAGGTAGTAATTACCTGGGATGATTAGATGAGGAACTGGCTTCATACACCTTTCAGCTTCTCGAGGATTCATGGCTGTGGCAATATATGTCTGTTTCATTTCGTTTTTTGCTGATTTCATGAGCTTTCATTTGATACTTCGTTTGATGTAGGGAGAAGACACTGGGAAGACCAAGAAAACGCTGCATAGAGACTGCAAGATCAGATATGGAGGAGAAAGGACACAAATGGGAAGTTGTCCTCGAACAGAAAATGTACGAGCGCTTGTACACCACATTCGGGAAACCCAAGTTGGAAAACGACGACGACGACGACGACGACGATGATTATGATGATGTAATCGCTCCAATGGTTTATTCGTGATTAATATTTATTGTACAACGTGATATTCATAATTGAAGACATTTACAACTTTCTTAATATTTATTGTAGAATCGAGCTTAACGTCGTAATGGGCTTTTCTCATTGCAGCGATTTGTATAGTTAATTTGGTTTCCTTGTGTCATTTTTAATGGCTGTAGCGTTGTTTCCATGAAAATTCATTATCCAGCTTATATTTCGTTCACCGTAGTCGCTACTGTCTTTTCTTCAGTGGCGTCACCTACACTGGCGTGTACCTGTTGAGGAGAATTCCGTGCCCACCGCTCACTGTGCTTACGTACGTGTGGTGAGTCCCGCTCGGTTATCGCACCGGTCACAAAGAGTTATCGCCCACCTCCTACAGTATATCCCGCTTCGCGAGCAGACTGCTAGTAATGCCGCATACAAATGGTGGACAAAAAACACACAACAAATTACCAAGCCTAATGCAGTGGAGTAAAGCAGCTGGTATTGAAAACAACTTCCAGTCGTCTCGAAGTGAATAAATACAAATCCTGTAAGCGATGCACGGGAACCTTGCACCATTCTCCATGCGAAATAGTAGCAAGGGCAAGTAATAATGATGCAGGTGGATAGCGATCGCGCAGCCTTCTCTCCAAAATAGACCACGAAAGCTCAATAATATGGACATCTGGTGACTGTATTGGCCAAGAGACATGAGACACTCCATCCTTGCACACACGAAACCGGATCTGGAAGATGCGAGTTGTACAAACAGGGGCCCTGTCGTCTTGGAACACGGCATCTCCACTGAGGAACCAACACTGTACCATGGGATGCACATGACCGGCGAAAATGGTCACATAATTCATGGCAGTAATGCGACATGGCAGAGTAACTATGCGTCCCTTGGACTCCCACAATATTGCTGCCAAAACCATCACTCTTGGGCGTATAGTCGGCCTAAAGTTGAAAACAGTGTGAAAAAGGCTCATATGACCGAATGACGTTCGTCAATTGCTCCAGAGCCCAAGATTTGTGGCTTCAGCACTAAATTTTCCTGTTACGGGTATCTGCATCACTGGGAGTGGTTTTCGTAATTCCAGCTCGCTTCGCGTTGTTTTGTTGTTAACAGAGTTCGCAAGTGTGACATTCAGTTCTGTAGCGACATTGCAGCTTTCGTCCTCTTATTTTTTATTTTATTTTATTTTATTTTGCAACTAAAACTTCAACGACCGTCCGTCACGATCACTCAACACACACTTTCGTCCACGTTGTGACTTAGTGCATAACATTTTTCCGCTTTCGCTATATGCAGTGTAAATCTTCGGTAAGGTACCTCTTGAAACACGAAGAACTTCGTCCATCTTGGGTACAGAAGCATCCACCACATAGGCAAGGACAACTAACGCATGTGCGGATGTACTTAATTCCGACGTAATGCACTTACAACAACACAGAACACTGTTCTGACCACGATTGACACTTGCTACGTATTGAGGAAAAACATTATTGCTGTTCGTGAGCCGGCTGCTGTGGCCGAGCGGTTCTTGGCGCTTCAGTTCGGAACCACGCTGCTGCTACGGTGCAGGTTCGTATCCTGCCTCGGGCATGGATGTGTGTGATGTCCTTAGGTTAGTTAGGTTTAAGTAGTTCTAAGTCCCCCATACTGATGACCTCAGATGTTAATTCCCGTAGTGCTTACAGCAATTTGAACCATTTTTGAAGTTGCTCGTGATCAAATACAATACCTGCAGACTTAGTTAGCATCTGCATTTACATTGAAGCACACATTGCTTGCGATGTTGTCTTATTTTTGACCAACCCCTGCTGTTTCTCCTGTGGAGGAGTAAAGCAGGCAGGGAACATAGTGTGGCAGTGACTCGGATTTTAAAGGATTGAGGAGGCTAATGAATTCTGACCTTCCTGTTTAGGGAAGGTGTAACGTTGATGAAAATGTTCAAGGTATTTAACTGGATGAACAAACGTGTTAAGCTGGTAGAAAATTAGTTCGAATAGGGAAAAGAGTGGGGAGATTATGAAGGGGCAAGGGGCGGAAAAATTATGAGCTTGAGAAGATTCTAGTTTACTTTGCCGAAAGTAAAGATGAGTCACGCAAACTCTTACCTGACTTTGTTAATATCAACAACGGCTACTTTCGTAATTTTAAGATGATTTAGATTAGGGGGAAATAGCTGTTTGTTAAATACAGAGTGTATTATAAAGAATCTTTCGATTTAAAAAAAATCGTAACTATCATATTATTTGAAATATGAGCATGAACAACGTACTGTTGGAAAGAGCAAACTCTCGAGTTTCACATTGTTTCCGCTAGGTAGCAGCAGTGTGCACCAATCGCCGGGCCGTCCCTTAGTGTCTGACACAGACGTCGAACTCGTCCGCCATGCAGTTGGACTACTTAACACGCTCCTGATGTCCGCCTGGCGTGTGTTGCGTCTGAGTTTACTCATGAAACCATACAAAATTCAGCTACTGCATGCTTTTTGAGAAGGTGGCATATAACAACGTGTGGAATTCTGGAGTTTCGTTCTTGGCAAGATGGAGGGCGACAGGTTTCTTCCACACTCAGTGTTTAGTGACGAGGCAACATTCCAATTAAATGGAAAGGTGCCGGCCGCAGTGGCCGAGCGGTAATAGGCGCTTCAGTCCGGAACCGCGAGACTGCTACGGTCGCAGGTTCGAATCCTGCCTCGGGCATGGATGTGTGTGATGTCTTTAGGTTAGTCAGGCTTAAGTAGTTCTAAGTTCTAGGGCACTGATGACCTCAGATGTTAGGTCCCATAGTGCTCAGCGGCATTTGAACCATTTGAAATGGAAAGGTAAACCGTCACAAACTGAGAATATGGGATAAAGAACAACCACATGAAGTTGGTCAACATGAGACGGACTCTCCAATATTTAATGTTTCGTACAGTTTCACGGGAAAAGATGTATGGTCCATTTATCTTTGCCGACAGCATTATTACAAGAAGGAAATATGGCGATACGACTTCATTTACCAACAGATTGGGGCACGGCCACACTGGCAACTGGAAATGCTACTGAAAGATTTATCGGTCGCACTGGACGAAATATTTCAGCTTTACGATTCTCTCTGAGCACTATGGGACTTAACATCTCAGGTCATAATTCCCCTAGAACTGAGAACTTGTTAAACCTAATTACCCAAAGGACAACACACACATCCGTGCCCGAGGCAGGATTCTAACCTGCGACCGTAGCGGTCGCGCGGTTCCAGACTGAAGCACCTAGAACCACTCGGCCACTCCAGCGGGCAGCCTTACGGTGCTAGGCTCCAAGGTCATCGGACTTGGCTGTATGTGAGTATTTCCTGTAGGGGTTTATAACTACAGTACGGGAACAATTTGAATACCACATTGTATGCCGTGCATCTCAAAGAGCATATTGAAGACCTATGAAAAGGTATGAAAAAAATTTTTGAGTTTGCCGATCATCAAAAAACACAATTCATTGAATACATATACGAGTTTCAGAAATAAAGAGTTGCCAAATCGAATGAATCTTTTTGGAAACACCCTATACATTGGAAACTGTTCTATAAATGCATATACAGTACGTGATTTTATCGATCTACTAACGGAGAACGTTCTACGAGTCGGGACTTGGCATGTGAGAATCCTGAACGTGATAGTCAAACTAGAAAATCTGAAAAGGGAAATGCAAAGGCTCAACCTCAGTGAAGTGAAACGGAAAGAAGACAAGGATATCTGGTCATATGAGTGTAGGGTGATAGCAGCAGAAAATTGTGTTATGAATAGGAAGTTAGGGCAGAGAGAGTGTTACTGTGAACAGTTTAGTGATAGCGTTTTTCTTATCAGAATCGAAAGCAAACCAACACCGACAGTGATACTTCAGGTATTCATGCCGGCACCGCAAGCTGAAGATCAAGATCTACAGAAAGTACATGAGGATATTGAAAGGATAATACAACACGAAAAGAGAGAAGAAAATGTAATAGTCATAGGGAACTCGAATACAGTCGTAGGGGAAGGAGTAAAAGAAACGATTACAGGAGAATATGGTCTTGGGACAAGTAAAGCGAGAGGAGAAACAATCATTGAGTTCTGTAATAAATTTCAGATGGTAACAGCGAACACTCTTTTCAACAATCACAAGAGAAGGAGGTATAGTTGGAAATGGCAGGGTGATACGCGAAGATTTGTTAGATTACATCATGGTCACACAGAGGTTCCGAAATCTGATACTGGATTGTAAGGATTACCTAGGAGCAGTTACTAACTCAGATCACAATATAGTAGTGAAGAAAAGTAGGCTCATGTTTAAGACATTAATCAGAAAGAATCAATATGCAAAGAAGTGGGGTACGGAAGTACTAAGGAATGACGAGATAAGCTTGAAGTTCTATAAGGCTATAGATACAGCAATAGGAAGTACAGTAGGAAGTACAGTTGAAGGGGTATGGACATCTCTAATAAGGGCCATCGTAGAAGTTGGAAAGAAAAACATAGAAGGTAATTGCGAAGAAACCATGGGCAACAGAAAAAGTACTTCAGTTGATCGATGAAAAGACGAAGCACAAAAACGTTCCAGGAAACCCAGGAATACTGAAATATAAGTCGATGAGGATTAAAATAAACAGGAAGTGCAGGCAAGCTATGACGAAGTGAAGAAATCGAAAAATAAAATTGCTATCGAAAGGACAGACTCAGCATATAGGAAAACCAAAACAACATTCGGTGACATTAAAAGTCAGGGTGGTAACATAAAGAGGACAATGGGAATTCCTCTGTTAAATGCAGAGGAGAGGGCAGACTGGTGGAAAAAGTACATTGAAGGCCTCTATGAGGGGAAACATTTGCCTGATTTGATACAAGAAGAAACATACTTCGATTTAGAAGAGATAGGGGATCCAGCATTTCAATCATAATTTAAGAGAGCAGAATTTAAAAGGACTGAAGATAAAATAAGGCAGAAGGGATAGATAACATTCCATCAGTATTTCTAAAATCACTGGAGGAAGTGTCAACAAAACTACTATTCAAGTTGATGTGTAGAATGTATGAGTCCGGTGATATACCATTTGACATTCAAAAAAAATCATCGACACAATTCCGAAGAGTGCAAGAGGTGACAAGTGAGAGAATTATCGCAGAATCGGCTTAACAACAAACACATCCAAGTTGCTGACGCGAATAATATACAGGAGAATGGAAAAGAAAATGGAAGATGTGGTAGATGACGATCAGTTAGGCTTTAGAATAGGTAAAGGCACCAGAGAGTCAATTCTGACGTTGCGGTTGAGAGAGAGAAACGGGTAATGTAAAATATGAACAAGACCCGAGAGGGAATAACAAAAGGGACGATCAACAACGAGTGAGAGAGAGGAATGTAGTCTTCTACCCTACTGCTCAATCTGTGCATCGAAGATGCACTGATGGAAATAAAAGAAAGAATTAAAATTGAAGGTGAAAGGATATCAATGATACGATTCGCTGATGACATTGCTATCCTCAGTGACAGTGAGAGAAGTGTATGATCTGCTAAATGGGATGACCAATCTAATGAGTACAGGATATGGATTGAGAGTAAACTGAAGAAAGACGAAAGTAATTAGAAGTAGCAGAAATGGGAACAGTGGAAAACTTAACATCAGGATTGATGGTCAGAAGTAGAGGAAGTTGAGGAATTATGCTATCTAGGAAGTGAAATTACCTATGACGAGATTGAGCAAGGACGACATCAAAAGCAGAATAGCAATGGCAAAAAGGACATTCCTGACCAAGAGAAGTCTATTACTGTCAAACATAGGCCTTAATTTGGGGAAGAAATTTCTGACAATGTACGTCTGGAGTACAGCATTGAATGGTACTGAAACATGGACTGTGGGAAAACCGAACAGAAGAGAACCGAAGCATTTGAGATATGGTGCTACAGACGTATGTTAGATTAGGTGGACTGATAAGGTAAGGAATGAGGATGTTCTCCGTAGAATCGGAGAGGGAAGGTGTATAGTGAAAACACTGATAAAGAAAAGCGACAGGATGATAGGACATCAGTTAAAGTATGAGTGGACTGACATGCATGGTATCAGAGCCAGGGCAAAAACAGTAGAGGAAGACAGAGACTGGAATACATCTATCAAATAATTGAGGAAGTAGCATGTAAGTGCTGTTCTGAGACGAAAAGGCTGGCACAGGAGAGGAATTCGTGGGCGCATCCAACCATTCAGAAGACTGATCACCCCCTCTCCCCCCCCCCCCCCAAAAAAAAAAGAAAGCGCAGTACGCCGGCGTTACCCAGGTATTTATTTATAGCTGTGCGTCCACTCCAACAAAAAACTTGTGCTTAGCCTTTGTGAATACATATCTTCTCAAACTATGTATCGCCGGCCGAAGTGGCCGTGCGGTTAAAGGCGCTGCAGTCTGGAACCGCAAGACCGCTACGGTCGCAGGTTCGAATCCTGCCTCGGGCATGGATGTTTGTGATGTCCTTAGGTTAGTTAGGTTTAACTAGTTCTAAGTTCTAGGGGACTAATGACCTCAGCAGTTGAGTCCCATAGTGCTCAGAGCCAAACTATGTATCGTACGACGATATAATTTTGTAGGTACATTCACCGGTGTATTGGATACTGTCAACTAAACTTTGATGCGGAAGGAGTTAATAGCAGTGAATTAATCAATTTAAAAGTCATACACAATGCGGCAAGTTTTCATACATCTCACTGTTTGTAACGTCATAGCTACTGAACCATGTGTCGTACAATGACATAATTTTCCACTTACGTTCATTGGTATGCGTGTATACTGTTTGTTAAGTGTGTCATGAATACATTTATTTGTAAAGAAGTAACAAATTATGACGTCAAGTGGAAAAGTAGAAAACGAAAAACATTTTCTTTTGATCACTTTGTAGGAGCTTTCAGCGAGGCAAAAAGGTCGTAAAGGTTTAAAATTATGTGGAAAATTTGTTTGAAGTCTCTAAGTGCTTCCAATCAGAAATACTTGACTGATAAAGCGTGGGAATTCATGCGTCGAGGGCTATGGTTCTTTTTCATCCACATCCCTTTGACAGGTAAGTGGTTCTTACTTCCACAGGGATTCTCGCCTGACAGTAAGGTAAATATTTATAAAGTTTGGTTGAAATCGGCACAGTGGTTTAGGAACATACGTACATACATATACACCTACACACATATATACAAAGATAAGCCAAAAAAGTATGATTACTGCCCACCGCTACGTTTGATGCCACCTGGTGACGTTGCGGACACTTGATGCAGTAGCAAAAGTAACCTAAGAACATCACACACATCCATGCATGAGGTAGGATTCGAACCTGCGACAGTAGCGGTCGAGCGGTTCCAGACTGAAGTGCCTAGAACCGCTTTGCCACACCAGCCGGCTAGCAAAAGTAAGTTAGCAGAGCAGACATGAAAGAGATATCACTCTAGCGAAGGTATGGGCTGCAAATCGGGGTATCCAGTGACATAAGCGACTCTGAGAAAGGGCAGATTATTATTACGCAGGGCCTGTGAACGAGTATCTTGAAAACGGTGAAGCTGGTCGAATGTTCACGAGTTACTGTCGTGTTCATCTACGGAAAGAGGACGAAGGGCAATGAAACTACCACTAGGCTCTAAACATTGTGATGTTCACGACTCTTCACGGAACGTGAGGTTCGGATGCTTGTCTGCTCTGTAAAGTAGGATAGATAATGATCTGTGCCGTCCCTGCCAAAAGAGCACAATGCCAGGGCGCGCAAAAGTGTTTTGGAGCACGCTGTTCATCTTACAGTGTTGAACGTGGAGCTCCGCAGGAGATCATTCCGACGTATTCATACGTTGATCCACTGACATCGTCAATTACTATTTCAGTGAGCACTGGACCATCGAGATTCGACGGTTGATCAATGGGAAAGTGTCGGCTCTTCGGGATAATCATATTTTTGACCGGTCTCCACAAACATTGTTATAGAGGAGAACCCCGGCGTCTCGTAACGTGCAGCACACCACGGACTCAGGATGGTGGGATCAGTATTATGGTACGGGAGGCGTTCTCCTGCGCTTTGGTGCGACCTGTGGTAGTAATCGAAGAAACGCTAACAGCTATATCCCTTCATGCTTGATGTCTTCCCCGACGGCGATGGCAGCTTCCAGCAATACAATTGTCCGTTTCTCGGACGCACAACCGAGCTAGAGTTATTTGAGGAGAATTGTAGTGAACTCATGCTGATGACTTGGCGAGCGAATTCGCCTGATGTAAATCGTACAGAAGCCATCTGTGCCACTATCGGACGCCATCACGGCGGTACGCAGATCAGCGGCCGTTGTTTACTCGAATTACAAAATGGTTCAAATGGCTCTGAGCACTATGGGACTTAACATCTGAGGTCATCCGTCCCCTAGACTTAGAACAACTTAAACCTAACTAACCTAAGGACATCACACACATCCATGCACAAAGCAGGATTCGAACCGGCGACCGTAGCAGTCCCGCGGTTCCGGACTGGAGCGCCTAGAACCGCTCGGCCACCGCTGACGGCCACTGTGGGGAAACCGGAACAGAAGAGAGTCGGAGCGTTTGAGGTGTGATGGTGCAGAAGGATGTTAAAATCAAGTGGACTGGTAAGATAAGGGATGATAATGTTTTCCGCAAAATCTGCGAAGAAAGGAACAAATGGGAAACATTGACAAGAAGATGGGACAGGATGATAGAACATATGTTAAGGCATTAGAGGAATAAAGTCCTTGGTACTAAGGGAATTGTAGAGGGCAAAAACTGTGGGGGAAGACTGAGATTGGAACACGTCAATCACATAACGGAGTGTCGTATTGATAGTTCCGATGCCACAGCGTAGGTGCACGCTCGTATGTTGGCACTACGAGAGCGGACGAACTACGCCGAACACAGCGCCCTGTAGCCAACACTAGAGATCAAGGAGCGCCGCTCTACTTTCCGTCCATTTCATCAAGAGCAGACGGCCTGGAAACATCGCTTCAACTTCAGAGTGTGTTCGCTTGTTATTGAGACTTTTTACTACTTACGACGGGAATAGGGCTTCGTACCTACGTGCTTATCATCGCAAAGTTATGTAACCTTCTATTAACTTGTTTTGCCTACAGTAAACCTCTTTAATTTTACACGCGGTATGGAAGTGCTGTACCTCTCCTGCTCCGACTCGCTTCCTTCATTCGGCCGGCTACGCGAATTATATGACCTGTGCTTAGACAGCTAATGCCACGTAACTAACCCGGACAAACAAGCTATTAAGCAGATGGTGATAATTTTATGGCTCTTCAGTATACATACATACGTTTTTGTAATATGCAACGATTATAATTAAAACTTTTATGTATTAAACGACTCTATATTATATGCAGGGTACATTCTGCAAGCTTTTATGCATTGTAGGAGAACCAGTTGCTCTACTAATCACCTCAAACGCTCCAGCCAACTTTGCGCTGGGAGTTCATCAGTAGAGAGCGCTGTCCGGACGGTTAGCGCTGCCGCACTCGACTCGTTATTAAAACGTCAGCAGCGAAGAGCCCGAGACTGGGAAGGCAAACGAGCCGGTCTCCCTTTACACTCACTTTGATGTCATCCAACAATGGTTGTCGTCCGGAGTATGATTACAGAACTGCAAACAAGTAATTCAAACTTCATAAATCTTTTGTTTGAGTTTAAGTCTTCAAGACAAGGAATGAGGAGAGCATTGTAGGTGGGGACGGCGTCGGCTGCCGATAGCAGCGCCTTTAAGTAACGAGCTGCGAGGGGCGCATAATTGCCCGGAGAGCCGTTACCTGACTTTTAATGGGAACGCGCAAACATCCAGCAACGTGATTCCGTCTTCTTCGACACTGCTGCTATCTCAGTGTTTGCAGTGCAAATTAACTCTGTAATTTTTAGTTTCCAGTTTCTTTGCCAACGTATATCGACATAATAATGTTATGGTACAAGATCCCTTTGACGTTTCAGTCGTTATGGTTACTTTCATCAGAGCGAAAGCAGGTAGTAGTGATCCGGAGTCAGTGCACCGTAGACAGTTTTTGTAAATTCTTTCTACAGACTACTTGCCTGTGTAGCGACTGGTGGAGAACAGACACCGTTATTCTGTAAAATAATGTGTTCCGTCATTCCGCATCAGTAGGAAGAAAGAGGGGTATTAATTTACTGTGACTTTAATAGTTAATATATACGGCACCAGCTAACGAGTGTGGTAAATATTCCCAATCATAGTACGAGAACAAGAAGTCGATCAGTGATAAGGAGATATTGTTGTTTTCTCCATTAGTTGATCACCAATATTGTCGTCGTCTTTGTTTCATTTGTACAAGTCATTTTAACTGTATTTCAGTGCAAATTATTTCAGACATTTAAACTGCAAGCCTGTTTCTACTTTTAACGCTATCCGGATTAAAATCAGCAACAAGTCTGTTGCCAGCCCTCATTGTAGCGATGCGGAGGGTTTCCTCTGAAATTAACAATAAAGCTAAAAAACAAAATCATGAAAATTGTTATGAACGCAGAAGTCTGCCCAGAGTTTACTTTGCGTCCCGCTCTTCCCTGATGATTTGGAATTTTTATGTCCTCTTCGTTACTTCACATTGCAGGACCAATGAATCTCTCCAGAAGGCAGGTGCGGAACTGCAGCAACTCCTTTGGTTTTAAATAATGACAAAAAAAAGTGTATGAAATCTTAAGGGACTTAACTGCTAAGGTCATCAGTCCCTAAGCTTGCACACTACTTAACCTAAATTATCCTAAATGGATAAACACACACACCCATGCCCGAGGGTGGACTCGAACCTCCGGCGGGACCAGCCGAGTAGTCCATGACTGCAGCGCCCGTAGACCTCTCGGCTAATCCCGCACGGCAAATAATGACATTATTTGGAATAACGGTAGACGTTGGCATAATGGTAGTTTTGGGAATGAAGAGAAAACATCTTTAAAACTGAAACCGAATGACATGAAATAACAATCACAAATTCATCAGACGTCCTTGTCTATACATTTCCATGTGTCCAAGACGTGTTTTGCATTCTGAATGTTTGTCCTCGTTTTACGACTGGTAGAGATCAGGGACTGTCACCGGTGCCACATAACCTGTAACTTTATCTCTACAAACATTTTCAGTTACAGTAAGCACATTAGGCCGTAGTAACAAATGGTAAGTCACAATTCAAGGCAACAATGACCAATATGTTGATCGTTTCGAAAAGTTTGTTCGTTTAGAAACTTTTCCGATGGGCGGAGATAATGGACTACGACGGTGGTCACGGTTATTATGTATGACAATGCCGTATGCCAATTTTCCGGTTAATAAGCACTTTAAAACCAATAAAATGGTATTTGTAAAAAAGATAATACACTTCTGGCCATTAAAATTGCTACACCAAGAAGAAATGGCAAACGGGTATTCTTTGGACAAATATATTATACTAGAACTAACAAGTGATTTCATTTTCACGTAATTTGGGTGCATACATCCTGAGAAATCAGTACCCAGAACACCCACCTCTGGCCGTAATAACGGCCTTGATACGCCTGGCCATTGAGTCAGACAGAGCTTGGATGGCGTGTACAGGCACAGCTGCCCGTGCAGCTTCAACGTAATACCACAGTTCATCAAGGGTAGTGACTGGCACATTGTGACGAGCCAGTTGCTCGGCCGTCATTGACCAGACGTTTTCAATTGGTGAGAGATCTCGATAATGTGCTAGCCAGGGCAGCAGTCGAACATTTTCTGTATCCAGAAAGGCCCGTACAGGACCTGCAACATGCGGTCGTGGATTATCCTGCTGAAATGTAGGGTTTCGCAGGGATCCAATGAAGGGTAGAGCCACGGGTCGTAACACATCTGAAATATAACGTCCACTGTTCAAAGTGCCATCAATGCGAACAAGA
Source organism: Schistocerca piceifrons (assembly GCF_021461385.2). Classification (NCBI taxonomy): domain Eukaryota; kingdom Metazoa; phylum Arthropoda; class Insecta; order Orthoptera; family Acrididae; genus Schistocerca; species Schistocerca piceifrons. The sequence goes on from NC_060138.1 coordinate 426,235,060, forward strand.
GGTGACCCAGAAGTGTAACCAATGGCATCCCATACCATCACGCCGGGTGATACGCCAGTATGGCGATGACGAATACACGCTCCCAATGTGGTCAAATGGCTCTGAGCACTATGCGACTTAACTTCTGAGGTCATCAGTCGCCTAGAACTTAGAACTAATTAAACCTAATTAACCTAAGGACATCACACACATCAATGCCCGAGGCAGGATTCGAATCTGCGACCGTAGCGGTCACGCGTTTCCAGACTGAAGCGCCTTTAACCGCACGGCCACACCGGCCGGCTTCCAATGTACGTTCACCGTGATGTCGCCAGAAACGGATGCGAGCATCAGAACATCGATTCATCAGAAAAAAATGACGTTTTGCCATTCGTGCACCCAGGTTCGTCCTCGAGTACACCATAGCAGGCGCTCCTGTCTGTGATGCAGCGTCAAGGGTAACCGCAGCCATGGTCTCTGCGCTGATAATCCAAGCGGCTCCAAACGTCGTCAAACTGTTCGTGCAGATGGTTGTTGTCGTGCAAACGTCCCCATCTGTTGACTCACGGATTAAGACGTGGCTGCACGATCCGTTACAGCCATAACATGCCTGTCATACGAGGCCGTTGGGATCCAGCACGGCGTTCCGTGTTACCCTCCTGAACCCACCGATTCAATATTCTGGTAACAGTCATAGGATCTCGACCAACGCGAGGAGCAATGTCGCGATACGATAAACTGCAATCGCGATAGGCTACAATCCGACCTTTATCAAAGTCGGAAACGTGATGGTATGCATTTCTCCTCCTTACACGAGGCACCACAATAACGTTTCACCAGGCAACGCCGGGCAACTGCTGTTTTGTGTATGAGAAAACGGTTGGAAACTTTCCTCATATTAGCACGTTGTAGGTGCCGCCACCGGCGCCAACCTTGTGTGAATGCTCTGAAAAGCTCATCATTTGCATATCACAGCATCTTCTTCCTGTCGGTTAAGTTTCGCGTCTGTAGCACGTCATCTTCGTGGTGTAGCAATTTTAATGGCCAGTAGCGTATGAAAAGAGAGACTTATTTGTGATTAAGAAGTTAACATCGTAAAATTTATGTATGAAGTTGGGCATCTATGTGCTCTTTTGCTTATGTCGAAGTTACCCATAAACCGTGCTTTTTAGCGTAAAATCGGTATGCGGTGTGAGAAGTCACTTAAAAATTATTTCTGATTCATCCCTGTATGATGTGTGTGTGTTGAGAACAAGGGATGTTGACTTCGGAAATAACATACGAGGGTTGGAACTTAAATAGTGGCAACTATTTATTCACAACCGATTCAAAGGAGTTACATGTTTGTACCTGGCATTGTCCTTCAAAATAGTCTTTAGCGTTGTCTAGAGCCTGTCACCAGCGATGTGGAACGCGTAGTATACCGTTTGCAGAGCCTGTTCTGTTGATGGTGCGAATGGAGCGGTCTACTGCCTGTCGAATCTCTGGAACAGTTCTGAAGCGAGTCCCACGGAGTGGTTCCTTCGTCTTCGGAATCAAACCAAAGTCACAAGAACTTAAGTCCGGGGCGTATTGTGGATGGGACAGTACTTCCCAGTCCCTTCGAGCGGACAGAGCAGCCACAGCTGGCGCTGTATGCGCCCGCGCACTTTCGTGCAAAATGATGGGTGGGTTGCGCAGAAAGTATCGTCGCTTCTTTCGCAAAGCTGGTCGCAGGTGATGCTCCACAAACGAACAGCAATACTTAACACTGGCGGCATGGCGTGGAGAAATGTAATGTTAGGATAACACCATCACAGTCGTACTCGAGGATCACCATAACTTTAGACAGCTCCACTCGCACCATCAACAGAACAGGCTCTGCTAACGGTATACTACGCCTTCCATATCGCTGGCAACGGGCTCTACACAATGCTGGTGACTACTCTGAAACGCAGTAACAGGTGCAAACATGTAACTGTTTTGTACCGGTTGTGAATAAATAGTTGCCACTATTTAAGTTCCAACCGTCGTGTATGATTTTCGTCGTGCCTGTGGTCATAATTATCGCTTTAATTTTTCTCCTTTTTTGTTGATGGCGGATTCTCAGAATTAAGCAAATGCAAATCGTATGCCCTGAATCATGTAATGTGTTTACAAATGAAAGAAACTGAAGGCGAAACTTAACTAAAAGAAGGGATTGGTTCATATGACAAAATGTGAGGCATCAAGGAACAGATAATTTGGTGACGAATGGAAATTGTGTGTATTTGTTTGTGGGTGGGGGGGGGGGGACGAGGGAGGGATTAATTTTCAAGGAAAACAAAGCTTGAATACATTGTGCAAGTTCAAACGGATGCAGGTTGTGTCACTCATGCATCTATGACGAAGTTGGACAATACGGAGTAGCTTGGAGAGCTACATCATGTCAGTCGTTGGGCTGAAAGAACTACATCTTCACTAAGAATATACGACCCGCTTTTAAAGATGAGGTGTATCAGCGTTTAATAGTGAGCACAGTCACGAATTTTCGAAGAGTTTAATACCAAAGCACCAAGTATCTTGACGATCTCTAGGTCTCCGCCACATTTTCGATAAATTTAAAGAACGACATCGATTCCACCAGGCTGTTTAAATGATTACTTCATTATGCACTGAAAGTTTCGAACTTGTAGTCGCTCTCAAGAGCACAGCAGATATGAGCACATTATCCTCATAACAGTAATCACATACCACGCATAGTTACTCAGGGCACGGCATGTATTACTTTCTTGGTTCAAATGGCTCTGAGCATTATGGGACTCAACTGCTGTGGTCATCACTCCCATAGAACTTAGAACTACTTAAGCCTAACTAACCTAAGGACATCACACACATCCATGTCCGAGGCAGGATTCGAACCTGCGACCGTAGAAGTCGCGCGGTTCCAGAGTGTAGCGCCTAGAAGCGCTCGGCCACACTGGCCGGCGTTTTATTTTTTTGAGTTCGGTACCACAGTCGTCCAATTTTGTACATAAGGCTGCGTGTTAGCATTGCTTCAGTACCGGAAAAGATCACCATTTCATAATGAGCACACAGTTTTAATGAACCAGAATTTTTTTGAAGGGGATGATCATAATACAAAAACAGCCGCCTCTGGAGTAGTGTCTATGTTCGGGCCACAGCCATTGCATTATAGAGGTCTACACAAAAACACCATTTGGAGACCCAGGCGGGAGTCTTCACCATCCCTTATGCACTGAGTGGTGGAAATCCTTAAGCTGGACTCTCCCTCCCCACTAATCAACGTAACGTACATTGCTCCAGCGCTGTCTCACATTTCCACATGCTATGTTGAACTTAGTTACCCACCGCGGGAGAAAGACAGCAACGTGTCAGAGGTACAACGCCCGGACGTCCAAAGGTGGAAGACTGTCCAAGCACCTTTCCTTTCGCGTTACAGCTGAGTGTTTTGGTACTACATTGTCAACGGCAAGTTTTCCAAGAACCATCGACTGTACCGCATCAGTCTGGCTCTGTCACCACTTGCTCACATGCTCAACGAATCGCGAGGTGTGGTTCCTAATACAACAAATACTGTCCTGCTGCCCCAGCACCACGCCAGCAACGGTCCGGCCCCGTCTCCACTCCTTGCACACACTTCTCATTTTCCTCCCGGCTGAGCACCGTGCTATCAAGTAGTTTCGAGGACAGCCGATCGCTTAGCATTCCCGCGATGCCCCACATTCTACACTTGATTTTTTGGGGCCGTATACTGGAAGCTCACGGTACGATCAAACATTCGCGCACATACAATACGACTACTGCCAATTATTTTGGTAGCATAATCAACAACTCTCTCGCTCTCTCTCCCCCTCCTCCCCCCCCCCCCCATAGTTGGGGATTACCCAACATTCTACATTACTGACACCTCTCTGTTACGGGACGGTGCGGCATACCAACGTGACCTGGCTGACGACTAAATATGTGCAGGTGGAACTGCGTTGTCTATTATTTATTTTTTATTATTTGTTTCTGAGTTTCAATTCACGTATTTTTCTCCCTACAATGTTGCGGGTCTGACGCTTATGACTTACCCCCTTTTCCCATTCCCCAAACGCCGACCCACTCTTTTCTATCCGCAACGCGTGGTCTTGCGGTAGCGTTCTCGCTTCCCGTGCACGATGTCCCGGGTTCAATTCCCGGCGGGGTCAGTTATTTTTCCCTGCCTCAGTGCTGAAATGGCCTGACGCTCCACCGTGCTTGAAGTGCGTTTACCAGTGCAGTCAAACATCTTTACACAGAACAGTTTTGAATTCCCGCACACGTTCCCTGTCAATGACACTGACACATCATCTTACATCAGCACCACTAAGAAATTCCTCATATAAACACATCTGTTTGGAAGTTCTCTACCTCTTGTATTAATACCAAAGAATATTTCCGGAAAACCCGGCATTCAGAGGGGACCAGTTATAGCACGGGAGAGGGGAGGGGGTCGAAGGTTGTTTAGTATGTTCCCTGCTAGCAGCCCAAACATCGTCGGTGCGGCTGAACTGTTGACCGAACTACGGCTGTCTCTATTGCCGGTGTGTTAGCCGCATAGGACGCTCCGATGGTTTCTCGTAGCACGTTCAGTGTAGCTGACTTAAGTTGATACAATTCATTTTTAAAGCTGCCTCATAGGTAGAAGTCAAGAGGTGTACGGTGTGGAGACCATGGTGGGTTCTCAAAAGCTCCTCTTCGACCTATCCATAGTCCAGGCAGATTTTCATCGAAGTAGGTTCTGACACCTCCCTGGTTGTGAGGTGAAACGCCACCATGTTGTAGGTAAAATCTTTCCTTTCCAAACAACTCTCGGATGACAGGTAAACTCTCAGGAGTTACGGTACCTTCAAAGAAGAGTGGAACAATCAAACCGCTCTATGACAGAACACATAACAGATTAACACCAGGTAGAGTAACATGTTTCACAACGTGAACTTGAGGATTTTCAGGCGCCCAGTACAAGCGTTTGTAGCGGTTTGCACTAGCGTTCACTTTGAACTGCGCCTCAACAACCCAGATAAGAATTCCTGCAAACCGTTCACCCCCTCTCGAAGCACGACTTCAAACCACTCGCAATACTCCACTCCTTGTTGATAGCGTGCAGCGGTCTTGGAATGTAGACTTTCCACGTTACAGCCTTCAGTATTCGACGTACGCTTGATCGTCTTATCCCGCTTTCAATTGCACCCTGTTTCGCAGATTTTTGAGGTGACCTAGTAAAATGTTGCAACACAGCAGCGCTGAAAGCTGAACTTCATGTTTTCCGTCAGCCGGACGTTTACTTATGCACATTTTGAACTGTACCCTCGGCTTCAAATTTATCCTGAATACGATAAATTGCTGTATGTGTTGATTGCTGAGTTTCGTACACAGTACGCCATTGGCGTTGTACCCCCCATCATGTTTATTACTTCCAGTACCACTTCAGTACGGCCTTGCTCAAACGACTATCTTACCTTATTCACTTCGCAACTGTCATCTGCTGGTAAACGCGTGCCTAGATTTGCTGAGAAAACAATGGACTACGCTACCATGCAAACCTGCAATGATATGTCATTTTGTTCAAAAGATAATAATTATCAATGAGTGTCTACATTTTTCTGCACCCCTCTTCATACAAAGTGGTCAGCGATTCTGACTGTCGGAGTTCGATTCCAGGCCGGATGGGAGGTCTTATCCTCTCGGGATAGGGTGTGGTGTTGTCGTCAGCATCATTTCACCGCCGTCGGCGCGCAAGCCACCGAAGTGGAGCCACATAAAAAACTAAGTAGGCTGTCGAACAACCCCAGACAGTGTCCTCCGGACAGGATTGCCACACTGTCATCTCACTTCATATAACATAAGAATCACGTGTTTTGGGTCCAGCGCCACACTGGCCTAGTTTCGGCACAGGAGGCAGCGCTGACAGGCAGGTAAGTTGGCCGTAAACAGTCTGCAGCGCGCAGGCGGCGCGCCGCGGCGCATAAGCGCGACCACTTTAATCAGCGGCCGGTGCGCGCCGGTAATCCATTTGAGCTGAGGAGGGTGTGGCGCGCCGCACCGGTGGTTACTGCACGCCGTTGCCCCTGCATAAGCCGCTACCTGGGGAGCAGCGTCTAACTGCTGGCTGAGGCTTTCGGCGCTGCTCGAACTGATTCGCTACTAGTCATGCAGTGTAGAGCTCCGTTTCGATTCTACTTGTGTAATGACCGTTCCGTTGAGTATGGAAATATAGCTAGGTAATCCGCAAGCGCTAAACAGTCTGTTTCTTGGTTGTCCCTGATTCCCTCACTGATTTTGGCTTTCTCCTAATGATATTTTCCATTCCCTTACGTCTATTTCTAGAACACAATTTGTATCACTATAAGTCTGTGGATTACTAATTTCTTTCCTTTCAGTTTTGGTGTTAAGATTTTATTTTCGGTGAAAAAAAGGTTGTAAATAATTGTACTAATACCTTTCTTACGAAACGTTGAAAAGTTGTAAAGATTTTTCCCGTAAAATTGAATGAATATTAAATGTAAAATAGTTGTATGTCGACTAGCTGGCTTGGTCAGGGTTATACGTCCGTGTTATATAGAGTAATGAAGTGGTAGACGAATTATCGCTGAGCCCGCAGCGCGGGCAAACAGTTTAGAACGGTGCTGAGACGCCTACTATTTAGTCCAGCCGCGCACAGAGAACAGTGGACAGAGTAACGACGCGAAGTGTCTGTTGAGACATGGTCGAGAGGTAGCGGAGCTAGTACACACTGACGGAAAAAAGCACAAAATTGTGTGATGTAAACGAAAGCTGGTATGCGTGTTTCTATATATCAAAGATGCCTCATAAAATTTCGCACCAGTCGTATACGAATGGTCCTAGTGTCGCCACCACGAGGATGCAAATCAGGTTTGTTTTAAATACACATTGTAATGGTCGTGATCGTTGGCTACCTTTCAGACTGAACGTCGTGAGTTGTTGTTAGTCAAGAATGCTTTTAAGGTCGCAAAGACGCCATTATCAATACCTCACTGAATTTGAATGAGATCGTGTAATAGGGCTACGACAAGCTGCATGTTCATTGTGAAATATTTCAAATCGTTCAAATGGCTCTGAGCACTATGCGACTTAACTTCTGAGGTCATCAGTCGACTAGAACTTAGAACTAATTAAACCTAACCAACCTAAGGGCATCACACGCATCCATGCCCGAGGCAGGATTCTAACCTGCGACCGTAGCGGTCCCTCAGTTCCAGACTATAGCGCCTAGAACCGCACGGCCACTCCGGCCGGCGACATATTGCAGGAATGTAGCTACCGTACATGACTGATGGCAGCGGTGGTCACGAGAATGTTCGATCGCAAGAATACCGGGCTCCGGACGACCGCTTTACCCTATCTAGAGGGAAGATCATCGTGTTCGGCGTGGGGTATGACGCACTGTAATACATCTGCAGCAGCAGTGTTAGCAGCAGTTGGCACCACGGTGAAACAACGAACTGTTACCAATCTGTTACTGTAAGGACAGCTCCGATCCAGATACCCTGTAGCGTGCATTCCACTGATCCCAACCGACCGCCATTCAAGTGAGAGCTCATTGGAGGGCGGGGTAGAGGTCTGTCGTGTATTTCGATGACACCTGTTTCTGCCTCGTGCCAGTGACGACCGTGTGTCGGTTACAGCGAGACCAATTGATGCTTGTCTAAGTGCTAGACACAATGGGCCTACACCTGGAGGTATGGTCGGGGCAGCGATTTCGTATCACAGCAGAAGCACTCTCGTCGTTATCCCACACAACCTGACTGCTAATTTGTATGTTCATCTGGTGATTCGACCCGTTGTGTTGCCGTTCATGAAGAGCATTCCATGGGGTGTTTTCCAAGATGATAACGCTAGCCCACATACCGCTGTTGTAAACAAAATCCTCTACAGCGTATCAACATGCCACCTTGGCCTGTTGGATCACAGTATCTGTCACCCATCGAGCACACATGGGATATCATCGAACGACAACTCATCCGCAACCAGAATTTACGGTCTGTGTATTGAGCGACCAAGTGCAACATGCACAGGACTCCATCCCACAAACTGACATCCGGGACCTGTACAACACATTGCACGCACTTTTGCACGCTTGCTTTCGACATTCTGATAGTTACAGTGGTCAATGATGTACCAGCATTTCACATTTGCAGTAGCTTATCTCGCGCTTGCATTAAACTGTGATCTTGCATTTTTAATCACTTGAATACGATACCTAGACCAATTTAATCCCGTAATTTCATCACCCTACATTAATTTATTTGGTGCTGCCCTTTTTTCCCGTCAGTGTATGTAATGGCTCGGCGAATCTTTGGTATCGCCAGGCAAGGTCTAAGGCAAATAAATGGGCACTCTACAATCATTGGAAGAAGATGCCAATTCACATTAAGAATACTGTGGCTCCAGTTTTATTTACTGCGCAGTTGCAACAAGAGTCTGTGCCAGGCACCGTCACGAACACCGATGACACACTGATGACGACTCAACACAAAGGTAAGATCTAGCCAGTTATTTCATTAGACTTGTATACAGCTGTTAATTTCGACTGAATAATAGCAAGGTATTGGAAGGTGGTGTTTATCAGTTCTAACGAAATAGGTTCCGACCTATCTAGTATTAATAACCAGGGAAAATCCTAATGAATAAGAAGAAGTTACAAAGATTTTTTTTAAAGAATTAGTCAAACAAAATAACTAAGCGGTGAAGGAAGTACTAATTCATAAAGTTACAATTGTTAGCAAGGCAGTAATTAACCAAAGTGTTTAGGCCTACTAATTTCAAAAGTAATTTAAAATGCAGTGCTTAAAAAAGTAAATTCAGTAAGAGATATTTTTGTGCACTTTTTGAACTATACACAAGTTTTCATTTTACGCAGCTGCAATCAGTCAGAAGTGTTTGTCAGGTCATGAGGAAATAATGGGAATAGTTATGTAACGCAGTTTTCAGTAATTGTCAGTGAATAATAAAGAAAGTTGAAGTTATATTAGATCAAAAAGTCAGTGAAATGATTTCTAGCATTTCGTCATGCGTTTGCAATTGGAGCTTATCTCTGCAGATTACTTAACTGTGAATTACATGAGAGTGATTATTAATATGGCTCTGAACGTTACGATGTTTTACAGTTTAAATGCCAGCATTTAATAATGAAAAAGTAGAAATGCCTTTTGCGCAAAACTGACGACAGTAAGCATTACACGGAGTGATGTCACGATTTTTGTATTTTACGTAACCATTCACTGCCAAGGATATTCTGATGTTTTCCCTTCATTACTAAATTGTGTCCATACCTTATGATTCAACTGAAAGTATTGACCACTGTCACTTATCCATTTGAAGAGAGGCAATCGCAATACTTAACAATCTCGTACTATTTTCGCTTGACAGCAAACCAGTTATTCTTACATAAATTTGCCAGCAGTACAAATCAATAATTATAGGAACAGTAATTTCTGTCACGTGGTGAACTTGCGACCGCTAATATTCTTTATTTATTAACTAAATTAGTAACATTTTTTCCGAATTTTGGTAACTACTTTGATTCCATTTCATTATTCCCCTTTTAATTTAACCAAAATTCATTTTCTTATATTCATTGCTATAATCACTGAGCGCTGGCGATTCGGTTGAAGCAGCCCTTCCATTTCGCGGATTTCGTTTGTTCTTCGGAGTAGGTACTTTTCTGTGTGCAACAGATAACGTTAGATACGCGGTTCATTTAAATCCTAACTAACGGGAGGTGTAAAGGTTTGTTATAAGGTAAAGAGCAGCTGGGTAATCTCCCTGCCTCACTCCAGTTCTCATCTCAAAACTTCTACGAATTTGGTCGCTAAGTTTCACATTATAATTGATGTTTGTTAAAATTTGTTTAGTTAGAGCTGTGTTTTTAATGTGTTAACGCAATTCGTTAAGTGTTTCAAATGGTAACGTCTTATCAGCTGAGTCAAAGGCTTTCTTAAAATCAAAAAAAGTTATTACGAAATTCTTACATCTTCTTTCCACACATTCAATTACATGATTGGTTCGTTTCACAAATGGCTTCAAATGGCTCTGAGCACTATGGGACTCAACATCTTACGTCATAAGTCCCCTAGAACTTAGAACTACTTAAAACTAACTAACCTAAGGACATCACACACACCCATGCCCGAGGCAGGATTCGAACCTGCGATCGTAGCAGTCCCGCGGCTCCGGACTGCAACGCCAGAACCGCACAACCATCGCGGCCGGCGGTTCGTTTCACCTATCCCCCTGACTCAGATGATACAGTTACTGAGCAGTGTAAATAAAGTTTGAGTCTTATTTCAAATACGTGTCCCAAATACTTGGTTAAAGCTTGCGGTAGGTATAAAACATCATCCGAAATTCTACTGAAAGCTTTCTCAGAAAATTATTTTGAACATACTTGACTTCCTAACAACAAATAATTATAAGCAATTAGGGAGCGTCATGACGGATACAGGGGTTAGTGACCACAAGGCTGTTGTAGCGAGACTGAATACCACATATCCAAACCCACTAAAAATAAACGCAAAGTACATCAATTTAAAATAGCACATTCACGTGACATCTTTCTAAGAGAAAGTCTTCACTCGTTCCATATTTATTATGTAAGCGTAGACTCGATGTGGTCTAAATTTTTAAAAAAATTAAATAATATGACTATATTTGAAGGATATATAACACATAAATTAATAAATTAATAAGCAATCGTACTGATCCCCCGTGGTACACAAACAGACTGAGAACACTGATGAGGGAGCAACGGAAATAGCTTGCCGAATTGAAAAGAACGCAAGATCCCCAAGATTATCGAAGGTTCACAAAAGCTTCACAATTGTGATCTTATATAGCTTTGGTTACTGATAATAACTTGACACCAGTACCTGTGAGTTTAATTTGTATACTACAGCACTGAAGATGACCACTATGTGATTGAAAATCGATTTTGCTGTCAATAAACAATCAAAATTACGGCCAACGCTGACCTTCCTTCTAACTCCAAATTTTCAGAAAGTACGGAATCACCTCATGTGCTAAAGCATTTGTATTTTTTGTTTCTAGATCTACATCTACATTCATACTCTGCAAATCTCTGTCAACTGCACGGCAGTTCTAACCAATTCTCTTTTTCCATTCCATTCACTTACTGATTGCGGGATGAATGAATGCTTGAATGCCTCTTTGCGTGCTGTTATTAGCCTCATCTTGTCTTCGCGATCTGCATGGGAGTGATACGCAGGGGTTCGTAGTATATTCCTAGATTTGTCACTTAAAGTTGGCTCCAGAAACTTTCTAACTAGATTTTCACGGGGCAGTTTGAATCTAGCTTTAAGCGTCTGCTAGTTGTTTCAGCACCTTCGTGACTCTTCCTCATGGGTCGAACAACACTGCGGCCAGGGGTGCTGCCCTTCCCTGGATCCGTTCATGTCCACTGCTAGTGCTATTTACAACAGGTCTCACACACTGTAGCAATATTCCTTTGTACGATTGTTGAATTTCAATGAACCGCAGTCTGCCACAATGTTTAGCTGCGACTGAGGCTATATGATCGTTCTACCTTTTATCGCTACAGATTGTTCCACCCAGGCTCTTATATCAGTTGGCCGATTCGAACCATGGCTCTTAGGATACTTTTTTTTTGTGAAGTGTACGGTTTTACATTTATGAACATCTGAACTAAGTTGCCAAAGTTTCTACCACTTTCAAATGGTAAAAAAATTTCGTGGGATGTATCTACAGCTCCTCCCAAACACTACTTCATTATACTTGAACACAGTCAATTAAATTATCAGAAAAATTTTAGGTTACTATTAATATTATCCACATTGTCATTAACATACAATATGATTAGCACGAGTCCCTTCACACTTCCCTGGGGCACATCCAAAGCTGTTGCTTTCGTCATAAGTTCGTAGAGTTTTACCGTAAGTTAATAAGCACAACACGTACACAAATGGTTCAGATGGCTCTGAGCACTATGCGACTTAACTTCTGAGGTCACCAGTCGCCTAGAACTTAGAACTAATTAAACCTAACTAACCTAAGGACATCACACACATCCATACCCGAGGCAGGATTCGAACCTGCGACCGTAGCTGTCGCTCGGCTCCAGACTGTAGCGCCTAGAACCGCACGGCCACTCCGGCCGGCACACGTACACATATCAGAGACTTCAGTCATCAGTAATATATTCCTCTTCACTTTTTGGAACAGTCTGCCAACGATGGAGTAACTTCTCTATTCCGCGACTTTATAAATAACGTGATTTTGAGGCGAAGAACTCTTAGAGCCTTGTTTGGGGCTCATTTTCATCCGGAAAGGAAGTTTCCCGAAGGTTTCCGATAGCGAGCGGAAGAGGTGACATCTGAGGGCGAAAGATCAGGTGAAAAAATCTGGTGCTTTTCCAACCCAACTCCTGCCTAGTGTTTCAGTCCAGCAGTTCGCGAAAGGGTGTTATCGTGGAGTAGCACCACTTCATGCAGTCTTCTTGGTCGTTGTTCTCTGATTGCGTCTGCAAGACGTATCAGTTGTTTACAAAATGACAGGAATGATGGTTACACCTCGGAGGAGCAGTTTGTAGTACACTATATCGTCGTTGTTCCACCGGACTCATAACATTATCCTTTAGGGATGCCCGCAGTTCTTTGTGCGGGGAGTTGCCGCTTTGTTTGGCTCATTCTTTTCTTTTCCTCATTTTAGCATTAACACACCATTTCTCGTTACCAGTAACAATACAGGATAGGAGAAGCAGCCAGCACCAGCCATAGGGGGGGGGGGGGGGGGCAAAAATTCTGAAGATGAGCCGAAATCAGTAAATAAATATTATTGCGATCTCGACTGTTGATTTTAACTTAAACATAGCACCAGATCCTGAACTTCGTGAACAATGTTGTCTAAATTTATACACTGGTGTCACGCCTTCCTTCTGTCGCTTCCTATTGACCAGAAACCTCCAACGCTTGAAACTGCAATGGTGAAACCTCCCCTTAGAAAATTTAATGAATTACTGTGCTGAAAAACCCCTTACGTTATTTGATTTTCAAACAGCTGAGCAAAACTGAACGTACTCAGACATTTCTCTCTTTACTTATTCTGATCATCACTAAACTGACACACAATATTTTTAGCGCAACGCAATCTGACTTTCAATAATCCCTACAAAAGAATGGCCCTGACTAACATTAACCTATACGTTTCACAAATCACTTACCTCACAAAAATCTTCGTTACTCGAACTACTGCAATACAGCGAGCGCCAATACAGCCAGCTAAATAAAAGATTCTAACTACTGAAGTCACTAACTACTGACATGCATACTTAGCAAATGAAAGATTTTGATAGGGAACAAACAATGTATTTACCTTAATAGTGTTCAAAAGTCATAATATATATATATCAGTTCGTGACATCCAGTCTTACAAATTTACTGTCTCTAATGGACACACGTCCAGATCATCCGCTCTCAAAACTCCGCCATCTCTCTCCCCACATCCACCACTGCTGGCGGCTCACCTCCAACTGCGAAACGCTACGCGCTATTAACAGCCAACTGCCCAACACTACAATAGCAAATTCCAACAATGCAAACCAGCCACACACTGCACACAGCACAGTCAGTGATTTTCATATAGAGATTCACGTGGCGTTACCAACATAAAAACCTAAACAGCCTACTTACAATGGTTACGTGAACGGCATCATCGAAATTCTGAGTGGCATTCTGTATTGTTGGCGGACGAGTCATGTTTTAACTTCTCCTACAGTAATGGCTACATACATTTTAAACGCTACCCTGATGAACAGTCTCTGTCAGACTGCATTTTTAAGTGGAATAGGGGACAAACGGCAGTTTATATTTGGAGCGCCGTTGGCTATAGAATATGATGCCGCCTCGTACGTATCGAGGGCAGTCTGAACAGAAAGCGCTATATCGGGGATATTTTAGAGACTGAGGGAAAGCCCTCCTGCAGGCTGATAAAAATGCCATGCTTCAGCACGACAATTACTGGTCAGATATGGTGTCGAATGTGCAAGCCTTCTTCGAAGTGGGGAACCACGATTTCCTGCTTCCGTGGTCAGCACGACCGTCCTTCGCGTCACCGACCGAATGTCTGAAATATGGCAGCTTATTCATTCTGGTCCTCCTGCAAACTTTTACAGTACGAGAAAACATCTGTATCATCACGATATTATTGACCTTCCAAAATTTGGTTTCACCTATGTCTGCATGATTACTCTGCAGTACACAATTAAATGCCTGGCACAGGGTTGATCGAAGCATCTTCAAGCTATTTCTTTACCGTTTTACTCTCGAACGAGCATATAAATTTCTCTATACGAACTCTGATTTCTCTTACTTTATCATGGTCATTAATTCTACCAATGTAGGTGGGCTTCAACACAATACTTCCACAATCAGGTGAGAAAATTGGTGATTGAAATTTCAATAGAATATCCTGTTGCTGCGAAAAATGCCTTTCTTTTAATTATTGCCACCCAAATTCAGGTATCATGCCCCGCGGCATTCTCCACCTATTTCGCGATGGTACAAAAAATTAGCCCTGCTTTTACTTTCTCGATGTCCTCTGTGAGTCCCATCTGATGAGGATCCCACACCGCACAGAAACACTCCAAAGAGGGTGGACAAGCGTGGTGTAAGCAGTCTCTTTAGAAGACTTGTTGCACGTTCTAGGTTTTCTGCCAATAAATGGCACTCTTTGATTTGCTTTACCCAAAACGTTGTTTCTGTGAGCGTTCCAATATATTATTCGTCACTGTAAACCCCAAGTATTTACCTGAATTGACAGCCTTCAGGTTTGTGTGTTTTATCCTGTAACCGAAGTTTAATGAATTTCCTTTATTACTCATAATTAGTCACTACAAACTTTTCATTACTTAGAGACAATTGTCACATTTCGCACCATACAGATATCATGTCTAAATCATTTTACAGCTAGTTTTGATAAGCTCAAAACCTTACAAGAAGGTGGATTACTGCATCATCTGAAAGCAATAAAGGACGGCTGCTCAGTTTCTGTCCTGCGTCGTTTATGTTGATCAGGAACAGCAAATGGTGCATAATAATTCCTTGGGGAACGCCGGAAATTATTTCTGTTTTTCTCGAGGACTTCACGTCAATTACTAGCTCTGCGACTTCTATGACAGAAAGTCACGAATCCAGATGCACAACCGAGACTATACACTATGGGTACGTAATGTAATAAGAAGTCGTTGTGAGAAACGGTGTGAAAAGCTTTCTGAGCATCTAAAAATATTGACTCACTTTGACATCCCCTGTCGACAGCACTCATTACAGTGAGAATAGAGAGCTGGTTGTGTTTCACAAGAACGATGTTTTCTGAGTCCGTGTTGAACACAGTACGTTCCAAAATCCTACTGAAAATCGACGTTAGCGATATGGATCTGTAATTCAACTGATTACCACTATTTTATTTCTTGCGTATTGGAGTGACTCGTGGAGATTTCCAGTGTTAGGGCCCGGATCTGTTGTCGAGTAAGCAGTTGTTTATGGTTGCTAAGTATGGAGCTATTGTATCAGCATATTCGGAAAGGAACATGACTGTTATACAATCTGGACCAGCGGCCTTGTCTCTATTAAATTTTTAAGCTGCCTCTCTACACCGAGGATATTTACTTCTAAGTTACTGATGTTGGCACTTGTTCTATCTTAGAATTCTGCAATATTTATAAGTCCTGGTGAAGGAATTTCGAAAAATCGTGTTTAGGAACTCAGTTTTACGGCGCTGTCATTAGTGGCATCATCATTGTTATCGTCCAGTGAAGATATTGACTGCGTTTTGCCGCTGGTGTGCTTCACATATGATCAGATTCTTTTTGGGGTTTCTGCCAGATTTCGGGAGAGAGTTTCGTTGCGGAAATAGTTAAAAGCATCTCACATTGAAGTTCGCGCTAAATTTCGAGCTTCTGTAAAACTTCGCTGATCTTCGAGATTTGGAGTTATTTTAAATTCGGCATCTGGTTTTGTGGACTGTCGACAGTGTTCTAACCTATTTTGTGTACCATGAGAAATCAGTACCATCTCTTATTAATTTATGTGGTATATACATATATCTTTCGAATTCCATCGATACTATTTCTTTGAATTCAGTCAACATCTGGTCTACGCTTACCTAGTCACGCCGGAAGCATTTGAAACTGTATCTTAGAATGGCACCAAGTGAATTTTTATCTGCTTTTCTAAATAGATGTGCCTTAGGTTTATTTTTGGAGGGTTTGGATGTTACGGTATTCAGTCTCGCTGAAACTGCGTTTTGGTCACTAATCTTGTATCCATCATAATGCTCCGCATTTGCTCAGGATTATTTGTTGCTAAGAGGTCAAGGTCATTTTCGCAATCATTTACACTTCGAGTGGGCTCCTGAACTAATTGTTCGGAATAACTTTCTCAGAAAGCATCCAGTACTATTTCGGTCGACGTTTTATGTTTACCGCAAGCTTTAAACATGTACATATACCAATATATCGAGGGCAGACTGTAGTCACTAGCATTTAGAACTGTATATTTGAAATAAGACTCAAGTTTTCTTTGAACTTTCAGCAACTGTATCGTCCGAGTCAGGAGGTAGGTAAAACGAAGCAATTATCAATTTATTCCGGTTGTCAAGTATGCTCTCCACCCGCACTAACTCACAGGAACTATCTACTTCAATTTCACTATGAGGCAAAATATATCTGATGGCAATAAACACTTTACCACCACTTGTAATAAATTTATCCTTTCGTAACACGCTTAGGTCCTTCGAAAAAATCGGCTGAACTTATTTCCGGCTTTAGCCAGCTTTCTGTACCCATAACGATTTGAAATTCCGTCCTTCCTGTTAGGGATTGGAGCTCTCGTTCTTTCCCAACACAGCTACGACAGTTTACAGGTACAATAACAATTGCTGCCAGGTCTGTCTTCCTATGTTTTCTCCGCGCCCTTTTGGACTCACGCCCTTTCTGTAATATTCTGAAAGTCTATAACCGAAAAAAAAGGCTCATAATTATTTCTAATTAAATGACAAAACAGCGTAGATGGTAGACTGATTGAAAATCTGCTGTACATGCTAAATCAATACAGCAGTATTTTATTGATATTTCAAGAGACATATACAGTGCAAATCTTAAACCGGCATCATACATTAATGTATAGTTAGATGTCGTTTTATCAGAGAATTTCTCGTTAACAATCTTGCTACACTTTGAAACATAGTTAAAATCTGACGTTCCATGATATTTATCACGCAAGCTGTACGCTATGCAAATGTTCGAGTCATGCGAAGTCTCCTCTTGCATTTCGCGGTCGCACGAAATATTTCGTGTTTGCTGTTGCGATAGTCTAAAATATTAGTCATGTACTAAAAGTCGATGTATCTTTAATATTTTAGTTTGTACTGCCCTGTTTTCCTTACGCTTACGTAAAAGACAGGGCAGCAGTTGCCACTAGTGGAATATAAGAGTCAGTTATGTAAACGCTCGAATGAAAGAACAGTGAAAAAGAAAATGAAAATGAAATAAACATGAATGTAGAAAAAGTATTCTTTTTCTGCAAGTATAAAAGAGGACGAGATGCACGGGGACGTAACGCAAAAGAAAAAAAAAACTATTCCTATAAAAGAATTGGTGATGACAGCAGAAACAACAACAGCAGCAAGCTGTAGACGGTAATGAAATTCAATAATTTTTACATAAGAAAAATCATGGCCAAATACACTACTGGCCATTAAAACTGCTACACCACGAAGATGACGTGCTACAGACGCGAAATTTAACCGACAGGAAGAAGATGCTGTGATATGCAAAAATTAGCTTTTCAGAGCATTCACACAAGGTTGGCGCCGGTGGCGACGTGCTGACATGAGGAAAGTTTCCAACCGATTTCTCATACACAAACAACAGTTGACCGGCGCTGCCTGATGAAACGTTGTTGTGATGCCTCGTGTAAGGAAGAGAAATGCGTACCATAACGTTTCCGACTTCGTTAAAGGTCGGATTGTAGCCTATCGCGAATGCAGTTTATCGTATCGCGACATTGCTGCTCGCGTTGGTCGAGATCCAAAGACTGTTAGCAGAATATGGAATCGGTGGGTTCCAGAGGGTAATACGGAACTCCATGCTGGATCCCAACGGCCTCGTATCACTAACAGTCGAGATGACAGGCAACTTATCCGCATGGCTATAACGGATCGTGCAGCCACGTCTCGATCCCTAAGTCAACAGATGGGGACGTTTGGAAGACAACAACCATCTGCACGAACAGTTCGACGACGTTTGCAGCAGCATGAACTATCAGCTCGGAGACCATGGCTGCGGTTACCCTTGACGCTGCATCACAGACAGGAGAGCCTGCGATTGTGTACTCAACGACGAACGTGGGTGGACGAATGGCAAAACGTCATTTTTTCGGATGAATCCAGGTTCTGTTTACATCATCATGATGGTCGCATCCGTGTTTGGCGACATCGTGGTGAAGGCACTTTGGAAATGTGTATTCGTCCTCGCCATACTGGCGTATCACCCGGCGTGATGGTATGGGGTGTCATTGGTTACACGTCACGGTCACCTCTTGTTCGCATTGACGGCACTTTGAACAGTGGACGTTACATTTCAGATGTGTTACGACCCGTGGACCTACCCTTCATTCGATCCCAGCGAAACCCTACATTTCAGCTGGATAATGCACAACCGCATGTTGCAGCTCCTGTACGGGCCTTTCTGGATACAGAAAATGTTCGACTGCTGCCCTGGCCAGCACATTCTCCAGATCTCTCTCCGATTGAAAACGTCTCGTCAATGGTGACCGAGCAACTGGCTCGTCACAATACGCCAGTCACTACTCTTGATGAACTGTGGTATCGTGTTGAAGCTGCACGGGCAGCTGTACCTGTACACGCCATCCAAGCTCTGTTTGACTCAATGCCCAGGCGTATCAAGGTCGTTATTACGGCCATAGGTGTTGGTTCTGGGTACTGATTTCTCAGGATCTATGCACCCAAATTGCGTGAAAATGTAATCACATGTCAGTTCTTGTCTAATGTATTTATTCAATGAATACCCGTTTATCGTCTGCATTTCTTCTTGGTGTAGCAATTTTAATGGCCAGTAGTGTACATTTTCAAGTTAACTGGCTGACTCTCATACAGAAAGAAGAAAAATTTCTGTGCTGCATGGAGTAAGTACCTGCTACATTGTAAAGTAGCTAAGCTTCTCTCATCCCTTTCTATCCCCATTTTATTCGTTAAGTCTCGTCTGCTGATTTTTATCCTACTATTTCTCGCTTATCTAATGACCATTCTGATTCTTCTCCACACTGATTTCTGTTGTACAGTTTTCATAAGAAAGAATATTGTACAGGAACGCACAATGATCTAACTGATAACGTTCAAACAAAATACAGTAATTGTATGCGGGCGTTTGTTGTTTTTTATTACAGTACGTAGAATTACTACGCACAACTTCTGAAACTTGTCTGTTAAATGTAAATGTCACACGAAGATCAAATTGTCAATGTTCATTATGTATGATAGTTATCGAGAGTTCCTGAATGTTGAAAATCATTTATGCCAGAACGATCCTTCTCAAAATTAGAAAGAAGACGTCTCCGGTATCTTCACCCCTCTTTGAAATCCAAAGCGAATGATACGCCGCAAATTCATCATTTCCACTTGCGGTTCTATTTTATAACGCTTAAACAACGTTCATAAAATAATGTTGAGTGTTGGGCAGCGTCGGTGAAACTACCAAACAGTTAATGGCCACGTTTCGAGTGACTTCCTGTGATCCTCTTCACAGAGGTGCACTGCAATGAAGAGAACCGCAGCAAGTTACTCGAAACGTCGCCTGTTTAACTGTTTGGCAGTTACAATGACGCTGCCGAAAACCGAAAATTATTTAATGCAAAATGAAACCCGTCGTGGAAACCTGCGAACTTATAACGTTCATAAAATTCAAGCATTAAATTCAAGCATGTAATACCCAGTTCGTAAGTGCAAGACAAATGAAAGGAGCGATCAAAAATTACCGTTTGAAGGCCATGCAAATCCCTTGCCTACATGTCGTTGTTTATATGTCGCGCTGGGTTGCATATGTGTTGCTTCACTCACACACACACACACACACACACACACACACACACACACACACATATATATATATATATATATATATATATATATATATATATATATATATTCCGTTGACACTGGTTATTGCGTGAAATGCGTGATGTCCACTATCTGTCTGACAGGATTCCATCTACACATTGCAGAAATAAAGTTACAAATATCTGCCAAAATACGAGAAGAATGTGCCTGACTGCTGTAGGGAGAGGCATCCTGTATGTAGAATGACTTTTCGGTTTTATGGAAAACGAGATGACATACATATACTGGTGAAAGTAATTGGAAAGATTTGTGCCGGTTTCCTATCAAACCAAAATTTGCCGAGCTTTCATAACTTTTCTGCAGTTTACAAACAACGCCGGAAGAAAACAAAACTAAGTCATTCATAAAATGATCACATTTTACATATTTCACTTAACTGTTTGTTCTTAAAGAAGCTCGTTGGCCTTTGTAGCGAACGAGTGCAAGACGGAGATAACTTTAAGAATAATGCATCAGCACCGCTCAACAGATCTACTTAAGTACGACATTTCAGTATCTCTGTTGTTCAGAAGTACTATGCGAAATTTTTTCAGACACGTATGAATGTCCAAAGAATCAGGCACTTCTGGGACTACAGCCGTTATGAAATACATAAAATATATTCGCACTTGCGAATATGGGCAACCATCAACTGTGTAACTGAATAACAACACTGAAAAATTGTACCGGAAAAGGACTCGAACCCTGATTGCCTGCTTATCGCGAGAGGTCATTTTACCATGAGGCTTGCCGAGCATAACTCACGGCCAGCCCCAACTTCCATATGCCGTCAACCATGTGTCAACAGTTTGCATTGAACCCTTTTTCATGCACAGTCTTGTACAAGCGAGACACCTTAAAGTCGCTTCGTCTCTAGAGTCGCTGGCAACGGTCTAGCTGTCACGAACGTAAAAGAGGCTTTACTTGTAAGGATCCGCACCCCGTTCACATAAATCGTGCAATTCACAACTACAGGTTTAGGTCATTACCATCATCAGATCGGTTAAAAATAGACTAACAACCTAAGTTAAATT
Source organism: Schistocerca piceifrons (assembly GCF_021461385.2). NCBI lineage: Eukaryota > Metazoa > Arthropoda > Insecta > Orthoptera > Acrididae > Schistocerca > Schistocerca piceifrons. Next base: position 426,256,245 of record NC_060138.1, read on the forward strand.
ACCTGAAGCAGTTTCTGTAACAAATCTAGTGAAGTGTAAAAGATATGAACAATGGCCATGCATACCAGCCAGACATGCAATGATGTAAGTATCAACTTCGGTATCTATATATCCAGGTACAAAATAGGTTCTGGTAAACGCCTGTGTGCGTCCTGTATTGACACAAATACTTGATGCCAGTAAAGAGCGCTATAGCTATGGTACATTACTAACCAGTGTCGTAAGTTTAATAGTTAAAATTCAATATACCTAGTCATATGGCAAAAAGAGTGTCTGGCAATAAAACATGAACTGACATACAATATGTGGAAATAATATCCATAGTTCAAATCCGCATAAAATGTGTAAGGAGTAATAATATCGATCTTCTTGCCTGACAAAGTACTGAAACGTCCCCTTTGAACAATTATACCAGACTGTGGTTAAACTGATATGAATCGTCCCCTTTGAAGAATTATACCAGACTGTGCTTAAACTGACACACAATATTTTTTTAGCGCAACGCAATCTGATTTTCAGAAATCCCTACTAAAGAATGGCCCTGACTTACATTAACCTATGCGTTTCGCAAATCGCTTACCTCACAAAAATCTTGGTTACTCGAACTACTGCAATACAGCGAGCGCCACTACTGCCAGCTAAATAAAAGATTCAAACTACGGAAGGCACTAACTACTGATAGGCATAGTTAGCAAATGAAACATTTTAATAGAGAACAAACAATGTATTTACCTTAATAATCATAATATATATATAGCAGTTCATGACAAATTACAAAACTCCGCCATCTCTCTCCCCACATCCACCACTGCTGGCGGCTCACCTCCAACTGCGCAACGCTACGCGCTGTTCACATCCAGCTGCCGCTGCCCAACACTACAATGGCAGACAACAATGCAAACTAGCCACAGACTGCACACAGCACAGCCAGTGATTTTCATACAGAGCGCTACGTGGCGTTACCAATAAGAAAACCTAAACAGCCTACTTACAGTACGTAACACATAATTACATAAAAGTCAAAATAAAAAGCTTAAAAGTACATCGCATCAATTAATCAAAACCTTTCAGCATGGAAAAAGAATTAAACATAATCGTAAGTGTAAGATAATGAACAAGTCAGTGACTATTAATGAAAATCTCGATTGTCGATGACACATCGGGAGTGAAATCACTATCAAGTTCTTGTTTTCCTGTAGCGGCCCGCGGAGGAAGGGCCACTCTCCTGGCCGCGCATTCGGTACACATTTAGACAAAGAAAAATGAGGGAGAAAATGTAAAGAATAATACAGGAGTGTTGCTTCATATGCCGAAAGGAGAATAATTGAACCTACTGGAAAAAATGGAAATGTTCGTGCATACCAAACGGCAACGGGGATAGCTGCTGAATCTGTTTATCGCGAATGTTTATTTTGATACATTCAGAAACGAGCCACTTTGAGCAACGTCGAGCGCCGCAGCAGTTTGGCGTGCGGTTGTGTGCGCAGGCCACCGCAGAATAACAAGAACTTCATACAGAGAAGCCACAAAGCGGCGCCGGTGAGACTCCACTCCTGAAGTGTCATCGACTATCGAGATCTTAATTAATATTCTTTGTCTTCTTAATTAGTTTACAATTACGGCCGGCCGGTGTGGCCGTGCGGTTCTAAGCGCGTCAGTTTGGAACCGCGTGACCGCTACGGTCGCAGGTTCGAATCCTGCCCCGGGCATGGATGTGTGTGATGTCCTTAGGTTAGTTAGGTTTAAGTAGTTCTAAGTTCTAGGGGACTGATGACCTCAGTCGTTAAGTCCCATAGTGCTCAGAGCCATTTGAACCATTTTTTTACACTTACGGTTATGTTTAATTGTTTTATCTTGTTGAAAGGTTTGGATTTATAAGTTGTGCATGTGATGTTATTCTTGAACTACTTACCCCAACTTTTACACATTTATGTGTTGTTTACTTTGCCAAGCTAGGAGTTTTCTATTATTACTCTTTACACGTTTTCTGTGAATTTTAAATATGGTTTTCTTTCCACATATTAGATGTAAATTAAAGTTGTATTGTGACTTCTGAAATTTTCCCGGCGTATTTCTTATTCTAATAATTTCCGGGTATGCAGCCGGATCCCGTCGACATTCTGCCACGATATTTCGGCCCAGAGACGTCCGGCCATCATCAGGTGAGTACACAAAGTTGTGTACTCACCTGATGATGGCCGGACGTCTCTGGGCCGAAATATCGTGGCAGAATGTCGACGGGATCCGGCTGCATACCCGGAAATTATTAGAAGAATAAAGTTGTATTGCCAGATACTCTTTCTGCCGTAAGAAATAGTTTTAATTGAAGACTACGCAGACTGAATTTTAACTGTACTGGTTACTCATGTCACATAGTGTTGGTGACCTCTATTGGCCTTAGTTATTTGTATAATTACAATCGAGGATGCATCGACGCCATTACCAGCATTTATTATGTACTTAGATACACAGAAACGCCGGTTCTAGTCGCTTCAGTCTGCAACCGCGTGACCGCTACGGCCGCAGGTTCGAATCCTGCCTCGGGCATGGATGTGTGTGATGTCCTTAGGTTAGTTAGGTTTAAGTAGTTCTAAGTTCTAGGGGACTGATGACCACAGATGTTAAGTCCCATAGTGGTCAGAGTCATTTGAACCATACACAGATACTGATGTCGATACATCAGAATATTTTTTGGCATATAGGGCTGGTGTACATGACTCTTAATCATCTGACTATATTTCTTATTTTTTCTTGCGTATCACTAGGACAGCTATAGAAATTGTTTCAGTTTAGGTTGATACTTTTTTTAACTGGTCTGAAGACAGCAACGGCCGAAACCGGCAACTGTAAGTTGTAGAATTTACGTGATCTTGACGGACTCTTACAAATGAAGATGAAATGGACTCATATACAGACCTTACCTCTTCAATTGAGAGAACAGACTAATCGCTGAACGTCACAGAATGTTATTCAAAGTATCATCTTACTCTTACGTAGCACCATCCAAGGGACCGTTATCTGTGGTACGGTGTCAGCGAGAAACGATGCGTGTTACCTCTAGAGCTGGCCACAGTGTCCAATCAATGGCCGTATTTCATGTGTTATCCATTAGATTCAGTCGGAAACTCACGGTCGTCTCGCGGTGTAGTTCTTGTGAAAATACCAGTGAGTATTCTCCTTGTCATTCTGTTGATTACATTATGTCTACTTTTGATTCCAGTTCTTCCATAGTCAGGACATCCTCCAAGTTGTAGAACATACCAGAAGAACGAGTATACACAATAAATATTTACAATTAACAACAAATACTACTATGCTAATGTACCTTCCACTGATCTCAATTGGAATGATCATCATGAATGTGGAATGAGTAAAAACATTTGAACACACTTTCGTTTATGAAGTAATAAACTCTGAACAGATGAATCATTTTACACCGCTTATTTACAATGACTGAAATACTGCACTGAATTTGTTCAGAAATCATATTGTACTAAAATTCGCATTATTTTATATTATTAGTATCTCTCTCTCTCTCTCTCTCTCTCACACACACACACACACACACACACACACACACACACACACGAACTGAGCTGTTCGTTTCGAATGGAGATATACAGTTTGAGGCAAATAGATGTAACCATTAAATGGGTGTTCTCTTTCTTATTTTTGCTCAGATTGCCGGCCGAAGTGGCCGAGCGGTTCTAGGCGCTACAGTCTGGAACCGCGCGGCCGCTACGGTCGCAGGTTCGAATCCTGCCTAGGGCATGGATGTGTGTGATGTCCTTAGGTTAGATAGGTTTAAGTAGTTCTAAGTTCTAGGGGACTAATAACCTCAGAAGTTGAGTCCCATAGTGCTCAGAGCCATTTGAACCATTTTGCTCAGATTAAAACATGACATTCCGATATTCCATTGAGGAACGAAGGAAGAGAGAAGTCTTTCAGACCACAAACACGGGAGAAGAAACCTTGAATGCCTGGGCCAGACAGGGTTCACCATCCTGCCTGACAGTTGGCAGAACCTACGAGAAATTCGTTGGTTGGTTGGTTGGTTTGTTGATTTGGGGAGAGACCAAACAGCGAGGTCTCGGTCCCATTGGATTAGGAAAAGAACCATCCCGGCATTTGCCTGAAGCGATTTAAGGAAATTACCGGAAACCTACATCAGAATGGGAGGACGCGGATTTGAATCGCCGTCCTCTCGAATGCGAGTTCAGTGTGCTAACCACAGCGCCACCTTGCTCGGTCCTACGTGAAGACTGTAAGGACGAGGTCCGTTTAAGACGACTGTAAGTGAAACAGCGGTAGAAAGAGATCTGTCCTACATAAAGTGATTACCATCGTCTTCCAGGAAATGATGGTAGCCAGCCCAACCAAGCCCTAGGGCAGATTTTCTCTAGACTTTAACATTTTTCAAAGACCAGTGGTTAGAATTTTGGAACACGATCTAGGAATGAAGCCATTCCACTTGATAACTGTGCAGCAGCTCACAAATTGGACGAACAAGCACGTGTGAGTGCTCCACAAATTATGCACTCAGAGCCTGACATCGTGTTCATGTTTTCGGCCGAAGCAATATTCCACGTCAGCTATCGTGTGAACAAGCACAGCTGTGTCACCTGGGAGACCGAGCACCCCCCGGACCTTAGAGAGCCCATGTGGGATCCCCCCCCCTCCCCCCCTCCACACACACACACAAGGTAACATTTGATGTGAAGTGAGCAAATATGAAGAGACTCACCCTAATTTTTTGAAAAACGGATCGTCAGGAGAGAGAATTACTTTGCCCTGTTCAGCACGTTAATGGAGCGACACGTTTGGTAAACGTTGGACTCGCGGGAGTGGTCCTCTCCCATGACCATCACGTTCCCCCGACCTGACGCTATGCGATTTATGGCTGTGAGGCTTGGTGAAGCACCCTGTCTGTGCCAACAAACCTAGCAACTTGGACGACCTGAAGCACCGCATCACTGAGGTCATTGCTCCTACCCATGCCCAAATGGCCCACTGAGGCAGACTCATATAAGTACACTGACTGGGGTGGATTCAAAATTAAAAATCGGCAACCTAACCCCTGCCTTGTTATTACACGTGATCAAGCACTCATTTAACGTTAACATCTTTTTGCCGCGCCCTGTATTTTACACTACTGGTCATTAAATTTTGCTATACCAAGAAGAAATGCAGATGATAAACGGGTATTCATTGGACAAATATATTATACTAGAACTGACATTTGATTACATTTTCACGCAATTTGAGTGCATAGATCCTGAGAAATCAGTACCCAGAACAACCAACTCTGGCCGTGATAACGGCCTTGATACGCCTGGGCACTGAGTCAAACAGAGCTTCGATGGCGTGTACAGGTACAGCTGCCCATGCAGCTTCAACACGATACCACAGTTCATCAAGAGTAGTGACTGGAGTATTGTGACGAGCCAGTTGCTCGGCCACCATTCACCACACGTTTTCAATTGTTGAGAGATCTGGAGAATGTGCTGGCCAGGGCAGCAGAAGAACATTTCCTGTATCCAGAAAGGCCCGTAAGGACCTACAACGTGCGGTCGTGCATTATCCTGCTGAAATGTAGGGTTTCGCAGGGATCGAATGATGGGTAGAGCCACGGCTCGTAACACATCTGAAATGTAATGTCCACTGTTCAAAATGCGTCAATGTGAACGAGAGGTGACCGAGACGTGTAACCAATGGCACCCCATACGATCATGCCGGGTGATAAGCCAGTATGGCGATGACGAGTACGTGCTTCCAATGTGCGTTCACCGTGATGTCGCCAAACACGGATGCGACCATCATGATGCTGTAAACAGAACCTGGATTCATCCGAAAAAATGACGATTTGCCATTCGTGCACCCAGATTCGTCGTTGAGTACACCGTCGCAGGCGCTCCTGTCTGTGATGCAGCGTCAAGGGTAACCGCAGCCATGGTCTCCGAGCTGATAGTCCATGCTGCTCCAAACGTCGCCGAACTGTTCGTGCAGATGGTTGTTGTCTTCCAAACGTCCCCATCTGCTGACTCAGAGATCGAGACGTGGCTGCACGATCCATTACAGCCATGCGGATAAGATGCCTGTCATCTCGACTGCTAGTGATGCTAGGCCCTTGGGATCCAGCACGGCGTTCCGTATTACCCTCCGGAATCCACCGATTCCATATTCTGCTAACAGTCATTGGATCTCGACCAATGCGAGCAGCAATGTCGCGATACGATAAACCGCAATCGCGATAGGCTACAATCCGACTTTTATCAAAGTCGGAAACGTGATGGTATGCATTTCTCCTCCTTACACGAGGCATCACAACAGCGTTTCGCGAGGCAACGCCAGTCAACTGCTGTTTGTGTATGAGAAATCAGATGGAAAATTTCCTCATGTAAGCACGTTGTAGGTGTCGCCACCGCGCCAACCTTGTGTGACTGCTCTGGAAAGCCATTGATTTGCATATCACAGCATCTTCTTCCTGTCGGTTAAATTTCGCATCTGTAGCACGTCATCTTCGTGGTGTAGCAATATTAATGACCAGTAGTGTAATTACAAGTGTCATTAAGGAATAAATGTACTGGAAACCAGTAGTTAACATACCTAGTTCCCTAAAAATGCCTCTGCATGACGTGTTCACGCCGCAAATGATTCTTATTACATGGTTCTGTACGCCGAAAACTTTAGCATGGTTTGATGAGTTAAGCCAAAAAATAATCCTTCATGACATTATGGAACGAAAGTAAGCATAATATGTCAGTTTTTTCATTTTTATGTCCTCTGTGTCTGACAATATTCGCTTTGCAAATAGAGATTTTCAGCAATTCTGAGGTGCGTTACTCCGAGTTGAACTTATTACGAGCTGTAATCCCAAGAATTTAACACAGTTCACTTCTTCTATCAGTTTTTCATCATATTTTATACTTATGCTGGGTAGAAATCTCTTACATGCTCTGAACTGCATCTAGCGTGTTTTTCATACTTTGGTGACAAAGAAATGGCTAGGAACCATTTGTTAATGTCCCTGAAAGTTTATTAACCGATCATTCTGAGACTAAACTTGATTTCCTATTTATTGCAATGTCCGTATTATCTGTAAACAAAACAAACTGACATCTGGTAATGTTAATGATGAAAGGTCACTGACGTATACAACAAAAATTAAAGTATGAATATGGTGTTGGGGATTGAGTTCCAGAGTAAATATGAGGCATATGTAGATTGTAAGTATCAGATGATGGAACTGAATACTGTTGAGTGAAGAAAAAGGGTTAACTTCAAAAATGCACTCAATGATGAGAAACTGGTGACTAGTTTGCATTCTGCACAGTGCTTAATGGATGAGATGGTGGTTGAGAAAGAGATAAGGAGTAAAGTAAATGGCACAAGGGGATTTCGGAGGATATGAAGGCAGAATTATATCACTTATAGAGAAAAAACAAAGATGTGTTTTCGTAAAAACCAGGGAAGGTGACCGATTTTGATTATTCACTCAGGGTGAATCCACATGAATCCATTCAGGTCGGGTCATACCCTACAGCACTAGCAGACAGGGAGGCATTTAGAGGAGAACTACAACGTATGTTACAATGGTGAATCGTGGAACAGTGCTGAAGTGAATATTGTAACCCAAAAGCAGTTGCCAGGAAAGACAAATCGCTGCACTTGGTTCTAGATGCTAGAGGCTGAACAAAATAATTCTAAAGGAAACTGATTTTAGGGTTCAAAAACGTAACAACTATGGATTTGTCCACTGGGTTTTGGCAGGTGCCTTTAACAGTGGAAATCAGAAAGTATTCTGCCTGCCTGTTTGAAGGCAGGGCCTGTCAATACAAAGTAGTCCCTTTTGGACAGTAGCTGTATTCGTGAGAGCTCTCCGTTATGTGCTGGTAAGTGAACTAGAGAAGACTGACAATTTACGTACACGATATCCTGATTGCTACATCAACTTGGAGGACATCATAAACAGTGTGAAAAGCAGTGACACTGGATTCATACGTTCTGAAGTAATGTGGAATAAAAAGACAGCCAACCCTATAGCTGAGGTAGTGAGCTTTCCTCCAGGTACATCGATTTATGAACAAGAGAGATAAAAGCTAATTATTGGATAACTGGCAAAAGGGGTCTTACTGAGAAAACACAGTTTCAGTTTAAGATACAAGCCTACAAAGTAGAAGGTGGGTCACCTAGTATTAATAAAGACAAAGGAACAGTCAAAGGATTTAGATGGTGAGATGAAAAAGCTTTTTCAATTGTACCATGGCGCATTCGCTGTGGTAAGCTGCCCTCACCAAAATGCTTACAGGTAGGAGTACCCCGGTCACCTAAACCATTGGGACTCAGGAATGTAACTGAGCTACGACTGTACAAACAGCCACTGTAGTGGGGTTTAATCCTTTTTTATATAGTAAGAATAGGTGTTTACTTAATGGTACACAGATATATTGAGGATAACTTATCATGCGTAAGTTAGCGAAGTGTTTTTTTTATTATTGTTATTGACTCCTTGCTGTATACTATATACATATGTGCTTAGTTTTAAGAATTTCCTGGCTGGCCTAGTGGCTTTCATGTTTATCACACGGAGTTGTGGAACATCTGGTTGCCACATCTAATACTCTTATAGTGACTAGTTATACAGGCTACAACAGTTGTACTCACTGTACAGTACTTATATGTACATGATAGGATGTGAATGTAAGAGAGGGACATTGAGTGGCATTTTTCACATTGTTTATAATGATACAAATATTGATTCAATTTTTCATTAGTGGTGACTGTGATTTGGACACACGCCAATTTCTTTTTGGTGTGTGGGGGTGGAGATAGTTCAGCATGGGATTGACTGATATAATATGGAATTTAATGGTATTCATATAATATGGTCTTGTATTCATTGGAGAAATGTTTCTATTTGGCGGGATATTTGATTTGTTTTTTTATGTTTAGGATTACTTACTTTCAGGGGAATCTAGGCTGATTTGTGGGTTATGTTGTTCCATGGGTTATTTTTTATATTTGATTTTATTCAGTTTGTAGTGCTGCTATTTTCATTGGTCACTGAGCAGCTGTTAGATTATTGTTTAGGTTATAACTAGAGACAGGGTCGATACTGGAACCTACCATGAAACCCATCATATAATAAATCTGAGTACTATTCCGGTCACATATTTTCTTAGTTTCAGGTTGGTTAGAGGAACCTTGTCTCATTGTTGCACAGTGGGAACGATCTGGGCCATTTGTGTTCTTGAATGGAACAATTTGTTGTGAGCAAAAAAAAGTTCAGCAATCAGCATGTATTTTTTGGTTACACTACCATCTGTATGTCTGTGTCAGGTTTCGCCCTGAAATTTGGCTTTAACTGTGTCACTTCTGGATAGCAGAGGCGTTCTTGGTACCTAGACACCTTTGCTGATAGGAAATTGATCGGGTGAATTTTGTTTGTTCCTGGCAGAATTGGGTTAGCTGACTGGCAGGAGAACCTGAGAAACGGCGCCTGAGGCCCGAGATGCAGCAATGATGCAGGGGCACACCACAGAAGACAACAAAAGGTGCAGTGCTTACTGTATATGCTGCGTAAGAAATATAGTGAATCTAAATTAGAAAAAAAGAATTCAAAAAAGACAATATTTAGAGGATTTTAAGATTAATTGTTGGTCCATTTTCGATTCGTTTATCTTTTGTAACTCACAACCTCTGGCCAGTCATATCAGCATCATGGAAATGCTGATGAATAAATGTATTTAGCGCCAGTTTAGCTAAGTTAGGGTAGGAAGTGGTTCAAATGGCTCTGAGCACTATGCGACTTAACATCTGAGGTCATCAGTCGCCTAGAACTTAAAACTAATTAAACCTAACTAATCTAAGGTCATCACACACATGCATGCCCGAGCCAGGATTCGAACCTGTTTCAGACTGTAGCGCCTAGAACCGCACGGCCACTCCGGCTGGCCTAGGGTAGAATGTGCTGCCGCGTAAGATAATATACGGTCTTGTTCATTTCGATTTTTCTGCTATCATATGTAAAGTTTATTTTGTGTATTATTTCATTTCTGAGAGCGCAGATTGGGTTTGGTGCTATTGCGACACCATGCACTGCGTTTATGGAATACCAAGTGGGGGTAATTTTGAGCGTACAAGCTGTGGCTAGAGTTTAGAGCGGCAGTTTTGCCCCGCAGATCACGTGGATGGCAGTTGCTACGGGGCCGTGGCGAGCGGCTAGCATTTACGCGACCTTGGAAAAACCGAGCGCTTGGCAGCGGCGCGTATGGCCGTGTTCTCGTGCTTGGAGGAATTTATATTCCAGAGAAAAATTTTTAAAAACAAAACTATGAGTGACACGGAGGTTGGCGTTCATGGACAGAAAAATATGTAAAACTGAATTATCTAGACGCACCACAAAAATATAGAATAGTTGAAAAGTTACTGCCATCTTAAAAATTGTAAAGTTGTGAAAGTTCAAACGCTTAAATTACAGCAATGCTTTAGCCGATTCATGCAAACAAAGTGTCTACGGACGCGGTTCGTAGAGTTTCATTGAGCAATCGTTGCCGATTTATCTGAATCTGTACATCTGTACCATTTCTTTAATGATAGGTCGGAATATGAATTCGACTGAGAGAAACTGTGTTTTTGGTAATAAATAATTTTAAAGAGACGAAACTAGCAGCAGCATTCTAACGTTTAAAGAGATAGATGAGTAATTAAGTGTGTGTTTTTATTTGTTTATTTCTGTTTAGTATCAAAAATCCAGGAAAAGCAAAATCAATCCCCAAGAACATTATTTGTGAAAAAACGGTGGCAGATACAGAAAATTGGAGCTTAAATTGTTATTTCCCGGAAATTTTCCATATTTTTCAATGTATCATATGTGTTCTTGTGTTTAGATTTAAAATATTCGTAATTCTTTTTGTCAAACATTGTTTTGAGTTGGGCAGTCGTTTCGAGGGAGGATAGGGCGGCTATCTTTGAGCACAGTTGGTTCTGAGCGACGCCAAGAGCCGGACGTGCCCCGCATCTGGAGGTAGTAGTGGGTTGGTAGCCACGTTCGAAAGCGACCCAGTGGAGCTCAATATAGTGGTTCGGGACAGCAAATAAGAGTGTATTTTGTGAATTGTGAACAGACGGTCGAGTGCCGTGATCGCGACATATCAATTTTATAGTGAAGTATTACAGCATCAGTTGTTAAGGGCGCCCTTACGTAAAAGACTATAAATCAACGTGAGAGATTCACTATTTTAAATTTCAGCGAAATACCCGCCTGCATTGCTTTCTTTATATTTTATTTCAGCTTAAAAATTGAGTTTGTGACAGGTGTGAGGTGGCACCCTATGACGAAAAACGTAGCCGAAAATTGAGACCAGCCACACCTCTAGGCTGCTCAATTAAGCTGAGTGTAATAAATATATACATTTTCGTGCCATAGCGCGTGGGGGCTCGAGCAAAACTATTCAAACGCCAATGCGTAGTGCGCAGTACCGTTGTACCTGATAGCTTAGTTTATGTCTCTTTCCTAATGACATCATTTTTTTCCTGGCAGAGGTGAGTTGAAGAATTTTGCATTATTTCATGGTTCATTCTAATATTCTAATGTACTGAAGGAGGTATTGTGACTTACGCAATCACATGCCCTTCAAAGATCACAAAATATGCCACTAGCATGAAATTTATTTCTGATGAATTAAGTTAATTTTCATTGTATATGTAGACAGCCTTCTCAACACCAGAATCCTTAAAAAATATTGTTTGTCTGCAGATGGTTAAGAAGCCGATTGTATGTTATCTTTTCTGAAAGTTTTGAGAATGCTGCAATTTCACAGTATTTCTTTATCTCCTTTCTTAAACGACGGCTTAACTTCAGCTTATTTCAGCCATTCAGGAAATGTTCCACTGATAAAAGATTGGTTACGCAGGTAGCTTAATACGCAACTAAATGCAGAAGCAAGCTCTTAGTTCATTTCGTTAACAATTTTTCTGCCGTCATTGCACTATAGTAAACTGTCTGTGCGATCTGTCGGTGTGATTTTCCCCTGAACTTCATGCCAATTATTCGATATCTCGCAAAAACAGAAAGATGGCGAAAGGCTGCACGTTTTGCGATCTCCAAATCAAAAGTCCTTTTAGCATTAAGTACTCGCAATAGCCATCACATACTCACATCATTCTTCAGATGCCAGGGATTCTGTGTGCGTAGCTTCACAAATCCTTAATAATTTCGGGAGGTTTGGGGAACATTTGCTTGTGCACTGGTCCCTTAGTTCCTGTAAATTACGGTTCGGTAGTTCGTAGGCACGGAGCAAGCTCCTGATAGCGTCCAAGATAAACTACTGGCCATTAAAATTGCTACACCAAGAAGAGATGCAGATGATAAACAAACGGGTATTCATTGGACAAATATACTAAAACTGACATGTGATTATATTTTCAATCAGTTTGGGTACATAGATCCTCAGAAATCAGTACCCATAACAACCACCTCTGGTCGCAATAACGGCCTTGATACGCCTGGGCATTGAGTCAAACAGAGCTTGGATGGTGTGTACACGTACAGCTGCCCATGCAGCTTCAACGCGATACCACAGTTCATCAAGAGTAGTGACTGGAGTATTGTGACGAGCCAGTTGCTCGGCCACCATTGACCAGTCGTTTTCAGTTGGTGAGAGTTCTGTGGTGAATGTGCTGGCCAGGGCAGCAGTCGAACATTTTCTGTATCCAGAGAGGTCCGCACAGGACCTGAAACATGCGGTCGTTCGTTATCCTGCTGAAATGCAGAGTTTCGCAGGGATCGAACGAAGGGTAGAGCCACGGGTCGTAACACATCTGAAATGTAACGTCCACTGTTCAAAGTGTCGTCAATGCGAACAAGAGGTGACCGAGACGTGTAACCAATGGCACAACATACCATCATGCCTGGTGATACGCCAGTATGGCGATGACGAATACGCGCTTTCAATGTGCGTTCACCGCGATGTCGCCAAACACGGATGCGACCATCATGATGCTGTAAACAGAACCTGGATTCAACCGAAAAAATGACGTTTTGCCGTTCGTGCACCCAGGTTCGTCGTTGAGTACACCATTGCAGGCGCTCCTGTCTGTGATGCAGCGTCAAGGGTAACCGCAGCCATGGTCTCCGAGCTGATAGTCCATGCTGCTGCAAACGTCGTCGAACTGTTCGTGCAGATGGTTGTTGTCTTGCAAACGTCCCCATCTGTATCGAGACGTGGCTGCACGATCCGTTACAGCCATGCGGATAAGATGCCAGTCATCTCGACTGCTAGTGATACGAGGCCGTTGGGATCCAGTAAGCCGTTCCATATTACCCTCCTGAATCCACCGATTCCATATTCTGCTAACAGTCATTGGATCTCGAACAACGCGAGCATCAATGTCGCGATACGATAAACCGCAATCGCGATAGCCGTTCCATATTACCCTCCTGAATCCACCGATTCCATATTCTGCTAACAGTCATTGGATCTCGAACAACGCGAGCATCAATGTCGCGATACGATAAACCGCAATCGCGATAGGCTACAATCCGACCTTTATGAAAGTCTGAAACGTGATGGTACGCATTTCTCCTCCTTACACGAGGTATCACAAGAACGTTTCACCAGTCAACGCCGGTCAACTGCTGTTTGTGCATGAGAAATCAGTTGGAAACTTTCCTCATGTCAGCACGTTGTAGGTGTCGCCACCGGCGCCAACCTAGTGTGAATGCTCTGAAAAGCTAATCATTTGCATATCACAGCATCTTCTTCCTGTCGGTTAAATTTCGCGTTTGTAGCACGTCATCTTCGTGGTGTAGCAATTTTAATGGCCAGTAGTGTAAGTTACAACGGCTTCCGATCAGGCGAACTTTGTGGCCAAGACATCAAAGTGAGTTCGCTATGTTCGCCCTCAATGTAATGTATCATGACTCTAATCTTCTGAAATGGACAGTTATCCTGCCGGAAGATATTATCATCGTCGGGGGAGACATGAAGCATTACTGGATGCAGGTGGTCCGCAGTAATGTTCACATCGTCCAGAGGTCCTCTAGGATTTCAAGTCAATGTCCGCCATAGTAAAATACTGCCATTACTGGCCTACGTTCGGGGCGTGGGCAATGTTCAAGCAACCGTTTGTGTGGGCGACGGCGGATTCGGATACGACCGTACACCTAGTGTAATAAGAAATGCTAGTCTTCAGATGAGTCGATCCGATTCTATTGATGCTGTATTCATTGCAACTGATCATGACGTTAGTTCAACATGGTAACAAGTGGGAGGGGGGGGGGGTAGTCCGCTGCAGAGACCCTTTTCAGTAACGTGCACTGAACGGTGTGCTACAAAACATTTGTGCTCGCGCTATCACTGTAATCCAAAATAAAACGGCAAATCAAAAACACCTTCAGCTGTCTATATTTGAAATTTTATTTTACTTATTCTACCTGTTCCCGCATTTCGCAACGCCAACTTCAAACTCCCTAACCGGCTTGTAGCAAGAATACAGTCCGATGAGCAAACGAAAAAGGAACCAGTATTCAGTATCCCGTATCCGCAGACTTACTTTTTTTGACAAAGCGATCCTTTCGTTCTTTCATCAGTTGAGTTTTCAATTGATGAACGAAGGGATCGTATTGTTAAAAAAACTTAGTCCACGGATACGGGTTACAGAACAGCTGTCAATTTTTCGATTGCACATAAGCGGATTCTTCCTACACATCCAGCAGGGAGCTTGAAGCTGGCGTAGCGAAACGCTAAAACTGGTCACATACGCAAAATAAAATTTCAAATAGAGACGGCTGAAGGTGTTTTTGATTTGACATTCTATACTGAACTGCCGACGTCCCTCTACCTCCCTGTATAAAAGTGGGCTTAAAGAGAATCCCTGTAATCTGTCGTCAGATCTACCAGAGATCGCTGCCTATTCTACTATGCACAGCGGGCAAGTTTCCGACCTCCACATTCTGTTATGAGGTGTGGACGTCCAACACGCATGTCACCTACTTGTAGTTTCACCGTCCTTCAACTACTTTTCATAGATATTCATGACAGTAGGAGGCGAGCATCCGACTAACTACGCCATTTCGCAGGCACTGACCCCTATGTCCAAGTCTCTTATGTAGTATTCTCAGCATGTGGCATATATAGTCGCTATAATGATTCACCGTTCCTGTTTAAACTTATCAATATGAAAAATTTAGATAGTGACTGCTGAGGGTGGAAACCACTCATTAGGATAGGAACCGTATATGAACAGTGTTGTTAAAAATGTTGCTATCATAACGATGCCGGAAGTATGCCTGTGAATTACCATGCAATAGTTTTTGGAAAACTGTAACCAAGAGCTGCAGTATGGCCACACAATATCAGAAGACGACGGCTTTAGTCGACAACGGGTGGCGTCCCGCGGCATGGTTTTGTTTTACCCGGAAAGCGCACGATCCCTCCGGAGGTGTGAAACGGCTGTTTACACGGCACGGCGCGCAGCAGCGCGGGCGAGAACCGACGGAAATAGGGCGGCTGCTACCGCGGCTCCGCTGCCGGTCACGGCTAATTTAATGCCGTGCCGTAATTGCAACTCGCCGAGACGAAAATCCGATATAAATCTTGGCGCTAAGCTACAAATGAATCGGAATAATGCTGCTAATTACTCGGTTACAGCCGCTCGCGCCAGATGCTGCTGCGCTCCATTGTGCTGACTCGCTCCTCCGGTAGTGAGCGCACGTCCCAGATATTAATTAGAAGAGAAACCATTATCGGTTACGCCGTTCACGTTCTCGGATCCGGAGGCGTGTTCCTCTCCGTGGGCAGTGCCTTGTTCCGCCTCCTCGGAATGCTCGCTGGCGAGGTGGTCGGCAAGATGCTGCATTATCGAGGTGCCATGTTACTGAAAAATACGTGATGGAAATCACCGCCCGACACTTCGGAGCCCCTTTTACATGAGTGGGTTGTTCGTCTCGATTGACTGACTACTCGTGGCGGGGAAGTCTACCGCCGCGCCTCTGGCGTGGTATTCCTATGCTGTATGGAACTGGACTTTTTTACATGTCTTTACAAATATTGTGCGTGTTCTGGGTTCTGTGTGCTGTTCTTTTTGGTATCCATGCTTTTAGTGTTAAGGACGATTCACATTAGACGTCAACGTAATGGTAGGAAATTTCACTGTCACATGATAATGTGTTCAGATGAAACTTGAAACCACCTGGCAGAGTAAAACTGTGTGCCGGACCGAGACTCGAACGCGGGACCTCCCTCATTCTGGAAACATCCCCCAGGCTGTGGCTAAGCCATTCTTCGCAATATCCTTTCTTCTAGGAGTGCTAATTCTGCAGGTTCGCAGGAGAGCTGCTGTGAAGTTTGGAAGGTAGGAGACGAGATCGAGATACTGGCAGAAGTAAAGTTCTGAGGACGGGGTATGAGTAGTGTTTGGGTAGCTCAGATGGTAGGGCACTTACCCGCAAAAGGTGAAGGTCCCGAGTTCGAGTCTCGGTGCAGCACATAGTTTGAATCTGCCAGGAAGTTTCGTATCAGCACACACTCCGCTGTAGAGTGAAAATCTCATTCTGGAGGTGAATGTTGGTTAATAGTTCTTTACGAGGTTGTTAGTAGTACATTATTAAGATGATAAGGAATCGGCATTTTTGAAAATGACTGAGTAAACTAATAGCATTACGAACTACCTACACTAGAATTTACATTGAAGCGCCAAAGAATCTGGTGTAGGCATGCATATTCAAATACAGAGATATGTAAACACGCAGAATAAGGCGCTGCGGTCGGCAACGCCTATAGAAGATAACAAGCATCTGGCGCAGTTGTCTGATATGTTACTGCTGATACAATGGCAGGTTATCAGGATGTAAGTAAGTTTGAACTTGGTGTTACAGTCGGCGCACGAGTGATGGGACACAACATCTCCGAGGTAGCGATGAAGTGGGGATTTTCCTGTACGACCATTTCACCAGTGTACCTTGAATATCAAGAAGCCGACAACGCTGCTGCTGGAAAAAGATCCTGCAACAACAGGACCACCTTTAATCGAAGACAAACGTTCAACATGAGAAGAGTGCAACGCACCCGCAAAGTTCTGCGGCTTTCAATTCTGGCCCATCAACAAGTGTCGGCATGCGAACCATTCGACGAAACATCATCGATATGGATTTCGGAGACGAAGTCCCATTCGTGTTCCGTTGATGACTGCACGACACATAGCTTTACACCTCGCATGAGCCCTTCAACACCGACACATTACTGTTCATGACTGGAAATATGTAGCCTGGTCGGTCGAGTAGCGTTTCAAATTCTATCGGGCGGGTGAACGTGAACGGGTATGGAGACAACCTCATGAATCCATGGACGCTGCGTGTCAGCAGGGGGCTGTTCAAGTTTGTGGGGGCTCTGTAATGGTGTGGGGCGTGTGCAGTTGGAGTGATATGGGAATCCTGATACGTCTAGATACGACTCTGACGAGTGGCTCGTACATAAGCATCCTGTCTGATCATCTGCATCCTTTCATGTCCATTGTGCATTCCGACGAACTTGGGCAATTCCAGGAGAAGAATGCGACCCTCCCCCCCCCCCCCCCCTC
Organism: Schistocerca piceifrons; assembly: GCF_021461385.2. NCBI lineage: Eukaryota > Metazoa > Arthropoda > Insecta > Orthoptera > Acrididae > Schistocerca > Schistocerca piceifrons. The sequence goes on from NC_060138.1 coordinate 426,273,825, forward strand.
ACCCCAAAAACTCCCCAGATCTCCAGCCCCGTACTCTTACGGATTTATGGACAGCCTTGCACGATTCACCGTGCCAGTTCCCTTCCGTACTACTTTAGACATTAGCTGAGTCCATGCCAAGTCGTGTTGCGGCGCTTCTGCGTGTTCGCGGGGGACTACACTATATTACTCTTGTGTCTCAGTTTCTTTGGCTCTGAATTGTATTATTGACTAAAGTAGAATGTGCGAGGGATGTTCTTGACAAGATCCTGTGGTAAATTCTCCACACTGCAGCGAACTGAAAGGAAAGGGGCACGCAAACAATTCCAAACAACAACAGTTATACCCATACAAACATGTCAGACTTCGATCCTGTTACGTGTGTGTGAGTGTGTGTTTGAGGTTTACGGGCGCTAAACAGCGTGGTCATCAGCGCCCGATCCTGTTACGTGGTATGTGTACTGTCATCGTTGGTACTTGTCGCCAGTGACAACGTACTGAGTACTGTACTCAAACGTTCTTACCAATCACTTACTTTCAATGGTATTATAGGGGCCCGCAACTGTTCATATGTCATAAATGGCATAGCGTTAAACGCTTTATGGAAATTTAGTAATACTGGATCGGCTTGATAGCTTGCGTCTGAAAAGTGTGTTTTCCTATATTTATGCATAGTTGCCTCAAACTATCTTCGAATAAGATTTGATGACACAGGTTGTGCATAACTCGTATCTTCGTTTACGGTGTTTATATCGGTCCAATCGCCGGCCGGAGTGGCCGAGCGGTTCTAGGCGCTACAGTCTGGAACCGCGCGACCGCTACTGTCGCAGGTTCGAATCCTGCCTCGGGCATGGATGTGTGTGATGTTCTTAGGTTAGTTAGGTTTAAGTAGTTCTAAGTTCTAGGGGACTGATGACATCAGAAGCTAAGTCCCATAGGGCTCAGAGCCATTTTATCGGTCCAATTAATTGCAGCTAGGAATGAACCGCGTGAATATTATCTGTTTTCAGGATAATTTAAGGCATGTGTCAATTTTAAAAATAGTCCTACAGTGTTTGATGTGGTGGTGTCGTGAATTTAATCAGGTATGAAGCAAACACGCTCAACACATTCTCTGCAAGGATAGTTAAAAAAAAAATTAACAGTATATTTTCATCTCATTTCATTGTATGCTATATGTCTTCCATTTCATTTTTCTTGACTCATCACGTTACTTCTCCCTGAAAGCAGATAGCCCAGTAAAAATTACTTTCATGTCGACATTGATAATAGTTGAACACATATATAAATAAAATAGTCTACTTCCTCGATGTTCAGTTTCACAGCCCATTGACAGATGTCAACTGACAATTACGACTGCAGAGAAAAACGATATGGGAACAATCAAAAATAGTAGGTGGTGCAGGTGTTACGGCATTGAAATTGGTAAGTGCATTTTAAATAGTAAAAGGAATTTAGCATTACAAAAACATTCTACTAATATCATTATCTGTTTCTCCCACAAATATGTAAATGAAACTTCAAGTAATTGAGAGTGGAAAGGAAGAAAATTTACTTCAGTAGATGAAATACTTGCTTAAGTCCAGATACCTTGACTGGATCGATATGCTTTAAACAGGAAACTGTTTGGACACACGTGGGTTACTACAGTTTCTTAAGCTGGTTGGGAAAAGTCACAATAATATCCGGTTGCGTGTAAAAGCAGGTACAACTCTTTGTGGGAGTCAACATTTCGCGATGTAGAGATCTATTCTGGACCGGCTGCGCTGCAAGCAGTGGTTAATGAAAGCTCCATTATTCTTGCAGGTCACCTACAAAATGTCTTTGATCATTACTTTTATTTGTGTTACCAGCCAAAAATAAAGCCACATTCTAGGCATATTATGGTAGCAGAATTCCAATTAGTTGGCTTTCGCGAACCTTAAAAGTGCATAACGACCAGTGGGTAATTAGACACGTGTTCTAGTTCAAATGAACATTGTTGCACCCGGTGTTCTTTCTTTTTATTTTCTTGTAATCCTTCTCAATCTGATTTTCAATGCCTTTTTTATAATCGTTACGGTTCACGAGGCTTGAGTTTTCGGTAACACATGGTCACGCTCTGCGCATTTTCAGTGCTTGGCCATGTTTAAGTTTGCATTTTGAGTGGAAACACCATTTGTTTCACTATTCTGGAATTAATACAGATTTAATTGAAACATTCGTTAGCAATCTTAATCAAATTCTGCATAATCTTGCGTAATCCTCGGCATACCTTACCCATGATCGCAATATCGCCTCTTTGTAACTGATAGAGCTGTCTACATTGCACAGACCGATACACAAACGTGTTTTTCTCACCATGCGAGGTAATTTTGTCACTGGATGAGTCTACGAGATGCGGGACAGGCAGGCAGACCCTGTTGCGCACATTATTTGTGACAAATCGAGTTGATTTATTTCATGGCTATGATAAATAAGTGTATAGTTAATGCACATTATGTATGGGTAGAGTTGCTCTCTACAAAAAATACGGTTCAGTAGTTTTGATACAGTACATAAATGAAGCAGTAAATGGTAGTATTAACGGTAGTGTTAGTAGCACTGTCAGGGAAAGAAACACAAATGACTGCGCAAGAGAGAACCTGGGAGCAGAAAACTTGTCTTTGTTTTTGTTTGTTTGTTTGTGTTGCACATAATTTGAACCGCAAAATGTTCCTTAATAGTCCGTTGTCTATTTTATACACTCCTGGAAATGGAAAAAAGAACACATTGACACCGGTGTGTCAGACCCACCATACTTGCTCCGGACACTGCGAGAGGGCTGTACAAGCAATGATCACACGCACGCCACAGCGGACACACCAGGAACCGCGGTGTTGGCCGTCGAATGGCGCTAGCTGTGCAGCATTTGTGCACCGCCGCCGTCAGTGTCAGCCAGTTTGCCGTGGCATACGGAGCTCCATCGCAGTCTTTAACACTGGTAGCATGCCGCGACAGCGTGGACGTGAACCGTATGTGCAGTTGACGGACTTTGAGCGAGGGCGTATAGTGGGCATGCGGGAGGCCGGGTGGACGTACCGCCGAATTGCTCAACACGTGGGGCGTGAGGTCTCCACAGTACATCGATGTTGTCACCAGTGGTCGGCGGAAGGTGCACGTGCCCGTCGACCTGGGACCGGACCGCAACGACGCACGGATGCACGCCAAGACCGTAGGATCCTACGCAGTGCCGTAGGGGACCGCACCGCCACTTCCCAGCAAATTAGGGACACTGTTGCTCCTGGGGTATCGGCGAGGACCATTCGCAACCGTCTCCATGAAGCTGGGCTACGGTCCCGCACACCGTTAGGCCGTCTTCCGCTCACGCCACAACATCGTGCAGCCCGCCTCCAGTGGTGTCGCGACAGGCGTGAATGGAGGGACGAATGGAGACGTGTCGTCTTCAGCGATGAGAGTCGCTTCTGCCTTGGTGCCAATGATGGTCGTATGCGTGTTTGGCGCCGTGCAGGTGAGCGCCACAATCAGGACTGCATATGACCGAGGCACACAGGGCCAACACCCGGCATCATGGTGTGGGGAGCGATCTCCTACACTGGCCGTACACCACTGGTGATCGTCGAGGGGACACTGAATAGTGCACGGTACATCCAAACCGTCATCGAACCCATTGTTCTACCATTCCTAGACCGGCAAGGGAACTTGCTGTTCCAACAGGACAATGCACGTCCGCATGTATCCCGTGCCACCCAACGTGCTCTAGAAGGTGTAAGTCAACTACCCTGGCCAGCAAGATCTCCGGATCTGTCCCCCATTGAGCATGTTTGGGACTGGATGAAGCGTCGTCTCACGCGGTCTGCACGTCCAGCACGAACGCTGGTCCAACTGAGGCGCCAGGTGGAAATGGCATGGCAAGCCGTTCCACAGGACTACATCCAGCATCTCTACGATCATCTCCATGGGAGAATAGCAGCCTGTATTGCTGCGAAAGGTGGATATACACTGTACTAGTGCCGACATTGTGCATGCTCTGTTGCCTGTGTCTATGTGCCTGTGGTTCTGTCAGTGTGATCATGTGATGTATCTGACCCCAGGAATGTGTCAATAAAGTTTCCCCTTCCTGGGACTATGAATTCACGGTGTTCTTATTTCAATTTCCAGGAGTGTATTATTACAAAATATAAATTGCATATTATAAGCAACAAAAATTAGTTTTTTTGATGCAAATACGGTTCACAAGTACCAAAATGTTTCCTGTTGTTACTGATAAATGCGTAAGTTGTCTATGAACAACAGAAACATGTTTTATATAACTTCGAGGATGTATTGAAACGATGTTTGATATATTTTCAAATTTGCCATTTTTTATTATTTTGTTTTGAGGAAATTGCGTTATCCAGCGCTATATGATAAATCCATATTGTTTTCTTTATTTGCACTATAAACCCTTCTGTTTCAAGTTAGAAATCAACAATTTTCGAATAAAACCTGAATTAAATATTGATACTATCAATTAAGTGACAGTAAGAGGATAATTATGTTGAAAAAATGTACCTTTGATTACGTGGACTTTTAAATATCCTCACTCACTTTCTAGTCGGTTCACCGCTTCCGGTTTCTAGAAGAATGTAGTAAGACACTCATCGCATAGCGGTCAAATTAAGGTAACGCTCGATTCGTATGCAACACACGTAATGTGCAGGTAACAAGGTTAAGATCGTGATTTCCAAGGCTAATAGGAAGAATGGCTCTGAGCTATATGGGACATCTGAGGTCATCAGTCCCCTAGAACTTAGAACTACTTAAACCGAACTAACCTAAGGACAACTCACAATCATGCCCGAGGCAGGATTCGAACCTGTGACCGTAGCGGTCTGTGGTTCCAGACTGAAGCGCCTAGAACCGCTCGGCCACACCGGCCGGCTTAATAGGAAGACTTCCGAAGGCTCCGCTGACTTGTGACAGTCTGTGGTAGCCTACAACTGTAATTATGGTCTTAACCACTAGTAGAGGTAATGTCTGTTTTAAATCAGATGGGTTACCAATTACTAGCAAGAAAGTAAACATAATCACGGAAGTTCCAATCGTTATGTAATAACAGTGCGCTGCCGTGCTGAAGTTGGTTATAAAGTAACACAAAATATCTATTTTAGAAGTTTCTCTGAAGGTTTCCGTGGAGCAGTAGTAGTAGAACAGTAAGTTCTTCAGCCGGTAGGTGTGGCCGTGCGGTTCTAGGCGCTTCAGTCTGGAACTGCGTGACCGCTACGGTCGCAGGTTCGAATCCTGCCTCGGGCATGGATGTGTGTGATGTCCTTAGGTTTAAGTAGTTCTAAGTTCTAGGGGACTGATGACCACTGATGTTAGGTCCAATAGTGCTCAGAGCCAAGTAAGTTCTTCAGTTCATTCTTTCTTTGAGATGGTAATCAACAACCCAGTACTATCCCGTTCATTGTGCTGTTGCCACAGAATAGCAGATCGCAGGTAATTCAAAATCGGTGCTTGCCTTCCCTTGTAGTTGGAATACTCTCGAAAATCACTTGCCCGTTTAACAACGTGGACGAGAGCAAGTGATAAATATCAATATTTCGATTCGAATCTCGGCGTCGGCGAGAATAAAGCGAACCGGGCACATGATGCTTTATATTACCGGAAATGTCCGATTAAAGTCCGGCCGGCGGCGCTCGCGGAGGGCGAGATTAACGCCGCTATTAGCCGGGGCATTCCGGCGCCACGCACCCGGAAGCATAGCTGTGGCGGGCATTCCGCGAAATCCAGCGCTTATGCCATATTATCTTTTCTGCGTAACATAAAAAAAAGGGAGCGCTCAAGCAAAACGGCGGCTTTTTCGCACGAGCGAGCCGCGCGCTCTTAAAGGGGAGCGAACACCTGGCCGGCGCGCGCTGCATGCCGGGTATTTCCTCTGGCAACTCGTGCCGTCATCTCAGTCGCGTTCCACGCATTCCGCACACCTGTGTTTCTTAACGGGCGGGCCTGCTCCGGCGCTTCTGACTACATCTCGCTTAGTGTGTACCAATAACAGTTGTAACAGTAAATATACCACTTTCTTCCTGGCCTTAAACAGCCACATTTCGAATATCAGTTTCTCTCCGTACTAGGAAACATAAGGGTGCAAATATACAGTTTTAGAACAAGGCGAACAAGTCGTATAACGTCAGCGAATTGTCATGACACAGTGTGACTGATTAAATATGTTTGTAGTGCTACAGCTAAAGACACTGCTGTATCCAATAAAAATAACAAGGTTCTAAACCACCTAGATAAAAAAAGAAGCATACCGACGGCATCGGTGCAGAGAATGGTCCAGTAAAATTTGTACTGTACAGTACTGATGATTATTCGACGCATGGTAGCTTAGCTGTTCGTGTAGCCTCGTGTCCCCAACACGCCAGTTTTCCAGAGCCGTGTCGAACACACGCGGAGGATTAACTACCATTAGTATACAGCAAGAGGTGTCCAGAAAGTACATCTACATCTACATGGATACTCTGCAAATCACATTTAAGTGCCTGGCAGAGGGTTCATCCAACCACCTTCACAAGTCTCTATTATTCCAATCTCGTATAGCGCGTGGAAAGTATGAACATCTATATCTTTCCGTACGAGCACTGATTTCCCTTATTTTATCGTGGTGATTGTTCTGCCCTATGGTAGGTAGGTATCAACAAAATATTTTCTCATTCGGAGGAGAAAGTTGGTGACGGGAATTTCGTGAGAAGATCCCAAACCGCGCAGCAGTATTCTAAAAGAGGACGGACAAGCGTAGTGTAGGCAGTCTCCTTAGTAGGACTGTTACATTTTCTAAGTGTCCTGCCAATAAAACGCAGCCTTTGGTTAGCCTTCCATACAACATATTCTATGTGTTATTTCCAATTTAAGTTGTTCGTAATTGTTATACCTAGGTATTTAGTTTAATTTACGGCTTTTAGATTAGACTGACTTATCGTGTAATCGAAGTTTAACGAGTTCCTTGTAGCACTCATGTGGATGACCTCACACTTTTCGTTATTTAGGGTCGACTGCCACTTTTCGCACCATTCAGATATTTTTTCTAAATCGTTTTGCAGTTTGTTTTGATCTTCAGATGACTTTATTAGTCATATGCAAACAACGGAAGACGGCTGCTCAGATTGTCTCCAAAATCGTTTATATAGATAAGGAAAAGTATAGGGCCTATAACACTACCTTCGGGAACGCCTCAAATCACTTCTATTTTACTCGATGACTTTCGGCAATTACTACGAACTGTGACCTCTCTGACAGGAAATCGCAAATCCAGTCACATAACTGAGACGATATTACACAAGCACTCAATTTTACTACGAGCCGCTTGTGTGGTACAGTGTCAAAAGCCTTTCGGAAATCCAGGAATACGGAATCGATCTGGAACCCCTTGTCAATAGCACTCAGGACTTCATGCGAATAAAGAGCTAGTTTTGTTTCACAGGTAAGATATTTTCTAAACCCATGTTGACTATGTGTCAATAGACCGTTTCCTTCGAGGTAATTCATAATGTTCGAACAAAATATATGTTCTAAAATCCTGCTGCATATCGACGTTAACGATCTGGGTCTGTAATTTAGTGGGTTACTCCTACTGCCTTTCTTGAATATTGGTGTGACCTGTGCAACTTTCCAGTCTTTGGGTACGGATCTTTCGTCGAGCGAACGGTTAAACATAATTATTAAGCATGGAACTAATGCATCAGCATACTCCGAAAGGATCCTAATTGGTATACAGTCTGGACCAGAAGACTTGCTTTTATTAAGTGTTTTGAGTTGCTTCACTACTCCGAGGATATTTACTTCTACGTTACTCATGTTGACAGCTGTTCTCGATTCGGATTCTGGAATATTTACTTCGTCTTCTTTTGTGAAGGCATTTCGGAAGGCTGTGTTTAGTAAATCTCCTTTGGCTGTACTGTCTTCGATAGTATCTCCATTGTTACCGCGCAGTGAAGGCATTAATTGTTCCTAAATTTCGATCGGTCACTAAATGTAAACCAAAATTAAAATCAGATGACGTTTTGCACATATATGTTGGGCATTCTCTGGTATGCCCGTGTAGCACGTAAAATACTGTCTCCCGCCAAGTATGGGTTCCTGCCGAGAGATTTCGTCTTATTTCATGCAAAGTAACTTTGCTTCTTCGTGGGAGTTATCGGCTGTACAGTGCAGGATCAATGAAGACGCTCCTGCAGCGCTATCGATGGGAAGTGTTTGATTACCCAACCTACAGCTCCGACGTGGGTCCCTCTGATTTTGATCTCTGTTCACATGAAAAGCTGATATTTTACAGACCAGCGTAGAGAAATGGCGGAAAGAACACGCGGCTGCCTTCTATGATGAGGGTATTGATAAATTGTTACACTGCTATGACAGATGTGTACGTCGGTGTGTAGTTGCAAGGTGTAGCTACCGTCGCAAATAGATGTCTGATTTTCACTGTAGTTTCCTTATCGCGACCAATCGAAACTTATTTTCCGGGCAACCATCGTACAGTGGCCACACAGAGGCCACTTCTTTTAAGCAAATGCTGGTCTGGTCCCCAATTTGCACCTCAGAAAATACCATTCACTAACAGTTATAGTACAATAGCATAAATGATACGGTTACAACGAGTCGTAGATGGCACACACAATTTCCCTCCTTTAGCTCAACCGACGACTGTGGCGAGAGCAAGGGCTTTCGGCAACAAATTGAACATAGAATTAATTAGCGAAACCATGAGAACAGCGGGTCCTGCAGGAAGGGATAAACGCTTGGAAAGAGAGATTCGAAGCACAGAAGTTGGAAGTCACGCACTACTAAGAGGTTTGACGAAGTTCAGCGTGCCGCCAGATTTCGAGGCAGAGATGCAGAAAGCCGTGGTACGTTCTACGACAGATGGTATAGGAAACTTGTAGAATATGAAGACGAAAGTTAATGACAGTTTCAGTTTTCCATACCCTTTAGTAGTGGCAAAAACGAACGAAGAACAGACCAACTACTCTGCAGTTCGCCTCATTTTCTGACATAAAACTAGTCTAGAGTTATAAACTCATTTCCAAACTATTTCATGGAACAAAAAGAGGCTCAAAAATACAATGGCTACATAAATAAATTGTAATTAATAACTAGTGCAATTATTGCTCTGACATTTTATCTATAGTGGACGAGAATCTAACTCCAGAACAAATCTAAATATACGGTCATACCAGTGTCACCGAAAGTTTGTGGCTCAGTATATGGGAGAGTATTGTACATTGTTAGGATTTTCAGACTTCCGCCTCTAGCGAGCTCTGTAATACACTCCTGGAAATGGAAAAAAGAACACATTGACACCGGTGTGTCAGACCCACCATACTTGCTCCGGACACTGCGAGAGGGCTGTACAAGCAATGATCACACGCACAGCACAGCGGACACACCAGGAACCGCGGTGTTGGCCGTCGAATGGCGCTAGCTGCGCAGCATTTGTGCATCGCCGCCGTCAGTGTCAGCCAGTTTGCCGTGGCATACGGAGCTCCATCGCAGTCTTTAACACTGGTAGCATGCCGCGACAGCGTGGACGTGAACCGTATGTGCAGTTGACGGACTTTGAGCGAGGGCGTATAGTTAGCATGCGGGAGGCCGGGTGGACGTACCGCCGAATTGCTCAACACGTGGGGCGTGAGGTCTCCACAGTACATCGATGTTGTCGCCAGTGGTCGGCGGAAGGTGCACGTGCCCGTCGACCTGGGACCGGACCGCAGCGACGCACGGATGCGGATGCACGCCAAGACCGTAGGATCCTACGCAGTGCCGTAGGGGACCGCACCGTCACTTCCCAGCAATTAGGGACACTGTTACTCCTGGGGTATCGGCGAGGACCATTCGCAACCGTCTCCATGAAGCTGGGCTACGGTCCCGCACACCGTTAGGCCGTCTTCCGCTCACGCCCCAACATCGTGCAGCCCGCCTCCAGTGGTGTCGCGACAGGCGTGAATGGAGGGACGAATGGAGACGTGTCGTCTTGAGCGATGAGAGTCGCTTCTGCCTTGGTGCCAATGATGGTCGTATGCGTGTTTGGCGCCGTGCAGGTGAGCGCCACAATCAGGACTGCATACGACCGAGGCACACAGGGCCAACACCCGGCATCATGGTGTGGGGAGCGATCTCCTACACTGGCCGTACACCACTGGTGATCGTCGAGGGGACACTGAATAGTGCACGGTACATCCAAACCGTCATCGAACCCATTGTTCTACCATTCCTAGACCGGCAAGGGAACTTGCTGTTCCAACAGGACAATGCACGTCCGCATGTATCCCGTGCCACCCAACGTGCTCTAGAAGGTGTAAGTCAACTACCCTGGCCAGCAAGATCTCCGCATCTGTCCCCCATTGAGCATGTTTGGGACTGGATGGAGCGTCGTCTCACGCGGTCTGCACGTCCAGCACGAACGCTGGTCCAACTGAGGCGCCAGGTGGAAATGGCATGGCAAGCCGTTCCACAGGACTACATCCAGCATCTCTACGATCGTCTCCATGGGAGAATAGCAGCCTGCATTGCCGCGAAAGGTGGATATACACTGTACTAGTGCCGACATTGTGCATGCTCTGTTGCCTGTGTCTATGTGCCTGTGGTTCTGTCAGTGTGATCATGTGATGTATCTGACCCCAGAAATGTGTCAATAAAGTTTCCCCTTCCTGGGACAATGAATTCACCGTGTTCTTATTTCAATTTCCAGGAGTGTAGATGATAAGTACATTTTCTTATTCCCATTTTAAGCGACAGCGTTCACTTTTTCTGTGCTGCAGGTTTTTTCTGGAACTGCTAAAATTACTCTGGGAAAATAAGCTGCAGCGTCAAAGATAACTGGTATAGGCACGTATATTCAAATACAGAGATATGTTAACTGACAGAATACGGCGCTGTGGTCAGCGACGCATATATAAGACAAGTGTCTGGCGCAGTTGTTACATCTATTACTGCTGCTACAATGGCAGCTTATCAAGATTTAAGTGAGATTGAACGTGGTGTTATAGTCGATGTACGAATGATGGGGGACAGTATCTCCGAGGTAACGATGAAGTGGGGATTTTCCCGTACGACCATTTCACCAGTGTACCGTGAATATCAGGAACCTGACATAACTTGAAATCTCTGATATCGCTGCGGCCGGAAAAAGATCCTGCAAGAATGGTACCAACGACGACTTAAGAGAATCATTCAACGTGACCGAAGTGCAACCCTTCCTCAAATTGTTGCAGATTTCAGTGCTGGGCCATCAACAAGTGTCAGCGTGTGAACCATTGAACGAAACATCATCCATATCGGCTTTCGGAGCCGAAGGCCCACTCGTGTACCCTTGATAACTGCACTACACAAAGCTTTACGCCTCGCCTAGGCCTGTCAACACCGACATTGGACTGTTGACGACTGGAAACACGTTGCGTCGTCGAATGAGTCTCGTTTCAAATTGTGTCGAGCGGATAGACATGTACTGGTATGGAGACAACGTCGTGAATACACGGTTCCTGCATTTCAGCAGGGGACTGTTGAAGCTGGTGAGGGCTCTTTAATGTTGAGGGGCGTGTGCAGTTGGAGTGATGTGGGACCCCTGATACGTCTAGATACGACTCTGACAGGTGACATGTACGTAAGCATCCTGTCTGGCCACCTTCATCCATTCATATCCATTGTGCATTCCGACAGACTTTGGCAATTCCAGCAGGATGGTGCGACACCCCATACGTCCAGAATTGCTACAGAATCGTTCCAGGAACCCTCTTCTAAGTTTAAACACTTCCGCTGGACACCAGACTCCCCAGACTTGAACATTATTGAGCCTATCTGGGATGCTTTGCAACGTGCTTTTCAGAAGAGACCTCCACCCCCTCGAACTCTCATGGATTTATGAACAGCCCTGCAGCATTCATGGTGTCAGCTCCCTCCAGCACTACTTCAGACATTAGACGAGTCCATGCCACGTCGCATTGCCGCACTTCTGCGTGTTCGCGGGGGCGCTACACAATATTAGGTGTACCAGCTTCTTTGCCTCTTCAGAGTAACTTTTTTACAATGTTAAAACTGTTCCAAGGTCATGGTCATGTACACAGGAACAAACATTCTACTAAAATCAGAAAGAGGTGAAATGGACATAATTTTGTCAGTACTGTAGTTTATACCCTCTCTATTGCATTACCAGTCTTCGACATATCACTAGTCAGTAAGTGAAATAATTTTAAGTAGACTTACTACTAAAAAGTAATACAAGTTATATTGTGAAATAACTGCTATTGAAAACAACACAAATCTATTTTCAAGGCAGGTAACATTGTTAAGATGTTAAAGATAATTATTTCATTTTCAGATATCGTATCTTCCACGGTAGAAAACCTCTTACCATTTCAAGGTAGTCGTACAACATGGTGCACAACCAATGAAGAATGTCTTAATCGTGAGCACATCATATAACTATTTTTTAAAATAAAAAAATTACTCTCAATAATATTATGTAACTGCATAATAAACATTATCTTCTAAATAACTTTAATGTCTTACGCAGGACGTAAATGTGTAGTGCTACAGATATTTACAAGAACTGTACAAAACACGCCCTCATATCTCACAACCAAAGAAACAGCAGAAAACGCCGGAAACTTCCTATGGCGGTCTCTACTGTGCATTCTTTGTGATTCTAGAATCGGTCACTTGACGGGAATGCGTACCAGGAATCATCACTATCCTTACCATACAACACTGTCTACTACTACTTTAAATGACTTTTCAGATCTGCTGGAAGCCTATTAAAAGTGAAATGTGCAGTAGAGCGCACAATTTTCTGTAAAACGTTTCACCAAATAGTAACAGGATTTCAAGTATATTTTATTTTTTAGTGTTCATTGAATGAATGAGTATGTGGAAGTCGGCTACGGTGCGATTACGATATAAGTGAGATACAACACGGCACGGTATACTCGCACTTTATTGAATGAATGCATACACAGGTAAAGAGATACAGCTGTACAGCATGGACGCAACGATCCAACTGAAGTCTCTGGTCAAGTCACAGATATTACATTCACAACACTTCAGCGATGTATAACGTAATGGTGTCCTCCATTACGTATATTATTAACAACAGATAGCACGAGGCAGTCTATGAACAGGGGTGACGGAATTCTGATCGCTTGGGACAACTTGCACGAACTAACATCTGAAACCTTTCTGACTACTTTTCTTTTGTGCAAAGAACGTTCTATGCAAATGTACAATGTTAGTATACCACAGGAGATAATAGAGTGAACGTAAGAATTGTTTCAGTGTCAGTGATAGTGGAGATTATTTAGAATCTATGAAAACTTACGAGAAAGCCATTCATCCATTTTCAGCCCAAAGCAATATTTAACTTTGCTCTTTGATCATTCACTGACATTAACGCTTCGCTTTTAGTCGAGTATTGTGTCAGATACTGCGTGTCCTTCTTTTACTAGCAGTTAAATGAAACACTGCTTTCAGTTCTCTGATGTTTATAAAAGATTATTTTTCGAAAAACTGAGCGCCTAGAATTGAGCTCGGAGGCAGCCGTCCTGCATTGTTACGCTGAATTCAGGGACGAATGCATCACTGAAAAGACGCTCATGGGGCGGGAGTACAGAGTCGCAATAACATTGATTGTGTACCATGCTCAAAGATCTGGAAGTCATGCAACATTGTAACTCCCTACGCTACAGCACCTGGGCAATCAAAAGGAGCATGTTCAATAACGCTCCCCGATGTATTACGTGTTCCTTCCTCTCGCCGTATGAGGATATGTGCAGAATCACTACTCAGATGGTTCGACAAGAGCACACTGGACTCGCACTCGGAAGGACGACGGTTTAAACCCGCTTTCGGCCATCCTGATTTAGGTTTCGTGATTTCCCTAAAATCGCTCAAGACAAATGCCGGGATGATTCCTTTTAAAGGGCACGGTCGATCTCCTTGCCCATCCTTACCACAATCCGAGCATGTGCTCCGTCTCTAATGACCTCGATATCGACGGGACGCTAAACCCAATCTTCCTTTCCTCCTTCCGATAATTCTTGCCCGTTTGAATTCATCCACTCCTAGCATCTGGGCAATGGTGCGATGAAGAACACTACCACAGTGCACCGTAACTGCTCGTTGTTGGACACACATGTTCTTTTCCTGTTCCTTCAACTACGTCGTGTTGCGGCCCCAGCTCTATCTGGTCAAGTCACGCTAAACTCACATCCGCCTTCCTGTGCACGACTGGGAGATCTCTGGCAACATGGTCCCGCACTTTCATTGGTTTCCACTGAGTTTTTAATATGTTACCTTACTTTGTCTCCTCCTTAACTTTTGCAGAGCAGTCTATTTTTCGGGAACCTATTAGTGGGTTGCAACTGGAACTTTGAAACCTTTACTCGTGATTGATAGCTTTGTCCATCGCTGTTGCGAAACCTCCGGTGTGCGGAAAGCTATCAACGTTAACAATTTTAACATGCGCAGTTTTAACAGATAACGCGATTTCTAAGCTCTAACTATAATACGTAAAGTGTAGATTTACACATAACATTATTTTAATATGAGTGGAAAGTGTTTAACAGAAGCACTCTTTAAATACATACAATAATTTACTCAATAAAACATAGTAAAGAATGAAAATATTACTAAAAATCGGTATGAACTCAATACGTATAATTTGAATTACTGGATTTCGGATGGTTTGCATACTTAATTCCCTAACAAGTTAACCAAGCCCTTCTGACACAAAATATGAAACAGCAGTTTGGTCTGAAAAATCGTTAACTCAAACGAACATCATGACTCGATACCTTTGAACTTTCTCATTATGAGGATATTGGAGGGTGACCTGTTTTAAAGCTAAGATCGCACAAAATATTTTCTGTTCAAGACAACCGGTATCAACAGTCTTAGCTGTTATCTTCAGGCCTTAAACAATTTTTGTAGTAAAACATGGGTATTTTACTCTAACATCATACACTAGATGTCAAGTGAATAAAACTCAGCAAATTATAAACGTGCGTCGTCTCTAAAGTATTTAAAAACACACAATGTCTTGTCTAAAAGGCCATGTCCACATGCATGTTGCTCACACATGCTTGCTACGTGATACAATAGCCCATCTGTTTGAACATGCTGGATACATACTAAACAGTGCAAATCCACTGTACTTTCAACGCCATCTAAAGTGGAAGTGCACTGTCTGGGGCCGGCCGCTGGTGGCCGAGCGGTTCTGGCGCTACAGTCTGGAACCGCGCGACCGCTACGGTCGCAGGTTCGAATCCTGCCTGGGGCATGGATGTGTGTGTTGTCCTTAGGATAGTTAGGTTTAAGTAGTTCTAAGTTCTAGGGGACTTATGACCTCAGCAGTTGAGTCCCATAGTGCTCAGAGCCATTTGAACCATTTTTTTTGCACTGTTTGGTATGTGTTGAGCATACGTAAACAGAGGGGCTATTGTCTATGTATACGTATTATGTAACATACATCTGTGAGCAATATGTACATGAACATGACCTTTTCGATAAGATGCTGTGCGTTTCTAAATATTGTAGAGACGACAAACGTTTATAATGTGCTGAGTTTTATTCACCTGTCATCTACTGCATTAGATCAGCGTAAAATGAACATGTCTTACTAGAAAAAATGCTTAAGATCTGATGATAACCGCTAAGATTATTAAAACCGGTAGTCTTGAATAAAAAATATTTTGTGTGATCTTGGCTTTTGAAAGGTTTTAGCCACTCGATACCTGCTTGTTAATCAAGAGGCTCACGAACTCATTACCGCAACAGTGAACCTGAGACAAGTTGTCGTAGAGTAATCTGGAAGCGCGAACCAAGAACGCATTATCACTTCGGTGCTTCAATTTACGCTCGCCGTAATTACTATGGGACAGCCGTGCTGGACACCTCTGACGGGAAGATGGGTCTGCTGTAGAGGGGCCTTGGCTCTTTGATGCAGCTGCAGATGCTCTCTGCAGACCTCGACTTCAGCATTTTAATCGCTCGCTCAAAACTTCGTCAACCGCAGACTCTCACTACTGTCTCCTACTGTCTCATGTCTTTCTAAGCCTACCAATATTTTATCGCCAAGCTGTACATGTCAGTCAAAAGCCAGAAGCTCATACATGCCGGCCCAGAAGCTTGGATCCACTCCAGCGCACAAAATTTCGCTACGAATCAGATCATGCAGCAAATCACTTTCCCACTTCTAAACAATTGGTCGTGTGCAAGTAGGACTCGAGCACTGAGGGTTCCGCACAAACTTAATTATGTATATAGGCAGTTTGTAACACCGAAAATGCAGGATGCATTTCACCTGCTACAGATATATAATTTTTTAAAAATTGTATGTAAATATTTGTAATTTAAATGCTTTCTTTTAATAAGTAAGGACATTGCTTCACTGTATGTGTACATTTAGGGAGTGGTCAGTTGACGTTTCATTGTATTTATCTGTCTTTTACTGTGAAACTTATAAGCTCTGGGAAAAAGCCAAAGGAATTTTTATTTGCATCGACTAGCAACGATAATAGCAGTGCTTGTGCGTTGTAAAATCTTTGGGTAGGGGGTTGTTGCGCAGAGCTCGCGGAGAGAGCGAGAGACGAGTTCCAGCGCTTGTAGTATACGGAAGTGCGGTGTTAACGCTCTCGCAGTAGAGAGTACCATTTCGGCGGCATCACGTACGCGCGCCGGCCAGATGACTAGTAGCAGGAGGAAGGACAGTGGACGGCGGAAGAGGCTGTATTAATCACGATTGCTGTTCCTAAAATTAGCCGTGGCCCCACAAGACGCTACCGTCTTCAACAACAGCAGCAGTTCCAGCAACACAGATTCGTCGTCGGCTCGGAGTTTCGTCGCACGCACAGCACTGAAGTAAGACTGTTCATTGGTAGAAAGTATTAACGGCTAACCCAGCAGCACAACCGAATGTCATTTGATTAATGAACTTTATTTAAATAATAATCTGTTGAACTCAGGGCGATTGTGTCCTCATTGCCCCCTGACATTGTTACTAAGCAGGATCCTTGTTCCTTTTTTTTTGTAATATGCTAACTGAGTGTCATAAGAAACAAATTGAATAGGTACAGCCAGTTTATTAATGAATAATTTCTCTTTTAAGAATTTTAGCCTCAGTCTATTTTCAATTAACTGCTATACAACAGAGGCTTCAGTATATGACTAATGTAAAGCAATTTAATTTTTCAAGTTTGAGAATCAATCACTGGAAAAAATCCAAATCTAAAGAAATGCACAAATTAAGAGTGCGAAAGTTTTATTTATTTTATATATAGCTTGGAGCACATGGGTGTTTGGTTTGGTACGTATCCTAGTCTTTAATTCTGTTCAAGTCAGTAAAAAAGGCTCATTTGTTCAGAGAATAATATGAAATCCAATTTGCAAAATAAGTAACGGGAAAGTAAAAAGTGCTTCCCTTTTTTCTAGATTTCTTTGATGACGTTATGCTGAGGTCACTGAAACTCATTGCTCACGTAACGAAGTTCAGTACTAACATAGAGTTTAATTGCATATTTTCAAATCATCAATCGATTGCCTTTTTCAAAACATAATGCCAAACATAACGTAAGAGTGACTTATCAGTTTTCTCTGTCATTACCTACTCACTTAAAATTAGTGTAAAAAAAGCGTGGCAACCTTTAGTTGCCACGTCTGTGTTTAATAATAGATGTTTTTCTTTCCCATCATCCTGCACAGGATTTTGGATGTAAATTGCCCTATTGGGCTGGCGACCGTTAATTACTTCCTTTTCGTTCATTAGTGTAAATTCTGGATTCATGATCAGTGGTACCCCTTTCTGTCCAGTGTTGTTCGTGGGTGAATGCACAAAATAACTTTCATTTTCCAAATTATAGCCCTGTTGTGTTTAATTACAAATTATTTTTAGTAGACTTTCCACCAGAGTGGTCGGTTGTACACTTTCCTCCTACTTATCGGTATCACTTCTTCAGTAAAGATAGCCTTATACAATTAGAAAAAATCTATTAGGCATACACGCGATCCACGGTAATGTTTTATATCGCAAGCAGGATAGGCTGATTAGTAAGCAGGAGGTTACAAGTTCATCCAATATGGGAATCGAGAATCTCGACCGTTATGGCCTGTTATCGACACTGATACAGGTAAGATACCGGTCCCAGGTGTTCCAAGATTTTCTAGAATATTTTAATTTCAATAATATAAATGCGACAAATGCATGCATGAGGCTGGCGACCATCATTGTAATATTCAGTAGTTCTCCGTTCAAGCTGACTGGGTCGCAATGATGAAAATCAAACATCGGTCAAGGAATGACTGTGTCGCTCATATGAGTCGTTTAGGAAATTATCCAAACTGCTAATGTTTGTTTCACATACAATTTGGAACACCGTATCTACGTGCATCGCTCCTGGATGGCTGATGGTCGATAAATACCGAAACCATTCATATCAGCAATAAAGTCATTCCCTGCCGGATGTTTGACTTTTACCTTTGCGACCAAGTCAACTTAAACGTAGGACTACTGACTGCTTTAATTTCAAGTTTGATGTCAGATAACAAACGACAAGGGAAATATTTATTTCGTGTCAGATAATTACAAATTAACAATTTTTGGTTTTTTTTTTACTTGTACTGTGAAAACTTACCTCTTGCCAAATTTCATCATTATGGGTCAAAGCGGAGTACCCTATAGGTTTTGATAAGTTTGCGGGTAATAAACACGATCGGTGAGTGAGTTTGCGTGTGTTAAAATATGATTTAGAGTCTTCAACATTTTTCACCGCCAAGGGACCATAGACTTCACTATGTGACAATTTTCAACTTGATACATCTACCCATTCCTGAAAACAGCGGTTCTTAACAGCCGAAAACACAGACGAATTGCACCCGTGGTCTAATGGGCTGGCACAGTAGCTCAGCTTAGCTGCCCTCTGTAATAAAGAACTGAGTTCATGAATCAACGATGAACTTGAACAAACGTCATGGGACGTCCGCCCCGAACAAATAGATTTCACAATGACGAACAAAATGAGATAAAAAACGGGAGTAGCGTATTTGATTAGTAATGAAAATTCTCTCGGTCCCGTGTTCGAATTTCACCATCCCTTACAATTTGATTAATAAACAGCATAGGCGGCGCAAGACTTCCGGCATCGGAAACCACGATTCTGCTACGGGCCTTGTCAAAGAGGGTGGAGGAGCGGGCAGAGGTTCAGGGCAATTTCTTTTCCTTGGAGTGGGAAACTGTCTCCAAAGGCGAAGAATCAGCGATGTTCAACGTCCTGGTGAAACAGAAGGCAATGGAAACCACTGCATTAAAGACACAACCGGGTATCCACAGGACATGTGGCCTGCCGTTTAAAAAGTGGCATCATATTACTCCATTGGCAAAAGATACCGGAAGGGTACCCGGTAAGGATCTCTGGGACGGGACTGCGAAGGGATACGTGACCATGAGAAAAAAATTGAATATTCAACGAAAGAATAACGGTTCTACGAGTTGCAGGGTGGAATGTCAGAAGCTTGAACGTGCTTGGGAAGCAAGAAAACATGAGAAGGAAAATGCAAAGACTCAATCTCGATATGGTAGGGATCAGTGAAGTGAACTGAAAGAAGGACTTCTCGTCAGAGGAGTGTAGGGTAATACCAGAAGCAGCAGAAAAATTGTACAATGGGAGTAGGATTTGTTATGAATAGAAAGGGAGGGCAGAGAGTGTGTTACTATGAACGGTTCAATGGTAAGATTGTCATCAGAATCGACAGTAAACCGACATCGACAGTTCAGGTATACGTGCCGAAGACGCAAGCTGAAGATCAAGGGTTAGAGAAAGTACATGAGCATATTGGAAGGGTACGTAAAGAGAAATGAAAATATAATAGTCATGGTGGACTGGAATGCAGTTGTAGGGGAAGGAGTAGAAGAAAAGGTTACAGAAGAATATCGGCTTGGGACAAGAAATAAGAGAGGGGAAAAACTAATTGAGTTCTGTAATAAATTTCAGCTAGTAATAGCGAATACACTGTTCAAGAATAACAAGAGGAGGAAGTATACTTGGAAAAGGCCGGGTTATACGGGACGATTTCAGTTATATTACATCATTGTGAGACAGAGATTGCGAAATCAGGCACTGGAGTGTAAGGCGTACCCAGGGGCAGACAGACTCAGATCACAATGTAGTAGTGACGAAGAGTAGGCTGAAGTTAAGACATTAGTCAGGAAGAATCACTACACAAAGAAGTGGGATACGGGAGTACTAAGGAATGACGACATACGCTTTAAGGCCATAGATACAACAATAAGGACTAGCCCAGTAGGCAGTACAGTTGAAGAGGAATGGACATCTCTAAAAAGCACCATAACAGATGTTGGAAAGAAAAACGTAGGTAGAAAGAAGGAACTGCGAAGAAACCATGGGTAACAGAAGAAATACTTCACTTGATCGATGAAAGGAGGAAATACAAAAATGTTCCAGGAAACTCAGCAATAAAGAAACACAGGTAGCTGATGAATGAAATAAATAGGAAGAGCAGAGGACCTAAGACTAAATTGTTGCATGAAAAGCGTTAAGGAATAGAAAAGAAACGATTGTCGGAAGGACGGACTCAGCATTTAGGAGAGTCAAAACAACGCTCAGTAAAACTAAAATCAAGGGTGGTGACAATAAGAATACAACGGGAATTCCACTGTTAAATGCAGAGGAGTGAGCGGATAGGTAAAAAGAATAGATTGAAAGCCCTTATGAGGGGGAAGATTTGTCTGATGTGGTAGAAGAAGAAACACGAGTCAATTTAAAAGGGATAGGGGATCCAGTATTACAATTGGAATTTAAGTGAACTTTGAAGGACTTAAGATCAAATTAGGCTGAAGGGATAGATAAAATTCCACCAGAATTTCTAAAATCACTGGAGGAAGTAGTAACAAAACGACTATCCACATTGGTGTGTAGAATGTATGAGTCTGGTGACATACTATCTGACTTTCGGAAGAAATATCATTCACGCAATTCCGACGACTGCTAAAGCTGACAAGCTGACAAATGCGAGAATTATCGCACAGTCAGCTCAACACCTCATGCAGCCAAGTTGCTGACAAGAATGATATACAGAAGAACGGAAAAGGAAATTGAACATGTATTAGATGACGATCACTTTCGCTTTAAAAAAAGTAAAGGAGCGAGACAGGCAATTCTGACATTGCAGTTGATAATGGAAGCAAGAGTGAAGAACATCAAGACACGTTCATAGGATTTGTTGACGTGGAAAAAGCGTTCGACAATCTAAATAGTGCAAGACGTTCGGAATTCTGAAAAAGTAGGGGTAAGCTATAGGGAGAGACGGGGAATATACATTATGTACAAGAGCCAAGAGGGAATAATAGGAATGGGCGACCAAGAACGAAGTGCTCGGATTAAAAAGGCTGTAAGACAGGGATGCAGTGTATCGCTCCTACTGTTTAATCTATACATCGAGGAAGCAATGATGGAACTTACAGAAATGTTCAAGAGTGGAATTAAAACTCAAGGTGAAAGGATATCAACGAGACGATCGCCGATGACATTGCTATCTGAGTTAAAGTGAAGAATAATTAGATGATCTGCTGAATGTAATGAACAATCTAATGTGTACAGAATATTGGTTGAGAGTGAAATAAAGAAAGGCCAAAATAATGACAAGTAGCCGATATGAGAAAGGTGAGAAACTTGACATCAGGATTGATGGTCACGAAGTAGATGAGGTAAAGGAATTCTGCTACCTAGGCAGCAAAATAACCAATGACGAACGGAGCAAGGACGACGTCAAAAGCAGACTAGCAATGGCAGAAAAGGCATTCCCGGTCAAGAGAAATCTACTAGTATCCAACACTGGCCTTACTTTGAGGAAGATATTTCTGAGAATGTACGTTTGGAGTACGGTATTGTATGGTAGTTAAACGTGGACTGGGAAAGCCGGAACAGAAGAGTCGAAGCATTTGAGATATGGTTCTACAGACGAATGTTTAAAATTAGGTGGACTGATAAGGTAAGGAATGAGGAGGTTCTGCGCAGAATCGGAGAGGTAAGGCCTAGATGGAAAACACTGCAAAGGAAAAGCTACAGGATGATAGGACATCTATTAAAGCATGAGGCACTCACTCCCATGGTAGAAGATGGAACTGTAGAGGCCAAAAATTGTAGAGGAATACATCCAGCAAATAATTGAGGACGAAGGTGGCAAGTGGTGCTCTGAGATGAAGAGATTAGCACAGGAGAGGGATTCGTGGCCAGCCGTAGTTGAGGCACGGAACCATAGCCGCTTCCGCTCCGTTACTGTGACGTCACTGCCTAATTTACCAATGGCGCATTTTCATGTTCAACGCTATCCTCCCATCAGAGGTCCTCTAAATTCAGAGGGCCGTACGTGACTCTAGGCCTCTTATTTCAGGACTCTATGTTTCCTTGGGTAGGCGAGGGATGATTACAAAAGTTTGTTTCGAATCATAGGAAAGCGGTGCCTTCCCATTGTTTACGTGGCGACTCGGCCACAGTTCTGCCGCTAGGGACGTCCACGTTGAATAGTACATAGCAGTCGTTGAGCCCCCTGGCTGCATGCTGGCGTTCCATCTCCCACGAATACAGGCATCTGTGGCCGCAGCCTCCACTCATGGCAAAAAGCTTTTTTCCCCTCATAGCAATCTATCCATCTGTCCCAAATCCGAGACGCTGTTCCTTCTCGAAATCACCTAGGAACATTCCTTTCCAGCATCAAGCTAAAATGGAAAGAAATGAGGGTAGAAATAGCACAGTATGTCTCCCTGCATTTCAAGGTAATTTAATAAACAGTTCTCATGTAATCCGCACCATTATCTGTGTCTCATACCTTAATCGACTTGATTGTGAATGAAAAAGCTTGCTGCAGTTCACTGTCAGTAACCACAGGTTTTTCTTCCTTACTCACAGCTGCTTGTATATACAAGGTTGGAATTAAGTTCGTAACGTTGGTAATAAATTTAACAATATATTCTCCTTCACTATTTACAACAGTCGGGCAATGCAAGGGCAGTTTTAAGATTCCCCTGAAGGTTGTTAAATAGCGAGCGGAAAAGGTGAAAATCTGAGAGTTCAGGGTCAGGCGAATGAGGTGAGTGCAGAATGTCTTCCCAGTGCAACTACCGTATGGTGTTTTTTGTCAGTCTCGCAGAATGTGGGCGGTCGTTATCGTGGAGCAGTATCACTTCACGCAGTCTTTCTGCTCTTTGCTCTTGGATTTCTTCTCAAGACATTTCAGTTGTTGACAGTAAACGGCAGCACTGATGGCCGCAAATCGGGGAACCAATCTGCAGTGCACCACACCGTTGCTGTTCCACGAGACGAATAATGTTCTCTTTTATGCACCCGTCCAGTTCTTTTTGTGGGGAGTTGCTGCTTTGTGCTGAAGCACTCCGTTTTACCCTTTTGCCATCACGAAGATGCGATTTCTTGTCACCAGTAAAGAAATGATAGGTGTGGTTCATGAGCCAGTTGATGATGAGCAAGCAGAGATGCACTTTTGGCCACCCGCCGATTTCTATGATTTCCGTTTAGAGCATGCGGTATCCAAACACCCGGTTTTTCAACCTCCCCCATTGCATGCATTGAATGTTCACAGTTCATCACATCTGCCGGTTCACAGTGACCCACTGACGTGCGTCACTGTGGATTGATGCGTTTAAACGATCTACATCAAAACCTGTAAAGAGTCACTAATGTCAAAACGATCCTCTTTAATAACGGAAAACCATTTTCTTGCTGGGCTCTGTTTTGTAGCATTATCCCCACACACGGCGCATATGTTTCCGGGAGTCTCCGCTGCTGTCATCCCTCTATTGAACTCGAAGAGAAGAATGCATCAGGTTCAAATGGTTCTGAGCACTGTGGGACTTAACTTCTTAAGTCATCAGTGCCCTAGAACTTACAACTACTTTAACTAACCTAAGGAAATCACAAACATCCATGCCCGAGGCAGGATTCGAACCTGCGACCGTAGCGGTCGCGCGGTTCCAGACTGTAGCGCCTAGAACCGGTCGGCCAATCCGGCAGGCAATGCATAGGAAATGTTCCGATTTCTCCATTTGGCATTCCATTTTCTAGCGTCCTAGGCTCCAACCACTGTCACAAAATGTCAAGTTTTAAACTGAAATAGCAACCCTGAACTACAAATAAAAAAACAACAATCGAAAATAAACCCGTTCAAGCTGACTACCAACACGCACAACAATAACGCTACGAACTTATCATGCACCAGCCTAATAGTTCTGCCATTATTACAGATGTAACGTTCCACTCGTTACGACTATGTTCGGTACATCTGTATCTGAATTCACGAGATGCTACACGAAATACCGCCAAGGTAATGACAGTGCAGCGGGTATTACACTCAGAGGCGACACCGCCTCAATATCGGTCTGCGCGACTGCAACATGTGTTTAATGGTGAGGAGTGCGAATGCTGTTAGCAGAACGCTCGTGTCGCCGGGCAGATTTCGGGCGGTGCGCATTTCAGGCGCAGCGCAGCGCTGCGTGCGGCGCGCCTGAGTGATAGGCGGTCCGCGCCGGCCTCCCAATTAATATAATGCGGGAGTGAGGACGACCCACGCCACGCGGCTGCGACGACGCCCTGCGCCGCCTGTGCTGTGGCTGCCTCATTTGTCGCGCCTGACTGACGGCATTTCTGGGAACTCGGTCGGTTGCCTCATCGCTCGTTACTCATAAATTGGTAATGAGGTCTTCACTGATTAAAGGAGGCGACGATGGAGAGAAAAGAAAAGTGACAACATACGGCTTTCAGTATAACTCAGGTTGAAGATACACGTATAAAGCAGATATACTCAGAAGCATCATTACATCTACACTCCTGGAAATGGAAAAAAGAACACATTGACACCGGTGTGTCAGACCCACCATACTTGCTCCGGACACTGCGAGAGGGCTGTACAAGCAATGATCACACGCACGGCACAGCGGACACACCAGGAACCGCGGTGTTGGCCGTCGAATGGCGCTAGCTGCGCAGCATTTGTGCACCGCCGCCGTCAGTGTCAGCCAGTTTGCCGTGGCATACGGAGCTCCATCGCAGTCTTTAACTCTGGTAGCATGCCGCGACAGCGTGGACGTGAACCGTATGTGCAGTTGACGGACTTTGAGCGAGGGCGTATAGTGGGCATGCGGGAGGCCGGGTGGACGTACCGCCGAATTGCTCAACACGTGGGGCGTGAGGTCTCCACAGTACATCGATGTTGTCGCCAGTGGTCGGCGGAAGGTGCACGTGCCCGTCGACCTGGGACCGGACCGCAGCGACGCACGGATGCACGCCAAGACCGTAGGATCCTACGCAGTGCCGTAGGGGACAGCACCGTCACTTCCCAGCAAATTAGGGACACTGTTGCTCCTGGGGTATCGGCGAGGACCATTCGCAACCGTCTCCATGAAGCTGGGCTACGGTCCCGCACACCGTTAGGCCGTCTTCCGCTCACGCCCCAACATCGTGCAGCCCGCCTCCAGTGGTGTCGTGACAGGCATGAACGGAGGGACGAATGGAGACGTGTCGTCTTCAGCGATGAGAGTCGCTTCTGCCTTGGTGCCAATGATGGTCGTGTGCGTGTTTGGCGCCGTGCAGGTGAGCGCCACAATCAGGACTGCACACGACCTAGGCACACAGGGCCAACACCCGGCATCATGGTGTGGGGAGCGATCTCCTATACTGGCCGTACACTACTTGTGGTCGTCGAGGGGACACTGAATAGTGCACGGTACATCCAAACCGTCATCGAACCCATCGCTCTACCATTCCTAGACCGGCAAGGGAACTTGCTGTTCCAACAGGACAATGGACGTCCGCATGTATCCCGTGCCACCCA
This sequence comes from Schistocerca piceifrons, assembly GCF_021461385.2. Lineage (NCBI taxonomy): Eukaryota > Metazoa > Arthropoda > Insecta > Orthoptera > Acrididae > Schistocerca > Schistocerca piceifrons. The sequence goes on from NC_060138.1 coordinate 426,299,667, forward strand.
ACGTGCTCTAGAAGGTGTAAGTCAACTACCCTGGCCAGCAAGATCTCCGGATCTGTCCCCCATTGAGCATGTTTGGGACTGGATGAAGCGTCGTCTCACGCGGTCTGCACGTCCAGCACGAACGCTGGTCCAACTGAGGCGCCAGGTGGAAATGGCATGGCAAGCCGTTCCACAGACTACATCCAGCATCTCTACGATCGTCTCCATGGGAGAATAGCAGCCTGCATTGCTGCGAAAGGTGGATATACACTGTACTAGTGCCGACATTGTGCATGCTCTGCTGCCTGTGTCTATGTGCCTGTGGTTCTGTCAGTGTGATCATGTGATGTATCTGACCCCAGGAATGTGTCAATAAAGTTTCCCCTTCCTGGGACAATGAATTCACGGTGTTCTTATTTCAATTTCCAGGAGTGTATTTTCTACCTCTGTAGCCCATTCGTTAGGTTTGCCTGCCATGTTGCAGTCCCGGGTTCGATTCCTGGCACTGCCATGAAGTTTTCATTGGTGGGAGGGCTGGTAGAGAGAGCACTCAGGCCAACCGAAGAGCTGCTCGATTAGCAGCGATTCTAAGGTGAAGAAATCAGACAACTACCGGGAGAGTGAAGTGCTGACCACGTACCCCTCCATGCCGAAATCAAATGACGTCATCGCCAGAGGATGACAGGCGTTCGGCCGAGTCTGCTAGGTCCATCTAGATCAGAACACGGGACTCCACCTACCATATTACGTATTACGTTATTAAAGGTGGAAGGGGGAGGAAAGGAAAGGGAAAGATCTAATGTTGTGAGCCGAATCGAGACTTTATGCGGAATCCGTTACGACGAGTGAAAATGTGTGCTAAACTGGGACTCAAACCCGAGATCTCGTGCTTACTAGGCAGTTGCGTCAATCTTTGTGATACCCAGGCATAATGTTTATCACAAATGCGTAGACTATCTCGGTACACTCCCCGGCCGACTCATATTCCCACCTATCACCAACTACCCTCAGTCGCTTACCACGTCTCTACGCTAATTAATTTTAGAGTTTTGCAGGAGGCCGAACATAAATGTGCATCCACACCGAAAAATGTGGAATAATTTCCGTAATTAAGGACATATCCGAAAGAACATACACCACTCATTCATATTACTGATTCGCTTCGGTGTGCAACAAATCGACAAATTTTAGTGCAGATGCACATTTACATTCAACCTCCTGCAGAAAACTAAAATTAGGGAACATAGAAGACATGGACAGGGACTGTGGATTTCAGGAATGTTATTTTCTACAAAGCTAATTTCCTACACAATCCACAATGCTGTAAAATGTGTTTATGTCCTGCTGTATTTAGCATTTTCCCTGCGGAGTAAGTGGACCAGACCCTAAGCATCCTCGCTTCCCACGCCCGGGTTCCCGGGTTCGATTCCCGGCGGGGTCGGGGATTTTCTCTGCCTCGTGATGACTGGGTGTTGTGTGCTGTCCTTAGGTTAGTTAGGTTTAAGTAGTTCTAAGTTCTAGGGGACTGATGACCATAGATGTTAAGTCCCATAGTGCTCAGAGCCATTTGAAGCCCTAAGCATCAAATACGCATCCATCTCGTAACACCACTTCCTCCGTACTTCAATGCTGCTGCTAACCATGACGGCAGGTAACGTAGTCCGTGCATTTGCCAAACTGGAAAACCTGCGTCTGATTTCCCCACGGTATAACATAATTCATAACTCCATATCACTCGTTTCCAGTCAGCTAGGGCCGAATTGCGTCGCTCTTGATACAACTGCGATCGTCGCTTACCACTGACTACCGAAATGAGTGGCTTATGAGGAACTGCTCGACGAATGTGGCCCATTCATTTTAACTTCTTACTCAGCCACTGTGCTAGAGCGATTGCTTCGTTTTGGAAGCCATGAGTAATGCCTTCCGCAGATTTTTTTACATTTTACGACAGTTGTCCGCAACCTACGACGGTCCCTGTATGTCAGTTCGTATCAGCCTGGTATAGATTTAGATGTGATTTTTCCTTCGTGTTTCCGCTTTACAATGATGTCACTACCAGTCGACATGGGGATCTTTAGAAGGATTGAAATGACCCTGATGAATGTGGTACTCAGATTACATCTAATTACTCCTGACCTACCAATTTCGCTCTTGCTGCTCATATTGCTTCTTTAGAAAATAAAAGCGTTGCAAATTTTAGTAGAAAGCGTAAGTCAAAACTTACCCAAGGTTTCTGTCTTCACTCATGTGAAAGATATAGTTTTGTGAGATCGTCTGAGCAATTTTGATCATCCTGTAAAGAACTATGCTTTTGGTGTGTGGGAGTGATACGAAACCAACCACAATGCGCCTTTAATGAGAAAGAAGCCAGTACCCGCTATTACGTCACTGTTCTCGAGAGAAAGGGAAGAATTGCATTCAGTTTTGAATTTGCGAGCTCTTGTACAAAGATGCCAGTTACAGCCAGACAAACAAAAGGGAGGAGATTGCAGTTAGACGTCACAGCGTCGTCGAGGTCATCAGAGATCCAGCATAATCAGGCGTTGGTCAAATTAGGCAGTAACCATAATTAAGCAACCTCTCTGATAGCCTCCAAGTTACACTGGTGTATCTGGGAGTGTATTTCTGGTACTGCACCACTATCTTCTTCCCTTCCCCGCTACCCCCCTGCCCCCCTCCACATTTGTGTTATACCCAGAAACGGTACGTGGGAGGAACACAGTCGATAAACCTCCGCATCATTTCCAATGTTTCTCAATTTCTCGCTGTGGTCATTGCACATACGTTTTTGCAGGGAAGTGATAAAGTTCCTATTATTCTTGGAACACGCGCTCGCCGAATTGGAACAGTAACACTGTCTATGATGCGCAACGGTCTCTTGTGGAGTCTATCAGTGTATCCCACAAGATTTCGGGATTGCAGCCGGATCTCATCGACTTCTTTCCACGATATTTCGGCTGACAATCTTACAGCCATCTTCAGGCGAGTGTTTGACACTGGAGATTGCTCGTGCAAGTCGCTCTATTTATACGTAAAAGTGCCGCAAGACGCGCATGCGCAAGTTACCGTAGCATGCGCACCACCTGTCGATTCCAAGGCCCTCTACAATATTACTGCATCTATGGAGCGCAAACGAATGCGTGAAAAAAGTAAAACATGCACGCAGACGTGTCCAAAACAATAAAATGCAAAATTTCAATAGTAAAATTAAAACTACTTGTCGCTCAACATGTCAGAAGCCATAAAAAGTTTTCTTTTGGTTGATATTAAAGAAATCAACGGGTTCCAGGCCTTATTCAATAGAAAGCCGCCATCACGATTAATGAGATTTTCCGCCAAACGTATTTCCACGGATTCCTTCACAACTGAATCCCAGAAGGATGTCGATGGGGCCAAGATTTTCGTGGCCGAATAATCCGTAGTATGTCCTGTGGAAATACAATGTTCGGCTATGGCCGACTTACTGGGCTGTAAAAGGCGAATGTGGTGCTCATGTTCAACGAAGCGGTCGTGAACTGTGCGTGTGGTCTGACCAATGTAGGCTTTCCCACACTCGCAAGGTATTTCATAAATTCCAGCCTTCCGTAATCCCAGATCATCCTTGGCTGAGCCCAGAAGAGCACAAATCTTTGTAGGTGGCCGGAAGATTGCTTTCACACGATGTTTCTTTAAAATTCTGCCTACTTTCGATGAAATGTTTCCGACATATGGGAAAAATGCTCTGGACTTAAACACCTCCTTATCCTCTTGATCTTGAGGGTGGTCACGTTTTTTCATCCTTAAAGCAGTACTGACCTGATGTGCAGAATATCCATTATGTTGAAATACAGATTTCAAATGATCTAATTCGTCTGCAAGGCTGTCTTTATCAGACACGACATGTGCCCTATGCACCAACGTTCGAAGTTCAAAATGGTTCAAATGGCTCTGAGCACTATGGGACTTAACGACTGAGGTCATCAGTCCCCTAGAACTTAGAACTACTTAAACCTAACTAACCTAAGGACATCACACACATCCATGCCCGAGGCAGGATTCGAACCTGCGACCGTAGCGGTCACGCGGTTCCAAACTGACGCGCTTAGAACCGCACGGCCACACCGGCCGGCAACGTTCGAAGTACGCCCATAGTTTGTGACGTGTGATGACAGCTTGACGCCTGCAGGTACAGGTCCGTATGCGTGGGTTTTCGATAGACAGAATGCCCCAATGACCCATCCACCCTGCGATTAACCATGACGTCCAGAAACGGTAGGCAACCATCCTTTTCAACTTCCATCGTAAACTGAATGTTTGTGTGGATGGAATTCAGATGTTTTAAAAACCGTGAAAGGTCTTCTTCACCGTGAGGCCACACTACAAAAGTATCGTCCACGTACCGCCAGAAGACTGTTGGTTTCAACATCGCCAAATCGAGAGCCCTCTCCTCAAAGTCTTCCATATTAAAGTTTGCTACCAGAGGGTACAGAGGACTACCCATGGCAACACCGTCAAGTTGCTCAAAATATTCATTATAAATTAGAAAGTAGGTAGTGGAAAGGGCATGGTGAAACAGCGCCTGAAGATGGCTGTAAGGTTGTCAGCCGAAATATCGTGGAAAGAAGTCGATGAGATCCGGCTGCAATCCCGAAATCTTGTGGAATATTCGATACGCCGGGAAAACTTCAAGAGTCTATCAGTGTAGTTTGTTTGTTGAGCGTCTCCTTGACAGTCTCATGCCAAATAAACGATTCGTATTATTTTCTGTAACTGGTGTATTAATCCATCTTGTGAGGATCCAAGAATGAGTCGATATTTTGTAAGTCACTACTTTCGTAGATAAATTACATTTCTTTAAGGGTCTCCGGGTGAATTTAAGCTTGACAGCTGCTTTTCCTATAGTTTCTTTTGTGTGATCGTTCCAGTTTATGTCGCCCAGGATTACCACTCCTCTGCTTCATCTGTCGCCGTACTATAATCGAGCAATAGTCGACCTCTTCACCTATTTTTTCACAAGGCGTTACTGTTGCAGACATTGCAGTTACAGTCATATGACCATCACCTATGTTCCACGTCAACGTGGAATGACCACTCACAGACGGCAGGTGGCAGCACCAGCGGTGGAGGCTATACAAAACCTGTCGCCGGGGAAGTGGAGAAACAGTACAGTCTTTGTTGTAATGCGGAAAATGAGTGATTTATCTGACGCCTCAAAGGACATGATCACTGGTTTCCTACCCAAGGGTGAAGCATTTCCAAAATGGCTGAGTTTGTAAACTAATTGCGTGCCACGTACATGGCAAAATGGTGATCTTCAAAAGTGGCACCGTGGCAACTGTGGTGCATCTACATCTACATGGTTACTCTGCAATTCGCACTTAAGTGCCTGGCAGAGGGTCCATCGAAGCATTTTCATACTACTTCTCTACCATTCCACTCTCGAACGGCGCGTGGGAAAAAGGAACACCTAAGTCTTTCCCATCGAGCTTTGATTTCTCTTATTTTATTATGATGATCATTTCTCCCTACGTAGGTGGGTGCCAGCAAAATATTTTCGCATTCGGAAGAGAATTTTGGTGATTGAAATTTCGTAAATAGATCTCGCCGCAAAGAAAACCGACTGCCACCTCAACTCGCGTATCATATCAGTACACATTCACCCCTATTGCGCGGGCTACAGATGACAGGGGTGGACGACGGGCGAATAGACGTGCAACTGTTGAGCAACTGACCGGGCAGATGAATCAAGGGGCTACTGACAGTGTTTCCGCAACGACCGTTCAACGAACGTTTCTGCGTATGGGCGTCCGCAGAGACGCCTGATTCATTCACCAATGCTGATTGCTCCTTATCAGTGACGAAGGCTGTAATTTAGGCGCTAATATCGCCACTGGACGTCCACTGAGTGACGACTGGTAGCCTTTTCAGATGAAAAATGTTTTATGGTCCATCGGTGCGAAAGGTCTGAAAGGAAACTTCCTGCAACAATCGTCAGAAGGGTCCAGGCCGGAGGAGGGAGCGTATTGGTCTGTGGGATGTTTTCGTAGGATTCCACGCGAAATCTCGTCATTATAGAAGGTACAGTAGTTCAACGCAAGTAGGCATCTGTTCTTGAGGACCATATCCACCCCTACAAGCAGTCTAAATTTTCTCGACGTGGTGGCATCTACCTGCAGAAGAATGCTACGTGCTACACAGTTCGCAGTATGTGTGTGTTTCCAAGAGCCCCGTGATCAATTACCCTACTCCCCTCGCCACCAGATTCCCCGTATAGAGAATATGTTGGACTACATTGATCGTCCGTTCCACGGATCCGTAACAGAGAAACCTATCGCAGCTGGAGGTGATGTGGCTCCATATCCCCATCATTACCTTCCAGAACCACAATTATTTTTTTCCTGGACGTCTCGCAGTGGTCCGCGGTGTAGAAGTTGGTTACTAAGGCTTTTGACAGATGGTCACATTCATTTGGCTCGGCCGTGTACTCTTTCAGTGTAGACTGACAGTGCCTACATCAACCGCGGTGCCTTTGCAAGTGTTTTTCCATTTCGCTACCGTCTCGTCGCCTTGAAACCGTCCTGTAGGCAACAATATCGTCCACTAACAGCGTCACGGAGCCTCCAGTGTTATCCACTAGATCATAAATACAAATTGTAAAAGCAACGGCCCTGTACAACTCCTTTTCGTACTCCTGAAATTACGTTTACGTCTGTCTCTTTTGCACCGTCAAGAACAACATGTTGCGTTTTGTTTGCAAGGAATCAAATGACAAATCCGTTCCGTAATTCGGTCTTTTTCGTTCAGTAAACGATTATATCGAACTGTACAGAATGCCAGAAGTCAATGTTGACTGTGGTACTTCACACGTTCTTCATGTAGAGGAGAACCCGACGACGAGTACTAGAAACAATGATCGTGGATTTATCAAAACTTTATCTACTACGATCCCTCTACAATCCCTTGAACAACCGTGAAACATCTCATATAGTTATTATCTAATTACAGTACGGCCCCTGGGGGGGGGGGGGGGGGGAGACTGTGGAATTGTACAGGGTGGGGCAAAGAAAAGTGACCAGGGCGAGTCGATACGATTGGACATGAATGTATACGTATAACCACACCCCGTCATGCGCACACCACGTGTACGGTGCCGCCTGATCCATACAGGTTCAGACCGTAGCGTAAAAGGAACGACGCTACTCCCAGTGGAGCAACGGGTATTCGTTGTGGAAAGTTACGTGACGGCAAACTCGTGGTAACGGTGTGTCAGTTGTTTTCTGAGAAGTTTAATGGTGTGCCATGCAACGCCTTGCGCGAAAATAGCGTCAGACATGGTCTGTTTTGAACAAGTCAAAAAATATTCCGAAACATGCCCACAAATCAGAACATGTGACTGCAGTTTAGCAGAAAATGCTTCAGAGTGCTACCAAGTCACACTGACGCCTGCCGCGAGAGACCGCCATATCACGTCGATTATGCGAACGAATACTTCACCTGGACCTGCACATGCATCCCCACCGAGAGTCTGTTGTTCATGCATTAAAACCAGCAGATGTTCCTCCGAGCCTCCTGTTTTGAGAATGGCTGTTCACTGAGATAACAATGAATGGCTTGAACATGGATCTGTCATTATGTCTGATGAAGCCAGGTTTCATCTGAGTGTCCTGTCAACTCACAGAACCATAGCTTCTGCGTAGCGGAGCATCAGCATAACTTCCGCGAAACAGATTGCATGATCAGCAGATTGGGGTTTGGTCTGAAGTGTCTCCATGCCGCATTATTCGTCTCATCTTTTTTTCATGAGACGCTGGCTTCCGCGCGTTATATTGCCAACAATTTGAAATCATTTGTGGCAGCATTAACGGAGGAGGAAAGAACCTACAGTTGCTTCCAACAGGATAGGCAACTGCCCATACATCCGGTCAAATATTGGAAAATGGCTCTGAGCAATATGGGACTGAACTTCTAAGGTCCCCTAGAACTTAGAACTAGTTAAACCTAACCAACCTAAGGACATCATACACATCCATGCCCGAGTCAGGATTCGAACCTGGGACCGTAGCATTCGTGTGATTCCAGACTCCTAGAACCGCTCGACCACTCCGGCCGGCCAAATATTGGAGCACATATACATACTCTTCCCGCATGACAGAGTTGTTAGCGGAGATTAGTCTGGTCGCGGCCGTAGCTGGCCACCAAGGTCACCTGATCTGCCAGTGTGCGATTTACTTTATCTGGGAAGGCCTCAAGTCTAAGGTGTATCGCATTAACTCTCATGATCTTCAAGAACTGCAGCAGAACATTTCGGATGAGACTGCAGCAATTATAACAGTCTAGCGTCGATCCACCTTCAGAAACTTGCAGACCAGGGCCCAAAAGTGCCAAGAGATGAATGGCGGTCACTTTAAAGATCTGCTACGGTCGAGTTGTTGCTGTATTTTCTTTTCTCTGCTGTGTTCCTTTGCACCCTATAACTACGTTCTCCAGACTACTTTTATTTGCCTCACGCGGTACATCTGCAAACGTCTTGCTGCACAAGCCACGGCACAGTGCGCGACGGAGAGGAGTTCGTACCCTTGTTATCAATTGTCTGTCCTATTCTAATACAGAGTGAGGCAATAACGACTGTCCACCTCTTATGCGTGTGTACTCGTCCTAATCTCTCTTGTCTTACTCTCAAGATCCCTATGCCAAATGTACGATGGTGGAAATGGTTGCACACCTAGGCCAAGTTGCTTGAGGACCTCTGTGTTCCTATTCGGACGTACCTCTCAACTAGTTCGATGTCTGTCGGCAAGTCTACTTGATAAGAGCACTGGAACACTAAAACTGATCATACCGACATCTTGTATAAGGTTTCCTTTACTCAGGCAGTGCAGTTTCCCAGAAATCTTCCAACAAAAATAAGTTGTCCGTTCGCCTTCCCTAGCAATGATTTTAATTGATCGTCCAATTTCATATCTCTTCACAGAATTATCTCTGAGCACTTATACGACGTTACTTATTAAGGATTTTGTAATTAATGTGATAATATGATACTGTGGTGTTCTATCTATTTGTTACAAGCATTATCTTACATCTGTCAACATTTATGGAGAGATGCCATTCATAACAACAAGTAGAACATTTACGAATCTTCCTCCATTTTCTAATGATCATGCAACGACGATACTTTGCTGTACACGACAGCATTGTCAGCAAACAGACCTTAAGTACTATTGAACCCTTCTGAAAAACTGTTTGCGTAAATGAAGCAGATAAGAAGTCTTGATATCTTCCTTGAGGCACACCCAATACTCGCTATATTTCTGTGGAACTTTCGCCATGTATTGGGTTCTATTAGTCAGATACTTATTGAGCCAAACATATATTTGTGAAATTATCCGTAAGGTTGCATACTTCAGGACAAAAACAAGAGTTATCAAATTGGTCACAAATGTATATTCATGTAGGTATCAACGGTAAATTCAAATTTTTTAACTTAGGCGGTCTATGGATGATTGTGTGCTGCCGCAGCACAATTTCACCGAACAGCTGGCAACGATAATAAGCAAAAGACATATCGATAACAGGTCATTAAGTAATAAGGAATTTCATTCCCTTTACTCAGGTGGACTGTAGCTACATCTCGCAGACAGGCCCGTGAACTATACAATAGATGTAATCCTGTGAGAGAGGACGTGTAGTTGGGCTCAAAGAAGCCGGTTAGAATAATCGGCGAATCGCTTGACATTTGAATAGGAAGGTTGCCTGTATTCAATTATGTTGGCAGGAAGGGTGAACCCTGTCCGAACACAGGATGAAGAAGGAAATGGATTACTTAGAGAGACAACAGTACACGAGGACCGAGCAATAGTCAGAGCCAAGACTCATCGTTATCATTGAGCCGACGTGCAACTGCTGCTTCAGTGAGCTTAAGAACCATGAAGAGGCCGTTCTAAGAACGGGGACTGAGCTCACGGTGCCCCTTGCACCGACCATTAATAAAGTCTGTACACCAACAAGCCCGTTTGCAGTGGTTGCGGACACATTTGGAATGGAATCTCATTTACTGTAGCAGAATTGTCTTCAGTGATGATTCTCGCTTCGAACTGAGCCCTGACGGCCAACGGTGTGGTATCTGGAGACGGCCCAGGAAGCGGTGGGATACCAACCTGACTGTCGCACGCCGTACGGCCTGACAGCCAGCACTGTCAGTCTGGGGTGCCATGTTGTTCCACAGCAGGACCCCTTTGGTTGTCATCGGCAGCACCCGTACAGCACAGCGGTAAGTCGACGATATTGTAAGCCTCGTTTCTGTTGCCCTTCAAGGGCTTACATTTCAGCAATATATTGCCCGGCCCCACACAGCGAGAGTTTCTACTGCTTGTCTTTGTGCTTGAGTAAGCATGCTTTGGCCAGTAATATCGTCGGATCTCTCACAAAACGATCGGAGCTTTATGGGCAGGGTCCTCCAGCCAACCTGGGATTTTGACGTTCTAACGCTTCAATTGATCGGAATCTGGCACGATACCTTTCATCAGGACATCCAACATCTCTATCAATCATTGCCAAACCAAACCGAATAACTGCTTTCAAAAGGGTCAGAGGTGGACCAATATGTTATTGATTTGCTCAATTTGTGAAGCTCTTTCTCTTCAATAAATCATACAATTTTTATGAAATTATAGTCATTTGTTTCTAATCATTTGCTTCTCTGTACATGTATCACTTTTACTGATGTCCATCCCATTCGGACAATTCCTTCGTGGTGCATTTTTTTTTTTTTTTTTTGTCTCGGTAGTGGCTGTACACACGGCATGACGTCGAAAGCCTTTCTAAAACCAAAGAACATGGAATCTAGCTCTACGCTTGCGCCTACTGTTTGCACAAACGGATGTGCAAGGTCTGACATCCGATAATCAAGGTCGCGAGCCCCTACTTCAGGATTAGCAATGAAGATCATTGTAGAACAGTACAATACCAGTTCATACTCAATAGAAAAGTGTGCTCCCAGTCTCAAGAACCGGACAAAAACTGCACTTTTAACTCCCGTCATGTACGTTCCCGAGTTAGAGCCTCGCCGTGTCTAAGGCCAGGAGAAATTCGTGCAGTTCAAGAACAAGCCTCTAGCGAAACTGCACAGCAGCGATACGTCTCATCAAGGCAACTGAATGGTAAAGCCGAGATTGCACGCATTTGACCGTTTTCACTATGACAGTTTTTGCATGAAGAGGCAGCTGAAGTTCACACTTCTGAAAATAAAATGGTAATTTTCTAAATAATGTTTGCTATTGCATGCGAAATTTTCGAATGTTCGTCATTAGTAACTCTCAAAGCAATATTAAGGAGACATATCTAAAAGGTGCTCTCTCCGATGCACACTTTCCCCCCGGAGATTTTATGTTGAACCTTATATTCTCGCTGTATGTGTGTTCTTCATAGATGTGAGACACGTCTGCCCGTCAACGCCATCAGTATTTCTCTGGCTTACACCTTACCTGTACCATTTTCTCACAGTTTTAGCACTTTTTATGTCAAATGGTAGAATAAGTTATAATAAAGTTAATGACTTGGTAGGTGGCACCAACTCATAGCTTCAGAAATATTGTCGTGTACGTGTCTGATTATTCAACACTAAACATGAAAACTTCCTTGAGGATGCGTTGCTACTGGTGCCTCAGCTGTTCGAGGGGCCAATGGGCCAAGATAGAAAAATCGTAATACATTCATTGTCGCCGGATGAACAGCTACTCACAGAATAACTGATCATGGCTTCAGTAAGACTTGTGGATCACAAACCATGAACAATAAATAAGTATTGCTGTCACACTGACTTCTGCTGCGTTGTACGGAACTGGCATTAATGTATGTGAAGGCATTTATGTACTAACTGTTGTAGCTCTCAGTAATATGAGATGATCTTAAGAAATTAATGTAGATGCTAATTAAAATTTATGTTAATGTAGCAAAAAAGTTGAAATTTAATTTCGTATATTTAAGGATATTCGGCAGACTTCTGTGCCCACGAAATCTCATTTATTTTTGTAAAATGCAATTTGTATTTTGGTACGTAACGGCCGTCCGCTGTGGCCGAGCGGTTCTAGGCGTTTCAGTCCGGAACCGCGGTGCTGCTACGGTCACAGGTTCGAATCCTGCCTCGGGCATGGATGTGTGTGATGTCCTCAGGTTAGTTAGGTTTAAGTAGTTCTAAGTCTAGGGGACTGATGACCTGAGATGTTAAGTCCCGAAGCGCTTAGAGCCATTTCATACGTAACGCTATCTTGCTCAGCAGAAAACTGTAGTAAATGAAAAGAATATTATAAAGAAAAACGAAGAATTGGAGGTTTTTAACGTTCTCACTACGTAGATATCACAAGAGATGGAATACACCTCATATAGAGATGAAAAAAAAGTTGTACTTTTAAAGGAACAATCAATATACTTGCGTTACTCGTGTTAGCGAAACCATGGCAAAACGCAGATGTTGATAGACGGTTGGCTTTAGATCTCTTCACCTGTTACTGGGGGTCCACTGCGAATCACTCACAAGGAGAAGATTAGCTTTTAAATTTCTCAAAGTCATCGGACAGTGAATAAAGAAAAAAATTGAAAATTGTTTGTAAGGTCTTATTGGACCAAACTGCGGAGGTCATCGGTCCCTAACCCTACGCAGTACTTAATCTAACTTAAATTAACTTATGCTATGGACAAAGCACACAGTCATGCCCGAGGGAAGGCTCGAATCTCCGACGGGGGAAGCCACACGGACCGTACAAGACGCCTCAGACTCCGTGCCGCTGTCAAAGAAAGTGTTCCAACAATTGCGCCTGAAGTGATAGAGGAAAATCATTAAAAATTTGCATTACAGCTGCAAGAGAGAGATTCGTACACCCTTATCCTCTCCACCACTCCCACCTGCTCCCTAAAGCCTCACCAGTATTCTCGTTTACGTCCAGCACGTCAACCACGAAGTCGGAAGCCATTGCGCCCCTTCGCTCGAAACTAGTGATAATAATAGGCAGAATTAGTAGAGTAGTAATGGAATTCTAGTGACCTTCAAAACAACCGTATCTAAATAGTATCACAGTTTAAGTAACATTTGAGCCCACATCTCGTGGTCGTGCGGTAGTGTTCTAGCTTCCCACACCCGGGTTGCCGGGTTCGATTCCCGGCGGGGTCCGGGATTTCCTCTGCCTCGTGATGGTTGGGTGTTGTGTGATGTCCTTAGGTTAGTTAGGTTTAAGTAGTTCTAAGTTCTAGGGGACTGATGACCTAAGATGTTAAGTCCCATAGTGCTCAGAGCCATTTGAACCATTTAAGTAACATTTGTGTTGGTACATATACAGACATTTTGCATATCTACATTATAAGTGACAGTTGTCACAGAATGTTCTTCTAAACATCCGTTACAAGCTTTCTTAAAATCGTCGATTCATGAATGATCTTATAGGTGGCAAAAAGAGTTGTTTGAGTATGTTAATACACATGCACCAATCGGTCTGAAATTATCAAACATGAAATAGCGTTTGCCGTCAGCTGTCAAAGCAAAAAGGTCATGCCGCTTATAGTGGAATATTGGTCTGTTTTGGCTTAGCCAGACATGAAATTGCGAGTGTAATTTTCGGACGGTAATGCATAATATTGGCGTTCCAAAAAATCGGTAGCGTTAGAAGCCATTAATAGTGATTAGTATTCTGGCACGCATACTGCTATACATACGAATTAAGAAAAGCTCTGTTATGTGTCCCTGTACGACACACGTAAGATGTGAACACTAGGAACATTCTAGAAGGGATACAGCGCGCTGTGGACGTGAACGGTACGAAGATCGTAGACGATTTCTGCGCAATGCCACGCGTGCAAAAGATTCGTGCATAGAGAGCATGTTACACATTTACATATATGCTCCGCAAGTCACTGCTCAGAGAATGGTGAAGGATAAATACTACCAATATTATCGTTTTCCCTTCATACTTACGGTTTCACAGGTAGTCAATGTAATGACCAACAAATACAAAATAGTATCCAGCTAATCACAAACAATTAATCACAAGTATATTAAATGCGAATTACGGAAGTGCAGTGCACCAAGCCGAGTGCACTATCATGAAAGCATAAACATTCGATAGTGCACGAAGAAGAGTTATGTACTTTACCATCCACAGAAACAAGTTTTGATACTGTAACGGAGTCTTGTAGCTATGCAAACGGATTAAGAGCTGCGAGAAAATTCTATCAGAACGACAACGTGAAATACAGTAAGAAAGCTGACGCAAGAGGATATTAAAAAGTACTAATAGTGCTGCGCCATAAAACCTTTTTGATTCATGGATAGGCGAGAAGAAATACTACTTGCCTGAAGGGGTTTTACGACAGCGCCACTGTTTTGATTGTCTCTCCTCCACAGCACGTGTGCTCGCTGAGAGGGCGCTAATTTATCGCCTCCGCGTGCTGCTGTTTACAAAACAGTCGGCAGCTCCACACGGCGTTTTGGGAGGATCGCTGCTAACGGAATTCGAGGTCATCATCATTAGAACGAAAAAAGGGGAAAAGTCTTACTGAAAAGTCTTACCCAAAGTACTCGTACGTAAGACTATAACTGAATAAAAGTTATTAATTTCCAATGTATCTCCATAACACCCCATGAAAACTAGATATCTTCGTTATCTTGTCCTATGTAAATTAGTAACGTGGTCCATATAGCTACTAGTGATTGTCGATCACACTCCTTGCTCTACATTTCGGTTACGCTTTTGGGATTCTCTTAAGCATAAACCGTCTCTGACAGTTGATCTTTACGAAAATGACCTTGTAGTCCTTGTATGTAAATGCGTTTGACAATGCATGCTTGCTGCTGAATGTTCGCTTTTGACTGTGCCTAATGTCATAGTAACTTTGAGCATCAGGTAACGGGATAAATAGTCCCGAAACATGTTGAGGTACATATACCACCCACATTCGGCAAGTGGTGCGTAACACTCTCAGTACTGAGTCATGTTACAGTTTTACAATGGCCTCACAACAGAATACTACATGTACACGTTTCGTAAATATATGTACATAAAATTATATTTAACAAAGGACCTTGAAGCTGCCGCAACATCAGCTGACTAACCAATGCACAACGTCACTCTGAAACGACAACAATGCCGCTACCGACTGTAATTACTGTTTACTTCCAGTGTTGGTCAATTCTGACAACTACGATACTTTCAAGAGATGGTTGACGTGCATGAGGACAAGCCACTAAGCTGGCTAAGCACTAGAAAACGACGGGAAAACATAAAACTCAGAGGTAGTCATGTGTACAATTAGTAAGAAGTAAGTGTACATATAATACCAGAAAGGACATTGCTACTACATTTAAACTGCTTTTATACCATCTGTTCGTGTAACTACTTGCTTAAGTTTCATTTTTGTACAAAGATTGATGGTAGTTGGACTGGTTAGTTGTTTTGACCTCTGGCACGCCAACTTCTGCTTGAAAATCTCATAACAGCCACACCAGGCCAAAGATGTAAGTAAATAGTTATTACGTATGTTGACAAAAGTTGTCATTTCATTAGTTTAGTATGACTGCGGAAACTGCCGAGGGAAACTAGAATATCCCATCTGAGCCACTGTGCTACCCGTAGAGTTCTCCTCAGGTGCTTTTTAAAGTAGCCTAATGTTCAGTAAGAACTTACGTATTATAGTGTCTCGACAATGTCACTCAAGTAGTGTCGAGCACTTCTCAATATGATGGAACGTGTTCATTGCTTCAGAAAATATAGAAACTTATTAGATAGTCTAAGCGGATCAACGCTCTGGAGAATGTACTATGACGGCTCCGGAAGGGAACATTCGAGCTTAGAGGATTTCTCTCGTGTTCAGTGAGACGGGTGGGAAGGTTGCCATCGCTAACAAGATGAGAAGAAAGTACTACTCAAGAAGAATTACTGGTCGATTTCGATCTAGCAGCGGATGTGGTTGACACGAGATTTCTAAGTCTCTACAATAAAGCTCGATTCTTCGCTAATAAGACCGCGTGCATCTGACAAGTTTCGGAGTGCAACCGCGTGTAAATGCTTGCAGCTTTACTCACAGTTATTGTCTCTGCGCTGCAGCCTCCGCGGGCGCAGGGCAGCCGCTCGTTTCAGTGCCGCAGTCCTCGGCCTGGTAGTGTGCGAACTATTTACAGGTCTCTTTCGAAGGGCACTCTGAACGCTCTAGTATTTATTTACAGAGGGCAGTAAGGAAATCGCGTTGGTTGTCAGCGAGTGTGGAGTGTACTTCGGCACGCAGCCGGTTCACACTGCAGCTCGCGCAGCCGTCAGCTGTGGATCCGCTGCCGTCGCTGCAGCCACTCACTCGGAGCAACCTTCCGGCCCGGCGACTGGCGCGCTACTGGTCCGCGTCGTCGTCGTCGCCAGGGGTAATACTGGCTGCCGCCGCGCCGCGTGCCACGCTGGAGGGCGCCGCAGGGACGGGTGGAGGTTTGTGCGGGGGGGGGGGGGGGGGGTCGAAAGGGGCAGGCGTCGCGACGCCAGCGCCGTCGTGGCCGCTCGACGACGACTCCGCTGATTCTCCTCTTGCTCCAGCGCTGCCTCCGTCACTCCGCTACGCGCCAGCCAAAGTGTAATTGTTCTGTTGTGTGCGTTTACAAGCAAGGGAGAAATCACTGTCTGAAACTTGCTCTCCTGGCCGTCCGTCTTGTCGGTCTGCCCTTGCAGTCGCTAATAAGCGTCTGAAGACAAATCTTCCGAGCGCAGTCATTCGATGCAGTCCTATACAGGCCAAATGAATCGACCCTCTGCGACGGATAGTCATAAAGTTAAAATTACAACAACGATTAAAATAAATTTATGTAATTAGGTTTTTGTTTCTTTGCAGGTATACATACGCAGTTCTGGTATGCATTCAAATCCACTTGCCACCTTTCCGGAGCATGCCGCTAGAGGAACGAAAACCGCCGCGCGGGATCAGCCGAGTGGTCTAGTGCGCTGCAGTCATGGACTGTGCGGCTAGTCCCGGCGGAGGTTCGAGTCCTCCCGCGGGCATGGGTGTGTGTGTTTGTACTTAGGATAATTTAGGGACTTAGGGACTGATGACCTTAGCAGTTAAGTCCCATAAGGTTTCACACACATTAGAACATTTGAACGAAAACTAAATGGCATAGCCCATTCTTGAAATGGAGGTGGCATCTACCATTTTCCTTTGGCTTTTACATCGACGTGTACGCATGTGGTGCTAGAATTTCAGTGTGAATTACGTGGACACTTCAATGCCGCAGCCTTAGGTTTTATGAGAAGCCACTAGAGGTCAGACATTATGAGATGACCATCACATGTTGCTTTTCCTTTTTCCTACAGCTTTGCCATAATTCGTTTATTTGTCATTTACTTCATTACTATTATTACTACTATTATTATTATTATTACTATTATTATTTAGTGTCTCGCTGTTCTCGTTTCTCCTACTTCTCATTACGTAATTTTTTTTGTTTATTTATAGACGAGCCGGCCCCAGTGGCCGAGCGGTTCTAGGCGCTCCAGTCTGGAACCGCTCGACCGCTCCGGTCGCAGGTTCGAATCCTGCCTTAGACATGGATGTGTGTGATGTCCTTAGGTTAGTTAGGTTTAAGTAGTTCTAAGTTCTAGGGGACTGATGACCTCAGATGTTAAGTCCCATAGTGCTCAGAGCCATTTGAACCATTCATAGACGAAATCACATTCTTATGACACAGTCATAACCGATATCGGCCATACAATGACCATCTTCAGATTCTAAAGGCGGCATACACTGAAAACAGGTTCATGCGTTGTCAAACCTGTGATCAGTGTATGCCACTTTTAGGATCTGAAGATGCTCACTGTATGGCCGAAACCGATTATGACTGTGTCATAAGAATGTGATTGAGTCTATACATAAAGATTTTTACAAAGTAATCAATCACTAACTCCATTGACAAAATATCTTTTTATCCAAAACTTCTCATTACTTTCGTCCCTCTTCGATTTCCTCTCAACCCATACTTGATACTCATTATACTGATCATTCCATTTAGAAGGTCCTGTAATTCTTCTTTCCTTTCAGTGAGGTCACCAATGCCATCAGCTAATCTTATCATTAATAGCCTTTCACTCTGGATTTTAATTCCACTCACGAACATTTCTTTTATTTCCATCATTGCTTCTTATTGAATTGGTGAGTAGTGGTGAAAGGCTATATCCCAGTCTTACACTCTTATTAATCCGAGCGCTTCGTGCTTTGTCTTCCAGTCTTACCGTTCCACCTTGGTTCTTTTACATACCGTATATTGCCCATCTTTCCCTAAAGCTTACCCGTACTTTTCTCAGAATTTCGAATATTTTTCACTATTTGAAGTTATCAAATGCTTTTTCCAGATTGATAAATCCTATGAAAGTGTCTCAATTTTTTTCTTTACTGTTGCTTCCATCATCAACCGCAACGTCAGAAGTGCCTCACCTTTGCCTTTACCTTTCCTAAAGTCAAATTGATTGTCATCTAACAGATTCAAAATTTTCTTTTCAATTCTCTTGTGTGTTATTCTAATCAGTGAATGGATGAGCTGTTAAGCTGATTGTGCGATATGTCTCACACTTGTCGCCTCCCGCTATCTTCGAAATTGTGTGGGAGTCGTTTCTCAGAAAGTATCATATCGCCAGATTCATACATTCAACACACCATCGTTTTTTAGTCACTTTTCCAAATGATTTTAGAAATTCCGGTGAAATGTTATCTATCCCTTCTGGCTTATCTTATTGTAAGTCTTCCAGAGCTCTTTTACATTATGATTTTAATACTGAATCTCCTATCTCTCTCTTTCGACTCCTGTTTCTTTTTCTATCACGTCATTGAACAAGTCATTCCTCTTATAGCCATCAATGTACTCTTTCCACCTGTCCGCTCGCTTCTCTGCACTTAACAGTGGAACTCCAATTGCATACTTAATGTTATCACCCTGCTTTTACTTTAACAAACCGTTTTTCGACCTTTCTGTATGTTGAGTCAGTCCTTTCTACAGTCTTTTGTTTTTCAATTTCTACACACTTATCATATAGTCATTTCGCCTTTCCTGTACTCTTATTTATTTATTTCCTAAGTGTCTTGTGTTGCCTTATTCCAAAATTGGTCTGAACATTTTGATACTTTCATTCTTTGTTTAACAACTGAATTATTTCTTGTGTTACCCGAAGTTTTATCGCAGTTACCTTCGTTCTACCCTACGTTTCTCTTTCCAACTTCTGTGATTGCCATTTTTAGAGAAGTCCTTTCCTCTTCAACACATTATTGCAATGCCTATTGCCTTAGAGGACATCAAGCTTGTGTCTTCCTTCCCACATTTTTGCCTCAACCTGTTCTTCATCATTGCTAAATTGTGATATTGGTCTATAGCTGCTCCTGGGTATGCCTTCCAGACCAACATCTTATTTCGGAATCTCTGCCTGGATGACGTTTTAAGGTGGGACAGAAGAAGGTGACACGTCTTAGGCAGCAAGCTGATACTGGTCCATGAGAACAGTAACATGACTGGATTCATAAGGTTGGGGGGGGGGGGGGGGGGGGAATGAGAAAAACTGCTGGAGCAGCGGCTCCCACTAGCGAGAGCCCTCAGGGCGGATCCATGTGACGTTGTTGCTGCCGAGAATGGCGTTTGTTAGTGTAAAAGCAAGGAGTATCCCTACCTACAGAGTAGGAGAAAGGGACGGATCTGAATGTGGCTTACCAGAGATACCCTGCAGGCGCAGAGCCGCACATCATATTGTTCGATACCTGTAAAGTCCCGGTGGATTAGCTGGTCGACAATCCTTTAAAAACCCAAGACTTTTTAGTTTAACGATGTTCTCGGTCAGATCATTGGGATGACCACTCAGTGTGGGCTTTTCTAGTGTTTAGAATTGGACCGCAATGTAGTAGTTAAGATGAAAGAACTAAGTAAGCTTATTCAGATCCTTGGGTCTCTTGAGTCTCCTGCGAGAATCCTATAATGTTCAAATATCCTCGTCCCTTGTGGGTGCCCTCTGACAGTATTTGGTGCTAAACCAAACAATCAACCTGCCATAATCAGAAGTCTGTCTTTCTGCGCTTGCTCCTAAACGCTCGGAAACTGCAGGCTGACCTCAATCCCCCTTTCTCCCTCTGTCCTATGCCAGGACACAACACTGAGCAGCTCGCGTTTAATACATTTGATTGCTTATCTCGAATTATCAGTTGTCTGTATTAAATATTTGTCTCGTCTGTTAGAACATGTTCCCCAGATGTGGATATCCTACTGATTTTGATCCTGCAGCGTTCCAATTAAATGCGAGTTTAAAAAATGGCTCTGAGCACTGTGCGACTTAACTTCTGAGGTCATCAGTCCCCTAGAACTTAGAACTACTTAAACCTAACTAACCTAAGGACTTCACACACATCCATTCCCGCGGCAGGATTCGAACCTGCGACCGTAGTGGTCGAGCGGTTCCAGACTGTAGGGCCTAGAACCGCGCGGCCACTCCGGCCGGCTACGCTGTCATCACAGAGTCTTAAATTCACAAGCACAATATACGATGATGACAGCGTAGCTCTGTCGAAACCGGTCATTCAGTGAAATGCTTTTTTAGCGACCTCGGTTTGTCAAGTTTTCGTCAGTTACCATTATTCAATTTTATTTTGTAAAAAATTTCACGCTATTGCTCTGTATTGTGCATTGTCAATTTTTAAATTGACTGAATTAAATAAAGTTTCCCGTTCTTCATGCGACGTACATTATGAGATCCTGTATGTCTTACAATTTAACGAGCTGTATTTCTAAGATGTTTGCTTCATTTTGATGTGTTTCCATTGTGTGCAGTGGCCAAGCACTAATTTTAAAAATGTGAGAGAGGTATAGGTGGTAATGAGTGTCAAACGCAAACAGGTTTTTACATCAAGAACAGTTGGTGCCCACGCTATTGAACCTTACTTCGACCTCTTCCACGCCTGATAATTCCGTCACTGTTCACGTTAACTGTGTAGGAACATTCTGTGTTCCTTGCGTTTAATTCTGCCGGCACTAAATCAGCTAATTACACGTCCCCTTTCTTTACGACAAGCGCTAGTGTTCAAAGTTAACGACACTGCCAAAATGAGTGTACTCCGTTTTGCTTTGGGTTGTGCGTTGCTCTTTGTTTCCCCGTTTCTTATTTTGAAATGAGAGAAGATGCTAATCCTCGTCCATCATGGTGTGTGATTATGACTCTCACAATACCAGAGGGCATCGGTGATTCCTGTGACGGTGTGTCAGCTGTGCTTTCGCAGGAGGACAGAGCCGAGTGTAGACAGCCAACCCTGCAAGAGCGAGGTGGGGCTTGTGAACCCCCTCCGCAACTGTGGCTCGGGCGGTCTAAGTTCTCGTTTGTTTACAGTTATGGCTGGCTGCCACGATACAGTGTTCATACTATACCACGACAGCATACATATACCTACGAATATGTAAAAAATCAACTACTTTACTATGGTTTTTCGAGGTGATATTTAATGCATATTATTAGACCTCGTACTTTGGAAATATACTAGACAGAATAATTTCTGTAGCAGCGGAGGGTTATGGTTTCCGAAAGACGAGAGAATTGAAGTTGTAAATTCAGTATTTACAACACAGGTTGGATTCCATTAATACTACAGAGTTGTATGCTAGCCAGCGTTAACCACTAGACACCAATCAATGTCATTCAGTTTTTACTGACTCAACTAATTCTTTCATCACTTGCCTAGGCGAGCGCTCACTAATAGTACGCATTTAGTTGAGTACACTACGCGAAATATGCCCTACGATATAACTCAAACCCACGCGCAATATATTACTCAAAATATTTTCATTCTAAGGTACTAGACACTTAACTACGAATATTTTTCGGTACACCTCTAAAAGACAATTCTTTCAGAAAATTATTTGCATTTTCAAATTTTGTGGTGCTACGAATCAGAAAAGCTAACTTGTGCAGACCTTGCCGGCCGCCGTGGCCGTGCGGTTCTAGGCGCTGCAGTCCGGAACCGCGAGACCGCTACGGTCGCAGGTTCGAATCCTGCCTCGGGCATGGATGTGTGTGATGTCCTAAGGTTAGTTAGATTTAACTAGTTCTAAGTTATGGGGGACTAATAACCTCAGAAGTTGAGCCCCATAGTGCTCAGAGCCATTTTTTTGTTATTATCAGCCATTTTACGATATCGTGCTGGAAAGTAATAGCTCAGATTTTTTATGTGAGATCTCTTGAAGTTTTTAAACAAAACAAAATTACCACCAATATATCTTTATTCTTTACGTCTGTATAAGGCGACGAACACATTTCTCCAACGAGAGACCAGTTTGTTGATACCGCCATTGTAGAATGTTTGTTGACGGAGCCACAACACCACCTCTGCTTGCACCGCTTCATCACTATCAACGCGAAGTCTTTGAATGCTTTAAGGTTTGGAAACAGTCCAAGCTCTGACACACATGTTGAAGATATTACCATCTCTCCTTCATTACAACCACGAACAGTCCACTGTAGCACATTACTAACGTTGATACAATTGTACCGAGTGCAGCTTTCGGTTATTTAGGGATTTCAATTGGCACGTTTTCCAAGATTAGAAACTCGATTACCGCATGTTGTTCCTCACTCACTGACGAAGTTGCGTTACACATCGCTACGTTACACGCTGCAACTCGGAGCCCTCTAGCGGTAGAGGGTTGTAAAATCTACATCTACGTGGTTACTATGCTATTCACAATAAAGTGCGTGGCAGAAGTTTCAATGAACCACCTTCATGCTGTCTCTCTACCGTTCCGCTTTCGGAAAAAACGAGCACTATGTAGGTGGGTGCCAACAGAATGTTTTAATGATTGACACTCCAATTCACGTATCATGTCTGTGGCACTATCTCCCCTATTTCGCGATAAAACAAGACGAGCTGCCCTTCTTTGAACTTTTTCAATGTCATCCGTCAGTCCCATCTGATACGGATCCCACACCGCACAACAATACTCCAGGATAGGGCGAAAAGCGTGGTGTAAGCAGTTTCTTTAACACACCTGTAGCACCTTTTAAGGGTTGTGTCAATAAATCGCAGTCTTTGGTTTGCTCCACCCACAACATTATCTATGTGATCGTTCCAATTTAGGTTATTTGTAATTGTAATTTCTAA
Organism: Schistocerca piceifrons; assembly: GCF_021461385.2. Classification (NCBI taxonomy): domain Eukaryota; kingdom Metazoa; phylum Arthropoda; class Insecta; order Orthoptera; family Acrididae; genus Schistocerca; species Schistocerca piceifrons. Next base: position 426,322,761 of record NC_060138.1, read on the forward strand.
CAAATTACTTGAATTTACAGCCTTCAGATTTGTGAGACTTATCACGTATTCGAAATTTGGCTGATTTCTTTTAGTACTCATGTGAATAACTTCACTCTTCCCCTTATTCAGGGTCACTTGCCACTTTTCGCACCACTCAGATATCTTATCTAAATCATTTTGCAGTTCGTTTTGGTCATCTGATGACTTTAGAAGACGGTAAATGACAGCATCATCCGGAAATAATCTAAGAGAGCTACTCAGATTGTCTCCTATGTCGTTAGTATGGATCGTGAACAATAGTGGGCCTGTAACACTTCCTTGAGGAACAATGGATATTACTCCTGTATATGTTACAGAACCCTTCTGCAAATCGATGTTAGTGATATGGACCTGTAATTCCGCGGGTTTCTTCTATTTCCATATTTGGGTATTTGTGTGACCTTAGCAATTTTCCAGTCTTTAGGTATGGATCTTTCTATGAGCAAGCGGTCGTGTGTAATTGCTAAATATGGGTCTATTATAGCAGCATGTAATCTGCACCGGAGGCCTTGCCTTTATTGAGTGATTTAATCTGATTTGCTAGACCGAGGATATCTGCTTCTAAGTTTTTCATTTTGGCAGTTGTTCTTGATTCAGGAATATTCAGAAATATTTACTTTGTCTTCTTTGGTGAAGGCGTTTCGGAAAATCGTATTTAATAACTCTGCTGTCATAGGGTGATTTCACTTGCGTCACCGAAGCGGGAGAATCGACAGAGTAATACGCAGGGCACGTAATACCTCAACCGATATTACGAACAGATTGAAAAATTTGGAGACATTGCTTTTCACCACTTCCACATATATTAACTGTTTGACAGAGTATGCTTCCACCCTTCCTGATGTATTAATGTTTTCAGCCTCAGACATCAATGTTGCTCCTGCGTATTTTCCATCGTCGTCTACCTACCTCTTCATTTCCTTTTTTTTTTCGAATCCACGAAACATGTTTCTTGATTCATCTGCCATTAATTTCTTGCCCACATGTCGCGTCTGTCTCCATTTCAACTATATTCATCCTAATTATGTCTTTTAGTCCTTTTAAAGTATCCATCTATTTTCCAGTATTTCATAAAAATGTCCACCTGATACATAAATTTCTCGATGTGAAACAGTTTTTGGAAGTTCTCTTTACATTAAAAGACTCTGTCTTTCTGCTCTACTTCGAAGTTCCCATTCTAGTTTGAAAGGAGTCTACTGGGGCACTCTTATATTTGGCACCCGAATATGATATGAATATTAATGTAAACTAAACTGAAACTGTGGTATTATAAACGATGTATGTCTCTGATAGGCTTTACAAAGCGGATAGCTGACTGTTCTTGCCCACAGAGCCAAAGGTACTGTTTCTGGTCTGAGATTGCAGTGTTGGAGTAAGAGAGCGATTGGCGCAGAGTTGTAGGTAGCTGTCTGTGAGCGAAAGACGATGGAGTAGGCAGTTTCTGTGGTGTTCTGTGAGAGGCCACTAAGTGTTAGATTAATGTAGGTATGTCAATTTTGTTGAACATGGAAGCAGATGTCTTCATGTAAGTAAGGTAAAGATGTTAAATAATTATGATTTTCGTTGTACCGGCGCATTAGTATGGTTGAGTTCTCTAACAATTTGTAATTGTTGAGTAATCCCAGAATATAAGTAAACTGGTTTGATAAATAGCTGGTTAGATATTTCACTATTGTAATGTTTCTAAGAATTGTTGACAGAGCTATATGTAATTTGATGATTTGTCATTATGCTCTGTTAGTGAGGTTAGATAATAAGTCTCATTGTTTGTGGATCAATTAGTAATTATGGTACATATTTTTTTTGACCAATGAAACTTGTCAAATGTTTTTGAAAAGCCTAACTTAGTTTGCAATAGAATTTTTACTAAACACTTCGTGTTAGTAATTCACCACAATCAGTACCACCTCCCTGCCCGGGTCATATATTTTTCAAAGAAGCTGGATTTTTTTAAATGTTCTTCCTTATCATTCAAAAGAATTTCATGTGCATTTCAAGTATTATCGCCAGCGTTGCACACTGTTGAGCCTGTAGCTAGCGTAATTTTATTATTATGTTTTTTTTTTTTTTGAAAGACCAGAATATATCGCTTTACTCCGTTGCTGCGTTAGGGGTAAGACCTTTTAATTTATTTGTTATGTGCGCTGGGACCAAATTATCAGTATTGAACAGGGCCGAAAGATTCAGTGCCTAAGGGGCTGAATGTATTTTGCAGTGGCTGTCTTTCTTTATTGGTAATGGGAAATACATTGTCCAAACTGTTCGTATAAAGTTTTTGCTTACAATAACACAGACTAACCACACCACTTGCACTTGAAACACGCTACATGTAATTTGAGTTCAGTATCCATTCCACTGTTCAGACATTCATTCAGTGTAATCAGAAAATAGATATTTTTAAAGAACGTTACAGACATTAATTCAGTGTAATCGTAAAGCTATTTGTTTTAAAGGAACGTTACAAGTTTAATTGTAAACTCTGAGTGTATAATTTGGTAGAAACCGGTGATGACACCTCCACTGTAGTAGAGGAAACGATTCTGCTGGGCTGTGGATTGTGAGCAGTGATGAAGGGAATCGAGCGGCGACCGCAAGTAAAACATTCTTGATTACAATGTAGGCATTTGCAGCCGATTTAGCTTCACGTGACAGGCGGTGGCCGATATTGAAAACTTTCCACCCAATTTTTCGTCTCCGACTTCGGAAAGCATTCTCGGAGGTGAAACGGCTTCGCCTCCGAGGTTGTGTCCCGCATCTAGAAACTAAATATTAGGGTACAATTTTACGTATCGACTATGGCCTGTCAGCCTGTAAGTTTTAAGTGAAGATTACTGATTGAATTACATTTTTGTTCATGTTCGGTATAGAGATGGCGTCGTTTCTGGAGGAGAGGCCGACGTAACATAGTGAGCTGCTGTCTGCGTAGACTGCCTCGCTGACTGTAGTCAGCACCACGTCTGGCGTTGGCAGTGACTGCTGACCTATGAGCAGGAACCCTGTCCAGGCTGCTGGCCCGCCCCAGCCCGCGGAAAACAGCACAGGGAAGGACAGTACTCAAACAATAGCCCCCAGTTTGCTCGATATCGAAGGCGTACGCCCACCATAGGCGATGATCAGTGACAAGAAGGCGCACAGGCACTGCAGGACAGTGATAAGGTAGCAGGGAAGCTACCAGTCCAGATCCGAACACAGATCCCGTCAGGGAGGTGAACACTCTCAGGAGGTAAATGCGCAGTAGCTGACTCCGTGGTATGGAGGCGCCAGGTAGTCTGCATACAATCTTCTGTTCAGGTAGATGCCTGCAGCTTCCAGAGCCTAAGTCCAGAGCAGTAAGTGAATGCACCATCGGGTGCTGCGAACTGTCTTCGATTTGGAGTTCGAGGATGGCATTGGGAGTATAGCTGGAGAGTGTCTGGCAACATCTGAGAAAACTGAGAACGTCGGATTTGAGGAAGGGGGTGGGGGGTGGGGGGGCTATTTCTAAGGGTCTGTTGGCCTTTACTTTTCCCACAGCAATACCACTACCCCGGAAGACGCTAGAGGTCGTAGTGGCCGGGCGTTGCTGTTGGCTGGCAAAGTATTGTTTTGCTCTTCTTGGTCAGTTAGCTCCTGGAAGAGCCTAGCCAGAGCTGTAATATTATATAACTTCACTCTTTAGAGGCGATGGCCAGTTTCTTTCGCTTTGTCAGATTCTGAATGAGCATTCTTGAACTCTGAATGCGTCTTTTTACTTCATCGGGCGTTGCCTCCTCTCTCTCTATGATGTCATTTTGGTTCATGGCCTCCAGACGCATCAGTGCCCCAGATTAGGACGTTGCACAACATTCTTCGTTCAGTGGTCGTTACCAGGGAGGGCATCTTAACTTTTCCCAGCTATGCCAACAAAATTATTCTGTTGCGTAACAACTGACATCTTTTAGAGCATATAAGAAAGCTAGTTTTCAAAAGTATATCATATGCAATAAGGACTCCTAGGCAAATGTTGCTGTTGATTTTACTTTTTTCTCTCTTCTTCCAGTAGTTCAGTAGTTGCCTTCACCTGCCACTAAATAGAAATTTCATTAACTAGTACTATGACATTATTGTCAGTGTCCACTATCATCGTTTTAATTTATTAATTGCACATTTTCTTTAGCCTTAGTATGTTTATCATTATTACTGTATATTCTCTATTCATTTTTTAATAATATACTCTGTATACTCTGTAATATTCCCCTGTGCCGTGATTTATTTGTTCACCGGGTGACAAAGTTCTGCACGGGAGAGAAAATAAAGTTAAAAAAAAAAACATTATGCAATTTGGATGATGTATAAGCAACTAAGCAATGAGATCTTTTAGCAGAAGGAAAGTTGAGAAATAGTACTATGAATCCAGTCAGTGCTCCTGAAATACTTAATAAACTTTGAAGATAGTATTATTTTACCGAGCGAAGTGGCGCTGTGGTTAGCACACTCGACTCGCATTTGTGAGGACGACGATTCAAACCCGTGTTCGTGCGTCCTGATTTAGTTTTCGGTGATTTCACCAAATCCCTTCAGGCAAATGCCAGGATGTTTCTTTTAAAAGGGCACGGCCAACTCCCTTTCCTAATCCGATGGGGCCCGATGACCTCGGTGTTTCGTCCCCTACCCCAAATCAACCAACCAACCAACAGGGTGATTCAAAAAGAATACCACAACTTTAAAAATGTGTATTTAATGAAAGAAACATAATATAACCTTCTGTTATACATCAATACAAAGAGTATTTAAAAAGTTTTTTTTTTGTTTCACTCAAAAACAAGTTCAGAGATGTTCAATATGGCCCCCTCCAGACACACGAGCAATATCAACCCGATCAACTCGTTCCACACTCTCTGTAGCATATCAGGCGTAACAGTTTGGATAGCTGCTGTTATTTCTCGTTTCAAATCATCAATGGTGGCTGGGAGAGGTGGCCGAAACACCATATCCTTAACATACCCCCATAAGAAAAAATCGCAGGGGGTAAGATCAGGGCTTCTTGGAGGCCAGTGATGAAGTGCTCTGTCACGGGCTGCCTGGCGGCCGATCCATCGCCTCGGGTAGTTAACGTTCAGGTTTCATAACTAACCTTTTTCGTAGGACTCTCCATACAGTTGATTGTGGAATTTGCAGCTCTCTGCTAGTTCTGCGAGTCGATTTTCCTGGGCTACGAACAAATGCTTGCTGGATGCGTGCTACATTTTCATCACTCGTTCTCGGGCGTCCAGAACTTTTCCCTTAGCACAAACACCCATTCTCTGTAAACTGTTTATACCAACTTTTAATACACCACCTATCAGGAGGTTTAACACCATACTCCGTTCGAAATGCACGCTGAACAACTGTCGTCGATTCACTTCTGCCGTACTCAATAACACAAAAAGCTTTCTGTTGAGCGGTCGCCATCTTAGCATCAACTGACGCTGACGCCTAGTCAACAGCGCCTCAAGCGAACAAATGTACAACTAAATGAAACTTTATAGCTCCCTTAATTCGCCGACAGATAGTGCTTAACTCTGCCTTTTGTCGTTGCAGAGTTTTAAATTCCTAAAGTTGTGGTATTCCTTTTGAATCACCCTGTATTTTACTCGAACCTACTCTACCTTTTCTTGGGTCACTTTGCTTATGTTTCATTCCGTTCGAGTGCACGAATCTATGGTTACTATGCTCGCCTATCTTTGCTCAGAGAATTCTGTGACTTCTCTGGCCGACGAAGGGGATTTAAGCGGCTCCGCCGGCGAGAGGAAGGGACTTCCCAACTGCTGTGTTTATGGACAGTATTCATCGCAGCCGTTGGCTGGCCACAATACAGGGAGTCGGCTTGGCCGGTAATTGTGTATGGAGCCGCGTGGCAGACTTGGATCCACATTGGCGTTGATTTTCGAGCCACGAACTGTCTGTCAGGAAGGAATGGAGCATAGACTTATTAATGTTGGTCACCGTGATTAACAGAAGTGGACTGGTTGTCGCCGAGGAAATATAGCATGGTGAGCAATTTTTGGACCTTATAATCGCTGTATTTTTTAATTTGGTTGACGAGGCTGATTTGTAATGTTCGGCGTCTCCGACATTTGTAGTTGCCGTCACCGGAATAATAGTGATTGCCCTTCATTATCGAGTGGATAAGTTGCTCAAGCAAAAAGCAGTAATGCAATTACGGTATCCTCAAAGTACTACACTATGTGATCAAAAGTATCTGGACACCTGGCTGAAAATGACTTACGTGTTTGTGGCGCCCTCCATCGGTAGTGCTGGAATTCAACATGGTATTGTCCAATCCTTAGCCTTGATGACAGCTTCCACTCTCGCAGGCATACGTTCAATCAGGTGCTGGAAGGTTTCTTGGGGAATGGCAGTCCATTCTTCACGAAGTGCTGCACTCAGGAGAGGTATGGTGTCTGTCAGTTGGGCTTGGCACGAAGTCGGCGTTCCTAAACATCCCAAAAGTGTTCTATATGATTCAGGTCAGGACTCTGTGCAGGCCAGTCCATTACAGGGCTGTGATTGACGTGTGACCACTCCGCCACTGGTCGTGCATTATGAACATGTGCTCGATCGCCATTCCCGAATTGCTCTTCAACATTGGGAAGAAAGAAGGTACTTAAAACATCAATGTAGGCCTGTGCTGTGATAGTGGCATGCAAAACAATAAGGCGTAAAAGCCCCTCCATGAAAACACGACCACACTATAACACCACCGCCTACGAATTTTACTGTTGGCACTATACGCGCTGGCGGATGACGTTCACGGCATTCGGCATACCCACACCCTGCCATCGGATCGCCACATTGCGTACCTTGATTCGTCACTCCACACAACGTTTTCCACTGTTCAGCCGTCCAATGTTTACGCTCCTTACACCAAGCGAGGCGTCGTTTGGCATTAAGCGGCATAAGGTGTGGCTTATGAGCAGTCGCTCGACCATAAAATCCAAATTTTCTCAACTCCCGCCTAACTATCAAAGTACTTGCAGTGGATCCTGATGCAGTTTGGAACTCCTGTTTGATGGTCTGGATAGATGTCTGCCTGTTACACATTACGACCCTCTTCAACAGTCGGCGGTATCTGCCAGTCAACAGACGAGGTCGGCCTTTACGCATTTGTGCTGTGCGTGTCCCTACACGTTTCCTCTTCATTATCACGTCTATTGGTTATGAACTGTAGATTAAAACTGAATAAACTGCAAAAAGGTGGGAATTTAAGGTGATGGGACCTGGATAAACTGACTAAACCAGAGGTTGTACAGAGATTCAGGGAGAGCGTAAGGGAACAACTGACAGGAATGGGGAAAGAAATACAGCAGAAGAAGAATGGGAAGCTCTGAGGGATGAAGTAGTAAAGGCAGCAGAGGATCAAGTAGGTAAAAAGATGAGGGATAGTAGAAGTCTTTGGGTAGCAGAACAAATATTGAATATAACTGATGAAAGGAGAAAATATAAAAACGCAGTAAATGAAGCAGGCAAAAAGGAATACAAACGCCCAAAAATGAGATCGACAGGAAGTGCAAAATTGCTAAGCAGGGATGGCTAGAGGACAAATGTAACGATGTAGAGGCTTATCTCACTAGGGGTAAGATAGATACTGCCTACAGGGAAATTAAAGAGACCTTTGGAGAAAAGAGAGCCACTTGTATAAATATCAAGAGCTCAGACGGAAACTCAGTTCTAAGCATAGAAGGGAAAGCAGAAAGGTGGAAGGAGTATATAGAGGGTCTATACAGGGGCGATGTTCTTGAGGACAATATTATGGAAATGGAAGCGGAGGTAGATGAAGACGAAATGGGAGATATGATACTGCGTGAAGAGTTTGAGAGAGCACTGAAAGACCTAAGTCGAAAGAAGGCCCCGGGAGTAGACAACATTCCATTAGAACTACTGACAGCCTTGGGTGAGCCAGTCCTGACAAAACTCTACCATCTGGTGAGCAAGATGTATGAGACAGGCGAAATACCCTCAGACTTCAAGAAGAATATAATAATTCCAATCCCAAAGAAAGCAGGTGTTGACACATGTGAAAATTACCGAACTATCAGTTTAATAAGTCACAGCTGCAAAATACTGACACGAATTCTTTACAGATGAATGGAAAAACTGGTAGAAGCCAACCTCGGGGAAGATCAGTTTGGATTCCGTAGAAATGTTGGAACACGTGAAACAATACTGACCCTACGACTTATCTTAGAAAACAGATTAAGGAAAGACAAACCTACGTTTCTAGCATTTGTAGACTTAGAGAAAGCTTTTGACAATGTTGACAGGAACACTCTCTTTCAAATTCTAAAGGTGGCAGGGGTAAAATACAGGGAGCGAAAGGCTATTTACAATTTGTACAGAAACTAGATGGCAGTTATAAGAGTCGAGGGGCATAAAGGGAAGCAGCGGTTGGGAAAGGGATGAGACAGGGTTGTAGCCTCTCCCCGACGTTATTCAATCTGTATATTGAGCAAGTAGTAAAGGAAACAAAAGAAAAATTCGCAGTAGGTATTAAAATCAATGGAGAAGAAATAAAAACTTTGAGGTTCGCCGATGATACTGTAATTCTGTCAGAGACAGAAGAGGACTTGGAAGAGCAGTTGAACGGAATGGACAGTGTCTTGAAAGGAGGATATAAGATGAACATCAACAAAAGCAAAACGAGGATAATGGAATGTAGTCGAATTAAGTCGGGTGATGCTGAGGGAATTAGATTAGAAAATGAGACACTTAAAGTAGTAAAGGAGTTTTGCTATTTGAGGAGAAAAATAACTGATGATGGTCGAAGTAGAGAGGATATAAAATGTAGAGATGCAATGGCAAGGAAAGCGTTTCTGAAGAAGAGAAATTTGTTAACATCGAGTATAGATTTAAGTGTCAGGAAGTCGTTTCTGAAAGTATTTGTGTGGAGAGTAGTGAAACATCGACGATTAATAGTTTGGACAAGAAGAGAATAGAAGCTTTCGAAATGTGGTGCTACACCAGAATGCTGAAGATTAGGTGGGTAGATCACATAACTAATGAGGAGGTATTGACTGGAATTGGTGAGAAGAGGAGTTTCTGGCACATCTTGACAAGAAGAAGGGACCGATTGGTAGGACATTATCTGAGGCATCAAGGGATCACAAATTTAGCATTGGAGGGCAGAGTGGAGGGTAAAAATCATAGAGGAGGACCAAGAGATGAATACACTAAGCAGGTTCAGAAGGATGTAGGTTGCAGTAAGTACTGGGAGATGAAGGAGCTTGCACAGGATAGTGTAGCATGGAGAGCTGCATCAAACCAGTCTCAGGTCTGAAGACCACAACAACAACATCACATTGGGAACAGTGGACCTAGGGATGTTTAGGAGTGTGGAAATCTCGCGTACAGACGTGTGACACTATTGACACCCAATCACCTGACAACATTCGAAGTCCGTGTGTTCTGTGGAGCGCCCCATTCTGCTCTCTCAAGATGTCTAATGACTGCAGTCACTGAAATGGTGTACCTTTCAGTAGGTGGCAGCACAATGCACCTACTATGAAAATCGTCTGTTTTTTGTGGTTTCCGGATACTTTTGATCACATAGTCTATTTTGTTCTAGTAAGAGTTAATATAAATTACCTGTACTACCTGGAGATGTGTTCTTCCCCCTTTTTCCATCTTAACCCTACAGAGCCTAACATAAATATCTGAAGCCTGGATTTAATTGTGTGTTCCATCTGTTGTAGAACTGCGAAGCGTATAACGTTCAGTTCACTGAAACTTGGCGTTTCGCAAGCTTTGATGGTTTGTTTAAATCATTTTGTTCACAATATGTTCACAACATAGTATCCTAACCCTTTATGTTAGCTTGTACGCAGTCTGAGTAATGTTTCATTTCATCGTAATTGCGTTGCATGTGTAGTTCTTTTAAAAACGTGTTTTCCCTTGCACAATTGTAATTGAATAAGAGTGCCTTACACTTAACTAAGATTCTTCAGCTGATAAGTCCTTGCGTTTTTCTTTTAATTTGTTTGGGTGTTTCTTGTTGTTACAGATGCACTACGACTAAAAATATTTTAAGTCTGTTATTCTCCGTATGCAGTAAGTAGCCTTCTGCACAGTCTTGGCAAATTAGTGATTCCAATATAAATTGCACTACGTTCTGGTTCCATTGATTTCCTTCTGCGAATTCTGTTATCCTGTTTGAATTTTCTTCAGTAATTTTGGTTTATATTATGATTTGGATTAAAATTATTTTAACTGTGTGTTAAACTATGAATAAAATCTTTGTCTTTTGATTTGATCTGGTCACGCACGTAATCATCCATTTTGTCCCAAAACATTGCTGTAAACGTAGAGTAAAGCTTTCAAATGCATGTCACCCAGTATCATTGCTGCCACAAATGCTTCATTTATAACGAGCCTTTGACCGCTGATCGTGCCACTTTTCACCACTGTGACTTCTTAAATAAATTCCCAGTTAAATCTGCTTCAGCATGTGAAAAATGCAGTCGCAGTTTCCGGTCTGATACACCACACCTCTTTACAGGATCGTGAACAAGACACTCATACACCACCGCCTAATACAGAGGCACCTCAGAAATCTACTAAATACTTCGAAAGCTTAGGATTGGCATCAAACATGGATCAACCCCAACGCTAAACTGCTGTAACCGATAATTACTGGAAAGCCAATCAATTCAACAGTATTGTTCCATATTACATAAGGATACAAAATTTTCACCCTTTGACTGCATTCAATACCCAAAACTAATTGCATTGCATCATACCACTCTGATATCTTCCATTTTATTATGTCCTATAATCCATGAACGTAGCGGTACCTCTGTATCCCCTGTTCCTACTGTCGTCCGGTATCTTGGCAGCTTACCATAGATCTCCTTTATGGATATGACTTCTGCCTAGAGCAAAACGTGCAGTAGTTTTCCATCTTTAGAAGAATCTTAATTTGCTTTAGCTGTCTTCTGTCTTCTCATCCCCACTAATTTCCTTTTCAGGAGCTTCATTGAGATGCCTCCCACCAACTACCCCACCTTTATAAAGAAACAAGCCGTCTCTGTTGCAGCTTAAAATGTTTTATTATTTAGGAATTTTCGGGTTGATCTACGAAAGAAATACAAAATTTCATAATAGTGGCGTGACCCAGTTAGTGAGATTGTGTTATCAAGAAAATGTTAAACATCTTCCTGATATTTGGTAGCGAGCGGTATATGGTATACAGCGTATAAGATATCCTAGCAGGTAAATTCCGCTTATCAAAGCTTTGTTTTACGCGCGGTATCCCATGAACCAATCGGTAACCAAATATCAGTAAGTTGCTTAATGTTTTTTGGGAATCCATTCTCCCTAAATAGGGTCACGCCGCTATTATGAAAATTTGTATTTCTTCCTTTGGCCAATCATAAGATGCCTAAATAAACGTGATACGAATACCCGGGGAAAAATAATAAAATTTATCACCGCAACTAAGATTGTTTATTTCTTCATATCATACGTCGTGGTTGCTCTACCAACCCCGCTATGAACTGGAAAAAGTTTTGTGAGAAAATAAAACACCTACAGCCGTCCTCATAATTTTATTTGTTTTGCTGCAACCAGTTTCGTCATTTCAGTGCACTACCAACACTGGCTACAGTGCTGACACGTATGTTTTCTGCGTAGCAAGTTACGCTGGCCATTGATGGTATATATATACGGATCTTGTCAACTCCTTCCGCATGAACCACAGCCTGAAGATGGTGCACTGAAACGCCGAAAGTGGTTGCAACAAAATAAATAAAATCGTAAAGACCGTTTTAAGCGTTTTATTTTCTCAGAATAATAAACGGTCGTCGTCCCAAAGACCTCCTTCAAAAGGATGCACATGGAAAACGATTTACTCCACCTTTTCTCCCTTACCAGTCATTTCACCGTCCCACCCGCTCCCGCCACCACCCCACTCCCAAATAAAGTAAACATGCGCTCAACTATACCACAGCTCATCTGAATGATCCCACACCCTACTCATACTTACTCCCTGGTAGTATAATTAGCAAATCGTCCACTTTTTAACCTGTAGCTTTCTCAAGTAACGCTGATTTGATTGCATATACTTAGGACACCGTGTCAATTCGTCTGAACGTATACTTCAGGCGAAACATGTAGTGGATGGTCATTAACATACCTTCAGGTAACTGTAACTGTGTTTTCTAGCTAATAATATTTGGCAGTGAACGGTTGCTCTGAGTCACGTGTGAGCTCTAGACAAAAACAAAGATGTGAAGATAATGAAGGTGGTATATTACTTTTGTCCGTATGTGTATATGTCCTAGTGCTTTACCTGAGCGAAATATCTGATAAGAAACAGTGGAATGTTGTACACGAGACAAATCAACCGTGATAAGACTTTCACTTCGTTCAGACGTAAATATTATTTAAGAGCCAGAAGCTGCCCAACAATGAAGTTTGTGCCGCGTTAGAATATTTTCATTCTTATCGAACACTATAAGAATGTTGAGTCAAAACATCATCCATCACTTAAATATGCTCCAAACAAACTGAGCTATGGAACAGTCAACTTCTCTTGATTTCAAAGCTGCGGCATCACGCATCCACATTGTTGACCAAGTCACTGTTAAGTGCTTGATGTGAATTCGTGGCAAATATCTCGAAGTGGAAGCAATATACTGACAAATATAGATCGATAATAAGGGGACCGACAAGGATGCGTAATGTGAAAAACAAGAAAAAAGGGTATTGCAGGCTTGCAAAAGAACAGATACGCTAACATTCCTCTCACATACTTAGTGAAATGGTCCTCTAGTATCTTGAATAAGTAATATGAAACAAATTTTGATTTAAAAGATAACGCTAAGAATGTTACAAAATGTTCCAAATGGCTCTGAGCACTATGGGACTTAACATCTGAGGTCATCAGTCCCCTAGAACTTAGAACTACTTAAATCTAACTAACCTAAGAACATCACACACATCCATGCCCGAGGCAGGATTCGAACCTGCGACCGTAGAGGTCACGCGGTTCCAGACTGAAGCACCTCGAACCGCTCGGCCACAACGGCCGGCTAAGAATATTACAAATAAGTATACGTATATACACTGAAGCGCTTAATTCTTAAGTTATTGTAGTCTCTCATAATCGAAACGAAGAAAGTTTACAACACTTACTGTGCTGACAAGACGTATTTTCATTATCACTGGTAACATTACTTATTGGATCATCTGCGTTGTGTACTACGCTCAACTGCCGTAAGTGTTTCCAATGACATTTATTCTTAACATGGAATAAGATATAATAAAATCACTGTTCTAGAAACACTCGAAGTTGTTTTTGTCGGTGTGGTGTCACCGCCAGACACCACACTTGCTAGGTGGTAGCTTAAATCGGCCGCGGTCCATGTAGTACATGTCGGACCCGCGTGTCGCCACTGTAATCGCAGACCTAGCGCCACCACCAAGGCAGGTCTCGTGATACGAGAGAGGACTCGACCCCAGTTGTACGAGAACCTAGCTATCGCCCAGTTGTACGCGAACCTAGCTACCGCACAGTTGTACGAAGCCTTTCTCTCTCATTAGCCGAGAGACAGAATAGCCATCAGCTAAGTTAATGGCAACGAACTAGCAAGGCGCCATTTGTATCAGTGCCTATAGCTTACGAGTATTCAAGAGAGATGTATTCCAAGAACTAAATAAAAGATAAGTACTAAGCATCTACATACTTTTCTTCTTATTCATTTATAAGTTCTCATGTTCCAGACTTCACGCCCGTCTGCTTTATGCCGTGCGTGCACTATCGGCCACAGCGTTAGTCTAGCATTCCTTTTCAGCAATCCACTTCACGGTGTCGGTCCAGCTACCGACACAACATTTATTGGCGACGAGGGAAAAGTGAACTTTTTCTGATTGCTTACATTTAATTGTGTCATGGCTTCGCCACATTCTCCAGATGTACTGTCCGAATTTTATCGCTTGCAGAATCAGCAGACGCAGGCGTTACTGGATGCCCTTGGACAGCTCGTCCAGGGTCAACGTGCGCTGCACACCGATGCGGCCGCAGCCGCTTCACCGCTACCGCAGCCACAACCTGCCGTTGCACCGCCTTTTAGGCACTACGACCCGAACCAAGAGACCTGGCAAGAGTGGTCCCGCCAGTTTGCCTTCCACCTCGCTGCCTACAGAATTCAAGGTAATGAGCGGCAGCCGTTTTTGCTTTCTTGTGTCGGTGTGTCCACATACCGTGTGATAGTGAAATTGTTTCCCCGACGCGACGTAGCCACTCTGTCCTACGAGGAAATTTTGTCTGCATTAGATGCCTATTTCAAAGAAACAGTTAATGTGGTTGCAAAACGGTATACGTTTTTTCGTACAAAACGTACGGCCGGTCAAACTAATAGGGAGTGGGTAGCAACATTGCAAGGACTTACTAGGGACTGTGCCTTTGAATGTGACTGTGGTCTTTCTTATTCAGATACAATGGTGCGTGATGCCATTGCACAGAACGTTTCTGATGTTCGCATACGGGAGCAAATTTTGAAACTAGTTAATCCCTCCCTTCAACAAGTGATAGACATATTGGATAGACAGGACACACTGGACTGTGCTCAGGAATCTTTTGAAACTTCGCCAGCCGTGTGTAACATTAACCGGCCCGCTGGACGCGCTGCGCGGCCCGGTACCCGGGCCTCGCGCACGGACGCACAGCGACCGCCGCGTGCTAAGCCAGGTGTGCCGCGCCAGCCCACAAATGCAGTGAAATCATGCCCGCGGTGTGCTACTAGACATTCGCGTGACCATTGCCCGTCACGCCAAGCTATTTGCTTTTTCTGCAATAAGAAAGGACATGTTCAAAGTGTTTGCCAGAAAAAGCTCAGATCAGACAATTACAATCATTCCAGGCCCTTTGCTTCGCGCCGGAATCGAACCAAGGACACTCAGGCTCGTGGACCTTCGCCTATGGACATTCATGTCGTTAATTCCACTTCGTCCAGTGACACTTTCTCTAACTGTAACTGTGTTCGTCCCACAAAAACTGTGCGTCGACGTCGCCGGAAATCACGTCAATTAGCCAGTGATTCTGTACCAGTGTCTGTTCCAATTGCACAAAACAGTCGCTCTTGTCGTCAGCAGGACAATAAACTTTTTGTGGACTTAGACTTTGACGGCCAAGTGATACCATTCCAGCTCGATACCGGAGCTGCAGTTTCATTGCTCAATCACGACACGTACAAACAACTGGGCAAACCTCCGTTGCGTTCCGCAAATGTTAAGCTAACTACATATTCCGGACAGAAAATTCCTGTGTTAGGACAGTGCAGCCTTCTTGCAACATACAAGGGACAAACAAAACTTGTGTCATTTTACGTTCTTCGTTCTTCTTCTGCAGTGAACTTGTTTGGTCTAGATTTATTTAAGTTGTTTAACATGTCTATTGTAAATCAGGTCCTATCAGTGAATCAAACTGTGCCTACAGACAGTGTTTCTCGGCTGTGTGACGAATTTGCAGACGTTTTTGCACCGGGCTTAGGTTGCGCTAAAAACTATGAAGCACATTTAGAACTGAAGGTCAACGCGCAACCGAAATTTTTCAGGGCGCGCAATGTTCCCCACGCATTGCGTGATGAGGTCGCAAGAACGTTACACGATCTCGAATCACAGGGTGTAATTGAACGTGTGCAAGCTTCTCTCTGGGCCTCACCCTTAGTCATTTTGCCAAAACCTTCCGGAAAATTGAGACTTTGCGTGGACTTCAAGGCCACAGTGAATCCACAGCTAGTGACTGCTACTTTTCCTTTGCCCCGCCCGGAAGATCTTTTTGCTAAACTGTGCCCGGGAAAATATTTTTCAAAGTTGGACCTAGCCGATGCGTACTTGCAAATACCGGTGGACGACGAATCCCAGCGCGTCTTGGTGGTTAACACGCATCTTGGATTGTACCGCTTCAAAAGACTGCCATTCGGGTGTGCATCCGCCCCTGCCTTGTTTCAGCAATATTTACAAACTATTTGTGCGTCGGTCCCTACTGCAGCAAACTATCTGGACGATATAGTGATCTCCGGACAGACGGAAGACGATCATCTTGCGAATTTACGGACATTATTTCAGGTCTTGCGGCAAAATGGTCTTCGCTTGAGGAAGGACAAATGTGTGTTTTTTGCTCGTGACTTACCATACCTGGGACATGTCATTAATGCCCAAGGCATACATCCAAGTCCAGAGCTCCTCCGTGCCATACACGATTTGCCTTCCCCTCAAAATCTGAAACAGCTACAGAGTGTGTTGGGTAAAATTAACTATTATCATAAATATGTGCGCAATGCCTCTTCCATTTCAGCTCCGCTTCATCGCTTACGCCGTAAAGGTGTTCCGTTCGTCTGGACGACGGAATGTGAACGCGCCTTTCGCCAGTTGAACTCGGCGTTGCTTTCTAATACTTGCCTTACGCCATTCGATCCCCAGAAACCCCTTTTGTTGATGGTAGATGCATCGGATTTCGGGATCGGTGCTGTACTTGCGCACAAAGTTGGCTCCCATGATCGCCCTATTGCCTTTGCGTCCAAATTGCTCTGGTCTGCGCAAAGAAATTATTCACAGATAGAGAAAGAAGCTTTGGCTCTCGTGTTTGGTGTTACTAAGTTCCATGATTTCTTGTATGGTCGTCACTTTACCATCATCACAGACCACAAACCTTTGACATCGCTTTTTCCTCCGACCAAGCCTGTACCTCCACGTACAGCGCAGAAATTCATTCGCTGGTCTATTTTCCTCTCGCAGTACCGCTACGATATCTTGTATCGGTCCACTGCTAAGCACGGAAACGCCGATGCGTTGTCCCGTTTGCCTGTTGCTGAGGATAAAGCATTCGATTCTTCCGAACTTGCTTGCATGTTCATTGATTCGGAATCCGATGAAGTGGTCGAATCGTTTCCGATTGATTTTCGTCGTGTCGCTACAGCCACAGCTGCTGACCCTGTCCTTCCTACTGTTTTACGTTTTGTTGCTACGCAATGGCCTTTGTCAAAGTCTCGGATCGAGGATCCGTTGGTTCGCCGATTTTTTGCTCACAAGGAGTGACTTTTTGTTCGACGTGGTGTTTTGTTGTTGCGTTCTGATAATGATCAGTCCAGAGTCGTGGTCCCACGTTCGTTACAGTCCTCTGTTTTACGGCTTCTTCACCAAGGACATTGGGGTATAGTGCGAACGAAACAACTTGCTCGTCAGCACTGTACTTGGTTCGGAATCGATGCTGCGATTACGAATATGTGTTCTTCGTGCCCGGCGTGTGCCGAACAACAGTCCGCACCGCCGCGGAAAGTCTTTGCGTGGCCAAAAGCCACTTCCCCTTGGCAACGCTTGCACATTGATTTTGCTGGTCCATTCTGGAATGCTCGATGGTTGGTTCTGGTCGACGCCTTCAGTAATTTTCCTTTTGTTGTCCGGATGTCTTCCACGACGTCATCCGCCACCATCCAAGCGTTGTCTGCTATCTTTTGCATTGAAGGTCTTCCGCAGACTATTGTTTCCGACAATGGCCCACAATTCATGTCCGCAGAATTTCAGTCATTCTGCCAGGCCAATGGTATTCAACATCTGACATCCGCGCCGTTTTCGCCTCAGTCCAACGGTGCCGCTGAACGATTGGTCCGGACTTTCAAGTCACAGATGTTGAAATTGAAAGAGTCGCATTCTCGGGAGAACGCATTGTTGCTCTTTTTGTCTTCGTATCGCTCTCAGCCCCGAGATGGTCGCTCGCCGGCTGAGTTGCTCCACGGTCGTCCTCATCGCACCTTGATGTCTTTGCTGCATCCGCCGCATCAGGTTCCTGTGCAGCGGCAGACTCCTGCTTTTGCTCCAGGCGACGTTGTATTTTATCGCAACTATCGAGGTTCACGGCGTTGGCTCGCAGGGCGCATTCTTCGCTGCCTCGGCCGCGCGATGTATTTGGTTTTGGGGGCCTCTGGTGAGGTGCGTCGGCATCTCAATCAGCTGCGCCTCTGTCGTCGCTCGGGTTCTGCCGCTCACCGTCTGCTTTCAGCGACGGTGCCGTCCGGTCAGCGCCCTGGGGACCCATCTACTGGCTCGCCTCATCCCCAGGTGTTACCGACGATGCCTTCCATTTTGCCCCATGGCGACGCGCCGCCGCCGCCGCAGCAGCAGCAGCAGCCGCCGCCGCCGCCGCTTGTTCTCCCGCCGGCGCCGCCCGCGTTCGACGCTTCGTTGCAGCCGCCAAGCGCCTCCCAGGGTCACGCGCCGCCGGTCGCTTCCCGTGACCAGCTGTCCTCCGCCATGGAACTCCCGCCCGCTCCGGACCACATGACGTCATCGCGCGTCGGCTATCCCGACGCCATGGAAATCGACCCTTCGGTCCCTCCTGTCTTATTACGGGCGCATACACCGCATGTTGACGTGCACCCTGGACTAGTTTTGCAGGCGTTTCCTAGCTCCCCTCGGACCGGATGGCCGGGTGCGGGTGGCACAGCCTCGCCTGTTGTTAGGCTCCCCACCTCATCGCATACGTCAACATGTGGTCCTCCCCACGGCGGGCGGAAGCCTTATCTCACGACCGTTCGCCGATTTGCGGGGGAGGAATGTGGTGTCACCGCCAGACACCACACTTGCTAGGTGGTAGCTTAAATCGGCCGCGGTCCATGTAGTACATGTCGGACCCGCGTGTCGCCACTGTAATCGCAGACCTAGCGCCACCACCAAGGCAGGTCTCGTGATACGAGAGAGGACTCGACCCCAGTTGTACGAGAACCTAGCTATCGCCCAGTTGTACGCGAACCTAGCTACCGCACAGTTGTACGAAGCCTTTCTCTCTCATTAGCCGAGAGACAGAATAGCCATCAGCTAAGTTAATGGCAACGAACTAGCAAGGCGCCATTTGTATCAGTGCCTATAGCTTACGAGTATTCAAGAGAGATGTATTCCAAGAACTAAATAAAAGATAAGTACTAAGCATCTACATACTTTTCTTCTTATTCATTTATAAGTTCTCATGTTCCAGACTTCACGCCCGTCTGCTTTATGCCGTGCGTGCACTATCGGCCACAGCGTTAGTCTAGCATTCCTTTTCAGCAATCCACTTCACGGTGTCGGTCCAGCTACCGACACAACAGTCGGGATTTAAAACGCCGGTAGTATACTGTGGACCTTCTGGTTAGCTCAATTTAACCATGTGAACAAATTTAAAGAGTGCAGGGATGGTTACGGCTAGCGTACGAAAGATGAGATGGTAGCGACTTATAGACGAGCAGGAAGATGGCGGAGCTGGCGAATGATTAACTGACAAATGTTGTACCGTAAACAACCAATCATCTTGCAAAAAGGCTGTGGGAAAATGAATGATCAGTAGTTCGAAATTTTGCTGAATGATGTGTGACAGTTAGCAGGCTGGTCCCATAGACGAGGCTGCATGACAATGACGATGAACGAGCGAAGAGGTGATGGGTAAAGACAGTGACTGGTGAATGAACAACGAAGCGGCGGGCAATGACAACAGCTAATGGGCGGTGACAATACAAATCCTTGAAGGGGAAAAAGCAATCAAGGGGAACAAAGTGGCAATTACAGCCAAGGTAATTGCTATCGCCCATCTCGACAATGGTTGTGATAATGCATACGTACGTAGCTACTGCAGGCACACCGCTGATCACTGAGAGAAATAGTAACAGAAATAGCAGAAGATCTTAAAACAGTGTGAAATACGTATCTAGGTGAAGTAGACTTAACGAGAACA
The DNA here is from genome assembly GCF_021461385.2 of Schistocerca piceifrons. Classification (NCBI taxonomy): domain Eukaryota; kingdom Metazoa; phylum Arthropoda; class Insecta; order Orthoptera; family Acrididae; genus Schistocerca; species Schistocerca piceifrons. Next base: position 426,342,478 of record NC_060138.1, read on the forward strand.
ATACGTGACATACACAAGGCATGTCTTAGATCTCTTTTTCCACTCATATCATACCTTAAATTCAAAATCTCCAACTATAGTTCACATAACATTCACTTAGCTTCATCGTTACCAAAAATTATGAAATCAGTGTAAAGTAACTTTTTATTTGATTAAGTTTTAACAAATAAACGAAATCGCCTTTTTACTTTTCGAAATATTCGTGAAGTGCTTTCCGTATTTAAATTCGTGGGACTTAAGAATTTTAACACGTACTGATATTTTAAAATGAATTTTCATTCCTTAAAACGTTGACCGTAATGCAGTTGAAGCCGTCACTCCAGCCCAATCTTAGGAAGGTAAAATAAGAATAAATAAACGACAAAACTTATTTGTCTAATAAAGTATAATGAAAATTTCAAATTTATGTTCCTTGAATACTCCTTGTTCATCGTTGGTTTACGCAAGGATCATTCATTTAATTTCCGCGTCCGGTCAACATTTCCAAAAAATAGCAGGTACGATAGCTTTGTCATTTCCTTCGTAAACATCTTGTATTGTGCACGGGTTGTCCAGGAGGAGACATACAAGTAGGTGGCTTGGATCGTCTTCAGCGCCGCAGTCGCAAGAGACGTCTGCGCTCGCTGGAAAAATGATTCCCCATTTCTTCAGGTTGGTCTTGCATCGGGGGACGCTCACTCTTAGGCTGTTGAGGGACGTCCATACAGGGTATTGTAGGTTTGCGCCAAGAGCTAGTTCTTGTTTTGGTGAAACGTCTACGGGCAGTGAGCTCTTCCATGTTGCAAGACGAATTGCCTCTGGTGCTCCCTCCAGTGGCGCAGTCCCAGCGCGGAAACTCTTGCGGGATTTAAGGCGGGATCTTGCTGCCTGATGACCATACGGAGGATGTCGGCGGTCATTCCCCGGCTTTGTTCTCTCATTGTCTGCAGCAATGGCCCCGTGGATGTTGGGTGGGGCTATTCCAACAATCGGACACAATTTCAGTACGGCTGTTAGCTTCAAGCATCCTGAGATGATCCTTGCACTATCGTTGACGGTAATATCGACTTGCTTAGTATGAGCTGAAGCGTTCCACACAGGAGCAGCATACTCAGCGGCTCATACACAAAGCGCAAGTGCAGAAATCCTTAGGAGGTGCGGGTTGGCTCCTAGCTGCTGCCAATCAGCTTCTTAAGTATCGCATTGCGAGCTGTCACTCTCTGTTTCACGTTTAGACATTTCTGCCTGTACGTTAGAGCCCTGTCTAGTATGACACCTAGGTAGACTGGTGTTGGGCAATGTTTCGGTTGCCCTCCTTGCCATGTGATGTCGAGCTTTTGCTCCGCTTCCCTGTTTCGTAAGTAGAAGGAGCTGAGTTCAGTTTCACTGGGACTAGGGTTCAGGCGGTTGGCATCACAGTACTTAGAGAGTTCATCCATTGCTAGAGACAGTTTTCTCACCACTTCTTTAAAGGCTGGCCCCTAAACAGTTACTGCTGTGTCATAGGCACAGATGAAGAGCCTAGTACTTGTATTGCTACTATTTGTACTCAATACTAGATTTCCATATTAATGTTAAAAAAAAAAAAAAAATATTGACAAACTAATTCACAGCAAAAATTAAAGTGCATCACGGAAAACGTCAAAATGCAACAGTGGCGAAAAAGATACTTAAAATGGCCGTTTTAACTCGTTCCTATTTTTTCTCCAACAGTGTTCTTACTGACTTCATTCTGTCCACCACGCATTCTTCTTGGGCACTTGGCCCCAACGCCCTCAGTTGTTTGTAGGATATATTTTAATCTCTGTCATCCCCTACAGCTTTTACCCTCTACTGCTTCCTCAAAATTGTTTAAATGGCTCTGAACACTATGGGACTTAACTTCTGAGGTCATCAGTCCCCCTAGAACTTAGAACTACTTAAACCTAACTAACCTAAGGACATCACACACATCCACGCCGGAGGCAGGATTCGAACCTGCGACCGTAGTGGTCGTGGGGCTCCAGACTGTAGCGCCTAGAACCGCTCGGCCACTTCGGCCGGCACTTCCTCAAGTACCATGGAAATTATTCGTTGTTGTCTTAACATATCTTACATCCCGTTATTTCTTCTTGCCATTATTTTCCACACTTTTCTCTCCTCGTCGGTTTTGCGGTGAACATCCTCACATATTTAATCAATTTACCTCATTTTTAAGGTCCTTCTATAGTACAAAATGTCAAACGCTTTGATTTTCTGTTTTTTCAGTTTTCCCTGTGTCCATGATTCACTGTTTACAGTGCTGCGATCCAAAATAACATTCTCAGAAACTCCTTCTCCGTAGTAATGACAATATTTGACATCAGTTGACATCATTTTTCCAGGAATGTCCTCTTTGTCTGTGACAGACTGCACCTTCCTATCAGGCCGAATGGGGCCATAGTATTTGCATTGCATTGCCCAGGTTTATAATCGTCATCTATCAAAGTTGTTTCTGGTAAGATAAAATATGTCAGGAACGTGTCCTTCTGTTTCGGCGCTACAATAGTAAATAGAACTAAGATGTTGCTCTGATTAATGTGTTGCTAAGTTTCCAAGATTTTCATCCTTTCTTATAGTGTTAATTTAGCGCAGTGTAGGTCAATTTTTTTTCGATATTGCAGGTGATTCAGCTTCGGACTACTGTCCTGAGTTATTTGTTACTTACTGAAATTGTAGTGGGTATGACCGAATAATTTCGACTGCCGAATGAAGAACGTTCGTTAATTACAACCTGGAAATAAGTGAGTCTTTGATGGATCGTCTTCCAAAAAATTGGTTAACCCTTAAAACTTTACAGCAATTTACATTTTCCAGTACAGCTTTTATACTCTCCCGACAGTCTTACAAGCACGTGGCCGTTCAATATTTCCTTTTCGTGTATAATCTAATTTCTTTGCAAGTGTGAGGTATTTGGATCCTAGACATTTCAGTACCTGAGTACAGGCTGCACAAGTAAGATGAGAACATTCTCTTTCGTAAAGAAACAACAGTTTTCCAGTATCCTAACGACGAATAGAAGTTTAGCATTTGCTGTATGCTGAGGCTTTCTTATCGTTCCACGCCTTTATGCTGTAATGTATTGGTAGGCGACTTCAATTCGGCATAGTTATTGGTATGTAGTTGCGACTACAGGATTTCCTACTACGTTAAGAACATCATAGCCCTGAGTAATCTCAATAGCAAAGATGAGACCCAGTTACTAGAAAACCACGAATATAAGTTCAGCATTTACTCTATCACTGAGTCTTTATCATCATTCCGAGTCTTTATGCTATGATGTATTGGTAGTCGACTTCAGTTCGGAATAATTATTACCGTGTAGCTGCAACTGCAGGATTTCCTACTATGTGGAGAACATCACAACCCTGAGTATTTTAAATATAAAAAAATGGTTCCAATGACTGAGCGCTATCAGACTTAACATCTGAGGTCATCAGTCCCCTAGAACATTGAACTTCTTAAACCTAACCTAACCTAGGGACATCACACACATCAATGCCCGAGGCAGGATTCGAACCTGTGACCGTAGCGGTCGAGCGGTTCCAGACAGAAGCGCCTAGAACCGTTCGGCCACATCGGCCGGCCCACTGGTCGTCCGGGAGTCATTTGTGCCATGGTGCAACAAGCGCCTGAATCCGAGAGCCATGGAGCAAACGATGCACCAACCAGGGCATGACGAACAATTGAAGAGTGGTAGTTGTTTTTCTGGTTTTTCTCCCAGGTCCTACAGTATGAATGTACGGATGTTTGGATGTACTCAGGAGAGTAGTATTACCGTAGCAATCGTTATCTGCACTGTGAAAAGTAATAATGAAAATGTTGGGCAAAATACACCCCTGTTTGTGAAAAGTGTGGATATTTATTTAGGAGCGCAATAGAGAGCAAGAATTGCAAAATTATTTAGATAAGGTATCTGCGTGATGCGAAAAGTGCCAATTGACTCTGAATAAAGAAAAGTATGAAGTTATTCACATGAGTACTAAAAGATATCCACTAAATTTCGATTATGTGATAAGTCATATAAATCTGAAGGCTGTAAATTCAACTAAATATTTAGAGATTACAATTACAAGTAACATAAATTGGAACGATCACATAGATAATGTTGTGGGTAGTGCAAATCAAAGACTTAAATTCACTGAAAAACAATTAGAAGGTGCAACAGATCTACTAAAGACACCGCTTACACCACACTTGTCCGCCATATTATGCAGTATTGCTGCGCTGTGTGGGATCGGCATCAGGTATGACTGACGGACGACATCGAAAAAATTTAAAGAAGGGTGGCTTGTTTTGTATTATCACGAAATATGGGATATAGTGCCACAGACATAATACGTGAATAGGAGTGGCAATTATTAAAACAAAGGCGTTTTTTGATGCGGCGAGATCTTCTCAGGAAATTTCAATCACCAGTTTTCTCCTCCGATTGCGAAAACATTCTCTTGGCACCTAGCTACACAGGGAGAAATGATTATCACGATAAAATAAGAGAAATCACAGCTCGCACAGAAACATTTAAGTGCTCGTTTTTCCCATTCGCCATTCGAAAGTGGAACAGTACAGAGACAGCTTAAAGGTTGTTCATTCATTTAAATGTGAATAGCAAAGTAATCACGTAGATGTAGAGAGATTGTTCTTAGTACAGCGAGGCGCACTTCGGCTGACACAGTGAAAACATTACTTTTTTTCTTGTTGCATTTTTCGTAGTGAGTCATCCTACGTTTGAAGAAAAGCAAGTTAAGTACATCTCTTTACTGTGTTAACTTCCTCGCTAATGATTTATTCTCCTGTCTAGTTTTCCTACGACAGTTGCTGCACCACTGTGTAGCCAACCGCTCCTTACTATGAGGGTTGTCCAGAAAGTAAGTTCCGATCGGTCGCGAAATGGAAACAACAGTGAAAACCAGAAACGTTTTATTTGTAACAGTTAGGCACAACTCCCACCTACTTCTCAACAAAGTCGCCGCTCCCACGTCCAGTGTTGCCGTAGTGTCGTACAACTGTCCAATATCCCCGTCATACAAAGCAGCCACCTGTACTTTAGGTTAGTTATCTGCACTGGTCCTCAGCTCGTTGCCTGTGGAAAAATTTTATCTTCATAGCCATCGGTTCTTTTGAGCAGAGCTGGGACTCAGGGACAGCCAATTACATATTGTATTGTGGGTGATCAAACACTTCTCATCGGAAAAACTGGAGGAGCGTCTGCATTTCCCCTGTAGTGTGCGGCCGAGAATTGGCATGAAGAAGTAACTGCTCGACAGTTGCGTTATGTGGACTGCACGACACAGGCGAAATCTCTAACCAGGCCCTCATACATGGCGGGATACGCTATTCTCTAAGTATCTTTACGTGCTCCTTTTCACTCAGAACTGACAAGAGTGACGGGACACGATCGACGGACATACTAGAGACACTGCTCAACACGTCTGTGCAAAGCTTTACCCAGTGGTATTAGAAGTAGGGCGAAGTCGGAATGTGGACCATTTGTTGTGTGGGTTGCATACATGCAGGGGAAAGCATATATTCTGGGGCTAACCAATCGTTATGCTAATTGATTTATGACCCATTGGGGGTTGATTTATGACCTCCTGGGGATAATCTGGCCATGTGAGAAACTCCCTATCCCTTCCCCCTCCTCCTCCTCCCGCACCTCTGGGAAATCTCCAACCCTCTTCCCCTTCCCCTCACCTACACAAGCACACTTGTCATATCAAAATAATGGACTAATTAACTAAATAGATCGATTAATTCCCTCATACCCCTCCTGGAAAATCTCTCAGCTCTCTTCTTCTTTCCTTCACTTCCCTCCCCCTCCCAACCTAGAAACAAACTGTCAAACTATCACTCAGCCTGTGCAGAGCTGTTTGTGTGTAAGTTACAAGAATTACCATGTCCAACTTTACATGTCCTAAATACATAATTACACTGCTGCAGATTGAAGCTGTCGTTTTGTTAGAAAATTTTCGCATTTGTGCTCACCTGATTATGGAATATTGCATCAATTATGTGACTGAATTCGTGATTTTCTGTTTGAGAGCTCATAGTTCATAAATGATGGAAGTCATCGAGTAAAACAGATGTGATTTCTGGCATTCCCAAAGATAGTGTTATAGCCCCTCTGCTGTTCCTTAACTATATAAGTGATTTAGGAGAGAATCTGAGTAGTTGTCTTAGGTTGTTTGCGATTGATGCTGTCAATTATCGACTAGTAAAGTCATCAGAAGATCTGCACTGTGAAAAATTAGTAATTGACCCTAAATAATTAAAAGTGTTAGGTCATTCACATGAATGCTAAAGGAACCCGTTAAATTTCGGTTACATGATAAATTAATCAAATCTAAAGGCCATAAATTCAACTAAATACCTACGAACTACAATCACGAACAAATTAAATTGGAAAGAATACATAGAAAATGTTGTGGGGAAGGCACACCAAAGACTGCGTTTTATTGGCAGAACACTTAGAAAATGTAATAGATCTATCAGAGAGACTGCCTCAACTCCACTTCTCCGTCTTCTTCTGGAGTACTGCTGAGCGGTCTGGGATCCTTATCAGATGCTATTAATGGAGTGCATAGAGAAAGATGAAAGAAGAGCAGCACTTTATGTATTATCCCGAAATAGGGAGAGATTGTCACTGAAAAGATACAAGATTTGAGTGGACATAATTAAAACAAAGGCGTTTTTTACTGCGGCATTGTCTTCTCATGAAATTTCAATCACCAGCTTTCTTATCCGAATGCGAAATTACTTTGTTGACGCTGACCTACATAGGACGAAATGTTTATCATAAACTAAGGGAAATAAAAGCTCTCATTGAATGAAATAGATGCTAGTTTTTTCTGCACGCCGTTCAAGAATGGTATAATAGAGAATTTTTGTGAAGATGGTACGATGAATCCTCTACGATGTACCTAAGTGTAGTTTGCAGAATATCCATGTAGATGTAGATGAAGACATTGACATGCCTGGATCAACTGAGCTAGTGCAAAATGCCACTGCCAGAGGAACCCCCCGTCCCCCCCCCCCCACCCTACCTTTGCTCCCTCCCTCACCAGCTCTTTCTGAAAAAATTGGTGCGAAAAGTCAGTGATCTGGTGGACCGGAAGGATCCAACGACAAGAAATTCAAGTACATTGCAGAGGGTATAATATTATATTGTTTATTTATGAAATTCAATTTGCATTTCAATTTGCATTTCATTTCTTTATATGGCGGGAAAAGCGCGTAATTCTCTGCTGTTTTGGTCTTCATATCATCATAAAATCGATCTCGACATAATTCACCATACGTAATTACATTATTAAAAAACTTCTCATCGCGTCTTCACACCGATCGCAGGGTAGACGTGCTGAGAGCCATGCTGGCTGGGACATAGTGTCTTCATGGTCCCATGCACCGTCCACCACCGTCACAATCTGTGGTAGGACTGGAGGTCCGCAAGTGTCACACCCTCTCAAATGGCTACTTGCTGTAGAACAGAGCATCAGGTACCAGCGTCCCATTGATACTAGACACATTATGTGTTTTCCTCGCAAACACACACCTTTCCTTGCTCGAATTGTCGTCCATGAAGACGAATGCCTCGCCAATATACTGCCGATATGGTTGCACTATCGTTCACGTATCGTACAGCCGTTACGGCACCTTCCATGACCACCAGCGGCATATGTCGGCCCCACATAATGTCACCCAAAAAAGCAGGGAACCTCCACCTTGCTGCACTCGCTGGACAGTGTGTCTAAGGTGTTCAGCCTTACCGGGTTGCCTCTAAACACGTCTCCGATGGTTATATGGTTGAAAGCATATGCGACACTCATCAGCGAAGAGAACATGATACCAATCCTGAGCGGTGCATTTAGCATGTTGTTGTGCCCATCTGTACCACGCCGCAGGGTGTAGTGGTTGCAAAGATGGACCACGCCATGGACGTCGGGAGTGAAGTTGAGCATCATGCCGTCTATTGCGTACAGTTTGAGTCATAACACGACGTCCTGTGGCTGTACGAAAAGCATTATTCAACATGGTGGCGTTGCTGACAGGGATCCTCCGAGCCACAATCTGTAAGTAGCGGTTATCCACTGCAGTAGTAGCCCTTGGTCGGCCTGAGCGAGGCATGCCACCGACGGTTCCTGTCTCTCTGTATCTCCTCTACTTCCCTTTCTGAGAAAGGGCGACACAGTTATATCAACTGCATGCAACTAACCGGTTCAGGAGGCTCAGCAGCTGCTAATGCCTTGCCTTAAGCTGGTAATGTCCATTCATTCTGGTCACTGTCTACCTCCATTATGTACCTGAAAGCCAGGCATAGTCGTCCTGTGAAACCAGCCACACATTTCTATCTGAATAATTATCATTAAATATTAAAACTGTAGCGCCAAACTGGAGTTATTCGACAGTGAGCAAAGTATCGGAAATATCTCCTCCTGATGACTGTTGCCCAGGAAATATCAATTTCCCATGTAAATCTATATCCTTCTCATGAGTGGACATAATTTTCTACTAAAATCTTTCATCTCCCTTACGGCTGTCAGTGCACTGAAATCTCAATTTTCCGTGTCAAATCTATATCTCCCTTACTACTGTACATAGTCATTTTCTTTCACATGCCGGAACACTGAGCACAGTAACTTTACACTCAAACGCAAACATATTTCCGATTATCGTTTACATATGTATAGCTCCTGAAAAAAATTACAACTTATCCAAACACACACACACACACACACACACACACACACACACACACACACACATACATACTAGTTATGTGTCTCGATTCTCCTCAGTTCTAGGAAACTATTTAATAGGTAGGTCTTCCACCCAATCAGATCCGACACTAGACTGCATGTATTTTCCAACAGCATTTCCCGTCTAGACTCTCTCAAGTAAATGTTATAAAGCACAAGCATCGGGCAGTATGTGATAATCAGTAAGGTTCCCATTGATGAAAGGGTTGGAAAGACATCAGTAACATGGGCTGGCGTACTGCAATAAGCATCGCAGTCAATAGTGCGGCAAAGGATATGTGAGAATCTGCTTAGGGCAGCCGATGAGAGGACGTTCTGCGTATCCTTTTTGTCACAGTCGTATTGCCCGCCCTGTTTTTAAACTATAGCCGGCCCAGTTGAACCTTTGGATTGATGTCTTGCGCAACAGTTTATGAGGTGAATCTGTCGCCCCTTGGTCGGATATACTTTTTTACAGGAATAGTAGTGTGATCACTTTCCTCACACATCTGGTGACAAGTCGTAACAGTAACCAGAGTAACTTTACACTCCAACACATACGCATTTCCGATTATCATCTATAGATCTATAGCATCCGAAAAATTATGTTATGTCTAAGCACGCACCATCTGGGTCTCATTTTGTACTTCTCAGTAGCAAAACCCTCCAGACACACCATCGTTATCGCCGGCCGAAGTAGCCGCGCGGTTCTGGCGCTGCAGTCTGGAACCGCGAGACCGCTACGGTGGCAGGTTCGAATCCTGCCTCGGGCATGGATGTGTGTGATGTCCTTAGGTTAGTTAGGTTTAACTAGTTCTAAGTTCTAGGGGACTAATGACCTCAGCAGTTGAGTCCCATAGTGCTCAGAGCCATTTGAACCATTTGAACCACACCATCGTTATCACATATTCGTCGAGTAATAAAGGGCATAACTACAATTAAAAAGCCTTCGCACCTTTTATTTATGCCAGCTAATTCTCTCGAAATTCCATGACGTCCCTGCAGCACTGTTCCATTAGTTAGAGGGCTGTCTAGTCCTCCACTGACGAGGTAGAGAACTATCCCAATCAGAAAAGTAACACGGTAACTTACAGGAAGAAATTCGTATTCCTATGATTACTGCATTAGAAACACGACAGTGTAATGGTGCCAGAGAGCTCACTAACAGCACAGTCTCACTCACTCACTCTCTCTCTCTCTCTCTCTCTCTCTCTCTCTCTCCCTCTCTCTCTCTCTCTCTCTCTCTCTCTCTCTCTCTCTCTCTCTCCCTCCTGGTTACTTTTATGACATTCAACGGAATAAAACTACGAACTATAAAAATTTCGCTAACATTACGTGGTATAGAACTCAATATTACCCCATATCTCTCTTCTGATATATCGAAAACAAATACTGTCAGCATGTTGACAACGAGCATATCCAGTGATTCTATTATATATGCACATATTGGTCCACTGGAGCTGGTGTCCAGTGATCGAAGCCATTTGCACTGATCTGGTAAAGGTTTGTCTCCCATAGTGTAGGAGGGCCGTATCCCACAGACTTTCAATCGCAAGAGAGGGTTCCTGTGTTGTTCTTTCATATGCAGTATGACACATCGTGTTGCCACTGTAGAGTCTTGTACCATGGTAAAGAGGAGAGGATGTTGTTTAGCGGCCGGTATCCTCTTTCTACAACACAACTGCCCACATGTATTAACAGGGTTATTTATTCATAAGAACAAGGAGCTAATTATCTATAAGAAAATTGCTGTGATACAAGCTCTTCTTTAATAGTGCACGTTAGCCTCACTGCTGGTGAGGTAATGCTATAAACTCTACACTCTCGTAGCTGGTGACGTGACCTGACTGACGCTAACTAGAACATTGACTGACGTAGTAACTGAGTTGACTGGGACTGCGACTGACTGGCTGGGACTGGGCTGACGGTGAGTCACTGGGACATCCGGTCCGTGGAGGTGATCTAAATACTGGCGGTCGAGAAGGCGTTGGCGGTGCGTTGCTTGCGAGTCTCTCTCCTCTATCCTGATAGGCACACTTGATTCACCGACTACTATCGATCTTTTTGCAACCTCTTTGCCAACTGGTGTGCTGCTGACAGCTCACACCCGGACATTCCTGCTCCGCCATTGTCATGAAGGGAGGCTGTGAACTACAGTGGGTCGGGAGGCAGGAAGCTGGACTTACAGATGAGCTGGGAGCTGTGACTGTGGAGGACGGCGTACTCCCGACTGCATCCCGCCATCTGGCTTGCGAGGCAACAGGAACATCCCACACATAACTGTTGCCATGGCAAACATCCAGGCCTGAGGGTGCGTCGTAGGGCGACAACGGCGACGGCGTCTTCGAGTCCAGGTCCATTGGGTCGGTGAGCTAGGACGGCGGGGGCGAGTCGACTGCGCATCGTCCATCCGCTCCTCCTGGAGTGCCCTGGTGGCACCAGCCGGCAGTTGCAAGGGCGGCGCGGTCTCGTGAGGCAGTGAATCTGGGGGAAGAAAAACCGCACAATCACGGGGCAAATGACATGCGTGAATTTGGTTCTGGTGGCGGCGTTGTAAGCCATCTGGACCTTCAATTAAATACACAGAAGAACCAATACGTTCCTGGATCGCGCCTCTTTATCAGCGCCCACGGTTGCCATAAATTCTGAAAAGAATAGCGATACTTGCGGGCCATTGGCGGCACCGGATGCTGCGGAGAGGTACAGGGGGGGGGGGGGGGGGGAGTAGGGGAGAATGGAGGTGGGGCGTAGCATGTGTAGCAACGTCCTATGGTGGTGGTCATGCAGAAGTTCCGCCTGTATGTTCCACCTAGTGGGTAAGAGCGATAGAAGGCGAGAAAGAGTTGCAGCGCCTGTTCCTGTGTGTGTGGTTGGTGCGAAGCTTGAAAATATGTTGTTTCAATGCGTGTACAAAGCGTACTGCTTCTCTCCTGGACTGCAGGTGAAACGGAGTATTTGTTCGATGACGAATGCCATTGCGTTCACAAAACTGTTCAGTCGTGTGGAGTGATTCGTGGTTTGTTGTCCGGCACAAGTATTTCTGGCAAACACTGAATGCAAAATATTAAGAGCAAATCCTCAGTCACGCTACATGATGTGGTAGAAGCCTTTGGCACCGCAAATGGTCACTTTCTTAAAGAGTCTACCACTATGAGCCGACGAGTGTTCCAGAATGGTCCTGCAAAGTCGATTAGTCACTCATTGCCATGGCGATTGAATCTTAGGCCATGCTGCCAATGTCTGTGGTGGAGTGGACTGGTTCTCTGCGCATGCACGACATTGTGACGTCATCTGTTCTACGTGGGCGTCCATGCCCTGCCAAGTAAAGTGCTGGCGCGCTAACTGTTTCGTGCGAACAATTCTCCAATATGCTTGGTGGAGCAATCGCAACACATCTTTCTGCAACACTTTTGTGAATAAGCACAAGCGATTTTCCATTGTCATTTTGAACTAGAATCACACCCTGTGGAATCGAAAGGTAATGGCAATGTGCAAAATAACGGTGCACAACTGAGTTATGTATACTGTTCAATGAACGAGGCGAAGTCGCGTGAATGTAATGCAACAAAATCTTGAAATGTGGGACTGCTTCCGTGCCCTGTGCAACTTTTTTGTACTTCAAGGGGAAAGATTCGAGCAATTTCGATTTGGCGAGCAAATACAGCAGATGCATCCAGTTCAGTGTCTGGGCCAATCGGAAGGCGGAATAGGGCGTCTGCATTGCCATGCTTTGTCGTAGGTCTGTACACAATTTCATACTAATACTGCGAAAGCAACAAAGCCCAGCTTTTCAATTTTTGAGCAGTGCGTGTAGGAACTGGCTTTGACGGATGAAGCAAGGCCTGCAAAGGCTGTGATCTGCCACTGAATAGAACGTGCAACCTTACAAATAGTAATGGAATTTTAACACACCATTCACAATAGCGAGAGCCTCTGTTTAGGTTTGAGAATAATTGCATAGAGTTTGAACTAACAACTTTGCGGCTAAAGCAATAGGTCTGTCTTGTTTACCAATTCTGTGCAAAAGAACAGCATCGATTCCATACGAAAAATCATCGACTTGCTAAACTACTGGCTCGGCAGGGTCAAAATGCACTAAACATCTATCACTAAGCAAAGCATTTTTGAGTTTCTGAAATGCGTCTTCACAGTCTTTAGTCCACACAAAAGGATTTTTTTCGTGGTGCAAGCGATGCAATGGGGCTGCGATCTGAGAAGCATTAGATAAGAACCGAATGTAGTATGTCATCTTGCCTAGTACTGACTGCAATTCAAACACGTTGCGAGGAACAGGCAGGTCACGGGTTGCAAGCAAATGAGATTGCAGGGGCTGCACACCCCTGTTCTTTAGTTCAATTAGAAAAAAGTCAGACTTTTCGAGACAACATTTGAGTCCTGCTTCTGACAAAATTCAAGAAAGAGTTCGCAAATTGGATATATTTCCCTGGAGTACGATCTGAGACGACAATATCATCAAGGTAGTTTCAGGCTGGCCGGAGTGGCCGAGCGGTTCTAGGCGCTACAGTCTGGAGCCGCGCGACAGCTACGGTTGCAGGTTCGAATCCTGCCTCGGGCATGGATGTGTGTGATGTCCTTAGGTTAGTTAGGTTCAAGTAGTTCTAAGTTCTAGGGGACTGATGACCCCAGATGTTAAGTCCCATAGTGCTCAGAACCATTTGAAACCATTTTTGAAGGTAGTTTCAACAAAACTTCACTTTTGCAATCCGAGTAACGTTGAAAAATGGTGGATGCGGAAACACTACCGAAGGGTATACCTGAACAGTCCTAAGTGTGTATTTACAACGAACACTTTTTGTGATTCTTCATCCAATGGAACTTGTAAGTAGGCATCATGCAAATCTATCTAAGAAAAGTAGCGTTCTGCACCAAGCCTGTCCATGAGTTCCTCATGGCGAGGTAATGGATAAGTGTCAACTACTGTCTGTGGGTTGACTGTAGACTTGAAGTCAAAACAACAACTTAGGCAACATAACGAAAGGACTTGCTCATTAACTAGCATGAATGGGAGCAATGAAACCACTATCTTGCAATTCTTTCAAATTCACTGCCTACGTTGTCTCTTAAAGCTATTGGAACAGGGTGGGCTCATAAAAACTTAGGCTGTGCATTGTCTTTCAATGTAAAATGCGCTACATTGTTACTAGCTTTTTCCATTCTTTCTGAAAACAGTTCAGGAAATTCTTTAAGCAAGCTAGCGACACTCTCTTTTGGTGCACTGGCTGACATTGAAAGTACGTTGTCTTAGATGCTAAGACCAAACAAATCAAAGGCATATAAAAAGAATATGTTTTCACTGTCTCTTGATTTCAACACAGTAAAATTCACTGTCCTAATGTGAGATTTGTAAGTGGCGGGCAAACTACACTATCCAAGCACTGGAATTTCCTGTCCGTTGATGGCGGTCAGATGTTTGCTAGATTTAAAAAGGGATGGTGAGCCTAACTGTTCGTACGTGGCATGATTAAGCAAAGTTACTGAGGCACCTCTGTCTAACTGAAAGTTCACACGATGGAAGTAATGAGACGAATAGTTTGTTAGAACGTCGTTGCACAGCACTAGGGCCAGAATGAAGCACAACCTTAATCTTACTTTGTCAGAAACTGTTGAAGGTTTGGAAAACACAGCTTTCTCTGCATGTGAACCAGCCTTTTTCTTCTAAGAGAAGGCAAAATTGACGTTTTTGTGCCATTGCAAACAAACTACTTGGACATGGCCTTTTTTCCCCGTGTGTAACGTGGTACCTTACATGATGGATAACCTGTCTTTTATGGCGAGCAAAACGTCTAGGGCAAGACTTCACTAAATTCACAGTTGTGTTTACCTGCTTACTTGGCTGTGTACACGCTCATTGTTGTGGCTAATTGGGGCGGTCGTGGGTAAAGGGCGACTCGACCTGCAGATCGGGGACTGGTAAAAATTACCGGCTGCTGTGGCACCCAAATCATATTAGTCTAAGATTTGCAATACTTGAAGAAGTGATAGATCACAGTACTTTATGATCTACTACCATAATCTACGATCCGTGACACTGAGTGTTATTTCATCCCTAATCATTAAATCACTGTAAAAGTTGCCACAACTACACTTAAATTTACACTTCCTAGTCATACCCGTTAACTCCGTATACTACTGATGGTACGTCTGTTCCCGCTTTTTCTGCTAGCAAAAAAACTGATATCTAGCTGCAGCTACTTGCTGGTCATAATGTTGAGTTAATACAGCGATTACTCAGTCAAAACTGATTTAGTCGGGAGATGCAGTTAGGAATTTTTTTGTGTTAACCTGAATACTGGGGACCACACAATCAAAATAAAGTATTGTAGCTTTACAGCACCTTCAACACGATGAACTTGACAATGTACTTGGAACTGTGTCAATTTGAGCCATTCCCCTTCGGTGTTCTTTAAGTACTGGAATGGTGAGATGTTGATTGGCGGCACTTACTGGGCTGAGTTGTTCCTCTGTTGAGTAGCAGCTTGTGTAGGAAGTAGTTGCTATACCATCGTTAGTATGGCTGCAATTTGTTGGGTCAAACTGAAATGCTTGTGTTAGATCCATCACATTGGCCCTCTGTGGCTGAGGCGCGGGGACATGGGGTGGAGTGGGCGGAGTAGCCATGGTTTTCAAAAAATACATTATATTAAAAAGCAACCAAAGCGTCTGAAAAGAGAAATTTGACTAGTTCTGCGGCTCCTCTCTTGGAATACATGCAAAAACTCAACAACAAATTAGCAAATTGATCACTCCTGCAAGCTAAAACAGAAGTGAACCGAGCAAATTCGTCGCAAAGTTGATTAATTTTGATCTGCACTGAATTATCCTCATCGTCACTTTTGTGTAGTCGTTGGCACTGTAGAGTCTTGTACCAGAGGAAGTGTTGTAACTGCGACCAGGACGGTCGCGGGTTAGCACTGACGGAAAGCGCGGCGGGACCCGCGGAGAGGCCCGCGAACAACAACACAACGGAAAAGGACGGACTCACCAACGTAGGACAGAACGAATACAAGACCGAACAACAGAGTCACAAGGAAACAAACTCGTACATGAACCAGGAAGAAAGCAGTATAGCGCAAGCGAGGTACAAACCGACGTAAGCGAGATAAGACTGACTGGATGAGCTTTTTTTTCTTTTTTTTTCTTTAT
Source organism: Schistocerca piceifrons (assembly GCF_021461385.2). Lineage (NCBI taxonomy): Eukaryota > Metazoa > Arthropoda > Insecta > Orthoptera > Acrididae > Schistocerca > Schistocerca piceifrons. Next base: position 426,358,374 of record NC_060138.1, read on the forward strand.
TGTGAATTTGATCACCTTACACAAGGCGGGCTGTCAGCAGCAGAGGACGCCGCTCGTTAGCCTTGAGTTTTATAATAAGTAATACATATAGGTGGCACAGAGAATACAATCAAAACGGCGGGCAAAAAATGTACACACTAAAAAAAACATGGAGCCGTTCACGCTGGACGAGAAACATCACGAACACTAGTTGACACGGCGCACATAACATGGATGACGGCGACGGTACACGCGAACAGTAGTGGCGTGACGGCAAACAAACACTAAACACAAACGAAGGCACACACACGACACACTGATGACGATGATCTCCGGCGCGCGAATGTTCACTGAGCGTGTACGAGTCCGGGGACCTGCCAAGAGAGGACGAGAAGGAAGGGGAGTGGGAGAGCGAGAGGGGAGAGCAGAGACGCCATGGACAGGGGAGATAGGGTGAGGGAGGAAGGGGGAGGGGAAGCCCGGGGGAAGAGGGGTGGAGGGAGGGGACGGGGGAAAAGGAAAGAGAAGGGAAGGGAAGAGAAGGGAGGGAGGGTGCCTAAAGGAAAGGACACCAGAAGTGGCGGGGGGGCAGGATCAAACTTGATAGGGTAGATGGAGGGGAGGAGGACATTATCAAGGAGGGGGAGCTGGTGGAAGCCACCTTGGGAGAGGGTAAGGAGGGTGGAGAGATGGAGACCAGGTGGGACGTGGGAATACAGGCGCGGCAGCAGGCGGGGGTGGGAGAGGATGGGTGAGACAAGCAGATGAGGAGGACTGAGTTTGCGGGAGGTGTACAGGATCCGTATCCTTTCAAGGAAAAGGAGGAGGTGGGGGAAGGGGATGAGATCATACAGGATCCGCGTGGGGGAGGGGAGACACATGCGATAGGCGAGGCGGAGAGCATGGCATTCATGGATTTGTAGGGATTCATAATAAGTAGGGGGGGCGGAGATCCAGGCTGGATGGGCATAACAAAGGATAGGGCGGATGAGGGATTTATAGGTGTGGAGGATGGTGGAGGGGTCCAGACGTCATGTATGGCCGGAAAGGAGCTTGAAGAGATTGAGTCGTGAACGTGCCTTGGCTTGGATTGTCTGGAGATGGGGAGTCCAGGAGAGGCGTCGTAGTGTGTCCGGGTCACACGTGTAGAGGAAGGCACGGTAGAGATGGCGGGATTCACGGAGGAGGAGGATGGCCTGTGGGGGTAAGGTAGCACGGTGGGGGTGGATGGCGACAGTAGGGATGTGGGCCTCCACAGCCTCAGACAAGGTCTGCTGGAGAAAGGAGGCGGCATGGGTTACATCGTCAGGGTTGTCGTAGGTGAAGGGGTGGCTATTGACCTGGGTGGAAAGGGTATCCCGGTAGGCATTCCAGTTGTCACAGGAATAGTCATGGATGTACTTAGGGGGAGGGTCATGGCGAGGGTCGGGGCGGGGGCGACGACCATCTGAAACGGTGAGGAGGACAGGGAGATGGTCGCTACCAGTAGGCTCCAGGACATCCACCGTTATGCGGGCAAGGAGGTTGGGGGAGGAAAGGATAACATCGGGAGTGGAGCTGGATTTGGGACAGGTGTGCTGGGGGATGGGGATGAGGTCGCCTTGAAGGGAGGAGAGGAACCGATGCCACCGCCGTAACTGGGCGGTGGAACGACTATGGATGTTGAGGTCGGTGGCGATCACATAGGAGGAGAAGGTAAGGTCAATGTGGGAGAGGAAGTCGAAGGGAATAGGGGCGTTAGGGCGGACATAGATGGTGGCGCAGGTAACGGTAACGCCGGGGAAGAAAAGACTAAGGATCAGGTGTTCGGTGGGGTCGGGAAGGAGAGGTTGGAGCCGAACGGGGATCTGGCGGTGGTGACCAATGGCAACTCTACCACGCGCAATCAGGAGGGTATTATCGGAGCGGTGGCAGAGGTAGGGCAAAGTGTGGACTGAGTGGTGGGGTTGGAGGAAGGTTTCATTGAGGAGGAAGGCATCCACACGGTGGGTGGCAAGGGTGTGTAGGAAGAGGTTCTTGTTGGCGGGAAGGGAGCGGATATTGTTGAAAAGGATACGGTGCGGTCGCCCCATGTCAGGGATATAGACAAGGGTGTCAAGACGGGAGAAGGTGAAATGGGCCTGGTTGTTGGAGTAGGTGGCATACATTTTGAGTTGGAAAATGGAACGGGCGGCGAGGGATATCTGTTGGAGAGTGTGGGGGCGCTGAAAAGGATGAACATTCTGAAGGACGATGGTGAGGAATCTGATGATGTCCTCAGCGGTAGGGGGTGGGCAAAGGGAATTGCCGGGAGGGGTGGGGGCGTCCAGAGGATGGACAGGGACGGTGAGCTCAGGAGTGGTTGGAGGGGGTCAGGCTTTACACTTTTGGGAGTAGGTGGGATGGGGGAGATTGCAGGTATAGCAGGAGGGAGGGGATTGCAGGTTAGGGCACTGCCGGAGGAAGTGCGCTTGCCTACAATACGGGCAGGTGGGGGCCTCACGGCACTCGGCTGTTGGGTGTGCGTTATAGCACAGACACCTCTGGCAGCGCAGGGATTGTGGAGGGGAACGGGAGGGGTCGACCTTGTAGCACAGGTTGAAGAGGAGGGCACCCTCCTTCAGGAGATGGTCAATGGAGGGGCCATCCTCAGAGAAAACCCGCATAAGATAGGTGGGGCCAGCCGAGTTGAAAATGCGGCGGACTGCCCGCACCTCCAGCGTGGGATGCGCCTTGAGCTCCGCCAACACCTCCTCCTCCGTGATCATCAGGCTAAGCCGAGTGATCATGGTGGTGAGGGTCAGCGGGCAACACGGGGGTTGGGGTTGGTGGGTAGGAGACGGAGAAGGAGCAGGGGTGAGGGAGGCGTTGGGGCCAAAACGGGCGATGGGGAGGCGGGAGAGGATGTCAGTATGGAGGGTTGGGATGGGGGAGGAGATGAGAACAGAATCCCGTCTGGGTGTGAGGAGAGAGATGAGGGCACCAGGGAAGTGTTGGCAGATGAGGAGGGAGAGATTCTGGGCCGCGAGATGGGAAGGATCGGGATGGGAGAGGAGGTATTTGTATAAAGAGGGGGGGAGGAGGAGGAGGCGGAGGGAGCAGTGCCAGGCGGCGAGACATCCCTGGCATCCTGGGGGGGGGGGAGGATGGGGCGGGCCCTTTTTGGGAGTGGAGGAGGTGGTGGTGCCACTAGGGCGTTTAACGGTGGCAGAAGGGTGGGTGGTAATATGAGGGATGGGAGCTATAGGGAGGTGGCGGGAAGGGGCAGGTCCCGGCGTGGACGCAGCCGTCGGCGCCGGAGATGGTGACGGTGAAGGCGATGGCGACGGCGACGGTGGTGGCGGTGATGGCGAAGGCGATGGGGAGAGTTGGGCATGGGCAGTGGCCCGACGGGCCACCACCCTAGCTGGAGCTGCAGTGACAGGCTGGGGGAGTGGGGGGAAAGGATCAGAGGGAGAGGACCGGGTGGAAGAAGCTGGAGAGGGGGCGACAAAGAGCGAGGGCGAAGGGAGAGTGAGAAGAGGCGGGATGGAAAGAGGGGGTGTGACTGGGCACACCATGTTATGGTGGTGGTGGCGGCGGAGGGGGAAGTATAAACTATGGCTGTGGTGGTAGTGGTGGTAGTGGTGGTGGGGGCTGACATGACGACAGGGAGAAACAAAAACGCACAGGACGAAAAAGAAAGGACAAAAACTGGGGACAGACGGAAGATAGAGACGGAGACGGAGGTAGACGAAGACGGAAGAAGACCAGAGTCCCACGCTGCTGGCGCTGGCGCTGACGGCGACGACGGGTGGTAGGAATGCCGCAGCTGCTGGGTTCTAGGCGACTAATGACCTCAGCAGTTGAGTCCCATAGTGCTCAGAGCCATTTGAACCAGCCAACCTTACTTAACTTGATTCTGGATGCTATTTACAATTGACAATCTGAAGCTCCTTTGGTCCTGGTACGTTAATCTTATTCTCACATATCTCTGATACTTGACTAAGTGTCTATTCATTTCTCTTCATGGCTATGTACAGGAATATGATAATCTTATTAGGCGCAGACTGAAACTTGACTATAGACTAATGCAGACTAATGCAGACTCGTACAGACTGGTGCAGACAAATGCAGACTAATGCAGACTGACTAATCGGAGGTCTGTACACTCATTATAATACGTCGAGCGTTCAGGTATCACTGCGCGAGTGTGATCCGCCAGGAGAAAAGGTTCTACGCTAACAGCAACCTCATTGGCTGCGTTACATATTAATACGCGGATCGGCGGAAGTAGAATTTGGTCCGTCTCTATGACAGCGCCATCTCGCAGTGCGGAGACGGACGTGCGCTGCGCCTACTCTGTTGTGCTTAGCGGGGCGCGCTCTAGTAAGAAAGTTGTGTATGCGCTGACTATGCGGAACTACGTACACAACAGTATTTAACTACCATTTTTAATGTGTTTTGCAAGAACAGCATCTTGAGAAACAGTGGAGAATTATTTTCTGTCAAATAAAAGGATCCAACTGCTGCAAATTTGATTTTTATAAATAAACAATATACTCTCTGCAACGTAGTTGAACTCAACTGTCACTGGATCCTTCCAGTCTACCAACTCCCTTGAATTTTTTTCTAGGAAAGATGGAGAGGGAGGAAGAGAGGAGTGAGGCATGAAACATCCCCTGGTGGTGGGATTGTGCACTAGCTCAGTCAATCCCGGCATGTCAAGGTGAATACGCATGTGAAAATTTTCCGACGAGAAAACATCTCCTATCTGCAACAGTGAATTTACACATAAGTACAGTATTTCCTGGATGAGGTGATACTTGCACCTTCCACACCAACAGCTCTGCACAGACTGTGCAACTGAAGTGGTGGGAAGGAGAATTGAGGATTTCCCAGGGGTGGTTGACAAGGAAGGGAAGGGGGAAGGGGAGGAGATTTTCTCAAAAGGATGGGTTATATCCAGGGGCGTCATAAATCAATTAGCATAGCAATAGGTTCCCTCAATATATGCTAACCTAACAAATTTTCCTCATTCCCACTTTATCCTACTACTACGTTGAGTATAAATTTCTGCGTCTACATCTACATGATTGCTCAGCTATTCACAATTAAGTGTCTGGCAGAGGGTTCAATGAACCACCTTAAAGCTGTCTCTCTACTGTTCCACTCTCGAACGGCGCACAGGAAAAATGAGCACTTAAATTTTTCTGCGCGAGCCCTGATTTCTCTTATTTTATTGTAATTATCGTTTCTCCCTATGTAGGTGAGTGCCAACAGAATGTTTTCGCAATCGGAGGAGAAAACTAGTGGTTGAAATTTCGTGAGAAGATCCCGTCACAACGAAAAACTTCTTTCTTTTAATAATTACCGGCAGGTTCGAATCCTGCCTCGGGCATGGATTTGTGTAGTCCTTGGGTTAGTTAGGTTTAAGTAGTTCTAAGTTATAGGGGACTGATGACCACAGATGTTAAGTCCCATAGTGCTCAGAGTCATTTGAACCATTTAATAATTACCACTCCAATCATGTCTGTGGCAATATATCCCATACTTCGCGTTAGTACAAAATGAGCTGCCCTTCTTTGTAGCGACGAAATGTGATAGCAATTGTCAGGAATTGCAGCCAGCGTTAGGGGAGCTCGCTTATTCCCTCCTATTTGTTCCTAATGACGCTCAAACCGCGGCTTCCTAACATCGCTTGTGCACGAGGAATGTTCCCTATGTTTGGTCGCAAGAGTGCCATTCTGCTTTCGTGAAACACAATGATGGTTAGCTTATTGATCAAGGCCTTGATAATTTTGATCCTGCCAAATGTCTTGTCTCATAAAGTTGGTGGTGTTGACTGGCAGATGCCTTTGCTTTGAAGTTGCTGAACAAAGCTCGGTGTAATTATTTGCAAATTGGGAAGGAAGCTCTCACCATTTCTGACGTGTCACAAAGTTTCACCACTATCTTTTGGTAGGAAATTTTACCTAATGACTGACCATAAAGCTCTACAGTCTTTGTTAGCCCTTCTCAGTCAGTCCCACATCGAATAGCGCAGAAGCTGCAACTGTTGACTCTTGTTTTGCCCACTTCTAAGCATACTAACGCAGATGCTCTTTCTCATCTCCCTGTCTCCCTTGATTCAACATTCGACGAGAGCACAGCGTCGTAATACTACACTACTGCACAAGACACAGATGCTTTACAAAGCTTTCAGCTTAATCACCGGAAAATTGCCCAGGTCACAGTTACGGATCCTGATTTGCAGATTCTGTTTTTCTAGATCCGTACTGTTTGGCCGCGTTCGGGCAGACAGATCCATAGCTTGGTGGTTCGGCGATATTTTGACCGTTGGCATGCCCTTGCCGTTCACCAAGGTGTCATACTGCTTCGCACCGATAATGACCAATCACATGTAGTGGTTCTTCGAGCTCTCTAGTTAGACGTGAGTCAGCTCCGCCTCAGCTGTTCTTTGACTGGCCCAAACCTCAAGAACATTGACAACATTAGCACTTGGATTTCATGAGTCCGTACTGGAACACACTTTGGCGCATCGTCGTGGACGCTTTCAGCAAATTTCCCTTCGTCGTTCCTATGGCTCTACTACGACTCGTTTCACAATCTTTTGCCTCTTCAGTTTGTTGCAGCGAAGTTTGAACTGTTGTGTAACACCTCCGTTAAGCTGAAATTTAAGCAACAGATTCACAAACTTCGTGCATTCACACACAGGATCAAGCTGTATTACTAGTCTTGTCTTCCTCCCCTTCCCAGACACGCGACAGACCATAGCCAGCGGAGTTGTTACATGGACGGTGCCACATCTTGCTTCAGATACTGCACCCAGCCGGCGCCCACACCGTCCAGGCAGGCAAAGTATAAAACTAATGATTCGGTCTTCACTGTGTGGCAGACGAAGGCGCTGGAAGCGAGGCACCGTTCTGTGATATGTTGAGCGTTCTATGCTCCTTCTGCAGGGACAAAGAAAATTGCTAAGACGAAACCAGAATCGGATTGATCCTAGCGAATTGAATGATCCATCCGCATATTTTATGCTCTCAGATTCGTGCCTGCCGGAACGCAGCAGCTCCCGCCGCATTGGTTCCCGCGGACCCCGCGCCATCGCCCTGGTCCAGTAGCCGATGGAAGTCGACATTCTTTCACGGTCGTCGCCGCCTCGGCAGCCATTGTCGTCTGCGGATGGGCACCTCTTCTCAGCGGCTGTCCCACATGCCACCTTGGGTCCCCCAGCATACGTTGAGATACCTCTGTCTTCGTTTGTTGCTCTGCCGTGGACGTGCGTGCGCTCCCACTGCCCGGTTTCTCGGCTGGTTTTCCCAGGCAGGCTCGGGGCGTATGCTAGGGCGCAGAAGAGAGCTCGTCACCGGTCTTAGTTTCGGCTTCCGTCTCCTCTTTCCCACTTGCATCCAACCCTTCCGCCTCCCTCCCCTCCCCCTCCCCCCGCCTTTCCTCCTTGCCCTCTCCCCCTTGTCGTTCGCTCCTCTGCATTACGTGACGATGGTGAAAGTTTGGGTGGATGGGATGTGGTATAAGATATCGATACCACCCATGGGCGTTTCACAGTTATTGACGGGATTGCAAGTTTCTTTTAGAGGCCCAATAGCGGTCGCGCGGGATCAGGCAGAACCAATGGTGCCAATGAGCCACAATTCCATCAGCTCTGAACCACCGCCGCGATATCAGACGGCCGGCGGCAGCCATTCTCCCCATTGATATTCGAGCCTCTTTACTACGACACCTTCGTTCATAAATAGTACAGCAAATATCCTAGTCAATACTGTGATTGTTACACTGTTATTTGATGCACTATTTGTAATGAGTCCTCGTACATATGGAGAAATACAAGCTAAGTAAATCTTCAGTTTACTGTGTTAGCTTCCTCATTAATTATTTGTCATCTTTTTCAGCTTTCCTACAAAGACAGTGGCTGCACCACTCTGTATCCCAACTGTACTATTATGTACGAAGTCGGACACAACAGTGTATACAAAATTACTTGTTTCAGTTTGATAAATTTTGTGTTGGTCGATCAGGAAGAGACATAGCATCGAGGCTGGCTGAATATGAACGCAGCTGGAGATTCCGAGGCAACGATTTCATCAGCGGGTACAGTTGTTGAGATTGGTTTGGAGAATATTCTGCACAGTTCTAGAGAAAGACATAGGCACACAGATCGTCTGACATAAAGCACATAGGACAATTATGGGACCTAATGGAAAGGTCGTTTCGCACGCAACATCCCGTAGCGGCAACACTTTCGCAATTATGGGTAGCTATAGAGGCATGGCCCAGTATTTCTGCAGGGGATTTAAGGGAAATTTTCAGCCCCTGTTACTTCCACTTGCTGCACTACGTCGGGCTAAAGGACATTAGGTACAAAATTCGTAGGTGCCCGATGACTTTTGTCACCTCAGTGTATAGAGGAAGAAACGTATTATTGAGCGTCTCAAGCAGTTAAGTTCAGCTACTTTTGATCTTTGTATAATTGCTAGCTTTGGAAAGAAACAAATCTATCTCCTACCATGTTCTGCGTATTTTCGATCAATGAAGATTTATGGAATAATCTTCAGGTTAACTCATCGCATAGAAATAAAATATTGATTGCACAAAAGCGAGCGATTAAGAATGTAGTATTCTCCCTCGGTCATCGTGTCGGTACTTTTTCAAGAAGCTTTAATTTCGCCGTCTTGACACATACAGGGTGGTCCATTGATAGTGACCGGGCCAAGTACCTAATGAAATAAGCATCAAACGAAAAAACTACAAAGAACGAAACTCGTAGCTTGAAGGGGCAAACCAGATGGCGCTTTGGTTGGCCCGCTAGATGGCGCTGCCATAGGTCAAACGGATATCAACTGCCTTTATTTTAAATAGGAGCGCCCATTTGTTTATTACATATTCGTGTAGTACGTAAAGAAATATGAATGTTTTAGTTGCGCCTATTTTTTCGCTTATGATAGATGGCGCTGTAATAGTCACAAACGTATAAGTACGTGCTATCACGTAACATTCCGCCAGTGCGGACGGTATTTGCTTAGTGATACATTACCCGTGTTAAAATGGACCGTTTACCAATTGCGGAAAACGTCGATATCGTGTTGATGTATGGCTATTGTGATAAAAATGCCCAACGGACGTGTGCTATGTATGCTGCTCGGTATCCTGGACGACATCATCCAAGTGTCCGGACCGTTCACCGGATAGTTACGTTAATTAAGGAAATAGGAAGTGTTCAGCCACATGTGAAAGGTCAACCACGACCTGCAACAAATGATGATGCCCAAGTAGGTGCTTTAGCTGCTGTCGCGGCTAATCCGCACATCAGTAGCAGACAAATTGCGCGAGAATCTGCAATCTCAAAAACGTCGGTGTTGTGAATGCTACATCAACATCGATTGCAGCCGTACCATATTTCTATCCACCAGGAATTGCATGGCGACGACCATGAACGTCGTGTACAGTTCTGCCACTGGGCACATCAGAAATTACGGGACGATGACAGATTTTTTTTACGCCTTCTATTTAGCGGCAAAGCGTCATTCCCCAACAGCAATAAAGTAAACCGTCATAATATACACTATTGGGCAACGGAAAATCCACGACGGCTGCGACACATGTATGGTGCGGCGTTATGGGAGGAAGGATAATTGGCCCCTATTTTATCGATAGCAATCTAAATGGTGCAATGTATGCTGATTTCCTACGTAATGTTCTACCGATGTTACTACAAGATGTTTCACTGCATGCCAGAATGGTGATGTACTTCCAACATGATGGATATCCGGCACATAGCTCTCGTGCGGTTGAAGCAGTATTGAATAGCATATTTCAAGACAGGTGGATTGGTCGTCGAAGCACCATGTTCCGCACGTTCACCGGATCTGATGTCCCCGGATTTTTTCCGTGGGGAAAGTTGAAGGATATTTCCTATTGTGATCCACCCACAGCGCCTGACAACATGCATCAGCGCATTGTCAATGCGTGTGCGAACATTACGGAAGGCGAACTACTCGCTGTTGAGAGGAATGTCGTTACACGTATTGCCAAATGCATTGAGGTTGACAGACATAATTTTGGGCATTTATTGCATTAATGTGGTATTTACAAGTCATCACGCTGTAACAGCATGCGTTCTCAGAAATTATTAGTTCACGAAGGCACATGTATCACATTGGAACAACCGAAATAAAACGTTCAAACGTAGCTACGTTCTGTATTTTACTTTAAAAAACCTACCTGTTACCAACTGTTCGTCTAAAATTGTGAGCCACATGTTTGTGACTATTACAGCGCCGTCTATCACAAAGCAAAGAAAGTGGTCCAACTAAAACATTCATATTTCTTTACGTACTACACGAATATGTAATAAAAAAAGGTGGTCCCTATTTAAAAAAACGCAGTTGATATCCGTTCGACCTATGGCAGCCCCATCTAGCGGGCCAACCGTAGCACCATCTGGTTTGCCCCTTCAATCTAGACAAGGTTCGTTCTTTGTAGTTTTCCGGTTTGACGCTTATTTCGTGAGATATTTGACCCGGTCACGATCAATGGACCACCCTGTATGTTCGTCGATGAAATTCGTCATAAGCAATCCGTCACAGTGTGAGAAGAACACTGATGTCCATTTCTACAACACTATAGGAAGAAGTTACTTATATTATCCGCTATTGAAGGTGTCAGTCGCTGAGACAGGAGATCAATGTGCAGGAACAGAAACGTTGATTATTTTTGAATAAAATAATATGTCTTAGTAGTAAGCAGGTTTTAATTCTAACCTAAGATGGTTTCTTTTGGACAACTTCTTGTATTGCAAGGACGAATTTCTATTTAAAATTGGGTATCCTGCAGAGATAAATAATAATAAACTATACATAACTTGTAAACTGACTCGTTCCACCGCACTTCGATGAAAAATTTCGAATGATCTACGGAACATGTAACTGAAGACTACACACGTAACGTGTATCCACAGGACATGTGGCCTGCATTTGAAGAAGTGTCATGATGATCTCTCCATTGGCAAAAGATTCCGGAATAGTCCCCCATTCGGATCTCCGGGAGGGGACTGCCAAGGGGGAGGTTACCATGAGAAAAAGATTGAATAATCAACGAAAGGATAACGTTCTACGAATCGAGGCGTAGAATGTCAGAAGCTTGAACGTGTTATTGAAACTAGAAAAGCTGAAAAGGGAAATGCAAAGGCTCAATCTAGATATAGTAGGGGTCAGTGAAGTGAAGTGGAGGAAGACAAGGATTTCTGGTCAGATGAGTATCGGGTAATATCAACAGCAGCAGAAAATGGTATAACAGGTGTAGGATTCGTTATGAATAGGAAGGTGGGGCAGAGGGTGTGTTACTGTGAACAGTTCAGTGACCGGGTTGTTCTAATCAGAATCGACAGCAGACCAACACCGACAACGATAAATGGTTCAAATGGCTCTGAACACTATGGGACTCAACATCTTAGGTCATAAGTCCCCTAGAACTTAGAACTACTTAAACCTAACTAACCTAAGGACATCACACACACCCATGCTCGAGGTAGGATTCGAACCAGCGACCGTAGCAGTCCCGCGGTTCCAGACTGCAGCGCCAGAACCGCACGGCCACCGCGGCCGGCCCGACAACGATAGTTCAGGTATACATGCCGACGTCGCAAGCTGAAGATGAACAGATAGAGAAAGTGTGTGAGGATATTGAAAGGGTAATGCAGTATGTAAAGGGGGGCGAAAATCTAATAGTCATGGGCGACTGGAATGCAGTTGTAGGGGAAGGAGTAGAAGAAAAGGTTACAGGACAATATGGGCTTGGGACAAGGAATGAAAGAGGAGAAAGACTAATTGAGTTCTGTAACAAGTTTCAGCTAGTAATAGCGAATACCCTGTTCAAGAATCACAAGAGGAGGAGGTATACTTGGAAAAGGCCGGGAGATACGAGGAGATTTCAATTAGATTACATCATGGTCAGACAGAGATTCTGAAATCAGATACTGGATTGTAAGGCGTACCCAGGAGCAGATATAGACTCAGATCACAATATAGTAGTGATGAAGAGTAGGCTGAAGTTCAAGACATTAGTCAGGAAGAATCAATACGCAAAGAAGTGCGATACGGAAGTACTAAGGAATGACGAGATACGTTTGAAGTTCTCTAACGCTATAGATACAGCAATAAGGAATAGCGCAGTAGGCAGTACAGTTGAAGAGGAATGGACATCTCTAAAAAGGGCCATCACAGAAGTTGGGAAGGAAAACATAGGTACAAAGAAGGTAGCTGCGAAGAAACCATGGGTAACAGAAGAAATACTTCAGTTGATTGATGAAAGGAGGAAGTACAAACATGTTCCGGGAAAATCAGGAATACAGAAATACAAGTCGCTGAGGAATGAAATAAATAGGAAGTGCAGGGAAGCTAAGACGAAATGGCTGCAGGAAAAATGTGAAGACATCGAAAAAGATATGATTGTCGGAAGGACAGACTCAGCATACAGGAAAGTCAAAACAACCTTTGGTGACATTAAAAGCAACGGTGGTAACATTAAGAGTGCAACGGGAATTCCACTGTTAAATGCAGAGGAGAGAGCAGATAGGTGGAAAGAATACATTGAAAGCCTCTATGAGGGTGAAGATTTGTCTGATGTGATAGAAGAAGAAATAGGAGTCGATTTAGAAGAGATAGGGGATCCAGTATTAGAATCGAAATTTAAAAGAGCTTTGGAGGACTTACGGTCAAATAAGGCAGAATTTCTAAAATCATTGGGGGAAGTGGCAACAAAACGTCTATTCACGTTGGTGTGTACAATATATGAATCTGGCGATATACCGTCTGACTTTCGGAAAAGCATCAGCCACACAATTCCGAAGCCGGCAAGAGCTGACAAGTGCGAGAATTATTGCACAATCAGCTTAACAGTTCATGCATCGAAGCTGCTTACAAGAATAATATACAGAAGAATGGAAAAGAAAATTGAGAATGCGCTAGGTGAAGATCAGTTTGGCTTTAGGAAAAGCAAAGGGACGAGAGAGGGAATTCTGACGTTACGGCTAATAATGGAAGCAAGGCTAAAGAAAAATCAAGACACTTTCATAGGATTTGTCGAGCTGGAAAAAGCGTTCGACAATATAAAATGGTACAAGCTGTACGAGATTCTGAAAAAAGTAGGGGTAAGCTATAGGGAGAGACGGGTCATATACAATATGTACAACAACCAAGAGGGAATAATAACAGTGGACGATCAAGAACGAAGTGCTCATATTAAGAAGGGTGTAAGACAAGGCTGTAGGCTTTCGCCCCTTCTCTTCAATCTGTACATCGAGGAAGCAGTGATGGAAATAAAAGGAAGGTTCAGGAGTGGAATTAAAATACAAGGTGAAAGGATATCAATGATACGATTCGCTGATGACATTGCTATCCTGAGTGAAAGTGAAGAAGAATTAAATGATCTGCTGAACGGAATGGTCTAATGAGTACACAGTATGGTTTGAGAGTAAATCGCAGAAAGACGAAGGTAATGAGAAGTAGTAGAAATGAGAACAGTGAGAAACTTAACATTAGGATTGATGGTCACGAAGTCAATGAAGTTAAGGAATTCTGCTACCTAGGCCGTAAAATAACCAATGACGGACGGAGCAAGAAGGACATCAAAAGCAGACACGGTATGGCAAAAAAGGCATTTCTGGCCAAGAGAAGTCTACTAATATCAAATATCGGCCTTAATTTGAGGAAGAAATTACTGAGAATGTACGTCTGGAGTACAACATTGTATGGTAGTGAAACATGGACTATGGGAAAACCGGAACAGAAGAGAATCGAAGCATTTGAGATGTGGTGCTATAGACGAATGTTGAAAATTAGATGGACTGATAAGGTAAGGAGTGAGGAGGTTCTACGCAGAATCGGAGAGGAAAGGAATATGTGGAAAACACTGATAAGGAGAAGGGACAGGATGATAGGATATCTGCTAAGACATGAGGGAATGACTTCCATGGTACTAGGAATTTGTGGCGGGCCGCATCAAACCAGTCAGTAGACTGATGACAAAAAAAAAAAAAAAAAAAAAAAGAAGCAGAACAATAGAATCTTCACTGAAACCACACCTTCAGCGGAAAATCAGAGATGATAACCAAAACTTTTCGCAAAGTGACTCCCGAAAGCTGCCATTTGCTGTATCATTGTTTGAACGTTACACCGAGCGACAAGTTCGCTCTGAATCTGATGGTATAGAATAGCGTCGAAAGTGTGCGTGAAATTCGCCCTGGAATGCGTTCGGGGGCCGGGGCACAGACTTAGGGCGCTCTCGCCCTCACACATTGATACCCGTCGTCGTTGGCTGTGTTTTGTTTTTAGTGGAAGGGAATGAGACGCCAGGCGGAAGACGCGCGCCCGCTCCGTAACGGCGTCATTACGTTGAATTTAGGGCGGCGGCAACGGGCCGAGAAGCTCCCCACTCTCTGCCGAGATGAAGCCGTGCGCTGATGACGTACCGGCGCTCGGCTCACGCTGCGTTCGCGTTCTAAAAAACACTAGCTTTATTGTAACACCTTTTGCGGGCTGGATGGCAACGGATAAACAGTTTCCTTCCTCCCTAACCCTCTCTGATCTGACATTTTGTCGAAAGCGAGGGGATGTCCACTGTCAGCTTCCTCACCACCATCATCATCTACAGTTTCCGGCTCCTGGCTGGGCCTGCTGTCCTTCCAACATTGTGTCTCAGTCTTCTCCATCTTCACACATTCCTTCACTCCAAGAGTCCAACAGTTGCCGGTCTTCCTGAAGGTCTCTTGTCTCATTTTGTCATTTCACGAGTCTGTCTCGTTATCAGACAGATTTCCTTTATCTTGTCCATACCACCATAGTACCTTGTCCATACCAAAATAATATCTTTTCTTCTGCATTCTTGCCTGGTTGGTTGGTTGGTTTGGGGAAGGATACCAGACAGCGAGGTCATCGGTCTCATCGGATTAGGGAAGGACGGGGAACTAAGCCGGCCGTGCCCTTTGAAAGGAACCATCCCGGCATTTGCCTGGAGCGATTTAGGGAAATAACAGAAAACCTAAATCAGGATGGCCGAACGCGGGATTGAGCCGTCGTCCTCCCGAATGCGAGTCCAGTGTCTAACCACTGCGCCACCTCGCTCGGTATATTCTTGCCTGGGCTTCTATTTCTCTCATAGTCTTACTCTTTTATCCATTCAGGTTAGTCCTATATTGCTTATTTTGAAATTTCATGTCACAAGCCTCTATCTTGATATTCAGCCTTTTCTTCATTACCCACCTTTCCAATATATACGTGAGTACTGGAGATAACATTCTCGGTATAACACTTGACTGCTTTTTGGTAGCACATTCTTCTCTACGCAGGCATCTTGCACTCTTCAGGAATCCATGTGCTTCACTTGCCCTTTCACTAATCTCCTTATAATGCCCTTCACTGCGTTCATTCATGCATTCCACTTTCTTTGGTGCTTGCTTTCCAATACCTATATCCGTTGCTATTATCACCTTATTCCTCGTTGTCACCATCTCTCTCTATCCACACTGTCCCACCATACACTTCGCTTTTCTTGTACACTTTCTTTTCCATTTTCCCGTACTAGTGAATGATCTGCAAACATCAATGGTTTTATATTTTCGTCTCATATTTGTGCCACCACCTCTGGCAGTTCCTCGTCCAAAATGGTGACGAAAAGGAGAAGGGGCCCTACATTCCTTTCTTCGGCCCATTTTTAAATTCTAAACAGAATTCGCTTCTCCCACTGCCACTGCAAAGCTACAAATGTTGGAAATATCATATGCAACTTCTATAAAATTTTTGCGAAAATATTATTTATGCGAAGAGATGTACGATGCGGCCATTATTTAAGTCACTTTTCGTAACTGGGGCATGGTCTCTGGAAAACTGGTACAAAATATGTATGCAGAGCTGCAATTTTCTGTTACGTTGATGTCTTCGTGAACATACACGTTATTTAGTCAGCTGAAGCAAAATGATGGACCTCTTCTCTCTTTCATTTATTGTCATACATACACACTGAAGTGACAAAAGTCATGCAATACCTTGTAGTATGGTGTCGGGCGCCCTTTTACCAGACGTTGTCCAGCAACTGAAAGCGGCGTGGACTGAACAAGTCGTTGGAAGTCCCCTGCAGACAGAGATATTGAGCCATACTACCTCTACAGCCGTCCGTAATCACGTAAGCGTTGCCGGTGCAGGATTTTGTGTACGAACTGACCTCTCCATTACGTCCCTTATATGTTCAACGGGATTCATGTTGGCCGATCTGTATGGCCAAACCATTTTCTCGAATAGCCTAGAATGTTCTTCAAACCAGTCGTGAACAATTGTGGCTCAGTAACATCTTGCTTTTGATCCATTATAATTCCATCGTTGAAAGACTGTAAATGATTTCCAAGCAGCATAACATAACCATTTCGAGTCAGTGATATGCTTAGTTGGATCAGAGGACTCAATCCGTTCCATATAAACACAGCCCACCATATTTGACCTACAACCAGCTTGCAAAATGCCATGTTGACAACTTGGGTCCATGGCTTCGTGAGATATGCGCCACAATCGAACACTGTCACCGGTTCTTAAACTGAAATAGGGTCTCATACGACGGGACGACGGTTTTACAGTCGTCTAGGATCCAACTGACATTGTCATAAGCCCAGGAAAGGCGCTGAAAACGGTATCGTGCTGTTAGCAAAGGCAATCGGGAAGGTCGTCTGCTTCCATAGCCCATTAACGTCAAATTTCGCAGCACTGCCCTAACGGATACGTTCGTCGCACGTTCCGCATTGATATCTGAGTTTATGTGGCGCAGTACTGCTTGTCTGTTAGCACTGACAACTCTACGCAAGCGCCGCTGCTCTCGGTCGTTGAGGCCGTCGGCCCCCGCGTTGTTCTTGGTGAGAGGTAATTCCTTCAATCTCTTATTCTCGGCTTACTCTTGTGAATCTCAGAACATTGGATTCCCCATTCCTAAAGGGAATGTCCCATGCATCCAGCTCCAGCTACTATTACGCATTAAAAGTCTGATAATCACGTGGGACACCGTTTCACATGAAACACCTTAGCATATATAACCTCGTATATGATGGTGAGACATGTAATTTAATATAAGGCACATAGGGTCACAAATTTCAGGAAATACCCCAAAGTGGATGCCAGATGTTGAACATGTGGCATAATTTCCAAAATACGGAGAGTATTTCCTGGCGCAAAGGAATGATTCAGTGATCCAATGTTTTCAATTAAGCAAACGGTGCAAATTTCGAACACCATTTGTGTAACTTGCTTGTAAGAGTTGCAAAATCACTATCCTCACTGTAAGCTACCAAAAGCAATTCTAATTTTGTGTTTCTTTCCTTTTTGCCCTCTTATTTTGTTTATTGACAATATGTTATAAAGAAAATGTAGCTTATTTACTGGTAATGACGCGATTCGATAGCTTATACTCATTTGCTTGTAACGCAATGCGGAGGGTTTTTCTTGTACAGTGTCTTGCAATAAACCAGTGGACACCGCGACATCGCTAAATAAATTAATACATTAATACCGCATTGAAAACACATAATTGTCTCACGCAATCTCTGCAATGTCTGCGTGGCGTATGAGTGAACTATTAATTTCCATGCGCTGCAGTTCCGCACGTAGTTGCAGCAGTGCTAATACTTGGATTGAGATGATCGGCGCAACAGATCTATAGGACACCCGCTGATCGAGCGGCAACGTACGTCACCTGGTGACGTCATGTATTCAACATTTGTCATCCACTTTGGGGTCCTTCCGGACATTTGCGACGCCATTTGTCTTATATTCTAAAATCGGTATGTTAAGATGTATTAGCACTTGCATCTTTGATGCTATAAAACAGATCTCTTCTACCGCAAGGTTTCTTCTCTCCATTTTTTAGGAGGAGGAAGTATTGACAAACATAAGAAAAAATGTCAAGTAAACATTAGATCTAAAAGCATACTTTATGAGATATGAGCACTTGTTCATCTTCCCTAGTGTAAAACACAGCTCTTGTGCTGGACAAGTACTCGTGAAAAGTATGTATTTTAAAGCTCACGATTAAGAAACACTCCTTATTGTTTTTTTTTTCACATTGCATCCTCCAAAAATTACAGAGGCAGTGAACTTGCAACAGAAGAGATGTTTCATAGTATGGAAAATGAACAAATTCTTGTACCTCCTAACGTATGCTCCGTGAAGCCCTTATTGATTAGATGTTTTCCTCTTGTTTTAGTGTAAGGAACCTGCCCATAAGGTTTGTCGGTGTTTTCGTGTCTTTTTTTTTGAGGGAGGGGGGGGGGGGACATTGTATATATACATCTAAAACACGCATAGCAAGTACTGCGGGAATGGAAAGTTCTGTTGATGTGCGGTTTTTATAGAATAGATTGGTAGTCCTGGGCTCGTACTGTAAGCCAATAGATAGATTGTGGTTGAATTCCTCGTGCTAACATACGCTTTTTAAATATAACAATGCCTATTGACATTAACAAACTACACTATGTGATCAAAAGCATGCGGGCACCTGACTGAAAATGACTTAAAAGTTCGTGGCGCCCTCCATCGATAATTCTGTAATTCAATATGGAGCTGGCCCACCCTTAGCCTTCACGACAGCTTCCACTCTCGGAGACATACGTTCAGTCAGGTGCTGGAAGGTTTCTTCGGAAATGGCAGCCCATTCTTCACGGAGTGCTGCACTGAGGTATCGACGTCGGTCGGTGAGGCCTTATTTCCACCTGCAGGCCGTATTCTGTAGCGGCGTACATCTAAATGTGTACTTGTGGTGAGGGGTTACAGTCTGTGCATGTTCTTAAATACAGCGCATAAGTAGCGTGAAGCAGGTGAATGCGTGGTCTCAACGAAATTACAATTTTGTTGATTACACAGATGTACAGTTTTAAATCATCTTAACCGTTTAACGAAATTTAAGCCCAAGTTCTGATCTCTGCGAGCTTCCAAACTAATTCAGAATTAATGCTGTCGTGACTCTACATCTGGTACGAATTATTCTATTTAATTAATTGCCGATCAGCTGATGACTAGTAAGGTGAAATCAGATTCCCTATGCCGTCAATGCTAAATCCTTTCAACTGTAACCCATTATTTTTAAAACTATGGAAGATGTAACAACCAAATTTTTGCCAACTGATTATCTGCATGTATTTAGTTCACTACTTTAGAATGGAAAAAGTATACATTGTGGAAATTGTGATACAATTTTTTTATAAATATGCCTGTTCATTTGAACAAATTATTGTGTTTTATACAACACAGAATCAATTATATAAATCTGAAATAAGTGATTGTCGACCCATATAATCACTTCCTCTATACAAACAATCCCCGTGAGTTTTATGTTTATATGTTTATAGGTTCATGTGAAAATGGGTCTTTTGCATGAAAATTTACGGTTTTCAGAAAATTTAAGTTTAAGTATGAAATCTATAAAAGCACACCTCTCTTATTACAAAAACAGGCTAAAAGCAACCTGCTCCGTAATCTGATCCTTCTTCTTCACCTAAATTCTTCATTCATATCTACTTTCTGGCCTCCTTGGTCAGTTGATGAGCAGAAATTTCAGTTTTACGCACTCTTAATCAGTCCATAGCTCCCAATGAAGTTGCCATATGCTGCCCTTCATTTTTTCCCACCTGATCCAGGACCTTTAATTTCCCATAGTTCCCATCATTGAAAGAAATAACTGCATCACACACACACCTAATCTTGAAGTTTTTATGCCCACAAATACCATTATTAGAATCTGTGTCCAAACATTATTGTTAAATGCCTCTTTAACATTCCGTGTCTTACTATGGAGGCATTTCTTTAGCAAGTCCGGATGTGCTGTCTCTGAACAAAGGCGTCAAAATAGTGTTGAAAGATTTACAGTCTCCATCTTCCAGATATTTCATATATCAAACACCTCACTCTGATTGTGATCGACGAATAATAGCCATAGCTGCTGCAGCCTCCATACTACCACTTGATCCCTTATAGTTCTTTGTACACAAAGGCCTATGGACACTATTTTTCTCCTCATTATCACCAACTAAGGTGCAACCCTGCCAATATTTGGTAAGAAGTTCAAGCCTAGAACCTTACCAGTATCAACACTTGTTGCAGTAGCAAAGCCATTTTCGGAAGTGTGTCCTCTTTTTTGTCATGACCCACCAAATGCTACTTTGGTATCTGTTACACCACCATTCTCACTGACTACCTCCACAGCTGCAGTTTTCATGAGTTCTGTTGCAACAGAGTCAATATATTTGCCAATAGTATCTGCGTACTTCTCATGTTGTGTGGGAGGGTTTGGTAGATTCAGGAGAGCTCAAAGTAGACTACCACTGCTACTTCCTTTCCCAAGACATCTAAGCCCATATACTAACCTCACATTGGCTTCATATACTTTATTGTTTGAGCATTTGGTAGAAATTGGAAATGATTTTTTAACACCACAATTTTTGCATATAATTTTAAGTTTACACACTACTCCATTCCTAGCAGTCTCATCTTCTGAAAGCACTATATCTCCACCACATAACTTGTATACTAAAGTCTCTTTCAACACTGCTGTTAAAATATTTAAATCTGTAATTATATTCACACCACTGCATTCATGAGCTGCTAATGCATCTCCTTCACACTAAGTTTGCAATTTACTTTTCGATGCACTGGGAGATGTGCCAACAGTCTTCTCGCCTTTACAGCTATTATTTTGTGTCAGTTCACAATTATGCTCTATTGGTGAAGTTCTGTAGTACCTATTTCCTTTGTTTTGGAGTCTATTGCAGATACCTTTTGGTTTTGTCGATTTAAGAAGAGCAACAGCACACATTAGTTTCACTATAAACACAGCAAACTACCAAACAAGTAAACAATTCCTTTGTTTTCAAAAACATACAACTGTATGGGCAAAGAATATTAAATAATCACTGCAGCCAATCCATGGTAACAATCCCAAAGAGAAAGAAGAAAAACCACAGCCTTCTAGTACATGTAGTTAGTGAGATCTGAATACAAATCTGAGAGGACGAAAAATCAATGTAGACATCATGATGTGTCAACTAAAAGTTAAAAAAAAACATTAAAAATACAGTTAAATGGTTTTTGTTTCAAAAATTATGGGCCAACATGTCCAGGAAAGTCCAAATATTTATATAGCAGAAAAAGAACGAAATTAATTTTTTTTTTAAATTTGGGGTCTGATCTCACCTTAAAATTAAATGTGAGTTACTTAAATTGTGGTGGATATGTAAGTGAGGTGCACCTTAAATATATTTGAATGATTTTGGGAGAAGTAATGTTGCCACATGAATCTTTAGCATTTGGTGATGTAATTCCATACATGATCCATGGCAAATTATAAGACTTGTCACTGCTCTCCCTTGATTTTCGATAAGATTTGTGTTCCTGTTTACCACATGTAATTTTAATGAAATAAAATAGATTCATAAACAGTGGTCAGTATATGCGTACTTTTTTTGCTACAGCTGTGGTGCAATGGTAGCAGATTGCGATTTTACAGCCATTATCAACATAAACTGTCGCCTCCTCTTTACAGACGATGACGATAATTCGGGAACATTATGACCTAACTGATATAATTCGTCTGTGACAGCAGAATTTATGTTTTCCATTGTTTTTTTTCTGATAGTCTGTCAGTTCCATCGAAGTTTCGTGCTCCACCGATTAAGGTTAAATATTCATCTTTTCCTGTTCCATCTTTCTTGGTAAACAGCAGACTACACATTAAAAATTATAATTTGTCTTCATATATAATTACATTGTTTCCTGTAGACTTTTGCTGCATTACATCGTGCTTAATTAATTTTCTTATTAGATTTGTAGACCTCTTATTGCTCGCCCCTTCTGAGTTTTGTCCTTACATTGCTTGTTTTTACTTTATGATATCTTACTGTAAGAGTTGTTCTCATCATATCCTCTTTCTTTTCAGCGGAGTTTTAAAGTTACGTATTTTCAGTAAATCTCTTAAGTTATACTGTCCTCTTAAGCACTCCATGATATGTATTGATTGACCTTATTAAATATACACCCATATTAGTGTCACCAGGAACTCACTCTATGTTTAATAATCTTTTGCTTAATTTCACTCTTACTTGACTTTGGAACATCTCATTCGACAAGACAGGAAATTTATTTTATCGTCGAGATGTTTAAAGACACAGCACTACCCCAATGCAAAATCGTTTAGGAGGAAATCGGTCATGGTTTGTTTGAAGAAATGGTACTGGCATTTCCCGATAAAAATGTTTAGATTGCTGATGAATTGCGTTGAATTACGTTAGATGTTGAATCGCGGTTCTGTACTACCAAGATGACCATCGTCCGAGAGTATGGTGACAAATTGGGGAACCATCCCATTCTTCCGATATTTTAGACATGATCGGAGGTGTCACTCCTGGTTTCTCGGTGTGGTAATCCATCGGGTATGACGTCAGGTTACAGTAAAAAAATGGTACAAATGGCTCTGAGCACTATGGGACTTAACATCTGAGGTCATCAGTCCCCTAGAACTTATAACCACACACACACATCCATGCCCGAGGCAGGATTCTAACCTGCGACCGTAGCGGTCTCGCGGTTCCAGACTGACGCGCCTAGAACCTCACGGCCACACCGGCCGGCGGTTACAGTCAGGAGTGACTGAGAGAGAGATCTGGCTCCACAACGATCAGTCACGGATACCTGGCATACTCATGTGTTACCTCTCATGCAACAATGTCATGGTGCCATTTTTCAACCGAAGAACGCACGTCAACACACGGCGCGTGCCTGTGTGAACTGCGTGCACTATGTTGAGGTACTCCCGTTGCCAGCGAGATCCCCAGATCTGACAGAAAATGTATTGGAATAACTTCATTTTAGGACGAATATCCAGGATTTGAAAGACCTTTTACGACAGTTATGTATCAACTTGTGCAGGTGAAGATATCATGTAATTATGACACCCTTGCCATCCGAGTAAGTCCATACTTCCACGCCAGAGGGGGGGGGGGGGGGGGGGGGGGGGTGCGACGTCAGATAGATAAGTGTGGCCATGTTGCAAACTTCTTTCTCATTTTGACTCTAATTTGTAATTACTGAAATAACATCTCACATTCTCTCTGTCCGAGAAGTTTACTTCGTTACCTAGTCCCAGTTCATTGTTTCACTTCTTTTATCAGACACTGTCCTCCAAAGAAACACCAAGTGATTAAGGACAAAGGAAACGAAATACATTATAAAATGGCGTTTTATTGTTTTCTAAATGTTTATTAAGCTCAAACAGTACTATTAAATTTTAAATTCCTTAGAATAGCCATTGCCTTGCTTACTCTTGACATGCGATGGGTTTTTCCAGGGTTTCAGTTGGAATTGCTGCAGGATCTCTCACAAATGTGTTCCACTCGTGATTCCCCGTTTGCAGATCCTCAGGTCCAACCCGTCTCATAGTAGATCGATTGAATTACAAGCAGGGGATTGGAGAGGTCATTTTATGTTTCTAAAATCTTGCTGAAACTCTAGACACGTGACTCAATGCAAGTGGGATGAATGTTTTGGGTCGTTTTCTTGCTGAAAGATGATCTCTTTGTCAATCAAATGCACACCAGATTTCTTGGCTTGTCTATGGAGGATGGTAGGATAATTCTTTTGGTTCGTTTTTCCATCTACTTTCACCAAATCTCCGACTTCATTCCCTCCAAAACAAACCCGTGCCACCATGCTATCCGCTCCACGGTTCAAAGTTGTAATTATGCACTGAGGATTCAAGCACTCATCTGGTTAACGGCTTACGAATTGATGGCATCGGCTTCCAGATGTTTCATAAGTGAGTAAGACTGTTTTTTGTGGCCCATTGAACCTTTTTCTTCTCGTTAACAGGGTGTAACGATGTTTTCCTTGGTGCTACATGGCGCTGGAATTGGTCACTGCCCGGTGCCGTCTCACTGTTGACTCACCCGCTGGTGTGTCAGCAATTATGATCAGTCCACCAGTCGGTTCATGGACAGTTTTGAATCCATTGCGTTTACTCGTCACTCGTTTCCTGCCATCATATTTTCCTGAGTGCTCACGAGTGAGGACGATCGTCATATGAGCTTGTATCTCGATGCTTGTGTTTGGTTTTGGCAACTCCAATGATAGAAATCTTTATTTTAATTGGTATCGAACACTATTGCCTTCGTTGTGCAAAGTGATTACCCTTACCAGTGAATCATAAGGAATCTGGGACATTTGGGCAATTTCCAGTAGCTTTCACTGTGTGTAGTACCTTCTTTCGCGGAGCGTTCATACAAACGGAACTACAGCTGAAAAGAACTGTGAACAACGTATCTCAACACAACTCTGCCCCTACTTGTGCCACCTGCCGTGTTTAGTAGAACTGCTTGCACAGATACAGTCAGTTTATGCAAAACTGACCAGTACGGATATGTAAGTACATGTACAATAATTGTGTGTACATTCCTTTAAGTGCCATTATTAACCGTTATCTGCCGGCCGCTGCATTTTTAACAGTTAATTGAGCATCCTATTCTGTATTTCAACCAATTAGTCACGTAGATCACTCCCATTTCGCTCCATTGTAATACGGAGTGTGGTGTTTCCAAAGTAATGGAGGGTAAAGTACATAATATAAAAAAAATTATAATGAATCGAGCGACAGTGGGAACATTTAATGTGGAATATTTCAAAGAGCTTATTGTGCAACGAGTCGCTCTAGACGATCCAGCGAAGCTCGTGAAGCATTATAGAGGTACCGAGAGAGAGAACACTGGATGAGTTTCTCTAAAGAGAGACAGAGAGAGAGCGATGGGGAGGTGTGGGGGGGGGGGGGGGACGTGTGCCACGGGACTCCGGCCTAGAAGGCGCAGGCGCAGACAGCGCTGTGCCTCTTAGTAGGAGGCGCTAATGACGCAGACAGATAGGCGCGTCGTCGCCGCCCTTTGAGAGAGCCGCCGCCGCCGTGACCCTTCAT
Organism: Schistocerca piceifrons; assembly: GCF_021461385.2. Classification (NCBI taxonomy): domain Eukaryota; kingdom Metazoa; phylum Arthropoda; class Insecta; order Orthoptera; family Acrididae; genus Schistocerca; species Schistocerca piceifrons. The sequence continues at coordinate 426,383,313 of NC_060138.1, forward strand.
TAATCTCCGCTTCTGGCGCCGCTAATACGTTTAAGAAGTGCCCGCCGCGGGGCGAGGTCTCGCGACGAGACGCGGCGTCACCGTGGAGCTGCCAGAGGCCGTGAAAGCCGGCCGGCTTCCCTTTGCCGTGTGGCTGACTGGAACGGATGACTGCAGCAAAATAAAGCGCCGGAGACACGGCCACTCCGGAAGGACGTCTTAATAGCCATCCGCCGCCCCTGCGGACTCGTTGCCGCTGCCGGCGTATTTTTGGGAGTCCTTTGAAGATGATTTATTTTGTGTGAGACGCCTCTACCGAGAGCGCAGTGCGAAGACACTCCCTGGCCATTTCAAGCATGTTTAGCGAGCACTTCTTTCAAGCGACGGGCGTTACGGTCCAGTGACTAGAGTCTTGAGCAACATAGATCTCCAGCTTTGGTCCCAGTCATGGCCTCAAAAACGCATATGGCATCATCACACTGGGTTTCAATTTAGCTGCGTTATTTTTAATGCCTGATTGTGGGTATTTTTCACAGTTTTGTAATCAGTTCACTGCTTCTAGAACATAAGCTCACTATATGACGACGATGTGCACTATCCAATAAAACGTATCTGTACATCAGCAAGTGGACATTAATACGAAACGTGTCCACCTGCATGATGGCTATAAAGCTGTTTTGAATTGTTTCAGTGACGTGTCTGAATACCTGTGGAGAAATGGCAGCCCATCAGAGAAGGTAGTGATGTTAGACGCTGTAATCTGGAGCTAATTCAACGTTCTAACTCATGCCACGCGATAACATTAAGAGAGCAACTGGGAGTCCAACGTTAAATTCGCAGGAAAGAGGGGATAGGTGGAAAGTGTAAATGGTTCAAATGGCTCTGACAAGGGAACCTCCCCATCGCACCCCCCTCAGAATTAGTTGTAAGTTGGTACAGTGGATAGGCCTTGAAAAACTGAACACAGATCAATCGAGAAAACAGGAAGAAGTTGTGTGGAACTACGAAAAAATAAACAAAATATACAAACTGAGTAGTCCATGTGTAAGATAGGCAACATCAGGTTGCTGTAAACACATGAGCGCCGTGGTACCGTGGTTAGCGTGTGCAGTTGCGGAACGATGGGTATTTGGTTCAAGTCTTCCCTCGGGAGAAAATTTTAATTTTTTATTTTCAGACAATTATCAAAATTTCAGGCACTCACATAAAAATCAAAATTGCAGGACATGTTCAGATTTGCTTGGACATATGCAGGATTTGACGGTCTACACACGGAAAAATTTGAAAACGTTAAAAACATATGTTTTGACAGAGCACAGACAAAACTGTGCGACTGTGAAACTGTTGCATTCATTTGTTGCCGTTTATGTGACAAACTCTTATGTTTTCACGCTTTTTTGGGAGTGATTATCACATCCACAAGAAAACCTGAATTGGGCAAGGTAGAAGAATCTTCTTACCCATTCACCAAGTGTACAAGTTAGGTGGGTCGACAACATACTCCTATCATGTGACGCACATGTCGTCACCAGTGTCGTATAGAATATATCAGACGTGTTTTCCTGTGGAGCAATCGGGTGACCTATGACCTTGCAATCAAATGTTTTCGGTTTCCATTGGACAGGCACGTCCTTTCGGCTACTAATCGCACGGTTTTGCGGTGCGGTCGCAAAACATAGACACTAAACTTATTACACTGAACAGAGACGTCAATGAACGAACGGACAGATCATAACTTTGCAAAAATAAAGAAAGTAAACTTTTTATTCTAGGGAAGATTTGAACCAAGGACATCTCGTTCCACAGTTGTTCACGCTAACCACGGGACCACGGCGCCCCTGAATTCGGTCGCTCCTAGATGTTGCCTATCTTGCACATGGACTACTCAGTTTGTATATTTTGCTTGGTTTTTTCATAGTTCCACACAACTTCTTCCTGTTTTCTCGATTGATCTGTGTTCAGTTTTTCAAGGCCTATCCACTGTGCCAACTTATAACTAAATCTGAGGGGGGTGCGATGGGGAGGTTCCCTTGTGAGCACTTTGGGACTTAACTTCTGAGGTCATCAGTCTCCTAGAACTTAGAACTACTTAAACCGAAGGACATCACACACATCCATGCTCGAGGCAGGATTCGAATCTGGAAAGTCTACATCGATGGCCTCTGTGAGGCAGAGGACATGTTTGATGACTTAATAGATGAAGAAACAGGAGACGACAGAGAAGAGACAGGTGATTCAATACTAGAATCAGAATTTAAAAGAGCTTTGCAAGAAGTGAGATCAAATGGGGCAGAAGTGATAGGTAACAGTCCATCAGAATTCATAAAATCATTGAGAAAAGTGCCAACAGACCGACTGTTCACGTTGGTGTATAGAATGTATGAGACTGGCGATATACCATGAGGCTTTCGGAAAAACACGACCCTTACCTTTCCGAAAATAGCAAGAGCTAACAAGTTCGAGAGTTGTCGCATAATCTGCTCAGCAGCTCATGCATGTGTGTTCCTGATAAGAACAACATACAGGAGAATGAAAAATAAAATAGAGGATCTGTTAGATTACGATAAGTTTAGCTTTAGGAAAGGTAAAGGCACCATAGAGGCAGTTTTGACGTTGAGGTTGATAATGGAAGCAAGACCAAAGAAACATCAGGACGCGTTCATAGGATTTGTCGACCTGGAAAAAGCGCTCAACATTGTAAAATGGTGTAAGATTCTGAGAAAAACAGGGGCATGTAACTGGGAAAGACGGGTAGTGTACAATACGTACAAGAAACAAGAGGGAACAATAAGAGTGGAAGGCCAAGAACGAAACTGGATTAAAAAGAATGTAAGATAGCAATTTAGTCTGGGCCTTATGTTTCAATCTGTACATCGAAAAATATGTACGGAAGTAAAAGAAAGCTTCAAGAGTGGGATTAAAATTCAGGATAAAAAGATATCAATGATGTCGCTGATGACATTGTTATCGTCAGAGAAAGTTAAGAACTATTGTGACTTTGGAATGGAATGAGCAGTTGAATGAGCACAGAATATTAGCTAAGAGTAAATCGAAGAAACGCAAAGTTAATGAGAAATGGGAACTGCGACAAACATAATATCAGAAACGGAGATCACGAAGTAGTCGAAGTTAAGGAATTCTGCTAGCTAGGGAGCAAGGAGGAGACAAAAAGCAGACCAGCATTTCCATAAAGGTCATTCCTGTCCAAAAGAAGTCGTATGCTAGTATCAAATATAGGCCTACATTTGAGGAAGGAATTTTTGAGAATTTACATTTGGAGCACACCTTTCTGTGGTAGTGAAGGATAGACTGTGGGAAAATAGAAACAGAATCCTAGCATTGGAAATGTGGTGCTATAGAAGAACTACGAAAATTAGGTGGACAGATGAGGTATGGAATGAGGAAGTTCCCCGCGGAATTGGTGAGGAAATGAATGTGCAGAGAGCACTGAGGAAAAGAAAGGACAGTATGATAGGACCTGTATTAAGACATCAGGGGTTAACTTCAGCGATACTAGAGGGGACTCTAGCGGCTAAAATCTGTAGAGGCGAACAGAGCTCGCAACACATCAAACTAATAATGGAGAACGTAGCTTGCATTTCCTACTCTGACGTCCGACGGTTGGCACAAAAGAGCAATTCATGGCAGGTCACATAAAAAATAGACCTCATGCCAAAGGTATGCCATTGGGTTCAGATCAGGAATCTGGACAGGCCACTCCATATTACTCTTCATACAAAAAAAGTGCGCCACAGATACTCCTGTATGGCAGGGTGGACTGCCATGCTGACAGTCTTAATCTCTGAGAGCTCTTCCGGGGCTTTTTATCCGTGGCCGAGGCGGAAAGGTAGCGGTGATGGCTGGTATGGGTTCTCGGTCTGTTGTCAGCCTACCAACAAGGAAGGGACACGTTGTCTGCTGGAGTATCTTGGGCAGCAGCGGGCTTGTTTGTCGGAACTGTGCCCGCGACTGTGAGCCCTAAGCCGTGCCCACCGAGTGCCGACTGTTAGTTCGCTTGCCACTTCTCGGTAGCGTACACGCAGCATGGCACCCTTACTGATGTTGTGACATACCCATATCGAATGCAGGCTGTCGGCCTATCAATACATTGGTACCCTGTAGCAAATACGATGCACGAATGGACGGATGCTGCGGTCTCACCGGCAGTCGGTGTGAGCTGTCGGCTAGCGATTTCCTCGCTGCTGTGAGTGACGTACAGCGCATGGTTACCCACGTTACCCACGCGCTACACCTGTCACATCCCTAATGGTGTGCGTGCTAAACTGATGGCGTTAGATAAGCAAGGTGCTCACACGTGGCTAAAAGATATCGATCATGCCGGTGAGTGGCATTGTTCTGTTGCCCGCTGTGGTTCGCATGGCGTTGTGGTTATTTTCTTGTGGCTTTGATTTTATGTTTGTCTAATTTACTGAGCTGTGTTGAAACCACTGAGCTATTGTTCTTGTTAAACTGTGTATCTCAGTGTGTGGGGTTTTCGCAGAAGTGGGTAGCCCGTTTTGTTGTTTGCTCCTGTTGGTTGAAGTTAAGCTCGGACAGTCCTGTTTTATTGAGAGGTTAAAATGTGAATTTTAACACCATTCCAGAAACCATTAATTATTTTATGGTGTTGCGTTTTTTTTGCGTCGCTGCACTTTGTTGGGCGGTTTGGATCGTTTATTACTTCATTCTCCTCCCTTATCAGTATTTTATTATGATTTCGTTTGTATATTTCGGCTTCCTTTTCCTGACAGTAAACAGAACTGCATTGTGTTTATTCTCTTACTGTATATTATTTTGGCATTAAACGCGGAATCATCAACTTCCCCTAAACATTTTTGTATGGAAGACAATAATTTAAGCACTGTGGCTCATTATTTTCATGAAATATAGGTACTAAAGTATTTGGAACGACTTTTTAATACCTGCTGTAATCCATAACTCTATGTAGCATGCTGATATTGATGTGGATACTTTTTAGAATATCTTCACTTTAAACAATGGGTGTTTGGGAAGTCATGCATTTGCATTGGTTTCTGCATTTACTTCATCCAATCTTTTGTTTTCCAATTCTATTGAAAAATCTTGTATGTGGATTTTTTGTAGGTCTGCAATTTATGAATTTTCTGTCATACTCGGATTTACCGCTATTACTTCACAGTAACGCGCCGACATCCACGATTTTTTATAGCTACATCACGTCTTTCCATGTCCATGTATTTTGTGACCACATGATCGATTACCGAAGTATCACGTAGTAACCCGTTTTAGAATATTAATCAACAGGGACATGCCAAAATTGTTAATTACGATAATATTTGTGAGCGCGGTTCTGATTTCATTTGTGGTGTTCGTGTTTGCGCCTCTACATAAAATTATGTTCAATTTTGTAGTCGAAATTTATCTAGGAACTCTGTAAATTTATTGAAAAAAGTGTCCACACTACCACAGGGTGTTCATTGAATAATTTCTTGCTGATGTAAAGCCTTCTCAGTTCAATTGCTGATGCTTCAACGTGTTAGTCATCACTTACTGTGCTCAGCTCAGGCCTTATTTTGTTCTTCTGATATAAATGCATGATCCTCCACCATTTTAAATAGTTCTACAGAAAGGGTCTCTCCTTCCATACAATGATAATATTTCTATGGAGTGCTGAAAAGTAATACGTCCGAATTTTTTACCTGAAAACCCTCAAAGCTTTTTAAATAAAGCAGACGCTGTTAACAATATACACCTTTAACTTTCATGTTCACATATTTGCAGCCCTCTGTCGCTAGAGGTCTACGAATTGTAGGCTGTAACATGGCGATCTGCAACGCAACTATATCAGTGCGTGAGAAGCAGCGTACAATAATCGAGTTACGAATTCGAAGAATTGGTCCACACATCACATGGAACACACTCTCCTTCAACATGACGAGAAACGAGTCCAGGAAGATATAACAGTGTCTTTTTTCCAGATTTTTGAAGAAGAATGTCAAGATTCGAAAGATAAAAGTTTAGATTTTATCATAAATAGGCTAAATTATAAGGATTCCCAAAAATGCATTGTGTAACGCAAATAGAGAATCCATTAGGACGACACGGAACTCTTGCATTACTACAGATAATCAACTGAGCGAAAAAACTTTTAAATTAAATGAAGATGTTAGTTTCTTTGAAAACTGGCAGTGGGTCTGTTCCTGACGAAAGAGTCCTGGCATTTGGTTGTGAATAAGCAGAGAAAATACTGCCTGAAAATGGAACTGTTCACATGGACGGGACATTTAACAGTTGTTCGAAACACTTGAAACAACTGTACACCATACGCGTTGACGTCGGAAACACAGCAGAAGAGACATATGTATTTGCTGTTTTATCTGTTCAGCTCCCAGACGAAAGACAAAATGCACATAACAGACTTTTTTTGTGAAAAAAGTCAGTGCTAGATTGTGTAACAGTTACAATTAAACCTATGGAAACAGTTTTCCCGGAATATCCCTTTCTGGTTGTAACTTCCACATCAACAAATGTGAGATACAAGAATAAAGGAGGAATAAGGGGATAGAGGGACACTCCGATTGTTTTCACGCATGTTTTTTGCAGTGGCACGTCTTCCACTAAATAGTTTTGATGAAGCATGATGGTAATAGTGGAGCAAATTCCCAGTGGAAAAAGGTCATGAAATTTGCAGATAAAATGGTCAATCAATAGATAAAAAATTCTAATATCCTATTTTGAGGGATGTCTTTAACCAGCGGTACATTACCACGAATGCTGTCCAAGCGGCATAGTAAACTAAATCAGAAGCATCCGACCGTTTATTTTTTGATAAATAAGCGGAAGGAGGAGGCAGTAAATGCTACATTTGAATCTTAAATTAAATTTTCCCTAAGACATTTAAGTCTCTAACCTATCTACCATAATGTTGGACGCTGAAGAAGTACATTAAAGTTTGTACTGCAGCCGGGACTCGAAGTCGGGTCTTCTTGTTTATTGGGCAGATATACTGATCATTACACCACCACAACATTATGGTCAACATACCTCCACGAACTAACAAAGTCAAAACCCTCCCCAACACAAACTCCAGTTCACAATTCCCCTTATATTATCACTATTACCAGGGCTCTCCGACATTAGAATAGCACCCCAGCATTAGACGTAATGGGGAAGTGCTGTACTACATGTGATCGTATAGATCTTAAATTAAATTTTCCCTGAGACATTGTCTAATTTATCTACAAATTTTAATTCACTTCTTCATCTTCCAACGTTATCGTTGATAAATTGCAGACTTCAATGTCTCAGGGAAAATTTAATTTAAGATCTATAAGATCACATGTAGTACAGCATTTCCCCATTACGTCCTATGCTGGGGTGCTATTCCAATCTCGGGGAGTCCTGGTAATAGTGACAATATATAGGGAGATGTATTTGGATTCGGTAGTTCGTGCAGCTATGTTGACTATAATGCTGTGGCGGTGTAACGGTCAGCATATCTGCCTAGTAAAAAGGAAGACGTAGGTTCGAGTCCCGGCCGCAGCACAAATTTTAATTCGTGTCTTCAGCTTCCAATGTAAAAAAAAAACAATGTTCTGTTGGCCTGCCTCTTCAAGAAAACCAGAAGATTAAAAGACATTATATGAATATATAAAGACTCCGACGATTTAACATGATGTTTAAAATCTCCGCTTTTCCTACAAAAACTTGAGTGAGAAACTGAATTTAATAGGACAAGAAGTTTAATCATTTTCTCAGTAATGCTAGGAGAGGAAAAAAAGATAAGCATAAGAAATATAAAGATGTAAACAAAAAAATAAAATAGGACACTTAACGATGATGTGCATAGCTAGAGCTAAGTCTATATAAAAAGTGAATGAATATTGCTCTTACAAAACGGTCACCAGAGCCTCGCCTTGGAACTGTGGGCTAACACGCTAGCAGCAGTATCTTCATTTTCCTATCATTTTGCACATTCCTAGAACTATATGTCGGTTGAATTTCGCTGCACATTTCCAGCACCTAGTTCTGCCGCTCAATCTTCTGCACTTAACTATGGCAGTGGCTGATACCTGTTCTTAGTGTTTATAATTAAAGTATTCGATTACATCTCTTCTCTCTGCCTTCCCACCGACTGCCAGTTTCCAGCTACCTTCCTCCACTCAGTATCCCAGATCCTCTACTCATCAAAAATTCCAAAGCTCGTTGGTCTATTCAGACCTCAGTCACTTGCACAAATAAACAATAGTGAAATTTCAAAAAATCCCACACAACGAAGAAAGCTTCTAATTCAGTAATATAATACCGACACCCACACTTAGTGAGACCTGGCACACAGTGGCACTAGTATGATGTTTCACAACACTGTCAACTTCAAACTCTTGAAAGAGTTTTTCCCATACCAGTCTATAACTGCCTGTACAAAGACAAAAATCTGTATTTAAATCAAGATGTGAGAGGGGAGGAGCTTCCACACTCTCAAATTCAGTTTGTACCTAGGCATCCCCATCTCAAGAAGTGATCTTACCCGTAAAGCACATACTCATGGCGTACCCAAAATGTTCAAGTCCTAGAAACTGTTATAAAAATTTGGTAATACCAGAAATGTCGAATTTGTTTCGCCGTTGTAGCAATAGTAACATTAGGAACAGCCTCAGTCTTTTCTGAATCATGTTGAAGTCCTGGTGCCCTCGCAATATGTCAAAAAAAATTAACCTAACTTCTAAGAAATTCCATCATAATGCTTTAATACGTTTCACAACCTGTTTAAGACTCATTACACTCCTTACAACTCCCCCAGCAATTAACAAATTATTGGTGATAAGTTTCATAGCGATGAATTTCATTTAGGCAGAATACTCTTAAAACTCCAAGTAATGCAGCCAAAATAACATTCAACCCAAAGGGCAAATTGCAAAATTAATAACAAGAGCCATAACACAAAATGCCGTATATTTTGGACAAGAGGGATGCAGCTAAATTAGCCAATGGCTTCCTCTTAAGTCTGTGGGAGTTCATCCGAAATAGCTTACAGTTCACTTACTGTATTTATCTGTTTGGAATCCAACACCAACCTAATAATATCACTTCCCTTCAGCACATCTAACAGAAGATTTTTTTAGAAGCACACAGAAGTCTCAGTGGCACCTTGTTGCAACATTATCTCAACCTGTGCTTCATATCTGTTCTTGTAAACTAATGGTATGGGTTAGGATTCAACAAAAAGTTTCTTAATGTTAAACTGACAATAAACAGCCCTGACCATCCCTGACTGCTCTGTAAACATTAATGAATGACGTCACGGAACGTTAAATAAGTCTTTTATTCCTACTTCATCTGCTTCCTCAACAAAGTTAACCTGACTCCAAATTTCTTGTAAAGTACAGTCATGTCTTTGGCAATCTAGCATTATAACTGCATCGAAACAGACTTTGACTCAAAAGACAATGCTGAACTGGTGAGAAACTTAGGACAATGGCTCAAAATATTCCCTCAGCTTAATCAACGGACATTTAACTGAATGTAGCATTGTCACTCTCATACTTATTTCAGTGCTTGATGTAAATCACAAAATTTGTAGAAAATGTATATCCTTCACACTGAAATACGTTAGCCTTCACTCCAAGATTTATTCTGAAACGTGTTCCTTCACCTTAGTACGCATCAAAGACTGAAAACATTTCAGAAATGCTGAGCTACTCGGCAAAGATGCCTTGCTTCCTATAACCAAAACACAAGACAAAATAACGCTTTTCGCATAAGTTTGTTAAAGCGGACTCACGAAAGAATTTACGTTTTCCTATCTCACTCAATAAGATCTTCCTCACATCTTCAAAGTTCCATATGCGCAATATAAAATTCCTATTGTTATTCGTATTTGCAGTACCCGGACTGTATGCCCAGAACAATTGTCAGTCTCATATCTGTAAGTTCCCTGAAAACACGTTACTCCATGAGTGAGCTGCTCAAAGCTGAATGCCCTGTAAATGTGAAGACCCACTGAAGTCCTTGTAGAGACGGCCAGGAGCCTTCCATTGCGACTGTGTGGGTGCAGATTCACAACTGAAGAGTCTTGAGGATAATATAGCAAGCCCATGAACCACCACTGTGTAGTCAGTGTTGCTGCATATCATAAGTCCCTGAGCCACCACTTGTGCACCCACCATTTCTTTTAGCAATATCGTTACAACCAGCAATGCTTTTAACCAGTTCCTTGCTGAGTTATCAACACATGTGCAAGTACTAATAGAGGCATATAATCTCGGAGATTTGATACATATAGTATGACCAACAGACAAATGTGTGCAGTAAAAAGAATCCCTAATATTTACCTACCTTGGAGAGCTGGTGTCTATAGAATTACAACTTTACAGCACAAGAATACAATTACAAATGTAAAGAAACCATAACTTTAGTAAAGAACATGATAACACAAATAACATTTGTAGTAATATAGGCCTTACAAAATGAATGAAAATAAGCATATACTTGAGTACTGCACGAACTATGACATAAGTAAATATGAGAAAAATGAGAATATCAGTAGAAACATTAACTCTCATGGACAGAATAAATAATGTCTGAATATCTTCCTAAAGTAAACAACATGGTACAAAAACAGAGATATGGTTTGAGGATAACAATATTGCTCATCTTAGTGAATGCACCCTAGTATCAGAAGGATAAAAATTCCACCCAATTTATCTTATCAGGTAAACACTAAAAGATAAGAAGAACACAGAGACACAATGGTACACATAAACATACCGGAATAACACAAAAGGAAAGGACAGGATCTGTTTCCTAGAGTAAATGTGTCAAAGTGTAATTTTAACGTTTGATACTGCAGTACTTGTGGTATGCATTTTATACCTTTGTTTGATTTTCCTCTCTTCAATAATATACTTCATGCTCATACCTCATTTACTTTCAACCAAAACTATTTAATTTACAACCAAAACTTCGTTTAGTTCTTGCATATCTCTCTGACTTCAAATTTTGTTTCTACAAAAAATCCTGTCTAAGAATTATGTCTGTGTTTATACTTTCAATGAGTGCTTATACTTCCATATTTTTCTTACCTCATCATTCGTTTCCAAGAAAAACCTACCTAAACCTGTTGTCACTATACCTTACTTATGTCTGTTCCTTTCCCCTCTCAAAATCATTGTTTGTCATTATAAAAAGTCTTTGGCCAGACCGTTTTCTTATAGTTTCTCAATGCATTTCTTCCCAACTCACCACAACTCATTTTCTTATACAGCATACCCCCTCGTAAGATAAATCTACTGAGCTCAGATACATACACTAGAGAACGAGCAATGCTGCAGCACAAAACCTTAACACAAACAACAACGACACAAATATAATTTGGCAAAGCAAGCAGCAGCATGTCTAAATTATCAAAGCAAATGTAACATTGCAGCTAATACAAGGCAAAAGTCAGCAAACAAGAAAAATAAATCAGATATAAAACTGGCAGAGCACAGTAATACAAAGTAAAATTCAGTAGGACACTGCCTGATAAATGACAGCAAATGCAATAACTTATACCTAAACATGACAAAGCACAAGTAGAAAAAATATACAGTAAAGACAGCAATGCAGATGAGGGAAGTATACGTGCTTACAATAGCACATGTGCATCTGTGATCATCAAAAATATGCAAAGCGTCAGCATGAGGAACAAGATCTATACTATCTCCCATGTGAAATGCAATGTTTCGATGTCACATCTTAATACCGATGTGGTGCACCAAATGTGTGTGTGAAACCTTATGGGACTTAACTGCTAAGGTCATCAGTCCCTACGCTTACACACTATTTAGCCGCCGGCCGAAGTGGCCATGCGGTTCTAGGCGCTGCAGTCTGGAACCGCGTGACCGCTACGGTCGCAGGTTCGAATCCTGCCTCGGGCATGGATGTGTGTGATGTCCTTAGGTTAGTTAGGTTTAATTAGTTCTAAGTTTTAGGGGACTAATGACCTCAGCAGTTGAGTGCTCAGAGCCATTTGAACCTTTTTTGAACTACTTAGCCTAAATTATCCCAAGGACAAACACAAACACCCATGCCCGTGGGAGGACTCGAACCTCCGCTGGGATCAGCCGCACAGTCCATGACTGCCGCGCCTTAGACCGCTCGGCTAATCCCACGCGGCGGTGGTGCACCACAACATCTTATTCTACGATACAGAATTACCAAGTTCTTGAAAAGAAAATTATGTTCACAGTTCCTGCAACTAGTACCTTCTCTTTCTTATTGCTCTTCCTTTCCAAGTGCTATTTTGTTAGAATGTGGATCATAAAATTATTATTTAATGGATCTACTGAAAGAAAGTGTTCACATTAGCATATGTGTTAAATTTTATTTTATAAAAGCAATGCTGCAGCGCAACTAAAATCCAGGTATCAAATAAAATAAGCAAACATGTACAAAGTAAAGCATAAAAACATCATACAGTAGCCATATGGCGTTTCAAAAGTTAGTAACCTCAACTCTCGTAAAGAGATACTTGTCATAACCTGGTGTGTAAAAGTAAGAATATATCTCATCAATTCACAAGCGTTTCAGTAGGTAGCACAAAGTTGAAACTCCAAAGTGCAATATACACTCCTGGAAATGGAAAAAAGAACACATTGACACCGGTGTGTCAGACCCACCATACTTGCTCCGGACACTGCGAGAGGGCTGTACAAGCAATGATCACACGCACGGCACAGCGGACACACCAGGAACCGCGGTGTTGGCCGTCGAATGGCGCTAGCTGCGCAGCATTTGTGCAGCGCCGCCGTCAGTGTCAGCCAGTTTGCCGTGGCATACGGAGCTCCATCGCAGTCTTTAACACTGGTAGCATGCCGCGACAGCGTGGACGTGAACCGTATGCGCAGTTGACGGACTTTGAGCGAGGGCGTATAGTGGGCATGCGGGAGGCCGGGTGGACGTACCGCCGAATTGCTCAACACGTGGGGCGTGAGGTCTCCACAGTACATCGATGTTGTCGCCAGTGGTCGGCGGAAGGTGCACGTGCCCGTCGACCTGGGACCGGACCGCAGCGACGCACGGATGCACGCCAAGACCGTAGGATCCTACGCAGTGCCGTAGGGGACCCCACCGCCACTTCCCAGCAAATTAGGGACACTGTTGCTCCTGGGGTATCGGCGAGGACCATTCGCAACCGTCTCCATGAAGCTGGGCTACGGTCCCGCAACCGTTAGGCCGTCTTCCGCTCACGCCCCAACATCGTGCAGCCCGCCTCCAGGGGTGTCGCGACAGGCGTGAATGGAGGGACGAATGGAGACGTGTCGTCTTTCTGCGATGAGAGTCGCTTCTGCCTTGGTGCCAATGATGGTCGTATGCGTGTTTGGCGCCGTGCAGGTGAACGCCACAATCAGGACTGTATACGACCGAGGCTCCCCGCGATCTCCTACACTGGCCGTACACAACTGGTGATCGTCGAGGGGACACTGAATAGTGCACGGTACATCCAAACCGTCATCGAACCCATCGTTCTACCATTCCTAGACCGGCAAGGGAACTTGCTGTTCCAACAGGACAATGCACGTCCGCATGTATCCCGTGCCACCCAACGTGCTCTAGAAGGTGTAAGTCAACTACCCTGGCCAGCAAGATCTCCGGATCTGTCCCCCATTGAGCATGTTTGGGACTGGATGAAGCGTCGTCTCACGCGGTCTGCACGTCCAGCACGAACGCTGGTCCAACTGAGGCGCCAGGTGGAAATGGCATGGCAAGCCGTTCCACAGGACTACATCCAGCATCTCTACGATCGTCTCCATGGGAGAATAGCAGCCTGCATTGCTGCGAAAGGTGGATATACACTGTACTAGTGCCGACATTGTGCATGCTCTGTTGCCTGTGTCTATGTGCCTGTGGTTCTGTCAGTGTGATCATGTGATGTATCTTACCCCAGGAATGTGTCAATAAAGTTTCCCCTTCCTGGGACAATGAATTCACGGTGTTCTTATTTCAATTTCCAGGAGTGTATGTTTTCAAGTAGTAGTATATGTCGTGTTTATGGTGTTCTGTCAATATCGAGGTCAATAGCATCTCTTTTCTAGGTATGCGAACACTTGTGGGAGTGTAGCGAGCTTCAAAGCGGCTGAAGCGGTACCAGTAAAGTTGAAACTCAACACAACAATGGGTATATTTCAAGACGGCTAGCACGCAGCCCAGCATAGCAGAGCATTATGTCAAGGTCACATATATTCTTTACCAAAATGTTTATAACCGCTGTTTCAGCTACAATGGCAGTTTTATACAAATAAAAAAAATTTCAAGTTGAAAAATCACAGAAGTGTATAGAAACGAAATCTCATCAATAATGGTGTCCAGAAATTTATGTCGGAATTCTGGTACTCACATTCACGTATATATTCACTTTTAATAACTGTTAAAGTACAATTCTTAGTTTCCAACATTCTTTCCTACTAACCAGAGTCCCTAATCCCAACTCATTATTCATTTCCTTATTACAAATATACATTTTTCTCGATACTTCTTCAATATTTCATCATAATAAACATGTAGCACAATTATATTCCTCATAAAACACCACCTTATTGACCATAACTATATCTCAACATCATAATTCACATCGTCGTCGTCATAATATCTTCATAATACATCAATCAAATCTCAAAATCGTCTTTGCTTCCCTCAATAATCTCAAAACCTGTATGGAAAATGTTCTCTGATGGTTTCAGTAGTGTCATCTACCTCAAATGTACTTAAAAAATCACGATCTCATACAAAATACGTAACTCGAAGCTCTGCCAGTATCACAATGGTTTCGAAAATATATGTGAACAGTTCACAAAATGCAGACAAAGTACAATTTCGTAATTGCAAAGTAATCCAACTGTGTAATTATGTAGAGATGCGTCAGTGACGTAATAAAAATGTTCATATCTCTCTGTTAATTGGCCAGAGAGCTGCGTAATACTGTGTTAGATAAATATTGTACCGATGTGTAATACTGTATAAGCAAAATCCATATTAGTTCGGGCTTCTTGCACTTGCCACACGAATGGTACACAAAGTAGACTTATACCCTTGAAGGATAATGTAATTATACCTCAGATCTTACGGGTTAAAACTGCGGAATGAAATGCATGACCGAAAAACTTCTCTGTATCATTTTAGTTCAAAAATATTTGTAATAATGTTTCAATTACAAAAAGAAATCACTCAAATGCGTGTCCTGTAGCGCTAAACTGTACTTCTTGCTGTAAGAAAATTTCTGTCATCGCATAATGGTAAAAATGTGCCAAGTGTCGTAGTTATCGTCGTTCATAAGCAAAGTTCTCCAAAAATCAATGTGCTTACCTTGTCATATACAAAAGTAAGCGCTATGCGTATAAATGACTTAGTTATGACGTTCATTGCCGTGACCTTGAAAGTACTGTACTGTAACGTATAGTTGTGTTAAGAAAATAACTGTCTCATTGCAGCCATGCCACAAAAGTCAATACCAAAACGTGATTTACTTTCCAGACGAACGTAGAAAAACTGTGCAGACATAAGACAGATACAGAATAAAAGCAATAATGAAAAATGAGTCACTCATTAGTAGCGTCGTAATATAATCGTGTAGCTGTCAAACAAACCAAATACTGTATCATCTGTGACCTCCCAGAAAGTACTTTAAGCAAAAAAATTTCAATTACAGTATATGATACAAGGATGTAAGCATTACAGTCGTGATGTTATCGTGCAACTGACAAGGAAAATGTACTCACAATAAGACTGTATCATCTGTCCACTATAAAAGTGTACCCGTAAATTACTGTCTGAAAATGTTCCATAGGTTCTTAACTGGGTAGCTAACAACAAAACACGTTGCATGTTAACAGTTTCTAAATGTGACAAAGAGTAATAGTAACTTGAGGCGAAAAATTTTATAGCAAGGACTGAGTCAGAAAGCAAATTATTTCTCCATAAACCGTTTTACGTGAGAAATGTGATGTAGTCCACTACTTCTCTTAGTACGCAAAGTTTCAACTTAAACGCAATTCTCATGCGGCATCCGTCGGATCCTGTAAGGTCCATTGTGCATCAGAAAGAATTTGTGACTCAAATGTTTCTTCTTATGTGATAATGAATGGGCTATAATAAGAACTTTTTGTCCAATGTGTAGTTTCCTTGCATTTGTCTTCGTGTACAATGGTCTGCAGTTCTTTTACCGCTGCGTTATGGTTCAGTAATGTGTCTTCATGTCGCGAAAAGATACGCTGAAAATGCTCACAAATTTGTGTCTTCAGAAATGTTTTGGTATTTCGATTCGATGTTGTCTATCTCAGCGGTTAAATCTTCACCTGTTTGTTCAAGTGTTTGTTTAATTTCGTCAATTATGTCTAGCTGTTTGATCAAATTTTTGAATTAATTGGAATAACAATGCATTAGCGACTGAAACATATTCCTTTGTGTTTTTCGTCAGTGCGTTTACACCGGCAGTATTAATATTTTTAAAAGCAGAGAGTGTGTCTTGACTTAACTG
The DNA here is from genome assembly GCF_021461385.2 of Schistocerca piceifrons. Taxonomy (NCBI): domain Eukaryota; kingdom Metazoa; phylum Arthropoda; class Insecta; order Orthoptera; family Acrididae; genus Schistocerca; species Schistocerca piceifrons. Next base: position 426,399,784 of record NC_060138.1, read on the forward strand.
AGAAAAGTGTATTGATGCAAAACCTGAATCTACGGTATTTGCAAGACTTTGTCCCGTTGTTTCGCATTCCTGAGGCGACCGACCGATCTATCGTCAACAGTTCCCTGTTTAAATTTCTACCCCTTTTTCTACCGTCTGGTCCACGTCCCTATGCACTGTTATCAAATTATTGTCAGGAACATTTGACAATTCGTTACTAGATGGTACAGACAAGCTACGCTCGTCATCACTGTTACTCCTCGATTTGCTTTCCAGCCTAGTGTTATGCTTTTCACATGCCATGATTATCAAGCTGTTTAATACATCATCACACAAAATACAATACGAAAAACAAAAATAGGAAAAAACGCTAACACAGCAATGAAAATAATAAATATCTAATTAGTTGCAAAAGCGACTGCGAGATACTTGGTGCAAATCCACATGCATGCCACAGATACTTTCCTCATGACAGTGCAGTACAAAACATGAAACTACAAATACAAAGAAAATTCCATACACACAATTACGCGCTAGCAGTAAAGAATAAGTAATTTCTGATCATGCACTAATTATTCAAACTACAAGGAAATCAGAAGATTACAGCTAAATAAAAAGCTTCTAACTACTAAAGACTCTAACTACTAGGAGGCATATGCTTAGCAAAAATAAAGATTTTGTTGAAGACCAAACAATGTATTTAGAAAATTTTACCTTATTCATGTGACATCCAGTTCCAAAAATTATATAGTTGTCAGTAACTCCACTGGACAAATATTAACAATCATACATCCATCTTCATACATTTCCTTGCATATTTTCTTATAAACACATCACTTCATCTCACTTTACAATGCATGTCCTATCAACACAACTAAGAATACCATGTCCATACAGATCCCTATCCACTCGCTAACGTCTAGTCCGTCCAGCCACAGAATCTCTTGCCGAGGGCGCAGAGCGCTGTCAGAGATATTAACACACTCTATGGCGCTGCCAACATACAAACAGGTTACTTACACTGTGTCTACTAACATCACGACATGTCAAGACCACCTTCATTCCACACATCTCGACGGCGCATACGGAGACATTCAATACCGGACACACAAGTCCGCAGCTACCAGGGCGATATCGTGGCACCGCGCAATTGCATGGCGCCAACAAATGGGCTTCCTCCCAAAGACGTTCGATGATTCTGAAATCCACCCGGCAGTGGTTGCCAGCGACGCGGTTGAGCGTCATTATTTACAGACAACAGAACACATCGACCTACTGTGCATGGAAGGTGTTACAATATTTGAGGTAACGAGGCACCTAAAACGTGAAACGTACCAATGGGCTGCCATGGCTTCTTGCTAAGAAAATAAGAATGAGAAATAGAAATAGAGAGTAATGATTATGGGAAGCGTGACGTCACAAACAAGAACAACACAAATTAATTATGACACTTGTACCAACAACAACACAGCTCACGAAACTTGCACAGACATCCAATTATACACTCTAAATACAGTGATAGGAAAAAGCACCATGACATTACAAGACACGGCACACTGAAACACAACAGGGTATACAACAGCGAAAAGTGCAAAACCTACCAGTGACGTTCATCTCAGGGGTTACACACACAAATAACACAGCAAGCAACATCAAAATACATGATGATGATCAGCATGGAAGGAAAACAAAGTGAAAACTTGAGGATTCCAAAAGAACACAAACAAACAGACAAGCCCACCAATTTCAACCACATAAGCTCGAAAGTAAAGAAGAATAAGACACAAAACAAGAAATTCAGACACCCACAACACTTGCAGCCAGAGCAGACAGCGAGACAACGATCAGATCCACATAAAGAACACAAAAGTTGGAAAACAGACGACATTTTAAAGCTGAAATAAAATATACGCCTTTCGAGGCTAGAAAACAGACACCTTCCAAACAGCATTGCGACTTGTGGCTAGAACTGGCACCTCAGAAGGTGGCACAATCTGCTATCCGACGACCGAGCAGACAGACAGACTTTTGCTGAAATCAGTTAATATACCCACAGTCATTAAAGACCTGACTGCGCTACTCCATAAAGCCTCCATTAGAAGGGACAATAAACTCGTTCTAGAAAATGTATACAAAGACCTTGCTAGGGCCCTCGGACGATTATACTTCGATTACAATGAAGAGGGATCTAAATGCTTTATATACACCCCACATTTATGAAACTCTTGCAACTGAGTACAAACAACCAGACATTAGTTAGTATGAAGCTACCTAAAATAGTGGATGAAGTGCACCCCGATATGGTCTGCTTGCAAAACACTCTACATCACGAATGGAAAACTAGTAGGTTTTAAGTGCAAACAAATCATTGTAACAGGTACATCCAATGCGAAGGCAGCGATTGTTGACGCTAATCGTAACTTTACAGTCACACACATAGCTCATTATGTACCGAACGCCTCGCAGCAATAGAAACAGTGCACGAAGACAAGACGTGGATTATCGCCTCGTTATACGCGCAGTACTCGCACGACATAGAATCATATCTCAGTTACATCAGAGACGTTGTCGAATATACCAATAACAGAAGCTTACTAATAGCTGCAGACGTAAATGCTAGGCCGACTATGGGCACTCTTGCACAATGGACGACCGGGGTACCAAGTCCAGAAGTGCTAGAGGAACACAACCTCTACGTCGTCAAAAGTTCGACTCAGCCAACTACTTACATAGCGCCATCGGGAGCCAGCAGCAGGGTTGATATAGGTACTGCAAAAGCAAATGCACTGCCATTTATAGCGGGGTGGGAGGTCACGGATGGCGCTACTCACAGCGACCACAACTCTTATCATCATGAACGTAGACGCACAGATATAAACACCTACATAGGACAGACATCAGCGATTGTTATTTCATAAGGTTGACTGGGCAAAACTAAGACAGATTACTGAGGCCGTCATCCTACAAGCAGTTGAGGGTCAGTGGATTATAAGGAATGTATTTTGACTTACTACATAAAGCCCAAATGGCTGGAATTCCGACCGATGACACAGGATGAAAGCTAAACATACCACGGATTAGAAGACTAACAAAGTTCGGGAAAGAAGCAAGAAACAAACGGAAATGGTATCAAAAAGCAACAACGGCAAGGGGCAGAGATATCAGACTCATACAGTTTAGGGAAGCAGAATAATGCTACAAACAAGAGTTACAAAAGACACGAGAGGAACATTAGAACATACATGTGCAGAAACAGCCCCAAATAAACGTTTGGGGGAGGGGAGGGGGGCCTTCAATACACAAACTGAGCGTCTGAGGAGGTCAAAAGCCTTAGCAAGGCTGAGACGAGATGACGGTCCCATCGGATGGAAAGGTTTTGCGGAATTCCTGCTAAACAAACTCCGATGACGAGCAACAATCGGATGAACAGATTCATACTGGTCAGCGAACCTTAATGAACTCTTGCTATGAAAATGGTGCGGTCATTATTCCCTTTACATATGAGGAGGTCACTCTTGCGATTGCCAAACTAAAGAACAAAGAAACCCTCGGACCAGATGGTATCCATTCCCAGATACTAAAAACTGTCGTTCCACAGAGTGTTCCATACCTGATGGATCCACTCACCTGTGGCTGGGACGGGTACCTGCTGTCTGGAAAACAGCAAATATCACCATAATTTTAAAAAAAAACACAGGACAAGCATCCCTCGGAAACAAAAACATATGGGTCTAAATGCTTAATTAACACCTTGACCAACGTCCAGAAACGACTTCTGTGCGCTAGATGGCGCACTAAATAAGTTACCAATAATGTACTAACCACTATTAATAAAATAGAAACTAAATACGCAGTTGGTATTCTTATAGAGCTAGTTGGCATATGAAGACGAGGGATAGTATAAATCCTTGGGTAAGAGAAGAAATATTGAATTTAATTGATGAAAGGAGAAAATATAAAAATGAAGTAAATGAAGCAGGAAAAAAGGAATACAAACATCTCAAAAATGAGATCGACAAGAAGTGCAAAATGGCTAAGCAGGGATGGCTAGAGGACAAATGCAAGGATGTAGAGGCTTATCTAACTAGGGATAAGATAGATACTGCCTACAGGAAAATTAAAGAGACCTTTGGAGAAAAGAGGATCACTTGTATGAATATCAAGAGCTCAGATGGAAACCCAGTTCTAAGCAAAGAAGGGAAAGCAGATAGGTGGAGGGAGTATATAGAGGGCCTATACAAGGGCGATGTACATGAGGACAAAATTATGGAAATGGAAGAGGATGTAGATGAAGATGAAATGGGTGACACGATACTGCGTGAAGAGTTTGACAGAGCACTGAAAGACCTGAGTCGAAACAAGGCCCCAGGAGTAGACAACATTCCATTGGAACTACTGACGGCCTTGGGAGAGCCAGTCCTGACAAAGCTCTACCATCTGGTGAGCAAGATGTATGAGACAGGCGAAATACCCTCAGACTTCAAGAAGAATATAATAATTCCAATTCCAAAGAAAGCAGGTGTTGACCGATGTGAAAATTACCGAACTATCAGTTTAATAAGTCACAGCTGCAAAATACTGACACGAATTCTTGAATGGAAAAACTGGTAGAAGCCGACCTCGGGGAAGATCAGTTTGGATTCCGTAGAAATATTGGAACACGTGAGGCAATAGTGACCTTAAGAGTTATCTTAGAAAATAGATTAAGGATTGGCAAACCTACGTTTCTAGCATTTGTAGACTTAGAGAAAGCGTTTTGACAATGTTGACTGGAAAAATCTCTTTCAAACTCTAAAGGTAGCATGGGTAAAATACAGGGAGCGAAAGGCTATTTACAATTTGTACGGAAACCAGATGGCAGTTATAAGAGTCGAGGGGCATGGAAGGGAAGCAGTGGTTGGGAATCGAGTGAGACAGGGTTGTAGCCTCTCCCCATTGTTATTCAATCTGTATATTGAGCAAGCAGTAAAGGAAACAAAGAAAAATTCGGAGTAGGTATTAAAATCCACTGAGAAGAAATATAAAACTTTGAGGTTCGTCGATGACATTCTAATTCTGTCAGAGACAGCAAAGGACTTGGAAAAGCAGTTGAACGGAATGCACAGCGTCTTGAAAGGAAGATAAAAGATGAACATCAGCAGAAGCAAAACGAGGATAATGGAATGTAGTCGAATCCAGTAGGGTGATGCTAAGGGAATTAGATTAGGAAATGAGGCACTTAAAGTAGTTTTGCTATTTGGGGAGCAAAGGAGCAAAATAACTGATGAAGGTCGATTAGAGGGGATATAAAATGTAGACCGGCAATGGCAAGGAAAGCGTTTCTGAAGAAGAGAAATTTGTTAACATCGAGTATTGATTTAAGCGTCAGGAAATCGATTCTGAAAGTATTTGTATGGAGTGTAGCCATGTGTGGAAGTGAAACATGGACGATAAATAGTTTGGACAAGAAGAGAATAGAAGCTTCGAAATGTGGTGCTACAGAAGAACGCTGAAGATTAGATGGGTAGATCACATAACTAATGCGGAGGCATTGAATAGTATTGGGGAGAAGAGGAGTTTGTGGCACAACTTGACAAGAAGAAGGGACCGGTTGGTAGGACATGTTCTGAGGCATCAAGGGATCACAAATTTATCATTGGAGGGCAGCAAGGAGGGTAAGAATCGTAGAGGGAGACCAAGAGATGAATATACTAAGCAGATTCAGAAGGATGTAGGTTGCAGTAAGTACTGGGAGATGAAGAAGCTTGCACAGGATAGGCTAGCATGGAGAGTGATGTGTTGGCGAATGTGCCAACACCTTGTAGATAGAGGAGGCCGAAATGCACGCTATCTATCGCAGACGGGCGTGAATTCTGGAACAGGATAAGTAGTGAATTCTGATAAGAAAAGTATGCAGCTCCTCGAATACTTAACTTTTATTTATCCTTGTTGTGAATACAGCATTCTTGATGAGACATTTCATACGATAACTATCAAACTATGTAAGGCTAATGGCGCCTTGCTAGGTCGTGGCCATGGACTTAGCTGAAGGCTATTCTACCTGTCTCTCGGCAAATGAGAGAAAGGCTTCGTCAGTGTAGTCGCTAGCAAAGTCGTCGTACAACTGGGGCGAGTGCTCGTCCGTATCTCGAGACCTGCCTTGTGGTGGCGCTCGGTCTGCGATCACACAGTGGCGACACTCGGGTCCGACATGTACTAAATGGACCGCGGCCGATTTAAGCTACCACCTAGCAAGTGTGGTGTCTGGCGGTGACACCACAGAGAGCTGTATCATACCAGTCTCAGGACTGAAGACCACAACAACAACAACATTCTTATAGACGTTTCAGGCACATTTGATAATATCTGGTGGCCAGCAAAGTTTGCAAAACTCAGAGGTATGCAGGTACCTAATGCTAAATAAGAGCTTAGACTTATATACTGGCGGTTTCAGCCCTTAAACTGTACTTCTAAGCTTTTATGTAGACTATGTCTGCTGCTGTCAGGTAAAATATTTCCTTTTACCTGATGTATTACATAATGTTTCATCACAATATTCTTCTGTCTATATTTTAAATGTTAATTAGCCTGTTTGTGTTTGCGGCTACAAGATGTCAGTCTTGGTATAACGTTTACCCGTCAGCAATTGGTAACGAGGACACCTCAATCTGATGCTATCTGTAGCTCGACATATGTGAGCACCCCGTAGTGGCTTGCCTTCCATAATTCAGTTTTAAAACTTTTGTGACTAAAGCTTTATTGATTGATATCAATTTTATACGTGACATGCCAGCTAGAGTGTTTTATTTCTGATGAAGGCACTCGCAGTAGACATATTTTTTTGCGAGCGAGGGCTGTTATTGGTTTAATTTTATTTTTTAAATCAAATCATTCATGAACAGCGCTCCAGGGGGTGTTTTCGAACGGGATAACTCTCTCCCACATTCCGCTGTCGTAACCCAAAACTCTCTGCAGCGTGTCTACATGTTGGCTTGGCCTGCTCGATCATCAGGTCTGTGTCCAATCGAGCAAATATGGAACATCATCGGCCGACAACTCCAGCCTCATCCAGAAACAGCATTAACCGGCCCTGTATTGACCGACCAAGTGTAGCACACACAAACTGACATCCGACACCTGTACAACACAATGCCTGGCGGTTTCACTGGTTATTAATGTACCAGCATTTCACATTTGCAATCGCTTCTCTAGCTCCTACATTAACCTGTGATCTCGCAATGTTCATCTCTAAATTATGTTACATAGACAAATGAATTCCAAGAAATGTCGTTTTCTTCGCTAATTATGCTTTGGCACCGCGATTTTTTTATAAAGAGTATGTAAGAGATTTTTAAGGCAATCACACGTTTGAAGCTGTATTATACAAGGGATTTTACAGTACTGTTTGTCTCCAAATCGTTTATTTATAAGATGGAATAAAAGAGCCGTGCGTCGCCGCTTAGAAGTACGTTTAAATACCAGTACTTCTAAGATTCGAGGCATGTAAAGAAACAAAGGCTCCAATTGGCTCTAAAGGAAAGCTAGCGCGGAACCGAACAATTCGGCGGGGCAGTAAGTGCAGCAGCAGAAGCAGCGACGGCACTGCGCCGCGGGTTTGCCTGTGGCGCACGCCGCGCCCCCGGGGTTTGCCCCGGTCTGGCTGGCCGCTAATGCCGGAGCGCTCCCCAGCGTCGTTAGGGGGCGGGGCGGGTGGGCAGGGTTCGGTCGTTACGGCTGGCTCCTCATTCCCTCCCAGCCAGCCGGGGCCATCTCCTTTCACCGCGAATTTGCGAGCCCACCTAACAGTCCTCTCTGCCGGGATTTGCCATTTCCCAATCGCTGCAGCTTTCTTCTTATCTACACTGATTAGATGCTGGCGCCAAGGCGAGCAACGCGGCGCCGGAGCCCCCTCGGGTGGAGTGCATTCGGTCGGAGCGTTCCCTGCGGAGGATTTTAGCATCGACGGCCGCCGGAGGAAAAGCATTATTGCTCTGCAGGAATTTGCGACGGCGACCGGTTTCACGTATTCTGCCGCCATCGTTGTTGCTGCTGCGTCGTCTTCGTGTTGTTGAAAATCGACGGCGCGGACGAGCAAATGGAACGTACTGTCGGTTCAGATTTCGCCCAGTGCGCACGGCACTTTTGTGGCTCAGTGCTGGGAAAAGCAAATAATGTTTCCAGACGAGACCGAAATGATACGCCGTCACTGAAGTCACTGACACATCTTTAAGACAGACAGCAACGCAAGTGGAAAGGATCGCAGTGAGGTAAGATTAACTTTAAAGTTTTTTTGGTCCGGCAATTGAATCAGTGAGTTGTAAGAGGATGTCAAACATCGCGACAATGGAAAGTGCTATTGAAGTGCGGTTTTCACAGAATAGATTGGTAGTCATGAATTAGTATTGTTTGCTAATGAAAAGAATACTTATGAAGTGATTTTCTTGTGCAAACATACACTTTTTTTAAATGGAACAATGCCTATTGACATAAACAAACTAAAAAAATGGTTCAAATGGCTCTGAGCACTATGGGACTTAACTTCTGAGGTCATCAGTCCCCTAGAACTTAGAACTACTTAAACCTAACTAACCTAAGGACATCACACACATCCATGCCCGAGGCAGGATTCCAACCCACGACCGTAGCGGTCACGCGGTTCCCGACTGTAGTGCCTAGAACCGCTCGGCTTCACTGGCCGGCAACAAAATAAAAGTAGGGCAAATCAGAATTTCAGTGGTGTTTGTTGCAGTATTATAGTGGAAGCTACTTACGAGAAACTTATTTTGAATAGTTCCCACCCTGACACTTTTACAGTACCTGTGGTAGCACAAAGTAAAGAAAGGTACTAGTGTGCATACTAGTTACGTGGATTCTGGCCAGTAATGAGAAAACTGACCATCACAGATTGTGTTCAAAATGACTACTGCCAGTGGCAATAAACGTTTCCTGTCTGATATGGAACGACTGCTGCACACGTGCTAGCATTTCAGCAGAGGTGTCTAAGCAGGCTGCAGTAATACGCCGTTGCACATCATTGGGTGCACTTGCGTCTTTGAGTTCTCCCCACAGAGGGAAGTCTAAAGGCGTCAAATCCGGAGAATGGTCCGGCTGAAGTACAGGACCTCTGAGTCCCATCAGATAATTTGGAAAAAATTCGTGAAGAAATGCCGTAGTATTTCGGGCACTTTTGGCTGGACATTCACCACGTTCGTTCCACAGGTTTTTCCTAGTCCACAGAGGAACGTCTTCTACCATCCGTGGAAGACTGTCAGTTAGAAGCCTGCGATATCTATGCGCGTTCGGTGTTCCATCTATGAAAAACAGGACCATGAACTTGTGGCTCACTATCATACACCACACGTTTACACTCCATGGACACTGAAGTTCCACTGACGAAGCCGACAGGGATTGCCAACACCAGTAGCGCATGTTTTAGTGGTTCACCTGTCCGTAATGTGGCTACATCACTAAACAAAGTACATGGTACACCTGGAGTATCCTGTCTTAATCCCCTTGTACAGAAGTTATCATGGTTCTAATAATCTTTTCCATGCAGCTCTTGACGGAGAAGGACGTGATAGCGATGGAACCTATGTCGACGGAGAATGCATAACATTCATGCTACTTCCTGCGTGATTGCGCGGGAGGTAACGTATAACTACAACAACTGAACATTAATTTCCACCTCCTGTGTCGTCGCATGTATCCTTCTGTGACATTATCTAGGTGCTGCACTACCACTTTCCAGTAATTAGATGAAGAGGCTGATAAATAATTGCAGTAACGGTTGATGGCTATTGTGATATCTTGTTAGATAGACCGCCCAACAATGAACTGCGTTCTTCCTACACTCTTCATACATCATGGTCATGTCTTCTTTTCCTGCATTGGTAAACCCCATTGTCCACTCAAGACCTTTTCCTTGGACTGTCACACACTAGCTGACAAGCGAATCGAAATGCACTCAAGAGATGCGCAAGCACACTAAAAAGAAACATAACAACATCGTACCTAACAACTACGCATGTTGAACGGCACAAACAATTGTCAGCGTGAAAACTTTCCAGAATATGGTTTATCGTAAACGACGCGGACTAGAATCCTGCAACCAAAACCACTGATATTATAATTTACCTTACTTTTAGTTTGTTAGTGTCAATAGGCACTTTTATATTTTAAAAAAAGTTTTTGTTTGCACAGAGAAACACTTCCTATGTATTACTGGAATCTGCTCATTGGCTAGTGTTGAATCCTGCCTAGTCGACAAATATGGGGAGTCCAGGAAACCTGCCATCTCGGATCGCTAGACAACATTCAAACAAATAGTATTAATGAGTTTTGTTACAATAAGATAATTATAATACTTAACTTTCTGTTACACGTCTTGCAAACAAAGTGCAGCATAACAAATAATCAAGTTGCTTCAGTATAACAGATCCCAAGTTCGTGATACATAACCAGAGCAAGCAAGTGATTACAGTAGCTAGTCTTGAAGCTGCTGTAGAATTGGGCCGCGACCAGTCGGGCGCGGCGCTTATGTCCTGTTCACCTAGGGGCCGCTGTCGTCGCGTTGTCGTCATGGAGAGGGGTCAGTCAGCTTGCGATTGGCTGAAGTCGTCTCAGAGCCCTGTCTGCTCTGTCGTTCCCGTCTGCCGGCGCTTGACTTTAAGCCGTAACAGCTAACAATAGGAGGCCCTGGTTAACAATCGATTCTGTGAAAGTCGCAGATTAATAACAGTTTCTGTTTCAGCAATATTTGCAGTGCAAATCTTAGGTGATTCACCGTGTATATATAGGATACAAAGCTACGCTGGAGGTCCTCGATGAAAGCATAACGTACACATAATATACAAAGTAATCGAAATAACCTCCATTTAAAAGTACCCTTCTTTGTAGCAAGCTTTGCTACATTTTAGTGAACAAAAACCCTTTGTGCTTAATATCTGAAAAACTTATTTGTCTTCTGACAGCTTAAAGATGGTCAGAATTTAACCAAACGTTCAAGAATAAAGGGGATAACAGGAATCATTCTCGGATTTAATACGTTATGAGAACATGTTCCAGTATATATTATTATTGGAAAAGTAAGTAATACGAAATGAAAATCGAAAGTAAACGAACGCGAAGTAACGAAAAAAGAAGTGCAGCGGTGTCGGTAGACGGCGCACGGTGCTCATAGTATCATGTAATATGATCGTGGATGCGGTGCTTCTTAAGCTGTTCAAGGTCGCGGACATCCCCCCAGCGATCGGCGCGCTGCCAAGCGTCACAAAGATCTGTAGTTGACAGTGGTAGGGCTGACCTCTGCAAATCTTCGACGACGCACGATTACACTTCACACTAGGAACTCAAGTAAGTTCGACAACGCTTTTGGAATAAAATGTTTGAATAAATGAAAAGCACCAATTTGCTTTTGTTCTACAATATTGTAGAACAAAAGCAAACTGGTGCTTTTCATTTATTATTATGTTGTTCTACCAACAACCGACGGAAGATTCTGTTAATATAAAATATTTCGTTGAAATAACATTGTTCGCCGCCCTCTCCTTGCAAATTTATAGATCCCAGTACCGGACACCCCTGATTCGCCACCACCTCTTACCAGTCCTCAGACCTTTCATCACCACTCTCCTGTCTCCCTACATACCAACCTTTCTTTTCATCCACAATCTGCCATGCCAGGGCAGGTCCTTTCCCGGTTTAATGAAAGCGTGCAGCGGTCCGTTTTTGATGGTCAGTGTCTCTCCTATCACGTTCTGTATTCGCTAAGGATAACGTTTACTGGTTAAAGTTAGGGTTGACTGTATCGCTGTCAAATCACTCGCTACCCACCAAGGGTGCGGGGTGCGGGGTGCGTGGTCCGGGGGGGGGGGGGGGGGGGTGGAGGGAGGTGTTGAAACAGGAAAAATAAAAACTTTTCACTCTTTAACATCGCGATCAGAATGCTACCTCTAGACGCAAAAAATTTGAAGTTTCTCCAAAATGGTTAGGTATCTACTTTTGGGAGGAACTCGAAAATTTTTTGGCATTAAGAGTCAGCATCGTGATCGCGTTCTTGTGAGCACAGTGGTTTCAACCAAAACATTTATTTAGAAATCTTTGAAGAACCTAAATGTGAAACTACGAATTGTTATTAACCTGTTCCATTTAACATAACTGATTTCTCGATGTAGAGCTGCACCATGATATGAAACAACTGTCAGTAAAACCTGTTTTTCCAACACGGTTCATTGGTATTTCTCTGGGAAAGCAGTTTTATACATTTATAGGCAGTTATTTTACATGATGCGGCTCTAAAACTCGAAAACTTTTACACCAATTTACTTATGCAGTGGAAGACTACGTCTCGAGCGTTTCAGTCAGTTTTCAAGTAAATTTGACATGTTCATCACAAAAATGGGAAGTGCAAGGTGATCTATGCGGTGTGACAAATGTGGATTAAAGAACGCCAGAAATCGGCCAGCTGGAGTATGGAAAATAATGAATACATCACCAGGACCACACACATGAGTTGACAGCGCTGGAAATCGCCACTGATGATGCTTCCCAAATACAAGAAGCGAAACGCATATGGGAACTAAACAAACAGCCTTAGTTGCATAGACGGTTCATACCGCCACGAATTTAAAGCAACTAAGAGAAAGACGAAAACAGAAAAAATGACAGTTTAGAATCCTTTATTAATTACTGTACGCCACTCACACATTCAGCGTACATTATTATTGAAATTTTAGCTACAGGTAGTAAATGGAGATGAAAATTCGAGCTTCTATCATGAATTAATAGGTTACCACACGTTATTTAATCTCATGCACAACCACCAACTCTAGCAGATTTTTGTCTTTATTAACAATACGCCAAAAAAAGGCTTATTTTGTTTCTTAGAAGTGAATGATAATTGGTTCGCAGCAGTGAAATTAACAGAAGTTTCGGAATAAAATCTGAAATCAGCAGAAGCAGTTCTCATTCTTTTGGTGAAACCGTTTCCTTCTATTTTAAAAATGTTTTTCACTGATTTCATTCCAACTGACGTAAAAAACATACAAAATAATATATTTGGGGACTCAGCGATGCAATCAGATGTACTGGAAAGTGAAGCGTAATTATAATGACAGAAAGAGAGGGAAGGGGTTGATATCCAAAGAGTAGACACAGAGAGAGGAGGGCCTAAGATAAATTGACATCTTAGTTTTCAGAAAATTCGATGTAATACAGCTGTTTTTATTAAACGGCAGGTGCCGTTGTTCGAACACAGCGCGGTAGGTGCTGCAGGTATGGAATTCGCAATCTGCATGGAGTGTCGATGTTGTATGGAATCTTTAAGACTCTTAATGCACACGTAGACTCAAGATCTATATTGGAAGAGTAAGACTAGAAAAGGTCACTTGCATTACAATGGAAAGAATGAGAAGCAGAGTTGTGCACCACAGATGTAACATCCGACATTCATGATCAGAAAGACAGTGTCGTCATCCGTATACGGAAGGTTCTGTTTCCTGTGCTACATTAGTTAATATGTGGCTACTGCTGGGATGGTAAAAAAAAACAACAACAAAGAACAGTTTATATATGTAATAAAAGTAAGTGTACAATATGTATGTCTCTAAGACTCACAAACGAGTCCCGGCAAGATTAAAGGAGTTATATAGTATGGTAGCCCTCCATCCCGCTTTCTTGAAGAAGTTTTCTATTTCTACTTGATGGGTGTGCTTTTGCACGTATAAGGTTTGGGAAGTTTCGCACTCTAGAAATTTCTAGATCTTTCAAGAACCTTGGACAGTATTCAAGAAGATTCCAGAAAATTAGAGATTATTCTACAACTTTCCACAACATTCCGGGGTGTTCCACAATGATCCGGGATGTTCTCCAACGTTCAGGAATAATATGGAACGTTTGGGAATATTCCAGAATGTTCGAGAACATCCCGGGATGTCCCAGATCATTGAGGAACATTCCAGAACACTCACGAATATTGTGGAACGTTCTTGGATATTGTGAATATTGTGTGCCTTCTTGGTACATTCTGGAATTCGCCACTAATGGGGCTACTCTTTGGTAGAGGTATATAAATCGTGACGTCAGCTTCTTATAAATGACGAAGGGAGGAACCAGAAAAGTAGTGCAGTGAGTGAAAGAACAAACTGTGCGAGTAGTCAGAGTGATACAGTGACTGACAAAAATCGAAATTAACGTAAAAGTAGTTAATATATTTGTGAATAAGAAATTGATTTAATTTATATTTTAGACAATGTCCAAACGTTGTCAGTTCTGGAGCAAAACGGCGTAAACGTTAAGAACAGCGAAAAAATGAAACAAACTTAGAGCGCGAAGCACGTTTAAGTTCTAAAGAGCGACGATGAGCAGTGTGCGAAGCAGAGAAAGTGAAGAATAACGAAATGAAGGGATTAAAGAATCAAGAAATGCGACACACGTTATAGACATTAATGAAAGACTCTAAACTCAAGCCAGCCATGATAATCTCAACCAACGAGAAGTGGAGGCGAGGACAATTAAACAGTAAAACCTAACAAATGACGCTTTTCACTGCGCCCCAGCGGAAGAATATAACAAACACAAACACATCGTAGACAGAAAAATGGATAACAACTGTCAGTTTTGCAATGCGAAAACCTTCGGCAGAGAAACATAAAGATTCTGTGGAATGAACTGAAAAATTCAATTACCACTACTGGAAGCACCTCTGCAGGAATTTTTACATTACTTGACCTGGGAAACTTCTGAATAAAAACATTTTCTTCAAAATATATGAGCGTACAACACCTCCATACAAATGACCTATTTCGGCGTCCCTTCGATCAAAACTTACAGAAATGAAATCGATTATGCTTTTTTTCGATTTAAGGACAAATTTATCACAACATGGGATCATTACGACCACTACCCACCGAGCACGCCCGGCTAGGCGGGCGGTCTAACGCGCTGCTTCCCGAGCCGGAAGGCTGCCGGTCATCGGGACGAATCCGCCCGGCAGGTTAGTGTGCAGGTCCGATGTGCCGGCCAGTCTGTGGATGGTTTTAAAGGCGGTTTTCCATCTGCCTTGGCGAATGAGAGCTGCTTCACCTTATTCCGCCTCAGTTACACTATGTCGGCGATTGCTGTCTCTACGTACGCGTACACCATAATTACTCTACCACGCAAACATCTGAGGTTGCACTTGTCTCGTCGAGAAGTTAGCGGGAGTTGGAGGTGGGGGGGAGGTTCCACTGGGGGCCGAACCGCACAACAACCCTGGATTCGGCGTGTGTCGAGTGGACTGCTGTGCCCTGTTGTGGGGTTGTGAGCCACTGACGGCTAAGGCGGGGACGTTTCTAGGTCCCCGGTTCAATACACAATACACTTCCGTGTCCTCTTGCTCTTTCCACAGTAGGTCTTGATCTACCGTTGTACCTCCCCATGAAATGGTGTTCGTTTCTTCTAATTCCGAGTCAGGTGATCCTTTCTTCTTTCTGATCGCAAATTCCTTCACGATCTTCAGATTTTGTTTGTTATGGTTAATTTCGTTTCGTGGTTCCTTTTACTTTAGTTCCGTTACGTCTTCTGATCTTCAATAACTTCTTCTTCATGTCTGATATCTCGTTTTGGCAACTTTTCGCACAGAATATTCTCATTTTCTGGCTTCATTGTTTCTGTAAGACAGAAGTTTTCAGAAAGCTTCTATTCTTCTCATTCTGAATCACCTGATCGAATGAAATCTTCGTTTTCCAATACGTCGGTATCTTCAGTATTACTGTCGGGTTCCAACATGAAAGCCCTTCTCAGTTTCTTTGACAGTTCTAGATCATTGCTGGTCTCTTAGTTCACGCGCTTCTGAACTTGTTCGATTGTAACGAGTTGCTCTTGCTTACCTTGATTAGAAGTCAGATTATTTTGCATGATCTTTCGTTCATCTTCATCCGATCTGTCTTCTTCAGCTTCCCTGATGTCTTCTGTTTGAATTTCATATACATTATAATCTTGGTGGTCTTCTGTCAATCGAACAAATTCGTTTTCTTCTAAGACAGGCTTGTGAATGACAGTTTTCGCAATGGCGTTGTCATGGAATGATTCTTCGGTGACGTGTACATTTTTATCTTCCATTTCGTGTCCACTAATGACCTCTTCATTTACTCTAACGACAGCTGCATGCGTTCTTTTCGCGATGCTTTTGAATTCACGTGCATTGGGAGCTCGCGAACTCTGCGCAGATCGATTAAATAAAACTTTCTCCTCCACTTCGTTGCTATTTCTAGCCACATTTCCTGTCGTAGTAACGTTATCATCCTTTTTGTTTACTACAAGTTGTCTGTCAACTGTCTCTGAACTCGTTGTAGAGAATGAATCACCATTTACTCGCTCACTTACTGTGTCAGCTAATTGGGGTTCCAGTTCAGTGACCGCTTCAGTGATCTCACTTTGTGTGCACTGCTATAGAAATTATTCTCTCAATGGCTGTTTGCGACAACTGGTCCTCAGCGCACGAAATGCGCGTCTTCCTAGCCGACTGTGATTCACGCTCTGTATCATCTGTTGCGGCGGGTCTACCGCCCTGAGTCGTATTCGTACAGTTGTTGTTGTCTTCAGTCCTGAGACTGGTTTGATGCAGCTCTCCATGCTACCTTATCCTGTGCAAGCTTCTTCATCTCCCAGTACCTACTGCAACCTACATCCTTCTGAATCTGCTTAGTGTATTCATCTCTTGGTCTCCCTCTACGATTTTTACCCTCCACGCTGCCCTCCAATACTAAATTGGTGATCCCTTGATGCCTCAACGCATGTCCTACCAACCGATCCCTTCTTCTAGTCAAGTTGTGCCAGAAACTTCTCTTCTCCCCAATCCTATTCAATACTTCCTCATTAGTTATGTGGTCTACCCATCTAATCTTCAGCATTCTTCTGTAGCACCACATTTCAAAAGCTTCTATTCTCTTCTTGTCCAAACTATTTATCATCCGTGTTTCACTTCCATACATGGCTACACTCCATACAAATACTTTCAGAAATGACTTCCTGACACTTAAATCTATACTCGATGTTAACAAATTTCTCTTCTTCAGAAACGTTTTCCTTGCTACTGCCAGTCTATATTTTATATCCTCTCTACTTCGACCATCATCAGTTATTCGTACAGTATGACGGTATAATAAAGCTTCGCTGTGTGTGGTGAGAATTCTTCCTACGTTTTGGCATACTGTATCGTGTTCCCACGCTCATCTAACCGCTATTTTTGTGGTTATTAGTTCTCCTCCTCTCCACTGTAATTATTTCGTGGCCTATTACCCCTTCCACGATTGTTAGAGGAAAATCTTCCATTACCTCTTCTTCTCTGTACGGTATTAAACTGATATTGGTTATCATTCTGCTCGCAATTGTTGTTATTTCGACTGTCCTTACTGCAGTTATTCTAACGGAAATTGTGATTTTCTCGCCAGCGGTCTTCGTCAATTATTTTTTCTAAAATCGAAGAAAGAGTTTGGTTGTTACAAGCCACATTTCTACCCAAATTTCTTGGAATCTTCTGGTAATTTCTTCCAGAGTTGCCATACAATTTCGGAATCATTCCTACAGTTCCTTAAGTGAGCCAGCTTCCTATACAATGAGTCACAAAATTCTTTCATAGTCCTTCGGCTTTTCCTTCCGAACATTCTAACCACCATAAATTCACGCCAAAGGCTGTTTTGTATTTGCTCGGACCAACATTCGTCCAATAACTTTTGTATAAATTCATTGCAGGTCATTGCTTCAGCACTTTGTTTAAACCCCCATAGTTTAGATTCCCCTACTAAACCACTAATTACAATGTTTACTTTTTCCTGACCTGTAAGGTTTTCAGCAAATAACCTTTTGCAGTTCTTATTAAAGTCCACAGGGGATAATGCACTATATTTTCGGTAAGGGTCGAGTTTTTCTTGGCCCTCAAGTACTTTGTTATATGCGGTTCTGTCTACAACATACTATTGGCTAATGGCTCTGAGCACGATGGAACTTAACATCTATGGTCATCAGTCCCCTAGAACTTAGAACTACTTAAACCTAACGACATCACACAACACCCAGTCATCACGAGGCAGAGAAAATCCCTGACCCCGCCAGGAATCGAACCCGGGCGTGGGAAGCGAGAACGCTACCACACCAACATACTATTACCTTGATCTTTCTTTCTCCTGTGTTCTGGAAGTAACTACTGCACTGTTCTTCACAGTGTTATACTTCCTTGTGTTGAATTTTCTTAGTCTCTTGAACAATTATTCTCATTTGAGACATCCGTTCTTTTTACGTTTAAGTTAAACATTACTCTCTTTATCTGGGAAGCCTTTTCCTCAACCTTCGATTCCAGCATAGTTTCGACCTGTTTCTCTATTTCAGCTTCCAACCTATCATTAATGTCAACAAGTACTGCCTGAATTGTACTAACAGTTTCATTCAAACTTTTTGCATCTTTCTTCATATTAATGAGTTCCTCAGTTAGGAGACCTACTTTGTTGTTTACTTTTGTAACTTGTGGCTATTTTTTCCATGTGTTCACTTAGTTCTTTTGGTAACTTCAGTCTGTTTCTGATTAATTTTAATTTGGTTTTAGAGTTCTCGTTTATATTTTCAGTGTTTTTAGACCGTGTTCGCATTTATTCACTCAGAATTTTAGTATTTTCACTTTGTGCTATTAGTTGTGTATTCATGCTGTGTAAAAATGATAACAAGTCTGTGGACCTTTACCTATTTTGCAAAGTGCTATTTTCTAGTCTTTTGTCCTCATCCTCTGAATTCCCTTTTTTCTTCTTAATATGAGATGGTCTTAACAGCATGCCAACAGTTTTCCTACACCGTATTATTCATGGTAATGTTTTGTGCTTTTGGTGTTCCCGAATTTTTGTTGACCACCCGCAATATAGGAACATTTGAAAGGCAGAGCCATGTTTGAGGTATGTGACCTACCATAGATTTTCGTTTTATGAGCCTCCGCTACTCTCGTGACAGTATGTCGACCCATTAAGTTACACAGTAAAAGGGGCCACACACGTGGATGAATTTTATTCTTGTCGAAAAATTGATGTGACAGTTCTGTTTCATGAAACGCTATTATGAGCGTTGAATAATATCCCCTGCCTCATGCACTTCCCCTCCATGCCGCGCCTCTTCTATATATCTGCCACGTAAGTACCCTTCCCATCCCATGCCCACGTGTACACACTCACTCACACACACACCACACACACACACACACACACACACACACACACACACACACACACACGCAAATTACCATGGATGCACACAAAGGCAAATACAAAGGTGCTCGTCTGTCACAGCAGGTAGGGCGCGCCTCAGAGACGGGCGAGGGTGACGATAGTCGCTAATATCGGCGACAAACTGCCGCGGCAGTGAGCCCGCCACGCCGCCCAGCCAGTGGGCTGTACTCAATTACGGCGGCGACAACGAGCGCGCGCGGACCCGGTGCGCTACCGGCAAGGCCGCGTGATTGGATTGGCCGCCGCTTTGTGGGCTCAGCCAGGCCGAAAATTATTAACTCATTGAATTACCTGACCGGCAGCGGCGTTATTTGCGGTACTGGGAATTCCCGGTCCTCAGTGCAGCACTGCTCTGCCATTAACAGCCTCCCTCGCTACGCGTTCTCCCCCTGCCGGCCGCCAATTCGACGTTTCACATATCTGTAGCCCACGTGCCGATGGACGTTGCCTGACATACTGCGTGCCAGGATAGTTGCCCCTGATGCTACTGTATGCAGTTCCGACGTCTCTGTCAGTCAGGTAGACCCTGCCCCAAAGACGCGGTCGCTTAGTCCTACTGTAACGTATCATTTCCCGGCCGGCCGTGTGTACTAGTGCTGTTCGCTATTGTGATCGCCCGTGCTACAAATTGAAGATGATGGGCTGATCGTTGAATGATACTTGACAAAAGAATGCAAAATGCTGGGCTGAATAATTCAGAGAATGTCAGAATGGCAGAAAATTTTAATGACTGGGGTAAAACTGCAAAGCGAATCCCACAGGATTCAATTTTGGGTGCACTCCTACTTGGTTTCCTTGGCCTGTGTCCTGTTACAAAGAGAAGGGGCTTTTGTTCCGATCGAAGATGATGAGCTGATCGTTGAACCATACTTGGTAAACAGAATTCTAAAGGCAATGCTGAATAATTCAGACAATGACACAAACGTAGCAAATATTAATGACTGGAATTAAATCACGAAGGAATATTCAGAAGGTTCTATTTTGGGTCCACTGCTATTCGTTGTATGTGTTAGTAAACTTGCTCGCTTCGGTCAGTGTACAGTTACAAAGCGAAGGGGTTTCTGTTCAGACAGAACGTGATGGGATGATCGTTTAATCATACTTGACAAGCAGAATGCAAAAGGTTACACGGAATAGTTCCAACAATGTCGAAAAAGTAGAAAATTTTAGTGACTGGAGTAAAATTACAAAGAGGGTCGCACAGGGTTCTTATTTAGGTCCACTCATATTCCTTGTAAATGACCTCCAGATTAACACTCAAAAAGTAAAATTGGTGCCTTTTGCAGACGATATTAGTGTTATAACAAATCCTGTTAGAGCGGAAGCAACAGAAGAGTTGGTAAATGATACTTCACAAATAATTATAAGTGGCTCTCTGAAAATGTACTCTCCACAAATTTTGAAAAAAAGGTACATGATACATTAATTACTGTACAATAAATAGTCATACCAACAATTGATGTGGCACAAGAGCCGGAGTCGTTACTTAGAGAGGAATGCTGGAAAGTTTTGGATGTACATTTTGATGAAAATTTTAACTGGAAGAAGCATGTTGCGGAGATTCAACTACATTTGCTCATCGTGTAATGCTAATATTGGAAATAATCTGCTAATATCTTTGCACGTTTCCACTTAATAATGTCGTTCAGAATAATTTTTTGGGGTAACTCATCACTTAGGAAGAAAGTACTGATTTCACAAAAGCGAACAGTGAGAACAATACGTTGTGTTCACCAAGTGCTGCCTCACAATACAGATACTCGCTAATGAAATTCGTCATGAATCATCCATCAAAGTTTGAGAACAGTATCCCACAACCTACAACACCAGAGTGGAAAACGACCTTTATTGCTCATTGTTTAAGCTGTTGGTGGCTCACAGAGGAGTTCAATATGCAACTATATAAAAATTTGTCACTTGTCTAATAACATAAAATGTTTGAGAGATAGCGAAGTAAGCTGCAAGTCTAATTTGAGATCAGTTAATCATTTATCTTCCATTGACGAACTTCTCCTTAAAAACTGGTAGCCAGTAAAAAGAAAAGTGTAGATACATGAGCATGTATGAAATAGTTATGTGTTCATTAATGTTAATCACCTATACATATCCTGTAAACTGACTCGCTCCATATCATTTCGATAAAAGGACCTTTCAGATGATCTATGGAACGTGTAACTAACTAACTCCCATAATTAAGCCAACTATGTAGATTTAAATAACTAGAATGTTTTTCGACGCGCGGAGTGGCCTCGTGGTTAAAGGCGCCATGTCACAGGTTGCGCAACCCCTCCCACCGGAGTTTCTCGATGATGATGATGTTTGGTTTGTGGGGCGCTCAACTGCGTGGTTATCAGCGCCCGTACAGTTATCCAATCTTTGCTCAGTCCAATTTCGCCACTTTCCTGGATGATGATGAAATGATGAGGACAACACAAACACCCAGTCATCTCGAGGCAGGTGAAAATCCCTGACCCCGCCGGGAATCGAACCCGGGACCCCGTGCTCGGGAAGCGAGAACGCTACCGCGAGACCACGAGCGGCGGACGAGTTTCTCGAGTCCTCCCTCGGGCATGTGTGTGTGTGTGTGTGTGTGTGTGTGTGTGTGTGTGTGTGTGTTGCTCTTAGCATAAGTTAGCTTAAGTAGTGTGTAAGTCTAGGGACCGATGACCTTAACAGTTTGGTCCCTTAGGAATTCACACACATTTGAACATTTAATTTTCTAAAATGTTTTTCATTACTGCCGTCGTTGCCGACATTCTTTGCGAGGAGTTTCTCCTTGCAGAAGCACTTTAAGCGGAATAGGGAAATGACCTTTGGGGTCGGAGGTGGTATTCTCGTAACGTATTTCAGACACTGAAAGAGGGTGACCCTTCTTAAACAACCGAATTATTTCTTGCAGCGTAGGAAACTGAGAGGTCCCAAAAGTACGATGCTGTACGCGGCCGTGGATTTCGTGTTGAACTTTCCGCTGTTTTAGTGCAAGTGTTGCCTTTAAGTGAGCGTGCATGTG
The DNA here is from genome assembly GCF_021461385.2 of Schistocerca piceifrons. Classification (NCBI taxonomy): domain Eukaryota; kingdom Metazoa; phylum Arthropoda; class Insecta; order Orthoptera; family Acrididae; genus Schistocerca; species Schistocerca piceifrons. Next base: position 426,421,996 of record NC_060138.1, read on the forward strand.
CTAGGTCGGCAGAGTCCTTGCATCAGATCACGGAGCCAACAGTTCTCTGAGAAGCAGTGTTTTAGTGAACGAGACGGGCTTGGTAAGGTTCACTAGAAGCCAATAAATTATATTTAAATCCGTGGAAAGTGGAGTGTGATAATTTCGTGCGACATTAAGGCATATTTCTGTTGTGTCGTGTCGGTTATCTGCAGGAGGTGCTACTAAAATGACGGTTGTTGTCTAGGTTTCCTATTGCTAGAGATACTGCATTGTCCTGCGCAAGCACTATCCGCCAGATTTATCAGGTGTCAAGTTTGTTATTAATGATCTTTCCTTCGTGGTGAACCGCCGTCACGTAGAGTTTAAAGAAATTTCCACCATTTGACAGTTGACTGTTCATTTATTTTACACAATCACAATTTCGGCTTTATAGGCATTTTCAAGTGCTTTTTGAAATGTTAAAATATGTCTGGCCTGTATGTGATAAGTCATCGTCGAAAATGCATATTTCTGATCTTATTGAACAGTTGTCATATTACAGGATATGAGTACGTATCGAAGATACATAATATGGTCGACATTATGACAGTGGAAAACCAGGAACACCCAGTATGGCGTATTTAACAGCCAACATATTCCAGTGACCTGCATTTGTCACTTCTGTTAGGCGAGTCAGCAGCGTTGACGGCGGAAGAATCAATTTCATGCTAACCATACTGTTGCTGGTGACCATATTTTTCAGACCAATGTAGCTTTTGCGGAAAGAGTTTCCTTTTCTTTCACAACTGTGTGCAATCGGGCGGCCACGGGGGAGACGTTATGAAGTAGGGCGGGAGGCTTGTCTGACGACTAGACTGTCCGGACGCCCTCCTCGGTCTTCTTAGAAGCTGGCGTTACCGAGGTGGTGTATACCACTATGTGGGAAAAGTGTTGGACAGGCATCGACGAGGTCCCGGCAAGCCTGGGCGCCATTCCCGCACATTTCGTGGCCGACCCCGAGTCGAGTGCCGATTGCGCCCCCGGCGCTGCCGAGGTAGCGGATAAAGATATCGACACTGCCATAATCTCCGATCTGCCAATGTCGACTACATCGAATTCGACCCCGTTGCATCACTGCAACTAGACGGCAAGGGAACCGACACACAGCCACCGATACCACCAGCTACACAAACTACTACATACAGGGCAAGTGCCTCCAATGATGACTGAATGTAAAATTTTTTGGGTTGTTTGGCAAAGCTATATATCTTCTGCACAATCGAAGTGTCAACTTTTCTGCTCGGATCTTCTTCAGGGTCTTGTGGTGACTGAACATAGTGACAACAACCACGAAAGCCTACATACTTACATATGTTGGGTCAGTCGTCATGATAGCTGTAAGTGGAAAGTGAGTTTCCAAAAATGAGGAGTTATGGCATCATTAGATAAAAAATTAGTTTCTCAAAGTGCAAATTTTCACACATTACTGAAAGTAAGATATGAATTTCGGAACTGGATACCATGCTCGATCAGCGGTCAGGAGCTCTCGAAGCCGTGAAAAACTCATTTATTGAAACCTTTCAGGCACATGTCATGAATTTATCTCCCACCTATACGCTCAGACCCTTAAGCATCAGAAACAGAGGTTCTGGACAAGGTGCTTATAGAAAACGAGGAGATATGGGAAAATTTCGAATAAAAATTAAGTTCGATAGACAAGAAATTTCAGGGAATTGACAAGCAAGTGAGCACCATAGTTCACCAAACAGATGGACAAAAAAAGTACACTTCATTTGCTGAACGAAATAGTGGGAAAGGCGAGTAGGCCTATTCATTCTAAATAAACTGCTTTCCGTTATAGGGACAAGGATGGAGTTAAATAGGGAAAATTAAAGCAATTTCAACCTGGGGTTGTTCAAAGGATCGCGGCACACTATGAAGAAATATAGAAATTAAGATCAGTGGTAAGTGACACTGCAAAAAGGCCAGGATTCTATTTCTGGTGTGGGAACATCTTTGTTGACAGATTCTCGGATAGTATCCTCCTTCCCCAAGAGTCGTTTCAGGTAGCAACATCACAAGGGCAAGTAGTGCACTGGAACTAGGAGCACCTCAGGTTGCGTCTTTGATAGATGCTGACAAGCGTGCAGCTCAGCTACGGCCCACACCCCCGGCAGCGCAGTTTTACACTGTATCCATCTGTAATCGCTCCACGTATGGGGAAAGAAAATTAAGCAGAGGCATTCACCACATCAGACGGGGCAACAGTGGTTCCTGCAGGAACTACCCCTCAAAATATGTCGGACGGTAGCAGTTAAATCAAGTATCTGGGAACTATTTACAACCTTGGCACCGTCCCACCCAATTTTCGCCTGTGAACAGGAAATTGGTACGAATCTTTATCACTGACCACCAATTTATGCAAGCCTTTATGTCCAGGCTTCGCCCACCTGAGAAGGGAATTCTTGAGCCAGTATTGGAACTGGGAATGTTAGAAAACCGTTAGGCACTTTTTGATGACGGGCCTGTTGTATCGTCCTAGCTCCGTGAATTGTTTCTGTGCAAGATGACGACATTAGGGCGAGAGACAGTTTTCGAGTATTGAAAGCCAGAAGCCCAAAGCTTTGTGCATCTCCACAGAAGAGGTGTAAGAACACCACCAGTAACGGCCACTACCATCACTCAGATCACTCCAAAAGACTAACCGAAAGGAACCAGGGTCTAACACTTATTCCCCACGTCGGCCCACATTTCATTGCATTACGCTGCTGTACGCCAGAGAGTAGCTAAATCTGGTAGCGGTCCGCATCCCATAAGCTCATGGAGTGTGAGAGTAGAAGAGTGAGCAGGAGCCATGTCGCCCTGGAGTGGACAGAGAATGTAGTGATTCAGACTGCAATGCTTGGACGCAAACACGTAACCTTCTTTATTAACTGCTTGAATATTTATATACGACTCAAACTAGGCTTTTGTCATTATACACACTGGCAGCTTCTTAACTATGACTTCAGTAACTCCAAATTTAAGGTAAGAGTTTAATTAAAATTTTATGCAATAATATCATCACTGGCCAACTAAACTCACCAATCGAAAGAGCGCCCTGTGCAGACAGGCGGGAAACACGGAAGCGCTCTTCAGGCATTTTAGGACAAACTTTCGAGCTGTATACTGTGAAGCAGTCTTTGGTTAGCATTGTGGCCAACAACATGTATTTACTGCAAATGAATGCTCCATGTTCTTCAGCTCAATCGAAAGCATCATTTGGAATCGGAAAATATTTATGTGCGATTTCGCGAGTGTGGAATTTCACGCGGTTATTGAAGTAATGTGGAGATTTTTGTTAGCTTGCCACAGAGCTCGATAAATGTAGATATACTCCGTGAACTTAGATTCAAGTATTGCCGTCACACTGGCTATGAAGAATTTTATTTTTTCCTTATTTTGTTAAAACCATGGTGGCACCCATTTACTTCGAAACTTTCGTTGAAACAGCGTTGAGATTTTCACACTTACCGTTCCGTCATTTACAGTTTATTGTATGCTTGTCAAAATCTTCAACTCGTGGAGCCGAAGATCATTTGGGACAAGGAGTCAATTTTACAAGGTACATGGTAAGAGAATGCTTAATGGTGAATTAGGAAACTTGCAGGTGTGCTGGACTTTCTCTTTACGATATGGTCAACGTAGCCCTCCACATGCTATATCTGATGAGGAACAATTCGTTCTGTTAGTGTGTTTGACGCAGTAATGTATTATGACAGGAAGAATCCTAGAATCTCATCCTAATTAATTAATAAATTAGTTAGACAGTGTGATATAAATTTGAAAGGAGCCACTACGCAAGGCTTCCGTTGTGTCGGGAAAATGTCGATAAACAGCGTTGACTTTGGAAATGATTGTGCGACTTATGGCATTGGCTCCAAGGGATGCCGTGTACAGCAGTGAAATGAGCGAAATACTGCAGTCAGAGTGACCGAACCACTGTAACAATGGCATGCAATAACTAAAGCGTCGTGTGCAAGACACGCTCTCCACATTCATTTATTTATTCCCTCCTCGTTGTTACCACAGATAACAAATAATGTAAATGCGAGGAGCATATTGTACTCCGCCACTTCTAAGCAGAAGAATGATGTTATGTAACTGTCCATCCACCTGGTGTCTTCCAAAGACGTCCCTGGCTCTGCACAAGCGCAGCACCTCTTCTCGAATCTAGTGGTCAGGCTAAGGCTCTCAGTGCTACTAAAAGAAAGTCAGGTGTTAACTGGGATCCAAAAAGCCTTTTCTTTGTTCATAACACACTAAGCAGGTGAAGAAATAAACTGCTAATAAGGTATTTTACATACATTCACCCACAAAATCACACATTAACACAGTTTAGGTTCGTAACACTTACAAGCCTGGTACACTTGCATTGTGGAACTTTCACTCACCAGTTAAGTTACACATGCTGTACGCTTCTCTCCTCTGTATTGTATGATGATATTATTTAAGATCAAACTAGACAGGTCATAAATCTGACTGTACCGTATAGCTGCTCCTATCAGATTCTAGTAGTCATCACAATCACAACAGTATAAACCACGGCTCCACCGGTTATACGCGGCCGAAATTATGTGGGAAAGATCGGTAGTTACGTCTATCAGAACACAAGTGAGACCACTCCCTTTGCCAGAAGAAGATCTTGAAACCAAACTAATGGTGGCTTTAAGAAAGAGTAGGGAAAAGGATGGATGCTTTGAGGAAGGTGACACACAAAAGAACTGACATGAAACCTACAGTTAAGGAGGGAGATTTAGTGCTAGTAAGAAACCACTACAAATCAGACATGACTCGAAAGAAAATTTCATACTTTTAACTACTGTATGACCTTTGCTATAAGTAGATACTAAACTGTCAGTCCTACACATGGTGAACATTAATAAAACCGACAAACTGCAGGGACGGACTTCTGACTGTATCTAGAAATGCCCCATTGCCACGGTAGACGTTGCTGACGAATGCAAGTTCCTTGTGTGTTGCAGGGTGCGTGACTGACGCAGCGTACTGTTAGTAGCAGATTGGTCCGGTATTCATGTCGGAATCAAGGCGAGATGGTGTTTTTGTACTGCCAAGCAGGTGGTAACTGTTGAAAGGCAGCATGGCTATATCAATACAAGCATCCTCACAGACACCAAGCACGTGACCAAACATTTGAAGCCCTTTTTGGGCGTTTGTGTGATCATAGGTTACGTATTTTGGCTGGCCACTTGCCTGGAGCTTGCGTTATCTCTCAGTATCCTGCAGAATCCGGTCCTTCAAATACGCTGTTCACACAGTTCGCCGCCTCCCCGCACGTTCATCCGTTTGAAAAGACGCATGGTCACAAAAACTCCCAAAAAGGTCTTGAAATGTTCTGTGGTGAGTTTGGTGTCTGTGAGGGTACTTCTTTTGGTATATCCATTCTACCTTTCGACCGATTCCATCTGTTTGGCTATACACAGACCCCATCTAGGCTTATTTCCGACATGAATACCAGGCTATTTTGCTGCCAACAGCACGCTTCACCCGCCACACAACTTGCAAAACAAAGGACCACACGGCATATGGTAAGAGAACTTTCATTCTTCAGCGCCATCTACCATGGTAACGATGCATTTCCCTTCACATGTTCAGAGGACTTTTTCCCTCCATTTCCATCAGGAATCCGTCCCTGCGGTTTTTCAATTTCATTAATATTCACGCGGCATAGCCAGCGACCCAGATGGTGAGGCACAAAAAAGCATACAAACGATTAGTAAATATTAAGCCGTTTGTCAGCTATTACCTTCACCTTTTTAGAGTTACACTCAATTGTCTTTTTCAAGTATTGTTGTCATTGTGTTCTTGAATTCCCAGCAGACTTCCTAATCTTCTTAGAGTTTTAAGATATAAAATGGTGAGTATTACTTTGTGACCCTTACGTATGTGGCTGCATAGAGTATGTTTCTTGTTGTGATTTATGAGAATCCACGAAGGCAAGTAAAAAAACTGACAAGTACTGGAAGTTATTAGATGTGAATGCAGGGATCAAGGAAGTGAGGCGTCTGTCTAGGTTATCTTCTGAAGCAGTACAGAGGGTGTTTACTTTATGAATGGTAGGGGAGCAGAAGTATGGGGACATGTGCTGCAGAGCTAATAGGGTTGGTCGGTTTCGTATGAGCCAGGAGCACCTTGAGAAGTACCTCACATGTGTGTCTGGTATGACCAGCACACAGACAATAGTGGTGGGACAAGCGGTATCGTCCCACATTGCGGATAGCCTACATTAGGGGCAAGATTTCATTCAGGGGCAACCCTATTGTTCTCCTTTAATTGATAGGTCCTTAAACTACTGTTCTGCTAAGAGGATTATGACCCTGTGGGGATAATCTGTCCTTTTGATTGACAGGTTCCTAACTGAATGTTCAGTTGAGTGAATTTCCATGAAACCCCATCTACCCTCCTTCACCTCCTTCTGCTCCATCCCTCTTGGAACTCCCCTCTCTGATGCAAGCACACTTTTGAAATCAATTTGATTGACTAATTAATGAAATGGGATCAAATAAATAGCCCCCACCACAATGAGAAAACCTCTAGTACTCCTCCTTCCCTCCCACATTTGGAAATTGGCGGGAAAAAGACTCAGTTGATTGGCCAATTGGCAGGAACTCGATTACAGTGTATGGAAGATTGTTTAAGCAATTTTGAGAATGTGCAGAATATTCTTTATTTAAACAATTTAAAGGATACAAGGCGGTGTATTGAATACAGTTTATCTATTTAGTTCAAGAATATGTAGGGAAATCGATTGAAGTGTATGGAACATTGTTTAAGCAATTTAGACGCTCTGTGAAATATTATTTATTAAAACAATTTATGTGATAAAAGATGGTGCTTATTTATTTAGTTAAAGAATGTGTCAGGAAATTGGCTTCAGTGTACGGGATATTGTTTTTTTAAACAATTTACAGGAGACAAGGTGGTGTATGGAATATACTTTACTTAAATAATTTCTCAGAAGGTCGACTGTGGTATGGAATACTTAAACAATTGCAACGCCTTTTTTCTGATAGCTTATGAAAACGATGAGTAGGCTTAGTTTATATTTGCTGCTGGAGTCAGGGATGTTAAGGCTCTTACTTTTTATTTTCTTCGCTTTTCGAAGCATACTGGCACCTAAGTACAGACAGGAAAATCAGAACAATTACATAACTAAAAGTTCATGACATATTTCGAAACCCACTGCCACTTTCTGCAGATGGACAAATTACTAGAATTTCAATGGCTAACTATTTGTACAGATCGAGAAACATACAGCAGTCATATTGCACTGACAATTAAACCATGCAAAAGCGATCTATAGATAACGAATAGAATTAAGTGCGGTATAGTGGTCGCCGTTTGTCGTCTCCCGTGTGTGTATGTGTCTATCATCAGGACACCGCCATGAAGGTCAATTCCCTGTTTGTCTGTGTGAACCAACGTCCTGAAATATGCAGGTGGAGGTTTGCATTTCTCCTTTGAAGAAAGTGTTCCTGTTGGCTAATTCTGGAGCCAAAGGGAGAGCTGATTCAATTTAGATACAAAAAATCGACTGAAACAAGCCATTTACACTACCCTATAAAATTAATTGTTTAACAATTGTCAGGAGTCAAACCGATCACTTAAAACGCACACCTCCAACTTACGATGATCCTTCTTTGTAGTAAAACATGCTTTCAACATTTGAGTATCACACACAAACATGTATTCCATAAATTGTTTGAATAAACAATATTCCGCACATTGTCTAAATTGATTAAACAATATTCCATACAATGTAATCGATTTCCCGCGTTATGGTCAATCAGCTGAGTCTTTTTCCCGCCAGTTTCCAGGTCGGGATGGGGCACAAGAGGGCGCCACGAACTTGTAAGTAATTTTCAGCCAGGTGTCCGGATACTGTTGATCACATAGCGTATTTTTACAAAAGTGTAATATTACAAACACATCTGTAAAAAATTATTTTGTTGCCTGTTTTGTTCCTGTCTACATCTGACTATGATGTGAAATGCAGAATGAAACTGGTATTCAGTAATAAAAAGTTATGAGTCAGACTGTGTTTGTTTATTTGTTGAAACAAAATGGTGACGGTTCCTAAGACACGACATCATTTCTGAAACACTAATAATTGCCATAGAAAGATTCGACTGGCAGGACGATCAAAAAGCCTGCCCCCCCCCTCCCCCCCCACCCCCCTGACACACGCAACTTCAACCAATAGGCAATACAGTTGACCACAAAACCGATAGCCCTTTGCCACACCCACTAATTCACACTACCAGACATGAACACTCACCAGGGTCAGCAACTGAAATAAGTGAGATTGCTTCATGTTCCTTTTCATGAATAATTTTGGGATGCTTGGGAACGTGGACAAGAGAGGAGAGGTGAACAGCAGGAATACAGATCACTTCAGGTAACAGTAGGAAGCAGAAGGGTCGTCAATCAGAGGGGGAATTCTGAACATCCTCATGGTAATGTGAAGTAGTGGAGCATAGAGAAACAAAAAAAATAAATAAACAAAAGTGTTAATCAGTGGAGGTCGTATTGCCTTGCTATGTATAGGCAGCAACGAAAGAAAATAATTGGGCTCCATAACGTAATAGGTATACCTGGGGTCTAGGGGTAGCGTCTTTGAGTCATAATCAAAACGTACTCGGTCCTCGGGATATAAACTCGCTACTGCTTAAATTATGATTAATAATTAGTCGGCCGACGACAATCGGTATAAAATGTCACCCTCACTCTGCTAAAAGCTTGTGAAAGAGGGCAGAGGAACGGACAGAGTTTCAGGACACTCTCTTTCCCTTGGGTGGGAAGCTGCCCCTAAACGCGGAAGAATCAGGAATGGTCATTGGCATAAGGCTGCAGAAGGGAATGAAAACCACTGCATTAAAGACACATAACGTGTATCAACAGGGCATGTTACATGTAATAAAAAGTGTCATGATGATCTCACCATTGGCAAAAGGTTACGGAGTAGTCCCCCATTCGGACCTTTGGGAGGAGACTAAGTAGGGAGAGGTGACCATGAGAAAAAGATTGAAATTCAACGAAAGGATAACGTTCTACGAGTCGCGGCGTGGAATATCGGAAGCTTGAATGTGGTAGGGAAGCTAGGAAATGTAGAAAGCGAAATGCAAATGCTCAATCTATATATAGTCGGGGTCAGTGAGGTGAAATGGAAAGAAGACAAGGATGCTGCGCAGATGAGTGTAGGGTAATATCAACAGCAGCAAAAAATGGTGTAAAGGGCGTAGGATTTGTTATGAATAGCTAGACAATAAAACCATGGAAAATTTCTTTTACCCTACAACATAAAAGTTACAGGTCCTAAATTGCGTTTGAGAACGGCGATGGTAGCTAAAGAGTGTACTAGCTCCCATAGTAAGAAATATGAAATTTAACACTTACCGAACTGTGGGTAAATAATAATCTCATGGAATGAGGAGTCAAATCCTTAAAATTACACCCAAGATTTAATGGGTCAGGTGCATTATCACGCTAAAAATACGGAACAATGCCGCAGGTCGCAAATTTGTATGTAAAACAAGAACGACACTAGGTCGTATTCATGAACAGCTATAGCAATAAAAGAGAAACAAGCCTATAATGGTAATAAAATAGAACTCTCATGTGGTAACTTCAAATGTGGCTTTTTTTAAGAAACAGCTCCTTTCGACTGCATAAAAAGTCAGCTGGAGAAGAAAAATAACATTATACAACAGGAGGGAGCAAACTAATGCATGCCGAAAGAGCTGAGGCACACACATTATTTGACTTGCCATAGGGTATGGAGACGACACCCCTTAAACGCAAAATTGGGCCCGTTTACATGTGTCATATATGCACAGCACTTCGTTTTGCGGACGAATATACCGGACTGATGGAGAAGTCACTATTAGAGTCAGCGAACACTAGCTAGCAAACAAAAGGGTAAGTTGAGGAACATTCCAATTTCGCTGAACATATAAAACTTTCAGGCTATCAGTCCCTCAGTCTGGATAATCTGATAACCATACAAGTATAAAATAAATGACGAAAATAAAATTTGCTTGAGGAATTCGAAATTACGAAACATATTACCTTTACGAGGCTTTTAAACGAACAGTTACTGTCGAAAAATCAGGCGTTTTTCGATGCTCTGATGCGCATCTTCAAATAAGTTTATGAATTTGTATTAGTTCAGACTCCGGACGTTCTTCCCGATTATATACACACAGCCTTCCATAGTCAGAAACCGGTTCGTCAACGTTTGGCGAGCTTCCTAGTACTATGACTCCATAGGCTTGGTTGTAATATGTTGTTCATATATGACAGATGTAAATAGACCCTATGTTGTGTTTAAGGGGCGTCGTCTCCATATGTCAAATCAGCGCTTTCGGCATGCAGAGAATTTTCTTCCTCCTGTTATATAAAGCGACGCTTTATGTATTTTAACTGTGTTGTGTACCTTCTCCATACGATTTTTCAATGCGGTTGACAGAGCCTGTATATTTAGGGAAGTCACAGTTGATATTACCATATGAGAGTTCTCTTTTATTATTTATTATTGTGCGTTACCATATTACTGTTAACTTTCACAAGGTAGGTATTTGCCTGTTTCTCTTTTATGACCATTGCTAATAATCTTGTATACGACCTAATGTCGTCCTTGTTTTAAGAATAAATTGCTACCAGCGACACAGAACCGTATTTAAGCGTCGTAATGCACTTGACATTATCTTTCCTGGTTGTAATTTTTAGCGTTTGACTCCTCATTTCATGAGATTAATATTTACCCGTAGTTAAGACACTGTTAAATTTCATATTTCATATTATGGGACCTAGTACGCTCACAAAGTACAACCCTCTCACCCAGAAATGCAGTTTAGGACCTGTAACTTTTGTGTTGTAGAGTTACAGAATTTTTACTTGGTTTTGTTGTCATGGAGTTCTTGTATATGCCCATTATATTTGTACCGGGTTTTGTTGTTTTCCTAGATTGTCTGAAGACGTCATTCCATGTATATGAAACCGACCGCAAATGAGAACCTAATGATACTACCTTTATTCCAAACATGACTTAATTCTTTCTATAAGATTACTGTTGTTGCATTACCAATGCCACAAAGTTTGGGAATGGAGTGAAATAACTGCTACTGTAAACTACTATGAAGCGCATGGCAGACAGTCAGTTACTAAGTGTGCCCCATGTTGGGACAGATTCTTCATCTTAGTTGTGGGTTGTTTCACGAAGACTAAAAGCAACACTAAAGAAATGTAGGAGTTGCATATTGTTCTTGTAACTGACTGGTATTGATGACTGAAATATCGTACGGTTATGGTTATGATGATTAAATTTCTGCAGCCCTCGTTGGAAAGTAAGAGCAATTCAGATCATTTTTTCATATTCACAATTTAAATTCACATTCTGTGGACGGAGACTAGGTATTATTTAGTGATCCTGAGAGAGTTGCCTTCAATGAACCATCTCGAATTCTGTCTATTTTTTGGCCTAGGTAGACCACTATGAACAAAATTTAAGTAATGGTTCTTATTACATGTTTTCCAATAGTTTGCGTTTTGATAATCAAAGAAATGTGCCTTTTTTTTACCTTCGAATATATGTTATACGATTTCAGACGCAAAGAATCCTTCTAAAAGAAAAAAGAAAAATATGTTGATACTTATTTAGATGTATGTAGTGCTTAACGGCTGTAACACTGTAGTCCAATCTTGGAAACTGTCTGACCCAATGAAGGAAACAGTAGCCTTGATTGGGCCGATGACACACGTCTTTAATTTTCAAATATTTCTTTAACAATGAGTATTTATGCGTCTAACATAGTGAAATGCTGCATATAAGGTTCAAGTTACACTGAAAATAAAATACTTGTTAGAATATTTCACGATTTTATTACATATTTTCCTTAGGTGGCCCAATGACAGCAACCTTCTCGTAATACTGTTCTTGAAACTTGGTAAATAGGCTTCCCCCAAGTATTTGAAGTCTGTCTTCAAAGATCTGATAATTCGGATCTTTTAGAATTTTAGTGACGATTTCGTGTTTGTCATACAAGCCTGTCACCATATCCCTTTTTACATCTGTTTGGTCTGGATCCCACACGCTGAAGCAATATCATAGGGTTAGACGCACTACTGTTTTCTAAGCAGCCTCCTTTGTAGAGAGACTGAATTTTCCCAGTATCCTATCAATAAACACAAGTCTACCTGCTGTTATATCTGTGCTGTATTCCATTTCACATCAGCGCCAGTTGCTACACCCAGTGCTCTGTATTGCGATGAACAGTTGCAATCGTGACATTGACGATGTATCCATAGTGTGCTACGTTCCTGCTTTTGTATAATAAACAGTTTTACATATCCTGAACTTTTAAGAGACGTTAATCATTGTGGCACTACGAAATCATATCAAGCTCTGCCTTGATATTAGTGCAGCTTTTTACAGGTAGTACTTCGGTATAGGTAAGTCCTCTGTATTCATAAACTGAGAGCTTACAGCTAGTAATGTCTGTCAATTTATTATCATACAACATGGACAGCCAAGGTATCAATACACTTCTCTGGAGCTTGGCTGATATTAATTCTATCTCTGTCAATGACTCATCATGTAATTCAACCTGAATTCTTCCTATCAAGAAATGCTTAGTCTTATCATAATCTTCGGTTGCTTCTCCACATGATCATACTTTCGTTAAAAACATTACACTGAGGTGACAAAAGTCATGGAATACCTCCTAATTTCGTGTAGGACCTCCTTTTGCGCGACACAGAGCAGCAGCTCGACGCTGCATGGACTTAACCAGTCGTTGAAAGTCCCCAGCAGAAATAATGAACCATAATTGAGAAAGTGTTATCGGTGTAGGATTTTGTGCACCAACTGATCTCTCCATTATGTCCAATACATTTTCGATGGGACTCATGTATGAGGACCTGGGTGGCCAAATTATTACTCGAACTGTCCAATACTTCAAACCAACCTGGAACAATTGTAATCCACGGTGACATGGGGCACTGTCATCCATAAAAATCCCCTCTTTGTTTGAGAACATAAATGACTGTTAATGGTCTACAAGTGGCCGAACATTAACATTTTCATTTAATGACTCATTCAGTTGGGCCAAAAGGCCGAATCAATTCCATGCAACCACATCTGACACCCTTATGAAGTCACACCCAGCATGCGTTGTGACTTGTTGACAACATGGGTCCTAGGCTTCATGGGGTCTGCGCCGCACTTGATCGCTAACATCAGCTCATAACAACTGAAACCGGGACGCATCTGACTAGGCCACGGTTTTCCAGCCGTCTAGGGCTCAATCGATGTGATCAAGAATCCAGGAGAGGCGCTGCAGCCGATGTCCTGCTATTAGCAAAGGCATTCCCGTCTGCTGCCATAACTCACGAACGGAAAATTTCGTCGCACTGTGTTAAAGGATAGATTTGACGTACGTCCCACATTGATTTCTGAGTTTATTTCGCGCAGTGTTGCTTGTCTGTTAGCACTGACAACAGAGATGTCAGCAAACGCCGCTGCTCTCGGTCGTTAACTGGTGGCCGCCGGCCACTGGTGAGAAGCAATGCATGAAATTTGGTGTTCTCAGCACACTTCTGACTGTAGATTTCAGAATATTGAATTCCCTAGCGATTTCCAAAATGTAAAGTTCCATGCTCCTGGGTCCAACTGCCATTCCGTGTTCAAAGTCTAGTAATTCCCGTCATGATGCCATAATCGCGTCAGAAACCTTTTCACATGTATTTCCTGAGTACGAATGACTGCTCCGTCAAGGCACTGAGCTTCTGTACCTTATGTATGTGATATTACCGCCACCTTTATAGGTGCACATCGTCATCCAGTAACTTCTGTCTCCTAAGTCTAATTAGCTCCGTGTTAATTTTCCCCCGTCTACCTAGAGGCATACCGGCCGCGGTGGCCTAGCGGTTGTAGGCGCTCAGTCCAGAACCACGCGACTGCTACGGTCGCAGGTTCGAATCCTGCCTCGGGCATGGAGGTGTGTGATGTTCTTAGGTTAGTTAGGTTTAAGTAGTTCTAAGTTCTAGGGGACTGATGACCTCGGATGTTAAGTCCCATAGTGCTCAGAGGCATTTGAACCTTTTTTTGAACTTAGAGGCATGCTGAAAATATTGCGAGGCGGCGACCTGTTCCCAGCCTTACTTCACAGTCTATTAGCATATCGAACTTCCGTTACTTCATTTTATTTCCGTATCGCTCTGTGATTACCATGCATTACTAGTAGCTTTACGGGTGTAATTCTAGTTTAGGATACAGCTGCGTTTTGTTAACATTCTCACTTCTCAAGCTGCGACATTATCGGTCATTATAGACCTAAACCGGTTATCTGTTGACGAAACGTTTGTGACCATGGACGTAAAGTAAAGGAAATTTAGCCTCACTTCTGTTAACGTTCAGATTTATCTGTTCACATCTTGGCTTGGCACGTGGGATTTCCTATAACTGTGGAACAGGAATCTTGCCACGGCCCACGGAGCGTCGGGTGCATCAAATGCCGCTTTCGTTAATATCTACCATCTCGAGGAAATGACGCTATGGCTAGCAGCGGCCCGTAGATTACCTGATGGTCGCGTCTGGTCAATGGGAAACGAACCTGAAGCGCACTTTCCGTACAATGACAACTGGTACCTCATAGTGGTCTGTTTGATACTCGACCTCATTGAAGCCATCAAAGGGCGGTTTTTGCCGTTCACTGGGATACAGCCTGCCATGTTTGCTCTTGTGGTGCCGTCTTATAAGCCAGAATTACTCTCCCAAGAGCTCTTCAGAAATCTTGTCGGTTCACCTTCCGTGGAGAATTGGCCTTGAGAACTTCATCCGGCCCCTGCTCATTACTGAAACTACGGTTTTCATTGGTTCATGCACATTAAATTATATAGTGGGAGACAGGGAATCATTTTTCGTGACTGGGTTTGACGGTTCACTTTGACTGTTTTAGTGACTGGTCTTCATTTAAGAGATATAGATAATTACTATTAAAAACAGTCTTGACCACAATTTATTTAATAAGGTGACCGGTTTCGACCACTACTGTGGTCATCTTCAGACCATTGAGTAGGAACCTCTTTGTTGGAGGTTCCTACTCAATGGTCTGAAGATGACCACAGTAGTGGTCGAAACCGGTCACCTTATTAAATAAATTGTGGTCAAGACTGTTTTTAATAGTAATTATTTATAAGACATTGATCACTGCTGTTCCCACAATGCATTCAAAAGTAAGAGATATAGGTTAACTTTTTCGCAACTTAGAGATTATTCAACCACGTCGGTTTCGATAAGATGATGTTTCTGGATTCACGCAGTCAAAGCGCTAATCCATTAGCAGCTCTCACGCCTTAGCAGTCGGCGCCACCATCTTCGGCTTCGATTACTTTAATGGGATACCGTTCTTGATATCACAGTACTTTTATTGCTTCAAAATTATTTCATCTATTATGTATTTACTGGAAGAGGGTATAGTGTCTGTTTGCAACACATCTGGTCTATTTATGCTAATGTATGAAAACACTTATAATGGTTTCAAAAATGCAGAGTTACTAATTCTGCAGCCTCATTACGAGTGAATATCAAAAATAAACGACCAAAGGAAAACGCTGTTACTTAGATCTTTCATTCAGTATCCTTATGTATTTGTTTCACCTCAGGTTGTTAAATGAGAGTGACAATAATCCTAAAGTCTGATTTTAGGTACGCTGAAGCGAAGGCAAAGATCTGAGACCATCATTACTGAAAAAGAGTATCGAAGCACAAAGTGCCATGCTGAGAATGAATGCAAGTTACAAATCTTTTTCCTTGCAAAATTTTCATGTTCTTTTTACGTAATTAAAAGTTTGCAGAGATTCATTAATATTAACCTTCGGAAATCTTTGAATAAATCGCTAGAAAATTTCAACGCCGCGTTTTTGAATATTCATGCAATATTTCCAGAATGTAAACTCGAGAAACGTACGTTTTTACACATTCCCTGGTACTCAGGATTGGTATTCAAAGAAGCGTTATCTTATTTTTCTTAATGGATCCCGAGCCTCAGAAGCTGCGCAATTAGAGCAGATTTTCTTTGTGTGCGAGGCTAGATATGTAAATGCGACGTCGCAGCCAGTTAGGCTAATGCCCCGGTCGGGGTCGCGACTGTGTTTGTGCAGCGAAACTTGGCGCGGATCTCTTAATAAAGACTGCGCCTCTCCTCGGCGGCGGCGAGGTGCTCTCCACTCGCCGACTTGCTAACGAATTCACTCGCGATTAAAAGAAATACAAGAAGCAGGCGGCAAAAGGAGCGCGGCGTCTTTCATGTGGCGGGCCTTTGAGGCTCGGGGCGCGACGCTCCGTCACGCCGCTGTCTCCAGAGCCGGCCTCCGGCTGCGCCAAAGCGTGGCAGCGCGGCCCGCCAGCCGGCGCGGAAGCTCACTTAAATAAAAACCTGCCTCTGAAGTCCGCTGCCTGGCAGCAGGATTCCAGCACTCTCTTCTGAGCTCGGGGAACGGTACACGCAGTAATTAAGAAATTGCAAAGCTAGTACAGCTAACCCGATGCTAGCCGTATGACATCATTACGTGTCTTACATACTCAGGTTACAAAAGTCATGGGATACTTCCTAATATCGTGTCGGACTTCCTTTTGCCCAGTATAGTGCATCAGCTTGACTTGACTTGGACTCAATAAGTTGTTGGAAGTCCCCTGTAGAAATTCTTCGCCATGTTGCTACTTTACCTATCCATAACAGTTCAAGTGCTGTCGCTGAAGGATTTTGCGCACGAGCTCAACTCTTGATTATGTTCCATAAATGAGGGTTTTCTCCTTCATCCAGAATATCCCGGAATGATTGAGGCTCAGATACGTTGACCCGAGTCCTGAGGGGACATGGCCCTTACCCTACACACCTGCACCGCTTTGGCGTCAACCAAAGTGATATGTGTGAATCTGGCCAACATGGATCCCCCGGAAACATAACGCTAAAATGAGCCACACTCTCATACCTAAGGCTGTCGTCAGATATCGAAGACATAGCGCAAGCTTTAAGAGACACAGATAACTGGAGCATGCTTAACTGCATCAATGTTGAAATATCAAGAGCCCTACACAAGACTTATAAGCAGCAACGACCATATCCAAGATCGCGACCCGAAACACACTCTACACGACAGCATGATGCATGGGACCGCAGATATTCTAACACTGTTATGGAAACAGATGAACAGATAGACACAGATGATGACGTAAACACTCCACTATCATCAGATACATATACGGCATAGTAGCAGATGACTCGACAGCAACAATACTACAAGAAACTTCCTTGCAGATTAAAACTGTGTGTCGGACCGAGACTCGAACTCGGTACCTTTGCCTTTCGCGGGCAAGTGCTCTCCGCTGTAGAGTAAAAATTTCATTCTAGAAACAACCCCCAGGCTGTGGCTAAGCCATGTCTCTGCAATATCCTTTCTACCAAGAGTGCTAGTTCTGCAAGGTTCGCAGGAGAGCTTCTGTGAAGTTTGGAAGGTAGGAGACGAGGTACTGGCAGAATTAAAGCTGTGAGGACGGGGCGTGAGTCGAGCTTGGATAGCTCTGTTGGTAGAGCACTTGCCCGCGAAAGGCAAAGGTCCCGAGTTCTAGTCTCGGTCCGGCACACAATTTTAATCTGCCAGGAAGTTTCATATCAGCGCACACTCCGCTGTAGAGTGAAAATTTCATTGTAAAACAATACTACAAGTAACACAAATATGGAATTTAAAAATAAATTTGTAACAACTGCAAAACAACGTATTTTCCTGTTTTCACAAAAAATACAAATAATTATTTAGATGCTAAAGTTAAAATCTTCGGTATTGTTAGGCCGCGTCATATTTCCTTCTAAAATAATCGACGTTTCGACCCCTCTGCTGAGATCTTCTTCAGGATGTTTCGGTGTCCACTACTACTACAACACCGTCAGAGCCCAGTGAAGCGTTCTCTTGTAAAGGAGAGTATTCCCGCGTTTGCGCTGGAGAAGTGGGACTAATGGTTCAAATTCTTATGAGTTTCATTGGTGGGTTATCGTTATAAGCTAATCTTCCCACGCTGATGCCGAAGAAGGGGCGTTATTGGCTAAACTCTTGTGGATACTATTGGTGGCCAATTGTTATTTGATAGAAAGGTACTATTCCACACTTACGCTGGAGAAGAGTTATTGGTCGAATTCCTCCAACTGCTTTTGGTTGGACATCATTGGTTAGATGCAAAACATCAGTTTTGTAGAATTAAGGTTCATTTCAACACCCGTACCTCCCTAACGAAGCATTTGCGGACCTATGTTCATATAACATTTTTTGTTCAGAAATACTTAAACTATTACTGTTTACTATTAATAATGCTATTGATTTCATTAAATAGCGTCATAAGTGGTTTCAAACTGAGAAGCTCATCATCAGATGGCTGTTCTCAAGATTTACAAGATGCACTATACATAATCATCAGTTTACGAGATATTTTAAAAGTTTTAATAAGAAAATATACAGACAGAATGATAGGTTAGCAATGGGTAGCAGCCCAGCTAGGAAGTTAACAGACATTTACATAAACCATTAGAGCACACATTTTTCAAAACTAACCGTCACATCAACAGCAAAGTCATCTACTATAAAAGGTATCTAGATGATACAACTATTCTTCTTGATGGCTCCAATCGAGAAATCGATACATTAGGATCCAAACTGAGCAGCATGCAAAATAACATAAGATTCATTGTTGAGCATGAATCCAACAACAGAATCAATTTCTTAGTTTTAAAAATTTCCGGCAAAAACCAGAAACATCACTTTGAAATTTACAGAAAGCAAACAGCCACAGGTGTGTGCATCAACAGCTCATCTTGCCATCCAAACCACCATAAGATGGCATATCTCAGGTGCATGCTGAATCGCCTGCAAAAAATTCCACTTGAACCAGTTGAACAACATAAAGAAATCAATATCATCAAAGCTATAGCTCTAAACAATGGATATAAGGCACACATGATTGATAAATTATCACAAAAAATCCAAAAAACAGCAGACAACGAAGCCCTACACCAGACACCTATGCAGTCAACACAAAAGACAGTAGAAAGCAGCAAAAAATATGTCTCACTTCTATGGAGCATATCCCATAAAATATCTTTTCAAAAACACAAACATCGACATAAGCTTCCACGCAAATCATAAACTTCAGCACCTAACCATTTATAACATAAAGAATAACAACCCCCGATAGGAAAGATCAGGTATATATAAACTCAGATGCCAAAATTGCCCCTCTTTCTATATTGGAAAGTGGGAGAAACTTTGAGATCCGATTCAAAGAACATTTAGATGCCATACGTTTCAAAAATTCTTCAAAATCTTCATTTGCAATGCACACAACTCTCAGTAAACATGGAATAAAAAACACTGAAGACCAAATCCAAATATTGCATCAAACTGAAAAAGGTAACCTCATGAATCTGCTTGAAGACATAGAAATATATACACATAAAAGCAAATCACCACACCATATCCTCGATGAAAAGACAGAGCTAGCTAATGCAACCGTTCTACAAAATTGCACTCACCCATTTTCAAGTTTAAAACATAAATCAACACTACTCGTTTTAACAACAGTATTCAATCAATAATCCAAACGAAATATTACAACATAATATGACTGCCTGCTCAGTCACACATTACTGCATCTGTAAAACTGATTAAAAAGGAACCAATACCATTTAAGTAACACTCACACAAACTGGTTACTGCACCTTCCAACTTTATTCATAATTAATGCTCACTGAATATTTTATGCTCACAATGTAACGTTTATTCTTTGTAATATAAATGCTTGTAATGTTACCGTGATTCATTGTAAGAAATTCCACCGTCAGATCAAAGCAATATATACATTGTAATACATGAAATTCTTTGGCACTGTTTTACACCAAAATATAGGTGCTTTCTCAGTTATACATTATAGCAACTGTAAAACTGATTCAAAATTTCAGTGCGCCATACTATGTTAATATAATTTCTACTGTCATATTATTCATTTTATCTCATCTCAATGTTGTTCCCTGTATACAGCAAAGCATTTACTTAATACCATGTAAGAATCATTCACACAAACTGGTTACTACATCTGTCAACTCCATCTGTAATATTATATGCTCATAATATAAGGTTTATCTCTGTGTTTTAATTGTTCATGACGTTATATTTATTCTTTATATTCATTCATACTGTGAAATCAAAGTAATCCATATCTTGTAATATTTCTGAGAGAGAACATCTCTAGCACTGTTGCACTTGTGAAACCGCCATCTTTGTGTCAGCATTACGTGTGGCAAATACTTTTGTGTGTGTATGTGTGTGGTAATTTGCACAATATGGTGATACACAAATCATGTAAGTTCTGCATATACTTTGCAATATTTCGAATACAATCCTGCAACTTTGCAACAAAATTTCGCCGAATTTTCGATGTAAGTACTTAATCTCACATATTTGTTTCCTCAGTATTACATCGTTTGGAGGTTAGTTATGTTGACATAGGGCGATTTTAACATTGTTTTCTACCGAAGGGCACCAACACACAAATAATATTTCGCTACAGTGGGAGAAAAAAATCGTAAACTGACGATTATGTAAAGCCCATCTTGTGAATCTTGTGATCAGCCGTCTAATGATGAACTTGTCAGTTCTTAACCGATTACTGCGCTATTTATTTAAATAAATAGTATTATTAATAGTGGCAGGTTGCTGTCTTATTCTTTGTAAGAATCAAGTTAGATTTACTGTTTACGTTGGTCGGCTTTCTACACACTCTGTGAGCTAGTGTTTTACCAGATCTTCGGTATACACACCTAGGAACAGGATACCGACCTCGCTCTCAGACTCCAAGGTAAATTTGATTTTGAGGTGAACCCTTCTCCAGCGTAAGTGCAGAATACTGTCTTTCTATCCAATGAGGATAGGCCACCAATAGTATTCACAAGAGTTTAGCCAATAATGTCCCTTCTTCTGCATCAGCGTGGGAACGGAAGACTATGACCAAGGCCCATCAATGGTACCCACAACAATTTTAACCAATAGCCCCCCTTCTCCAACACAAACACGGGAAAAGTACCTCTTATAAGAGAACGCGTCTCTGGTCTCTGACAGTGTTCTAGCAATAGTGGACACCGAAACATTCTGAAGATGATCCCAGCAGAGGGGTCGAAACATCGATTATTTTAGAAGGAGATATGATGCAGCCTGACTACCTAGAAGATTCTAACTGTAATGACAACGGCCACGAAAGCATGCAGACTTACACAATTATTTACTTCTTTGGGTCATTATTTTCAAAGATGTAAATGTGTAATTTGTGAACTGCATAAGATGCGAATTGTAAAATAATGTGAGTTTTATAAAATTGTGCATAAAAATAGAAATGCAGTATAATTATGCATAAACACATGAACCTAAGCGCACAACATAGATAAGAAGCGCCCTTCTGGGACACAAGGTTCACCGTCACCTCTCGTGGCTGCTCTACTGCATACGGCGCGGTCAACTAGAGGAAGCTATTGTTGTTGTTGTTGTTGTTGTGGTCTTCAGTCCTGAGACTGGTTTGATGCAACTCTCCATGCCACTCTATCCCGTGCAAGCTTCTTCATCTCCCGGTACCTACCGCAACCTACATCCTTCTGAATCTGCTTAGTGTATTCATCTCTTGGTCTCCCTCTACGATTTTTACCCTCCACGCTTCCCTCCAATACTAAATTGGTGATCCCTTGATGCCTCAGAACATGTCCTACCAACCGATCCCTTCTTCTAGTCAAGTTGTGCTACAAACTCCTCTTCTCCCCAATGCTATTCAATACTTCCTCATTACTTATGTGACCTACCCATCTAATCTTCAGCATTCTTCTGCAGCACCACATTTCAAAAGCTTCTATTCTCTTCTTGTCCAAACTATTTATCGTCCATGTTTCACTTCTATACATGGCTACACTCCATACAAATACTTTCAAAAACAACTTCCTGACACTTAAATCTATACTCGATGTTAACAAATTTCTCTTCTTCAGAAACGCTTTCCTTGCCATTGCCAGTCTACATTTTCTATCCTCTCTACTTCGGCCATCATCAGTTATTTTGCTCCCCAAATAGCAAAACTCCTTTACTACTTTCTCATTTCCTAATCTAATTCCGTCAGCATCACCCGACTTAATTCGACTACATTCCATTATCCTCGTTTTCCTTTTGTTGATATTCATCTCATATCCTCCTTTCAAGACACTATCCATTCCGTTCAACTGCCCTTCCATGTCCTTCGTAGTCTCTGACAGAATTAAAATGTCATCGGCGAACCTCAAAGTTTTTATTTCTTCTCCATGGATTTTAATACCTACTCCGAAGTTTTCTTTTGTTTCCTTCACTGCTTGCTCAATATACAGATTGAATAACATTGAGGAGAGGCTACAACCCTGTCTCACTCCCTTCTCAACCACTGCTTCCCTTTTATGCCCTTCAACTCTTATAACTGCCCTCTGGTTTCTGTACTAATTGTAAATAGCCTTCCGCTCCCTGTATTTTATCCCTGCCACCTTCAGAATTTGAAAGAGAGTATTCCAGTCAACATTGTCAAAAGCTTTCTCTATGTCTACAAATGCTAGAAACGTAGGTTTGCCCTTCCTTAAGATAAGTCGTAGGTTCAGTATTGCCTCACGTGTTCCAACATTTCCACGGAATCCAAACTGATCGTCCCCGAAGTCGGCTTCTACCAGTTTTTCCATTCGTCTGTAAAGAATTTGCGTTAGTATTTTGCAGCTGTGACTTATTAAACTGATAGTTCGGTAATTTTCACATCGGTCAACACCAGCTTTCTTTGGGATTGGAATTATTATATTCTTCCTGAAGTCTGAGGGTATTTCGTCTGTTTCTTACATCTTGCTCACCAGATGGTAGAGTTTTGTCAGGACTGGCTCTCCCAAGGCCGTCAATAGTTCTAATGGAATGATGTCTACTCCCAGGGCCTTGTTTCGACTCAGGTCTTTCAGTGCTCTGTCAAACTCTTCACGCAGTATCGTATCTCCCATTACATCTTCTTCTACATCCTCTTCCATTTCCATAATTTTGTCCTCAAGTACATCGCCCTTGTATAGACCCTCTATATACTCCTTCCACCTTTCTGCTTTCCCTTCTTTGCTTAGAACTGGGTTTCCATCTGAGCTCCTGATATTCATGCAAGTGGTTCTCTTATCTCCAAAGGTCTCTTTAATTTTCCTGTGGGCAGTATCTATCTCACCCCTAGTAATACTCGCTTATACATCCTTATATTTGTCTTCTAGCCATCCCTGCTTAGCAATTTTGTACTTCCTGTCGATCTCATTTTTGAGACGTTTGTATTCCTTTTTGCCTGCTTCACTTACTGCATTTTTTAATTTTCTCCTTTCATCAATTACGTTCAGTATATCTTCTGTTACCCAAGGATTTCTACTAGCCCTCGTCTTTTTACCTACTTGATCCTCTGCTGCCTTCACTACTTCATCCCTCAGAGCTACCCATTCTTCTTCTATTGTATTTCTTTCCCCCATTCCTGTCAATTGTTCCCTTATGCTCTCCCTGAAACTCTGTACAACCTCTGGTTTAATCAGTTTATCCAGGACCCATCTCCTTAAATTCCCACCTTTTTTGCAGTTTCTTCAGTTTTAATCTACAGATCATAACCGATAGATTGTGGTCAGAGTCCACATCTGCTCCTGGAAATGTCTTACAATTTAAAACCTGGTTCCCAAATCTCTGTCTTACCATTATATAATCTATCTGATGCCTTTTAGTATCTCCGGGATTCTTCCATGTATACAACCTTCTTTTATGCTTCTTGAACCAAGTGTTACCTATGATTAATTTATGCTCTGTGCAAAATTCTACCAGGCGGCTTCCTCTTTCATTTCATAGCCCCAATCCATATTCACCTACTACATTTCCTTCTCTCCCTTTTCCTACTACCGAATTCCAGTCACCCATGACTATTAAATTTTCATCACCTTTCACTATCTAAATAATTTCTTTTATTTCATCATACATTTCTTCAATTTTTTCATCTGCAGAGCTAGTTGGCATATAAACTTGTATTACTGTAGTAGGCGTGGGCTTCGTATCTATCTTTGCCACAATAATGAGTTCACTATGCTGTTTGTAGTAGTTTACCCGCATTCCTATTTCCTATTCATTATTAAACCTACTCCTGCATTAACCCTATTTGATTTTGTGTTTATAACCCTGTAGTCACCTGACCAGAAGTACTGTTCCTCCTGCCATCGAACTTCACTAATTCCCACTATATCTAACTTTAACCTATCCATTTCCCTTTTTAAATTTTCTAACCTACCTGCCCGATTAAGGGATCTGACATTCCACGCTCCGATCCGTAGAACGCCAGTTTTCTTTCTCCTGATAACGACATCCTCTTGAGTAGTCCCCGCCCGGAGATCCGAATGGGGGACTATTTTACCTCCGGAATATTTTACCCAAGAGGACACCATCATCATTTAACCATACAGTAATGTTGCATGCCCTCGGGAAAAATTACGGCCGTAGTTTCCCCTTGCTTTCAGCCGTTCGCAGTACCAGCACAGCAAGGCCGTTTTGGTTAGTGTTACAAGGCCAGATCAATCAATCATCCAGACTGTTGCCCTTGTAACTATTGAAAAGGTTGCTGTCCCTTTTCAGGAACCACTCGTTTGTCTGGCCTCTCAACAGATACCCCTGCGTTGTGGTTGCACGTACGGTACGGCTATCTGTATCGCTGAGGCACGCAAGCCTCCCCACCAACGGCAAGGTCCAAGGTTCATAGGGTGGGAGGAAGCTATTATAGTAACAAAAACTACTGTTATATCTTATAACATATCACGTAGTTAATACCACAACATACATAAATATAGAAGTAGATACATTACAACAAAATATGCTAACCCAGAAGAGACAAACTCTAAGTGTTTTCCAAAGCCCTCCTACTTGAAATAGCTGGGTAAAGGGACCTCTTTTGCCGTCTAAATCTTTGTTTTCGTGTATTATTTTCTTCTTAAGAATATAGGAAAATCTGTTTTTCTGCAGCTGTACTTGATGTATCTTGTGTTTTTATTAACTATGTAATTACATAAGAAGACAAATGTTCTAAAATTATGAAAATTGTCTGGTTTGTAGTAGCAGATAACCCACTATAATTACCAAGGTGGTGGGTCACACTGTAATTTTGTCCGCAGCTCGTGGTGTATTGGCTAGCTTTCCTGCCTCTGGATCACGGGGTTGCGGTTTCAATTCCCGGCTGGGTTAGGAATTTACTTTGCTCGGGGACTGGGTGTTTGTGTTGTCCTCATCATTTCATCTTCATCATTCGTGAAAGTAGCTTGATTGGACTATGTAAAGATTGAGACCATGTACAAGCGCTGATGACCGCGCAGGTGAGAGTCCCACAAATCAAACATCATCATCAATCTGTGATTTTAGTAAATAAATAAAGAAATAAACGTTCGATAAGGTTCACGTCGGGTGATCCGGGTGGCCAAATTATTCGCTAGAGTTATCCAGAATGTTCTTCAGACCAATCGCGAACAATTGTGGCCCGGGGATAATTCTATGCTTGTTTGGGAGCGTGAAGTTATTGAATAGTTGCAAATGGTCTCCAAGTAGCTGAACAGAACTCTCTCCAGCCAATAATCAGTTCAGCTGTACCAGAAGCCCCAGTTCAACCCATGTAAATATAGCACATACGACTATGTAGCCGCCACCAGCACGCACAGTTCCTTGCTGACAACCTGGGTCCAGGGCTTCGTGGGATCTGCGCCACACTCGAACCCTGCCATCAACTCTTACCAACTGAAATCGGGTCTCATCTTACGAGGCCACGGTTTTCCAGTCGTCTGTGGCCCACTCGGAATGGTCAGATGTCTAGGATAGGCGCTGCAGGCGACGTCGTGCTTTTAGGAAAGGCACTCGCATCGGTCGTCTGCTGCCATAGCCCTCTAACCTCAGATTTCGCGGTACTGTCGTAACGGATGCGTTCGTCGTACTTCCCACACTCTCCAGCGGTATTTCACTCATTGTTCTTTTCTGTTAGCACTGACGAATCTACACAAACAGCGTTGATCTCAATCGGCAAGTGAAGGCCGTCGAACACTGGGTTGTCCGTGGTGAGAGGTAATGCCTGAAATGTGGTATTCTCGGCACATTCTTGACGCTTTGGACCTCGGAATAATGAATTCCCTAACGTTTTCTGAAATGGACTGTCCCATTTGTCTGGTTTGAATTACCATAACTGGTTCAAAGTCTGTTAATTTTAGTCGCGCAGCCATAACGACGAAGGAAACCTTTGCATATGAACCATCTGAGCGCAAATGTCACCTCCACCAATGCAGTGGTCTTCTATACTTCGTGTAGGCGATACCACCGCCATGTGTATAAATGCAGATCGTTATCCCATGACATTTGTGAGAACAGTGTATAAATGACCGATTTCCGTCATATTTTTAAACAATACTCTGATAAACATTCGTATGGACATAGGCTGCACTTTTTTAAAATATACATGGTATATAGTTCATACATACTATACAAATGGGAAAGGTTATTAGCAGAAATTTAGAAAAGTTCCTGAGCTAGTTACTTCAAATTTTCTCACGATACTGTAATAGATATAGAGATAGAGAAATGATACGTATTTATATATATACGGAATAAAGCTATACGTGAACTACATAAAGAGGAAACATTCAGATGTTTACGTGATACCCTAATAAATGTTGTATCAGAGATAGGTAGCACATTTTTAGTATCTAGACGTACAGATGGACACAGGCGATTTAATATATATATATATATATATATATATATATATATATATATATATATATATATATATGTGTGTGTGTGTGTGTGTGTGTGTGTGTGTGTGTGTGTGTGTGAGGGTGTGTGTGCCTGTGTGGGTGTGTGTACTGTATATATAACGGGAAAACGTTGACAATATCCTCAAAAATTTCTTGACCGATCCACTTCAAATTTTTATGTATACATAGGCTGCTTATTTTTTAATATATATGGTAAATAAACATACGAGGAGAGTCTCTCTCATACCCTGTATGTCTATGATGCTAACCGATTTACCCGCTTATTTTAAGCGATTTCAACTCCCAATCAGGGTTTCGTTGGCTAAAACAATAAAGGAGTTTCGACGTCAATGGTAGGGCGAAGAGGAAATGGTCAGGGAGGTTAGGTGGGAGAATGTAGAGGGGTGGAAGCTGGAAATGGATAGAGAGAGGAGGGAGGAGGAGGTAGAGAGAAATAGGTAGAAGAGCTAACAGACGGAGGGGGAGGGGAAGGAGGCAAATATAGGAGAGAGAAGGAGATGGACAGAGGGATCTGCAAGGTGGGTGTTAGGACCTACATCCAGTTTCTATATAACGTTGAAGCACTGCTCAACAAGCACGTTACTAAACTTTACTTTGTTCTTATGGGACGAAATCTGTGGATGTGAAGGTAATTTTGAAATTATAGCTAGCGACTGTTATTGATCCTCGATTTTCACAATACGCTACCTATCCTAAAGTATCCGAACATCTATCAGTGAACACTAATACGTGGAGTACCCAGCATTCCACTTGATGGCGGTTTGAATTCTGCTGGGGATACTGTCAATCAAATGTCTGTATGTCTGTGGAGGAGCCCATTCTTCTTCAATAGCTAAAATCAGACTAGATTTCTTATCCAAATACGGCCACCGTATCTAAACTCGCCAGCAAGTGGCGCACTCATATGGTATTAGCACGATCCTCTCCAGACGGCGGTGATAAGTCAAGCAGTGTCGTGAAACAAAAACAGTCTTGAATCTCGTGTTTTCTTTCAGAACAGAGGTGAGTTTGTGGTACGTTTTAGTTACAGAATGATTTTCACAGTGAGTTATAAATATTGGGAAACCAGCTTTCTAGTCCCAGAAGGGCGGCATTTTTTGCTTTAGCTTGGATTTGTTTAACATATTCTCGGTACCTTTGTGAATCAAACACTGTCTGTGTTTCATTTTATAAAACGAAACACCTACAACCGCCCTTACTATGTTATTTATTATATGGCTACTAGTTTCGGTGCTTCAGTACACCATCTTAAGGCCTTAATTGACACTGACTTGGTTAAATCTAATCGTATACACTAATCATCAGCGGCCAACATCTATGAAATTGTTTTCGCGGGCCGGCCGGTGTGGCCGAGCGGTTCTACGCGCTTCAGTCTGAACTGCGCTACCGCTACGGTCACAGGTTCGAATCCTGCCTCGGACATGGATGTGTGTGATGTCCTTAGGTCAGTTAGGTTTAAGTAGTTCTAAGTTCTAGGGGACTGATGACCTCAGATGTTAAGTCCCATTGTGCACAGAGCCATTTCAACCATTTGTTTTCGCGGACTACCTGTAACAACGATGTGTGCCCAACCATTAACTACCAGCTGAAAGGAGAAACATTCGAAACAGAACGTCCAAAGATATGAGTCAGCGAATACTCTGACTCATACCTTCGAACATTCTGTCTTGAATGTTAATCCAGTCAGTTGGTAGTTGATGGTGTAATGAAGTACTGAAACTGGTAGCCTTATAATAAATGACATCGTAAGGACGGCTGCGGATGTTCCATTTCATTACATAAGTGAATAGCAGAAGTAACTGAAACCTCCAATAAGAAGAATCGACATACAAAGAAAAAGAAACTACAATTCAGGCTGTTCTCAAAGTATGGCCTCCATGCCGGATCTAATTATGGACCTGGAGCCATATTGGGTAAAGTATTTTCGACGCATAATATAGGCAGTGTGACCCTGCTTCTGCGGTCGATAACCGTTTCATATCACATCAGGAAATTCGATCTATACCTTTCAAAGAACCAAGCATTGCCACCTGTCGAGGTTCAGCTATCCTATACGGGCTTGCTTTGTTAAGATATTATTCTAGAGTCACATCAGAAGAAGCAAAACAAGCAGGAATCAGCAAAAAGAAAAAGTACAGGTAGTGAAAACCGAAGAAGGGAAAGAAAACTTTCTTCCCCTGAATCCTCTGAAGATTTTGATGTTCAAGAAGATTTAGATTCAAATTTTGGTAACGAGTTGTTGGTGATTTTACACTGTTCGGTCCACCTCTCACAGCAACTACTCGTCAGTTCCACATTCATAGCCAGCAGTGCCAGTTAAATTGGAAGCTCCGTTCCGATGAATCGTTGCACACCACCTGAACACAGTATTGGCCATGGCAAGAATCAGTGAGAAAGGATTCAACGACGATCTGGCGCTTCAAAGAAAGATTTGCGGAAGACCAAGCAGCGTAACCCACTTGGACAGCGGCCGACTTGAACAATGCGGTGTGACGCAAGGCAACGGCAGATTTGGCACGGCAATGTCTTCAGCTGGTGAGACGGTAAGATACCTCTCAGTACCAGACCGTACCGAAGTAAATATGAATGACCACATGGAAGCTATTGTGGAAAATACAATGTGTTTATTGTGGAATCAGTTTTGAAGAATTTTTTATTAAATGACAGAGTATTTGCGGTTAACTGTGCCATTTATTACAATTTCCAAGATTGCAATTTCTACTTACGTCATTTTCAAGTGTTCAAAAGCTGTGGAAGACACAGCAGTCGTCAACATCAATCAAATACAAGCTGGAACATTGACCCGAAAACGTAGAGTAAATTTCTTTAATTTCACGTCTATGACCACAAACATGTAGGTCCTCAGACTACCAGTTTCGGTCAGCAATGACCGTCTTCAGATCTGTTTTATAAAAGTTATTTTGTTAAACACAGAAATATATTAATAAAATTAATGAAAAGGCTATGAGCCTCTATGTCTCATGCCAGCATATGTCACATGAGTCACAGAGGCTCACGTGCTTTTTATTTCTTTTCCCAGTGTTGACATGTGCTGTGTCATACAGCCGAGGTGCTAGGCGCTTCTACGATGTACCGATTCCACAGTACAAAGGCTGAGAGGGAGAAGACGCCCTGATCACCCGACTTCTATTCCGTGTGACCCGCTGCATCGGATCTGTGCTTAGCTTTTGGTACTTCCTCTGGTCTACAAGTTGACGTATCTTGTGCTCATTTGGGACAGACAGAGAAACCATCCGTGGGAGAGCATGCGCTGTGTGAAACAACCACATAATAAAATTCGCCGACTTAGAGGTTCTCGCTGTGCAGAACAGCGCCACACCCAGTTGTTCGGGGAATCCGTAGAAATTCTCAAACATGACAATGGTTTCAAAAGGAAACAAAGAAGTCTCGAAATAAACACTTCCTAGTTTCCCGTGCAGCAGGCGACGACCGTTACAGGTACCAATTGGAGATCGACGATGGTAATGACCAGGAAAAATCTCTCAAGACATTGGCGCGACGGGTAACTTACATAATGGATTTTCAGAAAACCGTTCATGTGGCATCAACTGTACAATTATATGGTTATTCTCTACCGGTTTCTATTATTTCTCATGAGAAAAATAGTGTAGATGATTGTAATAATCGGAACATACAACTGAACAACTGATGACACAAATATGCATTTAGCACATAATCAAACAGCTACAGAAAATCACCTACGAAAAGCTCTATTATATAATACACTGCTGTTGCAGGCTCGACTACTGTTCGTCAACAGTAATGGAGTGTCAACAGCTGACAATGTCATTCACATTTTCAGATGAAACGTCAGGGTAATCGCCAACAGAAGTATCTCGAAGATTCCAAGGCTGAAGGCAACAGGTAAAACGTCAACAACTGACCGTGAGAGTATCAACAGTTTTCTAGGTGCCAATATTATATACTTCCCGTAAATTAATAGTTTAGCGTAGGTGGATTATACACTGAAGGAAGGTCACAACACCAAGAAAGAGTTGTGCGACGTTGAGAGACGTGTTTTTATATCCGAAAGATGGTACCAGTCGCATAAGAGTAGAGCCAATATGAAGATGAAGATCAGGTTTGCTCTAAATACACGCTCTAATGGTCATGAGCGTTAGTTACCTTTGAGACTGGAGTTCGTGTGTTGATGTGAGTCAGGAATGTCCTTAAGATGACGAAGATACCGTAATCAACACCTCATTGAGTTTGAATGGGTTCGTGTAATAGGACTACGAGACGCTGGGGTGTTTTCTCTACGATGTTGCAGAAAGACTTGGCAGGGATGTAGCCACTGTAAATGACTCCTAGCTGCGGTGGTCACGGAAACGTAAGGTCGCAAGAAGACTGGGCTGCAGAAGGTTCAAATGGCTCTGAGCACAATGGGACTTAACATCTGAGGTCATCAGTCCCCTAGAACTTAGAACTACTTAAACCTAACTAACCTAAGGACATCACACACATTCATGCCCGAGGTAAGATTCGAACCTACGACCGTGGCGGTCGCGCGGTTCCAGACTGAAGCGCCTAGAACCGCTCAGCGACACCGGCCGGCTAGCTATAGAAGGCCACGTGGTCTACCAAGACGGAAGACCTTCGTGTTCGGGTGTGGCTCTGGCGGATCCTAGTGCATCAGTGGCCCTTTTTCTAGCAGGTGGCACCAGAGAGACACTGAGCTGTTACAAATTGAGTACTTCATGGACACCTTCCTTTAGCCGGCCGAAGTGGCCGTGCGGTTAAAGGCGCTGCAGTCTGGAACCGCAAGACCGCTACGGTTGCAGGTTCGAATCCTGCCTCGGGCATGGATGTTTGTGATGTCCTTAGGTTAGTTAGGTTTAACTAGTTCTAAGTTCTAGGGGACTAATGACCTCAGCAGTTGAGTCCCATAGTGCTCAGAACCATCTGAACCATTTTTTTGACACATTCCTTTAGCGTGCATTCCACTGACCCTAAACCGCCGCCATCTGCGGCTTCAGTCGTATCAGGCGAGAGCTCATTGGAGAATAGGCTCGCGGTCGTGTTTTCTGCTGAAAGCTGGTTCTGCCTCGGTGCCAGTGATGGCAGTGTGTTAGTTGGAAGGAGGCCAGATCAAGGTCCGCAACCAACTTGGCTGCGTGCTACACGTACTGGTGTTCGTTACGAGTTCGTATGAAAGCAGGAACACTCTCTTGGTTATCCCATCTACGTTCACTGCAAATTTGTACGTAAGTCCGATGATTCGATCTCTTGTACTGACATTCATGAACAGCGTTCAAGGTAGTGTCTACAA
The DNA here is from genome assembly GCF_021461385.2 of Schistocerca piceifrons. Classification (NCBI taxonomy): domain Eukaryota; kingdom Metazoa; phylum Arthropoda; class Insecta; order Orthoptera; family Acrididae; genus Schistocerca; species Schistocerca piceifrons. Next base: position 426,454,201 of record NC_060138.1, read on the forward strand.
CAGGATAACGTATGCCCACATACCGCTGTTGTAACCCAACATGCACAACAGAGTGTAGGCTTGTTGCCTTGGCCAACTCGATCCCTGGATTTGTCTCCACTCGAGCACATATGGGATATCATCGGACGACAACTCAGGTGACATCCGCAATTAGCATTAAACGTCCCTGTATTCACCGACGAAATGTAACTGCCGGCTGGTGTGGCCGAGCGGTTCTAGGCGCTTCGGTCTGGAACCCAGCGACCGCTACGCTCGCAGGTTCGAATCCTGCCTCGGGCATGGATGTGTGTGATGTCCATAGGTTAGTTAGGTTTAAGTAGTTCTAAGTTCTAGGGGACTGCTGACCTCAGATGTTATGTCTTATAGTGCTGCGAAGCATTTGAACCAATTTTGAAATGCAACTGCATTCCACAAACCGTGCAGCAGAATGCAGGCACTGTGTGCTTACATTCAACAATCTGTTGTTTAATTTACAAGCATTTCACAATGCAATGGCTAATCTCACATTTACATTAGCCTGTGATCTTGCAGTGTTTTTCATTTAACTATGTTAATAGTCAAATATATCCCAGAAATGTCATTGCTCTACATTGATTATTTTTTTGGTGTTGTGATTTTTTTCCGCCATTGTATATTGACTAACCTAACTAGAATACTAGCTTATGTAAGAGTGAGGAAACTAGAAATAAGGGAATAGTAAGGGTTTTCTAGGAGTACATTGCAACTAACCCGAAAGCTTTATCACCTTACGGACATTTAGACGAGTTGTTCTTTCACGTGACATCTATGTGTATTTCTTATCCCGCCAATACACCAGCTACGATAGCGTAGTGGAGGAATGAAGAGCAGGGCGTTGCTATTTAAATAATGTCTTACTACGGACAACGTTACTTTTTTTTGGCACTGACTGTCTAGCAATCTAAATGATGACCTAGTAAAGTAGCCGTCACTTTCGGAATTGAAACACCGCGTTACTTTAGCTGTATCCAGCTGTCGCAGCATAACGCATACGCATCTGCAGATGCGTTGTTGCCCTTTCCAGCGGCAGCTTCGCTATCATTTAAGCGTTAGACAAGAGAGTCGGCGAGATAATCACCGTAAGCGCGATAAGGACGGCGGACAGAGCCTAAATGATGCTCCGTCCAGCGATGTAGCCAGAGAATTACAACAAGTATGACAATGTGATTTAGCGGGGGCGGTGGTAATGCTGGGATTATTCGAGCAAGGGTGGTAGGCGGGCGGGTAGTGTCGGGGGTGGGGGGAGAGGGGGAGAAGAGCTGTGGTGTCGGGGGAAGCAGCAGCACAGTGGAGCGTAGAGCAGCCGATAAAGTTGGCGACTGGCGCCGGCGCGATAATACCGGGCATAAATCCGGCCAGCGCTGATTTCACTCGCACCTACCGACTCAGGCAGCACAGCACAGCCTATTCGCCGAGCTGCACCCTTTCCGGTCGATTCTGTGCAGTTTTGTACCTTCCGGCTGGTCTTGCACACACGATTCCCAACAACAGTAACTGAAATATTATTTACTGACTTAATTTATTGACGCATTTACACTGAGGTGACAAAAGTCGTGGGATACCGACACGCACATTTACAGATGGCGGTAGTATCGAGTACCTAAGGTACGAAGGGAAAGTGCTGTGGCGGAACTGTCATTTTGAACACGAAATGGTAGTTGGACCTAGACACATGGGACCTTCCATTTCGGAGATCGTTAGGGAATTCATTATTGCGAGATCCATGGTCTCAAGAGCGTGCAGAGAATACCACATTTCAGGCATTATCTCCCACCACGGACAACGCAGTGGCCGTGGGCCTTAAGTTAACAACAAAGAGCAGCGGCGTTTGTGTAGAGTTGTCACCGCTAGTAGACAAGCAACACTGCGTGAAATATCCGCAGAAATCAATGGAGAACACGCGACGAACTTATCCGTTATGACAGTTTGGCCATTTATCGTCAGTGGGCTATAGCAGCAGACGACCGGCACAAGTGCCTTTGCTAACAGCAGGATATTGCCTGTGTCGCCTCTCCTGGGCTGGTGACCTTGGACTCTAGAAGACTGGAGAAACGTGGCCTGGTCAGATGTCCTGATTTTAGTTGGTAAGAGCTCATGATAGGGTTCTAGTGAGGCACAGACTCCACAAAGACATGGACTCCAGTTATCAACAAGGTACTGTACTAGCTGGTGGTGTCTTTATAATGGTGTGAGGTGTGTTTACAATGACTATACTGGGTCATCTGGTGGAAATAGTTATGTTCGGCTACTTGCAAACCATTTTAAGCCATTCGTGGACTTTATGTTCCCAAACACGAATGGAATTCTCATCGACGATAATGTGCCATGACACAGGGTGAAATTGGCTTGTCATTGGTTTGAAAAACATTCTGGACTATACGAGCGATTTGGACGTCCAGATTACCCAACATGAATCACATCGAATATTTATGGATCATAATAGAGAGGTCAGTTCGTTCACAAAATCTTCACTGGCAACACTTCCGCAACTAAGGACGGCTATAGAAACAGCATGGCTCATTACTTCTGTAGTGGACTTCGAACAACATGTTGAGTTCATGCCGCGTCGTGCTGCCGCACTGCGCTGAGTGAAAGGAGATCCCACACTATATTAAGAGGTATCCCATCACTTCAGTCAAGTCAATGTGGTTTACTTGCCGATATGAGGGCCTTCACGCGTTCTCTAACGGCTCACCAGATTTTGTTAATGAATCAACATTACAATGTGCATACTACATGAGGGGTCGCTACTGATGATAACAATGGTGTTAATAATAGTCATAATCATAATATTGATTCATACTGCTAGGAAGGAAAAGAAATAGAATTCAGATAAACTTTCTGGTTTTCGCTCATGTATTTGCAATACTTCCAGAAAATCCGAAAGAAACAGTTAAATACACCTTCTGGTAAAAACAGGACATAGATATGGTCTCAGAATTTCAGCAGAAAAACAAAATTCTTGGCATATATAAAATATGCACTGAAAGACATAGAAACACAAATATTTATAATAGAGAGTGTTAGTTAAGGGGAGTTAGAAAGGGAAAACTTTTTTCACATTTTCGGAATTTTATCTCACTATAAATTTACAATTTTCCGAATGATGTTGTTGTTGTGGTCTTCAGTCCTGAGACTGGTTTGATGCAGCTCTCCATGCTACTCTATCCTGTGCAAGCTTCTTCATCTCCCAGTACTTACTGCAACCTACATCCTTCTGAATCTGCTTAGTGTATTCATCTCTTGGTCTCCCTCTACGATTTATGCCCTCCATGCTGCCCTCCAATGATAAATTTGTGATCCCTTGATGCCTCAGAACATGTCCTACCAACCGGTCCCTTCTTCTTGTCAACCTGTGCCACAAACTCCTCTTCTCCCCAATTCTGTTCAATACCTCCTCATTATTTATGTGATCTACCCATCTAATCTTCAGCATTCTTCTGTAGCACCTCATTTCGAAAGCTTCTATTCTCTTCGTCTCCAAACTATTTATCGTCCATGTTTCACTTCCATACATGGATACACTCCATACAAATACTTTCAGAAACCACTTCCTGACACTTAGATCTATACTCGATGTTAACAAATTTCTCTTCTTCAGAAACGCTTTCCTTGCCATTACAATGTCATCGGCGAACCTCAAAGTTTTTATTTCTTCTCCATGGATTTCAGACTCAAAATCCTAATAAGTCGTTCAATAATCATATTTGGACTCGCTTACCCAAAAATGTTTTCTGTTGGAATGAAGACACTAAAGTGAAGGGGGTGGGGGGGGGTTAGTGATGCTGTTATTACTTTTAATGATGGCAACATTGGCAATTAATCCAGGAGCAATCAGCATCAGAGAACTTGAACGGATGGACAAGGTTAGCACTACTAAAGCAGAGTATGCAGCACAGTTGGCCACTAAGGAGTGCAGAAAAAGGAAAAGAAGAAAAACATGGAAAAGGTGATGAGGATGATATACAGCACTGTGCAGGCTGCTTCTGAGTCACTAAAAATAAAAAAAATAAGCATATATTAAGTGAGTTACAGTCTTTTGAAACTGTAGAAGCCATTTCTGAAAATTTACTGTTGCATTTTTTCCCAAAATCTCAGATACCACTTCGAGTAGATTATTCAAATTTTCAGGGAGTAATAACAAACGTATCCTGAATCTACTGGGCTAAAAGAGGAACATAAAGTTATGTATAATTAAAATTATTTAGCATAACATACAAAAAAGTACACAAAATTTAACCGTGTGATTAAAAAATTGTAGTTCTGAAAGCAGTAGCTGAAATGCTATTATTGTAGTTCAGTAGACTCAGAACATACAGTTTAATGTCCTGTAAAATTTTTATTTCAATGGCTACAGTGTTTCCTGAAATACAGGGAAGCCAAGACACCAAATTTAACACTATCTTCCAAGTATCCTAGAATCTCAAATTACGAAAGAGAATTTACATCAAATTTGGGAGGTAATAGATGAAAACCTACGTCAGATTTGGAAGGTACGAGATGTAATATTGGCAGAAGTGAGGACATACGGTGATTCGTTCTTAGTTAGTTCAGACTAACACTGCGCCGCAATATTGCAAATTACCATCGTCCTGGGAAAAAGATATTCTTATGTGACAAACGTGGTCATTTCACAATGAAGTACTGTTTCAGGTGAGCCAATAATAAAGCAAATATCCGTTGGTTGTTGGATGAGACGATGTTGAGAAAACTGTATCGTCTTTTCTTAGAAATGTCATCGCTACATTTCTTCTGTGCACTAAGGGACTTAACATCTACGGTCATCAGTCCCCTAGAACTTAGAACTACTTAAACCGAACTAACCTAAGGACATCACACACATCCATGCCCGAGGCAGGATTCGAACCTGCGACCGTAGCGGTCACGCGGTTCTAGACTGACGCGCCTAGAACCGCACGGCCACACCGGCCGGCTACTTGTAGAACAGACTCATAATAAAGGAAGGCAATTGTCGCAAGCAAGGTCAGTGATTTTATTGAGGTTTTTCATGTACAGAGGAGAGTACTTAACGTTTTAATGAACAGTTATGATCCGTTTCGGTTGAATTAAGCCATCATCAAATCCAAAACTAACCGACGTCAGCTAGGATGCAGACGCACACTCGTTGATGCCATTGGTAGTAGTAACCCCGTATTTTACATTTATACCTAAAGATGGGCTAATTTAGCCCAAACCGGACACAACTATTTGAAACTCTCCCCTTTACATATTTACAAGTTTACTCTCGCACATACAAAGCGTTTCCAAATGCAACTGTAGATAACAGTGTGTTATATTTCTGGTTCTCGTGTTCATGTGCGTTTTCCTTACTGTTTATGGGGACCGTGTTTGCGTGAAAATAGCTGAAATGCCTTGTGGATTGTATTGTGCCCTTCGTCTGAATTTTGAGGAAAATTGTAATCCTACTATTAACTGACGTTCGAGAAAGAGGAAGTCGATAGCAACTGTCTGATTCTACGCTGTTTTCCATCATCCAACTCTACAGAGGACGTGAAATGTGTCTGTGCTCTTGACCTGTGTGGCATGATCTATGGTTTTGAAAGACGATGTGGCTGATGCGTTGAGCAACACAAATGGAAGGAAGATGGTGCTTGATACTAATAAACTACTTACATGAAACAAATACCTTCATGTCATTTAAGGAGAATCTGTATGTCACACCCCTCTCAGTGTCTCATCTATTCGTGGCGGCAGTAGCGCTATCTTATTTCCACAGTACTTTTACGCAATACATATGTCCAATTTGACTGAAATTTCTCCAGGTGTCCCCCAGTTACGCTTTTGTACCACACATTTGCACACTAAATGGTCAGTCATTGGGGTGCTGGGCTACCTTATCATCACAGTAAATTTTTCCGTTCAGTGTGATTTTGTAGAAATTCATTCATACGTTACAGAGATATGGCGATCCCCACCCCTCCCAGTTCTTTCCCCATCTCCAGGTGTGACAAAATGGTTCAAATGGCTCTGAGCACTATGGGACTTAACATCTGAGGTTATTAGACTCCTAGACTTAGAACTACTTAAACCTAACTAACCTACACACATCCATGCCCGAGGCAGGATTCGAACCTGCGACCGTAGCAGTCGCGTGGTTCCGGACTGAAGCGCCTAGAACCGCTCGGCCATCCTGGCCGGCTCCATGTGTTACATACCGTCGCGACTGTTACCAATAAGTATAGTGATATAGCAAAGTGTAATTTGATAGCAATATCAGACTTTACACAATAAATTTACAGGTCTCGTCTTCCCATTCCCACTCACGCTGCTAGTGGAAGTAACTGCACAAATAATTCATCAGGTATAAAAAACTTGAAATTCCTTCAGACGTTCCTAAGTGATGCTTCGATACTTCTCCGTCACCACATTTTCGCTCGCACTCCTATGACTTCTCACCCTTAGAGACACCTTCACAGGCTCGAGCTCATGAAAGTTTCTTAGTAATCAGATGAATAGTATAGGAACACACAGTAGCGAAAAATATATTCATTTTTATGTATGGGACTAGCCTTTTCCCCACAGCCTCGTCTGCATATATGTCGACATGTACGAGGGTTGGAACTTTAATAGTGACAGCTATTTATTTATAGCTCGTACGTAATAGATACGTGTTTCAAGCTTTTACTGACCTTGAAAGTAGTCACCAGCATTGTGTATAACGCGTAGCCAGCGATGTGGAGTTCTGAAGATGCTCTTAGGAGTGCCAGTTGTGTTGATAGTTCAGCCTATTGCCCGACAAATTTGTAGCAGTTCTAAAGCGAATGCCGTGAAGTGTTTCCTTCAGTATAGAAATCGGGTTGAACTTACGAGGACTTAAATCAGGTGTGGTGCAGTACGTGGTACAGCACTTAGCAACCCCATCAGTCAAACAAATCAGTAACAGCTTGCACTGTACATGCTTGAGAATTATCCTGCTAAATGATGATCAGGTCCTGCAGAAAGTGTCATCACTTCTGTTTCTAAGCTGGTCGCAGGTTGTGTTCCAAATATGAACAGCATAAAGACAGACGTTATATAGGACCTCACCATTATTTTGCAGGACTATGCTCAAGCACATACAGTGCAAGCTGTTACTGATTTGTTTGACTGATGGGACTGCTAAGTGCTATACCACGTACTGCACCACACCTGATTTAAGTCCTCATAAGTTCAACCCGATTTCTATACTGAAGGAAACACTTCACGGCATTCGCTTCAGAACTGCTACAAATTCGTCGGGCAGCAGACAGCGCCGCTCGAACTGTCAGCACAAATAGCACTGCTAAAAGTATCCTAAGACTTCCACATCGCTGGCAACGCGTTATACACAATGCTGGTGACTACTTTGAAGATCCGTAAGAGTTTGAAACACATATCTATTTTGTACGAACTGGGAATAAATAGTTGCCACTATTAAAGTTCCAACCCTTGTATTTTGAACACCCCACTTTCTCCTTCTCTCTTTGTCCATTTCTTTCCACCTCTTTCTACACCTCAGCTATCCACCTCCCCTCTCTGTGTCCCTTTCTTCCACCCTCTCTCTCTCTTTCTCTCTCTCTCTCTCTCTCTCGGTCTCTCTCAGACCGCATATTCTTCCCCCTTCCCTCTAACCATTTCCTGCTCTCCTCTCTTTATCTCCATTTCTCGTCCTTCCTTTTCCACCTGGCCACTATTCCTCTAGACATTCCATCTGCCTCATGGATCTTCTCCTCCTCGCCAATCACTGTCCATTTCCTCCTCTCTCTCACTCTGTCCATATTCTACTCTATCCATCTCAGCCTTTCTATGGTCACGGTCATCAGCCCCTGCAATGCATCTCAATAAAGCTGGCCCATACTGCTTCCACAACATGCATTTCATGCAGGATACGCTACATATCAGGAGCCCAAAATCATTTATTTGCCCCTGATGTACAGGCTGATATGTGAGGCAGTTTGCAAAAGCTGGCCACTACTACTGCAACAAAATCCACATGTCATTCAGGGCAGTCTATATATCTGGCCCACGAAACTGTTCATTGCCCCTGACATGTAGACTGCCCTAAATAGGAAGTTCATTTGACAGGAAAATATTGTTCCCACACAACACACCTCTCATGCAGGGCAGTCTATTAGAGGTTGGAAGAAGCCTGTTTTTGCCCACATCTCTAATTCCATTGGAGCTGGGGATTTATAAACAGTGCTTGCACTTGTGAAGCCTGCTGTTTCTGTCCCAAATTAAGTTGAAATCGACCCAGAGGTTTTGGACGACATCCCAGACATACACATACACACATATGCTTTACCTATATAACAGATTACACTGTAGGTCCTGATGCAGTTTGTCGGATGACAAGAAATTTAGATATGGTAAAGCTTCTGTGTACGACCTCCGAAAGCGCTATGTGGAGTAGAGCAGTAATGAGGTGTCAGACATTGTCTCCCTTAATACCGTTGCTTCTTGTCCTCTTAAAAAGAAGGAATTTGCTGCCGTGGCTGTCGATAATTCTGCCCATCCAATGTTTGATGTCGCAAATAAAATTCACACACACACACACACACACACACACACACACACACACACTCACACACAGAAAGACAGAGACAAATGGTCTGCCCCTTCGCACTGCTGGCTCCCTACGGTTTCATCACGTGTAACCGACGGAGACAAATGAGCGCGTTTTGTCCATTAGCGCCCCATGCCGCGTATTACGGGTACTCACACGGATGACCAAGATATCTGAATCAATTTATTAGCGGCTAAACAGAGGTTGCAGCTGTGACGGCCCCAGCGCGGCTGCACGCTCGACGTCACAGACCCCACGCCGCTCCACACCGCCTGTTTCAACCCCGGCCGCTAGGGGAGCTTTCGTCGCCTAATGGATGTGTCAATATTTGTTGCGTGTGGTCACCTAAATAATCTGCACCGGCTTTCCATTGATTTCTCTATTAATTTATCGATTAACAATGACATTTTAATGGCGCGTCCTCTGTAAGGGGTTATACCTGTGCGAAGAGGACCATAGATTTACAATAATTCCATACGATTTGTGTTGTCAATTACGAAACTCCTCTGTCAGTTACTGATGTCTCATAGCCATATCCGTACCGAGGTGAACATGTGGCATTGGGCACAACTGTCAAAGTCGCCCTCACACGAATACAATTTTTCAGTAATTAGTTCCAACATATTCTTAGGAAACTTTGTAATTTACAAGGTATGTTTCATAAAAATAAAGCATTATTAAAAATATTACTTAAATGAACTATAGAAGTAAGAACTATTTCTTGCAACAAGTTACGTATCGTAAATAAATTACGTTGTATGAACTTTGTAAAAAAGTTAAACAAAATCTGTAACTTACTGTTTATGGCAGTTAGTGTACTTTAGTATGACGTACAATAAAGAACCGAACTTATTTGATAGTCATCAATTATTAATATGCAACAATTATTTTTTAATAAAATACAAAATGACATAGTTAATTGTTCAGAAGATATTCCTTTACAAGAATGAATTTTTAATACAATTCCAACTTTCCATTTCCTTGCTTCGAGCAAAGTAAACTCATTGTTTGTGGCACTCATGGCAAATTTAGCAGCAGTGTCGTATTCCGTTGACTAGGTAACTGAATGTGAGTATCTACTAGAACTATGCTCGACTTTAATTTAAGTAGTGAACTTCGTGAAATTTACTCGACAGGATGATGCATTTACATATCCACAAAGCTATTTCGGTGTTTGGATAATCATCTCGTAACGGGAAGCTTTCTGTGCTTCATTATCTCTTTCTACCGGAATTACACAACCGATGTTTCTTTATCTAGCTCAGCTGTATCGATATTTACCACCGAAATTGCACATATAGTTTGCAAAATTAGAGATTGAGCTCTTATTTAATGTATCCAGACTGTAAATTAAAGTCAGATGAAATCGTGAGTTGCATATGAGATCTGTTCCCATTTTACGTACTATTTTATCAAATACTTAAATAATGTCGCTCCAGTCATCAGTTGGTAGACATCGTAAAAATTCGAAAAGCCTTCACCTCACGTTCGCTAACATTTGGCATTCTACGAAAGCTAGGGAAGTAGCAGCAAGTAATCCACTACTGAAAGAGAGCTAACTGCGTAGGCGGCAGTGGTATCAACCAAGCGCACTGTTGACAAACAACCCTTGTGATGCTTATTCGGATTTCACGTAGTCTTAAACGGGGATCAAAATTCCTTGCCCCTAAGATGCTATACCTACAATTTCTATTGTCAATTCACCGAACGTATGCCAAGGGTACAAGGAAGGAACGAAGAGTTGGGTTTAACGTCACGTCAACTATAATGTCATTAGAGAGAGAGCAAAATCTCGGGTAGCAGAAGAAAATCAGCCGTGTCATCTCACAAGATTCAATCCGGTATTTGCCTTAAGTGATTTGGAGAAATCACATGAAGCCTAGTCCTAAACAAACGTCTTACCAGTGTACCACCTCGCTCCTTTTAGTACCTGAAAACCAGTGAAGCGAGTGGTCAACTTATACCCGTGCTAAATGTGCTATCAAACACACGAGTATTTCAAGTTTATCTGTTCCCAAACGTATATAAATGCTCATAAAATAATTGTTTCCAAACTCAGTACGTCGCAAGTTTCTCTGCTATTTCTGACAATGGTTTCACTTCTAACACAGAAATGAATTACATCACTGTAGCCTAATTTCGCAACCTTTTAAATACCATTATCAGCCACATCTATCCATAAAGTATTACTTTCTGCAATATTTATGTGGATCCAACATGTACCAGCATTTCTTAAACAATGAAATGACTGCCGTTTCCGTACTTCCGCTTGCCAAAACACTAGTTATAGTATCTTGAACTATAAATAGAATAGTAAGTGTATCCACATTACATAAAAATCACCTTTCACGTGTTTCAGACGTAATTTTTCCTGGTATGTATGTGTTTTTGGCCTTTAATAGTGACTGTGTAAGTTTTGTACATTTATATTTTCCGTAGTGTAGGTGATAACCCCAGACAGAGTAATATGTGTGTAAAATTAGAGAAACGGACAGTTTAAGAAACGTGAAAGGGCGGAAAGAAAAGAGCATTGGTGCTAGATTTTCTGGACATCAAATATATTAATATGAAGATTCGAACGATTCAAGGATTAACAGTTAATAAAAACTGTGTATGAAGGTGAGATAAAGGACGTTTGATTCCATGTGATTAAAGCTTTTGGGATTCTGAAAGCGTTTTCCGAACATAGGAGAGCTGTTGTGTGAGCAATAAATTAAGGAAAAATGTTTCTTTTTGGTGATTTAGGGTACGTACTGGTTAGTTACTGAAAGATACTTTGTGAGGACATAGATTATTTAAGTTCTTTATGGATCATTTCTGTTTAATAATAGATTGCGCTCTTACAATTATATTTCGGGCTTTGCGACCAAATGTGACTGAAAGTGCACCTGGGGTCTAGGGGTTAGTTCCGCCTCGAGCGCCGAGCTGGGAGGTTGTTACTTTACCGTCTCACTCCAGCGTACCGAGCGTTTATGACTCTATTCTGGATGGCTCAAAGCCGCGTGGGATTAGCCAAGCGGTCTAAGGCGCTGCAGTCATGGACTGTTCGGCTGGTCCCGGCGGAGGTTCGAGTCCTCCCTCGGGCATGGGTGTGTGTGTTTGTCCTTAGGATAATTTAGGTTAAGTAGTGTGTAAGCTTAGGGACTGATGACCTTAGCAGTTAAGTCCGTTAACATTTCACACACATTTGAACATTTTTTGTATCTCTCATACCGATCGATGCTGAAGGTCATCCTCGGTAGTGAAATAATTCGGTTCTTTCTCCGAAGATGCTGTTCTGTAAGCTTCTGACACCTGTTACCGACCTGTCCCACAGCCGATTTTCTGACTACTGAACTAAGAGGTGGTTAGGCTTCAGTGTGATTTTTTGCAGCTATAATTTATTATTTTAGAATTATTGAGTGGTTTTTGTTTCGGATTTTGTGATTATGTTTTACCGAAAGCTCATCAGGACTCATCTGAGTGGAAAGTCTGTTCATAATAGACTATTTTCCTTTGCTAGAAATATGTTTCGTATTGTTGTTACTGTGAATGATTACAACATAAAAAAATCGTTTCCGGTCAATATTCTTACAAAATATCTGTTAGTTTTACGTATTTAAGAGTTTAAAATCATCAAATTAGAAAAGGTCGGCTCTGCTTACGTATATTACCTAAGTTTTAGCTGAAATTACTAGTAACTTCGCGTACTTTTTCTCGCAAATGGTTTACTTATTAACTATCGAAACGCGTTTAAAACAATTAAGTAACAATGTAAAGGAATTTTGTGAAGCCTGACGGTGCAAACCTTCTAAAATTTCATGAACTTACGGCTTACGCTGGCATCATTAGGCAACGAAGTCAGCCTGCATCTCTCTCGGTTAGGATTAGCAGGATCGATGTACAAACTGCTTGTGAGCTGCCGTAGTCAAGCGATCCCCGTCATCTCGATAAGGTTTTTTAATTCACGAAATTGTGCGATTTATTGTATCACAGATTTTTTTTCAAAACTCATGTTTATTTATGGATTATTTTGCAAATAATTCTATAGATTATTGATAGTAATCAGAGGATGCTTCAAAAAATTAAATACAAATATCATTGTATGAAAGAAAAACGGTTAAGGCAGCAACTGCAGTGCTGGAAGTCATAGGTTCACAAACCACTGGGTAAAAAAGTTTTTTTCTCTTCGTCCTTGTAACACATTCTGAGACTTCGTTATTCGTGGAAGTTAAGTACTTTTCCGAAATGTTCGTTGTTATTTACAAGTAAAAGCGCTTTTTCTCAGTAATGACTACCCTCAATTTCGTACTTCCGTATGTTAAGGAATGAAATTGGTGCTGGCGAAACAACTAACAGTGACATTTATATTTTTTCTTGTCACAAATAAGTCACCATTTTACTGGAATAGTTACCAATTTCCGAGTGTGTGGTCAGACAGGAATCTAAGAGCTCAACTTAAATTACTGCGAATAAAGTGGTAGCAGTCATCTTTTATTGTCAAAAATATGTAACTGCGATCGTATCCTTAACAACAGTAGAAAGAGATGCAAGTTACTCGCCGTAATATTTTTAGACTATACCACCATACATGAAACATTTTGAAGCATCAGATTCATGTTATATGCTATCCGAACTTCAGTAGCTGCATTCGTCACACTCTGTCGTAAAGGCATTTTTCAAATTAAGACTCAAATCGTTGATGTATCATACAGGGAAGTAGGCTATATCATTATTTGAATCTTTAGAAGCGAGTTACAACCACGTTCTCTGCATCTTATTATTCTTTGACACTCGCTTATACAATTTTTCTGGTTCATGGAGGTATGTTCCGCCTTTGCAACCAATTGAAGGCTGTTTTATTATTGGCATACGCGTTTAGCTTCTTTTATTTGTGAAGCATCTTCATTGGGAGTGGGCCTCTGCGGCTCTTTGTTTGTCACCGACTTTGGTTCAAATGGCTCTGAGCACTATGGGACTTGACTGCTAGGGTAATCAGTCCCTTAGAACTACTTAAACCTAACTAACCTAAGGACATCACACACATACATGCTCGAGTCAGGATTCGAACCTGCGACCGTAGCCGTCACGCGGTTCCAGACTGAAGCGCCTAGAACCGCTCGGCCTCCGCGTCCGGCTCACCGACTTTGGTCACTGTTCAAGAACCGCCTACGTTCCAGACTGCCGATGCTGTATCTGCTCGTAGTCGTTGTAAACAACGCATCCAAAATGAGCGAGTGGTGGCTCTTAAAGAGACGCAACACAAATAATCCAGGGGCGGGAGTGGGAGCAGCCCACCCTCTGACTCATCACTGAGCTCTGCAATGGATCTTGACACTCACTGATGACGTTACTCACTTGGTCAGCACCTCGAATTTCCTTTATTGTTGTAATATGCACGCTCATGCGTTTCTTTCTTTGAATGTTAATGGGGTGGAATCGAACCTGCCGCTTCGTTGGGTCGGTTTATGTATGATGTTCGTGTGAATGCCATATTCCCATAAGATGTTTAATTACTCGTTTTTCTCTTCCCAGTTTTTGTACTGTATTTAATGTGACTCCCGAATGTTCCATGAGGTCTGCCTTTCCTTTTAGGGAGACATTCCCATTGAAGAGACTGAAGTTCTTGATAAACATAGAGGACTAGGATGTACTTTATTTTCACGTAAACTTGATTCTCTTTTATGCACCGCCTGGTACCGGATGAACATTCGACCGTCCTTGATTTTGGAAGAAAGAAGTGGTTCATTTCTTCGGCAAAAGGCGCAGAATATTTTGATAGGCGTCCTATAGATCAGTCTCCAAATTTTAAATCCTGTCGGGTACTGAAAAATTTAGTTCTTTCCTTGAAACTACAGAATGTTTGGATCTGTAACTAGCCTATTCTTCTCAGATTTACCTAATTTATTTCTGCTTCTAGCAGTAGGCTTGAGAGATTTTATATATCTGATAGGAAGTATGTCATCCTTGCCAGCTTCACTGACTGCAGTGACTGTTACTTTGAATTACACACGACATTCTGTGAAACTATTTCGATCCCCTTCGATGCTGAATGTGGAGCACTTGGAGGATCACTCTCTCGATGAAGTGATACGGGAAGTGTGGGATCGCAGTGTTCATTCAACTGCGCGATGAGCATTTTGGAATGATGGGTCCAACTGGCAGAGCCGAGGCTCAGACAAACGCTGATAGAGCGCGGGAATTTCGTAGGACACTAGAATTTTATTTCTATCTCTGACTTGATCTTTATGAATGTGTGCATCAGGTTCGGCTACGGATTGCAGACGTCAGGTGTGGATAGGCGCAATTGTTTCGGTTGAAGAACCGTCAATGGGAAGGGTTCAGGATGTGATTCAAACACGTTTCGTGGTCGTGGATGAACCTCGTTCGACTGAAGACTCGCTGTCGAGGTGTGTGTATCACGTCTCTCAAGACAGCACAGAAGAACGCTTTGCTTGCTCTACATCAGTTCTATGCTGGGTTCAAAATGGCTGTGAGCAATATGGGACTTAACTTCTGAGGTGCTCAGTCCCCTAGAACTTAGAACTACTTAAACCTAACTAACCTAAGGTCATCACACACATCCATGACCGAGGCAGGATTCGAACCTGCGACCGTAGTGGTCGCGCGGTTGCAGACTGTAGCGCCTAGAACGACTCGGTCACTCCGGCCGGCTCTATGTAGGGCTGTATGAGTTACCCGTCACTGTTTATCTGCCTTCTGATTTATTTGTTCAGGCTCTGGATTGTAGACATAACCAGCTCAAAATTCTGAGTATTTAGAAGCTTTTCAATGGGACGACGTCTATGACCTTTTTGTCAGATCGCCTTCTCTGAAGTCGCCGGGGTTCGACAGTCTGTAAGGGAGTTCAATGTGCGTTCCTCGCCTTTGTTGGGTACTACTTTTACACTGCTTTCGAACAGTGTTGGGAGGGGTTTTGCCCGACTCGTCTAAAGCTGGAAAAATTGTTTTAATTCCGAGAAGGTGCAGTCAGGCAGCAGCTGATAAATTTCGCCCGATTTCCTTATTCAGTTTTGATTATAATGTCGCATAAGAAGCTGAATAACGCAGTCAGCGTGGTGTAGTTGTTATGATACTAGAACGTTGCATGGAGGGTCGTGAGTTCAAAACTCACCGGAACCGTATTTAATTTCTATATTCGGTTCAAATACATTATAGAAATATCCACAAATGACAAGAATCATTGTACTTGAATGTTCTGTAACTGTATATATACCGTATGTGTTCTGGCTGGAGGCAGTTCGCTCCCCGCTCTTGTATGTGCAAGTGCTGGATAAACTTTCTTTGAGTGAGGGAAGCGTTCGTCATTCATCTAATTACACCTTCTTCTACGTGAGAATAAGACTGCGGTAAAGGCGGTGAATAGTCAGGTAGCTGCGTTGCTGGGGAAAGTTGTTGCTGACCATCGAAATTGTATTCCTCATTGTACTGCTCTGACCCAGTCAGCAGAATATCGTGATATCATTTCAGTGGCCGCTGTTACTTCTGTCCCTGGTGCTGTGGCATTTTTGAGTTTGCGCAAGACGTTCGACAGCGGCACCCATGGCTTCTTGTGGCAGGTTGTGAAACGCACTAGGTTTACAATCGACGCGCGCAGGGCCTTTTATAATTTGTTTACGTGTATCCAAGCTTCGGTAGTTGTAAATGGCCAGCTGATACCCACTATTACCATCCGTAGGTTTTTTGCTCAGGGAAGTCTGCTTTCAAGGTAACTGTTTATTATACCACCTGAACCCCTTCCATGAAAAATCGTCGCTCAGTTTCAAGGAAGGACACTCTTGGATCCAACGATCTCGGTGCTCGCATACACGAAACATGTGATGGTGTTACTTCGTTCCTCGCTGAGATCCAATTGCTTAAAATTACATTAAATGTTTTTTACCTCATTTCTGGTGGTCGCATCAGCGGAGGCTGATGGAATTGTGGGATTTTGAAAATCATATCAGTTAGTGCGCCACGGTGGTGGATTGACACATATCTTTGGGAGACATAATTTCCCGTTCTCCACTTCAAATGTCTACACTTAATTGTGAAGTCCTGGAACATGGAAGGCATTCCCTTAAACTGTTTGAGGAAGTTAGGATTCTGGGTATCTACGTCTTGAGCAAAGCTTATTACATCGCTCTGATCTTTCTTCTTCCTTTATGATGGCTAGGAAACTAAAACAATTGTCTAGTCGTTTTTTATGGAAGTATCACACTTTTCGACTACGATATGAGGTGGTTGCGCGATATGCGTTCTGTCGGCGTTTTAGGACTTAACGATATTCAAAGAAAGGGTCTGTGTTATTTTTTCGGCTCACACTGCTTACCCACACGCAATCCACACATTCACGTCGCGGCTATTTTACTGTCTGCGCCGGGCAGTCTTGATCCGCCTGTGGATGTCGATCGAGTGAATTTCCAGTCAAAATATTCCCGTGAATTTTATATTAGTGCCAGTTATTTGATATTCTACTGGGGCAGCAATTTTTCTTAATGCATGGAAGACGGACTGATTGTATGGTGAACTTCTTGTAAGATGGTATGGTTTCATCTTAGCCTTCCTGTTTTACCAATGTCGGGAGGCGTCCTCGTGGTCTCGCATGGTAGCCCACTTCGTAGCGGAATTACTGTCAAAGATCAGTGTAGTCGCTGTCCCGTCATAGACACGTTACAACAAAGATTGCCTGTTATAGTCACGAAGCAAGGTGCAGTGGCTTAAAACACAATTAGCGTTTCTTTCTCAATCCGTTGAGACTATCTTCTCGGCTAATATGATACTGCGTCCAGGTACCACCTACTTTCTGAGAGTAAAGTCATACACCACTACATTGTTGTTAACCTACTACGTTCATTATACTGTAGTTGGAGGTGGCCTTAGGGATCCATCATAATAGGCCACTGCATACTAGAAGCGTCTCCGCCTGCCACGGTATCGCGACTTTGTCACCAGTATGTTGAACGTTGTACTTCGTCGTCAAGATTTCGGTTGACATAACGGCTCTCTGTGATACTCTCGTCATCGTTACGTTCAGGAGTACAGTTAAGCAGCTTATTTCATTTTTGCTTGTTTTGTTTTTTCTTCTTTAATTAATAAAAAGAAAATAAACAAATACTGTTACGGGCAACGACTGAATTTTTTCTTTTTTAAGTGGCATTAGCCATGTACGATAAATATCAATCCTATTTAATTTTTTGTAGCAAGTTGTAAGGATTAAAAGCAAATACCATGAGGTAGAGCTGGAAAGGGACGGGGGTGGGGGTGGGAGGCAACGTAGCCACGCCTCGGGATTCGACAGCTACCCACATTGTCTCCATTCAGCCCGAAGCTGACTGTGTCCATTCTTTCCTGTCGTTACAAACATTTTCTGTATCACTCAATATTGTAAAAAAAAGGGGGGAGGGAGTAGCGTGTGATTGGCAACAAAAACGTCCTTGGTCCTGGGTTAGATCGCCACCACCGCTTAAATTTTGAATGAAGATCATCAGCAATGGCGGCCGAAATATTCCAGCATAGGAAGTCACTCTCATTCTAGTAACGGCTTTGTCAGGAGGGCAGAGGACCAGATAGAGAGGTTCAGGGCACTCTCTTGACCTTGGGGTGAGAAACTGCCCCTAAAGGAGGAGGAATCAGCAACGATCAACGGCATCAGGATGCAGAAGGCAATGGAAAACACTGTATTAAAGACGCATCACGTGCATCCACAGGACATGTGGCCGGCAGCTGAAAATGTGTCGGACTTTCCGTTGGCAAAAGATTCCGGGCTAGTCCGCCAATCGGATCTGTGGAAGGATACTTCTAGGAGTGAGGTGCCCGCGAGAAAAAGAACGAAAGGATAACGTTCTATGAGTCGGGACGAATTTCATAAGCCTGAACGTGGCAGGAAATCTAGAAAATCTGATAATGGAAATGCTAAGGCTCATTATAGATGTATTGGGGGGGGGGGGTCAGATGGGTATAAGATTGTATCAACAGCAGCAGAAAAAGATATAACGCGAGTGGGATTCTTTATGTATAGGAAAGTAGGACAGAATAACTTCCTGTGAAAACCTATTACTGTGAACAGTTCAGTGGTAGTGTTATTCTCCTCAGAATCGACAGCAAACTAACACTGACAACGATAGTTCAGATATACATGCCGACGTCGCAAGATGAAGATGAACAGATAGAGAAAGCATTTGAGGATACTGGAAGGGCAATACAGTACGTACAGGAAGATGAAACTCTAATAGTCATGGAGGACTGGAATGCGGTTACGTGGAATATGGGATTGGTACTAGGAATGAGAGAGTAGAAATACTAATTGAGTTCTGCAATAGCTTTCAGCTAATAATACTGCATACGCTGTTCAAGAATCGCAAGAGGAAGTGGTATACTTGGAAAAGGCAGCGTGATACTGGAAGATTTCAGTTACATTACATCACGGTCAGACACAGATTCCGAAATCAAATACTTGATTCTACAGCGTTTCCAGGAGCAGATAGAGCCTCACGCTACAATTTTGAGATGGTGTAGCGTAGGTTAAAGTTTAAGAGAGTAGTCAGGAAGAATCAGTGCACAAAGAAGTGGGATACAAAAGTACTAAGGAGTAAGAAGTTATACTTGAAGTTCTCTGAGGATATAGATACTGTGATAGGCAGTAGCTCAGTAGGCATTTCAGTTGAAAAGGAATGGACGTCACTAAAAAGGGCAATCACAGAAGTTGGAAAGAAAAATATAGATACAAAGAGGATAGCTACGAAGAAACACTGGATAACAGAAGAAATACATCAGCTGATCGATGAAAGAAGGAAGTCCAAACATATCCAAGAAAATTCAGGAATACAGAAAGACAAGTCACTTAGGAATGATATAAATAGTAATTGCAGTGAAGCTAAGGCGAAATGGCTGCAAGAAAAATGTGAAGAAACTGAAAAAGAAATGATTTAGAATGACTAACTCAGCATATAGAACAGACAAAAGAATCCTGGTGCAATTAGAAGTAAGGGTGGTAACACTAAGAGTGTAGCAGGAATTCCACTGCTAAATACAGAGGAGAGAGCAGATGGAGGCGTGTATCAGGCGGAAGGCTTTCTGATGGCTTCGTAGAAGAGGAAACAGAAGTCGACGTAGAAGAAGTATGGCATTCAATGTTAGAATCATAATTTAAGAAGGAATACTTACCTTCGGATAAGTCAGAAGGGATAGATAACATTTGGGTGAAGTGACAACAAAACGACTATTCACGTTTGTGTGTAGAATGTACACTACTGGCCATTAAAATTGCTACACCAAGAAGATGACGTGCTACAGACGCGAAATTTAACCAACAGGAAGAAGATGCTGTGATACGCAAATTATTAGCTTTTCAGAGCATTCACACAAGGTTGGCGCCGGTGGCGACACCTACAACGTGCTGACATGAGGAACGTTTCTAATCGATTTCTCATACACAAAAAGCAGTTGACCGGCGTTGCCTGGTCAAACGTTGTTGTGATGCCTCGTGTAAGGAGGAGAAATGCGTACCATAACGTTTCCGACTTTGTTAAAGGTCGGATTGTAGTCAATCGAGATTGCGGTTTATTGTATCGCGACATTGCTGCTCGCGTTGGTCGAGATCCAATGACTGTTAGCAGAATATGGAATCGGTGGGTTCAGGAGGGTAATACGGAACGCCGTGCTGGATCCCAACAGCCTCGTATCACTAGCAGTCGAGATGACAGGCATGTTATCCACATTGCTGTAACGGATCGTGCGGCTACGTCTCGATCCCTGAGTCAACAGATGGGAACGTTTGCAAGACAATAACCATCTGCACGAACACTCTGATGACGTTTGCAGCAGCATGGACTATCAGCTCGGAGACCATGGCTGCAGTTACCCTTGACGCTGCATAACAGACAGGAGCGCCTGCGATGGTGTACTCAACGACAAACCTGGGTGCATGGATGGCAAAACGTCATTTTTTCGGATGAATCCAGGTTCTGTTTACAGCATCATGACGGTCGCATCCGTGTTTGGCGACATCGCGGTGAACGCACATTGGAAGCCTGTATTCGTCATCGCCATACTGGCGTATCACCCGGCGTGATGGTATGGGGTGCCATTGGTTACACGTCTCGGTCACCTCTTCTTCGCATTCACGGCACTTTGAACAGTTGACGTTACATTTCAGATGTGTTACGACCCGTGGCTCTACCCTTCATTCGATCCCTGCGAAACCCTACATTTCAGCAGGATAATGCACGACCGCATGTTGCAGGTCCTGTACGGGCCTTTCTGGATACAGAAAATGCTTGACTGCTGCCCTGGCCAGCACATTCTCCAGATCTCTCACCAACTGAAAAATTCTGGTCAATGGTGGCCCAGCAACTGGCTCGTCACAATACGCCAGTTACTACTCGTGATGAACCGTGGTATCGTGTTGAAGCTGGATGGGCAGCTGTATCTGCACACGCTATGCAAGCTCTGTTTGACCGAATGCCCAGGCGTATCAAGGCCGTTATTACGGCCCGAGATGATTGTTCTGGGTACTGGTTTCTCAGGATCTATGCGCCGAAATTGCGTGAAAATGTAACCACATGTCAGTTCTGGTCTAATATATTTGTCCAATGAATATCCGTTTATCATCTGCATTTCTTCTTGGTGTAGCGATTTTAATGGCCAGTAGTCCCTATAAGTCTGCCGATATACCATCTAACGTCGAAGAAATATCGTCCACACAATACCGAAACTTGCAAGAGCCGACAAGTGAGAGAATTATCGCACGATCAACTCAACTGCTCTTACATTCATGCAACTGACAAGAATAATATATATGGTGGTCCATTGATAGTGACCGGACCAAATATCTCACGAAATAAGTATTAAACGAAAAAACTACAAAGAACGAAACTCGTCTAGCTTGAAGGGGGAAACCAGATGGCGCTATGGCTGGCCCGCTAGGTGGCGCTGCCATAGGTCAAACGCATATCAACTGCCTTTTTTAAAATAGGAATCCAAATTTTTTATTACATATTCGTGTAGTACGTAAAGAAATATGAATATTTTAGTTGGACCACTTTTTTCGCTTTGTGATAGATTTCGCTGTAATAGTCACAAACGTAAAAGTACGTGGTATCACGTAACATTCCGTATTAGCTTCGTGATACATTACCTGTGTTAAAATGGACACTTTACCAACTGCGGAAAAGGTCGATATCGTGTTGATGTATGGCTGTTATGATCAAAATGCCGAACGGGCGTGTGCTATGTATGCTGCTCGGTATCCTGGACTACACCATCCAAGTGTCCTGACCGTTCGCCGCATAGTTACGTTATTTAAGGAAACGGGATGTGTTCAGCCACATGTGAAAGGTCAACCACGACCTGCAACAAATGATGATGCCCAAGTAGGCATTCTAGCTGCTGTCGCGGCTAATACGCATATCGGTGGCAGACAAATTGCGCGAGAATTGGGAATCCCAAAATCGTCGGTGTTGAGAATGCATATTTCATGACAGGTAAGTTGGTCGTCTAAGCACCATAACATGGCCCGCACGTTCACCGGATATGACGTCCCCGGATATCTTTCTGTGTGGAAAGTTGAAGGATATTTGCCATCGTGATCCACCGACAACGCCTGACAACATGCGTCAGCGCATTGCCAATGCATGTGCGAACATTATTGAAGGATAACTACTCGCTGTTTAGAGGAATGTCGTTACACGTATTGCCTAATGCACTGAGCTTGACGGACATCATTTTGAGCACTTATTGCATTAATGTGGTATTTACAATAATCAAGCTGTAACAGCATTCATTCTCAGAAATGATATGTTCACAAAGGTAGATGTATCACATTGGAACAACCGAAATATAATGTTCAAACGTACCTACGTTCTGTATTTTAATTTAGAAAACTTACCTGTTACCAACTGTTGGTCTAAAATTATGAGAAAAAAAAGAGATCCAACTACAACATTCATATTTCTTTACCTACTACACGAATATGTAATATGAAATGGGGCTTCCTATTTAAAAATGCAGTTGATATCCGTTTGATCCGATTGATGTGTTGGCAGCCCTGACGCCGGATACGAGCGCTTTTCGCTTGCTGTGTTACAAGATAAGTAATTTAGCTAGTAATTAATCGTTTTGCTGTCTATTCTACAGTATTTATGTGCATTAGTGTCAGATAAACGTGATAGATCGAAGGTATTAGTTTTTATTTGCGTCTGAATAAGATAAGTTTCTGTTTAGGACAGTTCCGCGTGTACGCAAACGTTTGTTTACATTCTTAACTGACGTTAAACACGTGGGATTATCAATTAATTCAGTGAACAATACTCAATATTTGCGATTATTAGTGTCATTTATACTTGATACATTCAAGGTAGCAGTTTTTGTACGTTTTATTAGGTTATTTTTCGCTTGTACGTAAACGTTTGTTTACATTGTAAATACGAGGTTTAATCAGTTTAAGTAAGTGTACAATACTCACTATTCACGTTTATTAGTGTCTTTTAGACTCGATACATTGAAGGTAGCTGTTTTCATACGTTTTATTAGGAATAGTGATACTGACAGTGAATTCTAACCTCACTTGTATACATTTGACTAGTGCAACCTGCGACCGTTAACAGTTAAGCAAACGTAAAATACGTGGTAAAATGGTATTAAACTACAATATCTGAATAAATCAGTGTTACAGTACAACTTCTGAGCCCTTCGTACATACGATTTAGTTAGTAGAAAGCTAAAACTCACCTCGCCGTCTGCTTAATTTCCTTACCTTGTTGTGGGCTTTAGTGATCGTGTACTGTAAGCCCATCGGTTCCTATAGAGTAGAGTTCGTATTTGTGCTTTACATTCTGAACTCGTATTGTTAGCTAAAGTTTTGTACCTGCATCTGTCAGTTTACAACACTCAGTATTTACGTTTATGTGTCATTTAGACTCGGTACATTTAAGGTAGAAGTATTTATGGTTTTATTAGGCCACTTTCGCGTGTACGTAGACGCTTGTTTAAATTACAAATACGAGGGATAATCAGTAGGTGCAGCTTACCGTAGGTAACTGTTTAATTCGGTTATAATATTCACTAAATAGCCCCTAGCAGGAGAATAAGCATCAGATCTAGCATCTACCTCAATTTTTTATTTTCATTATTGAGTGTCCTTCCTGTCAACTGGAGTGTAGCTGTTAACCTTGTGTGGCACTAGGTTTCCTTAATCTCACCTCGATGTTGGTGGCGGACTGTGTCCAGGTCTCGAGCCTCAAGGCGAAGGCTGCATGGGGGACGAAGGCTCCTGCCAAATCCTATGCGCTTTGCTAATAGATTCAGAGTGCTATCTGATGCTTGGGGGGGGGGGGGGGGGAAGGAGGGGGGGGCGGGGAGGCTGAGCCGGATCAGAATACATCTTCTGACAGGATACCGGCCGCTCCGTCAGCAAGTTCCGCACAGGCACGTGGGGTTAGGCGGGTCAAGGAGCCGCTCAGGAACATAGCGGCTAGGGCGAGGAAGAAGTCCAACGTTCGCCGGCTGGAGTGGACGAGCGGTTCTGGGCGCTTTAGCCTGGAACCGGGCTGCTGCTGCGGTCACGGGTTCGCGTCCTGCCTCGGGCGTGGGTGTGTGTGGTGTCCTTGGGTTGATTGGGTTTGGGTGGTTCTGGGTGTGGGGGACTGGTGACCTCGGATGTGGGGTCCCATAGTGCTCAGAGCCAAGTCCATCGTTCGCTCGGTGTGCTTGCCGGGTGGGGGGGCCTTGTCCGGCATGTGGAAGAGGCTCTTCCGGCGGCTATCGAGCGTATGGGATGCAGTCAGCTGCAGACTGTTGCACATGTCGGCACCAGCGACGCCTGTCGTCGGGGTACCGAAGAAATCCTTGGGTCCTTTCGACGGCTGACTAAATTGGCGAAGGCGACCTCCATCTCTCAATGAGTGGAAGCCAAGCTGACGATCTGCAGCATCTTCCCCAGGGTGGACCGGAGTCCTCTGGTTTGGAATCGAGTGGAGAATCTAAACCAGAGGCTACGTCGACTTTGTGACGAATATGGTTGTAGATTCCTCGACCTATGCTATGGGGTGGCAGGTTATAGGACGCCCCTCGATAGATCAGGGGTGCACTACACACAGGAGGCAGCTACATGGATAGCACAGTACTTGTGGCGTACACATGGGGTTCTTTTTTAGATTAGGTTCCTCCCCACGGTAAACAAACCGTTGACCTGAAAAATTACCAGTTCATGTCACTGATGTCGGCGTGCCAACTGTAAAAATTGTTGGTTCGCCTAAACAGGTAATTCCAAAGATTTAAAACTTCTTAATCTCATGTTAGTAAATTGTCGAAGTGTCTGTAGCAAGATCCCCGAGTTACTCTCTGAAATAAACATTAGCAATGCCAATATCGTATTATGTACCGAAAGCTGGTTGAAACCAGACATAAAAAATACTGAAATTTTGAACTCGGATTGGACCATGTTTAGGAAGGATAGGACTGATACTATGGGAGGTGATGTGTTATTGCAGTTAAAAGCTGTTTTAAACGCAGTTGCGGTCGATACTGGGCCAGACTGTGAAATAGTCTGGATAAAGCTATCAATCAGACAAGGATTGATCATTGTATTAATATGTTTTTGTAGACCACCAGCATCAGCAACGAACGGCGCAGAACGTTTCAGGGAAAGTCTTGAGTACTTAGGAAATAAATATCCAAATCACCAATTAGTTATGGTGGAGACTTTAATCTGGCATCCATTGACGGGGAAAATTACAGGTTTATCACAGGGGGCAGAAGCACAGATTGTGTGACATTATTCTAGTAGTGCTCTCAACATACAACCTTGAGCAATTGGTTAGAAAACCAACTCGAGATAGGAACATATTAGATATCTTGGCGACAAACAGACCTGATCTTTTTGTTTTCGAGGAAGTTAATCTAGAAGAAGGTATTAGCGACCATAATGTCGTTGTGGCTTCTACGTCAGTGAAAAAAAAAAAAAAAAAAAAGGCAGCGTAGCGTTTTCTTGTTTGGGAAAGCAAATAAAAGTGTCGTCACCGCGGGGCGCAAACGTATTCAGCATATTTGGTCGGAAGAGGAGGATATTAGTGTTTAACGTCCCGTCGACAACGAGGGAAGGATGGGGAACGAAATCGGCCGTGCCCTTTCAAAGGAACCATCCCGGCATTTGCCTGAAGCGATTTAGAGAAATCACGGAAAACCTAAATCAGGTTGGCCGGAGACGGGATTGAACCATCGTCCTCCAGAATGCGAGATTTGGTCGGAATTTAAGTGTATTGTCCACCATGTGCTAGAGAACTATGTGCCTAGCAAAAATGTAGGGGAGTGAAAGGATCCACCTCGGTACAACAAACATATTAGAAAGTTGCTGAGAAAGTACAGAATTTTGCACAGTCGTTTTAAACGTAGTCACTGCTCCGTTGACAAACAGAAATTATGCGAAATGAAAGCAGCTGTCAGAAGGACACTGAGAGATTCTTTTAACTAATTTGAAAGCAATATTTTATCTGCAGGTTCGAAAAATAACTCCAAAAGATTTTGGTGGCACATAGCCGGCCGAAGTGGCCGAGCGGTTCTAGGCGCTCAGTCCGGAACCGCGCGACTGCTACGGTCGCAGGTTCGAATCCTGCCTCGGGCATGGATGTGTGTGATGTCCTTAGGTTAGTTAGGTTTAAGTAGTTTTAAGTTCTAGGGGACTGATGACCACAGCTGTTAAGTCCCATAGTGCTCAGAACCATTTGAACCATTTGGTGGCACATAAAATCTATGAACGCTACAAATAATTCAATAACTTCTCTTGCTTACAGTACAGGTAATGTAGCTGATGATGATAAAGAGAAGGCCGAAATTCTAAACCTAGCTTTCAAAAACTCGTTTACTGTAGAGGACTGCAGCACTATTCTCCCTTTCATTTATCGAACAAACTCATGGATGGCTGACATAGTGTTTAGTGTATCTGGATTTGTAAAACAGTTAAGATCCTTAGACGCCACGAAGGCATCTGGCCCTGACGGTATCCCCGTAAGAGTGTTTGTTGACTATTCTACAAATATAGCACCATTCTTATCCATCATCTATCAGAGAACAGCGGAAAGTTCCACGGGACTGGAAGAAGGCCCAGGTCATAGCAATCTATAAAAAGGGTAGAAAATCTGATGCACATAATTACCGCCCAATTTCACTGACATCGATTTGTTGTAGAATCATGGAACATATTTTGTGTTCAGACATAATGACCTTTCTGGACTATGAGAAGCTCATCTGCAGAAACCAGCATGGTTTTAGGAAACAGCGGTCATGCGAGACACAGCTAGTCCTCTCTGTGCATGTTATACAACAGGCTCTAGATACCAGCTCCCAGGTTGATGCCATATTTCTCGACTTTCGAAAGGCGTTCGACTCAGTTCCGCACTGTCGCTTGCTCGAAAAAGTGCGCGCTTACGGTCTATCCGATGACATATGCGGTTGGATAGAAATTTTTCTAACAGACAGGGAACAGTATGTCGTCCTGAACGGGGCGACTTCAACAGAAAGAAGCGTAACTTCAGGTATGCCCTAGGGCAGCGTAGTAAGTCGCTGCTTTTTACGATTTACATAAACTATCTAGTTGATGGTGTTGACAGCGGCATTCAACTGTTTGCCGATCATGTTGTACTCTACAGGAAAATAGTATCACACGAAAGTTGTGAACAAATGAATGAGGATTTGCAGAAAATTAATGCATGGTGTAGTGACTGGCAGTTATCTCTCAATATTAGTAAGTGTAACCTACTGCGTATAACAAGGCGAAAATCCCCATTAATGTACGAGTACAAAATAAATGCCCAGTTTTTAGAAGAGGTAACATCCGTCATGTATCTGGGTGTGACTATTCGAAATGTTCTCAAATGGAATGATCAGATTACACAACTAACGAGTAAGGCAAACTCGAGATTGCGGTTTATTGGTAGAATCCTGAAGCGATGCAGTCCTTCAGCAAAAGAAATTGCTTACAATACGTTAGCTCGTCCAGTATTAGAGTATTGTTCGGCTGTATGAGACCCTTACCAGTTGGGTCGGTTTCAAGAGATTGAGAAGGTCCACAGAAGCGCGGCAAGATTCGTGAATGGTACATTTACCCATCGCGAGAGCGTTACAAATATCAGAGAAAGTTTGAAGTGTGACACACTTGCAGATAGACAGCGCGCTAAGCGGAAGGGGCTGCTCACTAAATTCCGAAATCCAATCTTCACCCAGGATGTAGAGCATATATTACTAACACCAACTTTCAAATCGCGTAAAGATCATTATTCAAAGATAAGGGAAATAAGAGCTCGTAATGAGGCGTTCAGACTGTGGTGTCACCGCCAGACACCACACTTGCTAGGTGGTAGCTTAAATCGGCCACGGTCCATTTAGTACATGTCGGACCCGCGTGTCGCCACTGTGTGATCGCAGACCTAGCGCCACCACAAGGCAGGTCTCGATATACGAACGAGCACTCGCCCCAGTTGTACGACGACATTGCTAGCGACAATACGGACGAAGCCTTCCTCTCATTTGCCGAGAGACAGTTAGAATAGCCTTCTGCTAAGTCCATGGCTACGACCTAGCAAGGCGCCATTAGCCTTACATAGTTTGAGAATTATAGTATAAATGTCTCAAGAAGAACGCTGTAGTCATCAACTAATAAAGTTAAGTATAAAGCAGCTACGTACTTTTCTTGCTACCATTCAATAGTTATCCTGTTCCAGAATTCACGCCCGTCGGCGGGTGTGTACGCGTGCCTTTCTTTCGGATACTTCAGTGTGGCGTAACAGTCTTGTTACGTCACAACAGATTGGCGACGAGTAAAGAGTTCTTTCTGATTGCTTACATTTACTTGTGTCATGGCTTCGTCAGATGTACTGTCCGAATTTTATCACTTGCAGAATCAGCAAACGCAGGCGTTATTGGATGCCCTTGGACAGCTCGTCCAGGGTCAATGTGCCATTCAAACCGATGCGGCAGCCGCCGCTTCACCGGTACCGCAGCCACAACATGCAGTTGCACAGCCTTTTAGGCACTACGACCCGGGGCACGAGTCGTGGACCGAATGGTCCCGCCAGTTTGCCTTCCACCTAGCCGCCTACAGAATTCAAGGTAATGAGCGGCAGCTGTTTTTGCTTTCTTGTGTCGGTGTGTCCACCTACCGTGTGATAGTGAAATTGTTTCCCCGACGCGACGTAGCAACTCTGTCCTACGAGGAAATTTTGTCTGCTTTAGATGCCTATTTCAAAGAAACAGTTAATGTGGTTGCAAAACGGTATACGTTTTTTCGTACAAAAAGTACGGCCGGTCAAACTAATAGGGAGTGGGTAGCAACATTGCAAGGACTTACTAGGGACTGTGCCTTTGACTGTGACTGTGGCCTTTCTTATTCAGATACAATGGTACGTGATGCAATTGCACAGAACGTTTCTGATGTTCGCATACGGGAGCACATTTTGAAACTAGTTAATCCCTCCCTTCAACAAGTGATAGACATATTGGATAGACAAGACACACTTGACTGTGCTCAGGAATCTTTTTAACCTTCGCCAGCCGTGTGTAACATTAACCGGCCCGCGCCGGGCGAGCTGCGCGGCCCGGTCAACTGCCCTCGCGCAAACAAACGCAGCTGCAGCCGCGCTCTAAACCAGGTGTGCCGCGCCAGCCCACAAATGCAGTGAAATCCTGCCCGCGGTGTGCTACTAGACATTCGCGTGAACATTGCCCGTCACGCCAAGCTATTTGCTTTTTCTGTAATAGGAAAGGACATGTTCAAAGTGTTTGCCAGAAAAAGCTCCGATCAGACAATCACAATCATTCCAGGCCCTTTGCTTCGCGCCAGAATCGAACCAAGGACACTTCGCCCATGGACATTCATGTAGTTAATTCCGATTCGTCCAGTGCCACTTTCTCTAACAGTGACTGTGTTCGTCCCACAAAAACTGTGCGTCGACATCGCCGGAAATCACGTCAATTCGCAAGTGATTCTGTACCAGTGTCTGTTCAAATTGCACAAAACAGTCGCTCTTGTCGTCAGCAGGACAATAAACTTTTTGTGGACTTAGACTTTGAAGGCAAGGTGATACCATTCCAGCTCGATACCGGAGCTGCAGTTTCATTGCTCAATCACGACACGTACAAACAACTGGGCGCACCTCCGTTGCGTGCCACAAATGTTAAGTTACATAGTTATTCAGGACAGAAAATACCTGTGTTAGGACAGTGCAGCCTTCTTGCCACATACATGGGACGAACAAAACTTGTGTCATTTTACGTTCTTCGTTCGTCTACTGCAGTGAACTTGTTTGGTTTAGATTTATTTCAGTTGTTTAACATGTCTATTGTAAATCAGGTCCTATCAGTGAATCAGACTGTGCCTTCAGACAGTGTTTCTCGCTTATGTGACGAATTTGCAGACATTTTTGCACCAGGCTTAGGTTGCGCTAAAACCTATGAAGCACATTTGGAACTGAAAGTAAACGCGCAACCGAAATTTTTCAGAGCGCGCAATGTTCCCCACGCATTGCGTGATGAGGTCGCAAGAACATTAAACGATCTAGAATCACAGGGTGTAATTGAACGTGTGCAAGCTTCTCTCTGGGCCTCACCCTTAGTAATTTTGCCAAAACCTTCTGGAAAATTGAGACTTTGCGCGGACTTCAAGGCCACAGTGAATCCACAACTAGTGACTGCTACTTTTCCTTTGCCCCGCCCGGAAGATCTTTTTGCTAAACTGTGCCCGGGAAAATATTTTTCGAAGTTGGATCTAGCCGATGCGTACTTGCAAATACCTGTGGACGACGAATCCCAGCGCGTATTGGTGGTTAACACGCATCTTGGATTGTACAGGTTCAAAAGACTGCCGTTCGGGTGTGCATCCGCCCCTGCATTGTTTCAGCAATATTTACAAACTATTTGTGCGTCGGTCCCTACTGCAGCAAACTATCTGGACGATATAGTGATCTCCGGACAGACAGAAGAAGATCATCTTGCGAACCTACGAATGTTATTTCAGGTTTTGCGACAAAATGGTCTTCGCTTGAGGAAGGACAAATGTGTGTTTTTTGCTCGTGACTTACCATACCTGGGCCATGTCATCAATGCCCAAGGCATACATCCGAGTCCAGAGCACCTCCGTGCCATACAAGAATTGCCTTCCCCTCAAAATGTGAAACAGCTGCAGAGTGTGTTGGGTAAAATTACCTACTGTCATCGCTTTCTTCACAATGCCTCTTCCATTTCAGCTCCGCTTCATCGCTTACGCCGAAAGGGTGTTCCGTTCGTCTGGACGACGGAATGCGAACGCGCCTTTCGCCAGTTGAAATCGGCGTTGCTTTCTAATACTTGCCTCACGCCTTTCGATCCCCAGAAACCCCTTTTGTTGATGGTAGATGCATCGGATTTCGGGATAGGTGCGGTGCTTGCGCACAAAGTTGGCTCGCATGATCGCCCTATTGCCTTTGCGTCCAAATTGCTCTCGTCTGCGCAAAGAAATTACTCACAGATAGAGAAAGAAGCTTTGGCTTTCGTGTTTGGTGTTACTAAGTTCCATGATTTCTTGTATGGTCGTCACTTTACCATCATCACAGACCACAAACCTTTGACATCGCTTTTTCATCCGAACAAGCCTGTACCTCCGCGTACAGCGCAGAAATTCATTCGCTGGTCTATTTTCCTCTCGCAGTACCGCTACGATATCTTGTATCGGTCCACTGCTAAGCACGGCAACGCTGATGCGTTGTCCCGTTTGCCTATTGATGAGGATAAAGCATTCGATTCTTCCGAACTTGCTTGCATGTTCATTGATTCGGAAACGGATGAAGTGGTCGAACCGTTTCCGATTGATTTTCGTCGTGTAGCTACAGCCACAGCTGCTGACCCTGTCCTTGCTACTGTTTTGCGTTTTGTTGCTACGCAATGGCCTTTGTCAAAGTCTCGGCTCGAGGATCCGTTGGTTCGCAGATTTTTTGCTCACAAGAAGAGACTTTTTGTTCGACGTGGTGTTTTGTTGTTGCGTTCTGATAATGATCAGTCCAGAGTCGTGGTCCCACGTTCGTTACAGTCCTCTGTTTTACGGCTTCTTCACCAAGGACATTGGGGTATAGTGCGAACGAAACAACTTGCTCGTCAGCACTGTACTTGGTTCGGAATCGATGCTGCGATTACGAATACGTGTTCTTCTTGCATTGCGTGTGCCGAACAACAATCCGCACCGCCGCGGAAAGTCTTTGCATGGCCAAAAGCCACTTCCCCTTGGCAACGCTTGCACATTGATTTTGCTGGTCCATTCTGGAATGCTCGATGGTTGGTTCTGGTCGACGCCTTCAGTAATTTTCCTTTTGTTGTCCGGATGTCTTCCACGACGTCCTCCGCCACCATCCAAGCGTTGTCTGCTATCTTTTGCATTGAAGGTCTTCCGCAGACTATTGTTTCCGACAATGGCCCACAATTCATGTCCGCAGAATTTCAGTCATTCTGCCAGGCCAATGGTATTCAACATCTGACATCCGCGCCGTTTTCGCCTCAGTCAAACGGTGCCGCTGAACTATTGGTCCGGACTTTCAAGTCACAGATGTTGAAATTGAAAGAGTCGCATTCTCGGGAGGACGCATTGTTGCTCTTTTTGTCTTCGTATCGCTCTCAGCCCCGAGATGGTCGCTCGCCGGCTGAGTTGCTCCATGGTCGTTCTCATCGCACCTTGATGTCTTTGCTGCATCCGCCGCATCAGGTTCCTGTGCAGCGGCAGACTCCTGCTTTGGCTCCAGGCGACGTTGTATTTTATCGCAACTATCGAGGTTCACGGCGTTGGCTCGCAGGGCGCATTCTTCGCTGCCTCGGCCGCGCGATGTATTTGGTTTTGGGGGCCTCTGGTGAGGTGCGTCGGCATCTCAATCAGCTGCGCCTCTGTCGTCGCACGGGTTCTGCCGCTCCCCGTCTGCTTTCAGCGACGGTGCCGTCCGGTCAGCGCCCTGGGGACCCATCTACTGGCTCGCCTCATCCCCAGGTGTTACCGACGATGCCTTCCATTTTGCCCCATGGCGACGCGCCACCGCCGCCGCCGCCGCCTGTTCTCCAGCCGGCGCCGCCCGCATTCGACGCTTCGCTGCAGCCGCCAAGCGCCTCCCAGGGTCACGCGCTGCCGATCGCTTCCCGTGACCAGCTGTCCTCCGCCATGGCACTCCCGCCCGCTCCGGACCACATGACGTCATCGCGCGTCGGCTACCCCGACGCAATGGAGGTCGACCCTTCGGCCCCTCCTGTTTCTTTACGGGCGCATACACCGCATGTTGACGTGCACCCTGGACTAGGTTTTCAGGCATTTCCTAGCTCCCCTCGGACCGAATGGCCGGGTGCGGGTGGCACAGCCTCGCCTGTTGTTAGGCTCCCCACCTCATCGCATACGTCAACATGGGGTCCTCCCCACGGCGGGCGGAAGCCTTACCTCACGACCGTTCGCCGATTTGTGGGGGAGGAATGTGGTGTCACCGCCAGACACCACACTTGCTAGGTGGTAGCTTAAATCGGCCGCGGTCCATTTAGTACATGTCGGACCCGCGTGTCGCCACTGTGTGATCGCAGACCTAGCGCCACCACAAGGCAGGTCTCGATATACGAACGAGCACTCGCCCCAGTTGTACGACGACATTGCTAGCGACAATACGGACGAAGCCTTCCTCTCATTTGCCGAGAGACAGTTAGAATAGCCTTCTGCTAAGTCCATGGCTACGACCTAGCAAGGCGCCATTAGCCTTACATAGTTTGAGAATTATAGTATAAATGTCTCAAGAAGAACGCTGTAGTCATCAACTAATAAAGTTAAGTATAAAGCAGCTACGTACTTTTCTTGCTACCATTCAATAGTTATCCTGTTCCAGAATTCACGCCCGTCGGCGGGTGTGTACGCGTGCCTTTCTTTCGGCTACTTCAGTGTGGCGTAACAGTCTTGTTACGTAACAACACAGACAGTCGTTTTTTCCCTCGCGCGGTCCGCGAGTGGAACAGAGGGCGGTGGGGAGGGGGAATATGACTTTGGCGCGAATTGTGCCCTCCGCCACGCACCGTTTGGTGGCTAGTGGAGTATATATGTAGATGTAGATGTATATCTATGGCAGCGCCATTTAGCGGGCCAACCATAGCGCCATCTGGTTTCCCCTTCAAGCTACACAAGTTTAGTTCCGTTTAGTTTTTTCTTTTGACGCTTATTTCGTGAGATATTTGGCCCGGTCACGATCAATGGACCACCCTGTATAGAAAAACGGAAAAGAAAATTGAGGATCTGTTGTTACATGACGATCAGTTTGTCTGTAGTGAAGGTAAAGGCACCATTGGCAGTTCTGATATTGTGGTTGATAACGGAAGCAGGAACAAAGAAGAACCAAAATGAAGACACGCTCATAGAAAAGCCTTCGACAAATGGTGCAAGAAGTTCTAAATTCTAAGAGAAATGGGGGCAAGCTATAGGGAAAGACAGGTAATGTATGTTCAAAAGTTAAGAGAGAACCATATGAGTAGAAGAGTAAGAACGTGTGCTCGGGTTAACAAGGGTGTAATGCAGGTTTGTCGTCTTACGCTTTTGATATTCAGGCTGAATGACAGAGATTAAAGAGAGGTCGAAGAGTGAAATTAAAATTCAACCGGAATGGATATGAGTGACAAGATTAGCTGGTTATATTGCTACCCTCAGTGAAAGTGAAGAAGGATTACAGGATCTGCTGAATGGAATAAAGTCTAATGAGTACATATTATGTGATGATGATGAAGTCCCATACTCTTTGACAGAGCGTAGGGGACAATGCGGGAGAACCGCACTGCTGTACCAGGCAAGGTCCTAGCGGAGGTGGTTTGCCATTGCCTTCCTCCGACCGTAATGGGGGATGAATGATGATGATGAAGACGACACAACAACACCCAGTCATCTCGAGGCAGGTGAAAATCCCTGACCCCGCCGGGAATCGAATCCGGGACCCCGAGCTCGGGAAGCGAGAACGCTACAGTGAGACCACGAGATGAGGACACACAATATGTATTGAGAGTAAATCGAAGAAAGAAAATAGTAATGAAAATTAGCAGAAACGAGAACAGCGAGGAACTTAAGATCATGGTTGATGACCACGGGGTGGAAGAATTTAACGAATGCTGCTATCTCGGCAACAAAATAACCAATAACGGACGGAGAAAGGAGGACATAAAAGCAGACCACTACTTGGAAAAAGGGCATTCCCGTCCAAGAGAAGTCTACTAGTATCAAATCTAGGCCTTAATTTCAGGAAATTTTCTTTGAGAATGTATGTTTTGAGAACAGCATTGTACGATTGTGGAACATGGTCTGTGGGAAAAGCGAAATGATGTGAACCAAGCATCTACGATCAGGTGCTACTGAAGAATGTTGAAAATTACCTTAAGGTGAGGAATGAAGAGATCCTCTGTAGAATAGGCGAGGAAAGGAATATGTGGAGAAACACTGACAAGATGAAGCTACTTTGGGTTTAAGAGGTTGGTAGAAGAGGAATTCATGACGGGCCGCATCAAACAAATCAGAAACGTGATGATCCAATAGTTATTCCCTCATGCTGCCCCGAACGTTTTGTGCCTTTCAGAACAGTTGTTTGACTCAAGCTATTTTGTCATGTAAGATTGTCAGTAGCTATTTTTGTGTCCAAAAAAACGTCAAGAACAGTGACATGCCATCTTACTGAAATTATCGCGGGCAGAGAATGTAATATCATCTACACATGTCCAGAGGTCGGAGGGTTCTCTTTATATACGTATCTGTGCACTGGAAAAAATTTACAGCAAAAGTGAACAAAGTAAATTAACAAAATCGACATACAGTTTAAAGTTTTCCTTCTCTTACGTCACAAAAGCAAGAGGTGCAAACTCATTGCGAAATGAGATGCTCAGTCAATATATTTATTATGTTGTATGGATCACAGGTGTTTAAAAAAAATATCAAGCATTGATAATAACTTCCACGATAGATTTCAGCTAACACTACGTTAAGGGATAAGCGTGTTTTGTGACGAATAAGGAACTAATTAACTGATAACAGTCCCATAATTTTAGCAGAAACGATAATTTTTGGAATTGTACAGGTGGTCAGTGTTGTTTATTTGGGGTTCAATTTTGTGTATTTGCATGCGTTTTATAATACATTGCGAGTAAACTTTTCCTACCGAGGTAAAGGTAAGTAGCTATGGACCACTAGTATGAAAATAAAGTGAAATTGATTAAAAGTAATGTCTGTAGGAAGGTATCCTACTATTACATGGGAGAAGATACAGTCTGTTAAGTGACAGTGTGGTCGGCATTACACTCAGATGGCAAAAGATATCGCCTTAGTTGTTTCACAACCCAATAAAGAAACCTTTGTCCTTCATGCAACCTCCATTAAGAATTCGTTTACTTTGAGTTCTTGACTGAGATGCAGAAGAACAGACTTTAATGCAGGTTATGCGTTGCATTTATCAAAGATGTTTGATGATTACTGCCAAAGTTTGGTTCATCGACAAAAAAGATTTTATACTACAGGAAAACAATGAACCGAAGCAACGCAGCAGGCTTTGCCACGACTGCAAAAATGAGAAAGCAGGCACTGTATTGGCCCTCACAGTCGCCTGATGCTAACTCTGTTCAAAATTACATCGAAAAGATGTTGGGAGGAAAAAAAGATATGTGCGGCTCAGAGAGATAGGCTACAGTTGGGAGGCTACACTACCACGACAGTGAAGTGATCTGAAAAACGTGTTTTAATTATAATAAAGTACATTAGAAAAAAAGCAACAGCGTACGACGAAGGAACTATTCAAATGGGACTGAAAACTGTAGATCTGATGTACATGTACAGACAAATTATTACAGTCTCACAAAAATTGGATAATTGAATGATTCTAGGCAAAGTGCTTAAGAAATTGACCAAGCCAATAACGCGTTCTTTATCTTTGGCCCTCATGCAAGCAGTTATTGGGCGTGACACTGATTGGTAAAGTTATTGGATGTCGGCCTGAGGGATATCGGGCCAAATCCTGTTCAATTGGTATGTTAGATCGTCAAAATTCCAACCCGATTGTAGGGCCCTGCTCATCATACTCCAGACGTTCTCAATTGTGGAGAGATCCGTCTGCTGATCAAGGTAGGATTTGGCAAGCATGAAAACAAGTAGGAGAAACTTTGGCCGTGTGCGGGTGAGCATTGTCTTTGCTGAAACGTAAGCCCAGAAGGGGCAACAAAACAGGGCGTAGAGCATCATCAACGTACCGCTGTGCTACAAGGGTGCCTCGGATGACAAACAAAGGGCTCCTGCTATGGGGCCATACGATCGGCGACACGCAGGGTGGTATCCGGTCGCTGTCCGGGGCATCTCCAGACATACTTTCGCTGGTCATCGGAGCTCAGTTCTGAGCGAGACTCATTACTGAAGACAATTCTGCTCCAATCAGACTCCACGCCAAAAACGTGTGTGGAGACGGCTCGGGCCGCGCTGGGATAAGAATCTGCCTTTTACCTTACGGCCCGACAGCCAGAAGTGACGGTTTGGGGTGCCATTTCATTTCATAGCAACACCCCTTTGACGCTCAGTGGCGGCAACCTTACAGCACTAACAGTTCGCCGACTACATACTACGGCCTGTTGCCCTTCATGGCAAGTCATCGTGGATTTATGTTTCGGTAAGACAACGCCCACTCGTAGCTTCTCTTTGTTCTGGCCGAGACAGCTTAATGTTGATTCATTGAACCCTCTGCCAGGCACTTTTTTGTGAATAACAGAGTAATAACTTAGATGTAGATGTGACCAGCAAGGCCAACCGATCTCTCCCCAATTGAGAATGTTTAGAGCATTACGGGCACGGCCTTCCAACTACCTCCATATTTTGACGAGCTAACAGTTGAACTGTATTTGGCTAGGTATCCCTCAGGACGACGATCAGCAACTCTGTTAGTGGCCAAGCCAAATAACTGCATGCATAAGGGACAGAGATGGACCAACACTTTAATGACTTGTCAAATTTTCAATAACAAGCAAAAAATGGATAATAAATACAATCCGCTAAATGGATATTACAACCGAGGCTTTTGAGAAATTAGTTTTCTGTCACCAAATTAATAAACCAGGTAAAACGCCTTGCGGCAGCAAGCAGATCAATTTTTTGAAAAAAGCAAAAGATGTACTTGATAATCAATTAAAAACGTAAAATGTTAACGCCGTTGAACGGTCAGAGATAGTAAACAAAAAAACCTTGAATTAAATTTCCCTCCGTATGACAGCACAGATAGGGATGACAACAGATATCAACAGAAAATGGTGGTAACATTACAGAGTCGAGCTCACCCGGAATGTGGCTCAACTGTTCAAAAATTCCAATGGAAACACACAAATTTGTCTGGTTGGCCAGCTCTCTTAACAAACGCAAACTGATCCCTTTATTAGCCACTACATTCAGAAATTAAATAGTACATCAAGGTAGATAGTTTTCAATTAGTTTTTAATTCAAGAGCCTGATTACAGATGGTTCAGATGGCTCTGAGCACTATGGCACTTAACTGCTGTGGTCATCAGTCCCCTAGAACTGAGAACTACTTAAACCTAACTAACCTAAGGACATCACACACATCCATGCCCGAGGCTGGATTCGAACCTGCGACCGTAGCGGTCGCGCGGTTCCAGACTGTAGCGCCTAGAACCGCTCGGCCACCCCGGCCGGCTTTGCCTTAACAGAACAGTTGGCTGTGCTCACGCAAAAGATACCTCATACCTAGCCAAAATTTAAAGAAAACTATGGTATCTATGTAATTTGTCCAGACCGTTCAAAGAAACCACTCCAGAGAGCAGATCTTTGCACAACTCCTTTACTGAAGTAAACTCTAATGGGCTCCAGCAGAACCAGGACCCACTCCCTGTCCAAATGAGAAGCGTCGAAGTACGACTCCTTTGCCTTAACAGAACAGTTGGCTGTGTTCACGCAAAATATACGTGAATCCTAAAATAAAGCTAAGATTTCCCTACAGCAGACAGTGGCTTCCCATTAAAAGTTTGGAAACACATGTGTGATCGTTGCACCCCGTTGCACCGCTCTGGCTCAGCTCTTACGCCTCTCTCCCAATGTACAGGTCAATCCCCACTTGGTTGCATCGAAATCAAGCGTTCTCGTTGCTTGACTTAGTATCAGATCGCTTGCTACTTATCAATAGTCCTGTCCCCCCGTACACTGGAACTAAACAATAGAAGGCCGCGCTTCTCGTCACTGAAACGAACGTTTTCAACGTTCTAAATCTAGTTTCCTAACTTAACGTATGCCTGATGCTTGCTACAGAACGGAGTATAGGATCAGTAGTCTGGACGTATCATCTACGCGATCCCTAATATACAAGGGAAAAACAAGTGCGAGAAATTCGCGCAGTCAGCTTCATGGCTTGTGCATCCAAGGCGCTGACAAGAATAATATACGGAGGAATGGAACGGAAAATTGTGAATCTGATCTGTCTGACTTGAAGAAAGATAACAGCATTAGTGAGGCTGTTTTGACATTGCGACTGATAATGGAAGAAATATTCACAGCATCTTATCTAGAAAAAGCATTCGCCTATGTGTTATGGTGCAAGATGTTCGAATTTCTGAGAAAAATCGGAATAATCCGTAGCGATAGTCGGATGTATATAATATGGACAAGAATCAAGAGGCAACAATAAGAATGGAATCCCATGAACAGAGAAGTAGTGCTGTGCTGTTCAGTCTCCGAGCTAACATCCCAAAGATGTTCTCGCTCACATGCGGCTCCTGTCGTCGAAATGTCTTGGCTCAAACTCGTCTAGGGGTTTTGCCGAACGTGTTGCATTACATGCCCTAAATTAGACACTTGTGACCCATTGGTTAAATTGTCTGGCTGATGGAAAGTCAGCGATATACGAAGTTAACATAGCATGTAATAACAGTAATTAATAATATCGGGACAAAATAAATGATGTAGGCCACACAGTTGCGATTTGGTTAGACTAATGTTTAGTCAGAAAGCAAACTAATAGCGAAAGTGGTCGTATTTAGAGTTACTGTTACACTCAAGCGCATATCCATTTGACACAGTTCCATCATTCACAATCTCATTGCGAAATACAAGTTATCTACGCGAAAAGTTGGAGTTCACACAAGGCGTGTGGCTGCTCACCTCTCAGAGACTAAGTCCCGCGGTCCACAACGCGAAATTTCCTAAGTCGTTTCACTTCCTAGCTGTCTAAAGACCGACTGTCCACTTTCGCGTCTCAATCCTAACTGTACCCTTTGGTGTCTCCAGCCGAACTATCCGCTTTCGCGTCTGCGCCACCACTCCCTCTGCCCGTTCCCGGCTCGCCGAATATCCTCGCTCAACTGGCTAGGTCAGTTCCCTTCCCTGAAGCCGTCCGTCTGATTGGCTAGAGCTCATTCTACATTATTTTACATTTTAACGTGTTTAAAAAATCGAAGCTTGACCACTTTCACGTTTTAAATAAAGTAACAATAATGTCCATTACATAAGAAACGTTATATTCTTTTACATAAAACCAATACAATTTCCTTCTTAACTTTGAATGCCACGGCTAGTAGCCTTGCACCATTGTGCTTTCTGATAAATAAATACCGAACAAAAGTAACTATTACGCACAAAAATTTACAACCAATATTCTATTACCTAATGATTCAATAAGGTGTCATGCCGTCATCGTTCAATGTGTTTTGTGTCGAGGAAAAGATGATCTGATGCTTAACTGAAAATACTGATAATTTAATTTACTATATCTTTGAAACAAATAAAGTTACAGAGTTTATATTTACGACATTTGTTATTTTAATGATGTGCTTTTATACGAAATGTCGATCGTTAAGATCGACCAAAGCGCTCAGATTTTAGCATTCAGGTCTTGTTATAAAACTTGTTAATTTCACTTTAACAGTAAATCCTAAACTATTATAGATATGATCAATATTCAAGTTTTATTGGGATCACCGTGAAACTTTATAGAGGATGGCAGATAAAAATTACTGTGGCTTGATTCCCTGCATTACTACAGAATTTAATAGTATTCATAAATGTTTCCCTTTATGGCCAATCTTAGGTCCGCCATATTTAACACTGCTTTGTTTCCATGGCAACACACGGCTTCTACGGGGTTTCCCCATGATGTAGATTCTCGTCTGTCTCACTCGCACACTACAGCGCTTTGGCCTCAATAGACAATAGACGCCCGTGAGTTCCCCCTTCTCGTGGTGAATTTGCGCCCTCTCTGGCACGAGGTCTTGGACGACAGGGTTCGTTTCACTATTCCTGCAGGCTGACTATTTCGTCCATATATTTAAATGACAGCGCAATGCTCGTTAACTCACAAGTCTGTGCAGCAATGACGGAAATAAGAGATATGTTAAAGCGTGATATCAAAATTTAGGTTGAAAGAATATCACAAATAAGTTTTTCTGACGATATTCCTATCCTCAGTGAAAGGGAGGAATATGTGCAGGACGTGTTGAACGAATAGGTGAATGAGTGCACCCGGTGATTGAAACCGAAGAAAGACGAAAATAATGAGGAGTGGCAGAAAGGAGATTAGCGAAAAACTTAACAACAAATTTGGTGACAACGAAGTAGAGCAGTTGAAGAAAGTATGCTGCTTAGGAAGCAAAATAACACATGACGGAGGAAGCAAGGTCGACACTTAAAAACTTGACTAACACAGACGAATGCAGCAATTCTCGCCAAGGGAGTCAAGCGTTGGCCTTAGTTTGAGGGAGAAATTTCTGAGAATGTATGTTTGAGCACATCATTGTGTGATGGCGAATAGCTGACTGTGAGAAAACTTGACTAGAGGAGAATCGAATCGTTTGAGATATATCTTGAAATCTGATATGGCAACGCATGAGAAGATTCCAAAGAGTTGGCGAAGTGAGAAACATAGGGAAAACACTGCCAAGAGAGAGGATGATAGGACCTCTATTAAGACATTACAGAGTGAGTTCCATGGTACTAGAGGGAGCTGTAGAGGGTGCTACCTGGAACACATTGAAGAAATAATTGAGAATGTAAGGTGCATGTGCTATTCTAAGGCGAAGAGGTTGGCACAAGAGAGAAATTCGTGGCGGGTAGCAAAATACTGATCACTAGAAGAAACGGTATTCGTATTCGGGAGGAAGTTCAAATCCTCACCCAGCCATCAAGATTTAGGTTTTTCATGACTTCCGTGAACTGCTTCAGCTAGATGGAGTTATGTCTCTTTTGAAAGTGCACGGGCAATTTCTTTCTCCAGTCCAGGCTTTTATTGCGTTGACGGCACGTTTAAACCTAACCATATTTTTTTCCTTTATATTCTTTGCTTTTGAATATAATACATTTTTCACTCTTCTTTTCAGCATTCAAACTGAACCTCTATACATTTCGTGTTGCAATCAAAATCATTTATAATGGTTAGTCTAGCTTTCTACCAGCTTTCAGTCTTCCCGGTATCTCTTCAAAGTCTCTTTTATTAAACCAATGAAGGGCCCCGTGTGCTCTCAATTCGCTCTCAGACTTCAACGCTAGAATGTTATAAGTAGTGAATCTGAACTTAGCTCGTGACTGTCTTTCTAAGCGTGCGAATTTATTAGAGGTCTGTTGTGTTTTCTTTACACCGTCTCGGCGTTTTTTTAGTTATTTAGCAGTGGGCTGTGGTCAATGTGATACACAAAAGGGTTTTACCAATTTTACCAAGGGAAAGACAAAAGCGAGCACAAGGTCTGTGGTGTGGAAGGGGAACCAAAGGTAACACAACAGCAACACTATTCACAGTTTAAAAATTGTTCACAGAAAATTTATTCCACAATAGGGAAGCCTAATTTGATATACCACCCCTAAGAAATGTCGTGTATTTATGATAATCAAAATCTGAAGCAGATCTTTTTTACAGCTTGGGCAGTCTCAGATGTGTTTAAAATAATAATCTTGTGAAAAAAGTAGGAGAGTAAATGCCTATTCAAAATATAATTATTTTTGGATAGCTCAACATGAATTTCCTAAGGGACCGTAGTTTATCATGCATACAACTTCCGTCCGATTTCAACGAAAGAATTCGTGACTGTGAACTCTTTATTTGGCGGAAACATAAAGAAAATTAAATAACTTCATGAAGGACTGAGACATAGATTCTATACTAAATAAGTAGGCCATACACCAGTTCCATTGAACTCTGAATTTATGCGTCGCACACTAAATCTACTGCTATACAGTATTGCACTTTTACTTTACACTAAAATAATATTAATTTTAACAATAATAATACGGCTGAGATACATGCCAAAACTCTACCCTTTGGTGAGCAAGATGTATGAGACAGGCGAAATACCCTTAGACCTCAAGAAGAATATAATAATTCCAATCCCAAAGAAAGCAGGTGTTGACCGATGTGAAAATTACCGAACTATCAGTTTAATAAGTCACGGCTGCAAAATACTAAAGCGAATTCTTTACAGACGACGGGAAAAATTAGTAGAAGCCGACATTGGGGAAGATAAGTTTGGATTCCGTAGAAATACTGGAACACGTGAGGCAATACTGACCTTACGACTTATCTTAGAAGCTAGATTAAGGAAAGGCAAACCTACGATTCTAGCATTTGTAGACTTAGAGAAAGCTTATGACAATGTTGACTGGAATACTCTCTTTCAAAGTCTGAAGGTGGCAGGGGTAAAATATACGGAACGAAAGCGTATTTACAATTTGTATAGAAAACACATGGCAGTTATAAGAGTTGAAGGGCATAAAAGGGAAGCAGTGGTTGAGAAGGGAGTGAGACAGGGTTGTAGCCTCTCCTCAATGTTATTCAATCTGTATATTGAGCAAGCAGTAAAGGAAACAAAAGAAAAATTCGGAGTAGGTATTAAAATCCATGGAGAAGAAATAAAAACTTTGAGGTTCGCCAGTGACATTGTAATTCTGTCAGAGACAGCAAAGGACTTGGAAGAGCAGTTGAACGGAATGGATGGTGTCTTGAAGGGAGGATATAAGATGAACATCAACAAAAGCAAAACGAGGATATGGAATGTAGTCGAATTAAGTCGGGTGATGTTGAGGGTATTAGATTAGGAAATGGGACACTTAAAGTAGTGAAGGAGTTTTGCTATTTGGGGAGCAAAATAACTGATGATGGTCGAAGTAGAGAGGATATAAAATGTAGACTGGCAATGGGAAGGAAAGCGTTTCTGAAGGAGAGAAATTTGTTAACATCGAGTATTGATTTAAGTGTTAGGAAGTCGTTTCTGAAAGTATTTGTATGGAGTGTAGCCATGTATGGAAGTGAAACATGGACCATAAATAGTTTGGACAAGAAGAGAATAGAAGATTTCGAAATGTGGTGCTACAGAAGAATGCTGAAGATCGTAGATCACATAATTAATGAGGAGGTGTTAAATAGGATTGGGGAGAAGAGACGTTTGTGGCACAAATTGACTAGAAGAAGGGATCGGTTAGTAGGACATGTCCTGAGGCATCAAGGGATCACCACTTTAGTATTGGAGGGCAGCGTGGAGGGTAGAAATCGTAGAGGGAGACCAAGAGATGAATACACCAAGCAGATTCAGAAGGATGTAGGTTGCAGTAGGTACTGGGAGATGAAGAAGCTTGCCCAGGATAGAGTAGCACGGAGTGCTGCATCAAACCAGTCTCAGGACTGAAGACCACAACAACACAAGTTACAAGAGACACGAGAAGAAAAAAATGAGTAACTGAGTAGCTGTTAATCGAGAATATCTCGTACATCAAAAGAATGTGTAAAAGTGTTCTTCTTCTGTCATTTTCGCGCCGCGGTTTTCAAAGTCAGTAACTCACTGCATCTCTGACGGTGCTTCGACAATAAACAAGTTACATCACAGGTCGTTCACCTTTTACATTCTCGCAACATTATTTGCTGAAGCTGTTGCCGAGCGACTGCT
The DNA here is from genome assembly GCF_021461385.2 of Schistocerca piceifrons. Taxonomy (NCBI): domain Eukaryota; kingdom Metazoa; phylum Arthropoda; class Insecta; order Orthoptera; family Acrididae; genus Schistocerca; species Schistocerca piceifrons. Next base: position 426,498,653 of record NC_060138.1, read on the forward strand.
CGATTAGTGAATGATTTAAAATTGTAAGGAAATCTCATAATGTTACAAGGTGGAATAGCTCTCCGCACGAGAAACTTATATTGCTTAAAGGGACATATGAGCGGAATGAAACCTAAACGTAGCAAGTTACTGCCAGACTGCACTAATAAGGTTCAGTACATGGAACTACAGGAAGCACGGCATGGCAAGGGAGTCTTTACAGTTATAAATCGTAACAGACTATCCCATATAAGTCAGCTGACCAAGCTATATCACAAAGTCACATTCAAGCGTATGCTTGAGGCTACTACACTTGTGACATATTTAACCAGCGTACACAGTTCCAGGCAATAAGCTCAATTAGGGAGAAACATTCACAACCAGCTTGAAACACATCCTGCCACTTCAAAAACATTCGTTTGTGAGGTAATGGGCGAGTTGTGGCGCCCTGGGAATATTCTAAGTTCCGAGTTAGCGTGGCTGCGCTGGGGCCTCTCGGCACCGCTGCCCAGCAGAAACCATGTGGAGCATGTAGGGCAGCCCCCGCACATGGTCCAGACGCGTAACTGGGAATTTCACGGTCACGCTGTGTCGATGAAGGAGACATGCAGGGAGTGCCAAAGATGGCGGACTTTGTGAAACCTTAATGACAGACATTTCACAGTTCGTATAAACAATTAATAGCAGCCAGATGAATGATGACACCTCGAAAAGAAACATGTACATTACCATTATTTGCACAACGTTTCTGATAGTGTAATCAGATTTTCAATATATTTATTAATTTAAAGTTTAGTATCTGACTGTAAATTATACAAGTAACACCCAGCAACGAACTTCCAAAATCTATACGGTTCATCCGATTTCGTCGATCGGCGTGTCTTTAGAAAGCTATTAGTGTAAACCTAAATTGGTATTAATTACAGGCGTGTAACTTTAATAGTACATGAGTTATTGGAGGCCAAATTGGCCGATCACTATGGATTGCGTCAGGCCATAAGTAGTCCACAATTACACGGAAAAACGGTATCAGCATGCTTATAAATATATTTATTCATCTATGTCTTTGTTTATATCCGATATATACTATTCATGAAGAAATTGGTTAAATATTTACTGCGTTTTAGAAAACACAGACATTAGGCTATTGGCCTACCCTCTGTTCTGTACCTTTGATATATATTTATTTAATTGGTTTATGTATTTAATAATGTGTGTTAGAGGGTGTTTATGGTCCAGCCATAGGAATATTTATTTAATTTCAAGTTACTTAAATGTAAATCCAGTATATCGAACTTGTTTTATGTTTGTGATTGTGCATTGGCTGGAAGACATGGCGGCGCTCTAGCCAATCACAGCGCTCGTGAACGGGGAGATTTGATGGAAGTGGGAGAACAATACGGGAGAGAACACGGGTGTCTGGGGAGTATGGCGCGAGGGATACACAGTCGGCGGAAAGACTTCGACAGTGGAGAGTTTACACGTGGTCCTTGAGGATAGAAATATTTCGGAGTGCCGACCTGTGCTCTTGTGTAATTTCCGTGGCTTCTGCAGTGAAGACGTAGTATGCGTTCAGAAGTGAATAACTCGTGAGCTATGTTGTTGTTCATAACTAATTACGTGAAGTAGGAATCTATTGTTCACCTATTATTCAGCTTATACCTTATTATTGCTGGACCTTCGACACCTTAAGTGTTTTGCAGACATATACCGTATTCTCAAAAGTACTTCTACTATCTACGCATCATTTAAAGTCGTTAAGACAGTACTTGCAGATTTCCTTCACGCGACTGTCGTCCACGCGTGTCTCTTTGTTCGCGGCGCAACCGCGGTCTCTGGCGGCTAGTTTCTCTATTCGACCCCTCGTTGTTTTCGCAAGGATCTACTTGCCTAATGAAAGCGTCCCCTTGCACTGAGCACCGTGGCTCACATAATAATTTTCTGTACTCTTTTCCACGGTGCATCATTCGCATCCTTTCATAAATACCCGCATACATCCAGTCAATTATATTAACAATAAAAAATATGGCATTTTCGAAACCCTGTCAGCGTTTCCTATTACCATGCATGTTTGATGTTTGGCTCAAACATGCCTACAATCTTCCTCTGCCATCGTTCAAGAGCGCAGTGCCCTACGAAGTGACCAATAGGCTCGGCGACGCCTCAAACAGCGAGGTGTTGACTCATGAGAAATTGCTCTAAGCACTATGGGACTTAACATCTGAGGTCATCAGTCCCCTAGAACTACTTAAACCTAACTAAGCTAAGGATATCACACAACACCCAGTCATCACGAGGCAGAGAAAATCCCTGACCCCGCCGGGAATCGAACCCGGGAACCCGGGCGCGGGAAGCGAGAACGCTACCGCACGACCACGAGCTGCGGACTTTGACTCATGACAAAAAACAGACCGCAGCTCAGAAGCTCATGTGAGATGTAAGGTGGGTCAGTGATATCAAACTGGCCCAAAAATCATCAAAATTCTCTCCAACGACATCCTGGGCGTGCCACACGACGGGAAGGACGGCACACTCACTCTTACCCACATTTCATCCCTTCTTTTGACGCCTCTGCGATGGAGTACAGAACCGCGACACCCAGCTTCGAAATAAAGCTGTTTTATTATGGGTAGCTGAGTAAAACTCTTCAGACACAGCGTTGCTCGGAATCGACACGAAAAGCCTTTAGGAAGTGGCATGAAGGGCGTCAGTGAAACCACCCCTTCCTTGGGCTGCAGATCCCCACACACTTCGCGGTCGAAAACCACAGTTCGCACTTCGATGAGCAAAAGCACGATATTTCTTGACAATTTGCGACACTGCCGACACACTCAAACGTTTCAACATTAACCACGTCGTTGGAATATAACCCCACTGAACGTGGTCTGACGCTTTGGAGTGTAGTGTGAACTCAATTTTTTTCCCTGTTACATTAGGGTGGAACCCCTAGTGACCATTTGAAACCATTCGACGAAATTTGAACGTAATCCGAAGCCGGGAAGGGTAGTTACTCGATTTCAGTCCACCTGTTTCGCGCCCTCCTGTGACGGGGTCATGGAGGGGTGTAATATTGACTTGTACTTGATATTTTAAATATTTTGTGGCTGTGAACTCATCGCCCGTGTATGAAATCATATAAAATGTAATAGTCAGCCGGTTGCACACAATTTTGTTTTAAAAGGCATGAATCAGGTTTCGGTAGTTCTATGAGTGTCTTCATCGAAATGATAAAAGTTACATAAAATCACATAACAACTCTCTTCAAATGACAGTTTTGTGTTGCACGAGTCAAGAATAAAAACTCGAATAAAAAAGATTCACGGAATACAAACTTGTCATTTGATGAGAGCACTGTTGCTGAAATTTTAAAGCTGTTATGTGATTTCATGTAACTTTTACCATTCTGACGAAGACAGTCTTAGAACTATCGAAACCTGGTTAATCTATTGTTAAAAAATTGTGTGCAATCTGGTGGCTGATTATTACATTTTGTATAATTGAAACGTACGTGAATAAAACGGCTGAAGGTCCTCTCAGTTTGATAACACCCTTGGTGCCATTCACAGACCTTCTTTGAACATGTTAAAAATGTACCTGTCAGACAGATCGTCTGTGAAAAGAGTAATCAACTGATATCAATGAGTAACGTAAAAAGTATTTTATCCAATTGACATCCATTCAGCTGAGTGATGCTCGTGGCTGCTCTAGCGCCTGAGGGCGGGCAACCCCTTAGGCAAGTGCCGCTTTGGATCACATTCAAATTTAATAATTATTCCACCCTGTATACCTCAGCAAAAGCTAGTCGCACTACACTAAAAACGAGTCAAGTCACGTTGAGGGCTCGGGGGGTGGGGAGGGGCTAGGGGAAGGGTTCTGCAATGTCGAACGTCATCTACAAACTCTGTTTCAACCGCGAAGTATGTGGAAATCAACGCTCCTAGGGACTGAGCGTAAACTGGAACAGAAGAGAATCGAAGCCTTGAGATGTGGTTCTGCAGACGAATGTTGAAGATTAGGTGGACTGATAACGTAGGAAATGGGGAAGTGCTGCGCAGAATCGGAGAGGAAAAGAATAAGTGGAAAACACAGGCAAGGAGAAGGGACAGGATGATAGGAAATACATTAAGACATCAAGGAATGACATCCATGGTACCAAAAAATGTAGCGGAAGACAAATATTGGAATACATCCAGCAGGTAATTGAGAACGTAGGTTGCAATTGATACTCTGAGATGAAGAGGTTGGCACAGGAGAGGAATTCGTAGCGGGCCATACCAAGCCAACCAAAAGAGTAATGACCGAAAAAAAGGGGGGAGCATGGTTTCGTCAAAGCTTTTTATGGCACCTCCTGAGGTCTTTTCGTGTCGAATATCGACGGTGGAGTGGCTGAAATGTCCTCCTCAGCCACCCATCAGAAAATCGCGTGATTTGAACTCCGGGTTTTTGGGTTCTGACCTCCACTGCTGAGGCGTCAAAAGAAGAGTGGAAATGGGAGTAAGGGTATGACAAACTTTCCACTGCGTGAAACGTCCAAGTTTGCGTTCGTCAGAACTGTGGAGAAACTCGGCGACAATGTGGCATTAGTAACCACCCATACACCTTAGATGAACTTCTAAGCTCTGGCCATTTCCTCACCTTGCTGTTTGAAGTGTCGCCGAATCCGGGGTTGACGTCGTAGGGCCCCACGCTTTTGCAGGGTTACAGAGGAAGTAATACTTTTTACACTCATGCGTCGCAATGGGAAAAAGTCACAAAGTTTCGAAAAAGTGCTTCTTCTTTTGCCCAGCGTATATCTTTTCCTTATATTTGTTTAGCATTTTCCTTTCCCTGCTCAATAACGTTGTGTCCATATTCGTGGTCTCTGACTTTTTATATTCCTTCTCTTGAATCAACTAATCCAACTATTTACATTTTTTTACCTGTTTAATGTTTTAGTAGTCAGTGTTCATCCAGTTTCATTACTCGTTGAAGGAGGAAACTTTTGTAGTCTCACATACGTTCTTCATGCAACAGTTCTCTTAAAAACTGACTCGATGGTGTTAATTACAATATCTGTGTCATCCATAAAGACCATGTAGTCAAAATAAGCCATTCTGTATTAATTAAAAGCATCTTCATGGCTCTGTATCTCTTCTCTACTTGTAACTATTTTTAGGTTTATTGGTTTTTACTAGTTTTACACTAGAGAAACGTTGGGTGGAAGACCATTGAATTTGTATCCATGTGGTAGATTAGGTTTGCGTTTATATCCTGAGACAGACGGCGAGCAAAGAGCACTATGGGACTTAACTTCTGAGGTCATCAGTCCCCTAGAACTTAGTACTACTTGAACCTAACTAACCTAAGGACATCACACACATCCAAGCCCGAGGCAGGATTCAACCTGCGACCGTAGCGGTCTCGCGGTTCCAGACGGTAGCGTCTAGAACCTCTCGGCTACACCGGCAAAGCTGGAAGTCATAGTCCAAGTTAGAAAGAGAAAGCGAACGCACCTCATGGTCTTCAGTCACAATAATAGCTGTGTGAAATTTCTGTCTCAAATTTGGTGTCTTATCATGCGCAGTCAAATGAAGACCTCTAGGCCCTACCACAAAGTACGCTTACGTGTCTGCACGACCTGAAAAACTGAAAATACGACGACCGGTCATAGCGGCCTCAAGGAAATTTCCTTGAGCGTTGGCCGCAGGGGTCTGCACTATTCAGCAGATTTCTCTTTCAGGAGCCGTCCAGGAAAATCGGAAAGAAAATGAGTGATAGAGCCAAAGTTTTAAAACTTAAGTGGAAAGGTTTCCTTGTGGCACTCTCCTCTTATGTAGAGACTTTCATCGTTGTAGCTGAGAACAGTTCTCCGCAGTGCATTATTTATTTGTATACCATGCCACAATGTTTAATTTTGGTTTATCAATTTATCATTTCCGCTGATACAAATCTTCTCTTCAGTATTATGTAATTTATCTACTAACGCGTACCATGACAAAGTAGTTTTGCGTGCCAAGGTCGCACGGAATCTGACAGTAAAAATACGCAGCCATTCAGTCAACTAAATTATAAAGTACTCAGCCGGAAAAAATATTACGTCTGGAAAGACTTCATTGATTTTGATCTGATGACGGCAAATGCCACTTAGGGGGTTGCAGATGAACTGATAAGGGTTCCAACGTCATCCGCCATCAGATTGAGTAGTGGCGTAGCTACCAGAGCGTCATCTGTGACTATCCTCTAACAGGGAATGATCATAGCCAGAAGGGTCAGTGTAGTGTACTCGTGTGAAGCATGCAGCTAACTCAGTTTGAAAGGAGTCAAACTGAGGCTTCCTGAGTAGCAGGATGGTCCTTTCGGAGAACTGCCACGAAAGTTGGGCGTGCTGCGTCAGTTGCGCAACGATGCTGGTATCATTAGTCACGTGAACACTCTCACACCCGTAGAGGAGGTTCTGGATGTCCACGCAGCACACACGCTCGCCAGGAGCGCCGTACTGTAAGTTCAGCCGTGGCAGATCGTACAGCTCCTACAGAACATAACAGAACATATAAGAGTGCTTGTGAGCCCAGACGTGTTGACACACACTGTTGCCAACCAGTTATTAGCAGTGCGTCTGCGGACATGGACACCTCTGCCCGTCTTCCAGTCACGCCACTGGATCGACCTGTCGGCTCCATTGGTGCTTTCAGAGGGTCCCTTGGAAGATGGAATAGCGCGCTGTGGTCTTCAGTGATGAAAGCAAATTCTGCCTCCACGCAAGAGACGGTCGTTTGCGTGCACGACGTGGACGTGGCGAGCGATGTCACGTACAGTGCATTTGTCCGATACACACTGGCCCCGTCCTAGGCCTTATGGTGGCAGATGCGATAAGCTATAATCTCGCTCATTTTGGTGTAGGGTACGATAACCAGCGCTCAGTACGTGCAGAAAGTTGTTAGACCCATTCTTTTGCCGTTCTTCCACAGGGACGGTGATGTGTTGTTCCAACAGAGTACTGCTCGCCCATACACTAAACGTTAAACTAAGAGTGCTCCGCGAAACGTGCAGCAAATTCTCTGGCCAGAAATATCTGCTTACTTGTTGAAACATCCCCTTAGAAAAATTTTATAAATGACAGTGCTGGAAAAACTCTTACGTTATTTGATGATCAAACAGCTGAGCAAAACTGAACGTACTCAGACATTTCTCTCTTTACTTAGTCTGATCAACACTAAACTGACACACAATATTTTTAGCGCAACGCAATCTGACTTTCAATAATCCCTACAAAAGAATAACCTATACTTTTCATGAATCACTTACCTCACAAAAATCTTAGTTACTCGAACTACTGCAATACAGCGAGCGCCAATACTGCCAGCTAAATAAAAGATTCTAACTACCAAAGGCACTAATTACTGATAGGCATAGTTAGCAAATGAAAGATTTTGATAGAGAACAAACAATGTATTTACCTTAATAACATTCAAAAGTCATCATCCATATATATATATATACACTCCTGGAAATGGAAAAAAGAACACATTGACACCGGTGTGTCAGACCCACCATACTTGCTCCGGACACTGCGAGAGGGCTGTACAAGCAATGATCACACGCACGGCACAGCGGACACACCAGGAACCGCGGTGTTGGCCGTCGAATGGCGCTAGCTGCGCAGCATTTGTGCACCGCCGCCGTCAGTGTCAGCCAGTTTGCCGTGGCATACGGAGCTCCATCGCAGTCTTTAAGACTGGTAGCATGCCGCGACAGCGTGGACGTGAACCGTACGTGCAGTTGACGGACTTTGAGCGAGCGCGTATAGTGGGCATGCGGGAGGCCGGGTGGACGTACCGCCGAATTGCTCAACACGTGGGGCGTGAGGTCTCCACAGTACATCGATGTTGTCGCCAGTGGTCGGCGGAAGGTGCACATGCCCGTCGACCTGGGACCGGACCGCAGCGACGCACGGATGCACGCCAAGACCGTAGGATCCTACGCAGTGCCGTAGGGGACCGCACCGCCACTTCCCAGCAAATTAGGGACACTGTTGCTCCTGGGGTATCGGCGAGGACCATTTGCAACCGTCTCCATGAAGCTGGGCTACGGTCCCGCACACCGTTAGGCCGTCTTCCGCTCACGCCCCAACATCGTGCAGCCCGCCTCCAGTGGTGTCGCGACAGGCGTGAATGGAGGGACGAATGGAGACGTGTCGTCTTCAGCGATGAGAGTCGCTTCTGCCTTGGTGCCAATGATGGTCGTATGCGTGTTTGGCGCCGTGCAGGTGAGCGCCACAATCAGGACTGCATACGACCGAGGCACACAGGCCCAACACCCGGCATCATGGTGTGGGGAGCGATCTCCTACACTGGCCGTACACCACTGGTGATCGTCGAGGGGACACTGAATAGTGCACGGTACATCCAAACCGTCATCGAACCCATCGTTCTACCATTCCTAGACGGGCAAGGGAACTTGCTGTTCCAACAGGACAATGCACGTCCGCATGTATCCCGTGCCACCCAACGTGCTCTAGAAGGTGTAAGTCAACTACCCTGGCCAGCAAGATCTCCGGATCTGTCCCCCATTGAGCATGTTTGGGACTGGATGAAGCGTCGTCTCACGCGGTCTGCACGTCCAGCACGAACGCTGGTCCAACTGAGGCGCCAGGTGGAAATTGCATGGCAAGCCGTTCCACAGGACTACATCCAGCATCTCTACGATCGTCTCCATGGGAGAATAGCAGCCTGCATTGCTGCGAAAGGTGGATATACACTGTACTAGTGCCGACATTGTGCATGCTCTGTTGCCAGTGTCTATGTGCCTGTGGTTCTGTCAGTGTGATCATGTGATGTATCTGACCCCAGGAATGTGTCAATAAAGTTTCCCCTTTCTGGGACAATGAATTCACGGTGTTCTTATTTCAATTTCCAGGAGTGTATATATATATATCAGTTCATGATATAGAGTATTAAAAATTTACTCTTTCTGATGGTCACACGTCCAGATCGTCCGCTCTCAAAATTCTGCCATCTCTCTCCCCACATCCACCACTGCTAGCGGCTCACCTACAACTGCGCAACGCTACGCGCTGTTCACAGTCAACTGCCCAATACTATAATAGCGAATACTCCAACAATGCCAATCAGCCACAGACTGCACACAGCATAGCCAGTGATTTTCATACAGAGCACTACGTGACGTTACCAACATAAAAACCTAAAGAGCTTGCTTACATTGTCTGCAATCGTGCACGTGTGGGATATGATGGAACGAGAAGTGACTCGTCAAGCAACCATTCTTTCAGAGCTGTGTGAACAGGTCGAGCAGGCGTGGCACAACGCACCCCTGGACGATACTGCCATCTGCACGATCGACGGGATAGCAGATCAACGCCTGCGTAGTCGCCCGTGAAGGCTACTCCACCTACTACCATGGGCGTTTCAGCAACGTTGGTACCTGCTACCTCAGAACTACTTGTGCTATTGATCTGCAAATGTAATCATCTCATGCACTCCATCTCCGCTGTTGAAATACTATATCTTGAGTGAATTGTAAGTCTCTAAAAGGATATATTAATTTTTTTTCCGGCAGTGCACCATGCGTATTTGCCGATTTAGATTTAATGTTTCGGTAGGAGCAACAAGTATACTGCAGCTTCAGCAGGGGACAAGAGGTGCTTTTTCGCGGATTCTCGCGAAACCTAAAGCTCAACGTCCACAGGGAAAAAAAAGGAGAGGGGTTGAGATGCAGAGCGAGAGAGAATGAGAGAACAGCACGAGGAGAGGGTGCTTGAGAAGAGGCGGCTCGTAACGAAGCCGTTATTTTAATTCCAGGCCGGGCTGTACGGGGCGTCGCGGCTGCTTCATTACGACGCGGCCGCGCTGGAAGATCCCAATTACTGGGGCAGACAAGTCAATTACCTGCCAGTTGTGGATTTTACAGGTGCCCCGCGCCTGCCGCTCCCGTCGCTTCCGAAATTGACTTTCTCTCCCCCCCCCCCCCCCCCCTTCTTCTTCCCGCTGCTTTCCTCTCCACAGCTCGGCTCTCCGGCGCGCGCACAGTGGAGGTAAGGAGTGCGTTTGCTCTCCGCGAGCAAACAGCCTGCCCCTCCGCGGGAAATACTTCGCCGCCGCCGTTGCCGCCAACGCCAAATTGCGCCCGCAAAGTCTACAGCGGGCTGCCTGATAAACTTTCCGCAAATTCCTTTCCTTCCTCAAATAAAGACGGTGAGCTCTGTTAAGACAAACACCGCCGAATCCGAATACCTCAAATCCGAGGGTGCTACTGCCTTGGACAGCATGATGGAAGTTTGCGGTGTATTGTCTGCGTAGCACAGTGCCAAGTGTGATGGCATTTATCACTAGAGTGGACGTATAGTTGTATAGTATAACACAAGGAAGGAATTTATCTTTAAACGACACACAGCTGGAAGGTTTCGGAACGGAAAATCGATGAAATACAGGGTATGCGAAAAGTCTTTCCATGATTACATAAATTGATAACTCAGGCTAGAAGTAAGATATAAATATGAAACTTGTGTAAAATTGTTTACAACTATCAAAGATTTTTTTTCTGTTTTAGGGTCGCGGTACATAAGTAGTGGATCAGGTGCAGTGCCCAAGAATCCATGTTAACCAATCAGGAGAAGGCACAGTGTGTCCTGTGGTAGCATGCGACACGATCACCAACCACAGTGCAGAGACACTTCCAGACAACATTTGGAAGGAATCCACCTGATGTCAAGAGCATTAAAGCCTGGAATGAGAGGTTCAAGAACACAGAATCTGTTGCTGACCTCTCGAGGACTGGTCGACCAAGAACCTCAGCAGACAGGGTGGAAGCTGTAAGGCAGTCTTTTCTGCGAAGTCCGAAGAAATCGGTGTGTAGGGTCTCACGTGAATTACAGATGCCAAAAAGCTCTCTCCATGACATTTTACACAAATGTTTATTGTTTCGTGCATACAAAGTGCAAATCGTTCAGGCCTTCTTGCCCAATGACAGTACACGTCGATATGACTTTGCGGCCGAAATGCTATCATGTATTGAGAACGATGATGGTTATCTCAGAGATATCTCCTGACATAACCCCATTAGACTTCTTTTCATGGGGTTATGTCAAGGACGAGGTCTACCAAACACGTGTACCAGATCTTGAAACCCTGCGGCAACGGATAACCACTGTCGTTGAATCGATCCTTCCAGTGATGTTGGCTAATGTGCTACCAAGAGTGCTCATGTGGATGTTTACTGATGTGCGAAAAAAACTTTGATAGTTTTTAAACAATTAGACACCAGTTTCATATTTGTATCTTACTTCTAGCCTGAGTTATCAATTTATGTAATCCGGGAAAGACTTTTCGGGCACCCTTTATACTGCCCCTTCCCGCGTGATACACTGATGGGATAAAAGCCATGGGATATGATACGCACATATACAGATAGCGGTAGTACCGCGTACACAAGGTATCAAAGTGCCATGCATTGGCGGAGCTGTCACTTGTATTCAAGTGATTCATGTGAAAAGGTTTCCGAGTGGTTATTGTCGCACAACTGGTACTAACACACTTTGAATGCGGAATGGTAGTTGGAGTTAGACGCATGGGACATTACCTATCGGAAATCGTTCAGGAATTCAAGATTCCGAGATCTACAGCCTCAAGGGCGTGCCGAGAGTACCGAATGTCAGACGTTATCTCTCACTAATGGCACCACAGTGGCCGACGGCCTTCACTTAACGACCGAGAGCACGGCTTTTGCGCAGAGTTGTCAGTGCTAACAGACAAGCAATACTGCGTGAAATAACAGCAGAAATTAATACGGAACGTACGACTAACGTATCCTTTCTGACAGTGCGGCGAAATATGGCGTTAATAGGGTATCGCAGCAGCCAATAGACGGGAGTGCCTTTGCTAACAGCACGGCATCACCTACAGTGACTCTCCTGTGCTCTGACATTATCGATTAAACCCTGAACAAGTAGAAAGCCGTGACCTGGTTATATGAGTCACGATTTCAGTTGGTAAGCCGGCCGTAGTGGCCAAGCGGTTCTAGGCGCTGCAGTCCGGAACCGCGCGACCGCTACGGTCGCAGGTTCGAATCCTGCCTCGGGCATGGATGTGTGTGATGTCCTTAGGTTAGTTAGGATTAAGTAGTTCTAAATTCTAGGGGACTGATGACCTCAGAAGTTAAGTCCCATAGTGCTTAGAGCCATTTGAACCATCAGTTGGTAAGAGCTGACAGTAGGTTTCGAGAATCGCGCAGACTCCACGAAGCCATGCATGCAGTATGTCAACAAGGCATTGCGCAAGCTGGTTGAGGCTCCATTATGGTGAGCACTGTGTTTGTGTCGGGTGGACGTGGTGGCCGAGCGGTTCTACGCGCTACAGTCTGGAGCCGCGCGACTGCTACGGTCGTGGGTTCGAATCCTGCCTCGGGCATGGATGTGTGTGATGTCCTTAGGTTAGGCAGGTTTAAGTAGTTCTAAGTTCTAGGGGACTGATGACCTCAGAAGTTAAGTCCCATAGTGCTCAGACCCATTTGAACCATTTTTTGTGTTTGCGTCGAACGGACTGGGTCATTTGGTCAAACCTGAACAGATCGTTGAGTGAAAGTGGTTATCTCCGGCTACTTGGACAGCATTTGCAGCCACTAATGGTTAAAATGGTTCAAATGGCTGTTAGCGCCATGGGACTTAACTTCTGACGTCATCAGTCCCCTATAACTTAGAATTACTTAAACCTAACTAACCTAAGGACATCACACACATCCGTGCCGGAGGCAGGATTCGAACTTGCGACCGTAGCGGTCGCGCGGTTCCATAGTGTAGTGCCCTGAACCGCTCAGGCCACTAATGGATTTCAGTTTTTATGGACGACAATACGCCCTGTTACCGGCCCACAGTTGTTCCCGACTGGTTTGAAGAACATTGTGGACAGAGCAGAAAAGATCAGTATGATTCAGACGATGCTCGGCATGTTGCAGGAAAATATCAGTGGTAAGTAATCCTCATCAATAACTATAGTAGAATTGCAATATTAAACTTTAAATGGATTTTTCTCAAACCTACATTTTTTTTACTTTCAGGTGCCATTATTTGATAAACTAATGGGGTTAGAAACATGGAATTTGGTCAATTTGTACTGCAGACGGTAATTAGTTATTACAAGTAAATTGGGAACCACCAAACAATCAGAAATAATAATTAATGTACAAAAATTTAAATTTTACTAGTGAAAACATAAATTTTTTTTCTTGAAAATCATAAGAGATATTATGTTCATTTTACTTGTAAATTGAGGCATATATGTTATATATATGCAGTAAAAATTTCATTGTTTTATCACTTACAGTTCTTTTTCAAAGTGTACCTATTCAAAGGGTAAAATGGCATTGGCAAAATAGGGATAAAAAATGCCTTCCGTCTCCCCTTAAACTAACTTACGCTAAGGACACCACACACACACACACGCCGACGGGGGGAGCAGCGCTAACCGTGGAGGGATGCCTCAGACCGCACGGCTACCCCGAGCGGCCGGTTTAGGAGCAGATGTGGAACATATACACAGACACATACATACGTGCCTTTTTATAATACGTAAGGATATTACAATGAAATGAACCATCATACGTGGAACAATAGACGTTATTAAATAAAATGGTTCAAATGGTCAAAATGGCTCTGAGCACTATGGAACTTAACTTTTGAGGTCTTCAGTCCCCTAGAACTCAGAACTGTAGCGCCTAGAACCGCTCGGTCACAACGGCCGGCATTAAATAAAATAATTTATATATTTGGTCTTCTTAATCATCTTGTTGTGTTACTTATAGTTAATCCTGTGTACTACGGAAGCCCCATACTCAAGGATTTGGCAAGTTTATTTTATTGAACTTTGCCGTCTGATACCCTTCCCGTCGTCCCGGTCTTTACCTGAGAGAGAGAGAAATCGTTTGTGCCACTTGTGTGTGCACTGTGTCCTGTATGTGATCGTATTTGAACTGTCTGTGTATCGTAATTTCGGAAGAAGAAACTGGGGACCAGCCAAGCATTTGCCTAGTCGAGCGAGGGAAACCACCAGAAAACCACGTCGAGGTTGATCCGTGCACCAATCTCGGATGTTAATCTGCCGCGCGTATTCGATCTGGCTCAACTCGCGTTCCTCTTTAGCAAGCTAGCGAGCTGCGCGTTACGCTGTACGAACAGGAACTCGATGTGTGTGTTTGTAAGAAATATTAATGTGTTAGTACACAGAAAATGCAGACCAATACGAGAAATTTAACCGCTTTGAGGGCCAAAACATTACTGTCAGAACCTATACGCGTGCATCGTCACTGACGAACGTCCGCCTCCCTCCAGATCAACATGCCGAGCTAGTAGCCTCATTTAGAAACAGTTCTTCTCTGTCTCCAAAGAAAAGCGTCGTGTAGCGCCTCACTGCCTCTCAAGAAAGACTATAGAAACTGACCAGTCAGAGGCTTCAGTTTCAACACTATGTTATCTCTCTATCCATATTTTCCTAATTATTATAATTTTAACTATTCAATTGAGATAGTGTCGATAGTTTCCGTGCTAAACTAGTGAGTACTGCCGTTGCATCTTTCGTCCGTCGCATCTTCCGTCCGTCGCCTTTGTCATATACGTTGAGTCGATGATGTTACAGACTTTGAAAGATGATGGGCAAGGGTAAGTGTATCAATTTGAGGTAAGGAACCGTCGTCCGAAAACTATACATGCGAAATGTGTAACCAAAAATCTACTCAAATTCCGTCTCAGCCTCGCGCAGCGCTGAAACTAAGGGCCTCAACTTCCGTTTCCTGATCATGACTTACTGAAGTCCCGCTGAATGCCCCTCAGTATCCTAACACAATTTTCCCTGTCTAAGGCTAGCGTAACTGTACGTAACTTGATGTTAGAGAGATCTGAAAATCCTCTATACGATACAATAATAATGTATTCCATTTACCTGCATAAGTTTCATTAGATGCTTCATTTACAACAGTCGTTCAAAACGGCGCCACCAGAGTCATTGAAGGCATGGTTAGCATCGTCGCACAAAGTTCTGTCATGTCTCCTGATAAGCCTGGTGTCGCTTGAACAGTGTTGCAGGTAGCGACATTTCGCCAGAGATCTTATTCAATCTCCACAGGTGTCTCGTACACAAGACTTTTCACACTGTCGTATAAGAATAAATAAGCGGTGTGAGGTCAGAAGAAACAGGACCTTCTCTCCCTATCCACTTCTCAGGGAATGTCTCGTTCAGCTGTTCACGAACCTCAGTCGAAAGTGACGTGAGGTTCCATCGTGTTGGAACCACATCCGTTAACGTATAACCAGTGGACATTGTTCCGAGAACCTGTGTATTGTGTTATCTTAGCAGCGACGGTACCGGTACACGTAGTTCATTGTCAGTGATATCAGATCGATTTCCGCTTGTAACTTTCGACTGGCTTGATTCCGAGTCAGCTTCCCATGCCTCAAATTGATACATTTAAACTACTACATCGTCCCTGAAAATTTATAACAGCATTACGGTTCACCCTGTATTATTAACCGTGATACTACTTTTCTCGCCACAGCGTTTTCCTCAAACACAGGTTGCTAAGAAGTAAAAAAAAAAAAAAAAAAAAAAAAAAAAAAAAAAAAAAAAAAAAAAAAAAATGGAGATCTCCAGTGTTTTGAATAGACACTCTTTCCATACTTCTATTTCATAGTACGTCATAATAAGCAGAATTAAGCACCGATTCTTCGTGTTGTCTGAGATATGCACATGATTTCTAATTAGTAGTTCACAGTATACGTCATCGTCATCATCAGTTATCTGCTATGTTTGCAGGTCCTTTGTCTCTCCATTTTCTGCCATCCATTGCTTCCTTCTTAAGGCTGCTGTATGTTGTACCGTCCATCATGTCATCCAGTATCTGGAATCTCTTCTTTCCTCGCTTCCTTTTCCCTTCTACATAACCTTCTAAAACTGTTTTTATCAGTCCATCATTCTTTCTTAATATATGGCCAATCCAATTTCTTTTTCTTCTCTTTATTACATCTAGTAAATGTCTTTTCTCTCCCACTCAGTACCTCTTCATTTTTTACTCTATCCATCCAACTTATTCTTTCCATCCTCCGCCAAGTCCAGATCTCAAAAGCCTCCAGCCTTTCTCTGTCATTTTTCCTCATAGTCCACGTTTCAGCGCCATGTAGAAGAACAGTCCATACAAGACATTTTATGAGTCTCTTTCTGAGTTCTCTGTCCAGACCGCTGCAGAAAATTCTCCTTTTCTTATAAAACGCCTCTTTTGCCATTGCTATCTTTGTTTTAATTTCTGTGGTGCACTTCCAGTCGGTGTATATCCTGCTTCCAAGATACTTAAAATTTTGCACCTGTTTTAGTATTTCTCCATTCAGCATAATTTTTATTTCCTTATTTCCTCCTAATGCCAATACTTTTGTATTATTTGTGTTAATATTCATTCCATATTTTTTTCCGTTTGTTGCAGTGGTGTCCACCAAATCCTGCAATTCTTTTTCCCCTATGGCTACAAGGACCATGTCATCAGCAAACCTCAAACACCCTACTCTTCTTCCTCCGATTTCTACTCCTTTGTCATCTAATGAGCATTGGCCAATCATATTTTCCAAGTAGAGGTTGAAAAGAGTAGGTGATAGACAGCATCCTTGTCTTACTCCTTTTCCTAGTCTGATCCAGTTTGTACTATCTCCTCTCACTTTAACTGAAACTTTTTGATTAAGATATTATGAGTTTATAAGTCTTCTGGTTTTCCAGTCCACTCTCTTTTCCCTCATTATAGTCGCCAGCTTGTCCCAAACCACACTGTCAAATGCCTTTTCTAGATTGGTGAAGCACATAGATAGGTCTTTTCCTTTTTCAATAAACCTTTCTCCCAAGATTCGTAGGAGCCCTATTGCAGCTCTGGTTCCCGTATTCCGTCCAAAGCTAAACTGCTCCTCGCCAAGATTCTCCTCCATTACTTTTTCAAGTCTTTTATTAATTATTCTTAACATCACTTTGACTGCGTGTGAAATGAGGCTGATTGTCCTGTGCTCGCTGTATTTCTTGGTTCCTTGTTTTTTTCGGTAATGGAATCATTACTGTTGTCAGAAAGTCCTCAGGCCATTCACCACTGTCATACATTTTATTACATAACCTCAATATTTCTCTTATTCCGTCTGGTATTGTATAGTATCTGTACCTACCGCTTTGCCATTTTTCATTGCAGCTATGGCAGACTTTACTTCTCCCATTATGATGGTTGGTCCTTTCTCGTCATCACTTGCACTGTTGTGTGATTCAAGTTCCACAGTTTCTGGTTTGCTATTTGTGCCATATAGCCCATTTAGATAATCTTCCCCTTTCTGGAGGACATTGTCACGATTTTTGTATAATACCTCTTCGTCTTTACCCAAAATTTCCATAGTAGCACTTCCTGCTCTGTTTTGTTCCCATGTCATAGTCTTGACTCTGTTGTATAGTAAGTCGTATCTTCCCTTCCTGTCCAGCTCTTCAATTTCATTATATTCCTCTTTTAGCAATATTTCCTAGCCTGCTCTGTTTCTCATCGCAGTTCATTATTTAGCCTTCGGTATATCTTTCTTGCATCTTCAGTGTTCTTGTATTTCAATTTTCTTCTCTCCTCCATCTTGGAATTCATTTCTTGTGTGACCCATGTTTTTTTTTTGACCTTTTCCCTTTTACATATCCTATATTTTGCTGTCCTGCTTTAATGATTCCTTCTTTCAGCATATTCCAGTACTCGTTGGCATTATCACGTGGTTCTTTGTCTAGTAATGTGTTTAGAAACTCCCGAGACAGCATTTCTGTAATTTGTTCTTTGTTGAATCTTATCTTCTCTAAATCCCACTTCTTCACCATGGTCGCCTTCTTCAGTTTTTTCATTCTTATTTCTATATCTGCCGCAAGTTAGTTGTGGTCACTATTAATATTTGCACCTGGTAATGTGTGCACCTTCTTGATTCCATTCCTGTATCTTTCTTCTACCAGTATAAAATCGATTTGGTTTCTGTATTTATCCCCTGGTGATTTCCACGTGTAGTGCCTCCTCTTGTGGTTCTTGAATCATGTGTTTGCCGCTATCAGCTGCCTTTCCCTGCAGAAGTCAATTAACCATTCACCTCTGTCATTTCTCTTTCCAAGACCATGACTGCCTGCTATGTTTCCCTCATTCCCTTCTCCCACAATAGTGTTCCAGTCTCCCATTACTATTTTGCAGCATTTTTTATTTTCGTCCACTATTCTCTCTATTACATTGTACGTTTCCTCTTCGATTTGGTCATCATGTTCTGAAGTTGGCATGTACACCTGGACAATCGTTAAATCTTTTTGTGCTCCTTTCAGCCTTACACCAATAACCCGGTCTTTTGTATAGTCTATATATTCCACACATTTAGCCAATTCCTTTGTCATAATCATTCCTACTCCATTCATTCCTTTTACTTCTCCTCCTGAGTAGTACAATACATATTCATCTGACTGCAACTCCCCACGTCCATTCCATCTCACCTCAGCAACTCCTACGAGACCCATATGATTCTTTTTCATCTCTCTTTTAAGGTTTTCTAGTTTACCTGCTTGTAGCAGAGTTCTAACATTCCAGGTACCAATTCTCGTTTTGAGTTTTTCCCTCCTCAGGGAGTCACACCTAGTGATACGTGGCTGGCGACCACGGGGCCCCGAGCTGAGTCCTGGCATTTCTTCCACTTAATTATGTACGTAATGAGGGACTAAATCTATATTAGAGCCAAGAAAAGAGCACTGTGGCCTTCTTTTACTCTGTATGTTTTTCATCGTGTATGATTTTTAACAGACTCTGTCAGAGAAAAGTAAGAAAAAGCATGTACCAGTAGCGAATAAATCTAAATACAGTATTAATGTTAAATTCATCAAATTAGATGTTCATAGGAATTTAAAACAAAAAATAAAAAATATTAAAATGACGATTTTAAAAAAATATGTATAGTTTTCAACTACCTGGGAACTGAGCTGTAAGGTTCTCAGTTATCCAAAGTATAAATTAGCCAACAGCGAAACCAGCGCACTGGTATCTGAAAACAAACCGTGGTCTTTTAATATAAAATAATGTGAGGTCTGCTTATTGCTAATATACAGGGTGATTTCTCGACGGCATGGGAACATTGCGTGATTACGTATAGATAATTTGCAGACGAAAAGTCCTGTTTGACTTCTTTTTATCCAGTGGTTCAGTCAGTAGCTGAAATCACAGTATTTAGTTTGCAGGTACGACTGGAGCAGGCCGGAGCAGCTGTGCTGGTGATTCCCGGTTCGTCTTGACAATGTGCGGTGGATAGGTACAAAAATGACCTCACACGCTACACCATCATTGCTTCACAGGATGAAGCTGACATGTTATATCAGTAGGTACAATTAACCCATGACTCTAAGGAAACGCATGCCACTTTCACTCGACGGCACTCGCCTCGATAGATATGTCAGCCGAGCCTCCAGATAGCAAGTTTTTTCGAAGTGCCGACCCTATTTAACTTGTTTCAACACTGAAAAGTTACCTGCATTTCCTGTATGCTTTGTTCAGACGAAGCATCTTTGTGAAATCGTTATAGTGTCATCATTTTACGAATGAATGAGTTTTATGTTCTTCCAACTAATCATTTGTAAGCTACAGAAAAGTAGACACAGCTCTGTTAATCAACACCAGAACTTAAGTTTGAGAATTATCTGTGCCTGATTAGGTACTCCGTACACTTCAAGAAGTCTTCTTGTATAATCCTCATGGAATGGCCTGAGGTTGATTTAACTATTCAAGTTGCTGCTTCTGAAAGGTGAAGAAGAGTTAATTTATTGTATACGAAATAATGCCTGCACCTCGCCTGTTTGGTTCTCCTTTAATTCTCTGTGAAACAGAACATATTTGTGACGTTACGCCCAATATCATGATTTGCTGGAGCAGGAAGACTTGACGATCAGAGTCGGTTCCTGCACTGTCTGTTACCAATAAAACGCCAGCCGTGATATACATAAGGCAATCACTGTAGCGTGCGTCTGTTATCGTACAAGCTAATTGTGGTGTCACCGCCAGACACCACACTTGCTAGGGGGTAGTTTAAATCGGCCGCGGTCCATGTAGTACATGTCGGACCCGCGTGTCGCCACTGTGATCGCAGACCTAGCGCCACCACCAAGGCAGGTCTCGTGATAGGAGAGTGGACTCGACCCCAGTTGTACGAGAACCAAGCTACCGCCCAGTTGTACGAGAACCAAGCTACCGCCCAGTTGTACGCGAACCTAGCTATCGCCCAGTTGTACGAAGCCTTTCTCTCTCATTAGCCGAGAGACAGAATAGCCATCAGCTAAGTTAATGGCTACGAACTAGCAAGGAGCCATTTGTATCAGTGCCTATAGCTTCGAGTATTCAAGAGAGATGTATTCCAAGGAATCAATAAAAGTTAAGTAAAAAGCATCTACATACTTTTCTTCTTATTCATTCATAAGTTCTCATGTTCCAGACTTCACGCCCGTCTGCTTATTGCCGTGCGTGCACTATCGGCCCCAGCGTTAGTTTAGCATTCCTTTTCAGCAAACAACTCCACGGTGTCGGTCCAGCTACCGACACTACAATTATTGGCGACGAGGGAAAAGGACCTTTTTCTGATTGCTTACATTTATTTCTGATTGCTTACATTTATTTGTGTCATGGCTTCGCCACATTCTCCAGATGTACTGTCCGAATTTTATCGCTTGCCGACTCAGCAGACGCAGGCGTTACTGGATGCCCTTGGACAGCTCGTCCAGGGTCAACGTACCATTCAAACCGATGCGGCCGCCGCCGCTTCTTCGCTACCGCTGCCACTGAACGCTGTTGCACCTCCCTTTCGACCATACGTGGCAGCCGATGAGACCTGGCAAGAGTGGTCTCGTCAGTTCGCCTTTCACATGGCTGCCTACAGAATTCAAGGTAATGAGCGGCAGCCGTTTTTGCTTTCTTGTGTCGGTGTGTCCACATACCGTGTGATAGTGAAATTGTTTCCCCGACGAGACGTAGCAACTCTGTCATACGAGGAAATTTTGTCTGCATTGGATGCCTATTTCAAAGAAACAGTTAATGTGGTTGCAAAACGGTATACGTTTTTTCGTACAAAACGTACGGCCGGTCAAACTAATAGGGAGTGGGTAGCAACATTGCAAGGACTTACTAGGGACTGTGCCTTTGAATGTGACTGTGGTCTTTCTTATTCAGATACAATGGTGCGTGATGCAATTGCACAGAACGTTTCTGATGTTCGCATACGGGAGCAAATTTTGAAACTAGTTAATCCCTCCCTTCAACAAGTGATAGACATATTGGATAGACAGGACACACTTGACTGTGCTCAGGAATCTTTTGAAACTTCGCCAGCTGTGTGTAACATTAACCGGCCCGCTGGACGCGCTGCGCGGCCCGGTAACCGGGCCTCGCGCACGGACGCCCAGCGACCGCCGCGTGCTACACCAGGTGTGCCGCGCCAGCCCACAAATGTAGTGAAATCATGCCCGCGGTGTGCTACTAGACATTCGCGTGAACATTGCCCGTCACGCCAAGCTATTTGCTTTTTCTGCAATAAGAAAGGACATGTTCGAAGTGTTTGCCAGAAAAAGCTCAGATCAGACAATCACGATCATTCCAGGCCCTTTGCTTCGCGCCGGAATCGAACCAAGGACAATCAGGCTCGTGGACCTTCGCATATGGACATTCATGTCGTTAATTCCGCTTCGTCCGGTGACACTGTCTCTAACAGTAACTGTGTTCGTCCCACAAAGACTGTGCGTCGACGTCGCCGGAAATCACGTCAATTAGCAAGTGATTCTGTAGCAGTGTCTGTTCCACTTGCACAAAACAGTCGCTCTTGTCGTCAGCAGGACAATAAACTTTTTGTGGACTTAGACTTTGAAGGCAAAGTGATACCATTCCAGCTCGATACCGGAGCTGCAGTTTCATTGCTCAATCACGACACATACAAACAACTGGGCGCCCCTCCGTTGCGTGCCGCAAATGTTAAGCTAACTACATATTCCGGACAGAAAATTCCTGTGTTAGGACAGTGCAGCCTTCTTGCAACATACAAGGGACAAACACAACTTGTGTCATTTTACGTTCTTCGTTCTTCTTCTGCAGTGAACTTATTTGGTCTAGATTTATTTAAGTTGTTTAACATGTCTATTGTCAATCAGGTCCTATCAGTGAATCAGACTGTGCCTACAGACAGTGTTTCTCGGCTGTGTGACGAATTTGCAGACATTTTTGCACCGGGCTTAGGTTGCGCTAAAAACTATGAAGCACATTTAGAACTGAAGGTAAACTCGCAACCGAAATTTTTCAGGGCGCGCAATGTTCCCCACGCATTGCGTGATGAGGTCGCAAGAACGTTACACGATCTCGAATCACAGGGTGTAATTGAACGTGTGCAAGCTTCTCTCTGGGCCTCACCCTTAGTAATTTTGCCAAAACCTTCCGGAAAATTGAGACTTTGCGTGGACTTCAAGGCCACAGTGAATCCACAGCTAGTGACTGCTACTTTTCCTTTGCCCCGCCCGGAAGATCTTTTTGCTAAACTGTGCCCGGGAAAATATTTTTCAAAGTTGGACCTAGCCGATGCGTACTTGCAAATACCGGTGGACGACGAATCCCAGCGCGTATTGGTGGTTAACACGCATCTTGGATTGTACCGCTTCAAAAGACTGCCATTCGGGTGTGCATCCGCCCCTGCCTTGTTTCAGCAATATTTACAGACTATTTGTGCGTCGGTCCCTACTGCAGCAAACTATCTGGACGATATAGTGAGCTCCGGACAGACAGAAGAAGATCATCTTGCGAACTTACGAACATTATTTCAGGTCTTGCGGCATCATGGTCTTCGCTTGAGGAAGGACAAATGTGTGTTTTTTGCTCGTGACTTACCATACCTGGGACATGTCATTAATGCCCAAGGCATACATCCGAGTCCAGAGCACCTCCGTGCCATACAAGACTTGCCGTCCCCTAAAAATCTGAAACAGCTACAGAGTGTGTTGGGTAAAATTAACTATTATCATAAATATGTGCGCAATGCCTCTTCCATTTCAGCTCCGCTTCATCGCTTACGCCGTAAAGGTGTTCCGTTCGTCTGGACGACGGACTGTGAACGCGCCTTTCGCCAGTTGAAATCGGCGTTGCTTTCTAATACTTGCCTTACGCCATTCGATCCCCAGAAACCCCTTTTGTTGATGGTAGATGCATCGGATTTCGGGATCGGTGCTGTGCTTGCGCACAAAGTTGGCTCCCATGATCGCCCTATTGCCTTTGCGTCCAAATTGCTCTCGTCTGCGCAAAGAAATTATTCACAGATAGAGAAAGAAGCTTTGGCTCTCGTGTTTGGTGTTACTAAGTTCCATGATTTCTTGTATGGTCGTCACTTTACCATCATCACAGACCACAAACCTTTGACATCGCTTTTTCATCCGACCAAGCCTGTACCTCCACGTACAGCGCAGAAATTCATTCGCTGGTCTATTTTCCTCTCGCAGTACCGCTACGATATCTTGTATCGGTCCACTGCTAAGCACGGAAACGCCGATGCGTTGTCCCGTTTGCCTGTTGCTGAGGATAAAGCATTCGATTCTTCCGAACTTGCTTGCATGTTCATTGATTCGGAAACCGATGAAGTGGTCGAATCGTTTCCGATTGATTTTCGTCGTGTCGCTACAGCCACAGCTGCTGACCCTGTCCTTGCTACTGTTTTACGTTTTGTTGCTACGCAATGGCCTTTGTCAAAGTCTCGGATCGAGGATCCGTTGGTTCGCCGATTTTTTGCTCACAAGGAGAGACTTTTTGTTCGACGTGGTGTTTTGTTGTTGCGTTCTGATAATGATCAGTCCAGAGTCGTGGTCCCACGTTCGTTACAGTCCTCTGTTTTACGGCTTCTTCACCAAGGACATTGGGGTATAGTGCGAACGAAACAACTTGCTCGTCAGCACTGTACTTGGTTCGGAATCGATGCTGCGATTACGAATATGTGTTCTTCGTGCCCGGCGTGTGCCGAACAACAGTCCGCACCGCCGCGGAAAGTCTTTGCGTGGCCGAAAGCCACTTCCCCTTGGCAACGCTTGCACATTGATTTTGCTGGTCCATTCTGGAATGCTCGATGGTTGGTTCTGGTCGACGCCTTCAGTAATTTTCCTTTTGTTGTCCGGATGTCTTCCACGACGTCCTCCGCCACCATCCAAGCGTTGTCTGCTATCTTTTGCATTGAAGGTCTTCCGCAGACTATTGTTTCCGACAATGGCCCACAATTCATGTCCGCAGAATTCCGGTCTTTCTGCCAGGCCAATGGTATTCAACATCTGACATCCGCGCCGTTTTCGCCTCAGTCCAACGGTGCCGCTGAACGATTGGTCCGGACTTTCAAGTCACAGATGTTGAAATTGAAAGAGTCGCATTCTCGGGAGGACGCATTGTTGCTCTTTTTGTCTTCGTATCGCTCTCAGCCCCGAGATGGTCGCTCGCCGGCTGAGTTGCTCCACGGTCGTCCTCATCGCACCTTGATGTCTTTGCTGCATCCGCCGCATCAGGTTCCTGCGCAGCGGCAGACTCCTGCTTTTGCTCCAGGCGACGTTGTATTTTATCGCAACTATCGAGGTTCACGGCGTTGGCTCGCAGGGCGCATTCTTCGCTGCCTCGGCCGCGCGATGTATTTGGTTTTGGGGGCCTCTGGTGAGGTGCGTCGGCATCTCAATCAGCTGCGCCTCTGTCGTCGCTCGGGTTCTGCCGCTCCCCGTCTGCTTTCAGCGACGGTGCCGTCCGGTCAGCGCCCTGGGGACCCATCTACTGGCTCGCCTCATCCCCAGGTGTTACCGACGATGCCTTCCATTTTGCCCCATGGCGACGCGCCGCCGCCGCCGCAGCAGCAGCAGCAGCAGCAGCCGCCGCCGCCGCCGACCGCATTCGACGCTTCGTTGCAGCCGCCAAGCGCCTCCCAGGGTCACGCGCCGCCGATCGCTTCCCGTGACCAGCTGTCCTCCGCCATGGAACTCCCGACCGCTCCGGACCACATGACGTCATCGCGCGTCGGCTACCCCGACGCAATGGAGGTCGACACTTCGGCCCCTCATGTTTCTTTACGGGCGCATACACCGCATGTTGACGTGCACCCTGGACTAGTTTTGCAGGCGTTTCCTAGCTCCCCTCGGACCGGATGGCCGGGTGCGGGTGGCACAGCCTCGCCTGTTGTTAGGCTCCCCACCTCATCGCATACGTCAACATGTGGTCCTCCCCACGGCGGGCGGAAGCCTTATTACACGACCGTTCGCCGATTTGCGGGGGAGGAATGTGGTGTCACCGCCAGACACCACACTTGCTAGGGGGTAGTTTAAATCGGCCGCGGTCCATGTAGTACATGTCGGACCCGCGTGTCGCCACTGTGATCGCAGACCTAGCGCCACCACCAAGGCAGGTCTCGTGATAGGAGAGTGGACTCGACCCCAGTTGTACGAGAACCAAGCTACCGCCCAGTTGTACGAGAACCAAGCTACCGCCCAGTTGTACGCGAACCTAGCTATCGCCCAGTTGTACGAAGCCTTTCTCTCTCATTAGCCGAGAGACAGAATAGCCATCAGCTAAGTTAATGGCTACGAACTAGCAAGGAGCCATTTGTATCAGTGCCTATAGCTTCGAGTATTCAAGAGAGATGTATTCCAAGGAATCAATAAAAGTTAAGTAAAAAGCATCTACATACTTTTCTTCTTATTCATTCATAAGTTCTCATGTTCCAGACTTCACGCCCGTCTGCTTATTGCCGTGCGTGCACTATCGGCCACAGCGTTAGTTTAGCATTCCTTTTCAGCAAACAACTCCACGGTGTCGGTCCAGCTACCGACACTACACTAATGTCGTAGAGTCAGTATTCGTACTTCAAATCTCTTGCCTGGTGGGGCAGCTTCATGAAGGTTTCCATACGTCCCGAAACTGTAATAGTGCTTGAAGGAATGTTAAAGGAACATTAGGCCCCTCCTGTAGAGGGGCAGCAGCCTTTTCAGTAGTTGCAGGGTCAACAGTCTGGATGATTGACTGATCTGTCCGTGTAACACTAACCAAAACGGCCTTGCTGTGCTGGTACTGCGAACGGTTGAAAGCAAGGGGAAACTACAGCTGTAATTTTTCCCGAGGGTATGCAGCTATACTGTATGGTTAAATGATGATGGCGTCCTCTTGGGTAAAATATTCCGGAAGTAAAATAGTCCCCCATTCGGATCTCCGGGCGGGGACTACTCAAGAGGACGTCGTTATCAGGAGAAAGAAAACTGGCGTTCTACGGATCGGAGCGTGGAATGTCAGATCCCTTAATCGGGCAGGTAGGTTAGAAAATTTAAAAAGGGAAATGGATAGGTTAAAATTGGATATAGTGGGAATTAGTGAAGTTCGGTGGCAGGAGGAACAAGACTTCTGGTCAGGTGACTACAGGGTTATAAACACAAAATCAAATAGGGGTAATGCAGGAGTAGGTTTAATAATGAATTGGAAAATGGGAATGCGGGTGAGCTACTACAAACAGCAAAGTGAACGCATTATTGTGGCCACGATAGACACGAAGCCCACGCCTACTACAGTAGTACAAGTTTATATGCCAACTAGCTCTGCAGATGACGAAGAAATTGAAGAAATGTACGATGAAATAAAAGAAATTATTCAGATAGTGCAGGGAGACGAAAATTTAATAGTCATGGGTGACTGGAATTCGGTGGTAGGAAAAGGGAGAGAAGGAATCGTAGTAGGTGAATATGGATTGGGGGTAAGAAATGAAAGAGGAAGCCGCCTGGTAGAATTTTGCACAGAGCATAACTTAATCATAGCTAACACTTGGTTCAAGAATAATAAAAGAAGGTTGTATACATGGAAGAATCCTGGAGATACTAGAAGGTATCAGATAGATTATATAATGGTAAGACAAGATTTAGGAACCAAGTTTTAAATTGTAAGACATTTACGGGGACAGATGTGGACTCTGACCACAATCTGTTGGTTATGAACTGTAGATTAAAGCTGAAGAAACTACAAAAAGGCGGTAATTTGAGAAGATGGGACGTGTATATACTGAAAGACCCAGAGGTTGTAGAGAGTTTCGCGGAGAGTATTAGGGAACGATTGACAAGAATGGGGGAAAGAAATACAGTAGAAGAAGAATGGGTAGCTTTGAGGGATGAAGTAATGAAGGCGGCAGGCGATCAAGTAGGTAAAGAGACGAGGACTAGTAGAAATCCTTGGGTAACAGAAGAAATACTGAATTTAATTGATGAAAAGAGAAAATATAAAAATGCAGTAAATGAAGCAGGCAAAAAGGAATACAAACGTGTCAAAAACGAGATCGACAGGAAGTGCAAAATGGCTAAGCAAGGATGGGTGGAGGACAAATGTAAGGATGTAGAGGGTTATCTCACTAGGGATAGGATAGATACTGCCTACAGGAAAATTAAAGACACCTTTGGAGAAAAGAGAACCACTTGTATGAATATCAAGAGCTCAGTTGGAAAGACAGTTCTAAGCAAAGAAGGGAAAGCAGAAAGGTGGAGGGAGTATATAGAGGGCCTATACAAGGACAATATTATGGAAATGGAAGAGAATGTAGATGAAGGTGAAATGGGAGATACGATACTGCGCGAAGAGTTTGACAGAGCACTGAAAGACCTGAGTCGAAACAAGGCCCTGGGAGTAGACAACATTCCATTAGAACTACTGACTGCCTTGGGAGAGCCAGTCCTGACAAAACTCTACCATCTGGTGAGCAAGATGTATGAGACAGGCGAAATACCCTCAGAGTTCAAGAAGACTATAATAAATCCAATCCCAAAGAAAGCAGATGTTGACAGATGGGAAAATTACCGAACGTTAATTCTTTACAGACGAATGGAAAAACTAGTAGAACCCGACCTTGGGGAAGATCAGTTTGGATTCCGTAGAAATATTGGAACACGTGAGGCAATGCTGACCCTACGGCTTATCTTAGAAGCTAGATTAAGGAAAGGCAAGCCTACGATTCTAGCATTTGTAGACTTAGAGAAAGCTTTTGACAAGGTTGACTGGAATACTCCCTTTGAGATTCTGAAGGTGGCAGGGGTAAAATATACGGAGCGAAAGGCTATTTACAATTTGTATAGAAAACACATGGCAGTTATAAGAGTAGAGGGGCATGAATGGGAAGCACTGGTTGGGAAGGGATTGAGACAGGGTTGTAGCCTCTCCCCGATGTTATTCAATCTATTTATTGAGCAAGCAGTAAAGGAAACAAAAGAAAAATTCGGAGTAGGTATTAAAATCCATGGAGAAGAAATAAAAACTTTGAGGTTCGCCGAAGAGATTGTAATTCTATCGGAGACAGAAAAGGACTTGGAAGAGCAGTTGAACGGAATGGATAGTGTCTTGAAGGGAGTTTATAAGATGAACATCAACAAATGCAAAACGAGGATAATGGAATGTATTCGAATTAAGTCGGGTGATGTTGAGGGTATTAGATTAGGAAATGGTTCAAATGGCTCTGAGCACTATGGGATTCAACTGCTGAGGTCATTAGTCCCCTAGAACTTAGAACTAGTTAAACCTAACTAACCTAAGGACACCACAAACATCCATGCCCGAGGCAAGAATCCTACCTGCGACCGTAGCGGTCTTGCGGTTCCAGACTGCAGCGCCTTCAACCGCACGGCCACTTCGGCCGGCAGATTAGGAAATGAGACACTTAAAGTAGTAAAGGAGTTTTGCAATTTTGGGAGCAAAATAACTGATGATGGTCGAAGTAGTGAGGATCTAAAATGTAGACTGGCAATGGGAAGGAAAGCGTTTCTGAAGAAGAGAAATTTGTTCACATCGAGTATTGATTTAAATGTCAGGAAGTCGTTTTTGAAAGTATTTGTATGCGGCGTGGCCATGTATGGAAGTGATACATGGACGATAAATAGTTTAGACAAGAAGATAATAGAAGCTATCGAAATGTGGTGCTACAGAAGAATGCTGAATATTAGATGGGTAGATCACATAACTAATGAGGAAGTGTTGAATAAGATTGGGGAGAAGTTTGTGGCACAACTTGACTAGAAGAAGGGATCGGTTGGTAGGACATGTTCTGAGGCATCAAGGGATCACAAATTTAGCATTGGAAGGCAGCGTGGAGGGTAAAAATCGTAGAGGGAGACCAAGAGATGAATACACTAAGCAGATTCAGAAGGATGTAGGTTGCAGTAAGTACTGGGAGATGAAGGAGCTTGCACAGGATAGATTAGCGTAGAGAACTGCATCAAACCAGTCTCAGGACTGAAGACCACAACAACAACAGGCAGATGACGTGGAACCACTGTTACAGCTGTGAGGCCGCAGAACGCAAGCTTTCAGTTAATTCATTGTTAGGTGTCAGGCGTCAGGTGTCACATGCCATTACTCGGGAGGTAACTTAATGTTACATTCACTATAAGAACATTTAATACATTGGCAAAGTAGCAACTAAGCGGATACCTTTGGGAAACATAGAAGCTTCAGTTTGAACCCAACAGAATGCGTAGTAGATGAACTTTATAAACAGGTGAAATTGTGTTTGTACTTGACGTCCTCGTCACGGATTATTTGACCTTGATACCCAAAAATTAATGGTGGATGTAACTAAAAGCAATCTCTTTACGTGATGAGTAAAAGATAACAAACACTTTCTTCAGGCATAAACGGATTAACAAACATACAAGGTCAGTCAGTGTTTCTGTCACGGTTAGGGACTATATATGGTCCGTTCTTCATACTTCGTGAGTTGGCCGTCTCGGGGTAATTATTTCTAATCTTCAAGAGTCTGCCAGTTCAGTTTCTCCAGCACCTCCGTGAAATTCTCCCATGGATCAAACAAACCCGTGACTATTTCTGTTGCCCTTCAGTATATATACGTTCAATTTCCCATACTAGTCCTATTCGATACGTGTCCCACATACTTGAGCAATATTTTGGGATTGGTTGCACGACTGATTTGTAAGCAATCCCCTTTGTAGACTGACAGCATACTAAGCCTATGCTCTTTCAATTTCATATCCCTGCAAAGTGTTACACCTAGGTATTAGCACGATTTGGCCAATTCGAACTGTGGCTCATTGAATATAAACGCAGAACACTACATTTTTCGTTTTGTGAAGTGGACAATTTTACCTATCTGAATTTAAAATCCTGGCAAGATCTAACTAAATATTTATGCAGATTCTTTCAGACAGTACTTCGTTACAGATAACTGCATTTTCTGCAGAAAGTCGGAGGTAACGATTACACGCTTCGTGGAAGTGACACGGAAATTGAATGGGTGTCGGTAGAAGGACGAGTTACAGCTTCTTTCTCTATTTTTGTAGGTAATATTAACAATCACTCCATAAGCCACCGCGTACAAATCAATAATATATTCACAATGGCTAGTTACTGCTGCGGCTTGCAACACTTTTACGAAGCGACGGTTAGCAACGAGCGTGAACATTCCGGAGTCGACTTTCACCACCGATCAGAGAGGGGCCAAGATAAGGTATGCCATCTCTGCGCAACAGCAAATAATTATACTTAATCTCTGCAGACCATCCCTAGTTAGTCTCAAAAGCCTTCTTATGAGATAGAGACAATTTCTAAATAGAAACAAAGTAATGCTGGAACAACAGTTAAGCACATTAATTTCAATAAGGGTAGGGGAGATCGGATGCTTTGCCCCAGGATCCTGGCTAATGTGATCCATTTGTGGAAAAATGCCAATAATATTAAACAATTTCTTCTACGCTTAAAGAGAACCGCACATCAGTGTAGTAATTAATTTTAATACTAATATAGAGTACATATGCCTACAAAAAGTTATCAAATGAAATGAAACTTTACCACAAACAAATTTGAAAATGAATTTTTGTAATTAATTTCAACATTTTTACATAACAGTTTCTTAGGGGAATGCAGTACTCGTTGCATGTATTTACTTCCTACATTTATCTATACAAAAATTATAGGTTAAATCGTTGATATCGTCGTCAAGTCGAGCACACACTTCATGATTTTATTCACGACAAAATGAAAGACATGCACATCCTTCAGCGATTGTAGACCATTTATCCTTACAGAACATGCATTCTGCTTTATGTCCTTCATTCTCATCGTTGCTACTTGTATTCTCCCGGACAGAAGTTTTTCTCCTCTCACTCTTGGTCGCCCTTTACTAACCTGAAGTTTCCTCCAAGCTTATTTCTCCTGCTCTGTTCATGCTTGTTCATTCGATTTTCCTTTTGTTTTGTTTCCTCTTCTTTTGCTACTTTCAAATTCTTCTCTTCAGTCAGCTGTTGCTTACGTAGGCTGCTTTTTAGGATGGCGGGTGAGCCCCTTTTCCTCTTCTACGAACGAACTTGAACGAATTTGAGCGGCGGGCTGAAGTCTTCGGAAATAACCGCAAAAGAAGAACTAGGCTGTGGTCACATTGGAACTGAAATATGTAGTGTATTATTACAGGAGGTGATGGAACTGGTTAAATTTGCAGGGGGTTCTCAGCTGGAAAGCGTGGCCCTTTCTTCAGGAATAGGAGGTCTCTGAGTAGGCAAGAAGACAGCAAAATATGCTTCTGCGAAAACATCGTGGTTAAAAGCACAAATGCCACATTTTTTTAAAATCCATTAATGGATATAGGGTTGCCATCCTCAGATATTCTTCTCCAGAGAGTCAGCCCACGTGTTTGGGTCATTTTTCGTCCAGGATTGTTGCTGAGAAACTTGTCTATAGCAGACCATAAAATGTGTTGAGTGGAAACATGAATGACACACCAAATGGCTCCAGATTCTTGATGTGTGTCGTGGGACCATCCAATATGACAGGAACAGGATCCTTGTCTGATGGCTTCGTATGGCTTTGGAAGTGGTCAAACCATAAAGAATAAGCTTCCAATTGCAGCCAACTTGAAGAGTTACAAGAAAATAATAATACTAGTGGAACACCGTCAGCCAACTCGGCTTTCATCCGGGTGCGAGGGAAAATAATAATCGAGGCGATAAATTGTCTCCCAGCTGACATATAAATGACTGTTACGGACAGAACTCCACGTTCTGCAGATGTAATGGTCCCTACTTACTTCTCTACTAGCAAGGAGAGGACCTTGCTCGATTTTGTTTGGACAATACCTGCACCAATCTCATCGGTGTGGAGGAAACTGTTTTTCATTGATGAGGGCTTTTAAAATGGAGAAAAATTTAGCTAAGTTAGGCTTGTTAAAGGCCTGAGCTTGAGGTGATTGCGCTCTCATCTCTGCGTGACGACTTTTGAATCCGTAGAACCAATCCACTTCAGCAAGACCTGGTTCTTTGTTCTTTGTTGCAAGGAGGTTTAATTTGGTTTTTCTCAGTCAGCTGAAAAGCAGTAGTTCTGACATCTGTAACTGTAAAGCCAAAGAATATTATTTCCATTTTCAAAATGCAGTCTTTCAGTTCCTTCTGCTGTTCAAGGGTGAAAAACAGATTGTTTCAAGCCAAGGAATTTTTTTGTCTTCGGTTGTGTGTTGATTTGAGTTGTTGACTTGTCTCTTCATTGTTATACTGGGAGTACTAAATTAGTTGCTTTCTTACAGCCTATTTCGCAACTTCTCACTGCTTTAATTGTCTACTGCATTTTTGTTGGGCTCTAGGATTGTTATGAAGTCTTGCAAGATTGATTACTAAGTTATCTGCAAGAGAAAAATGGAGTCATACGTCTGGGACAAAACGGTTCCCCTTAAGAAAACCGAGACCATCCACCCCCAAACTCTCTCAGGCTAGAAAAACGTGGCTGCAAGATGTCTAAAACTTTTTAAAATCTCGACTGATAGAGGTCATTTAAGTTAGAGATGCAGCTAACCAAATTAGTAACTGTAAATAACAGTTCTCGCAAGTGAATCGCGTTTAATAATAATATGAAACTGACCTTACGTTTCTTCAGTTCTTCACAAAATCGATTTTTTCCGTTAGCTTCAAAACAACATAACAGATCACCTTACCACAGATTCAGCTGACGCTTGGAACATAAGTAGGACATAGCAATAACTTTCATCGAGAAACAGCACTACCGACTGGTGAGGTATAACAAGGATATCACACTAACCTGGTGTATCACTATCATTGGTCCCGCTTATACATAGTTATTACAGGGTGTTTCAAAAATGACCGGTATATTTGAAACGGCAATAAAAACTAAACGAGCAGCGATAGAAATACACCGTTTGTTGCAATATGCTTGGGACAACAGTACATTTTCAGGCAGACAAACTTTCGAAATTACAGTAGTTACAATTTTCAACAACAGATGGCGCTGCAAGTGATCTGAAAGATATAGAAGACAACGCAGTCTGTGGGTGCGCCATTCTGTACGTCGTCTTTCTGCTGTAAGCGTGTGCTGTTCACAACGTGCAAGTGTGCTGTAGACAACATGGTTTATTCCTTAGAACAGATAATTTTTCTGGTGTTGGAATTCCACCGCCTAGAACACAGTGTTGTTGCAACAAGACGAAGTTTTCAACGGAGGTTTAATGTAACCAAAGGACCGAAAAGCGATACAATAAAGGATCTGTTTGAAAAATTTCAACGGACTGGGAACGTGACGGATGAACGTGCTGGAAAGGTAGGGCCACCACGTACGGCAACCACAGAGGGCAACGCGCAGCTAGTGCAGCAGGTGATCCAACAGTGGCCTCGGGTTTCCGTTCGCCGTGTTGTAGCTGCGGTCCAGATGATGCCAACGTCCACGTATCGTCTCATGCGCCAGAGTTTACACCTCCATCCATACAAATTTCAAACGCGGCAACCCCTCAGCGCCGCTACCATTGCTGCACGAGAGACATTCGCTAACGATATAGTGCACAGGATTGATGACGGCGATATGCATGTGGGCAGCGTTTGGTTTACTGACGAAGCTTATTTTTACCTGGATGGCTTCGTCAATAAACAGAACTGGCGCATATGGGGAACCGAAAAGCCCCATGTTGCAGTCCCATCGTCCCTGCATCCTCTAAAAGTACTGGTCTGGGCCGCCATTTCTTCCAAAGGAATCATTGGCCCATTTTTCAGATCCGAAACGATTACTGCATCACGCTATCTGGACATTCTTCGTGAATTTGTGGCGGTACAAACTGCCTTAGACGACACTGCGAACACCTCGTGGTTTATGCAAGATGGTGCCCGGCCACATCGCACGGCCGACGTCTTTAATTTCCTGAATGAATATTTCGATGATCGTGTGATTGCTTTGGGCTATCCGAAACATACAGGAGGCGGCGTGGATTGGCCTCCCTATTCGCCTGACATGAACCCCTGTGACTTCTTTCTGTGGGGACACTTGAAAGACCAGGTGTACCGCCAGAATCCAGAAACAATTGAACAGCTGAAGCAGTACATCTCATCTGCATGTGAAGCCATTCCGCCACACACGTTGTCAAAGGTTTCGGGTAATTTCATTCAGAGACTACGCCATATTATTGCTACGCATGGTGGATATGTGGAAAATATCGTACTATAGAGTTTCCCAGACCGCAGCGCCATCTGTTGTTGAAAATTGTAACTACTGTAATTTCGAAAGTTTGTCTGCCTGAAAATGTACTGTTGTCCCAAGCATATTGCAACAAACGGTGTATTTCTATCGCTGCTCGTTTAGTTTTTATTGCCGTTTCAAATATACCGGTCATTTTTGAAACACCCTGTATATCATAAAAGCTAGAACACAAGTTTAAATCCAAATTGCATAACACCAACCACGAATGAAATAGTAGCACTAATTAAAGCAGCAGCCGGAGGACTTGATTAAAAAAAAAACCAAGTTTTTTCAAATGGGGTATCGATACTATGCTGATGAAATATGTAAACTCACAGAAGATAAGAAACATGCCTACTTAAAAACGTTAAATACCCTGGATGATCAGATATGAGACCAGATTACAAAAGAGCAATAACACTAGTGAAAAGTTCAGAAACCATAGTTGGCAAAATATATGATAGATATTGAAAATCCTTCCCCCTTACCCTCCCCCTCCCCTTCACCATA
Organism: Schistocerca piceifrons; assembly: GCF_021461385.2. Taxonomy (NCBI): domain Eukaryota; kingdom Metazoa; phylum Arthropoda; class Insecta; order Orthoptera; family Acrididae; genus Schistocerca; species Schistocerca piceifrons. The sequence goes on from NC_060138.1 coordinate 426,533,651, forward strand.
AACCATGGACCTTGCCGCCAGTGGGGGGAGGGGGGGGGCTTGTGTACCTCAGTGATACAGATAGCCATAGCGTAGGTACAAGCACAACTAATGGGTGTCTTTTGAGAGGCCAGACAAACGTGTGGTTCCTGAAGATGGGTAACAGCCTTCAGTAGTTTCAGGGGCAATAGAAAATATTAAATACTTAAACATAAAAAATAAGGACACTATAGAAATAAGCACAATGTCTGTAACTACTTGGTGACAATGTTACAAAACAATCTGGGTAGATGTGCAAGGTACGCAGATGGTTCTGGGTAATGGAGATAGAAATGTATCCTAATAACGTTGGAGAAACTACAGGATGCAATAATGCATAGCAAGAGCACGAACACTCCAGGATGTGATCAAATCAGTATCAAACTGACACACGCTTGTCAGTTTCGGTCATTAATTTACAGCTGTAGGAACTACAAGGACTCTTGGGATTACACGAATTTCAGAGTTCACAATTTAGTTACAGTGACCAGCAGACAACAGCTAAACACAAATTTCTCACAGATGTCATATACAACCAGTTTATCAAACAGAAGATTAGTAGTTGCCCATTCAGTGGAAGCAAAAAAAAAAATGCTGTTTGGATCTCTTCAAGGCTTCAGGTTCAATTCATGAACGCGAGTGTCAGATCCATTCTGAATTGTGACAGTAAAGTTACAAACACTGTTGCAAACATATGATAATAGATTTTCAGAAGAAATGAATAAAATTAAAAATTTCAAGCCACTTAGTGCGGTGAAGCCCAATGCAGTGAAAAATTTTGACTTCAGGATAGTCCAATATGGACTCTGTTTATGGAAACAATGACTTCGGTTGACAACCACTACAAAATTATAGTCCACAAAATGCATTGTCCAAAGAAAACTCTAAGACATTTGCAAGACATTTGTTATGTGTGTTGCCTTTCATAATTCTCTTGAAGCCCTTTGATAAATCATCCCTGTACTATTCCCAATGGAAATTGAATTGCCTCTCACAGCCACAAAGCACTACTGCATGTATGGCAACTATGCCGGAGTCACACACACTCTTACGTCCTCTTTCACTTCCAGCTAAAACATGTGTGTTCACCTTACTCTCCACGTATATTCCAAAGAGTGTCATTAGACAATATGGCCATTGTCTGGACACTATATACAATGAAAACACCGTTACCGTGAAAACAACAGATGAGGTATACAACATATTTAATTCGTTAGTTGTGGGTCACCCAAAAGTTGCTACGATTCTAGGACAGTTGAAGGATCTTGAAACCTATATCAATTCTGAGTATAAATGATTTTAGGCACTATTTAGGATACACACAGTTGACATATAATTCATACCGGGAAAAGTTATCTAATATCTAGATATAAATTACACAAAATGACGCTAACACTGCCGAGGAGGGGGGGGGGGGGTGAGAGGGGAAAAGGTAAAATGATATAGAAAACCGTGTGAAGAAAATGCAGCACGTTCCCTGGTCTTGATAGCTTGGAAAATCAAACTTGACGAGACAAAGCAGAGACAAAAAATGATAATCAAACATGCAACATAAGTTGTGTGGCAGAACAAGTGAGTTGTGAGCTACTTGCAATACGGATTGTGCTACCGCAGTTGTGACACTTACATTGTACTAAAATTGTCTAGGTTGCCAAACAGCACCAGATGGAGGTTGGGAGACGAATACACAAAAACTTCATTTACATTCCTGCCCTACTCAACTTTTAAAAAACTCCACATGGATCGAATGACTCAGTTCTCTTGCCGCTTTTCACTTTAGATGTTTAGAACGGAGTTTAACAAACAACAGGTTTATGGTGACATGTTTCAATGACCCACCATTTCGAAGGCATTCTTGTCCCAAGCACGGTGCGCTCTACTCGTTTGACTGGATACATCAACGTTTTGCTGTGGAAGTAACGGAGTTGCTCACGGTGCCTGGTCTGTGGCACAGCACCATATCTTTCGTTATCTGTACTGAACAGACAAAAATGTCATGGTCAGTTATCATCCGTTATCCAGCGGTGGAAGCAAGTACAGATACCGACTCTAGCCAACAAAAGCATGGAGTGGGTCATGTCCCACTTTCACGAAATCCTCAGCTCACTGTGGACTCTCGTTCCTCCTAATGAGGCTCACTGACTGCGTTCTGCCGACGAACAGGAGCTAGAGACCAAACAGTGGACGCATTCTCCCAAGCAAACATGTGCAACACTCTCAGTAAAATAAACGTGAAATAGCGTTAGGCAAATGAAACAATATTGTGTACCAATATGTGACATTCATGCCAGAGTTTCATCGTATGTAATAGAGAAATAAGAAAAAAAAACATTACATTTGTCGGAAGGAACGGAATTCAGATCAAAAAGTGATGTGGACTCTGATTAAAATAACTCTGCAATGAGGAGAACAGTGTTGACAGCATGCAGTTACCCATACTTTGTAAGGCTTTGCATGCACCTACAAAACAGGCAACACAGTGAACATGTGGCGTTCGAGGAAGGAGTGCGGTTGGTTGGCGGATGGCGCCTACCACTCGACTCGCTGAAGTGTCAGTCACACAGTAACTGTAATCGAACTATAGTGTCGTGTGTTAACATATTGTGGCATAGTGTGACATATTGTGTACAAGAGATGGTGCTACGTTGAAACACTGCAGATTAATGAAGAAAGGGAGAGGCATATAACTGCGTCGTTTAAAACTGTTTTCTTTTACAAGTAATTGGTTTTATGTCAAGTTTCCAGAAGGGGCTACATTTTTGAATTTAAGAATAAACTTTGGCTATGAAAGCAGGGCCGAGGCATTACGCCCTACGAGAGCAATAGAATTTTTATGGAGTGTGACTTTTTCTCTGGGGAGAAATTTTTAGGTACAATTTTCTGAATGCAGACAAGCAACTGCGCTCGCGGGAAAGAGTGACGCCGGCTCTTTTTATCTCCGCGCCGTGCTTTATTTACAGCAGACTGAGCTCCATCCGCGGAAACTAAAGAGAAGAAAAGAGCCCCCGCGTGATGTCCCCTGAAACAGTGTCGCGTCTTGCCCGTGAAACGCACCGCGTCTCGCTCCCTGCTCCTGCTCCTCTTCCTCGGCAAACCAAGCACGCAATTAAATAACAAATCAACGGCGCGCACAACAGCCGGGGACTAAAACGCGCCGCTTCTTGAGCAATAAAACAGAATATGTATTTTTAGTTAAGGCCGAGAGGGGGGGGGGGGGAGGAGGGGGGGCAGACCCATTTAAATTCAAATTACGCAACTGCGTCCAGAGTATGCATTATTCAGATGTTTAGGGACGGCGGGCGCGAAGGCATGCCCGCGGCTATGACCGCGCTTAATATGAGATTCTTGCGCCGCCTCCCATCCGCATTCTATTGTTATTTGTTTCCCGCGTCGCGTCAGGCGTCACGCCGCAGCTCGCCGGCTGGCGGACCCTGGGGGCGGGAGTAGCCGCGCCGGCCGACACCTCGCCGCAGGACGGGACGGCACAGCTGGGGCGTCTCGCAGGGCGCGACAAAGGCCGCGGACGCGTCACGCCGTCCACGAGAGCTGACGCGTATCGGACTTTCTCCCTACCAAGGGCCGCCACCAGACGCCCACAAATAAGATGTCTCTCTCCCTCTATGCTCTGTTTTTCCAGCGCGGCTTTTTTGTTCTTTCCTGCCTCTTTCGGCCCTGGGTCTAAACATCTGGTTGCAACGTCGGTATATGGGAGCCGCACACCACTGAAATGCTGGAATGCATAAACCTCTTTCCCGTACTTGCTTACACGCTATTGTACAGCGGTCGTTCAATGAGTATAGCAACACTTTTTTTGGAGGCTAATTTCTGTTGGAAACATGCGGAATTTGCTGTGGGACATCGTCGAATAATCCTCCTCTGACAGGTGGCGGAGCTATACGTAGCATTCAAAATGGCCTCTGTAGCGATGATGTGCTCCAAGAACAGAGTTGTCATTGAGTTTCTTTTCGCGGGAAACCAGAGCGTCTTAGGTATTCATAGGTGCTTATGGGATGTCTACGGAGACTTGACGCTGAACAAAAGATCGGTGAGTAGTCGGGTGCAGCGTGAGTCATCTTCGCAACAAGCTCGCCAGAACCTGTCCCATCTCCAGCGTGCCAGCTAGACGCGTACAGCTATGACCGCTACGACTACGACTGCAGAACGTGCGGACACTCTCATTCGTGGTGATCGACGGAAGAGAGTCAAACACATCACTTCTGTGCTGGACGTCTCTGTTGGCAGTGCTGACACACTCCTCCACCAGCTGAGGTACTCAAAGGTGTGTGCCCTCTGTGTTCCTCGCCATCTAACAGAAGACCGTAAAGAGAGACGAAGCACCATCTGTGCGAGGACGCTTGCGCGTTGCACGCTGATTGTGACAATTTCTTCTCGATCACCGTCACAGGTGATGAAACACACATTCATCATTTCGAAACGTAACTAAAGTAGCATTCCATGGAGTAGCGCTACACCATCTCTCCCCCGAAGAAAAAGTTAAAAGTCGTACCCTCATTCGGTAAACTCATTCTGACGGTCTTCTGGGCCTCTGAAGGGGTTATTCTGTTTGATGTCCTCCCTCATTGAGCAATGATCAGCTGTGAAGTGTATTGTACCATCCTCAGGCCACTGAAGATATGACATCAGGGGTTCACAGCCACAAAAATCCAACGGAAGGCCTCACACAAGACTGAGAATTCGAGAGAAGCCCAAGTAATGCATCACTGTTCTTCCCACATCCCTACATTGCTACTTCATTGCTCTGCTCTTCCTACAACCCGGAACTGTTTGGCCCAAAAAATGATACACTTCGCAGGGAGCAGTACTTGGATGACGGCGAGGCTATTGCTGCTGCAGCACGTTGGCTCCGTTGTCGACCAATAGAATGGTAGCATGCGGACATATACGCTCTCCGTTCGCAGCTCGTGGTCGTGCGGTAGCGTTCTCGCTTCCCGCGCCCGGGTTCCCGGGTTCGATTCCCGGCGGAGTCAGGGATTTTCTCTGCCTCGTGATGACTGGGTGTCGTGTGACGTCTTTAGGTTAGTTAGGTTTAAGTAGTTCTAAGTTCTATGGGACTGATGACCATAGATGTTAAGTCCCATAGTGCTCAGAGCCATTTGAACCATATACGCTCTCCCAGTAAGGTGGCGTAAGGTCGTCACACTGAATGGTTGTATTGAAAACTATGGTTTTGTTGCCGAAAGAGTGGGGAATCGTACGGCATATGGGAATCCTGAGTAAAACCAACCTGCTTTACAAAAAAAGAAAATAAAGTTAAATATTTTCAATTTGTCGCGGCCCTGTCAGCAAATGTACAAATATTAATTTTAATTTTAATAACCAACAGCCTCAGTTGCACCGTTTACCTAGAATTTACCTAGGTTTCAAAAAAATGGCTCTGAGCACTATGGGACTCAACTGCTGAGGTCATTAGTCCCCTAGAACTTAGAACTAGTTAAACCTAACTAACCTAAGGACATCACAAACATCCATGCCCGAGGCAGGATTCGAACCTGCGACCGTAGCACCTAGGTTTCAATCAGGATAGCCCAGTCTTCTTCAGAATAAAAGTAACTACCGTTTGTCCATAGTGGATATCGTCAAGCTAAAACTACAAATCCATAAATTATCGTCAGACTGTAAAAATTATCCCGTGGGTGCCTCATCGCGATCGCGATGTGGGGTCGAGGCAGTTTCAGATACGTTTTTCCAGTCTGACGATAATTTATGGATCTGTAGTTTTAGCTTGACGATATCCACTATGGACAAACGGTAGTTACTTTTATTCTGAAGAAGGTTGGGTTATCCCGACTGAAACCTAGGTAAATTCTAGGCAAACACTGCAACTGAGGCTGTTGGTTATTAAAATTAAAATTGAAAAAATGTTATTACTTACTGAAAGCCCTTATACATACGATATATTATGAAACATATATCATCTTCATGGAGGAAACTGTGGTCCATTCCGTTCAAATCGCTACTCCAAAGCCATTCTCCCACTCTTTCTTCAAGTGGCTCTTGGGAAAACTGAGATCTCGTCTGCTGAAATGGTCTCAAACAATCAGTCTACTACCTCAGCTCACTGTCGTGCCAGCTGCCTAGTACAGTAGTATTATTTTCTACCGATGGCTTAATTCGTCTTGTCCTCACTGTGGACGTCGATTAAGAAACATTATCCAAATTAAAGATAACAAGATACTGCATAGCTCAAATAAGAGCTGACTGCACACAAATAAACAGATATATTGTTTCATACCCACTTACGATTGTCACAGACGATCCGTTACATGACGATCAGCTTGCCTTCAGGGATCGTGAAGGCACCAGAGAATCTGTTCTTACGCTGGACTTGATATTTAAAGTAACACTTGCGAAAAGTCAACATGCGTTTGTAGAGTTTGTCGTATCAGAAAAAGCATTAAACCAAAATTGTGCGAGATATTAAAATTATCAGGAGATTACGTGCAGCTATAGGGAAAGATGAATCATGGACAACGTAACGGTGTCTGAGCCGTGCTGCTGCTCGCGTTGTTGCTAGCCCCAGACTGCACGGAATCGGTTTTGCTGTCCGCATTGACTTGCTGTGTTGTACGTAAAATCCGATTGGGATCTCAGAAAGCATTATGACTCTGTGTTTCACAACAAATAGTAGGCCACTGATGCTGCTATCTGTATATGCACCAACACTTATCTCAGCTGCAGATGCCAAGGATTAGTTTTATAGACAACTCACCGATTTGGTACAAGGAGTGCACTCTGGGGACCGTCTTTGCATCCTTGGTGAATTCAACGATCGTATTGGTAGTGATTTTTCCACTTGCCAGACACGGAGTGGGCAAGATGAATGAAAATGGTCTACGGTTGCTTGAATTCTGTGCAAAGTGTCAGTTGTGTGTCACCGACTTTAAAGGCAAACTGAACCACAAGATTTCCTGGATGCACCCCGGCTGAAAACATTGGCACCAATTAGATCTTATTCTAATGATCTGTGTTGCTTTCTTCATACACGTTCCTTCCTTAGTGCAGACTGTGACAGACACGAATCATGCACTAATAGCGACAAAACTGCGTTTCGTGACTGAAAAGTTTCACTCTGCCAGAACACCTTACAAAACAAAAATTAATCTTTGCTAAAAAAGAAACACTGCTGCAGTAGAAGTGACGACATACGAAAAGAGGTGGATCCCTGGGAACCAGCCGCTCCTGTTTCTGAAGACTGGCAGAAGATAAAATCGGTTCTTACCGTTACGGCTGGAAATGTGTTCGGTAATCTAGAAGAAAAATCTTAGAATTGGTTCATAGAGAACGTAGATGTCCTGAAACATCTCCTTGAGGCTAAGCGTCGGGCCACTGTTATCTGTCATAAAAACCCATGCAATTCTACCCGCAGGGAGCTAAGCAAAGCAAAGGCAGCTGTTCAACGCACTGTCCGCAACTGCATCAGTCCCTATTGGGAGCAACTTTGCACTTGTATACAGGAGTGTTTCACGGCTGGTGACATTGATGGTGTGTACCCGGGCATCAAACAGGCCATTGGATCCATTCCAAAGAGCGTACCACTCAAGGAAATAAATGGAAAAGTCATCACGGATCTAAATCGTCAATTGTACCGTTGGGTAGAACATTACTCCAGCAACTACTCACATCCCATCAACGTTAGTCCAAACGCAATGGATTAAATTTCTCATATGATACATTACCATGACTTGGATGTTCACGCCTACTATGGAGGAGCTTCAAAGAGCAATTGCACAGCTTAAATGTGGGAAGTGCCGTGGCAAAGACAACTTCTCCATAGATATTGTCAAACTTAAGCCAGTTTTTCTGCTGCTTTTCAACCTCTTACTGAAATGTTGGGCCGAGAGTACTGTGCCGCAAGACATGCGCGATTCCAATATTGTTACTTCACACAAAGGTAAAGGTGACTGTGGCGATCGCAACTGTCACCGTGAAATCTCACTTGTGATTATACCTGCAAAAACATTTGTCTGTGTGGTGTTGGGCGGAATTCAGAAGATTGCCGAGCGCATATACCCTGAGGAAGAATGTGGGTCTCGTCCCCAACGATATTCAGTTAATATGATCTTCACACTCCGGCAAAATTAGGAAAAGTGTCACGAGCAGAAAACCCACTGTTCGTTGTCTTAATCGACCTAAACAAGGCTTTCGACACAGTCAGCGGAGAAGGTCTCTATGCAGTACTTTTGAAGACAGAGTGCCCCCCAAAGCTCTTTTATATGATCATAACTTTTCACGAAGATATAGAAAGTGATGTGGTCTTCGACAGAATCACATCTGGCCAGTTTGCCGTGAAAAGAGGGGTTCGTCAAGGCTCCCACTCTGTTCAATTTCTTTTTTTTTTTCTCTTTTTATATTAGCATTCCTCAAAGTTGCTTTTGGCGAAACTAACCTGGGCGTTCATCTGTATACCAGAGCTGATGGGAAGCTCTGCAACATTTCTGTACTCAGTGTAGTGACGTAACAAGACTGTTACGCCACTTGAAGTAGCCGATTGAAAGGCACGCGTACACACACGCCGACGGGCGTCAAGTCTGGAACAGGATAACTATTGAATGGTAGCAAGAAAAGTACGTAGCTGCTTTATACTTAACTTTAATAATCCTTGTGATACATCTCTCTTGACTATACAAATGCGACTCGTAAGATACATGCACTGTTACAATTGGCGCCTTGCTAGGTCGTAGCCATGGACTTAGCAGACGGCTATTCTAACTGTCTCTCGGCAAATGAGAGGAAGGCTTCGTCCGTATTGTCGCTAGCAATGTCGTCGTACAACTGGGGCGAGTGCTCGTTCGTATATCAAGACCTGCCTTGTGGTGGCGCTAGGTCTGCGATCACACAGTGGCGACACGCGGGTCCGACATGTACTAAATGGACCGCGGCCGATTTAAACTACCGCCTAGCAAGTGTGGTGTCTGGCGGTGACACCACACTCAGATTCAAGCGCTTCCGACAAGACTTACTTGTAAATAGCCGTTTATTTGCAGACGATGTTGCATTTGTAGTGCATACTCAAGACCATCTGTGAGTGCTTATGGATAAATTCTCTTCTGCATGCAAGCTCTTCTCCATAGACGGTTGTCATGGCAGAAGGATACACAGATCCGCCTTTCATCAAACAGGACGGCTCCATGTTGAAGGTAGTCGATAAAATCTGATACCCTGTTTCAATAATGACAAAAGATCTCTCTGAGCCGTGCGCGGCTTATGTTCGTGCCGTTATTGCTTGACATCTTGTGTTGGCGGTACTCCCGTCTCGTTTCTTATTCAATTTACTGGCGTCACTAAGTTGCTGGCTTGCCTGCCTGTGAGTGGCAGCAGCAGCGCTTATCGATAAGAGCACTGTCGTACTATCTTTGGAGTGACCGCTAGTAATTCCGGGTCGTGGTGTGTCGGAAGTCAGTGGGGACGGAGCTGCAGTGAGGTCCGGACAGCCATAACTCACCCAACCGTTGCCAGCACACATGATTTCAGTTGGGACGACCTTAGTTGGTCGTTCGGTCGGTCGTCTCATCGGACAACGTGTATTTGGTCGCCGTCCGTTTTCGGGTTCTCTGTGTGTGTCGACTTGTGATTCCTCCTAATTGTTCCACAGTGACTGGTTTTAGTATTGTTCGTGTTGCTTGTGGAAGTGTTTCGCGGAACCGTGTGTAGCTTGTGTAGTTTTGACTGAGCAGTTATTTTAATGCTGTCTGTGTGCTGGCTAGTCAGTCGGTTGGGACGGAGCAGCGAATCTGGACGGTGTAGCTGAGTGATCAGTTAACCTGTTATGAAACCTCAACCATTGTGACGTCTCTTCGTTCATTTGCTCGTTGTTGCTCCCTGGGCCGTTCGGGCTAGCAGCAACGTATGATGTGTTGGAGTCGGCGAAATCTTGCAGCCATCTTCCTGTATTGTGATTAGTTATTAAATTGACTGCTTCTTACCAGTGATGTGCACCAGCGGCATTTTCTGCCGTGTGGCCGTTAACACACCAGTTACCTGCCTTTCCTCGTCGTGTTGATGCTGTCGGGCTCGGCGTGTAGTTCGACAGCCTTTTAAGTTGTTTGGTTCATATTTGTTTAGAGTGGTTATTGTTCCCTTGGCTGTCTTTAGACGCCAATATCTGAAGACGCAGTGCTGTTCGTATCCTCGTCCACGGCCGATATTTTCCATCGTTGTGCCGTTGGTCAGATGGAAGGGAATCGGTTACATTGTTGGTCTGTCTTTGGGCCGTCTCTAGTTTGGGTTGCCATCCGATTATTTTTCAACTCTTGGCTGCCTGTCTTCCCTCACCTTACGTTTGAACTACCTTCTCAGGCCGACCCTTGGAACACTGCTGAGCACCACTTGTTCTGTTTGTTTTAGATTGTGATTTTTATTTTGGTTTGAAGTACTGTGCGAGGCCTGTGTATTAATTCAGTTTCTTTTAAATTTTACATAAAGGCTTTCAGCCGCGTTAAATTAAAATTTTGAAGAGTGATTTTATTTAAAAAAAAATTTTCTTTAAAATTTGTTCTATCTGAAATTGTTTGTTCAAATAGTTCAAATGGCTCTGAGCACTATGGGACTTAACATCTGTGGTCATCAGTCCTTTAGAACTCAGAACTACTTAAACCTAACTAACCTAAGGACATCACACACATCCATGCCCGAGGCAGGATTCGAACCTGCGACCGTAGCAGTCCCGCGGTTCCGGACTGCGCGCCTAGAACCACTAGACCACCGCGGCCGGCGAAATTGTTTGTAATCCAGGCCCTAAGCCCTTAGTTGTTCGATATGTTACGTGTGGCCTTCAGCCGAGGATTTAGGTGAACCACTTTTAATGAGGCCTTCATCCGTGTATATTCCTTAAAGGAAAATTTATATAAGAAGGAAGAGGTTTATTTAAAATTGTTTCTCTGACTTGTTGTCTAGGCCTTCAGCCGTTGTTTCAAATTTGTTTGTGGCCTTCAGCATTGCAATAAGTTAATATTTCTTTAGTTAGGCTTTCGGCCATTCTGTTGTACATTTTAAAAGAAATTTTTGGTTACAAAAATTGTTTATAATATGTCTTAATTAAAGTGATCTTTCAGCCGTGTAGTGTAGGCCTTCAGCCGCTAATTGATTTCAATTGCATGTTTCTTTTAATATTAACCATCTTTTCTTAATTGCTTTTAATTCCTCAGCCAGGCCTTCAGCCGTTCTTGTTTTTCGTATGTTTTGGACCTTCAGCCTAGAAAGAATCTCAAATTTTCTTTAATTAGGCCTTTAGCCGTATTCTTTAATTGTGATCTTTTAAAGCAATGTGTAAATAAGTGGTCCTTAGAAAAATAATGTGTGTTTCATTGTGCAACTCACAGTAACTGTTTGTGGCCCCATCCCGCAATCCTAACCTTATCCTGTGCCGTCTCTGAGTACCTACGAGCCAAGTTTCACTCTCCTTGGATGACGAGATAATTGCACGAATAGGAAAGACTGCCAGCACTTTCAGAAAGTTCCACACGCGAGTATGGGACAGCAGACATCTTACACTACGGATAAAAATACTTGTGCATCAATCATATGTGCGGAGTACTCTCCTGTATGGAACTGAGACTTGGACGTCGTTTGCCAAACAGGAACGCCTTTCATCTGCAGTTCCTACGGAGCATCTTGGGAACATTATGGAAGGATCATGTAATAAATGATATGCTACTGAAAATTGCAAAACAACAGAGTATCACCCTCAACCAACGTCACCTGCGGTGATTAGGACATCTGCATCGTAATGACCATTCCCGCCTGCCCCGGCGTACATTAGTGAAATAGCACGAGCAAAGAGACTTCGTGCAAGACCTTCACTATGATTAATATTGACAGTGATACGTGGAAGTAACTCGCTGACAATCACAGCTAATGGAGGAAACTGACTGCAGATAGAAGCAAGATGCACGACTAAGTAAGGCTCAACAACTTAGTTGTAAAACGATGGCGCAGACTTGAGATTACGACTAACCCTCCTGCTGGAGTGACTTATATTTGCTCCCTCTTCGGACTTCTGAGCCACCAGCGAAAATGTCTCCAGGATACCACTTGAATCTTTCGACAGGAAGCACCAGGCCATTATAAACATGACAAGATCGCAAGCAGAAGGTAAAGAGATAGAGAAAAAACGTATATGAGGATACTGAAAGGGTTATACGCTACGTAAAGTGAGATGAAAATATTATAGTCGTGGGGGACTGGAACGTAGTTGTAGGGGAAGGAGTAGAAGAAGTTGTTAAAGGAGAGTACGGGCTCGGGACAAGGAGTGAGAGAGGAGAAAGTCTAATTGAAATCTGCACTAAATTTCAGTTAGTGATAGCCAATGTGGTGTTCAAGAATAACTAGAGGAGGAGGTAAACTTGAAAAAGGCGGGGTGAGGCGGAAAGATTTCAGTTAGATTACATCATGGAGTACATCATGGTCAGACAGAGATTCCGAAATCAGAGCCGGCCTTTGTGATCGAATGGTTCTATTCGCTTTAGTCTGGTGCAACGCGACCGCTACGGTCGCAGGTTCGATTCCTGCCTCGGTCGTGGATGTGTGTGATGTCCTAAGGTTAGTTAGGTTTAAGTATTTCTAAGTTATAGGGGACTGAGGACGTCAGATGTTAAGTCGCATAGTGCTCAGAGCCATTTAAACGATTTGAATCGAAATCAGATACTGAACTGTAAGGCATGCTCAGGAGCAGATAAAGACTCAGATCACAATTTAGTAGTGATGAGGAGCAGACTGAAGTTGAAGATATTAGTCAGAAAGAATCAACACGCAAAGAAGTGGGATACGGAAGTACCAAGGAATGACGAGATACGCTTGAAGTTCTCTAAGGCTATAGATACAGCAACAAGGAATAGCTGAGTAGGGAGTATTGTTCAAGACGAAAGGACATCTCTAAAAAGGGCCATCACAGAAGATGGAAAGAAAAACGTAGGTACAAAGAAGGTAACTGCGAAGAAACCATGGGTAACAGGAGCTATTCTTAGGTTGATCGAGGAAAGGAGGAAGCACAAAAATGTTTTGCGAAACTCAGGAATACAGAAATACAAGTCGCTGAGGAATAAAATACTTAGGAAGTGCAGGGCGCCTAAGACGAAATGGCTGCATGAAAAATGTGAAGAAACCGAAAAATAGATAATGATTGTCGGAAGGATTGACTCAGCATACAGGAAAGTCAAAACATCCTTGGTGTCATTAAAGGCAAGAGTGGTAACATTAAGAGTGCAACGGAAACTCCATTGTTAAATTCAGAAGAGAGAGCGGATAGGTGGAAAGAGTACGCCGAAGGGCTCTATAAGGGGGAAGATTTGCCTGATGTAATAGAAGAAGAAACAGGAGTCGATTGAGAAGAGATGAGCGATGCGGTATTAGAATCAGAATTTGAAAGAGCTTTGGAAGACATAAGATCAAGTAAGGCAGAAGGGATAGACAACATTCCATCGGAATTTCTAAAATCCTTTGCGGAAGTGGCAACAAAACGACTGTTCATGTTCGTGTGTAGAATATATGAGTCTGGCGACATACCATCTGACTTTCGGAAAAATGTCATCCACACATTTCCGAAGATATCAGGAGCTGACAAACGGGAGAATTATCGCACAATCAGAATAACACCTCACGCATCCGAGATGCTGACAAGAATAATACACAGCAGAATGGAAAAGAAATTTGAGGATGTGTCAGATGACAATCCGCTGGGCTGTAGAGAAGGTAAAGGCATCAGAGGGGCATATTCTGATGTTTCGCTTGATAATAGATGCAAGGCTAAAGGAAAATCAAGACACGTTCAGAGGATTTGTCGTCCTGGAAAAAGCGTTCTAAATGTAAAATGGTGCAAGATGTTCGAAATTCTGAGAAAAAGTGAGAGAAGCTATAGGGAGAGACGGGTAATATACAATATGTACAAGAGCAAAGAGGGAATAATAAGAGTGGACGTCCAAGAACGAAGTGCTCGGATTAAGAAGGGTATAAGACAGGGATTTAGTCTTTATCCCCTACTGCTCAATCTGTGCATCGAAGAAGCAATGATGGAAATAAAAGAAAGGTTTAGGATGAAAGGATATAGACGATACGATTCGCTGATGACATTGCTATCCTTAGTGAAAGTGAATAAGAATTACGTAATCTACTGAATGGAATGAACAGTCTAGTGAGTCCAGGATATGGGCTGAGAGTAAATCGAAGAAAGACGGAAGTAATGAGAAGCAGGAGGTTCTGCGCTGAATCGGAGAGGAAAGGAACATGTGGTAAACACTGATAAGGAGAAGAGACAGGATGATTGGACTTCTGTTAAGATATGAGGGAATGACTTCCATAGGTACTAGTGGGAGTTGTTGAGGGCAAAATCTGTAGAGGAAGACAGAGACTGGAATACATCCAGCAAATAATTTAGGACGTAGGTTGCAAATACTACTCTGAGATGAAGAGGTTGGCACGGTTTCTTCGTTGTGGCTGATTTTCTATTTAAATTGTCTTTATAAATCTTCTCTGTTCTATTCGTCTCTTGGTCTTCTCTTCTTGTTCCGTCTCTTCCATATTTTGATTTTTTGTATTCCAGAACCTGATACCGTAATTGCATTTATATAACTTACAATGAAACCATGAGGAGTCTCCAGCATTTCTTCAGTGGTCTCAGGTCGCTATTCTAGATTATCCTTTCGTTCTGCTTCCACTCTGTTGGTTACCATCCAAATGTGGCTCGAAGTAAACTTATTCTGCCCGAAATTGCTAGTAGCAGTCTCCTTCTAACATTATTTTAAACAGAAAGGACAACTCCAAGTTCCCACTTTATTGTCGTTCGGTTATATACAGAGGGTTATTCTAAATGATGGACACCTTTTCAAAAGCTCGTGTGTATTCAAGTACAAATCCAAAATGAACAAGCTTTGTGCCAATGAAAAGAGGAGGTTTCAAAGTTTTTGGCAGGCGGCGGCGGACGGGCGGTGATGGTTCAGAGGAGGCCGCTAGAGGTCGTTCGTCAATAGGGCCCTCATTCCATTTCACTGTCAGTTGTGAGCGAGATGGAGACTGTGGAGTACAAGGTTTCCTGCGTCCTTGACTTCACGGAATGTGAGACGTAAATTGCAGTGAAACAGGCATTTCGTACCAAATTCGGTATCCAACAACCAACTGGCAAAAGCATTAGTCGGCAAAGTAAAGAATTACAGCCCTCAGTCACAAAAATTAAGTGTTTTGGCTTGGTTTCGACACTTCTATGAGTGCCTTAATTAGAAATTACATTCATATAACATAAGTACAAAATTATGGGAAAACTTATTATATAAACGTGTAAGTACTGACTCAGACTACAAGAAAGAAACTGTATTTACATGTCACGTATGAAATAAATAACAAGCGATAAAGCATAAGTCACCAAATTTTTAAAAAAGTGTACATGGAAGGCGAGCCACTATGGACTGCTCATACATGTCAAGCCACAGGTAGCAAGAGACTGAGGCGCCCACGTAAGGAACTGTGGGCAGGTGAACGTAACATCAAGAGTGCCTTCTAGTAGCCAGAAATATAAGTAGGCTACTTAACATTTAAAATACAGACAGATGAATGTTAAGAAGAACATTATTTAGTACATGAACTAACAGGCAATGTTTTATTTAACGGCAGCAGACACACATTTGGTTTACGTAAAAGCTTAGAAGTACAGTTTTAAGATTGAAAACTGATTAACAGTACAAACAACAAACAGTACTTACATGTCACGTATAACATAAATATCAAGCGATATAGCATTGTACCAAAACATTTTTAAAGTAGAATGTGTGGAAAGCAAGCCACTACGAGCTGCTCGCATATGTAGAGCTACAGGTAGTATCAGACTTAGTTAGCCGCTTTAACAACTGTGGAAAGGTGAACAATGCACCAAGAGTGACATAGCCGAAAGTACAGAGTGGCTACTTAACATTCAAATAAAGACGGACGAATACTGTGATGAAGATTATTCAGTATGTGACGTAAAAGGCAATATTTTGTTTGACAGCAGCAGACAAGATAACATTTTGTCTACATCAGAGCTTAAAAGTACAGTTTAAAGGATGGAAACACCATTATAGAAAATACAAAAAGGACTGAATAACACAGCCTGTAGTAAAACAATATAATATGTAATGTAGCCAATATAAACTATTTAATAAACGAAAATTATGAGTCGACTTACGAAAATATTTCGGCAACTGCACGAGGAAACCCGAAATCAAATATCAAATAACGGCTTGATAACTTTGAAGAAGTGTTTATTACATAATTGTAGTTGTTCATTGAGAATGAGGCTATCATTTCGAGAATGTCTGATCTACGTCCTTTCTTCTCGGTGTGCAAACTGTTAATATCGTGAACAGCTTTAGAGGCGTGACCAGTAATCAAAAGGTAATCGGCAGAAGACGAAAGTTGGTTGCTAGTGCCATTTTTCCTTAAAAGATGTTCTTTATATCCCGTTGCAAAGGCACGTCCTGTTTGTCTTATATAGTCGAAGAGCAGGTGTTGTCGCAGGAAATCTTATACACGCCAGATTATCCCAAAGGAGATCGAGTCGAGTTTAAATTATCTATAAAGCGTGTTTTTAAATTATTATTGGCAGAAAAAACAACGTTACAGTTTTATTTATTTCGAAGAAGGCGTTCAATCTGATAGGAGATGGGCCCCAAGAAGGGAATAGAAAAATACTTTTTCTGTTAAATTCAAAGATAGAGGTGCCGAGCGCAGTAACTCATTTAACAGGTTTCTTTTTAAGGATATCATTCACTAAGCTAGGTTCATATTCGTTATTAACTGCTATCGTTTTGATTAAATTAATTTCTTCATTGAATTTTTCTTTCGAGAGTGGAATAGAAGTAGCTATATGAGTAGCAGAGTGAAAGAAACCGTTTTTATCAGATTGTGGGTGCATGAAAGACGCAGGTACGATCTGATCAATATATGTTTCTTTATGAAAAACACTGAAAGAGATTTTGTTTTCTTCTACTGCAAGCGTCAAGTAAAAGTTTAATTGGTGGGCCTCGTTTACGATTTCGATGGCGAAGGATATTTTCTCATGAATTTCATTAAAGAGATTGAAATTACGGTCAATAACATCAGCAGGCACTTTGCAGATGACTAAAATATCGTCAGCACATCTGAAATAGGAGAGAATGCCTAGAATTTGAGAAACAGTTGAAAATCTTTTCTACTAGAGAATTAATGAAAATATCAGCAAGAATACCAGTTAACGGGTTTACATATCGAGAAAAGTTTTGATTATGTGGATGAGGATTCTTTCCTTAATGCGGCTTTTACAACATAATGTATACTCACACAGAAACGAAGAAACTGGAAACTCATTTGTACAACAGCTCGACCCTATACCTGCCAAATACATGATCTTAACTACTTTTCATACAGAAAATACAATTTTCTTCATAAATATATTGTCCAACTCTTCCCAGGAAGTCTTCTCTCGAAACTTCAACAGTAAACCTCTGCGTGACGTACAGTGCCTCTCTCGCAACGTTTGCTAAAGGAGTTTATTGAGCATCTCTATAACACTCTCATGCCGCTTAACGATCCTGAGACGAGATGCCCCCACTTTTCATTGCACTCTTCCGTCAGTCCTACCTGATATGGATTTCATACTGAAGAGCAAAACTTAAGAATCAGTAGAAGAAGCGCCTTCTAAGTTACTTCACTCGTGGATGAGGTACATTTCCTTAAGATTCTTCGACGAATCTCCGTGTGTCGTTCAGAATGCGGCAGGCATTATGGGCTACTTTGAGATACATTGGTCCACAAATTGCCAACAGATAACAGATGCCCTCACTGACCAGATTCATAGTGCAAGCAACGCAACGTCTTATACTGAAACACATCTTACAGCCAAAACATTGCATGCCAACAACAGTCATTGATGTCCTAAAGCCTATTTACAGAGACCTGGTTGATCCTGACTTATTGAAATATCTACATGGACAGACTCAGAATCCAAATGAATCTTTGGGCAATCTCACGTGGATTAGCATAAGAAAATGGTTTTTGTTTGTAGAAACACAGTGAGATGGGGCTCTGTGATTCAGTTATTACTTTCAATTGTGGCAGCGTTAGTAGTGTGAAAGTGTTAGAGAATATTGGAATTGTTCCAGGAATAAACTGCATCAGAGAACAACAACGGATGGACCAGGTTCACAGCAATAAAGCGAAATATATTGCAGAAAGGCCACTAGGGAGTCCAGAAGGAACAATAGAATGAGATCCATGGAAAACGGTCAAGTGGATGATCAAGGTATGGAGCACGATGCATCTCAGCCATCTCAGCCATACGACTATGGAACGCGCTCCCCTGTGACCTGCGTCTTACCCAGAACCACTCAACATTCAAGAGGGAACTCAAAACTTATATATTAGGGACGGTATAGCCACAATTGTTGTGCCCCTCACATCTCTTTCTTTCCTCGAAGTTTACCATTCTATTTCTCTTCCTCTAACCTAGCTTCCTCTTCTATATCTCTTTCACCCCATTCTATCGTCTTATGTCTCTGCTCGATGTGAATAACTCACAAGCTGCATGAACATAACGAGAAAATTCCCAACTAGCAATAGGACTGACATTCATGTGTTTCAAATTAATAAATTACTCTCCAGATCGCAAGGCGCATTTCTAGAAATGTGACCTGTCTCGATTATCATTTGATTATCTTCAGAGCTACAAATGGTTTTAAGTCTGAAGATAATCCGGTGATGATTGAAACTAGTGAGCTTTTCATAAAAGCACTTGCGATCTATACTGCTACAATTAATTACAAAGATTATACTGTGATCGATGATCTCTCCAGTAATGTAAGAAAAAATATCGAGTTTTGCAGCGTAAAGAGTGGGAAATAATATGGTGTATGGGAATGCTGAACAAAACCAACTTACTTTCAGAAAAAAAAGTGTGCTGCATTACTTATCGAAAGCCATTCGTATAATTAAAATTATGTTGTAGAAAACAGAAAACTTGTACAAAATTTTAAGAATATAGTTCAAAAACTGTATTACCGGACCTACTGGTTGAAATGCAATGATTTCATTCAGTACAACCAGAAAATAACGTGTGGAATTTTCCAAAAGTTTCATGTCCATTGTTACAATGAATTCTCAAGTACAGAGATCACTGAAACTTCCTGACGGATTAAAATTGTGTGCCGGACCGAGACTCCAACTCGAGACTTTTGCCTTTCGCGGGTAAGTGCTCGCTAGGAAGTTTCATATCATCGCACACTCCGCTACAGAGTGAAAATCCCATTCTCGAAACATCCCCCAGGCTGTGGCTAAGCAATGTCTCCGTAATATCCTTTCTTTCAGGAGTGCTAGTTCTGCAAGGTTCGCAGGAGAGCTGCTGTAAAGTTTGAAAGGTAGGAGACGAGGTACTGGCAGAAGTAAAGCTGTGAGGAGAGGGCGTGAATCGTGGTTGGGTAGCTCAGTTGGTAGAACACTTGCCCGCGAAAGGCAAAGGTCTCCAGTTCTAGTCTCTGTCCGGGACACAGTTTTAATCTGCCAGGAAGTTTCATATCAGCGCACACTCCGCTGCAGAGTGAAAATCTCATTCTGGAAATACAGAGATCACTGTCGATAGGGGCCGTTCCAATTCCCATTAAACTGTATTGAACTTCCGCGCTCGGAACCGGAGAAAAGCTTAAGTTACTATTGAATACAATCGAACCCTAACCACATAATTATTTGTGTAAAGGGAGCACAAGTTTTGCTTCCTAGTGATGACGTAACTATGCTTTACAAACAGGAGGCAGGACACCAGGACGGCAGCGAAAGGAGCTCTTCTCGGAAGGCGATGGCTGCGGGGCGGCGTCAGGGCTGGCTGGTTTTGCGGTTTGAAGACGGCTCGGGCGGGCTCAGAGCGGCAACTTGCCGACGTCGCTGGTGGCTCACATTGTGGGACTGACAGCAACAAAGTGGCGCGCCGGGATCGCTTTCAGCGCTGCTCAGCCCCAACAGCGCTACGAAAGAGGCGCCCGTGAGCCGCCACCGAGGCAGCAGCAGCAGCAGCATCAATCTCGCGGGGCGATGAGCCGGCGGCAGGTGCCGCCGTGCACCAGGGCGCTGGCTGGCCGCCTCGTGTTCCTGCGTTCTGGTATCCCGTCATCACGGCTCCAAACTTCATCCCAGAGTTCTCTCCGTGACAGACATTGCGAAGTCGTTGTCATAACACGTTTGAGACAACTGTATGCGACTGTGTGGCGCATATTCAAGATGCCAGGTGCGTTTACAGTTTTTACGTATGTCAGTCTCCAAATTTTTCAGCCAACTTCTGGATAATAAGCTAGCATGAGAAAGTCCGTAGAATGGCAAAGAATTGTAGAAGACGCCCAGCTGTTGTCCCGAGGTGGTTCACCTAAAGTGAGTGTTGCACGACGATCAGCCGCGAACGGTACTGGTCTACCGCTACACCCATCTGGCGGTAGAACGGGTCAAACTACGAAAATTAGCAGACACACTATCCGCGCTCTCCAACTACAACAAACTCCAAGCGCTGCAAAACATTTGCTATCGATGGATCACAGGAGCTCCATAGTGGACAAGAAACGTCGACATCCGCACCGCACTCCACGAGACCACTCTACAAGAGAAGGCCCATGACAAGGCTCTACGAGTTTTCGACAAGATCGATGCCCTTAGGGACGAAGTTCGACAATTGGAATCGGTAGGGACGGTAAACCCTGCAAGATGGCACAAGTATCGAGTACCGAAGTCAATAACGTTTCACCCCCCATAGGCAATCTGTCATAACACGAGGAAGCAGTCACACATAACAGCCTTGACACATTTCACCCTCCACAGGAGATAGACATCACCTAAGACAGCTGGCTAAAGGACCCATTGCGTGCCCAAGCCTAACTGAATGTGTAATAAATAAAGTGTTTTCCTTTTATCTTTACATCCCATCCTAGAAGAACAAGTCTTCAAGGATGATCTCTTCAGTCCACACTACACACTATATAAAAAAATGAAAAAAAAAAACCATCCGCGCGCCAGAATAGAGAGAAGTTCTAAACCGCCGTCTATCCGCGCATGGCCGCTAGGTACCGATCGCGCATGCGCAGAAGGGGATTCCGCAGTGCTTTTTGCTTGTTTTTTGCTTATTGTTCGGTGGCTTGTAGCTAATTATTAATTTTCATGTTAGAGATTTTTCTCGTTTTTTTTTTCAGTAAGTAGGTATTCATAAATGTAGAAAAAAAACATTTTTTGCCAGTAGATTTTCTTTTATCCTAGCTGATTGTGAAAACATTCTTTCTTTTGATTACTTCGTATTATAGAAAGGATATGCAACGAAGAGGCGTTAAGCGTCTTCATTCAGGCCTACAGCGAGGAAAGGTGTTATGTATGACCCTCTGTCTCATAATACGGTACGTAGACAAAGAAAATGGTTCAAATGGCTCTGAGCTCTATGGGACTTAATATCTGACGTCATCAGTCTCCTAGAACTTAGAACTACGTAAACCTAACTAACCTAAGGACATCACACACATCCATGCCCAAGGCAGGATTCGAACCTGTGACCGTAGCGGTCGCGCGTTTCTAGACTGAAGCGCCTAGAACCGCTCGGCCACACAGGCTGGCTACGTTGGCAGTCGTTTCTTTTTGAGTAATAAGAATTTAACGTTACGCGGCGACTTTCTATTTGTATCGTAATGCCATAGCTTACCAAAGTTCAAGTTTGAGCAGATTGCATCTCTTGCTTTATTTCAGGATGCCAGAAAAGAAAAACTGGCTGTGATGGTGAGAAAGTCCGGGTAGTTTCGCCCAGTGCGACGGACGAGGACTGCAAAACTCCGATTGGCACACTGCACACTGCATAACTTTGAATAATAACACAAGTGCACGGTAAACTATTGGTCCTTTAAAGTGTTACAAATTGCAGTGCATACACCCATAATAAATTCTGGAATGGTGGGCTGTGCTATTTGGTGTCTAAAAGACACCCTTAAAAGATTCCCCAGTTTGCCAGGAAACATAGTGTTACAACCAGCCTGCAGCATAACAGGACATGTAGTGCTATTTTATCAATGACCTAGGCTGGTATGATCATAAAACATATGAATTAATTCTTATTTTCGAGAAGATGAGATAGCCTCCCTCATGAATGAGTCGCAATTGCTAATTCCGTCTTCCATCACAGACAACAGCTTCTCGAAACAGGCCATGTCCATCGTCACGAAGTTTCGAAATTCTTTCGGATCTTCGGGCCTCAGTTTTTTCATAAGCAATACAATTCCCTGACTTCGTTCCTTCTTTTTAGCCTGGGTCGGGCTGAAAAATGTTCCAGTTTTCGGATTCGTCGTCGTACTGCTCTAATCCTAAGATTCACTGTCACTGCCAGGGCAATAGCTCCAAAAACAGTGTGTCCTCCATGTGCAAAATGTAAATTTTGATATACACGTATCTGTGTAACCAAGTGTAGTATATAAAATTAACTGTTAAGTACGTAATTCAGGGCAGTAGTAACCCACTAATAGAGTAACAATTACTTAATAAATAATGATAAACACAAGTGTTTTGTATTTCGCGCGGTAGAACAAACGACTTTACAAGAGATAAGACGGTTCTATTTGCGTTTCGCGCGTTATTACCGCCTACTGCGCATGTGCGCTAGGTATATCGCGCATGGATGGTGTAATAGGTGTATGTGAACCAGCCTGTAGTTACAGATCTGTCCGATCGTGGCGCTGGTGCATAGGTGCACGGTTTAGGCGCATCTTGTAATGAGGGCTTAAGGTCGCCAGAGTTACCCACCTTCAGGCATGGCCAGTATTTGAAAGGGGGTGGGTGACCATCCGGGATGGCCTCTCGCTGATGATACTTTTTCCTTTACTTTCAGGGCAGAGAGCGGGAGGGGGGGTTAGTCTTACCAATGTTTAAATTACAAACCTTTCCATATTGCTTCATCAAGTGAGCGCATGCGACGCTGTTCATGGTGATCCGCTCGTCGGAAAGAGGTACATTAAGCTCGGCGACGCCTTGGCTCTCTTCGAGAGGAGTAGGCTGTGTGCCAGCACTGGGCTTCACCCTCTCTCTTCTCTCATCATCTCCAGCACCACCACGATGCTGCAGTATCCACATACCCATTACAGCCTATAGCGGTTCTAGGCGCTCAGTCCGGAACCGCGCGACTGCTACGGCCGCAGGTTCGAATTCTGCCTCGGGCAGGGATGTGTGTGATGTCCTTAGGTTAGTTAGGTTTAAGTAGTTCTAAGTTCTAGGGGACTGATGACCACAGATGTTAAGTCCCATAGTGCTCAGAGCCATTTGAACCATTTGAACCATTACAGCCAGCTACACTTAACATTTACACTTGCAGACACAGCTTCTCAAAAGAAAAATGCCTTCCGGCGCTGAAGATAGGCAAAAACGTTTCCATTAATACGGAAAGAAGCTTTCCTAGGTTACATACTGTGCTACGTGGGTCTCAGTCGCAAGAGGTAGCCTAATAATGTCCTACACGGGTGAAACGTGACGCTACAGAACTGATGAAGAACACTGTAAAACTTAAGAATGTTTTTCAAACATTAATCACAGTATAAGGTTCCTTAACCACGGCACTACAATAGAGTGGAATAAATTTTAAAAATTAGTCCTCTGACCTAGACTTCAAGGTTTGCCAGCTATTCATGCTATACAACTTGGCTTTTTACTGTGGAGGGTTACAAGCTACGTGTCCATGAAGCACAGGTCGCAGTGTGAGCGCCACGTAAAGCTTTTCTCTCTTTATATCTTCTGTCGATGCGCCAGGGTATCACAGTCAGTGGCTTACATAGATATCGAAGGAGGGCGGTCTCGCAATTAGCACCCTACAACAGTTTAACAATGACCCATCGGACTGTTTACGTACCTGGAAACACGGCGTCAGGTATTCGCCGTTGCCCTACGCAATGCAACACTCGTATGTCTATTTCCTCCATCATTATGCTATTCGTGAAATTGTTAGCGGAGTACATGGCAGAAGGCTGTTCCAAATCTGTATGTTATTTTCCGCAAAGCTAAGCTCGGCCAGTGAAGTTCTACTTTCCTGGCTGAGTCTTAAGTAGCGTATCTGTTTAGTACGTCGTGCTATTTATCGTCCGATGTCAGATTTTCCAGATTCACGTGGTATGTGATAGATCCCAGATGTACGAAGTCTGAGGTTATCTTTACGTCTGACGCAGAAGGGACCATCGGAACCGATTGACTGCCGTGTCATCGTCAGCCAGGGTCGTCTTATGGATGCAGTATGACATATCAGTAATGAGATGAAATAAAGCTATAGATAGCTTCGAAGTGGAATTTCCGAAGCCATTAGGGGAAGTGGCAACCAAGCGAATATTCAAGGTCCTGTGTAGTATCTATGAGACTCGCGAAATAACCATCAAACGTCCGGGAAAGTGCCACCCACACAATTACGAAGATGGCAAGGGCTGATAAGTACGAAAATATCCCACAGTCAGCTCAATAGCTTATGAAGGAACCGTATATCTTGCTGGTTCAGTTTCGTGCGGACGGCGCAGACTGGTGCACCAGAGGCGCGATGCTGTGCAGCTGCGCACTGCGGCGTGAATTTTATGAGGAGACACGGATGGTGACGTTGATAACAGCACGGTGATCACCACCTTCTGAAGTTATGGTCAGTCTCCTAATGAAAAGTAACACTGCTGTCTGACACCATATGTAGTTCAGGCGAGGACGGCCAGAGATCGGTCTTGGATATGTGTGATGTCCTAGGGTTAGTTAGGTTTAAGTAGATTAAAACTGTGTGCCCGACCGAGACTCGAACTCGGGACCTTTGCCTTTCGCGGGCAAGTGCTCTACCATCTGAGCTACCGAAGCACGACTCACGCCCGGTCCTCACAGCTTTACTTCTCAGGAGAACTTCTGTGAAGTTTGGAAGGTAGGAGACGAGATACTGGCAGAAGTAAAGCTGTGAGGACCGGGCGTGAGTCGTGCTTCGGTAGCTCAGATGGCAGAGCACTTGCCCGCGAAAGGCAAAGGTCTCGAGTTCGAGTCTCGGTCGGGTACACAGTTTTAATCTGCCAGGAAGTTTCATATCAGCGCACACTCCGCTGCAGAGTGAAAATCTCATTCTAGGTTTAAGTAGTTCTAAGTCTAGGGGACTGATTACCTCAGATGTTAAGTTCCATAGTGCTTACAGCCATTGGAACGGCCAGAGATCTCTTCATAGCGGATGCACACCGGGAATATTGCGGGAATGGGCGAAATACCGCGAGTAACGAGAATACTGGGCCAGGGCATTGCACTAGTAGTGTGTCGATAGGTTGACAATTTGGTTCTGGCGGGAGGCGTGCCAGCGTTGTCCACGCTGTTGCCAGGACTGCTGTGGCCGCACGGCGCAGTGGTCGTGCATCTGTCCAGTAAACAGGGGACCCATGTATGAGTCCTCGTACGACACAAATTTTCAACGTTCCCCACTGGTTTAAATCTGTGCCCATTCGCTGCCGATGACCACAATTCCTCTGCGACACTACTGTTTTTTATAAAACCATCTGCTTTATCTGCTTTATTGATTCAAATTTACATCTGCGAACTTGACCACATAAGAAATTAGAAATCTTATTGGATCAAAAATGTCTACAAATTATTCCCTTTTAGCGTAAATACAATGTGATATGATGTTGATAGTTTGTGGAGCGCTCAACATCGAGGTCATCAGCACCTGTACAAGTTCCCAGTCTTTCCAATTCCAATCTCGACACTTCCAAAATGATATTGAGATGATGAGGATAAGACAAACATTCAGTCTGCGGCCGGAGGAAATCACCGACTCGGCCGGAAATCGTGCTCGGAACTCGGCGATCCAGAGGTTGAATGCTAGTCACTAGATCACGAGCTGCGGACGTAATTACAATGTGTAGACTGTTTCGGACAACACGTGCTTTCCCCGTCCACTATAAATTTCAAAATTTATTCGGTAGTCACATTTGAGACTGGAACACAAAACATTCTCGTCGCGAAACTGGTCAGTGTTGAGGAGGTACTACAGTTTCGCTTCCACCTCTTGAGCGGATCATCGTTGTCACCACAGTCCATTTGGGTTAAATACAAGTCAACCTCATCGCTAGACTAAGTGGCCCAGAGTCCAGTCAATCCAAGAAGAGGGACCTCCGGTTTTAGCTTCCTGAGTGCGGCTGACATCCTATCAACGGCACTAAACCTAAATAAATACTTACATATGCACAAAAACGGAGTAATATATTACAGCCACGCTGCAATTTTGTTGTAGCTCATCAAGAAATAATTGAGGTCGTTTGTGACTGAGTAGTAGTGACTTCAGCGTCTGGAATGTCAGCAAATGGTCAGGTGAGCGGTGTGCTGACCGCTTGCCCCTCCATACTACATTCGCACGACGGCGCAAGGGAAAGGGTGATATGGCGGCCGGTAGATATCAATTAGGCATTCACTGCTTCGTCGAAAAGAACACTTATCAGGAACTAATATTTCCTAACATATTTGACCCACAGTATTTAATGTCTTAGCTTTATCAAAACGTAATTATTTCCAATAATCTGAATGGCGCCAAAGGAATGTTATTATTCTGTCCATCGCCCGAATTTGACTTTAGGGGCGAAAAAAGCGTTCTTTCAGCACTCGTGTTGTATGTACAGTTTATAGATGATACGACACTTGTTCTATTCTGTCAAAGTACCAATAAAACTGAAACTGGCCTTTTGCAGTTAAGTAAGGGGTTTCATTTGCAGGATAGGCAGTAAACGAGAAAACTGTGTGTACATTAATTTCCACGTATATCTCCATCTTCGGGGACTGTGTTACAATGACACTTCAGTTTGTGCATCCATAACAAAACAAAATGAGTAACAGTTGGAAACCTCTCGCCTTCCAACATTTCCACTGCACATTTGAATGCCTTTAAAAATGTCAAGAGCTCTTCTCCGGTAGCATTGCCATGATTAATCGTACTGCCTGTCTACAAGCTGTAGCATTCTCAGCTAGCTGTTTTACCTAGTCTCCGTTTCTTGCTTCAAGCTTGTCTGTATGGAATACACGTCACCAGTTTCCTTCATGAAACGGACAGTGTCTTAGGCAATGTAAGTCGTGAAATTAACTATGGAACCACATTTATCAAATCATCCTCATTTGTTTCAGAAGTGTATTCAAAACGTGTGTATGCATGTATAACTCTGAAAAGATTGAAATTATTTACTTAAAAACTGCAGAAAAAATTCCAACACCAAGAAGGCGTTGTGCGACATAAACAAAAGTTGGGAGTGCCTTTCTGCAGCTGAAAGACTGTATCTCAGCAGTCGCGTAAGAGTGGCGCTATTAGCGCCGCTATGAGGATGCAAATCCACTTTGCTGTAAGTACACACAGTGACGGTTGTGAGCGTTAGTTATCTTTGAGGTTGGACGTGAGGAGTTGAAGTTAGTCAAGAATGCCTTTAAGGCAAGAAAGACGCTATTATCAACACCTCAGGGAGTTCGAATGAGGTCGTCCAATAGAGCTACGAGAAGCCGGATGTTCCCTCTGCCACACTGCAGAAAGACTTGGCAGGAATGTAGCCACTACACTCGATGACCGGCAGCGGCTACCACTAGAATGTACGGTCTCAAGAAGACCGGACTCCGGAAGGCTACGTGATAATGGCAAGAGGGAAGACCATCGTGTTCGGTGCATGGCTCTGTCGCATTGTACTGTGTCTGCAGCAGCAATGTGCGCGGCAGTTGGCAACACGTGAGATAACTGTTACAGACCGGTTACTTCATGCCAGCTCCGAGCCAAAAGCCCTTTACCGTGCGTTCCACCGAACCCAAACCACCGCCATTGGCGACTTCAGCCTGCGTAACAGACCCACTGGACCTACATCTGAAGTTAGGGCAGGAGTATGATTCTGTACAACTGGCGCATTCTCGTGGTTATCCCACATACCCTGACTGCAGACTTGTACGTTAGTCTGGTGATTCGACCTGTTGCACTGCCGTTCGAAAACAATATTCATAGGGATGTTTTCCAATAGGATAACGCTCGGCCACAAATCGCTATTGTAACCCATCGTGATTTGCAGAGTGTCGACATGTTGTCTTGGCCTCCTCCATCACCAAACTGGTCTCCAGTAGAGCGCATGTGGGGGCATTATCGGAGGACAACTCTACCGTTATCAACAAACAGCATTAACTGTCCCTGTATTAACCCACAGGATGCAATGCGCATGGAAAATCACCCAGAAACTGACATCCGGTACCCATACAACACAATGCATGCTCTTCTGTACGCTTACGTTGAACATTCTGGTGGTCACAGAGATTTTTTAAGTACCAGCATTTCACATTTGCAGTGGCTTATCTTACACTTACGTTAACCTGTGATCTTACAGTGTTATCTAGACAAATATATTCCTGAAATTTCGTTGTTCTACATTGATTATTTTCTGGTGATCGATTCTTCTTTCTCAGTGTATCGGCGCCTAGGTCAGTCATAACTGAAATCTCATTAAAATGCTCAGGTTTCACTCCTACAACTTAAATGCTTCCTCGATGTATTTATTAATACATTCCCCTTACTTTAATCTTCTCAGAAAAGTGAGATGTCACCATTATCACATTTAGCATAGTCTAATCTTGATAAACGAAGTGCACAGTAATAGAGGTAACACATTTCCTATATGTAACGGTCATATATCCGCTATACAGTCATATGTGTTCACGGTTATGACATGATTAGTGCTGAGCATCATAGTCGCCCATATTTCGTCGGCTTGTCTTTCGGTGTTTCGTGCTACTATCGCACTGTGAGAGAGTGGGTGTTAAGTTCTTATGAGACCAAATTGCCGAGTCCATCTGTCCCAAGGCTTACACACTACTTAATCTAATATAAACTAACTTACACTAAGGACAACACACACACGCATGCCCGAGAGAGGGCTCGAACCTCCGACGGGGGCCTGCACGAAGCGTGGCAAGGTGCCCCAGACCGCGCGGCTAGCCCGCGCGGCGTCGCAGTATGACACAAAATGTTTGAGACACCTACATGGCCGAGTTATAATTCGACGCTCACAAGTTACTGACTTGTAACGTATATAATATACCCACTATGATCTGTGGCACACATTTCTACACATTTCTTTACGAGGGCTATCCGGATAGTAATATCCGAGAAATCTAGAAGCCGAAACGACTGTGAAAATCGGATGAAGATTTGGACAAATGTATCGGTCAGTGTCTGTATTACGCCTCCCTATCGCGTCACGACGCTCTTTTCAGTTCTGAGCACACAGTGAGTACGTAAAGATTCCAAGAACAATGGTATCTCCCGCCGGGGTACTATTCATTATTCCAGTAATTGCGAGGGTCAAGGACTTCTGTCTACAAGGATGAAATGTCTTTTTGATACCGTGTACTTGATTTGCGTTGTTTCAGAATTAAGACACATAATCACAAAAATCTATCCACAGTAAATATATTCTGAATTTTTACTAGTGTGACAAACACTCTTATAACATGTATAGATACTGTAACAGACTGAAACGAAATAAAAGATGCAGGAAGAAATTTTAGCTGAGCAGGGCTGATTGTTAACGGCAAAAGACCACTGATCAGTCTACGAAATTGTAATGAGGTGTTGATTCTGCATGACTTCTATTTGGTAAGGTTTATTGTGGTGAACTGCATAATTTCGAAGACAGCTTTATTTAGATCGTGCAGTTCTTGTTTTCTTTCTATTCCTTTTCTTGTTTTATTCGTTTTCTGTGTTTAGAGGAAAAGAAGAGTGATTCTAACAGCCAGGCGGTCTCACTCAGTGAAAACTGATGTTCGTTTTATAGTCCAGCACATTGCTGCTCAGAAATTGGCTTGTGAGCATACTACTTCCTGTAATTCACTTTCAATAAATCTGCATTTCAAAATATTGTGGTTTTATTTGTCTACGGATCAACGTGTAAACCGTATCCTTTGTTTCATGAAAAAGAATCTGACCGGCTGAACTTTAAAATAAAGTTCTTAACTTTCAGTCCTTATTACAGGACTGAATATCAGTATCGGATTTCGATTGATCGTCCTCTTCATTTATTTATCTCTTAGATTAAAGCATTTTATGTATTCATTCCATGAGCTAACACCGTGGCAGACATAGCTTGGATAAAAAACTGTGAAAACAAGGGGAACTTGTGTAATCCTAGTTTTTATTTCGTTTCAGTCTGTTACAGTATCTATATAAGTTATAAGAGTGTTTGTCACACTAGCAACAACTGCGGAATGTTTTTACTGTGGATAGATTATTGTAATTATGTGTCTCAATTTCATCCTGACACTCACAGTTATTGCAATAATGAATTGACTCATAGTACGAATCATATAGCACAAAATGTGAGGGGTCATTCTCTCCCC
This sequence comes from Schistocerca piceifrons, assembly GCF_021461385.2. NCBI lineage: Eukaryota > Metazoa > Arthropoda > Insecta > Orthoptera > Acrididae > Schistocerca > Schistocerca piceifrons. Next base: position 426,564,029 of record NC_060138.1, read on the forward strand.
GTATATCTTTCTTTCTTGGGGGGTTCGTCAGACTTCTTACCGGTTTGATGCGGCCCGCCACGAATTCCTCTCCTGTGCCAAACTCTTCATCTCAGAGTAGCACTTGCAACCTACGTCCTCAGTTATTTGCTGGATGTATTGCAGTCCCCGTCTCCTCAACAGTTTTTGCACTCTGCAGTTCTCTCTAATACCATGGCCGTCATTCCCTCATGTCTTAACAGATGTCCTATCATCCTGTCCCTCGTCCTTACCAGTGTTTTCCAATCTCCGATTCTGCGCAGAACCTCCTCATTCCTTACCTTATCAGTCCACCTAATTTTCAACATTCGTCTGTGGCACCACATCTCAAATGTTTCGATTTTCTTCCGTTCCAGTTTTCCCACAGCCCATATTTCACTACCATACAACGCTGTGCTCCAGATGTACATTCACTGAAATTTCTTTCTCAAATTAAGGCCTGTGTTTGATATTAGTAGACTTCTCTTGGCCAGGAATGCCTTTTTGCCATTGCTAGTCTGCTTTCGATGTCCCCTTTACTCCCTTCATCATTAGTCGTTTTACTATCTAGCTAGCAGAATTCCTTAACTTCATCTACTTCGTGACCATGAATCATGGTGTTAAGTTCCTCGCTGATCTCATTTCTGCTACTTCTCATTACTTTTGTCTTTCTTCGATTTACTCTCAGTCCATATTCTGTACTCATTAGATTGTTCATTCCATTCAACAGATCATGTAATTCTTCTTCACTTTCACTCACGATAGCAATATCTTCAGCGAATCGTATCATTGACATCATTTCACCTTGAATTTTAATTCCACTCCAAAACATTTCTTCTATTTCCATCATTGATTCATCGATGTATATATTGAATAGTAGGGGAAAAATACTATATACCGATCACTTGGTTCTCGGTCGTCCACTCTTATTATTCCCGCTTGGCTCTTCTACAAGTTGTGTATTACCTGTCTCTCTCTCTTTTTTTAGAATTTCGAACATCTGGTGCCATTTTACATTTAGAACGTTTTTTCCAGGTCGACAAATCCTATGTGAGCCGTGGCGCCATTTAGTTAGTAGTCTGTTCCGTCTGGCGCCACTGGGTCAGGTCTAAGTATCGACTGACCCTCTTGCCAGTATGTATGAGGAAGTGTTGGTATCTGTGGGCTGTGCCCTTAGAAGGTCTTTTCTATATATATATATATATATATATATATATATATATATATATATATATATATATATATATATAAACTCCTGGAAATTGAAATAAGAACACCGTGAATTCATTGTCCCAGGAAGGGGAAACTTTATTGACACATTCCTGGGGTCAGATACATCACATGATCACACTGACAGAACCACAGGCAGATAGACACAGGCAACAGAGCATGCACAATGTCGGCACTAGTACAGTGTATATCCACCTTTCGCAGCAATGCAGGCTGCTATTCTCCCATGGAGACGATCGTAGAGATGCTGGATGTAGTCCTGTGGAACGGCTTGCCATGCCATTTCCACCTGGCGCCTCCGTTGGACCAGCGTTCGTGCTGGACGTGCAGACCGCGTGAGACGACGCTTCATCCAGTCCCAAACATGCTCAATGGGGGACAGATCCGGAGATCTTGCTGGCCAGGGTAGTTGACTTACACCTTCTAGAGCACGTTGGTTGGCACGGGATACATGCGGACGTGCACTGTCCTGTTGGAACAGCAAGTTCCCTTGCCGGTCTAGGAATGGTAGAACGATGGGTTCGATGACGGTTTGGATGTACCGTGCACTATTCAGTGTCCCCTCGACGATCACCAGTGGTGTACGGCCAGTGTAGGAGATCGCTCCCCACACCATGATGCCGGGTGTTGGCCCTGGGTGCCTCGGTCGTATGCAGTCCTGATTGTTGCGCTCACCTGCACGGCGCCAAACACGCATACGACCATCATTGGCACCAAGGCAGAAGCGACTCTCATCGCTGAAGACGACACGTCTCCATTCGTCCCTCCATTCACGCCTGTCGCGACACCACTGGAGGCGGGCTGCACGATGTTGCGGCGTGAGCGGAAGACGGCCTAACAGTGTGCGGGACCGTAGCCCAGCTTCATGGAGACGGTTGCGAATGGTCCTCGCCGATACCCCAGGAGCAACAGTGTCCCTAATTTGCTGGGAAGTGGCGGTGCGGTCCCCTACGGCACTGCGTAGGATCCTACGGTCTTGGCGTGCATCCGTGCGTCGCTGCGGTCCGGTCCCAGGTCGACGGGCACGTGCACCTTCCGCCGACCACTGGCGACAACATCGATGTACTGTGGAGACCTCACGCCCCACGTGTTGAGCAATTCGGCGGTACGTCCACCCGGCCTTCCGCATGCCCACTATACGCCCTCGCTCAAAGTCCGTCAACTGCACATACGGTTCACGTCCACGCTGTCGCGGCATGCTACCAGTGTTAAAGACTGCGATGGAGCTCCGTATGCCGCGGCAAACTGGCTGACACTGACGGCGCCGGTGCACAAATGCTGCGCAGCTAGCGCCATTCGACGGCCAACACCGCGGTTCCTGGTGTGTCCGCTGTGCCGTGCGTGTGATCATTGCTTGTACAGCCCTCTCGCAGTGTCCGGAGCAAATATGGTGGGTCTGACACACCGGTGTCAATGTGTTCTTTTTTCCATTTCCAGGAGTATATATATATATATATATATATATATATATATATATATATATATATATATATATATATATATATGGTGTTACAAAAAGGTACGGCCAAACTTTCAGGAAACATTCTTCACACACAAATAAAGAAAAGATGTTATGTGGACATGTGTCCGGAAACGCTTAATTTCCGTATTAGAGCTCGTTTTAGTTTCGTCAGTATGTTCTTCCACCTACGCTAAATGGAGCACGTCATCATGATTTCATACGGGATACTCTACCTGTGCTGCTAGAACATGTGCCTTTACAAGTACGACACAACATGTTGTTTATGCACGATGGAGCTCCTGCACATTTCAGTCGAAGTGTTCGTACACTTCTCAACTACAGAGTCGGTGACCGATGGATTGGTAGAGGCAGACCAATTCCATGGCCTCCACGCTCTCCTGACCTCAACCCTCTTGACTTTTACTTATGGGGGCATTTGAAAGCTCTTGTCTACGCAACTCCGGTACCAAATGTAGAGACTCTTCGTGCTCGTATTGTGGATGGCTGTGATACAATACGCCATTCTCCAGGGCTGCATCAGCGCGTCAGGGATTCCATGCGACGGAGGGTGGATGCATGTATCCTCGCTAACGGAGGACATTTTGAACATTTCCTTGAATGACTCTTGTCATCAGTAGTGCTTATATAGTTTTCGTTTGTTGTAGAAGGACACTTAATAAGACGGGCTGTGTCCAGCGTGGCAGTAAACACCGCTGTGTCACCCGATAACGGGCGGGCTGCAGGTCCGGCCGTTTTGTAATCATTGTCATAGTGTTTGCTGTTTTGCAATACAGCACTTCAGATTTCTTCTGCAAAGATTAAAAACTTATTCAACTTAAGGTTTAAGGTTAAAAGAATTAGGCAAATTTCTTCATTTTATTAATAACGGTTTTATGGTTAAATTCTTCGATTATCTGTAAAACACAATTTATATGTTGTTAAATAAACAGGTTGTGGGGAAAGGAAGATATAATGGTGGGTTCTCCCAAATTTTCGTTAATGCCATTATGTACCACGTATCACTATGAACGTGTCTTCATTTTTATTTAGTCTTGCTTCCATTATCAGTAGCATCGCCAGTGTTTCCCGTCTCATGCTTTTACCTTTTTTAAAGCCAAACTGCTCTTCATCTAGCACATACTCAATTTTCTTTTCCATTCTTCTGTATAATATGGTTGTCAGCAACATGGATCCATGAACTGTTTAGATGACTGTGCGATAATTCTCGCGCTTGTCAGCTCTTGCAGTCTATGATATTGTGTGGATGATATTTTTACGAAAGTCAGATGGTATGTCACCAGGCTCATACATTCTACACACCACGTGAATAGTAGTTTTGTTGCCACTTCCCCCATGATTTCAGAAATTCTGGTGGAATGTTATCCATCCATTCTGCCTTATTTGATTTTAAGTCCTCCTAAGCTCTCTCAAATTCTATTACTGTATCCCCCATCTCTTCAAAATGTACTCATGTTTCTTCTTTTATCACATCAAACAAATCTTCCCCCTCATAGAGGCTTTCATTGTATTCTTTGCACCCATCTGCTCTCCCCTGCTCATTTAAAAACTGAATTCCTGTTGCACTCTTAATGTCACCGCCCTTGCTTTTAATGTCACTGAAGTTTGTTTTGACTTTCATAAATGCTGAATCTGTCCTTCCGACAATAATTCCTTTTTCCATTTCTTTACATCTTTCCTGTATCGATTTCGTCTTAGCTTCCCGGCATTTCCTATTTATTTCATTCCTCAGCGACTCGTATTCCTGTATTCCTTAGTTTCCCGGAAAATTTTTGGACTTTCTCCTTTCGTCGACCAACTGAAGTATTTGGTTTCATCACAGTTACCTTCATTGTACCTATGATTTTCTTTGCAGCTCCTGCGATAGCTCTTCTTAGAGATGTCCATTCGTATTCAACTGTACTGCCAACTGAGCTATTATTTAATGCTGTATCTATAGCCTTAGAGAACTTCAAGCGTATATCGTCATCCCTTAGTGCTTCTGTATCTCACTTCTTTGCGAATTGATTCTTCCTGACTAATCTCTTAAACTTCAACCTACTCCTCATCACTGCTACGTTGTGATCTATGTCTGCTCCTGGGTACACATTACAATCCAGTATCCGATTCGGAATCTGTATTTGACCATGATGTAATGTAAGTTAAATCTTCCCGTACCACCCGGCCTTTTCCCAGTATATCCTTCCTCTTGTGGTTTCAGAACAGAGTATTCGCTATTGCTACCTGAAATTTATTACAGACCTCAATTAGTCTTTCTCCTCTCTCATTACTATTCCCAGGCCCTTATTTTCCTGTAATCTTTTCGTTTACTCCTTTTCCTACAACTGCATTCCAGTCACCCATGACTATTAGATTTTCGTCTCTCTTTACGTACTGTGTTACCCTTTCTATATCCTCATACTCTTTTTCTATCTTTTCATCTTCAGCTTGTGACGTCCGCATGTACACTTAACAATCGTTGTCGGTGTTGGTTTGCTGTCGATTCTGATAAGAACAACCGTATCACTGAACTGTTCGCAGTAACACACTCCCTGCCTTACATTCCTGTTCATAACGAATCCTATTCTCGTTATTCCATTTTCTTCTGCTGTTCATATTGGCCTATACTCATCTGCCCTTATATCATAAGACGTCGCAAACAGACGCCAGACGCGCCGCACCTTAAGAAGACGGCTGCTGCGGTAACGCGAGCAGAGCGCACGGCCCAGTGGGGTGGACAGTTGAGTGGCGACCTGACCCGGCGGTTTGCTCTCAGCTCTACAGCCTGGAGGATGAAGCGGGCCGGCCCACGACGCGTACGGGTCACGTGGCGAAACGCGGGCTGGGAGGGCTGAAACTAGCACCGTGCTTGTCTCCACAGGACTCCACTGCAGCATATGGGAGGTGTTTGTTCACCTCACAACCTCTGATATTCACCTCTACTCATAGGAATCTCTTACTTCAACAAATGTATCCAACCACGACTACATACATACAGTCTGGAACCGCGCGACCGCTACGGTCGCAAGTTCGAATCCTGCCTCGGGCATGGATGTGTGTGATGTCCTTAGGTTAGTTAGGTTTAACTAGATCTAAGTTCTAGGGGACTCATGAACTCAGCAGTTAAGTCCCATAGTGCTCAGAGCCGTTTGAACCATTTGACTGCTTACAGCGGCCCCATCACCGTGGCTGGGACGTGATCTTCTGCTGGGTACCTGACCACTTTGGGATACAGGGAAATGACGTGGCCGACAAAGCAGCCTAGGAAAGATGTCGAGATGTTGTCCGTCAATGTCCCACCACATTGCACGCATCATCTCATTTTCTGATACACGCATCGTGCGTCAGTGAGACTGAATGGTTGCAGGTGACAGAAAACATGTCGCTCAAATCGACCACACAGGCATGGCAGACTTCCTGTCAGCCTCACCGTGAAAAGGCGTTCTGCTTACCACGCTGCGCATCGGAAATAGCCCATTAACACATGGCTTCCTCCTCCGGCTGAAGGGTCCACCATTCTGTGAAGTTTGTGGTGTGCCAATTTTAGTTCAGCATATTTTGGCACCGTGTGTCCTACATACTGATATTAGGAGAGCCCTCAGTCTCAATGAAAATCTGCCCACCATCCTCACCTATACTGACCCTAGTGTTACATGAGTGGTGGAATTTTGTTAATTATCAGGCCTCATACCTAAATTGGTGGGGCAGAGAGGCAAAGTTTAATACATTATAAACTGCTCTGTATGTGAGGACCGCCTCCGTCTCCAGCCAACACTTGGCAAGATGACTTTTCGTGAGGGCACTGACGACGATGATGTTGATCGCTCCTCACCTCAAATCATCATCATAATCATTATCATCAGTAACCACTGACTATGAAGTCAAGGAACGGCAGAACAGCGAAGAGAAGTGACGGGAAACATAGGTCGACACCCTCAATACGAGGCTATTGGAAAGTTGGTACAACTCTAGACAAAAGTATAAGACGGAATGGCGACTATATATAGAAGTATCTCGAAGGTGTAAGACACTGTTGCAAGTAAGGTGTTTTCGAGTTTTACCGTGATTTGTATTTCGCGACAGATCCGACCTCACTTTCCGAATAGCCTTCGTAGCAATATAAGAGGCATTACCAACCTATTAAGAATCTTTGACAAAAAGCACTGAAATACTTGTCTATTGAAATCTGTATCTCCTTTGACAGCAATTTAACGTGAATGCAGCATTATGTCTAGAATTATTGGCTGTTCCTATGTCTTTTATGGTTAGTCACAGCTCGGAGATCTAGTGGGCTGTGCTTTCCAGCTGTTGGCAGCGCCAGTAGCAGCGTGTTCTGGAACCATCTACATTATCCAATGTTCTTCGGTACATAGAAGAAAAATAATATGCAGATGGAGACCTGTGTCCGAAACCGTCATCCTTCGAAGGAACTGACGAGGCCTTTCTACGCAGCAGGTATCTCCACAGTCTCAACTGTCGTTTGCGATAATCAGTCGCGATCACTGAATCACAAACAAGACTGCCAGACGTTCCGCCTATGGTCCGTCACCGTTAAAAGTAGCGTTTACTCGAAAATGGCTCTGAGCACTATGGGACTTAACATCTGTGGTCATCAGTACCCTAGACCTTAGAACTACTTAAACCTAACTAACCTAAGGACATCACACACATCCATGCCCGAGGCAGGATTCGAACCTGCGACCGTAGCAGTCGCACGGTTCCGGACTGCGCGCCTAGAACCGCGAGACCACCGCGGCTGGCCTATGTATGGTGTGGATCATCCTACAGCACAGAACATCAGACATTAACAATTCCGAGAAACAGGTTGTTTGTGTAAAGGCAAATCGTCGGGCAGTCCCCAAATGTCTGGCACAGACGTCGAATACATGCGTCATAGTTTCACAAGGAATCCTCAGAAAACCGTTTGCCGTGGAGCTCGACCACTCAACACACCCCTGATGTCCGGCTGGTGTGTGTTTACATACGAAGCCATACAAAATTCAGTTACTACACGCTCTTCGTGAAGGTGACAAACAACAACGTATAGAGTTTTGTAATTTCGTTCTTGCTAAGATGGAGGATTGCAGTTTTCTTTCACCCGTAGTGTTTAGTGACGAAGCAAAATTCCATTTAAATTGAAATGTAAGCCATCATAATGTGAGAATATGGAGTGCGGAACTATGACGTGAAGCTGTACAGCATGAGAGCGACGCTCCAAAATTTAATGTGTCTGGTGCAGTTTCACGGTAAAAGGTGTATGGTCCATTTTTCTCTGCAGAGAACACCGTTACAGGAAGCACTTGTCTCGATATGCTTGAGAACTTCCTTTTCTCACACTTGGTGACTGATTCGAATGACTTCATTTACCTGCTGAATGGAGCACCGCCACAGCGACGTCTGGAAATGTGGGAATTTTTAAATCAAAGGATTCAGCCTTATATTACTGGTCTTCAAAGTCACCGGACCTGACTGTATGTGATTATTATTTGTAGGTGTTTATAAAGGACTCTGTTTATGTTCCTCCATTACCAACAACAATGAACGAACTGAGACATCGCATAACAGAAGCTGTGGAAGCTGTAACTCAAAGACATGCTCGCTGCAGTGTGGGAACAATTTTAATATGACACTGACACATACCGTACATCTGAAGAGGGGCTTTTTGAACACCTGTGAAAAGGTATGAAAAGAAAACTTTTTGATTTTCCCGTCCATAAAAAAACTAAAGTCATTGTATATGTTTATTAGTTTCAGAAATATAGACGTGCCAAATCGGATGATTCTTTTGATACAGCCCGTACAATTTCCTGGTATCTGAATAAGAATGCTGTATAGAAATGATGTGGTGCTCGATGTTTGTGGTTATTTAAGTACTCCAGTTTTGGTGCAAGTAGACCCAACTATAATTACAGTGTGCCAGTGAAGAACTGAAAGGTCAAATGAACCTGGTACAGTGTCAATGACAATATATCATACATAGTAGCACCTTAAGCCATTCTTCAGAATTCTGTATGAAAGTGATGTGGTGCTGTATGTTTAGGCTGTTACATAACACGACCTTCAGTCCAAGTAGACTCAGCAGCACATAAATCACGTTGAACTTTATGTATATGCTTATTAGATAACTTGGGTTTAGTTCAAGTACACCCAACAGTAAATACTGCATGGTAAGACAGATGTGCTACGGTACAATTTTTTGTTTTTTTACTTTATGACAGTTGTAATGTGCCGAATGAAGTTAATAGCTTACATAAAAATTATGTGGTGCTTGGGTCTACCTAAAACCGTGTCTGTTCAAGAACAACAGATATTTAACATAAATCAGTACATAAGTCGCTAGTTCCACATACATATTCCATTTGCACATCGTATGTGCTTTCATTCCAAGTGAAAACAAATGAGTATTTTAAATCTCCAGGCTATGAGTCAGTTTTCGAGGTTTATATTTATTGGAGTACTCGAGCCTTAATAAAATCAACTATCAGCAGATACATCAAAAACTGGAGGGTGACACAGTGATAATTAAAATATATAGAATGAAGCGCACAACATGAAAAGATCTTATATATGAATGATGCAGCGGTAGATATCTACATCTGACAAAGGAAAGTACCTATCGCACCACTCTTAGATTTAGTGGTAAGATGGCCCTCTGGACAGCCCATCAAAAGCTGAACGCAGATGAGGCATGAAATCAGGAAGAAGGCGTATAAAACTGTGAAAACACATCAAAACGAAACCAGTGAATAGTCTTAGCTTAACAAGTGCAATGTAGAGAGGTATGTGGTTGGGGTGTTCGACTGCCAGATAGGCGAGCCGAGTTCAAATTTCCCTCGTGCCATTTATTTTTATTTTATTTCTTCACAACGTTATGAACTGTCAGTCCACTCATTGGAATGTTTGTTCTCTTTTTGTTTTCTTGGCAGTTGCTATACTATACATTGGTTATAGAATATGAGTGATATGGTAAGATTACGTTACCGCCTCGAGTAAATGTGACAGCAGGAGAGATACCACATAGACTTCTCACAGAAATGAAACCAACAAATAAACAGGTGTGAAGTATGATAAACAAAGGAATTCAAGAACCTGAACTTCCAAAACGGAATGCAACTTCAAAAACGATAAAAAAAGTGTTTTGTGATGTGTTGGCGAAGGTGCCAACACCTTGTAGATAGGAGGAGGCCGAAATGCACGCTATCTAACGCAGACGGGCGTGAATTCTGGAACAGGATAAGTAGTGAATTTCTAATAAGAAAAGTATGCAGCTCCTCGAATACTTAACTTTTATTCTTTGTTGGTTTACAACGTTCTTGATGAGACATTTCATACGATAACTATCAAACTACGTAAGGCTAATGGCGCCTTGCTAGGTCGTAGCCATGGACTTAGCTGAAGGCTATTCTAACTGTCTCTCGGCAAATGAGAGCAAAGGCTTCGTCCGTATAGTCGCTAGCAATGTCGTCGTACAACTGGGGCGAGTGCTATTCCGTATCTCGAGACCTGCCTTGTGGTGGCGCTAGGTCTGCGATTACACAGTGGCGACACGCGGGTCCGACATGTAATAAATGGACCGCGGCCGATTTAAGCTACCACCTAGCAAGTGTGGTGTCTGGCGGTGACACCACATTTTGACAGAGGGAAACTATGTGATTGTGAAAGTGTTGCGTATATTTTTTGCACCTTGTGTGACAAATAAATAGTTTTCATTATTTTCTTAGGAGTGATCACATTCATACAAACATTCATATGAATCCCTAAATCGGGCAAGGAGGCATATCTTACTCACTTACCATGCGAACAAATTAGCTGCGTTTATAAGAGATTCCAATCATATGACTGACGTACGAGGATTCGGTTGACTTGTCACCTTGCCGTCAAACGTTCGACGTTTCCGTTAAAAAGCCCTTTTGTCTGCTAATAGTGCAGTTTAGCAGAATCAGCTGTTATTATAGCTTACACCTTACAGCTCGGTGTTGCATCGGGACGTTACACCTAGACAGAGACAGAAATTTGAATACAGTGAACATTGAGAAAAGAAATTAGCTCGATGGATATTTGAACCCGGCCCACCCATTTGTCAGTCCAACACACTAACTACTTAACCACAATGCTGTTGCTGTTCTCGGTTGCTCTGTATTGCACTCCTCATCCTTGGACCGTTCATTGTTTTTATTTTGTCTTTTCTCTCACCGTCCAGTACACCTTCTTCCTGTTTTCATGCTTGAACTGGGTTCAGTTTTTGACAGGCTGTCCACTGGGCCCTCTTACCACTAAATCTGAAGGGGGCGTGACGGAGAGGTTTCATGCATGGAACATATTCACACCATACCGACAGTTCTTTTCTTTTCCTTTTTTTGTCTCTCTATCCTGTAAAACGTGAGAGTTATGTCTGTTGTGTTATTCTGTTTTTTTTATTTCTTTTGTTTGTTAAAGAGACGTCTTGTAGTCACACCTGGGATGGTAATAAATATTGAAAAGTTGATTACCTATATACATCGATAAAACGTATGAAAAATGAAATGGATACATGTGCCATGGATGTGGTGCTCTAGGTCTACCTAAAATATGTACAATGTCGAAGACAGAATGCTGCAGACTCTTCGCTGAGATACAGTTTATATGTCAGATCTCATCTCATCGAGATGCTGATAACATGCATTCTAACATAGATGAAAGTATATATATATATATATATATATATATATATATATATATATATATATATATATATATGTAACAATGTTACATAATAGTGTGTGTGGTTACGAAAACTTATTGAAGACAACGAAAAAATTGTTTTATTGGAATGCAATTGGTGATTGAGCAAAAAATCTTAGTTTTTTGTGGTATGTATATATATCTGTAAGTTTTCAACAATATTAAATTTCTGTCCTTTCGACGCATTATGTAATATTTTCACATTATGTCAAACATTTGTAATGTTATGTTTCTTGTCTGTCAGATGGTCACAAAAAGTTGTTTTCTTATGTACTACTTTGTGTTCTTTACATTCATTATAAAATTATCTACCTGTCTGTCCTATGTAAAATCCCTTACATTCAAGGCAATTGAGCCAATATCCACCTGTCTTAATATATTTATTGTCATCTTCATCAATTTTACGTCTCAGTTTTAATTTCAACATATTCTTTGAATGAAAATCAATGACCACATTCAATTCTACAAAGGTGATGTTCAAGATATCTGACACTTTCCCTCTGCATTTCATGGGAACATATTTTGTGTTTTGCCCTTTACACTTTATACTTTTGTTTTTGTTGTTGCTCATTTTGTTTAAAGGTCATGCAGTATGTTACTAATGTAGCCCTTCACCGAGGCACTGTGCCCCAATGTAACAAATTCTTGTTCAGTCTTTTTTTTGTAGTGGCAGTTTAGGTAATCGGTCTAATATATTACTGAAATACGGCATTTCGCATCACACCAGATGACAAGAAGAAGCATTAATAAGTATGTCTGTATTTGTTGTCTTTCGGTAAATGCTGACTGTGTGCTTCTCATTTTGTTTTCTTGTAGTTTGATCTAGGTGATTAATGCTGTGATCTTCCTTTAGATTTCTAAATAAGATTGTATTTTGTTGTTCGTGTTGTTCAGTGCGGTGCAGTAATTTTGTTGTAACAACAATGGTAGGCCTACCAACTACATATGTGTTAAAGTATATTGTTTTCCCTTCGAGATCCTTTTGCAGTTGAAAGAATCTATTTTTAAATTATTTATGAAAGATATGACTCAGACATACAATTGAAGAAGATGACAGGTGTATACAGGCTGAAGTATGGTGAATGGAAGGGATTTTACATAGGACTCATAAGTAGAATTTTTTTACTAGATTTAAAGACAGCACGGCAATAGATTGAAAAACAACCTTTGGTAATTATCTCAGAGACAACAAACATAAAATTACAGGTACATGATGTAATACGAAAATATCACGTAATGCATCCAAAGCAAAGAAATTCAATATTCTCGAAAATTTACACACCAAAAGGCAGATTTGTTCAATCACCCATTGGATTCAAATCAAAATAATATCTTCAATGGTAATTTGTAACTACACAATATTCTGCAAGACAAGTACATTATCATATTTTGGGCTCTATAACACTGTTACATGTTTTTACACTTTCATCTACATTACAATGTATCCTATAATATGAGACGAGATCTGACAAGTAAACTATATCTCAATGTACCGACTGAAGGATTCTTTCTTCCATACTGAACATATTTTAGGTAGACCTGGGGCACCACACGCTTTGCATATGTATCCGTTTCATTTTTAATATTTGTTACAGATGTATTTCAATAAACAACATTTCGGTATTTACTGTCATCCCATTATGACAGCAGGATATACCTATATCTATTTTTAAAAATCCAAACAATAGAACAGACATAGATCTCAAGTTTTGAAAGATATGTAAACTACTAGCTCTAAGAGGAAAAAAGACGAAAAAAATCGGTTGTTGTTTGGAGTGGATATATTCAATGTATGAAGGTATTGTAGTTGCATTTGTGCACCACTTACAGCTGACCTCACCAGTATTCTCGAGAGGGGACAAGACATGAAGTAAAATTTGACCAATTCTTCAGTTATGTTAAGGTCATACTTTATTTTACTATGTCTTATATGACGGTGAGATGATTGTATAAACATTATAGTGGATTATCACTATAGTAACTATGACTTCTTGATGTGGTTGGATGTACTCAGATGTAGAAATCAACCACTGCATCGAGCTCGAGTTTATCCCATTTATTGTTTGTCATTTTCTACTAATGCATTGCCGCCTCGTTTTCTTATTCCATTTACTGGCGTCACTAACTTCCTCCCTTACTTGCCTGTGAGTGGCAGCGCGTATCGATAAGTGCACTGTCGTACCACCTCTGGAGCGACCGGGTCGTCGTGTGTCTGGCAGTCAGTTCGGGACAGACCAGCAGTGCAGTCAGGACACAGCAGCAGTGAAGTCAGGGATCGGAGCGCCGGTGATGCGCCGACAGCCAGTGCTCGCCGACCGCTGGCGACACACATGAACTTTCAGACGGAGGGAGATTGGAGCGGGACAACTGTTGGTTGGTCGTTCAGTTGGTCATCTCATCGGCCGACGTATACCGTTTCCCGGCCTCGGCAGTTGGTCAGTTGGCGTGGAGCAGCGAGGAAATCTCTGCGGTGCGTTGTTTGGTAGGGCCCGCTGGCGACCTTTATGCATTGTCGGACTGTGTGGTGCTTTTCTCATTCCTACGAGGTTCGTGGCTCACCGATCCTGGACATGAAAGTTGAGTTCTGACTTAATCTACCAGCAAGTCACCACAGTTCACATTGTGTCGGTTGGAGTTCGTAGTCGGCTGTTGGTATATCCCCGCCAGCAACAGCGTGTGTTTTGAAGTTGGCAAATTTTAGCCACCCTCCGGTGAGTTTAACTGTACTAGGTTATCTTGTCGGAGGGTCCATTGACTGTCTGTCGGTTGGGTTGTCGTCGTATCGATAATGGTTGGGCCGACGGCCTGTCTCACCTAAGCGAGAGTTAGTGTTTGAATTCCAGGCCGACTATCGGAACTTCTGAGCGCCATTGGGCTTACTGCTTTTTCTTGTTTGTTCTTTTTGTTTGAACTTCTATGGATTCTAGTCGCTTTTTAGACAAAGGGTGTTTTGCTCTTAATGCGTCAGATGGTTTGGGCCTTCAGACTAATTTAAGAACTGTTTAATGTAAAGCCTTTGGCATTTTTAAAATTAATGTTATTGAATCTTAAGTGTTGGGCCTTCAGCCGATTTTGAATTTAAGTTGTTTGCTCTTAAAGTGTCAGATTCTTTGGGCCTTCAGCCTAATTAAGCAACTGTTTTAAGATAAGGCTCTGCCTTTTAAATTTCTGATTTTGAGTGAGCTTTAAGTTATTGGCTTTCAGCCGTTTTTAAATTAAATTGATCTTGCCCTGAAGGCATGAGATTGTATGGCGCATTCAGCCGCTAATGAAGTTTCAATACTAAAGCTGTGTTTTTTTTTGTTTTTAAATTTAGCTTCGCTCTTGTAATGTTTGACCAAATAAAAGGTTGTACGTTCGATTGTAATTGACAGCCTGTTATTTAGGACCCTTTCCACAACTTGAACTACCTGGCCTGACCTGCGGGCTGGCTGGGCGTCTCACTACATGTAAATAAAATATGTATTCTTGTATATAGATCTAGTGACTCATGATCATGAATACACACACTGTAAGGTAGATCCAAATCACCACATCAGGTCCACATAAGATGTCAACATCATTCTGCATATTAGGAATGTTATCAAGTTAAACAGAAAAAATTAAGAGTGTACTGTAACATGTCTCTCTACCATGGTGTGTTTACTGTTGGGTCTACTTGGACGTTTATGCTTAGCATAAACATTGGGTTTACCATTATGTATTTGCTGCTCAATTTACTTAACCAATTCTCGGGTTCTGTAACAGCATAATCACCGAGCACTGCATCATTCACATATACAGCTGTTATCCATGTATTAACAGGTTATTATGCTTGAGATATTGTCATTGAGTCTACTGCAGGTTCATATGATCTTTTAGTTCTTCACTGTCACAGTTATCCATACTGGGATGTAATTATAGTTGGGTCTGCTTGAACCAAATATTGAGTAATTTAATAAATGTAAACATCTAGCACCACATTATTTATATACAACACCTTCAAGCAGGTGTTAGGAAATTGAATAATAGATATCAGCAATTGGTACCACATCATACCTGATTTCCGGATGACCTTGTGCCTGCTTAACACATTGTCTGCCGGTCCTGAATCACCCACATTTACATATAATTCAATAGCGATTTTCAGGTGTATATCATTGTTAGACACATGGCCTTAGAAGTTAGTGTTATCAGTATCTGACCTGCTAGACAACATGTATGGCAATTATACACAACCTTTACTAACAAATTAAGACTAGTTTCAGCACATCAGACGAATGACATTTATTTTTTTCAAAAAATAGAGTAAAACGCGGAATATTAATTAACTAACCATTTCGGTACACAAATTCACAGCAGATGTAACAAAAAATTGAATTAATTAATATGTTGTATGCTTCACGTATGTGAATAATAAAAAACAGTGCAAGCCACGAACTTTTCATTAGGACAACCCTTACATTTTGTGATGTCTTGCTTTGATTCCTTCACACCTCCAGTGCATCATAATTTCAGGCAGCGTCTGTGGTAACACGATGAGCACCTGTTTCTCTTGCTGCCAGTTTCTTGCAAGGCTTGGTTCCTTGAACTTGAAATTCCTGGTGTTCCTGGTGATAGTGGTTCATCGTTCAGGCTTTCGGTGTTAATCAGCGGAAATGCAATTTTCTCTCAAAATTCAGTTACATACACATTTTTGTCAGTTACTTGCTTTTAGATAGCATGAACATTGACAGTTGCTGTTTTTGTGAGGAGTAGTTGCTGTTTTTGTAGAGTGGACGCATAAGATGAATTCCATCTGACACGTCTATGAAAGATTTTGTATAATTATATTAGAACATTGTGGATGGTTTTGTGGTTACTCTTTCTCTTGAGGTGGCTGTTACGATTTCTGGTAACCCTCTAGTGGTCAGAAACAAAGACATCTCATTGCCTTTCCATTTTCCTATAGTAATATTTGCGTTTTCTTTCACTGTGGTCGTTGGATTGTGTTTTCTTTGGTTCTTCAATGTAGCAACGAGGTGGGTTGACCATTCGTTCAACTTATGGGCTTAGGCGATGCATGTATAGCTATTGTCGACGTATGACGTGCAGCTGGAATTCAACAATGGACCCACCAAGTCCATCACTAAACTAGAGGACATGTCACGATCTGCAGGTGTACTTTTCTTGCCAGCATACACTTCCACAATCTAGGTATGGCCTCCATGAACACACACATGATCAGCAATTCCCCAACTACAGGTTTTTGTAGGAATCATTCATGTTTCACAGTTGCATCATGCCAAATAACTCTGAAAGGCACAATTGCTGTTTCCCTATCAGTTATTCTTCTTCTTTCTCTCGGTTCGCGTGCATCGGAATGGGAATCACGATCAGAACTCTCAAGAGAACATTCAGAAACATCGCCGTCGGATTTGTCGTCAAACAAACTGGCCTCACTCTCAATGAATTCGCTTGCCTCCTCCAACCTAACCGAAATTGACTTGGTGTCGGACATTGTCACAAACTCACAAGAAAACAAGCTCAAATCTTCAAGGAAACACGACTCCAAAAACAAATAACCTCCGGCAACGCTGCCACTTTGTTATTGCGAGTATAACCATAGGCCGTAAACGGTCCGCAGCTCGTGGTCTTGTGGCTAGCGTTGCTACCTCTGCATCACGGGGTTCGGGGTTCAATTCCCGACATGGTCGCTGATTTTCCCCACCCTGGGACTCAGTGTTTGTGTTGTCCTCATCGTCTCCTCATCATTCGGGAAGTGGCGAGACTGTAACTGGAAGGACTGGGACCTTGTACGGGCGCTGATGACCATACGTTGAACGCCCCACGAACCATCATCATCATCATCATCAGGTCGTAAACGCAAGGAAACAATTGACTGCAGGTCAAACTATAGGAGTCGACTGTCACACTATCCGCCAACGGAATTCGGAACTAAACGTGCACCGTCTGTCCAGGAACCAGGTCATCTTTAAATCTATTTTAAATCACTTTAGCTATCAATACGATTTATACTCTTGGCGTGGAATGTATGTATCAGTGTGATACACTTAGCCTGGCGGATAAGTCACTTTGCGTATCAACTTGGTACAAGCGGCAGCCAAAGTGTTAAACGAAATGTGGAGTACTTCAACAGTTATAAGCGTCGGGCACTGACTCTTATTATAACCTGGCATGTTTTGCAGGGAATGGAAGCATGTGCTATACGCAAATGGAATATATTTGCTCTTATGTAGATTTAGTGACTCATGCACTAGTTTATTTTGACTGTGAAGTTACTCTTGAATAGACACGCTTTCATGTAGACCTCAGGCACTACATGCTATGGATGTAATTAATTCAAAAATATTTATTTGTGTACTGTAACTTGTATGACTGTTATGATGTATTTACTGGTGGGTCTAGTTGAACAAAATCTCAAGTTCTGTATTAGCATAAACGTCGATCGGTTACATACAGGCTTATCATTTTAGAATTAAGATGTTATTATGAATGAAATATTGTCATTGGTTCTACCATTTTCATGTGATCTTCAATTTTTCAGGATCACATTTCTGCCTATGATGATGTATGTATTATTGTATCTACCTTAACAAAATCTAGAGCACTACAATAAACATAAACCTCGAGCGCTACGTCATTTACGTATAGAATTTCATTCGTTTATTAATGAGTTATTATGTTAAAGATGTAGGCATTTGGTACTATGTTCACATCTGATTTTCGGATGTACGTTATGCCTAGTTAAACTAAAACCGAGAAGGTATAAAACGCGAGCCCGTTAGCATACGTAAAGTTTGAATTCTATAATACACGTGACCTTTTTTTTTTCGTAAGCGAGTGCATATGCTCTCAGGAAAATCTCAGGAACATTATCAGGAGCTTCACGATATTTCTCAATAATCCACTATGCGGCTACCCTGACAGGTAAACCTGTAAGTCTTTAATCACCGCGTTACTGGCGCATAAAAATTAATGTAGTTAATTTTACATGGTGTGAAGAGTACAATTATGTGAACGTGATAGTATTTCTTGGATGGCATATATTTGTCTTGCATGTAGTTACTTTGATGACATTTTCTGTCAGGACTTTTGATATGACTATGTCGATGAACAATCTGATCTGTGTTTACTGAAAACTCATTTTTAAAAGATGACAGATTGGTACAGGTTTACATGTGATGCACACTGTGTATATTTCGTTGTAAATTTTACTCTCTTATGAAGAAAACGACACTGTATATTTTCAAAACGCAGTTTATTTTAAAGCTGATAGTTACAATGTTCTGTAAATTGTCTTCGAAGTAATGTTGACGAGATTCGAAACAAGACATAATTGCAGTGTAGCATAAAATTTATCGATTTTTGGACACCACTTTGTAAACAGCTGTGTACTTTCTTATCTGTGAAAATATTATACTAGCTAAGTCGCCATTCATGTTTCAAGTGGTATCAAGTGATTAGTGTATCCTGGGACACCATCACGACATGTGTGTATTAAATGTGTGTCATTTTATTTGTGACTTTCTGATGCTCCCTACCACGTTTCACTTGACCCAACATCACCATGTGACTTTCTGTATATTAACTTGCATGTGCATCTAATAACGCTACAATGTAGAAGTTGGGTACACAAACACCACTTGTGATGCTTGTTTTTTAACTTTCAGATCCGATGTTTACGGCGTAGTTCTGTCGGAACCGGTCACAGTAATAAAACTAATTGCTAGAGATCTTGGTTAACTTGATTCTTCAAGTATTACATAACTTTCAGTTCGTCTACAAACTAAAGCAATGTCAAAGGTGTATACAGGTGACATAAGCCATATACCGCTTCTCTTCCCACTCCAAGCAAAGTGTTCACGCGTCCTTAGTATGTGACTACAGAACACGAAAGTAATTTTCTTTATCATGATTCAGCATATCTTGGTCATTATTGCCAGGTGAAGGATACTTGAGCCCTATAAAATTGTATCTTAAATTAAAATAGAGCGTATGATACAAAATAATTTACGAAATAACAGACACTTAAGATGACAATACATAATTTTATTTTCATGTTAGGACAGAGTAAGCACCAACAAAGAAGGGAAAGCAGGATGTAAATGTTAAAACAAGAGCTATTGGAGGACATTATATGGACCACTGATGATGCTCTTCTTTTGACAGTAGGATGTTTCGGTTGCTGGTCATTTATACGAGCGAGTATTAGCTCGCACATCGTCCCTCCTCCCCTTCTCCCCACCTCTCCAATTGCCAACTAGCACTGAAAATCCAGGTACACAGAATTCAGGTGTCCCGTTCCCTTAATTCACTTCAATAGTCAACAATTGGATGGGAGGTTCGTATCGTTACAGGATGAATCCGGAAGCCCACTCACATTTCAACCGGACTGCGAAAATATTTACTTTTTCCATTCCGTTCCGAATGTGGTGTACAAATAAGAAAACGGAATCTCTTCTGGGAGAGACGGGCATCAATTCCCAGTACGGATATTGAGAATTGGGTTAACAGTAGTTTCACTTGATACGACGGACGGAATTGTGCTCTCGGAAAATACAAGACCGATTCACTTCGCAATCCTCATCTAATGGGAGCTTGTGCTCAGTCTCTAATGACCTCATTATCGACGGGACATTAAACTCTAATCTTCTTCCCTCCGACCCAGTTGCCTAAGTACTGAGCGCTCCTTTTCTCATTCATGATCTCGGTTGCCCTCACTTCGCTGTACGGATGGCAGAGGTGTTTTCTGGTTCAGTAGGAAGGTAAAAAGAAACATCTTTAAGAAATATAGGACTCTGTACAATTCGTCTTGTTTTGAAAAGAAGATTACACAGGAAACTACAAGGAAGACGCACTGAGGTGACAAAATTCACAGTGTAGCGATATGCACATATAGAGTTGGTGGTAGTGTCGCATACTTAAGGCATCAAAGAAAATTGCATTGGCGGGGCTGTCATTCGTACTCTGATGATTCACTTGAAAAGGTGTCCGACGTGATTGTCGTAGGGCGACGTAAATTAACAGACTTTGAACGCAGAGTTGTAGTTGGAGCTAGACGCATGGGACATTTCATTTCGGAATCGTTAGGAACTTCAATATATCGAGATCCATAGTGTCTAGAGTGTGCCGAGAACACCACATTTCAGGTGCAGCCTCTCACCATGGTCAATGCAGTGGCCAACGGCCATCCCTTAACGACCGAGAGCAGCAGCGTTTGCGTAGAGCTGCCTGTGCTAACGGTCAAGCAGCACTGCATGAAATAACAGCAGAAATCCATGTGGTAGTGCGAAGAACGTACCTGTTACGAGAGTGCGGCGAAACTTGGCGTTAATGGGCTGTGGCAGCAGACGAAGGAAGCGAGTGTTTTGCTAACAGCACAACACCACCTGCAGCTTCTCTCCTGGTCTCGTGACCATATCGGTTGCAGCCTAGACGACGGAAAACCGAGGCTTGGTCAGATGAGTCCCGATTTCAGTTGGTAAGAGCTGTTGGTGGCGTTCAAGTGTGACGCATACACCACAGAGCCATGGACTGAATTTGTCAACAAGACACTGTGCAGTCTGACAGTAATTCCATAATGGTGAATGCCGCTTTTACGTAGAATGGACTGAGTCCTCTTGGCCGACTGAATCGATCCATGACTGGAAATGATAATGTTCGGCTACATGGAGGTATTCATTGAATTCATGTTCCCAAATAACGATGAAACTATTATGGATGACAATGCGATACGTCACCGTGTCGCAATTGTTCGTGATTGGTTCGAAGAACATTCTGCCCAATTCGAGAGAGTGGTATAGCCACACAGATCGCCCGACATATATCCCATGCAATATTTACGAGACATAATCGAGTGGTCAGCTAATGCACAAAATCCTGCACCGGCAACACTTTCCAATTTTGGACGGCTATAGAGGCATCATGGTTCAATATTTCTGGAGGGCCGTGCGGTTAGAGGCGCCATGTCACTGACTATGGGGCCCTTCCCGCCCGAGGTTCGAGTCCTCCCTCAGGCATGGGTGTGTGTGTTGTTCTTAGCATAGGGTAGTTTAACTAGTGTGTAAGTCTAGGGACCGATGACCACTGCAGTTTGGTCCCTTAAGAAGTCACACTCCCATCTGAACATATTCTGGACGGGAATCAGCGCCAGGTAGAAGTGTTGCACTAAGCGGATCGAAAGGAGCACCGACATTATATTAGGAGGTATTCCAGGCGTTTTCTCACCCCCGTGTGTAGTACATATAGCGCCGTAGATGAATAGTGCTTTCTCCAATAATAAACATCAAAGATGTCAAGAGTTTAAACGTGGAGGACAATATTCCACGGTATCAATACCTGGGCCGTGGAAAGACCTTAAAAGAAAAAAATATACATATATAAATTACTGTAATGTCGTGCTATACATTTTAAAAATAGTAATTAAGGGGACAACCAAAAGATAAAAAGTACAAGTATCAGAAACGATAGTTCATGATAGTCTTTCCTCAAGAAGAGCTAGGGTAATGCTCTAATTGTTACACAATTGGTCTGACGCTTGAAGAAAAGTGAAAGCGATGTACATTGTGGGGATAAAAAATTGGAATACAGATAACAGATTTCAGAGAGTAACGAATGTAATAATTATGTAGCCAGAAATAGTTATCAGAATATGAGAAGACAAAGTAACCGAACTTCTAACGGTTAGCTATGCTTGTGCAGGAGAAGCTTCCCATTACTTCTATGCATCACTTATCACGAATATCTATGTGGTATGGCTGTCTTGTCACTTAAAGGCGTCAGAAGTAAAATCATTGTATGCGTATGACTGTCAATGAATAACAAACGGTGTGTATCACGTCATTAAATAAAAATAGCACCACACAGAGTGACACCATAACTGACGTTAAAGACCAAATATAGACAGAACTATCATTAAATGATAGACAAATTAGAAAGGCGTCAGAAGTATCAATTTCAACCATTTGCTTATACCGGTTTTTTAATTCGGTCGTTCACGTTTGGCCTTTGCCTTTATCGGATATCGTGGGTTGTCCACAGAAAGATAGCGTACGTCAATAGAAAGGATATACCACGAACGGTAGTGAAATAAACTGAACAATTCTTCCCCATATGTTATTTAGTTAAAACAAGGAGTTTAATGTAAGATAGCGAAAAACCGGAAGATGCTGAGTAAAATAGCGGCGAAGTAAATATCGTTAGTTTCTTCAAATCATAATCTGTATTGAACCATTGGTGACTGACATTCAAAATTAGAAGATACGCTCTGAAAAATTCAGTGTAGGATTGTCCCTTTTGTGTTTTAGTGTGCAGCTCCCTAAAGAGCAGCCGAAAATCTGAGCTGTAGAACATACGTTTCATCGAAACCACCTCCCCAAACAAATTTCGCCAGTTGGGGAAACAAAAAGCGAAATCTGATGTAAAACGTGAACTAGGCGTCTGAAGATGAACCTGTCGGTTCGAAACCGGTAACGGAGCTATTTAAATAAATAAATAGCGCTGTAAAAAGTTGCTGATTGCTATGGTTTTACGTGTAAGGGTCAACCTACAGTTTTCTCTATCTCCATAATTACCGAATTTGGCATATGGGACATCAATTTTCAATCATTCAGACACCCAAAATTGCAGATAACTGAAGCATATGTTCTTAATCCACTGTTTCAGTATAATAGGGACATGAACAGAACAAGACAGGGACGTTATTGTAAATTCTATAGTACTCAGCAAATATATTGTTTACGAACACAATCTCGAACTCTCTCACTTTAAAATCATTAACAAAAAGACTAAATAAAATATGGTGGCCAATATTACGAAAAGGAATCTCAGGCGACGCTAATTAACGAGACGCAGCTTCCCTAGGTAATCTGTACCTTTGGTTGTTTGTGAGACTCTCCTTTCTGTTTCTGATCGCTTGGCTTACCACCATGAATCTTATGATTTTGATTTTTCTGTAGAAATTCTTTATTGGATAATCAATAAAACTCGTCATTCCTAATGAATCAAAGCTTCATTAGCCTTCTAACGTTAATAATTTTGGTTTTTGTTCTTAGAAGTGTATTCTGGGCTATGCGACATTGTAAATGGATGGACTCCTCTCGAGGGAACGGTTGCCTGTGAGAGGTTTAGGCTGTCAGTCAGTCCGTGAGTTCCTTCCAGATGGTATGTTTGGTAGCCCCCTCAGGGATATGGGCTTGAGCAATAGGGTGGCACATGATTTCAACAAGTTACGTAGCGTAGATGTTACAGACCATAAGAGAATACATTTTAAAATATTATTTTTTTATTTTGATTTCGATTTATGATTTGAGGCCTGTAATATAGGGACTTCTTTTAATACAGGCTAGAAACGCCTTCCTTTCCCCATCCTTACACAACATGAACGAATGCATTGCTTTGTTGATGTTATTATTGAGAGCCCTTAAAGCCGAACAGCCCCTCAAAGGGCTCTACATTCACACCCACATATGCACTCACTCACACACACACACACACACACACACACACACACACACACACACACTCGTTCTTGTCCGCTCATCAATATCTGCATTTAGGGCAGTACGGTTTGTATTTTTCTGAAACAGCAAGTAAAGTCCAGTTATGACCTCAAGTGGTTCTTTACATGTTGTTGTTATTTTACTCTGGAAATGACGACCGCCACCCCATCTGTTACAGTTCTAGTTCCACGCTTGCTGGAAAGGCGTCGTGCGGTTGCCACGTGTCGAATGGCCGGCAGGGCTGCGGCGAAGGCGGCCCTTTACCCCGGGATCTCCACTCGCAGCGACAAAGGAATCCCATCTGTTCCCTCTCCTCCCTTGGGGCTACCACTTCCCACAGACTGCACCTTAAATGCTGCACGGATTCGCAGTTCGTTCCGTTCTCTTTTGCAACACATCGGCTTGTGAAATAATTCTCTGAGCGCTTCCAAGATGTGTCCATGTTTTCCTTCACCTTGTGCGTCTTCTGCGTCATTCTTATTTCGATTAGAACAAATACAGACAGGAACAAGATTCTACGTCTGGATAACTGTTGAGAGCCAGTACATGCTAAACAGTTCTATGTCGTCTCTCTCAGTAACTAGGGGTCCAAAACACACACTTGAGTAGCTTTTATACCGTACAATCTATAACGATGCAGCCATGCCACCTAACCCCACCCCCTCCCTCCGAAGAACTCTTACCCAATATAAATTACGTCATATATACTTTTAACCAACTTTATGTCCAGGAGCATAGCTAATATTTGATGTTTCCTTGTGTATTCTTCTTACTACCAATTCATTCCTGATTTTAGCACCAAATTATTCCCTCCTTTGTCTGTATCTTACTCTGTCATCTGCAGTTGTGGCTACTTCTAGTATTTTCTTTTTTTTTTTTTTTTTTTTTTTTCGCTCAACACCGAGTTTATCAGCTCCCGAGCTACAGGCACTTTTACCTACTTTTTGTGGAAGATATAGTCCCTTGATGGACGACACATTCCGGTGACTACAGACCAATTTCCTTCTTCTCTCCAAATCAAAAGCAGTAATTTCCGTAAATATTTTATTTTGAGCATGGAGAATTTTCATACTCACTCACTGAAATCCTGCACTGACTTCAAGTGCTTATTTAGAGAATAAATAATTTTCACAATCATTACGTTATCATTACTCTTTTAGCGTATTGGATGATGAAAGCTATTCTTCAAATTCTGAGAGATTTCATGATGTAACCTCGCCGCATAATCTCTCTGCTGCTTCTTTCTAGTTCAGCGTGCTATGTAACTCGGTTATATAGACACTAGACTCGTTCTTAGCATTCATTATGTAGGTATTTCATGGGTACCGGAGATCAGCAGAGACCGAGGACGGATGGGTCTTTACGATAACCCCTTCCCATCTTTGTCCGTATAGTGAAGTTCAGAAGATTACAGGGGGAATTACACTGTTACTCGTAGTATAAAAACGACTACAAATCCAAATTCGACGCATTTAAACTTTCTTGGACACCTAATAACGTCTACATTTTAGCAGTTTTTGGACTTAGTTACTTTTTGTGTCAGGAATGTTGTTAATGTTACAGGGAAAGGCTTAAAAATATATGTTCTTTAATGTGCGTTTTATTTCAATACGAAAAATCGAAGCATTTACAAAGTGGGCCACTGAATCGGACATGTCGAATAGAACAGACATCCCGCACTCATAAAACTACCGTCGGTTTATGAAAACCCATTCAATCACGGAATGAGCACAAAGTTTCATGAAAAAGATGTGATGTTGTACACAACACATGCACCAAATCGAATTTAATCCCTGGGGACTGAAGTGCTATTCGTACAATTATCTGGTTTTCCAAGTGCTATAAGAGAACTTTAAAAAGTAAGTACCATATATCTCATGTTCTTTGAGATTAGTGAGCACTGACTCTCTTGCCGTAATTTACAAATTCTAGACCAGCATGATATACAGGATGTTTAGACATTATAGGTGGAAACGAGAGCAGTGGTGACTGATAAAAGCAAATAACTCTAATGAACATTGATCGAGAAACCAATACGGCCCATTATGACTGAGTACGTGAACTGTGATGATCCAAACAGCACAGGTGCACTTGAGGACAAAGACATTACAAGTGCTTCGCATGGCCATCGTTCATATGAAGGATGGCTTCAGAACGTCTCTTCATCGATATAGTGCATGGTCAACCTCTTCAACGTGTTTAGTACGCTTTCACAACTATCCACAATGCCCTCCCGGATTCCATCTAATCTATCAACTGGGCTGGAATACATCAAAACTTTCAAATATCTCCGTATAAAAAAATTCAGTGGTTTTAATTTAGGGAACCTGGGTGGCAATAGTATTAGCGAGCCACGATATATACACTTGTTACCGAAATACTACTTACCAGTTCTCAGATATCCGGAATGGTGACACAATCAAATGAGACAAATTGGTGACTTTGTTATGTCTCATCAGCACTGTTTCGAAATAAAGGAAGCCTTAGATATTAACAATGTTGCAACATCAGCAAGACTGCACATGCGCAAGCGTCGTGTCCGATATTAGGGTTATTTGCTTGTTTCATCGTTTTCTAACCCTCCCTTTCGTTTGTACTTTTAATAGTAGAACTCCCGGTTTAGAGACTGAAACAAGCTATGAAAGATAAACTAAAAGTAGAAAAAAAGGGAGGCATAAGCGTTTCAGACGTGGTGATTTCTCAATTAAAATACAGTTACAGTTCGACTGCAGTTATCGAATATCAATCTAGACTGTTCACAATGCGGCTGAGTGCGTGCTGGTATGACACATCCTGGTAGATTAAAACTTTGTACCAGACCAGAAATGTCGCATGAGACCTTGTTCTTTCAACTACCCAAGTACGATCGACGACCCGCCTTCCCATACCAACTACATACTGCCGCATTCATAAGGAACCATACACAGCTGACGTTCAAATATTCATATCGTCTTAACTGTGTGTAACATCCCAGATCTGCGATATCCCTGTAACACACATCATCTTTGACTACTCGTAAACCGCAGTACGGAAGGAACGCTGCTAGAATGGCTCCCTTCACTCAGTTACGAAGCTTTCATCGCCATTGGCAAATGAAAGCGTTTACTCTACCTTGCTTGCTGTAAACATTTTTCCAGCCTGAGACGCTGAATCTTAGACAGTGGATCTCATCTTCACGAAACAACGTTTTCAAGCCGTTTTTGTGTACAAGATGATGAAAATAATATGAAACTGTTGTCCCACGTTTGCCGTCTGCCGTCTGCCGTCTACCCAAGAAGCTCATGCACGAAAAACTAGCAACCTATCCTTCTTTACCTCAACAATAAATTTCAGATTTGCACGAACACCATTCATATGATCCACGAACTGCGACAACCTATTTCCACCAAGAGGTATCAAGAAAGTAACGTGAACGCACGGGAGGAAACACGACGAGAGAAGCGTCGCCTAGTCGAGAGCTCTTTTTCCCTGAATGCACCGTAAAAAAAGTTTATGATGACCGACGACGGCGGAGATTTCATCACTAGGCCATTCGTTATCTCATAATACTCGTTATGGTACAGCGGCAGAATTTTATTCCAAATTATGTGGTATGAATAGAGTATTTTATTCAAATACAGATGTCAAAAAAAGCTTTGCATCACCTCGATTCCTAGAGATCAGCAACTTGTACAAAAAATTGGAATAGAGGACAACATAAACATCATTTCCGCCCTTTTTATTGCTCATGAAAACCACACATTGCATATTGTACCACCATACAGCGAGACCTTCGGAGGTGGTGGTCCAGATTGCTGTAAACACCGGTACCTCTAATGCACAGAGAACGTCTTCTTGCATTGATGCGTGCCTGTATTCATGGTGGCATGCTATCCACAAGTTCATCAAGGCACTGTTGCTCCAGATTGTCCCACTCCTCAACAGCGATTCGGCATAGATCCATCAGAGTGGTTGGTGGGTCATGTCATCCATAAACAGCCCTTTTCAATCGGTCCCAGGCATGTTCGATAGGGTTCATGCCTGAAGAACGTGCAGGCCACTTTAGTCGTTAGATGTCGCTATCCTGAACGAAGTCGCCCACAAAATGTGCACGATGGGAGAGCGAATTGTTGTCCATGAAGACGAATGTCTCACCAATATGCTACCGATATGGTGGCGCTATCGGTCGGAGGAGGGCATTCACGTATCGTACAACCGTTCCGTTACGGGGCCTTCCATGACCACCAGCAGCGTACGTCAGCCCCACATAATGCCACCCCAAAACAGCCGGAACCTCAACCTTGCTGCATTCGCTGGACACTATGTCTAAGGCGTTCAGCCTGACTGGGCTGCCTCCAGACACGTCTCCGGCGATTGTCTGGTTGAAGATATATGGGACACTCATCGGTGAGGAGAACGTGATGCCAGTCCTGAGCGGTCCATTCGGCATGTTGTTGGGCCCCATCTGCACCGCGCTGTATGTTGTCATGGCTGTATAGACAGACCTCGCCATGGACGTCGGAAGTGAATTTTATAGTTTGTGGTAAGGTTCTATGGAACCAAACGGCTGAGGTCATCGGTCCCTAGGCTTACATACTAATTAAACTAACTTACGCTAAGCACAACGCACATACCCATGCCCGAGGGAGGACTCGAACCTCCGACTGGGACAGCCCCGCGAACCGTGACAAGGCGCCCCAGACCGCACGGCTACCCAGCGCGGCTCGGGAGTGGAGTTGCTCTTCATACAGCCTATTGCGCACAGTTTGAGTCGTAACAAGACGTCCTGTGGCTGCACGAAAATTATTATTCAGCATGGTGGCATTGCTGTCAGGGTTCCTCCGTGCCATAATCCGTAGGTAGCGGTCATCCACTGCACTAGTAGCCCTTGGGCGGCCTGAGCGAGGCATGTTATTGACAGTTCCTGTCTCTGTACCTCCTCCAAGTCAGAACAACATCGCTTTGGTTCACTCCGATACGCCTGGACACTTACGTTGTTGAGAGTCCTTCCTGGATCAAAATAACAACGCGGACGCGATACAACCGCGGTATTGACCGTCTGTTCATTGTTGAACCACAGACGGCACGAGCCGTGTACTTCCTTCCTGGAAACGACTAGAACTGATCGGCTGTCGGACCCCCTCCGTCTAATAGGCGCTGCTCGTGCATGGTTTTTGTCATCTTTGGCCGAGTTTTGTGACATCTCTGAACAGTCAAAGGGACTGCGTCTGTGATACAATATCCACAGTCAACATCTACCTTCAGGGTTTCAGGGAAACGGGGTGAGGCAAAACTTTTTTTGATGTGTGTACTAGCGTTGCCCAGATATTTATTTATAAATATGCGTCCACGCCCGTACCTCGCAGAGTCTGGCCTTATGCTTAAATTTTATTACGTCATATCTTCTGCATTATGTGGATACGATCAGCTGCATATGTGAATACTATCTGTGAAATTTATTGCGATTAGATTTAGCAGCAAAGAAGTAATAAATTTAATCGTACATGATGCGGCAGCGTTTCAGACAACTCATAGTCTATGACGTCATATCTGCTGAACTACGTTCCGCACACTGATATAACTTTGCACTTACATTCAATTATATGTGCATAATATCTGTGAAATGTGTCGCGAATACAGTTTGCAGTAAAAATTTAATAAATTATAATGTCATGCCTTATGCATGACTTTTACTTCATGAAGAGCGGAAATGAAGTAAGCGACAAACATTATTCCTTTAACCATTTTAGACGGGTTGTGAGCGAGAAAAAATTTATTGAGGATTGAAATTATGTGTACGCTGCTCACATTCTCTAACAAAGGATGGATAAAATCTGTGAATTCATGCGTTTTTATAATATGTATGGATGGTGCTGTGAAAGACTCAGAAGACAAAATTACCTTCTATGAAGCCAAAATCAGCGTTTTTATTTTCGATTTCAAGTAAATGTCTCAGTCCAAAAACAAAGAACTAGGTGAATAATTTTTGAGCTGTTAGTGAAAGAGTGTTTTGTAGCTCAAAATTATTTTTCAGCATCATTCCGGTGATTATATTTCACTGATGAAGTGTCGTTGTTGAGGGTTCATAGTATCTCACAGCTGTCTACTCTGAACTTGTTTCCAGGTTCAGATTTGTTTAGATACCAGAGTAGATGGAAAAGAACGCCAGATCTCCTTCTGAGGTTATAAGTTTCAACAGTTTTATTCTTAAAATCCTTCACTATTTCCATCAACAAGGAACAGAGATCTCGTCATTGTCCTTATGAAAAGAGCCTCCTACCGTATCTTTGGTCGAGTGCTTAGGCGTCTGGTTTCTTCAGCTACAGTAGCTAGCGTGTTATTTTCCATTACCCTTTAGAAGATGAAGAATAAGAATAGTCCCATTTGCTTTCTAAAAAATTCTGGCAAGTGAAATACACTTAAAATATTTCAG
The DNA here is from genome assembly GCF_021461385.2 of Schistocerca piceifrons. NCBI lineage: Eukaryota > Metazoa > Arthropoda > Insecta > Orthoptera > Acrididae > Schistocerca > Schistocerca piceifrons. The sequence continues at coordinate 426,594,330 of NC_060138.1, forward strand.
TGCAGAGTTGGAATCCTGAGCAGAAAATCAGTTACACTCATTATAAAACGGTTCAAACATTTATGAAAAGTTTGTTTTCATATTTGCTTTAGATCAAAATTCAATAAATGTGGCGTTCATGTTGCAATTCCTCGTGTAAAAATATCGTGTTCTACCTATCTAATAGCATTCGATGAATTTGCTATGATAATAAACCACTCAAACAAACCATCTTGTGAGAGAGATTCATTCCAATTTATTAAACTGAGGGGTCTACTCACATAACCCTATACGTTTCGAAAGCAATGAGGAAAAACTAATGCAAAATTTTGTTAGAGTCTGCACTTAAGAAATTCTGCAAAGTGTGCCAAAATCACAAAAACAAAATTTCCCGTTTTCTCACTTTGTCTTTCCCGTAATGAGAGGAAAAAGCAGAAATCAGTGTCGAGTTGCAAACGAAAGTTGTTTCATTTGTTGCGATATGAATAAAGGCTTCCATTTTCTAAGTACAGTGATTCGATGTATTGAAGTTAAAATGAAAATCAGATACGTACTCCACGTTAAAATCAACTGCTCTCCTTCGCCAGAGGCTCCGAGAAAGCTCGAAACAAGGAATCTTTTTGACAGTTTCCTAATGAATGCGGAGCGCATTTTGAATTCCAAATGGCGTATCCGCGTCAGATGGCGGGAGAAAGAATAACTCACAGAGACAAGCGAGACCCGGCCACGGACCGAACAGACGTGACCGGAGAACCAATGCGGCGAGAGTTGTGAAAAAAATTAAAAGTTGAGTCCAAGGCTTGAGTTAATGTTCAGCTCGTGTGGCAGCTCGCGTCCCTATCGAACACGGTGCTTCACAGAATTCAATATTCCGTGTAGAAATGAGGAAGTATCGTGACAGTATATCTGTCTTAAAAGTTCATTGAATTGTTTACATATCCAGTAAAAGTAGGATAATTATGTCGTTTCCTCAACTCATTAACCACCGTTGCAGTTAAAAATTATTTTCTTTGAAACAAAATATCTTTTATTCTTTGCTTTCCTTGCATATTTGCATAAGTAAAATACTAATCGAAAGAAACTTGACGGAATTAACGAATATATCGTTTATAGAGGAACATGTATGACACTTTTCCGCGCTATAGATCCATGTTTCCGGATGGTCAACGCTTAAAGCCGTGTCATAATTTAATTATTAATATTGATAAACAAATTTGAAAATAAGGGTACAACTCAGTATTAGGATATACTCAGACTCTTATCTATAGAGTGTGAAAATCTGTGCTTCGTAATACACGCTCTCTTAGATAGCAATGTTTCTGAGAAAAACAAATTTGGCACTGTACTCGATCTCTGAGCTCTAATATTTCGAGCAACTGGCGTACCACGTTCTGTAATATTCGTTTACGCACCCTAATCAAGAGAGACGAAGTTATAAAACCGTTTTTTTATAAACATTTTGTTTCATCTCATCAAGCTGAACAGTTGTGAAATTTGAACCGCCAATTTAGTGATTACTTACGTCACACTTATTTACCAGCGTCATTTTTCTCTTTCCTGAGTTTGTTTTCTTTTTTTCTGTCCGTGCAGTTTTTTTATTTAACGATAAATGTATAAATCATTAATGCTGTGTTATGTCATCTGTATTAAGCCGTTGTACACAGAATTTAATCAGAACCAAGTTCAGAGAAATGTGGCAGTTAACATCTCAAAGGATCACATTATTTGTCTTTGTGTCCTCCACACAATATCGCTGTGTTATCAACATTTAAGGTAGCTACAGGTGAGTAGATGAAACGAATGTTATGGCTCCCTATGTTAAAGAATGGTTAGAGCGAATGTATTTCTGAACAGCCTTGAAGGTGCGACGGGTTAATTATTCTTAAAATAATATGATCACATACATATACAAAAATGTAAAATAATAAGAATAGCACAGCAAAAGAATGTGATTTGTCTACATTGTTAAATTGTTCAGGAGAGTAATTTTAAAGTTTGAAACCGAATTTCAATGATACTAATGGGCAAAATTAATGAATACGAAACTCACTTCGAATGACATGTTATTTACATTAAATTCAATATAAATTGATTCCTTACAAATTTAAATTGTGGTTTTATCGGCATAATATTGAAAGTTGTCATGTGTTACAAGGAAAAAACGTGCTACTTAATACATATTGTTAGTAAAACTGTATTCTTTACATTGCTAGTAAAATTGTATTTTCGTTAAACATTATGTGTCAGATTAAAATGTTTGAAACAATGAAGGTACTTCTTGGTAAGGCTCTTTGCTATTTTAACTTCATGTGGTAAAGCGGTAAAAAAAATAAATCGTAGTATCACTGTACCCCAACAACCACTCGTCGGCCTAGTGTAAAACGTTATTATAAGTCACATTAGTTTCTTGGCTGAAATACTCCTTCAAAACCAGAAAGTACTGATAATTTTACTTTTGGTGTTCCCAGGTGACCCATAATGGCAAATTGTTATTGTTATTATTATTATTATTATTATTACTATTATCACAATTACTTCTATTATTGTTATTATTATCAGCATCACATAAAAATATTGTAAAAGCATTTTACTATTTTCTAAAATCCAAGCTCCGTTACAGGTTACTCAATGTTGAATGCGGAAGAGATCTTTTTGTGAAGACTGCCTCTCTGATGGTCCAGGTTGGGAATGGGATTTCCTCAAATATTTATTTTATGGAAATTACCCCAACTTGAAACTTCCCGGCAGATTGAAACTTTGTGCCAGACCTAGACTCGAACTCCGCTACAGAGTGAAAATCTCGTTCTGGAAACATCCCCCAGGCTGTGGCTAAGGCACGTCTCCGCAATATCCTTTCTTTCAGGAGTGCTAGTTCTGCAAGATTCGCAGGAGAGCTTCTGCAAAGTTTAGAAGGTAGGAGACGAGGTACTGGAAGAAGTAAGCTGTGAGGAGGGGGCGTGAGTCGTGCTTGGGTGGCTCAGTTGGTAGAGCACTTTCCCACGAAAGGCAAAGGTCGCGAGTTCGAGTCTCGGTCCGGCACACAGTTTTAATCTTCCAGGAAGTTTCATATCAGCGCACACTCCGCTGCAGAGTGAAATTCTCATTCTGGATGACCCCAACTTTTTTGTCATATCTTGACTGACCAGCACAATATCAAAAAGCTTAGGTTTACATTCTTGTTTTGGCCTGAGCACGAATCACAAAAGCTTCAAGATGTTTCACTTTCTTGTGCAGGAATTGTGTCACAAAACGAATTAAAAAGGAAACAGCTTCATTGACAAATTTTCTTCCAGTACCTTCATTTTAAGTGTAGAACAATGTAGCTGCATTTAAAAACTGATGAATATTGAAAGACAGACAACTGCCTTTTGTAACAGACATCATTAGTACTTACGTTTGTTAAGCATACATTGTTTTGGCATTCCATGTAGATTGATTTTTTTTATTAGACTTTTGGCTTTTTAAACTACAATTTCACATTCTGAAATAAAATGTTTCAGCTTTGACTTTGTGTACTTTCTGGTCAACGGTTATCTTATTAATTGTTTTCAAGACTTGTTTCTTCATCACATCATAAATTTTCAGATAACATTGCGTTCAACGCTTTCATCTCAACAGTGTACTTATTAAAGGCTGATACTGAATTGGTGTTGAATACCGTTCTAATCGTTTCATATGGAACGTCAAAATTAGGTCATTTTCCCTGAACCAGTTTATGCAACTTTTCCATCAAAAGTTCCCTTAGGCGATACAACTTCTTGGTCATGTCTTTGCTGCAATGTCTTGATCTACCCCTAAATCAATGAATTTGATCATAAACCGCCTTTCCTACTTCTTTCTTAATTTCCGTGGCCTATTTCTGTGCTTACCCATTCCAGCCCGAAGAGACTTGCACAGTTTCAAAAATTACTGAACTGTCATTAATCGTCGCCTTGTTAATACATGCAATGCCACAAAGGCTTTTCATTTTACAGGAATTTCATGTGCAATGTCGTTAACTTTCACTCTTACTCTGTAATTGAAATTACACACATGAAGCTCTGCTTCACATGCATTCTTACTTGATCATTTTTTTTTTCTTTTGAAGTGGAAGTATTGTAAAGAGGCCTTTCAGAAACATTGATACATTGATTGTTCGTTTCAGTCTACCATATCACTAAATTTTCATTGTTTCTTCAGCCCTTGCTATTTCGAAAAAATGGTTCAATTGGCTCCGAGCACTATGGGACTTAACTTCTAAGGTCCCTTAGAACTTCGAACTACTTAAACCTAACTAACCTAAGTACATCACACACATCTATGCCCGAGGCAGGATTCGCACCTGCTACCGTAGCGGTCGCTCGGTTCCAGACAGTAGCGCCTAGAACGGCTCGGCCACCCCAGCCGGCCTATTTCGAAACACTTAAACTTACGGTTGCAGTCTTCTCATAATTCATGTGACTTATCCCTTAATTTCTTGACGACTGTACTCATAAGCCCTCATAATTGCCTTTCCTAACACTGTTGGAATCTGAAGGTCTCGTTTGTCTTTCAACCTCACATGCAGTACCCATCATTCAATATAAATAATAAATTGTTATAACTGAAATGAATAACGTAAGACTCCCTCATTACTAAGCAGTATGTCTCGAATTAAAGCAATGGTTTTCACTGGTCCCAACAATGACCAATAAAGGAAATGCTCTGTTTCTTGCTTCAACATTGTTTGACATCCCACAAGGAATCTAAAACTTAATATAAACAGTGGACAAAGCAAATATATTCCCTGTTGCAAGAGACACAGCGTGTTCTTTCCCTGCATGCGTAATCTAAAAGTGGTTATAAAACGTAGACTATTCATATCATCACATTGGTCGATTAACAGTATTAAACAACAAAGAGTTCTACATGTCATGGCATTCATAACTCAATTTTGGAAGAAAGTGGACAAAGCACGTTCTTTTCCTGTACTCTTCTGATGTATTCTGTGTGTGTGTGTGTGTGTGTGTGTGTGTGTGTGTGTGTGTGTGTGTGTTTACCACACTTCCTCGTAAGTCGTTGGATCAATTTCAACCAAATTTGGTTACTTAGTCTCTGGGAAGAAGTGCTTCAGGGGCAAGAACGACCTACCTCCCACAGGGGAGAGGTAGGGCGAGAGCTAAGAAGGATTGATAATGTCTAGCAGCTAACCTGTACAGCTGATGAATTGTGTTGATATTATCGGATTGCATTCCAGAGTATTTATGTGAAGATGGATACTGCTGAGAAGGGATAGGGGGCTAGGAGATGAATGGAGGAGACAGTATGACATAACAAAGAAGGGTGGATGATAAGATGTACAGACGAAGGAGGGCGAAAGTGGAGAGAATGCGGTGGACAGAAGGAGGGGGATGAGGAGGTGTACAGAAAGGTAGGATGGGGAAGAGGAGGAGATGGACAGAAACAGGGGGAAGGAGGAGTAGGTCGAAAGTGATTCTGGTAGGAAAATATAATTAAGAGTATTGTTCTGGACGATTATTAATTTTCCAAGATCTGGAAACACTGACCGTAAGAGTCAGCACAAACAAGATGAAATTAAAAGGCATATACTGTCATAATAAGAACTTCTAACTGCTGTCGTCTCAAAAGTCATTAATTTCATGTGGGTGATATTTATTACTGAAATTAAAGATAATTAGAAGTGTATCCAGAATATGTCTGATAATGACTAGTAACGGATTTCACTCTGGTCAACGACGACAAGAGGTTCAGAGCACGTTCGTAATACCCACCAGGTATTGTAATCGATTACAGAGCTTGAATACTTTGCCGACGGAAGTACTAAATGAAAGGACAGGTGTAATACGCTCAGAATGTCCAAACAACTGATCTAAAAGCGTTGTTCTCAGACAAGACAATTACTTACTTGTCTATAGTACTATAATTTAATGTCCCACTCGTAAGTGAAGTAAACATTGCCGTAAGTTATATTTTTCCACGGGTAAATAAAAAACTACCAATACTGTCTCATGTACTACATACCACACATGTCGAAAACGACGAGTTCAGTAGTAAAGTGTACCTCTTGTGCCTTTCTGTGACTACTGGAGAGAGAGAGAGAGAGAGAGAGTTTGCGCACAAGACAAGCTTACTTGCGATATGTCTTTTAAGAATAATTTTGTTATATTTACATTTATTTATCCACTGACTAAAAAGCAAAACTCTAAATTTGAACAAATATTATTGATCATCTGGCGTGAGCTGTCTCAAATGAACGCCTCTTAACAAACAATTTTTGTACTTTCTTTCTATTACAGTTAGATAAAAACATGTAGCGCAGAAAGGCTGTTTTCAACGATAAAATGCGACAAAAGGCTCTATTTATTAAGAATGATTTTCTTACTTCAAAAGATAAAGGCTTTCTGTCTGCAAAAAGCCTCTATAAATCGGTAATTAGAAAGATTTAGACTTTGCGATCATTGTTCCCATACTCTCCTTGTTATGGATCCCAAGTCCATTCTGATAATGTGCCCAGCAAATCTTTCCATTTATGTTGCGACTATTTTTATCTTATTACGCTGTATTCAGTGAAATTCTTCCTGAGGTTTTCACTTCCACCTTCGCTTCTTGCGCTTAACGTCGTCCTAGAGAATTGTATTTTGGGCTATTTGCTCTCCACTATTTTCATGTAACTTTCGCATTCGTCAGTGTGCATTGTGGCTTTGATTCTCGCGTTCATTGTATTACAAGCGTCTGTCGATATACATTACAATATATTGCGGTTACGTGTCGTATCTAGTTAAATGTGTCTACCTTTTTAACTTGTCTCGTGCTTTGTTCCCGATGGTATTCAGAGTTTTTATCTTGGAGCCAATAGGGCTATTTTCTTCAGCTTATCGAGTTGTTTATTAGCATCCTTTCCCGTCTCAGTTCATTTGCGATATCTGCAGTATCAGATCCCGATCCAGATAGAAAGAACAGTTGGACAAAAAAATAGGATAACACATGAGCTAATTTGTCAGAGACCAACACTGAAAATGTTTATGGGAAACAGATAGAAGACCAGCAATAGAGCCAACAAAAGAACAGGGCAGTGTCGATTTCAGAGAATTTTCGGCGCGAAAAAGGAAAAAGAATGATTTTCTAGAAAAGAAAAAAAGACCCAATTGATTTCTCGTCATTGTTAATGATAAGTTTACCTTCACAGTTAGAATTTTTCTTCTTATAGATCATCCAGCGTTACTATACATCCTGAGCTGGTGTATGAAATTTCTTATTATGATATCATTAAATGTTTTTAAAAATTTCCTAGTCTTAGCGCTAAGACTCCAAAGAAACGGACACTTAAGTAAGCATTTGGTCTGACTGTAGCAATAAAGTTCTATGCAATTACATATTATTATCTGCTTGGTGTGTTTGCATTCAAAGCCAGGTACATACAGTCAGTGCTTTATTCGTACGTAGCTGGTGCAATATTTTGAGAATTGCTCCTTTTGATCTACCTTCTGGGAGTGCCAGGCGTCTTACACCATGTGCTGTAGCACGTAGTGAAGAACAGACTAAGTGTAAAGCGTAAACACGAGTACGAGAGTCCACCGCCTTGGCAGAAAAAAATAATTTAGAAGCAGTATTACCAGTTGTTTTAGTATTTCACAGGTTCAGCGACTGCTGCGACGTCTCATTTCGGGAGTCTTTAATCTGGAGATATAATTATGCTCCATATTGGTCGTGCTTTGGTTAAAGGACCTTTGTTGGAACCTGCTACACTGACTGCTAGGAGAATATGTCCTTGGATAATAGTTCAGGCTGAAACGGTACGTATTGTACAGTGCCATGGGAAGCTTGCCGCACGTTCGGAGACAAGAACCCTGGGAACGTAGGACACAGAAAATTTAACTCGTTGTCAGAAGTGTTTGTCACGGCTCCCATTCGACTCCTGGAGTTGTTACAGAACCGTAGTTGCTTTGCAGACTCTGGGGCTTCTTTGCAAGCAGAGGACGCAGGTATGTCGGCAGGAGCCAAGTAGTGTTTTCCCGTTAACTGTGACAGCTGTGGTTCACAGATCACATTTGTACCGGGAAATTCGTCTTGCAAGGCTGTGAGGTAGCAGTGAACTGATCAACCAGGCTATTTATGACAAAATTAATCGAAAAGGGGAAGAGTCCGAGATATGTGTATCGAGGTGCAGGAGCTGGGGCGGCAGCTGCGGAAGTCGATGTTTGGCAGGAGTCGGTGCTGCAGGCATAGTTAGGTAGTGGGGACTCAGGCGTGAGCAGTTAGAATCAGCGTGAAGGTAGCGTGTGGCAGTTTGGTCAGGAGCAGTGGAGAGCGGAGAGGCGCAGGGCTCACTCGCAAAAGTAAAGCACTGTACAGAACTTTCTATAGTTTTATTTCTGTGGGAGGGGGGGGGAGGGGGGGGGAGGGGGGGGGTAAGTAGTTCATAGACTGCAGGATACATACTTTTTAACCATCTGCCAGGAAAGAACTGGGAGCGTGTAAGGGTGTCGCCGAGGCTACGATAACGCTATATGTGCTGTTGTAAAAAGAATGTAAATACTAACGTTAGATTAAGCCTTGCTTGAGAAAAATTTAAGAAAGTAGAAAGATTTAGTAAACAATACACTGAGGCTAGACTAAACCATATTTGTCAAAGTGTAAAAAAAGTTATAAACGTTCATTAAAGAATGTGAATGAAAATCGTTTATTTTCAGTTTATTTCGCCATGTCCGGTTAACAGCTAGCCCTTTCACCAGTATGTGCTTCTAGATCATATGCACCGTCATTTCAATTTCAGTGTCGCTGTAATCTGAAAGTGCGTGAGTCGAAATTTATACGCAGTTGTCTGCCTTCTGGCATGGATTTCCCTACTGTTCGACGATCGTTAAGAACGGACGGTGAATCTTCGTGACTTTCACATTGCTCTATGTTTTCTGTTGCCTGACTGAGAGAAACTTTTATACACTCCTGGAAATGGAAAAAAGAACACATTAACACCGGTGTTTCAGACCCACCATACTTGCTCCGGACACTGCGAGAGGGCTGTACAAGCAATGATCACACGCACGGCACAGCGGACACACCAGGAACCGCGGTGTTGGCCGTCGAATGGCGCTAGCTGCGCAGCATTTGTGCACCGCCGCCGTCAGTGTCAGCCAGTTTGCCGTGGCATACGGAGCTCCATCGCAGTCTTTAACACTGGTAGCATGCCGCGACAGCGTGGACGTGAACCGTATCTGCAGTTGACGGACTTTGAGCGAGGGCGTATAGTGGGCATGCGGGAGGCCGGGTGGACGTACCGCCGAATTGCTCAACACGTCGGGCGTGCGGTCTCCACAGTACATCGATGTTGTCGCCAGTGGTCGGCGGAAGGTGCACGTGCCCGTCGACCTGGGACCGGACCGCAGTGACGCACGGATGGACGCCAAGACCGTAGGATCCTACGCAGTGCCGTAGGGGACCGCACCGCCACTTCCCAGCAAATTAGGGACACTGTTGCTCCTGGGGTATCGGCGAGGACCATTCGCAACCGTCTCCATGAAGCTGGGCTACGGTCCCGCACACCGTTAGGCCGTCTTCCGCTCACGCCCCAACATCGTGCAGCCCGCCTCCAGTGGTGTCGCGACAGGCGTGAATGGAGGGACGAATGGAGACGTGTCGTCTTCAGCGATGAGAGTCGCTTCTGCCTTGGTGCCAATGATGGTCGTATGCGTGTTTGGCGCCGTGCAGGTGAGCGCCACAATCAGGACTGCATACGACCTAGGCACACAGGTGTGGGGAGCGATCTCCTACACTGGCCGTACACCACTGGTGATCGTCGAGGGGACACTGAATAGTGCACGGTACATCCAAACCGTCATCGAACCCATCGTTCTACCATTCCTAGACCGCCAAGGGAACTTGCTGTTCCAACAGGACAATGCACGTCCGCATGTATCCCGTGCCACCCAACGTGCTCTAGAAGGTGTAAGTCAACTACCCTGGCCAGCAAGATCTCCAGATCTGTCCCCCATTGAGCATGTTTGGGACTGGATGAAACGTCGTCTCACGCGGTCTGCACGTCCAGCATGAACGCTGGTCCAACTGAGGCGCCAGGTGGAAATGGCATGGCAAGCCGTTCCACAGGACTACATCCAGCATCTCTACGATCGTCTCCATGGGAGAATAGCAGCCTGCATTGCTGCGAAAGGTGGATATACACTGTACTAGTGCCGACATTGTGCATGCTCTGTTGCCTGTGTCTATGTGCCTGCGGTTCTGTCAGTGTGATCATGTGATGTATCTGACCCCAGGTATGTGTCAATGAAGTTTCCCCTTCCTGGGACAATGAATTCACGGTGTTCTTATTTCAATTTCCAGGAGTGTAGATAGAGTCGTTGGTGTGGACGGGAGGGGGCAGGGGGAGGGGAGGCAGATTTTAAGTGCAAAGTGAATGTATTTCCATACGCAGATAAGTGAAGGGGTGATACGTTCAACTTCAAATGAACTTTAGTGTGCAATCTGCCTTACACACGACTAATTTTATTTATTTCTACTTCAGATCGCTCTGTACATATACGCCTACATATTTTATGAAAGTAATTGCTTCCAGGGATTGTCCCGAAAAATATAATCACACAATAAAATGTCTTTCTGTCTGTGTATTCGCCACACGTTACAGCTGCTAATGTAGAGGTTAAGTTGCCACACTCTGCACCAAGCATCGATCCACTGCTGGCATTCCTGCTCTACGCTACCGTCTTCCAGCGTTCAGACTTCTCTGTATAAAACAGAATCATCCGTGAAAAGTGTTATGGAGCTTCCGACATTGTCTACTAGATCATTTATACAGGGTGGTCCATTGATAGAGACCGGGCCAAATATCTCACGAAATAATCATCAAACGAAAGAAACTACAAAGAACGAAACTCGTCTAGCTTGAAGGGGGAAACCAGATGGCGCTATGGTTGGCACGATAGATAGTCAAACCAATATCAACTGCGTTTCTTAAAAATAGAAACCCCCATTTTTATTACATATTCGTGTAGTACATAAAGAAATATGAATGTTTTAGTTGGACCACTTTCTTCGATTTGTGATAGATGGCGCTGTAATAGTCACAATCGTATAAGTTCGTGGTATCACGTAACATTCTGCCAGTGCGGACGGTATTTGCTTCGTGATACATTACCCGTGTTAAAATGGACCGTTTACCAATTGCGGAAAACGTCGATATCGTGTTGATGTATGGCTATTGTGATCAATATGCGTGTGCTATGTATGCTGCTCCGTATCCTGGACATCATCCAAGTGTCCGGACCGTTCGCCGGATAGTTACGTTATTTAAGGAAACAGGAAGCGTTCAGCCACATGTGAAACGTCAAGCACGACCTGCAACAAATGATGATGCCCAAGTAGGTGTATTAGCTGCGATCGCGGCTAATCCGCACATCAGTAGCAGACAAATTGCGCGGGAATCGGGACTCGCAAAAATGTCGGTGTTGAGAATGCTACATCAACATCGACTGCACCCGTACCATATTTCTATACACCAGGAATTGCATGGCGATGACTTTGAACGTCGTGTACAGTTCTGCCACTGGGCACAAGATAAATTACGGGACGATGACAGATTTTTTGCACGCGTTCTATTTAGCGACGAAGTGTCATTCACCAACAACGGTAACGTAAACCGGCATAATATGCACTATTGGGCAACGGAAAATCCACGATGGCTGGGACAAGTGGAACATCAGCGACCTTGGCGGGTTAATGTATGGTGCGGCATTATGGGAGCAAGGATAATTGGCCCCAATTTTATCGATGGCAATCTAAATGGTGCAATGTATGCTGATTTCCTACGTAATGTTCTACCGATGTTACTACAAGATGTTTCACTGCATGACAGAATGGCGATGTACTTCCAACGTGATGGATGACCAGCACATAGCTCGCGTGCGGTTGAAGCGGTATTGAACAGCATATTTCATGACAGGTGGATTGGTCGTCGAAGCACCACACCATGGCCCGCACTTTTACTGGATCTGCCGTCCCCGGATTTCTTTCTGTGGGGAAAGTTGAAGGATATTTGCTACCGTGATCCACCGACAACGCCTGACAACATGCGTCAGCGCAGTGTCAATGCATGTGCGAACATTACGGAAGGCGAACTACTCGCTGTTGAGAGGAATGTCGTTACACGTATTGCCAAATGCATTGAGGTTGACGGACATCATTTTGAGCATTTATTGCATTAATGTGATATTTACTGGTTATCACGCTGTAACAGGATGCGTTCTCAGAAGTTCACAAAGGTACATGTATCACATTGGAACAACCGAAATAAAATGTTCAAACGTACCTACGTTCTGTATTTTAATTTAAAAATCCTACCTGTTACCAACTGTTTGTCTCAAATTGTGAGCCATATGTTTATCGCTATTACAGCGCCATCTATCACAAAGCGAAAAAAGAGGTCCAACTAAAACATTCGTATTTCTTTACGTACTACACGAATATGTAATAAAACATGGGGGTTCCTATTTTTTAAAAAAGCAGTTGATATCCGTTTGACGTATGGCAGCGTCATCTAGCGGGCCAACCATAGCGCCATCTGGTTTCCTCCTTCAAGCTAGACAAGTTTAGTTATTTGAAGTGTTTTCATTTGACGCTTATTTCGTGAGATATTTGGCCCGGTCACGATCAATGGACAATCCTGCATGTACTGTAAATTTTAATGGTCCTTTAACACTCCCTTGAGTATGCCCGAAGTTACTTTTACGTCTGAAGATTTGTATCCTTGGAAAACAGGATGCTGTATTCCGTTTGCTAGAACTCTTAAGTCTAATCACACAGTTTGTCTGATATTCTGTATGCCCGTATTCTGATTGTTACACTGCAGTGTAGAGTTGTATCGAACGTCTTCCGGAAGTCAAGGTAGTCGGTAACTATGGGGCGCCTGCTTTCTTGGTGTTATAGCCGAACAGAGCCAGCTTGATTTTACACGATCATTGTTCTCGGAACCCATAATGATTCCTCTTTTTTTATGTCTTAGCAGATGTTTTACCGTCCCCCTCATCCCTTCCCATATCAGTCCGCAATATTTCCAACATTCGCCTGTAACGCAACATCTGAAATGCTTCGAGACTCCTGTATTCCGGTTTCCCCGGAATCCACATTTCATTACACCATATGACCACAGTACATTCTTAGAAATTTCTTCTTCGAAGTAAGTGATAGTCTGTTTTTTATGTCCTCTTTGCACAATCTGTCATTGGTCACTTTGCATCCTCACTTTCCTCAACTTTGTGCTCGTCAGTTCTAATGTTAAGTTTCTCACTGTTCACAGTTCAGCTGCTTTCTTCAGTTTACTCTCAATCAATACTCTTTAATAATTAAAACTTTCATTCCACGGAACAGATGCTGTAATTCTTCACTTTCACTAAGGGTAGCAATGTCATCATCGAATCTTATCACTGATACCCCGTCACCCTGAATTTTAATCCCAGTGCAGAAGCTTCGTTTTATACCAGTCATTGCTTTTTCGTTTTATAGATTTAAAAGTGGTGGTGAAACGCCAACGTTTTTATCCGAGTACTTCGTTCTTGGTCTTCCAGTCATATTGCTACCCCTCGGTTATTGTACGTATTGTGTATTACCCACCTTTCCCTATAGCTTACCCTATTTTTCTCAGCATTTCGAACATCTGACACAATTTTACATTGTTGAATGGTTTTTAAGAAACCCTCTGAACATGTCGCGATTTTTCTTCAGTCTTGCTTCCATTATTAGCCGCAACGTCAGAATTGCTTCTCTTGTGCCTTTACCTTTCCTAAAGCCAAACTGATGGTCATCTACGAGATCCTTTATTTTCTTTTGTGTTCTTCTCTGTATTCTTCTTGTCAGAAAATTGGATGTATGAGCTGTTAAGATGACTATGGGATAGTACTCGCACTTGTCGGCTATCACAGTCTTGGAACTATAAGTGTTTCCGAAACTCTGATAGCAGATTGCCAGTCCCTTACATTCTTCACACCAACATGCATAATCGTTGTGTTGCCACTTCCCCAAATGGTTTTCGAATTTCCAATGGAATGGTTCAAATGGCTCTGAGCACTATGGGACTTAACATCAGTGGCCATCAGTCCCCTAGAACTTCGAACTACTTAAACTTAACTAACCTAAGGACATCACACACATCCATGCCCGAGGCAGGATTCGAACCAGCGACCGTAGCGGTCGCACGGTTCCAGACTGAATCGCCTAGAACAGCACGGCCACACCGGCCGGCTCCGATGGAATGTTTATCCCTTTTGCCTTCCTTGATCTTAAGTCGTCCAAAGCTCTTTTAAATTCTGACTCTAATACTGAATCTCCTATTTCTTCATTGTTGACTTTTGTCTCTTCTCCCACCATGTCATCGACCTATACAGGAGATTTTCCGGCTCCAGAATCATCACCATAGCGAGCTTAAAACAAAAACCCAAATTCTAAAATAGAAGGGCGTCAGAGATGTAGGCCTGTTGTTTTGTTCGTCTGTCTCAACAGCCTTTGTTCCCAGATAGGCTGGAGTCGTAATGAACACACATTGCTGGCGCGTGCTGACTGTGTCCGACTGGGGCAGTCACGGGCGCCCTCCCTCATGTAAGTGGCGGGCAGATAGCGGGGATCAATCATGGCGGTGACACCGTGGCGCCCCGTAAAGCGCCGCTATCGCCGGGCCGCGGCCCGTCTTATCTTCCGCACGCTGGCTGCCCCACTGCCGCTGCGTCCCTTACCTGTCGCTGGCTATCAACAAAGCGCCCACGTTGGGGACCCGCTGCGCAGTGATGTATTAATGACAACGTTTTCTACTCCAACATTAATTCACTGCCCAGTTTCCCCTCTCGTCACGCAAATATGCAGTACCCTGAAATAACCTGCCAAAAGAAAGCTTCGAACCACCTGCGTATCTGCAAACTGTTATAATCTCTCGCCTATGAACGATTAAATGAGAAGAGGTGAAGCTCATGCAGAGTGAAAAAATATTTAAAAAACGGTCACAGATATCCTTGAATTTCGTCATGCCCCAGATGGTCGATAGTGCGACAAATGCAATAACAATTAGAGCGTCAGTAATAGACCATGGGCCCACAAATACCAAAAGGGAAAAATGTGATATCGCTATAGAAAATCTTGGAATTTCTGAAAAGTGGTGGTAGTAAGATTAATTTTGGAAGAAGTCGTGAAGCTGGAAGCCTACAAAAGACGTTTGTCAGAAATAAAGTGTAGAAGAGGAGCAGAATATGGTATCCTTAAACAATGAACATCGAATCAGATTCTTAACTGTGGACGTAATAACGTTGATGGCTATAGTGAACAGAATCAAGCTTGAAACAGGTCACTGTGGGACACTGTTCAGTTGCTCGGACTGCTCGGAAAATGCATCACCGACCCGATATCGAAAAAATCATCTAGAAAGGGTGGCCCATATGAATATAGGTAATAGTCCTCGAAAGCCCCATTTGTGGAGCTGTCCTAGGATGTGATGTTTGCAAGCAGTGTCGTTGTTCCTTTGAAGATCGTAAAAACACACTGTATGCTTGTGAAACATTGTTACATTCCGGCCTCCATCAGTGTGAGCGGTAACTTCGAAATCCACATGAAGCGACTAAGTACTTTTTGTCGTTCTAGCACCCAAGTCAGATGCTGATTGACCATGCATTCTTGCTACTCTCCCACGCAGGTACTGAAGGCCACGCTATGGACGGTGCACGGTCTTTCCCTGGCTTCAGAAGGGGTATTAAATCACCTCCTTTCAAGAGTTGGGAAAATCTGCAGTCATCATATATATATATATATATATATATATATATATACATATATATATATATATATATATATATATATATATATATATATAAAGAGATAGGAAGATCCCGTTTGCATCCCCTCTGAGGTATTGTAACATGCTGTACCGTATTCCTTATTCGATACAGTCTCTTTGACCTGAGGCAATGCGCCCTAGAGCTCCCACGCAGAACAGGGGCCCAACCTCTCTTTCAATTAATTCTCGATCTCAGCGGAGAGTTGGTCCTTGTGTCAGTGAGCGAACTCAGGTACTCTGCCATTGCCTGTGCAATGTCTCCAGGTGTAGACTAGAGACACCCCTGGCTCAGTACACCAGTTATAGGTGCTCGGACACATTTGTCAGATATCCCCATTTTGAGGAGCTAGTGGAACGATTTGTTGAGTCCAGTGCTCTGCCTGTTTTGTTGCCCTACGTATCTTTGCCCTCGAGTCCCGAAACGCGGTGAGGTTCGCAGTAAACGGTTGGCGTTTGAACCGTCGCAGAGCCATGAATCTTACGCTGATTGTGGAGCGACACACGTCGTTTCACAATAGGACATGTCGCCTCTGAAGCCAGCCTGAGGATTTTGGGATAGATACATCAGTGGCATGGTGGATTACGCTGGTAATGTAATTCACCCAATTCTGGACGCTGGCTCGTGGTTTACAGCTAGTTCGCTGTACAGCAGTTTGCTCTGCTATGCATCTACTGTAGCAGCCTTCTTTCAGGGACAGGTCTACCGGAGAGATGGATCAGGACAGTGGAGTGGTCATCTGAATCACGGTGATCAACAGTTTTCCACTGGACAGTGTCACGGCAGGAGAATAAAAAGCAAGGGCTATGAAGGACGACGACCTCGTTGCAGTCCTATCTGAGAAAAAAGGAGTCACAGTTCTCCTACCAGAGTGAGGTTTTCGACACATCGACCTCTGTAACAGGACGATGCAGATCCCCATACCACACGATACACATTAAAATCTCTAGCAAGTGGGATGGGTGGGGAAGTTATTTATGGAATAAATTCAGAAAGACGTTTGGTGGGAAATACGCATTCCAAAGTGTAACGTTGAATGAAATGTCTGTATAGCTATTCTGAGAGGCATAGGAGTGGAGTGGTAAGTGTCATTCATAGAGATTGTCATCCCGTTTTTAGCCCTGTATCCACCGAGGTCATTTTTTCGGTGAAGGCTGAATCCCTTGGGCATAGAGACGTCGACACATTTAAAGTGTTTTTCCTGAAGACATGGACACGGGAGCCTCTCCTGCGCCAACAGTTTCACGTCCACAAAACATGTTGTGCAACCGTTCAAGTTCGACTGCAACACCGGAGCCATTTATCAGTGATATTTTTGTCGTCCCCTTTCTGTTCCGCTTGTAGAAGGACCGACTTTAGTAGTGGGGAGAAATGGAAGGACTTCAGGGTTTATTCAATCAGACCTCAAACTACTTGATGGACTCGACATCACCTAAGTGAAACAGGTGTGACGTAAAGTTGCGTAAAATGTAGGCGCCCGTTCTTACGTAACTTCAAGGTTTTATCAGTGTTGTAAATGACTTTATGAAAAAAAAATGGAGATCTCCGCTTATGTGTTAACTTCTTCCTTTACTGGCGCGTTTCGATTTGCACATCATCATATTAATCAAGGTAAAAGCGAACACGTCGTATATAGGTATACAGTCATTTATCTTATCCATAAGACAAGTTGTGCACTGTAGAATTTTAGAACATGTTTTTTGCTCGCGTATCATGACGTTTCTGGAAACCCAGAATCTATTCTGTAGGAATCAACATGGTTTCCGGAAACAGCGATCGTGTGAGACCCAACTCGCTTTATTTGTTCATGAGACCCAGAAAATATTAGATACAGGCTCCCAGGTAGATGCTATTTTCCTTGACTTCCGGAAGTTCCGCACTGTCGCCTGATACAGTTCCGCATTGTCGCGTGACAAACAAAGTAAGAGCCTACGGAATATCAGACCAGCTGCCTGGCTGGATTGAAGAGTTCGTAGCAAACAGAACATAGCATGTTGTTCTCAATGGAGAGACGTCTACAGACGTTGAAGTAGCCTCTGGCGTGCCACAGAGGAGTGTTATGGGACCATTGCTTTTCACAATGTATGTAAATGACCTAGTAGATAGTGTAGGAAGTTCCATGCGGTTTTTCGCGACTGCTGCTGTAGTATTGTAGCGAAATGCAGGAAGACCTGCAGCGGATAGGCACTTGGTGCAGGGAGTGGCAGTTGACCCTTAACATAGACAAATGTAATGTATTGCGAATACATAGAAAGAAGGATCCTTTATTGTATGATTATAAGATAGCGGAACAAACACTGGTAGCAGTTACTTCTGTAAAATATCTGGGAGTACGTGGAAGTGGAATGATCATATAAAATTAATTCTTGGTAAGGCGGGTGCCAGGTTGAGATTCACTGGGAGGGTCCTTACCAAATGTAGTCCATCAACAACGGAGGTGGCTTACAAAACACTCGTTCGACCTATACTTGAGTATTGTTCATCAGTGTGGGATCCGTACCAGATCGGGTTGACGGAGGTGATAGAGAAGATCCAAAGAAGAGCGTTGCGTTTCGTCACAGGGTTATTTGGTAAGCGTGATAGCGTTACGGAGATGTTTAGCAAACTCAAGTGGCAGACTCTACAAGAGAGGCGCTCTGCATCGCGGTGTAGCTTGCTGGCGAGGTTTGGAGAGGGAGCGTTTCTGGATGAGGTATCGAATATATCGCTACCCCCAACATACCTCCCGAGGAGATCACGAATGTAAAATTAGAGAGATTCTAGCGCACACGGAGGCTGTCCGGCAGTCGTCCTTCCCGCGAATCATACGCGACTGGAACAGAAAAGGGAGGTAATGACAGTGGCACGTAAAGTGCCACCGTTGGGTGGCTTGCGAAGTATTAATGTAGATGTAGATGTAGAGTTTCACGTTATCATACGAGAATGTGAAACTTGTCTTATGGATAAGTTACGTATGAAATGTTGACCTTAATCTTGATTAATCTGGCTTTTGCCGCACGGGGTAGCCTTGCGGTCTAGGCGTCTTGTCACGATTCGCGTGACTTTCCTCGTCGGAGTTTCGAGTTCTCCCACGGGTATGGGTGTGTGTGTTGTCCTTAGAGTAAGTTCAAAAATGGTTCAAATGGCTCTGAGCACTATGGGACTCAACTGCTGTGGTCATCAGTCCCCTAGAACTTAGAACTACTTAAACCTAACTAACCTAAGGACATCACACACATCCATGCCCGAGGCAGGATTCGAACCTACGACCGTAGCAGTCGCACGGTTCCGGACTGCGCGCCTAGAACCACGAGACCACCGCGGCCGGCTTCGAGTAAGTTAGTTTAATTAGATTAAATAGTGCTTAAGCCTAGGGACCGATGACCTGAGCAGTTTGGTCCCGTTGTCCTTACCACAAATTTCCAAATAATCTGGCTTTATAAATCGAAACAAGTAATTACAGGAAGTAATCGCCGCCATTACAGCACTGATACTAGCTTTATCTGAGTGTTTTTGTATCTTATTGTGTACTTACTTCGATTCCAAACTTTTGACGTTACTCTCCTTCTTGGTCTCTTTCACTTCCGTTGCGGTTTGTTCTGCAGGGGCTGAATCATTACTCACCATTCATCTTTTAGTTTCATCCAAATTTTGGCACCGCAAGTGCTTTTGTAAGAACATATTTTGGTTTTAGAATCTATACGTGACGTCTGCGTGGAAGTACCTACTTTTTCTGATTTCTTCGTGAGTGCTGCAGCAAACGATGTAAAGTTTGGTTGGTGAAGAGATTTGCATACCACCTCGCCCCATCGTATGGTTTGCGCTTAGTCACGGCAATTCCTGGATTTTGTTTTCTTCCTTGAAGAGCATACAGTCTCTGCTCTATGCCGGATGTGGACTTGAGCACTTGATATAGAAGTGAAGGAAAGTACATGTAGTTCTTTCAAGATGAGCAGCTGTAACATATTTTCCACATGTAGCCTGACCTTTAAACTCCACACTGGTGTGTCCGAAATTTCTACGACGTTAAAAGTCTCATGGGGTACGGGATGTATGGTCCGACGTTAAGTCTCATAAATGCAACTTTTATACAGGCAAAACAAGTTAATCGTAAGTCAGTGTTAACAGTTCCAATTTTTCTAGTGTTCGAGTTATACGACACCTTACAACCCCTTTCTTAGCTCAATTCTCCTTAACCTCTTGTGGCGTTCCCTGTGTTATTCAGTGGTTTGGTATTTAACTAATTTGTAAATGAAAATGATAATCTTATTTCATTACATTGAGTAATTACTAAACAATTTTTTTCCCGGCTAAAGGTTTGGTCAAGCTGCTAAAGAAATCCAAGTTAACGTTGTATTAAAGTGTTGTCTGTAAGCTGTGTGTCACTAAATCACAGTTCGTACAACATATTCTATACAACTATTGATTATGATGGAAACAATTATCTTCAGCAAAATGATCATTAAAACCACCGAATATCAGCCGCGCACAACACTGACGTATGTTAGCTGAAACAATACTCTTCGCAACTCGTGCGTAATTAATTTCGGCTCCATACATCAGCAAGGAAAAGTTTGTTGTATGGATCGTGCTTTGAGCACCATGTTTAAAGAACCAATCTGATTCGAACTATTTTCATTAAAATGAGTTCGGGACCACCGGCGCACATTTATTTTTACACATTTTTATTTCCTTCGGCACTTATGTCTGCAGAGTTGCGTAATTTGAATTTGCCGCTGGGATAATTGTTAAGATGGTGTCAGTTTGTTGATAGAGATTTTCTTTTATTAGAGTAAATTTTCTTTTAACATGATAAGTATTTGAAATGCTTATTAAACTTTACTTCCATATTGTGCACTATTTAGACTAACTTTCATCAAGCAAACCTTTGATTTTTTCCTAAGAAACACAGATAAAAACGCGATACAAATCGCTCTCATCAATGCCTGCGCTCCTTGCAGTGGAAAGAAATAATTAACACAAATAATGCTTATTGAGAGAGGAATTAAAGTTACAAACACTTATTCACGCATATTTATAATAATAATGAACTCTATTCTCAAGTAATAATTAACAAATAATTACAATTTCTTTAAAAGACCTCAGTTTGATATGCGTCTTGCGTCCGCAACCTACAAAAGCAAACCAACAAAAGGTAAAAACAAAGGAAGACAAACGCAGATCATAAAAGGAATTTACAATTAACATTGTCTTTGTATGATACACATCGATATGTCCAATTACATCATAAAATATTATATAAATAATTAATATTTATCATCGTTTTCACTGTTTTTTCGTATGTCGGATAGATAATGTTTCCAGCTGTTAGAGGCATAAATTCCTCTCGTCGCACTGTAGCTAAAATTTATCTCGTGGATGTTGCACTCTGTAGTGTCCATATACATGACTTCGGGAGGCTGATGGCATGCTGTGATGTTGCTGCATCTACCAGTAAGTTTCCGTTGCTTAGCCACTTAATAAATTTTTTAGTTACAGACCTTTTTGTATATAGAAGGGAGATTAACTTCTCCAAGGCCCCATCTTCGAATTTTGTTGTGGTCTTCAGTCCAGAGACTAGTTTGATGCAGCTCCCCATGCTACACTAATCTGTGCAAGCTTCTTCATCTCCCAGAACCTACTGCCTTCTACATCTTTCTGAATCTGTTTAGTGTATTCATCTCTTGGTCTCCCTCTAAGATTTTCACCCTCCACGCTGCCCTCCAATACCAAATTGGTGATCTCTTGATGCCTCACATTATGCCCTACCAACCGATTCCTACTTATAGTCAATTTGTGCCACTAATTTCTCTTCTCCCCAATTCTATTCAATACCTCCTCATTAGTTATGTGATCTGCACATCTAATCTTCAGTATTCATCTGTAGCACCACATTTCGAAAGTTCTATTCTCTTCTTGTCTAAGCTATTTATCGTTCACATATCACATCCATACATGGCTACACTCCATACAAATACTTTGAGAAACGACTTCCTGACACTTAAATCTATACTCGATGTTAAGAAATTTCTCTTCTTCAGAAACGTTTTCCTTGCCATTGCCAGTCTACATTTTATATCCTCTATGCTTCGACCATCATCAGTTAATTTGCTCCCCAAACAGCAAAACTCATTTACTACTTTAAGCGACTCATTTCCTAATCTAATTCCCGCAGCATCACCCGATATAATTCGACTACATTCCATTATCATCGTTTTGCATTTGTTGATGTTCATCTTATACCCTCCTCCCAAGACTCTGTCCATTCCGTTCAGCTGCTCTTCCAGGTCCTTTGCTATCTCTGACAGAATTACAATGTCATCGGCGATCCTTAAAGATTTTATTTCTTCTCCATGGATTTTAATTTCTACCCCGAATTTTTCCTTTGTTTCCTTTACTGCTTGGTTAATGTACAGATTGAATAACACCGTGAATAGGCTACAACCCTGTATCACTCCCTCCCTTTCATGCCCCTCGACTCTTATAACTGCCATCTGGATTCTGTACAAATTGTAAATAAACTTTCGCTCCCTGCATTTTAACCCTGCCACCTTCAGAATTTGAAAGAGAGTATTCCAGTCAACATTGTCAAAAGCTTCCTCTAAGTCTACAAATGCTACAAACGTAGGTTTGCCTTTCCTTAATCTATTTTCTAATATAAGTTCAAATGGTTCAAATGGCTCTGAGCACTATGGGACTCAACATCTTAGTTCATAAGTCCCCTAGAACTTAGAACTACTTAAACCTAACTAACCTAAGGACATCACACACACCCATGCCCGAGGCAGGATTCGAACCTGCGACCGTAGCAGACTCGCGCTTCCGGACTGCAGCGCCAGAACCGCACGGCCACCGCGGCCGGCCTAATATAAGTCGCAGGATCAGTATTGAGTCATGTATTCCAACATTTCTACGGAATCCAAACTGATCTTCCTGGAGGTCGGCTTCTACTAGTTTTTCCATTCGTCTGTAAGGAATTCGTGTTAGTATATTGCAGCCGTGGCTTATTAAACTGATAGTTCTGTAATTTTCACATCTGTCAACACCAGCTTTCCTTGGGATTGGAATTATTATATTCTTCTTGAAGTCTGAGGGTATTTCGCCTGTCTGATACATCCAGCTCACTAGATGCTACAGTTTTGTTGCGCCTGGTTCTCCCAAGAGTGTCAGCAGTTCTAATGAAATGTTGTCTACTCTGGGGGCCTTGTTTCGACTTAGGTCTTTCAGTGCTCTGTCAAACTCTTCACGCAGTATGATATTTCCTATTTCATCTTCATCTACACTCTTTTCCATTTCCATAATATTCTCGTCAAGAATATCGCCCTTGTATAGGCCCTCTAAATAATCCTTTCACCTTTCTGCTTTCCATTCTTTTCTTAGAACTTGGTTTCCATCTGAGCTCTTGATATTCATGCGGATGGTTCTCTTCTCCAAAGGTCTCTTTAATTTTCCTGTAGGCAGTATATATCTTACCCCTTGCGATATGCGCCTCTACATCATTACATTTGTCCTCAAGCCATCCCTGCTTAGCCATTTTGTACTTCCTGTCGATCTCATTTTTGAGACGTTTGTATTCCCTTTTGCCTACTTTATTTACTGCATTCTTGTATTTTCTCCTTTCATCAATTAAATTCAATATCTCTTGTGTTACCCAAGGATTTCTATTAGCGCTCGTCTTTGTACCTACTTGATCCTCTGCTGCCCTCACTATTTCATCTCTCAAAGCTACCCATTTTTCATCTACTGTATTTCTTTCCCCCATTCTTGTCAATCGTTGCCTAAAACTCTCCGCGAAACTCTCTACAACCTCTGGTTCTTTCAGTATATACACGTCCCATCTCCTCAAATTACCACCTTTTTGTAGTTTCTTCAGTTTTAATCTGCAGTTCATAACCAATATATTGTGGTCAGAGTCTACATCTGCCCCTGGAAATGTCTTACAATTTGAAACCTGGTTCCTGAATCTCTGTGTTACCATTATATACTCTGTCTGATACGTTGTAGTATCGCCAGGCCTCCTCCATGTATGCAACCTTCTTTCCTGATTCTTGACCCGAATGTAGTCACCTGACCAGAAGTCTTGTTCCTCCTGCCACCGAACTTCACTAATTCTCACTGTGTCTAACTTCAACCTACCCATTTTCTTTTTTGAATTTTCTAACCTACCTGCCCGATTAAGGGATCTGACATTCCACGCTCCGATCCGTAGAACGCCAGTTTTCTTTCTCCTGATAACGACATCCTCTTGAGTAGTCCCCGCCCGGAGATCCGAATGGGGGACTATTTTACCTCCGGAATATTTTACCCAAGAGGACGCCATCATCATTTAATCATACATTAAAGCTGCATGCCCTCGGGAAAAATTACGGCTGTAGTTTCCCCTTGCTTTCAGCCGTTCGCAGTACCAGCACAGCAAGGCCGTTTTGGTTATTGTTACAAGGCCAGATCAGTCAATCATCCAGACTGTTGCCCTTGCAACTACTGAAAAGGCTGCTGCCCCTCTTCAGGAACCACACGTTTGTCTGGCCTCTCAACAGATACCCCTCCGTTGTGGTTGCACCTACGGTACGGCTATCTGTATCGCTGAGGCACGCAAGCCTCCCCACCAACGGCAAGGTCCACGGTTCATGGGGGGGGGGGGGGGGGGTGAATACAGGGTTATAAATACAAAATCAAATAGAGGTAATGCAGGAGTAGGTTTAATAATGAATAGGAAAATAGGAATGCGGGTAAGCTACTACAAACAGCATAGTGAACGCATTATTGTGGCCAAGATAGATACGAAGCCCACACCTACCACAGTAGTACAAGTTTATATGCCAACTGGCTCTGCAGATGACGAAGAAATTGAAGAAATGTATGACGAAATAGAAGAAATTATTCAGATTGTGAAGGGAGACGAAAATTTAATAGTCATGGGTGACTGGAATTCGAGTGTAGGAAAAGGGAGAGAAGGGAACATAGTTGGTGAATATGGATTGGGGCTAAGAAATAAAAGAGGAAGCCGCCTGGTAGAATTTTGCACAGAGCACAACATAATCATAACTAACTCATGGTTTAAGAATCATGAAAGAAGGTTGTATACATGGAAGAACCCTGGAGATACTAAAAGGTATCAGATAGATTATATAATGGTAACACAGAGATTTAGGAACCAGCTTTTAAATTGTAAGACATTTCCAGGGGCAGATGTGGACTCTGACCACAATCTATTGGTTATGACGTGTAGATTAAAACTGAGGAAACTGCAAAAAGGTGGGAATTTAAGGAGATGGGAACTGGATAAACTAAAAGAACCAGAGGTTGTACAGAGTTTCACGGAGAGCATCAGGGAACAATTGACAGGAATGGGGGAAAGAAATACAGTAGAAGAAGAGTGGGTAGCTTTGAGGGATGAAGTAGCGAAGGCAGCAGATGATCAAGTAGGTAAAAAGACGAGGGCTAGTAGAAATCCTTGGGTAGCAGAGCAAATATTGAATTTAATTGATGAATGGAGAAAATATAAAAATGCAGTAAATGAAGCAGGCAAAAAGGAATAAAAACGTCTCAAAAATGAGATCGACAGGAAGTGCAAAATGGCTAAGCAGGGATGGCTAGAGGACAAATGTAAGGATGTAGAGGCCTATCTCACTAGGGGTAAGATAGATACTGCCTACAGGAAAATTAAAGAGACCTTTGGAGATAAGAGAACGACTTGTATGAATATCAAGAGCTCAGATGGAAACCCAGTTCTAAGCAAAGAAGGGAAAGCAGAAAGGTGGAAGGAGTATATAGAGGGTCTATACAAGGGCGATGTACTTGAGGACAATATTATGGAAAGGGAAGAGGATGTAGATGAAGATGAAATGGGAGATATGATACTGCGTGAAGAGTTTGACAGAGCACTGAAAGACCTGAGTCGAAACAAGGCCCCCGGGGTAAACAACATTCCATTGGAACTACTGACGGCCTTGGGAGAGCCAGTCCTGACAAAACTCTACCATCTGGTGAGCAAGATGTATGAAACAGGCGACATACCCTCAGACTTTAAGAAGAATATGATAATTCCAATCCCAAAGAAGGCAGGTGTTGACAGATGTGAAAATTACCGAACTATCAGTTTAGTAAGTAGCAGCTGCAAAATACTAACGCGAATTCTTTACAGACGAATGGAAAAACTAGTAGAAGCCAACCTCGGGGAAGATCAGTTTGGATTCCGTAGAAACACTGAAACACGTGAGGCAATACTGACCTTATGACTTAGCTTAGAAGAAAGATTAAGGAAAGGCAAACCTACGTTTCTAGCATTTGTAGACTTTGAGAAAGCTTTTGACAATGTTGACTGGAATAAATTCTAAAGGTGGCAGGGGTAAAACACAGGGAGCGAAAGGCTATTTACAATTTGTACAGAAACCAGATGGCAGTTATAAGAGTCGAGGGACATGAAAGGGAAGCAATGGTTGGGAAGGGAGTAAGACAGTGTTGTAGCCTCTCCCCGATGTTGTTCAATCTGTATATTGAGCAAGCAGTAAAGGAAACAAAAGAAAAATTCGGAGTAGGTATTAAAATTCATGCCGGCAGCGGTGGTCTAGTGGTTCTAGGCGCACAGTCCGGAACCACGCGACTGCTACGGTCGCAGGTTCGAATCCTGCCTCGGGCATGGATGTGTGTGATGTCCTTAGGTTAGTTAGGTTTAAGTAGTTCTAAGTTCTAGGGGACTGGTGACCACAGATGTTAAGTCCCATAAGGCTCAGAGCCATTTGAACCATTTTTAAAATTCATGGAGAAGAAATAAAAACTTTGAGGTTCGCCGATGACATTGTAATTCTGTCAGAGACAGCAAAGGACTTGGAAGAGCAGTTGAATGGAATGGACAGTGTCTTGAAAGGAGGATATAAGATGAACATCAACAAAAGCAAAACAAGGATAATGGAATGTAGTCTAATTAAGTCGTGTGATGCTGAGGGAATTAGATTAGGAAATGAGGCACTTAAAGTAGTAAAGGAGTTTTGCTATTTGGGGAGCAAAATAACTGATGATGGTCGAAGTAGAGAGGATATAAAGTGTAGGCTGGCAATGGCAAGGAAAGCGTTTCTGAAGAAGAGAAATTTGTTAACATCCAGTATTGATTTAAGTGTCAGGAAGTCATTTCTGAAAGTATTCGTATGGAGTGTAGCCATGTGTGAAAGTGAAATATGGACGATAAATAGTTTGGACAAGAAGAGAATAGAAGCTTTCGAAATGTGGTTCTACAGAAGAATGCTGAAGATTAGATGGGTAGATCACATAACTAATGAGGAAGTATTGAATAGGATTGGGGAGAAGAGAAGTTTGTGGCACAACTTCACCAGAAGAAGGGATCGGTTGGTAGGACATGTTCTGAGGCATCAAGGGATCACCAATTTAGTATTGGAGGGCAGCGTGGAGGGTAAAAATCGTAGAGGGAGACCAAGAGATGAATACACTAAGCAGATTCAGAAGGATGTAGGTTGCAGTAGGTACTGGGAGATGAAAAAGCTTGCACAGGATAGAGTAGCATGTAGAGCTGAATCAAACCAGTCTCAGGACTGAAGACCACAACAACAACACAACCCTGTATTCACCTGACTAGAGGTCTTGTTCCTCCTGCCACCGAACTTAACTAATTCCCACTATATCTAACTTTAACCTATCAATTTCTCTTCTTAACTTTTCTAACCTACCTGCCGATTGAGGATCTGACATTCCACGCTCCGATCCGTAGAAAGCCAGTTTTCTTTCTTCTGATAACAACGTCCTCCTGAGTAGTCCCCGCCTGGAGATCCGAATGGGGGATTATTTTACCTCCGGAATATACACTCCTGGAAATTGAAATAAGAACACCGTGAATTCATTGTCCCAGGAAGGGGAAACTTTATTGACACATTCCTGGGGTCAGATCACAAGATCACACTGACAGAACCACAGGCACATAGACACAGGCAACAGAGCATGCTCAATGTCGGCACTAGTACAGTGTATATCCACCTTTCGCAGCAATGCAGGCTGCTATTCTCCCATGGAGACGATCGTAGAGATGCTGGATGTAGTCCTGTGGAACGGCTTGCCATGCCATTTCCACCTGGCGCCTCAGTTGGACCAGCGTTCGTGCTGGACGTGCAGACCGCGTGAGACGACGTTTCATCCAGTCCCAAACATGCTCATTGGGGGACAGATCCGGAGATCTTGCTGGCCAGGGTAGTTGACTAACACCTTCTAGAGCACGTTGGGTGGCACGGGATACATGCGGACGTGCATTGTCCTGTTGGAACAGCAAGTTCCCTTGGCGGTCTAGGAATGGTAGAACGATGGGTTCGATGACGGTTTGGATGTACCGTGCACTATTCAGTGTCCCCTCGACGATCACCAGTGGTGTACGGCCAGTGTATGAGATCGCTCCCCACACCATGATGCTGGTTGTTGGCCCTGTGTGCCTCGGTTGTATGCAGTCCTGATTGTGGCGCTCACCTGCACGGCGCCAAACACGCATACGACCATCATTGGCACCAAGGCAGAAGCGACTCTCATCGCTGAAGACGACACGTCTCCATTCGTCCCTCCATTCACGCCTGTCGCGACACCACTGGAGGCGGGCTGCACGATGTTGGGGCGTGAGCGGAAGACGGCCTAACGGTGTGCGGGACCGTAGCCCAGCTTCATGGAGACGGTTGCGAATGGTCCTCGCCGATACCCCAGGAGCAACAGTGTCCCTAATTTGCTGGGAAATGGCGGTGTGGTCCCCTACGGCACTGCGTAGGATCCTACGGTCTTGGCGTCCATCCGTGCGTCGCTGCGGTCCGGTCCCAGGTCGACGGGCACGTGCACCTTCCGCCGACCACTGGCGACAACATCGATGTACTGTGGAGACCTCACGCCCCACGTGTTGAGCAATTCGGCGGTACGTCCACCCGGCCTCCCGCATGCCCACTATACGCCCTCGCTCCAAGTCCGTCAACTGCACATACGGTTCACGCCCACGCTGTCGCGGCATGCTACCAGTGTTAAAAACTGCGATGGAGCTCCGTATGCCACCGCAAACTGGCTGACACTGACGGCGGCGGTGCACAAATGCTGCGCAGCTAGCGCCATTCGACGGCCAACACCGCGGTTCCTGGTGTGTCCGCTGTGCCGTGCGTGTGATCATTGCTTGTACAGCCCTCTCGCAGTGTCCGGAGCAAGTATGGTGGGTCTGACACACCGGTGTCAATGTGTTCTTTTTTCCGTTTCCAGGAGTGTATTACACGAGAGGACGCCATCATCATTTAACCATACAGTAAAGCTGCATGCCCTCGGGAATAATTACGACTGTATTTTCCCCTTGCTTTCAGCCGTTCTCAGTACCAGGACAGCAAGACCGTTTTGGTTAGTGTTACAACGCCAGATCAGTCAATCATCCAGACTGTTGCCCTTGCAACTACTGAAAAGGCTGCTGCCCCTCTTCAGGAACCACACGTTTGTCTGGCCTCTCAACAGATACCCCTCCGTTGTGGTTGCACCTACGGTACGGCTATCTGTATCGCTGAGGCACGCAAGGTCCATGGTTCATGGGAGGGATCTTCGAATGATAAGAATGAAATCGTGACAAGTTGAGTGTACCCAGATAAGATACGTTGCTTTTAAGCCGGCTCAGGAGGGCTATCCTCCAGTGCTCTCTTTGGGTGATGGGAATTTTAACTGCGAAACGGATCATCCGAGACCGTCGAGAGCGAGGGTTGGAGAACCCTTACAGAACTGAGGAGTGGCAGGGTTTGCGGGGGTTGCTCGTTAGCGACTGTTCCACATCACTAGCCACCCAGCGTACCGACATATAGCACACGATGAGAATGTTGATACGTTTTTGTGGTTAAAAAAAGCCAAGATCCCCGTTCCCTGTGGCACTCAGCGTTACACTACCACTACGCTGTACCATGGTGGCTGAGGTATGCCCAGAACTTGTGTTGACAGAAGACCGGCAGCGTTCACAATCCCCAGCTCAGGAGACATGGGTTCATCGCAAAGCCCGTATCCGAAAACGAAATCTAAGGTCCATGGGGTGCTCGCAATTTAAAACGCGCCGGGACGCTACCAACATTACTATCTAGAATGTTATTCAGTACTATGACAAAACATTATGGAACAGATGAATTGCAAACATCCATCCAAAGACTTCTAAGTTTTGATAACTCCAGTAGGAAGAAACAACTTAGGTTACAACCTAGACTCTTTTTCTTAATGAAAATGTATCACGGTTGTTGTACAGTGGGCATAGAGGAGCCTTGCCACGATTCGCGCGGCTTCCCCCACGGAGGTTCTAGTCCTCCCTCGCGCATGGTGTGTGTGTTGCCCTTAGAGTTAAATTAATGTAGATTAAGTAGTGTGTAAGCCTAGGGACCGATGACCTCAGCAATTTGGTCTCATAGGAACCTACCAGAAATTTCCAAATTTTCATGGTCATAGAATGGGAGGATCTATTGTTGATAACTATTTCTGAATCACTTTTACATGTTACGATTTAACAGCGATGACTGGAATGGGAACATCAACAACAGATATTAAAAGCTGTCCGCTGTTCGAAGACGATAATTTTGCTCTAAACACGGAATGAAGTTTGGAAAATAGCTCGGACCCAGCTCATACGGTAAGAAATGAACCCAAATGAAAAGACATCCTTTCTTACTTTCATGAATCCAGGGAATCTTACGGATGCGGGTACCGAAATGTTTAAGCACTGGACTTATAATCTAAAGGATTCTGTCTCCTATACCATACGGTCGCTTAACTTTACATGGTTTCCTCTGATGCATGCAAGTGGAAGGAGATATGTCTCCATCATCAAGACCACGTTCACATTTGCTCCCAAATCCTTGTACGGAGTGATCTGGATGTCGACGTGAAGATAAGTTCACACTTACCATTCCATTGGCTGATTTTGATTTGTCTGAAGCGGAAAAATGTGTTCAACTGAACAAACAATTGAGGGAAATATGAGTTTCCGTCCTTGTTAAAATTTCAATTAATAATTTATGACTACACTGCATACATTTGTTCCACACTACATGTTTCAGCTATGGCGAGTGTGATTAATGCCGGAAGGAGATTACAAATACGAGTTTCCGACGTTGTCGCTTTTTTTAATTATTAAATTATACCTACGCTGTACACATTTATTCTAAATTAAATGTTCCAGCTATTGTAACGTCGAACACTGTGAAACAGGAATAAAACCGAATAGATGAAATGAGAAGTAATATTTATGGAATAACCTATAACAGATAATGAAGCCAAGCATAACAAATCTAGTAAAATCCAAAAACAAAGTGGTTCAAATGGCTCTGAGCACTATGGGACTTAACATCTGAAGTCATCAGCCCTTAGAACTTAGAACTACTTAAACCTAACTAACCTAAGAACATCACACACATCCATGCCCGAGGCAGGATTCGAACCTGCGACCGTAGCGGTCGCGCGGTTCCAGACTGTAGCGCCTAGAACCCCTCGACCACTATGGCCGGCCAATTCTTTTTTTTTTCTGTCTGAACTCCGATTTATCTTATTTTATTATGACGATCATTCGTCCCTGTGTAGGTGTACGCCAACAAAATATTTTTACACTTCTGTGACAATGTGAGATTCAGAAATCATTAGACGATCCCGCAGCAACAAAAAGGCTTTGGTTTTAATGAATGGCATCCCAAATGGTACATCATATCAGTGGCACTCTCTCCCCTATTTCGCTACATTATAGAACCAGCGGTCCGTTTTTGAACTTCTTCGGTGTCCTCTGTCAGTTTATCTGATGCGGATGCCACAACGCACAGCGGTACTCCATAAGAGGGCGGAAGAGCGAAGTGTAAGCAGCCTCTTTAGTAGACCTGTCACATTGTCCAAGTGTTTCGTCGATTAATCGCAGTCTCTGGTCTACTTTCCCCACAACATTATCTACGTGACCATTTGAGTTTCAGGTAATTGTAACTGTAATCCTCAAATATTTAGTTGAATTTACAGCCTTGCGGTTTGTGTGTTTTATCCTGTTACCGAAATTTAGCTGATTCCTTTTGGTGTCTGTGTATGTTTGAGGTTTACGGGTGCCAAACAGCGTGGTTATCAGCGCCCATCCTTTTGGTACTTGGGGTGTGGTCCCTAAGGACACTCTGAAATCACAATCGAATTTAGTTGTAGCTGCCACACACTTCTTTATTACAAACACATTGATCATAATACATTCACAGTAACCATAATTACAACAAAGCTTGACTTATAGAACACAAAAATCTTTTAAGATATCTTCCGCATATCGTTTTCTTTCACCCACTTACATCAATTTAAACCATGTCCATGGATCGATCATTAAATCAGTATGACTGACAAAACACCTACTTGATCACTTACATGAAAACTCTTTTATCTGTCTTTTCATCACTTCCAAGTTCGGAATTCAACAGACAATAATGTTTTAAGGCTTCTTTGGCCAACTTTTCATAATTCAAACACAATATTCATAAAAGCATGCTCGTAAAGTATGACTAACATACCTATCCCAGTTAAAAGTTATGAGTTCAACAAGCACCAAAATTTTAAGGCTTACTCAGCCAACTTTTCCATTAATTAATAGAATGTTCATAAAATCCTGATTCATAAAATATGACTAACATGACTAACTCACATCAAAGTTCTGGGTTCAAGAAGTCCCAAAATGTATAAAGTTTACTTGACCAACTTCTGATTAATTAGAACAATAAATCTTGCATATACCAGGTTCGTATGATTTCATTACCTGACTATAACGAGAAGATATTCCCAAGAAAACTTACCACGGGCCGCTTCCACTCTACATGAGAATTAGTGATGGACGCGAGCACAATAAAAGATTTTAACCAATACAAGAAATTCACGGGGCAGGAAATGAAATTAAAAGGTACTCAACTTTGCACTGTGATTGAGCTCCAGAAACCATAACTCTCCAACGAAAAGATGGAATTACAGGACACTTTTTTTTCACTAGCTGCTTATATTTTATGACCCACCGTCTAATTTCTTATGATGGGTCGTATGTTGCCACTTAGCCGCTGTGACTGGGTCCGGGGTCCGGAGTGACTGAGAGTAACACCACACCGGCTCCCGTCCCCACTCACCGTTGCCCGTGTCCCGCCACGTGGAGGCGGGCTCTGTTTAGATACATTTGATATCTTTTTTTTGTGCAGCATTAGAAAAACTTATAACTAATACAAAATCAAGTAAGATATTAATAAACAAAATGAAATTAAATATTTAGAAAGAGGGAAGGAAGAGAACTGAATAGAGAAGGGATAGGTATAATATTGCCCGTCACCTGGTTGTGGGCGGCGGCCCGGATCTTGGAATGACCCTCAAGACGCTGGCCGCTGCTCACCATGCCTTCAACATCTACCATCCTAAAAACTACCTTAACTCGAAGAGATTAGGGTACGTTAAAGCTAGAAACTAAGACCTCCATGTCCAGCCTGCTAAACTATTTACGATATACAATAGAGAGGTAACTGATTTTGTGCTTGGCTCAAAGTTGCTAAGGAAACGGTACTTGTGGTAAAAGTAATAAGGTAATGACGCTAACGGTTTGTGTTGAGCCTACAAGGCTCCTAGTAGAGTACATCAGGCGCGAGCACCTCCCGGCCCCGCCGACAACACGACCTGAACGGTGGTTTTCCCCGATCTACCATAGGTATCAGTCGGGTTGGGCTCAAAATAGAGGAACCACAATTAAGATCCTTCCATCCAGGACGTGCGCCGCCTCTTACCAGGGGGGCGTAGGTCCCTTGAAGAGGTGCCTAACTTTAAGCTTCAGATCAGAAGTTGTTAGTGTAGTGGAGGTTGAGGTATAGGCTGTGTAGGTTGGTTGTACAAACAGTTCACGCTGAGCCAATGAGAATTACAGTGATACGTGGTGTGGCAGTTAGCACCTTCCGGCCCCGCCAGCAACACAGCCTGAGCGGTGGTTTTCCCCGATCTACCATAGGTATCCGTCGAGTTGGGCTCAAAAGAGAGGGACCACAATTAAGATCCTTCCATCCAGACTGTGCGCTGCCTCTTAACGGAAGGCGTAGGTCCCTTGAAGAGGTACCTAGCTTTAAGCCCTTATTAGACATGGAGATGCTGTTAACTATTAACATATAAGGTGCAATCGGTTTTTAGGATTGTGCGTGACTTGTGCACCTCTTGTCGGATTTCCACTCTGTTCTTTGAATTTGACTTGGTTGACACTATGGATCATCCGCGCTGGACGCTTCAATATCTGTGTTGGTGCCCTGGTCTGTATCTGTTTCTTCTTCATCACTCGTGGTGCTAATCATATCTGTGTCGCCCTGGGCATCGTGACGTCTGTTTGGACCGACTTGCCTTCGGTGGGGTCTGTTGCGCAAGTATTCTATTTGTTGGATCTTCGAGATTTCGTCCGTTAGTTTGATGAGTTCAGTCCACCTTTCCGGGTCGCGTATTATGGCATGTAGTTCGTTCTGTGTGTTCAGGCGATTTATGTGTACTGTGTGTCTTATGTTCGTGCGTTGTCCGCAGAAGAAGACAGTATGTTCAGGGGAACCTTCTTCCCTGCATGTGCATCTATTTGTTTGCTGCAGACTCACGCGGTAGAGGTGCGTGGGATAAGGGCCATGTCCTGTGATGAAATGTACCATACCGCGGCTGGGATCAATATGTTTTAGTTTTAGTCTTTCCCGGATGTCAGGGAAGAAGTTGTATACAAGGCAGCCCTTATCGCTGTTGGCCCACTCGCTCTGCCAGGTATCCACTCGCCATGCTCTGAGTTAGCGTGTTGTCTCAATCGGTACACCAGTGATCTGCCGAACCTGGTCTATCCTCCCCATCCTAAGCCAGTACATTGCTGCGCGGTACCTGATGGTGATATCTATGGGGAAGATTCCCATGACGACACATAGTGCGTCATTTGATGTTGTGTTGAATGCCCTGTTAGTCGAAGTAGAACACTTCTTTGGCCTAGACGTACAATTTTTCTGTTGGTTGAGAGATTTAAGCATAGTACTGACTCGAAGAGAGCGCAATGGTATGTTCGTGTCACTGGCAGGGGTAGTCTGAATTGTTCCGAATTTAGCCTAGCCAGTTTGTATAGTATCTTTTCAGCTACGTTTGTGCACATTCGCATGTGTTCGTGGAAGTTCAATCATTCATCGATGTATACCCTTAGATAGCGTGTGACTGCTAGTCTTTTTATGTTTGTGTCCCCGATTTTTACTATTGGGTTCCTGCGCAGGATACCGTTTAGCAATGTATAAGTTGTTTTGTTTCCTGCTATCTTTAATTTATTATCTGTGTACCATTGGGTTATTGTCCTAAGTGTTCCATTGGCTCTTTCTTCTAGCTGGGCACGGTTGTTTGCTGAAACTACGACGAGTAGATCATCAGCATAAGCGACAACTCTGTCTGTCAAGATGTGCTCCTCTAGTAACTGTAGGAGCGGTTCTATAACTATGTCCCAGAAGATGGGGCCGCAGATCGACCCTTGTGGACAACCTTTTGTAATTTGTTTAATCACTTTCTGGTTGTCCATTTGCCAAACGACCGTTCTGTCTCTGCAGTAGTCGATGAAACTATTATACAGAGACTCCGGTACCTGCAGGTGTCTGAGCCTCTTGAACAAGGCCGGCCACCAAAGGTTGTCGAAGGCACCTGAGATGTCTATCATAATTGCAAGTGCGTATTTGGAGGGTGTGTCGTGTACTATTTGGAGTGCTCTGTTAATTGTGTCGTCTATAGATTTCCCTTCCCTGAAGCCGTATTTCTGTGGTATCAGTCTCCGTAGTGTTCGATGTGCTTGTAGTCTTTTGCAGAGTAGTTTTTCTTGTACTTTACCGAGTGTATTGATAAGGCAAGTTGGTCTGTATGACTTGGGGTCTGATGAGTCTTTATCTGGAGTCTTTTTGATGATAACCACCTTCGAGGTCTTCCACACTGCAGGCACACGGCCCAGCCTTAATGCATCGTTTAACAACGTTGTGAGAAACGGGGTGATCTGCGGTGCAATTTGTTTCAGTACCTCAGAGTGGATACCATCCGGTCCAGGCGGCTTTTTGTTTTTGAGTTCTGAGATCGCTGTCGCCACTTCTTCCTGCGCAAATGGACAGGTGACGGTTGGTGTGGTGTATACTGTGTCTACTTCGCGTCTCAGTGCTGCATGTTGTGGTGTGTCTGTGTCTGCTATGTCGTCGGGCAGGGGTTTGCTCAGCAGGAACTCCGATGTGCGTCTCCAGCTCTTAGTCATCTCACCATCGTCCTGTCGCAGCGTTCCCAGAACCAGTGGGCTCTTAATTTTCTCTGTCACGATTCTGTATTGTTCCCCCCAAATGTTTAGTTGTGTTTGTGCTGCTACATGGCTGTTCCAATGGTCTTTCGTGGTCTTATTCAGCTCAAGTTTATATTTTTCCTTGGCAAGCCGGTAGTCGTGTAGTCGTAATTGTCTTTCTCTATCTGAAATTGCTCGTTGGTAAAGCTTACGTTTAAGTTTTGAGTCTTGTTTGAGTCGTGTTAATTGTGTAGTCCAGGGAATATTTTGGTGTTTTGTCATTCTTTGTGTGGGTATGCAGGTGTTCTGTGTGTGTGTGTGATGATATCTGTCAGCATGTGTGCTCTGTAATCAACACTGCCGGTGATATCTTGCGGTAGGTGCTCATGTATTTTTTGTCTGACCCTGTCCCAGTCTGTTTTGTCAAATAATAGTCTTTTTGGTAGTGTTTCTGTGTTGACGTTTGGTGTACCACTTAAGGTTAGTGTGATGATGTTGTGGTCGCTAGCACTGATCTGGTCATGTACGGTGCAGTCTCGTACGTGGTTGATGGCGGCATTAATAACGAGGGTGATGTCTATGTTTGATGAATGACCGTAGTGTCCGATGAGAGTCGGGTGATGTCCTTCCTTGTTGAATACGTGTAGTCTGTTTTCTTGGATGATGTCATTTATTATTCTACCTCTGTCGTCAGTTCTGTCTGAATGCCACAGGGTTGTTCTGGTATTTATGTCTGCACAGATGAGAAGTTTTTTGTTGCCAGCGTATTGCGCAACATCTCTGATGAGGTCTGCGTATGGCTTGATGCAATGATGTTAGTTGTAGTGAAATACTTTTGATGAGGTCCGACACGCTGTAAATGTGCCTGCGAAGTCATTAATTGCACTATTTCTCTAGTCGAAACACGAGAAAATTTTGTAGGACTGCTTCACTTCACTATTATCCATCACTGATCACTGTTTTTTCGTTCACTGGCGTGATTGTTCCCAATAGAACCGACAAAAAGACCGTAGTTGCGGGAGCGCGCGCGAGACACGTCCGTACGCGCTAGTGGTTAGGAGTTACAAATGCTTTAAAATTATATGAACTACTTGGTCAAAACCTAAGTGCAAATGTATTGAGCTACATGGCGCAGAGTGTTAGGTGTTAGTTAGTTACCCTTTAAAAAAAAAAAAAAAAAAGGCTGTTGCATTGTGCTCCATCTGTAAAGTTTTTAATATTGCAAAGACCTTAGGAATTACAGGACAGTAACAATATAACTCGAGACGTGGAGGGGGGCAAGGCCTTAAATATCACTCTGCCACCGTGGTAGTCCGATCCTAGTTTGCTCACGCCTACCACTGCCAATTATCTGCAACATAAAACACATCAGCGGCAGACACTATTCTGAGGCGTGAGATACACAATCCTAACTGCACAACTAGTTATCAAAATCTTTCAGTGATATACTCTACAAATGAAACCAACAGAACTAACCTCCGTGACGTCCTTCGGTAGTAATGGTTTTAAAATTTGGTTAGCCAATCCCTTAAAACCATCACTATAACAATGGCATAAAAGTTAGGATAGCAAGAATAATCTCGGCGCACGCTTAACAGCTAGACTAAAATATTAACATAACAGTTAGAATGGGAAGAATATTTCATATCAGCTTTGAACGCCAAACACATACTTACGCACTACTTAGTTACAATTCTAGCTACGTGTTTAGCCACGCTTCATGTCTGTTTGGTGGTCGTCGTTACACTTCCTTAACTGCCGTCAAGGTATCAAGTGACGACGCAAAATTCAGTGATAAGCAACTGGTAGAAGTCCAAATGGTTTTTCAGTACAATGGAATATTTAGTTAATATGAACACCACCCACCGAAGCAACTCGACGACTCCAATTTATTCGGCCTGTGTAACTTGTAACCAACTCGACGGAACTTGTCCTTGCAACCTCGAGGAAATCCCCATCACCATGGGCAGAAGATTTGCAGTGTAAAACTCGCAATAGCGGCTGGCCTCGCTCCTTCGTCGTGCCGACTCGGTCTCTCGCCGTACTGCATACAAACACACTCCCACGTCACTCCACCTCACACCGTGGATCCCCCTCACTCCAGCCCCCAGCAGAGCGCGCGCACTGCAGTTAAGATCCCCCGTCGCCAAAGATGTGAAGAAGAGAAATGAGCATCGAAGTCGACTCAGCGATGAAAAGACAATCGATGGAAACTGGCGCCAGCAACGCACCAGCTCAGTACTCATTTGTATAACTTGACATTCTTCATTATTTACAGTCAATTGCTACTTTTTGCTTCGTACAGATATCTTGTCTGAATAGTTTTGCAACTTGTTTTTATCACCTGATGGCTTTATAGAAAGGTAAACGGCAGCATCGTCTACAATCAGTCTAATAGGGCTGCTCAGACTGTCTCCAAAATCGTTTATGTTGACAGAAACAGCAGAGACCCTATGATGCTTCTTTGGGGAACGCCAGATATTACTTCCACTTTAGTGGATGACTTTCCGTCAGTTACCATACATTGTGACGTTTGTGGAGGGAAATTATGAATCGAGTCACACATATTAGACGATATTCCTGAGGCACTAAATCTGATTATAAGTCGGTTATGAGGAGGATTTCTGGAAACGTAAAAATATGAAAACAATTTGACGTCCCCTGCCCGTAACACTCAGTACTTATGAGAATAGAGAACTAGTTGTGTTTCACAAGAATGATATTTTCTGAAACAGTGCTGGTTGTTTGTCAGTAAATCGTTTTCTTCGAGGTGACTCAAAATGTTCGAGCACAGTATATGTTCCAAAATCCAACTGCAAATCGACGTTGGCGACATGATTCTGTAACTCAGCAGATTACTCCTATTTCCTTTCATGGGTATTAGTGTGACTTGTGCAACTTCCCAATCATTAAATACGGATCATACGACGCGTGGTCGGTTGCATATAATTGCTAAGTAAGGAGCTATTGTATCATCATAGTCTGAAATGAACCTGTTTGGTATACAGTCAGGACCGGAGGCCTTGCTGTTATTAAGTGACTGAAGCTGCTTCGCTACATCGAGGATATGTCTTCGTAATTTACTCATCTTGGCAGTTGTTCTTGATTCGAATTCTGGGATATTTACTTCTCCTTCTTTAGTGAATGAATTTCGGAAACTGTTTAGTACCTCTGCTTTAGTTCCACTGTCATCCGGAACATCGCCATTGTTATCGCACAGTGAGGGTATTGATTTTGTCTTTCCGCTGATGTACTTTACATATGACCGCAATCACTTTGGTTTTACTGCAAGATTTCGAGACAGAGTTTCGTTTTGGGAAGAATCTAGCATTGAAGTTCGCGCAAAGTTTCGGGCTTTCGCAAGACTTTTAAATTTGTCTTGCTTTTTTCGTTTCTTCTGCAACAGTGTTCTGATCTCTTTCATGTACTGTTGGGGATCACTACCATCGCCTATCAGTTTGTTTCATTTATACCTTTCAGTTGCTGTGATACTATTACTTTGAGCCGGCCGCGGTGGTCTAGCGGTTCTCGGCGCTCAGTCCGGAGCCGCGTGACTGCTACGGTCGCAGGTTCGAATCCCGCCTCGGGCATGGATGTGTGTGATGTCCGTAGGTTAGTTAGGTTTAAGTAGTTCTAAGTTCTAGGGGACTGATGACCATAGATGTTAAGTCCCATAGAGCTCAGGGCCATTTGAACCATTTTATTACTTTGAATTTATACCACATTGGGCCTACACATACATAGTCAGATTTGAAAGAGTGGAACCTTTATGTTGGGAAGGCGTCAGGCGGATTTTTATCTGTTTTTTTAAATAGATATATTTTGCGTTTATTTTTGCTAGATATTAAAGTTACTACATTTACTCTCGCTGCAACAGCCTTGTGGTCACTGATGCCTGCATCTGCCGTCATAATCGCTGTTTGCTTAGGGCTGTTTGTTGCAAAGAGGTCAAGTATGTTTTCGCAACCATTTATAATTCAACTAACAGTTGGTGATTTGAAAGCTGGCACCTACGTTTTCAGATTATCTGCGTATCCAGTTATGCTGGCCAGTGATGCAACATATGTAGGGATCGTATGAACCCGTTCCGCATCAACTACAGCCTGAAGATGGCGCATTGAAGCCCCGAGACTGGTTGTAACAAAATAAATAAAATAAAACCATAAGGACAGCAGTATGTGTTTCTTTTTATTTTCTCAAAATAGCCTTAACGTGATTCAAGGAGCCCTCTGCCAGACACTTAAGTGTAATTTATTGAATACAAAAAAAAATTCTGATTAACCCTCAAATTCCATTACACAATTTAAAGTTTGGTAAATAGATCGGTTGCTTTCCACAACCATCTTCAGTTCGTTCAAATCGTAAAAAAGAGTTGAATATCCACTGACGAACATCATAATTAACACCATTCATGCGGTTACATGCATTCATATTATGGAGTAATACGTTATTAAAAGCACCATCGAAAGCAAGCCAGATTGCAAACCACAGTCCCGCAAGATGGAGGTAATAAGGAAGGAAAATGGCCAGTTGCATAAGTAAAAGTACCATCAGATGCCCATTATGTACAACTGTACTCCAGTTATTACAGTGAGAAATATATACGCAAAGGTAGCAAGTAAAGCTGCTCCATAGCCTGTCTTACAAAGGATTGATCCATCGTGGCGGATGAAATAGTCGTCATTAGAAATGTGCACAAATTAAAAATGGTTCAAATGGCTCTGAGCACTATGCGACTTAACTGCTGAGGTCATTAGTCGCCTAGAACTTAGAACTAATTAAACCTAACTAACCTAAGCACATCACACACATCCATGCCCGAGGCAGGATTCGAACCTGCGACCGTAGCGGTCACGCGGTTTCAGACTGAAGCGCCTTTAACCGCACGGCCACACTGGCCGGCCACAAATTAAAGATTAAAGATTAAAAGTAAAGCGCAACCAGTATGGCAAAACTCGTCAAAACGAGTCTTGCCAGAGGAAAGGTGTCGGTTTGTAGAATGTCGGATGGCCTGATTCTTTTCCACGCGTTTCTGTGAACAGCATGTGTGTGTGTGTGTTTGTGTGTGTGTGTGTGTGTGTGTGTGTGTGTGTGCGCGTGTGTTTGTGTGTTAGTGTGTGTATGTCGTAGAACTCGGAAATGTCAGTAACACCCAAGCTGTTTTTGTAGGCATCTGCGGAGCATTGCATGTCTCATGAAGTTCCACAGAGTCAATGTTATTCCTGCGGTTGGCGCTGTAAGTGGGTCGCGACACGAGTATTCACTCAGAACTTGGTGCCGCTGGCGGGACAGCGGATCTGCGTAAACAGAGCGACTGCCTGGCGCTACAAAAGCGTGCGTTTAGCCGCTATTCCCGCGGCTTACTTGCCGAGAGTACACTGGAGTGACGGTGCGGAAGTGAAATAACATTTGCCCTACTTCATTCTAGATGCACTTGTCAGTAAAAAGTGGAATCTGCCCGTATGGAAAGGAAGAGGCCGCAAAGGAGAGAACTTGACTTATTTGAAACAGTCTAGCACTGTATCTTCTAACCACCATAATCATCATCACGACTATCGGACGAATACTTCTCACAAACTTCTCTCTGGATTAAAGGTTTCAGCTTCACCATCCTTCTCAGTTCCACATGTTACCTAGTGTCATACACCTTGCGCTACCCGTCCGCATAGCTGTGAGTCTTAAAACGCCGCTTTCGGTACAGGGAGGTCCGTCGCCCGAAGATCGAATGCGCCCCGCGGAACAGATCTGCCAGGCGGATTAATAATGAGGGTCGCTGTATCGGCCAACCTCGATATCGTTTGTAGGCAGTCTCACACGTATCACCACTTTAGTACGAACCTGTTATTCAAGTCCCGCCTTACCTACGCTATTCTGAAATATTCATAAAATTTTTGTTCCTTTTCACCACAACACTGCATGCAATCAAAGGGGTATTCCATGCAGTGGAACAGCTGTGGACACCACTTAAAGTAATTATGCGAAATCCGTGCATAAGCAATCCGACCCTGCACCGATGCGGATCAAAGACACAAGAGAAGAAGAAGATACATGCACATTACTCTATATTAGAAAACTTTCCGTTTCAGAAACAACGGAAGCTCTATTTACTTTCCAATAGCACGAGGCCATTTCTAACTAATCTTCTTCTTTTTTCCTGGCCATCCAGTGCCTGTCTTCGGCACCCTA
This sequence comes from Schistocerca piceifrons, assembly GCF_021461385.2. NCBI lineage: Eukaryota > Metazoa > Arthropoda > Insecta > Orthoptera > Acrididae > Schistocerca > Schistocerca piceifrons. The sequence continues at coordinate 426,636,534 of NC_060138.1, forward strand.
AAATCTAAAACCTCATCAGCCGTTTCAAAAACTTCGTTGTTAATAATTACGGTTATCTTTCCCGTACGGAATTTATATCTTGTTTCAGTTTCATTGCCGGCCGCGGTGGCAGAGTGGTTCTAGGCACTGCAGCCCGGAACCGCGTGACTGCTACGGTGGCAGGTTCGAATCTTGCCTCGGGCATGGATGTGTGTGATGTCCTTAGGTTAGTTAGGTTTAAGTAGTTCCAAGTTCTAGGGGACTGATGACCTCAGAAGTTAAGTTCCATAGTGCTCAGAGCCATTTGAACCATTTTTTTAGTTTCACTTCGGTATTTAGAAATTTTGTCTACGGGTCCTCCCGCACAATCATGCCAACCACTCATTTCCATTCATTTCCATTAAAAGAAAGAAACATCGTCAGAACAGACTTTGAACGCCTAACGGTAGCGATCAGCTCTCGTGTTGTCCTCAGACCTAAGACGTCACCGGATGCGGATACAGAGGGGCATGTGGTCAGTACACCGCTCTCCAGGCCGTTGTTGGTTTTTGTAACCGGTGTTGCTACTTCTCAGTCAAGTAGCTCCTCAATTAGCCTCACAAGTGCTGAGAGTACCCCTCTCGCCAACAGCACCCGGCAGAGCCAGACGCTGACCCATTCAAGTGCTAGCGATGTCCGACAACAGCGATTACAGCTTTAACATGTTATATTTTTAAAAATATTCGGTTAAATACACTACGTGATCAAAAGTATGCTGAAAATGACTCACAAGTTCGTGGCGTACTCGATCGGCAATGCCGCAGTTCAGTTATTCTTGATGTCAGCTTCCACTCTCGCAGGCATAAGTTCAGTCAGGTGCTGGAAGGTTTCTTGGGGAATGGCAGCCCGTTCTTCACGGAGTGCTGCACTGAGTAGAGGTATCGATGTCGGTCAGTGAGTCCTGGCACGAAGTCGGCTTTCCAAAACATCCCGAAGGTGTTCTACATTATTCAGGTCAGGACTCTGTGCAGGCCAGTCCATTACAGGGATGTAATTGTCGTATAATCACTTCGCCACAGGCCGTGAATTATGAACAGTTGCTCGATCGTGTTGGAGGATGCAGTCGCCATCCCAGAATTGCCTTTAAACAGTGGGAAGCATGAAGGTGCTAAAACATCAATGTAGGCTTGTACTGTGATGGTGCTACGTTAAATAACAAGTGGTACAAGCTCCCCATCATGAAAAACGCGACCACACCAAAATACCACGTCCTCCGAATTTTACTGTTGGCACTACACACGCTGGCAGATGACCTTCACCGGGCATTCACCATACCCACACCCTGCCATCGGATGGCCACATTGTGTACCGTGATTTGTCACTCCACACAACGTTTTTCCACTATTCAATCGTCCAATGTTTACGCTCCTTACACCAAGCGAGGCGTCGTTTGGCATTTACCGGTGTGATATGTGGCTTACGAGTAGCCGTCCGACCATGAAATACAAGTTTTCTCACCTCCTACCTAACTGTCGTAGTACTTGCAGTGGACTCTGATGCAGTTTGGAATTCCTGTGTGATGGTCTGGGTAGATGTCTACCTATTACACATTACGGTCATCTTTAACTGTCGGTGGTCTCTGTCAGTCAAGAGACGAAGTCGGCCTACACGCTTTTGCACTGTAGTTGTCCCTTCACGTTTCCACTTCACTATCACATCGGAAACAGTGGAGCTAAGGATGTTTAGGAGTGTGGAAATCTCGCGTACAGATGTATGACACAAGTGACAACATCTCACCTGACCACGTTCGAAGTCCATGAGTTCCGCGGAGAGCCCCATTCTACTATCTTGCGATGTCTAATGACTACTCGCAGTAGGTGGTAGCACTATGCGCCTAATACGAAATACGTTTGTTTTTTAGGGCGTCCGGGTAATTTTGATCACATAGTGCATCTATATGGTATATCGCTCCAGAAAGATTGGGAAACATGGTACCTCCTTGATCGTTCAACAGAAATAGGGGAAATTTTCAAAACTGCCACACTAATCGAATTTTTATAGCAACTCGGGAGACAGCCCACTTGTGATGTTAACTGAACGTAGAAGTCAGCTACCACAAGGTTGTTAGGTAGAAATATATTTCTGTTTAGCAAATGTCATATGAAAACTGTTGTGTGCGCCGTCACACATGGTACAAAGCTATAACTACACAAGGCGTCATCAGCCAGTAATTTTTAGGCGTTGTGCCACATAGATCTGAAAAGTAGCCATACAAGTGGTGCACGTAACAGGCACCGTATTATGCTTCTGCGAAAAGACATTTGACATTGACTACTTGATTCATCCAGCCAGGAGAGCGTAGGCGACGATTCTTCCACCGATCACGGATCAAAGCGGCCGCTCATAATTCACTCAACCAGTTGCTGACCAGTTGCCGAACAGTTCCAGTAGCGACCAGTTGTCACAAAAGTCAATAACAATCAGTTGCTGCAGGCACAGCCCAGCAGCTATCGTGGAGTGATTATCGGACAGTTAACGCCAGGTATGAAAGTGTTTGTTCGAACTGAGCTTGAACTACAAACTGTCCATGGCAGCCCAGATTTAACTACTACATTAATTACTCATCACTTACGTTAGATTAGTGTTGATATCTGACAAAACTAGCTGCAAACGTGACAGCATCCCACTTACGCAAAGCAGCTGCATTTCTGTGGCAAGGGGCTCACTTCTTCTACCTTTTATGCTGCCCGCCGAAACAATTTGGTAGGTATCACAAAAATGCTATCAGAAGCTGTCTGTTGAGTCAGTAGCAGATATTAAGCTATTGGAAGGAGAATTTGGTGAATCTCTGACAAAGTTGAGTGGTAATTCATACGCTACCTAGGGCTACATACGCTCTTGCCATGAAAAAATTGTTCAACAACAATATTAGAAACTTTTCAACAACATTAAAATCTTTTATAAAACCATAGAGAGCTGCATGGCAGAACCAAATGAAGCTGAACAGTTGCTTCCAAAAACCGAATGAAATCAAAAGAAGTTTGAGGACAGATATCCGAAATGTGTTCAGTGAATGCAGAATTAGAAAAAATTGTCCCACAGACTTTCAGTCATCGGATCATGTCTGTCCAAATGTCGGTTAATCATCCTGCCATCGTAATGGAAGGTAATAAAATCTAAGCTGAATTATTAAATTCAGGAACCACTTCACGGAAGATGTTCAGAACACAATTTTATGACATGTATGCTAAAATGACTTACTCAGACAAAAGACGCAGCAGTCATGGACTGTGCGGCTGGTTCCGGCGGAAGTTCGAGTGCTCCCTCGGGCATGTGTGTGTGTGTGTTTATCCTTAGGATGCTTTAGGTTAAGTAATTTGTCAGCTTATGGACTGATGACCTTAGCAGTAAAGTCCCATAAGATTTCATACACATTTGAACATTTTTGAACAGACATAAGGGAAAATGACTCAAATCGCTCGATAGAGGAAGCTCTAGATGGCCTGATGGTGGGCCCGTTGGACCTTACTGAGTATGCAATGGAACGACCTCTAGAATCGGTTTACTGTAAGTCGCTGGAGCAACAGATTGTACCATATAACTGGAACAGACGCAGGTCCTTCCAGTTTGTAAAAAAATATTACATAGCCGACGTAGTGAATTACATTTCTGTCGCATTGACGTCCATTTCTTCTATAATTATGGAAAATAAATTGTGGTCAAATACGATGACTTTTCTGGAGACAAACAATTCCTGTAGCTTCCACGATCACTGGTCATATGGAAACCAGTGTACTCTGCTTATTTGCGACATCCTGAAGGTAGCAAGCTCCAATTGATAACGAGTTCCATAACTTTCTGGTGTACAGACAGGGGTGTTCGACCTCTGCGATAACAAGTGAAGCTGGTTGTGATAGGATATGACGTATGGCAATCATCTTCCAGAGCGTGGGTGCATTGGACTGGTCCCAGTAGTCGGACAGCGGATCTTCTGTCAGAATTCTGGCAGTATATAAACAACCATTTCGATTGTACTCTGCTTCAATTTGTCCTTTTATCTGCCAACAAATTACATCCAACGGCATCAAGTTCCTTGCATAGCAATCACTAAAATGCTGATACTTTGCGACTAGTCCGTCTTATATATTGTATTTTTGTCCTATTAATATCGTTTTGATATGCCAAATGCCGCCAAAACTTTTATACTGAGCTACGTAAGCTGCTGTTCAGCGTCTACGGTCACTAGGCACTTCACCTGCCACGTATGCGATCGTAGCCAGCGACCATGACTCTGAAATGGATCGTACTTTTTGCCTGCGCAGCAGCCTTCGGCAAACACAAAATCTTTAACGTGTAGCTTAATGTAATATTTGCAATGTTATTACGTTGGCAGATAACGATAATAGTATCACTGTTTGTCTAATTTGAACAGTGTGCGCTTTACTTGGATTATTGTTAGAAAAAAAGACCTGTCGACTACTGATCTCAAAGTTACTGGGGGATGTAGGAACCAAGAATTCAACAGTGCCTAGCTTTGATGTCGTTTTGATACCACGGTTACATCAGCCGGTCTAACAGTTATTCTTCACAGGCTCTCTGAAATACAATGGCATCCAAAATTAAAGTAATAAAAGTAAATTTGCCACGTTGCGTTTATTTTACCAAAACAACATAATTAGATGATAGTAAAGTAGAAACAATATAAAAAATACGGAACGCAAACAACTGCAACATGCATACAGGTGGACAGATATGTTCTTCGTTTTTTTCGACTTTCCAGATTTGCTCACACATTCGGACAACTGGTTCATGTGCTCAGTATGGGGAGTGATCAGCTCTGGCAGCAGTGCAGGCCTGAGAACGAAGGGACATAGTGTGAATGATGTCATCAGCCTCATGTTGAGGCAGTAACGCCAATTTGTCTTGAAGAGATGTTCGTAACCTTGGAGAGCAATTGGTGGTTTCTGATGTGATGAAAGCAGCACATTCGGACAACTGGTTCATGTGCTCAGTATGGGGAGTGATCAGCTCTGGCAGCAGTGCAGGCCTGAGAACGAAGGGACATAGTGTGAATGATGTCATCAGCCTCATGTTGAGGCAGTAACGCCAATTTGTCTTGAAGAGATGTTCGTAACCTTGGAGAGCAATTGGTGGTTTCTGATGTGATGAAAGCATTCCAGACGTGCTCTATGGGATTCAAATCGGGAGACCGAGCACGCTACGCCATGGGTGGAATATCTTCCCAGAAAACATCAGCCACCTGTGCTCTGTGAGGTCGAGCATTATCGTCCATCAATACGACGTCTGGACCCACAGCACCTGGCAACAACCGCAAATGAGGTACCAAGATCTCGTCACAATACCTGACAGCAGTTAAACCTTGCCGATTCACCCGTACAATTCCATGAAGAGGAATTCAAGTGGTAAACCATATTCCTGTTCACACCATTAGGGGTCCTTCTCGATCTCGGTTGGGTCTCGAAATCATGTTCCACGTTCTCTCCAGATGCGAATCCATCGAGAATCACTCTTCAGGTCAAATCGGAACTCATCTATGACAACAACATTTGTCCATTGTTCGACCGTCCAGGTGGAGTGTTGATGACTCCATTCTAGACGTTCCCTTCTGTGAAGACGCGTCAGAGATAGACAAACAGCATATCTCCGACAGTAAATACCGCCATGCATAAGCATTCTGCATACCGTTTGCCTCAGTCGATGTTGCGAGCTCACATGCCTGCCCTTACAGCGCGGAGTGGCCTCGCGGTTTTAGGCGTCATGTCACGGACTGCGCGGCCCCTCCCGCTGGAGGTTCCAGTACTCCATCGGGCATGATGTGTGTCCTTAGCTTCCCACGCCCGGGTTCCCGGGTTCGATTCCCGGCGGGGTCAGGGATTTTCTCTGCCTCGTGATGGCTGGGTGTTGTGTGATGTCCTTAGGTTAGTTAGGTTTAAGTAGTTCTAAGTTCTAGGGGACTGATGACCATAGATGTTAAGTCCCATAGTGCTCAGAGCCATTTGAACCATTTGTGTCCTTAGCATAAGTTAGTTTAAGGTAGTTTTAGTAGTGCGTAAGTCTAGGGAACGATGACCTAAGCAGTTTGGTCCCTTAGGAATTACCACATATTTGAACATTTGGTCCTCTCTTCTGAGGTCACACGTGGTCGGCCTAGCCCTGGACTTCGTGATACAGTTTCGGTCTCTATAAACTGTCGCCACATCCTAGAGAGAACATAACGATGCAGATTAAGCCATCAGGTCAAATCAGTTTGCGTGGGTCTACCGAGAAAATACTACATCGTTTCATAGGTGCCCTAACGTCATCGTTGGTATGGTTGTCCGATGACCGGAATGTCACCTTCAGTGCAGAACACGATCGTAAGGACATCTGGTTGACAGTTTGTATGATTCTATCATGAATTACACACAGGACGGGGAAATACCGGTTTGTTGCTTTAATTTTGGACACCAGGGTAAATGTTATAACTATGTTTTACAGTCGCCAAGTTCTGGAAATAGTGTATTGTATTAGCTCTGAAAATAATATTCAGCTTTGATTTGTACTAAAATTTCAATACGGAAGCAATAGTGCCGCTCCTGATACCTCGCTTAGGCAGCCATTTTTAAAAACTCAGTTTAAATGTTACTGAAAGTTATGCTTCAGAAAATGAATTTGCATTCAAAAACTACTTAATGGACGTACTTAAAACTTCCGTTTTATTTGTAAAGATAAGATAAAAATTTTCTACGTTAAATCCCAACAAATAATTTTTTTTAATGTAACAAGAAATTTCTCCCAAAATATTTAATGCAAATATGTTAAGTTACATCAATTGTAGCTTTCTGTGTGCCTTGCTGTAGAGATACACATATAAAATGATCAGAGAGATTATACGAACCCGCCGTATTTGTAGTAATTGCGTTATATAGTTGGTATAAGTGTAGCAATGACGTGGAGCGCGCCAAGAATGAGAAGCGCGCACTTCAGTACACAAAAAGACAAGAGGTGAAAACGTTGCTACTATGGCGTCGCTGCGGAACATCGTTTCTCTGTATGTCCATAGGTCACACACAACTGTGCTGTAAGACCGGTTGGAAATCGCAGAAATACTACATGGATCTGAGCGGAGATAAAAGTTTTTTTTTTTTTTTTTTTTTGGTGAAGTGAAATTCAGTAGTTAAAGTTGTATAAAGAGTAACTAAGCAGTATCATGGTTTTGTATGCACGGAAGACTACACAATGAAAGTGCTAGGAAATGGTGAAGGCGTTTTCACCCTGCAAATAATAATTACAAGTTGCAAATAGGCATACGCATAAGAATACTTCAAAAGGAATAAAAACGGTAAAGCTGGTACCTCAAGAGGAATAATAGCAAAATAATTGTAGCTTTCACTTCCAGCAGCCCTATGTCTAACTCCATCATTACGTGAGAATTGTTAGAAACTATAATCAAACACCACGTCAGCTACCGAGGTGAGAACTTTAAGTTTTGGTTATCTATAGAGGTGGGTTTAGTTTTGATAATAATTATTCTTTGGGAAATATACAGTAATAGGCTACATCTTTCTACATCTTTTGTGATTCATAATCACTGTAAAGCTGTCTTGGCTCAGTTAACGTCATTATGTCCTTAAATATTTTAGCTGTGAAATCTGAACTTAGGATACAGAAGAAAGAGCCATTTGTGTTTTCTAGAGCGCATCAGTTGACAAAAATGCTCTGTGAGTTGTATAGGTTCTTTAGAGAGACATTTAATGAGAAAAACTACACTAGCTTCTAAACTCATGTTTTATTGGTATTACTGAATTGGAGGCAAATAGCAGTTTCTAGATTTGCAGATAAAAGCTTCATGAAATTTGTGCGTAACAGTTGTAACAAAAAATGAATAATTTTCTTACGGAATTAAAATATTAAATAATATGAGTTTATTTCATAACTTTAGTAACAAGCTGAAATTAACAAAAGTATTGAAACTTCCTGGCAGATTAAAACTGTGTGCCGGACCGAGACTCGAACTCGGGACCTTTGCCTTTCGCGGGCAAGTGCTCCACTTGCACATGAGGTACAGGAAAGCTACTGTCTACGTTTGTCTGTGTTTTTGAAAACGGGAGGCGAGTAAGTCTGTTGAAGAGCAGCTTAAGGTAACAGCTACAAAATGCGAACTTTACTTTTTCCAGATGATTTGTTTCCTCCGACATCACCATTGCCTATTATCATGCCCAGTACTACTTCAGTGTAGTGCTTTGACATCCATATAAAAACGAAGTAATGGAGGACATTAAATGATCCATTCGTCTAGGAGCTCTGTATTTTCCAAAGAGTTGCAATACGACTGATGCACGAATAGACCCGTAAATTCACCAAGTTCGCATTTTTCACTTAAATGATGTACTGTGAGTGCCACTGGTCAGAGAGCATTCGTTCAAGTGGTAGTGGAGTTCACTTCATACCTTGTCATCCTGTCAGTCATCATTGCAGCAGCACTGATGCATTCTTTGAGCTGATACAATGTCAGTGGCAGTGTAGGTACGTAAACAAGGTCCTTAATATGACCCTAAAGGTAAAGGATACAAGATTGGCCAAGGGAACAGAGCCGCATCGTATTTATCACTACGCTCAATCCAACGTCGATCAGGTAGCTCCCACGACTGGGGTACCCCTTCTTGCTGGAGGATGAAATTCTCGGAATCAGCAGTCGTTTATGGAAAGAACCACAACTGCCACATATCAAGGTAAAATGTATGCGTGACAGTCTCCTTACAGAAGAAAAACGGCCCATTCAGCTTCTTCTGCAACACTACACAGGAAACATTAATCTCTCAAGAATCTCGTTTATATGCCACAATTTCGAGAGGATTTTCTGTGTCCCACACTCTGATACTGTGGTAGTTAACATATACAGGTAAATGAGAGCTTGCTTTGTCGCTGAATATCAACTTGGATAAGAAATGTTCATTCTCATGTTCCTCTTGCCTTGTGAGGCAAAATTGAAGGCACAGGTCATAGGCTTTCGGTTATAACTGTTGAACGAGCTTCAGCCGTTGCAAATTTTCCACACGCACTGCAGCGGTAATCCAAATCCATGGCTTTCGTGGATCATTGATTTTCTGGACTGCACACGGTAGGGATGGCGGTTATCACTGAAACAACCGGTATCCGATTATATCTTTTTTTTCACGTAATTTTAACGTTATTGTTAAAACCAATTAAAATAATCAGTTCCTGAAATAACCGATTTTCAGTTTCTTATTACTATTGTTTTCTGTAGTAAGTGTAGCAATTGCACAAAGATCGAAAAATTTTGACTCACTCAGTTTCAATATACATGAATCAAAACACTGAATTAAAGTAGCAAATAAGAAAAACTTAATCCGTCCATAGTTCGATGCTCTTATCGAAAAGTGGTAAGTAGTCGAATACTGCACAAAATCACCAGTATTCTCTTATTGATTTAAGTTTTTTTTTTTTTTTTTTTTTTTTTAACTCTGCTCAAAATTCATGACGTAATCGGATATCATATCACTGTTTAGGCATTACGAATGGTGAGTGCTAAACGATAAAAACTGGATTGACATGGTAATATCAAAGTAAGGACTGCCTCTGAGTCACTAGTCAACGATCTCGGTTTCCAGTTTGCCATAGTAGTTCGCCGGTCTCGTTACTGTTCTCACACTGACTTGCTGTAATGAAAATAGCCTCCTCGGAACTTTCACATGTTAATCGAAATGTTCGGTTGCAAGAAAATTTTGGCCAGACACAGATTCATTCCCTAACTTAAAGGATATATTTCTCATCTTAGATACTTCTGAACATATATGATTGCCAAAAAAGTTTCTATTTATATATTATTATTATTTGTATCCATTCTTTCGTAATATCGATTTTGTACCATGAAAATTAGCAGTCATAACTGCCAGTTTAAATTATCAAAACATATTTACAGTGAATACAATGTTGTAATCCTTTAGTCTCAGTGCAAAAAAATTTCTGTCTTCCCTTATAATTTTTCTAATTTTACTTTCGATAATGAAATATACTTTACAAAATACGTCAAGAAGAAGCTATTATTTTTCATGTTGTCAAAATTTACAAACTTCGTTATTAATTATTAGGGCCACAAATATTTACTGAAATAATTATTTTCAGAAGATAACACATAAATTAAATCTTGGAGACTATCTCAGTTTTGACAGTCATGATAATACCAGTTTGGACAACATCTTGTTGTACAACATACTGGAAGCTGGACCGTAATATCTAAGGTATTTTTGGTGACGATGGCGTCAGGGTAGCTTGAGACAGCATCAGATGATGTTAAAATAGTTTCAGAGTGGATTTAGCCACTATTGAGTCCGGTACATGTTGTTCTCTGATCGTTTATGTTCTTTGTATACCTTAATCAATTATATTTGGATAATGACAAATATGTGATGGGTAATTGTGTTTCAAGAACATGCAAATAAAACAAGAAAATGATTAAAAGCAATACAATTTCCCAGTGACCTGTGAATTAAACGACTGTGGACAAAATCTTTTCAATAGGTGATCCAGAAACAATGGAAGGAGCCCTCTTATATTGAGACCAACTTTGCAAGATAAATACTATTCATTTGCAAATAAAATGCGTTTGACCTTACTATATACACTGCCGGAAATAAATTAGCGAGTTTTGATCAAATGACGACTTATGCTACCTAGATGTGCTGAAGACGGTTTCAAAGTCGCCTGCCAACAGAAAGCGTAGTAGCATAGCTATGAGAGGGCCAACTGTGTCTACCCTCTAATAGGGGTTTCTCACAGCCAGAAGGCTCAGTGTGATGTAAAAGTGTGAAGCAGGCAGGTAGTCATGCCACGGAGAAGCACTCGTGCTCCCTACAGTCAATTGAACGAGTTTGAAATTGACCTTATTGTGGCGTTCCGAGTGGAGGGGTGATCCTTTAGAAGAATTGCCCACACAAGCTGAACGTGCTGCGTCAGTTCTGCAACGATGCTGTGAACGTTCTCACATCCTTAGGTTCTGGTTGTCCAGGCAGCACAGACTGCCTCTAGGATCGTCGTATTATAAGGGCAGCTGAGACAGATTGTACAGTTACTACAGCACAGATAGGAGGCCTTGCAGTCCAGACGTGTCAACACGAACCGTTGCGTACCGGTTATTAGCAGTGGGACTACGGGAACGCACACCTGTATCCCGTATTACTCACGTCACAGCAACGACGTTTGCTCGACCGTTGCTTTCGGAGGATCACTTGGAAGATGGAATGGCGCGGAGTTGTCTTCAGCGATCAAAGCAGATTCTGTCTCTACGCAAGTGGTGGTCGTTTGCGTGTCTTGTAGTGCGCATTCATCTAAGACATACTAGGCCCACCCCAGGTCTAATGGTCTGGCGTGCGATAAGCTACTGTTCACAGCTGGTGTTTTTTTGGGGGGGGGGGGGGCAGAATGTTGTTAGACCCGTTCTTTTACCATTCTTGCAACAGGAAGGTGATGTGTTGTTTCAGCATGATAGTGCTCGTCGACACACTTCCGTAAAACTCAACGTCATCTGCAGCTTCCCTCGCCAGCACGATTTCCGAACTTGTCTCCATTGAGCACTTGTGGGATATGATGGGGCGAGAAGTGACTCGTGCGAATCGTCAGCCAACAACCCTTGCTGAAGTAGGTGAACAGGTCGAGCTGGCGCGGCATAACGTATCCACAAGCAGTATTTGTCATCTCTACGATCGACCGGATGATGGAGACAGAACCTGAACTTCCGCTCGTGAAGGCTACACCACATACTAATATGTTTCACTATAGGTTTCACTATAGGTGCCCCAGAATCGCTCGTACTATTAATATGAAAATGCCATCATTTCATATACTCCAATGTACTGTTATAACTATAAATCTTGAGTGAATTGGAAATATCCCAAACGGTGTATTAAATTTTTCCGACAATATATGGTAACGTTGTTTGAACTTTGAGACTGAGCTTCGTAAAAAATTTACATTAAGTAAAAGGTATTTGCATTACACTGCCTAGTTGTAGATAGTGAAGATATGAAATTACGTCTACATCTACATCTAGATTTATACTCCGCAAGCCACCTAATGGTGTGTGGCGGAGGGCACTATACGTGTCACTGTCATTACCTCTCTTTCCTGTTCTAGTCCCGTATGGTTCGCAGGAAGAACGACTGCCGGAAAGCCTCCGTGCGTGCTCGAATCTCTCTAATTTTACATTCGTGATCTCCTCGGGAGGTATAAGTAGGGGGAAGCAATATATTCGATACCTCATCCAGAAACACACCTTCTCGAAACCTGGACAACAAGCTACACCGCGATGCAGAGCGCCTCTTTTGCAGTCTGCCACTTGAGTTTGCTAAACATCTCCGGAACGCTATCACGCTTACCAAATAACCCTGTGACGAAACGCGCCGCTCTTCTTTGGATCTTCTCTATCTCCTCTGTCAACCCGACCTGGTACGGATCCCACACTGATGAGCAATACTCAAGTATGAACCATGGACCTTGCCGTTGGTGGGGAGGCTTGCGTGCCTCAGCGATACAGATAGCCGTACCGTAGGTGCAAGCACAACGGAGGGGTATCTGTTGAGAGGCCAGACAAACGTGTGGTTCCTGAAGAGGGGCAGCAGCCTTTTCAGTAGTTGCAAGGGCAACAGTCTGGATGATTGATTGATCTGGCCTTGTAACAATAACCAAAACGGCCTTGCTGTGCTGGTACTGCGAACGGCTAAAAGCAAGGGGAAACTACAGCCGTAATTTTTCCCGAGGGCATGCAGCTTTACTGTATGATTACATGATGATGGCGTCCTCTTGGGTAAAATACTCCGGAGGTAAAATAGTCCCCCATTCGGATCTCCGGGCGGGGACTACTCAGGAGGATGTCGTTATCAGGAGAAAGAAAACTGGCGTTCTACGGATCGGAGCGTGGAATGTCAGATCCCTTAATCGGGCAGGTAGGTTAGAAAATTTAAAAAGGGAAATGGATAGGTTGAAGTTAGATATAGTGGGAATTAGTGAAGTTCGGTGGCAGGAGGAACAAGACTTCTGGTCAGGTGACTACAGGATTATAAACACAAAATCAAATAGGGGTAATGCAGGAGTAAGTTTAATAATGAATAGGAAAATAGGAATGCGGGTAAGCTACTACAAACAGCATAGTGAACGCATTACTGTGGCCAAGATAGATACGAAGCCCACGCCTACTACAGTAATACAAGTTTATATGCCAACTAGCTCTGCAGATGACGAAGAAATTGAAGAAATGTATGATGAAATAAAAGAAATTATTCAGATTGTGAAGGGAGACGAATATTTAATAGTCATGGGTGACTGGAATTCGAGTGTAGGAAAAGGGAGAGAAGGAAACATAGTAGGTGGATTGGGGGACAGAAATGAAAGAGGAAGCCGCCTGGTCGAATTTTGCACAGAGCACAACATAATCATAACTAACACTTGGTTCAAGAATCATGAAAGAAGGTTGTATACATGGAAGAACCCTGGAGATACTAAAAGGTATCAGATAGATTACATAATGGTAAGACAGAGATTTAGGAACCAGGTTTTAAATTGTAACACATTTCCAGGGGCAGATGTGGACTCTGACCACAATCTATTGGTTATGACCTGTAGATTAAAACTGAAGAAACTGCAAAAAGGTGGGAATTTAAGGAGATGGAACCTGGATAAACTAAAAGAACCAGAGGTTGTACAGAGATTCAGGGAGAGCATAAGGGAGCAATTGACAGGAATGGGGGAAATAAATACAGTAGAAGAAGAATGGGTAGCTTTGAGGGATGAAGTAGTGAAGGCAGCAGAGGATCAAGTAGGTAAAAAGACGAGGGCTAGTAGAAATCCTTGGGTAACAGAAGAAATATTGAATTTAATTGATGAAAGGAGAAAATATAAAAATGCAGTAAGTGAAACAGGCAAAAAGGAATACAAACGTCTCAAAAATGAGATCGTCAGGAAGTGCAAAATGGCTAAGCAGGGATGGCTAGAGGACAAATGTAAGGATGTAGAGGCCTATCTCACTAGGGGTAAGATAGATACCGCCTACAGGAAAATTGAAGAGACCTTTGGAGATAAGAGAACGACTTGTATGAATATCAAGAGCTCAGATGGAAACCCAGTTCTAAGCAAAGAAGGGAAAGCAGAAAGGTGGAAGGAGTATATAGAGTGTCTATACAAGGGCGATGTACTTGAGGACAATATTATGGAAAGGGAAGAGGATGTAGATGAAGATGAAATGGGAGGTATGATACTGCGTGAAGAGTTTGACAGAGCACTGAAAGACCTGAGTCGAAACAAGGCCCCCGGAGTAGACAATATTCCATTGGAACTACTGACGGCCGTGGGAGAGCCAGTCCTGACAAAACTCTACCATCTGGTGAGCAAGATGTATGAAACAGGCGAAATACCCTCAGACTTCAAGAAGAATATAATAATTCCAATCCCAAAGAAAACAGGTGTTGACAGATGTGAAAATTACCGAACTATCAGCTTAATAAGTCACAGCTGCAAAATACTAACACGAATTCTTTACAGACGAATGGAAAAACTAGTAGAAGCCAACCTCGGGGAAGATCAGTTTGGATTCCGTAGAAACACTGGAACACGTGAGGCAATACTGACCTTACGACTTATCTTAGAAGAAAGATTAAGGAAAGGCAAACCTACGTTTCTAGCATTTGTAGACTTGGAGAAAGCTTTTGACAATGTTGACTGGAATACTCTCTTTCAAATTCTAAAGGTGGCAGGGGTAAAATACAGGGAGCGAAAAGCTATTTACAATTTGTACAGAAACCAGATGGCAGTTATAAGAGTCGAGGGACATGAAAGGGAAGCAGTGGTTGGGAAGGGAGTAAGACAGGGTTGTAGCCTCTCCCCGATGTTGTTCAATCTGTATATTGAGCAAGCAGTAAAGGAAACAAAAGAAAAATTCGGAGTAGGTATTAAAATTCATGGAGAAGAAATAAAAACTTTGAGGTTCGCCGATGACATTGTAATTCTGTCAGAGACGGCAAAGGACTTGGAAGAGCAGGTGAACGGAATGGACAGTGTCTTGAAAGGAGGATATAAGATGAACATCAACAAAAGCAAAACAAGGATAATGGAATGTAGTCTAATTAAGTCGTGTGATGCTGAGGGAATTAGATTAGGAAATGAGGCACTTAAAGTAGTAAAGGAGTTTTGCCATTTGGGGAGCAAAATAACTGATGATGGTCGAAGTAGAGAGGATGTAAAATGTGGGCTGGCAATGGCAAGGAAAGCGTTTCTGAAGAAGAGAAATTTGTTAACATCCAGTATTGATTTAAGTGTCAGGAAGTCATTTCTGAAAGTATTCGTATGGAGTGTAGCCATGTATGGAAGTGAAACATGGACGATAAATAGTTTGGACAAGAAGAGAATAGAAGCTTTCGAAATGTGGTGCTACAGAAGAATGCTGAAGATTAGATGGGTAGATCACATAACTAATGAGGAAGTATTGAATAGGATTGGGGAGAAGAGAAGTTTGTGGCACAACTTGACCAGAAGAAGGGATCGGTTGGTAGGACATGTTCTGAGGCATCAAGGGATCACCAATTTAGTATTGGAGGGCAGCGTGGAGGGTAAAAATCGTAGAGGGAGACCAAGAGATGAATACAGTAAGCAGATTCAGAAGGATGTAGGTTGCAGTAGGTAATGGGAGATGAAAAAGCTTGCACAGGATAGAGTAGCATGGAGAGCTGCATCAAACCAGTCTCAGGACTGAAGACCACAACAAACAAACAGGTCGAACGAGTGTTTTGTAAGTCACCTCTTTTGTAGATGGACTACATTTTCTAAGGACTCTCCCAATGAATCTCAACCTGGCACCCGCCTTACCAACAATTAATTTTATATGATCATTCCTCTTCGAATCGTTCCGCACGCATACTCCCAGATATTTTACAGAAGTAACTGCTACCAGTGTTTGTTCCGCTATCATATAATCATGCAGTAAAGGATCCGTCTTTCTATGTATTCGCAACGCATTAGATTTGACTATGCTGCCACTCCCTGCATCAAGTGCCTATCCGCTGCAGGTCTTCCTGCATTTCGCTGCAATTTTCTAATGCTGCAACTTCTCTGTATACTACAGCATCATCCGCGAAAAGCCGCATGGAACTTCCGACACTTATTTGAACGAGAATGAGCGTTCTACACAGAGCGTTCTACACAGAGTACGCGAAAGAACTTGCCCCCCTTCTAACAGCCGTGTACCGCAAGTCTCTAGAGGAACGGAGAGTTCCAAATGATTGGAAAAGAGCACAGATAGTCCCAGTCTTCAAGAAGGGTCGTCGAGCAGATGCGCAAAACTATAGACCTATATCTCTTACGTCGATCTCTTGTAGAATTTTAGAACATGTTTTTTGCTCCCGTATCATGTCATTTCTGGAAACCCAGAATCTACTATGTAGGAATCAACATGGATTCCGGAAACAGCGATCGTGTGAGACCCAACTCGCCTTATTTGTTCATGAGACCCAGAAAATATTAGATACAGGCTCCCAGGTAGATGCTATTTTTCTTGACTTCCGGAAGGCGTTCGATACAGTTCCGCACTGTCGCCTGATAAACAAAGTAAGAGCCTACGGAATATCAGACCAGCTGTGTGGCTGGATTGAAGAGATTTTAGCAAACAGAACACAGCATGTTGTTATCAATGGAGAGACGTCTACAGACGTTAAAGTAACCTCTGGCGTGCCACAGGGGAGTGTTATGGGACCATTGCTTTTCACAATATATATAAATGATCTAGTAGATAGTGTCGGAAGTTCCATGCGGCTTTTCGCGGATGATGCTGTAGTATACAGAGAAGTTGCAGCATTAGAAAATTGTAGCGAAATGCAGGAAGATCTGCAGCGGATAGGCACTTGGTGCAGGGAGTGGCAACTGACCCTTAACATAGACAAATGTAATGTATTGCGAATACATAGAAAGAAGGATCCTTTATTGTATGATTATATGATAGCGGAACAAACACTGGTAGCAGTTACTTCTGTAAAATATCTGGGAGTATGCGTGCGGAACGATTTGAAGTGGAATGATCATATAAAATTAATTGTTGGTAAGGCGGGTACCAGGTTGAGATTCATTGGGAGAGTGCTTAGAAAATGTAGTCCATCAACAAAGGAGGTGGCTTACAAAACACTCGTTCGACCTATACTTGAGTATTGCTCATCAGTGTGGGATCCGTACCAGATCGGTCTGACGGAGGAGATAGAGAAGATCCAAAGAAGAGCGGCGCGTTTCGTCACAGGGTTATTTGGTAACCGTGATAGCGTTACGGAGATGTTTAATAAACTCAAGTGGCAGACTCTGCAAGAGAGGCGCTCTGCATCGCGGTGTAGCTTGCTCGCCAGGTTTCGAGAGGGTGCGTTTCTGGATGAGGTATCGAATATATTGCTTCCCCCTACTTATACCTCCCGAGGAGATCACGAATGTAAAATTAGAGAGATTAGAGCACGCACGGAGGCTTTCAGACAGTCGTTCTTCCCGCGAACCATAC
Organism: Schistocerca piceifrons; assembly: GCF_021461385.2. Classification (NCBI taxonomy): domain Eukaryota; kingdom Metazoa; phylum Arthropoda; class Insecta; order Orthoptera; family Acrididae; genus Schistocerca; species Schistocerca piceifrons. Next base: position 426,654,031 of record NC_060138.1, read on the forward strand.
GCGACTGGAACAGGAAAGGGAGCTAATGACAGTGGCACGTAAAGTGCCCTCCGCCACACACCGTTGGGTGGCTTGCGGAGTATCAATGTAGATGTAGATGTAGATGTTTGTGAATAGGGATGAGACTTCTAAACTGGTAGCGAAGAAAGAAATAACAAAAAAGAGACAGTGGGATTTCGTTATAAGAGGGGATAATTTTCATTGTCAGGCCATGATGATTGGAAAAATATATCAATTGAAGACGTCAAGTCTGTAAAATATACGTCTGTTCCAAGTGAGCTGAGACAACATTGATCGGCAGCCAACGTTACCACCAAACGCACCCACCATTCCAGCGGAAAATCTCCGGAACACACAGCAGAAGGGGAGTGCGGTGCATACGCGTTACGGGAGACGGGCCGCGGGACTACCGCGAGTCCGGATCCGACCAGAAAGAGGACCGAGTGGTCTCACTGTACAGCTGGGGACGTGCGCTGTTTGCCGGCAGCAAACACGTCATCAGCGATATGTATGTATTGTGCGGGAGCCGGTGTCCGCCCAATCGTTCGTGCCCAAGTACAGTGTACACGAGGGCAAGCGGGCGGCAAACGTCGCAGAAACAGCCGCCTCTGCGCAGCACGTGGCCGCGCCTGGTCTAGCACACGTGGCGCAGCCGACATGTAAATAATGCCCGCCGCCCGCCCACATAATACGAGCCGGGGCTCTGCAGCAACGGGGCACTTTCCAGTGCGTTAGCGCTCAAAGTCCGTAGGTAAACGGAAACACCAGAGTGTCGATCAGGTAGTCCGATATATATTGCTATCGCCGCGAGCGCTCATTTGTTGTCCTGAGTTTGCGCAGTGACACTGGAAGGGTGATTCTGTAAAAGCAAACAAGAGACACCGATTGCCCCGCTGAGAAATTAGGTTTGGCTACGTAGAATCCACGATCCCAACTGAAATACAGAGAGGATATAAACACTACAGGTAAATTTTCCTTGCTGAATGTTACTGTACGTCATATTGGGTACTCATGTCCGTCGATTCTTATGAATCAAACACTCTTCCTTTTTAAGATTTTTAACCACCTATCCAATTCACTATTTCATTTACCATCTAGCTAACAAAGTCGACCTTGCCCAGGTATTCTTTTTGCCAATTTTCTATTAGAAACGGAAAAAAGAACTGTGTTTGTAGTGGAATATCCTGTACAGTTTCTGTATGCTGGGTGCAGATGCTTTGGATGTCTATAGCAGCCTTAAGTTGACTGTAGAACTGTCTTAGTACTTAAGAATATGTATATTAAAACTTCATGCATGATGTTTCATTTTTTCACCCATCTTAGTGCCTGACGTCATATCTCTTGAACTATATATCGTGTAATGATATATTTGTGTAGGTACATTCAGCAGAATAATTATGTGGATACTGTCTGCAAAATGTGCTACGGTTAGAGTTAGTAACACAGAAGTAATAAATTCTAAAGTCATAGGTGATGCGGCAGTCTTTACACATCTCATTGTTTATGACGTCAAAAATACTGAGATACGATCGGTAGGTGGTTCTTAGCCAGACAGCCATTGTTGTGAGACAGTAGGGTGTATGTGGATCTGTGGACCAAGGTTGGTTGAAATCAGTCGAGTAGTTTAGGAGGAGGTGCGGAAAACACACACAAAAACAAATATACATGTACAGGGTGTTTCACTAAATGTGTCTGCCTCTGTACGTTACAAAGTAATAGGTGACGGAAATATTTATTGCGGTAGGTCACTATAAGAAACGTTACACTGTCTGCGGTGCTATGAACATAGTTTACCGTGTCATTATCCACAGAGTTACAGCAAAAAGATACCATTTTTTAAATGAAACAATAGTTGTTTCTATCATGCACTGGAATCAGTAACATCAGCAGTGTATACATCAATTTAAATTACATTCCTATCACTTTTAGTTTGGGAGCTACAACCCTTCAAAGTTTCAGGGGCAGATACCACACGCGTTACATAATATATGGCTGTGTAGTTGGTGATGGATGTTCTGGCGGTGCGAAGTTGATTTAAATGAGATGTTCAAATCCGTGTCCATGTTCCTGAATGCACAATGCAATGTGCCTTCTAAAGGATCTGCGGACGAGATGTAACAGAGCCGGTGTCACTTAGCAACATATGTCCTATATGCGCCGTTTTAGATCATCTGGGGATGTGGGCTCAGTGACATAAACACGATCCTTTAGATATCCTTAAAAAAGGGAATCTAATGATGTTAAATCGGGTGACCTTGCGGGCCATGAATGAGGACCATGGCACCCCAAACACCTTCCTGTAAACCTGTTGTTTAGTTCTTCCACAACAGCACGCGCAAAATGGGCTGGGTGACCATCGTGCTGCATCCACATAGGGACTCTTGTGTGTAGACACACATGTTCAAGGAGACTACCCAAACTATCAACTATAAACGAGCTATAAACTCACCTGTCAGTGTACCTGGTAAGTAATGTGGATCGATGATTTCATCCTCAAGGATTCCGCATCATACATTAATAGACCACCTACGTTGACGGTCGACAGGTCGTACCCATTGAGGATTGCCGCGGCCCGGTAGTGCACGTTATGGCGATTCACTGCACCATAATTTGTGAACGTGGACTCTTCAGAGAACATAACACCTTGTAAAGACTCCAGCGTGAAATTACGGAAATTACTCATGGCCCATTCACAGAATGTAACTCTCGCACGGAAATCGTTCCCATGCAGCTCCTGGGTCAGTCACAGGCGGTACGGGTGAAACCTGTGGCCGTGTACAATACGCCACACAGATGAGAGATTGACACCAGCGACTGCAGCAAGTGCTCGTAAGCTGATGTGAGGATCCTCGTGTACTGCTGCTAAAACAAACACCTCCGTCTCCTTACTTCTTGCAGTTCTTTGTCTGTTACTGCGGCGCTTTACCAAGCTCCCTGTTTCCCGAAGTCGTTGTTCAGCACGTAAGAACGTAATGGCTGCCGGAGCTCTAAGCCGAGGATATCTCACGGCGTACGGCATGGCTGCTTCAGTGGCATCGTGTCGGCACTCGCCGAGCATCAGAAACATGTCAACGTACTCGTTGTTCCTGTATGCCATCTTCATCCGATGTCAGTAACTGTGGTATAGTGAGCCCCGTTTGTTTGTGTGGCTCGAACTGTCGGGTATACGGCCGTGTGCGGCGACAGTCGGCAGTCTAACAGCGCATCGAGGAAGCATCTTGCTCCGTGACACATGCGATGTTGCAAGTCGGCCGCACTACATTTAGAAGGCTCATATTGTTATGCGTAGCGTGCGTGGTATCTGCACCTGAAACTTTGAATAGTTGTAGCTCCCAAACTAAAAGTGATAGGAATGTAATTTAAATAGATGTATACACAGCTGGTGGTACTGATTCTAGTGCATGATAGAAACGACTATTGTTCCATTTAAAAAATTGTATCTTTTTGCTATGACTCTTTGGATAATAACACAATAAACTATGTTCATAGCTCCCCAGAGAGAGTAAAGTTTCTTATGGTGACCTACCGAAATAAATATTTCCGCCGCCTATTACTTATTAACTTACAAAGGCAAACACATTTAGTGAAACACCCTGCAGAGCTCTTCACATCTACTTAACGGCTCGTAAACACGGGACCGAATACTTGCACCCGTAGCAATACTGATGGACAATGCCAGCTATCCTTACACAGAAAACTATAATCCAGCACCTAACTTAAATTGGGGTAATCTTATCAGACATATTTTATGTACTAACGTTAGTTAAACAACATGGTTCTCTATCATCCAAAGTGACTTCATGAGAACAGCAAGCGACTTCGAAAGCAGATCTCCATCTTACTCTCTTAACCAGACTAAAGAAATGTATCGGCCAAATCTCTTCTAACAAATAACCCACGTGGCATGAAATCCGCCAACGAATGGCCCCGGCTGAGCGCAAAGAGACTTGCCAACAACTTACTGGTGATTCATTAAATTAGAAAAGAGTTTGAGAAAAAGTCTGTATCGATGTTACTGGAACTGGTTGGTACTAGTAAAGTAGGAAACCAAATATCGCTACTCAAAAAAGGTAAAATTCAACAAAATGAAAGAGCCGACTAACACCCAACTTTCAACACTGCACCGGTTGCAAACGTGATCTTATTCCAGAGGAGTCCCAACAAAAGGACATACAACATGGATGGTAACTCCACTGTCAAGCCCGGAGAGGGCAGATGAAAAAGTACACTGATGGCTTCTACGAGGAGGAGGAACTGTCCGAGGAGATGATAGAAGAAGAAATAGGAATAGATACGGAAGACACTCGAATGGAGCTTTGGGAGACTTGCGAGCCGTGGCGAACTGGTACCAGTGTTATTGTGTTCATGTATCGTTGAGATCGATAGTGCTTGAGCTAAGCTATCTTTGCATTTCGCCTGTCTTATCTTCCGAGTTGGCGGACCAAGGGACGGGGTTGATAGCCTTCGACGGGTAACGCTGGAGATCTCGTGACAATCGCTGGGAGATGAGTGTCAACGGCTGCCGAACGAGCGTGATGACCGTTACATGTTGTGGTGTGAAACTGGTTGGGCGTTTTGGCGACTTGGGCTGCTATGACTTCGCTGGGAACAAAATTTGAAGTGAAGCGGTGAAGCTGTGGAACCCGCTCCTTCGTATTGTGTACGTGATATGAAGTAAGTGGTCGTAAATGTGTTTTCTTGACCGACGCACTCAGAGGCATTTAAACATTATTATTATCGTGAGACTTTCATAGTCGAACTTGAAGGTGGTGTGGAAGAGTTCAGTTGGCCTAGTTAAATGGTGGCCGTTATTTGAAAGTTTTCTCGTAAGTTTTACTAGTGCTCTCTGTTTCTTGTAATCAAATGATTTTATGTTGGCGTTTTCAAAGCCTCCACTCTGTTAATACAGTTGTCCATGTGCAAAAATACTTACGGTCAAAATTGCCAATTTATCAGTAGTGTAACGTATTCCTTTACACATTTACCCATGTATCGAGTCAAGGTTCTGCCGAGTTTTTCTATGTTTCAGAGTTGTTGGAATGTCTGTGTGACTCGCGCAAAAACCTTTGATTGTGCCAGCGCCTTGGCGGGGAGTGAAATGCAATCCGAGGTCTAGGCCTGGCAGTGTTTAAGAACCTGGCCACTACCGGGAGTTGTTCACATACCGCCTTACGAAGTTTAGTACTTATCTTCCATCCGCAAAGGCGAGTTAAGCTGATAAATATATAAATATGTATTGTGTGTAACCTTTTCTTATACGAACCTTTTTCCTTAAATATTAGCGACTGGCAACTGGCTAAACTTTAAATTGCATAGCACCTGCTGAGTTCCTTCAGCATCCATTTCTAGTGGTATTTTATTAACACGTATGAGCACGTGAACATTCTTTAAGAAGGATCAGTGTTTCTGCTGTAGTTTTTTATGTAAGTGGTTGCATCACAATTGGATCATAGCTTGGCATTAGTGTTGAAGTATCATTAAGTCACACTTTATTGGTAACTGTTTTCATTATATGTATTTTGAGGGTAATCCTATATAGGAGTATGAATTTCTGAAGTTTGTCAGTAATTCAGTCTTCTTAATAAGGGAAAATAAAACGAGGGGTATTAGTGCCCGGCAATGTTAAGTTTGTAATTGCTTCTTTAATGGATTGAAATAGTAAGTTTATAACGGTATTTTAGTGAAGAATGTTAATTGTGGCCATCTTAATGTAATAACTGGTTTTGAGGAGGTTGATGAAGTGGTTATGTGAAGTAATTGACAATTGCTGTGCTTAAGATTTCTACAAAAACCTGGCACATCTTTTATAACTTTCTCTTAACGGACTGTTTACTTGAGTACTGAGCACGTTGGATTTCTAACTGTATTTGCAAAGGTTTGTCTAGTGTCTCGCCCACAGTTTATAATTGTCAAATTTCTTAAAAGGCGTAATGTCAACAAACTGTCTTCATTATAAATTGTGACTACCGACCATGATTCCATCCTGTTTCCTCTTTTATGGTATCTAAAGTATGGTGGGTAAGTGTGGTACGAAAAGCGATCCAGGTACCAGCATGGTATCAAATGACACAGAAGTCACAGATAATAGCCCTACGGCATTTATAAATTCAAGAGCCAAGTTATTGTTCGTGTAGATGTGTGTGTATGAGTCGAGAGACATGCCATGAGAATTTCCAAAAATATCGTCCTCACAGCCACGAAGTTGGCAAGGGCAGACACGTGCTTAAGGCCTCATGTATCCAACCTGCTAACGAGAGAAATACACAGGGAATGACGCAGGAAACCGATGATATGTTGGATGACTATCGGTTTGACTTTTGGAAAGGTAAAAGCACTAGAGTGGCTTTCCAGACGTTGAGAGGGGTAATGGAAGCTAGACTTACAAACCACTACACGTTCGTAGGGTACGTTGACTTACAAAAAGGAGTTCCACAACGTAGAATAGTGAAAGATGTTTTAAACTGTGATAAAAAAGGGGTAAGCAGTAGGGAAAGACGGATATATATAATACGTACAAGAACCAAGAGTAAACAAAAATACTGGGCGGCCAAGAAAGAAGTGAGCGGATTAAAAGGGGTGGAAGAGCCTCTGGCTACTACTGTTCAGTTTATACATCAAAAAAGCAATGATAGTCTTCAAAGATCCAACACTGGGATTAAAATTCAGGCTTGAAGGATATCAAAAGTAAAATTCACTGATGTGATTGCTACTCTCTATGAAAGTGAAGAAGAATCACAGAATATGTTGAATTAATGATCAACCTAATGAGTACAATAAGCGGCATGAGAATACATCAAAGAAAGCGGAAATTAATGAATAGTACCACAAATAAGACCAGCGACATACTTAACATCAAAATTGGTGGCCACACAATAAACGAAGTTACATAATAAAAAATGAGGATCGAGCTAAGGAGGACGTAAAAATGGGCTATCACAGCCAAAGAGGGCATTCATTGCCAAATGAACACTACTGATATCAACCTTATCCCTTATTTGAGAAACGAATCTAAGAATATATGTGTGGCGCATAGGTTTACACAATAGTGAGTCTTAGGCTGTGGGAAACCAGAGAAGAAGAGAAACGAAGCATTGGAGAAGCAGTGCTACAGAAGAATGTTGAAAATAAACTGTAATACTATAATGAAGGAAGAGGTTCTTGGCAGAACTGGCAAGGAAATAAGCATATGGATAAAATAAGAAGAGTGGACAGGATGATAGGATACGTGTTAAGACATCACGGAAAAAGAAGGCGCTAGAGGGAACTTGAGAGGTGGCACTCCTCTCTCTCACTTTAACAACATTGTCAGTCAGATTAATATTCATATTTTAGGACATGATCCGTGTTCCCCAGTATCACATTTGATATATGTAGTTAAGGACTTTTTTACGTGAGGAAATTGTAGGCAAAATGTTCTTACAACTGCGATGTGTAACCTATAGAGAACTTATAGAAGAGCGTCCATAGTGGAGACGACTTAGAACAGGGAGACAGATGAATCGGGGGCTATAAATGGTGAGAGTAGCGACTTGGCCATGTGAGTGATTCTGGAAGGCAGAGCTCAGTGGATCGCACCTACAGAGGCACTTTGGGTCTGGTACTCCCCTCTTTCCACTTATGGTCGGAGCAAGAGGAGGCCAGTTCGCAAAACATTTTACCTGGGCCCTGTGACTTGCGAAGACGGTCAGACGGCGGAAAGTAGGTGGAGAAAGTCATTTAAGAATACTGTAATCTGAGGTTTTGTGCAAACGGTGGAAAGGTCTTAAAACTCGGAGCATTTTCATGAGGGAATCTGAGACTATACGGACAGAGAGGCTGCTGTACTTTAGTGGAGATAAGGCTGTGACTCTCCTGATGCCAAGAAGTCGCCAGGTTATTCTAGCGATCGCCAAAACCATATATTTCACGAGCAATATTATCTGTGGAGGTTAACAGCTTTCTTTCGGAAATTGGAAATAGTCGCCCCCGAATGATTATATCTCTGCTTACCATCAAAATGACGCCTCCCTAGTCTAAAATCTTCTTCTTTCAGACAAGAGACATTTTGAGTCGCTCATTGTCTCCTCTCAGGACGTGCTTGCTCCCTCACCATGGGAACCCCGATGCTGTGTCTTTATTGTCCACCAGGACAACCAAACAGTCATGAGCGGAATTCAATGAGTTTGTATTATTTATGTGAGGGGGTGCGAGGGGGGGGAGAGGGGGGGGAATTCGTTTTTGCTACTTCAGTTCCCGTACCGAGGCTTGCTGGAAAGTGGTAAATTTTTGGCTTCTTCGTCTTCTGGTCTTCCCCTGGGGAAGAACATCCGGTCCTTCCCTAGTGGGTGAGTCTTGTGGTCTGTAACTTGTTGTTATCTAACAAAAAAAAATGGCTCTGAGCACTATGGGACTTAACTTATAAGGTCATCAGTCTCCTAGAACTTAGAACTACGTAAACCTAACTAACCTAAGGACATCACACACATCCGTGCCCGAGGCAGGATTCGAAACTGCGACCGTAGCGGTCACGCGGTTCCAGACTGTAGCGCCTAGAACCGCTCGGCAACCCCGGTCGGCGGTTATCTAACAGCCAATAGAATTTTCAACTGTGCAGACAGCGAAACTGCATATCATCTCCGACATATCGTGTGTCACGTCGGTAAACTTAGGCGTCAAGAGTCAGCCGTCTGACGTTTGACAATTCCAGGACGCATCTTTGTGCCTTGAGTCAAATTGGTTTGGCCAGACCAGCGAATGCGTGCACCTCACTCTGAAATCTGCCAGGATTTCAGGGCTCTGTCAAGAAAGTTTCCCGCGCTCTAATAATTAAGGCGCCAGTCCGTGTTGTTTGCAAATTTTCGTGATCGCGTTAGAACATTACAGCTGCCACAGAACGCCACTCCTCGCACATAGCACGCCATTTTTTGCTCCCGCCTGAGTTAAGGTGAAAGCGTAGAGTACTGATGCGTGGGACTGTCAAAGACATTCATAGCTCCCTGTTCCACGGTGTATTTGGTCGTACTTTATTCCATTTGAAAAGAATTAAACTTCACAGTTAATTCAGAAAGCATGGTAAAAGGGATTATTTCAGGGGAGAATTTGTATAGCTTCCATCTCAATTAATGCTGTGCCAATCAAGGACCATCAATTTTTTTAAATTGTGTTAGTCATTTTTTGCAGGATTTATCGGCTCGTTGTAATTATAAAAGGATAAATAAAAACTTGTCATAATTTTTGTAAACTTAAATACGCCACTGTTCTCATTCATACACCCTCAACTATTCGCCATTTTTATTTCGCTGTGGTGATGCATCGGTACACCAAAAATTCAAAGCTCACTCTCACTGCATTAGTTAATTTGATTATTAATTTGAGTTCGGAAAGTGACCGCAGACATAGACAACAAAAGTGCCAGGAGTAGATTCACTAATTCCATACATCAAAATTAAGGGTGTAGCTGTCGATTTGAAGATTATTGAGAAGATTATACTTTTCTTTATGTGAAGACAGTAACATTGAGAATCACTTGGACATACATTTATGATTAAAGCACGCAACAGTCTGCACTATAAGAAGCACATTACTGAGCTTCTGAAACAATTGAAACAATTAAGTGCAGCTGCTTTTGCTCTTCGTATAATTACTAGTCGTTTAAACAGACGAATAAACCTCCTGACATACCTTGCATATTTCTACTCAGTAACGTCGTATGGAGTAAACAAAGTACAGATTGCAGTATCACACTACATGTATTCACTAATAAAATTATAAATAATCCGTCATAATTTGAGAAGAGTAGAAAATTATTTTTATTACGTATTATTATAGCTGTCAGCGGCTCAGAAAAGAAATGAGTATGCAAAAAGAGATCAATATGCAGCAGCAAAGCTTTCTGATCATTTTCCCAGTAACAGAAAGAATTGACAGATTGAAGAGCAACTTTAAATCTAACTTAATACCACTATTCTGTACAATTCCTATTGCTGGGACTGATTCCTAACTGGAAATGGAGGACAAAAAATCTTATGAACATGTATCCCGAAATGCATCGTTGACAAGATAGATGGCGCTGACGAATGAAAGTTACTCCGAGCAAGTGCCGGGCGTTCCTTATTTATTGCAGGTTGTGTGACTGACACAGAGTACTCTAAGCGGCAGAATGGTCCGGTCCGGTCTTCACGTCGGGTGTTTGTGTACGGCCAAGCAGATGGAAAAGGTCGAGAGGCACTGCGACTATGCCAAACCAAGTACCCTCACAAACACCAACCACGTCACTTGACATTTCAGACCTTTTTGGACGTTTGTGTGATGATGGATCTTTTCAGACAGACCAATGTGCAGGAGGCGACGGACCGTGCGTACAACAGATTTGGAAGACCGGGTTGTACAGCTCCAGGCTGTTTGGAAATTCTATTCTTTATTTTCAGCTTATATATCACATCACAAGCGCACCGTATGTGTGTGAATAATACGCAATTCAACAAAACAATGAGGCATCTTTGGTTACACCATCACTTTCGGATATAGCTTCTTCTCTTTGATGTATGGCAAAATCAATATTTCGATGAACTTCTCTGTATTTTTTCGAATATTTCACTTCAGCTTAGTGCAATGCTACATTGCCCGTTTTTGGTGAAGCTTGTGCTGTTCGATAAGCATATTTGACTCCTAATTTTGTAATTAGTTCGGAAATAATTCTATGAGAGCCAACATTACATTCACAAACACTGATAGAAGCCGCTATTCTCATTGAGAGGACATAGGTCTCTTTGGGACACCTGTTCCATACAATACTGTGTTAATCCTCATTATTATTTTGAGTCACACATCAAGCACATCGTGGCAATAGTGATTCACCAGTTAAGGGAGGATAAAGAGGCAGTATTTTATCCAAATAAAGCTGTTTTATTGGTGTTTTTATATTGGAAGTGTGATGTCCAGATTCAGTTTCTTTTACCAATGCTGACTGATAAAAACACGTGATGACACTGTTTGCGGCAGTGAGATTGCTGAGGATTTTTGTCAGTAGATGCCGGCCGGTGTGGCCGTGCGGTTCTAGGCGCTTCAGTCTGGAACCGCGTGACCGCTACGGTCGCAGGTTCGAATCGTGCCTCGGGCATGGATGTTTGTGATGTCCTTAGGTTAGTTAGGTTTAAGTAGTTCTAAGTTCTAGGGGACTGATGGCCACAGATGTTAAATCCCATAGTGCTCAGAGCCATTTGTCAGTAGATAGGCAATGATATATGGATGCATTTATTGCATCTTTCATATTTTTTTAATTGACACTATTACAGCTGTAAAATGTCAATCATATCGAAAAGTCTGATTATACCCTTTTTGTAATATTCTGCTTTCTCTATTGTAGTGTCCTTCAGTTGTCCGTAACACGTTCCACCAAACGTACTGATTCGTCTTATTTGTTTTTCCTTTATACTGGGCCAACCATTGTTCAATGACGTAGTAATTCTATTTTAGGCTAAATTTTTGTCATGTATTATAAAAAGAAAATTTTTACAATTTATGTATATTTTTAGTTTGTATATAGTGTCAAAAACGTCACAATATTTCAACTTCTAGAAAAAAATCAAGTGTTCGAAACGAAGAAATGCTACTCGTCCGTTGACTTTAAACTTATATGGCTGAAACTTTTTTGTGAATACATTTCGTGATTACCAACAACTCCAGTTATGGTTTTGGAAAAATAATGATTCTTTTTTAAAACTTAAAAATCCAAAAGCACGAAAAAATTTTTTAGCACATTGGATTTACCCACTGAATTCAGCACCCCAAGATATGTTACGAAACAATTTTCAGCCACCCGTGATTTACGATCGTGTTGAAATTTCACCAGCACCTTCCTTTGAACGATCATTTTTCCCCTTCTCCATTCGTGAATGGAACTGTTAACAGCCTTAACAACTGATACAGTGGTAAGTATCATTTGTCAAGCACTTCACAGTGGTTCGCAGGGTATCGATGTAGAGATGTAGATGTGGAGACCAGCGCCGACACTTTTGTGGAAGCATCGGGCATGCCAGTGTTGCATTGTCTGTACCAAGAACGGACGCGACGACCGAGGTTGTCCGTGGTGGCGGGCTGGGCTTGGATATGTTGGAATAAGAGATGACTGAATCCACTGCCGAGGTTGTCTGTGGAAGCGAGCTGATACTGAGACGACGGTCAGCAGGACGGAAAAGTGCAGCGAGTACGTCCATCACCTTCTCCAGAAGCTACAGTGGCCAGCAATGGGTGAGACACCGGGTGTAGTACAAGGTGCTCTCCGGACTTGTCGTGGGTGTGGCGTGGCAGGTGGAAGTTATTGTCATGGACCGCATTTGAAACGAACAGCAGGGGCTGATGGCCAGCAGTCAAGACAGACGTGGTGTACTGAGGACCTGGCCAGCCTGTGCAGTCAGCAGTCAGGCTGCCACGGACATCGCCTACCTGGATGGTGGACATGTGTTTAACCGATCGCCAGAGAAGACGGCAAACACATACAGAGAAGATTGGTTCTGTTATTGTTGTAATACACAGAGCATTACCAGTGTGTTACAAAGCCCACAGTGTTCGCTAGGTAGCCGGTATCTAATGTAGATGTTTTGAATACGCAGAGTTCCAATATATACGGCTTGGCTGGGGAGTGAGTGTGTCTTTTTATCTTATCTCCGCGATGAGGGCGTGTTATACCATTTTATAGGAGAGGGAGCTCTGTATCCTGTTTGTAATTAAGCTTAAGATGTGTTCAACAATTGTACTAAGTCTTCTGTATCTCATGTTGCTGTGGTTTTGCGTAGACTAGGTAGCTTTGGGAGTCCCGTTGCATGGAGCAGTAGTAACTTGCTGCTGGAAGTCATCGGTAGTAAAAACAGAACGTGCGATTTTATTCGTTGACTCCACTGTGTTCATACAGGGGATAGAAAAATAATGAGAACACCTATCCTTAGTTGGGATTGGTTTATTAATAAGTGGTTGGTCCTCCATTTGTCCGCAATAAAGCTCAGATTATTCTTGGAATACTGGCATATGATGATGAACCGTGATTTATTTTCGAAGAATATTCTTGAGAATTTACTTTATTTACTAGCAATTCATCAAGAATATTAACACATTTAATCACGCTATGTAAGCATGGAAGTAGTTGCCAGGGAGTAATTGATGAAATAATAACCAAATTCCCTCTAAGAAATGGAATTTCATTCACTTTAGTAGTGCCTAAAAGCATTTAAAAAAAACAGATTTAAAATTATAGTCAGAAAGCCCCCTCTAAATATTAAAGTTACAATTTATTCAGCGGCAGAAAGAAAAAACCTTTGACTGTATGAGCTTCCGGGCAGAGAACCTTGCCGCTCTCTTTTGACACGGCTATAGTTACCACCGCTCACAACAGCCCTCTGAAAGACTACACTGATGCAAATGTGCAACTAAGACTTTTAACAATTTACACAAGCACACAAACTATGCACCCCCCCCCCTGTAGGAGGGATGGAAATGGTACAAAACACTAACAGTTAAAATATTAATCTTGCCACCGAAGGTGCAACTTGATTTTAACTTCCAAGAAAAGTCTTACGGTGAAAGAGTGGCAACTTTATATACTAAAATGACCATTTAAATAAAAGCCCATGAGATGCAACTTACGTAAAATTATACAAGGTTGGCCAAACATTCTATACAGTACATATATACCGCCTCTCAAGGTGATAGGCAAGACAAAAACATATTTCAGGAATTAGGCCGTTACACTCCAAGCAATGACTTCGTTAACACACCGAATCCGACAAACATGACAGAGGCAGCTACTAACGTACGGCAGATAGATAGGGAGGTTACCGAACAACCCAAACCGCAGGTTGCTCTAACCCGCCCCTACTCAAGGGAAAAACGGACCACCCAATTTATAAACAACCACCTTCCCGCGGGTGGGCAAAAGGAGAAGAATGGTGGGACGACCCCAAAGCAAAATGGCTGGTGACCTCACCAAGAAAACAAGTAGAATTTAACAAGAGTAAATCAAACAAGATACCATCAAACTTCTAATAAACTGTGATTTCTCGAGAAGACCTGGCGCAGCACCCCCAAATCGCTCTCCCGAACCGTCCGCTGCCAGCCGCTTCAACGGACGCAGGAAGGCGCGCCGATCTCCCGTCTCACGGCGTCGCAGCTCGCACCGGCCAGACTGATGTCGTGGGTTGACTCCTGTTGCTCTCTTGTTTACCGCGAAGTCACTACCCCTCGCTATACGCCGCGGCCTACTGAAACGTGGCGACCTCACATGCGCCGACGCTCAAGACGGACAAGTTATGTTGTGCCTCAGTGCGCGACCGACCAACCGATCGATCCAACCGCCAACGACCATTGCCTGAGCAAACTCGAGCAGACTGGCGGCTTAACTCGCAGACTCAGATGCATGAACTAAGCCCCGACTGGGCGACCACTCTCTGAGTTCTCTTACCGGCGGAGTGGAAAGACTCTCATTTTGCCGGCTTTAAAGGTTGATCCGAACAACAGACATACCAGCACTCCGAACGACAGACAGACACTAACTGCCTAACAAATGCGGACGAGAGACAGACCCAGACTGACCGACTGGTGAGCTCATAGCGCCCCTTAAATGCACGTGAACAAGCAACCTTTCCCCTTGACCAGAGGGAGACACCAAAGCTGAGATTGCCTCAGCGACGCAACCGTCAGAAAAGGAGGGCGACTGCTTCACACTACGCGCTGCGGTGCGCTCTTCAAAACAGCAATTTTTACCACGGCTCAGACGACTCTATGGTCTCCAGTGGAATGTTATACCGCTCTTCAATCAGGACCTCTTCTAACTCCTGTAGCAACGAGGGTGGCGGATATCTGCTCCGGAGGCTGCACTCCAATACCGCTCACAAAGTTTCGATAATATTCAAGTCCGGGGACTGTGCTGGCCAGAGAAGACGTTGCAGTTCAGTTGAATGCTCCTCATACCACGATTTTACTGTCCTGGCTGTGTGAATTGTTGCATAATCCTCCTTAAATATGGCATCATTGTTGGGGAGCAACATTCAAATCATGGGGTGCACCAATCACCTAAAACGTTCACATAATCTTTGCCTATAACACGGCCTTTGAGAGTAATGATGGAACCAGCAGAATACCATGATGTGGCTGCCCACACCACCACACTTCCACCTCCATGCTTAACCGCTGGAATCAAGCAGTCGGGATTGTAGGCGTCTTTTGGCGCTCTCCAGACGTAAACCCAGCCCGATGTTGGAAAAGACGAAAACGTTGAATCGTCGGAACATATGACGTGTTTCCACAGATCAGTCGTCCAGGATCTATGCTCCTGACACCATATTTTACGCTTCTTTGCTTTGTTTTCCATTATTAATAGTGTCGGTATAGCAGCTCGTCCATGAATATTCGCTGTATGGGAGTTCTTGGCGGACTGTGTCTATAGATACATGGTCTCGAAGATCGCTAATGAGCTCTGCAGTCACTTTATCCGACGTACTTTTGTGCTGTTTTGACAGAAATCGTTTTAGCGTTCGACGATCTCTGTCATTTAGTTTTGATTTGTGCCCGCTGTTACTTCTACTTGATGATGTCTTTCCATGTTTTCTGTAGACTGTCATGACTGTGGGCACAGCTGCTCTTGAAACATTCAATAAGTTGCCTGTCTTGGTTACTGATGATCCAGCTATTCGGTCCCCACAATCCGCCCTCTTTGGAACTCTGTTAGGTCTTCACACGTCGACCTCGGCCTCTGAATGCAAATAGTGCGTGCACACTACCCACAAACATCATGCACTGATGCCTAGTCCGTACTGAACATGCACCGTCCAGCCCGACACGTGCCTTACATGTGTTGTTGACCGTCAAACACAACCATCGCTTTAATACCATTGTTTACATTATTTTGCCTATCCCCTGAATGACTGTCGGGTTCGAATGTTCTACAGATGGAGAGTGTGACTTATGCTTTCTGTTCTTACTAGTTGTATTTTTGCACTCCTCTAGCCTGTCACAAGGTCTAAAATAAATTTCATTTATCTTAGGAAATTATTTATTTAATTTATTGTTGTGTAATCCAATTTTTACATACTCATTAGCTCTGAGCAAAATTTTGTTGATATATTATTAACTTTCTACTGACGCAATCGCACTTGTGTGATAATACTTATGTGATTAGTAATTGCCACCATAAAAAAATCCTTTGGCTGCACAGTCCCCAGCCCAAACCCCAGTCCACCCCAACCCGGCGCTACGGAGGAAACTGGGAGAGAAGGAAACAAAAGCACTTGTGATGCAGAAAATGAGGTGGAATGACAAGAATCACTTGGGAAACACTGACAAGAAAACGGAACAGGATGGTAGAAGATATGACATCAGACAAATTATATGATAGGCATTAGACAACTTATACCGTACTTGAGAGAACTGTATAGAGAATTTCCTGGCGGGCCGCATCAGACCAGTCAGATGTCTGATACAAACGAAAGAAAAAGAAAACATCTGAGCCCCTACTTTCTTTCAGATGCTAAAGAAATCTGTCCCCGCTCTATACTGAGGTGGGTATTACAGTCATTGTTGCCATGTCCACCTTCCCTGCTCGCAGCCGCTACGGCGGTGACCGGTTCCTGGGCGCGCCTGCAACTGGACTCTGCCGCGCCCTGCAGCGCACCTGTGGCTGAGTGACAAACGCCGGCGCCGCCTTTGTTTAGGCGGCCGTCGCATTTGTTAGGCGCTCGCTAATTGCCGCCTCCATATTAGCCGCGGCCGGTGCCCGAGTTACGGCGCCGTAAATCTCTGGTTATTTGATCCCCGCCTGGCACAGCGAGCCCGGCCTCGGGCGCTATTGAAACGCAGGCCCGCTCCGACCCGCCGCCGCCGCCGGGCTTTCTCGTAACGAGCCCCGCAGTTAAGAGCTGGCCAGATGTATTTGTTTCCTCATTAGAGCAGTCCCTGTTTCCGTTGTCCTTTCCCATTCGTAGCCGGTTGCTTGCTGCAGCAGCTATCTCCCTCTGCACCAATAAACGTTTTCCGCCTCTGTTAAATCCAGGTGCCTGTGCTAATATTTTACAGCTTCCAATCTATCTCGTAGCACAAATACTCCGCAAAATATTTGATCAGATGAACATCCGCCACTGAAGAACATACGACACGTATTTATAGAATAAAAATATCCTCCAGTTACCAGTAATTTTCTTAACTTACCGGGTGATCAAAAAGTCAGTATAAATTAGAAAACTGAATAAATCACGGAATAATGCAGATAGAGAGGTACAAATTGACACACATGCTTGGAATGACATGGGATTTTATTAGAACCAAAAAAAAATACAAACTTTCAAAAAATGTCCGACAGATGGCGCTTCATCTGATCAGAATAGCAATAATTAGCATAACAAAGTAAGACAAAGCAAAGATGATGTTCTTTACAGGAAATGCTCAACATGTCCACTATCATTCCTCAACAATAGCTGTAGTCGAGGAATAATGTTGTGAACAGCACTGTAAAGCATGTCCGGAGTTATGGTGGAGAGGCATTGGCGTCGGATGTTGTCTTTCAGCATCCCTAGAGATGTCGGTTGATCACGATACACTTGCGACTTCAGGTAACCCCAAAGCCAATAATCACACGGACTGAGGTCTGGGGACCTGGGAGGCCAAGCATGACGAAAGTGGCTGCTGAGCACACGATCATCACAAAACGACGCGCGCAAGGTATCTTCCACGCATCTAGCTATATGGGGTGTTTTTTTTTTTGTTCTAATAAAACCCCATGTCATTCCAAGCATGTGTGTCAATTTTTACCTCTCCATCTAAATTATTCCGTGGATTATTTAGTTTTCAAATTTATACTGAGTTTTTGATCACCCGGTATTTAACAACTGGTTCTGAAGCTTCAATTTTGGTCTTTAGCTAGCACCAAAAAATTATGAGAACGTAAATGTATGGCGGTCGGGCCAATCGGTCATGGAGAATCACACTCGCGTCAGACAAACCTTTGCGTTTCTCTGACGAGGGTGTAACTGAGACAGTAATTGGTATACACTGATTTCAAACTGGTAAGATTTCACAGCCAGCTGGTAATACAGGAGTTCCATGATGAATGCATTTGACAGTGGCTGGTGGTGGTGAAAGAGAATGATTTTCATTTCACGGAAAAAAGGGGAAAAAGGGAACGAACAAAAAACTGCGACCATAGAAGAATCCCGAAAAACAACGTTTACTAGGCAGGTACGATATTGCAGTGCCTGTGTTATTCTGATTAGGATGCAAAGTTCCTTTGGACATGCATACATGCATCTGCCGATGCCGGGCAGGCGACTTTCAAGTACTCCGTCTTACCTGTTGGGGAATATACATAATGGTTGTACGAGTACAGGTTTTAACGCATAGCTGAGATATAAGAAAGTTTAGGTGTAGCCGTAAGTCGCGCAAAGCTACCCAAACCATCAGACTACTGTTCGCGATAAGCGGAAAATCCGTGTTCGAGTCCCGCTGTGGCAGAAATTTTCGTTGTTGTCATTCCATTGTTCAGCTGATTGTTGTCCTTATTCGCAATTGTGAATGCGTATTCACGCAGTCCAATTCATTCGGAAATCGCCATTATAGCGCACCGATACTTCCAATATTGTCGAACATCGTTTGTTGTTACCGAGTAACTAAATCACAGCTGGGAAAGTGTTAAAATATCCTTTAACATTTACAAATCAAATTTACATTTTAACAGTATTTCCTGTTCATTCACAGTTTCGTAATTATATTCCACCAGTAAATACGGATTACATTACTTTGGTGAAACAATACTCTGGAATCGATCTATTAGCATGTGTACTGTACAGTAAGTACCTCGAGCATACGTCATACGTTTCACACAATTATCAGAAAGTGCTTGCTTGTTATCGGTGACAGTGGTAGTTGGAAACAGTGCCTGTGGATTAAGTGACCTGAGTATATAACGCTACCAGCCATTTGCGTCACCCGCATATATTCCACTCGAGTCTGAGGCTTTGACTAATTTTTTGTGGTCTTAATATATATATATATATATATATATATATATATATATATATATATATATAAAAACCATTAATTATTTGGGTGCATATTTAATTCCCATGGGTAAGGTTGAAATCTATGTTTGCGGTATTTCTTCAAATGAGAAACTACCACATCCCTCAGCGGTAATTTTTTAAGTTCAATATGGAACCTGAATAATTATTGATCAGATTTGAGATTGATTTTGTTTTCAAATTCTCTGAACTAATAGTCACTTTCTGTGTGCCTGTTCAGATTACTTACCGTTGTACCAACAATTTTTATTTTCTGTCGTATTAATAATTTCTTAGTTTCTTCAGAACCAACTGTTTTCTTAAATTTCTAATAGCGTCCTTGAAACGAGCCTGCCTCATGTTAGGGGCGATTTCCACTATTACCTGTGCAGTCTTCAACAGATTTATATTATTGTCGTTATTATTATTAATATTATTATTATTATTATCGCTATTTTTCAACTTAAATCGTTCTATTTGGTCGATCACATAATAAGAACATTTCTTTTATACTATAATTGTGTTCATCGATACTGTTATTCTTTTGATTATGAATAATAACGTTAGGACTGTAGCCTGACAGAAAATATTGTACGAAGTTTATGCTGACTTCCTGTTCGAGGAGAGTGTCCTCCGGCCTCCTGTCACGGAATGTTAGTGGGTAAATAAATATAGATATAGCATTTACATAAAGTGCATTGAGATTCTTTCATTGTTTTACCGAAAAACAGAGGTTCTTACACTATTGCGTTGGACTTCATTCGACCGTCACGCGTGGATTCTTTCCGATTCTTTCACCAACACTTGGCTAAAATTCGTAGCTAACCGTCTCACTGACGAGTGAATCGACAGAATAGTGAGTGTAAATCGAAGTGAAAGAACACCATAACTTCTCCGACTAGGAGTTTGTTTTCCGGAATGACTGCTAAACAGTTCTAAAATTAAATTTCATCCGTTTCTCAAACCATCCCGTGTACTGAGACAACTATATCTTGGACTATTTCGTTGAAAATTATTATTAATTCGTTGCTGATAATATTTTAAGAAGTTCCCTCGGTTACACTTTATTAATTATTTAACCATAACTAGTTTAGAGGCTATCAGTTAGCCATGTCATGAAACCAGACTGAATGAATACCGGAGAATTGCGGACACAGAAATATGCGACCAGAGGAGTTTGCCGCACTTTTGTGGATACCAGCCGAGACGGCATCTCCGGTTCCGAAAACTCCCTGACTGTCTGAGGGTCGTGCTTCCACTAATGCACAGGTGGAGTTTGTAGGTGTTCCAGAACCCGCCGAAAATATTCAGGGTTTGAGTTAGCTATCACTGACTTGGAGCTCTACGAGTTTTGTGACGTCAGTTCCTGCTATTTTAGGTTGAGAGGCAATTTCATCACGTGAAACACAAAAAAATGTTCTGCGATATCTCGGCGACGTGCCACGTAAAGCAGAACCAATAGGAAGCAAGGGCGTTTCCTACGTCACAAGCAGAAAACATGACGTCCACAAAAGCAATATGGCAAATAGTATTTGTCGTGTTCAATAAAGCCCATATTTGGTGTGTTACCTTACACCTCATGAATACGCCCTGTTTCTTAACACCAGCACATTCAATGCATGGACAACGATTAGTTACAAGTGCGATTTGTTCTCATGGAACGACGCGAACATCATATTGGTGGCACAGTGTTCTTATAACTCGGTGTTACGTGGGTAAACGGTTTTAAGGCAACGGCAGATTGAAAATTCATGAAAAAAGTGTCTATCTTGTTACTATTTGTTATAATTAAATGTAAATTAACAACATTTCGGCGATTAAAAGTTACAGAAGACTGCAAGACAAGACAGAAAGACGTTTGTCACGAAGCTACAGCCTAGTGTAGTGGGCAGAGTTCCAGTACTGCTGTGGCTAAATTTTCTTTTTTTCCACCTTCGCGTTTTTCCAAAAATTAGGGGAATTTTTAAGGAAATTTACAGAAGTAATTTCTATAATATCTGAAGTTACAGACATCTTTTAGGAGTTTGTTTTCTTTGGTGAGCTTTTATAAGCCAATGTCTTTACTGACTATATATGTACCTTTCCTCTTTATCTTATTAAAAGTCCACGGATATTGAAGTTTTATTTATGTATATCACAGACAGAAAAACATTACTACCAAATGGGCATGAAGGGATATGTACGTTTTAACAGAGATAACGTAGAAAATTACGTACATCGATTTTCGTGAACAAAGCTGTCCTGCCAATAATATTGCTGCATAGATAGACGGTCGTTTCCAGTTACAAAGAACTTCCGGATTCACCGATTTTTACGAAAACAGACCATTTGCAATGACTTACAAGCAATAATGTTGTTTACTGCTACTGAGAATGTCTGCAGAATCAGAAGGTACTTATTTAGCAAAGATTGAGCTCTTCAGCTTTGTCAGGCCATTTTCCGCTGCTTACCGAATAAGCGGTAGTGAACAGAGCACTCAAACTTCTCACATGTTTGATGCGACCCATCTCTCCTGTGCCAACCTCTTCATCTCAGAGTAGGAATTACATCCTACATACTCAATTACGAGGGTTGTTCGGAAAGTAAGGAACGATCGGATGCGAAATGGAAACCATTGCACATTTAGCTAAACCTTCCAGGTACTACTTTACATAGTCGCCGCTTCGACTTAGACATTTGTCGGAGCGTTATACCACATTTCCAACACCATCGTCATAGAAAGCAGCAGCCTGTGCTTTCCAATAATTCTCTACGCATGTCCATAGCGCGCGTTTCATGTGAACAGAGATGATACTCAGGACGAGCCAATTAGGGCTGTGTTGTGGGTGATAGAACACTTCTCATCGAGCGTCTTCACTGCCCCTACAGAGTGCATCTGAGAATTGCCATGAAAAAGGAAGTGCGTGGCAGTTTGAAACGTCCCCTTTAAACAATTATACACGACTGTCCTTAAACTGACACACAATATTTTTAGCGCAACGCAATCTGACTTTCAAAAATCCCTACAAAAGAATGGCCCTGACAAACATTAAACTATACGTTTCAGAAATCACTTACCTCACAAAAATCTTCGTTATTCGAGCTGCTGCAATACAGCGAGCGACACTACTACCAGCTAAATAAAAGATTCAAACTACTGAAGGCACTAACTACTGATAGGGATAGTTAGTAAATGAAAGATATTAATAGAGAACAAACAATGTATTTACCTTAATAGTCATAATATATATAGCAGTTCATGACAAATTACAAAACTCCGCCATCTCTCTCCCCACATCCACCACTGCTGGCGGCTCACCTCCAACTGCGCAACGCTACGCGCTGTTTACAGCCAGCTGCCTAACACTACAATGGCGAGTATTACAACGATGCAAAGCAGCCACAGACTGCACACAGCACAGCCAGTGATTTTCACACAGAGGTGGCGTTACCAATAAAAAAACCTAAACAGCCTACTTACAAGTTGTGTTAGGTGGGCTGCATTCATTAAGGCGAAGCCTCTAAGCGGGCCCTCCTACTTGGCGGGAGAAGTCTTTGTTTTAGGCACCTTTACTCGCCCACAGGGCGCTCACAACAGAAAATAGCTTCTTGATGCGATCGGCGGGCCTACTAGAGACACTGCCCAAAACGTCTGTGGAAAGCCTCGTCGGATTTTCACAGTGGTTTCCATTTCGCGACCGATCGTTCCTCACTTTCCGAATAGCTCTCGTATTTGCTGGGTATATTTTAACCTCTGTCTTCTCCAACAGTTTTTAACTTCTAAAGCTCCCTCTAGTACCATAGAAGTTACTCCCTGATGTCTTAACACAACATCAAGGCCTATGTTTGACACCAGTAGACTTATGTAGGCCAGGAATTCCCTCTTTGCCTGTGCTAGTAAGTTCTTTATATCTTCCTTTCTTCGCCGTCGTGGGTTATTTTGCTTTCAAGTAGCAGATTACTTCACTCTACCTACTTGGTGATCACGAATTTTGATGCTAAGTGTCTTGTTACTCCCATTTGTTCTAATGCTCATTATCTTTGTCTTTCCCCTTTTATACTCTCCATACCATGTCCTCATTAGACTGTTCATTTGGTTCAGCAAGTCCTATAATTCTTCCTCGTATTTGGCAACGTAAATAGTGAACTTGTCACTGCTATTCTTACAAAATGAGTTTTAATCGCACTCTTCTTCAAGCTTCCTTTTATTTCCACCACTGATAGAAAAGAGGAGCCAAAGACTGTCTGTGCCTTACAACCTTCTTATCTGAGCACTTCTTTCTTGGACTTCCAATCTTACTGTACATGTTGTATTTCACCTGGCTTTCTTTACAGCATAATCCTAATTTACACAGAATTTCGAGCATCTTGGACCATTTTAAATTCTCGAACGCTTTTTCGAAGCCGACAAATTCTACCAGTGCGCCTTGCTTTCAATATGAAGCGCAACGTCAGAAATGTCTCTCTGGTGCCTTTACCTTTCCTAAACCTAACTGATCGTCACCTAACAGATATACAGTTTCTTTTCTCACTCTACTGTAAATTATTATTGTCAGAAACTTAGATGAGTGAGCTGTTAAGATGACTGTCCGGTAGTTTTAGCACTTGTCAGCTATTGCTATCTTCGGAATTGTTTGGATGTCGGATGGTACGTTGTCAAACCTGCAGATTTCAATCACGAATCTGAATAGTTAGTTGCTTGCCACTTCCCCCAATCATTTTAGAAACTCCTACGGAATATTATTTAACTTCTGGACATTACTTGATCTCAAACGTTTCATTGACCTTTTAAATTAGGATACTAGATCCCTTGAGTCTTCCATATCGACTCCAGTTTCTTCTCCTACAAGTCATCTCCCCTCATAGAGGCCTTCAGTCGACTCTTTCCACCTATCCATTCTATCTCATGCTTTAAATGTGCAATTCACATGGTATTCGTAATGTTATCCCTCCTGATTCCATATCACCGCAAGTTTTTTTTTACTTTTCTATGAGCTGAATGCTGTTTGATGCACTCGTCTTTCATTAATAATCGAAACGTCCTTGATCCCGGGTTCGAAACCCTCCTTCTTTTAAATTTTGATTAATAATCAGTATTGGCGGCCAAAGACTTCATTCTGCCAACAGCCTTCTCAAACAGGGCTGAGGGGCGGACAGAGGTTCAAGGCATTCTCTTGTCCTTGGGATGGGAAACTGCCCATAAAGGCGGAAGAATCAACAATGATCAACGGAATGAGGATGAAAAGGCAATGGAAACCATTGCATTAAAATCACATAACGTGTATCCACAAGGCATGTGGCCTGTAACTGAAGAAGTGTGATGAAGATCTTTCCATTACCAAAAGATTCCAGAATAATCCCCCATTCGGATCTCTAGGAAGGGACTGCCAAAGGGCAGGTGACCATGAGAAAAAGACTGAATGACCAACGAAACGATAACATTCTACAAGTCGGGCGTGGAACGTCAGAAACTTGAAGGTGGTAGGGAAGCTAGAAAATATGAAAAGAGAAATGCAAAGGCTAGTATATCTAGATATAATAGGGGTCAGTGAAGTGAAATGGATGAATGAAAAGATTTACGGCAAGATGAGTATAGGATAATATCAACAGCAGCAGAACATGGTATAACTAGAGTAGGATCGTTTTGAGTAAGACGGTAGGGCAGAGAGTGTGTTATTGTGAAGAGTGCAGTGATAGGGTTCTTCTTACCAGAATCGACAGCAAACCGACACCGACAACGATATTTCAGGTAAACACGCCGACGGCGCAAGCTGGAGTTGAAGAGATAGATAAAGTATATGATGATATAGAAAAGGTAGTGCAGTACATAAAGGGAGATGAAAATCTAATAGCCACGGGGGAATGGAATCCAAATGTAGGGACAGGACTTGAAGAGAAAGTTACAGGAGAATACGGACTTGGGACAAGGAATGAGAGACGAGAAAGACTATCTGAGTTCCGTAATAAATTTCAGCTAGTAATAATGAATACTTTATTCAAGAATCACAAGAGGAGGAGGTATACTTGGAAAAGGCCGGGTGATACTGCAATATTTCAGATAGACAGAGATTCAGAAATCAGATACTGAGTTGTAAGGTGGACACACGACCAGATATAGACTTAGATCACAATCTAGTTGTGGTGTCACCGCCAGACACCACACTTGCTAGGTGGTAGCCTTTAAATCGGCCGCGGTCCGCTAGTATACGTCGGACCCGCGTGTCGCCACTATTAGTGATTGCAGACCGAGCGCCGCCACGCGGCAGGTCTAGAGAGACGTCCTAGCACTCGCCCCAGTTGTACAGCCGACTTTGCTAGCGATGGTTCACTGACAAATTACGCTCTCATTTGCCGAGACGATAGTTAGCATAGCCTTCAGCTACGTCATTTGCTACGACCTAGCAAGGCGCCATTATCATTTGCTATTTATCTTGTGATGCATGTACCGTCCGACCGATGTTCACCAATTATGGATTAAAGTTAAGTATTCCAGCAGCTATGTACCTTTTTTACTACACTCAACTCCTTTAACTGTTCCAGACCTCACGCCAGCCTGCGTGAGCTTAAACGCGTGCCTTTCGGCTTCCTCTCCTAGTGGCTTGGCTGTCTTGCCAAGTCATAACACTAGTAGTGATGAGGAGTGGGCTGAACTTTAAGAGACTAGTCAGGAAGAATCAGTACGCAAAGATGTGGGATACGGAATTACTAAGGAATGACGAAATGCACTTGAAGTTCTCTAAGGCTACAGATATAGCAAGAACGAATAGCTCAGCAGGCAGTACAGGTGAAGAGCAATGGATATCTCAATAGACATCACAGAAGCTGGAAAGAAAAACGTAGGTACAAAAATGTAGCTGCGAAGAAGCCATGGGTAACAGAATAATAATTCTGTTGATCGACGAAAAAAGACACCAGAAAAATGTTCAGGGATATTAAGGAATACAGAAATGCAAGTAGCTGAGCAATGAAATAAAGAGGAAGTGCAGGTGAGCTAAGACGGAACGGCTGCATGAAAAATGTGAAGAAATCTAAATAGAAATGATTGCTCGGATGACTGATTCAGCATACAGGAAAGTCAAAACAACGTTCGGTGAAATTAGACGCCAGGGTGGTAACGTTAAGAGCGCAACGGGAATCCCACTGTTAAATGCAGAAGAGAGAGCAGATAGGTGAAAGAGTGTATTGAAGGCGTCTATCAAGCGGAAGATGTGTCAGATGTGATAGAAGAAGAACCAGGAGTCGATATAGAAGAGATAGGGGACCCAATATTAGAATGAGAATTTAAGACAACTTTGGAGGACTTAAGATCAGATAAGGCAGAAGTGACGGATTACTTTCCATCAGCATTACTACAGTAATTGGAAGAAGTGGTAACAAAACGAATATTCTCGTTGGTGTGTGGAAGTATGAGTCTGGAGATATACCATCTGGTGTTCGGAAAAAATATCATCCAAACAATTCCGAGGACCGCAAGAGCTGACAAGTGCGAGAATAATCGCAAAATCAGCTTAACAGCTCACGCATCTAAGTTACTTAAAATAACAATATACAGAAGAGTGGAGGAAAAAATTGAGAAAGTTTTAGACGACAATCAGTTTGGCTTTACGAAAGGTAAAGGCACCAGAGAGGCATTTCAGCCTCTGGGGTTGATAATAGAAGCAAGAATGAAGAGAAATCAAGATACGGTCTTAGGGTATGTCGACTTGGAAAAAGCATTCGACAGTGTTAAATGGTGCAAGATGATCAAAATTCTGAGAAAAATGGGGATAAGTTATAGGGAGAGACGGGTAATATACAGTACGTACAAAAGTCAAGCGGGAATGATGAGAGGGGATGACCAAGGACGAAGTGCTTGGTTTAAAAAGGGTTTAAGACAGGCATATGTTCTTTGGCCCCTACTGTTCAGTCTGTACATCGGAGAAGCAATGATGGATGTAAAAGAAAGGTGCAAGAGAGAAATTAAAACTCAAGATGAGAGAATATCAGTGATACGATTCGCTGATGACATTGCTATCCTGAGTGAAAGAGAAGAATTACATGATCTTCTAAATGGAATGAACAGTCTAATGAGTATAGATTGGACTGAGAGTAAATCGGAGAAAGACAAAAATGATGGGAAGTAGCAGAAATGAGAACAGCGAGAAACTTAACATGAGGATTGGTGGTCACGAAATAGATGAGGTCAAGGAATTCTACTACGTAAGCAACAAAATAACCTATGACGGAAGGAGCAAGGAGGACATAAAAGGCAGACTAGCACTGGCAAGAAGGGCATTTCTGGCCAAGAGAAGTCTACTACTGTCAAACAAAAGCAGTAGTTTGAGAAAGAAATTTCTGAGAAGTACCTTCGGAGCATAGCATTGTATGGTAGTGTAACATGGACTTTGGGAAAACAGGAACAGAGAGAATCGAAGCATTTGAGATGTGGTGCTTCAGACGAATTTTGAAAATTAGGTGGACTAATAAGGTACGAAATGAGGAGGCTCTGCGTAGACTTGGAGAGGAAATGAATATGCGGAGAACACTGCAAGGAGAAGGGACAGGATGAAAGGACATCTGTTAAGACATCAGGGAATGACTTCCTTGGTACTAGAGGGATCTGTAGAGGGTAAAAACTGTAGAGGTAGACTGAGATTGGAATGCATCCTGCAAGTAAGTGAGGACGTAGTTCGCAAGTGCTACTCTGAGATGAAATCGTCGCGGTCTAAAAAAAAGAAAAATGCTGAATCAGTTCTTCCAACGATCTTTCCTTTTTGTGTTTCTTCACGTTTTTGCCTTGGCTGTCCTACACTTTCTGTATATGTTTCATTTGTAAGGGATTAATGTTGCTGTATTCCTGTCTTCCCTTGAAAGTTATTAAATATACTTCTTTCGTCGATCAATTGAAATATTACATCTGCTGCTGCTTCTCCTCGTCGCAGATGCTTTCAGTGTACCTATGTTTCTCTGTCCGACGTCTATGACTACCTATTTTAGGTATTCTCACTCCTCTTTAACAGAACCTGTCAATTTTGCTATACCTATCACAGTATCTACATTCTTAGCGTTCTTCAAACGCCTCTCACAATTTCTGAGTACTTCAGTAATACACTTTCTTCCACACGCATTTCTCCGGACGATTCTCTTACTCATTACTAATCTGTTACATGAGTCTGGATATGCCCCTGCGTACGACTTCCAATCCAGTATCTGATTTAGAAATCTCTGTCGGACCATGATGTAGTGCAGCTTGAGTCTTCAAGTGTGTACAGGTCAAGTACACCTCCACCTCTCGCGATTCTTAAACAGAGTATTCGCTGTTAACATCCGAAATTTGTTGCACGACTGAATTAGTTTTCTCCTCTCTCATTCCTACTTCCTGGCCCATATTCTCCCGTAACCCTTTCTTCTACTCCTTCCCCTGTAATTTTTCTCCAGTGCCCCATGACCATTAGAGTCTCTCCGTCCTGAATTACCCTTTCGGTGGCCTCATGTACTATATCTTTTCATCTTCAGCTTGCGACGTTGGCATGTGTACCTTAACTACCTGATGAGAACAGCGCAACAGTAGCTCTCTATCTGCTCTATTTTCCTGTTTTATAACAAATCCTACTCCTGTTATACCATAGTCTGCTAGTGATGATGCGGCCCTACGTATGTCTGACCAGACATCCTTACTACCCCCGCCCCTTCCCTCGTCACCTCCATTACGTCTAGATTGAGCCTTAGGATTTTACTTTTCAGATTTTCTGGCTGTCCCACTATGTTCTAACTTCTGAGGCCCCAAGCTCCAACTCCTATAATGTTATATCGTGTAAAGGAACTTACTAATATTTCTTCGTCAATATGATTTTCTGATTTACGATACCACTTGCTAACTCGATGGTGACATGGCTCAAATTCTTGTGCCTCAATTATATGAGTGACATCTGAGTGGAGGGGTCTGAGAGCTGGAGAACATCCGCACGAAGTCAGGAATCTGTAATATTTTGAGCAATAGCGTCCTGCAACATAGCGTCAGCATATGACTTGCCACAAGGACAGACAAATTTGCACGTGCGGGTCATACTACCTAACTCCGTGAGCCATTGCCAGTATGACTGGGAAGGCTGGCGTTTTGTGCGGAAAAAATTATAACGAGCAGAGCGACCAAGACCTGGAAGTCGGGCATCGATGCTGTGCGAGAAAGGAACTGATTCCAGCTGAGTGACGGGAAACACCAACCCAACAGCGCTCAACATCGCCTGAAGTGTTGTAGGCCGCAAAGTGTTGAAACAGCTGCCGTTTGTGTCCGTCCCATTCTTCCACTGAAGTGTCGAACTTGCGGAACGGCGAGTCCGATCAGTTTCGGCTGCCACTGTCATCAGTCTGGGTGATGCGCTGATGTTAGGCTTGCTGTAGAAACTGCCGGTTGTCCAACAGGAATGTCAACTTCACAATCAGTTGGGAGAATTTCATCGATTGATACTTCGTTCGACACAGGTTTCACAGGTTGGGGAGCCGCCATGGCGGAAAAAGAGAAAGTGAAGAAGGAAGACAAAAGCAAAGGAACGGATGGATATTCCACCAGCACCGTTTGCACAAAACAAGAAAATATAAGAAGAAAAGAAACGCACGGTGACCTCCCCGTCGGGGGCGATGAGACACCTGACGACAAGCGACGGATAACCAACTGAACCAAAACCGAAAATGATACCCCAATGAAATCCGCCGATTGAAGTTCAGACGGAATTGTACACTCACTGAGTCCCTACCGCAAATATGCAACACTGTCTCTTCAGGTCTCTATATGTCCGTAGTTACAAGCCAAAACTCAACACCTCGCGGGACTGGAGCCTGACTTCGCCCTGCCGTGCGTGGTGGGGTGTGTGCTTTTAACTAGTTCGGCCACGCAAGAGTACACAGATCGCCGATGAGCCTACGGTAGCGTGGCATGGCGTGATTGGCCGTTGTCGGTAGGTTGCTATCTTCCTTATGTTTGTCCGCTGGGGTTGCCACTGAAGCGAATCAGGGGTGTTTGCGCCTGCGCTGTTAAGCGGCGATGGTGCCGCCGCCTATCGGCCGTGAGCTGAACGCCGTCTGGTTCCCGGCCGCGAAACGCTGTGCGCTACTACGGTGCGGTCATTGAAGACACTGCAGTCTTGTCCCTTAAATAAAGTTGCACTGCGTTTCTGCCTTTCCCAAACGTCTCCTGTTATTTGCTTATTTCTAACTTTCCCGTTTATCAGGCATGATTTTCAGTGCTAATTGGTATTACAAATCTAATCAAGTTAGTTGTCTCCCTGTTTCGGCAGTCTTAAGATATTTATATAAAATTCCTTCATAAAACACGTGCCACAATAATGTGTGAGCCGTGCACGGCTCACGGTCATGCCGTTTATTGCTCGTCGTATTATTTTTATGGCTCTCTCGTCTCTTTCTTATTCAATTTTTTTGGCGTCACTAAGTTTCTGGTTTGCTTGCCAGTGAGTGGCAGCGGCAGCGCTTATCGATAAGTGCACTGTCGTACTATCTCTGGAGCGACCGTTAGTATTTCTGGGTCTTTGTCTGTTGGGAGTTGAGTCGGCACGCAGCGCCAGTGAGGTCCGGGCAGCCAGTATTCGCCGACCGCTGGCGACACACATGCACTGTCTGACGGAAGGAGACTGGAGCGGGAACGACCGTTGGTTGGTCGTTCGATCGGTCGTCTCATCGGGCGACGTGCCTTTGGTCTTTTGACCGTTTCTGGGCCTCGTCAGTTGGTCATCTTGCCGGACATGGGTCGGTTCCTTCCTGTGCAGAGATGTCGGATGGCCAATAGTCCGGTGTTCCCTCTGCATGGTTGGATCCGAGTCAGTGTGCCCGTGTCACCGTGTCTCCCAAAATCCGGACATCAAGGAAGTCGGGATGGAGCTACACTGGGCTCCGGACAGCCATGATTCGCCCGACCGTTGCCGATACACATACCTTGAGTGGGGACGATCTTGGTTGGTCGTTGGGTCGGTCGTCTCATTGGACTGCGTGTATGTGGTCGCCGACCGCTTATGGAAACTACGTGTGTGTCGAGTTGTGGTTGCTCCTTGTTGTTCCACAGTGATTGGCTTTAGGATTGTTGCAGTTCTTGGTGCAAGTGTTTACGTGGAACTGTGTACAGCTTCTGTGATTTGCACTGAGCAGTTATCAATGCTGTCTGCGTCCTGGAGTAGGCAGTCGGTCGGTTGGGACAGAGCAGCGAGAGTGTGTTTCCTCGCTCTGTTGATGTTGTTCTGCACAGCGTGTAGTTCGACAGCTTGATGTTCTTCTACCTTTTTCTTTGAGTGGTTATTGTGCTTTGACTGTGTTTAGACGCCAATTATAAGGATATTGTCCTGCATCGATTATCGTCCTCGCTGATATTTTTGGTTTGTCGCTCCGTTGTCGGGTGAAAAGGAATTGATTGGGTTATTGGTTGGTTCTTAAGCCGCCCCTGGTCGTGCTGCCATCCGATTATATAGTGTTACGTTTGGCTGCCTGTCTCACCTACACTGTTGTTAGTCTCCTCCCCAGGCCGACCCTTGGAACACTTCTGAGCACCACTGTCCTGTTGTTTGTAATTGTGATTTTCTTTTGTCGCAAGTACTGTGCCAGGCCTTCAGCCGTGTATTAATTTTGTCTGTTCTATGTTCAGTATATGGCCTTCAGCCGAACCTTATGTGAAGTATTTTAAGATTAGGCCATCTACCGTTTTTTTGCTACGGTGGCAGGTTCGAATCCTGCCTCGGGCGTGGATGTGTGTGATGTCCTTAGGGTGGTTAGGTTTAAGTAGTTCTAAGTTCTAGGGGACTGATAACCTTAGAAGTTAAGTTCCATAGTGCTCAGAGCCATTTGAACCATAAGGTTTGTCTTCAATTATTTTGAATTAATTATTTTGAATAATTGTTTGGGCCTTCAGCCGTTAAGGTATTTCAAGTTTTCTTGAGATGGTTTTCTGTTGTATTGTGTAAATGGTTGTCTTTAAAGGTTGCCTTTTACTATGTTGAAATATTATTGAGCTTTCAGCAGAGGAATTAATTCAAATTTTCCTTAATATGGCTTTTGGCAGAAATTTTTAAATGCTTGCCTTTTAAAGAATTTCCTTTGCTGATCTGAAATATTATTTGGGCCTTTAGCCAAGAAGATATTTAATTTTACTTAACTAAGGCCTTCAGCCGATTGTCTAAATTCTTGTCCCTTAAAAGGGGTCATTTAAGGATATTTTAATTTTACTAACGTAAGGCCTTCAGCCGTTTCTCTAAATCTTGTGTTTTAAAAGGAATTATTTAAACTTTATTATTGAGAAGGTGCTTGGGCCCTCAGCCGTGAATTGATCCTTGTTGTTTCAAAGAGAAAACTGAGCATTGGTTTTCGAGGAATAAAGTTGTGTATTCTTGTGTAACTTTCAATAGAATATGCGAGACTGCTTATTTTATCTTAATCTCACCCAGCCAGTCTATTGTTTTCAACATATGATCCATAAATAATATCAACAACAATGGAGACAGGTTGCAGCCTTGTCTTACCCCTGAAACTACTCTGAACCATGGACTCAATTTACCGTCAACTCTAACTGCTGCCCGACTATCTATGTAAAGACCTTTAATTGCTTGCAAAAGTTTGCCTCCTATTCCATAATCACGTAGAACAGACAATAACTTCCTCCTAGGAACCCGGTCATATGCCTTTTCTAGATCTATAAAACATAGATATAATTCCCCGTTCCACTCGTAACACTTCTCCATTATTTGCCGTAAGTTAAAGATCTGGTCCTGACAACTTCTAAGAGGCCTAAGCCCACACTGATTTTCATCCATTTGTCCTCAACTAACACTCGCACTTTCCTTTCAACAATACCTAATAAGATTTTACCCACAGCGCTGATCAAAGAGATACCTCTGTAGTTATATTTCAGAGCTAGATCAGAAATGTAAGGACTATGGTATGAAGATTAGCATCTCCAAAAGAAAAGTAATGTCAGTGGGAAAGAGATATAAACGGATTGAGTGCCAAATAGGAGGAACAAAGTTAGAACAGGTGGACGGTTTCAAGTACTTAGGATGCATATTCTCACAGGATGGCAACATAGTGAAAGAACTGGAAGCGAGGTGTAGCAAAGCTAATGCAGTGAGCGCTTAGCTACGATCTACTCTCTTCTGCAAGAAGGAAGTCAGTACCAAGACTAAGTTATCTGTGCACCGTTCAATCTTTCGACCAACTTTGTTGTATGGGAGCGAAAGCTAGGTGGATTAAGGTTACCTTATCAATAAGGTTGAGGTTACGGATATGAAAGTAGCTAGGATGATTGCAGGTACTAGTAGATGGGAACAATGGCAGGAAGGTGTGCACAATGAGGAAATCAAAAAAAACTGGGAATGAACTCTATAGATGTAGCAGCCACGGCGAACAGGCTTAGATGGTGGGGTCATGTTACACGCATGGGAGAAGTAAGGTTATCCAAGAGACTCATGGGTTCAGCAGTAGAGGGTAGGAGGAGTCGGGGTAGACCAAGGAGAAGGTACCTGGATTCGGTTAAGAATGATTTTGAAGTAATAGGTTTAACATCAGAAGAGGCACCAGTGTTAGCACTGAATAGGGGATCATGGAGGAATTTTATAAGGGGGACTATGCTCCAGACTGAACGCTGAAAGGCATAATCCGTCTTAAATGATGATGATGATAATGATTCGTGTGTAACTAACAGTAACTGATCTTGGCCCCCTTCGACAACCTGATCCGCTCTGTCCTGCGTAACCAGATGTCAGTGTGAAATATTTTGCTAAAGATGTTTCGTAGCCCCTGTGGCAAGTCACTACTATTCACTGAGTCGCGGAATGCGTACAGCGCTTTCTCTCTGGAGATTTCGTCGATAATAGGACTCGTCGTCTCCGGGTGACACTGGTAGGAAATCTAAAAGCAGTTTTCACTGCTCAGTAAACAATACATTCAGTTCTACGCTTTAATTTATGTATATAGTTTAACACTAACAGAATTAACATAGGATAGAGCCTGAGTTTACTGATGGACTGAGAGAGGCAGCCGTTTTGGGCAGAGCTACCTGGATGTCCCCCACCGCTTTGCCATGCGTCACGACACAAATACAACTCACTTTACTACAAAAAGTTTTGGTCAGAGGTGTATTATTTCCTTTTATTTTACGTCTGTTTATTTGGTGCCAGTAAGTGATGAGTTCGTGAAGTGCGGAGAAATGTGTGACACCTTTAAGAGTTGCTGAATTATTTAGATAGCTCGATAAAGTAAATATTGATACCTGCCTGTTACTGTGCTTTCAGTGCATGAGATCTAGATTGGAGTTAATTTGTAGCGGTTGGATGAATTTGATTCAAATGGTTCAAATTGCTCTGAGCACTATGGGACTTAACATCTGAGGTCATCAGTCCCCTAGAACTATTTGGATCTAACTAACCTAAGGACATCACTCACATCCATGCCCGAGACAGGATTCGAACCTGCGACCGTAGCGGTCGCGCGGTTCCAGACTGAAGTGTCTAGAACCATTCGCCCACACCGGCCGGCGATGAATTTGTATACAATGGTAATGACACAGGGTACATGTGCAAATACACTGTAACAAAAAAACTGACGACGCACAGCGAAGGAATTATCCGAATGGGACGGAAATTAGTATATGTGATTTATATTCGCAGATAAAAAAATGATTGCAAGTTCGGAAAAAAGGATGATTTAGTAAACAGAAAGAGCTTCACAAATCGAGCAAGCAAAAAACTCGTTTGTCCACCTCTGGTACTTATGCAAACACGTTTTCGACTTAGCATTAATTGATAGAGTTGATGGATATTTTCCCGGGAGATATAACACCAAATTCTGTCCAAATGGAGCGTTAGAGCGTCCAAATTCCGAGCCGGTTGGAGAGCTCTGCCCATATTGCTTCAAACGTACTTAACTGGGAAGAGTGCCAGCGACCTTGCTGGCCTGGGCTTGGCAAGCATGAAGACATGTAGCAGCAAGTCTAGCCATGTGTAGGCGGGCATTATCTTGCTGAAAGCCATGAGGGGCAACAAAATGTGGAGTAGAATGTCTTCGACGTACCGCTGTGCTGTAAAGGAGCCGCGGATGACTATCAAAGGGATCCTGCTAGGAAATGAAAGGGAACCCCCTACGTATATTGTTCACCCACTTGTCTGCGAGGCATAGTTACTGTCCAACTGAGTACACGGATTGAAATTCACAAAGACCATTTGTCCTCATGCCGACGTGTCCTCTATTTTCTGTCTTTGCCAGGTGTACGGTGAAATTGCGTCGCAACCTCACACATTCATCCATCGGGCGGTATAATGTATAGTTTTGCATGTTCCTTCAGCATCTGTGTGAATATCAATTTGTGGCCAATTTGAATAAGTCCTTCGGGGTGCGCGATTTTTCTTTTTTATTACTGGGACTGTAAGTTTAAAGATCATCAGAATAGTGCAAAGGTTTATATAGGGCATTATTCGTGTAAATGCTGTTATAGTGGTCATTGGTACCATCAATTTGTTAGTTGCTTCTTCTCTTAGTCTAATAATCTTCCCTTAAAGACGTCACTTTCTACCTTATTTTCTCTGTACTGTCGTAACACGCTTCTCAGTGTAGACTAATCATTTTGCGTCCATCTATCCACACTTAAACACCTGACCAGCTTCCAAAGGGATAATAAGCATTAATGGCCTACTCTTGCCTCACATACCTGGAGGTATCAATCACCATAAATAACTATAAATATTAGCAATCAGATGAAGTAAATACTGATGCAGTTTTGTTCAGTGCACTGTCCGCAGTCACCAATATACGTACCTACACTTATACGTCCAATACCCTATATGAATTTAAAAGTCTGCCAATTGAATTAATTATGTAGGCCAACGATGTATCAAAACCTGATAAGACAATGACGTTATAGAATATATGAAACATATTCTGTGAAAAGTACCTTTAAAATTGACTACTGGCACATGCCTATCTCTCCCTAATGTTGGTCATTTCGAGAGGTGACGCGGCTTGTTTTGTTAACGATCAAAACTTTTTTTATGGAACCAATAACGCAGAGACTGCTCAACAGCTGCTGGTTTAGTAGTCTTTCTTTTACAACTATTTCCGATATTACAGACAGTCCTCAGATGCAAAAACGTCACCAAAATGATAGATGTTCCCATTATGATTACCAAACATGTGAGCCGACTCATTGTCAAAAGTTCCTTAAAAATCATTTTTAACTGTACCGCACACTAGGCATATTTAATGTGCAACAGGAAATAATCATATAAATGCAACAATAGCTTTGCAATTGTCTCACATACGTAGCTGAAAAACGTTCTGTCCTAGTCTTTTGGTACAGCAAAATGTTCCACACTCCACCTCGAAAATACACATTATTTCCATGGAATTTTAAAACAATCTTTTAAATTACGAGGTAAACTATCTCTTACCCTTCCTTTTGAAAGTTTTCTGCTGCGTCAAATATGAATGTAGTCATCAACTGTCAACGTATATCATGAATTTATTTTTAACACCTGTTTCCTCTAACATGCTTCGTCGAACTTTAAAAGTTACGCTTAATGCGGATAACGGCTCCTCAGCTTACCGCACTGCCCTTCATTCTGTTCAGTTTCCCAGAAATAAGGCTAACTCCAAAATAGACTATGCGATGATGCGTTTATTGGTGCTGAATTCAGTGTAAATGAATTTGCCATGCAAATACGAGAAAATACTTTTAGGCTGCACGGTATCTCTCTTTTCCGCAGTGCACACAAGACCTGCGTTAATGGAAATGATCTACAGACACGAATAAGCGACTAGAAGTAAAATTAAATTAAAGAAGAAAAGCAAACAAATAAGCTGCTCCATCATATCTTCACATTTGTGACTGCAGAAGCTTTTAATAATCCGAAGTATTTAATTTTATCTGGACTTGAGCATTTTCCTGAAGACTTTATCAACGTTTCATTATTCTCCACTATTTTTGCAAGTTTTCTATATGAAACGAAACTATGTTTTAGTTTCGGCTGATATTGGCTAAGGGATGTTCCCGGAGCAATGAAGCGAGGCTACCACCCAATCCCCCCCCTCAAATATCAATTTACATTTCGCTAACTAACACGTCAGGCTTGAGAATATTGTTCGACTATCACGTAAGTGCAGACGAACGGATATGTTCTCGTTAGAACACAGTTGAAACCATATTTTCAGATAAAGTACAAATGATTGGAATTCTCGGATGTCGGTTGAATTGTGAACGCTTTAAGCTAGTAGTACACTGCAGATCTTTATTTTTAATGAAAACCTCGTTATATCCGTGTATTTTTGTGTTATAGCTTGTCATTACATAGTATTGGTGATCACATACAATTCGTGAGTAGACAATTAATATTTTTGCTAAACAAGTTGAGTATTTTGTTTTCTCCTGACTTGGAATATCAAAATTAGCGTAATCTTAAGACAATAATAATACACATAAGGAAAGGATGCAATAACCAAGTAAAGGATAACATTCTACAAGAGGAGTGGGGAATGTCAGAAGTTGATATGTAGAAGAGAAAAGGAGAAAATCTGAAAAGAGAGATACAAAGGCTCACTCTATATATAGTCAGAGAACTGAAATGGGGAGAAGATAAGGATTTACGGTCAGATGACAGCAGCTAAAAATGCTATAATGAGAATAAGATTCGCTTTGAATCGGAAGGCAGGTCAGAATGTGAGTCAATGTGAACAGTTTAGCGTTAAATGTATTTTACTTATAATTAATTATTTAGATGATTACTTTATTTGGAACTCATTTTTTGAAACACAAATATTATATTCTTTAACTTTTGGGTCGACGATGTATAATGCGGTCTGCAATGCGTCGACAAGTCTTCCAAGCTGATGGTTAGCACTCCTGCTTCATCTTTGTCGTAAGTTGATAATTGGAATAACTTTTTGCCAATACGTGAGGCTCGTATTCGCTTCACCATAAGCTTGCTAAACTATAACCACAACACACGTATTAAATACTTCAGTGAACATGCGTTTATCTTTTGACACGATACAGGTTTTGTCACTACGTAAATGATAATATTTTTTATGAACACTTCTCACCTTATTTTATTATTTTTTATTGAATCGCTTACGTGTTTCACAAAATGATATATCGCCAACAGCGACCCTTCAGATTAAAGGTAAAAGACAAACCGTTACGTATTTCTTTCAGGTACCTCCTTTCCTATACTATAGCAGTTGTTTCTATGTATGATGCAAGTCTCAGTGAGTTATGTTGCTTGGTAGTGACACGTCATGCGGAAGTTATTTTTGTACTTCAGTTTTGCACTACAGTCTACACTGTGAATTTATACCGTACACTCTTCAAAAATGTTAATGCACTAATTAACAGTAAATATTGTAGAAAGTTCTGAAGTATAATGCAAAATATTTTACAAGGGCAGTGTTTTGGAAATACGTTATAAAGCGTGATGGACGGAAGACAGCTACATTATCAGTGGATCAGATAAGGAAGAGGTGAAGCGGCCATAATTTCTGTACCTTTTAGAAAGTTGCTACTATCAACATTGAGAGCTACTATGTTGTTCTAAGGAAAATTTGGAAAACCTTGACAAAGGTGTTATTCAACTCTGGAACAGTTGTCGAAGGGGCTGGCGTACCTGTGATATGACTTCCTACTGAATCCTACATATGCCCTTGCGGCATGCCATCAACAAAAATTGACTTACGGCTTACAGCGCAGTGCTCTGTAAACACAAAGCGTTTCAGAGACAATGTACGAGTATGTCGATTGTCAGTTGAAAAGTGCGTCAATGACACTAGTATGAAATCGCAATATCCATCCCTGTGAACTAAGCTATCAAGTAACTGTTTTAGTTGACCATGAGATTCGTACGTCAGTTTTTGACAATTCCTAGTCTTATCGTCAGTACACCATAAAAACACGATGATACTGATTTTTGTTTTCGTTCTATGCTCTCACCATCTGCATAGGCTGTCAGTATTGGCACTAAACTGCCAATCGGTAGAGATCAAAATACGGTTTTATACTGATTGATATGTTGCCGTTGTTGAAGCTTCGAACTAGAACGCGAGAGAAATTGATGTCAAATCCCCGCCTGACTGATCAGATTTATGTTTTCAGTTTTTTCCATAAATATCGTTCAGGCGATTGCTGGGCTATGATCGATATCTTCACCCTTCTCCAAAAATTTGGTCCATCATGATCTTGCTCTAGGAAAGATATTTGAGAAAAAGTCTTTTGGTAAATTTAATTTCCCACCGTGTTATTATCCCTTCCTCATTTACTTACCTTGTTGACCGTTCTATTCTTGCCAATATCGATAAATGAAAAAAGAGTATCTCCAGACTGCGTTTGAGAATCGAACACAAGTTCTCTGTTTCACAGCCAATACCTTGGTTGCTATGCCAGAGATTACCTGATGGGTAATAAACGGTAGTCATAAAAGTTACTTTCCTCAACTTCTAGGAAGCTACGCATTTACGGATCCCACATTAGTGATCTACATTTAAATGATTACTCTATAATTCACAATTAAGTGCCTCGCAGGGATTTCATCGAACTACTTTGAAGCTATTTCGCTTACGTTTCACCTCCGAAAACGACGCGGGGAAAATGAACACTTAAATGTTTCTATGCGAGCGTTGATTTATCCCATTTTATTATGATAATCAATCATCCCTCGGTAGGTGGGTGCCAACAAAATATTTTCACAATCTGAGGAGAAAGTTGCTGATTGAAATTTCATGAGAACATACTGCCGCAATGAATGTTCCCACCCAAATTCACGTATCATATATGTGGTACTCTCTCTTCTATTTCGCGACGGTACAAAAGAGCTGCCCTTCTTTGAACATTTTCAATGTCTTGTGTCGATCCTGTCTTAAGCGAACCCCACACCGCAAATCAATATTCCAAGAAGTGGATGTACAAACGTAGCGTAGGCAGTCCCTTTAGTAGACCTGTAGCATTTTCTCAATGTTCCGACAGCAAACCGTAGTCTTTTACTCACAGAATTATGTATATGATCGTTCCGACATAAAAAATTCGTAATTGTAATCCCTAAGTGTTTAGCTGAATTTTCAGCCTTTAGATTTATGTAATTCATAGTGCAACCGATATTTAGCTGGGTCGTTTTAGTACTCACGTGGAATAGTTCAGACGTTTCATCAATTAGAGTCAATTTCCACTTTTCACACAATACGCTGTCTTGCCGAAGTCGTTTTGCAATTTGTTTTGATCATCTAATGACAGAATCATCTGCAAACAATCTAAGGGCGCCACTCGGATTGTCTCCTAAATCGTTTATGTAGTTCAGGAACTACAGAGAGCCTGTGAAACTTACTTGATGAATGCAAGAAATTACTTCTGTTTTACTCGATGACTTTCCGTCAAATAATATGAACTTTCAGCTTTCTGTCAAAAGCACGAATCCAGTCGCACAACTGAGACGATACCTCACAGGCACGCCATTTGATTAGGGGTGAAAACTGCTCAATTATTCAATTATCTATCGATCTCGTCAACACAGTCGTTTGCGCGTTGAGTACAGGTGGTTTTCTCAGAACCGGGGGAGGATAGGTTGTTGAAGCAAAACATCTTCGAATCTAATAGTTTACGTTGTGCACAAGCAATGTGCCAAATACGAGTAGTAACAATATATGATCTTTCGTTTCGTTTCATCAAGAAGTGTCTGAGTGTTAGTAAAAAGAGAAGTCATAAGGGCCGCTTGCCGCTACGACGTAGACCCGCGCGCCTGGCTGTACTGCAAGCCGCAGCGCGGCAACGTTCTTTGCCACGCGTTAAATTAATGGCTGGCCGGCCAACCAGAGCCCTAGGGAGAGGGATGACGCTCTTAGCATGATTATAAGTAATGTCTCGTCACTAGACCACAGCAATCTTCACATCATGTCAAGGAACGAGGCCAGAATTAACTCACAGCTCCCTTCTTTTCAAGCTATGTATTTAATTAATAAGCACTAAGAGATTGAGGAGCAACTAATTACGTCTGCGTTTCTAGACTTGTTGAAATGGGTTACTTTCAGAATTAGTACTCCTCTTAAGTAGATCATGTTTTAGAATTAATCCTAATTTATTACTCTTTGTTTAATTTAACGAAGTACGCTATAGATCAGGTGTGACAACACTGCCCTACTTGTCCTCTGACGGAAAACAATGTAAGTTAAACTATCGTGAAGAAAGGGCTAATCTTCGACCTCAAAATAAGTCATATATCTCCTATCCCATACGTACTCACCATTCCTTTTATTCTTACACTCTTAAAATGGCAAAAGCGTTTTATTTAAAAATATGTAAAACAGTTCTTTGCCGCTACAATGCAGTACAAGTGCTTTCTAAAAGTATTCAACTGATCTAACACACGCCAGTATTCCACTTTCCAGTTTAGGCAGATTTCTTAATATAATACTGAATCGACACAGAGTACCAAAAGATCATCAAGAAAAAATTTACACTTTGTGATGTTAATTTTAATAATGTGTAAGTAGGCTGTTTAGGGTTTTATGTTGGTAACGCCACGTGGCGCTCTGTGTGAAAATCACTGACCGCTGACTGTGCTGTGTGCAGTCTGTGTCTGGTTGGCATTGTTGGAATATTCGCTTGTGTAGTGTTGGGCAGTTGGATGTGAACAGCACGTTGCGTTGTGCAGGTGGAGGTGAGCCGCCAGCAGTGGTGGATGTGGAGAGAGAGATGCCAGAGTTTTAAGAGGTTACTATAAGCGGACGATCTGGACGCGTGTCGGGCAGAAGAAGGATGTCATAAATTGATATATATATGATGACTTTTGAACATTATTAAGGTTGTCTGTTCGCTGTCAAAATTTTTCATTTGTTAACTATGGCTCAAATGGTTCTGAGCAGTATGGGACTTAACATCTTAGGTCATCAGTCCCCTAGAACTTAGAACTACTTCAACCTAACTAACCTAAGGACATCACACACATCCATGCCCGAGGCCGGATTCGAGCCTGCGACCGTAGCGTTGTTAACTATGCCTATCAGTAGTTAGTGCCTTCAGCAGTTAGAATCTCTTATTTAGCTGGCAGTATTGGCGCTCGCTGTATTGCAGTAGTTCAAAAAAAATGGTTCAAATGGCTCTGAGCACTATGGGACTTAACGTCTGAGATCATCAGTCTCCTAGCACTTAGAACTATCTAAACTTAACTAACCTAAGAACATCACACACATCCATGCCCGAGGCAGGATTCGAACCTGCGACCGTAGCGGTCGCGCGGTTCCAGACTGTAGCGCCTAGAACCGCTCGGACACCCTACGCACTAGTTCGAGTAACTAAGATTTTTGCGAGGTAAGGGATTCATGAAAGGTATATGTTATTGTTAGTCAGGGCTGTTCTTTTGCAGGGA
Organism: Schistocerca piceifrons; assembly: GCF_021461385.2. NCBI lineage: Eukaryota > Metazoa > Arthropoda > Insecta > Orthoptera > Acrididae > Schistocerca > Schistocerca piceifrons. The sequence goes on from NC_060138.1 coordinate 426,696,392, forward strand.
TTATTAAAAGTCAGATTGCGTTGCGCTGCGCTACAATAAAAATTAGTGATGATCAAAATAAATAAAGAGAGAACTGTCTGAGTATGTTCAGTTTTACTCAGCTGCCTTTCTATCAAATAACTAGAAGTTTACCAGCACAGTCATTCATAATTTTTCCAAGGGGACGTTTCAAATGTACTCATTTGAATTTACACAGCTGACTTCATTTCCTGCAGTGTGCCCCACATATCAGACAACTGCAAAGCTCGTTATTAGATCCTTCGTTACCATATTTCCTAAGACGCGTGAAACCCAAAAAATTTGGATTAATAGTTTCCGATAAAACCTAGCTAGGACACTCGGCATAGGTAATCAATCTGCAACCTGCTGACTGCAGTACTTTACTCACCTGGGATTGTTCTACGAGGAATAGTAATGCATTACAGAATGTAATCTCAATAAAATTTATGCACCGGAACGCACCTTAGCCTTTCACGCACATTCACATCGCAAGCAAATTAATTTGCCATCGAATCTCTCCCAACACCTAAACAACACAGGACTTCAAAAAAGAATCATGTCGTGCTAGTTACCCAACTTGAGAGTTCTACCGGAAGTTGTTTAGCTGTACGCTAAATTTACTTTGCAACGCTGTTGTGGAATATAAATAACCAAAAACGCAGTGGCATGTTAAAAATTTTCTACCCTCCAACATTGAAAATTACATTCAGTTTTCCGTCTTGTTTACTGTTGGCCCAATGTCGCCAAAAATCGCTGAGGATATAATGTCCACGGTTATTTCACGTTTTACTTGAGATGAACGAGAACTAAAATACGTCGAGTGATGTTTTCAAGAGCTATAGCTTAAGCTTAATGTTAAGTCAATCGCTTAGTGCTCTAAGGTTCCTGTTATTATTCTAATGTGGGGGAATTACGCAATCGTTTGTGAAGATCAAGACACTCAAAAAGTGTAGCTCGGACCCATGGAGGTTTTATAGGATAGTACACCACCAATGAATGAGTAAAACTGCAAAGAGATGGAGTACACGTAGGAACAGAAACACCCTGTGACTGGTGATTCGAAAATCCAGATTACGACAAGAAAGTGCCATGGAACGAAGTGGAAACATGAAAGTACAAACGTATATGTCAAATATATGGCATGCGAGCTTAAGTTTACCTCTGTAGTCATCGCTCTTCTAACAAGTTCGATGCGACCCTCCACGAACTGCTTTCCTGTTCCCATCTCAGAGCAGAAACTGCAAGCTACGAAACTAGGTCTCAAATATTTAAAGTATGTATTCCTGTTTCTGTCTTCCTCCACAGTTTTTACCCTCTATAGCTCCCTCTAATGACATGGAAATCAGTCCCTGATATCTTAACAGATGTCTTATCATGCTGTGCCTTCTTTTGTTAGTGTCTCACATATGTTCGTTCTTGGCCTTCCATTCTTGTCCTTCTCTCCTAGCTGCTGTACGTGCTATGTATTACCCGTCTTTCCCTACAGCTTACCTCTATTTTCCTCAGAATTTCGCACACCTTGCACAATTTGACACTATCGCAAGGTATTCCAGGTAACCAAATCCTATGAACATGCCTTGATTTGTCTTTTGTTTCCATAATCAACCGCAGAACTGTATCTCTCGTGCACTTACATTTCCTTAGGGAAAACTGATGATCATCTAAAACATCCTCAATTTTATTTTTCGTTCTTCTGTATATTATTCTTTTCAGCAACTTAGATGCATGAGCTATTAAGGTCTCACTTGTCAGCTCTTACGCTCTTCGGAATTGTGTAGATTATGTTTCTCCGAAAACCAAATGGTACATTGCCAGACTTACATATTCTACACACCAACGTGAATATGTTTTGTTGTCACTTCCCCGAGTGCTTTTAAAACTTCTCGTAGAATATTACCTATCCCTTCCGCCATATTTGACCTTAAATCTCCCAAAGCACTATCAAATTCGGTTTCTAATACGAGATCCTCTATCTCTTATATATCGACTCCTGTTTCTCCTTTTTCCCCGTCATAGAGGCCTTCAACGTGCTCTTTCAACCTATCCGCTCTCTCTCCTCTGCGTTAGCAGCGACTTTCTATTGTAATCTTAATGTTACCATACTTGCTTTTAACCAAACCGAAGGCTTTTCTATATGATAAGTCAGTCCTCCTGACATTCACTTGGTTTTCGATTTCTTCACATTTTCCCTGCAGCCATTTCGCCTTAGCTTCCCTGCGATCCCTATTTATTAGATTTGCGAATAACTTGTATTTGTGTGATCCCGAGTTTCAAGGAACATTTTTATTCTTCATTTTTATACTTCCTTCTTTCATCCATCAACTGAAGTATTTCTCCCGTTAACCAGGGTTTCTTCTCAGTTACCTTTTTTGTACCTATGTATTTCTTTTCATTCTGTGATTTCCCTTTTTAGAGATGTCTATTCCTCTTCAACGGAACTGCCTAGTAAGCGGTGTCTATAACCTTACACAAATTCCGCGTATCTCTTCATTCCTTAGTATTTTCGTATCCCACTCCTTTGGGCGTCGATTCTTCCTGACAGTCTCTTGACCTTCAGTCGACTCTTCATCACTACTAAATTGTGATCTATGTCACTTCCTGGGTACGTCTTAATATCCAGTATCTGATTTCGGAATCTCGGCCTGATCATGAAACCTCTGCCAAATCATGATTTAATCTGGCGGAAATTTTTCCTTACCTCTGGATCTTTCCCAAGTATACCTCCTCCTCTTATGATTCTCTCACTTGTCGGTTGGAGTGTCAATTATCAGTGAAGACCTATAAGTCATTAAGTTGAGATTGGGTCTTAAAGCATGAACTTCACGTTGCACTTACTGAATTCTTGGATACCAGTGTAAACTCTGAGCAGTTAGCTCTCTGTAGTAATGGGTTGTTAATCAATATGTTCATGATTCACTTACGATTTAATTTTTCTCAGTGCCAGTATCAGCCCTTTTCAAGCTTGGTCTGGGCAATACATTGACTGATCTGGCCTTGTAACATTAATCAAAACGGCCTTGCTGTGCTGGTACTGCGAACGGCTGAAAGCAAGGGGAAACTACAACCGTAATTTATCCCGAGGGCATGCAGCTTTTCTGTATGATTAAATGATGATGCTGTCCTCTTGGGTAAAATATTCCGGAGGTAAAATAGTCCCCCATTCGGATCTCCGGGCGGGGACTACTCAAGAGGACGTCGTTATCAGGAGAAAGAAAACTGGCATTCTACGGATCGGAGCGTGGAATGTCAGATCCCTTAATCGGGCAGGTAGGTTAGAAAATTTAAAAAGGGAAATGGATAGGTTAAAGTTAGATATAGTGGGAATTAGTGAAGTTCGGTGGCAGGAGGAACAAGACTTTTGGTCAGGTGATTACAGGGTTATAAATACAAAGTCAAATAGGGGTAATGCAGGAGTAGGTTTAATAATGATTAAAAGAATAGGAGTGCGGCTTAGCTACTACAAACAGCATTGTGAACGCATTATTGTGGCCAAGATAGACACAAAGCCCATGCTTACTACAGTATTACAAGTTTATATGCCAACTAGCTCTGCAGATGATGAAGAAATTGGTGAAATATATGACGAGATAAAAGAAATTATTCAGGTAGTGAAGGGAGACGAAAATTTAATAGTCATGGGTGACTGGAATTCGTCAGTAGGAAAAGGGAGAGAAGGAAACATAGTAGGTGAATATGGATTGCGGGGAAGAAATGAGAGGAAGCCGCCTTGTAGAATTTTGCACAGAGCATAACTTAATCATAGCTAACATTTGGTTCAAGAATCATGAAAGAAGGTTGTATACCTGGAAGAATCCTGGAGATACTAAAAGGTATCAGATAGATTATATAATGGTAACACAGAGATTTAGGAACCAGCTTTTAAATTGTAAGACATTTCCAGGGGCAGATGTGGATTCTGACCACAATCTATTGATTAAGAACTGCAGATTGAAACTGAAGAAACTGCAAAAAGGCGGGAATTTAAGGAGATGGGACCTGGATAAACTGAAAGAACCAGAGGTTGTACAGAGTTTCAGGGAGAGCATAAGGGAACAATTGACAGGAATGGGGGAAAGAAATACAGTAGAAGAAGAATGGGTAGCTCTGAGGGATGAAGTAGTGAAGGCAGCAGACGATCAAGTACGTAAAAAGACGAGGGCTAGTAGAAATCCTTGGGTAACAGAAGAAATATTGAATTTAATTGATGAAAGGAGAAAATATAAAAATGCAGTAAATGAAGCAGGCAAAAAGGAATACAAACGTCTCACAAAAGAGATCGACAGGAAGTGCAAAATGGCTAAGCAGGGATGGCTAGAGGACAAATGTAAGGACGTAGAGGCTTGTCTCACGAGGGGTAAGATAGATACTGCCTACAGGAAAATTAAAGAGACCTTTGGAGAGAAGAGAACCACTTGTATGAATATCAAGAGCTCAGATGGAAACCCAGTTCTAAGCAAAGAAGGGAAGGCAGAAAGGTGGAAGGAGTGTATAGAGGGTTTATACAAGGGCGATGTACTTGAGAACAATATTATGGAAATGGAAGAGGATGTAGATGAAGATGAAATGGGAGATAAGATACTGCGTGAAGAGTTTGCCAGAGCACTGAAAAACCTGAGTCGGAACAAGGCCCCGGGAGTAGACAACATTCCATTAGAACTACTGATGGCTTTGGGAGAGTCAGTCCTGACAAAACTCTACCATCTGGTGAGCAAGATGTATGAGACAGGCGAAATACCCACAGACTTCAAGAAGAATATAATAATTCCAATCCCAAAGAAAGCAGGTGTTGACAGATGTGAAAATTACCAAACCATCAGTTTAATAAGTCACAGCTGCAAAATACTAACGCGAATTCTTTACAGACGAATGGAAAAACTGGTAGAAGCGGACCTCGGGGAAGGTCAGTTTGGATTCCGTAGAAATGTTGGAAAACGTGACGCAATACTAACCTTACGACTTATCTTAGAAGAAAGATTAAGAAAAGGCAAACCTACGTTTCTAGCAGTTGTAGACTTAGAGAAAGCTTTTGACAACGTTAACTGGAATACTCTCTTTCAAATTCAGAAGGTGGCAGGGGCAAAATACAGGGAGCGAAAGGCTATTTACAATTTGTACAGAAACCAGATGGCAGTTATAAGAGTCGAGGGGCATGAAAGGGAAGCAGTGGTTGGGAAAGGAAGTAGACAGGGTTGTACCCTCTCCCCGATGTTATTCAATCTGTATATTGAGCAAGCAGTAAAGGAAACAAACGAAAAATTCGGAGTAGGTATTAAAATTCATGGAGAAGAAGTAAAAACTTTGAGGTTCGCCGATGACATTGTAATTCTGTCGGAGACAGCAAAGGACTTGGAAGAGCAGTTGAACGGAATGGACAGTGTCTTGAAAGGAGGATATAAGATGAACATCAACAAAAGCAAAACGAGGATAATGGAATGTAGTCAAATTAAATCGGGTGATTAGGAAATGAGACACTTAAAGTAGTAAAGGAGTTTTGCTATTTAGGGAGTAAAATAACTGATGATGGTCGAAGTAGAGAGGATATAAAATGTAAACTGGCAATGGCAAGGAAATCGTTTCAGAAGAAGAGAAATTTGTTAACATCGAGTATAGATTTAAGTGTCAGGAAGTCGTTTCTGAAAGTAATTGTATGGAGTGTAGCCATGTATGGAAGTGAAACATGGACGATAACCAGTTTGGACAAGAAGAGAATAGAAGCTTTCGAAATGTGGTGCTGCAGAAGAATGCTGAAGATAAGGTGGGTAGATCACGTAACTAATGAGGAGGTATTGAATAGGATTGGGGAGAAGAGAAGTTTGTGGCACAACTTGACTAGAAGTAGGGATCAGTTGGTAGGACATGTTTTGAGGCATCAAGGGATCACAAATTTAGCATTGGAGGGCAGCGTGGAGGGTAAAAATCGTAGACGGAGACCAAGAGATCAATACACTAAGCAGATTCAGAAGGATGTAGGTTGCAGTAGGTGCTGGGAGATGAAGAAGCTTGCACAGGATAGAGTAGCATGGAGAGCTGCATCAAACCAGTCTCAGGACTGAAGACCACAACAACAACAACTGGGCAATACTGTGAATTCATGTATAAATGGTTTGCCTTATTGTAATCTGTAAGTTAACTGTACTCCTTTCTGTTATGGAGCCCTGTTGTAATGGTATGTGGTCTGGTGTTTAAAATTTTTGGGTAACTGAATACACTCGATGTTCAACTCAGATAATTTAATTTTGACTGAACACCCCAAATAGTTTTCTTATTTCAAGCCAGGAGTACATGTACATGGTTCTTTCAAAAAAACGCTTTTTTAATGAGTGTTTAAATTCTTAACTGATATAAGGGGCAAAGTCAATTGTAACAACTTTAGGATTCATTTGAAATATTTTGTAACTGTTTTGGTTACTAATTGTTTAAAGGCCAAAGCCTAGTTCCCTGTCACAGGATTTGTTACAAAATATTAAAGATCCAATGTATTGTTTATTAAGTACCAATGTATGAAAAATTTCAGATTTGCTTGTTTGGCAAAATGAAATGTTCAATAAAAGGCTCAGTAGCTTATAGCTCAAGGATCCCCGCATTAACTGTGACCTGCTTCACGGCTAACTAACGCGATCCAAGTTTGTGATTATTTAAAAGAATATTTTTCAAGGAGAACTATTGGTAGAAGGATACATTCACACACACTACATCGCTGATGAACTCACTGCGTCATGCGGCAGTTTATAATCAAATCCGTATTGTATAATTATAATGTAGTATGCAGACCCCAATAACCATTAACGTTAAACCTTGAACGCTGCATCAAAACTATGAACAATATTCACTACTCCTAATGGCCGCGCTCCTAATTACTTTTTCGTCTCCTTTCCTCCTAACGCGGTTAAGGAAACCTGTTATTTCTGCAGCCCGAAGGCTTTCTCGCTGACTCACTACAGAGAAGTTCACATAGGAAAAATAGGAGTGTCATAAAGTTGCTGGTGTTGGAAGCCATCTCTGGGCAGATATAGAAAAGAACACGGCTGACTGCAATGTCTGCTCCGTGAGAGTGTTGAAGAGGCTGTACGGCATAGCCTAAAAACTGCGTTGTGTGACAGTTGAAAAGGAATCCTGTTTAACCACATAAGGTCAAAAGGCCAGGTGAACAGAATGCACCTTGCTCTAATGTTTATTCAGATCCTAGTAAAGGATTCTGTGATTGGATCATACTAATTATTTCGGTAGAAGTGGCTAGTTTTCACATGTGCATGCAAGCATAGGTTTCGGTTGGCATTGTCTGGAAATTTGATGGGTAATCGGAGAGAATTTCTGCCTTCTCCTTCCCATCATAACTTATTGGTTGACAATGATAAGCCGGCCGAAGTGGCCGTGCGGTTAAAGACGCTGCAGTCTGGAACCGCAAGACCGCTACGGTCGCAGGTTCGAATCCTGCCTCGGGCATGGATATTTGTGATGTCCTTAGGTTAGTTAGGTTTAACTAGTTCTAAGTTCTAGGGGACTAATGACCTCAGCAGTTGAGTCCCATAGTGCTCAGAGCCATTTGTACCATTTGACAATGATAAAATCTGTGACGGTACGAAATCATAAAACTTAGCTATAATATTATTGTTGTTCAGAGCTTCCAACGTCTGCTGCCATTAGCCAGCAGGGTTCTAATGCTGGCAGAACGACAGAAGTTTCATAAAGCCAGCACACTTGCATCAAGGACATCAAATAAACTTGCTTTTAGGGGACTTCAGATGACACTTTTTCCAGGGATGGAGACAGAGCCGCAGAAAGAGGGGCGTCTCCGACTTATACAGGCTGAGAATTGAAAATTTCCAGCCTCTACTTCAGCCACCTTCTACACTCACACAGTTTGAGCTTGGCGAGCACGCACCATCGAGGTAGCTAGTAAGACAAGTGGATGTGAAGTTGGTAAACTCACAACAGGGTTTCATTGCACAGATTTAGTTTTTACAGCCAGCTAGTTGCATCCGTCATGCAGTTTGGCGGAGGTATTGGTGTGCATTCTTGCTTCTCCTAGAGTCTTTCTTCAAATCGCTAACCTCTTTCACAGTCGTTGGCCGCATCCGCGACATAGTTTCATTTCATTTCCGGCCGTGTGTGATAAGGCTATAGTTTGTACTTGCAGTCCCTTGTCCGCTTATCAAGTGCTTATGAACTTGATTCAGTGGGTAAATAATTTTTTCGTGTATTATGCCATTAAACCAAATTGTTACAGTGACTGCTAGTTTCCTTGTGTAGTTCAATGAATCCGTTCACTAAATTATCTGTTCAAGAAAATGGTTCAAATGGCTCTGAGCACTATGGGACCTAACATCTGAGGTCATCAGTCCCCTAGAACTTAGAAGTACTTAAACCTAACTAACCTAAGGACATCACACACATCCATGCCCGAGGCAGGATTCGAACCTGCGACCGTAGCGGTCGCGCGGTTCCAGACTGAAGCGCCTAGAACCGCTCGGCCACAATGGCCGGCAGCATATCTGTGTGAGGTGTGGTATTCCTACTTCCTTGATTGTTTTGGCCATCCACAGTAATTTTATTTAGTAAGACCTTATCCATTGTATGCCACTGTTTCTTTCAAATCTGTACGTTCTGATGGGAAGTTTCCCTACCATTTAGATCGCTGGTGATCTTAGGGTTGTGCTAAACAACTAAATTGACACATCACGACTGCTGTCAGTGTTTCTGAAATAATTGGTTCTTGCACATCATTAAATAGCTCTCTCAGGTCCTCCTCAGTCGTTGGAACCTTCCGTAGCCCCAGAGGGAGAAATTTAATGGTGGCATGTGAAATCGTCGTGATGGAGTCCTCTCAATAAGACTGCCTCTTTCGCTCCTCGGTTATGTAAGGCATCTCTTGCTTGAAGCATGACGGGCAGGACGTCCATCACGCTAGAACCACATCATGTGACGAGTTCTCAAGGACACATTTCCTAATAACAAGGATAAAGCAATTATCAGTATTCAGTGGTAAGAAGCTTACAGAAAATGGTAAGAAGCTTACAGAAATGAAGTTCATCCAGGAATGATGTGACAAGGCAAAACATCCTTGATCAGCCTGGAACACTTACGAGATTCAGCTAAGAGAAGTGATACAGATCCAACGAAAGGCGGCATGTATCGTCACGTAATCGTTTAGTACGCTTGAGAGTGACAGGGTGCTCAAAAAACTCCAGTAGCAATCGCTGGAAGAGAGGCTTCATGCATCACGGATACTTTTACTGTTGAAATTCCTGGGGCGCACGTTCCAAGAAGAATCGGCCAGCGTATTACTTCCTCCCATACACGTCTCACGAAATGATCACGACAAATCAGGGAAAACAGAGTACATACGTAAGCTTGTCGGTAGCCTTGAGTCACGAAAGGACTAGGTAAAAGAGAGTCATTTCAGAGACGGCAGAAATAGCTTCCGCCACACACCGTAATGTGGCTTACGGAGAGTATATCTAGATGTAGATGACTTTTATTGTTGAAGCTGCTCCGTTTCTCAGGCTATTTTTCCGTCTTCAGGTGAAAATAAACGCCATGTCTACTTTAGTCGATGGCAGGTAAATACTATAACATTGGATAATGGATTTAGTCAGAACAACCTATAGTGCTGCGAGCGGCCTTTAGGGCTTTATTCAGCTTTTCTGATGAAAATGGAGAGAGGATTCAGTGTTTATCTTCTAATATCAATTATTCAGCAGGAGCATTTTCCACAGATGAATTCTTCTTACTTCCATATATCTTACTCAGAATTATTTTCCTCCCAACACATTTTTCAGAGACTCACCTTTCTTCACACTTAAAAATGTTCGTGCTTTTATTTATGAGATTCGGTAATGATCCACAAATCTGTTTCTACTCCTTTAACAATTTATTCGAGAATAACATTAGTATTATTTCTTGAATAGCAGAAAATTTTCTGTGGTTTGTTGTCTTTTATATGACTTCAATGTTACCTTTGACCAGTCAGCATTCTGCCACAATATTCCAAGTCTTCTGCCTGTGACTATTGCTTTCTGTCTTGCTGCGGAACTGCATGGATCATCATTAATCGCAATGAATAGTACTTTATACCATTCTGGATGAGAAGATTTTATATATAATTTCTATTCTCTCCCACACACTGTCGATATAGTTACTCTGGTTTGCTTCTTTAACCTGCCAACCACGATTCCAGTAACAATTACAAAATAAAATTACCTTACTTCTAGCTTCTATAATTACAAATCAGTGAGCTGACTTAAGGAAATTTTAGCACATCTTCAAAATCTTACGTGGTAATAGTGAGATGGCTAGGATCATTTTCGGTGAATTTTGTTTAGTTATAAACTTATTATAACCCTCTATAAAAGTTTAAAAAACTAGTTCAGCTGTATCTACACAAACATCAACGTATTGTATGTTGATGCTGAGATCGTTGCAAGTAAAAATCCAGTCACGCGGGATAGTACAAACATACTATCGTTCCACCGTCGCACAGGCTCCAATAAGGAGAACGTAGAAATACACTTCCCTGACTTTGAGATGCAGCTGAAAGAATATAAAACACTAAGTAGTCAGGTCCATCGAATTTTGGTTTTACGGAAACTATCTATCGACAATGTCCACTTACTTAGCTTATATTTACCGCGAGTCTTTCGTCTAGAGCGAAATCCAAATAGACTGGAATAAAGTGTGGATGATTTCTGTATATAAGAAGAGTAAAAGAGTGGATCTACAAAATTACATATCAATTTACCGAAGCTCCCTACCACAAGGTGGTGACGGATCCGATGGTGACGGATCCGACAGGTGTTGTTTCTCTCCGCTGCCGGCCGGTGTGGCCGTACGGTTCTAGGTGCTTCAGTCTGGAACCGCGTGACCGCTACGGTTGCAGGTTCGAATCCTGCCTCGGGCATGGATGTGTGTGATGTCCTTAGGTCAGTTAGGTTTAAGTAGTTCTAAGTTCTAGGGGACTGATGACCACAGATGTTAACTCCCATAGTGGTCAGAGTCATTTGAACAATTTTTCTTTCCGTTGGCACAGGGAACAACGCACGTGTTGGGAGGGCTGCGACTTCGAATTAATCAAGCAGAACAGCGTTGTAGAAAGCTAAGTCGTTGACCTTCAATTTGTGCCATTATTTAGATGCTATTAGGGAGCACTCTGCCCCGGTGTCGGTTACGACATCCCCGTGTGATTCACATTATCATTTTCCACCATCTAGGTAAAGCGTAAAGAGCCATTTCTTGGTTATTTACCGTCGTTTTGCAGATTGCTGTGGCAGAATATCAACGGTCTACTACGGAAGACGAAATTCGTCAGGAATTGTTACGCCAACAGGCTGAAGATACACCGTGGCGAACGCGAAAGTATCAACGAATCGTATAATGAAACTGGCGATGTAATCTTACAAAGTGACGATGTGGAAGACACCGCTTCACTATCTGATGTCAGATTTTTCTGTAGATGAACCTTTTACCACGACTGACATGGGAAACGTCTAACTACTTGGACGAGAGTCTGAAACTACACACATCAAAAAAAGTTTTGCATCACCTCGATTCCGAGAGTTCCGGTACCTGTACAGATAATTGGAATAGAGATCAACATAAACGTCAATGACGCCCTTTCTATTGCTCATGAAAACCACACATTTGATGTTGCACCACCATACAGTGAGACCTTCAGAGGTGGTGCTCCAGATTGCTGTACACACCGATACTCATAATACCCAGTAGCACGTCCTCTTGCATTGAGATATGTCTGTATTCATTGTGGCACACTATCCACAAGTTCATCAAGGCACTGTTGGTCCAGATTCCTCCACTCCTCAACGGTGATTTGGCATAGACCCCTCAAAGTGGTGGGTGGTTCACGTCGTCCATAAACAGCACTTTTCATTCTATCCTTGGCGTGTCCGATAGGGTTCATGTGTGGAGAACATGCTGGCCAGTCTAGTCGAGCGAGGTCGTTATCCTGAAGGAAGTCAATCACAAGATGTGCACGACGGGAGCGCGAATTGTCGTCCATGAAGACAAATGCTCCTCTAATATTCTGCCGACATGGTTGCACTATCGGTCGGAGGATGGTATTCACGTATCGTACAGCCGTTCCGGCGCCTTCCATGACCACAAGCGGCGCACGTCGGCCCCACGTAATGGCACCCCGAAACAGCAGGGAACCTCCATCTTTCTGCACTCGCTGGATAGTGTGTCTGAGGCGTTAAGCCTGGCGGGGTTGCCTCAAAACACGTCTCCGACGATTGTCTGATTGAAGGCCAATGCGACACTCATCGGTGAAGAGAACGTGATGTCATTCCTGAGCAGTCCATTGGGCATGTTCTTATGCCCAAATGTACAGCGCTACATGGTGTCGTGGTTGCAAAGATAGACCTCATATACGTCGGGAGTGAAGTTGCGCATCATTGCGCCTATTGCGTACAGTTTGAGTCGTAACATGACGTCCTGCGGCTGCACGAAAAGCATTATTCAACATGGTGGCGTGCCATAATCCGTAGGTAGCGGTCATGCACTGCAGTAGTACCCCTTGGGCGGCCTGAGTGAGGCATATTATCGACAGTTCCTGTCTCTCTGTGTCTCCTCCCTGTCCGAACAACATCGCTTTGGTTCACTCCCAGACGCCTGGACACTTTCCTGTTGAGAACCCTTCCTGACACAAAGTAACAATGCGGGCGTGATCGAACCGCGGTACAGACCGTCTAGGCATGGTTGAAATACAGACAACATGAGCCGTTTACGTCCTTCCTGGTGGAATGACTGGAACTGATCATCTGTCTGACCCCCTCCGTGTAATAGGCGCTGCTCATGCGTGGTTGTTTACATCTTTGAGTGGGTTTAGTGACATCTCTGATCAGTCAGAGGGACTGTGCATGTGATAAAATACCCACAGTCAACGTCACTCTTCTGGATTTCTGAGATCTAACGTGACGGAAAACTTTTTTCGATGTGTGTATTTGGTCAGCTAAGCCTGTTGAAAATATGTTTTCACGTATTGCACGAAAAACCTTGTTACTTACCTTCCAGGAGATAAAGATGGGACAAAAGGCCTTGTCGATGAGAGTGAAAATTTTCGCTGTCTATCACTGATAGAATGATTGACCTATTAGAGAAATACATCAATGAAGAAACTGACCTTTAAGCAGAGAGGCCAAGACGATGGTACATCGGTAGAACTGATTCAACAGAAATCAAAACTATTATAGCCTGTTGTTCACGCCAATCGTCCTAAAAAATTCGGAATTGATTGTAACGGACATGTTTTCTCACATTATGGTCCACCTTCGTCTCAATGCAAGGTGACAAAAAATATTACTTTTGAATACATTATGGGAGTGACAGTGATCGATGTGTTACAGACATTTACTATTAAAAACAGTCTTGATCACGATTTATTTATTAAGGTGACCGGTTTCGACCACTACTGTGGTCGTCTTCAGACCATTGAGTAGGAACATCTTTCTCCTGCAGAAAGAGGTTCCTACTCAATGCTCTGAAGATGATCACAGTAGTGGTCGTAACCGTTTACCTTAATAAATAAATAGTGATCAAGACTGTTTTTAATAGTAAATATTGACAAAAAAATTGATTTGGATTTCTGCTGAGCGCAGTAGTTTTTATACAAAAAGTTCTAGGGATCTTAAAAAAGAAAGCAATAAATTTGCCTCATTCCGGGAATTTTGGAATTACTTCAATAAAAATTGCTGTAATACTACAGCCCTTTAGAATACGTCAATGTTGATGCGACCCTTTTGATATTTAGGGACAAATGCTCCTTTCGTATTTATATACCCCAAAAAGCAAATAAATGTCTTTCAAGATCATTGCAATTTGCAGTGGGAGAACGTTTCATTTTTGTGATTGAATTTCTTATGTTGCCTGCCGGAGTGGGCGAGCGGTTCTAGGCGCTAAAGTCTGTGACCGCGCGACTTGCCTGGGGCATGGATGTGTGTGATGTCCTTAGGTTAGTTAGGTTTAAGTAGTTGTAAGTTCTAGGGGACTGATGACCTCAGACGTTAAGTCCCATAGTGCTCAGAGACATTTGAACCATTTCTTACGTTGGCTGAGACAACAGACCAGAAGGTACCTTACTCACCTCAATACAGTATGTTCTAAATCTTACTGAACCATTGGAAGGAATCAGCGGAAATATGACGACCGACAACTCGTTCTCCTCTTGTGTATAAGTTAAAGAATTAAATAAAAGAATATTCACTTTAGTCGGTGCGCTCCGGAAGAACAAAAAATAATTTTCGCTATCCATGGTAAATCCTAAAGAGCGTAATAACAATTCTTCAGTATTTCATCATGATGATCTTAAGATGTCTCCTTTTTTCTGTCCGAAAAAAAATGAAACTGTAGTCCTAACGCCATCCATGCATTCCACTGGCGAAATTGACCAAACAGCGTAAAACCTGCCATAGTTTAATTCTATTATTTGACTAAAGGGAGTGCGGATGCTTTTGATATGAAATATCATGCAAAATATGTCAAAATAATGACAATCGTATACTTCTATGGCATTTTAGTTGCAGGGGCAGTAAGTCCCCATCTAACCTACAAGCTGAAAATGCTACAAGAAAAGAAAATCACCATGTGACGGGCCGAAGTTTTGCAAAAAACTTTCTTTTGCGGTCGTTACACTAAACTTGAAGAACAGGAAGACAAACCTCCACATTACTAAAATATTGAGGGAAGAAGTATGCTACATCCCAAAAGCAGAAATGACCGATGACGCAGCATCACTAATTTCTTCAACATCGACAAGGCCAGGTAAATGTGCCGATTGTGGATGGAAAAAGAATGGTGCAAGAAAAGAGTTTGTGCGAACTCAAGAACGTGAGTTATCCTTCATTCATATGATTAAATAAATTCGCTGTTAAAAAATGAAACGCATGTTGTAATTTTTTGCACGAAACGAACAGTTTGGTTTGTTCCTAACTAAACAAACTTTAGTTCTTTTGATAACTGTAAATAATTTCTGTAACGTGTATTTATGTGTGTAAACCAAATGAACGTTGTATATAAAGGGAAAAACAGTTTTTAGATAAGTGTCATATACGATACGGTCTTCTGAGATGCGTCCTGATATTCCACATTGTACCAGTTTGCTGAAGATTTCCTCAGCGTATTCGAAGTGCGAATATAATAAATTTCTTTGAGAGAGGAAAGCTTACCGTTTCCTCACATGACATCCTGCGGATCATGGATGAAGGGCATCAGGCAGATTCCATAATCCTAGATTTCCGGAAATAGTCAGATACAGTGCCACAAAGCAGGCTTTGGGCGAAGCTACGTCCACACGGAATAGTTTCTCAGATATGTGAGTGATTGAAATAATTTTTAAGTAATAGAAACCCAGTAAGTTGCCGTGGATGGCGAGTGTCCATCAGAGATAAGGTTCAAATGGCCCTGAGCACTATGGGACTTAGCATCTGTGGTCATCAGTCCCCTATAATTTAGAACTAATTAAACCTAACTAACCTAATGACATCACACACATCCATGCCCGAGGCAGGATTCGAACCTGCGACCGTAGCGGTCACGCGGTTCCAGACTGAAGCGCCTAGAACCGCACGGCCACACCGGCCGGCTCAAGGGAATCGTCAGAAGTGCTACGGGGAAATGTGACAGGGTCGATCTTGATCTGAGAGGATTGAATAATTAACAACAGAGGATTCATTTTAATCGATCGAATGTTACTTCGGTCTATTTACTTAATTATATGGAATTTCTGAATCGCTTGTTAAAAGGAGATAAACATTAGTTGTACGGGTGATGTATTTCTAAATCTGAATTCGAAGTTTCAAATTTTTAAATAAACGTTTCTGAGGAACATTAACGGATGACTGTGATGTTTTCTAATTGATTTTCTGAAGGTAAGTAGTCTTGTCGCCATAAAATTGTTTTTCATTAGCTCATTCGGCTTGCTACACGCAAAATACAACGCGTTATCGCTGAACGTAACTTCCGGATGACACGTCGCATCTGCCGCGCTTGGCGGCAGGCTTCACTATGACATACAGGGTGTTTCAAAAATGACCGGTATATTTGAAACGGCAATAAAAACTAAACGAGCAGCGATAGAAATACACCGTTTGTTGCAATATGCTTGGGACAACAGTACATTTTCAGGCAGACAAACTTTCGAAATTACAGTAGTTACAATTTTCAACAACAGATGGCGCTGCGGTCTGGGAAACTCTATAGTGCGATATTTTCCACATATCCACCATGCGTAGCAATAATATGGCGTAGTCTCTGAATGAAATTACCCGAAACCTTTGACAACGTGTCTGGCGGAATGGCTTCACATGCAGATGAGATGTACTGCTTCAGCTGTTCAATTGTTTCTGGATTCTGGCGGTACACCTGGTCTTTCAAGTGTCCCCACAGAAAGAAGTCACAGGGGCTCATGTCTGGCGAATAGGGAGGCCAATCCACGCGGCCTCCTGTATGTTTCGGATAGCCCAAAGCAGTCACACGATCATCGAAATATTCATTCAGGAAATTAAAGACGTCGGCCGTGCGATGTGGCCGGGCACCATCTTGCATAAACCACGAGGTGTTCGCAGTGTCGTCTAAGGCAGTTTGTGCCGCCACAAATTCACGAAGAATGTCCAGATAGCGTGATGCAGTAATCGTTTCGGATCTGAAAAATGGGCCAATGATTCCTTTGGAAGAAATGGCGGCCCAGACCAGTACTTTTTGAGGGTGCAGGGACGATGGGATTGCAACATGGGGCTTTTCGGTTCCCCATATGCGCCAGTTCTGTTTATTGACGAAGCCGTCCAGGTAAAAATATGCTTCGTCAGTAAACCAAATGCTGCCCACATGCATATCGCCGTCATCAATCCTGTGCACTATATCGTTAGCGAATGTCTCTCGTGCAGCAATGGTAGCGGCGCTGAGGGGTTGCCGCATTTGAATTTTGTATGGATAGAGGTGTAAACTCTGGCGCATGAGACGATACGTGGACGTTGGCGTCATTTGGACCGCAGCTGCAACACGCGAACGGAAACCCGAGGCCACTGTTGGATCACCTGCTGCACTAGCTGCGCGTTGCCCTCTGTGGTTGCCGTATGCGGTCGCCCTACCTTTCCAGCACGTTCATCCGTCACGTTCCCAGTCCGTTGAAATTTTTCAAACAGCTCCTTTATTGTATCGCTTTTCGGTCCTTTGGTTACATTAAACCTCCGTTGAAAACTTCGTCTTGTTGCAACAACACTGTGTTCTAGGCGGTGGAATTCCAACACCAGAAATATCCTCTGTTCTAAGGAATAAACCATGTTGTCTACAGCACACTTGTACGTTGTAAACAGCACACGCTTACAGCAGAAAGACGACGTACAGAATGGCGCACCCACAGACTGCGTGGTCTTCTATATCTTTCAGATCACTTGCAGCGCCATCTGTTGTTGAAAATTGTAACTACTGTAATTTCGGAAGTTTGTCTGCCTGAAAATGTACTGTTGTCCCAAGCATATTGCAACAAACGGTTTATTTCTATCGCTGCTTGTTTAGTTTTTATTGCCGTTTCAATTATACCGGTCATTTTTGAAACACCCTGTATCATCCTAACGCGATAACGCGACAGCCGAGAGACAGCGCAGCGGACGACGTACCTCCGCTGCCCGTAGTATCGGGAGCTGGCCGCCAGCCCACCGTGAATGCTTAATTACGGCCGGCTTCTGCCCTTGGGCGAGAGACGCAAAACGGGGCCATTAGCGTAAAAAATACTCAGCCGTATCGTTAGATATGCGTCGTGTGGTAGCGCTTTAATGTAATGATGATGAATAAGCTGTGTGTCGTTAGGGAGGTTATCGCACGATCTGGTGCGGCACGAGAGTGAGCAAATGCTTCCAACATTCTATCTGTCTGTCTCTCTCTCTCTCTTTGTGTCCGTTCCCTCTCTCGTCGTCTACCTTTCCCTCTCTCGTCGTCTTTTTATTATACTTGAAGTGGCTCTTCTAGGCTGAGATTTCTGCGTCTGATAAACCGGCAAGCGCACATTTAAATGCGGCTAAACGCTCATTATTGTCTATCACAAAACACTTACTTTTGCCACAGTACATTTCGCCAATAATCTACCAACCCGTTTTTTCCTTTACCATCGTCTCTTTTACGTGTGACGTACAATAAGTAACACTTTTTTTCTGTGAGCAGGTTTGTTTTATTCTAGATTCCGATAAGTCATATTATTCCCCACTCTTTTGGCTAAAGAAGACAGTTTTTGTACATCATCCCCTTTCAAGGCGACGACCTTACACCACCATATTGGGAGGACCTGTGTGACCGTATGGTACCACTCTACTGGTCGCCGTTGGAGCCAACGACTTGCTGCAACGTCTACCGTACAAATAGAATTGGTAGGTGCGACGTCCGGGATGTAGGGTGGATGAAGACCAGCACTCCAATAACGTTTCCTGAGCTCCTATACCGTGCATGGACTTCTGTGAGGATTTGCACTGTCACGGAGAAGGAGAAAGTCGTTTGCATTTTTATGGTGATGAACACGTTGGAGTCATTTCTTCGGTTTCCTGAGGGTAGCACAATAAACTTCAGAGTTGATCGTTCTACCATGACGGAGCACATCAGACAGAATAATCCCTTCAGAGTCCCAGAAAACCGTCACCATGACTTTACTGACTGAGGGTGTGGCTTTCAACTTTTCTTCGGAGGAGAGGTAGTGTGGCGGCACCCCGTGGATTGCCGATTTGTTTCCGGTTCGAGGAAAATCTACTACGATCACCCTTGAAACGCGCAAGCAATGTTATCATGTGGTTCTTCGTTGTCCTTTATGGTCTTCTGCTAGGCGGGTTGGAACCCAGCGCGCACACACCTTGGAGTATCCCAGTTGGGGGACGAGTGTGTCAGCAATACCAACAGAGACGTTAAATTGTGCAGTGTTGAATATAATAATAATGTTGTGTGACGAGGGCCTTCCGTCGGGTGGACCGCTCGCTTGGTGCAAGTCTTTCGATTTGACGCCACTTCGGCGACTTGCGCGTCGGTGGAGATGAAATGATCATGATTAGGACAACACAACACCCCATCCCTGAGCGGAGAAAATCTCCGACCCAGGCGGAAGTCGAACCCGTGCCCTTAGCATTGACACTCTGTCGCGCTGACCACTCAGCTACCGGGGGCGGAATGCAGTGTGGTGACTGATTGCGATGCGTTGTTCACCTCGAATGAGAGTGTCGGAACGTTTCAGCGTTGCAGGAGTCACAGCTGTCTGTGACCGGTCGCCGAGCGTGAGATCGGTTAGGATAGCACAAAGTTGTTGCATTGATTGATAATAGACGCCTCGCCCAACGATTTACCGTGCTTTTTGTTCGCTGCCAAGTCTCTGTAGACATTCTGCTAGCCTCTATGAATATCTTCGATGCTCGGGTTTTCCGCCGAAAGATATTCAGGGACATCTCTTTGCTTGGAACTCACGTCCGTTACAGACGCCAGTTTGAAGGCTACATATAACACAGCTACCTACTGGACTTCATAAAATTATACATAACAAAGCGGAAACGTTCCACGATTTCCCACTACAAAATCTTCATATTTTCAAAAGGAAATTGGCCGAGAACAAAATGTGTTGCTTTACTTAATCAATGCCTCTCGTATTTCCGTGGATACGTATTAAACGGATGTGGTACGTACTTAATAACGTATAAATGTGTTCTTCATGTATAACGCGTACTTCAGGGACTCTGATACTAAGACTGAGGGGCCATACAACTGTAGTACTCCTTTCCGAATCACGAAAACGCTTCGTAAACGCAACTGCAGAAATATTTTCACAGAGAGCCTATCACGCTAGCCCTTGCCCAGCGCACAAACGCGGACACGTGCAGGTACGCTAGCGTACCGTGGAGCTCCGGAAGGAACGGATGAACACCGGAAAGAGAACAAAAGGGTCCGGCCTGGCAGGCAGCGTGTGGACGTGGTACAGCCTGAATGGCGCTCCGCGAGGACAGGTGGAGGGGCGCCGCGTGCTGGCGAAATGAGCGACGGGCCGGCCCTGTGGAATTAGGCCAGTGATGAGGTCACGGACGGAGGCGAGCTGGCGAGCGCCGCCGTGATTGTAATTACCTAACTAGAGTCGTGCTACAAGAGGGCGAGGGCAGAGGCGGGGAAGGGCGGGGGTGGGGGAGGCAGAAGCGGGTGGGCGTGCGGCAGATGCAGCACGCAGCTTCCGTACGCAGTGACGGAGCCTGCCATATCTCGTCCCGTACAACAAGCTCGTAATCTGTGCTGAACTGTTTCACCGTCGTTTCTCTCTTTGCAAACGTCAGGTACTAGGACTCATGAGTCAGGTGCACATCAGTCTTTTGTTACAAAATTCCAAACCTTGTTTCTCTCTAAATGCACAGATATCACTGTGTGATTGTTCCAGTAGTAGGTAATGCAGTAATACGACAGCGACATTAAATACAGCGTCATTCACGAAGATATGCAAATATTTTAATATGTTATTCTACAAGTAAAATTAAAGAAAAAAGTTCGTAGAGGAAGATTTCCATTTGTTTTGTTGTTACTGATCTGATGATTCAGGGCGTTTCACAATTCATGTTACACTCTTTTAGACGTTATAGAGGGAAGTTTGTGCATCAAGCTGTAGATAGGAACCCATGTCCCAAAACTTCGTCCAGCGACGCTACACAGTGTCAACGTTATAGCCACCGGTGCTTGTAGAAGTACGTATATACAGGGTGATTCTGTGATGATGTTACAAACTTTTTAGGATGATGGAAAAGGATAAATACATCAATTTGAAATAACGGTCCCTGTATCGGAAACGAGCGAGTCGAAAGCTATAAACGAAAACCATTCTGATACTTCTGACATTGGATGACATTTACTGTTACTGTTGTCATTAATACTGTAGGTCGACAAGTTCCAGAGGTGGTAGTATAGACCAAACGAAAGATTTATGGTAAACATGGGCTCTAAAATGCATACCTTAAAAGCTATGACCACTTATTCAATGAAGGAGATGTGTTTCACGCTAGAGAAGATGAACAAATGTTCCTAGCTCCTCAGTCACGCATTATAGACCTATGTTTACCAGATATTTTTTCTTGTTTTGGCCCATTTTACCACCTCTGAAAGTTGCCGAACCTATAACCTTAGAAACAGCAGTACCAGTATATGTATTGCACTGTAAGGGCTGTCAGAACGGTTTTCGCTTATAACTACCGAAGTCTTCGTTTCCGTTAAAGGTAACCTTACATCAAATTCATAATTTATCCTTATCCCAGAAACTGTGTAACATCATCACGGAATCATCCCGTATATATCGGGTGACGATTATGGAACTATATCAAGATAAAACGGAAGTTAGTTACAAGCTACACACTTTATTCAACATGTAAACGTCACTACAAAAAAAAAAATGTTCAAATATGTGTGAAATCTTATGGGACTTAACTGCTAAGGTTATCAGTCCCTAAGCATACACATTACTTAACCTAAATTATCCTAAGGACAAACACACACACCCATGCCCGAGGGAGGACTCGAACTTCCACCGGGACCAGCCGAAACGTCATTACAGATATTCTGATTTACGTAATGAAGTGTTCTATATACCTGCCATCATTGGCGATGATGTGGCGCAGACGAATAGCGAAATTCTGTGTGACCCGCTGAAGTGTCGAAGCATCGATGCTGCCGATGACCTCCTGAATAGCTGCTTTCCTCTCAGCAGTGGTTTCTGGGTCGTTGCCGTACACCTTGACTTTAATATAGCCCCACAAAAAGGAGTCACATGTGTTCAGATCAGGAAAATATGGCGACTAATCGAGGCCCACGTCTGTGGGCTCTGGGTATCGCAGAGCCAAATGCGGTCTCCAAAGTACTGCTCCATGACATCAAACACTCCCCCGATTAGATAGAGTCGAGCTCCGTCTTGCATGAACCACATTTTGTCAAGGGTCACTTTGGATAATAGGGATGAAATTATTTTCATAAACCTCGACGTGCCGTTCGGTAGTCAGCGTGACATCAAGGATTATATCACGGATTATTCCGTGACTGGACATTGCACACCGCACAGTCACCCGTTTAGGGTGAAGAGACTGCTCGATCTCTAAATGCGGATTCTCAGTCCCTCAGATACGCCCATTTTGCTTATTGATGAACCCATCCAAATGAAAGTGGGCTTCGTCGCAAAACCTAACCATCTCTGCACATACTAATTCCCAGCATGCCCTGCGGCCAACCGTGCAGTCCCACCGTCTTAACGCAAACCGTTCAGAAATTATGATGATTGCATTTCATATAGTAATATAGTTCAATAATTGTCACCCAGTACATAGATCTACAGGATCTGGCGTCTATAACTTACACGCTTTGTAGCTTCGTTGGATGATGTTTCTGGACTTGGGTTCCTAGGTAAAACTAACTGACTTCTACAAAAGATTTTAATGTGAACTGTGAAACACCCTGGGAAAAATTGTGAGAGCATGGGAAAGGAAATAAAAGAAATTCATAGCGGAATTAAGAAAGAATAGAGAATCAATGTGAAGTGGATACCTTTCGGCCACGACCTTGCGATCTAATCGGCAACAGAAAAGATGCCTGGCTTGCACCGGGCAGGCTTTACGAAATCTCACATAAAACTTGGCTACAAATTTCTTATGAGAAAACTGAATATGTGTAAAGAAAGCCGGTAGGTAATTTTCCAACAGCAAACCGAATTGCGAAAGTGGTGCAACTTACCCAATTCATATTGAAACCTTCCCGTCTCCTCTATACATCTTTTTGTTATTGATAACCTTCCCTTTTACAATAATCTATGTAATCTTCCCTTAGGATTTCTGTCTCTTGCTTAATAATAACGAATGAAATCTTCCCTTTGGAATTTATTCTCTTCCTCAATCTTCGCATACAAATTTAATTGCTGCTTATTAAAAGTGATTTTCTGATTATTTCGACGAAACATAGAATGTGTCGTCGTCGTGCGGCCCTCAGTCGTTATCTGCAATAACCCAAAACTGTTCCTTACCTTTTTTACTGTTACTGGATCGCCATCTGAGTGCTACATCGAACTGAGACATGAATATACTTACTCTGTTTTACTATACTCTATTAGCTGCTGGTGGGCTTTCATAATAAGTGGCTGTATTTATTACCAAAGCTGACGTCATTCTTCGATAGCAAAGCTGACGTTATTCTTTAATTAATTTGACTGGAGTTACGTAATTCATAGTTAAACTTTTTCTTGACAACAATAAAATTTTGCAAAGTTTTACGTTGATGGTTTTCGGGATGGATTATAATTAGAAATGCAATATTGCTGGCAAACGTTAATTATATTCTGAATGAAATGATTTTACCAACGCTCTAATGTGCAAACGTACCTTCAGTAGTCTTGAGTTTCTCGAAAAATTAATTCAATAATATTAGTTCCTCTTATTATTATAGTTAGCTGATGTCTCTGTACATCCGTTTATAATCTTTTGTAAATCACAGCTAGTGGCTGGCAGGCACACCGCTCCTCTCAACCTCTCACTTCAGACCTGCTACCGACTCGGCTTACTTCTCGCTTTCTACTGACTCCTACGAACGCTAAAGTGCGGTCTCTCCTGCCAACAATGCTTTCTGGTGCAGACAATCCCTGCTACCATTACAAAATGTATAAATGCGCGGTCTTTCCCGCTCTTTTCTTAAAATGTATCCATAGGCGGTCTCTCCCGCCCTTTTTAAGGTTATATCAATTTGCGGTCTCTCTTGCCAACAATACTTTGGTGCAGACATTCCTTGCTATCACAATTGTTTCCAACATGACAAATATTAATTATTACTACATAATCATATTAATGAAATATAAACATCTTTCATAAATTGTGATTTGACAATAGACAATAGAAATATACACATCTTAGATAACCCTCCACTGGGTTTCCTTAAAATTTTTCTATGTCGTTAAGTCATTTGGACTTGATGTAAGGAGAAAATTTGATTATAAGAATATGTGTTGTAATAAGTAAGTTAATGATAGAATATTTCTTTCAACAAAGCACATACATATACTGTCATAAGAATTTGTTTTCATAAGTCTAACAAAGAGAATATTCAAAAGGGTATACATCAAAATATACAAATAATATGAGTCAGTAATTTGGAACTGTACATCCGGTAGTGAAAGTTATTTATATTTCTAATAGTAATGGATGGCAAAAATTAGAACATAGTTTATGTTTCATTGTAAACTGGCATCTATTAGTACCATATTCAAGGAAAGGAAAAAAAGCAATTCGATAGCATGGTCAAAGCACTGGCAATTGTCTGTGAATTCACTCAAAAGTCCGTTTCTTTCCCTCACATAGCATCACACCAGGTTTCGCCTTGTGATGCCGCCGTCTCTTTGATCCATAGTTATAGTGTAACCAAACACTAAGTTAACCATCGAATTGCCTGAGTTGCCGCAGCTACATCAGGTACAAGTTCCAACTCCAATTGTCCATTAGTAGTGATGGTGTGCATCTTGGTATGCAAGCACCTATTGACGTACATCATGACTCTGGTGTACTTCTTAGTATGCCAACACCTCATAGAAAACATCGTAGAGTGAAGTAACGTGGATCACTATTCACTTTGTTTGTGCTCCATAACCATGGGCATGCACAAGAATTAAGGTACAGGTATAATTATTTTATCAAAAGGTTTACGGATATGGTTGATACCGTTATTACCAAATGTTACATCATCTCTTTCCTCTGTGCTCATAAAAATTATTTATTTTACGTTTAAAAGGACAAAATATGGCACCTTGTGTGACTGCAGAAAAAGTTTATAGTTTTAAAACATTACATAAAAAACACATTTTCCATCTGTAGTGGATTCAGCCTACAATACATATTACATTACGTAACAGTCAATAAAATAAACAAATATTTCTGTAAGTGGAATTTAGTAGTACATTTAGTTATTAACATCTTAAATAAAATAGACAAGTACCTTTATACAAACTATGTTACTTTCTCTGACTCTAAATAAATCATAATCTGGTGTTCATTTAAATAATTACATAAAGACACTGTTCTGTTACTTCACAGGTTGTGAATTCACAGTTATTGAAATATGAAAGTACATTTTGACAAAATACGTCACTTTCTGTGACTTCAGTATGTTCAGTAATGTGTTCGTCAGTTACGAGTCATATTGTCAGTCGACTATATATTATGTTTGAGTTGTGTAACACACATCGTCATTGTTATTTAAGAGAAAACATTTGTATTTTACGTAGGGTGCGAATCGGTATGCTGACATTTGGTGTGATCTGTTTTACCTACGTATGTATCTGATGTAAAAGATCACATGTTCAATGCAGAAAAAAATTTTCGAATAGCAAAGTACATATAGTAAGCAACTTCATGTGGTTTCTCCATCCGTAGTGCTGCGCTGCGCTGTGTCACCTGTCATCAATTAAACCATTATTAAATTATATTCCTTACATACTAACATCTTCATTCTCCTCTCTCCTTTGTACCTCTTGTCTTCTCTCTGCATATCCTATAATAAAATATTCATTGTTAATAATCATCAGCGCACGGCATGACTTCAATAGCTCTCTGTATTACCTATAACAAAATATTCATGGTTAATTATCGTCAGCGCACGGCCTGACTTCAACATCTCTCTGCATCTGGAAAATCGCGTCAGCTCTCGGCATGACCTGTAAAGCATTTATCCACATTTCTCCATATTCAATACTTATATTATCATTAAAACTACATTTATTTTGGTGAACTATGACAACAATGCTACATGCACATGTTAAAGAATACGTCTAATTGCTACTACTGTATGAAAATTATTTGTACGTGTTATACATTTACATTTAAAGTAG
Source organism: Schistocerca piceifrons (assembly GCF_021461385.2). Classification (NCBI taxonomy): domain Eukaryota; kingdom Metazoa; phylum Arthropoda; class Insecta; order Orthoptera; family Acrididae; genus Schistocerca; species Schistocerca piceifrons. The sequence continues at coordinate 426,722,247 of NC_060138.1, forward strand.
TCCTGTTAACTGCTTCACTTACCTTACGTAATGTGAAATATATGTCCTGCGAGAATGCTTCTAAGACTGCTATTAATGTTCAGTGTATTTATCTGCGGTCGAATCGGGGTGACCTGCTGTGCACGTAAATAACCCATTAGTAGCTCACTGTGTTCAGCCTTGCTGGAATGTGTCAAAAAGCTCATTGTTATACTCTGTCAATATGTATCCCTGTAAGAAGGTTTTTCAATTTTAAGAATTTCTTTATGTTTGGCATATGATGGTTTCCTCTCGATTTTTTTGTTCTGAATGTCTCAATGTGTACTACATTAGCGTGCGGAATATTTCGAATTTTGTACGGTCCTGCGTATAGAAGTTCATATTTTTTGCATCGTTTCTTCCCTTTATGTGACAGATAATGGGTACCAACTAGTACCTTATCGCCAATCTCGTACTTGCGTAATCTACTTACCTGCTTCTGCTGTCCCTTCCGACGATCCGCAGCTCGTTTAATGTTCGCTAGTGCCATGTCTATTATCTCACAATGACGAAGTCTATGCTTCTTTGGAAAAGTAATCATTTCAGTAAGTTTATTCGGTGGGTCTTTATTCGTCAGTATTACAGTTGGTGAGAGCGTCGTTGACTCATTAGGTATTGCATTTATTACTTCCTGAAACTGTGAAACGTATTCGTCCCATGTTGTATGCTTTCTGTGGCAATAAATCCTAAAACGTTTCCCGATCTCTTTAATTATTCTTTCTGACGGGTTAGAAGAATTGCGATATCTTGATATGTAAATTGGTGTTATGTTCTTCCTCTCTAACATTTGTTTCCATATGTCTGACCTAAACTGTGGTCCGTTATCTGAAATAACCTTCTGTACATGTATTGATAGAAAATCTCTTACAAATGCTCTTGATACTGATCTAGCTGTTGCTTTCCTTAGTGGAGAAAATGTTACAAATTTGGATGTCAGTTCTACTGCTACTGGAATATAACTATAACCTTTACTTGTTCGGGGGATTTGACCTAAAAGATCTACTGCCGCCATGTGTCTTAACTTAACCGGTATGATGGGATACAGTGGTGGAATATGTGATACTGTAGATGATTTAGCTTTCTGACTTTGCGAATGTGTTTTTCCATATTGTTGAAGTGACAATTTTGTCGAAGAATTAGAAAGCATTTCCTAGCTCCGTAATGTGCATAGCTTAGGTGCGTATACCATATCAATTTGTTTCTGATCCCTTCTGGAATGCATAAAAACCAATTGTTGCCGTCTGGGTACGAGCGAATAAACAGAATATTTTGATGTATAGTGTAATTATGTCTGATTTTTGCGTTGCTCTTGTCTCGCCAAAGCGTTACAATCTCTTTTAGTGTTTAATCTTTCTGCTGTTCTCTCTCTATGTCCTGTAAGGCTGATGATATAAAGTTTTCGAAAGCTACTTGTTTGATATACTTAATACTATGGTTGTTGTAGCAGAAGGTATTTTCTTTCTCTAGTTGTTTATGCTGAATGGATCTCGATAGTGCGTCCGCAACAATATTCTACGTGCCTGGAATGTGTACAATAGTGAAGTCGAACTGTTGTAGATATAATTTCCAACGGCTTAATCTCTCATGTGTAAGTTTTGCTGATAATAAAAACTGGATTGCTCGGTGATCGGTATATACTGTGGTGTGTCTTCCCTATAGATAATGACGGAATCTCTTAAATGCCCATACTACGCATAGCGTCTCTAATTCTGTTAAAGAGTAATCGCGCTCTGCTGGAGAAAGTATCCTGCTTGCAAACGCAATATGTTTAACGATTGTCTTACCGTCCTCCTCTACTTCCTGGAAAACATGTACTCCTAGTGCTGTAGTTGAACTATCTGTTGCAATGTAAAAGTTTTGTGTTGGGTCAGGATGCGATAACAAAGGTGCCCTTAGTAACGTTTCTTTCAAATTCTCGAATTCAGCTTCAGCGTCTTCATTCCATGACCAAATTGAGTTTTTACTTGTGAGTTTGTATAGCAAGGGTGTGTCTAATGCTCTATAATGAATGAATTTTCTAAAATAATTAAGAAGGCCTAAAAGGCAAATTGATATCTTTCAATGCTTGCAATTTGTCGGAGTCGGGTGCAATACCTATTTGTGAAATGATATGACCTAGAAATTTTATTGAGGCTTTTCCAAATTCAGATTTACGGAGGTTTATAGTTACACCGTTCTCCTCGAATGCATTCAGTAATTGTTGAAGGGTGTGGTTGTGCTGTTCCCAGTTTTCTGCTGCGATTAGAATGTCATCTACATATGTAGTAATTTTGTTTTTAAGATCCTGTGGGAGAATTGGGTTCATGCCTCGTATGAAGGCTGCAGACGAAATCGTTAGTGCAAACGGAAGTTTACAAAATTGGTAACATTCACCAAAGCAAAGGAATGCCGTATACTTTCGGCAATTTGGATGCAACTGGATTTGCCAAAATCCTGATTTGAGATCGAGGGTGGTATATATAGAGCTGCCATGAAACTTTTGCAGTAACTCTTCTAACGTCTGTGGTCGGTCAGTTTCTGTAATGATTATTTTATCAACCTCACGTGAATCTAAAACTAAACAGAGTGATCCATCCTTCTTTTCAACGATGTGTAATGGATTTATATATTGGCTTGCTGCTGGTTCAATTATACCCTGATCAGTCATTGCTCATAACTCTTTCTTAACTGCTTCTGTGTATATATGCAGGATTGGATAGGTTTTGCTTTGAAAGTCTTGTGTGGTTATACCTGAAATTCGTACATAAATCATGTCACCATTCCTGGAACATTGTTAAAAACTGTTTTATGTTGCACAAGAATATTTTCTAATTCTGTGCGCTCTGTGTCGTCTTTTGCTATACTGTCTCCAACCCTGCGTGTAATTGTCTCTAATACATTATACTCCTGTTCCTCTGCCATGTCGTTATTATGTGTATTCGTGTGTAGTGTGAGATAACAATCGTTACCCTTAGAATCTGCAATAATCTCAATCCTGTGCAAATTTTGTTCTTCTGAGGATAATGTGTTGAAATCTTACTACCACTTCACTGTCTTCCTTCCGTAATGTTAGGTATGACGATTTAAAGTCAATCTTTGCATCGTACTGTACGAGAAAATTCATTCCTAATATTATATCAGTTGTTAAATGTGGAACTATCCAACAATTGCTGTGGAAAGTTTGCCCTGCAAAAACAAACGTTAGTTGTGTCTGTCTTTTGACTTCAATGATTTTTCCTGGAAATGCTCCCTTAACTTTAGTTTTGTGTAATGAGAATACTGGGTAACCATTATTGCTATTGCATCTGTTAAATGTGTCTTCGTTAATTATGCACATTGGCGAGCCTGAATCAATTATTGTTAAAATATTTTGTGACTTTAAATTTATCTGGATTATTGGGTGGCATATAGTTTTTTGCATGATCGGTTTTTCGTGTAACAATGTGTCTCGCACGTCGTAGAATGTAATGGCATTCTCTATCGTTATCTTTTCTCTGTCCTTATCCGTAGTGTCGTCATTTAGAAATTCATCACAGGCTATCTCTAGTCATAAATGTTCTGACATTTCATTTTCTGTTGGGGAGTGTTGTGTGTTTTCTATGACCTGTACTGTTCTACCGTTTTGATTATTAGAGGTAGGTGGCGGATTAAATCTTGTGTCTGGTACATTCATTCGAAAACTTGGTTGTTGTGCACTGTTTGAATTTCTATGAAAATTGTCATTGTAGAATGTCCTTTGCGGTCGGTGTTCGTTTTCTCTCCTTCTGTCGTCATAACTGTGGTTATACGGCGAGACACGCGTGTTTCTCTGAAAAGGCTGTCTTTGTTCTTTTTGTGTATTTTGAGGCTGATCTGTGTAATTGTTTGCACCTGTCGCATTTTCTTGGCGATGACTCATGTGAAAGTTTGACTGATTCGGCATTTCCTGTCGTATATGTGTCGTGTTATTTGGATGGCTTTGTTGTCGTCTTGAATTGTAATGTACATTGTTATTATACTGCTGTTCATTGAATCCCTGTGTGTATTCTCGATTAAAGTTTTCATTTTCGCTGCGAAAGCGTTTATTATGATTGTTATTGCCAAATCGTGTTGGCTCAAAATGAGTATTGTTTCTCTGGTTTGCGTTATGTCGTGAAAAGTTCTTATTAACAAACGCATAATCTGCCTGGCGTACCTCTAGCAATTGCAGGATGTCTCTAAATGTGTACACGCTGTCCTTTTTCTGGCCTGTTAATAATGACACTTTTAATGCTCTGAGGAGTTTTGAAATACACAGTTGTATTAATGCGGATTGACTGTATGCCTCATCGAGGTATTGGTTTTGTTCAACCATATACTCGAATAATTGTGTGATTGTTGGGAAAGTAGAATTCTCGAAATTTGGCAGACTAATTAGCAGATCTTTGATGCTACTCTGTGTGGTATCTGACCAATATGCTGCTAGAAATGCTTCCTGGAATGCTTCTTCTGAAAAACACTGTCTAGCAATTGGTTGCATTCTTCTCGCTGGTTCCCCTTCAAGAAAACTAATAATAAATTCTAGCTTATGTTGAACTGGCCATGATGGTGGGAGTGCCGCGGTGAATTGTTGGATCCAGTCCAGTGGATGTATTTGCGTCCTGTCGTTTTTAAATGATTTAAACTTCACTCACTGAAAGGAAATGCTTGTGGTCGAAACCGTCATGTCTTTGTGTGTAATTATTTTCGTAATGTTGTGAATATGAATTTGTGTGTCTTTCTGCCTGGTTAAGATCTCTTACTCTCTGAAGTCTACCGACATTATATGTATTGTGCATCTTAGGCATGTCGTAATGGTGTGTGTTCTGTTGGAATTGATTGTTTGCAGTTGTTTCTTGTGTGTCAGCGATCCTCTGCTGTAAAGAATTGATTTTCGGATGCAACAAATTATTACATGATTCTAGGTCTGCGATCGTCTGTTGCAGATTTGTAATTTGCGTATCTTTACTATTAGAAATGTGTTGAACTGAGACTGGTGTAGTGTCATCTGATTTACTGTCATTGGTAATATCTAACAGGTCTATTCTTGTAGTGAGTTCGTTGATCTTTTCTGTCAGTTCGTTTCGTAATTTACGATTACTTTTGGTTACTTTCTTAAAATCTGCTTTCAAATTTTCTGAGTCTTGATTGATTTCTATGTGTTCCATTTTGTCAGTTGGTGTCAGAACTTCTTGTGTTAATTTATCCCTAATATTCTGAATTTCAGTGTGTGTAGAAATTTTCGCCTCACTTGTATGTGATTGAATTTCCGTGAGCCTCTCTTGTATTTGAATATTTGTCTCCTTAATCGTTTCGATTTCTTCCAAAATCGAGTGTATGTGATTGTCCACGTAAGTTTTTCCCTGAGCAAACACTTTCTTTTTGTCGTCCTGCCGCTGTTTGTTAATTGTTTGTGTTTCACTATCGGGTTTTTCACACGTGTTATTTCTGTCTATTCCTGAAAAAAATTTCTCGTCACTATTTTCACTATTTTAACACCCGCAACAAAATATATCACTGTTCAAAGCGGATTCAACACTGAACAAACACTTTTCAACGCAGTATCAATAGAGCAAACAGAATTGCCGATGTGCTGTGAATTAAAGGTATGCAGTTTAGTATAAGCGTTGCGCCACTTAACACTAGCTTATTCATACAATTGTCAGACTCAGTATATTCATTTTCACAGTAGATTCACTAAACAGTCTTACTGATTGGATGTCGCCAAGTGAAGCCTTCCCATCTCCTCTATACATCTTTTGTTATTGATGACCTTCCCTTTTCAATAACCTATGTAATCTTCCCTTAGGATTTCTATCTCTTGCTTAGTAATAACAAATGAAATCTTCCCTTTGGAATTTATTCTCTTTCTCAATCTTCGCATACAAAGTTAATTGCTGCTTATTAAAAGTGATTTTCTGATTATTTCGACGAAACATAGAATGTGTCGTCGTCGTGCGGCCCTCAGTCATTATCTGCAATAATCCAAAACTGTTCCTTACCTTTTTTACTGTTACTGGGTCGCCATCTGAGTGCTGCATCGAACTGCGACATGAATGTACTTACTCTGTTTTACTATACTCCGTTAGCTGCTGGTGGGCTTTCATAATAAGTGGCTGTATTTATTACCAAAGCTGACGTTATTCTTTAATAGCAAAGCTGACGTTATTCTTTAATTAATTTGACTGAAGTTACGTAATTCACAGTTAAACTTTTTCTTGACAACAATAAAATTTTGCAAAGTTTTACGTTGATGGTTTTTGGGATGGATTATAATTAGAAATGCAATATTGCTGGCAAAAGTTAATTATATTCTGAATGAAATGATTTTACAAACGATCAAATGGGACTTACTTTTTAGAATAATCTTACAACTAGCAATGCGCAAACATTCCTTAAGTAGTCTTGAGTTTCTCAAAAAATTAATTCAATTATATTAGTTCCTCTTATTATAATAGTTAGCTGATGTCTCTGTACATCCGTTTATAATCTTTTGTAAATCATAGCTAGTGGCTGGCAGGCACACCGCTCCTCTCAACCACTCGCTTCAGACCTGCTACCGACTCGGTTCACTTCTCGCTTACTACTGAATCCTACGAACGCTAAAGTGCGGTCTCTCCTGCCAACAATGCTTTCTGGTGCAGACAATCCCTGCTACCATTACAAAATGTATAAATGAGCGGTCTTACCTGCTATTTTCTTAAAATGTATCCATAGGCGGTCTCTCCCGCCATTTTTAAAATTATATCAATTTGCGGTGGTGGTGGTGGTGGTTAGTGTTTAACGTCCCGTCGACATCGAGGTCATTAGAGACAGAGCGCAAGCTCGGGTTAGGGAAGGATTGGGAAGGAAATCGGCCGTGCCCTTTCAAAGGAACCATCTCGGCATTTGCCTGAAACGATTTAGGGAAATCACGGAAAACCTAAATCAGGATGGCCGGAGACGGGATTGAACTGTCGTCCTCCCGAATCCGAGTCCAGTGTGCTAACCACTGCGCCACCTCGCTCGGTATATCAATTTGCGGTGTCTCTTGCTAACAATACTTTGGTGCAGGCATTCCCTGCTACCACGATTATTTCCAACATGACAAATATTAATTATTCCTACTTAATCTGGAACTACCGACATTCAGATTTATACGAAAATAAAAGATACTAAAAAGCAAAAAAGGAAAATTCTAAGTAAAATATTCGGACAAGCTTGTCGCGAAGTAATTTACATGAAGAGGCTATCTCTTCAACAACGGGAGCCTTTATAAAGAGGACAATTAAATTTTATGGACATATCAGCAGGATGAACAAGAACAGGCTCACAAGGAAAATCTCTAAGATAGGAAACACTAGCAAAAACAAGACAAAATGGATCACTGAAACAGAAAAAGATATTACAGAACTGGGAATCACATGAGGCAACATAAAAAATTTTGAACAGTTCAGAAACATCATTAAGAAACATACACCGAAAAAGATTAATAAGCAAATGGTCGGAGGAGCATAAGAGAGAACACAGTGAGATCGAAGGAAGAAGAAAGAAATCGTGATCACTCAAGCTCAGTCGCTCTCGTAGCATGAAATATTCATGAAAGATACACACTTCTTGGTACAAATCATACTATTGTTTCTCTAAAACATTCATTTCTGAAATGAAAGATTTCGACTTAGATGTTGGTAATTTCACAAGGATAAAAAGTAATTAGTTCTGCGCATCTAGAGGTACTACAACAGAGAATAACGTAGCTCACGGTGAAGAAATATATACGGCAGTCAAACGAAAGCGGGACTGAGGTGAGGTCAGCGTGTCGTGTGTGTTTCCGATTTCGCATCAGAGGCCGGGAAAGATGAAGAGGTACGTGTAGTGCGGTTTTCAACTGAGGAAAAAGTGTCAGGAGTGAAAGAGAGATTAATACTCCAATGCCTGCTGTGTTTGATGAACACGGTATGTTTCCTTGGAACAAACGATTCAGAGATGATCGGGTGTAACTGAAAGACAACAGTCGGCCACGACAGGTTCATTGTGACGTTAGCGCTTCTGTCACTGCTGCGGTGGATGCTTCTGTCAGACGTGACCGACGGCAGACGGTGGAAGACGTTAAGCTCACGCTGGGTATCAGCAACGGTACCGCTCACGCCATCATGACAGAAAATCTGAAATTCCATAAAATCTGTGCACAGTGGGTTCCCCAAGGCCCGACGAAGAAGCAGAAGTTGAACAGAATGCCGACATCCCTACAGCACCAGGAATGGTATCATAATGAAGAATATCGTTTCCTCCACTATATTATTGTCGCGGGAGTCGAAACATGGTCTCATCATTTTGAGTTGGAGTTGAAGTGTCATATCCAATAATGAAAGTACTTGAATTAGCTCCCACCGAAAAATCCAAAGCACTGCACGCCAGATCCAGGAAAGTAATGATAATCTTTTTATTTGACTGAAAGGGTTCACTGCTCACTGACTGTCAGAAAAAGCCTTCTCAAATAACGTACACTGATTCTTGGACAAGGCAAAAACTGATGTGCGTCATCATATCCAAACGCCCAGGGATGTTGGCGGACGCTATGATTCCGATGCGGAATATTTCCCGACCACCCGTTGCCGAGGTTGTTTCGACTACAGTGCAGGAATTTGGCTGGGAAGCGATTGTACATCCACCATACCACTCAAGATCTGTCGCCATTCGAGGTCCATATTTTTGCAGCTGTCACGAAAGACTCTCGTGACCGTCGTTTCATTTCGGACATAATACGTACACCCCACGCTACAATCAAGGTTCGTTCCATAGGCAACGGTAAATGCTTTTCCATGAAGGCATTGACCATTTCCTCTAACAGTGGGATAAATTTATTAACGATTATGGCAGTTACTTTTGAAATAGAAACAGTTTACTTAATTTTTTCCCATATGTCTCATCTTCATTCGACTGTCACTTGTAATTAGGGTGTGTCCATAGTAATGAGAATTTGAAATGAAAAAAAAGAAAAGAAACAGATTTTTCAACTACTGAAACAACTCAGCTGAGACACATCTAAACCTTGGGGACAGACGAATCCGTAATTTAACAAATTTTACGTATTTTTATTCAATTATATCATAGGGAATAATAGTTGGGGGAAACACGCCTTTAAGAAAGAACGTTCTCTTTGCTCGAAAACTTGTTATAAAAATAGTATGTGGTGCTTACCCTCAGACATCTTGTAGCCATATACCTAACAATTTAGACATTATGACTACAGTTTGAGAGTACAAGTATTTCCTCATGAAGATTGCTGTAAGTAACTCACAACGGTTCGAAAGGAACCGTGATGTTTTTAAATACAATACCAGAAGAAAATAATGACATCCATTGTAATGAAATTCGTTATTCCACATTAAGGTAGCCTTTAACAAAAAATAGGTGTACAATGCTGCCATAAAAAATTTTGATAACATACTCAAAGATATCAGAAGTTTCATCCTGACAGGCCCAATTTTGTAAAAGAATTTCTGTGAATGTGCAATGTAAAAAAGCAGTGGTTAGAAATTACTAAGTAACATCTGAAATAAATAAAATAGAAAATAGACTTCCAGCTGGTTAGCATGATTCAACAGCTTGTTGAAGTGATTCAAATCACTACCTATGTTATTTTTTTCTTCTGTTTGTGTGACAGAAGGAAAAAAAGGTCACAAGGTGATTAATCGGGTGAATACGTGAAATAATACCTTAATTTGACAGATTTCTCCCTCAAATGATCAACACTTTAATATGTTGTGCGACAGCTCGTGTGGTGATGAAGAATGAAGTGTCAGTTCGCTTTCTCAGCGATGACTTGACGCAATGAAAGTGATGCATACCAGTAAGTATTAACTATTCTTCGCCCCTCTAAAATCTAAACGAATGGTCTCGACCTACCCAGTGCAACCGAAGAAATAAACTTTGTTGACAACATCTTTTATTGGTTCCAGTTCTTCTTAGACCACGCAAACAGCTGATTTCTTCTTAGAAAATAGGGTAGTTGATAAAACTAAGTGCGGAAAACAATTCCGTAATGTTCGAAAACAGCTGTAGTAATGTATTGCTGGACACAGTTGTGTGAATTAAATATCTAAGTTTACTGGTGCAGAGCGAGATGAAATTGAACGAACGTGCGACAACTGTACTAGGGAAGGCTAATGGTCTACTTCGGTTTATTGGGGGAATTCTAGTGAAGTCTGGGTCATCTGTAAAGGAGAGCACATACCAGTCTTGAGTACTACTCTAGTGTTTGAGATTCCCACCAGACATGATTAAAAGAACACATCGAAGCTATTCAGAGATGCGCTGCTAGACTTGTTACCGGTAGCTTCGAGCAACACGCATGTATTACGGAGATCCTTTTACAACACTGGTGGTAATCCCTGAAGGGAAGCCGGCGTTCTTTTCGAGGAAAACTGATCAAAAAATTTAGAGAAGCAGCATTTGAACCTGATTACAGAACGATTCTACTAACAACAACGTACATTTCTCCTAACTACCACAAAGATAAGACCAGATAAATTAGGGCCTGTACGCAGGCAAATAGATAGTAGTTTTTCTCTTGCTCTATTTGCGAGTGGAACAGGAAAGGAAATGACTATTAGTAATGCAAGGTTGAGTCCGCTACGAACCATACGGTGGCTTACGCAGTAAGGATGTAGATGTAGACGTATTCGATTAATACAGTACAGTGCAATAGAAGCCCATAATGGCCCCCACCAGCCTGCATGCGTTGCGCAGTGCGTGGTTCGAGCAGACGTCCACCCTAACAGCAGCGTATTTAGACACGACCACCAACCTACTGTAACGAGAAACTTTATTCATCCCGTTGGGCGATACGTTTCCGTTGCCCACGGTCCAGTCTCGATGACCGTGACCACTACAGCATAACTGATGATGCTGTCTGGTCTACAAGGGAATATCTAGTGTTATAGAATTGCTGCAGCTCCATTTTCAGTAAACAGCACTCAACATTGTGTTTCAAAAATGTGTGCCATCGCCAGCATTGAACTCCGTCGTTAGATCTGACAAGGATCGCCGCCTATCCTGCTTTACAGAGCGGTGAAGACTCTGTGATGAGGCCTGGACATCCAAAACCTTGTCGCCTACTCGTGATTACACCGTCTTTCACCGGGTTTGCATAGATGATCACGACTATAGCACGCGGACAGCGACTAGCTTCGTTGTTTCAGAGCTGCTCACTGACAGTTATTGGGACACCAAAATCCGTTCCTCATCACAGTCACTCATGTCTAGGTGTGTTTCAATTTGTCCTTCATCATACTGAAATGATTCCCGTTTCGTCTCTACTCTGCTTATATTTTGCTTACGGCGTTAATGACCCAAACGCATCCAGGAAGCATTCAATAATGCAGTAGGCATTCGTGTTTTTCTGTCTTGATATGACCAGTCCTGTGTGCATGTGACGTATTCATTAGTGTAACTTAGAACGTGTTATGGTTGAGCTTCTTTATGAATGCAGCCATCTTTATTACTCCAATGTGTAGTTTTGGTCGTTGTGTTCCACTTGACCTCTAGAAAAGTGAACCAGTTATACAAAGCAGTTGAACACACTGAAACAGACTGCAGATGAGAAATCAGGTTACATGACAGGAGGATCTGAATGCCTGTAATTAATAACTTTTGTAAACATCATTGTAAGAACACCAATTTAAGTGAAACATTCTTTTTCAGTTAAAACAATCTTGATCGCACAAAAACATTTATTAAAATGGTGATCGGTTTCAGTCTGTCTGGGCGATGACCATCTTCAGACCATTGTCTGGAACTACAGACATCTAACAACAAGAGTTATAAACCGAAACGGGTAAAGGTAAAAGTAATTAAAAGAAAATACACCCAACGCTGATAGGCGGAGGTAGTGTATGGAGCAGTCACAGTCAGTTAACACACAATCGTCAGCTGCTGGACGGAGAAGAGAGAGCATGGGTTCAGTACGAGAGGCTCTGCCCAGCGATTTCTGCATGGCGTCAGTAGCATCCAGTAAGGTGCACAGTAAGTAAAAAAGTTACAGAATAATGTAGATTGAAAGTAATAGCATACTACGAAATCAAAAGGTAAAATCAAGATACATAACAACAAAACATAACTGATATAGAATCAGCTTATCACAGTGCATTAAGTAAACTTCCAGGTAGTAAACCAATAGCAATCTGTTCTGAGAAAGAAGACTCCCCTTTATTGTCAGTTCGGCAACTCCCCATCGACTAGTACAGTACAACCACAGAAAAGATAAACTAAGCCGACACCGTTTGTTGCCGCGTATACAGCGTGAAGCATCGATGTGGATTGTCTGCGGCAGTCAGGCGATAGTATCAGAGCTGTAATGGCCACCGGCCGCTACTAGGTGTTGTCATGGAACGGAAGTCATGAAGCTCAAGTAATGTGTCTTTCGGACGCCGCTAGTGATTGTGGCGATGTATTTATCAACACGAATCGCCTACAAGGCAAATATAACCGTAGACATGGCTACAGAGACGCGAGTGCTGCGTCGAGCTATGCAGTGACGACCATTAAAAACGTCGCTGGGCACAGTGAAGACATTGAAATTGAGTAGTGTTACCCAGTGCTCTTGGTCACTTCAAGGACCTAAAATATATTGTAGGCAAATATAGAAACCTCAGCTATAGTCGTAACAGTAACACTTCTTAAAGGACCACCATGGGATGAAGGAATTAGACAGGCTTGGTAAAGTACATAAAAGATGATAAAATAATATGGAAATGACATGACTGACGTATGAAACTTTAATAAGGGAATCAATTGTTAAAACAGAGAATAAGTAACTAATTTTTATAACAAGTCAACAGAGTTCAAAAACATATTGTTCTCTAAAATCCAACTGCTCATTCAGTAAAGATAAAGGCTTATCTTTGTGATGTGCATAATTTTTATCTCTTCTAGGATATTTAATGTTAATCCCATTGCAGTACTATGGATAACGTTTAAATTATTGTGGGACCCATCACATTATTACTTTCTGTAACATGCTGGCCTAATCATCATTTAATATGGTTGATGCCTGATGTACGCACTCCAAACCGAAACGCGAGATTGCAGCGAATGTGACCTACGTGTTGTTTATCAAAGGCATCATACAGAATTATATAAACGCCAGAGTTTAAATAGTTACTGTTCCAGATACTAATTATGTGCCTGAGCCTATTCTGTAAGAGATTAATAGTGGTGACACCTATGCCAATGTAGTTTATTTTAGTAAATTTTTGACTAAAGCTACCTAAATAATCATAAGATTGTTGTAACTTATTAAATGAAAAACCAACTTTATTGTTATTGAATTTCTGACAGACCATAACAACCTGTTTGAAAATTGTCATTTTATTTTGAATTTCACCAGACATAAGGGTTAATTTTAATAATCTATTGATCATTGATTGAAAAAATTATTTTTTTATATTTAAAAGCGTGGTCAAAAGTGGCAAAAGTGACGAAATATGTGGCAGTTAGCTTTCTGTATGTAACAAACCTTCGTGTGCTGTCAAAACTACAAATGGTAATCCGTAAAAAGTTTATTCCTCACAATTCTTGTTCTGCAGTGGCCAGCGTCTGTGGACAAGTGGTTGTAGGCCCTTCAGTCCAGGTCCACGCTGCTGCTAACGTCGCAGGTTCGAATCCTGCCTCGGGCATGGATGTGTGTGATGTCCTTACGTTAGTTAGATTTAACTAGTTCTACGTCTAGGGGACTGTTGACATCAGATGTTAAGTCCCATAGTGCTTAGAGCCATTTGAACCATTTTTATACAGTGAAGGAAAGCTTAGGTTGAATATTAAACATACTTAAAATCTCAGAAAATCCATATATTTCATCATTGGAGCCATTATAAAATAACAGCATGTCACTAACATACCTTTTGTAATGAAGAAGCTTCCCATAGCCGAATCTTCCATTTGAGAGTACATTTTGCTATCATAAGAAAGTAATTAAAAGGTAAAGTAGTGTTGAAATAAGTTATTTTTTATAACTAAAAGTAAAAAAATAGTCTATATCACTTTTTCAGATTCTTTATTTGGTGGCAATCCATTTCGGCCTTTGCCTGAGGCTTAGAACGTCATTATGGCTGCTGCTGTCAGCAGACAGAGCAAGATCCATAGAAGTACAGTTGTCACTGTCTGAAAACGCGATAAGAGATTATTGTTATTGAATTTTAACATTTTATACTGATTACTGCATGCTTTCTAAAATTTTACTTTTAGTAATGTTAGTTGTTTCTGTAATTGATATATAGGTATATAAATTTGTAATAAAGGGCACAATCAGAAGTATCAACATTTTAAATTGTTTGAATTAGTTTATAAGTGCTGAAATTTTACTGATAGTGGTCACTACTTTAATAAACGCTTTTATATTATCAAGACATTTTACTTTATAAAAAATATAGTTTACTCAGATAACTGTTCTTCCAACGATGTTCACTACAATTATTAATTTGCTGCCTAGTCAGGTACTTGGAAATTATAAGAAGTTTAGTGGGCTACAGCACAAGATCATCAAGCTAAGTATGAAATCAACTTCAATAAACAGTGTTTAGGTAAATATTTTGTGCCTAAACATATGAAACTCAATAAACATTGTTTAGGTAAATATTTTATATTTAGACCAATATGAAGACCAATTTTTATGTCACTTATTTTGTGGAATGAAAGATCAAACTTCTCTGAATAAAGACAAAATTGGAGAAACTTTTAAGACAGAAGACATCTTGAATTACAGAATGTGCAGATTATGCTTACTTTTAAGTAGTCATATTTATTCCTACATTTTTCAAAATTTCACAGTTTCACACATTCGTCTTCTTGTGTGAAACTAATAAAGAGAAGCATCTTAAGAAGCAGATTCTCTCATTAACCAGCAACATAACATTTTACAGGGACATACTAAAAATGTGCAAAAATTCAGTCATAGTATAACTAATTGCCCCATTATACAATTCACTGCCCTATTAAATGAAGATTTAAAAGTCAATGCATTAATCAACTTAATTTAGAATAGCTAATGCTGTAAATATTTCTTTCTTAAACAGAATGTAAACCTAACTACACTGGTTCTGAAGGAGCCTTTAACTAGCGCAGTACATGATGGCCTTGAGTTTTCGTAGTTTGAAGAACCATGCTCATTAATAGAACTACAGATGTATGAGACATAGTAGGTATTCTTATCAACAATTATTAATTAAATAAAGCACTACAAACTACAATGCTTTAAATAACAAACGTGTTTTGGCTACTTCCATAGCTGCAGGGCTTCCCTACATCTTATATATTCGACCCTACTTTCTCTAACTATGGACTAAGTCATTTACAGTACATTATATAATCAAAGAATATCCATGACAGATACATCACTCTATATAAGCACCACTACCAATTGACATAGAAATAGCGATACTGACACAAAATAGGTCGACAATAGGTGTTACAATCTTCAGACTATACCAATGTTAATCACATAATTGCTGACGTTAAAGGCACTCATAAGTACTCTAAAGTTAGTAACTCAGTGGCCTGCAATTAGGTTCAAAACTAAAGAATTTATTTCCAAAACAAATTAAACATAAATTGAATAAAGACCTTAAATAGTTTACTTATAATAATTAATTGAAAACAGGCAAAACTAACGTACCAACATGGACAAAGGACGTATGTTAGTTACTTTTAGTGAAGATGACTATAAATCTAAAACTTTTACATTCTTCAATGGGTATAAGAGTAGTGGAATTATGAAGACACTAACTCATAAGTTTCAATCCAAGACAAAATAATAATTGAAAGCTATAACTTCCTAATCTTAGCTAAAGATAAGATATGACTGACAATTGTAAGTCCACAGTTGCCCAAATTGAATAAAAGCTGGAGAAACAAACCTGCAAATACATCAATCTGTGAATATCAGTAGCAACCCTTCATACCAATTAAGCAAGAAATACGTACATTTTGAATTTTTTGCATTTATAGGAAGTATTTTAATACTAACAATAGTTATGAATTGTCTCAAGCAAATTTTAAAATGGATACTCCTAACAGTGGTGCATTGGTCTTACTTGATGTAATAAATTTATAATTCTGATCCAGATAGAAGTGACATTATTGAAAATAATTTATTCTTAGATAAAATTATGAGTACAGGAGAAGTGACCGAACTTATTGTAATACTTGAAAGTATGTTAGCTTTTAAGTACTTTTATTTTGATGATAAATTATATTCTCAGAAAGATGGTTTGGCAATGGGAAATTTCGTAGTTGACATCATGGGACTAATTTTTGTTAATCACACTGAACTATAAATTTTCAAAAACCATCCTGATATAGTAAGTAAACCCCTCTTACAAAAGATACGTAGATGAACTTTTATCCTTACACTGGCTCCAAAGATTAAATAGATGCACTTACTGTAATTTTATGTAATGTCCACTTAAAGCTTTCATCCACTTTACAACAATAAAACTGTAGAAGTATAAACATCTTGAATCTCACCATTTCTAAGTTTGGCAGTAAACATTGGTTTGCCACACATAGAAAGTGAATTACGATAGATGTCATCATTAATGCTGCTTCCTCCCATTCCTTCAAATACAAACAAGCATTTTTTCAATCAGTGATCTGTATAATATTAAAACCACTCCTTAATTCTGATAAAATTCAAAAAGAAATAACAATTCTGAAACACATTGCTAGAGCCAACAAGATTAATACCAATGAAGTTGATTTTTAGTCCAACAGTTTACAATAGTCACATAATTCTTGAGAGACTCTGAATCGAAAATTTACTGAAATAAAGGACTTAGGAAATATTTCTGATAAAGTAAACAAACTATTAGAATCAATGAACTATCCATAACTGCCACTAAACTTAATGTCTTATGCATTAAACTCAGGTACACACTCAGTCATTGTGGCAGTAAGTTTTTAAATTGTTGTGTTTAGAATCTTCTGTGTGATGCCTACGATAAACGCCATGTTGAAAACATTTACCGCCATTTCACCTTTCGGTTTAGAGAGCACACATGAGGCACCACCCATTGTAAATCATTATTTGGCTAGAATCTAATGGAAAATTGTGATCCAAATAGCTCATTCAAAATAATTTAAATATTTCCATATTGCCCCAAAAGCTCTCTTCTTAAATATTCTAGATGAGATACAAAGTATACACATCACAGAAACTGGCTTTTATCTGTAATCAATTAGCAGTTAGACTTTACAGAATAATATATTTTTTAGGTCTTTGTTGACTTATAAAAGTTAGGTAACTTTTATGCCTTACATAACGATTGATGACCTTTTTAAAGTTTTTAAGTTGCGTATTTCACTAATGTCATTTCCACTAATATTTTATGATGTTCTCTGTATATTAATACATTTCATCCAGTAGTGGTCCATTAAACAGTTTTAACTTCACTGCTATAATTGTTTTTATATGTGTGCACTAAGTTTCAGATTTGTTATTTTGTGAGCAAGAATACTGGATAACAGTCCTCAACTTTAATGTCTTTGCAGTGTCCAATGGTTTTAATGGTCATCACTGCACAGGTCAATGTGGCACCTGGGGCTCCACAGAAACGTCTGGAGTATCTCTGACTTGTTGGAGATTCATGATCATGAATACGCTAACATGATTACTAGATGCATCAAACAGACACATTACGTCATGTCTGCCACTCCATGTCAACATGTAACTGTGCAGTTGGTGTAACATTTCCTGCTCCATTCACTACCTTTGCCTGCCACCATCACATATATTTCCTTTTTAACTTTTTCTTATCTTTATAACTTTCAATTGGTAGCTATTGTTGTTACATGTCCTTCTACATATGTAAATGTACTTATATTTCATTGACTGGTCTGGAGTTGGTCTTAAAATGGAGTGAAACCTGTCACCATTTTACTAGATGTTTTTATACCATCAAGACTATTTTAATTATCTGATAATTCTGTAGTTTAGTAATTCTGTAATTTATGAATGACATCAGAACTGTGATCCCTCAGTTAATTCAGTAACAAGATTAAAGGTAGTCGTAAGTGAGTAATATCATGTACAGTACATGCAAAACTGTGACATCAAAGTGAGTGAAAACTTAATTTGTGTTCTTCTAGAACTTACAAAAGAGCAATGAGCAAAAATAGACTGTAGACACATGAAACTAAGTACTAAATCACAGTCCTTTAATTGTAAAAGAAATGTAAATAAATTCAATGTGCTGCCAAAAAGAGACTAAATTTCTAACAAAAATTTTTCATAACTGAACAGTTATCTACTTTTGCTGTGGTACCCACCAAAAATGGCTAATACATTCAGGTTATATCTGTTTTCTAAAAGAAATAATAGTTCAGTTGCTAAAGACAGGAAGTATTTATTATGACTTACTAGGTAAACTGAATTGAAGGCACAACTGTGGGAGAACTGCGGCAGATACAGTCAATTTAATTTTAAATTCGTGTAATTGGATGGTGTGTCCTATAAACTGTTAATTTTTCCTTATCATTTGCCACCCTTTTGCTGCTAATCTTGTTGCATTATTTGAAACAAATGCTTTGAAAGATTCAGGCAGTTAATGTCTCGCCTTGTGCCTTGTTTTTCGCCTCACTCACCAAAGCAGACATATATTGCAGAAAGTAAATGAAACACACTATATTCGCTACGTCGCAGACAAAGGAAAAGGAAGACTCCAGTGTTTGACCACCAATAAGCAGCATTGAGATAAGATTTAGGTACTCGGTTGCTTCTACAACTTGATAACAACAGCATGTCCGCCAAAGTTTTCAATGGACTAACCAAATGAAGCACGTTGAGCAGTTGTATGAATATCACATTCTTCTCCTACGCCGTTATGCATTCAGCATTGATTTGGCGGATTTCTGGGTGGGCCAACATGCTATCCTTCTCCCATCCATACTTTTAGTGAATTACTGTAAGGTGTCCTGGAAATTGCTGGTCTGAATCTTGTCATTAGAACAGGGTAATTGTAAAAACAGGTGGTTGAATCTTTGTCTACATGGTTAAAAGAAAATAAGGCAATGCCTGTGAGGAGAATGGTACTGGTTCTCTCCTGCTCTGCCACACAACTACACGGACCGAAAAAATCGCAAACACCAAAAAATAATTCGTGTACACTAATGAAATTTTCGGAGTTATTTGCTTGTGAAACACACATAGGTATTTAACACTCCGAGATCATAGGTTAGGGTAAGCATGAGATGAGCCATTACAAGTGTTAAATACTAGTACACTAATGGCCGGTGTTACTGCCAGAATGTTAAATGTAGGCATGTAAAAGTTCCATGCACCATGTTGTACATGGCTGTATGTCGGTTTGAGGGCTGGAATTCGATGGATGTGGCACTTGATCAGCCAATACAGGGACAGTTAATTCTTTTAGTAGATGACGGTAGAGTTGTCATCCGATGATGTCCCACACGTGTTCGATTGAAGACAGATCTGGTGACCAGCCTGGTGCATTCAACAGCGTTATGTGAGGGAACGTAATCCTGTTGGGAAACATCCCGAACAATGGTGTTGATGAACGACATGAATGGCAGCAGAACAGTTCGAATCATATGATTGGCGTACAAATTTGCAAACAGGCTGTATTGGGTAGCCACGAGAGTGTCAATCGAAATTGCACTCCAGACCATACAACCAGGTGTAGATCGAGTGTCCACCACGCAGACAGGTTGTTTGCGGGTCCTCAACTGGTCTCCTTCTGAAGAACCTCCACCCTACCTGAAATGAGCTCTCTGAACTTTCAGATGGTGGTAATTTGGGGCAGTGAAATGCATGTTACAGGACGTCTATCTGTCCTTGATGTACCGATTTGTAACAGTTTGTCTTGTCGTTGTGGTGCCAACTACAAGTCAAATTTCCGCTACACATGCAGTATTGTACCGCAGAGTCATATGTTAAGCACCACGGTCTTCCCTCTCGGTAGTGCCGTCTGGAGACCAGTCTTCTTGCAACTATACAGTCTGGTTGCCACCGCTACCATAATCATGTACAGTGGCTACATTCCTGCCAAGTCTTGTGCAAATTTGCTGAAGAAACACCCAGGTTCTCGTAGCATTATTGCACGACCTCATTCAAACTCAGTGAGGCGTTGACAATGTGTATTTGTCGCATTAAATGCATTCTCGACTAACACCAACTCAGCACGTCCAATCTCAAAGATAGATCTCATGACCGTTACAGTGTGTATCTAAAGCGAACCTGATATGCATCCTCATAGTGGCGCTGCTGTAATTTGTTGGAAAAGTTGACATCGCTGACTCTACATTTGGGCAATGAGAGAAGCAAGTGTTACATACTATTAATAAGAAAAATGGTCAATACATACTGAGGAATGTGGTGTTCACTGACAGGCTCCTTCAACGACATTCTTCTGTGTGCATCTTCACCATGTTGTTAAATACCCATCTATTCTATACATGTCACAAATTGTTATCAGAAAATAATGGTTTATACCAGAGATCAGAAAATGAACTGATAAAATACAGTGTTGCAAGTCCTAGCCTGTGTTGTAATTCAGCGTGAAAGTCGTAATAAAATGATGTACGGAAGAAGATAATTTTAATTGTTTTAATAGGTTCTTCCTTTTCTGTTTCTTCCTCCTCTGCAGCCTAAGAGTAGAATCCTTTCATAGGTCGTAGCTCATTTTATCCTATGAAAAATATCTCCACAAACCACAAAATCTCTCTGATTCCCTCAAAGTTTGGTGATTTATGTCATTTTCTCCTGTAGAAGAAATAACCTAGAACGTACAAATGGGTTCTACTTTCTTTCAGATCATTCAATTAATTTCTAAGGAAAACAATAAAGTAATTTAGTAGGGAAATGACTTGTTTTAGGTTACATGTGAGTATATATCAATATATCCCAATCATGAAACTGATTATTATTATTTTTGGTTTTCTTCAATCTGTTTGTTTTCCTAGTTGACCTGTCTATCTTCAAAGATTTTAAATCACTATTAGGTACTAGTTTCAGGTATCTGTCTGGTAAAATAATCTCAATACCACTATTAAGATCGATACAAGTTTTCCTAATATTTGCAGTAATGTACATAAAACATTCACTTCTAGAGCAAAATTTATTTTAAGTGTTCAAGAATTGCTTGTACTATGAACTTTTTGAGTACGGGCTCCATCTCTACAGCAGAAAGTGCTCTTCACAAAATATAAATTTAGTTTAAACTCGCAGAACTCCATGCCACATCAAAGAAAGAAGGAGAACTTTTCTTGATGTTTCTCTCTTGTTTCTTATATTCACCCTTTGGGTTTTTTGAGCGGCTGCTGATGTGTCATTTTCTTCTTTTCCATCCTCTTCTACTTGTAGAATGATGAGCTGCCAGAGTTCTGATGTCCTTAAAGAATGCAGGGTATCAAATGATGTAGTACAGCCAGCCAAACCATTAGATAGAGCACCAGATTTGCCCATATAAGCTGGCAAAAATGGTTTACAATTCATATATATATATATTTTCTGGCATGGTGGAGGCTGAGTTACTGTAATGAATGAAAAATATAAAATTTACATCACCCAAATATTTGGACTCAGGAATATCATACAAGGAATACAAAGTGTCATTCAAGTTATTTAGAAAATCTTATTCCACTTATGACTATGAAAAGCTATATCGCTGTAAGGGAATGTGTTTGCCCCCTTGGAAATCTTCATAAATGAAACATAAAATACCCTGCCTTTTTTATTTCCTTGTTAAAAATAAGTCTATAAATGGAGACCAAAAAATCCTAAAACCCAGAACAAAAGAATGAGGATATCGAAGATGTTCCAAAATTGGAAGACAGAAACTTATTGACCTTGTCATCAATAACATCAATGAAATGCTGAATTACACTGTGAAAGAACTGAAACCTAAAGCAAAGGAAATACAAGTTAAAGGATATTCTAAACTAAAGGCATAAATAAATGTATTAATTAATTATAGTTTTGAAAGTTTGTGTTTTGAGGAACTATATAAATTGTACTCAACAAACATATAAAAATAAAGCTGTTAATTATAGAACACGAACAATACATTTAACAAAGCTGACAGAAAGTTTATACCAGTATGTTGTAAATTATCTGAATATCTTATGAAAAACTTCCTTGAGGACTAGACAGGGTTGCAATATCATTAATACGAAATTTACTTGAAACCTCAAGATAAAAAACAATCTGAAAAATTTATAAAAGAATTTCTAAACAAGTTATATTTTGGGACGATATGTCGAAATAACACATATTGTCTGAAAATTTGATTTCAGAATCTGAAAATAAAGTTGACTGGGATACCATTTTGAAATGTCAGAATTCATCACCAACAGTTTCTAAAAATTGTAGTGCCTTATGAAATAATGGAGCAGGCTGAAGGCAGCGAAAATTCAATATGTTTAATTGTACAAAATCTTCAGTTTGTGAAAACAAACTGAAATCATATGTTTTACACAGAAATTGTTGGTAAATGGTTAATATATCATTTTCTTGTCAGTGTGGAGAATAGTCATTAAACGGATATAACTAAATTTTTTAGAAGCTAAACATCTGGTGCCTGGCATTTCACAAACAATTTAAATTTTCCTGGATCCAGCTTCCCAAAGGCTGCAATGCTGTAATGAAAAAAGCATAAAATTCTCAGAGACTGTTGTCATGGCCACTGCTATACATCTGAAACTGATAAAGATTGACTATATCATTAATCAGATACTCTTGTGTGTTGCTATCCACAAGGTTAAAATAACTGTGCCAACAATCAATATTCAATCTAGATTCTCTGGTACATGTTTATCGAGTTGATGCATTAATTAAGTCTTAAGATCTCCTCAAAATATGGATACATATTTTAACTTTTTCAGTTGCTTTCTCAGCTTCTTATATTATTTCTAACGTAATACCTACTATTGCATTTAAATTTGGTATATGCTCCTCTTAAAGTTTATTTATATTTTCCAAGTGAGTTATTTGACTTATACACATTTCCTTCACTTCATCTCTAGTCTTACATTCTACACATTTTCGAATAGATGGTTAAATGTCTTCATAAACCCAGTCTTATAATTTTTCTGCAATACACATCATGGAACTTATAACTGAAGAATTAATATGAGATTCATAAACAACTTTTGTATGATGATGAATATATTCATTAAGTAATGAAATTCTCCCACTGAAGTTCTCATACATTTTACAATAATTTGTATTACTGTGGACTTTATTTGCTTACCTAAAGCAATAATATCCTTAAACATTTGCATCTTGATTTACACAAATGCATGGATTATTCTGTTCATCAGTTATCAGAAATGCTTGATTCCCATTGTACATAAGATTGTTGTTGACAAGATCCATGATTGACACCATTTAACATAGAATATTTTTATTAAAGACTTTTATAGATTCATCAACTATTTTTATTACATCTTATAATATTTTAAGTGTATATAAATGGAGATACTTCTAGTAATATTGTTTGTGAAAATAGTAGCAGCAGCACCAGAAAAGAAGAGTAAAGCAATAAAATATCTGAATGTTTTTGGTTACTTGGAGATTGCTCAAATAGCTGAAGAAATTGAAGTGAGTGATGATATATTCAGAGAAAAGTTAATGTTATTACAATTAACATATATTCTGGAGCCTATATTTTCAGTCAAGTAAATGGCCTTTAACTATTATGCATTAGCCTAGATGTGGTGTGAGGAATGCATATGGTAGCTATAAAAGCAGTATGTATAAATGGAATAAAAAATTTAAAATGGCACTACAAAAATGCAAATAAAAAAGTATTAGAATTGGCAATGGTAGTATTTTATTTACAGGTAAAATATATTGATATTCACTTTGTTTGTGACACCAGCATCCTGATATTTTATGTTTTTAATATAAATGAAATATATAGAAACCTATGTTTAAAAGATCTAGACAGAAAACGTTGCATGTTAGTTCATGCTTTTTTCCCAAATGAGAATAATGATCTAGTAAAGACACATATGGATAATGATGAAACATAGTACTTCAAGATTGAAGGGTAATATAGCAAACATATATATTTGTCATTTTGGTTCATGAAATTAATGACACAATAGAATTGCAACGTTCAGACATTTACGGAGCAATAATATATCGTTACTACAATGGTTCAAACTTATGGGTGTCTAAAGTTAATATTGATGCTGTTCAAAGATGTATGGTAGAAAAATATCGATGCAGTCTCTCTCAGTACCAAGAACACAGGCATCTATACCAAAAACAATGTCAGTTGTTTCATCATTTTAAAATAAGAAGTTAAGTTGTTTATTATTTGTAAATGGAATTTTACATATTTTTATCAGAAGTAGTTGTGGATCAGCAATGGTATGATGTCATAATTGAGCTCTAAATAGTTACCATTTTCTCCACAAGGTTCACAAGATGTTGAGAGAGTATATAAAAGACCAAATGGTGAAGTTGTGCAATTTGTTGATAATATGATATACACATACAAATTTACATTCATTACAATTAATTGCAGACTACACAAGTCTACTATGTAGTACAGGATTATGTAAAATTTTGTGTTAAGCTTTGTAATAAACATGTATTCAGGAAGAATAAATACATTCTTTAATACCATTTTTCTATACAGATGTGGATGAATGCAGATTTAAAAATAAAATGCGTGGTACTATAAACAGATGACTTTCTGGATTGCCTACAGGATTACAGTCTGCATTCAGATACATTAATGGGATGTGTTTTTCAAAGATAGTATGTTCTATGAATATAATAAATTCACAAAAAATATAGTTAATGCTGATACAGCTGATTTTACTGAATTTGCTATTGACTGCAGTAAACCATTAGCATTAGTTTCTCAGGTACCAAAGATATTAAAAAATAGATTGAAAAAGCTGAAAAATTTTACAAATCTGTATATATTATTTTTTCCTGTCTTTTTTACCTCTTTAAATGGAAATTTCTAGCTAAATCAAATGCCAAATGGATAAATATTGCCAAACTGAGTAGTCAGATGATAATTTTACTTCACAGAAATACACAAAAGATGGTTTTAGACAATATGTAGACAATGTACAAATGAATATCATACTAGAATATACAATAGCAAACTAATAACTTGTGTAAGTGGAAAATAAACGCTTCTGTATGTTATTATGTTAATCACTTGAAAAGAATTCCAAGTGGGGACATCCAATAGTGTCATCAATGAGAAATGATGAATAACTAACTGAATCTAATAACATAAGAAATGTGTCTGAGTTGTCAAGAAATTGAAGATGTAGATTGTGTTTATCCAATCCTATCATGTAAAGACAAATATTCAAGAACATGTAAGAAATGTACTCCAAAAATGCAAAAATGAGGAATGTAGTATTACAAATAAGGATGATCATGCTCCTGTTTGAAACCAAAATTAGTTTCATTTTAACCTATTACATTTTATTTCTCTCAGATAAGTTACTGAATTGAGAAATTCATGATTGTTCAACTTCATGACTATTGCAGAAGAAATAGTTTTTCTGACATAGTAAATTAAATAAAATTTATATAATGACATTTATTAATAGACATTAGAAAAATACTTGGAGACTTTTACAATATTCTAAAATCGGAAATGATTTTGAAATTTTCAAAATAATGAAGCTAAGCCACTGAAACAAATATTTACTTGTTCTACAAATGTATTTGAGAAATCAAGAGACGGAAGAACATTTCGAGATTATCTAGTTAATGAGGCATTAGCCGACAGACTACAGTGCCTAAAATTCGAAAATAGTATCTACTTAATTGAGCCTAGTTTATCCTTGAATACATCAAAGTAAAAAATTATAGAAATAGTGAAAAATTGTACAAAAATTAATCATAAACTGAAAGTAAATTTTAACCCTTTATCTGCTCTGGATGTGTTAACGTCTAAGCGTAGTCACAGTCAGAGTACCAGGTAGAAGGACTGGTGGTGCGTGTAAATATGTTCAGGGCACACAGGGACAGGTACGTAGGCATGCGCATTAACAAGTCCACAGTAGTTAAAGGGTTAAACTTTTTGTGAGTGCAAAATGCAGACAACTGAAAATATTATGAAATTTATATTTCAAACACGAAATTACATAATCAACAGACTGCGAGAGGGTTCACTAAGAAATTAAAGAATGGTAAAAAAAATATTTTATCAAAAACCTCGAATTTTGAAGCCCAAGGATCAGTATTATTGGCTTGCTATTAAGATATAATACATGTGTCCCTTGAAGAGGCCCATATTGTATTGACTTGCCAGAACCAATAAAAAAGGGAAGCTTTTACTAATGTGAAAAATAAAGATCAAAAATATTTGCTATCACCTATAATTTTTTTTCCTGTTGATAAAAATGTTGAGAGTCACAAAATTTAAAAATGTTAATCTTGATATTGATCAGAAAATTTAAAATTTCGAATTTGCTGCAGTGGTTTGTAATACTCCAAAAACTGAGACTAAAATTATATTTGTTCACTTCACTTCAATAGTATGGAAAAACTAAGGTCACACACCTAAGTGCTTGGTTAACAAAGCATATAAAGTAGAATCACCAGCAAAAGGTTTGTACAAAAATTTCAAAAATTATCAACAGAAAATTGCTATTTATGCAAAGTCTGAAAGTTTGCTTTAAAAGTAGGATATTATCATAAAAAATTCATTGAATGTATGAAAAAAGGGATTGCGGAAATTGGAAGAATTTTTTCTAAATCTGAAGAAATGAGACCATTAACACCTGAATAATAAAGAAGATACTTAAGATCTAAAATACACTCATTACATAGACATAATTATACAAAAACTAATAAAAATGTTTGTCATTATACACTCCTGGAAATGGAAAAAAGAACACATTGACACCGGTGTGTCAGACCCACCATACTTGCTCCGGACACTGCGAGAGGGCTGTACAAGCAATGATCACACGCACGGCACAGCGGACACACCAGGAACCGCGGTGTTGGCCGTCGAATGGCGCTAGCTGCGCAGCATTTGTGCACCGCCGCCGTCAGTGTCAGCCAGTTTGCCGTGGCATACGGAGCTCCATCGCAGTCTTTAACACTGGTAGCATGCCGCGGCAGCGTGGACGTGAACCGTATGTGCAGTTGACGGACTTTGAGCGAGGGCGTATAGTGGGCATGCGGGAGGCCGGGTGGACGTACCGCCGAATTGCTCAACACGTGGGGCGTGAGGTCTCCACAGTACATTGATGTTGTCGCCAGTGGTCGGCGGAAGATGCACGTGCCCGTCGACCTGGGACCGGACCGCAGCGACGCACGGATGCACACCAAGACCGTAGGATCCTACGCAGTGCCGTAGGGGACCGCACCGCCACTTCCCAGCAAATTAGGGACACTGTTGCTCCTGGGGTATCGGCGAGGACCATTCGCAACCGTCTCCATGAAGCTGGGCTACGGTCCCGCACATCGTTAGGCCGTCTTCCGCTCACGCCCCAACATCGTGCAGCCCGCCTCCAGTGGTGTCGCGACAGGCGTGAATGGAGGGACGAATGGAGACGTGTCGTCTTCAGTGATGAGAGTCGCTTCTGCCTTGGTGCCAATGATGGTCGTATGCGTGTTTGGCGCCGTGCGGGTGAGCGCCACAATCAGGACTGCATACGACCGAGGCACACAGGGCCAACACCCGGCATCATGGTGTGGGGAGCGATCTCCTACACTGGCCGTACACCACTGGTGATCGTCGAAGGGACACTGAATAGTGCACGGTACATCCAAACCGTCATCGAACCCATCGTTCTACCATTCCTAGACTGGCAAGGGAACTTGCTGTTCCAACAGGACAATGCATGTCCGCATGTATCCCGTGCCACCCAACGTGCTCTAGAAGGTGTAAGTCAACTATCCTGACCAGCAAGATCTCCGGATCTGTCCCCCATTGAGCATGTTTGGGACTTGATGTAGCGTCGTCTCACGCGGTCTGCACGTCCAACACGAACGCTGGTCCAACTGAGGCGCCAGGTGGAAATGGCATGGCAAGCCGTTCCACAGGACTACATCCAGCATCTCTACGATCGTCTCCATGGGAGAATAGCAGCCTGCATTGCTGCGAAAGGTGGATGTACACTGTACTAGTGCCGACATTGTGCATGCTCTGTTGCCTGTGTCTATGTGCCTGTGGTTCTGTCAGTGTGATCATGTGATGTATCTGACCCCAGGAATGTGTCAATAAAGTTTCCACTTCCTGGGACAATGAATTCACGGTGTTCTTATTTCAATTTCCAGGAGTGTACTCATTTCACATAAAATGCCTGAGTCCATTGGGCAATAAGTGTAATCTTCAATTGAGGCAGACTAATTTAGTGCTTGTTAATTTACATAAATTTTCAGCATAGTTTCTTATTTATTCATAAAAGAATTCATTTATGATAATGAAGAAATAGATTAAATACTAAGTAATGAAGATAGATATTATAGTTTTGGCAAGAAGAAAGAAAATTTTAAGATTAGTTTTACTGATACATTTGGATTCACTGCCTCAAGCCTTGACAAACTTTCATCGAATTTGAGAAAGTGTCAAATTACGAACACTGAAAAGTTTTTCCAGAACATATAGTCAACCTAGTAATCAAGAGAGGTTCTATCCCTACGATTACATGAATATTAAGGGAATTTGAAGAAAGACAGCTTTCACTGAGTGAAGAATTTTACAATAACCTGGAAGAATGTGAAATAAGTAATGAAGATTATACTTGAAAGTCTTTTCGGGTTTGCTGCCGGATCCTAAAATCAACTTGACTCGATATTTCGGCGATCCAACTGTTCGCCATCTTCAGGGAATGCTGCTTCTGCTGATGAGTCCCGCTGAGACCAGGTCTCAGGTCTCAGCGGGACTCATCAGCAGAAGCAGCATTTCCTGAAGATGGCGAACAGTTGGATCGCCGAAATATCGAGTCAAGTTGATTTTAAGATCCGGCAGCAAACCCGAAAAGACTTTCAAGACTTATTACGCCAGGAAAGCCTACGTAGTCAAATGAAGATTATAACCATGCAAAATTTGTCTGGGGACATTTAATGTCAAAAGTCAGTATTTTCCTGTGTGATCCTACATTTCTCTAAAATCCAAACTAAACTTCCCTGAGGTCGGCTTCTATCAGTTTTTCCATTCTTCTGCAAGGAATTCGTGTTAATATTTTGCAACCATGAGTTATTAAACTAGTAGTTCAGTAATATTCATACCTATCAGCACCTGCTTTCTTTGGAATTGGAATTTCACTGCGGTGACAAAAGTCTTGGATTACGATACACACAAACGCTGATCGCGGCAGTATCGCATACGCAACATATAAAAGGGCAGTGCATTGGCAGATCTCTCATCTCTACTCGGGTGATTCATGTGAACTGGCTTACGACATGATTATGGCCGCACGAAGAAGTTTTATAGACTTTGAACGCGGAAAGGTAGTTACAGCTAGACACATGGGGCATTCCATTTCGTTATTCGTTAGGGGCTTCAGTGGTCAGATATCCACAGTGTGAAGGGTGTGACGAGAACATCAAATTTCTGGCATTATCTCTTATTGTAGACAACGGTTTGGCCAACGTCTTTCACGTAAAGACCGAGATCAGCGACGTTTCCGTAACGTTGTCACTGCTAACCGACAAACAATACTGCTTGAAATACCAGCCGAAATCAGTGTTGGACCTACGACGAACGATTCCTTCAGGGAAGTCAGGCGAAACGTGGTGTTAATGGGCTATGGCAGCAGCGAGTGCCTTTGCTAACATCTCATCATTTCCTGCTGCTCATCTCCCGTGATCAGACGGGTTGGATCGTAGACAACGGGAAAACAGTGGCCTGGTCAGATGAGTCAGTTGTTAAAAGCTCATGGTAAGGTTCGTATGTGGCGCAGAACCCACGAAGCCATGGAGGCAAGTTGTCAACAAGGCACTGTGCAAGCTGGTGGTGACTGAAACGATGATGACTAGCCATGAATCCCAATGAACATTTATGGGACATAATCGAGAGTCAGTTAGGGCACAAAATCTTACACCGGCAACACTTTCGCAATTATAGACGGCTATAGATGCAGCATGGCAAACAATTTCTGTTGCGGACATCCAACCCCTTGTCGAATCCTTACCACGTCGAAGTGCTGCAGTAGACCGGGGAAACAAGGTCCGACACCATATTAGGAGGCTACCTCATTGTATATTCAACTTGAAGTCTGAGGGTATTTCCTCTGTCTCATACATATTGCACATTAGATGGAAGAGTTTTATCAGCAGGTTCCCCATTAGTATTTCCGGGCCTTTCACCTGACATCAGTAAAATTACATGTGTAATATCACGGAAAGCCTTTCGATTTAGGCTTTTGAACGCCAAGTTTACTGCATGTGTTTCAGCTAACACTGCTATACTCAGTATCACGTTTACATTGTGCAACATATGCAAAGGGAATAAAATCAAAACGGGAATGCTATCAACGTCCTAACTTTGACGTACCAACAAATTTGCTCCTTCCCCTTGTTGTAATGCAAGGCCAGGGAAAAACTGTTACCAGTATGAAACTCCAGTTCGCCGCGGTGCCTTTATCATTACGGTTTTTTCTTTTTTTTCTGTACGCCTCTGTAGCTACTACAGGCGCTGCAGCATGCGGTTCTCTTGAAATAACAGAGGCGCAGTGCTGAACCGGGAGTGACATTTCGCGGCGGCCTTTCGCACGATCCGCTGTGAGAGACGTCAGTGCGTTTGACACGCGGTGCAGATGGGCGAGGCGCTTCGCGTTCCGCGGTCACTCAGGCGCCTAAAGCGGTAATTAGTCGCCAGCACACAAAGGGCGGACGCTCAGAAACGCACAGCGCCCACGCCACAACCTTATGGCACACGCCACAGCAAACCCAGTCTCCCTTCCTGTTCATCTTCGCTGCAGCTCCACGCAGCAGTATCCCAAAACGTCTCTCATTGCAGTAACTTCATCTGCGATTAGCGCCAAAGAATGGTTCAAATGGCTCTGAGCACTATGGGACTTAACTTCAGAGGTCATCAGTCCCCTAGAACTTAGAACTACTTAAACCTAACTAACCTAAGGACATCACACACATCCATGCACGAGGCAGGATTCGAACCTGCGACCGTAGCGGTCGCCCGGTTCCAGACTGTAGCGCTTAGAGCCGCTCGGCCACTCCGGCCGGCGACATTGAATGGAGTGTCGCTATCATGAAAATATTTTTTGTTGCTACTAGTTTCGTTGGCTAGTATATGACCTGCAAAAAATAAGGACGATAGATAAAATAAAGCAAAGTATTAACTACTCAGTGGAAATCGATGAAATCGCTGGAGCGTGTTGCCAGCGGTCTCCCAACCGTACACAGGAAGTGTGAAACAAACTTTGAAAATACTGAAAGGTTTCTTGTAATGATGCGTCTTAGAATTATCCCATCATCTAATGACCTGATAAATAAACAAAATATCTTTTTACACGAGGCAGAGCTTTTCTTCTTTATTGCCATTCCATCTTTGTAAATTGAATACAAAATTAAACAAGAAACAGATAGTAGAGATATCTATATTGAATTTAAAACTCTTTAATGGTGAAAAGTGAACTGTAAGTTTTTGGATAACGATGGTTGACTTCTTACACTGGTAATGAAAACCAGTAATAATAATAGGTAAAATGAAACACAATATCAGCAGGTTTAAAGCATTTAAAACATATTACTGAAACACTAATATTTGAAAGAAGTTCTCACCTGCCAGTAAGATCCGGAAGGACTGGTTTGGGATAGGGATGTCGACACGGTGAAGATTTCCCAATGAGGAAGGTAGGGTTGTGGTGGTATAAAGATGGAGGACTGGCGCATAGCAGCGATGAGATAGGAGTGGCCTTTGGGATAGTAGAAGGGCAGAGTAGATGGGGGAATTAGTGACGCTAATAGTTGTTGCGAAGAGGAGGGGGAGAACATATTACAGATTTTTTTCCCTTTATTGTTATTTCATCCCACTCGCCCCTTATCAGGGGGGGGGGGGCTGCCAGCGGTACAGTTCTCCGTTCTTCAGCCAAGAGAATAAAAGAAAAATATGAGAAACAGGAAACAAAATCAGTGGCTATTTCTCTATTATAATTAAAAATCAAAGACTGAGAGCTGGAAAACGAAAATACATACATTTTGAAAACACATCGCAAGAAGGTTAAAGTCTTCTGGTAGAAACACTGAAGCATCGCACTTTCACTTAATAACTGAAGGATCTGTGCAGGGTGAGAAGTATAGCCCGAGGAGAATGTATGTTCCATAGGAGTTATGGGTGTGGGTAGAAAGATAGGAGTCAGGTAGATAGGAAAACTATGGAGATGATAGATAGGGGTTAAGGTGGGTAGTGGGAAATACAATCGGCGGTAAAGACAAAGGGTAAGGAGTAGTGGAGTGTATGGATAGGGCAGAGGAATAACAGGGAGGAACTCCGACGTGGAGTGGGATGGGTGGGTAAGGGTTACACTTGGCATGAGGGATAAATATCGCAGAACATCTCATTTTGTGTATAGGGAGTATGCATTAAACTCTGTTGTCTACAGCTATAACGAATAATTGACACTCTGGTACTGTCCGGGAGTAAACTTGGTATGAATTGTTTACTGTTGGTAGTAAAGGAAAGACTGACTATGCAGTTTTTCAGTCGGATGCTTATGAATTGTGTTAATTGCACTTCGCTTCTTATGGTATTTTACGGTTCTACTTGTCGTGGCGAAATCGTCGATAGTATTGTCATAATTTAGTTTGGGACGTCATTCTGTGGATTGGTGTGGCCCTCCCAAGAGTTTCAAGGCCCAAATATTTTCTTACTGCCTTGCTTAGGTAGCTTTCCAACAGTTGTTGCTTTGTCTATTGTCTACCCCACCGTACTGCTGTTTGGTGCTGTGCGATATAGTGGAAGTGTGTAGTAGTACCTTATCTACTCCCTCGCCAGTTTTAAGGGTTTCGAGCTGCGAGGTGCCCGGGCTAGCAGTGTATTTAACACTAAATTCTTCTAGAATCTACATATGTAAATGATGCTCAAAGCCCCCCCTATTCTAACTCCGACTTTTCCTGTTGCACATGGATAAAAAAAATATACGCGAACTGACTGTAATCAACCCTGCAAGAGGAGTAGAAAAGAGTTTGGCACCTGCAATAATTTAATTTGATAAATAAGTTAAATAAAGGAAGGTTTCATTAACGTAGTGAGAAATGATAGGGTTGCTCTACCGATTAACGGAATGAAAGTTCTGTCCAAAATAACAATATGATTTATTAAGACTAAACACAAAATAATAAACAAAAACACATGAAACATTTATAACACATCAAATTGGCTCAAATTGGATACTCAAACAAATGCTGTGAAGGTGAAGTTGTCCGTAAACTAGATTGTGAGGTTTATGACGAAGTGGTATGTGGAGCCAATTCCTTGCCACTCAAATCTTAAGAGAGACACACAGCTATCCCCACATTAATTGCTGCTACCCAAGACAGAACAAAGTTAGAAAAAGACGAACAGGTGCGCTCTGCTGAGCTCTGATTATCACCTAGGAAAATCCCTATCTGCCGGTGCTGCGGACGTACAATACCAAGCTGTCTTCTCAGCTGCAAGGACATGATCTGGCCTACTGGAAGCGATGGCTGGTTGCTCCGACATCCTGTCGTGGGGATGATAATGTCGCGAGTATAGCCCGAAACAAATTGTCCTGGTCTGGTTGTTCCAGACTAAAGACTTCCTAGCAATACAAATGCATCTCTGAGGGAGTTGAAGAAGGCTCGCCACACAATCACTGACGGTACAGTGATTGATTTTAACAAGCGAAGTCACACAGTAACTCTGATACAGTCAACTTTAGCCAAAACTGGTCAAGACAGACAACATAGGCCTCTTGTACGCAGAACGGTCAATTGCCAACTGTACTCGGAAAGTTATGTTGAAGTCGAAACTTCAGCAACTTCGTCAAGCAGTTACGATTAAATAAACGTCTATTAGACAGCCAACGGGAGCAGGCTCACCAGAGTAGCGAGAGCTCAGTCTTGTAACCTACTCCGACCGAAAGGCGAGAGCCGACTACCCCTAGAGCACCCGTACAGGCCGAACACCGAAGATTCCCGCCCCCACGACAGTGGCTGTGGTTAAACGTTCCAATCAGCAACTCGAAAACCGGCGGAAAATACCACTCTATTGCTGGAGCACTACCATGCCACCAATGGAGATTATTGGCGCCAATTTCTGCGCTGATATTGCTACGTCACGGAGCTATGCCCTGAGCAAGCCAATCACAGTTACTATATGGCAGAAAACGCGGGAATTTGCGCGCCAAGGCTGCTTGGGAACACAAGTCATTCCCACACCTCGCTGGTAGCCCGCCAGAAAGTGTTTTCGCTAAGTTTCTGCGAAGTAACGGAACCTCTAGCCCAGCCGCTACTTCAGGCCCCACTGGGCGTGTCTTTTGACACCCCTTGGCTTACCCTTTCAAAATCAGCAGAGCCCGCCTGTCACCGGACCACCCGGGTGACGAGAGACGCTGCATGGCAAGTCCGCGTGTGAAGGAATAACAACTTTCCACCGCATGCAATTAGAGAAGAGAATCGTAAGATAAAAATATGAGAGGGGGCTCATGCCACCTCTCATTGCCGCTACGCCATTTTAGATTGTAATTGGTTTGCGGTTGGCTCACTTAGGAGTAAGGTAGTCAGTCAATCGCCCAAGAACAATCTTGCAAACTGACTCCACATGCCACACTCTATAAAGAAAATCACTGCAACTGAAAAATGCAGCTCATAGAGGGAGGATTATTTATGATGTAGCCAACTTCACCTTCTTAATATGGAACTCTAACACTCACATCACACATCCATACCCAGGGAGCCCCTTCCAAACACCGATTCACACAGACATTCACGCTCTAAATATGGCCCGGGCATGTGAGCCAAATATGGAGCAGTTTATTCTTTGCAATCAGAGTAGGAGTGCTCCGCAATTAGATGCCCAAGATGTTACTACAATTTGTATCATTAAACTAACCTCAACTCCCTCACACAATATACTATTTAAGTTAACAATCTCTTTGTGAGCTTTCAGAATCTAATTACAACCTCCAATTCATTCTGTCTCCCTGCAGCAAGAATAACCTTTACAAAATGTTCCCTGAACTGATGGTCCATTCACAATGACAGTGGTGGTATCTGCTTCAGTTTATGGGGACTTCAGGCACACTGTGTACATACACACAACAATAAATACAAAATACAAAAAAAAAAAAACATGATGTGGAGAACAATACAGTGATTTGTAATTTGTGCGCCCTACTCTATCACTTACATAAGAATTACAGTGTAAAACACAAACACATATAAGGTATAACATACATTACAAAAACAACACTAGAGAAAGAAATTTAAGAAAAAAAAACAAGGTTCATGGGGCATCAAATTGTGCGTGCACATTGCACAATGTTCCCGACTGTGCTGAGAATGAGGCACTAAATCACATTGTTAGAAAGATTCGAAGCACTTCACAAATTCCACAGTACTGACATCACATAGGGCTAAACGCCGGGTGTTGTTGCTACATTGTTGCAACAGCAATAGGGTGTGCTGGAGCATCTGCAGTACTGTGTTGGGATTGCAGCAAGACCCACGGATATGATCACGGCAATACGGTAGGAAGACACAGTGATAGGCTCTCCTCACGTCGATTAATTGTCTCTGAGGTCTACTTGTTGGGATACATCACTAGTCTAGGTCTCTCCTCTCGCTGGACAGTACGTTTCCCAATATTGCAGTTTGACGAGGGATGATGGCACGTGGAGTGACTTCACAAGTGTGTGAGCTCATCCATACAGGATCGAACTAGTAGCGACGATTGCTATAACTGCTCTCTAATAGAGAGGAGAAGTTAGAAATGAGACAATTCATTTGTTAGAGTTTGTGGCACGATACTGCTTTGTGTATGCAGATCGGCCAATGCTAGTCAGTTGTATAAACCCAAACAGGTGAGTATATAGCGTCCCTTTCTGTCCTGAGGCACATGAGACGCCGGTTATGACACCATATGTTATCTTCTTTGTGTACTCATGACAACGTCGTCTGCCGCAGGGACTCCCTCCAAACGGCTGCCGCGTCTGGAGAGCTATCAGGCTGTCGCGTGTGGGTTGCGTGTCAGTGTCAACGGCCAGCCTCACTTTCGCTTGTGGCCCAGCGAGGATCCCGCCTAATCCCTCAGGTATACGGCCCGGTGACTGACAGCTTGTAGGACCGGATGCTCTCACGCCCTTCACGTCAGGTGGCGCGCTGATGCTCCCATTCTTGCAGGTAGCCGATGACCTCGTGTTTTTGCTCCGCCTGGCCTCTGCATTGCCACGATTCCCGTCATCTGCACAGTTCTGACAAAAATCTTATGCCTAACTTTTTCCCATGACCTTCTATTTTATAATAAATTTACATAACGATACATTGATGATCTGTCATTTCAGACACTCTTATTTTAATTTTATAGTTATCAATCTACGGCTATCACTATAACCAAATCTTGGTGTATCTAAGCTAGACATGGAAATAATCTATCTTGATATTTGTGTAGAGACTGATCTCACTACTGTACATGGTGTGTGACACTATACTTGAACAGCTAAATGTGCGGGCCCGCACTTATATTACTATTACTTATATAGAGCGACAGCAGACATGCTCAAGAGTTAACTACCAACTGCCAACGATCTACATTCTATGTCTTTTGAATTAATTAGGTGATTATGCAGGTGGAAGTTTTACTGAGTTATAAAGAACATGCAACTATTCTACTTTCGCTCGCCCGTCGTCCCTCCATCTCGGGTCTGTTGCTTGGTGACCTGAAAAATAGCATCCCAACAGGCGCACGCCAAACACTTGTGGTAGAAAACCGCCACAATATTAAGGATCTAGTTATTGTAAAATCCTAAAGTTTAATTTATCATAGTATATGGTACTCTCTCTATTTTTTTGTTTTTTTCTGTTTTTTTTTTTACCTTATACACCACTCTTACATAATTCCTGTTACGCTGAGATGTCTCGCTGCTCGCCGCTATTGACGACAGTGATGTGCGCGCCGTACGACATGGCCTCCGAGTTC
Organism: Schistocerca piceifrons; assembly: GCF_021461385.2. Classification (NCBI taxonomy): domain Eukaryota; kingdom Metazoa; phylum Arthropoda; class Insecta; order Orthoptera; family Acrididae; genus Schistocerca; species Schistocerca piceifrons. Next base: position 426,759,353 of record NC_060138.1, read on the forward strand.
TCACTACGCCTCACTGAAACTCCAGAGACTGGGTTAGCCATGGCTATACAAGACAATAAATTTATAGTTGCAACTTCTTTTTCTATGTTATGCAGTATTCGCGATCAAAGCACACCTTTCCAGAGGCAATGTAATATGACCAAGCCAGGACTGGTTCCTGTTGAGGATTCCGTCGCCCACCACACACCAGCTACACAGTATGTTACGAATTTCCAAGTATAATTCCTTGGTTATTCATCTGTGACAGTCACAAGCAGCACGCTAAATCCCCAACCAGCACATTGGCATGGTAGGCTTTATGCCCGCATTTCTACCGTCTAGGGCACCATTGGAGTCAAACGCTCACAGGTTCACACCGACTTACAAGACATCGACGCTGGCGAATCACTGTAAAAACTATACTGCCCATATTCATCCTTGACATCACGCAATATACCACAATCTTGCAGTGCACTGACGCGTGCCTGCAAGCATTGGTATGAACGTCTCACGAACTGGTTGTGGCCGCTATGGAGCGTATCACGACTTCCCAGAACGTTTCTAAGAGCACGTACTTGTATGCGCCCGTTTGTGCGACATCTCCTCACTCATCATTATCCCTCAACATGGACACCAGACAGGAAAGGACAAAAACATCGCTCATGGGAAGGTAGTGTCTCCTACTCCATAGACATTGGAAGTCGCGAACTTCAACAAAAAAGGATAGCAGCAGTAAATTCTTATGCGAGACAACGCAGCGTGTTAATACTTTAGCAATCTTAATCTATTAATGCAACGATTATTGTTCCCCGAAGAAAGATTCATATATTTGCCTATTCTACTATGTACACCACTTAAACTACTATTATTCCACAAACTACTTTGTGTGAGAGATGTGGTGGAGTCCTATGGACTAGCGCCAATCCCTTGTCAGACTCCCCCTCCTCTGACGTGCATTAGGATTTGTGGGTCTAATTTCAATCTCCTGGTTCTCCTGTGGTCCTTGATTTCGCTCTCTCCAGTTACGGTCGCTTTGCCGTTCGTTATTCCTCCTGTCCCAGATTCCTTGTCTAGATTGACCCTGTTCCCTGACGTTCTGGTTTCCGTGTCTCTGGTTTCCATAATCTTGAATTGCGTAACCTTGATTTCCATAACGCAGGTTTCCTGACTGACGAGCGCGATTATGCGATCAGTTGTCGTCTGCCCTTGCTGGCCCGTTGTATTTATTATTTTGCGCCTTCTTCCTGTCCTTTGCGTCTTGTTTATCGAAGACTACTTCGAGTTCGCGCAATAGACTCTTGAATGCTTCTATGTCAGATCCACACTTGCCGACAAGTGTCTGTTGATACCTAACAGGCAATTTGGAAAAACAAAATTTGATGATTTCTCCCTTGCTATATGGGCTATCTAAAAATTGATTCTTCTTGAGTAAATCATCAAAAAATTTGATTGCGCTCCTTTGCCCGGACACTTCCAGTTCAGGACAAAATATTATTTCGTCTTTAATCCTGTCTTGCGTTTCCTTTGACCAGAAGATCCCCAGGAACGCATCAACAAATTCCTGATAAGTCTGACACGTCGCTGCCACACCCCGCATCTTTTCCGCGGTTTGGCCTTCGATGTGTCCACACATGAATTCTAATTTTGCCAGGGTTGGCCATGATGACGGTAATGAATTTGTAAACTGCATCACCCAGCTCATGGGATGCATCGACCCTCCATTATCTCTGAACTTTTGGAATCTTAGTACCGTCAGGAAGTGATTATGATCAAAATCCTGTCCGATCCTCGCACTGGTGTTGTCACTCGTTTCCGATACTTGCACGTCTGCTGAGTGTCCTGATCTATCTTGCTGACAACTGTGATGTGCTACCTCTGTATCACAGTGGCAGTGGCACTCAGAATTCACTCTCCTAAGTGGGCTACGATTATCGGAGCTATTACTAGGTGTTTCTGCGTGTGCATTGTTAGTTCCGCACTCTGTCACTGGGCTAGAGCACGGCGGGCTTTTCCTCGGAGACACAACTCTGTGTACTCCATCACTGGTATCCGAACGCGCAGTGCTCGTGTGCCCGTTTCGCTCTAGTTTTGCTATCCGACTCTCTACTTCTTTCATTCGTTTCGTGATGTTCGTAACCGCAATATTACCTTGGGTTTTTAGGAACGCTAGGGATTTTGAGTGGGCTTGTGTCGCACGTCGCAAGCGACCTGCAAGTTGAGAAGTTACTTTTGCGATTTTCATTGCCCCTGTTGCCGCCGTTTCGGCTAGGCCTGCTACTTTTTGTGCTACCATTGACGTTTTGCTTCTCCACATTCTTTCTTTATTGTTAGTAATTCCCCTCGAATTTCTGCAATATGCGAAATTATTGCCTGAGTGTCCTTCTTACACTGTTCGTCAGCTTCTTCTTTCTCCTTCTTACGCTGTTTCTCATCTTCTTCCTTCTCCTTCTCACGTTGTTCATCAGCTTCTTCTTTCATTGATCGTAGGAAGCTCAGTATTGGGTTTACGTCATTTTTTTTGATCCTCTTCAAACATGGGCGATGTAACTCTGGACACCTGGGCGCTAGAGCTCTGACGTGACCGTGCAGGCCTCTGTCTGCACTCGTTCGTTTGACGATAAACTTCTGCTACCGTCTCGACCTGTGTGCCTGTCTCTGCTCCATCCTCCACTTCACTATCATAATCACGGTCGCGACGTTGCTCTAAGATCGCGTCCAAATCACCTTCCTCATCAATGACCCAGTCGTCCTGTGCTGCTAAAAATGTGCCCATCTCATCTCCGAACCTATCCTCGTCAGTAACGTGCCTCTTATCCATTATGCTATCCTCTTTTGATTTAGTTTCGCTCGATAATAGTCGTGCCTTACTTCTCGTGATCATTCATGAGAAAACAAATTTATCTAAAATTCACAATAAAAATCATCTACTCGCAATATTTTTCCACATAGACATAAAATTTCAACAACGCAGTTCCAACGCTGTAACTACAAGCACGATTTGTTGTGGTACAGAAACTGCACACAAACCCGAGAAAGTGTGATGAGGTACGGACACCACATCAAAGAAACACAAAAAAAAATGAACAAACAAAAAATAAATACTCTGAAAACAAAAACTGTAATCATGCGCCGCTAATAAAAACTAATCGCGGAACTACAAGAAAAAGATCTTGGGTACTGATCATAAAATTAGTAGAGAAAAAAAATTTGAATGTTCCTACTAAGAATACTGTTTGTTAATCAGTGATTCACAGGAAAGGTCCGAGGCTAAGGGTCGCCATTTTATGCGAGGTGCCGGGGCTAGCAGTGTATTTAACACTAAATTCTTCTAGAATCTACATATGTAAATGATGCTCTAAGCCCCCCCTATTCTAACTCCGACTTTTCCTGTTGCACATGGATAAAAAAATATACGCGAACTGACTGTAATCAACCCTGCAAGTGGAGTAGAAAAGAGTTTGGCACCTGCAATAATTTAATTTGATAAATAAGTTAAATAAAGGAAGGTTTCATTAACGTAGTGAGAAATGATAGGGTTGCTCTACCGATTAACGGAATGAAAGTTCTGTCCAAAATAACAATATGATTTATTAAGACTAAACACAAAATAATAAACAAAAACACATGAAACATTTATAACACATCAAATTGGCTCAAATTGGATACTCAAACAAATGCTGTGAAGGTGAAGTTGTCCGTAAACTAGATTGTGAGGTTTATGACGAAGTGGTATGTGGAGCCAATTCCTTGCCACTCAAATCTTAAGAGAGACACACAGCTATCCCCACATTAATTGCTGCTACCCAAGACAGAACAAAGTTAGAAAAAGACGAACAGGCACGCTCTGCTGAGCTCTGATTATCACCTAGGAAAATCCCTATCTGCCGGTGCTGCGGACGTACAATACCAAGCTGTCTTCTCAGCTGCAAGGACATGATCTGGCGTACTGGAAGCGATGGCTGGTTGCTCCGACATCCTGTCATGGGGATGATAATGTCGCGAGTATAGCCCGAAACAAATTGTCCTGGTCTGGTTGTTCCAGACTAAAGACTTCCTAGCAATACAAATGCATCTCTGAGGGAGTTGAAGAAGGCTCGCCACACAATCACTGACGGTACAGTGATTGATTTTAACAAGCGAAGTCACACAGTAACTCTGATACAGTCAACTTTAGCCAAAACTGGTCAAGACAGACAACATAGGCCTCTTGTACGCAGAACGCTCAATTGCCAACTGTACTCGGAAAGTTATGTTGAAGTCGAAACTTCAGCAACTTCGTCAAGCAGTTGCGATTAAATAAACGTCTATTAGACAGCCAACGGGAGCAGGCTCACCAGAGTAGCGAGAGCTCAGTCTTGTAACCTACTCCGACCGAAAGGCGAGAGCCGACTACCCCTAGAGCACCCGTACAGCCCGAACACCGAAGATTCCCGCCCCCAAGACAGTGGCCGTGGTTAAACGTTCCAATCAGCAACTCGAAAACCGGCGGAAAATACCACTCTATTGCTGGAGCACTACCATGCCACCAATGGAGATTATTGGCGCCAATTTCTGCGCTGATATTGCTACGTCACGGAGCTATGCCCTGAGCAAGCCAATCACAGTTACTATATGGCAGAAAACGCGGGAATTTGCGCGCCAAGGCTGCTTGGGAACACAAGTCATTCCCACACCTCGCTGGTAGCCCGCCAGAATGTGTTTTCGCTAGGTTTCTGCGAAGTAACGGAACCTCTAGCCCAGCCGCTACTTCAGGCCCCACTGGGCGTGTCTTTTGACACCCGTTGGCTTACCCTTTCAAAATCAACAGAGCCCACCTGTCACCGGACCACCCGGGTGACGAGAGACGCTGCGTGGCAAGTCCGCGTGTGAAGGAATAACAACTTTCCACCGCATGCAATTAGAGAGGAGAATCGTAAGAGAAAAATATGAGAGGGGGCTCATGCCACCTCTCATTGCCGCTACGCCATTTTAGATTGTAATTGGTTTGCGGTTGGCTCACTTAGGAGTAAGGTAGTCAGTCAATCGCCCAAGAACAATCTTGCAAACTGACTCCACATGCCGCACTCTATAAAGAAAATCACTGCAACTGAAAAATGCAGCTCATAGAGGGAGGATTATTTATGATGTAGCCAACTTCACCTTCTTAATATGGAACTCTAACACTCACATCACACATCCATACCCAGGGAGCCCCTTCCAAACACCGATTCACACAGACATTCACGCTCTAAATATGGCCCGGGCATGTGAGCCAAATATGGAGCAGTTTATTCTTTGTAATCAGAGTAGGAGTGCTCCGCAATTAAATGCCCAAGATGTTACTACAATTTGTATCATTAAACTAACCTCAACTCCCTCACACAATATACTATTTAAGTTAACAATCTCTTTGTGAGCTTTCAGAATCTAATTACAACCTCCAATTCATTCTGTCTCCCTGCAGCAAGAATAACCTTTACAAAATGTTCCCTGAACTGATGGTCCATTCACAATGACAGTGGTGGTATCTGCTTCAGTTTATGGGGACTTCAGGCACACTGTGTACATACACACAACAATAAATACAAAATACAAAAAAAAAAACATGATGTGGAGAACAATACAGTGATTTGTAATTTGTGCGCCCTACTCTATCACTTACATAAGAATTACAGTGTAAAACACAAACACATATAAGGTATAACATACATTACAAAAACAACACTAGAGAAAGAAATTTAAGAAAAAAAAACAAGGTTCATGGGGCATCAAATTGTGCATGCACATTGCACAATGTTCCCGACTGTGCTGAGAATGAGGCACTAAATCACATTGTTAGAAAGATTCGAAGCACTTCACAAATTCCACAGTACTGACATCACATAGGGCTAAACGCCGGGTGTTGTTGCTACGTTGTTGCAACAGCAATAGGGTGTGCTGGAGCATCTCCAGTACTCTGTTGGGATTGCAGCAAGACCCACGGATATGATCACGGCAGTACGGTAGGAAGACACAGTGATAGGCTCTCCTCACGTCGATTAATTGTCTCTGAGGTCTACTTGTTGGGATACATCACTAGTCTAGGTCTCTCCTCTCGCTGGACAGTACGTTTCCCAATATTGCAGTTTGACGAGGGATGATGGCACGTGGAGTGACTCCACAAGTGTGTGAGGTCATCCATACACGATCGAACTAGTAGCGACGATTGCTATAACTGCTCTCTAATAGAGAGGAGAAGTTAGAAATGAGACAATTCATTTGTTAGAGTTTGTGGCACGATACTGCTTTGTGTATGCAGATCGGCCAATGCTAGTCAGTTGTATAAACCCAAACAGGTGAGTATATAGCGTCCCTTTCTGTCGTGAGGCACATGAGAAGCCGGTTATGACACCATATGTTATCTTCTTTGTGTACTCATGACAACGTCGTCTGCCGCAGGGACTCCCTCCAAACGGCTGCCGCGTCTGGAGAGCTATCAGGCTGTCGCGTGTGGGTTGCGTGTCAGTGTCAACGGCCAGCCTCACTTTCGCTTGTGGCCCAGCGAGGATCCCGCCTAATCCCTCAGGTATACGGCCCGGTGACTGACAGCTTGTAGGACCGGATGCTCTCACGCCCTTCACGTCAGGTGGCGCGCTGATGCTCCCATTCTTGCAGGTAGCCGATGACCTCGTGTTTTTGCTCCGCCTGGCCTCTGCATTGCCACGATTCCCGTCATCTGCACAGTTCTGACAAAAATCTTATGCCTAACTTTTTCCCAAGACCTTCTATTTTATAATAAATTTACATAACGATACATTGATGATCTGTCATTTCAGACACTCTTATTTTAATTTTATAGTTATCAATCTACGGCTATCACTATAACCAAATCTTGGTGTATCTAAGCTAGACATGGAAATAATCTATCTTGATATTTGTGTAGAGACTGATCTCACTACTGTACATGGTGTGTGACACTATACTTGAACAGCTAAATGTGCGGGCCCGCACTTATATTACTATTACTTATATAGAGCGACAGCAGACATGCTCAAGAGTTAACTACCAACTGCCAACGATCTACATTCTATGTCTTTTGAATAAATTAGGTGATTATGCAGGTGGAAGTTTTACTGAGTTATAAAGATCATGCAACTATTGTACTTTCGCTCGCCCGTCGTCCCTCCATCTCGGGTCTGTTGCTTGGTGACCTGAAAAATAGCATCCCAACAGGCGCACGCCAAACACTTGTGGTAGAAAACCGCCACAATATTAAGGATCTAGTTATTGTAAAATCCTAAAGTTTAATTTATCATAGTATATGGTACTCTCTCTATTTTTTTTTTTCTGTTTTTTTTTTTTTTACCTTATACACCACTCTTACATAATTCCTGTTACGCTGAGATGTCTCGCTGCTCGCCGCTATTGACGACAGTGATGTGCGCGCCGTACGACATGGCCTCCGAGTTCTCACTACGCCTCACTGAAACTCCAGAGACTGGGTTAGCCATGGCTATACAAGACAATAAATTTATAGTTGCAACTTCTTTTTCTATGTTATGCAGTATTCGCGATCAAAGCACACCTTTCCAGAGGCAATGTAATATGACCAAGCCAGGACTGGTTCCTGTTGAGGATTCCGTCGCCCACCACACACCAGCTACACAGTATGTTACGAATTTCCAAGTATAATTCCTTGGTTATTCATCTGTGACAGTCACAAGCAGCACGCTAAATCCCCAACCAGCACATTGGCATGGTAGGCTTTATGCCCGCATTTCTACCGTCTAGGGCACCATTGGAGTCAAACGCTCACAGGTTCACACCGACTTACAAGACATCGACGCTGGCGCATCACTGTAAAAACTATACTGCCCATATTCATCCTCGACATCACGCAATATACCACAATCTTGCAGTGCACTGACGCGTGCCTGCAAGCATTGGTATGAACGTCTCACGAACTGGTTGTGGCCGCTATGGAGCGTATCACGACTTCCCAGAACGTTTCTAAGAGCACGTACTTGTATGCGCCCGTTTGTGCGACATCTCCTCACTCATCATTATCCCTCAACATGGACACCAGACAGGAAAGGACAAAAACATCGCTCATGGGAAGGTAGTGTCTCCTACTCCATAGACATTGGAAGTCGCGAACTTCAACAAAAAAGGATAGCAGCAGTAAATTCTTATGCGAGACAACGCAGCGTGTTAATACTTTAGCAATCTTAATCTATTAATGCAACGATTATTGTTCCCCGAAGAAAGATTCATATATTTGCCTATTCTACTATGTACACCACTTAAACTACTATTATTCCACAAACTACTTTGTGTGAGAGATGTGGTGGAGTCCTATGGACTAGCGCCAATCCCTTGTCAGACTCCCCCTCCTCTGACGTGCATTAGGATTTGCGGGTCTAATTTCAATCTCCTGGTTCTCCTGTGGTCCTTGATTTCGCTCTCTCCAGTTACGGTCGCTTTGCCGTTCGTTATTCCTCCTGTCCCAGATTCCTTGTCTAGATTGACCCTGTTCCCTGACGTTCTGGTTTCCGTGTCTCTGGTTTCCATAATCTTGAATTGCGTAACCTTGATTTCCATAACGCTGGTTTCCTGACTGACGAGCGCGATTATGCGATCAGTTGTCGTCTGCCCTTGCTGGCCCGTTGTATTTATTATTTTGCGCCTTCTTCCTGTCCTTTGCGTCTTGTTTATCGAAGACTACTTCGAGTTCGCGCAATAGACTCTTGAATGCTTCTATGTCAGATCCACACTTGCCGACAAGTGTCTGTTGATACCTAACAGGCAATTTGGAAAAACAAAATTTGATGATTTCTCCCTTGCTATATGGGCTATCTAAAAATTGATTCTTCTTGAGTAAATCATCAAAAAATTTGATTGCGCTCCTTTGCCCGGACACTTCCAGTTCAGGACAAAATATTATTTCGTCTTTAATCCTGTCTTGCGTTTCCTTTGACCAGAAGATCCCCAGGAACGCATCAACAAATTCCTGATAAGTCTGACACGTCGCTGCCACACCCCGCATCTTTTCCGCGGTTTGGCCTTCGATGTGTCCACACATGAATTCTAATTTTGCCAGGGTTGGCCATGATGACGGTAATGAATTTGTAAACTGCATCACCCAGCTCATGGGATGCATCGACCCTCCATTATCTCTGAACTTTTGGAATCTTAGTACCGTCAGGAAGTGATTATGATCAAAATCCTGTCCGATCCTCGCACTGGTGTTGTCACTCGTTTCCGATACTTGCACGTCTGCTGAGTGTCCTGATCTATCTTGCTGATAACTGTGATGTGCTACCTCTGTATCACAGTGGCAGTGGCACTCAGAATTCACTCTCCTAAGTGGGCTACGATTATCGGAGCTATTACTAGGTGTTTCTGCGTGTGCATTGTTAGTTCCGCACTCTGTCACTGGGCTAGAGCACGGCGGGCTTTTCCTCGGAGACACAACTCTGTGTACTCCATCACTGGTATCCGAACGCGCAGTGCTCGTGTGCCCGTTTCGCTCTAGTTTTGCTATCCGACTCTCTACTTCTTTCATTCGTTTCGTGATGTTCGTAACCGCAATATTACCTTGGGTTTTTAGGAACGCTAGGGATTTTGAGTGGGCTTGTGTCGCACGTCGCAAGCGACCTGCAAGTTGAGAAGTTACTTTTGCGATTTTCATTGCCCCTGTTGCCGCCGTTTCGGCTAGGCCTGCTACTTTTTGTGCTACCATTGACGTTTTGCTTCTCCACATTCTTTCTTTATTGTTAGTAATTCCCCTCGAATTTCTGCAATATGCGAAATTATTGCCTGAGTGTCCTTCTTACACTGTTCGTCAGCTTCTTCTTTCTCCTTCTTACGCTGTTTCTCATCTTCTTCCTTCTCCTTCTCACGTTGTTCATCAGCTTCTTCTTTCATTGATCGTAGGAAGCTCAGTATTGGGTTTACGTCATTTTTTTTGATCCTCTTCAAACATGGGCGATGTAACTCTGGACACCTGGGCGCTAGAGCTCTGACGTGACCGTGCAGGCCTCTGTCTGCACTCGTTCGTTTGACGATAAACTTCTGCTACCGTCTCGACCTGTGTGCCTGTCTCTGCTCCATCCTCCACTTCACTATCATAATCACGGTCGCGACGTTGCTCTAAGATCGCGTCCAAATCACCTTCCTCATCAATGACCCAGTCGTCCTGTGCTGCTAAAAATGTGCCCATCTCATCTCCGAACCTATCCTCGTCAGTAACGTGCCTCTTATCCATTATGCTATCCTCTTTTGATTTAGTTTCGCTCGATAATAGTCGTGCCTTACTTCTCGTGATCATTCATGAGAAAACAAATTTATCTAAAATTCACAATAAAAATCATCTACTCGCAATATTTTTCCACATAGACATAAAATTTCAACAACGCAGTTCCAACGCTGTAACTACAAGCACGATTTGTTGTGGTACAGAAACTGCACACAAACCCGAGAAAGTGTGATGAGGTACGGACACCACATCAAAGAAACACAAAAAAAAATGAACAAACAAAAAATAAATACTCTGAAAACAAAAACTGTAATCATGCGCCGCTAATAAAAACTAATCGCGGAACTACAAGAAAAAGATCTTGGGTACTGATCATAAAATTAGTAGAGAAAAAAAATTTGAATGTTCCTACTAAGAATACTGTTTGTTAATCAGTGATTCACAGGAAAGGTCCGAGGCTAAGGGTCGCCATTTTATGCGAGGTGCCGGGGCTAGCAGTGTATTTAACACTAAATTCTTCTAGAATCTACATATGTAAATGATGCTCTAAGCCCTCCCTATTCTAACTCCGACTTTTCCTGTTGCACATGGATAAAAAAATATACGCGAACTGACTGTAATCAACCCTGCAAGTGGAGTAGAAAAGAGTTTGGCACCTGCAATAATTTAATTTGATAAATAAGTTAAATAAAGGAAGGTTTCATTAACGTAGTGAGAAATGATAGGGTTGCTCTACCGATTAACGGAATGAAAGTTCTGTCCAAAATAATAATACGATTTATTAAGACTAAACACAAAATAATAAACAAAAACACATGAAACATTTATAACACATCAAATTGGCTCAAATTGGATACTCAAACAAATGCTGTGAAGGTGAAGTTGTCCCTAAACTAGAATGTGAGGTTTATGACGAAGTGGTATGTGGAGCCAATTCATTGCCACTCAAATCTTAAGAGAGACACACAGCTAACTCCACATTAACTGCTGCTACCCAAGACAGAACAAAGTTAGAAAAAGACGAACAGGCGCGCTCTGCTGAGCTCTGATCATCACCTAGGAAAATCCCTATCTGGCGGTGCTGCGGACGTACATTACCAAGCTGTCTTCTTAGCTGCAAGGACATGATCTGGCGTACTGGAAGCGATGGCTGGTTGCTCCGACGTCCCGTTGTGGGGATGATAATGTCGCGAGTATCGCCCAAAACAAATTGTCCTGGTCTGGTTGTTCCAGACTAAAGACTTCCTAGCAATACAAATGCGCCTCTGAGGGCGATGAAGAAGGCTCGCCACACAATCACTGACGGTACAGTGATTGATTTTAACAAGCGAAGTCACACAGTAACTCCGATACAGTCAACTTTAGCCAAAACTGGTCAAGACAGACAACATAGGCCTCTTGTACGCAGAACGCTCAATTGCCAACTGTACTCGGAAAGTTACGTTGAAGTCGAAACTTCAGCAACTTCATCAAGCATTTACAATTAAATAAACGTATATTAGACAGCCAACGGAAGCAGGCTCACCAGAGCAGCGTGAGCTCAGTCTTGTAACCTACTCCGACCGAAAGGCGAGAGCCGACAACCCCTAGAGCACCCGTACAGACCGAACACCGAACATTCCCGCCCCCATGACAGTGCCCGTAGTTAAACGTTCCAATCAGCAACTCGAAAACAGGCGGAAAATACCACTCTATTGCCGGAGCACTACCATTCCACCAATGGAGATTCTTGGCGCCAATTTCTGCACTGATATTGCTACGTCACGGAGCTATGCCCTGAGCATGCCAATCACAGTTACTATACAGCAGAAAACGCGGGAATTTGCGCGCCAAGGCTGCTTGGGAACGCAAGTAATTCCCACGCCTCGCTGGTGGCCCGCCAGAAAGTGTTTTCGCTAAGTTTCTGCGAAGTAACGGAACCTCTAGCCCAGCCGCTACTTCAGGCCCCTCCGGGCGTGTCTTTTGACAATGTCGGCGCCTGGAAAGCATTCACTCGGCTCCCTCACACCTGTCGGCTTACCCTTTCAAAATCAGCGGTGCCCGCCTGTCACCGGACCACCCGGGTGACGAGAGACGCTGCGTGGGAAGTCCGTGTGTGAAGGAATAGCAACTTTCCACCGCATGCAATTAGAGAGGAGAATCGTAAGATAGAAATATGAGAGGGGGCTCATGCCGCCTCTCAGAGGCGCATCCACGTCGACATATAATCCCAGTATACAATTTGTGTAAGTTGATTGCGCCCTGTTAACGTTTTGTATATCAAAAAAATATTTCCCGTCCCACATGCGATCCTGAAGGAGAGCACGGTGTGCAACAGCGCATGCCTATGATGAAATAAAGAGATATGTATTGAATATTTCTTTAACATATGTAATCACTGAGATTAAGAGTTGATTTGTGTGTTTTTTGATTTATTTTGAAAGGAAAATATTACATACTTGGTTAATTATAACATCTATGCTTAATTGTTGTAAGTCGTTGGGTGTAGTATGCATCACAAGTAGGGAGACTTATGGCGTAAAGTGTTTAAAAGGAAAGAAAATATTTTGTGATACGGTGCGCATTGTAGAGGCTACGGGGTTTGAGTGTACATTGATAGTAATCAGACCGTATTCCATTTAAATTGTTTTAATTAAAAGTTTTGTGATCAATATTTTATTGCCTTTAGAGATCACAGGTTATATATATAAAAAATTTGTTATTGCCATGTTGCGTTAGAATCTTTTATTTAACCTTGCATTATGCAATTTGTAATTCTTTCCTTTCTTAAAGAGTGATTTTGTGTTTTAAGCATTGTAATTAGATTCTGAGAGCTGTTCTTTGATCAGTTAAAATAATACTTCAGGAACTTTCAGTAACAATCGATGCTGAGAGTCTTGTTGTTCATGATAACGAGTGCTCACTTACTGTTTTAAAATCAAGTTAATAAAGTTGTAAAATTTTATAGTTAAAAAAAAGGTTTTTACAAGAGAAACGGTGCCTGCCCGTAGCCCCCATAACTTCCACATATTGAAAGCATTGGCCGTCAGGCATTGTCTGACGCTTTCTCCGATATCTATCCCAGCTAACGCTTCCGGGGCCATGTCACGAGGCAGTTGACAAAACGGGAAAATATAGAGTGAGTATCAATCAGCGTGCAATTATGGGCACTGTAGCAGTGTTCTTCATTACAGCACGGCTCAGAGACAACATTTCGATGACTTCACACAGGGAAGAATCATTGAGAAACTGTCTAATTTTTCCTCCTATCTATATAATTATGTAGTTACGTAGTTCTCAATTCGTTCGAGCAATCAATCATTCATAATAGGAAACACAATCACAACTCAGTCACTCAGAATGTTTCAGAAATTTTACTTGTTAGAATTGAAACTTCCCCTTTTGAACAATTATACAAGACTGTGCTTAACCTGAAACACAATATTTTTAGCGGAACGCAATCTGACTTTCAGAAATCCCTACAAAAGAATGGCCCTGACTAACATTAACCTATGCATTTCACAAATCGCTTACCTCACAAAAATCTTGGTTACTTGAACTACTGCAATACAGCTAGCGCCACTATTGCCAGCTAAATAAAAGATTCAAACTACGGAAGGCACTAACTACTGATAGGCATAGTTAGCAAATGAAAGATTTTAATAGAGAACAAACAACGTATTTACCTTAATAGTCATAATATATATAGCAGTTCATGACAAATTACAAAACTCTGCCATCTCTCTCCCCACATCCACCACTGCTGGCGGCTCACCTCCAACTGTGCAACGCTGCGTGCTGTTAACAGCGAGCTGCCAATGCCCAACACTACAATGGCAGACAACAATGCAAACTAGACACAGACTGCACACAGCACAGCCAGTGATTTTTATACAGAGGTGGCGTTACTAATAAGAAAACCTAAACAGCCTACTTACAGAATGAAATCAGGCCATGATTCTTCTTCTCTGCAGGCTCGTGCTTTGCGGCACTCTGCTAATCCATATAAATAAAATGCCTCGTAATTTTGGGAGCGTTGTATAATCAGTCGGGAAACCTCAGATGAAGCGAATATTTGGCTTTGATGAAGTTTAACCTTCCGAAGAAGTAATGAAGCTCTTGGATTATTAAATGCAGATTCGTATCCAGTCTTTCGAAAGTTCCCTTCTGATTAACAACTATGCAATATATCGATGAATATAATTAATTCTAAAATGTCAGATAATGTAGATTGGTACAGACCTTTTGTATGAAGGAGCTATATATACATATATATATATATATATATATATATATATATATACACATATATATATATACACACATATATATATATATATATATATATATATATATATATATATATATATTTCCCTTTTAATCGTACAATTTCGTATCAGTTATCTTTTGTCATAAATCTCAATATTCCGATTACAATTCTTCATACAATGCTCAGGCTATTCGGTACGAAGACAATCTCGGAAGCATTTTTCTAACAACCACCAGAGAGAGTACTATAGAGAATAATTATGCGCTCATGGCATAGCTATTGTATGAAACTACTTTGCGCATGGATTCTGCGAGCATGAAGATAGAAAATTAGTAAACGTCATTCAAGGGTAGAATTGTATCAGAATGATTCATCGAATATAAAGAGATATTACAACTGAAAGAAGGCCGAAGCGTCACGAGTGGAGCCCAGGAGTTTAGTTTGGTATTGCTCACAGCATTGGTTTACGTGCACGGGGAGCGTTCCGAACCACAGAAACCGCTGCCCGAAGTAGAGGGGGTGGTCGACCATGATCGACTACGGCAGCAGATGATGGCTGCATTGTGCAACAGGCAAGAAGGGACCCATGTCAGACTTCGGGTACAACTACCACTACAGTCAAGAGGACTGCAAGATGCGCAGTCTCACACTCCACAATGGCATGGTGAATAAATAAGGGTGGTCTCTTCGTCCGACATCCAATACGATGTGTTCCGTTGACACCAGTATATCAGAGACACCGTCTGCAGTGGTGCCGGAAGCGTAAGATTTGGGCCAACGGGGAGAGGTGTAGTGTGCTATTCTCAGATGAGAAGAGATCCACTCTGAGTAGTGATTTTCGACGTAACGTCACATGGTGAGAGGTGGGAACACGTATTGCCGGTACGAAATTATTCTAAGATGATCTTTCTGTTAGTCCAGGCCTTATGGTGTTGGGAGAGATAATGTCAATGGGCGTACTAAGCACCACAACTTTGAGTACACTCACTGTGCTCCTTCCCCAAGTACGCCTTTTCAGGGGTGCACTCGAAACTGAATTTATTTTTAAGGATGACACACTGAAGAGGCAAATGGAGATGCTCTTGTAACGAATAGATAGTCGACAAATGGACTAACCTGTTTGTTCCTCCGACTGAAATCCCATCCCAAGTCCACATGCACCAAAGATCACCCAGAAATTGTCAATTGTGCTGCTGAAGGAATGCAATGCGCAACCACCAGAACTCCTTACCAACTTCTGGGCAGTTTGGGGGCACGTTGCAGAGCGTAAATTACTGTCCATGGCTATCACACATTTTATTAAGAACGATGTCTCACCTTTTCGTAATATCCACGGGACTGTCATAAATCACTGTGACTTCACTGTAATTACTGCCTTTGAACAAAACTTTCATTTCTCTTCGTCTCACTGAGTAATTCTTTCAGTTACATTCTTTACTGTAGTGTAGCAATTCTTTGTATGTGTGCTCCAAGTTACATCGAGCTATATTGATAGTGGCACACAGTGAGAAAGTTACTGTCATCCTCAAGTTTTGCACAGCAGCGTATTTCAAAATAGCGTTTGTGTGGATATGCACATGAGTGGACAACACACATAGGAAAACACAAGCCAAAACGTAAATCCTCTGGACTAAAAATTTATTACATTTGTGTAATATCACGTTAACGCCGTTTACAGAGCCACTGATAATGGCATCATCATGGACGAAAGAGAGTCCGAATGTTTCTTTACATCTGCGATATTCAACTGAAGCCGTGCATTGATGATTAGAGCCGATAAAACGATTAAAATGAGAAAATGTGACTGCTACGTTTCACTCACTGTTGGCAGCTTGAACTAACTACTGTAAACAACAGAAGTGCACTCGACCACTCAGCAGCGAGCAGGCAGTTTTAAGCTGCGGACGTGCGTCTGCAGTGAGTCAACGTTGTTGCGCACAAATCGAAATGGAGCAACATCTCTAAATCAAGTGTTGAAGACGTTATCAGGAAGTATTTCGAAGGAGAGTAAGGTGTGTGCAAAGTCTGCCGCGCACACCTTCACTTCCGAACAGAAACAGTGACGCATAGGCGCATGGCACTATTTGATTGAAATGCAAAATGGGGACAATTCTTATGTGAAAAAAATCATCATGGGCGACGAAACTTGGTGTTATCAGTATCAACTGACACAAAACGACAAAGTGCAGAAATTCAAACGAAGGGTCAAAGGTCTGCTGATATAACCGACATTAAAGGCAATATGACAATATCCCTAAGACATAAAGGAATTAAAGTTGTTAGCTGCAAACGGGCATTTGTTCAAATCATTGGGGAATGTTGAAAATGTGTGCCTGAGTGGCATTAGAGCCCGGGTCTCGCGCTTACATGGAAGATACTGTGACCAGTGAGTGAACTGCATGTACTACCTACCATAGCACGCCTTCCGGCAGAACCAAATCCTGAACTTGTCCACACACTACACCTACAGTGCCCCATTACCGTCATTACTCGCGACATGTCGTCCATTCCTGTTCGATATACAGACACCATATGCATCCAAGGAGATACTGAAGCACCTACTTTTTTTTAATGGAACCGTATACTTTTGCAGCTGCATTTGATAGCTGTTGAGAAGACAGTTATAGCGATACAGTGTTTGATAATTTCCACGTTGAAACCTGTCGTAAAACAAGCCGAGAGATGTCCTTTAGTTTAAGGGCATGGTGGCCGGATACGGCACTGACGGTGCAAACACTGCCAAGTAGGCGTCTCGGACCAGGCTGCGTAGTTGTATAACGTAAGATAGGCCTGCGCTACGAGAATAAAGCTCTATTTCCTCTTGAACGAACATACGATGTAGATGCAGATTCACCTAAGTATGCTGTACATGGAAATACCATCTACATATCACAGAGGGATTTGGAAAACTACACTCCTGGAAATTGAAATAAGAACACCGTGAATTCATTGTCCCAGGAAGGGGAAACTTTATTGACACATTCCTGGGGTCAGATACATCACATGATCACACTGACAGAACCACAGGCACATAGACACAGGCAACAGAGCATGCACAATGTCGGCACTAGTACAGTGTATATCCACCTTTCGCAGCAATGCAGGCTGCTATTCTCCCATGGAGACGATCGTAGAGATGCTGGATGTAGTCCTGTGGAACGGCTTGCCATGCCATTTCCACCTGGCGCCTCAGTTGGACCAGCGTTCGTGCTGGACGTGCAGACCGCATGAGACGACGCTTCATCCAGTCCCAAACATGCTCAATGGGGGACAGATCCGGAGATCTTGCTGGCCAGGGTAGTTGACTTACACCTTCTAGAGCACGTTGGGTGGCACGGGATACATGCGGACGTGCATTGTCCTGTTGGAACAGCAAGTTCCCTTGCCGGTCTAGGAATGGTAGAACGATGGGTTCGATGACGGTTTGGATGTACCGTGCACTATTCAGTGTCCCCTCGACGATCACCAGTGGTGTACGGCCAGTGTAGGAGATCGCTCCCCACACCATGATGCCGGGTGTTGGCCCTGTGTGCCTCGGTCATATGCAGTCCTGATTGTGGCGCTCACCTGCACGGCGCCAAACACGCATACGACCATCACTGGCACCAAGGCAGAAGCGACTCTCATCGCTGAAGACGACACGTCTCCATTCGTCCCTCCATTCACGCCTGTCGCGACACCACTGGAGGCGGGCTGCACGATGTTGGGGCGTGAGCGGAAGACGGCCTAACGGTGTGCGGGACCGTAGCCCAGCTTCATGGAGACGGTTGCGAATGGTCCTCGCCGATACCCCAGGAGCAACAGTGTCCCTAATTTGCTGGGAAGTGGCGGTGCGGTCCCCTACGGCACTGCGTAGGATCCTACGGTCTTGGCGTGCATCCGTGCGTCGCTGCTGTCCGGTCCCATGTCGACGGGCACGTGCACCTTCCGCCGACCACTGGCGACAACATCGATGTACTGTGGAGACCTCACGCCCCACGTGTTGAGCAATTCGGCGGTACGTCCACCCGGCCTCCCGCATGCCCACTATATGCCCTCGCTCAAAGTCCGTCAACTGCACATACGGCTCACGTCCACGCTGTCGCGGCATGCTACCAGTGTTAAAGACTGCGATGGAGCTCCGTATGCCACGGCAAACTGGCTGACAGTGACGGCGGCGATGCACAAATGCTGCGCAGCTAGCGCCATTCGACGGCCAACACCGCGGTTCCTGGTGTGTCCGCTGTGCCGTGCGTGTGATCATTGCTTGTACAGCCCTCTCGCAGTGTCCGGAGCAAGTATGGTGGGTCTGACACACCGGTGTCAATGTGTTTGTCAATGTGTTCTTTTTTCCATTTCCAGGAGTGTATTTCACATTTTTGTATCCTCCCAGGTTCAAGCGAGCTGAAACGGAGAAATCAACTTTTCATTCTTTACAATTAAAGAGATCTACGTTGCAAAAAGCAACTATTGTATTAAATATTTGAATGTTAAAAGCACGATTGGACGTATCTTTTCCTGTACGTGGTTGTGTGCTTCTTAGAGGTAAAATACATGCTGTATTTACCTAAACTGTTCTAAATTACATCGTATGGGATATGTTCGTTAAACTAAACATTTCATTAAAAATACTTTGCTGACCATCTGTACACCATAAAACAAATATTCTTCTTAATTTAATGTCGTTTTATTTTGAACGTAAACGTGTATGACAGACTTTCCAGCTACGTGCAATACACGCTGTCGACTTATTTGACATAACTATGCAATTGCGTATACACGTAAAAATAGTGAAATAAACAATTTATTTACAATGATTTGGTAACCACACTAATTACACAAATTTTGTCTTCCAAAAAAAACAAAAAAGGGCTTTTCCTTTATTTAAGCATTTGTTCAAACTGTTGAGCAAGGAGTGAAAGGCACATTTGCAGTCGTCGTTCGAAAGGACGATGAACAGATATAATTATCATTGATGATATAATAGAGCACACACTGGACGTTTCGACGACACATATGGTTTGGTGTAGCTGGGACTTTGTCACAGACTGCATGTTTGAGTGCTCCCCAATAAAGATTTCCTATTATGCTGCATCATACGATTACGCTCCATGTTGCACCTGACGAAGTGTATTCTCGACTGCCCAGTAGTGCATGTTATGCAAATTTAGTAAGCGTCATTAGGAAACGTTGCTTCATTGGTAAAGAGCAGACTTTGGAAAGCCGTAGGGTCGTCTCTCTGTTGCTAAAAGACGAACAGGACAAAATTCTGTACGACTTTCGAAATCACGGTCGTCGAATGCCTGATGTAGCGACAGATGATAAGGACGGAAATTTAGTCGATGTAGGAGGCGAATGACACTCGTCTGGCTGATTCCACATTCCTTTACAATGTGTCTCGTACCACTTCAAGCAGCCGGCCTGCCTTGACGTCTTAATAATTCGTGCAATTGCCTTGCGAGTCACACACTAGCGATCCGGCACCATAGTGCTTTTATGGTATTTCTTTTACATTCACCATGTAAAAACAGTATATCCAAATTCTTCTCATTGGTGTCACGACGCAACGAATTTTGAAGGAATAATGAGCAGCCTGCAGTGCTGACAAGTAAATAGGCAATTGTGTTGACATCATCATATTGCGTAGCACGAGAGCTCTGCTTGGCGGCGTTTGCACCACTAATGCCTGTTGCGGCCACCGTGCTCTCAAATTAAAGGACATTTCTCAAAGTTTTTACGAAAGGTTTCAATGTCAACATTAACAAACGCTATATCACTGTGATTTTCTTCTCAAGATACGTATATGATTCTATTTAAAGAAACAATTATGTGCTTTAATATCTCCGTTGATACCGGCACTAAAAACATTAACTGTTAAAGATACATGTGCTCCTCAACGCTGTAACAGTTGGCGAAAACTGCCTTTCGATATGTGTAACAGTTCACGGATTAAATGCGGTGTTACTTCTTACGTGACTCACCCTATGTAACAGAAGGACATCTCTAAAATCAGTAAAATAGAGTCTTAAACGCACAATCATTTGTTAAAAATATAAAAATATGACTGGTTTCGACCTCTAGTAAAGGTCCATCTTCAGATAATGCACCACACGGCTGAAGATGATCACACTTGGAACAGCTGTGCTGTTCCTCACGTGTTAAAGTCATAATCTGCAGGATGACCCCAATTCTTAGGTTCAAAATAATGTAGATCGCTGACGAAACAAAACTCACAGATGAGGAACTAGTTTTCAAAACATCCATTCAGTTTTACTGTTTACATAGCTTACACAGTTTGTCAACAACACAGCAACTGTTAGGGTAGGTCACCTACATTCTTAATGGACACATTACATGATGATACGTTGACAGAAAAAAATTCCGTGTTAAAAACAATTTATCCCCATTACTTACAGACATTGTTTATTATTTATTTAGCGTACGGCAACGTTGTTTACGATAAAGTTGTAGTTTCCACTCCATCAGTTCTCTCCACACTAAGTTCCGCGAGAAGTGTTATTTGAAGTGGAAGTGCTTATTGGTGAATCTGCTTCCTCAGTACATCATCTCTTTAAATTCTTCTAGCGTGCCAATGCTCTTTTCTTTTTTTTTTAATGTTGTGAGGGAGTAGCATTGGCGTATTATATCCCGCTGCAGCAGCCGGCTGACAAAAAAGCGAAACACCCACGAGACATGTTCGGATGTCATTGTAAAGCTTCATATACGTACACTTCTTTGGCAGGTATGTAAGTAATTAGACTGCAGTTTCTCTATTACAGGTACAACGGCTAACAGAGGACGATACTGCGCTTCGTGTTAACTAGACTTGGTAAAGTATATACGGGACCAGAACAAAGATGTTGATCGCTGTGAAGGATACGAAGATGCCGAGTACTTGTGTGACACAGCGTTATCAGCACCTGGCAGTGTCTGAAAGTGACCTCACAATGTGTCACCATTTGGCTGGCTGGATGACTCGTGCAGTATCCAGAGTTTTGGGGAATTTGGGTGTGACAGTGACCCACTGGTAGACTTCAAGGGAACTTGAAGGTAGGCATTGTATTGTATTGTATTGTATGTTAACCGAGTGCCTAGAACCTACGAAGAGGATCCGTCCTCGCCGCGGCCGCAGTGGTCCACTTCACCCTTCCGCCGCCCCACACCGAACCACTCTTTCAGGGTTGTTGTGTGGTTCGGACCCCGGTGGACCCCCAGGGAACGTCTCACACCAGACGAGTGTAACCTCTATGTTTGCATGGTAGAGTAATGGTGGTGTACGCGTACGTGGAGAACTTGTTTGCGCAGCAATCGGTGACGCAGTGTAGCTGAGGTGGAATAAGGGGAACCAGCCCGCATTTGCCGAGGCAGATGGAAAACCGCCTAAAAACCATCCACAGACTGGCCGGCTCACCGGACCTCGACACAAGGTCACCGGGCGGATTCGTGCCGGGGACCAGGCGCTCCTTCCGAATCCGGAAAGCCGTGCGTTAGACGGCACGGCTAACCGGGCGGGCGTTAAGGTAGGCATACTCGTCGTCGGAATTCCGGTCGACCATTGTGACTATCCCAAGGGAGGATCGTCGTCTTTTGCACCAAGCACATCGTAACCGCTTCACACTTGCGCCCATCATCCAAGAAAGATAAGTGTACAATCTGCAACATACCGACGAGTTCTTTGTAAATTTGACTAAATTTTTAATCACTGAAATAACATCATATACCCTTTCAAACTGTGAAAATTCGTTATGGATCATCCTCCTGCTCGGGGTGTTTCACTTCGTTTGTTCAGGCAGTGTGGTTCGACTAGATAAATCCCCTATAAAATATAGCGCTAATATTTGAGTAATTTTCTGTGGTTATTTATTACTAACGTAGCTTCCGCTGATTCGCTTACGTGGAATGTATAGTCTGCAGAGATGTTTCTGTTTTTATTTAATCGAATTTGTATGTTGTTCATTAACTGCAAAGCCTTCTAAGCTTTTCGTATTAATTAAGGCCATAAAAGCATGATCTTGTCCGAATGTACTTCTGACCAAAAAGCAATTGTAGTAGCTGGAGTCCACAGTCTTTGTTAATCTGCCTTTTGCGTTCTTATGGAGACATTTCCTTAGCTACTTTAATGTCTTAAAAATATTTCTTTATATCTAATCGAGAAGTGAAATATCATTTTTCATAAATTCAACTTTAACATTTTTTAATATTACGAAGTATTTTCATCCCCTGTTGCGCTCTCTTAAGGCTGAATTTCCAGAAACACTGCAACAGGTGTTTCTTCATTTCTAACCGGGAAGTCAAATACCAGTTATCATACATGTACCGTTTAGTAATTCTTTAGTAATTGTTTATTTTCCAAAAAACTTTCACCCAGTGTCTTACCCCCTTAGTGGTTGAGTTTCGGAAAATGATGAAACACCTATTATTTTATTTTCTGACTGAGAAACCAAATACCAGTTTTCGTAGTTCTAACTTCAAAATTCCCTTAATAGTAACGTACTTTCAAAAAGCCTTCCATACCCTATTTCACTCCCTGAGGAGTGGAATTTCGGACAATCCCTTCTTAAACGACGTACAGTATAAGATCCGCACCCTCTCCAAACTTCAAGTCTGTATCCTTAGTGGTTTGGGTTGGGCGATGATGTGTCAGTGAAGCAGTCTGGCGGTATTTCACCCCCCTAGGTGTTGAATTTCCAAAAACAGTGCCATTCTAACAGAAAAGCCATATACAAAATTTCATAGATTTACCTTCTAAAATTCTTGCGCAATGAAATATTTCCATAAAAAATTTCATTCTCCTTTCACCGCCATGGGTGTGAACTTCCTAAAACAGTGAAACATGTATTTTTTTAATATCTAACTGAGAAACCGAATTTTTATAGATTTATTTTTAAAAATGTTTTCATAATAAAAATTTTCATCCCCTACTGGCGCTCAATTTCCAAAACCACTGACATTCATATTTTACTATGTGATACCAAGAAATACAATACCAGTGGTAATAGGTGCAGCTTTAAAAATGCTTCTCAACAAAAGCATTTCACCCACTTTTCTCCCCCATAGGGTTAAGTTTACAAAACAACGTTGTATCACGTATTTCTTTATTTCTGACCCAGAAACCAAATACCAGCTTTCGTAGATCTAGCTTCAAAATGGCCTTAATACTGACATTTTTCAAACAAAACTTTATCCCCTATTTCACCCACTTAGGGTTGAAATTCCGAAAAATACGTTCTTAAACGACGCCTACAGTATTAGATCCACATCTTCTCCAAATTCCAAGTTACTGTCGTTAATGGTTTGGGCTGGCAATGATGAGTCAGTCAGGCAGTCACAAAATTGCCTTTTATATGTAGAGATGTAGATCTCGCAAGGTACCGGATTTTGCATGTAGAGTGGAGTAAATCTGAATCTCTGCATCTTGAAAATGGATAACGATATGTGCAAAACTTTCAAGGTTGTTCGAGTTTTGCATCTTTGGAATATATCGTAACACTTTCAGCCATTGTCTTTGAATAGCCGTCTTGGAATCCTCTACTGTGTTTTCGACAGCTGATGACAATATGGTAAAAAACCCTTTTCTTGATCTTTCCTGAGTAACCGCCTATGAACTAATGGTGCATCCGTAAGTCCCGTCAAGCCCATCGTAGGTCACATCAGATTTAAAAAGAACCAACCGATTTGTTCCGTTTTCATAAGCAGGAGTAAGAGTGTAGTATTCATACTTTAGCCCTGTACTAGGACACTAAGACGATCCTTCTGTTGTGTATACAAATAGGTCCTAGCCCAAGGGCCATCCATAACACTTCACCCTACCTTTCTATTACCAACAGAATCAGCGGTATAAGCACCGGAAAATCCCGTTTTTATGCGCGGAGTTTTGGAACTTATTAAACATACTGTCGCATGTATACCGATGGCAGAGATAACTGAAACAACAAAGAACTATTAATAACAGAGCAGAATGGAGATTCATTTTTGATTGTGCTAGGACGCTCGCAAGTCTGTACTGACATGAAAGAAGAAAATTTCAGAACGAGTAAATGTTAAACCGTGAAGAGGAGATGATAGTGGGGTTACTGTGACTGAAGGCACTTTGCCGCCACTTTCTTGCCGCTCCGCTTCCCGTGAGACGCGGAGAGTTCCCGAGTGCTGCCCCGATAGCGTGTGGAGTCGCTGCCAGCCTGTTGCAAAGAGTTGAGAAACGGGAGGAGGCTGCTGGACGGGCAACTTGGGTCAGGCAATCTCGCGCGTTCCCCACGGATAGTTCCCTTTAAACGGCGCCAATACTCCGCTCTTCAAGAAACAAAACTCATACCCCAACAATCTGTGATATCGCTTTCCAAATGGCGAAGTATGAAGTGCAGTTGCGAGCGAATTCCCCGCCGTGTGTCGTTTCAGCACTGACTCCATTCCAACCCCACGCCACCACCACCGTTCTCCCAGGACGATACTTCTCGCCCCAAAGCGGAGAGAGCGCCAAGCAGACCTCGTGGTGGAGGCAGTTGTCAGCTTCCGGCATCTTGCACTACACAGGTAATTCGTTGTGAATAGGTCACTGACGTAAAACGTGAAATGCGTCTTTCTGCTTACAGCGTTATTTATGACATTGTGACAGCCAGGCAGAGTGTAAAAATGTTATGTAATTCTCTACATGTTTCAA
This sequence comes from Schistocerca piceifrons, assembly GCF_021461385.2. NCBI lineage: Eukaryota > Metazoa > Arthropoda > Insecta > Orthoptera > Acrididae > Schistocerca > Schistocerca piceifrons. Next base: position 426,784,433 of record NC_060138.1, read on the forward strand.
GAATGTTAGTATCGCATATTCCTTAAAATGTATTAGGGCTGTCTGTCAAAATAGTTGCATAAGTTCGTAGCGTTCTTGCTTTGCATTTTGGCATTCCGATTGCCGCGGAATTATTTATGGACTGTCATTTTCTATTTGTTGTTCGTTGTTACTGTCTGAGTTTACATGTTGTCATTTTGTGTTTTGGGGTAGTGAGTGGATCTGTGGACGCTGGAAAACGACGTGAAAAGTGGAGAAATCGAAACATTTTCGACCTATTCTTCTGTTTGAATACAGTATTGGGGTGACAGCAGCGGGGACAACAAGAAACATTCGCGCAGTGCATGGAGACACTGTCGTCGGACAGAGAACGGCAAGAAAATGGTTTTCTAGCTTTAATGATATTCGTTTTGACATTAGTAACTCTCCACGTTCTGCGTTTCTGAAGAAGAGAAATTTGTTAACATCGAGTATAGATTTAAGTGTCAGGAAGTCGTTTCTGAAAGTATTTGTATGGAGTGTAGCCATGTATGGAAGTGAAACATGGACAGTAAATAGTTTGGACAAGAAGAGAATAGAAGCTTTCGAAATGTGGTGCTACAGAAGAATGTTGAAGATTAGGTGGGTAGATCACGTAACTAATGAGGAGGTATTGAATAGGATTGGGGAGAAGTTTGTGGCACAACTTGGCTAGAAGAAGGGATCGGTTGGTAGGACATGTACTGAGGCATCAAGGGATCACTAATTTAGCATTGGAGGGCAGCGTGGAGGGTAAAAATCGTAGAGGGAGACCAAGAGATGAATACACTAAGCTGATTCATAAGGATGTAGGTTGCAGTACGTACTGGGAGATGAAGGAGCTTGCACAGGATAAATTAGCATGGAGAGCTGCATCGAACCAGTCTCAGGACTGAAGACCACAACAACAACAACGTTGTGGAAGACTTTCGGGGTTTTATAAAGTTCGTTTAAACGCATTAATTCACAATGATCCACCAGATTGTACTTGACAACTGGCGAATGTGATGCTTTGTGATCATTCAACCATGGTGCTAGAATTACAGGAGTATATTTATTATGGATCAAGAGGCACTGCAGTATCTCATGCAACGAGTATCTCATGCAAGGAGTATTTATTGGTACCGCATGCTCAAAGGCAAAATCAAGATTATCAGCAGGTGGCAATACGTGCATCCCCGCTTGCTGGTCATTAATTGGGTCGAGAAAACCACTGATCGTTCCTATCCTGTATCGTTACTTGTGAGGAAATAGTGATGTTTGTATGTCAACAGAAGGAAAAGAAAGGGATGGTTGAGCCCAAACAAAGCAGCCACTCCCTGTACAAAACCCATGACATCCACATATTATACATCTGGCGAAACAGCGACGGTGCGGTGTATTACGCATTGCTTCCCCGAGCTGTAGCCATCACTGTTGACATTTATTGTCAACAACTGAGACGTCTTTAAGACGCAATCCAAGAACAACGATCAGGAACACTGCGTGAAGTGATGCTACTCCGCGCTTACGCCCGCTAACATTCTGTTAACTGACAGAAAATACTACACAGGAGTAGAGGTTGGGAAGCCATTCCGCACCCACCTTGTTTACCTGATTTGGTGATGTCCGATTTTAACCTTTTCAGCTCTCTACCGAAAAACCACCAAGGAACTTCCTTTCCCGATAAAAATGCGCTCCGAACATGGTTTGATGACTTCTTCGGCTCAAAACCACATGATTTCTGCAGCCAAGGAATCGAAAATTTATCCCAGCGTCGACAGACTGTTGTAAATAGCGAAGGTGAATATGCACTACTGGCCATTAAAATTGCTACACGAAATGATGTGCTACAGACGCGAAATTTAACCGACAGGAAAAAGATGCTGTGATATGCAAACGATTAGCTTTTCAGAGCTTTCACACAAGGTTGGCGCCGTGGCGACACCTACAACGTGCTGACATGAGGATAGTTTCCGACCGATTTCTCATACACAAACAGTAGTTGACCTGCGTTACCTGGTAAAATGTAGTTGTGATACCTCGTGTAAGGAAGAGAAATGCTTACCATCCCGTTTCCGACTTTGATAAAGCTCGGATTGTAGCTTATCGCGATTGTGCTTTATCGTATCGCGACATTGCTGCTCGCGATGGTCGAGATCCAATGACTGTTGGCAGAATATGGAATCGGTGGGTTCAGGAGGGTAATACGGAACGCCGTGCTCGATCCCAACGGCCTCGTATCACTAGCATTCGAGATGACAGGCATCTTATCCGGATGGCTGTAACGGATCGTGCAGCCACGTCTTGATCCCTAAGTCAACAGATAGGGACGTTTGCAAGAAAACGACCATCTGCACGAACGGTTCGACGACGTTTGCAGCAGATGGACTATCAGCTCGGACACCATGGCTGCGGTTACCCTTGACGCTGCATCACAGACAGCAGCGCCTGCGATGGTGTACTCAACGACGAACCTGGGTGCACGAATGGCAAAACGTCATTTTTTCGGATGAATCCAGGTTCTGTTTACAGCATCATGATTGTCGCATCCGTGTTTGGCGACATTGCGGTGAACGCACATTGGAAGCGCGTATTCGTCATCGCTATACTGGCGTATCACCTGGCGTGATGGGATGTTGTGCCAGTGGTTACACGTCTCGGTCACCTCTTGTTCGCATTGACGGCACTTTGAACAGTGGACGTTACATTTCAGATGTGTTACGACCCGTGGATGTAGCCTTAATTCGATCCCTGCGAAACCCTACATTTCAGAAGGATAATGCACGACCGTTCGTTGCAGTTCCTGTATGGGCCTTTCTGGATACAGAAAATGTTCGACTGCGGCCCTGGCCAGCACATTCTCCAGATCTCTCACCAATTGAAAACGTCTGGTCAGTGGTGGCCGAGCAACTGGCTCGTCACAATACGCCAGTCACTACTCTTGATGATCTGTGGTATCGTGTTGAAGCTGCATGGGCAGCTGTACCTGTACACGCCATCCAAGCTCTGTTCGACTCAATGCCCAGGCGTATCAAGGCCGTTATTACCGCCAGAGATGGTTGTTCTGGGTACTGACTTCTCAGGATCTATGCACCCAAATTGCTTGAAAATGTAATCACATGTCAGTTCTAGTATAATATATTTGTCCAATGAATACCCGTTTATCATCTGCATTTCTTCTTGGTGTAGCAATTTTAATGGCCAGTAGTGTATTATTGATGACTAAATTTCTGGTAAGCGTATCTACGCTTATTAAACTTATGAAGAAACGCTACGAACTTATGCGCCATGTCATCTACATCTACATGTATACGCCGGAAGCCATCGTACAGTGCGTGGTGGAGTGTATCTCGCACCACTACTGGTCATTTCCTGTTCGAGTCACAAAAAGAGCGAGGAAAAAGCGACTATCTATAGGCCTCCGTATGAGCCCTGATTTCTCTTATCTTCGTGGTACTTAGGCGAAATGCACATAGAGGGCGGTAGAATCGTTCTGCCGTCAGCTTCAAACGCCGGTCCTCTAAACGTTCCCAACAGTGTTCCGCGAAATGAACGTCGTATTCCTTACTGAGATTCCCATTTGAATTGACGAATTACCTCCATAATATTTGCATGTGGGTCCAACGTACCGGTAACAAATACAGCAGCCCGCCTCTGAATTTGTTCGGTGTCGTCCTTTAATCTGACGTTGTAGGGATTCCAACAACACGAGCAGTGCTTAAGAATTGATGACGTTAGTGTTCTACACGCGATCTCCTTTACAGACGAACCATACTTTTCTAAAATTCCTACTGTAAACTGAAGCTGACCATTCGCTTTCCCTGCTGCTGTCCTTACGCACTCGTTCTCTTTCATACCGATTTGGAACGTTGTGCCTAGATATACAGAGTGAATCACCTAAAACTTGCATCGCAAATATTGCGGAAATAGAAAGTGCTATTGACGAGCCGTTTTCATAGAATGGATTGGTAGTCACGGATTTGTATTATTAGCCAATCAACAGATACTAGAATACTTAGAAAGTACCGTATAATTTTGGTGCAAAGATACACTTTTTAAACGGAATGATGCCTTTTGACATTAATAAACTAAAAATAGAATAAATTAGAATGTCAGGGGTTGTTTTTTGCAGGATTCTACCACGAGTCATTTACGAGATATCGTATTTTGGAAAGGTGGCCCAAATAGGTCAGTCACAGATGTAAGACGGGGAATTCCTGCTCTGATCAAGGCTTTGAGAAACTTGAAGCGCTGTCTTTCACAACACGAACGTAGTATCACACGGTTTTCATGTCTGCAGTATCAGTTGGACGTACTTCATAATACGGAGCTGGCTGGTCTCTCTTCCTATAAAGATGTGAAGGATAACAGCCATCTGCACCGGATGCACATTATGGTAGTGGAATGACATTTAGATAGCCTGCATTGGGAAAACGAGGTCTTCTACGGAATGCTCCGCTGTACTGCGGCATAGTGTCTTTCTTAGGACCGTTAAGAAATCTGCCACATCTGTGACCATTCTTGAAGGAATTATCTCTTTACAGCAGTATCAAAATCTCTGTTCGGAAGGCAAGTGTGGTAAGGTAGGCACTTAACCACACTGTTTCGCCAGGTGCTCAGTCAACTCGTTACATGAGATACTAGAGTGTCTCTTGATCCATAATCAATGAACAGTCTTACGTTGGCTTTCACACTGCTAAACTGACTTATGTACAATGAGCACATTGCAGTTACTGTTGGAGTCTCACTGCTGGTTTTCTAGGTTTAACAGTACACTCTTGTGACGGTAAGGAAGTCGTTGGACATTTTGCATTATATCGGACTCCTTGCAAGAGACTCTTTGCGAAAACTTCAGGAGTGAAGATGTTGGCTTCCATCCGAAGCTTAAACACAGTGTAAGATAATGGATCCTCGTGCTCCACGCCGATGCAGTCACATTGGAGATGCGAATAGGAGAGCTGATTAACGGATCCGATCCACGGACTGATAGATTTTGGGGCAGTAGTTCAGTGCTTCGTATCCAAAGCCAAATGCAGGAGGCAGAGAGTCTTCTGGAACGAAGAGTATCACGTATACTTGCAGAGAGCCTTTTGGAACGAAGAGTATCACATACCCTTGCAGGCAGTCATTTTGAACGAGGATAATCACATATACTTGTTGTCTGAAACTTTGAACTAGTAGGACTGCACTCCTTCGACGTGCTCGTTGTCCTCAGTGGAGCAGATAAGATCATGAAGGAGAGGGTGGACTGTATGCACTGCTCTTCTAAGCATGATTTTCTCTGCCGAGGAAGTCCTCCGTAAAACGCTTCGCCAAAAGTTTATTCAGATGTGTAGAATTCATTGCACAAAGCCAGATTCGTATGACGCGATCCTGCAGAGATGTAAAGTCACTGTTTCCTAGCCTTATTTCACCAGCTGACACGACGATTGATTTCATGAGTGATCTGAAGATGACTGTATGAACAGTGAAAACTAGTCGTCATTTAATATTTTTTATCTTCAATCTTGACTAATAAATGATTCTGTCAAAAAAATTTGAGACAGTTCTTTGAAAATGTTCATTTCGACACTGTCCTTTATTATGCACGGTCCAGTCACGCTAAGCTCATGTCTGACGTCAGCGTGCAAAAACCATTCACGGACGGCGAGTGGCAGCACTAGCAGTGGAGGGTATATAAATTGCGTTGAAGGGCAGAGGGAGTGAAAAACTGTATAGACGTTTTCCTAATCCTGAAACGGCGCGATTTATTTGGCGTCAAAAGCGGCCTGATCGTAGGCTTTAGCACCAAAGGTGGAAGCCTTTCCGAAACAGCTACGTTTGTTAATTGTACAGTGTACGTGCATGGCAAAATTGCGCTATCCAAGCCTGGATGGAGAAGCTGTGATGTAACAGGGGTTATGGATGACGTAGGTGAATGACGGCTGCGGAGATAAGTGCGAAATAGATGTGCAGCTGTTGAACAATTGACCGCCCAGATGAAACAAGGGGCTACCAACAGTGTTTCTTCAACGGTCGTTCAGCGAATATTATTGTGTATGGGCCTCTGCAGGAGGCGTGTGGTTCATGCATCCATATTGACTGCTACTCATCAGCGACGAAGGCAGGAATTGGCAGGCCACTCGGACAACTGGACACCGCCTGAGTGGCTACAGGTGGCCTTTCCACATTAATCATGTTTAATGCGTCATCAGACAGATTGAGCAAGCACCCTGCAAAAATCACTTGACGTGTTCAGGCCGGCGGCTGCCTCCGTCGGAGTTTTCCTCCCTCGGGAATGGGTGTGTGTGTCGTCCTTACCGTAAAATAGTTAATGTTAGGTTAAGTAGTGTGTAAACTTATGGACGGATGACCTCAGCAGTTTGGTCCCATAAGATCTTACCACAAATTTCCAATTTTTTTGTCCAGGCCGGAGGAGGGAGCCTTATGTTATGGGGAACGGTTTCATACCATTACTGGGTGCTCTTGTCATTCTAGCAAGCAGAGGTGATCAATATAAGTATCTGGCTATTCTTGGGGACCATTTCCACCCCAGCTTGCAGTTCGCTCTTCTTCGGTACGTTAGTATCTAGAAGCAGGACAATGCTTTGCGTCATACAGCTCGCTGTGGTTCGAAGCGTGTCTCCGGATTTAAATGCAATCGAGAATCTGTGGGGCCACCTGCCCGTGCAGTGGATCGTCTAACGAGAAAGCCAGCACAACTGGCCTTGACACAGCTCCGCTTCTCTGTCAGTACCTTCCAGAATACCATCGACTTTGTTACTGCACTTCTCGCAGCAGTCCGAGACGTAAAAGGTGGTTATTTACGCTTTTGACAGGTGGTCACGTTAACCTGACTCGACTATGTATCTTGATAGTACCTCATCACGTACCACTATCCTTCTCTTTAATTTATGAAGAAACATGACTCAGTGTAGGGATGGAAATTTTGGTGATCATCAGAAAGAGAAAATAAAATGGCGTGACTTGAACGTCGTAGGTGCAGACTTCTAGTCTGCTGCCTCAGCCATTTTCCGTGACACCGCTGCTCAGCGGCTGGCGTCTTGAACGATATTCAGCCGGCTCGTGGAACTAAAAGCCCCGATTCCACGAAAACGCCTTAACAGTAGAAAAGCATTTGTTCCGCTACGAAAGGTGAGTAAAATCGGTGACCTATTGCGCGTACTCTTCCTTTGTCAATGTAGGTAATTTTTTAATTACATTCTGAAAGCTTTTTCTATTGTTATGACGGCACTCATTCGTGCAGATTTCCTAACATAATTTTCCTGTGGGTAAGAAGTCAGTGTTTTGTAAATAACAACATTTAGAATAACTCAAAGTATAGGATCAACCATGGAGTTCCGTAAGAACGAACGTGGATGATTCCATTCAATTGTGGCCACTGCATTTCAACAAAAAATAAAGCAGATCCATTTTTCTTAAATATACTCCAACACAAAAAAACGACTTACTAGAAAGGACATCTAAATGGGACGGAAATTAGTAGGCCTGATGTAGGCTACAGGTACAAACCAACAAGTGGCTACAGTTTCAGAAAAACTGGATGATTTATTTAAGAGAAAGTGCTTCGTAAATGAAGGAAGCTGGTAACGCGTTGGTCCAACTCTGGCCCTTTGCAGGCATTTATATGACTTGGGAATTATTGATGGAGTTGTTGGATGCTATCCTAGGAATCTCATGCCAAATTCTGTTCAATTGGCGTGTTAGATTGTTAAAATCTCGAGGTGGCTGGAGGGCCTTGCCTGTAACGAATGGTTCAAATGGCTCTGAGCACTATGGGACTTAACATCTGTGGTCATCAGTCCCCTAGAACTTAGAACTAATTAAACCTAACTAACCTAAGGACATCACACAACACCCAGTCATCACGAGGCAGAGAACTTGCCTGTAACGCTCCCAGCCTTCCCAACTGGGGAGAGATCAGGCGACCTTGCTGGCCAAGGTAAGGGTTGGAAAGCTGAAGGACAATAGGTAGAAACCCCTAGCCCTTTGCTGATGGCTTGCCACGAATGGAAAGAAAACGGGGCTTAGTACAGCGGCGATGTAGCGGTGTGCTGTAAGGATGCAGTGATGCTAACCAAAGGGGTCCTCTTTGAACTGAAATGGTACCCCAGACCGTCATTCTTGTTTGTCGGGCCGTATGGCGGATGACAATCAGGTTGGTATCCGTCTGCTGTCAGGGGCGTTTCCAGATACGTCTTCGTTAGTCATCGGTACTGAATTCGAAGCGGAATTAATCATTGAAGACATTCTACTCCAGTTAATGACGCTCCAGGCCTACAATCCACAAACCACTGCAGACGGGATTATTGCTGTACAGAGGTCAATGGTAGGCGGCATAAGGGGCGTTGTGAGCTCCACCCCATTTCTGTGACGCGCCCTTTATTGTGGTGATTGAACCACAAGTGGCACTCGGACAGATGATAATGAAGAATTCGATACTCTGATTTCCTCTGATGGGTTCTCTTTTCTGACGTCTCTCTAGGTCGACCGCTTCCTTCTTGTCGCTGTGTTCGGCCATGGGTCACTAATTCCTGAATACATCTTCGACCCGGCCGCGGTGACCGAGCAGTTCTAGGCGCTTCAGTCCGGAACCGCGCGACTGCTATGGTCGCAGGTTCGTATCATGCCTCGGGCACTGATGTGTCTGATGTGCTTAGGTTAGTTAGGTTTAAGTAGTTCTAAGTTCAAGGGGACTGATGACGTCCCATAGCGCTCAGAGCCATTTGAACCATTGAACCATTTTTGAACATCTTCGATCAGTGACATCTCTCCTATTCAGATGTCGAGAGGTTCACCGAATACTCCAGCCGGCTTCTTTGGGCCGAAATAGATGTCCTCCTTCAAATGAAGATATCTGTATATATTGTTCACGCATCTGTCTGCGAGGTGGAGTTTTACTGTCCTTCTGAGTACACGAAATGAAATTCACAAAGCGTTCACGCCCTCATACCGACATATCTCCTTTTTACTATCCTTGCGACATGCACGGTGGAACTGCGCAGCGGCGTCACACGTTTATCTATCGGCCACCAGAGTTTACAGTTCTCCATTTTCCTTCGTTAGTTTTTTTTTTTTTTTTTTTAGTCTTACAGTGTATTTAACTTACGCTGGCAGGACTCGTAAATAAACGATAAGGAAAGCACGAAAGAGGGAAACACGTGTTGGGAAGACGTCTTTTGGAACTTGGTAGGGTACGCTGTAGAAATTCTGCATCACCAGTGATAGTACTATAAAGATAAAAGCTATGCAATTTCTCCCCACCTGTGGGGCATTCATCACTATCTTTTTCAAAGTCGTGTGTGCTCTGCCAGCACAGTGCACGTTTAGGCGTGACGGAGGAGGCAGAGGAACCCATCGCGCCAGTTCGCGAACGTGCGCCCGGCGCCTGTCCCCCCCCCCCCCCCCCCCCCCCGTGCAGCGGCTGTCCTGGATACATATTTGTGGGCCGCGCGCGGGGCGGCGCGGCACTGTGATTGCAGTCGCCGGCGCGGTGTTTGCTCGGGCAACAGGCGGGCTGTCGGCGCTGTTATGCCAGCAGCCTGCTCCCAGGCGGCGGGCGTCGAACCGCGGACTCTGCCCACACCGCCACCAGTCCCCTGCCGGAGGTTCCAGAAATAACACAGCTCGCTGCCCCTCCTGGGGCCCCGCTCGGGGACTTTAGCCCCGTGGGCGCTTGCTCTGAAACCAATAACAGGAGGCGATTCCTGTCACAACGATATCTCATCAGCTAGCCCCGGGGTCTCGATTCTGATAGGCTCCGGGATGTGATACGTCTGAAATAATAACCTCTGGCTCCTCGAGGTATTGTATCAACGTGTCCGCCTTCCGAATTTCCCTCAGAGAACGACGGACTCAAAGAAAACATGCAAACTACCGTTCTCATGGACACTATGATCAACTGTTGTGCTTCAGACTGATATCACATTCATATCTTTTAAACTTTTGTTGTTGTTTAGGACATTGTAATTATATCTGCAAACAGTTTTGTTTACATTGATCCTTAAAATAATCGTGTAGTTCCTGTTTCTTAGAAATTATCTACTGTTGAACCAGCCAATGTCACTGTATTAAATCAGCCAATATCACACCTCTCATTTGAACCACTACGTCAATAAAATAAAGCAAAAAAACTGGTCATGCAAAATACACTCTGCGTAGAGTACACACAGTAACGACATCAAATTCGTTGGTTGCGCCAGCGCTAGTGTTGTAAAACTGCCACAGGCTAGCGTAGACTAAGTAAGTGTAGACTTCAGTAGTTTTCCTAGTAGCGTTGATCAGTTAAGGTCGTACCCACGTTACCAGTACGTTATCTGTGTTGCATATCTATCAGGCGTTCCCTATTAACGATTGCTTTCCTTAAGTATGAGGGCAGTGTTTTACTAGATTCCCCTAAAAACCGGTGGTCAACAGTCTTGGAACTGGCTAAGGATATATATGAAGGGCCAGGTAACCTACGGAAAATTTTTGTTTTACTACTTATCCACCTGCCTATTATTTAAAAAGAAACAGTATTCATACAATTGAAAATGCCATTGTATAGCTCAGTTTTTATTTGAAAGTTGTTGATTTTTAACGTGAAATAGAGGATAAAAAACGGATTTATCATATAGCGCTAGAACACTCTAAAAATGTAAAATTAAGAAAAAAAAGCTTCAGAAACATATCAGACATCGCATCAGTACTTCGCTGAACTTAAATAAAACATGTTGCTGTTTTTCATAAAGAACTTTGGCATTTATCGATAATAACAGAAATCTCTTGCCTTGGTCGTGATGAAGAACGTTCTTTAGAGTACCAAATAGAACAATAATTATATTTTTTTATGTTTGTGCATGTAAACTGCACTTGCATGACTGTACTTGCACCAACAGTAACTGATTTGGTTTGATAAAGTAGTAGAATAGTAGAAGACATGTGATCAATTACTTTTTATTACTTATAAAGTGCAGTTTATATTCAGCAACCATATGATATACACCATGGACTGACACTGAATGACGTGAGGTTATAATTATGTGCAAAACATACGAAACAAACTAAAAACAAAGAGAAGTCGTCGGCTCCAACCTTTTGTATTACGCATTCGTTTATATTTCTTTCCCTTGTAATGCTGCCAATACTACCGGTAATACTACCATTTACTCGCTTTTTATCTAGTGTACCAAAACTACCGAACCGTACAGTTTTGGTGAAGCACAGATCTATCCAGCCCACAACCAGTTTCTTACCTAGCAACGTAACCTAGACATCGGGTTACGCAACAAGTGTGTTTGTGACGGCAAACTACAACGCAAAAAATAATATGCGTCCAAAGTAAATACTGAGATAGTTCTTTTCAATTTCTCTCTGACGCTACACCCAACAAAATCATGAGATCACTACAGGTTCAAACCCACCATGCTGAACTGAAATACCCTACAATATAAAGTGCTTTAGAACTGAAAATTTATACAAAGCTTCCCTGAAGAAGAATACTGAAAAGACGGTCGAAACGTTGATTGTACAGCAGTTTCAGTGTTTTACAATGGCGTGGCCTAACATCCGAAAAGATTTTATACGTAGTTGATACAGGATTAAAAACACATTCAGGATGTATTTAGTAGGGAACAAGTATGAAGAGTTGGTGGACTTTCTGACACAGTAAGCTAAACCAGCAAAGAACATTATCTTTCTGAATCTTTGTTCATTATTTCTGTTTTTTGTATTGTCTGCATTACAGCCAGTAGGATACACATCGTATGGGGGATTTATCCCTTGAGGGTGAACTCTGATGAGTAGGGATTTTGGTATGAGCGACTCATGGTCTCAAGTGCCTCGCTATGGTCCTGTTCTTATATTCAAATTCACCCCGCTCGTCTACTTTCAGCCATATAGGAAATATAGACTTGCGAAATCGGTTGAATTTTTTTAAAATATCTCCATATAAGGAGTGATTAATAAGTTTCCGTTTAAGGGTGTTGCTAAAGCATACATGCATCGTAGCGCGACTCTTATGAAAGTCTACCAGCACTGTCTTGTAGGCAAGAAATCAGTGTGTATTCCTGTCTTACCGACGTGCATGTAGTAAGTGCAGAAGCGTGAACTATGGCAATGTTATTACCAAATGCGTCCAGAAAGGGCGAACGTGCTGTTATGCCTTTCTCTGCTGCCGAAAGACAAACACCGGTAGACATTCATCGAAGAATGAACAACGTGAATGCGACAGAATGCCTATCGGAAACACCGTTGTGGACTGATGCACCAAGTTCTGTGCTGGTCGTGATTCGACACAAAACGCCGGTCCATCTGAGAGGTCAGCATAAATTACACAACTCAAGTGGGAGACAGTCGAGCACTCCACATGCGATTATCACTGCTTCGGTCTCTTAAAAACAGTTTTCAAAAGTTAACGATCAATGTAGGACGAGAATTCGTAGCAGGCAGTGATGGGTTTCTTCTCGCTTGCGTCGAAGGGAACTTTTTGATCACCCCTTACATTTCCTCAGCACCTCCCTAATCACGAGATTAATGTTTCTATCAGCTCCTAGTGGTTAACCATAAGCCAACAAATGTAATAAACGAAGGAAAGAGAGCTCTTTACAACTGAGTAAGCTGGAGGATACGCCACCGAACGCTATAATTCAGTGATTAGCGCATTGGCCTCGTATTCGGGAAGACGACGATTGAAAACCGCGTCCAGCCATCCTGATTTAAGTTTCCCGTGATTTCCCTAAACCGCTTAAGGCAAATGCCGCGATAGTTCTAAGTAACCACGCATCGAAAGGGCACGGCCGATTTCTTTCCCCCACCTCCGAGTTTGTGCTCCGTCACTAATGACCTCGTTGTCTCGCTTAGTGGCCATGAGGAAAAAATTAGAAAATTCTCATTGATTAAAGACATCGAATAATGAACTGAATTTGAAGCCGGATTCGACAGTGAAGACAATTCAATTCCAGTCAATAAGATTCCAGGTCCCGATGACCAGTGACGATGCATCTGGAGACGCAACAATTTTATGTAATCATTTAGGTGAATACAACGAAGAAAGATCTACTCTAGACGATATTAAGAATGTTGAGCAATTATTGGATATTCAAATAAAATTGTTTTGAGCTGAAAATTTCCGCGGTAGCTTTGTGGATTTCTTTCGCTACTCTTATTTTAGATAGGTGTGACCTGTGATTTCTTCCAACTGCTGGCCACAGCTTTTTTGTACGAGGGGTCTACAATATAGTTAACACAGGGACTAACTTGGCTGCAAATGAATGCTGAAGATGGGATAGTGAACAATAAAAAATACAGCTTCGGGGAAGTTGTTCATCGTGTGACATGTGTAGACTGTCATCGTAAGAGTTTAGGCCTATCGGCGTGAAGTGGGCTCGTTAAAGCAACAGTGAGCTGCCATCAAAAGCACGACCAATAGGTGGTGTGCTCACAGGCCAGACTGCTGTTTCCAATTGCTGCGTGGTGCAGCATTCTCTGAACTCTGCACATTTAGAGAGAGTCTGAAAGGAACCCGTAGGTAAAAGGCTGACGCCGACTGATAGAGCACGATACAGAGCCCAGGCGACACCGAGGCACACGGCTGAGTAGGGGCTCAAACCGCCGACTGCTGTGCAGCGCCGGCCGAAGTGGCCGCGAGATTCTGGGCGCTGCAGTTTGGAACCGCGAGACCGCTACGGTCGCAGGTTCACATCCTGCCTCGGGCATGGATGTGTGTGATGTCCTTAGGTTAGTTAGGTTTAAATAGTTCTAAGTTCTAGGGGACTAATGAGCTCAGAAGTTGAGTCCCATAGTGCTCAGGGCCATTTGAACCAATTTTGCTGTGCAGCTGTCCATTGGGACGGGTCCGGGACCGGCTGTTGTTTGCGACGCAATAATCTGTCACTGTGCGCACTGTGCTGTAGCAGTTGCTCTCTGTGTAGCAGGGTGGCGCGTTCACTGGTAGCACTGCAGGTAGTGGGGTATCTCTCTACCTTGTGAGTCTATACGAAACACAAGAGTCATACATACCATCTAAACATAGCAGCAAACACAGGATTAACTCGTTCAGATGAAGAAGCAAGACAATAAACTAGAATGTCATTCGACAAAACTTTAAGCAATTAGAGGTAGTATCAACAGAAGTTCAAGTGGGATTGTTGGAAGTTTCAACAGAAATCTTAAAAACTGTTCCAGCTCAGTAAGTAACGTCATTAGTGATACATGCAATCCATCACTGGAATTCCTCTAGACAGGTTAAAAGTACGCAGTTGTTAAATCACTTCACCAAAAATGCGACAAGACAGACTCAAACAATTACAGTCCAATTTCCTATACTGACATATTTTTCTAAAATATTCGAAAAAGTAATGTCCTCAAAAATAGTCGCACACTAAAGCGGAAACAAGTTAATTAGGATACCACAGATTGGATTGCAGAAGGGTTTCTCGACTGACAATGCCATTTATACTTAATTTTATTTACACGTAAAGTTCCGTAGGACCAAATTGAGGAGCAACTCTCCAAGGCCATGGAACGTGTCAGTACATAAAATTACAGTGTAAATGTAATAAAAGATAAAAATGTAATGTTTATGAACCCAAAAACTCAAGCCATAAATTCACGTAAATGCAGTCAACAATATAACATAAGAATCGTCTTAATGCTTCAAATAACTCATCAGCAGAATAGAAGGAGTGACCCATGGGGAAACTCTTCAGTTTCGAATTGAAAGCGCGTGGATTACTGCCAAGATTTCAGAATTCTTGTGGAAGTTTATTAGAAATACATGCAGCAGTATACTGCACACCTTTCTGCACAAGAGTTAATGAAGTCCGATCGAAATGGAGGTGAGATTTATGCCGAGTACTCACTGGGTGAAAGCTGTTTATTCTTGGGAATAAGCTGATATTGCTAACAAGAAAGGACAGTGAATAATGTATATATCGAGGGACCAATGTCAAAATACCCAGACTAGTGAACAGGGGTCGACAAGAGTTACGTGCACTTATGGTCTTAATGTCCGAACCGCCAGTTTCTGAACCATAAATACGCTTTTAATTGAAAGAGTTACCCCAAAACACAATAGCATACGATAAGCGAACGAAAATAAGCGAGTAGACTAATTTTCGTGTCGATCACTTACTTCAGATACTGTTCCAGTAGTAAATGTGGCAGCATTAAGTCTCTGAGCAATATCTTGGACGTTGACTTTCCAAGATAGTTACTATATATCAGAACACCTAGAAATTTGAACTGTTCAGTTTCACTTATCAAATTCCCATTCTGTAGAATCAAGACGTTGGGGTTTCTTCGAATTGTGTGTTAGAAACTGCTAGAACTGAGTGTTACTGTGCTTTTGCGTCACTTTATTTTCTATAAGCCATAAACCTATATCATGAACTGCACTGTTTGAAATCGAGCCAATATTTCATAGAACATCCTTTTGTACGAAGCTGGTGTCATCAGCTAACAGAAATATTTTAGAATTACACGTAATAGTAGAGGGTATATCACATATATAAACAAGGAACAGGAGTGGCCCCAACACTGATTCATGGGGCACCCCCCACTTGACTGTACGCCACTCAGATCCCACATCATAGTCATTCTCAACATTGTGAATAATGGCCTTTTGCTGTCAAATGCTAAAGTAAGAGGTGAACCAATTGTGAGCTACTCCCCGTATTCCGTAATGGTCCAACTTCTGGAGCAATATTTTGTGATCAACGCAATCAAAAGCTTTAGTTCAATCAAAAAATAGCCTAGCGTTCGAAACCTTTTGTTTAACCCATCAATTGCCTCACAGAGAAAAGAGAATACAGCATTTTCAGTTGATAAACGACTTCTAAAGCGGAACTGTGCATTTGATAGCAAATTATACGATATAAAATGATCAGTTATCCTTACATACACAGCCTTTGCAATATCTTTAGCAAACACTGATGGCATAGAAGTAGGTCTAAAATTGTCTACATTGCCCCTTTCTCTCTTCTTATAAAGCGGCTTTACTACTGACTACTTTAATCGTTCAGGGAACTGACCATTCCTGAATGAAAAATTACAAATAGAGCTAAGTAAAGGGCTAACATGTGCAGCACAGTACTTTGATATCATGCTAGGTACTCCTTCATATCCATGAGAGTCCTTAGTCTCCAGTAATTTAATTATTGAGTCAATCTCCCCCTTGTCTGTATCACAGAGGAGTCTTTCAGACATCATTGTCGGAATGGCATTTTCCCAGAGTGTTACATGATTCCCTGTGGAAACTAATTTTTTTTTAATTCAACAGCTATGCTCAGAAAATGATTGTTAAATACTGTACATATATCTGATTAATCAGTAATAGAAATATTTTTACTACAAACTGAGTTTATACTGTCGACCTTGTACCGATGACTAGTCACTTCCATCACAACTGACCATATGGTTTTAATTTTATCCTGTGAATTAGCTGTTCTATTTGCTCACCACATACTCTCTACTTACTAATAAAAATTTTAGCTCCTTACAGTACTGCTTGTAATGGGCTACTGTAGGTTGATTGTGACTAATTCTTACGTTTTGATATAATTTCCACTTTGTTCTACATGACACCTTTATCCCAATGTTCAGCCACCCAGGCTGCCTTTTACTGCTTGTATACCGTTTAGAACGTTGTAATTGAGAGCAACTCTCAAAGAGCATGAGGAATGTGTTTTCATCTATGTTATTGGCACTATGAACATCCCGCCACTCTTGTTCCACGATGAGTTTAAAAAAACTCTATTGCCATTCAATAGACTTACGTACATACTTTGTAATTATATGTGACATTTGTTTCAGTTCAGAAGCCGTTTAGTGTTAAAATTTGTGCATCATGGTCTGAAAGGCCGTTCACCCTTTTACAATAGAATGCCCACCTACTAATGAAGAACAAATAAAAATATTGTCTATGGCTGTCCTAGTGTTCCCCTGCATCTTAGTTGGAAAAAACACTGTCAGCATCAGATCATATGAGTTTAGGAGATCTACCAACATCCCTTTTCTTGCACAGTTATATACAAAATTAATACTGAAGTCACCAAATATAACTAATTTCTGGTACTTCCTATATAGTGGATCAAGAACCCTCTCTAGCTTGAGCAGTCATACAGGCACTCATCAAATATTACAGACCATAAATAATAATTTGTCGATAATAGGTATATTTGATGTTCTTTTCAAGACATGTAGATTGTATTACTCTCTCAGAAAAACTCAGTGGAACTGATGGCTTTACAGACAGATGGTTTGAATGAACAAATAGAATACAAAAGGTTGCACTGAATAACTCGAACAATGTCGAAAAGTCAGAAAATTTCAGTGACTGGAAAAAGAAAACATACAGGGAGCCCCACAGGTTTCTATTTTGGGTCCACTCCTATTCCTTACATGTATGAATGACATTGCGCTCAACATTTCACAAGCAAAACAGGTTCTATTTGCAGACAGTACTAGTATTATAATAAATTCCATTGTAGAGAAGGCATCAGAAGCGTTGGTAAATGATATTTTCCAAAGAATGATTAAGTGGTACTCTGAAAATGGACGCTCTCTAAGTTTTGAAAACGACACTAGATTCAGTTCGGTACAACAAATAGAATCACACCAAAAACTGGAGTAACACATGAGCAGGGGTTAGCAAACAAGGTAGAATTCTCCAAATTTTGGGTGTAAATGCTGATAAAAATTTAAACTTGAAGAAAAATATTACTATGCTTCCCAAACTGTTAATCCAACTACTTTTGCTCTTTGTATAATTGCTGACCTCCGAAACAAATGTATAAGCCTCCTGACATATGTTGCAAATCTTCACTCAGTAATGTCCTACAGAATAATTTTCTGCGGTTGCTCATTACTTAAAAAGGAAGCATTAATTGCATGAATGCGCACAGTAAGAATAATACGTGACGTTCACCCACAGGCATCGTGTAGGCACCTCTTTATGGAGCTAGGTATTTTAACTGCGGCCTCACAACACATATATTCACCAACGAAATTCATGTTAAAAAATCCATCACAATTTTAGAAGAACACTGATGACTTTGGCTACAGCAATAGAGGGAAAAATTTCTTTACACATTCTCAAAGCTGTCAGTGGGTCAGAAAGAAGTTCAGTACGCAGCAGCAAAAATTTTTGTGCTTTTTCCCAATAACAATAAAAGTCTGACAGTTAGCGAAGGAAGTTTTAAATCTAATATAAAATCAGTTCTCCTGGATAACTCCCTCTACTCCATTGCCGAATATATATTTAAAAACTGTTAGCGAGAGAAAAACAAAACTTAACTGTAGTTGCATGAGGAGGTTCATTGAGCACATCCTGTACCATTCGAATATGTTCAGTGTTCTCTGTTTGGCAGCAGAAGTGTCCTAGTACAGTTTGCAATCCATTTTATTACAAATCGAGGAAACAGGTGATGATAAAGAGAGAAGAGTTAGAGGTTTGGCATGTGGTGTTAAGAAGGATCTTATTTCTTGACCGGGCTGTAAGCTTCGTCAGCCGTGTGTGCTGTAAATTTCCACTTTTATATTCACGTTTATTTTTATTTATTTTTTTATATTTTTACAGGTTTGATGCAGCCAGCCATGAATTATCTCATGTGCTAACCTTTTCATGTCAAAGTAACAATTGCATCCTAAGCCCTCGATTATTTTCTGGATTTATTTTAATCTCTGTCTTCCTCTTTAGATTTTACCCTCTGCTGCTCCCTCTAGTATCATTGAACTCATTTCATGATGCCTTAACAAGCGCCCTATCATCCTGTCCCTTATTTTTGTCAGTATTTTCCATACATGTCTTTCCTCACCCATTCTGCGGAGAACCTCTTCATTTCTTACCTTATCCGTCCACCTAATTTTCAACATTCTTCTCTAACACCCTCATCTCAAACGCTTTGGTTCTCCTCTGTTCTGGTTTTCCCACAATCCATGTCTCACTACCATACAGTGCTGTGCTACAGACTTACATTCTCGAAAATTTCTTCGTCGTGTTAAGGTCTATGTTTAATAGTAGCAGGCCAGCAACCAAATTAAATATACTTCGACCATCAGGTTCCACATTTCTTGCTGACCTATAAGCTGCTCCATGACAGGTTGGCAAGGTGGGCACTGAACTTAGAGGGATATTGGTTGCAGGTAATGTATATCAAAGCAAAGGATAATGTGATCACTGACGCATTATCATGACTTTCACAACACATATCTGAACTCACGGAGTTGACTGAGCAAGCCTCAGAGTGTAAAATATTGTTGGTAAAAGACTAAATACACAAAAGTTTTTGAGTATATGCAGCAACAAATATGGAACAAATATACCCTATTTTGAGCGACGGAAGGAAATTTATATTACAAGATCAAACCAATGGTTTCAGGGATAAGTATAAAGTAGAGTATAATGTCATATTTTACAAGAAAAAGTGTAGGCTCTGAGGTATGGTGTGAGTGTATTCCGAAGTCGTGTGTTTTATCTGGTAAACGCACATCACCTGGAGGCATTTAGGCATTAGAAAATATGTTGCAGTCATAAATAGATATTGTCATGTCTCTAATTCGAAATGCCCAGTTACAACAAATCGTTAGAACCTCAGATCTTAGTCAAAAGATAATTGATGCAAATAAGGTCTGTAGAACTGTAGTGTTCACAGGGCCACTACAATTAGTATGTGTTGACAAACCATTGCAAGAGGCGGGGGTTAGACATCTATAAGCATTATATGACTCATTCCCTAAGTATGTAAAACTGTATCCTATAAGAACATCTATAGCGGTTCCTGTTGTCAAGAATATCTTGAAAGGTAGGTGAACCTATGGACACTATCTCAGTTTTTTTTTATAAGAGTATGTGTTGTTGTCAATATGTTTTAATAACATTTATTGATTATGCAGACAAGTCTGGAGCGCCTACGGTAGTATATTGGTCAATATTTAATTGAATATAGTGTACAATTTGGAGATGCATAGATAATAGCATTGAAGCGAGTAATTTTCTTAAAAAATCACATAACTTAGCTGTATTACTATTAAAATTTTTTCTTTCAATAATGAATATTTATGGGTCATTTTGCACTTTATGTAATAATTGCAGAGAGAGAGATGGATAAAGATTATAGCTTATCAGAATAAACTTGGTGGGAAGAATTAGTACTCTCATTTGAAGCTTTGAAGTAGTATAGGTTTGTGTATGTATTATACATACTCGGCCTCCTTGCTGAATTCCTCTTTACAGAAACTTCTTCTTTAACTAAGGATTGGTGTGCGCGTTTTGACTTGCGTATAGGAGGTCTGCGACTGCTGTATTCAGATGTGGGCTGAGTTGGCATCCCTTCGCTCCCAGTTTCAGGCAGTGTTGACTTTGGACACACAGCTTGAGGTTGTTGCCAGTGGGCATCATTGTGGGGCTCCAGATGGGGGTTTGTTGGGAATGGCCAGCTCATCCCACACATCCCCCGATCGTACTACGGCTGTGGCTGCCCGGAATACTGCCCACATTGAGGCTGACCCCTCACCTGTGGTAGAGTTGGAGGTCGTCTCAAGGTGTGGCAGGATGTGAAAGACATTGCTGAGGGCTGACCAGAAGGCCTCCCCAGTTTGTCTGACGAACCGGTTTCAGGTTCTGTCTCTGGCTGATACTGATCTTCGGCCAGACATGGTTGCTTGTCCCTTCAGAGGTTGCCCCTCAATCTGCAGGACCTGGGCGGTCGCAGAGGGTGGGCTTACTAGTAGTTGGGAGCTCCAACAGCAGGCGCATAATGGAGCCCCTTAGGGATATAGCAGCTAGAAAGGGGAGGAAAACCAATGTGCACTCTGTGTGCATACCGGTGGTAGTCATTCCAGATGTGGAAAGGGTCCTTCTGGATACCATGAAGGGTACAGGGTACACCCATCTGCAGGTGGTCGCTCATGTCGGCACCAATGATGTGTGTCATTATGGATCGGAGGAAATTCTCTCTGGCTTCCGACGGCTATCTGATATGGTGAAGACTGCCTGTCTCTAGCGGGATGAATTCAGAGCTCACCATCTGCCGCATCGTCGACAGGACTGACTGTGGACCATTGGTACAGAGCCGAGTGGAGGGTCTGAATCAGAGGCTCAGACGGTTCTGCGACCGTTTGGGTTGCAGATTCCTCGACTCAAGCCATAGGGTGGTGGGGTTACAGGTTCCGCTGGATAGGTCAGGATTCCACTACACACAGCAGGTGGCAACATGGGTAGCAGGTGTTGTGTGGCGTGGACTGGGCAGTTTTTTTAGGTTAGATGGCCTCGGGCAAGTACAGAAAGGGCAGCAGCCTCAAAGAGTGCGGGGCAAAGTCAGGGCATGTGGGGACCAAGCAGAATTGGTATTGTAATTGTAAACTGTCGAAGCTGCGTTAGTAAAGTGCCGGAACTTCAAGCGCTGATAGAAAGCACGGAAGCTGAAGTCGTTATAGGTATGGAAATCTAGCTGAAGCCTGAGATCAATTCTGCTGAAATTTTTACAAAGGAACGGATGGTGTTTAGAAAGGATAGAGGGCATGCAACCGGTGGTGGCGTGTTTGTCGCTGTTAGTAGTAGTTTATCCTGTAGTGAAGTAGAAGTGTATAGTTCCTGTGAATTATTATGGGTGGAGGTTATACTGAACCACCGAGCTGGATTAATAATTGGCTCCTTTTACCGACCTCCCGACTCAGCAGCATTAGTGGCAGAGCAACTGAGAGAAAATTTGGAATACATTTCACATAAATTTTCCCAGCATGCTATAGTCTTATGCGGAGATTTCAATTTACCAGATATAGACTGGGACACTCAGATGTTTAGGACGGGTGGTAGGGACAGAGCATCGAGTGACATTATACTGAGTGCACTATCCGAATATTACCTCGAGCTATTAAACAGAGAAACGACTCGTGGAGATAACATCTTGGACCTACTGATAACATAAAGACCAGACCTTTTCGACTCTGTAAGCGCAGAACAGGGAATCAGTTATCATAAGACCGTTGCAGCAGCCCTGGATATGGAAGTAAATAGGAATATAAATAAAAGGGAAGAAGGTTTATCTGTTTAGCAAGAGTAATAGAAGGCAGATTTCAGACTACCTAACACATCAAATCGAAAATTTCTATTCCTACACTGACAATGTTGAGTGTTTATGGAAAAAGTTAAAGGTAATTGTAAATTGCGTTTTAGACAGGTACGTGCCGATTAAAAACTGTGAGGAACGCGAAAAACCCACCGTGGTTCAACAACAAAGTTAGGAAACTACTGCGAAAGCACAGACAGCTTCACTGCAAGTTTAAATGCCGCCAAAACCTCGCAGACAAACAGAAGCAAAACGATGTCAATGTTAGCGTAAGGAGGGCTATGCGTGAAGCGTTCAGTGAATTCGAAAGTAAAATTCTATGCACCGACTTGACTGAAAATCCTAGGAAGTTCTGGTCTTACGTTAAATGAGTAAGTGCCTCGAAACAGCATATCCAGACACTCTGGGATGATGGGGGCATTGAAACAGAGGATGACACACTTAAGGCAGAAATACTAAACACCTTTCTCCAAAGCTGTTTCACAGAGGAAGACCGCACTGCAGTTGATTCTCTACATCCTCGCACTAACGAAAAAATGGCTGACATCGAAATAAGTGTCCAAGGAATAGAAAAGCAACTGAAATCACTCAACAGAGGACCACTCGACCTGACGGAATATCAATTCGATTCTATACTGAGTACACGAAAGCCCCTCTTCTAACAGCCATGTACCGCAAGACTCTAGAGGAACGCAAGGTTCCAAATGATTGGAAAAGAGCACAGGTAGTCCCAGTCTTCAAGAAGGGACGTCGAGCAGATGCGCAAAACTGTAGACCTATATCTCTGACATCGATCTGTTGTAGAATTTTAGAACATGTTTTTTGCTCGCGTATCATGTCATTTCTGGAAACCCAGAATGTACTCTGTAGGAATCAACATGGATTCCGGAAACAGCGATCGTGTGAGACCCAACTCGCTTTATTTGTTCATGAGACACAGAAAATATTAGATACAGGCTCCCAGGTAGATTCCATTTTCCTTGACTTCCGGAAGGCGTTCGATACAGTTCCGCACTATCGCCTGATAAACAAAGTAAGAGAGGATTTCCTCCGATCCATAGCGACACACATCATTGGTGCCGACATGAGCGACCACCTGCAGGTGGGTGTACCCTGTACCCTTCATGGCATCCAGAAGGACCCTTTCCACATCTGGAATGACTCCCCCCGGTACGCACACGGAGTGCACATTGGTTTTCTTCCCCCCTGTTGCTGCCATATCCCTAAGGGTCCTCATTACGCGCCTGACGTTGGAGCTCCCAACTACCAGTAAGTCCACCCTCTGCGACCGCCCGGATCTTGCAGACTGAGGGGCAACCTCTGGAACAGGACAAGCAGCCATGTCTGGCCGACGATCAGTATCAGTCTGAGACAGAGCCTGAAACCGGTTCGTCAAACAAACTTTCATTCAGCCCTCCAGAATATCTTTCGCCCGCTGCCACCCCCCGAGACGACCTCCCAGTCTACCACAGGTGAGGGATTAGCCTCGATGTTGGCAGTTCCCGTGCAGCCACAGTCGTAGTCCGATCGGGGGATGCGTGGGACGAGCTGACCGTCCCCGACAAACCCCCATCCGGGCCCCCACTGTGATGCCCATTGGCAACAGCCTCAAGCTGTGTGACCGAAGCCAACACTGCCTGAAGGTGGGAGCAAAGGGATGCCAACTCAGCCTGCATCCGAACACAGCAGTTGCAGTCCCTATCCGTGCTAAAAACTACTGTGCAAAGAACGTGTGAAATAATCTACAGAGAGCACAAACAAATCGACACAAAATTTAAACAGTTATTAAAATACAAGATTGCCTATTAAATGCAGTAATGCTGCTACTTGCGCACTGCTCACACACTGCTCGGCGGCGGAAGGAGACTACACGATTTTACACTATTCAGGTACTAAAACGTGATGCTACAACTCTCAAATACTATAATACGCCCGAAATTTATGAATTAAACAATGCAAATACCAAAAACACGTAAAGAAATTAAGAATTAAACTATGTAACAAACAAGTGAGCTAAGAGTATACGACTTGCTGCTGCAGCTGCTTATCCAACGGCAGCAGGGAGCGCACTGGCTGTGACCAACCAACACTGGCCATTCAAAACAGAAACAGAAGATAGACGACTACGCGAATTTACACTATTCAGGTGCTGTGTGGCTGGATCGAAGACTTTTTAGCAAACAGACCACAGCATGTTGTTCTCAATGGAGAGACGTCTACAGACGTTAAAATAACCTCTGGGGTGCCAGAGGGAAGTGTTATTGGACAATTGCTTTTCGCAATAAATATATTCAGGTGCTGTGTGGCTGGATCGAAGACTTTTTAGCAAACAGACCACAGCATGTTGTTCTCAATGGAGAGACGTCTACAGACGTTAAAATAACCTCTGGGGTGCCAGAGGGAAGTGTTATTGGACAATTGCTTTTCGCAATAAATATAAATGACCTTGTAGATACTGTCGTAAGTTCCATGCGGCTTTACGCGGATGATGCTGTAGTATACAGAGAAGTTGCAGCATTAGAAAATTGTAGCGAAATGCAGGAAGAGCTGCAGCGGATTGGTGCAGGGAGTGGCAACTGACCCTTAACATAGACAAATGTAATGTACTGCGAATACATAGAAAGAAGAATCCTTTATTGTATGATTATATGATAGCGGAACAAACACTGGCAGCAGTTACTTCCGTAAAATATCTGGGAGTATGCGTGCGGAACGATTTGAGGTGGAATGATCATATAAAATTAATTGTTGGTGAGACAGGTGCCAGGTTGAGATTCATTGGGAGAGTCCTTAGAAAATGTAGTCCATCACCAAAGGAGGTGGCTTACAAAACACTCGTTCGACCTATACTTGAGTATTGCTCATCAGTGTGGGTTCCGTACCAGGTCGGGTTGACAGAGGAGATAGAGAAGATCCAAAGAAGAGCGGCGCATTTTGTCACAGGGTTATTTGGTAAGCGTGATAGCGTTACAGAGATGTTTAGCAAACTCAGGCGGCAGACTCTGCAAGAGAGGCGCTTTGCATCGCGCTGTAGCTTGCTGTCCAAGTTTCGAGAGGGTGCGTTTCTGGATAAGGTATCGAATACATTGCTTCCCCCTACTTATACCTCCCGAGGAGGTCACGAATGTAAAATTAGATTCGAGCGCGTACGGAGGCTTTCCGGCAGCCGTTCTTCCTGCGAACCATACGCGACTGCGACAGGAAAGGGACGTAATGTGCCCTCCGCCTCACACCGTTGGGTTGCTTGCGGAGTATAAATGTATGTGTATATGTAGATGAAGATGCACTGCATCTCGAATGCGAAGTGGTAAGCATTTTCTTGAAATAAATTATAAATGAAAATAAGAGATTTTTGCAAAATCAGACCAAGACTGTAAGCCAGATCACAATGATCCAGTGATCGATTATTTGACGTGGTGTGATATAATAGAACTAAACATTGTGGACTACTGTTTCAGATACAGACCTTTGTGCAGAAACATGCTAATCTTTCTCTTATATGAGAGTATATTATATTAATTTTAATAGTAAATTCAGGCTTTTTGTAGATGATGCAGTTATCTATAATGAATTACTGGGTGAAAGAAGCTGAATGAATATTCAGTCAGCTCTCGACAATGATTTCAAAGTGGTGCAGAGACTGGCAACTTGCCTTAAATGTTTGGAAATGTAAAATTATGCACTTTACAAAATGAAAAATAGTAGTATTCTATGACCATAACATCTGTGAGTCACACTTGGAACCTGGGTTTAACACTTTGTAGGTATATGAAATGGAATGATCACTTAGGCTCAGCCTTGGTAGTGCAGGTGGTAGACTTCGGTTTATTGGCAGAATACTGAGGAAGTGCAATCAATCTACAAAAGAGATTGCTTACAACTCATTCGTCTGAGCGGTTCTAGAATATTTCTCAAATATGTGGGACTCGTACCTGTCATCATGAACAGGGAATATTGAACATATACAGAGAAGGGCGGCACGAATGGTCGCAAGTATATTTAACACGTGCGATAGTGTCGCAGAGGTACTTAAGGAATTGCGCTGGACTCAAAGACAGATGTAAACTATCCCGGAAAAGTCTGTTAACAGAGTTTCAAGAACTGGCTTTAAGTGATTAGTGATATACTACAACCCCCTACGTATTGCATATGTCGGGATCGCTAGGAAAAGATTACAATAATTACTGCATCCACAGATGCACTCTAACAATCGTTCATCCCGTGCCACTTACGTGAATGGTCTGGTACCATGCGCAACGGAATTTGAATCCGCGCCAGACCTCATGGACGTCGAAGACCCATAGAGGACTCTGCACCATCGCACCGTAAGCTGTGGTGGCGCGCGCCTCCTGGCCCGCTTTTAGTGTGAGGGCGCCACAGTGGAACACGTGGTTCCAGCGGCCAATAGCGGCGTCCCCGATAGCGTACTTAAGCGCCTGCCTCTTGCTCTGCCAGGCCCCCAAATTCTATAAGTCCCTTCAGATCCTTGAGCGTCATGCACTCCGCCTCGCCTTCCGTATATGCCTCCCGTCCCCCATGTGGATCGTCTATGATCTCATTCCTTTCCCCCATCTGCTCCTATTCCTCGAACATATCCGCATCCTCTACACCTCCCACCGCCTTGATCCCCCTCACCCCCTGGTTGCTCCTCTCCTCTCCCATCCCTGCCCCGTGCCACGTCTTCACTGTTGTGTCCCCCCTACCCTCCATCTCTACACCCTTCATCTCCTTTCCAAAGGTGACTTCCATCAACTCCCCCTCCCAGATGATGCCCTCTCCCTCCATTTATTCCTCCTATCAACTCTGATCCTCACTCCCCCTCCTTTCCTCTGTCCTTCTTCTGTCCTTCCCCCTTCCATCCTCTTTCTTCCCCACCTCGCCTCTCTCTGCCCCCTTCTCTCCCCCGAGTCCTTTTGCATTACCCTCCTCTGCCTCCTCTCATTCCCTTTCGCGTCTGCCCTGCCCCTCTCCCCCTTTATTAGTCCTCTCCCTCCTTGGTTCCCTCCCCCCTTTTCGTTTATTTTCCTTCCTCCCTCTTTGTTCTTCCCCCTCCTCCAGATCCCCCCCCCCCCTCCAATCTGCCTTTGGCTCGGGAGTGTCATCTTTGTGCCGCCCTTTTCGTGCAGTGTTTTACAGTGAGTGTTTTACAATGAGTGTTCTATGTTGTGTTTTTTTTTTTTTTTGGGAAGTGTTGCGAACGGCCATCATACTGTCGCTGGGTGTGCTTTTTATCTCTTGCGAACAGAAACCAGACTGTCGCCGTGTTTTTTAATTGTGTGTGTACTATGTTACTCGTCTGAGTCCTGTGTCTTTTATTAACATTGCGAACGCCTTTTGCTTTCTGTTTTAACTTTCCGCATTTTTCCGCCATTTTACACTTTACGTCACCGTTTTATCGCCTGTTTTTCTTGTTTCTTTTCTTCTTCCTTTTTTAAAATAAAAGTCTGTAGGCTGTAGAGCAGCGTACTAAGCTGCTGCCAGCCCGCCCCCTTCGGGGGGAATTGAAAATCAATAAAGGAACACATTAGACAGCGTATTGACTTTCGTGTTTTCTTTACGAGTGGACGTGTTTGTCTAGTTTGGTTCGTGACTCGGTTGTCTGTTCTTGTTGTGTCGTAAGGTTCTTCGTTGATCGTGTCCGTCCTCTCCCGTTGAGTTGTTCGTGGCCGCTCCGCGGGTCCCGCCGCGTTTCTGTCACTACAACCCCGCGACCGTTCCGGTCGCTGTTACAACAAATGGAACAAGAAGAAACTCTAATGACTGGTGCAATGGAACTTACCCTCTGCCATCCACTTCATGTCGGTTTGCTTAGGTATAGATGCAGAATCTTGCAAAGTAAACTTTCTTGTATATACGCAGATATAGAGTATACTAACATGAACATCATAAGGAAGTGTTTTAGTGGTTTAGAACTGTGTTAAATGTATGCTGACTGAGACCTTACAAACAGTGGTTTGTGAACATGATGCGATATTGAACGTTTTATGGGACAGAATCGACACGACGTCGCCTCATCAACAAGAGCACATTACATGACAGTGACAACAAGGGTTTCAAACATAACATGTATGTGAAAGTACTGCGAAATGACATTACATGAGTTATTGACGGTGGTTTAGAGCATAATGTCCGCAGTCCATTCTTTTAGAAGTATGGCAAGATTGACGCAATCAACAATTAGTATTCCTCGCCAGCAGCAGATACGCAAAAGTGTGATCAGTTGAAGGTCGCAGCGCTGAATGTTTTTGAAATACAGAATGCAGCCGAGCTGTCGCTACTAGACGGACACTAAATAAATACCTGTCGTGTATAAACTGCTCGTTTGCTTGTTTATGTTTATGCGAAGTACAGAAGTACAATCAAAAACTATGAGATAAACCCTACAGAATGACAATACCCAAGCGAAATAAAAACTTTCAGAACTGGTCCCGTGCTAGACAACAATAAATAACCAGGATGAATTTCCCCCAAAGCGCTACCGTCTGAACTAGTACAGAATGAAATGCTGTATTCTGGACTTATTTCATGTACACATCTGATGGAGTTGTGCAGCTTAAGCAAAGTTCCGCTGGCGTGAACGAGACGATGCAACACGGGACATACACGCCAGCAACCAAGCAGATAACAGCTGAGAATCCTTTATTCGATGCCGTGTTCTCGCCGTGCGAACACCACTCCAACTGCACCACACTGTCAACGATGCACGACAGAACAGCAGCCACGTTGGAGGAGCAACCAGTTGCATGTGACGGAGAAGACTTCTCGCAAACGTGACACTTTATTGTAAATTTTCTTATACAAAATCAGAAATAATTTGTATATAACGGGAGCTACCAATACTGTTCAAACCGAACATCAGCCATAATATATGTATGTAAACATGTACTAACAGATCTTGAATGTATACTTCATGTGAACAATGTAATTTGAAATTTTCAATGTTATTCAGAGTGCAACTTAGAATAGAAAGTAATAGGGTACAGATGGACTCCGTAGTTGTGCTCTGGGTTTCCCACTGACCGTCGCCCCCTTGGGGTTTCATACAACAATATATAGTCCCAATCAAATCAACAAAAGTCTGTATCCATAAATATAGGACGAAAGAAGAAGCTGCAAGGAATGTGTCGTCGAACAGAAGTAACCATGATGTGGATCTTTCTGAAGCAAGACCATAAACGAATGTAACAAATGACCTTAAATGAATGTAAACTGATAACGTTAAAACTGAACAATAACTATGGATACTAGTGGTAAAGTGACGAATGTACTCTAGTACACATACGCTCGTCGAATGAAAATAACAAACGTTGAAAATGCGTACCACTAGCATTCCAGGGGCCCATATAGTGTCGCTATACCAATATGTAACCATAATATTTATTTCAAGTGAAGCCACACATAGATAAACTTTGAGGAAATGTCCAGTGACATTGAAATGCGTAAAGACAGTGTTTTACTCCAACAGTTACAAAAATAACAGTTTAAAAACAGATAGTAGCGATGTTTTGGAAAAATGAACCGTATAATTCTACAGATAAGTGTTCTTCAGCGATCGTCAACCGATCTGTACAGGGTATTTAAGAAAAGGGGGTCGAAAGTTGTAGGGTAAGGATGCATTAGCGCAATATTTGATATCAAATTGATATGCAAATTGGTTCTTCAAGTTTTCACGGTGGCTATGTTATAAATAGTCTTCACAGATACGCCATCGGATGACATTGTGCAGATTCCACAATATTTCCTCGAATAATCTGTTCGACTTGAGATGGAGACCTTGCTGGTGACACTACAACTGATGGCTTCTGCACATCTATGGCCCTGCATATGAAACACACACATAAAGAATATGCAGCTGCGGCAATCACACATGCGCTATGATTTGCAGATAGATGGCGCCATACTGAAATACTCTCTGCTAGAAATCGCAAAATGGCCCTCCTGTGTGTGCGCTGTTTGCTATGTTTGCTAACAGTGTGTCCAGACGTTGCTCACTAGAAAACCATACTACATGAATGTTATGACGGATCTGTTTTTGAGAAGTCTTGATTTTCTCTAGCAGCCAATGCAGTGCTCCAGGCTTTGCTTAGTGGAAATCCCACATCCCTGCTGATGAAATTACCAGCTTTACAGGTATGTATTGCTCCCTTAATGATGCAGTCCCAGAAAGATGATGCCAGGAATAAAACTTAAGTCTTTTCATAAATCATGCGATGCCCTGTATTCAGACAATGTTCTGCAATTTTCCACCTCTCTGGTTGGCGTAGGCGTGTATGACGGTGATGTTCATCGCAGTGTTCTTGTACTGTGCGACATGCCTGGTCTACATATGACGCCCCACATTGACAAGGAATCTTATACACACCACGTTGCCTCAGGCCAAGATCATCCTTAACCGAAACCAACAGATTCCTCAGTTTTGCAGATGGTCGAAAAGCACACTTAATGTCATATCTTCTGGGGACTCTTCCGATTCGTGACGACATGGCATCAAAATACAGCCAGAAGTTCAAAGTGGTGGGTGCCTTTGTATCTTCATTTGCTCCATGGATTGAAGTTGCTTGGGTCTGAATGCATTACGTATCTGTCTCTCGGAATAACCGTTTTGTCAGAACACTGTCTTCAAATGTCGTGTCTCACTCGACAGACTTTCCAGATCAGATACCACACTTGCTCAGGAACTAACGTACGTAATGCGGTACCGTATTGTGTTGGGTGATGGCAGCATGTGGCCTGAAAGCATAGATCTCTATCAGTTGGCTTGTCGTAAATGCGGTGTCTCACGGTTCCATCCGCTTTCCTTCATGCCAAAATATCAAGAAATGGTAAAGTACCATTTTTTTCCACTTCCATTGTGAAGTTAATACTGGGATGGAGCGGATTTAAACGCTCAAGAAACGTTGGTAGAGTATCAAACCCATGTGGTAACACCACAAACGTATCGTCCACATACCGCAGAGAACAAGTTTGTTTGAGAGTGGCTGACTTCAGTGCTTTTTCTTCAGAGTCCTTCATAAAATTAATGGTCACCATAGGAGACAGAGGGCTTCCCATAGCGAACGGTTCACTTCTTCCAAAAAATGGTCATGAAATAAGCAATACGTTGAAGTAAGCACATAATGACACTATGTCCTACTCAAACGTGTTGTTAATGAGCAGTAAAGAGTACTGGAAGGGCGCTTCCGTAAATTAAGACACAACATTAAAACTTACTAAGAGATACGACGATTACGATTTAAGAGTCTTCAGACGACCTATGAAATCCTTAGTTTCGAATCTGATGGTTGCACTTGACTACAAGAGGTCTCAATAGTGATATCAAATATTTAGCAACAAAATAAGTAGCTCCTATGTTACTTACAGTTGGCCAGAAAGGCGTCTTATTCTTATGGATCTTAGGTAGGCCATAAAGGATAGGAGGAACTGCAGCCTGTTGACACAAACCTTTGGTGACTTGCGCTGGAATAGAGCTCTTCCTGATGATTTCGAAAGTCTTTCTCTGGATCCTGCGTGTCAGATCACTTTTTAATTTACTGTATGCAGAATTGTCGAGCAGTTTGTATAACTTGCTATTATATCCTACGCGTGAGAGAAGCACAGTAAAATTTACTTTGTCAGCAGGTGAGATGATTATGTTTTGGTCTCCTCTCAGTTGTGCACTTCTTTGATCTGAGGTTGGACTTCCTAGACGGGTATGGATTCAGTATGTGGCATATGTAATACCTAATCTCTTTGGCAGTATCGTTAGGAAGTTTCGAAACAGCCTGTTCTGTTATGCTAATCACATTTCGGATGGGAATCGTACACAATATAAGTGGAAAATTAAGAGCCTTCTCTAGCACAGAAATTGCAGCGTCGTCCAAAGTCTTCTCCATAAGATAAAATACAGTACGTCATCTTGGCACATCTTCTTCTGTTCGGGTCTCGATTCGATCATATTATGTCATTTGACGACCTTAGCTTGTCGTTCACTCCAATGAGACAGCGCTCAAGTGGCGGTATCTATCCAGTTCCAGCATAGCACTGAAAGGTTCGCTATAATCTTCAAATGGAGTGATAGTAATTGTCTGGACACCACACACAATTTTTGATGCGAATAGCGCACCCTTTCTCTCACAATTGCCATACACGCCCGTTGTTTAGTTCTAACGGTAGCCCTAGAGTCTACACAATGTTTAAATTTCGTAGATGTAGGAATGGTTAGAAAATGGCCTTCCTGCAGTGGTAATACCGGTTCCTGTCAGATCACCGAAGTCAAGCACTGTCGGGCTGGGCTAGCACTTGGATGGATGACCATCCGGTCTACCGAGCGCTGTTAGCAAGCGGGTTGCACTCAGCCCTTGTGAGGAAATCTAATGAGCTACTTGACTGAGAAGTAGCAGCTCTGGTCTCGTAAACTAACATACGGCTGAGAGCGCAATGTATTGACCTCATGCCCCTCCATATTCGCATCCAGTGACGCCTGTGGGCTGAGGATGACACGGCGGCCAGTCGCTACCATTGGGCCTTCCAAGACCTATTCGGATAGAGTTTAGTTTTCAGAAATGGTCTACTTGTTGCAGCATCTCTTAAAATGCAAGGGTGTTTAACTATCTACCTCTCTTGAGATGTAGTTTAGTAAACTCACATATTGTGGAATTCACATGATGCCATCTGGCAGCAAATCCACGAAGAAAATTTACTACGATATACAAATTAATCAGATTGATTAATTTCTGCACCTGGACCCACCCTCACCCTTACCCTCTAACTCTCGGATGACGTCCTGTGCTTCCCCCAATTGGTATGTGCATCCCCAGCCCTTTCACCTCACCCACCTATCCTATTACTGGAAATTTCGAATATTGGAGGGAATTGCGAATTTTGGCGGGAGTTACGAATTTTGATAGCAATTTCTTTGTCCCAGGGCATGCTGACGTCCCGCTCTCCTCCTTCCAAGGAATTAGAAGGAAAATAACAATTGTAGTGTCCTTTCTGGGACTCGAAACCGGGTCCTTCTGAACAGAAAGCCCAAACTGGGTCCAGATGCAGGAGAGGAAGGTTAGGGTAGTGTACTTTATTAATTTTGGTTCAGGATTTGAGGTAAACATCGGTTCTAATTACGTAATTAATCATAACTGTGTGCTTAGCGCTACACAAGGAGTGCCTAAAATTGCAATACAACTCAGAAACTGAGAATGTCATACAACTATCGCTGGGAAAATTTTTTTACGATAGCACTCTAGTGGCAGATGCCGTCAAACTCTATCCTTCACCTATAAACTGGTGAGAGAAAAGGCTGGAGTGGAATGTAATTATCTTAGCTTTGGCTGGAATTATGTTCAACTGACGAGATGTTGGTGGTGGACAGAGAGAAGTTTATTAAGTGTATCACGTGTAATCATACCGCTGAGAACTGTTTGTACTACTGTTTGATGTGAGATTCGCCACAGTCGCCTCACCTTGCGTTACTCGATAATCTCCCTGCAGCCCATGTAATCGAGACAAAGACACACTATCACAACTGATAGAAAATGCTTCATCGTTATAATTATACGCCGAAAATGTCAAGAATAAAAAATACGAGAACTCGTAATCAACAGCTCATAATGCAGCATATGTAGTGATGATTAGGAAAAAATCACCTTACTAACACAACTCCCACAAAAACCGACACCAGAAGATTGCAGAGGGGCAGCTGTTGTAGCTGTGTCCTCCTCGATGGGCGGTCATGAACTAACCAACTTGGAGGCCGTCTTATCCATCTGCGTACCACCCCTCTACACTCCCTCTCCTCATGGTAGGTAGCGATAAATTCCTGTCCTGTCTTGTCAGTAATGGTCCAGAAAGAGAGCCTTCTGGTGGCATTATAGTGTCTTCATTCTGCAGTAATCTGTCACAGATAGACAAAAGACGATGACAAGACACTTCGTGCAATTCTTTAACGTATCTCACAGAAAAATAATGAACCCCTTCCCCCTCCCTCCCCCCACAACAGAAACGAGATGCTGGAGAACTCTGCAGACCGCATTTTCAAACGTCTGCTGCTTTGGAAACAGGGATCTCACTTCCTACCCTGACCGCAGCGCGCCGGAACAGCCTCCCGTCGACATGGTTGTGTAGTCTTCAGTACAATGGGTCCCTCACGAGCATGTGGCTGGGCAGTCAGTGCTATCGATGCCGACAAAAACTACACATGCAATAGTGAGCGACGCTGGCATCCCACAGAACTAAAACGAGATAAATGACAGCTAACCTGACTGCAGGTTGTTGGTCTAAAAGGGCAGCTGCAGCCTTACACGGAACACGACTGCTTCACATCTAGTAGCTTTGCCGCCAAACGCACGCCATTCTGAAGGGGAAACAATTCACTGTAACAGTTGTATTTATCGTCAGCACACACCCGTATAGGCGAGCATATATCAACACAGAACTGTGATGATAGTAAATGTCCTCTTTCCATGAATATAGGTGCAGTACATTTTGTTTTAGTTCTGTGAGCAAAATCCGTATAGACTTCAGGTTCGATTGCCGGATACAATTCGCATCTTATTATTAAGCGGCATCCAAGAAAGTAAAAACTACAGCACTGCAGCCGAATACAGATGACCACACCGCAGAGTAAATAAAAAGCGAGAACTTAATCCCTGTGACGGACAAGTTACGTGACCTGACAGCGTCTCTCGCATTCAAATCAGTGTCTCTAAATAAACGGACATGCACATACGTACTACATACATTTCAGACACGTGAAATAACATTACAGAATACAGCATTTGAGCCATTTACTCATATGTCAGTAAAGAACACTCATTTTTCGTTCGACAACAACAACCAACAATGCAAGAGGACATCACTTTTCGTGAACTATGTCAGGTCCCATTTTACCAATGTGATCCTATATCGCACTGGCGTTTACGAAACAAACCATGAGAACCTTTCCTATAATGGAACATCCTATAAGATATTACTGCATCTCTCTCTTCCGATACATCGAAACCAATTCACGTGGTTTCTACTTCATAATTTGAGGTTTTGGAGTATGAAATTACACAGGACTTACGGTAACACCTATTTCTAAACAAGCAATCGTAACGTTAATAATAAAAACAGCAATGACTCCACAAGAACAGATACAGCCGATTTCTGTTAGTTATATGAGCAAAATCGGAGTACTTTCGTGAGACCTATCTGCATCTCTACTCGGTTATATTACTGATATTTCGTAACAATATTGTCTAGATTCTCCAGTAATAACAACAAACCAAGGCGTCCTGCTGCACCTATCACAGCTCCCTTTATATCTACATCTACACCTACATCTATACTCCGCGAGCCATCTTACGGTGTGTGGCGGAGGGTACTTATTGTACCACTATCTGATCCCCCCTTCCCTGTTCCATTCACGAATTGTGCGTGGGAAGAACGACTGCTTGTAAGTCTCCGTATTTGCTCTAATTTCTCGGATCTTTTCGTTGTGATCATTACGCGAGATATATGTGGGCGGTAGTAATATGTTGCCCATCTCTTCCCGGAATGTGCTCTCTCGTAATTTCGATAATAAACCTCTCCGTATTGCGTAACGCCTTTCTTGAAGTGTCCGCCACTGGAGCTTGTTCAGCATCTCCGTAACGCTCTCGCGCTGACTAAATGTCCCCATGACGAATCGCGCTGCCTTTCGCTGGATCATGTCTATCTCTTCTATTAATCCAACCTGGTAAGGGTCCCATACTGATGAGCAATACTCAAGAATCGGACGAACAAGCGTTTTGTAAGCTACTTCTTTCGTCGATGAGTCACATTTTCTTAGAATTCTTCCTATGAATCTCAACCTGGCGCCTGCTTTTCCCACTATTTGTTTTATGTGATCATTCCACTTCAGATCGCTCCGGATAGTAACTCCTAAGTATTTTACGGTCGTTACCGCTTCCAATGATTTACCACCTGTGGCATAATCGTACTGGAATGGATTTCTGCCCCTATGTATGCGCATTATATTACATTTATCTACGTTTAGGGAAAGCTGCCAGCTGTCGCACCATGCATTAATCCTCTGCAGGTCCTCCTGGAGTACGTACGAGCCTTCTGATGTTGCTACTTTCTTGTAGACAACCGTGTCATCTGCAAATAGCCTCACGGAGCTACCGATGTTGTCAACTAAGTCATTTATGTATATTGTAAACAATAAAGGTCCTATCACGCTTCCCTGCGGTACTCCCGAAATTACCTCTACATCTGCAGATTTTGAACCGTTAAGAATGACATGTTGTGTTCTTTCTTCTAGGAAATCCTGAATCCAATCACAAACCTGGTCCGATATTCCGTAAGCTCGTATTTTTTTCACTAAACGTAAGTGCGGAACCGTATCAAATGCCTTCCTGAAGTCCAGGAATACGGCATCAATCTGCTCGCCAGTGTCTACGGCACTGTGAATTTCTTGGGCAAATAGGGCGAGCTGAGTTTCACATGATCTCTGTTTGCGGAATCCATGTTGGTTATGATGAAGGAGCTTTGTATTATCTAAGAACGTCATAATACGAGAACACAAAACATGTTCCATTATTCTACAACAGATTGACGTAAGCGAAATAGGCCTATAATTATTCGCATCTGATTTATGACCCTTCTTGAAAATGGGAACGACCTGCGCTTTCTTCCAGTCGCTAGGTACTCTACGTTCTTCCAGCGATCTACGATAAATTGCTGATAGAAAGGGGGCAAGTTCTTTAGCATAATCACTGTAGAATCTTAAGGGTATCTCGTCTGGTCCGGATGCTTTTCCGCTACTAAGTGATAGCAGTTGTTTTTCAATTCCGATATCGTTTATTTCAATATTTTCCATTTTGGCGTCCGTGCGACGGCTGAAGTCAGGGACCGTGTTACGATTTTCTGCAGTGAAACAGTTTCGGAACACTGAATTCAGTATTTCTGCCTTTCTTCGGTCGTCCTCTGTTTCGGTGCCATCGTGGTCAACGAGTGACTGAATAGGGGATTTAGATCCGCTTACCGATTTTACATATGACCAAAACTTTTTAGGGTTCTTGTTTAGATTGTTTGCCAATGTTTTATGTTCGAATTCGTTGAATGCTTCTCTCATTGCTCTCTTTACGCTCTTTTTCGCTTCGTTCAGCTTTTCCTTATCAGCTATGATTCGACTACTCTTAAACCTATGATGAAGCTTTCTTTGTTTCCGTAGTACCTTTCGTACATGATTGTTATACCACGGTGGATCTTTCCCCTCGCTTTGGACCTTAGTCGGTACGAACTTATCTAAGGCGTACTGGACGATGTTTCTGAATTTTTTCCATTTTTGTTCCACATCCTCTTCCTCAGAAATGAACGTTTGATGGTGGTCACTCAGATATTCTGCGATTTGTGCCCTATCACTCTTGTTAAGCAAATATATTTTCCTTCCTTTCTTGGCATTTCTTATTACACTTGTAGTCATTGATGCAACCACTGACTTATGATCACTCATACCCTCTTCTACATTCACGGAGTCGAAAAGTTCCGGTCTATTTGTTGCTATGAGGTCTAAAACGTTAGCTTCACGAGTTGGTTCTCTAACTATCTGCTCGAAGTAATTCTCGGACAAGGCAGTCAGGATAATGTCACAAGAGTCTCTGTCCCTGGCTCCAGTTCTGATTGTGTGACTATCCCATTCTATACCTGGTAGATTGAAGTCTCCCCCTATTACAATAGTATGATCACGAAACTTCTTCACGACGTTCTGCAGGTTCTCTCTGAGGCGCTCAACTACTACGGTTGCTGATGCAGGTGGTCTATAGAAGCATCCGACTATCATATCTGACCCACCTTTGATACTTAACTTAACCCAGATTATTTCACATTCGCATTCGCTAATAACTTCACTGGATATTATTGAATTCTTTACTGCTATAAATACTCCTCCACCATTGGCGTTTATCCTATCCTTGCGGTATATATTCCATTCTGTGTCTAGGATTTCGTTACTGTTCACTTCCGGTTTTAACCAACTTTCCGTTCCTAATACTATATGCGCACTATTTCCTTCAATAAGAGATACTAATTCAGGAACCTTGCCCTGGATACTCCTGCAGTTTACCAATATTACGTTAACTTTTCCTGTTTTTGGTCTCTGAGGACGGACGTTCTTTATCAACGATGATAATGTCCTCTCTGGTAAGCCGTCAGGTATTTTATCGTTTCGCCCAAGGGGGGGTCCCTCTAACCTAAAAAACCCCCGTGTGCACGCCACACGTACTCTGCTACCCTAGTAGCTGCTTCCGGTGTGTAGTGCACGCCTGACCTGTCTAGGGGGGCCCTACAGTTCTCCACCCAATAACGGAGGTCGATGAATTTGCAACCATTATAGTCGCAGAGTCGTCTGAGCCTCTGGTTTAGACCCTCCACACGGCTCCAAACCAGAGGACCGCGATCGACTCTGGGCACTATGCTGCAGATATTAAGCTCAGCTTGCACTCCGCGTGCGATGCTGGTTGTCTTCACCAAATCAGCCAGCCGCCGGAAGGAACCAAGGATGGCCTCAGAACCCAAGCGGCAGGCGTCATTCGTTCCGACATGTGCTACTATCTGCAGCCGGTCACACCCAGTGCGTTCAATAGCTGCCGGAAGGGCCTCCTCCACATTACGGACGAGACCCCCCGGCAAGCACACCGAGTGCACCCTGGCATTCTTCCCCGACCTACCCGCTATTTTCCTGAGGGGCTCCATAACCCGCCTAACGTTGGAGCTCCCTATAACTAATAGGCCCGCCCTCTGTGACTGTCGGGACCTTGCCGGAGAATCGGCCACTGGCCCAACAGGCGAGGCATCCTGTGGTGGCTCGGAAACGATGTCATCACCACGAGGAAGCACCCCGTACCTGCTGGAAAGGGGTAAGGCAGCTGCCACGCGGCCAGATCCCACCTTCGCCTTTCGGCCAGGCACGCGCGAGCCCACCACTGTCCGCCATTCACCCTGGAGTGATGGCTGACCGGTAAGATGCTCACTGCCGGAAGACGCAGCGACATCAGGGGTTCCATGTGATTCCAAGGCCACCGAAGTAGGCATAGGTCTCGCCACTACGAGCCGACGCCTGCGCCTCGAGCTCGATGAGCCTAACGGACAAAGCCTCCACCTGCCCCCGAAGAGTGGCCAATTCTCCTTGCGTCCGCTCACAACAACCACAGTCCCTACACATGACTATGTTTACCCTACTCTATACGGTGACAAATTCCCAAGATAATCTTCTGATGAGCTACTCTGATAATCAAGAAACACTCACTGAAATACGAGACGCGAAAACTACGCTAGGTTTTCCCAGAAAAACTATTTAAAAGCTAAGCGCAGCAAATAAGTACAAAAACGCTTTATACAAACAGTACTCGCTGCTGCTGGTGCTCTCGCTCTGGCTGTCACAAGACAACTGCTGATTCAAGTGACTAGTGGCTAACGGCCGCGAAACAAACAAAAGACGGTTTTAGGGCGCTTTCTGTTCTAAACGATCAAGAAAACACTAAGAAATCTAACACGAAAACTACGTAAAGTTTTATCAAGAACTGTTAGTTACTATGCAGAGCAGATAAACACAAATAGAATCCCTTCCTTAGTGGAAGGTCGTAAACAAAATGCAAAATAAACGCTTTATACGAACAGTACTCGCTGCTGCTGGTGCTCTCGCTCTGGCTGTCACAAGACAACTGCTGATTCAAGTGACTAGTGGCTAACGGCCGCGAAACAAACAAAAGACGGTTTTAGGGCGCTTTCTGTTCTAAACGATCAAGAAAACACTAAGAAATCTAACACGAAAACTACGTAAAGTTTTATCAAGAACTGTTAGTTACTATGCAGAGCAGATAAACACAAATAGAATCCCTTCCTTAGTGGAAGGTCGTAAACAAAATGCAAAATAAACGCTTTATACAAACAGTACTCGCTGCTGCTGGTTCTCTCGCTCTGGCTGTCACAAGACAACTAGGACAGGATAACAGCGAAGGTAGCTTAATCTAAAACTCATAGTGATGCATGACGATGACACATGATCATTCCAATTCCTCTATTTTATGTGCTAGATGTCCGTTGGAAGAATGGAGTTAGTCTTTCATGAACATTATTCTTATGTGCAAGATTGAACAGCATAGTAGTTGGACAGTATAATATAGCACTGTACTCGAATGCACCCAGTCACTCACCCCCATATATTCTAGAGATGCAATGCATTTGCTCTATTTGCTGTACGTCTATACCTATGTGAGTGTCATGGACGTCTGCCGCAAATCTCACCCGGTCCTCTCACTGGTGAATCAGCTTTTGAACGCTGTCTCAGAATATTGCATTGTGGATCATCCTCTGGAAACTGTTCTGGATGTAATGTGTGGTGGGTTCACCAGAAGGAGGATTGGGTTGGGTTTATTGGAGGTATCAACAATGCATACATAGATAAAGACAAACAGAAAATTGAGCAAGTGCATTGCATCTTTAGAATACATGGTTGTGAGTGACTGTCCCCTTTCGAGTACAGTGCTATACAATACAGTCTGACTACTGTGTTGTTCTCTCTTGCACGTAAAAATAATACTCATTAAATATTATCCCCACTCTTCCAATGGACATCTACCACACAAAATAGGGAAATTGAGATGATCATGTACCATCATTGTGGATCTCTAAGAGTATAGATGGAAGTGTGATAGGTGCAGCAGGATGCCTTGGTTTATTATTACTGGCGAATGTAGACAATATTGTTACGAAATATCATTAATGTAACTTATGTAGAAGATGTGAAGCTCTTTAGCGAGATTAATTTAAATATGCCTACATCCTCTAGAGAATCGATTTCACTATTTGTGTGGTGGTAGCACTGTGGAAAATAAAATACAAGTGGTTGAAATGGAGACTTCACGATTGGTAGTATGCATGCGTAGCCTCAAAAATGATTCAAATGGCTCTGAGCACTGTGGGACTTAACTTCTGTGGTCATTAGTCCCCTAGAACTTAGAACTACTTAAACCTAACTAACCTAAGGACATCACACACATCCATGCTCGAGGCAGGATTCGAACCTGCGACCGTAACAGTCCGGCGGTTCCGGACTGCGCGCCTAGAACCACTAGACCACCGCGGCCGGCTGCGTAGCCTCTATATGTAAGTGTGTAGAGCTGTCAGCGCCGAACGGTTGCGGTTCAAATGCATAACTTGGTAACCGTTTTCTCTTTTTTTTGGTCATCAGTCTACTGACTGGTTTGATGCCGCCCGCCACGAATTCCTTTCCTGTGCTAACCTCTTCATCTCAGAGTAGCACTTGCAACCTACGTCATCAATTATTTGCTTGACGTATTCCAATCTCTGTCTTCCTCTACAGTTTTTGCCCTCTACAGCTCCCTCTAGTACCATGGAAGTCATTTCCTCATGTCTTAGCAGATGTCCTATCATCCTGTCCCTTCTCCTTATCAGTGTTTTCCACATATTCCTTTCCTCTCCGATTCTGCTTGGAACATCCTCATTCCTTACCTTATCAGTCCACCTAATTTTCAACATTCGTCTATAGCACCACATCTCAAATGCTTCGATTCTCTTCTGTTCCGGTTTTCCCACAGTCCATGTTTCACTACCATACAATGCTGTACTCCAGACGTACATCCTCAGAAATTTCTTCCTCAAATTAAGGCCGGTATTTGATATTGGTAGACTTCTCTTCGTCAGAAATGCCTTTTGGGCCACAGCGAGTCTGCTTTTGATGTCCTCCTTGCTCCGTCCGTCATTGGTTATTTTACTGCCTAGGTAGCAGAATTCCTTAACTTCATTGACTTCGTGACCATCAATCCTGATGTTAGGTTTCTCGCTGTTCTCATTTCTACTACTTCTCATTACCTTCGTCTTTCTCCGATTTACTCTCAAACCATACTGTGTACTCATTAGACTGTTCATTCCGTTCAGCAGATCATTTAATTCTTCTTCACTTTCACTCAGGATAGCAATGTCATCAGCGAATCGTATCATTGATATCCTTTCACCTTGTATTTTAATTCCACTCCTGAACCTTTCTTTTATTTCCATCATTGCTTCCTCGATGTACAGATTGAAGAGTAGGGGCGAAAGGCTACAGACTTGTCTTACACCCTTCTTAATACGAGCACTTCGTTCTTGATCGTCCACTCTTATTATTCCCTATTGGTTGTTGTATATATTGTATATGACTCGTCTCTCCCTATAGCTTACCCCTACTTTTTTCAGAATCTCGAACAGCTTGCACCATTTTATATTGTCGAACGCTTTTTCCAGGTCGACAAATCCTATGAAAGTGTCTTGATTTAACTTTAGCCTTGCTTCCATTATTAGCCGTAACGTCAGAATTGTCTCTCTCGTCCCTTGACTTTTCCTAAAGCCAAACTGATCGTCACCTAGCGCATTCTCGATTTTCTTTTCCATTCTTCTGTATATTATTCTTGTAAGCAGCTTCGATGCATGAGCTGTTAAGCTGATTGTGCGAAAATTCTCGCTCTTGTCAGCTCTTGCCGTCTTCGGAATTGTGTGGATGATGCTTTTCCGAAAGTCCGGTGGTATGTCGCCAGACTCATATATTCTACACACCAACGTGAATAGTCGTTTTGTTGCCACTTCCTCCAATGATTTTAGAAATTCTGATGGAATGTTATCTATCCCTTCTGCCTTATTTGACCGTAAGTCCTCCAAAGCTCTTTTAAATTCCGATTCTAATACTGGATCCCCTATCTCATCTAAATCGACTCCTGTTTCTTCTTCTATCACATCAGACAAATCTTCACCCTCATAGAGGCTTTCAATGTATTCTTTCCACCTATCTGCTGTCTCCTTTGCATTTAACAGTGGAATTCCCGTTGCACTCTTAATGTTACCACCGTTGCTTTTAATGTCACCAAAGGTGGTTTTGACTTTCCTATATGCTGAGTCTGTCCTTCCGACAATCATATCTTTTTCGATGTCTTCACATTTTTCCTGCAGCTATTTCGTCTTAGCTTCCCTGCACTTCCTATTTATTTCATTCCTCAGCGACTTCTATTTCTGTATTCCTGATTTTCCCGGAACATGTTTGTACTGCCTCCTTTCATCAATCAACTGAAGTATTTCTTCTGTTACCCATGGTTTCCTCGCAGCTACCTTTTTTGTACCTATGTTTTCCTTCCCAACTTCTGTGATGGCCCGTTTTAGAGATGTCCATTCCTATTCAACTGTACTGCCTACTGCGCTATTCCTTATTGCTGTATCTATAGCGTTAGAGAACTTTCAAACGTATCTCGTCATTCCTTAGTACTTTTGTATCCCTCTTCTTTGCGTATTGATTCTTGCTGACTAATGTCTTGAACTTCAACCTACTCTTCATCACTACTATATTGTGATCTGAGTCTATATCTGCTCCTGGGTACGCCTTACAACCCAGTATCTGATTTCGGAATCTCTGTCTG
Organism: Schistocerca piceifrons; assembly: GCF_021461385.2. Classification (NCBI taxonomy): domain Eukaryota; kingdom Metazoa; phylum Arthropoda; class Insecta; order Orthoptera; family Acrididae; genus Schistocerca; species Schistocerca piceifrons. The sequence continues at coordinate 426,827,859 of NC_060138.1, forward strand.
ACCATGATGTAATCTAATTGAAATCTTCCCGTATCTCCCGGCCTTTTCAAAGTATACCTCCTCCTCTTGTGATTCTGGAACAGGGTATTCGCTATTACTGGCTGAAACTTGTTACATAACTCAATTAGTCTTTCTCCTCTTTCATTCCTTGTCCCAAGCCCATATTTTCCTGTAACCTTTTCTTCTACTCCTTCCCCTACAACTGCATTCCAGTCGCCCATGACTATTAGATTTTCGTCCCGTTTTACATACTTCATTACCCTTTCAATATCCTCATACACTTTCTCTATCTGTTCATCTTCGGCTGCAACGTCGGCATGTATACCTGAACGATCGTTGTCGGTGTTGGTCTGCTGTCGATTCTGATTAGAACAACCTGGTCACTGAACTGTTCACAGTAACACACCCTCTGCCCTACCTTCGTATTCATAACGAATCCTACACCTGTTATACCATTTTCTGCTGCTGTTGATATTACCCGATACTCATCTGACCAGAAATCCTTGTCTTCCTTCCACTTCACTTCACTGACCCCTACTATATCTAGATTGAACCTTTGCATTTCCCTTTTCAGATTTTCTAGTTTCCCTACCACGTTCAAGCTTCTGACATTCCACGCCCCGACTCGTAGAACGTTATCCTTTCGTTGATTATTCAATCTTTTTCTCAAGGTAACCTCCCCCTTGGCAGTCCCCTCCCGGAGATCCGAATAGGGGACTATTCCGGAATCTTTTGCCAATGGAGAGATCATCATGACACTTCTTCAATTACAGGCCACATGTCCTGTGGATACACGTTACGTGTCTTTAATGCAGTGGTTTGCATTGCCTTCTGCATCCTCATGTCGTTGATCATTGCTGATTCCTCCGCCTTTAGGGGAAATTTCCCACCCCTAGGACGAGAGAGTGCCCTGAACCTCTATCCGCTCCTCCGCCCTCTTTGACAAGGCCGTTCGCAGAATGCCGGAAGTCTTCGGCCGCCAATGCTGATTATTTATCAAAATTTAGACAGTGGCCGGGATCGCACCCGGAACCGAAGACGTTTTTGATTATTAATAAAAGACGCTACCCCTAGACCACGGGTCTTTCCATACGCCTATGAATTACGTTGGTAGGTTTGCGTATGGGGAAGGGAAAATCTCACATTCCAGGGTCCGCAAAAGTGTGCATGCGACTTTGACCACTGGCCACCATCTCCAATGTAGCTATACATATATAAGTAATATGCTCGATGGCAATACAGAGATGGTATTTTGTTTATGATTCGTTGGAATAGAGGGAGATGTGGTAATATACAAGGCTCTATTGCAAGATAGCCTCCTATGATCTGTTTCATAAATGCCAATGACGTACAGCATAGTGTTGGTAAAATCTCCTTTTGAATTATTGGTTGTTTTTGTCTAATGTAAAATGATTGTGTTGTTTCCCAATATTTGAGCTAATGGCCTGAAAGGCTGTATTCTGTAAAGTTATTTCGTGTATCTATAATGTTTGTAATACACACATGAATGTCAGTTCATTTCCAGACACTGATCTGAACAGGACAGACGCTTTCAGGTCATGTTATTTGTCCATCAGTCCGAAAGAAACTGCTTAACTTAGATATCTTTCCTATTCCTTGGAGTTTAAATTCCTGCTTTTTCTTTACTCCAATGACGGTTTCCATGTAACAAGGATATTCTGCAGTGATCGGTATTTTTCACAGTAAAATAGTGGAAAATTTTTGCCCGATTTTATGCAGGGTGGACTATATAGGTGGTGTTTAGTTAACCTCCGCAGTCTAGTCATCTGTAATCGTCTGTGGTGCTGTAGTTTTTTCACTTCGCTGGTTGTCGCAAAATAATGAGATGCGAATTGTATCCTTCAGTCGAACATAAAAACAATAGCGATCCTTCTCAAAAAACTAAAGGAAAATGGACTGCCTCCATTTTCGTGGAAAGAGGACATTTATTGTCACCTCAGCTGAGTTTTCCTTTTTAATATATGTTGTTTATAAGGGGGGGGGGGTGTTGTCGTTAAATAAAACGGTTACAGTCAGTTGTTTGCCCTCTCATAACGGCGTGCGTTTGCTGGTGGTTCTACTAGACGTGTGTTGAGCATGTTCTGTATGAGACTGCAGCTGCCCTTTTAGACAAACAACCTGTGGTCAGGATAGCCATCTTTTATCTCGCTTTTATTCTGACGGATGCCGGCACTGCGATCTGTTGTATGTGTAGCTTTTGTCAATAGCGATAGCGGTGACCATCCAGCCACGAGATCATTGTAGATGCATTGTACTGAATACTCACAATCAGATCGACAGGAGGCTTCTACAGGGACTGCAGTCGGTATAGATGGTGGGCTGCCTGTTTTCCAAACAGTGGACATTCGAAAAAACAATCTAGAGAGTTCTCCGGAATTTCATTTCTGTTCTGAGCGGAGTGCAGGTCCATTTTCTCTGTCAAATACATTACAAGACTGAGTGAAATGTGTTGTTGTCTTTTGTCTATCTGTGACAGATTACTGCAGAATGGAGACAGTGTGTCAAGGATCTCTTCGTGGACCAGCAGCGACTAGATACGACAATCATTTATCTCCACCTACGATGAGGAGTGGGAGGAGTGGTAGGGCAGAGGCATAAGACTGCCTCCAAGTTGGTTAGTTCGTGACCGTCCATCAAGGAGGACACATCTGCAAATGCTGCTCCTCTGTAATCTTCTGGGGTCGGTTTTTGTGGTAATTGTGATATTATGGTGATTTTTCCCAATCCTCACAATATGTGTTGCTTTATGACCTGTTGATTACGAGTGCTGGTATTTTTAGTCGTGACAATTTCGATGTGTAATTACAACAGTGAAACATTATCCATCTGTTGTAGTTGTGTGTATAGGCCTCGATTACCTGGACTGCAGGGTGACTGCCGAGCAATGCACGATGAGGTGTCTGTAATGAATCTGACATCAGTGACAGTCAGCCCCCGGCAGTATACCTACAGTTAATTCACTTATTAAACGCCTCTCTGTCGAACACCATCATTTCATCGGTTGAACGCAATTCCAGGCAAAAATAAAGATAATTACCTTTCACGCCAGCCTCTTTTCGCGCCAGCTTGTAGGTGAAGAGTAGAGCTGAGTGTGTCTGCCACTACCTTTGAGTGGTATTGTGAAATTTTTTCGCAGTAGGACAGCACCAGTCTTATGACGTCGTCAATTCTTGAGCTGTATTGTGATTTTAGGTATTCCTAGTTTAGCACTATGCATATAGTTGTGTAATTGGGACCGATTTTTATGATTAATTATGTAACTAGGACCAGACTTTAATCCAGTTCCTGAACCCAAGTAAATGATATACACTAACCTAACCTTCCTCTCCTGCAACTGGACAGTTTGAATGTTTTGGGGGAGCACTTGGGCCTTCTGTCCAGAAGGACTAGGTTTCGAACAACAGAAAGTACACCACCATTTTTTGTTTCCCGACAGCTCCTGGGATTTGCTTAGGTTGGGACGCCAGCACAGCCCTGGGACAAAGAAATTCCCACCAAAAATGCGAAACTCCTGCCGAAATTCGAAATTCCCGCCAATTGGGTAGGTGCAGGAGGGGGAGGAATGGGGAAGGGGGCAGTGAAACATGTGCTGGCTAAGGAAAACACATAGTGTCATCCGAGGAATGGGAGTGGAAGTGGGTGCTAGTTTGGGTGTGGGTACTTAATTGATCAATTTAATTAATTTGCATTTCAAGTTTATTTCAAAATTGCGCATGTAACGTTCTTTAAAAATATTTCTTTGTGGTTACCCAAATTTACTGTGTGATGGTTCTTATGGAAATGGTGTGCTTGATCAGTTTTACTCTAATCAAAAGAAAATTAAAATAACTTAATCTGGAAAACCAGTAAGTAATGCCTCTAACGAAATCAATCCCTCTGAAATTTACTCGCCGGCCGGTGTGGCCGTGCGGTTCTAAGCGCGTCAGTTTGGAACCGCGTGACCGCTACGGTCGCAGGTTCGAATCCTGCCTCGGGCATGGATGTGTGTGATGTCCTTAGGTTAGTTAGGTTTAAGTAGTTCTAAGTTCTAGGGGACTGATGACCTCAGCAGTTAAGTCCCATAGTGCTCAGAGCCATTTGAACTATTTGAAATATACTCAGCCTTGTGAGCACCGAGTTCTACGGCCCTGTGCAATAAACTGATAAAATTCCCTATGCAAATAAACAATGAAATACATTTTCCATAGCTCTTGAATAGCTACGGGTGTAATCTTGGTATTCAGTTCCCTCCACAGTAGGCTTACAAAATATTCAGTCTTGGCTCAGCGAAGTGCAATGTCGGCCGTAAAATAGCTTCATACAAATAAAGTAAATTAGTTTACAAATGAATAACATTGCAAATGTTCAGTGAAAATTTTGGATTTTGGCTCGGCGGTGTGCAATGGCGCCTCCACGCACATTACGTTATAATATACTCTGCACAGCCTCACCACCCTGCCAACATTACCGCAGCCTCTCAAGTCTCCTTAGGCGCGATTCCTGGAGATTGAACGATGGACTTGCTTGCTAATGTCAAGGAGGACGAAGTCCATGATGCTAGCCAGGTGAGGTACTATGAAGGAGTCGCCCGGCCCTGACACCCTCCCACTGGTGTTTCAGCGGACATTTGTCGGGACGTTATGTCGCCTCTCGTTCAGATTCTAGGCGGTTTCCTCGACGGCCTCCCCATTCCCATCCATAAAACTCAGGGTACTTCACAGACATGCGATCACCGCTCCTTGAAGTTGCTCAGCAACCACCAAAGACCTTTTTCTGACTGTTGGCTGTACAGCTTAAACGTACGGCCCTGTACGTGGGTTCTCTCGATCAAATTTCTTTCGGAGGTGCGCAAAACATCCACGCTGCCCTCTATCGCTACAGAAACGTAATCTCTCTTGCTCACAGCCTGGAATTTCGGAAACTCTTGACTTCAGCCAGGCGTTCGATCGGGTTGATCACGACTATCTAGAAGGGGTGGTCTACAATATGTGATACCCTGATATTACCATCGACGTCGTAATTCGTTTCCATGTACTAACAGTGGTCCATCGTTTGGTGCGCCAAGGCTGACCGCTCTTTGCACTATTGTTTACTTTCCCCATGGCACCATTGCTCTGCAGCCTCTGTCAACGCCTGTTGGGGATATTTCTTAATGCACTGCTTGTGCGCACTATCTCGTCATCGTTCTCGATAGCGGTGCTAAGGTCAGGGAGTCACCGGCATGTGTTACCACATAAGACGAAGCTTTTGATAGCTACCTCAATGTCCTAAAATCGAGTGCCAAAGCTATACAATTATCAGTCAGAAAATTATGACCACCGACCTGCTATGGATATAAACCAGTCCGGGCGGCAGCAACGTCACCTGATGCAGAAAGACTGCTGGCAGACATACGTATGCACATGGATTATCAGTGAGCTGTGAGCAGAATGGGGAAGGCGCGCGATCTATCAGACTTTCATGGTCCAGAGCCTCGGCACGAGCATGTCGGTAACATGTCCCTGACAGAGCGACAGCACTTTTCGTCAGCTCTCAAATGGTGCTGTGGCGCCGTTGCTCTACGTGCATTCTAGCCTGTCGCCGGAGGTCTTTGCACTACGCTCTGTCTCAGCCTATAGCCAGCTTTCGGACGTCCCGTCACCCTTCTTTTAGTTCTGCCATTTTTATTCAAGCTGAATTGCGATATTGAGAACACCTGTCACAAACGGAGGTACTTTACAGCGTTGTTCAACAGTACAGGTTACCGAATATGGCTGAGGGGAAGCATTCTCACGTCGACTGGTGTATCGTCCAGTGATCGGTGTGCGCTCCTTATTTTGCCACTGCATGGTACTCTACGGTGAATGGGAAACAAGTATTCCGGGAACGCCGTCACGGGGTTCACCTTGCTGACACACAGTTGTGTGACGCCTGTGATGTTTCGGACATCTACGAGCACAGCCTGTTGTCCGGATCGGCGATAGATGTCTGGTTCTTGGTGCGACAAACGTGGCCCTAATTACCTTTACGACTTCTCTTCAGATACCACCTAACCTACTGCTCTTTCCAGAAGCGGGATACTTTCCACCAATCAAGACGATTTGTGGACACCAGTTTGCTGGCGTCGAAAAAAAAATATCCCTAGTTCTTGACACTTCCTAAATGAACACCATTGTGTAGCTGTACACAGTCCCAAATACAGACAATTTTTCTCCAATTTACGGTGTCTTTCTTAAAACACTCCGTAGTTGAGGTAATAGTACAATTAGAAGTAGATCGATGCCTTTTCCACTCTTACAACCGGTTATTTGGTGGTCAACGAAGTGTTCTCCTCCTGAAAGCTGTGAGTCGGTTGTCTCATCGAGTCTGGCGACTCGCCGCTCCTTGTTCCAAGCAACGCAGTTTTCCCAGTACTTTCGGTTGTACTAATAACGGTTAATACCAATAGCAGCAGAAAATCTTGTAACGAGAATAGGATTCGTTATGATAGGAAGGTAAGACAGAGAGTGAGTTACTGTGAGCAGTTGTGACGTAGGACTGTTCTCATCAGAATCGACAGGAGACCAACACCGACAACTATAGTTCAGGTATACTTGCCGACGTCGCATGTCGAATACGAAAAAAGGATATGAGGATATCGAACGGATAATTCATTACCTCTCTAATAATCCTGGGGGCTGGAATGTGGTTGGACGGGAAGTACTGGGAGAAAGGTTTAGGGGACAATATGAGCTTGATGCCATTAATAAGAGAGGGGAACGACTATTTGAGCTCTGCAATACATTTCAGCTAGTAAAAGGGAAGAAACTTTTTAAGAATCAGAAGCAGAGGAAGTATGCTTGCGAAAGGCCGGGAGATAAATGAAAATATCAGATAGATTACATCATGGTAAGGAAGAGTATCCAAAACCATATGTTGGATTGATAGGCGTATCAAGGAGCAAACATATACTCAGATCACAGTTTAGTTAGTAGTGATGAAGAGTAGAATGAAAAAGAAAATTTAAAACATGTTAGATGACTATCAGTTTCTTTTCAGGAAACGTAAAGACACTAGAGAGGCAGCTGACAATATAAGCAAAACTAATGAAAAATAAAGACACTTTCATACGATTTGTCGACCTGGAATGGGCGTTCGACAATGTAAAATGACGCAAAGTATTCGAAATTCAGAGAAAAATAGGTGTAAGCTATAGGGAGAGACTGGTGATGTTCAATATGTACAAGAGCCAAAAGGAAAGAATAAGAATGGACGGCCAAGAACGAAGTGCTAGGACTGAAAAGGGTATGAGACAGGGATCTAGTCTTTCACCCCTACTGTTCAATCTCTACATCTAAGAAGCAGAGATGGAAATAAGAGGAATATTCAGGATTTGAATTAAAATTCAAGGTGAAAGGATATCTATCAATGATACGATGCGCTGATGACATTGCTGTTCTGAATCAACGTGAAGAAGAATTACATTATCTGCTAAATGGAATGAACAGTCTAATGAGTACAGAATATGGATTAAGAGTGAATCGAAGAAAAACGAAAGTAATAAGTAGTACCTGAAATCAGAACAGCGAGAAACTTAACATCAGGATTGATCGTCAGGAAATAGATGAACTAAAGGAACTCTCTACCTAAGCAGCAAAATAACCAATGACGGACGAAGCAAAGAGGACATCAAAAGTTTTGAATGATAGTGAAACATGGATTGTGGGAAAATCGGAACACAAGTGAATTGAAGCATTTGAGGTGTGTGTTACTGACGAATGTTCAAAATTAGGAGGATTGGTAACGTAAGCAATGAGGAGCTTCTGCCCAGAATCGGACAGGAAAGGAACATGTGGAAAATACTGACGAGTAGAAGGCACAGAATGATAGCACACCTATTAAGACATGAGGGAATGATTTCCATGGTACTAGAGGGAACCGTAGAGGCCAAAACTGTAAAGGAACACAGATAATGGAACACATCTAGCAAATAATTGAGGACTTAGATTGCAAGTGCTACTCTGAGATGAGGGGATTGGTACAGGAGAGGAATTCGTGGCGGTCGCATCATAAAAGTACTAGAGGGAACCGTAGAGGCCAAAACTGTAAAGGAACACAGATAATGGAACACATCTAGCAAATAATTGAGGACTTAGGTTGCAAGTGCTAGTCTGTGATGAAGGGATTGGTACGGCAGAGGAATTCGTGGCGGTCGCATCATAAAAGTCAGAAGACTGATGTCTCAAAAAAAAAAAAAAAAAAATCGGCTGAATTTCTAGAGACTAAAGAGACATTCAGGAAGATTCAGTGCACAAAGAAGTGAGATACGAAAGTCCTAAGGAACAATGGGGCATGCACGAAGTTCTCTTAGGCTATGTATGCTCTGATAAGGAATAGCTCGGTAAACGGTTCAGTTGAAGGGAAATGAACATTTCTAAAAATGGCAGTCATAAAATTGTTCAAATGGCTCTGAGCACTATGGGACCTAACTTCTCAGGTCATCAGCCCCCTAGAACTTGGAACTATTTAAACCTAATTAACCTAAGGACATCACACACATCCAAGCCCGAGGCAGGATTCGAACCTGCGACTGTAGCGGTCACGCGGTTCCAGACTGTAGCGCCTAGAACCGCTCGGCCACACCGGGCGGCGCAGTCACAATAGTTGGATAGGAAAACATAGGTACAAGGAGGGTAAATGCGAAGAAATCATGGGTTACAGAAGAAAAATTTCAGTTGATAGTTAAAGAAGGAAGTTCAAAAAGTTCAGGGAAATTTCGGAGTTCGAAAGTACAAGTCGGCGAGGAATTAATTAAATAGGCAGAGCCGATGACGTAAGACGAAACAGCTGTATGAAAAATGTGAAGTAACCGAAAAAGGAATGACTGTCGGAACCTTCGGTGCAATTAAAAGTATTGCTATAAGAATATAAAAGAGCCATGCAAGAGTTAAGATCAGGTAAGGCCGAAGGGACAGCTAAAATTCCATCAGAATTTCTAAAAAAGTTCGTGGAAGTGGCAAAGAAGCGACTGTTCACGTCGGTGTATAGAATATATGAACCTGGCAAGATCCACCTGATTTTCGGAAAAATATTATCCTTACAATTCCTAAGATTACAAGACTTGACAAGTGCGAAATCGGCGAAAAAAGTTCATGTAAACAAGTTGCATAAAATACGAAAGAACGGAAAATAAAGCTGATGATTTATTAGACGATAATCAGTTTGATTTTAGGAAAGATAAAGGCAACAAAGTGGCAACCGTGCCGTTGCGATTAATAACGGAAACAAAAATAAATAAAAAATGATCCGTTCGGCCTGGAAAAGGCGTACGACAATGTGAAATGGTACAAGATGTCCTAAATTCTGAGGAAAGTAGGGCTAATCTATATGTACAAGAGCCAAGAAGGAACAGTCAGAGTAGAAGACCAAGAACGAATTGGTCGGACTAAAATGGGGGTTAGACAAGAATGTCACCCTACGGTCCAATCTATACGTCGAAGAAGCAACTACGAAAACAAAACTAAGAATCAGGAGTGAGATTACAATTCAAGTGAAAGGGTATCAATGCTAACATTCGGTGATGATATTGCTACCACCAGTGAAAGTGAAGAATATTTACAGGACATATTGAACAGTCCAATGAGTACAGAATACGGATCGAGAGTGGGAACAGTGAGAAACTTAACGTTACGATTGATTATCACAAAGTAGATGAAGTTAAGGAATTCTGCTGCCTAGGCAGTAAAATAGCCAACGATGGAGAAAGGAGGACATAAAAAGCAGGCTAACACTGGCTAAAAGGCATACCTGTCCAAGAGAAGTCTACCTTAATTTGAGGAAGAAATTTGTAAAAATGTACGTTTCGAGGACAGCATTGCACGGTAGTGAAATATGGACGGTGGAGAAACCAGGAAAGAAGAGAATCGATCTATTTGAGTTGTACAATACTGCAGTGCCGGAGTTATTCTGATGACAATGCACTGGGGCGATCACAGTCGTTACTAAACACTTCAGATAAATTCACTATTGCGAGGAATGACTACTATGAGCTGTAGAATGGAATGACGACAATGGAGATTTGTGCCACACAGACACTCGAACCTGGATTTCCCTCTTATCGTGAGAGGACGCCTTACCATTTTCTTTGTTAGTCGCATTTTGTTCGTTGTATTTCTTGGCGGCGGATGTCCAATGACACTTGTTAAAGTTCATCGTTGGTCTATTAACTCAGCAGCTAACCCTCTGACCGAACAAGCTGAGCTACCGTGTCGGCGAAAGCCATGGCTATCCGTGCAAGACTAACGGTCAGACCCATACTTCCATATGTATTCAACCGTTCGTTTACGACTTGTACTCGCACATCCATTATAAGCATTCCCGTACAGATCAGACGTTGTGCTTGAAAGTGCACAAATTTTTAATGTCATTTCATTCTACAGCTGATGGTAATCATTCTTCGCAATTGCGAACTCATCTGATGCGTTTAGTAACGACTGTGGTCGCCGCAGTGCATCGTGATCAGAATAACACCAAACTACAATATCGTATATGTCCGCCGATTCCAAGCATGTGACTTTCAGTCACAACGTCTAATCTGTACAGGATTACACCTAATGGATGTTCGAGTACAGATCGTAGACGTAGAGTTGACGACATACGAAAGTTTGGGTCCGACCGTGAGTCGATCACGGATAGCCAAATGGTCCCTTAATACTCTATAACTATATGTATGTCTGTGTTGTGCTTCTGTGTACCCCGACACTTTAAGTTTCATGGATAGCACCGGATGCTACGCCGAGGAACGTGATTAATAGTTTCTTGATAGTCACGGAAGATTCGATGGACGGGAACCGAAGATAGAAAATTTTTTTTCGGCGCAAGAAGAAACTGTGAGTTACTAAGAACAAGGTTCTAACGGCTTTCGTTGTAATGTATGAAGAAGAAATTATGTTTTATTTTATACTGCAATGGACTGTAACAATTCATCTAAGAAAACATTTTATGTTTTTATGTTACTGGCAGCGGACCTACGCCGAAGCAGGAAGAGCGACGTGATGACAGTTAAGGTGGCCAGGCCTCAGCTTGCTTGATCCCCGTCCACTTTGCCTCCGTCTGCCTGGTACCTCCGAGCTTCTTATATTTCCCTCAAAAAAAAAAGTAAAAATAAGATAAAGAAGTGGCTAGGATAAATAAAAAATTTGGTAAAGCGGTGAAAAAAAACATGGCGTAATGGTTAAAAATGTTGCAGAGGGCAGAAAAAGTGCCACACAAAAAAGTTGGTAAGGCAAAAAGAGCTATCTAAGAAAAAATGTGTCGAGGATATCTGGCTCTCACCCAGGAGGCCCGGGTTCGATTCTCCGTACCAGAAATAAGCAATTTTGTTAAAAAAAGTAAAATATGGCAAGGCAACCGCTCGCGATATTGGGAAATCCGGGTTCGAGTCCTGGTCCGGCACAAATTTTCACTGTCGTCATTCTGTCCTACAGATGATGGTAGTCATTCTTCGCAGTTGCAGATTCATCTGATGTATTTGAGATGTGGCGCTACAAAAGAAATTTAAAAATTAGGTGGCCTGATAAGGTAAAGAATGAGAAGGTTCTCCACAGAATCGGCGAGGAAAGGAATGGAAGGAAAAAGCTGACAAGAAGGGACAGGATGATAGGACATCTGTTAAAACATCAGGAATTAAATTCAGTGGCTCCAGAGAGAGCAGCAAAGGGTAAATACCGTAGAGGAAGATAGATATTGGAATACATTCTGCAAATAATTAGGATGTAGGTTGCAACCACTGCAGAGATGAAGAGGTTGAGGCAGGAGAGGAGTTCGTGGAGGGTCGCATCAAACCAGCCAGAAGACTGATGACAAAAAAAGTGACAGTGTACATTTGGCAATGTCCAAAGCGTTCAGCACTTCAACGTACTGCTGTCCTGGGATAGTTTCATAGGAGTGAAACAAGAATCCGGCACAGAGATCTTCATATGCAGCCGTAAAAATCACGATTCCTCAACAATTATATGAGAGAGGATCTGAAACTTGCAGACCCGTGTGTGATGTGACTCTTCAGTACAATCCCCCTCGCCTTGGTTTAATATCTTCTGACGAGGCGCACTCCTATTTCTTATGTACTGTAAATAAACAAAAGTTTTCGTACTTGGCACCAAAAAACCGCGTGGAACTTCACCAAAGATCCCTTTACGGCCATAGAGTGACAGTTTTGTGCGCCGTTGCTGAATCTGATGTGGGTCCCGAAATTTTTGGAAAACGTAACGGTAACGGTTAATTCAATTCATTACGGTCTTCTTCTGATCTACGTTAAACCAGGTTTTTGGGGACCATGAAGAGGGAGAAGTATGGTTCCAACAAAACAGAGCCAACCTTTCGGTTTCTCTAGAAATTTTGGAGGTTGATTCCCGGACATCTCTTTTCGCGAGGAGACATCACCTACCCCAATATTATACATTACATATATGCTCCGAAAATCACACGTCAGTGCCTGGCAGAGGATTCGTACGAGTAGAACCACATTCACATTAATTATCTATTATTGCAATCTCAAACAGTAAGTGGAAAAAACGAACACATATATCATTCCGTGCGAGCTCTGATTTCCCTATGTAGCTGGGCGTCAACAAAATATTTTCCCATTCTGAGGAGAAAGATGGTAATGGAAATTTCGTGAGAAGATTCCGCCTCAAGGAAGAATGCATTTGTTTTGATGATGTCCACCCCAAATCCTGTATCATGTCAGTGACACTCTCTCCGCTCTTTCGCGATAATACAAAACGTGCTGCTCTCCTTTTAACTTTCTCTACGTACTCTGTTAATCTTATCTGGTAAGGACAAGGGTAGTGTAGGCAGGCTCTTCAGTAGACCTATTGCATTTTCTAAGTGTTCTGCCAACACTAATAGTCTTCGAACCTTTCTGCAATTGTATCATCTAAATTGGGGCGGGGGCTGGGGGGGGTGGTAAAAGTTTCCAATTATCATTTTATTCTGGTTGTCAAGAATACCTTCTAGCCATACTAGCTCTCAGGAACTATCTACTTAATTTTCGCTACAAGACAAACTAACAGCGACAAACATGCCACCGCCATCTGTATTTAGCCTATCATTTCGGAACACTGTTACGTTCTTTGCAGAAATTTCGGATTAACATATCTCCGGCTTTAGCCAGCTTTCAGTGTGTATAATGATTCTAGCACCAGATCTTCCTTTTAACGCTAGGAGCTGTGGCACTTTCCCAACAAAGCTACGTCTGTTTGCAAGTGTTATACCGATGGTTCCTTTATCTACATTCCTTCTGTGTTCGACCTATGCTCTTTGAGACTGATGCCCTTTTTGTGTTTTCCTGAGACCCATTAACTTAAAAACTAATAAATAAATAAATAAACGGCCTAGGCAGCAGATTTCCATAACTTCATCTACTTTGTGATAATCAATCCTATTGTTAAGTTTCTCACTGTTCTCATTCCTGCTACTTATCCTTATCATTACCTTAGTCTCTCTTCAAAATTACTCTCGGTGCATATTCTATACTCATTAGACTATTCATTCTATTCAACACATCCTGTTTCTTCACATTCACTGATGATAGCAATGTCATCACCCGATTGTTAGCATTGACATCCTTTCACCTTGAATTGTAATCCCGCTCTTCACTCTTTGTTTTGTTTGCGACGTTGCTTCTTGGACGTATAGATTGAACAGTAGAGCGACAGATTGCAATCTTGTCTAACCCCCATTTTAATCCAAGAAATTCATTCTTTATCTACTACTCTTACTGTTTCTTCTTGGCTCTTGTACATTTTGTATATTACCCGTCTTTACCTATAGATTATCTCTACTTTCCTCTTGCACCATTTCACATCGTCGCACGCCTTTTTCAGGCCTACGAACGCGTCTTAATTTTTCTTTAGTCTTATTGCCGTTATTAATCGAAACGTCAGGGTTGCCTCTTTGGTGCCTTTGTTTTTCCTAAAACCAAACTGATCGTCCTCTAACAAATCCTAAACTTTATTTTCCGTTCTTCCCTATATTATGCAACGTGGTTGCATGAACTAATAAGCTTATAGTGCGATAATTCTGGCACTTGTCAGATTTTGTAATCTTAGGAATTGTATGAATGAATTTTTTCCGAAAATCAGATGGACCTTGCCAGGCTTACATATTCTATACACCAACGTCGTCGCTTCTTCGCCACTCCCCCCAATTATTTTAGAAATTCTGATGAAATTTTACCTATCCTTTCTGCTTTACCTGATCTTAAGTATTCCAGGCGCTTTTAAATTCTTATTCTAAGACTTTTAATTGCACGAAAGGTTGTTTGACTTTCCTATGTGCTTGGTCAGTCGTCCGACAGTCATTTCTTTTTCTATTACTTCACATTTTTCATACAGCCGTTTCGTCTTACCTCATTGGCTCTGTCTATTTATTTAATTCCTCAGCGACTTGTATTTCCGTACTCCGGAATTTCCCTGAACTTTTTTTAACTTCCTTCTTTAACTATCAACTGCAATATTTCTTCTGTAGCCCATGATTTCTTCGCATTTACTCTCTTTGTACCTATGTTTTCCTTTCCAACTCTTGTGACTGCCGTTTTTAGAAATGTTCATTCCCCTTAAACTGAACCGTTTACTGAGCTATTCCTTATCACAGCATCCATAGCCTAAGAGAACTTCGCACATACCCCATTGTTTATTAATACTTTCGTATCTCACTTTTTTGCGCATTGAATCTTTCTGGCTAGTCTCTTGAACTTCCGGGTACTCTTCATCACTATTAATTTAGCTGTGATCTGAGTACTTGTTTGTTCCTTGGCACACCTTTTAATCCAATATCCAATTTCGGAATCTCTTCCTTACCACGCTGTAACTGTCATCTTCACATATTCACTTATCTTCCGGCCTTTTCCAAGTTTACCTCCTCTTCTTGTGGTTATTGAAAAGAGTGTTCGGTATTACTGCCTGAAATGTATTGCAGATCTCAACTAGTCATTCTCCTCTCTTATTCCGGTAACAAACCCATACTGTTCCGTAAACCTTCTCCCTGCTACTGCCTCTACAACCACATTCCAGTCCCACGCAATTATTATATTTGCATCTCCATTTACGTACTAAATTCCCGTTCGATATCCTCATATCTGTTTTTTCGTATTCGACTTGCTACGTCGGCATGTATACCTGAACTACCGTTGTCGGTTTTACTCTACAATTACAATAATTTACATTATAATTACAATCAATAATATATATTCAGAAATGAATGCAGCCTCACTTCGATAACATATTAAATATAGTTTCTATAATAAAGCCTAAAGAATCAGAATTAGATCCCACGCCCGGGTTCCCTGGTTCGATTCCTGGCGGAGTCAGGGATTTTCTCTGCCTCGTGATGGCTGGGTGTTGTGTGCTGTCCTTAGGTTAGTTAGGTGTAAGTAGTTCTAAGTTCTAGGGGGCTGATGACCATAGATGTTAATTCCTATAGAGCTCAGAGCCATTTTTTCAGAATTAGAAGTTTAGAATAAGTTTTTAATGGATATTAAACGGCGAAAAATTTTGGATGGGGCAGAAGGTATTTTATCTTAATTTATGGTGTTATAATCTGTGGACCTGAGAAAAGCGTTCATCAATGAAAATTGTCTCAATGTACTTGAAATTCTGCACGAAATACCTATAAGCTGTAACGGAAGACGGATAACATACAATATATGTAAGAGGAGGAGGAGGAGGATATTAGTGTTTAACGTCCCGTCGACAACGAGGTCATTAGAGACGGAGCGTAAGCTCGTGTTGGGGAAGGATGGGGAAGGAAATCGGCCGTGCCCTTTCAAAGGAACCATCCCGGCATTTGCCTGAAGCGATTTAGGGAAATCACGGAAAACCTAAATCAGGAAGGCCGGAGACGGGATTGAACCGTCGTCCTCCCGAATGCGAGTCCAGTGTGCTAACCTGCGCCACCTCGCTCGGTTATATATGTAAGAACCAAGAAGGAATAATAAGAATGTAAAATCAAGAAGGAAGTCGTCTGATTATAGAAGATGTAAGAAGCCGTGCAGTCTTTGTGTTCTACTCCCAATCTGTACATAGAAGAAGGAATAATTGAAATGAAAGATAGAACCAGGAATGATACTAAGGTTCAGAGTGAGAGAGTATGAATGATAAGATTCGCTGATGATATTGATTTCCTCATTCCGAGCAAGGAAGAATTACAAGATCTACTGAAACGAAAGAGCAGTATATTGCGCGTGGGGAACGGATTGAGAGTAAATGGAAAAAAGACCAAAGTAATGAGAAATAACAGAAATCTGAATTGTCAGAAACTCACTGTCAAAACTGAGAACCATGAAGTAGAAGAAGTGAATTCTCTTACCATGGAAACAAAATAAATTATGGCGGACGGAGGAAGGAGGACACAAGAAGCAGACGACAAAAGCAAAGAGAGAAATCCTAACTAAAAAAGTCTTCTAGCGTCAAACACGGTTTTTAATTCGAATAAAAGGTACATCACATTGCACGTCAGGAGCAGAGCTTTGCATGGAAGTGAATCGTGGACTGTGGGGAAACCCGAAAAGAATAGAAACTGAGACGTGGTACTACAGAAGAATGTTGAATGTTAGGTAGACCGATCATAAACGGGAAAGTTTTCCGCAGGATCAACGAGGAAATAAATATCTGCAAAATAGTCACAAGAAGAGGGGTGAGCGTAATAAGTCATATGTTAAGACATCAAGGGATAATCTTCATGGTACTAAAGGGGGATGTGAACCATAAAAACCACAAGGGTAGACAGACGTTGGAATAAATCCAACGAATAACTTATTATGTTTTGTGTAAGTGCTACTCTGACATGAAGATGTTGCTAATGAAGAGGTAGTCGTTGTGGGCTGCAGCAAACTCGTCGAGGACTGGAGAGGTAGTGGTGATGGCCGCATTAAACCTTTAGAGGACTGATGAACCATTAGATCCACAAAAATTCACCACGGTTTCAGCTGCAACATCATTTCAGAAAAAAACCTATAACTACCTTACATTCACCTGTGAACGTAGTTACAAAAATAATTGTACCAGTGAGAAAATTTTCTTCTCGCAGTGAATCTCCTCTGGCATATACCATGCTGTCTACTGTATTATGTGGTTATGATTAAACTGCAGCTACCCACCGAGGTCCACAATGGGCCGCAATTCTCGTATGGCAGCGTACGCTAATGCGTTAATGTGGAACCGGTTTATGCCCGAAAAAATTAGTTTCAATGTTGGCCACCAGGTGCCAATATGGCGTTGTGCATGCAAGAAAGACGTATAAAATGCTTCCATATGTAATGGATTAGTAACGGGACGTGGGAAGAAAACGTCAAATAAGTGAGACAGACAGAACGTTGATTTTGTTATTAGCCACCGCTTACAGAATTTGTACAGTAAGAACACCGGAGACGTCGACGAGATGCTGCATCTGTAAAACGACGTGATCAACAGTTGCTCGCAGTAGTTCCGTTGAAATCTAAGCAACGTGTTCTTTTATGCTGGCTTTCAGATCAGGCAGAGAGCAAACGTGCCCCTCGAATCAAACGTCAAATGGATTCAGATCAAATCATCTCGGAGGCTATGCATCTGGAAAACCTATGGAGATAACGCGTTCATAGAACATTGTCCTAAACAGATCTTTCAGTAGCCGAGTGGCGAGAGAAGTGGCCCCATCTTTCACGGAAACAGCTCTTCCAAAGCGGGATTCGCATGCTGTAAAAAGAAGTCTCGACAACGTGCAGACGTCACGGTGCACCTGAAAGAGCCTCTGGATGTATTCTCTTCAAAGAAGAAAGGACCGAGGATAAAGGTGAGAGTGAATCAACCCATACAGTCACTTATAGCGAATGCAACGGGACTTCGTGCACAGCTCGCGATTCAACTGCACCCCATATTCGGCAGTTCTATACATTCACTGCACCTTTAGTGTTAAAGGTGCCTCGTCACTCTACAGAATATTGACCGGCCACATATTATCAACTACAATCTGCCAAAAGCCGAGGAGCAAATTCTGAACGTTCTTGGGGATCATGAGGTTTCAGTTACCACACTGTCTGGATCTTGAACCGGTACCAGAGTAAAAAAAGCATCAAAACTTCCATTACTGTTGACCATGCGGTAGAATTTCCTATGACACTGCACGAGCACTAACACTAATCGGAACACTTGCTGCATTGTCAGTTACATCAACAGCAACTTCGTCAGTAGCTTCCACCCGTATAGGACTTCCTCTTCTAGGTGCCGCAGTATTTCATTATCATTACTGTACCTTTAAACCGACCTAGCCGGTGGTCTAGGGGTAGCGTCTTTGATTCATAATCAAAACGTCTTCGGTCCCGGGTTCGATCCCCGCCACTGCCTACACCTTGATAAATAATCAGCATTGGCGGCCGAAGACTTCCGGCATAAGAAGTCAGCCTCATTCCTGTCAAAGAGGGCGGAGGAGCGGATAGAGGTTCAGGGCACTCTCTTGTCCTAGGGGTGGGAAATTGCCCCTAAAGGCGGAAGGATCAGCAATGATCAAAGACATGAGTATGCATTAAAGACACGTAACGTGTATCCACAGGACATGTGGCCTGTAATTGAAGAAGTATCATGATGATCTCTCCATTGGCAAAAGATTCCGGAATAGTCCCCTATTCGGATCTCCGGGAGGGGACTGCCAAGGGGGAGGTTACCACTAGAAAAAGATTGAATAATCAACGAAAGGATAACGTTCTACGAGTCGGGGCGTGGAATGTCAGAAGCTTGAACGTGGTAGGGAAACTAGAAAATCTGAAAAGGGAAATGCAAAGGCTCAATCTAGATATAGTAGCGGTCAGTGAAGTGAAGTGGAAGGAAGACAAGGATTTCTGGTCAGATGAGTATCGGGTAATATCAACAGCAGCAGAAAATGGTATAACAGGTGTAGGATTCGTTATGAATAGGAAGGTAGGGCAGAGGGTGTTTTACTGTGAACAGTTCAGTGACCGGGTTGTTCTAATCAGAATCGACAGCAGACCAACACCGACAACGATAGTTCAGGTATACATGCCGACGTCGCAAGCTGAAGATGAACAGATAGAGAAAGCATTTGTAGGGGAAGGAGTAGAAGAAAAGGTGACAGGAGAATATGGGCTGGGGACAAGGAATGAAAGAGGAGAAAGACTAATTGAGTTCTGTAACAAGTTTCAGCTAGTAATAGCAAATACCCTGTTCCAGAATCACAAGAGGAGGAGGTATACTTGGAAAAGGCCGGGAGATACGGGAAGATTTCAATTAGATTACATCATGGTCAGACAGAGATTCCGAAATCAGATACTGGATTGTAAGGCGTACCCAGGAGAAGATATAGACTCAGATCACAATATAGTAGTGATGAAGAGTAGGTTGAAGTTCAAGACATTAGTCAGCAAGAATCAATACGCAAAGAAGTGGGATACGGAAGTACTAAGGAATGACCAGATACGTTTGAAGTTCTCTAACGCTATAGATACAGCAATAAGTAATAGCGCAGTAGGCAGTACAGTTGAAGAGGTATGGACATCTCTAAAAAGGGCCATCACAGAAGCTGGGAAGGAAAACATAGTGCAAAGAAGGTAGCTGCGAAGAAACCATGGGTAACAGAAGAAATACTTCAGTTGTTTGATGAAAGGAGGCAGTACAAACATGTTCCGGGAAAATCAGGAATACAGAAATAGAAGTCGCTGAGGAATGAAATAAATGGGAAGTGCAGGGAAGCTAACACGAAATGGCTGCAGGAAAAATGTGAAGACATCGAAAAAGATATGATTGTCGGAAGGACAGACTCAGCATTCAGGAAAGTCAAAACAACCTTTGGTGACATTAAAAGCAACGGTGGTAACATTAAGAGTGCAACGGGAATTCCACTGTTAAATGCAGAGGAGCGAGCAGATAGGTCGAAAGAATACATTGAAAGCCTCTATGAGGGTGAAGATTTGTCTGATGTGATAGAGGAAGAAACCGGAGTCGATTTAGAAGAGATAGGAGATCCAGTATTAGAATCGGAATTTAAAAGAGCTTTGGAGGACTTACGGTCAAATACGGCAGAAGGGATAGATAACATTCCATCAGAATTTCTAAAATCATTGGGGGAAATGGCAACAAAACGACTATTCACGTTGGTGTGTACAATATATGAGTCTGGCGACATACCATCTGACTTTCGGAAAAGCATCATCCACACAATTCCGAAGACGGCAAGAGCTGACAAGTGCGAGAATTATCGCACAATCAGCTTAACAGCTCATGCATCGAAGCTGCTTACAAGAATAATATACAGAAGAATGGAAAAGAAAATTGAGAATGCGCTAGGTGACGATCAGTTTGGCTTTAGGAAAAGTAAAGGGACGATAGAGGCAATTCTGACGTTACGGCTAATAATGGAAGCAAGGCTAAAGAAAAATCAAGACACTTTCATAGGATTTGTCGACCTGGAAAAAGCGTTCGACTATATAAAATGGTGCAAGCTGTTCGAGATTCTGAAAAAAGTAGGGGTAAGCTATAGGGAGAGACGGGTCATATACAATATGTACAACAACCAAGAGAGAATAATAAGAGTGGACGATCAAGAACGAGGTGCTCGTATTAAGAAGGGTGTAAGACAAGGCTGTAGCCTTTCGCCCCTACTCTTCAATCTGTACATCGAGGAAGTAATGATGGAAATAAAAGAAAGGTTCAGGAGTGGAATTAAAATACAAAGTGAGAGGATATCAATGATACGATTCGCTGATGACATTGCTATCCTGAGTGAAAGTGAAGAAGAATGATCTGCTGAAAGGAATGAACAGTCTAATGAGTACACAGTATGGTTTGAGAATAAATCGGAGAAAGACGAAGGTAATGAGAAGTAGTAGAAATGAAAACAGCGAGAAACTTATCATCAGGATTGATGGTCACGAAGTCAATGAAGTTAAGGAATTCTGCTACCTAGGCAGTAAAATAACCAATGACGGACGGAGCAAGGAGGACATCAAAAGCAGACTCGCTATGGCGAAAAAGGCATTTCTGGCCAAGAGCAGTCTACCAATATCAAATACCGGCCTTAATTTGAGGAAGAAATTTCTGAGGATGTACGTCTGGAGTACAGCATTGTACGGTAGTGAAACATGGACTGTGGAAAACCGGAACAGAAGAGAATCGAAGCATTTGAGATGTGGTCCTATAGACGAATGTTGAAAATTAGGTGGACTGATAAGGTAAGGAATGAGGAGGTTCTACGCAGAATCGGAGAGGAAAGGAATATGTGGAAAACACTGATAAGGAGAAAAGACAGGATGATAGGACATCTGCTAAGACATGAGGGAATGACTTCCATGGTACTAGAGGGAGCTGTAGAGGGCAAAAACTGTAGAGGAAGACAGAGATTGGAATACGTCAAACAAATAATTGAGGACGTAGGTTGCAAGTGCTACTCTGAGATGAAGAAGTTAGCACAGGAAAGGAATTCGTGGCGGGCCGCAACAAACCAGTCAGTAGACTGATGACCAAAAAAAAGAAAAACCTTTAAACCATAGCAACACCGGGCCTCTCCTAAGACGTTTCAGTCGGCGATGCCCTCCCACGCAGCGCTGAAAATGGTGCCGCTCACATAGTTTTATTAACAACGCACGGTCTCTCTTCTCGATAGCTATACGGTTCACTTGCGTTACGACTTGTCAAACGGCAGCGTGGATGCCATATCATCATACAAACAGTGTACAGCACCAGATTTGTACCTCGTGCCCTAAACCGGTACTAATTTTCCTCCAGCGAAAATCGGTTCACATTAACGCATTAGCGTATCTACCAAATTTCGTTGGTTTGCGATAATTATGACCCACACCGTACCTCCGAGAGTAACTGCAGTTCAATAACAACGACCCAGAATACAGTTTGGATCCACAAAAATTCACCACGGTTTCAACTGGAACATCATTTCAGGAAATAAAAAAACGTAGTTACATAAAAATTGTATATGTGACAAGATTTTCATCTCGCAGTGATTCTCCTGTGGTACATCCCATGCTACTTCCGAATGATATACTTCCTTTTTAGGTAACCTACCATCTGTTAGCACAAGTTCATATTCTGTTATCAAAGTCCGTTCAATGACTCAAATGTAAAACATTTTTTTGCCGAAGTTGTGTACTCTCATGTTCACCACACAATATACAGGTTGTGGCACATTATAACAAGTGGGCGTCGTCACAGAGAGCGTGTTGTTAGAGTAGCGTCGGGCGGACAGGTAGCAGGGTTCAACACGACGCTGGGTCAACAGGCAGCCGTCACGGTCCACCGCCTAATGAGAGCGCCTGTCAATTAGCCGTAATAGATGCTAGACACTGCGCCTCATCTTCTCTACCCGCTAAGCTGAAACCAACCTTGCGCAGGCAAGGTGTCCATAAATTATCTTTACAACTTAGGACTTTAACAACTTTAAAACTACACTAGACATTAACAAGCCGTTTCCAAATGTAATAACCCATAAAGTTTTATTTTTCTTTTATTCCTTTTTTCCAGGTTATGCAATTTTAACGCAAAATTGAATTTGAAAACCTGTTAAAATGTAGATGCCATGGGAGAAAACTCGTTGTGAGGCCTGGTTTATACAGACGACGTCCGATACTCAAGTGCAATGAAACTTTCGGTATGGAAGACAACCACCGATCCGAGCAATTATTCAGATTTAATGTATGTCACTTATGGAAACAGGTAGTGTTCTCGACAGAAAGGGGGCGGGTCATCCATCTGTTTCAGACGCCAACGTGGACAAGGTACGGAAGGCGTTTGCAAGCAGTCCAACGAAATCGGTGTGTTCAGCAGCCAGAGAGTTGGAAATGAGACGATCAACAGTGCACAATGTTTTGGGTACGAGATTACCGCTGTAACCCCCTACAAAGAGCAGCTGTCTCGGGCATTAAAGCCTACTGATAGACTTTGGCGTAAACAGTTTACAGTTGATATGCATGGCAAGACTGATGCAAAAAATAAGTTTTTGGGAAAGATTTGTTTCTCCGATGGGACAACGTTCCATCTATCCGGCAAACCGAATCATAACGTTCGTACAGAGGCCTTGCAGCAACCTCATGCCACAGATGAAATGGAAGGAGACAGCCCCATAGTCAATGTTTAGTGAGGACTGATCCAAAGTTGCATCGTTGGTTCATGCTTTTCCATCGAGTGTGCCGTCTGTGGTGTTTACTTGCTCATGTTGGAAGAGCACATGCTACAAGTGTTTGCTGTGCCACAGTTGGAACACTTTCAACCTCATGTCAAACCCAGCAGGACGGGGCACCACCCTACCGGACATTAAGTTTCCATAAGTTTATAGATGGAAAGTTTCCGGACCGGCGGATTGGACGATATGATCGGAGTCGGTGGCCGCCACGACCCCCTGACCTCACACCACTAGACTTCTTCCTGCGGTGTTTTGTAAGGGACCTGATGTACCGAACCAATGCAGAGACGTACAGGATCTGTAAGCACGCATTCGCAATGAATTTTAACATGTCAATCTGGAGATCTTGAATCGTACGTGCAGAGAAATGGAATTCTGGCTAGACATGATCGTTTTACTAAGAGTGTATACATTCATTAGAACGAAGGGGGAAACAAAACTTTGCGAGTCATCTTATCAAACGTTGAAAACCATTCGTTAATATCTAGTATAGTTTTAAGGATATAAAAGTCATAAATTGTTATGATAATTTATGGACACTTCGTTCTTCTCCCAGGTACCTTGGATGCCATGTAACCTGCCTCCCTACTCGCTGATAATTCTTCAAATTCTGAAACACATGTCACTCTCAAACAGGCTTTAATCAATGTGTAAAATTTTTTCAGTTTTCTTCCGCATAAAATTGTTCTTGAAAGTTGGTCTACCAATGATTACTTCCATCGTCCTCGTCACACCCGTCACCGAGCGTTTTCACCACCGAATCCAGAACAGAACCGTTTCAAGTACATTGATCTACATCAATTTCTGACTAGGGCCACTAGATTCCTAGATTAAATATCTCAAGTATATATACTGTAAAACAGTTATTTGGTTCGAAGTATGAAGATAGCACTGTCCGAGAAATGGAAACGTGAAATAGTTGGAAGATGACGTGATAACAGTCCTGAGGTGATTCTTTAAGGTCCTGGAAAGACAAAGTATAATACCACTTCTTTCACACTCTGAGAAGATAAAGTAAATACATAACTTGATTAAGGTCTGGGCCTCGAGTTAAAGGAATTAATAAGATTCCCAGGGAATCTGAGAAATCAGTAATTGCGGAATGCAGCCACGTAGACAAACACAAAATTAAATTGGATGAAAGTAAAATTTTGTCCCGCGTTCCTGCGTACGGCCATCCTGTGGTTGCAGAGGCAGTAGAAATTTTAGTGTGCGAGAACAGCTACAACCCGTACAGCTGCAATAATGTCGGTGGTTAATGCAAGTGAGGTCTCGTCACTGATTAGATACAGACAAAGCCACCGAGATGCATAATTTTCTTCTAGACCAGTAGCGTCACCAGTGCACATATTGACACAGTAGCTGGCAGCAAGACGTAACGAGGACCGAGGATTACACGTCGTCTATGGGCTATAGATGGCCAGATCAAAATTAGCCACGATAATCACTTTCTCAGACGAAGGCGATGGAGATGATCGTTCAAAACAGCGCAGTTTACTCTGATTTGACATGTCAAGAAAACCGGTTGCGTATTGTAGAAACAGAGTGCAAGAAACTTTGCTTTCAGAGTTTAGATATCATTAAAGATCGGTGTGCAATGTGACGTGATCGTATTACATATCATCCCGGACCAGCTACATAAGCCCTCCATGAGCCGGAATATCTGCCACAGGGAGTAGGTCGAAACGCACAGAGGTATAGTGTGCCAAGTCAATACGATCGCATGGGCGTAGCTTCGTTTCCTGGAGAGCTACTATCAGCGGACAGTGCAAGCGTAGCAGCAACTTTAAGTCCTCTCGGTTGGAGCGAATGTCGCGAATATTCCAATGAAGAAGTGCCATCGTGAGAAGAAAAGGAAAAAGGAGAAGCAAGAAGGGGTCACCTCGAAGGCTAAAGATGCAATGAGCATAAAAATGATTAAATAAAACTTCCAGGTAAATGTTACCGTTACTAAGCACGAAGAGAGGATGGTCCGAAAAAAATATGACTCAGGAAAATACGCAATATATAGTAACGTAAATAACAGGGTAGGAACAGTGCTCCATAGACTGAAGAATTGCCTCGCAACTGTTACCGACTTTCTGTCCTGTTCCATTTACGAATCGATCGAAAGGAAAACGTCTGACTGCCACTATACGCACCCCCATCCGTCTTATATTGTTTTCATTATGCCTTAACCAGAGATAGGGTAGCGACAGTAGATTCCTTCCAGTCTTCCTCGGATAAAATTTCTCTATGTCAGAGAAATAGGGTTTCGCAGGTCTTTTGTTGACTGCCTTCTCAGGATTTCAGTTAAGCTGGATGAAGATGTCGTAACTGAATAAACATGGAAACAAGGATAAACATGGGTCTTCAACACCAAATGGCCTAATATTATTATGTGAATGAGCTCGAAAGAATAAAAACAATTCTTCTTCGGGAAATACTTTAGTTACAGTTGGATGGTTCAAATGGCTCTGAGCACTATGGGACTTAACATCGGTGGTCATCAGTCCCCTAGAACTTAGAGCTACTTAAACCTAACTAACCTAAGGACATCACACACATCCATGCCCGAGGCAGGATTCGAACCTGCGACCGTAGCGGTCACGCGGTTCCAGACTGAAGCGCCTAGAACCGCACGGCCACACCGGCCGGCAGTTACAGTTGGACCTATATCATATCATTCTATCCTACTCCGTATAAGTAGAACGCAATTTATAGACACTGTCATCAGCAAGGGTGCAGAGTCAGTGGAACATACAAACGGCTCCTGCAGTCGATGATAGTGGAGTCCACGAAGTGAAAAATTAGCTGAAAGCAAAGTACAGAGTGTATCCAGTGTTGTAGTAAGTGTGCACAGCACACTCCAGGGAGGTGCCTGAACCATAAGTGTTAAATATGCAAGGTCAAAGCGTACTGAAAGCTTCTGATACTGACAAGAACTGCCAAAGAAGAATGGGGCCAAGGAATTTACGAAGCCCTGTAATATGTCCCTGGCGGCCTCTGCGAGAGAGCAGATGGAGTAAAGAATGGTGCAAATGGCTCTAAGCATTGTGGGACTTAACATCTGAGGTCTTCAGTCCCCTAGACTTAGAACTACTTATGTCCAACTAACCTAAGGATGAGAGGTGGCATGGGCCCCCTCTCATATTTCTATCTTACTCTGAGTAATTCGATTTTCCTCTCTAATTGCATGTGGTGAAAAGTCACTATTCCTTCACACGCGGACTTCCCATGCAGCGCCTCTCGTCACCCGGGTAGTCTGGTGAAAGGCAGGTTCTGCTGATCTTGAAAGGGTTAAGCCGACGGGTGTGAGGGAGACGATGCTTTCCTGACGCCAACATTGTCATAAGAGCGGGGGCGACATGCCCGCAGGGGCCTGACGGAGCGGCTGGGCTAGAGATTCCGTTACTTCGCAGTAACTTAGTGAAAATAGTTTCTGGCGGGCTACCAGCGAGGTGTGGGAATGACTTGTGTTCCCAGGCAGTCTTGGCGGGCAAATTCCAGCGTTTTCTGCAAAATCATAACTGTGATTGGCTTGCTCAGGGGATAGCTCCATGACGTAACAAAATCGGCGCAGAAATTGGCGGCAAGTATCTCCATTGGTGGAATAGTAGTGCATCAGCAATAGAGTGGAATTTTCCGCCGGTTTTCGAGTTTCTGATTGGGACATTTAACCACAACCACTGTCGTGGGGGCGGGAATGTTCTGTGTTCGGCGTGTACGGTTGCTCTGGTGGGAGTCGGCTCTCGCCTTTTGGTCGGAGTAGGTTACAAGACTGAGCTCTCGCTGTTCTGGACAGCCTGCCTTCCGTTGGCTGTCTAATATACTTTCATTTAATTGTAACTGTTTGACGAAGTTGCTGAAGTTTCGACTTCAACGTAACTTTCCGAGTACAGTTGGCAATTGAGCGTTCTGCATACAAGCGGGCCATGTTTTCCATCTTGAGCAGTTTTGGTTAAAGTTGACTGTATCGTTGTTACTGTGTGACTTCGTTTGTTAAAATCAATCACTGTATCGTCAGTGATTGTGTGGCGAGTCTTCTTCGTCCCCCTCAGAGGCACAATTGTATAGGAAGTCTTTCGTTTGGAACAACCAGACCAGGATAATTTGTTTTGGGCAATACTCGTGACATTATCATCACCATGACTGAATGTCAAAGCAACCAGTCATCGCTTCTGGTACGCCAGATTGTGTCCTTGCAGTTAAGAAGACAGCTTGGTAATGTATGTCCACAGCACTGGCAGATTAGGGAATTTTGCTCTGTGATAGTCAGAGCTCAGCAGAGCGCGCCTGTTCCCATATTTTCTTACATGGTTCTGTCTTGGGTGTTCATTGTCTGAGTTCTCGCTACTGTAACAGCAATTAATGTTGCGTTGGCTGGGTGTTTCTCTAAAGATTTGAGTTGCAAGGAACTGGCTCCACATACCACTTGGTCATAAACGTCACAAGCTAGTTTATGGACAACTTCACCTTCACAGCATTTATTTGAGTATCCAGTTTGACGCATTGTAAATGTTTCATGTGTTGTGTTTATTATTTTGAGTGTAGTCATAATAAATCAAATTGTTATTTTGGATAGAACTTTCATTCTGTAGATTGGTAGAGCAACCCTTTCATTTCTCACCACATTAATGAAACTTATTTATCAAATTAATTTCTATCAAAATGAATTTTTGCAGGTGCCAAACTCTTTTCTACTCCACTTGCAGAGTCGATTAGAGTCAGTTCGCGTTTCCTCTTAATCCATGTGCAACAGCAAAAGTCGGAATCAGAAAAGCGGGGGCTTAGAGCATCATTACCATATGAAGATTCTAGAAGAATTTAGTGTTAAATACACTGCTAGCTCTGGCACCTCGCAAGAACATCACACACATCCATGCCCGAAGCTGGATTCGAAGCTGCGACCATAGCAGCAGCGCGGTTCCTGACTGAAGTGCCTACAACCGCTCGGCCACAGCGGCCGGCAGACCGAGTAACTCTGATCTTTCCTCCATATCGCTAGTCAGCCTGGACGGGGAATCCGAACTACCATCGAATATTAAATCCACAGTGGCATTTTTGCCTGTATAGGGCATGATGCTATTATATTGATGCACATGCACATTCAACAGACACAGAAGGAAAAAAATCTCAGCACCAAAAAAATTATTAATGTAGGGTAATGAAATCTAAGGGGATGAATCTGTCTGGGTAACATATTTAAGTGATTTACATTGCAAGATCACAGCGTAATGTGAGCATGAGATAAGTCACTTCAAATGTGAAATGCTGGTACATTAAGAACTGCCGGCCGAAGTGGCCCAGAGGTTCTAGGGGCTACAGACTGGAACCACATAACCGCTACGGTCCCAGGTTTGAATCCTGTCTCGGGTGTGGATGTGTGCGATGTCCTTAGGTTTGTTAGGTTTAAGAGTTCTAAGTTCTAGGGGACTGATGACCTCAGAAGTTATGTCCCATGGTGCTCAGAGCCATTTGAACCATTTTTGAACATTAAGAACTGGTGTAACAGCCCGAATGTTGAACGCAAGCATGCAAACGTTCATCCATTGTGTTGTAATGGTGTCGGATGTCAGTTTGCGGAATAGAGTTCCCCGCCTGTTACACTTGGTCGGTCAACAGGGGCGGTTAATGTCGGCTGTAGAAAACGCTGGAGTTGTCCTCCGACGCTTTACCATATGTGCTCGATTGGAGGCGGATCCGGTGATCATGCAGGCCGAGCCAACATGTCGATACTAACACACGGCCATCACTGGCACCGAGGGAGAAGCAGCATTTATCAGCAAACACAACAGCCCTCTAAGATCCCCACCAATGAGCAGGGGCAGTGACCTGTGGTCAGTGGAATGCCGATATAGGGCGTCTGGTTCGGAGCTTTCCTTGAAGTAAGCGATTTACAACTGTGTTGTCAAGTGCTGCTCAAATTGCCGCTGCAGATACAGTACTATGCGACAGAGCCATAGGCCGAACACGATGGTCTTCCCTCTCGATAATGCCACGCCGCCGCATGGAGACCAGTCTTCTTGTGACTGTATATCCTCGTGACCACCGCTGCCTGCAGTCATGCACAGTGGCTATATTTCCACCAAGCCTTTCTGCAGTATCGTAGAAAGAACACTGTAATGCCACTACCTCGGACGAAAAATGAAAATCAAGAATTAGCTCCAAAATTCCCAAAGACTTCCCCAAAACATGTTCCAAATTCCATGAAAAATGAACAAATTTCCAGTTAACACTATTATTTGGATGTTAACCAGTAATTTATTAACATACGAAAGAAATATAGGATTCCAGTAAAGTCAAACTCAAAATTCAAAATCATAGTAAATCGCAAAATCATTATAATTAAAATTCGCAAAGTAGAACCAACGTTCCCCCAAAAAATTACTCCATGTGAGTACTCTTTGAGATTCGTGAGTAATGGCTAAGGATAATTAAATCCATTGTCACTACGTTACGAGAGTTAGCTGAAGCAGGTCATACTTCTGAATGCTCGTATTTGTAGGCGCAATTAAATAGTTTTTTTTCAGAATTGATTATTGCGATCTACTATGACGCAGTGAACCGATACTTCGACTTCAAATATTACGTTATTTGGAATTCAGATAGAGGACTTGCATATATTAGACAGAAGTGACTTTTAATTAGATAACCTGAAGTTAACACTATTTAGGAAGTGAACACAGATAGACAATTTCATTCGTAATAACTAATGGACTATGGAACTTGGCAATACTTACGAAGCATATGATTTATAATTTCCCCCAACACCTGGGAAAGCTTCTTCCTCACGGCTCTATTAGGAAGTGACTAATATTTTGTAATAAACCAGCATATCGTGTCAATTCATTCATTTATCATTCAAGTTTTATAATATTATTTATATAGATAAAGTGTTGCGATATTATTTGACTGAAGGGCTCGGCGCTTATATATTAGGAATTAATAACACTGTTAGGAGTGGTTATAGATTTGAGATTACAACCAGTCTATAGGGAATTTGGTGTCGCTCGAACTAATTTGAGCTTCTCATTAACATTTAAATAGCAACTGATAAACCATCGATTATAAACGATTTAATTACGACATTTGGTGAAGTAAATATCTCGCACAAGCCGCGAGTTCAGTTCATCAATGTTCCTTTTGTTACGTCGATACCGATACATAAGAAATAACAATCTCATTTCTCTACCGCTGAGTGTTAGCCAAGACCGAAGATCCGAAGGACGTTACCAGATCCAGCTTCTCGTAGTCCTTTTACACGACCTCGTTCAAGTTCAGTGAGGTGTTGATAACGGCTTATTTGTCACTTTAAAGGTATTCTTGAGGACCGTCAACTCACTACGTCCATTCTGAGGTAACCACGCTCACGAACGTTACAGCGCGTATTTAAAGTAAACTTGATTTGCACCCCAGTAGTAACGCTACTAGCGCCACTGTTATGCAACTGGTGCGAAGTGTGAATACGTAGACATCATCATTTTAGATGTAAAAGCACGCCTACCAACTTTCCTTTATGCGGCACAACTCCTTCTTAAAGTTGCGATTTTTTTCCGTGAATTAGATTATAATCCTACGTTACGACGATGGGGTATTGGACCAGATTGAACATAACGCATGATCAACCCAAACTTGACCACATGAGCGTAAAAGTTCAGTTAAGCCCTAGGTATCTCTTGTGAAACAAGGAGAGAAGCGAGTTATTTATTTACATTTTTCTGTGTGCTTTCGTAGTTTGATTACCATCTTATTTAATTAATAACACACCAGGAGTGTAGGAAGTTACATGTTAGCTTTCTCTGTGCGCTCTTACAGTTAATCCTTAAGGTAGTAGTACTGAGATGGATTGGATGTGTGCCTGCTGTGAGCTTACGTGCCTGCTTTAACCGGACGCAGAAAGGCCTACACAGTGCACGAACAGTTGAACAGGCTTTTGGCCGCGGTCAGCCTTCTCCAACGTGCTCCCTCGCGCTGTAGCGTGGAGCGCTGGCGGAAAAACTGGCATGCCGCATGACACACCTCGGGTTCTGCTGGTGTAGTTCACCGGCTATGCTCCCGAGACATTCCAGCCTACACGAAGCGGTGGATCCGCCATCATCGCAGGTTAAATGGCGGGTAGCTAACGTTCGCGTCGTTCGAGGCAGACTGAATAAGGATGCTGGCCGTCTGGCCTCGTCCATTCAACCTGTGGGTGGATAGACTGTCCCTCCTTCACCATGATCCGAGCAGCCATGCGTGAACAGGCGTCATTCCAAGTAGTAAGGACAGACTATCTTTTGAAATAGTTTTGAACAAGTTTTCCGAAAACTGTCTTGAGCTGCTCGAACAAGAGTCCACACACAATGGAAATATTTTAGACTTTGCAGCTACGAACAACCCTGACCTAAATGGCAATATAGAAACAGGGATTACTGACCTTGAAGTCATCATAGCGACGGTGGCTACTAAAGTTAATAAAACTATTAAGAAGCTTAGGAGAGTATTCCTGGTAGAAAGCTGTTGTAAGGATCCTACTCTCAGAATGAATGGAGACCATTTAGTTCTAATATGACGTAACTAATGAAACTTATCAATAAAGTTTAAACTGACTTTAAAGACCACTGTGAAGTATGTGCCGGGTAAGTGTATTAACAACGGAAAAGATCAACTATGGGTGAAACGGAGGGTGTTGCACTCTCAGTTAAAAAAAGAGTTGATCGGCGTAAGGTGGCAACAGAAGACAGCAAAAGAAAAGTGGAAGTTTTAAATTTCGCGTTTAAGAAATCATTCAGGCAGTCGTTGGACCGTCTCGCAGAATCCTTGTGTGGAGGATATAGTAATAGGCATCCCTCGCATAGAGAAGCAACTGAAAGAGTTGAAAACAAGTAAAACAAAAAATGGCTCTGAGCACTATGGGACTGAACTGAGGTCATCAGTCCCCTAGAACTTAGAACTACTTAAACCTAACTAACCTAAGGACATCATACACATCCACGCCCGAGGCAGGATTCGAACCTGCGACCGTAGCGGTCGCGCAGTTCCAGACTGTGGCGCCTAGAACTGCTCGGCCACTCTGGCCGGCCAAGTAAAACATCTCTGACTCCATCTGACCGACTGGTACAGCTACCTTATTAAGACTGTACTTGCACAAAACAGCCTTGGTTGCGAAAATATTATTGTAATTGTGCGCTTTGCCTTTGCAGGCATTAGATTATAATGGATTGACAATCATTCGTAAAACTATTATGTTGTGGAATAAGCATGCGTCCACACCGTGCTAGCCAGGGCATGTGCGTCTAATACAGACATGACGACAGAGGCAGGACCTGTCGCTGCACCTCTGCAGCTGCCGTCGTGCCCCAGTTATCTCTACGTAGACGTATGCCTATTCCGCAACATAATTACGTCTCCCAATCCATGATTATCTGATGACGGCCTGCAAAATGGTTGGTTCAAATGGCTCTGAGCACTATGGGACTTAACTTCTGTGGTCATCAGTCCCCTAGAACTTAGAACTACTTAAACCTAACTAACCTAAAGACATCACACACGTCCATGCCCGAGGCAGGATTCGGACCTGCGACCGCAGCAGTCCCGCGGTTCCGGACTGCGCGCCTAGAACCACTAGACCACCGCGGCCGACGGCCTGCAAAAGTGAAACACGTCATTAAAGCAATATTTTCGCAACCAAAACTGTTTCACTCAAGAAGTGAGATAAATAAGCTGCTAGGGTCTGAGGATACTCTGCGACATTCGCCGGTTAGGTTGCATTTGTCGTGGATCTCTCGCCTACTGCAAAGACCCAAATGACTGGAAGAAACTGCATGTAACTCGTGTCTATATTTTAGCCTGAGCAAGATACGGTAGTCACCAAGTTTCGTCAAAAGCGCTGGGTGAGTTCAGTCGTTTGTTCGCAAGAGGAGGCCGGCCATGTCTGAAACCACTAGGCCAGTCGGTGATTACAAAATCGAGACGCACGGCCTGCAATCTTTCTTAAACGATTTTACATATACTATTGGCAAAAAATTTAACTTTTGCTT
This sequence comes from Schistocerca piceifrons, assembly GCF_021461385.2. NCBI lineage: Eukaryota > Metazoa > Arthropoda > Insecta > Orthoptera > Acrididae > Schistocerca > Schistocerca piceifrons. The sequence continues at coordinate 426,860,996 of NC_060138.1, forward strand.
TACTTATAGCTTTACATGTCAGTTCATGATGACGTGCCCGTCATTTGCTTGATATTCAAAGTTATTTTGATATTTACGCGGAAGTAAGAGACTGCGTGAAATTCGTAAAAGTTTACAACGAGGAATAGAGGTCGCCATGATTTTGAGTTTTGGTACATATTACATAATATGTCGCCTTGAATGAAATTTAGCTAACATACTGAATTCTTTTTAGGCTTGGGTGGAGGTCTGTGTCTGCCACAAATCACGAGAAAACTAATATGACGTAGCTCACTAATTTGCGATCGCTCCGTGCCAGCCATAGAGCCAGAGTGAAATATCCACGACATTGCTCATTTTTCATAAACACTTTGAGATATGGAAACGAGAATTTGGCATATGATAGCACGCAAGGAGGAGAGTAATTTGCCATAGGATTATTACGCAAAACATCATTATCTACTGTATTATTCCATTAACTACAGATCTATGCTGCACATAGTGTGCTGTAGGAGTAATTTCAACATACTCAATTAAAATACCTAAACGTTCATTATTACCTTGATTTCCCTTGCTTGTGTTTGTCTTATTTTTTTATATTTTCTTTTTAAATTTTACATTCGGGTATTTGTTTTTAGTTTACCACAACTATATTTTGTTAATTCTAGATGCTAAGAACGAGGGTCACTCCAAAAGAAATGTACAGTGTTTTCGTAAAAATATAGTTTTTATTCTGCATGTGTGAAAGTTTTACAGTGTATAGATAAGTCCTTCCCGCTTGTTTTCAAACGTAGTTCAACCTGTTCCCGTGAGCGGCACCATCACAGCATGTCTTCAAGATGGCAGCTACACTTGACGTTCGTCAGAAGCAACGCGCTGTCATGCAATTCCTGTGCTGTGAAAACGAGACTGTGGGAAACATCCACAAGAGGTTGAAAAAGGTGTATGGAAATGCTGCTGTCGATCGCAGTACGGTTAGTCGGTGGGCAAGCAGGTTACGCGATGAAAACGGGCAGGGCAATATTGAGGATTGTCCTCGCAGCGGAAGTACCCGTACTGCACACACTCCTGACAATGTGCAGAAAGTTAACGAATTGGTGACTGCTGACAGACGCATCACAGTCAACGAATTGTCACGCTACGTTGGGACAGGCGAGGGACGTGTTTGCACAGTACTGAAAGTGTTGGCGTTAAAAAAGGTTTGTGCCAGGTGTGTTCCCAGGATATTGACAGTGGCTCAAGAAACAAGAAAAACGGTATGCAGCGAACTTTTGGAACAGTACGAGAATGGTGGAGATGAATTCCTTGGAAGAATTGTGACTGACGATGAAACATGGCTCCATCATTATTCACCAGATATGAAAAAGCCATCAATGGGGTGGCATGAAGCAAATTCACCCAAGGAAAAAAAAATTCAAAACCACACGTTCTGCTGGAAAAGTTATGGCTACAGTGTTTTTCGATTCCGAAGGACTCTTGCTTATGGACATCATGCCAAGTGGAACTACCATAAATTCTGATGCATATGTGACGACACTGAAGAAACTTCAAGTTCGACTGAGTCGTGTTCGATCACATCGGCAAAAGCAGGATGTCTTGCTGTTGCACGACAATGCACGGCCACATGTCAGTCAAACAACCACGGAATCGATCACAAAACTCTGATGGACAACACTGAAACACCCACCTTACAGTCCTGACCTGTCTCCATGTGACTATCATCTCTTTAGGAAATTGAAAGACTCTCTTCGTGGAACAAGGTTTGAAGAACATGACTCCCTTGTGCACGCTCCAAACAGTGGCTCCAACAGGTTGGTCCAGAATTTTACCGTGCGGGTATACAGATGCTGGTTCCAAAATGGCGTAAGGCAGTTGAGAGGGATGGAAATTATGTGGAGAAATGAAAATATTGTTCCTAAAGGATGTATCTACACACTGTAAAACTTTCAGACATGTAGAATAAAAGATGGATTTAAAAAAAATAGTGTGCAATTCTTTTGGAGTGACCCTCGTAACGTGTTATTATGATACAAAATCATTACAGTTACGAAAAGCTGCGAAGAAATGCTTAAAACATAATGTTTTTTACACCATGCACATAAAATTAAAAGAAATTTGATCTCATTATACAAATGACGCACAACTATTTTTTTCTTTTTTTTTTATTCGTCACTCTTCTGACTGGCTTCCGGCCCAGCACGAACTCCTCTCCTGTGCCAGCCTTTCCGTCTAGAGAGGCACTTGCCACCTTCGTCTCAGTTAACATGTTGATGTACACCGATCTCTGTCTTGCTTTACGGCTTTTACCCTCTACATTTGTCTTCAGTACCACGGACGTTATTCCATGCTGTCTCAGCAAATGTCCTATCATCCTGTCTCTTCCTGTCATCTGTGTTTCCCATATATTCTTTTCCTCACTGAATTGTCAGAGAACCCCCTCTTTCATTACTTTAGCAAACTACCTGATTTTCAACATTCTTTGGTAGCACCACATCTAAAATGTAACAATTGTCTTCGGATCAGGTCTCTCTACTGTCTGTTTACCACTACCATACATTTTTTAAACGTATTTTATCAGAAATTTTTTCTTCAAATGAAGGACCATATATTTTACTAGTAGATTTCTTTGGTACAGAAACGCCTTTTCGCTAGAGGTACACCGGTTTATATGTTCTCCTTGCTTCATCCGTCATGGGTTATTTTGCTGCCTAAGTGGCAGAAATCCTTAACTTCGTCTACTTCGTGATCATCACGTCTGATGTTACGTTTCTTGCTGTTCTAATCTCTGCTACGTCTCGTTGGTTTCGTCTTTTTTCGATTTACTCTCAGTCTGTAATCCTTACTTATTAGACTGTTCATTCCATTAAACGCATTACGTAAGAAAGAAAAGTCATATGCGAATCTTATCACTGACTTCCTTTCACCTTGAATTTTAATCTCTCTCTTGAATCATTCTCTTATTTCTATCATGGCTTCTTCGATATATAGATCGAATAGTAGGGGCGAAAGGCTAGATTCCTGTCTTACACCCTTTTTTATCGTAGCACTTCATTCTTGGCCTTCCAGCCTCATCGTTCTGTCTAGTTTCTTGTACGTTTTGTATATTACCAGCTTTCCCTATAATTTACCCCTATTTTTCTCATAAATTCGAACATTTCACAATGTTTTACATTGTAAAGCGCTTTATACAGGTAGAAAAAATTCTACAAACGTTTCTATTCTGGCTTGGTTCCATTATCAACCACATCAGAGTTTCCTCTCTGGTGCTTTCGCATTTTGTAAAGTCAAACTGACAGTAATGTAACATATTCTCAAATTTTTCCAATCTTCTCAATATTAGTTTTCTCTGCAACATGGATGCATGAGCTGTAAATATTCTCGCACGTGTTGGCTGCTGCTGGTAGTAGCACAATGACAGCACCAACCCACTCTACACTGTGGCCAAACGTATTCAAGATGACGGATCCAAGATGGCGGCCATAGTTGTGGCAACATTGCAGTGATTACATGGCAGGAAATTCAAATTTTGGCAGGAAATAGGTCAATTTGGTTACCTCCTGTAACCTAAGTCCTTCCCTCCTATTCCCACCCCTCCCCTTATCCCTCCCATCCCTCCCCATCTGAAAGCTGACTGGACTCTTCGATACGGTGAACATAGGTCTTTATTTTGTATGCATTGTTTATTTAAATAATTTGAGTTGTCAGAGGCAGTAGCTCTATCCTCTGTGTTCACCTTGAGGTCCAGAGGCCAACTGACCTAGTTCACAGCACCACCATGAGAGGATGTTGTGGTTCTACCCCCCCCCCCCCTCCCCCCAAACCACTCCTGTAATATAATCAAAGATGGTGGCCTGGGGAAAAATGGCGGGCTCAGTCTGTGTCTAGCTGCTGCAGTAGGAGAACATAATTGTTTACTGTATGTACTACGTGTTCAATGTATGAGATGTCTGTGATGGAGAAAGAGGAGTTTAATGGGTACATTAGTTGTAATAATTCAGCTGAGGACTGACTCGATAGCCACCTGCATAACGTTTGGAAAGCAGTATTTGGTGAATTTTGGGAGGAAGGCAAATGTGGTTCATAAAATAATGAAGATTCAGCAGGGTGGGGCTAAGTTATACTTCAGAATTCATGTTGATAAATGCATGTGCTGTAACTGTAGATCATTCGATAAAAGTCCAGTCAGTCTTCGTAAGTGCAAGGGGTAAGACGTTCACTACAGTGCATACGCGCTTTTCGCCCCAGAGGCCATGTGCCAGGCTGTTGGCACCATCATGTGGTAGCTGGAGGGGCAGCTGTATACTTCCTGTCATGTTGGAAAAAACCCCACCTTCCTCCTTCCCATACCTGGCACATGGATACCATTTGTCATTGAACACGATTTGCTTTGGAAGTTATTACGTCTGATGTTAAGCAATGTGCGGGATACTGTAACATACAAGACTTGGAGATGTTGCAGGAACTAAATGTAACACTCCCCAAAGAGAGAGACAGAAAGAGAGTGTGTGTAGTGAGAGAGAGAGAGAGAGAGAGAGAGCTTTGCAGATAACGCAAGAATATTTAAACAATTTGTGATGTAATTACGCATTATACTCTGAGGAATACCATCACCACCACATTTGGACACGGATTCAAAAAAGGATAGCAACCACTTGTGAAACCATCCTTGAGACACTTCGCGTGTTTTTGTGGGAAATACCCTTCCGTTTGAGCATGAGCTTCTTCAGGAGTTACTAAATCGAACTGAATATGTCTCTAAATACGTTTAAGAAAAGATCGCTACACAGTAGTCAGCTTCAGTTTTGCAGTGTATGCCGCCACACAGACCCTAAAAATATCACCGCACATTTGTGAAACGTCTCAGTCTTCCTCTACTACTCTGGAATATTTGTCTACATAAACAAATCAGGTAAAGTGTTTAACGCCTCAACGCATTTGCAAATAATACTGTAAATAATTTTTTTGAGATACGCTCGCACACAAAACACTGCACTGTCTTTCCCAGTGCACATAATACATTACGGCAAAATACGCTCGGAAAAATACGTCACGCATGAATCTCGTTTAAAAATTGGAACTAAAATAAATCAGCGCTAATAGACTGCGTTGAAACTCTGAAGACGATCCTACATCACATGAAAAAATATTTGTTAAATACGCTATCACAGTAGTTTGCTACTCGAGGCACGGTGATAACTCAGGACCCGCAAAGTGGCGGCGCTTCGATCAGTGGCCGCAGCTCGCCACAGAGTGAAGGGCCGACTGGATGCGAGGTTTTCTAAGTGGATCCACGAGCGCGCGGAAGCCATGGCCGGGAAGACCAGCACCAACTTGTCCTGTGTGCTCAGACCAGCATTCATCAATAGGTGGGATGGAATGCTGCACTCCTATTGGCTCCTGAAAATACTGTTCGGGACTTTCCATCAACCACCCTTCCTAATGGGTTTTTGCGAAATCTGTGTGTCTGTATAAATACCAACATTCCATTTCCGGTCTCATTCTGCCAGCGTCAATTCGCTAGTGTTGTCCTTTTCGTTATGTGTGCATCTGTTTCTTGTTGAAATTAAAGCGTTCGGCGACATCGAACACCATGCAGCTAGCAGCAAACGACCACTTTTAGAAGAATGATATGATCTGCCATGTAAGTAAATAATTTAGTTTCGTAAATCTGAAATTATGATGTCGAAATTGGGGAACAAATTTAGTGTGTTAAAGAATCATCCTCGGTTCTTTTCGGTTTTGACACTGCGACTACAGGATTACTCGACTGCGAGGGTAGATGGGAGAAGAAGGAGGAGACTGAGACACAGCAAATTCTCCCGGTCAAGGTCCAGCGTCCTGCGCAAAGCCTGCAACTATAGCTCCCATGTCAGTATTTAAAGAAAATGTTTCTCGGTAGTTGGTAATTGGTTTTGTATCTTTGGTTTATTTCTTATTTCATACTTTTTGCTACAGCTCGCATGGTGAAAATGCAGCTCGAGATGGAGGCAGTGCTGGAGGATGAAAAAAATGGAGGAGCCACATGCCGTGGAACAGCCTCCAGCAGCGAATATGTAGCTCCAACAGTCGCATAAGTATAGAAAAAAGAAATATCTATGTAGTAGTAGCTATATAATTCAAATAAAAACTTTGTTTCATCTTGCTGAAGCAACAAGTCTAGAGAGATTAGAACTCCTAGATAGGCAGCTGGAGGCTAATTACCAACTGCAGTCTCTGGAACACACTGGGACAGCAGAGCAGTAAGTGTTAGTGGAAAATAAAGAATTCTTATTTTGTTCTTTTGTTTGCGTCTGTACTATAGAAGGTTCTTCTTCCTCTCCTTCCTCTTCGCTAACAGATCTGTACATATATCTTTTTGTTGTTGCAGACGAGATCGGTTGGAGGCGTTCTGACGAGGATGAGATACCAGAATGGTCAGGGAAATGGTCGTAGATGAAGAGCTGCAAAGGCATTGTGACCTGGCCCTTTCAGAAAAAAATGTTCAAATGTGTGTGAAATCTTATGAGACTTGACTGCTAAGGTCATCAGTCCCAAAGCTTACGCACTGCTTAACCTAAATTATCCTAAGGACGAACACACACACACCCATGCCCGAGGGAGGACTCGAACCTCCGCCCTTTTAGAGGATGAGTTTCCTGAAGGGGTGATAGAGATACCTGCCATTGTCGATAAAATGGTGACGCCGTGCACCAAGAGTGTGAAAGATATTTACTCACTCTGCTAACAGAAAATCAGTGTTCCTTCTTTTCTTACAGCAGCAGCACACATTGTCTAGACGTTGTGATTCATTGTGTTCATTATTCTTTCTCTGTTCTGGATCATCGCAACCGCTCTTCCCCCCCCCCCCCCCCCCATCAAACTTGCCTCTGCCATTGAAAAGACAGGTCTTCAATATCTTTGACGTGGGGGCGAAGGGGGATGGCGTGATACCGCGGAGGACCGAATACTACATCTGGACATCCATACACATGTCTATGGTCCACTAAATAGAGGGTCTAGTTATATCAAACTCCCTATGGATTGCTAACAAGCAGGCATGCATTAATGTCGAAAATAGAAAGGATCAGGCTCGTTTTGCATAGTCAGTACAGGCTTGTGAGAGAAATTACAATTATAGAGATACTCCTGAGCGACCCGGTACATGCCACGTAGGTGATTATATGCCTGGGTGTTATAACTTTGATGGTACTGAGTTCCCCGCCAAGATCCACGACATACTTAAATTAGCGGAGCACAATACTGGATTATCGGTTCATGTTTATGGTCTGGAGAAGAAAAGCAAGTCAGATGAGCAGGACAAGTATATAGTAGACGGCTCCCTCCATTTCTCAAAGTTTTCTGGTGAGTCTGAGATGCATGCAAACATGCTGCTCTTCTCTGATGGTGATAATTATCATTATGTTTGGATCAAAGACGTGTCCTCACTCCTATACTCTCAGTTGAGTGAACATGAACATAAAAGGCATATTTTCTTAAGGTGCTTGAATTATTTTCCCTCAGATAATTTATTAGCATCACATCTGGTATATTTCACCGCCAGGAGCGATGCCCTTTTGTAGTGCACACCAACTTTGAATACCTCCTCGCTCCTGTGACCCACTGTAAAGATGATCCCACGAACTCACATATCACCTTTAAAGGAAAACATGTACCATATGCGGCAGCGTAGCAAAGTGTTTCGATTCTTAACTACTAGAAATCGTATGTCAGGGATAATCCTGCGGCTTGGCTGCTCACTGAGATCGAAAACCTTTCATGGGAAGTTGATAACCTTTACAGAGACAGCGTTTTCACGACCAAATCGAAGGAGAATGAAGATTTGTACATAATGCTATTAAATGTCATATCTGTGGGCTGACGTTAGATAGAAAAATGGAAAATCCTCGTAGGGACCACTGTCATCTTACGGCAAAGATCCATGGCGCAGATGACAATATGTGCAATAAAAAGTACCAGCTACTAAGGCACGTACCCGTTTTCTTCCATAACTTAAGCTGGTATGACGCTCACTTCCTTATTGGGCACTTGGCTGAATCCGGTTGAGAGAAAAATCGGGTCAGAGTCCTACCTGAGACCGTCGAGAAATACCTATCATTCTCCGAACTAATGAAGCCAAGAATTATTGGCTCTGAGCACTATGGGACTTAACATCTGAAGTCATCAGTCCCCTAGAACTTAGAACTACTTAAACCTAACTAACCTAAAGACATCACACACATCCATGCCCGAGGCAGGATTCGAACCTGCGACTGTAGCGGTCGCGCGGTTCCAAACTGAAGCGCCTAGAACCGCACGGCCACTCCGGCTGGCCAAGAATTATTCTCCGCTCCCTTAATTCACTACGTTTTACGCAGCCGTCACTCCAGAAAGTCGTTGAAACTCAACCTCAGGAGATATGAATATACCTCAAGCTGCATTTGCCGACGAAGAAAAGTTTCGACTTGTGACTAGAAAGGGGGTTTTCGCATATGATTATGTAGATAGCATGGCAACACTCGATGGAACCAGGCTACCCGGCATAACTGCATTCTCGAACAATGTTTTAGGCGATACCATAAGGGATGTAGAGTATGAGCCTCTCTTGAATATCTGGCGAGAATTCAATATATCTCTCTGGGAGAATACACATGGCTTTACCTGGATACTTGCGGATGTTTTCCAGAGTCTATGTATGACCACATACTCTCTGGATTCCACCTTTTATTGCACTTCATCTAGGTTGTCTTGGGATGCAATGCTCAGGAAAACGAAGTGCAGCATCTAATTATTGACTGATGCTTAAATGTTTCTTTTCTTTGAGCGAGGAATCGGTGGAGAACTTTGCCAATGTGTCCATAGACATGCAAAGGCGAATAACCAACAGTTGAGTGACAGGTCCCACGAATCCCTTGATTTCAGTTACATAATGTACTTGGATGTATATAACTTATACGGCCACACCAAGTAGCAATTATAGAGAATTGGTGAGTTTCGATGGATGCCCGAAGACAAACGCAAGGGATTTGGTGTAAAAATCATGAAGGACAGACAACTGACTCTGATGTAGGGTATGTGGTGGAGGCACAACTCACATACCCTATTAATTTGCATGATTCACACGGTGATAAGCCACTGTGTACAGAGCAACTAGTTCCGCAAAGAGGTCTCATCCCAAAACTAATGATAACGCTGGGGAACAAGGGGAGATACTTTATTCATCATCGAAATCTCCAGCAGTGTCTCAGCTTGTGGATGGAGCTGGTTAGAACCACCAGAGCTATCTCCTTCAAGCAGTCCCCCTGGCTGAAAAAGTATATTGAACTGAATATGAGACAGAGAGCTTCTCCGAGATTTTTATAAATTAATGAATAATTCAATTCAATGGAGAATTTAAGGGAACGATCTGAAAATTTGATAAGAACCGAATGGATGGTAGTTATGGCCTAATTTTAAGTGGGTCACAAAATTAAATAAGAACTTTGTTTCTTTGGTGATGGCGAAGTCTATAGTAGACTTTACGAAACCTATTTATGTGGGGATGTGCACAGTAGACCTACTCAAACTCCACATGCACCCCTTTCATTATGATTTCGAAAACTCATTTCGCAAATCCTAAATTACTTGATATGAATACAGATTGCTGCATCTGTTGGGTGAAGAACTGCAATCCATATGAAGTAATGAGGTACCATATTACGAATTCGTCACATTCTCACACACGGTCAATAATCCTTGTGGAATTGTTCTATGGAACAAGAAGGTTATCTACTTTATGACAAACGAGGTGAACAGACTGCTGATTGTGAAGTTTGTATGTCTGAGATCAAAAATGTATGCATATCGCATGTTGGAAGGTGCCACCCAGAAACAGGCTAAGGGTGTGTGTCATATAGCATCAAGAACCCTCTATATTGCAGACTATTTGCGGTGCCTGTACAGTGGAGTCCGCGGTGCTGCACCATAGCCACCGCATATGGTACAGCAAACTAATATTCGCTCTAGAGGGCATGAGGTGTACACTGCTCTGCAATCTAAAATCGGACTGCCATCCCATGATGATAAAAGGGTCATTTGTGATGATGGGGCTGAAACTCTCCTTTACTCATACTACTCACTTGTAGTGAGAGAAGGAGGTGGGAACTCTGATTGTGAGACAATGAGTGAGTGAGACAGAGAGAGAGAGAGAGAGAGAGAGAGAGTCTCCAGAGTAGCAATATGACCTTTTTATCATAGCATAATTAATTTTGTATGTATGTATGTATGCATGTGTGTGAGTGTGTGTGTGTGTGTGTGTGTGTGTGTGTGTGTGTGTGTGTGTGACATGTAAATATTTATATGTCCTATGTACAGAAGTAAGGCAATGGCCTTGCTGCACCGGATACACCGGTTCCCTTGAGATCACCGAAGCTAAGCTCTAACGGGCGTGGTCGGCACTTGGAGGGGTGACCGTCCAGGCCGCCATGCACTGTTGCCATTTTTCAGGGTGCACTCAGCATCGTGATGCCAACTGAGGAGCTACTCGACCGAATAGTAGCGGCTTCGGCCAAGAATACCATCATAATGACTGGGAGAACGGTGTGCTAACCCCACGCCCCTCCTATCCGCATCCTCCACTGAGGATGACACGGCAGTCGAATGGTCCCGGTAGGCCGCTCGTGACCTGAAGCCGGGGTGCTTTATTTATTTTTGCACACAAGTATACTCTCTCTCTCTCTCTCTCTCTCTCTCTCACACACACACACACACACACACACACACACACAAACACACCATGTGTGAAAAAAGAATATATATATGCATACCATGTGTGAAAAAATATTTTAAAAAAGTTTAGAAAGAGCATAAACAAAAAAATATATTTATATTTATTTAAAAAATCATAAAGAGAAAGAAATTTATATGTTTATTCATGTGTGTATTTATATATCTACACACCATGCGCTTCTTCTAAATAGAATAGTTTGTAAGTTTCTCTCGTGCCGCTAGCCCTCCAAGTCAATTAGTTTTTAAGTGTATATGTCTACATAGCTCACAGTCCATCAGAATTATCATTGTAAGAATCTTTGCTGTATTAGCTGTGGAAATTAGTTTCAAAGTGTGCACAGTCTATCAGAATTACTGTAAAAGCTATGCTACCCATACTGTGGAATTTGGTTGTAGTAGTAAGAAAAAGGTATCTGCGTTACTTTTTAGCGTAGATTTATATATCGGGAAAAATTGTACACATTCTCATCCAGTGCTACAGGAAAACCCACTGTAAAATACTCGTATATGACAGATCAGCGTTACTACTGGCAGTCTCGTAAGGTGACATACGGCCAGGAGAGCTGTGTGATAACTACATGCCCCTCCATTTCAGCATTCTTTGACGCCTATGGGCTGAGGATGACACATCGGCCGGATGTCACACTTAGTCCTTCTTGTTCGAGCAGAGTTTAGTTTTTTAGAATTACTGTTGCAGCCTGTGAGCTAAAAGTATCTCCGCATTGGAATATCAGAGTCAAATTGTGCCTCAGGATCAATATTGTGCCTCAAGAACTGAACTGTACCTCAAGAACTGAATTGTAATATCAAGAACTGAACTGTGTTTATGTGAACTGAGTAAACGAAAAAAATTCATTACCGTACATCTATATTGTTGTTATACGTATCATATATATATATATATATATATATATATATATATATATATGTGTGTGTGTGTGTGTGTGTGTATGTGTGTGTGGCCGGCCGCGGTGGTCTAGCGGTTCTAGGCGCTCAGTCCGGAACCGCGCGACCGCTACGGTCGCAGGTTCGAATCCTGCCTCGGGCATGGATGTGTGTGATGTCCTTAGGTTAGTTAGGTTTAAGTAGTTCTAAGTTCTAGGGGACTGATGACCACAGATGTTAAGTCCCATAGTGCTCAGAGCCATTTGAGACATATTTGTGTGTGTGTGTGTGTGTGTGTGTGTGTGTGTGTGTGTGTGTGTGTGTGTTTGTGTACAATACAAATGACGTTAGTTATCCTGAAATGAATGCTGTTAAGGAAGTGAAGTTTAAGACCAAGATTAACAAAACGTATAGAATGTATTACACCTATTGAACAGTATGAATTGGGTTATAACAGCAGGAGGCACATGGCGGCGTTCGCTTCCAAAGACATAGAGCGAACATGTCTAAAATTATATCTCCTGTACTTAAAGAAAACCACAGACTTTGGACGAAATTTTGTACTATCGAAGTAGGAACAGGACGAAGAGAAATCATTCACATTTTATGAGGTAAAAATTCATATATTTCTCATCCAACTTAAAAGTATTTCTTTTCATTTTCATAAGCAGACACAGCAACACTGCCATCACACTTCTGCTTCTTGAGTCATTGGCGAGCAGGACACCTGTAGAATTCGAGGTCTTGAATAGCAGCAAACTTGAAGATTAGACACATCCGTGAGATCTACTCCTTCCTCTTCACCTAGGTGACGGTAAAAAGTGAACATTTGTGGTAAGAACTTATGGGACCAAACTGCTCAGATCGTCAGTTCCTAAGCTTACACACTACTTAAACTAACTTACGCTAAGGACAATACACACACCCATGCCCGAGGGAGGACTCGAACCTCCAATGTGGAGAGCAGTGCGGACCGTGATAAAGCGCCTTTGACCGCGCGGCTACACTGCGTGGCATAGACGATGGTATACGTGTGGTCGAATAGTAGAAGCGACACCACCTTATCTTTATACAGCATGCCAGGATCATCACAGTGAATTCCATTGAAGAAATGTATTAACCACTTTGGACTCTTCCATGTTTTAGCGCAAACTGCGTCCGTGAAAGACCTCGAGGGTGCAGTGTTTGCTGAGAATGTCTCTATAAACCGGCATCTTCTGTTTACGCTACATCTTTAAATATGAACCGTCTACGCTCATCATCATAGAAACCCTATCTGGAATCATGTTCACACCTTGAGATGCCGTTGTGAAATACTCTGGGTACTGCGAGCACCTGTTCATCTACACAACTCATTGCACAACATCAGTAGCCAGCAGTAATTAATCGCACGGTCATGTGGAACTAGAGCAAACGCTGCCATGTGTTCGTATATCTGAAACTCTTGACTTAACTGTCTCTTTCTGTTTTGAGCGGTCTACTACGATGATCTGTGATAGCTCCCTGAATTTCCAGAAACTGAGTAGACACCCTCCTCCTTCTTCTTCAGCATTTTCATAGTAAGAGGCACGAAACTTCGCACACATGTCATGTGTGAGACTGTATATATTTTCATCCACTGCATGTGTACAGTGTCATATGGGTAGAATTCTGAATTCAAATAGACTCTGGCATTAGTTAACGAGCAGTTTTTGAATACAGTGGAATCATTTGCTATATTCACCCTTCTATCAGTCTTAAACGCAAATATGATGAATGTTGGCGTCTCTGGCTGCGAAGAGATTTTCATAGCCCATGTTTGTCTGCTTGCAGTCGGTAGCATTGTGTATTAAAAAACCTCCAAAGAGCGGAATGTTAGGTATGTACAGGAGTTCAGATTTTTTAAAAGCTTCAAACGCTGCTCGTCTAATACACTGTTGTGAGGCAATTTCCATATTATCTTGCTGATTGTGAATATATTATCTCTTTGAGCTCCTTGAATATACGAATTATTATCCGTCGTACTTCGTACCAGAATGAGCTCCTGTTCAGCATTCATAATAATCTGCTACATTTCCTTATGAGTAGCCCATAAGCATTTTTAGAGGTACGTACGAGGGCGTTTGTAGTCTGCGACTGTTCTATCCTCCGGATCGTCTATGAAACGTCCCGCATTTCCTAAACCATCCAAATCCTTGTGTGACGCAGAAAAGTATGTTTTAAGGGTTGATTTTATGCCGACATTGTGTGTACGGTCGATCTCAAATCCACTGAGTCATAGCGTTTTTCTTGAAACAGGAATGGTAAGGCGTTACGTGTAAGGATGGATCCTACTGTAGCCCTGCCAACGTTTTTCTTGAATGATCCCTTCAGATATGTGAAACTCTTGGATGGAAGCATAAGCACGTCTTGGTGTTGGATGACAATCCTAATTTCACCATCCTTGTTAAATGTGGTTGAAGCATAAAGTTTATGCGAGATGTGTTCCTGATGTGCAACTCGCTCATCATACCCGACTGGTTATACCGACTGAGGACGTCATTGCAACGTTTCAAACAAACTGATTTAAGAAACTCGTTGTTCGCACATGTTACTGTTTTTCGGTTCGACAGCAAAGTTTTTTGCCGCACGGCACTGTCTTAGATGTAATTGTACAATGATTTCTCCGCCACGAAAGTCAACAAGTTGATTATTCTGGTTCACAACTCGCAACTCTAAATATTCCAGTGTCTGAACTGTCACTGGAAGATGTATTGCATAGGTGGAAGTCTCAAAAATCTTATACCCTACCCCAACTGAGGGGAACAATCCGTAAATAGTACGAATCAGACTGTCGTTGAGATAGGATTTCGTTGCAATGTTACACTGGACTCGGATTGTGTTGACAGATAGTATGTCCATAGTCTGACGTGACTTGTAAAATTTACTACGATCCTTCTTCAACTCCTGTCGTTTTGTGAAACCCATTAGGCGCCCTATTTAATCTTTCTGGTTAAAGTCAATCGTTTCAATCACCGTCCTTATTTCAGATTTCAGTGTATTAATGTTTGCACGTAGCTCAATAACTTTCCCAGACTGTTTTAAGACTTCGTTTCAATCGTCGATATGCATGCACCAGGTTCTATTTCCACAATTTCTTTTTCACCATCAGTATCCAGACGCTGTTTGTTGTTAGTCTTCTGAGTGGTTACGTGCGTGTCTCCCATGCAGAGAGCCCAGGTTCGACTCCCGGCTGTGTTGGAGATTTTCTCCTCTCGTGGACTGGGTGGTGTGTTGTCCTGAGCAACATTTCATCCTCATCATCGGCACCGAAGTTGCCCAGAGTGGCGTCGACTGAAATAAAATACGTTTGCTTAAAATACACGCTGCAACCGTTGTGAGCGTAGTTGCCTTTGAGACTGGACTTGGTGAGTTGATCTTAGTCTAGAATACATTAAAGGCGGCACCTCACTGTCTCCACGAGGTCGCGTAACAGGGCTACAAGAAGCTGAATGTCTCTTCTGCGATATTGCAGAAAGACTGCAGGAATATAGCCACTGTACATGACTGCTGGCAGCGGAGGTCATGAGAATACAGGGCTTACCGGGAGAGGTGGCACAGTAGTTCGCACACTAGATTCGCATTCGGAAGGTCGATGTTCAAACCCGCATCCTGCCATCCAGATTTAGAATTTCCGTGGTTTCCCTAAATCGCTCAAGGCAGGAAATGGCACGGCCATCCGTGACAAAATTCGAGCTTGTGCTCTGTCTATAACGACCTCTATGTCGACTGGACGTTAAATTCAAACTTTCTTCCTTCACGACCGGGCTCTGGATGGCCATGTGGAACTGCCGAGCGCGAGGACCATCGTGTTTGGCGTATGGCTGTGGCGCATCGTACTACATCTGCAGTAGCAGTTTGAGCAGCAGTTGACATCACAGTGACATAACGAACTGTAACAAATCATCTGCTTCGTGGACAGCTCCGGGTCAGACGCCCTACAACATGCAATCCACTGGCCCCAAACCATCGCCACTTGCGACTTCACTGGTGTCAAAAGAGGTCCGCTGGAAGGCTGGGTGAAGGTCTGTGGCGTTTCCTGATGAAAAATGGCTCCACCTCGGCGCCAGTGATGGCTGTATGTTGGTTAGAAGGAAATCACTTGGGGGCCTGAAACCAACCTGTCTCTGTGCTAGACACAATGGACCTACATCTGGATTTACGGTCTGGCGTGCGATTTCGTACCGCAGCAAGAGCACTTTCATGCTCATCCCACACCCCGTGTTTGCAAAATTGTACGTCGGTCTGGTGATTCGACATTTTATGCTGCCATTCATTAACCGCATTCCACGGGATGTTTTGCAACAGCTAACCCACATGCTACTGTTGGAACTGAACATGCGCTGTAGTCTGTCGACATGTTGCCTTGGACTGCACGATCACCACATCTGTCTCCAATCGAGCACTTGTAGGACATCATCAAATGACGACTGAAAAAAAAATGGCTCTGAGCATTATGCGACTTAACATCTGAGGTCATCAGTCCCCTACAACCTAGAACTACTTAAACCTAAGTAACCTAAGGACATCACACACATCCATGCCCGAGATAGGATTCGAACCTGCGACCATAGCAGTCACGCGGTTCCGGACTTAAGAGCCTTGAAGCGCTCGGCCACAGCGGCCGGTCATCGACGACTCTAGCGTCATCTACAAATAGCATTAACCGTCACAGTATTGGCCGAACAAGTTGAACAGGCATGGGACTTCATCTAGGAATGTCACATTCGGAAAGTGCACAGCACAATACATGCAAGTTAGCTCATTCTGTTGGTTACACTGGTTATTAATGTACCAACGTTTCACATTTACAACGGTTTGTCCCTCGCCCTTACATTAACCTGTTATCTTCCAGTGTTACTTAAATGTGTAGCCCAGACAAATATATTGCGAAACTTCAATACTCTACATTAATTATTTCTTATTGTTGTGATTTTATTCGGTCAGTGTATTTTGGAAAGAAGAACAGACAGTTATTGTCGCTTTACTCAATAAGGTCAGTGACCAATGAAAAGCAGTCAGATTGTGTAAAGCCACAGTAGCAGCAAGCCTCGCTTTTGAAACGGAATTATTCCTCTCTAACTACACCGTGCAGATGTAACATTTTGATGCTGATTATAAGTAAACAGCTTTTCATACTGATCAGAAATGCATTCCAAAGGAAGAAATTACTACCAGCAGCAGATTGCATAGGGTACGAATGATATTGTGAGAAGAATGGGTGTGTAACTGGCAATAAAGCACTGGAATGTTTGCTCGAAATACAGCTATCGGTTTACATCCTTTTACGGCTGAACTTCTTAAAGCTCTGATACTTATTGATAAGGTCATCAGAGAAGCAAACGTAGTTTTTCAGAACAGCGCATAAAAAGCGTTTCTGAATGATTTGTTTCATGGCTCGATGCGTGGAACTAGGTCAATAGGGAACGATAACACTAATGTCATTCTGCTGATTTCGGTAACATACGATATAGATTCGCATCAGAAATGTAAGACATGCCGCTCTCCGCTAGAATTACAAAATTATTCATACCAATTATGTTGGTAATTTCCGCACTGGTGCCAAACAACGTTGCCTTACATATCAATTCTTAACAGTAGCCCAAACGCATTACTAAATTCTTATTCTTTATCAGACTAATTCTTTTATTTATGCGTATTTGATTTGATGTAATAAACCAGCACTTACCTGAACCGTAGAACATTATTTGTTATTGATGATGATGACATCCTTTCTATATGATGTTTCAGCCTCAGTAGTCCCCATCCAGAGGTCCAAAATGGAGGCAATTTTATCTCAGAAGTATTTTACTCAACAGGAAGAGATGAACATTGAAACATACAGAAGAGCTGCATGGTTTCGGGAAATTTTGCAGACGTATTACCCCTTGTGTTCAACCGTTCATAGTATCAACATAGCAAAGTCATGGTGGCTAATATTACAAAGCGATACTTTGAGGTGACACGTCACTCTCTCATTTTAACAACATTGCCACTCAGATAGTTTAGGGCACTGTCTCGGTGTTCCCAGTACTACATTCGGTATGTGTGGTTTATGACTTTTTTACATGAACAAATTGTGGGCATAATGTTTTTATAACTGAATGTGTAACTTGTAGATATCTTGTAGCCGAGGGGCTTTAGTGGAGCTGGCGGGTGTGAGGTAACGGGCGAGTCGTCGCGCCCTGAAAATATTCCAAGTTCGGAGGAAGCAGTGGCTGCTGGGGCCGCTTGGCGGGCGCGGGACGCTCGGCAGGCCCACCACGTGGTGGCAGACGCCGGCCAAAGCAAGAGGGGTACAGCAGCGTGCCTGGGAATTCCATGATGACGCTATGTTGATGGAGACGCGCCGGGAGGCCCAAAATGGCGGACTTTGTGAAACCTCAATGGCAGACATTTCACAGTTCATATAGAAATTAATAGAAGCCAGATGAATCATGATACTTCAAAAAGAAACATGTACATTACCATTTACAGATGTGAAAATTACCGAACTATCAGTTTAATAAGTCACAGCTGCAAAATACTAACACGAATTTTTTACAGATGAATGGAAAAACTGGTAAAAGCCGACCTACGGGAAGATCAGTTTGGATTCCGTAGAAATGTTGGAACACGTGAGACAATACTGACCTTATGAATTAACTAGGAAGAAAGATTAAGGAAATGCAAACCTACGTTTCTAGCATTTGCAGACTTAGAGGAGGCTTTTGACAATGTTGACTGGAATACTCTCTTTCAAATTCTAAAGGTGGCAGGGATAAAATACAGGGAGCTAAATGCTATTTACAATTTGTACAGAAACCAGATGGCAGTTATAAGAGTCGAGGGGCATGAAAGGGAAGCAGTGGTTGGGAAGGGAGTGAGACAGGGTTGTAGCCTCTCCTCGATGTTATTCAATCTGTATACTGAGCAAGCAATAAAGGAAACAAAAGAAAAATTCCAAGTGGGTATTAAAATCCACGGAGAAGAAATAAAAACTTTGAGGTTCGCCGATGACACTGTAGTTCTGTCAGAGACAGAAAGGACTCGGAAGAGCAGTTGAACAGAATGGACAGTGTCTTGAAAGGAGGGTATAAGATGAACATCAACAAAAGCAAAACGAGGATAATGGAATGTAGCCGGGAATTAGATGAGGAAATGAGACACTTAAAGTAGTAAAGGAGTTTTGGTACTTGGGGAGCAAAATAACCGATGATGGTCGAAGTAAAGAAGATATAAAATGTAGATGGGCAATGGCAAGGAAAGCGCTTCTGAAGAAGAGTTGTTAACATCGAGTATAGATTTAAGCGTCAGGAAGTCGTTTCTGAAAGGATTTGTATGGAGTGTAGCCATGTAGGGAAGTGAAACATGGACGATAAATAGTTTGGACAAGAAGAGAATAGAAGCTCTCGACATGTGGTGCTACAGAAGAATGCTGAAGATTAGATGGGTAGATCACATAACTAATGAGGGGGTATTGAATAGAATTGGGGAGAAGAGGAGTTTGAGGCACAACTTGACAAGAAGAAGAGACTGGTTGGTAGGACATGTTCTGAAGCATCAAGGGATCACAAATTTAGCATTTGAGGGCAGCGTGGAGGGTAAAAATCGTAGAGGGAGACCAAGAGATGAATGCACTAAGCATATTCAGAAGGACGTAAATTGCAGTAGGTACGGGGAGATGAGGAAGCTTGCACAGGATAGAGTAGCATAGAGAACTGCATCAAACCAGTCTCAGGACTGAAGGCCACAACAACAACAACAACAACAACAACACATTACCATTACTTGCACGACGATTCTCAAGGTGTGATCGGCTTTTCAATATATTTATTAGTTTAAAGTTTAGTATCTAACGATAAATTATACAAGTAACACCCAGCAACGAATTTCCGAAATCTAAACGGTTCATTCGATTTCGTCGATCTACGTGTTTATAGAAAGTTATTAGTGTGAACCTAACTTGGTATGAACTACAGGCATGTAACTTAAATAGTACATGATTTATTGGAGGTCAAAGTGGCCGATTACTATCGATCGCGTCAGGCCATAAGTACTCCACAGTTACACGAAAAAACGGTAGCAGCATGCTTATAAATATATTTATTCATTTATGTCTTTGTTTATATCAGCTATATACTTTTCACGAAGAAATTTGTTAAATATTTACCGTGTTTTAGAAAGCATAGAGACGTTAGGCTACTGAGCTACCTACCGTTGCTATTCCTTTGATACACACTACTGGCCATTAAAATTGCTACACCACGAAGATGACGTGCTACAGACGCGAAATCTAACCGACAGGAAGAAGATTCTGTGATATGCAAATGATCAGATTTTCAGAGCATTCACACAAGGCTGGCGAAGGTGGCGACACCTACAACGTTCTGACATGAGGAAAGTTTCCAACCGATTCAGATACACAAACAGCAGTTGACCGGCGTTGCCTGGTGAAACGTTGTAGTCATGGCTCGTGCAAGGAGGAGAAATGCGTACCATCACGTTTCCGACGTCGATAAAGGTCGGATTGTAGCCTCTCGCGAATCCGGCTTATCGTACCGCGACATTTCTGCTCGCGTTAGTCGAGATCCAATGACTGTTAACAGAATATGGAATCGGTGCGTTCAGGAGGGTAATGCGGAACGCCTTGCTGGATCCCAACTGCTTCGTATCAGTAGCAGTCGAGATGACAGCCATCTTACCCGCATGGCTGTAACGGATCGTGCAGCCACGTCTCGATCACTGAGTCAACATATGGGGACGTTTGCAAGACTACAACCATTTGCACGAACAGTTCGACGACGCTTGCAGCATCATGGACAATCTGCTCGGAGACCATGGCTGCGGTTACCCTTGACGCCGCATCACAGCCAGGAGCGCCTGCGATGGTGTACTCAACGATGATACTGGGTGCACGAATGACGAAACGTCATTTTTTCGGATGGATCCAGGTTCTGTTTACAGCATCATGATGGTCGCATCCGCGTTTGGCGACATCGCGGTGAACGCACATTGGAAGCGCGTATTCGTCATCGCCATACTGGCCTATCACCAAGCGTGATGGTATGGGGTGCCATTGGTTACACGTCTCGGTCACCTATTGTTCGCATTGACGGCACTTTGAACAGTGGACGTTACATTACAGATGTGTTACGACCCGTGGCTCTACCGTTCATTCGATCCCTGCGAAACCCTACATTTCAGTAAGATAATGCACCACCGCATGTTGCAGGTCCTCTTCAGGCCTTTCTGGATACAGAAAATGTTCGACTGCTGTCCTGGCCAGCACATTCTCCAGATCTTTCACAAACTGAAAACGTCTGGTCAATGGTGGCCGAGCAACTGGCTCGTCACAATACGCCATTCACTACTCTTGATGAACTGTGGTATCGTGTTGAAGCTGCATGGGCAGCTG
This sequence comes from Schistocerca piceifrons, assembly GCF_021461385.2. Classification (NCBI taxonomy): domain Eukaryota; kingdom Metazoa; phylum Arthropoda; class Insecta; order Orthoptera; family Acrididae; genus Schistocerca; species Schistocerca piceifrons. Next base: position 426,882,018 of record NC_060138.1, read on the forward strand.
TATCTGTCTACGTCATCCAAGCTCTGTTTGACTCAATCCCCAGGTGTATCAAGGCTGTTATTACGGCCAGAGGTGGTTGTTCTGGGTACTGATTTCTCAGGACCAATGCACCCAAACTGGTTGAAAATGTAATCACATGTCAGTTCTAGTATAATATATTTGTCCAATTAATACCCGTTTATTATCTGCCTTTCTTCTTGGTGTAGCAGTTTTAATCGCCAGTTGTGTATTTTTATTTATTTAATAATGTATGTTAGAGCGTGTTTATGGTCCAGCAGTAGGAATATTTATATAAGTTCAAGTTATTTAAATGTAAATCCGGTACTTCGAATGTGTTTCAGTATGTTTGTGTGGGTGCGTTGGCATGAAGACACGGGGAGAGTGCTTTGGCCAATCCCAGCGCTCGTGAATGGGGAGACTGGATGGAAGGAGTTCGGGTGAATGGAGAGGGTACAGGAGACGGGGGAGTTCGGAACAGTGCAGAACGAGCGACAGTCGCACAGGACACGGGAAGTGCTGGACGCGACGGGGCGACGGACGCGGCGCCGCGGGAGGGACCTGGAGAGTGTGGAGCGGTTTGCGCGTGGTCGCGGCAGATGGAAATATTTCGTAGTGCTGACGTGTTCACTTGTGAGATTTTCGTGGCTTCTACAGTGAAGACGTAGTGTGCGTTTAGAAGTGAATATCTCGCGAGCTTTGTTGTTCAGAATTAACTACGTGTAGTAGGAATCTGTTGTTTCCCTCTTATTCAACTTATATTTTATTTAATTGCTGGACCATCGACACCGCCGGCCGGAGTGGCAGAGCGGTTCTAGGCGCTACCGTCTGGACCGTGCGACCGCTACGATCGCACGTTCGAAACCTGCCTCGGACATGGATGTGTGTGATGTCCTTAGGTTAGTTAGGTTTAAGTAGTTCTAAGTTCTAGTGGACTGATGACATCAGAAGTTAAGTCCCATAGTGCTCACAGCCATTTGAATCATCGACACCAATAAGTGTTTTGCAGACATATGCCACATTCTCAAAAGTACTTCTACTATCGTATTCATCATTTAAAGTCGTTAAGATAGTATCTGCAGATTTTATTTAATTGCAATTTTTCATTTATAAATTTGTGTGTTACTTTCATAACTCGCAATTGCCGAATGATAGAAACCTTCGACCATTCGACTCACATGCGCATTCTTATCGTATACGTATACTGTAGACGCAGCAGTATTTGGCCTGTAATACGGCAACTACGTATCCCAGCCCCTAGACAACGAAAGCAGTCAAAACTTTTAATATCTCAACGTTGAGTCGGAGTGTACGTAGTTGAGGGCCACCAACATAATTTCATTTCATTTTATTATGAAAGCCCACACGGTGAATATGGAAGCAAGGAGAGAGATAAACTGGGGAACTCAAATGCTGAGTGCAGCGACTGGGCTGCGTGAGTGATTCTGGGAAGCAGCGCTCAGTGTACCGTATCTGCCAGGGACTTCTGACCGAAGATACCCCCTCCTTCCGCTTAGGCATGGCCGGAAGGTGGTCAATTCGCAAAACATTTTACCTAGACCAGGCAACAGTCCTTCTCGAAGGCGGCCGGTTGGCGGAAAGTAGGTGGAGGAGGACATTTAAGAGATATTGCTGTAAACTGAGCCTTTGTGCAAACAGTAGAAGGTTAGATATCTCCGTAAACGAGGGACTGTCGTCCGGTCTAGATAGATGTTTTTTTGCCAAAACATGACCATCCTTACCGTAAGAAGTCTAGTCTAAAATATTCTTTTTCCAAACAAGTCGCTGATTTAGCTCCTCTCAAGACTGCTTTCCCCCTCCCCCCCCCCCCCCCCCCCACCCACGTATGGGAACCGTGGTGCTGTGTCTGGGTTAGAACGGTCAAGAAATGACATTCAATGAGTAGGAGTTTAACGAACTCACGCAGTTTGGTATGACATGTCCTTACCACTTACCACACACGGATAGTTCTGACAAGTTTTAACTGCCTGTGAAGCGAGGCCCTGCCAGGTAAGGAGATCCCAGACACAGTGACGTTTGGACATCAGAATAATAGCTGTTACACATGACCTAAAATATGTCAATGAGGAAGGGGTAACCTCTTCTTTAGATCGTACAAATGAACTATTACCTGCACTAAATATTTTTGTTATAATAATCACCATACACAGACATTTCAGGTTGTGTGAAAGAGAAATTAATACAAGGAAATCATAGCGGACCTAACTTCAAGCAAGATAAACACATCAAAATTTACCAAAACTGTTCTCACACTACCGTAATCTAAAGAGAAAACCAAATAGTAACGTAACTTCAAGTACACTGAATACAGAAATTTTACCTCAACAATATTACACTGACAGTGTTATAAAAGCACAGAACTGACGGTACACTGACTACACTGTTGTAGCTGGACAGTATCGTCTACCTGCTACATGTCTTCCTCAAGTTTAAGCCCAGGAACACACGCAGAACATATAGCAAACACGTTCACGAGGGAATGAGAAAATCTACACAAATTAACACCACTCTAAAATATATCTGAAGTGAATGCACTCCAGTGATTCTCACACTTACCCCCTGAACAATGTGGTAGACTACGGCGATAAGGACAGACATGCTCAGCTGTGGCGTGTATCAGTGGCGGTTGAATCGACGCCTTGAAAACCAATGGGCCTGACAATCCTACTCTGGCCTTGAGTGGATATACGGTTGTAATCTGCCTTGGGTTTCTGTAAGACGAAAAACTATGTTTTTCCCTGGCTAAATCAAATGGCTGTGTCCACTAGGTTAGGCTGAGCTATGTATGCACTGTTGCCCTCAAACTAGCACAGCTCGTATCTCCTAATCTCCAATCCTGCGAGGTATCAGAGACTCGTGAACATACGCAGGTGTTCACAACAAAATGTCTCTTCCAGAGCCACGACAGAGCGGGATGCGCTCCTTCCAGCACACGGCACTTCTAGGAAGAGAGTGATCAATTGAACTACCCAAATTGCCTGTATTGTCGCAACCTTCTCCCACTGTATTGCAGGTTCGCCTCTTGCCACAACAAGCATCGACAGAGAGTCCTTTTGCTGCTACATTCGTCGTTTCTTTGTCCAATGGGGTTTCAGATTGGAACTAGAGTGTAAGCTGGTTTCAACCAGCAAGGGATGTTCGACCTTCTTTCATTTGTATTAAGCTCTGCTCAAACAGGAGCTGTCCACGTGAACATCATGCATTGTCGTCGCCAGTATCACCTGATTTTCTTCATCTCAAAAATTATCTACCCGAGTGCTTTCTTAAGTTAACGAACATTTGCAGAACAGGTGTGGCTCCCACGCTCAGTACATGTGAGTGTCGCCTGAATTTTGCATATGTCAAGATGATAATGCTCTATCTGCATCTTTATTTTTCCGCGTAAATGGGTTATGTTCTCCTATGAGACCACTCGAATATGGATCCCCTACTGTGGTAAACTTTTGCACAAGTTTGGGCCAGAAGACTGCCTCATTGGTGTCTCATTATTGTGCTGTTTTATCTAAGAAAATTCCAGGTGTGATCCACGAAACAAATCCCTCAGTGATCCGCAGAGAGGGTTTGTTGGTTTAGGCTTTCCTAAGTTGAGTTCTGTGTCACTATGCCCATGTCAGCTGGCAGACTTCGCTTCCACTACAGTCCACTGCTATAGAAATGCTACGTGTTTATGAATGCGCAAGTTCGGTGTATTTTGTTGGTACCAAGTTCGTGTAAGCCAGGCATTAATTAATTACTGTCTTTACTATGGAAATAGCAGGATTCTAAACAAAGTATGGCTTGTGGGGAATCAAATTCATTGGCTTCATGAGTGGAATCGATTTTTCGAAATAAAAATTATGTCAGCTGGTAAAAATTATCCTCCACCCTAGATACCCTTTCCCTTCTAGTTAATTTTGTGCTAGGGTGAATCAATGGTTGAGACGTTAATTAATACCGCGAAAAAGAACATAAAATTCTCTATGGAAACTTCCATCCCTGAAACGGGTATCACCCATATTGTTCAGCTGCCTTAAAAATCTATCCCTCAATATGTTACTATAATATCTAACTTTTCTTTGAATGTTCATGTAGTTAAAGTATCATAAACCATTACTGATCAATATATCTTTGACATGTTATTATTTTATCTTGCACGTTATTGACTGAAACTTGCACTTCACTAATATCAAAATAATTTTTTTCAGTGAATTAGTTTTACCAATCATGTACATTAGGTATGATGAAAGAAATGCATATAGATAAGGAAACTTTTGTTTACTGAAGTGAAATGTAACCTAAACCAGTCTATATATCCTTATTTGTTTTAAATTAAATAAATAATCAATTATCTTATATTAGAGCATGTCAAAAACGAAATTATCTCAATTTTTTTCGTTACTACCCAAATATGTGAGCTTTCAAATTATGTCGATAGAAACACACAAGTCCTAAATACACAGATTACTTCTTCAAATATTATGAATTCAAAATGCCAAAAATTGGTTACGTATATTTGTAGCACTACAGTCTACACAAATGTACATGACTCAAAATGGACGAGAAGGGTTGAGTCATCTACATTTGTGTAGACTATAGTGCGACATGACATCAAACACATGTTAAAGTAAAGTATTGAAAAATCTGTTTGTATTTTCATGATAGAGAATGACTAATGTTCTACATAGTTTTTTTATATATTTCTCCCATCTTCTGTCAATGTTGATGTCCAGTCTTCTGAACCTGGTGTGCGATGCCATGTGGACAAAGGTATACGTAATTCGAGAATGTTGTGTTGGAACGCCATATATAGTCCCACGATTGTCATTTCTATTAGCAGATCAACTTCTCAGAGCAGTCATGTACACTGTACATGACTCCTTGATATATGTAAGTGCCAATCCATCATATCTGTCGTTATTCCATATCAGCTGTACTTATTTATCATAAGACAAAATGCTATTAGGGTGGATTTAATGCTCAGAAAAGTATTTCAGCGTGGCATATTAAACCTGGTTTTCTAGTAGTTATAAATAAGGATGGGATGTGAGAAGGTCTGTTCTTCTTTCTTATATCCCATTATCTTTCTTACCTGTCATCTAAAATGTCTTTTCTGTATTTGTCACTTCTTCCTTTCTTCGTGCCTCGATCTTGTTTTTTTCTCTGGCCTCAGATATGGTAATTACTATTTCTAGGATTTATAACTGTTGTTTTCCAGGACTTCCTGATATTAACAACGTGGTAAGCAATAATATGATTCGTTTTTTGCACAATCGCCTCATCTGCTTCTTTCAGCAGTCCCTTTATCTATACTTCTGATATGTGGTATTGATCTTAATTAAGATGATGTTTTCGGGTATGCTAGTCTTAGCAATAGCACTCTCCTATGGTAGATATGCCTCCCATCGTGGTGACTAATCATCATAGTGATACTTTTGTAGCTCCAGGCTGCCTTGTCAGACACGAATATTGCTGACCAGCTCTGCTAAACATTACACTTGCCGCTCCCGCGTATGCCGTCGCCTCGTTCCACCTACGTAAATGAACATTTCGGCTAACTTGCTCTGTACTGTCCTTTAAATTCTCTGCTACTATAGCAACATGAGCAGTAAACCGAAACGCCTCTTCTCTCACTCTGTTCGCCTTTCCTCTTCGTCACTGCTCTGCCATCTCATCTGATGTGGGACGTTCACGTTGACCCTACCGATTGGCGTCGACTTGTGATGTGCTGCGGTACTCGATGTCCACTTGTGTTACCAAAATTTTTGTAAACTGTGGTAAACTAATTCCAGATTTTTCACGATTGCTGCACTAAAACTTTACAATGGACCCTCGGCCTGTCGAACAATTATTTTAATCAAATTCTATTTTACTTTACACAGATACTATTTGTTTAAACCTTAAGCAAGTTTTCTCGACTTCTTAGAGAAAGTCAAAGTATGTACTAATGGTGATGTACGTCCGAAACGTTTGTTGTAATATGCAGTTAGTATTTATCTCTTGGATTCCAAACCTCATTGTTTCTATTCACGCAGATAAATATATTTAATTTTTTTTTAAATTCTTGTTTGCCCTACGTACGCTTTTCTGCAACATAAAATCTCGAAACAAAAGTGTTACCTACTGATTAACTAATATAGGTTCATCAAACTATCTCAAAAATAAATTACCAAATTATTCTTATACCTGTAGTCTTTCTGTACATCTGATGCATCATTCTGGCCTCCTTTTACCTTTGTTTTCTCATCGCCTTTTAAAATCAGAAATTATGTCAGTTAACAGGCAATAATTTTCTATCCTCTTCCCTTAATTCAAACATACTCTTTCCTCTAATTGTACATCTGTAATTTGGATTATAGGTGACCTGAAGATAAAAATTATATTAGTATTGTATCAACTGGAACAGCACTAATACTGGATGAGTCACTTAACGTTACCACTGGAAACACCTCCCAAACCACAACAAACACGGAATAACCAATTCCGGAGACAGAAACTGAGGAGTGGGGCTTGTATAACTGGTTAATATAAACCACTGAGAAATGTACGGACGTATGATTTTCAACACATACTTACGTTTTTTTTAAAAAAAAACAGAAACCTGTTATTACATTTTACACAACAGAAAATAGAAAACATACTTAATCAGTGCCGTTCCGTATACTGTAAAATGTTAATTACATCCAGAGTAACTTGTAACATAAAGCTGACGCTTGACCAGCTCCTCAGCGATTCAGTCGCGGGTACTGAAGAGAACCGAATTAATTAGGGATAAAAAAAGATCAGCGCTGTAACGCAGGTACAGAAGAGACTTGAACAGCACGTTACGTCCACTTGCTAACATTTTTATTACTTTTTTTCTGAAGAATGATGTATGGCACTAATTTGTTAGAAGGAAATGTACATTAAGATGAGAATTTAGTTCAACTTACAAACTTGATTTTTTTTTTCAATTACAGGATTCAATAGAATGCGTCGTGACAAATCAGGCCATCATTTGCTGCACACTTTTGCAGTCTACCGCGTAATGAAAGTCTTACACGACACAGTATATCTGGTGTAGTGTTGCTTCAGTACGATTTTTCATATTCTCTGAGGTGGTAGGTGCATCACCGTAAACGTTCTCCTTTAAAATATCCCACAGAAAGAAATGTAAAGGTGTAAGAGCAGGAGAACGGGCTGGCTAGTTTATGCGTCCACCACGTCCTGTGAAACACCCGTCGAACATTCTGTTCATTGCAGAATATGCAGGAGCATCATCATGTTGATACCACATACGTCTACGCGTTTCCAGCCGGACACTTTCTAGCAATGTTGGCAGATCATTTTGTAGAAACTCGATGTATTTTGCCGCTATTCGGGTGCCTGCAATGAAGTGACGACCAATGAGACGGTCGCCAATAACTCCACACCTTACATTTACATTCCACGGTCGTTGTCGCTCTACCTGTCGACGTCAGAGAGAACTGCCCACGGACCAGTAATGCATGTTTCGTAAATGCCCTGCACTGCGGTTTTTGAAACCTGCTTCATTGGTAAACAGGTAGAACTGCAACGCATTCTCTGTTAATGACCACTCACAGAAATTCTCTCGATTACTGAAGTCATCTCCATGTAATTGCTGATGCAGCGACACGTGATACTGGTGAAATCTGTGACGATGACATACGCGCATCACACTACTTTGACTCATTACATTGCCTCCGTCGATGCCACTTGAACTGATGTGTGGATTCACGGCAACATCAGCTAACACACTAACTACATCTGCTTCTCCTGTGATGGGTTTGTTACGGATCCGTTTGCGTGTTAAGACCATACTTGTTGCATACAATTGTTTATAGATGTTTCCAAATGTGCGGCTGCTGGATGATCTCTGCCCGAGTATCTTTCTGCATACAACCTGCAGGCTGCAGCGGTGTTTTGTCTACACTCGCCATAGATGAGTATCACCTCTGCCTTTTTAGAGTTAGAATAAACCATTTTCACAGTTCTTACAACACTGTACACACTGTTGTACTTGCGATTTTCTCACGTTCTTACTGTCCGTACTTCTGTTTTTACGTGTTACAGTACACTATCACAGATGTCCGGTAATACAGTGTACTACAGTTACTCTGAGTACAAGAACTAATTCAGCAAACGCTACATGAAGACAAGGAGACATCCAAACTCGTTAACATCATAGTCTTCGTAAACATACCTTTATAGACCTTGGTTGTTACAAAATGCCACTGAACGTCTGGGGTTTCAAGCGTCAACTTTACGTTACAAATTACTCTGGATGCACTTAACATTTTACAATTAAGAAACGGCGTTGATTAATTTTTTTTCTATTTTCAGTTGTGCTAAAAGTAATAACAGATTCCCATTTTAAAAAACATAAGTATGTGTTGAAAATTAGATTTCCGTGCATTTCTCCGCGGTTTGTATTAACCAATTACAATAGCCCCTCTCCTCACTTTCGGTCTACGAAATTGGTCATTCATTGTTTGTTGTGGTTTGGGAGGTGTTTCCAGTGGTGATGTTAGGTGACTCACCCTGTATATCTCGCCTGGTCAATCTTTTGAACTCTGTATCTCACCGTCTATTCCTCATATGCTTTAAACGGCTTGCATGGTGCATCCCCAGTGGCTCTCGAATCTTTTTCTTCCATTTATGATTGATTCTTAAAACCTTCCTATCCTGACCAACAGCTGGGCCTTTCACTTTTCGCGTCTTAAACACCAAAAGTTCTCTTTCGGTGTCGCATCGATTGAATCGCTGTTCCGAAATGGCTTTTATCTCACTCCCGCTGTCAGTTACTGCATTTACAATAGTACTGCCCATTTCAGCCGGAATTATTCATTGTAACTCAAGCGGTAAATTTCGTTCATCCTCTCTCATGAGCGCTTCTTCAATCAACTCTTACACAAGCTTATTAACCTCTGTACTCTTAAACACCAATTTTTGTGGTGGAGGTACATCGATCGCTTCAACTACTTTTTCTGGATGGCTTTCCCAGACCTTGTTGGCACAATTTCGCCATAATCGCCCGTGTACGCTCGCACTTTCGCCTCGTAACCTCCTGAATTGTATTATCGGATTTGCTATCTGGCTGTACTCCACCATAGGTTTCGCCTGATTACTCGTTATCCTCATGAACTGTGCCCACTCTGTTCTCTGTTTGAAACATCTGGTATAAGCACTGTAATCCCTCATTGTTCTACGTTTGTATTATTTCGGTTGGTAGGACTTCTGCCTCATCATCAGCCGAATTCCAATCAATCGTGTCCAAACATGCTAAGTGCGCTTTCATTCCTAAATGGTCTGTCGCTATTACTTGTTTCTCGGGTCCTGAATCATATGTAAGTTGATTAATTTGTTTACAATTTTTCGTGGGTTGTGCATTATCCTCCTGGTCTCTCACATCAACAATTAGTCAATTCTGACGTTTGCCTGGGTTATGTGGTCTAATCTCAATGGTAAGTAATTTGTTTTTCCTTTGCTAAATGACGTAATAGGATTCTGTAGTTCTTTTACTGGCCCCAGAGTGTAGCTAGAAATCGAGTACTTCTGATTCGGTGGCTGAAACCAATTTGGTCTATTGTCACCATTTCGCCAGTTCCCATTTTTGTTATTATTATTATTGTTATTTCGGTAAAATCGACTGTTGTAGCTATGACTGCTTCGACCTGAATTCCAGTTTCCTTGATTTCGTCCATTATTCCGGCCTGAAGCAATTACTATTGCCATTGTTCCCATTTACTTTCCTCCGCCTATCACTGTCATGTCTACATCTACATCTACATCTACATCTACATTGATACTCCGCAAGCCACCCAACGGTGTGTGGCGGAGGGCACTTTACGTGCCACTGTCATTACCTCCCTTTCCTGTTCCAGTCGCGTATGGTTCGCGGGAAGAACGACTGTCTGAAAGCCTCCGTGCGCGCTCTAATCTCTCTAATTTTACATTCGTGATCTCCTCGGGAAGTATAAGTAGGGGGAAGCAATATATTCGATACCTCATCCAGAAACGCACCCTCTCGAAACCTGGCGAGCAAGCTACACCGCGATGCAGAGCGCCTCTCTTGCAGAGTCTGCCACTTGAGTTTATTAAACATCTCCGTAACGCTATCACGGTTACCAAATAACCCAGTGACGAAACGCGCCGCTCTTCTTTGGATCTTCTCTATCTCCTCCGTCAACCCGACCTGGTACGGATCCCACACTGATGAGCAATACTCAAGTATAGGTCGAACGAGTGTTTTGTAAGCCACCTCCTTTGTTGATGGACTACATCTTCTAAGCACTCTCCCAATGAATCTCAACCTGGTACCCGCCTTACCAACAATTAGTTTTATATGATCATTCCACTTCAAATCGTTCCGTACGCATACTCCCAGATATTTTACAGAAGTAACTGCTACCAGTGTTTGTTCCGCTATCATATAATCATACAATAAAGGATCCTTCTTTCTATGTATTCGCAATACATTACATTTGTCTATGTTAAGGGTCAGTTGCCACTCCCTGCACCAAGTGCCTATCCGCTGCAGATCTTCCTGTATTTCGCTACAATTTTCTAATGCAGCAACTTCTCTGTATACTACAGCATCATCCGCGAAAAGCCGCATGGAACTTCCGACACTATCTACTAAGTCATTTATATATATTGTGAAAAGCAATGGTCCCATAACACTCCCCTGTGGCACGCCAGAGGTTACTTTAACGTCTGTAGACGTCTCTCCATTGATAACAACATGCTGTGTTCTGTTTGCTAAAAACTCTTCAATCCAGCCACACAGCTGGTCTGATATTCCGTAGGCTCTTACTTTGTTTATCAGGCGACAGTGCGGAACTGTATCGAACGCCTTCCGGAAGTCAAGAAAAATAGCATCTACCTGGGAGCCTGTATCTAATATTTTCTGGGTCTCATGAACAAATAAGGCGAGTTGGGTCTCACACGATCGCTGTTTCCGGAATCCATGTTGATTCCTACATAGTAGATTCTGGGTTTCCAGAAATGACATGATACGCGAGCAAAAAACATGTTCTAAAATTCTACAAGAGATCGACGTAAGAGATATAGGTCTATAGTTTTGCGCATCTGCTCGACGACCCTTCTTGAAGACTGGGACTATCTGTGCTCTTTTCCAATCATTTGGAACCCTCCGTTCCTCTAGAGACTTGCGGTACACGGCTGTTAGAAGGGGGGCTAGTTCTTTCGCGTACTCTGTGTAGAATCGAATTGGTATCCCGTCAGGTCCAGTGGACTTTCCTCTATTGAGTGATTCCAGTTGCTTTTCTATTCCTTGGACACTTATTTCGATGTCAGCCATTTTTTCGTTTGTGCGAGGATTTAGAGAAGGAACTGCAGTGCGGTCTTCCTCTGTGAAACAGCTTTGGAAAAAGGTGTTTAGTATTTCAGCTTTACGCGAGTCATCCTCTGTTTCAATGCCATCATCATCCCGTAGTGTCTGGATATGCTGTTTCGAGCCACTTACTGATTTAACGTAAGACCAGAACTTCCTAGGATTTTCTGTCAAGTCGGTACATAGAATTTTACTTTCGAATTCAATGAACGCTTCACGCATAGCCCTCCTTACACTAACTTTGACATCGTTTAGCTTCTGTTTGTCTGAGAGGTTTTGGCTGCGTTTAAACTTGGAGTGGAGCTCTCTTTGCTTTCGCAGTAGTTTCCTAACTTTGTTGTCTTGTTGGTTTCTACGCTTTTGTGCATCATCCTCGCTGAATGTAAAGTCTAACTGAGGAAGAATTCCCTTGAAAGCCTGCTCGTTATTTCCAGCTCTACGTACTAACGATTGTTGGTATCTTAATGGGACTTTGATCGTACTTAATTAGATTAGTCCTCCATCACTATGTGGGTTATATAAGCAGTGATTCTTCTTTACCTGGTTCTCAAAGAATTTACTGGGCTCTTTTCTTTTGAATTCTCACACAGTGTATTCTGAAGCAATTCATATTTGATTTATACGATCTACAAGTTGGAGCTATCCTTGGCGTCGTTTCTGCAATTACACTGACCATGTGTGCACAAATGAAAACTAACTTGTATGATAATGGTAAATTTTCTGGTAAACCAATTTGAAACCGATTGATAAAAGTCTCTGGATGCAAGGGGCCTCTGTACTGCTGAGATTTCCTTACAGTGAGGAGGGGGTCATAGTCAGGTTTAATGTCGACACTACCATATGGTGTTTGTTCCCAACCACAACTCTTCCCTCCAATTACACCTCTTCATTCTCCTCTGTGCATTATACTGCCACTGGGTATTGCACGCTCCTATTATCCTCTGCATGTGTATTAAATCGTTGTAACGGTGAACAATTATTCGTCTCAACTTGAACCACACATTCTAAATGTTATACCATTGTTACTGGTCTTGGATTCTGGCACATACTGTCCATGACAAGATCGTCGGTATCCGTTCTTGCCAGTCGCATCGTACTCTGGTACGGCCTGTACTGTTCCATATAGCAGCCTGCTCTTTCCTGATCTACTTGTTGCGGTATTGCATATGGCTCGCCTGAACGTTAGTCAGTGGACGTTACATTTTGTGCTTGACATCGTATTTTGTTGTGCTCTTCGCAGTTCTGTCTCTACATGACGCATCCTCTGTCTCTGATCAATTGGTACTTTCGTTTGCAGCTTGCCAGTACCCATTCTGGTGCATCGGCATACTCGTTTTTTCGCTTGTTTTGACCCTTTGCACATTTTTGCGCTCAGACATGAAGCTACATTCGCATCTCTCCACGTTTTTGATATCTACCTGCATCACGCTATCCCTTGCAGATGACTGTTTTATGGCCTTTACAGTGTATCTATATGAATTTACATTGGATTAAGATGTCGTAATCGACTCTGAACACACGTTGTCATTGTCACTTCGACCTTTTATACTTCTCTATAATTCTACTCTGAGTCTTTGGAATTCCTTCTTGTTTTTGGATTCGATCTTCAAAATACTAGTATCAAATCTTTTCAAAGGTGCTTTCTTAATCCTTCTCTGAACGGTTATCTTTTCGATGGCCTGTTGTGCCTTACGAGCTGTTTGTGTTGCAAAAGTATAGACCCGCTGGTTGAACTCTTTGACACCCTGCTGAATCTCGTCATGCAACTTGGTCATGTTTTTTTGCACCTCACCCACGTCTGTACGCATTTTTCGATGACCCACATTAGGTACTTGAATCACGTCTAATGATTCTTTTGCCTCCTTTCGAATCCGATCTATCCATTGTTCTAAATCTCGTATGCCTGTATTTGCCTGTGCAAACCCCTTTCGGTTTGACGTACTTGTACCACCAAACAGTCCTGCACACTCTGTATGGTTTCTGCCAATTATTGCAACATTGCAAACATATTATTGGGCACGTATGTTTGTAACCTTCCCAGTGGTCATCTGGTGTGATCTTTCTCTCTTCTGTCTTTCCTGCACCGTTTTCTTAAGTTCTGAATAGCGTGCAGGTGCACTGGCACACATTCATTTGGTCCTACCATGTGAAAATTGTAATCGAACTGGTATATGTGCTTATTTCACTGAGTCCAATGTGGGTTCGTCCTTCTTTCATTTAGTAATAAGCCCTGCCCAAACATTAGCTGTTCTTGTGAACATCATGCACTGTCTACGCCAATGTCACCTGATTTTCGAAACTTTACCAACATACCGGTGACTCACACTGGTGTCTCTCTTTCCACATCTCAAGAATGGCTTTCCTGTGTGGTTTCTTAAGTCAAAATGGTTTCATAGAACAGGTGTGTCTCTAACGCCCTATACATTTGAGTGTCACGAGAATTTTGCTGATGTCAAAATGATGATGCACTACCTGCATCCTTATGTTTCCGTGTAAATGGAAGGGCTGTGCTCGCCTATGAGACCACCCCAAAATGGATCCCTTACTGTGTTAAAATGTTTACTTTAGCACACGTGCGAGTCAGAAGACTGGCCCATTGGTGACTCGTCGTGTGGGATTTTCTCTGCCGAAAATGCAAGGTGTGGTCCACGAATCGTATTCCTAATCAATCTCCTGCGGTGTGATTCTGTTGGTTTAGGGCTTTCCTAAGTAGAGTTCCTTGTCACCGTGCCCGAGTCAGTTGGGAAGCCTCACTTACACTTCAGTTCCCTGCTAAAGAAATGCTAATTGTCTATCAACATGCAGATTAGTTAGATTTTGTTAGCACCGAGTTCATGTGCGCCAGGGATGAACTAATTACCCTTCATGCTGTGTAAATAACGTGATCCTAAGCAAAGTATAGATAATAAACCTACGTTAATAGCGTTCGTAGGCTTAGAGAAGACGATTGATAATGTTGTCTGGAATCCATAAATTGAAATTAGGTAGATACCAGGGATAAAATAAGGGCAGCCAAAGATTAACACATGATGGCAGTTATAAGAGTCAAATGTCATAGGGACAAGAAAGGGAAGTACTGATTGATAAGGGAGCGGGACCGAGTTGTAACTTTTCTCCAATGTTATTCACTGTGTAAACATTTGACGTTTGTCGATGCAAGTATAATTGTGGACTTGGACGAGCAAATGGTTCAAATGACTCTGAGCAATATGGGACTAGCTTCTGAGGTCATCAGTCCCATGGAACTTAGAACTACTTAAACCTAACTAACCTAAGGACATCACACACATCCATGCCCGAAGTAGGATTCGAACCTGCGACCGTAGCGGTCGCGCGGTTCCAGACTGTAGCGCCTAGAACCGTTCAGGCACCCCGGCCGGCCTTGGATGAACAGTTGAACGGAATGGATACTGTCTTGAAAAGAGGTTATAAGATGAGCGTCAACAAAGGTAAAACAAGGGTAATGGAATGTTGTGGAATTAAATCAGGTCGTAGGTGAGTTGCCCTATTTGGGCAGATAAATTATTGGCGACGGATAAAGTACACAGGATCTAAAATGCAGACTGGCTACAAAAACGGAAGAGTTTCTGAAAAAGAGGAGTTTGTGAACATCTAACATAAATTAAGATGTTAGAAAGATTTTTTTGAAGGTATTTGTCTGGCATGCAGCCTTTTATAGAAGCGTTATATGAACGACGAGCATTTTAGACGAATAGAATATTAGATTGTGGCATGTAGAGCTATAGAAGACAGCTGAAGATCAGATAGATAGGCTGCACAATTATTGAGGAAGTACTGAATCGAATGGGGAGAGAAGAAATTTATGTCACAACCTGACTAAAGGATTTGTTGTGATTCTTGAGTTTCTCCCGGCGTATTTGATAACCAAAATATCCACGGGTGTACTGCCAGTCTACAGTGTCCAACGGGCACAATATTTCGGCTATCATACATGTCGCCATCATCAGGTGAACAGACGGACTGAGCTCCTGTGAACGTGCCGGCACGGAGATCTGTACGCAATGGCTGCTCAGAGGGACCTGCACGCAGACAGCTGCCACCACCCTTCACAGAGGAATGGGGTACTTAAAACTCTAGTACATAGGGCGGACACTATCTCTGACGCAGAGGGTCTACCCCAGGAATTGGAACATCTGAGAACTGTATTTCGAAAAAATGGGTACTCAGAGTGGCAGATTCAACGTGCTCTCCGCCCAACCACTACAGCACAACCTGTGGAGATGGATGAAATCACGAGGGAGGAGGTAGGCACTGCGTTTATTCCACATACAGGCGCACTCTCGGGGAAAATCGCCCGCATTTTGAAGAAACACCGGGGCGGAACTGTGTTTTGTCCTCCGAATAAAACTCGTGCACTGGTGGGGAGCACCAAAGATGACCTCGGTTTGAGGAAGGCCGGCGTGTACCAGATTCCGTGTCAATGTGCCAAGTCGTATATTGGTCAGACGATGCGTGCCGTCGAGGATCGATGCCGTGAACACCAGAGGCACACTCGACTGATGTATCAGAGTAAGTCGGCGGTCGCTGAACATTGTTTGTCGGAAATTCACGCTATGGAGTATGAACGCACGAGGATTCTGGTACAGACGTCGAGATACTGGGGCAGCGTTGTTAGAGTGGCCATCTAAATTCGCACCAATGACGATTCATAAATCGTGAATGTGGCTATAATCTTAGCAAGGCTTGGGAACCAGCAATTGGGTTAATCAAGAGTAAATCGAGCAAACGTATAGTTGGGACGACCACGGCGGACGTCATCTCAGACGCCGTCGCAATCTGTTCCACCGCGCGACTGTGGCACGGGGCGCAGACGGCAGAAGGAGCGCTCCGCGGGCGGAGGGTATTTAAATCGGCCGCCGCCGCGACCGAACCCAGTTCCATCTGAGCAGCAATTGTGTACGGATCTCCGTGCCGGCACGTTCACAGGAGCTCAGTCCGTCAGTTCACCTGATGATGGCGATATGTATGATCGCCGAAATATTGTGCCCGTTGGACACTGTAGACCGGCAGTACACCCGTGGATATTTTGATTAAAGGATTTGTTGATCACACACGTTCTGAGGTATCAACGAACTGTCATTTTCGCATTGGAGGGAAGTGTCTGGGGAGAGGTGGAGGCCAACGGATGCATACAGTTTGGAAGTTTGTTGTAAATTGCAGTAGTTATCCGGAGATGAAAAGGCTTGAAATGGACAGAATTGCTTTGAGAGCTTCCTGCAAATACAGTTGGCTATATTGGTAACTTAGATGCCGAATTTTGATATTTTCGTAATTATAGTGTCGTAAATTATGTTTTATGTTCTACATATGTATTATAATGAGTTACATCTCCGAAATGTTGCAATTATAAGATGAGGATGCTATCGTCGGTGAAAATGAGGGAGGACTCAGGACATTTTTAACGGAATTAACTTTGCGGAAAGTATTCCTAGTGGATTGGAGAGTACACAAAAACCTAAAAAAAATACCAGGCAGGTTTCAGTAAACATCGCCGCGCAATATGGGCCTTAATAAAGGAACAGATCACCTGAAGCTTACCGCGGATGCATTAGAGGCGAGTGCCATGTTCTTCTTAGGCTCCATGAAATGCTTTGACTATGTCGGCTGCGACACTTCCCTAGCCGAACTTGGCAGCCTAAATACGTCGCTAAGGGCAGAGCAATAACTTCGCTCATCCATGACGTATCACCAGCAATGAGTCATGTCCGGCACCGTAAAGTCTTAATGGACACGGATAGTATCAGGAGATCCCGAGGGTGGCATATTAAGTCCTATACTACAGGATGTATGAAAAAGAATCAACCAGTTTGTCACGTATGTTTTTCTGAAACTAATAACCATATTCAAAGAATTAAGTTTTTTGACGAAAGGGAAGTTCAAAAAGATTACTTTTTCCTATTTGTTGTGGGGTGTTTGGTACGACAACCTCGAGATTACGCTTATGTCAATGCAGTTTCTCCCACTCTGCAGCGAGCATGTCTTGAGTTACAGCTTCAACAGCTGCTGTTATGCAATGTCTCAGTTCATTCATTGTTGTTGGTAACGGGGTCACATAGAGTCTTCTATAAACGCCCGCAAGAAATAACCTCGTACAGTCAAGTCCTGTGACCTTGGAGGCCAGTAACGTAAGACCAAATCATTCGGTCCAGTGCGATCGATCCATCGTTCCGTAATCCTTTGATTTAAAAATTCCCACATTTCCAGATGCTAGTGTGGCGGGGCCCCATTCTGTTGGTAAATGAAGTCGTTCGAATCAATCTCCAGCTGTGGGATGAGATAGATCTCAACGATATCGTGATACGTGTTTCCTGCAAAAGAGTTCCCGGCAAAGAAAAATGAACTACACACCTTTCTCCGTGAAAAGACGCTCAATCACTTTAAAACTATTTGTCCTATTAATATTGATACTTCTTAGGTAACTATCAATTAAAAAGGTACTTTATGTGTGAAATCCTGCCTCTGTGAAAGGGAGGGTCTGATGGCTCAATGTAAATAAGTTAATACAATAAATAAATAAATCGAAGAAAGATGAAAGTAAAGAGGAGTAGCGGAAGTGAGATTAGTGGTGAACTTAATATCAAACGTGGAGACAAGTAGACGAAGCTAAATAGTTCTGTCTTGGAAGTAAAACTACACATGATGGACGAAGCGAGGAACACGTCAATGACAGACTATAACAGGCAAAGAGGACATTCCATAAAGTATTTATGACAAATCTGTCACAGTTGCAGTACATACATACGTATATTTTGGCGACTGGTTTAGAACAGGCTGGTTCTTTCTCAAGCCCGAACTACTGAGGCTGCACTGCAAGTACCGGATCTCAATGAAAGCATTGAAACTTGACAAGACATGCATCAAACAGTGATGGTAGCTAAATGTCACAATATACATATGCTTCTTACTGTACTATGATCAGCCAGAACATTATGACCACCTGCCTAATAGCCGCTATGTCCTTCTCTTGAGACGGATACCAGCAGCGGCGCTTCGTGGCATGGAAACAATGAGGCATTGGTAAGTCGATGGAGGTAGTTGGCACGACATCTGCACACACAAGTCACCTAATTCCCGTAAGTTCAGGGGGAGGAGACGATGGGCTCTGACGCCACCTTCAGTCACGTCCCAGATGTGTCCGATCGGGCTCATATCTGGCGAGTTAAGGGGCCGCGCATTTATTGGAACTTCCACTGTGTTCCTCTAACCACTCCATAACATTCTTGGTCTTGTGACACGGTGCATTATTTTACTGAAAAATCCCACTTACATCGGGGAAACATGATCGTCATGAAGGGGTCTACGTGAACTCCAACCAGTGTACGGTACTCCTTGGTCGTCATGGTGCCTTGCACGAGCTCCACTGCACCCATGGATACCCCCCCGAAAGTTCTCCAGAGCATAATGGAGCTATCGCCAGTTTGTCTCCGTCCGAGACTACAGGTGACAAGGAGCTGTTCCCGTGGAACATGATGGATTTGCGCTCTCTCATTAGCATGATGAAAACGGGATCTGGATTCGTCAGACCATGTCACTCTCCGCCACAGCGCCTACGTCCAATGTTGACGGTCGCATGCTGGTCGTAGTGTTAACATTGGCATATGGATCGGTCGTCGGCTGTGGAGGCCCATCGTTAGGATTGCTCGGTGTGCGCCTATTCAGACACACTTGTAAACTGCCCAGCATTAAATCAGCTTCTCCACAGTTCACCGCGTGTTCGCTTTTATCTCTCTGCCCTACCAGGGACGTCCTACATCTGTAACGACAGGCGGCCGCCCGATCCCTCGACATCTGGCTGTGGTCCCACCACGTGTTGAAGGCCCTCACCGCAGCATTCCTTGATCACATGACAAGTCGTGTAGTCTCCGAAACGCTGAAGCAGAGCCTCCGGGCCATCGAAGTGTGCCCTCGGTCCATCACAGATAGATCGCGCGCATTCCCCATTCTACACACGGACACCACGCTCACTGATATTACATGCACTCTGCGTGTGTCTGTCATTCTTCGCAAAATAACGCTGCTGTCCCCTGGACGGGTTTATATCGGTGGCTGTAATATTCTAGATGATCACTGTACATCCAGTTTGATTCTGGTTTGTATGATGAGCATGTGTATCTTGTGACTTTTATCACCGTAATTGGGTGAAGCATGTAGTGCCAATTTTAGATTGTTTTCATTAAGACCAGGCACTTCAGTGCACCTTCAGTAGGTCAGGCGCGAGAATGAACCAGTCCATTCGAAAATAATCGCAAAAAATGTATGTACGCATACTGCAACTGTGATAGATTTGTAATAAGCGCTACGTGAAATAAAAGGTTGTCTGATCCTACAGCAACGAAATATTGAAATTGGGAAGAACAGGACACACCTGGTGAAGAGAAGTCCAGTAGTATCAAATACCTTAATTTCAGGAAGAAAATTTTGAGAATATTCGTCTGGAGAACAGCATTGTGTGGTAGTGAATCATGAACTGGGGGAAAACCAGAACATAATAGAATTGACGTGTTCGAGATGTGGTACTATAGAATGATCCGAAAATTAGATGGCTTAGTAAGATAAGAAATAGGAAGATTCCCCCCAGAATCGGCGAGGATAGGAACATATGCTAAATATTGACAATAGGAGGGACGGGTTGATAGGACAGAGTGATGGAAGTCAAAGAATAACTTACATGCTAAGAAAAGAAATGCCAATTTACCGAAATATTTTGTGGTCCATGCCAGACCATAGAATAAATAAATAGTGATTCACTAAAGCTAAATGTATCAGGTATAAATGGCAGAATACTTTGTTTATTTGGTTTATCTGTATCTCTTCTCGGGCTGTGGACATGGAGAAAGCTGAAAGGTAATACGAAACTCCAGAGAAAAGGGCAGGCGGACTAATGCGTACACCGGCTGGCGAGTTGCTGGAAGGAAGACAAGCGCCGCTACATCCGTCACTGTCGGCCAGCCGGAAAACAGAGCCGCAGTCGGCGCCGCCACCCAGCAGACCGCGTTGTCACGGGTGGCCACGGAGAGTGGGCGGGCTCGCCTTCGCACTCAATTACTCATCCGGCGGCCGCGCCTCTCCACTGCACCGCCCAAAGGACACTCGACTCCCAAAAATACGCGGCCGCCGCGGTGGGACGACGCAGCCTCCCTATGGCCACATAAGCGGTTCAGAATTTATTGCCGTCGATTTTATAAAATTCTACGTAGGCGTTACTACACTGGCCACGAATAAAATATCAAGTTGTAGCCACCGGAAGAGTATTTTTGGTGGCCTATCTCTGTATTTAAATAAATGACTTTTCAGCCGTCCATTCCCATATTATTTTTGTTGGTCTGCACCATTGTATGAAGTGATAAGGCAGCCAGACTTTCTAATATACATTTAATATTCCTGTATGTTTATATTTATATTAGATCATTAAGATGCACAATAGAATTACTGAATCTACGACTTATTTTAGAAGCTAGATTAAGAAAAGGCAAAGCTACGTTTCTAGCATTTGTAGACTTAGAGAAAGCTTTTGACAATGTTGATTGGAATACTCTCTTTCAAATTCTGAAGGTGGCAGGGGTAAAATACAGAGAGTGAAAGGCTATTTACAATTTGTACAGAAACCAGATGGCAGTTATAAGAGTCGAGGGGCATGAAAGGGAAGCACTGGTTGGGAAGGGAGTGATACAGGGTTGTAGTCTCTCCCAGATGTTATTCAATCAGTATATTGAGCAAGCAATTAGATTTGGAAATGAGACACTTAAAGTAGTAAAGGAGTTTTGCTATTTGGGGAGCAAAATAACTGACGATGGTCGAAGTAGATAGGATATAAAATGTAGACTGGCAATGGCAAGGAAAGCATTTCTGAAGAAGAAAAGTTTTCTAACATCGAGTATAGATTTAAATGTCAGGAAGTCATTTCTGAAAGTATTTGTATGGAGTGTAGCCATGTATAAGTGAAACGTGGACGATAAATAGCTTGGACAAGAAGAGAATAGAAGATTTCGAAATGTGGTGCTACAGAAGAATGCTGAAGATTAGATGGGTAGATCACATAACTAATGAGGAGGTATTGAATAGAATTGGGGAAAAGAGGAGCTTGTGGCACAACTTGACTAGAAGAAGGGATCGGTTGGTAGGACATGTTCTGAGACATCGAGGGATCACCAATTTAGTATTGGAGTGCCGTGTGGAGGGTAAAAATCGTAGAGGGAGACCAAGAGATGAATACACTAAGCAGATTCAGAAGGATGTAGGCTGCAGCTTGCACAGGATAGAGTAGCATGGAGAGCTGCATCAAACCAGTCTCAGGACTGAAGACCACAACAACAACAACAACATAGCATTACTAATCATTTAGTTGGCTGATATTGGCTAGCACCATGTACCAATAATTTCTGTAGTAATTTATGTCTTGGAGTTAATTGGGGCTGAACTCTGACAGAAGAGACAAAGTGGACCATGCGTTCCTCATACGTCGCTATCGGCTAAAGATTAGTTGGAAACAGAATTCTCGTGTTCTGCGCGGGTGGACATTCACTGCCCCGAAAGAACAGAGCGTGGGGGCAGCAGTTTATGATACCAGCGGCAGCAGAATTCCTGTAATGCGAAGAGAGCTGGCCGCAGGCTCCTCTCTATTGGGATGGAAACAATTTCAGAGCACTGGCGGTGGAAGAAGGTGAAGGACGTCCTTTTAGTGCAAAGGAAAGCGCAGTGTCAGAGATAATGGTCACGATCTAACCTCCGATGACTCTTCTCATGGGAAACACGAGGCATACTTAAAGCCGAAATGCAGAGACACGTTTTCTATTGGGAGAATTCTAAGGATATAGGAGGGGGAACGGCACCTTCCAGAAAATTTTCTGAAAGGAATATGAGTTTCAGGCGACGGGCTGACAGATTCATCACATTTGGTGAGAGCTGATGTTTTCGTAACGGCCCCTGGTATTCGTCACCAGAGCGCGCACATAAATGTCGTACGTCCAGGAGTGAGTGAAGTGTGACATAAGCAATGAATTCCCTCTGGCGATCAATCCAGAGCACTTCCCTGCTATGATCGAACCAAATTAGTTCCCTCTGGGGATTAAGCTAAAGACTCTCGTGGTGAGAGCCAAAATTTGAGTCGAATTCCTGGTCCTGGATAGTGAACAACAAAATATAAGGGACACTGGATAGCTAGAACGCACCATTAGACCCAGAAGAAGGCCGCTGCAATCGTGGCCGAAACGTTGGTTTTTCTATAGCAGCAGTAGTTTTTACGTTATGACGCGGTACCAAAACCAGAAAACTTTTATGTCGGTTGTACAGGTTGTGGACTTGGTATCAGGTGGCCGTGTGCCCATCTACTAAGTCATGTAAGGGCAGTGGTGGTTATGTGCCAATCGCATGTATGAAGTCCCCACGCAAGATGGCGGGTTGTCGCTAATGGCTCAGTTGACTTTACTCGCGTATGTTACAGCGATATGAAATTTGACAGGTAACTTCTTTGTACTTGGCTTCCTCCACACAGTATTAGGCTCTGGCGCGGGTTACATACTACAAGTATCCAACAAGTAATGAGAAAACTTTTTTTTTAGAAAGTGGGTAGGTTTTATTCAAGATTATGTACACCATATCACTCCCCACTCTTATGGCATCAAATCCCTATTTTTAACATAATTTCCGTTGAATGTGATGATCTCACGCCACCTTGCTGAGGGAGCGTGTATGCCTGCATGTTAGCACTCTACTTGACAGGTCGACGTCGGAGCCAACGTCTTGCTGCACCAGTAGCCTCTCCATCAGCCACGTACTTCCTCCCGCGGAGTGCATCCTTCACTGAGCCACACTGTTGGAAGTCGGTTGACCTGAGATCAAGGCTGTAGGGAGGATGAAAAAGAACGGTGTAATGAAGTTTCGTGAGCTCTTCTCTTGTGGGCGGCAGGCTTGTGTGAGGCCTTTTGTTGTCATGAAGAACAAGAATTTTTTTGGCATTTTTGTGTCGACGAACACGCTGAAATCGTTTCTTCGATTTATAGAGGACAGCACAACACCCATCAGAGCTGATCGTAGCGCCATGAGGGAGAACATCAGGCAAAGTAACTCCTTCATAGTCCCAGAAGACCCTTGCCATGACTTCAGCGGCTAAGGGTGCAGCTTTGCAGATTTTCTTCGGAGGGGAGTTGTTGTGGAGTCATTCCATGGATTCCAGGAAATTCATGACACTTGGCTGCATGAGGACAATTTTCTAATTTGCTACTGGTGTTGCGTAAATGACCATCATCTGACACGAAAAGCTGGCTATAGCAAATCACATGTCAATGATGTGGAACCACAGAATAGCATTAACTGACAGTTTCATGAGTTACAATATGAAGAACAATACTTTTCGTACGTTAACAACCGTCCTTATGAACACACAACAGGGAACTTACATTTAATGCGATTCTAGGGTTCAAAGTGATTCACATGTGACTTTCAGTAGCGATTTCTTGTGCCGGATGATGGTCAGTTTCCGAAAGCGGCAGCAAATTAATATATTGTTCTAACGCAGCCAAGCGTCATGAGTGTCCTGAAACATATACCCGCTGCTAACACTTCCCTGAAGAACACATTCAGTGAATTGCCATTTTTTTCCGGTTGGAAGTGATGAACCCATCGCCTGTAACGATGTTCAACAAACAAAATGTCACGGTCAGCCTCGTAAGAAGCCAGGAATTCCGCGCAAATCGTCTATCGTTGAGTGTTATAGTCTTCTGTCAGGCGGCTAGGAACCCAGCGGGCCTTCACCTTTGATTACCTCAACTGGTGGACGAGTGGATCAGCACTAACAACAGGACGTCCAGTTCAGCAGCGACGCTTTTGATTACGATCCGTCTATCACCTCAAATAAGTGTCCGCACCTTCCAACATTGCAGCTGTGCGCGGCCGGCCGGCACGCGGAAGGTCGGACAGCTTCGCGCGAGCGTGTTGCGATGATGATAGATACTTCGCTCAACGACTTACTGTGCGTTTGTTCACTGCCAGGGCTCCGTAGACATCCTGCAAGCGCCCACGAATATCTGGGACGCTCTCGTTTTCCGCCAAATGAAACTCAATGATAGCTCTCTGTTCGGGACGCACCTCCATTATAGACACCATTTTCAGGGCTACGTATAGCACCAGAACCCATCGAAACTTCACACATTCCGCATGTTTTCAACCGAAATTGGCAGAGAAAAGGGTTGTGTCGCATTATTTATTGAAGGCCTCACGTACATCAGCTTCGAAGTTTCGTAACCAACTTACGAAAACAAAGACGAATGAAATTTAAAAGTCTTATAAATGGCAAAGAATTTTGTAATTTACAAGTTATGTTTAACACAGGACAATTTTCTGTTGCTTCTGTGAGGATCCGCCCACGTGATCGGGCCTGGGCGATTACATTTCAGTCAGGTGATTGAGCACGTTCATAGACTGGCCACACCTCCGGTCAACAACAAATCCGACACGGGCGCGAATCCACACGTGAAAGGGGAAGAACTACAGGAGGTTGAGTAAGGATAAACAGAAAGCGGATCAACTTCCACGAAGGAAGGAATAATAGGAACACTCACTTTTGAAACAATGTTTCCCTCGTTTACACACTTCGTTCACAGCTACAGCGCTATCAGTGTGCATCCTGTGTAAATTATGACATTCTCAAAACAGTGAAGGTCTGCTACAAAATATTTTATCAGGTCATCATATGCAGTTGCAGGACAAACTAATAAACTAAAAAAATTTCCAGTAATGACGACGGGTTTCGAAGCCTAAAGCTTGATCTTTAGGCGCCACCAAATGATTTACAGTCGAGCCAGTCACTCATGAGAGGTCACACCCACGCCAAGATAAGGCATCGGAGCGTAGGACCACAACAGCATTGGCCCCTCAGTGGTCGACACGGAAGTATGGCACCTGAAGACGAAACTTTGGGCTTCGAAAGAGATCCTATAATAAATGAGAAATTACGGATTTTTATTCTATTACTGTGAGGGTTTGCTCCTGTTACAGTTCTTAAATTATCTTCATCACACATATAATACTCAAAATGCTTTTCAAATTATAATTTTTCTGAACTGCAGTTTCTTGCACGTTAGGCTAAAACAATGAAGTAAGATCTGATGAAAACGTATTTTTACTATTATATAACACTGAGGCCAAAAACTTCACAGCATAGTGGCACAGCAACATTTTTTGCATGGTGACAAAACGATGCTACCTGTCAATTACGTTATGCTACTGCAATAAAGCAAAGCACATACTGTAGCTGTTGTACACTGTATAGTTCCAAAAATATAATCAATATACAGGTTCAGTTTTAACGGTCAAAAGCCTAGGGCGAAAGCGCATTGGTTGTAGTAGCTTTAGTAGTATTCACGATTATAAAAATTCCTTATCGCAGTCTTGTTTATTATTTTGCCGACAGAGCAACCCAAAGATATTCCCTTTCTGTCAACATTTAATGTTTGGAGCAGTTTATGATTTTTCAGTGGAAAAAAGAACACAGACTCACGAAGTTTTACTTTTAAAGAGTAATTGGCCTTTGGAATAGTTCCAACTAACACTTGTGGGAACGTGAGACTAGCCAGGGCTGCGTGATTTATTTAATCCACGCAAGTGCAATGGAAGTTAGATATAAGTTTTTACTCTTTGACTCTTAGTTCAGTTAGTTTTCTTTTCCGAGTTGGAAAAATAAAGTATTTTGTGCGAAGCTGTATGTTGGTTTAATTTGTTGCTTACATAATTGGTGACCTCGGGAAAAATGAGTAAAGCTCTCACAACCCGGTATTGCGCGGTAGTTTCACCAGGGAATGGACTCGTGCATGCCTACAATGTCAGCGCTACAAAGTAGGACGACACGTTCATGTGGAAACTGGGAATTTCACAGGACCACCAGTAAGATTTGTCCATGGACTTAGTGGGCACACTCCCAATTTCAGATGGCTGTAGACACTTGTTAACAGTGGTAGACCGATGCACGAGATGAGCGGAGGCCATTCCGATCACTGACATAGCTGCAGAAACGGTTGCAAAGACGTTTGTCTCTCGAAGGCTAACTCGCTTTGGGTGCCCCCTTCATATCACAACAGGCAAAGGCCGCCAGTTCGAGTCTAGTCTGTTCAACGAGCTAGCTAATTTAAGTGGGTTCCAGCACCACCGTACAGCAAACTACCATCCAGCGAGCAATGGTATGGTGGAGAGATTGAAGGCAGCTCTCGTGTGTCATCGGAGAAGCATTACCATTGGTTCTCCTTGGATTACGGACCCCATACAAGATGGACATCGGTGCCTCAGTGGCGGAATTGTTGAATGGGGAACAATGAGAGTACCGAAGATTACTTAACCACTTGTGCGCCTGCTTAGCTGGGAGGTAACGTGCTTTCCTGCCATGCACTGGGCCCTGGTTCGATTGCCGGCAGGGTTGGAGATTTTCTCCGCTCAGGGACTGGTTGTTGTGTTGTCCTCATAATCATTTCATCCTCATCATCGGACGCAAGTCGCCCAATGTGTCGCCGACTGAAATAAGACTTGCACTTGGCGGCCGAACACTACTGGGCCATCCCGACCAACAATCCCGTACGATCATTTCATTATTTTACCTAACCGCTGCCACATCACCAATGCCAACGGACCTCTCATCACTGATACTTGAAATCCGTGAGCATGAGGAAACAATGAGAAGGCCTACGGTATCTAGACCAGTTTACGTGCATAAGGTGTTGGCTGACTGTACACATGTCATGCTCAGCACAGATTCAGTCAGAGCACCACTACAACCTCCATATACTGGACCTTATCGAGTAATACGACGCCACAACCATACGATGGACATCTCACAGAACGACAAAACTATTAGTGTCCATAGAGAGGGTAAAACCAGCATGGGTCCTAACGTAGCTGGAGAATGACGACACTCAACAGGATGAGAAAGACAGAAGTTTGGAACTCATTAGGCATGATATGGCAGAAGAACCCACGGTAAGAGGACATGGAACCACAACGCAACAGCCCACACCGGCACGCTGATCCTCGCAGTAGCAAGTCGTCCGTACGAGAGCAGTCAAGTATAGGTACCCATTTATCCCGGGTGCTCAGCACTTTAGGGAGGGGAGGAGTCTGTGTGGGAACGTGAGAGTAGCCAGTGATGCGTGCTTCTTTTACTCCACGTAAGTGCAGCGGACGTTAGATATAAATTTTTACTCTTTGACTGTTAGTTCAGTTAGTTTTATTTTCCGAATTGGAGAAATAAAGTGTGCAAAGCTGTATGTCGGTTTAATTTGTTGCCTACACACTTCTCCATAACTCGTATGACTTTCCACTTTAAAATTGCATTTAACGTAATTTACAATATTAGATTTATCTTTTGTATGTATGCTAAAGAATATCTCAGCATCCTAATCGCTCTGAGGTATAGTCCATAAAATAGTACGTCCATGCATTCAATATTCCAAAGATAGGGACTGAAACTGAACACGAACTCCCTAGATCTTTACAGTATCAATTCCATTTTTTTGTCATCAGTCTACTGACTGGTTTGATGCGGCCCGCCACGAATTCCTTTCCTGTGCTAATCTCTTCATCTCAGAGTAGCACTTGCAACCTACGTCCACAATTATTTGCTTGACGTATTCCAATCTCCGTCTTCCTCTACAGTTTTTGCCCTCTACAGCTCCCTCTAGTACCATGGAAGTCATTCCCTCATGTCTTAGCAGATGTCCTATCATCCTGTCCCTTCTCCTTACCAGAGTTTTCCACATATTCCTTTCCTCTCCGATTCTGCGTAGAACCTCCTCATTCCTTACCTTATCAGTCCACCAAATTTTCAACATTTGTCTATAGCACCACATCTCAAATGCTTCGATTCTCTTCTGTTCCGGTTTTCCCACAGTCCGTGTTTCACTACCATACAATGCTGTACTCCAGACGTACATTCTCAGAAATTTCTTCCTCAAATTAAGGCCGGTATTTGATATTAGTAGACTTCTCTTGGCCAGAAATGCCGTTTTTGCCATAGCGAGTCTGCTTTTGATGTCCTCCTTGCTCCGTCCGTCATTGGTTATTTTACTGCCTAGGTAGCAGAATTCCCTAACTTTATTGACTTCGTGACCATCTATCCTGATGTTAAGTTTCTCGCTGTTCTCATTTCTACTACTTCTCATTACCTTCGTCTTCTCCGATTTACTCTCAAGCCATACTGTGTACTCATTAGACTGTTCATTCCGTTCAGCAGATCATTTAATTCGTCTTCACTTTCACTCAGGATAGCAATGTCATCAGCGAATCGTATCATTGATATCCTTTCACCTTGTATTTTAATTCCACTCCTGAACCTTTCTTTTATTTCCATCACTGCTTCCTCGATGTACAGATTGAAGAGAAGGGGCGAAAGCCTACAGCCTTATCTTACACCCTTCTTAATATGAGCACTTCGTTCTTGATCGTCCACTCTTATTATTCCCTCTTGGTTGTTGTACATATTGTATATGACCCGTCTCTCCCTATAGCTTACCCCTACTTTTTTCAGAATCTCTTACAGCTTGCACAATTTTATATTGTCGAACGTTTTTTCCAGGTCGACAAATCCTATGAAAGTGTCTTAATTTATCTTTAGCCTTGCTTCCATTATTAGCCGTAACGTCAGAATTCCCTCTCTCGTCCCTTTGCTTTTCCTAAAGCCAAACTGATCTTCACCTAGCGCATTCTCAATTTTCTTTTCCATTCTTCTGTATATTATTCTTGTAAGCAGCTTCGATGCATGAACTGTTAAGCTGATTGTGCGATAATTCTCGCACTTGTCAGCTCTTGCCGTCTTCGGAATTGTGTGGCTGATGCTTTTCCGGAAGTCAGACGGTATATCGCCAGACTCATATATTGTACACACCAACGTGAATAGCCGTTTTGTTGCCACTTCCCCCAATGATTTTAGAAATTCTGCCTTATTTGACCGTAAGTCCTCCAAAGCTCTTTTAAATTCCGATTCTGATACTGGATCCCCTATCTCTTCTAAATCGACTCCCGTTTCTTCTTCTATCACATCAGACAAATCTTCACCCTCATAGAGGCTTTCAATGTATTCTTTCCACCTATCTGCTCTCTCCTCTGCATTTAACAGTGGAATTCCCGTTGCACTCTTAATGTTACCACCGTTGCTTTTAATGTCACCAAAGGTTGTTTTGACTTTCCTGTATGCTGAGTCTGTCCTTCCGACAATCATATCTTTTTCGATGTCTTCACATTTTTCCTGTAGCCATTTCGTCTTAGCTTCCCTGCACTTCCTATTTATTTCATTCCTCAGCGACTTGTATTTCTGTATTCCTGATTTTCCCGGAACATGTTTGTACTTCCTCCTTTCATCAATCAACTGAAGTATTTCTTCTGTTACCCATGGTTTCTTCGCAGCTACCTTCTTTGTACCTATGTTTGCCTTCCCAACTTCTGTGATGGCCCTTTTTAGAGATGTACATTCCTCTTCAACTGTACTGCCTACTGGGCTTTTCCTTATTGCTGTATCTATAGCTTTAGAGAGCTTCAAACGTATCTCGTCATTCCTTAGTACTTCTTTATCCCACTTCTTTGCGTATTGATTTTTCCTGACTAATGTCTTGAACTTCAGCCTACTCTTTATCACTACTATATTGTGATCTGAGTCTATATCTGCTCCTGGGAACGCCTTACAATCCAGTATCTGATTTCGGAATCTCTGTCTGACCATGATGTAATCTAATTGAAATCTTCCCGTATCTCCCGGCCTTTTCCAAGTATACCTCCTCCTCTTGTGATTCTTGAACAGGGTATTCGCTATTACTAGCTGAAACTTATTACAGAACTCAATTAGTCTTTCTCCTCTTTCATTCCTTGTCCCAAGCCCATATTCTCCTGTAACCTTTTCTTCTACTCCTTCCCCTACAACTGCATTCCAGTCGCCCATGACTATTAGATTTTCGTCCCCCTTTACATACTGCATTACCCTTTCAATATCCTCATACACTTTCTCTATCTGTTCACCTTCAGCTTGCGACGTCGGCATGTATACCTGAACTATCGTTGTCGGTGTTGGTCTGCTGTCGATTCAGATTAGAACAACCCGGTCACTGAACTGTTCACAGTAACACACCCTCTGCCCTACCTTCCTATTCATAACGAATCCTACACCTGTTATACCATTTTCTGCTGCTGTTGATATTACCAGATACTCATCTGACCAGAAATCCTTGTCTTCCTTCCACTTCACTTCACTGACCCCTACTATATCTAGATTGAGCCTTCCATACTAAATCTTTTTTCATTTTCTAACATTTTTCTTGTTTCAATTATAGCAAGTCTGGGCGAGGCGCTTCCGGACGTCTTCTTTGGAACTCGACCGCCGTTGTCACGTTTCTGATGGCCGGTAACTCTGACTATGCGACGATGGGAAGATCTTTCGCCGCCGAAGTGGCCGTGCGGTTCTAGGCGCTGCAGTCTGGAACCGCGAGACCGCCTCGGTCGCAGGTTCGAATCCTACCTCGGGCATGGATGTGTGTGATGTCCTTAAGTTAGTTAGGTTTAAGTAGTTCTATGTTCTAGGGGACTGATGACCACAGCAGTTAAGTCCCGTAGTGCTCAGAGCCGTCTGAACCATTTTTTTGAAGATCTTTCCTTCCACCACTGCCACACCCCCGCTCGTAATATGAAACAGCAATAAACATAAACATTTCTTCCAGTGTTACAGCTGTAAAAACAAAATATAAAATTCATTTTACCGTATCTAAACATTATAAAAAACCTACGGCTACTTACATTCCGGGTGTCACAGATCTATGGTACAGCGTTCCAAACACTGTATCATCACAATGGGATAGCGACATTCACATATACAGGTGGCAGTAATACCACCTCCACCAGATATAAAAGAGTTGTGCATTCGAGGAGCTTTATTTGTATTCAGGTGATTGTTGTGAAAAGGTTTCCGACGTGATTATCGACGCACGACTGGAATTAGCAGACTTCGAACATGGAATGGTCTTAGGAGCGAGACGCAAGGGACATTCCATTTTGAAAATCATTGGGAATTCAATATTCGGAAATCCATAGCGTCAATAGTGTGCCGAGAAAACCAAATCTGAGGCGTTACCTCTCACCACCAACAACGCAGTGGCCGATGGCTTTCGCTTAACTACCGATAGCAGCGGCTTTTGTATAGATTTGTCAGTGCTAACAGACGATCAACACTACGTGACATAATCACAGAAATTAATATGTAACGTATGACCAACGTGTCCCTTAGGATAGCGCGGCGAAATTTGGCGCTAATGTGTTACGGCAGCAGATGACCGACGCGAGCACCTTTGCTAACAACTCGTGACCATATCGCTTGGACACAAGACGTCTGAAAAACAGTGAGCTGTTCAGAAGAGCCACGATTTCAGTTGAAAAAAGCTGGTACTCTGTAAGTTTTTGATGGCTGCATAATGATGTGGAATGAGTTTATGGTGAATAGATTGGGTCATTTTGATGTTCGTCTGCTACGAGATCATTTTCAACCATTCATAGACGTCACGTTCCCAAACAACGATGGAATTTTTATGGATGTCAATCTGTCATGTCACCGAGCCACAATTGTTCGTGGTTTGTCTGAAGAACATCCTGGAAACAATTCCAGAATGGTTGCCCATCCAGATCGTCCGACATTAATCCCGTCGAATATCAACGGAAAACGCCCGAGGAGTCATTTCGTACACAAGGCCCTGAACCAGTAACACTTTCTGCATTATGGACGTCTATAGAGGCAGCATTGCTCAACATTTCTGTAGGGGACTTCAAACAAGTTTTTCAGTCCTTGCAGTATCGAGTTCCTGCTCTACGTCGGGCAAAATGGGATATTAGGAAGTGTTTTATGACTTGAGATATACCGTGACTTTTGTCACGTCAGTGTATATTTCATCGTCCTTTCTACCAAACACTGTAAACAGCTGTGGCACGTTAAAGTAGAGAAGGATGACACCTTCAGCTTGGACGAGTGGAGGGGGGGGGGGGGCAGGGTTGGTAGGAGTCGGTGGTAGACAGTAAAGTCTGCGCTTCTCCCACTCCCGAACACATCTTGGACCCATATATGTTTAGGATGTGAAAGTTCTGTTATTGACAGCATTCTTCTGTTAACGGCCAAGCCACACTAACTGTAATGCGACCATTTCAGATAGACGGCCACGCCGATCTTATTTGTTCTGCATTTCTTAGTTACCAAAGAAATATTTTCACATAACTCGCTACATATAAGACGCTACTGTTTAAAGGATTTACCTTTTGCTTTCTAGAACATGAGTTTCCGTGACTAATGAAATAAAAGAGCGCCCAAAGTTTCAAATAATTTATCCCAATGTTTGTTGATGTCGAATTATTCTCATACAAACAAAAGGGGCAGTGCGTCAGTATAAAAGTGATCTTGC
Source organism: Schistocerca piceifrons (assembly GCF_021461385.2). Taxonomy (NCBI): domain Eukaryota; kingdom Metazoa; phylum Arthropoda; class Insecta; order Orthoptera; family Acrididae; genus Schistocerca; species Schistocerca piceifrons. The sequence continues at coordinate 426,914,793 of NC_060138.1, forward strand.
GTTCGTAATTCGTTACAATTACTGAATTTAATTACTGCTTGCAGCGCTCTGGAGCACTAACAGCACTAGCTAACCATCAGCTACAAGAGCTCCCAATATGCTAATTACATCTGACACACCAAGCATTTCAGCGTAATTATGCTCTACCCTGTAAGCATACAACCAACTATAAATAATTCTGCTCACTAGGTACGCTGATCGAACGGCATCCGTCTATTCCGCAACAAAGCTCGTCATATTGTATGCTGTTTCACGGATTTTCTCCCGTTAATTCGCTTTGTCCATACAAGGCGAACTCTTATGCCTTGAGCAGGTGACCCATCACACATTGTATTTTCAAACTACTGTTCACATTGTCCTCAAGACGAAGGCTCGTTAGGATAGAGTTGAGCTTTACTAGGCACCTCAGCACATTGGATTTTTCCACATCATTACTGAAAAACTGTAGTTGGCGAGGAGCTGGGAGTGGTAAGGTGACAGGTGCAAAAAAAAAATAACATTTCAACCATAAAACACAATTTATTTATAAAAAAAGGTACTGCAAATATTTATATATTTCTTTAACACGTCTTTATAAGTCTGAGAATCTTCAAGATGTATCGGCAAAATGGTAGTACAATTTTAGAACTAGAAATTGAACAGTTTAATTTGGGATAGCCAACTGTTGAGTTCACTCTCTTCAGCTGGTCTCTTCCAGCATAGATAAAACTAGCACACGTGAACTATAACAGAGGGAAAAGCATTTCCATTTGAAAATATTACGTAACAGTAAAACTAACATAGCTGGATATATATTCATCAGCTCAGAGCACACAAAGAACCACTATTAAAATAACACTGTAAATGAAATGGGCAACAATAAAAGATGACGTTTTGCAAAAACTGGAAATGAGATTAACAAGATTACATCGTGAAATTCCAGTGATGAAACATGACACGTAGCTGGCATCCACTCACGGCATGACGTCCTGACACTATTTTCGAATTAAAAGAGCTGTGAGTCATCACCATCGATCGTTCAAAAAGCTGCTTTTTTGTTACAGAGCATGTATTCTCTGTGTGAAACGGGAAACACACTGACTACAGCACCGGAATCGGGTCCAGAAATATCGGTGTTCAAATCTTCCTGCGTTATAGATTTGGGGTTTCCTAATTCACCCAGCAGCCAATTGTGAGATGGTTCATTCATAAACAAGACAGAAAATTTCCTTCCTGATGACTGGCTAAACTGAGTCCGTGCTCCGTCTATAGGGTCTTCTTCGTTGGTAAGATGGTTAACCCTAAGTTTCATTTTATTTTCACAGAATGAAGCAATTTTTCTAGTAATGCACCATCGGCCGTGTTACTACATTTCTGACATATTTCACTGTTTGAAATTAGTGAGATAAAACTCAGCAAGAAAATGTATTACATGTCTTCAAAATGGTTCAAATGGCTCCGAGCACTATGGGACTCAACTGCTCAGGTCATTAGTCCCCTAGAACTTAGAACTAGTTAAACCTAACTAACCTAAGGACATCACAAACATCCATGCCCGAGGCAGGATTCGAACCTGCGACCGTAGCGGTCTCGCGGTTCCAGACTGTAGCGCCTTTAACCGCACGGCCACTTCGGCCGGCGAATATTACATGTCTTCCAGAATACACAGGGTAGACAGCATCACCTGAATGTCATTTAGCAACTCTCCTCCAAGAATCCTTGTAAGAATTACACAAACATTTTAAAAAAGCAATGTGTACACACACTTCTTCAAATTACTAGATCTTCATTCAGTACTTGGCTTTCCGTTTATAAACAAATAGCTATCTTTGCAACTTGAATAGTTGTAATTATCATTCCGGTGTCAACGTCAGGCTCGGTACCAGTCTAAAGAATTTAACGCTAGTGCAGTGCAGTGCATGTACAACGGCGCATGGAAGACGGATCTTACTGATGTTACAGATGTAATACAATTTATAAACTGTCTATCTCCTGAAGAATAAAATACTAAAGTATCTGTGCTGCCCCTAAAAGTAACTTCAGAAGGGTATCTGTAAGACGTTTGAGAAGAAAATTTCTCAGAACTTCATCGTGAAGATTTCACGAAAATCTCTGAGAAACGTTAATCAGGGCAGCCTTATCATCGAATTTTGGTTACACAGCTTAACACTAAAAATATATACGATGTGAGGAGAGCGTCGTTGTTATGACTGCTATGCATAATATTTACTGACTCTTCAGAAGATTTTAGGTGACTTGGTGTATTAAAGGAATGCACATGACGTAGTTACGATTGTAATATTTCTGGTTGTCGTACTGAGCAGCGCGACTAGGAATCACCAAGTGAATTTGTGCAGTGGTTAAATCAGCAATGGTTTGCAGTTACTTCTGGTCACACACGATCTTTTGGTCGACTATGGTTCTCTTAAATGGCCAACATGTTAGCTTTGATGTTCTAAGAAAAATATAAAAGCGGTGGTGGGAAAAGCAGGCGCCAGGTTGAGATTCATAGGAAGAATTCTAAGAAAATGTGACTCATCGACGAAAGAAGTAGCTTACAAAACGCTTGTTCGTCCGATTCTTGAGTATTGCTCATCAGTATGGGACCCTTACCAGGTTGGATTAATAGAAGAGATAGACATGATCCAGCGAAAAGCAGCGCGATTCGTCATGGGGACATTTAGTCAGCGCGAGAGCGTTACGGAGATGCTGAACAAGCTCCAGTGGCGGACACTTCAAGAAAGGCGTTACGCAATACGGAGAGGTTTATTATCGAAATTACGAGAGAGCACATTCCGGGAAGAGATGGGCAACATATTACTACCGCCCACATATATCTCGCGTAATGATCACAACGAAAAGATCCGAGAAATTAGAGCAAATACGGAGACTTACAAGCAGTCGTTCTTCCCACGCACAATTCGTGAATGGAACAGGGAAGGGGGGATCAGATAGTGGTACAATAAGTACCCTCCGCCACACACCGTAAGGTGGCTCGCGGAGTATAGATGTAGATGGAGATGTAGATATGTACTTGGAATTAGATGCTGATTTTAAATTCGACGTAATTTCTTGTAATTGTGTTTATATTTGAATGTTGCTTTCTAAAAATAATTTCTTGAGAGTGCATTCTATAAAAAATAGTTTGATATTTTAACAACTGTTACTATGATGTCCAGAAATTGTGTATTATGAGAGAAATAATGCATTTAATAAGATCAAAACAATATGGGATGTTTTGAAATTGGAGAAAAGACAACCAGTCAGTGCACATGATACTATTACAACTAAACCGATTGCCAGTGTAGTGACTGACAGTTCACAAGTTGCGAGTACTTTCCAAAATCACTTTCTAAATGCAGCAGAGACAACAGAGTAATTGATTCACTTGTTGAAGGAAAAGAGTAGGGCAGAGTGTTGTACCACCATACACTGTTCAGTCTCTTTTCTCTAGCCATCCTGTTGTAAGGTGGCGGTATTTTGCGTTCTTACCTCATCAATTAATTAATTTGGTCGATTAGACTACCATATGTAGGCCTATGTCATTTGAGATCGAAGGTGAGGTGGGGTTATTAGTTTATTAATTGTAACGGTTGATCTGGACAGCTTCACACTAACATCTGTAGTACTGCATGCTTGACAAAAGTAATTTTTGTTCTCGCTTGGACAGCAAGAGAGATTGCGGAAGTGACGGACTATGAGCAGGGCGTTGGCGAGCTGGGAGGTTTTTTCTAGACTGCTGAAGGGCAGAATGTTAGAGCCCACCGCAAAGCCGTCCTGTGGAGCGACCCAGAGAGCGTCACCTCTCGTTTCAGAGGCATGATGGGTGATTTGAAAGAGGGCAGTAAGGATAGCCTGTAGTTTTTTCAGCCCCGTTGGAATGCATCGCCTGTTGTCACACAGGCACCCGAGAGTCAAAAAAATGGTTCAAATGGGTCTAAGCATTATGGGACTTAACATCTGAGGTCATCAATCCCCTAGACTTAGAACTAATTAAACCTGACTAACCTAAGGACATCACACACAGCCATGCCCGAGGCAGGATTCGAACCTACGACCGTAGCAGCAGCGCGGTTCCAGACTGAAGCGCCTAGGACCGCTCGGCCACAGCGTCCGGCGCCCGAGAGTCAATCGTTAAGAATTCTTCACACGCTGAACATTTAAGACGTTCCCACTGCTGTATCCTCGAGAGCTAGTGATTAGCTAAGGCCCTTTGGACGGACATTCATTTACATTGTTCGAAAACCTTCTGGAAAAATTTTGTCTGAATTGCTCAGTCTAGTGGTTTCATGTGTAGAAAGAGTTGCAGAAAATCGGGTTGTGACAACGATTTTCATCGGCTGAGTCTCTGGTGGATGTCCAGCAGACACACATCGCTGAAGAGTGTATAATTTGTTTGAGACATTGCCGGCACAGTTCCAGTGATCACTGTCAAACTTAGTCTGAAAAAATACTGACTGTGCAATTTGAGGTACAATCATTTTGTTTTTCTGCGAGCTGAGGAACAAAATCAGTGCTTCTCCATGGAGCTTCAGGCATTCTGAACTGCTCACTTACAACCAACCACCCACCTGAGACAAGTGTCTGCTCCTGGCAAGTGTCCAAGCAGATTGTCTTGACTTCTGAAAGGACTATGTACTTGAGTATCTTAGAGTTTAGGAGTTTGTAGACACAACCACACTTCCTCTGTGAAGTAAAATTCATATCTACACTGCATACTTTGTCTGTACGATGATTTTAGCCTTTCACAGATTGACGAGGCAGATATCCTCTCCACTCGACTATTGATGGTGATCTAAGCGACACAACTTGAGGAATAGGGAACCATAAAGATTAATGTCTTCTGCTCCACGAAACTGTTCTCTGACCTCTGTGATGTTAGCACCAGTCGGGACGGAAATAAGCTAACAAACAGGCTAGTCAGTGTCAATCATTTAACTATTCGTGTCATAAAACGGGGGGCGTGTTTTTTGAACCGAGGATAGGTATTGTGCGAATCTTAAATTTTTCTGGGCCAGTAGAATTAATTTAATGATGTGATTGTACGGCTTCTATTTTGCAATTACCTTGACTTTTTTTATAGTGAATATCTTGATAGCATTCTAATATTCTTATTCAATTAGGATTAATCTTTATCCCACTGGTCCTGATTAGGTCATTTAAGAATATTAATCAGTTAGGGTGAATTAAATGATTTTTGTTTAACGCCTGAGAGTTTTCAACCATAGCAGGGCTTGTCAGATTGCAATACATTAAAGTCATGACGCACCCCAGCGTTACACAGTAATATGTGTGTACACATTTTCTTATTCCCTTTTTACATAATGGTATTCACATTTTTATGCACTGCTAGCTTTTCCTGAAATTACAAAAATTATTCCTTAAAACAAAGGTTTATCCAAACATGAGAGATATTGTAATATACAATATGGTCATTCACAGGAATAAATATTCTATTGAAATTTAAGTGGGTGCAAGTTGCAAAATCGTCTCAGCATTGTACTTAAACATCTACCTGTTACATTATCACTCTAATACAACCCAGCAATCAGGAAGTGAAATCACATTAAGAGCTATTACCAGAAAGAAATTAAATACATTTTGAAACAGAAGCTATTGGAAATTAAAACAAATTTACATTTTCAAGACACATATGATTAAGACATAAAGAAAACTCAGTTCATTTGCTTGTATCACATGCTTCATTGAGGAAGATCTTCTATTTCAATATACACGACAGTGCATGACCAGCGAAGTATCATCACATGTTACAAAAATAGTTATAAAAATATATACGATTTTACTCACCATAAATTTATGTGCCTGACCAATTAACAAAACATTACAAACAAATTTAATAAATTAAAGGCGTTTAAATGGCTAGAATGCGAAATGTTTGCAAATGCTGCACAAAACACTACCTCAAATTTGACAACAACAACACCTGTAAAGTGGCAGACAACGCTTGTGGTGGTCTCTAGTGTGTATTCCTTCATGTAAATCTGAAATCGGTCACTAAAGTACCAACCGAAAACCATCATGACTTTCCAGTTACACTATCGTCTAGGTGCAACACTCTCCCCTATATTCAAAATGTTATTGCACAAAATTAGAAGTGGCACCATTGATGTTAATATGTTCTCAAAACTAAATCTTGTATGGTGTTGACTAGACTTCACACAGTAGTCATAACAGTTGCTCTGTCTTAATAAGTAATGCTCTCAGCAATATAAATATGTATTGCAAACTCAACAGTAAGAAGTTTTCCAGACTGATCATAATACGCCACTTTAAATCTCTTTTTAAGAACGGTGGCACAAAAAGCTTAAATAATTATCGTCCAGTTTCGTTACTGCTGTCTTTTTGAAAAATGTTCAAAAAAGTAATGTACTCGAGAACAGGCTTAATTTCAAACAGAAGCAGTTTACTTAGCACATCACAGTTAGGATTCTAGAAAGGAGGCAAGACTGAGAATGCTGTTTATGCATTCACTCACCAAATACTGCAAGCATGAAGTAATAGAATATTACTGTGTTTGGGATCTTTCCAAGACGTTCAACGGTGTTAATCGTGTTATTCTCGAAGGCAGCTAATTCATACAGCACTGGAAGGAGAGATGATTTTAGAGACGTAAGGGAAATCATGAAGGGAGTCCCAAAGTGGTCGATTTTGAATCCACTGTTATTCCTTTTATATGTTAATGAAAATCTTCTTTATATTAACTAAGCAGAATTGATATTTTTTGCAGACAATAGTGGTGTTACAGGAGCTCCTATTAAATAGAAAACAACTAGAGAAACTGATAATGATGTTTTTCGAAGAATTATTAAGTGGCTGTCTGAAATTGATCTGTCTCTAAATTTTGAGAAAACACACCATATTCAGTTTGGTACAACAAATAGTTTCATATCAGCAATTGATGTAGTAACTGAACAGGACTCAGGCAGCAGACTAGAATGTTACAAATTTGTAGGTCAGCAAATTGATGAAAACTTGAACTGGAAGAAGCATATTAAAGTTTTGGTACCTGCTCTGCGTATAACTGCATAACGTATTTCTGTATTACCACTCAAGACTATATTATGGAATAATTTTCGAGAGTACCTTATGCCGTATTGGCCGCCATCTGTTTGGCCTCACTTTAACATAGGTGCGCCTCCAGTCACTGCGCCGCTTTCCCTACAGCCAGCACCGTGGCACGAGGGCGCTGCACAGTGAGTCAGAATCCCAAAAAGTTTGTCAAAATGTAAGAATTTGTTGAATTTGTGCCAAACTTAGTATGTTAGGGTTAACGAAATTCCTATTAAGAATATGATATCAAAAAGTGAAAAAAAATACAAAATGGTGGATCCCAGATAGCGGGCTGTATGTACACTACTGTCATTTTATTCATATAAAAGTAAATTTTAGGGAATTATCGAGGTTGCTGATGGAGAATGAGTTCAAAAGTTTAAAAAAGTTATGGATCCGAGATGTCGGTCAAATTTTGTGGCAGTTTGGCAGTTGGATTTAGTCACACTTGCAGGTTCCGCATCAATCGGAATATATACTATTGTATTTAAGCAGCTTCCGTTCTTCTTGAAAAAATAATCTTATCACCGAGCTATATTTGCTTCTTAACTTTATCAACAGAATCGAAATGGTAGGCCTCATATCGTCGGGAATTGATTATATGTCCACTTGTTTCTGTCAACGACTTTTCCAAATGTTCTACGACCGCCTCCAAATCGTTTGACAAATACTCTTTTGTTACTAGAAAAATATATTTCCCCGAAAATGTGATACTGGAATACGCTGGATCAGATGAAATTTAAATTAAAAAAAAATCTGTGTTACACTTCCAGTTTTTTTCTAATTATTTTATTCTGTACAGTGCTTCTACACGTCGATTATAATTTAAATTTTACAAATGCAGCACATAATTAATTAATTCTATTGTCATTTTTGAAGATGTCTCAACAACGATACACTGCAAGTGTCTTTAAAACATGGCTCAAAGCCAGATTAGTAACTAGTAGTAGGATTTGAAGCTTAATTTTATCTTCTTTTTTTTCCTCATCAGTCTTTTGACTGGTTTGATGCGGCTCACCACGAATTCCTCTTCTGTGCTAATCCCTTCATCTCAGAGTAGCAATTGCAAACTACGTCCTCAATTATTTGCTGGATGTATTACAATCTCTGTCTTCCGGTATATTTTTTGCCCTCTACAGCTCCCTCTAGTACCATGGAAGTCATTCCCTCATGTCTTAACAGATGTCTTACCATCCTGTGCGTTCTTCTTATCGGTTTTTCAACATACTCCTTTTATCTCCTCATTCATTACCTTATTGGTCCACCTAATTTGAACATTCGTCCGTAGCACCACATCTCAAATGCCTCGATTCTCTTCTGTTCCGGTTTTCCGACAGTCCATGTTTCACTACCATAGAATGTTATACTCCATACGTACGTTCTCAGAAATTTCTTCCTTAAATTACGGCCGATATTTGATATTAGTAAACTTCCCTTGTCCAGGAATGTCTTTTTTGCCATTGCTAGTCTGCTTTTCATGTCCTCCTTGCTCCGTCCGTCATATGATATTTTACTGCCTAGGTAGCAGAATTCCTTAACTTATCTACTTCGTGACCATCAATCATGTTAAGTTTCTCGCTGTTCTCATTCTTTCATTGATTTACTCTCAATCCACACTGTGTACTCAGACAGTTTATTCCGTTCAGCAGATCACGTAATTCTTCTTCGTTTTCCCTCAGGATAGCAATGTCATCAGCGAATCGTATCATTGACATTCTTTCACCTTGAATTTTAATTCCACTCCTGAACCTTTCTTTTATTTCCATCATTGCTTCCTCGATGTACAGATTGAACAGTAGGGACGAAATGCTACATCCCTCTCTTGCACCCCTTTTAATACGAGCACTTCGTTCTTGGTCGTCCAATCGTACTATTCGCTCTTGGCTGTTGTATATATCGTATATCACCCGTCTCTCCCTATAGCTTACTCCTACATTTGTCAGAATTTCGAACATCTTGCACCATTTTACATTGTCGAACGTTTTTTCCAGGTCGACAAATCCTACGAACGTACACTGATTTTTCTTTAGTCTTGCTTCCATTATTAACGTCAACGTCAGATTTGTCTCCCTCGTGCCTGTACTTTTCCTAAAGCCAAATTGATCGTCATGTAGCACTTCCCCAATTTTATTTTACATTCGTCTGTATATTATTCTTGGATGCATGAGCTGTTAGCTGATTGCGCGATAATTCTCGCATTTGTCAGCTCTTGCCGTCTTCGGACTTGGGTGGACGACGCTTTTCCGAAAGCCATATGATATGTCGCCAGACCCATAGATTCTAAATACCAACGCTCTCATTTTGTTGCCACTTCCCCAAATGATTTTACAAATTCTGATGGAATGTTTATCTACTCCTTCCGCCTTATTCGACCTTAAGTCCTCTAAAGCTCTTTTAAATGCTGATTCTAATAATGGATCCCCTATCTCTTCTAAATCGACTCTTGTTTCTTTTTCTATCACATCGGACAAATCTTCCACCTCATAGAGGCTTTCAACGTATTCTTTCCACCTATCGGCTCTCCCCTTCGCATTTAACACTGTAATTCCCGTGGCACTGTTAATGTCATCATCGTTGCTTTTAATGTCACCGAAGGTTGTTTTGACTTTCCTGTATGCCAATTCTGTCCTTCCGATAATCATTTCCTTTTCGATATCTTCACATTTTTCCTGTAGCCATTTTGTCTTAGCTTCCCTGCGCTTCCCATTTATTTCATTCCTCAGCGACTTGTATTTCTGTATTCCTGAGTTTCGTGGAACATTTTTGTGTACTTCCTCCTTTCATCAATCAACTGAAGTATTTCTTCTGTTATCCATGGTTTCTTCGCAGTTACCTTCTTTGTATCTATATTTTCCTTCCCAGCTTCTCTAATGGCCCTTTTTAGAGAAGTCTACTAATCTTCAGCTGTACTGCGTACTGAGCTATTCCTTATTCGTGTATCTGTAGCCTCAGAGAATTTCAAGCATATCTCGTCATTCCTTAGTACTTCCGTATCCCACTTCTTTGCGTATTATTTCTTCCTCACTAATGTCTTAAAACTTTGACCTACTCTTCATCACTATCATATTGTGATCTGAGTCTATATCTGCTCCTGGGTGCGCCTTACAACCCAGTACCTGATTTCGGAATCTCTGTCCGACCATGATGTAATCTAACTGAAATCTTCCCCTAGCACTCGGCCTTTCCCAAGTATAACTACACCTCTTGTGTTTCTTGAACAGGTTATTCGCTTTTACTAGCTGAATCTTGTCGCAGAATTCAATTAGTCTCTCTCCTCTTTCATTCCTTGTCCCAAGCCAATATTCTCCTTTAACCTTTTCTGCTACTCTTTCCCGTACAATAGCATTCCTGTCCTCCATGACTATTAGATTTTCGTCCCCCTTTACATGCTGTATTACCCTTTCAATATCCTCATACACTTTCTTTATCTCTTCATCTTCAACTTGCGACGTCGACATGTATACTTGAACTATCGTTGTCGGTGTTGGTTTGCTGTCGATTCTGATAAGAACCACCCTGTCACTGAACTGTTCGCAGTAACACATTCTCTGCCCTATTCATAACGAATCCTACTCCTACGAATATTACTCTATACTCATCTCACCACAAATCCTTGTCTTCTTTTCACTTCACTTCGCTGACCCCTACCATATCTAGATTAAGCCGTTGCATTGACCTTTTCAGATTTTCTAGTTTCCACCACGTTCAAGCCTCTATCATTCCACGCCGCGACTCGTAGAACGTTATCCTTCCATTGAGTATTCAGTCATTTTCTTATGGTACCTTCGCCTTGGCGGTACCCTCCCGGAGATCCGAATGGTGGACTGTTCCGGAATCTTTTGCCAATGGAGAGATCATCATGACACTTCTTCAGTTACAGGTCACATGTCGCGTGGATACATGTTACGTGTATTTAATGCAGTGTTTTCCACTGCTTTCTGCGTCCTCATGCTGTTTGAGCATTGCTGATTCAGCCGCATTTAGGGGCAGTTTCCCACCCCTAGGACAAGAGTGTGCACTGAACCTCTGTCCGCTCCTCCGCCCTCTTCGACAACGCCGTTGGCAGAATGAGGGTGACTTCTTTACCGGAAGCCTTCGGCCGCCAATGCTCACTATTAAGCAAAATTTAGACAGGGGCGGGATTCGAGCCCGGGACCGCAGGCGTTTTGATTATGAGTGAATGATGCTACCCGAAGACCACGGGTGCAAAAACCTCGCTTGAAAAGTAATAGTATATGCTTACTTAACTTTAAATATAAACGAACAGTGACCCATTTTGCCTATTTCATGACATTTACAGACTTCGATAGCGTCAGGGCTCGTCAACTACGGAATAGTCATTGCATTGAAGACTGAATTGTAAATCTTTGTATTTGTATACATTTCTACGTTGAAATGTACTGCTAGCAACTGACGCTGCAACTATAGCAACAAACTTATACATTACTTTTGCTGTTTCTTATTATTTATAGAATAAATTAACATCTGAATACTTTGTCCAGTTCCTCTCTCCTGTATCCACTAAACAACCATAAAGCGTGCAAAGAAGGTTACCATGGAAAGAAAATTTTTGTTGCACAAAAACGAGCAGTAAAAATATTATCGATGTTCACTCACCATTATTTTTCTTTGTTTCTTTCTTCACCTTAACAGTAGACTTATTTGCCATTAAATTTCGTCTTAAATAATGCATTATAGTTTGAGAAGAATAGTGATATCCATGTATACCATACTAGAAGAACACAACGACCTATACTACCAGTTATTGAAACTGTCAGTGGCTCAGAAAGGAATTGAATAACGCACGCATCAGCAAATATCTTTAATCATTTTACGTAGCAACATAAAACGTTTGACAGATAACAAAGGAAGTTTTAAATTTAAACTGAAGTCATTTATTCTGTATAATTCCTTCCATACAATAAACAACATTTTTAATAACTGATAGCCTGCCAAAGAAATATTAGTTTCTATGCGTGCATGCTTGGATAGGACTTAAAATAATATCTTCATTAATACTGAAACTTTTCACATATACCTATTCTGTAATTTGACTCCTTCCAAATCATTTCGAAAAAAATTGTTCTAATGAACTATTGAACATGCAAATAACTGACAAGGTTTTTGCCGATATCTTCTATCTCAAACCAATCGAAGCTCATTCTCCATCTATAATGACTTGATCATCGCCTGATAGTTAAACACTAAATATTCCTCCTTTTCTCTTAAAATTAGTGATCAATTTTTTTTCTTTTGACAACTTTTAAGGATCTTCAGAAGGCTATTGTAAATGTCAGAAAAATGTATTATCAGAACTCTGTCACTAATGACTTCACGTCCACGAGATTTAATCAGTAATCTTTTCACATTTTTCCTTAAAATTATGAATTAAAATGCCTCTTCAGCGACTTGTAATTCTCTTCGGAATACATTGATAGGTGGACGAAAAATCCATTTTCAGAGAGTGAAAGTGGAGGTTACGAAGATTATAGGATTCCATACGATATCATGTGGAACCTCTAAAGAAAGGTTCTGTACAATTTGCTGCTACTGTACTGTAATTGAATTACATTATGCTGCACGATTCGATGTCATCGCGTAGTGTCATATCAGTAACGGAAAGAGCAGGATTCTGAAACAACTGTGTTCCCACTCCACCTGGCCATTTCAGTATAGATTGTAATATAGTCGGAGTGTCTTCATCAGTTACTTATTTTTTTATTAGGCAGGGAGATAAAAAACTGTTGTACCACAGGATTATCTCGGGGGACTGTAATACCGGTCTGCTAGGTAGCATTGTTTGCTGTGTTTACTTTCACTTTCAAAGTAGATTCTGCGCTGGCTAAATTATTGAGTAATCATAGCGTGCCCTAATTATGTGATTGTTTTAAAAATACTGCTTTTATGTACATTTGGTGAAATTTTAATTTTCGATTCGATATTTACAATATTAAAAATGCATGACTGAAACTGTGATTGACTGAGCAAGGATCATACATTTTAATATATATGCGAAGATTTGTTTCAGGATCATAGCCACAGTGAGATAAGCAGTACAGCAAAGGACATTTTCATCTGAGTCCACGAGCAAACGGCTATTCTCATGTTAAAATCTGAAGTTCAGTATTAGCATCTTTTTAACCAAAATTTAGTTTGCAGCACTATATAAACGTATATCGAATGGCATCAAGTTGACTTGGATACAGTAAATTAACTTAACTGAAGAATTCGGAGAGACAAGAGATTACGTCAAATGTTCCAAGACATCCTTGTGCAAGAGACAGACGCTCTGCAATGTCAAGAAAGTCAGAAAATACGACAGCACCACAAAATAACAGTAATTAAGGAACTTCTACAAGGAATCCATATGAAGAATAAGTACTTTCTTCAGCTTCAAATAACACTACGAAATACGTAGTTAAGAATATTAGTACTTAGTAATTAAAGATTACTTGTGCGGATAGTACTGCATCTGTTTTAGATTGGAACCATCTACCTGCTGACGAGGTGAGCAGGAATTTTGAGTTAATTTTCAAGGAGTCTACATAAAAAGGAGTAACGATACGTGTGAGTCTTGCTCTGTATGTTCATAATGTAGAATCGATGAGGTTGGTATGAAGGCTGCGTATGTGCAAAACCAGTAACCTACAGTAAACAACGTGGTTATTGAAATAACAACAGTGTGCTGTACAGTGAGATATAACTTAGGAAGGATTCTCTTTCAAATACATTTACATCATCATTCACAACTACTGAGATACCGAAGTTATAAAGGAGTCAATTTTAAAATTTTATAAACAGAAGAATGTAGCAGAAAGATAAGGGAACTTTTTAACTATTTGAATTTCATGGAAATAGTTTGTGCTCTGAACCACTAAATTGCTGGCACTATTGGGGCTGGTTTTACTATTGTGACAGACTATTCTTTATGCCGATAGACAATGTCTTATCGTAGCTCGTGCTTCAAGGTTCTCCAGTGCCTGACTTCTAGCATTTCACAAGAATGTCACACATGAAAAGCAATGCCAAAGGTGAAAAGTATGCAGTAGTTGAACAAGGTGTGCAACTGAGTTCAGTATGTAAATTGGGCAAGCTATATAGGAAAGGGCGAATGCGCAAGTAGAATTAAATTTGAGGTGAAGCGGATGAAAATTTGGGTTACCGAATTACCCACGCAGCTTAGTAAGGTCTAATGCGGGGAAAATGCCTTTATGATAGCTGCTTCTCTAAAACTTTTAGTGGCATTGCGGAACCGCAATTAAAGCTTGCTCGATATGGAATGTCAGTGATTTCATAATATGGACTGTCATTAACATGAGCAAAAACCACGCACGTGTTTGACCCGTCTATGTACAGCGATTACAGCAAATTATTCGCTAAAAGCGTTGGCATTTAATGGAATTCGATTGTCCCATACGTAACCACAAAGAATAAATTATTTTCTCTAGTGAGTCAGGAAAAATTCGAAAGGTGCTGTTATGGGTTTCAAAACAACATATAAACAATAGAGAGAAAGGGCATTGTGCTTCAGTATTCAAGCACGTTCATATTCATTAATTCTCTAAAAATTTTAATAGGCGTATGGAAATGCATCAGAAGTGGTAATTCATATTTACTACTAAATTTATTGTATTCAGTAGACCCGCTGTGGTATAAAAATTTAAAAAAGTGATGAAAATGAGCGGATGTGTAGACATTAAAACATAAGATGCCGGACACATCAAATAACACTGGATTACTGCTCTATAACTTCATGAGTATGGAGTACTTAATGACGAACTCCAACTGTCGCCTTCGATGACAAACGCTCGAATTAATCTTTCCACACTCGTTACCGTTTTACCAAAATAGATAAGAACTGAACAAATACGAGGGTCCTTCAATAATTAAACAGACAAATTGGTCTGGAGAAGAAACTATTAGTAGGGGAAGTTTGGTACTTTCATGGCGTTAAGTTAGCATCACTGGGATGAGCTCTGATCAGCTGATGTATCAACATTGTTTTTCTTATAACCTCAAAAATACATTTCAAGATGGCGAGTCCGTTCGAAACGTCCACATTAGTTGAGCAACGTTCTGTTATTCGTTTTTTACTTGCTGAATGCGAGGAACCAGTAGTATGTACTGTAGAATGTTTAAAGTTTATGGTGAAGGTTGTATGAATCGTGCAAATTTTTACAGGTGGTTAGAGCAGTTTAAATGGTCGCGGCGAACACCGTTCTGGCCGACCAGTTTCAGTTCCATCGTCGTCACTTGGAAGTCGAATTGATATTATTCGTGCCGACCGCCATGTGGCTGTGAAAATGATAGTTGATGAGGTTCAAGTTGGAACTGGTGCAGTTCATAACATTATCTGTAACAAGCTGAAGTACCGCAAAACACGCGCAAGATGGATCCCAAAGGATTTGACGATGCTAATCCAGGAAACCAGGTTGACAGTGTGCACAGAGCTAAAGGAACATTATGAAGGAGAAGATGAGCACCTCCTCAACAAAAGTTTAACTTGTGATAAGACTTTGGTTCACTATTATGAGCCAGAATCAAAAAGACAAAGCAAGGAGTGGAATCACACCAACTGACCTGTCAAGAAAGCATGCAAACCCCAATAATCAGCAGGAAAAGTCATGTTGACGGAGTTGTGGGATGCTGAAGGTCCACTTTTTGTTATTGTCTCTATGAGCAGCGCACAATGAACAGCCAATACCACTCGGATTTGCTTTTAAACAAGGTGAAGCCAGCCATGAGAGAGACGTCATGGATCTCACAGGAGAGGTGTGAGTCTCCAGCAAGACAACGCACGTCCTCATATTGCTCAACTAACCGGTGAATCCATCGACAAAAACGGATGGGAAGTACTGCCTCATCTCCCTTACAGTCCTTATTTAGTACCTAGTGATTTACATTTTTCTGGTGCGCTGAAGGAGGCTTTACGTGGGAAGGGGTTACAGGACAACGAGGACGTTAAAACGTTTGTGGGAAATTGGCTCAAACATCAAGATAAAGAGTTCTTTGCAACTGGAATAAAAAAGCTTATAGCCCGTTGGAACAAGTGCATAAATGTTCAAGGGGATTCTGTTAAAAAGTAGTACAAGTATTGTTTTGTAAAAATAGACGGTTTTTTCTCCAGACCAGTCTGTATCTTTAATTATTGAATGACCCTCGTACACACACACACACACACACACACACACACACACACACACACACAACACACACACACACACATACACTGAATTATTCGTACATAAACGGATACAAATATATTATTACAGTAGGGGTAAATGTTTCATTAGGCATAATGCGTCACTTCTCGGCTCACGCAGAATTTGTGTTCTAACGTTTGGAGGCAAGTTTGCCAGCTTCCTTGCAATTTATTAGACGCTATTGATCAATTTTTACGTAAATACTTATAACGGAGTTGAATTATACTGTGAGCTAGCTACAAGAGGTTAGTACAGCTGTGTATATGTCCAGCGAGGTCTTTGATTATTTGGCATATGCTGACGCAATGTCACAACTGTGCTAATCGCCGAAGAACAAAGTTAAATTGCAGAGCTGAACTGTTTTAATACAGACAGATCTAATAGTTCTCCTTCGAGACAACAAAGTTTCCGCATTTCAGTTACACAGTAATGTGAATGAACTTTCCTTTTCAGAATAGATTATATTCACTTACATTATTATTTTCAGGTTTACGGATATTATTTTAATACCCTTTGCTGTTATCTACAGGATGGTCAGCAACAGTATTAAAAGCTTGTAACGGTGTGGCAGGGGAGGCTGTGCTGAGAAATAACTGTTCAGAACAAAGAATAGATACGATGCACCGCTTCCGAGTCATTTACCACTTAAGTCAGCCAGCCAGGTCGTCGCACGTGCAAACTGAAGCAGCCTGTCAGAGACAGTGTCGACAAACTTGTGTTTCGCTTAGTTTCCTCAAACTGAACGACCTAGCTTTCGCTCACTTAGCTTAAGTTTATCACTTCCAAAAGAAGCACATTTTTAAGTGGTAATGAACATTTGAACAAGTGGTAACTCACGGACCCACAGATGTCTGTGCATTACCGCATTTTAGCGCGTGCATTTGTTTGAATTAACGCGCACAACGATTTGTTTGGCAAAGTTCAGTGGTAAATAAATGGGATTGGCGCAATATATCGAATTTTTTTCTGGATAATTATTCCTCAGACCAGTCTCCTCTGAAGCACCCTTACAATTTTTGCAGACTGTTTCTGACCACCCTGAATTTCTAAATACTTTTTACAGCATACTGTCCAAGTCCCATATAAACGCTCGTCGGTTTGTGATGAAAATTTTTACTTCCCAAGATTTTCTCTTTCTCATCTGTGACTGAAAATTCTAAGAAAATTTTTCGTCTTCCAAAACATCTGCTCGAAAGACACGACATAATGACATAAAACTATAAAACTATTCAGAAGAGTTATGAATTGAGAAGGGAATTATCTGGCTTATGTTACGAGCACACAGATTTCACATCTCAACAATGGACGCTCACTTAACGGTATTTGAGTTGTATAGCGTTCCATTTTCAGATCAGTGTTTGGTATGGCTCATAGCTTAAGTGATTTTAACAGACACTACACTGCTCCAAGTCACTTTTCAGTGAAATAATGTTATCTTGACAGTCACTTTTGTACCGTATGCACCTCCATTGTAGTCTACTGTCACTCTACTACCCTTCGTCAAAAGAAGTGATGCTGTCTGATCTGTACTAAGTCACTGCCAGTTCACCTTACACTCTCATTTCTTTGATGAAACATGTACGAGGGCAGTTCAATAAGTAATGCAAGACATTTTTTTTCTGAAACAGGGGTTGTTTTATTCAGCATTGAAATACACCAGGTTATTCCCCAATCTTTTAGCTACACAACACTATTTTTCAACGTAATCTCCATTCAATGATACGGCCTTAAGCCACCTTGAAATGAGGGCCTGTATGCCTGCACGGTACCATTCCACTGGTCGATGTCGGAGCCAACGTCGTACTGCATCAATAACTTCTTCATCATCCGCGTAGTGCCTCCCACGGATTGCGTCCTTCATTGGGCCAAACATATGGAAATCCGACGGTGCGAGATCGGGGCTGTAGGCTGCATGAGGAAGAACAGTCCACTGAAGTTTTGTGAGCTCCTCTCGGATGCGAAGACTTGTGTGAGGTCTTGCGTTGTCATGAAGAAGGAGAAGTTCGTTCAGATTTTTGTGCCTACGAACACGCTGAAGTCGTTTCTTCAATTTCTGAAGAGTAGCACAATACACTTCAGAGTTGATCGTTTGACCATGGGGAAGGACATCGAACAGAATAAACCCTTCAGCGTCCCAGAAGACTGTAACCATGACTTTACCGGCTGAGGGTATGGCTTTAAACTTTTTCTTGGTAGGGAAGTGGGTGTGGCGCCACTCCATTGATTGCCGTTTTGTTTCAGGTTCGAAGTGATGAACCCATGTTTCATCGCCTGTAACAATCTTTGACAAGAAATTGTCACCCTCAGCCACATGACGAGCAAGCAATTCCGCACAGATGGTTCTCCTTTGCTCTTTATGGTGTTCGGTTAGACAACGAGGGACCCAGCGGGAACAAATCTTTGAATATCCCAACTGGTGAACAATTGTGACAGCACTACCAACAGAGATGTCAAGTTGAGCACTGAGTTGTTTGATGGTGATCCGTCGATCATCTCGAACGAGTGTGTTCGCACGCTCCGCCATTGCAGGAGTCACAGCTGTGCACGGCCGGCCCGCACGCGGGAGATCAGACAGTCTTGCTTGACCTTGTGGCGATGATGACACACGCTTTGCCCAACGACTCACCGTGCTTTTGTCCACTGCCAGATCACCGTAGACATTCTGCAAGCGCCTATGAATATCTGAGATGCCCTGGTTTTCCGCCAAAAGAAACTCGATCACTGCCCGTTGTTTGCAACGCACATCCGTTACAGACGCCATTTTAAGAGCTCCGTACAGCGCTGCCACCTGTCGGAAGTCAATGAAACTATACGAGACGAAGCGGGAATGTTTGATAATATTCCACAAGAAATTTCCGGTTTTTTCAACCGAAATTGGCCGAGAAAAAAAATGTGTTGCATTACTTATTGAACTGCCCTCGTACAATAAATGCCCATCCCATGTCTTGGATTCTTCGGATCTTTCGTTGTTTTCTGCGTGGACGTTCTTTATAGATTTTCGGTTCTTCTTCTTTCTTCGGCTTCTTCTGTCGTCAGGCTCTTTTCTCCGCTGTAACTTCAGAACTTGATGTTTCTTCTTAAAAACTGAGTGACTCGTTATAACAGTGACGCCTTGGGAAATCTTTGGACGATTCTTCCTTGGTTTTGCGATAATTTTTGGGGAACTGTTTCAGTATATGTGTTTTTCAAAAGCGTCCCTCGTTTGCATTTCTCTCTGAAGTTTGCTGTCGAGATTTGGCTTTTTGGGGTATTACCTACGAAATTTCTGAATGTGGACTTCAGACATCGCGACAATGACCAGCACCCACCTCTTTCTCCGACTTCCAGCTTTCAACTATTGTCACATTAAATTTTTAATTACAGATATGTAACATTATCGTACAGGGCTACAGCATTTTTATTCAAGCGTGATTTCTACACAGACTTTTAAATTTGGTAATTCATATAACACAGCAAACACACATATAGTAGTCGTATTAAAAGAAACGTACATATACATACCTTGCTTTTATGAAAAGTTAACACACATTCCACTTGACCTTGTATTACAATCTTGAATCGTGCATAGAAGATGGTCATCTAGTTGCGATGGAGAAAATATACAGCACAAAATATGACAAACGTTCAGCATAAACAGTATGGAGTTTTCAACTTCAGCAATTTATGGTAAATTCGATGATTCAGAACGCTGTTTCAACCAAAAGTGCATATTTCTGGAGAAACGTTTGAACTGACGTCACCGCCAAGAAAGATACAACAGCAAATGTAGTTTCCTGGAGGTCATAATTGTTGCAGTTTCAGAATCTTTGTGCATGCTTTAATATATGTAGACACGAAGTTAATTTGACAATCTTCTCGACAACATATCACTTGTGGATACTCGTTCTATTTTCACAACACGATGGCCATGTAATTAAGAAATCCGCATTGCAACATAGAGAAACGTATGTGCAGACTCATGTTTTTTTTTATGTTTCCGTTTCGGAAAAAATAAAACTAAAGTCCAACATTTTGGAGCTCACTTTCTTCTGAACATTAATAACTAATTAAAGAAAGAAATTCACGGGATAAAGTAGTCGCATTTTTCAGCCACCTACCCGGAAAATGTTTTGTTCCTAAGCATACAATGGCCCCTTCGAAAACCAGCGTGTCCCAGGGGGAATGGTAAACATCAGGGATATGACAAGAACGTTCATTTGAAGCAGATAACTACAGATGGAAATATGCGCTATTACGAATGGTTTCCGAGCTAGAACAGATATAATCTATAATTATTTTTGGGGTAGTGAACTCAATTATGCGTTTTCTTCTGGCATCCTT
This sequence comes from Schistocerca piceifrons, assembly GCF_021461385.2. Lineage (NCBI taxonomy): Eukaryota > Metazoa > Arthropoda > Insecta > Orthoptera > Acrididae > Schistocerca > Schistocerca piceifrons. The sequence continues at coordinate 426,935,366 of NC_060138.1, forward strand.
TTTGAAGTTTTGCTGTAGCTAGTCTGCTGAACTGAGCAGTTGTCCATGGTGTGTTGTGGATGAAGTAGTGCGAGGGTTTGAGAGTCCATCAGAGTGAAGCATCAGTCAACTGTGTCTGTGCCAGAAATACGTATATTGCATCAGTTAACTATGTTTGTGTCAAAAATACCTATTTTTCAATTAATAATTTGTAAAACGCGTATTGTAATGTTTTCTATCTAATATACTTATATATATTATGTACGTGTCTGAACCTGACAATGTACTGAATAATACAGAAAATAAATAACGATGTATATTAAGGGGGGTAGGACTTCAAACGGACCTACTTAGAGCAGGAGAGACATCACAGGACATTTTAATTTCCAGTGTCTATACTTTTACAAATAAATTCATAAACCTTTGTTAGCATCACCAGGAAGGATTCAGGATTTACACTCATTGCAGTGGACGTTCGAAAACATAACAAAATAAATTTTTTTGCGTGTGAAAATTCATCGTTTTTTCACTTAGTAATGGCTGCATTTGTTGCTATAGGTACACTTTTCTTCATAAGTTAGAGAGATTCTTCGATGAATTTTGCACAGCATACTTACCATACTTACAGGTGCATGAAACTCTAGAATTTATTTAATTTATGAAAAAACTAATGAGCTGTTGTATTTTAAACTTCATGTTTAGAAAAAACACAAATTTTGTAGTTAATTACCTCAAATTTTACCACAGTTTTTAATATATTTGTAAAATTCTAGAGTTTCATGCACCTTTAAGTATGGTTTGTATGCTGTGCAAAATTCATCGAAGAATCTCTCTTATTTATGAAGAAAACTCTACCAATAGCAACAAATGCTTCCATTATTGAGTGAAAAAAACAATGATGAAATTTCACAAGTAAAAAAAAATTGTTCTTTATGATTTACAACTTCCACTGCTAAGAGTGTGCACTCCGAATCCTTCCTGGTTATGCTGACAAAGTTTTATGAATTTATTTGTAAAAGTATAGACAGTGGAAATTTGAATGTCCTGTGGTGCCTCTCCTCCTCCAAGTCGGGTTCGAATCCTGCCTCGGTCATGAATGTGTGTGACGTCCTTGGGTTAGTTAGGTTTAAGTAGTTCTTAGTTCTAGGGACTGATGATCTCAGATGTTAAGTTCCATAGTTTTCAGAGCCATTTGAACCATTTTAAGTAGTTCTAAGTTCTAGGGACTGATGATCTCAGATGTTAAGTTCCATAGTTTTCAGAGTCATTTGAACCATTTGTAACTATGTGTTTACTGTACGGTGTCATGTTTGTGTCAAGTTGTGGCAATAGCCCACTGTGGTATATTCGAGAATGATATGCAATGGCCCCACGTTGGACGACGAGAATATGTTAAACGGGATTTTTTAGAGGGGATATAAGGAAAAAATTAATCGATTTCTTATTTTATGCACAAGGCTTGAGCATAATGAATCAAAACTCTTGTCGCCTCTTCACAGGACATGTGCAAAACATCGGAATGTTCGAAAAAAAGAAAAGATTAAACCTGTAACCTCAGGGAGTTTAGACGTGGCGGACACACCATATATGGGTTCTGTGAAGAGCTGGCTTTTCAATTGGATCTCACCAAAGTTTTGAATCGGCCGTCGGCATTGCACAGTACATACAAACGGGAAACCACCGGAAGGGCCCATTGACACGAGCAGAGGTGCGGGACGGGGAACGACAGTAGTTGTTTAATCTACGCATGACGCAGCTGGGATGCGAAACTGCCCAGATAGCAGCCAGCAGCTAGTGAATATCCCCACCGCCACTTCTCCTCAAATGCCGGCAAAGTTTGATGGTGACATTTGAGATTGCTGGAAACTGATGAATCAACAGTGGGCAGTTTCTCAAGGTTCTACTACATCTACATCTACATTTATACTCCGCAAGCCACCCAACGGTGTGTGGCGGAGGGCACTTTACGTGCCATTACCTCCCTTTCCTGTTCCAGTCGCGTATGGTTCGCGGGAAGAACGACTGCCGGAAAGCCTCCGTGGGCGCTCGAAACTCTCTAATTTTACTTTCGTGATCTCCTCGGGAGGTATAAGAAGGGGGAAGCAATATATTCGATACCTCATCCAGAAACGTGGTTTCACTGAAACTGAGACATTTATCATGTTATGCCAAACGTTCTCAGATACTCTATTATGTGAAGCTGTTATTACGAAACGAAACGAAATACGTATTTCCCACAAGCTAACAGGTATTCGCTATGGACAGTTAGTGTATAAAAGGGAACACAATAAGAGGGATTGGAGGACACACGCTTTTGTTGACAAAACGCTCTTTTGTAGATATAAACGAGCCTCTATATAAAAACGTAATTTTTGAAAAGTATCTTGCAGGAAATCTCTTTAATGTGAGGTCGTAAGTTCAGTCTTCAGTAAGGGTCGTTTGAAAGTTTTGTGTTGACTATTACAACAGAAAAAATATTGCTGCTATATACTCACCATGCCCATCAGGACGGCGACAGAAAACGAGTGCCTGGGAGATGCAGAGATCAACCTTTTACGGGACGTACGTGTTACACTTCGCAAAATTCAAGAAATGTTCAAAACAAACCATTAACTTGAGCCACAAACATGGAATGTAAAATGGCGAGCCATAGTGATCACAAAGGTTCGCACAATCAGGATGGAAGGCGAACTCCTTGGGAGCTACAGACGTTCAGACAGGTATCCACTCTTAAAGAAAGCATATAGAATCATATGCTGAAGTTATGGAACAATCCACTGCTTCCCTTGAAATCACTGTAATCTATGTAGCGTCATATTCGGGGTGATGAGAAATAATTAAATTTGGTGCCATGCAACTGAAAGCAAATCAGTCTGTTGTGGAGCTTATCGTGAAACTGCCTTTCCTCTAAGTAGTAGCTGCAGATACTGAGACATTATGTTTTATATGCACGGAAAAAACAAACACCCAGTGTCTCAATCTATGAGATGGTTCCATGTGGTATTAACTGCAATACCACACACTTCACAGGAGTGATTTGCTCTAAAATAGTATGATTTTTATACGCAGATCAGGAATCAAGCTAAAGCAAGTTATTTCCGCCAGTTATTGGCCAAAAGCAGCGCTCATACCATAGTTGTCGTTCTCTTATGCCCATTTCCGCACTCTTGCTTGCTGTGACGTAAATATTTCCTACTACCCTTGCAAGATCACGCACACGAGAAAAAGTCGTAGGAGGCTGAGCACCTCCAACTTCTCACAGCGCAATAAATAACTTTCCAGCCAATTTACCATCCAAATTAACAGTTGGCATAATTGTATCCTTAAAATGAAATTAAATGTCGGGTGGCTAGGACCTTCCGGCATTTAGACCTGATTGCCTTGTGCAAGCCTTTTGAGATGACGCCACTTCGGCAACTTGCGCGTTGATGAGAATGAAATGATGATGATGATGAAGACGACACAAGCACCCAGTCACTGAGCGGAGAAAATCTCCAAACCAGCCGGGAAACGGCTGGCATGACAAGCAAGTGCGCTGTCCACTCAGCTAAATGCGCTAAGGGTTTGATGTTAGCTGACCTTGATACGACTGTCTCGGTATCTCTTACTTCCACGGTTCCTTTCATATGCATTTCCTCTTCAGATCCCGACTAGTCGGAGCTGAAAACAAATTCCTTGCAGAACATGGGTAAGTTACTTTACCTGATCCACAAATTTTCGTACCGATTCCGCAGTTTGCTGTGCATTGTCATGTTAGTCTGAAATTTCGTTATCTTGCGTCTTGAAATTGTCTTGCACTGTTTGAAGTTATGGAACCATCCACTACCTGCCTTGAAATCATTGTAATCTATGTAAAGCACAATTTGACGTGCATCACTACCATACACATCCTACAAATTTTTTCGAGCATCGTTAAAACGCGAGTCTTTGTAACAAGCGTGCCTTGTCCTCTCCTGAGTGTGCGTATTTTTTTCTTATGAACTACACTTTCATACTGCTGCGAAATTATTCGAAATCTCATAATAGTTTTTTTTCTATGCTGCAGATGATCTTCCATGTACGTAATTATGTTTAGTACCCCCTCCTTGGACAACAATTTTCCTTTTCTATGTTTCACTGGATACGGTATTTCTGGCTCCCTGTCAAAAAAGAATGATGAATTACGTGGCTTAACGTTTCAGTACCGCTTTCACTTCTTAAGCACGTGTCATCGTCATTGTACTCCTCGTGTATGTTGTCTGCACAGTCGAGCATATACGCCACCCCACATTCTACTGACTTACCTTGGAGAAACGCTAATATTTCATCTGCCACTTCTTTCTTACTCCGCGAAATTCCTTGGGTTCCTTTCTGACTACATGTCAACTTCAACTATTGTTTTACATACAGCACAAGACTGACTTTATTTGTCGTTGCCATTGTTTCTGCTTTGTATTATCACTAGTGTTGTAGTACTGTCGTGAATTACTCGCCGACTAAGCAGTTAAATTACGCTCCGTTCTCTCATGCTGTGTTCATCATTGGATACCTCCAGCCGCCATTGTTGTTGTTGCGGTCTTCAGCCTGAGGCCTAGTTTGATGCAGTTCTCCACGCTACTCTGTGGTGTGCGAGCCTCTTCATCTCTGAGTAACTACTGACTTACATGCTTCTTAATCTACTTACTGTATTCGTCTCTTGGTCCCCGATTCTTACCCACCAAACCTTCCTCCAATACAAAATTCGTAATCCCTTGATGTCTCAGAATGTATCCTATCAACTGATCACTTCTTTTGGTCAAGTTGTGCCACAGATTTGTTGTCTCCCCAATTCTGTTCAGCGCCTCATCAATAGTTACGTGATCTACCCATCTCATCTTCAACATTCTTTTGTAGCACCAAATTTCAAAACCTTCTATCCTCCTCTTGTCTAAACTGTTTATCGTCCGCGTTTCATTACTACACATGTCTGCAGTCCAGACAAATACCTTCAGGAAACTCTTTCTGACAATTACATCTTCATTCGATGTTAGCAAATTTCTCTTCTTCAGAAACGCTTCTTTGTCATTGTCAATCTACATTTCATATCCTCTCCGGCCATCATCAGTAATTTTGCTTCCCAAATAGCAAAACTCATTTGCCACTGTAAGTATCTCGTTAACTAATCCAGTTCCCCAGAATCAATTGATTGAATTCTCTACGTTGCTTTTGTTGATATTATTTTATATCCTCCTTTGAATACAATAGCCATTCCGTTCAACTGCTCTTCCAAGTCCTATGCTGTCTCTGACAGAATTACAATGCTATCGGTAAACCTCAAGGTTTTTGTTCCTTTTCTCTCAGCTTTAATTCCTACACCAATTTTTCTTTTGTTTCCTTTGCTGCTTGTTCAATGTACAGATGAAATAACATCGGGGATGGGCTTTAACCCTCTCTCTCTCTCCCTTATCAATCAATGATTCTCTTTCGTGCTCTCGACTCTTATAACTGCCCTCTGGTTACTGTAGAAGTTGTAAATAGCCTTTCACTTCCTGCAGTTCGTCGCTGGTACCTTCTGAATTTCCAAGACATTATTCCAGTCGGCATTGTCAAAAGTCTTCCACAAGTCTATAAACGCTAGAACGTACCTCGAAGTTTGCTTTTCCTTATCCTAATTTGTAAGGTAAGACATAGGGTCAGTATTGCCTCGCGTATTTCTACGCTTCTCCGTAATCCAAACTGATCTTCTCCGAGGTCGGCTTCTACCAGTTTTTCCGTTCTTCTGTAAAGAATTAGTATTTATATTTCGCAGTTATTACTTATTTAAGTGATAGCTCGCTAAATATCACACCTGTCGGCAACTGCTTTCTTCGGAACTTCAATTATTTCTCTTGACGTCTGACCGTATTTCGCCTGTTCATGCATCTTGCGCACTAGATGGAAGAGTTTTGTCATGACTGGCTCTCCCAAGGCTGTCAATAGTTCAGACGGAATATTGTCAACTCATGCGATCTTATTTCGACTTAAATCTTTCATAGTCTGTCAACTACTTCTCGTAGTATTGTATCTCCCGGCTCATCTTCTTCTACGTCCACTTCCGTTATACCCACTTGTATAGACTCTCTGTATACTCTTTTCAGCTTTCCCTTCTTTGCTTAGAACTGGTTTTCATCGGAGCTCTTGCTATTCATACAGCTGCCTCTGTTTTCTTCAAAGGCCTCTTCAATTTTTCTGCAAGCGATGTCTCACTTCGCCTAGTGAAATGTGATTCTAAAGTCTTACATTCGTCCTGTAGCCATTCCTGCCTATCCATTTTGCACTTCCTGTCAAAATCATTTTATAAAAGTTTGTATTCGCTTTGCCTGCTTCAATTGCTGTATTTTTATGTTTTCTTCTTTCAGTAATTAAATTCAATATCTCTTGTATTATCGACGAATTTCTACTATACCCTGCCTATTTACCTACTTCATCCCCTGCTATGTTCTCTGTTTCGTCTCTTAAAGCAACCCATTCGTCTTGTATTGTAGTCCTGTCCCCCGTTACAGTCAACTGCTACATAATACTTTCTCTGAAACTCTCAGCAACCTCTCGTTCTTTAAACTTACCCAGGTCCCAACTTCTTAATTTCGCACCCTTTTCCAATGTCCTCAGTTTTAGTCTACAGTTCATTACTAATGAACTGTGGTCAGGGTACACATCAGTAGGAGGGTACTGAGACTCCTAAGACTTTTTTTTATATCAAATTGATATTCAACTTAATTAAATTTATCAATTAAGTATCCCCCACTCCCACACCCAAACCCAGCCCCTACCTACCCCCACCCCAGATGATATGTGTTTTCCTCAGCCTGTCCATAGGTCCCCCCCCCTTTCCCACACCACCCCGTCCCCCCCCCCCCCTCACACCGACCTAATACATCGGTGGGAATTTCGATAGAAATTTCTAATTTTGGTGGGAATTTCAGAGTTTGGCGGGAATTCCTTTGTCGCAGAACTATGCTGTCCCACCCTACCCCTCACGTAGCAACTGATGGTAAATTAACAGTGGCGGTGTCCTTTCCGGGGCTCGAACCCTAGTCCTCCAGGATGGAAAGCCCAAGTGCACTCCACAACACATGGTAACTATCCATATGTAGATGATCGGTCCTAATTATACAACTATATTACTTTTGAATACATTATGGGAGTGACAGTAATCATTGTTACAAATATCAAACTTTTTTTAATAGTAAACACAACTGTATGCATAGCGCTGCAGAAGGAGTGGCGAAAACCTCATTACAGCTCAAAAATTGATGACATCGTAAAACTAGTATTAACCTGCTGGGGAAAAATTTCACAATACCACTCGAAACTATTGGGAGACAGTCAGACTCTACGCTTCACCTACAAGAGGGCAGGAAAAACGGCTGGAATGGGAAGTACTATATTTATATCTGGGGAAAACTTGTTCAACTGATGACATGCTGGTGTTGAACGCAGATGAGTTTAATAAGTGTGTTACTTGTAAACATACAGCTAAGGACTGTGTCTATCGCTATTTAATGTCAGAGTTCGCCACAGACGCCTACTCAACAATCATCCTGCTGCCCAGATAATCGAATCCAGCACAACCTGCCACAACAGTAGGTAAATCCTTCGCTGTTCTGATTACACATTTTCTGAAAAAAAGACCAATACTCGTAATCAGTCAGTCGCAATTCAATGCATGTACTGAGGAAAATCGACGTCTGAAAACAATGCAGAGGAGGCTTCAGTTGAACATGTATGGTGGGGAACTAGGGACATTATAGGCACTCCTACCTACCCTCATCCCTCACCCTGCCTCTGTCTCTCTCCCTTGCTCACTCCACCTATGGTGGGCACACAGGCCATTTCAAATGGACAACTGCTACTTCACGCCACACGATTTTTCTGTGGCCTACCGCCCTTCCAATGTAGGACGAGTGGCACCTAGGCCGTCTAGAGACCACGGTCGAAGCATCATCCTTTCTCCAACACAAAAGGATGTAAGGCCAACTAAAGAATATGAGGTAAATGATGGCTGCAACTAGTGCACCTTGTTTGTTCGTCTAACATGTAACGGCACTGCCCCACCCCACGCTATCCCCTGGTCAGGGTACGGCTGCGTCTGTGATCACACACACACAGGACGATTCCCACACCGCCCCCGCAAGTGCCTGCCATTCTGAATATGAAAGAACTTCACTGTAACAGTTTTATTTAATGTCAGCACATCCCATACAACCGAGCATCAATTAAAAAGGGAAACACAATCATGACAATAACAAATAGCCTCATTCCACGAAATTAGGTTCAGTCCATTTTCTTTTAAATTTAAGAGAAAATCAGTATAGGTTTATGTTCGACTGCTGGGTCCAATTTGCTTCTCACTATTTTGTGACATCCAATGAAGTGAAAGACAACTACATCACCACCGCTGATTACAGATGACCAGACTGCAGAATTTTATACATTTCCACCAAGCACAAAATCAGGAAATAAAACTTCCACTATTTTTCTGTGAAAACTAACAATCTACATCTGCTTCTACATCCATACTCCGCAAGCCACCTGACGGTTTGTGGCGAAGGGTACCTTCAGCACCTCTATCGGTTCTCCCTTCTATAATCTCGTATTGTTCGTGGAAAGAAAGATTGTCGGTATGCCTCTATGTGGGCTCTAATCTCTCTGATTTTATCCTCATGGTCTCTTCGCGAGATATACGTAGGATGGAGCAATATACTGCTTGGCTTCTCAGTGAAGGTATGTTCTCGAAACTTCAACAAAAGCCCGTACCGAGCTACTGAGCATCTCTCTTGCAGAGTCTTCCACTGGAGTTTATCTATCATATCTGTAACGCTTTCGCGATTACTAAATGATCCTGTAAGACCGAGAAAAGCTTGAAAATTGTGGTCTCGCTGGACTTAGTTTAGATCGTCTCCCTCGCTCTGTAAACTACATGGGCTTTCGTAACACATACATCAAGAAATGCGACGTAAGTATTGCACAGAGGCGCTATATTAAAGCTGGCAAAGCAAATGTATCCCAATCCATAACTGTGTTCTCACACATACAGTCGAATGTAGATACTTCTGGTCAGTTGCAAAATAAACTAGCGACCGTGTTGTAGGGAAGATTGGTCAAGGGCAATGTGAGAAGTATCTGTCATTCTCAGAATTTATCCTACAAATGCGAGAATACTCTGTAACGCCCATTCACACTGGGAAACATGGCCAGTGGCAGTCGTAAATTCTGCACTGTAACCAATGTGCTGGAAACATAATCTAATTGCATCGGTATTGGACGCTGTCCGGTATACTTTGGTGTATATGGCCGAATGGACATACTGCAGGGGCATCTATCTGCATTTGCATGCTAGTACTTGCAAAATAGTTCACGAGAGGTTTTACTATAATGCAGAAACTATGAAGCATTCAGCTGTATCATTGGCGGGTGCTGAAATTACGGAACAATTGGTATACTTTGATGTATATAACTGAATGTACATAGTGCAAGGTCATCTATCAACATTCACAGTCTAGTATACTGTACTTGCAAAGTAGTGAGGGCATGATTTAACGATGATACAGAATTTGGGAAGCAATCTGCTGTGTCATTGGCTGGCGTTGAAACTATGGAATGACTAGTAAATTGCTAAAACTGATCACACTATCAAATGCAGTACATACTACAGTACATTGTTCCACATATACGGTGCCTTACCCATCCCAACCATCCACAGTTACGCTGTTGATTACCATGAATTCTTGACTTGCACCAGTTAGTTGAGATGTAGAGAGCTTTTGCGGAACACTGGGTATCTGCTACTTGTTGCTGTGAAGCATGGGATTAAATGTAGACGTCATCTTCTCCAGACAGTGTTTGAAAGAGTTCCTCAGTGCTGCACAATCGTTCAGTTTCCATATGCTGCTAAGAACTCCACATTTTATTTCTTTTTTTACCGATAAGATGACAGAACCTCTTTTTATTGCTACTACCTCACTCGTGTTGTGAACAGCACCTTCCGGTGATGAGGACCACCTGAACAGTAAACATGAACATGACTGCAAAGTGAGGAAGCAATGCTCTTCAAGTTGGAACACCGACACATCCGCTACCCCGCCGCTATGGATAAAGAGGCTAACTGTATCGATCGTAACCTTTGGATAGCTATTGGAAACGCTCTATAATACCATAAACTCTTCCATTTCCCATATGTAGCGATGAATTCCACATCTGTGTCAACGAGAAACACTACCTCTGTGTTTTATTTATACCAACCTGTGTGTTGTGGGTACTGCGTAGTTTACACTATGAAATGTTCACTTCTCTGTGAGAGCCAATGGATCAAAATGTGTAAATGTCGGTTTAGCACATGACACAGACCTCGAAGTCATGGTAGAAAAACAGTGTATGGCCGTGTACGAAGCTGTGGTTGTACACGGTTTGGATGTGTTTCAGCCGAAGAAACAATGTATTAAACTTCTTATGGAGGAACAATACAGGAACCCTCTCTTATGATTGATAGTCTGTAGGATATGGTCTTCCTCCAGGACAGTTGACAATTTTTTACACAAGTCTGTGCAAGCGATTTCAACTGCTGGTCACCTGCTCCAGAGGAGCGATATGTGTGTGTATAATATGCTCAACAAAAGACAGTATTTGTTTTTCAAAATATCAGAAATATACCAGTCACTTCCTATTCCATTACAAGGAGTGGTATATCTGGCTAAAGCTAGTATGCAGACTGTTCTCTCACGACTACACCGATTTTGGTTATAAAACTAAGAGAAATCGGCTGTATCTTTTCTCGTGGAGTCGTGACGGTTTTTATTATTATCGTCACAACTGCTTGTTTAGCAATAGGTGTTACCATAGGTCTAATCTTATTTCATTCTTCATAACCTCTAATCATAAAGAAGACACCACTTCAGCTATAGTTCATTGTGGAATCTAGAAATGATAGCGTTTTTCTGACATGTGAGGAGATTGCATGCAACAGACTGTGATGATCAAATAGCTTAAAAAACTAGAACGCAATAATCTATTGCTATTGTATGTCATTGTCTTCTGTATAATAGATACGTTACGGACAGGTTTGTAGAGCCATCAGTTTTCTGACTGATTTGATACGGGTCACCACAAATTCCTCTCCTGTGCTAACCTCTTCATCTCAGAAGAACATTTGCAACTCATGTTCTCAGTTATTTGTGGATGTATTCCAATCTCTGTCTTCCTCTACTGTTTTTACCCTCTACAGCTCCCTCTATAACACAGGATGTCGTTCCCTGATGTCCTAAGATGTGTCCCTTCTCCTTGTCAGTGTTTTCCACATAAACCTTTCCCCTCCAATTCTGCAAAGAATTTCCTCATTGTTTACCTTATCAGTATACCAAATTTCAACTTTCATCTGTAGCAACACATCTCATATCATTCGATTCTCTTCTGTTCCAATTTTCCAACAGTCCAAGCCTTGGGACAAAGAAAGTCCCACCAAAATTCGAAATACCCACCAAAATTCTATTTTGCCATCGAAATTCCAAGTTCACTAACGATTTTCTAGGTGGGGGAGGGGGAGGGGTTGGGAGGGCTGTGGTAGCAGGGACCCACGAGCAGGCTGAGGAAAACACATGACTTCATCCAGAGTGGGTGTGGGTAGGGGCGGGGGTGATGATGGTGGAGGATGATTAATTGATCACTTTAATTAATTTGAATATCAGTTTGGTACCTAATCTCTGTCTAATCATTATATAATCAATCTGAAAGCTTCTGATACCTCCAGGTCTCTTCCACGTATACTTCCTTCTTATACAATTCTTAAACCAAGCGTTAGCGATGATTAAATTATGCTCTGTGCAAACCCCTTCCAGGTGGCTCCTCTTTCATTCTTTTCCCCAAGTCTGTATTCATCTACTATTTTTCTTTCGTTTTCCTTCTATCTAAATCAAGTCACCCATCGCTATTAAATTTTTATCTCCCTTAACTATCTGAATAACATGTTTGTCACACATTTCTTCAATCTCTTCATCATCTGCAGAGCTTGTTGGCACATAAACTTGCACTACTGCTTTTGGTGTAGGCTTCGTGTCTATCTTAGCTACAATAATGTTTTCACTATGCTGTTAATATCAGTTTACCCACATTCCTATTTCCTTATTTATTATTAGTCCTACTCCTGTGTTACCCATCTCACCATTAGTCCTGTTCCTTCAGCCACCGAATTTCGCTAATTCCCACTGTATCTAGCTTCAACCGATCCACCTCCCTTTTTAAATTTTCTAACTTATCTGCCAAATTAAGGGATGTAACACCCTTTGCTCCAATCCGCAGAATGCCAGTTCTGTTTCTCCTCATGACGACATCCTCCTGAGTAGCTCACGCCCAGAGATCTGAATGGCGCATTATTTTACCTCTGGAATATTTTACCCACGAGAATGACGTTATCATTTAACGATACAGTAGATCTGCATGCCCTCGGGAAAAATTACAGCTGTAGTCCCCCATTGCCTTCACCGTTTGCAGTACCAGCACAGTAAGGTCATTTTAGTTGATGTTACAATGCGAGATCAGTCAGTCATCAAAACAAGTTCCTTAACTGACGCTGGAAGCATATTAGTTATTAAATGGAAATTATCATTTTACTGAAACAGTTTACAGGTATTCAACCTCGAAGAAAGGTATATAAGATTAAGAAAAAAATATTTAAATGCACTGACAACTCCGTCTTTCATTAGTAACGGAAAGCTCACTGAGCTGAATAAAACTGCAACTAGTATCATACTGATATTCAAGACCTTATTGATCCTTAGGTGACTGGTCCATGTTTTTACGCAGCCCCTGCGTGTTTAATAGAGCCACAGCGTGTCAGAAGTCCTATTAAATATGGATGAAGTACATACCATTAACTGTAACGCACATTACTGCCTGAAATACTCGTTTGCTGGAGCTGTAAGCAAAATTATGCAACAGAATTTCCTTGTGACACTATACAGGACCAGTTTCCAGCACGAAGTCTACTTATGAAAATTGGTTTATCAAGGCTTGGAGTACAGTAGATAAACCAGCTACTACAGTCAAAATAACACACTGCACTACAATAAGTGACAACCTAAAATTTTACTAGGGTGCTCCTTTCGATTATTTTACAACATGGGTAGCTTCCAACAGTCTCTCATGTCGTCGTAAATTGAAGGTGACAAAAAATAACTAACAGAAGTAGCTGGCTGCTAAGAAGCAGCAGTTACTGTAATAACCCCACATCTGACACTACTAGAAGTTGTTCTAATAACTTTTATCAACCACAACGTCAGAATAGCCTCTCTGTTGCCTTTGCCTTTCCTAAAGCCAAACTGATCATCATCTAGCGCACCCTCAATTTTATTTTTCATTCTTCTGTATATTATTCGTGACAGAAACTTGTTTGCGTAAGCTGTTAAGCTGATTGTGGGATAACTCTCGCACTTGTCAGCTCTTGCAGTCTTCGGAATTGTTTGGATGATATTTTTCCGCAATTCAGATGGTATGTCGCTAGACACATCCGTTCTACACACCAACGTGAATAGTGGTTTTGTTGCCGATCCTCCCAATGATTTGAGAATTACTGATGGAATGTTGTCTATCCCTTCTGACTTACACGATCGTAAGTCCTCCAGAGCTCATTTAAATTTTGATTTGAACACTGGAACCTCCATATCTTCTGAATCGACTCCAGTCTCGTCTTCTACCACATAAGACGAATATTCCCGTCTTAGAGGCCCTAAATGGAGTCTTTCCACCTGTTCGCTCTCTCTTCTGCATTTAACACTGGAATTACTGTTGTACAGTTAATGTTACCACCCTTTCTTTTACTTTCATCAACGGATGTTTTAACTTTTCTGTATGCTGAGTCTGCCTTTCTTCACATTTTTCATGCAGTCATTTTTTCTTGACTTCTCTGCACTTCCTATTGGTTTCATTCTTCAGAAACTTGTATTTCAGTACTTCCGAATTTCCCCGAAAATTTTTCTACTTTCTTCTTTCATCGATCAGCTGAAGCGTTTCTTCTGTTACCCATGGTTCCTTCGCGGTTACCTTCTTTATACCTACGTTTTTATTTCCAACTTCTGTGATTTCCCTTTTTACAGACGTCCACTCCTTTTCAACTACACTGCATACCGAGCTATTGCTTATTGCTGCATCCTTAGCTATCTTCAAGAATATCGCGTCATTCTGTAGTATTTCTGTATCCCACTTCTTTCCGTATTGATTCTTCCTGACTTGTCTCTTAAGCTTCCGCCTACTCTTTATTACTACTGAATTGAGATCTGAGTCTATACCAGCTCCTATGTACGCCTTGCAATCCAGTATCTGATTTCGAAATCTCTGTCTGACCATGATGCAATCTGGCTGAAATCGGCCCATACCACCCCGCCTTTTCCTACAATACCTCCACGTCTTGTGGTTCTTGAATAGGGTATTGACTATTACAGCTGAAATTCATTACAGAATTCAATTAATCTTTCTCCTTTCTCATTCCTTGTCCCAAACCCATGATCTCCCGTAACCATTTCTTCTCCTCCTTTCCCTGCAACTTCATTTCAGTCCCCCATGATACATCTTCCATCTCCCTTTACATACATGTACTATCCTTTCAATATCCTCATATACTTGCTCCATCCTTTCATCTTCAGCTTGCGACTTCGGCATGTATACCTGAACTATCGTTGTCGGTGTTCGTTTGCTGTCGTTTCTTATAAGAACAACCCTGCCACTGACCTGTTCACGGTAACACATTCTCTCTCCTATTCATAACGAATCCTACTCCTGTTATACAGTTTTCTGCTGGTCCTGATATTATCCTATACTGATGTGCCCAGAAATCCTTGTCTTCTTTCCACTTCACTTCATTGACCGCTACTATATATAGATTGAGACTTTGCCTTTCCCTTTTCTGATTTTCTAGTTTCCCTAACACGTTCAAGGTTCTAATATTCCACGCCCTGGACCATAGAACGTTATCCTTTCGTTAATTATTCAACCTTTTTCTCACGGTCACCTCCCCGTTGGCAGTTCCCTCCCGGAGATCCCAATGATGGACTATTTCGGAACCTTTTGCCGGTGGGGAGATCATCAAGACATTTTTCCAATTACAGGCCACATGTCTTGTGCACACGTCATGTTTCTTTAATTCAGTGGTTCCCACTGTCTACTGCATCCTCATGCCGTTGACCATAGCTGAATCATCCGCTATTAGGTGTAGTCCCCAACCCAAGCACAAGAGAGTATATTCAACATCTATCCTGTCAAAGTGACAGGGGTCACAACCCGAGGCCTGGCCACCACGTCCGGTTCCCACCCTCCTGGAACCAAGGAAAGCATAGGAGACATGGAGCAGAGGTACAATGAGCGTTGTTTATTTGATAATTAAAGAACAGTCTTGATCGCAAATTTCGTTTAATCGGATTGACCGATTTCAATACTTAAGGATCAACTACAGACTCCAGAACGGCAGGTGGACTTCCATGGAGCAGGCTGCGCCGATCCATAATGCTGAATTGCCTGCTGTTTATTTATTTATGTCCCTTTTTGTGGGTTAAGGAAAACACTGCAAAGGAAATGGGAAAGACACTGTCTATATTTTGGATTACGGGCAACTGTAAAATGGCGTTCATTCAGGAACTGCCCAAAATCAAGGATACTTTTCTCGCCATCTGCAGACAAATAATGAGCTACGTGACCACAAATCTACTTCACATACTTCGTTTTCGCTTGCGGGATGTATCTTGCTTCCGGAAAGAGGAGCTGTAGAGTAGGTACCTGATGAGGAGTCATACGCGTAGTTAGGGACAACATCTGTCGTATCAAGAACCAGACATCTCTTCCCGGTACGCACAGGAGGCAGTGCTCGGTTGTGTCCAAAAAATCAAAGGCGACATACAACGGGGATTCTGCGAGGTGAATCTTGTGAAGGCGTGACAGGTATACTCGCTTCCCATAAACAGTTAGGTACCATGCAGACTGGGCGTCAGTGTCAAGATAAGGAGCGCACACCAGTTGCCAAATGGCACGCCAGTTGATATGGGGAAGGTTCCCTTCATCCATATTCGCTGACCTGTGCTGCTGAAGGAGACCATAGATTGCATCGTGAATGTAAAGTGCGCTGGCAGTATCACAGTACGTATGTTGCTCACTTCAAGGGAAAAGTGGCGGAAGAAAAGAAGTGTGGCGTGACTTCCTAAAGCTCGGTAGATTGGTTGGTTGGTCGTTTTGGGGAAGCAGACCAGACAGCGAGGTCATCGGTCTCATCGGATTAGGGAAGGATGGGGAAGGAAGTCGGCCGTGCCCTTTCAGAGGAACCATCCCGGCATTTACCTGGAGTGATTTAGGGAAATCACGGAAAACCTAAATCAGGATGACCGGACGCGGGACTGAACCGTCGTCCTCCCGAAAGCGAGTCCAGTGTCTAACCACTGCGCCACCTCGCTCGGTTTGCTCGATAGGTGCTGAGAGAGAGAGTGTGTGTGGTGAAAAGGCCTCCAGCAATAGGCTGGTAAGACACGTAGGACTACGGCGGTACAACGACATGTGAGAACCAATAAAAAGGGCTACCGCTTTGTCAGGCACATGATACATACCTAAGCCGCCTCTGTACCGCGAGAGGTTGAGGGTTGCTTACCTTATCATAAACAGCAAGCCGTGGCAAACAAATGAACCCAACGCCGCTAGCATGCGGCGGGTGATGGATGGAGGAATAGCAAGTGTCTTTGCACCGTGAGGCATACGTAACGCTAAATATACATTTACGTATTGTGTCCGTTGCAGAAGATCGAGTGCTCGTAAGTGGTGATCTAAGAGCCCAGCTCGTAGCTGAAGAAGTAGGCGTCGGTAGCTCAGTGCAATTCTACGAAGTAGATCATTTGCGAAATCGCGTCCTAAGCATAGGATAGTATTAGCTACACGCAAAGGAACAACACTGCCTGCAGGAAGCCCCGGCGCTCGATTTTCGGACGTTAGGACAGCTACCAGAAGCTTCGCCGTAGCTGGTAACGCATGAGAGTGACTCTCTGACCTCAGCACCTCTAAGAAGAATGATGAAGAGATCGTCTGCATTAGCAGTGCAGCTGAGTACATGGACACCGAGAGACTACGCAGAGAGGCGTTGACGGAGGTCGCAGATCATCGGTTCATGGCAAAAGCATACAAAGGTAGCGAGAGCGGGCAGCCTTGACGCACTGAACGACGGATCGGGACGGGAGGATTAAGAAGGGCATTGTAGAGTACACGAGATTTAGCTCCACGAAGGAGACGTGTTACGACGTCGACGGTAGCATCAGGATAGCCCGTCTTGAGGGGCACCGCTTCCAAGTGGTCGTGACCGACTCGATCGAACTCCTGCCTGGAGTCAAGAATTGCCAAAGGTCCAGGCATGCGACGAGCGTGAGCAAGAGCGATTATGTACCGATAGCGGCAGAGGACAGTGCGGACTTCATCGACACATCCCGAAGAAGTGTGATCGGCGGAAACCACTTACCAAGCTGTTCTATTACGCTGCGCAACCAACACCCGGGTAAAGATCTTTGTGTCGCTGTTGAGTAACGTTAAGGGACGGTAACCGCATAATCGTGAGGTACCCCAAGGCTTGTGCACGGGAGTGAGGAAACCATCGAGGAAGCCGTCTGGAATCGGCACGAAAGGTGACATAAGGTCCTGACGAAATACCGTCGATACTGGCGCCAGAAGAGTACGAACCGTCCGATTAAACTCCAGTGAAAGGCTGTCAGGGGCAGGTTCGTAGAACTACCCTGGAGAGCGTCATGGACTTTTCCCTCCGTGACGTTAGCAATCAAATCCATCATCGCATCCACGACAACCGAGCCACAGGAAAGCCTGGAGAGTGCCGTAATGTTGGCAGACTGGTGACGTTGTTCAGAGTACGGCATAACAGAACGTGCATGGAGGGCAGACTCTATATTCCGTTGGGTGTCAAAACGCTGCCCATCATCGGCCACCGACGGTGGCGGCGTTCCAGTGTGACGTGAAACATACACGGACGCGCTTGCACTAACCCATTGTGTGTGCGCGCGCGCCCCGACCTTATCTCCTTCAAAGTGGCTGCGAGAGAGGGACTTTAGCTGTGCCTTGGCACGATTCGCAATCGTCTGATGCTCTGGTGAATAGAGCATCTTCGTACTTTCCCGAAGAATGGTGAAATAGAATCACTGAGTCTGTCCTCGCCACACAGCAGCTTCCCTTCCATAACCATTCAAGACCTTGTTGAGGGTACGCATTGCACATAGCATCCACCACGACACGGAAACTGATGGCATCACGGCGCCGACGACAAGCTGCCCACGTGGTCTCAATGAGCTGTGGGCATTCCGGTGAACGGCCGTTCCACACACCCTTTGGCGGCAGAGATTTATGACAAAGATATGTGCGATGGGGGCAGAGAACGTCAAATAAAAACTTGTTTATATAACACGTTTTTTAAAACGGACTAAAAAGTATGAAATAATTTCTCGTAGCTCCGTACAGGTTCCTAACCTCATACTGATGGTCCTGAAAATCCGTGCTTGTGAATTTTGAATAGCTACGACAATACTTGTAAAATTTTAATCGAAAAATGTGGAATACATGCTGTAGATAATAGCAAGGAGCGTAGGGAGTTGGTTTCGTTGAGAAAAATCACAAAGCAGTTGACATCATTTACACTGCAATAGAATTATTGGGTGACACAGTCGTGCATCAGTTAACTAATACATCTGCCCCACGTTTTCTTTTTATTTTTCCAACAATTATAATACATGTTAAAAATTCACAAGAGCAGATTTTCAGGATTAACTGTATTTCCATTGGTGGAGAAATTCTATACTTCTTAATCCGTTCAAAAAAATGGCCCTTAGTACTATGGGACTTAACATCTGAGCTCATCAGTCCCCTAGAACTTAGAACTACTTAAACCTAACTAACCTAAGGATATCACACACATCCATGCCCGAGGCAGGATTGAACCTGCGAGCGTAGCAGCAGCAAGGTTTCAGACTGAAGCGCCTAGAGCCGCTCGGCCACAGCGGCCGCCTTAATCCGTTTTAAAAGCGTGTTATAAATAATACTGAACATAAGAGATACACAACACTCTGAAGGCTTTGAGAAATGTAATTAGTGATTCTCACACTAAAAATTTAAGACCCTGTCGGTAGCTGCAGACATTTTGCAGAAATCGAGCAGTTTTTCTAACCTCATACAAACCTTTATTGCCATGCACTCAGTTTTCTCAAATGGAATATCTTGTACTGGAGTAAACGAATCTAGCATGTTTATTTTTGTGTGGTATTTCATGGATCTGCACTATGTGAACAGCATCAGAAATAAAGCTTCGAATTTTGCTACAGTATTCAGCTGAAGTCCTGTTCATATTTCCAAAAGCGGGGCTGTGGTAATATTGCGTATAATTTCTGTGGAAGCTTCGAGAATTGATTTGAAATAGCAACCGATAACCTGTATACACGTAACATGAAACACCGATAACCCTTCAGACATCAATTGAAGTATAGTGGACAGTTTGTTCTTAAAAAAAGTTCCTTATTCTTCAATACATAATACACAAGCAACCCACCATCTAATACATTAGTGGGGCCTAATTGACACTAATACAATTACTACTACTGCAGCTTTTTATTCTAAGAATGTTAATTCTATTATCTTCCACTGTTGGCACTACTGCTAGTGGGCAGTTTATTAGATACGGTTATGGCACGGTCTGGCTGACATACCTGAGAAATTGCAACACCCGCAGTCATAATTATACCGATAAATAACTGGCGGATACCACCTACTTGGTTATTGAACTGTATTCTCTCCTGGTGGATTCGGTAGTAAAAATAATTGACAATTCTTGAAAGATTTTGGGTTTGGTGCCGAATCCTAAAATCAGCTAGATTCGATATTTCGGCGATCCAACTGATCGTCATCTTCATTTCCCCGGAATATCGAATCGAGTTGATTTTAGGATCTGGCAGCCAACCCGAAGAGACTTTCAAGACCTATTACTCCGGGAAAGCCTTCTAAGTCATAACTGACAGTTATTTATAACTGTTAAAAAATAACTAGTATAAAAATAACCGTAACCACGATAACTGACATTTCGGAATAACTGTTTGGTGCACAGTTATATTGAAGGACTTATATGGATGCCTGGTGCCTGTTCTTTCAGACTTCCGAAAGAATAGACACCACACGGAATCTGCAGCTGTGACACATTATATGTAAATTACGAGGAGGTAAAGGAAAGGTACTGGAAGGGACTATTGATTATCAGCTACATCGAGACTTAACGCGGAATCACCGGCGACAAGTGACAATGTGTGCCTCTCTGGGACCTCCTGTTTGTTAGGCAGTTGCATTAAGCACTCCGCGAATCTGGACGCATTGCTCGTTTCCATTGCGTGGACTCGTATCTCGGCACGCCTCTCGGCCGACCCACATGCCCAGCCAGCGCCCCCTATACGCAGTCGGCATCCATGTCCTCCAAGCTCGATACTGTGAGAAGGCCGCAGGAGGTACGCACTGAAGAAGGTGGCTTTGTTGCCTAATGAGGCGAAACAATTATATCTATCCGGCGTAAAGTCCCGATCCAGTTGTCATGAATAGTTCCTTCCCTTTCATTTCCTTTCTCCCCTCACCATCTCCAATTTACGTATAATGAAGAACTTGTCTCGTTTGTTGTTGTGAAATGCTTGCTAACTGCGCAGGAACGACTACCTGTCTCCCCTGTACCTCATCTCTATGCAACCGTCTAACGTCAGAGAGGCAATTTGCCTCACATCTCCTGTTGTCTAATTGTTCTGCGTACAGAGCCCAGAAAGTGGCGTACGGGGGCTTCCTCGCTGTATATTATGTTACTCTGGAGCAGAGGTGGTTTCTGTCATCTCAGCGTATGCAGGGAAGTGTTCACCGCGACCTGTGAACAGAGCAGTAACGAGCTTATCCTGCGCTCCTGGCAGAATAAAAAATGGTTCAAAGGCCTCTGAGCACTATGGGACTTAACATCTGAGGTCATCAGTCCCTTAAAACTTAGAACTGCTTAAACCTAACTAACCTAAGGACATCACATACATACATGCCCGAGGCAGGATTCGAACCTGCGACCGTAGCGGTCGTGCGATTCCAGACTGAAGCGCCTAGAACCGCTCGTCCACACCGGCCGGCAAACAAAATCAAATATGACACACAAGTTAAGGTATATCTAGGAACAAACGCTAGCACCAGACCAATATATATATATATATATATTGAAGTCACCTCCTCGTGTCCATTTGTTTGTGCATGCTAGTCTCAATATCTGCAGTAGGCATTTTAACCCAGTTTTGGTTAATAGATTCACTATTTCATGTTGAAAGTTTTTGTATACAATTTCCAAATGTTTTGCACAAGTTGTCTAAATTATGATGAATTCAAGTTTTTAACTTGTAAATTTTTTTTTCACTCTGCCTTTTATACTATCATTCAGCTCTCTGTGGTGTGGAAATACGCCAGAAATGGATAGTGGCTCAGAGTCCACGTTACACTTTAGCTCCCCTTTACCAGGTTGTATAACCGGTTAGGGATATGCAGGTCACCTAATTGACATCTAAATGACTGGAACTGTTTCGGAAAAACCGCATAGCGAGAAAAAACATACGATGCCAAAACCTGAGGTTTTCAATTTTCCGTGCTTCTACATCCACATGTATACTCTACAAAACACCGTGAGGAGCACGACAGAGGGGAAATGCCCTTTCCTGTTTTTAGTGTTTCTTTCTGTTCCATTCACATATGGAGCGCGGAAAGAATGATTGTTTGAACGCCTCTGTGTGCAGTAATTATTCCAGTCTGATCCTCACGGAACCCATGTGAACGATACGTAAGGGGCTGTAGTATATTCTTAAAGTAATCATTTAAAGCCGGTTCTAAAAAATAGACTTTCACGGGATAACTGACGTCTACTTTCAAGAGTCTTACAATTCAGTTACTTCAGTATCTCTGTGACACTAGCCCACGGATTAAACAAACCTGTGACCATTCGTTCTGGTCTTCTCGGTATACGTTCAATATCCCCTATTAGTCCTTGGTATGGGTCCCAAACAATTGAACAGTATTTCTTTGTAGACAATCTCCTTTGCAGGCAGATTACACTTCCCCAATTTCTACCAATAAACCGAAGTCTACCACCCGCTTTACCCACGGCGAACCTAAAGTGGTCATTCAATTTCATATCCCTACAAAGTGTCACACACAGGTATTTGTGTGACTTGGCCGATTCCAACAGTGACTCGTTGCTTAAAGTAGAACGCAGCCGTGCAGGCAGCTTTGCTTCGTTTATTTAAAGAAAATACTACAGCAATGCACCACATCATTCAGCTTCCAGCTGTCTGCTTTCCTTAAGTCAAACACAGATGCGAACGCGATTCTCTGCGTGGTGCGACGATAGATATTATGCAGAGGACTGGTAAACGAGTCTCCATTGTCGAGAAATATATCGTAAAGAAATGGTGGTATTTACGAATTTCTCGCAGATGAATGCACAAGATTTCGCATAACTTCTGCAGATGGTGAGGGACGCATTTCGAAGTATGACAACAGTTTCTCACTGTCAAATTCTGCTTCCCTCACAGCAATCGCAATTCTCCCTCTTGAAGCAATGAACCGGGAGTCTTCGTAACGGTATACGTTGACGGCAATAGTCTGCTCGCTGGGCGCACGGTATGCAATTGCGCGCGTGTTGTGCTACATTGAGCTTTCTTGTCCCCCACCAGAAACGTTCAGCAACGCATCTGTCAGTATTTCTTTGACCACCGTGACCTGAAAGAATGTAATCTTGGGCCTCTTGCATGATTCCATGTCGTAGGTATTTGGGAACCACGATTCTCGATCCGAGTCTAGTTGTTCGACACAGGACACCATCCTATAGGCAAAACTGCCATTGTGTCATATATTTCACAATCTGCATCTGAAACCTGTGCGTTTTGCCATTTTCCTGCATCAAGACCTACTGCTTCTAATACCGCTACATTTCCAAGAAAATCTGCGTTGGAATGTTTCTTACCTGGTTTATGAATGGCTTCAAAGTCCATTTCGAAGAGGCACAAGGACCAACGCGTCAAACGACTTGATGGGTCTTGTGTCCAAAGCAATCACTTGAGAGAAGCATGGTCCGTGATTATCTAGAATTTATTCCCATACAGATAGCACCTGAAATATCTTATACCGTAGATAACACTCAGTAACCCCTTTTCCATTGCTGAGTAAATCTTCTCTACCATATTTGTCTGGATGCGTAGGCTACTGTATGTTTTGCATCGTTAATGCTTTGAGCCAGAACTGCTCCGATAGTATGTCCACATGCATCGCAGGACAGGATGATTTCTCTGCTGAAATCTGGACAGATTAATACCGGACTATGTGTTAATTTGTATTTTAATGTTTCAAATGCTATGTCGCATTCGGTTGTCCAGTGAAATTTAGTACCTTTTTTTTTCAATAACTGCTAGAGAGATCGTGCTGTTTCTGCATAGTCTTTTACAAATTTTCGATAATAATTTGAGAGGTCTAGAAGCAGCTGTATTTCCTTGATAGACTGCGTTGTTGGATAATCTTCAAGTTGCAGTTTCTAGCCATGCATCGGTTTTGATTCCGTCTTCGTTGATAACACGGCGTAAATATGATGCTTCCTTTAATGAAAAGTGACACTTTGCTAAGGGTAATGTTAATTTAGCATGCCTGTGACATTGGTAAACTTCTCGTAAGCGAATCGCATGCTACTTGAGTTCTTTTGAAAATTTAATTATGTTATCGAGGTTTTGACCCTTGTGGCACACCATCCAGAAAATTTTGGAATGTTGCGGGGGGGGGGGGGGGGGGGGGAGGGGAGCATTTTTCAGTCCGAAAGGCATCCTTAAGAATTGCCAACGGCCTAAAGGGGTAGAGACAGCAGTTTTATATTTATGTCTGTTCTCTGGTGTAAGTCCTATTTGATGATACGCTTTCCTCAAGTCAACTGTGGAGGAATATTTGCCATTGCCGAGATGCTCAATGGTATCTATGATATTCGGTAACGGATACACTTCAGAAATTGTTTTGTTAATTAAATACCTGTAATCACAACAGAATCTATAAGGTTTTTCACCGTCAGCATATTTCTTTTGCACAATTACGACATTTGCTCTCTATGGCGAATCCGAATACTCTATTATATCATCCTATAATTGTTGATCTATGAATTCACCAAGTAACGGTTGTAATTGGCGAGGAACTCTGTATGGTCTTCTACAAATTGGGGGTGTTATCTCTTGTTGGAATCCTGTGTTGCGTGATGTTCGTTGCTGGTAGCGGTCCCTGTGAGCCAAACACATCCTGGAACTCGTCCATCACTGCTTCTGTCACATCCTGTTTGTTTCCTAAAGTGTGCTATCTTCTGACCCAGTGTAGTTTTGTAGGTGGCTGGTTCGTCGCTGTTGTCTACGTCTTCCTTTAAGGCACTTACGTAAGCTGTTAACATTTCCTTTCGTATCTCCTTGTCTTCTGTCCCAAAATTATCTATATGCAGCGGTACATTATGTATTCGATCAGTTGTTGCAGCACAAACAATATTCCTGCGCACAAAACAATGTGCTGTGCTAATTGATCATTTTCCTCTAACGGTTCCGCTATGCATAGTGTTTTTGCGGGCAAAGCAGCATTAAGGTCCACCCAAAGCAGCTTTCCTGTACCGAATGGTATCTTATCCCACGAACCCATCTTCAAGGACATTGCTCGCAGTTTAGTTGATTTGTCTTTCTGGGGAGGGGGATCTTGCGGCAGCGCCTCCTTGTCAGCTTTGTCACCCAATCTAAAGACTGTCCCGCGGAGCTCCATTGTTTGCTGCCTGAGGTTGACTATGGCGTGATGTTTATTAGGAAATATTACCCTAGGATAAAATCATATTCGTCGCTTTCCTTGATACTTCTACAGCCACCTGGAATCTTTCACACTCAGTGTGAAAGGTCAGTGACGTGCACCCTACTGAACGTATGTCAATTCCGCCTATACCATTGAACTTGTATCTTGGAAGGCCATGTCTTCTGACACAGTGCACTGTTTATTTATGACTGACACGTAAGCCCCAGTATCGACTAATAGTCTACACGTTTTACTCTTTAATAGTGCCTGGTAACCAGCAACCCGTCTTTGCGTGCGCACTAATAAGAACGACGGGCGGCGGTTTCGGGGTCCATGTTCCTGTTTAACTGACCCTTGTTTGCAAATTTCCCTGTACTACTACACTTACGATATGTATGGTCCACCCTTTGATAATTTGTACACAGGGATTGGCGACAGTTTTTCGCGATTTGTCCCTGCCGATCGCATCTGAAACAAGGAACACCTGTGGAAAATACATTTTTTTCTTTCCTTGTACCTCGTCGTGGCATCTACTTCCTCTAATTCTGTAGCAAAGTTGATTGCAGCAATTAAATTCTTCAGAAATTCTGTCCTAACAAGGCGCAAGGTTTCGGGTGACAATTCTCGCAAAATAATATCTAAGGCCAAATTCATCGCTTCTTGTAAAATATACTTATTGGCTTCGTCACTGGCTGACAGTTGGTTAGCGCTACTATTAACTTTTCTTATTCTATCCACAAAGCCTTCTATTGTTTCGTTGCGTGTTTGGGACATGGCGCTGAACTGCTCACTAAAAAAAATTGCAGCTACTCTGCTTTTTAAACCTTCTGAGCAAACATTATTTCAATTATTCAAAAGTTAATGCATTTCGTAACTCCTCGTGATATAGTACGTGCGCCTTAGCTTCCCCGATTACCCGTAACTTTGTCTTTTGCAGTTTAGTGACTGCTAACAAATCAGCAAAAAGTGCTCGTATATCTTCGTTTAGTTTGCCAGAGTCACAAGGACGGCTGCTGATGAATATAGTATGGGACGTGTTTCACTAGATGTCGACCTATACTTTGATAATCGATTCAGCAATTCATTATTGTCAGACCTCAATTGAGCTACCCCCCAAGTTGGCTCTGAATGGCCTCGTGGGTGAGAACTCCTTGTGTCATACTGTCTGTCACTGTAATGCTTTCCTGTGTAACGAATGGTTATTCTCACAAATATACTTTCTATGACCACAAAACATATACTCAACTATATAACAAATAACATTAGAAATTTCATTACAATTCCGATCCGACTAACAAGATCATCTAACACCATCCGAAAAGAAAATCTCTACTTGAAAAGGAGAAATATCTAGGACAAATTTTCACTCACCAGTGTTGAAATACCGTCCACTGGCTGCAAGTTGTCGTTTGCTGTCTGTGGTTTGTTCGTGGGCCGTCGCTGGCGATGGCGTCATAAATTTCTCGTAGCACATATTTCCTACAGTGAACGCCTGAAAGTAAAGGGGAGGTTATCTGATACCGAATATAACGGGTCGGGGTTTTGTGACACTGGATATTGAGCGTCAGTGACAGAGGGGAGGAAAGGGCATTATTTTGCCAGGAATGGCGGGAGCGAAAGCGACACATTGCGGCCGGTGGAATGGGTACTTTCCCTGACTCAGAGGGTGAGGTGTGAGTGAGACATTGGTGATTCCACAATTAGTCATTTATTGACAAATAAGATCCTTTAAACAAACAGAGTATTACGTTATGTTTTAACTCGCACAATTACTCGCGGCATCAGTGTGGCGCGGAATCGTAGGGCACAGATTCCACTGGCCGCTGATGCAGCGACGACTATTGTTGCAGCAGAGCGCCAGGCGGTGTATCCCTCCAATCAGTACCGTGCCCGTGGCCCACTGCGGCGGCGACGCGGTCTCCTCCTTGTGAATTTGCTCGTTGCGTTATTAACAAACAGCTATGGCGTGGCGCGGAATGCTCCATACCGGATTCGAACTCCCGACTCTAAGGTTCGGCATCTTCTGGCGGAGTTCACCAACCTCTATGTTCAGAGGTGACCCATTTGGTGAGGCCGCAGTCCCTTCGTCCTCACCAGCCTCCTGGGTATGTACCGCATTAACTTCTTTCTGGTAACATCTGTGATGGGATCTTGTGCACTGACCTAGTGGCGCTACTGGTGTAGCAGTCAAGTTATTGCAGCGAAGTATGACGTCCGCTGGCAGACTATCGGTCCGTCCGTCCAGGCGACGTTTCTTCGTCTCTTCTTCTCCTCTCAAAGGTACTCTCCTGCCCATTTGTCGGAGGTACGAGGTGGAAACCAAAATTTTCGGGATAGATGCTTCCATCTCGAAAGTAGAAGTAGTAGATCTTTGCAGCGCTAGGTGGCGAGAGCTGCATATCTGATGAGTCAGTGTGTGGACTGGCATTCCGCTGGGAGGACGTGTTGGTGTCCACAGTGATTCCCGTAATACTCTGTGTTTGGTGTGTGGCGATTTTACGATGGATCCGCGAACAGAACAGCGCATGAATGTCAGATTATGCCTTCTTGTCACTTGTTATCACCGACGACGAGAGCTGGATTTACGGTTATGACCCAGCGACAAAGCAACAATCGTCCCAGTGGAAGAGCCTGGGCTCTCCAAAAAAAAAAAAAAAAAAAAAAAAAAAAAAAAAAAAAAAAAAAAAAAAAAAAGACGAGCATGATCATCGCTTTCTTTGATACCAAGGGAATTGTGCACAAAGAATTCGTTCCTCCCAACCAAACAGTGAATTCCACTTACTACTGTGACGTTTTGCGACGGCTCCGTGAAAACGTGCGGCGACGACGGTCCGAACTTTGGCGACAAGGGGAATGGCTGCTGCATCACAACAACGTGCCCTGTCACATGTCCTTGCTCACCGGGACCTTTTTGGCAAAAAACAACATGGTGATTGTACCCTACCCACCGTTCTCGCCAGATTTGGCACCCTGCGACTTCGCGCTATTTTCAAAACTGATATTTGAGTTGAAAGGTCGTCAGTTCGACACTCTAGAGGGGATTTAAGAAGCGTCGCTGGTGGTGATAAACGCTCTCAAAGAACAGGACTTCCAGAAAACGTTGGACCGGTGTGTACGTGCGGATGGGAACAACTTAGAGGGTGATGGTGACCATTAGTCCAAAGGTAAGGTTTTCAACAGATGACAGCACCGTTCCCGAAAATTTTGGATAGCACCTCGTATTTATTCAGTGTTTTCGCCAAGTCGCGAAGTTTCTCGCGCGGCGACTGAATCTTCGGTCGTTGATCTATGCTTCTGACTTCAGGCAGAAACGGTTCCAACGTCGACATACGTTTCTTCGTTTTACCTCTATGCAGGCGTGGTCGGGCATTGCCTCGTTATCCTCCTCCACATCGGCAGATACGTCGTGCACATGAATTCAGTATGCTGCCTGTTCCTGGAGCATTGACGGGTGATGTTCGAAGAGCGCTAGTCTTTGTTTCCGTTGGAAGCTTTGCCCATCTGCTCGGTCACTGACGTGTCGAAGTACTGACTGCTGCTGCGCAATTTCTGCTGCTGGTCATCAGCCTCCTTGTTCGACTGCTGCCAGTTCTGAATATTGTGGCTTAACGTGTCAAAGTCTCCAAAATTTTCAGTTAAGCTACAATAAATCTTTACATATTTTCTGCCGGATTTCTACTTTACAGAACCATAAATGGCACACAATTATTATAGACCCTACATTACTGCAAATTCTTCGAAAAATGCGTTATGCAACTTCGGAGTATTCTAATAAATACGCTAGATAACGAAAAGATAACAAATTCATTCGGTGATGTGAGACCTACAGTTTTTAATAATTAAATATTTGTAGCTACTGTTACCATGAAATCATTTGAGAACAACAGCATAGCGATAACACATGTGAAAACAAAATATATGGTGTTTTATTTTCTGTGCTTCAAGTAAAACGTTTCATGAAAAATTAATTCAGCAACTTTTCTGAGTGTACATGCAGTACGTTCTTCCAGCAGGGCAGGAGGTGACTCAGATTACAGCTTTCTGCTTCCCTTGAATCAAACCTATAAGCGGAGACGATTCGTTGCGTGGCACTGCAAAGAAGTCTACCATAAAGAACCCACGAAGACATAACGTTCATGCCTCCAAAAAACTTTCCTGCTTACATCGCGTAATTATACGAAAGTGATGACGTTCACTCACTTAAAATTCTTCTATGAATAATTTTATTCATGGCAGGCAAACAAAATACGCTACGCCAGTGAAGTCGTCTGGCTGTAAACAATACTATGCCGGGTTTGGTCGCTAGTTTCATCTAAAAATGAGCAACAAGGAAAACATAACATTATGTTGCACCACACAGGTTTAACACATTTGGATCAGCTCCCAGAAATGGGCTTGGTCGGTTCAACTGCGATAGAAAGCGTGCATTATACAGGGTGAAACAGAACAACATTATCAAACTTCCAGAGGTGTTAGTACGGACCAAAACAAGAAAAAAGGTTGTCTGGGGGACTTGCGATCTAAAATGCGTACCTGAAGACCTATGAACATTTGTTTAACAGAAGAGATGTTTTCCGAAATAGCGAGGATGAAACACTGCTCCTAGCTCTTAAGGTGTACTCTTTAGAGCCAATGTTCACTAGATTTTTTCTCGATTTGGTCCATATCATCCGAAAGTTGGTCGGTGATGTTTTGGTTCACCCTGTATATCTCAAACTGAATAGTATGCAAAAGACACAAAAGCGACAAGTTCCAAACAAAACAAACAAAACAGTATTTGTATCCCACTGCGCCGCTGCTACAAACGAGGTGTGCACTTTAATGTGCTGGAGTCGTAATTGCCCGCTTTTGCCATCTTAATCACAAAACCTTGCATATAACTTAAACATGCTGAGAGATACTCCAGGAAGTTAAGGGATAGCAGCAGGATGACGTCGACTTCTTCCACGACATTTCGGCTGAAAACCATTCAGTCATCTACAGAAGAGTGTTTTGAGCTGGAGACTGCTAGTTCACATCGCTGACTTACACAAAAAGTTAGCACGGAGACGCATGTGCAAAGACAAAAGCTACATGAGCGACCTCTGTCTAGTTCCGCGCCCTCTTCGAATATTGCTCCATCTATGGCAGTCAGACGCATGTGATAATGGTAATACCACATCCGCGCTCTCTGTCAGAATGTGGGCTTGCGATGTTAAAATTCACATGTTTCTGATATGTACAAAAAGGAAACATTTTCTGACTAGTAAAACATCTAACTATTGTTCATTTTATTATTTTGACGTCTGAGTCTTAAATCCGGAAGCTCGCATTCCGACAGAATGTGCGCATGTAGCATCGCCATTACGCATGCGCCTGAATGTTATAGAAGGAACAATATCCGAAGAGGGCGCGAAACTCGACAGAGCTCGCTCATGTAGCGGCTGCCTTTGCGCATGTACCTCCGCGCCATTTACCTACGTGAACTATCAATGCCCAGTGCAAAACACTCTCTCGAAGATGGCTGAAAGGTTGTTAGCCGAAATATTGTCGCAAGATGTCGATGTCCTCCTGCTGCAGTCCTTCAACATCACGGAAGACTCTTTATGCCGGGGAAACGTCAAGAATGACATGCTAAAGGGAAAACCATTATGACTGTGTCCAGTTGTATCCGCAAGTGACATGAGCAGAGCTTGCATACAAACGACGGAAGATATCCTGTTTAAACTCCTAATATGCCTTATTATTATTAAAACATAGCACGCCTTAAACTGAATTTCATGCACTACCATACATACTTGGTGCTCAAATTTACTAAATGATTCAATGTAGTACCACGTGGCGTTTTCTTCTTTCCTTTCTTTCTTGCCCACTGGGCTGCCGCGTTGCTGCCGGTGCAACTCATTTTCAGGGTTTTTGTGCATGGGTGGCACTCATCAACCACGCCAATAAAGTGAAACGCACATTTGATAAATCAACGTTCGGCCACAATTAGACAGACAAAGCAGCACTTCTCTGCTAACAAAATACAAAATGTGGAACCACCGAGGCCTCAATGTAAGGCTGTCTTAGATGAGTGCAGATGCGGCCAGTGACTTGTGTGGATTGGCTTGTAAACAAACACAGTGATCACATACACATTCATGTGAGCTATTTCTGCCGGATTTCGCAAACTTCTGTGCGTAAATCTCGCCTCAGTTCAGTAACCCTGTGGTTTAACTGCTCGAAAACAAAGGAGTTTACTGGAAAACTGACGCTTGTACTCTTATCTCGTTTCCGGTAACTGCTCTCTGATTCTTTCGCTACTCCGTTTCAGTTCTGTTTATTGCTCCGTGGTGTTCATCAACACTGCTATTATCCAATGCAACACACTTGTATTAGATATTTCTCCTACAGGAGCGCAGTGTGTGTGGATTTTCGCTAATGCACGCCCTGGTCTCAGGCTCTCTACCTGACTCCATATCGGCTAATTTTCGAGATCTAAGTCTTATCAGATTTGCAGAAGATAACCTACAGCATAAACATTGACTCAACGCCGATCACAGTGCTAGAGTGGAACAAATATGCCAGTAGACAATACAGTACTGCAGGTGCACAGAAAAAAATTAGGGCAACAACTAACAACATATGTAAACTAAAATATAGCATTACATACAAGGGATAAAATACATACTGTGGCTACTGACGAGAATTAAGGATGCCTATAAACACTAAGTACATCAACAACTGTAACTAGCAGCTCTTTCAACACATTGAATAAAACACTCACCCACAAAGTACACATGCACTTAAAGTTGTGCATAGAATACTAACCAAGTCCTACTATACTTAAATGAGTGGGTTAGCTAATATTTCCTGTGTCCCAGCCCGTGTGATACCGAGATCCACACTGTGCGCAAAAAGATATGGCCACTCTTGGATATCTCGAGCACACTGCTATGCGTTAAAATGCGGTGAATGCAAAAGGGATATACATTACAAGAAATAGCCAAATGTTCTAAGATAGATCTCCGGACGCCGAACAGATGACATTGCTCTAGGGCTTAGAGTACAGGAGCTGGCCAACGCAGCAGGTTTATCGAAAGTACCTGAGAATTATGGAGATACGTGCTACTATGTTGAAGTATAGACAGATGGAAGGTAATCAGACGACGGTACTGATTCAGAAAATTTCAGCATTTACCAAACAGACGCTTACTGATTAACCACAGTCTACATTGGATAATAAATGCTCAAATAACCAAATAGAATAATTTTCATTATTAGTGCACTTGTGTCTGTGAATATCTATCGAATATTAATAGAGTTGTAGTAATCCACTGAAGGACAAAGTCCGAAAACCTGTAAAGTCTTGATGAAGAAATACAATGCAGAATCAGAAGATTCCACATGACCAGATAGCAGATATTTTCAGATGGACTGAACCTCATACAGGTGCGTGAGGCAAAGATCTAGCTAATAATCTAGCTAAGAAAGGGGCCCAGTCACGGAAAAAACTAATCTACAGCAAAGTCAGTATTCTCTTGTTTAGTTTGTGTGTTTTCCTAGAGAAAAAAATCAACAGGGCCTTTTTATATCAAATTTAACCCTGCTTAATTTTGTACTGAAATACTTTCTCGCTGGAGGCCCTATTTTAAATGGTTTTCAGGGAAAAGGTACAAAAGTTACTTTCAAATGCACCCCATCCCAACACCCATCCCTGACCAGCTCAACACAGAAAAGTTCAATGCAGAAAAACTAGGAGCACAATTTATAAGCAGGTGAGATATTGAGTAGCAAAGGATTAAAAAAGAGGAAACATAAAACTGTATTTTCCAATAAACTGCTAACGTTTAACGATAAAAAATCCTTCCAGTGACGCTATGGACCAGAAATAATAAACCCACTGCCTTCGATGAAGTGCAGCTTGTTAAGGCCCGATATCTGCAAGCGAGCATCTCGTAAAAAGCGAATTTGTCTGGCTGTTCGTGTGTTACTTCGTGAGTATCTATGGAAAGTGACTGAACAACAGTGAACCCACAAGTAAGCGATAACTGGACTTCCTTCTTCATTACGGAACACAGAGATCGGTGACTTGCTCGCTC
The DNA here is from genome assembly GCF_021461385.2 of Schistocerca piceifrons. NCBI lineage: Eukaryota > Metazoa > Arthropoda > Insecta > Orthoptera > Acrididae > Schistocerca > Schistocerca piceifrons. Next base: position 426,968,260 of record NC_060138.1, read on the forward strand.
TGTAAAGCAGGGTAGGCAGCAATCCGTGGCAAATTTGGTGACAAGAGAACAATGCTTGTGAAGTACAAGCTTTTGTAAGAAATTTGTCCCCTCTCTCTGTTGAACATGGGGCTTTGCAGCAGACGACCACTACGTGCCCCCATGTTGGCCCAACGACATCGTCAATTACGATTGCAGTGGGAACGCTGTCACCGAATTTGGACAGCGGATCAATGAAAACGTGTCGCCTGGTCATGTGACTCATGTTTCTTGTAACGACAGGTCGCTGATTGTCTCCGCATATGTCGCCACAGGTGTGGCATTTATCGAACACTGCTCGAAAAAGGCACCGCGCCATGGACGCGTGCCATTGGTAGCAGTATCATGTTATGGGGGACATTCACCCGAGCCTCCATGGGGCAGCTGTGGACCAGTGAACACTATTGCTGTCCATCCTTGATTTCTTCCTCGATGGGGATCACATCTTTCAGCACGATAACTGTCCATGTCACTTGGCCAAAATAGTGTACAGCGTGAGCATGTAGCTTTGTCGTCCGTCACAATGTCGCTTGCTCGTGGTTTCACCGTCTTCAGTCACTTTCCATAACCAGATAGTGAGCACTAGATGAAGTCTTGGCAATCTGATCTCATTCCGATGTAACACTTGTCGTACCCTACAGGGCGTCAGTTTCGCACCCGCAATCTATCTGCCTGCAATTTATAGATGCGTGAGCTGTGCCTAGACACGTAGAGCCACATACCGTCAGCAGGCTACCAAGAACTTATCGGCTCTATGCTATGAAAGATTGCTGCTGTACTGCATTCTAAACATCAATCAAGTGGTCATAATGTTTTGTTTGACGTTAAAAAAACTATCTAATATTTCAGGGGTAATGGTATGCATCAAAACAAGACCAAAATGGCTTTGACTATGGGTTCTGCAAAGCATACGTTCTGGCACGTGACATGTGAACACGTGTTCATTGGAGGTGTTCTTGTGATGTCAGTCATGGCAATGCATTACTTGTCCTATTACAGATGACTACCCGATAGTCGGAAGAACAATACCTAAGACTTGAGATGTCACCAGGAGGTAAAAACTCGAACTGCCGTAGTGAAGGGGCATTCAACAGAAAGAGGAGACAGTTATGTGGGAAATTAAATAAAGGTCTAAGGAAAAGGCTTGACTAATGTTCTGTCTGGAGTGTGGCACTACATGGGGCAGAAACATGGGCGCTGAGACGAGAGGATCAAAAAAGGTTAGAATCATTGGAGATATGGATGTGGAGGAAAATGGAGAGGATAAGCTGGATGGAAAGAATGAGCAATGGAAGAGTATTGGAACGGCTTGGTGAGAGAAGAGGTCTGCTGAAGATTATAAGAGAAAGGAAAAAGAACTGGTTGGGACATTCATTGAGAAGGGAGTGCTTGCTAGCAGATGCTTTGGAAGGATTGGTTTGTGGGAGAAAGCTGAGAGGAAGAAGAAGGAGATACAAGATGATAGATGACATATAGGGAAGAGGAAATTATGCAGACCTGAAGAGGATGACAGAAGACCGGACAACCTGGAGAACTACCATGTGAAAACCTGCCTTTTGGCAGAACACTAATGATGACCCGATCGTTAACGTTAATTAAAACTTCTGGTATGGAATGCTGCGAGGCAGGAGGTCCCATACCTTGGCCTGCTCGTCCTCTGGACCTAAATCCACTAGACTGTGGGGACACATGAAGCAATTGGTATAAGCCACACTGACATCCATAAAAGATGTACAGACAGTTGTATGTTCCGTGCAACTCAGCACATTCAGAACCAGACTCCAAAGAACGCGTGAGTCCTTACACCGAAGGGCAGAGGCATATATTGAGATGAATGGGGGTCACGTTGAGAACCTCCTCTGAACAAGATGTCGTACGTCAGAATGTATGCTATACAGACCAATGGTTATAACACAATTTTTCTTGATTCGAAGCATACAGTCATTCCCCGAAATAATGGATGTTTTTTTTTAACATGTAACACCCTGTATACACACAGTGTCTCTAGAAAGACCGACAAACCTTAGGGGCAGGTTCCTTACGCCAAAACAAGAAAAAAAGTCTGGTAAACAAGAGCTCTAAAGCGCATACCTTAAGAAAGCGCATACCTGAACAATGGTTCAGTATAAAAGATCTGTTTCATCGTATCAAAGAAAGCTCATGTTTACTAGATATATCTTACTTTTCTCTGTGTAAGGAACCTGTCCGTGAATTTTGCTGCTGTTTCCTTGGGAGGCCAAAAAATAAATAAATAAATAAATAAATAAAAATAAAAAATGAATTTAGCCAGCTATGGACAGCATACAACTTAAGACTTATGGAGTTTCTTTTTCTTCCATTCTTCCCAGTACGTCTTCATTTTCTCGCCAGTATGGATAATGATTTCTTAATGTGAAACGTCCCCTTAGAAAAATTAATGAATTACTGTACTGATAAACCTCTGATATTATTTGATTTTCAAACAGCTGAGCAGAACTGAACGTACTCAGACATTATTCCATTTACTTATTCTGATCAACACTAAACTGACACACTATATTTTTAGCGCAACGCAATCTGACTTTCAAAAATCTCTACAAAAGAATGGCCCTGACTAACATTAACCTACACGTTTCACAAATCACTTACCTAACAAAAATCTTCGTTACTCGAACTACTGCAATGCAGCGAGCGCCACTACTGCTAGCTAAATAAAAGATTCAAACTACCGAAGGCACTAACTACTGATAGGCATAGTTAGCAAATGAAAGATTTTGATAGAGAACAAACAATGTATTTACCTCAAAAGTGTTCAAAAGTGATTTTATATATATATATATATATATATATATATATATATATATATATCAATCCATGATATCCAATATTACAAATTTACTCTTTCTGATGGACACACGTCCAGATCGCCCGCTCTCAAAATTCCGCCGTCTCTCTCCCCACATCCACCACTGCTGGCGGCTCACCTCCAACTGCGCAACGCTATGCGCTGTGAACAGCCAACAGCCCAACACTACAATAGCGAATATTACAACAATGCCACCCAGCCACAGACTGCACACAGCACAGCTAATGATTTTCATACAGTGCGCTACGTGTCGTTCGTTACCAATATAATAACCTAAACAGCCTACTTACAAATGCAGTAGTTTTGTGTTAAATTAGATGCAAATTCTAAGTTTTTTATTCTTTCTTTATTTGTTGTGTTCCCCAGTCCATTGGCTTGGATCCACTCTGCCAGGCATTTGAATCTATCAACTCTTTTAATTTTTCCATACTGAACAATATATATATATATATATATATATATATATATATATATATATATTCCGGATATTCCGCTGGGGGTTTTCTTAAAACTTTATTGTAGCGCTTTAATGAGCATTTTAAAATTTCGAATACAACGTTATGTTTTACATTGCTTCAGGCAAAGAAAAAGTACCAGATCTGAGAATCTGTGGTTCTAACTTTGTTTCGTCAAAGGTTCTGGTACGGCTTACCGTGTGTACCTGTATGTGTGTGTGTGTGTGTGTGCGTGTGTGTGCGCGCGCGCGCGCGCGCGCGTGTCTGACACAGAGCAGGAGAGAGAGCGAAAGACCTCAGACACTAAGGTCCAAGCGATTCTGGTCTACTTCCGGCTTATCATTTGATTATGGTGCCATATGAATCCGGTATAGTGGGGCATGTGATCAGCACGTCGCTACCACTTTTCCAGCAGTTGGCAGCTTTTCAAACCTTAGAGCCATTACTTCTACCTCAAGCAGCTTTTCAATTGGCCTCACAAAACGTAATGCAGCATATTACAGTCACACCAAAGAAAAAAGTGAGTGGTCGCCGTTTGTGACTTCCGTGTGGAGATCCCTGCACATTTCTCCACACATGTATTTGCTCAGAAGTACACTGAGATAGCTATCATAAATGGCAAATAGAATTGCGAGACACATAAAACTTCATTTCCGTGTTTGTGATGTCGAGAAATAAAGTAGAATTCTACTTTCTCTTGAGTGCCCCTGTGCGCTAGTACCACCTGTTAAAAATATGCACATTAAGAGTGAAAAAGAAAAAGTTCCCCACAACACTCAGACGAGATGCAACAATAGGCTACCTGCAGCGCTGTTGTGCGTTACGACTACCTGGATAAAAATATACACGTTAAGAGAGAAAAAGTTTTCTACGACATATTGAGACGATTTGTGACAACATTGCAAGAATACAGCAGTGCCACAGCGGAAAATTTACAGTCATCGTTAACATATCTCTCCACGGCGCTTATTACGACGCGCAGTACATTTAAGCGAGGTGCACGCCGTTTGGCGGACTCCCACACCTTCCGCCGCTTCCCTGTCCTTTCTCCCCCACACGTCCACCGGTGAGCGGCTCCACCCCCGCGTCCTCGTCGCGTCGATGCACTACGAACAGTCGAAAAGAAACGTCTCGGCCCGGATTGTTTTTCGTCGCAGGCGAACGGAAGACGTGAGAAACGTTTTTCCAGCGCCGGACGGCCCGCCGTGGTAAATAATACAGAAGCGCCGCGCCCGGAGCCGACTGCCGGCGACAGAAGACGATCTCGGAGGAACAGGTGTGGGGCAGCGCTGCCGGCGGCGGCGGCGTGAATTAAACATGAACGGACGCTTCTTACGAAACAAATGGAGTAACGAAAAACCGAGGAGGAGAGGGAGAACCAGAGGATTCCGTCCGTGACTCCACTGCCTCTTTTCTTCAGAGGTAAACAAAATGTCTATGGTAATGGGACGAATATTTTCTCTCCGGAGGCCCCTCTCGTAGCGCAGAGGCTGAGGTTCGCATTGGGCGCCACAATACGCCCCACGAGTCCCTCGACGTCATTCCCTCACTTGTCATAAAATACGTCACGTTGTCGATTTCATCTGCCGTAGCAACTTTTTACCAGTACAGGTACAAAAACTTAAATGCACTACAAAACATCATTTTGTTGGCCGTCACCTGCTGTATTGGCAGACTTGCATTTCGCTCCTTACAGATATTATCATATTTATAAGTGACATCATACAACCCATCACCGTTACAATCGGAAATTCATGATTCCTCTATTAGAGCCGTACCCAACCTGGGAACTAAAACACTGAGGAGTAAAGCCAAACTTTGTGACGGGTAAAATCAAGTGTGTTCGATTGTGTTTCGATCATTGAACTAAATTATTTTAAAAATATCATTAGTATCACCACTATTTCATAAAAGTGTAGTAATGATTACTAAAGTTACAACAATTACACTATTTTCAGATACTAGTATTGAAATGTGGCAAGATGTGGGGAAGGTTACAAATTGTGAAACGAGTGTATGAAAATCACTTCCCCACGTAGTCTACCCACTATACGTATATTTTGTACCACGTCACATATCCTTAAATACATCGTGGAAATGCCTCCCCCTGGTTGTAGATGGTTTCCGCAATGGATCAGAATTTTTTCAATATCCCTTTCATAACAGGAAATTAAATTAAATAATAGCACAACACAACATTAATTATTCAATGACTGCTACATTGCCCTAGGGCCCACATTGTATTATTATTATTATTACTAGCAGTAGTAGTAGTAGAGTAGTAGTAGTAGCAGTAGTAGTGCAGCACTAACTGAAGTGTAAGCATTTCAGCTCGATTGATTTTAAATGAGTGCGCAGGGTATATGTGAAACAATTGTCGGTTGCGAGTGGAGCAGTGCAGAGGAAGTATGTTTTGTAACATGTACATTGTAGCTTTCTATTTTGAATACGGTATGTAGGTTGTTGTTGTTGTTGTGGTCTTCAGTCCTGAGACTGGTTTGATGCAGCTCTCCATGCTACTCTATCCTGTGCAAGCTTTTTCATCTCCCAGTACCTAATGCAACCTACAGTATGTAGGTAGCGCTCGCGATATATTGAGAATTGCATTCTCATTCCGTAAAAAATGGTCGCTGGGGAAAAGCAGTAGAAACTGCCTTCTTGACTAATTAATTCGTGGATTAATGAAACACAAGGATAAATAGAACACATAAAAACTAAATATCATTTACCTTTCGTCGTTTTAAAAATAGTCTTTTTCCTTTAAAAAACTTTAATTAGTTCCTAATGTAGATGATGCTGCGGGAGAAGGGGAGGAATACCAAATAATATCTGACTGCAGCCGGGGGTGCCGTCTCAGAAATGTTGGGGGCCACTGCTCTATCAGTTAAGTTCTTCCATTCATCATCATGAGATGTAAATATGCATCGTTATACTGTTTAGCAGTGCCTATGTCATGGTGCTAGAACTGATATAACGAGCTCAACGCCCCACACTCGTAAACTAATCTATGCCTGAACACATGAAGGTCAAATAACCACAACGTGCGTTTTGCAGCGAACAGTTGGCATTAGAAAATTGACTTACGCGTGAAAATTAAATAAATGGTTTACGATTTCCTTACCATACTTTCTATTCCTTATCAATACAATGATTATCTCACCATGCCCTAAATACTTTTGGTCAGATAGTGGTCGTCTTAAGTTTAAAGAAACATACTGAAAGCGGTTTCCGTTGTATAATCAACAAATAACGCACCGAAAACCGCTTGCAGCAGGTGCCTTCAGTCTGGATATGACCAAATGGCTGGTCGAAATTGGTTACGCTATTATGATATACTCACGACATTACGTCATGAAAAATATTTATAACATAGACAAATAAAATAAATGATTAGTATTACCCAACAAAGCTAACTCAAGATCTGGCAAGGTTGGCAACAGCATCGTGTATACGCCGAAGAAACATGGAGGAGATAACGGTATAAAAAAAAAAATGGTTCAAATGGCTCTGAGCACTATGGGACTCAACTGCTGAGGTCATTAGTCCCCTAGAACTTAGAACTAGTCAAACCTAACTAACCTAAGGACATCACAAACATCCATGCCCGAGGCAAGATTCGAACCTGCGACCGTAGCGGTCTTGCGGTTCCAGACTGCAGCGCCTTTAACCGCACGGCCACTTCGGCAGGCGAGATAACGGTATCCTCTTTAGTATTGTGTAAATGGAGCGCTGTCACATGCTACAAGTCTACTGGTACGTCAACGCCCTGCATTACACTACAATTGAACCCTGATCGGCACTTTGCTTGACAATAATCCTTGCTCTATCACTGTGACAGCATTTCACCACAGCGTAAATGTATGAATCCAAAGTTCATCTGCATAATACCGCTGTTCGCTTTCATTCGGATGCCTCACTTTATTGCAAAAATCTATTGTATTAGGTATGCTTTTTAAACCGTGTTGTCTAGTTTGCACGTGATGGCTCGTTTCTTCTGACCCCTTTTAAAACCAAATCCTATGGACAGAAAAAAAAATTCTTACCGTTTCCTCTCCGCCCTTGAAGTCGAATTCTGACGGGGGGATGTTGTGGAAGATCGGCAAAATTTGGTTTCGTTGTATTGTTCACAACAACTCCTAATAACACATTTATCTGTATTCGTCAATGGGAATTCTTGTGTGTGCACTTTGCTTTTTCGTACTTGGGATAATTCTTGAAACCCACTTCGTCCAGCAACGTGTCCTTTCTGGCATATTTTGCACGCTGTCGGCTTACTCAGCTTTGACATTTTAACTGTAGATTTCGGCTCCTAACCCGTTATCACTGTCACCCCTTTCTCCTTGTCATCGTCATCAAATTTAATAACGTTAAAAGTAGTCCGCCATGACTGACCGCAACGACATTTTGCAGTTGTTCTGGCACTGCGACGTAACAACGCACACTGCTTTGGACAAGAACGTCGCTGCACTCAAGTCAAGTGAGCAAGTTAATTTACCAGAGCGGCCGGACCTACAGTCCGCTTTGATGAATAGCACAGTCCGCCTCGACAGGCGAGTGATGAGCTCGACAGAATGCCATGCAAAGTGGCCCGATCTGACCTCTCGATTAAGTACCACCGTAAATGTTCGATGGGATTAATGCTGGGCGATCTGGATGGCCAAATGATTCGCTCGAATTGTCCAGCATGTTCTTCAAACCAATCGCAAAAAGTTGTGGCCCGGTAACATACCATTGTTTGGGAACATGAGTTCTACGAATGGCTGCAAATGATCTCCAAGTAGACGAACATTTCCATTTCCAGCCAATGATCGGTTCAGCTGGACCAGAGCACCCTGTCCACTAGATGTAAACACTGCTTACAGAATTATGGAGCCACCATCAGCAAAGACACTCGCATCGGCCACCTGCTGCCATAGCCCATTAACTCCACATTTCGCTACACTGACATAACGGATACGTTCGTCGTATGTCTGACACTGATATCTGTGGTTGTTTAACGCAGTGTTTCTTATCTGTCAGCACTGAAAACTACGCAAACGCCACTGCTCTCTGTCTTTAAGTAAATTGTGCATTATCCATGGTGAGGACAAATGCCTGAAATCTGATACTCTCGGCACACCCTTGACATTGTAGTCCAGTCACTACTCCATGTTTAAAGTCTCTTAATTACCGTTGTGCGGACACGATCACGCTGGAAACCTTCTCATATGAGTGCAAATGACAGTTCCGCCGATGCACTGCCCTTCTGCACCATGTTTAGGAGATACTGCAGCAATCTGTATATCTCCACGTCGCTATCTCATGGTTTCTGTCATCTCAGCGTATGCAGGGAAGTGTTCACCGCGACCTGTGAACAGAGCAGTAACGAGCTTATCCTGCGCTCCTGGCAGAATAAAAAATGGTTCAAAGGCCTTTGAGCACTATGGGACTTAACATCTGAGGTCATCAGTCGCTTAAAACTTGGAACTGCTTAAACCTAACTAACCTAAGGACATCACACACATCCATTCCCGAGGCAGGATTCGAACCTGCGACCGTAGCGGTCGTGTGGTTCCGGACTGATGCGCCTAGAACCGCTCGGTCACCGCGGCCGTATCCTGGCAGGTCTGCCAATGTTGCGCCCCATCCCCCTGTAAAACCAACATTCTCCTATTTTTTCTACATACATTTAGCAAATCTTATAATTGTGTAAGTAGCTTTAATAAATGGTAACATCGTTCAAAATACACTCCTGGAAATTGAAATAAGAACACCGTGAATTCATTGTCCCAGGAAGGGGAAACTTTATTGACACATTCCTGGGGTCAGATACATCACATGATCACACTGACAGAACCACAGGCACATAGACACAGGCAACAGAGCATGCACAATGTCGGCACTAGTACAGTGTATATCCACCTTTTGCAGCAATGCAGGCTGCTATTCTCCCATGGAGACGATCGTAGAGATGCTGGATGTAGTCCTGTGGAACGGCTTGCCATGCCATTTCCACCTGGCGCCTCAGTTGGACCAGCGTTCGTGTTGGACGTGCAGACTGCGTGAGACGACGCTTCATCCAGTCCCAAACATGCTCAATGGGGGACAGATCCGGAGATCTTGCTGGCCAGGGTAGTTGACTTACACCTTCTAGAGCACGTTGGGTGGCACGGGATACATGCGGACGTGCATTGTCCTGTTGGAACAGCAAGTTCCCTTGCCGGTCTAGGAATGGTAGAACGATGGGTTCGATGACGGTTTGGATGTACCGTGCACTATTCAGTGTCCCCTCGGCGATCACCAGTGGTGTACGGCCGGTGTAGGAGATCGCTCCCCACACCATGATGCCGGGTGTTGGCCCTGTGTGCCTCGGTCGTATGCAGTCCTGATTGTGGCGCTCACCTGCACGGCGCCAAACACGCATACGACCATCATTGGCACCAAGGCAGAAGCGACTCTCATCGCTGAAGACGACACGTCTCCATTCGTCCCTCCATTCACGCCTGTCGCGACACCACTGGAGGCGGGCTGCACGATGTTGGGGCGTGAGCGGAAGACGGCCTAACGGTGTGCGGGACCGTAGCCCAGCTTCATGGAGACGGTTGCGAATGGTCCTCGCCGATACCCCAGGAGCAACAGTGTCCCTAATTTGCTGGGAAGTGGCGGTGCGGTCCCCTACGGCACTGCGTAGGATCCTACGGTCTTGGCGTGCATCCGTGCGTCGCTGCGGTCCGGTCCCAGGTCGACGGGCACGTGCACCTTCCGCCGACCACTGGCGACAACATCGATGTACTGTGGAGACCTCACGCCCCACGTGTTGAGCAATTCGGCGGTACGTCCACCCGGCCTCCCGCATGCCCACTATACGCCCTCGCTCAAAGTCCGTCAGCTGCACATACGGTTCACGTCTACGCTGTCGCGGCATGCTACCAGTGTTAAAGACTGCGATGGAGCTCCGTATGCCACGGCAAACGGGCTGACACTGACGGCGGCGGTGCACAAATGCTACGCTGCTAGCGCCATTCGACGGCCAACACCGCGGTTCCTGGTGTGTCCGCTGTGCCGTGCGTGTGATCATTGCTTGTACAGCCCTCTCGCAGTGTCCGGAGCAAGTATGGTGGGTCTGACACACCGGTGTCAATGTGTTCTTTTTTCCATTTCCAGGAGTGTATTGCTCAAAAGAGTTATATTAATAAAATAGATTAGATGTATAGCTGTACAAAATAAATAAAAAATTATAAATACTTTCTAAAAAAATTTAAAGTAGAATAAAATCAATATCTTATTATTTATGAGAATTGCTGTTCGTAGATTTTAGTATGGTGTAAAACAAGGAACAAATTTTATTTGCTCCTCATTAATTATTGTCCATTAATTATTAATTGGAAATAAAAAAGTGACTGTAACCAAGAGATGAGAAGATATCTCTTTCCAGGAGTCGTGTTTTCATTACAGTTACACTTAGAATTTTCTCTCCTTCAGCAAAACTCACTGATTATATAACTGATGCTTGAGAGTTGTGTCGTATTCTTTCGATAAGATAGGTAAATTTGGCAATGCTTTACATGATAGCCAATTGTCATTTCTTTTCATTAACTTAAGTAGAACGTAAAACCAGTCTAAAGTTGCAAATTTTATTCTTCATCCATGCGAAATATTGCAACGTTCGAGTGGTTTATCATCCAACTTATTAACAAAAGTAGATGATCCCAGCTACATCAGTATTCTGGAAATTCCTTTATTAATTCTGGTTTGCTGAAACTGCTTTTAGAAGTCATTGTCATAAATATCCTCAAAATTATTTTAAAGTTAGTATCTCGTATCTACCTTAAGCATATCCCAATGGGAAGCCATGAACATGCTTTTCATCAGCACGTTAACCTGAAATATGTAAGCAGATATTTCGTTAACTGACCCTCATGTATTTGGCATAAATATCAGCTGCACACCAGAATTACAGAGTTCTCATTTCAGGAAATTACTGACAGGAAATTTAAGTTTATCTGTTATCCAATTCACTTACTATTCTATCAAAAACTTTGAAGGATTTTAGCCCTGAGCGTGTCGCTTCAGTCCTCAACAAGTAGGAAAACACAGAAACTGGAAACACTGAGCCAAGTAATTCATTTACTTCCGAACCCACTCGTCGCCCTTTGAGAACCTGTAATATCGTAGCGAAGTGGCAGCAACAGTTACACTACTGAGCATAAGGGAACGGTGTAGTTGACAAATGTGTGATGTAAGGCAACTATTGTCACATGTTATCGACTTACATCTGTCAGGTAGTAGTCGATTCTCTACAGTGCTTCTTCTAGAAGGCGTGACATGGAACACGAGAGATACGACACTTACGTACCTACCACTATTAATGCTTAAACGGTCATATTTTTGTTTTTTTTCTGACATTGTGCCTCCCTCCCCCTCTCCTCCTCCCTTCCCCACCCCCACCATCCCCCACACACAACAAAGAGTCGGCATCCTTCGCTGTGTACTGGGGGCCTGTCTCGCCACTCCTTCGGTACGGCTCTGTCTGTGTGTATATGAGTTTGGTACACAGGATTATTCTAAATATTTCTCAGATTGCCCCCCCCCCCCCCCCACATATTATAAGAACACCCTCACTTAACGGCGCATAGCCTCTTGTTACGTTGTTGTGTTGACCTTCAATCCGAAGACTGGTTTGACGCAACTCTCCACGCTATTCTATCCCCCTGATCTCTGCATAAGTATTTCAGACTACATACCCCGACAAATTGTCGGTTGAAACAGCGACCAGCCCAATCAGAATAATTTATCTGCTTCCTTCTATAATCGCACTTTTATTCTGTGTGTTGGCTACTAGTTTGAAACCAACTGCCAACATCAGGTCATCTCCTGACGCGCAGCTATGTAGCTCGTTCCCCCAGTAGCTGTGTGATATACTCACCCCTGATGAAGGCACGAAGTAGCTACAAGGCACAATAACAGTACGACTACTGTAAATTTTTTTGTTACTGCAAACCGCATTCATTTCAACCTCTTTAGCGTATTCCAGCCCCAGTATCTACAATTTTTATCTCCCACACTCTCATTTATTACCAAATTAATGGTTCGTTGTTGCCAATTAAGCCATAAATTTCTTTTCTTCTCATTAGTTATTCCACTGTCCCACCTAATTTTTAGCATTAATCAGAACCATCGCATTACAGAAACCTTTACTCTCTTATTTTCTGAACTACTTATTGTCCACGTTGTACAAGGCTACAATTCCGAAGAAATCCTGTGTAAAATGAAACTATATCGTTCCAGAGACCTTTTCAAGTCTGAATCATCTGTGATGTACAGAAGCAGACTGAACTGACGAATGTAAATTTGTACCAAAGCCAAGCTTTGAATCCAAGTCCCGTGCTCACTACGCAAAGGCACTAACTACTACGCCGCAGTGACACAGTGGCTACGCATAACCCCACAGTCTACATTAAAACGCCTCTCTCCTCAAAACAAATTTCCATTCACGCCTCAGCTCCGTTGGTATGCCCCAAAATTCGAACAGCCTGCAGAGGCTTTCTAGCTATATTGAAAGAGCACGTCGGCATCGCCGGCCCGAGTGGCCGAGCGGCTCTAGGCGCTACAGTCTGGAACCACGCAACCGCTACGGTCGCAGGTTCGAATCCTGCCTCGGGCATGGATATGTCTGATGTCGTAAGGTTAGTTAGGTTTAAGTAGTTCTAAGTTCTAGGGGACTGATGACCTCAGAAGTTAAGTCCCATAGTGCTCAGAGCCATTTGAACCATTTGAACCTCGGCATCGAACGATATGCGGTATCCTGCCTGATGCCTAGGCTTGGTACTTCAAACAAATGGAACTATATGATTAATGCAGTTGCAGAAACCTACTGGGTACACATGGCGTCGTGGTCAGCGTCTCTGCCTACTGAACAGGTGGTACCTCTTATATATATCATTCGTAAAAGATTCCCTAATACTTAAGTTTATACTGGGTGTTGCCGAATTCCTCATTCAGAAATGCGTATTTGCCAATGCCAGTCTGGATATTATATCATTACTATTTCGGCCATCAGTTATTTTACGGCTCCAATAGCAAAAGTTTTTCTCGTTTTAGTGTTTCATTTCTTATTATAGTCCTCTCAGTATAGATCCTTTTAATTGAACTACATTCTGATGCCTTTTTTATCGGGTGGTTACAACTAAAGCGCAACCACTGACAGAGGTTAAGTGTGGGCTGTAATTACAAGGGTTCCCTAGAAAGTAATGCCCTGCATTATTTTTTCTTAGCTGAAAACAGTGCTACGAATGCAAAACGTTACGTATGTATTATTTCAGGTCTCTTGGTTCAGAGCGTCCAGTTCCCGCAACTTCCGACAGATAGTGTAACTGCAGGACAGTTTCAAAATGGCTTATGTGGGTGATGTACATTACAAGCAACGTGCAATCATTAAATTTCCCACTGCAGAGTAAAAACCTGTGGAGAATATTCACAAACGCTTGTGCAAAGTCTTTAGAGCATCTGCTGTCGACAGAAGTACAGTTAGTCGCTCGGCAAGAAGAGGAGGTCGTCAGAAGGCGGTTCGGCGGAACTCAACGATTTGCAGCGGTTGAGGAGACCATCCACGGCTGTCACACCTGACATAGTGCCACGAGCTGATGTTGTCATTCACCGTTAAAAGATGCTATTCGTGGAAGATATTTTGAGGACGACGAGGAGGTGATTCACACAGTCAAGCACTCACTCCGCCACCTCGACAAGGATTGTTTCTGACAGGGTAATACGCCCTGGCTTCAGGCTGGAGGAAGGACACAGAGAAGGATGAAGATTACGTGCTAAAATAGGGCGTGTAGATAAAACACGATTCTTTCGTGTGTGTAATTCTCATTATATTTGTAAGGTGTCAGGCAAATCCAACACCTTCCATGAAAACCCTGACATGATAAGCAAATCAAACAGTATGTCACATAGCTCCGAATAAATCGTGACATTAAATTAACCAAAGTAATACGAGTAACGAGTGAGCAAATGAAATACCACAGACTAACACAAGAATGCCTAAATGCATGTCATACCTTCCCACCGTGAGACAGACGTAGTTCCGAGGGGAGAATCGAGAACAGAAGCCGAGAGCAGAACCATGTTCGGCTAGAAGGCCCTACGATAAGGGACGGACACCCACGTCGCCAGCTAACCACCAGGACGACCACCCAGCCCATGTTAAAAACTAGAGCCCTCCAGAAGAACAGTATAGATCTTACGATAACACTAAAAGGGCCACACCAGCCGCAAGTTTTAGCGTGAGACTTTTTCGCGTCTCTGTTACGTTGCAAACTTTAAAAACATTGCTCCACCATGAAAAGTATAACGTTTCTCATTGGATGGACAGAATTTTTGTAGGTTGAGCTTAAGGTTAACTTTGAGACCCTGATTGGTCAGATGAAAACACAGCGAGATAGTTTTTTTTTTTAAACCAACTTCGGTAAATTGTAGTAAGGAGAAGTTAGGAGGGAGTTGCTTCCGAGACAGCGAGCTGGATGGAGCTGCGCCAGCCGCCGCCCCCTGACGAACACCGACAAGGTAATGAACGCACGTGATGCCGCATTTTTGAGCGCATAAGGCTTCACTCAGAACTGCAGAAGTCTCATCTGTTACACCCCCGTTTTGCGTAATACTAGTGTCGATCGTCAATTAAAGCTCATGGTATTCACATTTGCTATGTAAGTTAAAATCTGAAACGCGATGATTATTCTGTTATATAATTATTGAGAAGCCACATCAGCCACTGTAATTTACGACACGTTAGATAAGTAATTAAAGATAATTGAGGGTCACTGTAGAACATTTTGATAGTTTTCTCTTTTGTGAAACTTAATTTAAACCTAGATTATAGATGTGATATGGCATAGGTCATCCTTCGATCCATTGTAGAACTTGGAAACCCATTCAGGGATTATTAGTTCACATTTTTGTTGAACGCAGTTGGTTTTTATCATCCTGTATTAAAACATTTCCTTTTATCAATAGTGCAATTTATAAACAATGTTTTGTGAGTAGAATAAAATTTCCAATGGTAAACCTAACTGCTTTTTCGACGTTATTTTACCAGCTAACTAAAAATAGGAAAGCCTTGAACCCCTTCCACTACATTTAGTAAGTATTAAGATTCTTTTACAGGGAGTGCAGTGGAGCTGACGCTGAAATAATTAAGTATTCGGTTATATCATCGCTAGTCTCACTGAACTCTTCTGAACTCTACATGTCATGTGTGGTCTGGCGTCTCCTTACCAGCAACAGGTCCCAGGTTCAAACTAGTCAATTCCCTAAAAAACACGCTCAGAGTGTCGTTGCGCGAAAGTGGTAGGGAGACACGACTAAGAACAAACATCTACATCTACATCTACATCTACATCTATACTCCGCGAGCCACCTTACGGTGTGTGGCGGAGGGTACTTATTGTACCACTATCTGATCCCCCCTTCCCTGTTCCATTCACGAATTGTGCGTGGGAAGAACGACTGCTTGTAAGTCTCCGTATTTGCTCTAATTTCTCGGATCTTTTCGTTGTGATCATTACGCGAGATATATGTGGGCGGTAGTAATATGTTGCCCATCTCTTCCCGGAATGTGCTCTCTCGTAATTTCGATAATAAACCTCTCCGTATTGCGTAACGCCTTTCTTGAAGTGTCCGCCACTGGAGCTTGTTCAGCATCTCCGTAACGCTCTCGCGCTGACTAAATGTCCCCATGACGAATCGCGCTGCTTTTCGCTGGATCATGTCTATCTCTTCTATTAATCCAACCTGGTAAGGGTCCCATACTGATGAGCAATACTCAAGAATCGGACGAACAAGTGTTTTGTAAGCTACTTCTTTCGTCGATGAGTCACATTTTCTTAGAATTCTTCCTATGAATCTCAACCTGGCGCCTGCTTTTCCCACTATTTGTTTTATGTGATCATTCCACTTCAGATCGCTCCGGATAGTAACTCCTAAGTATTTTACGGTCGTTACCGCTTCCAATGATTTACCACCTATGGTATAATCATACTGGAATGGATTTCTGCCCCTATGTATGCGCATTATATTACATTTATCTACGTTTAGGGAAAGCTGCCAGCTGTCGCACCATGCATTAATCCTCTGCAGGTCCTCCTGGAGTACGTACGAGTCTTCTGATGTTGCTACTTTCTTGTAGACAACCGTGTCATCTACAAATAGCCTCACGGAGCTACCGATGTTGTCAACAAAGTCATTTATGTATATTGTAAACAATAAAGGTCCTATCACGCTTCCCTGCGGTACTCCCGAAATTACCTCTACATCTGCAGATTTTGAACCGTTAAGAATGACATGTTGTGTTCTTTCTTCTAGGAAATCCTGAATCCAATCACAAACCTGGTCTGATATTCCGTAAGCTCGTATTTTTTTCACTAAACGTAAGTGCGGAACCGTATCAAATGCCTTCCTGAAGTCCAGGAACACGGCATCAATCTGCTCGCCAGTGTCTACGGCACTGTGAATTTCTTGGGCAAATAGGGCGAGCTGAGTTTCACATGATCTCTGTTTGCGGAATCCATGTTGGTTATGATGAAGGAGATTTGTATTATCTAAGAACGTCATAATACGAGAACACAAAACATGTTCCATTATTCTACAACAGATTGACCTAAGCGAAATAAGCCTATAATTATTCGCATCTGATTTATGACCCTTCTTGAAAATGGGAACGACCTGCGCTTTCTTCCAGTCGCTAGGTACTTTACGTTCTTCCAGCGATCTACGATAAATTGCTGATAGAAAGGGGGCAAGTTCTTTAGCATAATCACTGTAGAATCTTAAGGGTATCTCGTCTGGTCCGGATGCTTTTCCGCTACTAAGTGATAGCAGTTGTTTTTCAATTCCGATATCGTTTATTTCAATATTTTCCATTTTGGCGTCCGTGCGACGGCTGAAGTCAGGGACCGTGTTACGATTTTCCGCAGTGAAACAGTTTCGTAACACTGAATTCAGTATTTCTGCCTTTCTTCGGTCGTCCTCTGTTTCGGTGCCATCGTGGTCAACGAGTGACTGCATAGGGGATTTAGATCCGCTTACCGATTTTACATATGACCAAAACTTTTTAGGGTTCTTGTTTAGATTGTTTGCCAATGTTTTATGTTCGAATTCGTTGAATGCTTCTCTCATTGCTCTCTTTACGCTCTTTTTCGCTTCGTTCAGCTTTTCCTTATCAGCTATGATTCGACTACTCTTAAACCTATGATGAAGCTTTCTTTGTTTCCGTAGTACCTTTCGTACATGATTGTTATACCTCGGTGGATCTTTCCCCTCGCTTTGGACCTTAGTCGGTACGAACTTATCTAAGGCGTACTGGACGATGTTTCTGAATTTTTCCATTTTTGTTCCACATCCTCTTCCTCAGAAATGAACGTTTGATGGTGGTCACTCAGATATTCTGCGATTTGTGCCCTATCACTCTTGTTAAGCAAATATATTTTCCTTCCTTTCTTGGCATTTCTTATTACACTTGTAGTCATTGATGCAACCACTGACTTATGATCACTGATACCCTCTTCTACATTCACAGAGTCGAAAAGTTCCGGTCTATTTGTTGCTATGAGGTCTAAAACGTTAGCTTCACGAGTTGATTCTCTAACTATCTGCTCGAAGTAATTCTCGGACAAGGCAGTCAGGATAATGTCACAAGAGTCTCTGTCCCTGGCTCCAGTTCTGATTGTGTGACTATCCCATTCTATACCTGGTAGATTGAAGTCTCCACAGAGAATTTTAGAGAATGGCGACCCTGTCAGGATAGTAAAATCCATGTTTGAAGGGCGACCACATGCCTAACTAGGTCAGAAAAATATCCTGTTGAAAAATTTACGTAATAATTTTTTTTTGAAAGACATAAATAGTTGAAAACAGTAGCTGCAGTGATAGTAATAAAGTATTCCATAGAAAATGAGACATTCTAGCAGAGACAATAGCATAATTAAGTTATGAATTTTAATATTGTTAGAATTAAGTTTTCTCTCCAATGCATGCGCACAGGTGGCGGATACATCGTTGACAAGTTGGTTCTGACCCAACAAGTAAGGGAATGGGTTGTCAGTCTTGGGTATAATAAGTGTCAAGTCGTGTGAACAAAAAGTTTATGAAACGCGTGAAATCGTATGAGCGCATGTGGAACGAAGTAGGGCGCGTGAATCGCTTTTAAAACAGAAAATAAGGGATTCAGAAAGATTAGCAACGGCAGATCGAGACTTTGTGAAAGGGTACTGCACTGCCCGACGTTGAAAATAGGTACAACATTCTTCGATATTCTTGTCAGAACAATATATTTTTTTAATAATAATTCAATTTCAATTAATACACTGAAGCCTGATACCAGTGTGGGATAGAATGACAATTTATTTATTTAATTGATCACATGTGCACTCCCACAAAATAAATCCCTACATCCAGTTTGGTGAGATCTGTGAAATGAATGAATGTATGGTAGTCTGCTAACCGCAGATAGTGAATGTAAATATATGATCATCTTTGAGACGGTACTTGGGTCACCTTTGGTGGGACCAAAGAGATGAAATTTACCTGAGCTTTGAGCGCCTGAAATGTGGCTGACCACTACGGTACCAAGGTGCTCCACCACTTCGGCAGAGGTGCGAGAGGACCTGAAGAATGCCCATGTTTTCAGCACTCTGCTGCTGGATCTAGTGTTGGTAAGACCTGTCTTAGGGGAGCTCCGTAAAGACAAAAGAGTGGAGACATGGTATGCATGTGAAATACTTAAGAGTAGTTTAGAATAATAATTATCATTTCAGGAAATTTTGTGGGGAGAATTAAATATCAGGCAGGTAATATTAAGGGGATCATAGTAATCTTCCGATGTGAGCAATGGTCACTATGAAACCACGTGTATCAATAACTTGAAATAGTTCCGAGTGCTTAAGTTTAGCTGAATTACTAGCGTGAGTACTATAAGTTAGAAATAATTAAGAAATGGCGTGTGCAGGACTTGAAATTAGAGACGAGCACTTCTACGTGGTGAGTACTGTGTGAGTCTCAATCTGTGTATGAGACAAAGGATAAAGAGAAGTACTCATCCATGGTATCAGTTGAGGACTCATGTGTGTGATAAATATGTTCTTAATATTACTTTGCATGTCATGTTTCCGTGTGACGATTAGTTCAAACTATAATACTCTGAGAGAGAAGCAAGGTGAGTCATCCGTCTATCCAGCAACGCCACTTGGCTTGCATTGCACAGGAAGACGTGCATATATCCTCCAGAGTTCATAGTAGGAAAGAAAAATTACGAAGTGGGGCAGTGTCGTGTAAAACTGGGACAAATACTGATTGAAGTGGGAAAGCTGAAAGTGATAATGTTGTGACTATACCTTGTGTTGTATTCCATGTTGCAGTGTGGTGTATGTCATGTGATTTAACTATGTATGGTTTACATGAGAGAGTAGCAAGATAGTTTCAGAGGTAGTGGGTTATGCACGTTCCTTTTGTGCCGCTCGGTCTGGAAGAAAGTTTTGTGATGATGGTTGTGAGAGTCGAAGTGTGAGATATAGCAAAGGATCCACCATCCTATCCAAAAAGTGCACTGCAGCGTTAAATAATCACGAGACCATAAGATAATCACCAATGTAAAGCCATGTCCACTGGGCGGAATTTCTCATGTGTTATTGTTGTAGGTTATAGGATTTGTGTGTTTAGGTTATAGAATTTATCGGAATAAATAAGATAGTGAAAAGAAAAAGATTGGTGGCCTTTTCCTTCGAATAGTGTGTTGCCATGATACCCAGAATTTATAATGTGTGCGCCATTCATATGCAGTGCGATGGCCACGTGTTGATCAAAGCCGTTGAATAAGAACGAAAATGTGGTATTGCCAGTGCGTAGTGAACAGTCAGAGTTGTGTAAATTACTAATAGTCAGATGTGTGTTTCCGTTGCGCAATATCCAAGCACGAGAATAACTTTTAACTTAATTGTAAGTACTAGAGTTCATGTTACTTGATAACAAAAAAATGAATCCACTCGCTTGGCAGGCTACTCATCTTGCAGGCCTGACTGCTTGATGCCACAGTATGAGCAAGGCATGTGGGTGCCTCTCATAATTTCGACCCTGCCAGGATATTTGCTGTTAGGGTTTGTTGTTAAGATTTATTTTGATGGGATATGTTGTGATAGCGCAAAGAAGTAAAATTTTTTTGTGTGCAATTTCTTTCTGGATTGGTGAGGATCTTTTTTTTATGTAATTAATTGCTATATTGTCCAAGGGTGGAAGATCATTGTATAAATCTTTTTGCGTAATGTCCGTAGTAACTAGGTTTCAGTCGAAAAGGGTAGTCACCATGGAGGAGAGTGTTTCTGGGGTGAACGTAGCAGTGGAACAGGGAGTAGGTGTCGACCTTGGGTTAATGAGCGAGAATGGCAAACACTCGGAAGGGGCTGAATTGGTCAGCGGACCGCGGCTAGGTGATCCTTTATGCGGCGGGCTTTGTCCACAAATGGGGGCTTTTCCCGACGACGCGGATGAGCCGGGACTAGGTCAAGTATACAGTGAAAGTGTAGCTACCCCTAGCGAAGCTACTGCTTCTCAGGTGAACGAGGAGAGCGTGTCGAAAGCAGTAAATGACAATGTGCTACTGCAATTTTTACAGAGGATGGATACAGATAATAAGGAAAGATTGGAAGCGATGGATAAATATAATAAGGAAAGATATAGGGAGACTAAGGAAAGATTGGAAGTGATGGATAAAGATTGTAAGGAAAGATTGGAAGCGATGGATAAAGATAGTAAGGAAAGATTGGAGGCAATGGATAAGGGAAATAAAGAGGCAATGAGGAAGCTATACACAGTTACCGATGAGCGTCTGTCCGTAGTTAATAATCGGTTAAATGAGGGGGAGAAGAATCTGGATGCGTTGAAGCAAGTATGTGATGCCGTGAAAGAAAAAGCCAATAATTTGGAGGTACGAATAAGTGCAATAGAGAGTGATATTACAGAACATAGGGACATGTTGCCGGGTGAGCGAATCAAAGAGATAGTGGAAGACTTACTTGCAGATAAAGAAGGGGCATTAGACAGCGTGGAAGCTCAAGTCACCCGGCAGGAAGTGGCGCTAAATAAACACAGGGATGAAGTTGCAGAGGTAGTGGTCAGAATGAATACGATTAGCGCAGATGTAGAAAAGATCAGTATAAGAGGTGAAACAGGCTCAGACAGTACGCAGCGAGAGGTTTATGCCGACCAGGAGGAGATACAATCACTATTACAGTTTAAAGAGGCACAATTAGAAATAAACAGGAAACATAGGGAAAATCTAGCACAGTTGCAAGTAGCGTGCAGTAGCGAAGGTGAAACGCCATTAGGTAGATTGCAGAGGGAGAGTGAGATAAATTCAAAAAACGAAAATAGGCAGAAAGAGGAAGACGAACTCGGAGAGTTAGAAGAACGGTTGTGTCGGATAAAACAGGTGGCAAACCCAATTGGGTATAGTCCAAGGTCGGAAAACATAAATGCGGAAGAAGAATGTAGGAGGCACTTCGTGTCGGTACAAACGTACACTTGTTTTCCGGACCCAGATAACTACCAACATCTATGCCTGTGGCTGTCTCAATTTCAAGATTCATTACCTTCATCGTGGGGACCGCTCCTCAAAATGAAGTTTGTGTGTAACCATTTGTTGGAGGAGGCTAGAGCGAAAATGCAGGAAGTTATTAAAGACTGTAGTAGCTACAAGATATTTTGTGACAAGTTTTTAAATGAATTCTGGTCGAAAAGTAGGCAGGACTAGGTTAAGCAAAGCATATTGAAGATGCCAAATTGTAACGAAGATGGTATAAGAGATCCAGTGGCGTGCTATCAGGAAATGCTGAGACGAAATAGGTATTTGGATGTGCCATACGAACCTGGGGAGCTCATTAGGATCTGTATAACGAAATTGCCAGTGAAATTGCGCAGAGATATAGTGATAGCAGGCAGAGGCTTAGACAATTCTGTGTCATTTCAGCACTTGTTTCATGAACTGAGAAATGAGAGCAACATTGTGAACGGAGACATGACTCATAGGTCAGACAGAGCCGAGGATAGGAACGGCAGAAACTATCAGAATGACAGGAGAGCATGGAATCAGAGGAATGACGGAAATGGAAGATGGCGAGGAAATAGGGGGCAGAATTCATGGGGATATCGACCGGCAAACCGGGAAAATAGAAGATGGGACAGAGATGGAAGTAGAAGGGATAATGAAAATGATGGGCGAAGAGAGGATAGGCAGTCATTGGGTTCACGACAGGACAATCACTGTCACAATGATGGAGGGACAAGAAGGTGACTACATGATAGACGGGTACAAGCCAGGACTATTAATGATGTAAATATTAGGTATATCGATTACGGAAAACTAAGGGCGAATCTGTTAGAGGAGGTAGGAGATGTGGGGAGTGAAGTCCACCCAATAATTAGCGTAGAAATAAAATGTAATAAGTGTTTTGAGGGAAGATGTGTTTAAGTGTTGTAGTCTTACAAAACCATGGCCAACGTTGCCATTGCAAAGGACAACAGTGAGAGGGGCAGTTACAGGAAAGGGAATTGGGGTGAAGTTACAAGCGCAGGTAGACTTTGTGTGCCAGGCGAAGAGGTTTAGTGCAGTGTTCATGATTGTGTCGTCACTAACTGTTGAAGGGATATTAGGAGTAAATTTTTTGAACCAATATAAAGCAGTCGTTAACATGAGAAATGGTTCGATGGAGGTGAAACGAGATTCGGAGGAAATTACATTAATATTCGACGATCGGTTATGTGCTAAGCATTAGCATTAGCATTATGTCTCGCGGTAAAGTCCGGTAGACAGGCACAGAATAAGGGGTTCGAACAAGAGGAGGAGGAAATTCATAAATGTTTGGAGGAGGAGATCAAGGAGAAAATATGGCATTTACGAGGGACCACGGTCTACGGCGAATTGCAGAACATTTTATACGAGAATAGAAAGGTATTTAAACATGCTGCGGGTACAATAAGAAATTTTGTGTATAGATTCAAGGTCAAGCCTCATAAACAGTTTAGGGACCAAGTGTACCCATATACCTGTTGTGTACAAAGAAAGAGTAGAAGCTGAGATCGAAAGCATGCTACAACAAGGGATTATCGAACCAGCATCCAGTCCGTACAACAGCCCTTTAGTTTGTGTTGAAAAAAAGGATGGGTCAATTAGATTAGTTTTGGACGCAAGAAGGATTAATAAGATAATAGAGCCAGAGACAGATCGGCCACTGACACTTGACGAATTGCTACAAAAGTTTCACGGGATCAGAGTTCTAAGCTCAGGTGTAGAAAATACACTGCTTTCTTGTGCTACGGAAAATCGTATCAATTCCGGAAACTACCATTTGGGTTAAATGTATCATCCGCGGCATTTATCAGAGCGCTAAATACTGTAATTCCTTATGAAAGCCGGCCGTGGTGGTCGTGCGGTTCTAGCGCTGCAGTTCGGAACCGCGGGACTGCTACGGTCGCAGGTTCGAATCCTGCCTCGGGCATGGATGTGTGTGATGTCCTTAGGTTAGTTAGGTTTAAGTAGTTCTAAGTTCTAGGGGACTGATGACTACAGATGTTAAGTTCCATAGTGCTCAGAGCCATTTGAACCATTTTGAATCCTAATGAAATAAAAAATAAGCTAACACAGTACGTGGATGATGTCCTGACAGCTGAAAGAAACTGGGAAGACCACAATAGAACGTTAAGCATATTGCTCGGCGCATTGGAGAAACCGTGAATTTGGGAAAATGAGAATTTGGACGAAAAGAAGTCGAGTTTCTAGGTCACATTGTGACACCAGAGGGAATAAGACCAAATCCAGACAAACTCGAAGCAATCAGAGATTTTCCGGTGCCAAGAACAAAACGTCAGCTACAGGGTTATTTAGGATTAATCAATTTTTACAGGAGGTTTATTAAGATTGGGGGTGCAGCGACCCCCAGACTATGTCAGCTGACTGGAAAGAAAACGGTATGGAATTGGGACCCTGTCGCGCAGGAAGAGTATGAGGCGTTAAAGAAGGCACTGCTATCGGCACCTCTTCTCGGGTATCCAGACCTAGGGAAAGAGTTTTGTATGGCCACGGACAGTTCCCGTAGTGGACTTGGGGTAACATTGTTCCAAGAGCAAGAGCAAGGAGGAGAAGTAATACAACAACCTATTGCATTTGCGAGCCGAGTGCTTAGCAAAGCTGAGAGAAATTACACGGTAATTGAGCATGAAGCTTTGGCAATAGTATGGGGTTTTAGTAAATTTAGATACTATTTATATGGGAGGCATACTAAACTCTATATTGACCACAAGTCACTACAGTTTCTGATGTCGGCCAAACTTAACCATAGACGACTCGCTAGGTGGGCACTCTATTTACAGGAGTTTCAGTTTATGGTCATGTATATTCCTGGGCCACAGAATGTAGTGGCAGATGCGTTGTCAAGGAACCCAGTAGGTCATGGTCAATGCTTTGATGAGGAGGTAAACGAGAACAGATATGACATATTGTATATGCAGGGCGTGCCGTTCGAGAAATACTTAGGGGCGGTACTCACAAATATCGCGAAAGAGCAGGATAAAGACGCGTCATGGAGAATGGTGAAGGACAGAGTTATAGCGAACTTAGATGCCAATATAGCGCGCTTTTATACAATTCAGAAAGGGGTCCTTTTCTACCGTAGAAATCCGAACACACAGGACTGGGTGTTGTGTATACCAAATGAAATAGTCAACAAGCTGATCTGGTACACGCACCTAGGTTACGGGCATTACGGGGCAAGGAAATGCTGTAAGAAGCTAAGGGAATCAGTTTATTTCATTAGTATGGAGAGGAGCATCAAGAACGTGCTTGGTAGTTGCCAATTGTGCCAGAAGACAAAATCGTTAACTATCTCATGCAATGCACCGCTTTTTCCGAAAGTGCCAGGTAGATTGAGAGAATTCGGAGCAACAGATTTGTTTTGCCCGCTACCTAAGTCAGTGCAGGGATATAGATACGTTTCAGTAGCAGTGGAATTAGTGTCAAAGTATGTGGCTTTTACCGCACTGAAACGTGCGACGGGAAGGACAGTAGCAGCAGCGATCGTTAAAAACTTTTTGCGAGAAGTAGGAACTGCTGAAAAGTTCATAGCTGACAATGGACCACAATATAGATCCAGACAATGGCTAACCACACTGAAGAGAAGAACGATAAAACCGGTGTTCATATCCCGATACCATGCTGCAAGTAACCCCAGTGAAAGAGTGGTAAAAGAACTGGGAAAGTTGTGTAAGATCTATTGCCATAGGCAACATAGAAGTTGGAGTATTTTTCTCAAAGATTTTCAGGACATCCTCAATGAGGTACCACATGGAGCGACTGGTTTATCACCAATTACGGTACTAAAGAATGAACCACCACCAGATCGAGTCAGGGAGCTGGTAGATTTTCTGCGATCAGGAAAGCAGAGGCACACAGAAATTGTCAAGGTTGCGATAGAGCGTATTAAGAAAGCAGCTAAGGATAGGCAGGAGAAGCAGAAAGGAAAGATCCGTAAGATCGAATTGGCAGTAGGAGACAAGTTTCTAATTAAAACTCATCGATTATCAAAGAAGCACAGATTCCTAACTAGCAAATTTTTTACGGTGTATAGTGGACCATTCAGAGTGAGGCGGATTGTCCATGAAAATGCTGTACTTATTGAGACGATCAAAGGAAAACAATCTCGTGGGCTTCATCACATTTCTAACATCAAATTATGGAAAAGTTAAGGATAGATCGAAAGTGGGCAATTTATGTTAGATAGT
The DNA here is from genome assembly GCF_021461385.2 of Schistocerca piceifrons. Lineage (NCBI taxonomy): Eukaryota > Metazoa > Arthropoda > Insecta > Orthoptera > Acrididae > Schistocerca > Schistocerca piceifrons. The sequence goes on from NC_060138.1 coordinate 426,994,375, forward strand.
CAGTGTATTTATTTTTGGTGTGTAACGTTGTGCAGGGTCAAATCGAACATAAGAATTTTCAGGCGGGATGTCAGGAAGTACGACGGAATAGACTGGTCGAATGAGTCATGAACAGGAGTCGACAGAGTGGTGTATGTACGTATTTTTTGTCATATGAATAAGGATCAAGCAGAAACGACGTGATGATTAATGAGTGGATAAAGATGGTAGATAGAGAGAGAAGCGACGTGATAAATAGTAGTGGATAAAGGTGATATTTAAGGAGAGAAGCGACATGAAGCAGTGTGATTAATAAAGAGGCATTTGACGTGATGAAACAGTGGTAAATGAAGGTGAGTGGAATTAATAATGTGGAGATGTCTTAGATGTATGTTACAGAGAGGCCCGTGTATGCTGCAATCGAGACTGATGCGAATGGCGAAAGAAGACCAGGAAATGATGGAGTAATGTACGGACGGAGAGCCTAAATACGAATGAAGAGATGAGGACAACTGCACAACGTGAAAGGACATAAAGGGAGTATGAGATCCAGATGGTGAACGTTGTGGAATACTGACGTAAGATGTAATATAAGTGTAAATCTAATTCCTACCATAACATTTGCAATATGAAAAAAAAATAATTTTTGTTGTTGTTGTTGAAGCCTGGTACCAGTATAAGTAATCAAAACGGTACCAAGAATATGTACAATTAGTTTTCAGGATGAATAATCTGTGTATTTTTTGTTCTTAGATGAAATGCCGCAATTCTAAAGTGATATTTAGCAGGATGAATAATCGGTAAAGTGAATGCGGAGGTAAGCCGATGGAGAGAGGTGCCAGAGTGGAAGGACGAATTCGGAGACTGGAATGCTATCTCCGAAACAGCTTCATGTGTTATGTGGTTGAGTATAAGAGAGTAAAGGTATGGTATGTTTTCGTGAGTGTGGTGGTGTTAAGGTTAGCTGACTTCTAGACCTATTCTGTTAGCGTATTAATGGATTGAATGAGAAGAAAAATGTGATTTCTGGTGAGTGAGAGTCGTAGAGTAGTGTAATCAATGCGCACACTCCTGTAAATGGGATGCTACCGATCCATAACTAAAACATTATTGTGCTTTTTTGTTTGATTTGGATGAACCTCGATGGCAGGTCAGGATCTGACATCATGTGGATGGTACATACATGTCCTAGAAATGTTGTTACATATAATAAAAAGGTAAAATATATAAAGAGATACTAATTTCAGTCTGTCACAAGCACAAAGGTGCATTGTATGTTGTAGAGTCATCAGTTTCTAAAATGTTTATTGTGTTAGGATGTTAAAGTAGCTTACAATTAACAACATGTGGTAGATAATTGTGAGCTGTGTAGATTATTTCTTATTTTCTTGTTAGAACACTTTCAAGGGGTATTAATTTCAGTCTGCCACAAGCACAAAGGTTCATTGTATATTGTAGTTTTAGAATCAACAGTTTCTAATATTTTCAATGTGATAGGATGTTATAGTAGTCTACTATTTTATATTGTAATTATGAGCTGTATAGATTGTTTCTTATTCCTTTTTTTTTTGACATGTTCATGTTTTGTATGAGGGACAACAGGTACAATCAATAGTACAAGTATGGGCTGTATATAGAAAAGAGATAAATGTTGATGTTGTATGTGTAGAAAACTAGGGTGTATGATTTTATGTTTTTTAGAAGAAAGATTCTTTTATTACCAATGTACCTAATAGATCATACATGTAATCAATGGGTATTTAAATGCTGTAAGAATATCCTTTTGTCTGTAATGTTGCGAGATGCACGGAAGGGTCTGACTGATTGGGTGTCGTAGCGCTGAGGTGCCCACGCAGAATGCGCCCGTACCAACACAAAAACAAAGTGGGAGGCCAAGCTGACGTCGCCATAGGAGAGGCGACAGAGCCGCGGCGCTCCCCACTCCACTGTCGGTCGGGGTACACTCCATGCGCCCGCTACAGCAGGTCAACGGCCTGGGGCGCCATTCATAAGTTGCACCTCCCTTACGACTGGAGACAGTGTCCCGTGGAGGCAACAGCGGGTGGTTTATTTCTGCTGAAAGGCTCGCGCGGTGGCGGCGCCACAGCAGAATAAATGACGCGCGGCAGAGTCCGGCGGGCATTTTTTACCAGCATCTATTAACTAGTACTGGACCGTGGAGCCGTGAAACAAGATGACTGCTCGTATATCTCCATAAGGTGGAAAGTGAAGGACTGGTGTTTCCACATTGTGAGTGGTGGAAAAGATTTTGTCTTTAGCAGACAGGACGATTGTTTTGATTTGTCTTGACCACTGAACGGTGGGATCCATAAACTTTTGGCAGTGACTTGTTAAGTTTGCTTAGTGAATTGCATTTGGGATGCTTGGTATACTTAAAGAGGACAGTTGTCGTTTGGTGACTAATTATTGTATGAATGCAAGAAACTAAAGTGGGACATCGACATTTGCATTTGTAGTAGGAGACATTTCTTTAAGTGCTGTGGGAATAAGTGCTGGTGGTTGGAACTTACGACTTTTAAATATACACCATGAACTGAAAGGACAGAACCGTGGGTAATAGTAGTTGTAGGGCCATTTCTGGACGACCAGATTCGTGTGGATGGTACTCTGAGAGTGACTATGACATTTGTGTTTAATGTGTTCAAAATGCCGATTTTAGTGACTTAAAGACTTTCGTCCAGGTAACCATGGGAGAGCTTTGACTCTGAGACAGTGTTTCTAGGGAACCTGTCAGCAACCTTTTTGTCCCCAAGAAAATCACAGAATGAAATGATTCTGTGTGACTAGAAAGATAGGGAATACTGTATTTGTACTTGTAATTGTGTAAATTTTTTATATGTTTCATTCCTGAAGGGACAGCAAGTGTAATTGTATTTCATTAACATTTGTGTTTAGAATAGTTAGTGTTTTTTTGTTTGTTCTGGGTTATCAAGTTCACATAGCATGTTTATTAGAATATTTGGTACAATGATGCTTTAATTATTAGCCAGTGGCGTAATACTAACGTAGTGGCTCTTGTTACATTGGTCAGTAAGGTTGTCACAGGGGACAAAAGTTTGCATTGTACAATAATTATCGGAATTAACTGATGCATTTTGATGTCGTGGACAGTAATGATCTTGTTGGTGTGTTGACTGAAGCCACTTATTTGCATTATCACAGTGGTGATATTGCACATTAAACTGTAATGAAAGGTAGTCGAAATGCAAGTTCTTGTCGTCTAAATGTGTAACAACAGAGAAATGAGCAGTAGAGTAAGATACGAGAGCTACTGGTGGATTCAAGCACTTATTGCTAACTATTTACTGCGTGTATTGATCAAAGTTGATGGACTGACTAGCTCAGCAGCAGGTATTTGTACTGGTGGACAAGGATATGGTTAAACTCACAGCCGAGTAGTGGTGGTAATTGCTTAAGTAATGATGGTTAATGAGGTATGACATGATGTCTTAGATTGGCTATATTACGTAACTAGTATGTAACTTGTGGTATATTTCATTTTTTTTTCTCAGTTTCATTTCTCTGTAGGTTTGATGTACATTTTAGAGTAATGTTATGGAGCCTGATATTCTACATGTAACTAGTGTACGCAATTTTTTTTCTTTTGTCGATTTTGTTTTGTATTTAGACGTTGCCATGTAAAGATTATTTGAACGCAATTTATGAATGTCAGATTACTTGTTCTGTGTTTGGACAGTGAGCTATTTAAAATTTTTCGAATACAATTAGTATTTTTTTTTGTTTTAGAATTATTGAAGTTTGGATTACTCCTAAAAATAACAGACATCCCGGTAACTAAGCAAATTTTTATCTCACCATTATTTTTTATTTGTATTATGTAATGTATTATTTGTCACTTGGATTGTTGTAAATCTGTATGTGTACATTACTCCGGATTGTGGAGAGTACAAAAATGCAACAACTGTGTCAATAATTTGGTAAAGTAACAGCATTTGGTCGTCTATTTGTGATCACCAGGGGCTAAGGTCTCCTCCTGGTTATTTTGATGACTTGCTACGTTTGTTCTGATACAGTTTTCTTAAAAAAATGTTCGGAACTACCGTCGCAATACAAGGCTAGTACTGTGCCATTTTTTTTCTGCATGGGTAGCCGGTGGTGAAACGGTACAGTACCACCCGACATTGAAAATAGGTACAGCATTCTTCGTTATTCTTGTCAGAACAACATAGTTTTTTAATAATAACTCAATTTCAATTAATACAGCGGAGCCAGATACCAGTGTGGGAAAGAATGACAGTTTATTTATTTAATTGATCACATGTGCACTCCCACAAAATAAATCCCTACATCCAGTTTGGTGAGATCTGTGAAATGAATGAATGTATGGTCATCTGCTAACCACAGATAGTGAATGTAAATATATGATCATCTTTGAGACGGTACTTGGGTCACCTTTGGTGGGACCAAAGAGATGAAATTTACCTGAGCTTTGAGCGCCTGAAATGTGGCTGACCAATACGGTAGAAAGGTGCTCCCCCCACTCTGCACCCTGCCGCTGGATCTAGTGTTGGTAAGCCCTGTCTTAGGGGAGCTCCGTAAAGACAAAAGAGTGGAGACATGGTATGCATGTGAAATACTAAAGAGTAGTTTAGAATAATAATTTCTCTATTTCAGGAACTTTTGTGGGGAGAATTAAATGTCAGGCAGGTAATATTAAGGGGATTGTAGTAGTCTTCGCAAGTGACCAACGGTCACTATGAAACCACGTGTAGCAATAACTTGAAATACTTCTGAGTGCTTAAGTTTAGCTGAATTACTAGCGTGTGTACTATAAGTTGGAAATATTTAAGAAATGGCGTGTGCAGGACTTGAATTTAGAGACGAGTACTTCCACGTGGTGAGTACTGTGTGAGTCTCAATCTGTGTATGAGACAAAGGATAAAGAGAAGTACTCGTCCATGGTATCAGTTGAGGACTCGCGTGTGTGATGAATATGTTCTTAATATTACTTTGCGTGTTATGTTTCCGTGTGACGATTAGTTCAAACTATAATACTCTGAGAGAGAAGCAAAGGTGAGTCAGCCGTCTATCCAGCAACGCCACTTGGCTTGCATTGCACAGGAAGACGTGCATATATCCTCCAGAGTTCATAGTAGGAAAGAAAAATTACGAAGTGGGGCAGTGTCGTGTGAAGCTGGGACAAATACTAATTGAAGTGAGAAAGCTGAAAGTGATAATGTTGTGACTATTCCTTGTGTTGTATTCCATGTTGCAGTGTGGTGTATGGCATGTGATTTAACTATGTGTGGTTTGCATGGGAGAGTAGCAAGATAGTTTCAGAGGTAGTGGGTTATGCATGTTCCTTTTGTACCGCTCGGTCTGGAGGAAAGTTTTGTGATGATGGTTGTGAGAGTCGAAGTGTGAGATATAGCAAAAGATCCACCATCCTATCCAGAAAGTGCACTGTAGCGTTAAATAATTACGAGACCATAAGATAATCACCAATGTAAAGCCGTGCCCACTGGGCAAAATTTCTCATGTGTTATTGTTGTAGGTTATAGAATTTGTGTGTTTAGGTTATAGAATTTATCGGAATAAATAAGATAGTGAAAAGAAAAAGATTGGCGGCCTTTTCCTTCGAATAGTGTGTTGCCATGATGCCCAGAATTTATAATGTGTGCGCCATTCATATGCAGTGCGATGGCCACGTGTTGATCAAAGCCGTTGAATACGAACGAAAATGTGGTATTGCCAGTGCCTAGTGAACAGTCAGAGTTGTGCAAATTACTAATAGTCAGATGTGTGTTTCCGTTGCGCAATATCCAAGCACGAGAATACCTTTTAACTTAATTGTGAGTACTAGAGTTCATGTTACTTGATAACAAAAAAAATGAATCCACTCGCTTGGCAGACCACTCATCTTGCAGGCCTGACTGCTTGATGCCACAGTATGAGCAAGGCATGCGGGTGCCTCTCACTTGACCGAATTGAGTTAGAGACCCAACATGAAGATGGACAGAGAATAGAGGACAGTACAACAGACGATGCAGTATCGCAAGAAATAAGACAGATAACGCACCATAACGAGGATAATGTACGTCAAGGCACAGAAAGCCTAGGTCAGCATACGACAGAGGAGCAGGAAAGTAGACAGCTGATGAGGATTCTAACTTGCGTCTTGAATACGTAGAACCCATAGTACAAGTAATCAGAACTCCCTCACCACAGAGTACAAGAAATTCGAGCAGAAACGTGTCACCCCACAGTTCAATGCAATCGGTTGCGAACCAACTCTTGGGCGAAAACACAGAGCGTAGGACGTCGGAAGAAAACGCAATAGGACCCACCAATCTGGCAGAATTATTACAATTAATGACGGAAACCATGACAAGACATTATAAAGAAATTGCGAACTAAATTAAAATTCAGAATGCAGAAACGACGAAACAAATTGCAGAAACCACGAGACAAATGCGTGAGATTAAAGAACAAAACAAAAAAATTCAGTTGCACCTAAGTCATATTTAAGACGAGGCAAAAGAATCTCGAGAAGTGATAGGAAACTTAATAACAGGTCACACTCAATTGTGAACAGACATTGACAAGGTACAAGCGGACGTACAAACATTGCGTAGTGACACTCAGGACGAGATAAAAACATTACGTAAGAACACCCAGGGAGAAGTCAAGAAACTAGAGAAACAGATAAACGTGATTACTAGACAAGCAGCAGGTACAGCGCGTCAAATTGTTGAAAACACTGTGCTACACAAACGTATCACAAAAGCAGCGCTGAAAAGATATGATACCCGCGTAGTCAAAATAGAAGCGCAAACGATGCGACAATTTCAGAAATTTCGAACAGAGTTGTTGCAAACCATTGAAGAGCGTAGTGAACAGGATCGAACAAGCACTGAGTCTCCAACCACATCCGTATCTGTAACAGCACCGGAAAAACAAGCAATTACCGAAGATGTCATGTATTTTTGATTCCAATCACAGGCGGAAAATAACAAACGTGAAATCAGACAGCCTGCACCGCGGGTACGCGAAAGTTACAGTGGACAATATCCAATGGATCTACCACAACCGGAAAGAACGACGGGAGAAATGATCAGAAACAAAAGTGGCGAAGAATCGCGAATTTCATATGGAACTATGACGAAGTACGACAACGATCATTTCCTCACAGTCAGAAAATTTCAGCACTTTCGAGAAGGAAACTCATTACATCCACGAACTTTTATTGATCAATTCCGAGTAGGATTACCAGAACACTGGACGCTAGCACACAAATTAGACTTTATATGTGCACACATGTCAGGAACAGTCGCAGCAACCATGCAGAATGTTGCAGCGACATGCCAATCGTACGAAGATTTCAGAGACAAGTTTCTCTCACGATATTGGTCCAGCGAAGCACAGAACAGAGTGAAGTACGAATTATTACAGAACCCATATTTTGAAAATTCAGGAGAGAAGAGTCCTGTGAAATTTTTCGAATTAATGGCAAAGGAAAATCAATGCTTAGATGTACCATACAGTGACGGAGAGTTGATTAAATTATGCTCGATGAAGTTACCATTGCAATACCAGCAATCATTAGTAGGTCGCGGACGTCGAAGCATTTAAAGGTATTCTAAGGGAACTAGAGTTCATATTTTCGGAAGATGACGCAAGAAAAAGATGAAGCGCACGTGAAGACGAAAGCAAAAAGCAGTGGAATCCACAAGACACAGTACGAAGAAACAATAATTACGAACCACGTGATAACTTCGTACCAAGAAACGACAATAGATTTCAACAAAGAACCGGTTACGGATTTAGAAGAGAATATAGCAATAACTATAATTCACCCAGGAACGGCAACAACTATTACAGAGGGAATAACGACAACCGGAACGGGTATTGGAGCGCCAATAGATCGACAAATTATCAACAAAGAAACCAATATCAACAAGCGGAGCAAGAAAAGAGAATACAGATAGAAGAGGTGGAGGTAAGACCACCAAACCCCGAAAAACGTTCGATTTGACAGCTGAGCGCCCATGCCAAAGAGAATGACGCACCAAGCCAGGACAATTGCAGCCCCTTGAACAGAGAAGTGAATACCCTATCACGAGAAGAGAAGAAGGAAAAAACAAAACAGCAGGGACCAGATGAAAACGAAGACAGGAAAATAACAATATCGTGTTCGGACGAAATTAATGGGGAGAATACTGACGAGGAAGTTGAATTAGCAGAGGCATGCACAACGAATGTAGGAGGAAAGGACGAAGTATTGCAGAGCTATTTGAGATGGGAACCAGGGAAAGCAAATTCAATGAGGATAAAGCGCAGTTGACAGAAGTTGAAAATAAGTTACTAGTGGGCACACAACACAATGTATATAATGAAGGAAGTTATGAAGCGATAATTAGAGCATTTAGATGCGATTATGTGGAAGTAGCGACGAAGAAGGAGAAGATAAACGAGGATCAGGAAAAAGTAGAGGATGCTGAAGAAGCGTAAGTGAAGGAAGAAATAGACAAGATTAAATAAAAGAGAGAGAAGTAGCAGTCAAAGCTTATCCTACAGAAAGTTCGAATTCACAAGAGAAATTCCTGAAAAGACTCATGTATGATTCAGTGGAAGATTCGTTGATGCAAGAAGAAGAAGAAGAACAGAACCTACCCTTTCAAATTCAACCAATTGTGAAGGCCATGGTAATGCATATCCCAGTCAATATTGTAATTGATAGCGGAAGTGAACTGACTGCGATCTCAGAAAATTTATTCATGCAGTGTAATGCCAATGAGGAATTTCCAGCTCTGAAAACATGTAAGATTAAAGTAAGAGGTCCTATTAGAAACAATGCTGAGGAAGTTACGAGACAAACAAGGTTAACTCTTTCGTGTCGAGGTCAAAAGATCGAAGCCAACTTCGTGAGTATACCTAAACTAACTGTAGATTTGATTATAGGTGCAGATTAGATATGGGGAAAGGTAGCATAACATTTGGGAATGTCACACTTCTCTTTGAGTAAAAGGTAAAATTAGAAGAAATACCACTTACAAACAAACGATTAAGAATGATGCGAGATAAAGAGGATGAAGAATTAGAATGGTACGCACAAAAGGGGGAATCGCCTCAACTCATGTTAGAAATCCATATAGAAATCGACCAAAAATTGCAAGAAGTTCAAGGTATTTCGGAACACAGTAAAAGAGAATTAGAGGGTATTTTAAGAGATAAAGCAGAGGTATTTTTACCTAAGACTGGCAGTATTAAACACTTTCAGTACAAGTTTGAAGTAAAACAGGCAAAACCTTAGGACTTCACCATATGAGCCATGTGAAAATGTTTGAAGATTAATTTTATTACTGGTAAATAATCAGCACAATATTTCAAGATTATGTTGCAGATAAGTTCATCAGGAGAAAGAAGAGTGAAGAGAGGAAGGTGGGAAAAAGAAAGTAGTTTCAATAAAAACAAAAACAAAAATAACACCAGTAGTACCATATATTAAGGTGAAGGGAGAAAACGTAGATAGTCTAACAGTGTGAAATACTAAAATGCTATACACCATGACACTACACAAAAACGAAAAACGAATTTGAAGATTCTTGTAGAAGTTAAGACTCAAAATATATTAGAATTGTAACATGGAAGGGGCGCCGAAATTTGTAAAGCTTTTTAAGAACGGGTAAAACAATGTAGGTGCTAGACATATGTTAGATGATTATAAGTTAAACTTTTTGTAAGAACCATTGTAAAAACTCCAGCAAAGACCAGATGCAATGACCCACAAGTTGCAACGTGAGAAGTATCAAGAAAGAAAAGGACATAATTAGCAAGACACGATTCCTACAAGGCAGAAGCGTTGAGAGAAGGGAAAGGACAGCGAGACCAACAGAGAGCCCTTGTATCTGATGTGGGCAGTAAATTTTCCCGCTAAGCAGAACCCTGCTGTGACAGAACACAGAAGGTCAAGAGGGTCTTGGGATGCCCCGACTCAGCAGAGCGAGCAAAAAACGGCCCGATGAGAAGACCGCTTGGGCAAGCCACCACTGGCAAAAAATATGTGTAAAAGTCACACTACTGCTATTAAATAGCATGCTGATGCACGAAACTGAAGAAAACTTACACAAAGTAAAAATGATGCATCCAAACAATTTATCAAATTGTTACTAAGAGGAGATCTTTAAAGCGACTTGTTATCAATAAATATTCCCATATCCTGCCAAGAGAAGAACCAAGAAGCAAGTAAGAAGCAGAGAAAAAGCAGGAAGAACAGAAGTTGAAGATTCGCAAGATTGAGACCAAGAAAGAAGATGGGTGAAGAATAGACGACATACCTTCCCAAATCCCTATCCTATTGTAAACTAGTCGTCTGCGAAGTATTACAACGAAAAACGACCGCTTACAGCGACACATAACGATGACTTTCATGCATACAAAGCCAGTAAACCACGAGATTCTGCACTCACAGCTCCATTCCATTATGGGACCTCCACAACAGCAACACACACTTGCAAAGCCAACAAGGAATGAAGCTGTACCTCAAATACTTGCCCACATCCATCTCGCTCAAGTCCATCACCTTCGTGCAAAAACATTCGCCAAACTTATGCTTAAACATTCATAGGATTGTGTGAATGTGTAAAATCAAATTATATGATGTAGGAATTGTGCAAAAGAAACATGTGAAAAACTAAATAAGTTAAGTACACCAGACAGCTAATAAACTACAAAATAAGTCACTGACTATGGACATAAGTAAAAAATAGACTATCGATAAAAATAAGTCATTAGTTCTGAAATTGACAGTATATAAAGAAAAAAAGTAAGGCATAAAAAACACTAAAACTATATGCCACTTATTTTCTCCTCATAAAAATATAAAAGAATAACTATATTTTACTTATTTTTTCATTATAAAAACAAAGAATAAAAAATTATCTTCTTGGATGTTTAACCTTTTTTTACATTTGTACCATTTGTTAGGATAATATCTCAATACTTGTGCATGTATATTTCTTTGTCAAAGCAATTCTTGGAAATATTTCTTATTTGTTAGTGTAACAATGTTGAAATGAGTGTCTAGAAACGAAAACATTTTACTTGTACATGATATTTAGAAAATGTGTTAGGAATAGATTTTACCTAATTACTACATTTATAAAAAAAAAATATTTCTAAGAAACTCGATGTGAAAGACTCCTCACTTTCAAAAACAAACTTCTTAAAAAACAAACTCACACTTAAATAAAGAAAGAAAATAATTAAGAAAATAATAACTATAATAGAATAAAAATATTCTTCTATTCTCAATATAAATATATTTTTTGAGAATAATGTGGAAGAATATAAAAATATAAATTAGTAATTAAACTAACATAGAACCAGAATAATGTGGCTGAACAGTAGGCAACAAAATTTAGATAATGGAATAATTTTTCACTGACTTAGACAACGATTCAGTCATTGCCTAAATTCAGTGCAAAAATTAAGTTCAAAGGGTGGTGATATGTAAGGTGTCAGGTAAATCCAACACCTTCCATGAAAACCCTGACATAATAAGCAAATCCAGCAGTATGCCACATACCTCCGAATAAATTGTGACATTAAATTAACCAAAGTAATACGAGTAACAAGTGAGCAAATTGAATACCACAGACTAACACAAGAATGCCTAAATGCATGTCATACCTTCCCACCGTGAGACAGACGAAGTTCCGATGGGAGAACCGAGGACAGAAGCCGAGAGCAGAACCGTGTTAAGCTAGAAGGCCCTACGATAAGGGATGGACACCCACGTCGCCAGCTAACCACCAGGACCACCACCCAGCCCATGTTAGAAGCTAGAGCCCTCCAGAAGAACAGTATAGATCTTACGATAACACTAAAAGAGCCACACCAGCTGCAAGTTTTAGCGTGAGACTTTTTCGCGTCTCTGTTACATTGCAAACTTTAAAAACATTGCCCCACCACGAAAAGTAAAACGTTTCACATTGGATAGACAGAATTTTTGTAGGCGGAGCTTAAGGTTAACATTGAGACCCTGATTGGTCAGATGAAAACACAGTGAGATAGTTTTTTTTTTTAAACCAACTTCGGTAAATTGTAGTAAGGAGAAGTTAGGAGGGAGTTGCTTCCGAGACAGCGAGCTGGATGGAGCTGCGCCAGCCGCCGCCCCCTGACGAACACCGACAAGGTAATGAACGCACGTGATGCCGCATTTTTGAGCGCATAAGGCTTCACTCAGAACTGCAGAAGTCTCATCTGTTACACCCCCGTTTTGCGTAATACTAGTGTCGATCGTCAATTAAAGCTCATGGTATTCACATTTGCTATGTAAGTTAAAATCTGAAACGTGATGATTTTTCTGTTATATAATTATTGAGAAGCCACATCAGCCACTGTAATTTACGACAAGTTAGATAAGTAATTAAAGATAATTGAGGGTCACTGTAGACCATTTTGGTAGTTTTCTCTTTTGTGAAACTTAATTTAAACCTAGATTATAGATGTGATATGGCATAGGTCGTCCTTCGATCCATTGTAGAACTTGGAAACCCATTCAGGGAATATTCGTTCACATTTTTGGTGAACGCAGTTGGTTTTTATCATCCTGTATTAAAACATTTCATTTTATCAATAGTGCAATTTATAAACAATGTTTTGTGAGCAGAATAAAATTTCCAATGGTAAACTTAACTGCTATTTCGACGTTATTTTACCAGCTAACTAAAAATACGAAAGCCTTGAACCCCTTACACCAAATTTAGTTAGTATTAAGATTCTTTTACAGGGAGTGCAATGGAGCTGACACTGAAGTAATTGAGTATTTGGTTATATCATCGCTAGTCTCACTGAACTCTTCTGAACTCTACATGTCATGTGTGGTCTGGCGGCCCCGTACCAGCAACAGATCTCAGGTTCAAACTAGTCAATTCCCTTAAAAAACACGCTCAGAGCGTCGTTGCGCGAAAGTGGTAGGGAGACACGACTAAGAACAAACAGACACCACGCAGAATGTTAGATATTCAATAAAAAGTTGTTGAAGAGAAAAATGCAATGCACTACTTTCAGGGCAATCCTCGTATAATACGGCAGCAAAACTTGGTAGATATGCCAATGCGTTAATCGGAAACCGATTTACGCCAGAAAAAATTAGTTCCAGTTTTGGCCACCAGATGGAAATCTGTAACTGCACACAGTTTGTTTGTATGATGGTATGACATCAACACTGTTATTTGACAATCCATGACGTGAGAGAAGACAGGCCGTGCACTGTTTGTGAAACTGTTTTACAAAACGACAGCAATTGCAGTGCTTCGTTGACACAGTATCGCCGACTGAAAGCACCGAGAAGAGGGGCGAAGTCATAAAATGACTTAAGCAAGATGATAATGAAATTCCAAAAGAAGGGTGGGCTTTGTGTTGTATCTGGAAGAGGAAGGCTCCTACCCCGATGGAAGGTTCTTGTGAAGTTTCCGTTGCTGTAACTGACGATGAAACATATGCCCCGAATACTTTTAACGCTCGTGCAGTGTCACAAGAATTTTCCATCCCATGGTCAACAGTACAGAATGTTTTGCTCTACTTTACACTGGTACTCGTACAAGTTCCAGATGGTGCAGCACCTGAAATCTAATGAACCATAGCACCGTTCTGAATTTGCTCTTCGGTTTCTGGCTAGAATCTAAGTTGATGACATGTGACCGGGAAGTTTTCTATGTAGTGACGAGGCACATTTTACGTTGCAGAGAGCAGTGAATACACAAAACTGCCGAATTTTGGGTACTGTTACACTCCATGTTGCGCATGAACAGCCACTTCACTCATTGTATGTGACTGCATTCACAAGCGCCTTTGTTCTCGGTCCGTTCTTCTTTAAGAAGAATACAGCGACAGGGTCTGTCAGGTGTACAATGACGCTTGCACGTTATCGAACCCTCCTTATACAGCATGTGGTTCCTGCTTTGGAAGAGCACTACTTTCACGAAAAATTGGGCAACACCGAATCCCCTGTCCAGTGAAAGTTCTGCTTAATGAAGCCTTCCACGAACGTGTATGTCCAGAGATTTTCCAGATGCATGGCCTGCAAGATGATCTGAGTTAAATTCACATGACTTTTGGCTCTGACGATATCTAAAGGAACATGTTCACTAAGGACACGGTCTTCCTGATCTGAAGGCCAGTATACAGGAAAAGATTGTTCAGGTTTCACCGGATATGCTGCGAGCAACCGTCGATCACGTCGTTTTACGGATGCAGCATCTCGTCGACGTCTCCGATGCTAATATTGAACGAATTATATACACGACGGTTAACAATAAAATCAACATTCTACCTTTCTCACTTGTTTTACCGTTTCTGCCCACGTCCTGTTCCTAATAAGTTACATATGGAAATAAATGAAATGCTCCAGTTTGCTTTTGTTCTACAATATTATTTTTATAGTGTTAAGGCCATCTTCAGACCTTTGAGGATTGTCACCAAAGAAGTTACAATGTTTGCAAACAACATTGGAAGAGACTGAAGCAGAAACATACAGTAAGTAACAACTTTGATAGTGTGGTGATATGCAATGAAGAAGAAAAAATTGAGCAGTAAATAAATAAAATTGGAGTAGACAGGAAAACTTTAACACAAAATAGGAACAGCATGCTTACATAACAGTTTCTATTAATAAACAAACAAGATAAAAAATAGTACTGGCCAATGCTACATCAGGAAATATAAAACATGGAGAGTGATACACAAACCACTTAAAAGAAAGACAATTATCAGTGTAACTACAGAACACATAACGAACTTAAGCAATATCAGTAAGATGAACAGAAATAAATAGATGCAGGAAAATGGAAGCGTTTGAGAGAGCATTTGCTGACCATGTATTGAGTGAGGGTCAAAACTACTGTTTGTGCCGCTCAAGAACGCTTTACGAGGTCGTCGATATCCCTAAGGTGGACGTGTAAAAGTCAGTGAAAGTGGCTCCATGACCAACTGAAAACCTTCTTGGCACGAATACCGAAGCGTGTTGGACAAAAGGTTTCTACACTAAACGAATGCTAAAAATCACATACGGTTTGGTGTATTACAACTTGGTGCACCTTTTATGCAAATATAACTAAAATTATCTGTGCATTAGAAGTTTAGATACTTCAAATATCTTTGCGTGCTGAACACATGAGCGATACACTGTCTCTAATTTCCAGAAGTTTCGTTACCGAGAAAATCGCGGGCAACCTAATAGGTAACAGTAGAGCCGAGTCGTAGCTTTGCACAATAGTAGATGTACAGTTGTGGATAGAGGGTGTTGGATCATGGCGGAATGAGCAACTAGGGTAGAGGAGGTGTCGGACAGAGATTTCTATTTGAGATGATCCGCGCTGTGTAACATGATAGTGAAGGATGATGTTTAAGATGAGTGGATTAAGAGACAGCAGTACAGGAAAAGGTAACCATTTTTTCGTTTGTTAGCTGCAAGCGAGAATTCAGTAATTATTGGTGTGCTAAGAGTTCATTGTGTCCAATAATATCTACATGATATCAGTCACGGAGAGCTATCAATCATGTGTTCAGTGTTCTAATTAATCCTTTCACATGTAGATTATTTAAATAATGTTGTATTAGAAACTCAAACTAAAAAAAAACAGATTTTTAATAGAAATATTTTGTAGAAACAGGCACTAGTGGGTAGGACAACGCGAAGAGAGGGAAGCCTTATCGTTCGTAATAGTTGAATTACACTTTAGTGTTATTAAAAGGATTGAATTGCAGAGTTCCTCCTTTTGTAATTTATAGATACTTCACACCGTTTATCCCCGGTGTTCAGAGAAACATACAACGTAAAATTTGTTTTGTCACACATTGCACTTTCGCTTGAACAGCAATTAATAATTTTGAAAACAGAATCGAAAGTAATCTGCTAAACATCAACTGAAAAGTAAGAGGAATGAATAGGCCGACAGCCACGCCATTACTTATTTCAGATCATCATTTTCAGCGTAATCAGAATAGGGTTAAGTTATCCATTGTAAGGTAAGAATTTGTTATAGGGCTTAAATGAACATTTTTGAAAGAATATTAGTACGGTTTCCTGTTAGTGAAATTTCATGTTAGTTTAACACATGCAATTTTGTAATAGGGCCCATTTAAATTACGATAAATAGTTTGAACAAGAAGAGAACAGAAGCTTTCGAAACGTGGTGCTGCAGAAGAATGCTAAAGATTAGATGGGTAGATCACATAACTAATGAGGAGGTATTGAATAGGATTGGGGGGAAGAGAAGTTTGTGGCACAACTTGACTAGAAGAAGGGATCGATTGGTAGGACATGTTCTGAGGCATCAAGGGATCACCAATTTAGCATTGGAGGGCAGCGTGGAGGGTAAAAATCGTAGAGGGAGACCAAGAGATGAATACACCAAGCAGATTCAGAAGGATGTAGGTTTCAGTAGGTACTGGGAGATGAAGAAGCTTGCACAGGATAGAGTAGCATGGAGAGCTGCATCAAACCAAGACCACAACAACAACAACAAATTACGTAATAGTTACTCATTATGAGCATTCGGTTGAATCGTTCTTTTAATCAGTCTTATTTACGGAAACATTCTAGAATAATTAAAATCTAAACCATAATCTCTAATGAGGAGTCGGAAACTTCTCAGATTGTTCGCGAAAAATTCTATTAAGCACAGTTTCCGCATTTTCGAGGAGAATACATTGAAAAGTAGAGTATCTACATGTCGATCCATCATTTTTTGTTAATACATTGTAGAAGAAAAAGTATAATTTTAGACTCATATTAGCAGTTACTTTCTTCGATTGTCCATTATTGGCTGTTTTCCGTTTGTACCAGTAGAGACAACAATGTCTTTAACGGCAAAGATAAACCATGGTCTAATAGCCCTAGGCCGTATGTGGAAAATTAAACATAATGTGTTAAATGGAGACCATAAAGTATTTTTCTCCAGTCTAGGTGTGCCGCTTTCTAAATCCTGACGAAGGACCAAGTCAAACACCGTGGCCGATTTAATGATAACTCTTCAATGGGACATCGGCATGAGACGTTCTGTTGTTAGACCTGGACGCTGCACTGGACAGATAATCTTGAGGTATACTAAACATTAGGTGCAGCTATTTACCATTACCAATATACTGAAATCTTCTCTGAATAATTCTTGCTGTCATATCCTTGGGACATCAGGATATACAGTCTCTTCTGTATGTTGTTATACTGCGTTAAAATATTAATTACTGAGAGTGGCTATTAGATTTATCGTCAACATGTGCCTGCAAGAAAGTTACTATTTACATAAACGTAAGATGCCATTCTGGAGTTGAGAGATGTTGAATAATAATAATAATAATAACAATAATAGAAATAGTACTAATGAGCATAAAGCACAATTATTTTCTCATCTCTGTAAGTTAAAGTTATTGATAAAGGAAAGGTGTAAGTACCGATGTTAGTGTATTAGCAGGACCAACCAGGCTTTCGACATAAAGTCGCAAAATCATCAAGATTTCCCTACCACGTAGACAAACGTGTATGTTTGTATGGATAGTGCTTGTATATTTCTCCGTATAACTTTTAATACATGAACAGTATCGTCAAGTGTTCTGTACAATACAGGTAATTGCTTCCGCGAACATAATTCAGTCGATCCTAAGTGTTCACGGTGAAAACAGACGTTTGCCGGAAAACGAATCTTGCTGCTTTCTACAGTTGCAGAAGTCTACTGAAAATGTCTGTTCTAGGACGCTGCAAACGTTTTCGATCAGTATTTACGGTTGCGCTCGTAACATAAAAGATTGGTGTATTGCCCATTGTTGACCATCAGTATGTTTACACCAGTTAATGCTGGCAATCATAAATCTCGTAATCAAATAATTTGTACTGCAATATCAATGTGAGAATTTCCAGTTCGGTAAGTACAACCAATGTGACGTTCGTGAATTAACACCGGATGAACCACTTCTAAACAAAGCCAAAAAAATTAAAACAGAGTACTACTTTAGGTGCATCAAAATATTTTCCTGTACAACATCAAAGAATGAAAATTTGTGAAGTGAAAAAGGTTTTTTCTTGCTCTAGTGCTGACTGTGGAAAACATTGTAACTGTAAGTATAGAAGTACCCAGCTTCTGCAAAAAGTCTTGGTGTGTCTCACCTGGTAGAGACCTGTTACCTGTTCCCAGTCCTATAAATTTGCTTCGTACCTCACACCAGAGGCTGTATGTGCGAAACGAAATTTGTAGGAAATCCGATGTAACTTGTTTCATTGCAATTAAACGACAGTTTGTTACCTATTAAACGAAAAGTGCATCTTCCAGAGCATGATCTGCTACACTAGTCAGTTCCTGTCCTGAATCTGTGCCAGTTATTATCATCACTCACAAACAGAACAGCTCCACAGCTATGTGCTACATTCCGTAGACAAATAGTTAGTTCCAATAAAAAGAGCGGCGACCCTAGTGTGCGAGGCACACTACAGTTAAGTGAGACACAAGTTCATTTGTTGAATTAAATATCCTCAATATTCAGGCCAAGGCATTGCGAATAAAATGTTCCAGCTACCGAAAGCCTCATCGATACTCACCTCCAAAAGTAAAGCCACTGATAAGAGTTATTAAATTTAGCTCTAAGACAAGACCGATTAAAGCTTTCGAGAGTTCTTAATGTCGAGTCGGAGGATTCCAGAGAAATTCTTTTTCGTAGAGCGTAAATCCCTGCCACTGATTTTGCCTTTACGCGGATACCACAACGTTTCGCTCAAAAACAAGGCATGCTAGTGCTACTACACGCAACTGCACTTGCAGAAGAGTCACAAAGGCAACTGACGGAACAAACGAATTACTCTGTAACGACACTTCGGAGTCCATTTCTTCCTGATACCAAACATTCAACATATTTCTGTGATCAACCGCGGAAAGTGTTACGTCTTTAGTCAGGTTGATAATGCACGTATACAGTTCCAATTGCGTGAAAGAACAATGATGTATTCTTGTGGGTTGAGACAAGTGGGAACCACAAACAATGAGCAGTTGCCAAGAGTATTCATATCCTTACGATTTTCTATTTATTTTTATTTATGTTAAATTCACGTAAAAGTGTTATTGCTTCTACAAACAACCACAAGGATGTAAGATTGAAGTAACTGAAAATAAGTGTTTTGTATGTAGAAAGTAATGAAAGAGAAAAAGAATTATGGGTGAAGAATGATCCAGACAGTCTGCACGAAACCTTTCACTCACGTCCTTACTACACAGGGAAACACTTTGCTTCTGCTATGACTTGCAGCCTTCCACAAAACCAGTTGACAAAATAACCCGTGGTTTCTACTTCTTCCCACGGTGTTTACAAGGTTCTGATTAATTCATTTCTCGATTAGTGCTTACTCTTCTTCATTGTCTAATCTACAATACAGGCCACAAATGTTCTGCACTGATAGCTAGTAACTCTTTCAGTGCTGACTAGGGGCACTGATAAGCAACCAAGTCCGGGCTCTACATGCTTTGTGTTTTGATTACGGTCATTTGTCACAAGAAAAATACCCACTAGCAACTTCTGTACATTAATTATTCGTCAAATGTTTATGTAACATTCTGAATTTGCAGTCCATGAAATAACAGCGAGTTCATCAAGACCGGTATGTCCCATAAAGGCCACACAATAACGCTCACGTTTCCGTAATTCAGCTTGCGCTAAATGCTTTTCGTGTTCAGTATGTTATTCGGCTTTCGTCACAGCAGATCATGTGCGTCAGAACCAGATACACGTCATTTAATTTCATCCATGTAGAACAAATTATTCCAAAAATCTTTCGAATTATTTTCGCAGGTTGGGCCGAATTCCATTCGTACTTTCTTGTCTTTTTTTCTAATGTTTATCTTTTTTCTCGGTTGTCTAGGCTTATATCCATTCGAGTGTCGTCTATTCCTTCTGGACTATTGCTTAACGTCCTTGGGATATCAAACAAGCACTAGTCTGGTGCCATTTTCTTCGTGCTGTAGGCGACACTCTTTCGTGTGAGAATACCCAGTCGTCCAACAGGATACTAAGCCGTGGCGCCATTGAGTTAGTAGACTGTTCCGTCTGGCGCCACTGGCTCAAGTGTAGTATCGATTGTCCCTCTTGCGGCCCAATTGCCAATATATATGAGGAAGAACTGGTATCTGTGGGTTGTGTCCTTAGAAGGTCATTACTTGCGATATGTATACGTGGTTCACTGGCCCGAGAGTGAGACACGAAGTTTGGGGATTGGCGGCAGCGTCGCGACAAGAGGTGGTCACGAGGTCCGAGCGGCCGAAGCCACGAGCTGCGCAAGGAGGGCCTGCGCAGAGTAAAAGATACCGGAGTACTTCACCGGGTTCTGCGTCGACTACAAGCAGTAGGCCGACATCCCGTCAGTTGGTTGGCAACATTAGTGTCGGACGACCGCTCGTGGGCTGTCTGTCCTCTTCAACCTGGCCTTCATCGGCACCACTGAGTAACCGCTGCAACGCACCGTGGATCCACGCAACCGCTAGCTGATAAAGGGGAGTACTCCTCGTGGTGATTTGCTTCATTATCTACCTGCCCTCCTTATTATTTCTGGTTTGTACCCGATCATTCATGTTCTAATTAATCAGCTCTCGGTCGTAAATACAGCAGGAACAATTGTACTAAGGAACAGGTTGTTGTTAAACAAAAGAGGGACCTTGTGGTTAGATTTAGCTCTTGACCGGTTCAATTCTTTGACTGTAATTTAATTTCTCAGTCGTTTGTTATAAACTGAACAACCTGTTGCACTAAGCCGTTCGTTTCTGTGTTTGAAAGGCCGAGTGATTACTGATGTATTTTAGCTGGATCTTGCGGTTCCGCGCTGGCCGCGGTGGTCTAGCGGTTCAGGTGCCCAGTCCGGAACCGCAGGACTGCTACGGTCGCAGGTTCGACTCCTGCCTCGGGCATGGATGTGTTTGATGTCCTTAGGTTAGTTAGGTTTAAGTAGTTCTAAGTTCTAGGGGACTGATGACCACAGATGTTAAGTCCCATAGTGCTCAGAGCCATTTGAACCATTTTTTTTTTTTTTTTTTTTTTTTGTGGTTCCGCCGAGTGAGTCCTCTTGTAAAAAGTGTTCACAAGTAATATTTTAAGACGTTCCTTCAGAGCGGTCTTAATAACTGACAATCAGTTTAACTTCGGAAATATTAACAGCCAACTGTCAACAGGGCTTTAGTCAAAATAAAATTGTCAGAAGGGACGCGTTAGGATCCAGTCACACCTTGGTTGCCGATTGAAAAAATAAATTGTTCAAATGTGTGTGAAATCTTATGGGACTTAACTGCTAAGGTCATCAGTCCCTAAGCTTACACACTACTTAACCTAAATTATCCTAAGGACAAACACACACACCCATGCCCGAGGGAGGACTCGGACCTCCGCCGGGACCAGCCGCACTGTCCATGAATGCAGCGCCGATTTAAATTAAGAGGTTCATTGCTTTTAAGCAAGCCTTATCATTGTTATATTGTTTTTGCTAATATGTTTAACCTTTAAGCGTAGGTGCGCATCTTAACCCCGAACCTTTCGACATACAGCTTTCAGATTAATAGTTAAGCCGTCTGTTTTGAGTAACAGAATCACTCTTGTCGTTGGTGGTGCTTATACGGTTCTCATGTGTTGCAGAAGGGCGGTTAATAACACAGATTGTGCCCAGCGCGGTTGTAAACACCACTGTTTCACCCGATAACGGGCGGACTGCAGGTCCGGCCGTCATGTAATAATTGTCATACTGTTTGCTGTTTTGCAATCTAGTACTTCAGATTTGTTTTACAAAGATAAAAAGCTTATTCAACTTAAGGTTTAAGGTCAAAAGAATTATGCAAATTTGTTCATTTTGTTGAAGAACATTTTATGCTTAAATGCTTCGATTATCTGTAAAAGACAGATTATATACTCGTATATTGTTAAATAAACAGGTAGGGTAAAAAGAAAGTTATATTGGTGGGTCCTCCTTTCCAAGTTTTCCTTAATTTCAGTAACTAACACGAATGAGATACGTCTTGTGGATCGAGAGTTCCTTATAAATTTGTATATTGTAGTGTGCCACAACTTAAGCTGACCTTCAGTGCCTCTAGAGCAACATCAGGACTGCTTTAAATATTTCAAACTTGGATGTGGTACGTAATTACTCTTCTTGCATCTCATTCTGTTGTACAGCCAAGCTGCGACAAAATTTCATAGCGTTTAATACATCCACGTACAAGGACCGGTTTTATGGCAAATGTTGTGTACAAATTATCTACGTAGTAGTGAAGGAACGAACACTGTACGCAGTTTAAATATTTTTTCCTCCGTATCTCGTTTTCTAATACTATGTAGGAAATAACCAAAGTTTTTTTCGAATTTTGATTGGGAAGTTTTGAAATAGATAATAAAATAGTTGCAATAAGAATACGTGTGTGAAGACTTTCACGACAACTGTACATTGCAGTCCCCATTTTTCTGCAGTGACAAGCTCATTATCTTGTACACTGACGGAAATGACAACTGTTGCACCATGAAGCATCTATTAGATCCTTCAAACTATGAGATGTGTCAAATGATTAAGCTTTTATTGTATTCCCGATTGATGTCTATTATCATCAGATGTATACGAAGACATTCTTGTACCTCCTCCTTGGATGACAAATCAGAGGACTGGCGACACCAGTCAGTGATCCGAATATTCCTCGAGGCGTATGTATTGGGCACTTCAGTGAGGGGTCTTGTATTATCCCACTAAAACGTGTCACCGCGTCACCGGTACGGTCGCAGGTTCGCATGCTGCCTCGGACATGGATGTGTGTGATGTCCTTATGTTAGTTAGGTTTAAGTAGTTCTGAGTTCTAGGGGACTGATGACCTCGTAAGTTGTCCCATAGTGCTCAGAGCAATTTGAACCATTCTGAACGTAACAAGTGAGTTCCGCTGTCATGTCCGATTGCAGTCCACCATGATTTGAAGAAATATACTGGTTTCCAGAATCGCTGTTCCTTCTTACCTTTCGCCATGTCATCAAGAAAGAAGTTGATGTCTAAGTGATCGCCACAGACGGAGGCAACACTCATCGCTGAACACTACAGAAAGCAACTGAATGTCCGAACTGACTCTAGCGCTACGCCGTAACCGTCACTGTAGTGTGTGGTATTTTGTCAGCGGTGGACGACGTAAGGTAACTCTAGACCTCAACATAGGTTCCAGTGATCTGTTTCAGACAGTTCGTGGCGACACACTACTTGTATCCCTGTTCTTGCATTTCAGCTGTTGTCAAATACTTGTTCCTCGGAGTCATTCTGACGATCCTATATCCTTCTAGAGTTCTTAGCATTCGGTCATCAGTCACAGCACTACAGGCAACTATCGTTGCCATCTGTCGGTATGATACCGCAACGGCCCTCACGGTAGCGTTTCGACCGTTCTCACAGACCGAAGGATAACGATATCCTGCATCTTCACGTCCTGTGGGGAAGCGGTGCTGTGATCTGCACCCGAAAAATTCCAACAACCATCATTTATTCACACCGTCTTCGTCTGTATGAATGGCTTTTCACTTTACTGAAAATGTTGAAAACAAACGGGGGTAAGGATGAAATAGGAATTCTGTTTTTAAACACAGAGGAGAGAACGAATATGTGGAAAGAGCAGATAGAAGACTTCTATGATGGAAAAGACTGATTACCTGACAGAAGAAGATATTGGAGTCAATATGAAAGTCGTAGGGGATCTAGTATGACAGTCAGAATCTAGCAGTGTTATGCAAGTCTTGAGATCAAATAAAACAAAAAGGATAGATAACTTTGCAACTGAATTTCTGAAATCATTGGGAGATACGACAACCACAACTACCTAGGTTAGTGTGGTGGAAACTATGAGACTGGCGATGTACTGTTTCACTATCGGAACAATGAGGCGGAAAAACATCATTCATACATTTTAGAAGATAACGAGATGTGAAAACAACCGAACAGTCAGCTTAACACTTCCTGCATCCCAGCTGAGGAGAACAATAATATGCATAAGGATGAAAAATGAAACTGAGAATCTGTTAGATGACAACTAGTGTGGATTTTTGAAAAGAAAAGCCGCCAGAGAGGCAGTTCTGACGTTGCACTTGATAGTGGAAGCAATTACGATGGGTAATATATGATACGCACAAAAACAATGAGATGGCATTAAGACTAAGAGACCAAGAACGTTGTGCTCGGATTAGAAAGGGTGTAGTACGGAAATCAAGCGTCTCGCCCCTACTGCCCAATTTATACACAGAAGAAGCAATGACGGTAATAAAAGAGAGGTTCAACAGTGGGATTAAAATTCAGGATGCAGTGGTACCGGTGATAAGATTAGCTGATGACAGTGCTATCCTTCGTAAATATAAAAGAGAATTACAGAATCTCTTGAATGTAACGAACAGAATATGGATTGATGGTAAACTGGGAAAGAAAAGAAAAGAGAAATTGGAGAAACGAGACTAGCGAGAAACTTTCTATGTAAATTGGTGATCGCCAAGTACACGAAGTTAAGAAATGCTGCTGTGTCCGAAACAAAATAACGAATAAGCGACTAAGCAAGGAAGACATGGAAAGGAGGGCAACACAGGCAAAGAGGGCACAACATTGTATGATTGTAAATCATAGACAGTGGGAAAACTATAACTTAAAGAAATAGAAGCAGTTGAGATCTGCTGCTGCAGAAAAATGTTAAAAATTAGTTGGACTGACAATAAGTGAGGAGGTTTTCCCAAGAATCGGTAAAGAAAGGGGCACGTGGAAAACTCTGACAAGAAAAAGCGACAAGGTGTTCAGACATTAGGCAATAACCATGGTACTAGAGGGAGCTTCAGAGGGTAAAAACTGTAGACAGAGACTGGAATACAACCAAAAATTATTGGGGGACGTAGGGTGCAAGTGTCACTCTGAGATGAAGAGGATAGCGCGGGAGAGAAATTCTCAGTAGGCAGCATCAGTTACGGCAAGAAAAAGGAATAAAAGTGAGATAGTGTTAATACTTTCATCCTTCTTTACCTCCTCTGCATTACTTAGCACATTTGTACTGTGCATGCACTACACGTGAAGTGCTTAGTTGTTTCCACTGCCCTGTGTGGAATACATAAGTTCTAGCACACTTCACTAACCTGCTGTCTTCATGCTGATGATGTCCCCAGCGCAAAAAAGCAGCCCCCAGGTCGTGGATTCTTTTTCTTGAGGCTGAAATTAACTTCGCACGAAACTGCTGCTACGAATAAACTACAACTCATTTGGGATGCCACTCGCGTTTTTATTGATATAGACAAGAGAAACTATTCTTGAATACAACGTATTTAACATAATTTTCCACAGTCATTATATCTGGCTAAAATAACATGAAATCACAGCACCCTTAATGAATACGTGTTGTTCCTTAGTGGATGAGAAAAGTGCGTCGCAAACTAAGTGAGAGTTTCGCAGGATGCTGAACCGCGCCCTCAGAGCGCCCCACCTGTGCCTCGCTGGCCACAGCGGCACGCAGGCCCTGATTAGCCCCAAGGGATGGGGGAGCGACCCACTCACCACGCCCTTCATCCATTTAGTGGGCGGCGACGCATGGTTATTAGAGCCCGTGGCAATCTGTTTTCAGTTATATAATAACTTCTTCTGCCACGATCCGCTGAGGGGATGCCCCCCCTCCTGGCACAAGGACCTGCCGCTCCCCAGGGGCGGGAGCACGCGACGGAGGCACTCGGCGGAATCAGGATTCCTTAGCACACAAGACGGATGGGGCAGCCGACGACAAGACAACCAAAATGGCTGCAGCTCTGACTCATTCCGGAACACAACGCTTCTGTTGGAACAAAATCTTCATGGGTTCAGTGAAGCATAAGACAGGTAAAAACTGCCCAGCAGAAATGAAACTAGATGATCGTATGGCATTGATGGATAGGAGTCCCCACCTGGGAAATTCGGTCGCCGAGTTGCAAGTCTTTTCCGTTGACCCCACAATGGGCGACTTCCGTGTCGGTGTCCATGAAATGATGATGAAGACAACACAACAGCGAGTCATCGCGCAGAAAAAGTTTCCCACCCTTCCGTCAGTCGAACCCGGCCCCTCTGCACGGCAGTCAGATGCACTGACCACCCAGCTGAGAGCAGACCGCATAGCAGAAGTAATCAACTGATCGACGCGACGAAAGGAGGGAGTTCAACAATGTTCAGGAAAATTCAGTAATACAGAAATATAGGTCACTTAGGAACGAAATAAGTAGGAATTTCAGAGAAGCGAAAGCGGAATGGCTGTGAGAAAAATTTTAAGATATCCAGAAAGAAATGATAGTCGGAAGTACAATGAAAACAACAACAAAATCAAAAAATCAAGAAGGAATTGTGCGATATAAACGAAAGTAGGTGGGCGTGTTTCTACATCTGAAAGATAACGTCTAGTCAAATTTCGCGCCAGTAGCATAAGAGTAGCGGCAGTAGCGCCACTCTTTTTTTTTTTTTATTTGGTCATCAGTCTACTGACTGGTTTGATGCGGCCCGCCACGAATTCCTTTCCTGTGCTACCTGTGCTAACCTCTTCATCTCAGAGTAGCTCTTGCAACCTACGTCTTCAATTATTTGCTTGACATATGCCAATCTCTATCTTCCTCTACAGTTTTTGGCCTCTACAGCTCCCTCTAGTACCATGGAAGTCATTCCCTCATGTCTTAGCAGATGTCCTATCATCCTGTCCCTTCTCCTTATCAGTGTCTTCCACATATTCCTTTCCTCTCCGATTCTGCGTAGAACCTCCTCATTCCTTACCTTATCAGCCCACCTAATTTTCAACATCTCAAATGCTTCGATTCTCTTCTGTTCCGGTTTTCCCACAGTCCATGTTTCACCACCATACAATGCTGTACTCCAGACGTACATCCTCAGAAATTATTCCTCAAATTAAGGCCGGTATTTGATATCAGTAGACTTATCTTAGCCAGAAATGCCTTTTTTGCCATAGCGAATCTGCTTTTGATGTTCTCCTTGCTCCATCCGTCATTGGTTATTTTACTGCCTAGGTAGCACAATTCCTTAACTTCATTGACTTCGTGACCATCAATCCTGATGTTAAGTTTCTTGCTGTTCTCATTTCTACTACTTCTCATTACCTTTGTCTTTCTCCGATTTACTCTCAAACCATACTGCGTACTCATTAGACTGTTCATTCCGTTCAGCAGATCATTTAATTCTTCTTCACTTTCACTCAGGATAGCAATGTCATCAGCGAATCATATCATTGATATCCTTTCACCTTGTATTTTAATTCCACTCCTGAACCTTTCTTTTATTTCCGTCATTGCTTCCTCGATGTACAGATTGAAGAGCAGGGGCGAAAGGCTACAGCCTTGTCTTACACGCTTCTTAATACGACCACTTCATTCTTGATCGTCCACTCTTACTATTCCCTCTTGGTTGTTGTACATATTGTATATGACCCGTCTCTCCCTGTAGCTTACCCTTACTTTTTTCAGAATCTCGAACAGCTTGCACCATTTTATATTGTCGAACGCTTTTTGCAGGTCGACAAATCCTATGAAAGTGTCTTGATTTTTCTTTAGCCTTGCTTCCATTATTAGCGCCACTATGATGATGCAAATCAAGTTTGTTTCAAATACCGTTGGTTACCTTTGAGATTGAACGTGGCGGGTTGAAGTTAGCCAAGAATGCCTTTAGGGCGACAAAGATGCCAATATCAGTGCCTCGCTGAGTTTGAACTAGGTCGTGCAAAAAAGGGCTATGAGAAGCTGGATGTTCCTTCTGCGTCAGTGCAGAAAGATTCGGCAGGAATGTAGCAACAGCACATGATTGCGGACAACGCTGATCACGAAATGTGTACAGTCGGAAGAAGAGTGGGCTCCGGACGCCTACCTGGCACTGCGGAGGGGGAAGCCCATTGCGTTCGGCGTGTGGCTCTGGTGCGTCGTGCTGCGCCTGCAGCAGCAATTTGAACTGCATTTGGCACCACAGAGACGCAACGAGTTGTTCCAAATCTGTTACTTCGAGGACAGCTCCGAGCGAGGCACCTCGTAGCGTGCGTTCCTCTGACCCCAAACCACGGCCATTTACGACCAGTGATGTCAAAATAGGGCTCTCTGGAGGTCAGGGTAGATGTCTGTTGCGTTTTCTGATGAAAGCTGGTTCAGTCTCGGTGCCAATGATGACCGTGTGATGGAGGCCATTTCGGGGCCTGCAACCAACCTGTCTGCGTTAGACGAACTGTACCTGGAGTTACGGCCCGAACTGTAATTTCGTATGACACTAGGAGCATCTCCTGGTTTTCCCATGAACCCTGACTGCAAAGTCCTACGTCAGTTTGGTGATCAGACCTGTCGTTCTGCGAGTCACGAACATTGTTCCGGGCAGTGTTTCACAACAGGATAACGCTCGCCCACGTACCGCTGTTGTAGCCCAGCATGCTCTGCAGAGTGTCGTCATGTTGTCTTGGCCTGCCCCATCACCAGATCTGTCACCATTCAAGCACGTCACACGACAACTCCAGCGTCATTCACAAACAGCATTGATCGACCGAGTGCAACAGACATGATTCTCCATCACATCAACTGACATCCGGCACCTGTGCAACACAATGCATTCACGTTTGCATGCATGCATGCATGGATGCAGTGTTTTGGCAGTTACACCGATTATTAATGTACCAGCATTTCACACTTTCAATGGTTTATCTCGCACTTACATTTACCGGTGATCTTCCAATATTAATCGCTTAAATATGTTACCTAGACAAATGTATTTCCAAAACGTCTCCTTTCCAGTAATTATTTTCTGTTTTGCAATTTTTTCTCTGTCAGTATATATAGAAGAAACAATACAACCTTTTCTGAAATCAAAAGCTAGGGCGTCAATATTAAGTGTGCAATAGGAATTGCACTATTAAATACAGAGGAGAGAGTGGATAAGTCGATGAGTGCGTTGAAGACTAGCACAATCGAGAGGACTTGAACGATGGGTTAGAAATTACAGTCGAAATGAGAGACAATGGCGAGTTAGTATTAACCAGTTGTTAATGACATGCGACCAAAGAATGCAGAAATTATTGGGGGAAGTTATAACCAAGCGACTCTTCAAGTTGATCTTTAGAATTTACGAGGCTGCAGATCAGACTACCAGAAACTTTATCCACATTATCCAGAAGACACCAAGGACAGATATGAGTGGAAACCATCGTACAATCAGCTTAATGCCTCGTGCATCCAAGCAGCTGACGAGAACAATGTAGAGAAGAGTGGAAAAGAAAAACTGGCATCTGTTAGATGATCGGTTTGGCTTCCCGTAGATAAAGGACGCCAGAGAGGCTGTTCTGACGATTTAAATGGAACCAAGACTTCTGAAGAATCAAGATACCTATATACGATTTGTGAACCTCGAAAACGAGTTTAGGAGTGTAAAATTGTGCAAGGTGTCCAATATTCTGAGAAAAGTAGGAATAAGCTGCAGATAAAGAACGATAATATACCATATATATGAGAACCAAGAGAGGAGAATGAGAATGGAAACCCAAGAACGAAACTCTCGGATTACAAAGGGTGTAAGACGGTCATTCACTCATACTACCCAAAGTGTGCAGCGCAGAAGCAATGACCGTCATAAGAGAAAAGTTCAAGAATGGTATTAAAATTCAAAGTGAAAAGGTTTCAACGGTAATATTCACTGATAACATTACTAAGCTCAATGAAAGTGAACAAGAATTATAAGACCTGTCGAATGGAATGATCAGTCTACTGAGTACAGAATATGGACTGAGAGTAAACCTAAGAAACATGAAACTAGTACACGAAGTAAATTAATTCTGTTCACATCGAAACAAAACAACAAATGATGGACGAAGTATGGAAGACATAATAATCAAATTAGTAGAGGAAAAGAGTGCATTCCTGGCCAAAAGTGATCTACTAGTATCAGCCATAGGCCATAATGTGAGGAAGACATTTCTCAGAATCTACAATTGTAGCACAGAATTGTATGGTAGTCAACCATGACGTGTAAAATCGGAAAAGAAATAAATTTAAGGGTTTGAGTCATTTTACTACAGAGCGATATTGTAAATTAGGTGAAATGGTAAGATAAATAATGAGGATGCTATTCGCAGAATCCGCGAAGAAGAGAATATATGGAAAACAGTGACAAGAAGAAGAAACGGAAAATAGGTCACACCTTAAAACATCATGGAATAACGGCCGTGGTACTAGAGCAGTGGTTCTCAATCTGCCGGTAATTTTATGTTCTGAAGGGTCAAAACAAAACGTTTCAATTGCGTTTCGGTCACAAATGTAAATTACGTTTATAAGATCTTTACTGTTATCACTATTTCGTAAGGCGTTATACAGATTACGTAAGTAACCAGTAAGTATACTTTTCTCAAACAGTGGCATTACTGTCTGAGACATTGTGGTGGACAGTAACGTCGAAACGCATGCATCAGAAAGGCTTCAATATTTCACGAAAATGCCTTCTCCGAATTGTAGGTAGTTTCCGCAATTGACCACATAATTGCTTCACTATTCACTTAGCAACAATAAGCGACCTAAGTGAAAGCACGTAACAGCTACAACACCGCTGGAGCCTTACACTATGTTATTATAATTGTGACTTCTGAAATTTTCCTGGCGTGTTTCTTCTTCCAGTAATTTTTGGGTCTGCAGCCGGATTCCATCAACATTCTGTCACGATGTTTCGGCCCAGAAACATCCGGCCATCCTCTGGTGAGTAGACTAAGTACTGAAGAGACCTGATGCAGTCATGGTATTTTAGCGAATTCCGCGCATGCGAGTCGTACTGGCTGTTTACGGCGCATGCGTTAGGAGGTGACGTCCTCGAGGCAGCCAAGTTGTGTGTGCTGCCCTCAGTGGTGAAGTAAGAACAAACTAGTGGCTAAGTATCGACTGAGCATGTCGATTAGGTTGTGATCGCATAATTTTAATAATAAGATTCCAGTTTTTATCAAGTTAAAAGCCGTTATCACGATTCATTAAATTATCAGCAAGACGCATATCCACGGATTCCTTAATTACAGAGTCCCAGAAGCTGGAAAGCGGTGCTAAAATTTTGGTGTTGTTGTATTCCATTGAATGTCCCATGGAAATGCAATGTTCTGCCACTGCCGACATTATTAATGGCAATGGTCAGACTCTAAGCAATGGCTACATGAAGTCTTCCAATTACTCACAGTTCATAGCGGGGAGAGCAACATACGAGTGATTTAGAAACAGTAGGCCTAAGTATAGTGCACACATTTTAATTTAGTTGCTTTTAAATGGGGCAGAGATTGTAATAGGTCCTAGAAATAACTGAGGACGTAGGATGCAAGGGAAAAGCTGGGATGAAGAGGTTGGCACTGGTTATAAGTATATCGGGCGATAATTCTCGCACTTGTCAGCCCTACCAGTCTTTGGTGTTTTGTGGATGATATTTTTTCCGAAAGTCAGACGGAGTATCACCAGACTCGTATATTTTACATACCAACTTCTGCGTTATTTGATTCTAAGTGTTCCAAAGCTCCTTTACATTCAGTTTCTAATACTCGATCCCTACCTCTTCTAAATCGACTCCTGTTTCTTCTTCTATCACATCACACAAATCATCCTCCTCAAACAGCGCTTCAAATGTATTCTCGGTTTACAGAACAGGACAAGTATCACTTTGTGTGACATTCTACGGATATCAGTTCCAACGAAACAAATCCCTCTCACCCAATCAGCTTCTAATACACGCCAAATGCTGACAACGAGATTATCTTCAGTAATTACATTAAATTTTTATATTTATATCTGGTGGTCATTTGCAGGCAATATTTTGAACATGTCTGCCGAATAATGGGCAGATAGCAATGTTCTGTTATGACTGAGAAAATATGTGTACTTTACTGATTTGATGCCTTGGCCTAACTTGCGTCTTGGAACTCAAATTTATTTTGCAAATCATTTATCGAATTGTATTATTATCTTTGAATAACAGATTGGGACTTACCTGTAACGGCTCGCTCATAGTCGATTTCCTCGTAGAGAATAATCTTTGGTCGGCTGCAAAAGAGAAAGCTAGGTAGGTCGCAGTCGAAGCGAGGTTAGCTGGATCGCGGACAGGAAAGTGGGCGGCATTGTGTGTGTGTGTGTGTGTGTGAATATCTACGGGACCAAACTGCTGAGTGATCAGTCCCTAGACTTACACACTACTTAAGCTAACTTATGCTAAAAATAACAGACACACCCACACCCGAGTGAGGACTCGAACCTCCAGCGGGAGGGGCCGCGCAATGGATGGCAGTCGGTGGAATGGAGTCAACTCCCGACAAGGCAGACCCGGAAGGCGTGTGCTTGGCCTTGCAGTGCGGCGATTGCAGTTGCGTTTTGCAGTAGGACTGGAGTGTGTTGGAATGGTCACTGTCTGTATGTTACTGCTAGGATTTGTCGCATGTTGCCTTACCCGGAAGGGTCTTAGCTGTTTTCTTTGTTTCCCGATGGCTTTTCTGGGCTGACTTGGAGGTGAAGATTTCTACCATTTGGAAACCGGGTTATTGTACATTGCTTTACTGTTACTCTATGCTTTGTAGATGTTTGTGGCTGAATTGTTACTTGCTGGTTGTGTGACAAGGAAAGTGGCCTCGGAATTGCTGTGAAGGATCCGCACCCTGATAAATCTATACATATGTTTTGTGTGTCAATGCCCATTTAGGCTCTTATGTGAGCAGATTGATTGACTTCTGAAAGTACTTTTGCCTTACAAAAGGAACAGCTGCCTGTCATATTGAATGTAAATTCTATGCTCTGGCTCGCCTAATGTTGCATTTTAGTGTGTTTTAGTGTTGTCTAAGATGCTCTGGTAAGACTAAGTGTGTACTACGTCACCGGTGTGGTTGAGCCGATTGGTGTTCCGGATGTGTTATATTGCCTATATGTCTGCCTGAAGTGGGCAAACTACAAGCTAGACATAGTTTTGCCACTTATCCGAGTATTTGAACTTGCAAGACTACACTGATCTTGAGGTATGATTTAAAGGCTACAGGCAACTATGAGTTTATGCCCTGACAACGATCACTGTAACTAGTAGGACATCCTCTTGTCTAGATGGCGCATGCATCCGCTAGATTGATTTCTGCCCTTTCACAGTGGTTATTGTTGTTAGCCTGCATTAGAGGTTATCACTTTCATCACAATCTAAATAAACGAGAATGCTGAAATAATTTAATCAAATGTTGGCTCTTTAGCCTGCATTAGAGGTTATCACTTTCATCAGAATCTAAATAAATTTGAATACTGAAACATTTCAATGAAATGCTGACTCTGTCATTATGGTTGGCAGTTGTTGATGGGTAACTAGTATACCAACATATGACTTATCTTTTGTAAAAAAAGTGACATAAACTTATTCATCATAAAACAGGACAAACGATACAAGTTAAGCGTGATGACAAATAAATCATGAACTGTTGGCAACGAATAGCTAACACTCTACTGGGTGGGGACTGGTTGGCAAAGACTAAGCCTTGTCTAGCTAACCTGTTTACTCTGGCTGAAAAGATGGAATATGCAATCTGAAATTATCTAACGCTGAACAGACGCTGATGGGTTAATTCTACACAGAAGTTATACTGCTCTGGTGCAGCTGAGAATGAGTAGCGAGACTGTGATTCCGTTTGCCCTAACAAGCCTGAACAGCAACACTGTGTCCCTTTCTCGATGCGTGGTGCCGCCTCAGCAGACGGTCGTGGTGCAAGCTTCTGCAGAATACTGACGTGTAATTCGCTATAGTGGGCTTAAAATATGCAAATTCGTCGCTCGCGATCTGTTAGACAGATCGCAATTACTCTCTGAAATCACGGAGATTCCATTGTCTGACACTCCTGTCCACCGGTAACACCATGGAGGTCAGATAATGGACCAGTTTGGCTCACTTATGCAGCAGTGTACTAATGTCAAAGCGGAAAGCCTGACACGAATAAGATAACCCTAGGCACAACGAGTTGTGCGAGATGAGTGATGTCTAAGCTGTCAGTACAACTAAACCTTCACAACAGGCTCCTCATTCGAGACCAATACTTGTGTGAAGTCACATTCAGGATGAGTGTCCCAAGTACAACCCATTCATAACAAAAGACCAGAATCCTCTCCAGACCCGAGTCTGAATCAGACTCCCTTTCCATCAGAGTTTCACAAACTCCTCAAAAGTACTCATGCAACCGACTGCACAAGGGTTTTGTGCCAATCACTAGATTCCACGAGCTCCATATCTCCACTCTAACTGATCTGCTCTGCCCATCAGCCATTCCAAATTAAATAGTATTCTTCCCTTTTCTGGAGAAGCAGGCAATCCCTGACTCACAAATTTCCATGCAGACAGGAGAAGATGTTGCGTTCCTGGCTTGTTTTTTTCCCACGGCTACTTTAGGCACTGTGTTTTGAGTGTGCTTAGACCTAAAGTGACCAACACATTTATGACAGACAGCATTATGTGGACAGGCTGATCGTTACGGCATGTCAGACCAGAGGCCTCAGTTAAACTAGGGGAAGGGTTTTTGTGTCCCAACACGGACCATTTGAAATCGGCCGTAAGTGTTGCATTCCATTCCGAAATTCTTTTGAAGGCTCGTGGCTTCCAAAATAAACTTGGCTGGCAGAGAGACGAGACCACCTGACAGCTCCCTCGATAGTGTCCGCTCCCCGGTGATCTACATTTCTCTTGTGTCCCCTGCCGTGGCTAGAGACACCTAACAGGTAGATCCAGGTAGGCAGTTCTTTCTTATCTTTAGCCAAAAATAGTGTCTGCACACCAGTGGGAGAAATTCTTGGGACCAGTATTCTGTCCCTGGTAAGTGTTCCTTTCCAGGCCCCAAGTGACCACTGTAAGATTTACTGTTAGCTGAACAAACTGTCTGCTTGTTCTCAGCTCCAGAAATTACTACACTCCTGGAAATTGAAATAAGAACACCGTGAATTCATTGTCCCAGGAAGGGGAAACTTCATTGACACATTCCTGGGGTCAGATACATCACATGATCACACTGACAGAACCACAGGCACATAGACACAGGCAACAGAGCATGCACAATGTCGGCACTAGTACAGTGTATATCCACCTTTCGCAGCAATGCAGGCTGCTATTCTCCCATGGAGACGATCGTAGAGATGCTGGATGTAGTCCTGTGGAACGGCTTGCCATGCCATTTCCACCTGGCGCCTCAGTTGGACCAGCGTTCGTGCTGGACGTGCAGACCGCGTGAGACGACGCTTCATCCAGTCCCAAACATGCTCAATGGGGGACAGATCCGGAGATCTTGCTGGCCAGGGTAGTTGACTTACACCTTCTAGAGCACGTTGGGTGGCACGGGATACATGCGGACGTGCATTGTCCTGTTGGAACAGCAAGTTCCCTTGCCGGTCTAGGAATGGTAGAACGATGGGTTCGATGACGGTTTGGATGTACCGTGCACTATTCAGTGTCCCCTCGACGATCACCAGTGGTGTACGGCCAGTGTAGGAGATCGCTCCCCACACCATGATGCCGGGTGTTGGCCCTGTGTGCCTCGGTCGTATGCAGTCCTGATTGTGGCGCTCACCTGCACGGCGCCAAACACGCATACGACCATCATTGGCACCAAGGCAGAAGCGACTCTCATCGCTGAAGACGACACGTCTCCATTCGTCCCTCCATTCACGCCTGTCGCGACACCACTGGAGGCGGGCTGCACGATGTTGGGGCGTGAGCGGACGACGGCCTAACGGTGTGCGGGACCGTAGCCCAGCTTCATGGAGACGGTTGCGAATGGTCCTCGCCGATACCCCAGGAGCAACAGTGTCCCTAATTTGCTGGGAAGTGGCGGTGCGGTCCCCTACGGCACTGCGTAGGATCCTACGGTCTTGGCGTGCATCCGTGCGTCGCTGCGGTCCGGTCCCAGGTCGACGGGCACGTGCACCTTCCGCCGACCACTGGCGACAACATCGATGTACTGTGGAGACCTCACGCCCCACGTGTTGAGCAATTCGGCGGTACGTCCACCCGGCCTCCCGCATGCCCACTATACGCCCTCGCTCAAAGTCCGTCAACTGCACATACGGATCACGTCCACGCTGTCGCGGCATGCTACCAGTGTTAAAGACTGCGATGGAGCTCCGTATGCCACGGCAAACTGGCTGACACTGATGGCGGCGGTGCACAAATGCTGCGCAGCTAGCGCCATTCGACGGCCAACACCGCGGTTCCTGGTGTGTCCGCTGTGCCGTGCGTGTGATCATTGCTTGTACAGCCCTCTCGCAGTGTCCGGAGCAAGTATGGTGGGTCTGACACACCGGTGTCAATGTGTTCTTTTTTCCATTTCCAGGAGTGTATATGAAGGAGAGCCACCTTAAAGAACCCATATGCTTGAACAATGTACATGCTCCCATGAGTGCCTGCTCATGTTGATAGCTTCTCGGCGTCTCTCAAAAATGATGCCTTGGGTGTAAAATTAACATTAAAGAGTAGAATAGGGAGTGACTCGTTCTCTTTTAAAGTTTATTGAATTTCAGTCTGCGATATGCAACCTCCCAGAACTCTGAGCTGTTGGAAGCTTTAATATTCTATAAAGTTATTTTCAGTTTCTAATTTTAATAAAGGTACATACCTGGAATTACCATTCACGCTTTACATGCCATTCATGCAAAAAATGTTTGAGAGATATTTGTTTAGTACTAATTAGCTGACACATGCATCTAAAGTCTATAAATCGGAGATGCCTTTGTACTTAAGCCGATTTGGTAGACACTCTTGTTAGCTCGGCTGTAAGCATTACGCACAAAATATTGTTTCAGCGCCACTGTAGATAGTAGCTATGAAATCTATTTTTCCACTCTTTGTGGCCTATTTGGGCATTTGTTCATGACCAAAATTTGTAGATTGCCTACTGAGTGCCGTATGTAGGTACGCGATATTTCTACTTCAGCCAATTAGCCTGCATGTATTTCAGGAATTTTTTATTCAAAGGATCTGGTGAAGTTTGGTCTGCTGTGTGTACGGCTTGGCAGGGCCTTGTAGCTCATTGAGCAGGCATGGCTGCCTCCCAGAAAGATCGATCAGTAACGTCGGCGCCTTAATATTCAGACAGACACGCCACACATTGCAAGTGTCAGTTGGTGTGTGTAATGGTGGCCTAATGCTTCTAATATGCGGCCTCTACGGAGAAGTTTCATTGACTGGTCGTTCTGTGTGTCCATGTTGATTTTATTTCTTTTTCTCTTCTAATGAGACATGGCATTTGAAAACCTTGGGGGTTAGTGATGGCATCTAGAATTATTCTTGTGATCGTTTGCTCTGCATGTCTCGTAATACTTTGTTTGAAATGTTGCATCCCATTCTATCACGCAGAAGAAGAAAGTGGAGAAGGACCTCGATCAGGATTTCAGAGCTGTGATTTTCTATTGATAAGGACGGAATTCTGTTTTTGTTTTTGTTTTCTTTTCATTTTTTCAAATATTTAACCTAACTCCAAATTGTATAACAAATTTTTGCTTCTGTCTTTATCTTAAAGGAGAGCGTGTATTTGCTTATAATGTTTGGATGTTTTTAAAACTTTCTTTATTACCAAGTTTTCCCCATTTAATTGCTGTTAGTGCCCTTTTACATTACTTCAATTATGTCATCCACCGTAATTGTTTCTGGAATTTGTTTGGAGATATAATAAAGCTGTATTTTTGGTAAAACGGTGAATGTTGTTGAATAGAAAACACCATGGGGCCAGTCTTTCCATTTGGGTCCTTTCCCGGCTTTCTTTTGGGCGTGAATTTCCCGCATCAAGAACCAGTACTATAGTTAATATACATCAGTTGATTTTGAATGTTGTGAAGAGAAAATTTCCTTTTTGCTCTTGTTAATAACATTTGCTGTCGCTAACGAAACATAATTTCTGATACAGGAACGAAAAGAAATCGTTTATATGTACAAAATTCCAACACAAAATTAATTTGGTGTATTTGCTTGACACATATATAAAAATCGATATGATAGAATAGATATTAATGAAGAGTAAGGTAGAAAAGAAATAAGCTTTCTCACGGAGAAAGCTGCATATTATTTGACGCTTATATTGCCCTTATAGTCAGCAATGAAAAACATATGTACCAAAAGATGGAAGAAACTGAATGGCAAAAGTTGTGACGTTTTGTTATTTAGAACCGAACCATACCGAGGGGATGCTCAGTCACAGAGGAGGTATGAAAACTGACCGCAAAAACTAAGAAAGGAAGATCGTTTAAGAACCGGAAGAGACACGTGAATTCTCTTACCTCTCGTGTTCCTACTGGCAACGAGAAGAAGCCTTTCTTCCGTCTGCAGCTATAACCGAGCGCTGCTGTCACAGTGTCATTTCTGCAGAGTTATTTCGTCCAATTAGTGTCATCAATAAACGACTTCTACCGAACAGACCACTACCGCTAAGGAGGTTTAATTGTCAATAACAGCTTGATTCACAAGCTGCCGTCTACACATCCTCGCTCATGTTCAGCAATGGAATTATTTCTGTTATTTCGCTGCCGTATTATACGGAGTATCCATAAAAGAACGTCCCCATTACAAATGTTAATAGTATAAATCGTAAATGTTGTAATGTGTTGATTAAGGGTCACAATTAAAGAATAAATCAAACAGTTTCAGGTAAAGCTTACTCCATTCGATACTGTCAGATTAGTACAGCAACAGGTTTCCATGATTTTATAAAGAGACAGTCTCGGTTGCAATGCCGTTTTTGTTACAAATAATACGTTTCTCCTATATATGGCTTTCTCGTATTCTCTAAATGGAAAGGGAAGGATTTACACTCATATTCAGAAAAAAAGAAACAGAACACCTTGAACGACTAGAGGTAGGTCGTTCATTTTCACAAAGTATGTACATTAATATGTATATGATATGTATTCGAATCACGTCAGCCCGCGGTTTCAGGGTCAACATAGACATCGCAGCGCAGCACCACCTACCGGTAAAATGTTCCTGCGGTTCTTGTTGCCGCTATAAACCGAAGGTAATGGATCAGTGTGACTTGAGCAGACGTGAAGGATGCCTCGCAGACATATGCGCGAACCGTAACGGCAAATTAGTGAGTTTCAAAGAGCGAGCATTATTGGCGTGAGAGAATGTGATGCATTCATCCGGGAATTAGCTCCTGCGAGACGAAGTGTTTCGGCAATGCAGAATGTTTCACGGAAGGCTGTAGAACACGAGATGGGTAAGGTCGCACCACCCAGACCAGCCGCCGAATGGCATTGCAAGACAGATCTGCGTCCTCCTAGACTCTGGCGCAACAGTGGAGCACTGTAACACAGTGTACACTATCAGGGATGACAGCCCATCGCCTTTTTTTACAGCATGGGTTAGTGCGCATCTTCTACATCGTGCACATCTCCTTCTACCTTGATGATAATGCAGAAACATGCTAGACGGCAATGATGTAAGAAAGGCTATGTCACTGGGGACTGGCGACGGAATCTTCTCATGAAATTGCAATCACCATTTTACTTCTCCGATTGCGAAAACATTCTGTTGGCACCCACCAACATAGGGAGAAATTATCAACACGATAAAATAAGAGAAATCAGGGCTCGCACACAAAAATTTAAATGCTCGTTTTCCCGGCCGCAGTTCGAGAGTGGAACGGTTGAGAGACAGCTTGAAGATGGTTCATTGAACCCTCTGCCAGGCACTTTATTGTGAATAGCAGAGTAATCACGTAGATGTAGATGTAGATGTTGAAATGGCATCAGACAGTGTTTTCGAGCGAATTCAGGTTATGTTTGTTTGAAAATGACGGCCGCGTTTTGGTTCGCCGCAGACTGGGGAGTGGCATCAAAGTGAGTGCATTCGCACAAGACATAATGCGCCAGCCCAAGGCCTTATGGTGTGGGGTGCTATTGGGTACAACCACAAATCGTAGTTGGTGCGAGTCCAAGGGACTGTGACCAGTGTGACACAAGTCATCCTGCGACCTATAGCCATACTCTTTCTGCACAACAGTTCAGACGCCATTTTTCAGGAAGACAATTTTGGTGCTGTACGAACACATGCCTTCTTGGTATTACAGGATGTCAACCTTTTGCCCTGGCCAGCCTGATCACCAGACTTGTCGCCAATCGAAAATGTGTCGGATATGGTAAAACGACGGGTGCAGCGCTGTGACCTAATGCCAACCACATCAGACGAACTTTGGAACCAGGTGAATGCAGCGTGGATGGCTATACAAAAGGCCATCACGTGTGGAACAAGTTATCAGGGCCCATGGCGGATCTCGTCTCTACCAGGCAAGAGGACACATGCTGAAACGAGGTGATTGAAATACTAATCAATTCTGCAGAACATACTAATGTACATGTCTTATGAATATGAACGTCCTATCTATAGTCTTTCAGGGTGTTCTGTAGTCTAATTATACAAGATTACAAGTTAAGGGGCATGGTTCTAAGTTACACTCAACTATTAAAAATTATATGTCAAATATTTTCAAAAGCTAATTAACACTCATGAAAGGCTATCAAAGCATTCTACATCACCAGCTGCTAGGATGGTTTGTCATGACACTGGTAAAAAATCATCTAACGGAAGAACAGTGGAACAAATTTCAGTGGAAAAAAACCAAGTGTGTAAACTTAAAAGGAAATAAAACCGAAAATAATGTATGAAGGCAGACGTAATAAAGGGGAGCCGGCCGGAGTGGTCGTGCGGTTCTAGGCGCTACAGTCTGGAGCCGAGCGACCGCTACGGTCGCAGGTTCGAATCTTGCCTCGGGCATGGATGTGTGTGATGTCCTTAGGTTAGGTAGGTTTAATTAGTTATAAGTTCTAGGCGACTGATGACCTCAGAAGTTAAGTCGCATAGTGTTCAGAGCCATTTGAGCCATTTTAATAAAGGGGAGGATGGGCTACAGACAAGTGACGGAAAATACCTTGCAAAAGTCAGAATAGCCAGGTGATGCGCAATGTAGAGCCACACGCACATCGAATGATCTGGATCGCCAGTGACAAAACAGTCTAATAGACAGTCACATTGAAACCAGATTGTAGGATGATACCATGCTGTCCCCGCTGCTGGGACGGTAGGCCAACAGAAGGCGCTTAAGCTAATCTAGGCGTGAAATTAAAAAAATAACAAGCGGCTATAGGCATCTAGTAAAAGTGATTAGATAATACCTGAACTAAAATAATCTTAGTGTCTTTTCATTTTCAAGCAGTTTGAATTTTTGTCCTACGCGATATCATGTAGTTTTCCTTTTCTTTTAGAAAATCTGATGAAGCCTTAATTAGGCGGAATGCGTTATTTCTGATAAAGTTAAGTTGGCAACCGAGACACACTGTTTGTATAATTATAGTTTTAGATGACCACAAGGAGGAGTACTCGTTTGTTGTTTTCTCGCTTGCAACACCACGTAGGCCAAAATGCAAAATAGAGTGTCATAAGCTTGAAGC
Source organism: Schistocerca piceifrons (assembly GCF_021461385.2). Taxonomy (NCBI): domain Eukaryota; kingdom Metazoa; phylum Arthropoda; class Insecta; order Orthoptera; family Acrididae; genus Schistocerca; species Schistocerca piceifrons. The sequence continues at coordinate 427,035,802 of NC_060138.1, forward strand.
GTTTTGTGTTCTGCTGTTTCCTAAGAGTGAATCTGTAAATTGGACTTAATGTGCGTTTCATTTAAAATTTAATTGTCATCCCCTGTATCCAAAACCTTCCGCCAGTGGGACAGTCTATTCGAAATAACTGGACATTTGTGTACAGGAAAAGAACAACATGACCGAAAGTGTAGGAAGAGGATGTTGACTGTGTCGGAGCATCTTACCTTCTTAGTGTTGAGAAATCTTTCAGGAAACCAACTCTTGAACTTCACCTGGAAAAGATGATAGTGTGGAAGATTTCAAGAAAACATTTACACTCGCGTCCATAACAGTTGTAGCTGAAACATGCCTCAAAGCGAGATGATTATGGTCTGATGGTCTACGTTATAACTTCCCAAGTGAAGAGTTGCAGCGGGAGGACGACTTCCTTTGTCATGTGGCATTCAGAAGTGAGTCACCTTTTCATCTAATTGAGAAGTTTTCAACTAATTGAGAAGAAAATACTCATATTGTTAGTATCTGGGAGTCAGAACATCCTCAGGAAGTTGTACAATATCAAAATGATTCCCCAAAGTTACACGTTTTCTTTACTGGGTACCAGCGTCAAGTGTTTGGATCATTTTACTTCGCTAAAACTACCGCAACAGGGATGTCTTATCTGGATACTGTGCAAGAATGGCTCTTTCCGCAATTATTATAAGGTAAATCTGAAAAACCTTATTTGGCAAGAAGTAGGAGCCCCTTCACACCGGCGGGGTCAGGGATTTTCTCTGCCTCGTGATGACTGGGTGTTGTGTGATGTCCTTAGGTTAGCTAGGTTTAAGTAGTTCTAAGTTCTAGGGGACTGATGACCATAGATGTTAAGTCCCATAGTGCTCAGAGCCACTTGAACCACTTGAACCCCTTCACATTGGCATCTCATTGTACAAGAGTGGTTAAACGCCGAAGTCCCTGACCGTTGCATTGGTCGTAATGGTCAATAGCACAGAGCTCTTTTCCGCTATGCTCCACGTTCACCAGACCTTTTTCTCTTCAACGCTTTATAAAAGATAGTTCCGCCACTACCTACTGATTTCTCAGACTTGTGACACAGATTTGAAGATGGTATTGCTTCGATTACTCCTTACTTCTTAACTAAAATGTGGGAAGAATTGGCTTATGGGTTTGTTTTATGCCATAAAGCTAAAGGTGCACATGTTGGACATTTGTGAGAAAAATTGTTAATTTTACCACTATTTTGATATATGTAAATAGTCTAAATTAAACTGCTGTGATATACCATTGAAACTGGGACATTCCCTTATGGACTCCTCGCATGCAGCATCAGAAAGGTCAGCGAGTGGCTGTCTACTGAGTCAAATACTACGCTATTTGACGAAAGGTTCCCGACTTGTGCAGCTGACTGAGAACTGGAGCGAGACACAGTGGAGGAGGAAATAAGCACATTGGAGGGTATGTGTCATTTACTTGCTTGCTCTTCCGAAATTTCAGTTGATCGGATCTGCTACGTAAACAAACAAACAAAAAATAGAATATGGAAAAAGTCTTATGCCGATGGCTAATTAATTTATGGGAGTCATTAGTTCTGGTGGCTGTGTTCGTCTGGGCTCTGCCATTGGTTGCTGGCTCCATCGCTCAGGCATCGGGTGGAGGAAGACCACGGAAAATAGGCCATACTTATGTGTCATGTAAATTTGTTGTTGTTACAGCGTGAATGACGATCTTACGTTTGGTAAACGTCGAACAAAATAAAGATGTACAAAACCAAGTGTACAAACTTAAACAGATTTAAACCAGGAATAATATATGAAGGCAAATGTAAAGCGGAGGAAGGGGACACAGACAAATGAAGTGATGGAAAATACCTTAAAACAGTGAGAGCTGTCAGGTGATACTGTTGTTACAGCATGAATGAAGAAAACTGGGCAAACGTATGACCCACATAGTTCAGTATAAAATCTTACTGTTTGTGTTGTCCTCACCATTTCATCATCATTTGTGACAGTGGCTAGTGTGGACTGTGGACAAATTGGACTGTGTAACAATTGGAACTTTGTACAGGCGCTGATGACCGAGCAGTTGAGCGCCCCAAAGACCAAACACCATCGTCATCAAATCTCACTGGACAGCCCATTTCTCTGTGCCTATCGGTCTTGCTCACATGGACGTGTCGTCCGTATACGATTATCTGCACGAATCGAGGCGAGGCAAGGTGAGCAGCACAGTAGCAGATTAAATACGCCGGTAAGTGGTGGGTTTGTTCCGTCTATTCTTTACTATGCACCATACTACATAAAATCAGTGTGCAGTAGCTGCCATGGACAAGATTCAGATTTTTGTTTTCCTTTCAATTTTTTGATAATTTATTATAATGATACATTTAATTTATTGTGTGCTGCATTTTTTAACTGTGAAGTACGTTTAAGTTAAAATTTGCAACAATCCTTACTAAATTATAAAATTTACCAAATCTTTGAAGAAAAATAATATTTGATTAAGGATGGGTCCGACTTTTGGCAAGTACACAAATTATTATTATTATTTTAATCACCCAAACATGTTTTACTACAGTTGTGACATTCTCAGTGGATTTCTTATTGCTTTCCTGAAGCACTTACGTAAAGGTTATTTTTAGTTTAAGGAACATGATACAGCAGATTTTGTTGTCATCTAAACTGTACGTGCACTTTACCTTTTATTTTACTTTGTGTGTATGTTGTGACTGCCAACCAAAACCGGCCACAAGAATAAATTGATATACCAAGTCAACTGCAAGTAAGGGATGTCTCTGATGCGCTTCCAACTGTCTGCGTTGAAATTTTTTGTGTATTATCCGATCTATAAGAAGTATCTTCTCGGAAAAATTGGGACATATGTCCGATTTTGGCCTTACCATTGTAGTATTTTGCTAGTACTTAACTGTAACAAGTTCGTTTTTATGCACCAGATGTGTATTTTGAAGTTGAACTGAACCTGTGGACACCGATAAAACTTTTGTAAAGCTTAGGTACGGCGAACTATTTCGTGTAGTTTGTTCCTCATGGATTATCCTTCGTATTTTGACAGTGTTTAGTCACGTTTTTCCTACTCGTTCGTAAATACTGTGTCCTTTTATGTCACTGTGGCTTGGACACACGTTTCACTGCACAAATTTATGTCTCTGATGCGCTTCCAACTGCGTTTTCACTATTATGTTTTGTTTTTACGTCCGCGAACTTTGAATCTGTTCAGTTTGTTTCCATTGTGTGTGTGCGTGTGTGCGTGTGTGCGTGTGTGTGTGTGTGTGTGTGTGTGTGTGTGTGTGTGCAGGTGGGTGGGTGGGTGGGTGTGTGGGTGGGTGGGTTTGTGTGTGTGTTTCTGTGTGTTATGTTTTTCGATAGTGGTCATTGACGACTTTCCCCTCCCCCCATCTCTGGCAGTTTTCTGGATGTGGTAATTTTCTTCTAGTGTTCAAAACTGGTACAGACGGTTACTGTGTTTTAGAATGTGGAGAACTCTTTCTGTATCACTGGGTGGGTGACTGTTTCTGATGAAGTGGTCTGTGAATGTGGAATGTGTGCTGTCATTTTCAATCCTATGAAATGTTCTAGTATCTTATCTTGAAATTTCTACATGTCTGCCCAATGTATACTGAATCATGGGCTTTGAAGGTTAGCTGGTATACACCTCCTTTGTCTATTTATCTATGATGATGTTACGTAGTTTTAACCTTTCCTGCAGAATATTGTTTTCTTTATACGCCACATTTACACCTTGTTTCTTCATGATGTTTTTCTTACTTTGTGTGTTATTTCGTTGTCAGATGTCAGGGTGTGTTATGTTTTCTTGTCGTTTGTGGTTCTTCACCTTTTGTGCTTGTGCGTTCTATGTTACGTGATTGCTGCTAGTCTTGTATTGTGATACTGTTTATGTTCTCTATCAGTTTTGCTTAATTTTATGGCCTAGTTTGTCAACAACTTTTATTTTGCAACCATTTTCTGTGCCAATCTGTCCGATTATGTTTAGTTCCTGTGTGTAACTATCTTTGCCCACTAGAACTCTTGTTAAGTCTGTGTAGGATATATCTGAAGCTGGCCTGCTTATGGGCTGTAGGCTGGTTTGCTCTGTTGTGAATAACTGTACTAATTGGTGTAAGTTTTCTGTACATTGAGACCAAGTGTTTGTGGTTTCTATTTACTTTTGTGATGTCTAGGAAATCAAGGGTGAAGTGTATTTTTGGATGAGCACTCTTAACGTCTCTGTGTAACTGCAGGATCCAGTCATATGTTTCATCTATGAACCAAATTACGAAGAGCAATTCGTATTGGAAGTAGAATTCATCTCAGAGTTTGAAATAATTCATCCCTTTTAGTACCTTAAAAAGAGCTGAGACATCTTGTGTCTGCCTTTGTGTTAGATTTCTTTTAATTATTTTGATTTTTTCTTCAGTTTGTGTGTGGGTGTACACGGATTTGTAGAAAAAATTGCCAGAAAGTTAGTGCGTGGGAGGGCACTGCTTTGGCAATTATTGTAGGGGTTCACCGCCCTACGGCTCTGATTAATAACCTTTTTACAACAGACTATAGCTTCTGCAAGGAAACTAGAAAATTGACCTGCAACAGCAAAACATGACTTCAATCAAAGAAGAAAACTATTAGTGAAAGAAACAGTTACTATAGGAAAGAAAGACAACAACTTATGAAGACATTAATCCTGTATGTGATACTATGTAGCTGTAGAAGATGCAATCTGGTGATGAAAGACAGACATCATTTAAAAGCTATAGAAATGTGGCTTGGTAGAAGGCGAGACACAATAACGCAATGAAAATATTTCGAAATAAGAAATATTTTGACAAGGAAAATCTCGATGAGGGCATAAATAAACAGTAAATGAAGTAATGCAGGCAAGAAAATGACAAACTTGCCAAGAAATGGAAAACCAGGATGAGAAAAAATGTTCGTAGCTATGCAACTTGGCCTCTGAAAGCAGATTGTTACACAAAATTTAATGAGGGCAAACGTCACTGTGAAATATCAATACACAATAGCTCTAAATTATTTAACAATTATTTATGGATGACAATTGGCTGTTTGTATGAAGTTTGTTGAATGTTAGAGATCTGTCGTCACATTAAAAACCAGTAGTTTGTAGTTACACACCATTCTTATGTTCAATCGTTATTATGTGTATAAAAAGCTGTACAACTCCGAAACTTTAGTTTCCATTTTGTTAATTTCTACGTCATTCACTAGAAACATTTACTTAACATTTTCTTCTGAAGGCTATTTCATGAGGCTGCATTTTGTTTTGAACAAGAGTGTGCATTATTTTTTGCCGAACATCACTTGAGTTTTGCTGTTTCATCAGCACATACACAGAAAAAAAAAGAAACTTCATAACGCGATCTTTACGGTGAAACAGCTTCCATTTCCTTACGTCTGAAGAGACTGTAGTAATGTCGACGCCATGTCTCAGTATTAGAAGGTCGACTTGTGACTGTGTAGCGGCTGTTGAACTACACCTCGGGATCTTGGCGGGTCCCCTTGCAGCATTAAACGTTCAGCTCGCATGCTTATCACTTATCAGAAACCTTACGGCTAGCTCGTGACGTTCAAATAAATACGCACGATACGATCTGCCATTATTTAACAAACTAATTCAACCGCCGTTATTATTCGTTTCTTTTTTCGCTCGCTGTATCACAAGTTTATCAGGCTGCGTGCTGCATACGAAAAATGTTGGGGAAAAAAAGTTTTTTTTATGTGGTATCAAGAAAGCTTGTGGCGTTTCTAACACTATCGCGTTTAGCGATTTACCTTTATAGCAGTTAAGTAGCAAAGTTTTGTTGATTTGTAACCAATAGCTGTATCGTGAACAATATCAAATCACTGTATTACAAGTTGTTAGCGTCCAGCACTTTGTTGCAAGAAACAGACGACAACAACATCAGCGAACAACACAAGAGACAGATGGTAGTAAAAGCAAGAATAAATTCCTGAAAGATGCACTCATTTCGTTGCCTGAGTCAGTGATTTCGGTTATTGTTTTGCAACTAGTGGGAACGTGCTTATACACAATTCATACACCACAAAAAAGAATGAGAAACATGGTAAACAGCGTGAAAAAGCTCGGAATACAAAATTGTGCTTATGTGTCGGTAATAAAGTGTTGTTGCTACCTCCAGGCCAGATGAGACGAAATGCAGATCACAGCAAACCGTAAGTAATTACTTATTTACATAAAAAATCGAGACGTGAACCGTTTGATGATCTAAAAATAAGAAAACTGTATAGATGTAGATCCAACTGATGATGCCTTAGAGAAAGAAGAAAACAAAACGCGTCTTGGAAAAGTAAATTAAGTTGCAGCAAGAGAACGCGGTTTTATTTACAAAACAAGTACTTCTGTGCTTGCTGCAGAGGATGGCCACGCAAACAAACTCGTCACGTTTTAAGGTGTGTGACGGAATGCACTCATTGGAACAACAATAGCGTGCAATAGTACGGGTTAGATTGGTAGCAGTACATGTTTCGTGAGGAGACTAAAAGTCAATACAGATATGGGACCCAAACCTTTAACATCTCGTGCGTCACATTAGCTTTTTATCGATTTATGCACCAATCTAAAAGATTGAGATTTTGCTTCCAAACAAACAGCGAAAATTGAAAAAAAGACCAACTGTGATCTCTCAGGTTACACGGTGCGCCTGGGTGTTCAGCCGAATTGTTTCCATTTCATGCAGAGTGTTTCGACGACCGATTCAGCCGTTTTCTTCAGGCGCTGCAAGTTGTGCTGTTATCTGCGCTCGCTGCCTAGACTCCAACTGCATGGTATTAGGCATATTATCGAATCCTGTTGACTTGCTTCCTCTTAGATCACTGGGCACCCGACGTCTTCGTCGTCCCCATATCACGATAACTCTTCTTTAGCGTCCTAACAGATGGCTGATTCATCTCCGAAATGTATGGCCATTAAATTGGCTGTCATTACAATATTTTTCGGAAAATACTGTTCTGTTGATACACTTTTCGTGTGGTTAATGTATGTTTCACATTCCTCACGTCATGCTAACTACTTGAAATCTACTCCGTTAACTTGAACACAAACATCGCAATTTCGGCTACTTGGAATACATTTCTACACTGACATTGCAGATGCACCACGAATACGGTCAAACGTGCGAGTAACCACCGATTTCGCCGAATGGGAAAAAAAGGATCGAGTGGATTAACAGCGAATATTATAAAAAGATGTCAAGAAGCACGTCAGTCAATCACCCTAGAATTTTTTGTACTGACTGTGTATTATTTGGCTCATAGCAACTGTGGTTGGCACAACAACAATGGTCGTAATGAGTGCAACACTACAACAGGCACTTTTGCTCTTTGACATTCTACTGCACTACAACGGAATATATTCCCTGTACCTAATATAACAAATGACTGGGCACAGCACCATTTTATTGTAGTGTCCAACGACGCTCATACAGTGTTTCCCACGACCAACACATACAGTGTAGACTGTAGAGCCTTTTAGCCAACACCTGCACTCTGGCGTCTAAACAAAATTTTTATAATCCATGTTAACCGAACATCGCAACATCTTTGTTATGTGCTACATGAAAGTAGGTTCTCGACCACAGGTTTTTTTCTGTAGCATTATTGTATCTGACAGAGTGGTTAGAAACAGTCTGAAAAGCTACTAAAGGCAGATTGTTCTCAGAAATAATTGACAGCAAAAAGTTCGATACCTTGCGTCGTTTTCTAATTAAGAGGTATTAAAGTTAATCACATCATTGCGCTCGCAAACTGAAGCTGCCAGTCTGATGCAATAAGTAGATCAAGACGCCTAAGACTGCTCCGCTTTGACTCAGGTTCTATCCTTACTAGCGTCCCATGACTGATTTGTGTATTTCTTTGTTGTTCGGTTTTAGGAAGCCAAACGAAGGACAATTTTGGTGACATCGTCTGTGGCGAGGCACTTGAATTAGCATGCGCAACGACCTGATTGGCTAACTTCAATGCTAATTATCTCGGCGCAAGGCATCTAATTTTTTCTTAATAGTTATTTCTCAGCACAACCTACCCTGCAAAACCCTTACAAGCTTTTCTGACTGTTTGTGACCACCCTGTATATGATGGAGGTTATCGGACGTTGGAGACTATGGATATAACATTTTTCGGTTAACTGGCCTACTCAACGGGTTTCCCAACTTTAATAGCGGTTCAGTACCTGAGACAAAATTGGCGGATCTATGTCGAATATGCCAAACCTGTATGTACGAACAATACAACCTGCTAAGACATTAATAAACTACAATAACCCTGTTTCGTCTCACAGGGGACATTAGATGTTGGTTCAGTGTTCTTCGATGACTCTCCCACTCCGTTTGGTCCAAGTATATTGATGGCTGCTGCTGTCTTGCTTCAGCTCAGGTATTTCAGCGATGTGTCAAACACTGAGAACGTAACTCCTTTCCAGTTGTTCTATCATCGCAACTCTTCATTATCGTCGTAATAGAGCTCCGATTCACCTCCGAAATGTTTCTCGATTACAGTGGCTATCTTTGCATTGTTTTTTGAAGAGCCACGTTCTGAGGAGAAACTTTTCGTATCTTTAACACAGAGGTTGTCAGTCATTCCTACGTTAAGCACTGATGATTCCGTCGCCATTAGGTGCCATTTCACTGTGCAGAAACGTGCTTTCAACCGCACTATAGTCTTCCGCCTTCTTACGGACACCGCTCTAGCTCTCGTATCTTTCCAAATCTCGTTCAGCTACTAGGCTCCGATGTGCGACCTCTGAACTAGTAGACAAAAACATAGAACCTCAAATAGGGACATCTGAAGATGGTAGATGACATTTGCGAAAATTGTACACAAAGAATTAGAATTATAAATTGGCTTTGGATCGGAAGACAGACTTTGTGAGGTTTGTCATGTAATGCTTGAAGCATTGTTTGGACTGAGATGAGCGGACTATAGCTCCCTTCCGCGTCGTATGGCCCCATGCGTTTCTCTTTGCTCTTCAAAATCTGGGAAGTCTGTGGTTCTACGGGAGAAGAGAGAGATTTGTTAGTTAACATGTCGCTATCGGTGGTAATCACAACTGATTGTGACTCGTGCCCATTCTTTATTCTGGCCCTCTATCCGTTTCTACATGAAATATATTAATTCCCAAATCTGCGATGGTGAGGAACAGCAGTGTGGGTTTACAAGTTCTAATGACTAGAGAGCAAGTTCGTTGGCTTAAATTCATACACGCGTTTGGAAAACTGGAACAATGTTAATAAATTAGTACTATATAAACTACCATTTAAGAGTTCAAAGTTACGAAAACACAAAAAATGCGTACAGGTCCTTCAGTTGAAGTACAGCGTACAGTGTACAGCGAAAAGAAGATAGATTTGTTACCCATCTACAGATGAAGTAACTTAGCATAACGGTAACTGCAGTGATGTTTTATATTTTACATCACGGGGGCATTTATTACAGTACTGTAGTACAGTTAAGTGATATGTTGTCGTCAGACCTTGGCTAAAAATTGTATCGTTATCACTATCTTTATTATGGCTGAAGGCAGGTGTAGTGCTACTCACATAGAGGAACTCTTTAGAGAGCCATATCCTGACGAGGACACACTTTCTAGACGGATATTTTCTCGTTTTCTGATGATCATTCGGGAAACGTCAAGTTTCGACTGAAGGCAACGCAATCGTTGCAGAAATCTCATATGAGAATCTCCAGCTGTCAAAGTTACTTTTCTCGCTTCTGAAGATAATCCACAACGCAGCTTGTACAACAGATTTTCATTCCTAAAACCAGTGTACGTAGCGTTCTAAGACGTCACCAGTTCCATCCCTATGTACACTTACGCTAACAATTGCATAGGAGTTATATCCAGAATTATGTACGTTTGTGTCACTGGCAAAACAGCATATTTTCGCCAGAGGGAACTGCTTCTCCATGTTATTTTTACCCATGAACGTTCCGTCTCAAACAAACGACATGTAAATACAGAGACGATGCATTACTGTTTCAGCGAAAACACACGATGCCTTAGACAGGTGGAACTTCATAGTCAATGGAGGATTCATATGTGATGTCCGATGCTTGGTTCTATAATTCTTGGCCCATAGTTCATCAATGCCAAGCTCATTCGAAGTCTTCCACATTTGAATGAAGTGCCGCTAAGAAGCAAAATGCTTCTGTGGTACCAACATGACGAACGTTTATGTGACATCCCCTCGAAAGGTCAGTGGAATTTGTATGTGCCGTCACGCCAGACTTGAGTTCAACACTACAAATTCCATCCAAGAAAACTGAGGGACACAGTACACTTACCGTATTTGTTGATGTAAAAGACGTCCCGGCGTTAAAGACGCACCTCACTTTTCTTTAGGGAAAAGCTTTTCAATACCTATACCGTACTGCAATGCAATTATAGCACACATGTGCACAGTACGTCAAATATCTTGGCAGTATAAGTAGGAAAGAGTGCTCACCTTTTAATTTTTATCCTCAAATCCGCAGAATTCATCCTCAGCGCTGAAGGCAGAAATACTTGAAGCCACCATGTCAGTATCTGAACCCTCATGCAATAAATTGCCCTCTGCACCGTTCGAGTACGTTACTGATTCCATCACATTAAACGATTTAATCACTGTTTCAGTTTTTATAGAGTCTCATGAAACTTTCACCCACTCACAAACTTCGGAAATGCTATATTCTTCCTCCTTCCCGACGGTGTATTTTCAAAACCTGTAGACTGTAATTATATATTCCACTCTTCCTCTGTGTGTCCCGTAAATTTTTTGTTGATGCCTACATCTAATGGTTGAAGTAAACTATTTAGCACTCCTGGAGGTACAGCTGAGTCGTCAATTCATTCAGACTGTTTTCAACGTCTTCTGTTCTGTTAGAATTAAGCTGATCCAACACTAACAGGAAAGGCTTCTTCGGTAGGCCTCCAGGTCGCCTAGACCAAATTTTATGTCCACAACTTCATCCCTCCTCTATCCACCCTGTCTTTATTGCGTAGATGTACATACGTACCTTCTGGGAATTGTTTGTTTCAAAAATCTAAAGTGGTGGCAATTTTGTCCCATCAGCACAGTAGGACAAAACGACTGTGTGATGAGACTTTTCGTGTCCTGAAATTTTAAAAATAACATTTTTTATGCAGTTGGTATCCTTAGTTCAGTTAGAAGTCGCATTAAACACTAGCTGAATCTCGTCCATATTTCAAATATTAGAACGTTCTGACTTTTCTCTTTTCCTTGAGTTAATCACAAATCTGTGAAATTCAATAATTTGTCCATCATACTCGGCAGGCTTCCTCTGTGATATTTTTGTCTTGGTCTGCATACAAAACCGATATCTTTTCATAAATCTTGAACACCATGATTTTGATCCAGTAAAATCAGCGATCCCTTTGACAGTGGATATTGCTTTCGTATGATGAATTATCATTTTCATAGAAACTGAAATTCCTGCTTGTTGGTTCTCTAAAATCCAAATACTGAATTCTGTTTCAGGTTTTGTCTATTTAACAATTAAATTTCTCAGATCATGTTTACAGCGAAGCGTATCGTATAAAACATATTCCTGATTTCTCCAAACTATTACAATTTTTTCAGTTGGAAATAGCCCGAAATGACTTTCTGGAGCCCTATTTCCATGTTGTTTAGCATATGGAACCACTTGCCGCTTAAATGTAATACAGTAGTATAGCAACGTCGTTTTTCAGCCATAATTTGCAAATAAAACACTATTCGTACGACACAAGTGGATCTTCACACAAAACACAATGATACCTGGTAGTTTAACAAACTATATGAAAACTTCTCCATCTGGGGAAGTTCGGCCGCCGAGTGCAAGTCTTATTTCAGTCGACGCCACATTGGGTGACTTGCATGCCAGAGCTGAGGATGAAATGGTGAGGAGGACAACACAACACCCAGTCCACGAGCGGAGAAAATCGCCAACCTGGCCGTGATGAATGTGCATCTACTGAACTCTATTCAGCTGTAATGCTCAGAGTTCTCAAGCAAGCCAACAGTGTATTGCCTTAACCCAAAAGAAACAAATTTTGAAAAAAATGAAGCTCATAGGTACCTCGCTTTACTTTCTTTATCAGCTTTTGGGCCTATTTCCGAAAGAAAAACATACGCCTTATACGCCGACAAATACGGTAGCTTAGTTCTTTATGATGCTGGGCCATCAACAAGTGACAGCGTGCAAGCTATTCAACGAAACATCATCGATATGGGCTTTCGGAGCCGAAGGTCCACTCGTGTACCCTTCCTGACTGCACGACAGGAAGCTTTACGCCTGGCCTATGCCCATCAAGACCAACATTGGACTGTTGATGACTGAGGACATGTTGCCTGGTCTCGTTTCAAACTGTATCCAATGGATGGACGTGTACGCATATAGAGACAACCTCATGAATCCATGGACCCTGCTGGTCAGCAGGGGACTGTTAAAGTTGGTGGACGATATGTAATGACCTAGGGCGTGTGCAGTTGGACCTATATGGGACCCCTCATACGTCTAGATACGACTTTGACATGTGACACTACGTAAGCATCCTGTCTGATCACCTGCATACATTCATGTCCGTTGTGCATTCCGACGGGCAACTCGAGCAGGACAATGCGACACCCCACACATCCAGAATGGCTACAGAGTGGCTTCAAGAACACTCTTCGGCTGTCCATCAAACTCCCCAGACATGAACATTATTGAGCTTATCTCGGATGCCTTGCAATATGCTGTCCAGAAGAGATCTGCACACCCCCCCCCCCTCCTTCCCTACGCCAATCCCCCATCCCACCCCACTCCACCGGACTACTACGGATTTATGGAGAGCCCTACAGGAGTCAGGGCGTCAGTTCCCTCCAGCACTACTTCAGACGTTAGTCGAGCCCATGCCACGTCGTTTTGAGGCAGTTCTGCGTCCTCTCTGGGGCCCTACTTGATATTAGCAGGTGTGTCAGTGTCATTTGCTCTTCAGTGTACGTGAATGCGTTGTGTCCATTCTGTCAGACAACTCCGAAAGACATCACGCAAAATCCGCAGCTGTGGTATATATTACGTAAATTACGTAAGGGTGGAGGGGAGGAGAGAGAGGACTAATGATACCAGCAGCATTGGGGCTTTACATGGAATCAGTACCGGACAGAGAGTCGAACTTACGATCTCCTGTTTACTAGGCAGTTGCATTAAGCACTGCGCCAATTGACCACAGGGTTTATCACTAGTGCGCGGACTATCTCGACAGGATACCTGGCCGACTCACACTCCCATCCAGCGCAACCTATCCGCAATCCCCGTCACTGTCCTCCATCTCCGCTTAGTTTCTTCCCACCGGAGGTCGAACATAAACGCGCATCCGCACTGAAGATTATATTCATTGCCCATCAATATAAATCATTTACTGATACATTGATCCTTGTCCACCATCTACGAAAGCTTGTAATATCATCACAAATCAACTTGTATATTCGTACAGACGTTCGGCGTAAAGATGTGTGTGTGTGTGTGTGTGTGTGTGTGTGTGTGTGAGAGAGAGAGAGAGAGAGAGAGAGAGAGAGAGAGAAAGAGAGAGAAAGAGAAAGAGAGAGAGAGAGAGAGGGAGGGAGGGAGAGAGTTTAAGGGGGAAAGCAAGCAAATTCAGCACGCTGGAACATGTACTGCACTGTATCATCCTGAAATTGCAATCAGCAATTGTAAAATGCACGAGTTAGGCAATCAAAGCGAAGCTGATTTAGCTTTGCAAATGTAGCGAGTGAGGCGGCCGGCTGCCTAAGACCGGCCCCAGCAGGATCCGGTGCTAAACGGCCGGCTGGAGGTTGGCATTCGCACAGCCAGCTAGCGCGGTATGGCACGGCGAGGTACGCGACCGCGTTTGTCGAACCGACGGGCTCGGCGCGTCATAATTACTCCGCCGTGACGCACTCACATATGCATGAGGTCGCGGCCCGCTCTGACGTTTTAATCAGGAGCTGCACTGAAAGCCAGCGCTCGGCGTGTGTGGGTGTGCGCGAGAGCACTTCACCAGCCGGTGTCGCAGTTTCTATAAAACTACGCAGCCCCTGCTGCATTCAGCGTGGGTTTGAAAGTAGCACTGTGTGTACCTGTCTTCTTTATAAACACAGAACGGGCAGCAGCTTAGATACACCTGCTCTGGCGACCCTCACAAGTTTATCTTTTCCCTTTCCTGTTCCGTACACTAAAACAACAACGTATACCAATGTTCTACACTGCCATTAAATTTTACCTTTTGCAGTATATCATTTCCTGGTTGCACCCATGTGTTTTCCCTGCTTCTCTTCAGGTTTCTTGTATGCAGGGAAGGTGGTTTTCTCCAGAACAGGTAGCCGCTACGTAATCCTTTTAAAAGGGTTGTGGAAGAGACCTATGAAGCCGACTGAAGGGTCTGTGATTTTCGCAGCATTGCAGGTGTTTCCTAAAATCTGCTGGAGAACAAACTCTTGGAAAGCGCTGGCAACAAGCACCAGCAGTGCTATTGACTAAAGTCTATCCGAACAAGTCTCGGAAGGCCCAACCGCCACGTCATGAGATACGGATATGGAGGAGGCGTGGGGGCGTGGGGCCAGCACGTCGCTGTCCCGGCCGTGTTTCGTGCACTCAGTCGAGTAGCTCCTCCATTGGCATCACGAGGCTGAGTGCACCTCAGTAGGTCAACAGCGAATGGTAGTCCGTTTGTTTACCTGTCGAAGTGCCAAACACGCGTGACGGTGGTCAGCTTCGGTGATTTAGACGGGAAATGGTGTATCAAAAGCAGCAGGGCTGTTAACGAATTTTATTATCAACCAGTGGTAAATGAGCAACGAAACTGCCTTCTTGCATGTACAGAAAGGAGCAGTTGGGAGCTCGCACTATACCGGGGCGTCCATCAGCACTCTTCCTGAATGGCACAGTCGTGATTTCTCGTCGTGATATGTGCTGGCATTATGGGATGTTAGATTCCCACGCATAATAGATGGCATTAGCTTCCATTCTACAGTTCATGTTTTACCCAGTTCCTACCGCTCAATTCAGATGATAAATGTTGACCAGTATGTTACGCTCGATTACGAAATGGCCAAGCGCAATGATGTCAGCACAGAACTCTGAGTTAGCCGGGTGGCCGAGCGGTTCTAGGCGCTACAGTCTGGAACGGCGCGACCGCTACGGTCGCAGGTTCGAATCCTGCCTGGGGCATGGATGTGTGTGATGTCCTTAGGTTAGTTAGGTTTAAGTGGTTCTAAGTTCTAGGGAACTGATGACCTCCTTTGTTAAGTCACATAGTGCTCAGAGCCATTTGAACCATTTGAACAGATCTCGGAAGGCCCAACGGAACCTACCGCCCGCCATGTCATCCTCAGCCGACTGACTTTATCGGATACAGGTATAGAGGGCCGTGGGTCAGCAATCCACACCCACTGTGTTTTCGTGACTTAGGGCGATCTGCACAGCCAAGTAGCACCTCAGTTGGCATCACGAGACTTGACGCACCCCGGTAGGTATGGCGCGTGCATGTAAACCCTTATGCTGACACCGCAACTGGAGGCGACGATTGTGTGCTCCGGGGCGGCAGCTTGCTGCGACAACAAAACAGTGTCTGGCAGCGGGCGTGGCCGTCTGCACCTCGTCAGCCAGCGAGCTTACGGCTATACTCATATGTGCTGGAAACAGTCCTGGAGGCTGCCAGTGGCATGCAGACACGCTCCATTGAACAAGGGACCATTGGAGACTGACTTAAGTTTCAGGGGATGGCACCAAGAGTCTGACCTCAGCTCTTCGCTACGAGCTACAAGTGTGGAATCATCCGGACTGGCTGACAGCTCACAACCAGCGGCTTCGCCTACTTGACGATGCTACCCGATGCAGCTGTAGCTGTTTGCGAAACATTTTATCGAGGATTAGCGCCAGTGAAAGAGCGAATTCCAGAGGCACTGTACTTCGTAATGCTACGCCAACATTATTTTAGCATCCAGCTGAAGAATTTCATATGTAGATGGCCTGCACTCCCCTCGGATGGCTGTGATGACTTGCCTGAGGCCTACGCAATTAGTTAAGATATTTGACTTTTTCTGCTTGTGAGTAAAGTAGTGTTATAGTGCTTAAATGTTCCAGGTGGCCCACTCACCGTGTCCTCTGTTGCGATCAGTTAATCCCGGATACCACAGGCTCCGAAAGGTTTAATTACTTTTCAATACATTATGGGAGAGGCAGTGATCAATGTCTTACAAATATTTACTATTAAAAACAGTCTTGATCACGATTTATTTATCCAGGTGACCGGTTTCGACCACTACTGTGGTCATTTTTAGACCATTGAGTAGGAACCTCTTTCTGTGCAGAACAGTGAAGGGGTCTCCAAACCAACAGAGAGCATACCCTGCTAAAACTAAGACCACCTCTTGAAAACAAACACTTTACGCGTGTAACTTGTCCTACAGCTCGTTGCTAGACAAATTTTGCTGTTGGAGGGGTGCCAGGTTCGAGTCTTGGTCTCGAGATATGTATCTGCGTAGAAGCATGATTGTCCCTGTCCAAAACAATATGCACAAGTGTCAAAGCATACTCATTATCCGTTTCAAGACATATCGATATATGACAGTTCGTTTATTAACAATACATAATTCACCAATTCGTGCTCCACAATTCGCAGTATTACATAAATGTTATCTTACCTTTGACTGCAACAAAGAACAATGAATATAATGAATATCATAAATGATTTCCTCTAACCCCGTGGTATAGACTCACAGACCTTTATAGCTGCATTATTCATAATACAAATTTTCAAATGCATGTCCGCCTTGTTGGACGCATTGTTGTAAGCGCCTCACGTTATTAACATGGACACCTCTTAACATTTCTGCAAATACTAAAGCGCAAGTATGACGTATTCTTTCCGTTTCATAAACCCCCTTGTTTTGATATAACCCTATAAGAAACAATCGAAGAGCGTCAAATCAGGCGATCTCACTGGCCATCGAATGCAATCATCTATCCACCCTTCGGAGTACACATCGTTGAGATATTCCCTAATCCGTCTACAATAATATGATGGTGCACCAATGTGCTGAAACCAGTGCTTCACAGAGCTAACTGAACTGGGATGTCTTCTAGGAGATGCCCAAGATTCAGGTCATTGTGTAGGAATTGCAAATACAGCCGACCAGTTAGTCTGAGAGCCAAATATAGTGGTTCAGTGGTGCAATCTGGTAGAATGCCGCACCATACATAAACACCCCAGTGTCCTTGTATGTGAGGTGGTCGTAAGGATTTTCAGGCGTCCAGTAATATAGATGTTATCTATTGACAGAGGCGTAATTGGCAGCATAGCAGTTATCTCCCCATAAAATCTACCTGATGAAATCCGGATATTTACAGACGTCTACAGAACTATAAACGATTTTCATAATCTTTTCCATGTAGCTGTTGGTGAAAGTGCGGGTTAAAGGCATGCCATTATCGCTCCTCCAGAATCGATTGTATCGGAATTCTCGATATCCCCCGGTCCGCTGAAGCTCTTCTTTGTCCTAATTGCGATGGGAAATAGGTATTACTGGGCAAGATCTAGTAACTTTCATAATATTAATAATAATAGTATTATCATTGTTATTATTATAGGTAGAAATAATACTGCAACGTAAATGCAACAGCAGGATAACACTTTGGTTTATGCTACATTGAACGTACTTATTATTTTCATTTAAGCTATGCTTACCGTGCTCCAAAATTTTCGGTAAGGTTCTTCCCACGACACGTTGTACCTGGAAAGCTCCCTCGGTTCTTAACTGCATCTCTGTGCGTCTAAAAACATGCGCAAAAGATGTCGTTCTTAAAAAGGTTGTGCGGTGCGTCTCCCCATAGATCAGTGTAAAATATCGGTGTAATCTTCGCTGGAGTACACTGCAGTTGTCACCTGTTCGACTGCAAGCCGTGAATCGAATTACAAAGAGAAGGCCATACGACCTTACCAGAGCGGTGCCAGGAGGAAAACGCACGCAGATGGCCGCATAGCTCAGTGGAGGTTCGCTTGGACGTATAATTCCCCTTTGGACAGCAGTGATGAGGTAACACTTTTTGCCATAAGGAATGTGGGAAACATAAAACTGCAGAGGACGATTTGCATTGGCCGCCTGGGTATATATGTGCTGGTAGGCCCACATATCACAGATTTAACACGCAGTTTGTAATTTTTTTAAGTTAATTGCAAAGTAGCATGCTTATCTTGTCTGATTGACAGGATATATTCCTTTCTTTATTTCTAAAGTACTTGCAAGATCGCTTTGTATAGTGATGAGGATGTACCAGGAGGAAAGCATGCAGCTTTCAAAATGGACTGTTTTCAACTTCAATTGAGAGTTTATTAGGGATCACAGAAAACCTTTCTGGAGGTTCAGGAACAAGAAATTTTGGTCATTAGTTACCAGCTAAAATGCTCCTATTGGGGCAAAAAACAATGGGGATATGTTTCCGTTTATTTAAAAGCCTCTGACTGAAAAGTGAGGTACCAGCTGCCTCATTCTAGCTTCCTCAGCAACATTAAAAATTTTCCCAAATTGTTTGGCATGTTAACATATTCGCACATTTTTAAACGTGCATCTCATCTCAAACCCCTACAGTTTCCCCTAACTGTAGCTCACTACCACCCACTAGTCCGCAGTGTAAGTTTCTCATACCCACCCACTCCCAGCTGCTCTTTCTCACTCATTCATTCAGCCCCACACATCATCATCTGCGCCTCTCTGTCACTGTCGCGTGTGCCCCAGCCACAGTCCCCTTTCTTCTGTCCCATTACTATAGTCTCCTTCTTGCTCTCTCTTACTTCTAATATCTCATTCCTTTTTTCCTACTGCTGCTGTCTCATTTCGCTGTCACTGTCTCTCTCTTCCCCACTCTCACTGACTTCTACATTTTCTTCATCCTAGTCCTCCCCCCCCCCTCCCCCTCGCGGCACTGTCTCCTTCATCTTTTCCCCAGCACTGTTCTGTCACTGTGAACTATACGTTCCACTGCCACTGTGTCCCTCTCTTCCTCTCATACTGCCATTGTCTCCTTCGCTCTTTAAACATCACAGCCACTGTCCACTACCTCAAGTATTTATTACCTTTCCGTCTCTTTGTCACTGTCTTTTTCTATTTCAGCATAGAAAACGCGAATATGTTCGTATGCCAAATTTTTTGGAAAAGTTTTTAAAGCTGCTGAACTAGGTAGAACCAAACAGCTGGTTCCCCACTTTTCAGTCAGAATATTTTAAACAAACAAGAGCATATTCACATCTTTTGTGATCCGATAGGAGCATTTTTCCACTGATTTCCTCCTTTTTCCTGCCGCAACAGCACAAGTAACGCGTATGAAAAGAATTTTTTTGTCAGGAGAGCTTTTACGTGCAACATGGGGTTCCTAGATGACAACGGAGACATTTTACAACATATTTCTTCGTGCTACGTCATTTTATAAACTACGTTTTCGACTCACACAGGATTTTTCGTACTTGCTTTGCAAGTAGGGTAGCTCTGAACGTCTGTATCTCGGAAATCAGTAAAGAAATGAAGAAAATATCGTAGGTTGTTCGAAATCTAAGTCCGGAATACATTCTATAAATCAAAGCCATTTGCTGTGCAAAGTAGCCTTTTGATCCACGGCTGCGTTTTGGTAAGGAAATACAAGTTTTTCTGGTGTTTCTCGATAACGGATAAAGAATTTTGAAAACGGCGGTATCGTATCGATCTTCTAGATAAATGCCTAGAGAATATATCCTCAGAAATTGAGCAATTTTCTGCCGTTATTTTTTATTTAGATTTTGCCTCATTCCAAGTTTAACCTGTATGACTAGAAAACTTTGAACACATGTGTCTTTGAAACGCATAAAGACATCAAAAAAATTTCAAGACTCTTCGAAATCGGGATTTTAGGAAAATACCGTAAAAATTTCAGCCATTTTTTGTGTATAGCCGCCATGAAATCCTCGGCTGGGTGTAGGTCCGTTGGTGACGGCAAAAATACAGTAAAAAAACCATTTTTGTGATGTTTTCCAAGAAATCAACCATGTACTAATGGTGCCTGCATAAGTCCCATCAAGTACATCGTAGACCACGTCAAATGCGAAAAGAACCAACCTCTTTGCTTCATTTGCCTGAGCAGGAGGAAGTGTGTAATACCCATACTTTAGCCCTATACTGAAAGATAATGACTCTGAGAGGATACTTCTGTTGGTTATGCAAATTTTCCCTTGCACAAGGGCTATCCAAAACACTTTACCCTGCATTTTATCACCAACAGAACCCGAGATATGAACACCGGAAAATCTCGTTTATATGCGCGGCTTCCTGGAACATATTAATTACTCATGCTGTCGCATGCATACCAATAGGACTCACTGCAAATAGTATGTTAGAGTTCCATAGAAAAGTAGCTCATTAGTTTCGTCGGTGGATTACCTACAAAGGAAGATCGAATGGCAGTAACAGTGGACAAACTCTGTGTAAGTGTGCAGTTCAGTTTTCGCCCCTGTCTCCCATATTACATTCTAAACCGAGAACTGTGACTCTTCCATGAACCAAGTACCCCTTAATTGTAAATAAAGTAAAATTTACATGGAGTGTTAGAAAGTTTACGAGACATCGTTATATGTTCGTGTTAATAGTACGTTACCTGTTGGAGATGTATCACAGCTCTCCTAAAGAATTTCGAAAAGCGTCACAACACAACCAACCAATTATAAACTTTCTACAGAATTTTACACCTCCGTAGCGAAGAGGTACTGTTACCGCCTACCACGCAAGAGGGCCCGGGTACGATTCCCGGCAGGGGACTGGGTGTTGTGTGTCCATCACCATTGACACGGAAGTCGCTGAAGTAGTGTCAACTAAGAAGGCTTGCAATACGGCGGCCGAAACCCGAAGGGATATCCTGGCGAATAAGTGCCATAGGATCATTTCATTTTTCTACAGAACTGGAGCCCAACATCTGTTCGTATCTGTAAACGTACATGTCATGCTGTCAATCACGTAACCATTTGTACTGTGAGAATATCAACACAGTCAGCCATTGCTGCCAACTGTTTCTGCTTAGAAACCGATATTTACTTAACCAAGTTCAATTGTGGGTAATGGCTGAAATTCGAAAACTATAATCAGTACGTGAATTCGAATGCCACTTTCGAATTTACAGGTACCATATTAAATAAGTTTATCACATTTCGTTCCCATTACGTTATGTGTTTTGAGCAGCGTAATCAAATCCATAATACATCAAAACAGCATCACTTAAAAGTAAATTAAGTGACCGTTTACACACAGACCCGAACAATTACAACGAAGAAAATTGCTTGTTGACTCACGAGTAGCATAGGTTCTGGTTAGAGGCTTGAAATACGTTATTACAGTACTGCAAGCGGCGTTAACTTAACAACGCTACAATTTCATAACAAAACGTGATATAAGAAAATAAGACAAGAACGGACTTTTTTGTCTGAGCGTTGCAGAGCAGCAAGAAACCGCTAAATGATTTCAGTGGTATTTTGCGCAAGTAGGCACAATACCTAGAGTACGATGATGGTTTCGTGTCTGTACTACACAAGTCTCATTTCTAGTGTGTGCAGCATTGGAAACTGTTAGCGAAATGTCACATACCGTTACAGGTTGAAAGTAAAAGTGCACTAGAAGGGAACCTAACATTAAAACTAATGTAAATTTGTAACACAATAGTTTTGTTAAGCGAAATATTGATGCAATACTGCCGGACAGTATTTAAAATGAAAAATCAAATAGATAAATAAAAGTAGAAACTTGCCGGCCCAAACAGTACTTTTTTTTTTTTTTTTTTTTTAGCTGAATGAGACTGTTTCTCGCGGAGCACCCAGCCCTTGTGAGGCCAGTTGAGGAGCTGCTTGGCTGAGCAGTAACGAAAATTGACAACTGCCGGGGGGGGGGGGGGGGGGGGGGGGAGCTGTTGACGCATAAGGTCTGAGGATGACAAGGCGACTGGTAGGTACCTTTGGACCTTCGATGCCTGTTCGGTTGGTGTTTGCTTTTCGATGACACCGTTTATTGAACCAGAACACGGTCATAATTAGCTTTCCGACACCATGTGGAGAAGACTACTAATTTCATAGGTATTTCGAAATGTAAATTCTTCTAATGGTTCACTACACGATCAAGAATAAGTTTTGCTAACAGCTTGTACTTTTCAACAAAGCCTTTTTACTGTCGGCACTGAAATTATAATCACAGCCATGTCGTTGATGTTACCTCTCTACGTACTAAAAACCTATCGAGTGTAATTCAGTCGATGAGACACTTTTAGGTCGTAGGGTGTATCTGATTTGATTTCAGCTGTCGTAAGCCTTGTCGTGAGTGGAGAGTCATTTCAGGAGCAGACGTAGGCTGTGAAGTTTCAGGTCGTCTCTCAGGGATACTGCAAGGGTTCGAGCAATGTGCGACGGAGGGTGAATGGTATCAGGCACCGAATGCTGCCAGGAATGAGTTTTCGGCCAAGTGAAGTACTATTTGTCTTTTCATGGGACTACGCTTTAAACGATAATAGCGTGACAACCTTCAGACACACATCTCTATCTCCCGAAACAGAAGTTTAAATACAGCGGTTAGAAAAAATGAGGATAGTGCACTTCCTTCGCTTTTAATGCAGTTAGTTAACGTGTCCACATAGTGTCTCTCTGCACGCTTCCACGCTGCTATAGGGCACGTTACATCACGGGACTTTTTCCCTAGCTGTCTCTTACGTTAGTCACGGAGAATAACGACTAGAGAAATTTCCGGTATGTCTTTCATGTCGCGCTCGAACAAATTCTGCTCCAGAGCGCTGACAGGTGCACTTCTAGCTTCTTTCGCCGAACAACGGCGACAACTGCCTGGCGAAAGTTACGTAATGCCTTCCAGGCGACTATTTGAACTTCCACTTTGCTGATATCCACGCAGTAAGGCAAATTGAGCGGAAAGCCTTTATCGCTTAACCAAACGTATGATGTCATAAATTTCTTCCAAACGGTCGGTAGGAAAAAGGTCTTACAATGCAGAACGACGTATGTAGTGCAAAAATTATTCATTCTGCAATAACAAAGACTGTCATTAATTTATTAACACATTTATGGTTAAAGTATTACGTTTAACGTCTATTTAGGGTCAAGTACGAAACAATTACATCCTCCCGCCTGTATTTAGGTAATCAAGTCTGTTATCCTGGATAACCCTGGATCTTCTGTTTAGTGACTATAAATACACATACCTATATAACTGTGAATTAGCTTGAGTACATGTGAAAATCGGTACATATACATCTGCATTGCGTAAGTCACCTCATGGTATGTGAGGGAGGGTACTTTGTGTGCCACAGTCATTTTCCCCCTTTATTGTTCCAGTCGCATATGCTACGCAGGAAGGACAACAGTTCATGTTCTGTTATCGAGATACACATTGCGGGAAGAATTATATTGATTGACTGTTCTAGAAACGTTCGCTCTTTAAATTTCGACAGTTAACCACACCTTCATGCAGAAACTCTCTCTCGCAGCGTCTGCCACAATAGTTGGCTGAGCACCACGCAATATGCAGTCACGCTTGCTAAATGACCCTGAATGGAAACGCAGTGGTCTTCATTGGATCTTTTCGGTTTCGAAGCTTATTCCATTCTATGGTAGGCTGATTGGTACAACAACAGATTCTCGTAATTACACGTGGATGTAAAGAGAGAGTCAAGGTTACAAAGCTATTTTTGTTATGAATAACGCGTTTCACCTGATTAAGGCCTGCTCAGATTCCTAAAAGGCTATCAAAACAATGCCACTAATAGGATGACGTTTAACACATCAATCTTCTGACTGGTTTGATGTGGCCCACCACGAATTCCTCTCCTGGCCACCCTCTTCGTCTTAGAGCAGCAATTGCAAACTACGTCCTCAATTATTTCCTGGGCGTACTCCGATCTCTGTGTTCCGCTACAGTTTTCACCGTCAACAGCACCCTCTAGCACTAAAGAAATTATTCCCTCTTGTCTTAACGGATGTCCTATCGTCCTGACACTATTTCTTTTGTACTGTTTTCCATATGCTCAGTTCCTCGCTGATTCTCTGGAGAACCTTCTTATTCTTTATCTTAATTAGGACGTCTAATTTTCAACATACCTCTGTAGCAACACATGTAAATCAATTCTCTTCTGTCCCGGTTTTCCGACAGTCCACGTCTCATTACCTTACAACTGTGCTCCAAACGTACATTCCCATAAATTTCTTCCTCAAATTAAGGCCTATGTTTGATACTAGTAAACTTCTCTTGGCCTTGAATGCCCTTATTGTCAGTACAAATCTATTTTTTTATGTGTACCTGACCCATCCATCGTGGGTTATTTTGATGCCTAGGTAGCAGAATTCGTCTACATCATGACCCCTAATACAGATCTTAAGTTTCTCGCTGTCCTCATTTCTGCTAGTTCTTTTTACTTTCGTCTTTCTCGATTTACTCTCAATCCATATTTTGTACTCATTAGATTGATCATTTCATTCAACATATCATGCGATTCTACTTCACTTTCACCCAGGATAGCAATGTCATCAGCGAACTGTATCACTGATGTCCTTTCACCTTGAGTTTTAATTCCACTACTGAACCTTTCTTTTGTTTCCATAATTGCTTCTTCGATCTACAGATTGAACAGTAGGGAGGAAAGACTACATCCCTACCTTAACCCGTTTTTAAGCCTAGCGGTTCGCTTCTGGCAGTCGACTCTCATTATTACCTATTGGATCTTGTTCATATCGTACGTTACCTGTCTCTCCCTATAGCTTACCCCTATTTTTTTCTCAGAATTTCGAACATCTTACACCGTTTGACATTGTTGAACGCTTTTTTCCAGATCGGCAGATCCTATGAATGAGTCTTCGTTCTTCTTTAGTCTTGCTTTCATTATCCATCGCAACGTGAGCATTGCCTCTCTGGTGCCTTTACTTTTCCTGAAACCAAACTGATCGTCATCCAAGACATTCTCAATTTTCTTTTCCATTCTTCCGTGTATTATTCTTGTCATCAACTTCGATGCATATGCTGTTAAGCTGATTTTGAAATAATTCTCGCACTTGTCAGCTCCTGTAGGCTTTGGAATTGTGTGGATGATATCTTTCCGAAAATCAGATACCATGTCGTCAGTCTCACACCCTCGTGAATAGTCGTTTAGTAGCCTTTTTCCCCAATGACTTCAGAAATTCTGATGGAATGTTATCTACCCCCTTCTGCCTTATTTGATCGTAAGTCCTCCGGAGCTCTCTTAAATTCTGATTCTAATACTGGCTCCCCTATCTCTTCTAAATCGACTCCTGCTTCCCCTTCTATTATATCAGACAAATCATCCCCCTCATAGAAGCCTTCAATGTACTCTTTACACCTGCCCTCTATCTCTTTTGCATCTAGCACTGTAATTCCCGTTGCATATTTAATGTTACCACCCTTAGTTTTAATGTCACTAAAGGTTTTGACTTTCCTGTATGTTGAGTCCTTCCAACATTCATTTTTTAGATTTCATCTCATTTTCCATGAAGTCATTTCGTCTTACCTTTCCCGCACTTCCTGTTTATTTCATTCCTCAGCGACTTGTATTTCTGTATTCCTAAATTTCCCTGAACATTTGTGTACTTCCATCTTTCAGCGACCAATTGAAATATTTCTTCTGTTAACCACCGTAAGTTCGCAGTTACTTTCTTTAGTTAATTTCTTTGTGTTTGTGTTTTCCTTTCCAACTTCTGTCATTGCCCTTTTGAGAGACGTCCATTCCCCTTCAACTGTACTGCCTACTGAGCTATTCCTTGTTGTTGTATCCATAGTCTTAGAGAACTTAGTGCGTGTCTCGTCATCCGTTAGTATTTCTGTGTCCCACTTCTTTGTGTATTGATTCTTCCTGCACTAACGTCCGCAAATCGAGCGCAATGGCTATAGGTGCGGATCTTCCTGCGGGATAACGTTGCTCCTTTGCGTGTAGTTAATAGTATCCGATGCTTTTGACTCGATTTCGCAAGTGATCTGCGGCGGACAATTGCCCTCAACTGCCGGTGCCTACTTTTCCAACTACGAGCTAAGATCTTAGGTCACCGTTTACAAGTACTAGTTCTTCTGCAACGGACAAAAAATGTAACTGTATCTTTGGCGTCACATATCTTCCATTTGCACCTGTAGTCTATGGTTAGCGTCGAGTTCGAAACCCGTCACTGTTTAAATTTCGGTTAATAATCAGCATTGGTGGTCGAAGAATTCCGGTATAAGAAGTCAGCCACATTCTGCCTATGGTCTTGTCAAAAACGGAGGAGCGGACACAGGTTCAGGTCTCCCTCTTGTCCTAGAAGTGTGAAACTGCCACTAAAGGCGGTAGAACAGCAATGATCAATGGAATGAGGATATAGAAGACAATGGAATCCAGTGCGTTAAAAACACGTAACGTGTATCCACAGGACGTGTGGCCTGTAGCTGACAACGTGCTATGATGATCTCTCCATTGGCGAAAGATTCCAGAATAGACTCTCTTTGGGATCTCCGGGAGGAGACTGCCAAGGGGATATGACCATGAGGAAAAGATTAAATAATCAACGAAAGAATAACGTTCCACGAGTCTAGGCGTGAATATCAGAAATTTGAATGTGGTAGGGAAACTAGAATATCTCAAATGGAAATACTGAAAGGCTCAATCTAGATATAGTAGGGGTCAGTGAAGTGAAATGGGAGGAAGACAAGGATTGCTGATGAGACTAGTATAGGGTAATATCAAAAGCAACAGAAAATTGTATAATGGGAGCAGAATTCGTTATGAATAGGAAGGATTATTATCAGAATCGACAGCATACCAACACCGACAACGATAGTTCAGGTATACATACCGACGTCGCAAGCTGAAGATGAAGAGATAGAGGAAGTATAAGTGGATATTGAATTCAGTGCATAAAATGAGATGAAAATTTACGAGTAATGGGGGACTGAAACCACAAGGTATAGTTGGCAAACTCCTTGAAATACGGGAAGATGAAGATCTCAGCTATGCTACAGGAAGATCAAGGAGAGATTTTAAAATCAGATAATGGATTGTAGGGCGTATTCAGGAGCATACACAGACTCAGATCACAATTTGTGGTAAGGTCTCATGGTCGTCGGTCCCTAAGCCTACACACTACTTAATCTAATTTACGCTGAGGACGACACTCACACCCATGCCTCCGACGGCGTGGGGGGTGGGGGGGGGGGGCTATAGGGGCCGCGATGACGGGAGAAAGCACAAAAATGTTCTGGGAAACAGGATTACAGAAATACAAGTCGCGGACGAATAAAATAAATAGGAAGAGCCGGGAAGATAAGGCGAAATTGTAGCGTGAAAAATGTGAAGACATATAAAAAGAAATGATTTTTGGAAGGACAGATTCAACATACAAGGAAGTCAAAACAACCTTCGCTGACATTAAAAGCAAAGGTGTTTGTGGTGGTTCTTTATATGTTGGTATTTGTGTTGGAGTTAGTGTCATTTACGTCGGCGACTCAGTTGCGGTACTTCTCAGTTAGTTTGCCCGTCACAATGTTTTTATATTAAAAGACACCAGCAAGAGCGAATATTCAAGGTGTCCCACTGTGGTTTTTATTAATGAAATTGGCTTTTCCCTATTTGTCATTTCATTACTTTTATTGTTGGAAAGGAAATAATGAGTAATCTTCTACATTTACATTTATTTTTATTTGTCAGTATATTTACGACGTCTCTGGGTCATTATCATCAAATACAATGGCGCTGACCTCTGCATCGATGTTCCCCTATAAAATTTGCGTAAAGACATTAATTTTACAGCTTCATGAATTAGCAGCTCGAACATATAAAGTTTTACTATATTTTTAAGTAATACTTGATTATATTTAGGCTAAATATTACATGAAACTTACACGTTTTCGAGCCTCGTCACAAAATGGCTTCTTACACTACGCAGAAACAAAAGGGAAGAGAGAAGGATCTTTTTGCAAAAGAACAGAGATTACAATTACATTCGCAGATCATATTAATTGATTACAGAGTCTTTGTTATTTTTCTGCTATAATATTTATTTCGTTGCGACGTCAGTTTTGGTATATTTGCGAAGTTATTCAACATCATTTTTTTCATGTTATGTGGCGTACAGCCATATTGTAACATTAAAGAGTGCAACGGGAATTCCATTGTTAAATGCAGAGGAGAAAGCGATCCAGTGGAAGGAATACATTGAAAGCCCCGATGAGGGGAAGATATGACCGATGTGACAGAAGAAGAAATAGGAGTCGATTTAGAAGAGGTAGGTGAACAAGTAATAGAATCAGGATTTAAGAGATCTTTGGAGGACTCCAGATTTACTAAGGCAGAAAGGATGGATAACATTCCATCATAATTTCTAAAATCATTGGGAAAATGCAACAAAACGACTATTTACGTTGATATGTACACTGTATGACTCTGGCCACATACCATCCGACTTTCGGGAAAACATCGTCCACACGATCCGAAGACTGGCAAGGGTGACTAGTGTTACAATTATCGCTCAATCAGCTTAACATCATATGTATCCCAGTTGCTGACAAGAATAATAGGCAGAAGAACGGAAAAGAAAATTTAGAATGTGTTAGATGATGATCAGTTTGGCTTTAGGAAAAGTATGGACACCACAGCAGCAATTCTGGCGTTGCGGTTGATAATGGAAGCAAGATATGATATGTCGCCCTGAAAAAAGGCGTTCGACAATGCAAAATGGTGCAAGATGTTCGAAATTCTGAGAAAAATAGGAGTATGCTGCATGGAGATACGGATAATATACCGTATGTACAAGAGCAAAGAGGGAATAATAAGAGTGGATGACCAAGATGGAAGTGCTCGGTTCAAAAAGGGCGTAAGACAGGGATGTAGTCTTTCGCCCGTTCTGATCCATCTGTTCATCGAAGTAGCAATGCTGGAAATAAAGGAAAGGTTCAGGAGTGGAATTAAAATTCAAGGTGAAAGGATACCAATGATACGATTCTCTGATGACATTGCTGTCCTGACTGAAAGTGACGAAGAATACAGGATCTCCTGAATTGAATGCACAATCTGATGGGTGTAGAATATGGATTGAGAGTAAATCGAAAATAGACGAAAGTAATGAAAAGTAGATGAAATGAGAAGAACGAGAAAATGTACATCAGGATTGATGGTCACGAAGTAGATGAAGTTACGTAATTGTACTACCTAGGCAGCAAATCATCCAATGAGGGAGGGAGGAAGGAAAACATCAAAAGCAGGCTAGCACTATCAAGAAGGGCATTCCTAGCCAAGAGAAGGCTACTAGTTTAAACATAGGCTTTAGTTTGAGGAAGAAATTTCTCAGGGTGTGCGTTGTTCATTGTATAGCAGAGAAACATGGACCGTGGGAAAATTGGAACAGAAGAGAATCAAAGCATTTGAGATATGATGCTCCAAACGAATGTTGAAAATTAGGTGTAGTGATAAGGAAATGAGTGGGGAGATTGGAGAGAGAAGAAATATGTGGAAAATATTGACAAGGTAAAGGGCAGGATGATAGGACATCCGTTAACACATCAGGGAATGACATCCATCGCACTAGAGGGAGTTGTTGAGGACAAAAACTGTAGAGGAAGACAGAGATTGGAGTACGTCCAGCAAGTAATTCAGGACGTACGTAAGTTGCAAGTGCTACTCAGAGATGAAGAGGATGGCAGAGGAGAGGAGTTCGTGGCGGGCCACATCAAACCAGGCAGAAGACTGATGACCAAAAAAAAAAACAGATCCACGAATTGGCACAGACGTTTCCTATTCCACCAATGATGGCCTGCCGCATGCTAGCGACATTGGATTCATTCATCTGCTACGGCCTGATGTTCAAGAAAAGGTACGAAACCCTCAGCCGCTGTCAGTGCAACGGTGGTTTGTATCGTGTGCCTGACAAAGCAGTAGCCCATTTCATTGGCTCTCACATGGCGTTGTGGGCGCCGTTGCCCTGTGTGCCTTACCAGGCTACTTCTGGAGGCCTTTCGACAATATTTTTTCTCAGCACTTATTCAGCTTCCAAAAGTCCTGCCGCCTTTCTTTACTACGTCCGTTCTGTGATACTGCCAGCGCAGTTCACTTCCACGAAGGAGATCTATGGTTTCCTACAGCAGCACAGGTCACTGAATGTGGTTGAAGGGAAGCATCCCCACGTCAGCTTTGTGCCGTTTGGCGGCCGGTGTGCACTCCTTACCTTGATAGTGACGTCCAATGTCTGCGTGGTAACTTACTGTCAATGGGAAACAAGTAAGCCAACCAGGTATTCACAGGATTCAACTCGCAGACTCCCTTTTATGTGTCGCCTGTGATAGTTTGGGCACAGACGAACACCGCCTGGTGTGCAGTTCCGCAAGAGATGTCTGGTTCTTGATACGACTGATGTTGTCCCTACTTACCTGTACGACTCCTCATCGAATACCTACTTAGCTGCTCCTTTTTCTGGACGCGGGGTAGTTTCTGCAAGCGAAGACGAACTCTGTGAAGTATATTTGCAGACACGCAGCTCACTACTTGTTTGCTGATGGCGAGAATAATATCCTTGATCTTTGGCAGTTCCTTAATGAACACCACTGTACAGTTGTACACAACCGAAAATACAATTTTTCTCCAATTTCCTTTGCAGTGTCTTCCTTAACCCACCCTAGGATTGGTGTTTTCCTGTTATGAAGAGTTCATCCCCGCCTCTTCCACACTTAGAACCGATATATTCTCTAATCATCAGAACGTTCTTCTTGGAAAAACTATACGTCGATAGTCTGAATGAGTCTGACGTCTTTCTGCTCTCTCCTCCTCGCGACGCCGGTTTCCTGCTATTCTCAATGGTATTAATAAATACAAGTGAATATAAAAAGAACGAAAAGGAAAATAAATACACTATGTTCATTGTACCTCTACTCCACTTCCCCCCACCCCTCCCTTTGTGTGCGAGGAAAACCCTAAAAAAAAAAAAAATGTAGTTAGCGTCTGCGCTGTGCAAGATGGTCGCATAAGTTGCAGTGGCTCGAATCCTACTAAAACGTGCTTTTCAGTCTATATTTTTTATCACTGGTCACATCATTTAATTTATGTGACATTTGAGAAGCAATATATTGACAAGGTAAAGGGCAAGATGCATTTTTATGAATTTTTGGTGAATTTTTTATGCTGTTTTACTATTCAGCATTTTTAACTAATTTTTCAGAGACGAGTGGCAGTGTTG
Source organism: Schistocerca piceifrons (assembly GCF_021461385.2). Taxonomy (NCBI): domain Eukaryota; kingdom Metazoa; phylum Arthropoda; class Insecta; order Orthoptera; family Acrididae; genus Schistocerca; species Schistocerca piceifrons. Next base: position 427,067,035 of record NC_060138.1, read on the forward strand.
TAAAGCCCTAGTCAAACCTCGGTAGTAATAACATAAATGACGTTCTTCAGAATCAGTAATATACAGGGTGGTCCATTGATCGTGACCGGGCCAAATATGTCACGAAATAAGCGTCAAACGAAAAAACTACAAAGAACGAAACTTGTCTATCTTGAAGGGGGAAGCCAGATGGCGCTATGGTTGGCCCGCTAAATGGCGCTGCTATAGGTCAAACGGATATCAACTGCGTTTTTTTAAAATACGAACCCCCATTTTTATTACATATTCGTGTAGTACGTAAAGAAATACGAATGTTTTAGTTGGACCACTTTTTTCGCTTTGTGATAGATGGCGCTGTAATAGTCACAAACATAGAGCTCACAATTTTAGACGAATAGTTGGTAACAGGTAGGTTATTTAAATTAAAATACAGAACGTAGGTACGTTTGAACATTTTATTTCGGTTGTTCCATTGTGATACATGTATCTTTATGAACTTATCATTTCTGAGAACGCATGCTGTTACAGCGTGATTACCTGTAAATACCACATTAATGCAATAAATGCTCAAAATGATGTCCGTCAACCTCAATGCATTTGGCAATACTTGTAACGACATTCCTCTAAACAGCGAGTAGTTCGCCTTCCGTAATGTTCGCACATGCATTGTCAATGCGCTGACGCATGTTGCCAAGCGTTGTCGGTGAATCACGATAGCAAATATCCTTGAACCTTCGCCTCAGAAGGAAATCCGGGGACGTCAGATCCGGTGAACGTGCGGGCCATGGTATGGTGCTTCGACGACCAATCCACCTGTCATGAAATATGCTATTCAATACCGCTTCAACCGCACGAGAACTATGTGCTGGACATCCATCACGTTGGAAATACATCGCCACTCTGTCATGCAGTGAAACATCTTGTAGTAACATCGGTAGAATATTACGTAGGAAATCAACATACATTGCACCATTTAAATTGCCATAGGTAAATTGGGGGCCTATTATTCTTCCTCCCATAATGTCTCACCATACATTTTTAGCAAACAGAACACAGCATTTTGTTATCAATGGAGAGACGTCTACAGACGTTAAAGTAACCTTCGGCGTGCCACAGGGGAGTGTTATGGGACCATTGCTTTTCACAATATATATAAATGACCTAGTAGATAGTGTCGGAAGTTCCATGCGGCTTTTCGTGGATGATGCTGTAGTATACAGAGAAGTTGCAGCATTAGAAAATTGTAGCGAAATGCAGGAAGATCTGCAGCGGATAGGCACTTGGTGCAGGGAGTGGTAGCTGACCCTTAACATAGACATATGTAATGTATTGCGAATACATAGAAAGAAGGATCCTTTATTGTGTGATTATATGATAGGGGAACAAACACTGGTAGCAGTTACTTCTGTAAAATATCTGGGAGTATGCGTGCGGAACGATTTGAAGTGGAATGATCATATAAAATTAATTGTTGGTAAGGCGGGTACCAGGTTGAGATTCATTGGGAGAGTCCTTAGAAAATGTAGTCCATCAACAAAGGAGGTGGCTTACAAAACACTCGTTCGACCTATACTTGAGTATTGCTCATCAGTGTGGGATCCGTACCAGATCGGGTTGACGGAGGAGATAGAGAAGATCCAAAGAAGAGCGGCGCGTTTCGTCACAGGGTTATTTGTTAACCGTGATAGCGTTACGGAGATGTTTAACAAACTCAAGTGGCAGACTCTGCAAGAGAGGTGCTCTGCATCGCGGTGTAGCTTGTCCAGGTTTCGAGAGGGTGCGTTTCTGGATGAGGTATCGAATATATTGCTTCCCCCTACTTATACCTCTCGAGGAGATCACGAATGTAAAATTAGAGAGATTAGAGTGCGCACGGAGGCTTTCAGACAGTCGTTCTTCCCGCGAACCATACGCGACTGGAACAGGAAAAGGAGATAATGACAGTGGCACGTAAAGTGCCCTCCGCCACACACCGTTAGGTGGCTAGCGGAGTAGAAATGTAGATGTAGATGCAGATGTAACCCGCCAAGGTCGCTGATGTTCCACTTGTCGCAGCCATCGTGGATTTTCCGTTGCCCAATAGTGCATATTATGCCGGTTTACGTTACCGCTGTTGGTGAATGACGCTTCGTCGTTCAATAGAACGCGTGCAAAAAATCTGTCAGCGTCCCGTATTTTCTCTTGTGCCCAGGGTCATAATTGTACACGACGTTCAAAGTCGTAGCCATGCAATTCCTGATGCTTAGAAATATGGTACGGGTGCAATCGATGTTGATCCAGCATTCTCAACACTGACGTTTTTGAGATTCCCGATTCTCGCGCAGTTTGTCTGCAACTGATGTGCAGATTAGCCGCGACAGCAGCTAAAACACCTACTTGGGCATGATCATTTGTTGCAGGTCGTGGTTGACTTTTCACATCTGGCTGAACACTTCCTGTTTCCTTAAAAAACGTAACTATCCTGCGAACGGTCCGGACACTTGGATGATATCGTCCAGGATACCGAGCAGCATACATAGCACACGCCCGTTGGGCATTTTGATTACAATAGCCATACATCAACACGATATCGACCTTTTCCGCAGTTGGTTAACGGTCAATTTTAACAGGGTAATGTATCTCTAAGCAAATACCGTCCGCACTGGCGGAATGTTACGTGATTCCGCGTACTTATACGTTTGTGACTATTACAGTGACATCTATCACAAAGCGAAAAAAGTGGTGCAACTAAAACATTCACATTCCTTTACGTACTACACGAATATGTAATAAAAAATGGGCGTTCCTGTTTTTAAAAAATGCAGTTGATATCCGTTGGTTCTATGGCAGTGCCATCTAGCGGGCCAACCATAGCGACACCTGGTTTCCCCCTTCAAGCTAGACGAGTTACGTTCTTTGTAGTTTTTTCGTTTGATGCTTATTTCGTGAGATATTTGGCCCGGTGACTATCAATGGACCGCCCTGTACTAAGTCACAATGTGCCAAACCACACGAATAACGTTTGTTATTGGGAGCTTCAATGTCAGGCGGGTCATTGAGTCCCTCAGGAACATAGTGGCTAGGGCGAGGGGGATTCCAACGTTCACTCTGTGTGCATGCCGGGGGCCCTTGGCCGGGATGTGGAAGAGGCTCTTCCGGCGGTTATCGAGCGTACAGGTTGCAGCCAGCTGCAGATTGTCGCACATGTCGGCACGAACGATGCCTGTCGTCGGGGTTCCGAGGAAAAACGTGGGTCCTTTCGACGGCTGGCTAAATTGGCGATGGCGGCCTCCATCTCTCGAGGAGTGGAAGTCAAGCTGACGATCTGCACCGTCGTACCCAGTGATAGTAAATTGTCGAAGTGTCTGTAGCTAGATTCCCGTGTTACTCTCAGACATAAACAGTAGAAATGCCAATATTTTATTAGGTACTGAAAGCTGGTTGAAACTAGATATAAATAGCAGGGAAATTTTGAACTTGGATTGGACAATGTTCAGGAAGATGATGTGTTCACTGCAGTTAAAACCCGTTTAAATGCAGTTGAGATTGATACTGGGTTGGATTGTGAAATAGATTGGATAAAGCTATCAGTCAGACAAGGATTGACCATTTTATTAGGATGTTTTTATAGACCACCAGCATCCGCAACAAACGTCGCAGAACGTTACAGGGAAAGTCTTGAGTACATAGGAAATAAATATCCATTAGTCATAGGTGGAGACTTTAATCTGGCATTCTTTGACTGCAAAAATTACACGTTTATCTCAGGGGGCAGAAGCAAAGACTCGTGTGAAGTTATTCTAGGAGCGCTCTCAACCTTGAGCAATTGGTTAGAAAACCAACTCGAGATGGAACATAATAGATAACGTGGCGACAAACAGACCTGATCTTTTTTAAGAAGTTAATCCAGAAGAAGGTATTATAGATCATAATGTCGCTGTGGCTTTTATGTCAGCGAAAGTTCCAAATAAACCAAAGAAACAGCATAGAGTTTTCATGTTTGGGAAAGCAAATAAAAGTTTCATTAATGAATATCTTCATAGTTCGCTCCAGGTATTCATCGCGGGACACAAATATATTGAGCATCTTTGATCGGAATTTAAAGGTATTGTCTACCAACTGCTAGAGAAGTATGTGCCTAACAAAAATAGAGGGGAGGGAAAGTATCCACCTTGGTACAACAAACATATCAGGAAGTTGCTCAGAAAGCAGAGAATTTTGCACAGTCATTTTAAACGTAGTCACTGCCCCGCTGACAAACAGAAATTATGCGAAATGTAAGCAGCTGTCAAAAGGTCGATGAGAGATTCCTTTAACGTATTTGAAAGCAATATTTTATCTGCAGATTCTAAAAATCACCCCAAAAATTTTGGTCGTACGTAAAATCTATGAACGCTACAAATAATTCAATACCTTCTCTTGTTGACGGTACGGGTAATGTAACTGACGATGATAAAGGCCGAAATTCTGAACCTAGCTTTCAAAAACTCGTTTACGATAGAGGAGTGCAGCACCATTCCCCCTTTCATTTATCGAACAAACGCAAGGATGGCTAACATAGTGTTTAGTGTATCTGGGATTGTAAAACAATTAAGATCCTGGGCATCTGGCCCGGACGGTATCCCCATAAGATTATTATGTTGACTATGCTACAAATATAGCACCATTCTTGGCCATCATCTATCAGAGATCCTTGGAACAGCGGAAAGTTCCACGGGACTGGGAGAAGGCCCACGTCATAGCAATCTATAAAAAGGGGAGAAAATCGGATGCACATAATTACCGGCCAATTGCACTGACGTCGATTTATTGTAGAATCATGGAACATATTTTGTGTTCAGCCATAATGATATTTCTAGACTTTAAGGAGCTCATCTTCAGAAACCAGCACGGTTTTAGCAAACAGCGGTCATGCGAGACACAACTGGCCCTCTTTGTGCAGGATATACAATAGGCTGTAGATACCGGCTCCAAGTTTGATGCCATACTTCTCGACTTTCGAAAGGCGTTCGACTCAGTTCCGCATTGTCGCTTGCTCCAAGAAGTGCACGCTTACGGTCTATCCAATGACATATGCGGTTGGTTAGAAAGTTTTCTAACAGACAGAGATCAGTATGTTGTCCTCAATGAGGTGACTTCAACAGAAACAAGCCTAACTTCAGCTGTGACCCAGGGCAGCTTAATAGACATGCTGTTTTTTACGATTTAAATAAACGATCTGGTTGATGGTATTGACAGCGGCATTTGTTTGCCGATGATGCTGTAGTCTCCAGGTAAGTAGTATGACACGAAAGTTGTGAACGAATCAATGAGGATTTGTAGGAAACAAATGAGTAGTGTAATGACTCGAAGTTATCTCTCAATATTAGTAAGTACAGCCTACTGCGTATAACAAGGCGAAAGTCCCCGTTAATGTACGAGTTCAAAATAAATGCCCAGTCTTTGGAAGCGGTAACATCCGTCAAGTATCTGGGTCTGACTGTTCGAAATGATCTCAAATGGAATGATCATATTACACAAGCAACGGGCAAGGTGAACTGTAGATTGAGGTTTATTGGTAGAATCCTGAAGCGATGCAGTTCTTCAACAAAGGAAATTGCTTACATTTCGTTAGTTCGCCCACTCTTAGAGTATTGTTCGTCTGTCTGTATGGGACCCTTACCAGTTAGGTCTGATTCAAGAGACTGAGAGGTTCCAAAGAAGAGTGCAAGGATCGTAACTGGTACATTTTGCCATCGCGAGGGCATTACAAATCTCATAGAAAGTTTGAAGTGGGGCACACTTGCAAATAGACGACGTGCTAAACGGATGTGGCTGCTCACTAAATTCCAAAATCCGATCTTCGCCGAGGATGTAGAAGATATATTATTACCACCGACTTTCAAATCGCTCAATGATCATTGTTCAAAGATAAGGGAAATTAGAGCTCGTACTGAGGCATTCAGACAGTCGTTTTTTCCTAGCGCGATCCGCGAGTGGAACAGACGGGGAGAAATATGCCTTTGGAGCGAATTGTGCCCTCCGCCACACACCGCTTGGTGGCTAGTGGAGTATATATGTAGATATAGATGTACAATTACTCGTCGGATGTGCTCTCGACATCCCACGTTGCAGGAAGTTATATGTTCTAGAGAAATGGAAAACAAACTGAAACGGCATCTACTTCGTCGCATGAATGCAGTTTGCTCGCATTTACAGGGAATGTTTAGAGTTTGTAATGGAAAACACACCTCGCTGACGTTTTGAAAAATTTCTCTTTCTTCCGATAGCTAGGATGCAAAACATGCGTGACGCAACACTTTGGCAAATATAGGTGCTGACAATTGGTGATGTGCGACGGGGTGGGTTTTAATAGCATCTTCACGAGAATCAGTTTCTCGTTCGTTGTAAATCTGAAATAAAAAGTGCTGAGGGCGCTTCATAAAGACTTTTGCTTGCCGATAGACACAAACGTCTCATGGTTGGCAAATCGGAGTCCATTTTGGGGGCATGAGAACAGTGAGGAACTTAACATCTAGAATGTCCACGAAGTAGATGAAGTTCTTCTATCTAGCCAGCAAAATAACCAATGACGGACGGAGTAAGGAGAACATCAAAAGCAGACTAGCACTGGCAAAAAAGGCATTCCTGGCCGAAAGAAGTCAACTAGTATCAAACGTAGGCCTTAATTTGAGGAAGAGCTTTCTGCGGATGTACGTCTGGAGCACAGCACTGTATGGCAGTGAACATGGGCTGTGGGAAAACCGGAAAATAAGAGAATCGAAGTATTTGAGAAGTGCTGCTACAGACGATTGTTGATAATTAGGTTCACTGATAAGGTAGCGAATGAGGAGATTCTGCGCAGAATTGGAGAGGAAAGGAATATGTGGAAAACATTGACAAGGAAACGGGACACGATGATAGGACACCTGTTAAGACATCAGGAAGTGACTTCCGTAGTATAGAGGGAGCGGTAGAGGGCAAAAACTGTAGAGGAAGACAGAGATTGGAATATATCCAGAAAATAATTGAGGACGTAGGTTGCAAGTGCTGCTCTGAGATGAAGGGGATGGCAGAGGAGAGGAAATCGTGGAGGGTCGCATTAAAGTCAGAAGATTGATGATTCAAAAACCAACACAATTTCTGATTTTCCTTCAGCGACAGGTTTGTCGGTAGTTGACTGGCAACGTGTCTTGTCTGTATTAATCATAACTTTTTTTGTCGAAATTATGTAGAATTGCCTTCGTCTGCAGTTGAAACTTTCTTGCTGCTCCCAGTGTTTCTTGCCAAGACACAGATTTCCTGTTGGTCACATGATCTTCCTGTGACGAATTCTGTGTCGTCGTTTGAATGTTTTAATGAACGAATGTGATGCCTTGAAGATAAAGTACTCGGTCTGAAACTGGCTTGCTGCAGCAAAATACCATTGCTGTAATATCCTTGTTGTTACTTGTAACGCAAAATCAAAGATACACATCATTTTCATAATCTGTAGTCAAAATATGGGTGTTGAAGATATGAAAAAATCAAAATTTGACAAGAACGTAACTTATTTGCTGATGGTACACTGAAGAACCAAATGAACTGGTACACCTGTCTAATATAGTGTAGGGCCCCCGAGAACACGCAGAAGTGCCGCAACGCGACGTAGCATGGACTCGACTATTGTTTGAAGTAGTGCTAGAGGGAATTGACACCATGAATCCTGCAGGGCTGTCCATAAATTCGTAAGAGTAAGAGGGGGTGGAGGTCTCTTCTGAACAGCATGTTACACGGCATTCCAAAATACTCGATGATATTCACGGACAGTTTGGTGTTCCTGGAGCCACTCTGTAGCTATTCTGCATGTGTGGGGTGTCGAAATCTCCTGCTGGAATTGCCCAAGGCCGTCGTAATGCCCAATGGACATGAATGGATGCAGGTGGTTAGAAAGGATGCTTACGCATGCGTCACCTGTGGCTGTATCCGGGGTCCCATATCACTCCACACTCCCCACGCCATTACAGAGCCTCCACCAGCTTCAGTAGTCCCCTGCTGATATGCTGGGTCCATGAATTCGAGAGGTTGTCTCCATACCCGTACACGTCTATCTGCTCGATGCAGTTTGAAACATGTTTCTTGTCATCAACAGTGCAATGTCGGTGTCAACGGGCCCAGGCGAGGCGTAAAGCTTTGCGTCGCGCAGTCATCAAGGGCACACGAGTGGGCGGCCTTCGAATCCGAAACCCCATATTAACGATGTTTCGTTGAATGATTCGCACACTGGCACTTGTTGATGGCCCAGCACTGAAATCTGCAGCAATCTGCGGAAGGGTTGCACTTCTGATACTTTCAACAATTCTGTTATGTTGTCATTGGTCCCGTTCTTGCAGGATCTTTTCTGCGGCCCAGCGATGTCCGATATTTGATGTTATACCCGATTCCAGATATTCACGGTACACTCGTGAAATGATCGTACGGGAAAATCCCTGCTTCATCGCTACCTCGGAGATGCTGTGTCCCATTGCTCGTGCGCCGACTATAACATCACGTTGAAACTCACTTAAATCTTGGTAACCCGCCACTGTAGCAGGAGTAACCGATCTAGCAAATGCATCAGACACTTTTTGTCTTATATAGGCCTTGCCGATCGCAGAGCCGTATTCCGCCTGTTCACATATTTCTGTATTTGAGTACGCATGTCTGTACCAGTTTCTTTTGACCCTCAGCGCATATGCGAGCATCCACGAAGCGGTCATAGGTCCACCAATCAATTAGTTCATATTTATTGATCACTAATCCTCCATTTTTTATTTTTGTTCTACTGTTGCTGAATATCTTGCAAAAATCAACGTGAAGTGCATCCCTCACCCTCCGTATAGTCCGGATTTAGCCCCATGAGACGTTTATCTATTCCGTAACATGAAGAAACGCCTTCGTGGGAGGCATTATCAATCATCAAAGCAGTGGTGAAGCCTGCGGAGGCGATTTTGGAGGACCTCTGAAAAATGGTTTCCAGCACATATTTGAAGACTGGCAGAAAAGCTGGGACAAGTGCATGGCATTCATGGGAGACCGAGAAGGACCATTAAAACTATGAGGATGAGTAAAGGTATGTTGTCAAAAAAAATTATGATCATTCTTTATGGAACAGCCCTCGTGTAATACATCAGACAGGTAGAAAAGCAAGTTTGGAGGGTACTGTAAAATCATTTCTTCTTGACTAATCCATGTATGAATTTTTAAGCAATCAGAAATTCGTAATAGACTAAGAAGAAGAAAAAAAGAAGAAAAGAGAAACTTCCAGTATTTCTTTTGAACGATAAATTGAACACCATTGTGCCCTGTAGCAGATGTACCTTTGTCTCCGTTTTAAACAGTAGCATCACGAGACATAGGCACAGTGCGTGCTTGTACTCGATGCGACGAGTTATTCAGTGTAACAAAATTTCAATGCATGTTTTCTGTCACTTTCTTTTCTTTTTATACAGAACGTATTGCTAGTAGATAGAACGTTTTACTAACCGTATCTTTCCTATATTGGTTATGAAGGTGAATCGTAACCGGTCACCATTTTACACATGTGCGATGAAGAAAAATAAATTTTGTATTTTAAATTAAGATCGTATGTTCAAGAAACTTGACCATGTCAAGTTTTATGAAGTGTAATTACCGCACTTGACGAACATGGGAGCCAAGAGAAGTAACATTTCAGAATAGAAATGAAGTTCTACCAGAACTGTGTTACTTTGAAAATTGGAAGAGAACCAATTCCTGTCGTTAATGCCATGGTGGAAGAAGAAGCCCGCCACAAAAATACGGCAAAGTGACTTAGGCCTCTAACGCTAAGTATTTCCACCGCCTACTATTACTACATTACTGATCTTGGAAATATAATGCCGTTTACGTTGCCATGGGCCGCTCGCAAGATGTGCGGATGAAATTTGTGTAAACCCGAAACGGATCGCATTAGAAACACTTTTTGAAATACTCTACTGCTGAATAAAATACTGCTGTTGACTGCAGTGATCGGGGTTGCCCTTAAACAACAGAAATGTACAGCTTCTGTCTTCCTTAGCTATATCGTCGGAACAGCTATCCATTTAGGGTACATCGGTCTGATGATCACTCGGAATATCGCTCAGGCGACAACCAAACTTACACAGACGACAGCAATACTGTTCAGCGGCGCTGTCTTGAGTTCGCACATACAGCAACGAGCGCTTCTGCCCTGGGAGTGAGTAGTGCTTTTTGATCCCCGCACTTAGCATTCCGATTCCTATTATGTATGTACCCCAAGAGTTACCTCGCAAAGGCCGCATTTACATTTATTAGCTAGCTCTCGAGGCACTTCCGTTTATTAGCCTAACGCACGAGTGGGAAACCTTTTACCGGCTGGTGGTGGAGGCCATATTGGGTTAAGTCTAGTGGCATGGGAGGGGTTGGGGGTGGGGGACACGCCGTGCGTGCGGCTGTCTCGCACCCCTCATTACGCCCGTAATAAACTTGTCCTCTCTCACGCAGCGGGCGCTGTCAGAATTCACCCCTATCATAACTCCCCTGTGGCGCAGACCCTGATCGGCTGTCGCTATAACGTCCCATTTTTATAATTTGTTCGCGGTGCCTGGCAGACGATTTACATATTTCGGTAGGACTCACTACAGCCATCTTTACCATACGATATTGCTTGTACTGCCCACTAAATTTTAGCTGATGTACGTACATTTCACCGAACGGATCGTCTCGTGGTTTGTGACTCTGTTGTAAGTAAAAATATTCCAGCTGAAACAACGTTTTATTATGACTTGCTGTCTTGAAAGTATTATTTATTCTCTTATAAGCTAACTATCAAGCCACTGTGGTCTCACAGTCAGACGGCAGCATTTACAAAACACTATTCAGTGAGCTATGTTCATGTAACACTAAAGCTTCAGCAATGATGAATATTTTAAATTTAGTAATACGAGTAATTAGGCGCACGTTTTAGAGAGGTGAATCATTATATTATCTCTTTTCAAGAACAGTTAAACACCTAACATTTGAAGGAAGAAGGTAGACAGATATATTAGAGGTAGTCGAGACTTTCGTTGCAGTATTGAAAAGAACCTCATAACTACTGAACGAACGCAACCATTTCTGCATAGGCGTCTGTTTCAACACGTACAGCGAAGTGCTCACGTGACGTTCGCTGCGCTGCCTTCGTGATACTCAGCTACACATAGTGCCTGGCGTCTAGATGCTGTATAAGGCAGCTCTGTGCCGTGCTCTTCAGTCCTGTTTCCTACGAGGAAATGATGCCCTAAAAGCTAGGCCTCATGTCGGAAATGCAACGCTGCCTAGTAGTCGGCGTGCACCACATAATTTCCACTAATGAACGTAATTATCATCATTCATTGCATTAACAGCCTTTAAGGTCGACAGCAGAAAAAAGAAATAACCAGATTACAAAGGAAAAATGCAAACCACTACAAAAAATTATGAAGCAATGCCTCACAACAGTACAATAAATAGTGAAGTCAGTCTTTCACTACAAAGGAGACAGTCCATCGTTACTGGCCTCTAGTTTCATCTTCCACTGATGTTAGCAGCCTCTCGAAGGCACAAAACTACTTCAGTTGTTACTGTTATCGCCCAGGTTTCACAACCGTATAAAAGTATCGGCCGTACTAATGTTAACTGGTTCTTATTCTTCTGTGGTATTAATGATGACTTGAATAAACCAGACTAAAGGACGTGGACTTGGCATTTATGTGTAGATGTAGATGTATTATGCGTTGATGCACTTTTTCTGTCACTTCACATTTATTGGTCGATAGAGATCCCAAGTAATTAAATTCTTGAACTCGTTCGAAAGTATGCTAGTCTATAAGAGTGGAAGAAAAGAGAGCTTGACGGCTTGATAGAATAAGATATTTTGTTTTATCGTCACTCATCAGCAAATTAACTTCCTTTCCATTGTGGAGAAATCGGGAAGTATCATGCATACTTGCTCTACGGTGTCCCCAAGAATCACAATATCTTCTAAAATGCCAGGATTGTCTGCTCCAGCCACCTCCATTTGGCTGATTCGACAAGTGCCACGACTTATTTTTTTCAAGACCAAGTTGAATATTATTGACGCCAATGGATCTGCTTATCCCAGTCCATTTAAAGTAATGAATGTTGGCGATAATTGACTGTCGAACTGTACTTGACCAGTTGACTGGGAGTAGCAAGCTGCAGCTGGATGCATTTCGGTGGGATGTCAAATTCCTATTATGTCTCTTATAACCAACATAACCCGCCATGAACCATGGACCTTGTCGTTGGTGGGGAGGCTTGCGTACCTCAGCGATACAGATAGCCGTACCGTAGGTGCAACCACAACGGAGGGGTATCTGTTGAGAGGCCAGGTAAACGTGTGGTTCCTGAAGAGGGGCAGCAGCCTTTTCAATAGTTGCAGGGACAACAGTCTGGATGATTGACTGACCTGGCCTTGTAACACTAACCAAAACGGCCTTGCTGTGCTGATACTGCGAACGGCTGAAGCAAGGGGAAATTACAGCCGTAATTTTTCCCGAGGGCATGCAGATTTACTGTATGGTTAAATGATGATTGCGTCCTCTTGGGTAAAATATTCCGGAGGTAAAATAGTCCCCCATTCGGATCTCCGGGCGGGGACTACTCAAGCGGACGTCGTTATCAGGAGAAAGAAAACTGGCGTTCTACGGATTGGAGCGTGGAATGTCAGATCCCTTAATCGGGCAGGTAGGTTAGAAAATTTAAAAATGGAAATGGATAGGTTAAAGTTAGATGTAGTGGGAATGAGTGAAGTTCGGTGGCAGGAGGAACAAGACTTTTGGTCAGGCGAATACAGGGTTATAAATACAAAATCAAATAGGGGTAATACAGGAGTAGATTTAATAATGAATAAAAAAATAGGAGTGCGGGTAAGCTACTACAAACAGCATAGTGAACGCATTATTGTGGCCATGATGGACACAAAGCCCACGCCTACTCTGGTAGTACAAGTTAATATGCCAACTAGCTCTGCAGATGACGAAGAAATTAAAGATATGTATTATGAAATAACAGAAAATTGGATAGTCATGGGCGACTGGAATTCGGTAGTAGGAAAAGGGAGAGAACGAAACGTAGTAGGTGAATATGGATTGGGGGTAAGAAATGAAAGAGGAAGCCGCCTGGTAGAATTTTGCACAGAGCACAACTTAATCACAGCTAACACTTCGTTCAAGAATAATACAAGAAGGTTGTATACATGGAAAAAGCCTAGATATACTGACAGGTTTCAGATAGATTATATAATGGTAAGACAGAGATTTAGGAACCAGGTTTTAAATTGTAAGACATTTCTAGGGGCAGATGTGGACTCTGACCACAATCTATTGGTTATGAAATGTAGATTAAAACTGAAGACACTACAAAAAGGTGGAAATTTAAGGAGATGGGTCCTGGATAAACTGACTAAACTAGAGGTTGTACAGAGTTTCAGGGAGAGCATAAGGCAACAATTGACAGGAATAGGGGAAAGAAATACAGTAGAAGAAGAATGGGTAGCTTTGAGGGATGAAGTAGTGAAGGCAGCAGAGGATCAAGTAGGTAAAAAGACGTGGTCTAGTAGAAATCCTTGGGTAACAGAAGAAATATTAAATTTGATTAATGAAAGGAGAAAATATAAAAATGCAGTAAATGAAGCAGGCAAAAATGATTACAAAAGTCGGCAAGAAGTGCAAAATGGCTAAGCAGGGATGGCTAGAGGACAAATTTAAGGATGTAGAGGTGTATATCACTAGGGGTAAGATAGATACTGCCTACAGGAAAATTAAAGACATCTATGGAGAGAAGAGAACCACTTGTATGAATATCAAGAGCTCAGATGGAAACCCAGTTCTAAGCAAAGAAGGGAAAGCAGAAAGGTGGAAGGAGTATATAAAGGGTCTATACAAGGGCGATACACTTGAGGACAATATTATGAAAATGGAAGAGGATGTAGATGAAGACGAAATAGGAGATATGATACTGCGTGAAGAGTTTGATTGAGCGCTGAAAAACCTGAGTCGAAACAAGGCCCCGGGTGTAGACAACATTCCATTACAACTACTGACAGCCTTTGGAGAGCCAGTCCTGACAAAACTCTACCATCTCGTGAGCTAGATATATGAGACAGGCGAAATACCCTCACATTTCAAGACGAATATAATAATTTCAATCCCAAAGAAAGCAGTTGTTGACAGATGTGAAAATTACCGAACTATCAGTTTAATAAGTCACGACTGCAAAACACTAACGCGAATTCTTTACAGACGAATGGAAAAACTGGTAGAAGCCGACCTCGGGGAAATTCAGTTTGGATTCCGTAGAAATTTTGGAACAAGTGAGGCAATACTGACCCTACGACTTATCTTAGAAGCTAGATTTAGGAAAGGCAAACCTACGTCTCTAACATTTGTAGACTTAGCGAAAGCTTTTGGCAATGTTGACTGGAATACTCTCTTTCAAATTCTAGAGGTGGCAGGGGTAAAATACAGGGAGCGAAAGGCTATTTACAATTTGTACAGAAACCAGATGGCAGTTATAAGAGTCGAGGGAGATGAAAGGGAAGCAGTGGTTGGGAAGGGAGTGAGACAGGGTTGTAGCCTCTCCCCGATGTTATTCAATCTGAATATTGAACAAGCAGTGAAGGAAACAAAAGAATAATTTGGACTAGGTATTAAAATCCATGGAGAAGAAATAAAACCATGAGATTCGCCGATGACATGGTAATTCTGTCACAGACAGCAAAGGACTTGGAAGAGCAGTTGAAAGGAATGGATAGTGTCTTGAAAGATGAATATAAGATGAACATCAACAAAAGCAAAACGAGGATAATGGAAAGTAGTCGAATTAAGTCGGGTGACGCTGAGGGAATTAGATTAGGAAATGAGACTCTTACAGTAGTAAAGAAGTTTTGTTATTTGGGGAGCAAAATAAGTGATGATGGTCGAAGTAGAGAGGATATAAAATGTAGACCGGCAACGGCAATTAAAGCGTTTCTGAAGAAGAGAAATTTGTTAACATGGAGTATAGATTTAAGTGTCAGGAAGTCATTTCTGCAAGTGTTTGTATGGAGTGTACCCATGTATGGAAGTGAAACATGGACGATAAATAGTTTAGGCAAGAAGGGAATAGAAGCTTTCGAAATGTGGTGCTACAGAAGAATGCTGAAGATTAGAGATCACATAACTAATGAGGAGGTATTGAATAGGATTGGCGAGAAGAGAAGTTTGTGGCACAACTTTAGAAGAAGGGATCGGTTGGTAGGACATGTTCTGAGGCATCAAGGTATCACCAATTTCGTATTGGGGGGCAGTGTGGAGGGTAAAAATCGTAGAGGGGGACCAAGAGATGAATACACCAAGCAGATTCAGAAGGATGTAGGTTGCAGTAGGTACTGGGAGATGAAGAAGCTTGCACAGGATAGATTAGCATGGAGAGCTGCATCAAACCAGTCTCAGGTCTGAAGACCACAACAACAACAACAACCAATATAATGTGCAAAGAGCCACATTTCATTCTCTACTGCATTACAATAGTACGCTTAATTGTTACTGCGATCCAATGATCTATTTCTTTGAATTATCAACTTCACGTTTTGTCTATGAACCATTTCCCCTTCATTTATTAATATATAAATTTATAAATACTTTTAAGGTAAAACCCAAAGAAGTTAAAAAAAACCGGTCACACTACTCTAGTGAATGTAAATATAAAGTCTGTCAAAGTGGCTGATCGCTTCGAACATGACCTCTTATACAGACTTGAACCACAACCTGCTGTTGCATATACTTATACTATTTGTTCAAACAGATCCGGATACTCCAATGTAATGTGGAATTGACCACTAGATGTCAAGAGAGGCAGAGTATTCTGTTGTCTGCTAAGAAGCTGTAGCAGCAGAATGGATCGGTCGGGAGAGCTCGGTGTCTTCGAACGTGCAGTAACCATTAGGTGTTACCTGATTAGCATATCCATCAGGTCACTTCCACCGTTCTATGTTTGCTCAGATCGATTGTTGGTAATGCAATTCAAATTATAAATGCGAAGGAACAACTGCAGCAGAACCAAAGCCAGGCAGACAACATGTCTGTCGGACAGAGACCATTGAGCATTTCTGAGGGTGGTTCTTAGAAGCCGCATGGAATCAACAGACGGCATAATTCATTAGGTTCAGCAATCCAGCCAACACAATTATTGTTCGAGTAGCGTGATAAAGGAGGGGCTGCAACAATCTGCTTTCCGTGGTCTTACGGTGCCGGTCGCGGTAGCTCAGCGTGTTCGATCAGAGAGCTGGTTGGCTTCTGTAACAAAAAATTGAGTGAAAGGATCAACAACGAACTCGAACGGATGTCATGTAATGTCCGCAACGACCACACACAACCATCAACAAAGAACAAAATGCAAAAACAGGGTAGCGTCTTTGATTCATAATCAATACGTCTTCGGTCCCGTGTTCGAGTCACGACGCTGCTTAAATTTTGATTAATAATCAGCATTGGCGGAGGAAGGCTTCCGGCATAAGACTTGCCCTTGTTCTGCCATGGGCCTTGTTAAAGAGGGCGCAGGAGCGGACAGAGGTTCAGGACACTCCCTTGTCCTATTGGTGGGAAACTGACCCTGAAGGCGGGAGAATCAACAAAGATCAGTGGCATGAAGTTGTAGAAGGCATTAGAATCCACTGCATTAACGACACGTAACGTCCATCCACAGAACATGTGGCCTGTAATTGAACAAATGTCGTGATGATCTCTCTTTTAACAAAAGATTCTGAAATAGCCCCCCATTCGGATCTCCAGGAGGGGACTGCCAATAGGAGGTTACCATGAGAAAAAGATTGAATAATCGACGAAATAATACGAATTCTACGAACCGGGGCGTGGAATTTCAGAAGCTTGAATGTGGCAGGCAAACCAGAAAATCTGGAAAGGGAAATGCAAAGGCTCAGTCTAGATATAGTAAGCGTCTGTGAAGTGAAGTGGAAAGAAGACAAGGATTTCTGGTCAATTGAATATAGGATAATATCAACTGTAGCAGAAAATGGTACGACAGGAGTGGGATTCGCTATGAATAGGAAGGTAGGCCAGAGTGTGTGTTACTGTGAACAGTTCAGTGATAGGGTTATTCTTACCAGAATCCACTGCAAACTAAAACCAACAACGATAGTTCAGGTATGTATACCGACGTCGCAAGCTGAAGATGAAGAGATAGAGCAAATGTATGAGAATACTGAAAGGGTAATACAGTATGTGAAGGAAGATGAAAATGTATTAGTCATGGGGAACTAGAAGGCAGTTGTAGGGGAAGGAGTAGAAGAAAAGATGACAGGAAATTATGGGCTTGGGACAAGGTATGAGACAGAAGAAAGACTGAGTTCTGTAGTAAACTACACTAGTAACAGCGAATACTCAGTTCCAGAGTCACAAGAGGAGGAGGTATACTTGGAAAAGGGCGGATGATACAGGAAGATTTCAGTTGAATTACATCATCGTCAGACAGAGATTCCGAAATCAGATATTAGATTGTAAGTGGTACCCTAGAGCAGATAAAGACTCAGATCACAACATAATAGTGATGAAGAGTAGGCTAAAGTTTAGGCCATTAGACAGAAGTAATCAATGAGCAAAGAAGTGGGATACGGAAGTACTAAGGAATGACGAGACACGAAGTTCTCTAAGGCTATAGATGCAGCAATAAGGAATAACTCAATAGGCAGTACAGTTGAAGAGGAATGGACATCCCTAAAAAGAGCAATAACAGAAGTTGGGAAAGAAAACATAGGTACAAAGAAGGTAACTGCGAAGAAACAGTGGATAACAGAGGAAATACTTCAATTGATGGGCGAAAGAAGCGAGTACGAAAAATATCATGGAACTCAGGAATACAGAAATTCAAGTAGCTGAGGAATGAAATAAATAGGAAGTCCAGGGAAGCTAAGATGAAATGGATGCATGAAAAATACAAAGAAATCGAAAAAGAAATGATTGTCGGTAGGACTGATTTAGCACACAAGAAAGTCAAAACAACCTTCGATGACGTTAAAAGCAAGGGTGATAACATTAAGAGTCCAACACACAAATGCAGACGAGAAAGCGAGTAGTTGGAAAGAATACATTGAAAGCCTCTATGAAGATTTGTCTGGTGTGATACAAGAGAAGAAACAGGAGTCGTAATAGAAAAGATATCGAACCCGGTATTACAATCAGAATTTAAAAGAGCTTTGGAGGACTTAAGATGAAATAAGGCAGAAGGGATTAAGGCATTCCATCAGAATTTCTAGTTTCGTTGGGAGAAGTGTCAACAATACGACTATTCACGTGGGTGTGTACAATGTATGAGTCGGGCAACACACCATCTGGCTTTCGGAAAAGCAACATCCACACAATTCCGAAGATGGCAAGAGGTGACAAGTGCGAGAATTATCGCACAATCAGATTAACAGCTCTTGCATCCAAGTTATTTACAAGAATAATACACAGATGACGATCAGTTTGGCGCTAGGAAAAATAAAGGCACGAGGGAGGCAATGCTGACGTTGCGGTTAATCGTGGAACTAAGTCTAAAGAAAAACTAAGAAGCGGTCATAGGATATCTCGACCTGAAAAAAGCGTTCGAAATTGTAAATGGTGCACGATGTTCGAAATTCTGAAAAAAATATAGGGGTAAGCTATAGGGAGAGACGGGCCATAAACAATATGTACAACAGCCAAGCAGGAATAATAACAGTGGACGACCAAGAACGAAGAACTTGTATTAAAAAGGGTGTAAGACAAGGATGTAGTCTTTCGCCCCTACTGTTCAATCTGTACAGCGAGGAAGCAATGATGGAAATAAAAGAAAGGTTTCGGATTGGAATTAAATTTCGAGCTTAATGTATTTCAAATGATACAATTCGCTGATGACAATACTATCCTAAGTGAAGAAGAATTACATGATCTGCTGAATGGAATGAACAGTCTAATGAATACAGAATATGCATTGAGAGTAAATTGACGAAAGACGGAGCTATATCAGGATCGATGGTCACGAAGTAGATGAAGTTTACGAATTCTGCGACCTAGGCAGTAAATTAACGGGTGACGAACGGAGCAAGGAGGACATAAAAAGCAGACAAAAAGGGCATTCCTGGCCAAGAGAAGTCTACTAGTACCAAATATAGGCCTTAATTTGAGGAAGACGTTTCTGCGAACGTACGTATATAGTACAGCATTTTATGGTAGTGAAACGTGGTCTGTGGGAAAACCGGGACAGAAGAGAATCGAAGCATTTGAGATGTGCTACAGACGAATGTTGAAAATTAGGTGGACTGATAAGGTAAGGAATGAGGAGGTTCTGAGCAGAATGGGAGAGAAAAGGAAAATGTGGAAAATACCGGTAAGGTGAAGGGACGGGATGATAAGCCATCTGTTAAGACATGAGGGGATTATTTCCATCGTACTAGAGGGAGCTGTAGAAGGCAAAACTATGGAAGAAGATAGAGATTGGAATACATCCAGCACATAATAGAGGACCTAGGTTGTAAGTGCTACTATGAGGTGCAGAGGTTAGCACAGGAGAGGAATTCTTGGCGGGCCTCATCAAACCAGTCAGCAGACTGATAACCTAAAAATAAATAAAATAAAAAAATAATGGTCAACCAGCATCTCATAAATCACATTTCTCGCGTTTTTCAGATATCGATATTTTTAATGCTGAAGTTGAAAAAGCACTCTGAGCAAAGCATGAAGGTAGTGCTCGCAGTTTAAAGTAGTATATTTCTTTGTAGACTACTAATTTCATCATATTTCAACATTGGTACATTATTGGTCTGCAAGCGGTTCACACTGTAACGACCTTCGTGTGCCATCATGATGAAAGTTGCATGCGACTTCTTCACTTATTTGTTACGATCAAACTTATTTCAGTTCAGTGAATTGAGTTAACTGCTTCTACCCGAATAATCATACAATGGAACCGGAAGGAGGGGCACCTACATCTTGATCCACTCGTCTTTATTGCTGTTCATCATCGTATGAGTCATTTCACTGTAATTTCGTGGTGATTCCTTTTAGCAACGCTGTGACTTGCTCCTGCGTAAATTGACCCGGAAACTGGTCACATGCCTTCTGCCGTTTTCACTAGACTGAGGTATTATTAGAAAAACATGAACAATATGAACATAACAATATCGATAATGACACTTCGTTGCACATAAAGACCGGGAATAGCAAACTTTTTTGGAAAACTATTCGCGGCCTATAGTAGTATTCACTATAGCGGTATCTCTTTACCTGATTTTTTATCTTGGAGGTGCTCCAATGTGTTGTCCCTGTCCTGTGACAACCTCTGTAACAGACAGCGGTCGGCAAATCAGAACTTTGTCATCATGAAGTTGAAGATGCCACAACGCCTACAGAGCGAAAACATTCCTCCACATGGCAATAGTCTAGTCTCCAGTGGCGTTGGGAAGGTTGGCAGTGCAGTTGTACCGGGCGATCAAAAAGTCAGTATAAATTTGAAAACTGAATAAATCACGGAATAATGTAGATAGAGAGGTACAAATTTATGCACATGCTTGGAATGACATGGGGTTTTATTAGAAATAAAAAAATACAAAAGTTCAAAAAATTTCCGACAGATGGCGCTTCATCTGATCAGAATAGCAATAATTAGCATAACAAAGTAAGACAAAGCAAAGATGATGTTCTTTACAGGAAATGCTCAATATGTCCACCATCATTCCTCAACAATAGCTGTAGTCGAGGAATAATGTTGTGAACAGCACTGTTAAGCATGTCCGGAGTTGAGGTGAGGCATTGGCGTCGGATGTTGTCTTTCAGCATCCCTAGAGGTATCGGTCGATCACGATACACTTGTGACTTCAGGCAACCCCAAAGCCAATAATCGCACCGACTGAGGTCTGGGGACCTAGGAGGCCAAGCATGACGAAAGTCGCGGCTGAACACACAATCATCACCAAACGATGCACGCAAGAGATCTTTCACGCGTCTAGCAATATGGGTTGGAGCGCAATCCTGCAGAAACATCGTACGTTCCAACTGGTGTTTATGAGCCAGGCTGGGGATGATGCGATTCTTTAACATATCGGCGTACCTCTCACCCGTTACGGTAGCAGTTACAAAAACAGAATCATGCATTTCCTCGAAGAAAAAAGGCCTGATAACGGTAGATGTCGTAAATCCAACCCATACCGTGAGTTTCTCGTCGTGAAATGGAGTTTCCGCGACAGTTCTAGGATTTTCGGTAGCCCAAATCCTGCAGTTGTGGGCGTTGACAGACCCTCGGAGCGTGAAATGAGCTTCGTCGGTCCACAACACGTTACTCAACCAATCGTCATCTTACGCCATCTTTTGAAATGCCAACACCGCAAATGCCCTCCGCTTCATTAAATCGCCAGGTAACAGTTCATGATGCCGATGGATTTTGTACGGATAGCATCGGAGGGTACGCCTAAGCGCCAACCAAACAGTAGTGTATGGAATGCCGGTGCGACGTGCGACTGCACGAGCGCTGACTTCCTCGTGCATAGACGAACCCGCTACAGTTTCCATTTCTCACTGAACTGTCTCAGCAGCATTACGCCCTGTGTTCGGTCGGCCACTACGGGGTCTATCGTCTAAACAACCCGTGGCTTCGAACTTCGAAATCATTCTCGCCACAGCTTCATTTGTCAACGGACCTTTACCCGTTCGAGTCCCCTTCCTAAGGCGATAGGATCGTAACGCTGGACTAGCATATTCCCCATTCTGATAAAACAGCTTCACTAAAAGCGCCTTTTCAGGTAACGTCAACACGCTGCGACTGCTGGCGCATCTGATTCTCTCTCTCATTACAGCTCCTTTTATACACGATTGTCATGCGCAGTCACTGACGTTTTGCTGTCCAGCGCCATGTGTCGGACATTTTGTGAACTTTGTTGTTGTTTTCTTTGTTCTAATAAAACCCCATGTCATTCCAAGCATGTGTGTCAATTTTTACCTCTCTATCTACATTATTCCATGGTTTATTAAGTTTTCAAATTTATGCTTTTTTTTATCACCCTGTATATTGAGGGTTCAGTCATTTATTCTAGCATCATGGGTCACCATCTGGGCATAGCTAGGTAATACTTTGCAGTCAAAACCGTATGAACTTAAACTGTTCAGGTACTATAGAGAATGCCGGCCGGGGTGGCCGAGCGGTTCTAGGCGCTACAGTCTGGAACTGTGCGACTGCTACGGTCGCAGGTTCAAATCCTGCCTCGGGCATGGATGTATGTGATGTCCTTAGGTTAGTTACGTTTAAGTAGTTTTAAGTTATAGGGGACTGATGACCTCAGAAGCTAAGTCCCATAGTGCTGAGAGCTATTTGAAGCATTTTGAAGTATAGAGAATGACTTCTTATTTAATAGCTCAAGAAACATTCTTGACCATCCACGTAACTCCAAAGGTGAGTGCGTTCAGATTCAAAGACGGCATGCAACGAAACAATAAGTTCTATAAAATTACAAAAATAAAACGGTATTGTGGTGTCACCGCCAGACACCACACTTGCTAGGTGGTAGATTAAATCGGCCGCGGTACATTTAGTACATGTTGGACCCGCGTGTCGCCACTGTGTGATCGCAGACCTAGCGCCACCACAAGGCAGGTCTCGTGATACGAACAAGCACTCGCCCCAGTTGTACGGACGACCTAGCTAGCGACTAGATGTACGAAGCCTTTCTCTCTCATTAGCCGAGAGACAGAATAGCCTTCAGCTAAGTTAATGGCTACGAACTAGCAAGGCGCCATTAGCCTTACAGTGATTGTAATTAAAGTCTCCTGTGTATAGTCAAGAGCGATGTACCACAATGATTGATTAAAGATAAGTATTAATCCAGCTACGTACTTTTCTTCATAGCATTAATTACGTAGCCTGTTCCAGTACTTCACGCCCGTCTGCGTTAGTCTAGCGTGCCTTTTCAGCCATCTCTAGCTACAAGGTGTTGCCCAGCTGCCGACACATCAGGTATTATAGTGAAATAAAACACCCTGAGTGGCGCTGACAACAGTGAGCTTAGAGAACTATGTAGTGGAACTGAACACATTTATTTTTAAAGTTCCCTGTTTCTCAAATCATTGCGCATGTATCACCGTAAATGGCCGAGTGGACTGCATGTTTGTTGCTTCGATTGAAGGAAAACTGCTGTCATCGTGGAGATGAGATATGATGTGCAAATGTGAATGTAAGTACACAGAGAACGTGTGGTGGCATCCACGAACTCCTTCGTTCGAAGTTACTCTAGTACAGAGTCCATTCACGAATGAGGACAATCTTCTTACGCACTTGCCAGGAGCAGACCTTTGACTCAAATGTGCGATCGTAAGTGAGAACTTCGGAATGCCTAAATCTCCACGGAGAAATACCGATTTGTTCTTCTGCTCACAGAGGAACAAAAATTCTGCTTCAAGTGGCACAATCGGCTCTTTCTGGGACAAAGTTTCAGAGTAATCACTGGACATTTTGCCAGCTATCTCAAATTATGCACTCTCCAGCGAAGTGTGTCAGATAGACCCCCACCAGAGAGTCGCTCAGCACATTCTTCGGAAATATTAGCAAATGTCGATTCACTGATGTGGACTGTCGACCTGGCCAATGACGATGTTCATTACAACCTGAGTTCCTCCCAATCTTTCTAGACATTGAACTGCTGGACCGCGCTGAGCTGTTTATACAAAACGTTCTAGCAGCTTCTCAAACATTTTAGCCGGCCGCGGTGGTCTAGCGGTTCTAGGCGCTCAGTCCGGAACCGCGAGACTGCTACGGTCGCAGGTTCGAATCCTGCCTCGGGCATGGATGTGTGTGATGTCCTTAGGGTAGTTAGGTTTAAGTAGTTCTAAGTTCTAGGGGACTGATGACCACAGATGTTAAGTCCCATAGTGCTCAGAGCCATTTGAACCAAACATTTTAAAGCGATGTCCAATCAAAGGGCTTAGCCATTCACAAGGCCTCCTGGATACGACAGCGGGAAAGATCTGACCATACTGCTTGGGAAGAATTCTGAGCCATTCACATACAGCCGCCTGTGTGGTGAAAGGAGACGTATTCCAGCAGGATTGAAAGAAATGAAGGTGAACCTTGTTAGACGGCTATTTTTACTGCCCCCTTTTCAACTTTCTCCCGCACACCTGACAATGGGAGGCGGTGCTAGCTGGGACGCTCCATTGGACACCTTTGTGGCGGCTGCAAAATTCTGCCCTTTGGACGCAGAGAAAAAATTGACAGCTCGTCCCCGACCTGCTTGAAGTCCTTTCCTTCTTCAGCCACCGTCGCCATGCTAGCAAGTGCAAAAATAACTTTCGTAAAGTATGGAGAACTGCATTGTTAAAGTGAAGCGGTTCAGTACGAACCAGTACGATAAAAACTGATAAATCCACCTACCCTTTGATATTAAATGATATAAATATGTTAATTTAATCGACCAAATTGATTATGTTAATTGACCTTGTAAGGAGGTAAAATATCATCGCCTTACAGTATTAAAGGCCATTTCTTCTCCAAGTGTTGAAGGTACTCACATCGATATATTTCTCTAATTGAGATATTCAGTATGAGCCAGAAGTAGAAGGACGAACTTAATGAGGTTTTTCAGGGATACTTTCTGAGCGCTTTGGTCTAAGAGAACCAAAGTCTCTGGCGGCTCGTCACGGAGTAATGATGCAATTTCGATTTATTCGGTTAGCTATAGAAATCACACATGTTTCTGTGAAAATATATTCACAAGAGTGCAGAAGCCTGAAATATGCAATAAAGAATAAATATACTGAAACACTAAATAATGCAACCGCTCTTCCTTAAATGTGATGTGGTTGCCGTCGGTGCGTAAACAGCAAAGCGCTGTTACGTCACTCTTCCATTCTGTTCGGTGAACGCGAGGTGCATATCGGCCAGCACTTCTTCAGTTAACCTGTTAATAATACTATAGTGAATCACTCACTGTTAATGCCCAACTAGCGCTGGCAGAAAACCAAAGCCTAAACAGAACAGAGCTATAGTGAATGCAAACTTTAAGGCTACGAATTAAAGAGGACATACCTGTTGTCAACAGCAGATACCATGAGCTAATGGAAACAAGACACACATTGCATATAGCCAACATTTGACTTTTCAGTTCTACACAAATTTATGTTACTAAAACGCTATCCGGGAACATGGAACTCGCTACATTGCAGTGTAGAGGCAACGAAAATTCGATTTTTTAAATGACCTGTCGTTATTGAACAAACTTAAATATTTAAAATGCTATCATAATCTACTGATTAAGAGGCGTAAGATTTTAACACAGAAGCTCTGTCAGAAGCTCTGTCCTCGTCTTGAGGAAGCGTAGCTGTCAGTACGAAAATGGTTCAAATGGCTCTGAGCACTATGGGACTTTACTGCTGAGGTCATCAGTCCCCTAGAACTTAGAACTACTTAAACCTAACTAACCTAAGGACATCACACACACCCATGCCCGAGGCAGGATTCGAACCTGCGGCCGTAGCGGTCGCGCGGTTCCAGACTGTAGCGCCTAGAACAGCTCGGTCAATCCGGTTGGCTGTCAGTACGAAAATACAGACGCTTAATTCATTATTTGAGAATCATAATACTTAGTGACTCATTATGTAACTTTCTCTCGCCGCCAATCTCCACAAAATGATGAAAGGAAACAAGTTTACAGCATACTATCTTTTCGCTGTTTATGAACTCAAACTTAAGCATCTGGTATGACATTTTAATTTATTATTTGTTTACTACTATCTCCGTTCACAACACAGTTTAGACAGTATCTACAAATATTACTGAATACATCTGCAACATTATTTCATTCTATGATACATAGTTCTGGTGATATGACATCATAAATATTTAGATGTGTGGAAATCTAGCTTCTGTTTACAATATCGAGCAAATTATCCAGGTTGTATTCATCACGTGTTTTATAATGACAGCACATAGTATAATTTAAATCTTTCCCAACTTTTTTACTCTTAGATGATTAAAGACAAATATTTAGCTCATTAAATCATTTATAATGAGACGTTTGAAGCTGTATTGTACATGGGGGTTCTGTTCTTTAAACAGTCGTGTGTTTATTGGTACAAAACTAACTCGGACAAGAAACCAAACGAAATACAATAACAAGCAGAAGAAGACGCAATTATACGAAGAGCAAAAGTAGCTCGACTTACGTGGAAATTGTATGTCTTATGCTGCCAATGTTATCAAATTTTGTGAACAAATATCTTGGAAAGTTTTTGAGACACCAACTTAGAATTTTTTATACTTATTGAATGTACCGTTGTAGACATACAGAATTAGAATTATTACAAAAACTATGTTATTGGGTGTGTTATGATATTTTTCCCATACACTTGATACTTCTGGCATAATTTTTTAGATATATGAAAATGAACATAAAAACGACACAACTTAGAATTTTTCTATTATTTTAATCCCATATGTATTGAATCTTATTCTTGCCATGCTGTGAAAATTTCATGTTCCTACTTTCATTACATTTTGATATGACGGATTATTTATAGTAAAGAAGTAGTTCTGAGATATTGAAGTTCGTTGATTTTTAATCACATATTTCTATACAAATATGCTGTTCTGCTTCTTTTATGCATTAAAATTGTCCTGGCCAATATTATTTGTCATCTACAGTGTCACAGTCTCCCATTATTTGCTTCTTCTATATTTCTGTGCTTCTTTAGACACCACATAACATTATTAAAGAAAACATTCACATTCTGGGTCTTCCGATGCAAAATATTGCTTTATCTGCTCTGGATTTGCCAAACCATTGAATGTAGGTTCGACTGCCTCCATTACTATCAAAGGAAGATAATATTTGATTGTAAATGCATATGGGTTACCTGTACCTGTTCAGAGCACCAAGGGGGGCGTGGTCTTTTGATAGATAACATTCTGTTTATTTTCACATTATTCGCTGTTTTGCGAACATGTTTTCTACTACTTCAGATGTAATCTCCCGTCTCACATATTCGTTAACCACCAATTTACTTCTCTTTGATCCTTTGTCACTTTATGTATATATAAAGATTAATATACGCAAGTACACTACAGAATGATCCACTGGCTAGCACAGTATTCTGTAACAGAATAGTCCCGGAAACTGAGGAATAATTTGTTTGTACCTAATGACAACTTCTGGGGCATAAGAGCTGCATCATAACAAGTTGATTCACAGCCTTCTAGACTATTTCGTTCCCAAAATACGACTGTTCAGTTATGACAAAGTACGCGAGGTGCAAAAATTGTCAGTCATATTTCAAGTTTAAATACACTCCTGGAAATTGAAATAAGAACACCGTGAATTCATTGTCCCAGGAAGGGGAAACTTTATTGACACATTCCTGGGGTCAGATACATCACATGATCACACTGACAGAACCACAGGCACATAGACACAGGCAACAGAACATGCACAATGTAGGCACTAGTACAGTGTATATCCACCTTTCGCAGCAATGCAGGCTGCTATTCTCCCATGGAGACGATCGTAGAGATGCTGGATGTAGTCCTGTGGAACGGCTTGCCATGCCATTTCCACCTGGCGCCTCAGTTGGACCAGCGTTCGTGCTGGACGTGCAGACCGCGTGAGACGACGCTTCATCCAGTCCCAAACATGCTGAATGGGGGACAGATCCGGAGATGGCCAGGGTAGTTGACTTAAACCTTCTAGAGGACGTTGGGTGGCACTCTCATCGCTGAAGACGACACGTCTCCATTCGTCCCTCCATTCACGCCCGTCGCGACACCACTGGAGGCGGGCTGCACGATGTTGGGGCGTGAGCGGAAGACGGCCTAACGGTGTGCGGGACCGTAGCCCAGCTTCATGGAGACGGTTGCGAATGGTCCTCGCCGATACCCCAGGAGCAACAGTGTCCCTAATTTGCTGGGAAGTGGCGGTGCGGTCCCCTACGGCACTGCGTAGGATCCTACGGTCTTGGCGTGCATCCGTGCGTCGCTGCGGTCCGGTCCCAGGTCGACGGGCACGTGCACCTTCCGCCGACCACTGGCGACAACATCGATGTACTGTGGAGACCTCACGCCCCACGTGTTGAGCAATTCGGCGGTACGTCCACCCGGCCTCCCGCATGCCCACTATACGCCCTCGCTCAAAGTCCGTCAACTGCACATACGGTTCAAGTCTACGCTGTCGCGGCATGCTACCAGTGTTAAAGACTGCGATGGAACTCCGTATGCCACGGCAAACTGGCTGACACTGACGGCGGCGGTGCACAAATGCTGCGCAGCTAGCGCCATTCGACGGCCAACACCGCGGTTCCTGGTGTGTCCGCTGTGCTGTGCGTGTGATCATTGCTTGTACAGCCCTCTCGCAGTGTCCGGAGCAAGTATGGTGGGTCTGACACACCGGTGTCAATGTGTTCTTTTTTCCATTTCCAGGAGTGTATATTTTTGAAGGTTTAAAATTGGCTATTTTAGTGTATGATGTACCAAACTTTCAGGAGTGTATAAAGGCATTACCAATTAGAAATGAGAAAATATCAGATTTCATTGAATTTGACATACAGTGAGGCAACAAAATTCATACGATACTTCCTAATACCGTGTCGCCCTGCTTTTGCCCGGCATAGCGCAGCACCTCGACGTGGTATGGACACAAGAAAAGTCGTTGGAAGCCCCCTACGTAAATATTCAGCCATGGTGCCTCTATAGCTGTTCACAATCGCAAACGTGTTGCTGATGCATGATTTTGTGGACAGACTGATCTCTCTATTATGTCCCATTAATATTCGATGAGATTCATGTCGAGCGATCTAGGTGACCAAACCATTCGCTCGAATTGCTCAGAATGGTCTTCAAACCAAACGTGAAGGACTGTGACCCGGTGACATCGCGCATTGTCATTTATATGTTTTTATAGATATCATTTCTTTATAGGTATCATTTTTATAGTGATCATTGTTTGGGAACAAGTAGTCGAATATAACCTTTTGCAGTCAATAATCGGTCCAGTTGTACCAGAGGACGCAATCCATTTCACGTTAACGCAGCCCACGCCACTATTGAGCCACCACAAGCTCGCACAGTGCCTTATTGACAACTTGAGTCCATGGCTTCGTGGGGTCTGCGCCATGCTTCAACACGATCATCAGCTCTTTGCAACTGAAATCGGCTCTCATCTGACCAGACCACGCTTTTCCCGCCGTCTAGGGTCCAACCGAGACGTTCACAGAGGCGCTGCAGGTGATGTCGTCCTGTTAGTAAAGGCACTCTCATCTGTTGTCTGGTACCATAGCCAATTGACGCCAACTTTCGGCACACTATCCTAACGGATACGTTCGTCATACGTCGAGCATTGATTTGTGAAGTTAGGGCCGGCCGATGGTGGCCGAGCGGTTCTGGGCGTTTCAGTCTGGAACCGCGCGACTGCTACGGTCGCAGGTTCGAATCCTGCCTCGGGCAAGGATGTGTGTGATGTCCTTAGGTTAGTTAGGTTGAAGTAATTCTAAGTTCTAGGGGACTGATGACCTGAGATGTTAAGTACCATAGTGCTCAGAGCCATTTGAACCATTTTTGATTTGTGAAGTTATTTCACGCAGTGTTGCTTGTCTGTTAGCACTGACAATACTACGTAAAAGCCGCTGCTCTCGGTCAATAAGTGAAGACGGACGGCAGTTGCGTTGTCAGTGGGGTGAGGAGATGCCTGAAATGTAGTTTTCTCGGCCCACTCTTGACACTGTAGGTCTCGGACATTGCATTCCCTTACGATTTCCAAAATGGAATGTCCGATGCGTCTAGCCCCAACTACCATACCGCGTTCAATGTCTGTTAATTGCCGGTGTTCGGCCATAATGATGTTGCAAACCTATTCACAAGAATCACCTGAGTACAAATGCTAACTCGACCGATGCACTGCCCTCTTATATCTTGTGTACCCGATACTTCAACCATCTCTATGTGCATATCGGCATTCCACGACTTTTGTGAACAACGAGTACATAGTCTCCTTAACAATATGATAATCTCTTAGAGGAGAAGTAGAGGCGTATCTACTTCTCGCCACCTTTATTTGGATTGATCATTATTTCAGTTCGTCTGAATGACGACGTAGTTCCAAGGATGACTTGTGTCCTTGTTCTCCTAGTCTGGCGTTCTTGACGTTTCGACGGGCCGTTAAGACGTAGGCCAACGTTCGTTTGAGATTCCGGCTGCAGTGTACGTCTCGTCCCCGTTGTTTACACCTGGCGCGCTGCTCTCAGCGCCAGCCGCACTCAAAACAAACGCCTCGCGCTGTGCTGCGCGGTGTGGTGTGGCGCGGTGCGGTGCCCATGCCCGCTCAGCTGCGGTCGGTGCCCCACGCCCCTCCGCCAGCCCTCATCCCACAAAAGTAGTCTGCGGAGGCGTAGCAGACAAATAAATCGCCACTACCCTGGCGGAAAAGTCACTGACTCGGCGGCGAGGATGAACAACAAACGTATTGCCCCCTCTTAATGGCCTTTGTTTCCCGCACCTGAGTGATTGCCTTTGAAAAATCACCGCTTATTTCCCGTGGAGAACGAAAGAAACTGAGATATTCTACTGAAAACAAACCGCACGCCTTCGGGTGATGAGATCCCGTGCGAGAGCGCTGTCGTTAAATTTAGATGCTCTTGTTACCATTCCTCAAAGATGACCCCAAAGGTACGCCTCGTTATCTTCCCCTCTGTCTTTGTTCATCATCATGTCAAAAGGAAAAGGTAGGAAGGAAGTTTACAGCTCAATCTTCCGTTGATGACAAAGGCCTCCGAGGCAGATACTTACGACAACCAAATAAGAAATTTTTCAAATAAAGCCCAGTGTCGGCGAAAAAGATCGATTGCGTACTTCTCGGTAGTTATGCGGTCGGTGAGGCGAATTCCTGACCGACGGGGCCCGGGTTCAATTCCCTGCCGGTCGGAGATTTTCTTCGCTCGGGCAGTAGATGTTTTCTCCTAGAGTTCGTATCGTCATAACTGAGATTTTGAGGCGGCTGAATGGTCATGTCGAGAAAGCCAATAAATTACAAAAAAAAAAAAAAAAAGAGAGAGAGAGAAATAGCCGATTAGTTTTCCGTTGCGGAAAAAATTATTTTTAAATCGAATTTTGCTTTTCCTTGCGAAAGATCGAACAAAAATTCGTCTATTGCGATGTTTTTTTCGTCAGACTGTGTTAACAGGGACAGCAAAACACGAATAGTAGCCACTAATCTAGCAGCGACTGCGTGCCCTGCCCCCTGCAGGGCTGCAACCACCATGCAACAGTGCTTCTCAGCCGCAGCTGGAGTATTGGCTATTCTTTTTTTTTTGTTTTTTTTTTTTGTTTTACTGTCCTTGTTGATACAGATCAATGAAACGAATATCACACTACACTAATTTGTTTGTAACGGGTAAGAAATCCACGCTTTTCGTCGACACTGTTCGCCGCATGAGATACATGGTCAGCAGTATTCCTTTGGACTAAATCCAAATACTTTTTTACTCATCGTTCTTCTGATTGGTTTGATCCGACCTGTCACAAATTTTTCTGCTGTGCCAACCTTTCATCTCAGAGAAGCACTGGCAACTTATGTCTTCAGTTACTTGCTGGATGTATTCGAGCCTCTGTCTTCCCTTATGATTATTACCTTCTACAGCTCCCTCTAGTAACATAGATGTTATTCTCTGACGTATTAACAAATTCCCTATCACCCTTCTCTTTCTTCTTGTCAGAGTTTTCCATATATGCTCTTTCTCGGTGATTCTACAGAGAACCTACTCATTCCTTACCTTATCAGTCCACCTAATTTTCAGCACTCTTCTATAGCAGCACATCTCAAATGCTTCGAGTCCCTTCTATTCATATTTCTACACAGCCCATGTCTCACTACCCCACAATGTTGTATTCCAAACGTACTTTCTCAGAAATTTCTTCCTCAAATGAAGACATAAGTACGATACTAGTACACTTTTCTTGTCCACGAAAGCTCTTTTTGCCATTACTAGTCTGCTTTCCATGTCCTCCTTTCTCCGTCCGTCATGAGTTATTTTGCTGCCATGGTAGCAGAATTCCTTACTTCATTTACTTCAAGATCACCAGTCGTGATGTTAAGTTATTCGCTGTTCTCATTTCTGCTATTTCTCATTGCTTCCACCTTTCTTCAATATACTTATCAGACTATTCATTTCATATTGCAAAATACTAAATTAAAATCATCCACCGAAACACCAGACAAAACGCACCCGAAGACTCTTAGGAGGGATAACCAACGTATGACGATAGTGTGGCGAAACGTACCGATTGTTCCATCACTTGTACGGGGGTTGTGTGAAAAGTAAAGCCTCAACCTTCGTACCTCTTCAACAGTTGGCAGCACTGGTATGTGACAAGTACGGTCTTGTTCCGTAGCCTCTTCTCTACAGCTCCAGTTCACGGAAGCCTTAGCATTGAACGGTTGTGTTGCGCAGACTGTTGGTCAATGCGATTTAAGCAACATGCTGTCATTGAATTCTTGACAGCAGAAGGTGTCAAATGTTACAAATGACTCTGAGCACTATGCGACTTAACTTCTGAAGTCATCAGTCGCCTATAACTTAGAACTAATTAAACCTAACTAACCTAAGGACATCACACACATCCATGCCCGAGACAGGATTCGAACCTGCGACCGTAGCGGTCGCTCGGCTCTAGACTGTAGCTCCCAGAACCCACGGCCACTCCGGCCGGCCAGAAGGTGTCACCCCAAAGGAGATTCATCAGAGAATTAAAGCAGTTGATGATTATTGTGTTGATGTGAGTACTGTGCGTCGTTGGGCGAGTATGTTTAAAGATGTAGAGGCGGGTACATCTGACCTGCGTCACAAACAAGGAGTTGGACGTCCCGTGGCAGCAACCACCGAGTTTCACAAGCAAAATGTTGACAGATTGATTCACGACGACATCGTATCGCTCAGAGAGAAATTGCAAGCACAATCGGCATTTCATAAGACCGTGTGGGCCACATTATTTGCTTTGCTTGGCTATCGGAAGATCAGAGCACGATGAGTACCCCAGATGCTGACTCCTGAAATGAAAGCGCATAGGCTTCAAATTTGCCAGGATCTCCTCTAGCCTAACGAGAATGAAGGTGACGCATTTCTCCATTCAATTGTGAGAGGAGACGAAACGTGGGGACATCATTATCCTTCTGATGAAGACGCTGAGTGAACTTTGAGACTGTGGTTACGGAAACAGAGTGTCGACTTCTTTCGTGACGGCTTCAGAAAACATGTTGATCGTTGGCAGAAATGTATCCAATTGGCTGGTGACTCTGTGGAAAAGTGAATATTGGTAATTAAAGATCAAATTCTGTGGATTATTTCTGCGCTTGATTTATTAAAATATTCCCATCGAAACCCAGTTAACGAAGGTGGAGGCATTACTTTTTATTCAACCTTCGTATTAATCCAATTCTGTATAGGTCCAGACTGATACACACATATTGATCAAACGAATATCGCACTAGACTGATTTCGAACCGCTATATCGAGTGGGTACGTAAAATTCCGCTTGAAAAATCACTTTATTTCCAACGGGATACAAACCGACCGTTTCCGTCGACACTAGGTCTTGGTTGAAATACATGATGAGCAGCATTCGTTGTAGGTTTAACTTCCACTACATGTAGTAGAAAGGAAATTAAAAAATATGCGCCGAAACAACAGAAAAAAACGCACATGACAACTCTTAGAAGAGTTCAGTGTTTTGGTTAAGTGACATTCAACATCCGTTAACTAACTGTAAAAACGCATTTTAACTATCAGCTGTTTTTCTATGAACCTCAATATCAGCCGGTTTTGGTCGTGGGCCACCTTCCTAGGATATAAGACACCTGGTCTTTTTTTGGTTTATATCCTGTGAAGACGGTCCACAACTGAAACCAGCAGATATTTAGGTCCATATAAAAACAGCTCATGGTTAAAATGAGTATTTCCAGTCTTAGGAGAGTATTTGTGAGCTACTTCTTTCATGGATGAGCTACATTTCCTTAAATTTCATCCCATGATTCTCAGCCTGGCATCTGGTTTTCCTACTTTTATAAGGTCACTCCACTTTAGGTAGATTCCCACGAGAACTCTAGTTATTCTACGATTGTTAGCGTTTCCAGCAGCCTTTCATTAACAGTCTAATTGAACGGTAAAACCTCTCTTCTCCTGAGTGTGCATACTACGCTACATTTGTTTACATCGAGAGTCAACTGCCAGTCCATGAACTAGTTGCCGCACCTCCACAGATCTTCCAGCATGCCTCTGTGGCTTCTGGGGTTGCAACACTGGTTTCAAAACAACCATTCTCGCATTTTCTTTAAGCCATGTAAAGTAACCAACGAAATCCCAAATCTGCGTAGCAGGACAAGATTTACAATTCTCCCCTCCCCCTAGCTATATGTCGCGCCTGCACTGCCGCGCCGGAATGGTCGGTACTCCTGCGAGGAGAGGGTCTCCGTAAATGTCGACGCTGTTGCGTCACTGCAGACGCTGCCCTTAAAGGATTTAATAACAACTTTCCTCTTCTTGTCCTCATCACAAATCAAGCCTGGTGACCTGGTCTCATTTTCATATGTGAACTGGCCGTCCTACGTGAAACTTCCCTTTCTGTTTGTATCGTAAGGTAATCCTTAGAATCTTTGTTTCTTCGGTTCGTTCGAGATGTTTCTTCCAGTTTCGCTCATGTTCTTCTCTTTTGTCATTTTCTGCGAAAAATATTGTTGTCTAATATTTTCATTAGGACACCTGTCCAACTAAGTACAACCTTTCACTTCTCGTAATTATTTTACTTCAGCCGCCTGAAAGAGGCAGCAATCTTCTCTCTTCATAAACCAGGTTCCACTGCCACGCAGTAGAATAGGTGTAGCTATCGCCTCGTAGAATTATATTTTGTCTCTCTTCGTGTGTATCTTTTTAATGTTATGCTTGTGGTGCCATATATACTCTGATATCTCTGTAATTTAATTTCTACATCCTTGTCTTCGTAAAAGTAATACAGCTTCCAAGGTAACTGAAGTGCTAAACTTGTTTCAAAATCTGATCTTCAAACGCAGTTTAGTTTCGTACTGTGCTGTTACCGCAGGAATGGCATTGCCTTAGTTTTAGTTAGTGATATTGTAAAATTATAATATTTTCCACTGAAGTTTAAGAGATGGATTGATTTTCCCTTAACAAAATGTGGTCAGCTTCTAACAGTACGTTAATATATGTATGTATATGTATGTTAAAGTATTTATTCTTGTTAGTATGGACCCCTTCTGGTGCTCTTTCTTTCCACTTTCGGAAGGCATCGCCTACACAAATATTAAAAAGAGTGGGCGATAATGTGAACTCTCGGTTTATTGAAATCGTTTACCTTAATGTTTGAAGACTTCAAGTATAATACAAGTTCCGTTACACGACTCTTGGTGCAACTTGTTAAGAAATTTGAGTATCCAATTTTTGCGGTAATTTCCCTCAAACTATGTCTGTCATCCTATCAAACGATTTTGCAAGATCTACGAAACACATGTAGGATGTAGGTAGGTAACTTAAATTTTCTTGTTCTTTGTATTCTTTGACACACAGTAAGTGTGTTATTGCTACATGACCTCCCTCTTACGAATAGTTCTTCTGGAAGTAACGCTTCTTTAATTCTCGATAATGCATTATTTAATGCATACAGATTTGTTTTTTAGGTGATGTTTAACTTAATGATACCTTTGCAATTTGGAGTTCTGCTCTGATTCCACTTTTAGCGACAATACTTTTGCTATAATCCAATCTTCTGGAATTGTCTGTTTTGCCAATTGATCAACTTTATATTAATCCAGTCAGGTATCGGCTATTTCTTCCACTTTTGTTTTTAATTACCTCCTCTATTCCTTGTGAAGTTATTGGATCTGTGTTAACATAAACAGTTATATTTTCACGGTCCTCACTTATTACATTTATTGGCACTACATCTTTCCAGATCTGTTTAATTGTATAAATTTTTTAAAAGCTTAGTCTTGTCTTTAATATGCATCATGTTCTTATCTCTGACAGAAATTTATCACTGCTATCTCGATGAGTGTTTATTCTCAGTGATTTTTCATTATTTGTCATCAGTCTGTAGTTTTCTCTCCCTTGCTCATTGGAAGATTGCAGAAAACATTCATATTCTCTTTTTGTCTCTTAATTTCTTCAGTTTCTTCATTCCAAATTTTAAACCCATTTTCCTTTATCATTTAGAGTGGTTTTCTAGGGATTCAATTGCGGCTTTAATTGTACGGTATTTGACGTTCTTTTTTGTTCTAATTGCACATCATTGTATGAAGGTGTTTTTTTAAATAATATTTCAATCTTTGTTGCTAGAAATCATATTTTGAGGGCCTTTCTAACAAAACTGCATTGAAATTGTTTGAAGTTTCTCTTTATGTGGGTGATCGGTCCATGAGATTCTTCCAAAGGGTTCGTAGTACTAATTCGGCTATAGCGAAACAATGGTCGATGAAAATATATATCATTATCAGAAAATTTTAATGTTTTGCACTAATGAAGCACACTTATTATTCGCTACTATATACACATAATTGGTCTAGTTCCTCTGTTAGCCTACGTGTTTTAAAGGACATCTTTCTTTTGGAAGAACGTAACAGACATTTTAACGTAATTGTACATGCATAAACTTCTCTCGTGCTTACCGTTTGTGTTTATAGTATATTCTCTGTATCTTCCCACCAAGTCTTTAAAATTGCAATTACCCACACTGCCATTCCAGTATCCAAATACGTAAATCAAGCTGATTTGTTTATTCCGTGGTATACAAGCTGGAACTTAACGTATAGGTCTGAGCTATGGCCTTAAGCTCCAGTCGCAGTTAGATGTCCTCGGATTCTTTTGAGTCAACAACAGCAGATGCCCTTTCTGCCAGTGCTAATCTGCTTTTGATATC
Organism: Schistocerca piceifrons; assembly: GCF_021461385.2. Lineage (NCBI taxonomy): Eukaryota > Metazoa > Arthropoda > Insecta > Orthoptera > Acrididae > Schistocerca > Schistocerca piceifrons. The sequence continues at coordinate 427,103,917 of NC_060138.1, forward strand.
CTCCTTGCTCTGTCCGTCATTGCTTATTTTGCGGCCTGTGTAACAGAATTGATTAACTTCGTGACAACAGTTCTGATGTTAAATTTCTCACGGTTCTTATTTCTGCTGCTTCTCATTACTTTCGACTTTCTTCGATTTACTCTCAATCCACGTTCGGTACTCATTAGACTGTTCATTCCATTCGGCAGATCATGAAATTCTTCTTCTCTTTCACTCAGTATACCAATGTCATCTTCATGAATTGTATCATTGAAATTTTTTTAATCATACAATGAAGGCTTTCACGACTGGTTGATTCAGCTGCCCAGAATTCTTCTGGGTTGTATGGCCGTGGTCCATCTAACACTTCTGTCCCTGACGTTTTGTCCAAAACGACGTTTGACATCATCGGAGGTGCTCCTGGTTGTGTTCAGCCTTGCCCACTTTCCAAGGTATTTAGGCTGTTCTTCTACGTCCGACTCGTCAGTCGTCAAGACTCAGCACAACGAGGAGCACCTCCGACGATGTCCAATGTAGCTTTGGACGAAACGTCAGGGATAGAAGAGTTCCATGGACCACGGCCATACAACCCGGAAGAATTCTCGTCATTTTCTAGCTTGAATTTTTATTCCGTTCCTGAACATTTCTGTTATTTCCTTCATTGCTTCTTCGATGTACACTTTGAGCAGCAGAGGCGAAAGACTACTTCCCTGTCTTACACTCTTTTTAATCCGAGCGCTTCGCTTTTGGTCTTCCACTCTTATTGTTCGGTCAGGTTTCTTGTACACACAAGGTATTACCTCTCTTTCCCTGTAGCCTACCTCTATTTTTATCAGAATTTCGAACATATTGTACCATTTGCCGTTGTCGAACGCTTTTTTCAGATCGACAAATTCTATGAATGTCTCATGATTTCCCTTTAATCTTGGTTCGATTATTGATTACGACGTCAGTACTGCCTCACTGATAGGTTTACGTTTCCTAAAGTTAAACCGATCGTCGTCTAACATTCCGTCAATTTTCATTCCCATTCTTCTGTATATTATTGTTGTCAGCAACCCGGATGCATGAGCTGGTAAGCTGGTGTGCAATAATTCTCGCACTTGTCGGCTCTTGCTACAATCCGTACTGTGTGAATGACATTTTTTTCGAAGTCTGACACATATATTCAACACACCAACGGGAATAGTCGTTTTGTTTCCACTTCTCCAAATACTTTTAGGAATTCTGGTGGAATGTTCTCCATCCCTTCTCCTTTATTCTATCTTAACTCTTCCAAAGCTCTTTTAAATTTTTATTCTAATAGTAGATGCCGTATCTCTTCTATATCTACTCCTGTTTCTTCTTCTACGACGTCCTCTGACACGTCTTCCCCCTCACAGAGGTCTCTCTCCTCTGTTTTTCACAAATTCCTGTAGGACTCTTAATGTTACCGCCTACCACCCTTGCCTTTAATTTCAGCGAAGGTTGTTTCGACTTTTCTATATGTTTAGCGAGCAGTTCGTGGTCTCGCGGTAGCGTTCTCGCTTACCGTGCACAGGGTACCGGCTTCGATTCCCAGCGGTGTCAGGGATTTTTCACCTTCTCCGAGATGACTGGGTGTTGTTGTGTCGTCTTCCTGATCATCATCATTCATCCCCATTACGGTCGGAGGAAGGCAACGGCAAACCCCCTCCATTAGGACCTTGCCTAGTACGGCGGTGCGGGTCTCTCGTATTGGTTGGTCCCTTACTCTCTGTCAAGAAGCATGGGACTTCATTTCCGTATGTTGAGTTCGTCCTCAGAAGAACTGTTTCGTTTTCATTTTCAACCCATTTTCATGCAGCCAATTCGCCTTAGCTCCCCCGCACTTCCTGTTGTTTAATTTCTAAGGACTTGTATTTCTATATTCCTGAATTTTCCTGAACATTTTTTGCACTTCCTTCTTTCATCGATCAACTGATGTCTTTCTTCTGATAACCACGGTTTCTTCTCACTTACCTTCTCTGCATCCATGTTTTCTTTTTTCTGGAGAGATGTCTATTCCTCTTTAACTGAACAGTGTACTGAACTATTCACTATCGCAATATATATATAGCCTCAGAGAACTTCAAGAGCATCTCTTCATTCCGTAGTATTTGCGCACCCCACTTCTTTACGCACTGATTCTTCGTGACTAGTCTCTTAAAATTCAGCCTATACTTCAATATATTGAACTGAGATCTGAGTGTGTATCAGCTGCAGGGTACGTCTTACAAAGCAGTTTGTGATTTCGGAATCTCTCCCTAACCGCGGCGTAATCTACATAACTGAAATCTTCTTCCGGCATATTCTTAGTATACCTCCTCCTCTTGTAATTCTTGAACAGAGTGTTCGCTATTACTAGCTGAAATCTGTTGCAGAACTCAATTAGTCTCTGTCATTCCTACCAAGCCCATATACTTCTGCAACCCTTTCTTCTACTCGTTTCCCTGCAACCACATTCCAATCCTCCGCGACTATTAGATTTTCATTTCCATTTACATACTGATTAACTCCACTTTCTCCTTCATCTTCGGTTTGCGACGTCGGTTTATGTACCTGAACTCTCGTTGCTGGCGTTGGTTTTCTGTCGATGCTGATGAGAAGAACCCTATCACTTCATAACAAACCTACTCCCGTTATACCATTTTCTGCCCATAGTGCGACCCATTCTTGAGTATTGCTCGAGTGCTAAGGACCACTATCCCGTCGGATTACAGGAAGACGTCGAAGTAATTCAGAAGAGCGCTTCTAGATTTGTTACCGCCAGGTTCGATCACCGCGCGAGTCTTGCTGAGACGCTTTGTGAACTTGATGGGTGTCCTTGGAGGGAAAACGACATTTTTTCCGCTGAACACTACCGTGGACATTTAGAGAACCGACATAAGGAGCTGACTAAGTGAGTATTCTACTGCCGCAAACGCTCATTTCGCGTAATGATCACGAAGACAGAAAGCAGGATTCGTGCGGAGGCATATCGATAGGCGTTTTTCCTTCGCTCTATTTTTGAGTGGAACAGGAAAGGAAATGAGTAGCAGTGGTAAAAGGTAGCCTGCACAGTGCACCATATGGTCGCTCGCATAGTTTGAATGTAGATGCTTGCATGGAGAGGCAAATACTACTTCAGTGACTACGCAGATCAGTCAGAAAGTAATGCCTCCTGTTTTCTTTTTGCTTTTTGAGTTGGGAACGTATGAATCACGAGGTCTATTCGGAAAGTAAGAAGTCGCGAAATGGAAAAGACAGTGAAAATCCGATGAAGCTTAGTACAGACGTGTTGGGCAGTGTCTCTTGTATGTTGATCGCGTCACGTCACTTTTCTCTGTACTAAGCACACAGCGAGCATCTAAGGATGCGTAGAACAATAGAGTCCCCCTCCAAGTAACGATGCCTGCTTCGAGGTTTCACCTGATTTGATGCAACCGCACATTACGTACCTGTCATGAATTTTCTACTTGGTGACAATTCTCTGTCGCACACCTCAAGAGCAACGAGGCAGCGTTTTCGATGGGAAGTGTTTGCTCACCCACCATGCAGACCGGACTTCGCTCCCTCTGATTTTCATCCCTGCTCACATGAACCGCTGGATATGACGACAGCATTTTGGCACAGACAATGAACTGTAGACCAGCGTAAAGGAGTGGTGGAGCTCATAGTTGGCTGCTTTGTATGACGAAGGTAATGGAAAGTTGTACAAAACTACGGCAGATGTCTAAGTCGGAGCCATTACTGAAGAACTGGAATACAAGAAGCTGGGAAGATCAGTCTCACCCGCCACACAGCCATGACCTTGGACCACCAGAGCTTAATATGCTCGGACCACTCAGACCTCATCCGGGTCATCACTCTGAAGATACGAAGACTCTGAAAAATACTTTGCATCTGGATGAGAAAATTCTTAGCGCCTGACCGAGAGGATATGGCTTTTACTGCACAGGTACACATTTTCTTGTTCCAAGGTGGAAAGAAACTGTGAAGGAAGGCGGCTATTACACTGGAAAGTGACAGATCAGTTGAGAATTTTGTAGCTATTACTCTTTTTGTACAGCATTTACTTTTCCTATAAAGTAAAAATTTAAAAAAGAAGGCATTCGCTTTTTGACTGACGATTGTATATATGATTCCCTGTAAAGAATAAAGTGCTGCATTCTAAATGCTAGGAAATTTTCGATCTAGTTGAGAATCTTGTTGGACGTATCTGGTTAGATACAAGAATATATTTTCCTTATACTGTATCGATCGGATACTGATTGCAAGACTTTACGGAAGTCTATATATACCGGATCGTCCTTGTGTCCTCTATCAGCGACACTGAGGACATCAAGTGTGAAGAGGACGACTTACTTTTGTCCAGACTTCCATACAGGAAAATGTGTTGCACGTGGAATATAAGTTTTGAGCTTACAATCTGTTCTGGTATTCTGCTATAAATAATTGTGTGTTATAGCACAAGAGTGATTACCAATCAGCATTGACGCCTGAAGACTTCCGGTATAAGAAGTCACTCTTATTCTGCCAATGGCCTTGTCAAATAGGGCGGAGGAGCGGACGGAGGTTCAGGGCACTCTCTTGTCGTCGTGGCAAAACTGCTCTAAAGGCGGAAGAATCACCAATGATCAAGGGCATAATGGTGCAGAAGAAAATGGAAACCACTGCATTGAAGACACGTATCCACAGGACATGGGGCCAGTAATTGGAAAAGCTTCACAATGATCTCTCCGCTGGTAAAAGATACGGGAATAGTCATCCATTCCGTTCTCGGGGAAGGGGCTGCCAAAGAGGAGGTGATGATGAGAAAAAAACTGAATAACAAACGAAAGGAAAACGTTCTACAGGTCGGGGTGCGGAATGTCAGAGCTTGAGCGTGGTAGGGATGCTATAACATGGGGGAAATGCACAAACTCAGTCTAGATACAGACACATCAAAAAAAGTTTTGCATCACCCCAGTTCCCAGAACTCCTGAAGACAGACGTTGACTGTGGATATTGTATCAAAGACACAGTCTCTTTGATTGTTCAGAGATGTCACTAAACACACCCAAAGATGTAAACAACCATGCATGAGCAGTGCCTATTAAACGGACGGGGTCCGACAGCCAATCAGTTCCATTCATTCCTCCAGGATGGAGGTACATGTTTCCTGTTGTCGGTTGTTCAACCATTGCTAGATGGTCAATACTGCGGTCCGATCGCGACCGCATTGTTACTTTGTGCAACGAATGGCTCTCAACAAGGGAAGTGTCCAGGCGTCTTCTAGTGAACCAAAGCGATGTTGTTCGGACGTGGGGGAGATACAGAGAGACAGGAACGGTCGATGACATGTCTCACTCAGACCGCGCAAGGGCTACTACCGCAGTGGATGACCGCTACCTACAGATCATGGCTCGGAGGAAACCGAATAGCAACGCCACCACGCTGAATAATGCTTTTTGTGCAGCCACAGGAAATCGTTTTACAACTCAAAGTGTGTGCAATAGGCTGCTTGATGCGCAACGTCACTCCCAACGTCCATGGCGACGTCCATCTTTGCAACCACGACACCATGCAGCGGGGTACAGATGGGCCAAACAACATGCCGAATGCACCGCTCAGTATTGGCATCACGTTCTCTTCTCCGATGATTGTCGCATGTGCCTTCAAGTAGACAATCGTTGGAGACGTGTTTGGATTCAACCCAATCAGGCTGAACGCCTTAGGCACCCTGTACAACGAGTGCACCAAGGTGGAGTTTCCCTGCTGCTTTGGGGTGGCATTATGCGGGGCCGACGTACGCCGCTGGCGGTCGTGGAACGGCTGTACGATAAGTGAATGCCATCCTCCGACCGATAGTGCAACCGTATCGATAGCATATTGGCGAGGCATTCGTCTTCATGGACGACAATTCGCGCCCCCATCGTGAACGTCATGTGAATGATTTCCTTCATGATAACATGCGTGGGATAGATCGTAAATGGCCATTTATGGACGACGTAATCCACCAACCACGTATCGTTCCGAATAGGAAGGTAGGGAAGAGAGTGTGTTACAGTGAACAGTTCAATGATAGGGTTGTTCTTCTCAGAAACAAACACCGACGGCTATACGTCAGGTATACATGTCAACGTCGCAAGCTGAAGATGGAGATACAGAGAAAGTGTATGAGGATATTGAAACGCTAATATAATACGTAAAGGGAAATCAAAACCTATTAGTCATGGGGGACTGGAATGCAACTGTAGAGGAACAAGTAGAAGAAAAGGTAACAGGAGGATATGGGCTTGGGACAAGTAAATCATATTCAGATACAGATCCCGAAGTGAGACACAGGATTGTAAGGCGTACCCAGAAGCAGATAAAGACTCAGATTACAATGTAGTAGTGATGAAGAGTAGATTGAAGTTTAAAAGATGAGTCAGGAAGAGTCAATTCTCTAAGAAGTGGGATGCGGAAGTACCAAGGAGTGACGAGACGCGCTTGAAGTTCTCTGTCTATAGACACAACAGTACAGTTCAAGAGGAATGGATATCCCTGAAAAGGGCAGTCACGGAAGTTAGAAAGAAAAATGTACGTACAAAGAAGCTGACTGCAAAGAATCCACGGGTAACGTAAGAAATGCTTCAGTTGATCGATGATAGACAGACAATGCCGACAGTTGAAGAGGGTAGTAGTGTGTAATAGGCAGACATCTATCCACACCATCACCAGGAATTACAAACGGCATTAGGAATCACAGCAAGTACTATAACAGTTAGGCGAAAAGAGTGAAAACTTCATGGTCGAGTGGCTGCTCATAAGCCACACATCAGGCCGGTAAATGCCAAACATCGCCTCACTTGATATAAGGAGGACGATTGAACAGTGGAAAAACAGTGTGGAGTGACTAATCACGGTACACAATGTGGCGATCCGATGGCAGGATGTGGGTATGGCGAATACCCGGTGAATGTCTTCTGCCAACGTGAGTAGTGCCAACAGCGAAATTCGGAGGCGGTGGTGTTATGGTGTGGTCGTGTTTTTCGTGGAGAGGCTTGCACCCCTTGTTGTTTTCTGTGGCGCTACATTGATGTTTTAAGCTCCTTCTTGCTTGTCACTGTTGAAGAGCAATTCGGGGATGGCGATAGCATCTTTCAAGACGATCGATCATCTGTTCATAATGCACGGCCTGTGGCGGAGTGGTTACACGACAATAATATCCCTGTAATGGACTGGCCTGCACAGAGTCCTAACCTGAATCCTATAGAACACCTCAGGGATGTTTTGGAACGCCGACTTCGTGCCAAGCCTCACTGACCGACATCGATACCTCTCCTCAGTGCATTACTCCGTGAAGAACGGGCTGTCATTCCCCAAGAAACCATAGGACCTGATGGAACGTATGCCTGCGATAGTGTAAGCTGTCATCAAGGCTAACTGTGTACCAACACCATATTGAATTCCAGCATTACCGTTGGAGGACGCCACGAACTTGTAGTCATTTTCAGCGATGTGGCCGGGTGCTTTTGATCACGTAGTGTATTTCGTGTTACTAGAAAACGAGCTGCCTGTCTTCGAACTTTCTCGAAGTCCTACATCAGTCTTTACTATTAAGGATCCCATACTGCCCATTAATAGTCCAGAAGAGGAGGGAAAAGCGTATTGCAAGCAGTCGCATTAGCAGATTTGTTGTATCTTCTGTTCTGTTGATAAAACACCCTCATCGGTCCATTTTAAAACAGTCATTACTATCCTCTTATCCAATAAGTACTCGTGTAAAGCTCTGATCATTCTCTGTACTACCTTGAAATTATTTTACTGAATTTATTTCATTGTACGAAACATATGTTACAACCCGTCTACTACAGTGTTAAACTGCGATGGAAAATATACGATATTCTCCAGAACTCTTAACGACTCACCCGTATTTGATAGTACTGAAAGAAAATCATTAAAATTATATTGCCATTTATTTGGAAATATGTGGTAAGGTCTTATAGAACTAAACGGCTGAGGTCATCGGTCCCTAAGTTTACACGCTACTTAATCTAACTAACCGCTCGGCCATCCCGCGCGGCCCTACATTTATTGAGAATGCCAGATCATAGGTGGACAAGGAAAATTTTGAAATGGAAACCACCTGCAAGACGTAAACTCGTCAGAACACGACGATTTTGGAAAGATCGCATCAACGAAATAATGGAGCATCGCGGTTTACACAAGGATGGCCTGTATAGAGAGCCTTGGTACAAGATAACAGGGATACGTCAACGTATTCTTATTGAACTGATCTTTGTATTAATTAATTTTGTAAACATAGTAATAAATATTCATTATATGGCAACACAGTAATCATTCTTCAGACGTTTTCATAAGTTGCCAGTATTAAAGTGACTTTACACGAAATGAAGTTTTCTGGTGCTCGACTACAAAAGAAACTGTTTTATTAAAATGTGGAACATACGATCGGTTTTATATTTGCGAAAGTGGTAGTCATTATGTTACTAGATTTTTGAAACAGTTCAGACCCAATAACGAAGAGTGCTTTTTGCCATCGTTAACGATGTTGACAACATGTAGCACGTACCACACGTAACATTGCAAATATTATGAAAATTTTACACCTAGCGTCTAAGGGTATGACGTCGAATGTACTTGAGGAGAGGAAAGGGTGATACGTAAATGGATAGTAAAGGACCCAAACAAACTGATGAATAACTGTCCGAATTTAAGTATTAGGCATACAACTTTGTTACAGCCGTTTTTTCTCGGAGTTCGAAGCTTTATTGTGAAGAACATACATAAAAATTATGATTCAAAGTATTAGCCATCTCTGGCCACTACTTTCTCCTCTTTCGGGCAGCATACGCAGCCTGCGGTGAAAGAACTTGGCATCTTTTGAGGAGGTCCACCAACGGATCCAGTTTTGAACTTGTTCATATGACCAGAAGATCCGGTCAGCCAGAGTCTGTGCGACTGATCGAAAACGTGGTAGAAGTAGGACCAATGTCTTAATAATAAGGCGGACGGGGTACCACTTCCCGTTTCAATGTCCCCAAGTATGTTTTGGCTGGTTTTGCGACATGGAGCAAAGACACCGTTTCACATCTATCGGTGTATTATAGTTGTTTCCCTTTCAATTCTCAGCTCAAACGCATAAACTGCTTTTGCTGCCGATCAGCCATGATTGTTTAAGTCCATTTCAGTAACTTTGAACCTTCCCTCTCCCAGTGCCATACCGTTTTCGTCCTCTGAATAACCGTTCTTGAAGGGTTGAAATCTTTCTCTGCACCATATTAAGAGTCTCAGCAGCAAATTTCTTCATGTTAAAGCGGAATATTAAAACTTTCCGCAAATGACGAGGACTGACCTCGTAAGCTGACGTATACAATCGAGAATAAGTGTATGATGTAATTTCAAATCAACTAAAATTTTGATGGCGTTATGTTTGCAAATGTCTAAGCTTATTGTAAGACACTCAAGACATATATCTGCACCACCACTTGCCACTACTGCCATCTATTGTAAAAAGCGAGAAGCAAAGTTGTAGACGTAACACGTTAATTGTTTGTGATTTTTAATAATGACATGTGATGCGGTACAGCAGTCAGCTGATGGACAGAGGACATCCATAATTTGTAAAATATTGTGACAGTATCTCGAGCTTTTATAAATACAACAGGAATGCATTTTATTTTATAATTACTATTAAAAACAGTCTTGATCACGATTTATTTAACAAGGTGACCGGTTTCGACCACTACTGTGGTCATCTTCAGACCATTGAGTAGGAACCTCTTTCTGTTGGAGAATAGTGATTCTCCAACAGAAAGGGGTTCCTACTCAATGGTCTGAAGATGACCACAGTAGTGGTCGAAACCGGTCACCTTGTTAAATAAATCGTGATCAAGACTGTTTTTAATAGTAATTATTTATAAGACATTGATCACTGCTGTTCCCGTAATGCATTCAAAAGTAATTCATTTTGTTTTAACTTCATAGTAACTGGTATATTTTGAAAACACAGAAGTCAGCTAAAGGTTATAAACAAACGACGCGGGATCAGCAGGATACAAGCAATTGGCTGGTGTCAAAATATTTTAAAGTTATGAATGCAATTTTATTATTTCATCCAAACGCACATGCGACACGAGTCGGAGCATTTTAATGCTGCAAAATCACTGTTCATGAAATTTATATTTCTCAAGAGTTATTATTACAATAATTGTAAAATATGTAACTGCAGCAGCGTCTATGGTTGGTGGCCGTACAGTATAGCTTAAGGATACAATTTTAATTTTTAATTTGTGATTAAAGGTGTAATGCCATAACCACATTAGTTCAAGACTGGAATTGTTTTAGAAAGTAAATTTGTTAAAAAAGTTGTACAGTTTGCTCGGAAATGTAAATATGAAACTATGAGGTACTATTTGCTGTAAGTACTTGTACAGGTCTTACAACAGTGCTCATGAAGACATAGGAATCATCTGACGATACCTGCCATTTTGTTCTGATGACGTACGTTATGTAGATCTGGTGTGTGAAGAAGTCCTTCTGTAACACTGTCGTACGAACTACATCTGGATCTTTCCTACCTCTTCTATTAACGTAACCTGTTAAGGGTCTGAGGCTGACGAACAATAATCAGAACTCGGTAGAACAAGTTTTGTAAACCACTTCTTACATGGATGAAATACGATTCCCTTACGCTCCTCCTATGAATCTGAGTCTGGCGTCTGCTTCTCCCTAAATTTTGTTTCGTGTAGTTATTCCACTTCGGGTAGCTCTAAATGTTTACTTACGACTGGTGCTGTTGCTAGTAATGCTTCGGCATCAGTAGTGTAATCACACAGCCTATTTATCCACACTACGTATGTTACATTTACTTACATTGACTCTCAACCCGTAGTCCCTGTACCAATCATTGATCCTCCGCAGGCCTTCCTGCAATTCGATATAGTCTCCTGTTATTGCTCTCTTCATGTAGAGAACCGCATCACCTGCAACCAGCCTCACGGAGCTTCCGACATTATCAATGGATCATTTACATTGATGCGGCTGCTTTGTGAGTATGCCACAATCAATCATCAGTGGAATGTGGTTTTATCAGAGATTTGTAGGTATACTTGTGTATTACGAAAAGCAACGTGTGTGTTTTGTACACGTACTGTTACTCTCGACCCGAAACACCAACTTAGAAAGGAAATTTAATGGCGTACAATGTATTAAAGTGAAATTACTCCTCACTTACGATTTGACAGCTACATTGCATCCTTGCGGGGTAGCGCGAACACACTGCAAAGCCCTAATGTATTTGAGAAGTATGTATGCGTCTCTGTGTGTGTGTGTGTCAGTATGTGTGTGTGTGTGTGTGTGTGTGTGTGTGTGTGTGTGTGTGTGTGTGTTTAGTGTGAACAATGCTACTCTACACCGCAAAACACTTACTGAGGCAGGAAACTGAGTGGTGTATATTTATTAATCAGCCTCAGAGTCTCAGTAACGAGAGATATCACACCCAAGTGAACATTACGTCCCACTCAAGCAACTGTACAGAATAAATGAAGTAAGAAACAAGGTTTGCCAACCAGCTGTCAATGCCGGAAGTTACCCAACATGGTGGGTCATCGTAATAAATGGATGATACTGACATCGGTTTCTGCAGAAGGAAAACGCTTTTTTGATAAAATATTACGTGCAGTTTAGATGTGGAAATAGCACTGATTATTATGGTACAAAGATCAAATGTATTTTCATTCAGAATCAGGAAAATGTTATTCTACCTGTGTACTGTGATAGACAACCTCCTCATGTATAAATAACATTTTCACGAACAGAAATGGTTCAAATGGCTCTGAGCACTATGGGACTTAACTTCTATGGTCATCAGTCCCCTAGAACTTAGAACTACTTAAACCTAACTAACCTAAGGACATCACACACATCCATGCCCGAGGCAGGATTCGAACCTGCGACCGCGGCGGTCGCGCGGTTCCAGACTGTAGCGCCTTTAACCGCTTGGCCACCCCGGCCGGCCACGAACATAAGAGTGGACCCAGGATGAGAATAAATAATGTGAAAATATTTCGATGACTCCTCGTATATAGGAGAAATGGCCATCGTAGTAGAATAAGAGAAATCAGAGCTTACACAGAAAGATTTAGGTGTTCGTTTTTTGCTCCACACAGGCCTGCATACCATTCAGCGGGCGGTTGGCTTGAACTCTCTAAGTCGCATTAGATTCGTGACTGGAAACGGCAATGGAAGTTAAATACATGGCGAAATCAGCATACGTAACCAGCTTGCACAGAAAGGTTAAGGTGTTTCAGAGTGGAATTTTCGATTAATGGTCGGTAAATCCTGTGCCGAGCATTTGGATGTGAACTACAGTGTGGTTTGCTGCACTTTGCTTGTCTCTTACACGAAACGAGGCTTTCGGTACAAATTCATTGATTTTGATCAAAAATTCGCTGACTTTTCATAGAAATTCAAAGATTCTTTCGATACACTATCACAAATCCTACCATCTTGACATCAAAACGAGTCACGGATTCCGCAACCACTCCAGGAATGCAGTGTTAAAACATGTACAAAAATATCTGCCGTCGTGATCTTTACGTCCAACAAGACAAAATACATGATAATATTCTCTGAGAGAAGTAAATCTTCAACTTACGTTTTATAATGTATTGGTGCATGTACCCGTATACGAGATACATCTCCTATCATCATCAGATAAAAGTCCTTATACATATTACTTTGGATTTTCACTAAAATGACTGCAGTAGCATGTCATTTAATAGTGAATGAACCATCTCCAAAGAGTATTACATTAAGTCAACAGCAACGAGAAAGTAAGTCTGGAGGGGGTTTCGTATTCCATTGGATTTTCACTGCAACGACTGTAGTAGCATGACATTTAATAATGAGTGAGCCACCTCCAAAAAGTTTTACATTAAATCAAAAGCAAAAGAAAGTATTATTCTGGACAGGGTTTCGGAAAAACAGTCAATTCCCATCTGTAGGAGCTTGACCTCATACGAAAGAGTCTTTATTTTCTTTTTTGATGCGTAATTCTGCTTTCAATTTTTGTCACATAATTTTACAAAATATGGAGGAAGCTTTCAGTATCATATTTATTAAAATATAGATATGTAGCTTCATCACCCTCTCCACACTGTAGCCTAACATCAAGTATTTGACAATCGTTGCTTCCATTGTTTCCTCAATCTATGCAATATGTAACAGATGTACAACTTTGAATATTTGTTATAGCTCTATTGCAGTATGGATATGTGGTGTCATATCCTTCTGATATATAGTGTTTACATTGATTCCTCACAGCTTCTATTACAAATTTCGATTCCTTCGTTTGAATACTGCTTTCTCCAATTGTATCTATAAATCACAGTTATTTTATTCAATTGGGAGTTGTACACCATGTGGGTGTAGCCAATGAATTGTCTGAAGAGTTAGTGTGATAACGGAATAGGGTTTTTTCTGTAGCATATATTCTGCTGCTGTCTCCCGTCGTTAGTAAGTTAATGGAGAACATAAGTTGGACCTTTCCAGTCTGCTTGAATTGGTTTCTGAATGGTATGTCATTCTGATGTCTCAAAGCACTTGTTAGCAGATGATATAGAACCGTGTGCTACAGCAGAAATTCAATATGGTGTTGGCCCACCCTCAGCCTTGATGACAGCTTCCACTGTCGCAGGCAGACGCTCAATCAGGTGCTCGAAGGTTTCTTGGGAAATGGCAGCCCATTCTTCAAGGAGTGCTGCACTGAGGAGAGGTATCGAGAAAGGTATCGAGGTCGGTCGGTGAGGCCTGGCACGAATTCGGCGTACCAAAACATCCCAAAGGCGTTCTATACGATTCATGTCAGGACTCCGTGCAGGCCAGTCCATTACAGGGATGTTATTGTCGTGTAACAACTCCGCCACAGCCCATGTATTATGAACAGGTGCTCGATCGTGTTGAAAGATGCAGTCACCATCCCCGAATTGCTCTTCAACAGTGGGAAGCGAGAAGGTTCTTAAACATCAATGCAGGCCAGTGCTGTGATAGCGCCACGTAAAACACAAGGTGTGCAAGCCTCTTTCATGAAAAACACGACCACACCATAACACCACCGCCTCCGAATTTTACCGTTGGCACTACATCTGCTGGCAGATGACTTTCACTGAGCATTCGCCATACCCACAACCTGCCATAGGACCGCCACATTGTGTACCGTGATTCGTCACTCCACACATCGTTTTTCCACTGTTCAATCGTCCTCCTTATACCAAGTGAGGCGTCGTTTGGCATTTACCGGCGTGACGTGTGGCTTATGAGCAACCGCTCGACCGTGAAATCAAAGTTTTCTCACCTCTCGCCTGTCATTGGACTTACAGTGGATACTGATGCAGTTTGGAATTCGTGTGTGATGATGTGGATAGATGGCCGCCTATTACACACTACGACCCTCTTAAACTGTCGGTGCTGTCTGTCAGCCAACAGACGTGGCTGGCCTGTACACTTTTGAGCCGTACGTGTCCCTTCACGTTTCCACTTCACTATCACATCAGAAACAGTGGACTTAAGGACGTTAAGGAGTGTGGAAATCTCGCTCACAGACGAATGATACAAGTCACTCCCAATCACCTGACCACGTTGAACGTCCATGAGTACCACGGAGCTCCCCATGCTTCTGTCTCATGGAGTCTAATGGCTACTGAGGTCGCTGATATGGCGTATCTGGCAGTAGGTGGCAACACAATGCACCTAATATGAAAAACATATGTTTTTGCGAGTGTCCGGATACTTTTGATCATATAGTGTAGTTGAGGGAGGGCGTCATAAACCGCTATACTGAAAGTCTCGAAGTCCCCATCCTACCGAAATTCGACGGATTTTCGTATTACTCACATGGAGACCTCAAACTTTTTACTACTGAACGTCAACCGCCACTTCACACCCTGCAGGTGTCCCGTCTAAATCAGACTGTAATTAGTTTTACTTTTCTAATGACCTTAGCAGACGTTTAATTATGGCATATACTTCAGACGTGCAAATAGTGTTCCTAAGATCGTATCCTAATTTGTTTATAAGGATTAGGAACATTAGAGGGGACACACAGCTATTAATTTCGTTTCTTTAGATGACTTTGGGTACATCGTGCCAATATTGTTGATATTGCGGCTCACTGAATCCACTTATCGAGCATAGGAAAACAATTGCCTTCTATACGCCTCTCTATGCACCTAATCTCTCTCAGTTTATTCTCATGATAACTGCACGAACATATACGATGGAAGTGGCTTAATGGTCGTGCAGTCTCTATCCAATACAGTTCTTGTAATTTCCCCCAACAGTGTTTTCGTAAGAACCACATCGCCCTTCATGCAAGGATTCTCATGTAAGTTATCCGTGCACTTTCATATGCTGGGCAATGCTGATCCTTTACTATCCCGGAAAAGTCTCTGCTCATTCGTTACGCATGTGTTGTCATGCCTAATTGATAATGATTACAAATCCTAGAAGAATATTCTTGGACTGGATAAAGCAGCGTCTCATATGCGATTTGCTTTGCAGACACTTTACTGTATACCGCCATTTTCGGCTTCTGGCCGATCCATTTAGGTACAAAGCTACCGTCGCCTTCTATGGCTGATTGAGTGAGTACAAAATACCGGCATCGACACGTGGTACTACAGGGTCTTTCATATAATACATCATTTCCAAACTGCGTGTTTTCAAGTATACAGTACTGTATTTATTACTGTTCATTATCGGTTGTCATTCCGGCTACTTGATCTGTTGTTTGTGAATGCAGGATGTGGAGCGGTTCACAAAGGAGGAACTGGCGAGTGCTATGCAGAGCATGTTCGTAGACTTCGCGGGATCTTCAGAGGTAATAATGCTCCTACAGCACCTACAGTCCTGCGGTTGATAAAGAAATTAGATGAAACCGGATCCGTAGCAGCCAGCGGCCTTGCCACAGTGGTGATACCGGTTCCCGTCAGAAGTTTAGTGTTGCCGGGCCTGGATGGGTAACAATCCGGGTCTGCCGAGTGCTGTTGGCAAGCGGTGTGCACTCAGCCGTTGTGAGGTAATTGAGGAGATACTTGACTGAAAAGTAGCAACACTGGTCACGAAACCTGACGATAAACGGGGGAGCGGTGTACTTACCACATGTCTCTCGGTATCTGCGTCTGGTGATGCCTGCGGTGTGAGGATGACACGGTGACTTGTCGCTACCGTTAAGCATTCAAGGCCTGTTGGGATGGTGTTTTGTTTGTTTCTTTATCCGTTGGAATCGTAAAATCGCCCAGACGAATCCGTAAAGTTCTTACGGAACAAAAAATTGGATTGGTGCAGGATAACGTAGATGTGAGCATCCACAAGTGCCTTCATCGTCGTTTTCAACCACTGGGAGTTTCGAAGACTCTTTGCAAAGAATTCTGAAAAAGTATCTTTATATGCACCCATACAATATTCAGCTGACGCAGTATCTTAAACCCACAGATAATTGGAGAAATTTAGCCGTAGTTGATTCTTACAAAATGAGAAGAGGACAAAAATTTGGCAAAAGGAATAATCTTCAGTAATGAGTTTCATCCGCGTGGCTTCGCTAATCAATGGAATTACCCTATTTGGGCCAAAACCTAGGGTGATCCAACAGAGCCACTGCGAACCACAGTTTGGTATGGCTTATGGATATGTGGTGTGATCGACTCCTTCTTTGGAGATGTCGACGGTAATACAGTAACAACGGTGAACGTTATCGTGGAATGGTTGGAAACAGCTTCTGGCCTACCCTCAGTGAAGTTGATACAGCCCATATGTGGTTTCAGCAGGACAGGGCTATGTGTCACAGCCGGCCGGAGTGGCCGTGCGGTTCTAGGCGCTACAGTCTGGAGCCGAGCGACCGCTACGGTCGCAGGTTCGAATCCTGCCTCGAGCATGGATGTGTGTGATGTCCTTAGGTTAGTTAGGTTTAAGTAGTTCTAAGTTCTAGGGGACTGATGACCTCAGAAGTTAAGTCGCATAGTGCTCAGAGCCATTTGAACCATTTTTTTTTAATGTGTCACAAGTCCCGCAAGACGATAGCCCTATTTCATGAAAAATTCTCTCAGTCTGTGATTTCACTTTGTGGCGACTTAGAATGGCCTCCCAGATCATGTGACATTAATCCGTGTGACTTCTTTTTATTGGGTTATGTGAATCCCAAGGTCTAAAATAACAAACCACAAAGAGTACTCCAAGATAAGGAATAAACGTGTCGTCAACGACATCCACACTTAAATGGAGGTATATGTAGGTGAAAATTTAAAAAAAATCGAAGCATTTTAGACTTCATAATTGCATATTTCAAACTTGCGTGGTATGTGAAAGAACTAAGAAAGGACAGTGATCACAGTGACTCTTCTAACACAGATTCGAGATGCAGCCGAGAGTGGTTTTCGAGAATGACGTCCGTGTGAGCCTGCGTTCCGTTTCCTCCTGAGCGCTGTAGACAAGAGGCAGGCGTATTTGTAAGCTCTGGAAGAGCAGCGCCCCGCGGTTGTCCGTCAGCGGCCGCCTTCTGCCACGTTTCTGCGTGACACGTGTTCACGTGTTTGGCGGCCCATCTCTCCCTCCGTGACTCACGGACCCCTTCGCTCTGCCCTGTGCCACGCTGCGTTCGTCCTGCTAACGCTGTTAAGTCTGGGTGCTCTCGTGACTCAGCGACAGCAACGCAATTACTGGCCGCTGGCTGCTCCAGTTACCGCAACCGCCCACCGGGGAACGTACGACCTACGCACTGTTACTGTACGTCTTCCCGCGGGGGCGGGAAACAATACCGCCCACAGTCTCACTGCTATGTTTTTTTCTTCCGGTGCCCAACTAATGCAGTACGCTTCTTCTTGCGTCCGGTGTTCCCGCTACGTATTTACCGTCCTCTCTGCCGTAGCCGGCGGAAGACTCCGTAGAATTCTCAAGGAAACAGTCTTCCTACCTTCCAGGTCGCGGACAGCCTTCTGCAAGTCCTCGTCGTGCGATTTCTTATAGTTGGAACATGCATTCGCATAACATCAACGGACTTGACGGGTAACGTTATATGCGTCGTCCATACGCATAAACTTACTTAGTTTGCGTCCATATCCGCCTAAGACTTAAGTTTCACCTCAACAGAAATGTAGCCGATAAACAACTGAAGTGTTACCGATATTTAACCAATAGAGAGTGAAACACAACTTCCATCCCAAATATTTGGTCATTGACTAGATCGTTGCGATAAAATACTTCTTACAACTGTCGGTCAAAATCTAAAGACACTATATGATATTACAAGAAAATTGGCTGATAGCACATGGGATTCAAACGTATTCACACTGAGAACAGCACAAATGTCAACAGTCTTCACCACTGCAGAAAACTGTGCCGAGGTCTGGGAAAAAAGCCACCATAGCAATAAGGTAGGCACGCAGCTTTACGAAGCCAGGCATATTACCGGTGCATTAAGGTCTACTCTGATAGTGCGGCTCTCCATCATCAGCAACATGGCCACACGAAAGAAGTTGTTGTTCTTGTGGTGTTCCGTCTGAAGACTGGTTTGATGCAGATCTCTATGCCAATTTATCCTCTGCAAGCCTCTTCATCTACGAGTAACTACAGCAACATACATACCGCCTCTACCATCCCCCCCACTCCCGCACACACACACATACACACACTTCCCTCCAATATTACACTGGCGATTCCTTTGACGTCTCACAATGTGTCCTATCAACCGATCTGTTTTTCTAGTCAGATTTTGACACAAATTTCTTTCCTCGGCAGTTCTACGTAGTACCTCCTATGTGATCTACCCAGCATTCTTCTGCACCACCGTATTTCAAATGCATATATACTCTACTTGTCTAAACTCATTTCACTTCCATACACGGCTATATTCCATACAAATACCTACAGAAAAGACTTCCTAATACTTAAGTCTATATTCGATGTTGACAAATTTATTTTCTTCAGAAACGCTTTTATGTCATTGTCAACGTATATTTTATATCCATCTACTCTTCAGTATTCTTCTGTAGCACCACATTTCGAAAGCTTCTATTCTCTTCTTGTCCGAAATATTTATCGTCCATGTTTCACTTCCATACATGGCTACACTCCATACAAATACTCTCAGGAACGACTTCCTGACACTTAAATCTATACCCGATATTAACAAATTTCTCTTCTTCAGAAATGCTTTCCTTGCCATTGCCAGTCTACATTTCATATCCTCTCTACTTAATAATTCCAATCCCAAAGAAAGCAGGTGTTGACAGATGTGAAAATTACCGAACTATCAGTTTAATAAGTCACGACTGCAAAATACTAACGCGAATTCTTTACAGACGAATGTAAAAACTGGTAGAAGCCGAGCTCGGGGAAGATCAGTTTGGATTCCGTAGAAATATTGGAACACGTGAGGCAATACTGACCCTAAGACTTAGAAGCTAGATTAACAAAAGGCAAACCTACGTTTCTAGCATTTGTAGACTTAGAGAAAGCTTTTGACAATGTTGACTGGAATACTCTCTTTCAAATTTTGAAGGTGGCAGGGGTAAAATACAGAGAGCGAAAGGCTATTTACAATTTGTATAGAAACCGGATGGCAGTTATAAGAGTCGAGGGACATGAAAGGGAAGCAGTGGTTGGGAAGGGAGTGAGACAGGGGGGAGAAGAGGAGTTTGTGGCACAACTTGACTAGAAGAAGGGATCGGTTGGTAGGACATGTTCTGAGGCATCAAGGGATCATCATTTTAGTATTGGAGGGCAGCGTGGAGGGTAAAAATCGTAGAGGGAGACCAAGAGATAAATACACTAAGCAGATTCAGAAGGATGTAGACTGCGGTAGGTACTGGGAGATGAAGAAGCTTGCACAGGTAAAGTAGCATGGAGAGCTGCATGAAACCAGTCTCAGGACTGAAGACCACAACAACAACATTTTATATCCTCTGTACTGCGGGCATCATCACTTATTTTGATACCCAAATAGCTAAACCTATCGACTACTTTCAGTGTCTCGTTTCCTAATTTAATTCCCTCAGCATCACCTGAATTAATTAGGCTGCATTCCACTGCGATTGTTTTGCTTTTATTGACATTCATCATACATCCTCCTTTCAAGACGCTGTCCTTTCGATTCAACGGTTCTTCCTATTACAGTGTCATTGGCAAACCTCGAAGTTTTTATTTCTTATCAATGAACCATAAATTCCTACTCCAAATGTTTCTTTAGTTTCCTTTACTGTTTCTCAACCACTGCTTCGCTTTCGTGCCCCTTGACTCTTATAACGGCCGTTTGGTTTCTGTACACGTTGTAAAGAGACTTTCGCTGCCTGTCTTTTAACCCTGATACCTTAAGAATTTCAAAGAGAGTATTCCGCTCGACAATGCCAAATACTTTCTCTATGTCTCCACCGTAGGTTTGCCTTTCGTTAACCTATCTTGTAACATAAGTCAGAGGGTCAGTATTACCTCGCGTGATCCGACATTTCTCTCGAATTCAAACTGTTCCCCGAGGTTCACTTCTACCTGCTTTCCCATTTTCTGTAGAGAATTCGTGTTAGTATTTTCAATCACGACTTGTTAAACTGATGGTTCGGCAATATTCAAAACTGTCAGGAACTGCTTTTTTCGGGGGTGGGGGGTGGGGGGGGGGAGGGGGGGAATTGGAATTACATTCTTCTGGAAGTCTGCGTGTATTTCGCCTGTCTCATACGTGTTGAATACCAGATAGAATAGTTTTGTCATCGCTGTATGTCCCAAGGCTATCACTAGATATGACGGAATGTCGTCGACTCCAGGGGCCTTCTTTTGAATTAGATCTTTCAGTGTTCTACCAAATTCTTCATGCAGTATCATACTCCCATCTCGTCATCATCTCTCTTCCCTTATTGTAATATTACCTTCAAGTTCATCACCCTTGTATAGAACCTTTTTGCTTAGGACTGTTTTTCCATCTGAGCTCTTGATATTCATACAGCTGCCTCTCTTTTCTCGAAAGGCGTCTTTAATTTGCCTGTAGGTGGTATCTGTCTTTCCCCTAGTGAATTATCGTTTTAAATCCTTACATTCGTCCTTTACCCATTCCTGCTTAGCCATTTTGCACATTCTGTCAAGCTCATTTTTTAGTTGTTTGGATTCCTTGTCGCCCGCTTCTTTCTACACTTTTATATTTTCTCCTTTCATCAGTTAAGTTCATCTCATGGGTTCACCAACAAAGCCAAGAAAACAAAAAAAAGCCTATAAAAGAACGGTAAAAATCCTAAAGGTAGACAACGAAAAACTATACCTTTTTAGGTTGTAGTAATGAATTTACCAAATATACGCTTGAAATCACGGAAGCCTGTGAGGAACAACAACAACGTAAGGAGACTGAAAACCTTTAACCCAAGCGACACGTGGAAGATGGACTGGGAGAACTCATCTGTAATCATCAACTCAAAACTGATTCCTCAAAAATATTCCAAGGTGTTTGCTTCCGTAGAAAAGATTGGACTAAACCGTATATGACGCAGCCACGTAAGATGCAAGCTCATCCGTTATAAATGTGTCATTTTGGACGGCCCAAATTGTGATTGTGAACCACCTAAGCAGATTTTGGAAAATATTTTAAAAGTGTGCCCTATAAAAAGTATCATGAATCAGCTGAGAATTTATAAAACCCACACCTAACGCTATGAATTGGTTAAAAGAAGTGGACATCGAAATGTAGTTAACAATTTGTCTCGCATGCTACACATATTACTTCTAAGTGTTTGTTATGTGATATTTATTACGGTCTTGTTGCACATTTGTATTCATCTTTATTATTGTATTTTTATTTGTATAGGTACAGCTGCCGTGTACCATATGATAAATAAAATAAATAGATGAACGTGGACACGCAGCACAAAAATGCCGTAGTCTATAAAGATCCCGTGCCTAGAGGTCTTCAGCTGCGAGCTGTCGAGGAGGGCCCGGAACAGTTCCGTGTGACGACGTCATGTCGTGGCGACGGTTTCCGTGCTGTTGTAGAGCTATGTGGAAGGCTTCAGAAGAGTGACACAAATGCTGCAAATGCTCGTTAAGCAATTCAGCACGAGTAGATCAGAAACGTGCCAAACACCGGCCCTTTCGTTGTGAATCTCTAATGGCAGCCATGTTTGCAGACTGAATTATGGGAATTCAGGTCCGGCTATTATGCAAACAACCCCTCAGTGCCCAAACATATTTCAGCACAGCAGTGGTTACTGTTCTTCAGGTCTTATTCTCTATATTATTACACTATACAGCACCATCGTTATGCTATTGTCATTATTTTCTTAGGACCTGCCCTTACATGCATGCTCATCTGTTAGAGAAACAGGGTAAATATTTTTGAAATAATGTAGCTAGCGAGGAGCTGGGAGCGGTAAGGCGCCGGGTAAACAATCAGGTAACATCTTTTACGACAATCAATTTATTCATAAATACCATGTACGTACTTCATTGCTTGACATCTTTTACGAAATATGATATCTTCAACACATATAATTAAAAAGATGACATAATTTTGAAATTTCAAATTTTACAATCTAACTCTCCAGTGGTTCTGTTTACACCTGTATTTGGTAAGCACATATGAACTAACACAAAGAGGAAACCATCGTCATTAGCAAAACTACCTATTAATAAAATTAATACAAATAAAGCCGACACAGTAGCTCGGTGTGTTTCGTCAGAGAACTGGCTGGTCTTTGTAATAAAAAACTGTGTGTAAAGATCAGCAACGAATTTCAACGGATGTCATGTGACGTCTGCTACCACCAAATCCAACGAATGCGAAAAAACAAGACGTAGCGTGTTTGAACAATGATTAGTAATCAAAACGTTCTCGGTCCCCAGTTCGAAAATCGTCACCACTTAAATTTTGATTAAGAATCTGCACTGGCCGCCGAAGACTTCCGGTATAAAAAGTCACCGTCATTCTGCCAAAGGCCTTGTCAAAGAGGGAGGAGGAGCGGACAGTGGTTCAGAACACTGGTTTGCCTTGGGGTGGGAAGCTGCCCCTAAAGGCGGAATAATCAGGAATGATCAACAGCACGACGATGCAGAAGGCAATGGAAACCACGGAATTAAAGACACGTAACGTGTATCCACAGGACATGTCGCCTGTAATTTAAGAAGTGTCATGATGATCTCTCCATTGGCGAAAAGATTCGGGAATAGTCCTCCATTCGGGTCTCTGGGTGGGTACTCCCAAAGGGGAAGTGACCATAAGAAAAAAGATTCAATAACCAACGAAAACTTAACATCCTTTTTGTCGGCGCGTGGAATGTCAGATGTTTGAACGTGGTAGGGAAGCTAAAATATCTGAAAATAGAAATGAGAAGGCTTAGTCTAGATACAGTAATGGCCAGTGAAGTGAAATGGAAAGAAGGAAAGCATTTCTCATCAGATCAGTTCAAATGGCTCTGAGCACTATGCGACTTAACTTCTGAGGTCATCAGTCGCCTAGAACTTAGAACTAATTAAACCTAACTAACCTAAGGACACCACACACATCCATAACCGAGGCAGGATTCGAACCTGCGACCGTAGCGGTCACGCTGTTCCAGACTGAAGCGCCTAGAACCGCACGGCCACACCAGCCGGCTCATCAGAGGAGTGTAGGGTATTTATCAACAGCAGCAGAAGGTGCTATAACGGAAGTAGGATTCGATACGGATAGGAAGGGAGGGCAGAGAGTGTGTGACTGTGAACAGTTCAGTGATAGGGTTGTCCTGGTCAGAATCGACAGCACACCAACACCGACAACGATAGTTCAGATATATATGCCGACATCGCAAGCTAAAGATGAAGAGATAAAGCAAGTAAATGAGCATACTGAAAGGGTCATACAGTACGTAAATGGAGATGGAAATCTAATAGATATAGCGGAGTGGAATGTAGTTGTAGGGCAAGGAGTAGAAGGAAGGGTTGTACTAGAATCTGGGCTTGGGACAAGGGATGGGACAGGAGAAACATTAATTGAGTTCTGTAATAAATTTCGGCCAGCAATAGCAAATACAGTGTTCAATAATCACAAGAGGTGGAGGTACACTTGGAAAAAGTTACGTTACATCATAGTCAGAAAGAGATTCCGAAATCAGATACTGGATTATGAGGCGTACCCAGGAGCAGATACAGACTCAGATAACATTGTAGCAGTGATGAAGAGTAGCCTGAAGTTTAAGAGATTAGTCAGGAAGAAACAATACGCAAAAAAGTGGGATACGAAAGTACTAAGGAATGAAGAGATACGCTTGAAGTTCTCTAAGGCAATAGATACAGGAATAAGTGAAATATTATTAGGCAGTACAGCTGAAGGACGATAACAGAAGTTGGAAGCAAAAACATATGCACAAACAAGATAACTGCCAAGAAAAAATGAGTAAGAGCAGAAATACTTCAGTTGATCGACGAAAGAAGGAAGTACAAATATTTTCAGGGATAGCAGGAATACAGAAATAAAAGTCGCTGAGGAATGAAATAAATTGTAAGTGCAGGGAAGCTAAGACGAAATGGCTGCATGAAAAATGTGAAGAAATCCAAAAAGAAATGTCAGTCGGAAGGGCTGACTCAGCATATAGGAAACCCAGAATAACCTTCGGTGAAATGGAAAGCAAGGGTGGTAAAATTAAGAATGCAGGCGGAACTCCACAGTTAAATGCAGAGGATGGAGAGGATAGGCGGAAAAAGTACACTGAAGGCCTCTATGTGGGTGAAGATTTGTCTGATACGATAGAAGAAGAATAAGGAGTCTGTTTGAAAGAGATAGGGGATCAAGTATTATAATCAGAATTTAAGAGAGCTTTAGAGGATTTAAGGTAGAATAATGCAGAAGGGATGGATAACTTTCCATCAGAATTTCTAAAGTCATTGGAGGAAGTATCTACATCTACATTTTCGTGATTAGTCTGCTATTCAGAATAAAGTGCCTGGCAGAGGGTTCAATGAACCACCTCAAGCAGTCTCTTTCCCGTTCCAATCTCGAACGGCACGCGGGAAAAAACGAGCACTTAATTTTTTCTGTGCCAGCCCTTATTTCTCTTATTTTATCACAATGATCATTTCTCCCTGTATAGGTTGATACCAAAAGAACGTTTTTGCAATCGAAGGAGAAAAATGGTGACTGAAATTTCAGGAGAAGATCCAGTCGCAATGAAAAACGCCTCTGTTTTAATGATTGCCCCTCCAAGCCACGAATGATGTCCGGGGCACTATCTCCTCTATTTCACGATAACACAAAAAGAGCTGCCCTTTTTTGAACTTTTCGATGTCATCTGTCAGTCCCACCTGATGCGGATCCCACACCGCACAGCAATACTCCAAAATAGGGCGGACAGGCGTGGTGTAAGCAGGTTCTTTAGAAGACCAGTTGTACCTTCTAAGTTTTTTGCCAATGGTTCAAAATGGTTCAAATGGCTCTGAGCACTATGGGACTCAACATTTTAGGTCCCCTAGGACTTAGAACTACTTAAACCTAACTAACCTAAGGACGTCACACACACCCATACCCGAGGCAGGATTCGAACCTGCGGCCGTAGCAGCCTCGCGGTTCCGGACTGCAGCGCCAGAACCGTTTTGCCAATGAATCGCTGTGTTTGTTTTGCTCTATCCATCTATGTGATCATTTCCATTTGGGTTATTTGCAATTGTAACCCCTAAGTACTTGAGTTTATAGCCTTCAGATTTGTATGATTTATCGCGTAATCGAAATTTAGCGGATTTCTTTTAATAGTTCACACTTGTCTTTGTTCAGGGTCAATTGCCACTTTTCGCACCATACAGATGTCTTATTTAAACCATTTTGCTATTCGTTTTGATCATATGATGATTTTACAGGACGGTAAATGACAGCATCATCTGCAAACAATCTAAGACAGCTACTCAGATTGTATCCCATGTCGTTAATATAGGTCAGGATCAAAAGAGGTCCTATAACACTTCCTTGGGGAACGCCGGATATTACTTTTGTTTTGATCGATGACTTTCCGTCCATTACTACGAACTGTGACCTTTATGACAGGAAATCACGAATCCAGTCGCACACCTGAGGCGATATTCCATACGCACGCAGTTTGATTAGAAGACGCTTGTGAGCAACGGTGACGAAAGCCTTCTGGAAATCCAAAAATATGGAATCAACTTGACATCCCCTGTCGATAGCTCTCATTGCTTCACGAGTATAAAGGGCTAGTTGTGTTACACAAAAATGATATTTTCTGAATCAGTGCTGACTATGTGTCAATAAATCATTTTCTTCGAGGTAATTCATAATGTTCGAACATAGTATATGATCCAAAACCTTTCTGAATATCGACGTTGTGATATGAGCCGGTAATTTAGCGGATTACTCCTATTTCCCTTTTAGGGTATTGACTTGAGCCATTTTCCGGTCTTTAGGTACGGATCTTTCAGTGAGCGAGCGGCTGTATATAATTGCGAAATATGGAGGCATTGTATCAGCATACTATGAGAGGAACCTGGCTGGTATACAATTTCGACCAGAAACCTTGCCTTTATTAAGTGGTTTAAGTTGCTCTCCTACACCGTGGACATCTACTTCTATGTTCCTCATCTTTGCTGTTATTCTTGATTGGAATTCATGAATATTTACTTCGTCTTCTCTGGTGAAGGATTTTCGGAAAACCGTGATTAATAACTCTGCCTTAGTGGCACTGTCATCAGTGACCGCACCGTTGTTATCGCGCAGAGAAGGTATTGATTGCATCTTGCCACTGGTGTGGTTCGTGTATGACCAGAAACTCTTTGGGTTTTCTTCCAGATTCCGGGGCAGAGTTGCGTCGTGGAAATTCTTAAAAGCATCTCGCATTGAAGTACGCGCTATATTTCGAACTTCTGTAAAACTTTGCCAATCTTAGGGATTTTGCGAAATTTGGCGTGCTTTTTTCGTTGCTTCTGCAACAGCGATCTGACCAGATTTGCATACCATGGGGGATCAGTACCATCACTCATTAATTTATGTGGTATATTTCTCTGAACTGTCGTCGATACTATCTCTTTCAAATCATTCTACATATTTTACACCCTTACATGATCAGATCGGAAGGAATGAAGACTGTCTCTAAAAGAGGCGTTAAGAGCATTATTATCAGCTGTTTTAAGCAGATTATTTAGCGTTTCTTTTTGATGGTTGTGGGTGTTACGGTATTCAGCCCAGCAGAAACTGCCTTTTGGTCGCTAATCCCTATTTGTCCAAGATTATTTGTTGCTAAGAGGTCAAGTATGCTTTTGCAACCATTTATGCTTCGAGTGGACTCATTTACTAACCAAAATAATTTTCTGAGAAAGTATTCTGTACAATACCAGACGACGTTTTATGCCTGCCGCCGGCTTTAAAGTATGATTTTTCCAGAGTATCGAATGTATATTGAAGTCACCACCGAATATAATTGTATGAGTGGGGAACCTATTTGAAATGAGACTCAAGATTTCTTTCAACTGTTCGTAAACTATATTTTCTGAGTCGGGGAGGTCGGTAAAACGATCCAATTAATAGTTTTGTCTGATTGTCAAGTCTAATCTCTACCCATACTATTTCGTAGGAACTATCTACTTCAGTTTAACTACAAGCTAAACTACTTCTGACAACAATAAATACTTCACCACCAACTTTACTTAATCTGTCCTTTCTGAACTGTTAGGTCGTTTGAAAAATATTTCGGCTGAACTTATTTCCGGCTTTAGCCAGCTTTCCATGCCTATAACTATTTCAGCTTCAGTGCTTTCTATTAGGGCTTGGAGCTCTGGATCTTTCCCAGCACAGCTACAAAAATTTACAACTACAATACAGATCGTTTCTACGACTACCTTACTGTGTTTCACCAGCCTCCTAGTAGACGAACGCCCTTTCTGTAGTTCCATGAGACCCCCTAATCTAAAAAACCACCCAGTTCCATCTACACAGCTCCCGCTATCCGTGTAGCCGCTTCCTATGTGTAGCGGACTAGTGACCTATTAAGCAGAAATCGTAAACGCACCACCCGATGGCGCAAGTCAAGGTATCTGCAGCCTACACGGTTAAGGAACCGCCTGAGCCTCTGATTCAGACCCTCCACTCAGCTCTGCACCAAAGGACCACAGTCGTTTGTATCGACGATGCTGCAGATGGTGAGCTCCGCTTTAATCTCGCAAGCAAGACTGGCAGTCCTTACCATTCCGCTAGCCGCTCCAAACCAGAGAGAATCTCCTCTGATCCAAAGCGACACATGCCATTGATCCCGACATAAGCCACAACCTGCAGTTGGCTGCACCCAGTACTCTTTATGGCGTCCAGAAGAATCCTGGAATGACCTACCCCCAGTATGCACACAGAGTGCACAGTAGCTACCTTCCCCTCATTGGCAGCCAGGTTCATAAGGGCCCCACTACGCGCCTAACGTTGGAGCTACCACCTACCTGCAAACCTACCCTCTGTGAATGTCCATACCCTGCGGACCGAGAAGCTTCCTCTAGAACAGGGTGGACGACTGCATTCGGCTTAGAGGCTTCGTCAGCCACAGATAACGCCCGAAACCTGTTCGTCAGATGAACCGGGGAAGCCCTACGATCGGAACTCGGAAAGTCTTTCGCTGCCTGTCAGACTTCGTAATTATATCCCACTCGATCATGGGTGAGGGGTCAACCACAGTGCAGGCAGTAACTGGGACGGCCACAACAGTGGACCGATCCGAGGACACTTGGGACGTGCTGGACGTCCCTCGCATCTACAAGTCCGACCCCCCACAGTGATAACCCTTGGCAGCAGCCTCAACCTTAGTGTCGAAGCCAACACAGCCTGGAGCTGTGAGTGAAGGGTCACTAACTCACTTTGCATCTGTACCCTGCAATCACAGTTCCTATCCATTACCGAAGTCGCTAAGATTTGACGCTCGTAAAATATGTAACAAACGAACGGTGCATTCGGATTATTAGCAACAAGAACACGAAGAGCTCCCTCAATAACGGTCTAACCAACACTGTAACAAGAAAACGACTGTTGACATTGATGCGTAGAAAGTATTAGTCTTACGAGAAACCATCTGACGTTCGAATAAATATCATCCACAGAATTCCATAGACTGCAAGAGCTGGCGAGTGCGAGAATTATCGCACAGTCGGCTTAACAACTCATGCATCCAAGTTGCTGACAAGAATAATATACAGAAGAGTGGAAAATAAAATTGAGGATGTGTTAGCTGATGATCAGTTTGGCTTTAGGAAAGGTAAACGCGTCAGATAGACAGTTGTGATGCAATTGATAATGGAAACCAAACTAAAGAAAAATGAAAATATCTTCATACAATTTGTCGACCTGGAAAAAGCGTTCGACAATGTAAAATGGTGCAAGATGTTAGAAATTCTCAGAAAAATAGTGGTAAGCTATACGGAGACACGACTAATATTCCGTCCTATTGTTCAATTGTACATTGAGGAAGCAGTGATGGGAATAAAAGAAAGGTTGAGGAGTGGAATTAAAATCCAATGTGAAAGGGTATCAGTGACACGATTAGCTGTCCTGAGTAAAAGTGTAAAAGAATTGCATGGTCTCCTGAATGGAATGAACAGTCTAATGAGTACAGAATATGGATTGAGAGTAAATCAATGAAAGACGAAAGTAATGAGAAGAACAGCAAGAAACGGTCACGAAATAGATGAAATTAAGGAATTCTGCCACCTAGGAAGCAAATGACCGGTGACGGATGGAGCAAGGAGGACTTCAAAAGCAGACTAGCCGTGGGAAAAAGAGATTTCTTGGCGAAGTTAGGTCTAGTAGTATCAAGCATAGGCCTGATTCTGAGGATCAAATTTCTGAGATTGTACGTTTGGAACACAGCGTTGTATGGTATTGTAACACATACTGTCGGAAACTGGAGCAGAAGAGAATCAAATCATTTGAAATATGGTGCTATAGACGAATGTTCGAAATTAGGTGGACTGATAAGGTAATCAGAATCGGAGAGAAAAGAAATATGTGGAAAACACTGATAAGATTAAAGTACAGGATGATAGGACATCTAATAAGGCATGAGGGAATGACTTCAGTGTTGCTAGAGGGAGCTGTAGAGGGCAAAAACTGTAAACGAAGGCACAGATTGGAATACACCCAGGAAATTATTGAGGTCGTGGATTGCAAGTGCTACTTTGAGATATAGAGGTTGGTACAGGAGAGGAATTCGTGACGGATCGCATCAAACCACTCAGAAGACTAAAGACTCAAAAAATAGGCGTAGTCTGAGGCATGTTTTCGTCTTAAACACGTAATCATGTGGATAACTGGACAACTGCCAGAGCTCTCCTTGACAGAGGTGATGCGCAAGATGTTGAGGTGCTGTCAGTACTACGAACAAGAAGAAAGAATGATATTGGTGTTTTGTGCTCCGTTCCCGTAGTGGCCGAAAATAACGCTTACAAAAAAAACCGCTGTTGACAAACTAAACTAAAAAATAAAAACACAACTGACACTGAACACAGCCAACAGCAACACAACACAACACACCAGCAAAAACCACACAACAGAGAACACACAATGGACACAACCTGAAGAAACCACAAACACCAAAAAAATGGCACCCCCCGACTCTTGATAACAAAATAACTCACAGAATAGGGAACATCATGAGGAAGCAAGGTACATCTGTGGCATATCAATACACTGCAGAAAAGATTAAAAATACCCAACACCACCACAGATAAATTCAACATAGCAGGTATATACCGGCTAGCTTGCAAAGACTGTGAGTCAGTGTACGCGGAACAGACGTGTAGAAATTTCACGATAAAATACTCAGGACATTTAAGAGCACTGAAAAGTGACAGCACACAATCCATATTTACAGACTACCAAATTAAAAACAACCACAACCCCAGCGGTATAGAAACAAACCTCCATACCCTGAAACGCAGTAATCATCTATAACGTTTTTGAACAATAGAAATAACTACCACTTCCAAAAACTATCACAAAACAAGCAAGTTATCTCACACACACTAGCACATGCGCCTGTGCGCGCGGGCGCAGAGATTGAGAACAAAGAGGACAGATTTAAAGTTCGTGGACGTCAATGCAAAACAAATGAGTACACAAATGACGGTCGGAAGCGCTTCAGAAGTGTTATGCAGTGAAACGTGTCTCCAAGCCACAATAACATAGCAAGATGCAGTATTCTTCCTTTTTTTAAATAAAGTGATTAAATGCTCTCGTAATAGGAAACATAAGGCAATAATAACAAATTACACAAATATTTCTCCATACGTAAGCTCCACGTAAGCTTTTACCAATGTCCACATGTCAGGCCGACTGCACACAAAAAAAAGAAAAGCACTTTTGGCAAACAAAAGCAGGCCTGCCACAACTCAGTACTAGACAAATACTACGATGGTAAGAACAAAAATGAACATGCGCCACGATCTTTGAACTTATATTTAAAGACTGGTTTATGACCAAAATTCAATGCTGATGATACATAATATCCGTCATGTATGATAGGGTGTAATAATTTATACCCATGGCTAATTTCGATAAGAAGCCATGTGACACATGTATGATACATTATATATGTGTGTGTGTATATTAATTTACACCTGTGGCTGATTTCGTTCGGCAGCCATATCACACACACAATACATAATGAAAATCCGATGCAACATATTCCCTAATTTAAACATAAGTGAAACATGTTGTGGTATTAAACAATAGTTTGTGAAAGCGCAAAAAGACGCACCTCATCCTTAATTTGTTATTAGGAAGAAAGGAATTTATCATCGTGGACATCGATTTGTTTGTGCTCTATACCGAGGCGTATTATGACGGTTACCCTGTTATCTGCATGATCACCCTGTTTATCATAGAGTAGCCAGAAGATGGTGCTTTGTAGCGCCAAAACCGACAGCAAATAATACAAGACCTTTAAGCACGGTTGAAGGATTCGTTCATACTCAAAATAAAAACAAGGAATGCTTCTGTTCCTAAGACTGCGGGAAACATGCTCAGAGGCTATGAAGATGTAGTTAGCAAATTTTCAAACAAAAACTTCTTTAGCTGACCAAATCATCGAACTATCTATTAGTAACCTATGTTATGATCGATTCTGTGAATGCATCCGACCGCTGCCATAGACCGCAGGTATCGTACTGCAGACGTGTGTTATGGTATTTGTGCAAAGGAGTATTTGACATTGTAAGCCGAAGCACTAAGGTAAAACTTCTCTAAAATCAGTTCTTCATTTTTCCGTTGAAGCTGTTTTTTGTGTTTCTATATGTCTATGGTCGATGTCATCCTAACACAATAATGATTTGCTCTTGATATGACACTGGTTCCAGCGCGTAGTCTACTAGTCTCGACTAACCGGTATTACCTAAACGAAAAAAGCACTTTTGTTCTTTTGAGTTGGCTATTGATACTCCTTTTGGAGTTCCTATGTACATTTGACATCCTATGCAAGGAATTTTGTATCAAATATCCTAATATTCACGCACTGTTCTTGTCGGTTTAAACACTGTGCAGTACCGCTTCTTCTACCGACTGACAGATAAACGTTAGCTGCCTCTTGTTTGCCAGAAGCTACAGATATCCATGGTGTAGTGCCCTATCTGTGTGTCAGGATAGCCACTTCCTCTTTAACTCTAGAATGTTTGAGCTCTTCGTCCAGTGCTATGGGTCACACTTCATTTTCGCACGGCACGGCAAATCTTCATTAGCCCTCTTCACTGCCTGGTACGCTGATTGGAATTATTTTGAAAGTATCTGTCGTGTTGTGACGTGGGAAGCAGTACTCGTACTGTCAGCAAGCCAAGAAAATCAGCAGCAGTTTGCAGGTAAGCCAGCGGGTGCCGATGTTACAGCCTGAAAAGCCAACATTGCCCGTTTATCGGACTAACAACGACATGGATGATGTTAAACATTAGGACATCGTTACTCGTGCTGTGCAGGCGCAGATTGCACTTTTCTCTCACAGTGGCTCTCGTCCTCCAACAACGGAAAACTCGAGGGGTGACTCTTGTAGTCAGTTGGCGTGATATCAGTGCGCAGTTATATACGAGCCCCGACTTCGTGCTCTCTTCTGTAGCTCCGCTACCTCCTTAGCAGTAGATGAAAATCGCCGAATTTTTATGAATAGGCAGGTTTGTACCGTCAGTTTGTCACCCATTCGGCGTTGCGAGGACGAAAGAGAACCTGTGAATTATGTCTAGTAATCAGAAACCCTTAGTCATCTCCGCTCCTCTCCGTGCAAGCCTAATACGAGGACTATTCTGAAAGAAAGGAACTATAGGTTGCGAAATGGAAACCACAGTGAAAATCGAAACTGTTTTATTTGCAACAGTTAGCTACAACTTCCAGCTACTTACCTCCATAGTCACCGATCCGACTTAGACGTTTGTCGTAGCGTTGTACCAACTTTCAAACACCCTCGTTATAGAGGGCAACCACCAGTGCTTTCCGCCAATTCTGTACGCTGGCCAACAGCTCGTTGTCTGTGCCAAAATGTTGTCTTCATAGCCAGCGGTTCATGTAATCAGAGATGAAACTCAGAGGGAGAATGGGCAGGCTGTATTGTGGGTAATCAAACATTTACAATTGAAAACGATGCAGGAGCATCTTCATTGCCCCTGCAGAATGCGGCTGAGCATTGTTTTGGAGAAGAAAACGAACGACAATTATGTTATGTTGGCTGCATCGCTGCAGGCGAAACTTCTCACCAGGCCCTCGTAATTGGCGGGAGACACTATTGTCCTAGGTATCTTTATGTGCTCCCCATGTGCTCAGAACTAAAGAGAACGAAGTATCTCGATCGACGGGCATACTAGAGACACTGCCCAACACACCTGTGCAAAACGTCATCGGATTTTCACTGTGGTTTCCATTTCGCGACCGATCGTTCCTTAATTTCCGAATAACACTCGTAATTGCCTAATGAAAAATTTTTCTGTAACTGCTAACTCTCGATCGTTTGCCAGTTCAGTTGTGTGCGTTAGGCCACTCGACCTCGGAGGATGATGAGAGACCTAACCCAAAACAAAGTAGTTAGAGACGTAGCTCTGGCCATGCGTTTAATAACATACTTAATTCAGAACAGAGCACTCACTGCAATATATCGACTCAATAATCACAGTCTGAAGTAAACAATCGGGTGCTATGTGGAAGATCGTTCAAACTAACTTTTTATAATGTCCATCCTGATTTCCGTTGCAGTGTATCGCAGTTGATATGTTTATAGGTGCATAGCGTCGAATTTTAAAAGATAACGGCGTTTTGTTCTTATTTCCATTATCTGCTCGTTATGCCGAATGTTACATTCTTCCCGAAAGCAAGTTGAACAATATACGACGTGCGCTCCATATCGGAGTTTAAATCATTAGTGCAGCTAAATATGCAGATCCAGATTTGCATGTTTACGGACCAGGAGAGACATTAACATTTGAATGACGCTCCGTTCAACTGAAACGTAATGACGAAGGATTCAAATAAAATTCGATTCCCGTCGCTGTCCAGGAGAAACAAGCAGTGAGAATATATTTCAGAGCGCTGAATTTAAACATCCTTACTACGTGCCAGAGTTCACGTCTGGCATCCATAAAAGACTGATGAAACGACGGCAGGGGACTAACAACGTAAGGAATTAACATTCCTACTTCTTCTGAAGACGGAATTGATTACTTTTTTGGCTAAGTTAATACTCTATTAAGATCCCTTTCTTTCCCATCAGTCTTCTTACTGGTTTGACGCGGCATGCCACGAATTCCTCTCCTGTCCAACATAATCAGTTATTTGTTGGCTGTATTCCAATCTCTGACGTCCCCTTCAACTTTTACCCTCTACGGCTCCCCTTAGTACCAGTGAAGTTATTCGTCAATGTTTTTAACAAATGTCCTGTCATTCGGTCTCATCTTCTTGTTAATATTTACCACACACTATTCTTGTAGCCGATTCTATGGAGAAACTCATTTCTTATATAATCGGTTCGCCCTTATATAGCACCACATCTTAAACGCTTCGAATTTTTTTGCTGTTTTGGACACAGTCCACGATTTAATACTCTACTATAGGGTTCTCCGTTCGCACATCCTCAAATTAAGGCCGATGTTTCATATTAGTAGACCTCTTTCAGCGAGGAGTTTCCTTCTTGTCTGTAGTAGTCTGCTTATCATCTGTCTTGCTTCCCGTCAAGCAAAACGAAATTCTTCAATTTGTCAACTTCGCGGTCGCCTATCTTGAACTTAAGTTTATCGCTAATCTCCTTTCTGTTACTCCTTATTGTCTCCATAAACTGCATAAATGCTTAATGTACACCTTTCAAGCATTTCTGCTTCAGAAATGTGGGAAACGCAAACTAGATCAATTTTTACTAAGCAAGATTCAAAATTATCTGCCGTAGGTGACGAATAATGGCCGGTTTTACCTGATTTCCAAGTTCTAAACAGTGACTGCACTGTTTTCACTAAAGAATGACGTTACATCAGTGTTATGTATCCAGTATTTGTTAGCTAAATGGTCGTTGTTACCGCTAGTTCAATCATCAGGATTAATAGCTTATTACATATACCACCATCACTTTTATGGTAAGCAGTTTGCGAAGACTTGTGTAAACTCAACTCCTATCTTGGAGCAAATGAATAAGTTAGTAAAACGCTATTGTTACATGTTACATACACTCAACAAACAAAGTTCGATGTAGATGATTGACACAGTACACTGAATCCTTGTGACGGAATTGTCCAATCGTTCACTTCGAGTGATTCAGAGAAACTACAAAGAATTTTGGTTAAGATAGCGAGAGTATATATGGACCAGATCCACTGCCTAAGCTAAGATGCCGTAAGAAAAGTATCATATTGGTATAACTTTGGATGAAAGGCTGCGTAACGTTGCTCGTAAAACCATTGTTAAGGAATAGACGGAGTTAAGAGCGAAATTTTGGTTTGAGTGGTTGGAGGGTGACTGAATACACCTGATATTCCTGGTCGCGTTGTTGAAGTGTCGTCTCAGCGCCGTTTATTGATTACTATTTTAATAAACTTCTATGGATCCCATAAACTGCAACAAACCTGAAGCTCATGTCGCCCTGGTTTGTATAAACTATGCCAGTACTTCGCTAGAGGAAACCAAAGAAAAAATGGCGTAAAATGATTACGACTATTACGAGGTTAAGTCTGACGTCATACAGTCAGTCGGGAATAGTATGGGTTGCGTGAGCTCGGGAGAATAATTAGAAGCAGAAATAGAGCACATTTCTCCAAGCAATTTGGGAGATAATAGCCGTCTGCTCAAAAACTAATCCGAAGGTGTACTGAAATTGTACCACTTTGAAGATGTGGAGAGACTACAGAAGATAGGGAGAATTTGTAAAAATATGCAACGTCATTACAGCAGGAACAAATACCTGAAAACTGTGGAGACCAAGTATGACGAAAAGAATAAAGACGGAGAAAAGTTGAGAAAGAATTACAGAATGTACAATATCATGTACATGCACAAAGATGAAAATAGCGACACCTGGCGGGTGCGTTGGTCCACCAAGTACATCACCGAAATAGTAGACTATTATCTCTTTGCCTATGGTCATAGCAGACCAAAGAAATGTTAGAGAAAATGGCTGAGGCTGTGAATTTTAACAACATATTCAAGAGAATAACCGATAGGATAAGACTTGCGATAAGTGACAGACGGTGTATATGGCCAATTACACAAATCGTGGCTCTACGCACAGCATAAGACATGACGATGTACTAGAGTTAGCCTGCCGTTGTGGCCGAGCGGTTCTAGGCGCTTCAGTCTCGGATCGAGTGACCGCTACGGTCACAGGTTCGAATCCTGCCCCGGGCATGGATGTGTGTGATGTCCTTAGGTTAGTTAGGTTTAAGTAGTTCTAAGTTCTAGGGGACTGATGACCTCAGATGTTAAGTCCCATAGTGCTGAGAGCCATTTCAATTTTACTAGATTTAATGTGTATGGCAATCTGCCAAAAACCTCAGGTAATTTCGCATACGTAAGTAGTCCTGGAAGTTTTTGCGAAGTTCATTAATTTATATCGGATAAGAAAGGCAACAGCTAAAACGGTTTATAACAAACTTGCAAACAATTGCTTTGTACATGTTGGCAAACTAAAAGCGATTTTGTCCGATGATGGGTCACTGTTCACATCCAAATTACGGAATGAAGGTATGGAAAGCAATGGGCCTTTTGTCCGGCCAGAAACCCAGCGGAAAGATACATGCGCGAGCTGGGATGACTGTGCCGAAGTAATTGTCACCACAATCACAGAACGTGAGGCAAATATATATAAATGGTTTTGAAAAGATTATGAGCCGGCCGGTGTGGCCGAGTGGTTCTAGGCGCTTCAGTCTGGAACCGCGTGACCGCTACGGTCGCAGGTTCGAATCCTGCCCCGGGCATGGATGTGTGTGATGTCCTTAGGTCAGTTAGGTTTAAGTAGTTCTAAGTTCTAGGGAACTGATGACCTCAGATGTTAAGTTCCATAGTGCTCAGAGCCATTGGAACCATTTGAAAAGATTATGAATGATGTGAAACACGAATTTACAGGATGCACTCCGGAAGAAATCCAATTAAACCGTAAGTCTAAGAGTTTGGTGGAATAGATAGCTAATTTCCCTTCGCGAGTTAGTACTAACATTGAGGTGAAGAAAGAACGTTTACAAGAGGTAAAGAAGAAGAAAACTGATGCACGAATACGGCATCATGGCGCGAAGGGCTGTTCTCTAAATTTGCAATTGGTGACCTCGTTCTCCTTAAAGCGAACGAGAAATCAAACGAGATTGATAATTAAATTTCAAAATTTTAATTCATTTATAATGGACCATTGAAGATAGAATACTTCACACTAACCCTTACTGTTTAGCTTTTCCTAATTCTGACAAGCTGTTAGGTTTACGTAATATTGTTGACCTGAATTGTGTCAATCAAGAACTGATTGATCTGAGAAAGAATTTCCAGTAATGATTTAATTACTAGTGTAATTTTAATCATTTGTTTCTTGCACAAAGCTCTCATCAACGAATTTCCGAAAGATATAACGAGAAATTTAGCATACGGAGTAGATGTTATGAAAGATCCTGAATTGAAAGGAAACCCCAAGTCATGACCAATAAGTATAAATGTCACTCTGATATATGTATATTTGTAATTTTGTAAATAATACGTAGTAAAAAAAAAAAAGATTCAAATGGCTCTGAGCACTATGCGACTTAAATTATGAGGTCATCAGTCGCCTAGAACTTAGAACTAATTAAACCTAACCAACCTAAGGACATCACACACATCCATGCTCGAGGCAGGATTCGAACCTCCGACCGTAGCGGTCACTCGGCTCCAGACTGTAGCGCCTAGAACCGCACGGCCACTCCGGCCGGGCATGTAGTAAAAATTTTTTATACCATGTAATACGTAAGTGAACATCGATGCACCCAGACAATGTAAAAGTTTCAGGTCTGTGTATGCATGTAAATATGGACAGTGTTGAGCTTTCCACTGTGATAGAAAAATAAGGACTCCTTGAGATTACTCGGGAGTGAGTTTTCGATGCATGTAAGGCAGGTGGACGTTTTAGAATGCCACTACACAGACAGAGAGAATAAGCGTTCCACTGTGACACACGCAGTAATACCATGTCTGGACTAAGCAGCTGCTTGCTCGTAGAACGATACGGTGTCCTTTGCCAATACAGGTGTGGAAGTGGCGTTTTTCTTTTTAGCACAACCAGTGTAAAGTGTTGTTGTAAACATTTAAGTACTATCGGTACGCTTCCTTGAAAGGCACAAACTCTCATGAGAAATGGATTCTGTTAATGATTGTGATATTTCTTATCTCGCTTCTTACAATTTTACTCATTTTTGGATACCGTTAATTGTGTTGTTTCTTGTGCTTCACCGACATGAACTTTTCATTTCAAACGTAATGGCTTCTAGAAAACTGTATCTTTGTTGTTTAAAATATGTTATGGTACACATAATTATTGTAATCAATGAGAAGCGTAATCAGTGATTACCAAAATTTATGGTGCAAAAACTTAACGGCCGGCCGTTGTGACGAGTGCTTCTAGGCGGTACAGTCTGAAACCGCGCGACTGCTACGGTCGCAGGTTCGAATCCTGCCTCAGGCATGGATGTTTGTGATGTCCTTAGGTTAGTTAGGTTTAAATAGTTCTACGTTCTTGGGGACTGATGACGTCAGAAGTTAAGTTCCACAGTGCTCAGAGCCAGCCAGCCAAAACTTAACGCAGTTGCGCATCTGCATTACCGCCTGCATTTCTTCGGACATTGCCTCATTTGTTTCCGTTCAGGAAAAAAACTCTAACATGGGGCAAGTGTGGCCCCGAAAACGCAGTTAAAATACCTTCTGCACCATCCAAAATTTTCGCCGTGTATTGTACGTTGATGACTTGCACTGTACTTTTGACTCTGAAGCTGTAAGCTATAATACAGAAACTATCGATGTACTAGTGTATTTATTTTTTACTGATCATAATTTATTGTAATTATAACGAAAATATTGTAAATCGCTGGATAATAGCCAAAGAAACTTTATTGAAATGTGTCGACAGAACGACAAAGCGGTAGTAGTTGTGCCGTTGTTTATCTTTGCGTATGGAGAGTTTCTGTCGCGTTGCGAGCTGAGAGGAGGCAGAGCAGCTTAAGTCATGAAAGAGTGCGGAAGTGTTTGTTGGGCGCTCCCGCGTCAACGTAATCATTTGCGCCTGATCTGTTAAACCTAGAGTATTTAGAGCACGGTAGGGGTGGACAGGTGGAGGAAGCTGCAATTCCAACATCTACCTGCCCCATAATTATCCGGGGCTCTGGAGACGACTCGGGGTTCTCATTGAACAGCAGCAGCAGCAACTCAGCATTGTCATCGGCTACATCCTTCGCCGACCGCACAGCTACAACATCGTAAGACTATTAACTGACAAATATAGCAATGCAGAGGCTTCGCCCAGCAACATTTCTTTCACAAAGTATGAATAACTTGAATAATAACTCCTTGGGTACCTGTGTTGTCATTGTCCTCGGACATTATTACGTAGCAGGGTCCCTTTCCATGCAATCACCGAGTGTCGTAAGAATATGAAAAGTGATTAACTATTTACTGACAGTTAGTGTGTTTGTTAAAGTACAGTTTCAGTCTAAATTTTCTGGTACAGTAACTGATCGTTCTTGCATTGCATAATAGAAACTACTTAAAGTGAAGTAAAATTTCACTGGCAAACTAATAACTAAAGATACAGCACAAATTAAGGGCGTGCAATTTCATTTATTCTAATTTAGGTTAGCGAGAGACTTCTGCTGGCTTGTATTCTGTTGTTGTTATTTTAGAAGTAAAACCAATTGCTCACTTGCTTAAATTAAATCCAGTTCAGTCTTTCAATAGTCAAACGTAAACTGCTTGCCATTTTCTAAATTTTGCATTACGTTACACTGAGGTTACTGAAAGCTATTTTTTTACATAACGAAGTTCAAGTTATGGCAGTAATTTATTTAACCAGTAATTGCATTATATGTTACTCTCAAAATGTAGTATTTCAGAATCTCCAAACTCGGTGCCTTCTGATCCATTTACTCTCTCGTGATCTGTTGTGCTGTGGAAAAGCGTGACAGCCTTCTGTTAAGGCACCTGTGATTGTTTGCTTAAACTTCTGTGCCATTACCTTTCTCAACATTCTGATGATTCATTGGCCTAGCGGACAGGCGGCCGTTTAATTATCCCCTTTTTAGCTAATCAGTGTTTTCTTTGTGTTATCAGTGAATTGTAGTAAATAAGTTTCCCCCCGTGCGGTTCGGAGCGATTGAACCATATTCCACCCATTTCAAAATTATCGGCTAAATTTACCTTAAATTTAGAATAGATTCTTCCTTCAGAATAGTCTTTTGTACACTTTCCTCCAACTACCCGGTGTTATTTTTCTTCCTTAACGATAGTCTTCCTCATGGTAAAATTTCGTTAGGCGAAAGGTATCACAATCAGTTATATCGCAATCCAGTAAGCCGATTAGGAAGAGGGAGGTTACAGGTCCTGTCCATAATGTTCGAAACGTTCTCGGCTGGGGACAGATTCGGTGACCGCGCCCCCGAGGTAGTGTTTGGCAAGCACGAAGGCAAGTAGTAGAAATTCTTGGTGTATGGGAGAGGGCGTTGTCTTTCTGAAATGTTAGCCCAAGATGGCTTGTCAAGAAGGGAAACTAAACGGGCCATATAGCACCATCGAGTACCACTATGCGGTAATGGTGCTGTCGATGACAGCCAAAGGGGTCCTGCCATGAAATTTAGTGGCACCCCAGACCATCAGGCCCGGCCGTCAGGCTGCATGGTGGGTGACAGTCTGGTCGGTATCGCACCGCTGTCTGGGACGTCTCGAGACAAGTCTTTGCTGGTCGTCGGGGCTCAGTTCGAAGCAGGACACTTCAGTAAAGACGATTCTACTCCAGTCAATCAGATTCCACGCCTAAAATGGCTCTGAGCACTATGGGCCTTAACATCTGAGGTCATCAGTCCCCTGGAACTTAGAACTGCTTAAACCTAACTAACCTAAGCACATCACAAACATCCATGCCCGAGGCAGGATTCGAACCTTCGACCGTAGCAGAGCGTGGTTCCGGAATGAAGCACCTAAAATCGCTCGGCCACCGCGGCCGGCATTCCACGCCTAAAACATGTCTGGAGACGCCCGGACAGCTGTGGTATACCAATCTGAATATCGTCCGCAGTACGTCCAACACCTGGGAGCTGCATTTTTATAGAAGGACACCTTTGGTTGTCATTCGCGACACAGCAGTACGTTGACTATAATCTACGCCCCGTATGGTTGCTCTTCATGGTTGGTGGTTATCAAACCCATCGGATTAGGGAAGGCTGTGTCCCTTGAAAGGAACCACATTGGCCTAAAGCAATTTAGGGAAATCACAGGAAACCTAATTCAGGATGACTGGACGCGGGGTTGAACCGTCGTCCTTCCGAATGCGAGTCCAGTGTGCTAAGCACTACACCATCTCGCTCGGTGCCCTTCATGGCAAGCCAGGTTGGGCTTATATTTCTACAATAAATGACCACCCACACACGGCGATAGTTTCTTCTTGACTTCGTTATTGCCAAACGCCACGTTGTCCAACGAAGTCGTCGTATCGCTCCCAGATTGGCGGTAGTGTTACAAGATAAAGAATCGTAATTATATCTGGGTCAGTTCTGGAGCATAGTGTGGACTACATTTCCGTGTTTGTGATAAATGCAATTGTTATGGCTCGTTGTCGACTAGACTGGCGTATGAATTTTATGGCGAAGTTCATCACAAGCGGCGAATGCATAAATTTGACTAATTTAAAAGACTTGTATGGGGAATTATTCTATTACGCATCCACTGAGGAGCACACAGTATAGTTTATTAGGTCACGGCAACAGTAAAGGGATCTGGTCACGAAGTCAAATAATAAAGTTTCTCAAATTGTGAAAAGCTGGACCCAGTACTAGGCGGATTAAATGTCACGGAAAAGAAAGATGATTCTTAATGGTACGCATGTGGGATGTTCATACTCGAAGAAACATGGGAACAACCACGTAAATAATTTATACAAAACTCCTACCAGTCGCTTTTCTGAACCTTTTCAGGTTCATCTTCAGATGGTTTCAGGAAGTTACATCATCATTGCTAGCAAAATGCTGGG
This sequence comes from Schistocerca piceifrons, assembly GCF_021461385.2. Classification (NCBI taxonomy): domain Eukaryota; kingdom Metazoa; phylum Arthropoda; class Insecta; order Orthoptera; family Acrididae; genus Schistocerca; species Schistocerca piceifrons. The sequence continues at coordinate 427,146,540 of NC_060138.1, forward strand.
TGCTACCTTTATGACAAAAAGATGGAACACACTTTAATGTATCGCCATGACTCTAGCTTATATGTCGATATGGATGTAAATTTAGTTTTTTTTATTTACTGCGACAGTGTGGGCAGCTTTTTTCGGTTAGTGTCTATCTGTCAGCCTCCATTTTGTGGTCCAGTTGTTATATGAAAATTGAGTGGACTGTTAAGGTAAGGAATGAAGAGGTCGGCGCAGAATTGGAGAGGAAAGAAATGTGTGGAAAACATTGACAAGGAGAAGGGGCAGGGATTATAGGACATCTGTTAACACCTTAGGGAATGAGTGCCTTTTCTTCGAAATTTGGGCAACTGTATAGTTATTAAAGTTTGTGTCAAAGTTTCTGCTGGTGTGTACCAGCTGAAGTACATTTGAATTGCATGTACTTCAACTTATCGTGAAGTCTGGGTAATTGTATATTATTAAAGATTGTTATTAATATTGGGTTGCAATATACGTGTGGCTATTTATGTTTAAATTTTATACCTTCCGTTTTCGTCTGTGTGAGAGACTGTGTATTTTACTGCTTAAGGGATTTTCTTATAAAGGGTTATGCATTGCTAAGCGGCGTTCCTACAGTTACTATCAGTGCCGTGTTCTGTTATCATTCCCATATTTGGGGAATGTTGTCCGACTGTGTAACAGTTAACTAACCTTGCAATTTCTTAGTACATATAACAGCTGTTATTGGAATTCATTTGGTTGATAAAATTGTTTGTTGAATCTGCTTGCAGCCACGCTCAGTTGATGCAACTTTTCTTTATTTTGGGCACTCAGTACTTCCGATTTTAGTGTCCTGCTCTTAGTGGTATGATTGTTAAAGTCATTCTTTTAAATTGATTTGAGCAATTGTTAGTTCATTTAACGGCTGTTATTGTAGTTCATTTTGTTGACAATATTGTTTATGGAATTTGCCTGCAAATACGCCTAGTTGATGTGACTCTTCTCGTTTGGGAACTCTGTACTTTCGGTTTTCATGTCCTGCTCTTAATACTACAATTGTTATAGTTTTTTTAACAATTTGAACCTGTTCAAGTTTTTGTCATAGTCCTGATTCCTCTAACAAGTTTTTAAATCGTAATGTTATTGTAGTTCTTAAGTAATAAAGTCTATTATAAGAAACAACAGATGACAAAATATGTGGGTCCACCTTCCACGTTTTTCCTTTTAGGTTGTACCAAACCTAGTTCTGAGGTATCACTTCCAACTAAAAATTATTCGCCAGATTCATGACAAATTTAATAGAAAGCCTGGACCATTGTTTACTTCTGAGTTTCTTTTTTTTTTATTATTTCTGCCGTTAGTATCCATAGCTACCGTGCAAGACATTATTAGTAGTGATTCTCTCTTTGCAGTTATTAAATGTGTTTTCTGTTACGATATGGGTTTCATTTCTTTGAGATAAAATGTCGTCAATGATTTGACAATCACAGGTATTTTACGATTTATTTCCGTTATAAATCCAAACCAAGATTTTTTTGTATTTCTTTTATTTTAAAGAGTGGTATCGTTTACTTGCGCTGATTCCTTGTCCCTGTTTGTATGCGGTGGAGAGCACGAATATCATATTCACATGGAAAAAGAAACAGGCGAAAAATCGTCGAATCTGCTAAACTAGTCTTCAGTGGTTTTAAAAACTTTATCATAACCAACAGAGCAAAACTGAATAATAGTAGTGAATTTCAGATTACTGCCAACGTCTTTAGCTCACTATAACAGAACAAACAGAATGCAAGTCGTGACCGTAAAATTTACTTAATTCTTATCTAACGTAGCATTAGCATTAACTAAAAAGACACTAGGTGTTTTACGTTCACTGTGAGCATAAGAGAATTAAATTATTAAGGCACGTTTGACTACTGACTATGGTAATTTACTCTTATCCTTATCGTAAATAGTCCACTCATTGGCGGGAGTTGGCCACCTCAGTTCAACAAATGACAATAAACAATAAAACTCTTCGAGGGGCGGTGGTCCGACACCGACCTACACTATTTTTTGATCAAAAGCAGCCTGAAACCCCCAAAAACATACGTTTTTCATATTAGGTGCATTGTGCTGCCACCTACTGCCAAGTACTCCATATCAGGAACCTCAGTAGTCACTAGACATCGTCACAGAGCGGAATGGGGCGCTCTGCGGAACGCAAGAACTTCGAAAGAGGTCAGATGATTGTGTGTCACTTGGGTCATACATCTGTACGTGAGATTTCCACACTCCTAAACATCCCTAGGTGCACGGTTTCCGATGTGATAGTAAAGTGGAAACGTGAAGGGACACGTACAGCACAAAAGCGTACAGGCCTACCTCGTCTGTTGACTGACAGAGACCGCCGACAGTTGAAGAGGGTAGTAAAGTGTAATAGAAATCTATCCAGACCATCAACAGGAATTCCAAATTGCATTAGGATCCACTGCAAGTACTGAAATACCCGGGGTAGCAGGCCAGAGCGGGTTTGGTTGTGGAAAGGGGCCAAAATAATTTCCTGTCAGTTGCACCCAACATACAAACTTTAAAACTTTATTTATCAAGACACAATATTACAACAAGGATGCAAAACACTAAAACCCTAAATCGACCTCCCATTCCCATTCCCCATTCTCCTTCTATGAACTTTATATCGGCTGATGGCCACATTCAAAATCCAAGACACAAGGCTTAAGAAAAATTGTAATACAAGGTTCTTCTGGAGGTTTCACCCAAGAATATTTTCTAAATCTTCAATCTAATCGGTTGAAGGCCTTAGCAATTTAATTTTAATGGAACTAGGCCGGAGGTCACATATCAAGCAATAAGAGGAGTTTCAATCAAAAGGCAGAAGGCCTTATCTTAATACATTTCATGCAAATTGGGCTGAAGGCCTCATTCAAATACATAACAATGTTATGTCTTAAGAGCAAGACAAGAAGATTAATTTAAGAGATATTAAACCTCGGCTAAAAGCCTCTCAGCAACAAATAATTTAATGGCTTTAGCCCCAGAAAGAGTTTCAATTTTATAGGGCTGAAGGCTGTATATTAAAACATTTCATATAAAATAAAGAATAACAATCTAATTACTTGAGGCAAGACAAGTACATTAATTTAAGAGATATTAATACTCAGCTGAAGGCCACATATCATCAAAATGTGTTTAACGGCTTAAGGCCTAGAAAGAGTTTCAATCTAAAAGGCAGAAGGCCTTTCTTAAAACCTCTACAGTAAAATTCGGCTGAAGACCCCATATAAAAATATAAAAATCTCATGCCTTAAGGGCAAGACAAGAAGATTAATGTAAGAGATATTGATACTCGGCTGAAAGGTACACATCAATCAAATAACTATCATCCAAACAGGGAAATTACTACATAACACACGAGGAACGGCGCTCAGAAGGGTTGGCCTGGGATTGTAACACTAACGCCGGTTTAGGTGAGACAGGCAGCCTGTCCAGCGACTTCTTTATCTGTAAGTAACCCAACCGACAGACAGCCGACCGACCAATCAACCAAATCAGTTCCGCTCCACGGAACCAGCAAAACGACCACAAGACTTCAATACACGGTACACAGTATAGTGGCACCCACAACGACAAACAACACCTCAGCTATTGAACTAAATGCACGCTGGACAGCAACAAAACGACGAGGACAATACACTGCATGAAATTACGTCAACGGCCAGGGCAGGTGAAAGAAAAGTCAACGGCCACAAGGCAGAAGATACCGCTGGTGAGCTTCCATAACAGGGAATAAATTAATTTTCACAGGAAGACGTCTGGAATAATAGCCGGCTTAAATACACACACGTTTTTGCTCGCGGGAATGCCCCAAAAGCGACAACCAGGATCAAATGAAGAAATGTAAACAGTTGAGGCTCGATAGTAAGTTAAGTGAGGACTCAATTTTCATGTCCAAGATCGGTGGGCGACGAACTTCGCAGCACTCACAAATAGCACCTCACACTCCAACCACACGTGCACGCCACCAGCGGCTCCAGCCCGACTTCGCACTACGGGGGCTTGCTTACTGTTCCACACCAACCGACCGACAGGACTGCTGGTCTGTCCGCGACTGCTGCTCCGTCGCGGCTGCCGTGCTGGTGCGTCTCCCACTCACCGACTCCCTTTGGGTGGACGACGTCCCGGAGACACTGCCTCGGACCCAACCATGCAGAGGGATAACAACCGATATCTCTGCACAGGAAGGAACCAACCTAAATACACGTCGTCGATGGGACGACCGACCGAACGACCAACCAACGGTCGTCCCCCTGGTACTGGCTGTGCGGACCTCGCTGGGGCTCCATCCCCGACTGCTGCTACGTCCCGACTGCACTTCTGCTGCGTTCCATCTCCAACCGCTCCAAATCAGAACTCCAACTGACTGCCAGACACACGACGCCCCGGAAATACGTCGGTCGCCCGGAGATAGTACGACAGTGCACTTATCGATACGCGCTGCTGCTGCCGCTCACGGCTAACCAAGACAGCAATTCAGTGACACCAGTGATTGAAACTAAAATGACAAGGTGGCCGTACGGTAAAAATAGGATGGCAAATAAAGGTGGCACGAACATGAGTCACGCACGGCTCAAGTACTATAACAGTTGGGCGGGAGGTGAGAAAACTTGGATTTCATGGTAGAGTGGCTGCTCATAAGCCTCACATCACGTTGGTAAATGCCAAACGACGCCTCGCTTGGTGTAAGGAGCTTAAGCACTGGACGATTGAACAGTGGAAAAACGTTGTGTGTAGTGACGAATCACGGTACACAATGTGGCGATCAGATGGCAGGGTGTGGGTATGGCGAATGCCCGGTGAACGTCACCTGCCAGAGTGTGTAGTGCCAACAGTAAAATTCGGAGGCGGTAGTGTTATGGTGTGGTCGTATTTTTCATGGAGGGGGCTTGCATCCCTTGTTGTTGTTTTGCGTGGCACTATCACAGCACAGGCCTACACTGGCGTTTGAAGCACCTTCTTGCTTCCCACTGTTAAAGGACAATTGGGGGATGGCGACTGCATCTCACGAAACGCTCGGGCACCTGTTAATAATGCTCGGCCTGTGGCGGAGTGGTTACACGACAGTAACATCCCTGTAATAGTCTGGCCTGAACAGAGTCCTGACCTGAATCCTTTAGAATACCTTTGGGATGTCTTGGAACGCCGACTTCGTGCCAGGCCTCACCGACCGACATCGATATCTCTCCTCAGTGCAGCACTCCGTGAAGAATGTGCTACCATTTCCCAAGAAACCTTCCACACCTGACTGAACGTATGCCTACGAGAGTGGAAGCTGTCATCAAGGCTTAGAGTGGGCCGACATCATATTGAATTCCAGCAATACCGATGGAGGGCGCCACGAACTTGTAAATCATTTTCAGCTAGGTGTCCGGATACTTCTGATCACATAGTGAACGTTGTTCATTTAATGGAAGTACCCGAAGCACCTGTGTCCACTTGAAAGGTGGTTGAAAACCCACTCACTCCATTCTTTCCTAGGTTTCAAGCAATCTCAATATGAAATTCCTTGAAAATCGGTTCAGCGGTTTAGTCGTGAAAACATAACAGTTACCTTCGCATTTGTAAGATGGATGTTTCCAAAAATAAGACGACTATGTGAACATGTGACGCTCAGACGTTTTCGAACTACACTACACACATCACACCACAAGATGTCCATCATCATAGGAGCGAGGGTGATTTGTATTTGTTTCTCTCACGGGCTAGGTTAGTCTAGCCTGCGAGCACGAGACTCCACAGCAGTCGACACAGTAAGCCAGGAGTGACACTAAATTCTCCCGTATGTGAGTGGACTCTCGAACATCACAACATATTCGCAGAAAAAAGATACATATTTGTGAAAAAGAAGACTGTAAATTTCATTGCTACTTGTTTTACTCGCAGCAAATAAAGCTGTTCTCTTACGTTCGTGCAAAACCACACCCTCGGAAATCAAGACATATTCAGAAAAAACAGCCTCATGCTTGTGACAGGCGAGAATACCTATGTTATTTCTGGCCATTTCATTCGCAGCAATTTCATGTTTCGTTTCTTAATCAAAATCGAAGAAACTCATTGATGAGAGAGCGCAGTGTTACATGTGGAACATCGGATACTGTAAACCATACTTCTATTACAGTAATAAGGAATTCCAAGAATCCGTTACAAACGTGAAAATGGAAAAAAGGAGTACTGTACTTGCGTAAAGCAGGCCGTAAATCTAATGCCTTCCGCATCGTTAACTCCTGCTTTCACTATTGTCTTCCCCACCACAATGAACTCGTCCGACTTGGAACATTAACTTTGGTCTTCCGTGGTCCTGAAGACTAACAACATGTCATTAACTGACGTTTGGTTAGAACAAATCTTACAAAGAGTGACATGTTTGTGATATATCTTCAATGAGCCTGTTCCTTTAAATGACATTGTAGGTAGAAAAGAACGAATATGCAAATCCAATACGGAGCCTATCGAGTTTCGTGGCCGCATGGAGTTGCACGTCATTTTTACATTATTTTCGTTCAAGCCAGAATTGATACGAGGATTCCCCCACGTGGGTTACGGGAGGACGGAAAAGCTGTGTGCGCAGGCCCAATACGAGTAGGAAGTCCTAGCGGAAAATATTAGCCGTCAAGTGGACTACTGTTAAGTGTTCAGATTGTGACGTCAGCGCCAGCTGATATACCTACAACCTGCTAATGGCTGTCCTGGTGTCGGTACAGTACGTAAGTGAGCATTTATCGAAATGGAAATTTCCTTAAATAAAGATTCCATAAAGAAGCGGAAAAAAATCAAAATTGTCAAAAAATTACTCTCTTCGAAAAACTTCAAAGATTTTTTGACGGAATCACGGAACTACACACAGTATTATCTACAGTTATCTGGTTTATTTTTCCGTCTATATTCTGTAATAAACATTCTATTGCTTATCACAAGGTAAGGATATTTAGCAATGAAATGAGAATGATTGAAAAAATAATGAAAACAATCTACGATAATGAACAATAAATAATGGCCTAGCATAGACCACATTACTTAAAATTTTCTGCTTTCATTGAAAGATCAAAAGAGTACTAAACTTTGAGAATTCGCCGGTATAACACACAAATAACATGTATCTCGTATACTATAGGTAGGCTATCCAAACACTGAAACTGAAATTATAAAAAGTAGTATGTATAAAATGTTCCATTCATGAGATATATTTCACATGTACAAAGTGTCAATCAAAATAATAATAATAAGTATGTAAGTCAAATAGTACAAAATAGAATAATTTTGTTCAAAAATGAAAGCCTCGACTGTTCACGACGGCTTCTTTCAATGAAATGTGACAGTACCCTCTGATGCAGCAGTGCATTGTGTGTATAATGAAATTAAAAGTCCTGCACTAGCCAGTCAGAAGCTATGACGCTAAATTCAAGTTGAGTGAACGTGATACGAGGGCTCACCGGGGACAGTTTTCGTGTGGTGAGGACGGTCTGATTACTGATTAGATTCTGCAGGCGGACTAAGCAGATCTCCGAGTTCAACTCGCTTGATGAGGTCGCGACTTGCTTTCTGATTGATCAGTGCATTTCACGTGTTGCACTTTCACTTCTTGCAGATCGTGTTATATCTGAGTCACTTTTAAACAGAATAAATTATCGTGAAGCACAGTTGTTCAAATTATGATGAAAACCTTACCCGTATTTGGTAGGACTGAAAGAAAATAATTGTATATCGCATTTATTTGGAAAATTATGGTAAGGTCTTATGGGGCCACACTGCTGAGGTCATCGGTCCCTAAGCTGACACACTACTTAATCTAACTTAAATTAACTTACGCTAAGGACAACACACACACCCATGCCCGAGGGAGGAATCGAACCTCCGACGGAGGGATCCGCGCCGACCGTGAGAAGACGCCTCAGACTAGGCGGCTACCACGCGCGGCTTCGTGATGAAATCAGAACCACGTAGCCCAGTAGGGTGTTACCCATCAAGGAAAGTCACATTACTGAACACCTGAAAGGAGGAATGATTTTATTATAACATTTTTGGTCATATACATACATAAAAATGGATACTGGTACATCTGTTTGAGATTGATAGACGTCGACACTGTTTGGCCGATCACCACGAAAGGTGGCAAATGTACGTACGTATATTTTTATGGAGAAGTTTTTATGCCATCAACACTGCCTTAACTCGCCACCAGATTGCAGTGGTCTCCATTCTCTTGTAACTCAACACTACACCTCAGTCCTCAATAATAACAAATAGTGATCGTGACTATGATTAGTAATGGGTGATGGAGTTTTAAATGGAATACCGTTTCCATTTTGTTGTGTTATGGACGTCATTGTGAATAACTACTATTCTTTTGTTTATATGTGACGGACATTCTATTCTTCTTTCCTTTTACATCACACGCAACTAATCTGTCTTTGGACGTCTTTTCTGACAGGAAACATTTAGTGCTGTAAATTATTTGAAATGTGAGCCAAAACATCAAATAGTAGAATATCATCCATAAATGCTCGGCGACTGTCCGCCAGTAGAGTCGCTGAAACATCTAAAGAGTAAGACGCACGACGGGAATCCGTGCGTATGAGAGCTTATATTTCAAGAGCAGCAGTAACATCTGAAGAGCGAGACGCACGAAGGAAAGGAACCTCAATTTCAAGAGCTACTGAAACATATGAAGAGCGAGACGCAAGAGTGAAACCTGCGAGTCAGAGGTTCTGTTTCAGGAGCTGCTGCAACACGCGAAGAGCAAGACTCACAACATAGAGCTCAACACTTACGACAGAGTCGATCGAGAGTGAGAATCGATCTCAAGAAAGCGCCGTTCAGTTTCGAGAAAGACCGATTGCAAAATGAATGGCGATGTTGACATTGGTTCAATGACTAATTTGTGTTTGCATCTTCTTGCTTTTAAGTTTCGAAAAGAAACGCCTGGCCTGTGTTTGATCCAATAGCAAAATCAATTTGTTATCACTGGCTGAGCCCTCAAACCCATCTTTAACTTATGTGGCTGGAGATACTCGCAAGTCGAAACACTTTCTAAAACATATTCGGAAACTTACCTCATGCTTTTAAATGACGGCGTTAGGAGCGACGAATATCGTGAGATATGGTAATTTCGTGCCCACATTCAATGATCAAGGCCAAATGTACCATCAGTTGGTTCACTTCTTCAGTACCAGAAGAATATCCACAGTTTTTCAAATTTATTTCATAGACAATGTAGAGCAAGAGATCAAAAAGTTATCGCTGAATTACGTGCATTATTCCATGACCACAAATTTTTGGTCGGAAATGTCAAACCGGAATTAGAGGGTGTAAGAGCGGATGACTTGGAAGTCATTATCAGGGCAGACAAAACGCCGTTGGATGAGTATGAAAGACGTTTCAGAGCTCCAACGATGCCTGAAGCAGCAGCTGTAACTGTCGAAACAGATTAACCGGCGGTGTGAACTATCTTTCACTTTTCCACATTGTTCTACAACGAATCACTCATTCTATATTACACACAGATCACCCTTTTCCGTATATGCAGAGATAAATAAATACTCACAGGCAGGACAACATCTGCAGGGTTTCGGTAGCGTGAGATATAGATGCTTTTCATTATTCTGTGTTGCATTTGAGACCACATGGCATTACCTTTCGTGTACGGTAATTATGATCATTATCTCCTTCTAGTTCAACTTGCATTTCATATTTACATTACAGTAAAAGATTTCCTCCATCCGACCTCGCAACCACGTAACTTCGTATGATTGCACCAGTATAATGTTTCCTTATCGACTGTAAGAATTTAAGAAAAAGAAAACGAAAGCACTCAGAAAACATGATCGGATTTCGCACACGTGCACAGCATCGGGATGAATGTGAATGACTTCTTTGTGACAGGTAGAGCAGTCACCCGAGTTCATGAGTGTTGCTAGTGTTTAATCTTATTATTTAGGCTTGGTAGGGTACATAAGGGGCGTGAACTACATGATGCGTGAAACGACCGCTGTGAAGGAAACGGAGATGACAAGTATTCATGTGAGACAGCGTTGTCAGCACCTGAGTTCATATGAAAGAAGACTCAGTACTTGGGTCCATTAGGTCTGCTGATCGAACTGTGTGATATCTCGATTTGCGGAGCATTCGAATGTGACAGTGGGTCGATGTTGAACGGCATGGGAACGTGGGAGTCAGCATATTCGTCGTCGACGTTCCGGTCGACCAAGCATGACGACTAGAAGGCAGGGTTGCCGATATACGCACCAAGCAGACAGTAACCCATTCACTTCTGTGCCAGACACCCGACAACAAGTAAGGAACTCCCGGCAGTATTCTGCGACATATCGCACCATTGGTCGGAGCCTAACAGCAGTCGCACTTGGTAATTAACGTCCCATACGTAGGATGGCATTAACATCACAACACAAACGGCTCCGCTTGAAGGGGTGCCGTGCTTGGGAAGAGTGAACTATTGATGATTGGTATCGCATTGTGCTCAGTGATGAATCGCAGTTCTGCACTACGTAAAACGACCATCGCTGTCAGTACTTCGACGACCATGGAAGAGGTCTGATTCTCTGAATGTTCTGGAGAGGCACAGCGGTGTTACTACTAAGGTCGAGGTGTCAGGAGCCATCGGGTCTCGCATTTGATAACCATGGGAGTACCTCAGCATTATGTGCACAGTTCACACACAATGCTGAGGTACTCCCATGGTTATCAAGTTCCACAGGTCTGTTTCCTGTAAAATATGTGTCGGACCATCTTGGACGTTGTAATGGAACTGGTCAGTGTACCTGTTTCTGCCACATAATGTGAAATCCCATTGACACGATGCAGTACAATCAAAATAGTAACGTTGTATTTACTGTAATTCAAAATAATATAGGTATAAGTAATATTATATTTTTTACAAACAGAAGTAAAGCATAAAATTGACATGGGATTTGCAATTCACAATACGTGATTATTTTTCGCATTTGTAATTTGATTTGAAATTGTGATGGTAACTTTTATCGTTATTCCTATTTTTATAATTTACTACTAAGATACTTACAAAAGAAATATTTAAATCTGTATTAAACTCTTCGTACGTAACAGATCGATACTTTATAAAATCGCTGAACTGCAACTTCTTGTATCTTTTTACTTCTTCGAGTCAGTAGTTGTTAAGCATCTGTCACGGAATAGCAGTTGTGTTATGGGGAAGTTATCCAAATTACTTGATTATGCCAGAATGGAAACAGGATTTGTAATATTGTAATGAAGTATAACATCATGAAAATAAAAGGAATGATGAAGAAACAGAAACCAGCACGGCACAAATTTTAAGAGCAAACCCGATCGTAGTGTCTTGACAATTATTGTTTTGAGTGAACATATTTTTAACGAGCCACGAGAACCAGATAAGTATTTTTACTTACTTTAAAGTATTGTTTGGAACTTACTTCTCGCTTTGAATGGTTGGACAGTAGTAGTGTTATCAAGTGTTATTATTCCTAAAAATTGTACATGAATAATTGGGGATTTTTAGAACCAACAGAAGTGGAGGTTGAAATATCGTCAACTCTGCCATAGTGTGAGTACCGAGTTTATCAAAAACTAGTTATAATACCTATGGGTCAGATGGCCTCATGAGAAGATACAGTGGCTTTATGACACTCTTTCAAATCAAATTAGTGCATGCATCTAGACCAGTTGGGGTACAGTGTCATGTTGACAAGTGAACTCTATTGCCAAGTTCTTTGCAAGTTTGACTCGACTTTGGAGACACTGGAAAACCACCAAACACCCCCCTAAACCTTTGCCTTAGTTTCTTCCTCGGCTTCTGGCAGTTGTTCCAAAATTACGGGTGTGATTTGTAGAGTGCGAGTGATACATGTAGGTGTCCGTCTGTTCTCGTGATAACTCCCCAAGTATCCCTCAATAGACACGACTGATTGGTTGATTGTTCCAAGGACTTTATGAGGTTGTTAACTATGGGAGCTGTGCATTTCTTTCTCGAAGTCTTTTAGGCTTAATCAGTCTACATCTTGCGGTTTCTTTAACTGATCTCTGGCAACACGGAGTTACACCCCTTTCCGGAGAAACCATCTGATGTAATTCTAAATTTGAGTAACATATTTTCGCTTTATGTAGGTTATTTGTGCTGTGTATCACGATTTTGAAAGGGTCAGCATATTGACGTATTCGATTCTTTGAACAAAGTTTAATTTTCTGTTCGCAGTTTCCCTATAATCAATTTTGAATTACCATCTCTCAGTTCACTCATGTTCTTCTTTAGTTTAACGGTTATCACGTCTAATTAGTCACATTCTGTGAAGGAACGTGGCGTGTGTTGTGAACTTTCGCTCAACCACAGAAGTCCGGAAGTTTGTTATTTTTCGTTGCTGTTGCTATTATCTTGTAAGTATCCATTATTTATGATATCTTTCCAATGTCTTGACGCTGCGTATTCAGAATTGTTATATCGTCGGTGTAAGCGTTAACAGTGAATCTTTGTGCACCCAACGTATTCCAGGGATGAGGTTGATGACTGAGTGCATCACCGGTTCCATAAAAATTAAAGATAATGTCAAGGGTAACCGACATACCAGACTAAACTATAAACTAAAAATTCTCCCGAGAAGTAACCGTTCATTTGTGTTTTTGAGACAAATAGGGGCTGATAGCAGTAGATCAGTTGCGGCCGGTTGATGAGAATAAGGCCGTGTCTCTCAGAGAACAGTGTCCAACTATGGTTTTCCTGCTGGTTGCTGGGAACACTTCATGTTTTTCCAGCCCCGATTATGTCTAAGAGTCTCTTTTAGTCTTGCTGCTATTACGCGAACCATTATCTTTCAGTCTTAACACTAAGTTATTGGCCAGTAATCAGTTAATCTTCCTTGTTTCTTTAATAGATGTGATCCATTAATTTTTTCTCTTTAATTAACTCGTTTTTGATAACCGACCAGAAGACTTATAATATCCATATGGTACATCATCGATCCCCGGGCTCCTATTTCATGGTTGTTGTTGTTGTGGTCTTCAGTCCTGAAACGTTTGATGCAGCTCTCCATGCTACTCTATCCTGTGCAAGCTGCTTCATCTCCCAGTAAATACCGCATCCTAAATACTTCTGAATCTGCTTAGTGTATTCATCTCTTGGTCTCCCTCTACGACTTTTACCCTCCACGCTGCCCTCCAATAATAAATTGGTGATCCCTTGATGCCTCAGAACATGTCCTACCAACCGATCCCTTCTACTAGTCAAGTTGTGACACAAATTTCTCTTCTCCCCAATCCTATTCAATACCTCCTCATTAGTTATGTGATCTACCCATCTAATCTTCAGCATTCTTCTGTAGCACCACATTTCAAAAGCTTCTATTCTCTTCTTGTCCAAACTATTTATCGTCCATGTTTCACTTCCATACATGACTACACTCCATACAAAAACTTTCAGAAACGACTTCCTGACATTTAAATCTATACTCGATGTTAACAAATTTCTCTTCTTCAGAAACGCTTTCCTTGCCATTGCCAGTCTACATTTTATATCCTCTCTACTTCGACCATCATCTGTTATTTTGCTCCCCAAATAGCAAAACTCCTTTACTACTTTAAGTGTCTCATTTCCTAATCTAATTCCCTCAGCATCACCCGACTTTATTCGACTACATTCCATTATCCTCGTTTTACTTTTGTTGATGTTTATCTTATATCCTCCTTTCAAGACAGTGTCCATTCCGTTCAACTGCTCTTCCAAGTCCTTTGCTGTCTCTGACAGAATTACAATGTCATCGGCGAACCTCAATGTTTTTATTTCTTCTCCATGGATTTTAATACCTACTCCGAATTTTTCTTTTGTTTCCTTTACTGCTTGCTCAATATACAGATTGAATAACATCGGGGAGACGCTACAACCCTGTCTCACTCCCTTCCCAACCACTGCTTCCCTTTCATCTCCCTCGACTCTTATAGCTGCCATCTGGTTTCTGTACAAATTGTAAATAGCCTTTCGCTCCCTATATTTTACCCCTGCCACCTTCAGAATTTGAAAGAGAATATTCTAGTCAACATTGTCAAAAGCTTTCTCTAAGTCTACAAATGCTAGAAACGTAGGTTTGCCTTTCCTTAATCTAGCTTCTAAGATAAGTCGCAGGATCAATATTGCCTCACGTGTTCCAACATTTCTACGGAATCCCAACTGATCTTCCCCGAGGTCGGCTTCTACTAGTTTTTCCATTCGTCTGTAAAGAATTCGTGTTAGTATTTTGCAGCCGTGACTTATTAAACTGATAGTTCGGTAATTTTCACATCTGTCAACACCTGCTTTCTTTGGGATTGGAATTATTATATTCTTCTTGAAGTGTGAGGGTATTTCGCCTGTCTCATATATCTTGCTCACCAGATAGTAGAGTTTTGTCAGGACTGGCTCTCCCAAGGCTGTCAGTAGTATTTCATGGTAAGTGCTTTATAGTCTCCTATTTTCTTTGGATATGGGCTCTGTATATATATATATATATATATATATATATATATATATATATATATATATATGTATATATCTAAATTTTCGTTGGTGAGGTAAGTCCTGTAGTTTTAAAGTGAGCTTGCTGTCTCGGTAGAATCCAATGGTTTTCTCTGTACAGCCTCTGGAAGTGGTCTCCCATTTTATCTTCGTCGTTGCGGTCAGACGACGTCGTATTCCCAGCAAATGTCGGTCTGCACTGTCTCCGTTTTCTACTAATGTGGTAGATGGTCCATTTTTGTCCCTAGTGTGTCCGCTATCTTTACAAGTGGTAAGTTTGTCTTCAGTAGTTTTTCCTACAGTTATAAGATCCTGTTTTTGAAGTTCTTCAGTTCTATAGATCGGTCTTCTCCTTTACATTTTTCTTGGAGATGTCGACCAGTTTTTTACTCCGGTTAACCCACGTTCGATAACACACAGGGAACTCTGCTTTTCCCCACTCATCTTGGAGCAGATGCAGTTGAACTTCTAGCCCACTTCCGAAATCAGATATTGGATGTAAGGCGTATCAAGGAGTATATATGGACTCAGGTCACAATGCAGTAGTGTTCAAGGGCAGACTGAGTTTGAGAGAATAGTCAGGAAGAATCAATATGTAAAGAAGTGGGATACGGAAGTACTCAGGAATGACGAAATATGCTTGAAGTTCTCTGAGAATATAGATAGAGCAATAAAGAATAGTTCAGTAGGCAGTACAGTTGAAAAGAAATGGACATCTCTAAAGAGGGCAATCACGAAAGTTGGAAGGAAAAACAACATACGTACAAAGATAACACTGGGAAGAAAGCAATGGAAACAGAAGAAATACTTTAACTGATCGATGAAAGAAGAAACTACAAAAATGTTCAGAGAAATTCAGGAATAAAGAAATACAAGTCTCTGAGGAATGAAATCAAAAGCAAGAGTGGTAACATTAAGAGTGCAACGGGAATTCCAGTCTTAAATAAAGAGGAGAGAGCGGGTAGGTCGAAAGAGTACCTTGATGGGCTCTATGAAGGAGAATATTTGTGCGAAGTGATATAAGCAGAAACAGGATATAGGGGATCCAGTATTAGAATCAGAATTTAAGAGACCTTTGGAAGACTTAAGACCAAGTAAGGAAGAAGGCACAGATAAAACTCCATCTGAATTTGTAAAATCATTGGGAGAAATGGCAGAAAAAGCGGCTATCTACTTTGGTGTGTAGAAATATGAGTCCAGCGACATACCATCTGACTTTCTAAAAAATATCATCCACACAATTCAGAAGACTGCATGAGCCGACAAGTGCGAGAAACATCGCACAAACAGCTTAACAACTCATACATCCAAGTTGGTGACAACAATAATATACAGAAAAAAATGGAAAAGAAAATTGAGGATGCGTTAAATGGTTGTCAGTTTGGCATTAGGAAAGGTAAGGGACCAGAGAGGCAATGCTGAGGGTGCGGTTGATAACGGAGGCAAGATTACAGAAAAATCAAGACACTTTCATATGATTTGTCGACAATGCAAAGTGGAGCAAGAGGTTCGAAATCCTCAGAAAAACATGCGTAAGCTATAGGGAGAGACTGGTAATATACAGTATGCAAAAGCGGTGTAAGACATAGATGCAGGTTTTCGTCCCTGCTGTTCAGTCTGTACAACGAAGAAGCAATGACGGAAATAAAGAGAAGTTCAGGAGTGCGTTTAAATTCAAAGTAAAAGGATATCAATGATTCGATTCGCTAAGGACATTGCCATCCTGAGTGAAAGTGAAGAAGATTGACATGATGTTCAAAATGGTTAAAATGGCTCTGAGCACTATGGGACTTAACTGCTGAGGTCATCAGTCCTCTAGAACTTAGAACTACTTAAACCTAATTAACCTAAGGGCATCACACAGAGCCATGCCCGAGGCAGGATTCGAACCTGCGACCGTAGCAGTCGCGCGGTTCCAGACTGTAGCGCCTAGAACCGACGGCCACTCCAGTCGGCTGACATGATGTCCTGAATGGAATGAACAGTATAACGATTACAGAATATGGGATGAAAGTAAATCGAAGAGAGACGAAAGTAATGAGAAGTAGAAGAAATGAGAACAGCCATAAACTTAAAATCAGGATTGGTGATCATGAAATACATAAAGTTAAGGAATTCTGCTACATAGGCAGCGAAATTACACATTGCGGTGGGAGCATAAGGACATAAAAAGCGGACTACCACTGGCAAAAAGGGCATTCCTGGCCAATAGAAGTCTGTTAGTATCAAACATAGGCCTTAATTTGCGGAAATTTTTTATGAGAATGAACGTTTGGAGTACAGCATTGTATGGCAGTGAAACATGGACTGTGGGAAAACAGGAACAGAAGAGAATCGAAGAATTTGAGTTGTGATGCGACAGACGAATGTTGATAGTGAGGCGGACTGGCAGGGTAAGAAATGATGAAGGAATATGTGGAAAACAAGAAGAAGGAAGAGAATGAGTGGAATTATGTTAACGCATCAGGGAATGACTTCATTGGTACTAGAGGGAGCTGTAGAGGGCAAACCCTTCAGAGGAAGACAGAGATTTGAACACATGCAGCAAATAGTTGTGTACCTAGGATGCAAATACTCCTCTGAGATGAAGAGGTTGGCACAGAAGAGGAATTCGCGTCGGGCCACATCAAACCATTTAGAAGAATGATGACTCAAAAATTTTCACTTTTAGTCTCTACTTACTTCGGGATAATCATCAATTCACGCTTCAAGGTCTCAGCCCAATCAACCACTTTGGAAACTCGCCATTCACTGGGTCACTCTCACGAAACAAAAAAGCATGCTGCCCCCTGGGTTGTCCCATTTCGTCGACGCGTACTTCTAATTTCCCAAGCTTGCAGAACACAAACGGTATTTCAATGATACAAACACATAAATAGGTTTTGCATCACCCCAGTTCCCAGAACCCATGAAGATAGACGTTGACTGTGGACAATGTATCACAGACACAGTCCCTTTGACTGTTCAGAGATGTCACTAAACCCACCGAAAGAAGTAAAGAACCATGCATGAGCAGCGCCTATTAGACGTAGGGGGCTCGACAGCCAATCAGTTCCTGGCATTCCACCAGGAAGGAGGTTCGTATTAGCTATTCAACCAGTTCTACACGGTCTATATCGCAGTTCGATGGCGTCCGCATTGTTACTTTGTTCCAGGAAGTGCTCTCAGAAAGAGAAGTGTCCAGGCATCTCGGAGTGAACGAAATCGATGTTATTCGGACATGGAGGAGATACAGGGCTACTACTTCAGTGGATGACCGCTAACTACGGATTATGGCTCGGAGGAACCCTGACGGCAACGCCATCACGTTGAATGATGCTTTTCGAGCAGCCACATGACGTTTTGTTACGACTCAAACCGTGCGCAGTACACTGCATGATGCGCAACTTCACTGCCGACGTCCATGGCGAGGTCCATCTTTGCGACCGCGACACCATGCAGCGCGGTACAAATGAGCCCAACAACATGCCGAATGGACCGCTCAGGATTGCCATCACGTTCTCTTCACCGATGAGTGTCGCATATGCCTTCAACCAGACAATAGTCGGATACGTGTTTGGAGGCAATGCTTTAGACACACTGTCCAGCAAGTGCAGCAAGGTGGAGGTCCCCTGACGTTTCGGGATGGCATTATGTGGGCCGACGTACGCCGCTGGTGGTCATGGAAGGCGCCGTAACGACTGTACGATACGTGAATGCCATCCTCCGATCGATAGTGCAACTATATCGGCAGCACATTGACGAGGCATTCGTCTTCATGGACGACAATTCGTGCCCCATCGTGCATATCTTGTGAATGACTTCCTTCAGTATAACGACATCACTTGACTAGAGTGGCCAGCATGTTCTCCAGAGACGAACACTATCGAACATGCCTGGGATTGATTGAAAAGGTCTGTTTATGGACGACGCGACCCACCAATCACGAATCACCGTTGAGGAGTGGAACAATCTGTAGCAACAGTGTCTTGATGAACTTACGGATAGTATGCCATGACGAATACAGGCACGCATCAACGCAAGAGAACGTGCTACTGGTTATTAAAGATACCGGTGTGTACAGTAATCTGGACTACCACCTCTGAAGGTCTGTCTGTATGGTGGTACAACATGCAATGTGTGTTTTTAATGAGCATTAAAAAGGGCGGAAATGATCTTTATGTTGATATATATTCCTATTTTTCTTTACAGGTTCTGGACTCGCGGAACCGAGGTGATGCAAAACTTTTTTTGGTGTGTGTATATTGGGTGGGGCAGATCTTTGATATTAACTGTATCTGGGTGGAGGTGCGAGAAGCCGATGCGTATTATTTTTAGTGTTGTACATCTATTTGCCTTGCGGTATAAAATCTTCCCAGTCTCGATACCGATTGTGCAGAGACATACGTGTAGTGGTATCACGTGATGGCTAAACGGTCTCCTGTTTAGTATTGTCCTCCAACTTAGTCCTCGAATCATGCTGAGTAAGGCGCCACAATTAAGAGTTGATCTAGTTGTGCTTACCGAATTAGAGTCTCCTCCCGTTATAGTGTTACCCTTCACTTAAAAAATACAGGACGGTCTCACTAGCAAAATTTTCTGTATTGGTTCTGCTATACGACATTGATGGGCCATGAAGGTTCAAAATATTTATCCCAGTTTGGCTTTAATAATGCGTCCATCTGGTTACTTTCCTAAGGGGGTGATATTTTTCCGAAAGGCAGATGGTATGTCACCGGACTTATACGTTCTACACTCCAACATGAATAGTCGCTTTGTTGCAACTTCTCTCAAAGATTTTACGTGTTCTGATAGAATTTTATGAGTCCCTTCTTCCTCGTTTGTTCTTAAGTCTTCCAAAGCTCTCTTAAATTCTGGTTCTGATACTGGATCCATTACTTCTAAATCTAATCCTGGTTCTCCTTCTACCACTTCAGACAAATATTCCCCGTCATAGAGGTCTGCAGCGTACCTTTCTTCTCTCTCCTCTGAATTTAACAGTCCTTTTCTGATTAGGATGCAACAACCCATACCGCTATAGCCACCATTGTTGTACACATTCTATTGCTGTTGCAGGTTCATCTGTTCGCAAGGAAAGCGACATCGACAACATTCGTTCTTAAAAACTTCCCGTGTTATTCCAATTATATTTAGCGAGAATCAGCACTCTCGCATTGCCCATTGCAAGTTGTTCAAAAATGGTTCAAATGGCTCTGAGCACTATGGGACTCAACTGCTGAGGTCATTAGTCCCCTAGAACTTAGAACTAGTTAAACCTAACTAACCTAAGAACATCACAAACATCCATGCCCGAGACAGGATTCGAACCTGCGACCGTAGCGGTCTTGCGGTTCCAGACTGCAGCGTCTTTAACCGCACGGCCACTTCGACCGGCTGCAAGTTGTTACTCAGTTTTCATGCTCCTTCTTATTCCACTGATTTATTATATTATCCTATAAAGCCATATCAATAGTGGAATGTGAATTGTGACTATACTAATGTGTGGAGAACACAACACGCAGTCCCAGAGGGGAGAAATTATTCGACCAGGTGGGGAATAGAAGTCGAGCTCCTTCGGTTAGCAATACGCCGTATTGGCCGCCCAGCTGTCGAGGCGAACGACAATGCAAGATGTTTCCGTAGGCTCTCCCACTCTAATTCCCTGTTTACATGCCCTAATAAGAGCTGTAGTGGTTTCACTAAACTGTTCGCATTTTGTTATCTGGCACGTTTCTTCCTGTAGTGCTTGACGTTTACTTTTATGCCCGTAACGAGTCAGGAGACTCGGCACGGCTGGTTGTCGGATGTTTCTGTATGATATGCACTTTCCTGCTAGTATTCACCCTTTAGTGCTACGACGGTGTCGGACATCTTTTGCTTGGGATCTGTGTCGATTTCTCCTCTGCCTCTGCTTCAGAGATTGCTCCCCTCATGTTTTAATGGACATTTCTTGTTTTTGTCATTTGTTTGGAATTGGATTTTCACTTCTCACTTCTATTTCGTTATCTTGTCGATGAGATCACATTTCATGCACTCTGCAATTGTTTTCATGCGAAGTAGTTTCAGGGTGGCCTTTATTGGTTTCATCTATTTCATTGTCTGATTTCTCGCGTAATACATTGTTTGTTGGTTGCTTATTGAAGAGACTACTTCAAAAAAAGTAAGAAATTGTTCGGTGGATTCCTTGGGAGTGTTTTCGATGTAGGCCTCTGAGTTACTTGAGGGGTCATTTCCTATTCCTCTAATCTTGGTCAGAGAACACAGCGTACGGGCCGTTTTCTCGAATATGCTCTGGCTCTTTGCATACATGGCATGTGGCGTTTTGCTCGACGTCTTAGGTTAGTGCGTACGTTCGTACCGTTTCTCTCAGAACAAATACGCATAACTGAGACTTTAGTCGTCAGTAACATATTCCCCGTCACTATTTAACACAGTCTCCCAACACCGGGGTAACGTTCGATTCCGTGACTGTAGAAATAATGTGGTTTGAGGCAAATAAATCATCGAGCAACGTTATAAGTGCATTTTCATCCTGAAAGGAAGTTAATTGGAGGTTGTTCGATAGAGAGCGCAAAAGATGAGAATCTGAGGTCTCAGGAACAGGTAAATAAGGTGAATGCGGAATTACTTCCTAAGCCAACTCCTGTATTGTATTTTCTGTCAGTCTAGCAGAATGCGTTCGGCGTTATCATGGAGTAGCATCAGTTTAAGCAGACTTCCTGGTCGTTGTTCTTGGACTGCGTCTGCAAGACGTCTTAATTGTTTGTAGTAAAAGTAGTCAGCAGTATTGTTCATAAGTCGAGGAAGCAATTCGTAACACGCCACAACATCACTTTTACATTATATGTCCTTGCACGAGGAGCTGCTGCTTCCTTTGGGAATAGCCATTCCTATCTTTCCCTTGTGCTAGGATAAAGACACAATTTCTCGTCATCAGTAACGATACAGGCACGAAAATGTCGCACGATGGTGGAATGATCACAATTAATCCCATTTGACAATTCTCGAGTAACCTGACGTGAATCATTATGGATTAATTAATTTTAACGATCTTCATCAAATCCCGCAGGTCTTCCAGAATGTCGAAAGTCACTAATGTCAAAACGATTATTCTTCTTAAAACGGGAAAACTATTTTTTTATCGTGCTCTGTCCAATTACATTATCCCCATATATGGTGCAGATGTTTCTGGTTGGCACCGCTGTTGTAGCCCCTCTACTGAACTCAAACAGAAGAATATGTCAATAATTGTTACGATTTCTCCACTATTCTAGTGTCCACAGTTCCACACACTGCCTCTGAACGACAAAATGACACTATGCAAACGCAAATAGCTACAGTGAACTACAAATAAAAGATTACCGTCGATAAATAAACCCTTAGCAACAGGAATATCAACACGCAAAACAAAAACGCTACGAACTTATGCTGCGTCATAACACATTATGTGGGACTTGCAACCGCATACAAAAATGTGGGACGGGATATTTTATCGGTTGGACCATTTTCCGAGTACGATATTCTTTAATAAGTTTCCTGTAGATGCCATTTTTGCAGCAACTGTGCATAAATAGTAGTAGTTTACAAGAAAAACAACTTTTGCACGCTGTAGTAGTTTACTACAACAGAACTACGCAATTTTGCAAATAAACAGTATTCCTCACTACCCGTTTGAATAAACGCAACTTTATCACCAGAAATACCAAATGTACCATTCAGCTAGCCATTAATTTTTGGAGTTATTGGTTGCACATAACTCACATTCTTTTCAAAAGCAAACCACAAAGTGTTTCTTTTAATGGAATCCATGGACATCATTAACGAATACGAAGCGGGACATCCGCTTTATAAACTTTACACTACAGCGGATAAACAAGAAGAAAATTTACATACTATTTCGGTAGATTCATAAGTAACCCTACCATACGAATAGTAACCAGACAGTTCCACAACGGAGCACACTACGTCCTCACAGACTGAGCTCTCGGTCTTAATGGGCCGATGCCCGAATCTCACTTTAGTGGATTTACATGTGAATAGCTGCTGCGATCGTTAAGTTATTAAGTCTTTACTATCAATACAAAAGAGAAGGACTCATTTACAACCACGATTTCCGTGTTCCAAAGTAATGCGTTTTGGATCCTCTGTCCTCTGTATAATTTTCCCCTATATACCTGGCACACAGTGTGTGACACTTGTGATGTGATACCAGGCTGCACACATCTGGAGCCGACCTCTAGAAGTTGAAACAGAAATTTCTTGCATGCCAGATAAAAGTAAGCCAACGGTCTTGCCGCAGTGGTAACATCGGTTCCCGTCAGTTCACCGAAATTAAGCGCTGTCGGGCTTGGCTATCCCTTGAATGGGTCACCGTCTGGGTCTGCCAAGTGCTGTTGGCAAACGGGGTACACTCAGCTTTTGTGATGCCAATTGAGGAGCTACTGACAACGGCCGGGAGAGCGCTGTGCTGACTACTTGCCCCTCCGTATCCGCGTCTAGTGACGTCTACAGTCTGAGGGCACGACGGTTGGTCGGTTAAGTTTGGTCACCAAGTCTTGTTCAGAGTTTCTTTTATGGCAGGAGTAAACGACCAGATTTTCAAATTGGAAATTGTTCATCACAACCCTTTATATTTTGATACATTATGTAATAGTACATGCACTAGCAATCCACTCAACCATGAAACTATACTGGGAGTGTGTTGTGGTCTTCAGTCCTGAGACTGGTTTGATGCAGCTCTCCATGCTACTCTATACTGTGCAAGCTTTTTCATCTCCCAGTACCTACTGCAACCTACATCCTTCTGAATCTGCTTAGTGTATTCATCTCTTGGTCTCCCTCTACGATTTTTACCCTCCACGCTGCCCTCCAATACTAAATTGGTGATCCCTTGATGCCTCAGAACATGTCCTACCAACCGATCCCTTCTTCTGGTCAAGTTGTGCCACAAACTTCTCTTCTCCCCAATCCTATTCAATACTTCCTCATTAGTTATGTGATCTACCCATCTAATCTTCAGCATTCTTCTGTAGCACCACATTTCGAAAGCTTCTATTCTCTTCTTGTCCAAACTATTTATCGTCCATGTTTCACTTCCATACATGGCTACACTCCATACGAATACTTTCAGAAATGACTTCCTGACACTTAAATCAATACTGGATGTTAACAAATTTCTCTTCTTCAGAAACGCTTTCCTTGCCATTGCCAGTCTACATTTTATATCCTCTCTACTTCGACCATCATCTGTTATTTTGCTCCCCAAATAGCAAAACTCCTTTACTACTTTAAGTGCCTCATTTCCTAATCTAATTCCCTCAGCATCACCCGACTTAATTGGACTACATTCCATTATCCTTGTTTTGCTTTTGTTGATGTTCTTCTTATATCCTCCTTTCAAGACACTGTCCATTCCATTCAACTGCTCTTCCAAGTCCTTTGCTGTCTCTGACAGAATTACAATGTCATCGGCGAACCTCAAAGTTTTTATTTCTTCTCCATGAATTTTAATACCTACTCCGAATTTTTCTTTTGTTTCCTTTACTGCTTGCTCAATATACAGATTGAACAACATCGGGGAGAGGCTACAACTCTGTCTTACTCCCTTCCCAACCACTGCTTCCCTTTCATGTCCCTCGACTCTTATAACTGCCATCTGGTTTCTGTACAAATTGTAAATAGCCTTTCGCTCCCTGTATTTTACCCCTGCCACCTTTAGAATTTGAAAGAGAGTATTCCAGTCAACATTGTCAAAAGCTTTCTCTAAGTCTACAAATGCTAGAAACGTAGGTTTGCCTTTTCTTAATCTTTCTTCTAAGATAAGTCGTAAGGTCAGTATTGCCTCACGTGTTCCAGTGTTTCTACGGAATCCAAACTGATCTTCCCCGAGGTTGGCTTCGACTAGTTTTTCCATTCGTCTGTAAAGAATTCGTGTTAGTATTTTGCAGCTGTGACTTATTAAGCTGATAGTTCGGTAATTTTCACATCTGTCAACACCTGCTTTCTTTGGGATTGGAATTATTATATTCTTCTTGAAGTGTGAGGGTATTTCGCCTGTCTCATACATCTTCCTCACCAGATGGTAGAGTTTTGTCAGGACTGGCTCTCCCACGGCCGTCAGTAGTTCCAATGGAATATTGTCTACTCCGGGGGCCTTGTTTCGACTCAGGTCTTTCAGTGCTCTGTCAAACTCTTCACGCAGTATCATATCTCCCATTTCATCTTCATCTACATCCTCTTCCATTTCCATAATATTTTCCTCAAGTACATCGCCCTTGTATAGACCCTCTATATACTCCTTCCACCTTTCTGCTTTCCCTTCTTTGCTTAGAACTGGGTTTCCATCTGACCTCTTGATATTCATACAAGTCGTTCTCTTATTTCCAAAGGTCTCTTTAATTTTCCTGTAGGCGGTATCTATCTTACCCCTAGTGAGATAGGCCTCTACATCCTTACATTTGTCCTCTAGCCATCCCTGCTTAGCCATTTTGCACTTCCTGTCGATCTCATTTTTGAGACGTTTGTATTCCTTTTTGCCTGTTTCACTTACTGCATTTTTATATTTTCTCCTTTCATCAATTAAATTCAATATTTCTTCTGTTACCCAAGGATTTCTACTAGCCCTCGTCTTTTTACCTACTTGATCCTCTGCTGCCTTCACTACTTCATCCCTCAAAGCTACCCATTCTTCTTCTACTGTATTTATTTCCCCCATTCCTGTCAATTGCTCCCTTATGCTCTCCCTGAATCTCTGTACAACCTCTGGTTCTTTTAGTTTATCCAGGTCCCATCTCCTTAAATTCCCACCTTTTTGCAGTTTCTTCAGTTTTAATCTACAGGTCATAACCAATAGATTGTGGTCAGAGTCCACATCTGCCCCTGGAAATGTCTTACAATTTAAAACCTGGTTCCTAAATCTCTGTCTTACCATTATATAATCTATCTGATACCTTCTAGTATCGCCAGGATTCTTCCATGTATACAACCTTCTTTCATGATTCTTAAACCAAGTGTTAGTTATGATTATGTTGTGCTCTGTGCAAAATTCTACCAGGTGGCTTCCTCTTTCATTTCTGTCCCCCAATCCATATTCACCTACTATGTTTCCTTCTCTCCCTTTTCCTACACTCGAATTCCAGTCACCCATGACTATTAAATTTTCGTCTCCCTTCACAATCTGAATAATTTCTTTTATTTCATCATACATTTCTTCAATTTCTTCGTCATCTGCAGAGCTAGTTGGCATATACACTTGTACTACTGTAGTAGGCATGGGCTTCGTATCTATCTTGGCCACAATAATGCGTTCACTATGCTGTTTGTAGTAGCTTACCCGCATTCCTATTTTCCTATTCATTATTAAACCTACTCCTGCATTACCCCTATTTGATTTTGTGTTTATAACCCTGTAATCACCTGACCAGAAGTCTTGTTCCTCCTGCCACCGAACTTCACTAATTCCCACTATATCTAACTTCAACCTATCCATTTCCCTTTTTAAATTTTCTAACCTACCTGCCCGATTAAGGGATCTGACATTCCACGCTCCGATCCGTAGAACGCCAGTTTTCTTTCTCCTGATAACGACATCCTCTTGAGTAGTCCCCGCCCGGAGATCCGAATGGGGGACTATTTTACCTCCGGAATATTTTACCCAAGAGGACGCCATCATCATGTAATCATACAGTAAAGCTGCATGCCCTCGGGAAAAATTACGGCTGTAGTTTCCCCTTGCTTTCAGCCGTTCGCAGTACCGGCACGGCAAGGCCGTTTTGGTTATTGTTACAAGGCCAGATCAGTCAATCATCCAGACTGTTGCCCTTGCAACTACTGAAAAGGCTGCTGCCCCTCTTCAAGAACCACACGTTTGTCTGGCCTCTCAACAGATACCCCTCCGTTGTGGTTGCACCTACGGTACGGCTATCTGTATCGCTGAGGCACGCAAGCCTCCCCACCAACGGCAAGGTCCATGGTTCATGGGGGGGGGGTATAAAACAGGAATGTATTCGTATGTGTGTATTAGTTCTTTTTTGGTACAGCGCACAGCAAATGCTGATACATTATGTAATAGTACAGACACTAACAATCCGCTCAATCATGAAACTATACTTGGAGTATAAAACAGGAATGTATTCGTATGTACGTATTAGTATTTTTTGGTATAGCACACAGCTAATGCATTGCAAAAACTGTTTGCAATTTATTGTTATCATAAAACAATATTGAACTAAAATTGTGTTTAAGGCACTGAATAAATCAAAAAATCATAATGATGGAGTAATTTAAAGCCTTATAGACTTTTAACGACCGTGTCTCTTTGTAAAAATATGAAAAGGTTTTACAAATACTACTACCAGTCCAATATTTTTAATTACTTAAGCTATTTAATTTACGACATGTTTTGATGTTGGAACACGTCATAAGACCACAGTGGCAGTACGAAACACGTTTAACGTAAGTGCAGACATATATTAAAATTTCTTTGTATATTCTAGGTATACCCGTGTGCACTTACATTAAACGTTTTTTGTACTGCCGACGTAACCTGATGATGAGTTCTAACCTCGAATTTAGTACTTAAATAATTTACGCAGTCAACAAATTTTGCGTCTGGTTTGTGAAACCTTTCCATATAAATGACTGAGTCATATGATAACGACACCGAGGAAGTTATCTATTTCATGATATAGATAGGAACAGAACAAGTACAGTGGTAATGACGTCTTTTTGTATTTCAGAAATAAGTAATCCAGTGATTATGTACTGAGACCTGTTGCACGCAGACACATGTGACGACGACGGGCTCTCAATAACAGTTTTCAAGAATTAAAGAAAAGAAAACCTCTCAATCATTTGAAGTGAAGCATGTACAATTTTCAGATGACTTTAATAGCATTCTGAATAGGAAAACCGTTTTCACTTAGGTTCGTATTTAAGTTTACAGTCTAGGGATAGTTCTTAAGGGGCTGTGTTTCTTTCTTTTTATAGATAATTAAGAAAGAAACTCTAATATTTTTCATTGTCACTAATTACACAGGTGCCGGCCGCTGGTGGCCTAGCGGTTCTGGCGCTACAGTCTGGAACCGCGCGACCGCTACGGTCGCAAGTTCGAATCCTGCCTCGGGCATGGATGTGTGTGTTGTCCTTAGGTTTAAGTAGTTCTAAGTTCTAGGGGACTTATGACCTCAGCAGTTGAGTCCCATAGTGCTCAGAGCCATTTGAACCATTTTAATTACACAGGCCAACGATGGAAAGACTTTTTTGCTGAAAATACCTCATTCTTATCTTTTTTAGGGTGGGTAATCCAAATACGATGTTTAAATGTTACTGTAAATACAGACCATGCTTATGTTGTAACAAAGCGTTTCATTTACTTTCCCATTTACCGTATAACATAGGATTTTTATAATATATAATAAAAAGCATATTGCTCGAAAACTACGGTTGATACAAAGAAAACTAAAGCTAGATTTGGATTCAACTCATAAAAATTAATAAATATCAGCTACCACAGTAAAAAAAGTATTTAAAAAAAGTTTCGTTGGCCTGTGTTATTTGCGTTTTCAAAATGCTGTCTTGGAGTACGTAACAATGAACACAATATTATTTTCTTTACAACAAACTAAAAATAGAGGATTGGTTATTAATTAGTTATTCATTCGTTATTAATTGTTTTTCATCTTCGCACCGATCACTATTACCATCAGCATCAACAACTACAATCTAATCCTCTTCATCACAGTTTTCATCTGGGTTACCATAAAGAATGTGTTTGTAGAATGCTTTTTTCCTTCATTGGGGAACCGCATCAAAATACTTAGATTTCCGTCTTTCGTTGGCTGAATTCTTGGAACCTTGTCGTACACTGAGATAGATCGAAAGTTTTATAGTGTGTAGTAGGACTTCTCTTAGCAATCACATGCTTATTCCCTGGTAAGAGTTTCGCAATGAGACATTGAACCTATCTTCCCCGTCATTGCGAATCACTCATACCTGCTACAGTTTCAGTGAACGTTTAGGCGTTTTCAAACAGAACGGCTCAGTAGCACATTTGATGTATACTAAAACGTCATGTTTCGTCATTTTAAGCTGGAATGGTTATGGTAACGTAAGGGCTTTAACAGTGTTCAAGACTCAAGTTTCAGGAGTTTCTGCATGCTTTGTCTTCAGCTTCTTATGTTCTACCCATGAGAAGTCTTGATTCTTTGGTAAACAACTGTATACTCGCAATGTAAACTGATGTGTGATCCACTTGTAGATCTCCAAGACATGCATTTCACTGTACAAGAACTGAATCATAGCTTTGAAACTTCCTGGCAGATTAAAACTGTGTGCCCGACCGAGACTCGAACTCGGGACCTTTGCCTTTCGCGGGCAAGTGCTCTCCCAACTGAGCTACCGAAGCACGACTCACGTCCGGTACTCACAGCTTTACTTCTGCCAGTATCTCGTCTCCTACCTTCCAAACTTTACAGAAGCTCTCCTGAGAACCTTGCAGAACTAGCACTGCTGAAAGAAAGGATATTGCGGAGACATGGCTTAGCCACAGCCTGGGGGATATTTCCAGAATGAAATTTTCACTCTGCAGCGGAGTGTGCGCTGATATGAAACTTCCTGGCAGATTAAAACTGTGTGCCCGACCGAGACTCGAACTCGGGACCTTTGCCATAGCTTTGTTTTCGTTTCGCTCAGGACACACATCACTAAACAGAACAAGCTCATCTCTTCCATTTTCGTATGGAATGTTGTTTATGTAATTCAACATCTTTTCTGTGAGCTCATTAGGACCTTCTCTTCCTTCATGTTAAAGAGAGTGATAAACTGAAACTGAGTCATCTGCCAGTAATGAATCTCAAAAATATTGTACCAAGTCATCCTTTGTATAGTAAAGGCATTTGACTGCAAGTGTGGTAGGGTTAATTTTTACATGTAATCAAATGAAACACAGTTGATGAGCCCTTGTTTGTCTTTTAGCATATAGTTTCTTTACGTGCTTACAAAAACTTCTGCCATTTTCAAGTTACTTCTGCGTTACTAATTGGCTCTTCTCAAAATCACTTTCTACAGATTTTAATTTGCTTTTCAGTGAATCCAATATACTACTTGTATCACACTTCGGATATCAAAAATGAATCATAAAAGTTTTACGCACTGTTCACTACCTTTTATTAGGAATACTGATACAGTAGTTGTGTAAAAGTTTGAGATCCATATCACCTGTGGTCAAATATTGTGGCAAGTATTTTCGACTCAGGTTATCACGGAAATAACAGTGTGACTGCCTTACTTGAAAGGACTTTCTAGGACACTCACTCAACTGAAGAGTCGGCTCTGGTACAGTTTTTGGGCTGTTCTTATGAGAACTTCTTTTATCTTTTAGAGACAACCCGTACATTCCAATACTACTCTGGATTCTGTACAGCTTGCGTTTGGTTATTCCATCAAAACAAAGTAATACTGCGTTACGAATTGGAATATCCCTAACTTCAATTTTCAACTTGTAGGAAAAATGAAGCTGCACGATTATTACGTCATTCTTCGTCTGCAGTCGTGGGACACTTTCTGTCAATGTAGTGCATAGTAATCAGTCCTGTATGATGAAATTAGAAAACTACGAATCCTATACTTGTCTGGCTTTTGTAGAAATTACGAGGGACTAGTCCGCTTTTTGTAAAAGAAAGAGATTTTCAAGTGGATATTTATTTGGATCAATATGGCTTTTGCCAGAATAAATTCCTCCATGAAACAGATATGTAAGAGAGAAGAATAAGGTGGTATTAGTTCAAATATCAGGTTTTGGAATTGTCCAGTTTCTCTAATGAGCCCTCAATCTATTCACTGGGGAGAGTTAATGAAATTATCACCTATCAAACAACATTTTATAATACCAAAACCTATTTCCTTTTCATTTGGCACTCAGCTGCTATGAAAATGGACGACTATCAGGTAGTCTACGTAATAGTTTCATACATAAAGTGAAGTCTCAAAGCTGGAATTTCTCTAACGTTAGTGGTATTGTGCGGTGTCGGATCAGCATTTAGGATACCGCTGATATACTAAGAGACGGGAACGCGGAGTCCTATACAGAGAACCAATCGCTCCCCTTCAGATTATGTGCAACGAAATGCAAAGTCTTACTAAGGAACGGTAGTTGTCTTTCTGGACTAAAGCGTGCTGGCAAAATTGAACATGAAATATGGATAGCACAGCCCACTTAGAGATACTGATAGGGTTTCCATCAAGCTACTAAATGAAACTAAAGGTCACTATGACTATCAGATTTATTGATAGAGGAATTTAGATGATTTTGATTACTGAATGAAAATACAAATAGTTACAAAGGAGCATAAGGATGAAAAAAATATATGAAGGACTTGGCACAGGTTGATGTGTTTGAGACAGAATTGTATACGTATAAATGTTGTATACTAAAATCCGCAATAATTTCTGAATATGTAGGTTGCCTAAAGAAAAGACCCAGAAAGGAACGAACAAGCAAAAGTTATTTCGCCTAAGCACATATCGAATGCAGCCAGTTGGCTATTAAATTGTTTAGAAGGAATCAATTTCACTTGAAACAAATAACTTCGTGGTCCCCTCATCATGGCTCATGCTACGAGCCAATCGTGGTTTTGCTTCAGAAATTTAAGCGTCTATACCTGTGACCTCCTTCGACCCCCAACGGTCTTCACCCAATCTGGGTGCACCATGTTTCTCTCCTGCCGTCGCGGACATATCTTTTCTTAAGGGTATTCTTTAAGTTCCTCGCTTTCTGAAATATTACAACTTACTGTGCTCTCTCTCTAGGTCTGACAACCTTCTCGGCCACTGACTGGTGTTTTCGCATCTGCCGAATAAACAGTGCCCTGTTGCACGTGACCGCTCATTACGACTGCCTAATGCAGACTGCCAGTAGACCATTAAGCATGACTTTACCTTGCAGAAGCACAGAAATTTCGCGTTATAAAGTTCTTATCACGTCGCTGTATAAAGTAACCACGTAATCAAGGGCTCTCCTCCACTACAAGACGCTTGAAGATAGCTGCGATTATGATCTTACGATGAAAAAAATGAATTGATGTTCAATGTTATGTACCTCTTCCGAAATGTGTTCATTTTCCTCTTGGAGTCTCTCGAAACAACCTCAATTTTACGGTATCAGTCAAGAAATTCTGTTGTGTGCTCTAAATTTGGAAATAGTTGGCGAAAAAAGAAAACTTGGAGTTGTTTCATGAAAAATAACTAATGTACATTGAATAACGCATATCACCTTATACAGCAAAGAAGAAAATAATTTCAGTTGCGTCTATTATCATATTCTAATCTTCTGGCTAGGTCCACATCAAAAACTTAATCCTGAAAAGTGCTAAAATTTAGAAGCATATCTGTCGTTTGATAACACTTTGACGGTGTGAACTTGCAAAAAAATATTTGGTGCTTCAGGGATCGAAAAGAGCTTGAAACTTCGATCACTTGGGAAATAATTCTGTCCTTTATATATGATGGAAAATATTAATTTCATCTGTAACTGCTATCGCAGAAACCAACGATTCACTGATTTCTACTAGTTCCTGTTTAAACAGCCTCGCCGCTTCTCTAGGCAATAAAGGAAATCAACAACGATATTTTGTAATTTCTTAAGAATTTTCCTTTGTTCATCACATTCTATCTCAAAACTCCATACATTCACGAAATTAACGATGTACAGTCAAATTCTACTGAGTATCAGACGAATTTGTGATGGTGGTGGAACAGCTCACAATCGTAGCCTCATAAAGTTCACTCTTTACCAAAGATTTGTAGTCAAAAGAGGCCCGATAAGCACAAGACATTGGAAAACCAATCAGTTGTGTGACATAAATGAAAGCTGGTAGGCGTGTTTCTTCATCTAAAAGGTGATGTCTACTCAAATTTCGTTCCAGTCGCATGAGAGAGGCGCTAGTAGTACCACCATGAGGACGCAAATCAGTTTTACCTTAAATTCTCGCTGTAATGGTCGTGAAGTTACTTTTAAGATTAGACGTGATGATTTGATGTCAGTAAAGAATGGCTTTAAGACGACAAAGACCCCATCATCAGAGCCTCACTGGGGCTGTACAAGGTCATTTAATAGGACTATGAAAATCTGGATGTTCCCTCTGCGATACTGCAGAAACACTTGGCAGAAATTTAATAACTGTACATGGTGGCTGGCAGCAGCGGTAACGAAAATGTACGGTCGCAAGGACACTGGACCCTGTACGGCCAAGGGGTACTATCGAAGAGGAAGACTACCGTGGTCGGCGCATGGATTTGTCGTACCATACTGCGCTTGCAGCAGCAGTTTGAGCAGAAGTTGACACCATAGTGATACAACGAACCGTTAAAAATCTGTTATTTCAAGGATAGTTCCGAGCCAGACGCCCTTTATCGTGTCTCCACTGACCCTAGACTACCACAATTTGCGACTTCAATGTCATCAAGCGAGAGCTCATTGGAGGGCAGGGTGGAGGTCTGTTTTGTTTTCTGATGCAAGCTGGTTTTGCCTCCTTGCCAGTGATGGCTGTGTGTTGGTTAGGAGACCAGTTCATGGCCTGCTCCAAACTGTCTGCTAGGCACCCTGGATCCACACCTGGAGTTATGGTCTGTGGTGGGATTTCGCATGACGGCAGGACGTCGTTACTCCGTGCACCCTGGAAATATGTACGTCAGACTGCTGATGCGGCCTGTTGTTATGCCATTCATGAACAACATTCCAGGAGGTGTTTTTCAAAAGGATAGCCGCGTGGGCTTAGCCGAGCGGACTACGGCGCTGCAGTCACGGACTGTGCGGCTGGTCCCGGCGGAGGTTCGAGTCCTCCCTCGGGCATGGGTGTATGTGTTTGTCCTTGGGATAATTTAGGTTATGTAGTGTGTAAGCTTAGGGACTGATGACCTTAACTGTTAAGTCCCATAAGATTTCACACACTCCAAAAGGATAAGGCTCGTCAATACTGCTGTAGCCCAACATGCTCTACAGAGCGTCGACATATTGCCTTGGCCTGCTCTATCTCCAGATATGTCTCCAGTAGTGCACATAAGTGACATCACGACAACTACAGCGTCATCCACAAACAGCATTAGCAGTCCCTCTATTGACCTGCTAAGTGCCACAAGCGACATCCGCCACCTGTACAACACAACGCACGCACGTTTTCATGCTTGCATTCAAAATTCTGGCGGTTACACCGGTTATTAATGTACCATCGTGTCACATTTGGAATGGCTTATCTCACTCTTACGTTAAGCTGCAATCTTGCAATGTTGATCGTTTAAATATGCTACCTAGATAAGTGTATTGCCGAAAATTCACCACTCTACATTAATTAATTTTTGGTGTTGCGATTCTTCCCCTTTAGCAATGTTTATGGCATGATTAAAATTTCAGCAGAATTTTGAATTCAACAGTCGCTCCGCGGTCGCACCTGTAACAGTTTACATATCCAACACGAGGCAAAAGAAAGCAAAAAAAAAAAGGAAGAATTCGGCTCACGGGGAACGAGGTTTTTTGTTCAGAAGACAATAGACGCGGGGGACAAACCGGGCAATTTGCTTCTGGAGCACAGTTGCAAGCACTGTAAATACGGTCGGCGGCGGCAAAAACCGGCACCGGCCACCGCCGGCGAGCGGCTTGTTGCCATGAGCGCTCACTCCAAAGCTGATATGTAAACAAAACGAATTCGTGTCGCTACGATTAATTAAATCTAGGAAAAGCTGTTTATATAAAATATTTTAATTACGAAATTTTAATTAAGGCCGTGACGTAAATTTAATGCGACGTGTTGCGACAAGTTTGTTTAATGAAATGAAAATTTTTCCTCTTGGGTACACTAACATTAATTTGACAGACAAGCGCGTGTTCGTACAGAATTGCACAAAAAGTAAATGCGGTAATACGATCCGACATGTTCACAGAGACAATGACTGACATATCGCTTGATTCCTGGCGGAAGTGACAGGTAGGGGAGAAACCGGATTCTGAAATAAGACAAGTGTCAATAAAGAATTGGATTGTTAAGTGTGACAGTTTAATGTATTCTCTTCCTCTCCCCTCCCCCGCCTTTGCCTCTCAGTCACTCAGTATTCTTTACTGAAGTAAGTACATACGTGTGCACGTGGGACGGGGGCTGATTACTCAGAACGTAACGAAATACTTACGTAATGCACTGCACTTCATTGTTATGTTGTTGTTGCATAATCCATACGGCTGTTTCATCTATGATATTTAATTCATATTATCGATTTCAAAATTATTCGAATTCATCGTAAGATGTGCTTTGACAGTCCAACTCAACTGAAAGTTTAAAGTACGTGAAGCGACGTAAAACGCCACGGTATCGAAAAGTCATTAGTGCTACTGTAATCCAAGTTTCATATTTTCAAACGAGAATTTCACCTTCTTCAATGCACACCCTTTTCCAAGGCATGCCAAACCAAACAAGTGTCACCAGTAATACATAGTTAAAATGTTGGTGTTTCAGTAAGAGAGCAGTTAGAAATAACGCTATGCAGGGAACAAATATCCGTCTCGAGCAGAAAACACTCTTATGATTACTGCGCTAGGTTATGGTGGAGAACAAAATCCTATCGTAGCTCCTACGAACTGAATGTAATGAAAACGAGTTTCAAGAAAACGCAGAGACCAAATATCTGGGTAGAAAGGACCTAGCTGATAGCGAAGTTATTTTCTTCACAAATGCGCTCAGACACAGGAACATGTCGAGAAGCAAATTTACTTTTTTTTTTTACACTCTTTGTGAATCTAATGCGTTACAGTAGGTGAAGTATCTCATAGCACAAATCGCGTGAAACCAGCCCCTCACTGTTATAACCATATAGAAATGCCCGACAAGTCATCCACGAATGGCTTTCTTGTCTACTGCTGTCTCTCTGTTGCCTGGATATTTCGGTTATTGTGTTTTTATTTACAAAGAAAAACAACTGCGTTTTGGGGAAGTGCGGGTGGACCTGTATTTCTGTCAATATTCTTGTCCCTGATGAATATTCGCTTTCCAGCACAACGTACTGGGTTCTGTTACTTAAAAAGTATTCAAGACACATATCTGAGAACCTATTCCGTATGCTCCAACCTTCGATAAGTCTGCAAAGCGCCACTGAGTCCGGTAATCTAGGAATATGGAATCTGCCTTCGTCCATGGTTCGCAGGATATTGTGTGAGGAAACGACAAGTTGAGTTTCACAAGAGTGATGCATTCTGTTCTGATTTACGGAGAAAAACTCTGACGTAAAATATTCTCAAGAATTCTGTAGAATATCCGATGTTAAGGACCTTGTTTCTAATTTTGAGGGTCCGTTCTTTTACCATTCTTCCATACAGGAGTAACCTGTTCTTTCTTCCTGCCGCTTGGCATTTCGCGCTGGGCCAGAGATTCGCCATAAATGCCAATGTAAGATAAGGATATTGTCGAAGAGTAGCCTTTGTGAAATCAATTTGGTATCCCAACGACTTGGTGGCTTCTGTTGGTCCTCAACGCTTTCAATGCCAGGGTTTCCTGTTTCTATGTCCTCCGTGTGGGAGTTTGTGCGGCATGTAAACCATAGAATAGCTGCGCGATCCTTTCGCGTGAATGGTTTTTTAAAGGCTAAGTTTGATTATTTTGCACAATTTTCCGAATTATGTCGTTAAATCACGATGGATCTCTACTGTCCTGATCCACTTAATCTCCATGTAATTGTCAGAGCGACATTTATAACTAGTTTAAACTTTTCCCATAATTCAATCATGCTGGAACTAAATGTCTTATTGTCTAAGTGTAATTCTACCAATTATCTATGAGCTCATTCCAACATAAAAACTTATATTTATTTAACTTTAGTAGCCATCGTATAGCTTCTGATTATGCAGCATAAATTAGGAAAAGATTTAATGCATTAGAGCCAGAACATAAACCCCACAAGAGCCGTGGACAAAAACATAAATATTATGTGCCAAAAAGAAAATATTAAGTGATCGGTAGATCGTGAGAACAAACAATTAAGGGAAGATATTAAGCGATCGTCAGAGCATGAAAACAAACAATTAAGGGAGGATATTAAG
Organism: Schistocerca piceifrons; assembly: GCF_021461385.2. Lineage (NCBI taxonomy): Eukaryota > Metazoa > Arthropoda > Insecta > Orthoptera > Acrididae > Schistocerca > Schistocerca piceifrons. The sequence goes on from NC_060138.1 coordinate 427,183,106, forward strand.
CGATCGGTAGCGCAGATAAACTAACTACTAAGTAAAAAGATCGACGAGACTAATGAGGCTGTAACGAAGCTGGCTGAGTCAAGTCATTGAAGGATAGATGAGCTTAGAATTCAGTTGAGGAGAACGTTGCAGGCAATGCTAAACGTTTTGAAAGAGTAGAGTCAGATGTCAAAGAAGTGAAGGAAGAACTTACTGAAAAGGTTGAGGTTTACGACGAAAATTTTGAACAACCGCATGAGGAAGTGAAACACTGTAAACAAAGGATATTATTTGTTGCGGTAAACTAGGATACTTGTGCACCTCGAATAGATCAGGTGTAGAGTGAGGTAGGAAAGACCAACGAGCAGGTTGGTCAGAAGATGGGAACCAGGTGAAATCACTGTTACATGATGGAAGCATTGTGGGAGGTAGCTTAATTGGTATACAAAATGATGAGGTCTTTCTTCGTATAGGGAATTTTAAGAACTTCGAACTAAATGGAAGACGGCATCCCAGAGATTTCCTAGATCAATTTAAGGGTAACTTACCTGAATTATGGGACGAGCAGAGGAAGGTACACTTTGTTGCAGCAAGATTGGAAGTTGAAGCTGGTACCTGGGGCATGAGAATAGGATATAAGTGTACAACCTTTGCTGAATCTGAAAGGGAATTTTTGAAAAAGCATTGGTCGCGATGGAAGCAAAATGAAGTACGTAACAGTCTATACCAAAGTAGAAGGTTTGAGAGAGGGTGTGACCAGAAATTAAAGAAAATTTTTCAAGATCAAGATTATTATGAGAGGAACTTGTATTTAGGAGAACCAATGACGACAGAGGTAATGTGTCCCTGATCATAAGTAAACAACCAACTGGAGTTCAGGATAAGTTGCTAGTAATCCCTAGAGATAGCAAAGAGGCAATGAAGTCGGCCTTAGGACAATTAGACATGTATGTGTCAAGAGGAACAGGAGGAGGAGAAGAAGATGATAGAAGAGCATCAGGGAACAACGAACCCAACACAAATAACCATTCAAACCGAAACAATATGGTGGACGGCATTGGAAAAATGATAGGAGGGGTAGGATGGGATAATGATAGGAGACCATGGTGGTCACAGAGGCGACTGTAGCGGCTATGGATATCAGAACACAAGGCACGATGCATCGGATGACCAGGTGCGAAACTAGAGACATAGCAAATGGAATGAGTATATAACCTATTTTGAGGGTGTAATCAGCAGCATACCTCATGCCACGAGGGCATACACCATGTGGAAAACATTACACTATGCTATAGTGAGCAAGATTAATGACTGACTGACATATTGTGACGTGTCTGAATCTATATATATGTCGGCTGCTGTTGTCGTTAAGTACAAACATTTATTTATGATTATTATGAGGTTTGATGAGGACACTCTAATCTGCTTGCATATTTAGATACATAATTTCAGGCAAGCCAGCAGCAATGTGGAGCAGAACAGTACGACCACCACGGCATTATCAAGTACGTGGTGTGGACAGGGCGCACGGTCACGAAACGAGAAGCGACAACCAGTTAAAGAGACCCCCCGCCATTTGTACCCCCTGGCATGTTACAAATCTCTTACTAAAGGTGAGACAAGAAAATGCAAAGGCTCCTCTAATGCTGAGTGTCAAGAGAAAAAAAAATTATGGCAGGTACACCTCTCAGTTCGTGGCACATAGGAAGAGAGCCAGTGAAAATATTTTCTATGTTCAGATATGCTTACAAGATTGTCAGGGTTGGTCATTGCCTGTGTAACAAGTAAAATGTGTCTCTTGATTTCGTGGTTGCAGTCACCAGCAGCGGAAGTCCAAGAGTCACGAAAATACGAAAAAATTTGAAAAAATTATTTTTTTCTTGGTAGAAAGGCAACGCCCAACTTCGACAATGTTTCGAGGAGTGATTTAACGTAAGGAAGGCTGAATAACGTAGAACAGACTCCTTGCAATTGTGGTGTTGAAGAGAACATCTTAGAGTTCCATGGACCTCAAACACAACGAGGAGGCCAGTATTACAGCAACTCAGATTGCTCCTTTTAGTGTCTGGGGGGCATCGTGAGAAGACACGATTCACTGGACGACATCACAGAGATAATGGAATATAACCTGTAAAGTCTGCGGAAGATAGTACAGATCAAAATAAACCTGCGTGATTTAGTTCATGTCGTCACAGTGAGTCGGAACTGACGTTACGACTGGAACGAGAGAGAGAGAGAGAGAGAGAGAGAGAGAGAGAGAGAGAGAAAACCATCGTGGCTCTGATGGCATCGTGATGACGAATCCCCGCCTCTATACTCATACTGTCGATTATAGAAGGTCTTTTAATAGCTAAGAGGTTTAAAATACTTCCATTTTAATTACTTTTTTTATCATAGCAGTCAAGAAGAAGAATTTTGCTCCTATATTACTTACTTCAGAACGCTCAGATATTCCCTTTGCTATTCAGTGGCTTTTGCTTTACGAGTTACCTGCTCTAACATTCTTCAGTAATTTGCCCCAGGAGGTTCAGTTATCTGAGATGCCTTCTGGGAACCGAATCTATGACAGCGAGGAGATGGGAACGGATGATGAAACCGGGCCACCACTTGCATGCTACTGAATGGCGGTCTCACACCATAAAACGATTTAAGAACAGATAAGAGAAGCGGTAATTACTGAAAGAAAGGGGAAAGACGCCAACTCAAAGGGCGGGGAGAGTCGAGCGGAACACAGATAAGGCAGAGAGAGGCAGCAATGGATGAGGGTGGGAGACGCCTGCCCACAATGTAGACAGTTGGGCGAACTATTAATTGGCTGCAGTGACAGTTACCCTATGTCAGCCACGTGAGTTTTTTAAATGCGTCTGTCCGCGTGTTCGTCTGTTTCATGCCACGAAATTACCTATCTTCTGACAAGGAGAAAAGAAGATTAGAGCAGATATGAAACTTCGGTAAAGTTTCTTGGAAGCAATTTTTGTAGATGTGACACTAACTTTGCCGGCTTCATCTCTCAAGTAATAAGCAGAAAGTCTGCGTGTTCCAATTAAAATTAATAACCTGCCATTAAAAATGTAAATCGCATCAAATTTCTTTGACTTTCATGAAGTGCCATAGTTGAGAACAAAATGCCCCCAATTCCTCTGGCTAAGAAAGGCAATATACGCAATACAAAGACGACACCAAATCTTATTTTCAGCAAAACAAAAAACAACATACGAACCTCTCTGAGATAAATGAACTCAATTTTTACAACGTTAACAGAGAAAATGGAGAGAGAGAGCATTTCGTATCGATAAGTGTAACAAATGAGCGTAGCATGTTTGTCCGATCCCTACACAAACCATATGAATATTCAGCGGCCATGCCGAGGATATTCGATCTTGCCTACTGCCAATTTATATGTATCTTGTGGCCTTGTAACATTGCCGATTAGGGTATAACACGCCGTCGGCACCAATCTCTTCTCAACCTCGGAATATCTGCTGAATATTCATATGGTTTGTGTAGGAGTCGGACATATATGCTACACTCAGTTGTTACACTTATCGCTACCCCACGAAGCCATACCTCATCATAGCGGTCTACGTGTTACCAAGCAATGGGTTCGTGTATTTTTACGTCACCATCAGAACATGTTTGCTAAGCAGTTTCGTCAGCCTTATAATGTCCCAGCAAGGAGACAGAAAACAGGAAGGGAACTCTTGTCAGATTGATGAGGAGTAACTGTCACATAATTGCCTAATTCTGCTCCGATAAAACTATTTTCACGCTGATAATAAATATTAATGTATTTTGATACCGTGAGCATTTTCTTATTGTGAGAATTATCCGGAACACGTTTCAAACCTTCTTTCATTCTTAGCCATTTATTTTGAACGTTATTTATGTCATGTACAAGGGTCATTGACAAGTGATATGCCGGAAGATGAAATAATTATTTTTATTCTTCAGTGGAAAATAAAATGTGGTATTTAAGTGCAGTACCGCACTTTACACGAAGGGCAGCGAATATGCCCAAGTAACAGTTTGTATTGTTCCTAAATATTTTTTCGTGGTGAGTGTTAATGGCGCTATGTTCCTGCTTAAAGTAGGAATTGGGGACATTTGTTTCAGATGTCGTCGCTGTAGGCCTATGGCATTCAGTATAGCCTTCTTTGGATTCAGTGTAATCTAATAACACAGAAAGAATGCAAGGTTAACTACACTTACTTGTTAACTTGACTTCTGTACCTTGTCAGAAGAAGCATTCTACGATACTGTGTAGTAGAATTGGCTAAGGCAGGAAACTGTGATAAGGAAGGAATTTAATGTTATGTTTAATAGGAGTTACATAAATGAGGTAAATACTGAATAGACGTCTGGCTCGGTGACTGGAGGATAACAACAACAGTGTATGTGGATGTCGTGACAGCTATTGACGTCGTTATGAGTAGGAAGACAGAAAAGCGGTGAGTTAAGAAGTGCAATTCAAAACCGAATTATTCCTGCGAGGATTGAACTGAGGCCAGTGCCAACCAACATTATGAATGACAAACTCACAAGATGGTGATGAATAAATATCGCCAAATAATGATGCTAAATCGACGAAGAGCTTACAGTAGCCGTAGTTATAGAGCACAGCATTGTATGGAAGCGTAAGATAGGTCGTGGAAAAGGTGTAGATGAAGAATTTGGAATGTTGTACCTTCGAAGAATGTTGAATATCAAAGGACACATAGGATTCGAAATGTAGGGTTATTAAAAATGCAAGTAGTCGTTTGCTTTATCATAAATTTACAAAATGTGTATCCAGACACCTGGCTGAAAATGAGTTACAAGTTGGTGGCACCCTCCATTGCTGGAATTCAATATGGTGTTGGCCTACCCCTTGCCTTGATGGCAGTTTCCACTACTGCGGGCATACGTTCAATCTGGTGCAGGAAGGTTTCTTGTCGAATGGCAGCCCATTCTTCACGGAGTGCTCCACTGAGGAGAGGTATCGAGAGCGGTATCGATGTCGGTCGATGTGGCTTGGCGCGAGGTCGGCGTTCCAAACCATCCCAAAGGTGCTCTATAGGATTCAGGGCAGGACTCTGTGCAGGCCAGTCCATTACAGGGATGTTATTGTCGTGTAACCACTCCTCTACAGACAGTGCATTATGTGTAGTTGCTCGATCGTGTTGAAAGGCGGAATCGCATCCTCGAATTGCTCTTCAACAGTGGGAAGCAAGAAGGTGCTTAAAACGTCAGTGTAGGCCTGTGCTGCGATAGTGCCACGTAAAACAACAAGGGGTGCTAGCCCCGTCTATGAAAACCACGACTACACCATCACACCATTGCCTCCGAAATTTACAGTTGGCACTACACATGCTGGCAGATGACGTTCACTGGGCATTCGGCATACCCACACCCTGAAATCGGATCGCCACATTGTGGAGCGTGATTACGAGCCTTACAACGAGCGAGGCGTCGTTTCGCATCTACTGGCGTGATGTGTGGCTTATAAGCAGTCGCTCGACCAATAAATCCAAGTTTTCTCATCTCTCGCCTAACTGTCATGGTACTTACAGTGTATCCTAATACAGTTTGGAATTCCTGTGAGAGGTCTGGCTAGATGTCTACCTATTACACATCACGGCCCTCTTCAACTGTCGGCTGTCTCTGTCAGTCAACAGACAAGGTCGGCCACTACGCTTTTGTGTTGGCGTGTCTCTTCACGTTTCCACTTCACTTTCACATCGGCAACAGTACCAAGGGATGTTTAGGAGTGTGGAAATCTACATCTACATCTACATCTACATCTATACTCCGCGAGCCACCTTACGGTGTGTGGCGGAGGGTACTTATTGTACCACTATCTGATCCCCCCTTCCCTGTTCCATTCACGAATTGTGCGTGGGAAGAACGGCTGCTTGTAAGTCTCCGTATTTGCTCTAATTTCTCGGATCTTTTCGTTGTGATCATTACGCGAGATATATGTGGGCGGTAGTAATATGTTGCCCATCTCTTCCCGGAATGTGCTCTCTCGTAATTTCGATAATAAACCTCTCCGTATTGCGTAACGCCTTTCTTGAAGTGTCCGCCACTGGAGCTTGTTCAGCATCTCCGTAACGCTCTCGCGCTGACTAAATGTCCCCATGACGAATCGCGCTGCTTTTCGCTGGATCATGTCTATCTCTTCTATTAATCCAACCTGGTAAGGGTCCCATACTGATGAGCAATACTCAAGAATCGGACGAACAAGCGTTTTGTAAGCTACTTATTTCGTCGATGAGTCACATTTTCTTAGAATTCTTCCTATGAATCTCAACCTGGCGCCTGCTTTTCCCACTATTTGTTTTATGTGATCATTCCACTTCAGATCGCTCCGGATAGTAACTCCTAAGTATTTTACGGTCGTTACCGCTTCCAATGATTTACCACCTATGGCATAATCGTACTGGAATGGATTTCTGCCCCTATGTATGCGCATTATATTACATTTATCTACGTTTAGGGAAAACTGCCAGCTGTCGCACCATGCATTAATCCTCTGCAGGTCCTCCTGGAGTACGTACGAGTCTTCTGATGTTGCTACTTTCTTGTAGACAACCGTGTCATCTGCAAATAGCCTCACGGAGCTACCGATGTTGTCAACTAAGTCATTTATGTATATTGTAAACAATAAAGGTCCTATCACGCTTCCCTGCGGTACTCCCGAAATCACCTCTACATCTGCAGATTTTGAACCGTTAAGAATGACATGTTGTGTTCTTTCTTCTAGGAAATCCTGAATCCAATCACAAACCTGGTCCGATATTCCGTAAGCTCGTATTTTTTTCACTAAACGTAAGTGCGGAACCGTATCAAATGCCTTCCTGAAGTCCAGGAATACGGCATCAATCTGCTCGCCAGTGTCTACGGCACTGTGAATTTCTTGGGCAAATAGGGCGAGCTGAGTTTCACATGATCTCTGTTTGCGGAATCCATGTTGGTTATGATGAAGGAGATTTGTATTATCTAAGAACGTCATAATACGAGAACACAAAACATGTTCCATTATTCTACAACAGATTGACGTAAGCGAAATAGGCCTATAATTATTCGCATCTGATTTATGACCCTTCTTGAAAATGGGAACGACCTGCGCTTTCTTCCAGTCGCTAGGTACTTTACGTTCTTCCAGCGATCTACGATAAATTGCTGATAGAAAGGGGGCAAGTTCTTTAGCATAATCACTGTAGAATCTTAAGGGTATCTCGTCTGGTCCGGATGCTTTTCCGCTACTAAGTGATAGCAGTTGCTTTTCAATTCCGATATCGTTTATTTCAATATTTTCCATTTTGGCGTCCGTGCGACGGCTGAAGTCAGGGACCGTGTTACGATTTTCCGCAGTGAAACAGTTTCGGAACACTGAATTCAGTATTTCTGCCTTTCTTCGGTCGTCCTCTGTTTCGGTGCCATCGTGGTCAACGAGTGACTGAATAGGGGATTTAGATCCGCTTACCGATTTTACATATGACCAAAACTTTTTAGGGTTCTTGTTTAGATTGTTTGCCAATGTTTTATGTTCGAATTCGTTGAATGCTTCTCTCATTGCTCTCTTTACGCTCTTTTTCGCTTCGTTCAGCTTTTCCTTATCAGCTATGATTCGACTACTCTTAAACCTATGATGAAGCTTTCTTTGTTTCCGTAGTACCTTTCGTACATGATTGTTATACCACGGTGGATCTTTCCCCTCGCTTTGGACCTTAGTCGGTACGAACTTATCTAAGGCGTACTGGACGATGTTTCTGAATTTTTTCCATTTTTGTTCCACATCCTCTTCCTCAAAAATGAACGTTTGATGGTGGTCACTCAGATATTCTGCGATTTGTGCCCTATCACTCTTGTTAAGCAAATATATTTTCCTTCCTTTCTTGGCATTTCTTATTACACTTGTAGTCATTGATGCAACCACTGACTTATGATCACTGATACCCTCTTCTACATTCACGGAGTCGAAAAGTTCCGGTCTATTTGTTGCTATGAGGTCTAAAACGTTAGCTTCACGAGTTGGTTCTCTAACTATCTGCTCGAAGTAATTCTCGGAAAAGGCAGTCAGGATAATGTCACAAGAGTCTCTGTCCCTGGCTCCAGTGTATCCTAATACAGTTTGGAATTCCTGTGAGAGGTCTGGCTAGATGTCTACCTATTACACATCACGGCCCTCTTCAACTGTCGGCTGTCTCTGTCAGTCAACAGACAAGGTCGGCCACTACGCTTTTGTGTTGTGCGTGTCTCTTCACGTTTCCACTTCACTTTCACATCGGCCACAGTACCAAGGGATGTTTAGGAGTGTGGAAATCTCGCATACAGACATATGACACAAATGATACCCACGTTTGAAGTCCGTGAGTTCCGCGGAGCTCCTTATTCTGCTCTCTCACGATGTCTAATGACTGTTGAGGTCACTGATATGGAGTATCCGGCAGTAGGTGGCAGCACAATGCATCTAATATGAAAAACCTATGTTTTTGGGGGTATCCGGACACTTTTGATCACATAAAGTATGTCTAATTGATGCTAAATGTTATCATCTTTACATATAGAAAGTATTAGCTTCTCAACAATCTTGAGCGACACCGTTCATTTTTATATATGAAATTACTGAATTTACTCATGGTACTTTTGTTGCCTTTGTTGTCGATCACTTTCAGAACCAAAATTAATTGTCATATTAACTAATTTAGTACGATTACGTTCTGTATTTCTGGTGTATCCATCTGTCACCACAATAATATAAAATCAGTGAATGGTTGGGAGAGTATGAATGAGAACAGTGAATTATTTAAGTTTACAAAAGTAATGTTGAGTTTTTAGTCAACCTTTTATAACTGCAATCTATCTGATAAATTTTACAAAAGAATGACAGACATAAATTAGGAAAGGAATGGTGCATGATTGGCAAAGTGATCATTGGCGTGGAAAGTCTATAATTTCTCCTCTTAATAAGTCCCTTTTACAACGCAAACAGACTTCGTTTGCATGAATCCAATGTGAAATCAAAATCTATCCAAACGGAATCATCTACGACTAGGTACTTCACAAACTGTGGTTCATGGAGAACAGTGCAGGTTTAAAAAAAGACAAGTGAATCTCAGATTCGTACCCTCAGACTCAGAGTTGAAATATTAAAAGCTTTGGCTGGTTGCGTTGTCTAGAGGCTGGGATACGTTGTTACCACGTTACAAGCCAAATACTGCTGAGCCTACAGTATACAATATAAATATACGCATGAATCGAATGGACGACGGTTCTTATCACTCGGCAATTGCAAATTCTGAATGTAACATAGAAATTTATAAATGAAAGATTGCAATTAAGTAAAAGCTGAAGGCACATTTTTAACGACTTTAAACGATGAGTACGACAGCAGAAGTACTCTAAAAATGGGATTTATTACTGCAAAATTGAATAACAGGGAAATAATAGATTCCTACTTCACGTAATTAGTTATGAACAACAACATAGCTCGAGAGATATTCACTTCTAAACACATACTACGTCTTCACTGCAGAAGCCACAGAAATCGCACAAGTGCAAAAGTCGGCACTACGGAATATATCTGTCTCCCGCGACCACGCGCAAACTGCTCAGCACTCTCGAAGTATTTCCTGTGACCGTCCGTCGTGCTTCCCGTCCAGCACTCCCCCATTTCTTTTTAAGGTATCATGATTCCTCTTACTATTGTCTACATGAACTGTGAAATGTCTGTCATTGTGGTTTCACAAACTCCGCCATCTTTGGCACTCCCAGCATACAAATCTACATCGACACAATGCACAGTCCTCGACACAGCGTCAGCATGGAATTCCCAGCCACGCGGTCGGCATGGACCAAGCATTGGGGCTACCCCTCTTGTTCCGGCTAATTTTCGGCATCACGCGGTTGATGACGAACCCTGGCTTGCCGAGCGGCCTGTGCGGCCACGCCAACTTCGAACTTAGAATATTTTCAGGGCGCCACAATTTGCCTGTTTCTTCACAACAGGGAGTCGTGAATATCATTTAACACCCCTACGTCGGTGCAGCAATACTTTACCCTTTCATCTTGGTTCAGGTGGCAGTAGAAAACGGCACGCTGTCGGCGAGGGGTGGAGCGTAGTGGCACCTGTAATGTTCTTAAGCATCCACGAAAACTTGCTAAGTACGCGGACTTGGCTTCTGATTGTTGGAAAGCGGTAAATTACCCTTTCAGAGCCCTGAAATCCCTGCAGATTTAAGTGTGAGATGCACCCATTCGCTTGTCTGGCCAACTAATTTGACTGACAGGCCCGACAATGCATGATGGAATTTTCAAACGTCGGACAGCCTACTCAGGACGAATAAGTCCATCCTTATGACACATGTGTTGTTCGACATGATATGTAGTTCCACTGTCGATACAGCTGGAAACTGTCACTGGCTCTTAGTCCACCAAAAGTTGCATAGCACTAGTCTCATCTAGAGAAAGACCGGAGGTGCTCTACTGGGGGAGAATCAGAAGACGAAGAAGGCAAAGAACCACAGTCACTTTCCATCAGGACTCTGTATGGGAGGCAAATTAGGAGAAAAACAAACATCCACGCTGTAAAAACTAATCGAACTATCCTCCACTCGTTGAATCTACCCTCTTGACTGTTCTGCTGGCCTGGTAGCCAATCCAAACACAGCAACTTGGTTCCCACGCTAAGGGAGCAACGCTCTGCTTTGCATATTCTGAGGCGGGCCAATCAGCGACTCGAAAGCTCTCTTGTCTGAAAAAACAAGATTTTAGACTAGGGAAGCGTCGTTCTCATGGTGAGCATGTCTTAAGTTCCGACAAAAAACGTTTACCTAGATGGGACCACAGTCTCTCATTTACTGACGAGATCTCAGTCTTTCCAGGCGGACCATTTCCAATTTATGGAAGAAGAACATTAAGCTTCCCAAACAGTCGAGCCTGTGAAGTATATGTTTTTTCCTGGCGTCAGGGGAGTTACAGTTTTGCCACCACTAAACACTTGCACTAGCCGCTCTGATCGTATCGTTCCAGATTCTAACATGAGAATGTTTGTCAATTTATGACTGTCCCACCACTTACACAAAAGATCAGATCAGAGCAGTGTCTCTTAAATGGCTTCCCTCACCCACTTACCGACATCTGGCCGCCTTCGCGATGGACTGTAGCCTTGTCCAGGTAAAACGTCTTGTGGGGCGGCGCCCTCCTGCTCCGACCCTAAGTGGTAACAGTGGAGTGCCACGGCCCGAGATCCCTCTGCAGGTACAATTCGCAGAGCGCTGCATCCCCGAATCACTCGCACAGCCTGGTCGCTGGAGACAACATTTATGACCCAGAATCCATCTTTCTCCCTGTTCTCTGTCGCCTCCACTACGGACTTTAGGGTACAAGTTCTCTACAGGTTACACATGCAGTTACAGGAATATTCTGCTGACAGTTTCCTCATGTAAAACAGCCATAAGTCACACATGCCAAATGTAGTATTGGGGAATACGGAGATCATGACCCAAAATATGGATATTAATGTGACCGACAGAGTAGTTAAGGTGAGAGAGTGGCATGCCACCTTTCAAAAACAAGAGGTGAGACTGCAAGAAAAGACCTGTTAGTGGAACATCTGCACTGTCGTCCACGAGTGGTCGCTGCGGATGGTGGAAGGAGCAATAGAGAGGGAAAGGAGTAGGATCAAACAAAGACGGGAGTATGGGAAACACATTATAATTACGGGGTTTGCTTAATGTATCTTTCAAGTCATTTACTTAGAATTACTACCAAAAGTAGGACATTATGTCAGAAGTCGTGAAAATGATCACAAAACTGAAAAACTTTTGTTCATCATATAAATCGTATTAAAAACCAACACAGCAGTAATTTCACCACTGTTAATTACGTGACAATCGATTTCGTTCTAAATGAAAAATGGCCCTCAAAAATTTTCGATTCAGGACAGCGGCACTTCTCTGACGCTTTGTGAGAATTAGTTATGAAGACTTTCGATGACTTTTCTGTCACCTGAACAAGTTCATTTAGGGCGCAGCCCATCGCATTGTAATAACCGTGCCTGTACTGTTGTGATTGATTGTTTTTATTGTTAAGAACATTGCCTATTCTTCATAATGTAGTTGCCATATCACGGATTTCGACTACAAAGCTGGAGCTTGGGGAAGTTATTCGGAAACGTTCTTTCATCCTGTAGTAATTTTAAATTGTACGAAATTCCTTACACCTTGTTATACAGCTGATTTCTTGTCACTGTCTTATTCGGCAGAGACTGTGGACACAATTATCGAGAGCAAAAGTTCTCATATATGTTATAGTAGGATAGTATTTGGTGCTGTAGCCTGTGTTCAGTTAATTGGATCTTGCACCTGATGTATATTTTTAAGTTCTTCTCATTCCTTCGGTTGTTACACTGTAGTTTATGCCGTGTCGTCGACTATCGACTGCGGCAGACAAATGGTAGAACACCACAGAGAAGCTTCACACGAAAGTAACATCACCAAGCGCCAATCAGGAAAGAAGCAAACGGCTACACCGACCGCAGTTACAATGCGCCGCCAAAACGTCATGCTCTTCAAATACCGCCGCTCAGGACAAAAGTGGTGAGTTCTGTTCTGTCTACGAGTTTTGCCTAGAGTTCCATCTCGAGTGCAGTCACGCATCGAGGATTTTCTTCTGCCTATTTTCCATAGCTGCAGTAAACATAAAGAGTTCATTATCTGGAGACTTGTACCCTAACACATCTGAGTACCTAACACTGCCTCTGGCGTATTATTTGGAAAGTAAGTCATTTAATTCTATAAGTGATTCTATGCGTGTTCATATAACCCCACCGATGGAGTGCTAAAGACAAGCGTATTTTTTTTTATTTTTTTATCAATACAATGCTAGGGCGTTTGACTGTTCACTTAGCTGATTGTTTCTTTTGTTCATTTGTGTTCTTGTTCGAAGCACAACATGACAGTTATATTATGTTATTTGTCTTTTTTATCTTACAGTTAGATTATTTGGGGCCTGGTAGGGGTTTTTGATTTTTAATTAATTCTAATGGTTTCCGCAGCTGCCTTGATTGAGACGGCATTAACCAAGTGCGGAATACATGTTGCTACCCGGACACTAATTATTGGACTCACTCGCCAAGTTTCTTAAGATCAACTGTAATATAAAACCTCAGCCATGATTTTAAATCAAGCTCAACACAACCATACTACTTACTGTTACAATTTATATTTACGATTCTATCTCAGATACTATAAACGGTATGAAGACTTACAGATGAATATATATATATATATATATATATATATATATATATATATATATATATAATTATTGTGAATCGAGTGTTGATGAGATGGGTAGGCGGCGGGGGGGTGGGGGGGTGGAGGCTGGGAGCAGATAGCGGCTGCTAAACAATCTTACTGTATTGTTTTCCTAATTTATGTAGTTTCAAGCAAACACTAGTAACGGTATTATCAAAGCAGATGATCTAGACGTGGTGCATGGCGAAATTTTGTGGTGGATATCTTCAAGAAACTATGGTGAGGAAAAATGATTTTGATTTAGTGTTTCGTGGTAGACGAGATAGTTTAATAGCGAGGATGAGCTCTGCTCAGTTGATTGTAGAGAAGGGCGGGAAGTGACGTCTACCGTGAGGGGAGCCGTATTGGATACGCTTTAAGCGACTGAGGAAAGTGACGGAAACCTTACTCTGGATGCTCGGAAAGACATCTGAACAGCCGTCCTCCCGGATACGAGTGCAGCGTCTCAACATTGCGACACATCGCTTGCTTGCAAGGAAGGGTGTGGTGGGAAAGCGTGAGAGGAGAAATGCAAATCCGCGTTTTAATATACGAAAGAAAGATGACAGTGGCGGCGAATGTCACTGCGAGGTTTTGTAAAGATTTTGTTTAGTGATATAAACTAAAGAGCCAAAGAAATTGGTAGACCTGCATTATAGCTTGTAGATCCTCCGCGAGCACGTATAAATGCTGCAACACGACGTGGCGTGGAGTCGACTAATGTCTGAAGTAGTGCTGGAGTAAATTGACACAATGAATCCTAGAGGGCTATCGATAAATCTGTAGGAGTACGGGGGTTGGAGATCTCTTCTGAACAGCATCTTGCAAGACATCCCATATGTGCTGAATAATACTCATGTCTGGGGAGTTAAGTGGCCAGCGAAAGTGTTTAAACTCGAAAGATTGTTCCTGCAGCCACTCTGTAGCAATTCTGGAGGTGTGGAATGTCGCATTGTTCTGTTGAAAGTGCCCATGTCCGTCGGAACGCACAATGGACGTGAATGGATGCAGACGCTCAGATGCTTACGAAAGTGTCACCTGTCGGAGTCGTATCTAGACGTATCAGGGGTCACTTATCACTCCAACTGCACACGCCCCACACCATTGCAAAAAAATGGCTCTGAGCACTATGGGACTTAACATCTGAGGTCATCATTCCCCTAGGATGTAGAACCACTTAAACCTAACTAACCTAAGGACATCACGCATGCATGGCCGAGGCAGGATTCGAACCCGCGACCGCAGCGGTCGCGCGGTTCCAGACTGAAGCGCCTAGAACCGCTCGGCCAATCCGGCCGGCCACACCATTACAGACACCTGCTGACATTTATGGTCCATGGGCTCATGAGGTTGTCTCCATATAAGTTCACGTCCATCCGCGCGATACAATTTGAAACGAGACGTCCGACCAGACAGCATGTTTCCAGTCATCAACAGCCCAATGTTGGTGTTTACGGGCCCAGGTGAGGCGTAAAGGTTAGTGTCGTGTTGTCATCAAGGGTACATGAGTGGACCTTCGGCTTCGAAAGCCCATATCGATGATGTTTCGTTGAACGGTTTGCACACTGACACTTATTGACGTCCCAGCATTAAAATCTGCTGGAATTTGCGGAAGGGTTGCACTTCTGTCTCGTTGAACGATTCTCTTCAGTCGTCGTTGGTTCCGTTCTTGCAGGATCTTTCTCCGGCGGCAGCGATGTCGGAGATTTTATGTTTTACCGGATTCCTGATATTGACGGTACACTCGTGAAATGGTCGTACGGGAAAATCTCCACTTCATCGCTCCCCCGGAGATACTGTGTTCCATCGCTCGTGCGCCGACTATAACACCACGTTCAAACTCACTTTAATCTTGCTAACCTGCCTTTATAGCAGCAGTAACCGACGAAACAACTTTGCCGACACTTGTTGTCTTATATAAGCTTTGGCGGCCGCAGCGCCTTATTCTGCCTGTTTACATATCTCTGTATTTGAATACGAATGCCTTCAGTGTATAAATAGGAAGATAGGGGAGATAGAAAAAGGAATATTAGGGATAAAAGCCCCTTCGAAAACGAGTTCATTAGAGCCGGAGCAGATGCTCAGAATGTTGTTTATGGATGGGACAGGATATCAGCCGTTCCCTTTCAAACAAACCATCCGGCATTTTCCTGGAGCGATTTAGGGAAATGACAGAAAACCTAAATCTGGGTATTCAGATGTGTATTTGAACCATCGTCCCGACGAACGCGACTACAGTGTGCTAAGCATTGTGCCACTTCGCGTCGAAGCTTACAGAGATATACACACCGCAAGAAAAGCTTGCACCAAGATAAATGCAGATGCCAGTCTAGTCTGCAAGTTGCGCAGTTCTAACTGCCCACGAACGGCACCTATGCCATGTCAGTACGTTGCAAGTGCCAGTCGCGGTCGGAAGTGTTCTGTGTAGTTCAGTGCGTTACGTCGGTGCTAAACGATTTCCGGCGTGGACAAATTGTTAGTGTTCTTATGGTGAGTATTTCCAGAACTAAGACAGTCGAAGTAATTGGCGTTTCGAGAGGCACTGTATCTAACACATATACCACCTACAGTGAAAACGGAACATCATCATCCGCTGAGACAAAACTGCTACACGAAGAAGAGATGCAGATGATAAACGGATATTCATTGAACAAATATATTATACTAGAACTGACATGTGATCACATTTTCACGCAATTTAGGTGCATAGATCCTGAGCAATCAGTACCCAGAATAACCTCCTCTGGCCGTAATGACGGCCTTGAAACGTCTGGGCATTGAGTCAAACAGAGCTTGGATGGCGTGTACAGGTACAGCTGCCCATGCAGCTTCAACACGGTGCTACGGTTCATCAGGAGTAGTGACTGGCGTATTGCGACGAGCCAGTTGCTCGGCCACCATTGACCAGACGTTTTCAATTGGGGAAGGATCTGGAGAATGTGCTGGCCAGGGCAGCAGTCGAACATTTTCTGTCTCCAGAAAGGCCCGTACAGGACCTTCAACATGCGGTCGTGCATTATCCTGCTGAATTGTAGGGTTTCGCAGGGATCGAGAGCCACGGGTCGTAACACATCTGAAATGTAACGTCCACTGTTCAAAGTGCCGTCAATGCGAACAAGAGGTGACCGAGACGTGTAACCAATGGCACGCCATACCGTCACGCCGGGTGATACGCTAGCATGGCGATAACGAATACACGGTGCCGATGCGCATTCACCAAGATGTCGCCAAACACGGATGCGACCATCATGATGCTGTAAACAGAACCTGGATTCATCCGAAAAAATTGCGTTTTGCCATTAGTGCACAAAGGTTCGTCGTCGAGTACACCATCGCAGGCGCTCCTGTCTGTGATGCAGCGTCAAGGGTAACCGCAGCCGTGGTCTCCGAGCTAATAGTCCGTGCTGCTGTAAACGTAGTGGAACTGTTCGTGCAGATGGTTGTTGTCTTGCAAACGTCCCCATCTGTTGACTCAGGGATCGAGGCGTGGCTGCACGATCCGTTACAGCCATGCGGATAAGATGCCTGTCATCGCGACTGCTAGTGATACGAGGCCGTTGGGATCCAGCACGGCGTTCCGTATTACCCTCCTGAACCCACCGATTCCATATTCAGCTAACAGACATTGGATCTCGACCAACGCTAGCAGCAGTGTCGCGATACGATAAACCGCAATCGCGATAGGCTAAAAGCCGACCTTTATCAAAGTCGGAAACGTGATGGTACGCATTTCTTCTCCTTACACGAAGCATCACAATAACGTTTCACCAGGCAGCGCCGGTCAACTGCTGTTTGTGTATGAGAAATCGGTTGCAAACTTTCCTCATATCAGCGCGATGTAGGGGTCGCCACTGACGCCAACCTTGTGTGAATGCTCTGAAAAGCTAATCATTTGCGTATCACATCCTCTTTTTCCTGTCGGTTAAATTTCGCGTCTTTAGCACGTCATCTTCGTGGTGTAGCAATTTTAATGACCAGTAGTGTATATTAATCGATCGTGGCAGTCGGTCATTGAAGGGGACTGTGACGAAATATAATAGAACAGCCGCTACCAATGTCACAGCAGATCTGAATGTCACACGCCTGAAACCTGTCAGCACCAAAGCAACACAAAGGGAGCTCTATAAGCAGTGAAATGTTGGGCGAGCTGGAATACCAAAACCCGTCATCAGTGATGAAACTCCCCGTACCAGGAAAAAGTGGTTCCCAAACCATAGGACCTGGACTTTCGAACAATGGAAGGATGTGATTTCTTCCTTTGAGTCTTGTATCACATTTTTTCTAACTTCTACCCGAGTTTGCGTCCCAAGAATGTAACGTGACAGGAGTTCGGTGATGATCTGAGCGGCCATATCATGGTACTCCGCGAGCCCCATGGGTACTTTGCAAGGTCACATTAATACCAGTTATGAGAACATTTTAGCTGATCAGGCCCACCCTATGGTACAACGTCTGCTCCTGAGTTGTGATGGATACTCTGAAAATCACATTTAAGTGCCTGGCAGAGCTTACCAAGCAGTCAGGTCCCTGTACACAAGCTCGCGACGTCTAGGGCGGTTTCGCGAGCACGAGAATAACTCGTCGCATCTCTCCTGACCACCACAGCCGTCAGGTCTCAATAGGTATTATTAATCCTTCGTGGTATACTTTGGAGGGAAGGACGCGTGATTGCTATCCATGTCCATCATCGTTGCCTGAACCTACCATTATTTTGTAAGAAGAATAGTATAAGATTCCCTTAACAGTCACACTTGACCTGGTGTATGTTCTTCATTTTCCATGTTTACTCTTTCTATATGGTTCTAAATGGAGTCCATTATGCATATTTCCAACTGAACGCCATATTTCCTTAGGTCTGATTTGTGTTGTCTGACTTAAACTCTGTATTCTTTAAAGGCAACGTTTTAAGAAAAAGCATACAGTTTAGTTAAAATATCAACTGTGTAATAAGGGAATCTCATAAGAAAATGGAGACACTGCCAGTGAATAATGACTGGACAGCTAGTATGAGAGCTGTTTTGATGTTCACAAGATGAAAGAACATTACAAGAATTGTGTTAAGAAGTCGTGTCTGGCAACTTATGTTAATAGTGCTTTCAGTCCAATGAAGTGCACACAGGGTGATCTAAAGTTCGCCTTAAAAATTTCTAAAACTTGTGGAAGGGACTGAGTAGATAATTACAAGTAATTTCTTAAGTTTGGCTCAGTACATCACATGTTTTATAATTCCTCTCATTAATAACCGATGAAACAAAAAGGAAACTTAATCCGATGGCACAAACTATGTTATTTACAGTTAAACTTAAACCGTTTTTACCCTTTTCAAAGAAAGTTTAGCGTCTGATCCACAACAAGTAAGGTTCGATGTGACGACCATCAAGTTCGGTGCACACACTGTATCTGCGAATGGTGGTGTTCTTTTCGACGTGATGTAGTGCGGCCTCGTCCAATCACGTTGTGCGTCGTCTGCTTGGAGCACCACAGTCACGCAGTCAGACGGTGAAGATATCCCTTTCTCGATCCAATAGCATAATTGTGGTGAAAAAGGTATGCGATAGAGTCGGACGATGTGGGTAACGATCTTGATAAAGGAGAGGAGCAGTTCTTCCATAGCCGTGATCTTCACCACACAGAAGGATCATGTTGGTGTATTCTGTAAACGTGAATACAACAATTGCTCTAACACAGGGGTTCCCAAGAAAACTTTCTCGAGGATCCCCTCATTGAGGATGATTGTTACCTTCATATAACAGTATTAAGTACCTAAAAAAACCAAATGAAGAGTCTTTTTAAACCTTTTCAATTTTTGGTACTTAGGAAAAACATTGACACATTCATTATTGAAAAAATATTGAGCTTAAAAGTTTTTCAATTTAGCCATCATTGTTATTAACTATTTGCGTCTATCTAATTCTAGTTTTGCGCTAGAGTGTGCCAGTGTCAGTTGGCTCTAGGTAGACGCTAGACGCAGAAGTTAGCGTTCGCTAAAGCACTGCTCATGCAGGAAGCGGCCAAAACAAAACAAAAATCTGTTATCATACGAAATATATTTAATATATTTTTTATTCTAATAGCATCTTGCGGACCCCTGTGGCATAGCTAGCGGACACCAGGGGGTCCGCGGACCACCTATTGGGAACCACTGCTGTAACACTAACAGACACGTGAATGCGGCTCGAACCAGGTCAGAGAGGTAAGATTGACGTCAAATCACATTAGCCGATCCGACGTAAACACACCTCCACCACTACTATCTGTTGCATACCTACGTAGCAGACTCGTTTTCAGTCGGCTGTGGCTTGGAAACTGTACGTTTCTGAACACGGATTACAATTCAACATGTTGTCTACTCAGTCCTGCCCACAAGTCCTAGAAATTTATAAGGTGAGTTTTAGAGCACTCTGTGTAAGTGTCAATCCGTAGTACTTTACTAAACCTTCTGTGTACTTCTAAGGGATTCTGTATTAATGTCGTCCGATGCGATGTCAGGTGAAAATGTATTCATACCAAGAGAGACGGTCCAGTGGTTAGCACACTGAACTCTCGATTTGGAGGACGACGGTTCAAAATCAGAGTCCGACCATCGAGATTTAAGTTTTCCGTGATTTTAAGAAACTGCTCCAGGCAAATGTCGGGATGATGCCTTTGATAAGACACGGCCATTTCCTTCCCTAACCTTCAGACATTCTCAGCGTTGTTCCGTCTGTGATTACCTCGATACAGACTGGTCATTAAACCCTAATCTTCCTTCCTTCCTCAAGAAAAGATATTGCTTACGAAATTGCCTCAGCGGTTCTCATTTTTATTTATCGTGGAGGAAGATTATGCAGCTTAGCGGACACCTCCCGCCTCGCAGCGAATATGTTCTCCGTCCGTGGAGCAGCACGACAGTGGCAACATGGTGCCGCGCTGTGCAACGGGTGGCCACCCCCGGCGTTAAGACCAGCGCGGTCGCTAGACAGCGACCGGCCGACGAGCAATCTCCATTTCTCCAGCCATAAAGATGCAGCGTTGGCGGTGGCTGCCGCCTCACGGCCAGATTACGTTTTTAATTACAGTGTAGACGAGCGAGCCGACGGCATCCAGTCCGCTTCCTGCTTCCCTCACGCGAACACTTCGTTAAAAATAACAGCAGCCCCGGCGGCCAAACTAATATCGCGCACTTCCTATTTTGCGCGGGGCGCTACCGTCTACCGCCGCGTAAGGGAACCTTCTTAGTAGACTGTATCAGTGTCTGAAGGAAAGGACGGAACGTTCAGAACTGACATCTCTCTGACATCGAGGTCTTTAGAGACGTTTCGCCTGACTATTATGGAGGTGATCTTGTGACATGAGCCGGCCGGAGTGGCCGAGCGCTTCTAGGCGCTACAGTTTGGAACCGCCCGACCGCTACCGTCGCAGGTTCGAATCCTGCCTCGGGTATGGATGTGTGTGATGTCCTTGGGTTAGTTAGGTTTAAGTAGTTCTAAGTTCTAGGGGACTGATGATCTCAGAAGTTAAGTCCCATAGTGCTCAGAGCCATTTGAACCATTTGTGAGATGAGTCATAAAGGCATCGTCTTAACGTAATTTGCTAAAATCTGCGTTGAAAATAACTCGTTCGATTACAAAACATTACCCACTTCATGGTGTGGTGGTTGGTGTAGGAAACAGTATGCAGAACAGGGTGAAAACAAGAGTTTTGCTTGAAGAATTAGTTTTATTGCTTTATTTCTCCACGAGGTGCTTTCCGCCTAATACAAGCCATCTTCATATTGACCAGTACAGTATCGGTACGTGTGTTCTGGGTGTCATAATTATGGCATCATCAAAAATAGGCTGCTCTCTTTGTATACAGTAAAATAAAGAAGCAAGTATGTATTTACTTCAAATGTTAAAACAGTAGCATATACCAGTGGATAAAAGGTGGGATAAGGACTGTTCATAGTCCGTCACTACAAGAGGCACCGTTCTATGTTCACCTGTCTGATGTACTATATTCACTATAATGAATCAGATCGGTGAACGGAGCATGTTGCCTCCACAGCTGACGGACTATGTACGGGCCCGATCCTGTCTTGAATACACTAGTCTATGCTACACATATTTGCAGTTTATCGAGTGTTATACTTTGAACATGTATCCTGAGCACATGCATATAACGATTTATTTTACTATATATGACGAGGGCAGTCTGTTTTTGCAAGTGCCATAATCGTGGCAACCAAAACCCACTTATCAACAATATACTTGTCCACCTGAAGATGCCATGTAATAGGCGAAACGCCCGTCATGAGTAAGTAATGCTATAAAATTAATTTTGCAACCATGACTGCTGTTTTCCCTACACTGTTTCGACTACAGTGATCTCCAAGGATGAGGCTGAATTTGGCCGACAGCAAAAAAAAGATTTGCGTGAAGTTACAGCATCTCCAGAAACATGTCATTTGTCTTTCTCATTTATCGTTCTTTGGTTAAACGCCAATGGGGGAAACCTGCTATGGGCGATGGCCGCACCTCCACCATAGCTAGCATAACATCTCCCTGCCTAATGGTCCCGGATGAAAGAGCAGTGGAATGTGGGGTGCGTCTGTTTGGACCCTGTTTAAGACAGTTGTGACGTTGTTATGACGTGTACACACTTTATTGGAGACGACAGAGGCTGTTTGTCGACTTCTGTGATTTAACCGGTATATTAATTGCAGTTTTGAAAACAATAGGTGCCTTTCCTTTCTCTGAAAATGCAAGCGTGTCAAGATTGTTTCGAGTACACTCACAAGTTCCGATGGGAAGGCGTTACACATCCCCCATACAGTAATGACCTCTCCTTATGCATTTTCCATATTTGTGGTGCCCTCAAGAAAGAGGTTCGTGGCAGTCGATTTGCTTCAGACGCAGAGGAGCACACCTGAGTACAATCATCATTATACGTACTCAAACGAAAACATTTTTCCATGAAGTCATTGACCGTCATGTCTCGCACTGGAACAATTATGGCGATCACTATTGAAATTATTAACAGTTCATTTACTTTTTTCCATCTGCCTCGCTTCCATTCCACTGCACTTTATACTTTTAGATTCTCGAACTACAATCAGAATACTTAGCCGTAGATGTCAGTTACCTTCCACTACATCACTCTTACTTCGCAAATTACTTTCAAGAATCTTCCTCCAACCAGAAGCAACATTTATACATTCTATTTTCCCTTTTAGTCTCTACTTACTTCGGGATAATCATTAATTCGTGTTCAGGTTCTCAGCCCAATAAACCACTTTGTAAACTCGCCATTCACTGACTCGCTCTCACTAAACAAAAACGTACGCAGCCCTCCGGGGTTTCCCATTTCGTCGATGCGTACTTCTAATTTCCCAGTTTGCAGAACACAAACGGTATTTCAATGATACACACACTTATAAAAGAAGGTTTGCATCACCCCAGTTCCCAGAACTCATGAAGATAGACGTTGACTGTGGATATTGTGTCACAGAAACAGTCCCTTTGACTGTTCAGAGATGTCACTAAACCCGCCCAAAGATGTAAAACAACCACGCATGAGCAGTGCCTATTAGGCAGAGGGGGTCCGACAGCCGATCAGTTCCTGGCATTCAACCAGGAAGGAGGCACACGGCTGGTGTTGTCTGTAGTTCAACCGTGCCTAGACGGTCAATACCGCGGTACTTTGTGCCAGGAAGGGCTCTCAACCAGGCAAGTGTCCAGAGGTCTCGGAGTGAACCAAAGCGATGTTGTTCGGATATGGAGGAGAACTGTCGATGACATGCCTCGCTCAGGCCACCCAAGGAATACTACTGCAGTGGATGACGCTGCCTACAGATTATGGCTCAGAGGAACCTTGACAGCAACGCCACCATGTTGAATAATGAATTTCGTGCAGCCGTAGGACGTCGTGATACGACTCAAACTGTGCGCAATAGGCTGTATTATGCGCAACTTCACTCCCAACGTCCATGGCGAGGTCCATCTCTGTAACCACGACATCATGCCGCGAACTACAGATGGGCCCAACAAATGGTTCAAATGGCTCTGAGCACTATGGGACTTAACATCTGAGGTTCAAAATGGTTCAAATGGCTCTGAGCACTATGGGACTTAACTGCTGTGGTTATCAGTCCCCTACAACTTAGAACTACTTAAACCTAACTAACCTAAGGACATCACACACATCCATGCCCGAGGCAGGATTCGAACCTGCAACGGCAGCAGTCGATCGGTTCCGGACTCAAGCACCTAGACCTGCTAGGCCACCGCGGCCGGCTGGGCCCAGCAACATGCCGAACCGACCGTTCAGGACTGACATCATGTTCTCTTCACCGATGAGTGTCGCATATGCCTTCAACCGGACAATCGTCGGAGACGTGTTTGGAGGCAAGCCGGTCAGGCTGAATGCCTTAGACCCAGTGTCCAGCGAGTGCATCAAGGTGGCGGTTCCCTGCTGTTTTGGGGTTGCATTATGTGGAGCCAAATACGCAGCTGGTGGTCATGGAAGGCCCCACAACGGGTGCATGATACGTGAATGCCAACCTCCGCCCGATAGTGCAACCCTATCGGCAGCACTCGTCTTCGTGCACGATAATTCGCGCCCCCAGCGTGCGCATCTTGTGAATGACTTCCTTCCGGATAAAGACATCGCACCACTAGAGTGGGCAGCATGTTCTCCAGACATGAACCATATCGAACATGCCTGGGATAGATTGAAAAGGGCTGTTTATGGACGACGTGACCCACCAACCACTCTGAGGGATCTACTCCGAAACGCCGTTGAGGACTGGGACAATCTAGACCAACAGAGCCTTGATGAACTGGTGAATAGTATTCCAAGACGAATACAGGTATGCTACTGTGTATTACAGGTACCGGTGCTTACAGCAATCTGGATCACCACCTCTGAAGGTCTCACTGTATGCTGGTACAACATGCAATGTCTGTTTCTCATGAGCAGTAATAAGGGCGGAAATGATGATTGTGTTGATCTCTATTCCAATTTTCTGTACAGGTTCCGGAACTCTCGGAACCGAGGTACTGCAACACTTTTTTTGGTGTGTGTATATACAGGGTGGTAGAGGTATAGGTACAGATATTTTGATATTAGTACCTTCATAGTACTCGCTTCAGTGCGACAGTTGTTTCTTCTCTGGTTCTGTGTTCCCGCAAACGAATTACATAATTTGCGACTACATGTTTTCTGCACGGTCGTAACTGAACCTTTAAGTGGATCAAACCTGTCAGTATAGATTGTTTGTTTCGCGTCCGTGTGTCCACCCAGCGAAAAATAAACGTTAATGGCTTGCTTGAGCCATGCTTTCTTGGAAGTACTAACCAACCGAAAAAGCCTACTGTTTTTAATAGCTGTAATTATTAGTCTGTAAACGGAGTAAATAATGATGCAATGTTGTTCAATTTATTGTCCTCAGTAATCAGTAAAATTATCCGCACACATACACTTAACACCCTATCTACGTATCTGTAGGACGGTACCGACAATGGTATTGTTCCAACCTCCTGGATATGCATCAGTTGTGCCCCTTAACTCGGTGACAAACTTGAATGTCCCTTCAGATCACTCATATTCACTGGCAAACATAGCCTGCCTTAGGTATACAAAGGACATCCTCCATAAAGAAAAGATCCATACAACACTCCAGGACTGACTTGTGGACATTGTAACGTGACTTACAAATTGAGACCCGTGACTAGATCTGCATCAGTACCAGAGATTAGAATGTGCTTTCTCTACCACGACAGTATAATAACAATCACACCATCAACGAAGCCGTTCTACCAGGCTTAAGAAGAATTTTACGGGGAGAACGAAAATCTTGGAAGGGAACGAATGCTAAACCCTGAACATTATTCTTGTTGGTTTTTCCAGAGAAATACCGATCGAGGTGAGGCAGTGGTTAGCACAATGGACTTCAAGGAAGGTGGAGGTTCAAATCTTCGTCTGGCCATCCAGATTGAGATCTCCAAAATGTCTTTGAAACTTCAAAGGCAACAGCTAGGCTGGTTTCTTTCAAAAGA
Source organism: Schistocerca piceifrons (assembly GCF_021461385.2). Lineage (NCBI taxonomy): Eukaryota > Metazoa > Arthropoda > Insecta > Orthoptera > Acrididae > Schistocerca > Schistocerca piceifrons. Next base: position 427,208,382 of record NC_060138.1, read on the forward strand.
ACGAGGCCGATTTCTTTCCGCACCCTTTCCCCATATCGAGTTTGTGCTCCGTCACTAATGACCTCCTCATTAGTAAGATGTTACACCCTACTCTTCGCCCTTTCTTACAGAGAAATGAAATTTCACTTCATCGCACGTAATGACTAACCCTGATAAACTTTGATCCTATTCGGTTAGGCCCACAAAATTCTTACAATTTCCCCCGTGTTTACTCGATCATGAAGGTCTTATACCAGAGTATGTGGAATTCACTGCAATCGACTGGATAGAAATCTTCCTCAAATTAAATGCAGGTAACTGCAGCTGTTACTGGCTCTCTGTACTGACTCTCAAGGCCTGCATATGAAGCTTTAACGCACTTTGCCCACTGCGTTGTGGCGACTCTGCTAGTGGGCAAAACATGTGACGTATTTCGAAAGCCGGTTCGAGTCCGCTTTGTGTGTCCGCAAGATTCTATATGTGAAGTGGTGCTGGATGTAGTGGAGCTGACAGACTGTTGTGTGCGTCTGTCATTATTGGAACAGAACAGCTTAGCGAAAGTATTCTGATTATACTACACGTGGTAAAGGAAGAGAATCGACGAGTTTGAGATGTGGTGCTATAAAAGGATATTGAAAATAAGATCGATTGCTTAGGTAATGAATGAGGATATTCTCTGCTGAAGCAGAGTGGAACGAAATATGTGGAAAGCACTGACAAGAAGGGCTCTCAGGGTGATCTGACTTGTATTAAAACGAAGTGACGAGTATGTTATCTTATGTTAAACGAAACATCCTTACGAGAAAATTAAAGCATTAGTTTGTCACAGTAAGACAATGTCCAATTTATTAACGAGAAACGAGTGGTGTCAACAGTAAAAATTAGTTAATTGACGTATCGGCTGTCACACTATTGGAAATTAATTACGTAATTGTGGCTTCTACGTTTTAAAATATGTCTCTCATACTTCAAATATATGAAACACTGCGCCTGCGTAATGCAACGTTAGACTAGTTAGGAAAAAGAGGATTACGGGTTGTCTGCAGCCTCTAAAACTTCGCAAGTGACGTGGATGGTGCTCATAGCAGTCTGCGAAGCGCTCCAGACTGGTAGTTGTAACCGACTAACTGGTATGAGCGACAGTAGCGATCGCTCCGTTAATAGCATTTTTCCGTTTGTGGGTATCAACGATTTTACCCGCTTCGCTTCGCACTAAATCAATTACACTTGTTTGGCTGCTGATGAAATTTTCGCCCTGCCACCCAGCTCTCCATTTCTCCCTCTTGCTTCACATTCATTTTTTCCCTTACTCACTACACTAGCATCCCCGAACTGCACACTTTTCTGAAAACGTGTCCAAGCACCGAGAACTTAAAAGATAAGGAAATTCATTCAATACATTTGTAGCACAAGCACTGAAGATACCGTATTTTCTTCCGAGTCTGAATTTAGAAACTTTTATTGCAACTCGCACTGCTTCCAAAGTAACAGAAAAAAATTAAAAATTCCAAAAGTTTTGCAAACAGTTTATTCAGGTTGCACTTTAAGTACAAACTATTGCAGAGCACTGTCTTGGTACTGACAACCCTGTAGTTTGATCCCTTTACTCTCCAAGCCAACCAACCAATACCGTCTTTTTAACGGACAACAGTACGTCAGTCGGGACTCTGTCATTTTGACATCTGTTATCTCAGACCGGAGTTTTAATAGATATTAGTCAAACATTAGCTATCGAGACTAAGAGTGTTATTGGATCCTTCTTATAATGTACGAATATGCCGCTCGTCGAACGAACGTTTCTCTTTCGGTTTCAAAGCAAAGCTTTTACTTAAATTTCCAAGGGAGCTACAATTCATCATCTACAGAAAGTCCAAAAAGATATAACTGTTAGAGGATCTTTGGAAAGCAGACTTTTGGCCTCCGAATATCAAAGTGTAATGATCGGTGCTACGACTACTGTCTTGGGAATTTGCTCGTTATGTTAAGTAGGAGAGCCTCGAACAGATATTGTTTGTGGCGAGTAGCAAGAAAAATCAGGTACATAAGTGTTGCAGAAATCGTCACACTTTACAGTCGTGCGACTCGTTCTAGGCTGGTGACCAAGGATGTGGGAGCTGTGCTATCTAAGTAGGACTAACACGGGATATGATATGTGTAAAATAAGGGCAGTACAAATAGCCACACGTCTGCTTAACACACAGGAGGGTGGAATAATTTGCATTCTCAAAAACGGAAGTAGCAGACGTTTCAAATACACGTTAACTACCTCATGGAAACGTACAATTAGACTTGTAAAAGTAACGTAGGCTATCGTAGACCGCAATAAGTAAGCGGACAGTGCTTTGATAAGTTCAGGTCCTACCGGCGTTACCTGTATTTTAGGCGTACTTGTGTCGTTACCTCTTAAAGATCGCTTTCTTCACGTATGAGAGCAGTATCTTACTAGTGTTCACAAAAGAATGGAAGCGGTAAACAGCCTAGAAAGTGAGTGACTGTATATAAAAGGCATCGTAAAATACCGAGCATTTGTGTTCTACTTACATTGTTACTCTAGGGGCTGTTACGTAAATGAACTTGCTAATGTTTATTTCAGTTTCTATTCGAAAATTGTCGATTTGTAATGTAAAACAGAGGAATGTCGTATAAAACTAAAGAAAACAATACAGTTGATCATACAGTGCTAAAAACAAATTTCTTTGACAAAAAGGTAAAATAAAGTAAAAACCACAAAACAAAACTTTATCAAACATCACTTCAGTACTTCGTCGACTTGTATAAATAATATATCTGAGACGCTCTGCTAATCCTGCAGGACAGGACAGACAGTTGTGGGAAGGGGCCAAAATAAGGGGCTGGTAGTTACACTCGTACATAAATCTTTATTATTTGATCAAACATTACAAGAGCGCAAAAAAAACTTTTTTTTAAAGACACAGCGTCAATCTTTGCCACTTAATTACTGGCTGAAAGCCACTACAATTTAAATTACTTAAAATGCAAGCATAATCAGAAATTTAAAAGGCAAGCCTTATCTTAAAACAGTTCTTTAGTTAGGCTGAAGTAAACAAGTTAAATTCAAATCGGCCGTAGACCTAACAGTTAAAACTCCATAACATTAATTTTTTTAACTACCAAAAGCCTTACGTGAAAGAGCTCTTTAATTTAGGTTGAAGGCCCTAAGAGCAAAACAACTCTAATTTAAAAAATATCGGTTAGAAGCCATAAGTGCAAACGTTGTTGTGGTCTTCAGTCCTGTGACTGGTTTGATGCAGCTCTCCATGCTAATCTATCCTGTGCAAGCTCCTTCATCTCCCAGTACCTACTGCAACCTACATCCTTCTCAATCTGTTTAGTGTATTCATCTCTTGGTCTCCCTCTACGATTTTTACCCTCTACACTGCCCCCCAATGCTAAATTTGTGATCCCTTGATGCCTCAGGACATGTGCTACCAACCGATCCCTGCTTCTAGTCAAGTTGTGCCACAAACTTCTCTTCTCCGCAGTCCTATTCAATACCTCCTCTTTAGTTACATGATCTACCCACCTAATCTTCAACATTCTTCTGTAGCACCACATTTCGAAAGCTTCTATTCTCTTCTTGTCCAAACTATTTCTTGTCCGTGTTTCACTTCCATAGATGGCTACACTCCATACAAATACTTTCAGAAACGACTTCCTGACACTTAAATCTATACTCGATGTTAACAAATTTCTCTTCTTCAGAAACGCTTACCTTGCCATTGCCAGCCTACATTTTATATCCTCTCTACTTCGACCATCATCAGTTATTTTGCTCCCCAAATAGCAAAACTCCTTTACTACTTTAAGTGTCTCATTTCCTAACCTAATTCCCTCAGCATCACCCGACTTAATTCGACTACATTCCATTATCCACGTTTTGCTTTTGTTGATGTTCATTTTATTCCCTCCTTTCAAGACAGTGTCCATTCCGTTCAACTGCTCTTCCAAGTCCTTTGCTGTCTCTCACAGAATTACAATGTCATCGACGAACCTCAAAGTTTTTATTTCTTCTCCCTTAATTTTTATACCTACCCCAAATTTTTCTTTTGTTTCCTTTACTGCTTCCTCAATATACAGATTGAATAACATCGGGGAGAGGCTACAACCCTGTCTCACTCCCTTCCCAGCCACTGCTTCCCTTTCATGCCCATCGACTCTTATAACTGCCAACTGCTTTCTGTACAAATTGCAAATAGCCTTTCGCTCCCTGTATTTTACTCCTGCCACCTTTAGAATTTGAAAGAGAGTATTCCAGTCAACATTGTCAAAAGCTTTCTCTAAGTCTACAAATGCTAGAAACGTAGGTTTGCCTTTCCTTAATCTTCCTTCGAAGATAAGTTGTAAGGTCAGTATTGCCTCATGTGTTCCAACATTTCTACGGAATCCAAACTGATCTTCCCCGAGGTCGGCTTCTACCAGTTTTTCCGTTCGTCTGAAAATAATTCGCATTAGTATTTTGCAGCTTATTAAACTGATAGTTCGGTAATTTTCACATCTGTCAACATCTGCTTTCTTTGGGATTGGAATTATTATATTCTTCTTGAAGTCTGAAGGTATTTTGCCTGTCTCTTAATCTTGCTCACCAGATGGTAGAGTTTTGTCAGGACTGGCTCTCCCAAGGCCGTCAGTAGTTCTAATGGAATGTTGTCTACTCCCGAGGCCTTGTTTCGACTCAGGTCTTTCAGTACTCTGTCAAACTCTTCACGTAGTATCGTATCTCCCATTTCATCTTCATCTACATCCTCTTCCATTTCCATAATATTGTCCTCAAGTACATCGCCCTTGTATAGACCCTCTATATACTCCTTCCACCTTTCTGCTTTCCCTTCTTTGCTTAGAACTGGGTTTCCATCTGAGTTCTTGATATTCATACAAGTGGCTCTCTTTTCTCCAAAGGTCTCTTTAATTTTCCTGTAGGCTGTATCTATCTTACCCCTAGTGAGATAAGCCTCTACATCCTTACATTTGTCCTCTAGCCATGCCTGCTTAGCCATTTTGCACTTCCTGTCGATCTCATTTTTGAGACGTTTGTATTCCTTTTTGCCTGCTTCATTTACTGCGTTTTTATATTTTCTCCTTTCATCAATTAAATTCAATATTTCTTCTGTTACCCAAGGATTTCTACTAGACCACGTCTTTTTACCTAGAACCTCTGCTGCCTTCACTATCTCATCCCTCAGAGCTACCCATTTGTCTTCTACTATATTTCTTTCCCCCATTCCTTTCAATTGGTCCCTTATGCTCTCCCTGAAACTCTGTACAACCTCTGGTTTAGTCAGTTTATCCAGGTCCCATCTCCTTAAATTCCCACCTTTTTGCAATTTCTTCAGTTTTAATCTACAGTTCATAACCAATAGATTGTGGTGAGAGTCCACATCTGCCCCTGGAAATGTCCTACAATTTAAAACCTGGTTCCTAAATCTCTGTGTTACCGTTATATAATCTATCTGATACCTTTTAGTATCTCCTGGATTCTTCCATGTATACAACCTTCTTTTATGATTCTTGAACCAAGTATTAGCTATGATTAAGTTATGCTCTGTACAAAATTCTACCAGACGGCTTCCTCTTTAATTTCTTAGCCCCAATCCATATTCACCTACTACGTTTCCTTCTCTCCCTTTTCCTCCTGTGAAATTCCAGTCACCCATGACTATTAAATTTTCGTCTCCCTTCACTACCTGAATAATTTCTTTTATCTCATCATACATTTCTTCAATTTCTTCATCATCTGCAGAGCTAGTTGGCGTATAAACTTGTACTACTGTAGTAGGCATTGGCTTCGTGTCTATCTTGGCCACTATAATACGTTCACTATGCTGTTTGTAGTAGCTTACCAGCACTCCTATTTTTTTATTCATTATTAAACCTACTCCTGCATTACCCCTATTTGATTTTGTATTTATAACCCTGTATTCACCTGACCAGAAGTCTTGTTCCTCCTGCCACCGAACTCACTAATTCCCACTATATCTAACTTCAACCTATCCTTTTTCTTTTTAAATTTTCTAACCTACCTGCCCGATTAAGGGATCTGACATATCACGCTCCGATCCGTAGAATGCCAGTTTTCTTTCTCCTGAGTAGTCCCCTCCCGGAGATCCGAATGGGGGACTATTTTACCTCCGGAATATTTTACCCAAGAGGACGCCATCATCATTTAAGCATACAGTAAAGCTGCATGCCCTCGGGAAAAATTACGCCTGTAGTTTCCCCTTGCTTTCAACCGTTCGCAGTACCACAACAGCATGACCGTTTTGGTTAGTGTTAATAGGCCAGATCAGTCAATCATCCAGACTGTTGCCCCTGCAACTACTGAAAAGGCTGCTGCCCCTCTTCAGGAACCACACGTTTGTCTGGCCTCTCAACAGATACGCCTCCGTTGTGGTTCCACCTACGGTACGGCTATCTGTATCGTTAAGGCCCGCAAGCCTCCCCACCAACGGCAAGGTCCATGGTTCATGTGGGGGAGGAAGTGCAAACAACAAGAACAAATTTAAAAAAAATAGGGCAGTACACTCAAGGGCGCAGAGATTTTCGAGGGTCGGGGTGGAATTCAAACACTAACGCTCGCTTAGGTGAGACAGGTAGTCTGGCCAACCAATCACGATGCGACGACAACCCAAGCGACCGACAGTCAACGGATCCACCGACAAGATAACTTCCACTTCACCCGACCAGAGCACAACAGGGAGTTCAACGAAACAATGTGGAAGAAATTGGCACCCACAACCAATCATACATGGAGCTGTCAAACTGAACACCATGCTGGACTGCAGCAACAAGATGAGGAAACTACGTCAACGGCCAGGGCAGGTAACCGGAACATTAACGGCCACAAGGCAGAAGATTCCGCCGGTGCACTACAGTTCAAATTACCAAATACAGTGAAACTCCACCGGAGGGTGGCTAGAATTTTCCAACTTGAAAACCACATTGTTGCTCCCAGGAATATCCCAACAGCCGACAACGAACTCCAAACGACACAATGTGAACAGTCCTGACTTGCTGGTCGTTTAAATCAAAACTCAACTTTCGTGTCCAGAGTCGGTGAGCCACGGACCTCACAGCAACGGGAATAGCGCCACACACTCTGACACCACGTAGAGACCGCCAGCGAGCCCAGCCAAACTATGCCCAGCCAAGAATTCCTCACTGCTCCACGCCAACCTACCGACTCAGAGTCAGTATGCAGACAACATTCAAAGTAACTTGTCAGTCAAAATCACACAAACTAAACACAGTTTCACGAACACTTGCCAGAAGAAGTAGACAATGCTAACGGCAATGACTGTACAATAACAAGGACGAATCACGAGTCGGCACACACAGCCAACCCATAAGCGATCGCCGGCCAAATACACATCGTCCGACAAAATAACCGACCGATGACCAACCAAAGTCGTCTCCACTGAAATCATGTGTGTCGGCAACCATCGGGAGAGTCATGGCGGTCAGGACCTCACTGCTGCCACGCCTTTGCTGAACTTGTGCCACGTGGCAACTCCATCACTGCCAGGTCCGAACTAACTCACAACACACGACGACCCGGAAGTAACAGCAGTCCAGGAAAGATAATACAGCAGGGCCTATATCGATAAGCGCTGCTGCTGCCGCTCACGGGGAGGCAAGGCAGCAACTGAGTGAAAATTAACATAACGAGGTGACAGTATAGTAAAAAAAAAATGAAAAAAAAAGATGTTAAATAAGAGATGGCATGAACACAAGCCACGCACGACTCAATATCTCTTATTCACAACCAACTTTTACATTTATTAATAATAACAAGAAACCCTTGCTTTTGAATACTGTGGGAAACATTCTATTGTGTACAAAATAACAACAAAAATTATATATTTTTTTTAATTTTTGCGTATGCGAACTGCACTTGAATCAAAAGTAATCACTCTGTTTACATAAAACCGTAGAAGTTACGCGATCAACTGATTTTTATTATTGAAAAAATGCAGTTTATATTGTGTAATGATGTAATACACACAATGAACTAACACTGAATGTTCTGCGGCTCTAATTATGTGCAAAACGAACAATCAAACTAACAAAATAACTAAGAGAAATCATTGGCTCCCAGTTTCCCTCTTACACATTCAGTTACACATTCATCATGCAAACTATCCTGTTGCTAATCCTACCGTTTACTACGTCACCTATGTAGTGGACCAAAACTACCAAACCGTAGTAAGTCTACTCACAACGTTTCGAGAACCATATGTGACTTTGCAGTCTTTTTTCAAGAACCATTTTGGAGTGAGTAATCCCGTAACACATTACAGTCCCCGATGTATCACTCCCGTAGAGATCACGAAGACAATATTAGGCAAATTACAGAGTGCGCAGAGGCGTTTTAGCAATCTTTCCCCGTTCCAGTAGTGAATGGAATAGGAAAAAGGTTTAATAACTGGTACGAAGGAAAGTTCACTCTGAAACACAATTTACATTGTTTTACAGATATAAATGCAGAAATTCGTGCAGCTTTTCTGAAGAATGCCAAAGTGGTTCCCTAAAGAATGCCGTGAAGCCTCCATTTATTTATTTCTCCCTGAGCTGGTATTGTGATTCCTATACCTCGATGTCAGCTGTACATTCACAACTAATTTACCATCTTCGGCATCTCATAGAAGGTGATCATATATTTGGTACAAATGAGATGAGAGATATGCCCCACGTGTCGTTCGGTATGGCTGGAACATATCACGTTACCACAAAGTGGGTACCAGCATGCCGAATGTAAATGTCCGTCTCGAGTTGACAGAACGTAATCGTTCCAAATGCAGTTACGACAAAGGGTGGCTCAGTCGGGTCCCACTTTGCCACAGAGTCGCGGAACCGGCGACGTCAGGCCATGCGCGGGGATTTTAATTAAGGTGGTAGTCCGTTACTCGCGGGGTTTTGGCAGCGGTGACGGCTGGGGGAGACTCCGTAATTACGCAGGGGTTTGGCGACAACGGCGGCGCCGGCGGCAGCTGGAAGGCGAGCGTGACGCCGCATCCGAATAAGACGGGTCGGGCTGCGGCCAGCGCGGGCGCGCGGGCGTCCGACGCTGCGGCTTTACGACCGGCAGTCTACGCGCAGCCAGTCAGCGACTCGTAAAACCTGAGTAATAGCAGACTAGACCTTCTTCTCGGCGAGGGCTTAGCGTACGGTGACAGAATAATTTGTCACTTCAGCCCCATCGGGACACTGTGCGGAAACGTCGGTAAAGAGACGTATGGAGCCAGTGTAGTTTAGTCGATTACCTGCTCCTGATGGTTTTAGACTCTTATTACACATATTCAGGTTTGGGAAGGTGCCTGGAATCTCTCATTGCAGTGCAAACACCGTGAAGGGCTGCTCTCTTGGTTTGCTGAAAACCATGTTTCTATATCTTGAACTGCACTAAGTCTTCCATTTCCCTTCACTGGTCGTTGGAGCTCAGTTCCAGTCGAAGACAGTTGCAAGTCGTCCTGGGCGTCGGAGGAATACCAACCTAACTATCGCCCGTGATAGGGCTCAACAACGAGGAATGATGGATAGCTTAGTTTTCTAGGCCAGAGACTGCGATTGTTGTGTGCGGATACGAGCCGAGTTGGTGACACCTTGCCCTCAGCTTCAAGCTGACTTTAGTTACACAGCTTGAGGCATCAGTGGCTGGGCACCACTGTTGTGGGCCGGCCTTGGGGATCCAACGGACGTATAGCACGTCCGAGTCCTCCGACCGTTCCTCGCTCGTGGCCAGCCCAGTTACTGGTCGCACTGAGGTTGACCCCTCACCTGCAGTCGAGCGGTTTGTAGCCCCGGGGTGTAGCAGACGGCGAAAGACTTCCCAGGTGGCCACACGTAAGGCCTACCCAGATTGTCTGACAAACAGGTTCCAGGTGCTGTCTGTGGCTGACACTGTCGCTGAACCAGATTCTGTCGACTGTACTGTTTCAGAGGAAAGCTCTCAGGCTGCAAGATCTGGACAATCACAGAGGGTGGGATTATTGACAGTTGGGAGCTCCAACGTTAGGCAGTTTATGAGGTCCGTGAGGGACATGGCTGCCAAGAAGGGAAAGAAAACCAATGTGCACTCCTTGTGTATACCGTGTGGAGTCATTCCAGATGTGGAACGGCGCCTCCCGGATGCCATGAAGAGCACAGGGTGCTGCCAACTGGAGGTGTTTGCTCAAGTCGATACTAATTATGTGTGTCACTTTGGATCAGAAGAGATTGTCTCCGGTTTCGAGCACCTAACAGAAATGATAAAGGCTGCCAGTCTTGCTTCTAAGATGAAACCCGAGCTGACCATTTGCAGCATAGTCGATAGTACCGATAGTGGACCTCTGGCACAGAGCCGAGTGAAGGGTCTGAATCAGAGGTTCAGACGGTTCTGCGACCGTGTAGGCTGCAGATTCCTCGACTTGCGCCAAAGGGTGGTTGGGTCTCGGATTCCGCTGAATAGTTCAGGTGTCCACTGTACGCAGGAGGAGGCTACACGGGTAGCTGGGGCTGTGTGGCGTGGACTGCGTGGTTTTTTCGGTTAGAGAGTCTCGAGAAAACACAAGAAGGGCTTCGGTCACAGCGGGTGCTGGCCGAACACAGGAAGAAAGTAGATACAGGAACCATTGGTATAACAGTTGTGAATTGTCGTAGCTGTGTTGGGAAAGTACTAGAGCTCCAAGCGCTAATAGAAAGCACTGATGCTCAAATCGTTATAGGCAATGAAAGCTGGCTACAGCTGGAGATAAGCTAAGCCAAAATTTTTGTGAAGAACCTAACGGTGTTCCGAAAGGAAAGGCTAAACATGGTTGGCGGTGGCGTTTTTGTTGCTGTTAGAAACAGTTTTATCTGGTCGCGAAATTGGAATTGAAGTAGATAGTTCCTGTGAGTTAGTAATAATAATTCGATCCTTTTACCGACCTCGCAATTCAGATGATACAGTTACTAAAAAGTTCAAAGAAAACCGAAGTTTGATTTCGAACACGTACTCGACTCACACGATTACAGTTGGTGGTGACTTCCATTTACTCCCTATATGTTGGCGAAAATACATGTTTAATTCCGGAGGTACGCATAAAACATCATCCGAAATTGTGCTAAACGCATTCTCTGAAAATTATTTCGAGCAGTTAGTTCATGAGCCCACGCGAATAATAAACGGTTGTGAAAACACACTTGACCTCTTAGCAACAAATAATCCTAAGTTAATAACGAGCGTCAAAATGGATACAGGGTTTAGTGAACACCGGGTTGTCGTAACGAGGCTGAATATTGACATCCACAAATCCTCCTAAAATAAACGAAAAAATAGCTATTCAAAAAGACAGATAAGAATTCACTTGGGCCTTCCTGAGAGACAATCTCCACTCCTTCCAAATTAATTATATAAGTATAGATCAGGTGTGGCTTGAATTCAAAGAAATATTATCGGCCGCAATTGAGAGATTTATATGAAATAGATTAACAAACGACGGAGCTGATCCTCCTTGGTAAACAAAACGGGTCAGAACACCGTTGCAGAAACAACGGAACAAACATGCCAAATTTAAACAGACGCAAAATCCCCAAGTTTGGGGACTTTTGACGGAAGCTCGAAATTTTGCGCGGACTTCAATGCGAGATGCTTAAACAGTTCCCACAACGAAACTCTGCCTCCAAACCTGGCAGAAAATCCAAAGAGATTCCAGCCGTATGTGAAGTATGTTAGCGGCAAGAAACAATCATTCCCTTCTGTCCGCGATATCAATGCAGATACTATCGACGACAGTGCTGCCAAAAAGGAGTTACTGGACACAAAGAGAAAACGAAGTAAATATTCCAGAATTCGAATCAGGAACAGCTACTAACGAAAGGTAGAAGTAAAATCCTCGGAGTAGTATAGAAACTTAAATCACTTAATAAAAGCAAGTCATCTGGTCCAGACTGTATGCCAATTAGGTTCCTTTCAGAGTATCCTGATGCATTAGCATCCTTAACAATCATATACAACCGTTCGCTCGACGAAAGCTCCGTATCCAAAGACTGGAAAGTTGTGAAGGTCACAACAATATTCAAGGAATGTAGTAGGAATAATCCACTTTATTACAGGCCCATATCATTAACTACGATATTCAGCAGAATTTTGGAACATATATTGTGTTCGAACATAATGAATTACATCGAAGGAAACGGTCTATTGACACACAGTCAACATGGATTTAGAAAACATCGTTCTTGTGAACCACAACTAGCTCTTTACTCGCATGAAGTGTTGAGTGCCTTTGACAAGGGATTTCAGATCGATTTCTGGATTTCCAGAAGGCTTTTGACACTGTACCACACAAGCGGCTTGTAGTGAAATTGCGTTCTTATGGAATATCGTCTCAGCTATGTGACTGAATCTGCGATTTCCTGTCAGAGACGTCACAGTTCGTAGTAACTGACGGAGAGTCATCGAGTGGAACAGAGGTGATTTCTGGCGTTCCCCAAGGAACTGTTATAGGTCCTTTGATGTTCATTATTTATATAATCGATTTGGGAGACAATCTGCGCAGCCGTCTTCGGTTGTTTGCTGATGACGCTGTTGTTTATTGACTAATAAAGTCCTCAGAAGATCAAAACAAATTGCAAAACAATTTAGAAAATATATCTGAATGGTTCGAAAATTGGCAACTGACTCTAAATAAAGAAAAGTCTGAGGTCATCCACATGAGTACTAGAAGGAATTTGTTAAATTTCGGTTACATGATAAATCAATCAAATCTAAAAGCTGCAGATTCAACTAAATACCTAGGTATTACAATTACGAACAACTTAAATTAGAAGGAACACATAGAAAAAGTTGTTGAGAAGGCTAACCAAAGACTGCGTTTTATTGGCAGGACACTTAGAAAATGTAACAGATATGTTAAGGAGACTACACTACGCTTGTCCGTCCTCTTTTAGAATACTGTCACGCAGTGTGGTATCCTTACCCGATAGGACTGTATGATGTATCATGCAGCGTAACTTGCTGTGACAGTGCGAGAGAGAGAGACCAAGATATTGTTTATTATTCTGTGGCGGTCAGCGCTCACATAATTATTATTAGGAGATAGAACTTTTGTTCTTCTTAAGAGTAAAAAAAAGGTTAGGAGAGGAGAGCCATTCTTCTGATGTAAAAATCGACGCCATTGCGGGTTTTTGATTCACATTGTAAAATATAAGTGTATATGGAAGGAAATCAGTTAACAGAACAATAAAATATTGTTCATTTCAAGAAGGTACGTGTTATTATACACCCAGCGATATACTTCTATTGTGATTTACTAACGAACACCAGCTTGAGAACAGTTCCGACGGGAGCGTTCAGTTCTAGTGAAATAGTTCGATGTTTTCTTCGGAAAAGAAGTCACTTCACGGATCATTCAAATCCACAATAGTACCTGGACATTTCTCAGAACTGAAAGCAACCTGATTGCTATGCAACAGAGCCCCGAAGAATATTTCTCACTACTTTGGCTACCACTTTCAGCTCAACACGGTATCTGCAGCTTCTGGAGCAGATTTCTACAACAGCGGAAGCGGGTAATCGCTATCAGTTTCACACGTCGCCCTGTGTACGCTGTATGTATTTACCCTCGACAGTGAACATACAAAAAAATTTTTCTTTTTTTTTCAAAGGGGTCTTTATATATGTCTACCGTTGACACGATCCTGATACAACACTCATAGTGAACCTACAATATAACTATGTTAGTAATTTAGTAATTAATGTTTCATTGTGTGTATATATGTCTAATTTTATAGACTAACTACATTATGGTCCTTTGTATGTTTCATGCTAACTGAACGTACGGGAGTATCTTTTGAAGAAAACGAGTACGCCGTCCCAGCAGCCGAGCAGACACTTCAAAAAGGCCAGAACATTTGAATTACTAGCTTTCTTGAGCATTTATGCATTGTAGTGATCTTTCATGTATTAATTTTCTAAGTATAAATTGTGTTGCTACATTACTTTTACTAGAATTCCAGTATTTCAGTAGATATAGTAAGACAATATTTTATATGTTATCTGTCTACTGTGTTTGTGTCACAGTGTAAAGTGTACATTAACAGCATTAGGACATTAACGTTTTTTGCCTGTGTAAAATTTAATAGTTACTTTTGTAAGACTTATTTAGAGGAGAAACTGTTAATTGCTCATTTACATGGTGATAACTAGATCTATGTTCAAAGCCAATAAGCAAGCACGCATCACAATGCCACAAAATGAATTAAATAGTGTGAATGCATCGTCAACTAGTGCCACAGAATTTAATACCGCCGTAGTTAGCGATATGTCGATTACGGCTGAGCAACCAGCAGTAATTAATGCGCTCACGCCGTCGACACAAAGATTGCTAGTTCCGACATTCATATGTCGAAAGAAGTCCAGAGAAATATGCAGCAACCAACAAACAACATGAATTTCATCTCTGACGCAGACGCGTGCGATAACGAAATGACTGTACCGAAAATTGTTTCGGTACAATCCTCATTAAGCCTACTGCAATCGCCAATTGCTGAGAATATCGATTTGTTATCCCAGCTGATGTCAAGTTTGACTGTCATAACACAAGGGATTAAAGCATTGGAAACCACGCAATCCATGTTTGCAAATGTCATGAATCGTAGATTCCAAGTATTGGAGAGTGCGCAATTTAATTTGGCTCAGGACCAATCTAATACACTAAAAGAAATAAACGATAAGATTACTGAAAAATTTCAGAGCTTGGAAACAAAGCAGAGTCACTTGATTGCCAGTCAGGCACAACTCATAGTTACACAAGGACAACAGTATCAGGAATTAACAAACAAATACAAAGACATCTTATGTCGTCAAGATACACTAAATCATCAAGAGCAAGAAGTTATTCCTGTACAGAACACTATTGCGCAAGACGTGAATACAATTAAGCACGATAACGAGCAAGCTGTCATTGAGCTTACTAGGAGAATAGACACTCTCAGTCTCGAAGGCGAGAAACACATAGAGAAATTTTTCAGTGAACATAAGATCGCATTCTCTAAGGACAGTGAAGATTGGGCGAAAGAGCAAACCGAGACAGTGCGAAATTATGTTGACAAAACCTTTAAAGAAACGGTTTCTAACGTGCAAGTTAACAACGAAGCTGCACAAGAACAACTTAAAGCAGAAGTTAAAGAGATTAAGGAGAATATAGGAGAAGAATTTCCTGCTTGGAAAGCAAAGATAGAAAATACATTAAAAGCATGCCAGCAGGGTCTAGTTCATACTAGAGGGGCACATACTACTTGCAGTTTATCAAAAGCGGACTTTATAACTGATGAAACCAGTGAAACCGAATCCATGCAACAATATCCATGTATTGGTGCATATTTACGTAATCAACCAGAAACAAATTATCGAGATTATCATTCACCGCGAAGTAGCCACCAGAATACACCTGGGACTATGAATGAAGAAAAAATGCTTAAATATCGTCAATTCCAGATATTTATTCCCGAAAGGAAGTCGATCAATCCCGTGGTATTTATCAAGCAATTTAAAGGGATATTGCCGCGAATGTGGACTGAGCAACAAAAAATTATGTACGTTGCAGGATTCATACATGGCGATGGATCGATGTGGGCGTCAGAAGTATCCGATTGGTGTCAAGATTATGACCAATTTGAACGCGCTTTCTTGCACAAATACTGGAATAAGGGAGTACAAGAAAGACTACGTAAGGAAGTTTTTGACCCACAACCTTTTTCTTTCAAAAATGGATCTTTAAGAAAGTATTTCGAGAAGTACATAAATAAAAGCAAACACTGGAATGAACCAATCCCGACGCAGGATATCATTCGAATATTAAAGGGCAAACTTCGACTTAAGGTTAAGGAAAAACTTCTACATGTGCCTGAACAACATGTGGAAGATTTTCTAGCCACATTGGATTCAATAGACATTCTGTTCGAAGAATCACGAGTGCGCTATAACAACCAAGTTACCAACCTAACAAATACAATAGTAACAACGAACAGTATGGAAACAAACCTTTTGCACACAATTCACCAAACCCACAGGAGAATTATTTCCAGAAAAACGTGAAATCTGGTAACGAAAATCCCGACCAGTGTAATCATGACCAACAATGTGAATAAACATATAAACGGAAATGGAGGAAGCATAATAAGAAGAGGAAAGGATACTATCAAGAAGGGAATTATCAGCAAAAACGCCGATATCAGCAACCAACCCAAGAATATCACAACCAACCACAAACTTCAGGTTGGGTACCAAATGGTAATGCAAATGAATGGAGAAATCAACCACCAATAATAACTGACGTAACGGAGCAGACATCTACTAATAATGGACAATCGTCAAACTAAACTCGACTGTCAGAAGTCCCGACGGTGCAGTCGAGGAAGTTTTCAGGGGCGAAAATTCAAACGTCAATTTTTTTCGGTACAATGATGGCAGATTATTAATAGAAGAACTTCAGCAGGATATGATGCCTTGTCAAGAGGGACATTTCACTGAACCTGTTGCGAAAATTCAGGCGGCAATTGAAGGCATTACTGTGCAAGTTACTTTAGATACAGGAGCAGCAGTAAATGTCGTTTATGAGAAGTTGTTTCAAAGAATACTTCAGAAAGCAAATCCACCGATTTTTCCTGTTCAATGTTGTAGAATAGTAGGTCCTACTGGTCATAAGTCTTCTCAGGTTAAAGTGCAGACTCAACTCCAGTTAGATATAGGAAATGTAGCTATAAATTGCACGTTCCTTGTAATAGAAAAATTGGTTGAGGACTGTATCCTGGGTATAGATGAATTTAGAGAGAGAAATTGGCATATCGATTTTTCTCTAGGCCGTTCCAGTTTTACAATAATGGATCAGAAACATCAAGTGAATCTTCTCAAGGAATATAGTACCCATGGAAAGTATTGTCAGGGACGAAAGCTGCAAATAAAGTGGATACATAGCAAACCTGTACGGTATTACCAAATTAATTACTTGCAACCAGTTTTAAACCCTGAAGATATGGTATATGAAAAGGTGCAAGAACCTGAATATTTGCAACAACACCAAAGAAAGCAATTATATGATCTTCTACAGGAATATCATGTAGTCTTTCAAGAAAGACGTGGTGTAATCAAGGGATATATATGCCATTTAGATATGATACCACACCAAGTTTTCTCCCGTATTTTTTATCCAGTACCGTGGCACCACCGAAAGGCAGTTGATGCGGAAATCCACCAGATGCTTGAATGGGATCTGATCGAACCTTCGACGTGTCCATACCTTAGTCCGCTTCATGTAGTCTCGAAAAAGGGAAGAAAAGTTCGTCTCGTGCTAGACACACGGCAGATAAATAAGATTATCGTACCTGTGCGAACACATCCGGAAAATATCGATGAGCTAATTCAAAAGTTCGAGGGGATAAAATACTTAACAAATATTGATCTGAGAAGTTCATTTTGGCAGGTGGCTCTAGACAAACCATCAAAAAAGTACACTTCATTTGTACATGCAGGTAGAAGCTATCAATTTAAGGTTTTACCTTACGGGCTAAACGTGAGCTCAGGAGTTTTTATAAATGCTCTAGATTACGCATTGGGACCTGCACTTCGAAGCAATTTAACTTTGTTTGTGGACGACATGCTCATAGCTACGACCACATGGAAGGAGCACGTTGCTTTATTGAGAAGAGTGTTAGAACGTTTCAAGGAAGCAGGCATAACCGCAAATCTGCAAAAGTCACATTTTGCTCGAGATAAAATCAAATTTTTGGGTCATCTTATAAATGGAAAAGGCATCTTACCGGATTCCGAGAAAATAAAGGCAATCAAAAACTTTGCAGTTCCAACAACAAAAAGGCAGTTAAAGGGCTTCCTCGAGTTGTCTCTTTTTTCAGGCGATTCATTCACGACCACTCTATTAATGCAGAATCGTTGTACAGCTTGTTGCACAAAAATTCCCCGTGGGTGTGGACGCAACAACGTCAGAATGCATTTGAAGCAATAAAACATGCCTTAGTCAATTCACAAATATTATATCATCCAGATATGAGCTAAGAATTCGGTTTGATGGCAGATGCTTCGGAAATTGGAATAGGTTCATGCCTCTTCCAAGTAAAGATGATAGATAGAAAATCAACTTTCTGTCCAATAGCTTTTGCTAGCCGACTCTTAACTGCTTGTGAAAGAACATATACGACTACCGAAAGGGAAGCATTGGCTGTAGTCTGGTCGTTTAAGAAATTTTACTATTACTTATATGGAGCGAAGACTACAGTATACTGTGACCACAAAGCGTTAAGTTTCTTGCAAACATGTAAATTGTTACACCCAAGATTAGTAAGATGGACGCTCTCACTCCAAGAGTTTCAGTTTGAAATTAAATACATAAAACGGACAGGATAATTTCATCGCTGATGCACTGTCTAGAATGCCAGATGGAGATTTGTCAACTATCAACATCACGGGCAATCCGTCCGAATTTAATGTTCTTATAATGACTGATAGAATATATAGGAAACATTTTCTTGACATGTGTAAGAACATGGAAAACTACAGTATGAAGATCCTCGTTGGCATTCAATAAGGGGAACTTTAGCAAAGGCTGGAAACGATGATCTGAAGAGACTGTACAAAGTTGAGGACGACGTCTTATTTTTCAAAGGGCATCTTGATTGAGATAATTGGAAGGTGTGTATTCCCGAGAAGAATGAGAATGACTTAATTTTGCACACGCACATCACTTGGGGACATTTTGAAGTATTAAAGTGTGCTCGGAAGATTCAAGCATATTGCTACTTCCCAAATATTCGCGGGAAAGTACACAGACAGTTAAGGAAATGTAAAATTTGTGAGCTAGCCAAACCAGGAAATTTTTGTGTGAAAGATTTCCTACATCCTATTATACCCACTAAACCACTGTCAATCATTTCGGTCGACGTCTGTGGTCCACTACAATCATCAAGGGGAGGATGCAAATATATTGTAGCTTTTCTTGATATATTCACTAAGTATGTCAAACTTCATTCATTAAAATCAGCTACTGCTGCATCCATAGCCAAGAAGCTGGTCAAGGATTATATAGTCAAGGTAGGCAAACCAGAGGCTATTCTTTCTGACAATGGGTCAATGTTCACTGGATTTCGTTGGAGGCAATCATTAGCCAGTTGTGGTATAAAACAAATTCTAACATCAGTGTACCACCCTTCGGCGAATCCCGTGGAACGAATTTTTCGTGAATTAAACCGGTTCATGAGAACATATTGCCACAACCAGCAACCCAAATGGATCGATTATCTTCACGATTTTCAGGAAATTGTAAACAATATGCCACATACTACGACAGAATACACCCCATATGAACTGATGTTTGGAAAACAGGAACAGAATGACTGGATTCGACCAATTCCTAAAGTAGCTATTAACAAAATAGACCTACAAAATAAAGTACGACAATCCTTACTCAATATAATGGACAAGGCAAGAAAAAGGAAAATATATTTTGACAATCGACTTGGAAAAATAAAAACATAAAAAGTGAAAGACCAGGTTTTAGTAAAAATTCATCCTAAGGCTTCACTTATACAGAGGAAGAACACAAAATGGCAATTATTGTATCAAGGACCATTTGTGATTACCAAAATACCCCATCCAGGAACTTATGTTTTGAAGGATGTGAAGAATGGAAAGGTGAAAGGAATGTATCCTCATCACTTGTTAAAGCAATTTCATGATGACTGAAGATTCTGAAGATTGAAGATACTATTCTCATCAAATAATACTGATTAGAGAATTTTCATTAAACCTATGAATCATACTTAGGATAGTTTCTTTCTTTTTGCAATTTAGTAGTTAGTTTTTCCTTTAAGGCATAATGTACGAGAGATATGCAGACATCATGTATTTGTTTTCCACTGTAAAGATAAGTTTTCTTTTCAGTATGCAGAGAATTTAGCTATGGTATGTATGATTTCTTTTAAAACATTTTTATTTAGTTGATAGTAACTTCAATCAGGTTTCACAATGCATAATGACCATGGGTTAGTGACTCAAATGAATCTGGTCTATGGCAAGATATTTCTTCTTATGTCAATTTAACAATGTCAGTGTATGTTTGTATTTGCTTTTTTACTCGCTTAGCTGAAGTCATGCTGTTCGGAAGGGGTAACCTGTTCTCAGTTTTAAAATGACGCCTATTACTTTGTTTCAATCTTTTGTGATGGACATTGTCTTTATAATTGTACTATTGTTGTAACATAACTGTGTATGTAAATTATGTTATGTTAATTTTTGCTTGCGAAGTTACCAACTGAGTGAATGCATTTCAGTCATAAGCACATCAACAAGTGTTAAAGTCCATCTGAAAGATGGCGAGCATAAGTTGACACAGCAGCACCAGTTGGATTTGTGTATAGTGCATTCTAGGGTTGTTGATAGAAATGAAGAACACCTTACAACTTCCGAATATTTCGAATTCAGGACAGAGAATTACAAAGAACTTTAGATTAGATTCTGTGTCAGCTCAGCATAGATCAAACACCTTTTCCACGGAACTTACACTGACTCTTATTTTCATGTTAACCATACGGGGAAAACCATAATATCCACGAGGAAACGGTGAAATGTGAACAGAATTCAATCAGTTACTCAGAAATGACAGATAGAAGGGAATCGTAGATGGATGTAAACCAACGCATCGACAGTTCCCTCAAGTGTTGTGTTTCTTTTTTGAACAGTGTTTAAATTAATTTAAAAAATATTGTAAATATTTTTTTTTTATTTTCCATTGTAATTCAATTAATTTTCTTTGCAAATGAGAAATACGGGGATGGTAAATCTACCCCGAGGTTTTCCTTGGTTTTCCTTTGTGGGGCTTGGCCGAATGGCTAGATTATCCATTTGAGACATACCAAGGCGAGTGACAGAAGCTTTAAGCGATAATGAAAAAGGTTTCTGATCAAATCTCATGCCATCCTCGACAAATGAATAAAGACAAGCATGTAAGCTATGCATATAAGCTGCATCAGGAATTTTGAAGCAGCACAGGCTTTGTCGTTAGTATATGCCCCCAAATCTATAATTTCCGTTTAGATAGTCATTCACTAATACCAAAATATCATAAGAAATACAGTGGACATTAATACTCTAGTGGACATTAATACAGCATCACAAACAATCACCGATATAGTGTTGTGTGAACGCTAGTGTTTGTTTTTGCCCAAAAACGTTCGTCCACAAGAGGGGCATATATGATGTATCATGCAGCGTAACTTGCTGTGGCAGTGCGAGAGAGAGACAAAGATATTGTTTATTATTCTGTGGCGCTCAGCACTCACAAAATTATTATTAGGAGATAGAACTTTTGTTCTTCTTAAGAGTAAAAAAAAGGTTAGGAGAGGAGAGCCATTCTTCTGATGTAAAAATCGACGCCATTGCGGGTTTTTGATTCACATTGTAAAATATAAGTGTATATGGAAGGAAATCAGTTAATACAATAAAATATTGTTCATTTCAAGAAGGCACGTGTTATTATACACCCAGCCATATACTTCTATTGTGATTTACTAACAAACACCAGCTTGAGAACAGTTCCGACAGGAGCGTTCAGTTCTAGTGAAATAGTTCGATGTTTTCTTCGGAAAAGAAGTCACTTCACGGATCATTCAAATCCACAATAGTACCTGGACATTTCTCAGAACTGAAAGCAATCTGATTGCTATGCAACAGAGCCCTGAAGAATGTTTCTCACTACTTTGGTTACCACTTTCAGCTCAACACGGTATCTGCAGCTTCTGGAGCAGATTTCTACAACAGCGGAAGCGCGTAATCACTATCAGTTTCACACATCGCCCTCTGTACGCTGTATGTGTTTACCCTCAACAGTGAACATACAAAAAAAATTTTCTTTTTTTTCAAAGGAGTCTTCTTGTAGTGAAATCGCGTGCTTATGGAATATCGTCTCAGTTATGTGACTGAATCTGCGATTTCCTGTCAGAGACGTCACAGTTTGTAGTAACTGACGGAGAGTCATCGAGTGGAACAGAAGTGATTTCTGGTGTTCCCCAAGGAACTGTTATAGGTCCTTTGATGTTCATTATTTATATAAACGATTTGGGAGACAATCTGAGCAGCCGTCTTCGGTTGTTTGCTGATGACACTGTTGTTTATTGACTAATAAAGTTCTCAGAAGATCAAACAAATTGCAAAACAATTTAGAAAATATATCTGAATGGTTCGAAAATTGGCAACTGACTCTAAATAAAGAAAAGTCTGAGGTCATCCACATGAGTACTAGAAGGAATTTGTTAAATTTCGGTTACATGATAAATCAATCAAATCTAAAAGCTGTAAATTCAACTAAATACCTAGGTATTACAATTACGAACAACTTAAATTAGAAGGAACACATAGAAAAAGTTGTGGAGAAGGCTAACCAAAGACTGCGTTTTATTGGCAGGACACTTAGAAAATGTAACAGATATGTTAAGGAGACTGCCTACACTACGCTTGTCCGTCCTCTTTTAGAATACTGTCACGCAGTGTGGTATCCTTACCCGATAGGACTGACAGAGTACATCGAAAAAGTTCAAAGAAGAGCAGCACGTTTTCTATTATCGCGAAATATGGGGGAGAGTGTCACTGAAATGATACAGGATTTGGGGTAGACATCATTCTCCTCTGAATAAGAAAATATTTTGTTGACACCGACCTACATAGGGAGAAACGAGCTCCACCAAAAAAATGGGGAATTCAAAGCACGTACGGGAAGATAATGGTGTTCGTTCTTTCCGCGCGCCATTGTTTTTGTTGTGGTCTTCAGTCCTGAGACTGGTTTGATGCAGCTCTCCATGGTACTCTATCCTGTGCAAGCTTCTTCATCTCCCAGTACATACTGCAGCCTACATCCTTCTGAATCTGCTTAGTGTATTCACCTCTTGGTCTCCCTCCACGATTTTTACCCTCCACGCCGCGCTCCAGTACTAAATTGTTGTTCCCTTGATGCCTCAGAACATGTCCTACCAACCGATCCATTCTTCTAGTCCATACGATATTGGAATGTTAGAAATTGTGAAGGTGGTTTGATGAACCCTCTGCCAGGCACTTAAATGTGACTTTCAGAGTATTCATGCAGATGTAGAAGTACAGTTTCCCAACAGCCCTCGTAAATACACGGAGTTAGGGGTATAGGCGAATATATTTATTTGTGGAGAGTGTACTGAATGAGATTACTTTATTATTTGGTTCAGTTGCAGACTAATAATTATAGCTGTTAGTAGTAGTAAGGTTTTAGATGAGCACCCCCAGGTACATGTGGCAAGAGCTATTAATGCTTATTTTAGAATGTGCAGCAGATCAGGTGATGAAGTGTGGATGTGCGGATGCTAAACGTTGAATCTATACTGAAAATCGTAACCACTTAGTGGTGCAGCTACGACCAATACAGAAAACATCAGGTAGTTTCTTTAATGACTGTTACATACGGAAAAAACCTAACACACTATAGTGGTGGGTGCACATCAAGGTAACAATGATCAAAATACCTGCACTTACATCCGTAACACGATGTATATCGACCTATCCCTCTCTTCCATGAACAAAAGTAGAACAGAAAAATGAGAAACATCTCATTATATAAGTCATATTCCGCCACCCAGTACGGTTACATCGGCGAAGTCGACCCACTGCAACGAAGAACTTCCTTCATGCAGAGCACCGTATCTCTACGTAAAACCGAAAACGACGGTTAATAACACGTCACAACATTGATCGGCTTCCACTGTTGTGTACAACAAGTTTTGAAATACACTTTGGTACCACACTAGCCCCTGCCTGCTGTAAATTTAGCTACGACGAAGCACTACAATCGGCTTGGTGGTAAATCACAACATTCACTGGCCTGTCCGTAACTGTCTTCAGCGGTTCGCACTTTATCATTTAACTTTCGGCGTTGCATGATCGTCACCTCTTGGCGAACTATACATTACGAGCAGATAGCAAAACTGCCTGTAATCGACTCTGGACGATCTCTCTCTCTCTCTCTCTCTCTCTCTCTCTGTCTGCCTCTCCCTCTCGCCCTTCCGCTCTCTCTTTCTGTCCCTCTCTCTCTCTCTCTCTCTCTCTCTCTCTCTCTCTCTCTCTCTCTCCCTCCCTCTCTGTCTCTCTCTCGCTCGCTCTCTTTTAAACATGTTTAGTCATTCAAAATTTATTTACACCATAAATGTTGCGGAAATGGAAAGTGCTACTGAGCAGGGTGGTCACAGAAGGGACTGTTAATGAAGGGCTCTTACTGTTCGCCAAAAGAACAGACTGCACTAATGATATAAAGTGTATTTCTGGGCGTATTTGAAAATGAAACAAAGCCTGTTGACATTAGAAAACTAACAGTAGAGTAAATTAGAATGTTAGTATTGTTCGTTGCAGGACTGTCATGCTAGTCGTTTAGGAGATATTGTTATTTTTGCTTATTTGGAATGTGCTCGTGTGTTCCTCGAGTGCATTGCGATTTGCTTCCCAGTTAGTGTGTGTCAGTCCAAGCAGTAGGTCATGACTGGATGATGGTGTTCAGCAAGCACAAAATAAGTTGATATGCTCACAGTGTATGGATAGTGTAGGAAGAATACAGTTAGTTCTTGTGTAATGTATGTGGTATGATATCCCAACAGATGTAAACTGTCTCGGCAGTTATGCATCATTTTCATCTATCATTTGCGTTAATGTGGTAGTATAAAACCTGGACAACATAACAAAAGGGAACAAGGACAACATAAAATGGGTAAATCAGTAGTATTGCTGCTGTTGCAGTTGATCCGCACATTATATCCCACACAACTGGAAAAGGAAGCTGCATGAGTCAGACATTCCCCATCGACATAGGTTCCAACCTTGTCTCATCTCTCTCCATTAAGAACTGCATGGAAACAATTATGACAATCTTGTTAACTTCTGTACATGGGCATTACAACACGACACTCCAGACGTGTCATGCATCTTGTTTAGCAATGAAGCCACATTTACAAACAATAGATGGAATCTGCTGGTTCTTCTCCACCTCTCACAGCAGTGGGGGCTACCGACAGATTTCTTCTACAACTGACAACTTTTTCTCCCCCCCCCCCTCCAAAACAAAATAAAAGGTAAATCTAGGAGAAACAGAATCAAAAATTAATACAAAAATTTATAAACACAGATAAGAAATAAAAATAAATTGATCCACAAATAGAAAATTTAATTAGTCAGTTTCAGAAAGAATTACATAACATACTTAGAACAACTATGACATACATTTATTTTAATGGTAGAAGATGGTAGGGTTATGATGTCACAAAAAAAATTGAAAAAGAATTCCAAAATTTTGTTACAAAATTTGAATATACAAATGTTCTAACACAATTTAATATCTGTGTTACTAAAAATTATATACAAAAAGAATTTAAAATATATTCTGACAATTTTTACCAAATGAAATTCAGTTTACAGTAGTACTATAGAAGACTATCATAAAAATAAGTAATGTCAATTCAATACTTAATTATAGTCCAGGCATATTTAATAGAAATAAGGTCTATTATAAAAAATAATTCAATTTTCATTTATGACTAGAAATGAGCAAAAAATTCATAATTTCGATTACTGTAATTTTATTCTTAAAGAGTTAGTTGTAGTTGGTCAAAATATAAATTAAGATTTATCTTTCAAGAATTTTTGTATTTCAGTATGTTTGATAACCTTTACAAAATAACTATTGCCATAAAACTAGTAAAAACTGTTCATTGATCAGATGTCCATTTCATTACATGAATAATGGACTTACGCTGATGATACATACGAAACAAAGTCCACCACAGCTGTATCGTGTGAATATCTTTATTTCTAACATGACCAGTTTTGGTGGTGCATTGCCACCATCTTCAGGCGTGACCACTTCCAAATGACTGTTGGTGCATTTACTATGGGATCCTTGATACTAGCACATGTGCACAAGCTTTCATCAGGTGACAATTCACAACATCGTGTGGTCTCCAGTTACATTGTCAAGTTTACTCCTGAGGAAAGCTAGCCTATGTGTCCTAGTAACAAGGGTTCCAAGGTGAATGTGTCAAGGAAATCAAATAATCTTTTGGTAGTGAAGGGACCTGAGGATGGCAGTAAGAAGCCATCAGAAATTGTCATGTGACAGAGCCACAGCTAAGGTGGTACTTGTTCTCACAATAAAAATTGTATAAATACAAGTTTTCCAGCCAGAGATTAAGTAATAACATAAAAACTGCACCAGTATTTTTTGATAACATAATTTAAATTTTTTATCTATACAAATTAATAAGCTTAATCACTTCTTAGAGAACCATTATTGTAAAAACATGTAAAACCTTTAATGAAAGACATTTTCGACCAAACCAATAATGGAAAAATGGAGGAAAAAGAATTGAAGGATGTTGTTCAACTTGAAAAAGTAAGAAGAATAAACTTCGGAAATAAGTATTGTAGGTAATGGACTAAATATACAGATTGAAGATGGGCTTAGTTGTATAGGACATGTTGGGGAAAAGATTATGAATGATTTATACCAGCAGATGAAAAAATTTAAAAGAAGAGATGTTATTTCAGTCAGCATAGTTGTTTTGTGGCAAGCTGATCAGTAGCAATGAATTCTAGAAACTAGAAATTAATTTTCAAAAGTACATAAATGATATAATTATTTATTGACAGTTATTGATGATTTTATTTCAAAATTTACTTTGGTTATTTCAGTTAATAATGAAACAAATAAAATATAGGTGAAGCATTTGAGAAAAAAAATTTAAATTATAACTCCAAAAAATTTACTGGCAGATAATAGAAAAGAATTTTATAATAAAGACTTCAAAGTATTTATAAAAAAACGTAATGTAAATTTTTTGTTCACCTTTTACAGGAATAAAAGAATCTGTTGTTGATAGATTTGATATAACACCAAAAGAAAAAACCCGGATGAAACTTGCTCTTTCAAAAAAAATTGTAAGGGATTTATTTAGTTGAAAATCTAGTTGATGGCTGTAATAATATAAAACAATCTTCAATAAAAATGAAATTATTAGAAGTTAACAAAAAATTATAGAAATTCGTTGATGTGATGACAACCTAAAATACAAAATAGGAGATATAGTGAGAATAAGTAAATTGAAAGGAATTTTTGGGAAGTATACATAGCTACCTGGTCAATAGAAACTTTTTAAATTAAAGAGCTACTTATTCTCAACGACTTAAACACAATTTAGGAAATTTTAATGGGGAAGAAGTGAAAGGAAATTTTTTGAACTAGATCTACATGTCAAATTTCTGGAGATATATATCTTGTAGAGAAAGTTTTGAAAAACAAAGATAATAAAGTTTACTTTTTGAATGGTTAGGATTTGATATTTCCCATAATACTTGGATACCAATAAATACTGTTATGAGATAATTTCAGTAAATTTTAATTTCTATAAATTTAATATTTATGAGATTAAACAATGTAATATTTATTAAAGTAATACGAATAGTTTAGATGGTTGGGATCATCCTAATCATACACAATTATTCATTAGTTTTCATGCTATTCAAGCTAATGGTTTGGATATATCCCATGTATGATGGAAAAAAAAACCCCAATTGATAGTTATGTGGCAAAGCCATTTCATCTTATAACAGTAAACAATGGATATTATGTTTTATCCAGAATAGAACATTGTATTATCTCTTTGTCAACTTTAAGAAATTTTTTCAAAACATTTATGTGGTAAGACATATCCATAATAATGGCAAAATGAAGAGTAAAATGAATGAAGTACTTTGTCATTCCCAAATAAATCAGAAAAGATTATGTAGGAAGGAGGATTTAGCTGTGGTTTTCACTTGGAGTTTTAATACTAGAGATTCTGTTCAGAGTTGGTCTCACAAAAATGATGAAGTCTAATAAAAGATGCTCTTGAAAAGATAAAAATATTGTTGTTGAAAATATGGAAATTAGAATGCCTATTGTTAAATATGATACCAATTACAGACACAAATTAGATCAAGAATGATTAAAAAATCCTAAAGTAGCTATAGCTTTCTGTGAATAATGAACTACAGCATTAAGTAATAAAGATAATTTCTATTTAAATACATGAAATCATTACAGTGCAGCAACATTCAGTGTTACTTATTTTATTTTTGTTGTTTTCCAGACCAAAAGAAAATTAATTACTTCATAGATTCTTCATTGCTTGATACTGTTACATCAGACAATACTTATTTTAAAATGGGTGATACAAACTTTTCCACACAAATGGGCAATTTTGAACTGCAAAATACATTTTTAAATGTTTACAATTTATTTTGTAAATTTCAACAAATAAACTATTAAACACAATAACAACGATTGTGGTAACATAAAAAGCTGCTATTAAATTTTATGCTACATTTAATATCATAATTCGGTATCACACTTTAGGTTATATAATTTTTTATGGAAAAGAATTTAACTTATGTTATACAACACAGATTATTATTGGCGAATTTCTTTAATATTTTATTTGTTATTTTTTTGGAAACTACTAAATGTGGTATATAAACTTACGTACAATCTTTTGTTATATATTACTTAATACAACAATCCCAATTTCTTTTGAACTCGTAATTATCACAATATTAATGTAATAATAATAGATCATGTTTTTATGTTAATACACAACTGTTAGTCATAAACAGAGATAACTTGGGTTTTCTATTTCTTCCTACATATTTATCATTTTTCTTTGTTAAGTAAAATCAATTTCATCATTATAATGTTTCTTACAAACCAGTAGTCTCTTTATGTTTTTTACTTCTTAAATGTTCAATGGTGAAAGAGGTTTAAATAAAGTTTAAGAAATATTACATTAATTTCTTTATCTCTTTGTGTCTTAAAAACATTTTCATCTCATTTAAATTTGTCCCTGACATTAGTAATATTTTCTTATGTTTTAGTTGGTAATACAAAATTTTTTAAAGGTTTCATTTTAAAAATTGTTTTCTTAAAATTTTTAATTTATATTTATAATTTCCTTTATTTATTATTTTCATATATATTTTAATGAATCCGAATTTATCATTATCTCAACATTTAGTAGTCATTTCTTCAAATTAACGAATATTTAAATCTCCTCCAACATGTCTATTATAAATATGATTTAAATTTCTATAGTCTTGTCTAAAATCTTTTTAGAAATATAAATTATCTCTTAATAATTGGATATGTATTCTTGAAAATATTTGGGCTAAGTAAGAGCAATCCTTTCCTATATGTTCACCTCTAGTAAAATAATATGTAGCTACATGTGATTTTTGAGAATAAAATAGCTGAATACTGTAACTGACTTGTCTTCACATTCATCTAATGTTAAATTTCATGAATATTTTCAATAAAAGTATTGACATTTTCATTATTTTTATCTTCCACCTTTACAACTTTGATCGATCTAAACTTTTAGAACAAATATGTGATTAGTTTATCACAATGTAACCACCATGTGGCTAGAATATAATTATTATTCATTAATCCAGCTCCACTTTGTCCTATTACTGCACATCAAATATAATGTGTAAAATCTTACTTTTTCATTTGTTAAATGCTTGTGTGGAATTCTTATTTAAGGTTCCAACCCATCATATTGTAAATAAAAGTTTATTAACAATAAATGAGCTGTTTTTTTCGTCATTCAGTCCTCAAAATTTTATCTTTTCCTATTGCAGATACTAGAGAATAATGTTGCAGTAGCTGGCATTTACATAACTATGTGTGTGCGAAATAGCACTTAAAAAGTAAAAAATCATATTTTAATAGAGAAACAGTGGTAAATCCCATTGTTCTATATAATTTAAATGATTCAGAATAATTTAGTAGCAGAAGACACAAATATTCTCATTAAAGATGATAAAATTTGAAATTGATTTATTATTAACATCATTGTTATGTGTGGAAGGTACTATAGGAAAAGTGTCTGAATTAATTTTAATTTCAGCATGAGAATAAATTGTCACTAAAATTTATACATTTAATATCAATAATTATAAGTTTTAAAATCGTTTCATTAAGAAACTAAAGTTATTGCTTCCTTTAAAACGAATTAAGGACTTTTTACTCCTATAGTATGTGACCTGAATGTTCTTCATTCATTTCAATTCATAATTTAAACATTTTTGGTTTAGAAGTAAATATTACTGACGTAAATAACATTGTAATAGTAGAAGTGTAACTGTTTGTTTAATAATGAGTCAAAGAATTTTATTTATTCTCTTATTAACAAAATGTTCTGTATCAAACACATTGAAATATTTATGCTGATATTCATTTCCTAAATATCCTGTTGTTTTCTGATATAAAGTTTTGTAATGTGGATTGATACCTAAGTTTAACATTTGTTCACAAAATGTTTGTAACCTATTTCTTTATGTTCTCATAAAATTATTGTTATGTTAAAAATTCTCATCAAATAATCTCAAAATAATAAATGTTGGTTTTTGTTTGAGGTATTGAATGTATATTTTGGTCATTCATTAGTTCTTTTAAATATTCTATTCGCTTCTTCTCCAATTTGATGATTTCTTCTTTCTTAAATTCATTTTTGTAGGCTGTTCTATATAATTGTTGTTGAGTTCCGTATGACTGAGCACTAATTATATATTCTTCAGATTTTCATATAAATAATACAACTACTTTCATTGCCTCTCTCTTAAGTAACTTATCTTCATGTATTTTAGACCATAAAATTAAAGAATATGATGCTGAATTATTTATAAATGTAGTTTACTTTATCACTTACTTGTAACCCATTCCAAGTGGATGGATTTAGAATTTCTATAGCTGTCTTCATCATCAATATGTTTAAATGCCTTGCATGTTTCATTATGTTCTAAAACTTCAGGAACATCTTTTGCCATAATTTGTAGATTACTTTGTATGTCAGTAATAATAATATATGGAACATTGTATGTATTTAATAATTAACATTTTCACAGTACTATTGAGTAACACTTTTGATGATTCATTTTAAATGTATTCTATGTTTTAAGTAATAATTTTCTAACTCTTTCAAAACTTTACAAAGACCCATTTAAGTGGAATTAATTCTTTACATTTTTTATATTTCTAGAAAAAATTATATTTATTTTATTTGAATATATGCTGTTAGATGTTGGATTCTTGTAAAAACAATTTAAATCTTCAGCTTCTTGGCAATATACATAGTTTTCTGAATTTACAATAGTGTCTTAATCTTCTTAACATTTTGTTTATTTTTGACAATAGTAATAATATGTGTGTTCTTCACTTGAAATTCATTTTAAATGTTCTTCATAATACTGAGAAACAATTTTTGCACAAACACAAGAATTTTTATTATATATTGCTTTATGATTGTCATTTAAACAAGGCCTACACATTTTTCTATAAACAGCAGTGTTAAATTTCTGTTGAGTAAAATAATTGGCTGTTTTCTTAACTCACAATTTTTTACAAACCCCAGCTTCTATTTATTTCACATAAGTTATTAGAAAAGTGAATTAAGGAAAAAATGTAATGTAAAAGATAATTTAATTATATTTAATCATTTTGTTATTTTACTAAGTAAAGCCCATATTGTAAAATATCTTTTATTTTATAAAACATATTTTAATATTGTGAGCACTTAATGCTTTTTATTATTCTTGATGCAATTAATTTAATGTTTCTCACTATAAATTTAGTTCACAATTCCATATTTTTCTTTACTGGCAAACAAAAAGTCTGTATAATCTTCTAAAGTTGTTTATTTACTTGTGTCTCTTATTTACCTCAGGTATATCATATTCGCTTAACAGAGATTTCATCAGAATAAAAATCATCAGACTCTATATTATTGATGTAACTATTAGTGTCTTGAGTATAAAGATCTATATTTTCTCCAAATTTTAGCTTCATAAATTATAACGAAAATTATACATTAATTATTTTGATATGGCGAGTTCAGCCAGTCCCATATAAATAGCTTTATTAATGAATATTTAACTTTTATTCGACTGGTGTGCAATTAAATTTTCATTAAATATTGTTTTATTTTTAAAATTTGCTTTTGTAAAGACTTATACCTATTTGCTGGATTTAAGACAAATTTTGTACCTTTTCATTTTCTTACATTTTCCAACTTTTACACAAATAGTGTACTTTTCATCACCTTATAGAAATCTTTTTCAAAATCTTTTTTTGTGAATTTATTCACATGTCTGTATTTAAATGTATACATTTTTAACCAATCAGATTTGTTACATTTTAAAACTTTGTACTTGTAGAGACAGTTAATGTTTAAAATACCTGTAATGAACAACATAATTGTACTTATCATCTAAAGGAGTTAAATATTATTTTCATTGCTTCTTGGAACAATTGTATTTTCAGGAGTTAATAGTAATTCTTCACATAATCATATTTTTTTGAGTATTCTTAATCTACAATAATTGACTTTAGAAGTGTATGCAATTTCTCATTTCTTTAAATAAAAATTATTCAGACATCCCACCTGAAACCCCACTTTGTAATTATTGAGACATTGATTTTCTATATTGTTCATTCATGTCCAAATCATTAAATAATTAGATTCTGTCCCTAAATGATTTTTTAAAAATTGATTCAGTGTTCAAATATGTTTTACAATCACATTTAAGTTCTGTTTTTTAACATAGTGTTGCAAGATAATCCAGATGCTGTACAATACAAAGAACCATATGGCTCCTAAGCTACTACAAGAGTTTTTATAACATTTTCAAAAATAATAACAGAATATTAGTTTCTAAATATAAATCTTGATATTTTGCTTGATATTTTATATTAATTTTTTCTCAAATTATTTTAGTTTGTTTCTAACCTTCTTCATTAATATCAGTCATATTCTTCATTTACTTCGACATGCAAGTGGCCGAAGTGGCGTCAAATCGAAAGCACCTTTTGGTGGAAGTTCATTTTCGTAAGTTTTTTCCAACTACCTATGTAATCATATGAAGAACCACTTTTTCATTAAGAAATTTATGAAACCTTCGGTAAGAACTTCTTTAATATTTTTAATTTGATTGTTTTTTTATTAGAAAAAGTTTACTAACAAATGAATCCAAAAATTTAAAAATAGCAATAAATCTCATTACCAAATTTTCTTTTTTTTACCAAAACTCATACATCTATTTTCAGTATTTGGTACTAAATTTGCTTATTTTCTCATAACCAAGTTCTTTTACAAATAATTTTAATTAGTTCTCGTATAAAAATTCTACAAAATGTACAAAATGTAAATTAATAACCGTTCTTCAGGATTTACAGTCATAATTTCTTCTTTTTCTACATTTTTCTAAATTTCTTTTTTCATATATATGATATAAATTTTAATAGTCCTCAATTTATAACTGGATTTTTGTAGTGTGTATATTGTGTTTAATAATATATGAGAAACCACTTGCTTCATATCTTTCATATTTTATAACAAAGAATTTTCTTCATTTGCCTGACAATTCCACATCTTTAACAATATACTCTCAAAATCTATGTAAATAATGACTGTAACTTTTTGGATTATCTTATACATTTTTTTTAATTTTATTATTCATCTTTTATGACTTTTCTACTTCCACTGCCTTATTAATTAAACAATTATATTAATTAAACAATTATATGATCTGTCAATTTTTGCAATATTATTAAAATGACATAAAAATCTATCACAAGTAGATTTTTAATGTTAATGTTTTGTAATTTAAATACAAACAAGTCGAGATAAATCTTCTATCCGAAAATAGTGGATGATTTTGTTTTTAATTGAATATGTTTTTTCCTCATACTATGTTGTTTTTCATGAATACACTTCATCTTCTCCAAAAAAGAATATAAATTAGCAGCTATATTTATTATAGTCTCAATTTTTAGATATCATTAACTCTAGTCTCAATTTTTTGGATGCACTTCACTTGCAACAGGAACTGAAATATAAAATTTTTCCAGATATTAAACTAATTATTTATAGTTGCTTGTTCTATCTGGAGTTTTTAAATTATGTCTATCTGCTTGATTCAGTGCTGAAGGTGTAGAACTTATAAAACTTTTTTGATCGTTATTTTTTACATTGATACAAGGTTTCTTCTTTGATGTTTTCTTGTAATTTGAAGTAAGATGAACCTCATAAAGGAATACTTCTATGAAGTGCTAATTGTAATCCAACAAATCTATTTAATGTCCATCATAGTCCTTGTGTTTGAAAATGAGATATTTTTGCTAAAATAGCTCTTTTACTTTTCCTAAATTTTTTAATTTCAACTGTTTTATAAGAATCCTGTTATCTTTGAATTTGATGTCTATATTCTACTTTTTATTGTTTGTCTTCATTATATTCTTGCAAAATAAATTAAAATTTAATTTTAATCCTATGTATAATTTAAGATTTTACTTAACTAATTTTCTA
Organism: Schistocerca piceifrons; assembly: GCF_021461385.2. Taxonomy (NCBI): domain Eukaryota; kingdom Metazoa; phylum Arthropoda; class Insecta; order Orthoptera; family Acrididae; genus Schistocerca; species Schistocerca piceifrons. The sequence continues at coordinate 427,242,804 of NC_060138.1, forward strand.
ATATTCGGTCTTATTGGATTTAAGAAATGATATGTTCAACTGAGTTTATATTATTTTGGAAATTTCCAGTTTGTCATCCATTTTCAAAAGTATTTTCAACTAGATATTGGTTAACTGCTCTTTCTATGTAATTTTTCCCAAACATATGAGCAGAAAATGGAAGTTTTTCTTTTAATGTTATATCTTCATTTTAAAAAATTTCTTTACTGTTTTCAGTTTTATATGAAGGTAATCATTTCCAATTTTCTTTTGCCTTCTCTTATACAGGGTGGCCCATTAATCATGAATTGGCCAAATAACTCAGGACATAAGTGTCAAACGAAAAAACTACGAAGAACAAGGCTTTTCTAGCTTAATGGGGGAAACCAGATGACACTATGGTTGGCCCACTGGATATCGCTGCCATAGGTCAAACGGATATCAACTGCATTTTTTAAATAGGAACCCCCATTTTTATTACATATTTGTGTAGTACATAAAGAAATACGAATGTTTTTGCTGGACCACTTTTTGATATCCGTTTGACCTATGGCAGCGCCATCCAGTGGGCCAACCATAGCGCCATCTTGTTTCCCCCTTCAAGCTAGACATGTTTCCTTCTTTGTAATTTTTTTCGTTTGGTGCTAATTTCGTGAGATATTTGGCCCAGTGACTATAAATGGACCACCCTGTATATTTGTGGATTAACTGCTTCACTATAAAAGAAACTATCCCGTGTGAGGTTGATAGATCCTCCATCGGGCGCCTCCCCAGGTGGCGGATAGGGGAAAGCCTCCCAGATATGGGTGCCACCGAAGAAATCAAATACTCGGGGCGGACCAAAACTATCACATCCTCGAGGATAAGTACCCGGAGTAAAAACCTGCGAAACGAAGAAAACTAACACAAAAGCCCAGACACGTCCGTGTGGTAACCACCGGTACTCTGGCCAGCGTCTGTCACCAATGGTGCGGCTGATACGAGCTCCAGGAACTGAAAATCCCTGGTTCTACCAAACTGGCGCAAGCCAGACGAATTACAAGCATAATGGCAAGTACACCTAAAAACAACATTACCCCAGGTGGACGATCCACCCGTCGCAGGACGGCAACCAGGCAGTTGGATTCTGGGGGACCTGGAGATGTACTAAAGGGCGAGTCGGAGCGCTCTGGCAAACTACCCAAGAAAACACACACATACTTTCGCACCTTCAACATACAGACACTAATACAAACGGGAAAATTGCACAATCTAACAACGGAACTCACCAGTCAAAAGATCTCGATCCTAGCGCTACAAGAAACAAGATACACGGATTCAGACACAATAGACTACGGAAACTACAGATTCTTCAAGAGTGGAACCAACAGGAAAATCGGCAAAGGAGGAGCACTCCTTGGCATGGCCTTCGCAGTAAACAAAAACATCCTAGACTCAGTAAAAGAAGTCAACGCGATCAACAACAGGCTCATGACCATGCGAATCAAACACGCCAACAAGAACTACACCCTCATCAACGTACATGCCCCCACGAACGCAGACAACAAGGACAAACCAGAAGAAACAGACAAATTCTGGGACAAACTCGAAACCACCCTGGCAAAAATACCCCAAGACAACGCGAAAATTCTACTAGGCGATTTCAACGCACAAATCGGCAGAGAAAAACGCTACAGAAAAACAGTAGGAAATTTCCCTGCACACAAATTCACCAACAAAAACGGCACCAGACTGATCGAACTCTGCCAGCAAAACAACCTCAAAATCATGTCAACCTCCCTGATGAAAAAGCCCAAGAAACAAAAGACGTGGCGATCACCAGTCCACTCACTAGGCGAATTCCAGATAGATCACGTGGCAATCTCCTATGACTACCAGAAAGAAATCCACGACGTCCAAGTGAGAAAAGGCGCCAACATAGATTCGGACCACTACCTAACAAGAATCAAAATCAAACTCACACCAAGAAGACAACACAAAAAGAAATTGACCTCACCGAAATTTGATACAAGAAAGATCAGAGAATCGAACATCACAGAACACTGGAAAAAACAATAGGCGAAAGATTGGACCAGCTTTAAACAAAAAATTGTGAACACAGCCAAAGAACTGACCCCGCTGACTAGAAAACCCAGGCACCCTTGGTGGAACACTACCTGCGAAATCGCCCTACAAAATCGAAGAACAGCTTTCACAAACTACAACAGCAACAAAACACAAGAAACACAGGACAACTTCTATGAAATTCGAAGACAAACATCGAAAACAATAAGACAAGAGAAACGCAAATACATAAACGATCAGCTAAACTCCATCGAAGAGGACTTCAGAAATTTCAACACACGGGATTTCGACAGGACGTTCGCCAACCAAGTCAAAGGACACTCACCACAGAACCTCTGCTTCAGAAAAGAAGACGGAAAACTGGCACTTACCAACAAAGAAAACTGTGAAGAGCTCGCGAAGTACTTTTCAAAATTACTAAATTGCCCGGAACCTAACTCAACCTTCGAACCCCGAGAACCGGCCAACGCACCAGAAGCCTCACAATCACCAACAAAAGAAGAAATCCTCCACTACATAAAGAAACTGAAAAACAACAAGGCAGCCGGTGAAGACGGAATAACTGCAGAACTGCTGAAGAACCTAGGACCAAACTCGCTAAACGAAATCACACAAATCGTACAGAACACCTGGACAACCGAAATCATACCTGACGACTGGAAGACCGCACTCATTCACCCGCTACACAAGAAAGGTGACAGGACAGACACAAACATTTATAGAGTAATTTCCCTGCTACCGGTCATCTACAAAATTCTATCAACCTGCCTTCTCACCAGAACGCAAGGACAACTGGAACCCGCCATCTCGGAATACCAAGCGGGTTTCAGACCCAACATAGCCTGCCCCGAACAAATCTTCAACCCGAAATCAATCATAAAATCCCACATGACAAGCCCCAAAAAAATCATCTGCACTTTCGTCGACTTCAAAAAGGCTTACGACTCGATCGACAGAAAGTCCCTCATCCAAATCCTCAGAGAAAAAGGCCTAGACCAAAAGACCCGAAGACTAATTGAACAGACACTAACCAATACAAAATCCAAAGTCAAATTCATGGGCGAAATCTCGGGCCCCTTTGATATCCACACTGGCCTAAGACAAGGAGATGGACTATCCCCGCTATTGTTCAACATCGTACTGGACAAAGTAATGAGCGAGTGGGAAGCTGAAGTCAGGAGACAAAACACCTGGAGACCAGTCACGTTAGGAAGGAAAAGACTGGAAATCCCTTACCTAGCATTCACAGACGACCTAGCGATACTGACCTATGACCCAACATCAGCAAAAACACAGATCGAAATCCTGAAAGAATGCGCCGAGAAAGTCGGCCTACAAATCTCTTTTGAAAAAACGCAAGTCCTAACAAGAGAAGCCGACGACATCACAACCAAGTACGGCAAAATTAAAGGGTCACACACTTCAGATACCTAGGCGAAATCATCGAATCGACCGGAACAGAGAAACTGGCTTACGAAGACAGACAACAGAAGACACGGAAATCACTAGGCATGGTACGAAACGTCTACAACAAACAACGCATTTCCAGAAACACCAAGATCAGACACTAAAACATAGTGATTAAACCCGCCGTACTGTATGCCAGCGAAACACTAGCACTCAACAGGAAAATCAAAATTGAAGAAATCAAAAAAGAAGAACGCAAAATCATGAGGAAAATTTTAGGAGGAAGACCCACACCAGATGGCTACAGACTACAGAAGAACTCAACAGTAGAAGCATATTCGAACATCGCGAACGATATGAGAAAAAGGCGCCTTAAATTCTACGGACATTTAGATAGACTCCTTGAAACAAGACTCACCAAGAAAATTCTAGAACACATCAAGACACTTAAAGTCTCGACACCCTGGTTGCAAGGAGTCCGAAAAGACCTACAAGCAATTGGCACCACAAACACCACAGCCATAAGCACCTTCCGAAAACACATAGACAATTGGGAAGTAAAGTCAGAAGCGCTAAAACAGCGGACCAAACAAGAATGGTCTGAGGAGAGAAAAGAGGCCCTCTCCAAGAGAATGAAGGAGTACTGGAAGGACAAGAAGAACAAGCCTTCAAAGTCATAAGCTTAACGATTTCCTTTTAGGGAAAATTCGCCAACAATAATAATAATAATAAAAGAAACTATATATTTTTGTTAACTGTATAATATCCCTTAAATTTTACATTATACAATGTTCCCGAAGTTAATTTAAGGTGAAATTAATTCTAAGGAATATAAGCATCTAAAAATACAAGTTTTTTAAATGTGTACCTGTTTATAATGAAGAAAACACTAGGTCCCTAATTTTTTTAAATTTTTCATTTTTAAATGTTTAACATTTTAACTATTTTAGATTTTATAGATTTTTAAATATTTTTTTTTTTTTGTTGTGAGTCTTTCAATCAGTTAAAATATATAATTCATTCCAGTTCCTTTTTCAATCATCAGATTTGGATAGATTGAAAGAAATATGTCAGTATGAAAAGTCTTTGGTTTGGGGGAAGAAAGGTTGGAGGTAGTAGAAGAAATCTTCCTGTAGTCCCCACTGCTGAGACCGGTTAGGCAGTATCTGCACATGGCATCAATTACCAATTACAGAAACATAAACTGTCAAAACATGCTCTGTTAGCCCACTGACAATCCCCATTGGCTTTTAGAGGTGAAACCACTGTGTCCATCGAGTTTACCCATATAGTTTGGGATGATGATCCATCATCTCATAGGCACAATTTTTATAGATAGAACATTGAAGGCACACAAGTCTCACACCATCCTAACAGATCATCTTCCATGGATGCTAGAAGAAGTTCCTCTGCAGACTAGAAGAAACCTAAGGTACCAAGATCATGGCTGTCCAGCACACAGTGCATGATGTACTGCAGCATTTCTGCACAAATTGTTTCTAAATCTCTGGATTGGACACAGAGGATCTATACCTGGGCTGGCCCATACCCTGGATTTGATTACTGTAGGCTTTTTTCTGTGGGGAAAACTGAAAGGATAGACCATGCAGTTGATTCGCGTAGATGGGCAACGGACCCTCCCTCTCCGGGGCAGATGCACAAGTATGTCCGATGTCTTGTGGGAATCTCAGAACAGCGAGCGTGGAGGAAATGGACATGGCTGCAGACAGGTGGCACTTGGTGGAAGTGCGGGTCGGCCGTGAGCCAAGTCACAATAGACTGCACAGTGTTGCTGAATGATGTGTATGTCTGGTAGTGCAGTGGTTAACACTCTTCCCTTTTTTTTGGTCATCAGTCTACTGACTGGTTTGATGTGGCCCGCCACGAATGCCTTTCCTGTGCTAACCTCTTCATCTCAGAGTAGCACTTGCAACCTACGTCCTCAATTATTTGCTTGACGTATTCCAATCTCTGTCTTCCTCTACAGTTTTTGCCCTCTACAGCTCCCTCTAGTACCATGGAAGTCATTCCCTCATGTCTTAGCAGATGTCCTATCATCCTGTCCCTTCTCCTTGTCAGTGTTTTCCACATATTCCTTTCCTCTCCGATTCTGCGTAGAACCTCCTCATTCCTTATCTTATCAGTCCACCTAATTTTCAACATTCATCTATAGCACCACATCTCAAATGCTTCGATTCTCTTCTGTTCCGGTTTTCCCACAGTCCATGTTTCACTACCATACAATGCTGTACGACAGACGTACATCCTCAGAAATTTCTTCCTCAAATTAAGGCCGGTATTTGATATTAGTACACTTCTCTTGGCCAGAAATGCCTTTTTTGCCATAGCGAGTCTGCTTTTGATGTCCTCCTTGCTCCATCCGTCATTGGTTATTTTACTGCCTAGGTAGCAGAATTCCTTAACTTCATTGACTTCGTGACCATCAATCCTGACGTTAAGTTTCTCGCTGTCCTCACTTCTACTACTTCTCATTACCTTCGTCTTCCTCCGATTTACTCTCAAACCATACTGTGTACTCATTAGACTGTTCACTCCGTTCAGCAGATCATTATATTCTTCTTCACTTTCACTCAGGATAGCAATGTCATCAGTGAATCGTATCATTGATATCGTTTCACCTTGTATTTTAATTCCACTCCTGAACCTTTCTTTTATTTCCATCATTGCTTCCTCGATGTACAGATTGAAGAGTAGGGGCGAAAGGCTACAGCCTTGCCTTACACCCTTCTTAATACGAGCACTTCGTTCTTGATCGTCCACTCTTATTATTCCCTCTTGGTTGTTCTACATATTGTATATGACCCGTCTCTCCCTATAGCTTACCGCTACTTTTTTCAGAATCTCGAACAGCTTGCACCATTTTATATTGTCGGACGCTTTTTCCAGGTCGACAAATCCTATGAAAGTGTCTTGATTCTTCTTTAGCCTTGCTTCCATTATTAGCCGTAACGTCAGAATTGCCTCTCTCGTCCCTTTACTTTTCCTAAAGCCAAACTGATCGTCACCTAGCGCATTCTCAATTTTCTTTTCCATTCTTCTGTATATTATTCTTGTAAGCAGCTTCGATGCATGAGCTGTTAAGCTGATTGTGCGATAATTCTCGCACTTGTCAGTTCTTGCCGTCTTCGGAATTGTGTGGATGATGCTTTTCCGAAAGTCAGATGGTATACCGCCAGACTCATATATTCGACACACCAACGTGAATAGTCGTTTTGTTGCCACTTGCCCCAATGATTTTAGAAATTCTGATGGAATGTTATCTGTCCCTTCTGCCTTATTTGACCGCAAGTCCTCGAAAGCTCATTTAAATTCCGATTCTAATACTGGATCCCCTATCTCTTCTAAATCGACTCCTGTTTCTTCTTCTATCACATCAGACAAATCTTCACCCTCATAGAGGCTTTCAATGTATTCTTTCCGCCTATCTGCTCTCTCCTCTGCATTTAACAGTGGAATTCCCGTTGCACTCTTAATGTCACCACCGTTGCTTTTAATGTCACCAAAGGTTGTTTTGACTTTCCTGTATGCTGAGTGTGTCCTTCCGACAATCATATCTTTTTCGATGTCTTCACATTTTTCCTGCAGCCATTTCGTCTTAGCTTCCCTGCACTTCCTATTTATTTCATTCCTGAGCGACTTGTATTTCTGTTTTCCTGATTTTCCCGGAACATGTTTGTACTTCCTCCTTTCATCAATCAACTGAAGTATTTCTTCTGTTACCCATGGTTTCTTCGCAGCTACCTTCTTTGTACCTATGTTTTCCTTCCCAACTTCTGTGATCGCCCTTTTTAGAGATGTCCATTCCTCTTCGACTGTACTGCCTACTGCGCTATTCCTTATTGCTGTATCTATAGCGTTAGAAAACTTCAAACGTATCTCGTCATTCCTTAGTACTTCCGTATCCCACTTCTTTGCGTATTGATTCTTCCTGACTAATGTCTTGAACTTCAACCTACTCTTAATCACTACTATATTGTGATCTGAGTCTATATCTGCTCCTGGGTACGCCTTACTATCCAGTATCTGATTTCGGAATCTCTGTCTGACCATGATGTAATCTAATTGAAATCTTCCTGTATCTCCCGGCCTTTTCCACGTATACCTCCTCCTCTTGTGATTCGCTATTACTAGCTGAAACTTGTTACAGAACTCAATTAGTCTTTCTCCTCTTTCATTCCTTGTCCCAAGCCCATATTCTCCTGTAACCTTTCCTTCTACTCCTTCCCCTACAACTGCATTCCAGTCACCCATGACTATTAGATTTTCGTCCCCCTTTACATACTGCATTACCCTTTCAATATCCTCATACACTTTCTCTATCTGTTCATCTTCAGCTTGCAACGTCAGCATGTATACCTGAACTATCGTTGACGGTGTTGGTCTGCTGTCGATTATGATTATAACAACCCGGTCACTGAACTGTTCACAGTAACACACCCTCTGCCCTACCTTCCTATTCATAACGAATCCTACACCTGTTATACCATTTTCTGCTGCTGTTGATATTACCCGATACTCATCTGACCAGAAATCCTTGTCTTCCTTCCACTTCACTTCACTGACCGCTACTATATCTAGATTGAGCCTTTGCATTTCCCTTTTCAGATTTTCTAGTTTCCCTACCACGTTCAAGCTTCTGACATTCCACGCCCCGACCCGTAGAACGTTATCCTTTCGTTGATTATTCAATCTTTTTCTCATGGTAACCTCCCCCTTGGCAGTCCCCTCCCGGAGATCCGAATGGGGAACTATTCTGGAATCTTTTGGCAATGGAGAGATCATAATGACACTTCTTCAATTACAGGCCACATGTCCTGTGGATACACGTTACGTGTCTTTAATGCAGTGGTTTCCATTGCCTTCTGCATCCTCATGTCGTTGATCATTGCTGATTCTTCCGCCTTTAGGGGCAATTTCCCAACCCTAGGACAAGAGAGTGCCCTGAACCTCTATCCGCTCCTCCGCCCTCTTTGACAAGGCCGTTGGCAGAATGAGGCTGACTTCTTATGCCGGAAGTCTTCGGCCGCCAATGCTGATTATTTATCAAAATTTAGGCGGTGGCGGGGATCCAACCCGTGACCGAAGACGTTTTGCTTACGAATCAAAGACGCTACCCCTAGACCCCTAGACCACGGCCTAGTAAGCAAAATGTCCTGTATTCGAACCCTGTAAGCACGAGTGGCCGAGCGGCTCTAGGCGCTACAGTCCGGACCCCGCGACCGCTATGGTCGCAGGTTCGAATCCTGCCTCAGGCATGGATGTGTGTGGTGTCCTTAGGTTAGTTAGATTTAAGTAGTTCTAAGTTCTAGGGGACTGATGACCTCCGAAGTTAAGTTCCATAGTGCTCAGAGACATTTTTTTTCGAATCCTGGTCTGGCACACATTTTTCACTCGTCGCCGCTGCTTTGTGTAATGTCTCGGTGCAGCTGATATCAGTAATCTCTCCCTTTCCTTTCCTTTCTCCCCCTCCACCTTCAATTTATGAATAATGATCACAGGTGCACATTCTGCATGTCCAAAAGAACAGACGCCACACATTCATTTGATTACTACACAAACTGTTGATTGGGTGACAGTACAATCCCCCGACCAGCAACCCATTCTGTGAAAACCATATATCAGTAGCATTTTCCATTTTTGCAATGATTGTTTTGTAAGGTTTAGGTGATTCACCAGAAATTAAACTAAACCTGGGGAAGTACACAACATTAGATGCAAAACCGTTCCAGTACACGTGGGTGCACAATCGAGCCGTATAAGAGGGTGATTGCGAAGATGTAGTTACGAGCTGCCACTGACTTCGTCATGAAATACTGTTTGTTGTAGTTAGTACAATTTAACTCTCTTGAAATGTAAACTTTTAGGTTACAGCCCTATCTAACAGGGTCCAGATTTCACTTATGGTCTACCTTACTAACAAAACACTATTATTTTATGAAGTTACATGATACAGTATTCTGCATGCTGCTATCAGTTAAGGTTGTCCCATGTGTCAAGTTCGCATTTGGATGCATTGAATTACCAGTTCATTGAAACAATTCTGTATCATCTCATAGAGCTTGATAAGACTGTACAATTAACTCCTCCAGTTTGTCAACCTTATCAACGGAAATATTGTATACTTCACTTGTTACATGATCCCAGACAAAAGAATCCTAATAATGAAGTCACCTGACATTGGAGGGCAAGGGCCACCCAAATTGGCCCATATCAGTATTTAGATGTCGTCTTCCATCACGAGCAAAATGTTTCGGAACTCGATCAAGCATGTACCGCAGTGTTAAACCATGGACCATGGTGAAAATTGAGATCCATGTAGAAATGTCGTGGAATTTTGGAATGGGAATATAAAACATCTTGTACAGTGCTTATAGGTAGCAGGAGCAGGCCAGTGATAGTTACCAAGACACAGACGCCCACTGTGTCCAAGCGGTTCTAGGCGCTTCAATCTGAAACCGCGCGACAACTACGGTCGAAGGTTCGAATCCTGCCTCGAGCGTGGATGTGTGTGATGTCCATAGGTTAGTTAGGTTTATGTACTCCTATGGTATGTATGGTAAGTTAACCAAGAACCTAGAAACGACGGAGAGGATCCTTCCCCGGCGCAGCCGCAGTGGTCCACAACCCCACGACGACTATCGCAGTCCACTTCACCCGTCCACAGCCCCACACCGAACCCAAGGTTACTGTGCGGTTCGGTCCCGGGTGGACCCCCAAGGAGTGTCTCACACCAGATGAGTGTAACCCCTATGTTTGCGTGGTAGATGGTGGTGGTGGTGGTGGTTAGTGTTTAACGTCCCGTCGACAACGAGGTAATTAGAGACGGAGCGCAAGCTCGTGTTAGGGAAGGATGGGGAAGGAAATCGGCCGTGCTCTTTCAAAGGAACCATCCCGGCATTTGCGTGAAACGATTTAGGGAATGCACGGAAAACCTAAATCAGGATGGCTGGAGACGGGATTAAACCGTCATCCTCCCGAATGCGAGTCCAGTGTGCAAACCACTGCGCCACCTCACTCGGTTGCGTGGTAGAGTAATGGTGGTAAACGCGTACGTGGAGAACATTTTTGCGCAGCAATTGTAGCTGAGGCGGAACAAGGGGAACCAGCCCATATTTGCTGAGGCAGAAGGAAAACCGCCTTAAAACCATCCACAGACTGGCCCACTCACCGGACCTCAACACAAATCCGCCGGGTGGATTCGTTCCGGGGACCGGCGCTCCTTCCCACCAGGAAAGCGATGCTTTAGACCGCACAGCCAACTGGGTGGGCAAATAGTTCTAAGTTATAGGAGACTGATGACTCCTATCGTTCTCAGAGCCATTTTTAACCAAGACACAGATGTGAAGCACATCTTATCAGACCTGCTCTTCAGCGCGACTTGAGGAGGCAGGCGTTTATCGTTACGACTTAGTTGGATGATCTATTATGGAGAGTCGTACAGATAAAAATTATAATACATATTTAACTAAATAATAATTTATAGGACGGGTCATAAGACACATCTGAAAAAAAGGCTGCTGTAATTAAGTGAGCGTCTAACACTTGAGAAACATACTTCTCATTGCGATAATACGTGTTCACGTCCAAATGATATTGAGATCTATAGCCGGCCGAAGTGGCCGCGCGGTTCTAGGCGCTGCAGTCTGGAACCCCGAGACCGCTACCTTCGCAGCTTCGAATCCTGCCTCGGGCATGGATGTGTGTGATGTCCTTAGGATAGGTTTAACTAGTTCTAAGTTCTAGGGGACTAATGACCTCAGAAGTTGAGTCCCATAGTGCTCAGAGCCATTTGAACCATTTTTTTGTGATCTATAGCACAGCATTGCAGTGAATCCAGAAATGCCTAGCATATATACCACCTGTTGACGATAAAATTTACTGAGTCGTTAGGCCGCATCATATTCCTCTTCAGACATCTTCGATGCTCGACACGGCCTAATGGCGTACAATATTTGACCACCTGTGACAATGGCCACGACAGCCGGTAGACTTGCCTGCAATCTACTGTTTTATTCTCCGTCTAACGCGTACGGGTGACTTTAACTTCATCGGGAACTCGCTCCGCTTTATCTAGTTACCACACTTGGTAGTATAAGGCAGTATTGGTAGCAACAGTTAGCTCCGCGCGAGCGAGAATCGGTTTATGTGCGCGCAGAGTAGTCTGGCGTCTGGCTGGTCGGCGCGGCGCGACGTTTGACACGCGACCCTGCCTCGGCGCCGGCCCTGCATGTTTCATGGCGCACGCCAGCCCCTTGTTCGGAACGGCCAGGCGGTGGGCACCCAGCAAGGCATATAAATTATGGACTCGTATTTCCCTACACGGTTGTACACGGCGAGGCTCAAGTGTCGTCATTTATACCATGTCCCTTCTACATATTTCTTTAAAATTTTTGTTCCACTATTTATACACAAGCATGTATATCGCATTTGGTGGATGTATCACAGATAACAGGTTTCAAAACGAATGAGTCATTTTCAGAACTAGTATCTTGTTACGAAAGTAACACGTCAAATTGAAACGCATCGGCTGTTAACGTGCTAACACATTCCGTAATTCGATCTCTATCAAGCTCTCACATGCTATAAAGGCGTAATGGATCGATTCAATCGGAGGATTGACTGATGTTTTGCAGATGTGGCATCAAGTTATCAAGTTAGTACCAGTGGCTAGGATCCCTTTGCTTCACTCTATGGGCACAAATTTGCTGTCATCAGACTACCGGTTTCGGTCTATAATGACAATCGTCAGATCTGCAGTAAAATATGGGAAAAACACATATACACTATCAGATTGTTTACAGCTTTGAACAATAAAACAGACCATAATGTAAAGTATTACAGACATACATGTGCATTTATGCGCTTTAAATATGAAGGCATATCTGTTTTATAAAAACATGTTGTAATATACCGGAGCCATAGTCGCATCGTCAAATGCTAAACACAAAATCAGCGCCAGCATCGTCAAACGTACATAAATAATCGTATATACAAAAGTCGTATTCTCAGCAGCAGTACTGTTCAAAGCAAACTGCCGTCCAATAGCCACGAAGTGTTTGTGTTACAAGTTCGCCAGATGTCGCTACCGTAGTCGTCCACATATTCTTCACTGGTTAATTGTACGCTGTAAATTTCCCGCCTGTTGGTCAGAGGAGCTGGCAGTGCAATTTTGCACACGTAACTTCTTGGTAGAGAACTGATGGATCAGCAAAGGTTGGCCAGCGAAGGCGGTGGTGCGCTCTTCTCGAAGCGTGCACCGTTGGTATCCAAGACTTTAGAATGGTTATGGCACGGACGTATGAGAGAGTCGCCGGAGGCTCTGAAATAATTTGACACCTGCGCACTTTCGAAATTGCACTGCGCAACAGAATTAAAGGATAGCTTTTCCGAAATCCCGTAATTATGTCCCATTCCAACGCATAAATTTGAAATTTTGCTAAGAGATACACAAACCTTCCTCTAATTGTGCAAAAGCGTGCTGTCCTCCGACGCCGTCCTCGGGCTTGTTGACGCTTCAAACAGCAAGGCGTCGACCAACGCAGAAAAAAGGCGAGAGCTCAGAAGTTCGTGGTACGGGTAAAGTGATTTAATGATGTCACACTGACACCAACTCTCACCGGATTTCTGCCCCGTGCCGTAGTGGACGTGTCCCACTACGGGACAAGTCTTCGTGTTGTACATCGGACAGGGAACTGTCGGTTGCGACTGCGATATATTTGGAAATCAACGTTCCAAGGAAATGAGAAGTTTTTATTGACGCTCTTCATGCAACCTGCTAAGGCAGTATCTCCCAAACGTTTTCTCGGCCACTGATATGAAAACTGCATGATTTCAACCTTGGGCGTCGCGGTTCAGAGGCGGAAAAAGGAGGTCTGACATATAGGTAGCAGGGCTTGTGACAACCTTCCCATCGTGTGACGCGTCCGCCGTGGCATTGCGCACAATTGTGAATTGTGCATAAGTTTAGTTACAGTGTGACATCATTAGCGTGCTTTACACGTCACATGAACTTCTGAACTCTAGCCTTTGTTTTCGCAAGTGTCGAGGAAGTTTGTTGGCACCTCTGAGCCAAATTTCAGACTTGTGCGTCGGAATGGGACTTAATTATGCGGTTTCAAAAAATTAATTCTCTTGTGAATTCTATAAGCACCCTGTAAGAATTCTGTATAGGTTAGTAGTGTGTTGCATGAATGTGTAGTCATGGATAATTTCCATTTAAAGTCTTTAGAGGTGAACCTCAGGATAACTTCCATTATTTTTGTTTTAGAATGTCATGTGGTGTGGAGAGGTGGCCGGTGGGGGGGGGGGGGGGGGGAGTAGAGTGGTAGAAAGTCGTCACCCATGAGGCTAGATGATGATCGAATATCCTCATTATTACTGTTGTTTAAATTACACCTAAAGTGTTTTGATACCGTGTTAAAGCTCAACGTGAAAAGTTAAGACATTCCGACACCTGACTTTATATCAGTGGTCATGTGGGTGTATCGAAAGTTTGTCGTTTTTCTGCAACAAACTGCTCAACCATGTTTGCAATAAGTGATATAAAAGTGTTCTCCGTAGCGTGTATTTCTTTTCTATTATTTTTTTTCAGGGAGTAGGTGGTAAGTTGTGACCGTTTTCTTCATATAAAGAGCCTCTTTCTAGGTCTTGAATGTCAAAGACGTGTCTACCAGCCGCCGTGCCATCTTCTACCTTGTGGGTCATACGGGTGCGGTATTTAGGGGCGCGTGGCCAGCACACCACTCTCCCAGCCGTTTTGCACACCTTCCAGACCGTGGAGATGCTTCTATTCAGTTGGAATCACGAGGCTTACTGCACCTCTTACCAGTCGTCCGACCAAGGACAAATCCCTGGCAGTACCGGAAATCGAACCCAGGTCCTTCCTCCACATGGTAGCCATTTCGCTGACCACACAACTACGGAGGTGAGCGTTTTCCTTGTATATTGGACCACATGCGTTAACGCTTGCGTTAGGCGTTCTCCACACAAAGTACATGCATCTTCTTCTCTTTCCTCTGTAGCATACAGAATGGTACAAATTGAGGCTATCAGTTATCAATTTCCGTGTGTTTTAATTATGAGATGGAAACGTGGGTATGTGTACGTGTTAGTTTGTTTACGTGTACGGCAATAGAACATACGATATGCTCCTTCCATTGGAGCACTTCTATATGTTTTTTGCCTCCATTAATTCAATATTTGTCAACGTAATTCATTGGATATCTGGAGCATCTTTTTATGAGTTTCTACGTGAACTCCATGGAGAAGAAATAAAAATGTTGAGGTTTCCCGATGACATTGTTATTCATTCAGAGACTCCAAACGACTTAGCAGAGCAGTTGAGGGAATATAAGTGTCATGAAAAGAGGATAGAACATGAACATCATCAAAAGAAAAACAAGGAAATGGAATGTAGCCTGATAAAATCAAGTGATTCAGAGGTAATTAGATAAGGAAATGAGACATTTAAAGTGGTAGACGAATTTTTCTATTTGGCGATAAACAGTTTAGACAAAAAGAGAATAGAAGCTTTTGAAATGTGGTCTTACAGAAGAACGCTGAGGATTAGGTGGGTAGGTCATGTAACTAGTTAGGAGGTAGTGAATAGAACTGGGGAGTGAAGAAATTTGTTTCACATCATGGCTAGCAAAAGGGATTGGTTGACAGGCCACATTCTGACATATCAAGGAATCACCAGCATTGGAGGAAAGTGTGGCAAGCAAAGGGCGACATACAGAATAATCAATCTTCTTCAGTACAGAGTACAAGTCTGTGCTACATAGAGAGTACAAGCGAAACCGATAATCTCAGCTGCTATTCAATTGGGTATCGTTGACGCTGCTATAGAACTGGGCGTCACCAGTCGGTCAGCATGTGATTGGCTAACTTCTTCTCACACCCTCCTATTTCCTGTCGTTCTCGACTGGCGTGCTAGCCCTTGACTTAACGCCATAACGTTTTCCAGTGTTTCAATTGCTACCAACCACTTAACACCCCATCACATAATTACTGACAGTAGTGGTCAGTTGACAGGGCTGACTATTCGTATATCCACAAAATGCGATAAAGACATTTGTGAATAAAACAGTGTAATTCAAATAGATACAGTTCGACAACATCAGATTTGATTATTCTATTCCAGTATTTGCACATGGCGTGTAAACATAAAGGCAAATTTATTGGAAGGGGCGAGAACTTTTGGTCGCCTTGGATACAACACGCATGAACTGTTCATTGGTACAGGGTGTTTGGGGAGCAGAGTAAGTGTTGAATCCGAATATTTTTTTCTCTTATGTTGAGAGATACCGTGGGATTCCCACAGAAACTCCCCCATCTCAAAAAGTAAAAGTGAAAATGAGAGTATTAAAATACTACGTCCTTACAGCGAAGCTCTGGCACCGAAGAAAGCAATTGTCTTCAAATAAGAATTGAGGGCTGGTCGACACTGAAAGTTAAATGTACGGGATATTCAACAATGTGTCGAACGCCTTTCAGATAGCTTATATGACTCCCGTAAGGTGTGGAGTGTTTACAGCAAGAAGCAGAAACACTGGGTCTATCAAATTAAAAAATGAACCGTCTGCGAACTAATATGGACAAGATGTCAGCGGAGTTAAATTTATAATCAGACGCTCTAACGTGATTAAGATTCAGAAACATAGGCTGTGAATACGTTCAAAGACATCCTAAACTCTCTATCGCAGAAATGCCCGTAACATACTATACTACAAAGAGGTATCTTTCATTTTACTGTTCTCGACTGAGGAAATTGTGGTAACGACAAACATCACCAAACACTGCATCAAACAAACTGTCTGACAGCCAATGTGCAAATGAAATATTTTAGACTTCTTTCCTACAAACAGAACCGATCTCTCCAAGAACGTCACTAAAGAAACAGTAACTGATCAGCATGATGCTTTTATAAGGGTGATTTTCACCAAAGGCAAGAATAACATCAAAAAAACACTAGAAAGTTTGTTAAAATTTGGACATCATGTTTATCAGCACACTGATACGTCAAGATTTTGCAGCGGCACAGCCTGAGTAGCTGGACTAGGGGTTGTAGGGGACTTATAATTGCCTTATCAAAATACTTGTGCTTGCTTTATTGAAATATAAGCACAGAAAAAATTCACTATAAAAATTCGTCTACAACAATAATAAAATCTGAATAGAAATCTTTAATTAGCACACAAGAATATAGCGAAATTCAAGCCTGAAAAGACCCTACGCCATTTTTACTGGTGTAGCATTAAAATACTCCGAAGTAAATGTAGAATAACAAAAAGCAATCGTTCAATAATTAAAATCCAAAATTAAAGAACAAGCTCTGAAGAATAAAATACTAATACAAATAATACCAAACGAAACGGTATAAACTTACACTGAGCCCAGCAAAATAATTAAAATTCATAATGCACAGAGAATATTTTATAATAAATCATAAGTGATAATGGTACCAGAACAGCAAAATTAATTATATTCGAAAATAGCCCAAACATTCGACTAAGATCGAGCTCTCAACCGATATGCTCAAATCATCTCAGAGACTCAAAATAAAATTAAATAAGGTAAGATCCATGTGGAACCAACAGAATATGGATCTGTAAAAGGTAGAAACAATACTCAGAAGTCTTATACAGAATCACTGCTCATGCAAGTTCTATTGCAAAAGTACCAGTTCTACTTGCTGTTACCACACACCCATCCGTAGGATGAGCAGTAGAGTTGCGCCCCGCCGAAACTACAGTTCAGTAGTTTTGGTACAGTACTTAAATAACGTAGTAAATGTTAGGATTGCCGGTAACACTGTTAGAGTTGATAGGGCAAGAAACATAAATAAATTTGTAAGAGGGAAAGTGGGAGGTGATGACTTCTCTTTCTTTTTTTGTTTGTTTGCTTGTTTATTTTGCACATAACTAGAACCGAACACAATTTATTGTTAGTCCATTTTTTTTCAGTTTTATGTACTTACTAGAAATAAATTGAATTTTATAAAGATAATAATTGACCTAACATCTCCGCTTTCATGCAACCAAAGCAATTACTTTTGAAGTTCAGTTTACATGCACAGACATAAATATTGGTGTAATTATTGTTGTCATTTCGTACTCAATAGAAAGTTCGTCATCAGGATCGAAGGCAAGAGTTTCCCGTTATTATTGATAAATGCGAAGTCTGTTTACGAATAGCATAAACATGTTTTATGTAAGTTCGGCGAGGTATTGAAGTGATATTTGGTATAGTTTTGTTATGTGGTTTTCCTTATTTTAACTATTTTGGAGGAAACCGCGTTTCCTGTCATTATATGATAAATCTGTATGCTTTATTTTTACTACGACATCACTCTGTTTCACATTATAAATCAACGATTTTCGAATAAAACCTTAATTAAACATTGTCAGGTTCAATGTTACTATAAATACTATTTGTTTTTAGATGACACGAAGGAGGATAACTATGTAGACAAAAAATGTACTGTACGTTACGCAGTCTTTAATATAACCTCACTCAGTTTCTCGATGGTTCCCCCTTCCGGTATCGAGGGGAATCTAGTAAGACATTGATCCTGTACGTAATAACGTGATCATTATGAGCTAATGCTTGATAGGTATGCAACAAACCTAACGGCCAGGGAACGCAGGTACGACGTGAACTGAATAAGTCTACTAGGAAAACTACTGTAGTCTATGCTTATCTATGGTAACCTATGGTAACTTATGATAGTTAGTGGGCAGACGTACATCAAACTTCTTCTGGGCCCTGGTACGACTTAAATCCAGATAGCACAGTGCGAAACTCCACCACTGTCGCCCACCGTCACTCGGCTGCTAGGGCGCCTCTTCGACTACGTTCTGTTCCTTTCCACCATAACTGACTCTCTTCACATTCCAAAATAACCACGGCCGCCACAAATCACATATTGCCAGCATCCAAACGGCACTCGTATGCCCAGGCGCGCCCTCCGTGACTCCATAGTTTCTCTGCTGACTGAGAAACTACCAGATAGTAAAACAACAATGGCCTGTCAGAGCCCCCTGGTGCTAACTCTGTGTTGACAGCACCAGCCACGGCTCATCTCCCCAGGCGAAGGCCTGTTCAGGAACAGGTCAGTCAAGGACGAAGCAACAACAGACGGCTCGCTCTCCATGCGTCCAACGCCACTCGCGAAATGTATATGTGTTGTTGTTGAGGGTCTTCAGTCCTGAGACTGGTTTGATGCAGCTCTCCATGCTACTCTATCCTGTGCAAGCTTTTTCATCTCCCAGTACCTACTGCAACCTACATCCTTCTGAATCTGCTTAGTGTATTCATCTCTTGGTCTCCCTCTACGATTTTTACCCTCCACGCTGCCCTCCAATACTAAATTGGTGATCCCTTGATGCCTCAGAACATGTCCTACCAACCGATCCCTTCTTCTGGTCAAGTTGTGTCACAAACTTCTCTTCTCCTCAATCCTATTCAATACTTCCTCATTAGTTATGTGATCTACCCATCTAATCTTCAGCATTCTTCTGTAGCACCACATTTCGAAAGCTTCTATTCTCTTCTTGTCCAAACTATTTATCGTCCATGTTTCACTTCCATACATGGCTACACTCAATACGAATACTTTCAGAAATGACTTCCTGACACTTAAATCAATACTGGATGTTAACAAATTTCTCTTCTTCAGAAACGCTTTCCTTGCCATTGCCAGCCTACATTTTATATCCTCTCTACTTCGACCATCATCAGTTATTTTGCTCCCCAAATAGCAAAACTCCTTCACTACTTTAAGTGCCTCATTTCCTAACCTAATTCCCTCAGCATCACCCGACTTAATTAGACTACATTCCATTATCCTTGTTTTGCTTTTGTTGATGTTCATCTTATATCCTCCTTTCAAGACACTGTCCATTCCATTCAACTGCTCTTCCAAGTCCTTTGCTGTCTCTGACAGAATTACAATGTCATCGGTGAACCTCAAAGTTTTTATTTCTTCTCCATGAGTTTTAATACCTACTCCGAATTTTTCTTTTGTTTCCTTTACTGCTTGCTCAATATACAGATTGAATAACATCGGGGAGACGCTACAACCCTGTCTCAGTCCCTTCCCAACCACTGCTTCCCTTTCATCTCCCTCGACTCTTATAGCTGCCATCTGGTTTCTGTACAAATTGTAAATAGCCTTTCGCTCCCTGTATTTTACCCCTGCCACCTTTAGAATTTGAAAGAGAGTATTCCAGTCAACATTGTCAAAAGCTTTCTCTAAGTCTACAAATGCTAGAAACGTAGGTTTGCCTTTCCTTAATCTTTCTTCTAAGATAAGTCGTAAGGTCAGTATTGCCTCACGTGTTCCAGTGTTTCTACGGAATCCAAACTGATCTTCCCCGAGGTATCCGAAATGTATATATCGTTTATGAAATAAAAGGGGTGTTATGTCTTACATGGGTCACCCTACATGTAAATTGCGTGAATTGTTATACATATCGAAACTCTGTTTCCGGCAAGTGCTAGAGCTTCGAGTGGCACTCGCTTCTTGGTTTGGTTAATGTTTTCAGCGCTGGTATCAAAGGAATTATTAAAGCACGTACATTTTTTTAAATGGAACGGCATGCTTTTTATAACTGCGTTCGGCAGTTCTTGAGAAGAGAATTGTGGTGAAACAGCGTTTGTTAATGTTGACGCTGAAACCTGTCGTACAAAAATTCGAGAAATGTCGCAGAATTTGAGAGCACATATGAGTGGTACGAACACCCTCAAGCAGAGCTCTCGTGCTACTCTGTGTCAGGATGTCAACACATTTGCCTGTTTACGTGTCTACAGTGCAGGCCGCTCATTTCTGCTTCAACACTCGTTGCGTGCACACGTGTACACCAATGAAGAGAAGCTGGATATACTACTGTTATGTGGACAATGCAAAAGAAATTCCGTAAAAACATTATGGCGGTATAGGATTGCTTATACGGATCGCCAATATACGACGCGCCAGACAGTTGCACGAATTATTAAGATGCTAGTGCGGACAGGTTCCCTGAACGTCAAAAATAGAACAAATGAGCAAATGACAGAGAACACAACAAGCTTTTTCGGGTAAGATTTAACGAATCCGCAAAGTGGTTCGAGACAGTGGAAAGTGGAATCAGCCAGACGAGTATCAGTCGCATCCTGCATCGGCAGAATTTCCATCCATATCATCTGTCATTACAGCAGGCATTCGACGACCGTGATTTCGAATGTTGTACATAATTTTGTCGGTTTGTCATTCAGCAACTGAGAGACAACCTTTTCGATCGAGTGCTCTTTACCCATCAAGAAAAATTTACTAAGCAAGCCAATGTAGATTTGCATAACATCCACTACTGGACAGCAGGAAATCCACACTGGATTCGTCAGGTGCGACATCAACGGCCTTTGAGCGTAAACTTATGATGCGGCATCACAGGAAATTACATTGTTGGATCTTACTTCATTTCAGGTGTTCTAAACGGACATACGTACGCACCCTTCCTGACGAACATTCTGCAATTGTTCTAGTAGAGGAACTACTGGACGTTCGACAGTTTACTTGGTTGCAATATGACGGTTGTCCACCTCACTCATTCCATGTTGCAACGAAGATACTGAACTTTCCTGGCCGTTGTGTAGGACGAAATTCCGCTGGCAAATGATCTGTGAGCTCCCCCCCCTCCCAACAGTTTGACTCCTCAGGATTTATTTCTCTGGGGAGCACTCAAATTTGAAAGTTATGATCATCCCCAACTACGTCAGACAAAACGTGTCATCGAAATGCCAGTGCATGCTCTACCATATTCACTGTAATTACATCGGTTCATCGTTCTTTCGAATGGGGACTGCAAATGAGCTTTTCAGTCATGGTCAACAGTTTGAACACATGCTTAATTAAAGGATAAAATTATTATTTTTCGAAGACAAAATTTATGTTTTGTGATTTGAGTAGTTACCATATCGTTGTCAGTAAATCCTTTATTTCATTTAAGTGTGTACGAAATTGCATTGCAATGTCAAATAAGTCGGCAGCGTGTACTGGACGTAGATCAACCTTCTAACATTTAGATACTTAATACAGTAGTTGCTTTGTGCAGTGTATAAGACCTCTTAATTTTTGAAAAACGAACAGTTCATTTCTCTGTTTCAGCTCATATAAATTTGGGAGGATACACAAATGTGAAATAGTTTCCTTGAGCTCTTTGTGTTACGCTAGATTCTAGCCTATGTCTTATTTCCATCTACAACATTCGTAGGTGAACCTGCATCTATTTCATAAATTAGTTCAAGAGGAAATAAAGCTTTATTCTCGTAGCGCAAGCCTACCTTACGGTGTATAACTACGCGGAGTGTTCCGAGACACCTACTTAGCAGTGTTTGCACCGTAAGTGCCGTTTCCGTCCACCGTACCCTCACACGCTAGGACATTTCTCGTTTTTTTTTTTTACGACAGGTCTCAACGTTAACATTAATAAACGCTATAGCACTCTAATCATCTTCTCAAGAGCTATTGAATGCAGTTATAAAAGGTATACGGTTCCGATCTCTAGATACCGCAATAAGCAGTTTCCAGCGCTTTCCACTGTTTTTATTTTTAAAATATGAGGTTGTGTCGTGCAGCGTTTGTAGATATTACAAGTTCTCCATAATTAACTTCTGTGTTACATATTAAAGCTATTTTAAGGGTACTGTTAATTCTTAGTTACAGAGTAGTGTGGTGGATAAAATTCTGTATATCTTTGAAACTAGTTACATATTCTGGACATTTAACCCACGCTGCGACTGCCATGCACCATCTTGTACCTCGAGGCAGGAGGTGTTTTATACAATGTATCGCATGATTTTTACAAATGAAATGAGTTCTTTTAATGTCCAAGCAGTTTTTCCGCTCACGAAAATGAAAATTTGTGTTAGCAGCCAGTAGCTTCTGTTTCAAAAGTTTTAGCTTGTAACTAGTTTTAGATAATAATTAATATTATTTTGGTTTCAGTTACTGGTTATTTCTATATAGTACATTAATAATGTAACACGAAGACTATTAATACAATACTGATAAGATTTTATCGACTAAAGTACTTTCAAATTTGAACAGATTATTGTTTAAAAGTTTTTAAATACAAACAGTCTAGGATCTCATGTAAGTTGTTGAAATGCGAGGTGACCGGTTTCAGTGGTGGTACGAGAATCATTATACCATTGAGATTTCACGGTGATGGCTGGAGAGGTGGCGAGGAGCAGTCCGCTATGTAGCCTCGATGAACACTCACCAGCCATGTAATTAATAAATTTTAATGTTTAAGAACTTATATGCTATCCGAGATCGTTTTTATTCTAATTTTTGAACGCTGTTTCCCAGGATCAGTGTTTCACAAGATGCAGAAATTTTATTTTGTTCCTAGGTACATGACGATGTTACATTTTACCTTTCAACAGTTTGTCTCGTTTGGAATAACCCACTTGTCTGAAGTATTTTTTATAATTTCAGAAAACTGCTACAGTAACGTAAACTGAATGCTATTCTGCGAAAATGGAATAAAAAAATATTGTTAAACTTCTACTACAGGGCAGGTTAGACGCAAAAGTCTGAAAAGTGTTCCAATTTATAACACTCTACACTACAGATAAAATACATAAATGCATCCAGAATGAGATTTTCACTCTGCAGCGGAGTGTGCGCTGATATGAAACTTCCTGGCAGATTAAAACTGTGTGCCCGACCGAGACTCGAACTCGGGACCTGCAAGGTTCGCAGGAGAGCTTCTGTAAAGTTTGGAAGGTAGGAGACGAGGTACTGGCAGAAGTAAAGCTGTGAGTACCGGGCGTGAGTCGTGCTTCGGTAGCTCAGATGGTAGAGCACTTGCCCGCGTGAGGCAAAGGTCCCGATTTCGAGTCTCGGTCGGGCACACAGTTTTAATCTGCCAGGAAGTTTCATATCAGCGCACACTCCGCTGCAGAGTGAAAATCTTATTCTGGAAACATCCCCCAGGCTGTGGCTAAGCCATGTCTCCGCAATATCCTTTCTTTCAGGAGTGCTAGTTCTGCAAGGTTCGCAGGAGAGCTTCTGTAAAGTTTGGAAGGTAGGAGACGAGGTACTGGCAGAAGTAAAGCTGTGAGTACCGGGCGTGAGTCGTGCTTCGGTAGCTCAGATGGTAGAGCACTTGCCCGCGTGAGGCAAAGGTCCCGAGTTCGAGTCTCGGTCGGGCACACAGTTTTAATCTGCCAGGAAGTTTCATATCAGCGCACACTCCGCTGCAGAGTGAAAATCTCATTCTGGAAACATCCCCCAGGCTGTGGCTAAGCCATGTCTCCGCAATATCCTTTCTTTCAGGAGTGCTAGTTCTGCAAGGTTCGCAGGAGAGCTTCTGTAAAGTTTGGAAGGTAGGAGACGAGGTACTGGCAGAAGTAAAGCTGTGAGTACCGGGCGTGAGTCGTGCTTCGGTAGCTCAGATGGTAGAGCACTTGCCCGCGGGAGGCAAAGGTCCCGAGTTTGAGCTCGGTCGGGCACACAGTTTTAATCTGCCAGGAAGTTTCATACATAAATGCATATTTACAAAATTAAAAGCTCAAAGCGTCTCAACTTTCGGTATTTACTTTTAATAAGTACCTTTATAATAAATTAGATATTTTTGTGCTATAAATTAATGCAGTTTCTTAAATTTAATCATAATCGATAGGAAGAAAAGAAATGAAAACATGAATACTATGAAAAGCTTTTGATATTTCCCCGTACTCTTACGGAAATTAACTATCAGTTCATAAAGGTGAATGTCTTTAGGAAAATAAATAGATGAATCACAGTCAGACTTGGGACTACTTGCAGTCATTCTACTTGGTGAACTGAATGACATTCTGCAAATACAGGTAAATGAAAGTCTGTTCACAACAAAGAGAAAAAAATAGAAGGCATACGATAACAAGACCGTCAACTGAAGGCATAAAGCCTGTAAATGAGACCAAGATCATGTTATACAATTTATTTTGTAAATGTTCGTCTTGATAACATAAATTGTACACTTCACAATTATCGGTTTCGGCTATTGCCATCTTCAGATGATAAAAATATTATTTTGTAGACATCAGCGTCAAAATCTGTATATATCTCGGTACATATAGATATCAACGTCAAAATCTATATATATCCAGGTACACAATAAGTGCTGGGCCAGCCTACTCCTATCCTGGCTGTACTTTTTTGCGGTGTACCCCGGTTCTTCGCGGGCAATTGGTGTTATTCGGCGAAGCACATCGGTCTTGTCTCCTTCTGCATGAGACGATCGGACTGGCTTCACCAAGGAATTTGGCAGGGCAACGAGTCAACATCTTTTCGGGTTCCTATGTCAAGGAAAAAGCCGGTTCCGCTTCCTTACGTTCATGGTGAGAGTCGTTTGTACGCTCTCCAGAGATTCGTGTTCATTGCCTGCTGTTGGCTGTTTTTGAAGCAGCTTGGTGCCGTCATTCTGCCTGGATTTTCTAGTTGTGCTGCGCTCCCTCATTTCCCATTTAACGTGATTTTGAAAGGTTTTGCGGCATGTGCTCATTCTCTTCCGTGGGGAAGTCAGTAACGTAAGTCTAGAGCAAACGTTTCTAAGGAATATTTGGGTGCTCAATTTTAAGTAAAATGCAGACTGTTATAGTGGTGATTTAATTTTAAGAGCTAGAGGCCTGTGAGAAATTCTAAGCCACATTTTGTCTGTATGTTGGTCTTAAGAGATCTACGTTGTTTAGTGGCACTGACTTGTTTCTTGCTACCAATGGGTTTTTGTTCCCTTAGATACTGCAACAACCTTTAGGAGAAATAAATGGGATATCTTGTATGATGCTTAAATGATGCATATCCCTATTAAAATATATGTAAAACGGAGCTAAAACCAATTCCATGAGGACAGCTGAAGTTCTTGAGAACCTCTGATTTGATCATTGCATACCTCCACGTGTCGATACTTGTTTGAAGGCTTCTTCTGCATTTTTTAAGATTGTGGTGATATTCGTTTTACGCTTAAGACAGTAATAATTTTTTGTCTTTGGCCGGTAGCAATTTCGGCTTTAAGTGTGTACCTCGCTTAAACCTGTTAACCGTCACTAGCATCGCAAGGCGGGCTAACATTCAGTGATGCTTCAATCTTAAAATCAGTTATTGGATTTCTTTTAGAGTCTCGGCAAAGGCTTTGGTATTATTTAACGTACCCTCAATGCTTAAGAGAGCTTTGATTGTGTGTTTTAGTGCACTGACTATCCTCCCTCGGCTTGCTGTCGCCAGGGAGCTGTGTCGCGTGGTCTACGTCTGGGGTCTGATGTGTCGTCTACGGATTTGTGCCCTGACCTGACGTGCGACCGCTCTGTGGCAAGTTACGTAATATGTTGTTAGACTGAAACAGGCTGTCATGTACTTTAGTCGTTAACAAAAATCTGGTGTGTGCTAGCTACGAACGGAATGCATCACAAGAAAGAGTAGAAGCTTGACAACCTTCTTGATACGGCACAGTCATTTGCATGTACGTATTTGTTTGAATTTTGTCCATTTCAAGGTAGTGCTTGATGGTCAATATTTTTATTCGATAAATGGTATGTACAATATTCATGTTAGAAGATTTGGAAGGTGGAAGAGTAAGCCTAATCAGCCTGACACGATTCTTATTTTATATGTTTTCTTGTAATAAAATCTGCGTAATTAAGGACGTTAGTCTTCTGAACGTCAGCTCTGTAACAATTCACGGATATAAATCGCGTTCCCTGGTTTCTTTGGTTTAAAATATGCGTAGCTAAGGCATCTCGGCGCCTCCTTCTGGTTGTCAGTCGGAGGAAACATTTGAATGGAGGGAGTCAGTGTCGCGTTCGGCCGGGAGTCGGAATTAGTTTTGGAGCAACGTTACAGCCGAGCTATTTGTACACTTAGAAAATTTAAGGGGATAGAAATTGAGCAACTGCGTAGACTCAGTCGTCGTCTCACTGCTCTTGAGTGTTGTATTTTTAGCGCCTGAAGAACATTAGTCTGGCGCGATTAATAGCATATTTCGTGATGAACTTTTACAAACAGTAATGCAACATAACGAAGGAACTTCAACTGCACTACATCGTTGGGCTTTGGTTTCTGATAATGCTACCATTTCTGCCGAATCTACCGATGTCTCTGCTAAATTTTACGAAAACGTAACTGCACTCGCGCAGTTTCAGTTATTTAACTTTATGCGGAAAAAACAAATTTTTAATAATCTTCTGTAAGGCCATCAACTTGTTTGTCGGAATTTTTCCGTCAATATAGTATCCAGCTTAAAATCAACTTCTTCACTGTTTTGACTGTCTTATTCAATTATCTTTTCCATTTATGTCCTCAATTTTATTTAAATTGATGTGTCAACTGTGTATTTATTTGCACTCTTGCCTGGCTTAATGTGTGGTTGGTGCTTGCCTGTTAAAACCTTTCGGTAAAACAGCTGGTGCTGTTACTAGGGTAAAAGCTTAGCTGTGTTCAGTCCATCCCTCAGGCTCAGAGTGAAACTATCCACAGGCTTGATTACTCGCCCGAACCGCCGCCATTATTATGATTCGATAGGGCGTGGCAGGAAACTCGTATAGCGTCGTAACAGTCGCTCTCTACTACATATCCAGCCGTTAACTTGGCGTCGATCTCTGTTTCCATACGCTTATCGCTACGTGATAATGACCTGCCTACTTTATGTCTGGCTATTACACAAAACACGTAAATGGAACAGTTCCAAGTCCCATCACACAAATGTGTAGGGATGTCTTATGTAAGACCTTATTTAATCTCACTTCCTACACGGTTCCTTGGTTGCGTCTACGCGTGCGCTAACTAGCATGGACTTGTAACACCGGGCACCTACTGACAACCTGTCAGGAAGCGTGGCGAGAAGGAAGAAGACAGGGATTGCTGGTAGGCGTAGAACTACAACTGACGGTCAATGAAAACTGCAGGGATTAGTAAAAATGAACACAACAACATCGACGGTTTCTGTGGGTATATATACGACGCCACACGAAGAGAAAAGATGAAACACTATGGTTATGACACGTAAAATTTGAACATCACAAAATTTACTAAACAGTGTTTATAAATAATAGAGATCTATTGGACCTTGTCAGAGTGTGAATAGCAGAAGGGGCTTCTTTGGTCCGACATTCCATGCATGCTACAAAAGGAGTAAAAGTACGTAAATTTACTAAACAGTTCCCATAGACAATAGAAATCTAGTGAGGCTTGTCAGGGATGTAAATAATAGAAAGTACTTCTTTGATCTGGCATTCTAAGCATGCCCCGAGAAAAAAACCGACGTAACACTCTTTTGTTCCGCAGCAAGTTAAAATCACCTGAAAGATACTTTTATG
The DNA here is from genome assembly GCF_021461385.2 of Schistocerca piceifrons. Classification (NCBI taxonomy): domain Eukaryota; kingdom Metazoa; phylum Arthropoda; class Insecta; order Orthoptera; family Acrididae; genus Schistocerca; species Schistocerca piceifrons. Next base: position 427,270,614 of record NC_060138.1, read on the forward strand.
TAACATCACATCGGGGACGCAGGGCATAGCAGATGCGTAGAAAGGAGCACCCTTTCCAACTGAATGGAACAGCCGAATACAACAAGTATTTGTGGACACATTAGCTACAGGAATGTTTTAAACATAGTCTCAGAATCTGAATAAGTCAACTTCCTGTGAGACAATCAACTGAAAAAATCTCCAACCGTTGCGTCACTTACGCGAGTGTTTTCGCTAAGTCTCTGCGTTTGAGGGCTTTCACTCATATATTTGTTAATGTCTCTTACGGGAAAATAATCTATCTTACATCAAGCACAGGTAAATTAAACGCATATTTTTTTAAAAAAAATTGAATTATTTTTCTTAATTAGTTATTTACATCCTTACATAATCATTTCTCGTACTTCTTCCATTGAGCCTCAATCTTTATTTGGTTTAAGAGTTTAATAACTGATGATACATCGTATATTTATGCTTAAATAAAAGAACAATGCATTTTTTGTTTAAATTTATTAAAGCCCTATTTCTGTATTCTAGTCAATCTACTCCCATTACCGACAATTTTATTTCAATAAATACTGAGGTGACATGAACAGAAATCATATAGGATACCATTTTTTAAATGTTTTGTTACTTTAACTTTTACACTTGCTTTTAAAGATGTACTGCCCCATGTCAGAAGTATTTTTGCAGAAAATGAATTATCGTTGTAGATACTCTATATCGCTTTGAATTTATCCTGGCGATCACGTTTTATTCATTTATGGGATTTCTGCCATTCCCATGCTACTGAACGTTTCGATATTTTGACCAAAGACCAAGTTCATTTTCACGGGAACGCGCTATTCATAAACGTCAATGAGAACCTGACTTAAAAGCTATTTCTAGGCGTTCAATAGAAAGCAAATATTGGAACGATAATAGTGAAGACAGGCGATAACGGAGTTCAGTCAACAAGACCAAAAAGATCGATTGTTTCCGCTCGGAATTGAATGCATCAGGGGGTAGGAAAATCCAATTGTAGTTTCGGAGGGGTGTGAACTTGGTTATATTACGGGCTTGACTAGAGATAGGCTTAGCTGTGGAACTGAAGTACGAAAATATGAACTTGAATAGTGCTTCTTCATACCCTATAAATACCAAAACTACAAACTGTCACAACTTGTGAGATATAGACAGGTTCTTGTGCATCACTTTTTCTTCTACGTACTCAGTCAGTGACCTAATATTCTGACAACATATTTACCTTCCACACAAATTAACAACTGAGTAAGTGTTGAAATGATTTTCAATTTGTAAAGATCAGTTCGCCTTTCCATTGCAATGAAATTCAAGCCGTCGATAAAATCTGGCTACGTTCCTTCCTTCTTCATGTACCCCTAAGCGAATTTTGTTTCAATAAATACTGAGGTGAGCTTTGTGAGCTTTGTACCGCCAACGATACACACCTAAATATTTAGGTTTTAACTGTATGTGAAACAACCCACAGCAGTTTTCACTATGTGATCAAAAGTATACGGACACCTGTTTGTGGACAACTGTTACATGGGATAGGACCAACCTTCGCATTTATGACGGCTACTGCTCTACTCGGAACACTTTCAGCGAGATGTATAACCGTGTGTGGAGGAAGGGCCTCGCAGATGATGCCCCAGGTCAGGGTGCACTGTCTGTTGTGTAATCATCGTCGCCGAACTTTACCCTCTATTATACGGAGTATAAAATTCTGTAAAATGTGTTCATATCCTTTCGGATTTGGTATTTTCTTAAGCACAATATGGGGAACTCACCCTAACCACGAGAAACATTCTCATAACGTGACACCACCTCCGCCGTGCTTCAATGTTGCCACTACACACAGCCGCAGGGATCGCTCTCAAAACTAAACCTTTCCATCGGATTTCCACAGGGTATAGCGTGATTCATCACTGCAAATCATTAGTTACTAGTCATCCATCCAGTGGCATTGCTCTATACATCCGCTCAGACATCGTTCAGCACTGACGGCAGATGTACAGTGATAAGCCAGAACATTATGACCACCGACCTACTGTCGATATAAAACCAGGCGATATCAGCGTGCCCTGGCGAGGAATGACTGTTACTCAGGCACACGTTCGGAGCATGTACTGTACTATCAGTGAGCATGTGTGTATAGAATGGGGAAGGCGCGTGATCTATTTGAGTTTGACGGACGGCAGATTGTGACGTCCGGAGGCTCGCCACGACAAGCAGCGAACTGTGGCGAAACCATCACACTTAAAAGCTGGGCAGAGTACAAGTCCGTCTGAACACTCAGTGCACTGAACATTCCTAACGATGCGCCTCCACAGATGAAGATCGAATTATGTGCCAATGTTAACACCACGACATCGGTAATTACGATTGAGATTGGCTTGTAGTCATAGGCACTGGACAGCGGCGCATTGGCAGAGCATTGTAGTATGATGTGATGAATCCCGATACATCCTTCAAAACATCGATGGGAGTTCGCGGATCCTTAGCCTTTCAGGGCAACAGCTCCTTGACACCTATACTGCTGGACGGAGGCAAGCGGCGACTACATTATGCTCCAGGGCACATTTACGTGTGCATCGGTGGGTCCAATGGAGCTCGTGCAAGACATCATGACGCTCAAGAAGTGTCGTACACTGGTTGTAAACCAGGTACATTCCTTCATGACGATCGTGTTTCCCGATGGCAACGACATTTTTCAGCAAGATAATGTGCCAAGTCACAACGCCAGCAGCTTGATGGAGTAGTTCGAGGAACCCAGTGCAGAGTTCCAATTGATGTGTTGCCCCCCCTCCCCCCTTTCTAGTTCGCCAGATCTGAACTCGAGCAAACACATCTCTGATGTGATTGAACGTGGCGTCAAAGCTCATCGCACCACTCCCTGGGATTTACGGGAATAAGGTGACTTGTATTATGGGCAGTGGCGACAACTCGATCCAGCGACCTACCATGCCTCATTGCCTCCATGCCACGATGCGTCGCTGCAGTTATCCTCGCCATAACTGGACATGCCGGCTATTGGGTAGGTGGTCATAATGTTCTGGGTGATCAGTCTATGTAGCTTATGCGGACCTACTCGACCATCGTACCCTAATCTTTCTATGCACGGTCTCTTTGTTAGCTGGAATGACGGTAGGACAAGTGATTTCGTGCCATTTGTACAGCTAGCTAACTTCAGCAATGCTCGACTGTCCCCGTCCTTCAGTACATGACGTCCGGCTGGTCTTCTTTTAGCTGTGGTTGTTCCTTCGAGTTTCCATTTCCTACTTACATCACGAAGAGCCAAGTTAGGCAATTTTAGAAAGTTTGAAATGATTGTTGATTTATTGATCAGGTGACATCCACGGTTGAAGTCACGGAATTCTCCTGAACGACCCATTCTTCTGTTACTGATTCTCTCCTTAGGCAAAACCTCCTACATCTTGTGACGTCTAGTTGTCAATTCTACATTACTTAGGGGTGTCCACATATATTTGATGAGATATTGTATCAATCAGTTCCAAACTACGAAAATAATACACACACAAAAAAGTTTTGCATCATCTCGGTTCCGAGAGTTCAGGAACCTGTACAGAAAATTGGAACTAAGATCAGCATAAACATCATTTCCGCCCTTTGTGGTGGTCCAGATTGCTATACACACCGGTACCTCTACTCGCCAGTAGCACGTCCTCTTGCATTAATGCATGCCTGTATTCGTAGTGAAATACTATCCACAAGTTCATCAAGGAACTGTTGGTCAAGATTGTCCCACTTCTCAACGGCGATTCAGTGTAGAGCCCTCAGAGTGGTTGCCATTTCGAATAAATCCCAGGCATGTTCGATAGGTTTCATGTCTGGAGAACGTGCTGGCCACTCTAGTCGAGTGATGTCGTTATCCTGAAGGAAGTCATCCACAAGATGTGTACGATGGGGGCGCGATTTGTCGTCCATGAAGACGAATGCCTCGCCAATATGCTGCCGGGCATTCACGTTTCGTATAGCCACTACGGCGCCTTCCATGAGCATCAGCGTTGTACATCGGCCCCACATAATGTCACCCCAAAATAGAAGGAAAGCTCCTTGCTGCACTCGCTGGACAGTGTGTCTAAGGCTTTCAGCCTGACCGGGTTATCTCCAAACACGTCTCCTACAATTGTCTGGTTGAAGGCATACGCGACACTCATCGGTGAAGAGAACGTGATGCCAATCCTGAGTGGGCTATTCGTCATGTTGTTGGGCCCATTTGTACCGTACTGCATGCTGTCATGGTCGCAAAGATGGAGCTCGCCAAGGACGTCAGGAGTGAAGTTGCGTATCAGGCAGCCTATTGCGTATAGTATGAGACGTAACACGACTTCCTGTGGCTACAGAAAAAGCATTATTCAACATGGTGGCGTTGCTGTCAGGGTTCCACCGAGCCATAATCCGTAGATAGCGGTAATCCACTGCATCCCTTATGGAGTCTGAGCGAGGTATGTCATCGACAATTCCTGTCCCTCTGTGTCTCCTGCATGTCCAGACAACATTGCTTTGGTTCACTCCAAGACACCTGGAAACTTCCCCTGTTGCGAGCCCTTCCTGGCACAAAGTAACATTGCGGACGCGATCGAACCGCAGTATTGACCGTCTAGGCATGGTTGAACTACAGACAACACGAGTCGTATACCTGTTGGAATAACTGGATCTGATCGGCTGTTGGACCCCCTCCGTCTAATACACGCTAACCATGCATAGTTGTTTACATCTTTGGGCGGGTTTAGTGACATCTCTGAACAGTCAAAGGGATTATGTCTGTGATACAATATCCACAGTCAACGCCTTCTTCAGTAGTTCTGGGAACGGCGTGAGGCAAAACTTTTTTTGACGTGTATAATACATTATGTAATTGAAATGCATAATCCTTATTTTAACTTAGTTTATGCCGTGAGATGCCTTCTTGTATCCCAGGGGTGGTGGTACCGTCGGGGGTTATGCGTATTCCGTTCAAAACTGCTCCATTAGTTGAACCAGAGAAAATTTTTTGGAGTGGATGTAGTTAGAGGAACGAATTAGTATCTGAGCCAATTAAATCTCTAAGGAGTAGTTTGAATTAGAGGACGAATACATGGTTCAATCGACGGGACAACTACAAACAAGTTTCACGTGAAAAGAAAATCCGTATGCAAAACTATTGTACAACTTTGACAAGCTGCGACACTGTCGCGAATAAAACAGTGACCAGAATATACAATAAGTTTCCTTTAATTTACGTCTATGGTCACAAACATTTTGTTCACTAATTACCGGTTTCGGTTCATAATGACCATCATCAGGTCTGCAGTAAATTAGGACTTTGTTTTTATAAAACAGATTTGATGATGGTCATTGTAGACCGAAACCGGTAATCTGTTAACAAAAAGTTTGTGACCATAGACGTAAACTACAGGAAACTTATTGTACAACTGCCTGCAACGACTGTTATCATTTAGTTGCTCCCACAGACTAGTTTTACTCACAAGACGTGATTCAATATTAGTCAATCCGATATGTTAAACTATAACTGAGTGAATCGAATTTTTCATTCTATTGTTCCCATCACCATCACACAGGGTTGCTCAAGTTGCACACATTTCTTGAAGTGATACCACGATATAATACCCACATATATAATACCAGACAAAAATATGCCTTAAAGTTCAGGTAGAAAAGTAATATGATATGATTATGAGACATATTTAATGCTATTTATTAGAAATTAAACATTAGATATCGTTATATAATGTAGGTTAGGATCTCTTGTACGTCAGGGAAGCAGTAGTCATAATATGTGAATAGTAATGTAAACATCTACTATATTAATACACTCCTGGAAATGGAAAAAAGAACACATTGATACCGGTGTGTCAGACCCACCATACTTGCTCCGGACACTGCGAGAGGGCTGTACAAGCAATGATCACACGCACGGCACAGCGGACACACCAGGAACCGCGGTGTTGGCCGTCGAATGGCGCTAGCTGCGCAGCATTTGTGCACCGCCGCCGTCAGTGTCAGCCAGTTTGCCGTGGCATACGGAGCTCCATCGCAGTCTTTAACACTGGTAGCATGCCGCGACAGCGTGGACGTGAACCGTATGTGCAGTTGACGGACTTTGAGCGAGGGCGTATAGTGGGCATGCGGGAGGCCGGGTGGACGTACCGCCGAATTGCTCAACACGTGGGGCGTGAGGTCTCCACAGTACATCGATGTTGTCGCCAGTGGTCGGCGGAAGGTGCACGTGCCCGTCGACCTGGAACCGGACCGCAGCGACGCACGGATGCACGCCAAGACCGTAGGATCCTACGCAGTGCCGTAGGGGACCGCACCGCCACTTCCCAGCAAATTAGGGACACTGTTGCTCCTGGGGTATCGGCGAGGACCATTCGCAACCGTCTCCATGAAGCTGGGCTACGGTCCCGCACACCGTTAGGCCGTCTTCCGCTCACGCCCCAACATCGTGCAGCCCGCCTCCAGTGGTGTCGCGACAGGCGTGAATGGAGGGACGAATGGAGACGTGTCGTCTTCAGCAATGAGAGTCGCTTCTGCCTTGGTGCCAATGATGGTCGTATGCGTGTTTGGCGACGTGCAGGTGAGCGCCACAATCAGGACTGCATACGACCGAGGCACACAGGGCCAACACCCGGCATCATGGTGTGGGGAGCGATCTCCTACACTGGCCGTACACCACTGGTGATCGTCGAGGGGACACTGAATAGTGCACGGTACATCCAAACCGTCATCGAACCCATCGTTCTACCATTCCTAGACCGGCAAGGGAACTTGCTGTTCCAACAGGACAATGCACGTCCGCATGTATCCCGTGCCACCCAACGTGCTCTAGAAGGTGTAAGTCAACTACCCTGGCCAGCAAGATCTCCGGATCTGTCCCCCATTGAGCATGTTTGGGACTGGATGAAGCGTCGTCTCACGCGGTCTGCACGTCCAGCACGAACGCTGGTCCAACTGAGGCGCCAGGTGGAAATGGCATGGCAAGCCGTTCCACAGGACTACATCCAGCATCTCTACGATCATCTCCATGGGAGAATAGCAGCCTGCATTGCTGCGAAAGGTGGATATACACTGTACTAGTGCCGACATTCTGCATGCTCTGTTGCCTGTGTCTATGTGCCTGTGGTTCTGTCAGTGTGATCATGTGATGTATCTGACCCCAGGAATGTGTCAATAAAGTTTCCCCTTCCTGGGACAATGAATTCACGGTGTTCTTATTTCAATTTCCAGGAGTGTATTAACAAGCAGCTGGAAGGTTGCGTACTGGAGCTTACATACATATATGCGAAGCAAACAGATTTTACTATTAGAGTAGCGATGTGTTACAGTATGTAGGTCCAATAAGTAATGCGTTAGTTGCAGGAGAAAATATCGCTCAAATATTCAGTAATCTTTCATCAACAAACAGTTCAAAGAATGGCGATTCCCGGTACCAATCCCACAGTGCACATCTGGGGTGCTCTCTAGATACTTGATGCTACAGGTACTGTCCTATGAAAGAACATTATGACATTGAGGGCAGCTCCAAACGATTTCAGGTATTCGTCTCCTATGGAGTTGAGAGAAAATATTGCGTTGCTTCTATTCGGCGGTAGACACAGAAGATACGGAAGAACGCGACTTCAGAACAACGAAGGCAAGAGTTAATGTATTGGGCATCAGAACATCTGAGAGCGATGGACTATTAACTAGTCTCGACAAGAAATGGTATACAGCGGGAGCATCGATTTCGAAGTTCTTATATAACATTTAAAGCTGCTATTTTTGCTGTAGAGTAGAAGGGCCTGTAAATGAATGTGGAATACGAATGTGTACATCGCCCAATGCGATTTCTGTGTGATTCACACGACTGATAATAGAAATCTGCCAATTCGTATGACAGAAACTGTGTCAGGTTGGGTGAATGTAGCACGATTGAGGAAGAGACAGAGCTTCTTCTACACTGATGAGCTTCATTTTAAAGCCTTCTTCCACAGATCTAGTTCAAGTCAGTCATTCATCGTATATCACTGACGAAAGAGAAATTGATGAGGTATATTTGAGAGGTACTTTGTCCAGTACAGACATCCGGACGGAACAACGGCAGCCATATGATGATGCATGTTCACTGCGTTTCCTGCACGTCACTGTAATAACTACATGCGGCCTCGTCATACTACAACTCATGAGCATGCAAGCGACACAAGTTTGTTTTCCAGCAGTAAAGATTAGAACCTAAGAAAAGCGACACTGAGATTGTAAGATTGATAGTTATTCTATTACATCCGTAACATTCTTTAATGAATTCTCTATGTTTCAAATATTGGTAAGCTAATGGGTGAAATACCGTTGTTTTCTGTTTTGTGAATCGAGGACCCAAAGTAAAGTTCAGCTGTGGTTCAAAGAAAAGCTGTGGTTAGAAATCATGCAGTTAAAATACACGTATATTCATTTCCAGCACCTGTCGAACATCACAGTTTTGTAAAGGAATGATTACAAGTGATGCACAGAATTATCTGTATTTAAATAACTACTAATTATTTCTCATATATTATTTATATCTAGTATGTGTATCACGCAAATCACAGAATTTAGCACCAATCTCGGTAATGTTGATTGCATTGACTGACAAAGTGGTCACTATACTTACATTAAAAGCGTGAAAGAAGCCCGCGTTTTTTAATGATCAGTGTAGCCACTCCCTCCTGCCGTTCTTCCTGCCGCGCCAAACACTGTACTCGCCTTTATCCATTGTAAACTTGTTCTAACTTCAAAGTGAGTTATTTTCTGCAACTGCACGGTACTTCTTTCAAGCACTAACTTTTACTGCACAACTTTGTTGAGGTTTTATTGTACTCGAACATAAATCGTTCATCTATCTTGATTTTGGCGATTTTTCATTAAGTTATTAAAATCTTTGCATCTGTTTCGTGCAAACAAAATCCTGAAGAGCAATGAATGGTGCAGCAGCACTTTACGTTTGCGCCTTTACAAAAGTGAACAGTCCCCTGTACGTACAAATTACAATCAACAAACATTTTAAATGATTTTAACTAACATTCTGTGTCATTCATGAGCTATCAAATTACTCCTCATTAAATGAGCATAATATTGTTAGTGTGAAGACAAGTGTACAAAAATAGTTCTATAGTCCTAGACCGCCAGGAAGACTATTTATGCATTTTGATCTAGTTGTTTTATACGGATGTATTCTCCAAGAGTTTATCTCACTCTGAGTATTCCATAACATTAATTGTTATTTTGTTCATATAATTATTGCATGTCGAAGAACACTGCCTCTTGTTCTAACCTGTGGCTGAATTAAACCCTACACGGTATTTCACATTTTGTGATAGGTAAGTTTATAGAGCAGAACAGTCAGATTGAGATTAAAAGAGAAGCTCGGTGAGCTGTGAGCTCCTTATTCCGTTTCAGCAGCAGTTACACTGAAGCAGAAATGTTCACTTTTTAACAGTTGTGTTCTGACACGCCTTAACTCGATTGCCGGTGCTATTATTCTGACAGAGTCGTTATTATATTCCACTTCGCTTATGACTGCCAACCCTTCTACTCCTCTTATCACCCCGCAGTCACGAACATGTCCGCAACTGCAGCGAACTTCTACTGCCTGCCCCGACAACGACAGTAACAGAACTATTTGAAAGTGGTCATTTCCAGTTCATTCAGAAAATCAAGCATGCATTTCCTTATAATTTGCATCAAGTGAATACACGCAACATAATGAAACAGAGGTACAATGTGCACAATAACAATTTATTTGTACGAAGTGGCAGCCATAAACAGAAATGACCAGTTGCGGGTCGCTTATCAAATCTGTGGACCCGTCCTACAAAAATACCAAATGTACGCAACAATATTAAAGAATAAATTATAGCAATAGGCATCCATTTCTAGCCAATGGCGTATCCAATAATGTCTCCTCAGATAGCCAGCCCACTGCGCCTGCTTGGAACTGAATACGTGGACGCCAGCCCTCCTCGTAGGATAAGAAACGCTTGCAGAGCTACGTAAAGCCTAATGACGTTTATTTTCTTATCCCCGCTCTCATAACGAAATGTATCTATCCAAATATAAGACAGAAATGTGTATACTTCCAAAGGTCTAGAAAGACAACGATCATTTATATAATTTTATGAATTTTGGTAACTACAATATGTGATCAAAAGTAGCCGAACACTTAGCTGAAAATGACTTATAAGTTCGTGGCGCCCTCCATCGGTAACGCCGGATTTCAATATGGTATTGGCCCACCCTTAGCCGTGATGACAGCTTCCACTCTCGCAGGCATACGTTCCATGAGATGCTGGAAGGTTTCTTGGGGAATGGCAGCCCGTTCTTCACGGAGTGCTGCAATGAGGAGAGGTATCGATGTCGGTAGGTGAGACTTGGCACGAAGTCGGCGTTCCAAAACATCTCATAGGTATTGTATAGGATTCAGGTCAGGGCTCTGTGCAGGCCAGTCCATTACAGGGATATTATTGTCGTGTAAACACTCCGCCACAGGCCGTGCGTTATGAACGGTGCTCTAACAACACTGGGAAGCCGGAAGGTGCTTAAAACATCAGTGTAGACCTGTGCTGAGATAGTGCCACGCAGAACAACAAGGCGTCCAAATCCCCTCCATGAAAAACACGAGCCGGTCGCTGTGGCCGAGCAGTTCTAGGCGTTTCAGTCCGGAACCACGCGGCTGCCACGGTCGCAGGTTCGAATCATGCCTCGGGCATGGATGTGTGTTATGTCCTTAGGTTAGTTAGGTTTAATTAGTTCTACGTCTAGGGGACTGATGACCTCAGATGTTAAGTCCCATAGGGCTTAGAGCCATTTGAACCATTTGAAAAACACGACCACACGATAACACCACCGCCACCGAATTTTACTGTTGGTACTACACACGCTGGAAGATGACGTTCACAGGGCATTCGCCATACCTACACCCTGCCACCGGGTTGCCACATTGTGTACCCTGATTCGTCACTCCACACAGTGTTTTTCCACTGTTCAGTCGTCGAATGTTTACTCTCTTTATACCAAGCGAGTCCTCGTTTAGCACTTACCGGCGTGATTTGAGGCTTATGAGCAGCCACTCTACCACGAAATCCAAGTTTTCTCACCTCGCGTCTAACTGGCATAGTACCTGCAGTGGATCCTGAAGCAGTTTGGTTGGTTTGGATAGATGTCTGCCTATTAAACATTACGACCCTCTTCAACTGTCGGCGGTCTCTGTCAGTCAACAGGCGAGTTCGGCCAGTTCCTTTTGTGCTATACATGTCCCTTCACGTTTCCACTTCACTATCACATCGGGAACAACGGACCTTGGGATGTTTAGGAGTGTGGAAATCTCGGATACGGACGTATGACACCAGTGACACCCAATCATCTGACCACGTTCGAAGTCCGTGAGTTCTGCAGAGCGCCCATTCTGCTCTCTCACGATGGCTAATGACTACTGAGGTCGCCGTTTTGGAGTATCTGGCAGTAGGTGGCAGCACAATTAATCTAATATGAGAAACGTATGGTTTTGGGGGCATCCGGATACTTTTGATCACATAGTGTATATAGATATGTAAAGAAATCTACTACCTGTAGTCAACATAGTAGAACAGTAGCTAAGAAACTCCTTCCCGTTTAAGTTAACTTTCACTTGTTCTTCCTTGTGACACAGAAGTATTTGCGTGCATTTGGCAAATCTTGTACCATGTATTGTTCTGAATGACAACTGAAATAATTATAAGATGTTCTACAATCAGTGTAGTCACCTATAGGTTCCTTACATATTTTTACGTTGTGCCTTTTTAATTCTAGAGACATTCCGCGTCATGTTTTTTGAACATTTCGTTCTGAATAGAACCTACACTTTTTCAATACGAAATCCGAGTCAGTTTTACTACCACTAATTAAGTTGGAAACTAATACATTTCATAGTTAGTGTACTTATCAAACAATGCCACATTCCTCAGCACCCTAGGGCTGATAATCTAAGCGATTAGTAAGTGATAACCATTTCATTTTCTTTTCAGGAAGTTAAATTGGTACTCGATGGGAAAATTAATATTTTCAGAGATTTGGATATAAATAGAATAAGTCGCGCTATCGCTTCTTGCGATGTGTCGTTCCGACGGCAAACCTTTAACATCTGCACTGCATAATGTTGTGCAGATTTAATTCTTGCCGTCATTTGTATTTGCCCCGTACTGCTGGGCAAAGGATCCATTACATTCGACTCTGACAAGATCGTGTTTTCGCTTTTTGTAGATGATTTTTGTTTTAAGAATAGTAACAAAAACTCTTCTGGAACATTGTCGTGACCTTTAACCAATAAAATCAGGTAAACCTTCAGCATTTTAAAGCGGCGCCGTCTACGGTTACGCGTAGTTCTGACAGCAGATAGTTTTCCAGAACTAGCCCAAAATGCTGTGCTAAGTACAGGGTCATCACAAAGTCTTTCGATGATTACAAGTATTTATTTCCAAGGGAGTTGCCAGACACCGTCATGCAGTTTATTGGAAATGGTAGTTTCACTCAAAATGTTAGAAGCTGAAGAGATGAATTAGTATTTGTGCTACTGCCGGGACTTGAACCGTGGTCTCCTCCTTATTAGGTAGGTGTGTCAACCATTACATCAGCGTTACAGTATAGCTAACACAGCTGCGTAGACCACCGTAGTCCAATGCCCTCCCTAGCACAAACTTCAAATCACATCCTCAGCCTATTTTCCCCTTGCTTAATCGTCAGTATTGCCCATTACTTATAAACATGAGGTGCTATCAAATAACGGAAAGCTTCGGCAAATACAGAAAATTTAAGAAGGCCAAAATAGCTGAAAGGGGGACTCGAAGTTTGTGTTAGGGAAGGCATGGGACTAGGGTAGTCCATGCATTTCTATTACCTATACTGCTGCGGTGGTGTAATGGCTAATACATTTGCCCAGTAACCAGGAGACCCGTGTTCAAGCCACACAGTCTGTCTTTAGTAGCGGAGTAGCTCGGACCTGTTCACATACCGTCTGCGAAGCACTCGATGGAGAGGTACTGTTTACACTGTAGTGGCCGCGTGTTTTACTTGTTGAAACGATAGCAATGGCACATACGTTTCGAAAAGCTACGGTACAGTTTACGTTCTCTAATGAATACACATGATCAAAAGCATTCGAATCTGAACGCTTCTTAAGAGACGTGGTGCATATTAATTACAGAAAGCTCATTGGAATTCTTTTATCAGTCGTGAGCAGCACTTTTTGTGTCAAGATAGTCGACGACGAAGAATTTGACATGATTATAGCAGCCGCCAAACAAGGATTCAAGTTTTGACACTCTGACGGTCATATTAGCGATGTATTAGTGGCTCAGGCGAGTCTCGGCGTGCGCATGATTCGAATCTTTGAGCTGCCCTTCGAAGTACCTGAATCACCGATAACTGACTCATTCCATTCCTACGACAGAGTAATTAGTCATACAGCCCAACACTGAGCAAGTTTTAGCACGTATCCAGTGCTAAACGGTGTTCGTCGGGTGTGAATCACCATTACAAAACCTGCGTCTTCCTACTTAAATGCAGCCCATTATCATCAATGATGACCAACTCCGGACGTCTTTTGAATGTCACGGTGAAGGACGTTTTCGATCTGAGTGCATTCTGAGTACATGAAGAGAAGACTCATGCAACTACGCAGGAGGGACACAGGCCGCCCCCACGTCGCTACCACTGACATACGTCACAGCGCTCCGCGAGGAAGTGACGCCGAGTTTGAAGAGTATATTTGAAACAACACACAGATGACGGTTGTGCCATCAGACCATAATGATGCTGAGATGACTCCTACTCTACTCCAACCCCAGACGTTGCCGCTGATAAATCACGAGGACGACTACACAAGAAAAGACATGGAAACTGACGTGGAGAGGTTCACAGACACTGTGACAACCGTGATGTAACAGAATCCGCAGGATTCAACAGAGCTGGAGGTCGAGATCAGGGCGCTTAAAGCTCCCCGAAGCGAGGCAAGAAGCAGAGCCTCGACTATGGCGATTCGTCCCCTCCTCATACTGAGACATCTGAGGGCTCTGGCAATATGGACCTGTCTGACATGGACTGACAGCCACCAGATGTTGCTGAACAATGCATTCGGACAATGAAAAGATGTCGTGTCATTCCGACGATTAGTCCTCCCAGGCGTCTATCGACCTTTCAGCAGCAGAGGATGTTGTGCACGAACGCCACAAACCAGCACCGCCCCCAGCATAGTAGAGACAGACTTGGCTGAGCAGCACGACGATATCACCGATATGACTCCTCCCCTTGATGGAGACTGATTGCAACTGATGCCGCGGGACGACGTCAGACGTGAAACCTTCTGAAGATGTGTAACGAGACCATCGACTTTCTAGATTTTCGCCAGTTCGGTACTGAACGACGATACAGGCATACAAAACAGGGACAGTTAACGTTAATACTATTAGATCTTCTGTGAAACAATAGCGCTTCCGGGTCATGCTGTACGTCTCAAATGTGGATATACTGATGGTGAAGGATATCCTTACTACTGTGTTGGTCCGACTGGTGATCCCAGTTCGCGAACTGGCTTCTATACCTTCGGGACGGGAACTGGCGATACAGTTCATGGGATCCGTATTGTCAACATTTAGACCCACCTGGCACAGAAAACAGACGAGCACGTGCGAAATATTATTCGTATGCGATTGTGTCCTTATTTACCAGCGGCTTCGATCATTTCCTGATGGGTGGAGACTTCAGTTTGTACTGGCCCCTAAGGATCAAACTCCCCATTACAGTAACTTGAAGCGATGTACCGGGAAATGAACTTATCCGACACATGGGACAGATGGGGAAATGCGTAGGATATACATTTTTTACTAGTCACTCGGCAAGCCGACTTCATCGCATATATGTGTTGGTCTACGAAATAAGAATGTAGATGATGAACGATCAACCATATAGCTTACATTTGTACCATCTCCCTTCCACAACATGTTTGGAGAAGCCGCGGCACAAGGAAATTCAATTCGTCACTCTTAGCGGACCCCGAATGCCGTCAGCGAGACGAGGATGTATGGGTGACACGATGACGCCGTATTCCAGTGTATGCCTCGGTGCTTCACTGGTGGTTAACATGTGCTAAACCGACGTTACGAAGAGCTCTTCTACAATACTTTCTGGATATTACTAGATGGATTAGGGGCATTTTTGATTGTTATTATTATTACACGATGCTTCGTGAGTTGTCGTTTGAGGATCCGTCTCCAGAACATCATGCAGGAGTTCATCTTGTTAAGGCACGCCTTCTATCGATCACACAACATCCATTGGAAGGCATCCCGATCAGGACAAGGTGTCTAGACAACATCGCTAGAGAATGCACCGCGATGCAGCATATGTCGCGAGAACACAAATGTTCGCTGTGATCATTAGTTACAGTGCTCCCTGATTCAGAAGGACGTCAACTGATGACACAAAAGGACGTTGCGG
Organism: Schistocerca piceifrons; assembly: GCF_021461385.2. Taxonomy (NCBI): domain Eukaryota; kingdom Metazoa; phylum Arthropoda; class Insecta; order Orthoptera; family Acrididae; genus Schistocerca; species Schistocerca piceifrons. The sequence goes on from NC_060138.1 coordinate 427,286,100, forward strand.
CTGGATTTTTGGAGCATTTCCACCACCTCTTTGCCGGTGCACCGACGGACCACCGGAATGCCAACAAGACTGACTGGGATGGATAAGGCTGCACTAATGGATCCACTCACAGAATATGAAGTAATGGGGGCCTGCAAGAAATGAGTGGTACATAAATCCCCAGAGATGACGTTAAAATTTTATGGAGAATTTGTGGAAATAGTGATGCCACAATGGGCATCGATATACAATGAGCTGATGCGCAATGACCTGAGCTTGCTGCCAGATTTTATGACGGGTTCTATTCTTCCCATTCCAAAGTCGGAGGGAAGTGACAGTGCGAATCAATATCGACCGCTCACCATGCTAACGACTGCAAAATCTTTGCATGACTGCCAACGTCTCGTCATAAATTGACGATATCGCGAGCTTTCTCCACTAATTAGACATGCCTAGGGGTGCGAAACAACATTCACTCAATTTTAAGTGAATATCGTGATGTCATAGCTCTTGCAGAAACGTGTATAATGCGAGCAGCTCGGCTCATAACTGACGATAAAAATCGTAGTTTTCCTTGTCGAATGCACGATCAAGTCACTGATACCTGAATGCGAGCAGCTCAAAATCAGTGAGTGGATAGCGCACTTGACAGGGTAAACCATCGTTTTTATCGTTAGTTATGAGTCGAATACCGGTCCCACCAGTCTTCATTTCCTAGTAACGAAACTCAACCGAGGAGCAACGTGAAAGGTGATGATGGTAAATGAACTGGAAGCGGGCACAATTCACATTAACAGCTCGGTCCGACAGGGGAGTCCGTTTTCAGTGGTGCTTTTTGCGATAGCATTCGAACCGCTGATGCATGTTATGCGACGATCTCTCACTGGAACGGCATTACGTGAGATCTCATTCGTCTGCCTTGCTTGTGCAGACCTCCTGACACTCCTCCCCCGCTGCGGACATGGAGTCGGTCAGGCTGTTCAACGTCTCAATATTTACGGGGGAGAGGGGTGGGAGTAGCTGCAGATAGTGTCGTTAACATGACGAAGTCCAGAATACTATACATTGCACGAGGTCTGGAAGACGTGCCGTTACCGTTTCAGACGGTGGAAGCGCTGCAGTGCGTACGGATCACCCCTACGGGTGGTCAGCGACGATGGGTTACCGGCAGTAATTCGTTGAGAGCCTTCGACGTGGTCCAACGTGTAGTGTACACCAACATTCACCTCGCGTCATATTTAGCGCAGATCGTACCAATACCGAAGGGTGTCGCGAAACGCCTCGTGGCTGCGTTTTGGTACTACGTCAGTACTGGAATGTTATTTAAGATCAAGCATGACACGTTAACCCTACCGTGTCGGAACTGTGGCCTCAAACTTACTAACGTGCGCATCAAAGCCTTGGCACTTTATCTGCGAGCAATGGCTCGGAATTGCAATAGCGAAAACACACCATTACATCCGCTCCTATAGATGAACTTCATGCGCTGTTGTTCAAACCTCCGACAGCAGTAGGCAACATCTCACCTTCATTTGCACACGTAGCCTCATTTTTGGTCGATTATAGTTATGGTCGTCCTGAAGTACCTTCCGTAAGATCTGTCGCTACTTGGTGAGTCACCACGGCGGTAAGATCATGGAATTCCAACATCCAAACGAGGATTGGCAGTATACCTGGCTCGCAGTGTGTACGCCACTGCTGTCAACGACAGCGAGAGCTACTTAGTATATCCTCATCAACCATAAAATTGTCACACGGAACCGGTGGTACGCCATTCATATGGCTGATTCTCCCCTTTAAATAACCGCTGGACACGGAAGAACATGGTTTAGTGTGCGGCGTGGCGAGGGACGTTTCGATGCTGACACGTCGCACCACTGACATACAAGTCACGTCAGATGTGCTTTTTGTACTGGACACGTCGTCCTTTCCCAAACAGAAGACGCAAGCCGTCAACTGGATCTCTGGACGTGCAATGCAATATACGTTTTCAGGAGATGTATTGTCTGTGATGAATTTTTGAATGAACCTACAAGAAGAACATGGGCTCATACATTGTCATACGAAATACAGAACTTACTTTGTCAGCCGTCTAGGAAGCGTACTTCACGCAACATGTGGGGTGTGCCAGAACGAGACGACTCGTGGGACAGAACGTTTAAAGACGATGACGTACGCGGTTAGTGCATGTTGACACTGCATATTGAGAAGACAACTGGCCCCTTGATGTTGGCTCCACATGTGATTGCATAATATTTTCTAGTCCTACGAACGATGGTACACGGTTACAATGACACACATAATGTTCCGAAAATGATTGACACCCGGAATAGGGGTGCCGCCCCATTGGCGGGAATAATTAAGCTTATCCGGCTGGACACAAGACTTAACGATGTCTCACCGCGTGCTGCTGGCAATGTGATACAGATGATTCTTTTCTTTTGACTGCCGCCCATTACTTGTCTTTCCTTTTTGTTGTATTTAAAAAAATTAAATAAGGCAGTATAAGGAGCATACATAAAAAAAGAGTTTTCATTTTTTAATTTGTTTTACACGGACGGCTCCAGAGACAACGAACGAGTCGGCTGTGCGTAAGTACAACTTTCTATTACAAAAAGTGAAAGGAATGTCCCATCTGTGGCAGAAATTTTAACTCATTTCTTGAGCTTCTATCATTGTCGTAGATAAAGTTGAGACTCGTATGTCTCAAGCAAAATTTAACAAACTCACAAAGTTCCACATGTCTTCGCGGTTGCTTAGAAATGGTAGGTTGACTCATGGATACATCTACACATTTTACTTTGCACACCAGTTACAAGCATTTAAACAACGGATAGTGGTTCAACAATATGTGTACCGCAATACTGGGGGTTCACTATTCGCCATTTCTTAAATGAAACCTTTGCGAACAAATTGATGGGTAGATACAGCCCTACACCATGGCTACCACGTTCACCAGGCATAACTCATCTTTTTTGTGTTCAGTTGATCAGTTCCTAGTTCCGAAACTCTTAAGAGACGAACAGGGGATAATGTAAAGTCCTTGACAGAAGAGAAATTAGCAAATTGAGTATCGTCTAGACGTTATACGGGTAGCAAACGGAGCACATCATTTACTTGAGGCCATCTCTCGGCAGTATTCAATCCAAACTGGTAAAACTCTCTAATATACATTAATCGTACCGAACAACAGTAATGGAAACCTGATTATCGTCGTCGGGTAGAGTAATACATGTAAATGTGAATTCATAATCAACTACATAGACTTATTGTGTACTCTTTTTTCGTTCGGTGAGAATACATATAGTAAAATTCACTGTACCTACCAGTTAACAGTGGCATCCTAAGTTCAAAATACCCAGATTACTTTGATGAAAATGGTTCAAATGGCTCTGAGCACTATGGGACTTAACTGCTGTGGTCATCAGTCCCCTAGAACTTAGAACTACTTAAACTTAACTAATCTAAGGACATCACACACGTCCATTTCCGAGGCAGGATACGAACCTGCGACCGTAGCGGTCGCGCGGTTCCAGACTGTAGCGCCTAGAACCACTCGGCCACTCCGACCGGCTACTTTGATGACAATGCTACTGTGAGGTGCGAGTCCTCCATTCTGCCAGCATTACGACAGTACACCACTGTACCATCTCCGTTAAGGGGTACTGTCTTGCTCTTGCTAATCAAATAAGGCTTAACGGCAGCCAAAGTGCGCAGCCCGACGCCACAGTACACAAACTTCCGCGCGCATAAACAGCTGCGCCTTTCCTAAGCAGCGACACGGCTCGGGGTAGAGTAAGTGGCACTGCGTGCAGGCTGCTACGTGTGGCAGGTGGCGGCCGCTGCTCTCTGCCGTTACCGCCCAGGGAACAGCCTTCCCCGTTACCCTCACGACCGGTGGCCTTCACACCACGGTGGACTAGGACGTCATAGCTGCTGCAAACAAGGCACCCGTCTCAAACTGATACTAAAAGTCAGTCTCATACTTCATCCACAGTATCCCACCGTTGCGATTCTTAATCCTGCAAATCATATGAATTAGAATATTCAAGAATTATTCCGCTGGAGCAGCTATGAGCCAGCCTCGGGGAGGAAGCGTTGCCTCCATGTTTTAGAAGCGACAATGACCAGCGCCAACCAAGTGGCGCCCGGCAACAAATAGGGCTACGTGCCTAGCATTTCCCCACCCCACCTTATATGGAAATGGAAGCATACTGAATATGACTAACCTCGCCCAGTGCATCACAGACTGTTCCATAAGCCACCATGTGACGCCATGTTGTTGTTGTGGTCCTGAAACTGGTTTGATGCAACTCTCCATGCTACTCTATCCTGTGCAAGCTTCTTCATCTCCCAGTACTTACTGCAACCTACATCCTTCTGAATCTGCTTAATGTATTCATCTATTGGTCTCCCTCTTCGATTTTTACCCTCCACGCTGCCCTCCAATGCTAAATTTGTGACCCCTTGATGACTCAGAAGATGTCCTACCAACAGGTCCCTCCTTCTTCTCAAGTTGTGCCACAAACTCCTCTTCTCCCCAGTTCTATTCTATACCTCCTCATTAGTTATGTGATCTACCCATCTAATCTTCAGCGTTCTTTTGTAGCACCCCATTTCCAAAGCTTCTATTGTCTTCTTGTCCAAACTATTTATCATCCATGTTTCACTTCCATACATGGCTACACTCCATACAAATACTTTCAGAAACGGCTTCCTGACACTTAAATCTATATTCGATGTTAACAAATTTCTCTTCTTCAGAAACGCTTTCCTTGCCATTGCCAGTCTACATTTTATATCCTCTCTACTTCGACCATCATCAGTTATTTTGCTCCCCAAATAGCAAAACTCCTTTACTACTTTAAGTGTCTCATTTCCTAATCTAATTCCCTCAGCATCACCCGACTAGGGGATACGGAATCACCTATCCCCGCAATGTTAATATATGCCTACTATAGGGAACATTTTCTCACAAACTACTGGAGACAGAGAGGTAAAAATTTTACTTTATGTGCATTCATATGTTACAACAATACTGAAACAACAGTTTATTGTCAAAGTATTTTCTTACAGAGATATTGTACATTTATTTTTAAGTAAATTTTTTCCATCGCTTTTTACTAGACTATCACCCCTAAGTCTTTTGTAAATCAAGTAATTAAAAAATCGTTGTTTCAGTATGTAATAGGGACCTATGTCACTACGTCATAAAAATTTCAGACTTCTAGGTTGACCAGTACCTGAGATAATGTTCCTAGATGAAGTAAAAAGTAAACTTACGGGAAACGGAGAAAGAAGATTAAAACATTCCTGATCCGTAGCTAATACCCCCTTCACAGTCTTCATAATCATCTTCAAGTCTTCTTTTGGCACCCCTCTGCACCTGTCTTGCTTTTTTCACTAATGTCTTGATTATATTATCAGCATGCCTTAGTCTGTGCTGATCTAAAAAGAACATAGCACGTACCGTACGGGAACCAACACACATACCCAACTTTTGAAGGACCTGGCATTTAGTTATATTTCCAAGATTGAAGGTTGCCACAGCATCATACACACCAAAATGTAGTGTATTAATTCCGACAAACACTGTTTTTGGGAGACGATGCCATATCACACTATTCAAGCACTCGTTGGGGTTCTGCGTTTTTCCGTGAAGACATTTCATCAGAAGACTTCTGTCAGCCAGATCTCTGAAAATGGGCTTTATTTCTGCCATGATGGCTGATGGTAGACTGTGGTGGTGAATGTATTTCTCTCCTGTTGTTAGTCCCCTATTGTATTTACACCAGCTGTTTTCACCTTTGGGGCACAAACCATGTTGTGGATGCTCATCCGTGGATGCGGTGTGGAAATATAAAGCCCATATAGCTCTCCTCATTTCTTCAAGATTGCCTGTATTTTGCCTGATTGCAAGGCCATAGCAGTTCTGAATGTGGTCTATTATGGAATCAGTCAATCTTCCTCTGCCATCCAAGGTTTTCCCATCATCTAGTTTTTTCCCTTTCATAACTGATTTTAACCTTCTCAGCCTGGCACCCATTCTCTTCTGCACATGTCCTATACATTCAAGTTTGCTTATATTTACACTGTTCCCATATGGTTTGCTTTCCAAAACTTCTTTGAATGCTTTAGAGTCACCATCTCCCAGATATTTGACATAGCGAACATTATACCACTGTGAAGAGCGATGAAAAATTTTCTTCACCCCAGCAACCTCCATGGCACCACTACTACCATAATAATTAGCAATACAGTCATCACTGTGTTCATTTTTCAGCCTGCCTGTGCACCTACAGTATTTAGACATTATTGCAACATCAATAACCTTGCCAGTATCAACACTAGTTGCTGTTACAACACCATTGTTGGAGGTGTGGCCCCTTTTCTGCCACGTGCCATCAAACGCCACTGTGAGGTCACGACTGCCGTCATTTTCTTCCACTGCTTCTTCCACAGCAACCTGCATTGACTTCTGTGCTACATCTTCAACTGCAGATCCTAGTACATAATTGTAAGCTTCAAACTTTGAAGGTGCACTTGGAAGATTTAGAACACCACATAGCATATCACCAGCTGCTTTGCCCTTACCAATTGCTCGCAATCCATAAACTAACCTAATATTTACACTATAAAGTTCAGTTTTCTTGTATCCATTATTTACAGTTACTGAAACCGAACTTGGAAACTTACAGCTGTATTTACAAATACTGCATATTAAATTAAACTGGGCAGCCAGGCCAACATGGGATTCTACTTTCAGAGAAACGTTTCCATGACATTTTTTGCAGCACAAACTGTTTTCAAGAGCTTCACACAATATATTCGTATCAATGAGTTCAAAAACTTCATTCCCTCTATCAAGTAAATTATATTTCTCTTCCAAATCTCTTAGTTTTTTATGAGAAGCACTGTTTTCATTTGGTGTAAGTTCGTTCGGCAAATCAGTAATAAGTGGATTCACATTTTCCAACAGTGATGATGATGAACTGCTTTGCTTTGCTAATGAATCATTATTTCTTTTCTTTTGCCAGTTCACACGCTTTTTAAATACTTTTGCTTTAGCTCTAGGCATTTTCACTGCGAAAAATGAAGCACTAAATACGAAATAACTCAACAACAACTACTTTCTTATATCACACTGTTTACAAAACAGTCCCGCCACAAAGTCAAAGAGTAACTTGAGGAAACCAGAGAGAAACATTTTCGGGCAACTAGTGTATAAATAGTCGCTGGAAACCGGGATATTTGAATTCATGTCACTTTAAAGGTACTGCCAAAAAGTTCATGGTCAGCCACGAGAGACGTGTATAACTAAAGCGCAATACCCGATCTCACAAATATATAAAAATAAAATAGTTATAATTGTAGTAGAGCTATGTATGATACGTCATTTTAAAGAGGAAACATGGCAGAATATAATACGCCAATAAAAAAAAATTCGATTTTTTAACCCAAAATCCGATTCCGTATCCCCTTAATTCGACTACATTCCACTATCTTTGTTTTGATTTTTCTGTTGTTCATCTTATATCCTCCTTCCAAGACGCCATACGAGCCGTGTAAATAAGGTCTCATGAGGACCCAGCAGGTAGCAGACATCCACCGTGTATAGCGACGCAGAGTCTGTGTCGTGCTGCTCCAGACACGGGACATTGAACTATTCCCTAGCCTCGGCTCCGTGGTACATATGGAGATCGATTCAACAGATGGGAATCTGACTGATAGTGGGAATAAGTAGTAGTGCCAGTAGGACTCCTCAATTTTCAGGCGAGAATGATTTATACCCTAGTTCCGTAACCGATCCTCACCTGATACTGACTGCAGCTTCCGACAACACGGCATAACTGTAAGTTCTTCGTGATCGCGTGTAGCTGTTTCCTAGTCAAGGCTAATAATAGAGTTCATGTCGGCGGTTGGTGTATTGCTGTGTCCTTTGATGTTCGTGATAATCACAGATCACGAAGGCTAAGTCGCGCTAAACCGTAAATGTTATACTTTTCTTTCACATATAATAACTGCTCCGTTGCCTGGCTAAACCGTAAATGTTATTTTACTTCAGTTCGAAATTCTTACTAGTACGTCAAATCGATATGGAAAACTTTTAAAACTTCAGATCGGTTTGAAACAATCTAATAGCGTTCAATAGGCTTACTACTATTGCGAAGTCTACAAGAGAAACTGAATTAACTTCTCCATTGCAGTGTTACATTGTAGTTGCAGCGAACTTACAGCTCGATACGCCTACAGCTCTCTTCTTGGATGAATGTTATCTCTGATTTATTTATGGTCTGTGCTTTAACCTTCGTAAGGAATATATTTTGAATTATTTATTTAAAGTTTCAGGCTTCGTATCATCTGATAGTCTTTCATTGAGTTCTTTCTTTTTAATAAACGTTATTAGTTACATAGTATTCCTACTAGTAACTTGCAATAGTGTTAATATTGTTGTCAGTAGCTCTAGCCAATGTCAGGATAACTAATTTTGCTATTTACTTTACTACCAAAGGGCTTTCAATAGGTGTTCCATATTTGAGGTGTTACACAATGCGATACCGCCTCGAACTGCGCAGGTGGAGGAGTTCATGGAACTAGAGGATATTCGTCGTATGGGCTGGCTGCCCGTTTCCCAGCATTAAATCCGAACGATTACGTGTGGTATGCGTTGTGGAGACGTATTGCAGCAAGTCCACGTGCACCAGTGACCATCCAGCAGTTGCCAGTATCCTTACCAACGTTGTGATCGGCATGGCAGCACATTGCAGGGCATGATTTGCCAGCCATTGTGATCACACAAGCTATTGAGAACCATGTTACGCCTTTTAATGTACAGAGGACTATTATGAATCGCGAGGATGACTTCAGTGTATTTATTGTCTAATGTACCTTCTTCCATCTCATCGCAAATTTCCTTCAGTTACCTTCTGTACTGTACTGCAGTAGTTCTTCCTGTGTGTGGTCCAAGATTCATCGAACTACGTTACTTGGCAGTGGCGCACCATGCGGATATCATTTTGTCCTTTACTATTGCACACCATTGTATTTAAAGCAGGTATATCTTTATATGTAATAAAGACAATGTACAGAAGACACGATTTTAGAATCAGAACGCCATTGGGGAGCACTGAGTACTTCGAAATAAGTCAAGGACTTAAAAAAGAAGTATTCTATCTCCTGCACTTTTTAATGTTGTGATGGAGGGAATGAATAGGGCAGTTAAAGATATAGTAACAGAAAAAGACTAAAAGATGATTTTTGCCGATGATATGGTAATATGGGGCCATTAAGAGGTAGGTGTACATTTACAACTTCATGCGTTGGGCTAGCACTTGGATCGGTGACCATCCGGTCTGCCGATCGGTGACCATCCGGTCTGCCGCGGTTGGCAAGCGGCGTGCCCTTGTGAGGCAAACTGAGAAGCTACTTGATTGAGAAGTAGCGGCTCCGGTCTCGTAAACGGCCGGCAGAGCGGTATGATGACCACATGCCCCTCCATTACCGCAACCAGCGACGCCTGTGGGCTGAGGATGACACGGCGGCTGGTCGGTACCGTTGGGCTTTTCAAGGCCTGTTCGGATGGTGTTTAGTTTAGTTTATTAATTGTAATCTGTTGGTATTTAGGTGAATATACAATTATTAAGTTTGTGTGATTTATAGTGTAACCGAAATTTATCGTAATTTGTAGCATTCGTGTGGAGGACCTCCCACAATTGATGTAGCATTCTCAACACCGGCGGTTTTGAGATTCCCGATTCTCGCGCAATTTGTCTGCTCCTGATGTGAGGATTAGCCGCGACAACAGCTAAAACTGCTACTTGGGCATCAGCATTTGTTGCAGGTCGTGGTTGACGTTTCACATGTAGCTGAACACTTTCTGTTTCCTTAAATAATGTAACTATCCGACGAACGGTCCGGAAACTTGGATGATGTCGTCCAGGACACCGAGCAGCATACATATCACACGCCCGTTGGGCATTTTGATCACAATAGCCATACATCAACACGATATCGACCTTTTCCGCAATAGGTAAACGGTCCATTTTAACACGGGTAATGTATCACGAAGTAAATACCGTCCGCACTGGCGGAATGTTACGTGATACCACGTACTTATACCTTTGTGACTGTTCAAAAAATGTTCAAATGTGTGTGAAATCTTATGGGACTTAACTGCTAAGGTCATGAGTCCATAAGCTTACACACTACTTAACCTAAATTATCCTAAGGACAAACACACACACCGATGCCCGAGTGAGGCCTCGAACCTCCGCCGGGACCAGCCGCACAGTCCATGACTGTAGCGCCTCAAACCGCTCGGGTAATCCCGGGTGGCGTTTGTGACTGTTACAGCGCCATCTATCACAAAGCGAAGAAAGCGGTCCAACTAAAACATTCATATTTCTTTACGTACTACACGAATATGTAATAAAAAATGGGGGGGTTCCTATTTTAAAAAACGCGGTTGATATCCGTTTGACCTATGGCAGCGCTATCTAGTGGGCCAACCATAGCGGCATCTGGTTTCCCCCTTCAAGCTAGACGAGTTTCGTTCTTTGTAGTTTTTTCGTTTGACGCTTATTTCGTGAGATATTTGGATCGGTCGCTATCAAAGGACCACCCTGTGTATCAGAAGCCATCAAAAAGCTTCCGTCCAAGGGCTCCGGTACTGCGTATGTACGAACCCAGCGCGAGTCTGATGCGGGTATACAAGTACAGACACAGAGGGAAGGGATCAGTGTGGCCTTTGAAGGGGAACTTTTTGATCTTGCCTAAAGTGTAAAGAAGAAGAAGAAAAAGAAGGAAGAAGTTTAAATGTTGCGGTCTTATTGAATCATGTCTTGTTATTAAGGTTGATATTTTTGCTATTCAGTCGAAGAATAGAACATCACTGATCTAACCTTTAGTCAGTAGTGCATCCATAAACAATGGCTAGTGCTGAGCACATAGCAACTCTTCACACCAAAAGTATATACGTGCAATGGACAGCTGAGCGAATATTCCTCTTTTTGGCAAGTGATATCTCGATGTTTGAATACTTTTATGTTATCATTGATTCGAATTGGTTATGTTCTGCTGCTTGGAGACCATTTTCAGCCTTTCATCGACTTCATATTCCCCAACATTTGAAGCCTTTCATCGACTACATGTTCCCAAACAACTATAGAATTTTTATGGATTACAATGCGCCAGCCAGCCGGAGTGGCCGAGTGGTTTTAGGAGCTACAGTCTGGAACCGCGCGACCGCTACGGTCTCAGGTTCGTCCTGCCTCGGGCATGGATGTGTGTGATGTCCTTAGGTTAGTTAGGTTTAAGTAGTTCTAAGTTGTAGGGGACTGTTGACCTCAGAAGTAAGTCCCATAGTGCTGAGAGCCATTTGAACAATGCGCCATCTCACCGGGACACAATTGTTCGCGACTGGTTTAGTCAGTAGTGCATCCCTAAACAAGGGAAGAATCACTACGTCACTTCTGGCGAGCAAGGCAATGGGGAAGGGCAACTGTTCTCTTTCAAATTTTTCAAAATTGGAAATTTGGTCCTTTACCGTACGGACGTGCTGTGGTATTTTCCGGTGGGAACGGAGGCGGAGACGCGGCGGAAGCGTCGACGCGACGCAGACAGAAGTGCGGCGCGCACCAGAGCAGCGGGGCCACTTGGGCGGCGGAGTGGTGCGGGCAGCGGCAGTTAGCGGCAGGCGCGACGCTAATCAAGAGCGCGTCCCGGCGCGGTGCGCTGCCGCGCCGCCTGTAATTTGCGACGCGCCGGCGGGGACGGCACGGTTAATCCGGCGGCCGGGAAATTACCATTGTCAGACAGGTGCGGGCCTCCTTGCCGCTTATCGATCGCTCTTCTGCGGGGGCGCTATCTCGGGGCCTGTCATTCCGCCATCCCTACCGCCCCCACCTGCTATTAGGAGCAGTTGCGCTCCCAGTGCAGGGTTCCCCAGCGACCGCCCATTATCCCTGAAGTATCTGTCCATTTCGCACCTGAGATAGCTGCACCTCTCGTCCATCGTGTTTCGCTGTCCTTTAGTACGAGTAGGAATGAGAAAGTCTTGGTTATCACCTCGAAAAAATCAAGGATTTACCATGAAACTATATGATGGAGGTAGCCCATCTCTACATTTTCATCCTTTAAAGACGTATTTCCTACAACGAGGCATAGCTTGCCAGAGACCTCGATAGTAGAAGCCTGCAACTTGATTGTTGAGGAAAAGTTCCACCTTGAAAATGACCTCGTCGTCATTCCACCAATGCCAGCCGTGCATTGGTTATATACCGATACTGCCCAGGTCCGGGCACCGTCTCGAGTATACTTATGGTGTCCTCAACGAATGTGGCGAAAAGAGTGGAAGAAAATCTTAACGCCTAACTTTATTGATATTTACGTCGGCAAGAGCGTGAACAGAACACCTATTTGGCGGAACGGACACAACAAAGAATGATGATAATATGGGGGACCGGAATCTATATTTTCGTAAAATAGTTCTATGAGCTCTGATTATTTAACAGCATGCGACTCACCGCCTTGTTAATATAGCATTGCGTGAAGCGCTTTTAGAATCTGTTGCAAAATGATGTCTACGTGAAGCATCACGGAGACAAAAATGTAGACGTAATCTCAGGGATTATTTTTCGTGTATCACATCATTGCACCCGTACCATGTTTCTATGCACCAGGAATTGCATGGCGACGACTTTGAACGTCGTGTATAGTTCTGCCACTTGGCACAAGAGAAATTACGGGACGATGACTGATTTTTTGTACGCACTGTATTTAGCTACGAAGCGTCATTCACCAACAGCGGTAACGTAAACTGGCATAACATGCACTATTAGGCAACGGGAAATCCACGATCGCTGTGACAAGTGGAACATCAGCGACCTTGGCGAGTTAATGTATGGTGCGGCATTATGGGGGGAAGGATAATTGGCCCCCATTTTATCGATGTCAGTCTAACTGGTCCAATGTATGCTGATTTCCTACGTAATGTTCTACCGATGTTACTACAAGATGTTTCAGTGCATGACAGAATGCGATGTACTTCTAACGTGATGGTTGTCCGGCACATAGCTCGCGTGCGGTTGAAGTGGTATTCAATAGCACATTTCATGACAGGTGGATTGGTTGTCTAAGCAACATACTATGGCCCCCACGTTCACCGGATCTGACGTCCCCGGATTTCTTTCTGTGGGAAAAGTTGAAGGATATTTGCTATCGTAATCCACAGACAACGCCTGACAACATGCGTCAGCGCATTGTCAACGCATGTGCGAACATTATGGAAGGCGAACTACTCGCTGTTGAGAGGAATGTCGTTACACGTATTGCCAAATGGATTGGGGTTGACGGACAACATTTTGAGCAGATACTTCCTGGCAGATTAAAACTGTGTGCCAGACCGAGACTCGAACTCGGGACCTTTGCCTTTCGCGGACGAGTGCTCCATTTGACCTATGGCAGAGCCATCTAGCGGGCCAACCATAGCGCCATATGGTTTCCCCCTTCAAGCTAGACAAGTTCCGTTCTTTGTAGTTTTTTCGTTTGACGCTTATTTTGTGAGATATTTGGCCCGGTCAAGATCAACTGCCTGTATAAATTGAGCTCCTCCACTTTGTTCTTTGTGTTCGTACGGGTTAATCTCAGGAACTACTATAGGGATTTTGATACTATTTTCAGTAACAGCCGGCCGATGTGGCCGAGCGGTTCTAGGCGCTTCATTAACAAATAGACTAATTCAGGACGAAGCTTTGAGTACTTAATTTACATTATTTCGCACACTCTGCCTGAACTGTGACGAATTATAGTGTCTCGCTGCTATGAAATCGATGCCATTGCCGTCTAGCAGTACCGATGTTACGTGGCAGAGGGAGCATGGCAAAAATGTTGCGTGGTGAAAGACGCTTTGTGGCGATGTTGCCTGGAAGAGTGCGCTCCATAGCAGTGTTACGTGGTAGAGGGTGTTTCGTACCCTGTAGCGTAGTGGAAGTTGTTCCGTACCGATGTTGCGTGGTAGAGGATGCCTCGTACTGGTTTGAAGGACAGAGGTTGCGTTGTATCAGTGTTGTGCGGCAGGGGGTGAATCCTAGCGACGTCACATGACAGAGGGTGCTTCATACCGATGTTACGTTGGGAAACGTGGAAGGTCATACAGTAAATATAGCTCAAGCTGTATTGTCGGTGCATTCGGCCGGCCAGCAAGTGGCCATAGATCAGGCCGAACGGCCGTTGCAGTAGGCCGTGGAAGCTTGCATCTGACATCACTGCCACGAGATTTCACTCCAGACTCCAACTAAATCTTGAACAGGTAACATTCGTGCTCCCTGAGAACTTTCTAGGTGTGTGCTTTTTAAGGTGTTTCAGTTATGTGGTAGTGATGCTATTCATTTAGCTAAATTGTTGTCTAATTGTAACTGTAATTCTTCGTAGTGGTCTACAAACAAATTAAGGCTACGCCGGACAAGTCGTCCAGCCATACGTAGATACTTAATGCTACCGTGCGATACCAGGGCCGGTCACTAGTTCCAAATAAAACATCGTCTCTAAACACCAAAGCATTATAATATTTATTGTTCATTCATGTCGATGTTTGGGTATTATGTATCGAACAACACGTCCCGTATATTGCAGCCCTGGCCTTGTTGGTGCGCGAGTCGTGTAGAAATTTCCATAACTGTTTTTTGATGAATGTCAATTCGTTGATACAGCGTTACATTTTAGCCTTTAATGACGAAGTGGTAATGAAGCTGTTGGTGTGAACTCGAGACTTCATAAAACTCAACAGAAAAAAGTCTACTGGTGACCATTGAATTTAAATCGTAAGACCGTAGCAGCCAATTCTAGTCAAGAAAACTGGAGGTGACACGACCACGAAAGCATCTGGCAAATCCGTCAGTGTGTCCCGGACGGTACGGCAGCTGGCACTGTCTTGATGATCCCACATGTCTTCAAGAGCAATATCGTCCAACTGAGGCAAAAAGGCATGGGTTATCAGAGTACGATGGCATTCGCCATTCACCTTCAATATTTATTCCAGACCACAACGCACACCAAAGAGTGACATGCTAAGCATGTGTTTGTTTTCTCATCAATCACTAACCGGTTTTCTGAGCCTAAATTGCGACAGTTGCGCTGTTAACGAATCCATCGAGATGTGTGGGACGACATGTTCAGTAAATGGCAGCAATGGCTTTGGTGGCGCGTGAGTGCTATTGCAATTTTCAATAACTGTGTTTTCATGAACTTCATTTCGTTGAAACAATTATTTTTCTACCACTCAGCCATTAAAGGCTGAAATTCAATCAGCCTTTAATGGCTGAGTGGTAGAAAAATAATTGTCGTAAACTCTAGACTTCAGGAAAGTCATCAGAAAAAAGTTATGTCAACAAAATAAGCATTCATTCATTTGACATCAAGGACACGTATTATCTAGCCATCTATGTATACTCATTCCTGTCTCTCTCCTACAGACCTGTCACAATAATTATTTACTTACCGAATAATGACAGTCAAGGTGGCGCGCTATTCAAAACTTGCGCTATTATTAGGGCCAGGATTTTAATGACAACTCGTATTTTTTCCTGGATATTGGAGCGTATTTTACAACAATTTATAAAAGAATCCAGGTACTGCAGTATACAAAAAGTGTTCTTAATGTGCATATAAAGTCATATCTACATCTTTCAGTAGTAGGTCGTATTTCAGCTAACTTTTGCTTAAATATGTCATATTTCGACCAACTTTAGCCAGATAGGCATTATTTATCGTATCTTTAAGGACACAAGAACAGAAGCGTGAAAATGTTGCTCGCATGACAATGTTTCAGATGATATTGTTACAAATAAATACAATTACGAGTACTACAAAGCTTTATTCATCAGAACAATAGTAGACAAGCAGCTTAGCAAACTGTTCGGTTCGCTAATGTAAGACATTCTCGAGCGGGGTCGACAAAAAACTCTGGGAGTCAACAATGGCGACTTCCGACGTAATAAACGTCTCACAAGTGATCACACTATTCGGTGTGAATACAAAATCAGTCTGGTCTTACGTGCCTAAACTAAACAACAGCATGAAGCTGCGAGGTTTTGTTCGTAATTTTGGAGTGACATTCCTCAGTACTGAAGGAGAAATATTATTTTCTGAACTATGTGAAGCTAAAGTCAGGATAGCAAAGTGCTTCCACGTGCAACATCACTATAATACCGTAAAACACAGTTGAAAAAGACAGCAGACAAACGCTGACATCTGAGCAGACACGTCCATCTTCAACCGTGCAACCATTCTGCAAGGAATTGTGAGAGAGGATGGTGTCTTGCAACAGCACAACGGAGAAGCTGAAGAATCAACGCTTCAGACAGTTCTTGAAGAAGCACACAACACATCCAGTTCCAGATCAATCTACGCTGAGAAAGAACTATTTATCCATACACTTCGATTGTGATCTCAACAAAATACGAATTAATGTTGCTGAAAAAAATCTGGGTGGGCACTATGTTGCAAAAGTTTCTGTCTGTGTTCTTAGAGTTGACCGGCCTCGATAAATGATATTCCTAACGTGTGCCGCTCTTGAGGGAGTAAACAAATCAACAATTAGCATTTTAATTGACAACTCTATGAAACTGCTGTGGCCGGATAGTGTGAGGAGAGAGAACGTTTTGCTGCTAGCAACAGATGATGCTTCATATATGGCTAAAGTAGCCACGGAATTTGACATTCTCTACCCCTGTATGGTGCACGTCGCCCGCCCGGCCAGCCGCGCGGTCTAATGCGCTGCTCTCCGTGCGGGAAGGCGTGCCTGTTCCCGGCACGAATACGCCCGACGGATTTGTGTCGAGTTCCGGTGTGCCAGCCAGCCTGTGTATGGTTTTTAAGGCAGTTTTCCATCTGCCTCGGTGAGTGCGGGCTGGTTCCCCTTATTCCGCCTCAGTTACACTATGTATGTCGCCGATTGCTGCGCAAACACTGCCTCCATGTATACATACACCATGAGTACTCTACCACGCAAACATCTGGGGTTGTCTGGTGTGAGACGTTCCCGAAGGAGGGTTCCACTTCAGGCCAAACCGCACAGTCACCCTGGTTCGGTGTGGGACGACGGTGGGGTGGATGGACTGCTGTGGCCTGTTGTGGGGTTGTGGATCACTGCGGACTACGGTGGGACGAACCTCTTCATTGATTCTAGGTCCCTGGTTCAGTACACACACACACTACACAATGGTGTACGTCACTTTCCTTGCACTGATCTTCGAGTTGACTAGTTGCTACCTCTGGATCACGGGGTCCCGGGTCCGATTCCCGGCTGATTTGGGGATTTTCTCTGCCCGGGGACTTAATGTTTGTGTTGTCCTCATTGTTCCATCATCATTCGTGAAAGTGGCTAGACTAGATTGTGTACAGATTGGGTATTTGTACGCGCACTGATGACAGAGCAGCTGAGCACCCCACAAACCAAACATCATTATCATCATCATCATCGAGTTGCAGTAGAGGTGCGATCAGATTACCGTGATGTGGACAAATTAATTACCTTTGGTAAGAAAATCTATGTGAAAGAATCGATGTGGGTGCAGAAATTCAGGGAACCTGTACCTTCACAGACCCTTCCCACTCAACTAGTGCATACACGACGGAGTTCTTGTCCTAATGCTGCCTAGTATCACTGCACCAACTGGATCAAAACTAAGATATCTTTTGTGACCTTGACTGTAATGAATCAGTTGCTATCAAAACTGTGTGGAAGAGCTTTTTACAAATAGCTTGTCTGCAAACCTGGCATAAATCAACACCAGTTTTTCAGTGGTATTAAAAACCATCACGAAACTGGAACATCCCGGTACTCAACTTTCTGACACCTTAGATAGCGTGCAACATAAATAGAACGTCGAGCTAGTAGTCGTGTCGCTGACGAAGTAAAAAAATGGCAACGTACATTTCGCTTTTTTTGCCGCTTTCTCCGCCCTTGGACATATAAAAGTTGTATCGGTTAATTGCCGTCTTTACTATATTGAAAGTCTAATTCAGACCAGACGAGTTTCGCTTTATTTTAGAGCATCTTCAGTGGTCACAGTAACAAAATAGTTTATTCTCTTGCAATTTCGTTTGCTTTTACCATTAAGTCCGCATACTTTACTCATTACTATGAAGAAAAGAATAAATAAATAAATAAAAATAATTAAACAAAAAAGAAGTTGATTAATTAAAATTAATACATGGAATAAAAATTTAAAAATTCTCTCTCTCTCTCTCTCTCTCTCTCTCTCTCTCTCTCTCTCTCTCTCTCACACACACACACACACACACACACACACACACACACACGCACACACACACAAAAGTTCTCTCTCTGTCTCTCTTATTCTCTCTTCCTAGCCGGAAAGTATAAACACTAACAGATTGATAGCAGACGCCTCGACCACTATAAAACAAACAAAACGCGAACCCATCCCACAGTAACGAAGCAAAGCACGCAAACTGACGAGAGGACAATGCACAAAAGTGTAAATGTGTTAATTGACGTGAAAGTGACGTGTGGAAATGCGAATACTCAACACATACAAGTGGAAGAAAGAACGGAAAACAATCAGTAACGAAAAGAATAGAAACTGTTTATACTAATAAGTAAAGCATACGAATTGTTGACGATCAAAACAACCGTAATTTTAAGAGATAACATATTGTAACAGTGATCGCTGAAGATGCTTCAAAATAAAGCGAAACGCGTCTGGTCCGAATGAGACTTTTACTTCAGTTGCAGAAAGGAGACAATTAACCCATAGAACCTGAAATTGCAAAGCATGCTCCAGCGAAATCCTGAGTATTCTATAAAGTTCAAAGTTCGTGATAATATATGGGAATAACACAACAGTTGAGACACGCTCCTGTGACGTCTGTGATGTGGAGAGAAGCTTTTACATGTACAAAAATACCCTCAGCGATAACCGTCCGTGTTTGAAAATGGAAAACATGAAAACGCAGCTTGTGATCCAGTGAAACTTGGCAGAAACTGAAGATTGTCAGGACGTATCTTTGAACGCCTTAAACAAGTGATGTGTAGTTGAAAAATCATGGTTTTATTGTTTGGATAGGTTTTGTGGTTGTCGTTGTACGTCTTATTCCTTCTTTTTTCTTGTTTTTTAGACATATGCAGCATTTCAAAAGTAAATGCTGGTTAGTTCCAAACACTGCAAAATGTGAGTAGACTACAATACTAACAATTTGTTCAGAAGCGAGTTTTGTATTACGTGGTATATAAAAAATCAATAAGAATGTTTTTAAATACAGTTACACTATGTGATCAAAAGTATCCGGACACCTGGATGAAAATGACTTACAAGTTCGTGGCACCCTCCATAGCAAATGCTGGAATTCAATATGGTGTTAGCCCACGGTTGGCCTTGATGACAGCTTCCACTCCCGCAGGCATACGTTCAGTCAGGTGCTGGAAGGTTTCTTGGGGAATGGCAGCCCATTCTTCACCGAGTGCTGCATTGAGGAAAGGTATCAATGTCGGTCGGTGAGGTTTAAATTTTTTTTGGTTTAAATGTTTTGCGGAGGATTTGGGTTGGGTTGGGTTGTTTGGGGGAAGAGACCAAACAGCGAGGTCATCGGTCTCATCGGATTAGCAAAGAATGGGGAAGGAAGTCGGCCGTGCCCTTTCAAAGGAACCATCCTGGCATTTGCCTGAAGCGATTTAGGGAAATCACTCGGTCGGTGAGGCCTGGTACGAAGTCGACGTTCCAAAACTTCGCAAAGGTGTTCTGTAGGATTCAGATCAGAACTCTGTGCAGGCCAGTCCCTTACAGGGATGTTATTGTCGTGTAATCACTCCGCCACAGGCCGTGCATTATGAACAGGTGCTCGATCGTGTTGAAAGATGCAATCGCCATCCCCGAACTGCTGTTCAACAGTGGGAAGCAAGAAGTTGCTTAAAACATCAGTGTAGGCCTGTGCTGTGATAGTGCGACGCAAAACAACAAGGTGCACAAGCTCCCTCCATGAAAAATGCGGCCACACCGTAACGTCACCGTCTCCGAATTTTATTGTTGGCACTACACTCGCTGGCAGAGGACGTTCACCGAGCATTCGCCATACCCACAACCTGCCATCGGATCGCGACATTGTGTAGCGTGATTCGTCACTCCACACAAAGTTTTTCCACTGTTCAATCGTTCCTTACATCAAGCGTAGCGTCGTTTGGCATTTACCGGCTTATGAGCTGCAGCTCAACCACGAACTTCAGTTTTTCTCACCTCTCGCCAAACTGTCATAGTGTTAGCAGTGGATTCTGATGCAGTCTGGAATTCCTGTGTGATGGTCTGGATAGACGTCTGCCTATTACAAATTACGACCTTCTTCAACCGGTGGCGGTCTCTGTCAGTCAACAGACGAGGTCGGCCAGTACGCTTTTGTGCTGTACGCGTCCCTTCACGTTTCCACTTCACTATCACATCGTAACCAGTGGACCTAGGGATGTTGAGGAGTATATAAATCTCGCGTACAGATGGATGACACAAGTGAAACCCAATCACGTGACCACGTTCGAAGCCTGTGACTTCCGCGGAGCGCCCCGTTCTGCTGTTTCACGATGTCTAATGACTACTGAGGTCGCTGAGGTGGAGTACCTGGCAGTAGGTGGCAGTAGAAAGTACCTAATATGAAAAACGCAAGTTTTTGAGGGTGTCCGGATACTTTTGATCACATAGTGTGTATTGCGTGCCTTCCCCATTCTACACGCGGGCAGTTAGGTTACTGATACTATTTACTTTACATGCACCGTGCGTGTGTTTGACTAGCAGTCATTCCTAGCCAGGTGGTGCTCATATAGCATATATCGATAGTAAGTTGGTGGTCATAAGGCGTGTAGCTGCTTGATATGTCTAGGCTTTGTATGTCTGTAGTCTGCATTTTCTTGTGTACGTCTTCGTTACGCACTAGGTTGTATATAGTGTCCTATTTTAAAGTGTTTTGTGCTGTAATATTTGCCCTCGGTTGTTGAACAATCTACAGGTCAGGATTGTGTGTTCCGCAGTTACAACTGACTCACACGCAGTCTCAGCCGTTGCTCAGTGCCATGCGATATAAATGTGTGGTATAAGGGCCGTGGCTGGTCAGAAAGTGAAGTACTGTATTCAGCCACTAATTCTCAAAATCAATCATTCGCTCTACAGCCGATTAAAACCTTGTGTCTAACGGGACACGAACCCAGAATCTTGCCTTACACGGACTGTGCTCTTACCAAGTGAGTTCTCCACTCACAAATCCCCATCCACTTTCTTCACAGCTTTACTTTTTCCATTACCTCTCTTCACTTTTCCAGACCCCACCGAAGTTCTCCTGCATACATTGCGGCACTAAAGCACCTCGAAGAAATGATATTAAGAGAAATGACTTAGACACAGTCTAGGGGGATTGTTTCCAGTGTTCAACATTCATACTTTAGCGAAGTGTGTGCCTACTACCTTGCCTATTGGAAGGCAGTGTTCGAGGTTCGAGTTCAGATACGTCACACGGTTTTGATGTGGCATGAAGGTTCTTAAAATTTTCACAGTGTTCTTCATAGTTCAAGATCCATCCTGCCACGCTATGACTAAGCCATTTGTTCACGATATCCTTTCTTCCAAGTATGCATGAGAACACGTGTCCAAAACGAGCAAGTTCGGATTGTAGGAGAGAAATACTGCCCAAAGGCGGGTTGTGAATCATGCCTGGGCAGGTTACTCGGTAAGGGCATATTTCCTGCGAAAGGTACGTTCGAGTCCCGGTCTGGCACACAATTTTAATATGTGAGGGAGTTTCATGGTCACTAACACCTGCCACACTGGGCGCAATATGGCACGTGGAATAATCTCAGCCCGTGGTTCAAAAGTTCAATCCCAATTATTAGTACACGCTGTCTAAGAGTGATTTTTGACGGCCGATGGGCTGTAGTTCGCTTCACTGACGCGTCACAGGTATGTTGGAAATTGTTGGCTGTCCGAAGGTAGGGCGGCCTGTTTGAGCTGTTCCGAGATTTTAGTCCATTGTAGAGCTCCGATACTTCAAGCTAGAGCTCAGTAAACTGTGACTGAAATAAGGGTTTCGAAATTGGGACAAATGTGGGACGGAAACTAAATGGAACTTCATGGTTTGAGGGGGCTTGTGATGGTATTATAGTGATTAGAAAAATGAGTCGAAAGTTACAAAGAACTCAACAGTATGAACTCGCTCATCAGTAAGATGTTGCAACCGCGCTAGCCGGTTTGCGGGCACAAACCCTGTTGTGAAGCGTGTCACAAAGGCGTTTCTCATCTTCTGCGGAAAGCTGGCACGCAACTGTTGTATCTGGTTCTCGATGCCCGGGATTGGGATGGAGTTGATGTCCGAGTCGTGTTTGTTATCGATACATTCCACATCATAACATTTATCACGAATATGATTTACGGGACACGGAACTAACTACATGACAGACATCTGAGAGAGAAAGAGAGAAAGAGAGGGGCCGGTGCAATGATCTGGTTGGAAACCGATTTTCGACATCAGCATCGCATGGAAGTCAGTCATGGACTGTGGTAAAACTGGTACAGAAGACAACGAAAGCGTTTGAGATGTATTACTATAGAAGGATACTGAAAATTAGGGGGACTGGTAAGAACTAAGGAGGTCCTCTGCAGAAATGGCGTCCAGAAGAACACGAGAAAAACATTCACAGGAAGAAGAGAGAGGATGACAGAACATGTGATAAGATGTTAAATAACTAATTCCATTCTATAAAGTATAAAAACTGAAATGGAAGATAAACATTGGAGTATATCCAATAAATACTTGGCGTTCGGTACAAGTGCTACACTGAGATGAAGAAAATAGTATGAGAGAGGAATTCGCAGCGGGCTATATGTGGAATGGTGATTGAAACGACACGTAACTGTCACTTATCCAGACAAACTCTTAGGATTTTAGTGAAAAGGGAAGTCATACGTCAACCTCCGAGCTGCTCAAGAATTGGCGAAGTATGTTGTTGTTGTTGTGGTCTTCAGTCCTGTGACTGATTTGATGCAGCTCTCCATGCTAATCTATCATGTGCAAGCTTCTTCATCTCCCAGTACCTACTGCAACCTACATCCTTCTGAATCTGCTTAGTGTATTCATCTCTTGGTCTCCCTCTACGATTTTTACCCTCCACGCTGCCCTCCAATGCTAAATTTGTGATCCCTTGATGCCTCAGGACATGTCCTACCAACCGATCCCTTCTTCTAGTGAAGTTGGGCCACATACTTCTCCCCAATCCTATTCAATACCTCCTCATTGGTTACGTGATCTACCCACCTAATCTTCAACATTCTTCTGTAGCACCACATTTAGAAAGCTTCTATTCTCTTCTTGTCCAAACTATTTATTGTCCATGTTTCACTTCCATACATGGCTACACTCCATACAAATACTTTCAGAAATGACTTCCTGACACTTAAATCTATACTCCATGTTAACAAATTTCTCTTCTTCAGAAACGCTTACCTTGCCATTGCCAGTCTACCTTTTATATCCTCTCTAGTTTGACCCTCATCAGTTATTTTGCTCCCCAAATACCAAAACTCCTTTACTACTTTAAGCGTCTCATTTCCTAATCTAATTCCCCCAGCATCACCCGACTTAATCCGACTACATTCCATTATCCTCGTTTTACTTTTGTTGATGTTCATCTTATATCCTCCTTTCAAGACACTGTCCATTCCGTTCAACTGCTCTTCCAAGTCCTTTGCTGTATCTGACAGAATTACAATGTCATCGGCGAACCTCAAAGTTTTTATTTTTTCTCCCTGGATTTTAATACCTACGCCAAATTAGTCTTTTGTTTCCTTTACTGCTTGCTCAATATACAGATTGAATAACATCGGGGAGAGGCTACAATCCTGTCTCACTCCCTTCCAACCACTGCATCCCTTTCATGTCCCTCGACTCTCATAACTGCCATCTGATTTCTGTACAAATTGTAAATAGCCTTTCGCTCCCTGTATTTTACCCCTGCCACCTTTAGAATTTGAAAGAGAGTATTCCAGTCAACATTGTCGGAAGCTTTCTCTAAGTTTACAAATACTAGAAACGTAGGTTTGCCTTTCCCTAATCTTTCTTCTAAGATAAGTCGTAAGGTCAGTATTGTCTCACGTGTTCCAACATTTCTATGGAATCCTAACTGATCTTCCGCGAGGTCGGCTTCTACCAGTTTTTCCATTCGTCTGTAAATAATTCGCGTTAATATTTTGCAGCTGTGGCTTATTAAACTGATATTTCGGTAATTTTCACATCTGTCAACACCTGCTTTCTTTGAGATTGGAATTATTATATTCTTCTTGAAGTGTGAGGGTATTTCGCCTGTCTCGTACATCTTGCTCACCAGATGGTAGAGTTTTGTCAGGACTGGCTCTCCCAAGGCCGTCAGTAGTTCTAATGGAATGTTGTCTACTCCCGGGGCCTTGTTTCGACTCAGGTCTTTCAGTGCTCTGGCAAACTCTTCACGCAGTATCGTATCTCCCATTTCATCTTTATCTACATCCTCTTCCATTTCCAGAATATTGTCCTCAAGTTCATCGCCCTTGTATAGACCCTCTATAGACTCCTTCCACCTTTCTGCTTTCCCCTCTTTGCTTAGAACTGGGTTTCCATCTGAGCTCTTGATATTCATGCAAGTGGTTCTCTTTTCTCCAAAGGTCTTTTTAATTTTCCTGTAGGCTGTATCTATCTTACCTCTAATTAGATAAGCCTCTACATCCTTACATTTGTCCTCTAGCCATGCCTGCTTAGCCATTTTGCACTTCCTGTCTATCTCATTTTTGAGACGTTTGAGCGAAGTATAGCACAAAATAATCAAAATAATGTTAGAATTATCATCAGAATTATTCATCGACGCTGAACAGAGGTCGTTAATTAAAGGTGGGAAATAAATACACAGCCCGAATCGTGAGGCGAGCTCGGCGGCAACACGCTACGAGGCCGGCGGGCGCGCTCGCGTTTTCGGCCGGACTTCCGGTTCCCGCACGTCGGAAAGCGCGGCCAGTAGCGTGACGCCGGAAGTTTGCCACAGAAGTTGCGCTCAACAGAATTTCGTGCTCGGAATAGATACTACCGGCGGATCTTGATTCATATTTCAGCCACGAAAAATAGCCGACGAACGGCACGTAGGCTGGCTATTCCTCAAGAAGTTCTCCAAGCCTACTGGCCTTTGTTAAGCGATCGCCATGCACGCTACTGGCACGTGACCCCTCCCATATATTCTAGACTCTACTTACACGCCTCTGTTCTGAATTATGTGGGTTTCAAAATTGTGTTAGATCATTTAAGGGAACATAAAATTCGTGCACTCAGACGCCACACTGCGATTCCATGTGTACTATCAGTACAAAAATAGCTCTAACAAATTTTCGTCCGGTGCATATTTTTAGTAGAAAATGGACGTCACGGAAAATCAGTTTCGAAACGATGCAATCAAATGTATGGCAAGTATGTTGATCAGTGTTATTTCAATGTGTAGAGTTTTGCATAGAATACACGAGCTCTAAATCTCGATTCTAGGAGTAGGTGTAATTTTATTTTATTCGTTATTTTTGGCCTTCGTGATATCTGATTTCTTCATCGTTATACAGAAATTACAGTGATTCTTAACC
The DNA here is from genome assembly GCF_021461385.2 of Schistocerca piceifrons. Lineage (NCBI taxonomy): Eukaryota > Metazoa > Arthropoda > Insecta > Orthoptera > Acrididae > Schistocerca > Schistocerca piceifrons. The sequence goes on from NC_060138.1 coordinate 427,311,716, forward strand.
AAAACACTTTCGATTATTTATTACCAACAAAGTAATGACAGCATAATCGATACCTTTCTTATTCGTCTACCTTTGAAGAAGTATTCTGCCTTTAAACGATTAGTGTGTTCTCTTCCATGCTTTCCTGTCCGATGTCGGTACTGCCGCCCCTTTCTTCAGCTATATCTCTTCGTCTCTATTTGGCCTGTCCCTGCGTCTTTTCGTCCTAGGTAGTTCCATGCAACCATGTAAATCACATAGCCACAAGGTGCAAGTAGGGACCGGTGACCTCAGCAGTTTGGTCCCACAAGACCTTACCACAAGGTACAAGTGGACCTATTCGCATTCCTTCATCGACTACATTCAAACCCAGTATACCCCGTCACATTGGTTGGGCGATTAATACCAACAGTTAATACCACTTTCATGTCCGTTACTTTTCCTTAGGATACTACGGCACCAGGAAGTCTAGCAACGCGCTTCACAGGTAATCACCAAACTTTGTTACATTTATTCCACTGCAATGAAGAATGTTCGAGAACTGGCAGACCGCTTCCGTGCTGCTACTGGTGGCTGTGGATGCGAGATATGCTGTGGAGAGTTGATAGACTTGTGATCCGACGAGTAGCTAAAATTGTGGAGTCGGGGGGGGGGGGGGGGGGGGGGGTACGTTCGAGCATCTGTTCTGTAGACTATGTACGGGGAGCATTCAATAAGTAATGCAATTTTTTTTCTCAACTAATTTCGATTAAAAAATGGGGAATTCATTGTGAGACATCGTGGAATATTCCCACTTCAGTCCCAAACGTTTCATGAAGTCCAGATGGTTAGCGGCGTTATACGTAACTTTCGAAGTGGCTTCTGCAACGGAGGTGCGTTCAAGCAGAGAGCTCTCATTGAGTTTCTTTTGGCGGGAAACCAGAGAATCACAGATTTTCATAGGCACTTGCAGGGTGTCTACGGAGACCTGACGATGAACAAAAGCACGGTGAGTCGCTGGGCCACCGGTTGGGGTACTTAAAAGTGTGTACCCCCTGGGTTTCTCGCTTCCTGTCATATGATGGAGCTATTAATTTTTCAATTATTATTACTTTGCATGTATATTTCGGACAGCTCTGACAAATAATTTTTACATTCAACGTTAAAAAAAACTTAGTTGTATTACATGTATCAAGTAGGAAAAGCTATGCAGCATTATTTGGCATATCGAAATTAGAAAGGAGAAGAAATTACACCTAGACCCGAAATAGAATTCTCGAACTCGACTGTTGTAGAGTAGCTTTATCTTTGACTGAGGACAGGAATGCACGTCACTGGCAGTAACTTGAACATTACGTCTAGATACCCAGTCACACCGTATGTCGCGGGCAACTTATTTCGCTAGGCCGGTGTTGATTACTGTACAAAGACAATCTTGTCTTCCATCTACCGTTTTGAACAACATTCTTCGCTTTCTGCCGTGAGCGTGTCTACTTGTAAAGTACAGAAGCTTTGCGCTGTAATATTGAAGTGGACCCATCGAAGCTACATCGTCCTGGTTTCTGGTGAGATATGTGCTTGCTCGTGCTACATTTCTGCAGTTATATCTTACGTGAATTTTCAGGTTTATCTACGTGAGATATTTTGCAGTTGTATTTCATGTTAGCAACACTACTTAGCTTTTAAAATTCGCGTATTGATTAGAACACGTGCGGCGCGATGTCTAACTTCTGTCATCCGAGCATACACGTCGCTTATCCCACTTTCTTCGCACACATTAAATAGACTGAATATGGGGTTACCTTTCTGTCTTCAGTAAATGTGTGGTTCTGGAAAGACAGATGGTCCACTGAAAGTCATTTGTGTATATATTTGGTGAGATTTTGTACCCATTTTACGAAAAATATAACAATTTATATTCAGTTTTCATCAAATTTGATTTTCTACAGAATTATTTTTCACATCTCTGCTCACTATTTTGAAATCGTCACAGTGAGTCCACTTGCACCCTGTTCATGAAAGGATCACATTTAGTGCAATATATTCAAACGAGAGAGCATATGAACTGCTTACACAAGAACAGTGTTTCTTATTGTAGACGAAATTTTCAGCTCATAAGGAAAATGTTCAAATGTGTGTGAATTCCTAAGGGTCCAAACTGTTTAGGTCATCGGTCCATAGACTTACCCACTGCTTAAACTAACTTATGCTAAGAACAACACACACACCCATGCTCGAGGGAGGACTCGAACCTCCGGCAGGAGGGTCCGTGCAATCCATGCATGGCACCTCAAACCGCTCGGCCACTCTGCGCGGCGTAAATGATGTTGTAGTGGATCTTCAAAACATGTGTTTTGTAACGACGAAGAGTCATAGACGATGAAATTAAATGAGTCTTTTTCTGTTTGTTAGGTGTTGTGGAATACAGTGTCCAAGTATATTTGTATTGTTTGTATAAGGAATGATTCACCGACACTGACGGGTTTCATTAAACCAGTTGTAACGATTAGGAATTCATTTTATCAAGATTTAACTTAAATTAAATGCCGCTTTATTATTTTCACTAAAAGTAGTCGCCGGCCGCAGTGACCGAGCGGTAATAGGCGCTTCACTCTGGAACCGTGCGACCGCTACGGTCGCAGGTTCGAATCCTGCCTCGGACATAGATGTATGTGATGTCCTTAGATTAGTTACGTTTAATTAGTTCTAAGTTTTAGGGGACTGATGACCTCAGATGTTAAGTACGATAGTGCTCAGAGCCATTAGAACCATTTTGAAAAGTAGTCTGTGCAGCTGGTCCCAGCGAAGGATCGATTCCTCCCTCGGGCACCGGTGTGTGTGTTTGTCCTTAGGATAATTTAGGTTAAATAGTGTATAAGCTTAGGGACTGATGAACTTATCAGTTAAGTCTCATAAGATTTCACACACATTTGAAAATTTTTTTTAAAAGTAGTCAAATCGCGTTATTGTTCATTTTTGTGTCAGACTACATCGGATGTCCGTCATGTGATTCGTCAGGTGTATTTTCTCTAAAGTTTCTGCAGATATTTGCAATTTCGCTTTTGCGATGTTTAGCTGTACCTGTAGTCAGAACTAACAAAAATGCTCAACGTGTGTTTCATGCGACGTCCAATATCGACGGATAGCGTTGATTTGTTTGCCGTTACAAACAAAATGATGTTTGAAGGAGAATTTTATGTACCCATTGGATAGAGCGGTGCCAAGTAAGTGCAATATTCGTTTTATCGATATGTGTTAACAGCGACAGTAAAACATGATGAATAACCAATACTCCAGTAGCTTTCCAGCAGCGCTGCATGCTTGGCGATAGCACTCAGCAGGGCCCCGGGTGGCGCTGTCCGTTCCTGGATTGCTGATTATTCATCCATTTTCACTCCCCCTGTTAACACATATCGATGAAACGAATATTACTCTAATTTGGGACCACACTATCAGATGGTCACGGAAAATTTTGCTTCAAAATTCATTTTGTTTCTAATGGGAAACAAAGTGACCTTTTGTCGGTCGCATGAAAGACGTGATGAACACTAATTGTTTGGGCTGACTCCACCTACAAAATACGAAATCTAAATTCGAAATATTTCCCGAAACACTAGAGAAAATACGCCTGACAACTCTTAGGAGGAACAATCTGTATATGAGGGGAAATATTTCACTGCATTCAAACCGGGTGCATAATGGCCTGTGTACTCACAGGTTAAAGGTTGAATGTAGTGACTGCTTTCAAATACTAATCAAACATCTTCGATAATCTGTTTTGCTTATTCTGTTCCTTGCCTGCTCTTCCAAATTTTCTCTTCTGCTACTTTCCCCAGAATAAGTAGAGGTTTAACAGGAAAAATTTCTCTTCTGTTACTTTTCCCAGTAAAAGTACAGAATTAACAGGAGGAGTAATGAAACTTGTGATTGCGGCCGCGGTGGCCATGCGGTTCTAGGCACTGTAGTCCGGAACCGCGCGACTGCTACGGTCGCAGGTTCGAATCCTGCCTCTGGCATGGATGTGTGTGATGTCCTTAGGATAGTTGGGTTAAGTAATGTTTTTTAATGTGTTGGAAATCTTATGGGACTTAACTGCTCAGGTCATCAGTCCCTAAGCTTACACACTACTTAAACCTAAATTATCCTAAGGACAAACACACACACCCATGCCCGAGGGAGGACTCGAACCTCCGCCGGGACCAGCCGCATAGTCCATGACTGCATCGCCTTTAGACCGCTCGGTAGGTTTAAGTAGTTCTAAGTGTAGGGGACTGATGACCTCAAATGTTAAGTCCCATAGTGCTTAGAGCCATTTGAACAATTCAGTATCGATAACTTTGGTTGAGCTGTGGCGCTTTGGCTCAGCGCTTACTTGCCGCAGTTTTCTCTTGAAAATGAGCAGTGGCGACCTTTCGAAATATCGGTGGTTGTCGACGACTTCACCCGGCTGCTTTCACAGTCGTGTTTGGACATGCACATGACCACAGCCCAAAGCGCCTGCAAGGAATAGTGTGCCACTCACAGACATGTGAAACTTCATTAATGAGAATGTAAAATAAATGAATTAATAAATAAAACTGCTGGCCTAAATAATTCATGCGACATGTTAGAACTAAGTACAGAGTGCCCATAAAAGAATGTCTCAGTTTCAATGGTAAACTGTAACAGTTTAGCTTAGACTATTTACGACAGATCTATGTTTCCTTTTAAATGTTCAGCATATGCATCTTTAGTTATACAGCAAACATCCAACCTAAAATATAATACATCTCACACTTTGGTTAACAAGTGGCAAACCATTAGGTAGTGATAGGACGTGGACACGGTCTCTTACAGAGCTCTAAAGGAATAAATCGCATTGTCTGAGGTGAGGTGAACGTAAACGACAGCAGAAAAGAGCTCTGCCATATTCACCTTTACGATCAATCAAACGGTCGGTGACTTCGAAGTTCAACCACTGTCGTACAAAGATATGCCAATGCGGAGGAGCTCTATCTTGTTGCCGAATAAAGTTTTCAGGTTCACCTACTAATTGGGGAAAGAGTTGTCCTTGCAATGTATCCAGTTAAGCTACCCCTGTTGCGGCAGCTTCAGCGAAAAAACTGGTCCGTACACTTGACGCCCGCACACAGCGCAGAAGACTCTTAATTTTGGGCAATCTCTCTGATATTGTATAGGTTCATGAGGATATTCTGACCCCCACATACGAGCGTTACGAATATCTGCCTCCCTCCCTAGACGAACATTTGGCTTATCACTGAACATCACACTAACAAGAAAGTCATCTTCCCATTGCAGAACTCTTCACCTGCAACGTTACAACGTACATTATAGTTATCTGGCTGTAAGGCAAGCACAAACAGTAACCTATAAGGACGCTTGTGTAAACGTTTTCTTAAAAGCCTCCACACTGGTGTCGTTGGCAACTGAAGTTCAAAACATGCTTACAAGGCAGACTTCTTAGAACTACGAAGGTAAGATGCTCTGATAGGGTCAACATTCCCTTTAGGCACTTTTGGTTGTCCCGTGTTTATCCCTTACACCCACATTCGGTTGTTTCGAATGGGCTGTGCTATCGTCGGATGTTTTTGCTACATGGGAATCACAATTAACCTTAAACGAAACACACGATAACTGAAATCCCAGGAGCTTGGCTTGTGTCTTGATATACAGGGTGATTATAATTAAACTTTCAAAACGCTGTAGAAACAACACCACTGATCAGAATGACATCAAATTGCAACGAAATGTTATCCGAGAAGGGGGAAAACGTATGGCACAAGAAAAGAAGTAGTGCGAAAATTCATCAATAGCCGGCGCTGTATGTGTCAGTATACGTAAATGAATATACCTTTAATGCGCACGAGCCATTGAAATTGGTATAAACACGCCGGGTACACGGCTTTCCTGCTTTTGCGTCTGCGGCGTTCGCCATGACTGTCTCAATGCAGGATCGCGCTTTCCTTCTAAAGCTGTATTACAAGAATGATGACTGCGCACACGTTTGGAGAAGTTTCGGACGGTGGAGGCGTTATTCCGATAACTGGGTCTGGAAAAAATAATCCGGAAATTCGAAAAGACGGGTTCTTTTGGTGTGCAGCCTGGTAGAGGGATGAAATGAACTGATTCGTCATCAGTGGAAGCAGTGGTCGCAGCAATGCAGGAGGAGACGAGTGGTGGTGTGCATGGAGAATTGCCCCAACATTGGACATACCCGTGAGCACGGTGCGTAAAATTCTACGAAACATCCTTATTTGCTATCCATGTGCACGAGTTGCTTCCTGTTGACCTGCCAGCAAGAGAGACCTTTGCTTTAGAATTTCTTGCTCGCATGGAAGTGGAAATGATTGGGCATGGATGATTTTATGGACAGACGAAACCCACTTCCATCTGACAGGATAAATCAATACACAGAATTGTCGAATATGGGCAACGGAAAATCCACACGCAAATCAACCCGTAACACTTCATCCTGAAAAGGTCACTGTGTGGTGCGGGTTTATGGCACCATTTATCATAGGGCCATATTTTTTCGAAGAGACAGGTGCTTCCGAGTCTGTTACCTGTACCATCACTGGTAACCGCTGTGTCTTTTGCGCAACCACGTCATTCCAGATGTCCGTGGATGGGATCGATTTCATGCAAGATGACGTACCTCCGTACGTTGCAAATCCAACTAAACAGATGCTGAAGCACCGTTTCGGAAATGCTAGAAATATCAGCCACCATTTCCCTACGGCCTGGCCGTCCCGATCACCTGATCTTAATCCAAGTGACTTCAGGCTGTGGGGCTACGTGAAAGACATTGTGTTCAGTGCTCCGATTACAAAATTTGCACGGGTATGAATGTGTGTGATGTCCTTAAGGTATTTAGGTTTAAGTAGTTTTAAGTTCTAGGGGACTGATGACTTCAGATGTTAAGTCACGTAGTGCTCAGAGCCATTTGAACAAAGTTTGCTGCACTGAAGGCACAGCATTGCGCAACACATTCTGAACGTGGTCCCGGGAACACTTCGATGAGTTGTGGAACATGCTGTTTTTCGATTTAAACTCGTTGCAGAAAACGGTGGACAGCATATTGAAAATGTTTTGCGCCACTCACACGGAAAGTAATGGAACGATTTGATTTTGACTGATGCTTTTTATGCGGTTTTGGCCTTAGCACAATTAAAAAGCGATTGATTGATGCTTTTTCTGCGGTTTTCGGCCTCAGGACAATTAAAAACCTATGTGAGTAATGCTTTTTATGCACTGTTTGGCCCCAAGACTATTAAAAACCCTTTTTCCCATTCGATATGATATGAGCTTGTCTTGGTGGATAGGCTTACGTAACTAATATGTATTATCACACCTGTACACCCATGCACACTGAGTAGTACAGTTTGTTTAACGTCAAACGAACGCCTTAGGCATTGTTGTATGATTTGTATGTTTTTGTCATTTGTAGTCGACCACTATTAAATAGTGTTGCTTACAGCGCCATCTATTGCTGCATTTCGTAGCTATTTATTTTTCTTCAGCCATACGTTTTCCCCCTTCTCCGATAATATTCCGTTAAAATTTGACGTCATTCTGACCAGTGGTGTTATTGACACAGCGGTTTGAAAGTTTAACTTTAATTATAATCACCCAGCATTTAACGCATATTTTTAATTAGAATAGAACATGCACAAGCGCATGCATGCTCATGGCAGGAAACACTGCCCAGATCGCTGACTTCCCACATAAACTGTAAATATATCAACAATGGTACTAAGGAATTTACCAGGAATTAAAAACTGAATTGCTCCTATGAAATGAGTGTGCTGCTGTAGATTACTGGGTCATTGTCCTTTGCAGTCTGTTAAAATCTTACAGGAGACATCTGATCTCAATACGCATTACTTAAGATTAAATAGTCGACATGAAATATTTATTGCGAGGTCGCTGGTGTAATCTGCGTTTATAGACTCTGCTGGAATAGTCAGAAGCCAAGATCAGAAGGCAGTTTAATGAATACAGGAAGACGCAAAGGACCAACTACTAAGAGCGGCACTGCAAATAACAGTAGCAATAAACGAAATGGCTTGTATTATACTGCACAATGACTCCAGCAAGCCGGTAGCAGACGCGGAAATTATGCCCGCTGTTATGTATTCATAAGACTAGCAGGAATCAACACAGCGCCGCTAATGTCGACCTAATGGAAGTGATTTGACTGTAATTTCCCTCGGCTTGGAATTTCAAGTATCATTTGCTGCAGCGATTTCTAATCTGCTCAAGCTAATACCGCGAGGAAACAGTGCTAAACATATCCGTAAAGTAAATCACTTCAGTAAAAGTGGCGTCGAAGTGTAATGTTACCTTTTTGACTGCGGACAAAACAGGATACGTATTCTGTGATGGTGGTAAAAACTCTACAAAGATATGAACTTCAGACATGTTGATTTCTATATATGAAGGAAAATTTCACGAAATTTTGCTGTAGCTACTGCAAAAAATTGGTGTTAAACTAGAGTGTGTTGTTACCACAGCAGTATCTGACAAAATAACTACAGGTACACTTGCATAAACTGTATATAGTAGAAAACTGCGTATTTTAGAACAGTCATCAGTTCAATGAAAGTGAAATGAAGCGGATAGTAAAACTGACCAAATTGTGTAGTGGGATTATTTACTAAATAGACACTGAAAGATTGTAGACACTTAACATCAGATTGTGTTCATCCAAAAGATTCAGTCAAGGGCAGTACATTGTTAAAACTATAGCATAATCACTATTTCCTATATACTAAAGTGATCGGCAGTCCATCTTAACAGTAGCGCGTTCATGCTGCAGCCATTGTCTATAGTATACACTCACGTGTAAGTGAATTAGAGGCACCTCTTCAGCTGGAAAGAGACAGATGCTTGAAGACGAGTAAAAGCGTCTTTGAGAGACAGGGAACCCTGATCCTAAAAGGAAGAAACCGATGTTTGTAAGCGACAGACATAAAATATGAGACCCGCCTTTAGTGTGCTGACGTTAATAAAAATCTCAATATGCATTCTATTAATAGATATATTTATGAGCATCTTTTGCATAAGATTCTACATTCACAACAATCACTCAAGTTGGCACTGCTCAGCTACCTATCTTCGAACAATTTAGTTCGTGCCTGTTCGAACTACTGCGGTCCTCGAGAAAGAATTTTTCTCTTAGCATAGGATTGTGATTTCATCTGAATCGTGCTGGCCGAATAAAAATATGTGCAGGACCAGCATTGGAACCTGGGACCCGTACCTTTAGCCGACAGATTCTTTACCGAGATATTCTTCTTTTTGTGTGTCTGTTCTGTCTATCAGCTTCATCATCGTTTTTCTTCCGGCAGTTCTGGATTCGCAAGGTATGCAAGATAATTACTGTGAAATGCGGAAGATAAGAAATACGTACTGGCGAAAGTAAAACTGCGAGGAAGGAACATAAGACGCACTTGGTAGCTCAGTTGCCAAATCACGACTTCCCTATGCCCTAAAAAGGCAAAGAACCCAACCAGCATTGTAAGCAGACCTAAGATTTAAAGACGGTATAAACTATCAATCAGAACAGACCCCTGCGTACATTTTCTAGTTTTCTCCGTTTACTTACACCATTGCGTTGTACTAGCATATGGTAAAAGTTTACGAAAGAATAGACACTAGTTTGATCCTGTAGTCTCAGTGAATCACAACAGAAAGGAATTAAAGAGAGTGGGCACTGATTTACATCAATGGGGCAAGTTGAAAATGGACCAGGATTCTAGCAGGTCACGTGCTGACTAGGCAGATTTACTGAACACTAGGACATCCGGACACAGTTATCAACACAACAGCCCAGACTACCCTAGCACACCTCCCGCAGATGAAAATTTTCAGCTTATAGCACACACTACTGATATAGTATCTATGCTCTTTAACCTAATTACTTTCATTTCATGCGGACATGTCTGAAAGAACAGACGGTGGTCCATTGATCGTGACTTGGCCAAATAGCTCACGAAATAAGCGTCAAAGAAAAACCACAAAGAACGAAACTTGTCTAGCTTCAAGGGTGAAGCCAGATGGTGCTATGGTTGGCCCGCTAGATGGCGCTGCCATAGGTCAAACGGATATCAACTGCGTTTTTTAAAAAACAGGAACGCCCATTTTTATTACATATTCGTGTAGTACGTAAGGAAATATGAATTTTCAGTTGGACCACTTTTTTCGCTTTGTGATAGATGGCGCTGTAATAGTCACAAACGTATGGGTCACAATTTTAGTGGAACGATTGGTAACAGGTAGGGTTCTTAAATTAAAATACAGAACGTTGGTACGTTTGATCATTTGATTTCGGTAGTTCCAATGTGATACATGTACCTTTGTGAACTTATCATTTCTGAGAACGCATGCTGTTTCAGCATGATTACCTGTAAATACCACATTAATGCAATGAATGCTCAAAATGATGTTCGTCAACCTCAATGCATTTGGCAATACGTGTAACGACATTCCTCTCAACAGCGAGTAGTTCGCCTTCCGTAATGTTCACACAGGCATTGCCAATGCGCTGACACATGTTGTCAGGCGTTGTCGGTGGGTCACAATAGCAAATATCCTTCAACTTTCCCCACAGAAAGAAATCCGTGGACGTCAGATCCGGTGAACGTGCGGGGCATGGTATGGTGCTTCGACGACCAATCCACCTGTCATGAAATATGCTACTCAGTACCGCTTCAACAGCACGCGAGCTATGTGCCGGACATCCCTCATGTTGGAAGTACATCGTCATTCTGTCATGCAGTGAAACATCTTGTAGTAACATCGGTAGAACGTTACGTAGTAAATCAGCATACAATGCACCATTTAGATTGCCATCGATAAATTGGGGGCCAGTTATCCTTCCTCCCATAATGCCGCACATTACATTAACCCGCCAAGGTCGCTGATGTTCCACTTGTCGCAGCCATAGTGGATTTTCCGTTGCCCAATAGTGGATATTATTCCGGTTTACGTTACCGCCGTCGCTAAATAGAACGCGTGAAAAAAATCTGTCATCGTCCCGTAATTTCTCTTGTGCCCAGTGGCAGAACCGTACACGAAGTTCAAAGTCGTCACCATGCAATTCCTGGTGCATAGAAATAGATACAGGTGCAATCGATGTTGATGTAGCATTCTCAACACGGAAGTATTTGAGATTCCCGATTCTCGTGCAATTTGTCTGCTACTGATGCGCTGATTAGCCGCGACAGCAACTAGAACACCTACTTGGGCATCATCATTTGTTGCAAGTCGTGGTTGACGTTTCACTTGTGGCAGAACACTTCCTCTTTCCCTAAATGACGTAACTGTCCGGCGAACGGTCCGGACACTTCGATGATGTCGTCCAGGATACCAAGCTGCATACATAGCACACGCCCATTGGGCATTTTGATCACAATAGCCGTACATCAGCACGATATCGACCTTATCCGCAATTGGTGAACGGTCCATTTTAACACGGGTAATGTATTACGAAGCAAATACCGTCCGCAGTGGAGGAGTGTTACGTGATACCACGTACTTATACGTTCGTGACTAATAAGCGCCATCTATCACAAAGCGAAAAAAGTGGTCCAACTGAAACATTCATATTTCTTTACGTACTGCACGAATATGTAATAAAAATGGGGCTTCCTATTTAAAAAAACGCAATTGACATCCGTTTGACCCATGGCAGCACCATCTATCGGGCCAACCATAGCGCCATCTGGTTTCTCCCTTCAAGCTAGACGAGTTTCGTTCTTTGTAGTTTTTTCGTTTGAGGCTTATTTCGTGAGATATTTGGCCCAGTCACTATCAATGGACCACGGCACATGATAACCTCAGTGCAGATGCACACCCAGCTCGAACTCTTACAGGAATCGACGAGATGCCGTGAGTAATGAAGCCAATGAGCAGGGGCACTACATCAGTAACGTGAGGTGTAAGTTGAGAATTTTTGTCCGGCTCGAGTCGTGCTGGAGTAGCCCATGCGGATGTGGTTACCGCGGTGTCAACATGGCGTAGTGGCCAGCACATGTGTCTAGTAAACTGGAGACATGGGTTCGAATCCTGCTCTGGCGCCTGGCACAAATTTTCAACTTCTCCCATTGATATAAATCAATGACCACTAGCAGATAATGTCTTTAATTGCTTTGTGTATCGATTTGATTGCATGCCAATGAGTTTCTCCAATTTCGCGTGGCTTATAAGTACCTTGATTGCTTCGCTGGACATCAAATATTTACCCATGATCTCATGCAAAAAAATGGCTCTGAGCACTATGGGACTCAACTGCTGAAGTCATTAGTTCCCTAGAACTTAGAACTAGTTAAACCTAACTAACCTAAGGACATCACAAACAACCATGCCCGAGGCAGGATTCGAACCTGCGACCGTAGCGGTCTTGCGGTTCCAGACTGCAGCGCCTTTAACCGCACGGCCACTTCGGCCGGCAATCTCATGCAGAACCTCCCTCATGTTAAGGCATTCAGAAGACAAATTGCCATACGTTCTGACACTTCACTCCTTTCCTCTTTCATCATAGGTCTTTGAGTGCGTTAACGTCTGTAGAATAAATTACTGGGATAAGGAGTGGACCCTTATTCTATGACAGAACACAATGGTGTTTAAGCTGTAAACAAATTGGATATTAATGCTGAAATTTTTTCACAGAAATACACGAATTTACACAGTTTACAACGTGATAATGTTAGGACAGTTGTCAAGATAACGCATCTCGTCCTGAGTAAGTGAAATAACTCTAAACACAACAATACCAAATTTTAACTAGAAGTTTCTTTACAACATTATTCTCACTACTACGTCATGAAGTTGGCCAATATTACGATAAATCATCCGATTCTGGTTATAAGTTCGGTACTATTTAGGATGACAATCAAGTCTATTGAGGATTGTTAGTTTTGTTACTAGATGAGCAAACGATTACCAAAGGTTGTTCGAGTTTACAGTGGTTGAAAGTTGATGAAACAACAAGTTACGCCTCTTCTCACGTTATTTACCTTAGGTGCAATGAGCAGTTGTCTGCATGGCTGCTCTCGTCCTCTAAAATTCCTATAAAAGCTAATCAAAACCTCTGCTGATTTTATCAACAGAAACTCTCCCATGTTTCTTGTGAGGCGAGAAAACATGCACTCATCCCTAGTCTTCAAATATGGCGATATGCACAAGCATGGCTGGAGCGGCGTGCATGTTACAATGCCCTATCAGTTCTCGCAAGAACAATTAACTAAGTGGCTGGTTCGTGTCTCTGCAGTTGAAGCTCAACGACGCTACAGCCAATATCTAGCTGAATGTCAGCCACAGTGAACGCAGTGTTGACAAAAATTTCTCCTCTGCGTCATACAGAGCGTTATGCGCCCCGTCCTGCACTTGAAGCCAGTTCACAGGAGTGTCCCCTTGAAAATTTCGGTCTTGTCTTTCTTGTACCAAAAAACTGTCTCCCACCTGGGTCCTTTCTTGTCCACGTGACGGCTTTTTTCGACCAATAGGAGTGTCCCTCTCACTTTGTGGAAACTCTCTCTGTCAATCGCAGAGGACCTACCATTAAACTGCGTCGTAACCTCAGCTCTTTACTCCTTTGTAGTTCGTTTCCGTCAGTCGGACTGTTTGAGCTCGCTCCAGACACCTAAAAGTTACATGTGTACAGCATGAGCATACCATGTGCTGTTCACCTGATCAACTGCATCACTGGTTTGTACGTATCCATTTGGAAATTCCGAAATGCAGTTTTCTAAAGCTACTTGCTCTCCTGCATGAGTCACCTGGCGCCTGTTTGTTGACTCTCGCTGCAGGACGCCCCCTCAGAGTTTTCCGTTGTACTGCCCATGGTGCACCTTTCGGACCTGCTCGTGCCAGCTTCCAAACAAAACGTTTCCTCTAGCTGCTTGTTTCACCTCTTGCTCATTGACATGCAGTATATTGGATGAGCGTGTTAATACCGTCGATTGAGTGTCATCCCTTTGCACTACATGCTCAATTTCGTCAAGTAAGTTAGATGTCATATTCACCTTCCCATTACGATGTTTAAAAATTCTCATGTAAGATGCGAAATTGACCTTCATTTAATCGGGCACATTACAACGTGTACATGTGTTCACCGCATGTCAAAGGTTACAGAGATTTGCGTGGCTTCAGGAACGAATGCATTTGACATTCGAAACACATAAGCTGGTTTTTGCATCTGTGCACAGAGGCATTCTCAGATGCTTGGCAAATAACGTAAACTGACACATATTTGTTCGCCTAACGTACATGGTATATGTCATGTTCATTCAGCAATGTAATGTAAAAATTTGGATTCAAATATTATTCATCTTCAGGACACAACACATGGTACTAATACCAATACCATAGGACCTAGCATTTATAACAACTCAGTTTGGTGAGAAAGCAAGTCTACAAGGTTCTTCAGCTACACAGTATTGTCCTGGAGTCTTTCGTTGCAGATTGAGTCCTGTAGGGCTACCAAACTGTGGGACTATTGAATCCTACATTTTACCCGCTGTTTCAGATAGTTCCACACATTTCCCAATATAAAGAAAATGGGACGATTTAGCGGTCCACGCATCGTGGGATACGAGGACTGAGTGTTCGTCCATATTCGTGCAGCACTGTGAACACGTCAGTTGTCATTTTGCAAGACAGGAGTGTCTACAACATACTCAGAATGAAGATGTAGGAGGAATAACAGTATTGCGTCAGCGAGAGTGATGAAATAAACATCTTGGTGCTCACAGTGACCTGGATAAGGGGGTCCAAGTCATGGCATGGAGAACATCCCTAAAACATCACACAGTCACTTCCGGTCTGACTCACACTCTCCACGCAGTGTGAGTTAAGCGGTTGAATGGAAGGAGTTAAAATCACGACTCTCCAGACCACGCTACATCCCTTCAATTTCTTTACATATCCTAAGTTGTTTGGCCTCCTGAAGATATGCAACTTTATGTGCCTTTGACACCAATTACTTTTTCAGAATATTCGCTTAAAAATGATTGAGGCGACCTATATCCACGACTGTAATTGATCAGGAGGGACACTCGTCTACGGTCTCTGTCGGTCAGGACTACTGTGCCTGCGAGTAGTACATCGTCCTTTATAGATTTGTTGAACAGCCAGCGTTGATGTACCAGCAAATCGGGCTACTTCATTCACGGTGTGGTCATGAGCACATCAAAGGACTATTGCCTCTTTCGGCCATTCTCTGTGACGTCTCCATGTCAACCGACCTTTCTGTGCTGACTCCACCAAATTCCGAAGGGATCACATCGCTTTGAGTAACGTTGCAGACCCATAATCTCCTAAGAGGAAGGTTGAACCGTTTGGGGGTATCAGCACTGTTGAAGGTCGTGAAGACGGTCGACCTGTTGCTCATCACATTGTCGATGTCGTTTTCGACTGTGAAATGTGTGGAAATCAAGACCCCAAGGGAACGGATGGTTTCATTGACGCCCTTTACATCTTGAGTCTTTTTCGTGTACATTATGAGCAGTGGTGTGCCTCAAATTCGTACCTCGACCACGCACAAGAAAACCGTGTGATTTCAGCGCTGCGTGTCGCGGTTC
This sequence comes from Schistocerca piceifrons, assembly GCF_021461385.2. Lineage (NCBI taxonomy): Eukaryota > Metazoa > Arthropoda > Insecta > Orthoptera > Acrididae > Schistocerca > Schistocerca piceifrons. The sequence continues at coordinate 427,327,258 of NC_060138.1, forward strand.
TGTCCTTCATCACAGAGGCGTCAAAACAAGGATGAAATGAGGATAATATGGGGTGTATGTACGTAAGACATGTGCCAGATGGCGCTGGCCACAATATTAGTCAAATATGCGCCACTGTGACATCTTTTACCCAGCTTACACTTCGCATGAACTTCTGGGCTGTGGCCTTTTTCTTGCATGTGTCGACACATTGATGTTTGAAGCTTCGCCGAGCACTGGCCGCCATGCTTTTGTACATTTACAGAGGAAGGCTGTTGGCACCATTGAGCCTCATTTCAAAATTATGAGCCGCGATGGGTGGAGGGGAGCGACGGAGGCTGTTAAGGGGATTCACAAAAGTGACACTTTTTTGCGCAGTTTAATAGAGTATAGCAAACCTTTCTGCCCTTGGAGCGGCAGCAACTTACTGTGGCACTGAATCCACGAGACGCCACCATCCACAGCTCATAGAGATATGACCAACACCGATCACTAGCGTGGAAAGGGAGATGCAAAGGCTCAATCTAGGTATAGTAGAGGTCAGTGAAGTGACATGGAAAGAAGACAACAGTAGCTGAAAATGGTATAACGGGAGTAGTAATAGTTATGAATAGAATGGTAGGCAAAAAGTGTGTTACAGTGAACAGTTCGGCGATATGGTTGTTCTTGTAAGAATCGACAGCAAACTAACGCACATCGCAAGCTGAAGATGAAGAGATACAGAAAGTATATGAGGATACTGAAAGAGTAATACAGTAGATAAGTGAAAAAGAAAATCTAGTACTCATGGGGGACTGGAATCCAGTTGTAGGGGAAGGAGCGGGACAGAAGTTTTGAGGAGAATATGGGCTTGGGACAAGGAATGAGAGAGGAGAAAGAATAATTGAATTCTGTAATAAATTTCAGCTAGTAATAGCGAATACCTAGTTCAAGAATCACAAGAGAAGGAGGTATAATTGGAAAAGGCCAAATGATACGGGAAGATTTCATTTAGATTACGTCATTCTCAGACATAGATTCCGAAATCAGATACTGGATTGTAAGACGTACCCAGGAGCAAACATACACTCAAATCACAATACAGTAGTGATGAAGAGTAGGCTGAAGTTTAAGACATTAGTCAGGAAGGATCAACACGCAAAGAAGTAGGATACGGAAGTACTAAGGAATGACGAGATGCGGTTGAAGTTCTCTAAGGCTATAGATACAGCAATAAGTAATAGCTCTGTAGGAATTACAGTTAAAGAGTAATGGACATCTCTAAAAAGCGCCATCACAGACATTGTGAAGGAAAACATAAGTACAAAGAAGATAACTGCGAAGAAACAATGGGTAACAGAAGAAATACTTCAGTTGTTCGATGAAAGGAGGGAGTACAAAAATGTTCCGGGAAACTCGGGAATAGAGAAATACAAATTGTGAGGAATGAAATAAATAGGAAGTGCTGGGAAGCTAAGACAAAATGGCTGCAGAAAAAATGTGAAGACTTCAAGCTAGAAATGACTGTCGGAAGGACAGACTCAGCATACAGGAAAGTCAAGACAACCTTCTGTGACATTAAAAGGAGCGGGAATTCCACTGTTAAATGCAGAGGAGAGAGCAGATAGATGGTAAGAATACACTGAAAGCCTCTATGAGGGGTAAGATTTGAGTGGTGTGGTAGAAAAAGAAACAGGAGTCTATTTAGAACAGATAGGGGATACAGTATTAGATTCAGAATTTAAAAGAGCTTTGGAGGAGGGGATACAGTATTAGAATCAGAATTTAAAAGAGCTTTGGAGGACTTACGGTTAAATAAGGCAGAAGAGATACATAACATTCTATCAGAATTTCTAAAATCATTGGGGGAATTGACAACAAAACGCCTGACTATTCACGTTGGTGTGTAGAATGTATGAGTCCGGCGACATACCATCTGACTTTCGGAAAAGCATCATCCACACAATTCCGAAGACGGAAAGAAGTAAGACAAGTGCGAGAATTATCACACAATCAGCTTAACAGCTCAAGCATCCAGGTTGCTGACAGGAAAAATATACGGAAGAACAAAAAAGAAAACTGATGATGTGCTAGACTACGATCAGTTCGGCTTTAGAAAAGGTAAAGGCACCAGAGAGGCAATTCTGACGTTGAAGTTGATAGTGGAAGCAACACTGAAGAAAAATCAAACACGTTTATAGGGTCTGCCAACCAGGGAAAAGCGTTCGACAATATAAAATGGTGTAAGATGTTCGAAATTCTGAGGAAAAGTAGGGGTAAACTATAGGAAGAGACGGCATATATGCAGTAGTACAAGAGGCAACAGGGATTAATAAGAGTGGAGGACCAAGAACGAAGCTCTCGGATCAAAAAGGGTGTAAGACATGAATTTGGTCTTTCCCCCTAGGGTTCAATCTATACATCGACGAAGCAATGACGGAAATAAAAGAAAGCCTCAGGAGCGGAAATAAAAATTAAACGTGAAATGATATTAATGATACGATTTGCTGAAGACATTGCTGTCTTCAGTGAAAGAGTAGAAGCAAGATTTACTGAACGAACTGAACAGTCTAATGAGTACAGATTATGCATTGAGAGTAAAACGAAGACAGACGAAAATAATGAGAAGTAGCAGAAATGAGAACAGCGAGAAACTTAACATCAGGATTGATGGTCTCGAAGTAGATGAAATTAAGGAATTCTGCTACCTATGCAACAAAATAATGACGGACGGAGCAAGGAGGATATCACAAGCAGACTAGCCGTGGCAAAGAGAGCATAGCTGTTTAAGAGAATTCTACTAGTATCAAACATAGGCCTTAATTTGAGGAAGAAATTTCTGAGAATGTACGTCTGGAACGCAGTGGTAGTGAAATATGGACTGTGGAAAAAGCCGGAAAAGGAGAGAATCGAAGCATTTGAGATGTGGTACTACAGGCGAATATTGCAAATTAGGTAGACTGATAAGGTAATGAGTGAGGAGGTCCTGCGCATAATCGGAGAGAAAAAGAATATGTAGAAAACACTGACAAGAGAAACAGGACATCAGACTTTCATGGTACTAGAAGGAACTGTAGAGGGAAAAAACTACAGAGGAAGGCAGAGATTGGAATACATCCAGCAAATAACTGAGGACGGAGGTTGAAAGTGCTACACTGAGGTGAAGAGGTTGGCACAGAAGAGGAATTCGTGGCGGGTCGCATCAAACCAGTCAGAAGACTGAAGGCAAAAAAAAAAAACGCTTGCAGAACTACCCAATGGAATATTCAGTACAACAGGGGTCATGTGTCCTTTGGGATCACATAAGCAGCCTTGGTTCCTGAGAGGGTATGTGAAAGATTTTTGACGCGGGTTGGGAACACTAGGATCATAAAATTAGAAGAAATATATTAATCAGGCACTTAAAAGAACGAATACCTCGTCTTGGAACATTGTACATGGTGTAGGACTAATATCACACGGTCACGTGTCCCTTGTGACGCCTCCTATTGCTGTGTACTGGCATTTCCACGATCAACGAAGTTGTAATTGCTTTTTTCTATACATATCCAATTTTCTGCACCTCGTCGAGATACGTGAAAGCGAGGCGACAGAGCACTATCTGTCTTTGCAAACAATACTTATTGATCAATAAGTTTAAATTCGAAGTATTGCCATCAGCTAGTTGCATTGTTTAACTCTTGCCGCCAAAGAGGCTCATTAACAGTTACTACGCGGTCAATTCGTGTTTAAAAAGTACGGACATCTTTGATTTTGCGTAGCACATGTACACCGAATTAATTCCTGCTAAAGTCACTGGGTTCACGTAACACAGCACGATGTTTCGTACGTTGAAAATTATCCCTTTAACATTGATATGAAATAAACTATTATTATTATTATTATTATTATTGTCCAGAGAGCTAAGCACGGTTCACTTCTCGTGATACACTGTTCGAAACAGTAGGACACTATAGTTTTTTTCTTAACTTGGGTTTTATTAAAACAATGTATTTGGTATGATTTACTGCAATGGATAGTTATACTTAAACTCGACAGTAAATATCCAAGCGGGTTCTATAATCGAAGGTCACAGAATTTTACTTTCAGTTAGCCTGGCTTCCAACGAGGTTAACTATTTCACGCAGTGGCGCATGCACTTAAGTGTTGCGGACATTCAGAACTACTAGATGCTCGGACACTAAAACCTCGAACCCAAAGGCTCCCAGATGCTAAAGACCCACAGACGCTAGACACTAACAGCGGCGAAAGATGTTAACGGTACGTATGTGTGTATTGTGTATTAAACCAGGGACCTAGAAACGACAGAGACGCTTCGTCCCCCGTCGTAGCCCTCAGAGGTTCACGACCCCAGAACAGGCCACAGCAGTCCACCCACCCCACCGCCGCCCCATACCGAACCCAGGCTTATTGTGCGGTGTTCGGCCCCCAGTGCACCCCCCTCCCTTCCCCGGAAACGTCTCATAACAGACCAGTGTACCCCAAATGCTCGTGTGGTAGAGTATTTATGGTGTACGCGGAAGAGTGTTCGTGCTGCAATCGCCGACGTAGCGTAACTGAGGCGGAATAAGGTGAACCAGTCCGAATTCGCCGAGGCACATGTATTACCACCTTAAAAACCATCCACAGGCTGGCCGGCACACCGGACCTCGACACTAGTCCGCCGGGCGGATTCGTGCCGGGGACTGGCACGCCTTCCTGCTCGGGAAGCAGCGCGTTAGACCACGCGGCTAGCCGGTTGGGCTTAACGATACGTGACTAAGGTTTATATAATAGTTATGGAACAAAAGAGACGTTAGCTAGATACTGAATAAAGCCCCTTGCTACTTTGCATACAATACTATATTCGATTGGCCCGTATTATTCTTTCATTTAATTTTTGTGCTTTAAAACGACAACTCGTGATTTTATATGAAATATGGGCTTTGTTCATGGCCACGAATAAAGTGTAGTTTAAAAAAAGACAAGATATGTAAAGATCGGTTACACTCTCCGCCGTTGGCGTAGTGAAGACAAGAAAATGGTGTGTAAATCCCAGCCGGTTTCTAGTGTGACTGCATGTTTGGCTTTCGTATACAGAGTGGAAACACTAGGAATCGTTCGAAGGCATTCGACGATATTTGATGCTGATCCGAAGCAGCGAAGGGTATTCATGCTTTCTCAGCCCTTCTGTTTCGCTCCCTCCTGTAGCGTTGAAACAGGCCTGTTGGGAGTTTGTTTATTTGCATTTCTGGAATGTGTACGTACTATACACGTCTCCGACGCTAAGCGACAATTTTGAATCGCTTGTTATTGGCGCGCAGTCTTTGCTCAGACTAGCTGTGTGGCTGGAAGGTGTGTTTGTTTTGTCGTCGCTCCTTGGCAGCGAGGAGAGCGGGTGTTCATCGTTAGAGGTGTGGTGAGACAGGCGCTGAGCAGAGGACTCGTGGAACGTAGGTGTAAAGTTAACTGCATCTGTGTTTAAGTAAAATGATTTGTGTTTGAATGTTGTGAAACAGGGGAGAAGGATTTGATTAGTGATTTAGAGTGAAATGAGATGTAAAGATATTAAAAAACGGTATGAAGAGGAATGAACGTAATATTTTTCATTTAGTGGCACTGCAGTCGAGCGTACCTAAGATTCATTGTTGAATGAGACATCCATATCAGGTAAGTTTAGATTTTTCATTAAATATTGAGTAAATTTCACTGTAAAGTGTTTTTCATGTTTATTAATGATCTAACATTTTTTAGAGTACGAGTTTGGTATCAATGGTGTCCTTTGTCAATATCAATGAGTGTCGTAAATTGGATTGCATACAAGTAATAATATATCAGATAGTTTACAAACAGTTCGTTAAACGAATGTTTCACCTACGAACATTGTCCACATCCTCGATCCATGTCATTTTTATTTGAAGAATGTCTCGCTCAGTGATAGATATAAAACAGTATGCTTACTCTCTGGAGTATTGCACTAAGCTCTCAGCAACTGTAGTTAGAAACTAGCAGCTGGTCCACTGAGAGCAGCAAAGCACTGCGTTCCCAAGCAATTACATTATGAGATACAACATTTTCATTTCAGGATCAGTTTGCTACCAAAATTATCAGGGGCCATTTCATGAACAGCATTATTAGGCATAACCTTAATGCACAGAGCCCAGTTTAATTAATTAAAGAGATTAATAGTAAAGTTCCGGATTTAATCGGTTTGCGTATATATTTTAGAACTCCTCCCAAACAGGCCATGAAGGCCCAACGGTACTGACCGGCCGCCGTGTCATCCTCAGCTCATAGGATGCGTATATGGAGTGGCAGGGGGTCAGTACACTGCTCTCCCGGTCGTATGGCAGTCTCCGAGACCAGAGCCACTACTTCTCATCCAAGTAGCTCCTCAGTTTTGCTCACAAGGGCTGAGTGCACCCCGTTTGCCAACAGCACTCAGCAGGCCGGGTGGTCACCCATCCAAGCGCTAGCCCAGCCCGACACCGTTTAACTTCAGTATTCTGACGGGAACCGGTATTACCATTGCGGCAAGGCCGTTAGCATAGTTTTTAGAAAGATTATAAAACAGCGCCCATTTCATGGTGCATTCTCGCAGGCGAATATACTTGGTGCCTCTCGCAGTTGGAAATGCACAGTCACCCAAATCTAAACAACCGCAAAATTACAACCTACGAAGCAAACCAGTACGAAATTTCAAATGATTCACCGTATCGCCACCTTGCGTGAAACTGCCCCAGACACATATTCCGTTGCGGATGACGACAGTCAAGGACTATTACCTCAAAGTTATGTCCTAACAGTGGCCACTGACAAGGCACGCACGTCGAAGCGCCTTTACCACGCTCTTCGAGGCCAGCCCACACCACATAAATTAGAGGACAGACGACCGTCGGTCATCTGGCACCAAGCTTGGGCTAATATCAACAACCCAGCCCTTCCCACGGAAGTTTCAGCGCTATGGTATCGTGTCGTAAACAATTTAATACCCACTAATCATCGCTTGGCGGGCATCCGCCTACGGCCATCGGCTGCTTGCGGCCGATGTGGTGACGTCGACACCAGAGAGCATCGCCTCTTATGCTCCTACGTCACAGAAGTGTGGGACCTTGCACGTGTGCTCATAGCGCTGATTGGTCGGACGACACCAGACAATGTGTACCCCGACTGGTTCCTTACCCCTGATATTCAAGCCCACCCCGGACCAAGACGTAACGCAATGGTGTGGCTCTTGGGCCACACAATTTTCACGATCTACGACCTTTCCCTCACCGATGCTGTCCCTTTCATGGACTACCTGTGGAGCCAGCATCGTCTGGCGGAATCTGATCGGAATTATACGACTACCTTTGCACGATTTCTGAGAGTTGCAGTGGTCCATGGTTATCAAAGGGTGTTCCGGGTTGACTAAGGCACCTCGTCCAGGAATTGCCTGGGTTTACCCCTGGATCTTTGTCACTCGGACTTTGCAACTACCTTTGACTTGAATATACCTATGATTCGACATTGGAAAAATTATTGCAAAACATTATTGGAAAATTAGGAAACACGCCATCTATCTTAGAAGATTATTACTTCGTTCATTCTATGGGCGATGGGATTATCTCGCCAGTTTCTTTTTCATTTGTGTGTGCTGCCGTCCCTGTTTTTAATTTGCCTTCATTTCTGTCTTTATTTATTTCTTCCTTTTTAGTTCTAAAATCACCATTTGCTTCACACCTGCAGAGAGAGGTGTCTTTCTGAGTAATGTGTCGTCGCCCCCTGAGGCATAGCAGAGTATGCCCCCGCTTTTATTTTCGTTTTATCGCAAAAAGTCTTGCTACTAAAAGCACCCTGCTGTACGTGCTGCGTCGACACTCGAGGATGGCGGAATTTTTGGAGAGGAAAAGGTAGGGCTGTAGGGGAGGCAGGAGGCCCATTTAAAAAAAAAGAAAAAAAGAAAAAAGAAAAAAAAGAATAAAAAAATCGAAAACAATGTTTGACAGGAAAATTTCAGGATGCACGAATGACATATGAGTGATTTAAGCAGCAAAGGGTTACTCTAAGACACCCTCTCCCCTCCATCTCGATATCACCCTCGGTAGCACCCACGTCGAGGACGCTTAAACATGTATCTGTCAGTAACCTCGACACTCATTCAGCCTCGCAGCTGCTGTAACGCCTTAGGGCAGGCAACCCTTTCGGCACTTCTGCAGTGGGGCTGCCGATTTACGAAATTTGGAATAATACCTGTTTTCTTACATAAGGTTCCATTATGCTAATTATAAAGACACATTCGGCTGTAATATTGTGCAGTCACATTCTGTATGGGCACATTGGTTATACTTTGTTCATTCAAAAAGTAGGCGTCTTATCTCATGTTCCGGTTTGCTCTGGCCTTTCAATTAGTAGGTGTGTTACTTGTTTAGTTTTTATAAAGTTCTTTCTCACCTTTGGCCAAGGGTTCTCTTGGCAGCATACGTGCAACAGGTGCAGTAGGTTGGTGAGTGGACGCTGTCCATATGTGATCTATTTCATTTGTATTTACCTTGCTATGCAGCTGGCCCCGGCGGAGATTCGAGTCCTCCCTCGGCTAAGGATGTGTGTGTTTGTCCTGAGGAAAATTTAGGTTAAGTAGTGTGTAAGCTTAGGGACTGATGACCTTAGTAGTGAAGTCCCATAAGATTTCACACACATTTGAACATTTTGTATTTAATTTGTATATAAAGCTGCGTGCGGCCAGTGGTACTGGCAGAAATACTGCTCATATTTGTTATTACTTGACTTTCGACTTGTTCTGTGCCACGTTGACGGTAACTGGTTTTAACGTATTGATTGCTTCGACCTTGTGCGCTGTTGGCAGCCTCGTGACTGCTCTTTATTCAGGTTCAATTCTGTGTGCTTCTCGAAGTAGTATTTAAAGAAAAACTTCTGGTCTGTTTCAGGCAGCCTCTTCCTGTTTCTGGCGCTTGACATTATTATGAATTTAAAATATTAAAAGACAACCTCTTGGAGGGCGTTATTTCCTAAGGTTTCTCTTCCATATCTGCTTTCTAAATTTTGGTAACTAATTTGAAACGTAGATGGCCACCTGAGGCGTCTAAGTAAATTTCGTATTCTTTGTTTTAGTAATTTAATCCGATTGTTGTAACGGCTGGTTGCCAAACGCTATTTTTTTAAATTTTTTCTGTTCTTGGTTGCTGACTAAAGCGAGATACTGATTGTAACTGTTTTAAAAAGGTATTTAAAGAAATGGGTCGCTATGGAGGCGCTTAGTTAATTAGTGTGTTTCTTTATTGCGTTGCCTTATAACGTAGCAAATAGTTGCAACTGTTTTCCATATTTTCGTTCTTATGTCCTCATTAACATGACAGTTTACCAGGGCGGAAAAGATAACACAGTGTAATTCGTTTTTCTAAAGTCTCCATCTGGAACATTAAGAGAGATAAAATTTTCTGTAGTTTCTAATGTTTTGATCTTATCGTGAAATAAACGAATTGAAAATCTGTTCAAAGAATTTAAATAGCCTACTTGCAGTGGTAAAACCGTTTGAAGTATATGGAATAAGTGAGAATCTAAAGCAAGAAGTGATGACAGAATATGGGGACTTAAGCGGTTAAGACGCTAGCGTTAACATGCAAACCTGCTCTCTTTCCCCTCTCCGCCTCTCCCTTCCACTGATGCTTTTTACAAAGCTTGGACAACGTAAATACTTCTTTTCTGACCAATAAAATTTGTTTAACCCAAACAATTCCAAGTGTATTTAAAAGCTTAGTGCAGTATCACCTGCCCTCATCTCGTGGTCGTGCGGTAGCGTTCTCACTTCCCACGCCCGGGTTCCCGGGTTCGATTCCCGGCGGGGTCAGGGATTTTCTCTGCCTCGTGATGGCTGGGTGTCGTGTGCTGTCCTTAGGTTAGTTAGGTTTAAGTAGTTCTAAGTTCTAGGGGACTGATGACCATAGATGTTAAGTCCCATAGTGCTCAGAGCCATTTGAACCATTTTGCAGTATCACCATACTCTCAATCACATTCTCTCTCTCTCTCTCTCTCTCTCTCTCTCTCTCTCTCTCTGCAGTTCTAGGCGCTTCAGTTTGGAACGGCGTGACCGCTACGGTTGCATGTTCGAATCCTGCCTCGGGCATGGATGTGTGTGATGTCCTTAGGTTAGTTAGGTTTAAGTAGTTCTAAGTTCTAGGGGACTGATGACCTCAGATGTTGAGTCATATAGTGCTCAGTGCCATTTGAACCTCTCTCTCTCTCTCTCTCTCTCACACACACACACACACACACACACACACACAAACACACACACAAGCACGCACACGCACGCATATCTCTTGTTCGAAACTTACGACAGTGGTATTGGGAGAGCAATGATATGAGGCGGGCTGTTAAAAAAAATGGTTCAGATGTCTCTCAGCACTATGGGACTTAACATCTGAGGTCATCAGTCCCCTGGACTTAGAACTACTCAAACCTAACTAACCTAAGGACTTCACACACATCCATGCCCGAGACAGGATTCGAACCTGCGACCGTAGCACCAGCGTGGTTCCGGACTGAAGCGCCTAGAACCGCTCGGCCACATCGGCCGGTGCGGGCTATTATTCGTACCTGAATGACAGTCAGTATTTCCCTTGAGAAAAGGGTACTAATTAGAGCTTGGGTTCGAAAACGACTATTAATCCTTCAGAAGATCACACAGCATACATTTATTTGGAGTGTGAAAGAATTTAGCCACTTTCTCATTATACTTTACTTTCGGGCATCTTTCTGTAGTACCTGTTATAATACCTATTAATTAATTCTACCGAGCGAGGTGGCGCAGTGGTTAGACACTGGACTCGCATTCGGGAGGACGACGGTTCAATCCCGCGTCCGGCCATCCTGATTTAGGTTTTCCGTGATTTCGCTAAATCGCTCCAGGCAAATGCCGGGATGGTTCCTTTCAAAGGGCACGGCCGACTCCCTTCCCCGTCCTTCCCTAATCCGATGTGACCGATGACCTCGCTGTCTGGTCTCCTTCCCCAAAACAACCAACCAACCAATTAATTCTAAGCACTGCATAGTACTTCTCACTAAAAGCGTTCTGAATCTTAAATGCTATATTTGCAAAACACAGAGATCGGCCTAATGCCTAAAACAGTAGCTGAAGTACCTAAAATACCTGGAAGAGTTCTCTTTTACAATCATTGTAATGGGGATTAGTTTTCGTTGTAAATGGTTAAATAAGAGAGAAACAATTCGTCGAAAGGCCTCCTAGAAACTAGTTACGTAAGTTTATCAATATAAGACGGTAATCATGTGCGTTCTACAGCATTTAGCTCGCCTTTATTGATAGGCTTCTTAGCCGACATTTGGTAATCGAGAAAAACAAATAATGCAGAATATTCATATCGCAAGCGTTCGTTTCCATCATGGTGATTAAAATGTGTTGGGTTACAACATTGCGTCTTGACCCCATTTGATGTTTTCTTATAGGATCATGTTAATAGGAATGTATAAGAGAATGATCGAGACTGAAGAGAACTTAGCAAGAATTCCGACCGCGCGACTGCCTCGGGCATGTATGTGTGTGATGTCCTTAAGTTAGTTAGGTTTAAGTAGTTCTAAGTTCTAGGAGACTGATGACCTCAGATGTTAAGTCCCATAGTGCTGAGAGCCATTTGAACCAAGAATTCCGTCACTCTGCAGCGGAGTGCCCTCCGTTTTGGTACTTTCTGACATCAAAACTTTGTGCCGGACTAGGAATCGCACCTAGAACTTTGCCTTTCACGGACAGTACTCTTAATTACTTACATTCCATGTATCAATTTGCTCTTTTTTTAATATGCCCAAAAGATCGCGCTACGGAATATGCAGTACTACCGCTCATGATACTGACAAATGTTAACCGCGAAAATACACGCTTCAATGAGATGCCAACTTCGTAAGAAACGAGGCTACAAGTGGCTTCAATATTGAGTGGGCTCTGGGCGTTGTTTACGGCCAAAGTGCCCGCCACGGGTGAAAACGCTCTACGCTCGTCGCCGCCCTGTACCTAATGCGTTGCGACTGCACAAGCGATCCGAGGGCGTTTGTTCGGATTACTCTGCCGCCTACGCTGTGTGACTCAAAATAGCCTGGTGCGAGTGCTCGAGTTGGTGCACTATCTTTCATCGATTCCGTTCTTCTTGGTCTTTACCGGCGCACTCCTTTATGTTCCTCTAAGCTCCATCGGCTCAAGAATGCAACATTAACTCCCATTCATTGGAACGAAAGGAATAAAAGAGGTGGCTTGGAAGCGATAAGGAAAGATGAAAATAGCCAGAGATATATATAACGTCGACATTCGCTTTGTGTCAGACTTACTGTGGGTTTATTTCATCTCTCTGTGTCACTCTGGCTTTAGCTGTTCTGTCAGCCGCTCATGTAGTCAACCTGCGCGTCAGTTTTAGCTGCAATGAGTTAAATACTTTTCCAAGATATCACTGTGAGAAATGAGTAAAATAAAACTAGTATTTTCGTCGTTGAATGTCAGTGCAGTTTTTATATTCTTCTCGTCGCTGTTTGTGATCACACTAGTGTACAATACGAGTATAAATCAGGACTGGATGCGCAAAGGGTTGCAGAACAAGTTGGAGCTTGATCACAACACATTCATCATACAACAGAGTGCAAAAAGGTGCCTTAAATGGCCTTGACGTCAAAGATATTAGAAACGTTAACAGAACAGAAAATATATCCTGCAACAATATATAACACGTTAATAGAAGACGTTTGGAAGATCCAAAGAGCAAATCGTTTCCCCACGGCCTCCTTTAGTAAGCGCATCAGAGGCAAGGACATGTTCGATAAATGGACAAATGGAGACGTTTTCTGTTATATTTCCGGGACTGAAATTTCCAAAGTAAGAAGAGATATTTAAAGTTCCTGGCATTTTAATACTGTGTGCTTTACCGACACTCGAACTCGGGACTTTGCCTGTCGCGGGCAAGTGCTCTACCAATTGAGCTACCCAAGCACGACACAAGACCCCTCCTCACAGCTTCAATCTGCCAGGAACTTTCATATCATCGCACACTCCGCTGCAGAGTGAAAATTTCACTCTGGAAACTTCCGCCAGGCTGGGGCAAAGCCATGTCTCCGCAGTATCCTTTCTTCCAGGAGTGCTAATTCTGCAAGGTTCGCAGGAAAGCTTCTGTGAAGTAAATTTTTCGTGTGTGCTTTTTCAACTTCAGGAAGGAGTTTTTGAAATTTTATAAACTAATGTACAGAACTTATGTGACAGTCAGATTGTGTGTCTAATAGTGTCAAAACACAAAACATTAAAGCTGCATTATTGGTTTATAGTATGAATATGAAAACTGACAGTTTTTATAGAAATGTCTGTATCGACTGGTTAAAACCATAAGATTGTATCTGATACTATGTAGTATTCAATGGCTGGCAAATTGCCCTGTTCATTTTTGCACTGTGACGTGTAAGTCAGTTTTCCAGTGAAAGATCTATTATATAGGTCTGATCACTTCACATAGTTACCATTCCATTAATGTCCAGAAAGTGTAGTTGGAAAACTAGTCAACTTTATAACATCTCTTTTCCACCACCCTCAAGAATTTAAGAGACTGTCTAATATGTTTCTTAGATTGCTTTTATTTGCGGTGGGCATTAATCTTCCATATTCTGTATAAATTTTGGTGAGTTCCATACAGTTGTGTGAAATGCTCATAGCTAGTCTAACTGAGCTGAGAAGGTTAAAGATCAGTTTCCTCCCTTTAACCTATCTCTCACGGAGACGATTTCCTTGTGTACATTAATATATTAAAAATTATCCCAAAAACTTGCAGATATCCTTTACAAAGTGCTAATTATGCTTCTGTAAGGATTGGAGCACATGTAATTCAATGTGCAGTTTTTTTATTTATTCATGTTTGAAGAAGTCTGAATGTCTTTAAGAAACTTTTCTTTATGTTTAAATTAATTCTTTCTGGTAGTTTAGTCAGTAACGCTATCGAATGTTGTATTTATTTAACATCAGCATAATTGCAATAATCAAACTGCTTTTGTTTAAATAATTTCATGTATAACATGTGTGCATGGTTAGTACAGTATGTATCTGGAATGTGTAACATTGTTCCTTAAATAAATGTTTTTAAAAAAAGTAGAGCACATGCCCGCGAAAGGCAAAGGTCCCAAATTCGTCTCTCGGTCCGGCATACAGTTTCAATCAACCACGAAGTTTCAAATCAGCGCACACTCGGCTGCAGAGTAAAAATTTCATTCCAGAAGAGATATTACCTTCTCCCACAAACTGCACTTCTCCCAAATTCACCATGAAGGAAAAAATAACATTAATTTTAGTTCATAAAGTCGCTTAAAATTTTGAATAGAAATCATCAGCAATGGTGGCAGAATACTACAGGCATAACAAATCACCCTCGTTCTGTCAACAGCATTGTCAAAGAGGGCGGAGCAGCGGACAGACGTTCAGGGCACTCTATTGATCTTGGGGTGGGAAACTATCCCAACAGCAATTGTCAGCGGTATGACGACGCAGAAGCGAATGGAAACATCTGGATTGAAGACATGTAATGTGTGTCCATAGAACACGTGGCCTGCAAGTTAAAACTTTCTTGATGATCTCATTACTGTCAAAAGGGTCCTGATTAATCAGCCATTCGGATGTCCGGGAGGAGACTGCCAAGGAGGAGGTGACCACGAGGAAAAGGTGGAACAACGAATTCTACGAATCGGAGCATGGAGTGTCAGAAGTTTGAAAGTGGTGATAAAGCTAGAAAATCTGAAAAGGAAATTCAAAAGCTCAGTCTAGGTATAGTCGGTGTGAGTAAAGCGAAATGGAAAGAAGACAGAGATTTTAAAGCGGCTGTAGATGGAGGATTAGAAGAAACGGTTACGAGAGAATATAGTCCAGGCGCTAGGAACGAGGGACGGGAGAGACTAACTGATTTCTGCAATAATTTTCTGATGGTGATAGTGAATTCTCTGTTCAAGATTTACAAGAGGCGGAGGTTTACTTAGAAAAGACTATGAGACGCGGCAAGATTTCAGATGCATTGTGTTATACTCAGAAAGAACATCCGAAATCAGATTTTGGATGATAAGACGTAACCAGAGATAGATAGAGACTCAGATCATATTTCAATAATGATGAATAGTAGATTGAAGTTTAAGAGAATCCGCGGAATTATGACTATGGAAGCAAGTGGTATAGTACAGTACGGAGGAATGATGAAACGGGGCTGAAATTCACTAAGGACGCAGGTAGTTTGATAAGGAACATTACAGTAGTGAGTTCAGTTGAGGAAGACTGGAAATCTTCAAAACGGGCAATCGCAGACGTTGGACAAACAGACATAGGTACAAGTAAGGTAAATCCAACAAGCTTAGCATCTCAAACATCAAAGCTTTTGAAAGGAATAATACAGAGAAGAATGGAAAAGGAAATTCAGGATCTATTAGACGACGATCAGTTTTCCTTTAGTGAAGGTAAAGACAGCAGAGAGGCCGTTCTGAAATTCCGCTTGATAATGTAAGACTGAGGAAGCATCAAGATGCTCTCACAGGATTTGTCGACCTGAAAAAGCGTTAGACAATGTAATAGGAGTAAGCCATTGGAAAAGACGCATAACATATAATACATTCAAGAACCGAGAGGGAACTATGAGACGAAGAACAAGGTACTCGGATTAAAAAGGATATAAGAGAGGGAAACAGTCTTAAGCCCCTACTGTTCAATCTATACGGGGCTGGAAAATGGGGGCTTAGTGGTACCAAGAGAACCCTCGATCCGTCACTGTGGCTTATGGCGTATACAAGATGATTCCGTGATTTTAGGGATTGTAGAAAACCGCAAATGCATCGGTTTGATGTAAGGATACATGAATGGGTACAGTACAGGTACATGTATCCAACTGTCTGAGGTATCAGAAAGATTTTTACTTACAACTTCCGACCAGCGTCCCTTATCTCAGACTGATACATTTACCCTTCTCGATAATCTTTGAAAGCATGTAACATCGTCACGGAATCACGTTCTAAATGAACGAGTGCGTGCTGAAAAGTAAAGCTTCTGAATTTTTAATGTGAAATCTCTTAAAGCTTCTCAAAAATTCTTATTATCGTTGTTCTTCATATCTGATTATTTATTTTCAACATAGTTACGCTTGCGACAAACGCATTTCTCGCTTCGAGAGACTACTTTGTTGATGCCGTCACTTTAGAATATTTGACTTTGTTGACGGAGCCACAACAGCACCCCTGCTTACACCGCTTCACCTATATCAAAATGATGTCCTCCAAGGTGTTTTTTAAGTTTAGGAAACAGATGAAAACCGCATGCGGCCAAGACGATGATCGACAGCAGTGAAGCCAAGGCGTCTGATTATTGAAGCTTTCGCTGCGCTGGTGTTGTCGTGCTGAATGTGAGTGTGCTCCATATGTGGACGGATGAACTCTTCGAATTCGTGTAACTCGACTAAAGCACGATCTTTTCTACTCACCGACATATGTTTCACACCCTCATGTTACACACTACTGTTCGCAGCCCTCTAGTGGCAGAGGGTTGCAACTTGCGTTAGCGAAGCGGGAAAGCAGACGTAGTAATACGCACGAAGTGTAACACCTGCACTGACATTGAGAACAGACTAAAAAGTAGTGAGGTTCTAATTTTCACGAACGGTCTAAGTCGCTGCAGTCATGGACTGTGCGGCTGGTCCCGGCGGACGTTCGAGTCCTCCCTCGGGCATGAGTGTGTGTGTTTGACCTTAGGACAATTTAGGTTAAGTAGTGTGTAAGCTTAGGAACTGATGACCTTAGCAGTTAAGTCCCGTAAGATTTCGCACACATTTGAACATTTTCTAATTTTCAACACGCTCTCTTAGATGTCAAACAGTACGGTAGTAACATGGTCAACACTAACTGGAACAACTACTGGAAAATTACGTTCACTGCAGTGAGCTGATTTAACAGATTTCTCGACAAATAATTCCGTACTTCAGGACGGAAGGAATGGTGATTGTGGTTTAACCTACCGTCTACGCTAGGCAGCTAGATGTGGAATGCAAAGGAACCATCCCGTATTCACCCTGAGCGATTTCAGTATATTTCTCCACTTTCAATGACTGCTGCAAATGTCATCTGCATATTGGAGCCGGCCGCTGTGGCCCGAGCGGTTCTAGGCACTTCAGTCCGGAACCGCGCGACTGCTACGGTCGCAAGTTCGAATCCTGCCTCGGGCATGGAAGTGTGCGATGTACTTAGGTTAGTTAGGTTTGAGTAGTTCTAAGTCCTAGGGGACTGATGACCACAGAAGTTAAGTCCCATAGTGCTCAGAGCCATTTGAACCGTTTTTGCAAACTGGACACACCATTGTAATTCATAACTTTACAAACAGTCTCTCTGCAGTCTTGCATCATTGCCTTTTTAAAATTTTGATGTTACGTTAAAGATAATATGCCTTTTGTTTAACTGTCATGTTTAAATACTTTTCACTTTCGCATTCCGTCTTCGTGGTTTGCAGCTTAATCACTGAAACGAATGATCGATAAAAACCATTTTAGCATTGCTTCTGTCCTTAAACACTCTGTTTTATTGAGATACTTCAGAGTCTATGGTGTACTCGTATGAATTCTTCTCGGCCCCCAGCGGAAGTCTTAGCGATTCTATTGTTTCCGTTAGTCGTAAAATACTACAGCAGTCTTTCGCTCCGAGGCATTTAAATGGCTTCGTAACAGAATTCTAGAGAATGCCGACGGTCTCTTATGGGTTCATCAGAGCCTCACAGTATCCATGCCAATGGTCTTCACGTTTAGAATGAAAAGATTTCACTGCGTTTTATTATTATATATGACGGTAGTACCTGTACCCGAAAGAACAGTAACCGTAAATGATCATGTAGCTTTCCTAGAATGAAATGATAATTGAATGGACACCCTCGCTCCAACCAGGCGTTGATATACTTCATTAGGGACATGTTGAAAATCTGTGCCCCGATGGGGACTCGAACCCGGAATCTCCTCCTTACGTGCCAGACGCTCTATCCATCTGACAAGGGAACCTCCCCATCGCACCCCCCTCAGATTTAGTTGTAAGTTGGCAGAATGGATAGACCTTGAAAAACTGAACACAGATCAATCGAGAAAACAGGAAGAAGTTGTGTGGAACTATGAAAAAAATTAGTAAAATATACAAACTGAGTAGTCCATGCACAACATATTCAACATCAAGGAAAACATGAACTCAGGAACGCCGTGGTCCCGTGGTTAGCGTGAGTAGGTGCGGAACGAGAGGTCCTTTGTTCAAGTCTTCCCTCGACTGAAAATTTTACTTTCTTTATTTTCGCAAAGTTATGATCTGTCCGTTCGTTCATTGACGTCTCTGTTCACTGTAATAAGTTTAGTGTCTGTGTTTTGCGACCGCACCGCAAAACCGTGCGATTAGTAGACGAAAGGACGTGCCTCTCCAATGGGAACCTAAAACATTTGATCGCAAGGTCGTAGGTCAACCGATCCCTCCACAGGAAAACACGTCTGATATATTCTATACGACACTGGTGAGGGCATGTGCGTCACATGACAGGAATATGTTGTCGATCCACCTAACTTGTACACCTGGCGAATGGGTAAAAAGATTCTTCTACATTGCCCGATTTAGGTTTTCTTGTGGATGTGAGAATTACTCCCAAAAAAGCGATGAAAACATAAGAGTTTGTCACATAAACTGCAACAAATGAATCCAACAGTTTCACAGTCGCACACTTTTCCCTGTGCTCTGTCAAAACATATGTTTTTAATGTTTTAAAATTTTGCCGTGTGTAGACCGTCAAATCCTACAAATGTCCAAGCAAATCTGAACATGTCCTGGAATTTTGGAGAGCGAAGTTGATTATGTCTGAGCGCCTGAACTTCGATAATTGTCTGAAAATTAAAAAAATAAGATTTTACGCTCGAATGAAGACTTGAACCAAGGACCTTTCGTACCGTAGTTGCTCATGCTAACCACGGGACCACGGCGCTCCTAAGCTCAGATCATCCTTGATGTTGCTTATCTTCGCATGGACTACTCAGTTTGTGTATTTTGCTTATTTTTTTTTATAGTTCCACACAACTTCTTCCTGTTTTCTCGATTGATCTGTGTTCAGTTTTTCAAGGCCTATCTACTGTGCCAACTTATAACTACATCTGAGGGGGGTGAAATGGGGAGGTTCCCTTGTGAGCCACCGAGGGCACAGAGAATAGTGGGCCTGCAGGGACTTACCCACTGCACGTTCCCTGTGAGACGCACATTCCCTGGTTGCACCTAGGGTGTCCATTTAATTATCACTTCATTCTAGCAAAGCTGTATGGTCATCTACGGTAATTGTTCTTTCGGGAACTGATACTACCGTCATATATAGTTAAGATATGGCTTCCCGGCCATTGACCTCCTTGTGTGCGAACCCACACGCTGTGCCCGAACTCGTACGGGACTTGGTAGATTAATCTGCCACGAGTAATGAGTACGATGGGAAAATATCTATTAGGCGCACTACGAATGTAGTGGTGTGGACATGTTTGGAATGTGCGTCTCACGGGGAGCGTGCAAGGGATAAATCCCTGTAAGCGCACTATTCTCTGTGACCTCGGTGGCTCAGATGGATAGAGCGTCTCCCATCACTGAGTTTTATTATTCTCTGTGGTTAACAATCCCTTATTGCCTGGTAATGCTACACTTGTCGAAGTGTTGTTTTTCGCTCACTTCATATACACTGTAATGTTTACCGTATCATTATAATTAAAGTGTAGCTACTCAGGTCCACACTGAGCTGTAAGTATCGTATAGCAGCGAAGCTCGATAGGTATGATAATGCGTTAATGCGAAACTGATTCACGCTGGGAAAAATAATTAGTTCCAACTGCACCGTTGCAAATCTGGCGCTGTACACTGTTTGTAGGAGGGATATGATATCCACGCTTTCATTTGACAAGCCAGAACGTGAGTGAGCAGTACAGCTATCGAGAAGAAAGACAACGCACTTTTTAATGTGAACGGCAGCGATTACAACACTGCATTGAGAGAGTATCGAAAACTGAAAGGTCTCAGGAGAAGCCCGATGCCATTCGATGTCTAAAAGAAGATGACAATAATACACTGGTAAGCTTGATGCGGCACCTGGAAGAGGAAGGCGTCCTATCCCGCTGGAAGTTACTGACGAGGTTGCTGTTGCTGTAACTGAAAACGCAGCACACGCCCCGGATAGTGCTAGAGATCGTGCAGTGTTATAACAATTTTCTATTCCATGATCAGCCATAAGAGAAATTTTGCCATCTATTTTACACCGGTGTCTGAAATCTCATAATCCGCAACAACGTTCTCAATTTATTCTTCAGTTTCGGGCACGAACTGACGTTACAGACATGTGGCTGGGTAATATTCTATGAAGTGGCGAGGTACATTTTACAC
Organism: Schistocerca piceifrons; assembly: GCF_021461385.2. Taxonomy (NCBI): domain Eukaryota; kingdom Metazoa; phylum Arthropoda; class Insecta; order Orthoptera; family Acrididae; genus Schistocerca; species Schistocerca piceifrons. The sequence continues at coordinate 427,347,619 of NC_060138.1, forward strand.
TAGAGGGGGCAGTGAGTACACAGAAATGCCGAATTTTGGGTACTGTTGATCAGCGAGCCATTGCAATCGCCGTGTGTGGATTCACTCTCGGTACGTTTTCCTTTGAAGAGAATACCTTCAGAGACCTGTAAGATGTACCGTGACTTCTTCACGTTAACGAGACCTCCTTGTACGGCATGTGATCCCTGCTTTGGAAGGACGCAGCTGTGTTAAAACCACTGTTTTCATGCAAGATAGGACAACATCTCATATCGCTCGCCCAGCGAAAGATATGCTTAAAGCAATCTTCTACGATCGTGTTATCCCCAAAGATTTTCCAGAAGCCTTGCTTGCAAGATCACTTGATGTGAATCTATATGAATTTTGGCTCTGGGGGTATCAAAGAACCAGGGACACTTTCATCTCTACCTGATCTAGAACACTTTGCTTATATTTCACCGGAACTGCTACGAGCAACTGTTGATCACGTTGTTTTACGGGTGCTGCATCTCTTCGGCGTCTTCGGTGTTCATATTGATCAAACAGTGTAAATGGCGAGTAATAATAAATTCGACATACGTCTTTCTCACTTTTTCGACCTATTCTGTTCACGTACAGTTCCTAATCCATTAAATGAAATATTTCTTTATGTCTTTCTAGCAATCACAGTACCGGATTTGCACCCGGTGGTCACAACTGGAACTATTTTTTCCAGTGTAACTCTGTTCCTCATTAACGCATTAGCGTATCTACGAAATTGAGATGCCATGCGATAGTAGGAGCCCACAATGGATCTCCGTGAGCAGCTAAACTTTAATTATAACCAATCGGTAAATACCCCCCCCCCCCCCCCCCGTCTCACCAACCACTCAGTTCTTCTTGTTCAGTCTTCTGTAGCCAGTCGTATAACTATCAAAACAAGTTTATCGTATGGAATAAACAAAGTTAAGGTGTCACTTTTAACTGTCGAATGTTTGCATAATTTGCATGTCACCTTAGTACACTCGCAAGCTGGTGTTAAAGGATTACAGAATACCAAGTCACAGTGATAATTCAGTGTAACGTTCTGGATACTTCTATGCAAGCGTATGATATTCTATGACATCTAACATGGTATATATTGCTCTACAACATTGTGACATTGGTTAACATTGCACTTACCGTATACACTAGGAAATTCTAAAATTGTAAATAACTGTCACCAAACTCAATCAGTTCAAGAGAGATCAGTATCGCATAGTAATTATTATACAGAATTAAAACTACCAAAATGACAATGGAATCAATGAAGTGGAATTTGTTTTCTTAAGGAAGCAGTAACAATGGCCGACAATTCATATTGTATGTATCTACGTAAATCATGTGAGAGGTCATTAAATCTTAAGGACACTCGCGTTAGAGCTGAATTAATGGGGTATGGGGTGGTTAACGTGGAGGGGGGGGGGGGGGGAAGGATGGAGAAGATAGTTTCTTGTTGCTGTTTCAATTTTCATTTCTGTAGGTCTAGTACTTACCGTCGCTGCCTCTAAATGCTCTAGAGTCAGAGAAATTTCTCATTGTGTTTCGGTTAATCTGCTATCACTATTTTCGACACTATAGAATTAAAAGTAGCAGCATGTATGCAAAGTGCAGGTGGAGCGGGGCGGGGAGTAAGGGAAAGGAAAGGGAGGGGATCACTGCTGTTAGCTGCAGTGAGACATTACGAGGAATCAGCGGCGGACAGTGAAAATGTGTACTGGACCGGGATTTGAACCCGGGATCTCCTGCTTACTAGGCAGGTGCATTAGCCACTGTGCAATCCGGGACACAGCGTTAGCGCAACTCCGCGGGGTATCTCTGCACGCGTCATTGGCGATCCACATTCCTACGGAGCGCTACCTATCCTCAGTCAGCATCCATCTCTTCCATATTCGGTCTATGAGGTTCCCACTGGAGGTCGGTTGTATTTGTGTATCCACACTGAAGAAGGTGGATCCATTGCCCAGCTAGACTTATCAAATTATGTGAAAGTGTGGTGCCTGTTCTCTAGGACATGTCCGAAAAAACAGATAGCACGCATACATATAAAATAGCGGCCTTACCGTAGCAGCAAAACGGTCGTGGAGTGTCAGTGAGAGCAAAGATGAGCAAACACCGTTACGTCATATACAGCAAATCACCAGCCTGTTTCCACATAGTGTGCCGGGCACCTGTACTTGCAATACCGACGACATAGCAGAAAAGCAGGGAGGCCATGGCTATGGCAGTCCACTTTCCGTACTTCCTAGCCACTGCCGACTTGTTTTAGTGTACATGGCTGGAAGCGGTACCGCAGCGTCAGCACAATTAGGCCTCAATCCCGTACAAACACCCATCATTTTTAGGCAAAGGCTTCTAAATCTGGCAGCACCATCCGCAATGAGAAGGATATGGCTGGCGACGTGGTGACATGGCTCTGCTAGCAGCTACTATGGAGACTTAGGCTCCATCACCGTCGAAACTACTGCTGATTATAAGTCCACTCAAGCGGACTTTTCGCTTTCCAGCCGGCTCACTTCAGCCGCAGCCAGCCTTCTGTCCCGGAGAGAGGCATTTGTTTAGGCAAGCTGATGCTCTCTGCATCCTCTACAATAATCGCAGTGGATATCCACGTCTGCTGGCACGCGCTGCCCAGAGCTGCAGAGTCACGCCAAGACAGTGCACATGCTGCCTTAGACATCATGTGCCAGCATTCCAGCCCAGCTGCCAGCAAGTCCCCGGTTGCACGTAGCATCAGCATTGCCGCGCTTGATGCTGTCAGCACAAGCCGAGGGATGCGTTGCCGCTACGGAACAATAAGAGTGTTTTAGCTTGTTCTATAATGAAATGAGTGACTATTAAGAGGTTTTCTGGAGCCACCATCGGTCAACTTCCTGACGACAAACCAGAGCCTCAGCGGAACTTGAAACTGTGGGGGCTGCTCATCCTGGATCTCTCTCTCTCTCTCTTTGTGTATAAAATACGAAATACTTGGTATTGCAGTTATGATGTTTCATTCGTAAAAATGATCCTGACTCAAGAAACAAAATGGAATAGAGAAAAATTATCTTTAGGAACACAAGAATGTTCTACCAGTTACATGTTACTCCTAAAACTACTTACTTTTGAGGAACAGAAAAATATTGTTACTTTCCAGATACATGACGGTGCACTGCCTGACCAATGTAGTCGTTAACGCGTGGCTGACCCCTGGTCGTTACGGTCATGTGAAAAGGTGGCTTGCGGAGGTACACCCTTGACTTCTTCTTTAGGCAGCTGGAGGTCTTTCTTCTGCTGGCAATTTTTTGTCGACTTTGGTGATGGATAGCGTTTGCTTTGATGCTCTTAGGCCCCTCTTCTGGCAGGAGGGCGCTGCATACAAAAGAGCGGAGGGTCGCGTGAGCTGCGCATGACGGACGGCGTGGCGGCCATCAACAGTGGTCACAAAAAAGTGTCGCGTGGCAACTCTGAGGACGTCATGTATCACTTCAAACAAAGTGCTTGGAAATGATGTGAGACGAAATATCAATCTGTCCACAAGGTCAGAGCATAATCTACAAAAAAATTTTCATTTTCTTTTATAGAAATGCAGTCATTACATATTGTTGTCTTCTACCAAGAGTTTAAGGATCTTAATTTCTTAAACTGTATACTCGAATTTCCTAACTTTCTACTTTATCATTGCTGTAATTAACAACTTGGTTACTATGGACACATATGGAAAAGGTAAACAGTGGCTAAACCTAAGTTAACATCTAAGAAACTCTCTGGCTGTTACGACGTCTACATTTTCCTTTTATGAGAGCAAAGATGCTGTGAAATAACACTGTTCCATCAGAAACGCTGTTTGATTTAACTATCAGGACAAACAAGCGATAATGGTGGCCTGATACAGCATATGACAGAATATTTTCCACTTTCTGTATTTTCTGCTTCTCGTTTCCCCAATTCGGCAGTTCACAAGGCAGAATACAGTTTTAAAGCTTAGAATCTGCGCCAAAACAAGAAAGGCAATAGCAATAAGTCCAATTATTACTGGTATATCTCGATCGGTTTCTGCTCTTGTTACGAGAACGTTGTCGTCTTTGTACCCCGCTTTCTCTCAGTTGACTTTCTAGTTCGTTGATTCACGTCTGCAGTTTATGTAATTGTAGCGTGGAACCTATAACTGATGACAGCTTCTTTGATGGGACTGAATGAACGTCATTACCTAATTGCATTTTCTTCATTCGCTCTGCCATGAGAGCCCTTGGATGCACATTTTCTTTAGGAATAGTTAACATACTTTGAATACGACTAGGATGTTTGTCTCACCGTAAATTTTCAGAATCTCTTTGGTCTCATTTTTTTCGTGACTAGTGCTTCATTTTTAAGAACAGCTGAGGTGGTTTCAGATCATCTGACTTCAGTCGCTGACTACTTTATTTGCTCTTCTCTCTCCTCGAACATTGTTAAGAGTCTCGCTTCATTTAAGAAATACTTACTCGACTCGGTACTTGTAATCAAATTCCAGATGTTTTCAACAAAGCGTGCCTCTAGTTGCGCTACTAATTAATTAAATTTGTTATGCTGGTGATATGAAACTGTACCTGAGTTTGGGAGAACCAGATATCAGGTTTTTCAACCAAATATGGGCTAACTGCACACTGACCTTGTACGCCTCAACTTTTACTAAATGGAAATGAGCGTTTGGCGCCATTGGCCGGAAGGCCCCTTACAGAGCAGGTCCGGCCGCCTTGGTGCACGTCTTATTACATTCGACGCCACACTGGGCGAACTGCGCGCTGCATGGGGATGAAATGGAGATGAAGACAACACAACAACCAGTCCCTGAGTGGAGAAAATCCCCGACCCAGCCGGGAATCGAACCCGGGCCCCTGGGACGGCAATCTGTCACGCTGACCACTCTATCGGGGTGGACTAACTTTTACTAGAGATGTAGCATTTCCATTTCGGTGTCCATAATCTTTCATTTTCCTATCGTACCAGTTTCATTATGTCTGGGTCACCACTTGAGCGATTGTATTTATTATATTTATTACGAAATCTATTCAAACCAAACGCTGTTATTGATTCCAACAAGTTTTGTATCACAACTCACTTCAATTATTTTATCATCTTTGCTCTTAAAAAACAAAATGTAGAAACAGTAAGAGACGTAGAGTTGCACGTAATTTTCAGAAGTGTAGCAGTAAAATGAATGAAATATAGTTATAATCTCTTTGTAAAAAATCTCACTTTAATCACTGCTGACATTCTTTATACGCCCCGACTGTTACCATTTTCTAACTTCTTCACTGTATGTAGACGTGTTGCAGAATGAACGATACCAGTGCCAACAATAAATAAGCGATGTAGTGACGCTTGTGCCGGACAACGTACATAATTGAGAGCTTAGAGAGAATGAAGTTACGATGAAATAAATTGAACAGAGTAATGTTCTAACATTGAAAAAGTCTTCAACCTTTTACTTATTCCTTGACTATATGTAACTCCTAAACTATGATAACTTGTGTTGTCTGCACAATCTGACTACTGTTGTTAGTATCAAAAATGAAATTGTAGCCCACGAGTAATTTACATGGCGTTTCAAAGTGATCTACCCCACTTCGCGAAACTATGTTTTCCATGTAAATGAAGGCAGAAACTTAGGCTGTATTTCAACTTACGTTTTCAAACTAAAAGTTTACCTTGCTGCGAGAAGTCCCCGGATTATATGGAGGCGTAAAAAGAGGAGGTGACTTACGCCGTAAGTTGCTTAAAGCCACTAAAGATAAGCAGACTACTGTTTACAAATGCTTCTTGTTCTTAATTTGTGTGTCCATGCAACAATTTTTTTAAATAGTAAATGTTACTATGCTTTTGTGAATAACTTAATGTCAAAATGGCATTTTCAGACATTTGTTTGGTCTTAAAGGCACATTTTATCCAATAATACGACGCGTTAATGGAACTTTCTTTCTGTTACACGTCTCGTATAAGCAAGTAGCAAAATATGTGATTTGTAAAAGCTGATTTCGTAATCTAGCATTTTATTCAATACGGAAAGACGAGTCTGATGATCATTTCATGTCTTCACGAAAATGCTAAAACACATTTTGCTAGCCAGAAGGAAACTTCCTCTCTGCAGCGGAGCCTATGCTGATGTGAAACTTCCTGGCAGATTATAACGGTGTGTCGGACAGAGACTCAAAGTGGCCGATGTAAAGACATGTGTACTTTGATTGGGTAGCTCATGCTGGGACGGTAGCTCAGAGTGTTCGGTCAGCGGGTTAGCTGCCTTCTGTAATAAAAAAACTGAGTGAACAAGCGTCATGAGACGTCCACCCCGAGAACAATATAACGACCAATAACTAACAAAAAGAGATTTTAAAAAAGTCGGTACAGCACTGGTCCGCGAAAAGCAAACTTCTCTAGTTCGAGTCTTGGTCCAGCCCACAGTTTTAATCTTCCAGATGTCTAGACAGTTTGCAAAATACCTTCTCACAGCGTTCAACCAGAGGGCTCTTCGAGTTCCTTTAATAGGATATGTGAAGCCAAATCACACAAATAAAAACACTACGGGAAAAGTAACTAGCGCAACTGAAATTCATGGGTACAAAAGAAAATATCGCTTGAACGAGTCCACTTACGAATGAAATATGATTCATTTTACACTTTACGCTATGATTAGGATGAGTAATTCACCTGCAAATGTTGGAAGCCGGCGTTTTTATCAGAACACTTCAACCAGAAGCTAATGTTTGTGACTACTAACAAGATGGACGTCGGCTTCAATATTGTAACGTCATGAAATCTCCCCTTATTACACCTCCAATCTTGATTATGTGGGTAGATGGTACGGCTCTCTCTGGTGGAGCCAAGTCTCTCACTCGTTCGTTTATTACCCAACATGCTTCGAGTGAAGCTGACGTTAACAAAGCTGTGAAAGGCTTTCCGATGCGAATACCGCATTGCGCCATTAGCCTCCGAGGCCAACTGACCTCGCTGTAAGTGAACTTTTTTTGGGGAGGGCGTGTGAATGCCTCCGTGTATCCTCTTCAGACAACTTTGGAGGAACTGCGATCCCACATAGCAGCACCGGATCCAGTAACGCTAGACATGCTCGCAAACTTGTGGGACGTGTTGGACGTGTATCTGCGTATGGTAGACAGCATATCCGAGGTTTGTGAAAGGTGAATGGCAACTGATCCAAACATAATTGTAAAAAGCGCCCCGGGGTTGTATGTGCATGCATGTTAAAGGTATAAAAAATCAACTGCGAGCACCTCCTTGTCCACGCCCAAAAGGCCAAACGGATGTCGACCGAGCGCCGTGTCACCCTCAGTCTTGCAGCGTCATGCGGGTGAGGCATGGAGGGGCATGTGAGCAGCGTATCGCTGTCCCGACCATTTTCTCGACTTCTCAGACCTTGCACCCGCTAATTCTGCTGTTCAGTTCTCCTCGCGTAGCTTATCGCCCCCCACACCCTTCCTCCCACTACAGAAAATTCATCGGTAGCACCGGGAATCGAAAGCGAGTCCTTCACATGGCAGGCCCTTATACTGACCGCTCAGCTGCGGAAGCGGATGTGTAAAACCTGTACACTTGTATAGTATACTGATTCTTTTAGAAAATAAGACTCTGTAGTATAATTCTTAATGCAAAATTTGCTCCAAGTGTCTGTTTTCATTCATGTAGAAGAGGTAATCTTTTTGAAATAGAACGTATCCTTTCGAATGTAGTTTCGTTTCCACTAGCACTCCTTGGTGTCCGTTCTGATTGTTATGTATACTTGATTTTACTGTGCATGGTTGACTGTAATGTACAGCGAGACACCTGTTATTTTACCAGAATATTAAAACATAGATCGGTAAATGATTTCCTCGTTATCTTCCAGTGTTTCGTTGTTGACTCCATTTCGACGTTTCTACTTAACTGAGAAAACTATTATCACTGAGTTCATAGAATGTTAATAATTGCTCCATCATTACCCGTTACAAGCCGTAAATTTCTCATTCCACTAACATAACAAAAACGTTTCAAGTAAATAATTAAAAGCGGAAAACTAATTTGGTTAATTGGTTACTAATGGTTCGAAAACAATACCAATTGAGGTGGCGCAGTGATTAAGGCACTGTACTCGTATTCCAGCGCTCAAATCTCCACCCGTGCATTCGGCTAAATCGCTTATGGAAATCATGGGACAGTTCCTTTGGAAAGAACACGATCATTTTGCTTCCCCATCCTCATCCTACAAAAAGTCGTGTTTGTCTCTGATGACCCAGTCATCGAAGTAGTGCTAAACATTAATGTTACTTCCTTCAGGAACTGAGAGTGGTTTACCTCCACCATCATACAAAACTATACTCGAATATACTGTCTGTTTCGTTTTCACGACTAAATCGCTGAACCTATTTGGATAAAATCTGGGATGGAGATAGTTCGAGCGCTTAAGAAGAACATAGACTGGGTACTTCATAATGAATGCAGTATAAGATATTTATTGATTTGAAGAATTTTGCGCACATTAAGAATTTCATCATATTTGTGGAAACGCATTTATTGCTTACGCTTCAACATAATGAATATAATACTTGTACAATCCTCGATATGTTCAAGCCATACGTCCATACTGACACTATTACATGCGGAAAAACGATTTTAAAATAATGGGTCGCTAGACCGTGAAGTAGAGAATGGAAACCCCTTTTTACATCTAAGTACATAAAATGTATTATAAATGCATTAAATCTGTTGCGTGACGTATAGCCACTTCAAAAGCATGACACATTGATGTAAGCTTCTTCCTACACGCTACCACACACACCGCTCAGCCGCTGCGGTGTGTGTTGGTGCAATTCGGGAGGGGGTAGGGGTGTGGCGAGGCGTATTTCACAAGCTATGCGTACCGGAATAGGCAGATACGTGAGGAGAGCTGACGTTATTGCTCGTATAACAGCTTACTTACTCGCCATCACTCAGCACACCGGAAATAATGATAAGCGAGTGCAGGTGCGGGTAACAGCTAGTTTAAATATATAGCTGTTGTCGTATCAGATTCTAATGACAACAACGTTCCATATTGGTTAATGATTTATAGAACTCAGTTTCAATTGTTGTTAGTATGTGGGAAAATGATCAAAAAAAAATTACACAGATCAGGCTATTTGTTTCCCGCAACCAGGGATAGCATTGCATTATCCATTATATATATACACATGTCAGAATTGCACTGCAGTCAAGCCTGTAACGATGTATCACTTCCTCAACGAATGACACTCTGGAGACCACTGCTGAAAATTTCTGTACTTCTGACCACTTTTATGATTTGCTCGCCCTCTGTGTGTTAACACATATATATGCCACTGACTGATGACACCTCATATTATGAACCGTTATCGATGACACAGACTTGTAAGTTAAATGCAATGGTTACTCAGAGACATTGTTCATGCTGCAAAGTAGTTATATTCGTTATACGTTTGTGTTCTTTTTGTAGTAGAGCTACCTGGTCTTAATGAAAAATTGTAAGTCTTTAGCAAAAGTAATGAGAAGTAGTGTGGCAGCTGCAGAGGAGCGTTGTGTCAACAGCTACGAGTTGGTAGCCGCCAGTGTGGCGACGTGTGAGTTACAGTAAAAGACACACAAGTGAATTGTGAAGCCAGGATAACGATGTACAGCTGTAAACTGTTTCAGAGAACAATAACCTCGTAACAAGTGGAGCGACGTTGCCACACCATGGGCGTGTCTCTTGTTATGGGCGACATGGCTAGGTGCATGGCTTCCCTAAGTTGAAATAACCTTTACATGGAGACCGTCATCTAATTTACAACTATATGAGGTATTAAATTTTCCTACAACTTGGAAATGAAACTGGGAAGCAGAGAGTGTGTGTTGAAAGAGAGTAAAGATATATTTTAGTGAGAAACGTAACTGAGCCCCATGTTTGTTGTTAAATGAATGGTGATTAAAATTATTAAATATATGACGAATGCACTGACGCCCAGCATTTGAATTAGTGATGATTAATGAAACTGTTAGATACACAACTTTCGCAAATGTGAATACAGTAAGCCCTACATTACAATCGTTTTATTTTGACAAACATTTGGGCCACAAAGAGTTAGTTTCAGTTATCCTTTATCCATTGCGAGAAAATATCTTTCTACTAACAAAGTTAAAATCGTAAAGTATAATACGCACTCTTTGTTAATGAAAATCTCTTGGTTATTTTACCTGGGTTTTAGTTTTGCATGTCTTACCCCGAAAACGTTGAAAAAATGGTTCAAATGGCTCTGAGCACTATGGGACTTAACATCTGAGGTTATCAGTCCCCTAGAACTTAGAACTACTTAAACCTAACTAACCTAAGGACATCACACACATCCACGCGGTTCCAGACTGAAGCGCCTAGAACCGCACGGCCACACCGGCCGGCGAAATCGTTGAAGTGCGTTACGTAAGACCTATTCTGAATCACAGCAATGAACAAGACCTGTAAGGAGGATCTCCCCCTCTAGTGTTATGTTTAGTTTTCCATGGCTGTATGCTCACATGTAACCGACCATCTCAGATACTGCAGCTTTATAATCGAGTTACAGGTTGGCTGGAAATTCCAGTTGCAAGCTTCTAGGTCTTTTAGAGGGAAGTGAGTACATAATATATTTATGGCCTTTCCTTGGTGGGAGACCACAGTCATATGTTTTTTCGACGGTGACACCTCACAAACAGTTCAACATGCACTGAGAATGGCTACAAAGCCGAGATCATGATAGTGTAAAACAAATTAACAATTAACAATCAAATGGCGGAAATTTCTTGTGTACTAAATAGCAATCCATGACCGGAAACGTACCTCTTCCGTTCTACAACCGTTTCAATTCACATGTTTAAGTAATCCACTTATGCTGGAGGAAATGTATTAGGATTAGGTAACAGTTCGAAAGGAAAAACAAAGAAACATCCATTTATCACTTAAGCACATTTATTTACATCATACTTAAACGTTACATGTTTACATAATTACAAAACAAAAAAGTACCCAGCATACTGTACATACAGAGCAGTACTCATGCATTACAACAGCGGCTCGATAGGTTGTAGTTGCGATGCATGTTCTGGTACATTCACTCCATCCCACCTACTATCTCTTGGGTGTCTAGCGCAGCGGCCAGAGGTTGTGTCAGCTGATCGTCCGGTGTCTACAGGAGTCTCGCAAATAAAACTTTGTATACGACGTTAAGTGATATCAGGTAGCCCTCTGACGTAGTCTGCTTCATCCTGTCTACCCTACTGCATACCAGCCCAAGCAACTACGAGACTTTTCTCTTTCCCTCAGCAGACGTGGACGCGTTACTAATCTCAACTGAAAACGTCGTAGAGCGGAAATGATACGTTTCCCGACATGAGTTTCTATTCAAAATATCATGTACTCACTGTCCCCTACAAGTTCCAGTAGTTTGTAAACGGAATATCCAAACAGCTGTACTTATCAGCAACTTCTCTGGTTCTTCCACATTACCCTCTTCTTCCCCGCTAAGAAACACTCCTTTGGGAAGTTCCTCTCTGGAAGAATTCCTACACTATCTTTGAGTTAAGTTTAGTTTCTACAAAATCTGCAAGACCTGTGTTTTTTGCTCTGTTGTCTGTTGGTTAGCACAGGTCAACAGCAAATTGTAAAAGGTCAACATCAAATTGTGGGTGTTCATCTGGTCTGACAACGGCGGTTCGATGCCGTCTTGTGTGTAGTTTCCCCGTCTAGTGTAAGGACGCCAGTCTGTGACAGCAGCACCCTGCCCTCTACATCTACATCTACATCTACATTGATACTCCGCAAGCCACCCAACGGTGTGTGGCGGAGGGCACTTTACGTGCCACTGTCATTACCTCCCTTCGCGTATGGTTCGCGGGAAGAACGACTGTCTGAAAGCCTCCGTGCGCGCTCTAATCTCTCTAATTTTACATTCGTGATCTCCTCGGGAGGTATAAGTAGGGGGAAGCAATATATTCGATACCTCATCCAGAAACGCACCCTCTCGAAACCTGGCGAGCAAGCTACACCGCGATGCAGAGCGCCTCTCTTGCAGAGTCTGCCACTTGAGTTTATTAAACATCTCCGTAACGCTATCACGGTTACCAAATAACCCTGTGACGAAACGCGCCGCTCTTCTTTGGATCTTCTCTATCTCCTCCGTCAGACCGATCTGGTACGGATCCCACACTGATGAGCAATACTCAAGTATAGGTCGAACGAGTGTTTTGTAAACCACCTCCTTTGTTGATGGACTACATTTTCTAAGCACTCTCCCAATGAATCTCAACCTGGTACCCGCCTTACCAACAATTAATTTTATATGATCCTTCCACTTCAAATCGTTCCGCACGCATACTCCCAGATATTTTACAGAAGTAACTGCTACCAGTGTTTGTTCCGCTATCATATAATCATACAATTAAGGATCCTTCTTTCTATGTATTCGCAATACATTACATTTGTCTATGTTAAGGGTCAGTTGCCACTCCCTGCACCAAGTGCCTATCCGCTGCAGATCTTCCTGCATTTCGCTACAATTTTCTAATGCTGTAACTTCTCTGTATACTACAGCATCATCCGCGAAAAGCCGCATGGAACTTCCGACACTATCTACTAAGTCATTTATATACATTGTGAAAAGCAATGGTCCCATAACACTCCCCTGTGGCACGCCAGAGGTTACTTTAACGTCTGTAGACATCTCTCCATTGATAACAACATGCTGTGTTCTGTTTGCTAAAAACTCTTCAATCCAGCCACACAGCTGGTCTGATATTTCGTAGGCTCTTACTTTGTTTATCAGGCGACAGTGCGCAACTGTATCGAACGCCTTCCGGAAGTCAAGAAAAATAGCATCTACCTGGGAGCCTGTATCTAATATTTTCTGGGTCTCATGAACAAATAAGGCGAGTTGGGTCTCACACGATCGCTGTTTCCGGAATCCATGTTGATTCCTACATAGTAGATTCTGGGTTTCCAGAAATGACATGATACGCGAGCAAAAAACATGTTCTAAAATTCTACAAGAGATCGACGTCAGAGATATAGGTCTATAGTTTTGCGCATCTGCTCGACGACCCTTCTTGAAGACTGGGACTATCTGTGCTCTTTTCCAATCATTTGGAACCCTCCATTCCTCTAGAGACTTGCGGTACACGGCTGTTAGAAGGGGGGCAAGTTCTTTTGCGTACTCTGAGTAGAATCGAATTGGTATCCCGCCAGGTCCAGTGGACTTTCCTCTATTGAGTGATTCCAGTTGCTTTTCTATTCCTTGGACACTTATTTCGATGTCAGCCATTTTTTCGTTTGTGCGAGGATTTAGAGAAGGAACTGCAGTGCGGTCTTCCTCTGTGAAACAGCTTTGGAAAAAGGTGTTTAGTATTTCAGCTTTACGCGTGTCATCCTCTGTTTCAATGCCATCATCATCCCGCAGTGTCTGGATATGCTGTTTCGAGCCACTTACTGATTTAACCAACCTCTCCGTTATTGACACATAACAGTCTCCCTCTCACATGCCGTCCATATTATCAATCTTAAGACACCATCTGTTTTTCATTCCATTCTTTTCTTTGTGAGTAGATGGCCTTCCTGCCGTGACAGTCGTTATTTAACCTAAGGCGGTGACTTCGTTTGCACCTCCAAATCATGTAAGCTTTCTCTGTTTCCTGTGGTATTGTAGCCAACCGATTATCTTTAATCCACCGCGTGGATTTGATGCTAATCTGGGTCGCGTCGCTGTCTTGCATGCTAACGAGCTGTGTGGCTGGCACATTGCAATATACCGGGTGGTCAAAAAGTCAGTATAAATTAGAAAAATTGAATAAATCACGGAATAACGTAGATAGAGAGGTACAAATTGACACATATGCTTGGAATGACATGGGGTTTTATTAGAACGAAAAAAATACAAAATTTCAAAAATGTCAGACAGATGGTGCTTCATCTGATTAGAATAGCAATAATTAGCATGACAAAGTAAGAGAAAGGAAAGATGATGTTCTTTACAGGAAATGCTCAATATGTCCACCATCATTCCTCAACAATAGCTGTAGTCGAGGAATAATGTTGTGAACAGCACTGTAAAGCATGTCCGGAGTTATGGTGAGGCATTGGCGTCGGATGTTGTCTTTCAGCATCCCTAGAGATGTCGGTTGATCACGATACACTTGCGACTACAGGTAACCCCGAAGCCAATAATAATCGCACGGACTGACGTCTGGGGACCTGGGAGGCCAAGCATGACGAAAGTGGCGGCTGAGCATACGATCATCACCAAACGACGCGCGCAAGAGACCTTTCACGCGTGTAGCAATATTGGGTGGAGCGCCATCCTGCATAAACATCGTACGTTCCAGCAGGTGTTTATCAGCCGGGCTCGGGATGATGCGATTCTATAACATATCGGCGTACCTCTCACCCGTCACGGTAGCAGTTACTGACGTTTTGCTGTCTAGCGCTGTCGGTCGGACATTTTGTGAACTTTTTTTTTTGTTCTAATAAAACCTCATGTCATTCCAAGCATGTGTGTCAATTTTTACCTCTCTATCTACATTACTCCGTGGTTTATTAAGTTTTCAAATTTATACTGACGTTTTGATCACCCGGTACTGTAACATAAATAATTATGTGGAAAAAGAAAAGTGATATACCTTATTTACGAAATGACCAGTGTAAATTGGCAACCTACCAGCTACAAAAGAGCAAGGCGTCTTCCGCTCTGTTGGGTGGTCTATGCACTGCTGACACACGTAGGAAGAGAGTGTTATTCATTGTTTCCTCAAGACTTCCCCGGCCGGTAATTTCCAAGGTAAGGGTCACAGAACGGATGCAGACAGCCGGGGAACAATGGCGGCTACACCAGTACGGGGAAGGAGGGGCTGTTCTCATCAGAGCAGGAGAGGGGCGGGGGGCAGCGGAAAGTGAATGGCACGGCCGGCGCACTTCATCATCATGCGTCAAGCTGACAGCGGCCTGGCGGCACAGGTCGGCAGTCATTAGCGGCCGCGGTGCTGCCCTCCGGCGGCCATCCGTCTTGGCCGTCTGCTGCGATAGCGCCCAAGCCGCCTCCGCCGCCGCCGCCGCCGCCGCCGCCGCCACCCCCGCAGCCGCACGCAGTCGTTTCGTGATTTAGTAGGCCCGCGATCGGCCGCCGCTTGCTTACAGTAGTGGCTGGTGGCCGGCCCTGCTCTGGATGAGCGATCGCCCGCGCTCTCCCGCCACAGACCGTCTCGGCCCCCAGCAGGGCTCCTTCCGCTCGATGCCAATTTCTCGCTCGAAATCGTAACGTTTCGCTGCGACATCTGATATATTACAGCGTATGACCGCTAGTGGGCTGGGCTTATCTCAGAAAGCAGAAGGGTCTCCCGACGACGTAACATACGTCACATCTATCACGTGCCGACTGGCGTATTTTCCGTTGCTCAAGAGGACAAAAACACACACACACACACACACAGGTGTATGCTAGCACTTAACCTTCCTATTGTGTTTCAAAAAGAAACAAACATATTGTGAATGTGTCTGTTAGACCCGCAACTTAAAAAACATTATATATTCTTAGATCATTCTTCAAAGTATATTTGTTCTTTAGTTTTTTATGTAGAAAAGCAGACGTTTGAACTTTTCAACATTTATTGAACACATTTAATCCAAAAATATTTTACAAAATTTTAGTTTGAGAAACAAATGTTCATACATGGTACTTAAAAATAGCAATTGTATCAGGGTTTCTGCATATAAGCGCATGTTATAGCTTAAATTTTATCAGTAACTATCCACAATAACTATCTTAAAATTGTCCGCGGCTCGTGGTCTTGCGGTAGCGTTCTCGCTTCCCGCGCACGGGACCACGGATTCGATTCCCGGCGGTGTCAGGGATTTTCTCTGCCTCGAGATGAGTGGGTGTTGTGTGTGTCTTTCATCATCATTTCATCCTCAGTCACTTGCAAGTCACCGTACTGGCGTTAAAGAACTTATGGGTATGGTATTTGAGCATGCATTTATTGCAGTAAATATTTGCGTACTATTGGCAAGAGGAATGATTGACAACTGGCATACTTTTTGTTACTCTTTCGATCTCTCTTTCTTCCATACTCTTTGCACCGGCCCCTCTTCTGTTCTTTTGCTCCTGAACTCATTGCAGCATATTTTCCAAACTTACTTTTCTTTTGTTTGTAAGCGTCGCTGATTATTAATACAGTAATATCGTTCAGGATGATTACGTATTTTATGGTAAAAAATTTCAAGCTACTCCGTGTTTTCAAATCCACGTTAATCCATAAGTCCCCCAAAAACTTGAAATGTGAGTCAGTCAAAGATCGGAGGAAGGCATGGGCACACCATGCCTATTAAAACTTTGCGATATTCAAACCAACCATCGCGTTGAGCACGGCTTTATCTTAGCAGTACAGCTAGTAGCAGTTTTTATTGGTGTTAAAGCACCAACAGTAACAGGATATAGGAATAAATGTGATAGAGTTACAAACAGAATACAAGGAAAAATCAGTGGCGATAGGAAGAGTACTCCTGGCGTGGACAGTAAGAGATGCCACAGAGAAGTCTTGATACAAAGACATGTACGCAGCCGTAAAATTGTATCAAGGGCACTTATCGGGTAATTAATATAACAACACTGTCAACAGAAATCAACATTTAACGTAGAAAGAAAAACACACCGAACAAAAAATGTCGCATTAAAGCGACTAAACATTTAGCGTAGAGCCCGCATCTCGTGGTCGTGCGGTAGCATTCTCGCTTCCCGCGCCCGGGTTCCCGGGTTCGATTCCCGGCGGGGTCAGGGATTTTCTCTGCCTCGTGATGGCTGGGTGTTGTGTGCTGTCCTTAGGTTAGTTAGGTTTAAGTAGTTCTAAGTTCTAGGGGACTTATGACCACAGCAGTTGAGTCCCATAGTACTCAGAGCCATTTGAGCCATTTAGCGTAGAATAAAACACAGTAACTAAAAAGGTCATACTAACGTAATTAAAACATTCTGCATAGAAAAAGAAGCACGCCACAGTAAAAATGCTGTTTTTAAATAATTTCATTGATGATGGTCTTGTTTTTTCTTAAAAAAAGCGTAGATGTACTTCGGATGTCGTGTACGCCTTTTGCAGTAAACAGCGCTTCCAGAGCAATTGGGTGAGTTCAAAAATGGTTCAAATGGCTCTGAGCACTATGGGACTTAACTGTTGAGGTCATCAGTCCCCTAGAACTTAGAACTACTTAAACCTAACTAACCTAAGGACAACACACACATCCATGCCCGAGGCAGGATTCGAACCTGCGACCGTAGCGGTCGCGCAGCTCCAGAGTGTATCGCCTAGAACAGCTCGGCCACTCCGGCCGGCAATTGGGTGAGTAACGGTTAACATAGGTAATCTGTTATGTATCTATATTCCTTAAATAATCTTCCCAGACATCGCTTGCGATGTTGAAAACATTTCTACTTTTCGCATACACAGATGTACTACAAATGAGAAAAGTTTACTTAAAGTTTTAAAATACGCAGAATATACGTCCAAGGCCCATACTGGAACGGCTTTTTTCTCCCTAATAAGCTACAGCTAGGGATGTTACAGCCTCTTGCTCTCAAAGCTCCACAAACAAGCGATTTATTGCTGCCACCATCGGTCTCTTCAACATTACCCCAGAAAAGCGACATACTATGCTGTTTCAACCAGTATTTCGAAAGTTCTGCCAGTGAAAGTGAACTGCCATATTTACGTTGAGTGGCATCTCATCAGGCTATCTCGCCTAAAAATAATAAAGGGACTTGGAATTTATTATTAATTTTGTTTTGGAACGGCTTGTTTTTTTATTTTCTTTATTTTTTTGCTGCTGTGGGCCCTGCAACAGGATGCATTGGGTTTTATCAATAAGTGTGTTATGTACATTCTTACCGTCTCTATATTGCAAATATATCGTAATGTTCTTAAATTATTTCATTTGTTCTTGCAGTTTAACTACTAATCAGTAAAGCTTTGTAATCTCGACTTTTCTATGAATATGTTTATGAACAGCAGCGCTCTTGTCCCAAACTCTTGTTACGCGGTGTGTGACGGAGGGCAGTTACCTGAAGACACAACAGACTTAAGCATAGCTGCAGCGTAGATGCAGAATAAATATCGGGCGATTCAAAAAGAAATGATAAATTTCAGTTGTTTACTACAGTCACTGGGCAGACGAAGGTTCAAAGATTTGACACAACTGTGCTGTTGTTTGTTTGTAGCAACAAGGAGACTACATCACAAGTGTTGTGTGTTGAAATTTGCACGAAGTCAATCAATTGTTCAAGTGCAACGTGAAGTCCGCCGTCGATTCAGCAAGAAGTCGCCTCTGCACAAGCAGGTTTATGACTGGAGTAATAAATTCTTGGAAATTTGTTGTATATGCAGAAGGAGAAGCACTGGTTGGTCACGCGGGTCTGATAAATGTGTCGAGCGTTATATCAGAGACGCAATCACACGGAGCCCTCGGAAGTCCACAAGACGGGCAGGCCAGGAACTTCAGGTCCTCAAACAACGGGGTGGCGTGTTCTGAAACGACGCCTGCATATGAAGCCTTACATGCTGCAGTTACTGCATCAACTGCGTCCCAGCAACCATTTCAATTCTCCAGGATATGGCAAAGGACTCGTTTTCCGTACGACTTATCTTCTAAGAAGAAACGACGTTTCATCTATCGGGTACAGAAAAGCGTCATAATGAAAGAATTTGGGGGTCACAAAAACACGGCGTCTCATCGAAACTCAATGTGTTTTGTGCCGTTTGGTCTACAAGGTTTATGTGCCGTTCATTTTTGCGGAGCAAACTCCAACAGAAATGTCGTACTTGGACATACTGCAAAATTGTCTGATTCCTCAACTTCTCGAAGATTCCAATGGTTTTAATTTTTGTGCATGACGGCGCCCCTCGTCACTTTCACCTTGAGGTACGGCGTTATTCTAACGACGCCACCCCACAACGTTGGATTGGGAGAGGTGTGTGACAAGATCTTATCCATTGCTTCTGGCCACCCAGGTCACGAGACCTAACACTTCGCGATTTTCTTTTTGTGGAGGTGCATAAAAGACAGAGTCTTTGTCCCACCTACGGCAGCTACAGTTCAAGTGCCGAGAAATCGGTTTGTGGAAGCTATCGAGTCAATAAACAATGACCTGTTGATTCGTGTTGACTGAAATGAACTACTGTTTCGATGTTTCTCGAACAACACATGTTGAGTTTATGATTTAGTGCCTGTGCGAGCACAAAACTTTGAACATTCTTCTGTCCAGTGGCCTGCGTCCTGCCACCTTGATCTGGGTTTTCCGTGATTTCCCTATATCGTTCCAATCAAATGCTGCGATCGTACCTTTGAGAGGGCGAGGCCGATTTCCTTTCCCATCCTTGAAACAATCCGAGCTTGTGTTTTTTCTTTAGTCACCCCGCATTCGGATTTCCTACTTAATCTTGCAACAATCGATTTAAAAGATAAAAAGTTTAATAAAACGTTAGGACGTTTCATGAGTATCTAAAGATGTATTTCTACAAACTTGTGCATTATGATAATTGTTATTGACTTTTGTGGCGGTTCCCCTATCCTTCACGCTCTTTTAGTACGTCTAGCACAGGTGTTTGAACAACCGTCAGCCCTGAGGAAACCTTAACCCAGGGAGAAACCACACAAAGTGGGGCTTTAATAGAAATGGCCTAAGGTTAGGATTTTACCAGTCGTTAATAAAATCTGTCTTCTCTCACTGGAGTCTGGCCATTCAGCATAAATCGAGGGGAAAATTTCGGAAATATAGCATACACGAAAAATTTTCAACGTAAAAGTGTAATCTTAGAGCCACCACCTAAGTAAGCTGTCACTCGCGTAAACAGCTCTCAGTTCTATATCAAGAATGTGTCTACTTAAACTACTTAAGCTTGAGTCAGTATCACGAAAGCGTACTTCGTAACTATTCAACAGAAGAAGTAACCCAAATCTGAAATACCATTCACTTCCAGCAGAATTCAGAATCAACGTCACCTTATTTCCTGGTAATTAATGCATCAATACGCCAACTAAAACCCCTAACTAGATCTCAGTTTCAACTCAACTTCCGAGAAGTAACTCAAAAATCTAGCTCAGCGTTGTATAAGTTTAGTGCATTACCAAACCTAACACAGCTCTCGTTTCTGTTTTTTTGTTTCTTTCTTTTTTTAATACTTTATGTAATTCCAATTTTCAGCACTTGCGATTATGGAGCTTTGGTCAACACCACGTAGATGGGAAGGCCGATCAACTGCGAGAACTCTAAGCCGCGACGTCACCGAGAAGCGGCTGAAGATGACAGCTGGCTTGTGTCGCATCAGCAAGAGTTGGATGTAAAAAAAATCGTTGTGCTGTGTGATTGTCACGTTATTTAAGAACACAGAAATCATACTGTGTGTTATTGAACTGTGACTCTATGAGTTTAACGGAACATGATATATGTTTGTGCAGTTTTATCTTCATTACAGTTATGAAGTGTTGCGTACCAAAAAGTAATGGAAACTGTGCAGCAGGAAACAAGTTCCAAGTGTTCAAATTTCCTAAAGACGATGTAGTGAGAGGGGAATGGCTCCATTCAATTCCAAGGCTGGGATTCACTGTTACGAATTATTCAGTGATAAGTTTTGTTCTGAATGTAATCTAGTAAAACATGTTTTAAATTATGGTATATTACTGTTTGCGGGATCACTTGAGCTGAATATACAGGATGATTAACTTTCAAAAGGCTGTAGAAATAACACCACTGGTCAGAATGACGTCAAATTGCAACGGAATATTATCGGAGAAGAGGGAAAACGTATAGCAGAAGAAAAAAAAGTGAAAATTAATCAGTATATGGTACTGTATGTGTCAGAATACGTAACTGAAAACACCTGTGATGCGTACGACCCACTGAAGTTGGTGTAAACATTCCGGCTACACGGCTTTTCCTCCTTTAGCGTCTGCGACGTTCGCCATGACTGTTCCAATGCAGGATCGTGTTCTGCTTATGAAGCCATATTACATGAACGATAACTGTGCGCACGTCGTTCTACAAAATATCCGGTCACTGAAGGGTTTGAAAAGAGGCGTCAGTCAGATGACTGTCGTGGGTCTGGAGAAAATGATTCGGAAATTCGAAAAGACGGGTTCTTCTGTTGTGCAACCTGGTAGAGGGAGGAAACGGTGCGTAAAATTCTACGAAACATCTTTCTTCGTTATTAGTTCAAAATTATCCACGTGCACGAGTTGCTACCTGTTGACCTGCCAGCAAGAGATACCTTTGCTTTAGAATTTCTTGTTCACATCGAAGTGCACAATGATTGGCCATGGAAGATTTTGTGGACAGACGAAGCCCACTTCCATCTAACAGGGTATGTTAATACACAGAACTGTTGAATATGGTCAATGGAAAATCCACTCGCAAATCCACCAGTACCACTTCATCCAGAAAAGGTCAATGTCTGGTGTGAGTTTGCGACATCATTTACCATAGGGCCATATTTTTTTGAAGAGACAGATGCCTCCTCTTACCTGTACCTCACTGGTAAGCTCTATGAGTGTCTTTGGCGCAACCACGTCATTCCAGCTCTCCAACAGCGTGCATGTGTGAATGGGATCGTTTTTATGCAAGTTGGCGCTTCTCCGTACATTGAAAATGCAGTTAAGCAGCTGCTGAAGAGCCATTCTGGGAATTCTGGAATTATCGGCCGCCATTTCCCTACAGCCTGGCCATCCCAATCACTTGATCTTAATACGTGTGACTTTTGGCTGTGGCGCTATCTGAAAGATGCTGTGTTCAGTGTTCTGACTGCAAACTTAGCTGCACTGAAGGCACGCATTGCGCAAGGTTATGCTGAACGTGCCCCGAGAAACACTTCGATCAGCTGTGGAACATGCCGTTTCTCTATTTCAACTTGTTGCAGAAAACGGTGGACAACGTATTGAACATGTTTTGTGACAGTCACACGGAAATTAATAATCCAGTTTGATTCTGAATGATACTTTTTATGCGGTTTTTGGCCTCAGGACAACTAAAAACCGATGTGATTGGTGCTTTTCACGCGGTTTTTGGCCTCAGTAAATTAAAAACCGATATGAGTGATGCTTTTTATACGGTGTTTGGCCTCAGGACAATTAAAAACTTATTTTCCCATCCGATATGTTATGATCTTGCCGTGTTGGATGGGCTAACGTAACTAACAGTATCACACCTGTGCACCCATGCGCACTGAGTAGTACAGGTCGTTTAACGTAAAACGTACACCTTATGATTGTTGTATGACTCATTTGTCATTTGTATTCGACCACTATTAACTTATGATGCTTAAATCATCATTTATACCAACATTTTGTATCTATTTATTTTTCTTCTGCCACACGTTTTCCCCTTTCTCCGATAACATTCCGTTGCAATTTGACGTCGTTCTGACCAGTGGTGTTATTTCTACAGCGGTGTGAATGTTTAATTACAGTCAACCTGTATTACGATTAATGCACTTCATTGCTCATTTTTCAGGCGTGTCACAAGCATTTCAATCTAGTGATACTATCTGCGAAGTATCTGCCATACTCGGAAAAAGCACAAATGCTCCACTTTCAAAAACACGACTTGTTTCAAATGCGGTGCCAGGCACTTTTTCGATCTGTTTAACCTATGTATCTTCAGCTATGGTATCATCCAGAGAGGAACCGGAAGAGAAAGTACGTTGGAGGCAGCACTACTGCAGGAAAGTATCACGAGTAATGTAACCAGCCATAACGAGTATTTAAAAAGAATTTCATATAACAGCCGTAAGGTTCAAAATGGATCAAATGGCTCTAAGCACTATGGCACTTAACATCTAAGGTCATCCCTAGACTTAGAACTACTTAAACCTAACTAACCTAAGGACATCACACACATCCGTGCCCATGGCAGGATTCGATCCTGCGACCGTAGCATCAGCGCGGTTCCGGACTGATACGCCTAGAACCGCTCGGCCACAGAGGCCGGCCAACCGTAAGGAACTGAACGATAAAGTTAACATAATATTTTTACTTAAGAATTCGGTGAAAATAGTGAAAGGAGAGTGTATTATTTCTATGTGTATCGATCTACCTGTGCAGCCTCTATACGAAGTGTCTATTGTGATTGACGATTATTAAGAAGCGGAGGTCTTTTCAAAAATTCTAGTGACTGAAGTTGTTCTGGAAGTTAACTGCTAACGGGAAATTGTGAATACAATCTAAAGTGACGTGCATGCCTCCGTATTTTTGTATGCAAATGTTGAATCTTAGAACATATTCTGAGTTCAGACCTAATGAGGTATCTACACTCCTGGAAATTGAAATAAGAACACCGTGAATTCATTGTCCCAGGAAGGGCAAACTTTATTGACACATTCCTGGGGTCAGATACATCACATGATCACACTGACAGAACCACAGGCACATAGACACAGGCAACAGAGCATGCACAATGTCGGCACTAGTACAGTGTATATCCAGCTTTCGCAGCAATGCAGGCTGCTATTCTCCCATGGAGACGATCGTAGAGATGCTGGATGTAGTCCTGTGGAACGGCTTGCCATGCCATTTCCACCTGGCGCCTCAGTTGGACCAGCGTTCGTGCTGGACGTGCAGACCGCGTGAGACGACGCTTCATCCAGTCCCAAACATGCTCAATGGGGGACAGATCCGGAGATCTTGCTGGCCAGGGTAGTTGACTTACACCTTCTAGAGCACGTTGGGTGGCACGGGATACATGCGGACATGCATTGTCCTGTTGGAACAGCAAGTTCCCTTGCCGGTCTAGGAATGGTAGAACGATGGGTTCGATGACGGTTTGGATGTACCGTGCACTATTCAGTGTCCCCTCGACGATCACCAGTGGTGTACGGCCAGTGTAGGAGATCGCTCCCCACACCACGATGCCGGGTGTTGGCCCTGTGTGCCTCGGTCGTATGCAGTCCTGATTGTGGCGCTCACCTGCACGGCGCCAAACACGCATACGACCATCATTGGCACCAAGGCAGAAGCGACTCTCATCGCTGAAGACGACACGTCTCCATTCGTCCCTCCATTCACGCCTGTCGCGACACCACTGGAGGCGGGCTGCACGATGTTGGGGCGTGAGCGGAAGACGGCCTAACGGTGTGCGGGACCGTAGCCCAGCTTCATGGAGACGGTTGCGAATGGTCCTCGCCGATACCCCAGGAGCAACAGTGTCCCTAATTTGCTGGGAAGTGGCGGTGCGGTCCCCTACGGCACTGCGTAGGATCCTACGGTCTTGGCGTGCATCCGTGCGTCGCTGCGGTCCGGTCCCAGGTCGACGGGCACGTGCACCTTCCGCCGACCACTGGCGACAACATCGATGTACTGTGGAGACCTCACGCCCCACATGTTGAGCAATTCGGCGGTACGTCCACCCGGCCTTCCGCATGCCCACTATACGCCCTCGCTCAAAGTCCGTCAACTGCACATACGGTTCACGTCCACACTGTCGCGGCATGCTACCAGTGTTAAAGACTGCGATGGAGCTCCGTATGCCACGGCAAACTGGCTGACACTGACGGCGACGGTGCACAAATGCTGCGCAGCTAGCGCCATTCGACGGCCAACACCGCGGTTCCTGGTGTGTCCGCTGTGCCGTGCGTGTGATCATTGCTTGTACAGCCCTCTCGCAGTGTCCGGAGCAAGTATGGTGGGTCTGACACACCGGTGTCAATGTGTTCTTTTTTCCATTTCCAGGAGTGTAGAACAGAATGACCTCCTCAATGCCAGCCAGCATGGGTTTCGAAAACGTCGATCATGTGAAGACCAATTCCTCCTTTTCTCACATGAGATACTGAAAGCTTTGAAGCAAGACAACCAGGTAGATGCCATGTTTCTTGATGTCCGAAAAGCATTTGACTCAGTACCGCACCTACGCTTATTGTCAAAAGTACGATCATATGGGGTATGAAGTGAAATTTGTGACTGGATTGAGGACTTTTTGGTAGGGACGACATAGCATGTTATTTTGGATGGTGAGTTATCGACAGATGTAGAAGTAACTTCGGGTGTGCCCCAACGAAATGTGTTGGGCCCTTGCTATTCATGTTGTATATTAATGATCTCGCAGACAATATTAATAGTTAAATCAGGCTTTCTGCACATGATGTAGTTATTTGTAATGAATTACTATCTGAGAGAATCTGTATAAATATTCAGATTTCGATAAGTTTTCAGAGTGGTACAGAGATTGGCTACTTGCTCTAAATGTTCAGAAATGTAAAAGTGTACACTTCACAAAACGAAAAAACGTGGTGTCCTGTGACTATAAGCGGGTGTAATGCTTCCATTCAGTCCCTTAACCAGTCTGGTATGGCAGTTGAAGACAGAAAAACGAAAGCTGAAGTTTTAAATTTCACGTTCAAGAAATCATTCACACAGGAGAACTGTACAAACATACTGTCATTCGGCCATCGGACAGATTACCATATAGACAACATAGTAATAAGCATACCTGGTGTAGAGAAACAAGTGAAAGATTTGAAAGCAAATAAATCTGGATGGAATTCCAGTTAGATTTCACAAAGAATACTCATTGACGCCTTACCTATATTGCATTTATCGCGAATCTCTCGCAGAGCGCAAAATCTCAAGCTACTGGTAAAAAGTGCATGTGACTCCCGTATGTAAGAAAGGTAAAGAACGGACCCGCAAAATTACAGACCAATATACCTGATATCTGTTTCCTGTAGAATCCTTGGAACGTATTCGCAGTTCGAACACATTAAACTTCCTTGAGACTGAGAAGCTTATGTCCAAGAATCAGCATGGTTTTAGAAAGCATCGCTCATGCGAAACTCAGCTTCTCCTCTTCTCACGTGATATACTGAAAATCATGGGTGAAGGGCAACGTGCACTAGATTTCCGCCGGCCGGAGTAGCCGAGCGGTTCTAGGCCTCCTGCCTCGGGCATGGATGTGTGTGATGTCCTTAGGTTAGTTAGGTTTAAGTAGTTCCAAGTTCTAGGGGACTCATGACCTCAGTAGTTAAGTCCCATAGTGCTTAGAGCCATTTGAACCATTTTGAACTAGATTTATGGAAATCGTTTGACACGGTGCCCCATTGCAGGCTGTTAACGATGATACGCGCTTACGGAATACGTTTACAGATATGTGAGCGCCTCGAAGACCTGTTAAATACGAGAACCCAGCATGTTGTCCTCGACGGTGAGTGATCATCAAAGACAAGGGTATTGTAAAAGTGCCCAGTTGGTGCAATGAATGACAGTTGGCCCAAAATGTGGTAAAACGTAAGTTAATGCGGACGAGTAGGAAGATTTCAAACCCTTAACATTCGGGTACAGTATTATTGGTGTTCTGCTTGACACAGTCAAGTCGCTTAAATATCTGGTCATAACGTTGCAAACCGATATGAGGTGGAACAAGCATGTGAGAACTGTGGTAGGGAAGGCAAATGATCGACTTCGGTTTATTGGGAGAATTTTAGGAAAGAGTAATTCACCTGTAAAGGAGACCGCATATAGGACGCTGGTGCGACCTATTCTTGAGTACTGCTCGAGTGTTTGGGATCTGTACCAGGTCGGACTGAAGGAAGGCATCGAAGCAATTCAGAGGCGGGCTGCTAGGTTTCTTACCGGTAGGTTTTAAAACACGTAAGTGTTACGGAGATGCTTCGGAAACTCAAATGGGAATCCCTGGAGGGAAGGCGATGTTCTTTTCGATAAAAACTATTGAGAAAATTTAGAGAACAAGCATTTGATGCTAACTGCCTAACGATTCTAATGTCGGCAACATACATTACTCCTAAGGAACTCGAAGATAAGATACGAAAAATTAGGGCTCATATAAAGGCATTCAGACTGTTGTTTTCCCCTCGCTCTGTTTGCGAGTAGCACAGAAAAGGAAGTGACAAGTAGTGGTACGGGGTACCCTCCGCCACACACCGTAAGGTGGCTTGAGGAGTATCTGTGTAGATGCAGATGTAGATAATATCAATGAGTCACTATTGGAATCGCCCTACTCATACACAACCTTTGTGTAACACTTGAAGGGAATGATCACATAGGTTCAGCCGTGTGTAAAGCAGGTGGTAGACTTCGGTTTATTTGTAAAATATTGCGGAAGTGCAGTCAGTCTACAAAAGAGACTGCTTACAAATCATTCGTGCGACCCATCCTAGAATATTTCTCAAGTGTGTGGGACCCGTACCAGATACATCTAACAGGGGATATTGAGCTTGTGCAGGAAATGGCAGCATGAATCCTCCCAAGTTCGTTTAATCGATGGGAGTCACAGAGATACTGAAGGAACTGAACTGGCAGACTCTTGAAGACAGACGTTAACTATCCCGAGAAAGTCTGTTAACAAAGTTTCAAGAATCGGCTCCAAATAATTACTGTAGACGTACACTATAACTGCCCCACGTATCGCTCACACAGGAATCGTGAGGCTAATATTAGAACAATTACTGCACGCACAGACGTATTCAAACAACCATTCTTTCCGCGCGCTGTACGTGAATGGAACAGGAAGAAACCCTAATAACTGGTACAATGGGACTTACCCTCTCCTTGCCCCTCATGGTGGTTTGCAGAGTATAAATTCAGATGTAGATTGCTCCGAAATGAATGTTTACTGAACGGCTACTGCACATTTAAAAATGTCCGAGATGTCCCTAATAGTGCGTGACACAAAAATAACACATTTTTCAAAGATGTCAGTCCGTTTTTTTAAAATAAATGTACTAGTCACGCTGTATATGCTGTGAACGAAATTAACCTAAGGTATGCGTTCTTAATTGGTTTTGCCTCATTTCAACGTAAACAACTACACAAGTTTTCTTTGTTAACTAACCTTAATCAAGTATAAACGCAACAATCACTCACTTTACGAACCACACAGTTATTTTGGTGTTGGATGCTGTATATTTTTGTGATCGCTACTTGACTATGACGTCACAATACGGTTGTTTGGCTCTGTCTCTAGGTGGTGTTGCTTTGATGCCTGCCAAATCTCGCCGGCCTTGCTGGTCCGCAGTTGGTGTCCGGATGCACGGTTCACCGATCGCAATACTGGCAGCGGTGCTTAGTAATATGCTTCGTGCAAACACATCGTTCACAACGATTGAACACAGAGTTTCCTCCGTTATGGACCATGCCTGTCCCTTTATATTAAACACCGTCACCAAGCAACCAAGTCGTGGTTGGCTTACAAGGTAAATTAATATGGTTGCCACAATCAGACTGTTACACTCGCTATTAATTTGTTCTCCTACGGCACGTGTTACAAACTGCTGACCATTGTCAAGTCTGAGAGTTTAGTCAATGCTTTTATGTCTGTATCCCTAATCAGTGTGACAATTACTGCAATTACTGCACTGACTTCACTTTTCAGAATGATTTGTGTTCCCCAAGTAACTCTGCTTTCTGACAACGAGTTCTTACTCCATGGAGCCACAGCGAAACTAAACAAAACTACACAACCACGCTTAACAGACAGACTTGGATCTAGCAGGCAAGCCACCTGTTTTACCGCAGATAGGCGATCCATCGCCAGCGATTTATCTTATTGACTTGGAATTACGGGCGGTCAACGACCCCTAGGTGGGGATTGTGCTTTCTCCAAACACGAACAATATACAGACATTAGTGATGGGATAAACAATTATCCAGTCTATGCTTTTTTTTCCTTCAGTCGGTTTTGTCAGTCGGATGAAACAACTGGAGGAAACTAATGGTTTTGGCCATGTCAGCTGTACCAGTGTTGTCATTCACTCTTCGAGTCTGAGTGGTTTCACTTAATGCGAGTACTGACACAGCCTCTGACGTGCAGTACTTATGTGAGTGTTTTCATTCCGTCTCTTGATGTGAATGATTCCTTTTACATCCTTTTAACCTTTCTGCCTGTGCATGAACCATAACAAGCGTTATCAATCTTTTTAGAGACAAATAACATATCTTATTTGAGAGAGATGTGAATAAAATGTATGTTTCTGAAAATGAATTTTTTTGTAGTTTACGTATTTAGTTACTTAAATAGGAATTTTGTACTTCTGACATTAAATAAGGAGTTTCGATCGGTTTTAAAAAAAAATGTTCAACTGTGTGTGAAATCTTTTGGGACTTAACTGCTAAGGTCATCAGCCCCTAAGCTTACACACTACTTAACCTAAATTATCCGATGGACAAACACACACACCCATGGCCGAGAGAGGACTCGAACCTTTGCCGGGACCAGCCGCATAGTCCATGACTGCAGCGCCCTAGACCGCTCGGCTAACCCCGTGCGGCCGGTTTTAAAATGATAACAACAGGTGCTACATTTCTAATTTATATTTAAATAAATTAAGAACTACTGTTTCATTTAAACTGTTTACTTTGTCTCTCTTTCCCTCTCCGCCTCCCTCCCTCGTCTGTCTCTTTCTCTCTCTAACTCCCTCCCTCTCCACATCCCTTCCATCCCACCTCCGTCTTCCACATCCTCCCCCCCCTGCGTGAACAGAATACGCGTAAGATACTTAATTGTTTCGTGACTTAATCACTTACTTTTTAAGCAAGTGTTCTTTTGCAAGAAATATCTATCATCATTCGTTAATTTTCTTTGAATTTCTTCAACTAATACAATTCCTCAATACGAAACATACTTGCACGTACATTATATCGCAATGAATTTATCTTCAGGATCACTTTTTATCCACTCATATGATTTCTTTCATTCCCACGCCACGCTACGTTTCAGCATTCTCGTCCGGATAAAAATTTCGGTACCGTATTAATAAAACGCCTGTTCACAAAGACAAACAAAAAGCTGGATTAAATTTAGTTATTGGTACTCAATATAAAGCAGATATCTGAACGGAAGAAACAGTGACGACCGGCGGTTACAGAGTGTAGTCAATAATGTGATTTGAGCATGGCAAATGGCTCTGAGCACTATGGGACAACATCTGTGGTCATCAGTCCCCAAGAAATTAGAACTACTTGAACCTAATCAACCTAAGGACATCACACACATCCATGCCCGACCCGAGGCAGGATTCGAACCTACGACCGTAGCGGTCACGCGGTTCCAGACTGAAGCGCCTAGAACCGCACGGCCACACCGGCCGGCAAAACGATCAAATGTTTCCGCTCAGAACTGAGCCCTTGACTGCGTCGACTGTTTTCATTATGTTGCTCCTACAGACTGGTTTTACTCGAAAGAAGTGAATAAACAATAACTCTACGGATACGCTTCCCCCTCCCCCCCCCCCCCCCTACCATCCTTGCGGTCTGCCCGCATTGACATCTGCTCCGCTCCCGCCACTTAGCCGACACGCTATTCGTTCGTTTCTTTCATCATTCGACTCGACTAAATCAAGTTATCGAGTAGTCGTGCTTTCGTATGTAGCACGCGCGTCCGCGTCATCGTATTTTATACATTTCTGTTTGGCACATAGATAGCTACCCGCATCTATTGCTAAGTTCTTCAAAATTGCGGCGTACAAAGACATGGCTGAGATCGACAACGAGGGAGGATCGACTTAATAGCTTAGCTCAGTTGAACACTCGCCCTGACATTGATTGTCCTATTGACGATGTAATTGACCAATTTGCCAGGAAGAATAGGCGCATAGAATTCATCATTTAAGGAAGAGAACCACAACTGTAACTTTTTTATATCGTAAGATGGCATTGTCTTGTATATTTGTATAATCAGTTTAAATAAAACTTTCTTAAACTTTGCATGTGACTTGGTTACTTTTTATTACGGTAAAAGTAAAGATAGCTCAAGATGTCTTTAACGTCCCCTCCTTGAGGTTTTTCTATATCCACCACTGCGGTTACGTACGTAAAACTACAATCGACTGAATCTCCTGTTTTGTACTTTCGGTAGCCCCCAAATACTGGTATCACTCGAAATACTGAATGAAGAATCCAACAGACAGGTAAAGCTGCAACCGATTGAATCGATTGTTTTAATTTGGTTGCTGCCGTAGACAACAGGGTTGGCCCAAAAGAATGAACGAATAATTCAAACGATACGTGAAACTACAGACGAATGACTCGATTGTTTCTTAGGAAATGACAGTATCGATTGTTTTCATTTGTTTACTCCCACCAGAAACAGAGACAGGGCGACCTGGCGACGGATTGCTGCGGGACAACGCTTGTGTGTGAGGACTTTTATGAGCCGCACCTTTTCCGTTACTACCGAATGACAGCTCGTACAAATAAAAAATTACATTTGCCGCCACTGTTGATGATTCTGAAGGCAATGAAAGAAGTCGTTCACTCGTCTCCCTACAGCGACAACCAAATGTGAGAGACGAGTGGCAGAGAAACAATGGAGTTCGTCAAAAATACAACAAAAGTTGCTGTTTGACTTGAGTGCTCGACTGGAGGGCGTGCTGGCGTGCTCCCCCCTGCTCGGCCGCCAAGGCCAGGGGCGGCCGCGGCCTGCTCCGCTGCAATTAAAGCCGGGCCCTCAGCTTCAGAAGCGCCTAACAACCGTATCTTCTCCTCATACAGCGCACGTTATTAAAATCCTGCACACTGCGATGGGGGGCGGCCCGTCGTCGTGGAGTCCCACTCGCCGTGACTGGCCGTGCTTCAAGAACAACGGGATCTCTCCAGTGGCAGCCTTCTTTACATGCAAAAAAAAAAAAAAAAAAAAAAAAAATTGAGAAACATCAGAGAGTCCCGTTTGTTGTCTCGGGCCGTGTAGAAGCGACTTCTACATTGTCTTGTTAGATCATCAACTATTTTGTAAGAACGTACGCATCTGTGTATGCAGCTGGTAACAAATAAAAAAAAAAAATTATGTGTTGTCTTAACTCTATCGTAATCTTACATAATGAAATGTTAAACCAGCCACATACCGTTAGACTAGACCATTCCAACTCTGTCTCAAGGGTCGGTGGATCCGCCATAGCTCGTATCTCATGCGCCTACCATATTTTTTTGCGACAGCGTGCATGTGCAACAGTTTACGGTGTTAATATGTGACACCTCAGACACTTTGTGCGTTAACTTGTAGCATTTTTCTGGTAACAAGCCTTTTCCTTTTCATATGCTTATTCGTAGACCACAACAACATAGTAGGTATTTGCTGCTACAGTAGCCCACCGAAATTTCCCCTATCGTCTTCCATATCAAATCGTATGCTCTTAGAGCAGGAAATCAATGTGACAAAGTATTATATGAATGCGTGGTGTCTTTTCTATCGGACATGTCAGAAAGAACATACACCACGTGGATCTGTTGTGGCGGTACGCCACATAACGTGAGAAAATAGTATTGAAAAATTTTACAAATTTAACAAAAATGACGTCGTAACGAAATAAATATTATCGCAGAAAAATCGAAAAGACTATGTAATCAACTAATATGATCTGTGACTGTTACTGTAATCTCTGTTCCTTTAGATAAAGGATCACACAGACTTCCCTTTTGTTTCTTGGTAGTGTAAGAAGCCATTTTGTGACAAGGCACGAAAACGTGTATGTTTCACGTAATATTTAGTCTAAATATAATCAAATAGTACTTTAAGTGTCGCTGATGTTTTACTGCAACAGATCCTATACTTAAGAAGACAGTAACTTAAACAATTTATGCAAATTTTATACGGGAAAATTGTTGCAGAGGTCAACGCCATTGTTCTTAACGATAACGGCCCCACGTCGTAATAAATATTGCAATATATTCTAATTTTCACAAAGAATATCAATAAATGTAAATGTAGGAGATTTCTCTTGATTACCAGTTTTTCTTTTGAAATATTGAACCATAATCATGTAACACGATTTCAATAAATTTCCTTTTGCTTAACGTGAACTGCTACAACTTTCTCAGCATTGCTATGTAATACGAGTTCAATAAATTTCCTTGTTTCGATTCTATTAAGTTTTTCTTTTGTTCTTTTAGTTTGCTTAACGCGAACTGCTGCAACTTTCTCAGCATTGCAGTTCTGCAAGAGTAAAACCAACTATTATTAATACAGTCTTTTATTATAATAAGAGCATGTCGGGCAAACTAACTGCGAGAAGTACCATAACAGAGTCAATGACGTAAACAGTTTTTCAGTTGGGAAGCAGGCAGAATAATACTAACTCCAACTTCATATAACAATACAAATACATATACGTAAAAAGAACCACCGCAATGTAATATTTTATATCTGAATTGAAGGTGGAGGGGGAGAAATGAAGGGCATTATCGGCGCGGAATCAGCGGCCACGAGTGAAAATGTGTGCCAGACTGGGACTCGCGCCGGGGATCTCCTGCCTACTAGGCAGTCGCGTTAACCGCTGCGCCCCCCGCACACAACGTTAGAGCAACTGCCCTGACTATCCCAGCACACCTCTCGGCCGACCCACAATCCCACCTTGCGCCACCTACTCGCAGTCCCCGTCCTTGTCCTCCGTGGTCACTATACGGTACTGAGATTCCTGCAGCAGGTCAGACGTAATCGCGCATCCCTACTGAAGGCTGCGGATAGGTGGTGCTATGTGGGATTGTCCGTCAGACGAGAGGCGTGCCGGGACAGTCCGGCGCAGTTGCTCTAAACGCTGTGTCCTGGGGGCGCAGTGGTTAACGCAATTGCCTAGCAACCAGGAGATCCCGGACTCGATACACAGTCTGGCACACATATTCACTCGTGGCCGCTCATTCCGCGTGAAGTCCAGATGCAGCTGGCGTCAATAATCCCTTCCCTTTCCTTTCTCACCGCTCCACCTCCAGTTTACTTATAATGACAAAGTGTGTAGTAGAGTAAAGCACCAGAAATATATATAACGTTACATACCGAGTCAGAAATAATGATCTGTGCTCTACTGCTGCCAGTTACATTTATATTTCTTTTCCGTTTAACTTAACATTACGCATTTAGATCATGTTTTGCTTATCTTCAGGCACATACAGACGTTGATCTAAATATAGCATCTGCTACTGTTATTATTATTTGTATATGGAGCTTTTCAGGATGTAACTCTTTTTCTTCAGGTGGACAACACATCCTGTCTGCTGGACGATAATGCATTATCTAACAACATCATTGTGTTTTAGTCTCTTACCACTGGAGAGCACTTTGCGGTGCAATAATAGAGGCGCTCTGCATCGCGGTGTAGCTTGCTCGCCAGGTTTCGAGAGAGTGCGTTTCTGGATGAGGTATCGAATATATTGCTTCCCCCTACTTATACCTTCCGAGGAGATCACGAATGTAAAATTAGAGAGATTAGAGCGCGCACGGAGGCTTTCAGACAGTCGTTCTTCCCGCGAACCATACGCGACTGGAACAGGAAAGGTAGGTAATGACAGTGTCACGTCAAGTGCCCTCCGCCACACACCGTTGGGTGGCTTGCGGAGTATAAATGTAGATGTAGATGTAGATGCAGAAAATCGGTGGTCTGTTTTTTCTTTTTTTATTTACTTATTGGCACTGACTTATGAACTACTGCCTAGGTATTGCAGCAGGTAGTGTTACTTCTATTACAATTTTTTATTGATAGTACGTGCATTCTGCTCAATGAAGTCTGGATATTATCTAGCTATGTTATGTTGTGATTGTAAAGTACAACTACGTCTTATGATTAAATGTTAGTGTGTTAGTTTATTATAACTAAGTTAGGATTACGATGTGCACCAAACTTATGTTAATATCATTAATTGTTTGCGTTCAGTTATTCCAGTCTGACACCATAATACATCAAATCAAATACAGATAACTGCGACCATTTACTTTTTAAATATTTATTTATTCCCATAACGTAGTTTCTCAGCCTTTCCAGCCACATCCTCAAATAGGGCATCAGAGGTTACATCCTTATTTTCTAAGTACTGGCACGCGGATGCATTCGCGGAAGTATGGGCGGCATATAGTTAATACCCAACTTGCAGCTTCTATTCTAATTGCCTATTGGCCACGAATTAATCAATTTTCACTATACTGTGTGACTGTCGCCGCAAATCCTCCAACATCCAGCACATATTAGTTGTATAGCTAATGTGTACCAGTTACGCAGCATCTACTGGATGCTGCCTGAATTTAGCGTCAGTATTCTGCTTTTGTCTGTGTAGGCAACTTCAGCGAGGAACCTCATTCAACCTGGAGCTCTCCAACAGACCCTATAGAATTGCATCGCTGACTGTGTGCATTTCGTTTCTCATGGGTAGCAGTAGATGACAGTTTTTCACCACGAGTTACGTAGTCGCTCACCTTATGTAGCTCTCGACAATGAGCTAAGTCTTTAGCGCCTTTTGGGAGAAGTTGATGGTAATTCCCTTCGTGCTAAGGCATAAGCAAGCACATAGACATGCATAATCAAGCACGAAAACACAAGAAAAATTCCTGAAAGCTGTAAAATAGCGACAGTCAGTTTATTGCAAAATGGGGAGGTAGGCGGAGAATCTCCGGATTTGTTTAGAGACGTCGCGGTAGAAAACGAATCGCTCGAAGTATTTACAAAGATACTCAACAGGAGACTACTCGACGCTAACGACTGAAACATCTCAAATATGAGTTAGGCTTAATGAAGGACAGGAGCGAGGTATAGGCCGTGAAATACGTAACAGACCAAATGTAAGACGTACAAATACACCCAAAAGGGAAGTACTAAGCAGTGTTCGCAGATTTCAAGGAAGCGTTCGACTCATTAAATGGAGGAAAACTAATGGAAAAATTGAAAGACATTACTAAAGAGGGGGACCAGATAGTGTGAGCTTTTGAGGCACATCTTCAGCGGAAACTACAGTGATTCAAATGCACGAGTCTAGAAATATCAGAGAAAATTGTACAGACGAATGGAGTTCTCCAAGGAAACCCTACCAGACTAAAGCTGTCCAACATCTATACAGTAGATGTACCAAACATAATAGAAAAAGACTCAAAAGCAGAAATATTTCTGTACCCAGACGACATGGTGAAGCGTCATCAGCTATAAAGGACGTACGAAAGACGCTACAAAGACTACAAACATGGCTGGCTAAAGGAGAATGACATAAAAGTAAACCAAGAGAAGTTAGTTGAAAATACGACGTACATGAAGGCAGGAAAAACATTTTCCAAGGACGGTATATCTCTATGCAATGAACTACTACAAATAATAGAGAAATGTAAATGCTCGGGAATTACATTACAGGCAACAGAACATTTTTGGTACGCAGTTCGTGAGAGAGCATTGGCAGCTATAAAAGCCTCATACAATATCCCGAACAGAATCAGTCTATGAACAAGAATAGCAATGACACTATTCAAAGGGGCCGTGACGCAACTCACAACCCACGGATTAGCAGTCATATAGGAAAAACTTAATATCATCGATACGCCAAAAATAGAAAAGTCAAGACGACGTTCACGAAACGGATATTAGGAGGGGGCAAGCAGCGCAATCCCAACATACATGTGAATCTGGGAAGAGATGTGGTAGAGGACATCAGATGATAACAATGGTTGCCTTTCTCAGAACCATATCAGGAAGTGATTAACATATTGGACTGGAAGAACGATATAAACCTAGCCACACTGGACTACAGCTGGACCACCGAATGTAGAAACTAGAGTCAAAGCTTGCAATACACAGGATTCCTCGTAAAATATACACCAACAACAAATTTCACAAACCGACTGAAGAGTGTAAATATGTGCGGTGCAAACAAGGGTGCAAAAAATACCACATAATGTGTGTAGAGGGAACGAAAACTGTAATAAGTTATAGCAGAGCCTAAAACTTATAAAAGTTGTATGAACATTGTACATTAATGTTCAGTATGAGCGAACTTCTCTCAACAACGAAAACAATGATAATAATAAAAAATGCAGACACGTACACATACATATATGTTGTTTAATAATAAAATATATTAATTATTTTTTGATAAAAGTAAAGACTGCGGACTTAAAAGACTATGGTAGTTTTGCAATGTGGATAATGTCCACTATCACACCTTTCTTGAAGAGAGTTGCTTTCTAAATATTAGGTAGTCATTTATTTCAAGCTGTGGATTTCATCTATCGCATTAGAACTGGTTTGGAGCAACTAAGGAGTTCCGAACATCATCTTATATCATTCGTGAAATAAAAGTACTTACCTGTCTTGGCAAAAAAAACTTTACTTATATATGGATAATTCATGAACATCTGAATAATTGTGAATGAAAACAATGGTGAGCTTCAAATACAACCAAGCTCAAACCGTGATGCAGGCACTTTTACCAGTGGACCAATCAATGCAGTATTAAGTATTGCATCAGTTTACTTTTGGTGATTTTCTCTCGCTGTTGCTTAGATCACAAAATCGCAGAACGCCGCAATGCTAAGAACAGAATGAGGTTGGTCAATAAGTTCGTAGCTTTCTTGTTTTGCATGTTGGTATTACGGTTGCTATGTGTTTATATATCGAGTGTAATTTTTTATTTGTGGTTCACTGTTGCTGTTTCTGTTTACATATCGTCATTTTGTCATTTGGAGAGAGTGACTGGATCTGTGGGCGCTAGAAAATTGAATCCCAAGTGGAAAAAAACCGAACATTTCCGAAACATTCTTGTGTGTGAGTTCAGCAGAAGGTTGAGGAAGCCACAAACATTCGCGCCGTGAATGTGAATAATGGCACTGAACAGAGCACAGCAAAAAACGGTTTCATCGTTTTAAGGAGGATGGTTCTGACATTAGTGACTCTCCACCTTCAGGAAGACCTTCGGGTTTGCTGAAGATCGTTTAAACCCAGTAAAAAAATGGTCCACGTCAGTGTACTCGATAATTATCAGGTGCGATGAACTGAGATCATTCCACCAACTGCGACACTTGCATGCAGTGGGAGAGATTCAAAAATCGGGTGTATGGCTATCGGATGCTCTAAGTCAAAATCACAGATCAGGGGATGGCCATAAGTGCATCTCTGCTTGCTCGTCATCAATTGGCTCAGAACGACACTGACCGTCTTGTATTCTATCGCTACTCGTGGCGAGAAATAGTATGTTTATACTAATATAAGGAAAAGAAAGGAATGGTTGAGCCCAAACAACGCAGCAACTCCCCGTATAAAGACATACGCGCATCCTTAAAACATAATGTTATGTATCTGGTGGTACAGCGTCGGTATGCTGTACTACGAATTGCTTCCCCGAGGTGTAACCATTACTGTTAACATTAACTGTCAGCAACTGAGACGTCTTCCAAATGCAATCCACGAAGAACAAGGAAGACTGCGTCAAGTACTTCTACTCAACGGTAACGCCCGCCCGAATTCTACTAGATTGACAAAAAGCACTATACGAGAGTTAGGGTTGGAAGTCATTCCGTACGTACCACATTCACCTCTTCTTGTGGCCTCAGATTTTCACCTCGTCCTCTTTCTAACGAACAGCTTTCAAGGAACTTCCTTCCCGGATGAAAATGCGCCCCGAACATAGATCGGCGAGTTTTTCCCCCTTAAAAACCACGTGATCTCTACAGTCGCTGAATCTAAAACTTACTGCAGCATTGGCAGACTGTTATGAATAGTGAAGGAGAATATGTTATTGATAACGTAAGTTCCTGTTTCGAGTATCTGTTCTGTTTATTAAATTGATGGAAAAATTCTAAAAACTTATGCACCATCCCAGTAACTACAACAGAAAGAGAGATCTTTGAATAATGAATACGTTTGAATCACTTGGTACAAATAACAAACGCGCATAGGTTTATCTTAATTTTAATGACTCTAAAAATCCGTCCACATAGTCTGCATCAATCCGTACGTCCCTAAGCGCCGAACAACACTCCGATATACAAACTAAGAAAATAACCGGCGTTTCATAAAAATGTTTATATTTGAAGAGCTGTCTGCTCGTGCCCAACAAATCGGAGGAGAGTGGGGGACGGGGAGGGTACTTTCTTCGTTTGCTTGGCCAGTGGATCTGGAGCTATTCTCTGGAGTGGACCGCGCGTTCCGTGTAAGAAATTTTACAAAAACGGATATTCGCCGATTGTAGCAGAGAGGAAATTTTTCAGTGATCAACACTGGCCAAACACAAATACGGGCGACCAATGTCACCAAGAACGAGGGAATCGGCGGACAGTGTAAATCGGTTTGTTTGCGACCATCCTAGCCTCTCCATTCGTAAGCGTGCAAGTTCTTTAACTGTGCATGGATCATTACTGCACCGAAATCTGCAAAAGACCTTAAGCTGCACTCTTACAAAATCCAATTGGTACAAGAATTAAAGCGTCAGAATGTCAGGCATAGGCTGCAGTTTGTTAACGATCTGAGTGAGCGCCGTTCATTTAACAACATCTTCTTTTCGGACGAGACTCATTTTCACCTGAACGGACACGTCAATAAGCAAATTTGCCGCTACTTCAGTGCAACGAATGCTAAACAGAAGCATGAGAAAGGGCTGCGATGTCGACTCGATGAGTAATTCGCCCGTACTATTTCGAGGATGAGAGCGATCGTGCAGTTACAGTGAATTCGGAACATTTTGTAATAATGTTAAGTAACCTTTTGGTGTCTGAATTATAAAACTTCCGCTGTTATTACCAGAGAACATGGTTTCAGTAAGATGGAACCACAGCACACACTTCCAATGCGTCTACGCTGTGAGTTCGTGCAATTTTCCCTTGCAGATGGCTTTCCAGGAGCGGTAACATAAACTGGCCCCCACACATTCCAGATTCCAGCCTCATGGATTTTTTTGTATGGAGATATAACAGTTCTAAAATGTATGTAAATAATCCTCTTTCTCTGGAATAAATGATTGGTTGGTTGGTTGTTTTGGGGAAGGAGACCAGACAGCGTGGTCATCGGTCTCATCGCATTAGGGAAGGAAGTCGGCCGTGCCCTTTCAGAGGAACCATCCCGGCATTTGCCTGGAGTGATTTACGGAAATCACGGAAAACCTAAATCAGGATGGCCGGACGCGGGATTGAACCGTCGTCCTCCCGAATGCGAGTCCAGTGTCTAACCACTGCGCCACCCCGCTCGGTGGAATAAATGATAAAAAATATCCGTAGCGAAGTGAGAGCCATACCAGTGTCTACATGCCGAGCTGTCATGCAAAATTTTCTTCATCGGTTAAATGAGTGCCAAAGGCGCGCTGGATTACATTTAAGTGACGTTATTTTTAAGAAGTAAATTCCTAAACTGCACATGATAAGCCAAAACATTACGACCAATGCCCACCGTGACTTTGGATGCCGCCTGGTGCCGTTGGGCGCACATGACGCGGAAACGAAGGAACGTAATTGGAGCACACAGAAACTAGAGTTTATCTTAGCGAAGATATGCGCTGCAGATGGGGATTCCATCGAGATAACCTACTCTGACAAAGGGAAGAATATAATTACATGTAGCCTATGAGAACGGCGAAGCTGATCGAAGGTTAACGTGCTACTGTCGTGTGAGCATCTACTGAAAGAGGTACAAGGACGGTGAAACTACCACAAGGAGCTAAGTGGTTGGACGTTCACGACTCTTCACAGAACGTGGGGTTCGGAGGCTTGTCTGCCGGGTAAAGTAGGGTAGATGGTGACCTGTGGCAATTCTGCCGCAAGAGCACAATGTCGGTGCACGCACAAGTGTTTCGGAGCACACCGTTCATCGGAGCCCTGCAGCAGACCACCTCTACGTAATCACGCGTTGACCCAAAGACATCGTCAGTTGCTATTGCAGTGGACACGGGACCATCGAGATTCGACCATCATTCAATAGAAACGTGCTGAATCTTCGAATAAATCAAATTTTTGCTACACTAGTTTGATAGCCATCATTACAAACGCCGACATCGAGATGAACAGTGGCTCCAAACGTGCAGCGCGCCACGAACACAGGCTGATGGGAGCAGTATTTTGCTATGGAAGGCATTCTCCTGCGCTTACTAGGAACCTGTGCAAGTAATCCAAGACACGCTGACAGTTGCAAACCATCTGCATCACTTCGTGCTTCATGTCTTCCCCCGTGGTTTTGTCATCTTTCAGCAGTGTGATTATCCGTGTCTCGGAGTCAGAACCGTGCTACAGTGGTTTGAGGAGCAATATAGTGAACTCTCCTTGATGTCTCGGCGACCAGATTTACCCGATGTAAAACATACGAAACCCATCTGCGTAGCGTTCGGACACCATCACCGCGTACACAAGTCAGCGGCCCGTTATTTACGCGAGTGACATGACCTGTGCGTAGCCTTCTAATGCCACATCCCTCCACAACCCTACCAACAAACTGTCGGATTCCTGACACGCTCAATTAGTGATATATTTCGTACCAAAGTCGAACAAACAAGCTATTAAGCAGGTGGTATGAGGATATTGAAGGGGTAATGCAGTATGTAAAGGGGGACGAAAATCTAATAGTCATGGGCGACTGGAATGCAGTTGTAGGGGAAGGAGTAGAAGAAAAGGTTACAGGAGAATATGGGCTTGGGACAAGGAATGAAAGAGGAGAAAGACTAATTGAGTTCTGTAACAAGTTTCAGCTAGTAATAGCGAATACCCTGTTCAAGAATCACAAGAATACTTGGAAAAGGCCAGGAGATGCGGGAAGATTTCAATTATATTACATCATGGTCAGACAGAGATCCCGAAATCAGATACTGGATTGTAAGGTGTACCCAGGAGCAGATATAGACTCAGATCACAATATAGTAGTGATTAAGAGTAGGTTGAAGTTCAAGACATTAGTCAGGAAGAATCAATACGCAAAGACGTGGGATACGGAAGTACTAAGGAATGACGAGATACGTTTGAAGTTTTCTAACGCTATAGATACAGCAATAAGGAATAGCGCAGTAGGCAGTACGGTTGAAGAGGAATGGACATCTCTAAAAAGGGCGATCACAGAAGTTGGGAAGGAAAACATAGGTACAAAGAAGGTAGCTGCGAAGAAACCATGGGTAACAGAAGAAATACTTCAGTTGATTGATGAAAAGAGGAACTAGAAACATGTTCCGGGAAAATTAGGAATACAGAAATACAAGTCGCTGAGGAATGAAATAAATAGGAAGTGCAGGGAAGCTAAGACGAAATTGCTGCAGGAAAAATGTGAAGACATCGAAAAAGATATGATTGTCGGAAGGACAGACTCAGTATACAGGAAAGTCAAAACAACCTTTGGTGACATTAAAAGCAACGGTGGTAACATTAAGAGTGCAACGGGAATTCCACTGTTAATTGCAGAGGAGAGAGCAGATAGGTGGAAAGAATACATTGAATGCCTCTATGAGGGTGAAGAAACAAGAGTCGATTTTGACGAGATAGGGGATCCAGTATTAGAATCGGAATTTAAAAGAGCTTTGGTGGACTTACGGTCAAATAAGGCAGAAGGGATAGATAACATTCCATCAGAATTTCTAAATTCATTGGGGAAAGTGGCAACAAAACGACTATTCACGTTGGTGTGTAGAATATATGAGACTGGCGACATACCATCTGACTTTCGGAAAAGCATCATCCACACAATTCCGAAGACGGCAAGAGCTGACAAGTGTGAGAATTATCGCACAGTCAGCTTAACAGCTCATGCATCGAAGATGCTTACAAGAATAATATACAGAAGAATGAAAAAGAAAATTGAGAATGCGCTAGGTGATGATCAGTTTGGTTTTAGGAAAAGTAAAGGGTCGAGAGAGGCAATTCTGACGTTACGGCTAATAATGGAAGCAAGGCTAAAGAAAAATCAGGACACTTTCATAGGATTTGTCGACCTGGAAAAAGCGTTCGACAATATAAAATGGTGCAAGCTGTTCGAGAGTCTGAAAAAAGTAGGGGTAAGCTATAGGGAGAGACGGGTCATATACAATATGTACAACAACCAAGAGGGAATAATAAGAGTGGACGATCAAGAACGAAGTGCTCGTATTAAGAAGGGTGTAAGACAAGGCTGTAGCCTTTCTCCCCTACTCTTCAATCCGTACATCGAGGAAGCAATGATGGAAATAAAAGGAAGGTTCAGGAGTGGAATTAAAATACAAGGTGAAAGGATATCAATGATACGATTCGCTGATGACATTGCTGTCCTGAGTGAAAGTGAAGAAGAATTAAATGATCTGCTGAGCGGAATGAACAGTCTAATGAGTACACACTACGGTTTGAGAGTAAATCGGAGGAAGACGAAGGTAATGAGAAGTAGTAGAAATGAGGACAGCGAGAAACTTAACATCAGGATTGATGGTCAAGAAGTCAATGAAGTTAAGGAATTCTGCTACCTACGCAGTAAAATAACCAATGACGGACGGAGCAAGGATGACCTCAAAAGCAGACTCGCTATAGCAAAAAAGGCAATTCTGGCCAAGAGACGTCTACTAATATCAAATACCGACCTTAATTTGAGGAAGAAATTTCTGAGGATGTACGTCTGTCGTACAGCATTATATGGTAGTGAAACATGGACTGTGGGAAAACCGGAACAGAAGAGAATCGAAGCATTTGAGATGTGGTGCTATAGACGAATGTTGAAAATTAGGTGGACTGATAAGGTAAGGAATGAGGAGGTTCTACGCAGAATCGGAGAGGAAAGGAATATGTGGAAAACACTGATAAGGAGAAGGGACAGGATGATAGAACATCTGCTAAGACATGAGGGAATGACTTCCATGGTACTAGAGGGAGCTGTAGAGGGCAAAAACTGTAGAGGAAGACAAAGATTGGAATACGTCAAGCAAATAATTGAGGACGTAGGTTGCAAGTGCTACTCTGAGATGAAGAGGTTAGCACAGGAAAGGAATTCGTGGCAGGCCGCATCAAACCAGTCAGTAGACTGATGACAAAAAAAAATAATAATAATAATAATAATAATAATAATTTTTTGGCTCATCGGTGTGTGTTTCAATAATAAATAAAGTTTTTTGCTGATAGAGTTCAATATGTGTTTTCTTTTGACACATGAAGTACAAAATATCTTTTAAGACACTCTTTACCATGCATTCAATGAGGAACGAACGGGACCAGTAGAAAATTACGCCCTACTCCTACGAATGCTGTAAGGAAGGAGTGACAACAGAGGAGTAAAATCTAGCACATCGGCAACAGGCAAATTGTATAAGACATTGAATCATCTGTCTAATATTAAAAGTTCTGGCAGCTTAAATGCTTCAAAGTTTAATTACTGAATAAAAGACATTAATATAAGCGAAAAGTAGCGGATTATGCTTTAGATGCTACACTTTCCATTAATTGTGTTATGAATATTTCCATTCCCTCTATGTTATACATACTTTTAGTATCGCCGATTTTTTTGCAAATCGCAGGTTGTCTCGATTTCCAAAGGACGGCTTGTGTCGTTGAAAAGGTGAAAAGACATGCTGAGAGTGCATCACAAGAGTATCACACCATAGCATCTGCTGCAAAACTTTTTGCAAGCATCCCATACAGGTTGTGTTTTTCACGTCAATGGACAGCGGTCAAAATTGTAGTTATAGGGTTTCAATGTTAATTAGGTTAGTAAAGACAGTTTACCATTAAATAACATCTTTTACCTGGTATTTTTAGAAGTCTTATGTACTTTCAACCGGATGGTTGATCTCAAATCAATAATGTCAATCAGATTTTTTGGACACCTAAGACAGAGTGCATTAAGGAAAAAACTTTCTGAATTTAACTACTTGTAGATATAAATGAAACTCTCTATGGAGGAGATTGTATCAACTATGAAACCATTCC
The DNA here is from genome assembly GCF_021461385.2 of Schistocerca piceifrons. Taxonomy (NCBI): domain Eukaryota; kingdom Metazoa; phylum Arthropoda; class Insecta; order Orthoptera; family Acrididae; genus Schistocerca; species Schistocerca piceifrons. Next base: position 427,392,201 of record NC_060138.1, read on the forward strand.
GACAGTCACCCAAGACGATTTAGAGAATAACGAAAGAGGCAACGGAGGATAGCTGCCCTCCTGAGTGTGTGTCCACTGCCTTAATGTCGGCGTCACACACTCTGCGGTGCGTCACAGCAAGCTTTGACGAACAGAGCCGTGGTGGGCGGGCTGTCTGTCAAAGTGTCGCAGAGCACGCTTCACCGCCTCTGCCACATGACAGCTATTAACACAGCAGCCATCGGGCAAAGAAGGAATTAGCCCGCAGCCGTCACCTGTCACTGGGGCTGTAACGACAATACGGCTGCCTCATTGTGATTCTGACACGCGTAATTACTTTCCCTTCTATCTTTTGTACGGGTGTTGGCAGAAATCCACGATACGGGCTCGCCCACCGTTGATCGCTAGCAGTAATTGTCAGTTCGCACACGGAGAATCTGGTATGAATATTGATGTAAATATATCGTACGTACACGTTAACGTCTATATTCTTGGCGGTTGCCATTGCGTTTTACTCCATTTCCTGTTCCACTTGTGAATGGAGAGTGAAAATACAGTAAATGTGCCTTTGAACTCTAGTATCTCTGATTTTCACATGATGATTTCTTCGCTGTATGTATGTGAGAGGAAGTAACATGCTGCTTGAACCTTCTTGGAACGTTCTTAACTCTGTGCCAGACTCATTAGCTGGCAAGTGCTGCAGCCTCTTGCCAACACATGATCAGTCACTTTTCAGTGGCTTAGCGATCTGGATGATGTGCTGGCAAGGGCAAATGTCGAATATCCTCTGTAACTTGCATCAGGACGGTATGGGTAGCATGTGGTTTAGCATTATATTATTGAAGGACGATGTCACAGAGACATCGAGGATGGGGCGCAGACACCAACAAAACGTCAGAAATGTGACACCTGCTGCCGGCTATGCAAACCGGAAATGATGGTGGCGTGTTACCAATGGCACCCTACACCATGCCCCAAGTGCTGGGCCCTTATGGTGACGAATACATTTTGGCAGTATTAGTTTACCTCGGAGCCTCCAAACACGGATACGTCAGTTGAGATTCTGTACGATGAACCGAGACTGGTTTGAAAAGACGGTAGTGCCAAGTCTTTTGCAAATGCAGTCGTAGTTCCCACCACTGTCGGCCCCACATCTCTTTGCTACCGCGTCAAGGGAACGTCCAGACACGATAGCACATTTCGCCTATCATATCATGTCTTCAGGTCGATCCATGATACTTCGTTGATTTCATATAACTGCCCCATACTCATCACTTCACTGTCATGACTTTCGTCAACAGTAGAGGATCACATGAACGTCTGAAATCGGTTTTACACCATCAATGCGCTCCAAAACTACTATTCTGCAATTTCAATGGGGTCTATCCTGTACTTGTCTGTAAATACCATTTGATCTATTTGATTAACTTTCTTTCCTTCTGTCAATGACATCGAAAAACGTGTAGACATGTTTTATGGTGAGACTTGACGCAAGCAGAGTAAATCATCCAGGTGTACTTATCACGAGGCTCTCAACGTCCAATGACCACGGAACACAATGTGCAGAAAACCAGATGCCTAACAGGAATTCATCGCGAAGTGGCTTGCAAAACATTGGTTAGACCTATTCTAAGGGTATGATACCCTTTCCATAATAAGATGCTGTGGTGTCGTGCGTTCTTGCCCTAGTTATTACCAAAGTTGAATCGAACAGTCCATGAAAAAATCTGGTTAATGTGATGACTGTGACTTTTCATATTGGCTTACTGCGGACAAATACACCGGGAAATATGTAGCATGTCCACGTGTCTTCCGTGTTGCGTACCCATACTACCCCATTCCACTGTGGTTTAACCACTTCAATGTAACTTCACACTTGTACTTCGATGACGATTAAGGGAAGAATATACAACACAGCAGCAACTTCTATTTTAGGAAATATGACTGTAAGAGGTGCTTGTGTTAAGCTATTATATTTTTTGAAGCAAAGGTTTGGCTTTTTGCTAAATAATACCTCATTTATGTTAGTTCTAATACATCACACGTCTACACTTACAGCTAGACCACATACATACTCCGCAGGTCCCCGTGTTGTACGTGGTGGAGAGTATCTAATATCACTACTAGTCATTTCCTTTGCTATTACGCTCACAAGTAGAACGAAGGAAACAGACTGTTTATATGGCCCGTACGAGCCCTAATTTCTCTACCTTATCTGCTTGGTCCTCACGTGAATTCTATGTTGGCGGAAATAGAATCATTCTGTAATCGACTTATACAACCAGTTCTCTAAATATTTTCAATAGTGTTTCGCTAAAAGAATGTCGTCTTCACTCCAGGGACTCCCCTTTCATCTCATGTGTTGGTCGAAACTATTGGTAACAAATTGCCTCTGAACTGATGTCTTCCTTTCAGCTTACCTGGTGAGAATTCCAAACGCTTGAGCAGTACTCAAGAATGGGTCGCACTAGTGTTTTGTATGCGGTCTCTTTTATAGGTGAGTTGCACTTTCCTAAAACGCTCTCAACAAACCGAAGTGGGCCATTGGACTTCCCTGCTTCTGTCCTTACGTACTCTTTCCATTTCAAATCGCTTTGTAACGTAATGCCTAGATATTTAACGTGAAAGGGTACAGTACTGCCCGACATAGAAAAGATGTACAACAACATACTTTGCTGTTCTTGTTAGAACAGCGTTTTTGTAGAATAACGCCATTTTATGTAATCCTCCAAAGCCGGATACCTATGTAGGAAAGAAGGGCAATTTGCATGTTTAATTATTCAGATGTGCCCTTCCTTAAAATAGATCCCTGAATCCAGTTTCGTAATGTTTGTGAACTGAACGAATGGCTAGTCGTCTGCTGACCACAGATAGTGAAGGTAGATTATATAATCACCTTTGAGACAGTTCTCTGGTCACCTTTGGCTGAACCAAAGAGAGGAAGTATACCAGAGCACTAGAGGGCTTGGAATGTGCCTGACCAATACAGTATCAAGGTCCTCCCCCACTTCTGCGGAAGCGCGGGATGACCGGATGAATGGCCATGTTTCAGCACTCTGTTACTGGTTCCTGAGGTGTGAAGTCGTGCTCTATTTGTGCTCCAGAAAAACAAAGTTAAATGAAAATGGTATGCATGTAGAATATTTAGGAGTAGATGAACTAATAATTTCTCTTTTCAGAAACTTTTGGTGGGAGGCTGATGTAAATTGTTCTGAAAAAGATAGGCAGGTATAAAATTCATGGAGAACACAGCATTCTTCGGAAGTGACAAAGAAACCACGTGTTGTAATAATAAGACGAAATACTAGCGTGTGGTAGTATTAAGATGAAATACTTGCGTGTGTAAGTCTAAATTGAAAATAATTAAGATTTCCGTGTGCAGAACTTGAATTAGAGACAAGCACTTCCACGTAGTGAGTACAGTGTGAGTCTCAACCAGACTATGAGACAGTAAAAAGAATTAGAAGTGCTTGTCCTAGCGTTCAGTTGAGGATCCGTGTGTGAAATAAATAAGATACCAAAACTTCCATTATGAGGTACATTCGGGTGACGCCAGCATGATATTCAGATACTCTGAGAATTAATTAAGGTGAGTCAGCCATCTACCCGGCAACCCCATGAGGGTCGCATTGCACAGGAAGATGTGCATAAATCCTCCAGAGTTTCTGGTAGGAAAATTATTACGTGGGTCAGTGACGTGTGAATCTGGGGTGACTATTGTTTGATGTGGGAAAGCAGAACGAGTAGAAAACCAAACATTTTGTTTTTAGAGATGTGTTTTATACTGTCAGTGTGATTTATTATGTATATTTAATCTGTGTGATTTGCATGAGACAGAAGTGAATTTAGTGGGTCAAACATGATTTTTCCCAGTACAGCACGAAAGTCAGTAAATTCGTTATGTTACTAATGAATGAGATTACTAGAGTGTGGGAGAGAATGAAGTAGCAAAAGATTCCTTACCAATCCAGAAAGTGCAGGGCAGCAATAGACAGAAACGTTAGGAGACCATAGAATAGTAAAATGCTTATGTTATATCATCCCCATTGGCTGGAGAATCACTTGTTTTACTATTGTGTTTGAGTGTAATTCAAGAAATTTTGCAACATTAGCATGAAAAAATTTATTGTAATAAAAGAGGAGATATATGAGACAAATAGTTGTCTTGATTATTGAGTTTTGGATAGCCATTTTGTTGAGGTATTTAACATAACCTCCATTTTCTTGCTGGTTTGTCCAAGCTTTGGATAAAATATATACGACAGGAAGGAAATGTGACCTTGCCTGGGTGGAGTGAGTCCATCACAAATGTGCAACAGCTCTTAGTCAGATGCGTTATCCATTCCGTTGCATTAAAAAGTAAGGACGAGAATAAATTATGGCTTAACTGAAAGGCACTAGGGCTCATATTTCAAGCATAGTTGCAGTGGGTATGATAATCATGAAAATAGTTCTGATACGAATAATAATTGCACTCGCTTGGCAAGCCACTCATCTAGTAGGCCTGACTATTAGATGTCACAGAATGGGGTAGGAACCTCCCAAACGGACATGAATTTGTCAAGAATCACACTATCAATGCTGTATTCGACTCCTACAGCCACTCATCGAAGACACCTTTCCGTACACCAGAACATCATCAGCGAACGGCCGCAGATTGCTGCTCACCCTCTCCACCAACTCCTGACGATACATTTGCTTCTAATGAACTCTCACCGTCGATGATAATGTACTGGGCTCTATTACATAAAAAGTCTTCGAGCCACTTGTAATTGCTCATTACGTTTAGTAACTTGTTAATATCAATTGTAGTCAATACAAAAGGCAAAAGAGAAAAAAGGGCGATTGTAATGATGAGATGAAAGATAAAAATCTGCGAAGACTATGTTGTAGGGCTATCTTTAACACGATGATGTGCGACCGTGGAAATTTGGTTCATCATAATTAACTTCGCAATAAAATATCGCTCATAAATCGGTATCGGACTTCACTATCATGCAGCTGAGTGAAGACAGTTTCGTCTTCTGGAACATGCTGTGAGCACTTAAGACTGCGACTATGGTGGCCGAGTGATTGCATCATCGTATTAAGACAACCATCAACGTGTACTTGCTGAAAAACATTGAAAATTGTCAGAAGAGGACAAGGAGTAAATTAAATAATACAAATGAATTAAGTAAGTTTTCGTATTAGTGTAATTCAGTTTACTTAATATAACGTCATAAGACACCACCTTTCTTTCCAATCGTTCACTAAAACGGCTACGGCGGAAGAGAGTGCAAGACCTATTAAGTCACTAGAATTTGACCTAGAAACGATTTAGGAGCGAAAAAGTCATAGGTCGTATCAATGAGATCGGGAAGCTGTGATGATAATAAATCGTGGGATTACACACTCACATACCTGTGAACCTAATCCGTATGCTCGGATATTCCTTAACACTATGCAGTGGAACATCGTGTCAAACGCTTTTCGGAAATCTGAGAACATGGAACCCACCTGTAACTCTTCATCCATAGTTCGCAGGATATCATGTAAGGAATAGATATCTGAGTCTCCCAATAGCGGTACTTTCCAAATCGCCACTAATTTGTGGACAGATGTTTTTCTATCTCAAGGAAATTTATTACATTGTTTCTTCAGTAACTTAGGCTTACTGGAATTGTAAACCATGAGAATTCAATTGCGCACAAACGCCGGGATTTACATGTAACTGAGATTCATGCGTATTAGAACTTACTAACACACCATTTTCCCCCTTACCTTGAAGTTGGAGTATTTGCTTATTCGTTAACGGAGAGTGCAAATATTTAACATAAGTTCTCATAAATTGATCATTAAGGTGAATTTTGGCACATTTTTCATAGAAACTATTGAAATAACCAGTCTAAACCGATTTAACCAAAATTAAGACTCTGAAAGTACGAAGTACAGTACTAGAAAAAAACCCAGAAATTCTACGGACTGAATGTGAAGCACACAAATATTTCTCCCGTTACCTTTGAGGGAGATATCGATAAATGGTACTCATTGTATTCTTCGCAACAGGCCACTCGGAATGTATGTAACACAATTTAAAAGTTATTTCATCGATTATGTGACATATTCGCATGCTCCATACAGCGGAAAGATTCTAGCATTCAGCTGATATCCCTTTGACGACGAGTAATTCCACAGCTTAAATAGCTTTGTTGGTCGTCAGTCTTCAAAAAATGGCTCAAAAGCCTCTGAGCACTATGGGACTTAGCATCTATGGCCATCAGTCCCCTAGAACCTAGAACTACTTAACTTAACTAACCTAAGGAATCACACAACACCCAGTCATCACGAGGCAGAGAAAATCCCTGACCCCGCCGGCAATCGAACCCGGGCGCGGGAAGCAAGAACGCTACCGCACGACCACGAGCTGCGGATGTCAGTCTTCGTGTGTACAATCGCATGATGTGTTGCACCGTGATATGGGACTCAGCCGATCGTTTATTGGCATTCGGTCACAAAAATAATTTCCTATGCGGATACACAGCGTGAATGGAAACATCGCTTGGCTTCCGGGCAATGGTCAAATCTCAATGTTGTATTATTACGATAGCACGATCGTCATTTTAAAACGTTGCTATTAGAAATACAATGTATCGAAAACCGACATTATGTTTACCACGCAGAGAACAGGTTTTTATTTTCTTCTGATTATCTTACAGCACAGTTAATATACAAACCACAAGATATTTCCGCATCAATATCGCAAACACAATCAGGTAACATTCAGTGTTCTGAACTTTTGTCATCGAGAGACTTTTGTGAGTCAGAAGTAGTTGTGTCCTTTTACTGACTGGCCGACATGTGTAGCTGAAGCAGAGTCACACGGAAATGCGAGTTCTGTCCCCGCTATGGTTAAGGAATTTTCCTTGTTTATAAGACTGGAACGGGTTCATTCAACTTCGTGCAGACAAGTAGTAAAGCGCTTCGAAAAGCAGCATCTTTAGTTCCGAATCCATCGTTCAAACCAGTAATGTGGATGTGTTATCTTTCCGCATTCTTTTTTAGATGAGGCACTGCGCTCTCTGTAACGACCTTAGCGTCCGCTAAGTTAAAAACCGTTAAACACGCTTTTTGTAACGGGTTACTCGCTGCCTCTATGGTGCACAATTTAAAGTTATCCCAAAGATATACTCTACCAAAGTGCATAACCATATTAACCCATTCTGTGTAGTTCCCGGTTAGCCATGGCAGTCTTTAACGTCACAGTAGACTGAAAGGTTTCCGTAAGGAACGTCCGGCCATCATTTGCCGAGGGCTGTAAAAGATTAGGTATTGATCCGAAACATGCCATAGATATTCCTGCGGGTTAAAGACTGTTCTGTGAGTTGGACATCTCTCAATTGAGAGTACCCGCTTCCTTAATTTTTGCATCTTGAAACATGGAGTATTTTACGTACTGGTACATTCGGTGTATTCACTTATGAACCACCTTTCCATGGCAGAAAACAATTAAGTCGTGAACATAGCCTTATGAATCTCCATAGCAACAAACAAGAGCGCCAACCCTATACAACAGAAGGTGAACGTAATGCACCTCTCCCGCTATTAAAGTATCACATAAAGGGTAGACAAAGTCCATAAATATTGGTATCGTTACTGCCTGGCGTCTTCGCATGCTACAGGTGTACAGGATACTCTAAAGTTCTCATTACACACTTAGATGCAAAGGCCCTTGTAGCGCTTCAGACACTGATATCCGTAAATGAGCTACAGAAACATGTTCATTCAGTTCAAAAATGGTTCAAATGGCTCTGAGCACTATGGGACTTAACTGCTGAGGTCATCAGTCCCCTAGAACTTAGAACTACTTAAACCTAACTAACCTAGAGACATCACACACATCCATGCCCGAGGCAGGATTCGAATCTGCGACCGCAGCGGTCACGCGGTGCCAGACTGAAGCGCCTAGAACCTTTCGGCCACACCGACCGGTAGGAAACGAATGTACGGGAAACACTGACAGGGAGAAGGGACAGGATAACAGGACATCTGTTAAGACATCAGGGAATGACTTCCATGATACTAGAGGAAGCTGTAGGTAGCAAAAACTGTAGAGGAAGACAGAGACTAGAATATATACGTGAAGCAGATAATTGAGGACGTAGGTTGCAAGTGCAGATCTGAGATGAAGAGGTGGGCACAGTAGAGGAATTTGTGGCGGGACGCATCAAACCATTCAGAAAACTGATGACTCAAAAAAAAAAAGAGGAAAGAATAATTTTTCAGCAACTAATAGTAAAATGAGAATGTAACTGACGAAGGAACAGACTTCTTTCAAAGCTACGCCTTTCTTGTTAATTTTAACATTTTTATTTGAGTCTTAATGAACACTAACATTTTATTACCAATAAAACAGTAGTTTCTTTTAATTAACTAACTGCTCTCATCTTTTTTATTGTATAGACGAGGGGTTTCGAGATTCTTACTTCACGCTAGGATCTAAGGAATGCAGTGAGTGAGTAAAATAATGGGTAAATGAATGTAAAACGACTCGAAACGCCAATGGCTGAAGGGGTACTGAGCGTGTAACATGGCAAGTAAGTACTCTAAGCAGCGTGTGTGCCTTCGCTTTGGATATTTTCACCGTGTACTTCGCTGGTCACACCATCGTCAACAACAACAAGAATTTGATATATGAAGGCCTGTCCAGGTATAGAGTTGAACTGTTTCCATGACGCCTCACACTATGCCTTTGTGAGGGCCGGCAATATAGCTATTTGGTACTACTTTCATCCGTTCTCGTCACTCGTTTGATCCGATTTCTAGATGTTCATCTATTTTTGGTCGTATGAAATAGTCCTCTAACAAGTCTATGACATCATCGATGCATATGAGTGTACAGTCCTTTTTGAGAAGCCCTCTACTGTGTGTGAGAATCTCACGTCCGTTACTTGGATGCACGATCCATCTTTGAGTTTTAATATCAATGCTTCACATTCATACAACTGATATATATATATATATATATATATATATATATATATATATATATATACATACATTTATTACCAGACTCACAGAAACAGTTATTCCTCTTACGCCCAGCACATGCGTGACAGTGAAATACATTAGTTACCCCGTTCGTTTCTATAATAAAGAGACTAAGCGTCTGTGGACAACATCCTCTACTCCGAACGATACCTTCTCGTTTCCAACTGCAAGCCATCGACGTGTGTAATAAAAGTTAAGAAACAGCCTATTTACTTCAGTTGTTAATACTCATTTTAATTCACATTCCTGACATCTTTTGTAAAAAGTAGTGGGATTTTCTCTAGTTATGTGTGTAATGTAATTCGTCGAACATCGATTACGGTCGCTTTTGAACACACTTCATTTAAATCACACTCATGAAGTCTATAAACGGTAGCGCACAGATGACGAGATTCCTTTATTACTGCATGAAGAGTTTCAGGACAACATGCTTCATTTACAATTGCGAATCATCGCATATTCCATATTCTCATAACTACAATGTAGATCTGTAATCGTCAATCATTTACACCTTCAAGTATTGGAGAGGAGGCACTTTAAACACATTAATTACGCAAAGAAACAGAGATATTATATTTGTATTATTTCTGCAAGTAAGTAGTCAATACAAAGTTTGTAGAGGCACTGATACACGTTTTGAAATGAGTGGTCTAGTCTTGAAAACAGTCATGTGGTAATGAAAGTGTAATCCAAGTAGATGTGCAGAAATATGTATTGTATATAGCGTCCACTTATCTCGTATATACATACTCAGATAGGATCCAGTCAATATTTAAAGCCTGTATTTGCGCTGCGTTTTACTTACCAGTTTATACCCAACGCCAGAAAGCTGCTCCTTCTTAAAGAAAGGAATTACGTTTATCAAAAATTTCTCCAGTTGTCTATGTAACTAAATACAGGGAATAATTAAAATTTTAAAAATAGTAAACCTTCAGGTGAAGACAAAATTGTGGGTGAACTAATAAAGAATGGAGGGCCAGAATTGGTAAAAAGAATTGCGAAATTGATAAGGAAAGTGTGGGAATATGAGAAAATGCCTGACGACTGGGAAACGGCCATAATCTGGCCCATTTAAAAAAATAAATGATCCCCTGGATTGTGATAAAGGAATTTCACTCCGTAACGTAGCCTACAAAATCCTATCACAGTCTCAACGGTCTCACTAATTCACGGACTGTCTTCGAGTCTGGTGGTGTTGGAGGGTAAGCAGCATGTCTGCTGTTCCTCCGCCGACCTCTCAGGTGGTTAGATGGCCTCTCGTTGCAATTGGCATCTCGCTACTGCCTTAGGTTTTCGAAGTGCTGGTCGTTGTGGCCGAGCGGTTCTAGGCGCTTCAGTCCGGACCCGCGCTGCTGCTAGGGTCGCAGGTTCGAATCCTGCTGGGACATGGATGTGTGTGATATCCTTAGGTTAGTTAGGCTTAAGTAGTTCTAAGTCTAGGGTACTGATGACCTCAGATGTTAAAGTCCCATAGCGCTCAAACCATTTTTTTCCCCCGAAGTAAGCTACTGCTGCTTGATCTTTGTATATTATACACATGCAACCCTCCACCTCACATGATTAGTGGGTCCTTTAGTGTTACAATATCATTACTATTAGCAGCTAATTACAGGGTTTACAGGTGAGCTACAGTTCAGTACAGTGTGTTACAATGGGCAATTCATTTTCTGTATTAGTACTCTACTTATTCTAATGGCTGCTTATGACTAAACCTCTACTGCCTGCAGCGTCACAGGGGTGTCAGTGAAGTGTATAAACGTACTGTACTGCCTTGCCCACCGAGCTAAAACCGATGAGCGTGCCCCTGACCCTGGGCAGGCCAAGTATGACTTGAATCGCTGCAGGTTCCTATTTTTGTTTCCTATTTCTAAGTCCTACTTATTAAAATTCTATCCTACGTCAAGTCCGATGCATGTGTCAGTTCGGTCTGTTGTACCCCACTCCCCCTAGTCCTGCACGTGGCGGATTCCAGCTGTGTTGTAAGTTGACCTATCCACGCACAGGCGGTACTGGATCAGGGTACTGGGATACATTTGGTTATTTGTTAGTATTCACGATTGTCCCTCTGATATTCTGATACAACTTTCCGTGATACCTTGTTTGCTAGGTTTTTTAAAGTTCGAAATGTATCCTCACGTCTTAGTAGGAAGTACGTGTCATTGTTTGGTAGTTGACGCCGTAACGCGACTGCTACATCATTGAAAAAGGGGTACCACATGGTAGGGTGTACCCTCCGATGCGCCACAGTCACACGCAGGCGCAGCCCTCCTTCCAAAACCGACATAGATATGTCGGATAGGGCCCATGACCAGTGACAAAGTGGAACAATCCCCGAGTTGGCTTAACGTACTTCATTCCTAAGTTGAAATGTTCTGCGTCCAGTATCTTCAGCCTCCCACGATTCCTGCCACAGCTCCTCGCCTCTTCTCCTAATCGCACCCTTGTCCCCTACCCGAACCAAAATGTCCGCTGTTTTCCCAATGTCCCCTTTCCAGGCACAGAACCATCTGCTTGCTCTCTAATTTTAATGTCCAGAGGACAGAGCCCCATTATCACTAACAGGGCCCCACCTGGAGATGTCCTCTAGGCCTCCACTGAACTTAATATCATGTTCCTCTGCACCCTTCTCACTGACATGGCAGGATTCCTCCTGCCGGAGTGCCACTCTTCCTTCACCCGCTTTTCCGCGACTTGGTAGATATGCTCCCACTCGCGGGGGGTGAAGATATGGTGGGTATTAAGTAGCCATAGCTCCTTCCGGGACTCCAGCTCGTGCAACAGGACACGGGTGTGGCGAAGGTCGCACGTGTGGTGGGGATCCTATCACAGCGTCTACTCAAGAGAGTGATACCACTAGCAGAAGAAATTATAGTTGACTATCAGTGTGATTTTTTAGGAGAGACAGGTCAACTAGTGATCACATCTTTAGACTCCGATGGATAACTGAGAAAGCATGGGAATATAACGCTGAAGTCCACATGGTATTTGTTGACTTCAAAAAAGCTTATGACAGCACATACAAGAGCACAATAACCAGGGTTCTCAAAGGAGTTGAAAGTCAGAACAGGCCTTAGACCAGGAAATGCTTTATCTCCAATACTTTTCGATCTGGTTTTAGAAAAGATATAGAACACTTCCCCATGAACCATGGACCTTGCCGTTGGTGTGGAGGCTTGCGTGCCTCGGCGATACAGATGGCCGTACCGTAGGTGCAACCACAACGGAGGGGTATCTGTTGAGAGGCCAGACAAACATGTGGTTCCTGAAGAGGGGCAGCAGCCTTTTCAGTAATTGCAGGGGCAACAGTCTGGATGATTGACTGATCTGGCCTTGTAACATTGACCAAAACGGCCTTGCTGTGCTGGTACTGCGAACGGCTGAAAGCAAGGGGAAACTACAGCCGTAATTTTTCCCGAGGACATGCAGCTATACTGTATGATTAAATGATGATGGCGTCCTCTTGGGTAAAATATTCCGGAGGTAAAATAGTCCCCCATTCGGATCTCCGGGCGGGGACTACTCAAGAGGACGTCATTATCAGGAGAAAGAAAACTGGCATTCTACGGATCGGAGCGTGGAATGTCAGATCCCTTAATCGGGCAGGTAGGTTAGAAAATTTAAAAAGGGAAATGGATAGGTTAAAGTTAGATATGGTGGGAATTAGTGAAGTTCGGTGGCAGGTGGAACAAGACTTTTGGTCAGGTGATTACAGGGTTATAAATACAAAATCAAATAGGGGTAATGCAGGAGTAGGTTTAATAATGAATAAAAAAATAGGAGTGCGGGTTAGCTACTACAAACAGCATAGTGAACGAATTATTGTGGCCAAGATAGACACAAAGCCCATGCCTACTACAGTAGTACAAGTTTATATGCCAACTAGCTCTGCAGATGATGAAGAAATTGATGAAATGTATGACGAGATAAAAGAAATTATTCAGGTAGTGAAGGGAGACGAAAATTTAATAGTCATGGGTGACTGTAATTCGTCAGTAGGAAAAGGGAGAGAAGGAAACATAGTAGGTGAATATGGATTGGGGGGAAGAAATGAAAGAGGAAGCCGCCTTGTAGAATTTTGCACAGAGCGTAACTTATACATAGCTAACACTTGGTTCAAGAATCATAAAAAAAGGTTGTATACCTGGAAGAATCCTGGAGATACTAAAAGGTATCAGATAGATTATATAATGATAAGACAGAGATTTAGGAACCAGGTTTTAAATTGTAAGACATTTCCAGGGGCAGATGTGGATTCTGACCACAATCTATTGGTTATGAACTGCAGATTGAAACTGAAGAATCTGCAAAAAGGTGGGAATTTAAGGAGATGGGACTTGGATAAACTGAAAGAACCAGAGGTTGTACAGAGTTTCAGGGAGAGCATAAGGGAACAATTGACAGGAATGGGGGAAAGAAATACAGTAGAAGAAGAATGGGTAGCTCTGAGGGATGAGGTAGTGAAGGCAGCAGAGGATCAAGTAGGTAAAAAGACGAGGGCTAATAGAAATCCTTGGGTAACAGAAGAAATATTGAATTTAATTGCTGAAAGGAGAAAATATAAAAATGCAGTAAATGAAGCAGGCAAAAAGGAATACAAACGTCTCAAAAATGAGATCGACAGGAAGTGCAAAATGGCTAAGCAGGGATGGCTAGAGGACAAATGTAAGGATGTAGAGTCTTGTCTCACTAGGGGTAACATAGATACTGCCAACAGGAAAATTAAAGAGACCTTTGGAGAGAAGAGAACCACTTGTATGAATATCAAGAGCTCAGATGGAAACCCAGTTCTAAGCAAAGAAGGGAAGGCAGAAAGGTGGAAGGAGTATATAGAGGGTTTATACAAGGGCGATGTACTTGAGGACTATATTATGGAAATGGAAGAGGATGTAGATGAAGATGAAATGGGAGATAAGATACTGCATGAAGAGTTTGACAGAGCACTGAAAGACCTGAGTCGAAACCAGACCCCGGGAGTAGACAACATTCCATTAGAACTACTGATGGCCTTGGGAGAGCCAGTCATAACAAAACTCTACCATCTGGTGAGCAAGATGTATGAGACAGGCGAAATACCCACAGACTTCAAGAAAAATATAATAATTCCAATCCCAAAGAAAGCAGGTGTTGACAGATTGGAAAATTACCGAACTATCAGTGTAATAAGTCACAGATGCAAAATACTGACGTGAATTCTTTGCAGACGAATGGAAAAACTGGTAGAAGCGGACCTCGGGGAAGATCAGTTTGGATTCCGTAGAAATGTTGGAACACGTGAGGCAATACTAACCTTACGACTTATCTTAGAAGAAAGATTAAGAAAAGGCAAACCTACATTTCTAGCATTTGTAGACTTAGAGAAAGCTTTTGACAACGTTAACTGGAATACTCTCTTTCAAATTCTGAAGGTGGCAGGGATGAAATACAAGGAGCGAAAGGCTATTTACAATTTGTACAGAAACCAGATGGCAGTTATAAGAGTCGGGGGGCATGAAAGGGAAGCAGTGGTTGGGAAGGAGTGAGACAGGGTTGTAGCCTCTCCCCGATGTTATTCCATCTGTATATTGAGCAAGCAGTAAAGGAAACAAAAGAAAAATTCGGAGTAGGTATTAAAATCCATGGAGAAGAAATAAAAACTTTGAGGTTCGCCGATGACATTGTAATTCTGTCAGAGACAGCAAAGGACTTGGAAGAGCAGTTGAACGGAATGGACAGTGTCTTGAAAGGAGGATATAAGATGAACATCAACAAAAGCAAAACGAGGATAATGGAATGTAGTCAAATTAAATCGGGTGATGCTGAGGGGATTAGGTTAGGAAATGAGACACTTAAATTAGTAAAGGAGTTTTGCTATTTAGGGAGTAAAATAACTGATGATGGTCGAAGTAGAGAGGATATAAAATGTAGACTGGCAATGGCAAGGAAATCGTTTCTGAAGAAGAGAAATTTGTTAACATCGAGTATAGACTTAAGTGTCAGGAAGTCGTTTCTGAAAGTATTTGTATGGAGTGTAGCCATGTATGGAAGTGAAACATGGACGATAACCAGTTTGGACAAGAAGAGAATAGAAGCTTTTGAAATGTGGTGCTACAGAAGAATGCTGAAGATAAGGTGAGTAGATCACGTAACTAATGAGGAGGTATTGAATAGGATTGGGGAGAAGAGAAGTTTGTGGCACAACTTGACTAGAAGAAGGGATTGGTTGGTAGGACATGTTTTGAGGCATCAAGGGATCACAAATTTATCATTGGAGGGCAGCGTGCAGGGTAAAAATCGTAGAGGGAGACCAAGAGATGAATACTCTAAGCAGATTCAGAAGGATGTAGGTTGCAGTACGTACTGGGAGATGAAGAAGCTTGCACAGGATAGAGTAGCATGGAGAGCTGCATCAAACCAGTCTCAGGACTGAAGACCACAACAACAACAACACAGAACACCAAAAAGCAAACCCAGTTGGAGTAAAGATGGGTAGGAATAAAATACATCGTCTTGCTTACGCGGACGATATTGTCCTAATAAGTAGACACAAACAAGAACTACAACTCATGACAAGCTCCTACAGGAACATTGTAAGGAAAGCAGGATTAGAAATCAATGAGAAGAAACGGAGTACATGGTCGTGAGCAAGTCACCCAATGATGGTTGTCCACTGACAGTTATTGATCTCACTTTTAAAAGAATAGACACCTTCAAAGATTTGGGAAGCATCATCAGTGAACAGATAAAATGGAAAATGAAATTAAATCGATGATAGCAGCAGCTAATAAAGCTTACTTTGACCTACGAGATGTGTTATCCAGTAGAGTTGTTTCCAGAAGCTTCAAGTTTAGACTATATCAGTGTGTAATTCTGCCAGTAGCTCTATATGGGCCAGAAAGTTTCACATTTTGAAAAGCAGATGAACAAAATTTATTAGTTTCTGAAAGGAAAATATTAAGGAAAAGTTCTGGACGCAAGAGAGGCCCAGAAACACAGGAGAATACTTAAAAACCAGGAACTGAAGGAGCTATATCAGCAGGCTGATTTTGGTCAAAGGATGAAGAGGAGGAGACTGATGTGGGCCGGAAATCTAATTAGGATGGAGGAGGAACGACTACCTAAAGTAGCATTATCTCGATCCATAGGGGGCAGAAGGAAGCGAGGAAGATCACGAACCAGATGGATGACATAGACGAAGACGCGGTGGCAATTTGCCTTAGTAAAGGAGAATGGACTACAAAAATCAAGAACAGAGAATACTGTAAGAGGAATGTAGAGAACGCGTATGGTGTCCAAGGCCCAAGCAACGGTTAAGAAGAAGATTAAGGTAGTTCAAACGTTTTGCTCAGCAAGGTCCACAAAAAGACACAATTGCAGTCCCTGCAGATCAAACACATTCAAGCCGAAGTGCTGAATGTTAAAGAGTAATTGCTCACAGAACAACCTGAAATTGAGGATCTTGCCAATAATGTTGCACAAATTCAGCAACATACTGAAGACAATTCCGATTCAACACACCGGCAAATTTTGAGGAATCGGAAGAAATTCAATCTGTCCAACGAGTTTCGAAAATCAGACGATTTTGAATGACAGATGTAAGCACGAGATATGCAACATAAATACTTAGATTGCAAATATTAACTAATTTCACATAGCTACAACCAGCCTCCAAATTTTATCGAACATGAACATGCCTCACCGCAACATTAACAATTAGGCCCACTCTGACGTGCGAGGGACTTTTCTTTTGATAATGGCTTCTCGCATCCCGATTTTAAGAGATCAAAATTCGGTAATTCGCCTAGACATGACAGCTTTGACTTCAAACACTTCCTCTCAATTCGTAAGGTGAAAGTTTTTCGAAATAGTGCAAATGAATAACAGTCATACAATTCGATCGATCAACTTACTCATTCTTTATCACCTTAATAGCCGGTAACTCAAAAGCCTGGAATTAATATGCAGCCATTTGGAATGTGAACCAGCCATGAGAATGCAGGTAATTGCGAGTCAGTGCTATTTTCTGGAAGAATTTCAAAACGCTTTTCTAGACGCATATTGGTCAGACACAATACAACATGGTGTGAAACATAAGCGTCTTGGTGTACTACATTTTCATGACTCACAATTTGAAACCGCCACACAATTTTTTGAATACATTGTACAGTAAAACCAGAACTTAACAGATCCATACAGTCCACCCAAGCTTATACTCGTACAACTCTGTATTTCAAAACTGCCGAGATCTTTATACACTCCTTTACTGATGAAACAAACGCATTTCGCTTCCTGAACTTGATGATTTGCGCAATTCACAACGAAACCATTTTTCTTCATGTGATAATAAAAACAGATATGATAGCCATAATTGGGAACAACAAAACTCTTTTTACAGTTTTGGTCAACGCCTTGGTAACAACTGGCTGAATTACAATCATTACAATCACTTTGCCAACAACCACTTTTCGCCGTTTCGCACATTCTAATGTGATTGAAATAGAAACTTTGAGCACAAAGAAAGCTTTTCGATTCACCATGTCACAAATGTCAAGCATTTCATTGAATGATTTTTGTTGTTATTTAGTGACTCTTCAATAAACAACACATTCATTTCTCTTTCTTGTCATGTTTAGCATTAAAACTTTTACCACTTGTTTAGGTTGCGCTCTTTTTTTAGCACACTGTCGTGTGTCATTTATTTTTTATTCTCTCATATTACAGCCTTAATGTATTAGCGATTAGTTTACAACTCATTTATTAAAGTATGTTCTCAATAATAAGACCAACTATGTTTCTTTTATATTATTGGTTGCACTCACATGATACCACTTTAGCATTGCAGATTGACATACATTTTTATAAGCCACTGAATGTAGATTCTCCTATGCAGCAATATAATACAGAATGAACAGACTAGAGCGATGTACTAGGATGTAAGAAAACGAATAATATGCACCACCTTTGTACACTGTAAAGAGAAAAGAATAGACCACAGGCGGTTTTTGATTACGTTGATGATGAGTTACAGTCGATTTTAGCCCATTTTGTGTAGAAGTATAATGGAAACGATGTAAAAGTGTCTTTATTTTCAGGTAAGTAAGTGAACTAAGACGATGCATTATACGATTATCTCCAGATGGTCACACGATTTTTGTTTTTCTTTCAGATGTTTAGTAAATACGACATAAGTGAATGATTATAGAGCTTTCTGAGGTGATGATGCTTGTAATAGTAATGCTATGATTATTTTGAGATGATTATTGGGCTTATGAGAATTAAATTGCGAGGTTGACATCATGATGGTTATGGGGATTTTACAGATTATTTTGGGAGAGCTTTCAGTATGTGAATGAACTTTTAGGGATTTTGTAGGGAGTTGTGATTCTCTTGCTTATAAGATGCAAACAGAAATATTTTGGTTTAATGGTGTAATCTGACGCAAAGAAAGAACAGGTGTAGATTTTTGTGGAAGGATAGGCTATTTCAACACTGTTCTCTAAAATGAGATTTTTCTTTACCTATGAGTGATATGGCAAAACCCACGTTCCTAGCATTTGTAGACTTAGAGAAAGCTTTTGACAATGTTGACTGGAATACTCTCATTCAAATTCTAAAGGTGGCAGGGGGAAAATACAGGGAGCGAAAGGATATTTACAATTTGTACAGAAATCAGATGGCAGTTATAAGAGTCGAGGGACATGAAAGGGAAGCAGCAGTTGGAAAAGGAGTGAGACAGGGTTGTAGCCTCTCCCCGATGTTATTCAATCCGTATATTGAGCAAGCAGTAAAGGAAACAAAAGAAAAATTCGGAGTTGGTATTAAAATCCATTGAGAAGAAATAAAAACTTTGAGGTTCGCTGATGACATTGTAATTCTGTCAGAGACAGCAAAGGACTTGGAAGAGCAGTTGAATGGAATGGACAGTGTCTTGAAAGGAGGATATAAGATGAACATCAACAAAAGCAAAACGAGGATAATGGAATCTAGTCGAATTAAGTCGGGTGATTCTGAGGGAATTAGATTAGGAAATGAGACACTTAAAGTAGTAAATGAGTTCTGCTATTTGGGGAGCAAAATAACTGATGATGGTCGAACTAGAGAGGATATAAAATGTAGACTGGCAATGGCAAGGAAACCGTTTCTGAAGAAGAGAAATTTGTTAACATCGACTATATATTTAAGTGTCAGGAAGTCGCTTCTGAAGGTATTTGTATGGAGTGTAGCCATGTATGGAAGTGAAACATGGACGATAAATAGTTTGGACAAGAAGAGAATAGAAGCTTTCGAATTGAGGTGCTACATAAGATTGCTGAAGATTAGATGGGTAGATCACATAACTAACGAGGAGGTATTGAATAGGATTGGGGAGGAGTTTGTGGCACAACTTGACAAGAAGAAGAACCGGTTGGTAGGACATGTTCTGAAGCATCAAGGGATCACAAAGTTTGCATTGGAGGGCATTGTGGAGGGTAAAAATCATAGAGGGAGACCAAGAGATGAATACTCTAAGCAGATTCAGAAGGACGTAGGTTGCAGTAAGTACTCGGAGATGAAGAAGCTTGCACATGGTAGAGTGGCATGGAGAGCTGCATCAAACCAGTCTCAGGACTGAAGATCACAACAACAACAACATGAGTGATATGTAAATTTTCTCTGTCTTTAGTATTCATGATTCCTGTTTTTGACAGCTTGATACAT
Organism: Schistocerca piceifrons; assembly: GCF_021461385.2. NCBI lineage: Eukaryota > Metazoa > Arthropoda > Insecta > Orthoptera > Acrididae > Schistocerca > Schistocerca piceifrons. Next base: position 427,411,884 of record NC_060138.1, read on the forward strand.
GTTTTTATTCATTTAACCCCTCTTCGCAACAAATATTATTCTACCATTGCAGTCTTGTTCAGTGACACATGGCTGTTTAAGTGATTTTGTTCTGGTGGTGTTTATTTACACTATTTATTCAGTTGCAAACAAATTAGTTTTCATTATATCTATCTGTGTATATGTATAATATGGTACTTTTCTGACATGTACCTTTAATTTTTCTACACATACGATGTAAATTTTTTTCAATTTCTATCTATTATTGTGTTTTGACTGACTGATGACTGACATTTTACAATAATTTTATGTTTTCTTTGTTAATTTTATGAGCCCTACATATGATAGTTATGTTGTGTACACTTATTTTTTCTTAGTGAATAGCTGTTATTATACTACATTGGAGTGATACATGATGATTATTAGTTAAGATGCACTTTGCTACACATTGTTTACTACATGTTATATTACATACACTGCTTTGCATCACATTATACCTTAATGATTGCTGAGGTATAATTTTTTCTTGCTTATGATTACATTCCTTTTGCTGGTATATTTTACCTTTTTTTACCATTGTGCACACATTTTATGAGCAAAATTTTTGTTTTTCCTTTTCATTTGTAGAAATTTAATTATGACTAAGTTAGTATAGGTGAGCTCAACAAGATTACTGTAGTTTTAAGAGAAATAAAAAATAGTATTCTCAATGCTAAAAATATGAGAGTAAAGATGTGTGATTAATGAATTACAGTTATGAGTGGAGAGTATGTTCATATCACAGCATATGCTAGTAGGGATTACAGAATTTAGCGCATAACAGTAAAGTAACTGAAATACGAGAATGCTGTTTTACAAAGGACGATGATTTCATGCAATCTGTTGATCAACAGATCTTTGCTCTTACACATGAGACAACACACACACACACATTTACTCAAAGATTTACACTACACCTTTGCAATCCTTTATTCCCTTCCCTAATCCAGTACCATTTTTTTTTCTTATTCAGCCAATATTTGTTTTCCATTACTTGTTTTACCATGCAATTTCATTTCTTGTACTACTGTCAACATTTGTGCATTCTTGTATCAATTCATATTTCATATATTACCATGTATTTTCTATGTTTTGTGTAAATGTAAGATGGTTATTGTAAAGTTATATTACTACATAATTTTTCATGAACTACTATAAAATGCTTTTAGCAAGAGGTATACATGTAAAGCAATATTTCTTTATCGCATTTGTCTAGATTTAAGGTTTTCATTGTGTATTTTCCGAAAATGGCCACTGGATGCCGATATAATATGTGACACTTTTCTCTATGTAACTACCGATAATTTCTTTCTCATACTGGTTATTTGGCACATACTTTTTTGCACTGAGATGCAGACTTTACGTGAGCTCTATGACTGAACAGTATTGTGGGTAGGAACACTGAGATGCAGTCAATACTTGTGTCATTAATGGATTTTTAATAATCGAGCAATATAGTGGTAAGATAGTGATGTAGTGTGATGAGGACTTTATCAGGACGTGTACAACTATTTTTACTTTCTGTGATTGAACTACAATAGGCCTCAAGTGACTACATACATGACAAATTTCAGTAGTACTATTTGCCAACATTACAGTGAATTGTTATTGAGTGATTGTCAGTTGAGATTACGATTGCATGCACCAAGAACAGGATCCCTCACCTGAACCTGCCTCAACATCTTCAATTACACATTTTCCATGGAACAATGTCAGTGAGAAACAGGATTTGCTGCTGAGAACTGTTTGATAGCTTTCGTTTTCAGTGGAGTATACCGCAGGTCATGCATTATTCAACGTTTTGTCATTAAGAACTTTTGCTTTTCTATTCAACGAATTTCAAACTACATTTACAGTGATGACTGTCATGGAATGTTAGCAAAATTATTCTTGTACAGACAGTGAATAAGTCAAGTGATATATCTTACCAAAGGACTGAGTAATACTCATCTAGAAGTTTTCAAATACTCATTTCATATGTAACTACATGAACTGCTTCCTGCATCAGTAAATTACAGCTTCAAATATGTACATATTACAAACCAGTAATTGTAATTTTGGTAATATTTTGGATGTCATGCAGAAAAGTAAAGTTTCAGTAGCATTTGATAATAGTGGGCAACATCTCTGCCAAAGAGAACTTTTGCCTGTGAGTGGAGTGCAGTCTTGGAGAGAGTGAGTGATGAGGAGTAGAGTTATATCTCGTGGTGGAGTAAAATGTCTTTAGGCCATACTGTGTGCCAGCAGAAGGTTTATTACGTTCATTTTCATTTATGGAGAGATATTTTGTAAATTCAGCCATAAGACTTCAAAAGGTAATGCAATGGCGCATTTTCCGAGACATCCAAGTGCAGTAATTAAATTGGTCAAGGGTTTAGAACTGTAGATTTTTAGGATAGCGTAACAATGTGTGATTTACTAACTTTTTTTTCAAAGATGGATAGCATACATGTTTGGAAGAGCGTAAAGAGAATTTGTTCAGTTTCTTCCACGATCAATATAAAGTGAATTTTTAGTATTTCAAGTGTTAAAATATTTGGTCTTAGTGCTGTGAAGTTTTGTTAATACAGCTACTTAATTGCTTTTCCACCAATCAGCTTTTATCTCTTTGCTATCCCGAGTTTCTCACTAACAGAACTTTAATTGACAATGGTCACTGCAGTAAAGAGATTTACTGGCACAGTAGGTTTGTGGACGTCTCTATAGTTTACAGCACACATTAGACATCATGCTGCTAGTAGTCTGAATTTTCATTTTTTAACGAGCATAGAAGCAGCAGCAACAGTAGTTTGGATATAGAAGCAGCACAGCACTTATTCATTGCGTAAACAGGTGGACCATGTATAATTTACTTGTGGTGTAGTTAACATTTCAGCAGTGACATAGTTTCAGACAGGGCACTTTTGCTAGTTATTTCTATTTCATATTTTTCTCACAGTCAGATTGTTTGTATTATTGCTAACAGGACAGTTATGTTAAATTTAACAGAGCAGACTGTACTCTCACCAGAAGTGTTGCAGTAGACAGTTTAATGTTACACTTCAGATTAACTTTTTCACTGTTGATCACTTTTAAAAAATTGCGACATTTCTTACGAACTTAAATACGAGCTTAACTGTTTCGAGTTCAACTTCACATTACCACACAGATAAAATACCAGTAAATATAACTATGCATTACCATACAACAAATTGCAATAGCCATTCTGTGTGGGAATTTAAAAGACAAAGTAATAATAGATTAAGCTACTTGAGCAAAACACAACCCATGGGACAATATGGTTGTTGCAGCAGGGGATTCGGTTATGGGAGTGAAACTGTGATGATGTGGTAAACTGTAAGGGGGGGGTGAGGAGTTGGTGGGATGGTGGTGGGTATGGGAGGGAGAGAAGGAAGCGAAGTGAATAATAGGAGTAAGTGAAAGAAATTGGCTTATAACAGCTTGATTTTCATGCCTGATGAGGTGTAGCTGTTAAGGTAATTAGTTGCTGTTTGATTATAGCAACTTTCCGCAACCCATTGAAGCTAATATCATAACTGCAAAATACTCAGTATAACCTATTGATTGTAACTGCAGTCAAATTATTGTAGCACTAATGGTGGCCTACAGAATGACTACATTCTACACATGAATGTCAATAGCTGCTGAAAAATAATTATCTTTACCTTGGGAAGATAATAACAAATCTGCGACAGATTATAATGCACTGTAATCGTAGTGGAACAGTTGAAAGACCTTTGGCAGGTGGTGGAAGGAGGGGAAGAAAAGCTGAGGGGGATTGGGGGGGGGGGGGAAGTTGGGAGTATGAGTAAAACTGCTTGAGCAGACTGTACCACGTGGGAATGGGGAGAAAGCGGGGGAATTTGGGTGGGGGTGGGTGAAATTATGGAAATAATTAAGGGTAATAGTAATGGTAATGCAAGTGATGTCTGCACATAATGTTTCAAAAGAGAAATAGTTACAGACAGGAAAAATTAGGTTACAGTTTCAGTAAGCATTAGAAATTTAACGCCATAAATGCAGAGACTTCTAAGAGTGTAGATACATAATCTATAAACATTCAAAAATATTTGTTGTTATGATAAATGACATTTTTGTAGCTTGGGTTGTTCATATATTTCTATTTCGGCTAGGATGTTCTGCTTTTCTCCTTTATTAACAAAGTGTAAAATGTATGAGCTATTAATAACCGGAGCTCTATGTTTGACATCTATGAGGTGCTGAGCGAAAATGGATTTATATAGATTAACTCCTTTTTTTATTGAGAAGTGTTAACAGAATCTAGCTTTAAATGCTCTTCCAGTCTGGACAGTATACCTGGCTGGACAGCTTCCACAGATAATTAAATAAATACTGGTTTATTTAATCCATTACTTATTGTTTGCACATTCTGAACAAGTAATTGATTTTATTCTTTCTACAAATGTCTGCTGTTACATTATGTTTTTAAGCAGGTTGCCGATTAGGTAAGAAATATTGGCATGAAAATCAATAGCTATTTAAATAGATTTGTTTATATCGCGGAGTAAGTAATGGGTTCAGAAGCATGTGTTCTTTGTTTACATAATTTCTGTAATAAATAGGGATCACAACTATTGTCAGCTGTCACATAATTTCTGCAATGCTCTTTGAAAAGCATCAAGAGAAAGCGAAATTTGAATAATTCTCTTTTACCATCACAAAATTATATCACAGTATATTATTTGATATTTGCATTTTTAAGACATTTCTCATTGTGTATTTTGCTTGCCTTTATGGTTCTCTGTATACTATTTTCATTTCATTCATTATAAAGGGCAGGTGAAACCTGGTACTAAGAAGATTGGTTTGTTAACAAAATAACGTTTTCTGGTGCCAGTCACGATTTTCTCTTCTTTATTTCTTACACGGTGCGTTTCAGGGACATAATCACCTTCTCAAGTGCGTTTTTCGGCTGTTTTCGTTGTGTTATGTGCTACATTGTTCGGTTCCCTTCACTGTAATATGCAAACACGTGCAATTCAGAAATAAATGATGGATCTTTCTACGTAGTTAATGGCGAATCTGGAAAACAAACTTTTACTTACGGTAATACGTAATGTATGGAAAATGTTCTTGAAACAGAATTCATTCCCTGAAGTGCACTGTGCAAGAAATAAATGAAAGAAAATCGCGATAGGCAGCAAAAAAGGTAATTCTGAAAGCGAAGTTGTTGTTATCTATTTATGTCATTGCGTCCTCAGGGGTAGAAATAAAATCTCCTCAACTTCTTCGCTTACAAATAAAACGTCTGACGCTCTTTTTGAAGTGACTATCGAGTTATCCCTCGAGAAGTAACCGAAAAAATACCTCTTCGAAATAAGGTCAGTACTCTAACGTCGTAGCAGCCCCAAGAGACGAAGAAACCCGCGGCAATTCGTCAGCGCTAACAACGTTACGACCGAGTATCACGTATCGCACTGCTGCTTCCGCAGTTCCAAAAAGTCCATCTCCAGAGACGGGACGGGTTCGAGAGAGTAAAGTAGCTCGGGGCAGAAGAGCAATGAGCTCTCTTTTGGTGCGGGACGTGTTTACGGCGGCGCTGGCGCTGCCTGATGAGGGTTGGCGGGCGCCCTTCGAAACGCCGATCGCCTGCTGGCTGCCTGCTGCTCGTTGCTGGCAGTTGGCGGTTCGGCTCTCTCGTTAGGACCGCCGTGGGCGCCCGCTGCGCAGCCAATCAGGCGAGGCGCGCCGGTAGTCCACAATCAGGCCGCCAGGGGGCTCACTCATCGCGACGTCAGCCCTGTCTCCCTGCTGCGCATTTGCCTGTCTGCCGCAGCCTCTGCACGAACGTACTTCCTCTTGTCTGCCAGCGGACACATCTGGGAGAACAATGGAAGATCAGACACAGGTTCCAATCAGGTCTTTGCTTGAAGGACCAATACTATTCTGGCAGTATGATGTCTCCCAGTTAACGGATTCACTGACGAAACAAGGGACGAATAATCTGAAACAAAAACTAAACGATTCATCAAGAAGGCAGCTACGTAGACGGTCGGTTCGAGAACGTTTCTCTACACAAGCGACTTATCGTTTTCCCCCTCCACCCCCCACACCCCCCCCTCATCCCTCTACCCCCCCCCCCCACCCCACCCCCCCGCCTTTCTCCCGTGTCCACCATACTACTTCGGCTCTTGGCAACTCCTTTAAAAATAAATCTCAATGTAGCGATCGTGAATTTCCTTCTTCCTTTTTTTTATTGCCCTACATCAATTGGTAAAAATGAAAACACTTAAAGGATCACTTTGCTGTCAGTGTGTCTCTCTGTCTGTTCGTCTTTTCAAAGGAACGAGTAGACATATCAAGTTGAAATTTATGCCACACATTAAGATCTACGGGCTCTTGTGGGTTGGTGATCTAAAAAAGTGAAGCTTCTTAGTCAGTGAAATCAAAAGATACGGCAATTTATGTCACACATTCTGATTCTAACAAACTCTCTCATCAAAATCTATTGTTGACCTAGAATCATGAAATTTTCCAAGAAGCAAGGTTTCACAATACAACTGGAGGAAAAAAATCCGAAAGATGGTTCACTTGTAATTATATCACATGAAAATACTTTCGTCATTTGTTATCAGACTGTCTGTCTGACCGTCTGTTAAGGCCCTTCTTACCAGGAACGGGTAGACCTAACAAGTTGGATTTTATGTCACATATTAAGGACTATGGACCGTAAAAAGTGAAGCATGTATGTCAATACAATCAACAGTTACAGCTATTTATGTCACACATTTTGATACTTCCAAACTCACTCATTAAATCTTTAGGGCACTTCCCTTTGACATAGAATCATGAAAGTTAGCCAGAAGAAGGGTTTCACAGTAAAAGCAAGGGGGAAAAATCTGAAAATTGTTAATTTTTACCTGTATTCTTTTGCCATTTGTCATCCTACTTCAAACTTGATATTAAAACATTCACCAAAGTCTTGGAATTCCTGGGACTGATATCTTGCCAGTATCAATGTCGATGACATGCAAAAATCATTGTAATTCTCGATTCCCATAATGGATGAACTGTCTGTATACAAAATTAATTTTGTGCAGAGTCCTCAGTCGGCGAGTCCCACACCCACTTGGGACCTTTTTTTTCCATAGAAGTTCCTTTGTAACAGAAAAATAAATTTCTGAATCTTATTCAAATGCTGAACATTGAAGAGGAAAGAATTCATTTCCACTGAAGTTGAATAATGAGGTATTCAAAACCTTTCAATGAAAGTAAAAAGGACTAGATTTATTGTATTGTTCTAACTTCAGTAAAAATGTACTATCCATTAAACTGTGCGGAAAGCATGACGATATACAGTTCTTCGCCTCAGATGATTCACAGGTGTTGACAATAATTTCTGTAAGTTGAGCGATATTCGAAATCCACGATAAAGTGTTATGACATCTGTATGAGACCGAAACTGCGGCTGTATGATAATATACTTGTGTAGCAATAGGAAACATCAAGTCAGATACCAGCATTTTAGTTCTAAATAACCGGTATTTTTGGCCTTTGTTTGGTCTCGGTTGTAACGAGTATTTTCCATTTCTACAGATAACAGGGTATAAAACCGATTTATCAATTAACCATGCAGTGGTGCTGAAATTTTTCGTTTTAAATAAAATTTCTTTAAAAATAAAAGGAGTTTGAAGGACGTTATGTAACTTCTGAAAGACTGATATCGTCTTTGAATCACTTTTTTTCTGATGAGACGAGTCAGCTTACAGATGTACATATTACAGAACTAGTATTACGAATGGATTGGACAGTAAATATCGGCCAATGAATTAACTCATCCATCAAGTTTTAACGGTCGTCATTCAACAGTTCCTGGCCAGTGTTACATTTTTGCCCACTATCTAAATTGTTCACTTGAATTTTTGAAAGAGCATTATTGGTGTTTTCGGCAAACACTTGTATTCCAATTTTAACTAAAAAGTAGAGACAGGGATTTGACTACGACACAACTTTCACATTTGAAATAGTTAAAGAAAGAGAACGGGTACAATTTTTACGTAGAAACTTACAATTTTTCTGTCATTTCTACGAACGGATAAAAGAGAAAGAAAGTTACCGAAACAGTAATAAATCAGAAAGTTAACAAAGTTTGTAATAAAAGCCGAAATTAACTGATCTGTTTCCTGTGTCTACACCAGATGGGCTCTGTCTGCTTGTAGCCCTTAGAACTGACAGCTTCATACAAAAAATGGAGTACTTAAACCTTAGTTTTCACCCTTAGCGCTGACTATTTTGAGTGCCGAAATAGTGGGACAATCCTCGACTACAATGCGGTTGTTAACAAAGACTTAAAAGTTTAAAATTAGTAGGAGGATAGTGTTGAATTTTTTTCTGGTATTCAACCCCTCACCACTTTTTGAGAAAAGTAGTGAACGGTGGATGGATTAAATGTTTCTTTGTTTAACTGTTTTATTTGATATTGTCATACTACGTGTTTTGGAAAGTCTGAGGTAAACAGGATATTTCCATCTTTTTGCGATGTCTACGAAGTTGGAAATAATGTCAAAAAAAAAAAAAACAGTACTCGCTTACTTCAGCAACTGATTATTTTAAGTGGTTTAACAGTCGGGTTAAACTTCAGATGGAAATAAAACAAAAAAGAAAAGGCAGCATAATCGAAAACCGACGATTTCTGTGGTTCTGTGGGGTGTGCAAACTGCCACTGCCAAGTAACATAGCTCGATGAAACTTGGACCATACATAGAAAGAACTGCTCCATCACAGCACAGCAGGCAACTGAAAGAAATACGCAATGAGACGAACAAAGATGACACTTTTATTCAAGAACAATAAGAACACTGAAGTCAGTGCGATTCATGATGCTCGCCTGGACATTAAAAACAACTGGACGTGGTTTTTAACAGGTTGCGTGGTCACCACGGGCGGCAATGTTCTCATACTGGTCGCATCGCTGGTAAGGAAAGCGCTGGTAAGGGTAGCGTCGACCACCATAATGCTGCGAGCGGCCGTTCGCTGTCGCTTCAACGCGGCAGGCATCTTTGACAACATTAGCAATGCTCAGGGAAGAATGCTGAGTTCAGTGAAGTAGTCCTGTGCTCGCAAATTGGCGAATATGAATACAAAGGTTTCTCCAATGGACGGACGGCCCAGGCAAATGGCGTGTCCCGTACAATAACATTGCAATGTTGTGTGGTACCCATGGGGCGCCTCCACAGGCACGTCCTTTGTCTAGAGCCGACGCGCTGCTGATGCCTGGGCGTAGACATTAAGAAGACGAAGTTAGGGAAAGGTTTTGAGTGACGCCCTTTGATAGGTCGGAACTTGGAATCCTTGGAAACGGCGATGGACCTTAGGGTTGCAATCACAAGTTTCCGCGTTCGGAATATTCCAAAAAGAGACACTAAACCTTCCTGCACAAAACTGTTTGGAGATTTTGAATTGGACAAATGAAGTACGTGGTCACAATAGGCCAAAATGGCAGTTTTGTTGGCTTACCATGAAGGAGCAGGAGAATAAAGCATCAGGAGATTTGTTTGCCGGGAGCCATAGGAGACAGACAGACTTCGTCGTGGAGAGGAGCAGAGGACCTTGGGCGTTGAGAGGCTTAGGATTCACTAGCAGAAGGGTCGCGCCATGATAGCTTCCGTCCCCGCCTGCGATCTAACCGCACATCGCCTCACGCAAATGGCGTAAATGTCGCAGCTAATGGCGTACGAAGTTCGTGCGGAATGACAGTTGCATTGGTTCAGATTAATGAGTCATCACTGTGAGATGGTCTTTCAGCCACGATTTTAATCTTTGGGATTCTATTGCCGCGCGGGATTAGCCGAACGGTATCAGGCGCTGCAGTCATGGACTGTGCGGCTGGTCACGGAGGAAACTCGAGTCCTCCCTCGGGCATGGGTGTGTGTGTTTGTCCTTAGGATAATTTAGGTTAAGTAGTGTGTAAGCATAGGGACTGATGACCTTAGCAGTTAAGTTCGATAAGATTTCACACACATTTGAACATTTTTTTGATTCTATTACTCTTTATTCATAACCTACCGATGGAATCATCACCTACAGTTCAATTTCCTAATTAGCAGTCAGTTAACGCGATTTCTTGTTCGTTATGTACATCTTACGAGAACAGTCCCCCGTGATGAGTATTTGATCCTTGATTGTTCTGAGCAATCATTGATTTCACAAACAAATAATCTACGTGATTTATAGCCCTTGATTCGTTACAGTAGCTGAGCTGACTGTCCAGATCACTTCGTAGTAATTATTAATGCTTAATCACGACACACATCTACAGTGCACGTGTTATGGCCAACCCTTTCCTTCGGTTTACTTCACATACACCTGGACCGTACAGGCGGACGTGCACCTTGAGAAAGGATACTCAATGCATCTCAGAGGCAAACCAGATGATAAGAGTAGTTGTGATTAGTTTTGAATTAATGAAGAGTTCACTAACTTTTTCCCAAGTCTTTCGTTTTCATTTGACTGTCCCTTATACGTTAAAAATTTTTCATCAATCTTCATTCATGTAGGAGATATAACATTGTCGGACGAATCTTTTTGAACCACCCTTCATTACCAACTGTTCATCAACCATCATCATGAATAACTTCATTTGTATATTAAAAGTTAAATGTTGTATCGTTATTATTTTAGTGACTATTTACTACTATCTTAGATTAATATCCTTTGTTCTGATTTTAAAGTGTGTTTTAATGGCGATGTTAAAAACCTTTTTGCGACGATGGCGAAGGGCAAACATATCCTGGTCCGGAAACAACCGACTCGAAATTTATAAGCAGGAAGGAGGGAAGGAAGATTGAGTTTAACGTGCCGACGACATCGAGGTCATTAGAGACGAAGCATAATCTGGGATAGTATAAAGGATGTAGAGGGAAGAAAATGGTTCAAATGGCTATGAGCACTATGGGACTTAACATCTGAGGTCATCAGTTCCCTAGAACTTAGAACTACTTAAACCTAACTAACCTACAGACATCACACACATCCAGGCCCAAGGCAGTTCCAGGCGGTTCCAGATTGAAGCGCCTAGAACCGCTCGGTCACAGCGGCCGGCTGCAGAGGAATATCGGCCATGTCCTTTCACAGGAAAAATCCCGGCATTTGCCTACAGCGATTCAGAGAAATCACGAGAAACCTAAATCAAGATGGCTGAATGCTGGTTTGAACCGTCGCCCGCCCGAATGCGAGTCCAGTGTACCAACTACTGCGCCATCTCCCTCGGTAATTTATAAGCGAAAATCGTTCTGCCATCCCTGACAGTGGACCTCTTCTAATGCGAGCTGTATGGATACCATATGTTGAGAGGTGATATTATGGACTATAACAAGAAAAAGTGTCCGATAAACATAAGATCTAAAGCGTGTACCTTAAAAGCTATGAAAACGTGTTAGTCAATGCTGCTGTGAAACACATCTCCTCTAATGAACAAGTTCTCATAGGTCTGAAGGCACGTATTTTAGATGAAATATTTACTAGAAGTGCTCTCAGTTCGGAAGAAACACTATGTGATCAAAAGTATCCAGACACTTTGCTGAAAATGACTTACAAGTTCGAGGCACCCTCCATCGGTAATGCTGGAATTCAATATGTTGTTGGCCCACCCTTAGCCTTGATGGCAACTTCCATTCTCGCAGGCATACGTTCAATCGGGTGCTGGAAGGTGTCTTGGGGAATGGCAGCCCATTATTCTCGGAGTGCTGCACTGAGGAGAGGTATCGCTGTCGGTCGGTGAGGCCTGGCACTAAGTCGCCATTCTAAAACATCCCAAAGCTGTTGTATACGATTCAGGTCAGTACTCTATGCAGGTCAGTCCATTAGAAAAAAAAAAAAAATGTGTGTGAAGTCTTGTGGGACTTAACTGCTAAGGTCATCAGTCTCTAAGTTTACACAACCTAAATTATCCTAGGGACAGACACACACACACATGCCCGAGGGAGGACTCGAACCTCCGCCGGGACCAGCCGCACAGTCCATGACTGCAGCGTCTGAGACCGCTCGGCTAATCCCGCGCGGCATCGGTCCATTACAGGGATGTTATTACCGTGTAACCACTCTGCCGTAGGCCGTGCATTATGAACAGGTGCTCGATCGTGTTGAAAGATGCAATCGCCATACCCGAATTACTCTTTAACAGTGGGATGCAAGAAGGTGCTTAAAACGTCATTGTAGGTCTATGCAGTAATAGTGCCACGCAAATCTACAAGGGATGCAAGACCCCTCCATGAAAAACACGACCACACCATAACACCACCGTCACCGAATTTTACTGTTGGCACTACACACGCTAGCAGATGACGTTCACCGTGAATGCTGTATACCCACAAGCTACCATCGGATCGCCACGTTGTGTACAGTGATTCGTCACTCCACACGTTTTCGCACTGTTCAATCGTCCAGTGTTTACGCTCCTTACACCAAGCGAGGCGTCGTTTGGCATTTACCGGCGTGATGTGTGGCTTTGAGCAGCCGCTCGACCGTGAAATCCAAGCTTTCTCACCTCCCGCCTGTCATAGTACTTGCAGTGGATCTTGATGCAGTGAGGAATTCCTGTGTGATGATCTGGATAGAGGTCTGCTATTACACATTACGACCCTCTTCAATTGTCAGCGGACGTCAATAGACGGGTCGCCCTGTTCGCTTTTGTGGTGTATGTGTCCCTTCACGTTTCCACTTCGCTATCACATCGGAAACAGTGGACCTAGGCATGTTTAGGAGTGTGGAAATCTCGCGTACAGACGTATAACACAGGTGACACCCGATCACCTGACCACGTTCGAAGTCCGTGAGTTCCGCGAAGCGCCCCATTCTGCTCTCTTACGATGTCTAATGATCACTGAGGTCGCTGATATAAAATACCTGGTATTAGGTGGCAGCACAATGCACCTAATATGAAAAACGTATATTTTTGGTGGACTCCGGATACTTTTTATCACATAGTGTATGTATTTTAGATAATATGTTTACCTCCCCAAGAACCATGGACCTTGCCGTTGGTGGGGAGGCTTGCGTGCCTCAGCGATACAGATAGCCGTACCGTAGATGCAACCACAACGGAGGGGTATCTTTTGAGAGGCCAGACAAACGTGTGGTTCCTGAAGGACGGCTGAAAGCAAGGGGAAACTACAGCCGTAATTTTTCTCGAGGGCATGCAGCTTTACTGTATGGTTAAATGATGATGGCGTCCTCTTGGGTAAAATATTCCGGAGGCAAAATAGTCCCCCATTCGGATCTCCGGGCGGGGACTACGCAGGAGGACGTCGTTATCAGGAGAAAGAAAACTGTCGTTCTACGGATTGGAGCGTGGAATGTCAGATCCGTTAATCGAGCAGGTAGGTTAGAAAATTTAAAAAGGGAAATGGATAGTTTAAAGTTAGATATAGTAGGAATTAGTGAAGTTCGGTGGCAGGAGGAACAAGACTTTTGGTCAGGCGAATAAAGAGTTATAAATACAAAATCAAATAGGGGTAATGCAGGTGTCGGTTTAATAATGAATAAAAAAATAGGAGTGCGGGTAAGCTATTACAAACAGCATAGTGAACGCCTTATTGTGGCCATGATAGACACGAAGCCCACGCCTACTACAATAGTACAAGTTTATATGCCAACTAGCTCTGCAGATGACGATGAAATTGAAGAAATGTATGATGAAATAAAAGAAATTATTCATATAGTGAAGAGAGGCGAAAATTTAATAGTCATGGGTGACTGGAATTCGGTGGTAGGAAAAGGGAGAGAAGGAAATGTAGTAGGAGAATATGGATTGGGGCCAAGAAATGAAAGAGGAAGCCGCCTGGTAGAATTTTGCACAGAGCACAACTTAATCATAGCTAACACTTGGTTCAAGAATCACAAAAGAAGGTTGTAAACATGGAAGAAGCCAGGAGATACTGACAGGTTTCGGATAGATTATATAATGGTAAGACAGAGATTTAGGAACCAGGTTTTAAATTGTAAGACATTTCCAGGGGCAGATGTGGACTCTGACCACAATCTATTGGTTATGATCTGTAGATTAAAACTGAAGAAACTGCAAAAAGGTGGGAATTTAAGGAGATGGGACATGGATAAACTGACAGAACCAGAGGTTGTACAGAGTTTCAGGGAGAGCATAAGTGAACAATTGACAGGAATGGGGGAAAGAAATACAGTAGAAGACGAACGGGTAGCTCTGAGGGATGACGTAGTGAAGGCAGCAGAGGATCAAGTAGGTAAAAAGACGCGGGCTAGTAGCAATCCTTGGGTGACAAAAGAATTACTGAATTTAATTGATGAAAGGAGGAAATATAAAAATGCAGTAAATAAAGCAGGCAAAATCTCTCAAAAATGAGATCGGCAGGAAGTGCAAAATAACTAAGCAGGGATGGCTAGAGGACAAATGTAAGGATGTAGATGCTTATCTCACTAGGGGTAAGATAGATACTGCCTACAGGAAAATTAAAGAGACCTTTGGAGGAAAGAGAACCACTTGTATGAATATCAAGAGCTCAGACGGGAACCCAGTACTAAGCAAGGAAGGGAAAGCAGAAAGGTGGAAGGAGTATATAGAGGGTCTATACAAGGGCGACGTACTTGAGGACAATATTCTGGAAATGGAAGAGGATGTAGATGAAGATGAAATGGGGGATACGATACTGCGTGACGAGTTTGACAGAACACTGAAAGACCCGAGTCGAAACAAGGCCTCGGGAGCAGACAACATTCCATTAGAGCTACTGACGGCCTTAGGAGAGCCAGTCCTGACAAAACTCTACCATCTTGTGAACAAGATGTACGAAACAGGCGAAATACCCTCAGACTTCAAGAAGACTATAATAATTCCAATCCCAAAGAAAGCAGGTGTTGACAGATGTGAAAATTACCGAACTATCAGTTTAATAAGTCACGGCTGCAAAATACTAACACGAATTCTTTACAGGCGAATGGAAAAACTAGTAGAAGCCGACCTCGGGGAAGATCAGTTTGGATTCCGTAGAAATATAAGATCACGTGAGGCAATATTGACCCTGCGACGTATCTTAGAAGCTAGATTAAGGAAAAGCAAACCTACGTTTCTAGCATTTGTAGACTTAGAGAAAGCTTTTGACAATGTTGATTGGAATACTCTCTTTCAAATTCTAAAGGTAGCAGGGGTAAAATACAGGGAGCGAAAGGCTATTTGCAATTTGTATGGAAACCAGATGACAGTAATAGGAGTCGAGGGGCAGGAAAGGCAAGCAGCGGTTGGGAAGGGAATGAGACAGGGTTGTAGCCGCTCTCCGATGTTATTCAATCTGTATATTGAGCAAGCAGTAAAGGAAACAAAAGAAAAATTCGGAGTAGGTATTAAAATCCATGGAGAAGAAATAAAAACTTTGAGGTTCGCCGATGACATTGTAATTCTGTTAGAGACAGCAAAGGACTTGGAAGAGCAGTTGAACGGAATGGACAGTGTCTTGAAAGGAGGATATAAGATGAACATCAACAAAAGCAAAACGAGAATAATTGGAATGTAGTCGAATTAAGTCGGGTGATGCTCAGGGAATTATATTAGGAAACGAGACACTTAAAGCAGCACAGGAGTTTTGCTATTTGGGGAGCAAAATAACTGATGATGGTCGAAGTAGAGAGGATATAAAATGGAGACTGGCAATGGCAATGAAAGCATTTATGAAGAAGAGAAATTTGTTAACATTGAGTATAGATTTAAGTGTCAGGAAGTCGTTTCTGAAAGTATTTGTATGGAGTGTAGCCATGTATGGAAGTGAAATGTGGACGATAAATAGTTTAGACCAGAAGAGAACAGAAATGTGGTGCTACTGAAGAATGCTGAAGATTAGATGGGTAGATCATATAACTAATGAGGAGGTATTGAATAGGATTGGGGAGAAGAGAAGTTTGTGGCACAACTTGACTAGAAGAAGGGATCGGTTGGTAGGACATGTTCTGAGGCATCAAGGGATCACCAATTTAGTATTGGAGGGCAGCGTGGAGGGTAGAAACCGTAAAGAGATGAATACACTAAACAGATACAGAAGGATGTTGGTTGCGGTAGGTACTGGGAGATGAAGAAGCTTGCACAGGATAGAGTAGCATGGATAGCTGCATCAAACCCGTCTCAGAACTGATGACCACAACAACAACAAGAACAACAACATGTTTACTAGACAATTCTTTCTTGATTTGATCCTTATTACCTCCTTCCAAAATATGGAAAGCAAACAGCTTGTAGTATAAGAGGTTCACTGTCAGCGGTATTAGAACGAATTTCTCTTGGAAATGTCGATTTCGTCTTTTCCGGACCGCGGTTCCTTACCTAAAATTGGTAGGTTTACCATAATCCCTGAAAGTCTGTTAACGTCGTCATGCAATCGCCCCGTATAAAACGTGGTAACTCGCGTCTTTATTGTATTCCATTTGTTTTGCACTAATCTGTTATCTAGAGTCAGCAACAAACTTCATTTCTTTTCGTTAACTTGATTTGTACGTATTACTACAGTAGTCTGTGTGTGTTCGTGAGAGTGAAATAATTTTCCGACTTTATCTAAACTAATTTCAAGTATGTAGAATTATTCATCAGTGAAACCCCCATTTACGTCTATACAGTATATTTTATGTGGTACGTTCACAAATAAACGGAAATCTCAAAACGCTATGATGCACTGGGCAGGATGCAGCGCGAATAATGTATTACACGCCTGAAATTCGCTGAAATATTGTGGAACATATTCAGGCAGCAGTAGCACATTGGAGTGCCCCGACACAGCTGCAGTGCAGCAAGTAATGTGTTGCTGTAGGTCAACAAGGCTGCGCACACACCGCTGAATAAAACATGGATTCCTCGCAGGTCACGCTGCTCATATGTGGCAACACACGACACCGACATGTTGTACTCAGTCGCCATAAGTTAATTTCAATTAAGTATTGGCGCCACATTAATGAGATGGGGCTGAACGAGTTTTCTGAAGTGCACCGTCAACATTTGCGCAACAGTTCGATCACGAGTGTATGCACTTTTTCTCGACGCATAATGCCTGCAGTGGATCGGGGTTGTCCCCGCCAACATCTTTTAATGAAATGTGTATGCTTTAGCATGTACTTAATTTAGGTTCATGCAATAGTCGCATATTTCACATGCACAGTCAACTGAAGCACAGTTTCGTAAGCAAAGAAGCGAAACAGATGTGCAGACGATTTACCTGTGCTTAGGAAGATCGGGTTGTTAAAAATATCTTTTGCACATGGGAAAAATTCCGGAAGCTGACGCTGAAGGAAGGGAACTGCGTGTCTAACGTTCCGTCGGCGACAGGATTATTAAATACGAAACTCGAGATCGGATAGCAGCAGGATGGCGCGAGATATCGGCCGTATATTTTTCAAAGTAACCATCCGGGAATTTGCCTTACACAACCTAGGAAAACGACGGAAAACCTAAATTTGAACTACTGGAAGGGGATCTGAATTGCATATCGTCCCGAATACGAATCCAGTGTGTCCCCACTGCAAAATCTCGGTCGGTAAATATAATACAATGCCCGTAAATAAACGAAAGAACATCTTATTGTTTGTCTACACGTTCAGCGTCCAGTTGCAATCAAGTATCTAGTTGTTATTTAAGGTGGTACATCCGTACAGTCGGGGGAAGACAGATGAAAGAAATGAGATTCACTGGAAAAATATCAAAGGAATGGAATTTGCTTACGACAGAGGGCACTTGCATAGCACTCCTACTGCCAATTCTTTACTATTCTCTATCGTTCTGCGGCCTATATCAAATTGGTCAAATTAAAAACAAACAGAGGTAGAAGGATGAGCTGTTCAACTTGTTACAGGTTGTTTTATAAGCCTGAGATCAACACGAAATGCTCAACAAACTCCGGTGGAAGGAAGTACGGGAAAGCGTCTTTGTATACTGGAAAGCCCTACTCTTAAAAGTGCGAGAGTCAAGCTCAAATAAGAATAAAGACATATATTAACTCTCTCATCATACAAATCGCTCACTGTTTTTGGTGGTAAAATATCGGGAAACAGGCGATTATGCAGACGGGTACCAACAATGACTCGTTTATCCACCTCATCCGTGAATGGGAAAGGATCTGACATGACTGCTACGTCACACGGGTCATTTAAATCGGAATAGAAAACTGAGTATATTTTAGACGATAATCAGTTTTGCACAAGGAAAGATAAAGGTGCCAGAGAGGCAGTTCTGATGTCGCGGTTGATAATGGAAACAAGACTTAAATAAAGACACATTCCCAATGTTTGTCGACCTAGAAAGATCATTCGACAGCCTAAAATACTGCACGATATTCGACACATTCTGAGCAAAATTGGAGTAAGCTATATGGAAAGAAAGTGGAAGCAGTAAGGACTTAAGACTAAGATGTGCTCAGATTAAAAAGGGTCTAAGTGAACGATGCAGTCTTTCGAACCAATGGTTCCATCTGAGACACGTACTCGTAAGAGGAATTCATTAGGGGCCGCACTGAAGTCGGACTACTGACGGGAAAAAGGAAAAACAAATATAAGTCCATGACGTTCAAATAAAGGTCAGATGTGTGGCACGTACGTTAAGGAAATATTACATGAATGCTGTTTAAGTGTTTCGTGCTGTTTTGTTGTGATGCGTACTTTACGTGGTAGACTTCAGCACCAGAGAAGCGTCTCGCTTACTGTTAGGTTTTTTCATAGGATACAAGATAGTGACTGGCAAAAGCTTATGCACAGGATTCTGTGCAGGAAGGCTTCTAACTCCACCGACTCTATTTCGGTTCTCTTGTTAACCCTGTCGTCCAAAGTACACAATATACAGATACAGCAGAATTATTTTACTCCAATCCACAGTCGACGTGATAAATTATTAATTTTACCGTACCACAGAAAGTCTATTCATATATCGTTATATATTTCCTATAACTTTGTTATTAATGCTGGCTTACTCCATTCCCTATTCATGGTATACGAGAGAGTTCGATGTCCGAGTTCTATTATCTGGAGAGTTTGTAATGATACCTATGTACCAACTATGTATGGTACCAATGTATAAATAAGTTCATCGTAATTTCAAAAATTTATACTCTGATAAAAAACAACTTTTCATTGACGTATGACAGTTTCATCCTTTCCTTTATGAGAGGGAAAGTCCGATAAGAACAGCAACGCCTGTCAACAACGCCCATCCAGTAGGTTGAGCGTAGAGAGGAAACTGTAATTAATTGTAATTGGTTCCAGGGATGAAAGATTTGTGAAAGTGGCTATCTCACAGGTATGAGGCAGATATTTCAATCCCAAAGCAATAAATTGCGTCTAGAAATACTAGTGACCGTTTGAGGAGGAACATACATCACTAGCATACTTAACATTGAGACAAATTATTCGATCAGAGACTCTCAAAATATTCCCAGAACCAATCCCGCCCCCCCCCCCCCCCAATAGTTGTAAACTCCAGAAACCTAACAAAAGATCATGACTAAGTCAAGAAGCAGTGTGCTAAAAGTTAATATTTGTATACAATATTTAAATAACGAATAAAAGCAGGCTCTCGAAGAAATATGCAATGCATATAATGATGTATTTCAATTACCCGTAGCCATATTAACGCATACCACACTGACAAAACACATTATATCCCTGACACTGGAAGTGGAGTGTACAGATATAAATCAAATACCGCACCGAATATCGCAAGCTCAGGAAGACGCTCTGCAGGCTGAAGCCGACGGAAAGTTACCCTATTGGATAATTTCACCTATCACTAGTGCCTGAAATTTCCCCTTGATCACGATGTCAAAAAATATTAGACGCTAGAGGTCACCAGAAGTGGTGAGTAGTAGCCAACCATCAAAACTCAGTGACGTTTCCCTCAATCTGACGTATCCTCTCCTGAAGATGGACGAGATCGAGGAGAACCTGTAAATCTAGGGACCGATGACCTCAGCAGTCTGGTCGCTTAGGAATTCACAAATATTTTTTTACAAGATGCCCATGGGACTAAAAGCCGCACCTTAGAATATTCAGCGGTTGATGAATACAGTACTAAGTGGACTATGAGGGAAATGACTCTTTATATTTGTAGATGACTTGGTTCTAGCAGGCGCGTCGTTAGAGGAGCATGATGCTCAGCTAGAAGAATCATTTGAGCAATGGAGTTAAATCAATTTAAAATTAAAAGTGGATAACTGCGAATCCTTGTAGAAAGAAGTTACCGTATCAGGAAAGGTAATAGCTTAGGGGCTGAGGCCTGACCCCGCCAAAGTGGAAGGTATCAAAAGGTATCCTCAACCTAAAACGACGACACAACTGAAATCTTTCCTCGCCGTCGTCGGATATTACCGTCAGTTCCTAAGTAATTACGGTAAAGTGGCGAAACCACTGCAAAACGTGTTGAGAAACGAGTTCCTTATGACTGGGAAGTGCACCAAAGGGAGGCGTCCCAACAACTAACTGAAAAGTTGATGTTTCCATCAACATTTTAGTACCTGAATTTCGACAAGGAGTTTATAGTAACGACTGATGCCAACAACTTCGTGCCCAGACCTTATCTCACTCCGGGGCAATGGGAAAAGACTTACCCGCAGCTATTAGATCGCGGATGCTTAATAAAGCCGACTATAATGTGAAGTTACTCAGAATCATATGGGCAGTGAAATACTTCAGGCCGTATTTATTCTGCAGGAAGTTCAAACAGTCACTGATTACAAACCACTTGTGTGGTTAGTAGTATTTCAGATCCATCCTCATGCTTAATGAAATTCCATTTAAAATTGGAGGAATTTGACTACCAAATCAAATACGAGGAAGAGAAACACAACTGTGAGGCAGATGCACTGTCCCACACTAGAAACGCGCGCGAGGTAGCAAAAGAGCCATCACACATTATGGAGGAAAGTGTAGATAATGGAGCGGACGCCGTAGCCTTTTGGCGCAAACTGACAGCTGACACAGGGTATCGGGCAATACAGACGCCGCAGAGCAGCAAACACAAGAAGGGAATGTCTGGACGCTGTGTTGAGCCAAGAAGAGATGTTAGAAATGTTATAGCAAATGCATCTGTCACCAATAGCTGGGCAGCAGGAAATGGGAAGAACGTACGAATGTGTAAACAATATTGTAACTGACCTGGAATGAAATCCAATATTGAGACATTTATACTCACATGTAAGGGCTGTCAAAAGAACAGAATCACACAGGCCAAAACAGAGCAACCACTCGGTCCGGCACACAGTTTTAATCTGCCAGGAAATTTCATACCAGAGCACACTCCGCTGCAAAGTGAAAATTTCATTCTGGAAACATCCCCCAGGCTGTGGCTAAGCCCTGACTCCGCAATATCCTTTCCTCCAAGAATGCTAGTTTTGAAAGCTGTGCAGGAGAGCTTCGGTGAAGTTTGGAAGGTGGGAGGCGAGGTACTGGCGGATTCGAAGCTGTAATGACAGGTCGTGAGTCGTACTTGGGTTGCTCGGACGATACAGCACTTACCCGCGAAAGGCAAAGGTCCCGAGTTCGAGTCTCGGTCGGGCACACAAGTTTAATGTGCCAGGAATTTTCAACCCCTGTAATTAACGCCTACGTCTGTATTTATAATTGAATGATGTGGTGTTGATATCGTAGACCCCCTAACGCAGTCAAATTCAGGAAATCGGTATATTTTTACATTTCAGGAGTCATTGACTTAGTTTTTCTGGCTGAACCGATAGCGCAACAAGATACGGATGCGGCAGTAAGGAAGCTCGTAGAAAACGTTTTTCTAAAATTTGGAACTCTGACAGCGTTGTTAAGCGACATGGGTAGTAATTTCGTCAATGAAACAATGAAGCTTGTATGTAAAGATCAGTAAGATACAAACAACTAGTTACCACCCACTGACAAATGGAGCTGTTGAATGCACGCATCGGACGTTGACCGAGATACTGCGGAATTACATTAACTGTGATCAGACTGATAGGGTTAGTTGGGTGCCGTATGCCACTATCCTGCATAATACCATGCCGCTTGTACGACAGGGTATGCGCCATTCCAGCAATTTTTTGGTCGGAAATGTAACGTTCTAGTGTTGTTGCAGAGGAAACCTGACAGTTTGAATTATTACTACGGCGATCATGCGACACAGATACGTCGAAGGATACAAATACTGCCAGGGCCACGACACAAGAGCATAATCAACGAAGTAGGGTACAGTGCGATAAAACACAGAATCCAAAGAGTTTCCGAAAACAAGATCGGATACTATTTTTCGATGCAAGTGTGACGAGAGACCGTTCCAGGGTATCCAATAGCCAATCGAGAGGACCATTCTCTGTTGTGGACGTAAAAGGACCCAATGTAGCAATCAGAATAAAAGGGAAAATATGTGCGACAGTCCACGCAAACATACTAAAGCAATGGCTGGATCGTAAACACTGCGGAGACTATAGTTGTCGAAAGCACTATGGTGACCTTTTTACCACAAATAAAGACATCACTGCAAGACGTACTAGTCTGGCCCGGGGATTTGTTACGATAATCAAGAGAACCGTCAGTCTGTACATCATCATGGGGCGTACAAATGGTTCAAATGGCTCTGAGCACTATGGGACTTAACTACTGTGGTCATCAGTCCCCTAGAACTTAGAACTACTTAAACCTAACTAACCCAAGGACATCACACACATCCATGCCCGAGGCAGGATTCGAATCTGCGACCGTAGCAGTCGCGCGGTTCCGGACTGTGCGCCTAGAACCGCTAGACCACCGCGGTCGGCATGGGGCGTACAGTAAGTTATTTTAAATTAAGAGAATTTGGTGACAAATGCGAAAACACGCAACAGGTTGCGACAAGGTCAAAAGCGAATTGTATGACAAGGTTGCAATGAGTAAAACTGAGCAGAGAGAGTGCGAGAAAGAGCAAAGGTCCGTGAAATGGCTCGAAGGTAAGATAAACGAAGCAAAGGAGTTGACAGGACAGTTAGCCTAAAACGAGTGAGGCCGTTCACGAAGAGGTATTTTGAACTTTATCGCATAAGCAATTTGGAAATTTGTGGTAACTTCCTATGGGACTAAACTGCTGAGATCACCGGCCCCTAGGATTTGACACTATTTAATCTAATTTAACCATGGACCTTGTCGTTGGTGGGGAGGCTTGCATGCCTCAGCGATACAGATGGCCGTACCGTAGGTGCAACCACAACGGAGGGGTATCTGTTGAGAGGCCAGACAAACATGTGGTTCCTGAAGAGGGGCAGCAGCCTTTTCAGTAGCTGCAGGGGCAACAGTCTGGATGATTGACTGATCTGGTCTTGTAACATCAACCAAAACGGCCTTGCTGTGCTGGTACTGCGAACGGCTGAAAGCAAGGGGAAACTACAGCCGTAATTTTTCCCGAGGACATGCAGCTTTACTGTATGATTAAATGATGATGGCGTCCTCTTGGGTAAAATATTCCGGAGGTAAAATAGTCCCCCATTCGGATCTCCGGGCGGGGACTACTCAAGAGGACGTCGTTATCAGGAGAAAGAAAACTGGCATTCTACGGATCGGAGCGTGGAATGTCAGATCCCTTAATCGGGCAGGTAGGTTAGAAAATTTAAAAAAGGAAATGGATAGGTTAAAGTTAGATATAGTGGGAATTAGTGAAGTTCGGTGGCAGGAGGAACAAGACTTTTGGGCAGGTGATTACAGGGTTATAAATACAAAATCAAATAGGAGTAATGCAGGAGTAGGTTTAATAATGAATAAAAAAATAGGAGTGCGGGTTAGCTACTACAAACAGCATAGTGAACGCATTATTGTGGCCAAGATAGACACAAAGCCCATGCCTACTTGAGTAGTACAAGTTTATATGCCATCTAGCTCTGTAGATGATGAAGAAATTGATGAAATGTATGACGAGGTAAAAGGAATTATTCAGGTAGTGAAGGGAGACGAAAATTTAATAGTCATGGGTGACTGTAATTCGTCAGTAGGAAAAGGGAGAGAAGGAAACATAGTAGGTGAATATGGATTGGGGGGAAGAAATGAAAGAGGAAGCCGCGTTGTAGAATTTTGCACAGAGCATAACTTAATCACACCTAACACTTGGTTCAAGAATCATGAAAGAAGGTTGTATACCTGGATGAATCCTGGAGATACTAAAAGGTATCAGATAGATTACATAATGGTAAGACAGAGATTTAGGAACCAGGCTTTAAATTGCAAGACATTTCCAGGGGCAGATGTGGACTCTGACCACAATCTATTGGTTATGAACTGTAGAATAAAACTGAAGAAACTGCAAAAAGGCGGGAATTTAAGGAGATGGGACCTGGATAAACTGAAAGAACCAGAGGTTGTACAGAGTTTCAGGGAGAGCATAAGGGAACAATTGACAGGAATGGGGGAAAGAAATACAGTAGAAGAAGAATGGGTAGCTCTGAGGGATGAAGTAGTGAAGGCAGCAGAGGATCAAGTAGGTAAAAAGACGAGGGCTAATAGAAATCCTTGGGTAACAGAAGAAATATTGAATTTAATTGATGAAAGGAGAAAATATAAAAATGCAGTAAATGAAGCAGGCAAAAAGGAATACAAACGTCTCAAAAATGAGATCGACAGGAAGTGCAAAATGGCTAAGCAGGGATGGCTAGAGGACAAATGTAAGGATGTAGAGGCTTGTCTCACTAGGGGTAAGATAGATACTGCCTACAGGAAAATTAAAGAGACCTTTGGAGAGAAGAGAACCACTTGTATGAATATCAAGAGCTCAGATGGCAACCCAGTTCTAAGCAAAGAAGGGAAATCGGAAAGGTGGAAGGAGTATAGAGAGGGTTTATACAAGGGCGATGTACTTGAGGACAATATTATGGAAATGGAAGAGGATGTAGATGAAGATGAAATGGGAGATAAGATACTGCGTGAAGAGTTTGACAGAGCACTGAAAGACCTGAGTCGAAACAAGGCCCCGGAAGTAGACAACATTCCATTAGAACTACTGATGGCCTTGGGAGAGCCAGTCATGACAAAACTCTACCATCTGGTGAGCAAGATGTATGAGACAGGCGAAATACCCACAGACTTCAAGAAGAATATAATAATTCCAATCCCAAAGAAAGCAGGTGTTGGCAGATGTGAAAATTACCGAACTATCAGTTTAATAAGTCACAGCTGCAAAATACTAACGCGAATTCTTTACAGACGAATGGAAAAACTGGTAGAAGCGGACCTCGGGGAAGATCAGTTTGGATTCCGTAGAAATGTTGGAACACGTGAGGCAATACTAACCTTACGACTTACCTTAGAAGAAAGATTAAGAAAAGGCAAACCTACGTTTCTAGCATTTGTAGACTTAGAGAAAGCTTTTGACAACGTTAACTGGAATACTCTCTTTCAAATTCTGAAGGTGGCAGGGGTAAAATACAGGGAGCGAAATGCTATTTACAATTTGTACAGAAACCAGATGGCAGTTATAATAGTCGAGGGGCATGAAAGGGAAGCAGTGGTAGGGAAAGGAGTGAGACAGGGTTGTAGCCTCTCCCCGATGTTATTCCATCTGTATATTGAGCAAGCAATAAAGGAAACAAAAGAAAAATTCGGAGTAGGTATTAAAATCCATGGAGAAGAAATAAAAACTTTGAGGTTCGCCGATGACATTGTAATTCTGTCAGAGACAGCAAAGGACTTGGAAGAGCAGTTGAACGGAATGGACAGTGTCTTGAAAGGAGAATATAAGATGAACATCAACAAAAGCAAATCGAGAATAATGGAATGTAGTCAAATTAAATCGGGTGATGCTGAGGGGATTGGATTAGGAAATGAGACACTTAAAGTAGTGAAGGAGTTTTGCTATTTAGGGAGTAAAATAACTGATGATGGTCGAAGTAGAGAGGATATAAAATGTAGACTAGCATTGGCAAGGGAATCGTTTCTGAAGAAGAGAAATTTGTTAACATCGAGTATAGATTTAAGTGTCAGGAAGTCGTTTCTGAAAGTATTTGTATGGAGTGTAGCCATGTATGGAAGTGAAACATGGACGATAACCAGTTTGGACAAGAAGAGAATAGAAGCTTTCGAAATGTAGTGCTACAGAAGAATGCTGAAGATAAGGTGGGTAGATCACATAACTAATGAGGAGGTATTGAATAGGATTGGGGAGATCAGAAGTTTGTGGCACAACTTGACTAGAAGAAGGGATCGGTTGGTAGGACATGTTTTGAGGCATCAAGGGATCACAAATTTAGCATTGGAGGGTAGCGTGGAGGGTAAAATTCGTAGAGGGAGACCAAGAGATGAATACACTAAGCAGATTCAGAAGGATGTAGGTTGCAGTAGGTACTGGGAGATGAAGAAGCTTGCACAGGATAGAGTAGCATGGAGAGCTGCATCAAACCAGTCTCAGGACTGAAGACCGCAACAACAACAACAAGCTAAGGACAACACGCACACGTGAGGGAGGACATCGGATAAGCAAGTAAGATAGATGAGGAAGACGCCTATTTCTTTAGAGCCAAGACAGATGTTCTAGAGGAACAGCAAAGGGAACATCTGAGATTTTCGAACAACCAGATAACTCATAAATGGGAGACTCATAAATGGGTTTCAACCAGACAATTAACGCCATGACAGTGAATGAACAAATCATAGCGAGCAGGATACGGAAGTTGCCGGCCGCGGTGGCCGAGCGTTTCTAGGAGTTTCAGTCCGGAACCGCGCGACTGCTAAGGTCGCAGGTTCGAATCCTGCCTCGGGCATGGATGTGTGTGATGTCCTTAGGTTAGTTAGGTTTATGTAGTTCTAAGTTCTAGGGGACTGACGACCTCAGATGTTAAGTCCCATCGTGTTCAGAGCCATTTGAACCATTTTGATACGGAATTTAAGTGCGCACATAGAAGAATTTGAGAATAGCACAAATAAAAAAAAAATACAGCACGCGATGATATTCATACCACGGAACAGATAGTACAAGTGACTAGAGCTAGAATAAGATTTATTGATTACAGCAAATGTGAGCGTGCAAAAGGGCCTTTTTGAGCCACACTTGATAAATTCAGTGCAAGCTGTAAATTATTTGGAAAATTAAGGAAGAACTAAAAGATAAGAAGTTTCCGACTGAACTCATCGAGGACCAAGGGTATCACTCGTTACGCACAATAGATTCAGATGTATTTTTAGCTGGCTGTACTTTATGTATGAAATGTACCTTTAGTTGATAGCGATGAGTATAGTCTATACGAATTCTGACCACTACCTGGGTAGTTTGACAAGACTAAGCGACTATTTACTTACATCGCTCCAGAAAAGGAGTTTTTGATGATTGATGAGGTAAAACGCCTGTATGTACAGTTGGCTGAAGATAAGTTATTCTGTAAAAGTATAAATAAATGGTTCAAATGGCTCTGAGCACTATGGGACTTAACATCTGAGGTCAATCAGTCCCCTAGAACTTAGAACTACTTAAACCTAACTGTCCAAAGGACATCACACACATAAATGCCCGACGTAGGATTCGAACCTGCGACCGTCGCGGTCACGCGGTTCCAAACTGTAGCGCCTAGAACCGCTCGGCCATTCCGGCCGGCTAGTATAAACACGAAACATCAAATAAGTAAGCACAGCTTTGTGCTAATGTGTACTTATGACAATGAGAGGTGTGAAACCCACATACTTCAGCCGGTACGAGAGATAACGCAAGATTGTAAATTGAAATATATAATTGTAAACGAAAGTGTCTGGACAGATACGAAACAACGAGCGGTTGTTTGTTATCCCAAAGGACAAAGGGTTAACGGTGCTATGTGATGGTTTACCTCTCACTGACGTTGTAAGAGGAACGGGGAAACTAAAGTTTCTGAGTAAATGCCCGCACCTCGTGGTCGTGCGGTAGCGTTCTTGCTTCCCACGCCCGGGTTCCCGGGTTCGATTCCCGGCGGGGTCAGGGATTTTCTCTGCCTCGTGATGGCTGGGTGTTGTGTGATGTCCTTAGGTTAGTTAGGTTTAAGTAGTTCTAAGTTCTAGGGGACTGATGACCATAGATGTTAAGTCCCATAGTGCTCAGAGCCATGTATGTATTCTGAGTAAATGTAAACGTTGTAGCCCACAAATCATGTTACGATCTCACCGTGTGATCCATACTAATACCACCAAAAACTATATGGTGCCTACATTGAATATAGACGTTGAATGTGTGAAACAGAGGACGAGAAGCAGAATGTGTCGGAGATACATGCCCCTCGAACATACAGTGAGACACCTAGGTGATTTGAAAGCGGCGGGACACAAAACTGAAGATCTTCAGAACGAAATGGGTATCACTTTCCGAGGATGGTCAATGAGTGACTATTCCATATGGAGATATTAAGGATCTGTTACCTCAGTTGTATTAACTTTGTTTGCTGTTTATGCACGTACTGTTAATGTTGTAGAAAACGTGGAAAACGAATAAGTGAAAAAAGTGGAGGATGCTATGGCAGAATCTGCTTAACCAACACTGTTGTAAACAGATGACCACCTACAAAACAAGTTTTATATAGGTAGTCATCTGTTTATATATATATATATATATATATATATATATATATATATATATATATATATATATATATATATATATATATAAAAACCATACGGTGACGTGGGGAACGAATTAAAGTCAGTCAGACTTTCGCCATTTCCGGACAAAGTCATTTGGAGAGAACGAAGTCATGCGCCACAACCCTCCACGGAAATAAGAGTTTACAAATCAGTGGTAGAATCCCCAAAAATTCGTACAGGTACAAGATAAATCTCACACCGAAAAAGTAAGGAAACTGGTGAATAAAATAGTAAGTTAATATGTAAGTGTAAGTAAAACGAGAGGCAACACCATTAGCAAAAAGGACTTAAAAATTGAGAATAATGTAATGAATGTGTAAAACTAGTGAAGAATCGTGAGCAATATGGGCTCAGTAATGTGGTAAAAGTGAAAATATATGGCTGAGTTTATGTAAAATATGTCAAATATATTTCATGAAAAGTATGTAAAAGGTATTTTATGAATGATGCGTTCTATATACTGTGTGTCATAAGTGTATTGTGACCGACGTACAGTAACTTGCCAGTTTATATGTATGTTAACTGTTTTGGAACGTAATAAAACGAGGGCTGTTCCAATGATACTGGGAACAGGACCAGAAATTTCATAAGCTCTGAGAACAGAGCTTATAAAATTCCCCTGGGGGGTGAGAGCTGTTGCGAATCCCAATCCCGCCAGGTATAATCATGATGAGATCAGTGAGACTCGTTCCGCAGGAGCAGCGCCGAAGCCGGATATGGGTAAAAAGTGTTGCGTCAGTGTTTGACAGCCATAACAACCAGAGACGACCTCACAGCGTCGTGTCACAAATAGTTTCACACACAGGGCTACGTAACCCGCAGCAAGTACAGACGAGAGTATAGAGTCCAGACCTAGCCTAATGTAATAAATGCATACTGTGTACGTGACTAGCCGCACCTAGTGCGTCAGGGATTATTCTGAAAACATTCTTGTGACACCCTACGAGCCAAATAAATAAGGGTACATCAGTGCACAGGTTTGAGGGGGGAACAACAGTATCCAGACGACACCGTCTCTGTGCCACATGTGGCCGACTTGCTAGTCTCGCCGGCCCGCCGACTTTACGGAGATGTAGTACTAGATAGGAAACTATGGGAAGTCAGGCTCAGTGGTAGTGCCAGAGGAGCCTTCCATGTTCGCTAACAGGGAAATTAGAATTTCTACCCAGCTTCCTTAAAATATCCTCACCGACTTCCATACTCTGCACCACCTGTAGCTTCTCTCCAGCGGCTCGTGCCTGCTTCCCCTCAGCGAGGGATTCGACTGAGGTAAGACCGCGGCGCAATAGCAACGTGGTATTCTAACTCCCTCTCGGGACACGGCAAGCTACAGAGCAAGCGATGTCTGGTGAAACAAGACGTAAGAAGCTGCCGCCGCTTGACCAATGCAAATAAGAGCTATGAGCACTTCATCATCGCTAATGTAAAACACATCATTTCTACCGATCCAGTCCTCATAGCTCTTGCACGTTACAGCCTGTGTTTACTGGATTTTTATCTTGTTTTGAACCATATTACCTCCTCCCAAAATCTTTACTGAGACTTCTTTGCTTCCAGTATCTTATACTTTCAACGGTATGCGTTCACACTCTTAATGATGATATACCCTTCATACATATTTATCTATATGCACATATTATAAATTCAAGCCCCCCACCATATTTTTTCTGTCCCTCTATGAAGGCTAATATCAGGTGCAACTCTACGGATTATGTTTAGATCTTCTGTAGTAGATAGACAGATTCATGACGAAGAGTTTTGTATATAATTTACTACCTCTGAACCAGACGAGTCGTCCACACGTAGATACTTACGTTGATGTTACCCTTGGGACCTGGGGCTGTTCGATAGTACAGCATAAACTCACTCACCGTCTAGTCCTGCGTGCCTGCTGTCAGGCGCCTCAGTTCACAATTAGAGACGAAGAGGTACCTTGACGTACCGTCGAATTTCTGACTGCAGCGTGTTATAAATATATATGTCGCCTTTACATCTACATCTACATGGATACACTGCAAATCACATTTAAGTGCCTGCAGAGGGTTCATCGAACCACCTGCACAATTCTCTATTATTCCAATCTCGTACAGCGCGCGGCAGGAATGAACACCTATATCTTTCCGTACGAGCTCTGATTTCCCTTATTTTTTCGTGGTGATCGTTCCTCCGTATGTAGGTCGGTGTCAACAAAATATTTTCGCATTCGGAGGGGAAAGCTGGTTATTGGAAATTCGTGAGAAGGTTCCCTCGCAACGAAAAACGACTTTCTTTTAGTGATGTCCAGCCCAAATCCTGTATCATTTCAGTGAAACTCTCTCCCATATTTCGCGACAATACAAAGCGTGCTGCCTTTCTTTGAACTTTTTCGGTGTACTCTGTCGGTCCTATCTGGTAAGGATCCCATACCGCGCAGCAGTATTCTAAAAGAGGACGGACAAGCGTAGTGTAGGCAGTCTCCTTAGTAGGTCTGTTACATTTTCTAAGTGTCCTGCCAATAAAACGCAGTCTTTGGTTAACCTTACCCCACAATATTTTCTATGTGTTTATCAAACCAACTGGTCAGCTAGTTAAATTTGTGTAGTTCTGTTGTAATTTTTGAACTCTTCTGCCACATTTTTGGTGAGATGGACCCTTTGTGATTTTGACACAATTTTTTTCTCATATTATCTATTGTTCTTCCACCCTCTGCTGCCCAAGTGGGTGAAGACTAATTGAAGGATTTTCTTCATTTTAATTGTTAGTCTTTTTTAGGGGGTCATCAAGGAATTCTTTTTATATTTAAAACATTTTTTGCTTGTTACAAGGCATTTACCTCATTTATTAATTATGTGTCAGAAGGCGTTTTACTTAAATATCTTTAAATATCTAACTTATAACATAGCTTTAGCAGCATTTAATTACTATGGAATTTCTACTTATTCTTGCTCTAAGGCAACTGTACACGACGGCTGATGGCGGTATCTTTCGGTTACAGAAACTAAAATAAGTCTTTACTAGTACCGTCGTGGGATGGTTTCAGACTGGCTATTGTCGGCGATTTCTGAATTAAAATTAATTTTCTTATCCTCAGTGTCGTTGGCCTATATTCCACTCTGGCATTCTGTGTATGTTAAGTATAATTTTGAACTGCCCCATTTAGTGTAATTTGTAAATGGATAGTAGTTATAAACATTGTTTTCTAAATTATTATTTGTTTATTTGCCAGGGAGTTCTGATCATTTTTAAAAGTGGAGAATTCTATTTTTTAAATTTGTATTGAGGCATTCTTCTTGTTGTTAAACTTGTATTTGCCTGTAGTACTAAAAGAACAGTAGCGAACTGCTTTTCTAAAATACTTTCTTGTTGGAGAATTGCAATATTTATTTATTCTTGAGAGCTTCCACGTTAATTGATTGATGTTGGTTTGTTTGGTGACTTCTAATGTTCATAAATTATTGTATTTTAAATTTTATACACTCTTATTGGCCCAAAAACGTACTACCCGCTCTACCAGTTCTCTACCACTTCAAGTGTAGCAGAGCATGGTTACTTTAGAATGGGCTGAAAATCTTATATCTTACTAAGAACCAATTGAAATATTGATTGGCTATACGGGGCGTAGAGACGGGAGGTAACGTGGCCGAGCTGAGCCAATGCTCGCGTGGAGCATTGGGACACAGCCTTGTTATTACAGCCGAAACTGTGGGCGAGATACGTGACGCTTGCTGTGCCCTTATGTATCAGCCTCCTGCCGGGTGTCCAGGCCAATATTAAGTTCCTGTGTGGGTCTGAGTGTTTAAGATACGAGCTTAGCTGAATCACCTAACTAATTATATCCAAGACTTCAGTTAGCGGAACACCAATCCTGAACAGAAGTACTCTGTTGTAGAACTGCATGATAAAGCTATCGGATTACTTGAGGATAGCTTGTGCAGCTGGCAGGAAAACGCATAATTGACAGCCATTTCAGTTTCCGAGCAGACCAAACATCCACAAGTGACTGATTCAGGAGGCTGGAGCAAGGTAGGTCTTTAGCAGTTATTTAATAAGTTGGTCAACCCACTACGGTCTGTGATGCAAGGTATTACGAGCCTGTCTGTGGATACCAATGAGCAAGTAGTAGCTGAATTGTGGTTAACAGTGGGGTAGAAGAACCAAGCAGCAGCTTTAAAAGAACGAAATCCATCCAGCGAATTTCACAATGTTCTTGCGACTTGATACTTTTGCCATGTATAGGGACATAAAGAGACTCTGGTACAGTATATTGAGGATATCTGGTTCCCAATGTGGACCGTGCTTGGTGGCGCAGTGGTTAGCACACTGAACTCGCATTCGGGAGGACGACAGTTCAATCCCGTGTCCGGCCATCCTGATTTAGGTTTTCCGTGATTTCCCTAAATCGCTCCAGGCAAATGCCGGGATGGTTCCTTTGAAAGGGCACGGCTGACTTCCTTCCCAGGCCTTCCCTAATCCAATGAGACCGATGACCTAGCTATTTGGTCTCTTCCCCCAAACAACCCAACCCAACCCAATGGTGGCCTTGTGCCTTTGCGTTTCTGAGGTAGAGGCTGTGAATAATGAATTAGAGGAGATGCACCCAGAGGACCAGTGGCATTTTCAGTTATCTAGAAAACCTCAGACATTCTCTGAATTAGATAAACTGATTTTTATTAATGAGGGCATTCGTTTCAGCGATGAGAAGTGCTGCCCATTACACTTGTCATCAAAGTGCATACCGTTCTACTCGTGTGTGTGGTATCTGTTCTTTTGGGCAAAACCAGAACAAGAGATACCAAAAATATAAACATATGCATCTTGATGGTAATTACTGATCATTAAGTGCAGATGCACTATTCAAAAATGGTTCAAATGGCTCTGAGCGCTATGGGACTTAACATCTGAGGTCAATCAGTCCCCTAGAACTTAGAATTACTTAAACCTAACTAACCTAAGGACATCACACACATCCAGCCCGAGGCAGGATTCGAACCTGCGACCGTAGCAGTCGCGCGGTTCCGGACTGAAGCTCCTAGAACCGCTCGGCCACCGCCGCCGGCATGCACTCTTCGTCAGGCCTCTTACGGGAATAAGCATGGGGCTACGAGCAATGAGGGTAATGTACAAGGGACACTACGTATGTAATTTGTGACAAGTTGGGAATTTGGGGTGGACGGGATGCGTGCATGGATAGCTGATGCAGTTAAGGCGACCATTCTCGTAAAGGGGGAAATCCGGCTTCGTGTTCCTGTTACCATCGAATTTATTTCGATGCACATTTGTGGCTAAATGTCGGAATTTCAGTTTCGTCATCTAGGTATCTATGGCTGGATGACCTAACTGGGTTCATGGCAATAAATTATGTAAAAGAGTCTATCTGTTAGTAGAAACCATACAATAATGCCTACAGTAGTTTCTGAGATTAGCATTCATATGCACACAGATAAATGCAGTTAAGGGCTTCAGTTTATAATATGTGCAGATAGGTAGGTATATATACGGTCTGCTCAACCTGGTCAACCAACTTTTCCCGCCGGACACTGCACTTTGTTTAGTCAACCAGCGCGTAGTTTTCATCACTGTCAAGAGACGTCGCTCCTTACGGAACAGAGGCAACAAATGTTACGTACTCATAATTACCATAAATATAAATTATATACGAAAACTTTTCTCGTGAATCAGTCTATATTTTAGTGAAAAATGTATCAATTCACTACCGTAGTTCCTGTGAACATGCTTCATATACGGACAGGAAAACGCTGTATAGTTAATATGTATAGATATGTATAGAGCTTATCCAGTACTACACAACACATAGAACAGAATTCATTTACTTTGTTTGTGGTGCGTTTGCTACTTGGATTTTTGTTCTTACATTTCACTTCAGGTTAGGGCCATTGTCTAAATCGATGGGAAATGCTGTTATAGCTTCTCCTGTCCCTTAGCTGTACCTTAGGTCAAACGGGTTCTTAACAAGACGGTTGAGCATCAGCAGTAATCACTTTCGTGGTGATAGTTGCGCTGTTACAAAATCTGGCCATGTTTCGGGTATTTTGACAATTTACTCGTAACATCAATTTTGTAGCCGTTAAAACGGTATGATGTCTTAGGTACCAATTACAGTGAAAGTATGATCTGAAGACTGGTTTCGATCTACAAAAAGCGGCTATTATATAGTTATAGTTACTAGCGAACATGGCAATGTTTCGCACTTGCTAAATACGTATGAAAATTGGATATATGTGCCAATCCCCTTCTAGTCCCTCTCTCTGTCCCTCTCCTCCTCTCCCTCCCTTTGTTCGTCTCCTCCTTCTCCCCCCCCCCCCCTTATCTCTCTCCATCACCTTCCTCCCGGCTCCCCGTACATCTCTTATCCCACACTCACAGTAGCCATCACCTGCTGCCTGCTGCTCCGTATCCTCGTCCCCTTCTTTATACCCGTTTCCTGCAACCTTATCTGTGCATCTTCTCCCAACCCCCTCTCTTTCTGACCTTATTTATTGTTAATGCAAAATATTGTGAATGTAAGTCAAAACGAATGGATAAATCGGCAGAAATCATTAGTAAACGGGGTGTGCGAGAGGCCTTTCCTACTGCTAGATCTGTGTTTCGCATCATTTTATTTTACCGACAGGTATGATTATAAAGTTAGCCATCTTTCCTGTTTTCCGTTAAAAATGGCTGCGTAAAGGAAAACAAACCCCACGTTTTCATAGTACACCTTACATGTTCTTTTTCACAGTAGATTTAACAGAAAGTGTTTATTGTACAACATGTCTATATTTACAGTGGTATAAGATGTGCGCTGTGACAGTCAAGTCACTCAGCTGATCAATAATCTTGCCATGAATTTCTGTGAATTGAAACAAAACTATTTCAGAAAGATAACGAATTTATTGAAATGAAAAAAATCGGAACTCATTGTCTTGACAATAATTTCTTGGCGTTTTTAATGCGTTCATCGCAACGCTTGGTGATGAACGATATTTCTTGTAATTCCGTCCGGAGGGAAAACGATGGTTTACCGACTGTCGAGCACGCCACGGAAGGGAAGAATATGGCAATGCTGTGTTTATTCCACACACTTCCAACGATTGGCTTTGTGATTTATTAATCGTCATTGCGAATGCAAGGCGAACCGAAAACTGGACACGCTTAAACTGAAACGGGCAGTCGTTTAGAATCCGTGGCATTCTTGAAATCAGGACACCTTAGCCTTTGAATTTTCTTCTGATTATCGTTGTTTCAGTCACATTGTTCATCAGCTTCTTAACAACGAGTCTTGCTTCGTTGCATAGTTTCGGTTGGTTCATACTAGGTAACATGATTATCACCGAGTCGGCCTCGAGCTGCAAATTGTGCGGTGGCACACCTGCCGTATACACAGTGAATTTAGGAATTCAATTGGATAACTGACTACTTAAACTGGATCGACAATGGAATCGATCGAATGAAATGAATGCAATTGGCCAGCGATTTGAATTTGAATTTTTATCTTCAAATCGTATACTTCACTATTTTTTTCTCCCAAAATGGCTCGTTTTCTCAACCAAACATGATTTTTGTAATTATCACCAATATTCGGAAAGACTATGGTGATCAATACTTCTTTTGATGTTGTGAATTGACAATAAGTTTGAGGAAACGAAATGAGACCAGTGAAACCAGTCCGCAGCTCGTGGTCGTGCGGTAGCGTTCTCGCTTCCCACGCCTGAGTTCCCGGGTTCGATTCCCGGCGGGGTCAGGGATTTTCTCTGCCTCGTGATGACTGGGTGTTCTGTGATGTCCTTAGGTTAGTTAGGTTTAAGTAGTTCTAAGGGTTAGGGGACTGATGACCACAGATGTTAAGTCCCATAGTGCTCAGAACCATTTGAACCAGTGAAACCGCAAACCGGAATTTTTCTCTTGACAACATCTAATAATTGTTTGAAAATAACTGTCGCCGGTACGTCATTTTTTAACACGACTCGTTCTTAACTTGAGAGTTTTCACATATCTCCACAAACTCGATTACTTCAAGCAAGCGTTTCTTTCATCAGCAAATGTTTATCTCGAAAATCACATTTGCCAAGGAGATCTAGAATATTGTGCAAATCTAACGTTGGACCGAGTTCCCCCAACGATCGTTTGTGCACCGTCGCATACTCGTTTCAAATGATTATTTTACAATTCTTACTCTTTTTGCGCCAATCTTCTCAACGTTCTTCGTCAGTGCAACTGATTCAACTACAATGTAGATGGCTCGTCCTGCGCCTGCGCTGACCGCTATTTCGGCGCCTCACTGGTTGCATTTTTTCCAAAGAAATAAACCACAAATGAAGTCCACTGATAGTTAGAAACGTACCAGATTACTAGGAACTGACGTTAATTCGTTCTTTGCATCACGCCAAAGATATGATCACCACCAATAACACACTGAAATATCGTTTTCAATTACGTTCTTTTTCGCAAAATATCAGTTTTCAATGCGGGATTTGTTGTTGTTGTTATGAAAGCATGCCACAGCAAAACACTTTTTTTCAGTTTGACAGCAGAAGTGTCAAACCCACCAACACATTTCTTTCATTCAGATTTTCATACACAATACCATCCAAAAATCTGACATTTCCAGCTGATTTTCCAAAAAATCTTTTTCGTACCAACTTTGTCCTGACAGTTACGAATACAACAAGAAAAAAAATTCAGGCAAATCGGCTCAGCCGTTCTCGTATGATGATTTCTAATACACGCGGCAGTTGATTTTCATTTTTATGTACTTTTGGACTGCATTGCGATAAAATCTATTAAAATTTGTAATAAATAATTGAGACCGCTGTATCTCTTCCACCTGACGTCGGGCTTTTCAAACAAGCGATGAACTCAGCTTGTTTCTCAATGCAGTAGATACGAGGATTAACATGGTGGCACACGCGTCGTTGTTACGGAACTCGCGTCAAAGAACAATGTTGGCTTATCGGCAGTCGCTTCGGGACTCGACAAGTAGCAGAAGCGTCGAAAGCGGAGCAGCGCCAAGTTGCGCGTGGCTTTGGGGGTCCTCTGCTGCCTCTCCGCCCCCGCGCGGCTATCTGGCCCTGATAAGCGGACCCGGAGGCCGCAGAGCGCGCGCTATCTGCCGGCAAGTGCGGAACAACTTGCGTCGGCCGCTCTCTTACGCCGCCTGTCGTCGCCATCCGTGGGGAGAGCCTATCGCTGCATTCGACACGCCTCTGGTCACGACTCGTCCTCCAGAGATCACACTAAAACGTCCCTGTCATCACAATGCGGCCCCGAGCGCCGAACACGCGCGCCTAAACTTAATTGTGCAACTCTGATAATGCGTTTTCACTGCTTTTCAGTATTAATGCCATTTTTTTTTTTTTTTTTTGAGGGGAGTGGGAGGGGGGCGGGGATCATAAGTCCTGTGACCGGTTTGACCCAGCAAGTAATGAATTCTGCTAATGTGCCAACCTCTTCATCTCAGAATAGCAAACGCAGCCTACGTCCTAAATTATTTGCTGGATATACTGAAGTCTCTGCCATCCTCTACTGTTTCCACCGTCTATGGCTCCTTCTTGTACGATGAATGTTACTCACTGCTCTTTTAACAGATGTCTTTTTCTACTGCCTCTTCTTCTTGTCAGTGTTTCCCAGTTTTTCCTTTCCTCGCCGATTCTGTGGAGAACCTCACTCCTACACCTTGTTGTTGTTGTGGTCTTCAGTCCTGGGACTGGTTTGATGCAGCTCTCCATACTACTCTATCCTGTGCAAGCTGCTTCATCTCCCAGTACGTACTGCAGCATACATCCTTCTGAATCTGCTATCCGATACCTTATGAGCCCATATAATTTTCAACATTCTTCTGTAGCACCACATCTCAAATGCTTCGAGTCTCTTCTGTTCCAGTTTTCCCATAATCCATGTTTCACTACCATCAACGACGTGCTTCAAACGTACATCCTCAGAAATGTATTCCACAAGTTAATACCTACGTTTAATACTAGTAGACTTCTCTTGGGCGGAATCCGCTTTCTGTCAATGCTAGTCTGCTTTTTTGTATCCTCCTTGCTCCGCCTGTCATGGGCTATTTTGATGCCTAAGTAGCAGAATTCCTTAGCATCTTATACTTCGTGATCTCCAATTATGATGTTAAGTTTCTCGCTGTTATCACTTCTACTACTTCTCATTACTTTCGTCTTTCCTCGATTTACTCTCAATCCATTAACTGCACTCTTGAAACTGTTCATTACAGATATTGTAATCCTTCTTGATTTTCACCGAAGACAGCAACTTCATCAGCGAATCTTATCATTGATGTCACCTTGAATTTTACTCCCACTCCTCAATCTTTCTTTTATCTCCGTCATTGCTTATTCGATGTATAGACTGAACAGTAGGGGTGAAGGACTACATCCCTGTCTTACAACATTTTTAATCATAGCACCTCGTCCTTGCAATGCCTGTGCTGTCAAGATGAACGATGCAATGTTGCTCTGAACACCAGGCAGCAACTTTCAATTAAAATGTCCTCCCCCGTACGGGAATTACATGATATATGTGTCAGTACAGTTTGTGACGAAGGAACGACG
The DNA here is from genome assembly GCF_021461385.2 of Schistocerca piceifrons. Taxonomy (NCBI): domain Eukaryota; kingdom Metazoa; phylum Arthropoda; class Insecta; order Orthoptera; family Acrididae; genus Schistocerca; species Schistocerca piceifrons. Next base: position 427,450,967 of record NC_060138.1, read on the forward strand.
ACATGCGGAAGTTAGGGTCTAGCCGGGAGTCGTGCACATGTATCCAAAGCTGTTAAGCCGAGCGTTCGATTTCCGGTCCGGCACAAATTTTCATTGTTGTTATTTCGTTATACGGCTGAGGGGAGTTCGTATTCACAACTGAGAATACGTTTCGTGTAACCGGTTCTTGATATTCCAGCCTTCTTGTTCCGTCATGTACATATTATATGTTACCGTCTTTCCCTATAGATTACCGCTTTTTTCTCAGAATCTTGAACAACTTGCAACTTTTTACATTATCGAATGCTTTTTTCCAGGCAGACAAATCCTATGAATGTGTCTTGATTTTTCTACAGTCTTGCCTCCATTATCAAGCACAACATCAGAACTACCTTTCCTAAAGCCAAACTGATCTACATTTAACAGATCCTCAATTATCTTTTCCATTCCGCTGTACATTATTCTTGTCAGTAGCTTCTATGCGTAAGCTGTTAAGCTTATTGTGGGACAATTCTCGCACTTGTGGGCTCTACCTATCTTCGGAATTGTGTGGATGATGTTTCTCGGAAATTCTGATGATATATCGTCAGTATTATTCTAAACATAATTAAACCTAGCACACAGAAGTGCGGTTCGCTGCTAGAGTGTTCGTATCATTGGGTCTACATATGAGAACCATAAAATGTTGACTACCGAAGTTATTTAGCAATAACGTAGCTTAGTAATAATTGAACAGCAATTTCATTAGCACCGTGGTGTGTCAGTGCCAGTATCTACAGCGCGAAACGCTCTTGGTTCACGGGGCAATACTAAATATAAATATAGCTGTTATTTTTCAAGCATCGCTGCATCGTGCGTCGTGTGACCGTGCGGTCGGTTAAAGACGCCAGTTACAGTTTCACTCTGGGGGCTCTGCTCTGTTGTAAAAGTCGATTTAGGTTCCTTTTAGAACGTAATAGAACTGTTAAAAGAGGTTTATGATTTTTACCGCTGTTTTTAAACTCTGTAGGACGAATGCTATGAAGTTTCCTCTTTGGCACTGCTTTGCAGTGTTCAGTGTTTTGGAGATTTTACCTATCTTGTTAGACACGAAGCCCACGCCTACTACAGTAGTACAAGTTTATATGCCAACTGGCTCTGCAGATGATGAAGAAATTGATGAAATATACGGTGAGATAAAAGAAATTATTCAGGTAATGAAGGGAGACGAAAATTTAATAATCATTGGTGACTGGAATTCGAGAGTAGGAAAAGGTAGAGAAGGAAACATAGTAGGTGAATATGGATTGGGGCTAAGAAATGAAAGAGGAAGCCGCCTGGTAGAGTTTTGCACAGAGCATAACTTAATCATAGCTAACACTTGGTTCAAGAATCATGAAAGAAGGTTGTATACGTGGAAGAACACTGGAGATACTAAAAGGTTTCAGATAGATTATATAATGGTAAGACAGAGATTTAGGAACGAGATTTTAAATTGTAAGTCATTTCCAGGTACAGCTGTGGACTCTGACCACAATCTATTGGTTATAAACTGTAGATTAAAACTGCAGAAACTGAAAAAAAGTGGGAATTTAAGGTGATGGGACCTGGATAAACTGAAAGAACCAGAGGTTGTAGAGAGTTTCAGAGAGAACATTAGGGAACGATTGACAGGAACAGGTGAATGAAATACAGTGGTATAATGGCTAGCTTTGAGAGATGAAATAGTGAAGGCAGCAGAGGATCAAGTAGGTAAAAAGACTAGGGCTAGTAGAAATCCTTGGGTAACAGAAGAAGTATTGAATTTAATTGATGAAAGGAGAAAAAATAAAAATGCAGTAAATGAAGCAGGCAAAAAAGGAATACAAACGTCTCAAAAATGAGATCGACAGGAAGTGCAAAATGGCTAAGCAGGCATGGCTAGAGGACAAACGTAAGGCTGTAGAGGCTTATCTCACTAGGGGTAAGATAGATACTGCCTACAGGAAAATTAAAGAGACCTTTGGAGAAAATAGAACCACTTGTATGAATAGCAAGAGCTCAGATGTAAACCCAGTTCTAAGCAAAGAAGGGAAAGCAGAAAGGTGGAAGGAATATATAGAGGGTCTATACAAGGGCGATGTACTTGCGGGCAATGTTATGGAAATGGAAGAGGAGGTAGATGAAGATGAAATGGGATGATACGATACTGTGTGAAGAGTTTGACAGAGCACTGAAAGACCTAAGTCGAAACAAGGCTCCGGGAGTAGACAACATTCCATTAGAACTACCGACGGCCTTGGGAGAGCCAGTCCTGACAAAACTCTACCATCTGGTGAGCAAGATGTATGAGACAGGTGAAACACCCTCAGACTTCAAGAAGAATATAATAATTCCAATCCCAAAGGAAGCAGGTGTTGACAGATGTGAAAATTACCGTACTATCAGTTTAATAAGTCACAGCTGCAAAATACTAACACGAATTCTTTACAGACGAATGGAAAAACTAGCAGAATCCGACCTCGGGCAGATCAGTTTGGATTCCGTAGAAATGTTGGAACACGTGAGACAATACTGACCCTACGACTATCTTACAAGAAAGATTAAAGAAAGGCAAACCTACGTTTCTAGCATTTGTAGACTTAGAGAAAGTTTTTGACAATGTTGACTGGAATACTCTCTTTCAATTTCTAAAGGTGGCAGGGAGCGAAAGGCTATTTGCAATTTGTACAGAAACCAGATGGCAGTAATAGGAGTCGAGGGGCAGGAAAGGGAAGCAGTGGTTGGGAAGGGAATGAGACAGGTTTGTAGCCGCTCCCCGATGTTATTCAATCTGTATATTGAGCAAGCAGTAAAGGAAACAAAAGAAAAATTCGGAGTAGGTATTAAAATCCATGGAGAAGAAATAAAAACTTTGAGGTTCGCTGATGACATTGTAATTCTGTCAGAGACAGAAAAGGACTTGGAAGAGCAGTTGAACGGAATGGACAGTGTCTTGAAAGGAGGATATAATATGAACATCAACAAAAGCAAAACGAGGATAATTGGAATGTAGTCGAATTAAGTCGGGTGATGCTCAGGGAATTAGATTAGGAAATGAGACACTTAAAGTAGTAAAGGAGTTTAGCTATTTGGGGAGTAAAATAACTGATGATGGTCGAAGTAGAGAGGATATAAAATGTAGACTGGCAATGGCAATGAAAGAATTTCTGAAGAAGAGAAATTTGTTAACATCGAGTATAGATTTAAGTGTCAGGAAGTCGTTTCTGAAAGTATTTGTATGGAGTGTAGCCATGCATGGAAGTGAAACATGGACGATAAATAGTTTGGACAAGAAGAGAATAGAAGATTTCGAAATGTGGTGCTACAGAATAATGCTGAAGATTAGATGGTTAGATCACATAACTAGTGATGAAGTATTGAATAAAATTGGGGAGAAGAGTAGTTTGTGACACAACTTGACAAGAAGAAGGGACCGGTTGGTAGGACATGTTCTGAGGCATCAAGGGATCACAAATTTAGCATTGGAGGGCAGCGTGGAGGGTAAAAATCGTAGAGGGAGACCAAGAGATGAATACACTAAGCAGATTCAGAAGAATGTAGGTTGCAGTAAGTACTGGGAGACGAAGAAGCTTGCACAGGATAGGGTAGCATGGAGAGCTGCATCAAACCAGTCTAAGGACTGAAGACCACAACAACAACAACTATCTCGTACCGTATCTGTGTAAATCGCTCGTAGAATGCTCAACTTTAGCACCTTATGAGCTTTTTTTCCTTTCTGGGAAACGAAATTTGTATTCTGCTTCACTCAGCATAGTACCCCCATTCTATAATTTACACACAGTCGTCTTATAGTTTTAACGACTATGAAGTATATTTCGTCCACTTTTTGAACAGCGCTCATTGTCAAGGTCACCAACAGCACAACTTTAACAACAGTAACAACAATTTGTTGCACTGTTCGTGAACACATTACCTATTATTCTTTTCTAGACTCAGATTACAAACTAGTAATGTGCACAGTTACTACATTTTTATGTGTTCTCGGATACGCTTTCTCAACTTGTGTTTTTAACCTTCAAGTTGGATATTCATTGATACGCAATCAAAAATACGCTTATGCTCGTTTCTATTAATTTTAATTCAGTCAGTGAATGAACACATTTGATATCGACACCCATATCCTACCCGGGATTGAAACGTGCGACCTATTATCTAGCAGTCCAAAACTGCATTGCATTAAACTATACGTGTACATGTTCAGGTGACCAACATTAGTACCGGCAACGGCTGGGTTCTCACTTACGATCAGCGGGTAACATCTAACCCTGTCCGTTGGCCATTAAAACCGCCACACCAAGGCGATGCATGCAACAACCGTCGAACTAACATCAATTATACTACATGTTTTGGCTGTGCACAAGAGTGTTAGTACAGCGCAATCGCAATAACATCGAGGAGGTAGAAGTAACACCGTCTATAATCTGTGTCTTACTCAGAAATTGCATTTGAATTTTGGTGCATTGTGAGTAGATCAGGTGGCGATTTCGGCTGATTAGCATTTTTCTGGGAAAAGGCAGACATTCTGCATGGGAGACTCCTTACAAAACACTCGTTCGACCGATCCTTGAACACTGTTCAAGTGTGTGGAACCCTTATCACGTAAAGCCAACAGGGATCAAAAACTGATGAGCCAAAGTATTATGACAATTCCCACCACGAGACTGAATGGTGGTGTTGCAGGCACGTGACGGAGTAAGGAGAGAATGTAAGAAGAAGAGAGACGAATGGGCAATCATTATAGCGAATATATGGGCCACAAATGCGGAAATCCACTGATAAGAGCACTTTTGACAAAGGGCATATTGTCGTGGTGCTGCTGCTCGAGAAGACAATCTCTGAAACGGTGAAGCTGGTCTCTTGTTGGCATGCTATTGTTGTTAGCACCTGTGGAAAGTAGTTGAAGGATGAAATAACGAGTAGGCCATATAGTTTTTGACGACTGCGTCACATCACAAAACTTAGAGGTCGGCGGATACCCCACTGTGTAATTCATAATAGGCAGCCACCTGTTGCAGCTGATGACAGTGTACAATGCTGATGCAGGCACAAGAGTTTCGGAGTACACTGTTGAAAGACCGTTGTTGATCTGGAGCTCCACATCACGCGACCCCTACGTGTTCCTGTGTTGACCCAACGACATCATTAGTTATGATTGCAGTGGGCACAGAATCACTGAGTTCTCAAATCGATAATAGGATCCTTACACCCGTCATCCAGGCGAATGGCTGCACGAAACATGAACCGCGCCACAGATGCAGGTCGTTGAGGGCGTGATTATACTATGGAGTACAATGCGTTGGGCTTACATGGGCTCTGTTTTGGCAATCGAAGACATGATGATAGCAGTGAACTACGTGAACATAACTGCAGACCACTTGCATCACTTCGTTCTTAAAGTCTCCCCTACGGTGATGACATCTCCCAGCAGGATAACTGTCATGTTGCAAAAATGGCTCTGAGCACTATGGGACAACTTCTATGGTCATCAGTCCCCTAGAACGTAGAACTTCTTAAACCTAACTAAGCTAAGGACAGCACACACATCCATGCCCGAGGCAGGATTCGAACCTGCGACCGTAGCGGTCGCCATGTTGCAAAGTCGGAATCGTGCTACAGGGTTTCAGTGGCTTTTTAGCTTCGATTATTGGCGCCAAGTCGTAGTGGCCTAAGTCGTGAGGGCTCTAAAGTTCTACTGTTCAAGCACGTGTTTCTCTGTCAATCTCCGTGTCTCCAGTTCCAAACTCTGATCCTGAAATTTCTTCAACTGACCGACAGCTCTGTCGAAAAACCAAGATCCGAATGTCGCCCAGTGAAAGTTTTTCGTGCACTTAAACTTTCCTAGCCAATCATTGGATTTGCCGTAAACATTGGCCAATGGCAAAAGGTATTCTCCCAAGCAACTTATTTACCGCCTTCCTCTGTTCAAAAAGTGTAACTCAGGACTAACGCGACAGCAGCCTACCTTTGATGGAGCGTACTTTTCGTGACAGCGCGATTTTACTACCCTGGGAAAACAAAGAGGAGACATAAAAAAAGCGTTATTGTCTCTCTCGGCGTCAGCTGTCCGGGCTACCAGCTACGTAATAAACTCACTGTTGGTGGCGTTTTTTGCTGCACCTTCTTAAGATGTTATCTGCGACCGGAGTCTATGCCTTTGCACGCCCTAAATAACGTTTCTCTGAAATCCCTCACAACAATGCCATGTTTTTCTCATCCAACAGAGAATGCACTATAAAGATTAACCAACTCTCACGACCTACACACGTATGGCGTATGTGAGTGGTCTATTCCAGAGTGTATTCGCCCGTGACACACAAGCCCCATCCCAAGCTTGTGCTGTTAGAGGACATCAGCTATAGCTTGCGGTCCCTTGTTACTACTATTTTTTCGACAGGGAGGGGCTGCACCTTTGAAGCACAACAATGCACATCTACGTGAGGTTGCTGGGATGCAATACACTCTCCTCGATGTACAACAAACAACCTGGCCAGCAAGATCGTCGATTCTCTCACCAACTAAATATGAATGGGACGTGATGAAGCGGGTACTTTCTCTTTCTCTAGGGCTGCAAGAACCATTATTGAATTGCAAGAAAAGGTGTAAGCTGCTTGGGACACTCTGCTGTGGGATCCCATTCAGCAACTCCCTGATAGTTTTCTTCCGAGAATACGTGCCTGTGTTGCCGCCAGAAAAAGATATGCTCTGTATTGAAGCGAATGTTTTGACGACCTGTACTGAGCCACGTTTATTTCATTGATCTGAATTTGTTGTCGCATACTTCTACAATGATGCCTTGTATGTGATCTTACTTGTCAGTAAAATGCCCTTGTCTTTGAGGATGTAAAAAGAAAGACAACAAGGTCACAGGTTTCTTTGACTCACGGAGGAATAATGCTAAAATGTTAAAAACCTGAATCGACCAACACTTGAGAAAGATGCCAGTTGTCTCGCGAAAGCCTACTTGCAAAGCTTCAGGATCCAGTATTAAGTAAGATACTTAGGCATAGACTACTGGCTGCTGAGTATAGCTCCCATATGGACTACGAGAAGAAGTTCAGAATAATTACAGAGCGAACAGAGGTACTTAAATTCACTCTTGCAGCGCTGCTGTAGTGTGACAGAAATTTCGGTCACGATTCCATTTTGATGAAATTTTCTCTGGTTATCACCTTTGTCATGGCCTCCAGTTTTTGACGTTTTGAAGAGTTTGCTACTCGTCATCTTCAGGCGGTGTGTCGGGTTTATGTTCAGTTCATTCCCTTAAAGATTCTAGACTACCGACTCCTCTGTCGAGTGGCTAAAGCGTGGACCAATCGTGTGACTTTGGAAGAAAAGACAGGCCCAGTGATGATGAGGAGGAAGGGGGGGGGGGGTTAATGGAGGGCAGAGAGTTGGAAGAAGTCTGGACTTCGAGTCCTGATGCTTTTACATCTGACGTTTGTTAACGCCACATTCCTTGCGGAGCTCAGATGAAAATCACCGTTCAGGTTGACAAAATAGCCATGTACTCTTATTTACATAGCCTCCTTGATGATCGAATGCCTTCTGTACAAAAATAAACTTGTGTCCTTTGTTGATGCTGTGCTCTGCCGCTCCATACTTCACCAATCGGCCGACATGGGTGATCTAGTCAGATTCGACGTCTCTCTCCAGATGGGGGCCGCTAGAAGATTCCGTGGTATTGCTAGAGCGTAACCTCAACAGCGACATTGTGAAACTGCATCGACATGTCCTCCCAGCCTGGAGGGAAGTTGTATGAATACGTAGGCGGAGTCACCAAGGGATCCCCTCTAGCGCCAGGCGCTGTTAACCTTTGTGTGGAACCTATGTATGGTTCAAATGGTTCTGAGCACTATGGGACTTAACTTCTGAGGTCATCAGTCACCTAGAACTTAGAACTACTTAAACCTAACTAACCTAAGGACATCACACACACCCATGCCAGAGGCAGGATTCGAACCTGCGACCGTAGCGGTGAACCTATGTATGGAACACTTCGAAGAAAGTATGCAAGAAGGGAAGTTCGTCTACCGATTTATAACATTTACGCGAAACGTTTCGCAGACAGGCTACTCGGAGGCACAAAAAAGGTACGGTATCCAGGCCAGCGAGAAGAATAAAGAAAATAACCCAAAAGAAGAAAGCTAGCTCTGAGGCCCAAGATCGACGGGATAATGGAGAAGCTAAACATAAAAATCTGTTTTCGCTGAACTGCAAAAATCGTGAATCAGAGGCCGTCTAGGGTATTTGATGTCTGAAATATCAGCTACGAGGGTGGCATGTGGTTCCATCGGGCACAGGCAGTGATGCACAACATGTGAGGAGCGTTCGCCTCGCTCAGACTGAGAAGTCCAGTCTGTAGTGGCAGATGCAGCTGTACCACGCCCACGGGTTCTGGAATTCAGTCTTCATACAGCCATTGGAAATAAGAGTACATTACGATCTTGTCAACCGGGACAGCGGTTTCCACTTGAACTATGCATGGGATGCTATGTTACCAAAAGTACGTCAGGAACTCTCAGATGTGAAAGTAACTAAGTCAGCATGCAGATCAAACAGACAGCAGCAGGACTAGATGCACGAAGCCCCTACTACCATGGCGGGCGGAGGGTGCTGCTCCACCATCGGCCGTGACATCACTCCCGGAGACACGTATGGCCTCTGTCGTACATCGGCTGTAAAGGAACCGAAACAGACCAAAGCCCTACACGCTGCCTGAACTCATCGAAACTTTGCGATAACGTGACGCAACGACTCGCCTAATAACACAGATTTGAAAAAATCTAGCAGTGCGATCGACAATTCTGTGATACTACGCGGCTGATAACCCGAGAAGACTTCATCAGTGAAGTTCCCCAACGAAGTCTGTAATCGCAAACTGCTATATTTGCCGTTTAAACTATGTAACTAAAGATATTTACCCAATATGATCTGTGAAATAATTACAAAATGTTAATATTTTTTATGTATCATGTTGAATGAGCAGGTATCGGGGAAGTAAGTCCGCGTATTCATTGTGAGCAAACTATCGCCGCGCCGGTCAGAGTGACATCTTTATCCGACAGGCAGCGACCATGAGAAGATACCACCATTTCTTTTTCATCCTTTGTAACCTGCATTAACGTAATTTAAAAAGGAAAGATACGAAAAAAGTGTATGATATAACTTTTGTAATGTTCGTTTTCTATCTGTATCTCGTCCCGAAAGGTTTTTCGTCATAAGTCTTCTGAGGGTCATGGAAGTCATTCGTTATTATTGTGACTTGTTAGTACAGAAACTGAAGATAAATACTTAATTTGTGAAACACGAGAAATTAAGTGGTACAAAGAACGTATTTTGTGAAAATTCACAGTTTTTAGACTAGCGTACCCAGCCGATATAAACGGAACCCTTATAAATAGGATTACCTCGTTGTCCGACTGTCTGTGTGTCTGTCTGTCCAACTTCAAAATCTGTTTCCTAAGGAACAGCTATATCCATCAAGTTTAAATTTATGTCATGTATGAATGTCAGCGATTGCTTCACGAAGAAAATGAAGTGACACTTCTAAGGCAATACGTCAGACATTTTGGTGGAAACTCATTCATCAGAATGTACTGGGTGCCTGCCTTTGACCAAGAGTCACGAAATTTGGCTACAAGCAAGGTTGTTAACACCACTTTTCCTCAGGAAAACGTGTCAGGTTGAAATTTATGTGAAATAAATTTCAAATAAATGTAAAATAAATGTTAGTCCTTAAGTCAAAGCAATCAATAGATATGGCCATTTATGTCTCATATTTTCACACTCGCAACTCACTCATCAAAACCTGTAGGACACGTCCCATTGGTCTAGAATCACGATATTTGGCAAAAAGAATTTAAAATATAACTTATTCATGATACACTTGTAAGAGAATTTGAAAACTGTTTCCCTAAGAAAGTAGTTAAATCTAATTATAAAAAAACCATGCAAAAAATCTTGGCTTACTAAAGGAAAAATATCTTGTAACCACAAAAGGGAACTATCTAACAACAAGAAAGAGTAATGACCCAGAAACCGCCAAATATTATAAAAACTATTGTGCTACATTAATAAAGGTTATTAAAAAGTCCAGAAGCATGTGCATCATGTCTGAGATTAATACCTATGATAACAAAATCAAAACAATTTGGAATATTATTACAAGGGAGACAGGGCAACCAAGAGTACAGCATGACGGCATTAAAATCAGAGCGAATGGAAACGTGACAAACAAGAAGCCGGAAGTCGAAAACATTTTGAATAATCCTTTTTTAAATGTTGTAGAGAAAATTGGATCTAAATGTTCATTAGAAGAAGCAAGGCAATTAATGGAAGAGGCCTTACCCACACCATTTGATACAACTGAAATTCCACCCACCTCTCCTTCTGAAATTAGGAAGATAGTAAATTCTCTTAAGAATAAAAGCTCACATGGAATTGATGGCATTTCCAGCAGGATAATAACAGCTTGTTCCCAAGAGATAAGTGGGATTCTTAGCCACATATGTAATAGCTCTCTGAAGCAGGGTATTTTCCCAGATAGACTAAAGTATGCTATTGTTAAACCAGTGCATAAAAAAGGGGATACGTCTGATGTCAACAACTACCGCCCAATTTCTCTTCTGACTGCCTTATCCAAAATTCTTGAAAAAGTAATGTATTGTAGAGAAGCTTCACACCTTTGTAAAAATAAAGCTTTAGCAAAATGTCAGTTTTGTTTCCAGAAAGGTTTCTCAACGGAAAATGCTATATATAGTTTCACTAATGAAATATTAAATGCTCTGAGTAACCGGAAGTCACCCGTTGGGATTTTTTGTGATCTCTCGAAGGCTTTTGATCGTGTAAATCATGGAATACTTCTAGATAAGCTCAAGTACTGTGGTATGAATGGGACAGCGCTCAAATGGTTTAAATCATACCTATCTAGAAGAGTGCTGAAAGTTGAAATAAGCAGTTCACATGATATGCAGAAAACTGGTGATTTCTCAAACTGGGGAACAACCAAGAATGGGGTGCCGCAAGATTCGGTCTTCGGTCCTCTGCTGTTCTTAATATATATTAATGACTTGCCATTCTATACTCACGAAGATGCAAAGCTGGTACTTTTTGCCAATGATAGAAGTATATCTATCACACCAATCAGACAAGAACTAACTGGTGAAATTTTAAACGACGTTTTTCAGAAAATCATTAAGTGGTTCTCTGCAAATTGGCTCTCATTAAACTTTGACAAAACACAGTACATACGGTTTCACACAGTAAATGGAATTACACAGTTATTAAATATAGACTTCGATCAGAAATCGGTAGCCAAGGCAGAATATTGAAAATTTATAGGTATATGCATTGACGAGCGGTTGAACTGGAAAAAACACAGTGAAGATCTGCTGAAACGTTTGAGTTCAGCTACTTATGCTATTAGGGTCATTGCAAATTTTGGCGAAATACGTCTCAGTAAATTAGCTTCCCACGTGTATTTTCATTCTCTGCTTTCGTATGGCATCGTATTCTGGGGTAACTCATCATTTAGTAAAAGAGTGTTCATTGCACAAAAGCATGTAATCACAATAATTGCTGGAGCTCATCCCAGATTATCCTGCAGACACTTATTTAAAGAGCTAGAGAACAATGGCTCTGAGCACTATGGGACTTAACAGCTGTGGTCATCAGCCCCTTAGAACTTAGAACTACTTAAACCGAACTAACCTAAGGACATCACACACATCCATGCCCTAGGCAGGATTCGAACCTGCGACCGTAGCAGTCGCGCGGTTCCGGACTGGGCGCCTAGAACCGCTAGACCACCGCGGCCGGCAAAGAGCTAGAGATCTTCACTGTAGCCTCACAATATATATATATATATATATATATATATATATATATATATATATATATATATATATTCACTTATGAAATTTGTTATTAACAATCCCAACGAATTCAGAAGTAATAGCAGTGCACATGGCTACAACACTAGGAGAAAGGATGATCTAATTTTGGCCCAGAAGGGTGCAAATTATGCTGCCACAGAAGTCTTTGGTCACTTACCCAATAGCATCAAAAGTCTGACAGATAGCCATATAGCATTTAAAAGGAAATTAAAAGAATTTCTTAATGGCAACTCCTTCTACTCATTAGATGAATTTTTGGATATCGTAAGTTGGTAAAAAACAAAAAACCAAAAAAATAAAAATATTAAGTGTTATGTAATATTTTGTCTAATGAAATATCTTGTATTGATACTTTTTATTAACCTGACACGTTCCACATCATTACCAAGTGTCGTATTCATGATCTATGGAACAAGTACTAATCTAATCTAATCTAATCACAGTACAGGTAAAGCGAAAATGCAAATTCTTAGTTTGTAATTATTTTACACGAAAAAAATTTCCTTTCTCAGTTGTTATCCAACTGCAAAACGATGTCTTGCCAGTATCAGTGTCGACAGTAGGCAAGAATTGTCCATTTTTCTCGATGATTCCCGTAATAGAAGTACTGTCTATATACGTAATTAAGTTTGTATGGAACCCTCCGTGAGAGAGTCCTGTTTGCACCCGGCCAGTTTCTTTGTTTCTTTTTTTCCCCTAAGTTTGATACGCAAAAATTGACAATTTATTTAAAGAAAGAAGATGTTATATACGTCGGAGAAGGGACCTAGCAGATAATAGTCTCTCGTGATCACCCATGGAGCTGGGACACCAGCTGGTCAATTACTTATCAATGAAATTCGCCATCAGCCGTGTAAAACAGTAACCCAAGTGCTACATTCGAAGACTTGATTGAACTTACGACATCCAGGAATATATGGCACTCTATGATAATACCGTTTTTGGGAGATGCATATGGGGCCTAAAGGTGCCATAGTGGGACGCTGAAGCCGATAGTCAAAGTAAAGTAAAATAAAATAATAACTTAGTTACACGGTTGTGGGCGAATTTCATTGATAATTAGGAGATGCGAGTTTTGGAAAGGGACCCACGTCTGGAAATTTACCATTTGTATGCAAAAGTTATTTGAGGATCAGATCACTTTCAAATCTCCCGCTTCATGCTACGCGCACGTTGGGACATGAGCCCTGACCTGTATTCAGTAAGAGCACATGACATGGGCAGTATTTCGAGTACTGGCCCTTGGGTTCTCTTCTACTTGACGAAATACGTCCTCTTAAAAGTCGAGAATGCAGCCCGTGTATGGGGGACCAGACCTAATCCTCCTAGTTTCCAACGCTCTAGTTGATGGAAGCTGCTGCTGTAGTTGGGCGAAGGTATCATGTGATGCCATAATCACAAAAGGGACTGACGACGGCGCCCTCTTATCAACTCGTGTGCATAACTTGAAGTAACTGATTGGAAAGTGATCCGATGTTCAAACTTACTTTATATCCATACGGTACATTTCCGGACATAGTTTCACTATCAAAACTTAATCTACTAAATCCTTATTACAACCCATAGAGCCCTGTAATGGGAATTTTGAATCACCATGTGCACCAGTACTGAATATGTAACAGACGACATAATATTAATGTGATAAAATTTTGTGTCTACCACTTCCTTCTCGAAGCTGGGTTTGACCATGGTTTACGCATTCCTACCAACATAGTTCAGTAGTGGGCACGTGGCATCGCTCCTGTTAAAATGTCGAGAAACTCACCGATTGCTCAAACTGGCTTCTTTGAGCCAATCTACACGCCCTCTCTCAAATGCTCACATCCGCGAATTTTAAAAATGGCGACTCAAAACACCTTTCAGCCGTCTAAATTTCCAGATGTTATTTTATTTTGGCGCTGCATTACGCAATCTTCAAGGCCCCTGAACGACAGGAAGGAAGATTTCCACCTCTGGTCCAGTCAGACTAGCAGTCAGCATTCAGTAGTCACTGACGCAGCCATCAAAAATCTACGAATACCAGTCACTGAACGCTGGCCCCTAGTCTGACTGAACCAGAGGTGGGAATCTTCCTACATGTTGGTCAGGGGCCGTGAAGATGGCATAATGTAGCGCCGAAAGTAGCTGCTGAGATAACAATAGGAAATTTAGGCAGCTCAGAGGTGTTTTGATTCGACATTTTATACTGAACAGCAAAGGTCCCGCTACCATCTGTATAAAAATTATCCCACAGACAGTCTGCATACATTGTTCAAGTGCCTGCCGGTGGGACATAGTTACTATCCAACAATGAATGAGATTTGCAACGACTTTATGTCCTCTTATCGACAAGTACTTGCCAGCCGCGTGGTGAAATTGCACTGCAGCGCCACGCATTCATCCATCCGCCAAGTTTACAGTTTTGCATTTACCGTCGGTGCCTTTAGGAATGCCAGTTTGTGACCAATTTGCAAAACTCTTTCGTCATGCGTCGCGCCTTAGAGGTTATATGATAGGCTCGGAGAGGAAGTACGCGGCTAGTGACCGTTAGTTGGAAGCCGTCTTGCAGGCGGTCCGAGAAACTTGTGCGACAGAGTCAACAAGGAGCGCCGCGGGCCGCTGAGCATGCGGGCTTGGGCAAGGAGCATAGCCCGCAGCTTGCGGATTTGGTTTCTAGTCACCAGCTCCATTTGATTTTCAGTGGTACAGCACCAACGGTATTCAATTAGATATAAAAAAATCAGCAATTACATCTCCGCTGTTCATGTGACCACTGGGCTGTTTTGGAAATTTGAGGTAAGTTCCTATGGGACCAAACTGCTGAGATCGTCAGTCTCTAGGCTTACACACTACTTAACCTAACTTAAACTAACTTACGCTAAGGACAACACACACATTCATGCCCGAGGGAGGACTCGAACCTCCGACGGGAGGAGTCGCGCGAACCGTGTACTGGCCTAGAATCTTGAAACAAATTATTTACACAATGTGGATTTTCACAGCAGGCATTAACTTCACTTAAATCTTCCGAAATGACAGTCCACGTTCGATGGGTAAAGTCTTTCCGTAACTTGTCCCCAGCTGTGGAAGACATCCTTAGAGGCGAAGCAACGAACTGCAATCAGGACTCTAGGGAGTGCCGAATATACAGGCATTATACCTGTAGAGGGCACCACAGTCCCCATCTCCATCACATGACGTCGGTAACGACACTATATTAGGTAGTACCAACATCCTCGATTGAAAGAGGCAGGTGTAAAATTAGATAAGATATGTATGTCAACTTTGCACCGACAGAATCACGATCGACTACTTTCACTCGAAAATACTGGCGCTACCAGAGATAATCACGTATCAGCCCAGAATGATTTTCCAGGTCAACAAATCATATGAATGTGTCCATTTTTCTTCAGCCTTCCTTCCATTATCAACAGCAAAGTCAGAACTGCCTGTCTGGTGCCCTTACCTTTCCGAAGGCTAAAGTGGTCGTCATTTAACAGAACTTCAGTTTTCTTTTCTATTTCTCTGTGCATTGTTCTCGTCAGCATCTTGGATGCCTGAGCTGTTAAGTTGCTTGTTCGATAGTTCTCACACTTGCCTCTTTCCGTCTTAGAAATTATGTGGATGAAATTTTTACGAAAGTCTGGTGGTATATCGCCAGTCTCAACATTCTACGCACACAAATGAATAGTCTCTTTGTTGCCACTTCACCGAATGATTTTAGAAAATCCGATGGAATGTTATGTATCTCTTCTGCTTTTTTCACCTTAAGTTCAAATGGCTCTGAGCACTATGGAACTTAACTTCTGAGGTCATCAGTCCCCTGCAACTTAGAACTACTTAAACCTAACTAACCTAAGGACATCACACACACCCATGCCCGAGGCATGATTCGAACCACTGACCGTAGCGGTCGCGCGGTTCCATACTGTAGCGCCTAGAACCGCTCGCCCACCCCGGCGAGTTCACCTTAAGTCTTCCAAAGATCTTTTATATTCTGATTCTAATACTGAATCCCCTATCTCTTCCCTGTCGACTCCTGCTGCTTCTTCTATCATCTCGTCAGACAAGTCCTCTCCCTTATAGAAGATTTCTATGTACTCTTTCCACCTAACTGCTCTCTCCTCTGCATTGTTTTACTGTTACCACGCTTGCTTTTAATTTCACCAAAGGTTATTTTTGACTTCCCTAAAGGCTGAGTCAGTCCTTCTGACATTCATAAAGTTTTCGAATTCCTTACATTTCTTGTGTATCCATTTCTCCCCCTCCATTCCCTATTTGTTTTTTTTCTAAGTGACCATTATTTCCGGATTCATGAAATTCCCGGTTCATGTTTGTATATCCTCCTTTCGACGATCAACTGTTACTCACGGTTACTTCGCAGTTGCTTTCCTTCATCTGTGATTCGCTTTTTGAAGATGTCCTTTTTTTCTTCAACTGAAATGCCGACTGAGCTATTCATCTATTCATCGCCAATTCCCATCGAAATTTTCTCCCTTTATGTGGTCTAAAATCGATTGTCATTGACAAGGCGTGACTCACCTCTCCGATCCCGTCGATTAGGAACATTTTTCATATGACCAGAGTTCTTGAGAAACGTTAGACGGCTCGTGTTGCTACAGCATTTCTTGTAGACACCTTGGAGCGTCCGCTCGGGTCACCAACAAATCGAGCATTGTCATATACTGTATAGAAACAGGTTCATCTAAACTCGATAGATCCTAACCGCCGTTCTGTCATCTTACTACACTGCTTCCTTGCAGTCAACTGCCACGCACACTCCACTTCACTGCTATGATTTATGTCAGTGTTTCTGGGTCGCATGACCACTTAATCCCAGTTCTCACAGTTGTCCAAACTCACCAGTGTGCCTTTTAAACGGGGTGACTAATATCTCTTCCTGTGCTAGATGAACTCTGAGATGTAGTGGAAATTCACAGCTTCAAATCCCCAGAAAGGAATGAATCGACATGACTGATGTTGTTGTTGTTGTTGTGGTCTTCAGTCCTGAGACTGGTTTGATGCAGCTCTCCATGCTACTCTATCCTGTGCAAGCTTTTTCATCTCCCGGTACCTACTGCAACCTACATCCTTCTGAATCTGCTTAATGTATTCATCTCTTGGTCTCCCTCTACGATTTTTACCCTCCACGCTGCCCTCCAATACTAAATTGGTGATCCCTTGATGATAACATGCCGTAATTTTTTATTTCTGTTTCAGTCACGGTATAACACTAACATCTGCTAAGCGATTGTAACTGGCGTCACTTAAAGCATTTGACGATGCCACTATGGTTCCAGTATATTAGGACATGTTTTTGTAAAACAGATCTAAAGAGTGTCATTACAGACCGGAAACCGATAGTCCGATGACAAAAGACTTGTGACCATAGACGTGAAGCACTATTTACGCAGAATTAATTGTCTCGTGATTTCTTTAAATCGCTGGAGTGGTTATCGCGAAGGTTCCTTTTAAAAGGCATTCGTCCTAAAATCGATTTTGTGCTCCTTCGTCTATCATCTCTTCGATAACTGGATGTTTCATCCTAATTTCTTCCCTTCTTTACTAGTACGCTTTGTTGCGACTCTAGATGTTATATACTTTCTTCTTTTTATCATTGTGGTGGACGACGATAACACGATACCGCACCTTACGTGCACTGGTCACCATAGCCTCTGCGAAATACATGCTAAGAAAAAAAAAAGCGACGCACGAGGAAATCAGCCGAATGGGAAGGAAATCGATATATGTGAAATACATGTACAAAAAACAAATGATTACAATTTAAGAAAAATTGGATAACTTATTCAAGAGAAAGAGCTTCATAAATTCAGCAAGTCAATAAAGCGTTGCTCCACCACTGGCCTTAAGCAAGCAGTTATTCGGCGTGGCTTTAATTGACAGAGACGTCCAATTGGCGCGTTAGATCATCAAAATCCCGATCTGCCTGGAAGACTCTGCCCGTAATGCTCAAAACGTTTTCAGTTGGGGAGAGACCCAAAGGGTTTGGCATGTACGAAGACAAGCAGTAGGAATTCTCGCAGTTTGCGGGCATTAACTTGCTGAAATTTAAGCCCAGGATAGCTTGCCATGAGGGACAGAAAAATCTCATTTCTTAGTCTTAGAAAGTTGTTCCACATAGAACTAAACAGCAAATAACGAATGGGTTCGATTCTGGGCCACCTTGCAGCCAAACAGTGACCGTATAAGACGGAAATCCTGTCGCTTTACATCGGTTTGAGAGGGCAGACACCATCGCAGTCAGTCATCACACAGTGCGGGCACACGACACTGACATGATCTATGATGGAGGCCACAGTTCGATCCCGCCTGGAGAAAATGATTCGGAAATTCGAAGAAAACGGGTTCTTTTAGAGTGCAACCTGGTAGAGAGGAGAAACGAATTGATTCTACGGCAGTGGAAGCGTTGGCCACAGAAATTCAGGAGGAGACGGATGGTGGTCCGCAAACGCGTAGTGCACGGAGAACTGCCCGAATATTGGACTTAGCGCTACCCGTGAGCACCGTGCGTAAAATCCTACGATACATCCTTCTTTGCTATCCATTCAAAATCACCCATCTGCACCAGTTGCTTCCTGTTGACCTGCTAGAAAGAGAGACCTTTGCTTGATAATATCTTCCTCGCATGGAACTGGACGATGATTGGCCGTGAAATATTCTGTGGACAGGCGGAGTCCACTTCCATTTCACAGGATATGTCAATACACAGAATACTCGAATATGGGCAACGCAAAATTCGCACGCAAATCAACCAGTACCATCTTATCCTGAAAAGATCACTGTGTGGTGCGCGTTTACGGCATCATTTACCATACGGCCATATTCATTCGAAGAGACAGGTGCTCCCGGTCCTGTTACCCGTACCGTCACTGGTAAACGCTATGAGTGTCTTTTGCGCAACTATGTCATTCCAGCTCTCCAACAGCGTGGATGTGCGGATGGGATCATTTTTATGCAAGATGGCTCACATCCGCACATTGCAAATCCAGTTAAGGAGTCGCTGAAGCGCCATTTCGGAAATGCTAGAATTTTCCCTACAACCTAGCCGTCGCGATCACCTGATCGTAATCCGTGTGACTCCTGGCTGTGGGGATATCTGAAAGATGTGTTCAGTGTTACGACTGAAAACCTAGCTGCATTGAAGGCACGCATTGCGCAACACATTCTGAACGTCACCCCGGAAACACTTCGATCAATTGTGGAACATGCTGCTTCTCGATTTCAACTTGTCGCAGACAGCATATTGAACATGTTTTGCGCCAGTCACACGGAAATTAATAAGCCAATTTGATTTTGATTGACATTTTTTATGCGGGCTTTGGCCTCAGGACAAATAAAAACCGATTTTTTCCCATCTGATGTGATATGACCTTGCCGTGGTGCATGGGCTTGTGTAACTGACAGTATCACACCTGTACTGTGTGTACAGTGCACACTGAGTAGCACAGTTTCTTTAACGTGAAACGTAAACCCTAGGCATTGTTGTATCATTCATTTGTCATTTGCAGTCGACCACTATTACCACAATTAAATAATGATGCTTACAGCGCCATCTGTTGCTACATTTTGTAACTATTCATTTTTCTTCTGTCATACGTTTTCCCCCTTCTCCGATAATATTCCGTTGCAATTTGACGTCATTCTTATCAGTGGTGTTATTTCTACAGCGCACTGATTGCTTAACTTTATTTACAGTCACCCTGTACAATACTCAGTGCCACACTTATCCGTTGTTAGAATTTATTAAAGTAAATTAATATCTGCATTTCCTAAGACTAGAGCGATTTATGAAATAAAAAATCCCTTCGAATATTGAAGAGCTAACTGGTGTTTGAAACGTTGACTGAAAAGGCGTCTCGTCTCATGGGGTTGTTTGCAGCTACAAGTCCCAGCACCAAAAAAAAAAAAAACACAAAACAAAACAGATTTGCCCAGAGTCGATACTGCTTTGATGCTAGCTGATAGTGCACCGTCTTTGAGTCGCAAATCTCTTTAGACTTTATTTTTATGGACGGACACAATCGTAGTATTCTAACAGTGTGCATCTCAGAATAAAAAAAAAAGGGTCAATTCACCTTGTACTGAGGCATCCTGAGGAATCCCCAGTGTGGTTAGCGGCAACAGTGGATTTCTTGTTAAGTCTTCCTCGGTTTCTCCTTTAGGTTTTTACTCATCATCAACGACACAAATAACATCATCGACATCAACAAAGACATCGGCATCATTGGCTTTAAGGATCAGACATAGTGGCCCCTATTACCTAAGAGCTGTTCGCGCCATTTGTTCAAAGGGCAGCCAGTGTTTCGTTTTCCTCTGATGTTTTAATGCAAAGCCGTTTCAACGACTTCTTCTCGTGTACGCCTTGAACATCGTATCTCTGCAGTTTTTGTAATATCTGGTAACTAACTCCACAAGTAATTCCCGTTCAGTGTCAACATTCTTCTTATGACTTGCGGGCGACTGAGTTTTTCGATTTTTTTTTATTCTTTGAGCTGTAGGAACTATTCATGTCCCTGCCATAAGTAAGCGCTTTTTAATTAAAAGCAAAGTGGAATATCTGAAATTTTATGGTAATTAATTTTAACTGATGTTTACAAATAAACATCTTTTCTGGTGCAAATGTCAAGGTTTTCCTTCACCGCAACTTACCGCTCCCAGCTCCCCTCTAGCGGCCGCATTTCAACATTTTTGGTGTTTCCATATTTCTGTCTATCACCTGTACAAACCTAACAGTGAAATGTAATCAGGCTATTGTGAAGTTGTTAAATAACTTATCAATGGTTTATTGGCATTCATCGCACGACGAATTTCAAGATTCATTCGCCGTCCCAAGACAATATGTTTTACAAAAATGAATATAGTAACTTAGAGTCACTTTTAAGTTACGTGTTGAAACTAAATGATTAACCTGGTGCCTGTCGTGCGGTGTGGTTTAATGCGGTTGCCGATAATAGTCTCCTGGTGTGGCTCTCTCGCTCACTCACCCGTAGATCTTGATTTCTCCACCGTTGGGGAACACTTTAGTTTTTAACAGGACAGAACATCTGCATTAAGAGCAGTGATTGATAGAATGTAAAGGGCGTTCAATACGCATCTCACATTTGCTTCAGAGGTCGCCCGGTCTTGTACTACGAGACAGTTTATTGTGGGCTTACGAAAGACTCCGTTTATAAGCCGCCCTCCTTCCTCCCCCCACCACCACACCCCGTTCAACAACTTTGCATGAATTGTGACGCTGTACAGTAACAGCAATGAACGCAGAATCTCTACAAATGTATGGAAAATTATAGAAGGAACTTGGCCATCGTCTGGATATTTGTAGCGCCTCCGGTGGAGGGCAAGTAAACATATCTGACAGGTAAATGAAAATTTTAATCTTAGAAGTACCACGAGGTTATAAGAGAGGCGTTCATTAAGTAATGCAGCACATTTTTTTTTTTTCTGAAAGCAGGTTGGTTTTATTCAGGGTTCCCAATACACCACATTATTATCCACTCCTTTGTCTAAAAAAGCCCTTTTTTCAACATGATCTCCCATCAGTGCAGTGGCATTACCTTTCATTACTGGGATGGCCTGTATGCCCGCATGGTACCACTCTACCGGCCGACGTCAAAGTCAAAAATGGCTCTTAGCACTATGGGACTTAACATCTGAGGTCATCAGTCCCCTAGAACCTAGAACTGCTTAAATCTAACTAACCTAAGAACACCACACACATCCATGTCCGAGGCAGGATTCGAACCTGCAACCGTAGCAGCAGCGCGGTTCCGGAATGAAGAGCCTAGAGCCGCTCGGTCACAGCGGCCGGCGACGTAAAAGCCTTTCTGCATCAATAACCTCCCCATCATCCACGAACTGCGAGCTCCGGGCTGTAGGATGACGTGTGTGAGACCTTGTGTTGTAATAGAGAAGGAGAAGTTAATGTGAGTTTTTCTGGAGGTGATACCGTTTCTTCAGTTTCCTGATGGTACCAAAATACACTCCAGAGTTCGTCATTGCAAGAAGAGGGAGGACCTCGTCAGAATCTCAGAAGACCGCAGCTATGACGTTAATTACGGTGGGAACGAGAGTGAACTTTTTCTGCAGAGGGGAAGTGATATGGTGCCACTCCTTGGATTGCCGCTTTGTCTCCTGCTCGAAGTGATGGACCCACGTGTAATCGCGTTTGGCGATGTTTGACAAAAAATAGACACTACAGCCTCGTAAAGAGCATGCAGTTCTTCACAAATAGTCCTTCGGTGCTGTTCATGGTCCTTTTGAGGCCAAGACTAACACGGCGGGCACACACCTTTACGTACCACAACTGGTGAACGAGAGTGTCAGCACTACCAACAGATACGTCCATCTGTACAGCAAAGCTATTGTGATCCGTCGATCACCTCGAATGAGAGTGTCCGGACGTTACTAGATCGCAGGAGTCACAGCAGCGTGCAGCCGGGCGCCACGCGACAGATTGGACATATTTGCGCGATCTTGTTGCGATGATGACAGACGCCTCGCCCAACGACTCAGCGTACTTTTGTTCACTGCAAGGTCTCCGTAGACTTTCTGCAGGCACCTACGAATACTTGCGTTGCTCTGGTTCTCCACCAAGGGAAACTCAGTGACAGTTCTCTGCTTGGAATGCAACTCCGTTACTGACACCATTTTCAAGGCTATATTTAGTGCCGCCACCAATCGGAACTTCATGAAGCTATATTCCACGGAATATTCCAAGATGTTCCACAACAAATTTTTCATTTTTCAACCAAAGCTAGCAGAGGAAGATTTTTTTTATATATTGCTTATTGAAGGTCTCTCTCTTGTTTATCGTGCCTCCTGTGATGGTAACAAACATTTGCAATAGGCAAGTGAAGATATTAATGCTAAAAGTACGATCGGGTTACATGTGCAAGTCTGTAAAATATTTAACGTTGTAAAACTGGATGAGTCTGTTAAAAATAAGAACTTTGTCATACAATGTCTAAGTAAAAAATTACGCCAAGTTTCTTTTGTTTATCAATGTTATAGCACTAGCCCAAGAGATACTTTCCTTTTGACCTGTGATATGCTGACGTTATGTTAACTGCAACGAAAGAACAACGCCGCTAACAGTGTCTTCTATTCATAACCGTAAATAAAAACATTTTATTTGGACATACAACTATGTAGAAGGGTACTAGAGGTATATGTACGCAGTCCTCAAAACCGCATATAATTCGCAATTCCTGAGCCACAAATGAAAATAAAATATGGAAATGGCAATTTATTTTCGTTCCTCTTATCAATTAGTATCCATTGGCAACAGGCAGGAATGGATTAGTGTGGCTCGACAATGAAGAACATTCCCTACTTCTTAAGTAAGTGACAGTATTGCTGTTCTTGGTGTTATTGGTGGTTCAAAATGGCTCTGAGCACTATGGGACTTAACATCTAAGGCCATCAGTCCCCTACAACTTAGAACTACTTAAACCTAACTAACCTAAGGACATCACACTCATCCATGCCCGAGGCAGAATTCGAACCTGCGACCGTAGCGGTTGCGCGGTTCCAGATTGTAGCGCCTAGAACCGCTCGGCCACCCCGGCTGGCGGCATTAGTGGTCCATTAGCTGTTACTGATTAGTATGCTATTTCATCATTAGACGTAATGCTGAACAACGGTAGGAAATCTGTAGACTAGAAATCATATTTATCAAAATTTTTCCCTTTCCGTTGGTGCAGACTGTTCAGGCAGGCAGTCGTGCCATAGTGGACTATAGTATTGTAGATGTTTGACGACGTGGGCAGAAGAAACTCTTCAAAGGTGCTTTCGACAGTTGATTGATTGATGAGCCTATCTGGCCAAAAGTGTTCCAAATAGTTAAAAACAAATGGTTTTCACTTTAAAGGATATTCTGCAGGTTAGAATCGAGAAAGATTCGTAGTAAGAAAAGGAAATTGGTCTTTGTTTAGATCCTATTATAGAACGTCATAATAATAGAAAATGGACAAACTAACTCATTTTTTATCTCTTTGTAAGTATCTAATTTTATATGAGGTTTTATTATATCTTTCATCCCTCTCCTTTTTCAACATGTGGTCGCAGTTGTCCAGTTAGCGTAAGGGTTGGTAACAAGTATCATCGAAAAATGATGTACCTCAAACATCTTCCGTGTAGATACTAGATACAACTTTTATTTCCATCATCATTATTACATCGATAAAGTGCCTCCAGTCTTTACCTCATTTTACTGACCGCACTGAACTACGCAGTTCAACCAAGTAGAGTGTACAATGTCGATTACAACAAAACTCAATCGTGTTGTGATCAGTGTGAAAGAGAGGCAGGTATTCGGGGAGTTCTGGAGGACTGGAAAATATAACTGTTTAGCCTTTACACCTTCAATTACTAACTTTGGCAGAAAATAAGTACAAACAAATAAGGAACAAATATGCTGTGAGATGTCAAGTAGTTCCAAGTAATTTCCTCAACAGAGTTAACATCTCATTTACATCAGTTTGTACGTCTACAATACAGATTCCATAACATCTAACACTACGTGTGCCGGAAAGTCCAAAGTTCCAAGTTCAGTGCCTTTAGTGAATTAACTGTATAAATCACTGGTCAAAGCACTTACCGTAGTAATAAAATGGAATACCTACAGCCGTTCTTACGGTATTATTTATTCCGGTTCTTCAGTACACCATCTTCAGGGCACTGATGGCATTAACTCCGGTCGTGTACACGATTCCATCAGTAGCCAGCATGTATGAACTGGTTTTCACATACTATTTGTAACAACATCAGACATATACCCCATACGCTTACTGTCTCCGTTTGCCAGCTTCACATCGCAGTTATCTCCTTTAGGTTTTTCATCGCTTTTAATTCAGACAATGTGTAGTTTCGTAAAACCAGGTTTTCTCGTTGAGAATTGTCTTAGACCTATAAAAGTGAGAAAGCTAATAATGAGAAACAGAAACATTGGACTACAAGTAGTAATTTCCGGACACATAAACGTTGATTTACTTCTGTTTAGAAACATGCATGTGGGGTAGAAGGAGCTGTTCAGAAGAAACAATATTCATCTACTTACAGACATTTCTGTTGCTGGCCCGAGATTTCTGTCTCTGGCTGACTTCTCAAAGTTACAATCTGAATCATAATAAGATCAGTACAAGATGGTGAAGATAATTTGAGCTAAGGTTTTGTGAAAGTTAATATCATTCTCGACTTGGAAATAATTTTTATGAAAAATATAGTTAGAGTTAGCTGTACTGGGAGTCTGTTAATATGTTAATTTCTTTAAACTTCAAGACTGATCAACAGTTAACGTCGGACGAATAGAGTCGTAAGGCCAAAAGCTCAGATTAAAGGCCTGTGCAACGACGAGGTTGCAGCTGCGATACAGGCGTTTTCGTAATGTTAACGTTTGTGATAGATCAATTTCTGTTGCGAGCAGGTATACTGTAAAAGAGCGGTTAATAACAAGAGAAGTTTAATATACGTATTGCAAAGCGTTATTAATTTTCAAATCTTGTAAGACTAAATCATTATCTACTGTGCTAACGTAAGAACCTACCTACGTATAATAGTTGCCACATGTATAAGAATTTGTAGGTACAGTTTCATGCGGAAATACATTACCGTCTGTGAACCTATATAAAGAGAAACTACTTCAGATATTGACGCGATTTCGCTCGAAGTAATTTGTTCCTCGGGCATTATTTTGATAACAACGAGTTCCAGCTTCTCACATAACATTCACAGATCTTTTATCAAAGTTCCAGACAAATGAGAACTCATTTGTGGATAAAACGAAACTGAAGTTGTCCGTTTAATAGTTGGCTCGGCCCTGCAAACGCTAGTTTCTGACTCTTGTGACAAGTGCTGAGCATCTCCTAGGTAGCCTAAGGCCACTTATGCTTTCTGGATACAGTTTGCTATAGAATCACTCTACAGCTGCCTGTATCAGCTGCAGACCATAGTGCGATGTTATTTCAAATTTATGACTGGGACGTGTATCGTAGCAGGTGAAGTAAAACCGCTTGGTTTTATGGTAGCCGATTCATTGTTGAGAGATTGTAGGCAGAAGCAGGACTACCCACAATGAAGCGCCATGGAGTAGCTGCCAGCTGCCCTAAAGAAATAAAAAAGAGTTATCATATTTGGAAACCGAACTCGGATCCCACCCACTAAACATACGGACAATTTGCCGCACGAAAAGCTAGTGGCCTTCCTAGGAGTTCACATTGACCGTTCAGGGGAGCTGTGGATGGTGCAGAACAGGTACGAGGAGGCCTGCTGACCCTCCAACGCTGATTCATAGCAGTCAGTTGGTGTGGATACGCCAGACAGTTGTATGAAATCAGCCCCTGGATGTGTGAGAGAACGTCAGGAAGGAGCTATCATGTTTGTAGTTGGCTGTGGCGACATTGTGAATGGGGTTGCCAGATCTGTAGGTGTATACCGCGTACTGTCCAACGTGTCTACAACGAATAGTGAACCATTCACAACATTGAAACACGGTGTAAGAACAGTGGCAGTAAAGAAGAAAATCCTAATCGATATCTAACGCACACGAATATAACGCCTTAAGAACTACAAACGGTTTGAAATACGACAGTAAACGCTGCTGTCGGTGCAGTTTTAGAGCGAATATTGGGAACGAAGCTGCATGTCATGGCCTTTTGTAATCACGTATCTTGTAAAACACCATTGCTAAGAGATGCAGGATAAGCTGCATGTCTTCAGTGGGCTAACAGCAACTGCTAGAGTCGCGCGGTGTGCTCCGACAAGTAGCGATTTTTCCTCTTTTCAAAGGACGCAAGATGTCGAGCATTCGTCCTGGCGAGGCATCCGGAGGGTGTAGGAGGCTGTTCTGTAATTTTTTGGAGGTGTGTTTTTCGTACCCTGACTGACCAACTTATTCGGGTTACCGTGAACATGAAACAGGGGGTTTATTTCAACACTCTTCGCGACCAAGTGTTGACCTTTCTTCTATGTCTTCGTAATGAGTATACTGTGGGCACTCCCGTCTTCCTATATGACAACAGCCGTGTTCACCGGGCTGTTGGCATCCGTTTCTGGTTTGACGAACGGTCAGACACCCTATAGCACCTTCACTACCAGCTAATCACCTCTCTTAACTTAAAAACTTAGTGCTAATAGGATCACTGCAGACAACATAGCCATAATGCGGTAGCTCCACAGAATCTCTTCATCGATGAATGGCTTCAAGAGGATATGTCATACCTATAGAAGCGAATGTCTTCCTCGCCATTATCAAGGATAGAAACGATGTTACTTGGAATGATCAATTTTTTTTTGTAGTGTGCTTATCATTTTAGTATCAGTTTGAAGAAACAAGAAACAGAAAATGGTCATTGACTAACAGAAAGTATACTCACGGACCCACGTGATAGCTGTGCGTGTCAAAGCACCGCTTCCGGGATGGGGAAGAACGCTGGTCCCAGACCGAATGCACCAAGCAGATTAACGACTAATGTCGGTGTGCCGGCCGGTCTGGGCGTGGTTTTCAGGTGGTTTCGCACATTCCACTACGTGATTATCGACCTGGTACACAAGCCCCGACTCAGCTAAAGGATTCACATACTTTTAGAAAAGCCTCACCTTTATCTTCAACAATAACTTAGGCTGAAGCACTGAATTAAAATTTGTACTAGTGCCGGGATTCTAAACCGGGTCTGCTGCTTATTGGACGTGTGCTTTAGCCGTTACGACACTGACACTTCGCTACCACAGTTACACGGACTCCCTGATATGAATTCCATCTCACGCCTAAGCACCTTACTGTTCCCCTTCCAAACTCGCATCACTCTTGCTGAGAATCACCAGTACTGAAATAGAACCTTAAGAATGAGCGAAGTGGGGTCAATCCTCCCTATACCACAAGCATAAGTGATATCAGATACCATTGATATCTGGTTGGAGGCATCAGTTGGAATTTGTATCAGGCAGGGAGTCATACTAGCCAATGTGGCGTGGCAGCTAGCACACCTGCCCAGTTCAATTGCCTTTCGGTAGTGTAGCGGTGAGGGTGGCTTCTGTGTGTCTCGTCCGCGAAGTTCGCCAGGCGGTTTACATTTCCGCCGCCCCTTTGCGCTATGACCGTTGGCAGACGCGCCATGGCCCATGCGTATCGAAAAACCACGATAAAGTTCAGTTTTCAGTCGGACTATGTTCGACTAGGGCTTTTGAAATCGAACTCTTCCTTCGCGATGGAGTTCGCCTCGATCCCAAGGACATAGTAGGCAACCATCTTTCTGTCACTAGTAGCGTCGCATGTGTTAAAGTGATAAGAGGAGCCACCTGTCATGACGTAGTGTCGCAATATGACAGAAGCTTTAAGTTAAAACAAGCCGACGGACACATAGGAGCAGTCACCATCAGTCACACGGGGTCCGGACTACGCTCTCTGCCCGTCTTCGTACTTCCTTTTGAAGCGCCACCTGACGTAGTCATTGCTACCATACAACAATACAGGGAAGTGCTGAACCACGAAGCCGAAAACTGGAAGACGTTCGCAACATATCCGCTCCTTAACGGAGTCAGGCAAGTTAAGATAAACTAAACACATGCCGTCATACATCAACGTTAGTGGCTGCCCACCTATCATAATTTATGTCGGACAGCCACGCACGTGTTCCGGATGAGGCAAGGTAGACCACTTCAGGTTGGCGTGTCTCCAGCGGCTCATCATGCAACTCCCACAGGGTGATCAGTCGCAGGAGTGTGCGGCCACGACCCTCTCCTTCAGCCACTCTGTGATAGTGAGGCCAGTATCTTCGCGTGAGGAAGGAACGACTTTCTCTTCCGAGACGTGACGTTCCGACGCCACACCAAGGAGAGTTTTGAACAATGGCATGCCAGAGGCACAGCAGCAGGCGAAAACCGTTCGACATCAGTTATTTCCGGCATCGGTTTTGGAGCGATGTATGTAAATGTCAAGAGTGTACTGATCTCTAAGTTTCTCTCAGAGCGAGATGCGACGGTAGATCACAATCCGCATTGCAATTCTCAGTCACGTGCCCACAAGCAACACGCTCTACAGAAGCATAAGAAGTGACGTCGGTCATCCTCTGATAACTGTTTATTGCAAACATCAGCCGTGGAAGACGGACCTCGACCGACCGCCGAGAGCAGTATAGGAGCCGAAACTACACAACACTCTGGGGCCTAGTGGTCACAGCACCTGACATCCGACGTCCCACAAGGTGACCTATGTCGGGGTCACTCTGATATGCCATCACGGATACCTCTACACAACCATCGCCGGCCCGTATCTCATGGGCGGACCATGCCGAAGAGACTGAGATGTCGTCGACCGACAACGAAAAGCATGAGGGTGCCTCCAATACTACACACCGACAACGACCGCAGTAATAGGCAGCGGCGTTTGCGCCGCAGCTCGCTGGTCGCCTTTACATCTTAATAGCTTATAGCGATTTTCACAGAGAAGGCGGTATTCAGATATATCGAATTCCGACTATAAAAAGTCAACAATATATACACCCTCCTAAGCTACGTTTGTTACAGGATATGTTAAACGCAACCGACATCGATGTATCCGTCCTTCAAGAGCTCAGGACAGCAGCTGACATATACGGTTATACCGCGTTTATGTCTCGTGCTTCACACATCGGCAGCGGCGTCGCAATACTCCTCAAGGAAGTGTTCCATCTTCCCAAGGACAGAGGGATAGAGCTCACAGTGCACAGTGCTAGGTTTGCGACTTATTAAGGTTTATACTCCGTCAGGCTCCTCACACCGTCGATACCACGCGTGATATTTTTCGCAAGAAGTGACTCAAAGGCAGACATGACGAGGTCTTCCTGACAGCTGCTTTAATAACGTCCTAACGCTAAAGGACCAGCTCCTGCGACACTCTCCATGTGCTGAACTGGGGAATCAGGACAGACTGGTGGATACTTGGGTCCATCTAAAAGGAGATCGTCCCGAGTTCACTCACTACACGAGCCATCCATCCAACCGCAATGACAGGATTTATGTCTTTCATCACCTTACACCAACATTGCGAGACGCAGAGCTGTGGCCAACTCCTATTGCGACCCATATCGCCTACATAACTGCGGTCCCCTCCGCTGCAAGGTGTGGCGATGCAACTGGAATCCCTGGAAGCTTAACACGGCACCGCGCCGATCGTCTGCTTAGCCCGTCTGAAAACTCGCGATCGAGGATGTCTGGCACCCAAGCGAACGTTACGTAGGAGCATATCCCACAATATTAGGGTGATGGACTGCTTCTGCCAAACCGATCATTCTCCGTAAATTAACTGCATCGCGACGCCACCGCATGGGACCGATAGTCACTCGATTTCTATTGCAAAGTCTTGCGTGACTACACTTCGTTGCCGTCCTCACCACAAAGATAATGGTAAAACGGACCAGAGGGCGGATCAGAACACACGTGCGCCGACAGTTAGAGATTGCAGTCTTTCGCACAAGGACGTCTGATAGGCCTACGATGGACAGGCCATCCATGCTTCATGTTATCAGAGAATACCGACGGTACCAACGAGCATTGATGTGGATGACGGGTGGCGCTTTTCTACATAGCGTGACATCCGTGCAGCCTTCTATGAACACTACACCATGCTTTGCTCGGCTTAAAACTCCGACAGACTACCATGATGGAGGTCACACAGAAGGTTTGTGGTATGTTAACCGCACCATGGCTGACACCTTTACGACGAATTTTTCTGAAGAGCAGGTGCTTGACGCCATCAGTTAAGGTCAGGCGCATAGATCATCGGGCTTGGACAGACTCCCTTCAGGATTCTACCGAAAGTTACAGTTTTTATTCACACCATATCGGCAATCCATCTCTCAAGACTAGATCACTCCCTTCAAAGTTCTACTGTTCCACTGAATGTTCCAGTTTTTACTCCGTATCGGCGATCCACCTGCCTACACTTGCTCTCGCTGGAGACGTCAATTTCTGATACCTCCGTTGAAGCGATGAACATCCCTATACCGAAACAGAAAGATGATGCACGACTTCAAAATCATCGTCCCTTAACAGTACTTAACTGTGACATGAAAATATTCACCCACCTCTTGCGGCATGAATCCCTTGGACGCTGTCTAGCAACATCTCATACGTCGAAGTGTCTTTAGGAGTACCAAATAATATCATAGCTGCTTGTGAGATAACGTAATGTAGCGAAGACAGACAGTTTATTGGGTGTTCTGACATACATGGATTTTGACTAGGTTTTCTGCCGAGTCGACTACACGTGTGCGACCCGCACTCTCCTGGACGTGGGATATCCATAGGCCTTCATTACCGTGGTCATACGTCGTCTTCGAGGGGAGACTTTCAAAGTCCTGATGAACGGCCACCTTACATGCCCTATTACCATTGCACTTTCGGTGTGGTAAGGATGCCCACTACCGACAATCCTTCATGCACTGTCGCTTGTACCTCTGTTATGCCATCTTTTTCAGAAGATTATTTGCATGGTATTCCGTGGAGTTACGTTTCGATGTAGAGTGACTTTTTCTCCAAAGCCCCTTAAAATCGTGAAATCAGACGCTATGAATGTAGGGTCAAGACTCCATTCGACATGTGTCACCCCCTCCGTCTTTGGGCCATAGTGCAGTGCCTAGGCGTCGAATTAACCAGCGACATACACTGCGCAGCAGCCCTCAGCTATTGTGCCTTGTGCAATACATCAGGACACTCATCGTCGAACAACGGTTGCGATCCACATACATCATTCAACGAAAACACTTCGTCAACACCTACCTGGGTTCACGTCTCCCTCATCTGGCCCATGTCTTACCTATGCCAGCCATGGTGGCGCAGCATCTGTTAGCAGCCTTCGGATCTTTTGTTACCACTGCCACGTTTTATTTTTTATTTACTTTTATTTTCAGTCATCAGTGTCCTGATTGGTTTGATGCGGAGCGCCAAGAATCCAAGCTCTTCACCTCAGAGTAGCATTTGTACCCTATGTCCTCAGTTATTTGCTGGATGTATTCCAATCTCTGCCTTTCTCTTAAGTTTTTGCCCTCTACAACTCCCTCTAGCACTGTGGAAGTCATTCCCTGATGTTTTAACAGATGTCCTATCATCCCGTACCTTCTCCTTGTCTGTGTTACGCACATATTACTTTCCCCTCCGATGCTGCACAGAACCTCCTCACTGCTTACCCTATATGTCCAGTTAATTTTTAACACTCTTTTGTCGCACCAAGTCTCAAATGCTTCGAATCTCTTCTGTTTCAGTTTTCTCACAGTCCACGTTTCACTATCATACAATGCTGTGCTCCAGATGTGCATTCTCAGAAATTTCCTCCTCAAATTAAGACTTATGTATCATATTCGTAGACATCTCTTGGCTATGAATGCGCTTTTTGCCAGTGCTAGTCAGCTTTTTGGTGACCTCCTTCCTCCGTCCGTTATTGGCAATTTTGCTGCCTAGGTAGCAGAATTACTCAACTTCATCTACTTCGTGACCACAATTCTGATGTACAGTTTCTCCCTGTTCTCATTTCTGCTACTTCTCACTACTTTCGTCTTATGTCGATTTATTCTTAATCCACATTCAGCACCCATTATGTGGTATCGATAGCTACGATTCCACGGCGTAGGTGCAAGTTCTTAGGTTGGCACTACGACACCGACACCGACGACAGCGCCCTCTAGCCGGCGCTGTGCAGCTCTACGAGCGACGTTGCAGATTCTGCCCATTTCATAAAGAACAGACAGCCTGGAAACATCGCTTCTACTTCTGTGAGTGTTGGCTTGCTATTGAGACTTTGTACTACTTACGACGGGAATACGGTTTCGCACCTACGGGCTCTTCAGTTTCAAAGTTACGTATGTCATTGACTAATATTCTCTATTAAATGTACTTTCACGTAGAAAGCTGTACCGAGAATCTTACCTCACCTGCTCCTACTCACTTCCTACATTCGGGCCGGCCGGAGTGGCCGTGCGGTTCTAGGCACTACAGTCTGGAACCGAGCGACCGCTACGGTCGCAGGTTCGAATCCTGCCTCGGGCATGGATGTGTGTGACGTCCCTAGGTTAGTTAGGTTTAATTAGTTCTAAGTTCTAGGCGACTGATGACCTCAGAAGTTAAGTCGCATAGTGCTCAGAGCCATTTGAACCATTTGAAACTACATTCGGCCTACCCATTCAGTTTACAGGAGCAGACCCACGCACCGCCTTCCAGGCGGGATACAAAACATTAGACTGTTCATTCCATTCCGCAGATCATGTAATTCTTCTTCACTTTCACTCAGTAAAGCAGTGTCATCACCGAATCATATCATCGATATCCTTTAACCCTGACTATTAATTCCACTCCTGAATCGTTGTTTTATTTCCATCATTGCTTCTTCGATGTACAGACTGGACAGTAGGAGCGAAGGATTAAATACCTATCTAATACCTTTTTTAGTCCAGGCACTTCGTTTTTGGTCGTCCACTGTTATTATTCCCACTTGGCTCTTGTGAATATTGTATGTTACCCGCCTCTCCCTATAGCTTACCCCTACTTTTCTAAGAATTTCTTGCTTCCATTATCAACTGCAACTTCAGAATTGCCTTTCTGGTGCCTTTACCTTTCCTAAAGCCAAACTGATTGTCATCTAACACATACTTTCACAAGTTGCGACATGGTCGCGAATAAAACAGTGACCCGAATAGAATAAATTTCCTTTATTTTACGTCTATGGTCACAAATCTTTTGTCATCAGACTACCGGTTTCGGTCTGTTATGACCATCTGCAGATCTGTTTTATAAAAGCATGGCCCAATGTGCTGCAGCCATAGTGGCATCGTCAAATGTTAAATACAAAATTAGCACCATCATCCTCAAATATTTATAAATAACAGTATATCTAAGAGTCATCTTGTCAGCAGCACCGCTGGAACGTTGTGGCCTTATGTTATGTGTTGACAATGATCTTCTACATACGAGCCACTCAGTAGGAATGTTAAACCAGACCGCTGGAGTAAATTCTATAGCAGCACAATATTTCTATGCAGACCTGGCTTCAGTGTGAACCAGTTTAATATGCATATATATTATAAATAGTTATATATTTTGTGTATCGATTTCTGGTATTCGGGTAGCAAGGACTCACTTGTAAATAAGATCGAAACTTGCAAAAGTGACTGTTTACATGCGACGCAAATGGTGACACATGGACATGCGGACAATTCAGTGCACTATTAAGCGAATACGGGACACTCAAGCGAGTGTGAAATTTGGACTTTAAAGTGTCTGTAAAGCTTAAAAAATCACGCGAAAGAGGTGACGAACAATGGCTAGGATAGAACTTACCGTTTGTGGACTTTGTGTAGCAGCCGAAGGGAGATGAACTGACGTCTTCAGCCTCATCTATCGGCCTAACCCAATGAGTGATACACTTTTAAACACACACAAAGCAATATAGTGAAGTACCGCCTAGTGATACGCTACTTTTAAAGCACAAACTGTGACTAATTTAGCTAAAGACACAGTGCTGGGGCGGTGTATTATCGACAACACATAAACAGTGTGATTACACGTGATGAAACTCTACAATGTGACGAATAAACTGTGTTACCAGAGACGTTTAATGAATGCCTGCTTAAAAACACACGCATAACCGCACTAATAATTGTAACAGACAGCATTGAGACACGTTTGTTGTGGTTATTCAAAATGGGAACCATTTTAAATCAGTATGACAATTTTTAGTTGTGTGAATTTTTACAGCTTTAGTGGGAACAGTCACAATCTACAATCATGCTAGAGGGACACTTATCACACAACACAACACATGTGCTAATCAGAATTTTTTTCTTAGGATACTATAGTGTGTAGTGATATATAAAGGATGAGTCTGCAGAGTTTTATGTATTTCATGATCGCAGTAAGCATTGCGCGGATTGGCACCACTTGTGTCCAAGCACCAACCCAGCTCAAATCATGTGCACGGAGCGAGCCCGCCTTCATCGTCCCACCGGCCGGCAGTAGTAGGGCGCACGACGTGCGGCGAGATTGAGTGACGTCATTCCTACGAGATGGCGTTAACGTCGACCTAGTGCTGCCACTGCTGATCGACGCTCTTCACTTGCCTGCACAGTTATTGAGCACTGGGAACAAAGACCTTCCTCACCGCGCCACTACTGTGCGCTGCGCCAAAACGTTCGATAAGCAGACTTTTAACTAATTAAATGTGCAAAGAAGACTGATTTTTTTGATGAAACATGGACAAAAGCGTGCCAAGAGCACAGTAGAGAATACAATCTGTGTGTTTTCTCATTTGTAAAAGATGTTTACATATGAAGTGGCATTTATGGAACTTTTATGACTTGTAAAATACTTTGTGGAACTCTTAAACCTCAGTTGGTGACATCTGCCTCTTAGGCGGGTATAAAAGCTCTCAAAATATTGTTGACAGACATGCATTGTTACTTGGGTCTGATATTTCATTTATACTTTATTCGTGAGCTGAACTTGCTATTGTTTGGACGTCATTGTTTCATTTCCACGATATTATTGTTTTACTCGTGCACAAACGTCTGTCACATCGTCTCACAGGCGGATATTACTGTAGAGGTAAGATTTTTACTCCGTCTGACAGACGGATATTACTCTAAGCGAGTAAGTTCTTTGTGTTATACTCCTTACTTTTCAAATATCTCATTACCTGTAGATGGCTACTAGTGGAGGGATACCTTTTGTGCCACAAGGGAGCAAAAGAATGGTTCAGATGGCTTTAGAGCAGTTTGAAGAAAGCGATGATGATTCGATTCTTATGTTCCTGAGGAAGGTCATGTATCAGATTCAGACCTCATGTATCAGACTGAGACCATGACAGTGATTCTGAAATATATGTGAATGATTTTCCCTGCACGTCTGAGAATGAACAAGGTGGTGTTGACTCTCTTGAGAATAGGGAAAATGAAGACACCGGAACTGACGCAACTTATCATGGCAAGAAGAACTGTTTCAGTTGGAGTTCCAGAGCGCCCACTTGCGGTACTAAGACACCAAAAAAATTTAATAAAAATTGGATTGTTGTCGTGGTTAGGCCCTGCCAAGTAGTTAGGTAACAATCCAGACCCAGAAGAAATATGACGTTTACTTTTAAAACACAGGTATTTGACGAGACAGTCGTACATACCAACTCAAAACTAAAAGTGATAAGGAATAAATTACAAAATCCTTCTTCTTCCAGTTATAAAGATACAGACAAAACTGAAATTGAGGCAGTGATTGGCTCGATGGTGCTATGTTCCATTTTCAAGACTGGACGTGAAGACTTGCCATCACTTTTCGCACATGACTGTTTTTCGTGAAACATGTCTCTAAAACGATGTGAAGTTTTACTGATGGCTCTCAGATTTGATAATGCATCTACTCGCGAACAAAGGAAAAGAGATGATCCTGCAGCAGCTGTGTCCAATATTTTCAACATTTTTATATCTAGTTGTCAGAAGGTTTATTCGATTGGGGCGCATGCATGTGTTATGAGAGTCTAATCCCGTTTAGAGTCAGATACTGATTCAAAACATTAATGCCCAAGAAACTTGCCAAATATGGCATAAAAGTCATGTGCCTCACAGATACACATTCTTCATGTCTTAATGCTTATATTTGTGTGGGGAAAGATAGTGATGGAGCAACACTACCTGAGAGAAAAACTTCCAAAAGTCAACACAGTCTGTTCGTCTTTCCAAAAGTATATATGAGACAAAGGGAAATGGCACAGCAGGCAATTTGTTTTCCTCCATTGAATTGTGTAAGGAGCTGCTGAAAAATAGATTAACATATGTTGGAACTCTAAAATCCAACAAAAGAGAAGTTCCAAAAGAGTTTGTTCCCAAACCAAAGAGAGAAGTGGGCTCCAGTATTTATGGTTTTACTAAGGATCTTACACTATTGTCTTTGTTCCAAAAAAAAAAAAAAACTGTGGCAGTTTTAGCGCTTTCTTCAATGCACCACACTGTGTATACTGTTGAAAGTTGCAACAAATCAGAAATTATCGGTTTCTATAATGCCACAAAATCTGGTGTAGTCAGTCTAGACATGAAGTGCAGCAACTACTCAGCTAACTGGAGAACAAGGAGATGGCCACCGGCAGTCTTTTACTTTCTAATATCTGTGAGTTGCGCAAATGCCTGTGTTATGCATCTTCATAAAAGTACGATGTCAAGATTTGAATTCATGAAGAGCACTGGAATGACCTTAATCAGACGCCTTACGCAGAGAAGTCTCCCAGTTCCAAACTTACCGGTTGACCTTAGGAAAATTATTTCAGGTATTTTGGGTGAGAAGCAAAGATATGGGAATCCAACAAAAAGAAAAATAAGCAGCAAGCTAGAAAATTGAGGAAACTTTAGTTATTATCCCTACAGATTGAACAGAATGACGGAATACCAGTGTGTGAAATGTGATAAACCCAACTGCTTACAGCGCTCCATGGAAATATTTAAACTGTGTGAAGAAAGTTTGTAATTTTTTTTCCATTCCTTTGCAAGATATTTCAGAAAACACATGTCAAGTTTAGAAACTGTTTCACTTGAAACAGTAATGTTAAATCTTTTGAATTTTAGAAAGGAATAATATACTTCATAAACTATTTCATGTAAAAACTACAACTCAGTTTTATAATTTTTCGTGTTGTATTGCCAAATGTGATTTAAAAGCAATAAAAATATTACTATTAATTTTTCATCAAACTTTTAAATTGTTATTTATTTTCGATATTGACTACAGTGGAAATTCTTTGAAAAATTTGGTCACCTTACTCTCCCAGATGAATGTTACCGTAAACGGAAAATTTTTCACATGTTACCAACTAAGGGTTAATAAGATGATTGATCACTTGAGCTTTAAAAATGAAAAACGATTTTCGTAATCACGACCAATAACAAAATGTAATTAGAAAGTGAAGTTCCTAAGTAAAAGTTTACCTGCTACCTGACTTCTACATTCAAACGAATTCTACTTTTTATATTCTAACTATGTTATAAAATTAAGAAAGTATCTTTCAAGGGAGCAATAAAACGATTCTTTTTATGTGTAAATAAATTTAAGCCCCAAAACGAAGATAATTTATGTAAACCTACATAAGAAATGCTGTACTTTTTTATTAATTCTGCGTATTGTCTTTAAATTGTCTTATAGTGTAACATTAATTCTCAAAAGTCAGAGATCATACAGATGTTAAAATTAGCGAAAGAGAACAATTGTATTTTTAATTGGCAAATTAAGCATCAAACGCAGCGAAAGCGGCGTCAACAATCAAATTTTATGCAATCAGCCGCGCAGGAAAGGTGCTCAGCGATGTCTCTCGAACATTTTTACACGCAAGAGGCTTTCAGATCAGGAAGAGACCGAGGGAAAATGACAGTTAAGTTGCTTTCAGTTGTCTACCTGTATATAAATATGAGCGGCGTCTGCATAGCTATCTCTCGATATCTTTCTCTCCTGAGGCATGCTCTCTCTTAATGATCATTTTCTCGAATAATTTTGTAACAGGCAGTTGTACTGGAAAGACATTTACAAGCTGTTGTTGTTGTTGTGGTCTTCAGTCCTGAGACTGGTTTGATGCAGCTCTCCATGCTATTCTATCCTGTGCAAGCTTCTTCATCTCCCAGTACCTACTACAACCTACATCCTTCTGAATCTGCTTGTGTATTCATCTCTTGGTCTCCCCCTACGATTTTTACACTCCACGCTGCCCTCCAATACTAAATTGGTGATCCCTTGATGCCTCAGAACATGTCCTACCAACCGATCGCTTCTTCTGGTCAAGTTGTGCCACAAACTCCTCTTCTCCCCAATCCTATTCAGTACCTCCTCATTAGTTATGTGATCTACCCATCTAATCTTCAGCATTCTTCTGTAGCACCACATTTCGAAAGCTTCTATTCTCTTCTTGTCCAAACTATTTACTGTCCATGTTTCACTTCCATACATGGCTACACTCCATACAAATACTTTCAGAAATGACTTCCTCACACTTAAATCTATACTCGATGTTAACAAATTTCTCTTCTTCAGAAACGCTTTCCTTGCCATTGCCAGTCTACATTTTATATCCTCTCTACTTCTACCACCATCAGTTATTTTGCTCCCCAAATAGCAAAACTCCTTTACTACTTTAAGTGTCTCATTTCCTAATCTAATACCCTCAACATCACCCGACTTAATTCGACTACATTCCATTATCCTCGTTTTGCCTTTGTTGATGTTCATCTTATATCCTCCCTTCAAGACACCATCCATTCCGTTCAACTGCTCTTCCAAGTCCTTTGCTGTCTCTGACAGAATTACAATGTCATCGGCGAACCTCAAAGTTTTTATTTCTTCTCCATGGATTTTAATACCTACTCCGAATTTTTCTTTTGTTTCCTTTACTGCTTGCTCAATATACAGATTGAATAACATCGGGGAGAGGCTACAACCCTGTCTTACTCCCTTCCCAACCACTGCTTCCCTTTCATGTCCCTCGACTCTTATAACTGCCATCTGGTTTCTGTACAAATTGCAAATAGCCCTTCGCTCCCTGTATTTTACCCCTGCCACCTTTAGAATTTGAAAGAGAGTATTCCAGTCAACATTGTCAAAAGCTTTCTCTAAGTCTACAAATGCTAGAAACGTAGGTTTGCCTTTCCTTAATCTTTCTTCTAAGATAAGTCGTAAGGTCAGTATTGCCTCACGTGTTCCAGTATTTCTACGGAATCCAAAGTGATCTTCCCCGAGGTCGGCTTCTACTAGTTTTTCCATTCGTCTGTAAAGGATTCGTGTTAGTATTTTGCAGCTGTGGCTTATTAAACTGATTGTTCGGTAATTCTCACATCTGTCAACACCTGCTTTCTTTGGGATTGGAATTATTATATTCTTCTTGAAGTCTGAGGGTATTTCGCCTGTTTCATACATCTTGCTCACCAGATGGTAGAGTTTTGTCAGGACTGGCTCTCCCAAGGCCGTCAGTAGTTCCAATGGAATGTTGTCTACTCCGGGGGCCTTGTTTCGACTCAGGTCTTTCAGTGCTCTGTCAAACTCTTCACGCAGTATCGCATCTCCCATTTCATCTTCATCTACATCCTCTTCCATTTCCATAATGTTGTCCTCAAGTACATCGCCCTTGTATAGACCCTCTATATACTCCTTCCACCTTTCTGCTTTCCCTTCTTTGCTTAGAACTGGGTTTCCATCAGAGCTCTTGATGTTCATACAAGTGGTTCTCTTCTCTCCAAAGGTCTCTTTAATTTTCTTGTAGGCAGTATCTATCTTACCCCTAGTGAGATAAGCCTCTACATCCTTACATTTGTCCTCTAGCCATCCCTGCTTAGCCATTTTGCACTTCCTGTCGATCTCATTTTTGAGACGTTTGTATTCCTTTTTGCCTGCTTCATTTACTGCACTTTTATATTTTCTCCTTTCATCAATTAAATTCAATATTTCTTCTGTTACCCAAGGGTTTCTATCAGCCCTCATCTTTTTACCTACTTGATCCTCTGCTGCCTTCACTACTTCATCCCTCAAAGCTACCCATTCTTCTTCTACTGTATTTCTTTCCTCCATTCCTGTCAATTGTTCCCTTATGCTCTCCCTGAAACTCTGTACAACCTCTGGTTCTTTCAGTTTATCCAGGTCCCATCTCCTTAAATTCCCACCTTTTTGCAGTTTCTTCAGTTTTAATCTACAGGTCATAACCAATAGATTGTGGTCAGAGTCCGCATCTGCCCCTGGAAATGTCTTACAATTTAAAACCTGGTTCCTAAATCTCTGTCTTACCATTACATAATCTATCTGATACCTTTTAGTATCTCCAGGGTTCTTCCATGTATACAACCTTCTATCATGATTCCTAAACCAAGTGTTAGCTATGATTAAATTGTGCTCTGTGCAAAATTCTACCAGGCGGCTTCCTCTTTCATTTCTTAGCCCCAATCCATATTCACCTACTACATTTCCTTCTCTCCCTTTTCCTACACTCGAATTCCAGTCACCCATACAAGCTAGGAAAAACAAAATTGCCGACATATCGTTTGCTAGCCGCTGCCGAACGTCATTGCTGTCCGAATTTGTAACAGCCACTCGTGCACTTCTGAGATCTGTTAAGCCGATCTGTTGACGCAGTTTCCGGGCAGCACTTCTGTGCATAACGCGTAATGTTAATGATTTGCATACTGTCAACAAACGACGTGAGCGGTCAGTCTACTCCACGGCATCAGAGAAGGTTAGGCAATGTCTTGAATTATTAGTTTTCTCTCTTAGTGGTAAATTTATCTGTGCTGTGTGATAATTTAAACTTATATTTTTTGACATGGCTGCTTCTTTTAACTAATGGGTCTCCAGTTAATTTCCTCTTATCAAAATTTATTTTTCAATTACCACTAGAGTGCGCCACACAAAATAGTGAAAACTTCCATTTTTAAAATAATAATGCGCAACATAGTACGTTTACAGGAGGGTAATATTTAAACTAGTATCATCCTCGTATTTGTTGCACATCTGTAAAGCCGTGAAATATTCCGGCAATATTAGCGGTGGTACCTTCAGTCCTCCAACTCTTCCAACCGCACCTGGCTTAGATGTGACGTAATATTGTGAGGAATATTACTACGAGAAATTGATGCACAGAATCGTGTAACTTCTCGCAGTAATAATCTTTTAGGTGAGCCTGATGCAAGGATTGTATTACTTAATGCTCCGCTTCTCATGCTTCCCGAATATTTTATTCCTCCCCATAGCTATATTTTTATCAATGTCGCTTTTCCAAAAGGAGATTATTTCTGCTCTTAGTATGACAGAGTGCAAAGAGACGAATAAATTCGAGATTCGCTCATCTAAATCGTATAGAAAGATTTTACAGTACTTGGAAATAACGTTTATCTGTTTCGAACATCAACACTCCGCAAAAAACAGCAACCTGTTTGACAATAGAAATGGATAAATCCTAAAATTTAAAGATTTTAATTTCTGGGAAACTACTGATAGGATTTCGAGGAGTGAAAAGTCATTGCATTCGTCTTTCTGAAATCTGCAATACCAACAGCAAGAATAACTCTAGCTTCATTTGAAAAAAGGTAATTTGATGCCATTATCGTTACGACAAGAGACTACACTCGTATGTTGTTTAGTAAGGACTTCCTTGCATTTCGTTTGAGCGTAAAGAGAACTGCAGTATTTTACACGGCCCCGGAAATATTGTAACATATCATTCCTGGCACACCTATGAATTCCTATGTGGAAGTGCTGTTATTGTTTGGGTGCTCTTTTGTGTTGCTGTTGTAAACAAAAACCTGATTTAATGTTCTTAAAGTTTCATTTATGTCTATGTTGAATCGGAATCCGAACAATGTAAGTGGTGTGATTATCTGATGAAAAGAGTCGCCAAATACAAATGAAATTGTATAACTGTATTGTAATCAACATTTACCGAAAATAATTATAAAACGTAAGACTGTTGCTAAATAAGCTATCCTGTGAAATTCTGTACTGTGCAGTGCATTGAACAGTACTACAATACGTCACTTCACGGTGTATGGCTTGCAGCTCCGTACAAAAAGCTAACAGAATAAGAAATCCACTTAAAATTACAAACCTTGTTTTGGAAGAATAAATGTCCAAAATGCTTCTGTGAACATGCTTTCTAAATTTAGGTCGTAAGCTGACCAAATAAAAAAATCCAACATTGAATGATGCATATACGAATGTAACACTACACTGTCAGACTAAGACTATCTGCATATGAAGCAAAATCTTCACCGAAATTTACCTGAGCTGAACCTGTTAACAATTTTGAATGGCAGGGCTCAACTATAAATGATCTTACCATGTCCTGACTGGTATTAAACTGTCTATAACAAATTGTGATGACATACCTTGTGGCAAAAAAAAACCTCGATACGGCTCGAAAGTGGTTAAAATAAAAATGTAGCGCAGTAGTAAACCGGCTAGGAAGAGAAACCTTCGACACTGCAATTCAAGGAAGAACAGCTGTGGTAAGCACACTATGCCTTACTATTAAGTAAATTTATTCCGTTTGGTGCATTGTGGGGACACACAATTCCAAAGCAACATTTGCATGAGGAGATGTTTGTAGAAACCGACTTACAAGCTGACTGAAAAGAGATTAGAATTCAAAACTTTATTGTAAACCTCATTCCATAGCAATTACACTCATCGTTTCTTACCAAAAAAAATTGACTCTGACACGAAATCAGTTAATAGAAGATATGAAGTGGTGCCTCTATAGTTCAGAGAGCATGCGATGCGAACAGATGATTTTACTTGATCTCTTTTCGACAGTCAGACTAACTGATCTGAACCAATAAAAGAGAAAAATGGTAAGTATCTGTCTTTCTCAAACTCAAGATAAATTACGAGCGAGTCTAATTGTCTAAAAATCTTCAGCGTTCTGAAATCATACTTCCAAAAAGCAACATTCTTCGGATTTACATCTCTGTGTTCTGCTAGTTGCCGGCCGTTGTGACCGAGCGGTTCTAGGCGCTTCAGTCTGGAACCGCGCGACCGCTGCGGTTGCAGGTTCGAATCCTTCCTCGGACATGGATGTGTGTGATGTTCTTAGGTTAGTTAGATTTAAGTAGTTCTAAGTTCTAGGGGACTGATGACCTCAGATGTTAAGTCCCATAGTGCTCAGAGCCATGTAAATCATTTTTGTGCTAGTTATTTTCAGACCTCTCAGCAGCGTAGCCAACACCCAACTAGCTCTCTTCTCACTAATTGCAAATGGCTATGACAATGAAACTGACAAAGAAAGATCCCATTGATTGTATTCATAACCTCTGTGGCGTAACCTATCGACTCTTGAAGACTTCTATGTCAAAAATACACAGTGAAAAATTACAAATGTAGCACATCCAATAAAAACAGAAGCCTCATCGCTTTCATTGAATACCGAAAAATAAGCTAATAGTCTTACAACATTAGAGCCCCTTTGTCACTGGGAACAGGGACTTTTGTCCAGCCTCGAGATGATAGGCTGACCTTCCAGTAATCCTTCTAATTGGGTTGTGGGCGGAGCCTACGATCCTGGACGATTTTCTTGTGACAGCAAACTGTAATTGTTTTCCACCCATCTCTTGAGAGTAAACTTTTGAATAGCTCTGGCGGAAAGAATCTCTTTACTGCGAGTAGTG
This sequence comes from Schistocerca piceifrons, assembly GCF_021461385.2. Taxonomy (NCBI): domain Eukaryota; kingdom Metazoa; phylum Arthropoda; class Insecta; order Orthoptera; family Acrididae; genus Schistocerca; species Schistocerca piceifrons. The sequence goes on from NC_060138.1 coordinate 427,494,990, forward strand.
TTTGCAGGATGCAAAACGGCCAACGGAAATGCCTGAATTCTGTTCCTGCTGTTCAGTGGCTGAAAGCGCAAAATTTTAAAATGAATTGCGTAGAGCTGTTAAAACTGCCAGTCCGCTGAGAGGCCTTTGATGTATAGGTGCCAAGTAGTGACCCCTCTGGTGGGGAGGCTTTTAAAAGTGTTCAGTATGTAGACTCAGGAGTGACGATGGTCAGTGAAGTGTTTCTTCCAGAACGGAAAGCTTAATGCCGTTTGCAAAATCATTCCTACAGCTGGCGTGCTTTTCTACATGTCACATCTCATTCTGTGGGTGAGTATTACGGCTCAGTGTGTGCGCAATCAGTTTGTAGGAATAGTTTTACTTCCGAACAGTGGAGCGTTCAGCCAGCTGAAGGTGGCAATTAATGAGATTGGTGAGGCCTTATTGAAGACGCTAAATTACATTTCTTTCCGTCTGGATTGAAAAGTTCCTACTTATGTTTTGCTTATGGTGGAAATTATCGGAGATAGTTGCTAGAAACCAGTTAGATGCTATATACGAGAGTAGTCTGAAAAGTTTCCGACCGGACGAAGAAATCAGGCTTTCTTTTCTTCGAATTATTTTTTTATATTTCAAAGCAATTTCCTTGTACGTCTACACATTTCTCGCGGTTACGGTTCGTATCTTTAACCCGTCAAAATAATTTCTGTGTAAAATAGTTGTTTACGAAGGTAACGACCTCTTCATTCGACGAAAATTTCTGTCCTCCAAGCTCAACTTTTATCCGAAGGAACAAAACAGATGTCGTTTGACCTTCGATACTGTGAGTAACGTGGATGGTCAAGCACCTGAAATCGCTATTCGTGGATTTTCGCCATGGAAATCGGTTAGGTATGAGACTGCGCAAAATGAACAGTCAAGGCACCCAGCATGCGGTCAGCTTTCTCCTCTCTAAATTTTCAGTCAATATGTGACAAACTTGTTTTTTAAATGTGCTCAAACCCTCTGCTGTCTCTCTCATCTTCATTCGACGGTTGTCTGGCACCATCCGGTGAACCTGAGCAGTGTTATCGTTAGTGGCTGCAGCTTTCGAACGTTCCGAACGATCGTCGTCACGGAAGCTGGTACGACCTCGTTTAAATTCAGCTTCAAAGAATTTCACAACGGTAAATGATGGTGCAATCTCCGTACACAGCGTCCAACTCGTCTTTAATTTGAGTAGTCGTACTGTTCTTCAAAAACCAAAATCTAATGACAGCTCGATAATCGGTTTTGTCCATTTTCCAAAAACACTCACACTGCCTCACTGAAACGACTGTCAAACAACAGCTGCGCGTCAAAAATGGCTGAAATTTATGTAGGTGTCTTGATACGCATGTTCAAACAATTTTCTCAACTTTTGTTGACAAGGCTTGCCATTTTCACGTGGAGATCGGAATTTTTTTAAACTACAATGGTATGAACTGTCTGCGGGTTTCCAGTCCAATTACCGGATCTCTGAATTTTTTAAATGTAATCACATAGTTCCGGGGCATTAAGGACTGGTTTTAGATCAGTGACGGGTTTAACCCTGTTTCGATGATCGAAGTCAGGTTAGTGATCCTTATTTAGAAGTGCAGGAGATGAATCCCTATCCTCTAAGAAACGTCTTAGAGTAAATCTATGTAGCACTAAGACCAGAAATTTGATTCGCGCATCGCTTATCGCTAGCAGTTAGGTGATTCTGCTAGCGGCTGGAAGTACAACTAGGAGCAGCGCCACGAAGTTCAAAGATCGAGCAGCAAGAAACATTAGAACATGTGAACATCTTAGTCGAATCGCCCTGTATACGTGGGGCGTTCAGTAAATAGTCCAACATATTTCTTTTTCTTGGGCAATTTCGCTTGAAAACAAAATTCAGAATTTGTTGTAGGACATCGTGAAAATTCGCGCTTTATGTCCCATAGTTTTATGAAATTCCCACAGGTGGCGGCACTAGATATAGCCTTCAAAGTATAGTCTGTAACGGAGGTGCGTTCGGAGCAGAGAGCTATCACTGAATTTCTTTTGGCGGAAAAGCAGAGCATCGCAAATATTCATAGACGCTTGCACAATGTCTACGGAGACCTGGCAGTGAACAAATAGCACGGTGAGTAGCTGGACGAGTCGTCTGTCATCATCTGGTGAAGGTCGCGCAAACCTGTACGACCTTCCACGTGCCGCCCGGACGCACGCAGCTGTGAAATTGAAGAAACGACTTCATCGTATTCAAAAATACAAACGAACTTCTCCTTCTCTATAGCAACACAAGGTGTCACACGCATCAGCGCACCCGAGAGGAGCTCACAAAACTTCATATCAGTAGAGTGGTACCAACTGCCATACTGGCCTTCCAGGTAAGGTGGCGTAAAGCCGTAGCATTGAGTGAAGATCTATCTTGAACAAAACGCACCTGCTTTCAACTTTACACATAACGTCGTTTCGGCTACTACCGTTATCATATACAAATATGGAAATCGTAAAACGTCGTCCAGTGCCAATCAATTAAAGTTGTGCCTGAGCTTGGCATCAACACACTTCACACTGAGCGATATTTTACAAGTTCTAAGTTTGGATCTGATAATGACAATAGCCGAAACAATGTCGTAAATACAGTAATTTATTGTGACCAAAAGCGGTTTTCATCACAAAACATCCCAGGCTCTTTCAGAGAACTTATTTGAATACACCGTAGGAATGAAGAAGGACGCACCACGAAGCCATTATCCGAATGGGACGAAAATCGGTAGATGTTATTTACATGTACAGACAAACAAACGATTAGTTTCAGAAATATTGTATGATTTATTTAGGAGGGTGAGCTTCACAAACAGCACGTCAATAACATGTTATTCCACCTCTGGCCCTTATGTAAGCAGTAATTCGGTTTGGCATTAAACGATAAAGTTGTTGGTTGTGCTCCTGAGAAAGCACCACATCTCAAATGCTTCGATTCTCTTCTGTTCCGGTTTTCCCACAGTCCATGTTTCACTACCAAACAATGCTGTACTCCAGACGTACATCCTCAGAAATTTCTTCCTCAAATTAAGGCCGGTATTTGATATTAGTAGACTTCTCTTGGCCAGATATGCCTTTTTTGCCATAGCGAGTCTGCTTTTGATGTCCTCCTTGCTCCGTCCGTTACTGGTTATTTTACTGCCTAGGTACCAGAATTCCTTAACTTCATTGACTTCGTGACCATCAATCCTGATGTTAAGTTTCTCGCTGTTCTCATTTCTACTACTTCTCATTACCTTCGTCTTTCTCCGATTTACTCTCAAACCATACTGTGTATTCATTAGACTGTTCATTCCGTTCAGGAGATCATTTAATTCTTCTTCACTCTCACACAGGATAACAATGTCATCAGCGAAACGTATCATTGATATCGTTTCACCTTGTATTTTAATTCCACTCCTGAACCTTTCTTTTATTTCCATCATTGCTTCCTCAATGTACAGATTGAAGAGTAGGGGCGAAAGGCTACAGCCTTGTCTTACACCCTTCTTAATACGAGCACTTCGTTCTTGATCGTCCACTCTTATTATTCCCTCTTGGTTGTTGTACATATTGTATATGACCCGTCTCTCCCTATAGCTTACCCCTACTTTTTTCAGAATCTCGAACAGCTTGCACATTTTATATTGTCGAACGCTTTTTCCAGGTCGACAAATCCTATGAAAGTGTCTTGATTTTTCTTTAGTCTTGCTTCCATTATTAGCCGTAACGTCAGAATTGCCTCTCTCGTCACTTTGCATTTCCTAAAGCGCATTCTCAGTTTTCTTTTCCATTCTTCTGTATATTATTCTTGTAAGCAGCTTCGATGCATGAACTGTTAAGCTGATTGTGCGATAATTCTCGCACTTGTCAGCTCTTGCCGTCTTCGGAATTGTGTGGATGATGCTTTTCCGAAAGTCAGATGGTATACCGCCAGACTCATATATTCTACACACCAACGTGAATAGTCGTTTTGTTGCCACTTCCCCCAATGATTTTAGAAATTCTGATGGAATGTTATCTATCCCTTTTGCCTTATTTGACCGTAAGTCCTCCAAAGCTCTTTTAAATTCCGATTCTAATACTGGATCCCCTATCTCTTCTAAATCGACTCCTGTTTCTTCTTCTATCACATCAGACAAATCTTCACCCTCATAGAGGCTTTCAATGTATTCTTTCCACCTATCTGCTCTCTCCTCTGCATTTAACTGTATACGTACTGTGTACTAGTATACGAACTGAAATGTTGGATGTTCTTACCTGTACGACAGATCCACAAATGCTGTCGAATCTTGGCGTAAGAAAATGAACTTCTCAATAAATCAAAAACATCGGAACGTATACTTCCTCATAAATAAACCGAAGAAGGAAACTCCGAACATTATATCTGAATGAAAAAGATTCCATTAGCTTGTCTCTTCAAAAAAGAACAAAAAGTTACACAGATCTTGACAAAAGGTTTAAAAGACGTTGCAAGAATATATAACGACTCGGGGATTTAAGAAGGTATTTAAGATCTCTAGCTCTTTTACCACCGTTGCTTTTAATGTCACCAAAGGTTGTTTTGACTTTCCTGTATGCTGAGTCTGTCCTTCCGACAATCATATCTTTTTCGATGTCTTCACATTTTTCCTGCAGCCATTTCGTCTTAGCTTCCCTGCACTTCCTATTTACTTCATTCCTCAGCGACTTGTATTTCTGTATTCCTGATTTTCCCGGAACATGTTTGTACTTCCTCCTTTCATCAATCAACTGAAGTACACTCCTGGAAATTGAAATAAGAACACCGTGAATTCATTGTCCCAGGAAGGGGAAACTTTATTGACACATTCCTGGGGTCAGATACATCACATGATCACACTGATAGAACCACAGGCACATAGACACAGGCAACAGAGCATGCACAATGTCGGCACTAGTACACTACCTTTCGCAGCAATGCAGGCTGCTATTCTCCCATGGAGACGATCGTAGAGATGCTGGATGTAGTCCTGCGGAACGGCTTGCCATGCCATTTCCACCTGGCGCCTCAGTTGGACCAGCGTTCGTGCTGGACCTGCAGACCGCGTGAGACGACGCTTCATCCAGTCCCAAACATGCTCAATGGGGGACAGATCCGGAGATCTTGCTGGCCAGGGTAGTTGACTTACACCTTCTAGAGCACGTTGGGTGGCACGGGATACATGCGGACGTGCATTGTCCTGTTGGAACAGCAAGTTCCCTTGCCGGTCTAGGAATGGTAGAACGATGGGTTCGATGACGGTTTGGATGTACCGTGCACTATTCAGTGTCCCCTCGACGATCACCAGTGGTGTACGGCAGGTGTAGGAGATCGCTCCCCACACCATGATGCCGGGTGTTGGCCCTGTGTGCCTCGGTCGTATGCAGTCCTGATTGTGGCGCTCACCTGCACGGCGCCAAACACGCATACGACCATCATTGGCACCAAGGCAGAAGCGACTCTCATCGCTGAAGACGACACGTCTCCATTCGTCCCTCCATTCACGCCTGTCGCGACACCACTGGAGGCGGGCTGCACGATGTTGGGGCGTGAGCGGAAGACGGCCTAACGGTGTGCGGGACCGTAGCCCAGCTTCATGGAGACGGTTGCGAATGGTCCTCGCCGATACCCCAGGAGCAACAGTGTCCCTAATTTGCTGGGAAGTGGCGGTTCGGTCCCCTACGGCACTGCGTAGGATCCTACGGTCTTGGCGTACATCCGTGCGTCGCTGCGGTCCGGTCCCAGGTCGACGGGCACGTGCACCTTCCGCCGACCACTGGCGACAACATCGATGTACTGTGGAGACCTCACGCCCCACGTGTTGAGCAATTCGGCGGTACGTCCACCCGGCCTCCCGCATGCCCACTATACGCCCTCGCTCAAAGTCCGTCAACTGCACATACGGTTCACGTCCACGCTGTCGCGGCATGCTACCAGTGTTAAAGACTGCTATGGAGCTCCGTATGCCACAGCAAACTGGCTGACACTGACGGCAGCGGTGCACAAATGCTGCGCAGCTAGCGCCATTCGACGGCCAACACCGCGGTTCCTGGTGTGTCCGCTGTGCCGTGCGTGTGATCATTGCTTGTACAGCCCTCTCGCACTGTCCGGAGCAAGTATGGTGGGTCTGACACACCGGTGTCAATGTGTTCTTTTTTCCATTTCCAGGAGTGTATTTCTTCTGTTACCCATGGTTTCTTAGCAGCTACCTTCTTTGTACCTATGTTTTCCTTCCCAACTTCTGTGATGGCCCTTTTTAGAGATGTCCATTCCTCTTCAACTGTACTGCCTACTGCGCTACGTCTTATTGCTGTATCTATGGCGTTACAGAACTTCAAACGTATCTCGTCATTCCTTAGTACTTCCGTATCCCACTTCTTTGCGTATTGATTCTTCCTGACTAATGTCTTGAACTTCAGCCTACTCTTCATCACTACTATATTGTGATCTGAGTCTATATCTGCTCCTGGGTACGCCTTACAATCCAGTATCTGATTTCGGAATCTCTGTCTGATCATGATGTAATCTAATTGAAATCTTCCCGTATCTCCCGGCCTTTTCCAAGTATACCTCCTCCTCTTGTGATTCTTGAACAGGGTATTCGCTATTACTAGCTGAAACTTGTTACAGAACTCAATTTGTCTTTCTGCTCTTTCATTCCTTGTCCCAAGCCCATATTCTCCTGTAACCTCTTCTTCTACTCCTTTCCCTACAACTGCATTCCAGTCGCCCATGACTATTAGATTTTCGTCCCCCTTTACATACTGCATTACCCTTTCAATATCCTCATACACTTTCTCTATCTGTTCATCTTCACCTTGCGACGTCGACATGTATACCTGAACTATCGTGTCGGTGTTGGTCTGCTGTTGATTCTGATTAGAACAACCCGGTCACTGAACTGTTCACTGTAACACACCCTCTGCCCTACCTTCCTATTCATAACGAATCCTACACCTGTTATACCATTTTCTGCTGCTGTTGATATTTCCCGATACTCATTTGACCAGAAATCCTTGTCTTCCTTCCACTTCACTTCACTGACCCCTACTATATCTAGATTAAGCCTTTGTATTTCCATTTTCAGATTTTCTAGTTTCCCTACCACGTTCAAGCTTCTGACATTCCACGCGCCGACTCGTAGAACGTTATCCTTTCGTTGATTATTCAATCTTTTTCTCGTGGTAACCTCCCCCTTGGCAGTCCCCTCCCGGAGATCCGAATGGGGAACTATTCCGGAATTTTTTGCCAATGGAGAGATCATCATGACACTTCTTCAATTACAGGCCACATGTCCTGTGGATACACGTTACGTGTCTTTAATGCAGTGGTTTCCATTGCCTTCTGCATCCTCATGTCGTTGATCATTGCTGATTCTTCCGCCTTTAGGGGCAATTTCCCACCCCTAGGACAAGAGAGTGCCCTGAACCTGTATCCGCTCCTCCGCCCTCTTTGACAAGGCCGTTGGCAGAATGAGGCTGACTTCTTATGCCGGAAGTCTTCGGCCGCAAATGCTGATTATTCATCAAACTTAAGGCAGTGGCGGGGATCGAATCCGGGACCGAAGACGTTTTGATTATGAATCAAAGATGCTACCCCTAGACCACGTGTACATTATATCATCAAATTCCCGAACTGGTTTGAGGGCCCTGCTCATAATTCCCCAAAAGTTTTTGGTTGAGGAGAGCTCCAGCGACCTTACTGGCCAAGGTAGGGTTTGATAAGCAGGAAAACAAGCAATAGAAGTTCTCGCCATGTGCCGGCGCGCATTATCTTACTGAAATGCAAGTCGAGCATGGTTCTCCCTGAAGGGCAACCAATGGGGTCGTGCTATGAAAAGAAGTGGCACCCCAGACCATCACTCATGGCTGTCGTGTCCTGTGGCGGACGACAGTCAGGTTGGTATACCTGCTCTGCCTGGGGCGTCCCCAAACAGTAATTTTATAAGCCATCTAGACGGTTTTCATCACTGAAATATCCATAACAATCTCAGACTTTTCAGGAAACTTACTTGACGGCCTGGAATCTCACTGAATGGAGTAGAATTGTCTTCATCTATGAGCCCCATTTCGAAATGAGCCAAAATGACCAGAAAAGACATATCTGGAGACGCCCCACACAGCACTAGGATACTAACCTGTCACCAACCATATGGCCCAATAACCAGGTGGGGTGTCATTTCTTTTCGTAGCAGGATCGCTTTGCTTTTTTCTTTTCCCGCGTCACCCTTATAACCCTTCCTGGCAAGCCATCCTGAACTTGCATTTCAGCAAGACAGTGCCCACTCACTCACAGCGAGAGCTTGTACTGCTTGTCTTCGTTCTTTCCAAACGATACAACCATGAATGAGAAGCCGAATAACTGCTCGCGTAAGGACCAGATGTGGACCAACGCATTACTGACTTGCTCAATTTGCGAAGCTTTTACTCATGAATAAATTATCCAATATTTCGGAAATTGTAATCACCTGTTTTGTACACGTACGTCAAATCTACCAATTTCCATCCCATTCAGAAAACTCCTACCAGGGGAGTCACTTTTTTTTCCCCTTGGAGTGTAAGCAAGATTTTTCACTTATCGTTCCAGTATGATGATACGGCTGAAGAAGAAAAGCAATATAACACGAAAAGATGGACATCTAATTGCCTAGCGATACTTCAGAGAGCAAGGAGAGGTAGATGACAGTAGCAACGCAAGCAGTGAAGGAACTTCCTGTGGACCTCTCCCTCTTCCTCAGCCACAAGCACCCACACGTGCCAAAGCACATCCGACGCCTGCGTGGCAGCAGCAGCCGAGTCGGCGCTGGGCTCACGTGCGACCCAGTTTCCGCAATCGCCGCGGACCCTCGGAAACTCGATCTCACGCGTGGGGCTCAGGGCGCAGCGACGAAACGCGGCAGCGACGTGACAGCCGCCCCGGACGGGGGTTTCGGCCGTGGGCGGCGCTCGCAGCCGCGCTGCCCGCCTCGCCGCGCTGCTGCTGCTGCTTCTGCCGCCCGCTCCCGTCTTTGCATCTGCATAAAGCACTGTACTCGTTTAATATCACATTTATCTTGCCTAGGTTCCGTCTTACGTCGTATTAGACACCTCAAAAAGTTTGATGTACACATAGTAAATTTACAGTACGGCGACTGTGACGCACCGGTTGTACAAATGTGCGACATTTAATTTAAAAAGACATCTCTTACGAAGATAAGTTCCTGTTGTACGAGTTCTTGACAATATTATGCCCTTGGAAATAGTCGAAAATAGACAAGCATTAGCGCCGGACGAAGTGGCCGAGCAGTTCTAGGCGCTACAGTCAGGAACCACGCGACGGCTACGGTCGCCGGATCGAATCCTGCATCGGGCATGGATATGTGTGATGTCCTTAGGTTAGTTAGGTTAAAGTAGTTGTAAGTTCTAGGGGACTGATGACCTCAGAAGTTAAGTTCCATAGTGCTCAGAGCCATTAGAACCACTTTTTTTTTTTTTTTTTTTTTTTTTTTTTTTTTTTTTTTTTTTTACAAGCATTATGCTCTTAACAACAGGAGGATGGAATTATGTCTTACAGAACTACTTTGTTTCAAATTAGATAAATCATATATTCGGACAAGTGGTGAGTCATAATCTCCGTACTTGACATCTTGCCTCATTTTGTATTGTTTTCGCCTTACTGGGCTTTCTTCCTTCTTGTTTATTACGTCTGAATATTTGTGACGCCGTCGGGCTCACTTCACATACGGGGTGTTCCGAAACTATTAGTTCAAATTAATACAGTAGGTAGAGAACATTAAAACAAATACATTACAATGTGGCACCTGACGCAATTTATGATTCCAGGGAATATTTACACAAAAGGAAAGCGTGCTAATTAGAGCAGTAGCATTCTCATGTAGACTGAGAGTCAATCGAAGAAAGGCGAAAGCTGTAAGTAGGCTGTTTAGGTTTTTTTATTGGTAACGCCACCTCTGTATAAAAATCACTGGCTGTGCTGTGTGCAGTCTGTGTCTAGTTTGCATTGTTGTCTGCCATTGTAGTGTTGGGCAGCGGCAGCTGGATGTGAACAGCGCGTAGCGTTGCGCAGTTGGAGGTGAGCCGCCAGCAGTGGTGGATGTGGGGAGAGAGATGGCGGAGTTTTGAAATTTGTCATGAACTGCTATATTTATATATGATGATATCAAGGTAAATACATTGTTTGTTCTCTATTAAAATCTTTCATTTGCTAACTATCCCTATCAGTAGTTAGTGCCTTCAGTAGTTTGAATCTTTTATTTAGCTGGCAGTAGTGGCGCTCACTGTATTGCAGTAGCTTGAGTAGCGAAGATTTATGTGAGGTAAGTGATTTGTGAAAGGTATAGTTTAATGTTAGTCAGGGCCCATTCTTTTGTAGGGATTATTGAAAGTCAGATTGCGTTGCGCTAACAAAATATTGTGTGTCAGTTTAAGCACAGTCATGTATAAATTGTTCAAAGGGGACGTTACATATGTCGACCCTTAGCCGAGGATACCTCACTGGAATCTTCTGATTTTCTCTTGTAATTTGTGTAATTAGTGTAGCTATTGTTTATTACTATCGTGTAATTGTAGAGAAAATTTCCTTTGTAGTTGCAGTCTTTCATTGTTGTACAGTAAAACAGTTGTGGCATGCATGTAGATTTGCACCAAGTATTTCGCAGCTGCGCTGGCAATTAAGTAGACATTATTTCCATTGCTATGTTATTTTATTTTGCTCTTCAAATTGCGCTTTTCTGTGTTATCGTGTGAAATACTGTGACAATAATGGCGTGTGAAAAACGTAATACTAGGCTCCAAAGTAAACTGAGAAATGACAGTGAAAATGAAAGCAGTGTGTTAGCGCCACCGAGTAATGAATTAACTGATGTTCAAAGTAGTAATTTGCTAATTGTGCATAGGGAAATGGAGCGGGCGGCAAACAATGGTGTAGACAGTGAAACAGGTAGTGAACAGGGAAGAGTTATCGATCGATTGGTCGACAACAGCTCGCCTCAGGAATCGGGAATGACAGAACACAATATTGCAAATACTGCAGACTCAGTCAAGACACATTTTCCACTTGTCAAAATGTGAATGTTGCCGGTGCAACTTCACTGCCGAAAAGCACTGAGGAACATGTTTCAGACACCAGTGCGTTGTTATTACAATTAATGCAACAAATGGGACAAAAGCTTGAAAAGTTAGACACAATGGAACAAAATCAGAGACAAACACAGCAACAGTTAGACACACTGGAACAAAATCAGAGACAAACACAGCAACAGCTTCAAAAGTTAGACTCATTGGAACAAACTCTTGAACAAACGCGTGAAGATTTAACTACTGAGTTACATAACATTGAATCGAAATGTCAAAAAGTCTGTAATGACGTAAAAACTCAAATTTGTGAGGATTTTCAACCTATTTTTTCGCGGCATGAAAATGCATTACAGAATCACGAAGCAGCCATAAAAGAACTGCAAATTGTTGTTCATGAAAATCATGAGACCTTGCAAGCTAAATTTGACTCAGTTGCATCTACCGATTCAGTTACACAACTTGCAAAAACTCAGGAAAACTTTAAGGACACAGTAGATACTCTGAAACTTGGTTCAGAAAAACACACTGAGGAAATAAGCACACTATCGGAGAAAGTAGCCGAACTTTTGGATCAGTTCACTAATTTATCTATGAAGGTAGATGATAATCTGATTGACGCAAGACCGGTAGTCTTTAATGACACAGAAGAGTACGAACAAATTAGGAAATTCAAACAAAATCAGAATCAAATTAATACACAACACCAAAGAGAAATCCGGGAAGTACAAGATCAGCTGACACAGGTAATACAAGAATTACGTATTTCAGAGGCCACTCGCGCTCCAATATGGGAAGAGGGACTTAGAAATACGGAACAACCACAAAATAATAACACAGGACACTTCGGAAATTATGAAAGAAATTGGCAATGTGCACCGAATTTTGAGATTGAACCGCCGACACGACGTAACAATTACCGACATGCGACTCGCCGACACGATGATTTTGACTATAAGCTGTTCATTACTACACGTAAATTCAAAACGTTTAAGAATTCTGGCAACGACATTCATCCACAAGCATGGCTCCATCAATTCTCTCATTGTTTTCCTCCCAACTGGTCACTGGAGCACAGATTAGAATTTATGTGTGGCTACGTGGAGAATGAACCAGCTGTAAGAATGCGATCGGTCATTCACGATTGCCACAGTGAAGGAGAGTTTTACCATGCGTTCCTCTCAGCATATTGGTCAGAAGCTACACAAGACCGAGTAAAACATAGCATCATGATGATGAAACACTTTGAACAATCTGAATTTTCCAGTCTTGTCAAATATTTTGAAGACATGTTGCACAAGAATCAGTACCTGACAAACCCATACAGTCCCTCAGAACTCATCCGCATTTGCTTAATCAAATTGCCTGAACATTTACGACATATTATTTTGGCAGGACGTTGCAAAGACGACATTGAAGCTTTTCAGGGACTCATACAAGAATTAGAAATTGACACAGACAGTCGCCGGATGCGAAAACAGGAAAACAATCACTACAGGTCACATACGTCACAATTCCGTGATGACAGAAACAATAACTGGACACGAAAAGGCTATTCTTACAACGCAAATCGTGACCAAAACAGACCACACCCATATGACAACCGCTGGCAGAGTAATAATAGCTACAGAGAAAGATCGCATTTCTGTAGTAATGACTATCACAGAGACAATCAGAGAAACAGACAATATGGGAACCAAAACAATTATTATCAAGGGAGGCAGAATAACTTCAGACGCCACAGTTCGGCGCACAGTTTCGATTCAGGGAGAAACTCTCCACCACGTGACGGACAAGGAAGAAACTACGGAATCTACCGACATGACGAAAGACGATATATTCGTAACGACAGACCTGAATTGCATCAGAACTGGCGGGATTCAAACAGAGCAGGGCACTTTCGACAACGTGAATTTGTAGAAGTTAGGTCTCCTAATCCCAATAACAACGCGCTCCAACAAAGAGACAGACAATGACTCGCGCCGCAGGCACCCACGTGCGCCGGCTGGCTCAGAAAAAAATAACATAGACGCTAACCTTGAGAAAAACTCCAGTATTCTTTACCGACGTATACCGCATGACAATTGCATTCAAGTTCAAACTCTGAGTACTATGAAGAGTAAAGGTTTACACCAGATTTCACATGTAAAACCGTTTATTGAAAGATAATCTGCTTTTTAACTTTGTCTTTGCCATATAACTTTTCACTTCACATTTCTAGTATGCTTTGTCAGACTTAAGAAACTGTTAATATGCAACAATGTTTGAAGTTAAATATCCAGTTTAGAACCTAGGGAACATTTTTAAACAGAAATTACGATTGCATTGTTATAGTGAACAGACAACACAGTGTTGTATTTGTACATTCTTGCATGTTAGTTGCACAATTACGTAACGACTATAAGGCTCACATACTTAGAACATATACTGGCACTGCTAATGAGATTTTCATGCAACATTTTGGTTTACTTGAAAATACATTTGGGATTTAAAGTACTTTCTGTGAGATTGAAGATGACTTAGTATTTTGTTTGTTTGACAGCTACACGGTTATATTACGACACTACTAATGTGTGACATAATTTACATTGTTGCTTTTGCGGTGTATCTGCTTTATATCTGCACAGTTTTTCTGAATTCTTCTGGAAAGCAAAACATGTTTTATTAGTAACTTTTGTGGTATAGCTACAAGGAGACAGCCTTTTCCATAGCACAACAATACATTACAGCACAGTACTTTCATCATCACAACAATAAGCGTAATAACTAAGATATCTCTACGCAAAGCATTTCACTTTTGTTTATCATGAGGTAAGTACATTGGCTTCTGCAGAACTTAGCTTTCAGAGGAAAATAACTACGACACTTCCACAGAGATTATCTTACAACAAGATGCACATTTAGCGCTACAGGACACGCATTTCAGTGATTAATTTTGTACTTAAAACATTTATTTTTAAAGATATTTGAAGTACAATGATACGAAGTTTTTCCGTGATACATCTGTAACACCTGAGGGTATAATTACATTAATCCTCAGGGGGGTACACGCTTACTTTGTGTACCATGTGTGTGGCAACCACAAGGAACCCTAGCTAATATGGTATTTGCTTATACAACTTTACACATCGGTACCATATTTCTCCAACACATAATTACACAGCTATCTGATCATTTAACTGAGACAGACAAACGTTTTTACTACATCAGTGACAGATGTTTACGTAATTACACAGTTGGATAACTTCACACTTACGAAATTGTATTTTGTCTGTACTTTGAGAAATGCTCACATTTTTCGGAACCATTGTGATACTATGAGAGCTTTGAATGATGAATTTGGTATGAGATCATGATTTTTAAAGTATGTTTGAGGTAGATGACATTATTGAAATGAGCAGAGAATATTTTTTATGGTTTGAAATTATTGCAGAAAGCTACGACCTTTTTGAAATTTGACTGAGGTGTTATGATGTTATTTTTATGACGACGATGTGTATTATGCTGTTGAGGTATGTTTATGTCAATAAGATGATTCTACCATATATGAGGAATGTGATTACGTGTTTATATGTATATGAATAATGAATAGAAGTTAGGGACTCTTGACTTGTGAAACAGGATGTTGGAAACCAAGAATCGTACTTTAAGAGTTATGAAATGTGTGTAAATGCAGGAAATGCAGGAATGTATCACAATGCTGACGAATAATTTATTTGGACACTTATATTTATAGGATTTTCTTTCTACAGATTTGCAACACTAATTCTTGACCTGTGAAATATTTTTTATGTGAGACTGTCACTGTAGCGGAAACTGCTGTCGTAAATATTTCCGTAAGAAAGTTAAGTGACCACCTGCACGTAATGCGTCATGGGCACCCAGCTGTGTCAGACGCCGGGAGAACAAGTCATTAGTGAGTGCCTCATCAGAAGCACAGGTAGAAAAAAAGAAAGGGGAGGCCATTGTCCTCGCTATTGACATTTCCTTGTTGAAAGCATACTGTGGAGCTCGTAATTTATGATATTTACTGAAATGCCTAATGAAATGACGGGAAATATTCTTACATCTGCAAACCTGATAATGACAAGTGTCTTTCTACGAGAGTTGAGAGAATTTCTACTAACTTATGAAATGTCACATGACTATTGAATGATATTTTTATGCTTTGGTTTGCGTAATTGCTTATTTCATTTGATACCTGTTTTTCAGCTGTGTTACAGCATTAGTTTTATAAAATAAATTTAGATGCATTTGCTAATGTGAACACTTTCTGTCAACAGATCTATTAAATGATAATTTTGTAATCCACATTCTTTAAAAAAAGGAGCACTTGGAAAGGAAAGAACAATAAGAAGGGACTAGTAACAGTAAGTGGACACATAATTTTCTTTTCAAGTACATGGTAATATTTTTTTTACAATAAGTTGTTGTAGTGCACCACTTTAATTACTTAGACAATAAGATGTGATTATACATTTCCCTTATCTGCATTGTTATCTTTAGTGTACTATTTTTTCTGCTTGAGCTATGTCATGTTTAGATATAAGCTGCTGTTTGCCAGGCATAGTGCTACTGAACTTTAATTTGTGTTACTCTGCTAAGCCAGATTTATTTTTTTGTTTGCTGCGCATTGCCTCATATTAGTTGTAATGTTGAATTGCTTGGTAATTTAGATTTACTGTAGCTTGCTTTGCGATTTTCCATTTTTTTTTCATCGCTGTTTATATTAATTGTTTTATGTGCTGCTGCATTGCCTCGTCCCTTAGTTTAGCATCTGAGCTCAGTAGATTTAAGTTAGCTTAAGAGAGGTAGACTATATAAGAAACTGACTATGGAGAGTAGGTAATGAATGCGTTGCGAAGTTATATAAAAAAGATTTGGGCCAAAATGAGTATTGTACACTGAGAAATAATTGTATTGAAAGAAATATGAATAGAATACAGAAAGCAGGTATAGATAGGACTTTTTGGGAATAATGATGAATGAAGGGAGATCTCCAAGAAGTAAAGAAAGTTTTGTTTGCAAAATACTGCAGTGAAACAAACCCTGTCCTTTCCCTTTTGTGTTATCCCACTATATGTTTGTGTATCCTTGTGTATTTGTTTTCTTCCTGTCTCTGCGTATTGTTTCATAGAACTTTTTTCTCTTCTAATACTAAGTTACATTCACTATGATGAGGAATACTGTTATCCTCAAATACAATTGGCATTAATAATGTGTTATTTACTTTGTAAAGATGTTTAGACATTATTTATTCTGTTTTGTGTTAATGCTCATGTGTGAACTTGTTGTTTCAAAAGTTATTGTGATCTTTTATTTATGTATGTACTCATGTCATAATTCCACTGATGTATATGTTAGTTCGATTCTTTTGTAAAGCCTATACTACAAATGTTATCTGTATTGTTATGTTTTTAATGATGTATTTTGTACCTTTGTTATTGTATTCTTATGTTATAAAATTGTAATTGTCGCCAGTTCATGATATTATTAACTTGTTAGTTACATTTCACTGCACACGTTTCTGTTGGTCATAGTATATGGACAATATGTGAGAAGTAGGGACTGTTAGTGTTTGCACGTGTGTTAATAATTCAGCAATGGACTGGATAACAGCATTGCTGGTTCTAAGGACAATTCCAAAAACTTTGTGAGTGCACAAGTGGTGGTTATGGACTTGCTATATTATCTGCAAGACTCTTCAATGGTGATTCTGCACCTGCACAGTCACAACAGATGGCTGTTGGCTATCTCTACAAGGACTACAGTGGGTCTACATGTTTGATGATCCATCAATACCATTATTTCTACAAGGACTGCAGTGCGTCTGCACCTCTGGTGGCCCACCAATACCGTAATCTCTACCAGGACTACAGTGGGTCTGCTCTGTGATGACCTACCCACCAATATTCTTCAAAACTTTGACTGACTCTGCTGTGGGTTTGCTCTGTTGTGGCGCATTATCTGTCAGCATGTCAAGAGTCAGCACTGTCTTTCCGTTGGAAGGACAACGCTACTTCTTCAAGACTGCATGGAAATCCACTACTTCCGTGTGCATTTTCTTCTACTGCTCAGACTTTGAGGAAAACACTACTATTTTACCTTGATGAACGATCAGGACTGTCTTTATGGACTGTGAGAAAATTTGAGCTTTTGACCAACATTGTATCAATAAGTGTGTGCATTTGAGTTCTTTGTTATTGTAATTACGAAAAATTTTTTCCAAATCTGTATTGGCCACTGCCCAAACCAATTTGTAAAATTTTTTGTGGGGAGCATGGGGGCTATGTAAGTAGGCTGTTTAGGTTTTTTTATTGGTAACGCCACCTCTGTATAAAAATCACTGGCTGTGCTGTGTGCAGTCTGTGTCTAGTTTGCATTGTTGTCTGCCATTGTAGTGTTGGGCAGCGGCAGCTGGATGTGAACAGCGCGTAGCGTTGTGCAGTTGGAGGTGAGCTGCCAGCAGTGGTGGATGTGGGGAGAGAGATGGCGGAGTTTTGAAATTTGTCATGAACTGCTATATTTATATATGATGATATCAAGGTAAATACATTGTTTGTTCTCTATTAAAATCTTTCATTTGCTAACTATCCCTATCAGTAGTTAGTGCCTTCAGTAGTTTGAATCTTTTATTTAGCTGGCAGTAGTGGCGCTCACTGTATTGCAGTAGCTTGAGTAGCGAAGATTTTTGTGAGGTAAGTGATTTGTGAAAGGTATAGTTTAATGTTAGTCAGGGCCCATTCTTTTGTAGGGATTATTGAAAGCCAGATTGCGTTGCGCTAACAAAATATTGTGTGTCGGTTTAAGCACAGTCATGTATAAATTGTTCAAAGGGGACGTTACAAAGCAAAGGGAAGTAGCAAAAATGAGAACAGCGAGAAACTTAAAATCAGGATTGATGGTCACAAAATAGATAAATTTAAGGCAGGAAAGTAAGCCAACGGCCTTCCGTCAGTGGCAACACCGGTTCCCGTTAGATCACCGAAGTTAAGCGCTGTCCGGCTGGGCTAGCACTTGGATGGGTAACCATCCCATCCACCCAGCCCTTGTGAGGCAAACTGAGGAGCAACTTGACCGAAAAGCGGCGGCTCCGGTCTCCTCAACTGACATACGGCCGGGAGAGATGTGTGCTGACCACATGCTCCTCCATATCCGCATTCCATGACGTCTTTGGGCTCAGCATGACAAGGCGGCCGGTCGGTACTGTTGGGCCTTCATGGCTTGTAAGGGCGGAGTTTAGATTTAGGGAGCAAAATAACCATGGACTGATGACGCAAGGAAGACGTCAAAAGCTGACTAGCACTGGCAAAAGGACATTCCTGGTCAAGAGAAGTCTACTAGTATCAAACATAGTCCTTAATTTGAGGAAGATATTTCTGAGAAGGTACATTTGGAGCACAGCACTGCATGGTAGTGAAACATGGACTGTGAGAAAACTGGAAAAGAAGAGATTCAAAGCATTTGAGCTATGGTGCTACAGACGAATGTTGATGAACTGATAAGAAAATGAATGAGGAGGTTTTGCGCAAAATCTTAGGGGAAAGAAATATGTGGAAAACACTGACAAGGAGAAGCTACAAGATGATAGGACACCTGCTAAGACATCAAGGAATGACTTCCATGTACTAGAGGAGGAGCAGATTAGTGTTTAACGTCTTGTCGACAACGAGGTCACTAGAGACAGAGCACAAACTCGGCTTAGGGAAGAATGGGGAGAGAGAGAGCGGCCGTGCCCTTTCGAAGATACCTCCCCGGCATTTCCTTAAGCGATTTAGGGAAATTGCCGAAATCCGAAATCTAGATGGTCGGTCGCGGGTTTGAACCGTCGCCCTCCCAAATGCGAATCCAGTGTACTAATCACTGGTCCATGGTACTAGTGGGAGCTGCAAAGGATTGCTATACATCCAGCAAGTACCTGAGTACGTAAGCTGCAAGTGGTACTCTGAGATGAAGAGCTTGGCACAAGAGAGGAATTCGCGGTGGGCCACATCAAGTCAGTCAGAACACTCATCATCATCATCATCATCATCATCATCATTTAAGACTGATTATGCCTTTCAGCGTTCAGTCTGGAGCATAGTCCCCCTTATAAAATTCCTCCATGATCCCCTATTCAGTGCTAACATTGGTGCCTCTTCTGATGTCAAGCCTACTACTTCAAAATCATTCTTAACCGAATCCAGGTACCTTCTCCTTGGTCAACCCCGACTCCTCCTACCCTCTACTGCTGAACCCATAAGTCTCTTGGGTAACCTTGCTTCTCCCATGCGTGTAAAATGACCCCACCATCTAAGCCTGTTCGCGATGACTGCTACATCTATATTCATTCCCAGTTTTTCTTTGATTTCCTCATTGTGGACACCCTCCTGCCATTGTTCCCAGCTACTAGTACCTGCAATCATCCTAGATACTTTCATATCCATAACCTCAAGCTTATTGATAAGGTAACCTGAATCCACCCAGCTTTCGCTCCCATACAACAAAGTTGGTCGAAAGATTGAACGGTGCACAGATAACTTAGTCTTGGTACTGACAGAAGAGAGTAGATCGTAGCTGAGCGCTCACTGCATTAGCTTTGCTACACCTCGCTTCCACTTCTTTCACTATGTTGCCATCCTGTGAGAATATGCATCCTAAGTACATGAAACCGTCCACCTGTTCTAACTTTGTTCCTCCTGTTTGACACCCAATCCGTTTATATCTCTTTCCCACTGACATTACTTTCGTTTTGGAGATGCTAATCTTCATACCATAGACCTTACATTTCTGATCTAGCTCTGAAATATTACTTTGCCAGCCAGTCTATTGTTTTCAACATATGATCCATAAATAATATGAACAACAGTGGAGACAGGTTGCAGCCTTGTCTTACCACTGAAACTACTCTGAACCATGAACTCAATTTACCGTCAACTCTAACAGCTGCCTGACTATCTATGTAAAGACCTCTAATTGCTTGAGAAAGTTTGCCTCCTATTCCATAATCTCGTAGCACAGACAATAACTTCCTCCCAGGAACCCGGTCATATGCCTTTTCTAGATCTATAAAGCATAGATACAATTCCCTGTTCCACTCGTAACACTTCTCCATTATTTGCCGTAAGCTAAAGATCTGGTCCTGACAACCTCTAAGAGGCCTAAACCCACACTGATTTTCATCCAGTTTGTCCTCAACTAATACTCGCACTTTCCTTACAACAATACCTGAAAAGATTTTACCCACAACGCTGATTAAAGAGATACCTCTGTAGTTGTTACAATCTTTTCTGTTTCCATGTTTAAAGATTGGTGTGATTACTGCTTTCGTCCAGTCTGATGGAACCTGTCCCGACTCCCACGCCATTTCAATTATCCTGTGTAGCCATATAAGACCTGACATTCCACTGTATTTGATGAGTTCCGACTTAATTTCATCCACCCTAGCCGCTTTTTGCACTGCAGTCTATTGACCATTTTCTCCACTTCCTCAAATGTGATCCTATTTCCTTCATCATTCCTATCCCATTGTACATCGAAATATGAAACATTACTGATCGTATTTTCACCTACATTGAGCAACTCTTCAAAATATTCCCTCCATCTGCCCAAGGCATCAACAGGATTCACCAGCAGTTTTCCTGACCTGTCCAAAATACTTGTCATTTCCTTCTTACCTCCCTTTCGAAGACTGCTAATTACACTCCAGAATGGTTTTCCAGCAGCTTGACCCAAAGTCTCCAACCTGTTTCCAAGAATACTGATGACACAAAAACAAGGAACTCACAGAACCTGCTCGAATTTTTGATCAGGCAGTACCCTGTCTGGCCACTGACTGTCGTGTCCGTTCGCATGGTCCGCAGTGGTACCAGCAGTGACAGCAATTTTAGGAGCAAGGTATTCTTCTGTTTCCACAACGGTTTCTTATACCAGCTGCTTCATCAGACCTCAGAGTAGAAATACGAACATGTGAGGTCAATTTAACTTGCTGGCCAGGCCAGAGGACCGCCTCAGCCTATCCTCCAATTTCCAAAGGCGGCTCTCAGATGATTCACACAGCATGGTGACTCACAGCTGTGACGAAATGGGCTGGTGCCCCATTGTACTAGACGTACACCCGTTGCCTAACATTCAGTGTTAGATTCTTCCACAGTTATCGTAACTCATATTCCACAAAGATCCGATATATCTGTCCATTGAAGCAGAATGGAACAATGTATTGTCCAGTCAACCTATAACGAATGGTGCTGGCCCACACATTAACATCGAATCACTGTTGATGAGCGTGAAGTCGAGTAGCTCGTGGATTCACATGTGTTCAAACGTGCAAACTGTGAATATTGCAACAGACTTCACTAGTAAGCAAAGTCTTGTCGGTATACAGGACCTTGGTGTACAGGACTTCAGCCGGAAATAAGGGTTACAGGCCAGTCTGTTGTAAAATCCATTGTACAAACTTCATGCATTGGAGAAAATCTTCAGGTGCTACTTCTGCCACACGCTAAAGATGAAAAGGATGAAGCTTAAGGTCGTCCCACATATTGCACACAAGGCTATGTTTGCTGAGGATGTATGCAGTACATTGCATACTTGTAGATGGAGTCTTCAACAAGTCAACGAATCTCGTCTTCCATTTCAAGAGCTCGCACTATTCGATTCCCACCTGTAGAATGCATACGTGCAGAGGAAGTGCCTGTTTCATGTAGGAGACGATGCAGACTTCCGGATGTTTGGTGTTCTGGAACGCATCGGTTGGCAAAGTGCTGACGATACACTCTCACTGCAGCTCCTCCTTTTCCATTCGCAGACCCATATTCTGGAACGTATCACCCATTCCAGTATACGTAAACCGCTGCATGATCACTGTTGTTGTGACAAGGCGGCAGTGACTGTGACTGAATCGTTGTGTTTCCGAGAAAACTTCAGAACCAACCACCTCTACACATAGTTTTGAATTCAGTACACATTCCCAGTCAGCAACAGCTTATGTGAGCACCACCAACAAAATGTCCCCTGCCACTACAAATTGACTTCAGAGACCATATGTCCCTTATCGAAATACAGTTGTTTTAATGTTCTCTACTTTCTGTATTAACCCTCGAGCGGGCACGCAAATTTTTGTAACACGAGCGGGCGTGCGGTACATTTTCTACACATTTAAAGAACAACTGTCTTCATGTACCATGGTAAACTTTAATGAGGAGAATCGCAGTTTAATCTTAATTTAATTAAACAACAATAAAATAAACTTCAATTATATGAGCTAAATGACAGTTAAATTAAAAAATAATTGCATAAACTTTCATTATATCACTCTGATTCCATGTACAAGTCTTATCCTTCAGTAATGACACTCGAGGCATTAAACTGCCCAGTGGCATCAGATCACAGCCATCCGTTTATTAGATTCCTAATTATCTCGCATACAACCGCCTCAGCCGTGCAGGATTAGCCGAGCGCTCGAAGGCGCTGAAGTCATCGACTGTGCGGCTGGTCCCGGCGGAGGTTCGAGCCCTCCCTCGGGCATGGGTGTGTGTCTTTGTCCTTAGGATACTTTAGGTTAAGTAGTGTGTAAGCATAGGGACTGATGACCTTAACAGCTAAGTCCCATAATATTTCACGCACATATTTTTGAACAACCGCCTCATTGTGGAGTTGTGACGCTAGCTCGGAATATGGTCATTTTCTTGCAAGGGTCGTACATTTTTTCTCACCTAGCATGCAATTTATTTGCAGTGCTGCTCATTTGGACGTACGGCAGCACAACTTAGAACTAGGTTAGCTGAACCAGTAATGAAGGAATACATATCGGCTCGCAGTTTAAAGCAACAATGATGTGATACAAGACAATGTTGTTTGTGGTTGGCCCGTTTTATACAAAAGAGCGCCCGCTTGAAGGTTAATTGGAACCATCGGATTCAGAACATGTACACAAGCAGCTGTTTCCGCAGCTACATTCGCTTATGTTGTATAATGATGAGTTGGAGAGTAAACAGTTGTACGAGAAATAACATGAGCTGCCCTCACGTGTACGGCCGTTCAGGTACGCATATCTCATGACTAGGTCCACCCCCCGTGTCCCCCCGAACACAGCAGCATGTCCTGCATGTATGCAGACTGCTGTGTGCCGAGGGGTGTGGGTAGCAGTGGACATCTATACTGCTGATCCGCTATTTCACCCCGTTGGGCATCTGTTCCTTTTTTTCCCCCAAAGTGTCCTATGTACTTCCTTATGGTTCAAACTATATCCACATCAAATTTCATTGAAATCTGTTCAGTGGTTTAGTAGTGAAAACATAACAGTGATTTTCGCATTCATAATATTAGTGATTATAACGACCTGAACTGTGTCTCGTCGCTGCTGTATGTACCTACCACGAAATCGTCCTTCAGCTTAAATGGATTTTACCAGTACTACATTACAACCTATTCAAGTAAGAGTTCTTCTTCGTTTACTGTCTGTAACATGTTTTTCTCCTTTTCTGTACGTACAGCCCAGTAACAGTTCACAGTCTGTATGAGAATATTCGGATGTACTCCCATGAACGTTGCAGATACAGGAATACCATATTTGAGGATAGCCGTTTACGCGGGATCATTTAATAGATAACTGAATAAATTATTTTCTTGGTTATCGATCGTTTCAAATGTGTGTGAAATCTTATGGGACTTAACTGCTAAGGTCATCAGTCCGTAAGCTTACAC
Organism: Schistocerca piceifrons; assembly: GCF_021461385.2. Lineage (NCBI taxonomy): Eukaryota > Metazoa > Arthropoda > Insecta > Orthoptera > Acrididae > Schistocerca > Schistocerca piceifrons. The sequence continues at coordinate 427,518,741 of NC_060138.1, forward strand.
ACTATTTAACCCAAATTATCCTAAGGACAAACACACAGACTCATGCCCGAGGGAGGACTCGAAGCTCCGCCGGTACCAGCCGCACAGTCCATGACTGCAGCGCTCGGCTAATCCCACGCGGCATCGCTCGTTCCGACTGACTGCAGTGCACTGCAATTTGTCTTTTCACTTGTGCTTTTACTCGTAAAATGACGAGGTTTCCATCTGTCAAAATATCTGCTTTTATGGTGAAGTTATCTGACTGCCTTCCCCTACATTATGTGAAAGTTCGATGCGATGAAAGAATCTGAAGCGTCATAGATATGTAAAGATTTGCAGAATTGGTCTGTCATGGACATCTGCATGAAACCATTCATCGCAGTGTTGACTACGACACTCACTCTCGTCTTCCATTTTTAATCAGTTTCGTCACCTCTTGGAGTGTTTGCAACGTGCTGTAAGAAGTGCCGAGTGCTGCCGGTTGAGTATCGCGTGGTTCGCAGCTACGGCGCCGTGCGCTGCTGCTGCTGCTGCTGCGGCCGCTGCCACGCGGCGCCAGACAGGCAGCGCTGCGCGAGCCGAGGTGGCGCCTGACGGCGGCTCATTAAAGCGGCCGGCGCTGGCCGCTGCAGTCGAGGGCCGAGTCAACACGGCGGGGCGCGCGCTTTTAAATCCCTAATTGCAATATGGAGCCGGCGGCCGGGGGAGAATGCCAGCTCGGAGAGGGCAAGCCTCGCCCCGCCCAGCAGCGGTGGACAGCTGGCTGGCCTCTGGGGGCGGTCTGGAGCAGCGAGGCTGGCGCCGGGACGTAGGGGGCTCAGTACAGAGCGTTATCTGTGTATAGGCTCTTGTCTGTATGGGCAGCTAGGGGAACTGTCCATATCCAACTGACTCCTAAGGGACGTAAATCCACAGTGATTACAGACACTTGCAAGTCAGATGATTAAATGCCCTTTGCGTTCCAATTTATCCATACTGAGGAGATCGTCCAGCATGTAGAACATATCAGAACAACACAATAAACATTTACAATGAAAAACAAAAACGAGTGTGCTAGTGTACCTTCCACAGATCCCAAGTCGAATGATCGTCATAGATGTGGGATGAATCAAAATTTAAACACATTTTCATGTATGATGTAATAAACACTGAACTGGAGAATCATTTTCTTCACTTATTAACAGCGATCATATTATTGCGCCGAATTTGTACAGAAGTCATATTGTACTAATATTCGCATTATTTTATGTTATTACTAACAAAAACACAACTCTGGAGTAGAAAAAATCGGCCACCAGTAAATTCCTTAGGCCTCTGTTAAACTGAACTGTATTGATAGGTAAAAATTTTATGATTGCAGGCAAGTTATTGGAAATGTGTGCTCCTCAATAATCGACACCTTTTTGGGCCAAAGTCAGTGACTTTAAATCTTTGTGAAGATTATTTTAATTTCTAGTATTGACTCCATGAACTGAGCTGTTGTTTTTAAAAAGAGATATACTTCTAATGACGTATTTCATTAGGGAATAAATGTACTGGGAGACAGTAGTTAGCATCACTAGTTCCCTAAAAAGGCCTCTGCAGAATATTCTTAATTTCACACTACAAATAATTCTTATAACATGGGTTTGTTCACTATAAACTTTAGGTTGGCTTGTGACTACGTAGGCTTTCCCGGCGTAATAAGTCTTGAAAGTCTCTTCGGGTTTGCTGCCGGATCCTAAAATCAACTTGACTCGATATTTCGGCGATCCAACTGTTCGCCATCTTCAGGAAATGCTGCTTCTGCTGATGAGTCCCGCTGAGGACTGACGCAAGATTTTTTTTTTTTTTTCATTTATTGAATTTCAGTTCCCCCCGAAGGGGGCGGGCTGGCATTCAAATGGCTCTGAGCACTATGGGACTTAACATCGATGGTCATCAGTCCCCTAGAACTTAGAACTACTTAAACCTAACTAACCTAAGGACAGCACACAACACCCAGCCATCACGAGGCAGAGAAAATCCCTGACCCCGCCGGGAATCGAACCCGGGAACCCGGGCGTGGGAATCGAGAACGCTACCGCACGACCACGAGATGCGGGCTACGCAAGATTGTAATTCGACGTTCTATATAGGCCACCGTTCAGTACACGGCGCATGCGCCGCCGATCACGGTTTCTGGCTTCCAAAACAGGGAGGTGGCGCCACCCTTAGTGAAACACTGCTGGCAACGATATATCACAATCAAGGCCGCACCGAAGAACGTTCAGTTTTGATGCGAGATAATACAGGATTCCACGTTTTGCTAAGAGGAAACCCATTGTCTCTGTTGATTAAATTATCAGCCAACCTAATTTCAATCGCCTCTTTATAGACACTATTCCAAAAACCGGAAATGTTGGCAATCACAACAGTTTCCTCAAATTTCATTTTGTGTCCCTCATTTAGGCAGTGTTTCGCTACGGCCGATTTTTCATGCTGGTGTAGCCTTGTGTGACGGCGATGTTCCAGACACCTGTCATTCAATGTGCGAATAGAACGGCCAACGTAAGCTTTCCCACATTGACACGGGATTTTGTACACCTCGGGTTTTCTAAGTCCCAAATCATCCTTCACAGAGCCGAGCAGAGCCCTAATCTTAGAAGGTGGACGGAACACACTCTTAATGTTAAAATTCCTTAAAATTCGTCCAATCTTAAACGATAAGCCTCCAGCATAAGGAAGAAAGGCCACAGATCTATGTTCCTCTTCGAACACCTCCGGAGACGGTCCAAATTCCATAGCCCGACGAATCTGTTTCTCGGTGTATCCAGTTTCCTTAGAAACAGTCATCAAATGCTCAAGTTCTTGGGTTAAGCTGTCTGCGTCGGAAATGGCATATGCTCTCCGTACGAAAGTCCTAAGGACGCCACTACGTTGGTGTGGTGGATGACAACTCTTAGGGTGCAGATACCAATCTGTGTGTGTCGGCTTTCGGTGAACACTGTGTCCCAAAGTTCTATCTGGTTTTTTGTAAACCATTACGTCTAAGAATGGAAGCATCCCATCATTTTCAACCTCCATAGTAAATTTGATACGGGGATGAAGACAGTTGAAGTGCTCCAAAAATCTGTTAAGAGCATCACGTCCATGCTGCCATACGAAGAAGGTATCGTCCACGTATCTCCAGAAGCACGTAGGTTGCAAAGCTGAAGTCCTCAGTGTCATGGCCTCGAAGTCCTCCATAAATAAATTGGCGACTATGGGTGATAAAGGACTACCCATAGCCACTCCATCATTCTGTTCAAAAATGTTACCGTTAGATAAAAAATACGTGGAGGTCAGCACATGACGACAAAGCTTCACCAGGTCTTCATCCAGTTTTTCACTGATCAAACTAAGGGACTCTTCCAGAGAAACTCGTGTAAATAGGGATACCACATCGAAACTCACTAGCAGATCTGAAGGACTCAACTTCAAAGATCCCAATCGTCGAATAAAATCCACCGAACTGGATATATGGTGTTCACATTTGCCAACAAATGGACTGAGAGCAGATGATAAATACTTTGCCAGGTTATAAGTCGGTGCACCCAAATTACTAACAATAGGGCGTAGAGGAACCCCCTCCTTATGCAACTTAGGCAGACCATACAACCTAGGCGGAACGGCAGCACCAGGATGAAGTTTCTTACGTAAATCATCTGACAACGAACTCTTTTTCAACAGTGAAAGTGTCTTACGTTTTATCCTTTCTGTGGGGTCATTAGATAGTCTTCTGTACGCCGGGTCGTTGAGAAGTAAATCCATTTTTAGGACATAATCATCCCGCGTCATTACAACCGTGGCATTCCCCTTGTCAGCTGGTAAAACTACTACTTCGTCATCATTCTTAAGGGAACGAATGGCTGCTCTCTCTGCGGAAGAGATGTTATCCCGCGGTGGTCGAGCCCGACGTAATGTGTGCGACACTTCTTGCCTTATTTCCTCTGCTTGATCCTCGGGTAGGCTGTGTACTGCTTGTTCTACAGAGCATATGAACTCTGTGATAGGAAGTCTCTTGGGAGTGGGCGAAAAATTTAAACCTTTCTCCAATATCGACACTGTGGGCCCATCCAGCGCCTTGTTAGAGAGATTAATCACAGTACGCCGACGTTTATCCACTTCTTTGGCTTGATGACTTTGTAACGTCTATCAGCAAAGGACATATTTTGTAGTAAAGAGAGAACATTGTGCATCATATTCTGTTATTCTATGGAATTATGTATTTTTTTATTATTATTTATTTTAGATAATATTTGTGTCGGCGAGTACTGAAACCGCACAGACGATAAATATCATACAAAGATAAGAATATACCACTAGGATAAATAATACAGAACGAACATTAATTTCTCGGTCTTCTTCTTGGAGTTGTACGAGTAAGATAGCCTGTGACGCTGTAGTATATGCTAACGTAGTCTTCTTTTGTCAAGGTCGATAGATGTACGCCATTACGTACTCATTGTAAAAGGTGTGTATTAGTTAACATATTTGAATGTTTTGAATAGAGTTATTTAATGAAGCCTTGCATTATTATTTGTAGTAGCTTGCTTGGAATATTATCCCATCCTTTTGAGATATTTTCAGTTATTTAAATATTATCCGTGGTGCAGAGCTGCGCTACGAACGAACGAGCCGCTGCCGCGGCGCATTCAAAAAGAAATCGATCATACCGCAAAGAAGCGGGAAGGTAATAGTGAAATAAAATCATCTCTTTCAGCTTCCGGACTTGCAGAGCAGAGCAGCAGATTTTATGATGTGTTTTGCAGGTTGACGCGGGCTGCTGATAATATATTACTAACAGTACAAAAAAGATAATTTACCTTCGTAACATAATAGGAATTTCGCTGTGCTTAGTTCTTGTCTGGCAAACCTTATAGTGAAAACGTATTTTTCTCCGACAATAGTCTCATGTTATTGTGCTAGTCGTGGTAATTATTGGTGTTTTACTCTTAACAAAAATCCACTGCAAAATTATTTTGATGATGAACAACCTTTGCGAACTGTAACATAAATATTTCATAACAAAATAATTTTTCACTTTCAATAACTATAAATTAGGGAAGATATGTTGACTTTTATAGTGAGTTACAGTAACGAATAATGTTCCTTTAATAGAAAGCCAGTTACAGAACAATAGGAACCCAATATATTCTGTTTTGTTGAAAATTAATGATTATAAAGAAATTCATGGCACAGCATTAATAAAAGGTATTTCGCGGCTCTTTTCGTATATGCGTTGTTACGCAAATAATAATAATAAAACAAAGCAAAATAAGAGAAAAGAGTTTTTACGAAAAGTGAAACCGACGCGAAACTGGCGCCCATAAACGCGGGGCCCGAATTTGCAGTGGCCACGAAAATAAATGTTTATGTAATTTCTTTCAGTGTCTATTGTTATATATATGTATGTATTTAGTGATAAATGTATGTATGTATATCATGATTAATGCCGTGTATTAATGAATGTACAAAAATTTTTCATGAAAAACCGCACTACTGCAGGCATGTCAGAGGAAACGATCCTGATAGTACTGAGAAACTGTAACGACTACATAATCCGGGGGCAGCCGAACCCCGAGATCAGATAAATTAAAGGTAAGACTACAGTGTAGTTGTCCTGTTTGTAGAAGCTTAACTCCAGTGAAGTGATCTCATATCGCTAGTGGTGTGTAGTTTGATGTTAGTGTTTATGACAGGACAAAGTTGATTGTAGATAGTAATTTTAGTGTGCTATGTATTGTAGATAAATTAACATATTTTGTGTGCAAGTGAAAAAACCGTCAGATCTTGTGTTCGAGTAGGTAATTTATGAATATGGTTAAATTGCGTAGTCAACGTCCGAGCAATATGGATACTGAGGAACATTAGTTAGTGCAGGAAATGTAGAAGCGGGTGCATTAAGCAGTACAAGTACTCTCTTTGAGGAGATACCATGCGAAAATGTGGGGGCAGGGGCACAGGAAGTGATGCCACCGCCCACCAGTGCTCAAGGAGAGGTAGATAAAGAAATTGCACCACCTCCAGAAGACCAGGAACCAGAGAGTGGTAATCCGCCTGGTGGATATTCACTTCAGGCGATATTAGAGCGCGTGCTGGATTACCAGGCAAAATTTGCACAACAGCAAGCCGAGCGAGATCGCCAGCAAGCTGAGCGAGATCGCCAGCAAGCTGAGCGGGACCAGCAACTTGTGCAATCGTTAGAACATATGAAAAAAGAGATTGCCTGTATGAAACAGAATTATGAGTCGATACCTAAGGCCGTGCAGGAGTTGACTGTACAGGTCAACAACCTGCAAGTAGCAAACACTAACAGGGTAGACGAGATAGGTGTCTTAGCCAACCGATTAGAAAAGCTAGAAATAGATTCCACACAGCTTGTAGAGCAGAAGTGGAACGAACAAGCAACTAAAATTTAAACCGAACTTAACTCATGGCTAGAAGTAAAGGAGAGTGAGATCGACAAAAATATTAATTCTAAGGTACAAGCAGCCATAGCAGATAGAGATCCCGAATCGTTCAGTACCGCAGTAAACAGTCAGGTACAGAACGACGTGCAAATCATCAAACAAATACTCAGTGAAGATATTCCGCAGTGGCAAGTGAATATTAACAAACGGATATCCGACTTGGAAAAGGGTTTAGCACAAAGTAGCAAACATCTTGTACATGAAACTATGTCGCCAACAGCCAATGTTTTTGGCAACGCACAAACTTATATGCGACGCAACAATGGTGAATCTTTAGGCGATAATTCGAAGAGCTGTAGCTTCGGTTCGGAGCACACAGCCTATGTCCCAGGAGCAAAACAGTATAGTCCAAAAATATTAGTTGAAGAAGGTTTGATAAAAAATAGGCAATTTCAAACGTTTACTACTGAACGGAAGTCAGTACACCCAGTAGTATTCAAAAAAAGCTTTAAAAATATCTTGCCTAGTGTGTGGAATGAAGCACAGAAAATTCAATACGTAATGTCATACATTCAGGGTGATGCAGCATTGTGGGCTACGGAAGTAGCAGACAGCTGCATGACATACGAACAGTTTGAGAGGGCATTTTTGTCGAAATACTGGTCGCCTTGTATACAAGAGCGGCTAAGAAAAGAAGTATACAATCCCGAACTGTACTCACCCCGTCTTGGGAATCTGAGACGGTATTTCGAGAAGTACATAAACAAAACGCGCTACTGGGACGAGCCTATCTCACCAAGAGACATAATAAGACTCCTAAAATCACATTTACCCCTTCATATCAAAGAGAAATTAATACACGTACCAGAAAGCGACATGGAACATTTCCTGTCTGTTCTAGATTCAATAGACTTAATCCAGGAAGACGCAAAAGCAGGGTGTGATCTCTCGCGGAATAATGGATCAGGGTGTAAACATAACAGAAATAATAGTGCACAAAACCACAACCATGGAAATGGTGGGAGTGGTAACAAGCAGCAAGAGCATTCGCAAAATTGTAATAATGGTAGAAATCAAAACGGGTATGGTCAGCCGTCTCATAATAAAAAGCGTCGGTTTGACGACCGGTACGATTCCGGACTGCCAGGGACCAACCCCTGGAAAAATGCGCGAGGTCAGTGGCATAGCAATTACAATGACGGTAATCGTAATTGGAATCAGAATCAGCGACCAAGCCCAGAGCGGCAGGGTAATGACCGGTACGACAACAACAGACCACCACTGCAAAACGCGCCTATTGCGCAGTCGTGGCGGCCCACAAACCAAAGCGTAAACATAGTAGAGGTCGCGGATAATAGCCGTCCAAGTACCTCGCAAGCAAGCCATCCAACAAACTAGAATCGGCCTCGATATGCTCTCCATCGCTGGCCGAGGGGTGGAGTGAGAGCAACACGAATGACAATAATATCCCTGGAATACATATGCTGCGATACAACGACGGTATCAGTATGGATAAAGATCTACTGACCGAACCGCATGAATGTAAGATAGATAGCAACGAAAATGTGCAAGCCATAATAGAAGCGAAAATCATTGATGTTGCAGTGAATATAATCATTGACACAGGTGCCTCAGTGAGTGTAATGAGTACAGAGTTGTTTAAAGTGCTAGGGAAGGGACGTAGCATACCGACTTTCCCGGTTAATAATTGCAAGGTGTCTGGAGCTATAAGTGCACAGAGCCAGTTAGTTAAGTACCAGGTGCAGGTGGAGATTTGTAAGGAGGGCGAAGCTCGTTCCTCATTATTAAAGGGTTAAAGGTGGCCTGCATTCTGGGAGTAGATTTTCTCCGTGAGAGGGACGCAGTGATCGACCTCTGCTAGGGAAAACTAAGCATAGTTAATAAAGGTAGGAGGATTGAGTTGTCTATGATGAAATCGAAGGAGGTACTTGTGCCATGTTGCAATCGAATTAACATCAAATGTAGGAGCCCCTGGGTACTACACCTCAAGGATTATTCACCTGTGACGGATCTCTATTATCCGAGTATAGGAGATAGAAATTTTGAACCAAATGTTGATGAATTTCAAACCAAAGTTCAGGAATCTGAAAGTTTAAGCAACATACAAAAGCAACAGTTGACGCAGCTGTTATCAGAATATAACATGGTATTTACCGACCGACCAGGAATAGTCAAAGGGTACCACTATCACGTAGAGGTGATGCCCCATAAAACATACTGTCGCGCATCTTACTCCATCCCTTGGTCGAGGAGGGAGGTAGTGGCTAAAGAGATTCGGAAGATGTTAGAATGGGATATCATTGAGCCCTCTCTCTCCCCATACAGTAGTCCTCTTGTAGCAGTGGCGATAGCAAACGGAAAAATCCGGCTAGTGTTAGATGCACGGGATATCAATAAAATTATTATACCCGTCAGAACTCGCCCAGAAAATTTAGATGAGCAGATACAAAAATTCCACGGGGTGCAGTACTTGACCTCGGTCGATCTTAAAAGTTCATACTGGCAAATCCCACTTACACCAGAATCAAGGAAGTACATAGCCTTCATATTCGGAGGACGAAGTTACCAATTCAAGGTACTTCCCTTCGGATTGAATGTAAGTGCTGGAGTATTTATTACTGCTCTAGACACGGTACTGGGTCCTGACTTGTTAGAAAAAATCACAGTATATGTTGATGACCTTGTAATCGCGACTGCTACTTGGGACGAACATATGGAATTGCTGCATAAAGTATTAGAGAAATTTAAGCAAGCAGGTGTGACAGCAAATTTAGAAAAGTCAAAATTCGGACGCAATAAAATTAAATTCCTAGGACACCTTATCACGCCGTTTGGTATCAGCCCAGACAACAAAAAACTAGAGGCAATCCGAGAATTTCCGAGCCCCCGAACTAAGAGACAATTGAAAGCGTTCATTGGACTTACGTCTTTTTTTAGAAGGTTCGTACCTAATCAGTTGTTAAATGACGCGTCATTGTTAAATCTACTGCGAAAAAATGTGCAGTGGGTTTGGACTGACAAATGTCAGCAAGCTTTCGAAGCAATTAAAACCGCCCTGCTGAATGCAAATATTTTGCAGCACCCGGACCTATCAAAAAATTTTTGTCTTGCGACGGACTCGTGTTGCTATGGCTTGGGAGCGTGCCTGTTCCAGTGGGAGGAAGGCAGCGACCCGGCAACAATAAAGATTATCGGCTTTGCCAGTAGGACTTTAACTAGCTGCGAGAGAGCCTACTCGGCAACCGAACTGGAAGCGCTCGCAGTAGTCTGGGCGGTAAAAAAGTTTAATTACTATCTATATGGGAAGGAGATTAAAGTGTATAGTGACCACCAGGCGTTAAGTTTTTTGATGTCATGCAAGCTATTCCATACCCGACTAAGGAGATGGATGCTTATCTTACAAGAATACCGAATAAAGATTATGTATATAAAAGGACAAGATAACATCGTAGCGGATGCTTTATCGCGACTGCCGGTAGGATTGCCGGAGTTAGCAGAAATGCTAGAACAATCCGCCGAGTATAAAGTGCTTTTAGTACGAGACAATGCTTACAGGAAGGATTTTCTATATATATGTCAAAATATGTCTGAACTACAGAGGTCAGATCCGATGTGGGCAAAAATCAATAACAATATTGAAAATGGTGTCAACAATAGAGATGAGCAAGGTTTTAAAATTGTGGAGAATATTTTGTATCATAAACTTAGCACGAAAGAAGACTGCTGGGCAGTATGCATACGTAACCAGTCCGTCAAAGTCATAGTATGGCACACGCACTTAGCATGGGGCCATGCAGGGATCGGGAAGTGTGCAGAAATCATGGCGAGATACTGCCACTTTCCCCGAATGAAACACCAAATTCAGGTAACAGTTAGGACTTGCGCTATGTGTCAGAAAGCAAAACACTATAATAGGTCCACCAAATTTGAACTTCATCCCATAGTTCCACTCCGGCCGCTTCAATTAGTATCTGTGGATGTAGCAGGTCCCTATCCCATGGCCAGAGGAGGTATGAAATGTATACTGGCTATGTACGATATTTTTTCCAAATACTTGGCAATTTATTGTATAAAATCAGCTACTGCCAAAACCATAGTCAGACGGATCAATCAAGAATACTTGCCTCAAGTGGGGAAACCTGAAGCCATAACGACTGACAATGCCACGTATTTCACGGGTCGAACTTGGAAAAATTACCTAATGGAACAAGGTATACAGCATATTCTGGTATCCCGGTTCCATCCAGAAGCACGTTTAGTCGAAAGAACGTTCAGAGAATTGAATAAGTTCCTTAGAATTTACATAGGGAACCGACACACAAGATGGCCTGAGTTGGTACCTAAATTTGTAGAAATACACAATTTAACACCCCACTCAAGTACAGGATACCCACCGGTAGAGATATTGAAAGGGGTTAATGAGACACAGAATGAATGGCTCACGCCTTTACCGGGACTACCAGCCAGGACAGAAACAAGAGAGGAAAAGATAAAAAAGATATGGGACAACCCAACCGGCTGTGCTGCAAAGAGAAAAAAGAAGTACGACCGAGGTGTAACTAACAAACAGAAGTACAATGTAGGGGACATGGTGCTTATTCGTAACCACCCCAAATCCTCAGCCACCCTAAAGCGAAATAGTAAGTGGCAATTGGTATATTCAGGGCCCTTTGAAGTAATAAAGGTGCCACACGAATGTAGCTATTTGCTAGCACATCCCCAGACGGGGAAAATAAAAGAACTGTATCCACGTAAAGATGTAAAATTATTTATTCAGTGACATGTCTGATGTAAATAGTAGTAGTAAGAAGATTTCAAGGGTGTTTTAGAGTATAAGTATGTTAGTTTTATGAAAGAATGTGTGTATAGTTAAAACTTTGAGGAAGTAGAATCAGTAAACTGACCAATAACAGGCAAATTGAAGACTTTGTTTACAGACAGTTAGTGTCATTAAAATACGATATGCTCTTCAAGCAATGAATAATCTTTTTGTTGACAAAATAATGATTAGTTTCTTGAATCATTTTTCATTTGTAGTAAGTACAATTAATGATGCAATCTCATATAATTATGTAACAGATGTAATTGTGTTAGAATTAAGGAACCCTGAGAGAGAGTCTCTACTAGCCAAAAATTGACTTTGTAGTACGAAATAATTATGTGATGTAATGTTTACTGCCAATAGTGATCTGAGAACGACACTGGAGCAGAATTCAATCAAAAACAAACCCGTTCCGTGTAACCTACGCTTTGTATGTATCGATGCTTCAATTGAAGCCTGTGTACTCGGTACACGTTCTTGAATATTAATTACGCGGTACGTGAATCAAGTTACGCGGAAACTACACTGTAGTCCTGTAGGACACATCATTAAAAATAATACTAGTACTAAATGAAGTATTTATTGAGCAATAGGCCCAAGTCAAGCTGTCATGCACATGGTAAAATCTGTTTGCTAGATGGGTGATAACCTGGCAAGCTACACTAAAAAAGGAAAAGAAAGCTATGTACCAAAAATCACACACCTTTAAATAATTACAAAAAAGCCATATATGTCTAGTAATAGTATTAAAAGTGTGTAATGACAGGGTAACACAATGGACTCAATGTAAATGAGAGTGATTATGCTAAGAACAGTTGTTATGCATTAAAAATAAACTGTGTGCATAAACAATCTAGGGAAGGACGGAATATTGTGTGTAGTAGGGACAGAAAATGACTGTTGTACCTGCACCAATTTATACGTCGGTGTAAGTTAAGTGTTGAGTAACTAACTGTCATAGTGCAGTGCTCAACGAACAATACACAGAGTAAAAACGGTAGTTAGTGATCCGTTCGGAGTCGATACAAACAAACATCGCTCAACGGAAACATTTAGTGTGTGTGTGAACCGAAACATTTTCGCGTGTTGAGAGACGCTTTGGTAGCGAATCGACCGTGAAAACAAATGAAAGTGTGTAGTACAATGTGTGTGTGACGAACCCTAAATACCAGAGTCACAAGAGACCCGTTATCACGCCAAAACAGCCTGTGCATACCAGCGAAGCGACGGCGTAATGAACAATAATCGCTTTTAACCAAAGTGCATTTTCTTCCACAGCTAATAATTTGTATCCTTAAAGACAGTACACCGTTGTGGAATATTTGTTTCATGCGTTACGACGGGGAGCCATGCGGAGAAGCAGAGACGGGTGCCGTGCCGCCAGCCAGCCGGTCGCGGAAACCACTGCAACACGCCGACATTGGGGAATGATTCGGCGCGGTTCGCGACTGCTCGGGCGCCACCTCAGCACGCCGTCGCTGTTACTGCGAGCAGGTCGTCTACCTCAGCGGACGTTGGCACGCCGCGTTCCAGACGACGCTACGCAACAATTGCTTCGCGCCGCCCGCTCCGTACGACATTGTTGACGTTCAACCGAACATTACCAACTACGTTGTTAATGTACTAATATGAAAATGATTTATTGGATACGAAATTACGTGACAAACATTTTTTTTCTCTTTAATTTACTGTGTATAAACTCAAAACATTCACTTGTTCAATGATATATGTGATATGTTTATGTCATATTAGTGAAGCAAACTAACACGAATACCATACCATGGTAGAACATTTGTCGTGAGTAAGTGTAGAGACAATCCATTACATTTCTGTAAAACTGTTGAATGATTGACTTTCATAGTGACACAGAACACAAATGTGAAAGAGTGTAGAAGGTACATTTTTAACAAGGAGACTAAAGGTTTAACATTTTGTTATCTGTGAACAGTGGATAAAGTCCAACCGTTTTTGATGAACAATCAACCCGTGTGTTAAGACAAACCAGGTGAGATGACCATGGCTCCGGCGCAGTTTTCCCAGGTTTTCTGATCGCACGTAGCCCAAATGGCGGAGCCAGAAAATTGGAATGACCCTGGGAGTAGGTTTATGGTCACCTCGCAAAGTGTGAAAAAACTATAAAGAGTGTATTTAAAACTATAATGTACAAGACCAAAGAAGTGAACAGTGAATATTCCAAACAAGGTGATAGACAATGACAAAACGGACGTTAGTGGCAGCATATTGCCGAACATTCTTAACGTTAGTCAATTGCTGCCAGGGGGCATTGTAACGTCTATCAGCAAAGGACATATTTTGTGGTAAAGAGAGAACATTGTGCATCATATTCTGTTATTCTATGGAATTATGTATTTCTTTTATTATTATTTATTTTAGATAATATCTGTGTCGGCGAGTACTGAAACCGCACAGACGATAAATATCATACAAAGATAAGAATATACCACTAGGATAAATAATACAGAACGAACATTAATTTCTCTGTCTTCTTCTTGGAGTTGTACGAGTAAGATAGCCTGTGACGCTGTAGTATATGCTAACGTAGTCTTCTTTTGTCAAGGTCGATAGATGTACGCCATTACGTACTCATTGTAAAAGGTGTGTATTAGTTAACATATTTGAATGTTTTGAATAGAGTTATTTAATGAAGCCTTGCATTATTATTTGTAGTAGCTTGCTTGGAATATTATCCCATCCTTTTGAGATATTTTCAGTTATTTAAATATTATCCGTGGTGCAGAGCTGCGCTACGAACGAACGAGCCGCTGCCGCGGCGCATTCAAAAAGAAATCGATCATACCGCAAAGAAGCGGGAAGGTAATAGTGAAATAAAATCATCTCTTTCAGCTTCCGGACTTGCAGAGCAGAGCAGCAGATTTTATGATGTGTTTTGCAGGTTGACGCGGGCTGCTGATAATATATTACTAACAGTACAAAAAAGATAATTTACCTTCGTAACATAATAGGAATTTCTCTGTGCTTAGTTCTTGTCTGGCAAACCTTATAGTGAAAACGTATTTTTCTCCGACAATAGTCTCATGTTCTTGTGCTAGTCGTGGTAATTATTGGTGTTTTACTCTTAACAAAAATCCACTGCAAAATTATTTTGATGATGAACAATCTTTGCGAACTGTAACATAAATATTTCATAACAAAATAATTTTTCATTTTCTATAACTATAAAGTAGGGAAGATATGTTGACTTTTATAGTGAGTTACAGTAACGAAAAATGTTCCTTTAATAGAAAGCCAGTTACAGAACAATAAGAACCCAATATATTCTGTTTTGTTGAAAATTAATGATTATAAAGAAATTCATAGCACAGCATTAATAAAAGGTATTTCGCGGCTCTTTTCGTATATGCGTTGTTACGCAAATAATAATAATAAAACAAGGCAAAATAAGAGAAAAGAGTTTTTACGAAAAGTGAAACGGACGCGAAAACTTGCCCAGAAAAATAACTGCAGATGACATTATGGAATGAAAGTAAGCGCAGTATGTCAATTTTCCCATTTTTATGTCTCCTGTGTCTGACAACATTCCCAAAGCAAACAGATATTGGTTTAGACCCTTCAGTAGTTCTGCGGTCTGCTCCTCCCACTTGAACTTATTATCAAGCTGTAATCCCAATAGTTTAAGACTGTCCACTTCTTCTATCCGACTTTCATCATATTTCACGCGGGAAACCTCTTACAAATTCTGAGCTGCATGTAGCGTGCTTTTTTCAAAGTTCAGGGACAGAGGATTGGCTAGGAATCAATCTCCCTCCAAATGTCATTAACAGATATTCCTAAGACTACACTTAATTTGCTATTTGTTGCGAACTTTGTGTCATCTTGATGGAAAAGAAACGGAAATTTTTCAATTTCGTATGCTGTATTACTTCGATTCATGCGATTTTTTAACTTTTTGTGCTGGGAAAATTGTGTTAGCATGTCTGATTTTTTACTGTTGTCACCTGTGGAGTGGGTGTCTGTTCCTTCCAAAAGACCAGACACCACATGTATAACAGTAATGGATGCACCCTAGGTCCAACCTCTTGCGAGATTCATTCGAGATGCTACTGGGAATGAGGACAATGCACTGGGGGGAGGTGGGTGGCGGCCGCTGAGAAAGTAGAGTGCCACAGGCTGGGAATTTACGGTGGACGGGGAGCATGATCGGATAGCCGAAACGATCAGTCTGCTTTTCGCAGTGTGTCTCGGACGTCTGCTTATGTCCCCGCGCTCATGGTTTTTTCCTTCGTATTAGCCTTCCCTAGTGTTTGCGCTTTCGAACTAGAATGCCTCATTCGTACCATTCAGATCAGCTTTGATAATGAATTTGCACCACCGAACGCATTTGAAGCACAGCGATTTATACGCGAAAAAATTAAAACTGAACCACAAGATATGATTGGCATCCACTTCTCTATCACATGCAATGTGGTCTACCTCAAACAGAGCAACGACATGGTGTGTGACACGATAGTACGCATCCATACAGACGGACTTAAATTTAAACATTCTAACGGCCATGTCAGAACGATAGATACTGATCATGCGGGGCTCTGATTGAGAACTACCACAGTATTACCATTTGAGATCGTGGTTAAAGCACTCCAAGCCTATGGTCGGGTACTTAGTCACATAGCAGTAAAAACGACAACGTTTACCACATATCCGGTACTTAATGGTGTGCGACAAATACGGATCGAGCTATCAAAACATGCGCCGCCTTATCTTACAATTGGAGGCTGCAGATCGATAGTCATTTAGGACGGTCATCCAAAAACGTTCTCAGGTTGTGGTCAGGAAGGCAACGTTCGCTCAGTGTGTCTCCAACGAATAATTGCACGAACTCCGACAGGCGAAGCTGTAGCAACATGTGGTGTCACCGCCAGACACCACACTTGCTAGGTGGTAGCCTTTAAATCGGCCGCGGTCCGTTAGTATACGTCGGACCCGCGTGTCGCCACTGTCACTGATTACAGACCGAGCGCCGCCACACGGCAGGTCTAGAGAGACTTCCTAGCAATCGCCCCAGTTGTACAGCAGACTTTGCTAGCGATGGTTCACTGACAAATTACGCTCTCATTTGCCGAGACGATAGTTAGCATAGCTACGTCATTTGGTACGACCTAGCAAGGCGCCATTATCATTTGCTATTTATCTTGTGATGCATGTACCGTCAGACCGATGTTCACCAATTAAGGATTAAAGTTAAGTATTCCAACAGCTACGTACTTTATTTGCTAGACTCAAGTCCTTTAACTGTTCCAGACCTCACGCCAGCCTACGTGAGCTTAAACGCGTGCCTTTCGGCTTCACCTCCTAGTGGCTTGGCTGTCTTGCCAAGTCATAACACAACATCTATGGCGACGTCTCTCCCTCTCACATATGCCAATGTGTTCCCGAAGGATGCCCCGTTGCACAATGACAGTGCCCAACACCTGGACAAGCTAGTCGAAAAGCCGACTATGGCGGATGACGACACGAGCTGGGTGACGGCGGCGACTCCCCTCACGGAGCAATGCCGACCGATACCACCAATACAGAATCGGACGAGCAAATGGTCATCGACAGTCGAACAGTGCCAACGGCTGCCTTCGTGTCAGACTGCAGTGGCGGCAGAGACACTCGCCCACATTCGGATACGGAGGCGCACACGCGTAAGCAACGCTGAAACGGCGCAAGAAACGACGACTAACCCCGTCGGAGGGACCCTTAATACATATGCAGAGCGACGATCAAGAAACGACCGAGGAAGACGGCCACCTTACAGAGGGTCCCGAGACTTCTCATCCAGAACGCAACCGTATACGTCAAGAGCGACCTGAAAAACGTGACAATGCTCGGCAACCAGCAGTCCTCTGCCACTCACGGGTGGTAGAAGAGGAGCAACAGGGAGACGGAACTGGCGAGCCCCGGCCGACGGATAACTTGTCCCAAGGAGACTGAATGGATGAAACTTCCTGGCAGATTAAAACTGTGTGCCGGACGGAGAATCGAACTCGGGACCTTTGCCTTTGGCGGGCAAGTGCTCTACCAACTGTTAGCTACCCAAACTACGCCCCGTCCTCACAGCTTTAATTCCGACAGTACCTCGTCTCCTACCTTCCAAACTTCGCAGAAGCTCTCCTGTGATCCTTGCACAACTAGCACTCCTGGAAGAAAGGATATTGCGGAGACATGGCTCGGTTTGTTTCTAGAATGTTTCTAGAATGAAATTTTCATTCTACAGCAGAGTGTGCGCTAATATGAAAGCTGCGAGGACGGGGCGTGAGTCGTGCTTGAGTAGGTTGGTAGAGCACTTGCCCGCGAAAGGCAAAGGTCGCGAGTTCGAGTCTCCATCCGGCACACAGTTTTAATCTGCTAGGAAGTTTCACATCAGCGCACACTCCGCTGTAGGGGGGAAATTTCATTCTAGACTGAGTTGATGATTGTGAAGGGGACCCACAGGCGACAAGGCGCTGGCGGCGCCCCTCTAAAGTTAATCTTATAACCAACAACGGCGACCAGGATGAGGTCACGTAACGTGCCAGTACACCAACAGACGGTGTAAGCTTCGAAGAACGACATACATGCGACAGAACGAAGGCAAGCTTATTGGCTTGCCTCTATCAATATCAATAACATACCGTCACAGATTAAGATGTTCTTACTCAAAGACATGCTACAAGCAGCGGACATCGACATCGTCCTCCTACAAGAAATATACGTCGATGAATTTCCTGTCATGTACGGGTACGAATCCTACCTATCCCATTGCTTTGAAATTGGCAACGGCATAGCAGACTTCTTAAAGAAGGCATCACGGCAGATGATGTACTGTACCTACCGTCGGCACGGGGATTAGCAATGACAGTACTTGACGTACGACTCACAAACATCTACGCACCGTTCGGTACAGACAGTAGGCGAGAGCATTGCCGCTTTTCTCAGACGAAATTGTCAAGCTCTTCCAAGGTCTAGGCGGCGAAAGATCAAATTTCTCGATAAATCCCGTAATCCGAATTACGAAAGTTGGTACAGAGTGTGCATCTGGTTGATATCTAGGATCACGTCCATTGCTCTCCGTTCAGGATACACCCATACAACGAGTCATTCCACTAGCCGCCTCGAACGAATATATCTTACATGCAATCTTAACACTGACGTCCTGGAAGCGGAGCTCTGGCTTACAGCCTAAACCGACCTTACAGCATTAATATGTGCTGTCTCCCTCCGGCGGCAGCAAGTGTGGCGTAGCCGCGGTCCTTGGAAAATGAACGTCGCCCACCTGCGGGACCCAGCCTGTCTTGCGAGTGACACCTTCGGTCGTATCCCACGAGCCTTTGTTGGTGGACAGGTGGCTCCAAACCAGCGCTGCGCCGTGCAGTGATGATATATACTGGTGAGTAGTCAGTGTGGCGACGTAAGACGATGCACTTCTATTTCACGGTGCTAAGGGGATGCGCCGAACAAATGCCTTCTCCGGAGCGGCAAAAGGCGGTACAGCGAGCAAAGGCCAAAACTATACCCATCATGCGACACCACCTCGAAGGTACAGTAATCAGGGCGCAGACAGTAGGGCGTGTTGCAGGTGAAAGCCCATCTATGTTCCACATCAATGAAAACAAAAGACGACGAAGAGCCCTAGTACATGCCGTGAACACGGATGATGCCTGACACCTAACATCGCAACAAGAAATAGGCAATGGCTTTGTAGAACATTACACCCAACATTACACATTACACCGCAGTGGATACCGATATGGCAGCCATTAACGAAGTTACACATACGATTTTCGTCACTATTGATCCAGGGGCGGAAGCACAACTGAGGTTACAGAGGAGGAAGTGATGGCGGTCAGTGGTAGGGAAGTGGTGAACAAATCGCCGGGACCATATGGCATCCCTCTGGAATTCTGCAGGACCTTTAGCTATGTGATAGCACCACGATGGGCTACTATATGCCGACAGATAATGTCTCCTGATGTGCCCTTACCGCTGGTTTTTGTGGAGCGGTTGATTATCCCGATACACAAACCCTCGGGTGGTACACAGATACGGGACTACCAACCACTGATACTCCTTAACTGCGACTTTTAAATATTCACCAGCGATAAGGTTTGCAACACATTGGTTCGAGAATTCCAGAACTTGTACAGAAAATTGGAATAGAGATCAAAATAAACTTCATTCCCGATCTTTTTCTTGCTCATGAAAACCATACAATGAATGTTGTACCACCATACAGCGAGACCTTTAGGAGGTTGTCCAGACTGCTGTACACACCGGTACCTCTAACAACTAGTAGCACGTCCTCTTGCATTGATGAATGCCTGTATTCGTCTTGGCATACTATCCACAATATCATCAAGGCACTGCTGGTCCTCATTGTCCCATTCCTCAACGGCGATTCGGAGTAGATCCCTCAGAGTGGTTTCTGGGTCACGTTGTCCATAAACAGCCCTTTTTAATCTATCCCAGGCATATTCGATAGGTTTCATGTCTGGAGAACAAGCTGGCCACTCTAGTAGAGCGACGTCGTTATTCTGAAGGAAGGCATTCACAAGATGTGCACGATGGGGGCGCGAATTGTCCATGAAGACGAATGCCTCGCCAATATGCTGCCGGTATGGTTGCACTATCTGTCGGAGGATGGCATTCACGTATCGTGCAGCCATTACGGTGTCTTCCATGACCACCAGTGGCGTACGTCGTTCCCACATAATGCCATCCCAAAACAGCATGGAACCTCCTCCTTGCTGCACTCGCTGGTCAGTGTGTCTAAGGCGTTCAGCCTGACCGGGTTGCCTCCAAACACGTCTCCGACGATTGTATGGTTGAAGGCAAATGCGACACTCATCAGTGAAGAGAACGTGATACCAATCCTAAGTGGTCCATGTTTTTGCATCCATCTCTACCGCGCTGCATGGTGTCGTGGTCGCAAAGATGGACCTCGCCAAGATCGGCGGAAGTGAAATTGGGCATCATGCAGCCTATTGCGCACAGTTTGAGTCGAAATACAACGTCCTGTGGCAGCAAGAAAAGCATTATTCATTATGGTGGCGTTACTGTCAGGGTTCCTCCGAGCCTTAATCCGTAGGTAGCGATCATCCATTGCAGTAGTAGCCCTAGGGCGGCATGAGCGAAGCATGTCATCGACAGTTCCTGTCTCTCTGTATTTCCTCCATGTGTAAACAACATCGCTTTCGTTCACTCCGAGACGCCTCTACACTTCCCTTGCTGAGAGCCCTTCCTGGCACAAAGTAACAATGTGGATGCGATCTAACTGCGCTATTGACCGGCTAGGCATGGTGTAACTACAGACAACACGAGCCGTGTACCTCCTTCCTGGGTGAATGGCTGGAATTGATCGGCTATCGGACCCCCTTCGTGTAATAGGCGCTGCTCATGCATGGTTGTTTACATCAATGGCCTGGTTTAGTGACATCTTTGAACAGTCAAATGGACTATGTCTGTGATGCAATATCCACAGTCATCGCCTATCATCAGGAGTTCTGGGAACCGGGATGATGCAAAACTTTTTTGATGTATGTACAAGAGACTGCTACAGTCAGTCCGGACGGGCGTAAGAGGGAACATCACACGTGCATTACACATGATCCAGAGGTTCACCTATGTTGACACCTACTTGTTGTCACGAATTCCGCATTTTGCTCAATTACTCCCAATGCCGGTGATGCTAGCACGACGAATACTGCCGGCTTTCGGTTCCTTTGCGAGCGCAGGTCTGCTGTTTAACGTAAGATATGATGCCCTTACCCTCTCTCTTAGTAGGGGTATACGTGGTCTTGCGCACGTTCGCGATCGAGCGGATCAGTGTTAAAACTGTGGAGACGACACAGACTTGTCTCACAGGAATCTTAATAGAAGAACTAGCACCAGTTTCTCCAAAAGCGTGAGTGGCAGTCCAGCATATTTCCCAGTCACTCCAGCATATATGCACTTTTTTTATATAGAGTACAGGTACGTTCAGACGGCTCTGCCGCAAACCGGACCTGTAACGGCGCGTGACATCCATCGGATACTATCGTCCGGACGACACAGAAATTCTATTGAGAGGAAACATCCACGTATCAATTGGCAAGTAGTGTGGCAATCAATACACCATGTTTCCTTAGACACAGAGACACATGCAATGAGGGACCTAACCGTTAATGGCAAAAATGTACCCGATCCAGACTACATGCGACTCATATGACAGATTCACCATGTACCCTTAGTGCCGAACTCTGGACAACAATTAACTCCGCCTCATATGCGATCCCTTGGCAGAAGTGAGGCGTTCGGCGACATAGATGACCGCTTTCTTTCTTCGAATGGGACAACACAACATTGAACCAGGGATTATATTCTACCCAGACGGGACGTACTACCCACGTACTAAAACGAATGCCCTAACGTGGCTTCGAAGCCAGACACTGCTCTATTTGTTCAGAGATGGCCCAAAGAATGTAATGGTTTTTTAAACCTTTTTACAGGAACAGCATCTAAAGATCGTGCACAATCCGAAATACCGACAGTGTTTTTCTAACTTCCTATGGAGTGCGTTTCAAGAAACCCCGCACTTCTGGAAGGTCAGGGTAAGAGAAGTTAAATTATAGACACGAAGAAAGAATGAACAAAAGATAAGAATCGGTGGATACCATATACGTACGAGAAGACATACCCGGATGACAGAACAATGGGGTTGATGCGTGTTTCTTTTTTTATGCAGTGCGATAATTATTCAGTTTACTAGCTTTCAAGCAATACAGAAATATTACTAGTGGTATGACAATGCAATGGTTGTTACCGAAATTTTATTTCACTTAAATGTTATATGTGACCCAGAATTTTCTTTAATTAGTGAAAGATATTCATTGAATTTTGAAGCATAGTTGGAGAAGTATTTCTTTTTATCATATTTTTATTGTGTTTTTTACATCTGACGTATGTTTAACTTTCCAAAGTTTCCTACTTATTACAATATTAATTTTACGTCAATCTGGCTTAAAGTTATCCCGTTCAGCTTATATATGTATAAAGAGATTGTTAATCTCATTTTGTAATACCAACAAAAAGACAGTTTCTTTCGTTTCCTATTGTTACTGTTAAAATGTAGAAAAGGGCCTAGGATACTTGCCTGTAAACAAACAAAAA
Source organism: Schistocerca piceifrons (assembly GCF_021461385.2). Classification (NCBI taxonomy): domain Eukaryota; kingdom Metazoa; phylum Arthropoda; class Insecta; order Orthoptera; family Acrididae; genus Schistocerca; species Schistocerca piceifrons. The sequence goes on from NC_060138.1 coordinate 427,541,127, forward strand.
CAAAAAAATTACGAAAACAAAAATCCTATTATTCCCTTAAAAAGTGGCTAATGCACCATCAGAAAAAAGAGTAAAGACGTAAAAAATAGGGTAGCGTCTTTGCGAAAAAACGGTTAGAGCGAACACTCGGGTAAAGCGAGGAATCCGGGTTAGAGTCCAGGTTTGGCACAAATTTTCACTTGTCGCAATTAAATTCATTCAATGCCCTCATGTTGCTGACGTCAGTATTTCTCTTTCATAGGTTAGCTGTATTTTGATAGCATCGACGATTAGTATTTTGTACAAAGCTGGATCAGAGAATTTGTATTAAATTCTGCTGTAAGAACGGAATAAACGGCAGCAAAGATATAGAAAAGTTAGACATTACTTATTGTGAGTGTTCTTTGTGTAAAACGAAGGTTTATGAGCTGTATAATCGTTTCAAAGAGAACGTGATGAAATACTGAAAAAAAAACAAATAAAGAATGACCCCGGAATCACGATTTGAAAAGCCGCTCACGCCATAAATGGTTTTCGGCTTTTGTATCATTGAAACTTTGTTTCCAAAACTGTTGACTTTCGAACAAAAAACAGCGACCGATTCAAGTTGTACAGGAGACGCTAGATGAAGCCAACGACGCTTCAGAACTACTGAAACGTGGAATTACGTATGTGACGTTGTAACTGCGGCTCATAGGCCCCAGTGGGACGCTAAGACCGGTACAGTTTTAAGTGTGGTCAAATGCGAAGGTATTAGTCGCTATATTCTACGATTTTAACTGCGTAATCCACCATGAGTTCTCGACGCAAGGTTTAACGATCAGCAAGGAATACAACTTACAGATTCAAAACTGCTTGCTTGAAGCAGTCTCGAAAAAACGCGAAGAATTCATGTGTTTTTCACTACATAATGCACCTACAAACACTTAATTGCATTTCCGTGGTATATGGTCGGAAACAATTAAGGTAAAGGCTGTAACGAATATTATGTTTCTTTCTCGTGTTATTCTTCCTGAAATGAGGCGAACATGACTTTTACGTTCCTTTTCACGTAAATGTTCCCATTATACGTACTTCAAAAAGTCATTGCCCTCGTCTACAGTACCCGTTCTTTTCTATGTACAGATCACATCTCCTTCTTTTTCTTTTGGCTTTGTCCCTCACCGGCGCAAGGAAAGCATGGCTACCAACGGGTTTGATTTGCTTAATTTAAGGGGTGGGCGAATGGTCTTCCTATAGACACCCAGCTACCCCAACTGTCACTGTACCATGTGAAAGTGTTTTGTGAAGTGTACGTAACGCGGAACTTGCGTACCGCCACGTTCATCAAAATTACAATGTTCAGAATTGTCACAATGGAAGCTGTCATCTCTAAGACAAAAGTTAACACGTATGAATTTCGTGTTATTTTTATTGTTAGATATCATACTTGCATTACATATAACATAATATAATTTCCTTGCTGTGCAGGTAACTCCGTCTGACTGTAAAAATGGTACAAGTAGTTCGGCTTTTCTCTGCCAGATGCTACTGAGGTCAGCGCATCTACTTCTGCAATATGTGTTGTTTAAAAAGGAAATAAAACTATATTACTGCCGATTCTTAGCGTCAATACGCTGTAAATTAGTAGTAACATTATTAAACAAGCTGAAAACATGGTGATACGCTATATTTCAAATCTATTCATCAGCATACGTAAAAAAAATGTTATAGTAGAGAATGATTTGTCTGCGGATAACGCCAGCGTCACGAGTGTCGAATTATGGAAAAACATGAAGGTAGGACAGTTAACAGTAGAGATGTTCCACAGCCATACAGTTGTCTGAAAGGTGATAGCAGATTAATGGGAAAACCTAACGAGCCTGAAGGGGTTTTTCATTGGGTCATCGTACCACACAGAAATTTCTTACCTTTGACATGCCGTTTTGTTTCTGGGAGCTTTCGAAAGTAATTTGCGACTTTATGGTGTTGGGGAAGAAAAGTACAATTTGTAATTAATCACTTAGAAGATAGCGTATTTCAAGAATTATTAAACTTGGAGATATTTCAGCCATATGAAAAATTTGAAAGAGAGTTGACGGTTCGATGAACCCTCTGCCAGGTACTTAAGTGTGATTTGCAGAGTATCCACGTAGATATAGATGTAAATGTAGATTTCAAAGCAAAAATTTTGTCACCAGGTACACAAAAGCGTTTAAGACAACAATTATTGGAGCCTGGGGTTTGTAATGAATCTTGTGTTGGAAACAGAAATTTTTATAGAATGGCAGGTAAATCGAGCCAAATATCTACATGAGAGAATTGATATAACACATTTGAAGTAAGTGAAACACTAACTAGTCAATCACTGAAGGCAGCGAAGAAATTATAGATAGAACTTGGGGTAAAGTCAAGTGTTGTCGGATTTTCTGGTTCATTTTAACTACTTATTTTCTTACGAAGAATGGTATGGAAGTAAATGGAATAATAACAATAGTAACACGGAGATGTGTGCAGATGACAAAGTTGGGAGTGTCCCGATAAGCCAACCTCCAAATTCTAACAACAGACGGATACAGGGAAAACGACAGAATGACATGAGTTGCATGGAAGACCTTGGCTAAACCCAAGAGCAGTGCGCAAATATGAAGGAAAACGGATGTGCCACGACCAGTGAGTCAGGATCAAATTTATGCTGTTGATTAAGTTAACAGGAGGAATTGTATGAGTGGAAAGACACAGTATAACAGTCAGCATTCACACCATGTCACGAAATTTGTTGGAAGAAAAGGTGAGAGAATATGACGTTATTGTATTTCTACCTTGTGAATGAAGCAACGAGTGACTTGCCGTTCACTTATGTGTAAAAATGGAACAGCTGCAACCGTCCTTTCTATGTTATTTATTACATAACTATTAGTTTCGATGATGCAATACACGATATTCAGGCCTGTACGCATAAACAGTAACGATAACATCATCAATTTACCAACCATGCAAATAAAAAGACCGATTGAAAATAGAATAAGAATCAAGGACAGTATTATACAAGTGAATTTACAATGATCATTGCTAGCCAACAAACTCTTCTGATACTTCATTAACTGATATTTTTGAGTTACCTTTCACGGTTCCCTGCATCCTCGCAGGCTAGTACCTTTCATTCTGGTATGGTATAATTTAGTTGTTCAGAGTGTGTCTTCTAATGGTTACAATTATTACAGAGAATTTACCTTCATAGTCTTCTGTCTGTCCTCTACTTTGACTTCTCTATTGACATGTGACCTTGATGCCTGGGACATTTGCTGACTTCACAGTAAATCACTGTCTAGATATTTACCTGGTTAGGCATGTTGTAGTGAGGTTGCTATAAGTGGTTGTTGTACGCCATTACACCATTTGCTGCATTGCTCAGTCGTGTGTGTGGGTGCCATTCATGTTTCATATTTTTCTTTTTGTTGTAGAACAAATATTTTCTTCATGTGTCCAGACCACATCTGACCGTATTCGGTACAGGATGTATGGGTAAGTCATATTTATGTATTTCGTTCCTTTGTCTAAAATGAACCCGTTAGTAAGTAACATATATACTGTTGGGAAGATTTCGATATTTTATTTGCATCCACTACATATAATTAATTTTTCATGTGGTTTGCTCTACGTACATTTCTTGTTCCTTCGTGGATTAATGTTGTGTTATCCTTTTTGTTGTATTGTATACTTGCAGACTAGTAACACTCTTTTTGGTATGGTATGACGTAGACGACCAGGGTATGCCTTTAAGTGAGTATATTTAGTACAGGGCAGCTACCTTAACATTTTTCTCTCTATACCCTAGTTAGTCTTACAACCTTAGAACCCGTTACATTTGCTCACATTACATTATGCACTAGTTTTTTACTTGGTTACTGAAGCTGTACAGAGGTTGGTGTAAGCTGCTGTCTTTCACTGTTATACCTTTTTGCGACACTATCCTGTACCATACAGATATTGCATGGTTTGTTTTATGATGTAAGTATTTTCTTCACATATCCTGGTCGTATTTGGCACTGTCCAATACGGTGGGGGGGGGGGGGGGGGACTGATTTGTCTTTTGTTTGTTGACTGCTTTCTCTGGATAGAGTTAGTGGATTTCATACAGTTACCTATTATTAGGTACAATGTGATTTTCCATCGGTATCTAGTTCGTTGGTACAACATCGGATACATATGATCTTTTTCACCTTTGACGTTACTGATAACGTATCATACGATCTACAGATATGTTATGGTATGATATGATATAGGTGGTTTTCTACATTTGGTGTTTTGACACATTTTCGACGCTTAACATATGCATATGACATAGATATGCCCTCTACAGTTAGCATCCCAGCACGTAATACTTTGACATGACATATGACAGTATTTATATTGTCATTTTGATAGCTTACTTCGAGGGGTCCACTAGTACGTGAAGCCCGATTTTGTAATATAATTCATGATAAATGAGCTGAAATGTTTGTCATATGCAGAAGAGATTGTCTCTTGCACACCACTGAAACGAGGATGTTGCCTGAGTGGCAAAATCGATTTTAAGTAGGAGCATGCGAAGCGCAGTAGCAGTTGCCGTTGCACTCTGTCATAGGTAGGATGTAAGACTTAAACCTAGTGGTTAGCTGTGAGAATTTAATTGTTGGTCTATGGACGAACGATATTGTTTACACTCACACAAAGCCAGTTAATGTTAGGTCGTAGTTATTTCTACGAAAGTGTAAAGTGTGTTATTAATTTGTTAGGCTGTAAGATTGTCAGGAATTGAAGTGATACTGATGTTTAACAAATACTGTGCCTTGCCCATGGCAATTATAGAATACTAATGAAGTTATACAGTAATTAAAAGGTAAAGCAACTGGAACAAATTTTTAAGGTAATGAAATTTTGTATATTTAGTTTTCAGTGTCCAGCAACGCAATTTAGATTTCGCTATTTTTTACAGTACTGACGATTTAATGTAGGAGCCAAGTATTTTCCATGAGATTTCATATGTAGGTTCATTAGCTATACCCGATTTGTAATACTTTACGTGTTTTGTAATCCTGATACAGCGAAGTTAAATTTTGGAATCTAATTTGTCAAAGGATGTCCTGTGACAATCCAAGTGTTTTTTTTTAATTATGTCTGTAAGTGAGAATTGTATAACTTTTGAGAAGTTCACTGATTTTGATGTTAATGTTAAATAGTCCATATCAGATTTTGTAAAGAAGAAACTTTATTTTAAATTCAATTTTCAAACTGAAGCATTTGGTCTTGGCATATATCCTTATCAGTGCCTCATCCTCTTCCACGTCATGTTTAGTTGAACCAAACGAATACTTTTTAAATAAATCATTTTTCAATCAGAGTCAGAAAAATAATGATGTGACAAATCAAGAAAGTGTTAATGTTTGTAATAGCTTCAATGCGGGCAGGATTTTACAGCGCTCAGCCAATATACAGTATATTCACTGAACATTTGCAAGGTTATTCATTTGTCAACAAATCTACTGATGTTATTTATATGAAGCTATTTTATGGCCAGCATTGCACTTCGCTGTGCCTACTGTGGAGAGAACAGAATACCAAGATTACATCTGTTGTAAGTCTAGAGCTACAGGAAAATGTATTTCATTTTATCAGTTTATTGCAGAGGGCCATAGAACTCGGTGCTCACGAGACTGGTTAAATTTCAGAAGGGTTGACTTCATTATAGGCATTGCATACTGGTATTCCAGATTAAGTTGTTTAATTTATTTGGATTACGGTAAAACTGATTAAGCACACCATCTGCTCAAAAACGCATCACACAGTAAATTTGCGTGAGACAAACATTACGCATTGCATTTTTATTGACAAAAAAAGCACATTTTTTTGAAAACAATGTTACATTACTTACACTGACATTTAGATTTGGTTGAGACTGTCCTTCTGCAAGAGTTACTTTCACGCAGATTGGTAGATATTGTTCATTCGGTTTTCAACTTAGTATTTTATAAATTTAATATGACAAATACATATCCTGATACTGTCATCTTAACAGGTTTACTTATAATGAGACGACGCTGTTGTAGATGCTGTCCTTGTGTAAGCACTACCTGAAAAGAAAAGCATATTTCTTTGGTTTACTTATTTCTGTTGTAGTAGTTTCCTTTATAAATTTATTATTTTCTACAGTTATTTTTGTAGGCTAGTACGTTACTTCAGGATTGTGCAGTTTAATGTTGAGAGATGGCACGTAACTCTCTCATTTTAACAAAATTTTCAATTAGATTAATATTCATATTTAGGTCTTGGTCACAGTATTCCTCAGTACTAATTTTCTATGTGTGTTTTACGACTTTTTTACATGGAGAAATAGCGGGCGGAATATTCTTGTAACTGCATATGTAATGTGTAGAGAACTCGTAACCGGGCGGCGGCCGTAGTGGAGGCGACGGAGAATAGGGAGAGATTAACTTGGGGCCATAAGCGCTGAGTGCAACGACCTGGCTCTGTGAGTGTTTCTGGGAAGCAGCGCTCAATTGGTCTTACCTGCAGAGGGACTTTGGCCGAAGCTCTCTCCATCTTCCGCTTCGGATCGGACAGAAGGGCGTCAGTTAGCAAAACATTTTACCTGGGCCAGCCGGCAGTCCACCGTCAAGGCAGCCGGAAGGTCTGAAGTTTGTGGAGGAAGCCATTTTAGAGAGACTGCTGTAAACTGAGCCTTTATGCAAACGGTGCAAAGCTCATAAAATTCTTTGTGTTCTCATTTTAGAAGCTGGGGAGATACGGACAGAGTGGCTGATGTATGTATTGTGTGGAGGCAAGAGTGTAAACCCCGCCCCTCTGATGCCAGGAACTCGCCAGGTCCTTTTATCGAGCGGCAAAAACGTATATTCTTTCAGAAATAGAAAATGGTCAGCCCGGAAGGATTAGATCACTCTGTAAATGAGGGACTGTGGCCCCATCTTGGTAGACTTTTTTTTTGCCAAAACATGGCTGCATTCACCATGGGAATGACGCCTCCTTAGTCTAAAATCTTCTTTTTCAGACAAGAGAGATCCGGAGTCGCTGATTGGCTCCTCTCAGGATATGCAAAGTAGAGGCTTCCTCCCCCAGCGTGGGAACCCCAATGTTGCATCTGGATTGGCTACCATGCCAACAGAAGATTCAAGAGGGGAGAGTCAATCAGCAGAGAATGATAAGATTTGTTTATGCAATGTGGGGGCTGTTCCATTTTCGGTAATACGGCTCCCATAGTTAGGCTTGCTGGAAAGTGGTTGAGATTATGTGGCTGCTTCTGATCCTCCGCTGGTGTAGAACTTCAGGTCTTCCCCTAGTGGATCAGACTTGTGGTACGTAGTTTGTGGTGCACCAACAACCAGTGGCAGTTTCCAACTCCACTGACTGTGGTACTAAATCTCATCTCAGACATATTGTGAGTCACAAGTGTGAACATACTCGTTCTGAATCGGCTGTCAGACGTTTGACAATTCCAGCACTCACCATCGTGTCTGTGAGTCAAATTGGTTTGGCCAGGCCATTGAACGGGTACACCTCACACTGAAATCTGCCAGGATTTCAGGACTTCGCTAGGGAAGTTTCCAGAGTTGTGATAATCTGAACGCCAGACCGCATAGTTCGCATATTTTCGTGGACGCGTCAGAACATACAGCGGTTGCAACGCATCGCTCCTCGCCCACAGAGCAGCGTTTCCTGCTGTCGCCTGAATCAACGTGAAAGGGTAAAGTATTGCTAAATCGGCTTAGTGTTCTTAATGACATTCACATCTCCCTTTTCTCAGGTGACCGATAGTTTGTGGTTTACTTAATCGAAGTTAATTCCATTTGAGTAGAATCGGGCCTCACAGTGGATTCAGACTGCGTTTTAAAAGGGATTAATTCAGGGCGTAATTAGTACAGTTTCCGCCATAATGGATCATTCCTTAACTGATTTGTGTTTATCATTTTTGTGTAAAACTTTTCAGCTGGTTCTCCAGAAAATTGTAGTTTTTAGATGTTTAATAAAACTTGTCATTACTTTGTAAACTTAAATACGCCGCTGCTGTCATTCATACTCCCTCTATATTCACTGTTTTTATGTTACTGTGGAGGGGCAAGGGTACACCAGCAATTTAAGTTTCAGTCTTTTTAAATAAATTAATCTGATTATTAATTCGAGTTCTGAAAGTAATTACAGGCATAGGCAGCAAAAGCGCCATGAGTAGATTTCCTAATTCATATATAAACATTAAGGGTGTAGCACTTGATTTTAAGGTTATTGTGAAGACAATGCTTTCCTTTATATAAAGATAATACACTTAGCGTTACCCAGACGTTTATTTATGATTAAACCAAGCGACGGCTTGCAATGTATCATCCAACTATGCAGTTTTGATCATGGAGTATATAACTAATGATTTTATTCGTATTAATAAATAATACATTTGTTGATCGTATAGAGTGGAAATTCCTTATAGTATGCTACATATAATTGTATTTTAGATATTTGCAATGGATGTATATATTGGTTTTATCAAATGATTAATGTAACTTCACTTGTATAATATTGTCCTTTATTCTTACTATGTTGTCAGTCTGTATTTGTATTTGAATAGTTGGTAAATTGATGATGCTATCATTGTTATTTTTACATACAGGGCTGAAGATGGTATACTGAATCACTGTAACTGGTAGCTACATAATAAGTAAAGTCGAAAGGTCAGCTACAGGTGCTCCATTTTATAATAATATTAAGTGCAGCCTCGACCTATTGTTGAAGGCCAAATGAATGACAAAATTGTAAACTTATTGATTCAAGATCTGATTTATGACTGATAAGCCTTGTAGGGTGGAGTAAAATACAAGAGTGAGACAACGTCTTTGGCAGTTAAAGGAATATGTTTACTAGGAATAGTGGGATATTTAAGCAAAAAAGTAGAGAAAGTGTCTCTAGTGAATATACTCATGGCACTTTTGTTGCCTATGCCTGTAATCACTTTCAGAACTCAAATCAATAATCAGATTAACTAATTTCACCACAGTAAAATGAAAACAGTGTATATAGAGGAAATATGAATCAGAGCAGCGTCGTATTTAAGTTTACAAAGCAATGACAAGTTTTGTTAACAGTCTCCAAGTATCAGGACGTAGCCATTTCCAGTCAATGATCGGCTCAGTTGGACCATTCCATGTGAGCGCAGCCCACACCATTATGGAGCCACCACCATCTTGAACAGTTTCTTGGTGACAACTTGGGTCAGTGGCTGTGTGGAGCCTGCACTACACTCGAACCCTACCATTAGTAACCACCAACTGAAACTGGGACTCATCTGATCAGGCAACAGTCTTCCATCGTCTACGGTCCAACCGAAACCGTCACGAGCCCAGGAGAGGCACTGCAGGTGGTGTCGCGCAATTAGCAAAGGCAGTCTCGTCGGTCGTCTGGTACTGTAACCGATTAACGAGAAATTTCACTGCGCTCTCCTAACCAATACGTTTGTCGTACTGTCCACATTTATTTCTCGGGTTATTTCACGAGGTGCTGCTTGTCTGTTAGTACTGACAAGTCTGCACAACTGCTACTGCTCTAGGTCATTAAGCGAATGTCGATATGCAAAGCGTTGTCCGTTGTAATAGGTAATGCCTGAAATTTGGTATTCTCGGCACAGTCTTGACACCGTGGATCTCGAAATACTGAATTTTCTAACAATTTCCGAAATGGGATGTCCCCTGTAAGTAGCTCCAGCTACGGTCTGCATTCAGAGTACGTTAATTGCCGTCGTGCAGTCATAATCATGCACTCCCCTTTTACACCTTATGTACGTAACATACCACCATCTGTATATGAGCATATCGCTATACCACGTCATATGTCACATCACTTTATTACTTAGCAGTCACGAAAAAGTATAATCTATTAGGGAAAACATGAAAAGGTTAACGTTGTATGCGAACCGGTGTGGTAATGTATGAGAAAAAACGTACTAGCGTTAAATTTAAACATGACCAAGCATTATAACAACACATGGGCTGACAGTGTATACATGATTTGAGAAAGTATGCAGGATGACAGAATGATGCAGTCAATAAATTGCCACGAATAGATGTGCAAGACGAGGTAGGACAGATCAATGAATTTAATAATGATGAAACGGAGATGTAAGGGAAGGTAGTAGAATTAGTTGAAACAAAATTGGTGAATAAAATGCTTAAACAGGAAAGTGATGAATATTTGGATAAGTAGGAGGTGTTTTTCTGTGCAAATTACCTTTCTCTCAAGTCACTAAGGAATTAAAGACATTAGTTTCCAGTGGGCAGTGATTTATATCAATGGGGCAAGTTGAAAATTTTTGCTGGAGCGGAATTCGAATGCCAGTCATCTGCTTACTAGGCAGACGCGCTGACTACTACGCCATCCAGACAACTGCAGTGATCATCATAGCATGCTCCCCGTCAGGCTTAAATTATCACCTTATATTACACATTAGTGATGTAGAGTCCCTCTTCAGATGGTTCAAATGGCTCTAAGGACTATAGGTCTTAACATGAGAGGTCATCGGTCCCCTAGACTTAGAACTACTTAAACCTAACTAACCTAAGGACATTACACACATCCATGCACGAGGCAGGATTCGAACCTGCGACCGAAGCAGCAGCGCGGTTCCGGTGTGAAGCGCCTAGAACCACTCGGCGACAACAGCTGGCTGTCCCTCTTCATTAGCCTCATTATTCACGGCTTCTCGTTGATTCCCGTAAGAGCTCGAGATTGGTGTGCATGTATACTGAAAGTATCATCGGTCGTCAACGTCTGAATTATGTATACATGTGGCGTCTGTTCTTTCCGACATGTCCGACAGAATATATATATATATATATATATATATATATATATATATATATATATATGTGTGTGTGTGTGTGTGTGTGTGTGTGTGTGTGTGTGTGTGTGTCTTATGCCACAATGAATTACCATCGAAAAAACTGGGAAGCGATGAACTTCAATCTTTAGAAGAGAATATGAGATTAATCCAAAAAAGGAAGGGGTATTAATTTAACATATACATAACATTGCTCACTGTAAGGACAGAAGAGTCCAGGAAGATATGTAAGGTAAGAGATAAACTGAAATTAAAATTATTTCAGCGAAAATGGAAGATTAGTGGAGGATCTGTGGCAGAACTGGGATAGGTTTTATATTTAAGAAAGATATAAAGGAGAAGAGAGGCTTAAAGAATTAAACATATGTATATACAGGGTGTTTTGGGAGGCAAGGGTAATATTTTAAACAGTGATAGTGTAAGTAATTCTGAACAAAAAAATGTCGTATGAACGTAGGTCCGCAACTGCTTTGTTAGGGAGGTATTGGTATTGAAAGGAGGTTGATTCTGCAAAATTGATATGAACAACGTGAACGTACACGCAGTACATCTGGACCGTAAGGTGATTTTCTTGTAAACAATCCTCGGGTATATGCCATGTTAACGCTATGCAACCTACCATGTATTATGGTAATGTGACGTACTTAGTACGTAGTACACTCACCAGTTCGTTGCGCAATTGTGCCGCGTAAGCCGCGTTGTGTAGCGTACTGACGACGGATTGGTTAGCTGTGTAGTTTATTGTGTTAACGGTGTTCGTATAAGCGCTTCTAACAATACCGTGAGGAATACGCAGATATGGTGTATGTTTATGGCTTCTGCGACGGTAGTGCTACCACTGCAAGAGAAGAATACCACATTCGCTTTCCGACTCAACGATTACCTGATCGCAGGGTGTTCATCAAAGTGTTTATTACTTTGAGTGCAACAGGCTCTCTTCCAAGTAGACATTCTTCGTCCTTCGCGTGCACGCCAACAATCTTAGCAAGAACAGGAAAAAATTTTCGCAAGTGCTGAGCGAAGTCCCAGTAAGAGCATACGAAAAATGTCCCAGTGTATGAATGTCCCACAGACACGTGTATGGGGAACATTATATGCGGAAAAGCTGTATCTATTTCACATACAGCGTGTACAATATCTCCACATTGGCGACAATGCCCAACGACTTCAGTTCTCTCACTGGATAATTGAGAATAGTCATTTGCTTCCATACATACTTTTCACTGACGAAGCCCAGTTTTCACGACATGGAATAAACAACACACACAATAATCATCGATGGTCACGGGAAAATACACACTCTTCAGTGGATAGCAATTTCCAAGTTCGCTTTGCCATAAATGTTTGGTGCGGCATGATCGGTAACCTTTTGATAGGTCCATTTATTATCAATCAGCGACTGACGTGAGAGAGGTACCTGCATTTTTTGCAAAATTCATTTGTGGTAACTATTGGAAGACGTTCCTTTAGCCAAGGGAACTGGAATGTACTTTCAACATGACGGTGCCGCTCGACATGTTACCTTACGTGTGAGGGAATGCGATTGGATGAAATCATAGATACACAAGGTGAAGGTAAATACACGATATGAACTGCTTCGTCGCATCATGAATGCTGCAGAATTGATTAGGAACCAACCACAGGAAATTGAACAAGCAACACAACATGTAACCGCTAGAGCACCAAAGCGTATTGACGTTCACGTCGAGATATTCAAACCTGTTCTATTAACTGTACAACATCAGTACGATAAGGGTTAAAGGCGTTTGTAAAAGACCTGATACGTCTTTTTCAACTGAATACATTTAACATGCATTTTGTAATGTAGTATGTACTAAATGTAAGGTAAGTAAACATTATGTAAGATTCTTTAACATAACTGTACTTCTCTGTAACGTTGTTCTCAAGAAAATCACGTTACGGTCCAGTTGTACTGCGTATACGTTCACGTTGTGCACCTCAATTTTGCAGAATTAAAAGTTCCTTTCAATACCCATAACTCCCTAACAAAGCATTTGCGGACCTATGTTCACATAACATTTTTTTGCTCAGAATTACTTACACTATCACTGTGTAAAATATTGACCTTTCCTCCCCTAACAAAATGTATACATTGTCCAGGAGAAGAAGAAACTAAACGAAGTAGGTAGAGTTTGACTTCATCAAAGCTGGAAAGGTATAAAAACTTCTTTAGGGATCGTGTTTTGGCTACATCAGGCAGAGTGTGAGTGTGGGTCTACAAGAAGATGTGAAAATTTAACGGGCAGTATTTATTGAAATATTAGATATTTTGTTCATTACTGTACCCTATAATTTATGATAATTGAAAAGGACTTTTCTTGCCTTTGATACAGTGATGCCACATATTCCGTGGACAAAATTATACTTTCATATATGAAAGAATGAAGAGAAATATATTCCATTATAATATTTAGCAGAGAATTTCAATGATTCTGAACGCAAAATCATTTGTTCATCTGAGAGTACTTTGTATCAAGAAACGTAACATAAAAAAACGTACACAGCATTAACAACAAAGACACAGCCTGAAAGTAAATGTAATATATGTTAAATATAGATGTATATAAATGTCTCACACTTTCTATAGAGCAATGAAAATGCATACATTCTGTAAGTCGTTTCATAGTTTGTCCTGACAGTGAAATTGCATAAAAACATCGTCTCTTTTAAATCTTGCGCTACTGGCGAAGCGAGAAACGAATGTTTCCGCGCCAATTAAGATTGTAAAGGTACTTTATTTCTCTGTTACGTTTTATGTCACGGCGTCTGCAGAGTAAAATAATGCTGCCAGACAAAGTAGGCACAATTTGTGAGTGCCACAGAAGTGCAGAATATAGCAAACAGTTATTAGATATTTCAGCAAAGGGCAACACAGTAGCCAAAGGCAATATATACGAACTACGTCAACAGGATTCCATGCAGTAATGAATAGCGAACTCTTAGAAGCAATACAGAGCAGACGGATTTTCTATGAACGTCTATGAGTGACAAAGCTATACGTTTAAATCCGATGAAAATATACTTTTATAGCTAACGAGAAAATATTTCTGAAAAGAAAAGGGAGGCGAAAGTTGATAGCACTATGTGGAAAAATAAAACGGTGAAACTATAACGTAAAGTACTCTAATTGGCGAAATTAACTTCAAAAGGACTGGTATTTTCTGTTTAATTACAAGACTAACATCTCAATTTTATGTTTTAATAAGAATAAATGTTGCTCTTTTCAGTAGCCACAGCTGGGTAAGCAAACTGAAATTTTTCGCACATGTTTTTATTAACGGTACTTTCTCAGAACATTGGTTTGAAAACACAGAAATATTATTCCGCAGGCAAAAGCAATGGTGCCGGACAAAGAATAAAGCATTAACGTGATCTTCACAGAGGCGAAATAATCAGTTCCACTGTTAGCTGCCTCGAGAGCACGTAGCTGCGAGAAGCGGATTACGTAATAGCAACACGAGGTAGTCGAGTGCTGATAAGGCTGTCGAAGGTGGAAGGCATTCCATTGCCCGATCTGCATTTCTGTTTTTCCTGGTGTCATTACTCTGGATCTCAACCAGGCCTGTTATGAGATTTCATTGTCTGAAGATTCCAAGGTGATCATAGCCTTAGCAACTAATTGGAATTTGATTTCGTTCGTGGTCTATCTGGGCTCTCGACTGGAGCCGCGTTATTGTCAGCTGTATAGTATATTTTCAGACATAAAATTTGAACTCGACTGTCACTATCTGGATATGGTGGTTACGCTTAGAAAGAATTTCCCGTTGCAGGTTCGTCACGTTGAAGAAGTCTTGTCTCGGTTAAGGGGGACGGGATTTACAGTAAGGCCTTCTAAGGCAACATTTGCTCAATCACAGATGTAGATTTTGGGACATGTAGTTCCTCCTCATGTCGGCCTATTACTGTTGGTCACAGTCGGATTGAGGCTGTAATTCATAACTGTTCACCACCAAAGTTACCCATGGCTGTGGTGAGGTTGTTCTATTTGATTATTTTTACTCAATGGTCCACCACAGCTTCGACTAAATGACATGTCCGTTGGATGAATTAAAAAAGAAAGGAAATAAATTTGAATGTGATCGGTCCCGACAAGCAACCTACGAGGATTTTAAGACGGCCCTGACAACAACTCCAGAGTTGGCGACACTTTTCCGAGGCATTTGTAGTTCAGTCGGATGTTCTGGTGTAAGATGTAGATCTTTCTTTTTCTTTTCGATTTGAATCGGTCAGCCACAAATTCCTCTGCTGCTACAACAGTTTCATCTCGGAGCAGCAGTTGCAACCTACTCAACATACTTCCTAATTATTTGCTGGATGTATTCCAATCTCTATCTTCCTCTACAGCTTTTACCCTCTACAGCCCCCGTTAGTATACTGGAAGTTATCTGCTGATGTCTTAGGTGATTCCTATCATCCTGTGCCTTCTTCTTGTCACTGTTTTACATATATTCCGCTCCTCACTGAATCTGCGGAGTATCTCTTCAGTACATCTAAATGTCAACATTCTTCTCCACCAACACATCTCAAATGCTTCGAGTCTCTTCTGTTCCGACTTTCCCCCAGTTCTTCTTCCACTACCATACAATACTGCGCTCCAAACGTACAGTCTCAGAAACTTTTTCCTCCAGTTAAGGCCCAAGATTGATCCTCTTTTTGCCAGTGCTAGTCTGTTTTTTTGTCCTCCTTGCTCCGTCTGTCATGGGTTATTTTGCTGTCCTGACAGCAGAATTCCTTGATTTCGTCTACTTCATGATCCGCAATTCTGATGTAAAGTTTCTAGCTGTTCTTATTTCTGCTACTTCTCAATGCATTCGTCCTTCTTTGATTTACTCTGAATCCATATTCTATACCCATTAAGATCGCTTGTTCCGTTCTACAGATCCCGTAATTATTCTTCAGTTTCAGTCTAGATAGCAATGTCATCAGCGAATCTTGTCACTGCTATCCTTTGACTCCGAGTTTTAATCCCCTACGTGAAACTTCCTGTTGTTTCCGTCATTGATTCTTATATGTATAGACTGAACAGTTGGGGCGAAACACTACACCTGTCTTACAGTCTTTTTAATCCTAGCACTTCGTTGTTGGTCTCCCAGTCTTGGTTCTTGTACTTACTGTATATTACCCGTCTTTCCCTATAATTGCCCATACTTTTCTCAGAATTTCAAAAATCTTGTACTATTTTGCATTGTCGAGCGCTTTTTCCAAGTCTACAAATCTTATGAAGTGTCTTGATTTTTCTTCTGTCGTGCTTCCACTATCAACCGCAACGTGAGAACTGCATGTGTGGTGCCTTTATCTTTCCTAAAGCCAAGCTGATCGTCATCTAATAGTCAATATTCTTTTCCAGTCTTCTAAATGTTATTGTTTTCAGCAACTTTGATACATGAGCTGTTAAGCTGCCTGTGCGATAGTTGCCGAACCTGTCGGCTATTGCTATCTTCGGGGTTGTGTAGATGATGTTTTTTCGAAAGTCTGATGATATATCGCCAGTCTCATACGTTCTACTTACCAACGTGAATAGTCGTTTTCTTTCTACTTCTCCCAGTGATTTTAGAAATTCCGATGGAAATTGTCTAACCCTTCTGTGTTATTTGATTTCAAGTCCTCCAAAGCTCATTTAAATTCTAACTCTAATACTAGTTATTCTATCACTTATCTATCGACTCTTGTTTCTTGCTCTATCACGTTATCAGACATGTCCTCCTACTCACGGAGGCATTGAGTGTGCTCTTTCCATCTATATGCTCTTTCCTCTGCATTTAAAAGTGGAATTATCATTGCACTCTTAATGTTACCTTGCTTTTAATTTCACCGAAGATTGTTTTGACTTTCCTACATGCTTAGTCAGTGATTTCCACAGTCATTTCTTTTTCAGTTTCTTCACATTTTTCTGCAGCCATTTCGCCTTAGCTTCCTTGCTCTTACTATTTGTTTCTTTCGTAAGTGATTCATATCCCTGCAGCTTTAAACTTCCATGAAAATTTCTGTACTTACGTTTTGTACCGATCAGCTGTTTTTTTTTTTCTCTTACTCGTGGTTTGGTCACTGTTACCCTCCTTGTACCAATATTCTTCATTCCAACTTTTGTAGTTGGCCGTTTCACATATGTCCATTTCTCTTCAACTTCCTACTGAACAGTTTATTTTCGCAGTACCTACAGACTAAGAAAATTTCAAGCGTATCTCTTCATTCCTTATAAGTGGAATTCCCAATAGCACCCCCCTCAGATTTCGTGGTAAGAGAGCCCGCTGGACAGCCAGTCAAAACTGAACACAGATCAAGCATGAAAGGAGGAAGAAGGTGTACTGGACTGTGGGAAAAAAGCAAAATAGAAACAGTGAACGGTACAAGAACAAGAAGTACTGTAACCTCTCCACAATAAAACAATATGAATAATATTCACATTTAGTGTAACCTTCCCACAAAATAGTTTCCGTAACCTCCCAACAGTAAAAACAATATAATTATTTATTTCATTCAGTGTAACTGCCCAACAGATAAATTCCGTAACCTACCAATAATATAATGTGACTAACCTCTCAATTAAATTGCGACTCACTTATAACCTTTCAATAACTGACTGTGAATTTAAACTGGTGAATTTTGGACGTCAGCAGTGCTGCGACATGGCCCTGAAATTTCATTACGAATAAATTGAAAAATCTTACCTCAATTAGGTCGCCGGATAACGCGTATATATCTGCTCCTATAAGAAATTTTTGTGGCGCAGCTCAGTGTAATGCTGGCAGATAGATTTGTCATTTATAAAAGGAAACAACTGATTTTTCTTTTCAATAATCGGGATGACCAAGGATTGGAGAACTTAGTAAATTCTGTAAATTGAAACGAATAATTGTCAAAAGTTACTTTTTATGGGAAAGATTATTATTAAGAGATTTTTTAAAACATTTACATGGGACTTGATGTAACAATACTACATATGCGTGAGGCTGCTTTTACCTTAACTACAACGCTCAGGCTCCGCCATCGCTCCACGACGACCGGCCCAGCCAACACGATACACCAGACTGCTCGCTACTACTTACTCCTACTGCTACACAGTTCCTACTGCATACAAGACTGCTCTCTGGTCTGAGATTCTCTTACAGCTTACATATCGCAGGCAGCGCGTAAGCAATCCATCGAAATTACATCTGCTCGAGTGCGCTAGCAACAAATTCTTTAATCATGGACCTCTTACATAACCCTCCACTGGGGGGCAAAAATTTGGCAGTGATGGTGAGTCAATTGGACTTGCCATAAGCAACAAATTTTTTTATAATATATTTAGTTACTAAGTCTACAGTCAGAGAGTATATACATTATTGATAAGTGCAGAACATATTAAGAAATGAAATAGAGTGCACATGCACTGAGTTCAGAACCTATTAAGAAATGACACAATGTATACGCAATGAGTACAAAATATATTAACAAATAACATAAAGTGCACACGCACTGTATAAGTCTCTAGCATTTTTTACAAGAACTGAAAACATAAACAAATGAAATAAAGTGCACACGTAAAGTATGGGTGAAATGGGATTTTTTCAATATCTCCATTTAGGCCTAAGGGGTTATTTGATCCCGTTTGGTGGAGGAAAAATAAATGAATTGCTGCCATTGCAGCAATAATAAACGGTAGTACAAAATGGAATGTAAAGAATCGATTTAATATTGCGTTATCAACAGCAAACCCCCCTCATACTCATTGGACTAAATCTGTTCCTAAATATGGAATTGCTGATAATAAATACTTTGAGGTCTGGCCTGCTCACTGAGCAGATTTTTAAAGAGCCATGGTATTTTGACCATGCAAAGGTAGCATAATCATTAGTCTCTTAATTAGTGGCTGGAATGAATGGCTTGACGAGAAATCAACTGTCTCTTAATAAATTTTTGAATTTAACTTTTGAGTCAAAAGGCTTAAATTTTTCTTTAGGACGAGAAGACCCTATAGAGCTTAACATTTTATTTTTATATAGTTTTTTGTTTGTCTTTCTATATTTAATGATGATGTTTTGTTGGGGTGACATGAAGAATAAATAAACTCTTCATTATTATATCATTTATTTATGTTTGTTGTTTTGATCCATAATGTATGATCATAAGATTAAGTTACCTTAGGGATAACAGCATAATTGTTTTTGAGAGCTCATATCGACTAAGCAGATTGCGACCTCGATGTTGGATTAAGAAAAATTTTGGGTGCAGTAGCCCAGTAATTAGGTCTGTTCAACCTTTAAATTCTTACATGATCTGAGTTCAGACCAGCGTGAGCCAGGTCGGTTTCTATCCTAAGATTATTAATTCATATTAGTACGAAAGGACCATATGGTTGAAAAATTTTTTATTTTGTTGGTTAATACTAATTAAATTACTATTTTGACAGATTAATGTGTTGAATTTAGAATTCATTTATGTAGATTTTTTTCTACAAATAGTATTGATACTTTATGATTTATTTATGTTTATTTTGAATTTTCTTTTATTAGTTATTTGTGTTTTAATTAGTGTTGATTTTTTAACTTTATTAGAGCGTAAGGTTTTAGGTTACATCCAAATTCGAAAGGGTCCAAATAAAGTAGAGTTTGTAGGAATTCCTCAACCATTTAGTGATGCTATTAAGTTAATTTGTAAGGAGCAGCCAATTCCTATTATATCTAATTATTTACTTTATTATTTTTCTCCTGTTTTTAATTTAATAATTTCCTTGGCTGTTTGAGTGATTTTCCCTTACTTATATATGTTCTTTTTCTTATGGATTTTTGTTTTTTTTATGTTGTACTAGATTAGGTGTTTATACTGTTATAATTGCTGGTTGGTCTTCTAATTCAAATTATTCTTTACTAGGTTCTCTTCGTTCTGTTGCTCAAACAATTTCATACGAAGTTAATTTGGCTTTAATTTTATTATCTTTAATTATTTTAATTGGTAGTAACATGTTTGATTTTATAAATTATCAGCTTTATTGTTGATTTATTATTATTTCTTTTCCTTTAGCTTTAGCTTGTTTTGCTTCTTGTTTAGCTGAAACTAACCGTACTCCTTTCGACTTTGCCAAAGGTGAATCTGAATTAGTTTCAGGTTTTAAAATTGAATGTGGTGCAGGTGGGTTTACTTTAAGTTTTTTAGCTGAGTATACTAGAATTGTTTTTATAAGAATATTATTAGCTTTAATTTTTTTAGGTGGTGATTTTTATTCTTTTATATTTTTTATTAAGCTTGCTGTTATGTCCTTTGGTTTTATTTGAGTTCGGGGGACATTACCACGTTTTCGTTATGATAAGTTAATGTACTTAGCTTGAAAAAGTTTTTTCCTTTATCTTTAAATTTCTTTATTTTCTTTGTTGGTTTAAAGATTTTATTTATTTCATTTATTTAGTGAAATTTTTTAAGAAAAGTTAATAGAAGAGTTAAACTTCTAGTTTTATGTTTTCAAAATATATGCTTTTCCTAAGCTAATTAACTTATTATTCCTTAATTAGTTTATCTCATGTGTTTGCAACATGTACATTAATTAAGAAGTATGTAAAGTAGATAATTGTTACGATTTGTCCTGTTATAATGTAAGGTTCTTCAACAGGTCGTTTACCAATTCATGTTAATAAGCATACAACAACTACTATAATTCAGAATAAAATCTGATTAATAGGATAGAATTGAATACCTCGGAAAGAACTGGATACATTAAGAAAGGAAATAAAGTGCACACACACTGTAAAAATCCTTAGCATATTTATGACCACTGATCATATTAACAAATGAAATTAAGTGCACACGCACTGTAAAAGTCTTTAGCATTTTTTACAAGAACTGAATACGTTAAGAAATGAAATAAAGTGCACACGCACTGTAAAGATCTTTAGCATATTTAGGACAACTGATCATATTAACAAATGAAATAAAGTGCACACGCACTGCAAAAGTCTTTAGAATTTTTAAAACAATTAAACATATCAAGGAGTGAAATAAAGTGCACACGCACTGTAGAAGTCTTTAGCATATTTAGGACAACTGATCTTATTAACAAATGAAATGAAGTGCACACGCGCTGTATGTGTCTTTATCATTTTGCAAGAATTTATACACACTGTATAGGTCTTTACCATTTTATAAGAACTAGGAAAGGAATGGGAAGGATTGCATCATGGTTGTAGCACAGTAGGTTGCACGTAGCAGCACTGAAAGTCCATATCTTTCTACAGAAGCACAACACCAAGTGAGACACTCATATTCGACAACCAATATATAGTATGGCTACTGCCGAGACTACAGAAAGAGGACAAGCATTTCAATGATCGGATGGACAGCTCGTAATGTTGTGAAAAAAGAAAAATAAATAAACGGCACGTGTGAGTTTACAACACGGGTCATCCGCTTGGCAGTCCAACACCATGACCATCCCGTACTGGTGAGACTACCAGGACTGAGGAGGACCGCTTGCAACAGCCAAGAATATCCACTGTTGCAGTAAACTGTTTTGGCACCTGTCGTCCTATGAAATGCAATAACAAGGGGTGCACTTCCAACTGTTGGGATAGTGTTATTAAGGAAGCTGTTTAAATTAAACTAGCGAGTAAACTTACAAATAAAGATGGTGATTTTTGTTTAAATTCTGCTTGGCATCTTGCTCTCTCACTTGTAAAAATAGAGGGACAAATTTTATGCTACCTTACACTTTTGTTATTTACTTTACTATCGATAACTTCTGACGTCAGCCATCTTTGGTTGTGATGGAGCTAGTGTTTACGTTGTGTGTGTGTGTGTGTGTGTGTGTGTGTGTGTGTGTTACCTTCACGGAGTCTCCCTGAACACCAAGGTTTTAAATAGGCTTGCACACAGCATACTTGCTGCAGTTTTGGCTTGATACTGGGAGGGAGCGCTCCTGTCGAAATATCGGCGGTTGTCGATGAGACCACCCGGCTGCACTTCCGTAAGTTATTTCAAAGTTGTCCGGAATCTTTTGTCAATGGGGAGACACTTTTAATTACAGGCCACGTGTCCCGTGTATACACATTAAGTGTCATTAATACATTGGTTGCCATGTGCACCTTCTTGCCACTGATCGTTGCTGATTCATCCTCCTTTTAGGGGCAGTTTCCCACGCCCAGGGGAGTGCCCTGAATCTCAGTCCGTTCCTCCACTGTCTTTGATGAGACTGCAGAATGAGAGTCTCTTCTTAAGCCGGAAGTCCTCAGACGCCATTGGCGATGATTTTTACTCTTTTTTACAGAACCTTCCTGGCACCCAAAGGCGAGGGTTGAGGTCAAAGTCGCAACCTTAAGCTCAGCTACAATGCCCCGCTGCCTCCTCCACTAACCAGGAAAGCATAAGTAACGTAGAGCAGAGGTATAAAGCATATCAGTGAGATAAGTTTTAATTATTTATTATTTTCCTTTATCTTTTTTATTTTATTTTTATTTTAGCACTAGGGAGAGTAGCAGGATACCGACGTCGCTGAGAAGGACATTACAGTGATCAGAGAATAATCAGTACCAAAAGTGTTTGTTTTTTATTCCACAAAACAGTAACAAAAATAGCTACAATGAAATGACATAAACAAGGTGACATATAATTGCAGTCATAAATTACAGCATTCAAAGAATGAGTCTTTAGCAGTAGCACAATTTAGCACCTTCACTGTTACCTTCAACTGGTGGCAGTTCAGCATGCACATTTTCTTCTGCTGCAGCCGGTTCCTCATCATCATTTCCCAGACCCAAATTAATCATTCACTAAATCCTTGATGTGTGTTCCTGGATCAATTCCTCATTGAAGTAACACTCCAACTTTGGGGTGGTTTAAGAAAGACTCTACAAAAGAAATTAGAGAAAAACTATCTCTATTTGGAATTGCAACAACTGCATAATGCCATTCATCAAGGAAGTGCCAAAAATTAAGGACATTTTTCTTGCCCTGAGAAAACAAGTAACGAATTGCGTATCCACTTCAAGGAGTTCGTCTCCGTTTGTGGGAAGTATCCCGAGTCCGGAAAGAGGAGCAGGCGAGGAGGTATCTGATGGGGAAGTCGTACAGGTCAGCCTCTTTCGAGCCAGGAAGCAGACACCTATCTCCGATTCTCATACCAGGCGATTCTCGTCTGCCTTCAGGACATCACAGGCGACATGCAGTGGGGTGTCTGCAAGATGAATCCCGTGAAGGTGTGAGCGGCACACTTACTTCCATACCGTGAGGCACCATGCAGAGTGGACACCAATGCCAAGATAAGATACGCACACCGATCACCAGACAGCACGCCAGTCGACGGGGGGATACTTCCCTTCAGCCACATTCGGTGAGCTTTTCTACCGGAGAAAGCAATAGGTCGCCTTCGTGGACATTAATCTCGTTGCCAGAGCGCAGTACGAACGTAGTTTAGGTCGAGGAAAAATGGGGGAAGTAAAAGAAGGGTGGAGGGGCGTTCGAAAGCAGAATAGGGACTGAGAGAGAGCATGGTGCAAGAGCCTCCAGCAACGCGGCGGTGAGGTTCACGGAGCAACGGCGCCACAACACCATATGACAGCTGAAGAAAGGGGCTATCGCTCTGTCAGGAACATGATACAAGTCTAAACCATCCCTGCACCACGGGAGGGTGAGGGTCTCTTAGTCTGTTACTGACTACTGAACAGCAAGCCGAGGGAAACGTATGTACCCAGTGCCGCTAGCAACCGGCGGTCCATGGATTGCGGAATGGGAAATGTGTTTGCCACGTGCGGGATACGTGACGCTAAATATACGTTTACGTATTGTGTCCGTACGGATGCATCCTATAACATCAGAAACTAAATATTCAGTTTTCGAACAGGAAGCGTTGAGCGTACAGTTTGCCCTTGAGAGACACTGTGTATATCTGGAGCACTGTTCATCCGAACTAGAAACTGATAACCAGACCCTTAGCTGGGTGCTGGGAAGACGAAGGTACATGGGCCATGGGCAGTTCAGATCCCTGCCTTCAAGTTTAGAGTGCGTCATGTAAATTGAGGGGATAACTTCGGTGATGACAGCCTTAGTCGTACGTTTAGGGAAGAGGAAACCGAACAATCCAGTGAATGGAGCTTTCAAGGAAGCAATTCGAGTGAAGCAGAGCTCATTGACGCTATTCTCTCCAATCTCCTGTCGTTGCTTAATAACATTTCGGAACACCAGGATTCCAGTGTTAGGTTAAAGTAAATTAAGTATGAATAAAGTATGAGGAAGGAAAGGAAAGATCAGAACGACTGAAAAGATACTGGGCAGTTAAGAAAAAAAGGAAACGTGCCCATACTGAAGAAGGAAACCAGGATATGATTGACTAAAGTGGTCCTATGAGGCCGTAAAAGCAAATAGTAAAGGACAAGAAAGTGTGAAACCCTCTTGTTTAAACGTAAATGTTTTTTTGTTATCCAGCCAGGGGAAGAAAGCGGGGCTGTTTGATTTTCCTCCCTGAAATAGAAACCTCAATATGTAAAAATTATGACTATTCGCCAATCGGTCGCTATTTAAGAATATCTAAAATCCGGTTGAAGACTGGCGAGAATTTTATCTGGCAGAGCATGGACAAAGTTACGCAAGGTCTGTGCAATGAGTTACCAATCAAAGAGTGCACTGAGGGGATTTGCTACCTTCTGAAACGGTAACATCACATCTGGATAGGTTGTACATATATTATGTCACCCCTGACTTCGTCATCGCGAGTTAGGATTAGGCTCATTCTGTTTTGATTGGATGCATTCGCCCTCTTTCGTTGGTTATTTCCGTTCCGTGATACGACCACGCAAAGGGGTACAGATTACAATCTTTTTTGGAACCTTCGGATAACGTGAACATTTAATCTGATAATGTTCACGTCGAGACTGTTTATGTGTTTCCATTTCGGAATGGAGATTGGGCATATCACTACAACGCTCTACTACCCTACCTCTTCACTTACGGAATGGGTGAACCGCAATAATTTGCATTTCATCTTCCAGCGTACCACCATCGAGGTCCTTTCAGGTTGGACCAGTCGCTTCATTCAGTGGCTTTTGGTTTCATTATGCCGATCCATGAATCACACACTCCTGTTTACCTTCTCTTCTCGCCACCATGTAGGTCCGATCTGAGGTTAGTCAATAAACAGTTACTTGAAATAACTGATGCAATGCAGATCTGAAACAATTGGAACTGGGTGAAAGCTAACCTGAGGCGTAATCATGACAGACAATCCCAGAGGTATAACCTCAAACCGGGTAACAGGTGCTGGATCCAGAAGTTCCAGGCACTTAGCAAGGCGAAGGATAAGATGCTGAGGTTTATGGTGTCGGTAAAAATCCTCCGGTCTGTGACCCAGTCATCATGCTGGTGAAAAACGCACATAGTTGAAGAATTTTCCGTGTTCACTTAACCCAATTTAATCTCCATTAATGGTGTAAGAGAGCCTAATAACTGATGTAATTAATTAAAGGCTGTATAAAAGACAAAGGAAGGAAAGGTGTCCAATAGTACTGGTACACAGTATTTTTGTCTCCTAGATCAGCACTTGCAACCTGTGTCCTCAATTATGTGCTACTTCCTCTACAGTTTTTCCCTCTACAGTTCCCTTCAGTACTTTCCAACTTCCTACAGTCCCCTTTAGTACCATGGAAGTTATTCCTTGATGTCCTAACCGATGTCCTGTCTCTTCTTCTTGTCAGTATATTCCACACATTCCATTCCTCGCCGATTCAGAAGAAAACCTCCTCATTCCTTTCCTTATCAGTCCACGTAATTTTCAACATTCTCCTGTACCACCGCATCACAAATGCTTCGATTTCCCACAGTCCATGTCTCATTATCATACAATGCTGTTTTCCAAACACACATTCTCAGAAATTTCTTCCCTAAATTGAAGCCTATGTTTGATACGAATAGACTTCTCTTGCCCAGGAATGTCCTCTGTGCCTATATTAATCTGCCTTTTATATCCTCCTTGCTCCATCCAACATGGGTTATTTTGCTGCATATGCAGCAGAATTTCTTAAATTAGTATACTTCATGGCCACCAATTCTTAAGTTAAATTTCTTGCTGTTCTCATTTCTGCTACTTCTCACTAATTTCTTCATTCTTCGATTTACTCTCAGTCCGTATCCTGTACTCGTTAGACTGTTCGCTCGATTCAAACATGCAGTAATTCTTCTTCACTTTCTATGAGGATAGCAATGCCATCAGTGAATCTTTTTACATCCTTTGATATTGAATTTTAATCTCGCTCTTAAACCTTTCTTTTGCTTCGCTCATTGCTTCTTCGTCGTATAGACTCTACAGCAGGGGCAAAGGACTACATAAAGACAACTTCCCTACCTTACACCCGTTTTAATCTGAGTACTTTCTGCTTGGTCTTCCACTCTTATTAGTCCCTTAATACACTCCTGGAAATGGAAAAAAGAACACATTGACACCGGTGTGTCAGACCCACCATACTTGCTCCGGACACTGCGAGAGGGCTGTACAAGCAATGATCACACGCACGGCACAGCGGACACACCAGGAACCGCTGTGTTGGCCGTCGAATGGCGCTAGCTGCGCAGCATTTGTGCACCGCCGCCGTCAGTGTCAGCCAGTTTGCTGTGGCATACGGAGCTCCATCGCAGTCTTTAACACTGGTAGCATGCCGCGACAGCGTGGACGTGAACCGTATGTGCAGTTGACGGACTTTGAGCGAGGGCGTATAGTGGGCATGCGGGAGGCAGGGTGGACGTACCGCCGAATTGCTCAACACGTGGGGCGTGAGGTCTCCACAGTACATCGAAGTTGTCGCCAGTGGTCGGCGGAAGGTGCACGTGCCCGTCGACCTGGGACCGGACCGCAGCGACGCACGGATGCACGCCAAGACCGTAGGATCCTACGCAGTGCCGTAGGGGACCGCACCGCCACTTCCCAGCAAATTAGGGACACTGTTGCTCCTGGGGTCTCAGCGAGGACCATTCGCAACCGTCTCCATGAAGCTGGGCTACGGTCCCGCACACCGTTAGGCCGTCTTCCGCTCACGCCCCAACATCGTGCAGCCCGCCTCCAGTGGTGTCGCGACAGGCGTGAATGGAGGGACGAATGGAGACATGTCGCCTTCAGCGATGAGAGTCGCTTCTGCCTTGGTGCCAATGATGGTCGTATGCGTGTTTGGCACCGTGCAGGTGAGCGCCACAATCAGGACTGCATACGACCGAGGCACACAGGGCCAATACCCGGCATCATGGTGTGGGGAGCGATCTCCTACACTGGCCGTACACCACTGGTGATCGTCGAGGGGACACTGAATAGTGCACGGTACATCCAAACCGTCATCGAACCCATCGTTCTACCATTCCTAGACCGGCAAGGAAACTTGCTGTTCCAACAGGACAATGCACGTCCGCATGTATCCCGTGCCACCCAACGTGCTCTAGAAGGTGTAAGTCAACTACCCTGGCCAGCAAGATCTCCGGATCTGTCCCCCATTGAGCATGTTTGGGACTGGATGAATCGTCGTCTCACGCGGTCTGCACGTCCAGCACGAACGCTGGTCCAACTGAGGCGCCAGGTGGAAATGGCATGGCAAGCCGTTCCACAGGACTACATCCAGCATCTCTACGATCGTCTCCATGGGAGAATAGCAGCCTGCGTTGCTGCGAAAGGTGGATATACACTGTACTAGTGCCGACATTGTGCATGCTCTGTTGCCTGTGTCTATGTGCCTGTGGTTCTGTCAGTGTGATCATGTGATGTATCTGACCCCAGGAATGTGTCAATAAAGTTTCCCCTTCCTGGGACAATGAATTCACGGTGTTCTTATTTCAATTTCCAGGAGTGTATATACATATTGCGTATTCCCCTTCTTTTGCAGATGCTCACCACTATTTTCGACTGAATTTTGAACATCTTGTACCATTTTACATTGTCTAAGCTTTTTTCAAGATCTACAAAATCTATGAAGGCGTCTTGATTTTTCGTCACTGTTGATTCCATTATCAACCACAACGTCAGAATCGCCTCTCTGGTGCCTTTACCTTTTCTAAAGCCAAACTGATCGTCATGTAATAGATCTTCAATTCTTTTTCCAATCTTCTTTGTATTATTTGTTGAATCCTACCTGCTCGTCGAATCTGGGGTGTCTAGGAAACCCGCTTTCTCATAATGTTAGACAAACAATTCAAACAAGTTGTTTCAATGAGTTTTATTACGAAATCAACAACGACAATACTTAACATTAACAATAACACAGAAGTGTTGCAAGCCAAGGACGACACGCAAATTAGAATCTCATCTGTGTAAACAATTCCAAAGTCGCTGGTCTTGAAATAACTATTCTTGATGCTTCTGTAGAAATGGGCCGCGACCAATCGGCTCTGCGCTTGTGTTCACGTAGAGGATGCTGCTGTCACATTGTCGTCCAGGAGAGGCGTCAGTCAACGTGCAGTTGGATGACATCTTCTTCATAGATCTCTCTGCTCTCTCGTTTCGGACTGGTGTTCCGGCACTTGACTTTACGCCGTAACATTCCTCCCCCAAAAAGCAACGGACTGTATTCGTATAGGGACCTCGCCAAAGCCAGGGAAGGCAGGAGTGTGGATGCTTTCAGGGACTGGAAGCTGTGGCTGCAGGGGACGTCAGGCTTTCCATCGTACCTCACCATCCAGCCCTCACTCTGGTGGAAACGTTCCCCAGAAAACAACCAGAGGGGTAGGCGTCCACCCCCTGACGCCCATAGCAAGATGTAGAAGGCGTCGGCTGCTGCGCGTGGGCGGGTACAGTTCCACCAGTAGGACGAGAGGAGGCGGAGCAGATGAAGGCTCCATGGGGTCGTCATGCAGTGTCGTGATGACGCCTTCTGGCATCTGCTGTGGCCGCGTTGTCGTTGGGATCCCCGAATCTGGGGGAAGAGATACGGGAGGATCACCGTGGCGAATTTGTGATGTTGGGACTGCACTCTGTCTGGGTCTGAAGTGAGATACATGTATGCGCCAAGTCGACGAAGGATTTTGCCTCGTGCCCAGCATCTGCTGCCGCTAAAAACCCTGTAAAACACAATACCATGCAGTGTGAACCGATACTTGCGGCCTTCCTTCAGCGCTGGATGCTGAGGAGGGTGGAGCAGGTGGAGCAGTGTCCGATGGCTGCGGCCGTGTAGCAAATCCGCCGGCGATGGTCCATCTATAGATTCGTAGATGCGAACGATAGGAGGCGGGAAAGAGTTATCTTACAACCTCTGCACCACTTGTTAGCAGCAGGCACAGTGGCTGCGCTAAAGACTGAGATGGCGTGGAGTTTTACAATTAGTTATTGAACTTTCTTTACAGTTTCTCCCTCGTCGTCGCTGCCCAGCCCTGCGGATCCCTCCACCCGGCTGCTGCTGTGTAGATTCTCCAACATTGCGTCCAACGCGCACAGCTGATCGCACTCGGGAACCTCAGGCCACCAGTGCTCCGCTGAAGCCAGGATGCCCTGTGGTTGAGATGAACTCGTCGCCGCTCGTCGCCCCAGTACGGGCACGCCCTCGGAGCCGCATCGCCGTGAGGTCAGCTGCTGACGCTTGCTGCACCGGCGGCTGGGAAGCCGTCAGGTGCGATGTCCGCGAGGTCCCGTCATGGACGGACCACGCGCCGTGGGGCTGGGTTGCCGTGACGTCTAGGCTTCAGTCCCCGGCGGCGCCTGTGACCAAGACCGCACTGCGGCTGCTCCTGCTGGAAGTTCTCACTGTAGTTAGTCAGCCATGGTGCCGATCTAACTCAGCCCTACCTCCAGAGATGAAGTTGATATCTGGCGGCGAACAGATGACTCTTGCGAGCTGGAACAGACTTCCAGAATCGTCACTTACGAAGATTGAACATTCGGACACGGACCCGACTTGAGTCCCATCGAACATGTGTGGGATGTAATCGAGAAGCCAGTTCGTACACAGAACGCTGCACCAGGAACCCTTTCGCAATTATGGACGACCATAGAGGCAGAATGGCTCAATATTCCTCCAGTGCCCTTCCAGCGACTTGTTGAGTGCATGATACGCCGAGTTCTTCCACTACGTTGGTCAACAGTAGGTCCGACACGATATTAGAAGGTATCGCATGACTTTTGTCACTACAGTTATAAAACAAATGTATGGCACTCATTGTGAGCCGGCCGGCGTGGCCAAGCGGTTCTAGGCGCTATAGACTGGAACCGCGCGACCGCTACGGTCGCAGGTTCGAATCCTGCCTCGGGCATGGATGTGTGGTTAGTTAGGTTTAAGTAGTTATAAGTTAGTTAGGTTAGTTAGGTTTAAGAAGTTTTAAGTTCTAGGGGACTGATGACCTCAGAAGTTATGGCCGTGCAGTTAAAGGCGCTGCAGTCTGGAACCGCAAGACCGCTACGGTGGCAGGTTCGAATCCTGCCTCGGGCATGGATGTTTGTGATGTCCTTAGGTTAGTTAGGTTTAACTAGTTCTAAGTTCTAGGGGACTAATGACCTCAGCAGTTGAATCCCATAGTGCTCAAAGCCATTTGAACCATTTTTGAACCTCAGAAGTTAAGTCCCATAGTGCTCAGAGCCATTTGAACCATTTGAACTTATAGTGAAACCTAGTAGCTATTTTGCAATTGATATAAAACCATTGTATCTCCTGACTGAACCGCGCGGGGTGGCCGCGCAGTCTAGGGCGTTGGAGGTCCGAATCCTCCCTCGGGCGTGGGTTCAAAAATGGTTCAAATGGCTCTGAGCACTATGGGACTTAACATCTGTGGTCATCAGTCCCCTAGAACTTAGAACTACTTAAACCTAACTAACCTAAGGACATCACGCACATCCATGCCCGAGGCAGGATTCGAACCTGCGACCGTAGCAGTCGCGCGGTTCCGGACTGAGCGCCTAGAACCGCTAGACCACCGCGGCTGGCAGTACATCAGAAACTTTGACGGTCGTTTTCTCAGAAATGGTCGAGTATGAACGAACCATCTGAGACATTTTCGTTTATTTTGGCTCCTCTTACATTGAGTGAAGTTTCTAGGCTATCTGGGTATGGCATTTGACGTGTTCTCCAGGTAAGCATTAAATATAGTCTTAACGACTGTGTTCATTTTCAGCTTCTCTGAATAATAAAAAGACGAAGTACAGAGTCCTATTTTGTAGTGTCAAATGCTGTATCCCAAGTATGGTGCATTGACGTCAATACAGAGACCATTCCCAACTAACTGAATGAATAAGCAGGAAATGTGCCTGCCCTGAATTCAGCTTTACAGCGAATTTTTAAGACAAATTGCGTGCCCGTGATCGTGATTAATTAAATGCTCGGCGGATTCTTCTGCAGCACAGCGAGTGGCGCGCCGGACGTTAATTAGACAGCAGTCGAGGCCGGTCCGTGGGCTCGTTACGGCGGCCGGCCACGCGCTTGTTGCAGGCAGCTGAGGTCGCGGAGTTGGCTCTAGCGGCGCGGAAGGCGGCGCAACTTAGCGCCGTAATCTGCGCCAACTTGCCGGAGGTGGAGCTGCAACTGGAGCTGGAGCTGTGGCTGCCGCCAGCCGTCGAGGGCCGCGCAGCCCTTCAGGGCCACAGCCCGGCACGTTGCCCTGCCCTGCCCTGCCCATGACACCTCGCAACACAGCGCGCGCTGCTCCCAACGGGCCTACTGCCGACCAGCAAAGGCACGTGCCCTCAGACACTGACAACGGGGCGTCTGGGCTGCGATAAACGAACAGAGCAGCGATACTAAGTTGACGACACCTTAACAAGGGAGTTTTAAGTGGGGGAGATGGGTTGGGCTGGGAGCGAAGATGTGGCTGTTGGTTTAGACTACGATTGCGTTAGATACCGAAAGAGGTTGAGGTAAGGTGGAGGTGACGAGGTGATTGGAGATGTAGCTAGAGGAGGTGGGGGGTGCAACATCCACGAGATAAATTTTAGCTACAGTGCGACGAGAGGAAATTATGCCTCTAACAGTTATAAACATTATCTATCCGACATATGAAAAAACAGTGAAAACGATGATAAATGTTAATTATTTATATAATATTCTATGATGTAATTGGACATATCGATGTGTATCATACAAAGACAATGATAAGCGTAAATTCCTTTTATGATCTGCGTTTGTCTTACTTTGTTTTTACCTTTTGTTGGTTGGCTTTTGTAGGTTGCGGACGCAAGATGCATATCAAACTGAGGTTGTTAAGAAATTGTAATTATTTGTTAATCATTACT
The DNA here is from genome assembly GCF_021461385.2 of Schistocerca piceifrons. Classification (NCBI taxonomy): domain Eukaryota; kingdom Metazoa; phylum Arthropoda; class Insecta; order Orthoptera; family Acrididae; genus Schistocerca; species Schistocerca piceifrons. The sequence goes on from NC_060138.1 coordinate 427,573,127, forward strand.
TGAGAATAGAGTTCATTATTATTATTATCAATATGAGTGAATAACTATTTGTAACTTTAATTCCTCTCTCAATAATCATTATCTGTGTTAATCATTTCTTTCCGCTGCAAGGAGCTCAGCCATTGATGATAGCGATTTGTATCGCGACTTTATCTGTTTGCCTACAAAAAAACCAACGGTTTGCTTGATGAGAATTAGTCTACATAGTGGACAATACGAAAGTAAAGTTTAATAAGCGTTTCAAATACTTATCCTATTTGCTCTAACAACAGAAAGTCTCTATCAGTTGTCTGCCGCCATCTTAACAATTATCTCAGCGGCAAATTCAAATTACGCAATTCTGCAGACATAAATGCCGAAGGTAATAAAAATGTGTAAAAATAAATGTGCACCGGTGGTCCTGAACTCATTTTAATGAAAATAATTCGAATCAGATTGGTTCATTAAAAACAGTGCTCATAGCACGGTCCATATAACAAACTTTTCTAGCTGATGTATGCAGCCGAAATAAATTACGCACTTACAGACAACACTTTAACACAACGTTAACTTGCAGTTCTTTTGCAACTTGACCAAATCTTTAGCCGGAAGAAAAAGAAATTATTTTGTAATTAGTCACTGTAATGAAATAACATTATCATTTTCTTTTACGAATTAGTTAAATAGCAAACCACTGAATAACACAGCGAACGCCACAGGGGGAACATGTTGCCACATTTGTGAAATTACTGCACTGGCAGCGCGAATGATTATACAAGTTGGAGCAGAAGAAATGTGTGGTTTTTAAACCGCTAGTACTCGTCGACTAATGGGAGTATTGACGTTGAACTAAGGTTGGCGGATAGCTCAGACAATGAGGTTTCAGTTGCTATGCGTCGTGTGTTCTCCGTCTAGCAGTTCTTTAGAAATAATGATTCTGTGGTCACAGTTCAAGTTTAGTGTCGGACGTCGAGATACAGTCCCAGATCGAAACACTGCACTCCGATGCATTTCACCATTTAGAAGCACTGGATCAGTGGTGAAAAGAGAAACAACCTGACCGCTCCCGTTCAGTTCTATTTCCGGAAAACGTAGACACAGTAAGAACGGCAGTCCTTGCTAGGTCGTAACATTCCTCTTGGCGAGGGGCTGTATCGTTGAGTATGTCACATCGCTCGCTCCATCACATGTTACATGATCATCTCAGATTTCACCCCTGCGAAATAACGATTGTCCAGCATCTATGTCAAACGGATTTCGTCCAGAGGAGAGAGTTTTATAACATATTGGACGCTATTCTTACGGAAGATGCTGATGTCCCAGTATTCATGAGTGATGAAGCCCATTTTCATCTGGATGGTTACGTTAATGTCTGTCACTCCACTCCGTTTCACATTCGTCAGATATGAGCAAATATACGCCGTGAGTGCGACGAGCGAGATGGCGCAGTGGTTAACACACTGGACTCGTATTAGGGAGGACGATGGTTCAATCCTGAGTCCGGCCATCCTGATTTTGGTTTTCCGTGATTTCCCTAAATCGGTTCAGGAAAATTCCAGGATGGTTCCTTTGAAACGACAGGGCCGACATCCTTTCCTAACCCGATGAGACCGATGACCTCGAAGTTTGGTCTCCTCCGCCCAGTTCAACCCCTCTCAACCCGCCAACCCTGTGATTGCGTTAGTGTCACTAGAATAAATGACTGGGGTTAAGAGTGGACCCTTATTCTATGACAGAGCACATCAGTGTTTAGCTGTAAAATTGGTTTAATTTCTCTCTATTATTGTCAAAGCCAAGAGTTTACATAGATTGTGACATGACAATTTCAGGACAGTTGTCAATATAACGCATGACGTCCTGTTTAGCAGAGCCGACCGCGATGGCCGAGCGGTTCTAGGCGATTCAGTCCAGAACCACGCGGCTGCTGCGGTCGCAGGTTCGAATCCTGCCTGGGGCATGGATGTGTGTTAGGTTTAAGTAATTCTAAGTCTAGAGTACTGATAACCTCACATGTTAAGTCCCATAGTGCTTAGAGCCATTTCAACCATTAGTTTAGCAGAAATAACACTGAACATAACAACATCAGATTTAAACAGAAGGTTCTCTACAAGATTTTTCTTACTTCTAGACATTAAAGTTGGCCAATATTACGACAAATCATCTGACTCCGGTTCTAAGTTCGGTACTATTTAGGATTACAATCAAGTCTGCGGAGGAGGTTAGTTTATGTGACAAGATGAGGTTGCTCGAGTTTACAGTGGGCGCAAGTTGGTGATCCAACAATTTTAAACCTCTGCGAGCGGCATTTATCTTTAGCTGTGATGTGCTGTTAGCTGCACGGCTGCTCTCGCCCTCTGAAAATCGTATAAAAAGATAATAAAAATCTTTATTGATTCTATCAGCTGAAACTGTCCTATGTTTTTCGTTAGGCGAGAAAACATGCGCTCATCCGTAGCCTGGAAAATATGGCGATATTCACGTGCATAGATGGAGCAGCGTGTATACATCAACGCCCTCGCAAGAACAATTAACTGCATGGCTGTTTCGTTTCTCTGCTATCGGAGCTCAACGACTCTTCAGCTAATCTCTAGCTGAATGTCAGCCAAAGTGAATGCATTGTTCACACAAAAATTCCTCTTTTGGAGTCGTAAAGGGCATGATGCGCACTGTTCTCGACTTGACACTGTTTCAGAGGAGAGTCCTCGACGTTTTCGGTATTGTGCCTTTCGTAACAAACTGTCCCCTACCTCTGTTATTTCGTGCTTCACGTCTGGGCTTTTTCGAACCAATGCGAGGGTTCCCTTCATTTTGTGGAGACTACCCCTGCCAATCGCAAAGGGCCTATCTTTAAACTACGTCGAAATATCGTCTCTTTTACTCCTTCCGAGTTTATTTCAACCAATCGGATAATTTTTGCCCGCTCCTGACGCTTAAAAGTTACACATATACATCACGAGCGTACCATGATCCTGCCTGCTCCCCTCACTGTACCACCCGGCGCGTTCGTTGTCTCTCTCACTGCACGTCACCAACCCCTGTTAGAAGCCTTTCATTGTATGCAGGCCGTGATGGCGCAACTCGCGTCTGCCCCCCAAAAAACGCTTCTTCCAGCAGATTTTTTCACCTGTTGCTCATTGACATGCAACATTTGGTTTCGGTGTGTTAATATCATCGAATCAAGTGTCATCTCTTAGCATTACATACTGTACGTTTTGACAGGCAACTCTGCTCACTGCCACCAGGTGACATATTCATCTCCTTGTTACGACATGTAAAATCTCATGTAAGGTGCCAAATTGACATTCATTCAAGCTGCCATCTTACATATCCGCCTCCTTCCGTGTTCAGTTTTGCTCTGGGTCGATCAACAGTTGAGAAATTGATTGAGGTCAGAGCAAAATTGTTCTCGGCTGCTGAATGTAGCAATAGTTATATACTTATATTGACAACTTCTCTATTTTAATATGGCATAGTCAAACAGTTGTTCTTTCAGTCTCCTTTCTGTCACCGCAATTGATTTACTATATATCACCGATATGAACACTGAAGTAATATTTTTCCAAAATTTAACATGTTTTACTAGTTTTCTGATTTAATACATTTATTTAAATAATGAAGCCTAATATTTCCATTCTATAGCTGCCTATATTTTGATTTTAAATTGAAACAAATTAGAGATTCTCCATAAATTTGTACCACACAGATATTTTTTTTAAATGTGAGACTGATTTTTTTTTTCGACATCAAACCTTATGTTAAACAATGATTGAGAAAACCATCATTTAAAATTATCCTTTCCTTTTTACGTCTTATTCTCAGCCTTAATTTCTATTTCTGTTAGTAGCTACTATTGCAATTATAATTCCAAGAAGTTTGATCTCTTACAATAATTTCTCAATTTATCTCACACCTAACAGCACCCTTCCCATAACTTTACAAACACAATCCCATTCACAAACATATTTATATCATTCAAAAATATTAAACTTATGCATTATAACGTTACAGAAGAATTAAATTATTAATTGATTTTTACAAAAATTTTAAATTCCTGATCCTATAAATTACCTTGTAAATATTAATTAAAAATCATGAAATAGCAAATCCCTTTTTTGTGCATAAACTATATATTAACAAAACATTATATACTAGAATCTTAGCCGCCTAATAAAATATCACCATTTGATTTTCTTAACTTAGATGTGTTTTCAAAATATGAAATACAAGAAAATATCATTTATCTGTCAAGATTAAAAAACTCAAAATCATTGTTAACAAAATCAGTGTCTTGCACAATACTCTTAAAAAATTAAATATTTTTCAACAATAACAAACTTTGTGTGTTCGTAAAAAAAATTTTCAGTTTAATCTGATGCTAGTGTGTCACAGACAGTATTTTCTCATATATCTTCAACGTGGTTCATTGAAGTCGTCATCCTCATCTTTATGCACCTCGATGTGTCTCCTCTGAGCATGGAATCGCGGTCGGCAGAGAGAAAGATTGCAGAAGGTTTGAATGTATTTTGAATGCTTGGTTGCCTTTGTTCCATTTCCATGTACCCATGGCGAAATTCCATTAGAGATCTATTCTTAGGAGCAAAGAACTGATATTCTTCGTAAATCCTTGAATCTTTATGCCAGTCTATCGTTGGTTAATTCGCCTCTCGTTTTCTGTACTAATTGTCGTCTGTCAGTGTGACATTTGAAAATGGGGCAATTTTCCGTAAGGAATATAGGATGTCTGTATTGCTAGAGCAGTTAAAATGGATTTTTTTTGTTGGTAGTTAGATGCAATAATGGTCTTGTACAGGAAGGGACTTAGAAAAGTTTCTTGCTTCCTTCTGGTCCTGGTATTCTTTCTTCCTATTATTTTGTGTTGAATCTTCTTTTCTTGTTGTATCTTGCTATTTTCTCATCTGTGCATTCGTTCTTCTCTGGACCAGAAATTGGGATTTAAAACCTGCTTAAGCTGGTTATTGTATAATCCATTCTCAGGTTATTTTCTTTCAAATCGTTGTGTATCCTTTATTGTATGAGATTGTTCATTGGATAGATTGGACAGCCTTCCATCATTCTCTTGCTTACTCTCATGAGTGTTCAGGGAATGTTTCACAGTTGCTGTATTCCGTGTGGTATGACGATAGTCTCAGCCATTCTGTATCTTGAGTTGCAGAAATGTGCCTCATCTTCTCATCTTCTTCCTGTAAATTCAAACATTCCTTCGTGCTTGATGTAACACGTCCACCTGCATTCCAGTTTGGTGGACATTCATCATATCTCCTTATGCTGCTCTAAATAGTTTATGTCAGAAGTGCTATGTATCAAGCACTTTACCAAAACAGTTGTTATGAAGATTGCATGTGGCTTTCACATGAATAAAGATCTCGTCATGCCACATGTTGACTGTATCCAGAATTTGTCGTAGATCCCCACACTTTTGCTCAGAGGTGTTGTCCTCTTGGACTGTTGCTTCCACCAAGGTATTTTATTTCGTCATCTCGAAAGCTGGCGTACCAGGCACCCACATACCATACCACTCTACTCAATTCTGATGTCGATCTGACCTCCATGATGGTACATTGTTCTTGATGACGTCATGTATAATAAAACATTATGCCCACTATTGTCCATCTCACATTCCGAAATTTCTCTGATTTGCATGTTATGATCACCTATCTTTTCGCAACCATTTCTCTCTTAAAATAAATTACAAGATTTACAAACACTAAACAACTAAGAGACTATACAGAAATTCCGTATTTAAACTATGTGTAAGATTTTCCGTATTATCCTTATTATATTCTTCATAACTTTACATCTATTTTAACAGATCAGCATCTTTTGATCCCCATTCTATCTGCACATTTTCTTTCCCCCCTTTTTTTCACTATTAGTATAAAGGTTTCCACAACTTCATCACGATGGATAGTAAGAGGAAATTGATGGTGATGAAGGTTAGTGTATTAGTACAACAGTTTTTTGTAACTACAGGTACATCATATCATAAAAACTCCTCACCTTGACTCCGACTCCAGCGTCTTTTTCTCTGCAAACTCTTCTTTTCGGCATAAGCTGTAACAGAACTTCAAAATACAATATATCTCTATTTCTTGTTTCCTTTTTAAAACTTTCTCCACTGTCTAATTCCATTGTTATAGTGCTTGTCTCTTATTAGTTGTAGTTATCCCTATCTCCTTCTTCTACACAGTAAACATTTGTATTACTTTCTCCCCCAATCTTACTCTTCCTTATTGAAATCATCCCTGTTTTAAACTCACATCCATCTGTCTACATCCCTCCAAGAAATAACATGTTTTTCGCTTTGCTTAATAATTCAATTCTCTCTCTTCATTCTGTAAGTAGGCTGTTTATGTTTTCTTATTGGCAACATTACATAGCGCTCTGTGTGAGAATCACTGGCTGTGCTGTGTGCAGTCTGTGGGTAGTTTGCATTGTTGTCTGCCATTTTAGTGTTGGGCAGCAGCAGCTGGATGTGAACAGCGCGTAGCGTTGCGCAGTTGGAGGTGAGCCGCCAGCAGTGGTGGATGTGGAGAGAGAGATGGCGGAGTTTTGTAATTTGTCATGAACTGCTATATATATTATGATTATTAAGGTAAATACATTGTTTGTTCTCTATTAAAATCTTTTATTTGCTAACTATACCTATCAGTAGTTAGTGCCTTCCGTAGTTTGAATCTTTTCTTTAGCTGGCAGTAGTGGCGCTCGCTGTATTGCAGTAGCTTGAGTAGCGAAGATTTTTGTGAGGTAAGTGATTTGTGAAAGGTATAGTTTAATGTTAGTCAGGGCCTTTCTTTTGTAGGGATTATTGAAAGTCAAAGTGCGTTGCGCTAACAAAATATTGTGTGTCAGTTTAAGCACAGTCATGTATAATTGTTGAAAGGGGACGTTTCATATGTCGACCCTTAGCTGAGGATACCTCACTGGAATCTTCTGATTCTTTTCTTGTAGTTTGTGTAATTAGTGTAGCTATTGTTTATTGCTAGCGCGTAATTGTAGAGACAATCTCCTTTGTAGTTGCAGTCTTTCATTGTTGTACAGTAAAACAGTTGTGGCATGCATGTAGATTTGCAGCAAGTATTTCGCAGCTGCGCTTGCAATTAACGAGATATTATTTTCAGTGCTATGTTAATGTGTTCCCCTATTTTTGCTCTTCAAATTGTGTTTTTCTGTGTTGTCTTGTGAAATATTGTGACAATAATGGCGTGTGAAAAACGTAACACTAGGCTCCAAAGTAAACTGAGAAATAATAGTGACGACGAGCGTAGCTTATCAGCACCACTGTGTAGTGAATTAACAGACATTCGAAGTAGTAATTTTGTAATTGTGCATAGGGAAATGGAGCGGGCGGCAAATAATGGTGTAGACAGTGAAACAGGTAGTGAACAAGGAAGCATTATCGTTCGATCGGTCGGCAACAGCTCGCCTCAGGAATCCGAAATGACAGAACACAATACTGCAAATACTGTAGACTTAGGTTTTGGGTCCTCACCGTTTTCTCAAATGAGTCAAGACACATTTTCTGCTTGTCAAAGTGTGAATGTTGCCGGTGAAAATGCACTGCCAAAAAGCATAGAGAAACAGATTCCAGACACTCATACATTATTATTGCAATTAATGCAACAAATGGAACAAAATCAGAGACAAATGGGACAAAGGCTTCAAAAGTTAGACACAATGGAACAAAATCAGAGACAAACACAGCAACAGTTAGACACAATGGAACAAAATCAGAGACAAACACAGCAAAAGCTTCAAAAGTTAGACACAGTGGAACAAAATGTTAAAAAGTTAGACACAATCGAAGAAAATCTTCAAAAGTTAGACACCACGCTTGAACACACTTGAAGATTTAACTACTGAGTTACATAACATCGAATCGAAATGTCAAAAAGTCTGTAATGACGTAAAAACACAAATTTGTGAGCATTTCCAACCTATTTTTTCGCGGCATGAAAATGCATTACAGAATCACGAAGCAGCCATAAAAGAACTGCAAACTATTGTTCATGAAAATCACGACACCTTGCAAGCTAAATTTGACTCAGTTGCATCTACCAATTCGGTTATGCAACTTGCAAAAACTCAAGAAAACTTAAAGGACACAGTAGATTCGATTTCAACACAAATGGACACTCTGAAACTTGATTCAGAAAAACACACTGAGGAAATGTGTTCACTATTGGAGAAAGTAGCCGAACTTTCGGATCAGGTCACTAATTTATCTACGAAGGTAGATGATAATCTGAATGACACAGAAGAGTGCAAACAAATTAGGAAATTGAAACAAAATCAGAATCAAATTAATACGCAACACCGAAGAGAAATCCGGGAAGTACAAGATCAGCTGACACAGGTAATACAAGAATTACGTATTTCAGAGGACACTCGCGCCCCAATACAGGAAGAGGGACGTAGAAATACGGAACAGCCACAAAATAATAACACAGCGCATTTCGGAAATTATGAATGAAATTGGCAAGGTGCACCGTATTTTGAAATGGAACCGCCGAAACGACGTAACAATGACCGATATGCGACTCGCCGACATGATGACTTTGACTATAAGCTGTTCATTACTACACGTAAATTCAAAACATTTAAGAATTCTGCCAACGACATTCATCCACAAGCGTGGCTCCATCAATTCTCTCATTGTTTTCCTCCCAACTGGTCATTAGAGCACAGATTAGAATTTATGTGTGGCTACTTAGAGAATGAACCAGCTGTAAGAATGCGATCAGTCATTCACGATTGCCACAGTGAAGGAGAGTTTTACCATGCCTTCCTATTGGTCTCAAGCCACACAGGACCGAGTAAAACATGGCATTATAATGATGAAACATTTCAAACAATCTGAATTTTCCAGTCTTGTGAAATATTTTGAAGACATGTTGCACAAGAATCAGTACCTGTCAAACCCATACAGCCCCTCAGAACTCATCCGCATTTGCTTAATGAAATTGCCTGAACATTTAAGAAATATTATTTTGGCAGGACGTTACAAAGACGACATTGAAGCTTTTGAGGGACTCCTACAAGAATTGGAAATTGACACAGACAGTCGCCGGATGCGAAAACAGGAAAACAATCACTACAGGTCACATACGTCACAATTCCGTGAGGACAGAAACAATAACTGGACACGACAAGCCTATTCTTACAACGTAAATCGTGACCAAAACAGACACCACCCGTATGACAACCACTGGCAGAGTAATAGTTACAGAGAAAGATCTCATTTCCGTAGTAATGAATATGACAGAGACAATCATAGACAATTTGGCAACCAGAACTATTATTATCACAGGAGACAGAATAACTTCAGACGCAACGGTCCACCGTGCAGTGATAATTCAGGGAGAAATTCTCCACCACTTAACCGACAAGAAAGAAACTACAGGAACTCCCGACATGACGACAGACGATATAATCATAACGACAGACCTGAATTTCATCAGAACTGGCGGGATTTAAACAGGGCTGGGCCCTCTTGGCAAGGTGAATTTGTAGAAGTTAGACCTCCTAATCCCAATAACGACACGCGCCAACAAAGGAACAGACAATGACTCGCACCGCAGGCAGCCGCGTGCGCCCGCTGGCTCCGAGAAAAATAACATAAGACGCTAGCCTTGAGAAAAATTTTAGCATTCTTTACCGATGTATACAACATGATAATTGCTTTGAAGTTGAAACTCTGTGCACTAGGAAGAGTAAAGGATTGCACCACATTTCACATGTAAAACGGTTTATTGAAAGATAATCTGCTTTTTAACTTTGTCGTTGCCATATAACTTTTCACTTTACATTGCTAGTATGCTTTGTTAGACTTAGAATCTGTTAACATACAACAATGTTTGAAGTTAAATATCCAGTCTAGAACCTAGGGATCATTTTTAAACAGAAATTACGAATGCATTGTTATAGTGAACAGACGACACAGTGTTGTATTTGTACATTCTTGCATGTTAGTTGGACGATTATGTAACGACTATAAGGCTTACATACTTAGAACATATACCGGTACTGCTAATGAGATTTTAATGCAACATTTTGGTTTACTTGAAAATACATTCCGGATTTAAAGTACTTTCTGTGAGACAAAAGATGACTTAGCACTTGGTTTCTTTGACAGCTACACGATTATATCACGACGCTACTAATGTGTGACACAATTTACGTTGTTCCTTTTGCTGTGTATCTGTTTTATATCTGCACAGTTTTTCTGAATTCTTCTGGAAAGTAAAACATGTTTTAGTAGTAACTTTTGTGGTATAGCTACAATGAGACTGCCTTTTCCGTAGCACAACAATACGTTACAGCACAGTACTTTCTTCATCATGGCAATAAGCGTAATAACTAAGATATCTATACGCAAAGCATTTCACTTTTGTTTATCATGAGGTAAGTACATTGACTTCTGCAGAACTTAGCTTTCGGAGGACGACAACTACGACACTTCCACAGAGATTATCTTACAACAAGACGCACAGTTTAGCGCTACAGTACATGTATTTGAGTGATTAATTTTATGCTTAAAACATTTATTTTTAAAGGTTTTTGAATTACAAAGAAAGTTTTCCGTGATACATTTTATTCCGTTGCAATAATCTGTAACACCTGAGGATATAATTACATTTATCCTCATGGGGGTACATGCTTACTTTGTGCACCATGTGTTTGGCAAGCACAAGGAGCCCTAGCTAATATGGTATTTGCTTATACAACTTTACACATCGGTACCATATTTCCCTAACACAGAATTACACAGCTATCTGATTATTTGACAGAGATAAACATTTTTTTTACTACATTACTACTACGCAATTACACAGTTGGATAACTTCACACTTATGAAACTGTATTTTGTCTGTACTTTGTGAACTGTTCATATTTTTCGGAACCATTGTGATACTATGAGAGCTTTGAATGTCGTATTTCTTATGGGATCATGATTTTTAAAGTACGTTTGAGGCAGATGACACTTTTGAGATGAGCAGAGAATTTTTTTAGGTTTTGAAATTATTGGAGGAAGTTACGACGATTTTGAGAGTTGACTGAGGTGTTATGATGTTATTATTACGATGACTACGTGTATTACGCTGTTGAGGTATGTTTATGATCAATAAGCTGATGCTGTATGAGGAATCTGATTATGCTATGTAGTTATTATGATGAAATATTGAAGATGTGTCGACGAATATGTATATGTGTAATAAGATAAGGAATAATGAGTAGTGGTTAGGGACTCTGGTTTGTGAAAAAGGTTGTTGGAAACCAAGAATCGTTCTTTAAGAGTTATGAAATGTATGTAAATGGGTGAATGTATTACAATGCCACTGAAAATTTTTTGGACTCTGTTATATTTACAGGATTTTGCTTCTACAGATTTGTAACGCAAATTTTTGAACTGTGAAATTTTTTTATATGAGACTGCCACTGTAGCGGAAACTGCTGATGTAAATATTTCAGTAAGAAAGGTAAGCGACCTTGACGTAATGTGTTTTGGACGCCCAGCTGAGAGGTAGTCGTCTGACAAAAGAAAGCCATTAGGTGCAAAAGAAAAAAAAGAGGCCATTATCCTCGCTATTGACATTTCTTTGTCGAAAGCATCGCAAATACGACACGCTCAAACTTGAAAACATATGCTAACACTGTGGCGCTCTTAATTTATTATATTTACTGAAATGTCTAATGAAATCACGAGAAATATTTTATGTCTATACACCTGATTATGACTACTGTCTTTCTAGTTGAGAGATTTTCTGTACTACCTTATGAAATACCATATGGCTAATGAATGATGTTTCATGCCTTCCTTCGTACATATTTGCTCATTTTCTTTAATATCTAGTTTCTAGCTGCACTGCTGCATTGGTTATTATAAAATTTTATAGATGTACTAATATAAATATTTTCTGCCTACAGATCGAGTAAATAATAATTTTTTTCAAAAAAATGAGGGAGCACAAAAAGACATTCACCTTCACAGGAACTGCATTCATAATTTTCTTTTCAAGTACTTGGTAATTTATTTTGTAGAATAAGTTGTGGTGCACCACTTTAATGACATGGATATTAAGATGTGAATAGACATTTCCCTTATCTGCATTGTTGTCTTTACTGTAATATTTTTCTGCTTGAGTTTTGTCATGTTTAGATATAATTTATTGCATTTGCTTCTACTGTTTGCCAGGCATAGTACTACTAAATTTCACTTTACATTACTCTGTTAAGCCAGTTTTACTACTGATTTATTTCTCTTGTTTGCTGCTCATTGCGTAATATTAGTTGTATTATTGCTGCTTGCTTGGCCAATTTGAATATTTTGTCATTGCTGTTTGTATTAATTGTTTTATGCTGCTGCATTGTCTCGTCCCTTAGTTTAGCATCTGAGCTCAGTAGATTTAAGTTAGCTTAAGAGGGGGTAGACTATATAAGAGAATGAGTTGCGATGAATTGGAAGAAATGCATTGAGAAGTAATACAAAAAAAGTACGGAAAGCAGGTATAGATAGGACCTTTTGGAAATAATGAGGAACGAAGGGAGATCTCCGAGAAGTAAAGAAAGTTTTGTTTGCAAAATACTGCAGTAAAAGAAACCCTGTCCTTTCCATGTGTTATCCCACTATGTGTTTGTGTTCCCTTGTGTATTTGTGTTCTTCCTGTCTTTATGTGTTTAGCTAATACGATTTATGTTGTGGAATTTTTTTAGTACTAAGGTACATTCACTATGATGAGGAATACTGTTATCCTCAAATATAATTTGCGTGAATAATATGTTATTCACTTTCTAAAGATGAATAGACATTATTAATTCTGTTCTGTTTCTATGCTCAACTGTGAAATTAATGTTCCGAAAACTATTCTCATTATTTTATATATTTACTTATGTCATAATTCCTGTAACACTGATGTACATGTTTATTTCTATTCTTTTGTAAAGCCTGTTTTATACAAATGTTATCTGTATTGTTATGTTCCTTAATGATGTATTTTGTACCTTTGTTATTGTATTCTTATGTTATAAAATTGTAATTGACACCAGTTCATCAAATTAAGTAACTTGTAAGTTACATTTCACTGCACACGTTTCTGTTGGTCATAGTATATGGACAATATGTGAGAAGTAGGGACTGTTAGTGTTTACACGTGTGTTAATAATTCAGCAAGGGACTGGATAACAGCATTGCTGGTTCTAAGGACAATTCCAAAAACTTTGTGAGTGCACAAGTGATGGTTATGGACTTGCTATATTATCCGCAAGACTCTTCAATGGTGATTGTGCACCTGCACAGTCACAACAGATGGCTGCTGGCCATTTCTACAAGGACTACAGTGGGTCTACACCTTTGCTGACTCACCAATACCATTATTTCTACAAGGACTGCAGTGGGTCTGCACCTCTGGTGGCCCACCAATACCGTAATCTCTATCAGGACTACAGTGGGTCTACTCTGTGATGACCTACGTACCAATATTCTTCAAAACTTCGACTGACTCTGCGGTGGGTTTGCTCTGTTGTGGCCCATTATCTGTCAGCATGTCAAGAGTCAGCACTGTCTTTCTGTTGGAAGGACAACACTACTTCTTCAAGACTGCATGGAAATCCACTACTTCCATGTGCATTTTCTTTTACTGCTCAGACTTTGAGAAAAACACTGCAGTGTTACTGTGATGAATGATCAGGACTGTCTTTATGGACTGTGAGAAAATTTTAGCTTTTGACCAACATTGTATCAATAAGTGTGTGCCTTTGATTTCTTTGTTATTGTAATTATGAAAAATTTTATCAAATCATTATTGGCCACTGCCCAAAACAAATTGTAAAATTTTTTGTGGGTAGCATGGGGGCTATGTAAGTAGGCTGTTTATGTTTTCTTATTGGCAACGTTACATAGCGCTCTGTGTGGGAATCACTGGCTGTGCTGTCTGCAGTCTGTGGGTAGTTTGCATTGTTGTCTGCCATTTTAGTGTTGGGCAGCAGCAGCTGGATGTGAACAGCGCATAGCGTTGCGCAGTTGGAGGTGAGCCGCCAGCAGTGGTGGATGTGGAGAGAGAGATGGCGGAGTTTTGTAATTTGCAATGAACTGCTATATATATTATGATTATTAAGGTAAATACATTGTTTGTTCTCTATTAAAAGTCTTTTATTTGCTAACTATGCCTATCAGTAGTTAGTGCCTTTCGTAGTTTGAATCTTTTCTTTAGCTGGCAGTAGTGGCGCTCGCTGTATTGCAGTAGCTTGAGTAGCGAAGATTTTTGTGAGGTAAGTGATTTGTGAAAGGTATAGTTTAATGTTAGTCAGGGCCATTCTTTTGTAGGGATTATTCAAAGTCAGATTGCGTTGCGCTAACAAAATATTGTGTGTCATTTTAAGCACAGTCATGTACAATTGTTCAAAGGGGACGTTTCAATTCTTATGTCCTAAAAACCTTTTGTATCTATTTCCCTCTGGTCTCTTTTTAATATCAACCTGTAACTTCAACAAATCGTAAATGCTTCTCATTTTCCCCCAAAAATATCTCCTCAACTAAATGTTAGCAGTCCGTGAGGGAACAAACCACAAATGAATATTTCCTCCTTACGTATTTCTTTACACACATAATTTCTTGGCTTCGCTTCATCCACAAAAAAATCAACTTCTTTCTACTTTACATTACAGTTTAAGTGAGAATCTACTACTATTTCTTCAACCATCCACATGGTAATTTCTATCTTTCTCCTTTCTTTCTACTCATTCCCCTTAATACATTTTCTCTACAGAAGAGTTACTTTAGTTCTTACTTTATTGTTTTTCCTTCACAACTATCCATTTGATATACTGAGAAAGTTAACCAATTTGTTTTAATGAGATAAGTACAAATTAATTTTTTTATTTGTATGCATTTTCTTAGCTTCCCTAGTCTTTGACTTCTAGATTATGTTCTTATTGGAATCTGGATATTTGATACATCCAATTTTTCTTGTGGAGTTAGTAATTGCTGATTTACCCAGTACAGGCAGGTTATTGTCTTGGCGAAATGTAAGCTCAGATTGACTTGCAATATAGGGCAACAAAAAGAGGCGTAGAGTATCGTGGTGTATGCATTTTCTTAGCTTCCCTAGTCTTTGACTTCTAGATTATGTTCTTATTGGAATCTGGATATTTGATACATCCAATTTTTCTTGTGGAGTTAGTAATTGCTGATTTACCCAGTACAGGCAGGTGATTGTCTTGGCGATATGTAAGCTTAGATTGACTTGCGATATAGGGCAACAAAAAGAGACGTAGAGTATCGTGCTGTTGTGCTGTAATGTACCTCGCATGACAACTAAATAGGTCCTGCTATGAAAAGAAAGGGCACCCCAGACTGTCGCTCCTGGTTGTCGGGCCATATGTTCGGGCGACAGTCAGCTTACCAACCCTCCGCTGTCCGGTGCGTCTCCAGAAACTTCTTCAGCCCGGATTATCATTGACTGGAGTAGAATTGTCTTCAGTGGTGAGTTCCCTTCTGATTTCAGCCCCGATTTTGTCTGTACATGTATCAAACTACTGATTTCCCTCCCATTCGGATAATGCCTTCATTATGAGCTTTTTCGTCTTTCCCTGTCTTGAAACAGTGTTCTGGCATCTTCTTTTTTTTTTGGTCATCAGTCTACTGATTGGTTTGATGCGGCCCGCCACGAATTCCTTTCCTGTGCTAACCTCTTCATCTCAGAGTAGCACTTGCAACCTACGTCCTCAATTATTTGCTTGACGTATTCCAATCTCTGTCTTCCTGTACAGTTTTTGCCCTCTACAGCTCCCTCTAGTACCATGGAAGTCATTCCCTCATGTCTTAGCAGATGTCCTATCATCCTGTCCCTTCTCCTTATCAGTGTTTTCCACATATTCCTTTCCTCTCCGATTCTGCGTAGAACCTCCTCATTCCTTACCTTATCAGTCCACCTAATTTTCAACATTCGTCTATAGCACCACATCTCAAATGCTTCGATTCTCTTCTGTTCCGGTTTTCCCACAGTCCATGTTTCACTACCATACAATGCTGTACTCCAGACGTACATCCTCAGAAATTTCTTCCTCAAATTAAGGCCGGTATTTCATATTAGTAGACTTCTCTTGGCCAGAAATGCCTTCTTTGCCATAGCGAGTCTGCTTTTGATGTCCTCCTTGCTCCGTCCATCATTGGTTATTTTACTGCCTAGGTAGCAGAATTCCTTAACATCACTGACTTCGTGACCATCAATCCTGATGTTAAGTTTCTCGCTGTTCTCATTTCTACTACTTCTCATTACCTTCGTCTTTCTCCGATTTACTCTCAAACCATACTGTGTACTCATTAGACTGTTCATTCCGTTCAGCAGATCATTTAATTCTTCTTCACTTTCATTCAGGATAGCAATGTCATCAGCGAATCGTATCATTGATATCCTTTCACCTTGTGAACCTTTCTTTTATTTCCATCATTGCTTCCTCGATGTACAGATTGAAGAGTAGGGGCGAAAGGCTACAGCCTTGTCTTACACCCTTCTTAATACGAGCACTTCGTTCTTGATCGTCCACTCTTATTATTCCCTCTTGGTTGTTCTACATATTGTATATGACCCGTCTCTCCCTATAGCTTACCCCTACTTTTTTCAGAATCTCGAACTGCTTGCATCATTTTATATTGTCGAACGCTTTTTCCAGGTCGACAAATCCTATGAAAGTGTCTTGATTTTTCTTTAGCCTTGTTTCCATTATTAGCCGTAACGTCAGAATTGCCTCTCTCGTCCCTTTACTTTTCCTAAAGCCAAACAGATCGTCACCTAGCGCATTCTCAATTTTCTTTTCCATTCTTCTGTATATTATTCCTGTAAGCAGCTTCGATGCATGAGCTGTTAAGCTGACTGTGCGATAATTTTCGCACTTGTCAGCTTTTGCCGTCTTCGGAATTGTGTGGATGATGCTTTTCCGAAAGTCAGATGGTATATCGCCAGACTCATATATTCTACACACCAACGTGAATAGTCGTTTTGTTGCCACTTCCCCTAATGATTTTAGAAATTCTGATGGAATGTTATCTATCCCTTCTGCCTTATTTGACCGTAAGTCCTCCAAAGCTCTTTTAAATTCCGATTCTAATACTGGATCCCCTATCTCTTCTAAATCGACTCCTGTTTCTTCTTCTATCACATCAGACAAATCTTCACCCTCATAGAGGCTTTGAATGTATTCTTTCCACCTATCTGCTCTGTCCTCTGCATTTAACAGTGGAATTTCCGTTGCACTCTTAATGTTACCACCGTTGCTTTTAATGTCACCAAAGGTTGTTTTGACTTTCCTGTATGCTGAGTCTGTCCTTCCGACAATCATATCTTTTTCGATGTCTTCACATTTTTCCTGCAGCCATTTCGTCTTAGCTTCTTTGCACTTCCTATTTATTTCATTTCTCAGCGACTATTTCTGTATTCCTGATTTTCCCGGAACATGTTTGTACTTTCTCCTTTCATCAATCAACTGAAGTATTTCTTCTGTTACCCATGGTTTCTTCGCAGCTACCTTCTTTGTACCTATGTTTTCCTTCCCAACTTCTGTGATGGCCCTTTTTAGAGATGTCCATTCCTCTTCAACTGTACTGCCTACTGCGCTATTCCTTATTAGCGTTAGAGAACTTCAAACGTATCTCGTCATTCCTTAGTACTTCCGTATCCCACTTCTTTGCGTATTGATTCTTCCTGACTAATGTCTTGAACTTCAGCCTACTCTTCATCACTACTATATTGTGATCTGAGTCTATATCTGCTCCTGGGTACGCCTTACAATCCATCATCTGATTTCGGAATCTCTCTCTGACCATGATGTAATCTAATTGAAATCTTCCCGTATCTCCCGGCCTTTTCCAAGTATACCTCCTCCTCTTGTGATTCGTGAACAGGGTATTCGTTATTACTAGCTGAAACTTGTTACAGAACTCAATTAGTCTTTCTCCTCTTTCATTCCTTGTCCCAAGCCCGTATTCTCCTGTAACCTTTTCTTCTACTCCTTCCCCTACAACTGCATTCCAGTCTCCCATGACTGTTAGATTTTCGTCCCCCTTTACATACTGAATTACCCTTTCAATATCCTCATACACTTTCTCTATCTGTTCAGCTTGCGACGTCGGCATGTATACCTGAACTATCGTTGTCGGTGTTGGTCTGCTGTCGATTCTGATTAGAACAACCCAGTCACTGAACTGTTCACAATAACACACCCTCTGCCCTACCTTCCTATTCATAACGAATCCTACACCTGTTATACCATTTTCTGCTGCTGTTGATATTACCCGATGCTCATCTGACCAGAAATCCTTGTCTTCCTTCCACTTCACTTCACTGACCCCTACTATATCTAGATTGAGCCTTTGCGTTTCCCTTTTCAGATTTTCTCGTTTCCCTACCACGTTCAAGCTTCTGACATTCCACGCCCCGACTCGTAGAACGTTATCCTTTCGTTGATTATTCAATCTTTTTCTCATGGTAACCTCCCCCTTGGCAGTTCCCTCCCGGAGATCCGAATGGGGGACTATTGCGGAATCTTTTGCCAATGGAGGGATCAATTACAGGCCACATGTCCTGTGGATACACGTTACGTGTCTTTAATGCAGTGGTTTCCATTGCCTTCTGCATCCTCATGTCGTTGATCATTGCTGATTCTTCCGCCTTTAGAGGCAATTTCCCACCCCTAGGACAAGAGAGTGCCCTGAACCTCTATCCGCCCCTCCGCCCTCTTTGACAAGGCCGTTGGCAGAATGAGGCTGACTTCTTATGCCAGAAGTCTTCGGCCGCCAATTCTGATTACTTACCAAAATTTAGGCAATGGCGGGATTCGAACCCGGGACCGAAGACGTTTTGATTATGAATCAAAGACGCTACCCCTAGACCACGGGTAAATCCTCGACATTTACAGCTTCCTAAAAGCAAAAAGATACGGAAGAAGAAGAGGCAAGTCAGAAAAATACAGTTAATGCTTAAATTAACGTAGCTCACTGCACAGCAGACGTGACGCAGACGGCAGTTACGACGACACAAAATTATGGAAGAACTAAAGATGAATGGAAAATGACCTAGAGGGCGCCCAAGAACACGGTGGAAAACGGGAGTGAGAATATCTGTGGAAAGGGGAGGTGTGACCGGGCAGCAAGTGGAGGGCGAAAAGTGATTGGAGGACATAGCCAAAAGGAGAGGACTCGTCAGCACCCAGACCTGGCAGTAGCTGGAGCGGGATCCGGAAATAGATAGATGTCAGTCTCATCGTCGATAGGCTCGAATGATGGGAGATGTCATTTTCTGTTAGAGAGTTAAGGCATTTAAAGTATCTTGCAATTGCTGCATGTAGCCGAACACTTTATGGACTCTTTCCTGCAGGAACCAACTGCTAGACATCGCTTATTGCACGTGCAGGATATTGTGTCAAGCATTTCCCGGGGTGGCTGCAATGAGGATTAGACAATTTTGGTGGTCTTCCATCCCCATTTCAGTAGATCCAGCTGACTGTTCATCCAGATCTAAACTGCAACTAGACCTAAAGGGAGCGCCGGCGAACGGCGGCTTTGGTGGGCCGAAAACGTGTCAAATTGAAGTCACTATTTTTCGATGAAGTTCCCTGAAACAATTGCAGGTGAATGTCATTGAAAGGTTTGGAGCATTCACTCACATACAAAAACACAATGAACGACAGAACTGTCTCAGCATCTTATTAGGAGTGGCGTTGAGATCCACGAAGTCTGAGGCAACCCACTGGAGGCTCATGTTTTATGAAATGTGTTGATAAAATTGATATTTCCCTGTCGAAAAAAAATGCTGAGGTGGTGTCACAGTCACTGAAGGCGCTAAGAAATAACATAAATTTTCGGCTTTTTGAGGGAGTTTAGAACTGTTGATGGTGTACGTAGTTGTGTCTTTGTGGCCTTTTCCTAGTTTTATAAGGAAGATACTGGTGATGCGTTCTTCATGCTCAGCACTGTCACCAGCATGGACAGTCAACAGGACCAAAGCATGACCATCTTCCCCGACAATGAGGACATCGCCTCTCTGTCTCGACTTTTCAGTGGCTGTGCCAACAATCAAGGGATCTGAGTCACCAATGATCTGCTTGATATAATACCCTTAACCACTTAATTTTCCTGTCAACCTTCAGTTGTAGAGCATCAAATTCTGCGTAAAAACAGCTCCTAAATTTCAAAATTCACTCTCTGCTACACAGACATACCAACAAAAACTTGGAAGCAGTGTTAAATTGCTGCTAAGACATATTTTGAACTTTTTTTTGAAGGAAATGCATTTCATGAGGAAGAACTGAGTGGTATTTCATGCATAGCACTTGGTTTGGAGTAGTCTTTTTGAGTTGCTTGAACCGAAAAACTGAAAAAAATTAAAATGTTCTTGTTTTTTCTGTCCTCAAAACCTTAGCACAATCCAGAAAGCGTTGAAAACTCGTGTACCTTTTACTTGGGACGCCTAACATCGATTAAATTTGTTTACGGATTGTACGTATCTGTTGGGTGGTAAAAATCTACCACTTTTCACATTCAATTTCTTTTACAACACGAACTATTACCTTATAACATTACCATTCATTGTACTACAATATTAGATTATGTTCACCACTTTGTTAAAATAAAACTTGTTCGATCATTTTATTACCCAACAGTCATGCCGATCTTATGCCCTTATTACTCTTTCTGAATTTGTTCAGTATTTCAGAATAGCTACAAAACTATCACATCGTTTGTTATAACTCACTCTTATGTCCACCTTTCTGAACATACTCGGCCATTCTAGCTCTATTGTGGTTCTGCCAGGGCATCCCCTCCCGTGGCTCAGCGTACCAGCTTTGCAGGAATGGATTTCACCACATGACCTCACAGTATTTACTGATGAGAACGGTGCTTTCCCACAAATTTCCTTTCCTTAACGGTGCTTTATGTTATCAAACTTCTACATAAACTATTGTTGGTTCAATAAGAATGTGAAGTGACATTGGAGATTTAGGAAGATATGGTGACCTTACAAGATTCCATACAGAATTTTCAGCTGAGTTAGCTCTAATCTTAACCACAATATACTGCAGATCCCTTGAAAAAATAAATAAATAAAAAAACTGTGCCAAATGGAAGAAAAAAGCGTAAATCACGCCAGTCTACAAGAAGAGGAGCAGAAGTCATCCATGAATCTATTGTCCCATCTCTTTCACGTCCCTCTTTTGTCAAATCCTAAACATAGACTGAGCTCAAACACAAAGAGGTATCTCGAACACGATGAACACCTCAATGTCATCCAGCACGGATTCCAAAAACATTTATTATGAGAAACTCCAATTGCCCTTTTCTCCAATGACATACCAAAAGCCATGGATCAAGGCAGTCAGATGAATATGGTATTTCTTCCAAAAACATTTTACTCGATACCACAGTAACAACGGGTGTACCAAAGGTTCACATTCGACCCTATCGAAGGTACTATAGATAAAGCTCTGGCTTGGTCTCTTAAGCAAGACTGGCAGTCTTCCCCACTTCAGACGCCAGCCCAAAACCAGGGAGAATCTCTTCTAGCACAAAGCGACATACGTCATTAATAGTCACCACCTGCAGTTGACTGCACCCTAAACTGTTCATGGCATCCAAAAGGATCCATTCCGCATCTGAAATGACTCCTCTCAGTTTGCATACAGAGTGCACACTGGACTTCTTCCGCTCTTTGGTACTTGGTAACCTTATCCCTAAGGACCCAACTACCAACAATGCCACCCCTGTGAATGCCCAGTTCCTGGAGGCCAAGACGGTTCCTCCCAAATAGGGCAAGCAACTGTATCCTTTGTAAGTAGGATGTTTAGGTTTTTATGTTGGTAACGCCACGTAGCGCTTTGTATGAAAATCACTGACTGTGCTGTGTGCAGTCTGTGGCTGGTTGGCATTGTTGAAATATTCTCTATTGTAGTGTTGGGCAGTTGGATGTGAACAGCGCATAGCGTTGCGCAGTTGGAGGTGAGCCTCCAGCAGTGGTGGCTGTGGGGAGTGAGATGGCGGAGTTTTGAGAGCGGATAATCTGGATGTGTGTCCATCAAAGAGAGTAAATTTGTAATACTGGATATCATGAACTGATATATATATATATATATATATATATATATATATATATATATATATATATATATATATATATATATATAGGGTGTCCCAGCTATCTTGTGCACCCAAAATATCTCTGGAACAATAACAGCTATTGGAAAACGACTTTCACAGGTATCAATGTAGGGCTGGGGCCCATGAATGTACATATTTGGAAACATTCTAAAACGAAAGCATATGTGTTTTTTAACACAAACTTATGTTTTTTTAAATGGACCTCCTATATTTTTTCTTCAGAAATCCGTAGCATGACAAAGCATATACAGAATGGCGTTGATTGCATCGCAATATTCCCATTACATCCCGAGATATTAAGACGCGAAGTTGACGCTTGAAACACCCGACATGCGCTGCTAGCGCACGTCCTGAGGCTCAGGCGTGAACCCCATGCTGCCCGTAATCGCGATGTGATTGACATGCATAATCACACTTCCATACTTATCAAGAGGTCCGAAACGAATAATACGGTCTGCTGCCATCCTGCATTAACGTCGTACATTCCAGCAGGTATTTATCCCATAGGCTAGGGGTGATGCGTTTCTGTAACATATCTGTGTGCCGCAACGTTAGTCACAAAGTTAACTTCGCTTATCGTTAATCCGTTACTAAAAAGTTAATGCCGTTCAACGTTAAAACTTTACTTTACTGTAGATCTAGCGCAAGTGACAGTTAATCATTGACTCGTAATAGTAAAATTCATGTTGATGGTTTTAGTGAAACGAGTAAGTGGACTAAAAGTTTTACCGTTGTTTAGGTAAAAATGTTTTGACTTGGGAAGTTCAGGTAGGACATAGAAGATGAATGTAAACTTGTTTAACTAACAATTATCAATGTTATGTTTGTCTAATGCGTTAAATGACAAATTGTTGCAAACAAATGTTTCTTAACATCACTGGGTAAAATGGCCCTTTGTAGAAACTGCCACTGTGATACCAGCACTACATACTGAACATAGAGTTCACATCTCATGTTGAAAGTGATGCCCATTAGCTTGCATACATAGGGTCATTCTGCGGATGAAGGATGCCCTACTTCGTGCTACTATTTCCTCTTTGATGGCTGTACAAGCATCAATAATGCGTTGCTTCATGTCCTCTGGTGTTGTTGGTTCATGTTGGTAAACAGCATCCTTCACTGCTCCCCAAAGAAAATAATCCAGCGGTGTAAGGTCCGGAGATCGGGCAGGCCACCTAACTGGGCCACCTCGTCCAATCCACCTACCAGGGAACTTAGGTTCAGAAGTCGTCGTGCTCGTAAGGCGTTATGTGCAGGGCATCCGTCATGCTGATACCACATGACGATTCTCCGGTTCAGAGGTACGGTGTCCAAGAGAACAGGAAGATTGTGTCGTATAAATCTGTAGTATTGTCTGCCATTTTGGATGCCATTTATAAAGAGAGGTCCGATAATGGTATCTCCAATAATCCCACACCAAACATCATTAACTTTCCACGGACGTTGATGCTCATCCTGACGGAGCTATTTTGGATTGTCTGCGGACCAATAATGCATATTCTTCGTATTGACAATTCCTTTGTTGGAGAATGATGCCTCGTCGTAAAGAGAACATCTGCAAAAAAATTTGGATCAGTCAGAAGTTTTTGCTGAGCCCACCGACAAAATGTTACCCTATTGCGGAAGTCATTTTGTAAGGGAACTCCCATTTACTGATGGAAAGATTCGGCGGTTCGGTCGCAATTTCCATGAAAATCCTGGTGTAAATGAACATGGTAAGGATGAAATTTATGACGTTTAAGAATACGCTGTGCACTTGATTTCGACACACCAACTTCACGTTCAATTTTACGTGTGCTGGTTTGAGGATTCAGAGCTATGGTAGCGAGCACAGCAACTTCAGCACGTTCATCTGTGCGTGTTCTAGGACGATGTCGAGGTCTTGGATTTAAGCTCTCCGTTTCACGTAGACGAGATGTGAGACGACCAAACATCCGGCGCGAGGGCGATGGCTTGTCAGGGAATCGTCTTCTGTACAGTCGTTCTGCCTGAACAGCATTTCGTCCACCTACAACAGGGTACAATGCAGGTATGTAGAGTAGGGTAGAAAATTTTTGTTCGCTAACAGTACTATCAACAAACAAGCAATCTCATAACGTATTTCCCGTCAACGTACATTCTCCATAGATCAGCAGCATTTCTACCATATCTTTATGTGTGTACATTATACTGTACAGTATAAGTTCCACAACACAACGTTTATTCACAATGTGTTCTACCTCCCTGCCGTCACTAGATTACTCTGATGCAGGACTACACTGGCAAGCGGTGTACTGCACGCCAAAGCAACAACAAATGGGATGCTCGGAGGGTGGTGGAGTACAGGAGTTTGCATGGGTCGCAAATCATAAACAAGGCGAAGTGGTAACTGTGGAAGTAGTGGGAACTACGTTGGACACTTGACTAGGTAGAGCCAGGCCCTGCGTGACAGGCACAATGGGTCATATAACGCATGAAGAACGCATCACCAGATAAGCCTTATGCAGGGTGTGCAGAATAAATAAGACAACTTGACGGGTGTACACCGATCAGTACTGGTTCATATTGTGTACGTAGATACGTAAAACATGCAAGAGGGAAACCATTATGTGCTTATGAGAGTTGATAGCAGCAGACCGTATTATTCGTTTCGGACCTCTTGATAAGTATGGAGGTGTGATTACACATGACAATCACATCGCAATTACGGACAGCATGGGGTTCACGCCTGAGCCTCAGGACGTGCGCTAGCAGCGCATTTCGGGTGTTTCAAGCGTCAACTTCGCGTCTTAATATCTCGGAATGTAATGGGAATATTGCGATGCAATCAACGCCATTGTGTGTGTGCTTTGTCATGCTATGGATTTCTGAAGAAAAAATATAGGAGGTCCATTTAAAGACATTTTATCATCATTAAGGTAAAGACATTGTTTGTTCTCTATCAAAATCTTTCACTTGCTAACGATGCCTATCAGTAGTTAGTGCCTTCAGTAGTTAGAATCTTTTATTTAGCTGGCAGTATTGGCGCTCACTGTATTGCAGTAGTTCAAGTAACGAAGATTTTTTTTGGCCGGCCGGAGTGGCCGAGCGGTTAAAGGCGCTACATTCTGGAACCGCACGACCGCTACGGTCGCAGGTTCGAATCCTGCCTCGGGCATGGATGTGTGTGATGTCCTTAGGTTAGTTAGGTTTAAGTAGTTCTAAGTTCTAGGGGACTTATGACCACAGCAGTTGAGTCCCATAGTGCTCAGAGCCATTTGAACCATTTTTTGAAGATTTTTGTGGGGTAAGTGATTCATGAAAGGTTATTGTTAGTCAGGGCCATTCTTTTGTAGTGATTATCGAAAGTCAGATTGCATTGTACTAAAAATATTGTGTGTCAGTTTAGTGTCGATCAGAATAAGTAAAGAGCGAAATGTCTGAGTACGTGCAGTTCTGCTCAGCTGTTTGAAAATTAAATAACGTAGAGGTTTATCAGCACAATCATTCATAAATATTTCTAAGGGGACGTTTCACCTTCTCAGGATGACAGCCACAAAACCAAGGAGGTCTTTTGATCAGTCTCTCGGGAACTCTTTTGCCGCCCCATCTTGAAATGACCAGCCACTCGACAACGGTTGAGGAATTAACCTGAATGCAGGCATTGACCTGGCTGCCACAGTAGTAGAGTGATGAGATGACACGTGGGCCGTGCTGGAAGTCGCTTCGATTCCCACATCTGGGCTTCTGTGACCAAAGGCAGCACAGACTGAAGCTGTGAGTGGAGGTTCACCAACTCAACTCACATCGTAACACAGTTATTATTCAGTTAATGAAGTGTGAGACTGGATCTAGTAGATAAACAAACATGCAAGAGAGTGTGTGTGTATGTGTGTGTGTGTGTGTTGGGGCTTATGGGCGCTCAACGTCGAGGTCATCAGCGCCCTGACACACATTAAAAGGAACGAATTTCGACAGACCTAAGAAAACTGAAGCACACACGCAAAGAAGGCAGGAAAAGAAGGAAAATGCTACATAAGAAAGTAAAACGTAAGGAAAGGGAAAACGTAGCAACAAGAATGCCATAGGAAATCGTCATTGGCTGGCCACTTACGTGAAATATGGGCGAGTTTGTCACACAGAGAGAAAATTGAGAGCCTCTCCCTAAAATCTTTGTAAAAACATTTGACATGGCACAGAACTTTAAAACTTTAACCACATTCGTCCGAGTGTTGCCTAAAAGAGATGGCAGTTCCGCTGGCAAGTCAACCACGGCCCGCTGGTCAGAAAATAAAACGCAATCCAATGAAACGTGGCGCACAGTGACCTGGACGCCACAAGCACCACACATTGGAGGGCCGTCCCGACGGAGGAGGAAGCCATGCGTCATAGGGCTGTGGCCTATCCGAAGCCGAGTGAGGAGAACCTCATCCCCTCGACGGGGCTGAAAGGAAGTACACCACACACGCGTTGTGGGCTTAAGGAATTAAACTACACGGGCGCCGAATATGTAGTGTTTTCCGAGGTATAAGACTGCTGGATTTATACTATAAATAATTTGCCACTTTTAAAAATATCGTGGAAAAGATAATATATGAGGAATAGTCAGGTTTTAGAAAAAGACGTTCAAATATTAACAATGTTTTTCACTACAAGAAGTTATAGAAAAGAGATGAAAGTTCGTTAGGGAATCCCAGCAGGATCTTGTGGATTTTGAGAACCGCAATGGAATATTGTGGGTGAGCGAGGTTATCCATCTAAGCTCAGATGCAAACACCCAAATTGTTATAGGTATGGGAAATATGACAACAAAGCCAATGAATACAGGCAAAGAGTACGACAAGAATGCTGAATTTGTCTAACACTCTTCAGTGCATATATAGATGAAGTTACGAGCAAAAATGTAATTTTTCATGGAGATAAGCTACCTCTGATTAGAGGGAATGAAGCTGACCTCCAGATGGGAGTCTATAAGTTGCAGCAGATAGCCTCAGATTCCAATTGAACATTATCTGTAGATAAAACGGAAGTGATGTCATTTCAGGCAGGCTAGCAGTAAGATCTAAAACAGTCTTGAGTAATAAAATCTTGAAGAAAGTAAAATATTTTACATATCTAGGATGCCACATCACTTACGAATATAACAATGATTTGGATCAAAAAGTAAATAAAATTACTTCCATATGTGGAACTATCATAAGATGTTTGCAGGATAAAGCCAGAAAAGAAACTCAACTGAAGAATATACAAGAATATCAGCACCAATCCTTACTTACGGAAGTAAAGCATGGGCAATAACAAAAAGTCATGAACGTAGAATACAGGCTCTAGAAATGAAATTTCTAAGATAATTGAAAGAATGTACAAGGGAAGAGAGAAAAAGAAATGAATATATAAGGAATGATTGAGAAATACATAAACTAAACAAAAAAACAAAGGAATATGGAAGAAATTGAAAGGACTGTATGTCTGGAAATAGATTTCCTTTAGAGGCTCTGAGTTATACATGCACTTGGAGAAGAAGTATGGGAAGACCGTACAAGACATGGACTACTGTAACAGGCAATTTGCCTAATAGAGTGGAATCTCGCTTAACGAGCACCTCCCATAGCCCGCAATTCGCATACCGAACAAAACAAACTCTAAAAAGAAAAAGAAACTGACTCTCCTAATGAGCTACGTTTCACATAGGTAGGAGGTTCAAGTTCCATGGGCACCTACAACGAATGATCAACAATAGGCTTACCAAGAAGATCTTCTCATTGGTTAAATGCTACAACACTGGAAGCCTGTGGTTTAATGAAGTACTAAAGGACTTGGATTCGGCTGAGATCTCTGTTCTTGAGGTAGAGGATCGTTCCAAATTTTGTGCTATGGTAGAGTCTTAGACCCCACCGTCTAGAGTCCCTAAACGTTGGAAGCCCCTTTCACAGGAGAGGAAGGAGAAATTATCAGCAGGGCTCAAGAGATATTCGGAACGGAAGAGAGCACCGAAGAAGAACTAGTCATAAGCGCTCCTTAGTGTGCTTAAATCAGTGTTTCGCATAACGAGTGACGACTATTTAGTGCGACGCCAACAGCCGTTCGCGCGCGGCAGGGGAAACGGTCAACAATGTGAACACGTTTCATTGTCGGCAGCGGAAAGTAAATAATGTCTTTAGTACTGCAGTTTAGCGCCCTTTCTGCTACCATCGTAGTGCAACTTATGATCACACATTTTTTTAAACTTGTGTTTACACAGTGTTTTGTGTGTGCGAATTTTAATAAGCTTGAAACTTCCTGGCAGATTAAAACTGTGTGCCGGACCGAGGCTCGAACTCGGGAACTTTGCCTTTCGCGGGCAAGCGCTCTACCGACTGAGCTACCAAGCACGACTCACGCCCCGTCCTCACAGCTTTAATTCCGGCAGTACCTCGTCTCCTACCTTCCAAACTTCACAGAAGCTCTCCTGCGAACCTTGCAGAACTAGCACTCCTGGAAGAAAGGATATTGCGGAGACATGGCTTAGCCACAGCCTGGGGGATGTTTCTAGAATGAAATTTTCACTCTTCAGCGGAGTGTGCGCTAATATGAAACCTCCTGGCAGATTAAAACTGTGTGCCGGACCGAGACTCGAACTCGGGACCTTTGCCTTTCGCGGGCAAGCGCTCTACCGACAGAGCTACCAAGCTTGTTAGAAATGTCTCCGATGGCAAAGCTGCAAGAAGCGACCATAAGAAGAAGAAATGATCTTAGTAAAGTCATTGAAAAACGCGAACGTGGTGTGAGTGTTGCTGATTTAGCACTTACATACAGTCGGTCTACATCAATTATTTGCACTATCCTCAAGAGAAAGGACATGATTAAGGAACTATAAGTTTCAAATGAGGTGACAACAGTATCTGAATAACGGTTTCGTATTCTGGACGATGTCGAAAGGTTGCTAAAAAAATGGTTCAAATGGCTCTGAGCACTATGGGACTCAACTGCTGTGGTCATAAGTCCCCTAGAACTTAGAATTACTTAAACCTAACTAACCTAAGGACATCACACACATCCATGCCCGAGGCAGGATTCGAACCTGCGACCGTAGCGGTCGTGCGGTTCCAGGCTGTAGCGCCTTTAACCGCTCGGCCACTCCGGCCGGCGAAAGGTTGCTCGTTATATGAATAAATGAAAGCAATTGCCAGGCGACACTATTACCGAGAACATCATTTGTAAGAAGGTGAGAACGATTTTTTGCCGACCTCTTTAAGAAGACGCTAGGATCATCAGCAGCCGAAGAAATATTTAAGGGAAGTTGTTGGTGCTACGAGAAGCTTAAGAGAAGAACCAGCATCCACAGCGTTGTGAGGCACGACGAAGCAGCCAGCTCCAACACAAAGGCAACTTCAAGATTCTCGTAGATTCTGAGGGTTATCTGCCGCAATACGTTTCTAACTGTGACGAGACGGGTCTATTCTGGAAAAAGATACCGAAGCGTACCTTTATAATAGAGAGGAGAATGCTTTGCCCGGTCACAAGCCAATGAATGACCGTCTCGCACTGCTTTTCTGTGCCAATGCAAGAGGCAATTTGAAAATTGAACCACCGCTTGTTTACCATTCAGAAACTCCACTAGCCTTCAAGAAGTATCAAGCCCAGAGGAGCAGGTTAAATGTGATGTGTAGGTCCAACAACAAGGCTTGGATGGCTCGTGGTCTTTTTTGTTGTAGGATCAATGAAGTGTGTGGTTCTTCGGTGAAAAATTATTTGCGTGAGGTGAATCTGCCACTCCATGTCTTGCTTGTTATGGACAATGCTCCTGCCCATTCTCCAGGTCAACAAGACCGCCCCCTTGATGAATTTCAATTCATCAAGACCCCAACACCATTCCGTTACTCCAGCCTATGGACTAGCAGATTATTTCTAACGTTATGAAGTGCTACACTAAAGCACTCTTCGAGCATTGCTTTGAGTTGACTGAAGCTACCAATCGCACTCTCAGAGAGCTTTAGAAATGTCTCTTGAACATCGTTTCCTGCGTCAAGATGACCGGAAAGGTGTGGGAAAAGGTTACAAAGAAAACTCTGACGTCTGCTTGGAAGAAGCTTTGGCCGGAGTGAGCTGTCGATGTGGGTCTGAGGCATTGCGGTCAGTATCTGTGGAGCCTGTTGTCAACGAGATCGTGTTTTTGACCGAGAGCATGGGACTAGAAGTGGATAATTATGATATCGATGAGCTTGTGGAAGATCACGGCTAAGAAATGACCATCGAAGAGTTTATGGAGTTGCACTGTGTTTCTTCAGAGGAGAGGGAGGAGGTGGTAATAGCAAAGCAACAATCTTCTGGTGCAAAAAGAGAAATACTGAAAGCATGGGAATCGGTTGTACCGTACACTGAAAATCTTCACGCCAGTGAAGCAGTGGCTACGCGCGCTACAAGTTTATTTGACGATAATGCATTTCCGTCTATTGTTGAAGCGTCGGCAGAAACAAATGACTATAGACAGCTTCCTAGTAAGAAAGAATGTTATGCATCGTGAGTAATGAAGAACATAACACTGAAAGTATAATTTACTTTGAATAAATGGCATGAATAAGATGAAATTTTAAGTGCTTTTTCTGCATGGAACGCATTATCGTATTTTACATTAATGTCCATGGAATAAATTGTTTTGCTTAATGAGTGTTTCGCACTAAGAGTAAGATTCGGGAACAAATTATGCTCGCTATGCGAGGTTCCACTTCATGAAATGAAGAAGAAGAAGAAGAAGAGGAGGGGGAGGAGGAAATGGAAATGAGCGTTTGGCGTCATTGGCCGGGAGGCCCCTCGCGGGGCAGGTCCGGCCGCCATATCGCAGGTCTTATTACATTCGGCGCCACATTGGGCGACCTGCACGCCGGATGGGGATGAAATGATGATGAACACAACACAACACCCAGTCCCTGAGCGGAGAAAATCTCCGACCCAGCCGGGAGGGGGAGGAGGAGAAGAACAACTACAAAACACCAAGGTAAAAGCAAACATGCCGTTTCTAAGAAGCTCGTAAAATAATATACAAACGAATAAAGCGCTCTCCTGGCGCTGCTGCTTTGGAATGCCTTCCTGGAAATTTATTTGCGATCACAATTTTTCTTTTGGGTTTCCTTCTATAAAAACAATAAATGCACTGAACTAAGCATTATTTCGGTTTATTTGCAGTATAAGAACGTAAAAATTGAAAATAAAAGGAGAGTTTCTCCAAAGCGACTCCACCCGTGACCTTCGGATTATCTTTCCATACCCTTTCCACTGCACCAAACGCTGCATACGAAATACGCAAACATAAACGTCTCAAGCGTCGCCCGACCCAAGCCAAAAATGCCATTCTTTTCCAAACGCTTGGCCATCTGAAGCTCCCTCTTCTCTGAGTTTCATTTCTGGCCAAGCCATGCATTTGACGAAATGGGTCTTGACGAGTAGGCACTGTCTGCCAGCCACACGTCGCACCTGGAACACAAACTGTGCATGCGCTGCTTGGCAGACCCTGTCGTGTCGCGTTGTCCGGTCGCAGCCGTAGGCAGCGAGCACACTTTGCACAATGAACGTTGGCAAGCGCGAAAGTGGGACAAGATGTTCGTGGAGCTCTAGTGGCGGGCACTACAAGAGGCGTTGTGCATCAAGAAGTGGTTTTCCCTTAAAGTTCCGACAGCAAAAGTCCAAGGAGGTGAAATTAGAGAAATCAAGTTCATACGGAGCGTTACCAACAGTCGTTCTAAGGAAGGACGGAAGATTAGGTTTAACGTGCCGTCGACATCGAAGTCATTACAGACGGAGCAGAAGCTCGTATTGTGTCAAGCACGAAGAAGGAAATAGGCCATGCCCTTTCAAAGGGACTATCCCAACATTTATCTCGAGAGATTTAGGGAAATAACCGAAAGCTTGGATCTGGATGGCCGGACGCGGGTTTGACGCTCATCCCGAATCCGAGGCTAGTGTACTAACTACTGCTCCACCCCTCTCGGTAACAATCGTTCTAGCTTGATGTGGAAAACAAACAAAGCTGCTAAACTGTGTTCTTTTTATTTTTTTTTATTTAACTGATGACTAATTTCGGGTTACGTAAACGCATTTTCAAATATGCAGTGAGACGGAAAGTTAGAATTACAATTTATACAATAAACTGTTACAAACTGAGTGCATATAACAGGATATAGTCCACCGCGTAGTATGATATATGTACCAAACAGACAGAATGGTGTATTCCGTACTATCATGGAAACCTTATGAGGGTCGTACACACACTTGTGTCGGTTTTCAATGATCATTGGCAGGACAAACATACAACTGATGGTTTACGTCCTACGTTACCTCAAGGAACCATTAGTTATTGGGTGCCCTATCAGGATGAAGGGAATTTCGTTATTAAAGTTCCCAGTCATCAAGGGCAACAAGATTTAAACAATAAAAATATAAGTCAGCTACCACATTTCACCTGTATAAAACTTTCTGGAAACAGCTGCACATCTGAATGTTCTTTAAAAAAAATCCCAAAAACAGCGCGACATGTAGGGGCAATGAACAGTAAATAACATCAGCGGCACAAAAGCGCATGCAAACAAAAGTCGTATGCTACGGCAAAACATAACATCGTTCATTATGAACCATAAACCGTGTGGAAACAGAATATGACACTGAAAAACATCAGCATCAGAATTACTTCATACTCGTAAAACACTCAACCGCAAGTAAAGCTAACAGAATATATTCCTATAAAAACTGTTTTAATGACACCTGACAGGTAAAACAGAAATTTAATCTCTGCGTTGTCTCTTCCACTGTACCAAATGCTAGGATCCATAATGGCATATGACGCCATGGCGTACCTATTTTATCCAACAAAAAAGTGGGAATGTCATAAAAAGGGTTGAAGTCAAATAACGGCGGCCATCCTAGGGACAGGAAAAAATCGAGGTGGGCAGGTTTC
Source organism: Schistocerca piceifrons (assembly GCF_021461385.2). NCBI lineage: Eukaryota > Metazoa > Arthropoda > Insecta > Orthoptera > Acrididae > Schistocerca > Schistocerca piceifrons. The sequence goes on from NC_060138.1 coordinate 427,606,156, forward strand.
TTTCGGAAAGGGAGGATGTAGCCTTCCGGGAACGTCTTCATTTCGATTTAAAACTATCAAGGAAAAAACAATTGATGCAATACACTAACAGTCAAGTACCACACACATGCTCTTGTAATTTTTTTTTTTTTTCGAAAACGCCAGGACATCTAAAACCAATGAATAGCGAACAACAGCAGCATCACATACGTCGTGTCCAAACAAACTCATCATCCTAGAACTCCAATAATCGTTTTTATCACACATCATTCGCGACTGGAACGCAAAATGGGGAAACTGGCAATGACTTACAAAGTACCATCCAGGAGGCACACCATATGGTGCGGTTGGTTGCAGAGTACAGATATAGATGTTATTAATTTTAATTTTAATAATGAACAGCCTCAGTTGCACCGTTTACCTAGAATTTACCTAGGCCTCAGATCGCTCGGCTAATCCCGCGCGGCCATATCTAGCGTCAGATTGTAAAACTTATCAGGCACTGCCTCGGACCCACTTCGGCAGTGCCAGATAAGTTTTACAATCTGACGATGATTTATGGATTTGTAGTTTTAGCTTGACGATGTCCACTATGGACAAACGGTAGATACTATTATTCTAAATGTTCAAATGTGTGTGAAATCTTATGGGACTTAACTGCTAAGGTCATCAGTCCCTAAGCTTACACACTACTTAACCTAAATTATCCTAAGGACAAACACATACACCCATGCCCGAGGGAGGACTCGAACCTCCGCCGGGACCAGCCGCACAGTCCACGACTGTAGCGCTTAGACCGCTCGGCTAATCCCGCGCGGCACTATTACTCTGAAGAAGGACTGAAACGTAGGTAAATTCTAGGCAAACGGTGCAACTGAGGCTGTTCATTATTAAACTTAAAGTTAATATTTATACAGTTGCTGATAGGGCCGCGAAATGTTGAAGATATTTAAATATATGTTATTAATCCGGCTTTTATAAGCACGAAAATTATTTACAGTTAATCACTTGTGGCTCCAACGTGACTGATGCGTGGTGCTACAACTACTACGGAGATCTTCTTTCAGTGGAATTGTAATTCCTTATACCGAGGGAAGCGAAGACGAAATGGCTGCAGGAAATATGTGAAGACATCGAAAAAAATATGATTGTCGGAAGGGCAGACTCAGCATACAGGAAAGTCAAAACAACCTTTGGTGACATTAAAAGCAACGGTGGTAACATTAAGAGTGCAACGGGAATTCCACTGTTAAATGCATTGAGAAGTTTATTTTCTTACGCCAAGATTCGACAGCATTTGTGGATCTGTCGTACAGGTAAGAACATCCAACATTTCAGTTCGTATTCTAGTATACAGTACGTATACAGTTAAATGCAGAGGAGAGAGCAGATAGGTGGAAAGAATACATTGAAAGCCTCTATGAGGGTGAAGATTTGTCTGATGTGATAGAAGAAGAAACAGGAGTCGATTTAGACGAGATAGGGGATCCAGTATTAGAATCGGAATTTAAAAGAGCTTTGGTGGACTTACGGTCAAATAAGGCAGAAGGGATAGATAACATTCCATCAGAATTTCTAAAATCATTGGGGGAAGTGGCAACAAAATGACTATTCACGTTGGTGTGTAGAATATATGAGTCTGGCGATATACCATCTGACTTTCGGAAAAGCATCATCCACACAATTCCGAAGACGGCAAGAGCTGACAAGTGCGAAAATTATCGCACAGTCAGCTTAACAGCTCATGCATCGAAGCTGCTTACAAGAATAATGGAAAAGAAAATTGAGAATGCGCTAGGTGACGATCTGTTTGGCTTTAGGAAAAGTAAAGGGACGAGAGAGGCAATTCTGACGTTACGGCTAATAATGGAAACAAGGCTAAAGAAAAATCAAGACACTTTCATAGGATTTGTCGACCTGGAAAAAGCGTTCGACAATATAAAATGGTGCAAGCAGTTCGAGATTCTGAAAAAAGTAGGGGTAAGCTATAGGGAGAGACGGGTCATATACAATATGTAGAACAACCAAGAGGGAATAATAAGAGTGGACGATCAAGAACGAAGCGCTCGTATTAAGAAGGGTGTAAGACAAGGCTGTAGCCTTTCGCCCCTACTCTTCAATCTGTACTTCGAGGAAGCAATGATGGAAATAAAAGAAAGGTTCGGGACTGGAATTAAAATACAAAGTGAAAGGATTTCAATGATACGATACGCTGATGACATTGCTATCCTGAATGAAAGTGAAGAAGTGATCTACATATGTTATTAATAAAGCTTGCTCTACGACGAGCTAACCTAACTGACGCTTGGAAAAGAGGGGAAAGACTTGCCTAACCTAACTGGCGCTTGGAAAAGAGGGGAAAGACTCGCAGGTGATATAATTGGATCTACAAATAAAGCCGAAATCCAGGACGCTGGGCGCAGAGCAAAGGAATGTGTGATGAGAAGAGGAGAGAACTGGACGAAGGTGGAAGAGGGGGAATGGTGGAAAGACAGAACACGGTGGAGAGGCTTGTGTTCCCGACAGACCCAGCGAGTGGCTGGAAACTGTCCAAGATGATGATGAGGGGCTTTACAAAAGAATAGAAATAAACATATACATCAGTGTTACAGGAATTATGACATGAGTACATAGATAAGAGATCAGAATAACTTTCGAAACATCAACTTCACACATGAGCATTAACACAAAACAGAGTAAATAATGTCTAAACATCTTTACAAAGTAAATAACACATTATTAATGCCAATTGTATTTGAGGATAACAGTATTCCTCATCATAGTGAATGTAACTTAGCATTAGAAGAGAAAAAAGTTCTTTGAAACAGTACACAGACAGGAAGAAAACAAATACACAAGGGTACACAAACACATAGGGGGATAACACAATGGAAAGGACAGGGTTCGTTTTCAGTGTAACTTTTGGTACTGCAGTATTTTGCGAACAAAACCTTTTTTGTTCTTGGAGATCTCCCTTCGTTCATCATTATTCCCAAAAAGTCCTATCTGTACCTCTTTTCTGTATTCTGTATTCTAACCATATTTCTTTCAAAATCGTTTTCATATAACTTTCAAAGCATTCTTTCCCTATTCTCCATAGTTAGGTTCTTATATAGTCTACCCCCTCTTAAGCTAACTTAAATCTACTGAGCTCAGATATTAAACTAAGGGACGAAGCAATGCCGCAGCACAAAACAATTAATATAAACAGCAATGAAAAAAAATGGAAAATCGCAAAGCAAGCTACAGTAAATCTAAATTACCAAGCAATTCAACATTACAACTAATATGAGCCAATGTGCAGCAGCAACAAAAATAAATGAGTAGTAAAACTTGCTTAGCAGAGTAACACAAAGTCAAATTCAGTAACACTATGCCTGGCAAACAGCAGCTTATATCTAAACATGACATAGCTCAAGCAGAAAAAATATTACAGTAAAGATAACAATGGAAATAAGGGAAACGTATAATCACATCTTAATGTCTAAGTAATTAAAGTGGTGCACCACAACAACTTATTGTAAAAGAAATATTACCATGTACTTGAAAAGAATATTATGTATGCAGTTACTGTTACTAGTCCCTTCTTATTGTTGTTTCCTTTCCAAGTGCACCTTTTTTGAAGAATGTGGATCACAAAATTATTATTTAATAGATCTGTTGACAGAAAGTGTTCACATTAGCAAATGCATTTAATTTTATTTTATGAAACCAATGCTGCAACACAGCTGGAAAACAGATGTCAAATGAAATAAGCAATTACGCAAACCAAAGCATACAAATATCATTCAATAGTCATGTGGCATTTCGTAAGTCAGTAGCTCTCAACTCTCGTAGAAAGACACTTGTCATTATCACGTTTGCAGATATAAGAATATTTCCCATCAATTCATAAGCATTTCAGTAAATATCATAAATTACGAGCTCCACAGTATGCTTTCGACAAGGAAATGTCAATAGCGAGCATAATGGCCCCCCCCTTTTTTTTTACCTGTGCCGCTGAAAGGCTAATGGCTTTTTTTTCGGGCGGTTGTCGCCCAAGTGGGTGCCCGCGACGCATTACGTGCAGGTGGTCATTTAACTTTCTTACGGAAATATTTACGACAGCAGTTTCCGCTACAGTGACAGTCTCATATAAAATGTTTCACAGGTCAAGAATTTGCGTTGCAAATGTGTAGAAACAAAATACTATTGATATAACAGTGTCCAAAAAATTTTCGCCAGCATTGTGATACATTCACACATGATTCACACATGTACACATATTTCATAATTCTAAAGTATAATTCTTGGTTTCCAACATCCTTTTCCATAAGTCAGATTCCCTAATCACTATTCATTACTCCTTACCTTATTACACATATATATATTCGTCGACACGTCAATCTTGCGACGACACTTCAATATGTCATCATAATAAATACATAGCATAACCAAATTCCTCATATAGCACCAGCTTATTAATCAGAAACATACCTCAGCAGCATAATACACATCGTCGTCGTAAAAAATAACATCATAACACCTCAGTCATATCTCAAAAACGTCGTAGCTTTCTGCAATAATGTCAAAACCTAAAAAAATTCTCTGCTCGTGTCAAAAGTGTCATCTGCCTCAAACGTACTTTAAAAATCATGAATCCATACCAAATACATCATTCAAAGCTCTCATAGTATCACAATGGTTCCGAAAAAATATGAAGAGTTCACACAGTACAGACAAAATACAATTTCGTAAGTGTGAAGTTATCCAACGGTGTAATTACGTAAACATGTGTCACTGACGTAGTAAAAAAATGTTTATCTCTCAGTTAAATGATCAGATAGCTGTGTAATTCTGTGTTAGAGAAATATGGTACCGATGTGTAAAGTTGTATAAGCAAATACCATATTAGCTAGGGTTCCTTGTGGTTGCCACACACATGGTACACAAAGTAGGCGTATACCCCCCTGAGGATTAATGTAATTATACCCTCAGGTGTTACAGATTACAGCAATGAAATGAAATGTACCACTGAAAACCTTTGTATCATTGTACTTCAAATATCTTTAAAAATAAATGTTTTAAATACAAAATTAATCACTCAAATGCGTGTCCTGTAGCGCTAAATGTGCGTCTTGCTGTAAGATAATTCTGTGGAAGTGTCGTACTTATCGTCCTCCGAAAGCTAAGTTCTGGAGAAGTCAATGTACTTACCTCATTATAAACAAAAGTGAAATGCTTTATGTATAGATATCTTAGTTATTACGCTTATTGCCATGATGAAGAAAGTACTGTGCTGTAACGTATTGTTGTGCTACGGAAAAGACAACCTCATTGTAGCTATACCACAAAAGTTACTACTAAAACATGTTTTACTTTGCAGAATAAAACAGAAAGACTGTGCAGAAATAAAACAGAAACACTACAAAAGCAACATTGTAAATTGTCACTCATTAGTAGCGTCATGATAAAACCGTGTAGTTGTCACTTAAACTAACCACTGTGTCGTCTGGTATCTCACAGAAAGTACATTAAACCCAGAATGTATTTTCAAGTAAACCAAAATGTTGCATTAAAATCTCATTAGCAGTACCAGTATGTGTCCTAAGTATGTAAGCCTGATAGTCGTTACGTAATCGTGCAACTAACAAGCAAGAATGTACAAATACAACACTGTGTCGTCTGTTCACTATAACAATGCATTCGTTATTTCTGTTTAAATAAGTTCTCTTGGTTCTTGACTGGATATTTAACTTCAAACATTGTTGCATGTTAACAGATTCTTAAGTCTAACACAGCATCCTAGTAATGTAAAGGGAAAAGTTATATGGCAAAGACAGAGTTAAAAAGCAGATTATCTTTCAATAAACGGTTTTACATGTGAAATGTGGTGTAAACCCTTACTCTTCCTAGTACGCAGACTTTCAACTGAAAAGCAATTGTCATGTATTATACGTCGGTAAGGAATGCTAAAATTTTTCTCAAGGTTAGCGTCTATGTTATTTTTCTCGGAGCCAGCGGGCGCACGCGGCTGCCTGCTGTGCGAGTCATTGTCTGTCTCTTTGCTGGCGCGCGCCGTTATTGGGATTAGGAGGCCTAACTTCCACAAATTCGCCTTGCCGAGAGGGCCCAGCTCTGTTTGAATCCCGCCAGTTCTGATGCAATTCAGGTCTGTCGTTACGAATATATCGTCTGCCGTCATGTCGGTAGATTCTGTAGTTTCTTCCTTGTTCGTCACGTGGTGGAGAGTTTCTCCCTGAATCGTAACTGTGCGCCGAACTGTTGCGTCTGAAGTTATTCTGTCTCCCTTGATAATAATTGTTTTGGTTCCCATATTGTCTGTTTCTCTGATTGTCTCTGTGATAGTCATTACTACGGAAATGCGATCTTTCTCTGTAACTATTATTACTCTGCCAGCGGTTGTCATATGGGTGGTGTCTGTTTTGGTCACGATATGTGTTGTGAGAATAGCCTTGTCGCGTCCAGTTATTGTTTCTGTCGTCATGGAATTGTGACGGATGTGACCTGTAATTGTTGTGTCCTTGTTTTCGCATTCCGCGATTATCAGTGTCAATTTCTAGTTCTTGTAACAGTCCCTGAAAAGCTTCAATGTCGTCTTTGCAACGTCCTGCTAAAATAATATGCCGTAAATGTTCAGGTAATTTCATTAAGCAAATGCAGATGAGTTCTGAGAGGCTGTATGGGTTTGAAAGATACTGATTCTTATGCAACATGTCTTCAAAATATTTCATAAGACTGGAAAATTCAGATTGTTCGAAACGTTTCATCATTATGATGCTATGTTTTACTCTGTCTTGTGTGACTTGAGACCAATATGCTGAGAGGAAGGCATGGTAAAATTCTCCTTCACTGTGGCAATCGTGAATGACCGATCGCATTCTTACAGCTGGTTCATTCTCTAAATAGCCACACATAAATTCTAATATGTGTTCTAACGACCAGTTGGGAGGAAAACAATGAGAGAATTGATGGAGCCACGCTTGTGGATGAATGTCGTTGCCAGAATTCTTAAACGTTTTGAATTTACGTGTAGTAATGAACAGCTTATAGTCAAAGTCATCATGTCGGCGAGTTGCATATCGGTCATTGTTACGTCGTTTCGGCGGTTCCATTTCAAAATTCGGTGCACCTTGCCAATTTCTTTCATAACTTCCGAAATGCCCTGTGTTATTATTTTGCGGCTTTTCCGTGTTTCTAAATCCCTCTTCCCGTGTTGGAGCGCCAGTGTCCTCTGAAATACGTAATTCTTGTATTACCTGTGTCGGCTGATCTTGTACTTCCCGGATTTCTCTTTGGTGTTGTGTATTAATTTGATTCTGATTTTGTTTGAATTTTCTTATTTGTTCATACTCTTCTGTGTCAGTGAAGGCTACGGGTCTTGTGTAATTCAGAGCATCATCTACCTTTGTAGATAAGTTAGTGACCTGATCCGAAAGTTCGGCTACTTTCTCCGATAGTGTCCTTATTTCTTCAGTGTGTTTTTCTGAACCAAGTTTCAGAGTATCTACTGTGTCCTTAAAGTTTTCCTGAGTTTTTGCAAGTTGCGTAACCGAATCGGTAGATGCAACTGAGTCAAATTTAGCTTGCAAGGTCTCATGATTTTCATGAACAATAATTTGCAGTTCTTTTATGGCTGCTTCGTGATTCTGTAATGCATTTTCATGCCGCGAAAAAATAGGTTGAAAATGCTCACAAACTTGTGTTTTTACGTCATTACAGACTTTTTGACATTTCGATTCAATGTTATGTAACCCAGTAGTTAAATCTTCACGTGTTTGTTCAAGTGTTTGTTCCAATGAGTCTAACTTTTTAAGATTTTGTTCCACTGTGTCTAACTTTTGAAGCTTTTGCTGTGTTTGTCTCAGATTTTGTTCCATTGTGTCTAACTTTTGAAGCTTTTTCTGTGTTTGTCTCTGATTTTGTTCCATTGTGTCTAACTGTTGCTGTGTTTGTCTCTGATGTTGTTCCATTGTGTCTAACTTTTAAAGCTTTTGTCCCATTTGTTGCATTAATTGTAATAACAATGCACTGGTGTCTGAAACATGTTCCTCAGTGCTTTTCGGCAGTGAAGTTGCACCGGCAACATTCACATTTTGACAAGTGGAAAATGTGTCTTGACTCATTTGAGAAAACGGTGGGAACCCAAAACCTGAGTCTGCAGTATTTGCAATATTGTGTTCTGTCATTCCCGAATCCTGAGGCGAGCTGTTGCCGACCAATCGATCGATAACGCTTCCCTGTTCACTACCTGTTTCACTGTCTACACCATTGTTTGCCGCCCGCTCCATTTCCCTATGCGCAATTACCAAATTACTACTTTGAACATTAGTTAATTCATTACTCTGCGGCGCTAACACACTGCTTTCGTCTTCACTGTCATTTCTCAGTTTACTTTGGAGCCTAGTATTACGTTTTTCACACGCCATTATTGTCACAGTATTTCACACGATAACACAGAAAAGCGCAATTTGAAGAGCAAAATAAAATAACATAGCAATGGAAATAATGTCTACTTAATTGCCAGCGCAGCTGCGAAATACTTGGTGCAAATCCACATGCATGCCACAACTGTCTTACTGTACAACAATGAAAAACTACAACTACAAAGGAAATTCTCTCTATAATTACGCGCTAGAAATAAACAATAGCTACACTAATTACACAAACTACAAGAAAAAATCAGAAGATTCCAGTGAGGTATCCTAGGCTAAGGGTCGACATATGAAACGTCCCCTTTGAACAATTTATACATGACTGTGCTTATACTGACACACAATGTTTTTAGCGCAACGCAATCTGACTTTCAAAATTCCCTACTAAAGAATGGCCCTGACTAACATTAAACTATACCTTTCACAAATCACTTACCTCACAAAAATCTTCGCTGCTCAAGCTACTGCAATACAGCGAGCGCCACTACTGCCAGCTAAATAAAAGATTCAAACTATGGAAGGCACTAACTACTGATAGGGATAGTTAGCAAATGAAAGATATTATTAGAGAACAAACAATGTATTTACCTTGATATCATCATATATAAATATAGTTCATGACAAATTACAAATCTCCGCCATCTCTCTCCTCACATCCACCACTGCTGGCGGCTCACCTCCAACTGCGCAACGCTACGCGCTGTTCACAGCCAGCTGCCTAACACTACAATGGCGAGTATTACAACAATGCAAAGCAGCCACAGCCAGTGATTTTCATACAGAGGTGGCGTTACCAATAAAAAAACCTAAACAGCCTACTTACAATTGGAATACGTCAAGGAAATAATTGAGGACGTAGGTTGCAAGTGCTACTCTGAGATGAAGAGGTTAGCACAGGAAAGGAATTCGTGGCGGGCCGCATCAAACCAGTCAGTAGACTGATGACCAAAAAAAAAAAATACCGAGCGAAGTGGAGCAGTGGATAGCACACTACGTAGACTGGCGTTATAGAGGATGACGGCTGAAATTCCCGTCCGGCGATCCAGTTTTAGGTTTCCAGCGATTTCTCTAAATTTCTCAAGGAGCAAACGTCTGGATGTTTCCTTTGAGAGGGGGCGGCCGATTTCCTGCGGCATCTTTCCCTAATGCGAGCTTATGCTCCGTCTCTAATTACCTTATTGTCTTAATCCTCCTTCCTTTTTTCTTTATTTTGCGTTTGCGTAATGGCTGATAGTGTTATTTACAAATGTGAAAAACCTAGCACTTGATGAGTCCAGTAAGTTTGCAGTGTGTTTTCAGTAATGTTGATGTCTGGGACATGCTAGACAGCAGAGAGCTACCACCAGCACCAGGGAGCTCCAGCTCCGAATGCCCGGCGCGCGACCGACTGCGGCGCGGCGCTCTGGTTTAACTGCGTCGCTGGCCGCCTGCAGAGCCCTGGCGCGGCCGTCGGACGGACCGCACTATTTGTAACTGCGCACGCAGCCAGAGCGGTCCCGGTAATCCATCACGCCGCGCCAGTCCGCAGGAAGAAACATGGTTTTTTGGCGGACGCGCTGTGACAACTTCCCCAGCGTTCCGCTCGCCAGTTAATGTCTTGTTTTCAGCTCGTTACACAGCGCCGCTTTCCTGCACGGACAGGCCCGCTATATTTCACTCGCATGACGTTTTCTTTTGTTGCCCGTTTTAGAATGCGTTGCCGAAAAAAAGGTTTTCAGAAGCACGTGATTATCTTCTTGCTTACTGTTGTTTCCTGTTTTTGTTCTGAATCAACGTTTCTTATGAACCATTGACGGTTTCCGCCTCCGTATCAGTGAGTGAGGCAACGTTGTTCCGTTGCTGTCGCGCCTGTTGGTTTGGAGGTAAAGTGCGTGCCAGCAAACCTAAAGTTTTATGTCGTGTTGTTGTCTCTGTAGAGCAAGGAGAGGATGTTGTTTGGTGGCCGGTATACTCTTTCTGTAATACAAACTGCACGCATATATTAACTGGGTTCTTTATTCATAAGAATGGAAAGTTACATAACTCAACATATTCTTCGTGGTACAAGCTCTTCTGTATAGTCCACGTTAGCTTCGCTGCGTGTGAAGTACGAAGTCCGCTATGTACGCCATTTGGATTGTTATGGTCTGTCTGTGTCTGAGTCAGCGGCGGAGCTAGCTGCTACTGCGATTCCCACTGGGCTGCGACTAATGACACTGGAACCTATTCAGTGCGACATACTCGTCCTCCGGTCTGCAGCGGCGATCTAAATACTGGCGGCTGAGACGGCGGTGGCGACGCGTTCCCTGCAAGTCTGTTTTTGGTCTCTGTCGACCTTCTTGCAACCTCTATGCCGCATGGTGTACTGGCTCCAGCTTACGCCAGCACAGAAAGGCCATCGGATCAAACCCTTGTTGGACCACGGGATATTTCAGTTTGCTCTTAACCTAGCCCTCACCTCTCAGTGGTGGGAAGATTCACGTGAAGGGACAACAGATCAGCACACACAAGTTACTGAAGTGGAGTTCAATAGAAAGGCTTGCACCAGGCCGTTGAGCCTCACTGAATTATTATTCTCTCTTTTCTATCATCCACTCTTTGTTTTGCCTGTACGTCACTGTTATCACAAAAGGAGATGAAGTAAGGAATATCCCTTCGCTGACACCATTGGAAACGGAGCATAAAATCAAATTGGGGAAATGAAACCTACCGTGATCTTCCGAAGGAAACACTCCCGCATTCGCTTTAACACTGCAGTGATCGCGTGGATTACACATGTAATCTTCTTGTGGAAATTCAAGAAAGTCTGTATGTGGGGCAGCGACAATGCTTCTAGCCTCTGTGAACTTTAAAATGGATTGTTGGCGCGTCCTACCAGATTTGTGCGGGCACTGGTCAGGTGTTGGTGTGTCACAGGAGCTATGTGAAGTTGGCGATGTACCACTGTAATCCGTTCGATCAATTACGTAAGTATTTCTGGAGCACAGTTTTTTTATTAGGTTTTTTTCCATTTTGATTGTTAGAATACGTTTACTATATTAGCTACGTACTGTTTATAAATATATAAAGACGCGATACAGTCGTGTAAGTTCATTAAATTTTGGCAGGTACGAAGGTCGGAGGTACGAAGCTCGAAATCTAACATTGCCGGTTGAGACAGACAAAGAGGGAGTCCAGTCCTTGCGATGAAGGTGATGTTCTGGGAGAACATTCTGGTATTCCCCTGATGGAAAGTTAGCCATCAACCTTCGGAATGACACAGATGTATTACCTAGTTCGCTACTGCAACTGCAGAAAAACTTGTAATAGAAGTACAATGTGTTTATTAGTTATACAAAACTAACCTTTAACAGTGAAAATGGTAACTAACTTACAGAAACGTTTGATACAGTATTGATTGCTGTATATTGTCAAGTTTTATCCCCGCCTAACACTGTCAGTTTCCGACGTTCCTGCTAGGTGGCATGCGCGATTGAATTATTCCAGCTGTCATCTTGGAGTCGTATAACGGTGCAGAGAGTACGCAGTTTTGTATAAGGTTTCAGGAATCCAAATCCACTACTACAGTTCGGAGAGAATTCAGGACTTAGTATCGCAAGACACTACCTCAAAGACAAACTGGTATTAACTGGTACAATCGTTTCAGTGAAAACTGGCTGTGTATCACATACGACGCTGGTTAAGGGTCGGCCTGCAGTCTTTGATGCAGCAATTGAACTCTTGCGAGTCAGCTGTAACTGACATATCGTACCTGGACGTTACGGAACATTGTCTAATGCCACAGTTGCAACAGAATGTGGGCACAGAATTTATTTTCCAGCAAAATTTCACACCACCTCGCTACCATGTTGTCACTTGTTTCTTTAGAAATGTGGGCATTTGGATTGGACGGAAATTACGACCACCTGATTTAATTCCTTTGGGCTTCTGTATATGAGATTGCATTAATGATACAGTGTTTGTTCCTTCACTTCCAGGAAAGGTAGACGAGCTGCGAGAACGGGTAACACAAGCAGTTGCCACCAAGACTTACTTAATAGGATTTGGCAGGAAACTGATTACAGATGGAACGTTTGTCATGTTATAAAGGGTAGCAACTATGGACATTTGAAGGTATGCTGAATTCAGTGCTGTGTCAAACATTTCGGTAAGTTATTTGCCTTTCTCAAAATGAAAAGTTATTTTTGAGTAACTAACATGAGTCCACAAATCTTCACTTTTTATTTGTTTCAGGGCTGCAATTAGCCAAGCTTTATAAATTTAGAATCACTGAACACGAATATCAAGGTTAGAATTGTTTTCTACCTTAAGGTTACAAGTAAATAAAGAATTACATTTGACAGCCACACCGGCAGGACGTTAGACGCTTCGTGACAAGGATTCCTCTGCTGTAAGTGAGTGAGATGGACGCTTCCACAGTACAATTTGGCAACGCTGCCTCACACCATGACTCATATCCGCACCATCAAGTCACGTGAGCATTATCGAATGTAGAAAGCAGACGCAATTTTCACTGTCGTTTGTCACAGCTGCGTGCCCTGTGCTGGGTTAAATCGCTTGTGGTAGGAACGAGGGCCATGGCAGCTGGCAGTAAATTTATGTGAGGTGGCGTGTCGAAAGTCAAGAATTTTGTTATTGTGTCTCTGTACACTTTCACAAAAAAGCCCTACATTCGTAGTAACAAACCTGATAACTCTCGTTACATTTATGGTTTAAGAAGGCGACCATTGAAACAAGCGTACACTTTTTATTTCACGTGTCGAGTTCCAGTCCAAGATAAATCGTGGGCTCCACACGTGTGTTGCACCCAATGTTCGTCTACACTCAATGCTTCGATGCTTCGTAAAAACCTCTCCATGGAATTTACTTTGAATGCTTTTTGGCGTGAACCCATAAATCAAGCATCAGATTGCTATTTTTGTATGGTAGCTCGCTTAAGAAAGGAGTCACTTTGAAGAGGGAGAAAAATATTAGAACCCTAACATCCCATCTGAAAGTTGCCTTGCCGGCCGGAGTGGCCGAGCGGTTCTAGGCGCTACAATCTGGAGCCGCGCGACCGCTACGAACGCAGGTTCGAATCCTGCCTCGGGCATGGATGTGTGTGCTGTCCTTAGGTTAGTTAGGTTTAAGTAGTTCTAAGTTCTAGGGGACTGATGACCTCCGAAGTTCCATAGTGCTCAGACCCATTTTTTTAAAAAAGTTTCCTTATGGCTGAGTGGGAAGGACGGCCAGCTCTAGTTCCACTGCTTGTAGCACCATCAAGCAGTGATAGCGAAAATGCTGAGCCGACACATGCAGCTGACAAAGTGCAAACATGTGCCAGTGATATTACAGACTTAGATCTTCCAAAACATAAAGCCGAATTGTTGGTCTTACGACTGTAGCAGTGGAATGTCATTGCTGACTCATGTGTGCTTTTTGTGAGGGTTGGATAGAACTTGAGCATCATATCATTACTGAAGGCGACATCGTATTCTGCAATGAGATTCACCATTTGTTGGAAGACATGAACATTACATATAGAGAACGCAGACTTTATAGGTGGCTCAAAAACAAGCCTGAACGCAGTGCTGTTACACAATAATAATGAAAGGGCATCCATCGCTGCTGCACATGCTGCATTAGCGAAAGAAGGTTATACCATGTAAATCCGTTGTAAGCATGACTGGCGGGTATGTGATATGTGGAGATTTGGAAGTCATTGCGCTCCTGCTGAGATTCCAAGTGTTAAACTAAGTATTGCTGCCACCTCAATTCGCTCTGAGCACCATGGGTCTTAACATCTGAGGTCATCAGTCCCCTAGAACTTAGAACTACTTAAACCTAACTAACCTGAGGACATCACACACATCCATGCCCGAGGCACATCTAAGGTCATCAGTCCCCTAGAACGTAGAACTACTGAAACTGAACTAAACTAAGAACATCACACAAATCCATGTCCGAGGCAGGACTCGAACCTGCGACAGTAGCAGCCGCGCGGTTCCGGACTGAAACGCCTAGAACCGCTCGGCCACAGCAGCCAACTGGGAGTGGGACAGAGAAGGGCACTACACACTGAGAGAATGGTCTTCACGAATAGCGGTGGTGCCAGGGACAAAAAATATTGCCGAAGAACTTCTAGTGACGAGGAACAAAATTGTTCTCCCATCATTGCACATTACGTTGGGACTCCTGACAGTATTTATTAAGACTGTGCACAGGAATGAAACAGCATTTCGATGGCTGAGGGAGAAGTTTCCGCAACTCAGTACACAGAAGATCACAAAGCGGATATGCAATGGTCCACAGATACACCAGCTGTTGAGGGACAAAACTTTGAGTCCACTCTAATCCACATCAACTGCATGTGTGACCCTGTTTTCGTAACACGACAGCATTATTCTTGTGAAACAGGAGAGCCAAAAAATTAAAAGAACCTAGTGGACGGACTCATTCTTGATTATAAGGTCATTGGCTGCTGCATTATCGTGAAGATTCACTTCCTTTATTCCCTCCAAGGTGTGTTCCCAGAGGACTGTGGTACATTCGGTGATGAGCACGGCTTGTGGTTCCATCAGGACATTTCTCTCACGGAACAACTGTACACAGAACAGTGATCTACTGCCATGTTGGCTGATTTCTGTTGGATGCTACAGAGAGACGCTACAGACACCGTCCACAAGGGGAAGGCAAAAAAGAGCATAAATGAACTAGGTAAGTTCAATTATTGTAGATATCCCATCAATTATGGTAGCGGCTTAGGTGAAAGTAAAGTTCCATCTTACTTGTAATCCTGAGATAGGAGACAATTTTAATGGTGATATCTGTGTTCAGAGCGTCAAAATCTATGAAAACCACTTATTTTGATTTCTGTACAAAATCGGCTATGGCCCAGTGTAATTTATAAACATCCTTTATTCGGAAAGTGTGTAATGCATGTAATAAATTTATTTGCCCTTATGATTCCAAGATGGTCTGTATGTCTTCTTCCAAAAACTATGTTTAGATCAGTGTTTATCACATCATAGATCTTTCAAACTCATTCAAAGCCAATGATATCATTATAATTAAAACTGTGACTTTAGTTTTTAATGTATGGATATATGTTTACTTTTGTTGATAATTTTTAATAAGGAATACCACGATAAACATATAAATCACTCAACTTTTTTCAAAATTATGTGCTTTCCTTTTTTGCTTGTGGAAAAGTCAGACACATGTAATTGATGCGCCCAATTAGTTTCATTTTATAGTGCGACAACTGCAGGGTTAAGCTCTTACGGAAACCACAGAAAGCCTAAGTATGGATAATCTGACGGTTATATGACCCGCTGTCCTCCGGAATACGTGTCCACTGCTTAACCGTTGCGCCACCTCGCTTGATAAGACCCCAAAGCGGTAAGCAACCTAATAACATTCCGGCACAAATCTATCATTTTCAGAGCTTAGTTTCTTACGTATGCCACGTGCTATAGCTACTTTCCAATTTTTCCATTATTATATCTACATATATATCTACATTCAGTAAACGACTGAAGTGCATTAAGTTGTTTTCCCCTGTGCCACATGCTCTGGAAGAATGCTTGCCTATAATCCCCATTGCTCATTGTAATCAGTCTAATCTTTCCTTCGCCGTTCATACAGGAGCAATGTGTTGGGGACTGCAGCATTTTCCTTGATTTTTCACTTTCTAATGTTTCAAGACGCTCTGTAAGTAGGTTTTCGGGTCTATCTTCAGGCGTTTACCATTTCAGGCTTTCCAGGATCTCAGTAACGCTCTTCCCGTGTGTCAAACCAGCTTGTCACGTGTTGTGTTATTTTCCTTCGTATGCATCGAATATCTCCTCTTAGTCCTATCTGGTATGGGTCGCGAATAGTGAACGATATTTTTGGGAGCGTCGCAAGGGTCTATTAAAAGTAGTCTCCTTTGATAGTGACTGTATTTTCCCAGTATCTAACCAACGAACGGAAATCTGCCAACAGGGATATCAGTGAGCCTACGAGACTATTCCGTTTCATATCCGAACAAATTCTTACATCCAGTTAAGTATAAGAATTGTCTGATTCAGACTATGAATCATTGATTTTATAGTTGTAGGTTTAAAAGTTTGCATTTGTCAAGATTCAAAACAAGTTGTCAATCATTCCACCACTTTGAAATATCATCAATATCTCAGTAAATGTTTGTAGCATCTTTTACAGACTGTTTCAGTACAGGTAACAGCACCATGTACAAACTGTGTGAGGTTGTTATTAATTAATACTGTCTTCTAGTTCATTAACTTAAAACATAAGCTGAGTGCTCCATCTCACTTCTGTAGTTCTACAGATGCCTATGACCCTCCATCCAGTGTAACAGCTTACGTCGTCCCCTACCAAGAAACCGTCAACTTAGTCACAATTTTGTCCAAACGCAATAGAGGATACAGTAATCAATCGTAATGACGTTTAATGCATAGCTAAATTTCGTCACTGTATCGCCATGTTCAGTGCAGCAAATTTAAGTTAAAACCACTTGTATCTGCGTATAGTCGAAACTAGTCTGTACATGTCAGAGGTTGAGCTCACACTGAGGCCTCAGTGGAGGATACGAGCTCCATTTCAGGTACTGCCAAGGATTTTCCGTTGGTGGGAGGGCTGGGGGGGGGGGGGGGGGGCGCACTACACCTTGTGATGCCAACTAAGGAGCTGGCTGACCGAACAGTAGCTGCTCCTCCTTTGTAAAGTCTGTAAAACTGCCAGGGAAGCAGCGTGCTGACCACATGGCTATCCAGACCGCATCCACATGACGCCACAGGGAAGAGGATGACGTGGTGGCCGGTTGACACCCCTTGGATCTCCACGGCCTCAACGAGGAGCTTGTATATATGTTGAAGTTAGAGAACCGGCGTCTGAGGCAGAGTATCCGACATTCTTGTTCCACTAGCAGTCCGCAAAGCAAGTTCCGTGTGAGGTATAAAATTGATTATTCGAAAACTACAACTCTCGTTTGTTGCTGTAGGAAAGGAAGTAAATTCTCTGTGTGCTTCAGGATGTGTCTTTTGATTTCGTTCGCGCAGCTGATGTGACAAGAGTGAAATAGAGTTGAAGATCTGACTACTAGTTACACTCCACACGAACACCTCCAGAACAGACTTTCAGCACTTAAATTTCTATGACGTCGTAGGCTTTCATGGCCGGCTGATAGCTGGAGTTCACCTAAACAAGTGGTTTTCACACTAGAACCCTACAACTGGTATCGAGAGCTTGTGATGACATGTGGTATGACATGTGGTATGTTGTCAGCAGAGATTCATACTACACGAAATCCAATCTTCCGTGTTGCCGTTCGCCAGCCGCTGAATGGTTGACGAATTTATTCAGTCTTTTCAATACGACTCTTTAGATTTTAGATGATGAAGCATTCTGTCTTAGCTGGCCGGAATGGCCGAGGGGTTCTAGGCGCTACAGTCTGGAACCGCGGGACCGCTACCGTCGAAGATTCGAATCTTGCCTCGGGCATGGATGTGTGTGATGTCCTTAGGTCAGTCAGGTTTAAGTAGTTCTATGTTCTAGGGGACTGATGACCTCAGAAGTTAAGTCCCATAGTGCTCAGAGCCATTTGAACCACTCTGTCTTATAGGACCGTAGTTTTTGGTTCTTGTTGTTGTGCTCTGCAGTCGAAAGACTGTTCTAATGAGGCACTTTAAGCTATTCTCTACTGTGCGAGCCTTACCATTTCAGCGTAGCTGTAGCAGCCAACACCTAACTTTATTCAAGCATTCGGCTCCTCTACAATTTTTACCCTTCACACTTCTTTGTGTTAGCGTGTTGATAATACCTTGATGGCTCACGTTGCGTTCCGTTCATTAAGTGAAATTTAGCTTAGATTTGTATTTTCCTCAATTCAATTGACTACCTCCGCATTTGTTATTCGATCTGCCGATCTAAGCTTCAGTATTCTTATATAACATCACATTTCGGAACATTCTATTCTCTTCTTGTTTGAGTTGCCTATCGTCCAGGTTTTACTTCCATACATCTTCACACTTCACACAAGCACCTCCAGAAAAGGCTTTCAACACTTAGTTTGTAGGCTCCCACGGGCGGTGTCATTTTGGATAAAATAATTTTCAGCACTGGGCCGCGTCATTGTAACTACTAAAACAACTAAACTGCCGACTTTTCGATCGACTTCCTACGGTCCTCTTCAGTCCTCCCAATCGAATGAAAGATTGTAGGTGAAAAGTAAAGCATACAGTCCTGTTGTAATAGTAAAAAGTATTTAGTTTTTTTTCCGAACAAAATAGCGTATGCCATCGATAGTTGCACTGTTGTACAAATATTTTAAATTACCGTACAGCGTACAGAAATCAAGCGTACCTGTGACCAGCTACTCTAGAGCATGCTTCCCTTTTATCAGAATGCTCCTACGCCTAAACTCTCTCCAACATTTTGTCCATGTATTTCGAATTCACCTTGTAGTGAGGATACTAATTTATTTACTCGCTTTAGTCACCCTGACTGAGGGTTTTAGTCACCCTGACTGAGGGTTTTCAGATCAGCATCTGCACGAAAAGTAATAGCACCACAAAATCTCGAGTATCTCCTCGACACAGCCCACGCGCTCGCCAAGATGCGAGGTGCAAGAAAGAATAATTAGTTGAAAAAAAATACGAAAAGTAGCAAGATATTTACACCGAAGCGCTAGAGAAATTGGTATAGGCACGTGTATTCAAATACAGAGATATGTAAGCATGCAGAATACGGTGCTGTGGTCTGCAACGTCTAAAGAAGATAATAAGGGTCTGGCGTAGTTGTTAGATCAGTTACTGCTGCTACAATGGCAGGTTATCAAGATTTGAGTGAGTTTGAACGTGATGTTATAGTCGGGGCACGAGCGATGGAACACAGCATCTCCGAGATAGCGATGAAGTGGGGACTTTCCCATACGACCATTTCACAAGTGTACCGTGAATATCAGGAATCCTGTTAAACATCAAATTTCCGACATCGCTGCGGCCGGAAAACTATCCAGGAAGAACGAGACCTTCCGCAAATTGCTGCAGATTTCAATGCTGGGTCACCAAGTGTCAGCGTGTTAACCATTCAAAGAAGCATCATTGATATTGGCCATCTGAGCCGAAGGCCCATTCTTGTACCCTTGATCACTGCACGACACAAAGCTTTACGCCTCGCCTGGGCCCATCAATACCGACATTGGGCTATTGATGACTGGAAACATTTTGCCTGATCAGACGAGTCTCGTTTCAAATTGTACCGAGTGGTTGGACGTGTATAGGTATGGAGGCAATCTCATGAATCTACGGGCGCTGCATGTCATCAGATGTCATCAGGTGACTGTTCAAGCTGGTGAAAGCTCTGTAATGGTGTGGGGCGCATGCAGTTGAAGTGATCTGGGGCCCACGATACGTCTAGATACGACTCTGACACGCGAGACGTACGTAAGCATCCTATCTGATCACCTGCATCAATTCATGTCCATTGTGCATTCCGACGGATTTGGGCAATTCTAGCAGTACAATGCGACACTCCACACGTCCATAACTACTACAGAGCGGCTCCAGGAACACTCTTCTGAGATTAAACACTTCCCATGGCCACCAAGCTCCCCATCCATGAACATTATTGAACATATCTGGGCTGCCTTGCAACGTGCCGTTCAGAAGAGATCTCCTCCCACTCGTACTCATACGGATTTATGGATAGCCCTGCAGGCTTCATGGCGTCAGCTCCCTCCAGCACTACTTCAGACATTAGTCGAGTTCATGCCATGTTGTGTTGCGGCATTTCTGCGTGCTCGCGGGGCCCTTACACGATATTAGACAGTTGTATCAGTTTCTTTTGTTCTTCAGTGTGTAATCCCATCTGTTCAGATCAGAAATAGACTGAGAGCGAAAACGAACGCGTTCTTAGTCCAGGCTCAAAGGCATTCCCGATTTTAAGAGATCAGTACTAAATGTATGTGTAATGTCTTTATGTTTACACATCGACAGTCTAAAGCCGTATGTACAGCGATGTATCCATAAGGATACTGCCATTCTCTCAGAGCAACTGTAACAGTGATGAAAGGATGTGAACATACAGCCACCTTTCATACACTTTCAGTGACTCCACCAATAGAGGAACTTCATTCACGTAGTAGGAAAAGCTTCTATAAATCGGAGCTGCGGAGTCTGTGTTCATCAGTAGACGTACAGTGAAAGATGAAACGTGATAGCTGCAAAAATACCATCCTGTCTTTTTCTTCCATTGGCAGGCCTGTTTGTTGTGTGCTGACAGCACATGCTCAGCTGAAAGAAGGTCTGCAGCGCATAAACTGCACCGACCGGCCTCGGAAACGAGAATAAAATTTCCAGGACAGATCTGAAGTGGTGCGTAAACCGGCAGAATGAAAAATGGATTTCCGAAACCTCTCTCGCGTCTCCCCCTGCTTCGGCTGGTGTACTATCCATCAGACAGACATCCATTAGGAGCGAATATAATACAGGAATAGAGAATCAACAAACAGTTCTTTCCTATTCAGCTCTGGAGCAGGCCACTTTCTGGGGAACCCTCCCCCGGCGCACACGCGTACACACGGCGGGTTTTTTTTTTTTTTTTTTAACTTCCCTCTCCTCTCTCCTCCGCCACTCCCGCCCCTCGGCAGCGTGCCTCATCTCTATTCCGGCATTGCTGCCACCAGAGCCGCCCTGCCGGTAAATTTCCCCCGCGTCATCACGCATCTCTCTGGCGCCGTACGTCTTCATGTATCAGCCCGCCAGCGGGAAGACCGCTTAGCGATAC
Source organism: Schistocerca piceifrons (assembly GCF_021461385.2). NCBI lineage: Eukaryota > Metazoa > Arthropoda > Insecta > Orthoptera > Acrididae > Schistocerca > Schistocerca piceifrons. The sequence goes on from NC_060138.1 coordinate 427,627,317, forward strand.
GACCCCTGGCGCCTACCTACCAGAGGAATGGCGGAGTCTCTTCCCTGCACAAGACGGCTGCAAATTTTAAACGTCGTCCTCTTTATATAGACTTCACCAGGGGGACATTCTGAGCTCTTAGCCAGTCGTCAGCGTGTCTGCAACAAACCGCGAGCGCTTGTCTCTAGTTTTTGTAAACAAGGAAAATGTCAGCCAGACTTCGTATTACACACTTTCATTTCTACTTCTACATCACACTCTGCTGTGTGGCGTAAGGTACTTCTTGTACCACTGATTCCCCCTCCCCCCACCCCCCAACCCCCACCCCACCCTGTTCCGTTCGAGAATTTTGCGTGGGAAGACTGTCAGGAAGCCTCAGTGTTGCCTCCAACTTCAAGAATTTTCTCGTCGTGATCATTACGGAGATGTATGTGCGGGGAAGTAATGTGTTGTCCTACTCTTCCTGGAAAGTACTCTCTCGAAGTTTCAATAGTAAACCTCACCGTGATGAACAACGCCTCATCTACTACATCTACATCTACATCCATTCTCCGCTAGCCACCTGACGGTGTGTGGAGGAGGGTACTTTGAGTACCTCTATCGGTTCTATTCCAGTCTCGTATTGTTCGTGGAAAGAATGATTGTCGGTATGCTTCTGTGTGGGTTCTAATCTCTCTGATTTTATCCTCATGGTCTCTTCGCGTGATATCCGTAGGAGGGAGCAATATACTGCTTGACTCCTCGGTGAAGGTATGTTCTCGAATCTTCAACAAAAGCCCGTACCAAGCTACTGAGCGTCTTTCCTGCAGAATCTTCCACCGAAGTGTATCATCTCCGTAACGCTTTCGAGATTTCTAAATGATCCTGTAACGAAGCGCGCTGCTCTCCGTTGGATCTTCTCTATCTCTTCTCTCAATCCTATCTGGTACGGATCCCACACTGGTGAGCAGTATTCAAGCAATGGGCGAAAAAGTGTACTGTAACCTACTTCCTCTGTTTTCGGGCTGCATTTCCTTGGGATTCTTCAAATGAATCTCAGTCTGACATCTGCTTTATCGACGATTAACTTTATATGATCATTCCATTTTAAATCACTCCTAATGCCTACTCCCAGATAATTTATGGAATTAACTGCGTCCAGTTGCTGACCTGCTATATTGTAGCTAAATGATAAAGGATCGTTCTTTCTCTGTATTCGCGGCACATTATATTTGTCTACATTGAGATTCAATTGCCATTCCCTGCACCATGCGTCAATTCGTTGCAGATCCTCCCGCATTTCAGTACAATTTTCCATTGTTACAACCTCTCGATATACTACAGCATCATCCGCAAAAAGCCTCAGTGAACTTCCGATGTTATCCACAAGGTCATTTATGTACATTGTGAATAGCAACGGTCCTACGACACTCCCCTGCGGCACACCTGAAATCACTCTTACTTCGGAAGACTTCTCTCCATTGAGAATGACATGCTACGTTCTGTTATCTAGGAACTCTTCATCCAATCGCACAGTCGGTCTGATAGTCCATATTCTCTTACTTTGTTCATTAACGACTGTAGGGAACTGTATCAAACGCCTTGCGAAATTCAAGAAACACGGCATCTACCTGGGAACCTGTGTCTATTGCCCTCTGAGTCTCGTGGACGAATAGCGCGAGCTGGGTTTCACACGATCGTCTTTTTCGAAACCCATGCTGATTCCTACAGAGTAGATTTCTAGTCTCCATAAAAGTTATTATTCAATGCAACGACTGCCAATGGAGTTTGTCGAGCATCTCGGCAAAGCCTTCGCGTCGACTAAACGATCCCGAGACGAGACGCGCAACTGTTCTTCGTGGATATTCTCTATCTCTTCTATCAGTTCTACCTGGTAAGGATCCCATATAGATGAGCGGTACTCAAGAATCGGACGAACAAATGCTTTGTAAGCCACTTTCTTCTTGGATGAGTTATGTATCTCTGTGTGGCATCTGCTTCTCCTTCTGTTTGTTTCGATGTGATCATTGCAGTTAAGATCGATCTGGACACATTTCTCGATAGATACCGCATCTCATCAATAGCGTAGTTTTCGGTAGTGGCTTTTCTTTTCCTATGAACATTTATTTACGCTCAGCATTAGCTGCCAGAGCCCGTGACATTTTGTCAGTCCTCTAGAGGTCATCCTGCAGATTGATAGTGTTTTCTGGCGTTGTTACTTTGCTATAGACAATCGCTTCACCCGCGAAAAGTCTTAAAGAGCATACGGCACTTTCTGATAAATCATTTACGTACGTTTTAAACAATAATGGTCCTATCCCACTTCCTTGGGGTACTCTGAAAATTAACTTTACATCTGTCTTGTCGATTCTGTTCTGTTAAGAGCGGCGTGTTGATTTTACCTGTAAGGAAGTCTTGAACTCAGTCGCAGATCTGAACTCATACTCCACAAGCTCCTTTTCTTTTCACTAAACAGCAGTGGCGGACAGTGTCAAACGCCTTCCTCAAGTCAAGCAACACGGCATCAATATGAGCGCCCACGTCTACAGCGTATGCAAGACATGTTTCGCAAGATCTCTATTTGCGGAATCCATGTTGATTTTTATAGAGGAGATTTTCGTTCTCCAAAAACCCTAAATTCTTGACCATAAAACGTGTTCCATAATTCTGCAATAGATTGACGCCCACGACCTGCCATCTTGTACGAGAATCTAGGCTTTGTATTTAAAGCTGGACAGGTTAATTTGTGTTAAGACATGTGACAAAATAGAGATAGATTATAATGGAGCCATCCACGAGGCTTACAACATGGAATTATACCTCTGGTGTTAAGTTTAGATCGGGCTCGTCCTAAACAGGACAGTAATGTGTAACCTGAGGGGGGAAGGGAGGGGGGCAGGGAGATGGGTATTCGCACAATCCCATCAACAGAATTTTAGGTACAGCTCAGGGACACTTTGTGCAGATGTGGGCTGATACATTAGTAATTTTGTGGAATGTTTTTATTTTAATTTCTTCATTCATGCAGCGACATAAAATATTATCAATTTTGGCATAAAAGTAACTGAAGATATTTAGAAGGAACAATGAAGCAAATATCAAACGCAAGATAGATATCTGAGAAAGCCAGAGAATATCAACATAATTTCTTTATGTCCTTCATAAACTACAGTGAAGCGGTTGACCGTATACGTCAGCCAAAAAAGTGGGTAGTACTAAGCTCTATAGGAACGTCAGAGCACCTTATGCAGCTAACCAGAAATCTGTGTATAAACCGAGGCGCAACATGTAAAAAATCAGTACTATACAGAAAATTTCGAAATAGGAAAGGGAATGTACACTCACCCCTTTTCTGTTCAAAGGGAACTGCAAGTGCAACACATGTAGACATTGGAATAAAAATGGAGGAGGGGGAGAGCATTTAATCAAAAAAAGTAAGATATGTGCATCATAAAACCTCATAGGAGGCAGAGAGGAAATTCATCTGGGAATATGAGTACCAAAACAAAGTTAAAAATTAGGCCTAAGGCTAATTTCGAACTATTGCAACAGGACCGATGCTGCGATGTACGATGAAATGAATACGACTATGTATTTTTTGGATTTACGATATCAGAAAGTAGCTCCTGTACTGAGGAAATCAGAAGGACAGAACTTGGAAAATCTGCTACAATTAAATTAAGGAAGTTGCTAAAAGAGAACTGTCAGTATTGGCCAAAACAGTTACGTGCGGGTTTCAGTCGTGCACAATGAAAAGAGTGGTTCGCAAGAAAATCAGTTCTTTTGAAATGTGGATTTGGAGACTGATGCCTTCAAGAACTGAAACAGTGAAATATAAAACAGTTCAGCAAAAAAAAGAAAGTCAGAAACATCTTCGGAGACCGAAGAACTGCTGACGAAATTAAGCTACTTTTGGCATATTATGAGAGCAGAACCTGAAAAGCTCGAAAGAACAGATGGTCAAATACGTAGAGGAAAATCAAACACAAGGTGAGGTATTGTGAAATAAAGTAAAACGTTCCTACTTCATGGAGAGTCTGTTCTATCTTCATCGTCTTCATCTCAGTCTCTGTATCAACTTCCCTGGATTCCATCCTTGATGTAAACACTGTAATGGGTTGTAAGAAGAACAGGTTGACTTTTTTGGAGAACAACTACTTTTTTTTATTCACACAGCTTCTTGTATTCTTTCCTGGGCTGTGACTAAGTTATGTATTTTTTGCATGTAGTGTTGCTAAATTTCGTATTTATTGGTTAAATGGTCCATAACATGACTGGTCTTCCTTGTGTTTTTGTTACATCCCAAAGACATGGTAACGCCTGAAAAATTTCAATTATTTTCCATGTTGTTTCCATGGCAGGCAAGTAGAAACTGACTCAGAAAACGAACAGACTACAAGAAGTCGCATAACATGGGGAACCAGAGAAGTGCGACTTTGGTATCGAGACAGTAACTGACCACGATCACGCTCTCAAAGAACAGACCTGAAACGTGCCCTGCGATTCGTGTTCCGCGACTTTGTTGCTCAATGTGTACTGGGTCTAAAGTTAACAGCTGAGACGTTCAGCCCGCAATATATAGGGTGGTCACAAATAAACTGCCTTGTGACGGTGTTGCAGGACAGGATGTGCTGAGAAATAACTGTTTAGAAAAAATTAGTACTGAAGTTGGAGCAATCAGTTGAGCACGCAAATTGAAGCAGCTCAGCAGATACAATAATTAGTGTCAGCTGTTCTCATAGCCCAACAGTAGGTCGCATAGATTAGGCAGCTCACCAGATACAACTAATAGTGTCGGTTATCCTCATAGCGTAGATAATAACACACGAGACTGCTCAGCTGTTGGCTCGGGTTCTCGTCTTGCTACCGTCCCACGTCCAGTTTTTATATCGCTCTATTGATCGGTTTTAGGAAACAAAACTAAGAACGCGTCTGGCAGGCTACTTGAACTTGCTCGCACAACTATCTAATTGGCTATCTTCAATGCCAATTAAATCGGAAACGGTGCCACGTATCGAATTGTTTTCTCAACAACCTACGCTGCAACACCTTCACAAGCTCTTCAGTCTATTTCTGACCACCCTGTATGTATAGCGTGTTCAAAAAGAAAGTCTAGTAGTTTGAGAGGTGGTAGTGCTCTTTGAAACAAGAAAAATAAGTCCAATAAACATGCGACCGGAAAGCATACTTTCCGAGATAACCACGTGTATATAGGAAGGGCTGCGCGACGATTGGTTACGGAAATTTGCACAGTCGTTGCATTGGCGCTCCGTCAAAAGTGTCACCTGGGTATTACGATGTCTTACTCAAAGTACTCTATCTACCGTCAGGTGCCTTAGGGGAAGAAAGGCGTGTCTCACTCTGGGAGGTACTTCATGAACGATTGCTGGAACCATGTCATCTACAGAGCGTTCAGGCCCTAAGGCCACAGGATCATCTAGGCAGACGGTGGTTCTGTCAACGACTGTTGCAGAAGTGTGCCACAGGTCCACTTTTCACATCCAAGATCTTGTTTACCGATGAGGCAGTGCTTACAAGAGATATTTTGCGAATGTCCATAAGCAGCACATGTAAGTCCCCAAGCAATTAAGGAAAAAGGCATAAATACCGATTCTCAGTCAACGTAAGGGCAGGAGTACTTGGCGATGGGTTAATAGGACCATACGTGCTACCATAGTGGCTAACTGAGGAGCATTATCTGGACTTTCCCATTAATGTATTTCCTACATTGCTGGAGGCTGTGCCACTGCAGCAACGAATGCAAATGTGGTTCATGCATGATGGAGAACCAGCACACTTTCTTCAAAATGCGAGCGAATAGCTAACGCAGACAGTTCAGAGCCACTGGATTGGTCGGGGGGAGGGACGGGTGAGAGGGGGGGGGGGGGGGTGCGAGATGGGCGTGGAGGCACACCTTGACCTGCTCGTTCCCCATTCCCCTTGACTTTTGATTATGGGGACAGTTGAAGGAATTGGTCCACGCCACGCCAATCAACGATGTGTGGACACTACTGGATCGCGTTTCCAATGCGTACCAGCAGGCACAACAACGACCGGTTTTACTTCGTCATTTCTTACGCCAGAGGACAGAGGGGTGCACAGTCATGAATAGAACAACGCTGAATATCTCCTGTAAACGCGTCTTTAACGCAGGAAGTATGCATTTTCGGACCCATATTTATATGACTTATTTTTCTTGTTCCGATGAGTACTATCACCCCACAAAGTATTCCACTATGTTTCTTTACAGTCCTTATATTGAGTGTGTGCCCATTTCAGATATGCAACCGAGAGGCATTTTGCACCAACATCATAACATTTCTTGTATTCTGTAAGCGAGTTTGTACAAGAGATATCTGTGTATTATTCTTATATGAAATGGAACCCGATACGCAATCTACCAAAAGGAAGAAATTAATAGTTTGGAAACTCAGAAATCCAAAGCCAGCTACTCGGTTGACCGCAACATGTTGTGCAGGCCGCCTAGCCAGTCTAATTAGTATTTAAAATTTTTATTTTATTGCTCATTTTTCACTTTCATATTCTCAGGCAATTTTCTTGTACAATTCATTGCAATGTAAGATCAGAGGAGGTTGTTTTTCCCTGTCGGATGACGTCATCTCACTGGAAGTAACATCTTCCCATGACGAACCATTATGGGTTGTGTCTTAATTAACTCTTTTGCGAAACTTCGCTCACAACCCTCCCTGTCCTCCCTCTCTGACACAGCACAAACTGATTCCAGGAGTGGGATACCCCACCTTCCAGTCTATAAGGGACGCCTTAAGCACGTGACAACATTTGCCATGGGCAGAACGTCAAGAGCTAGTGAAAGCTGTGCCAGAGGAAGATTCGAGCCTCGATTCGACGCTCTAGGTGGTCTAGAGCGGCCAACTTGTGATTTCTATCCCACTGCTCCTACTGACTTGCGTACAGTGATGCATAGTGGCTGGTGCGTCAGCAAACAATCTTTGCTGAGGCGACGATCCTACTCTGCACAACAAATTGTACTTCAAGGCTGCAAGAGAATATTAAAGTATACATTAAAAAATTTAAGTACCGCTTATACTGGCTAGCCAACCCGCACAACGTCGTTATTAATTAATGTAAAGGACTTTCATTGAATTACTTGAGTTTATGGGTTGCACTGACTTTCTTCTCTTAAATTCCCTTTTGTTTGTATACGTTTTTAATGTTTTACTTTATGTGTCATGTTCAGCAGGACCAAACTGGGGAGCAAGTCTCCATGGTCATGGAACGGACCAGTACATGAATTTGTAACAGAAGAGTAATAATAGATAAAATGAAACTTATATGAATTCCATTCAGACAACAAGCCGTAAGTGTAAACAATCAACTATGTAACATAGAAATTAGCTTAATTTTTCAAAAAATTTTCTGGGTTTCGTCGACAGAGTAGAAGGAGTGAGCCACGAGGAAACTCTTCAATTTAGAATTGAAAGTGCGTGGATTACTGCTGAAATTTTTGAATTCTTGTGGCAGCTTATTGAAAACGGATAAACAGAATACAGCACGCCTCTCTGCACAAAGGCCAATCAGGTGCGTTACAAATGCAGACTGGATTTTTGCCTAATATTAACTAAATGAAAGCTGATAACAACAAACGCCTTTGAACAAAATATGTATTGGGAGGCTATTGTCAGAATTCCCAGACTACTGACTGGGGTTGGACAAGAGGTTCGCGAACTTATACCGCATATTGCTCGAAGCGACCGTTTCTGAGCCAAAAAATCCCGTTTTGAATCATAAGAGTTACTCCAAAAAATAATACTTTACCTCATAAGTGAATGAAAATAATCAAAGCAGGCTAATTTCCATGTTCACTTATTTCACACGTTGTCCAAATTGTAAATAAAAGAGCATTTAGTTTTTTAACAAGATCCTGAACATGGGATTTCCACGACAACCTATCCGAACACCTAGGTACTGGAAGCATCGATTCCCACTAATCGAATGCCCATTTTGTGTAATCAGAATGTCAGTCTTTTTTTAATGTTTTTTATTCCAATCTTTGTTCACAATGTCAATTCTTTTGACCATGACCGGTTTTAGTCCGTAATGACCACCCTCAGATCTGCTGTACACCATGTCCTAATGTGATGAGGCCGTAATGGCATCGTAAAAACATATAAATATACTCAGCACAGCATCGTCACATAGATCTAAAATAAGGTGTAGAAAAGGCCACAACGTCCACACAGTCATTTTTGCAACTCAAAAATGACTATGTGGACGAATGGAATAAAGAATATTTGACAGTATTGAATCACTGTTCATATTCGCGACTATGTCGCAGCTGGCGAGTCTTTTTGTTAATGGTGTGTTAGAACCTGTAAGAACTGAGTCTTACTATGATTTAGAATCAATTTGTGTTCTACAAGTCATGGGCGTATGTCTTGAACTGCTTTATTTGACATTGCATCTGTATTGCACACTACTTTCTCCACTACCAAACTGGTGTCATCGGCAAACGAAAATATTTTAGAATACTAGAAGGCGTATCATTCATATAAATAAGAAACAGTACCGACCCCAGCACCGATCCCTGGAGAATCCCCTACTTAACTACAACCAATCAGGATTACATGTCGTAGCCATTCTCATTTCTGCGGAGAATTACCTTCTGCGTTTGTTCTTAAAGCAAGAGGTGAACCAGTTGTGAGTTATTCCCCTTATACCACAATAGTGCAATTGCTGCAGTAATACTTTCTAATCAACACAATAAAACGCCTTAGTTAGATCAGAGAAGACGCCTAGCGTTCGCAGCCTTTTAATCTGTTCTGAGCTTCACAGAGAAAAGAGAATACAGATTTTCAGCTGTTAAACCACTTCAAAAACCAAACTATGTGTTTGAAAGCAAATTATGTGAACTGAAAGAATGAAGTATCCTTGTATGTATAGCCTTTTCAATAACTTTAGCAGAGACCGATGACGTAGAAATAGGTCTAAAATTCTAGTATTCTGCCCTTCTCGTATTTTTTATATAAAAAGTGCTTTAATCAGTCAGGAAACTAACCATTCCGAAAGGAAAATTTGCAGATATGGCTAAGTCTTGGGCTAACATACGTAGGACAGTACTTTAGGCAGAACAGTACTTTGCTTAACTGTTTTCTCATAAAATGTTCCCTTTCCACCTCATTTCACCACACTGCGAGAGTGGCGTCCTCAAGCAACAATCAAAACCATTCTGATAGCTAAATATAAGACATAGTATTTGTTTAAATTTTCTGTTAAACCATTTGCGTTTCCCTGTGATGTTAATGTTGTTGATCTCATCTTAAAATAGCAGTACCGAGCGAGATGGCACAGTGGTTAGCACACTTGACCCACATTCAGGTGGACGATGCTTAAAATCTGCGTCCAACTATTGAGATTTAGGTTTTCTATGATTTCAAAAAATAGCTGCAGGCAAACGTCGGGATTATGTTCCTTCGCCACCCTTGAAATATTCCTAGTTTGTGCTCCGTCTGTAATTACCTCATAATCGGTGGGACTTCAAACCTTAACCTTCCTTTACCTTCATTTCAAATAACATATTAATGGAACAGTACTGTCGAAAGGTTTTTGTTTGGTGGCTCTTTCATTTCTGCACAACCTATTTTCCTTTTTCAAGACCCTTAGTATCTGTTTTACAACTTAGATATTAACTCAACCAGCTTTCATATGTATCAATCCTTATACTTTCGTAAACGTTTTGATCAATTACTTCATCGGAAACAATCTCTGGTGAGCAGCTGGCCATCACTCAATCAAGAGCTTCGGATTGAAGAGGTTGTGAATTAGTAATTGTAGACTGGTAACTGCATCGATTTATAAGGTCATTTCAGTCTACTTCGTATCCACTTTATGAGAAGTGCAAGGCATGTTTCTGTATCTGCTATCGGAATGAAAAACATGGTAGAAGCGGACCTCGGGGAAGATAAGTTTGGATTTCGGAGAAACTTAGGAACATGCGAGGCAATACTGACGCTACGACTTCTCATTGAAGATAGGTTAAGGAAAGGCAAACCTACGCATACAGCATTTGTAAACTTACATAAAGCATTTCACAATGTTGACTGGAATACTCGCTTTCAAATTATAAACGCCCCAGGGGTAAAATACAGGGAGCGAAAGGCCATTTACAATTTGTACATAAACCAGATGGCAGTTATGAGCAAGCAGTAAAGGAAACAAAACAAAAATTTAGAGTAGGAATTAAACTCCAGGGAGAAGAAAAAAACAAAAAAATGGTTCCAATGGCTTTGAGGACTGTGGGACTTAACTTCTGAGGTCATCAGTCCCTTAGAACTTAGAACTACTTAAACCTAACTAACCTAAGGACATCACACACATCCATGCCGGAGGCAGGATTCGAACCTGCGACCGTAGCGGTCACGTGGTTCCAGACTGTAGCACCTAGAACCGCTCGGCCACCCCAGCCGGCAAGAAAAAAACACATTGAGCTTTGCCGATCATATTGTAATGCTGTCAACTGCAGCAAAGGACCTGAAAGAGCAGTTGAACGAAATGGACACTATCTTGAGAGGAGAATATAAGATATACATCAGCAAAGGCAAAACGAGGAGAATGGAACGTAGTCGAATTAAATCAGGTGATGCTGAGGAAATTAAATTAACAAATACAACAAAACCATTTCTGAGGAAGGGAAACTTGTCGACATCAAGTATAGATTTAAGTGTCAGGATGTCCTTTCTGGAAGTACACTCCTGGAAATTGAAATAAGAACACCGTGAATTCATTGTCCCAGGAAGGGGAAACTTTATTGACACATTCCTGGGGTCAGATACATCACATGATCACACTGACAAAACTGCAGGCACATAGACACAGGCAACAGAGCATGCACAATGTCGGCACTAGTACAGTGTATATCCACCTTTCGCAGCAATGCAGGCTGCTATTCTCCCATGGAGACGATCGTAGAGATGCTGGATGTGGTCCTGTGGAACGGCTTGCCATGCCATTTCCACCTGGCGCCTCAGTTGGACCAGCGTTCGTGCTGGACGTGCAGACCGCGTGAGACGACGCTTCATCCAGTCCCAAACATGCTCAATGGGGGACAGATCCGGAGATCTTGCTGGCCAGGGTAGTTGACTTACACCTTCTAGAGCACGTTGGGTGGCACGGGATACATGCGGACGTGCATTGTCCTGTTGGAACAGCAAGTTCCCTTGCCGGTCTAGGAATGGTAGAACGATGGGTTCGATGACGGTTTGGATGTACCGTGCACTATTCAGTGTCCCCTCGACGATCACCAGTGGTGTACGGCCAGTGTAGGAGATCGCTCCCCACACCATGATGCCGGGTGTTGGCCCTGTGTGCCTCGGTCGTATGCAGTCCTGATTGTGGCGCTCACCTGCACGGCGACAAACACGCATACGACCATCATTGGCACCAAGGCAGAAGCGACTCTCATCGCTGAAGACGACACGTCTCCATTCGTCCCTCCATTCACGCCTGTCGCGACACCACTGGAGGCGGGCTGCACGATGTTGGGGCGTGAGCGGAAGACGGCCTAACGGTGTGCGGGACCGTAGCCCAGCTTCATGGAGACGGTTGCGAATGGTCCTCGCCGATACCCCAGGAGCAACAGTGTCCCTAATTTGCCGGGAAGTGGCGGTGCGGTCCCCTACGGCACTGCGTAGGATCCTACGGTCTTGGCGTTCATCCGTGCGTCGCTGCGGTCCGGTCCCAGGTCGACGGGCACGTGCACCTTCCGCCGACCACTGGCGACAACATCGATGTACTGTGGAGACCTCACGCCCCACGTGTTGAGCAATTCGGCGGTACGTCCACCCGGCCTCCCGCATGCCCACTATACGCCCTCGCTCAAAGTCCGTCAACTGCACATACGGTTCACGTCCACGCTGTCGCGGCATGCTACCAGTGTTAAAGACTGCGATGGAGCTCCGTATGCCACGGCAAACTGGCTGACACTGACGGCGGCGGTGCACAAATGCTGCGCAGCTAGCGCCATTCGACGGCCAACACCGCGGTTCCTGGTGTGTCCGCTGTGCCGTGCGTGTGATCATTGCTTGTACAGCCCTTTCGCAGTGTCCGGAGCAAGTATGGTGGGTATGACACACCGGTGTCAATGTGTTCTTTTTTCCATTTCCAGGAGTGTATTTATATGGAGTGTAGCCATATATGGAAGTGAAACATGGAAGAGAATAGAAGAGAATAGAAGCTTTTGAAATGTGGTGCTTCAACAAAATGCTGAAGATTAGATGGCTAGATCACATAACTAATGAGGAGGTACTGAATCGAATTGGGGAGAACATTGTCGCGCAAACTGACTAAAAGAAGGGATCGGTTGGTAGGTCACATTCTGAGGCTTCAAGGGGTCACCAATTTAGTACTGGAGGGAAGCGTGGGGGCGCGGGGTAAAAATCGTAGAGGGAGACCAACAGATGAATACAGTAAGCAGATTCAGGCGGATGTCGGTTGCAGTAGTTACTCAGAGATTAAGAGCCTCGGACAGAATAGAGTAGCATGGAGAGCTGCAAAAGCCAGTGTTTGGACTGAAGACCACAACAACATCGGCTTACATACCTAACGATAGAAGCATGGTTTTGTAAGCATTAGTACGAACAGAATTGTTGCCATGAGATTGTAACATTATCAAAAACACTTGTTGCAGGGTGATTTCATACACAGATCCTGCTCAGTGCTCATGTTTTACTTAAATGTACTTAAAAGCGGGAGCCGCCACCTTCTTGATGCAAGGACACATAAAGTAGGAGTTGAGGTGAAAGTCAATCAGATGATGCCGCACAGCATGCTTAGAAACAGATGCCGAATTCACCAAAATCTTGGTATGCTAGTGAGTTTTTTCAGGAATTGAATAAGGTAAGTCGATGTGCATTCCAGTGTTACTGGTCGTTGGTGTGTTACGCGATGTAGTACTGTGTCTCTGAATTACAATTTCACAGATGAGAAATGCTGGAGCTCTGTTGAATGGTTTCTTAAATGATTCATTATTACAGCCTCTAACAACAGATGAATACGTGTTTGGCAAAATTACTTCCATGTATTGTCACTCGCTATAAACGAGAAGCCAACAAATATTAGTATAACTTGTTACTTTCACGAAATTATTTGCTTATGTATGTGTGTTATTCTATAGATATATCGACACTTATCATTCTCTTTCGCTCTGTTATATGGAAGTGTGTCCTATGTGGGTACTTTAGATGTATTTGAGTCAGGTAGCCTTACAAAGTTTTTCATTGGCATTACATACTGCATGGTACGTATCGTTAGGATACACACACACACACACACACACACACACACACACACTCTTCATAGTGTAGTAAAATAATGTGCGATTAAATTGTTAGTTCAGAAAAGTATAGCACACCAGGGAACCAGCAATTTGAATAAAAATTGTCAATACCTGCAGTATAGCTAAAAATAGACTTATCTCTAAGCTTACACCTTAGTGACTTCCTTTAAAACATAAGTTGTCTTACTAGGAAGACAGCACGTTAGTGTAAAAGCTTGAGGGAGGTGCCTAATTTCCACGGAATGTAGGCTTAGTTTTAAATGAGAGGTAGTTTCCTTTTACTCTCTCTGCTAAATTGTTCGATTTATACGTAGACCATTAAAACAGTGAAATCAACTTTTGAAATCTAACAAAATACTTTTATAAGGCATCAGAATTTAATATGAATACGAAATTTTTACGTGTCATAAAGAAACATAATACAATATCTATGACTTTTCCATGGTTATTTTATCTAAAGTTGCAAATGTCAGGTTTGTAATTGAAGAAAGAAACATGTTTACATGTTTTACGATGAAAGGTGGTGACCTTTTGAGCACGCCATATTCCACCCCTTGATAATTACGTAGCCCCTGCAGAGGCATTGGACCCATTTCAGCTATGTAGCTTTCAGTAATTTGTTCTGTATGCTAATTCTGGGAACTCAGGTGTTGACTTTGTAGTAAACTAAGGCTAAAAATAGTAGTATTTCATTTGAGTACCCTATTTATCCTGACCATTTGTATTATAACAAATTTCTGTGAGCTGTGGGTGCGTAACAAGGGTAGGAAATCTTACAACGAGGCACAGACATTCAAATGATGCTTTATTGCTTTTTCCGTTGCATTTTAATACGTTTATCGAAGTTCAGAACATAAATTTCGAACTAGTACGATTTCTTCGATTTTATGCTTCCTGCACTTCACGTGTGATGGGAACTCGAGCGTTGGTGCACCGTCCGCTAGACAGACGAAGATAACCGGGGAGCCCAATCTCTCTGCTGCACTTAGGCCATCAGAAGTTCTCGGCTCTTCTGCTAATACGCTGTTCTTCGCCTAGAACTTTGCTTAAATGGGTCAAAGATGGTTCCTTTGCCCTCCCTCCCCTGACTTAACTTGTACTCCGTCTCTAATGAGATCGATGTCGAAGGTTCGCAAGAGTCAGTGCACAAGATTCCGAGAAGAGGAGGCAAGCCTAGAACCTAATTCAGAAATTAGTAAGTCCACATTTTCTATAAAACAGTTTCAAATAAGATAAAGTGAGAAAGTGTTTTGAAAATTTCATATTGAGCCATTTTTAGGCTTTACCAAACTGCATCGGCTTGAAATTACAACGAAACGCAAACTGTAAATAATTTCATAATTACAGAGTCAACGAAAATACCGCTTTTCGAAAGCTATAAGATTTCTACAACGAGAAAAAGCCACTACCGAACTGTCATCGTTTTCGTGTGTTTCACTAATGAGAAGTTTCTCTCCTCAGATTTCTAATATCAGTATAGGCGTCACTTAAGACCTCTCAGTATCTAACCTGATGTTTCTAACGATAATAGGTACTAAGAGAGAAGTCATGAGAATTGATGAAAATAATTTCCCGGGATGAATAAATATTTTGATAACGTATACCACATTCTCAGTGCTGTAGTATGGTATTACGGTTAGCTGATACTGTAGAAAATAACAAAATAATTTCCTGTTTGTAATGAACATTCACTCTGCGTACTTACCAGTTCTATGTGTAATTAACTATACTTGTCAAACAGATATATATATACCTGTAGGTCTAATAGTTTGCGCGTAGTGAGCGACAGGATATTAAAATCTCGTGTTTTTGAAGGCGTTGTAGCTTGTATACAACCGATCGGTGGGGTCATATATATACATATATATTATGAAGACATTTTTGTACGTTTCTCTTGGTTCTAGCGAAAACATCTAAGTTCAAAGATAACAGCAGAAGTCGATTGTGAGCAGACTACGCCGAATATTTGGTTCAAAATGGTTCAAATGGCTCTAAGCACTATGGGACTTTACATCTGAGGTCATCAGTCCCCTAGACTTAGAACTACTTAAGCCTAACTAATCTAAAGATATCACACACATCCATGCCCGAGGCAGGATTCGAACCTGCGACCGTAGCTGCTACGCGGTTCCAGAATGAATCGCCTAGAACCTCTCGGCCACACCAGCCGGCTAACTTGGACATTTTGATCTTGTTTTGCTCCATACTACCACCTAAAAATATGGAATAATTTTTAATACCAAATGTATATACCGGATGAAGAAAAATTGCAGCACTTGGAGGTCTGCATGCGGACCTTCATCCAGATTCGAAACAAGAGTTTTTATATCAAAATAATATTGGGTGCTTTTTAAAAATAAATGTGTGAGAACGAGGAGCTCGCAACACTGTCACATCGTGCAGCGCATCGGAATGTCCAGAGGGAAGTGTATTATGCCGCCGTGCGGCACCAGCCATCTTAGCTCATACACTTGATGTCTGTTACGCAAGCTGCGTCCTTGTATATGAGCACTGTTGTTGTTGTTGTTGTGGTCTTCAGTCCTGAGACTGGTTTGATGCAGCTGTCCATGCTACTCTATTCTGTGCTTGCTTCTTCATCTCCCAGTACCTACTGCAGCCTACATACTTCTGAATCTATTTAGTGTATTCATCTCTTGGTCTCCCTCTACGATTTTTACCCTCCACGCTGCCCTCCAGTACTAAATTGGTGATCCCTTGATGCCTCGGAACATGTCCTACCAACCGATCCCTTCTTCTAGTCAAGTTGTGCCACAAACTCCTCCCCAGTTCTACTCAATACCTCCTCATTAGTTATGAGATCTACCCATCTAATCTTCAGCATTCTTCTGTAACACCACACTGAGAAAGCTTCTTTTCTCTTCTTGTCAAAACTATTTATCGTCCATGTTTCACTTCCGTACATGGCTACACTCCATACAAATACTTTCAGAGTAAACTTCCTGACACTTAAATCAATACTCGATGTTAACAAATTTCTCTTCTTCAGAAACGCTTTCCTTCCCATTGCCAGTCTACATTTTATATCCTGTCTACTTCGACCATCATCAGTTATTTTGCTCCCCAAATAGCAAAACTCCTTTACTACTTTAAGTGTCTCATGTCCTAATTTAATTCCCTCAGCATCACCCGACTTAATTCGACTACATTCCATTACCCTCGTACTGCTTTTGTTGATGTTCATCTCATACCCTCCTTTCAAGATACTGTCCATTCCGTTCAACTGCTCTTCCAAATCCTTTGCTGTCTCTGACAGAATTACAGTGTCATCGGGGAACCTCAAAGTTTTTATTTCTTCTCCATGGATTTTAATGCCTACTCCGAACTTTTCTTTTGTTTCCTTTAATGCTTGCTCAATATACAGATTGAATAACATCGGGGAGAGGCTACAACCCTGTCTTACTCCCTTCGCAACCACTGCTTCCCTTTCATGCCCCTCGACTCTTATTACTGCCATCTGGTTTCTGTACAAATTGTAAATAGCCTTTCGCTCCCTGTATTTTACCCCCGCCACCTTCGGAATTTGAAAGAGAGTATTCCAGTCAACATTGTCAAAGGCTTTCTCTAAGACTACAAATGCTAGAAACGTAGGTTTGCCCTTCCTTAATCTAGCTTCTAAGATAAGTCGTAGGGTCAGTATCGCCTCACGTGTTCCAACATTTCCACGGAATCCAAACTCATCTTCCCCGAAGTCGCTTTATACCAGTTTCTCCATTCGTCTGTAAAGAATCCGCGTTATTATTTTGCAGCTGAGACTTATTAAACTGATAGTTCGGTAATTTTCACATCTGTCAACACCTGCTTTCTTTGGGATAGGAATAATTATATTCTTCTTGAAGTCTGAGGAAATTTCGCCTGTCTCATACATCTTGCTCACCAGATGGTAGAGTTTTGTCAGGACTGGCTCTCCCAAGGCTGTAAGTAGTTCTAATGGAATGTTGTCTACTCCCGGGCCCTTGTTTCGACTCAGGTCTTTCAGTGCTCTGTCAAACTCTTCACGCAGTATCATGTCTCCCATTTCTTCTTCATCTACATCCTCTTCCATTTCGGTAATATTGTCCTCAAGAACATCGCCCCTGTATAGGCCCTCTATATACTCCTTTCACCTTTCTTCTTTCCCTTCTTTGCTTAGAACTGGGTTTCCATCTGAGCTATTGATATTCGTGCAAGTGGTTCTCTTTTCTCCAAAGGTCTCTAATTTTCCTGTAGGCAGTATCTATCTTACCCCTCGTGAGATAAGCCTCTACATCATTACATTTATCCTCTATCCATCCCTGCTTAGCCATTTTGCACTTCCTGTCGATCTCAGTTTTGAGACTTTTGTATTCCTTTTTGCCTGCTTCATTTACTGCATTTTTGTATTTTCTCCTTTCATCAATTAAATTCAGTATCCCTTAACCAAGGATTTCTACTAGCCGTCGTCTTTTTACCTACTTGATCCTCTGCTGCCTTCACTATTTCATCCTTCAAAGCTACCCATTCTTCTTCTACTGTATTTCTTTCCCCCATTCCTGTCAATTTTTCCCTTATATGAGCACTATGAGAAGCAAATGGTCCGGACGGCCACATTCATAACACGCACCTTGTTTGCGGTCGTCCTGCCTGCGTCTACATCACCACTGTTGTCTGGTGGCCACATCGTGCCTCATTTGTCTCACTTTTCCGTCTTTTTCGTCGACTACGGTTACACATACACCAGACTCGCAGATACGCGTTCGCCCAGGACTAGGGATTTTTAACGTGCCTTCCTGGAGACCAAATGCCCCTCCATTAGGTGACCCACAGTGTGGGATCCACCAGATTTTTCTCTTTTGGGATGTCCAGGCAATGTGGTATTACACAATCAACAGGAAATTTGGGACAAAGCAACGACTACAGACCATCGGTTTGTCGGATTCCAGCCTTTGTCTCCGTTCCCAGCAACTCCACACTGATGATCACCGTCTCCCTGCGCCTCTTTGCACGACGTCTGGTGATTCGTGTAACCCGAGTACCACCAGATGCTGTCGAACTCACGCCTCGCTACCGACTTTTATTTGCCAATTTTCTTCGAAGACCTTTGTTAGATTTCACTTAATTGGGGAGAGCCGGGAGCTGAGGGCACGTACCACCCTCCGGCAGTGTCCGAGATTTAGTCGCCTATGAACGCAGTAAAGGCGCGGATTTTTCCTTTTCTTATTCAGTCTTCTTTTACGTAGGAGATGTCTATCCCTCGTACGTTCATAATAATAGCAAAAATTACAAAGATACAAATCAATGAAAAAGGATTCCACTTTTTCATTCCTATGCCCCACATACTCGAAGGCGGTGAGGGGACACCAAACACCTCGGCGAACTAACCCTGATATAGTAAGGCAGTTCCAGATATCTCAAACACTGGTCGTTGAGGTATTGCACGATAAAGAACTGCATCCATTTCATTACTCGTTAACCCAACACCAGCGCCCAGGAGACCGCATTCTACCAGTACAGTCCACGAGTTGGCAAATAACGACCATTTATTACTAACGTGATATTGGCCGACGTATCGAGCTTTACTCGTGAAGGTATTTTCAACTTCCGCAGTTGTCATTGTTTATCGCGACACAAAAAAAATGGCTCTGAGCACTATGGGACTTAACATCTATCGTCATCAGTCCCCTACAACTTAGAACTACTTAAACCTAACTAACCTAAGGACATCACACACATCCATGCCCGAGGCAGGATTCGGACCTGCGACCGTAGCAGTCGCGCGGCTCCGGACTGAGCGCCTAGAAACGCTAGACCACCGCGGCCGGCTTATCGCGACACAACCCGCATGTTACCCGTGAACGTGGTTTTCAGGCACGCTTTGGCATAACTCTGTGGGCTGGAATCGTGGGAGGAGTATTTTTGGCCCTTACCTTCTGTCTGACAGTTTGAATGTGCCACTGCATCCTACGTTGCTTTGCAATACTTCTCCTGGCGCAGTAGGAAACGTTCCAGTTTGTGTTCGGCGACAGCTACGGTTTCAGCATGATGGTGCACTGCCACGAATTGGAATGAATGTGCGTAACTATTTAAATGAAGCGTTTCCAGGGAAATGATTGGATCGTGCCTTCAAAGTTCACCAGAGCTTGAGGCCTTAGATCTTTATTTGTTGGGAAACTTAAAGCAAAAAGTTTATATTAACGAGTTTTTGCATTGCCCTCTTCCACAGCAAACACAGAAATTTTTTTATTGTAAATACAAAACACCTTTTCTTTCTCCTCTGTGTTTTATTTCCCTAGACGCATTTCGTCTTTTTCCACTTTAAGCTATCATCAGTGGGATAGTTGGTCGCGTTTTTAGTTGTCATCGGTATTTCCTCTCATCTAGTCACACGGAAGTCGTACGACTGTTCTATTTATGAACCATAAGCTTGTTTTCGTGTTTCTAACATTCTTCTTTCCACTTGTCTTTTTGTTTGCCCTTGTTGTTGCGATGCATTATCAATCATCTGTCACTAATATTGGCATAACACTGATATAGAGATTAATACATTGAGTTCACAGTGATATTATGTGAACCGCCCATCACAGAAATTGCTGGAATCTATGTTGGAGCGTATTTGTGCATGCATACCTCACGCATGCTCTTTCCCGAGTACTTCGCAGTGTTTGTGTGTCTGGTGCTCGCAGTAAAACAGCACGTGTTCGTTTTCCAGTGTCATGCAAAGCACTATTCATGGAAAACGTATGCGGAACATTTGCACAAGAGTTTAAACTGGAAGTGATTTGGCGGAAAGTTGTTGTTGTGGTCTTCAGTCCTGAGACTGGTTTGATGCAGCTCTCCATGCTACTCTATCCTGTGCAAGTTTTTTCATCTCCCAGTACCTACTGCAACCTACATCCTTCTGAATCTGCTTAGTGTATTCATCTCTTGGTCTCCCTCTACGATTTTTACCCTCCACGCTGCCCTCCAATACTAAATTGGTGATCCCTTGATGGCTCAGAACATGTCCTACCAACCGATCCCTTTTTCTGGTCAAGTTGTGCCACAAACTTCTCTTCTCCCCAATCCTATTCAATACTTCCTCATTAGTTATGTGATCTACCCATCTAATCTTCAGCATTCTTCTGAAGCATCACATTTCGAAAGCTTCTATTCTCTTCTTGTCCAAACTATTTATCGTCCATGTTTCACTTCCATACATGGCTGCACTCCATACGAATACTTTCAGAAATGACTTCCTGACACTTAAATCAATTCTGGATGTTAACAAATTTCTCTTCTTCAGAAACGCTTTCCTTGCCATTGCCAGCCTACATTTTATATCCTCTCTACTTCGACCATCATCAGTTATTTTGCTTCCCAAATAGCAAAACTCCTTTACTACTTTAAGTGCCTCATTTCCTAATCTAATTCCCTCAGCATCACCCGACTTAATTAGACTACATTCCATTATCCTTGTTTTGCTTTTGTTGATGTTCATCTTATATCCTCCTTTCAAGACACTGTCCATTCCATTCAACTGCTCTTCCAAGTCCTTTTCTGTCTCTGACAGAATTACAATGTCATCGGCGAACCTCAAAGTTTTTATTTCTTCTCCATGAATTTTAATACCTACTCCGAACTTTTCTTTTGTTTCCTTTAATGCTTGCTCAATATACATATTGAACAACATCGGGGAGAGGCTACAACCCTGTCTTACTCCATTCCCAACCACTGCTTCCCTTTCATGTCCATCGACTCTTATAACTGCCATCTGGTTTCTGTACAAATTGTAACTAGCCTTTCGCTCCCTGTATTTTACCCCTGCCACCTTTAGAATTTGAAAGAGAGTATTCCAGTCAACATTGTCAAAAGCTTTCTCTAAGTCTACAAATGCTAGAAACGTAGGTTTGCCTTTCCTTAATCTTTCTTCTAAGATAAGTCGTAAGGTCAGTATTGCCTCACGTGTTCCAGTGTTTCTACGGAATCCAAACTGATCTTCCCCGAGGTTGGCTTCTACTAGTTTTTCCATTCGTCTGTAAAGAATTCATGTTAGTATTTTGCAGCTGTGACTTATTACGCTGATAGTTCGGTAATTTTCACATCTGTCAACACCTGCTTTCTTTTGAATTGGAATTATTATACTCTTCTTGAAGTCTGAGGGTATTTCGCCTGTTTCATACATCTTGCTCACCAGATGGAAGAGTTTTGTCAGGACTGGCTCTCCCACGGCCGTCAGTAGTTCCAATGGAATATTGTCTACTCCGGGGGCCTTGTTTCGACTCAGGTCTTTCAGTGGTCTGTCAAACTCTTCACGCAGTATCATGTCTCCCATTTCTTCTTCATCTACATCCTCTTCCATTTCCATAATATTGTTCTCAAGTACATCGCCCTTGTATAGACCCTCTATATACTCCTTCCACCTTTCTGCTTTCCCTTCTTTGCTTAGAACTGGGTTTCCATCTGAGCTATTGATATTCATACAAGTCGTTCTCTTATCTCCAAAGGTCTCTTTAATTTTCCTGTAGGCAGTATCTATCTTACCCCTAGTGAGATAGGCCTCTACATCCTTACATTTGTCCTCTAGCCATCCCTGCTTAGCCATTTTGCACTTCCTGTCGATCTCATTTTTGAGACGTTTGTATTCCTTTATGCCTGTTTCACTTACTGGATTTTTATATTTTCTCCTTTCATCAATTAAATTCAATATTTCTTCTGTTACCCAAGGATTTCTACTAGCCCTCGTCTTTTTACCTACTTGATCCTCTGCTGCCTTCACTACTTCATCCCTCAAAGCTACCCATTCTTCTTCTACTGTATTTATTTCCCCCATTCCTGTCAATTGCTCCCTTATGCTCTCCCTGAATCTCTGTACAACCTCTGGTTCTTTTAGTTTATCCAGGTCCCATCTCCTTAAATTCCCACATTTTTGCAGTTTCTTCAGTTTTAATCTACAGGTCATAACCAATAGATTGTGGTCAGAGTCCACATCTGCCCCTGGAAATGTCTTACAATTTAAAACCTGGTTCCTAAATCTCTGTCTTGCCATTATATAATCTATCTGATACCTTTTAGTATCTCCAGGGTTCTTCCATGTATACAACCTTCTTTCATGATTCTTAAACCAAGTGTTAGTTATGATTATGTTGTGCTCTGTGCAAAATTCAACAAGGCGGCTTCCTCTTTCATTTCTGTCCCCCAATCCATATTCACCTACTATGTTTCCTTCTCTCCCTTTCCCTACACTCGAATTCCAGTCACCCATGACTATTAAATTTTCGACTCCCTTCACAATCTGAATAATTTCTTTTATTTCATCATACATTTCTTCAATTTCTTCGTCATCTGCAGAGCTAGTTGGCATATAAACTTGTACTACTGTAGTAGGTGTGGGCTTCGTATCTATCTTGGCCACAATAATGCGCTCACTATGCTGTTTGTAGTAGCTTACCCGCATTCCTATTTTCCTATTCATTATTAAACCTACTCCTGCATTACCCCTATTTGATTTTGTGTTTATAACCCTGTAGTCACCTGACCAGAAGTCTTGTTCCTCCTGCCACCGAACTTCACTAATTCCCACTATATCTAACTTCAACCTATCCATTTCCCTTTTTAAATTTTCTAACCTACCTGCCCGATTAAGGGATCTGACATTCCACGCTCCGATCCGTAGAACGCCAGTTTTCTTTCTCAGAAATATTTTATCCAAGAGGACGCCATCATCATGTAACCATACAGTAAAGCTGCATGCCCTCGGGAAAAATTACGGCTGTAGTTTCCCCTTGCTTTCAGCCGTTCGCAGTACCAGCACAGCAAGGCCGTTTTGGTTATTGTTACAAGGCCAGATCAGTCAATCATCCAGACTGTTGCCCTTGCAACTACTGAAAAGGCTGCTGTCCCTCTTCAGGAACCACACGTTTGTCTGGCCTCTCAACAGATACCACTCCGTTGTGGTTGCACCTACGGTACGGCTATCTGTATCGCTGAGGCACGCAAGCCTCCCCACCAACGGCAAGGTCCATGGTTCATGGGGGGTGGCGGAAAGTATGAACACAAAATATTGAATGAAAAGTATGAACACAAAATATTGAATGAAGAGTCGGAAAGAGAATCACTGAATACCTTCAGACGCTCCGATAACTTTAAGTACAAAAAGTAGAGATAAGTACCTTTGTAAATACATATAATCAATTAAAGTTCTAGATTATTAAGAAAAATACTCTCTATACAAAAAATATTATACCATACTCCGTGGACGCTCTATATGGTTATCTCTGACTATACGTAATAAATCTCTGTCACTGTATTGTTTTTTAACTTTTCTTGTTTCCACTTTGTACTGTGTGAAGTGTTTCATAAGCATGAGTTTCTGCATAAGGGTGCTATTAGAAAACCATAAGCAGAAATTTTCAAAATTTGCTGTGAACTTTAAACAAAAATGGCAACGGAACATTGTGGCACCTCACACATCAAAAATATGAGGCTGAAATGGCAGTCGAGTTACACGATATTTTTATTGCGGTTTAATGGCATAAGACACGAAGTATGCACTGAAACCTGGAAATTATTCCCTGAAATGTGTCAGGTAAATAAGCAGAAAATAATCACTGATACCAGGGAAAGTTATTTTACAAACAAACCCACAGTTTTTACAGTCGCGGGCTTTCACTTACAATTTCTAATAAATAAAATAAAATCTGGAACTATGATTAAAAAATATTCGTTTTGTAAATGAAAACTGCCTTTTCCTCTTGCAGTGTGACTTATTTCTTCCACAAGTGTTTCGCCTTTTGCTGTAACGCTTCGACAGTAAAACAGTTCTTCGCGTTATTGGTTGATATCTGCGTTTCCCCTCATCTGGCCACATGGTGGAGAGGACAAAACGAACACAGTAAATACGACTGTAAGGCACAGTTTTCGGTAAAAATATGCAACCAGTGACAGAAGACTCATGAATCTCCACGGCAGTTAGGGCGAACACTATGAAAATTGTGAAGAGAAAGGTCATAAAAAGAAAAATTCTTATGTGTCGTAAGTAAAGTTATAATGTGACCTCCATCACGTGACCAGATGAGAACGTACCCAGGTGCAAACCGAAAAGGCGAAGAACCATCGCATTAACGGTGCCTTAAAGTAAAAGGCGAAACGCGTCTGGAGGAAGTAAAATACAAAAAGAAATGGTTCAAATGGCTCTGAGCACTATGAGACTTAACATCTGAGGTCATCAGTCCCCTAGAACTTAGAACTACTTAAAGCTAACTAACCTAAGGACATCACACACATCCATGCCCGAGGCAGGATTCGAACCCGCGACCGTAGCGGTCGCGCGGTTTCAGACTGAAGCACCCAGAAGTAAAATACACTGCAACAAGAAAAGGTGGTTTTTATTCACAAAACTAATATTTATATGCTTGCTGCGAATAATGGTCACACAAACAAACATGTAAGGAATAAATATGTTTGTGTCCCGGTAGAAGTTTAACAATACGCTGTTATTACGCAAAGGTCTGATGCATTTACTCAAGTTCTACGGAATATCCCATGACTTAATTGGGTCGGGTTTGTACTGACGAGTACACTGACACCTGTACTGCAGGAGGCCGCTTGTGGTCTCTGAATAGCGAGTACGGGAGGCTGTTTGAAGGGGATCGTCCAATGCCGCGGAGAGGTCGTGGACAAGCACGTTGTCTCAGTAAAACATTCTTTATTATGCGTAGTTTCTCATACGAAAGGTCGACCGCTACGGCCAGGCGCTGACAGTGGCTGTGGCGGAATGCTGGTGGCATAACAGCATCGGGCGGCGACGCCACCTTGGAGACGCTTGATCATCTCTGCAGCACAGCAAACATACGGCTGGATTGGCGCAACTGGCTGCAATCAAAGGAAGCTGGCAGTGGTAAACGCACGCCCCGAATCGATTCTGAGACTCTAGAAGATAGACAGGAATGCCGAACCATTTTGTGAGGGATGGAAGAGACCCTTCGCGATTCGACGGTCACGCTAGAAAGTTGCTACAAAGCAAAGAGGGCCTTACAGACAAACAAAAACTAAACGATGCCAAAATTAGCGTAAAGAGAGCAATTCGTGAAAGGTTCATCTGTTCAGGAATTATGTAACCACAATGAAGCTGAAACGGAGGATGACACAGAAAGGGCAGAAACACTAAACCTTTCCGAAAACTGTTTCACAGAGGAAAATCGCGTTGTAGAATCGCCTTTAAATGCTCGCACGTCCTACAAAATAAAGTAAGTGAGAAGGGGTTAGAAAAGCAACAGACATCGCTCAGCAGAGGGAAGGCCACTGGACCTAACGGGATACAAGGGCGATTCTGCGTAGAGTATGGCGTGCAGAATGCCTTTGGAGGAGCAAATTGTTCCTTGTGATTGCGAAAAAGCACAGGTCATTCCCGATTTTAAGAAAGGTTGTCAAAAACAGACAAAACTATGGTTCATATCCCTGACGTCGGTCAGTTCTACAATTGTCGAACGTGTTCAATGCTCGCGTGTTATGACATTTCTGGAGACCGAAAATAGCTCGTTTAGAAATCACCAAGGGTTCCTCAACCGACGATCGCGTGAAACCCAAAAGTTTTTTTCGTCGATGAGACGCAGAAAATAATAGATACAAGCGTTCCTTGACTTCCGGAAGGCGTTCGATACAGTTGTGAACTGCTACCTAACGAACAAAATATGAGGGTACGGAATATCGTACCAAATGTGTGATTGGATTAAATATAAATGAGTGGCATTTGTTCTGTTGGACACGTTCGACAGAGCAGACACCACTCAAATATATAACTGCACTTCTGTGAAAGGGGATAACAGCTCCTCGCCATTGTTTCAGTTCAAATGCAGATTCATAGTCTGCAGTCCTATGGGAGTCAGAATTTGAAAGTAGTTTAATTGCATTGCAGCCAGTGGGAAGTTAGAAATCTGGGTTAGTCCGTATCCGGATGGGCCAAGCGGTTAAAGCAACCGCTCATTAGAAGCCGTAAATCAGGCCTACAGTCCCGGTACGTCATATATTTAACAACCTTCGCCGCTGTATAACTACAATGTCCTCTGTGGCTAGCCGTCACGATTTCCCGCCCATCCTTTCCCCTTACGTCCCCTTGTAGGGAGGTGCAGGGAGACCGCCAAGGATCGACGCTTGAGGCAGGAAGTAGCGGTTTACCGTTAACATAAACAAATGTAGCGCATGATTTGTGTAATACAGCCATTGCCTATTGATAAATGGGAAGATCTATTACATATGCTGACACTATTGCAGAACAGTCACAGGAAGCAGTTACATTCATGAGACACGTGGGAGTATACATATGGGGTGATCTAAAGTGGAACGACCACATAAAAGTAATCGCAGATAACGCGAATGCCAGACTGAAGTTAATCGGAGGAATTCTCAGGAACTATGTCAAGAAAGGGGGTAGCTTAAAAAAACCTGTACTTCAATACTGGTCGTCAGTATGAGATTCGTCCCAGACAGGATTGGTAGAGGAAATAAGATCCAAAGAGCAGCACGTTTTGTTATGATTTTATTTAGTTAGCGCCAAAGCAGCTGGTGATGATCAACTCTAGTGGTAGGCGCTGCAAGAGAGGCGTTATATATCATGGTGTCTTTTACTGTTGAAGTTCTAAAAGCGTACGTTCCTAGAAGAGAGAACAAATATATTGCTTCGTTTCGCGAAAAGACCACGAAAATAAAATTAGAGAGATTCTAGGCCACCCGTAGGCTTGTCAGCATTCGTCCTTCCCGCGAACCATTCGGGACTGGAACAGGAAATAGGGGTGGCTTGAGGATTATAGATGTAGTGTTAGACGTAGAAAGTCAGGCGATGAAGCAAATGGCCTCGTCTTGGCGTATCCACTTCAAAACGTGGAATCATGAGGGTTAGTTGACGGCTACTAGACTAGTGGCTTGCCCTAGTAGATGATGCTGTTCGATGAAGCCATAGCTGCTTGGCTGCACATCCCATTGAGGACTCGCACGAACACTGCGTCAGAGGCATACACGGTCCGACTCAACTGCAAAATTACGCCTGCCTGCGACCAATATCGCTACATTGTTAAGAGAATTTTATCTGCAGTCAATGTTTTCAAGGTGGTCCTTAAGCCGTTGAAGAAAAACCTTGCAAAAATTTGGAAGACTTTTCCGTTTTCCCATTAGTTCTTGGATGGGAGCGAAGATGCAGTTGAGCCAAGCGGTTCAGGATATTGGGATTTGCATCCCATCACTGAGGAGATTAGACCATAGACTGAGGTTACGATCCAAAATAAGCTGAGAGACTTAGTATGCTCTGAAGTGAAAGTAATGGGATACCTCCTAATATGGTATCGAACCTCATTTTGCCTGACGTAGTGCAGCACTTCGACGCGGCAGTGACTCAACAAGTCGTTGGAAGTCCCCTGGGTAAATATTGAGCCATGCTGCCTCTACAGCCGTCCATAATTACGAAAGTGTTGCCGGTGCAAGATTTTGTCCACGAACTGACCTCTCCATTATATCCCACAAATATCCGATGGGATTCATATCGGGCGATCTGAGTGGTCAAATTATTCGCTCGAAATGTCCAGAATGTTCTTTAAACCTGTCTTCCAGTGACATGGCGCATTGTAATCCATAAAAATCTCATCCTTGTTTGGAAACCAATGCTTTACAGGTGGCCGAATATAACGATTTCCAGTCGATGATCCGTTCAGCTGGGCCAGAGGCCCCACTCCATTCCATATAAACACAGCCCACAGCATTATTGAGCTACCACTAGATTGCACAGTGCCTTGTTGACAACGTGGGTCCATGGCTTCGAACCATAACATCAGCTCCCACCAACTGCAATCGGCACTCATCTGACCAGGCAAGGGTTTTCCAGTCATCTAGGATCCAACCGATATTGTCACGAGCCCAGTAAAGGCGCTATAGGCGATGTCGTGTTGTTAGCAAAGGCACTCGCGTCGGTCGTCTGCTGCCACAGCCCATTAATGCCAAATTTCGCCGCTCTGTCCTAACAGGTACGCTCGTTGTACGTCCCATAATGATTTCTGTAGTTATTTCACGCAGCGTTAGCTGTCTGTTAGCATACTGCGCTGTATATGGTTAGAGGTAATGCGTGAAATTTGATATTCTCGGCACGCTCTTGATACTGTCGATCTCGGAATATGAATTCCCTAACGATTTCCGAAATGGAATGTCTCATGAGTCTAGTTACAGCTACCATTCCACGTTACTTGCCGTTGTGAGGCCATAATAGTGTCGGAAACCTCCGCTAATGCACTGAACTTTTAAACCTTGTTTACACGATACTACCGCCCTCTGCATATGTGCATATAGGTATGGAACGGCTTTTCTTACGTCAATGCATTTCTGATCTTTGTATCAGAGTCGCTTTCTGATTAACGATGAATACAGCGCCGACGGTCATGAATGGCTGTGGTGCAGTAGAGGTTGCAGCAACGAGGAAATTCTTTACCCAATATTCACCATGGATGTTATAAACGAGATTTACATGGGCCTTATTTTACGGCAAAGTGTGGCCACAGTAGTGTTGCCGTGAGTATTACTGCAATGCTGCTGTCAGTATACGTCAATATTGCACTATGCCAGGCAATATGGCTTATGCAGGCTGCTGCTGGTAGTTGCCGACATACTGCCTGCTATGAAAAGAAATACCACTAAGACCATCACTCCTGATTGTCGGGCCACATAGCGGGCAGCAGTGCTTTCCAGGACGTCTCCAGACAGGTCTCCGGCCTGGAATTCACTTTACTGGAGCAGAATTGTCTTCAGTGATGAATCCCACTTCGCACTGAGCCCCGACGACCGGTGTAGACGCGTCTGGAGACGCCCCACACAGCGATGGTTTACCCTTCTAAATGTCGTCCACCATAGGGCCCGCAAACCAGTAGTGATGGTCTGGGGTGCCCACTCTTTTCAGAGCAGCACCACTTTGGTTGTCATCCGTGCCACTCTTACAGAACAGCAGTACGTCGACGATATTCTCCGCCCCGTTTTGCTGCAGTACATGGCAAGCCATCCTGAACTTACGTTTCAGTAAGATAATGCACGTCCGCTTACGACGAGCGTTCCTACTTATTATCTTCGTGCTTGCCAAACCCTTCCTCCCCAGTCGAGACCGTTTGGAGCATTATCGGCAGTGAGCTGCAAGCAACTAGACAGAATTTGGTACATATTCCTCAGGAGGACTTCCAACAGCTCTATCAATCAATGCCAAACTGAATAACTGCTTCAATAAGGGTCGAAGTAGTGAGAACGCGTTATTGACTTCCTCTGTTTGTGAATCTCTTTCTCATGAATAAATTATCCTATTTTTCTGAAGTTTTAGTCTTTCGGTTGCCTGAACATGTACATCAAATCTGCGGACTTCCGTCTCATTTGAATAATTCCTTCGTGGTGACGTTTATTTATTTATTTACTTATTCTCTCAGAGTGTATGTGGACAGTTCTGCAAATAAGCATCATCCCCTGCCCCATTTTTCGCTGGACCAATGAAATCAAACTCCCCAAACGTTTCTGCTTATAAAACTAGCGCTTACGCGTTAGGGACACAATTTTCAAGTACACAGCACTCCGAAGTGGAATGAAGACACGTAACTAAAATTACGACGTCAAAACAAATGAACTCTGACTGTTGTTAATATATGCAACATTGCTATAAAACTTGTACGTTAACTACAGGAAAAATATCGGATTATGTCCATTACTATTAATGTAATTTCGACCGATCCATAAAATATCAAAGACACAGCTAACACACTGCATATATATATATATATATATATATATATATATATATATATATATATATATATGTGTGTGTGTGTGTGTGTGTGTGTGTGTGTATGCTTTAATAGTGCAAAGCACATGCCTTATTACTAACCTATACACATAAACTCTGAAGTATTATTAGTTTGAGACGACACTATCAGATAGGTAGGAAAGAATCCATGTGTTCCATCCATAACACATATCGCTATAAGCGGTTCAATATTATCATATAACAAAATACACGATTTTCTGAAGTTCATTATGCAACAAGAAATGCATTATGCGACAAGAAAATACATTCCTTATTCTGCAAGGACATTGATGATCTCATCTCCCTATTACTAACAAAAATTTAGATGATTCACCAAAATGAGACGTCTAATTACAGTTAACTCGCAAATAAGAATAAACCTGTAAACAACACACGAAGAATGGGTGCTGGAATATACATCCTGCCCATACCGTATTACAGTAAGTCACCGCCAATTTTTCTCAACCCCTGCAACTGCCTCTGGTGAGCGCTGCATCCGCTTCCTGCAGCATCTCGCGTGTGGGGCGCTTTCATATCTCTGAGAAACATGCCTCGTCTTTGCTTTGAACATACACGAGCCTCTTAGCCGGAGAGGTACCACCAAACGTACAACGGCAAGCTCAGTGGTTGACAGTAACAGCCGCAAAACTCCAGTAGCATAGAGTCTGGTTTCGGATTCAGCCCAGTACACAGTTTTAACATGTCAGGAAGTTTTGTAAGTGTGCCGTGTTATCCTATGTTACACCAAACGCTTTGATCTACTTTCCACTCTAAACAAGTATATTTCAGTTACACATACTCAGCGCGTTGATTCCCGATGAAATAAATTCTGAGGCGCAAGCCCGCGACCAGGCTATTGGCCTTGGCTGCAGGAAAAGTACTGCCTTTCTTCAATGCGACTCCGGAAGGGGAAAGGTGCCAATCACATAGTCCCAGTCGCCTTCTACCACTGCGGAAAAAAGACCACGGCACTCATTTTATAGTGGGCTGACTGTACCTGGGTCCGTCCTGGTGAGACTGGAACGAGGAGAAAGCTCCGTTCATATCTCGTACTGATCCGAGACGACGAGAGACAAAGTCTAGCAATCTCTCCTCTAGGCTAGACCACCACGGCTACAATTGACGCTGGTAACACATTACCCTTCCTAACAAAATGTTTTATTTGTACTTTTTTGTCTACGTATATTGTACCACTTCACATAATACTCTTTAAAGGATGCAAATCATTTATGTACGGGATGACAATTATTAAACTATATGAAATAAAATCGTAATAACTTCTGAACTATTTGCATTAGGACGTTCACACCGCACCGTTGACAGCGAGCCTGATGGCAACTAGTATGGTGTTGGTGGTAAGCTCCTATAGGACCAAACTGCTGAGGTCATCGGTACCTAGGCTTACATACTACTTAATCTAACTTAAACTAAATTACGCTAAGGACAACACACACACCCATGCCCGAGGGAGGACTCGAACGTCCGAAAGGGCGAGCCGCGTGAACCATGGCAAGGCGCCCAAGGCCACGCAGCTACCCCGCGCGTCGAACTAGTATGGTTTGGATGGGTTCGTCAGTAAGGAAAATTGGCGCATTTGGGGGACTCAGAATCAACATTTTGCGGTCGAGAAGTATCTTCGCCCTCAAAGGGGGACTGTGTGGTGTCTAATGTCCAGTTACTAAATAAACGGTGCGATATTCGTTGATGGCATGGTGACTACCGAACGGTACGCTAAGATTTTGGAATATGATTGCATCTCCATTAGCCAATATAATCCTGATTTCGACAAGAGTTGGTTCCTGTAAGACACTGCTCGACCTCATCGAAGCAGGAGAGTGTTCGATGTCTTGGAGGAGCACTTTGGGAACTGCAAAAAAATGGTTCAAATGGCTCTGAGCACTATGGGACTTGACATCTTAGGTCATCAGTCACCTAGAACTTAGAACTACTTAAACTTAACTAACCTAAGGACATCACACACATCCATGCCCGAGGCAGGATTCGAACCTGCGACCGTAGCAGTCCCGCGGTTCCGGACTGTAGCGCCTAGAGCCGCACGGCCACCGCGGCCGGCCTTGGGAACTGCATTCTGGGGTGGCTCTCTATTCTCCAGATCTGATCATATGCGACTTCTGTTTGTGGGGCTATATTAAAGACAAGTCGCACAACAATAAAGCCAAAACCATTGTTGAGCTGGAAACAGCCATTCAGGAGGTCATAGACAGCATCGATTTTCCGACAGTTCAGAAGGACATGCGGAATATCGCTATTCGTCTGTGCCACATCATCGACAATGATTGCAGGCATATAAAACATGTCATAACCTAAATCCGACTATCAATAGTGACGTTTACGTGTTGAATAAAGTGTGTGGACACACTATTTTGTAACTAATTTACGTTTTTCTCCCATATGGTTCAATAATTGTCACGCTGTCTGTTTCTGTAAAACAATTTCTTTTATTTGGGGCGACAGGCTGGTGTGCTTCAGATTTCACATTTGCACATGAATCTACTCTCCAAACATTTCAGACACATCTAGTAGTAATTAACTGCATACAAGCGAATCTACGACCTGACCAAATATGTGCATATTACTACGTCTGCTGACGCACTACAGCAGTATCCTTTTTTACTCCGCCTTTCTTTAGATTTCTTGTCCACTCCGCACTTTTTCATCTCTACCATTCCTTTCCCAACAATTTCCACCTCAGTAAATTACCCGCGAACACTGTTTTGGAACGCAAACGGCGCTCTCGTTAAGGTGAGCTTATATTTGAACTCCGGTGTTTGTACAACTGGCCGCTCGATCCGCGCGTGAATGAAGAGCAAAGTAGGGGGGAAGTGGCGGAGACATCTGGCGCGCCATTCGAGCGCCGCTTCCGCTTCCATTCCGGTTCGCTAATTGCCTGTGAATTTCCGGCGCACCCGCGTCATGTGTTCTCTCTAGCTGCGTGAATTATGTATCTCCACGAACAACGCGTGATGTGTTTGCCTCATTAGCTTGCCTCATAAGCAAATTAACCTCTGTGAGAATACACGGCCTCCAGTATTAACGCACAGCCGATTCAGCTTTACAAGAGATTACAACACGCGATGGTACAGCTCTCGTGTATCACAATTTCGGCGACACAAAAACTGAACTACAGTAAATATTTATAATCGAATGTCTGTTTCTCTCGTGTTTGCAAGGCAATGTGTCCGTCAAAGTCTAAAATAATTAGAGTCTCACTGAAATTAGGGAAACGTTGTAACATGTACACTGAGATTTTAGGTTAAAATATGCAAGTCTGCGCAACGGCTATGAAGGAATGATTTAATTTGTACTTACATATTTTGTAAAATCTACAGAGTAATATTGTTTAAATTACGAGTTTTCGTGTATGATGCTATCAAAGTATGTGGTTGCAAATTACTTTCAAATTACCTACTATTATGTTTATTATTGGTAAAATGATAGCAATTTCAAAGTATGAGGGATAAATATGTGAACATCTATTGAGAGCAGCAGCCAGCTACATTATAATCTTTTTTCTGCGAATCGGAGACTTTTTAAAACCTGTCTGAATGTACGAATCACCGACACGAATTTTAATCTATAATAAGAAACATGTAGTGAAATACTATTATTCATACTAGCCAAATCGTCATAAAGAACGAGAATCGCCTTATTGTGATTTATTGTAGATGCAGGTATTACGTACTGTTGACAACTATAACAAGAACTAACTGCCATTAAGTCAAGTAGATTTGTTACAAATACTCAGATATAATAATTAATAAGTTGCTCACAAAATTCCCAATACTAACACTGTCGTAAGTGCAATGAAGAAGAGGTAAAGGGGGAGGGATGTTCCACATCTGTGGGTCTTCTCAGAATAATTATGTGATTAAGATTTTCATTCTCGTATATTTAAACAAATTATTTAACTTTATAATAAATGGAGGGCATAAAAAAACGGTGACTGGAACGTAAAGGAAAAAGAAAACCTGATAATTCACACACTTACTGCAAACGAAAATCCTCCTATAACAATGCAAGATTACCGAAGCATGGTAGTCGGAGATCCACTAACATCAAAAGGAGACAAAAGACATTTACGGACATCAAATATTGAAATAAATTTGAGATGGGTCTATGAAAGGTTACATCTTGACGTCAAACGAGAAATATTGAAAGATGTAACTAGAAAAATTTGAGTATGGTACTACAGTAATATGTTAACAATGCAGTAAAGATAAAAAGAACGAAACGACAAGGTACCAGGAAGAAAATCCACCAGGAAAAGGGTCTATAGAACGAATCATCAGAGGGAGCGACCGACGAGTAGGACTCCTGACAAACCCTCTAAGATCAGTTAACTTTGTACAGGGAAAAATTGTAGGGAAGGACTAAGATTTTAATGTAGGAAACAGATAACCGGTATTCCTGAATTTCTTAAGTAAGTGGAATATAATCGACTGAAAGATACAGAGAAAGCTGTCAAGGACTTCAGTCTGAAGACTAAAAGACCAGATAGAATTTTAATATTTAATTACTATCGGTGGTAAGTTTTTCCATTCTATTTCCGCTCGAGATACTTTAAGCATTAATCGCCATTAATACATCCCAATGAGGCAGGCTGGATGTCGCAATTCTAAGACAACATTTCCCTGATCAAGGCACACATAGTTGGGGTCGGAACGTGATAAAAGTGGAATTTTGTTGCTACCATTTGGCTGTTCTATACCTATCATACTGTTGTATGGTTGTTGTCTCACAGCCATATTTAAAATTGTAAGATTTTTACCTACGAGTGTATCCAACCCTGATTCCAAATACAAAGAAAGAAAATTTAAAATACATGTATGGCAAGTAATTTTAGTAAACGTTGTGGGACATGTGCCTAGCCATGTAAAGGCTTTCATGAATTTCAAGCAGTGTAGTAAGTAACCAAATACTTTCCAACATTTAGCACAAAAAATGATTTAAGAAAAAATGAGTCCTCTTTACACAAATAAATACAGATAGTATGAAGAAACATAGCATATCTGTATTAAGAACTCACAGGAATTTCTGATGTACATTACACTTTAAAACTGCTGAATTTTATAACAGGATTTTAAATGAAACTAACATAAATTTCACAAAAGACGAAATTTCCTTATTGGAAAAAGGTTTAAAGTATACCGTTGTATCTAATTTGTTTGACCAAAATGTTATGGAAAATTTGACTGTAGATCTTAAACCTGGTCTTCATAGATAAAAATGGAAAATTCTCGCTGAACCAAAATAGGTTATGATGTGAGCAACATTATAAGCGAAAATTCAGCTAATTAAAAAATACAGTCACATATGAGAAAAAATTGAAGCTATTGATGTGAAGCTTATACATAATGATGCATCAATAATGGTATCTGATAAAGAACGTGCTTTAGTTATTGGTAGCAAACAAGAGTACGTAACTAAAACTCGACAATTTTTTGTGGTAATCAAGGTTTTCGAGATACACGAGAACCCTCCTCCGTTTTGGAGAGAAAAACGAGATCCACTATCAGCGATGTAAAATCTTTACTATACCCCCTGTAAAAAAAACATTTTCTTAACATGAACCCTCTACCTCTAAAGTTATATTCTCAGTTTAAAGTCCACAAAATAAATCATTCATTTTGTCCAATACTG
Source organism: Schistocerca piceifrons (assembly GCF_021461385.2). Classification (NCBI taxonomy): domain Eukaryota; kingdom Metazoa; phylum Arthropoda; class Insecta; order Orthoptera; family Acrididae; genus Schistocerca; species Schistocerca piceifrons. The sequence continues at coordinate 427,663,016 of NC_060138.1, forward strand.
AACAGTATGAATACTGATTACCATCACCTGCCTAAGTTTGTCAACGATATGTTTTAAAAAAAAGTCTGTCTTTAAAAATGTCTATTCAGCATCTAAAGATCATAATCTCATAAGTAAAATAAAAGACTTAAATCGTGAAAAAATAAAAAGTTGTTTTCGTTCGATGTTAACATTCTGTAGATGCACTACGGTTTGGGATAGGAAAAGTCAGTTTTGGTGCAATATTTCGCAGTGCGTAAGTTACAGCCAGTTACGCTACCAGCGGTTGCGAAGTAGAATGGAGGCCACAGGGCTGTAGACCCGCTGGAAAGAGTAAATGAAGCGGTTTGCATGGCGCAAGTTACAGACTGAAAGGGCCCACTGGCCTACCGAGGTGTTATGAGTGGGTCCGCAGCTCGTGGTCGTGCGGTAGCGTTCTCGCTTCCCACGCCCGGGTTCCCGGGTTCGATTCCCGGCGGGGTCAGGGATTTTCTCTGCCTCGTGATGACTGGGTGTTGTGTGATGTCCTTAGGTTAGTTAAGTTTAACTAGTTCTAAGTTCTAGGGGACTGATGACCATAGCTGTTAAGTCCCATAGTGCTCAGAGCCATTTGAACCATTTGTTATGAGTGTGTGACTCGGAGAGGCACGATAGCAAAACAGAGGCGCACAGTTGCGTATAAATAGGTACCGGTTTTCTAACAAGGCATTCAAGTGTGGCAGCTCTCCTGGATGGCGGGGCATGTCACACCGCTGGCTACACACAGCAGCAGATAGGGCGCCAGCGTTCCAGTCGCCAGCGGGTCGCTGGTTCGACCCTCTGAGGCCGATGAGGCGTCCGTAACCAGCCAGCGACGGGCCACTCCACGGCTCGCTATCGTGGGCAATTGTCTGGGCTCCCGACACGCACCGGAGACATCTAGGGCGAGGGCCACAGGTTCGGACGCCGGATCGCAGGCGCTCGTTGTTGTCGCCGCGTTCTTAGCCATGCTGGAGAGGGATCGCGCCGAGGGTCGCCTTGCAGCGGGCGGCGCTGAGGTGGCAGTGGCGAAGGCCACTGAGTCGGCTGCCGGCGCATCCTGACCACCCCACAACTCTGCTCTCGTACAAGGCCGACACACGGCAGTGCGTACGCGGGTTGCTGAGGCAGCCATTCCACCCCAAGCCATTTTGCAGACAGCAAAGTGGTGTCCTCAGCATTGCAGGACCCATGATGCAGACCGAAAGGAATGGGGGAACTGTAGTTGGAAACAATAAATCGCTTGGAAAGCTCGGACGAGTCTTAATATGGTGCCTTCTACCTGTTCCCACTACATTTGGTGTTGCTGTTACATTCGGTGGCAGAAGTTGCCACTACAATTCTCTGTATGAGAGTACCGATGCAAACAAATATGGATATTGTAGAAAAAAAGTACATCCTTTTTAAAAAGAAAGATTTCTGATGAATAGATTACTGACCTCATTAACTTAAAACAAAATTTAGTTAAATAAATTTATTTCCAATGGACAGCTGTATCATCAAGCCGATGGTCTTACAAAGGGTAATCCATTAGGTGGTATCCTTGCAGACATGTTGTTGCCACTTTAGCTATTCTTTCATACTCCAAATATGTTTACAACTGTTTGATTGTTTACGAGAGGGCCTAATAACACCTATTCAGAATTAATGAGCTTCCCAGAAAAAAAATTCTTTTTCAAGTGAGTACGAAAACGAATTGTAAGCTAAATTACTTAAATTTAACAGCTGATAACAAATGTTCTTTCAGTACTTTTTGCCAAGAAACCTGCACTGATCAAACAGTTCTGTCTAGTTCGACACGCCCTCATTCTCACAGAACGTCCATTTTTTCATTCTTCCATCCATAGAGCTGGTTCTACTCCTGAATCTGATGAAAATCTTGAAATGAAACTAATTTGATTTCCACTTGTGTTCAATAACGGATACCATAAGAGAATAATATTTTCAAAAATAAACCCAAGAACAGAGTTCCCACTGTTGGCACTTCTAATAATAACAAACTTAATGAAAAGGGAAAAAATTCTGTCTCGTATTTAGGATCTGTGTCTTACAGGATATAGCTGCAACATAGAATTTTCTGCTAGTAATAGCTTAAAAAATAACCTTATTTATAATTTGAAGCCACTGCTCTCAGGTGCCTAACCGGACGAGTAATTTCTGTTAGATACAAAGAACATCTCTTAGGAGAAAAAGGTAAAACAAATATTATTCGTCCTTTGTAACTTATAAGTTACACGCCACAAGCTTAAGACGTTCATGACATCAGTATCACACACACAGAGAGGAAATACTGTAGATTTAATATTTTTGAAGTGTTAGAAATATTCAAACACCTTCCTTTTAATGACAGTTTCATTCTTGATGAACAGTTGCAATCACAAATAAAATTGTTGTTTAGTGGTATACAAGCGTTGCTTGGAAATTCCTACAGTTGACTTCCTTTTTTCTGAGAGTAGACTCTTAAAATACCGTTTGCCTTCCTGTTTTTCAACTACTACATTCTAATCGTTTCGTACAAAAATGTACCTAATATTTGCTGTTGCTATGTCCTATACTTTTTTTTAAATTTTGCGTGACACTGGCTATTAATAGTGAGGTGAACGATTACATGCTATTTAAAATAGTTTCATTAATTAAGCATCTGTTATCTTCGATTGTTACTAGATGACGTGACTTGTTTCGTATCCACGTTGTGGCAGCTTCGGCGTGTGTGCATCTTACAGTGGATCCTTAGGAACTTCCCTTCACCGCTTTTCTTCGTATTGACAGGATGTGTAGGAAACAAGTAGGACGTCAACATATACCAAGAGAAAAACGCAACTCCTAACCATTTTCGAAAAATCGATTCTGAAAACTTTACGTGTAGTAATTGCTTTCTGCCGTCGCTAATTGTTAAGTACTCCGCAGCCTAGTGAGTAAGCGATTAATTTCGTAAGAGCGAGGTCTCTGGATCGAATCTTCCTGCTGGTACTTTTTTGTCATTCCAAAGTAATTCAAACAATAGATGTGTTGTGACTGTGAAAATTAACAGTATCCGATGAACCGTTTTGTATTTTCATAATCTTTAGGTTGTAAGAAGTTCGAAAAAGAATGTTCATAATGATACTGAAAATTAGAAAAAAGATACACGAGAATTTTCAATTAAATCAGTATAGTCAATTTATTTATGTTATTGTATCTGTTTTGTGTCCAGTATTACGTGAAATTCTTGGAGCACTGCAGAGTCAGGATGATAATGATCACAGAAATATGAGAAACAATAATTATTGAGACATACAGCACCTGTAACGGACGTAAAATTTTTGTACTTGCTTGGTTTTTTTTCTCAATAGGTACATCGCAAAACAATCGATTGTCGGCCGTTACACAGTTTCGCGTTGTACCACGCAATAGAAGCGTATCACCGAATACTGGCGCAGATAACTGATGGTGTGCGACTGATTTAGTATTTACACATTGCTGTCTGGAAGCTTTACCTATTCTGCTCGATGATGTTCGATCAATTTCGTAGCCGTTCTTCACCTACCTGTAAAAAGAAACTTCGCAAGCCAGTACCAGCAGCATACATTTTGGAGGATTTACTTTGAAACTGCACGTTGACAGACCCTCTCCATCTTGAAACGTTTGTGTGAGAATTAAAACCAAAAACAGTAAAACGAAAACGCCGCTGACAGCGAGATTCCATCCCAAGGCCTCGTGCTCAAGAAACTAATCGCTTACGCGCACGGCTGCGAATTGCTTGAGTATTGACGACCTTGCAAAGTATATACGCACGTCTAAAATTTTCAAATCTAATTTTCTCGAAAATGGATGAGAGTTGTCATCCTGTTTACATATGTTGTAGTCTTAATCGTGTCCTACACAAGCTTTCAATATCAACAAAATTGACGAGGGGATTTCGTAGGGCACACTTGTTACTCCGTGCATCTCCAATGATTGTTAGCTCTCGCAGACCATAGCGGCGTATACTACTCCACGTGGATATAGTTTTACTCGTCGTTACCAGCTTTACGTCAGTTGTAATGTCTTTAATTTCTGAGTGGTTTTTATGATATTGTTAATGAAGTATTTTATGAAACGATAAATCAGTACCCAGAACAACCACCTCTGGCCGTAATAGCGGCCTTGATACGCCTGTGCATTGAGTCAAACAGAGCTTGGATGGCGTGTATAGGTACAGCTGCCCATGCAGCTTCAACACGATACCACAGTTCATCAAGAGCAGTGACTGGAGTATTGTGACGAGCCAGTTGCTCGGCCACCATTGAAGAGACGTTTTCAGTTGGTGAGAGATCTGGATAATGTGCTGGCCAGAGCAGCAGTCGAACATTTTCTGTATCCAGAAAGGTCCGTACAGGACCTGCAACATGCGGTCGTGCATTATCCTGCTGAAATGTGGGGTTTCGCAGGGATCGAATGGTGGGTAGAGCCACGGGTCGTAACACATCTGAAATGTAACGTCCACTGTTCAAAGTGACGTCAGTGCGAACAACAAGTGACCGAGACGTGTAACCAATGGCACCCCATACCAACACGCCGGGTGATACGCCAGTATGGCGATGACGAATACACGCTTCCAATGTGCGTTCACCGCGATGTCGCCAAACACGGATGCGACCATCATGATGCTGTAAACAGAACCTGGATTCATTCGAAGAAATGACGTTTTACCATTCGTGCACACAGGTCCGTTGTTGAGTACACCATCGCAGGCGGTCCTGTCTGTGATGCAGCGTCAAGGGTAACCGCAGCCGTGGTCTCCGAGCTGATAGTCCCTCCTGCTGCAAACGTCGTCGAACTGTTCGTGCAGATGGTTGTTGTCTTGCAAACGTCCCCATCTGTTGACTCAGGGATCGAGACGTAGCTGCACGTTCTTTTACAGTCATGCGGATAAAATGCCTGTCATTTCGACTGCTAGCCTTACGAGGCCGTTGGGATCCAGCACGGCGTTCCTTATTACCCTCCTGAACCCACCGATTCCATATTCTGCTAACAGTCATTGGATCTCGACCAACGCGAGCGGCAATGTAGCGATACGATAAAGCACAAACGCGATAGGCTACAATCCGACCTTTATCAAAGTCGGATACGTGATGGTACGCATTTCTTCTCCTTACAGGAGGCATCACAACAACGTTTCACCAGGCAACGTCGGTCAACTGTTGTTTGTGTATGAGAAATCGGTTGGAAACTTTCCTTGTGTCAGCACGTTGTAGGTGTGGCCATCGACGCCAACCTTGTGTGAATGCTCTGAAAAGTTAATCATTCGCGTGTCACAGCATCTTCTTCCTGTCGGTTAAATTTCGCGCCTGTAGCACGTCATCTTCGTGGTGCAGCAATTTTAATGGCCAGTAGTGTTTTTAAATGTTATTGGGAGCCATGATATTTTGCCGGTATTTGTCGTACACAATTTACCTTCCTCTGGGTTTTGCTAACGGGTTGAGTACTATGTTTAATGTTTTTAGCTTATTAGCTCAGCTGTGGGCCTTCAATAACCATTTTTTCTTTAAGTTATTGTGGTAATTCACCGAGAACCAGTGCTTAACATAGTTTTAGCGGCACTAAAGCACAGCTGCCTTTTGTTGATGTTCTGCTGTAACTTTTAGAGGTTTTCAGTGTGTATCTGACATATTAAGCAAGTATAATTGGCGTCGCCAGTGTTTTTTCGTAGCCAAATGTTACTAGTGGCCTTAATTGGTATCTTAACGATTTAAATGCTCTTTTTAATTGTGTTTTCCTCTGTATTATAGTTCTGAACAATTGTTTTGCTAATATAAATATTGTTATTACTATTCCAAGCTTCCAATGGGCTTCTTAAGAAGCAATGTATGGTTTAAAGTTTTAACGCCTGTGAACCTAATTATTACAGAAGTCCGTCTGTTTCACTTAGGTATTAACGGAATTAAATTTCTTTAATCGTACTTAAGTAAGAGTTTTTAATTAATGCAACTAGTCGTTCGAAGATCACTATTGCTTATTAATTACACAAATGTTCTCTAACAAATGGCGTGAGTGAATGTTGTTCTACTCATCTGCTGAATACTGAGATATGTTTTCAAGTAAAACATTGTTTTCATCTATTCTGTGTTGAGAAATTTTGTTGTTTTGCAGAATACCAAGTTGATTTCTGTTAAAAAAATTATCTGTGCAAACATCCTGATGAAGCATTGTGTTTATTCATGGCCTTCACCTTCCCAGTCCCAGCTACCTGCCTACTCCCTGATCAACAATCACAAAAGCGTTTCCCAATGCTTAACTGGTTTCGGCCAGCCAATGGTCATTGCTAGACAAAAGTTAAATGCTGCAAATGAGTATGGATCGTTCCCGTTGCGTTATTCACTCACTTCCGATGATGGGATGTAGTGTAACTCACCACACAACACGCCTGATATGGAGGGCAATGAAGAGATGGTGCTACCACCTGGAACGAGGTTCTCTCCTGCTGCGTGTAAAGTGCAAATTTAATCTAAAATCATCCCTCTTTGGGACGTTGATGAGTCCACGTAGTTACGTTAAACAGCGAAACCTGCATCGCCGTCTTCTGAACACAGACAGAGGTTTGCGCCGCTGCAAGCTGTAGCTGGTTCTTTCGTTGGCCATGCGGATTACTCTACTCAGACGCGCTGATGTAATCCTGCTTTCACATTCCACTGCCGCTTACATTTCCAATCTAACGGTGCCAGTCGCACTGACTAGTTGTCACAGAGTAAAGCTGTTTCCTCGGAAAGCATCCGGGACGTTTTTTTTAGACTAGGGCATCGTCGCCTTTTCTATGTTAACAGAAGCTTCGAAAGCAGCTTAAAGAGCTTCGCAGAATGCCACTCAGATCAGACGCATAAATTACGCTGGGATTTTTTTCCCATTAATGTCCTCTGGGCACTTTGAGTAAGAAAAACGAATGGAAAAGTTTGCATGAATATCATTGTTTAAAGCTGACGTTTACCTAAGAAGTTACTCGTTTGGCAGCGATGTATCAATTATGTCCCGAAGTCTCTTCTTCTGGCAAATATTCCTTACCCTTGCACAACTTTACCCGGAGTTGTTAAGCACGGTTACTCTGTTAAACCACCCTGATGTAAAATTTGTAAAGCTTTTTTCTTGTCACAAGTAGAAGGGCAGCCGCATGGTTTCAGGAACACAGAATTTTTTATCTTGACGTGGTGTAGGGTACAGTGACAAGAAAAAGTGTAGATTTTTAGTCATCAATATTCTGAGTAGTTTGATGCGGCCCGCCATGAATTCTTCTCTTTCGGTCAACCTCTTCATCTCTGAGCAGAACATGTACCCCACGTCTTCAGTCATATGTTCCACGTATACTAGTCTCTGTCTTCCCTTACATTTTTTGTCATCTACAGCTTCCTGTAACACCATGTAAGCCATTCCCAGATGTCCTAACATAAACGCAATCATCCTGTTCCATATTACTGTCACTGTTTTAGCAGAGAACCTCCTCATTCCTTATTATCTTCTCAATTTGGATAATTTTCAACATCCTTTTATAGCGCCACATTTCAAACCCATTAATTCTCTTCTCTTCCGATTTTCAGTGATTCACTTCCATAGAGTGAACTGCCGCCAAACATACATTCTTAGAAATCCTGCTCAAGGTAGGGCCAATGTTCGATACTGGTAGACTTCCTTTGATTAGGAATTTTCTCTTTGCACTATTCCTTTCTTCGTCCGTCATGTGATATTTTGCTTCCAAGATAGCAGAATTCATCCACTTCGCCTACTTCATAATAAACATTTTTTATGTTAACCTAATATCTAATCTCATATCAGCTGCTCCTCATTACTTTCGTCTTTCTTCAGTTTACTCTCAGTGCGTATTCTTTACTCATTAGACTGTTCAGTCCATTCAACTGGTCACGTAATTCTTCGCTTTTACTGAGGATAGCAATATCATCAGCGAATCCTATTAGCAACCTTTCACCCCTAATTTTAATCTTCCTTTTACTTTCCCTGTTGCTTGTGCAATTTATAGATTGAACAGTGGAGGCGAAAGACTGCAGCCCTACGTTATACCCGTTTCAACCTGTGCACTTCTTCTTGGTCTTTCATCCTTCCCAGTTCTCCGTGGTTCTTTTAAATATTTGTCTATAGGTTACTCCTATTTTTCGCCGAGTTTCGAACATCTAGCACCATTTTACTCAAAATGGCTCAAATGCCTCTGAGCACTATGGGACTTAACTTCTGAGGTCATCAGTCCCCTAGAACTTACTAGAACTTAGAACTACTTAAACCTAACTAACCTAAGGACATCACTCAAATCCATACCCGAGGCAGGATTCGAACCTACGACCGTAGCGGTCGCGCGGTTCCAGACTGTAGCGCCTAGAACCGCTCGCCCACTCCGGCCGGCTATTGCTGTAGGTCACCATAAGAAACTTTACACTGTCTGCGAAGCTATGAACATTGTTTATTGTGTTATTATCCAAAGAGTTACAGCAAAAAGATACAATTTTTTAAATGGAACAATAGTTGTTTATATCATGCAATGGAATCAGTAACAAAAAAACTTAGAACTACTTAAACCTAACTAACCTAAGGACATCACACACATCCATGCCCGAGGCAGGATTCGAACCTGCGACCGTAGCAGTCGCGCGGTTCTGGACTGAAGCGCCTAGAACCGCTCGACCACCGCGGTCGGCGAGCAGCTTTCGGAAGAGCAAACTTGTCTGAGACTTTGTGCTGTCATGGAGAAGGAGAAGCCGCTTGCATTTTTGTGGCGACCAACACGCTGAAGTTGTCTGTTCAGTTTCCTGAGGGTAGTACAATACACTTAAAAGCTGAATGTTGCACCATGAGGGAGGATATCAAACACAATAATCCCTTTAGACTCCCAGAATACCGTCACCATGACTTTACCGGCTTGGAACTAGTTCAATGGAGAGGTAGTATGGTGACCCTCTGTGGAATACGATTTAGTTTTCTTGTCACAGTAACGAAGCCAAGCTTCATCACCTGTGACGATGTTCAACAAAAGATTGGCACGATCAGCTTCGTAAGGCGCAAGCAACTCCGCACAGATGGTCCTTCGTTGATCGTAATGGTATTCTGTTCGGCGGCGAGGAACCTAGCTGGTACACACCTTTGAGTACCACGATTGGTGCACGAGAGTGTCAGAGATGTCCAGCTGTGCAGCGAGTCCTTTGATACGTCGATCGTGTCAAATGAGAAAGTGCGCATGTTCCAGCATAGCGGGAGTCACAGCTGGTTGATGCTGGCCGGCATCCGACGAGTTTGTGCGATATTGTTGTGATGATGAGAGACGCCTTGTCCGACGGCTCATCGTGCTTTTCTTCACTGACAGGCCTCTGCAATCGCCTATGAATATCTGCGATGCTCTAGTTTTTGAAGTCTACATGAAGTGCCGCCACCTGCGGAACTCCAAGAAACTGAAAGCGCTGAAGTGGGAATATTACCGATGTCGCACAACAAATTCCGCGTATTTCAACCGAAATTGGCAGAGAAAAATAATGTGTTGCATTATTTATTGAACGCCATTCGTATTTGTTGGACGTATTCCGAACAATGTCCTCCGCTACAGTTTTTATACTCTAAAGCTCCCTCTAGTCTCACGGAAAATATTTCCTGAAGTCCCAACACATCCTATGTAATTTCATTCTAGTGAAGACCATGGTCAATTTGACAACAATTTTATGCAGTCGAGGTGGCTATACTTATATTCTGTAATTAAGTTAACGCACGGTTGCTGGACTTCAGCCACTAATAATGTTTAAAATTTCTATGCTCCAAACTTCCATTCTCCGAACTTTCTTCCTGAAGTTAAGGCCCATGTTTGACCAGGAATGCCCCCTTGTGATAGTCTGCTTTTCATGATCTCTTCGAATCGTGCCTCGGGCCTGGATGTGTGTGATGTCCTTAGGTTAGGTAGTTTTCAGTAGTTCTAAGTTCTAGGGGACTGAGGACCTCAGTGCTCAGAGCCATTTGAAACATTTCATGTCCTCTTTGCTGCGTCTATGCTGTGTTACTTTGCATCCAAGATAGCAGAATTCTTTAACTTTCTACTCTGTGATCAATTTTGATGTTAAGTCTCTCGTTATCCTCATTTATGTTACTCCTCATTGCCTAATCTTTCTTCAGTTTATTCTCAATCCACATACTGTACTCATTACACTGTTCATTCCGTTTTACACACCCTTTAATTCTTCTTCACTTTCGCTGAGGATAGCAATATTATCACTGATATCTTTTCACCCTGATTTTTAGTCCCAATCATGAACGTTTGTCTTATTTCCCTCATAGCTTCCTGGATAGATTTAAAGGTAGAGGCTCCCTTCTACTCTTTCTACGCCAAGAAATTCGTTCTTAAGTCTACCATTCAAACTGGTTAACAGTGATGTTCCATTCTCAACACGTTTAGGGCTTCTTCATCACCTGCCTAAGTACGAGAACAAACTGGAGCGTATGCGATGACTACAGTTCACTTGCGTCGTATGTGGAACACCCTACACCATTATAGTTTTTATTGCTATGTTTGTTATGCACCGAGATGAATGTTAAGTATTCATTATATCGACTGAGAATCGTCCAGAAGGATCGATGTGGAAAGAAGTGGGATACTCAAGTACCTAACTTCCTACGCTAAAACTCCTGCGATAACGAACTGCCACTGTAGCCACTTCAGATGAAGAAGGATGGACATCTCTAAACAGGGAAATCACAGAAGTGGAGCGTACAGAGATAGGTTTCTTCGAAGAAACCTTGGGTGAGAGGAGAAATACTTCAAATTAATTATCTCTTATCGATGAAAGAAGGAAGTACAAAAATGTTCGGACAGAGACAGCAATACAGGGACATAATTTGCAAAGGAATGAAGTAAATGTGAAGTGTAGAGAAGTCAAGGCTAAACGATTGCATGAAAAATCTGAAGAAATTGAAAAAGAAATGGTTTAGGACACAGAAAATTTTAAAAAAAGCCTTCCGTCAAATTAAAAGCAAGCGCGGTGTAGTATATCTTCCTATATTTTGGCAAATACGCGGAAGTTCTACATCAAAGATAATGTTCGTCCGCTGCCTGCGAACCATATTCTGCGACTGTACAATTTACTAGGTGTTCCTAGATCTGCGCCCATTCTTTCGCACCGTGAGTTTTCGGATGAAAAAACAAATAAATCTCTCTCTCACTGGTTAGCCATTACGTGACAGAAGAAAATTAATTATCTCTTTTGTAACATTACGCAGGAGTTGTAATTATTTCAAACTGCTCCGATCGTCGGCGCTACTATATTATTCACAAACAGCACTAGGCGAAGGAACAGAATATTGTATTTGTTCAGCAACAAACTTAAAAGGTGAGATCGTTATTTCAACGTCTTCTGATTACGATTATCTTTACTGAAGTTCATACTAATGCAGTTGCAGATCGCGGGGGTCATTGGAAAGTGGATCAGAGGCTAGAACTTGCACTTGGGATCGAGTCCTGTTTGGGGAAGTTTTAATTTAATTTCTTGAAATACAATACGACGGTTGCTGGTCATTAGCCAACGACAGTTATATTATTTGCACAACGTGTAGCATCCCCGCCACCTCTGGCCGGCCGGAGTGGCCGTGCGGTTCTAGGCGCTACAGTCTGGATCCGAGCGACCGCTACGGTCGCAGGTTCGAATCCTGCATGGATGTATGTGATGTCCTTAGGTTAGTTAGGTTTAATTAGTTCTAAGTTCTAGGCGACTGAAGACCTCAGAAGTTAAGTCGCATAGTGCTCAGAGCCATTTGAACCATTTGAACCCCCACCTCTCTCAAATGCGTAATTCTGTACTGTTCTAGCTGATGTATGATCAAACTATTTCATTTAAGAACCTTACAACTGGAGTGCAGCCAACCTTATCCCAGCGAAACATAAGCTCAAACGATTCTAATACCAGTTTCACAATGAGAATTACTAACATCATAATTAATAACAATTAATCTTGATTTCTTAAAACGCATAAACCACATTCAAAAGGAGCCCTTAACAACATATAAGAACAGAAACATGAAGAGTGCAATGCTAATTCCACTAGCGCAGAGGAGAGAGGGAATAGGTGGAAAGAGTGAATGAAAGACCTCCGAGGGGGCGGAACACAGTTACGAAGCGTAATATATATATATATATATATATATATATATATATATATATATATATATATATATATATAGCTTGTTTCACTATATGTGTTACGCGTAATATATATGTATAGGTTGTTTCACTAAATGTGTTTGCCTCCGTAAGTTACGAAGTAATAGGCGACGGGACGGAAATATTTATTGCGGTAGGTCACCATAAGAAACGTTACACTGTCTGCGGAGCTATGAACATAGTTTATTGTGTTATTATCCAAACAGTTACAGCAAAAAGATACAATTTTTTAAGTGTAACAATAACTATTGTTACATTTAAAAATTGTATCTTTTTGCTGTAACTGTTTGGATAATAACACATGCACTGGAATCAGTAACACCAGCTGTGTATACATCAATTTAAATTACATTCCTATCACTTTTAGTTCGAGAGCTACAACCTTCAAATTTTCAGGGGCAGATACCACACGCTGTACATAATACAAGGCTGTGTGGTGGGTGATGGATGTTCTGGCGGTGGGAAGTTGATTTAAATGATATGTTCAAATGTGTGTCCAAGTTCCTGAATGCACAATGAAATGCGCTTTCAAAAGAATCTGCGGACGAGATATAACACCGCCGGTGTCACGGAGCAACATGCATCCTCGATGCGCTGTTTTAGATCATCTGTGGATGTGGGCTCAGTGACATAAACACGATCCTTTAGATATTCCCACAAAAAGAAGTCTAATGGTGTTAAATCGGACGACCTTGCGGGTCATGAATGAGGACCATGGCGACCCAACCACCTACCTGCAAACCTGTTATTTAGTTCTTCCACAACAGCACGTGCAGAATGGGCTGGGTGACCATCGTGCTGCATCCAAATATGGACTCTCGTGTGTAGACACACATGTTCAAGGAGACCATCCAAACTTTGTGGAATATAAAAGCGCGATATAACTCACCTGTCAGTGAACCTGGGAAGTATCGTGGACCGATGATTTCATGCCGGCCGGATGACCTCAACAGTTAAGTCCCATAGTGCTCAGAGCCATTTGAACCATTTTGATGACTTCATCCCCAAGGATTCCACACCACACATTAACAGACCACCTACGTTGACGGCTGACAGGTCATACCCACCGAAGATTGTCAGCGGCCCAGTAGTGCACGTTATGGCGATTCACTGCACCATAATTTGTGAATGTTTACTCATCAGAGAACATAACACCTTGTAAAAACTCCATCGTGAAATTATGCATGGCCAAGTCACAGAATGTAACTCTCGCACGGAAATAGTTCCCATGCAGCTCCTGGGTCAGTGACAGGCGATACGGGTGAAGCCTGTGGCCGTGTGCTGTACGTCACTGGCACCAGCGACTGCAGCAACGGCTCGTAAGCTGACATGAGGATCGTGGTGTACTGCAGCTAAAACAAACGCCTCCGTTTCCTCACTTATTGCAGTTCTTCGTCTATTACTGCGGCGCATTACCAAGCCGCCTGTTTCCCAAAGTCGTTGTTCGGCACCTGAGAACGTACGGGTTGCCGGAGCTCTTCGCCTAAGATATCTCACAGCGTTCGCCATGGCTGCTTCAGTGGCATCGTGTCGGCACTCGCCGAGCATCAGCAACATGTTAACGTACTCGTTGTTCGTGCATGCCATCTACATGCGATGTCAGTAATTGTGGTATGTTGAGCCCCGTTTGTTTGTGTGGCTCGAACTGTCGGGTATACGGCCGTGTGCGGCAACAGTCGGCAGTCTAACAGCGCATTGAGGAAGCTTCTCGCTCCGTGACACCGGCGACGTTACAACTCGGCCGCACCACATTTAGAAGGCGCACTGCGTTACCCGCAGCGTGTGTGGTATCTGCTGCTGAAACTTTGAAGGGTTGTAGCTCCCAGACTAAAAGTGATAGGAATGTAATTTAAATTGATGTAGACACAGCTGGTGTTACTGATTGCCGGCCGGTGTGGCCGTGCGGTTCTAGGCGCTGCAGTCTGGAACCGCGTGACCGCTACGGTCGCAGGTTCGAATCCCGCCTCGGGCATGGATGTGTGTGATGTCCTTAGGTTAGTTAGGTTTAAGTAGTTCTAAGTTCTAGGGGACTGATGACCACAGATGTTAAGTCCCATAGTGCTCAGAGCCATTTGAACCATTTGAGAGGTGCTCGCAAAACGTCACTGGTCTCTTCTTCCTCATCCACCTTACATGCCGAATCTAGCACCTTCAGACTTCCATCTCTTTGGCCAAATGAAGTTTTCATTCCACGGAATCAGAATGTGGATGATGCAGGAAGACTTTGACACCAACGTCAACCAGTAGAGTGGTACCATCAGAGCCTGCCGGCCATCACAATAAGGTGCATGGAGATATGTTGAAAAACAGACAAAAGAGTTGGAAGTAAAACGATGTACTGGAATTCTGAATGGAACCAACGTCCTTTGAGAAATAAATGTGTCGTATTACTTGTTCAGCGCCCAAGTACATCCAACAAATAATTGGGGAGGTAGGGTACAAGTGTTAATCTGACACGAAGAGGTTGGCACAGGAAAACAATTCTTGGCGGGCCGTATCACACTAATCAGAGAACAAACAAAATAAGGGATCGAGAAAATCAGTGGCAGAGATCTCGTGGATTCTGTGCCAAGTGGCTATCGGTGGAGCGCTTGTTGTGACGCGGGGAGGGAAACCAGAGCGTCGAGCGCGGTGACCGGCCGGCGAGCCGTGACGGACGTGCGGCCGCTGGGACGCGCTGGACAGCCTCGTCAATACTGCAGGCGGCAGGCGGCACTGTGCGCGGCGCGGCGCGGCGCTGCGTGCCTGAGGCCTGAGGCACCGCCGCCGGCCCCCACACGTCAGGCGGCGCGCCGAATCGCCAGCCGGGGAGCCGTTCCAGGGGACAGTCCGCCACACTGCCTGCCGCTCTCATCTCGGCCTCTGCGGACTTTTCGGTTGGTGACCTCTCCGTTTACTATGGCGCCATTAATCTGTTGACAGATGACAGATCTACTCCGCAGTTTGTCAGGATTACATCTTCTCGAAAGAGTAATTATTGGCTATCAAATTGAACTATATGGTTCCAGAGACCTTTTCAAGTCTCAGACATCTGTATATGCAAACTGCAGTGACGATTGTAAATCTGTACCAAGGCCGGGATTTAAAAACCCAGTTCTCCTGCTTACTAGGCACTACGCCGCACAGTGCGTCAGGGCTGGTGTTAGCAGTGCCCTCTGATGTGGAACGCCCACAATCTGTCGACCCAGGTGTGACTCGCATAGGGCATGACTCTTGGCAGGGACTGGCGGCGAATGGCATAGTCGGCAAGTCCGTGCATCGAGTCGCGAAAGGAGGACTTAGTAGTGGTACACGCCGCTGCTTTGCCCCATTCTTGAACTCATGGGTGCAGCTTACAGTCCCCGGTCGTCTTATCATCTTGCGTGGCCCTGGCCTCATAGCAGTACTGCTAGCCACTGAATTCCTCTGTTTCAAGATTTACAGTTATTTACACCGCTGTGGGACACATTTGTTGCCCTATTGCCCGACTTCTAGTCATGTAGTTCATAACGTAGTTCTTGCTCTGGTGTGGTGACAACGTCCGGCCTGCTCCGGCTTCTTCTTACTATTATTTATTTACTATTTTCTTTTATTATGTTACCTATATAAAATATAGGACCGAAACTTCCACGTAATTGGCATGAATAAAGCACATAATATTTTAACGTAATTTCAACCGTGTTAGTTTTTTTTTGGTCATCAGTCTACTGACTGGTTTGATGCGGCCCGCCACGAATTCCTTTCCTGTTTTCTTTCCTGTGCTAACCTCTTCATCTCAGAGTAGCACTTGCAACCTACGTCCTCAATTATTTGCTTGACGTATTCCAATCTCTGTCTTCCTCTACAGTTTTTGCCCTCTACAGCTCCCTCTAGTACCATGGAAGTCATTCCCTCATGTCTTAGCAGATGTCCTATCATCCTGTCCCTTCTCCTTATCAGTGTTTTCCACATATTCTTTTCCTCTCCGATTCTGCATAGAACCTCCTCATTCCTTACCTTATCAGTCCACCTAATTTTCAACATTCGTCTATAGCACCACATCTCAAATGCTTCGATTCTCTTCTGTTCCGGTTTTCCCACAGTCCATGTTTCACTACCATACAATGCTGTACTCCAGACGTACATTCTCAGAAATTTCTTCCACAAATTAAGGCCGGTATTTGATATTAGTAGACTTCTCTTGGTCAGAAATACCTTTTTTGCCATAGCGAATCTGCTTTTGATGTCCTCTTTGCTCCGTCCGTCATTGGTTATTTTACTGCCTAGGTAGCAGAATTCCTTAACTTCATTGACTTCGTGACCATCAATCCTGATGTTAAGTTTCTCACTGTTCTCATTTCTACCACTTCTCATTACCTTCGTCTTTCTCCGATTTACTCTCAGACCATACTGTATACTCATTAGACTGTTCATTCCATTCAGCAGATCATTTAATTCTTCTTCACTTTCACTCAGGATAGCAATGTCATCAGCGAATCGTATCACTGATATCCTTTCACCTTGTATTTTAATTCCACTCCTGAACCTTTCTTTTATTTCCATCATTGCTTCCTCGATGTACAGATTGAAGAGTAGGGGCGAAAGGCTACAGCCTTGTCTTACACCCTTCTTAATACGAGCACTTCGTTGTTGATCGTCCACTCTTATTATTCTCTCTTGGTTGTTGTACATATTGTATATCACCCGTCTCTCCCTATACCTTACCACTACTTTTTTCAGAATCTCGAACAACTTGCACCATTTTATATTGTCGAACGCTTTTTCCAGGTCAACAAATCCTATGAACGTGTCTTGATTTTTCTTTAGCCGTGTTAGTAACAACTAAATATTATGCTATTTAACGGGGGAAAATCTACATAGGATAACCACATTAAAACAAAAAATAATAAGAATTTAATAAAAGAAGTCTGGATACCATCATTTGACCATCTGGCGCACAGATATCTGTTCATCCGAAATCCACACACTACTGGCTTTTTACACTGTGCGGCATTGGTAAATCATAAATTTTGTAAGTTATAATTCTGGACTACATTATTACAACACTATACTAGACACCACTGCACTACACAACGGTAAACTACACTGCTCTACTTATTATAACCAAGCTCGATCTCTGATTTGTCTACATCGTTAGCCACAGGCGCGCTGAAGTGTAACTCAAGATTCACAGCGGCTGCACTGCTGTGCCACCCGAGGTGTAGAGATTGGAAGATGGCTGTCAGAGTCTC
The DNA here is from genome assembly GCF_021461385.2 of Schistocerca piceifrons. Taxonomy (NCBI): domain Eukaryota; kingdom Metazoa; phylum Arthropoda; class Insecta; order Orthoptera; family Acrididae; genus Schistocerca; species Schistocerca piceifrons. Next base: position 427,680,371 of record NC_060138.1, read on the forward strand.
AGTAAGTCGTTCCTGGTCCTCCCCCAGGCTCGTCTCCACATTGCTTCCATGAGGTGGTTGTAGATGGATATTCTGCCGTGGCGCGTCTCCTTGTCGTGATGTAATGCCTCATCTTGTTTGCCTCTCAGCCACGTAGGCTTGCAGTTCATAAGCTGATATCTTAGCTCTAAGCTAAGTTCCTCATTTCTTATTACATTATAGACTGCTGCATTTCCAAAAGTCCTAGTCCTGGTCTGTAACATCTTGCCTAACGGCATACTCACAAACGATGTGATCGGGGGTACAGGTTTCTCCACATTCTCAAATGTCTGTGGTGCGCTGTTTTAGTAAGCAGCTAGAATGCGCACTATGTCCCGACAGGTTGGTCCGAAGGAGGTATGTCGTTCTTGTTCTTTCTTTTATGTTATGTTTCTGCCATGCTCCAGATTTATTGATATTCTCTATCAACGCCTGCTTTTATTTACTTTTTCGATATGGCTCTTGTGCCCTGTATCTCCTTTACATTGTCATATTCGCGCTTCTTGAGCCGATATTGTTCACCACTCTTTTTCACCTCTCTTTCTTACTCCTAGGTCTAGGAGCCTAATATCACCAACAGAGCCTCAGGTGGTGTTGTCCTACACGTGCCTGTCATGTGAAGAAGTACACTCCTCTGAGCTCGAAACAGAGCCCGCACTCTCCTTACCTTTCTGGCTGTATGAACTCAAACGGTCGACCCATAATCCACAACACCGAGTAAGGTCGCGTTGTGGTACATTCTTGTTGCACTTTGTGGCAGCACAAAACTTCTTTGGCCAATTGTCGCTATTTCATTTAGAATTTTAATGCCTATGTGGCACACTATTTTTGTATGTCTTTTTTTTCTTTTCACACACTCGTCGTTTATTCCGACTGTAGGATTTCTCGTTCTTGATAAAGTTCCTTTAAGTAAGATACAGATTTTTGTGCACTGCTGTAGTCTGTTTATTTTCTACGCACTAGTTGCTGTGCCTTTAAAGAGCTGCCGTATTGTTTTCTACAACTACGTGGATACTCTGCTAATCACATTTAAGTGCCGGCCGAAGTGTCCGAGCGGTTCTAGGCGCTACAGTCTGGAACCGCGAGACCGCTACGGTCGCAGGTTCGAATCCTGCCTCGGGCATGGATGTGTGTGATGTCCTTAGGTTAGTTAGGTTTAAGTAGTTCTAAATTCTAGGGGACTGATGACCTCAGAAGTTAAGTCCCATAGTGTTCAGAGCCATTTGAACCATTTGAACATTTAAGTGTCTCGTAGAGGGCTCATCGACCGCCTTCACAGTTCATTATTATTCCTATGTCGTATATCGCGCGGAAAGAACGAATGCTTATGTCTTTCCGTACGAGCTCTGATTGCCCTTATTTTATCATGGTAATCGTTTTTCCCTATGTAGGTCGGCGTCAACAAAATATTTTCGCATTCGGAGAAGAAAGTTTGTGATTGGTATTTCGTCTTAAGATTCCTCGGCAACGAAAAACGTCTTCGTTTTAATCATGTCCATCAGAAATCCTGTATGATTTCAGTTACACTCTCTCCCGTATTTCACGATAATACAAAACCTGCTACCCTTCTTTGAACATTTTCGATGAACTTCATCAGTTCTATCTGGTAAGGATCCCACACCGCGCAGCAGTATTCCAAAAATCGACCGAAAAGTAGATCTGTTACATTTTCTCAGTGTCCTGCCAAAAAAACGCAGCCTTTGGTTACCTTACACATGACATTTTCTATGTGTTCCTTCCAATTTAAGTTGTTCGTAATTGTAATTCCTAGGTATTTAGTTGAATTTAGTCACCGAAGTTTAACGGATTCCTTTTAGCACTCACGTGGATAAACTCGCACTTTTCGTTATATACGGTCAACTGCCAATTTTCGTATCACACAGATATCTCTGCTATATCGTTTTGCAATTTGTTTTGATCTTCTGATGACTTTACTAGTCGATAAATGACAGCGTCATCTGCAAAGAACCAGAGACGGCTGCACAGATTGTCTCCGAAATCGGTTATATAGATAAGGAACAGCAAAGGGCCTGTAACACTACCTTGGGGAATGCCAGAAATTACCTCTGTTTTACTCGATGACTTTCAGTCACCTACTACGAACTGTGAGCTCTCTGACAGGAAATCACGAATCCAGTCACATAACTGAGACGATATTCCATAAACACGCAATTTCACTACAAGCCGCGTGTGTGGTACAGTGTCAAAAACCTTCCGGAAATCCAGAAATACGGAATCAATTTGAAATCTTTGAAATCCCTTGTCAATAGCATTCAACACTTCTTGCCAGTAAAGAGCTAGTTATGTTTCATAAGAACGATGTTTTCTAAATCCGTGTTGATTGTGTGTCAATAGACTGTTTTCTTCGAGATAATTCATGATGTTCGAACACAATATATGTTCCAACAACCTGCTGCATATCGACTTTAATGATATGGGTCTGTAATTTAGTGGATTACTCCTACTACTAAATTTCTTGAATATTGGTGTGACCTGTGCAACTTTCCAGTATTTGGGTTCGGATCTTTTGTCGAGCGAAAGATTCTATATGATTGTTAAGTATGGAGCTATTTCATCAGCATACTGTAAAAGGAACATAATTGGTATACAGTCTGGACCAGAGACTTGCTTTTATTAAGTGATTTAAGTTGCTTCACTACTCCGAGGATATCTACTTCTGCGTTACTCATGTTGGTAACTGTTCTTTATTCGAATTCTGAACTATTTGCCTTTTCTTCTTTTGTGAACACTTTTCGTTTGATTTAGTCCTTGTGTTGGCAGACACTATAATTAGCAGATCGTCTGTGTAGGTGATGCAGCCTATAGTGTTTTTTGTACTCTGAAGCTGGTTCAATAATTTCTCTATGCAAACATCCCAGAACTCTGGACCACAAACAGATCGCTGTGGGCACCCTGTGGTGATGCCTCTCACAATTTTCTTTCCAGGATAATCTAAGCGCTCCTGCTTGTCTGTGCGATAATCTCCTAGACTGTTATAGAGAAACCTTGGACAGTCCATCTGTTTCACTCTTTTGAACGGGTCAAGCTACCACAAATTATCAAAACCCCCAAAACCCCAACAATACCATTCATTACGCATATAACATACTTGCCATCTCAGGTGGGCACAGTATTTATATCGTGATTCATTGCATCCTCGGTGGGTTTCCCTTTCCTGAAACCATACTACAGGTGGTCACGCCTATTAACTGTCTGAGGTCCCTCAGGCTGCGGCACCCAAACTACTACTTAATATACTTAGGCTAGAGCATTAATAGGGATAATCGTCCTGTAAGATTTCGGTTCTCTTGTGTCTTAGTCTTCCCCTTTTTTTAGTATGACGATATTCAATATCCAGTGATTCTGGGCACCTGAGCCTGCAAAACATATTCGTTTAATAACACCGTCATAAATGGCACAATTTGGCCTTCTGACTGATGTAGTGTAACACTTCGGCCAGTATTCTGTCAGGTCCTGCTGCTTTCTTCATCTTTAATTTTCTGTTTCACTTGCTCCTGGACCAATGGAATCATAATATTGTCATTCACAGCTGCTCTAGTAAATCAGAGCGAAGATGTTGATGGAATTCAGTGCGTTCCATCGTTGTACCGTCCGGCAGCAAAGTTCTGAGTAGTTACTGCACAGTCTGTCGTCATCGTACCGTCGGATCTTCTCAGGGTTGATAATACAGCAGGTTATAGAATCTCGTTGGTTACAAGTATGTATAGAAAACCACAAACAACTGTTACCATTTGATCTTTAATGTACGCCTCCTATTTTTCTAGTTTTACTTGGTGTAGTAGTTCTTTATATTGTTGTTTGACTGTTCGATAGAAAATCAGCCTTCTTTGTCATTCTGTTTCCCCTAAAGATCTTAGGTAGTATCTCATTTCCTGCCTTGCTCTCATTCTTAAGAACTGTAGGGCAGGAATCAAGCGATTTTTAAACCCTATTGATTTCCCAACAAATGTCGTGACTGCCATGTCTTGCACCATCTGGTACTCTCCCCCCAGTTCGCCTGCTTTGCCGTTGTGTGGAGTGACGCATCACGGTACAGAATGTGGCGATCCGATGGCAGGGTGTGGGGTATGGCGAAAGGCCGGTGAACGTCATCTACCAGTGCGTGTAGGCCAACAGTAAAATTCGGAGGCGGTGGTGTTATGGTGTGGTCGTGTTTTCAATGGAGGGGGCTTGCCCCCATTGTTGTTTTGCGTGGCACTATCACAGCACGAGCCTCCATTGATGTTTTACGTACCTTCTTGCTCCTCACTGTTGAACAACAATTGGGGGATGGCGATTGCATCTTTCACACCATTGAGCACCTGTTCATAATGCACGGCCTGTGAGGGAGTGGTTACACGACAATAACATCCCCGTAATGGATTGGCCTGACCAGAGTCCTGACCTGAATCCGATAGGACAGCTTTGGGATGTTTTAGAACGCCGACTTCGTGCCAGACCTCACTGACCGACATCCATTCCTCTCCTCAGTGCAGCACTCCGTGAAGAATGTGCTGCCATTCCCCAAGAAACCTTCCGACACCTGATTGAATGTATGCCTGTGAGAGTGGAAGCTCTCATCAGGGCTAAGGGTGGGCCAACACCATATAGAATTCCAGCATTACCGATGGAGGGCACCACGGACTTGTAAGTTATTCTCAGCCAGGTGGCCGTATACTTGTAATCTCCTAATGTATGTATCCAGTGGATGATCGTCTAGTCTTTTAAACTTGAGCTATAGCTCCTCTACAAGCAACTGCTCTGCGCTAAAAGTTCAAAATTCCTCATTGATTTATGAAATTACCGTTATTTTATCTACTTTACTGAACGCATACATTTTAGGCTTTTCTAATCACCCTTTGCACTTTGGCAATCACTATTGCTACACTGTGTCATGGTCACTGATACTAACTTCGATGCTACTTGACCTCAAAGAGGTCAGATATATTGGTTGTCATTAGATCTAAAATATTTCCATCATGATGGAACTGTCTGTAGTTCTCTTCTTCCTATCATACTGTTAGTCTTTACTCCACGTTGTCTTCTGCGCTGACTTCTTGAGAAGTTTTCTGTCTTGAAAATCTAGATGATCCTTTCTTCTTTTTCCCAGCCTTCCCTTCTGCTGACTCTGCTTTTTCTTAGAATTTTAGGAATCAGATCCCTTCTCTACAATTTAGTGTTTTACTGCAGGGAAGTCAATGTGTTTTCTAGAAGGTTTAATGTTCCGCCGACCCCACACACTTACATATCATCTTCCGTCTCGGTACAATACTTCTCTTCTCCTCTTAATTTTTTTCAACTTCCAGCACAACGAAAGCTGCTTCTCCTTGTGCTAAACCACCGTTTTTTCTCCAATTAACAATACATTTGCACCCGCCCGTCTTTATGTGACCTGGTTCCCACTCCCGTGAACAAAAATTTGCCACAAACGTACTTTTCCTCTCACATCAAAGCGTATGTAGTCTACACATAAATTACACACAAATTTACGTCAAACAATATGACAAACTAATACGAAATACTAATTTCACTTACAATAAAACATCACACAAATAAATCTTTATTATAGAAATAGCCAAATGTTAAAATTGAGTTAGGTTCCCTTGTGGCAAAAAAATTGTAATTACAGTGTTCATTTTAAACCTTCTCTGAGGTCTGGTTAGTTTCATGCTATTTGCAAACTTTTCCTGTAGTGTAGCACTTCCAACGAAGAATTCATAACAAATACGCAGAAAACTGAGTAGAGCTTCCTTAATCTGACAATTTCCAGCAAACTCTGAAGGGATCATTAGCGAATATGTCCTTAGAAGATCATGAAATTAGCCTGTGTGAACCTGAACGCCGAACATCAGCTACCTGAAAGTGTCGGCAGATTATTATTCTGAGAACTGCTGTGAAGTTTGCTTGTATAGCCTGCTCATGGGATGAACTAAAGGCTTTGTTATCTTTTTAACCATCTTAACGAATCCTCATTGCAAGCAGCTTGTCGACTGAGTGACGAAAGGCATCCTATAGAATGGAAGCTGATGTAGTAACTTTTGTTGCAAGATAAGGAGCAAATGAGTAGTGAGAAACGCTTTCAAGCTAGGACTATAAAATGGTAGATTTTCTCGCAAAGCATGTTTCCCGAAACTTTCAACGAGATAAGTATGCTTCTTATGCGACAAAATGAAGACACAAGAAGTTTCGACTTTCCACCGCAGGCCCCATTAGATAGATTCACAAAGAGGGTCTCCACCTTATACTGATAGTGAACAGAGTGCAAGCCGTTAGATCAGAAACACGCGGTAGAAATCAAGTTATGTGTTTCTGTTCTTCTATTGAATTATCCTATACCTCATCTTGCTACATACTTAATCAATAGAAAATCCACAAGACTTCCAGATACTCTTCCCGAGAAATACGTTCAATGATGACTCTTCATGAATGTGGGCAAATTACTACTGGCGTACCGTAGGCTTCAGTTCTCGGACAACTCACACTCTTGCTCTCTCTCTCTCTCTCTCTCTCTCTCTCTCCCTCCCTTCCTCCATCAGCAATAGTGATCTTTGCTAATGATACAGAGATAATAATCAATTGCAACTGGGCAGCAATATCAGAACACTTAACCAATGAAATATTGAAAAGAATCATTCTTCGGTTGCCGCGCAGGGTAGCCACGTAATCAAGGCGCCTTGTCACGGTCCGCGCGGCTACCCACGTCGGAGGTTCGAGTCTTCCCTCGGGCATTGGTGCGTATGTCATCCTTAGTGGAAGTTAGAGCAAGATTAAGTAGTGTGCAAGCTTAGGGGCCGATGTCCTAAGCAGTTTGGTCCTATAAGGCCTTACAACAAATTTCAAATTTTCCAAATTCGTTGGTTCCCTGTAAATAGCCGATCACTTAACTTAAAAAAAAAGGAGATCGTTCAGTTCTGTACAAGGTAACATGTATCGTCATAGATAACAACGCAGGGAGGGAGGGGACGAAAATGAAATACATAAAACTGATTGTTCAAAATAAATGATGGAGTGTGTTCAACGGAATTTTAGTTAGGGAAAAAAAAACAGTATAGATCTTCTCAAGCGCATTAGTTGGTCAACATTTTCTCTGCTTGTAACTGCTGATTTTGGTGAAGAAATCGTCAGAAAGTTAGCTTACTTAGCACTCTTTCATTCGTTGAAGTCATACAGAAGAATTTTTGGGGACAGTTCCACACAAAGTTATCATTGCACAGATTTGCAGTATAAGAATGATATCTGGTAACCACCCTGCAATTCACGCAGGCAACTATTTAAAGAACTAAGAATACTAACAACAGTCCCACGCCACATAATCTATTTTATGAAATTTTTGGACACAATTCAAAGATAATAGTAGCACTCACAAATATGGCACTGGGAACATCTTGACCTTAATCTTAAACAATAGAAGCAAGGTATGCAGCGTAAAAATACTTGATCACCTCGCTGAATTAAAGATCTGGATCATAACAAAAGTTTCAAAAAAGAATTGAAATGATATTGATCTTTCACTTCCAGGAAATAAATTGTGTTGTTGCTGTGAAATCAATTAATTCTACATAATTACAGTATTATAGGAAAAGCTTCGAATATTAAAGAACACTTACTATTTACTTCATAAGCTGCATTTTAAAGTAAATTTACTATTGTTCGTTTACCTGTTCAAAATAGTTATGAACAAAGGATACAGAACAAATGGAAGACAAATCAGACCATAATTCAACGGACTAACGTCATATAACTTTGAAACTTCCTGATAGATTAAAACTGTGTGCTGGACTGAAACTCGAACTCGGGACCTTTGCCTTCCACAGACAAGTGCTCAACCGACTGAGCCACCCGAGCACGACTCGCGACCCCTCCTCACATCTTCAATTCTGCCAGTACCTCGTCTTCTGCCTCCCAAACTTCACAGAAGGTTTTCTTGCAAGGTCCCGAGTTCCAGTCTCGGTCTGGCATACAGTTTTAATCTGCCAGGAAGTTTCATATCAGCACACACTCCGCTGCTGAGAGATAATTTCATTCTGGATCTATAACTTTATTTAATGGAAACAATACATTGTTACATTTTCAAAGAGGACCTGAACTGTAATTTAAATATAAGGCCAAGGCAAATTTTTTGAGTGTGACCAAGCACACCAAACGTTTCTAGCCAGCACTTGTGACTCTGTCACTAAGTCGTAGGTCGCAGATGCGTTCAGTAAGTACTATATGAGGTAATCAAGAATATATTTTTCTCTAGACCCTAGAGAGAGAGGAATTCCCATCTCTCTTGACCGTCTGCTGTGCCCTTGTCACGAAGCACAACACTCCAAGCCCTTTCCCCAAGAAATACGCCTATATCCCAACGTCCCTGCTGCTAATGCCATTGTAAACGCCGTAAGGCTATTACGTGCCGCTCAACTGGCACTCTCCAGACCGGGAAGATTCCACTGAGATTCCATAGGGTATGTTGTGCTTTTCTAGCGCAAGAAAGGTCTTCCTACTGGATTATATACTTTTTGGATAAAGACCTGGAAATTGTCTGCATTTCTGCTTTTTAATGTATGTAGTTTTTTGGTAAAATATATATCTTTCATTGTGTCCGTGTGGCACATGAATTCATTAGGGATTCTTTATGATTTCCACTGTTTCTTCCGTACAGTGCTTGAGGTAGAGCGTAACATCTTTCATTATCATATGTGGCTAATACGCAACTGATTTGGTATGTCGTGATACTGAAAGGCAAATGTTTAGTTAGCCACTAGTGATAACGAAAGTACCTGGAAAACAAATTAAGTTACCTGGGCATGTAATGGTTGTGTTGTAGATGTTCCGTTTGTACTTCGCTACAAAATGCTGAAACACAGGAGTATGTTTTAGAAGCAATAATTTTTTACAAAAATTACCTCGCTGATACTTCATGATTCAGTCAACTATCCAGCTCATTAGCTTCTTCTCTTTATACGATCCTGTGACACACAGTTTCAGTTAATGTGATGCCTTCAGAGCAGTGTAGTTGAAATGACTACTTGACATGTACCCGCTGCACATGATAGATTCTACATACGTCGACTAATCACAATTATCAGTATAAAAGGTAATGAATGATTTTATTTGAAAACTAAACCGATGCATAAGATCAGGAATTTGGGTTACATTGTCTGATTCTCGCCTCATATATCAGCAACTGACTGACACTATTCTCATTTCTAATGTCAGTATGTCCTAACCGACATCAACATATATGTAAAGTAAAATTAAACGAATCTCACAAATATGGAACGCATAAATCTAGACACGAGCAACCCTGAACTGCATCACTTAAGTCTTATCACTTTTAAAGCGCGTAACAACTGCTTTGAAGTGTTGTAAAGTTCCGTCAGTTCTTCTTGGTTAAGACACTGTAATTACTGGAAGGAACAAAATGAAGCGAAAGAAAATAAAATTATTATTTAACAGAGGAACATTTCATCAACTAATAATCATAAACCCAGTGAAGACCTGTGTTAATGATAAGGGAAAAATTGAACTCTACTATGTTATCCACAGTTTCAAACACTGATTATGATTATCACCTTCTCAGTAGACAACTAAAACTGATTTTCACAGTGAAAGCCAGTCGAGTTGCTGCACTACATCGCGAAAAAAGAAGGTCCGACACAATATTAGGGAGTGTCCCATGACTTGTCACCTCAGTGTATCAGCAAAAGTACAATCAGTTGATTGCTGAAAAAGATGAAGGTGTTACACAGACCAGTGGCTGGCCTGAACTGCGGTGTTGTCTTCGGTATTTTATAGTTTATTGCTCACATGACATTAACTGTGTTAAACTGCTTAGTTAAACAACAGACGCGTAAACCCTTTGACAGTGCTAGTAGCGGCAGCAGGATATTTGCTCACCCCGTGCAACAGTATAGAACCAGCAGAGTTGTGTGTGCTGTTCACAACAGTGCGTCTGAGACTGATGGCACGGCACGAATGAGATGAAACTCTGTATTTTTCGAAGACGATTCTTGAATGAAATATTTCGTTGTCAACGTCAGCAGCCACATCATCCACTGTTGGTATTAGGCCTCTTCCAGATCTCTTCATACATTACGATCTTCATTTTATGGCATTTAAGTTTGTCCTTGATTACTGATGTCTTCAGTTCATCTTCTTCTTCCTAGGTCGTCCTGTACTAGTCTTACACAGAATCTCCTTCGTCTCTACCATTTCGTCTCGCTATGTGTTTGTTCCGTTTGCTTTGGAGCTTCGTAATAACCACTACCACGTTCTCAACTACAGCCATTCCACGTCTCCACGTTACACGTACATAATGCATTCTGCAAACGAATGCAGTAATATCCTGCTCATGGTGTACGCCAAATTGCTGTTGAACAGATGTGTTGGTATGAATTCCTTTGTACCACCGACAACGAATAGCACCAAATTTAGACAACTTTTAGGTATTATGATTCGTGGCAATTTAAAACTCAGGTCTTTTGGATGCAAACGTTTACGGGATTCGGAGGTGACCCTCGCTTGGAGAGAACCTAAGACTGTTTAATAGCCTTTGTTTTAGTGCACTGACGACACTAAGCCGTTTTAGGGAGTTTTTCACACACTTCCAGCCAAATTTCGGGCTGTTTTTCCATCCTCTCCTCAGAAGCACAACCACGCAAATAGTTAAAACACGAACACAAAGAGATTAAAGTTTATTAGATTCTAATAGAGATGGTGCAGAAATCTTTAAGCTCGTTATGTTAACAGAGAGTTGTAGAGGGAAGAAAGGATTAGCGGTCATAGAATTAAAATTAAAATAGTTACAAAATTGTAGATGAGCTTTTAACCGCCGTTAGTAGATAGTGCTACTTGCTGGGACGAGCGTTGAAGAATATGAATAACTTTCACATATTTCGATTGCAACTCTTCTTGAAGGAAGAGCGACAACGCCGTGCGGAATTAATAATTGCTGAAAAGTGTTCGCTAAACTGAGGAATATCTTGGGCGAAAAGATAGTTCTCCGTAGATGGACGGAAGACACGCAGATTTACAATTCATGATCACACTGACAACAGCAAATAAATAGCCTTCACTTTATTTTGTTTCGCGTGTTGTTGTAATACATTTAGCCTACTCGTGACATCATTCTATTTTATAGAAAATTTTACAGAACATTTATTCTTCATCAACGTATTGGATTGTCTTATTGAGGTGCACAAGGGTTTAAAACTAACGTTTGAAAGTGTTTTGGAAAATGTAAAAATAATTAAAATGTGTTAATAATAGTGTTGACACCATATCATAATTGTGAAAAACAATTGTTCTGTGGCTGCCAGAGTACAATACTTACAAGCAAGAGGTCTGCAAAATAACTGTAGATCACCAAGCCAGTCACTCTTGTTGAGGGCGTACGCGTCAAATGGTCCCGACTCACGCAGAAATTAAGTAGCCTCTGCGCTAAAAACTGCTCCATCGCCGGGTCAGTAATGAAAAGTCAATATATTCACATGAATTCCGACTGAATAGCCAGAAAGAGTAGATATCTCATAATAATGGACAGTGTAAAGGCTGTTAATGAAAGGGCGACAGCTGAGTGTGTTAGAACAAAAAGTCTGGTCAAAGAACTCGTGCAGAAGCTAAGTGCGCCAGCAGCTTGTTGACAAAGGGGAAACAGCGGATATTATTGCCAGTATCGACTCAGATGTTACGTGGAAAATGTTATGGAAATATTGCATCTCTCGCTTTCCAGCATGCTTGTCCTAACTTGTCGAGTTCCTTTTGTCGCTGCTGGCCCAGCTATGCCTCAAACTACAGAAGCGAAACACGCACTGCGACTGTAATTTGAAAGACATCACTCCGATAATTAAGAAAGAACATTACATCGTCAATTTGTGAGAAACACTCTATAAGCGAGAGATGTTAAAGTTCGGTAACATTTTCTTCACTAAATCTCTAACACCGGCTGTCGAGTATCACTAATTGAGGGAAGATAAACTAATTTTCTCTAGATTAAAATTTTTCTTGTGTTCCTGAAAAGCAATCCACTTCATTCAAGAAACTAAACAAGAATCGTTACACTAAACAAAGATTCCTCCACTATGTATGTGGCCACCCAGAATTCGTCACACCCTACATTTACATCTACACTCCGAAAACCATTTACTGTGTGTGTCGGAAGGTTCTTTGTGTACCAACGTCAATTTCCTGCTCCAGTCGCAAAAAAAACGGTTCAAATGGATCTGAGCACTATAGGACTTAACATCTGAGATCATCAGTCCCCTAGACCCCTAGACTTAGAACTACTTATACCTAACTAACCTAAGGGCATCACACACATCCATGCCCGAGGCAGGATTCGAACCTGCGACGGTAGTGGTGGCGCGGTTCCAGACTAAAGCGCCTAGAACCGCTCGGCCACACCGGCAGGCATGAGGCTCAAATCTCTCTGATTTTATTTTCACGGTCTATCCCCGAGATATGCGTGGGAGAAAGCAAAATATTTGTTGACACTTCTAGGAACGTACGCTCTCGGAACTTTTAACAGTAAACCACACCTTAATGCAGAAAACCTCTCTTGTAGCGTCTGTTGCTGGAGTTAGTTGATTATCTTAACAAATGAAATTGTAACGAAACGCTCTTTTATTCTTTGGATCCTCTGTGTTTCCTCTACGAATCCTATCTGGAATGGATACCCCAATGACAAGCACTATTCAGATATCATTGGAACGTGGTTTCTGTAAGCTATCTCCATTACTGACTGACCACATTTCCTGAGAATTCTTCCAACGAATCTGTATGGCATCTGCCCTTCCTGCGATAAGTTTTTCGTTGTAGTTCCACTTTAAATCGCTCCTTCGGCGTACTCCTAACTATTTTATGAAGGTAACTAATTTCAGTGACTGTTCTGCAATCGTGCGATCATACAACACTACGTCTTTTTATGTGTTTCCAGTACGTTACATTTGTTTATTTAAGAGTGAATCGCCACGTCCTGCAACAAGCGTCGATCCGCTGCAACTCTTCCTGCATTTCGCTATAGAGTTGTGACTTCTGTGTATTCAATAGCATCAGCCACAAAAAGCCACATGGAACTTCCGATGGTGCTTACTATGTCATTTATATATTGTGAAAAGTAATGGATCTATAACACTCCCTTAGCGCCGGGCGAAGCTACTTTCAGCGCTTATTAGAAAACCTTCAGTTTAATCACATAGTTGGTCTGATATTCAGTACGCTCGTACTTCGTTCTTTAGGTGGCACTGCGGAAGTGTTTCGAATACCTTTGGGTGCCTCCGTCTACTGCTTTCTGGATGTCGTACAAGAACAGAGCGAGATGGGTTTCTTTTCAGTCATTAGGAACACCTCGCTTCCTCCAGAGACCTATGGTAAGCTGCTGCTAAAAGAGGGACAAGGTCTGTCACATATTGTATATAAAATCGTAATAGTGTCATTACACCTGCAGTATGGTTTCCTATTTTGTGAAAATTTGTTTTTTTTCCATCCGATGGCCGTTTTGATATCAGTGATTTTGTCGTACATGCGACGATATCAAGAAGCTACTACAATGCGATCTTCTTCTTGAAACAGTTTAGGAAAAAAAGTTTAATATTTTGGGTTTTTCTATGCAATGCTCCATTTCATTACCATAATGACTAAAGATTATCTGGACAGACGTGGACAAATGACTTCGATCCGTCTTCTGATTTAACAGAAGACCACAACTGTTTAGGATTTTCTGTCAACACGGCTGACAAAGTTTTACTTTCACGCATGGCTCTACTGAAACTAATTTTGGCTTCGTTATGTTTGTGTTTGTCTGTGACGCTTTGCTACGTTTAAATTTACGGTGAAGCTGTCTTTGCTTTCATAGCAGATTTCTAACATGACCATGGAAACACGGTGCGTCTTTTCCATCCCTCACAACTTCGTTCGGTAGCCTTCTAAAGCATAGCATATAATGCTCTGTAACGTTGTCCATTGACGCTCAACATTGTCAACTGCTCAGGTAATCTGAACCATGTTTCTTGTCGCTCTTGCTGAGCAGAAATATCTTCCGACCTTCCTTTATATTCCTATAAAAGCAGTATTTAGTGATACTGTAACGGCCTTACACTGATTCCATGTTCTGGGCTAGCTGGTTCGAATAGTTGACAAAGGTTAATGAATGGCAGTGCCGATCTGGTGCTGCGAAGAAGGCTGGGCGGCGAATGATAGTGGAGAAGACTGATCATGCGACTGGAGCCTCGCTATCCGTCATTTCGCGTGCCGACGGACAAACCGACACCGGAGGTGTTACTGCTTTGCGGTAGCAACCATCAACATTCGGGCACGGCCAAATGTCAGGGTGTGTCGACGCTACGAGCATAATATCTGCGGATAAGGAACGATGAATCAACCACCGAAGCCTTGAAGGTGGCATAGTTTTTCCTTTTCTCGGAGAAGTACAGTTTCTCCAGCCAACAATTCTTAGCATTGCTCTCATGTGCTGTGGGGGGAATGGGGAAAAACGTTTAGTGTCGTTTAGTTTACTTTTACGTGATTCGCTGATTATATTCCCGACTTGATGTAATTAATAGCTGCCCTCTCTAAATGAAGGTAAATGTAGGACAATACCTACAACAACGAGAAAGAACCATACGAGACCTGATTGCAATGTTAGTGATGAACATTTTGAGCACTTCAAATTCTGAAGGTATTTAGATTAGATTAGATTAGATTAATACTAGTTCCATGGATCATGAATACGATATTTCGTAATGATGTGGAACGAGTCGAATTTTCCAATACATGACATAATTAGGTTAATTTAACAACATACTTAAGTTAATATAACAACTTTATTTTTTTGTGTTTCTTTATTTTCCTTTATTTTTTATTTTTATTTTTATTTTTATTTTTTTTATTTTTTAATAATTTTTTTTCTTAATTTATATCTAAAAATTCCTCTATGGAGTAGAAGGAGTTGTCATTCAGAAATTCTTTTAATTTCTTCTTAAATACTTGTTGGTTATCTGTCAGACTTTTGATACTATTTGGTAAGTAACCAAAGACTTTAGTGCCAGTATAATTCACCCCTTTCTGTGCCAAAGTTAGATTTAATCTTGAATGTGAAGATCGTCGTTTCTCCTAGTATTGTAGTTATGCACACTGCTATTACTTTTGAATTGGGTTTGGTTGTTAATAACAAATTTCATAAGAGAGTATATATACTGAGAAGCTACTGTGAATATCCCTAGATCCTTAAATAAATGTCTGCAGGATGATCTTGGGTGGACGCCAGCTATTATTCTGATTACACGCTTCTGTGCAATAAATACTTTATTCCTCAGTGATGAATTACCCCAAATATGATGCCATATGAAAGCAATGAGTGAAAATAGGCGTAGTAAGCTAATTTACCAAGACGTTTATCACCAAAATTTGCAATGACCCTTATTGCATAAGTAGCTGAACTCAAACGTTTCAGCAGATCATCAATGTGTTTCTTCCAATTTAATCTCTCATCAATGGACATAGCTAAAAATTTGGAATATTCTACCTTAGCTATATGCTTCTGATTAAGGTCTATATTTATTAATGGCGTCATACCATTCACGGAACTGTATGTACTGTTTCTTATCAAAATTCAGCGAGAGTCCATTTACAACGAACCACTTAGTAATTTTCTGAAAGACAGTATTGACAATTTCATCAGTTAATTCTTGTTTCTCAGGTGTGATTACTGTACTTGTATCATCAGCAAAGAGAACTAACTTTACCTCTTCATGAATATAGAATGGCAAGTCATTAATATATAATAAGAACAACAAAGGACCCAAGACTGACCCTTGTGGAACCCCATTCTTGATAGTTCCCCAGTTTGAGGAATGTGCTGATCTTTGCATGTTACGAGAACTACTTATTTCAACTTTCTGCACTCTTCCAGTTAGGTACGAATTAAACCATTTGTGCACTGTCCCACTCATGCCACAATACTTGAGCTTGTCTAGCAGAATTTCATGATTTACACAATCAAAAGCCTTTGAGAGATCACAAAAAATTCCAATGGGTGGTTTTCGGTTATTCAGATCATTCAAAATTTGACTGGTGAAAGCATATATGGCATTTTCTGTTGAAAAACCTTTCTGGAAACCAAACTGACATTTTGTTAGTACTTCATTTTTACAGATATGTGAAGCTACTCTTGAATACATTACTTTCTCAAAAATTTTGGATAAAGCTGTTAGAAGGGAGATTGGACGGTAATTGTTGACATCAGATCTATCCCCCTTTTTATGCAAAGGTATAACAATAGCATATTTCAGTCTATCAGGGAAAATGCCCTGTTCCAGAGAGCTATTACACAGGTGGCTGAGAATCTTACTTATCTGTTGAGAACAAGCTTTTAGTATTTTGCTGGAAATGCCATCAATTCCATGTGAGTTTTTGCTTTTAAGCAAGTTTATTATTTTCCTAATTTCAGCGGGAGAAGTGAGTGAGATTTCAATTGTATCAAATTGCATAGGTATGGCCTCTTCCATTAACAGCCTAGCATCTTCTAATGAACACCTGGATCCTACTATATCCACAACATTTAGAAAATGATTATTAAAAATATTTTCAACTTCTGACTTTTTGTTCGTAAAGCTTTCATTCAATTTGATGGTAATACTGTCTTCCTCTGCTCTTGGTTGACCTGTTTCTCTTTTAATAATATTCCAAATTGTTTTAATTTTTTATCAGAGTTGCTGATTTCAGACATGATACACATACTCCTGGATTTTTTAATAACTTTTCTTAATATAACACAGTAGTTTTTATAATTTTTGATAGTTTCTGGGTCACTACTCTTTCTTGCTGTCAGATACATTTCCCTTTTCCGGTTACAAGATATTTTTATACCCTTAGTAAGGGTAAGAAGAGATAAGAAATAGGACGATAATGTAAAATCAGTATTAAGGAATTCGAATGGAAAACTTAGATTTGTTGCAAGTGTTCTGGGAGAGTGTCGTGCATCTGTAAAGATGTCACAGACATGATGCTAGTGCGATCAATTCTACTGTTCCGTGTTTGTACTCCTTATGGAATTGGCATGGCGACATACATCGAACTAACGAAATCACTGATGCGCCGCTACTAATGTAACAGGGAGGAAAAGCGTAACAGAAATGCTCGAGGAACTGGAAGAAACGCAACGAACTTCTCGCGAAATCCTGTTGTGTGAATTTAGAGAACCTGTGTTGGAAGAATATGAGAACATAATGCCGCTACCATCTTCCATCTCGCCTGGGGATCATGATAATAACATAATGTTAAGATACACAGAGATGAATGTAGTCATTTTTCCCTTGTGCAACATGCGTACCAAATAGGAAAGAAAACCAATAATATAGGTATAACGTACGCTTCATACGCACTGTACAATAGCTTCCGGAGTGTATGAGGATGTAGTCGTGGACAACTCACTATAAAATGTAACATGCCGGAGGTTCAAAAATAACGTACATTTTCCCAGTGGAAACATGGCTATGTGTTAGAAATATACTATATCCCATCCAGCCAATCAGGCTACATAGGTATTCTGAAATTCATCTATGGAGTAGAAGGACTTCTCAGTCACAAAAGTGATTTCAATTTGTTTTCGAAAATTTAGTTATCTACCAGTACGTGTAATTCACAATGGGGACAGTAAAATATTTTTATGGCTGCATTAATCGCTCCTTTTATGCGAGAGTGTGGTTGAAGTTGTGGAGAGTGAAGATTATCTTTGCTTTGCTGTATTTATGAATGCTGCTAGTTTCGAATAATGCTTGATTCTTCAGAACACATTTCGTATGATAGGAAATGTACTGTGAGGTTATTGTTAGTACATGTAATTTTTTAGTTCCCTACGTGAAGGTCTAAATCACGTTTCTGAATAATTAATACTTTCTGTATATGTGTGGGATCGTGATGGTCCAGCGGGTAGGATAGTAGACTCCAAGCGTGGAGGCCTCGGGTATAATAACTGGTAGGAGCGGGTAATATTGCTCATTCCAGCACCTCCAGACACGTCCCAGCTTCAGTCAGCCTGTCATTGAGTCTTCCACATAGGCTAATAGCGGTCGAAACGATGGACTTGCCGCGGCGACCGGAAGGCTCTCGCTCTATCTGCAGTTATGCCACAACTCCAAACGATGGATATAGCGCCCCAGAATGAAAGTATGTGAAAAATAGAGTTTTGTAAACAGGCTATGACTGTTTCACTACATTTTCTATTAGCTCCGGATTAGTTGTACACAACTTGAAAGTACGAGTTCCTTTTTCATTCGGTTGTCTTGTAGTTCAACTTTAAATATATACACCAAGGCTTTCCAATGACATGTGTCTATAAATATGTTGTCAATAGCAGCGCAGCCTGTAGCCATCGCTCGCTTTGTACACTCGATGAGGGAGCGATAGTTACGTTATGTGGAATGGCAGCGAAGTATAAACCTAGAAAAGAAACATGGTATAAATTAAAAATAAATTCTCCATTTCGTATTACCACTACTGCTTACAAATTTAAAACTTTAGTAAGCTGTTTTATGAATAACTGAAACTCACTAACAGGAGTCTTGTGCATCCTAACTATTACTGTTAGCTACCGATGAATTTATACATTTATAGCATATGTTTCAAAATGCTGATCACTGCAGTAGCTACGATCCTCCAAGATACAAGAACGAACTCCCAACTTATCTTCACTTTTTAGACTGGTTCGTTCTCTGTAAACGTAGGCCTCTGCGGCCGTTGTCAAAATGGTTCAAATGGCTCTAAGCACTATGGGACTACACATCTGAGGTCATCAGTCCCCTAGACCTAGAATTACTTAAACTAATCTAAGGACATCACACACATCCGTGCCAGAGGCTGGATTCGAATCTGCGACCATAGCAGCAGCGCGGTTCCGGACTGAAGACCCTAGAACCGCTCGGCCACAGTGGCCGGCGTGGCCGCTGTAACAGTCAGTAAAATTCTTATGGTTTTGTATAGGCGAGACTGGGTGTCCAATAAGCACAAGGTTATCTGAACACGAGAGATATATCCGTCTCAAACAATACAACGAATCAGCGGCGGCAAAACACCAGGAACCGTATAGGTTGAAGACTGAATTTCGAGAGGCCCGCGTTCTGGCGAAACAGCCGTTTAGCTTCAGGGGGAAGATGAGAGAGCTATAAAAATAGCTAAGCGACCTGAGCAGTGCTCACCCCGAACTTTGCGTTTCCTTGAACTTGTCTGTCTATCTGTGTTTGGTTTCCTGCTGTTGTTGCGGTTATACCTCCTTCTACATAACAGCAGCGATGTGTATCGATAGTGCACCGTGTACCATTTTTGGTCATGTGCATATTATATTTTCCGGCTAGGGGTTCTGCGGGCAGTTGGTCGGTTGATCCGGACCATGGAGGGTATCTCCGTGTGGTGCAGTGGGCTGTGTCCGCTGGCGCTCCCTGCTCAGTGGTAGAGCGTGTCTGGAGCTGTGCGATCGCTACGAGCTTCGTGGCTCACCAACCCAGGACGTCAATGTTGAGTGGTGTGTTAAATACCCAAGCCATATTTGTTCATGCTGTCTCGTGCGTTTCGGTGATCCGCTGTTGGGGAGCTTTCCCTGTGAGCAACACCGAGTGTTTGTAGTGGTGAAATCGAGCCGCCGCACGGTGGAATTAACTATACTGGTTCACTACAATTCAAGTGCACCAGCGGAATTTCCTGCCTTGTGTTCTGGTGACCCACCCTGGCCACTGACGTAAATTCAGACAGTGTTCCTCTTTTGTGAAGTTAACTATATTACCTTATTTCAAATTCAAGTGTACCAGCGGAATTTTCTGTCTTGTGGCCGTTAGTGCTCCGGTTACCTGCCCCGGCCACTAACGTAATTTCGGGCAGCGTCCTTTCCTCACCTGTCGTCGCTGTCCAACATGGTGTGTAGTTTTGATAGCTTAATACATATTTCATTGTGGCTAATCATGTCTGTAACAGTTTGGTCTTTGAGCTTTTATGTACCGATTGGTGGCTAGCAAGTCGTTTGGACGGTCAGTCCATGACTCATGACTGTGTCTTGTTTGGGTTACCGAAGGATCAAGTGTAGTTGGGCCCACCATCTGTCGTTAATGTTTCGAGGCTAGCACCCCTCCCCCCCCCCCCCCCCCCCCTTTGGAGGCGTCTGAGTGCCGTTGTCTATACTGTCCTTTTCATGAGTGTTTAATGGTCTATCTATTATAGCCAATGCTTTAAAGGAAAAAAAATTATTGTGTTTTATGTAAATCAATTGTGGGCCTTCAGCCGCTTAACACCTTATCCTTAAATTTAGTTATGGTCATTGCGGTGCTTTTCCATTTAGTGAGCGTTCCGCCATTGAAAACTTAAAGGATACGGTATTTTTGAATTTTTGGAAATTCAACTGTGGGCCTTCAGCCTCTTAAAGCCTTATTCTTAAAATTTCCCCTTAAGCGAAAACATTGCGGCCTTCTGCTTTAAAATATTATGGTAATATATTTTAAAATTTTGAAATTTAGTTGTGGCCTTCAGCTGTTTGTATTGCACCTTGTACATGTTGGTTCTATCCACTTTTGCCTTGAGGGTTTCCTCCCAGCTGAGATATATATATTTTTTAATTATTTTATTTGCAATTTTAACTGCATGTCTTCATTCACTTGAAATTTATCTTGTTGCCTTTGAATATATCTTGTCTGGAGACCTTCAGCTGTGAAAGAGTTGGATTTTGAAACTCGTAATTTGGTTTAAAGGTGTTATTAAATTACAATAAATCACAATTTTGAAGTGAAACTGACCGACACCTTATTTGGCCCTTTCCACAATCCTA
Organism: Schistocerca piceifrons; assembly: GCF_021461385.2. NCBI lineage: Eukaryota > Metazoa > Arthropoda > Insecta > Orthoptera > Acrididae > Schistocerca > Schistocerca piceifrons. Next base: position 427,701,177 of record NC_060138.1, read on the forward strand.
ATCACCTGTTCCGCCCAGCAAGTTTAGCGGGCGTATCACGACCCGAAAACATGAATAGAGAACACGGGTACCGACTCCCAGCGTCTTGGCGGACAGCGGTGACAGCTTCATGGAAAGGCAGCTATCGCAAAGCAATAGGCACGCGGTAGGCCATAGCGGTGGAGGGTACACAAAGTGCTGAAGCGCCCTAGTCGACACTAGGCACTTAGTGAACAGCGCTACGCTGCAGTCGCCGCTCAACTTTCTATTTGACGATTTCCACCAATGGCAAGCAATAAACAAAACTCCAATGGAAAACACATATTTCCGCCAATGACAAGACACAATGCAAAGACCAAGAACACCTAATACTCTTCCTCCTCACCCTCATATCCAATGACAGCACTCCTCCATAGGACATACGTAATTAAACTAACGCTCGTTCAGCAGTTAGCAATACACTCTGATGAAGTCGTCTTGCAATAGACGCCGAAACGTCGTAATTTTGTAGTTGACAGTGGGGTCACAAACGCGGAAGTATTTTATTGACTGGTTCGTTGTCCTTCAGTAACTATAAACTCTTACATTCCTTTAACGAAACGAAACAAAATAATACAATTGTGCCTATAGCTACAAAGCAGGTCGCAGCCAGCCAGAAATATTGCAACATACCGCCCGTTGGTCGGACTCATCGCATTGCTACAATCAGTCGCTAGTGTGTTACGCGTTATACGCCTCCACAATGGATGAAAGTTGTCAGAGATTTAGTTGCAGTATTGCCCTTGGCACACTGATCGAGAAAAACCGTTATTAAGGTTTCACGTCCTGTCGGCAAAGAGGTCAGCAGAGACAGAAAATACATTAAGGTGACAAAAGTCATGGGAAAACTCCTAATATCGTGTCGGACCACCTTTTGTTCGGCGTAGTGCAGCAACTCGACAATGCATAGACTCAGCAGGTCGTTGGAAGTTACCTTAAAAAGCACCGAGCCATGCTGCCTCTTTAGCCGTCCATCACTGCGAAAGTGTTGGCAGTGAAGAATTTTGTGCACGAACTGACTTCTCACTTATGTCCGATGGGATTTACGTCGAGCATGTGTGTGGCAAAATAATTTGTTCCAATTGTCTAGAATGGGCTGAGATGGTGCACTGTCACCTGTAAAAATTCCATCATTGTCTGTGAACATGACGTACATGAATTGTCATCTGTAAAAATTCTATCGTTGTCTATGAAGTACATGAATGGCTGCAAATGGTCTCTGAGTAGCCGAACATAAGCATTTCCTGTCAGTGATCGATTCTGTTGGACACGAGGGCGTAGTCCAGTCCGTGTAAACATAGCCTACACGACTCAGGAGCCACCATCAGCTTGAACAGTGCCCTACTGACAGCATGAGTTCATCGCTTACAGAGGTCTGCGACACATTCGAATCCTACCATTAGCTTTTACCAACTCGGATAGCGACCGAGGCTACGGTTTCCCAGTCGTCTAGGGTCCAAACGATATGGTCATCAGCCCAGGAGATGTCGTGCTGTTAGCAAAGGCAAAATTTGGCGTTAGTGGCTACGACAGCAGACGAGCGAGGCATCGCGCCACTACTATCGGTCATTAAGTGAAGGCAGTCGGCCACTGCGATGTCCGATGTAAGACGTAATGCCCGAAATTTGGTTGCCTAGGCAGCTCTTGACACAGTGGATCTCGGGATACTGAATTCCCCAACGAGTTCCGAAATGGAACGCATATTAATTCCCGCCGCGCGGCCATCATCAAGTTGAAAATCTTTTCACATGAACCACTCGAGTACAACTGATAGCCCCGGCAACGCTCTGACCTTTTATACCATGTGTACGCAATACTGCTGCCGTCTGTGTTTGCGCATATCGCTATCCCATGACTTTGTCACCTCAGTTTAAGTTCTGATTGCATAAGGAGAGGGAGATAAATGGTAATCTCATTCAAAGCTACCATCTCATCTTTCGCCTTAATCGATTTGAGCAACATTTTCTAAGAACCTAAATCTGGTTGACTTGATTAAGACTTGAGACACATTTCCCTCTGAATACGCGAACTGTATCTTAATAACTACCATACCTGATATAGCTTCGTAACAATACCCACCAATTGCCCACATAACATAGAACGCCACACACTACTACTACAGAGAAAGCTTCTGCAAAACCTACTACTGCCACGGAATATCTGTCACCCATCTCTGAGATCGAAACGGCATCTTTCTTGGAAACCATCCGGAAACGACTTACGTGAACTACTGAAATTATACGAGTACTATCCAAGAACGGGACCGTAGGACCGCACCTAACAGCATCTTCAGGCCTCATTTCCAAAAGAGTATCTATAGCGTGATTTTGATCCTTCTAACAAAGTACAACATGCCAACGCCCTTACCGAAGTGTTAACACCGGTTCTCGTCAGCTTACCGAAGTTAATCGCTGTCGGGCAGCACTTGGATGGGTGACCATCATGTCTGCCGAGTGCTGCTCCAAAGCGGGGTGCACTCAGCCCCTGCGAACCAAACTGAGGAGCTACTTGATTGAGAAGAAGCGGCTCCGGTCTCGGAAATTGACATACGGCCGTGAGAGCGGTGTGCTGACCATGTGCCCCTCTATATCCGCATTCAGCGACACCTATGTGCTGAGGATGACACGGCGACCGGTCGGTACCATTGCGCCTTCATGGCCTGTTCGGAAGGAGTCTAGGCTTTTTTCTAGCAAAGTAGTATACGATATACTCACAATGCTGTTGGACCTTTTTCATGCAGGATATGTATTAGCAAAGAAATGTTCAAACAACTTACGGGAATGCAGTCGAGTGACGCCTTCGACAACCACCGATAGCTCATCAGATGAACAAAACGTCATTTTGAAGAAACAAATACAACGAGCGAGTGCAGTGCCAAACGTTTTATGGAAGATTTCGAGGAAGGTGCCCTGGAGTCGGCGGCACTGGGACCTGTATGCTACTTTTAGATTTCGGACGATATTTTTGTTGTTTGACCCCATGGCAGAGAGAATTTATAAAGATTCCTTAAGTATCCGAATTCAAACCAGTATTCCGTTCAATGTGAAGGTGGAAAAGGAAATCTGCCATGGCTTCTCTTGATATTTGGTCACGAGAGTAATTGTAAGTTGGGACATGCCTTTTATAGGATGCCAATTTACGTTAACCCAAATCAGAAAAATATAGAAATTTTGTAACTTTGATGAACTTTGTATGATACAAACATTTATGTTATATTTTAGGGAACGAACAAATCATTATTAGGTTAAAGGAATGTTTAATGTCGACTAGAACTTTTAAAAAAATTATCATCGAGAAAGGTTATCAGTATTAAGGTGTAATCTGTGTCATATCTGTAATGTATATGTGAATGCCCATAATCATTACATACAGTAATTTTGCATTTTGACATGCATATTTGTCGTGATATTCATGACAGTGGGAAGTGTATATGCGAAACGACTGCAACACTTACGGACAATATTTTGTAATATTTAAAACGTAAGATATAATTCCACAGGCTGTGCTACAGGATAATTTATTGCTTTATGATATCACGATTTTAAACATATTTTTCCTATCAATTTATGTTCATCTTCTTGCAGATCCGAAGATGACAGCACAGCTCTGTCGAAACCGGACGTCGAATAAAATGCTTTTTCAGCTATCTTGGCTTTAGAAGTTTTCTTCCGTTACCAAACACTGCAGATCGCACTCACATTGACAGTGTCACGAGTATGTAAGTACAAGGCATTTTTACCTTACGCACGTAACGTTTCCAGAACTAGTCGTATTCATAGAAAAGCGGTGTGAAGTATATTTTTCGCTCGCCATCTAACATTTTGGAATTTTTTCCACGAATACGACCAGTTCTTCCGGAAACGCTACGAACGTAAGGTAAAAATGCCTTGTATTTACATACTCGTGACACTGTTAGTGTTGGGGTGGTCTGTAGTGTATGGTAACGGAAGGAGGGGACTGCCGTATCTCATGCCGTTGTGGTATGTCACACACTGTTCAGATCTTCAGCGCCATGGAGGACCAGAGTATAGAGCATAAGTGTCAGAGACTGTTACAACAGTCGACAAAATATGCTACTGGAGAGCATTGCCGGCCGGTGTGGCCGTACGGTTCTAGGCGCTTCAGTCTGGAACCGCGTGACCGCTACCGTCGCAGGTTCGAATCCTGCCTCGGGCATGGATGTGTGTGATGTCCTTAGGTTAGTTAGGTTTAAGTAGTTCTAAGTCCTAGGGGACTGATGACCACAGATGTTAAGTTCCATAGTGCTCGGAGCCATTTGAACCGTTTTTTTTTTTTTTTTTGAGAGCATTGCCTTTGTGCCGGTCATAACATGGAATATAACAACCCAGAGATTCTGGTGTGCACTTCCACCTATCGGGACAGTGCTATTAAGGAAGTAGTTAGAATTAAATTAGTAAACGACCTCAGAAATTTTATTGGAATTATGATCTCTACCCGCTCAAAATAAAGAGGAACAGAGTTAATGCTGCTTGTTCACCCACTCGTAATTAATATTCACTATCGATAATTTCTGACGTTGCTCATCTTTGGTGGTACGGCGCCCCTTGTTATTCTCAGCGAATTCTGCATATGTCGTCTTATGGGTCCTGGTCGGCGTACTCCCTCCTACCGAGAGTTTAAATCTCCATGCACGGTGCTGTCTCGCTGCATTTGTACTTTGAAAGTGACGTGTTGCTCACCCCTCGAAACAACGGTAGTTGTCGAAGAAGTAAGTCACCTTGTTTAAGTATTTCATGAGTCGGAAGGAACTCAATTTCAGGACAGGGTAATCACGTTTCACTAATAATGTAAGTAACTTTACGGTATGATGCTCCCAGAATCCACAGGCGCCAACGAGAGTTGAAGCACACTGGGAAACTACACAGTAGACAAATGGCACTCACTTCAGCCTAACTCTGTAATTCTTTAAGGATAAATTCATAAAACCATTTTATCTCAGATGTATATTACAACTGATATATTTCTTTTACCAGAATACGTGTTCCCTTTCCATAAGGAATTTCATGTTATCGAGACATGGCTAAGAAGTTAAATCAATCAAACCAACGCAGTTAATTAAGAAAAGTGTTTTTCAGTAAGGAAGCAACTTTTAGCAGTAGTTAAGACGCTGATTTCTTAAAGAGGCAGACCTCTCTTTCCAGGCTTTTCTAAAAACAATTGGTGCTACATCTCTTTGTGACCCCAGAAATCGATGTGACAGACTCCGATGCTCTTTCACGCGTTTTCACTTCCAGGTTCTGGTGACTTTTTACAATAAATATCCATTGGATGGAGTATTTGTCTTGAACCCTCGAGTTTTTCCTTACAGCACTGAAAATTGGGTTAACCAAATTACTCGTAACTTTGTTAACTGTCGAGGCTTAGTTCTTCAGAAAAGCTTTACACTGTGCTGCGCTAAACTACCCTCCCCTTCTCTCCCGTATGTCCAACTGGAGCACTCTGTTGTTTTTTCGTTCTACATACTAGAATAATGATCAGCTGACACAGGCTCCCAAAAATCCTTGGTCCTATTTATAAACGGACATACCAATATGTATCTTAAACCACATGGTACGTCCACCTATGATTCGTAATTGGCCTTAAGAATTCGTATCGCAATCCAATATGTGTGATGAAACATATTAAAACAGGTATTACATTTAGTTGCATGACGTGACATAAATTTTCAGTCAACATTTTATCTTTTCTCTTTCAGAGAAGTTTTTGTAGAGACCTGAGACCTTTTCGTATCGTTTTAAACACTATTGTCTGTACCGCGAAAAGTTTATTACGTCAGTAGTACTTGATACAGTAATAAAAATCTTAATTTCTTTTATTAACGTAGCCTTCTTAGTCGCGAATGATTTGATTAGGGTTGGCAGGACAGAGTTAAATCAAAGTCAAGCATATTTATCTCTCCGTTGCTCCGTTTTTCTCATTCGGCCTTTCTGCATAACATAACGTTGCACTACGGTGAAATTAATTTACTAATATTCAGATTAGGAACTCATTGATAATTTCTGCTGCACTCCTTGTAATACTTCTATTTTGTGCCGAATTATTTGTATCAAGAAATGTTCAATATCTATTTTGACCCGTTCCTGTAATGGAAAGTATAGAGAGCTTGCTTTCCGTGAAGGGAGATTAGACGCGATTTCGCCGCCGAATTACTGACTTCGAGCCGGATATTCTGAGATGTTCGGGGTGCTCCTTTCTGGTGGCATCTTACACAAAAATAAGGTTCAAATGTCTCTGAGCACTATGGGACTTAACATCTATGGTCATCAGTCCCCTAGAACTTAGAACTACTTAAACCTAACTAACCTAAGGACATCACACAACACCCAGTCATCACGAGGCAGAGAAAATCCCTGACCCCGCCGGGAATCGAACCCGGGCGCATCTTACACAAATTTATACAAATGCTGGGTTTGTTGTCTATGTAAGATTCAGAAACGCAGCACGCGAGTAACTAAAACTTTAATATACACAAAACTGACTCTAACTGACTGTTAAACCGATTGCGTGCACACTGTTTTAGATGTTGACGCTGTACTGTGAGGAAGTACATGAAGCTCTATTCACAGGAAAAGGCATATACGCCTGAATGACACCACGAGAAAATTCTACTGTTTCTACTTGTTATTCAGTGTTACAAAATGTTACCGTACATAAAATATTAAAGACATTTGCAACTAATCGGAACATCGTCGTTGTCTACGTCAGTGCTTTTGTGTTATCTGCCTACTGAAAAGTTTGGAAGAGAACGTTGTTACCAGCATCCAAAGCAGTTAAGGTATGTTCTGAAGGAATACAAAGGTCGAGGTTCACTGTAATGTTGTGTTGGTGTTGTCATGAATGGCTATTGAGGGAATGGATAAACCTTGGTACTGGCATGTTTCCTCTTCCCTACTAGCAGTACTACACGATGAGACAGATGGATCTGCATCAACAGTGTGACATGCCCTGGCTCAATGAGTCAGCTGACAGGCTGTAACAGATACCGATATTTTATAAAATGCCTTTTAACCATCAGCTGATTTATTTATTCCGTTTGTCATCCACCAATCTGTTGTACCCTACATCCTGGATGATAATTAATAACCGAAACCGGTAGATGATTAATGGGACAAACAAAAAGCTGATTTTTAAAATGCGTTTTACAAAATACAGGGTGGTTCAAAAAGAATACCACAACTTTAAAAATGTGTATTTAATGAAAGAAACATAATATAACCTTCTGTTATACATCATTACAAAGAGTATTTAAAAAGGTTTTTTTTCACTCAAAAACAAGTTCAGAGATGTTCAATATGGCCCCCTCCAGACACTCGAGCAATATCAACCCGATACTCCAACTCATTCCACACTCTCTGTAGCATATCTGGCGTAACAGTTTGAATAGCTGCTGTTATTTCTCGTTTCAAATCATCAATGGTGGCTGGGAGAGGTGGCCGAAACACCATATCCTTAACATACCCCCATAAGAAAAAATCGCAGGGGTAAGAAAGATCAGGGCTTCTTGGAGGCCAGTGATGAAGTGCTCTGCCACGGGCTGCCTGGCGGCCGATCCATCTCCTCGGGTAGTTGACGTTCAGGTAGTTACGGACAGATAAGTGGCAATGTGGTGGCGCTCCATCCTGCAGAAATATGAATTGTTGTGCTTCTTGTTCGAGCTGAGGGAACAGCCAATTCTCTAACATCTCCAGATACTGTAGTCCAGTTACAGTAGCACCTTCGAAGAAAAAGGGACCAAAAACTTTATTGGCTGAAATGGCACAGAAAACGTTCACCTTAGGCGAGTCACGTTCATACTGAGTTGTTTCCCGCGGATTCTCAGTGCTCCATATACAGACATTGTGACGGTTGACTTTCCCGTTAGTGTGGAAAGTTGCTTCATCACTAAACACAATCTTTGAAACGAAAGATTCATCTGTTTCCATTTGAGCAAGGATAAAATCACAGAAATCGATTCTTTTAATCTTATCAGCTGCAGACAGTGCTTGAACCAATTTCAGACGATAAGGTTTCATAACTAACCTATTTCGTAGGACTCTCCATACAGTTGATTGTGGAATTTGCAGCTCTCTGCTAGCTCTGCGAGTCGATTTTCCTGGGCTGCGAACAAATGCTTGCTGGATGCGTGCTACATTTTCACCACTCGTTCTCGGCTGTCCAGAACTTTTCCCTTTGCACAAACACCCATTCTCTGTAAACTGTTTATACCAGCGTTTAATACACCACCTATCAGGAGGTTTAACACCATACTTCGTTCGATATGCACGCTGAACAACTGTCGTCGATTCACTTCTGCCATACTCAATAACACAAAAAGCTTTCTGTTGAGCGGTCGCCATCTTAGCATCAACTGACGCTGACGCCTAGTCAACAGCGCCTCAAGCGAACAAATGTACAACTAAATGAAACTTAATAGCTCCCTTAATTCGCCGACAGATAGTGCTTAGCTCTGCCTTTTGTCGTTGCAGAGTTTTAAATTCCTAAAGTTGTGGTATTCTTTTTGAATCACCCTGTACTTTACGCTTGTTGAACCTCGCCTTATGGAGAGATTGCGACACAGATATATTTAGAGGTATTACAAAAGGTTTATTGACGAACACGTCTGGGAACGTCATCACACGACACCACGAAGCGTCGAAGGCAAAGGAGCCAATGTCTTTTGCAAGACCACTCTGTCGCCAACAGATTTGAGTTTCCTAGCTCCGAAGTACTGTTGGGACAGGCTGGGACTCCTTCGACACAATCTAACGCAGTGAATGGTGTCATATCCACTGCGAGTCGTTCATATCGCGGCCCATCAACGTTCAAACATACGTTTGCTGCCGAAGACGCGACGTAGTAGCAGACGTTGACCACTGTAATTTCAGCGCCCTATGACTCTTCCGGCAGTAGTCTCCAATCCTCATTTTGTTCCTCATCCTCTGGAAGTTTTGTGCTATACTCCTTAAGAGGTGCTCGCCAGCTTTTATATGATGAGAACTGAGGATTGGTTAGAGGTGGTGAAATTATTGGGGTGACTGTTGGAGGCAAGGAGTACTGGGTTCGATAAATTTGAAGGAGTTGGGGAGTGACAGGGAAAGGGAGAAAGAGGAGGTGTGGTGTGGGAAGAAGAGAAGGATGGAGCTCTTTGGAGGAGGGGAGGGGGTTTTAATGTAGGATGGATTCAGCTTGGTAGTATGGGTTCATGTTGGATCAGAGTTCGTTGCCCAGGAGAGGGAGACCGTTGAACTTTCTTTGTGATGGAACGTGGAGGGTGTGCAAGTGGAGTGTTGCTGGGATGTGTAGGCAGAGGTGCAGCGACACACTAGGACTGGAAATGAGAGGGGCAGAGTAGGATTGTTGGACTCGAGTTTGCGGATGGTGTGCGTTATTCTGAGGTATTCGATGTGAGTAAGGTGAGGTGGGAATTTAATGAGTTGGTAAAGAATCCTTGTGGGGGTCGGTAAGCGGATGCGGAAAGCGCGGCGGAGAGCAGCCGGCTATGTGTGGAGTGACTGGTTATCTACACGGTGGCAGCTTACTCGACCGCTACCCAGGCGTCACGTGACCAGCGCAAGAGAATTGCACTCCAATGGTGGCACATCCTGGGGTGACGTTGACACCTCGATGTTGTGCGGAACTTTCTGTAAGCCTGCCGGTAAATATATTTATATTCACCGACAGTAGACGCGCATATTTCGGCGGATTCAGTGTTTATTACAGGCTGTCAAGTTTGCGGCGTGAAGGCGGCCGGCAGTCTGAATGTATTGAGGTACCCCATACAGATTTTGACGGGTTTTAAATTTTTGGAAGTAATTCACAAGGGCGTGATACGGAGAAACTGGTTTCGTTTGCAGCAGTTTTGTGCAAGCAAGGAGAAACGAGCGCGAGGTACAATCAAACAAATGATTTACGTCGCATGGAGAATTAATCGCAAAACAGTGTTCATTCGTTATCTGAGGGCAGCGCCCGCAATTAAAGCGGCGTCGAAACACGGGGCGGTGTCCGCTGTGTGACAAACCGAGACGACGTATCGGCTGGCCGCTGATTAATCTCCCCAGGACGGAGCGGGCGGGCGCCGCGCCGCGCCGCTCAATTACCAGGGAGGGTCGCCGCGCCGGGCCATACGTCAAACGGCCGCCTGCCGAGGGCCGAGGGGGCGCCGGGGCGCCTGCTAAACGGACGCTCAGCGGGGTCCGAGCACGCCGCTGCCCTCTGCTGCAGTGTCCCTCAGCGTCGGATTTTACACAGCTGCACGAAATGTAGTATAAACATGCACCACACGGGACGCAACAGACGCATGTATAGGTCAACAATGAACATTCCACTCTGCAGCGGAGAGTGTGCCGATGCGAAACTTACTTGCACATTACACGGTCCGGCCAAGTTGATGTGACCACCGTCTATGTTCGATCTCAATATGCAATAACACTCACAGACGGGGCAGGTGGCAGCAGTAGCAGCGGAGATTATACACGGTGGACCATTGATAGTGACCGGGCCAAATACCTCACGAAATAAGCGTCAAACGGAAAAACTATAAAGAACGAAACTCGTCTAGCTTGAAGGGGAAAACCAGATGGCGCTATGGTCGGCCCGCTAGATGGCGCTGCCATAGGTCAAACGGATACCAACTGCGTTTTTTTAATAAGAACCCCCATTTTTTATTACATATTCGTGTAGTACGTAAAGAAATATGAATGTTTTAGTTGTACCACTTTTTTCACTTTGTGATAGATGGCGCTGTGATAGTCACAAACGTATAAGTACGTGGTATCACGTAACATTCCGCCAGTGCGGACGGTATTTGCTGACTATTACAGCGCCATCTATCACAAAGCGAAAAAAGTGGTCCAACTAAAACATTCATATTTCTTTACGTACTACACGAATATGTAATAAAAATGGGGGTTCCTATTTAAAAAAAACGCAGTTGATATCCGATTGACCTATAGCAGCGCCATATAGAGGAACAACCATAGCGCCATCTGGTTTCTCCCTTCAAGCTAGACGAGTTTCGTTCTTTGTAGTTTTTTCGTTTGATGCTTATTTCGTGAGGTATTTGGCCTGGTCACGATCAATGGACCACCCTCTATAAAGCGTGTCGGTGGGATGCGGGAAACCGTGCAGTCGTTGTCGTAATGTGGAACCGGAGCGATTTATCTGATGTCCAAAAGTCCATGATCAATGGTGGAAGCATTTCCGAAACTGCTAAGTTCCTAAACTCTTCGCGTGCTGCCGAGGCTGATGGAATACCGTGCGTGGCAAAATGGCACTATCCAGAACCGGCACTTGGGGAACTGTGGGGCACCACGGGACATAGATGACGGTTGCGGGGCTGTCGACGGGAGCAACTGACTGCCCAGATGAACCAAGGGGCTACCAATATTGTCTCCTCAACGACTATTCAGCGCACTGGCCTCCGCAGTACGCGTCTGCTGACCGCTCTCCATCGGCGACGAATGCTGGAATTAGCGCCCCAGCATCGTAACTGGGCGTCCACTAAGTGGCGACAGATAACTTTTGCAGATGAATCAGGTCGTATGCTACATCGGACTGATGGCCGTTGCCGTGTATAGCGGGAAACGTCTGAAAGCAAACACCGTGCAACAATCTTCGGGGCTGCCCGAGTGGCCGAGCGGTTCTAGGCGCTTCAGTCTGGAATCGCGCAACCGCTAAGGTCGCAGGTTCGAATCCTGCCTCGGGTATGGATGTGTGTGCTGTCCTTGGGTTAGTTAAGTTTAAGTAGTTATAAGTTCTAGGGGACCGATGACCTCAGATGTTAAGTCCCATAGTGCTCAGAGCCTTCTGAACAATCTTCGGAAGGGTCCAGGCCGGACGGCATTCTTTTTGTGACCTTGCCATTCTGGAAGGCACACTGGATCATCACAAGTATGCAACTGTCCTTTGGGCCACGCAGTTTGATGTTCCTCGCCACGATGTTATCTACCAGCAGAGCAATGCAACGTGTCACACAGCTCACAATGTTCGTGGGTGGTTCTGAGAACACCAGGATGAGTTTACTGTACTCCCCTGACCGTCAAACTCACCCCCTCCCTCCTCCTCCACGAATTAAAGCCAATCGAAGACCTGTGAGACCATCTCGATCGCATTGCTCCCTGCAGATTGTTCGCGGCATGGATCCTCAGCCGAGAAATCTGGCGCAGTTGGCCACGGCACTGGACTCGTGGTTTCACAGCCTTGTCGGTTCATTCCAGAATGTCACTGACTCTTCCTGAACGTCTTGCAGTGATCCACGCTGCAAAATGTGATTTATTCTGGTTTTCACAGCTGGTCACATTAATGTTACTGGACACTGTATAACTTCATGCCGTGTCTTTGCATCTCTACCATCACGACTAGCGACCTGGCCCTCACATAGCCTCTCTCCATCTTCCCAAATACCACAAACGTTCTGCATGCCTTGTGGGCCTAGAACTCCTGGAAGAAAATACAGGGTGTAAATTTTAAGTTGACAAACGAGAATAACTCGAAAAATAAGCTTCACACGAAAAATGTGTAGAATCCTAAGCAGATTATTTTCGAGGGGGACATCTGTTGGTGCTAAAATTAGCCCGCCACCCCATCCCTTTGAGGGCGGGGCGGAAGGCAACTTTAAAATTTCACAATGAACACATAGTGTGTTGTGGGGCGATGACTCTGTTGTATAAATATTCCAAAAGCCAAGCTCGCTTAAATACTGTTTACTGGATAACCGGTTTCAACATACTAAAGGTTTTACAAATGTTGACCCAATCCAAATCTGTGGAAAAAATTAATATTTGGGTCAACATTTGTAAAACTCTAATTCCTCTCTCTCAAACCCCACCCTATGGGGAGAGAAGGAGAGTTTAATTCTAGCAAATCAAATTTTACGAAATAAATAAGTATATTTTTATTTATTTATAACCATTTTCCACGCAAAAATGAGGACATGGATTTTCTTGAATTACAGAGCCGACTACCAAGAACCAAAACAAATGTTTAAGACAAAATGTACGTAGTTTCTATGTAGAACCTGATTCTGCATTTTTATTTCAGAATCAGATTCTACTTAAAATTCAGTCCAGAAGCGTTGTCAAGTGACCAGCGTTAATAACGACTTGAAGTGTGCCCAAAACTGATTAATTGGACTAAAAATGACCCAGATTCGTTAATTAGGGTGATTACAGGTGACGAATAGTGGTTATATGGTTATGATTCTGAAACCAAAGTGCAGTCTTCGCAGTGGAAGACTCCAGGTTCACCACGTTCGAAAAAAGCACGGCAGAGTCGGTTAAAGGTGAAGATAATGTTGATGATTTTTTTCGGTTCTATCAGTATTGTGCATTATGAATTTATCCCTGGAGGACAGACAATTAACCAGGAATACTACAAATGTGCCCTTGAGCATCTGCGCGAAAAGGTGCGGAAGAAAAGGCCCGCATTGTGGAAAGACAGGAGTTGGGAGCAACACGATGACAAAGATTCGGCTCATCGTGTCTTCTCCATCGTTGAATTTTTTACCAAATTCAATATTCCTGTGCTTCCACAACCGCCACATTCCCCTGATTTGGCCCCTGTGCACTTCTACCTGTTTCCTAAACTAAAATTTTCACTGAAAGGGAAGCGATTTGACTCGATTGAAAACATCCTGGCAAATACGGAGAGCGTCCTTAACACACTTCAGGAAAAAAATTTCACGGAAGGTTTCCAAAAGTGGAAACACCATTGGAGTCGTTTTGTTCAGTCAGAAGGGGACTATTTGAAGGAGATGCATCGCAGTATCATGTAAGTACCACCATTGTACAATTACAAGCCCATTCTGAAAACTTTCCAATCACACCTTATATATTTGATCTATGTGTGTTAGACAAAGGAAGACAAGCAGCCCTTACAGCAAAGTCATTCAAAGAAAATTTGAGACTGCCTGCCTCCGATCAACTACGTGCACGTTCGAGTCTCGTACCAGCTCCTCGCGACGGCGCAGTCTCGTAAATTTCGAAATTAGAGGAGTATAGAGGAACTCCACGACTGCCGTCAACGCGTATGTAAGTGACCACTGCTTCACGACTCAGCTCAGAATACCCGTGACATTAACAGTAAGGTACATTTCCTGAAACTGTGAAACTTCCCTTTTGAACATTTCTACATGACTGTGCTTAACCTGACACACAATATTTTGTTAGCGCAACGCAATCTGACTTTCAATAATTCGTACAAAAGAATGGGCCCTGACTAACATTAACCTATACCTTTCACAAATCACTTACCTCACAAAAATCTTCGCTGCTCAAGCTACTGCAATACAGCGAGCGCCACTACTGCCAGCTAAATAAAAGATTCAAACTACTGAAGGCACTAACTACTGATAGGGATAGTTAGCAAATGAAAGATATTAATAGAGAACAAACAATGTATTTACCTTAATATCATCACAAGTCATAATATATATATATCAGTTCATGACAAATTACAAATCTCCGCCATCTCTCTCCCCACATCCACCACTGCTGGCGGCTCACCTCCAACTGCGCAACGCTACGCGCTGTTCACATCCAGCTGCCGCTGCCCAACACTACAATGGCAGACAACAATGCAAACTAGCCACAGACTGCACACAGCACAGCCAGTGATTTTCATATTGAGCGCTACGTAACGTTGCCAATAAGAAAACATAAACAGCCTACTTACATAGAGAAAACATAAACAGCCTGAGAAAACATAAACAGCCTACTTACATAGAGAAAACATAAACAGCCTGAGAAAACATAAACAACAGCCTGAGAAAACATAAACAGCCTACTTACATAGCCCCCATGCTCCCCACAAAAAATTTTTACAAATGGTGTTGGGCACTGGCCAATACAGATTTGACAAAAATTTTTCTTTTCATAATTACAATAACAAAGAAATCAAATGCACACACTTATTGATACAATCTTGGTCAAAAGCTAAAATTGTCTCACAGTCCATAAAGACAGTCCTAGTCGTACATAACAGGAGAATAGCAGTGTTTTTCTCAAAGTCTGAGCAGTAAAAGAAAATGCACACAGAAGTAGTGGATTTCCATGCAGTCTTGAAGAAGTAGTGTTGTCCTTCCAACGGAAAGACAGTGCTGACTCTTGACATGCTGACAGATAATGGGCCACAACAGAGCAAACCCACAGCAGAGTCAGTCGTAGTTTGGAAGAATATTGGTAGGTAGGTCATCACAGAACAGACCCACTGTAGTCCTGGTAGAGATTGTGGTATTGGTGGGCCACCAGAGGTGCAGACCCACTGCAGTCCTTGTAGAAATGGCCAGCAGCCATCTGTTGCGATTGTGCAGGTGCACATTCACCATCGAAGAGTCTTGCGGAGAATATAGCAAGTCCATAAACCACCACTTGTGCACTCACAAAGTTTTTGGAATTGTCCTTAGATCCAGCAATGCTGTTATCCAGTCCCTTGCTGAATCATTAACACACGTGCAAACACTATCAGTCCCTACTTCTCACATATTGTCCATGTACTATGACCAACAGAAACGTGTGCAGTGAAATGTTACTTAATTTGAAGAACTGGTAACAATTACAATTTTATAACATGAGAATACAATAACAAAGGTACACAATACATCATTAAAGAACATAACAATACAGATAACATTTGTAGTACAGGCTTTACAAAAGAATCGAACTAACATAGACATCAGTGTTACAGGAATTATGACATGAGTACAAAAATAAAAGATCAGAATCACTTTTGAAACGTCAACTTCACACATGAGCATTAAAACAAAACAGAATTAATAATGTCTAACATCTTTACAAAGTAAATAACATATTATTAACGCAAATTATATTTGAGGATAACAGTATTCCTCATCATAGTTCATGTAGTTGAGTATGAGAAAAATTCTACAACAAAAGTCTGATGAGATAAACATATAAAGACAGGAAGAACATATATACACAAGGGTACCCAAACACATAGTGGGACAACACAAAAGGAAAGGACAGGGTTTGTTTCATTGCAGTATTTTGCAAACAAAACTTTCTTTGCTTCTTGGAGATCTCCCTTCATTCATCATTATTCCCAAAAGTCCTATCTACGCCTGCCTTCTGTATTTCGTTCACATCCTCTGTCAAAAATAGTTTTTCTCTCTGCTTTCTGTATTCTGTTCACATCCTCTGTCAATAATAGTTTTTCTCCACTGTACAGTATCCTTTTTATTTTGCCAGACCATTTTCTGATAGCTTCTCAATGCATTTCTTATAAATTTATAATAGTTAGTTTCTTATATAGTCTCCTCTTAAGCTAACTTAAATCTACTGAGCTCAGATACTAAACTAAGGGACGAGGCAATGCAGCAGCACATAACAAATTAACACAAACAGCAATGCAAAAAAAGCTAATTGGCAAAGCTAGCAGCATAAATTAGCAAAAGTCAAATTCAATAACACTATGCCTGGCAAACAGCAGCAACTTATACCTAAACATGACATAGCGCAAGCAGAAAAAATATTACAGTAAAGACAACAATGCAGATAAGGGAAATGTATAATCAAATCTTAATGTCTATGTAATTAAAGTGGTGCACCACAACAACTTATTGTAAAAGAAATATTACCATGTACTTGAAAAGAATATTATGTATGCAGTTACTAGTTCCTTCTTATTGTTCTTTCCTTTCCAAGTGCTCCTTTTTTAAAGAATGTGGATCATAAAATAATTATTTAATAGATCTGTTGACAGAAAGTGTTCACATTAGCAAATGCATTTTATTTTATAAAAGCAATGCTGCAACACAGCTGGAAACCAGATATCAAGTGAAATAAGCAATTACGCAAACCAAAGCATAAAAACATCATTCAATAGTCATGTGGCATTTCGTAAGTCAGTAGCTCTCAACTCTCATAGAAAGACACTTGTCATAATCAGGTGTGCAGATGTACGAATATTTCCCATCAATTCATAAGCATTTCAGCAATTAGCACAAAGTGCGAGTAATCATATGTTTTCAAGTAACGAGGGTGTCGCATTAGCGATGAAAGGCACACCCTAATGGCTTGTTCTCCAGGTGTTTTCCTGTGCTCTGAAAGGCACGCGCTAATGGCTTTTTCTCCAGGCGTCTGACACAGCTGGGTGCCCACGACGCATTATGTGTAGGTGGTCCGTTAACTTTCTTACGGAAATATTTACGACAGCAGTTTCCGCTACAGAGACAGTCGCATATAAAAATATTTCACAGGTCAAGAATTTGCGTTACAAATCTGTAGAAACAAAATGCTATTGATATAACAGTGTCCAAAAAAAATTTTCGTCTGCATTGTAATACATTCACGAATATACACACACATTTCATAACTCTTAAAGTACGTTTCTTGGTTTCCAACATCCTTTTCATAAATCAGAGTCCCTAAACACTACTCACTATTCCTTACCTCATTATACATATACATATTCGTCGACACTTCTTCAATATTTCATCATGAGAAATACGTAGCATAATAAACATTCCTCAACAACATAATACACATCGTCGTCGTAATAATAACATCATAACACCTCAGTCAAATCTCAAAATCGTCGTAACTTCCTCCAATAATTTCTAAGCCTAAAAAAATTCTCTGCTCATGTCAAAAGTGTCAGCTGCCTCAAACGTACTTTAAAAATCATGATCTCATACCAAATACATCATTCAAAGCTCTCATAGTATCACAATGATTCCGAAAAAATATGAACAGTTTACAAAGTACAGGCAAAATACAGTTTCATAAGTGTGAAGTTATCCAACTGTATAATTGCGTAAACATGTGTCACTGATGTAGTAAAATAAATGTTTGTCTCTCTCAGTTAAATAATCAGATAGCTGTGTAATTTGTGTGTTAGAGAAATATGGTACCGATGTGTAAAGTTGTATAAGCAAATACCATATTAGCTAGGGTTCCTTGTGGTTGCCACACACATGGTACACAAAGTAAGCGTGTACCCCCCTGAGGATTAATGCAATTATACCCTCAGGTGTTACAGATTACAGCAATGGAATGAAATGTATCACGGAAAACTTTCTTTGTAATTCAAAAATCTTTAAAAATAAATGTTTTAAGTATAAAATTGATCACTCAAATGCGTGTCCTGTAGCGCTAAATGCGCGTCTTGCTGTAAGATAATTCTGTGGAACTGTCGTAGTTATCGTCCTCTGTAAGCAAAGTTCTGCTAAAGTCAATGTACTTACCTCATGGTAAACAAAAGTAAAATGCTTTGTGTATAGATATCGTAGTTATTACGCTTATTGTTGTGATGAAGAAAGTACTGTGCTGTAACGTATTGTTGTGCTACAGAAAAGGCTGTCTCCTTGTAGCTATACCACAAAAGTTACTAATAAAACATGTTTTGCTTTCCAGAAGAATTCAGAAAAACTGTGCAGATATAAAACAAATACACCGCAAAAGCAACAATGTAAATTATGTCACACATTAGTAGTGTCGTAATAAAAATCGTGTAGCTGTCACATAAACTAATCACTCTGTCGTCTGGTATCTCACAGAAAGTACTTTAAACCCAGAATGTATTTTCAAGTAAACCAAAATGTTGCATTAAAATCTCATTAGCAGTACCAATATAGTATGTGTCCTAAGTATGTAAGCCTGATAGTCGTTACGTAATCGTGCAACTAACAAGCAAGAATGTACAAATACAGCACTGTGTCGTCTGTTCACTATAACAATGCATTCGTAATTTCTGTTTAAAAATGTTCCCTAGGTTCTAGACTGGATATTTAACTTCAAACATTGTTACATGTTAACAGATTCTAAATCTGACAAAGCATACTAGCAACGTAAAGTGAAAAGTTTTATGGCAATGACAAAGTTAAAAAGCAGATTATCTCTCAATAAGCGGTTTTACGTGTGAAGTGTGGTGCAATCCTTTACTCTTCATAGTACTTAGAGTTTGAACTTGAATGCAATTGTCAGGCGATATACGTCGGTAAAGAATACTGGAATTTTTCTCAAGGTTAGCGTCTTATGTTATTTTTCTCGGAGCCAGCGGGCGCACGCGGCTGCCTGCTGTGCGAGTCATTGCCTATTGTCTCTTTGTTGGCGCGCGTCGTTATTGGGATTTGGAGACCTAACTTCTACAAATTCACCGTGACGAGAGGGCCCTGCTCTGTTTGAATCCCGCCAGTTCTGATGCAATTCAGGTCTGTCGTTACGATCACATCGTCTGTCGTCATGTCGGTAGTTCCTGTAGAGTCTTTCTTGTCGGTTAAGTGGTGGAGAATTTCTCCCTGAATCGTAACTGTGCGTCGAACTGTTGCGCCTGAATTTATTCTGCCTCCCTTGATAATAATTATTCTGGTTCCCATATTGTCTGTTTCTAAGGTAATCTCTGTCATATTCATTACTACGGAAATGCGATCTTTCTCTGTACCTATTACTCTGCCAGTGGTTGTCATACGGGTGGTGTCTGTTTGGGTCACGATTTGAGTTGTAAGAATAGCCTTGTCGTGTCCAGTTATTGCTTCTGTCGTCACGGAATTGTGACGGATGTGACCTGTAATTGTTGTGTCCTTGTTTTCGCGTTCCGCGATTGTCAGTGTCACTTTCCAGTTCTTGTAACAGTCCCTGAAAAGCTTCAATGTCGTCTTTGCAACGTCCTGCCAAAATAATATGTCGTAAATGTTCAGGCAATTTGAGTAAGCAAATGCGGATGAGTTCTGAGGGGCTGTATGGGTTTGAAAGATACTGATTCTTGTGCAACATGTCTTCAAAATATTTCACAAGACTGGAAAATTCAGACTGTTCAAAGTGTTTCATCATCATGATGCTATGTTTTACACGGTCTTGTGTGGCTTGAGACCAATATGCTGAGAGGAAGGCATGATAAAAATCTCCTTCACTGTGACAATCGTGAATTACCGATCGCATTCTTACAGCTGGTTCATTCTCCAAGTAGCCACACATAAATTCTAATCTGTGTTCTAAGGACCAGTTGGGAGGAAAACAATGCGAGAATTGATGGAGCCATGCTTTTGGATGAATGTCGTTGCCAGAATTCTTAAATGTTTTGAATTTACGTGTAGTAATGAACAGCTTATAGTCAAAATCATCATGTCGGCGAGTCGCATATCGGTCATTGTTAGGTCGTGTCGGCCGTTCCATCTCAAAATTCGGTGCACATTCCCAATTTCTTTCATTACTTCCGAAATGCCCTGTGTTATTATTTTGCAGCTTTTCCGTGTTTCTAAGTCCCTCTTCCCGTGTTGGAGCGCGAGTGTCCTCTGAAATACGTAATTCTTGTATTACCTGTGTCAGCTGATCTTGTACTTCCCGGATTTCTCTTTGGTGTTGTGTATTAATTTGACTCTGATTTTGTTTGAATTTTCTTATTTGTTCATACTCTTCTGTGTCAGTGAAGGCTACGGGTCTTGTGTCATTCAGATCATCATCTACCTTTGTAGATAAGTTAGTGAATTGATCCGAAAGTTCGGCTACTTTCTCCGATAGTGTACTTATTTCCTCAGCGTGTTTTTCTGAACCAAGTTTCAGAGTATCTACTTTGTCCTTTAAGTTTTCCTGAGCTTTTGCAAGTTGCGTAACCGAATCGGTAGATGCAACTGAGTCAAATTTAGCCCACAAGGTCTCATGATTTTCATGAACAATGGTTTGCAGCTCTTTTATGGCTGCTTCGTGATTCTGTAATGCATTTTCATGCCGCGAAAAAATAGGTTGAAAATGCTCACAAATTTGCGTTTTTACGTCATTACAGACTTTTTGACATTTCGATTCGATTTTATGTAACTCAGTAGTTAAATCTTCACGCGTTTGTTCAAGAGTTTGTTCCAATGAGTCTAACTTTTGAAGCTGTTGCTGTGTTTGTCTCTGGTGTTGTTCCATTGTGTCTAACTTTTTAAGATTTTGTTCCACTGTGTCTAACTTTTTAAGATTTTGTCCCATTTGTTTCTGATTTTGTTCAAGTGTTGTGTCTAACTTTTGTAGCTTTTGTCCCATTTGTTGCATTAACTGTAATAACAATGCACTGGTGTCTGAAACATGTTCCTCAGTGCTTTTCGGCAGTGAATTTGCACCGGCAACATTGACATTTTGACATGCAGAAAATGTGTCTTGACTTATTTGAGAAAACGGCGAGAACCCAAAAACTGAGTCTACAGTATTCGCAAAATTGTGTCCTGACATTCCCGATTCCTGAGGCAAGCTGTTGCCGACCGATCGATCGATAATGCGTCCCTCTTCACTAATTGTTTCACTGTCCACGCCATTGTTTGCCGCCTGCTCCATTTCCCTATGAACAGTTACCAAATTACTACTTTGAACATCAGCTAATTCATTACTCGGTGGCGCTAACACACTGCTTTCATTTTCACTGTCATTTCTCAGTTTACTTTGGAGCCTAGTATTACGTTTTTCACACGCCATTATTGTCACAGTATTTCACACGACAACACAGAAAAACACAATTTGAAGATCAAAAATAAGAGAACACATTAACATAGCACTGAAAATAATATCTAGTTAATTGCAAGCGCAGCTGCGAAATACTTGGTGCAAATCTACATGCATGCCACAACTGTTTTACTGTACAACAATGAAAAACTACAACTACAAAGGAAATTCTCTCTATGATTACGCGCTACCAATAAACAATAGCTACACCAATTACACAAACTACAAGAAAAAATCAGAAGATTCCAGTGAGGTATCCTCGGCTAAGGGTCGACATATGAAACGTCCCCTTTGAACATTTCTACATGACTGTGCTTAACCTGACACACAATATTTTGTTAGCGCAACGCAATCTGACTTTCAATAATTCGTACAAAAGAATGGGCCCTGACTAACATTAACCTATACCTTTCACAAATCACTTACCTCACAAAAATCTTCGCTGCTCAAGCTACTGCAATACAGCGAGCGCCACTACTGCCAGCTAAATAAAAGATTCAAACTACTGAAGGCACTAACTACTGATAGGGATAGTTAGCAAATGAAAGATATTAATAGAGAACAAACAATGTATTTACCTTAATATCATCACAAGTCATAATATATATATCAGTTCATGACAAATTACAAATCTCCGCCATCTCTCTCCCCACATCCACCACTGCTGGCGGCTCACCTCCAACTGCGCAACGCTACGCGCTGTTCACATCCAGCTGCCGCTGCCCAACACTACAATGGCAGACAACAATGCAAACTAGCCACAGACTGCACACAGCACAGCCAGTGATTTTCATATTGAGCGCTACGTAACGTTGCCAATAAGAAAACATAAACAGCCTACTTACATAGAGAAAACATAAACAGCCTGAGAAAACATAAACAGCCTACTTACATAGAGAAAACATAAACACCCTGAGAAAACATAAACAACAGCCTGAGAAAACATAAACAGCCTACTTACAACTGTAGTTAGCCGATTCACTGTTTGGGAGCAGCTCCGCTGCGTATGATAATCTAAGTGTGATGGACTTCGAACTCGCATGCCCACAAACGACAAACTAAGACCATTTTGGGGACCCAAGGACTATTGGTAAACTGCGCATCATGCTCCATTAATGCCTAGCGCGCATTCTTTCCTCCTACAAGAATTTCAGACTTCTATCTTGTGCATGATCATCGAAGAGTCGTTGGTCATCCTAAGAAGCAAAATGTTAGTCTATATTTTACTAAACCAATGAATGCAGAAAAAATATATCCCAGTTTACTTCAAACCTTCTTGGCAGCGACTCCTTAAAGAACATTCAACACCATCTACGTTACAAAGAACTATGTAGAACTCTCTCCTCCTGAAGACCCAGCGAACATCGTGTTTTATTTCCCGCATCAGACACCTAAGAAGGGCAAACTTCTCATGAGTTTGACGTGCTCTCTCTCAACAATCTCTATTGTGTAGGAAACGAGCATTAAATATCTGAGCCCTGCTGTCTGAATGCAGCTTTGTTATTATTATTGCTTCGGGATTCTTCTTTTTTTTAATATTTAAAAACTGATTGCCTAAGCTTTGGTCATTGATATTGTGTGGGGTAAAATTAGTAAAAGAAACGGCGTTTAAGAGAACTGACAGTGATATATCTCTACACAACGATCTCGCAACGTAACGGAATGTTTATTTTCACTTTACCTTCATTGTCTTGCATTCGTATCTCACGATGGGTATCACCTACCAAAAATCGCGATGTTCAGATTAACGTATTATCTGATGTTTGGGAACGATTGTATTGGAGCACTGGCTCCCCAGATAAGTTACTTGGCAGCTTGGGAAAGGCCACTGCAACACTGCTCATACATCGGTTATTTTAGTATTTTAGCGTTTTAAGTATTGAATAAGACGACGTGACGCGTACTAAGGAAATGATATTTATAATGAAATTCATATTGGTTCACACGTAACATTTATGTATAGAGTGTCGTTTGGCTCCAAATTCAAACACTGAAAACACCTATAATTAAAAATGGAGAAGATTCGAGCAATCTCAGAAATATATAATAAATTCTGCATTCTCACAACCTGTACGATATTTCATGCCTCACAACAAATTGAAACAAACGAATACTCATTGCACTGCTAATTCTTTCTCATTTCGTTATTGTAAATGGCAATGAATATTAGTATGTATCATAAATGTTCCCATAAAATGCCTACGGCTATCGGTGTACGACAAATACAGCAATTAAGTTCGGTGGAAATGGCACTTACATAATTCACTATGCTACGACCCACATGACGTTAAAATTATTTGCATTATCACCAGCCGTGGCAACGGGAATAATACTAGACGTGCACCCAACTTGAAAACTGAACTTTAATCTTCTAGAAGATTAATGATTGTACGGTGACGGAGCGGTAATCTCAAATTAATGCTCTGTCATATTGTTACCACAGCTAGAGGATCTTCGCAAGCAATTCATTTTCATGTCAAAAACTTAGAACACCCTTTACTACCACGCTCCAAAGATTACTCACTCGAGTCGTGCGGAACGACTAAGCACAGCTATATAGAAACTACATCCGTTGACATTATCACACGAGCTACTCGCGCCAGTCTCTGTACATCCTATACTGGTCGTGGAAACAAACATATTTTACAGCTGTGGTATTTAATACAGTGTGTAAGTTAACCTCGTTCTTAGAATATCTTGAAAAATCTGAAATTATGTCCAAGAAAGAGAGAGGTGATTCGCTTTTATGCTTCAGGACAACAAATTTAGAACACGGAACGTACAAGTTTTTATACACGATTGCATCGTCAATTTACTCAAGATAAATCTCAGGCAAAACTAACGAAATCATGCAATGAATATCTAAACAGCGTTAGTGTACCTCGCGGATTAACACAACACGAAGCTACAGTACGAGCAGAAATACTGCAAATGGGTAGATACAAGGTGACAATTATTGAACTATATGGAAAAACAAACGTAAATTAGTTACAAACTTCGGCGTGCACTCAGGTTATTCAACATTTAAACGTCTCTACTGGTATTCGGATTTAAGTTATGATGTGTTCGCTACGTCTGCCACCATTGGCGATGATATGGCGCACACGAATAGCGAAATTCTGCACAACCCGCTGAAGTGTCGGACCATTGATACTGTCGACTACCTCCTGAATGGCGGTTTTCAGCTCAGCAATGGTTTTGGGATTATTGCTGTACACCTTGTCTTTAATATAACCCCACAAAAAGTAGTCACATATGTTCAGATGCGGAGAGTATGGCGGCCAATTGAAAGGCATGCCAGTGGCCTCTAGGTACCCCAGAGAAAGACTGCAGTCTGCATGGTGCTCCTCCAGGACATCAAACACTCTCCTGCTTCGATAGGGTCGAGCTCCGTCTTGTATGAACCACGTCTTTTCGAAATCAGGGTCACTTTGGATAATGGGAATGAAATCGTGTTCAGAAACCTTTACGTGCCATCGAGAAATCTCGCACCGTGACTGGACACTGCACACCACACAGTCACCGGTTGAAGATCAAGAGACTTCTCGATAGCGAAACGAGGATTCTGTCCCCCAAATGCGCCAATTTTGCTTATTGACGAACCCATCCAAATGAAAGTGGGCTTCGTCGCTAAACGAAACCATGCTTGCGCATACTGATTCCCATCATGCCCCGCGGCCAACCGTGTAGTTTGAACGTTCTAACGCAAATCGTTCAGATGTTATGACGATTTTGTTTCATGTAATTCAATAATTGTCACCCTGTGTATGATAGAACGGGTACACAGAAGATAGAAAGAATCTAGAAAGCCTGCTTAGAAAGTTTCAAGATACAAAAGTAACGAAAGAATCTAGGCATATGCTACAGCCCCCAATGTATCTGTTACATAGTGACCACGAACACAAGATTAGACTAATTTACAGCACCACAGAGGCATTTAAAGGATCATTCTTCCCGCGCTCGGCACGTGAATGGGATGGAAAGAAACTCTGATATGTGATTTTTGTTAGTTGATATCCATAATGGGAGACGAATGCAAGACAAGTGAGCATCTACGCATTCCGTTGCGTTGTAAGATTGTTGCTTAGCAATATATTCCAGTCAGTTCACTTACACGCTGTTTCTGGCGATAATAATGTCGCCACGATGGACGCAGAACTTTTTTTTTCTAATAATACCATCAGGTAATTTTGTGTAACATCATCTGGCTTGATGTAGATACTGTGCATTGCCGTATTCCAATGTACACTCAAAAATTGATTCTCTGTACTAATCTCTCGCCCTTCGGCTCTGCAAATGTCTTGTAAATGAAGTAGTGGGCCATTTCGCCACCAACTGAGTGTCGAATAATGTCGTGAGCACCGTTGCTTCATACTACAGAGCGATAGCTTCGCTGTCTTTATTTGCGCCAAACAGGAAGTCCTCCGAGAAAACATTGTTGACTAGTAACAGTGCGACGACGGAAAATGTGGCCTCATGTCTTGAAGAGTGTTCATTCAGTATTCCCGAAAGCAAGAATGGTCTGCATGTCAAACCGAATGGATCTGGTGAAACGGTAAGCCGTTACTTCTTTGTGGTGTTGTAGTTTCCCTGACTATCTTTAGAAACGTTGTGCCATCGAACGCTTCTCACGCTCTCGTCTTGCACAGTCTCTGTGGCTCTGGAGTGGAAGGATCAGGAAAACATGCAAGAGGAGCATCATTCATAGTTACATACAAATAATTTGTTTTGAATCACATTACAATTAACAACCAACATTCTCAGTCCACTAGAAAGGAGCTTTAAAAAATAAAAATTGTTTTTATTGCTAATACAATTAAATTTCGACTACAGGTGATGATGATGACGAGGTTCCACACTCCGCGGAGCGCAGGGGACGATGCGGGAGACCCGCACCGCCGACTTTGCAAGGTCCTTGTGGAGACGGTTTGCCATTGCCTTCCTCCGACCGTTAATGGGGATGAATGATAATGAAGAAGACAACATAACAACACCCAGTCATCTCGAGGCAGGGAAAATTCCCGCGGGGAATTAAACCAGGGACCCTGTGCGCGGGAAGCGAGAACGCTACCGCAAGGCCTAGAGCTGCCGACCGACTACAAAATAATTAATAACAATGTATTCAGTCAGTCATTTTCAATAATCAAAGGCTATTTCAACAGTAAATAGATTCTATCTCACAACAATAAATGACAAATCTTATACACAATATTGGATTTTAAATAGTTAACACAAGTTGTCCCAGAACAATAATAATGATAAAGCTGCATTTAAACAAGTGGGCTCAAATAAATAATAATTTTACCCCACACAATAACAATGTCTTACGCAAAAGTAGGTTTTAAAAAGCTACATATTTTTATCCCAGATCAATAATAATAAAGCTGCACTTTAACAACAGGAGCTCAAATAATTGACAAGTAATTGACATCACGCCGGATTTAGACTTTTCCCATACCGTCTGAACATTGACTGTCGCTCATCCTCTAGGGCTCTTAACCAAGCGTGCGCTTTTTACTAACTAGGCTAAAGTGATAGTCTTACTCGAATTCATTGCACTCGATGTTCATAATGAGAAATTTTGGAAGATGCTACTGTTTTCTTTCATTATTCACGCAATTTGTGTACTAAATATCATGTCATAACTTATCTAAGTCAGAGTGTTCGTTTTGCTCGAAAAATATTCAAGATTTAAATTTGCTGAAGCCTGTGTGTTTTATACTTCCTGCTGTCAGTCAGAGTGTTTAAGTTTAATAAACATTTACAAGCAGATTCTACCTGGGTGTGTTTTCCTTGTATCACCTTTGGCGGATACTGTAGCTTTGAGCGTCAAAAATATTTTTAAAAAAGATTTAATTTTTTTCGAAAGATTAACGTTTATCATAACAGTAAGGAAGGAATACAGGAGGGAATTGGCCAAAGGTCAATAATCAATTGTTTTAAGAAGGGGGTTTTACTTTGAAAGAACTAGGGCATACAGTTTTCAACAACCTACCATTACATGGGATGTACCTGAACGCAGTTTCGAAATTTTCCTAGACACTATTCCACATCTCGAAACTTCCATGAATTCATAATGAGTAAAACAAGATTTTGTCTTAAATAACAAGCAAAGATGGATCTAAAATTTGATAATTTTTGGTCAGAAATACATACTGCCTCAGTGATTTCATTTCGAAACCACTCTTAAAAGCATTAGTGCAAATCAAATTACGTTACAATAACTTAAGCTAGACTTCTGTTGGCTGGCAATTATCCTCTCAATACGGTCACTATTAAAAAAAACTACACATGCCACAGTCACGTTGCACTATCTCCGCGCCAACTGTCACTTTTAACGCAGAAAGTGACTGATATAATGTACTAAATTCGTAGGAGCACCTCAGTGTGCTACTAGATGTCTATCTCTTGCAATATCATCGGCAGTTTCACACAGGAGGCACTGATATTTCAATAATAATAATAATAATTATAATTATTATTATTATTATGACATGATGGTTTCAGGCAGGAATCGCTGGTATTCAAAGGTTAATACATTTCAATCTGTATACATTATTGAATTAGCTTATTAGCATGTCTAAGCAATGCAGCAACATTGTAGGGAACTACAAACTATTTTCTATCAGAGTCAACAACACAGAAATAAGAAACCATATCGAATGAGGCGAACACATTCAACTGGTGTTAGGGTAGATGAAAACAGATTTGTTAGAAAAGCTATGTGAGTAATTCTATGGTATTGATACACTTTTCGGACCCCTCATTAAGTACACATAACATCAGAAATTGAATTCAGAGACGCTCTTTTAGAATCGCAGTATGTCAGTACAGATTATATGAAAGTTTAACAGAGATGCTCATGAAATCTAAATGGGCGTCTTTGGAAGAAACGCCACCTTGTACTTGCGCCAACGTTTTGAGTAAATTTAAAGTCCCTTTATTTTGGGAAGACTGTGCAACCACTCTATTACTAGCACAGCATAGGAATCATGAATATAGGTTAAGAGACATTGTGAGGTACATAAATGATCAAAACATCTGAACTGTCTTCTCAAGCCCAGGGTGTTAAACAGACATTCTAGATAAATATGAACCTGGCCCTGTAACACAGCTTATATTAGGTGCAATTAGAAATGGTGCTGTCACGTAACTAGAATGGATGAATTAATAAAAGTGAAAGTTTGGGATCTATTCTAGAAAGGCAAAACAGCTATTCCCTTTTTCATTCTACATGTAACTTATCAACTGTGCTTTCAGGGGTCAAGTGATACACAACAGTCACGTTCAACAAAATATTTAACTCTTGGACATATTGAATTGATGATTATTGAAATCATTATCTCTACACATGAAAAATTTTATCACAAGAAAGAATGATTAAAAATCTTCATCAGATAACTTACATCTACGATGGCATAGCTGGTCAATGCACTGAGTTGGTGGAGAAAAATTTTACTAAAGGGTGTCGCACGAAATATGTTACCAATTGTTTCTTTCACAATTTATGACGCACATTAGATATCCCGCTGTGATCTCTACAGCAGTACCAGCAGAGCTTGGAAAAAGAAATGAATTACGAAATGACGTTTAATTCACGACACTGCCACTAGGAGACTAGAAAGCAGCAATGGGTGACAATGGGACACTGACGACACAGCAACGATCGGAAATTGTGTTAGTTGTTCATGAAACGAAAAGCCTTGTTGGGACTCAGAGGCGTTTTCGACAACAGTTTAACAAACGATGGGTCCCTTGCAAGAAGACCATCCACAGGTTGTACGATAAATTTGTACAGGAAGGAACAGTATTGGAAGCGAAGCGACATCGGCCTAAGTCTGTTTGTTCGCCGGAGAATACTGAAGCGGTACGAGTTGCTGTACAGAGAAGTCAGGGGAAATCGTGTAGAAAGGCAGCAGTACAACTGGGAATATCCAAACGCTTCGTTCAAAGCATTATTAAAAGTGACCTCCATATGTGCCCATACAAGATGACCTGTGCACAGAAGCTCACTGAAGAACACAAGCAGCAGAGACTACTGTTTGCTCTGTGGGCGGAGCATAGGGAAGAAACTCTCAACAACGTTTGTTTTTCAGACGAGGCTCATATTCATTTAGACGGTGTGGTTAACAAACAAAATGTACGCTTTTGGGCCACTGAAAACCCACAAGTGCTTCATGAACAACAACATTATTCTCCGAGGTTTACAGTGTGGGCAGAAATTTCCACTCATGGACTTATTGGACCCTTTTTCTTTGAAGAAACTGTGAACAGCGAGCGTTATTTGAGCATGCTTCGCAATAGCTTCATTCCACAGCTTCTTGCTACTGCCTTGCCCTTCAACACGCAGTGGTTCATGCAAGATGGAGCAAGGCCACATACTGCGAACACTGTGTTGGAGTTTTTACACGAGCATTTCGACATGCGGATCATTTCACTCAGGTTTCCAGGTCGCTTCAATGATGGAAAAATGGGCCACCCGATAGTCCAGACCTCAATCCATGTGACTTGTTTCTTTGGGGGTACCAAAAGGAAAAAAGTTTCCCGAAACGTCCACGTGATTTAATGGAACTCAGAAGACTTATTCTTCAAGCTTGCAGTGAAATTACAGAAGACATGTGCCATAGGGTAATCACTAACTTCAATGTTCGTTTGAAGGAAGTTAGGAAACGAAACGGTGGACATATTGAGCATGTGCTGAGTTAGAACAAATCTCCATGGACGGCTCTTAAATGTAGTATATGTTCCTTTCAGGTTGTATTGACAATATACACTCCTGGAAATGGAAAAAAGAACACATTGACACCGGTGTGTCAGACCCACCATACTTGCTCCGGACACTGCGAGAGGGCTGTACAAGCAATGATCACACGCACGGCATAGCGGACACACCAGGAACCGCGGTGTTGGCCGTCGAATGGCGCTAGCTGCGCAGCATTTGTGCACCGCCGCCGTCAGTGTCAGCCAGTTTGCCGTGGCATACGGAGCTCCATCGCAGTCTTTAACACTGGTAGCATGCCGCGACAGCGTGGACGTGAACCGTATGTGCAGTTGACGGAGGGCGTATAGTGGGCATGCGGGAGGCCGGGTGGACGTACCGCCGAATTGCTCAACACGTGGGGCGTGAGGTCTCCACAGTACATCGATGTTGTCGCCAGTGGTCGGCGGAAGGTGCACGTGCCCGTCGACCTGGGACCGGACCGCAGCGACCCACGGATGCACGCCAAGACCGTAGGATCCTACGCAGTGCCGTAGGGGACCGCACCGCCACTTCCCAGCAAATTAGGGGCACTGTTGCTCCTGGGGTATCGGCGAGGACCATTCGCAACCGTCTCCATGAAGCTGAGCTACGGTCCCGCACACCGTTAGGCCGTCTTCCGCTCACGCCCCAACATCGTGCAGCCCGCCTCCAGTGGTGTCGCGACAGGCGTGAATGGAGGGACGAATGGAGACGTGTCGTCTTCAGCGATGAGAGTCGCTTCTGCCTTGGTGCCAATGATGGTCGTATGCGTGTTTGGCGCCGTGCAGGTGAGGGCCACAATCAGGACTGCATACGACCGAGGCACACAGGGCCAACACCCGGCATCATGGTGTGGGGAGAGATCTCCTACACTGGCCGTACACCACTGGTGATCGTCGAGGGGACACTGAATAGTGCACGGTACATCCAAACCGTCATCGAACCCATCGTTCTACCATTCCTAGAACGGCAAGGGAACTTGCTGTTCCAACAGGACAATGCACGTCCGCATGTATCCCGTGCCACCCAACGTGCTCTAGAAGGTGTAAGTCAACTACCCTGGCCAGCAAGATCTCCGGATCTGTCCCCCATTGAGCATGTTTGGGACTGGATGAAGCGTCGTCTCACGCGGTCTGCACGTCCAGCACGAACGCTGGTCCAACTGAGGCGCCAGGTGGAAATGGCATGGCAAGCCGTTCCACAGGACTACATCCAGCATCTCTACGATCGTCTCCATGGGAGAATAGCAGCCTGCATTGCTGCGAAAGGTGGATATACACTGTACTAGTGCCGACATTGTGCATGCTCTGTTGCCTGTGTCTATGTGCCTGTGGTTCTGTCAGTGTGATCATGTGATGTATCTGACCCCAGGAATGTGTCAATAAAGTTTCCCCTTCCTGGGACAATGAATTCACGGTGTTCTTATTTCAATTTCCAGCAGTGTAGTTTATATTCAAAAACAAAATGGTAACACATTTTGTGCGCCACTCTGTATTTAAACCAATGAAAATCTCTCATGCACTCAATGGGAGGGTAGGTTAGTATCCTAGCTTTTGAGATTCAATGGTCAAAGCGTACACAAGTTGGAGTGAGCAAAATCTCGAATCCACATTCACTGTGGCCTAATGCACGATGGTACTTTACCAGTCGGGCTCTGCAATGGCGTTGTCTCCATGCTTGATCTGAAACGCTAATTCCCTGCTTTGCCATTGACTGAATTCAATCAATCTCAGCTTTCCTGCGTTCCGTAGAACGTTAATTTTTCCCTAGTCGAAATAATGGCTACTGCACACTCACTAAGGGTTGGAGTGACGTGCACAATTTCTTTGCCTGCAAAAATTCCCGCAGGAATAATTAACTATCTCTTTGCTACCTGTCACCACGATATGTGAAGCATATCATCTACACTTCGCAGAAGCAAAGCTCTCAACGCCCTCCTATTTTCCACACACTTGTGCGGTCTGCCTCAAGACGAGAGAGATTATTAGCAATTTTAGTTCTCAAAATGCTTTTATATAATGGGAATCTCCCCACCGTATCGCATCTGTATCGACTAGTATGGCTTCAGCCAATCGCCATCTCATTAGAGGTGAATTTTATTTTTCTTGCCATGTCGCGACCTAGCTCTGTTAAAGCTGTCCAGCGACTTAGTGTCGGTCCCGGCTGTATTTACGTTGAAAGGAATAATGTATTGCTCTGGCTTATCCCTTTCTGTGCTGAAACTCGCCGTTATCTTGTTAAGTGGGGTTTTCCAATGCCATTAACCATCTGCTTGGTTCGTTTTCAAAATGTATTGCTCTTTAACTTACTTATGCATGACCCTGTCCTTAAATTGGTAGATATTGTTTTGCTGGTTTTCAGTACATAAGATTACTGCTATTGCTTTTTGTTGCTATAATATGATTATTATTTTCTGAGTATGTCATACTATCATTATGGATCAAGCTTATGTAACGTCTATAAAATCCAGATGCCTTACACATACCGTTCCTTCCGAATTAATTTTGTGCTGTTGTGATCAATGGTTGAGACATAACCCATTGCAGTGCAAAATTATAAATTCAATTTATTTTAATCATTCTCCAGCTACTTGTCTAACTTGTGCCAGATGTTATCGTCTTAATATTCCATTTTGATTTGACATGTATTGCTTTACACAGCATTTTCTATTTAGATGATTATTATATGGCTTTAAAGTACTTTATAGTAGTTCTTTGACTAATCTTAAAACATTTTTTCTCTCGAGTACTTCCGGTTAACTTCCGTTGAAATAGTTCATCCACCCTTTAGATTCTCTCTTTAAAATAACTTCAGGCATTCCACAATTCTCAAACATTCATGATACTGATGATTATGAAAGATGAGTGAAGTTAAGAAAGCATTTGTTTCTCTTATCTCTATTCTGAACACGTAGATACTACGTCAACTGAATTGTCATTGTATTTAAAAGAGTTAATATTTTTGCATAAGACAAACTTTATTCACCCACATTAAAAACACATGTTTCCAAGATATCTACAATACACAAATTATTATTAACATATTTAGATTGAATGGACATTTACAAATTCACACATGAAATACAAAATATAAAACATGGTACATTTATTAATATCAGTGGTGGTTGATGCTGCTAGTCAGTTGTAGACTCGGCACGATGTTGATGAAGATTTTCGACATTTACAGTTCTGAGTGTTTGATCACAAATGCCGTTATGTGGTAAATTCCATGTTGCATTGTGTCACGTCTGCGTCCCCCCATTATGGCTTCAGGCAATCGCCATCTCATTAGAGGTGAATTTAATTTTTCTTGTCGGGTCGCCGTCTAGCACTGTTAAACCCTCAGTTCCAGCAGGATTTACCTTAAAAGGAATAGTGTATTGTAATGACCTTATCCCTTTCTGCACTGAAGCTCGCCATTCTCTTGTTAAGTGGGGTTTTCTAATGCCATTAACCACCTGCTCGGTTCATCTTCAAAATGCGTTTCACTTTAAATTACTTATGCATGCCCCTGTCCTTATGTTGGTAGATATTGTTATGTTAGTCTTCGGTACATGAGATTGTTGCAATTGCTTCTTGTTGATATAATATAGTCATTATTTTCTGAGGATGTCATACTGTATTGTACTGTCGTTATGGATCAAGCTCATGTAAGGTTCGTAAAATCTGGATGCCTTACAAAATTAGGGCTTGTACAGAGTAAAAGCTCTCAGACGTTTGGAAGTAGTCAATGGGTCTTCTAAGTCTAATGGAGGCAGTCAGGAGTTTCAGGAGTAAAGTTACGTGGAATATTGATAAATGTAAAATGTGGAATTAGGTTCGACCAGAAGTAAGAAGTGAAAACGTAATGAGAGGAAAAATATTAGTTAGTAATACTGTACAGGGGAAAACCTAATAAGGTGCTACTAAGGATGCAGCATGTCCAGTTTAACTGACTGAAATGGTTAATGTTAACAATCGTAAGTGAATTTTGACAAACAAAAATTATCCAGTACTATGTTTCATCAACGTTTTCATGACTTTCGTTGAGAGTGTTCCAGATTGAGTCTAAACATGGGGAAAGTACTATCATGAAACTAACGACAAATGCGTGTGAGAACTGAAATTCATGTCTAACAAATAGTGACTATAATTATTTTTGTTCTGCGAAATTATTGTATATAATTGATGTGCATTTCTTTAGCTGTATGAACTGAAAAATTGAATAACAGTCGTATTTAAATCAAACAGAGGCTTGGCATCACTTCCAGGCTCACGGTCACAGCCCTTCGCCTACCCTTGTTTACCTGAATTTGAGTTCTTCACTTTCTCGCCCCTTCTCATAACTAAACAATTTTAGATTGCCTGTGGTTAACGTCCACTGAAATGTAGGAAGGTGGAAGCTTACAAGAGGCATGCAAACATTTTATTATAGCTCTACACGTAACAGAATAGGACAGAAAATCAGTAAATAAAGATTTTCACAGCGTGTGAATACAGTAACATGGATGAATCATAAGAAATTGCACAAAAAAGCGCCACGCCCACCTAATCAGTTCCATAGATACGTAAACTATGCGTTCTTGGTGCGGTAACGTGGTAGGATCTATCATGACGAATTCCTGGACCAGTCTACCAACATTCATAGAAGCATCAAATACATCATGAAGATTGAGAACAACAACTGTCTCCCATTCATGGATCTCCACGAGCAGAAGTTACATGATGCTACTATAGGACTTTGGGTATTCACACAACACTCTCATATGGAGCTGTACCTGTTGATTTCGATGGCTAGCGTCAACCAGGACAGCGAGTTTCTTGTCAGGCACCACTGCTACGCAGAGAGATGACTATTTGTAACGAATACAACCTAACCACGTAGTTGGAACATCACCTTTCTTTCCAGTAGCTATGAGAGGCAAGCTATTAAGCTGATCAGGACAGCCACGCGTTGAAACAAGAGCGAAGAACGACTTCAAGGAATCTCCTTCCTCCAATATGCAGAAGTGAATCAAGCCTAATCTACGACTACTTCAAAAACTAAGCCATACATTGAGCAGCGTGTCAGACGATCTCTCCACTCGCCAAACACTACAAATCATTGCCTCACTCAGATTTTCGGGGAGGGGGCTACCAAGGTGGAAGTAACGACGAGAAAAATATTAAATAAAAAACAGAAATGTGATGTTCTACGAATCGGACAATATAATGTCAGAAGTTTTAATATAATAGGAACCTAGAAATTCTGAAAATGAAAACGGAAAGACGCATACTAGATGTCGTGGGGCAAAGTGTTATGAAATAGAAAGAAGATTATATTGTCAGATAAACAGGGTAATATCAACAGCAGCATAAAGTGATACAACGGGATTAGATTCCGTCGTTAATAGTAATGCAGGGCAGAGAGTTATTTAGTATGAATAATTCAGTAATGGGATTACTTTTATCAGAATCGGCAGCTAACCAACGGCAATAACAATAGTTGACGTATATATACCTACGCCACAAGTTGAAGTTCCAGGTATGGAAAAAATATTGAAGTTATTGAATATCTAATTTATTGGCGGGAACTGTTATAGGTTAAGGAACTGTACAAAAAATTAAAGGAGGATATGTGTTTGAAACTTCCTGGCAGATTAAAATCGTGTGCCGGACCGACTCAGGAGTCGAAATCAGGACATTTGCCTTTCACGGGCAAGTGCTCTACCAGAAGGGATACCCAAACACGACTCACGACCCGTCCTCACACCTTCAATTATGCCAGTATCTCACCTTCTAGCTTCCAAACTCAGGAACTCTCTCACTTGGTAGAGTACTTGCCCGCGAAACGCTAGTCTCCCGAGTTCGAGTCTCGCTCCATCACACAGTTTTAAACTGCCAGGAAGTTGCATATCAGCGCGCACTACACTGCAGAGTGAAAATTTCATTCTGGAAGCGAGTACATTATTTAACAATCACAAGAGGAAAAAATATACTTGGAAAAGGCTCGGTGACAGTGGAAGATTCAAGCTGGATAACATCGTGGTACGACAGAGATTTTAAAACCAAGTACATCTACATCTGCATGTACATACATACTCCGCAATTCACCATACAGTGCGTGTCGGAGGGTACTTCGTACCACAACTAGCATCTTCTATCCGTGTTCCACTCCCAAACACAACGAGG
Source organism: Schistocerca piceifrons (assembly GCF_021461385.2). Classification (NCBI taxonomy): domain Eukaryota; kingdom Metazoa; phylum Arthropoda; class Insecta; order Orthoptera; family Acrididae; genus Schistocerca; species Schistocerca piceifrons. The sequence continues at coordinate 427,737,512 of NC_060138.1, forward strand.
GAAAAATGACTGCCTATATGTCTCTGTACGAGCCCTAATCTCTCTTATCTAATCTTCGTGGTCTTTCCGCGAAATGTAAGTTGGCGGCAGTAAAATTGCACTGCAGTCAGCCTCAAACGCTGGTTCTCTAAATTTCCTCAGTAGCGATTCACGAAAAGAACGCCTCCTTTCCTATAGAGACTCCCACCCGAGTTCCTGAAGCATTTCCGTAACACTCGCTTGGTGATCAAACCTACCAGTAACAAATCTAGCAGCCCGCCTCTGAATTGATTCTATGTCCTCCCTCAATCAAACCTGATAGGGATCCCAAACGGTCGAGCAGTACTCAAGAATAGGTCGTATTAGTGTTTTATAAGCGGTCTCCTTTACAGATGAACCACATCTTCCCAAAATTCTACCAATGAACCGAAGACGACTATCCGCCTTCCCCACAACTGCCAAGAACAAGTAAGTCTGATCCAGGAGCAGATATAGCTTCAGATCAAAATTTAATCATGATCAAAAGTAGGCTGAAGTTCAAGCTAAGTGTAGGGAAGAATTAATACATTAAGTATGATGATGATCGCTTGGTGTGATCTAAGGTCTTAGATGCTTCGATAATAAAAACGACAAATATGCAATTCGGTTGAAGAGCAGTGAGCATCTATAAAATGTACAATCACACGTGGTGGACATACAGATGTAGGTATCTGTACAAGGAAAGTAACTGCGAAGAACAAGAAAAGTAAGAAATACTTCAGTTGACCGATGAAAGAAGAAAGCACAATAATGTTCAGGAAAAGACAGGAATGCGGCACGTCACTGAAAGTGTCCACCCCAGAGTTGAAGCCTTCTTAACGTTCATCAATAGATGTCCGGATATTTTTGATCAGACAGTGTAGCTAATAGCCGGCCCGTGTGGCCGTGCGGTTCTAGGCGTTTCAGTCTGGAACCGCGTGACCGCTACGGTAGCAGATTCGAATCCTGCCTCGGGCATGGATGTGTGTGATGTCCTTAGTTTGGTTAGGTTTAAGTAGTTCTAGGAGATTGATGACCTCAGATGTTAAGTCCCATAGTAATCAGAGCCATTTGAACCATTTTGTAGCTAATACTGTTAGGATGACCCTCCACCATACGCACCTGCAGTTCACCTCCCCCAAATGGCTGCACCATATCATTTACAATAAACAAGAACTCCCTTACTGCTCGGTAGTTACGGCTTGACAGACGAGTAATATATACACTGGAAGCGAGTAGGTATCAAACACAGACCGCTTCAGATATTAGCCGTAGCTTCCGGATTTATGCGACGGTTAGTCTGACGGAAGCCGTGCCCTCGGAGGGCCTTCCCGCTTCGCCAACGGCTGCAAGCGCGCGGCGGCGTGGCGTCACAAAACTCGCGCTGATAGATCGGAAATTAATGATCCGCGATTGTGATTGCTGATGGCGCTGACCCGACCGTCCCCGCTGTCCAATAACACCACTTTATGAATAATTTTTCCCCCCGCGGCCCCGGCCCCGGCCTTTGTCCCATTTATTATACGCAGGGCGACGGTTCGCCTCATTTGCCGCGGCGCTGGTGGCGCCCCTTGCAGCCGCTCTGATATTTATCTACCACTCCGGACCGGGCCGTGCCGCCGGGCCGCTCCCGCCCTTCATTAATTGAAATTAGAAGCGGTCGGCGCAGACAGACGGCCGCGCTGTTGGTTTTAGAGAGCCTGATGGATCCGTGATTGAAATCTCGCCTGCGGTAATATTGAAGGCCTGATAACATCGGCTTTTTTACTGGGAGTGCGCGCTGTGAACGGAAACAGAGGAGGGGGGGTGGCAGCTATACTAGGGAATCTGTTTATCTAATGTCACTTTGCAATTAGCATTTCCGAGCCTATAGCGCAACATGGCACTCTTTGTGGGGAAGTTAGAGCAAAGACAACAGATAAAATATTTGTTCTAAAAAATATATGGTCTTTTTTTTTAATCTCACTGCCTCTGAACCTCAGTACCTCTCACGTGACATAACATATCCTTAGCATCAAAATTATGCAGATTAAAGAGAATCCTGAACAGAATACTGAGAGTTCAGGAGCATTTGGACAGAAATTAATTTTTTAATATTTAATGACATGAGCAACTTACACTTTAAGCACACAAAATAACCTCGTAAAAACAGTTACAAAATAAAACTTACTGGCAGATTAAAACTGTGTGCCGGACCGAGGCTCGAACTCGGGACCTTTACCTTTCGTGGGCAAGTGCTCTACCACCTGAGCCAGCCAAGCACGACTCACGCCGTCTCCTCACAGCTGTACTTCTGCCAGTAACTCGTCTCCTACCTTACAAACTTTACAGATGCTCTCCTGCGAACCTTGCAGAACTAGCTAAGCCATGTCTCCGCAATATCCTTTCTTTCAGGAGTGCTAGTTCTGCAAGGTTCGCAGGAGAGCTTCTGTAAAGTTTGGAAGGTAGGAGACGAGTTACTGGCAGAAATAAAGCTGTGAGGATCTGCCGTGAGACGTGCTTGGGTAGCTCAGTTGGTAGCGCACTTGATCACGAAACGCAAAGATCCCAAGTTCGAGTCTCGGTCGGGCACACAGTTTTAATCTGCCAGGAAGTTTCAAATCTGCGCACACTCCGCTGCAGAGTGAAAATCTCATGGTAGTTACAAAATAGTCCACTTTTTTAGCATAACTACTTAGACTTCCGTGGCTAGTTTCGTGATGATTAAACGTACCTCATCTGGCGAGCAATTCTCCTCCCTCTCCTCAGGACCTGCGGGCATCGTCATACAAGCTTTTGACAAATGGCCATAGCTTGCTGGCTACGGTATGTAGACGACACAATCGTTATCTGGTCACACGAGGAGGCAGAGTTGGTAAGCTTCCTTCACCATCCAAACAGTCTGCATAAGAATATACAGAGAGGTGACAAAAGTCATTATATAGCGAAATACACATATACAATTGGCGGTAGTATCACGCACGCAAGGTATAAAAGGGCATTGCAATGGCGGAGCTGTCATATGTACTGTAGCGATTCATGTGAAAAGGTATCCGACCTCATTACGGCCACACGATGGGATTTCTTTCCTTCTTTGGGTCCTCAGTCTTCTCACTGGTTTGATTCGGCCCGCTACGCATTCATCTCCTGTGCTAACTTCTTCATCTAAGAGTAGCACTTGCAACCTACATGCTCAATTATTTGCTGGATGTATTCCTATCTGTTTTCTTCTACAGTTTTTGGCCTCTGCAGCTCCCTCTGGTACCATGGAAGTCATTCCTTCACGTCTTAACATGTTCTATCATCCTGTCCCTTCTGCTTGTCAGTGTTTTCCACATATTCCATCGATTCTACACAGAACCTCGTCATTCCTTACCTTATCAGTCCACCTAATTTTCAACATTCATCTGTAGCACCACATCTCAAATGCTCCGATTCTCTTCTGTTCCGGTTATACCACAGTCCATGTTTCACTACCATATAATGCTGTGCTACAGAAGCACATTTTCAGAAATTTCTTCCTCAAATTCAGGCCTGTGTTTGGTACTAGTAGACTTCTCTTGACCAGAAATGCCCTTTTTGCCAGGGCTAATCTGCTTTTGATGTTCTCGTTGCTCCGTGCGTCGTTGTTCATTTTGCTGCCTGGGTAGCAGAACTCCTTGACTTCATCTATTTTGTGACCATCAGCCCTTATGTTAATTTTCCCGCTGTTATCATTTCTGCTACGTCTCATTACTTTCGCCTTTCTTCGATTTACTCTCCATCCATTTTCAGTGCTTATCAGGGTATAATGTAATTCTTCTTAATTTTAACTCAGGACAGTAATGTCATCAGCGAATCGTATCATTGATATCCTTTCACCTAGAATTTTAATTCCACTCCAGAACTTTTCTTTTATTTCCAGCATTGCTTCTTCGACGCACAGATTGTGCAGTAGGGGGAAAGATTACATCCCTGTCTTCCACCCTTTCTAATCCGAGCACTTTGCTTTTCGTCGTCTACTCTTATTATTCCCTCTTGGTTCTTGTACATACTGCATATGATCCGTCTCTCCCTAGAGCTTACCCCTATTTTTCTCAGAATTTCGAACATCTTGCACCATTTTATATTGTCGGACGGTTTTTTGATGTCGAAAAATCCTATGAACGTGTCTTGATTTTTCTTTAGTCTGCCGTACGGGGTGGCCGAGCGGTTCTTGGCGCTACAGTCTGGAACCGCGAGACCACTACGTTCGCTGGTTCGAATCCTGCCTCGGGCATTGATGTTTGTGAAGTCCTCAGGTTAGTTAGGCTTAAGTAGTTCTATGTTCTAGGGGACTGATGACCTCAGAAGTTAAGTCCCATGGTGCTGAGGACATTTGAACCATTTGTTTAGTCTTGTTTCCATTATCAACCGCAACGTCAAAATTCCCTCTCCAGTACCTTTGCCTTTCCTAAAGATAAACTGGTTGTCATTTAGCGCTTCGTCAGTCTCCTTTTCCGTTCTTCTGTATATTATTCTTCTCAGCAACTTGAATGCATGAGCTGTTAAACTGACTTTACAATAGTTCTCGGACTTGTCAGCTCTAGTAGTCTTCGGAATGGTATGGATGATACATTTCCGAAAGTCAGATGCCATATCGCCAGCCTCATAGATTCTCCACACCAACGTGAATAGTTGTTTTATTGCCACTTCTCCAAATAATTATATAAATTCTGATTGAATTTTACCCATCCCTGCCGCTTTATTTGATCTCAAGTGCTCCAAAGCTCTGTTAAATTCTGATTCCAATACTGGATCCCCTATCTCTTCTAAATCGACTCTTGCCCCTCATAGAGGTCTTCAATGTACTCTTTCTGCCTATCCGTTCTCTGCAATGAACAGTGGAATTCCCATTGCACACTTAACGTTACCACCCTTGCTTTTAATATCACCGAAGATTGTTTTGAATTTGTTGCATGCTGCTCCGTCCTTCCGGCAATCATTTCTTTTTCAATTTCTTCACATTTTTTCTGTGACCAATTTGTCTTAGCTTCCCTGCATTTTGTATTTATTTCATTCCTCAGCGCCTTGTATTTCTGTATTGATGAGTTTGTTTTGTACTTCCTTCTTTCATAGATCAACTGAAGTCTTTCTTCTGTTACCCATGGTTTCTTCAGAGTCACCTTCTTTGTACCTATGTTGTTCTTTCCAGCTTCTGTGGTTGCCCTTTTTGGATACGACCATTTCTCTTCAACTTTACTACCTAATGAGCTATTCCTTATTGCTGCATCTATAGCCTTAGAGAATTTCAAGCCTGTCTCGTCATCCTTTAGAACTTCGGTATTCCACTTCTTCCGGTATTGATTCTTCCTGACTAATCTCTTGAACTTCAACCTATTTTTCATCACTACAACATGGTGATCTGAGTCTATATCTGCTCCTGGTAGGCCCTACAATCCAGTATCTCATTACGGAATCTCTGTCTCACCATGATGTAATCTGACTGAAATCTTCCCGTATCACGCAGTCACTTCCAACTATACCTCCTCCTCTTGTAATTCTTGAAGAGAGTATTCACTATTACTAGCCGAAATTTATTACAGAACTTAATTAGTCTTTCTCCTCTCACATTCCTTGTTCCAAGCTGATAGTCTCCCGTCATATTTTCTTCTACTCCTTTCCCTACCACTCCGTTCCAGTCCCCCATGGCTTTTAGATTTTCATCTCCTTTTATGTACTGTATTATCCTTTCAATATCCTCACATACTTTTTCTGTCTTTTCATCTTCCGCTTGCTATGTCGGCGTGTATTCCTGTCGGTGTTCGTTTGCTGTCGATTCAGACCAGATAAACCCTAAAACTGAATTGTTCACTTAACACACTTTTTTGCCCACCTTTCTGTTCATAACAAAGCCGTCTTCAGTTATACCATTTTCTGCTGCTGTTGGCATTACCCTATACTCATCTGACCGGAAATTCTTCTTTTTTTCCATTTCATTTCACTGATCCGTAGTTATCTAGAATGAGTCAATGTGTTACTCTTTTCAGATTTTCTTGCTTCACTACCAAGTTCAAGCTTCTGACTTTTTTTTTTTTTTTTTTTAAAAAAAAAAAAAAAAAAAAAAATCTTTATTCATCATTATTGTTGTTATACAAAATAACCTACTACCTAATACATTAGTAGGTCCTATTATTAACTATTTCTAATTTTCTATCTGCAGCTAATGTTATGTTTAACACTACAGGATTTATTACAATACATCACCACTATGAGAGTATTATACTACTGCTTCACTATTCTGTTGTTTTACTACTGTACTTTAATTTTTTCTGCTATTGGTAAGATGATAATGTCCAAAATGGTTACTTGTTATAACTATTCTAACTACTCTACCTGCAGCGTTACAGCTGTGTCAGATTATGATACAAACCTACTTTATTGGCCGTTCCCACTGAGCTAATCCCAGTGGGAGTGCCCCTGACACTGGGCTGGCCGGAAACCTGGTCGCTGCAGTTTTAAACTATTTCTCTTATCCTAATTATTGATCTTATAACTAACTTAGTTCTAATGTCTTAGTCGGTGCTGTCAAATCCGGTAATGATGTACTGCCCCCCCAACCTATTCCGTAGACCTGGCGGATTCCAGCCGTGAAGCGACTGGCCTGTTCCATGTCCCGGCGGAACAGGGGGTGTACGCGACAAATCCGGTGTTTAATTAATAATTATCACGGAGATATTCTTTGAGGACTTTAGTTGAGATATCATTGGTTAATTTGTTCAGAATTTCGAAGGTGTTTTCTTGCCTGAGCAGGTGGTACGTGTCGTTATTCGGTAGTTGTTCCCTAAGTTGGTGTGCTACATCGTCGAAGAGGGGACACTCATACACCACATGGTCTGGAGTGCCCAGCACTGCTCCACAGTCACACGCTGATGCCGCCCTTTTCCCGAACCGACAAAGATATGTCGGGTAGGGTCCGTGGCCAGTAAGAAAGTGCAGTAGCCCCCTTGATGGTTTAATGTAGGTAAGTTCTAGGCGTTCCTTTATGCTTGGAAACAGCTCATGCGTTCTTCGGCCGGTTTCCTCGCTGTCCCAGAATTCCTGCCACAATTCCATTCCCCTTCTTTTAATGCTTGGCTTATCCCCTACATATACCCCCATAATTTCTTCTATCTTCTCCCTTCTATTTTTCTTGACCCAGTACCAGGTAGCTTGTTCCCTAATTTTTATGTCCAAAGGACATATCCCCATCAGTACTGAGAGTGCCCCTCCTGGAGTTGTTCTGTATGCGCCTACTGACCGTAGGAGCATATTTCGCTGCACTCTTCTTACGGCCACGGCGGGCATTACCCTCGTGAGCCTGTGTGCCCAGACCGCTGATCCGTAGCCTACAATGGATGTGAGAATGCTGTTATGATACAGTTTAATGAGATCAGGTGGGAGGTGAAATCTCTTGTGCCCTATTCCAATTAAGTTGTGTAATACTGTGAGTGCACGCTGTGTTACTGTATCTATATGTGATGCATAGTTCCACCTCTCGTCGATGATGACACCAAGGTACCGAGCTTCTCTACGCCTAAGGATTGGTAGGCCATTTATTCTGACGGTAGGGTTTCTTATAAGTTGGCCTTTAAGCAGCAAGTAGGTAGACTTATTGGGTGCTATTGACATCTTAGTTTTATGACACCATGTTGTCAGTATTTTAATAGCTCTTTCTACCTTTGGCTCCAATTCTTCGCGACTATGGCCGCCGACCAGCAGAAGGAGGTCATCTGCGTAGGCTATGACCTCTAGTACATCTTCACTTATCTTGAGTTCTTCCAAGAGTGGTTCCATATTTATGTCCCAAAAGAGTGGCCCCAGGACGGATCCCTGAGGACACCCCTTGGTGATTTTCTTACTGACTTTTCCACTAGGGGCCGATAGCCAGACCTCCCTGTCTTCACAATAGCTCCTCAGACAGCCATATAGCGGCCCTGGGCACTCTTTCTCCCGCAAGCAGGAGAAGAGCGAAGGCCACCACAGGTTGTCAAAGGCGCCACTGATGTCCACCATGATGCCAACTGTGTACTTGTGCGGGGCAGAGTCACAGACATCCGCAGCCAGGGCGATTGCGTCAGACGCGGATCGCCCCGTCCGAAAACCGAACTGTCTGTCACTCATCCCGCACAGGACCCGGTGTGCGGCCAACCTGTCTGCCAGCAACCTCTCAAAGAGCTTGCCCAGCAAGTCCAGTAGACATATAGGTCTGTAAGACTTTGCTTCTTTGGGATCTTTGTCTGGGCCTTTTTTGATTATGATAACATTTGCCTTTTTCCAAATTGAGGGGAATGTCTGAAGCCGTAGACATTCATTATACAGCTGAGTGAGAGGTGCTACCAGCTGGGGGGCAAGGTATTGTATCACCTCCGCAATGATGCCGTCTGGGCCAGGAGCCTTCCCTTTTTTGAGATCTTTTATTTGAGAGCTTACCTCTTCTTCAGAGAAGGGGTAAACCACGCGATTGTTTTCATAGACCCGCTGGTTCTCTAGTCTTATTCTTTGCTGTTCTTCCGAGTCATCTTCTTCCCTATCGTCAGGTAACAGGGCACGGAGTAGGGCCTCCGCAGTTTCCTGCCAGGTTCTCGTCATCCGGTCCCCATCCCTGACGGTAGATAACACCATAGGCGATTTTATTTTCTCTCTGACTATTTTGTAGGGAAGTCCCCAGGGGTCCGTGGCCAATTGGCTTTGCACGTATTTCTCCCAGCTTCTCATCCTGACAGCTTTGAGTTCCTGTTGGAACTGTTCTTTGGCTTCTCTGTATATCTGCTGCCAGCGCTGCTTTTCATGCCAGACGACACACCGCTGGTAATACCTCCTCGCCCTCCGTACTGCTTGGCGCATTTGCCCCAGTTCGGCTGACCATGGTGAGGGGGAAGCTGCGACGGCCCTCCTCCTGGTTGGTACAGCTGCCTTTACTGCCCTGATTATCGCCTTTGTAAGGTCTTTGGTGTATTCCTCCACGTCGACATCACCCTCCAGCAATGCAGGAATGTCACACTCCCTCGCCAGACGGTCCCAGTCAGTTTTATTATAATTGAACTGCGTTTCCCACCCCATGTCCCAGTGGCACTCGCTGTCTCCTATGATAAATGTTATCATATTGTGATCACTGGTAGTGATCTGATCCCAGACTGTCCAGTTGGATAATTTTGTTGTAAGATTTGGTGTGACCAAGGTCACATCAATGTTTGTGCCATGTCCCCCCCCTCCAGTATAGGTGGGAGGGTTTCCTTGTTCATTAGCGACTATGAGTTGTAGTGACATGATTGTATCGACAGCTTTTTCTCCTCTTTCATCCTGAGTGCCACTGAACCAAAGGGGGGATTTTGCATTAATGTCTGCGGTCACGAGAATTTTCTGTCCCCGCAACGCCGTGGCTATTTGGACAAGCTTCTCCAAAAATTCTTCAATTTGTCTTCCGTACTGGAAGTACATGTTTACTAGGTATAATAACCCAGTGGGTGAGTGAAGCTCCACGACGTTGCAGTGCTCATCCGAAAATTGTGCTAATGTGGTGGCTCTTAATGCTTTATTTATGATCATAACCGCAGCTCTTGGTTCCTCTCCACTATAGATTTGTTGCCAATTGACTGCAATAAACGGGATCCGACCAGCCAGGGAGTACGGCTCCTGTATGCAGAGTACGTCCAGACTCTTCTCCTCCACCACCTTCCGGAGTTCCTGCAGGACCAATCTGCTGTTATGAGTGTTTATCTGTCCCACTCTTAACTGGCTCACGTGGATAGTATGTATGTATATGAGATTCTGGCCAGTTTTTGCGCCAGTCGTGAGCTATTCTGCCGTTTGTGATGACAGATTGGTTGTATAACTCATTAAGATCGAATTTTTCGTTTCGCCTTTCAAACACTTTTTTGACCAGGTCTCGCAGGGCTCCGAAATCTGTGGGGAGATTCATTGTCTTGAGCTGTATTCTGTCAACAGCCTCCATCACTGGAAAGGTAACGTCTCTACCGTATTCGTGGCCGACACGCACCACGTGCCTCAAGGCTGTTGTAAGGGTGGCCGGCTCTTCCAGCCTAGACAGCTGTAATGCGTGCTCCAGGTTGGGGTAAATCCTAGCGGGATCTGTTCCCGGCTGTCGTTTAGTGTGTGGACTTGTTGGTGTACCATAATTTGTCGGTATACTAGTGCTACTTATTGTGTTATCTTGCACTAACTCTTCCCGCATAGATAACCTCCCCACCACAGGATGCCCAAGTGGTCGTTCTTGATCTTTAAGCGACCTTTGTCCCCGATTCAGAGGGGAGGGTGCATTATTCCCGTCGCAAGGATCGGTTTGAATGCAGGCGTCTTTCATGATGATGAAGTGTTGTGGCCTGGTGATCTTTTCTATAAATTCTCTGAATTTATTGGCCCTTATTGCATCCCTCAACCTCTTGCTCGGAGACTTTCTTTTGGGCTTCTTGTTCCCATTTGGGGACTCAGCCATAATCAATTCGAGCTATAAGTCTCTGCTCGAGCATCCTGTAGGTAGGGCAGTTTCTGCCAGTGGTATTGCATGATTTTTTTCCTCTTTTTGTGCAGGGTATACAAAGCCCGGCTTTGTTACAATTTTTTCTCGTATGATCTTCGGCCCCACACCTGGAGCAGGCCGGCCTCCTTTCACAGTGTTTATGGATGTGATCTAAATCGCCACAGTTGTGGCATCTGGGTACTACTAAGTAGTCCCGTACATTTATGGCGTGAAAGCCTAAATATATTCTTCCCATAGTGGTGATTTTACGCCACATGTTTCCAGAGACCTCGGCGACGTGATGTACTACATCTCGATCCCGAGGCCCTGTTTTGAAACGTAATTTGAAATCTTGTTTGAATGTCTCCCGTTGCATATCATCAAAATTCTGATTGTATAATGTTTCATAAATGTCTTGTTCTGTTAGAGCTACTGGTACATCGTAGAGGATTACCAGCGGATTCCTCTTTTTTGGTGGTTCGCACTTAACTGCTGTGTTCAGTTTGGTGTTTTTTAAGATTTTATCTCTGTCTACTTCTGTTGCTACATCCACTACTACTACATTTTTAGTTGCCTTGACTTTGTTTATTTTGATTTTTTCTTTAGCTGGGTCAATTATTGTGGTAAATAACTCTTGCACCTTCTTCACTGTTTGTCCGGGCAGGGGTCTTAGGAAGACCGCCGTGTCCGGCCTTTTTGTTACCTTAGCTATTGTTTCTTTGGTGGTCTGAGTTTTTGTGGCTGCTTGTGCAGCTACTGCTGCCCATGTCTTAGTTGGTTGCTGTCTTAGTCTATTATTTTCTTTTTCAAGCTCTTCGAGTCTCCCCTCAAGCTTTGCGTTTGCGATGGCCCAAGCGGCGAGCTCGTTTTTAATTGCTATGACGGCAGCCTGGCTTATTTTGCCATTTTTTACACTTGAATCCAAAATTTGGTTAATTTTTGTGTGTCTTTCTAATGTAGTTTGCTCATTCTGTTCCCCTTCCTCCTGTGAGGCAGGAACAGTCGCTATCGACGCCCTCGAGGTCGCACTAGATTCACCCGTCTCAGTTTCAGCCATGTTTGACGAGTGAAGAAAAAAGGTGGGAGCCCGTCTCTTGCCCCGGACCGGCTCCTCTGGCATGGGGGGGGGACTATTGCAGCTCGCCCACCGACCTCGCCCCTAGGTCAAGGGCACTCCTGAGCTGCAGGGTTCAACGCGCCGTTGCCAGCGCACTGGTCCCCGTCGAAGGCCTCGTCGTCGACGATTTCACTCGACGCTCCTCGGCAAGTGCACCCCGCACTCCGGAGAGGCGGATGCACCCCTCGCCCTTCGCCGCCTACTAGCCCGAGTTTCCACCTGAAGGCCAAAGACCCACTCCTACTCAGGTGGTGGGTCGGTCCCCCAGTCGTTCGGCGGTCTGGGCCCATCTAACCTAGCCCAGGCGATGTCACCACCTCCTGGGTTTGGCAGAACACGCCCCGGTTACCCAGGGGCGCGGCGAAGCACCCTTGCCGACTCGCGCCGCGATCCCACGCCGACAAACGAGGTCGCCGGCATGCAGAGCACCTGCTGGTCTGTGCCCTGCGAACAGAAAGGGACTGGTGTTCGGTCCCTCGACACAGCTCCCCCTGTGCCACGCACCCTTCGCTTTCGCATCGGGTTGGGTCGCAGCTCTCCCTTTTGACGCAAGGCAGAATGCCGAGCTTGACGTCTGGCACCACGGGAAGGCGGAAAGAGCCACTTGGGAAGGAGAGGCTATGAGAGACGCTTCACTTCCCCTGTGAGGACTGCCGCGGCACACCCGACTGGAAAGCGATACGCCCCAGTGCGAGCTTCCGTGCCCTACGGCGCGCCTCGACGCCTAGAACGTTATCCTTACGTTAGTTGCTCAATTTGTTTCTCATGGTCACCTCCTCATTGGCAGCCCCGTCGCGAAGATTCGAATAATGCAGTGCTTTTCATTGCCTTCCGCATCGTCATGCCGTTAATCATTGGTGATTCTTCCGCCTTTAGGGGCAGTTTCCTACCCCAAGGACAAGAGAGTGCCCTGACTCTCTGACCGTTCCTCCACCCCCTTTGACAAGGCCATTTGTGGAATGAGGGTGAATTTTTATGGCGGAAGTCTTCGGCCGCAAATTCTGATTAATTAATAAAAATTTAAGCGTGGGTGGGTTTCAAACCTGGGACCGCTATTCCTAGACCACGGGAGTTAACAGACTTTGAACGCGGAATATTAGTTGGCGCTATACTCGTGAGACATCCCAGTTCGGAAATCGTTACGGAATTCAATATTCCGAGATCGACAGTATCAAGAACGCGCCAATATCAAATTTCAGGGATTACCTCTCACTAAGGACAGTTCAGAGGCCGACTGCCTTCACTTAACAACAGAGAAAAAATGGAAATTTGTAGCAATTTCCTGTAGGACCAAACTGCTGAGGTCATCGGCCCCTAGGCCTACACACCACTTAATCTAAAACTAACTTACTCTAAGGACAACACACACACACACCCATGCCCTGGGGAGGACTCGAACCTCTGACGGGGCAGCAGCGCGATCCTTGCAAGGGCTAACAGACGAAGAACACTGCGTGAAATAAGCGGAGAAATCAATGTGGGACTTACGACGAACGTATTCGTTAGTACTGTGCGGCGAAATTTGGCGTTAATGGGCTATGGCAGCAGACGACCAACGCGAGTGGCGTTACTAACAGCACTACATCGCCTGCAGTGCCTCTTTTGGGCTCGTGACCGTATCTGTTGGATCCTAGAAGACTGGAAAATCGTGGTCTGACCAGATTAGTCCCGATTTCAGTCGGTAAGAGCTGATGGTAGGGTACGAGTATGGCGCAGACCCCATGTAGCCGTGGATCGATGTTGTCAACAAGGCACTGTGCAAGCTGATGGTGGCTCCATCACGGTACAGGCTGTGTTTACATGGAATGGAATGGGTCCTCTGGTAGAACTGAACCGATGATTCACTGGAAATAATTATGTTGGCTAATTGGAGGGTATTTTCAGCCATTCATGGACTTCATGTTCCCAGACAACGACGGAATTTTTATCAATGGAAATCCACCACGTCATGAGGCCACAGTTTTTCGTGATTGGTTAATAACATTCTGGACAATTCTAGCGAATGGTTTAGCCACCGAGATCGTCTGACGTGAATACCATCTTACATTTATGGGTCATAACCGAGAGAGCTCTTGTACAAAATCCTGCACCGACAACAGTTAAGTAATTATGGACGCTATACAAAGAGTATGGCTTAATATTTCAGCTGGGGACTTGAGTCTAGGCCTCGTCGATGTGCTGCAGTATACCAGGCAAAAGGAGGTCCGACATTATATTAAAAGGTATTCCATCATTTTTGTCACCTCAGTGTAGGGCTACAGTTTACTCACGAAACCGAAAGCAACGGTGCGTTACCATTTTTGGACGTGGTGGTACGTAGAACTGCCACCACGATACACGGTGTTTAATGGAATATAATCGAGAGAGACATCCTTATTCTCTTATAATTCTCTCAAATTGACTTGAGGAGGGATATAGTAAGTTGATATAAATATCGACCGCATTCTGCGCTTGTGCAGTGCACCTTTCCGTCTTGTTGACCTCTCCCACTCATCCCGTATGCTTCATAAATACCTTCCAGAATGTGACCAAAACCATCCTAGCTATTGCTTTTTGTAAGGGCACCCACATACTTCAAGACAAGTTCTACCGTCACCAAAATATTAATATATCCTCCTCTCGTATGACATACTAGTCCCATTAAATCTGTTACTGTCTTATTCCTTTCAGTACAATGTGAAAAAAAAGCACTTGATTTGATGCACTAGTGGTCTTGACTTCTAGAGTCGTTCGCAAACATCTAACACCTTTCTGATTTTTCCTTCTTTTTTCTTGATGTAACAAGTCATCTACAGTTTTAAGTAACATTTTCTTGGCCCCTAATGTGCATGACTCACGTGAGCGTACCATGTTAGTTTACTTATCATTTCTTCTGGCATGCATAGTAATCACCAAGTCCCATCCAAATTCTGTCAGCAAAATAGGACTCCCTTCTTCCACAGGTAGAACTGTCGTATGGCTGTCATATGAGTGTTTCCTACCTACCTTCCATTTATCTTTTTATCTTCTTTAACATTAGGTTGTAGTCCTGCTTCTTCACAATACCAATCAGAAGTGCCATAATAAAATTCTCAAATACTACCTGCTTCATCTGTTTGTTCTCTTCTAATTCTTCGTCACTTTCTGTTAACAGCTAACGTGAGTCATGTACATTATGGAGCGAAAAAGTTACTTAAAATAGCAGGTGGCTTGATACATCAGGAAAAAAGAAAGAAAAATCAGAAAGGTGTTAGATGTTATCCAAATTTTTTGAATCTCCACTCAATGCCTAGAGCCTCCAGTACCTTTACTGAATAATTCTTTTCTTCCCCCATAAGCGCACGACTGGAATATTATGTTATTTTCCGGGACATCTCCCCCGCTTGTTCCCTTTCTTGGAAGATACCTGTAATATCATCCAAATATTTCTTGGCGCTGTCCATTGTCATGCAAGAATCTCTGGACGAATCCTTGTGGGATAATATAGGCGCCACTCTACTGCCTTCTTTGGTGCCTAGAACCTTTTTTCAGAGCTCTCATCACATATCCAACTCGTCTTTTCCCTGTCAACTAGCACAGACTTATTTTTTAAAGATATCGCATTTGCCTCTGACTGAAGAGTTACTGTAATTATTTCACAATTGCAATCACGGCAAAAGATTTTGCTTCTGCACATGTCAGTCTTTAGAATCCTCTAAAACGTATACATGAAATAGTCAAAAACATGCTTTTTCACTGTAGAAATCCAGTAACATCAAGCGTGTGTGAAGCCACTATATCGTGAAATAATGACAGAAAGATTTTAAAGTCTGACATATACTAAAGCAAAATCTGTTTGCAGTATTACTTGAAAATGACACAAAGACTAAAATTTCAGATGTGAAAAAATAATTTCTACAGTCAATAGCGAATATGATGTCCTCTAAAAATTCTGCATGACTCTGAACCCCGACCATGAGAAGTTAATTATAGAGGTTTATGAGATCAAGGTATCTCTGTAGTTGTTGTTTGGTCCACGAATTTTCATAACATCGTACCACATCCAACTTCTGAGGATCCAGAGGGACCCCCAGTACTGTCTACCATTTGCCCTAATAATTTGACACTAGCAACGCCAAACTGCTATTTCTCAGTACTGTTTTTCCGCGGCAACTGAAGGTTGCGAGCGGGTCTTTCAATGCACGATTATGCTCTTCTCACGATATTCAGTTATTAATACATCGTCTACATATCTCGTTACAAGACGCTATGGCGAGTCATCCAATACGCTATGTAAGGATCTAATAAATGCAGCTGCTGGTATGCTAAGGCCGATATGGAGGCGTTTCAACTGGTAACTAAGAATACAATATTTTATTGACATGTTGGTTCCACTCCAGTTCGCTAGTAAACGGTCCGCATGACCTAGGAAGAGAACACTCGTATGTAATGAAACTTTAGCAGCAACTCCTCTAGGTTTTCCGTTCGATCTATATCCTTTTCAAAAAATGGTTCAAATGGCTCTGAGCACTATGGGACTTAACATCTCTGGTCATCAGTCCCCTAGAACTTAGAACTACTTAACTCTAACTAACCTAAGGACATCACACACATCCATGCCCGAGGCAGGATTCTAACCTGCGACCGTAGCAGTCGCGCGGCTCCGGACTGAGCGCCTGAACCGCTAGACCACCGCGGCCGGCTATCCTTTTCAGTTACAGTATTAATTTGTATGGCGTACCAGACAAACTGTATCACCCTTTTCGTCCACAACTCTCATGGGTTGTTATAGGACGGTACCGTTTGTTACATCATTCCCTGATCTAACATTCTTTGTGTTTCGTCACGAACTTGGTTCCTGAATGCCATTAGGATCGCTGTGGACGTTACAAAAAAATTGTATGATGCAGAAGCTTAAACTTATACTGAAAATTACACAGTGTACCCACTTTAATTGAAAATACTTCCACAATTTGGTTTAAAATGTTGACTAACCCTTCTTTAGCGTTCACATCCACCTTCTGTATCACTTCCATCTATTTCAAGATTTGTCTCCTACTTTCGTCGTGTGTTTCCTGGTGGTCGGGTGAAAAATGCTCTTCTCTATCTTTCTGTCCTCCTTTGTATCCTATTACTTGATCCCTGGACTCTGCATACTAATTCACACAGTTCTGCGGCGCTCTTCAAAACACGTGTGGATTTCTGTGTCCTTCTGTAAAATTATCCCGCCTCTACATGCGTCATTGGATGATACACTCGCGTTAACTCCATTCCGAGAGGTTCGTTACAGTTAAGAACTTCCAATATAATCGTATATCGATTGCTGTTGTAATAAAGTTTACTGCACCAAGAATAGATGAAACACCTGCTAAGTGTAATGAGAAAAATCTAGGTCTACTGAAGCACCCCGGTGTGCAATAGCTCCTGCTAGTGAGCTTTGACACATAAAGTCCAACAGTACTTACTGCTGCACATCAGTGCTTTTCCCCGTTAATCCACCCTTTGGTCTTTTATGAACTTAATACTGGACATTCGTTTTCTTCCATACATCTCTGAAATATACCGTCTAGGATCGCCTAAATTTGACTGATGTTGTCAAGAATGGCTTCGAAAACTGTTTCTGATAGTTGTATACTTGTTACGAGATGAAAATAATGCTTTCCGATAGTCTCATAAATCTTGACGTGTGATATGATTCATGCTTTCTGCTCCGCAGATTCATAACTATGTCAGATCCTCACAGTTCAATAATTTCTGCCATTTGTCGCGCCTGTGCCTGACATTCCTTTTCTGTCTATAATCCATTAGTATTACTGTAGCTGTTCTAAACATCCCTTTGTTGATCATGTGAATTATTCTATGCTGTTGATAAGGTCTGAACTGACCTCTGTATTGGGACTTGAATGATTATTTCTCCTCTCATAGTGTGATTGCTGTGGTCTGTGAAAATCATGGCCCTGATCAGCTAGCTGATTCAGTCGGTGATTGCCATAACGCACAAATTCAATTTCCTGCAAAAGGTCTTTAAATTTATCTGTATCATTACTGTAGCTTCTAATCAGAATGTGTAGGTTACGCATGAGTAATCTACAGAAACAAAATCTAATTATCTCCTCTGAATTATACAGTGGATAAAGAAGTGATTCTTTTTCGTCATTTTTTGGTCTCTTTCCATAGTAGTTTCATTCTTAACTCTGGCTTGTTTTTGTTTGGATCAGTAGTTGCTCAAAAGTGCTTCTTTGAGCTTGCAGTATATCATCCTCTTCTACACTAGTGGCCGCATCTTCTTAGTGCGCTCTCCCTCAAACAAACTGCAAATATATTCACGATTGAAACATCCTGGCAGATTAAAACTGAGTGCCGGACCGAGACTCGAACTCGAGACCTTTGCCTCAGGTGGTAGACCACTTTCCCATGAAAGGAAAAGATCCCGAGTTTCGGTCCGGCACACAGCTTTCATCTGCCAGTCCGCTGCAGAGTGAAAATATCATTCTACATATTCACGTTTGTGCATCAATGTCCATGAAGGTTTATTTAAATTAGAAAATCGTTCAGTCCAGGTCTTTGGCTGGAGCATATTCCCGTTCTCCTTGAACGGAGAGTGCTTATGCACCGACATGTAATGCTTGTATTCAAACAGCTTGAGTCCAAGTCTCTCCGCCTCTCCAAATAATTCCACTTCACGCGCTTCACTGTTACTTTGAAGCTCCAATCCAACTGATCTTTCCGCTCTTTCTGTTCTGTCTCGGCTGTTTTCACAAATCATCACTCATCTCAGTGGCACACAGTTATTGGTTTGTGACCTTAACAGCCGTCTCTCGTTCTTTAAGACTCTCTTATTCTTTAAGACCACCATTCTATTTCTCTAAACACTCCACTTGTCTCCGCCGTTTATTGTTCATACTTTCTTGCTTCTCATTGACTTCCACTGTGCTTTCTATGTTTCATTTTACTTGAGCTGATGTCATGCCCTCTGATTATTCACAGATTAGATTTGATTAGATTAATACTTGTTCCATAGGTCATGAATATGACACTTCGTAATGATTTGGAACGTGTCCGGTTAATAAAAGATGTCTGTACAAGATATTACACAAAATATTGCATGACACTAATGTTTAAGTTGTTTTTTTTCCTAATTTAATCTAAAAATTCAGCCAATGAGTGGAAGGAGTGGTCATCTAGAAATTCTTTTAATTTATTTTTCAATGTTAGTTGGCTATCTGTCAGGCTTTTGATGCTGTTTGGTAGATGACCAAAGACTTTTGTGGCAGCATAATTTACCCCTTTCTGTGCCAAAGTCAGATTTAACCCTGCATAGTGAAGATCATTCTTTCTCCTGGTGTTATAGCTTTGCACACTGCTATTACTTTTGAACTGGGTTGGATTATTAACAACAAATTTCATAAGTGAATATATATACTGTGAGGATCCCTAGATCCTTAAATAGATGTCTGCAGGATGACCGTGGGTGGGCTCCAGCAATTATTCTGATTACACGTTTTTGAGCAATGAATACTTTTCTATTCAACGATGAATTACCCCATAATATGATGCCATACGAAAGCAGTGAATGAAAGTAGGCATAGTAAGCTAATTTACTGAGATTCGTATCACCAAAATTTGCAATAACCCTAATAGCATACGTAGCTGAACTCAGACATTTCAGCAGACCATCAATGTGTTGCTTCCAGTTTAACCTCTCATCAATGGACAAACCTAAAAATTTTGAAAATTCTACCTTAGCTACAGACTTCTGTTCAAAGTCTACATTTATTACTGGAGGTGTGCCATTTACTGTACGGAACTGTATATACTGTGTTTTATCAAAATTTAAAGAGAGTCCGTTTGCTGAGAACCACTTAATAATTTTGTGAAAAACATCATTTACAATTACATCAGTTAGTTCTTGATTTTTGTATGTTATTACTATACTTATATCATCATCAAAAAGAACTAACTTTGCATCTTCTTCAATGTGGAGTGGTAAGTCATTAATGTATATCAAGAACAGTAAAGGACCTAAGACCGAACCCTGTGGGACCCCGTACTTGATAGCCTCCCAGTTTGAGGAATCTGCTGTTGTTTTAACATTACATGAGCCATTTATTTCAACTTTCTGCTTTCTTCCAGTTAAGTATGAATTAAACCATTTGTGCACTGCCCTCCTCAAACCATAATGATCCAGCTTATCCAAAAGAATTCCATGATTTACACAATCTGTGTAACACATTCTGTCTCTTCCCTAACAATATTTCTGTTCTCCATATGCAAATTTCCCGTTGCCTTCCACATTGCAACTCAATATTCTCTTCAACCTTCCCTACTCGGTCTTCTATCGCATTTTATATGCCTTTACACATCACTTGCCTTACCCACCTGCTCCTTCTGCCTTTCTTCTGCCACGCTCAATCTTTCGATTTATTCCAGTCTGTGACATGGCTCCAGCCTGGCGGTTACCCAGCCTCTTTAGGAATGCAATCTAATTTTTGTCCAAGCGGTAAAACTCCTTTCTCTCCACATATCATGTCCCAGATACAACAGAACACAATAAGTACAATATGAAATCCAGATCAACAGAAAAAATCCAGTACTACATAATAAGGATAAAGTGGCTGATGGTCATAACACTTCATTAAGGGCGTTCTGATATATCAATGTCAAATTCTTTGCAGATGCAGGTACATGTATAAGTGTAAGTAACGGCCACAGGGCATATGGTACTTACGGAAACACAAGTTGTAGCTGGTAGAAGGAACTTATGAGGTAACACAAGGTCCAGAATCACAGATTCACTGGCGCAGTAAATTCGAAATAACATCGAAATCACAAATCGCTCCACGTAGTGCACCAGAAATCTACTAAATTCAAAATGACGTGAAGATCTACACCCACTGGACAACAAAAAGTGAGTTTAAGGAACTAACATGCAAATCAAACAGATTAAATAAACGGTTAAAACATGGATCATTTACTTACTTCAACATCTTTTACACAAATATCAATTTCAGGGCCCATTTGACTGAACATAGACACGACTCAGTAACTGATAATTAGGAGGGGGCAGGGGAGTGAACCAACTCTCCACTGTTCACATTCACTCTTGCATGATGGTGCGAGTACAGATACAAAGACAGCACGAGAACGATATTTTTAAAAATATCGGGAATCCAATATGTCTAGAAATATCATTATCGAGCATTGATGAAACGAAGTAATTGCCGATATATCCATATATCGCCGTGTAAAATATCAATATATC
Organism: Schistocerca piceifrons; assembly: GCF_021461385.2. Taxonomy (NCBI): domain Eukaryota; kingdom Metazoa; phylum Arthropoda; class Insecta; order Orthoptera; family Acrididae; genus Schistocerca; species Schistocerca piceifrons. The sequence continues at coordinate 427,758,302 of NC_060138.1, forward strand.
GGCTGTATATTGTAAACATACTGGCAGTTTTGGAGCTCTGTATCTAAATACTGATTTATTATTGGATATTCTGTACATCAACTAGCTAACAGTCTGCTTATCCCCCTTAGAGCAAGAATTGAAAGCAAAACGATGCACATTCAAGCTTGCCGATAACCGCTGTGATAACAATGGTAAATTGGTAACTGGAGCTAAGTGGGTGTATCATTCGGTTTCGTTACATATCGGATTTGTCTGGAACACTTCGACTTGCGTCTTTTTTTTTCATTTCTGCAAATGCCAGCGACCTAGCAGTTGTAGTGTCAAAATTGCGTGGTGAAAGTAAACACTGTAGATTCTGTTGGTAGCGCGGAGCGCCGATTACGTCGGGATTTCCCCTCCGCAAAGACCTGTTTTGTCATTTAGATTTTTGTTCATGAGTTTCAGCATCTGTTTTTGAAGAATGCTGATGTGAAGGAATACCACATCAGATGCGTTAAAATTTGTTTTTATTGTTTTTTAAGGCAACTAGTGCGCTAGTTCTTCACATCGGATTCATTCCATTCACACCGCCAGCCCCTAGTGTAGTTGGAGTTCTTTTTGCTTTAGACAGTCAAAGAGAAAGAGTGGACTTGATGAAAGGGAGAAACGTAGTAAGAACGTGACTGTATTGTTGTTTATTTAATTACGACCCATGTTTCGGCCTTTTCTGCCATTTTCAAATGATTGAGTTTATGTTTTGCAGTATACTTTAATGACAGAAACTCAGCCACTTGAAAATGGCATAAAAGACCGAAATCTGAGTCGTAGTTAAATGAACAACAATACAGTCAAAAGGCGGTGTGTTCATTAAAAAAGCAGCAAGACTCCTTCACATAGTGAAAGTAAAATTATGTTCTACTACAATTTCTACTACAATTTCAAAACAACAACTTCAAATAATTATCGATAATTGAAAAAATATATAATACAGAATTAAAATATCGGCACTTGATATTCCATTTCGATGTCGATATACCTGTGTAATAACACAGTGGACGCATATCGATAACATTTTGGGCGAACGTCGATATATCGATGTAACGACGTTTTATCAATAGCCCCGGTCGAATGTCTCGCATATGCGTGCTGTCGAGATGACAGAAGATACCCTTCACTTCCTGTGATCAGCAGCTTTGAGATAAGATCCCATGTTGTTTCCACGCTAGCTGATTACGGTGTTTGTCTCTCAGAAGCGACATTATTACAGTGCTTCGGGGCAAATGTCAAACAAGGAAAATGTGATACGCCGTAGAACGCTTAAGACTAAGCAGTGGACTACAAGGATTGGTCCATTCCACATAGATAGGGAAAAAAATAACTCACAACGTGATGAGAAATAAACATTGAGATGGAAGCAGGAAGGTGAATCAGAATGCGATGACTGAGCAAGCAGTGGGTTGGTATACTTCCCGAAGATAAATTTATCGTCTCAGCACTGCCACTTCATTATCCCTCACTGCCTCCATATTCTGTTGCTCTTCTGCTGCATCAACAACTCTCTGTTTAAAAATCTGCTGTCTCTTCTAAAAGCTCGCTGACTTCCCACATTATCAGTCGTCTCACCATTGTCATTGCGAGGCTGAAGTTGAAGTTTCAGCCACTGACTGACTGATATTCCTTAACCACAGCCCCCAGCGGACGGCGAAAATTTCCGGTCTTGTTGTACCAGGTATGCGTCTCGTGAAGTTTCATTTTGTTTCCATATGTGGCAATTTCCATCAGTCGCCGCGATCTACCCAGCAAAATGTTCGGGTGTATGGCTGCAATCCTGAGTTGCTGTGAAAGCAGCCGGGACAACACTCATTTGTTTGCAACGGCCGTCGCTGCAGAAGACCTGAGTGCTCATGTGTCTATCTTCGTCCAAATGTCTGCTCGTGTTCGTGGTTTATCATCATCTTCATCGCCGTCCTCAAACTTTTTACGCAGGATAAATCTCCTCCAGGGAGCCACACTCTTCACAAGAGGTTCCTGCAGAAGGTCGGGGAATACTAGTGTCTTTGTCCCAGTGTATGCAAGGTCCTTGACTCGGTAGCATCCCCCTCATTGTCTGCCAGGCTTTACTCAGGGTTGCCTTTCTCACACACACTAAAGACATTCACAAGTCGTTCCTGCCTGAGTCTGGGAGCTCTTGTGCTTCCCTTCTGGAGGCTACTGTGCCCGGTTCAAACGTCTTCGCCTGCGCTCAGCTTTCGGCGGTGTCCGGAGGCGTATGTTATAATGATTATGACCACCAGTTAAAATGATTTCAAGTGGTTAAAGTCTGTATCTATCAATAAAACGTAAGGTATAGTACAATACATGGCGGGGATAACCATACTTAAAATCAGAACAACTAGTGCTACACAAATGGCTTACAGAAAACCTTTTAGTATGACAGAATAATAAAACAGGACTTCGTTTGAAAAGTGATTAAATTGTAAGTAGGCTGTTTAGGTTTTTATGTTGGTAACGCCACGTAGCGCTCTATATGAAATTCACTGACTGTGCTGTGTGCAGTCTGTGGTTGGATTGAATTGTTGGAATAGTCGCTATTGTAGTGTTGGGCAGTTGGATGTGAACAGCGCGTAGCGTTGCACAGTTGGAAGTGAGCCGCCAGCAGTGGTGGATGTGGGGAGTGAGATGGCGGAGTTTTGAGAGCGGATGATCTGGACGTGTGTCCACCAGAGATAGTAAATATGTAAGATTGGATGTCATGAACACTATTAAGGTAAATACATTGTTTCTTCTCTATCAAAATCTTTCATTTGCTAAATATGCATGTCAGTAGTTAGTGACTTCAGTATTTAGAATCTTTTATTTAGCTGGCAGTATTGGCGCTCGCTGTATTGCAGTAGTTCGAGTAACGAAGATTTTTGTGAGGTACGTGATTCATTAAAGGTATAGGTTATTGTTAGTCAGGGCCATTCTTTTGTGGGGATTATTGAAAGTCAGACTGCGTTGCGCTAAAAATATTCTGTGTCATTTTATTGATGATCAGAATAAGTAAAGATATAAATGTCTGAGCACGTTCAGTTTTGCTCAGCTGTTTGAAAATCAAATAACGTAAGGGGTTTAACAGCACAGTAATTCACTAATTTTTCGAAGGAGACGTTTCAAAATCAAACAGTAACCATTATTTTTTTCTGAAAGATTACACCACCAATTGCCTGTATATCACTGTTTTTGGGCTGACTTTACCAGATATTACGTGTTAATGATGTACAAACCTTCAGCATTGTACTCGATAATGTCGTAAAAGCCGAAATCTAGGCTATACAGAATACAGTAATATACCGGCAAATCACGATTTATTCTTTCGAAAAGTACTGTGTCAGTGAGGCCTAATCCCATGGAACACTAACCATTTGATTTGAAGTCCCGTTCCTTGAGAGCGCATTCAGAGGACAGTCCAGCCTGCCGCCTCGTGGCACCTCTGTGGAATGTTTTATTTCGCTATGGTAGTGTTTGTGCCAGGAGGCCCACTATCTATGCCGCCTAATGTCAATGTCCATGGCCCGATGGTGGTTTGCTGCGGGGCTCGGTACTGTCCCTTCTTGTAAGTTCATAAATACGGTTCTCTGTGTATGTCAAGTTCCCTTTCTCCAGTAGGTTGGACAGTTATCCACTCGGTGCTCTACGCAACACTTCTAAATTACCTGCATATTTGTACCTCACGTTATTTTTTTTTCCCTTAAAATCGTACCGAATGCGCTTCTGTTTTAGCTGTGCGTGCACTCATTGAAGCGAGTCATAAAAATTCCTCCTAGTCTGACCACTGTGAAACCTTCCACATTGCTGCCAGATGATCTTCTCGACCATGGGTACCAAATATTTATTGCTGTTGTCACCAACTTCGTGACTAAGTCACGAAGCAATAGAGGCTTTTGTCTGAAATCTAATATTAGCTTCTGTTTTCCGGAAGCTTGTGCAACTCTCTCTGAGAGTGCACCATTTGTGAAATGACAATACTCTGCTCCTTGTCACGTATCGTTAACTTCAGTCTGTTACTTACGTTTGTTACATCATGAGCCCTACATGCTTAGCTCTTACACTTCGTTATTTCGGCAGTTTTAACATCATCGTTGAGCCTTGGTCAGCTGGAATCGATCTTTTAACGTCAAGATCTTTGCTTAGGACTTGATGCGCTGTTCGTCGCTCACCGTGTGAGGGCAGTAAGGTGGTCGGAAGAAAACAAAGCCCGCTGCGACTGCGTGAGAGAGAGTATACGACAGTCCAGCGTTGTGCGCTGTGAGTCAGGTCGCGGGAACGCATGGATGGCCAGTGATCACTTAGTGTGGGAAAGTACCTCGGCTATGGAGCTCTTGAAAGGAAATTTTCTGCTGAAGGAGTCCCTAAGAATCTTTGAATTCTTTCTTTAGCTTGTATAAGCGCCTTGACAAACGAGAGGCTTCGAACAGCGCCAGTGAAATTGTACCACAGGCATTACTTCTGATGAGGCTTTCTGTTTAACGTCATAGCGGTGTTGGCCGGACATAAAAGTTAACTCCAAGTCGTGCTCGCGTTAGCGCGACATAGCTACTGGTGTTAGCGTTTGCTGGTCTGCTCCGTGTGCCTGTGAGCCTTTCGGAGTAATGTTAACTTGAAGCAAACTTAAGCTGCGGCTATGGACGCTAAACTTCATTTGTTTGGAACGGGCCGCGATCCGTTGAAGTAGATTCATTTTTTTTTCTTCATATTTGACAGAGCAAAAAAAACTTGATTGTACTTACTTGTTCTGAATGTTCTAGTTAAATTGTTGTCGGAGGTTTTCTTGTAATATCTAATTGCTATGTTATAGAGACCTGTTCGCTGTGTGTCTGTATGACTGGAATTTTGGTGTGTTGTAGTACCAAGAACCGTTAATGTCATTGTTCAAAATGTTCAAATGTGTGTGCCGGCCGCGGTGGTCTAGCGGTTCTGGCGCTGCAGTCCGGAACCGCGGGACTGCTACGGTCGCAGGTTCGAATCCTGCCTCGGGCATGGGTGTGTGTGATGTCCTTAGGTTAGTTAGGTTTAAGTAGTTCTAAGTTCTAGGGGACTTATGACCTAAGATGTTGAGTTCCATAGTGCTCAGAGCCATTCAAATGTGTGTGAAATCTTACGGGACCTAACTGCTAAGGTCATCAGTCCCTAAGCTTACACACTACTTAACCTAAATTATCCTAAGGACAAACACACACACCCATGCCCGAGAGAGGACTCGAACCTCCACCGGAACTAGCCGCACAGTCCTTGACTGCAGCGCCTGAGACCGCTCGGCTAATCCCACGCGGCAATGTCATTGTTCATCATTGTCAGGCTGCTGTTCCCTTTAACTGAGACACGGCGACTGATGTGGCAGCGCCGAAGGCTGATTCGGCCTTAGATTATATGTTTTTCTGTTATAAGTTACTCAAATCACAGAATTTTGGTGTAGTAAAACATGATGTAATGTTGTCAGATTTTAAGACGTTAGGGCATAAGTTTATTCCATTTTTTGGTACTAACTGAATCTAACGTAGATATTGAGGTTTGTTTTGAAATTTTATCATACGAGTGCTATTTTTCTTCAAACCTGCTTCTTCAGAGTTACTATAACAAAATTTCACTTAAAATTAAATTCTCACATGGCGTCAGGTCATCCTCAACTTTAAATTCAGTGCATGTAAATTCGATTCAGTTACAGTTTGAGATAAATAGTATGGATGTGAAGCATGAGTTTCTTCAGAGGCTATTTTACTAGCAGTGCATCTGATTTAAAGGAAAAAAAGAATATATTTGCTTAAAATAACTGTTTTGTAAATATTGATGATTTTATTCTGGGTAACCAGACTGTACCACTTACAAGACTTTTGATTTACTTGCCCTAAATAATCAGTTAAATTGTTTCACCCCGTTAATCATAGGTGTAAAATATGCCCATTTACTCTTTCTAGGGAGATGGCGTTTCGCGTTTTTGTTACCGTGTCAGCTGCTGCCGGCTTCAAAAACTGGTCATTTTGAGTCGCTCATCTTTTTTAGTTAACGTCCCATCCAGGAAGTTTGTACTTCCATCGTCTCCAGTTCCACCGTAAACTTAGTTTTCTCTTGCCTCACATTCTTTCTGCCATCTCACGCATTTCTTACCGGTCATCTTGGTATACTAAATCCTGATTTTGGAGTTTCTCTGTATTCTACTTGAAAATGACTGAATACGGAATACACAATATTTATTTTAAAAATAAATAATTTTGGTGACAATTAGAGGCCATGAAACATGGTAATAAGCTGTCACGTCGCATCTCACAGAACGGGATTTTGTGTGTATGTTGACGTGTTCTCGTAAATCAGATGTCGCCATCTTCACTCCTTTCGAAACTTGACAGTACTTTCAGCTCTCTAGTCTCCGTGTGAAGTCAAAATACCGCAATGGCTATTACCAAAAACTGCATATAAGAAGTTTCCCTACGACAGTTTGGCGCTTGTATTGGAGTAAACCTTGCTTGATTTCGCTGATCCCGATACGAATTTCTACAGTACAAACATAACACAATTCCGCAACGAATAATTAAACCAACGCGTTATTCAACAATGTCTGGTGAGATGACAGTTACAGCAGAATCTGAATTTGATGTTATTTGTTATGAAACGCAAGACCTATTAACTACAGGCCAAAATTTTCGTGGCAGAAGACTCTCATAGTGGGGAAAAATTATGACCCTGACTATCCTTATGGGATCCAATTATCAACGAAACCGTTTGTTGGAAGATCTTAATCGGCACGGAGGTTTCCAGTTTGATGAGACAATGAATCCGATGGTGTCTTTAATATTTTCAGAAAGATGAAAGCTGACACCTAATGACACGAACAGCGACAATTAATTTTATCATTTTGAAATACGAATTTTCACTCCACGATCGCGTTACCCGACAGAGGCCGTGCATGCAATACCATCGTTATGCATGCGCCTGTGTGCCTCAATTGTATGTAGCAATATTGGACAGAGAGGGCTGAACTTGGCACCGGGCGGTCATGCAGCACTAGCCTATACGCGCTTGCCACCGCGCCACTTCCTTCGGTTTAACCCTATGGTTACTGGCGGGACTTTGGAGTCCCGGCGGATTCTGTGTGTAGTTCTGTTACTCAACAGCCTTTAGACCTATAGGGACCGAACGTTTCCACTCCATATAGTTCGTGTTTCCTATACTGGATGTCAGGACAACCTTTACGCCATTCCGAAACCTATACATCAGACTCAGTTGTGAACAGCGGAAGTGCAGATAGCTGCTTGGTGTGTGAAACAACGTCGGAGAATTACTTAAATAAAATTAAGATTTATATGCGAACTGCGGCGAGTGACGATTTATATTTAGTTATCTTTGTAAAAACTAAAGCTAGTTTGGATCAAATATTCAGTTATAAAGTAACATGTGATTGGGACTTAGCAGCCCCGCCAGATCCACAGCAGTGACTTCGCAAGTTAAAATTTCCAAATGATATTAATACACCATCAGAACATAGTGAGGGCAATGAAAATGAAAATGATGCGTAGTACTCAGCGGAATAATAACGAAAAAACTCTTCAGGCCTGTGCTAGTAAGTGCTAATGAGGAAGAGACAGGAAATGAAGAAAATGTTCAAACTCTGTCTCTTCAGATATGTGCTAGTATTTCACAGAATATGGATGGATAACCGTGCAGTTCACTTTCTTTCAACTTATCATGGAAATGAAGTGTGCAGCTTATCCAGAACCCAGCAAGATGCAACAAAATGTGAAGTGCGGGCATTGACAGTTATACAAGATTACAATGAACACGAGGATGGCTTAGATAAAGCTGACATGGTGAAGTCTTTTTATGAAATAGGTAGGAAGTCAAAAAAGTATTGAGACGGACTGTTTAATACAATAATGGAAATGACCCTCGTGGATTCCAGTATTTCCCCGGCCATCGCATTTGTCATCCATTGAAGACGGTGTAATGATTTAAAAAATTAAAAATAGCAAATTTCGGTAAAAAATTCCAACAGTGTTCTCAAAGTTGGCCTATTGGAACACTTTCGGCAAAACTCAGTTTACCTGTCCCACTGGCTGTATCGCCAGGAACGAAATTTTACCTTGCTTGTCATTTTCCAATCGCTTATTATCACTCAGACCATTGGTCTGTCTCCGAAAACATTCAGCTTACAATTTTTCTCACCATAACCACAGAAAGTTGTAGGTATTGTAATCTGCGAGTTTATGTTTCGAAGAACATAGCTCGTTTAATTTCCGACAGCAGACTCCGCCTTCTGGCGTGAGAACTGCGCGGCGCTCGGCTGCCGCTGCTTAATTCGGCGTGGTCCCTACCGTTTCACCGATCACTGGGTGCGAGCGCTGATACGGCTCTCGGAAAGGCAGCGCATGCGGTGGGTGCCGGCGAGGGGTATCGGGTTGAGGGGCGACCGTCGCGTGTAACCGGACGGGGCTCGCCTTAATAAGCCTGAACGGGTGTTGTCGTGTAGTTTTCGGTGCCGTGATGGAATTAAGATCTCGAGGCGGCGCGGGCGGGACGGAAGAGGGAGGCGCAGGGAGGGAAAGTAGGAGGTCGAGGGAGAAGGCCGCGGGGCCAGAATAAGCGGCGCAGCCGTGTGGACGTAACGCGCCCCCGGAGCAAGACGCTGCCCTCCCACCGGCCGATCTCTTTGTCGAAAGCCGCACGCCCCGCAGCCGAGTTCAAAGGGCGTAGGGCGCGCGAGGCGGGTCGAAGGAAGGAAGGAAAGAGATGCAGGAAAGTCGCGGGGGCGACGCGGCCGGTCGATGCAGGCGACCGGAGATACGCGCGCAGAAGTTATCGCGCGATAAGCGGAAGCGGCGGACAATAAAGAAACTAGCGGAGGGCCATACATCGTGGGCGCGAGCCGCGTCTGGCAGCCGGCCGCCACCGACGCCAGTTCTGCGCTCGCCGAGCAGTCGCGACTCGAGATTTACTCGCCGGAGATTAGCGTCTAGGTTTCACTCGGGTTCCAGCGAGAACTGTTTTATTTATTCGCGTCGAAGAACAACAGCTATAAATAAGGCGCAACTTAAAGTGAAACGTTACCTCCACCAGTCCTCAGAGATACCGTGGCGTCGCGCCAGGTCCCTGCTCGCTGTCACGTAACTCTACGCGCTCATGGCGAACAGCGGCGCGCGAGACGAATCGTGTCACGAATTGCACCACAAAATTAGAATGATATTAATACATTCAGCTGCTGACGGGCGTTGATATGTATCAACGAGCACAGGTGAAAATGTGTCCCCCGACCGGGACTCGAACCCGGGATCTCCTGCTTCAATGGCAGACGTTCAATCCAGCTGAGCCACCGAGGGCACAGAAAATAGCGCGACTGCAGGAACTATCTCGTGCACGCCTCCCATGAGACTCACATTCTCACCTTGTATGTCCACACACTACATTCGTAGTGTCCCACCCCAACACACTCATTACTCGTGGAAGACATTCTTACCAAGTCCCGTAAGAGTTCGGGGAATATGTGTGCACAGAAGGAGGAAGGTCATGGTCAGTACTGCCAGAACTATATATTTATTTGGAAATGGTGTCTGTTCTTTCGGACATGTTCGAAAGAACAGACACCATTTCCATAAAAATATAATTGCACCACACGATGAAAATTAAATGTTTTCGGCGGAGCTCTCGCTCCTTCCGTTATCGTATGAACGTCTAAATAGCAAATATTGAGGTAAGTAATCTCGAAGTGAAAAATATACTAAAATCGCTCAGTAGTGGACACACATCCACATCCATACGCACAGCACTACTCCACAAACCACCTGATGGTGTGCGGTGATGGGTGTTTCCGGTACCACTACTTCAACCCCCCCCCCACTCCCTTTTCTATTCGAAAATTGCGCGTGGCAAGAATTATTTTTGGTAAGCCTTAGTAATAGTGAAAGTATCTAACCACAATTGAACCCTTTTTTGTGAAACTATCAATGCTAAGATTGTTCTGAATTAATTATTCAACACACCTGCATCTGACTGCGTCTGTGAACTTGTTTCTTGCACTCCTCCATTTTGCCAGAAATGCAACATGTATTTGACTCAGCAAACAAGTTTAAGAGAATAATGCCGTTTGTGCAATGGCATTGAGATGGTACTGGAAAATTAACTTTTGGCACTAATGTTTACTTAATGAAATTATATCTTTACTTGAATAATGCCAGTTGTGGAATGGCATAAAATTAGTAATTTGAAATAACTTTGCTCTGATAACGTTAGTTATACCAAAATCGATTTCAAACCATGAACTGCACATATATATTGCATAGAGGCCTCATTTTCTTTACGTACTTTCGTTGGTGGGTAACTTTACTTCACTACTCATTTTCATATTTAATGTAAGCGAAGGACGTGGATTATGATTCAGGCTGTTAGATTTAAACACAATGTTGATCTCAATATATATATATATATATATATATATATATATATATATATATATATATATATATATATATGTATATATTGTTAAAATTTTAACTCATACACAAAACCTATCATTTGCAACATTTTTGTAGCACGAATCATTCTTACAAAAAATTTAACAAAACGCTTACTGTGTCGAACCTTGGACATACAAATTCTAACTCTGAACATTATCTAACAAAAACCAATTTGAAATCATTATGTATCTTCTGTCATTTATGTGCTAAAATTTTCTTAGGGTAACTGCGCAGCGAGCGCGACTCCTACCTTAAAGCTGTCTGCACACGTCTGCTTCCTCCGGGCACCTACCTGCGACTCCTGAGTTTTTTACTCGGCGCGCCTGGCTCTCTTAACCATCAAAGATCTTCCTACTCAAAGATATTATACTGGTTCTACGTAGCAGTTGGCAACTACCGACTTTATTTTCTGGATCTACCCTCGTCGTGGTCATTTCAAAAGATGTACTTGGGAGGAAGTAATATGTCGTCCTAACTCTGCCTGGAAGGTGCTCTCTCGGAATATCAACAGCAATTCTCTCTCTGTATGATGGATGACGCCTCTCTTGTAGCGTCTACCATTGGAGATTGTTGAGAGTGTCATGCCGTCCAGAAGACTGCGTGACGAAACACGCAGCTCTTCATTCGATCTTACCTCTCTCTTCTATCAGTCTTACTTGGTAAGGGTTCCATGTTGATGAACAGTTCTAAATAATCTGTCGAACAAGTGCCTTATAAGCCACTTTTTTAATGAGTCAATTACATTTCCTTAAGATTCTTGCAGCGAATCTCACTCTCGCGTCTGATATTCCTTCTATTTGTTTTATATGCTGATTCCAGTTGAGGTCGCGCTGGATAGTTTCTGAAAGTAATATTATGGTAAATACTGCTTCGAGCAATATGTGATAAACAGCGCAAAGTTTATAGTAGTGGATTTTTTCCTATGTAGATAATATATTACATTGATTTACGTTAAGGGTCAATGAACAGCCCCTGCATCATTCATCAATCCTTTGCAAATCGTTGCTTTCTTCTGGTGCTGTTATTTCCTTATAGAAAATTGCATCACGCACGAACTGCCTTAAAGAGCTTCCGACGCATTCTGCTAGATCTTTGATATACGAGGCGGTTGAAAAATTCGGGAACATTCGTAATTTCGCGCCAGTGGTGTGCTGGAGGAAAGTGCGTTGGCTGCAACTGCGGAAGTTTGATTGTTATACGTCTATTAGTTATTGCTTAGTGCTGTATCGAGTAGAACGTTGTGTCCCACAGTTTACGAATTTGTATATGGCAGGGTTATAGGACCAACGCGTCTGCATTGAATTTTACAGTGACATATCAAATGATGCTGGAAGCCTACAGCGGTGAGTGCTGAAGCCGTACTCGCTGTTGCCATTGGTTCACGCGGTTTAAAAGTGGCGGGTGATAGTTAAAGATGACCCTCGTTGAGGACGGCCTTCGACGTCTACCGACGACGCTCATGCAAGGAACGTCAACGAAATTGTGCATGCCAATCGAAGATTCCTTGCCCGACAGGTAGCAGAAGAATGTAACATTTCAGTTGGATCACGTCTTGAAATCCTGATACGACATCTTGGAATGCATCGGGTTGCCACCAAGCCCGCCCCCTGCTCATGAGTCAAGACCAGAGACACCTTCGACTTGTCATCTGTGAAGAGATTTTGGATCACACAAATGAGAATGAGATATTCCTTAAGAAAATCGTAGCTGGTAATGAGACGTGGGTCTACAGTTATCATGTTGAGACCAATGGGTCGGGAACGGTTCTCGAAGACCATAAGAAGCTCGTCAGGTCGGGTGAAATGTCACGCCATGCTGATGCTGATAGTTTTCTTTGATTTTGAAGGATTAGTTCATCATGAATTCGTGCCACAGGGGCAAACTAATCGATGGTACTAACGGGACGTGTTGCGACGCCTGCGAGAAAATGTGAGAAAGACACGGCCTGAAATGTGTCGAGACAATTCATGGCTCCTGCGTCACGATAACGCACTCGCACATTCATCCCTGTTGTTGCGTGACTATTGCACGAAAAAAAAAAAAACTGTGCTGCTTCAGCCTCAGCACTCTCCAGACCGGACGCTTGCGGACTTTTTTTTTTATTTCCAGAGTTGAAAACCACTGTGAAAAGGACGAAGGTTTCCAACGATAGACGAGACAAAAGAACGTTCGCAGACGGCGCATCGGGCGATCAAGAAAGAAGCGTACCAAGACAGCTTCCGGAAGTGGAAACGGGGTTGTGGAGGAGATTATTTCGAAGACCATGCACAATAAGTAAAAGGCAAGCGCAGAAAAATTTTATGGGCAAAGTTGTGGAATTTTTTGAACAGACCTCGTACGTTGCTTTTTTTCTTAAAAAAAGAAAGGAAAGCAAAAAGGCAGTGCGAAACAGTGTCAGATACCTCCCTCAAGTCGAGGAACAGGGCTTCAGCCTGAGAGCCCATGTCTATAGCGCTGTGGATGTTATGGAGGAGTTCCGCAAGATCTCTGCGGAATCGATGTTGATTTTTGTAGAGCCGGCCGGTGTGGCCGTTCGGTTAAAGGCGCTTCAGTCTGGAACCGCGTGACCGCTACGGTCGCAGGTTCGAATCCTGCCTCGGGCATGGATGTGTGTGATGTCCTTAGGTTAGTTAGGTTTAATTAGTTCTAAGTTCTAGGCGACTGATGACCTCAGAAGTTAAGTCGCATAGTGCTCAGAGCCATTTGATTTTTGTAGAGATGATTTTGGGTCTCCAAAGTATTTATTTTACATGAGTATAAAACATATTCCATAATTCTACAACAGATTGATATCACGACACAGACCTATCACTGTGTGCCCTTCTTGAAAACTGAAATGACCTGCCCTTTTTTCCAGTAACTAGGTACGCTTCGTCCATGAGGTCCAGAGCGTCGTACAAAAAGGACCCCAAGTTTCTTGACTTTCGGGAGGCATTGTATGCACTTCGGCACTCTCTTTTATTGAGCAGAATACAAGGTAACCGAATATCGGACAAGGTCTGTAATTAGATTCAGGCAGAGTTAAATCTGTTGTTCTTAAAGGGACGAAATCGACATGTGTAAACGTATGAGCCGTGCGCCGCTCGTGTTCATGTCGTTTATTGTATATCATCTTCTCTTAGCGTACTGCCGCCTCGTTTTCTTATTCCCTTTACTGGCGTCACTAGCTTTCTTCCTTGCCTGCCCGTGAGTGGCAGCAGCAGCGCTTATCGATACGTGCACTGTCGCACTATCTCTGGAGCGACCGCTAGTATTTCCGGGTCGTCGGCTGTCGGAAGTCAGTCGGGATGCAGCAGCAGTCTAGTCGGGGACGGAGGGCCATTGAGGTGTGGACAGCCAGTGCTCGCCGACCGCTGGCGACACACATGAACTGTCTGACGGAAGGAGATTGCAGCGGGACGACCGTTTGTTGGTCTTTCGGTTGGTCGTCTCATCGGGCGACATGTATGTAGTCCTTAGACCGTTTCTGGGCCTCGTCACTTGGTCATCTTGCGGAGCGTGAGTCGGTTCCTTCCTTGTGCGGAGATGTCGTGGCCAATGGCAAGAGTTACCTCTGCATGGTTGGGTCCGAACCAGTGTGCCCGGGTCGCCGTGTCTCCGAATTCCGAACGCACATCGAGTTGAGACGGGTTGGAGCTGCAGTCAGCTTCGGATAGCCAAGACTCGCCCGACCGTTGCCGGCACACGTAACTTCAGTGGGCACGACCTGGGTTGGTCGTTCGGTCGGACGTCTCATCTGACGACGTGTATTTGGTCGCCGACAGCTTGTGGAAACTCTGTGTGTCGAATTCATTTGCCCTTGTTGTCCCACAGTGATTGCTTTTATGATGGTTCGAGTTCTTGTGCAAGTGTGTTTACTTGGAACCGTGTGTAGCTTCTGTGATTTCCACTGAGCAGATGAATGCTGTCTGCGTACTGGGGTAGTCAGTCGGTCAGTTGAAACAGAGCAGTGAGTGTGTCGGGTGGAAGGCAATTGATGGAACTTATTAGGCTGTTGGTTGGTTCTTGAGCCGTCCCTAGGTCGTGTTGGCACCTGATTGTTTAGTGTTACGCTTGGCTGCCTGCCTCACCTAAACTGTTGTTAGAGTTTCCTCCCCAGGCCGACCCTTGGAACACTTCTGAGCACCACTGTTTGTTGTTTGTAATTGTCATTTTCTTTGGTCATAGGTACTGTGCCAGGTCTTCAGCCGTGTATTAGTATTGTCTGTTTTATGTGTAGTACATGGCCTTCAGTCAAACTTAATGTCAACTATTTTAAGATTAGGCCTTCAACCATGTTTTATTTAAAGTTCTTGTTGTTCTGTATTTAGGCCTTCAGCCGCGTTTGTTTCAGAATCTTTGGCTTTAATATGTAAATCCTTGTCTGTAAGCCTTCTCTTTAATTATCTTGAATTCTTGAATCGGCCTTCAGCCGGCTTCTGTAAATGTTTATCTTAAGGTTCAAAATGGCTCTGAGCACTATGGGACTTAACAACTGAGGTCATCAGTCCCCTAGAACTTAGAACTACTTAAACCTAACTAACCTAAGGACATCACACATATCCATGCCCGAGGCAGGATTCGAACCTGCGACCGCAGCGGTCGCGCGGTTCCAGACTGAAGCGCCTAGAAACGCTCGGCCACATCGGCCGGCTTATCTTAAGGTTGACTCTAATTATTCCTGAGTAATTGTTTGGGCCTTCAGCCGACAAGATACTTCAAGTTTTCTTAAGACGTTTTTCTGTTGTGCTGTGTAAAAGTTTGTTTTTAAAGCCTCTCTTTTATTATGTAGATAAAATTTTTATTGGGCTTTCAGCTGAAGAAATAACTTGAATTTTCCTTAATATGGCCTTTAGCCGGAATTGGTAAATGCTTGGCTTTTAAGGAATTGCCTTAATTGACCTGAAATATTGTTTCGGCTTTTGTAATTTTACTTAAGTAAGGCCTTCAGCCGTTACTCTGAATCCTGGTGTCTTAAAAGTATCATTTAAACTTATTCTGGAGGAGTTACTTGGGCCCTCAGCCGTGAATTGATCTTTGTTGTTTTAAAGAGAAAACTGTGCTTTGGTTTGAGGAATAAAGTTGAGTGGGTTCTTGTGTAACTGACAGTAATTGGCCTTGGCCTCTTTCCACAACCTGATCCGCTCTGTCCTGCGAAACCAGATTTCAACGTAATTTCGGGAATACCCAAAAAGACTGTTACAGGGCAGTTACGAATTAAAATACGTACAATTGACCTAGTGCGAACGTCACATGTTCCATGACAATATTCGCCGTCCATATTCTGTCCTTAAGACTGCTAGAAGAGATGTGTATTAAGACTTTTAGGCGATGATCGATTGGTGCGTGGATTGGTAGTGACCTCAAATGCAAGTAAGTACAATTTATTGCTCATAAGTAGCCAAAAAAATCCGTTACATTCCAATTACGCAATCTGCAAGAAACCGCTGGAAACTACCTGGCCCTTCGGCCTGGAATCTCGTTGAGTAGAGTAGAATTGTCTTCAGAGATGGGTCCCGCTTCGAATCTAGACTCAATGACCAACCAAGACGTGTCTGCAAACTCCCCATACCAACGTTGCTGTCTCACGCCATACGGCCCGACCACCAGGTGTCAGTGTCTAAGATGCCATTTGATTTCACAACAGGACCCCTTAGGTTGTCATCCGCGGCGCCCTTACAGCAGAGTTGTACGTCGGCGACATTCTACGCCTTGTCTTGTTGCCTTTCGTGACAAGCCAGAGAATTCCCGTCCACATACGACGAGAGTTTCTACTACTTTTCTTCGTGCTTACCAAACCCTACCTGCTCTCCAGATTGATGTTGGTTAGTTGATTTTGGGGGGGGGGGGGGGGGACGTGACCGAACAGCGAGATCATCGGTCTCATCTAATTAGGGAAGGTCGGGGAAGGAAGTCGGCCGTGCCCTTTCAAAGGAATCACCCCGCCACTTGGTTAATTCGATTTAGGGAAATCATGGAAGATGGCTGGACACGGTTTTGAACCGTCGTCCTCCAGAATGCGAGTCCAGTGTGCTAACCACTGCGCCACCTCGCCTGGGCTCTCCCCATTTGAGAAGGTGTGGAGTATTAAGGGCAGGACCCTCCAACCAGCTCGGGATTTTGATGATCTAACTCGCCAATTGGACAGAATGTGGAACGATATCCATCTGAACGGTATCCAACAACTTTGACAATCACTACCAAGCCAAAAATCTGTTTGCATAGGAGTCAGAGGTGGAACAATGCGTTTTTGACTTTCTCAGTTTGTAAAGCTCTTTATCTTGAATAAATCATCCTATTTATCCGAAATTTTAATGATTTGTTTGTCTGGGAGTGTCACATGTATCGATTTTCGTCATATTCGGTTGATTCCTTCTTGGCGCGCCGTTTATTTATTTAGTTTTGAGTAGATTACGTATCTCTTTCACTATCCTAAAGACGTGAAACATTTATAATTTCAACAGAAGATAGTATATTGTCTTAGACATCTAGATCAAATGTTAACGAATTATGACTGATCATTCATACCACTTACACTAGAGAAATAAATTAGACGATCGTGCCTAATATATGCTGTTGTAGGCCGTCTACAGACGTGAACTGGGTGGTTACATCTACTTGTACGTCACCTACATCTGTATTCCGTAAACCAACATAAGGTATATGGTGGAGGGTACATTCCCTTTTCCATTCGCAAACAGTCAGTGGGAAGAACGACTGCAGTATCAGATCAAATTTCACAGATTTTCTTGTCGTGGCAGTTACGCGAGAAATGCGGGAGAAAGTAATATGTTCACAGATTCATGAATTTAGGCTCTCTAAACTACAACAGTAGTCCCGTCCGTGACGCACAACGCCTCTCTTGTAACGTCTGCCACTTCAGTTTGTTAAAGCACTCCGTCTGCAGGCCACAAGTGGCCCATCGGGACCATCCGACAGCCGTGTCATCCTCAGAGGAGGATGCGGATAGGAGGGGAGTGTGGTCAGCACACCGCTATCCCGGCCGTTATGATGGTTTTCTTTGACCGGAGCCGCTACTATTCGGTCGAGTAGCTCCTCAATTGGCATCACGAGGCTGAGTGAACCCCGAAAAATGGCAACAGCGCATGGCGGCTGGATGGTCACCCATCCAAGTGCCGGCCACGCCAGACAGCGCTTAAGTTGGTTGATCTCACGGGAACCGGTGTATCCACTGTGGTAAGGCCGTTGCTTCAGTTTGTTAAGCATCTACGTAACGTTTTCGCGCTTATTACACGATCCCGCCAGGAAACGTGCCGCTCTTCGTTGGATCCACTCTATCTCTTGTATTAATTTAACCTGATAAGGATCAAGGACTGATGGGTAACACTCAAGAATAGAACGTTCCTCTTACTTTTCCCTTCCGGACATTACAATTTATATCAGCATGACGTCTGCTTTTCCTGCAATTAGTATCACCTGGTCATCTCACTTCAGATCGCCCTGGACGATTACTCCTAGGTATTTTACGGTTGTTGGGCCTACTAAACCAGTGGTTTTTTGCTAATATCATTCAGTGCCAAGTAGAATAATTGCTTGCCTGCTTGTATAAGGGCCAGAGGTGGACCAATGCACTATTGAGTTACTCAATTTGTGAAGCTCATCCTCATGAATAAATCCTCATTTTTTTCTGAAATTGGAATCATTTATTTGTTTGTGTTTGTCCGTACATGTACGTCACATCCACGAATCTCCGTCCCCTTCGATTTATCCCATCGTGGTGCCCCGCTTTTTTCATTTTATTTTCTTTAAAAAAAAGTGTGTATAAATGACCAATAGTCGTGGAAGTGAACATGGTGCCTTCGGTCAGTGGTGGAAAATATTCATTGTACCCCTAAGAGAAACCGGCAGATTAATTTTTATTTCATTGCTGACGTTATGGAGCGAGCAACTGTGAAGTTATCTTTGTTGGGTAGTTGTGCCTCTATATATTCCTGTACAGGTACTATTTCCACACGTCTGTGTAGTGTTTTGTAGCCTTTTCTGACTTGTCACGTTCAGTTACTGTAGCACTTTCGGAAGATTGTGGACTTTTCGCATGAGTATTATATAGAGTGACAAAGGTGAGATATTCTCCTCAAGTATTTCCTGAACCGCTCAATATATCGCAGTTCTGGTTTCACTCAGTCCTCACTAGATAAAATAGACTCTTCTCATGGCTATATTAATTACATAGGTCTTTTTCAGATAGTTATGATAGTTTCTGGTGCTAGTATCGCAGTTCTAAGGAGGATGCATTCAAAGGTGTATCACTCTTCAAAATCCAATTGGTGGTTCCAGAGAAATTACAGTATCGGAGAAATTACGATATTTAAACTTATTGTTTGTTTTGAAGATGAAACCGACGGTTTTCTCTTTCGGAAGTCCGTGTTGTTATACGGAACAACCATCAGGTTGATGGGCGCTTCAAGTTGATGCAGTCTGCTTACAACATTGGAAAAGTGCAGAAAAGCTTAATTAGAAACTTACACCTGGTGGTTATAATTAAAGTGCAGCTACTCACAGATGTCTAGTGTGGGCTGTAATTATCGTATGGCAGTAAAACTACGTAGGTATTCTATTTCATTAATGATGAAATTTAGTTCCAATTTTGGTCACCAGGCCCGAATCTGGCACCGTAAATGCAAGAAACGCGTATGGAAACGCTTCCATGCTTCCATATGTAATGGATTAGGAACAAGTAGGAAAGGCATAATGTTAATTTTATTACTAACGACCGTTTACACAGTTTGTTCAGTACGAACACCAGAGACGTCGACGAGATGCTGCCCATAAAACGACGTGATCAACAGTTACTCGCAGTAGTTCCGGTGAAATCTGAGCAACGTGTTCCTGTATACTGGCCTTCCGATCACGTAGAGACCGAACGTGTTCCTGGTAAATGCATTCTTTTAAACATCTGCAGAGCCAAAAGTAACATGGATTCAGATCAGGTGGACTTGCAAGCTGCGCATCTGGAAAATCTCTGGAAGTAATACTTTCGTGGAAGGCTGTATTAAACAGATCTTTCGCTGGACGAGCAACATAAGGTGTTGCCCAACTTACATGAAAACTATGGTTACCACACAGTTACGCTCTTACAAAGCGAGAATCACATGTTCTATAAGTAGGTCTCAATAATGTGAAAACATAGTAGTACACCTGACAGGACCTCTGGGTGTATTCTCTTTAAAGAAGAACTAACCGAGAATAAAGGTGCCTGTGAATCCACATCATACAGTCGCATACGGCGAGTGCAATGGCACTTCGTGCACAATTCTCTGTTTGACAGTACCCCAAAGTCCACAGCTCGTGGTCGTGCGGTAGCATTCTCGCTTCCCACGCCCGGGTTCCCGGGTTCGATTCCCGGCGGGGTCAGGGATTTTCTCTGCCTCGTGATGACTGGGTGTTGTGTGCTGTCCTTAGGCTAGTTAGGTTTAAGTAGTTCTAACAAGGGAACCTCCCCATCGCACCCCCCTCAGATTTAGTTATAAATTGACACAGTGGATAGGCCTTGAAAAACTGAACACAGATCAATCGAGAAAACAGGAAGAAGTTGTGTGGAACTATGAAAAAATAAGCAAAATATACGAACTGAGTAGTCCACAAGCAAGATAGGTAACATTATGGAAACTGTGAGTTGAGGAGCGCCGTGGTCCCGTGGTTAGAATGAGCAGTTGCGGAACTAGAGGTCCTTGGTTCGAGTCTTCTCTCGAGCGAAAATTTTAATTTCTTTATTTTCGCAAAGTTACGATCTGTCCGTTCATTCATTGACGTTTCTGTTCACTGTAATAAGTTCAGTGTCGGTGTTTTGCGACCGCACCGCAAAACCGTGCGATTAGTAGACGAAAGGACGTGCCTCTCCAATAGGAACCGAAATCATTTGATCGCAAGGTCAACCGATTCCTCCACGGGAAAACACGTCTATACGACACTGGTGACGGCATGTGCGTCACATGACAGGAATATGTTGTCGACCCACCTAACTTGCACAATTGGCGAATGGGTAAAAAGATTCTTCTACCTTGCCCGATTTAGGTTTTCTTGTGGATGTGATAATCAATCCCAAAAAAGTGATGAAAACATAAGAGTTTGTGACATAAACTGCAACAAATGAATGCAACAGTTTCACAGTCGCACAGTTTTACCTGTGCCCTGTCAAAACATATGTTTTTTACGTTTTTCAAATGTTTCCATGTGTAGACCGTCAAATCCTGCATATGTCCAAGCAAATCTGAACATGTGCTGGAATTTTGGATAGCGAAGTTGATTATGTGTAAGTACCTGGTCTTTGATAACTGTCTGAAAATAAAAAGTTAAACTTTTCACTCGAGAGAGGATTTGAACCATGGACCTCTCGTTCCGCAGCTGCTCACGCTAACCACGGGACCACGGCACTCGTAAGTTCACAGAGTTCTTGATTCTTGATGTTGCCTACGTTGCGCATGGACTACTCAGTTTGTATATTTTGCTTATTTTTTTAATAGTTCCACACAACTTCTTCCTGTTTTCTCGATGGATCTGTGTTCAGTTTTTCAAGGCCTATTCCTGTGCCAACTTTTAACTAAATCTGAGGGGGGTGCGGTGGGGAGGTTCCCTTGTAAGTTCTAGGGGACTGATGACCATAGATGTTAAGTCCCATAGTGCTCAGAGCCATTTGAACCATTTTTTTAGTAC
The DNA here is from genome assembly GCF_021461385.2 of Schistocerca piceifrons. NCBI lineage: Eukaryota > Metazoa > Arthropoda > Insecta > Orthoptera > Acrididae > Schistocerca > Schistocerca piceifrons. The sequence continues at coordinate 427,779,397 of NC_060138.1, forward strand.
CCCAAATTCGGCCGTTCTGTGTCTTCATTGGACCCCTAGTGTAAAATATGCCTCGTCACTCTGTGGAATATTGCCCCGCCACTTGTCATCAACTTCGACGCGTGCCAGAAAACGAAGAGGAAACTGAGAACGTTGTTGCCGAACACGTGATTTCGGTTGCTTCAGCCTCTGTTACCAGATAAAGGAGACGTACTGTTGACCATGGAATGGGCAATTCTCGTGACATATATGAACGCATGGTATTTTTTCTTTCGGAAAGTCCTGTTCGAAAGAACAGACATCACGCAGAATCCGCTGCTGTTGTACGTTACATCTAAATTGAGGGTGGAGAGGGGATGAAAGGAAATGGATGGGATCATTGCTGTCTGGTGCATCGGGACATTACGAGAAATGAGCGGGGACGAGTAAAATGTCTACTGGACCGGGATACGAATCCGGGTGAGCCGTAACGGCTTTAATTTCGGCGGGCATGCCACTCCACTGGCGCCACTAACTACTTGTACAGCCGATATCGATCCTGGTCATACGGCAGGGCTTGGTCGTGGAGCGTGCTGTTGGTTTTGGTGGGCTGTGGTACCGGGAGTTAGCGGGAGGCCACGTGGCTGGCGAGTTGGTTTTTGTGGCACTTCTGCTGCCCGGGAATGGAGCTCGTGAAACTACGAGTTGCTAACTTGGTCGCAGCCGAAGTTTTCCGGCTAGATTAAGTATTGATATCGGCGAGCTGCGAGAAGGACAGCTGACAGCACGTGCAACCTGGTCGGCAAGAACCGGACCAACCCTGGAAGCTTAAACATTACCGCACCTGCAGATCAACTGCACCGGTTGGAGGCAATAAAACCCCTGCTTGGAATCCTGCAAATGATGGCTCCTTCGCACCTGAGTGGAGTTAAGTGTTGATCTTTTATTGGCATCTCTTATCGTAAGCCCAAGTCTGAGTTATAGCTGAAACGGACACATGTTTATTAAGCTCCGAGTGATTGTGTGGATAGTCTTCAGGCAGTGTAACATTTTAATCTGTTAGTTCCAGACCACATTCATTGTTAGTGTATGAAGATTGTCTGTTGTAAAAGTCGATGTAGTTGCGACTCTGATATAGTTTGTGTTGACAACAATGCACTGTTAAAAAAGGGTGTGCCCTGGTATTTGGATTTGCCAGTGGTTGTAGTTCACGTCGTCAATTTTCATGCAATATTATGGATCGTCAAGCCCGTGACTTGTATGCGTAGCCACTTCCTCAATAAGGTAATATTTCATCTTAGATATAGTCGTTTGTAGCATTATTTGGGCAGATTATTGTTTCCTTTCTGGTACCTGTTCGTAGGGTAATCTGGCAGCGGACGATGCGTTCCTATTTCCTAGTCCCGGAGCAGAGACGTCCTTTCTTCCCGCTGCGGCGACGTCATCGCACGACATCTAGGTTTGCCCACAGCCAGGCCCCCCTATTAGCTGCCTTGTGTTAGGTCAAGTTAAGTAAATTTCATTATTTTGTACGTGCCACGGAAGTGTCGCCTAATTAATTCCGAAATCCTTGATCTATTCAAATACTGAGAGTTGAGCAAGAACACGAGAATTGTTCTGCAAGTCCGAAGTTCCTTGAGACTGTTTTTGTCCTTTAACAACTTGTTTAAGTCTTGCAGGTCCTATTACGCTAGTTCCGGAACTTGTCAAGTTGTAAGTAAAGGCTTTTACTTACGAGTATGAACTGTATGTTATTAGCTAACTACATTCATTATCAGACTTGCGTGGCTGCTGCCAGTTTGCTGTAATAACTTGTTGCTGTAATTTGCCACCTTCTTTTGTATTTGGTGGGTCATTATTAATGTTTCTGCTGGTGCTTACCAGTTGGGAGCTATATTTGAATTATATGCCTTCTCAGCTCTTCTTGTGTTTTTGGTGTCTGTGTGTTTTATTGCTTAAGGGATTTTATTAAGGTTTATAAATCGGTAAGGGCTTTCCAACAGCCACAATCAGTGGCGTAACTTGTTATCCATTTGTTTTTGGGGCGGGTGTCGTCTGTCTGTTTAAAGTTTCATCCATGCTTTTAGTGGCAGTTATTTGTTATACGTTTTACTGGTAAAACTCAGTTTATTGAACCAGCTTGCAGTCAAACCTTGCTGTTGTACTTCTTACTTGTATTTGTCGACTTTGTGTATTTCTGGTTCTAAGCCCTGTTCTTCATGGTATAAATTGTTAATTTTTTATTAATGAATAGACTCTTTCCAAGTTCTTAGAATTATTGTGAGCGTTGTTATTCATTTTTTGACAAGATTTTTAATTTGTAATCATAATAATTGTTCTTAAGCAATAAAGTGTGCCCGCCCGGTTAGCCGTGCAGTCTAACGCACTGCTTTCCGGATTAGGAAGGAGCGACTGGTCCCCGGCACGAATCCAAAAAAATGGTTAAAATGGCTCTGAGCACTATAGGACTTAACTTCTAATGTCATCAGTCCCCTAGAACTTAGAACTACTTAAACCTAACTAACCTAAAGACATCACACACATCCATGCCCGAGGCAGGATTCGAACCTGCGACCGTAGCGGTCACGTGGTTCCAGACTGTAGCGCCTAGAGCCGTTCGGCCACCCCTGCCGGCGGCACGAATCCACGCGACGGACTTGTGTCGAGGTCCGGTGAGCCGGTCAGTCTGTGGATGGTTTTTAGGCGGTTTTCCATCTGCCTTATTCCGCCTAAGCTACACTATGCGCAAACAAGTTCTCCACATACGCGTACGCCACCATTGCTCTACCACGCAAACATAGGGGTTACACTCGTCTGGTGTGAGACGTTCCCTGGAGAGTGGGGGGGGGGGGGGGGGGTCCACAGGGGGCAGAACCGCACAATAACCCTGAAAGAGTGGTTCGGTGTGGGGCGGCGGAGGGGTGAAGTGGACTGCAGTAGCTGTTGCGTGGGGTTGTGGACTATTGTGGCTGCGGCGGGGACGGAGTCTCTCCGTCGTTTCTAGGCCCCCGGTTAACATACAATACAATACAAGCAATAAAGTGTATTCTATAAACTGACAAATGACGAAATATGTGGATCCACAATGTACTTGTTTTTCCGTGAAGTTATTCCAGCTTTTGTTGTGAAATACCACCGGTATCTCGTGCTTACTAAGACTGATGCGTTAACCACTGCGTCATCCGGCGCACAGCGTTATGGCAGCTGCGCGGACTATATCGCCACGCCTCAGGGGCGATCCACACTCCTAGCTAGCGCCACCTATCAGGAGTCGCTCTCCATTTCCTCCAAGTTCGGTCTCTGAGATTCTCACAGGAGCTCGGATGTATTTGTGCATCCGCACTGAAGAAGGTGGATCCACTGCGCAGGTAGGCCAATCCCATTATATGAATGCACGGTGGCCGCTCTTTCGGACATGTCTGAAAGAAGAAAGGAAAGGAAGGGGAAGGGATCACTTCCGTCGGCTGCATCGAGACTAGCAGACCGGGATTCCATTCGGGGATCTCCTGCTTAGTAGACAGGTGCGTTAACAACTGTGCCATCTGGGACACAAAGTTATCGCCTCTGCGCAGAGTGTCTCACCGCACCTCATAGGCCCATCCACAATCCCTCTTTGCCGCTAATTCAAGGTAATTTCCCGATGAAGCTGACAGCAGTGGACCCTTCCCTTTCCTTCCCTTTTTCCCCCTCTTCAATTTACATATAATTCTCGTGACACTGTACGAGCACTAGAGTATCCCTGGGCACTTGCTGCGTGGTCAGCTACAGCTGAAGCAACCCTGTCAATAACCTCTACTGTGGTAGGATGCTTTCCTCTTCCAAGTGCCACACTAATCCCACACGTCGTTTCGAATTTCATTATCATCTTCTTTAAAGCATTTAACGACTTCGACCTCTCCTCGACTTCTCATTCGGCGAAACTCTATCAGTGCAGCACTGTAATTGCTGCCGTTCAGATAAAACAGTTTCACTAACGACACGCGGTCTCTCTTGTCGATAGTCGTGTTGTCCACTAACGTTATAGCTTGTGACGTGATAACGTGGATACAGTCATACAAACAGTATACAACCCAGGACTTGCACCTGGTGGACGTTTTCGTCTGTGTGAATCGCTTCTGCATTAACGCATTAGCATATATATCAAGTTTCACTGTCATATGATAATTATAGGACAAATTGGACTTTCATTAGCAACTTCACTTTAATTATAACTACCCGGTACTAATAACACTTGGTTATTTGTTGTTGGACCGACACGCCAGCTGGAAATCAAAGGACGTAATATCTAAGGATGCTGCGCTAGTTAATAGTTCTGCTCTAGTTTTTCTAGAGCCGTGGAAGATAAGTGAAAGTCAAAATTTTAATCAATTTGGGAAAGAGGCAGTTGAGGTTCAAAGATCGTTAAATAACAACTTTGTCATGAGTTTAATGCCAAAACTGCATGAACAACAGGAACAAAAAGTAAATTAGGAAAGAATATGGTATATTTTCCTTAGAGTTCACTTTACATCATAAAGTCTTCAAAATGCCCACCGTATGATTTTTATACGGAGACCAGGGATAAAGCAAAAACAAGTTTTTTGACAGCTATTGGCCGAAAGCAGTGCTGAAACCATAGTTGTAGTTCTCTTACGACCATTTTCCCACTCTTTCTTGCTGTGACATAAATATTCCCTACTGTTCTTGCAAGATCACTAACACGAGAAAGACTCTTAGGGGGGCAGAGCACCTCCAACGTCTCGCAGCACAATAAATAGCTTTCCAGCTGATTTGCCATCCAGATTAATACCCTGCATAATTGTATACGAATGTGTTAAGGCACTGGTGTTAGTTGATCTTGAAATAATTCTTTTCGTATCTCTAATTTCGAGGGTTACATGCATTTCCTTCCAAAATCAAAATTGGTCAGAACTGAAAGTAAATTCCTTACTGAACGATAGGACAAGTTTATCTCTTCTATAAATCTTCTGGCCTATTCCGTAGTGCGCATCATCAAGTTGATCTTTTACTATAAGTTCGCTGTCTTACAATACTGTAGCACAGTTGGAAGTTATGCAACCATTCACTGCTTCCCTTAAAATCACTGTTATCTCCGTCGCGCTCAATTTGATATGCATAACATATAGCAGGTCACTATCTTGTACCTCCTGCAAATCGTATCGAGCATCCCTGAAACGTGCTAACACCAGTGCACAAGTGCATCTTGTCTGCCCTTGCATATCCGAATTTTTTAGTCACTAAAAGATCATATTGTTGCAGACTTAGTTGGAATTTGTTAATAATTACTTTTTTCTCTTCGATGTACGTAATTATGTTTAGTACCCACTCTTTGAACAACGCTTGTTCTCTACTACGTTTCATTGTAGATGGGATTTGTGGCTTCCTGTCAGGCAAGGATAAACTAGGTGGCTCGACACCGGTTTCCGTACCACTTTCATTTGCCAAACACGTATCATCATCATCATCATCATTGTATTCTTCGTGTACATTGTCTGCACAGTCGAGCGTATACGACATCACACTTTCCACCGACTCATCTTGCACAAACGCTAGTATTTCATCTGCCACTTTTTTCTCACTCTACGAGATTCCTGACGAAATGTCATATTCACCAACTGTTGTACATATAACGCAATGTATGCTTTGTTTATTGTTGCCATTACTCTGCTTTGTGTTAACACCACTAGCACTGTAACACTGTTACACTGTTCTGAGTTTGTCATCGACTAACCGATTCAACTTCGTTCGGTAGCCTCATGTTGTGTTCCTCATTGGATACCTCCGGTTCTGCCCTTGTTGCCACTATCAGCCAATATTGTGGTTGCATGGTAAAAGAACATGTGGGGTGTCGAATGCCATGAACATCATTCGTCTTTTGCGACCTCGCACAAGGAGTTCCAATAATGCCGCGCCAAACGTGGGTAATACGCTGCCTTGGCCAGTGCGTATCGTCAGTGACCACCCAGTAAAGCATATTTCTTACATTCAGTTTTCCATAATTCGTGATGGTAGCGTCATCGACAAAGAGAATTCTTTGAAGCAAGAGCGTTGCCCCGTTGTCGCGTCCGAACGGAGAGACAGAATACAATGGGTCTTGTGCAATCCCGCTGGTCAATCTGCTGCTGAAGTAGGCCTAATAAATGACACGGACGCAACCTGTCAGCGTGGAAAATAGGAATCGCGCTGGGCTGATTTGCCCCAGGGGCACCCGCCTTTTCACTAGATCTAACATGCGGATTATGACTAACAACTGTCAGTACATCTATTTCCTTCGCACTGGTCGTTGCAAGTTTGCAAATTGCCTCAGCGTTATGTATTCCAGTTTACTTCCTGTTGCAATTTTTTGTGCATTCGGTCAATTGTTATTCCTGTTGGACACGGTCTGTAGGGATTCTACTGTTGTCTTCATGTTCCTACTTCGTTGTCCGTAAGGAAATAGTGCTTCTAGTCTTTCTTGGTTGTTTCAAACTAATCAGCAAGCGGCGCATACAGAAAGAAAGTTACATTTCCTCCGTACAGCTTCTACACTGGTACTGCGGCGGTGCAATACACTGTTTCCTCTTTATCCAAGAAGATTTTGTTTGGTAATGAAATCACGAACTTCTGCGTGAGACTGAAATCGGACTGATGTTCAAAAGCGATAAGTCCCAATATAAGTATTTCAGTTGCTCTGAACAAGTAATCGGATTTTGAGGAGTGAAAAGCATTTCAATTGCTCTGTTTTAGAACTAAAATACTAGTAGCAGAAATTATTACATTCACACTTGAAAAGACGAAGTTGATATCGAATTCTCTGTTAATAATGCTAGCAAGAGAGACTATACGTTGTTTACTGTGTACACACTGACAATTTATCATCGTGAACACAGAACTACGACATCTTAAACAGTTCTGGAAATATTTGAGACGAACAGCTTAACTGAATCTCCATGTATATTTAGAACGAGCATAATTAGCGTCTAAATGTGTCAGACTAATCTCTTCATTAAGTTCGTCTGTGGTGAAATAAATCTGTCAGGATAAGCAATGATGTAGTCTATAACTTTCATACCCAATTAGCCTTAAATGTTAATTGGAGCAGTTCATGGGTAGGCGTCTTTAAAACGGAATATTGTGGAGAGTGGCTGCGATGTACCACACGTTTATTTAGCAACCTAAATAAGATGTTCGCTCTCCCGTCGCCTTTGACCAGAGAAAGCTACTGTCAGAGTTGAAATGTACACGCCGATTAATATCTTTACCAAATGAATAGTCACATGGCTGAGGCTATTGCCAATGGGCATCTCCATCTACTTATACACTCCGCAAGCCAATGTTTGGTGCCCGGCGGAGTGTACTTTTAACCACTATTAGTAATTTCGTTTCTGTTCTACTTCCACTGTCTCCGTATGAGCCCTTATTTCTCGTATCTTATCTTCATGGTCCTTATGGGGAACGTACGTTCTGCAGTCAGCTTCGAATGCTGGTTCTCTAAACTTTGTCAATAGTGTTTCGTGAAAAGAACTCCTTCTCTCCAGAGATTCTCATTTCAATTCACGAAGCGTCTTCGTATACTGCGTGCTAATCGAATCTATGACTAACAAATCTAACAGCACGCCTTTGAATTGCTTCGATGTCCTCCTTTAATCGTACCTGCTAGGGATCCCAGACACTCGAGAAGTATAACATCTGTTATACTGTTATAAATGTTATACATTACTGATGTTATACTGCCCGAGTGTCTGGGATCCCCATCGGGCAGGATTAAAGGAGGACATCGAAGCAATTTAAAGGCGTGCGAGCAGTACGCAAAAATGGTCGCATTAGCGTCCTATACGCGGCCTCCTTTATACATGAACCATACTTTGCTAAAAATGTCCCAATAAACCAATACTGACCATTCACATCCCCTACTATAATCCTTACTTGCTCGTTACGCCCAGATGTTTAATCGATGAGACCGTGTCAAGCAGCACTCTAATGATGCTGTATTTGATCATTATGGCATAGTTTTTCCTACTCATCACCATTATCTCAATTTTTTCTACATTTAGAGCAATCTTCCATTATCACACCAACTATAAATTCTGTTTGAGTCATCTTGTATCCTCTGATAGTTCCTCAACAACGACACCCTCCTAGACACTACAGCATCATCTGCAAACAGCCGCAGATCCCTCCCCACCCTATCTGCTACATCATCTATGCATACAGAAAATAACAGCGGCCATATTACACTTCCTGGGTCACTCCTGACTATACCTTTTGTCGCTGATGAATATTCGCCGTCGAGAACAACGTGCTAGGTTATGTTACTTAAAAAGTCTTCGATCCAGTCACATATCTAGGAACCTTAACTGTGTGACCGTACCCTCGCAGATATTCTGGAGTGAGGCACCGAGTCAAACGCTATCCGGAAATCCAGAAATATGGAAGCTGCCTATTGCCTTTCATCCTCAGTTTGCAGGATATCGTGTCAGAAAACAGTAGTCTGAGTTTCACATAAGCGATGCCTTCTAAATTCGTGCTGATTTGTTGACATTCTTTCCCGTCTTAAGAAAATTTATTATTGTCAAACTCAGAATATGTTAAAAAATTCTGCAGCAAGCCAATGTTAGTGAAACTGATCTGTAACTTGGCAGGTCAGTTCTTTTACCCTTCTTCGTCATCTTCTTCTCTTCAAGTATTAAGTGAAATTGCCTTTTACGGTACCTATTGTTGCCGGGACTTTCTCTCTCTCTGCCTCCAGGCACTTATATTTTTTACCCTTTAAGGGAAGTCTGTCACTCTCCATTCTAGTCTGTCACTCTCCATACTTTCTATGCGTTTTTTTTTTCATTTTCTCCTATACTCTACAGTTTTATCATTTAGACTAAACATTTTTCGTTCTCCTCTAATATCATCGTTTCATAGTATGTCTTCTATTGTGTAATCTTTAACTCGTCTCAGGAATTTCATTTCTTGTGCTTGAATACGCATGTCTTGCATTTTACCAACCACTGAGGTCTCACTTCCATAGAGCAGTGTGGGGGCTGCAACTGTTTTGTAGAATTTGAGTCTCTTTCCTACTTTTGTTTCTGAGCTTTCTGTTAATTGTTCCACATACCCGCCTAAATTTACTAAGCTTAATTGCTATATCTATGTCATAGTCATATGTCACTTCACCTCCTGGGTGACTGAAGTGGTTTACTTATTGTAAAATCTTTTGATCTACCACTATTTGTGTCCTGATGTGTTCTTCCCCCATGAGAGCCACTGTCTTAATGTTTTCTGTTGATATCTTTGTCACATTTCGCACTTATTTGCTTCAGGAAGTAAATTCCTTCTGAAGGTCCTCTTCTTTATCTGCTAGTATCAGTGCATCGTCAGCATATAGTAAATGATTTAAAAGAGTCGTTGTATCTAGGTCTACATCTTTTTGAAATTATATTTTCCATGTATGTCTATGTGGCAACGGCCTTGCCGCAATGGTAATACCGGTTCCCGTCAGATCACCGAAGTTAAGCACTGTCGGGCTGGGCTAGCACTTGGATGGGTGGCACTCAGCCCTTGCGAGGCAAACTGAGGAGCTACTTGATTTGGAAGTAGCGACTCCGGTGTCGTAAACTGAGATACGGCCGGGAGAGCGCTGTGCTGACCACATGCCCCTCCATATCAGCATCCAGTGACGCCTATAGCTGAGGATGACACGATGGACGGTCGGTGCTGTTGGGTCTTACAAGGCCTTTTTGGACAGAGTTTATATATGTCTGTAAATGTTGAGCAGGGTTGGTGAGATACGTCAGCCTTGCCGTACTCCTTTGTTACTTGGTATCTCATTAGATATTTTTGCGTTGATATAGAGTGATAGTCGTGTTCTGTTACACATTTTTGTCGCATTTATTAGATATTTTGAATACCCGCGATTCGTTGTTATCTTCCAAAGTTTCTGTCTACTTGTCAAAAGATTTTTTTTAAAATCGATAACAGCCGGCCGGTGTGGCCGAGCGGTTCTAGGCGCTACAGTCTGGAACCGTGCGACCGCTACGGTCGCAGGTTCGAATCCTGCCTCGGGCATGGATGTGTGTGATGTCCTTAAGTTAGTTATGTTTAAGTAGTTCTATGTTCTAGGGGACTGATGACCTCAGATGTTAAGTCCCATAATGCTCAGAGCCATTTGAACCATTTTAAATCGATAACAGCACTGTGTGCTTCTTTATGATATATTATTTCTTTTTTTCTTTATTATGTATTATTATATGATACATTATTATTTTTTATATTCTCTGCGCATTTGTATTATCGGTTGTAAAATATATCGTAGACTGTCCTTTTCTGAACCCCATTTGTTCCCCATGCAGTACTGCTACCATTATATTTTCAAGTCTTGCTTTTAAAATCTTAGCATATATCTTGTTTGCTGTGTTCAACAGACCTATTCCACCGTTGTTGCTGTGCAGGCTTTTGCCTCCTTTTTAGAAAAACCGATATTACTCTATCAATCTTAAAGTCTTCGGGGATATTTTTGCTGTTCCAACATTCGTGTGAGAGACGTAACAGCCGTAGATATAGCATCATTCCTCCATATTTTACCAATTCAGCATTAATATCATCGTTTTCTGTCGCTTTTCTGTTCTTGAGTGATTTTACATCAGATGTTATTTCGTCAGACTATATTTCATCTAATCTCTTGAAATCTGTTGTTTCAGTTTCAATTGCTTGATGTGTCATCTTAGCGTTATGCTTTGTAATAATTTATCCACTGCTCTTCTTCAATATTGTTTATTTTGATCACCTGCTTCTCTGTTGTGTTTAAAATTTTAAAACTTTATAGGCCATTTGCTGTCTCCTGTGAACATCATTTTCAACATTAGAAATAAATCTACACTAATGATCTTGGGTTGCCTTTCTTATTACACATTTAGCAACATTTCTTCTCCCCTTGAAGACTCTATCTTTTCAGCTTTGGGCTTGCTTATGTATTTTATATATTTATCCTGTTTTTCTTTAACGGTTTTTCTTATATGCTCATTCCAAATTTTTGGGCTCTATCTTTTCCTTCTATGTCTTTTTACCGAGAGCTACACTGTATTACACTTTTTTCATTCTCCTTCCATATTATCTTTAGTTGGAAAGTTTTCTAGCTCTTTATTAAATTTGCTTTGATAAAGATGTTTGATGCTGTCCTCTTCCACAAGTATTGTATGTAGCCTGTTTGAATGTTTGTATGTTGGCAGTGCCATTTACTGTATTAATATCGCTGACAGCACTCCGTGTCTTTGGCAAGAGATCCTGTGGTTGGAAGGACTAGCAGTTATTGAGCGGATAGCGAAGGGTTTGGACTTGATTTTCTTAGTAGAGGCTAAGTGTTGGTAGGATATGCATAGTAACGTGAGGATGGACGTAGTTGGTAATGTTTGGGTAGTGGAGGTATTGACAACTATATAATTTTTGGAACTGGATGTCATATGAATAAGGTAAAATCTTCTAAATACATTATTTGCTCTTAAACAAAATCTTTCTTTTGCTGAACATATGCCTCCTAGTAGTTTGAGTCTATAGTAGTTAGAATCTTTTGATTAAGCTGGCTATAGTTGCTGCTTGCTGTAATTGCTGTAGTTTGTGTTATGAAGATTTTCTGTCAGGTAAGTGACTTATGAAAAAGTATGAATTATTGTTAGGATTTCTTGCAATTCAGGGCCATTCTTTTGCGTTAATTATTTGAAGCCATATTGTCACTGTATAGCAGTCAGATTGCATTGGGCTTGCTTATTGGAGGTAATAAATGAATAGGTTAAGTTTGAGTTGTCTTTGTCAGCGAAAATTCTGTAGGTCATTGTTTGAAATGAGAAAAATAAGTTAAGGGACAGTAGCTTCATCTACTCAGTAGTTTCGCCAGTAGTTTCACTCAGTAGTTCCACCAAGTAAATACATTGTAGTTTCAGTATGTTTTGTAATTTATCTTGTTTGTTACTTATTTGTTTGGTCATTTCCCTCCATTTCGCAAAAAGATCTAGTCTAGAAATTAGTAGAAAATGATCTGATCCTATATCTTGTCCTCTATAAACTCTTGTATCCCTTACTTGTCCCATTAACTTTTCATGTACTGAAATGTAGTCAATTATTGATCTAAGACTTCTAATTGCCGAATTATACTTATTTGTACCCCTCTCCTTAAAAAGTGAGTGTCATTTTTACATTATTGTAAGTGGCAAAATCTCATAGTATTTTTCCATTTTCATTAGATATCGGCTCTTCAAAAGATTCTATAATATTTGTTACTGGGATATTTCCTGTTTGGGCATTGAAATCAAACATCATAATAATCTGATCATTAGCAGTGTATTTATTCAGTATTCTGTAATTTTTCATAGATGGTACCAGAATCATAATTTTTTATTCTTTCTGGTACACATACGCTTATAATGGTGATGTTGCCTCTTTTCAGTTTCTGTCTGACTGTGAGTATTCTTTCGCTTATGTATGTGCAATCTTTGATCTGATTTTTACATCTCTGATGCATGAGTAATGACACACCTTTTATTGTTCTTTCATTTTATTGACTCCACTATAGAACATAATGTAATCGCCTACATATTTATTATCTCTCATTTTCATTTTCGTTTCTGTGTCTGCTACAGCATATTCATGTCTTTTAGTATATTTGATAGTTTTATCCCTTTTTGGGCATTTCCTCTTTAGCTTCTAGATTGCTACTTTGATATATCTGTTAATCCATTTTCACTTGTAATTTTTCGTAGCTTTGTCTTCGACCTTTGTGAACACCCTGCTTCCGAGGCTTCTTGGAGTACTAGGAGCAGTGAGTGTTTTCCGAGAGTTGGTTACCAGCCGTCTGCATAACCCACGTTATCACAGGGCCAGGATTTACTTCAGTGGTTATCTCCTATAGCTGATATGTTTTGATTATTTAAAGGTACCGGAAAACTCGCTTTTCATCCTCTCCCGCTGACTTTATAACGTAAGCCACTCCATGCACTGAGCCGGCCGCTGTGACCGAGCAGTTTTAGGCGCTTCAGTCCGGAACCACGCGGCTGCTACGGTCGCAGGTTCGAATCCTGCCTCGGGCATGGATGTGTGTGATGTCCTTAGGTTAGTTAGGCTTAAGTAGTTCTAAGTCTAGGGGATTGATGGCCTCAGATATTAAGTCCCATAGTGCTTAGAGCCATTCCAACCATTTGAACCATGCACTGGGTAGAGATCACGCGACACATGTCTTGGACGTCGGATTATTTCAGTGGACGTTTCTCAGAGTATTGATCATCAATAGGTATCGGCAAACTGAGCAGATTCTGAGACCCTTTGCCAAACTTTGACTATTAGAGATATAAAAGGAAAATGAATGACATCCTCAGGCCTTGAAACCTAATACCGTAGAGATCGAAAAAAAAAACTAAGGGCGGATATGGTTGCCATCCACATATTTCCAGGAAGGGAGCCCCCTAGAGGGCTATACTCTGTTTGGAATCTCACCAATCGACAAGTCTGGTGTAGGTGATCCTGTCACTAGCGCTGCTCTTGCCAGCGTAGCTCAGTGAATCATTGTGGCTCACAAACCTCTAATCCTGCCCGAACGTTAAAGTGTAGTTTCTGCGGCCCCCCACGAATTCCCCTGTCAATCTTTTCCTCACAGAGTAACAATTCCAACATCCGTCCTCAATTATTTGCTGAGTGGGTTCCAAGCTCTATCTTCCTCTACACTTTTTATCCTCTAGTGCCAAGAAAGATCTCCTATAATCCCGTCCCTTCTTCTTGTCAGTGTTTTTCATACATTCCCTTCCTCTCCGGCTCGGCACAGAACCTCCTCACACGTTACCTTATCAGTCGACTTAATTTTCAACATTCGTGTGTAGCACCACATCTCAAATTTGTATATGCCTTTCTGTACCAGTTTTCCTACAGTCCATCTTTCGCTACCATACAGTGCTGTACTCCAAACGCATTTTCAGGCCTATGTTTCATTCAGGTACAATTATCTTGGCCAGGAATGCCCTTTTTGCCAGCGATAGTCTGTTTTTGATGTCCTTCTCGTTCCATCCGCCATGGATTAATTTACTGCCTAGGTAGCACAATTCCTTAATTTCATCTACTTCGTGACCATCGATCCTGATGGTAAGTTTCTCACTTTTCTCATTTCAGCCGCTTCTCATTGTTTTCGTCTTTCTTCGATTTACTCTCAATCCATATTCTGTACTCATTAGACTGTTCATTCCATTCAGCGAATCGTATCACTGACATCATTTCGCCTTGAATTTTAAATCGAATCTTTAACGTTTTTTTCGTTTTCATCATTGCTTCTTCGATATATAGATTGAAAAGTAGGATCAGAAGCTACATTACTGTCTTAATCCTTTTGAAGCCGAGCACTTTGTTCTTGGTCTTCCACTCTTATTGTCCCCTCTTGGCTCTTGTACATGTTCTATATTACCCATCTCTCTCTACAGCTTACCCCTATTTTCCTGAGAATTTCGAACATCTTACACTGTCGAACGCTATTTCCAGGTCGCCAAATCCCCGCCAGAACTGTCTCGCTGGTCTGACCAACTAGTCTGACTCACAGGCATGACGGCGTATGCTAGAATAGTCAAACATAAGATAGCCGACTGAGGACGAATAAGTTCACCCTCGTGACTCACAATATGTTCCAGATGACGGGAGCCGAATTAGCAGACAAAATCCGCCTATATATTGTATAAATCAATCGAACTACCCTCCACTCATTGAATCTCTCCTCTTGACTGTTCTACTGGTCTGGTAGCCAGCTCAGACACAGCATCGACGTTCACACGCTCGGGGAACAAGTCTCTGCTTTGCCATATCCTGTGACGAGGCAATCAGGGATACGAAATGTCTCTTGTCTGAAGAAAGAAGATTTTAGACTAGGGAGGCGTCGTTCTCGCGGTAAGCATGAGCATGTTTCGGCAAAAAGCGTCTACCTAGAACGAGATTTTCACTCTGCAGCGGAGTGTGCGCTGATATGAAACTTCCTGGCAGATTAAAACTGTGTTCCGGACCGAGACTCAAATTCGGGACCTTTCCAGGTCGAGCATTTCCAATTTATGAAAGAAGTCTGTTAAGTTTCCCAGACAGTCTTGCCCATGAAATATATCATTTTGCCACTCGTAAAGGAATTTGGAGACTTCCTGGGAACCTACACTAACACGTGCTCCAGCTACATATCGTTCCAGCTTCTAACGTGAGAATGCTTGTAGTCTTATGACTGTCCCATCGTTTGCACAAAATCTCAGATTATTACAGTCTCTTTTAAATGGCTTCCTACATGCACTTTCCGCCATCTGACCGCCTTCACGACGGACTGTCATCTGGCTCAAGTAAAATGTTTTGCGAACCGACGCCTTCCTGCTCCGATCCGAAGTGGCAAGAGTAGAGTGCCATGGCCCGAGGTCCCATTGCAGGTACAATTCGCAGAGCGCTGCTTCCATGAATAATTCGCTCAGCCAGGTCGCTGGGCACAACATTTATGGCCCGCAATCCATCTTTCTCCCTGTTCTCAGTCGCCTCCACTATGACCCCTAGGGTATAAGTTCTCTACAGGCTACACATGCAGTTATATGA
Organism: Schistocerca piceifrons; assembly: GCF_021461385.2. Lineage (NCBI taxonomy): Eukaryota > Metazoa > Arthropoda > Insecta > Orthoptera > Acrididae > Schistocerca > Schistocerca piceifrons. The sequence goes on from NC_060138.1 coordinate 427,794,907, forward strand.
ACATTCTGCTCACACTTTCCTAGTGCAAAAAGTCATAAGCCACACATGCCAAATGTAGTACAGGGCAACACGGAGATTATGACCTAAAATAAGAATATCAGTCTGACTGATGGTGTGGTTAAGTGAGACAGTGGCGTGTCACCTCTCAACACCTGAACTATTGTTGCCTGTTTTGGTTTGCTGTCGATTCTGATGAGAACAACCTTGTCACTGAACTGTTAAGAGTAACTCTCTGCTTGACCTTCCTATTCGTAACTTATCCTACCCTTGTTATACAATTTTCTGCTGCTGTTGATGTTACCCTGTGCTCTTCTGACCACAAAACATTGTCATCTTTCCATTTCACTTCACTGACCTCCACCTGATCTAGTTTGAGCCTTTGTATTTACCTTTTCAGATTTTCTAGCTTCCCTACCACGTTCAAGCTTCTGGCATTCCACACCTCCACTCGTAGAACGTTATCCTTTCGTTGATTGCTCAATTGTTTTCTCATGCATCCCTTCCTCCCGGAGATCCGAATGAGGAACTATTCAGGAAGCTTTTGCCAATGGAGAGATCACCCTAACACGTATTCAGTTACAGCCACATATCCTGTGGATACACGTTATGGGTCTTTAATGCAGTGGTTTCCATTACTTTCTGCGTCCTCATCCCGTTGATCATTGCAGATTCTTCCGCCTTTAGGGTCTTTGCGCTAGGCGAGGGGTCAGAGATATATGCAACATAAATAGGGGCTACTACCACACAGTAGGTTACTCTCTATAAAAAACGAACTGGGATCCCATGCAGACCTAGCGACTTCTTTGTTTTCAACTCTTTCAGTTGCTCCCCTACGCCAAGGGTGCCTATTACGATGTCCTCAATACCTGAGTCTGTGCGACGGTCAAAGATGATACTTCTATATAATCCTCCTGCATGAAAAATTTCTTCAAAGCGAAAATTAAGACTTCATCTTTCCTTCTTTTGTATTTTAATTCTACACCAGACTGGCCGGTGAGTGACAGTACAGAAATCTTTGACCCACTTAATGATTTTGTGTAGGGCAAGTATTTTTTCGGGTTCTTGGCAAGATCTTTCGCTAAGGTATGACAGTGGAAGCGTTTGTATACTTCGCACATCTATCTTTCTGGAAATTCACTAATGTGCACTAACTTTTACCTGTCAACATCTGAGCGATCATTTTTGAACTGACATTTCTACATTCTCGGCTTCCCCAGCATTTTTCGAATTCTGTTATTAAGTCACAGTTGATCTTTTCCGTCTTTTAGTTACTTACTATGGATCCACTGTGCGGGAGAGGCAGACGTTTTGATCCAAACGATGCCCAGTACGTCCCATGTGTTTCCTGATCAGACTACTTCTGTGGCCGGCCTAGTTACTACCCACATTGAGGTTGAGCTTTCACCCGTGCCTCGTCGGTTCGTGTAACAGACTAGTTTCAAGCTCTGTCTGTGGCTGGTAAATATTCTGAGACAGATACAGTCGCTCGCCCTGTTTGAGTGGAAGCTTCTCGGTCTGCAAGATCGGGGGATTCACAAAGGGTGGTATTCCTGGTGGTTGGGAGCTCCAATGATAAGCCAAGGAGTGGAAGAAGCCGAGTATGCAGTCTGTATGCATACCGGGGGAAGTCATCCAGATGTGGAACTGGTCCTGCCGGATACAATGAAGAGTACAGGGCACAGCCAACTGCAGGTGGTAGCTGATGTCGGTACTGATGGTCGGAAGGGATGCTCTCCCGTTTCTGGTGGCTGTCTGGAGTGACATAGACTGCCAGTCTTGCTTCCGAGATGAAGACAGAGCTCACCATCTGTGGCATCATAGACAGGACCGATTTTGGTCCTCTGGTATGGAGACAAGTGGAAGGCCTGAATCAGAGACTCAGACGGTTCTGCAACCGTGTGGGCTGCAGATACCTTGACTTGCGCCTTAACTTGGAAGAGTATCGGGTTCCACTTAGTAGATTCAGGGATCCTTTACAGGCAGAAGGCAGCTACACGAGTAGCAGGAGCTGGGTAGCTTTTAGGTTACACAGTCTAGAGCTTCAGCTTCAAGGGGTACGCGACAAACACAGGGGGAAGGTAGACGTAGGAACAATCGATTTTATAGCTGCAAACTGTCGTAGCTGTGTTGGGAAAGAATCAGAGCTCCAAGTGCAATAGAAAGCATTGAGGCTCAAACCGTTGTCGGTACTGATATCTGGCTAAAGCTATAGATACGTTCAGCCGAAATTTTTACAAAGGACCTAGGAATGTTCAGAAAGAATAGATTAAATACTGTTGGTGGTGATGTGTTTTTTACTTTTAGAAGTAGTTTATCTGGCAGTGAAATTGAATTCGAGAGTACCTGCCAGTTACCATGGCGAAGTTTCACATTAATAAAATAATAATTGCTTCTTTTTACTGATTCTAGACTCAGATGATACCAATGTTGAAAAGTTCAAAGAAAACTTGAATCTCATACTCGTGTAACTGACGGTGACTTAAATCTACCCTCCATATGACGGGGAAAATACTTGTTTAAAGCCTGTGGCAGACATAAACCACGATCAGAGGTTGTTTAAATGTTATCTCCGAAAATGATTTTTGAGCAATTATTTCAGGAGCCCACTCGAAGTGTAAATGGTAGCAATAACATCTTGGATCTCTTAGCAATAAATAATCTTGTGCAAATAGGGAGCATTGTGATTGACACAGGAATTAGTGACCATAAGGTCATTGTTGCGCACAAAAATAAATGCTAAATACACTGTATCTCTGTTTAAAACAACAGATAAAATTCTCTTGACGCCTTCCTAAAAAAGTTTCCTCTTCTTGAAAACTGACAACCTAAGCGTAGACAAGATTTTGCTTGAATTCAAAGAAATAATATCGACAGATATAGTCAGGTTGATACCAAACAAGTTAATAAAAGACAAAATTGATCCCCAGCGGTACACAAAACAGGACTGAATTCTGTTGCAGATGCGATGAAGAAAGCGTGCCAAACTGAAAAGAGCACAAAATCCCCAACGTTGGCGAAGTTTTACAGAAGAACGAAATATAGCGCCGATTGCTACGTTAGATGCTTTTGCTATTTTCCACAACGAAATTCTGCCTCGAAATCTGGCAAAAAATCCGGACAGATTTTCGTATGTGTAGTACACTAGCGCACTATGTCGGCGATTGCTGCGCAAACAAGTTCTCCACGTACGCGTACACCACCATTACTCTACCACGCAAACATAGAGGTTACACTCGTCTGGTGTGAGACGTTCCCTGGGGGGTCCACCGGGGACCCAACCGCGCAACAACCCTGGGTTCGGTGTGGGAAGGCAGAGGGCTGAAGTGGACTGCGGTAGTCGTCGTGGGATTGTGGACCACTGCGGCTGCGGCGGAGACGGAACCTCTTCGTCGTTTCTAGGTCCCTGGTTAACATACAATACAATACACTAGCGCAAGACGTAATCAATACCTTCACTATGCAGTAGCGATAGTAATGATATCAATGACCACACAAGCGGAGATACTAAATACGAGTTTCCGAAATTCCTTCACCGCCGCGGACACCTCGCGGTCTGAGACGTCTTGTCACGGTCCGGGCGGCTCCCCCGTCGGAGGTTCGAGTCCTCCCCCGGGCGTGGATGTGTGTGTTGTCCTTGGCGTGAGTTAGATTAAGTAGTGTGTAAGCTTAGGGACCGATGACCTTATCAGTGCGGTCCCACAAGACCTTACCACAAATTTCCAATTTCCAAATTCCATCACCACAGAATAGGGACCGGCCGCGGTGACCGAGCGGTTCTAGGCGCTTCAGTCCGGAACCACGTGGCTGCTACTGTCGTAGGTTCGAATCCTGCCTTGGGCATGGATGTGTGTGGTGTCCTTAGGTTAGTTAGGTTTAAGCAGTTCTCAGTTTAGGGGACTGATGACCTCAGATGTTAAGTCCCATAGTGCTTAGACCATTTGAACCATCTGAAAGAAGAGGAAGCGAATATTCCAGTACTCGAATCACCTTCTAACAATAAAACTTAGAAGTACGTATCCTCGGTGTGGCGAAGCAACTCATGTTACTAAAGGCAAGTCTTCGGATCCAAACCAACAGCAGTTAGTCCTTGAAGAGTACGGTGGTAGAATAGCTCCACGATTAGCGGTCATATACATCCGCTCGCTGGACGTAAAAGCCCGTACCTAAAGACTGTAAAGCTACAAATGCCGCACCAGTACTCAAGAAAGGAAACAGGAGTAATGTTCTGAATTACAGACCTACATCACTGATGTTGATTTGTAGTAGGATTTTCGAACATACACATGTACTATGTTCGAATATTATGAATTAAAAAAACGATCTGGTGACTCCTAGCGCAGATTCAGCAAATACTGTTCTTGTAAAACACAAGTAGTTCTTCATTAACAAGATGTAAGAGTGCTATAGACAGTGGACCTTCAATGGTTTTCATATTTCCGTATTCCCAGAAGCCTGTTGACACCGTTCCCTCACGGGCGACTTCTAGCGAAATTGCTTTTCTATGGAGTATCACCTCAGTTGTGCAACTGGATTCGCGATTTCCCAACGGAAAGGTCAAAGTACGTAGTCGTCGGCGGAAAACCATGGAGTAAAACAAGAGGTGATAGACGGCGTTCCCAAAGGAAGTGTTACAGGCTCTCTGCTGTTCCTAATCTATATAAATGATTTAGGAGACAATCTGAGCTGCTCTCTTACGTTGTTTGCAGATGGTGCTCTTGTGAAGTCGTCCTTGTAAGTACCAACAGGAACCCGTAAAATTTCTGATACACGATAAATCACACAAATCTAAAGGCTGTCAGTTGACCTAAATAGCTACGGTTAACAATAACGAACATAGGTCACGGGTATGCTGCACGAGCTAGTGTGGGGTGGCAGTTGTTAAAACAAAGGCGTTTTTCGTTGCGGCGATATCTTTTCATGGAATTTCGGTCAGTAACTACCTCGTCCGAATGCATTTTTTCTCGACCATCCACACAGGGAGAAACGATCGTCGTAATAAAATAAGAGGAAGCAAAGCTCGCACACAGGGATTTAAATTTTCGTTTTTACGGCGCGCTGTGCGTGTAATGGTAGAAAAATAGTCTGAAGGTCTTTCGATGAACCATCTGCCTGGCATTGAATTGTGTGTGGCAGAGAAGTCATGTAGATATATTTACAGTCACGCTCTTGGGGTTTCTTATAAGGTTATAATATTTTCTCTAGTCTCTGACTCGTGGATGTGAGCACACAGCTACAGAATCAGTGCTAGAGCTTATGAGGAAGCGCAGCTTTTTCTCTGGTTTTCTATTGGCTAGACAGGAAAGAACACAGGACATTACTGAGCTGAAGAAAAAAAAAGTACACGCACCTAATTTGCCGGTCGTAGGTTGCGGACGTCTTAGGCACGGTCATGACTATGTATGTTCCGTGTAACAATACTGTACAATTTTCTGCAAACTTGTCAACTGTTCTGGTTTCATGTATTTCACCAATTGCATGGGCCATTGTCTAGTTTGTTAAAACAATGACTTGGTATCCTATATCGTTACCGACTGACATCTATCTTACCTGTTGTGATGAAAGTAGCACCAGAGTTGAATGTTCAACAAACCGGTATCATACCCTACATGTTGTGAAGATTCTATGTGACAGAACATTAGAATTTTGCGACTTGTGTTTGACGTTCGTATGCCGACCAGAAACCATCTACATTGAAGCGCCAAAGAAACTGGTATAGGTGTGCGTATTCAAATACAGAGATATGTAAACAGGGCAGAATACGGCGTTGCGGTCGGCAACGCTTATATAAGACAACAAGTGTCTGGCGCAGTTGTTAAGATTGGTTACTACTGCTACAATGGCCGGTTATCAGGATTTAAGTGACTGTTATAGTCGGCACACGGGTGATGGGACACAGCACCTCCGAGGCAGCGATGAAGTGGGGAATTTCCAGTATGACCATTTCACGAGTGTACCGTGAATATCAGGAATTCCGTAAAATATCAAATCTCCGTCATCGCTGCAGCCGGAAAAAGATTCTGCAAGAACGGGACCAACGATGACTGAAGAGAATCGTTCAGCGTGACAGAAGTGCAATCCTTCCGCAAATTGCAGCAAATTTCAATGCTGGGCCATCAACAACTGCCACGATTCAACGAAACATCATCCATATAGGCTTTCGGGGCCGAAGGCCCACTCGTGTAGCCTTGACGACTGCGCAATGCAAAACCTTACGCCTGTCCTGGCCTCGTCAACACAGACAGTGGACTGTTGATGACTGGAAACATGTTTCCTGGTCGGACGAGTCTCGTTTCAAATAGTATCGAGCGGATAGACGTGTAAGGGTGCAGCGACAACCACATGAATACGTAGTTGTTGCATGTCAGCAGGAGACTTCACGCTGGTGGAGGCCTCTAATAGTGTGGGACGTATGCAGTTACAGTGATATGGGACCCCTGATACGTCTAGATACGACCTTGAACAGGGGACATGTACGTAAGCATCCTGTCTAATCATCTGCATCCATGCAATTGCAGCAGGACAATGCAACACCTCACACGACCAGAATTGTTATTGTGTGGCTTCAGGAACACTCTTCTGAGTTCAAACACTGGCCGCCAATCTCCCCAGAGATGAACATTATTGACATCCTCAGCGCAAACTTCACCAGCTCGACACAACGACACAGGCAAATAGCTGTTCATATTTCCATTATATGCAGGTCTTTTTAATGGTTCTAATATGTTTTTTTTTAAGATAGAGGGTTTGAATTAGCACATCCTTTAAAATTTTGACGCCCACGAGTTTGTATACCTGGGTTTTAATGTGTGCGAGTGTCTTGTGCGGGCCACAAGTGCCCTCTCTTGGTGAAACTGTCTGCCCTAGTGCTTCCACACCCTCTTCACGCTAGTTCTCAGGCTAAGTACTGATAATACGCAGTGTTCGCATCGACCATCTCTTCATAATTATGCTGTACAGATGGAGGTGATATTTTAATTTTAACTACTGACGACACCTTTGGCACGATTGTTCTGTGCATCTCCACTGGCTCTAAAATGGCTCTGAGCACTAAAGGCACTTAACTTCTGAGGTCACCAGTTCCCTAGAACTTAGGACTACTTAAACCTAACTAACCTAAGGGCATCACACACATCCATGCCCGAGGCAGGATTCGAACCTGCGACCGTTGCGGTGGCGCGGTTCCAGACTGTAGCGCCTAGAACCGCTCGGCCACAACGGCCGGTATTTCTCCACTGCAGGATGTGATTTTAGTAAGTGACTAATAGTTTTTGTGCTTTTTATTACTGTAAGTGTTTTTTTTTCTTCTGTCTCAGTTAAGTTGCTAGGTGTTTTGCTAATGAAAGTGTCTTCCTGTTCAGGTGTATTTTTGCTTTTGATGAAGGTATATTTAGATATACCGAAACCGTGGTCAAGGATTTCAATAAATTCTTTATCCTGCAACTGTTTGGCTGTTATCATTTACCGTGAGTATCTGGGATGCCTTGCAACGTGCTGTTCAGGAGAGATCTCCATCCCCTCCTACTCTTATGTATTTATGGACAGCCCTGCAGGATTCGTGGTGTCATTTCCTTCGAGCACTGCTTCAGACGTTGGTAGCGTCCATGCCATGTCGTGTTGTGGCACTTCTTCGTGCTCGCGGTGCCCTACATGATATTAGGCAGGTGTGCCAGTTTCTTTGTCTCTTCAGTGTAGATTGCACATCTGTTAGAACCGGTCTTACTCTCAAATCCCTGGCAGCAATGTCACATGAGGTTATTTCAGAGGATGTCTCACAGGCCTCTACTGGAATATGGCGCTTTAGGTAGTTAAAAACTATGTGAAATACTTATACACAGGTTAATTCCCACTAACTGTAATACAACACGCAGCATTCACACACCTGTTGATAGTGCGCAATCCGCCTTAATGGTCCGTTCTACAAGAACCAAACATATCATGCAATAGTGCGTGTTTTCCAAAAGCTTTCCAGAGTTTCAGAAATACTCTCGAGAGTACTCTTTCCACAAGATCAGAAATACTTTCTATTGCATTCTGACTACGCTTTAATGAAATTAACCACTGCACTGCGCATTTAATAAAGACAGCGCTTCCATTAAACAGTTAATCACACGTGCATGGCAAGGGTGCGTTATTATTGATCACTGAGATTATCCTTCGATTTAGTTCCGAAATAAAGATTATAAATACCGGAGGGTTATTGTCAGTATATTAGAGGCGTGTTACAGGATGTTAATATTACTGAATATTATCAAATCTAGCGTTATAGAGTTCGATAACGATATGTGGTCGCGTACACTTTATCATTGCTGGTCACAGTTCCTGATAATTATCAAATTAACACACTTCTTTAAAGCAGTTTCACAAGATTCGTCATAGTATTTAATTTGCATAATTTAAATGGTAGGAGCGGAATAGGAGTGGTAAGGTGCCAAGTCACTTTACAAAGAACTTTAAGAACAGATTTATTTTTTGTCTCTTCAAAACTTTAATCACTTGAACACAGATGGTCGGTTCAGAAAACTTTAAACAAACTCTGATAACCAGCATTAAATAACATTATTAACTTTACAAGTCTGATTCCTGGCACTGAGATAATATTGGCAATAAACAATATGTACATACTCTTCGAGTATAACATTTCCTCCATAAAAAATACAACTCATAATTTTATGCGTCAAATATTCTTATTAGTGTACGAATGGTAGGTCGCTCAGTGCCCATGCTGGCCTTTGTCTTTATAATACTCCATGCCATGGCCCTTCCGGTTAGAATTACTTATGATACCTGTAATATAAACCTGTTAGCACCAGGCATAGACAACAAGTCACAGCGCTTAATCAAGATGTTTAATAAGGCAAAGAACATAGGTAACACCACAAGCCCACACATATAAAATTCTAAATGAAAACCAATTAGAGGTATTAGAATTATCCCTTGGAATTAAACCCATTTAATTTTAACATTTTCGTTCAGCCGTCTGTGAATGAAGCCAATACAGGATTGCTCCCTCTCATACCATGTTAGTAACCCAACAATTTGAATAACTTCAAGATACTTCAAGTAAGAAGTAACTGTTTGACCAATGCAAACAAAAGCACTTGACTTTACGAAACAATTCCGGATCAGCAGCAGCGCAAAGAATTTAAGTCAGTTACTCGTACTCCATACGCTCTCAGCAAGTCAACAGCTAGTTCACGAACACCTCCTCAGTTATGAGAAGCAATAGGGTCATTTCTCTTAATCGCACTAGAGTTATAAACAATTCTGTGATCATCTACCCTGATAATCTTTACGTAATGGTTGAGTAAAAGGAACTCCCTTCAAAGCACAAAGTATCTAACGTACGGTAAAACAGCAAAACAATAACAAACAACACATGATGCTTCTTTGAATATGTACAGCGCACTAAATTATAGCCATCTGAAGCTAAGATATTTCTGAAAGAGCGAAAGAAACTTGAACAGTATAACGTGGGCAAATTATTAATATAAAATCACTTAGACCAACCAGCTGTTTCATAATATACACGCTTAGTAGTGCAAGCCGGTGACAGAATAGTATACAATAGCGTAACTGTACTCGTACTTCTTCTGTAATCAGGCTGTGGGACACACAGGTTCTTTCAACAACCAAACCAACAAACGTTCACCGCTGTTTGTGAACACCAGTGCAAACTGGATCCTCAGACTCGAGTACAGTACTCTCGTGGGACTCGTACTTAGCGACCAAACTTGAAGGACTCAAGGGCAACCGACATACAACGCGCGGTTAAATAGTCTTCCACTCAAGACCCTCAACAGGCACTCTAATAGGAAGACTAAACCACGGACAACTTCCGATAGCCAGAGAGGCAGTAACCTGGCCGCGAAACCAGCGCGCACGGCTCAATAACATACAGATTAATAATGTACGCAAAAGTTTAGCGACGTCTTGTTTAACTGGGTTCAAATTACTAATCTGCACTGTCTTACTACACTAAAACTGAGAGACTGGTGACAGACACTGCAGGTAACAAACACCAACTCTGGCGACGTTACTTCAGTATAAATTACTAGGACCGACGCACTACGTTCCATTCTCAGATAACCAGTAAATATACTAAATGTACGATTAGAGTAGCCTCATAAACTCTTCTAAGTTTGGGCTGGATGATGAGACGTGACGTTGGTTCTGAACTGTTTTCTTCTTATGAAATTTAAAGACAACTGTTTCGCTCAAACAAAATAAATATAAATTGCACATGCACTGATGAAAATGGGAAGTGTTACATTACGAAGCACTATTTCTATATTTATCAAACTTCGTGGGAATGTGAATCACATGTAATATTATATTTCAGAATCCAAACACTTCAATTTGACCACCGCCTATTCTCGATGTCAACATGCAGTTACCACTCACTGCAGGTGGCAGCCCTAATGGTGGAGGGTATATAAAGCGTGTGGGGGGACGCGGAAAACGGTGTAATCGTTGTCGTTATGCGAAAACGGAGCGATTTACTTGACGTTCAACGGGCATGATCATTGCCTTTCGGGCCAAGGATGGCAGCATTTCCGAAATGGCTAAATCTGTAAACTGTTCTCGTGCCGCCGTGGTTAAAGTGTACCGATCATGGCAAAATGGCCCTATCCAAAACCGGCGCCGAGGTAACTGTCCGTGCACCAGGGGCCAAAGATGACAGTGGCTGACGACGCTGTGGAGATACGTACTGTCGAACGGAAGTGCAACTGTTTAGCAGATGACCACCCAGATGAACCAAGGGGTTACCAACAGTGGCTCCCCAACGACCGCTAGCGTATGGATCTCCGCATCAGGCGCCTGGTTGATACACCCAAGCTGACTGCTGTTCATTTGTAACAATGGGTCGAATTTGCACGCCAATAGCGCAACTGGAGCGGTGACAGGTGACCTTTCCAGAATAATCACGTTCTATATTCCGTTGGATAGGTTGCCATTGGCTTGAATAGCCCTACAACAATCGTCCTAAAGGTCCAGACCGGAGGAGATAGCTTTAGCGTTTGGGTACTGTTTCGGTGGCATTCTCTGGGTGCTATCGTTATTCTGGAAGGCATAATGGATCAACACAACTTTGCATCTATGCTTAGAGGCCATGTCCACCCCTACATGCAGTCTGTTTTTCCCTCGGCACAATGACATATACCAGCAGGACAACGCAATGGTGTTACACAGCTAGCAGTGTACGTAAATGGTTCTAAGAGCAGCAGGATAAGTCTACTGTAGTCCTGTAGGACCAACTGGATCGGGCTGTTCGCACCAAGGATCAACTCGTTGATCCTGTTCCTGAATGTCCGTGCTGCAAGAGGTGGTTATCCAAGTTTCTGACAGGTGGTCACATTATTCTGACTGGACGATGTACATCATTAAACTTTCATTCCATCCGGAACTTACCTTCATCATAAAGATCAGTAGGAGCTGGGACCGCCAACGGCACAATTATTCGCTGTGCAACGGAAGCAAACAATCTTCGAATGCTATTTTTATGAAGTTCTTGCCAAGTTGTAACACACTCTGTATCAGTTGATGGGGGGCCGGTACGAAAGTATTCGCCTTTCCATCTCATACTAGACATGCACTAACGGCGAAAAATCAGGAAACTGTGCAGACTAGTCAAGCATCCGCACATTCCTCAAGGCGTTTTGGTGTGAACTGCAGAGCGGAGTCTTGCACTGACCTCCATTTGATACCCCGATTATGAACGGTATGGCAACAAGGTCTACCATTCTTGCCACATAGATTCAATGATCTAGCTGTTCCCGTCAGATCACCGAATTTAAGCGACATAGGGCTTTGCTAGAACTTGGATGGGGGACCGTCCAGGTCTGCCGAGCGCTGTTGGTAAGAGGGGAACACTCAGTCCTCGCGAGGACAGATGAGAAGCCACTTTATTGATAAGCAGCGGTTCCAGTCACGGAAGCTGACAAAGGCCGGGAGAGCAGCACTTGCGACATGCCCCTTCATCCCCGCATCGGTTGATGGTGACTCGGCGATCGATCGGTACCGTTGGGCTTCCGAGGCCTGTTCGAACGGAATCTGAGTTCATGTTTTGATACTTCCTACATATTGGAGAGCCTCTCTTCAACAATACCAAGTCAGTCCTGTCGTTTTACCCCATACTTCCCCAAAGCATGATTCCAGAATCTGGAGATTTATGTACGAACACTCTGGCATCGATATGATCACCACATACAGAAGAGAGAGTAACCGCTAATACCGCGTAATTCCACTCAGTATTCCAGTTGAGTCTGTGTGCAGCATTCAACTCTCTGTTGTCTGATGTATGATGTCAGCGGTAAAGGATGCGTGGGAAGTCTAGATTTCAACCCATCTTCCAATAAACTGTTACGGAGGTTCGTGGTGACACTCTGCTCTCTGCTCTTTAACCTCTACCCAGATTTCAGTTGTTGTCATCTGTCTGTTCGGCAGAGCATGTCGAACAATCTTATTACCTTGTCGTGGTGTAGTCCTTCAGGAAAGACGCACCCCACACCGCTGTCCTCAGTCTATTTCTCTCGTTCTGGATCACTGTACTGCAGGGATGAGGCTTATGTGTCACTCATGCCAATGAATCGTCAGGAAACTGGCAACAAGCTGCTCATGCACGTCCTTTGGGCATACTTTTTTGCTCTACTTGAAAAGTGCAGAAACGTTAGACACAGTAGCCACCATGGAAAATGGAAATGGGCGTTTGGCGTCATTGGCCGGGAGGCCCCTTGTGGGGCAGGTCCGGCCGTCTTGGTGCAGGTCTTAACACATTCGACGCCATATTGGGCGACCTGCGCGCCGGATGGGGATGAAATGATGATGAAGACAGCACAACACCCAGTCCCTGAGCGGAGAAAATCCCCGATCCAGCCGTGAATAGAACCCGGGCCCGTGGGACAGCAATCCGTCACGCTGACTACTCAGCTATTGGGGCGGGCAGTAGCCACCGTAACCTCACGCCAGTCTTCGGCTGCATCTTTTTGTTGAAAATAGGATCTATAAAAGACTAAAGTTTATTTCCTCAGACATAGAAATACTTGAGTATCTGTTCTTTAGGGCCAGGCCGTAATGTGTCTGGTGCAACACTTTCCACGCCCATTGGTGTAATTTACGAGACATATTATTCTGACATCTTTCATGTAGCAATCGTGAAGCGATGTTCCATCGAATAATTCTTTAACCGGCTATAAAAACTAATCTAACTCCTTCTAAAATTCCTTTTAACATCATATTTCCAAAGCTATTTAGTCAGACACAATCACCGTTATTTGGAAGTAAGGCCGTCGTTATGAAATATTTTGGGAAAGTAGGCAAGGTTTGAAATTCTACAATTGGTCTCTTTCATTCAACAAAACCGTTAACTTAATAATGTATAAGTGACAATCAAACGAAAATGACACAAATGGAAAAAAATGAAGTAACGTCTTTTTTGTTTCAAAAGTAGTCACCATAACTGTTAATACATTTATCCCACTTCGAGGTACAACGGTCAGCACCTTAATGGAAAAATGTTTACGGTTGCCTGCGGAGCCATGCTTGTGCCCAGGTATACGCTTCTTCGTCCAGAGGAAATCGATGGTGACGAATGGCTTCAGGCCTCCAAAAATATGTAAGACCCTTGGGGAGGGATCGGAAATGTATGGAGGATGTGTAAGGGCTTCTCAGTGAAACTTTTGCACCGTACGTGAAACAACCACCATGGTAACCTGTGAGCCCGCCTGGGTGCAATTCTGGTTCCGTTGGCAGCTGCAAACATTTTTCCATGAAGCCACTGACCGTCTTGCCTAACAGTGGCCAAATGTATTAACTACCATGACGATTATATTTTTTAAATACTAAACAATTGACTTTTCCATCTGTCTCGTTTCCATTGGACTGCCGCTTATTGTACTGGAAAGTAAACAACGTCCAGTTGCAATCCTGAAACGTCACCTACCATCTTTAAGAATTACTTCATGTTTCCCTCACTGCCAAACATATCAACTACATTCTTCAGGAACGTAATCAGGGCGAACAATGTAGCTGGAATAATTTTAGATCTCAACAAAGGAAATGTAATCAATATTATCGAGAAGCATCGAGGTGCTTGAATTAAGAATGTAAACATGAAAAAATTGACACGGCATTGCAAGAGATTACGTACGATAACAGGTCAATGGTAAATTCGCTGAGGCAACTTAGCGATGAAGGTATTAATAAAAGATACAAATTTGGGGTCGGCGGCACAGATTACGATGTATAACACAGATTGGTAGAACATTGGCTGAAGTAGGTATGTAGGCATGCGTAGACAAGCACAGGGAAGGAACACGTACGTCGAAGCAACTACTTTCCATTTTTGCTTGTTTGATGTTCCGATGTGCAAAAACTTAATCCTTACAATACCAAGATAAGGGGGATACTTTGTGCCCACCTTCTGTAAATATTGTAATTTAGATTGGTATTACATATTTGGAGTAGGAGTTAAAGTCCTAGGAAAACAAATAAAAATTTCCCCGTGTGCCGAGATCATTGTAATTCTGCCTAAGAGAGCAAACGGCATGAAAGATCAGTTGAACGGAGTGGACAGTGTCGTGAAAGGAAGACATAAGACGAACATCAACAAAAGCAAAAAAAAAAATAATGGAGTGTAGTCGAATTAAATAACGTGATGCTTAGGGCATTAGCTTAGGAAACGAGTTTTGCTATTTGGGCAGCAAAATGACTAATGATGGTCGAAGAAGAGAGGTTTAGAATTTATCTAGACCGGCAATGGCAAGAAAAGCGTTTCTGAAGAAAAATAATTTAAGATTGATTATAGAATTAAGTGCCAGGAAGTCTTTTCTAAAAGTATTTATCTGGAGTGTAGCCATCTGTGGAAGTGAAACATTCACGTTAGACAGTTTAGACAAGAAGAGGATATTGAAAGGTGGTGGTACAGAATAATGCTGAAGTTTACGTGGGTAGATTATGTAACTAATGAGGAGGTACCGAATAGAATTAGGCAGACAAGAAATTTGTGGCACAAGCTGACTAGAAGAAGGGACAGATTGATAGGACACATTCTGAGGTATAAACTGGTGATCAATTTAGCACTGGAGGGAAGTGTGAGGGGGTAAAAATCGTAGAGAGAGACTAAGAAATGAATATAGTAAGCAGATTAGGAAGGTGTAGGCTGCAATAGTTATTCGGAGATGAAGGATAGAGTAGCACTGAGAGATGGACCAAGCAAGTCTTCAGACTGAAGACGACAGCAACAATACTAACATTACATATTTCAAAATTATGATAAAAGTATTTATTGCCTTTTATTATTTCCTCTACCCCAATTTTATTCAAATACACAAATTTTTTCAGCTAAACTTAATCCGTTAATTAAAGTCTAACGACGGTCGTTATAAAGTCTACCTCCTTTGTAGCAGATGAGTGGCTTATTCCATCAATCTGTAACTTTTGGCAGTGTATACCCTCTGGGCATTGACTTTCTCCGTGTGGGTAGCTACAATGATCTCAACAATGATTCATTTCTCTCTGGTTTCTGATTTTTTTCTTGTTCGTTCTTATTCAGTGCCGTTTTCTCCAGTGTTACAGACAACTGTGGTTGAAAATGTACCGTCGCTCTCTTACTAAGAGAGAAGCATTAGAAATTTTAGAACAATCAACAGATTCTGAAACTTAATTTCGTGATACTGATGAAGTGCTGAGCGAAACTGAAGAGGACTGTGTTGTGCCCGAAGATGTGGACAGCGGTGGTGTACAAACAGACTCTGAAGACGTACCCTGGAGACCTGCAGCGGATGGCGACGCAGCTGATGACGTCAGTGAAAAGTATTTTACAACCAATACAAGAGTTTTCGAGTCCAATCCTCCTCACATCATAAGTCGAGTAACACAAAACACAGAGAAAGAACTAGAAGGCATAAAAAAATAAAGGTAAAGTAGGATCAATAAGAGAATCATTTGAAAAGATCTTTCCTCCAGAAATTGTTAACATCAGAAAAAGCACATCAGTGAAAATGCATTCAGACAGAATTTATCCAACATAGACTTGAATTCGTGCCATATATATATGATGACTTATGACCCCACACTTATACTGCTACTGTGAGTAGAACTAGATTTCGTCAGCTTACTAATATAGTGAGATTTGATGAAAGAGAGACGCAAAATGAGTGCAGGATCGTGGCCGAGAAGTATTTGATAAAATGAATGAATTAGTGCCACGGTATTATTCGTCTGGGATGCACACTGTTACTGATGAAATGTTGCCATTGTTCCGTGGCATGCGCCCCTTCAAGGTCTTCATGAAGGAAAAGCCTGGAAAGTATAGCATACTTATACGAGTGCACACTGACTGTAAAAGCACTTATGTTACAGGATGGAGACGTCTGCAAGGAAGAAAAATGATAGTCCATAATAATCAAATTCAGCTGAAGCTATAATGAAACACCTCGTTGTTCCTACAAATGATTCAGGCGCAGTGTCACTTCAGACGGATATTACACTTCAATCGATTTTGCCGAAGATCTGCGGAGCAATCACACGATAACTCTCGTGGGAACATTATAAGCTAATAGGAAACATACACCTCAAGAAATGAAAGACACGTCAAGAAAAATTCCAGTAGATACGTTTTCAGTGATTCTAGTACTGGAAATGTACCAATCACAGTTTTTTCTTATATCCACCGCGGAAAACCCAGAAAAACCTATAGTTGCTATCGTCTCAACATTATGACGCTGCAGTTGGTTCACCTACTGACACTAAAAAGAAAGTAGCCAAAGTAACCGGTACACCTGTCTAATATTGTGTAGCGCCCCCGCGAGCACGCAGAAGTGCCGCAACACGACTTGGCATGGACTCAACTAATGTCTGATGTAGCTCTGGAGGGACCTGACTCATGAATCCTGCAGGGCTGTCTATAAATCACTATGCGTAGGAGGGGGTGGAGGTGTCTTCTGAAGAGCATGTTGCAAGGCATCCCTGATATGCTCAATAATGTTCATGTCTGGGGAGTGTGGTGGCCAGTGGAGGTGTTTAAACTCAGAAGAGTGTCCTTGCAGCCAGCCACTCTGTACCAATTCCGCACATTTCGGGGGTGTCGTAATGTCCTACTGGAATTTTCATAGTTTGTCGGAATGCACAATGTGCATGAATGGATGCAAGCGATCAGACAGGATGCTTACGTACGTGTCACCTGTCAGTGTCGTCTCTAGACATATTAGAGGTCCCATATCACTATAACTACAATCGCCCCACACCATTACAGTCTCCACCAGCTTGAACAGTCCCCTGCTGACATGGAGGGTCAAAAGATTAATGAGGTTGTCTCCATACCAGCACACGTCCATCCGCTCGTTACAATTTGAAACGAGACACAACAGGCAACAGGCAACAGTCATCAACAGTCCAATGTCGGTGTTGACGGAGCCAGGCCACGCGTAAAGCTTTGTGTCGTGCAGTCATTAAGGTTACGAGCGTTAGCCTGCGGCTCCGAAAGTCTACGGGGATTGAGTTTCAGTGAATGGTTCGCACGCTGACGTTTGTTGATGGCCCAGCAATTAAATCTGCAGCAATTTGCAGAAGGGTTGCACTTCTGTCTCGTTGAACGATGCTCTTCAGTTGTTGGTCCCGTTCTTGCAGAATCTTTTGGCGGCCGCAGCGATGTAGGAGATATGATGTTTTACCGGATTCCTGACATTCACGGTACACTAGTGAAATAGGTCTACGGGAAGCTCTCCACTTCATCGCTATCTCGGAGATGCTGCCTCCAACTCGCTTGTGCGCCGACTATAATACCACGTTCACTTATAACTTGCCATTTTAGCAGAGAAACCGATCGAACAACTTCGCCAGACGTTTGTTGTCTTAATTAGGCGTTGCCGACCGCAGTGTCTCATTCTGCCTGTTTACATATCTCTGTACTTGAATACGCCCGCCTATACCAGTTTCCTTGGCACTCCAGTGGGTATTACAATGAGATGAAAGCCGGCGTTGACACAATCGATTAAATAGTAAGGGAATTTTCAACTAATAGGGCTATTAGAAGGTGCTTGCTATCTATTATCTGTAACGTTGTGGACATAGCAGCATTAAATGATTATACATGGTTTCTGCTCAAATTCCCAGAGTAGAATATGACAAAATCTAATTAACGACGGCTTTTTCGTCAAGAACTGGGACTACAGCTCCCGAAACAATACATTGAATAATGGGCTACGAATGTTAGACGACTTCAGAAGTGTGTGGTTTCAATCATAGGAGGTATCCTCGGACGGAATATCAAGCAGAAGTTCGCTGCAAAGGGACCTGAAGGAAGAAGTAATGTGTGGTGTCGTGAAAGCCAGCCAAAAGCAGTGAGTACAATATAGTGAACAAAACAACAACTGCAAGACGTACACATGCAGTAAACATAGCAAGAAAACTGTTATATGTTCCAAATGTGAAGACATTTCCGAAGAAAGTGATGAATAGGTGATCCCAGGAAGTATGTAGTATAAACTATTGCATTCAACATAAAACATTAGTAATATTCCAGTAACTCTGTAATGACTTTTACTATCAATGAAAAGAGATACTGCTCAAGAAAATAAGACTAATAAACTAACACGATGAGAAAAGTGAAATATACTAAACGCGCTTTTGCAGAGTGTGTTAAAAGAAATTTAGTTTCAGTACCTTAATTACATATAAGTAGCTCTTTATATAATATTTTGTTAATAAAGAAAAATAAAAATTAAAGGCATTTCAATTATAAAATTTTATGTGGGTGGCATGAAGCATATATAAACATAGCAGATACGCTTATTTAATCACAAAACTATTTATGACTCAGTGCATAAAATTAATAACGACAGTAAAATCTGGAATACAGCAACACTGCTAACAATACCTTCAATTGAGTGTTACCGATTCCGTCAGTAGCGATGAGAAAATAGCCTCCATGGACAATGTATGCAAAGCGATAAACCGAAATGCAATGGTATCAGAAGTAATTTCGATCACAGGCGGTGGTATCAGTCCATTTGCATGCAGAAAAACGCATTTCGATAGCACACACGTATGTGATATGTGCATAAATGATCAAGCATTACCAGTAGAACGAGTCGCTAAAAATTTCAGTTTTTTACCGAATCTGTATGCATAGTTCGTTATTACACAGGCATTTACTCAGACTGCAATAACAGTGCCATACTCGACATTCGTAGTTGACTGAATTTCCTTTTTTTAATAGCACTCATCACTGCTGAAATTTTTTTTTCTACCTATATTGTTGGGCATTCCATTCGCTATAATTGGAGTAAATGCAGAAATTGTAATTGAAATGTACATCTGTAAACATCGTATTATTTGAAGCTATACGTAAGTTCAAAATATTACAGTGTATAGGACATGAGACTTCATTTAACGACGCTGAGGACTTAACCTCCGGTTAAATCTTTGAATAGAATATATACGGAGTATATGATCATAATTATTATTAGATGGCGATATCCACATCTTGACCAAAGCGTCCTCCAAAGCTGCATGGACAGGAGGACCATTCTTCTGAGCTGCACTTGAATCTGAGGATGGGCGTTAGTTAGTTACGTGTTCCACTTGTCATATTGCAAGATACATTGTACTGTTGGTTACCTGACTTTGTCAGGAGGAGAGCGATATCTGAATTTGTGTAATGTAATCTTCTTATTAGAGAAGTTTATTTGTCCAGTTAGAAACATATATATATATATATATATATATATATAGACAACTAGTTTCGTCAAATTAAACTACTATCTTCGGATCTCAAAAAGTATTACAAAAAATGTTTTACTGTCTAATAACCACTTATTCGTTATAGAGAAGAAATTCTAATAAACGTATTACATAACATCACCTTACATAGACCATTGTGCCACTGTATGTAGTGCAATGTCATTTAGTCTAGGATATATTTGGGAAAAACTCTAATACAAATGAAAACGGTTATGGAAAATCCAACGTCAAAAATATAAAATATAGGATGTACTAGATTAACATATCTCGTTGAAGTAGACGCTCCAGGGTAACGTTATACATTACGCAATAATACCATGATTGTGCTAAACGCGCACAAACTATTTTGATCTAATACATTTGGCTCATAAGATATTATCTCCAGTGCTCTTGTAGACAACTGAAGTCTCACTGCTGTGCGGTAATCATTGGGACTACATAGTGTTTAAGAGTACCACCAGGTAGCAGCAGTCTTTCACGTGATAACTTAAAAACATAATTAAATATTTTCCGTATTTGTATAATATATAAAAGAAAGGCGATAGGCTACAATTAAATTTTTATGGTTATAAACAATATCCATACCGTTTCTTTATAATAAAATATCGCAAGTGGGAGTACCAATCGCTACAACAGGCATATGGTTTGAAAGGTTGCACAGGTGATATAAGTTACTCTGACCATTGTCAGAACATCGCACAAACATTTCACAAATGTCAAAGATTAAAATCGTAGGATAAAGTCGGACTATACAGGTGGAAACAAGAAATTGTTACGTGGCAGTTCGTCTCAACCATCGATACAACTTTTTCATACATTAAAGCATATCATATACAAAAAATTACAGTGTTTGTTAAATACGTCAAAATTACAGGGAATAAATACCAATAGGATTCATGATTGCTGGTAGATGCATCCGGAATGCACATAGACTACATGATTGAGTCAGCAACTGTCTGTTACAATTAGTAAAACACACAATATGGTTCTTAACCGCTAAGTAAGTGTTACAAATTTACGCAGAGTACACCTGGGCTATTTCAAATAATCAACGACTAGCTGCTAAAATCAGAAAGAAACAAATATTTCCAAGGGATGAGATGTACAAGTTATTCAAAACGAAAATGTACTTTAATTGTGAACACAGTTTAAACTATTTGCATGGTGCGTGGACCCTGAGAAAAATGGAGAACATTTTTGGATTCAGCACACAAAAAAGTATGAAAATAAACTAGATTAACATAAAGCATTTGAGAACTCATATTTGGTCGGCCTGTGTCTTTAGACAGAATGTATTTTTGTAATATTTTTTTCAGATCTGAAGTTCAAAATTAACTTGCCAGAATTTGTTTTCTGTTATTGTTCTGTTCTGTTCTGTTCTGTTCTGTTGTCTGTCTTGGCAAATAACCTCTCTAGTAATAAGATTATATTATTCATATTGTAATGATATAGATATTAGAAGCAGCATTAAACACCCCTTTATGAGTTAAAAATCACTTGCAATGAAAATTAATAAAAGTAATTACTTTCTTCTAGGATTTAAGTGTGGGTGTCATCGTTCCTTCTCAACTCTGATGGATTACTTACAACACATTTTGTGACAGAAAATATGTATTAGAATGCTACAGTTAAAGTATCCCAACTTCTCAAATAGTTGTTTATCAGATGATAGAGGATGAGTTCCTTACATTTATTTCTCTTATTGGACGTATTTCTGCAATGCTTAGTTTCTTCCTTCAAGATGGGTTGCCACAGACTATAAATCCTTATGACAATATTAAATGGAAATAACCAAGGTGTGTTAACTTACTGATTTATCTCTCTCTACAGTTTTCAATGAAAAGTTATCATTCTGAGTAGTATAAAAAGCTCAAAAATGTTCTTTTCAGTTTAATCTATCAACAAACATTTTTAATTAGTTCATCCATAAATTCCTCAATGAAAATAAAGATACAATAAAATATTTCAATTCGTTTGGAAGCACATATCTGCAGCTCCAGGTTAACATTGAAATCCCCACGTCATTCTACCGTAGAACATGTTAGTCGAAATAAAATATCGCAGTACACTAATAAAGTGAAGAGGACCGCGTTATTTTGTTGTGAAAAGGATTGTCTTTTGTTGAGGAGAGGACTGCTTCATTTTGTTGTGGACAGAACTGCTTCGCTCTGTTGTGCAGAGGGTTACTTCATTTTGTTGTGAATAGATCTGGATCATTTTGTTGTGAAGAGGGCTACTTCTTTTTTTTGTGTTTTTTTTTTTTTTTTTTTTTTTTTTTTTTTTTTTTTATCAGGCGTCTTACTGGTCTGATGCGGCCCGCCACAAATTTCTCTGTCTTCTGCTAACCTCTTCATCTCAGTGTAGCACTTGCAACCTACGTCCTCAATTATTTGCTGGATGTATTCCAATCCCTGTCTTCCTCTACAGTCGCCCTCTGCAGCTACCTCTAGTATCATGGAAGTCATCATTAACAGATGTAGTACCATTCTGTCCCTTCTTCTTATCACTGTTTTCCACATATTTCTTTCCTCTCCGATTCTGTGTAGAACCTCCTCATTCATTACCTTATCAGTCCACCTAATTTTCAACATTCGTTCGGAGCACCACATCTAAAATCCTTCGATTCTCTTCTGTTCCTGTTTTACAACAGTCCATGTTTCACTACCATACAATGGTATACTCCAGACGCACATTCTCAGAAATTCCTTCCTAAAATTGAGGTCGATATTTGATATTAGTGGCCTTCTCTTGGCCAGGTATGCCTTTTTTGCGATAGCTAGATTGCTTTTGATGTCCTCCTTGCTCCGTCTGTCATTGATTATTTTACTGCCTAGGTAGCAGAATTCCTTAACTTCATCTACTTCGTGACCATCAATCCTGATGTTAAGTTTCTTGCCGTTCTCATTTCTACTACTTCTCATTACCTTCATCTTTCTTCGATTTACTCTCAATCCATACTGTGTACTCATTAGACTGTTCATTTCTAGATTGCTTTTGATGTCCTCCTTGCTCCGTCTGTCATTGATTATTTTACTGCCTAGGTAGCAGAATTCCTTAACTTCATCTACTTCGTGACCATCAATCCTGATGTTAAGTTTCTTGCCGTTCTCATTTCTACTACTTCTCATTACCTTCATCTTTCTTCGAATTACTCTCAATCCATACTGTGTACTCATTAGACTGTTCATTTCGTTCATCAGACCATGTAATTATTTTTCACTCTCATTCAGGATAACAATGTCATCAGCGAATCGTATCACTGATATCCTTTCACCTTGATTTTAATTCCACTTCAAAAACTTTCTTTTTTTTCCTTCATTGCTTCCTCGATGTACAGATTGAAGAGTAGGGACGAAAGACTACATCCCTGTCATACACCCTTTTTAATCGAACACTTCGTTCTTGGTCGTCCACTCTTAGTATTTCCTGTTGGCTGTTGTATATGACCAGTCTCTCAATATAGCCTACCCCTACTTTTTTCAGAATTTCAAACATTTTGCATCATTTTACATTGCCAAACGCTTTTTCCAGGTCGACAAATCCTATGAAAGTGTCTTGATTTTTCTTTAGCCTTGCTTCCATTATTAGCCGTAACGTCAGAATTGCCTCTCTCGTCCCGTTACTTTTCCTAAAGCCAAACTGATCGGCATCTAGCGCATTCTCAATTTTCTTTTCCATTCTTCTGTATATTATTCTTGTAAGCAGCTTCGATGCATGAGCTGTTAAGCTGATTGTGCGATAATTCTCGCACTTGTCAGCTCTTGCCGTCTTTGGAATTGTGTCGATGATGCTTTTCCGAAAGTCAGATGGTATATCGCAAGACTCATGTATTCTACACACCAACGTGAATAGTCGTTTTGTTGCCACTTCCCCCAATGATTTTAGAAATTCTGATGGAATTTTATCTATCCCTTCTGCCTTATTTGACCGTAAGTCTTCCAAAGCTCTTTTAAATTCCGATTCTAATACTGGATCCCCTATCTCTTCTAAATCAACTCTTGGTTCTTCTTCTATCACATCAGACAAATCTTCACCCTCATAGAGGCTTTCAATGTATTCTTTCCACCTATCTGCTCTCTCCTCTGCATTTAACAGTGGAATTCCCGTTGCACTCTTAATGTTACCACCGTTGCTTTTAATGTCACCAAAGGTTGTTTTGACTTTCCTGTATACTGAGTCTGTCCTTCCGACAATCATATCTTTTTCGACGTCTTCACATTTTTCCTGTAGCCATTTCGTCTTAGCTTCCCTGCACTTCCTATTTATTTCATTCCTCAGCGACTTGTATTTCTGTATTCCTGATTTTCCCGGAACATGTTTGTACTTCCTGCTTTCATCAATCAACTGAAGTATTTCTTCTGTTACCCATGGTTTCTTCGCAGCCACCTTCTTTGTACCTATGTTTTCCTTCCCAACTTCTGTGATGGCCCCTTTTAGGGATGTCCATTCGTCTTCAACTGTATTGCCTACTGCGCTATTCCTTATTGCTGTATCTATAGCGTTAGAGAACTTCAAACGTATCTCGTCATTCCTTAGTACTTCCGTATCCCACTTCTTTGCGTATTGATTCTTCCTGACTAATGTCTTGAACTTCAGCCCACTCTTCATCACTACTATATTGTGATCTGAGTCTATATCTGCTCCTGGGTACGCCTTACAATCCAGTATCTGATTTCGGAATCTCTGTCTGACCATGATGTAATCTAATTCAAATCTTCCCGTACCTCCCGGCCTTTTCCAAGTATACTCCCTCCTCTTGTGATTCTTGAACAGGGTATTCGCTATTACTAGCTGAAACTTGTTACAGAACCCAATTAGTCTTTCTCCTCTTTCATTCATTGTCCCAAGCCCATCTTCTCCTGTAACCTTTTCTTCTATCCCTTCCCGTACATCTGCATTCCAGTCGCCCATGACTATTAGATTTTCGTCCCCCTTTACATACTGCATTACCCTTTCAATATCCTCATACACTTTCTCTATCTCTTCAACTTGTTACGTCGGCATGTATATCCGAACTATCGTTGCCGGTGTTGGTTTGCTGTCTATTCTGATAAGAACAACCCTGTCACTGAACTGTTCACAGTGACACACTCTCTGCGCTACCTTCCTATTCATAACGAATCCTACTCCTGTTATACCATTTACTGCTGCTGTTGATATTAGCCTCTGCTCCTCTGACCAGAAATCCTTGTCTTCTTCCCACTTCACTTCACTGACACCTACTATATCTAGATTGGTCCTTTCCATTTCTCTTTTCAGATTTTCTAGTTTCCCTACCACGTTCCAGCTTCTGACATTCCGTGCCCGTGCCCTGTGTATCCACAGGACATGTGGCCCGTAATTGAAGAAGTGTCATCATGATCTCTCCATTGGAAAAAGATTCCGGAATAGTCCCCCATTCGGATCTCTGGGAGGGGACTTCCATTAGGCAGGTTACCATGAGAAAAAAACTGATAATCAATGGGAGGATAATGTTCTACAAATCCGGGCACGGAATGTCAGAAGCTGAAGAGATAGAGAAAGTGTATGAGGATATTGAAAGGGTAATGCAGTATGTAAAGGGGGACGAAAATCTAATAGTCATGGGCGACTGGAATGCAGATGTACGGGAAGGCATAGAAGAAAAGGTTACAGGAGAATATGGGCTTGGGACAAGGAATGAAAGAGGAGAAAGACTAATTGAGTTCTGTAACAAGTTTCAGCTAGTAATAGCGAATACCCTGTTCAAGAATCACAAGAGGAGGGAGTATACTTGGAAAAGGCCGTGAGATACGGGAAGGTTTCAATTAGATTACATCATGGTCAGACAGAGATTCCGAAATCAGATACTGGATTGTAAGGCGTACCCAGGAGCAGATATAGACTCAGATCACAATATAGTAGTGATGAAGAGTAGGCTGAAGTTCAAGACATTAGTCAGGAAGAATCAATACGCAAACAAGTGGGATACGGAAGTACTAAGGAATGACGAGATACGTTTGAAGTTCTCTAACGCTATAGATACAGCAATAAGGAATAGCGCAGTAGGCAATACAGTTGAAGACGAATGGACATCCCTAAAAAGGGCCATCACAGAAGTTGGGAAGGAAAACATAGGTACAAAGAAGGTGGCTGCGAAGAAACCATGGGTAACAGAAGAAATACTTCAGTTGATGGATGAAAGCAGGAAGTACAAACATGTTCCGGGAAAATCAGGAATACAGAAATACAAGTCGCTGAGGAATGAAATAAATAGGAAGTGCAGGGAAGCTAAGACGAAATGGCTGCAGGAAAAATGTGAAGACGTCGAAAAAGATATGATTGTCGGAAGGACAGACTCAGCATACAGGAAAGTCAAAACAACCTTTGGTGACATTAAAAGCAACGGTGGTAACATTAAGAGTGCAACGGGAATTCCACTGTTAAATGCAGAGGAGGGAGCAGATAGGTGGAAAGAATACATTGAAAGCCTCTATGAGGGTGAAGATTTGTCTGATGTGATAAAAGATGAACCAAGAGTTGATTTAGAAGAGATAGGGGATCCAGTATTAGAATCGAAATTTGAAAGAGCTTTGGAGGACTTACGGTCAAATAAGGCAGAAAGGATAGATAAAATTCCATCAGAATTTCTAAAATCATTGGGGGAAGTGGCAACAAAACGACTATTCACGTTGGTGTGTAGAATATATGAGTCTGGCGATATACCATCTGACTTTCGGGAAAGCATCATCCACACAATTCCGATGACGGCAAGAGCTGACAAGTGCGAGAATTATCGCACAATCAGCTTAACAGCTCATGCATCGAAGCTGCTTACAAGAGTAACATACAGAAGAATGTAAAAGAAAATTGAGAATGCGCTAGATGACGATCAGTTTGGCTTAAGGAAAAGTAACGGGACGAGAGAGGCAATTCTGACGTTACGACTAATAATGGAAGCAAGGCTAAAGAAAAATCAAGACACTTTCATAGGATTTGTCGACCTGGAAAAAGCGTTCGACAATATAAAATGGTGCAAGCTGTTCGAGATTCTGAAAAAAAGTAGGGGTAAGCTATAGGGAGAGACGGGTCATATACAATATGTACAACAACCAAGAGGGAATAATAAGAGTGGACGATCAAGAACGAAGTGCTCTTATTAAGAAAGGTGTAAGACAAGGCTGTAGCCTTTCGCCCCTACTCTTCAATCTGTACATCGAGGAAGCAATGATGGAAATAAAAGAAAGGTTGAGGAGTGGAATTAAAATACAAGGTGAAAGGATATCAATGATACGATTCGCTGATGGCATTGCTATCCTGAGTGAAAGTGAAGAAGAATTAAATGATCTGCTGAACGGAATGAACAGTCTAATGAGTACACAGTATGGTTTGAGAGTAAATCGGAGAAAGACGAAGGTAATGAGAAGTAGTAGAAATGAAAACAGCGAGAAACTTAACATCAGGATTGATGGTCACGATGTCAAAGAAGTTAAGGAAGTTTGCTACCTAGGCAGTAAAATAACCAATGACGGACGGAGCAAGGAGGACATCAAAAGCAGATTCGCTATGGCAAAAAAGGCATTTCTGGCCAAGAGAAGTCTACTAATATCAAATACCAGCCTTAATTTGAGGAAGAAATTTCTGAGGATGTACGTCTGCAGTGCAGCATTGTATGGTAGTGAAACATGGACTGTGGGAAAACCGGAACAGAAGAGAATCGAAGGATTTTAGATGTGGTGCTATAGACGAATGTTGAAAATTAGGTGGACTGGTAAGATAAGGAATGAGGAGGTTCTACGCAGAATCGGAGAGGAAAGGAATATGCGGAAAACAGTGATAAGGAGAAGGGACAGGATGATAGGACATCTGCTAAGACATGAGGGAATGACTTCCATGGTGCTAGAGGGAGCTGTAGAGGGCAAAAACTGTAGAGGAAGACAGAGATTGGAATACGTCAAGCAAATAATTGAGGACGTAGGTTGCAAGTGTTACTCTGAGATTAAGAGGTTAGCACAGGAAAGAAATTCGTGGCGGGCTGCATCAAACCAGTCAGTAGACTGGTGACAAAAAAAAAAAAAACAGCACTAGGGTCCTTGAAATTTTCTCAGGTATTCAGCCAGGTGACATCGTCCAACAGGCGCATTATTTCGCCAAGCCGCCTTCTTGTCATCTTCAGGAGTTCCTAGAGATTGATTGATCTCTGGTGGATGCCGACTTTATATAACCCTTACCCCCCTCCCGCAGCCACCGTCTTGGCGTTTCCTTGCGGTCCGCGGCCGGTGATGGGGTAAGCGCGGCTCCGGCTTTTGGGGGAAGCGCGGAGCCCCGCGACGCATCATGGACCGCAGACCATCCTCCGCGGCAACGGCCGCGTGCGGAACTCTGCCGCCGTGGTGACAATGCGTCACCTTCTCCAGGTGTCCTGACAGGAGAGGTTTTTCGTGCAGACTGTCGTTGTGTTTTAATCCCACTCAAGGCTGCATCCTAGGCCTTGCTTGGCTGGAAATCGTTGTCTTTATTTATTAGCTCGTCATGCAGCCTTATCTCCACTGCAACTTTCAGGATACGGTCCCAAAAGGTGTTTGATTGCTGTAACACCTTTGTGCCATCGTAGTTTATGCCATGTCTATATAAGATACGGTGTTTGCCACGGCGAACTTGGTCCGTTGTGCGTTCTCTGTATGGCGTTTATGTTCACTGCATCGCTCCTGTACCGTCCGGATGGTCTGGCCTATATACAGTTTCCTGCACCACAGTCTTCCGAGGGCGAAGCAAACCGGCTGCGACGGCGATCATACCACACATTGAGAACACGTCGGCCAAGATCGACAGGAATACTCCGAAAATGCAATAATAAATGCATGTTTTGCCTTCCATCCGAAACGAAGACATTATTAGGATCAGTCAAGGAGTTTACCACATTCCTTGCCAGTGCAGGAAACTATATGTAGGTCAGACCACCTGGACGGTACAGGAGTGATGGAGTGAGCATAAACGTCACACAGACAACGCACAACTGACTAAGTCCGCCGTGGAAAAGTACCGCATCTTATATAGACATGGCACGAGCTACAATGACACAACGGTGTTACAGCAATAGAACACCTTCTGGAACTGTATCCTCAAAGAGGCAGTGGAGATCCGGCTGCATGACGAGCTAATAAATAAAGACAGCGGTTTCCAGTTAAGTAAGGCCTGGGTACGATTAAAACACAACACGGAAATCCTCCTCTGTCATGACCCTGAAGAAGGAGGCGCATTGTCACCATGGCGGCAGAGTTCCTCACTCGGCCGTGGCCGCGGAGGAAGGACTGCGGTCCATGATGTGTCGCGGGGGCCCGCGCTTCCCCCACCACCTGGCACCGCGATTCCCTCACCACTGGTCGCGGACGGCACGGAAGCGCCAAGATGGTGGCTGTGGGAGGAGGGGAGGGAGGGCACAGATTATGTAAAGTCGGCATCCACCAGAGATCAATCAGACTCCAGGAACGCTTTGCGAAATATCGCGCCTCTTGGACGGCGCCACCCAACTGAATATCCGAGAAATTTTCGAGATTTCCGTACGCCGGGTAAACCTCAGATCACACAGCACTGGGGTTAACTGAGGCCTAAAACACACCATGGCACAGCAGAGGACTCTAAATTATTTGACACAGAGCTTACACTAAGATGGTCAACAAAACAAGTCCATATGGGTCAGCCAGTCTATGCTGCCTGTAACTTCTGTAGATATGACACAGTATGCAGAGCACCCAGGTGGTCTTCGACTAGATTTCTCTGGCATTCAACTGACAGAACGGCATTGTAGATTTCTGCTAAAATTGCTACTGAACTCCGAGTGTTCCTTGCAGCGTCCATGCCCTACATGACTACCGGGACATGCCGGTGGATGGCCATCCTCCTGTTGTCAGTGATCAACAACTGAGACCATGCCGGTCTGCGCGGCGCTAACTCGACGCTGAGTGGACCGTGTGCTTACCCTTGGCGGCAACGCTAAGCAGGTCGTTGCTTAGATACAAGCAAATAGGCCAAATCGTGCTATCGATACATATTAACAGAGGGCAACGCTCACTTTACTTTCGTAAAACCTCCTTTCTTTGTTGTTGTTTTCCTTTTTTGCTTGCAAAAATATGTTATAATTTACACAGCTGAATGTTTTCGGTAAGCCACAGAAAATATCGAATGATGTTGTTTTATTATTCATTATGGTAAAAAGTGATACTTTAATACAGGGTCTGTCAAACATTTTGAGTCAAATTTGAAAAACTGATAGCAGATCCACACTCGATTACATTGAGATATGGTACCAATGGTGGGAAACTCATATTTATTGTGTTATGGACACAGAAGCATACACTGCATAATAACAATGTAGCCTATAGTAATTGCTACAAGTGACGAACTCCGGTCTCAATGCAGGTAATGCAAGGGTGAATGCAGTTCTGCCACACTCTCGCAAAGATTTCGCGAATCTGTTGTAAACTGGAACAGAGAATGAACATCGTACACTCGCAAAGACTTCACGTATCTGTTGTAAACTGGAACAGAGAATGAACATCGTACACTCCTGACCACCAAACATATGAAATGCTGCACACAACTTAGCTCATAGCACGCGTGTTATGTGACGATCACATGTATCGCACCAGCGCTTAGCCTGTGTCGCACGCACCCCGCTATCCGTCGTATCAATTGTCCACTGCAGCAGACAGCTTGTGATCTGCCGTGGTGAAGGATGTTACTGTCTGACGCGTAGTCAGAGGTGGAGTGTTACTCGTCACGAGGGTTGTCAGGCGCATTTAATGTACGACGCTGCAGCACGAATGTAAACACAACGCTTTCCAACATGCGTCATCCTAATGGGGAGAAGTTTAGATCTGTGGATATCAACTTACGAGAGATGGGGTCGTTCCCACCCACAGAGAGCCGGCTACGGTTACCGCCGAGGACATGTCCGAACATCAGACTTTGAGGAGGCGGTGGTGGAGCATGTGGCCGACCACCCAGAAATAATCACCAGCCAGCTTCGAAGGGTGCAGCGAAGTATTGGTGGAATAGGTGTTACAACCCTACCATAAAATACGTGTGCAACCACTGGCACCAACGGATTTTAAGCCCCTCGTTCACTTCTGGGTTACTATCCACTGGAGTGCTATAGTCCGAACTTCATATACTCCGCTTTATTGACGGATGAGGCCCCATTCAGCCGTGATGTTGTTTTCAACAGCCGCAGCCGCCATTGTAAGTAGGCTTCTTAGGTAACGCCACGTAGCGCTCTGTATGAAAATCACTGGCTGTGCTGTGCGCAGTCTGTGGCTGGTTGGCACTGTTGAAATATTCGCTATTGTAGTGTCGGGCAGTTGGAGGTGAACAGCGCGTAGCGTTGCGCAGTTGGAGGTGAACCGCCAGCAGTGGTGGATGTGGGGAGTGAGATGGCGGAGTTTTGAGAGCGGATGATCTGGACGTGTGTCCATCAGAGACAGTAAATTTGTAAGACTGGATGTCATGAACTGATATATATATATTATGACTTTTGAACATTAGTGAGCCGGCCGCGGTGGTCTCGCGGTTAAGGCGCTCAGTCCGGAACCGCGCGACTTCTATGGTCGCAGGTTCGAATCCTGCCTCGGGCATGGATGTGGGTGATGTCCTTAGGTTAGTTAGGTTTAAGTAGTTCTAAGTTCTAGGGGACTGATGACCATAGATGTTAAGTCCCATAGTGCTCAGAGCCATTTGAACCATTTGAACATTAGTAAGGTAAATACATTGTTTGTTCTCTATCAAAATCTTTCTTTTTCTAACTATGCCTATCAGTAGTTAGTGACTTCAGAAGTTAGAATCTCTTATTTAGATGGCAGTATTGACGCTCGCTGTATTGCAGTAGTTCGAGTAAAGAAGATTTTTGTGAAGTAAGTAATTCATGAAAGTCATTGGTTATTGTTAGTCAGGGCCATTCTTTTGTAGGGATTTTTGAAAGTCAGATTGCGTTGCGCTAAAAATATTATGTGTCAGTTTAGTGATGATCAGAATAAGTAAAGAGAGAAATGTCTGAGTACGTTCGGTTTTGCTCAGCTGTTTGAAAATCAAATAACGTAAGGGGTTTATCAGCACAATCATTCATAATTTTTTCTAAGGGGACATTTCACCATGCCTGGATTGAGAAAACTCCCCACACCACCCACATCGGTAGCCACCAGCAACGATTTTCTGTCAACGTAACGGAGAGGACATCGTACGTCACCTAATAGGACATTTTTAGCTGCCTCTCAGTTTCACTGGTCCATATTACCTGGTGTTCCTGCGAGATGTGCTGCCACAGTTCCTTGTTATCTGCGGTAGGATGTGGTTGCAACACTACGGTGCACCAGGTCGCTTCTATGTTAATGTCCACGAGCACCTGGAAAACAGGTGCTCTTATTGTTGGATTGGAAAGGGAGGTCCTGCCCCTTGGTCAGCGCGATCGCTGGATCTTACATCTGTGGGCATCCCCTCTGGGAATACGTCAAGACGTTGGTGTTTGAAACCCGTGTAGGAAAGGGTGAAGACCTGCTCGCTAGGGTTCAAGCAGTCTCTTTTCTGGTACAACATACACCGGGAGAGTGCGGACGAACTTCATGCGCCGTTGCCATGCATGCATTGAGACTGACGGTCATTACATTGAACAATTACTATGAGCTACGTTGTTGTTGTTATGCGGTGTACTCTGTGTATGTCAATAACTTAATAAATATACATTTCCGACCTTTGATTCGCTATCTCAATATAGTCGGTTGTGGGCCCAGTATCATCCGTTTCAATTTAACCGAAAATGTTTGAGACACCCTGTCCATAGCTAAAATTATCAGCCGAGAAGCCCCTATGAAAATCCAAACTGTGATTTACTATGGATTTTATGATTACCACGATGAAACACTGCTATAGTGTTTTTAACTGTGAAAGAAGCGTATTTTAATGTGTTGTAAACCGGCGTATAGACAAAAACAGTACTGTCGCATTTCCTCTTACTGCATACGGAGTTCACATCTGAGATGGTTGTACCCGTATCTGCAGTGATCGTAATGAATTATTATTAAGGACGCCATGAGATGTTGATACGTGTAAAATAAAATTCTTAATGATTAAAGGGAATGGGTAAGAAGGAGAATGACTGAGTCATGATCGCAAACCTATTCCTAAATGTTGCCTTTGATTGTGTAGTGATGGTAATGTTGAACTGTATCACTACCTTCAAAATATAAAAATTTGGATTGGTCGTTCCGTTTATTCGATCGTCAAGGCACTTTTCAGAACATTCTTAGTTACAAACTGAAGTATCCCCTCGTAAAAGAATGAGTACGATACGTTTGCAACTAAGACCGGGCAGACATGTCTGTACACTACGGACAGCGAGACCAGACAGTGAATGGAAAATCTGCAGACCTTAAATATACTGTCGGTACGTCCTCCAAACAAAATTTAATTTGCAATCCGGTTTGTAAGTCTAACCGCCTGACCTGTCATCATCTGTTCAGCAACTAAATGACGTTGGCTAAGTGGTTGTCTTAATTCGTAGGAAATAGTATCGGTCTCCTACCATTAGTGCCAGGTATTGTGCCCGTCGATTGTTCCGGCTGTTCAATTGCTGCTGGGTACGTAATTCAGCCGTGCCACGTGATTAGGGTATCTGTGTGGTATAGGGTGGCATTGTACACGCAAGGAAATCATACTGGTCTTTACGTAGGTCATTCTGGGCAAATGGCAAGACATAAGCCAAAAAAAAGGTCATGGTAATTCCTTCAGCCAACGTTTAAAATCAAATAATAATTATAATTTTCTCTTTCCTTTACACCACCACTGTTCATACCGAACAAATATGAGAATATTTACTTTCTTGTATACGGGCTATTCTTCTCTCTTACAGCTGGCTGTCCTGACGCGTCGACACTGAAGACGAACAGAGAAACGAAAGCGAGTGTTCTACGAAGTTGGGGTCATAGATTTGGCAGGAAATGTAACAACCTCCTTTTGGAAGAAAGAAAAATTCATTTCTCAGCATAATATCCAATTTGCTAATACATTTAGTCCAACGAATTAAAATCGCCATAATACATTTGAGTGTACATATAGCCTCCGACTAAAGGTTCACCCCTTCGTTGGACCAAATCCGTGGTAGAGAACATGTGGGAAATATTTCGATGCAGTGTCCTAGTTAACGTGTATTGTTTGCCTGCTAATCTCGATCACTTATACCTCAGCCCGTTATGAAAGCAGTCCAGTAACACTACGCGGTTGTAAGCCGTAAGCATTTTATACTCTTCCACATAGTACCGGGTGATCAAAAAGTCAGTATAAATTTGAAACCTTAATAAACCACGGAATAATGTAGATAGAGAGGTAAAAATTGACATACATGCTTGGAATGACATGGGGTTTTATTAGAAACAAAAAAATTGCTAGACGCGTGAAAGATCTCTTGCGCGCGTCATTTGGTGATGATCGTGTGCTCAGCCGCCACTTTCGTCACGTTTGGCCTCCCAGGTCCCCAGACCTCAGTCCGTGCGATTATTGGCTTTGGCGTTACCTGAAGTCGCAAGTGTATCGTGATCGACCGACATCTCTAGGGCTGCTGAAAGACAACATCCGACACCAATGCCTAATCATAAGTCCGGACATGCTTTACAGTGCTGTTCACAACATTATTCCTCGGCTACAGCTATTGTTGAGGAATGATGGTGGACATATTGAGTATTTCCTGTAAAGAACGTCATCTATGCTTTGTCTTACTTTGTTATGCTAATTATTGCTATTCTGATCAGATGATGCGCCATCTGTCGGACATTTTGTGAAATTTTATATTTTTTTGGTTCTAATAGAACCCCCTGTCATTCCAAGCATGTGTGTCAATATGTACCTCTCTATCTACATTATTCCGCGATTTTAAAATTTATACTGACTTTTTGATCACCCGGTACATCTTCGCCTGTCAAGAAATAGTCGGCATCCCATTTCCTGTTAACTTTCATCTTTGTCAACCAACAATTTTGATTGCAGTTCTGTTCCCCGACTGTAAAGTAGCACCAAGAATCGTCTACACTCACAGAACAACTCCACAAATCTTTAGAGTCATACTTGAACTTGACCAAACACGAGTCTGAAACACCGTTTCTCGAACATCTATGGTTTTCAGGTAGTTAACGCAGTGCACGTCAAGCGTATACAATTTAATTCAGTATGTCATCTGCCCTACCAAAAAGTGAAAATAACTATAAAGCTGCCAAATCATAAAAAGCAGCCGACCCCGTACGACGGAATAAACGCTCGTAGCGAGAGAGAGACAGAGAGAGAGAGAGAGAGGAAGAGAGAAAGAGTGAGTCCAAGGAGAAATACCTGCGGACCCCAAATAAAACACTATAAACCCACTGCTGAAGAAAGGGGACAAAACTGACGCTTAGAATTAAGTAGTCTTCTCCTTACTACCTGTCGCTAGTAAAATTTTTCAAAAACAAAAGGTAGTGGAGCTCGCTCGGCACACAACTCGCAAGTACGAAACTGGGTTCAAAGAAATCAGATCATTTCCAGAACAAACTGTCAACAATGCATAGCCTTCAATGGTTTTAGAAAGCCCTTATGATTCTAAAGGACTAAGATTCTACAGATCAAAGAAGTTATTCCTAATACTAGGAAAATTCTGGATAAACATGAAGATTGTTGAGCAGATGTTCACAGACAAAAAAAGGTTCAAATAGCTCTGAGCACTATGGGACTTAACTTCTGAGGTCATCAGTCCCCTAGAACTTAGAACTACTCAAACCTAACTAACCGATGGACATCACACACATCCACGCCCGAGGCAGGATTCGAACCTCCGACCGTAGCGATCGCGCGGTTCCAGACTGTAACGCCTACAACCGCTCGGCCACTCCGGCCGGCTGTTCACAGACAACAACAGAAGTTGTTTGATATTGTAAGTTGTTGGATATTGTACTAAGCGAATGGAAACAGAAACGTTACCAGAGAAGGACATAGAATGAATCCGTTTTGGACACAGACAAGGAAGATTCGAAGCGAAATGCCTAGGTTTTGTCAGCCATGTTATAGTAACAACTAAACAGCTAACGGATGAAAAGTCGATGACATATTAAAAGGCAGGTAGCTAAACTCAATAAAAGTGCGTGGTGATACATCACGTAATGATCGGGAGGGCTGATAAGTTTAAATATTTAGGGAACTGGATCCAATGAAACGGATGGTTCAGCAAGCTAGTTTGTAAATGGCATTTGTTCTCTTTCTTCACAATGAGCGAGTAGTGTATCTGTTATATGAAGAACCTCAAAACTAGTTGCCATCTCTTAGTAAACTGTGTTTGTAAACTGTTGCTTTGAATATTTCGTCCGTAAGAATTGTACAATGAGAGACGCGACTGTTGATAAATATAAATAAAACACCTTTTGCGTCAGTCTTTTATTTGCTTAGCGGAAAGGCATCTCTGCTACGTAACTTAACAATTCTGCCCTGAGGACGACGGTGAGAAACATCCAAATGCGTAGTGGCAAAATAAGTGACCGACGCAGAAAACTGCTTTATTTGAACCTGTTTTTTACCTTACGCTAGTAGCCGATAACACCAAGCTGTGCAGCCTGTATATAGGAGCTGCCTGGTCACGAAACCATGCACACAAGCAACCGTATATAGTTTTGAGTTTCAGTTAGTCGTGAATCGCGGCTCGACTAGGATAGTTGAATGTGCAACGTCACCCAATCAGAATTGTCAGAATTTTGTGAGCCCTGATTTCTCTTATTTCATCGTGATGATATTTTTCGCTATGTAGGTGGGTGCCAACAGAAAGTTTTCGCAATATGAGGAGAAAACTGCTGGTTGAAGTTTCATGACAAGATCCCGTCGCAACGAAAAACGCCTTTGTTTTAATGATTGCCACTCCAATTCACATATCATGTCTGTGGCACTGGGTCCCCTATTTCGCAATATTACAAAACGAGCTGCCGTTCTTTGTACTTTTTCGAAGTCATCCGTCAGTCCCAGCTTATGTGGATCCCACAACGCACAGCAATACTCCAGGCTATGGCGGACAATTGTAGTGTAAGCAGTCTGTTTAGTAGATCTGTTACACCTTCTAAGTGTTCTGCCAATGCACCCACAACATTACCTATGTGATCGTTCCTATTTAGGTTATTTTTAGTTATAATCCCTAAGTATTTAGTTGAATTTACAGCATTCAGATTTGTGTGACTTGTCGTGTAATCGAAATTTAGCGAATTTCTTTCAGTACTCATGTGAATAACTGCACACTTTTCTTTATTCAGGGTCAACTGCCACTTTTCGCACCATGCAGATAACTTATCTAGATCACTTTGCAATTCGTGTTTACAAGACGGTAAATGACAGCATCATCTGCAAATAATCGAAGATGGCTACTCAGATTGGCTCCTATGTCTTTAATATAGATCAGGAACAATAGAGGGCCTATAAAACTTCATTGGGGAACACCGGATATTATTTCTGTTTTACTCGATGACTTTTCGTCTATTATTACGAATTGTGACCTTTCTGACAGGAAATCACGAATTCAGTCGCATAACTGAGGCGATATTCCATTTGGTTAGAAGACGCTTGTGAGGAACGGTGTCGAAAGCCTTCTGGAAATCACAATATGGAATCAATTTGACATCCCCTGTCGATAGCACTCATTACTTCATGAGAATAAAGAGCTAGTTATGTTTCGTAAGAACGACATTTTCTGAATTCGTGCTATGTGTCAATAGATCGTTTTCTTCGAGGTACTTCGTAATGTTCGAATACAGTAAATGTTCCAAATCCCTTCTGCATATTGATGTTAGTGATATGGGCCTCTAATTCAGCAGATTATTTCTATTTCCCTTTTTGGCTATTGGTGTGACTTGAGCAATTTTCCAGTCTTTAGGTACGAATCTTTCTGTGAGCAAGTGGTTGTACATAAGTGCTAAATATGGAGCTATTGTATCAGCATACTGTGAGAGGTACCTGACTGGTATATAGTCTGGTCCAGAAGGCTTTATTAAGTGATTTGAGGTGCTTTGCGACACCGAGGGTATCTACTTCTATGTTTCTCATCTTGGCAGTTGTTCTTGAGTGGAATTCAGGAACACTTACTTCGTCGTCTTTGGTGAAGGAGTTTCAGAACACCGTGTTTAATAACTCTGCTTTAGTAGCACTGTTACCAGTGACTTCACCGTTGTTATCGCGCATTGAATGTACTGATTGCTTCTTGCCACTGGTGTGCTTTATGTATGACCAGAATCTACTTGGGTTTTCTGTCAGATTCTGAGACAGAATTTCGTTGTGGAAATTATTAAAAGCATCTCGCATTGAAGCACGCACTATATTTCGACCTTCCGCAAAACTTTGCCAGTCTTGAGGATTTTGCGTTCTTTTAAATTTGGCATGTTTTCTCATTGCTTCTGCAACAGCGATCTGACCCGTTTTGTGTACCATGGGGGATCAGTACCATCACTTACTAATTTATGTGGTATATATCTCTCAACTGCCGTCGACACTATCTCTTTGAAATCATTCCACTTCTTTTCTACGCTTACGTGATCAGATGGGAAGGAGTGGAAACTGTCTCTTAAAAAGACATTAAGAGCATTTTTATCACCTTTTTTTTAAAAATAGATATACTTTGCGTTTCTTTTCGTTGGTTGTGGGTGCTACGGTACTCATCCTAGCAGCAACTCCAAAACGTTAGGAGAATGGGACGTCTTCCCTGGTCACCACCACAACTGGCGACGATGTTCATCCGGGGTAGTGAAAAACCACAATTCGTGCTACACCATTCATCAACAGTCGGTGCTTCCCAGTCGTGAGACCATTCCAAACGCAGACGTCTTTTGTTGTGGTGTTAACTGGTGCTTATGCATGGGACAGTAATTCCCTGTCGGACAAAATAGTCACATATCGCTATGATATACTAATTAAATGCCGTACTATGTATTTTCTTTGCTGGAGGTGTAGCTACTGGCTTCTGGAGTAAGGATCTTAAATTTCTCTTCCCTGAGGCCAGAGCTAATGCATGCGAAAGAGGCAGGTGATCTTGGCGCTTTGAGTACGGGACAGGTTGTAACCCACTGTGGGCCTGAGGGTTCGTAGAACTGCTCGGCCAGAGCTGGCCTTGTTCCCTTGTCTTCATGTCGGCATGGTCCTTTGATAATCGAGCATAGCGGCTGCAGGTTTCCTGAGTATTGCTAGTGTGACGAATGCAAACACTCGGAACCATATTTCACCGTCTACAGAGTGAGAAAATTTCTAAATTTTACATTATGGATACAGGCAGCCATTCAAGTTACTCATCATCATCATCGATGTGGCGCGAATGTCTGAGTGAATGAGGTGCGACACAGCAACTACAATGGGTCGACCTCTGGTTAGTATAACTGATGATGGAGACTTTTGCCAGGCTTTCCCTATGTTTTGGCGTGATTAGGGCAATTTTTGCTCGTAGGTGCGGCGGAATTAGTGAATGCTCCCCTCCTAACCGTCGTTTATTGCAACGAGTAGGAACGTAGGGCAGATGAGAAGACAGTGTCGGTGCGCTAGAGTAGGGCAGGGGGAGAGAACGAGTGAGAGAGGGGGGAGGGGGGAGGGCACCTGCTCCCAGCTCGTATAGTTTACTGAGTCCTGAGAAAGCGCTGCTTTTAGCGTTAGCGCCGCCTTTGCTCTGAGCAGTTCACATTTTGCGAGATTTATTCGCAAACTGTGTTGATTCTTTAGTGGTTTCATCTACGAGCATCTTCGGTCCGTTTTTATCTTGCGTTTGCGAGCTGCATACATCTGGTAAGTTAATCGCGGTTCAGTAGCAGTTTTCCATATAATTTGACGTACCTACTAGTTATAAACAGTATTTTCTGTACAAATTGAGTCACTCAAGCAGTCTTTTGCTGAATTTTCTCGTACATTAATGCTTATTCCATTGTGAAAGCGACTTCGTTAATCAGTCAAGTCCGATCACATTAAATCTGGAATCTGGTAAACTCATTTTAAGGTGCATTACATATTTTAGCTTCAATTAAGCAATCATTTTTGACCTCATTACATAAACCGATATTCACTTTTGTACAGAAGAATAATTGTAAAATATTTAATGTGAGAAAAATAGCCGGCCGAGGTGGCCGAGCGGTTCTAGGCGCTACAGTCTGGAACCGCGCGACCGCTACGGTCACAGGTTCGACTCCTGCCTCGGGCATGGGTGTGTGTGATGTCCTTAGTTTAGTTAGGTTTAAGTAATTCTAAGTTCTAGGGGACTGATGACCTCAGAAGTTAAGTCCCATAGTGCTCAGAGCCATTTGAACCATTTTTCGAGAAAAATAAAGTCATACCTTAATCCTTAGGAGCGTTTTTGCTTTTGTTGTTTGTCCCACAAATGTCGCGGGTTGTATAACAAAAGACAACTGGCTTTCCTTGCATAGCTAAATTGCGTTCTCACTGGGGCGGAATTACATAGTAAAACAGGTGCCCCTTTTTAGAATATTTAATGTGTGCTGTAGTAAATTTAATTCATTTATATAACTAAAGATGAATGAGAATTGCTTTCATTTGTATTTATCTTGGTCTTGAGATGTTGGAGAGATTCAGTTGCCGCAATTACGCAGTTTGTTGGTTTAATGCTTTACAAAGCATTGACATGCTTACATAACGTTTCTGTGTTGACTACGTAAGTGTGGTAGGCAGTTTGCAGAGTCCACTGCCGAGTCCCAGGACCTCACTGGCAAACTGATACCCACAAACCAGGAAGACGCGAATATTTCGTTTATTCCGGCTGCTGCTAGTCCCCGACCAACGGTGACGGATGATACGAAGAGTTGTAGGAAGTCCGTTAGTTCTTGTCGGATGGCAGCTCACGTGTGAACGGGTTACGACGGGTTTGTGCACAGTAAGGCGATTCACCTTTGTAGTGGTCAGACGTGGTCGACCGGAATCTTGACAACCAGAACGCCTGCTCTCGCATTACCATACATTCAAACATAATATTGCTCTTAGATACTAAGACTCAGTGACAGTGGGGAGCAAAGATCATTATTTGTCAGGGGTGGCGGGAGGGAAAGCGACACTTTGTGGGCAGTGGAGTGTGCTCTTTGCTTGGCTCAGGGTGAGGTGTGAGTGAAACACTGGAACATTGGAGGTTCCACTAACAGTCATTTATTGAGCCTTTTCTTTTTCTTTTTTTTTTTTTTCCTGGTTGGATGCGGCCCGCCAGGAACTCCTCTCCTGTGCCAACGTCTTCATCTCGGAGTTTCTCTTGCAACCTACGTCATCAATAATTTGTTGGATGTATTCCAATCTCTGTCTTCCTCTACAGTTTTTGCCCTCTACAGTTCCCGCTTGTACCATGGAAGTCATTCCCACATATCATAATAGATGACCTATCATTTTGTCCCTTCTCCATATCAGTGTCTCCCACATATTCCTTTCCTCTGATTCTGCGCAAAACCTCCTGATTCATTACATGATCAGTCTACCTAATTTTCAACATTCGCCTGTAGCACAACATCTCAAATGCTTCGATTCTCTTCTGTTCCTGTTTTACAACAGTCCATGTATCACTACCATACAATGGTGTACCCCAGACGTACGTTCTCAGAAATTTCTTTCTCAAGTTGAGGCCTATGTTTGACACTAGTAGAC
Source organism: Schistocerca piceifrons (assembly GCF_021461385.2). Classification (NCBI taxonomy): domain Eukaryota; kingdom Metazoa; phylum Arthropoda; class Insecta; order Orthoptera; family Acrididae; genus Schistocerca; species Schistocerca piceifrons. The sequence goes on from NC_060138.1 coordinate 427,836,259, forward strand.
TTCTCTTGGCCAGGAATGTCCTTTTTGCCAGTGCCATGTCATCCTTGCTCCGTCCGTCATTGGTTATTTTAGTGCCTCAATTTCTTAACTTCTTCTACTTCGTGAACATCAGTTCTGATGTTAAGTTTCTCGCTGTTCTCATTCGAATTACTTCTCATTACTTTCTTCTTTCTTCTATTAACTCTCAATCCACATTATGTACTCATCAAATTGTCCATTCCTTTCAGCAGATCGTGTATTTCTTCTTCACCTTCGCTCAGGATAGCAATGTCATCAGCGAATTGTATCACTGATATCCTTTCACCTTGAAATTTAATTACACTCGTGAACCTTTCTTTTATTTCCATCATAGCTACTTCCATATACAGACAGAACAGTAACGGCGAAAGACTACGTCCCTGTCTTACACCCTTTTGAATCTGAGCACTTCGCTCTTTGTCATCCACACTTATTATTCCATTTTTGTTCTTTTACAGTTTTTCCATACAGCTTCTCAGAATTTTAACATCTTGCACCACTTTAGATTGTCGAACGCCTTTTCTAGATCGACAAATTTTTCGTTAGTCTCACTTCCATTATCAACTGCACTCCATAATTGCCTCTGTGGTGTCTTTACCTTTTCTAAAGCCAGACTGATCGTCATTAACACATTCTCAATTTTCTTTTCCATTCTTCTGTATATTCTTCTCGTCAGCAACTTGGATGCATCAGCTGTTCAACTGATTGTGTGATAATTCTCGTACACGTCAGCTCTTGCAGTCTGCGGAATTGTGGGGATGATATTTTTTTCAAAAGTCAAATGGTTTGTCGCCAGACTCATACATTGTACACACCAACGTGAATCATCGTTAATAGTAGGACAACCTTCGTACCACCCCACTCTGCAATGTTGCCAAATTTATTCAAGATGGCGGATCCAAGTTGGCGTCTATAAATGTGGCAATGTCGCAATGATATCATGGCGGGAAGTTCTAATTTTGGCGGGAAAATAGGTCAATTGGGCTACCTCAACTAACCTAATCCCCACCTTTCCTTCCCCTCCCCACATCTCCACAAGGAAATGGCGGAAAGTTCATATTTTGGGGGTAAAAAACGTCACTTTGGTACCACCACTAACTAAGAAAATTGTGTGAAAATTTTTGCGGGAAAATAGCCTACCTCCACTAAGTCATCCAAACGTTACCTCTTCCTTGGAATTGACGGGAAAAGCACTCAGGCTGTGCTGAGCTGCTCCATAGGATGGATGTAAGTCTTTGTTTACCAGGCAGTCTTTATTTAAACAATTTGAATTACAAGAGGCAGTAGCTCCAATTAGTGCGTTCACCATGAGGTACACTGATCTAGTACACAGTACTGCCACCAGAGGGTGCTTCATCCCTTCTGTGATGTGATCCAAGATAGCAGTCTGTGAGAAAAATGGCGTGTACCAACAGGAACCTTTAATCCAGTCATGTTTTAGATTTCAGCCAGCAGCATCAGCAACAGCACAAGAAGGAGGGGAACCATGAAGCCTCAGCAGCAGTTGCAATCCAGCACAGTCCTGCAGAAGAGGAAGAAGCAGAAAAGTAAGTATCTCATACCACATCTTTGTCTGTTGTTAGCATTATCATCATTATTAGTTGTTTTTTGTCTTGGATCATATGTAGTGCTTCCTTTTCTTTGTTCAGAAGTAGCCCTTGACACGTCCAAGCCTTCAGAGTCGAGCGCCGACATGTCGACCTCTACCACCCTTGGACATGCAGCAACCCCAGCTGGCATCTTTTCGAGACCTACACTGACCTCTGAACTTGCAGCAGCACCAACCTCCTGCATGTCTGAACCTGTAGGGACCACATGGGACCCTGTAGCACACATAGGCCACTTACTGGAGAAGGACAAGGAGTTGCTATTGTCCATCACACTCATTGATTTGTGTAATGAGGACACGCAGTCTGCCCCCAACACATTGAACACTGCTGGTGGTCCTAAAAAACAACAAGATGGAGGACAGTACTGGTCACGAACATACAACCCATCTAGCAGAACATCCCTGTGTTAGTGCAGGCACAGAGTGCAGAGGCAGAGAAGGCATCAAGTACACCCAAGTTTTCAGTTCAACATGCAATTTAACTCCCAGTGAAACGAAATGTGTAAACATTGGTATAGAAGCACATCCTGGCTGGGGGTTGCATGTAATAACAGAAATTGAAAATGCATCAAAGGATGTTAAAGCGTCAATTTCTGCGTTAGACTGGGACGAAATACGGCGTGCAGAGCGTTACATCAATCATCAAATGACTACAGAGTATCATCCAACTCGGACCCCTCCCCCCCCCCCCCCCAGACATTCGCCTCACTGGTATGACAATACCTGTTAACAGTGTATGATGACAGTGCACTATGTGTGAAATCGGGTGACAAGTCTGTTTACCTACGCCACGCCTCTGTTATGAACTTACACAATCTGGATATTGTGATACGCCTTGCATTGGAGAGATTGAATCGTTGGTTGCCGAGCATAAGCTCTGCATACAATGATGTTGCAACTTCCTACGTGTGCACAGTGTACATTTTGATGATTTGGAGCAGTACCTTTGTTTGCACATGAATACTGAACTAAAAGAGAAACAGATTAAGTGTGAGTGTAAAAAACCCGAGTAGTGTGAAGTATCCATTGGTTTGAGAGAGAGAGATACGTGCGGAATTTATTGCATAGCAAAAAGTTACGTTCGGGAAATACTGTACAGGTGTAAAGAAGAAAATAAAGAAAGAGTCTAATGATTTTTTGAAATACTGCATCCTATGTATGATATTTAAATAAATAATGTATGTATATATATAATCTCAAACTGTGTTTGTGTTTCATTTCATACTTCTCTCATTATAGTCCAAGTAGTACGCTTATTAATATTATTATTTTTCACTGCTACACCCATAATGAAGCAGCAGCAGTAGACAAACATCGCCTCACCAGTTATTGACAAAATGAATGATCAAGTTACTCTTCACGGAGAAAGTATATACAGTTGATTTCTCTGTGTAGCCAATATAGCTCAGTCGGTTGAGTGATGGAGTTATAGTGGCTACATATACTATTACTGTCCCTTCAAGTGTATCTTTCTATATATGCCAACTACTTGTCGGTACCTGGCTTAACTAATATCATGGGAGGCTAGGTGAAACATCCTCATCACAAGGACTTTGTTCTCGGTGACTGGTCCTGTGAAGATGCAAAAGAAGACCTAAAGAAGGAGAAGAAAGGAATTTCCTTTCTGATAATATACGAGCAATTATTGTATGTCCATCCAATTCTGGCAAGACTGATTTCCTCATGACGCTGCTAACACGTGCAGTCCGATTTGAACATGTTTGTGTATTCTCAAAAACACTGTTTCAGCCCTAGTATCAGCTATTACAGGAGATATTGTGCGGTGTACAGGGTGTTTTATCTAAGCCAAGCATATTCCAGAATCCCGAAACAGTTGGTCAGGGATAATGCAAACCTCATTATAGACAAGACTATCTGAATTTAAAACACAAATACCAGTCACATGTAGGAACTGACATGTCGTTCAATGATGTTGTAAAGATATATGATGATTGCTGGAATCATTCACAGTATGGGTGGAACGGTTTTACTTAACACCTGCTTTGTTTAACCTGTAAATCTTAAGGGAGTGGAAGGGCTGACCAAATAAAGTGAAAATTTCAATTCCAATGTGTTTATTAACTACCAAAAACAATCTCACATAAAAATTGACAGACGCCACTCAGGCAAGATTATTTACGAAACACTCATTACATAAAATTAAAAGAAAATTAATGAATCATTAGCCAACGCTTTCCCATAAACATTGAGAAACGCCACTCAGGCAAAAAATTTAAGAAAATCTCTCATCGCATAAAATCATTAATAAATTAATAAACCATTAGCAACAATTTCATATACAAATTGACAGAAGCCACTAAGGCTGAATTTGACCATAACTTTAATAAAACAACTCTAGTTAAGACACGTTATTTAAGACCCTTTCAATTCCAATATTTATTGAAACATATCTTGGGCCATCTTGCAAATTACTAGACTAGAGAACCTTGCAGACCAAACCACGAAATTATTCAAATGCCCATTAGCTTGTAAGATGGATTTTTAGGGCATAGAAAGTTAAAACTTTGTACAGTCATAAATGTGTAACAACAGAAGTAAGGCCCAAGCTCGTAAGGCCGAAGTTTAACCACGAACGGTGGAACCGACTGTGGGTAGTAATACTTAACTTCGAACGAAGACGTGGCTCCGTTTGCAACCCCACATCGAGTAGGCGACCGAAATATGAACCAAGCAAACGCTACCGAAGAGGAACACACGAGCTCAAGGGAAGTCCACCGCCCGTAAACCGAACTTGTAATCTAAAGCGAAGCTCTGCGCTTTGGTTGCCTGCTGCCTCAGCTCACTGAAACACAGACCACAACCGACAACAGGAGGCCAAAAATAGTTTTCTTAACTTTAACATCCAAGATTGACCATTAAATTAACACTATAAAATCAAGGCTAAACAACAACTAATTTCAATCGCACGTTCTTTCTTTATGTGAAACAGTACCTGATAAACAAACGCTAAGAGTTGGAAATGAACTGGTGCACGAGAACCGACACTCACTAGAACTTAATGACACACATATTGGCCACCTTAAGTGGGTCTGCAAAGCTCAACCCGGTAACCTTTAGAAATAAAAACTGAGATTGCCCGCAGTGGACATATTTAAATGGATTAACCGATATCGTAAGCAAATTAAACACGTACTAATAATAACTGATGAACTAACATTCTGCAAATACATCAATATTATGTGGTAGCAGAACACACTCTTCGTAAGAGGCATCAATTGAAATCGAAAACACATAACATCACACGTCCTGCAGCGTCTTACAATACCAAGAGCGATCACAATCACAGTTAACCAAGCGCTCTTAGTAAGTAGATTACTTAACCGGGTGTCTTGTTGCTGGGGCGATCTTGTGAAGATGTCAGACCACGACTTCGCAAGACCTTAAAAGCGTATCCCTCCAAGGAAACGGGCACATACACAGCTCACGAGGTTGTCGGACAATGCACAGAGCCGGCCAACTCCCGCCGCCTCCAGTAAAACCACGTGAAAACCGCCGCCCGGCCTCAGGCACGCCGTCTTCGCTTCTGCCCGCCAGCCAGTCGCCGACTGCTCACCATCGCCTTCCGTTCTCAAATCGTTGTCCCCCTTTACTCGCGGTCGGCACTCGCTTATATCCCGAGCCTGCCCAAGTCCCCAAGACAAACCTCTGTACTAGGAAATCGATCGTACTCATGTCAGAAATACTACTGGCGCCTGTTCCGCCACGGCTCAATGGGTTATCGATAAAACAAGAAAAGTGAATGATGGTAGGTACAGACTGGTAAGAGAGATTAGTACATTAGTATACGCTGTACCATGGACAAATTCGCACTAATTTCTAGCTCTACCTGAGATAATGGGTGTACACAGAGAGAACATTCGCCTGTACGTGGATGCGAAAATTCAGGCAGTTGCGCATATAGTTGGAGGTACGCACAGGCAACTAGAGACGTACTACCAGACTCTTCTAAGAATGGTCAATGAGTTTAATGAGTTAGTTAATGAAATGGGTACGAAAGTTTCCGACTAAACTGGAAAGGTCGAGGCTACTGGGGAAAAATAGATGTAGAGTTCGTTCCCGATAGGGGGGAGCAGCCACATAGTAAGAGGAAGAATAAGAACGGATATATAAAGCCTCACGCTGCGGAGCCGTTTGATTAGTATGCACCGAAGTGTCAATGAACCAGAAAGTCATTCTAGCGAGGAAAGCGGTTCGAGAGAAATTATAGTTGCTAAGGTTAGGGCATATGGATCGACAGCAAACACTGAGAGACCTTTATGTCGGTTACTGAATTCCTCAAGCAGCTGTCACCAAAAACAAAACCACCCGATAATGATAGTACTGCCATTGACGAACTCATTTCCGTCACGTCCCTACTCAGACAGATAGAATATTCGGCGTTGGCAGGGGGAGACTGTACATGTTAGGCATGCATCCTGTAAATGTAACTGATGACACAGTACAGACTGATGATGGGCTGTTTGAGAGAACACCTGGCTTAATGAATCTTATTTTCCTAAGACCATCCCAAAAACCTATAAGTTATTCAGTTAATGATAGGGAAAAGTACCGTGAAATATTGCATTTGACAAGATGTACCCTAAGATCGCAAAAAGCCTTAGCAACAAGAAATATAAAACCATCTTAAAACCAATACTTGATGGCGAAACTGTGTCACATAACTTGATGTGAGCATGTCACAGGAGCGAGGAGACAGTTAACGCTCTTGCTTGTGTGCTCTAGTGAAGGCATAGGGGTAGGCTTTACCTGTGTTTGAAGGAAGAGGGTGCCGAGTTAATTGACAAGTAAAAGTGTACGGCGGCTGAGAGCTGAGGGGAGCTTTTTTCTGCAGAACCTGGGTGAAAACTTTTGGCGACAGTCAAGTCCCTGCGTCTCATTGTGTAGACACATTAGGTGGCGCCAGTTGGTCGGCAGCCACCTCCAGTTAGGCTGAATAGCACTGAGGAGTCGCTGCAGCTATGAGCAGCACATTGTAAGGTCTGATGGTTGGCAATAAAGTATAGTATGGGCTCCTGTTTGGTAGAAAGCGGATGAGACAGCTGAGAGTTTATGAGAGTTTTACAGGACAGAGCAGTGGCGACCAGGCGTCCAGACTCTGCTACAAAACATATTTGTGAAGGCATGAGGCTTTTAGCGAGTTTATGGCTGTTCTTTCGAAAGTTTAAAATGGATGCAACAGCGGAGATAACGATCCTTCTATGGAGGGCTGCGGTTCCATCCAAGTCATTCTTTTAGCAAACACACAGCGTAAATGTGTGGGAAAGAGGGTGCGAAGCTGAATTCTTTATCCTTTTCTCCCAACTGATTTTTAAAGTCGCTGGTGGTCAAATCTATGTATGCAGAGCGGGGGGAGGGGGGGGGCTGTCTCCCTCCTTCGAATGCCAAGCTCCAGCTCGTGATTGGCTTGTGCTAAAGTGTGTGTAGTCTAAGTATGCAAATGTGCTATGATACTGGAGGAAAGCTGTAGAGAAAGAGAAGATCATCCTTGTACTGGTGCTTCGCTAGTAAGGAACAGCAGGTCTTTACCTAGATGGCGAGACTTGTGTCCTCGACTAGCGTGCCACTTAGAGCCTGTACCAGTCACCATCTGAGCCATCAGAGGTACTGCTTCTTGCATCACGCACACAACGAGTTATGTGTGGGTGTACTTATTTGTTTTGAGTCGGCTGTCTAAAAGTTTGACATATTCTGTCACGCATAGTTGTATCACGGAGTCGAATTGGTTTGGCATACCAGCAAACGGGTCCACCTGCACACTGGAATCCACCAGGGTTTCAGAGACTCATAGGGAAGCTGAACACGAGACTGCATACTTGCATATTTCCGGGCGCGTTCTTTGGTACCATATCTTTCTTGGTGGAATAGTAGAGTACAGATAGTTGATAGTGGCGTAGTTTTTGGGCCATACCACGGATTCAAATTTATGAAGTCAGATAAACCGATTCGTTGTGGTTAGTGTGGTGTGTTGATTCCCAGATGATCACTTTGTTAACCATAGACTGCATATTACTGAAAGCATTTGTCAGATAAAAATGTCTGTGTGGCGTTTCTTCAGCCATCTCTTGTCATATGATGTTAAGAATGAACAAATCAATTGTTATTTGGACCACAACTCCTCCCAGTGTTCTGATTCACATTATCTTTGCCATTTTATTAAAGTCTTGGTTGAAACTGAGAGAGGCTAGAAGGTTGCATGATTCCTCGATGGGAAGGCATGCCCTTAGAAAAGCAACAAGGTCGCAGTACCCTCCTGCAAGGTTCTCGATCCTCATGAACGGGATTCGCTCCTCAAAGGCGTCTGCAATCACTGAGTATTCTAACAGTGGTATGGTATCACTGACCTGATGTCCTTCACTAAAAGGACGGGAGAGAGATGTGCCACTAGCCACAGTATCTTCTCTATTTTTATTAATGCTGTTTTCAGTCCACCCTATTTATGATGGTGCTGGGGAGGGTAAAGTCGGTATGCGCTGAGGCACACATACCTTGCGTTTACGCCGATTCTGATGATGCTGATATGATGATGATGACAGAGCAACATGCTGCGGTTCTACTGGGTCAGACCGATGGCAACAGCTGGGCAGAGGTGATAATCCCCGACGCTTTTGTTGCTGTTGCTGCAGACCCGACCCGGTAACTTGTGGGGGTGATGGTTCATTGCTTGGCCCACAGACGACAAAGCGGCGGTGCCGGGGTGACGACGGTGGCTTCCTGTGCGGTGATTGGCGGACCCCTTATAGGCGATGTGTGTCTTACCAGGCGCCAATTTGGCGTGCAAGAAGGTTTAACCACCACCGGCATGTGCGTCACACTGTGTTGCGACTGCGGAGAGGTGACCACTGTAGAAGAAGAGTTAAAAAGCAGTTGAGTACATTCCGTACCACTGCTGTTCCAGTGAAAGAAAGAATTCTGACGATCACAAGGTTATAAAAAATGGTTCAAATGGCTCTGAGCACTATGGGACTTAACATCTGTGGTCATCAGTCCCCTAGAACTTAGAACTACTTAAACCTAACTAACCTAACGACATCACACACATCCATGCCCGAGGCAGGATTCGAACCTGCGACCGTAGCAGTCGCGCGGTTCCGGACTGAACGCCTAGAACCGCTAGACCACCGCGGCCGGCACAAGGTTATAAGCAGAGTGAGTAATTAACTATTTTGCTCTGGCTCCAGGGCATTAACACTTCATTAGGAGACTCTACCTCACGCTCAAAGAAGTCATCATCATTATCATCTAATAGGGCCAGATCACAGCGCCTTTCCTCCACCTCCTCTAGTTCAGCGGCCCTTTGTCCGACCCATCAGGCTTGTCATCGTCCTCAGAACCGACGTCTAGCAGTTGGTCTGTCTCGCCTACAACAACAACAGACAAGATATATAAACCGAGAAACATGTATGAAATAAGAAAATTTTGAATCGCTACTATACAAGAACAAATTATAATGAAAATTATACTCACATGGCAATCCTGGCTGTGAACCTACCAAAGGAGGCAGCACTTTGAGAGTCTGCCATGGTCCAGCCCTGTCCCATCTCCCCTCACCTGGAATTATAGTAGAATTCCAGGAGATGGAATTAAAAAGGCGAATTTAACATATACACGAAAATTTACACTCAAAATACAATTTATTTACTCACTTGGTAATCCTGTCTCCAGAATTCTATGCCTCTTGCCACTACTCTCTGAATCGTTGCTGCTGCTACCTCTCATCCTCTTGGAATCGATTTCCTGAAAAATTCTTTAATAAATTAATAAACTATATGCCATACAGTGACTTGAATCCCATTAATTGTTTAAATAAACAATATTCCATACATTGTCTAAATTGTTTAAACAAGATTCCATTCACTGCTATCGAATTTCCTCCGAATGACCAATCAAATGAGTTTTTCCCCATCAATTTCCAGGAGGAGGCGATGGAGGGAGGGGTTTACCAGTGGGGGAGGGGTTAGTTAATTGATCAATTTAATTAAGTAGTCAATCAAATTAATAAGAGTGGGAGGGGCTATTCCAATAACTCAGACCTCAAAGTGTACCTTTATCAGCTAGGGAGATTGGGTGAGTTGGAGGTTTCCTGAGGGATGGGGTGGAGATGGAGGAGTGGGGATTGGTAGAGGAACGATAGGTTAAGTAACTGACAATCAAAAGGAAGTATTTTCTTAGCAGGACAGTAGGTTAATGATCTGTCAATCAAAAGGAAGGGTCCTCTTGGCAGAACAGTGGGTTAATGAAATGTCAATCAAAGGAGAACAATAGGTTTGCCCCTGAGTGCATACCTGCCCCTAATGTAGGCAACCCACACTAACAAAATGTTCCACTACATAGTTCGCCCTGCTACTATCGTTTCGTTGCCACTTCCCCCAACGATTTCAGAAATTCTGATTGAATTTTATCTAACCTTTCTGCCTTATTTGATCTTAAGTCCTTCAAAGGTCTTTTAAATTCTAATTCTAATACTGGACCCCCTATCTCTTCTACATCGACTCCTGTTTCCTCTTCTATCTCAAAATACTAATCTTCCCCCTCATAGAGGTTTTCAACGTATTCTTTGCACCAATCCTCTCTCTCCTCTGCATTTAGCAGTGGAATTCCCATTTCACTCTTGATGCTACCACCCTTGCTTTTAATGTCACTGAAGGTTGTTTTCAATTTCCTGTATGCTGAGTCTGTCCATCCGATAGTCATTTCTTTTTCGATTTCTGCACACTTTCCATGCAGCCATTTCGTTTTAGCTTCCCTGCATTTCCTATTTATTTCAATCTTCATCGACTTGTATTTCTGAATTACTGAGATTCGCAGAACATTTTTGTACTTCCTTCTTTCAATCGATCAAATGAAGTATTTCTTCTGTTACCCATGCTGTTTTCACAGTTACTTTCTTAGTACCTATGTTTTTCTTTCCAAATTCTGTGATAGTTCTTTTTAGAGATGTCCATTCCTATTCAACTGTACTGCCTACTGAGCCATTCCTTATTGCCATACCTACAGCCTTAGAGAACTTCAACCGTATCTCGTCATTCCTTAGTACTCCTGTATCTCACTTCTTTGCATATTGATTCTTACTGACTAATGTCTTAAATTTCAGCCTACTCTTCATTACTACTATATTGTGTTCTGAGACATAAGACCCTTTAAACAAGCGGAGGAGTACAATGTGTTTTAAGTCGCTCAATTCCTCGCGGCTGCGGAGCGGCGGAGTCGTAGCGTGGAGATTCCAGTGACCGCTGATACGACGGCGGCTCGTGTTGCAGCGGCGCGCCAGCGGCGTAATCCTCCATTCAGTACCGTACCCGTGACTTGCTTCAGCGGTGGCGCTGTCTTCTCCTTTGTGAATTCGCTTGTTGAGTTCCTACCAAGCGGGCAAGCCGTGGCACGGAGTGCTCCGTCCCGGAATCGATCCAGCGACTCTCAGGTTCGGTGTCTTCTGGCAGAGTTCAGCAACTGTACCCATTAGGTGAGGCCGCAGTCCCATCGTCCTCACTAGCCACCGGGGTAAGTATAACACGAGCTTCTTTCTGGTAACATCTGGAATGGAATCTTTCGCGTTGACCAATTGGCGCTGTACCGACATCTTCATCTGTCGAGCAGAGTAGCGGGTAACGGTTGCAGCTAAATATGACGTCCGCTGACTAACCATCGGTCCGTCCTTCCAGACGACGTTTCTTCGTGTCTTCTTTCTCCACTCGGAGGACCCCTCAATGCCCGTTTGTGGGATGTATTTGTTCTGTGTTTTCGCCAATGTCGCAAACGTTTCTACTGCGACTGACTCTTCAGTCGTTGATCTATGCTTCTCACGTTGGGCAGAAACATGACTAACGTCGACACACGTGCCCGCTTTCCATTGTTTTACCTCCATGCTGGCGAGGTCGGACATTGGCCTGCCGTCTTCTCCGTATCGCCAGACACCTCAAACACGTGAGTTCCGTATGCTGACAGTTCCTGGACGATTGACCGCTGATGTGCGAACTATGCTGGTTGTTGTTCTCCTCGGAAGCATTGTCCGTCTGCTCGGTCGTTGATCTGCTGAAGTGATGTTGGACGGAAACGTGAGCAATGTTGACATACGTGCCGGCTTTCCTTCTTCGACTGCTGACGCTTCCGAATATTGTGGCTTGACGTGTCAAAGTCTCTAAAATGTTCGCTTAACCTCTAATAAGTCTTTACGTGTTTTTCTGCCGGATCTCTGCTTTGAACAACCAAAAATAACATTTAATAATTGTGTATAATTATTATACACCTTACAATAACATCACTTTCGCATCCGAATGTCCTTCAGGGTTGGATAAGGTATGATTTGACCATCTGTTCAAATTCAGACCCACAAGAGGGCTGTTTTCAAATTCAGTCACGTACTGATAACTCTCATACGAATATACGACATCTGTGCCCTTTTCAAAGAACAATCTCCATCCGAGAACAACACGGGAAACCAACAACGCTAGAAACGAACTACACTAATTCAGTCTTGTGGCCGTTCCACATGTCAAGGAGAACTGCCATTGATTTACATACCCGCCAAGTACAATCCGACCATATCTTCGGGCGCTTCACTTCGTTTGTCACACAGTCTACTAAAAGTAATAGCAGGAGTGTGAAATACGTCTGAAAGTATAACGGGAGTCAAATGAAAACGAAACAGATAGAAAAAAGTAAGTAAACTTTTTATTATTTCAAAAGTCACTGCCATAACTGTTAACATATTCATCTCACTCTGAGAGAAGACGGGCAGTGCCTTCATGGGACGATGTTGGCGGTTGCCTACGGAATCATGATTATACACAGGCGTGTACTTCTTCGCCCGAAGGAAATCCACACCCACGAGTCTCTTTCATCAGGGTGCCAAAAATATGGAAATCGCACTGGAGAGATCGTGACTGAACGGAGGATCTGTAAGTGCTTTCCAGCGAAACTTCTGTAGTGTAGTCGGATCAACCTTGGCAACATTTGGACTCGCCCTGAAGAAAGGCATTCGGGGCCCTTGACTTCCTTCGGACGAAGAATGCACCCCCAGTTACAATCATGGTTCTGTAGGCAAACGCATACCTTTTTCCACGAAGGCATTGACCGTCTTGTCTCACAGGGGGTAGAAGTATTAACAGTTATGGCGATTACTTTTGTAATAATGAACAGTTTACTTACCTTTTCTTCCACCTTTCTCGCTTTCTTAATCAAATAATAGGAATTAAAAATGAAACAACGGAACAGGTATGTTGAGGATGTGGTAGTAAGATGTGATGTCAGCAGTTTTATTACAGTCTGGCAGTCCATCAGCCTGCAGTAGCTGTATAACGGGCTGCGGTGCGGTTGTTCCATATGTTTTCGGTGTACTGGGAGCGACAGGGGCGTGCTTGTACCCGTGACCTGTACAGGTATTGTCATCGGCAAGTAGATCACAGAATGTGGACGGAGGCTTATGATAGAACTCAACTGAATATCACTGCAATTGTAACGCCGGAAATTCATATCCTCCTATTTCCATCTATTGTACTATAAATTTTTTCCTTATTTTGTCACCTGAAGATAAGACTTTTCTGTCTCTTTATATATTGTAATTGTTTTACTGTTTATATATATATATATATATATATATATATATATATATATATACACTCCTGGAAATTGAAATAAGAACACCGTGAATTCATTGTCCCAGGAAGGGGAAACTTTATTGACACATTCCTGGGGTCAGATACATCACATGATCACACTGACAGAACCACAGGCACATAGACACAGGCAACAGAGCATGCACAATGTCGGCACTAGTACAGTGTATATCCACCTTTCGCAGCAATGCAGGCTGCTATTCTCCCATGGAGACGATCGTAGAGATGCTGGATGTATCCTGTGGAACGGCTTGCCATGCCATTTCCACCTGGCGCCTCAGGACCAGCGTTCGTGCTGGACGTGCAGACCGCGTGAGACGACGCTTCATCCAGTCCCAAACATGCTCAATGGGGGACAGATCCGGAGATCTTGCTGGCCAGGGTAGTTGACTTACACCTTCTAGAGCACGTTGGGTGGCACGGGATACATGCGGACGTGCATTGTCCTGTTGGAACAGCAAGTTCCCTTTCCGGTCTACGAATGGTAGAACGATGGGTTCGATGACGGTTTGGATGTACCGTGCACTATTCAGTGTCCCCTCGACGATCACCAGTGGTGTACGGCCAGTGTAGGAGATCGCTCCCCACACCATGATGCCGGGTGTTGGCCCTGTGTGCCTCGGTCGTATGCAGTCCTGATTGTGGCGCTCACCTGCACGGCGCCAAACACGCATACGACCATCATTGGCACCAAGGCAGAAGCGACTCTCATCGCTGAAGACGACACGTCTCCATTCGTCCCTCCATTCACGCCTGTCGCGACACCACTGGAGGCGGGCTGCACGATGTTGGGGCGTGAGCGGAAGACGGCCTAACGGTGTGCGGGACCGTAGCCCAGCTTCATGGAGACGGTTGCGAATGGTCCTCGCCGATACCCCAGGAGCAACAGTGTCCCTAATTTGCTGGGAAGTGGCGGTGCGGTCCCCAACGGCACTGCGTAGGATCCTACGGTCTTGGCGTGCATCCGTGCGTCGCTGCGGTCCGGTCCCAGATCGACGGGCACGTGCACCTTCCGCCGACCACTGGCGACAACATCGATGTACTGTGGAGACCTCACGCTCCACGTGTTGAGCAATTCGGCGGTACGTCCACCCGGCCTCCCGCATGCCCACTATACGCCCTCGCTCAAAGTCCGTCAACTGCACATACGGTTCACGTCCACGCTGTCGCGGCATGCTACCAGTGTTAAAGACTGCGATGGAGCTCCGTATGACACGGCAAACTGGCTGACACTGACGGCGGCGGTGCACAAATGCTGCGCAGCTAGCGCCATTCGACGGCCAACACCGCGGTTCATGGTGTGTCCGCTGTGCCATGCGTGTGATCATTGCTTGTACAGCCCTCTCGCAGTGTCCGGAGCAAGTATGATGGGTCTGACAAACCGGTGTCAATGTGTTCTTTTTTCCATTTCCAGGAGTGTATATATATATATATATATATATATATATATATATATATATATATATATATATGCATTTATGTCGATATATAATTGGTTTGTTTTGTAAATATTATTTGTATTTTTTCGCTGGGTCTTGCCAAGGGAAAACTATGCTATCGAACGAATACATCGATAGGTCGTGTGGAGAACCAAAGTGTTTAGGATCTTTGGTAGGGTTAACTCTGTCGCGTGGAGCGCGGGCAGAGGGGAGTCTGGCGCGAGCAGTGCAGTTGAGCAGGTGTGTTGTGTGACGCTCCCGCGAGTTGCCGCGCTTTCGGGGTTTCGCAACATGTGATTGCGCTCGACTTGCTATGATAGTTTCTGACACGGTGTCGCGGACGGGAAGCATTAGCTGGCGCACATCAAGAGCCCTTGGTAACAGTGTCGAGAAGAAGGCGCGTCAACATCCAGCTTCTGCAACAGCGACGGCCGACAATGAGTGACTGTCGCCACCTCCTCGACCGACGACTTCAAACCTTCAATCAACCAACAAGGAAGACTGGAAGCACGTAAAGTTTTAGAACTGTATGGCAGACCTCAGCTTTTCAAACTGGTCAATTTGTGTCACCAAATTACAGCAACGTAGGATGAACATTTGTTGCTCATTGTCCCAATTGCATTACCAAGCAAGGTCCCTTCCTTTTCCGGAATGAACCTGAGTGTCGTTGAAATTCAAACGCCAGCATTAAAGTAATATCATTTCATTTCACTGCTTTAATTTCAAAGTCCAGTTAAAGTATTCATAGCTGGCTACAATATTTAGATTACACAAGCACAAATTAAGAGTGCGAATTTTGTTACCATATTTTAGCTTACCTGTGACTGCAGCTCAGCTTGGTACGTACTAAATTTTACTGTTGTTAATTGTTCAGAATCATTTAATTCAAGTTCAAAGTTAAATCTCTTATTTCTAAATTGCGTAGATTCAAGTAGCTTTTGAAATGATTGTTGAGGTAGCCCAAGACTAACCTTATTTTAATGAATTTCGAAGTGCTTCACAAACAAAGCTCACTATTAATTTCAGTCACTAAATTAACTTTCAGTTTTCCGGTTTTATTAATTCTTTTGCTAAATTAAGTCAGAGTGTAGCGAAATTTATTACTTCTGACAAACATTCAGTTTCCACACAACACGTGTCAACCTTCAGTTGCCACGCTTTTAGTGCTAATTGTATGTGCAATAACCTTTCTTTTTCAGTTACTATAGTAATTGTCCATAGGACTGGCGACCGTAATTTTCCCAAAATCTCAAATATCTAATTACCGCTAGTTAATTGTTAACGTAACGACCCCACATTTACTTTCTTTATTAACTTTACCCTTTTTCAAAATGCATTTCCACCAGTTTCATTTGCATTTTTCCTTTCATTTAGATGTAACCCTTTCCTCCCTCTTTACCGACAGATTAACTTCGGTGACGATTGCTTTTCCGAAATTTCCATTATGTGCACGCGGTTTAATTTTTCACTGTCATTAAGGTCGGTAAGTGAGGGGGAGGTTACACAATGTAGTTTGTTACAGCAAGCCTGAAGATGTCAAAGTAGGTATTATGTCGAAATTCTTTTTGTTCATGAAGAAATTGCACGTGATTTTACCCTAGCATAGATTTCAATATCTTCTATTACATAAACTAAGGTATCTTTTTGTGACATCGTAAGCTTTCCCGGCGTAATAAGACCTGAAAAATTTCCATATTTCGGCGAGCCAATTGGTCACCATCTTCAGGAGAATGCTGCTTCTGCTGATGAGTCCCACTGAGCAGCATTCTCCTGAAGATGGCGACCAGTTGTATCGCCGAAATATCGAATCGAGTTGATTTTAGGATCCGGCAGCAAACCCGAGGAAACTTTCAAGGTATCTTTTCGTTCATCAATATATTGTCACCTGTGGTAAAACTAGACAATGCCCGGTATTTAATCTGATTTTAAGTTTTTACTTACTTTCATCCATTATTTACTATGTGTATTGTTTGTCAATTTAGTGAACAACTACATGTCTGCTGCATCGCTGCCAAAAAGGGTAAATGACCTTTATTTATTTGTTTGCTTGTACATAAGAGTTTCATAATCTATGAAATGCCTCATTTTTATTTTTCTCTTAGAGATCTGATGGCTGTAAAGCGTAAATCGCATATCCATGGAAATTAAATGTGACTAGGACTGAGCATTCAACAATTTATCTAAATCTCAAGCTCATTCGTTCACTTCCAAGATCAAAGCAAACTTATTTCACACTCATAATACTTTAATAACTTCGATAGACTTTAAAATCGTCGAAAAGAACAATTTTTTTTGCTGAATACTCCTGGGTCACCCGTTTGTTGAAAACTACTTTAGAAAGCACTGATTCCGTCGTTCCGTTGTAGAATAATTTAAAGGTTATGAAGAAAAAAACACTATTTTATTTTCGGCTGTCAGTTCCAGCATTACCAGCTTCAGGAACACAGATAAATATTTATGGCTGTGAATCTTTTATAGGCCGGAATATTTTAAACTACTGCATCTGCGGCGTATCTCATTTGCTTTCCACAGATGACCATTTTTAATGTATGATTTGGAACTAAAACGAGAGAAATTACGTCACCGAAAATGCAATGTGCAACTATTTAACTTAGATAAAACATGTTACACACTAAATAATGAATTAAATTACGAATTACATCAACTGTTCTGAGAATAAAACATACTGAACAATAAACTTCGATGATCTGTTCCAAAGGGATGGCTGAACAAGGTAATCTTGTCTTTAAAAGGTTCAATATTACAAACAGCTTAGGTATTAATAGCTATTTTAAGCATATAATTGAAGAAACTGTGAGTTTTCTAAGTAAAATTATAAACAGGGAAAGCGAAACAATAGCATCTGAAATAACAGAAAACTGGGGCATGTCAGTAAGAGGGGTAATTTACAAAATGTTCTGGCTAGAGTTATGAGTAGTATCTGCAGTTAGAAGTGGCAAGTAAGGGAACTGTGTCTGAGCATTCAGTACCAAACTTAGCAAAATTTCTTTTGTTTCAAGATAGCTCATCTCCCTCCGTTTATGGATGTGATGTAAAACTTTTTGTTGCGCCTAGTATCTATGGCTGTCTTCAAGCAGATGTCCTCCGAAAGTAAAGCCTTCTTTTCTGTGTCTTCGACTTCTATGGTGTTCCTTCACCCGGGTCCATAGTTTCCTGCCAGAATAACCTATATAGAACTTCCCGCAATCACAAGAGATTTTTGTATTCCACTCCTTTCCAAAGCTTAAGTGCTATCTTTACCACGGGGCAAAATGTGTCCAATAGTAAGTGCAAATAGAATGATATTTTAAAGTTCCTTTATCTGAGGGTTGTGTATGATGCTTCAAAATAAACACATATATATGTGTGGCGAACAGTCATCTGGAATATACTTACAAAGCTATAAATCAGTGGGTCAAAAATACATTAAATTCAAACATGTTACAGTTGCATGTCCAGTAGAAATTTGCTTCGTAACAACATTCATAGGAATCAACCAGGCATTTGCCTGGATCATTTTAGGTAAATCACAGAAAACCTAAATCTGGGTGGCCAGACGCGGGTTTGAACTGTCGCCTTCCAGAATGCGAGTCCAGTGTGCTAACCACAGCGCCACTTCGCTCGTTCTTAATGACCAACAGTTACAGCGTGGTTGTATCTCTGTTGCTCTTGTTGTAGTCTTTGGTCCGAAGATTGGTTTGATGCACCTCTCCGTGCTACTCCATCCTGTTCAAGCCTCTTCATCTCCGAGTAACTACTGCTACCTACATACTTCTGAATCTGCTTACTGTACTTATATCTTGATACCCCTCTACAATTTTTACCCTCCACGCTTCGCTCCAGTACTAAATTGATGATCCCTTGATGCCTCAGAAGGTGTCCTGCCAGCCGATCTCTTCTTCTAGTCAAGTTGTGCCACAAATTCGTCTTCCCCCCAATTCTATTCAGTACCTCATCATTAGTTACGTGATCTACATATCTAACCTTCAGCATTCTTGTGTGGCGCCAGAACTAAACTATTTATAACCCATGTTTCAATTCCTTACATATACTTTCAGAAAGGACACCCTGACACTTAAATCTATTCTCCATGATCTTCAGAAATGCTTTACCTGCCATTGCCAGTCTACATTTTATATCCCCCCTACTTCGACCGTCATCAGCTATTTTGCTCCCCAGATATCAAAAATCTACTGCTTTAAGTGTCTAATTTCCTGATCTAATTCCCTCAACATCGCCTGATTTAATTCGATTACATCATCTTCGTTTGGCTTTTGTAGATGTTCATTTTATATCGTCTTTTCAAAACACTGTCCGTTAAGTTCAACTGCTCTTCCAAGTCCTTTGCTGTCTCTGACGGAATTACAATGTAATCGGCGAACCTCAAAGTTTTTCTTTCTTCTCTCTGGACTTAAATTCTCAATCCAAATCCTTCTTTTGTTTCTTTTACCACTTGCTCAATGTACAGATTGAATAACATCGGGAATATGCTACAACGCTTCTCAACCACTGCTTGCCTTCCATAACCGTCGACTCTTGTAATTGTCAATCTGGTTTCTGTACAAATTGTAAATAGCTATCCGTTTTCTGTATTTTAACCCTGCCACCCTTAGAATTTGAAAGATACTATTCCAGTCAACATTGTCAAAAGTCTTGTTCATGTTCATAAATGCCATAAACGTAGGTTTTCCTTTCCTTAACATATCTACGAGAAGTTCGAGAATCAGTATGGCTTCGCATGTTCCTACATGTCTCCGAAATCCAAACTGATCTTCACCGAAGTCAGCTTCTACCAGTTTCTGCATTATTCTGTAAAGGATTCGTGCTGGTATTTTGAAACCTCGACTTATTAAACTGATAGTTCGGCCATTTGCACATCTGTCAGCACCTGCTTTCTTTGGAATTGGAGTTACTATTTTCTTCTTGAAGTCTTAGGGTATTTTGCCTGTCTGATACATCTTGTTCACAAGATGGAAGTGTTTTGTCTTGGCTAGCTCTTCCAGTGCTTTTAGTAGCTCCAGCGGAATGTTGTCTACTCCCAGAGAGTCAGCGATTTGTCAAATTCTTCATGTAGTATCTTATTTGTCATCTCATATTCATCTATGTCCTCTTCCATTTCCATAACGTTTCCCTCAAGTATATCTCCCTTGAATAGACCCTCTATACACTCCTTCCACCTTTCTGCTTTTCCTTCTTTGTTTAGGACTGGTTTTCCATCCGTACTCCTGATATTCACACGTTTTTTCCAAAGGTCCCTTTAATTTTCCTGTATGCACCATCTATTTTAGAGAAATATACTTCTACATCGTTAGATGTGTCCTCTAGCCATTCCTGCTAAGCTATTTGGCACTTCCTGCCAATCTCACTTCTTAGACGTTTGTATTGCCTTTAATCTGCTCCATTTATTGCATTTTTATATATTCTCCTTTCATCAATTAAATTCAGTATCTCTTGTATTACCCAAGGATCTCTAATAGCTAAAAATGGTTCAAATGGCTCTGAGCACTATGGGACTTAACATCTCTGGTCATCAGTCCCCTAGAACTTAGAATTACTTAAACCTAACTAACCTAAGGACATCACACACATCCATGCCCGAGGCAGGATTCGAACCTGCGACCGTAGCGGTCGTGCGGTTCCAGACTGTAGCGCCTTTAACCGCTCGGCAACTCCGGCCGGCCTCTTAATAGCCCTCGTCTCCTTACCTACTTGATTCTCTGCTGCCTTCGCACTATCTCATCTCTCAAAGCTATCCAGAATTCTTCTGCTGCATTCCTTTCCCCTGTTCCTTTCAATCGTCGCACTCTGTTCCTTCTGAAACTCTCTACAACTTCCGGTTCTCTCAGTTTATCTATGTCTCATTTCCTTAAAATCTGCCACTTTGCAGTTTCTTCAGTTTTAATGTACAGTTTATAACAACATCTGCCCCTGTAACTGTCTTACCGTTTAAAACCGGCCTCCGACATCTCTATCTTACCATTATAATCAATCTGAAACCTTCCAGTCTTTCCAGGTCTCTCCCAAGTGTAAAACCTTCTTTCATGAGTCTTAAACCAAGTGTTAGCTGTGATTAAATTATGCTCTATGCAAAATTCTACCAGAAGGCTTCCTCTTTCATTCCTTACCCCCAGTCCACATTCACCCTCTATTTTCCTTCTCTACCTTTTCCTACCATCGAATCCCAGTCCCCCATGACTATTAAATTTTCGTTTTCCTTAACTATGCGATTAATTTCTTGTATCTCACCATACATTTCCTCTATCTCCTCCTCACTTGCGGAGCTAGTTGGCATATAAACTTTTTCTACTGTGGTGGGCGTGGGCTTCGTGTCTACCTTGGCTACAATGTTGTTGTTGTTGTGGTCTTCAGTCCTGAGACTGGTTTGATGCAGCTCTCCATGCTACTCTATCCTGTGCAAGCTTCTTCATCTTCCAGTACCTACTGCAACCTACATCCTTCTGAATCTGTTTAGCGTATTCATCTCTTGGTCTCCCTCTACGATTTTTACCCTCCACGCTGCCCTGCAATGCTAAATTGGTGATCCCTTGATGCCTCAGAACATGTCCTACCAACCGATCCCTTCTACTAGTTAAGTTGTCCCACAAACGTCTCTTCTCCCCAATCCTATTCAATACCTCCTCATTAGTTATATGATCTACCCATCTCATCTTCAGCATTCTTCTGTAGCACAACATTTCGAAAGCTTCTATTCTCTTCTTGTCCAAACTAGTTATCGTCCATTTTTCACTTCCATACATGGCTACGCTCCATACAATTACTTTCATAAAAGGCCTTCCTGAGACTTAAATAAATTTTTTTTTTTGTCATCAGTCTACTGACTGGTTTGATGCGGTCCGTCACGAATTCCTTTCCTGTGCTAACCTCTTCATCTCAGAGTAGCACTTGCAACCTACGTCCTCAATTATTTGCTTAACGTATTCCAATCTCTGTCTTCCTCTACAGTTTTTGCCCTCTACAGCTTCCTCTAGTACCATGGAAATCATTCCCTCATGTCTTAGCAGATGTCCTATCATCCTGTCCCTTTTCCTTATCAGTGTTTTCTACATATTCCTTTCCTCTCCGATTCTGCGTAGAACCTCCTCATTCCTTACCTTATCAGTCCACCTCATTTTCAACATTCGTCTATAGCACCACATCTCAAATGCTTCGATTCTCTTCTGTTCCGGTTTTCCCACAGTCCATGTTTCACTGCCATACAATGCTGTACTCCAGACGAACATCCTCAGAAATTTCTTCCTCAAATTAAGGCCGGTATTTGATATTAGTAGACTTCTCTTGGCCAGAAATGCCTTTTTTGCCATAGCGAGTCTGCTTTTGATGTCCTCCTTGCTTCGTCCGACATCGGTTATTTTACTGCCTAGGTAGCAGAATTCCTTAACTTCATTGACTTCGTGACCATCAATCCCGATGTTAAGTTTCTCTCTGTTCTCATTTCTACTACTTCTCATTACCTTCGTCTTTCTCCGATTTACTCTCAAACCATACTGTGTATTCATTAGACTGTTCATTCCGTTCAGCAGATCATTTATTTCTTCTTCACTTTCACTCAGGAGAGCAATGTCATTAGCGAATCGTATCATTGATATCCATTCGCCTTGTATTTTAATTCCACTCCTCAACCTTTCTTTTATTTCCATCATTGCTTCCTCGATGTACAGATTGAAGAGTAGGGGCGAAAGGCTACAGCCTTGTCTTACACCCTTCTTAATACGAGCACTTCGTTCTTGATCGTCCACTCTTATTATTCCCTCTTGGTTGTTGTACATATTGTATATTACCCGACCCTCCCTACTCCGTATAGCTTACCCCTACTTTTTTCAGAATCTCGAACAGCTTGCACCATTTTATATTGTCGAACGCTTTTTCCAGGTCGACAAATCCTATGAAAGTGTCTTGATTTTTCTTTAGCCTTGCTTCCATTATTAGCCATACGTCAGAATTGCCTCTCTCGTCCCTTTACTTTTCCTAAAGCCAAACTGATCGTCACCTAGCGCATTCTCAGTTTTCTTTTCCGTTCTTCTGTTTATTATTCTTGTAAGCAGCTTCGATACATGAGCTGTTAAGCTGATTGTGCGATAATTCTCACACTTGTCAACTCTTGCCGTCTTCGGAATTGTGTGGATGATGTTTTTCCGAAAGTCAGATGGTATGTCGCCAGACTCATATATTCTACACACCAACGTGAATATTCGTTTCGTTGCCACTTCCCCCAATGATTTTAGAAATTCTGATGGAATGTTATCTATCCCTTCTGCCTTATTTGACCATAAGTCCTCCAAAGCTCTTCTAAATTCCGATTCTAATACTGGATCCCCTATCTCTTCTAAATCAACTCTTGTTTCTTCTTCTATCACATCAGACAAATCTTCACCCTCATTGAGGCTTTCAGTGTATGCTTTCCACCTATCTGCTCTCTCGTCTGTATTTAACAGTGGAATTCCCGTTGCACTCTTAATGTTACCACCGTTGCTTTTAATGTCACCAAAGGTTGTTTTGACTTTCCTGTATGCTGAGTCTGTCCTTCCGACAATCATATCTTTTTCGATGTCTTCACATTTTTCCTGCAGCCATTTCGTCTTAGCTTCCCTGCACTTCCTATTTATTTCATTCCTCAGCGACTTGTGTTTCTGTATTCCTGAACTTCCCGGAACATGTTTGTACTTCCTCCTTTCATCAATCAACTGAAGTATTTCTTCTGTTACCCATGGTTTCTTCGCAGCTACCTTCTTTGTACCTATGTTTTCCTTCCCAACTTCTGTGATGGCCCTTTTTAGAGATGTCCATTCCCCTTCAACTGTACTGCCTACTGCGCTATTCCTTATTGCTGTATTTATAAGGAATAGCGCAGTAAGCAGTACAGTTGAAGAGGAATGGACATCTCTAAAAAGGGCCATCACAAAAGTTGGGAAGGAAAACATAGGTACAAGGAAATACATCAATACTAGATATTAACTAATTTCTCTTCTTCAGAAACGCTTACCTTGCCATTGCCAGTCTACATTTGATATCCTCTCTACTTCGACCATCATCAGTTATTTTGCTCCGCAAATAGAAAAATTCCTTTACTGCTTTAAGTGTCTTATTTCCTAATCTAATTCCCTCGGCATCACCCGACTTAATTCGACTACATTCCATTATCCTCGTTTTCTGTTTGTTGATGTTCATCTTATACTCTCCTTTCATGACACTGTCCATTCCGTTCAACTGCTCTTCCAAGTCCTTTGCTGTCTCCTACAGAATTACAATGTCATCGGCGAACCTCGAAGTTTTTATTTCTTCTCCATGGATTTTAATACCTGCTCCAAATTTTTCCTTTGTTTCCTTCATTGTTTGCTCAATATACAGATTGGATAAAATCGGGGATAGGCTACAACCCTGTCTCACTCCCTTCCCAACCACTCCTTCCCTTTCATGTCCCTCGACTCTTATAACTGCCATCTGGTTTCTGTACAAATTGTAAATAGCCTTTCGCTCCCTGTATTTTACCCCTGCCACCTTCAGAATTTGAAAGAGAGTATTCCAGTCAACATTGTCAAAAGCTTTCTCTAAGTCTACAAATGCTAGAAACGTAGGTTTGCCTTTCCGTAACCTAGCTTCTAAGATAAGTCGTAGGGTCAGTATTGCCTCACGCGTTCCAATATTTCTACGGAATCCAAACTGATCTTCACCAAGGTCAACTTCTAACAGTTTTTCCATTCGTCTGTAGAGAATACGCGTTAATATTTTGCATCCGTGACTTATAACCTGATTGTTCGGTAATTTTCACATCTGTCAGCACCTGCTTTCTTTGGGATCGGAATTATTATATTCTTCTTGAAGTCTGAGGGTATTTTGCCTGTCTTATACATCTTGCTCACCAGATGGTAGAGTTTTGTCAGGACTGGTTCTCCCAAGGCCGTCAGTAGTTCTAATGGAATGTTGTCTACTCCCGGGGCCTTGTTTCGACTCAGGTCTTTCAGTGCTCTGTCAAACTCTTCACGCAGTATGGTATCTCCCATTTCATCTTCATCTAGATCCTCTTCCATTTCCATAATATTGTCCTCAAGTACATTGCCCTTGTATAGGCCCTCTATTTACTCCCTCCACCTTTCTGCTTTCCCTTCTTTGCTTAGAACTGAGTTTCCATCTGAGCTCTTGATATTCATACAAGTGGTTCTCTTTTCTCCAAAGGTCTCTTTAATGTTCCTGCAGGCAGTATCTATCTTACCCCTAGTGAGATGACCCTCTACATCCTTACATTTGTCCTCTAGCCATCCCTGCACAGCCATTTTGCACTTCCTGTCGATCTTGTTTTTGAGACGTTCGTATTCGTTTTCGTCTGCTTTATTTACTGCATTTTTATATTTTCTCCTTTCATCAATTAAATTCAGTATTTCTTCTGTTACCCAAGGATTTCTACTAGCCCTCGTCTTTTTACCTATTAAGTCCTCTGCTACCTTCACTACTTCATCTCTCAAAGCTACCCATTCTTCTTCTACTGTATTTCTTTCTCCCATTCCTGTCAACTGTTCCCTTATGCTCTGCCTGCAACTCTGTACAACCTCTAGTTCTTTCAGTTTATCCAGGTCCCATCTCCTTATATTCCCACCTTTCTGCAGTTTCTTCAGTTTTAATCTACAGTTCATAACCAATAGATTGTGATCAGAGTCCACATCTGCCCCTGGAAATGTCTTACAATTTAAAACCTGGTTCCTAAATCTCTGTCTTACCATTATGTAATCTATCTGAAACCTGTCAGTATCTCCAGGCTTCTTCCATGTATACAACCTTCTTTTATGATTCTTGAAGCAAGTGTTAGCTATGATTAAGTTGTGCTCTGTGCAAAATTCTATCAGGTGGCTTACTCTTTCATTTCCTAGCCCCAATCCATATTCACCTATTAAATTTCCTTCTCTCCCTTTTCCTACTACCGAATTCCAGTCACCCATGACTATTAAATTTTCGTCTCCCTTCACTATCTGAGTAATTTCTTTTATTTCATCATACATTTCTTCAATTACTTCGTCATCTGCAGAGCTAGTTGGCATATAAACTTGTACTACTGTAGTAGGCGTGGGCCTCGTGTCTATCTTGGCCACAATAATGCGTTCACTATGCTGTTTGTAGTAGCTTACCCGCACTCCTATTTTTTTATTTATTATTAAACCAACTCCTGCATTACCCCTATTTGATTTTGTATCTATAACCCTGTATTCACCTGACCAGAAGTCATGTTCCTCCTGCCACCGAACTTCACCAATTCCCACTATATCTAACTTTAACCTATCCATTTCCCTTTTTAAATTTTCTAACCTACCTGCCCGATTAATGGATCTGACATTCCACGCTCCGATCCGTAGAACGCCAGTTTTCTTTCTCCTGATAATGACGTCCTCTTGAGTAGTCCCCACCCGGAGATCCGAATGGGGGACTATTTTACCTCCGGAATATTTTACCCAAGAGAACGCCACCATCATTTAATCATACAGTAAAGCTGCATGCCCTCGGGAAAAATTACGGCCGTAGTTTGCCCTTGCTTTCAGCCGTTCGCAGTACCAGCACAGCAAGGCTGTTTTGGTTAGTGTTACAAGGCCAGATCAGTCAATCATCCAGACTGTTGCCCCTGCAACTACTGAAAAGGCTGCTGCCCCTCTTCAGGAACCAGACGTTTGTCTGGCCTCTCAACAGATACCCCTCTGTTGTGGTTGCACCTACGGTACGACTATCTGTATCGCTGAGGTACGCAAGCCTCCCCACCAACGGCAAGGTCCATGGTTCTTGGGGGGGACCTTGGCTACAATAAGGCGTTCAATATGCTGTTCATAGTAGCTTATCAGCATTCCTGTTTCTTTTATTTATTATTAAACCAACTTCTACACTACCCCTATTTGATGTTGTATTTATGACCTTGTATTCACCTGACCATGTCCTGTTCCTCCTGCCACCGAACTTCACTAATTCCCACTATATATAACTTTAATCTATACGTTTCCGTTTTTAAATTTTCTAAGCTACCTGTCCGATTAAGGAATCTGACATTCCAAGCTCCTATTCGTAGAGCACCAGTTTTGTTTCTCTTGATAATGACGTCCTCCTGAGTAGTTTCCGCACGGAAATCCGAATGGGGGACTATTTTTCCTCCGGTATATTTTACCCAAGAGTATGCCACCATACAGTAGATCTGCAGGCCTCGAGAAGAATTACAGCTATAATTACCCCTTGCTTTCATTCATTCACAATGCCAGCACATAAGGCCATTTTGTTTCATATTACAAGACCAGATGAGTCAATCACCCAGACCGTTGCCCCTGCGATTGCTGAAAAGGCTGCTGCCCCTCTTCAGAAACCACACATTTATCTGGCCTCTCAATAGATACCCCTCGGTTGTTGTTGCACATACATGACAGATATCCATATCGCTGAGGCATGGAAGCCTCCCCACCAATGGCAAAGTCTAAGGTTCAAGTGTTTTGCATTGTGCATTGTTTAACTTATGTAACTTCACTGTTATTAATTTAGGACCATGATATATAACTACTGTTTAAAATAAATTTTCATATAAATTGTGAGCCTGTATGGTAGTTATTTTAGATGTAATGCTAATTTCTTTTTCTTATGAGTTTTTAAACGGTGGCTACAGGCACCTATTGTGTTCTTTAAGTAATGATGTTCCTAAATAAGTTGGATATGTTACATGTTGTGCTCAATAACTAGGTTAGTAATTACCTGAGGTATAGCGCCAGTGAATCTGGCCAGAACAACGTGCGTTAGGTCTTTTGTTTAACGATTATCCATAACTTGAGTACAGTGCTTAATATTTATTTATATAGCACTTATGCATTGAACAAATAGTAACTGACTGCTGTTTAGGACCTTAGTTGCCCAAGGTCTATGTTTGGTGTATCAATGTAACTGCGTCTAACTTCGACTATTAGCACTCCTATCCCGGTATACTGTACCTAAGTGGTTCATGGTTTCCGGTTGCTATTATCAGTTATTTTTTTAAATCTACTTTCACACTACACCCTACTCACAAATTTCACACGTTGTGTTCCGTAAAGGAAGCGATAATCGTGATGCGTAATTTCTATTATTGTTCTACAACTAACAGAGAAAAAGGACTGATAATGTACCTTATTATTTCAGGAAAGTTGTTATATTTGCCTACCTTATTGTGGCTTATGATTTAACACCTATTAAACATACTATTTGAGTCATGCAAGATTCTTTTAACCACTTTATAATAATCATGATTGTATTATTTGTATTATTATGACTGGATGAAATGTCATTACAGACTTCTATAAGACATAGATTTTCTGGACGCCATTTGTTGCTAATATTGAATAAAGCATAAGTCACACATTCTATGGCTGTAGATCTTCATTAGTTCTTACACTCTTCGACCGTACTGTCTTTACCAGTTAGCGTGTAATGTCTACCTCTGTAAGCCTCTAAAGCTTAAACACCACATTTTTTGATTGTAGATTTTCATATGTTCTCGTAAACTTTAACAGTACCGTCTTTGATGTACGTCTGTGATATATGTGTCTCTGTAAACCCAAACGTGCTGGTTGTAAACACTTAAGGTTCATCTAGTATCACTGATGTATTTCTGTGGTACTTAAATTTTCGAAGGTTACTGGTCTAATGCATGCTGTTATGGAACAAATTTGTATTGGATATGCAGCTGTATGCTGTTTGAATTTAATGCATTTTTGATTAATAGATCTACAGTTTTGTAAGTATTTTCCAGGTGATTGTTCGGTGCACATGTGTTACTTTATTCTGAAAGTTTGTCTGCGTATACCACATATGTTTTTCTTTTCTTTATTTTATAGTCCTCTGGCATGACCGCAGATAAAACTGAAACCGGTTGAGAATAAAGGTGTATATGTACAGCTGGTGGTTCAAAATGTTTTTTCTTCAAATACTTGCCAGCCTTGTACTTCCCCCTACAAAATGCTTTAAAAAAATAATATTGTAGAATATTACACCAGTGCTACGTTATTTTTTATCCATAATGCGATAGAAACTATACTAACTAAATAATTTCGTAGATCATGTTGAACTGATCACTGCACAACGTGTTCTGCCATAACATCCAAGTCCGAGAAATTTGATCAGTACTGAGAATGCATCTGCAATTTATACGCTGTAAAACATGAATCTTCAATTATTAGAACATGTCCGTCTATCGTGAACAGATGTACTACTTTGAAATTTATTATGTACTGTGGCTTTTATGACATGAGCGCTACTTATTTGGTCATGGCGATGAGCACAAGGTGATTTTTGATTTTATACGTTTTATCTATGAAAAATCTTTACATAATGGGACAACTTGACGTGAGATTTCACCTCAAAATGAGCAGCTTTTATAATAAAAATTTTTTAAGACCTTAAGATAGCAGCAAAGTCTGTCGAAAGCAGTTGTTGTAAATGAAGAAATATTATGCGATCTTGGTTTTAGAAAGGTTTTACTAGGAATGCCTAATGGCTTGATAATGTGATAATGTACATCCGAAACATTTTATGGTAAATAAATCATATTGGTGGATAACATTCTCAGTACTGTATGATGGCTACACAACCGCTATTCCGACCCGTCACTGTGGGATGTGGGGATGCCAGTAACAGCAGTGGTCGTCGGCTGCCGAGAGTGTCTGCAGGGAGGGAGCCGAGCTGTGCCCAGAAAGGTGGGGCAGGAGTGGAGGAGGCGCATTCCTGCTCGCGCTGTCGTCTGCCCACGAGCCGCTCTGCAGTTAAATGCCGGCAGGTATTTTTAGGGCCGCAGCAGCAGTAGGGGGACCATTCCCGCCGCCTTTGACGTGCCGCCCGTGCAGCAGACGTGCGTAAATCCCGAAGTGAGGTGAGATGAGCTGCCGCCCATGCCGGACACGTCGGCGCCGTCGTAAATGGGCGACGGCTCCCATTTGATGGTCGCCATCTGAGGAATGCGCCCGAGGGGACGGGAACGTCGCGTCTCCTCCAGCTGCCTACACTACTGCCTCATCACACTCTGGTCTCCGTCTACGTAAACTAGGCGTAGAACTATACACAGGGTGGTCCACTGATAGTGACCGGGCCAAAGATCTAAAGAAATAAGCGTCAAACGAAAAAACTACAAAGAACGAAACTCGTCTAGCTTGAAGGGTGGAACCAGATGGCACTATGGTTGGCCCGTTAGATGGCGCTGCCATACGTCAAACGGATATCAACTGCGTTTTTTTTTTAAATACGAACCCCCATTTTTTATCACATATTCGTGTAGTGCGTAAACAAATATGAATGTTTTAGTTGGACCACTTTTTTCGCTTTGTGATAGATGGCGCTGTAATAGTCACAAACCTGTAAGTACTTGGTATCACGTAACATTCCGCCAGTGCGGACGGTATTTGCTTCGTAATATATTACCCGTGTTAAAATGGACCGTTTACCAATTGCAGAAAAGGTCGATATCGTGTTGATGTATGGCTATTGTGATCAAAATGCCCAACGGGCGTGTGCTATGTATGCTGCTAGGTATCCTGGACGACATCATCCAAGTGTCCGGACCGTTCACCGGATAGTTACGTTATTTAAGGAAACAGGAAGTGTTCAGCCACATGTGAAACGTCAACCGCGACCTGCAACAAATGATGATGCCCAAGTAGGTGTTTTAGCTTCTGTCGCGGCTAATCCGCACAACAGTAGCAGACAAATTGCGCGAGAATCGGGAATCTCAAAAACGTCGGTGTTGAGAATGCTACATCAACATCGACTGCACCCGTACCATATTTCTATGCACCAGGAATTTGCATGGCGACGACTTTGAACGTCTTGTACAGTTCTACCACTGGGCACAAGAGAAATTACGGGACGATGACAGATTTTTTGCTAGCGTTCTATTTAGCGACGAAGCGTCATTCCCCAACAGCGGTAACGTAAACCGGCATAATATGCACTATTTGGCAACGGAAAATCCACGATGGCTGCGACAAGTGGAACATCAGTGACCTTGGCGGGTTAACGTATGGTGCGTAATAATGGGAGGAAGGATAATTGGCCCCCATTTTATCGATGGCAATCCAATGGTGCAATGTATGCTGATTTCCTACATAATATTCTACCGATGTTACTACAAGATGTTTCACTGCATGACAGAATGGCGATGTACTTCCAACATGATGGATGTCCGGCACATAGCTCGCGTGCGACTGAAGCGGTATTGAATAGTATATTTCAAGACAGGTGGATTGGTCGTCGAAGCACCATACCATGGCCCGCACGTTCACCGGATCTGACGTTCCCGGATTTCTTTCTGTGGGAAAAGTTGAAAGATATTTGCTATCGTGATCCACCGACAACGCCTGACAACATGCGTCAGCGCAATGTCAATGCATGTGCGAACATTACGGAAGGCGAACTACTTGCTGTTGAGACGAATGTCGTTACAACACGTATAGCCAAATGCATTAAGGTTGACGGACATCATTTTGAGCATTTATTGCATTAATGTGGTATTTAAAGGTAATCACGCTGTAACAGCATGCGTTCTAAGAAATGAAAGTTCACAAAGGTACGGTACATGTATCACATTGGAACAACCGAAATAAAATGTTCAAACGTACCTACGGTCTGTATTCTAATTTAAAAAACCTACTTGTTACCAACTGTTCGTCTTAAATTGTGAGCCATATGTTTGTGACTATTACAGCGCCATCTATCACAAAGCTAAAATAGTGGTCCAACTATAACATTCATATTTCTTTACGTACTACACCAATATGTGATAAAAAATTGGGGTTCCTACTTTTAAAAAATGCAGTTGATATCCGTTTGACCTATGGCAGCGCCATCTAGCGGGCTAACCGTAGCGCCATCTGGTTTCCCCCATCAAGCTGGACAAGTTTCGTTCGCTGTAGTTTTTTCGTTTGACGCTTATTTTTTGAAATATTTGGCCCGGTCACGATCAATAGACCACCCTGTATAGCGCGGAGGCGCTGTAACAAATATCAAAAATGTATGAAAAGGTTGCACGCGTTGTGATTTGGAGAGAGGGAGGAGGGGGGAATGATGGTGTTCAGTTCCAGTTTGTGCTAGGAACACGTGATACAAAGTTTCTGGTTTAGCCCAGACCAACGGCCAATTTTATAGCCATTCGAACATCTCTCTTACTATAGCTATGTTACAATCTACTAAGGAAAGTTTGAGAGATGAAACGGAGCTAGCACCAAGGACAATTGTACGAATCGATTAATGCCTCCTGCAAAAGATTTTAATTGGGCTGAAATTACTACCCAGCTAACGGCACCATTTGCATGTGCACCGTTCGGATTTACTGTGTGAAAACATCACCCTCCTTCTGATTTTACGTCCACAAGCAGTCATTCTTAAATAACGCCGGTCTGGAGAGAGACCGGTGGTTCACATATGGTCCATCATTATGAGGGACCTTTGTGTTATACGTTTTCATCGTTTGAAAAACTCTTCCTTCGTTTAGATTTTGCGTGCAAGAAACAAGTTTTGGTGGGAGATTTTCGAAGCGCTCCACTTCTGTACTATAAACTCGAACAAAACGGTTGAAACTTTCCACAATGGTAGATAAACGGAAAAAGGCAAAACGGAACATTTTATCCAGTAATATTAATCTGTTGTCGAGATACGACGTAGAGTATAGCTAAATGTAGCACGTAAAATTCGTTCTTTCCCAAACTGACTGTGCCAAAATACTTTAAAGCGAGTCAAATAAATAAAAGTGCATTCTTACGATAAAACTGAAAAAATTCAAAACTCGCTTTAAAAAATATAGCTTCGTTCGAATGTGTATTGAGCAATGACAAAGGGAGAAAGTTACTCGGAAGTATCACAACTGAGGACATAAGAGAAACGACTCAGATCCAGAACAAGATTAAAAGGAGACTAGAAGGAAGACAGCTAGGATGGTTACGGCATGTCGAAAGAGTGGAAGAAGACGGTGGCCAAAGAGAGCACTTTCATGATAGCCTCTTGGAAGGGGCCGGCCGGAGTGGCCGAGCGGTTAAAGGCGCTACAGTCTGGAACCGCACGACCGCTACGGTCGCAGGTTCGAATCCTGCCTCCGGCATGGATGTTTGTGATGTCCTTAGGTTAGTTAGGTTTAAGTAGTTCTAAGTTCTAGGGGACTTATGACCACAGCAGTTGAGTCCCATAGTGCTCAGAGCCATTTGAACCTCTTGGAAGGAGAAAAAGAGGAAGACCACGAAAGGAGTGGCTAACGGGTATCAAGGAAACAGACAGAGGAGGAATAGAAAAGGATGATAAAGGATGGCGAGATAGGGGCGTTTGGCGACAGAGATGCGGGATGCGGAATAGCCTTAGGATCACCGCTACAAGAAGAGAATAAATATTTTCGTCGTCTGTTACCTTCACTGCCTTACATTCTGAAAATAAAGAGCCTGTGCGGTGGATGTGATGACTTGCAATTACGCCGTCATTGTCGGCGGGAATCTACAAGAAACAATTCAGCGTCGACTCACTGGACTGCTAAAAACTTTCTTACGAAATGTAAATGCAAGAGGGGACACATTTGCAAGGTAACTCCTGAGCAAGATGCGACATAAGTATATGGAACAAATTTCTCATGAAACCTAGTTAAAAAA
Source organism: Schistocerca piceifrons (assembly GCF_021461385.2). Lineage (NCBI taxonomy): Eukaryota > Metazoa > Arthropoda > Insecta > Orthoptera > Acrididae > Schistocerca > Schistocerca piceifrons. The sequence goes on from NC_060138.1 coordinate 427,869,581, forward strand.
TTCAAACATGAAGGCAAAATGCACCTGACAGAGTCGGCAGATCTAGGGAAAGATGTGAGATAATCAATTCGGTATGTCAAAGCATGTTGGAAACCCAATGTCATAAGCAAGCAGATCAGATGTACAATATAGCCGTGGTGGCTACGAACGAACATCGAGCCTGAGTATCTGACATTCCTTCCGAGCATCATATCTCGGATTTACTGAAAACAATAATGTCAAGGTTGTGTAGAAAGATAGTTGCGGGAGCGAGAAGCTGTTTGTAATGAAACGTCCCCTTATAACAATTATACACGACTGTGCTTAAACTGACACACAATATTTTGTTAGCGCAACGCAATCTGACTTTCAAAATTCCCTACAAAAGAATGGCCCTGACTAACATTAAACTATACCTTTCACAAATCACTTACCTCACAAAAATCTTCGCTGCTCAAGCTACTGCAATACAGCGAGCGCCACTACTGCCACCTAAATAAAAGATTCAAACTATGGAAGGCACTAACTACTGATAGGGATGGTTAGCAAATGAAAGATATTAGTAGAGAACAAACAATGTATTTACCTTGATATCATCATATATAAATATAGCAGTTCATGACAAATTACAAATCTCCGCCATCTCTCTCCCCACATCCACCACTGCTGGCGGCTCACCTCCAACTGCGCAACGTTACGCGCTGTTCACAGCCAGCTGCCTAACACTACAATGGCGAGTATTACAACAATGCAAAGCAGCCACAGACTGCACACAGCACAGCCAGTGATTTCAATTTCATACAGAGAGCGCTACGTGGCGGCGGCGTTACCAATATAAGAACCTAAACAGCCTACTTACATAAAGAAAACATAAACAGCCTACTTACATAGCCCCCATGCTCCCCACAAAAAATTTTTTACAGATGGTGTTGGGCACTGGCCAATACAGATTTGACAAAAATTTTTCACAATTACAGTAACAAAGATATAAAATGCACACACTTATTGATACAATGTTGGTCAAAAGCTAAAATTTTCTCACAGTCCATAAAGATAGTCCTGATCATTCATCATAGTAAAATTGCAGTGTTTTTCTCAAAGTCTGAGCAGTAAAGGAAAATGCACACAGAAGTAGTGGATTTCCATGCAATCTTGAAGAAGTAGTGTTGTCCTTCCAACGGAACGACAGTGCTGACTCTTGACATGCATGCAGGTAATGGGCCACATCAGAGCAAACCCACAGCAGAGTCAGTCGAAATTTTGAAGAGTATTGGCAGGTAGGTCATCACAGAGCAGACCCACGGTAGTCCTGGTAGAGATTACGGTATTGGTGAGTCACCAGAGGTGTAGACCCACTGCAGTCCTTGTAGAGATTACGGTATTGGTGAGTCAGCAAAGGTGTAGACCCACTGTAGTCCTTGTAGAGATGGCCAGCAGCCATCTGTTGTGACTGTGCGGGTGCACAATCACCATTGAAGAGTCTTGCAGTTAATATAGCAAGTCCATAACCACCACCTGTGCACTCACAAACTTTTTGGAATTGTCCTTAGAACCAGCAATGCTGTTATCCAGTCCCTTGCTGAATTATTAACACACGTGCAAACACTAACAGTCCCGACTTCTCACATATTGTCCATATACTATGACCAACAGAAATGTGTGCAGTGAAATGAATGCTTACAAGTTACTTAATTTGATTAACTGGCGTCAATTACAATTATATAACATAAGAATACAATTACAAAGATACAAAATACATCATTAAACACATAACAATACAGATAACATTTGTAGTACAGGCTTTACAAAAGAATCTAAATAACATATACATCAGGGTTACAGGAATTATGACATGAGTACAAAAATAAAAGATCAGAATCACTTTCGAAACATCAACTTCACACATGAGCATTAAAACAAAACAGAATAAATAATGTGTAAGCATATTTATAAGGTAAATAACATATTATTAATGCCAATTATATTTGAGGGTAACAGTATTCCTCATCATAGTGAATGTAGCTTCATATTAAAAGAAGAAAAAATTCTATGAAACTACACAGAGACAGGAAGAAAACAAATACACAAGGGTACACAAACACATAGTGGGATAACACAAAAGGAAAGGACAGGGTTTGTTTTCAGTGTAACATTTGGTACTGCAGTCCACCCCACAACTTCATTCGATAGATCTTTCGTCTTATTTCAACATTTGTTTCCACCAAAACAATCCTATCCAAGCATGCTTTCTGTATTCTGTTCACATCCTCTTTCAAAAATAGTTTTTCTCCACTGTGCTCTACTTTTTTTTTGGCCAAACTATTTTCTTATAGCTTCTTAATGCATTTCTTCCAATTCATCATAGTTAGTTTCTTATATAGTCTACCCCTCTTAAGCTAACTTAAATCTACTGAGCTCAGATATATATACCAAGGGATGAGGCAATGCAGCATCACATAAAACAATTAATATAAACAGCAATGGAAAAAAACGCAGATTTGCGAAGCAAGCAGCATTAAGAAATTAGCAAAGCAATTGTAATATGACAACTAATCTAAGGCAATGTGCAGCAAACAATAAAAATAAATCATTAGTAAAAATGGCTGAACAGAATAATACAAAGTCAAATTCAATAACACTATGCCTGGCAAACAGCAGCAACTTATACCTAAACATGACATAGCTCAAGCAGAAAAAATATTACAGTAAAAACAACAATGCAGAAAAGGAAAATGTATATTCACATCTTAATGTCTATGTAATTAAAGTGGTGCACCACAACAACTTATTGTAAAAAAAAATATTACCCTGTACTTGAAAAGAAAATTATGTGTCCAGTTACTGTTACTAGTCCCTTCTTATTGTTCTTTCCTTTCCAAGTGCTCCTTTTTTTTTAAGAATGTGGATTACAAAATTATTATTTAATAGATCTGTTGACAGAAAGTGTTCACATTAGCAAATGCATTTTATTTTATAAAAGCAATGCTGCAACACAGCTGGAAACTAGATATCACATGAAATAAGCAACTATGAAAAGCAAATCATAAAAATATCATTCAATAGTCATGTGACATTTCATAAGCTAGTAGAAATTCTCTCAACTCTCGTAGAAAGACACTTGTCATAATCAGGTGTGCAGATGTACGAATATTTCCCATCAATTCATAAGCATTGCAGTAATTAGCACAAAGTACGAGTAATCATGTGTTTTCAGGTAATGAGCGTGTAATATTTGCGATGCTTTCTACAAAGAAATGTCAATAGCAAGGTTAATGGAAGTAATGAGGGTGTCGCATTTGCAATATTTTCTCTAAAGGAATGTCAATGGTGAGGATAAAGACCTGCCTCTTTTCTTTTTTTTTTCTACCTGGGCTTCCGGAAAGGCACACCCTAATGGCTTGTTCTCCAGGTGTTTGACACAGCTGCGTGCCCACGACGCATTACGTGCAGGTGGTCACTTAACTTTCTTACGGAAATATTTACGACACCAGTTTCCGCTACAGTGACAGTCTCACATAAAAATATTTCACAGGTCAAGAGTTAGCGTTGCAAATCTGGAGAAAGAAAATCCTATAAATATAAGTGTCCAAATAAAATATTCGTCAGCATTGTGATACAGTCACGCATTTACGCACATTTCATAACTCTTAAAGTACGAATCTTGGTTTCCAACATACTTCTTATTCCTCATATACGATAGCATCATCTTATTGATCATAAACATATCTCAACAGCATAGTACACATCGTCGTCGTAATAATAACATCATAACACCTCAGTCAAAGCTCAAAAACGTCGTAGCTTTCTGCAATAATTTCAAAACCTAAAAAAATTCTCTGCTCATGTGAAAAGTGTTATCTGCCTCAAACGCACTTTAAAAATCATGATCCCATACCAAATACATCATTCAAAGCTCTCATAGTATCACAATGGTTCCGAAAAAATATGAAGAGTTCACACAGTACAGACAAAATACAGTTTCATAAGTGTGAAGTTACCCAACTGTCTATTGCGTAAACATGTGTCACTGATGTAGTAAAAAAATGTTTATCTCTCAGTTAAATGATCAGATAGATGTGTAATTTGTGTGTTAGAGAAATATGGTACCGATGTGTAAAGTTGTATAAGCAAATACCATATTAGATAGGGTTCCTTGTGGTTGCCACACACATGGTACACAAAGTGAGCATGTACCCCCCTGAGGATTATTGTAATTATACCCTCAGGTGTTACAGATTACAAGAATGGAATGAAATATATTACAGAAAACCTTTGTATCATTGTATTTCAAATATCTTTGAAAATAAATGTTTTTAGTACAAAATTGATCACTCAAATACGTGCCCTGTAGCGCTAAACATGCGTCTTGCTGTAAGATAATCTCTGTGGAAGTGTCGTAGTTATCGTCCCCCAAAGCTAAGTTCTGCAGAAGTCAATGTACTGACCTCATGATAAACAAAGTGAAATGCTTTGCGTATAGATATCATACTTATTACGCTTATTGCCGTGATGAAGAAAGTACTGTGCTGTAACGTATTGTTGTGCTACAGAAAAGGCTGTCTCCTTGTAGCTATACCATAAAAGTTACTACTAAAACATGTTTTACTTTCCAGAATAATACAGAAAAACTGTGCAGATATAAAACAGAAACACCGCAAAATCAACATTGTAAATTGTCACTCATTAGTAGCGTCGTGATAAAATCGTGTAGCTGTCACATAAACTAACTATTGTCACATCTGGTATCTCACAGAAAGTACTTTAAATCCGGAATGTATTTTCAAGTAAACCAAAACGTTGCATTAAAATCTCATTAGCAGTACTGGTAAATGTTCTAATCGTGCAACTAATAAGCAAGAATGTACACACACAATTACACTGTGTCGTCTGTTCGCAATAACAATGCATTCGTAATTTCTGTTTAAATAATTTCCCTTGGTTCTTGGCTGGATATTTAACTTCAAACATTGTTGCATGGTAACAGTTTCTAAAGCATACTAGTAACGTGAAGTGAAACGTTTTATGGCAAAGACAAAGTTAAAAGGCAGATTATCTGTCAATAAATGGTTTTACATGAGAAATGTGGTGTAAACCTTTACTCTTCCTAGTACGCAGAGTTTCAACTTCAACGCAATTATCATGTGGTATACGTCGGATTCTGTAAGGTCCATTGTAAACTAGAAAGAATTTGTGACTCAAGTGTTTCTTCTTATGTGACAATGAATGACCTTTATTGAGAACTTTCTAACCAATACATAATTTCTTTGCATTTGCTTTACCGTTTAGTTTTCTCCGTTTGTCTGCTGCAGATTTTATATTTTTAAGAGCCAAATCAATTATGTCTTTGTGTCGAAGTTTACGAGTATTCGGGAAAGGTACAAGCTCTCTGATTCTGTTCGGAGGTTCCACATTCTTCAGTACAAGAGTAGGTGGTAAAGCAGTGGAATCATGAGGCATTTCATTCAGCACATTTTGAAATAAGTGTAAATATCTGTCCCAATGCTGATGCTTTCTGTGACAATAAAGTCTGCAAAGCTTATTGATTTCTTTCATAATCCGTTCAGACGGGTTACAATGTGGTGAATACAATGAAATAAAAACAGGTTTGATTTTATGATTCCGAAGCATGCGTGACCAAACAGCAGATCTGAATTGCGGTCCGTTATCTGAAATCACTTTACGAACGTGTCCAACTTCATGTAAGAAATTTTTAACAAAGGCGTTGGATACAGACCGTCCAGTGGCTTTACGTAACGGAGTGAAAGAAACAAATTTTGAAGTGAGTTCAACAGCGACTAGAACGTACGAAAATCCATTCGATGTTCTGACAAGGGGTCCCAAAAGATCAACAGCAGCAAATTCTTTTAATTTAGAAGGAATAATTGGAAACAACGGAGCACGATGTGAGATAGTAGACGGTTTCGCCTTTTGACAAAGTTTACAAATAGACAAGACTCTTCGAATTCGCTTTTCCATATTGTTAAAATAACAAGTCGTTCGAAGAATATGATAACATTTTCGTGGGCCAAAATGTGCGTAGCTGAAATGAATGTACCAAATGAGCTTATTAACAAAATCGTCTGGAATGCAAGGTACCCATAGCTTGTCATCAACAGTGCAGCGTTTGAAGAGTATGTTGTTTCTAACCAGGTAATAATGCCGAATCTGAGTGTGTGTCTTTTCATGCCATTTACTTTTGACGTCTTTCCAAATCGGATCTTTATCTTGTTCATGAGCAATGTCCTTTAAAGATGCGGAGATGAAGTTTTCAAAGGCGACTTTCTGAATGTAAAGAATACTGAAATTTTTCTCGAGGTTGCCTTCTGTGTCACTTTTCTCAAGCCCAGCCGGTGCGCGTGACAGCGCGTCCGCAACAATGTTCTCCTTGCCGGGAATGTAGACTATTGTGAAGCGGAATTCTTGCAGAAACAATGCCCAACGTTTTAACCTATCATGATTTAATTTTGAAGACATAAGAAATTGTAATGCACGATGATCACTGTATACTTTTACGTGCTTACCAGAAAGAAAGAAACGGAATTTGTTAAATGCCCAAACGATAGCTAAAGCTTCTAATTCAGTAACGGAATAATTTTTTTCAGATTTTGTTAGCACTCGGCTAGCAAAAGCAATGGTTTTCTGAACAGTAGTGTCATTTTCTGTGGCTTCTTGAAATAAATGAGCACCAAGACCGACTTTAGAAGAATCCGTGCTAAGGCAGAAATCTTGTGACAGATCAGGATGAGCTAGTATTGGCGCGTGAAGTAACGCTTCTTTCAAAGAATTGAATTCCAACTGTGCTTGTTCGTCCCAGTTCCAAATAGTATTTTTTCCAGTGAGAGAACAAAGTTTTGGTGTAACTAGAATTTGCATATTCAGAAAACGACGGTAAAAATTTACGAGACCTAGAAAACTGCGGACTTGTCTTTTTGTGGATGGAACTGGAATGGCTCTGATTGCTTCTAACTTTTCAGGATCCGGCTGAATGCCTTCAGAAGAAATAATATGTCCCAAAAACTTCACCTTTGACCTACCGAATTCAGACTTTTCCAAGTTAACTGTAATTCCAGATTCTGCAAAAATACGTAACAAACTGTTGAGGATGCGGTTGTGTTGTTCCCATGAAGCTTCTGCTATTAGAATATCGTCCACATATAAGGTGATGTGACGTTTTAAGAACTCAGGTAATATGGAATTTAACCCACGAATGAATGCTGCCGAAGAAATGTTCAAACCAAAAGGAAGTTTCCGAAACTGATAACAAACGCCGAAACAAAGGAAAGCTGTGTATTTTCTGCATTCTGGATGAAGTTCGATCTGATAAAAGCTGGATCTGAGATCAATGGAAGACAACACTTTTACACCATTAAAATTTTGAAGAAGTTCTTCCATCGTCTGCGGCCTGTCTGTTTCAGGAATAATGATAGTATTGATTTGTCTCGAATCTAAGACAAGTCTGATCGATCCATTTTTCTTCTCAACAACATGTAACGGATTGTTGTATGAGCTTACTGCAGGCTCAATAATGCCCTCGTCAAGCATAGATTGTATTTCTGTTCTAACACGGTCCCTATAATGTGCTGGAATTACGTATGGTCTAACACAAAATTTTGTATGCTCACGAACACGAAATTGGTATTGAAATCCCTTGATTGTTCCTGTTTTGTGAGTAAAAACTGTGGAATGTGCTTGTAAAATCTCAAAAAGGTCCTGCCTATCAGTGTCATTACAATTCTCAATTGTTTGAATTTTATTCTGAATTAACTCATTAATTTCAAATATGCCGTCGATGTCATCCCTGTCAGTACTTGCAGAGTGATTGTTAGTGTCTAGTTCCGTAGAAAATTCCGAACTGTTATCTAACAGAAGGTAAAGCCGATTAATTTCCTCATCATGGTTTGAGAGCCAGTCTTCAAATTTCAAAGCTATTGACTTACCTTCTTTCTCTAAACTTATTTCAGCATCGTGAAAGCTTAACACTGCTTTGTATTCATTCAAAAAGTCTACTCCCAGTATAATTTCCGTCGACAATAGTGGAACAATAAGAAAGTTCATAGAGAAGCTGTGGCTTTGACAAAAGTTGGTTTGTTGGCGTACATCTACACTTTTTCCAAAGATTGCACCTTGTAATTTAATCTTACGTAACGGAAGTGTGGGGCAATCGTTCGATTTGTTGCACTTGCTAAAAGCTGTTTCACTAATTACTGAAATGGGACTGCCAGAGTCAAGTACTGCCGTAAATTTTACGTCATTTACAGTAATGTGAATCACAGGATATGCAATGTTGTTATGTTTTACGTCGTGTTCTTGGAGTAAGATGTCCCTAATGTCTTCCATTTTTACGTAATTACTAGCTACGGCAGCTGCGTCGTCAGTTTGATAAGTACGTATTGTGGCTGCCAGCGGTGTGAGTCATTGCCTATTGTCTCTTTGTTGGCGCGCGTCGTTATTGGGATTTGGAGACCTAACTTCTACAAATTCATCGTGACGAGAGTGCTCTGCTCTGTTTAAATCTCGCCAGTTCTGATGCAATTCAGGTCTGTCGTTACGATCATATCGTCTGTCGTCATGTCGGTAGATTTGATAGTATCTTTCTTGTCGGTCACGTGGTGGAGAATTTCTCCCTGAATCGTAACTGCGCGCTGGACCGTTGCGTCTGAAGTTATTCTGTCTCCCTTGATAATAATTATTTTGGTTCCCATATTGTCTGTTTCTCTGATTGTCTCTGTGATAGTCATTACTGCGGAGAGGTGATCTTTCCCTGTAATTATTACTACTCTGCCAACGGTTGTCATACGGGTGGTGTCTATTTTGGTCACGATTTGTGTGGTGAGAATAGCCTTGTCGCGTCCAGTTATCGTTTCTGTCGTCACGGAATTGTGACGGATGTGACCTGTAGTGATTGTTTTCCTGTTTTCGCATCCCGCGACTGTCTGTGTCAATTTCTAATTCTTGTAACAGTCCCTGAAAAGCTTCAATGTCGTCTTTGCAACGTCCTGCTAAAATAATATGTCGTAAATGTTTAGGCAGTTTGATTAAGCAAATGCGGATGAGTTCTGAGGGGCTGTATGGGTTTGACAGGTATTGATTCTTGAGCAACATGTCTTCAAAATATTTCACAAGACTGGAAAATTCAGTTTGTTCGAAGTGTTTCATCATTATGATGTTATGTTTTACACGGTCTTGTGTAGCTTGAGACCAATACGCTGAGAGGAAGGCATGATAAAAATCTCCTTCACTGTGACAATCGTGAATGACCGATCGCATTCTTACACCTGGTTCATTCTCTAAGTAGCCACACATAAATTCTAACCTGTGCTCCAATGACCAGTTGGGAGGGAAACAATGAGAGAATTGATGGAGCCACGCTTGTGGATGAATGTCGTTGGCAGAATTCTTAAACGTTTTGAATTTACGTGTAGTAATGAACAACTTATAGTCAAAATCATCGTGTCGGCGAGTAGCATCTCGGTCATTGTTACGTCGTGTCGGCGGTTCCATCTCAAAATTCGGTGTACCTTGCCAATTTCTTTCATAATTACCGAAATGCCCTGTGTTATTATTTTGTGGCTTTTGCGTATTTCTAAGTTCCTCTTCCCGTGTTGGAGCGCGAGTGTCTTCTGAAATACGTAATTCTTGTATTACCTGTGTCAGCTGATCTTGTACTTCCCGGATTTCTCTTTGGTGTTGCGTATCAATTTGATTCAGATTTTGTTTCAGTTTCCTAATTTGTTCGCTCTGTTCTGTGTCATTAAAGACTACCGCTTTTGCGTCATTCAGATTATCATCTACCTTCGTAGATAAATTATTTAGCTGATCCGAAAGTTCAACTACTTTCTCTGATAATGAACACATTTCCTCAGTGTGTTTTTCTGAACCAAGCTTCAGAGTGTCCATTTGTGTTGAAATCGAATCTACTGTGTCCTTTAAGTTTTCCTGAGTTTTTGCAAGTTGCGTAACCGAATCGGTAGATGCAACTGAGTCAATTTTAGCCCACAAGGTCTCATGATTTTCATGAACTATGGTTTGCAGTTCTTTTATGGCTGCTTCGTGATTCTGTAATGCATTTTCATGCCGCGAAAAAATAGGTTGAAAATGCTCACAAATTTGTGTTTTTACGTCATTACACACTTTCTGACATTTCGATTCAATGTTATGTAACTCAGCAGTTAAATCCTCACGTGTTTGTTCGAGAGTTTGTTCCAATGAGTCTAACTTTTGAAGCTTTTGCTGTGTTTGTCTCTGATTTTGTTCCATTGTGTGTAACTGTTGCTGTGTTTGTTTCTGATTTTGTTCAAGCGTTGTGTCTAACTTTTGTAGCCTTTGTCCCATTTGTTGCATTAACTGTAATAACAATGCACTGGTGTCTGAAACATGTTCCTCAGTGCTTTTCGGCAGTGAATTTGCACCGGCAACATTCACATTTTGACAAGCGGAAAACGTGTCTTGACTCATTTGAGAAAACGGTGAGGACGCAAAACCTGAATCTACAGTGTTTGCAAAATTGTGTCTTATCATTTCGGATTCCTGAGGCGAGCTGTTGCCGACCGATCGATCGATAATGCTTCCCTGTTCACTACCTGTTTCACTGCCTACGCCATTGTTTGACGCCCGCTCCATTTCCCTATGCACAGTTACCAAATTACTACTTTGAATATTAGTTAATTCATTACATGGTGGGGCCAACGCACTGCTTTCGTCTTCACTGTCATTTCTCAGTTTACTTTGGAGCCGAGTGTTACGTTTTTCACACGCCATTATTGTCACAATATTTCACACGATAACACAGAAAAGCACAATTTGAAGAGCAAAGATAGGGGAATACATTAACATAGCACTGAAAATAATATCTAGTTAATTACCAGCGCAGCTGCGAAATACTTGGTGCAAATCTACATGCATGCCACAACTGTTTTACAGTACAACAATGATAGACCGCAACTACAAAGGAGATTCTCTCTACAATTACGCGCTAGCAATAAACAAAAGCTACACTAAATACACAAACTACAAGAAAAAATCAGAAGATTCCAGTGAGGTATCCTAGGCCAAGGGTCGACATATGAAACGTCCCCTTATAACAATTATACACGACTGTGCTTAAACTGACACACAATATTTTGTTAGCGCAACGCAATCTGACTTTCAAAATTCCCTACAAAAGAATGGCCCTGACTAACATTAAACTATACCTTTCACAAATCACTTACCTCACAAAAATCTTCGCTGCTCAAGCTACTGCAATACAGCGAGCGCCACTACTGCCAGCTAAATAAAAGATTCAAACTATGGAAGGCACTAACTACTGATAGGGATAGTTAGCAAATGAAAGATATTAGTAGAGAACAAACAATGTATTTACCTTGATATCATCATATATAAATATAGCAGTTCATGACAAATTACAAATCTCCGCCATCTCTCTCCCCACATCCACCACTGCTGGCGGCTCACCTCCAACTGCGCAACGTTACGCGCTGTTCACAGCCAGCTGCCTAACACTACAATGGCGAGTATTACAACAATGCAAAGCAGCCACAGACTGCACACAGCACAGCCAGTGATTTCATTTTCATACAGAGAGCGCTACGTGGCGGCGGCGTTACCAATATAAGAACCTAAACAGCCTACTTACATAAAGAAAACATAAACAGCCTACTTACAGTAACTCACTTAGTTTTTCAGATGCTCAGCACATAGACGAATTTCGAACACCGTATCTTCCAAAGTAATTAAAAATGAGAGCAGCATGACAATTTTGCTTGCAAAAATCAACCCGAGAAAGACACGATTTTTCCCAAGATACATGTTATAATGGATCCCAATCATACACTGAGGTGACAAAGATCATGGGATACCTCCTAATATCGTGTCGGACCTCCTTTCCCCCTGAGTAGTGGAGCGTCTCAATGTGGTATGTACCCAACAAGTCCTTGGAAGTCCGCTGCAGAAATGATGAGCCCGGCTTCCTCTATAGTCATCCATAATTGCGAAATTATACTGCAGGATTTTGTGCACGAACTGACCTCTCGACTATGTCCCATAAACATTTCTGTGATTCATTTCGGATGAACTGGGTGGCCAAATCATGCGCTAGAATTGTCCACAATGTTCTTCAAACTAGTCGGAAACAATTGTGGCCCGGTGATATGGCACATTGTCATCCATAAAAATCCCATCCTTGTTACGGAACATGAAGCCCGTGAATGGCTTCTGATTGTCTGAAAGTAGCCTAACAGTCCAAAGGAATTATGCAATGTAATCACAATAACACAGGCATTGCAATATCGTATAAGCATTTAGAGTCAATGATCGGTTCAGATGGAACAGAAGATTCAGTCCATTCCATGCAAACAGAGCCCACACTATTACAGAGGCACAACCAGATGGCATAGTGCCTTGTTGACAATTTGGGTCCTTGGCTCCGTAGGATTTGCGCCACACTCGAGCGCTTCAGTCTGCTCCTACAAAATGCAGTCGCAACTCATCTGACCAGGTTACAGTTTTCCAGTCGCCTAGGGTCCAACCCATATGGCCACGAGCCCAGGAGAGGCGCTGCTGGCGACGTTGTGCTGTTAGCAAAAGGCACTCGTGTCGATCGTCTGCTGCAATAGCCCACTGTCCTAACGCATACATTCGTCGTACTTCCCACGTTGATCTCTGCGGTTATTTCACGCACTGTTGCTTGTCTGCTAGCGCTGTCTACGTAGATGCCATCGCTCTCGGTTGTTAAGTGTCGGCCGTCGACCACTGTGTTGTCCGTAATGAGAGGTAACGCCTGACATTTGGTATTCTCGTCACTGTGATCTCGTAATATTGGATTCTAAAATGATTTCCGAAATAGAATGTCGCATGCGTCTAGTCTGTTAATTCCCACAATGCGGCTATGAATATGTCGGAAACCGTTTCACGTGAATCACATATGTGACAGCTCTGCCCGTGAACTGCCTTGTGTACCCGACACCGCTTGTATATGTGCATATCGCTATCCCATGGTTTTTGTCACCTCAGTGTATAAATGTATCGGAAATGCTCATTGAGTGCTGAAATTTCTCCAGCACACCGAAGGTAGCTGGCCAAATACATCCATACCAAACCCCAAGGCAAACATTTAAATACTGCTTACTACTGCGTGCTAGTGATGGCGAAGAACGACAGGACACTGCCTTTGTATTTGAAATGCAAAATGGAACTAAACGAACGCAGCACATCTAGTGCTTTCATTGGCAGCTTCGTCTAAAACTTTAGGCTTGTGATAAGAAACGTCTGTCCTTCCTTGTTTCGCAAAAATGCTTCGCTCGCCCTCGTGACTAACGGTCTGTGAATCAGCAACTGACTTACGCACAATGCGTTTGTGTTATATATCAAAGGCATTTGGTATGAAATGACCAAATTTCGACTAAGTCGAACAGAACATTCTCTATGACCTACGTCCAGTATTTATTGGTTACAGAGATGAAAATGATTACAGAGATATCATTTCGCACTTTGTTACTCTATTTCTAGGTGTTTATTTACCTGATGAACGATACAGTTTTGTACACTGTAAGCTGCTCTTCAGATGCATTCATTTGTTACACTGTTATTAAGACACATAATGCACCATCAGTGTCATCTGATGCAGAGGGTAAACAAATAACTGTTTCGTGTCGATACCGATAACACAGAATATTTTGCATACACTAAAGTAGAAACATAAGGTTACTTATGCCCTACATACTCTACACGTACACTTCCAATGACGTGTCCGTCACGTATAAAACTTTTAAAATGATGTGGGCCTTGAAAACATAGACCCCCATGAATATTTAAAATTTAATTATACGCCTATACATCACCATGTCTGCATGGCCATGATAGGCTCCACTGTCTGTCTTACCTCTTCAGTACACAGATCTTCGAGTGTACATGTTATAAACGCAAAATGACCACACTTCCTGTTCGTATCAGACGCTACTGTCACAGCAATAAAATATGGAAAGGCTAAGGGCTAAGGGTCTCATAGCATAAGATTCTTCTTACCTCTGAGACCACACCCAAATATTTCTATGGCACGCACTCATACACAATAAATTCCACCTTTTATGATAGCCTATAGAGGCAACGAACAGAAAAAAAGATAAGGACTGTTGCCAACTGTTATAAAAAACGCAATGAGCGAAATCAATTTAAATGTAATAAAACCTGTGTCTATTACACAGGGTGAGTCACTAACTATTGGCACCTAGAATAATTCCGAAAGTATGATAGTAGCTGATAAGTTTCTCGGACAAATGTTGCATGGGACAACGGCGGCCATAATTATGACGTCGGTTTTTTTTGTTGCATCGGAGATATGAAGGTCAACTTTGTTTCTTTTTAATGGGATGCTATAGTTTGGTACTTACTTTCTGACAGCGGCCATAGAGATGAATCCAATGATGTCCAACAGTAAGGTCTTTGAAGGTCGAAAAGGTGACATGAACGTCCATTTGTAGAAGGTATTCCAAATGACGAACATTGGTATTAATGCAGTGCTGAAAGCTTCTTATCATGGATTGATTGGTATTACTTATAACTTGGGCACTTATCGAAGAACATGCTCTGCAATTCTCTCTCGTATATTGTGCAAATATATAAATAATACGGAGTATCCATCTAAATTGTCATTGACATGTAAACACCATTCGACGGTTTCGCAATACAACACTAATAGGAAAGGTAAGCCTATTATCGTGGAATCAAACGAATGTGAATGATGCATTCCTTCGAAGAACAAGCCGATATGCTCCTCATTTACAGAAAATGCCAACAAAATTCAGTGAGAGCTAGAGATTTACACGCTGAAAGATATCCTCAATGTACTCACCCTACACGTCATACATTTCAATATTTGTGTGATAAATTGAGAACAACTGGATCTTTAACGCGTCGGAAACATATTCGGCAAAGGAAAGTTACTAACGAGGAAACGGAAATTGGTACTCTTGTTACTGTGGTTCGAGATTCTTGTGTCAGCTCGCGTCAAATCTCAAGGGAATCTGGCATGAGAAAGAGTAGTGTTGTTCGTGTTCTGCATCGCCATAAATACAATTCTTACCACATCAGTCTTCACCAAGAATTAACTGGTACGGATTGTATGCCTCACGTTGAATTCTGCCGATGGGCTCAACTTCAGATTCTGAAGGATGACACATTTATTAATTTGATTTTATTTACTGACGAGGCTACATTCACGAACCATGGAATTGTTAATTTGCATAACATGCATTATTGGGCAACTGAAAATCCATGTTGGCTGCGGCAAGTAGCACGCCAAAAACCATGGTCGGTGGATGTATGGATTCGGATTGTGGAGGACAGAATTATAGGTCCCTGTTTCATCGAAGGAAGTCTTAATGGTAGGAAGTTCACCACATTACTGCAAGAAACATTAGGTCTGTTATTGGGAGAAATACCTTTAGGGAGAAGGAACAGAATGTGGTATCAACACGATGGGTAGAAATGAGTTGCAGAGACAATTCTCAAATCGTTGGACTGGACGCGGAGGAGATATGTCGTGGCTGGCTCTTTCGCCATACTTGACACGCCTGGATTTTTCTTGTGGGAATTCGTGAAAGATATTGTTTATAAAGATGTTCCAATTACACCTGAAGAAATGCTAGAGAGAATTGTCAGAGCATGTGCTTCAATAAGTGCCGATATGACAAGGAATACCACTCAATCCATGATAAGAGCATTGCAGCACTGTATTGATACCAATGGTCATCACTTCGAACACCTTCTGTAAATGGACGTTCATGCCACCTTTGTAATATTCGTTGTCCTTATAGCCGCTATCAGAAAATGAGTATCAAACCGTGGTATCCCATTTAAAAAAAACCAAGTTGACCTTCATATCTCTGAAGCGATCCCACCTAGCAAAAAAATACTATGACCCCGGTGTCCCATGCAACTTTTGTCCCACAAACGTTTCAGTTCCTATCATACTTTCGGAGTAATTCTTGGTGGCAATAGTTAGTGACTCTCCCTGAATTACAAGGTTGTCAGTCCGAACCTGGAATTGAGGACAGAGAATTTTAGAAATATATTCTCTCTTTTAGACCAGTTACTAACGTGTTTTACGTAATGTAAGTCCGTTATGCTCATATTTTAACGAAAAGTTTTACATAACTTTAATTTTTGGTATTTTAGCGTAAGAATCTCTCTTTCTGTACGATTTAATGTAATTTTTTACAGAATTTGAATCTGTTATGCTGACATCATTCGCACTCACCTTTCCTGCTTTCTTGTTCGCCTCCCCCTCCCTCTTCCGCCTTTTTCCTTTTTCCTTTTTTCTCATGCCCCCTCCCCCCCCCCCCCCCACCCCCCAACCCCCTTTCACCAATCACCCGTTTAAAACATCGACGACAGTTGCGTACTACAGTATTCTGAAGTCCAGTTCCAATACGGAGAATATGGGTTGTTGATTCAAGTAGACAAATTCAACAGTTTGTAAAATAGTAGAAAGAGCATACTTAGTTTTACACTAATCCAGGATGAATGAAGCTAGTTATACTGTAAAAAATGTGCAACCACGGCTGGAAAATAAATGATATGTGTACATGTATTTTTGAACATCAATATAGTTATTGAATTCTCTCGCGATGAATGTGTCAGCTGTAGTGACATAACTGTCATATATCACTAAGCAATATTGTTTCACTTTATGCCATTATTTTGTCGTTATTTTATTGCGTCTATTAGAAGATGGTCAGTTTTCACAGAAATGAGATTCGTACTTTTCTGCGCAGACCTGACAGCTAGTTGAGGGCAGGACACGGTGTTGTCACTATCATCCCAGAGAATAATAGAGCATGACATTTTTTACTTTTCTGTATGAATATAAAAGGTCGACATGCCGCAGTGACATCCAGCCATTGAGGGAAAAATTGTTGCTTCCGTTCCCAAATTTTCGTCATCCAATTAAACCGAGTTTCCCCGCCACCACGCTAGGTGTGAAGAGGCCAACCAACCGAAGAGGTCAGTAACAGCCTCATGTTTATTAATGTGAATTTTGCACTCAAAGACAAGGGAGTTTCAGCTTCATTCCCCTGATATAAGGGACATTCTCGTACATCACACTGACAAGAGCATTCAGAAGTCACCCAGGCATTGCCCGCTTCTGATGGGAGCACTTTGATGACTTTGGGGAAATGTAAGTTCTGTAAGCTTCAGTAGCAAATCCTTATTTACTTGTTGCTATTGGTACTTGTCATCCGATTATGGTTTGTGATCTATCTCACTGTCTTTGAATTCATGAGTTGCATAGATAACAATAACTTGTTGCATTTTCTCCAGGTATCATTTCTGTGTACATTCTGTTCAGCTTTTTGGGGGTGTTGCTTTCTGTCAACTACCTGAAAACTGCATGCAACAACTAGAGCAAATAAAACTCGGCTATATTCAGACTTCAGTTGCATTACAATAACTTTTAAATCGTCGTATACCTTCTCCCTGGTTAGATGACCCATTAACAATAAATATATCCTGTTACACACCTAGGCTTGCCTTTCTCATTGTTATGGTTGTACAATCGCCAAACTCTACGCTCATTCTCTTACGTTCAGTGAAGATAATGAGCATTACAGTTGCTCAGTTTGTTTCATTATAATTCTGTTTATAGACTAGATCGAGCTGAGTCTATTTGCCGATGAATAATAAGTTTTCTGCATGTTGCTGCATGACTGATTAGCTAACGACATTGCAGTTCTGAGACATAATAAACAACGGCATTTTACAGCAACATCATAGCGTAACGTAGGTCTAGGGTTAACCGATCGTACGATCATACTTATGGTTTCTTCAGCTATCCTGCAAAAAACGTCACATCTTGGGGTACAAAAAGGTGTAGTAAACATTAATGTTCAGTTTTCTATCTTTCACGTAAATCTGCAGTTGCAGCACATTTTAACTTGGCGCATGCGAACTATATGTTATATATAATTTGTTTAATTTGTACGTACCGTACGTATTTCGGGTGATTCCATTGGGTAATTTTATATTGCTTGTGCAGTTTCTTGTGTTATGTGAGGAGATATTTTTGTACTCATGGCAGATATGTGACAGCGATAGTTAACTATGTAGTACATTCTGTTTTCATTTCTTTCAACAACTGGTATGGCGTGCGGATTCAAATACTGTGATATTTAAACGGTCAGAATACGACGCTGCGGTCGACGACGCCTATATTAGACAACAAGTGTCCGGCACAGTTGTTAGATCGGTTGGTGCTGCTACTATGGCAGATTATCAAGATTTAAGTGAGTTTGAACGTGGTGTTATAGTTGCCGCATGAGCGATAGGACACTGCATCTTCGAGGTAGAGATGAAATGGAGATTTTCGCGTACCCTTGATGAATGCAGCACACAAAGCTTTACGCCTCGCCTGGGCCCGCCAACACCACCATTGAACTGTCAATGACTGGAAACATGTTGCCTCATCGGACGAGTCTCGTTTCAAATTGTACCGAGCGGATGGACGGGTACGGGTGTGGAGACAACCTCATGCATCCAAGTTGATGGGGCGTGTGCAGTTGGAGTAATATGAGACTCCTGATACGTCTAGATTAGACACTGAAAGGTGATAAATGTGTAAGCATCCTGTCTGATCACCTGCATCCATTCATGTCCATTATCCATTCCTATGGACTTGGGCAATTGCAGCCGAATAATGCGACGCCTCACACGTCCAGAATTGCTGCAGAGTAGCTCCAGAAACACCGTTTTGAGTTTAAACAGCTATGATGGCCACCAAACTGTTTTGTCATGAGCATTATTGAGCATATCTGGAATGCCTTGCAACGTGCTGTTCAGAAGAGATCTCCACCCGCTCGTACACTTACGGATTTATGGACAGCCCTTCAGGATCCATGGTGTCAATTCCCTCCAGCACTACTTCAGACATTAGTCGAGTCCATCCCATGTCGTGTTGCGGCACTTCTGCGTGCTCATGGGGGCCCTAAACGATATTAGGCAGGTGTACTACTTTCTTTGGCTCTTCAGTGTATATGAATAGGGCCAGCTGAGAATGATCTAGAAAGGCAAGGAAAATATTCAGCCAGGAGGATTCAGTGGAATCTCAGGAAGTCGCGTGGGTATTCTCTGATGCGGACATGTCAGCAGCAGTTGCGTTGCCTGGAATTTAGAAAACCACATCGAAAACCGAACAGAATGAAACTAGCAAGGCAAGCGAAACAGAGGTCACCGTGGCATAGAGCGGATCATATTTTGGAATCATGGGGGATATTGCACCCACAGCAAACGAATGTCATATAGAGCAGATAAATAAAGAAAAGAAGTGCAGGAGAGGGATATGAAAGCTAAGAAGAGAGATAGGAAAGCCAAGACCAACAAGAAACAGGCAGAAGCAGATAGGGTATAAGCAGAAGCTGCCAGAAAAGAAGCACAAGTGAAACAGGAAAGTGTTTCAAAAATAGTAGAAAGTAATGTGACAAAGCTGGCCTAGGTTAGGCCAAATTTGAAGAAGCAAGTATTCCGCTTTCTCAAAGAATGAAAACTATAGAAGAAACTAGCTCCTCAATATCCCAAATAGTGAGGAGCTACAGAACCGGTTCAAGTCCCAAAAACACAGGAGTATGCTTCTCTCAACCGATATCTAGAACTAAAGGAGAAAGCTTGAGCAGAGAGTACGCTTGGTTAATAATGTGCGGAATATTCGTGAGAGTTCACAGCCTAGTGGCTCGCTGTCAGCTGCGGAAGATTTTTGTGAGGGATACATGAGCGGCACTGGTGTCAGCGTCCGTCAATCGACAGGACTCTGATAGAGCGCACTTCTTTTGCTGCAAAATTTCTCACTTCTTCCTGAGGAGGAGATATACATATAAAAACGCGGACTGGGCAGTTTAAGAGGAGCCTGCCTAACTAGTGGCTATTTCGGAGAACGCTGGAATTCATGAGTAGCCACTTGAGCGAAGTTGTAAATGCATAAGTTTTGCCAGTCACAAGACCACGTTCAGCGTGTACAGATTTCGAATCCGGAATTACAAAGTTTTATGGTCTGTTGTATAACAAAATAGGGTCTGCCTGAGCATCATAAAAGCTCGGCCACTGGCAGCATTATGCTGTCTTACTCGAAGTGTTTCAACGAGGTCCTAAAGGGGAATCAGCATTGCGACCACACGTACAGCAGTAGCGAGTTATTCAATTGTTCCTTAACACGACTGCTACAGAATCCTAGAGAGCTCTTCTGTGCGTAAAAAAGAGTGATTTGGAGCTGTTTGAAGTAATTCTAATGGATCTCGATGCTTATGCGCTGGAAGACAGGGGAGTGAGTTCTGCAATGGAAAAACAGGGATATGTAAAGTAACAGGAGAGCAAGCGTACGAGTGGCAATGTAAGTGACTATAACAATGATAAGCAGTCTCAGAATCATAGAAATAATTGGAGAAGTCAGAGACAAATATATTATGTGAAATGGGAGCAGGAAACGGAGCAGTGGAAATAGTTGAAATAATGCACCCAGCACCAGACAGTAGTCAATAAGCTCGGCTAAATAGTCAGTAGAGAACGACTGCATACAGCCGTCTTCTTTACAGTCAGAATATTATAAAAGACTCAAGATGAGAGACGACCTGTTGATCGAGGTGGACAACAGTGAAGTATCAGTGTCCTGCGCAGATATTAAAATTGGTAAAGCCCCTGTTTGTGTTCATCAGTACGTTTTTATGTAATTTTTATGACAATTGTGGTTTCAGCAGTTTTTGTATGTGTTTGTTTGTACCTTTGGGGTGTAAGCCAGTATAATGACGCATAAACCACTGGAGCTTTGAATGTAAATGTCTGTTTGCCTACGACTGTCTGCCTCATAACTGCATGGTGTGATAATCAAATATAGCATGAGTGTAATGCCTGTTTTGTAAATGTTTTAGATAGTGAAGTACAGCTACAATCGGCGAAAATCATCAGTGGATCCTGACGATACCCACTAGTTGTTCCCTTTCAGAAGCTACTAGGATGAGTAAGGTAGCAAAACGTGATGTAGTGTCCCCATAAGATTTATTTGTTTATCTATTTATTTTTACAGGGCTTCACCTCATTTTCATCTGACATTTTGTCCATTCTGTCCATGGCGTAAGTTCTTTGTGTGCTGATACATCTTCCTTTGGGTAAATAAATAGTTCCTGTCAATTATATTAGAGTCTAGAAGGGTGTAGCCTATGGTATTGTGACATGAGAAGTAACTTTTTGTGTGACATGAGGAGAATTTATGGATTTAACATCTTAAGTGGTCATATAACGAACAGCAGACGTTACTATCAGTCTCTGACCTCATGACCTCACATCATCTGCGAATTATGCCCTGGGATGCTTGCAGAGATTTTCTTCTTCTGCGTAAATTTCGTATTGTATGTTCACCAGCCTGTGTTGCTGGAGTATGTTGTCTACTTTGGATTATGCTACCCTCTTTGAATTTGTTATGAATCAGGCACATCTCACTTAAACCATCACCTGGGCAGACCTATGGTAGATAACAAGAAATTTGTTAAGCTTAAGATATTTGGGGATAATGAGATTCGTGTAAGGTAATGAGTAAACGAAGCTATCGGAGTCAGAATTTGCACCAAACTATTTCTGTGGAAACCGTGTTTTGATATGTCTGGATTTCAGAAGGTAGTAAATTAATAGTAGACTTCAAACTAAAGTAGTTACAGGCCAAATTTTTTTTCCAAAGTTGCACATTCAGATCCATTCAAATGTACATTCGTAGCAAAACTTGTTGTCGAGATTATCACACGTAGTGTATAGTGTCAAAGCTTGCTGACTGAATATTACAACTGTTTCAGGAGCAGGCAGGCTGTAGACAGACATGACAAGACAAGAGGCCGGGGCAACAAGCAGAGTGGTGGACTACTCCCCTCGTCCCATAGGACTACACAGGTCAGAAGCTGGCCTATATGTTAAGCCACAAAGTGACTCCCGCACCCACCTATTGTTAATAGCATGTCTACCAGTGCGTTACAGGCACTAATAGGCACTAGGCTTCAGGAACGTCTAAGCCACACATGTGATCGTCCCTTCAAGGGAGCGCAGCTAGGGGAAAAAATATTATTTAATTGTTTTCCATCTCAGATAAAAGTTAATCCATTTCGATGAAGAACATTTTCATCTACAAACATAATTAATTTAAAACTTAAGTACCACTAAAATTGTAAATAATTTTCACACTCACTTATTTTGTATCGTATTCATGTGGCAGATGCCAACTTTTGTTTATGCAAAATATTTTTACTTACTAGATCTTAACTACTAAATTTGATTTTAAAACCAGCCCACTACTTTTTGGGCTTTTTCTCAGATTAACGTGTTAAATAAATGGTAAATTGTAAAAAAATTAACAAATCTTTGCTAACATAAGAGACATTGTTTCTACACTCTGGACAGCCCAGTGTGGTAGAATATAAATATAAAGTCATGTGAAAGTTCGGTCAATTGTGTTGATCAGCACTGTCCTCCCATTGTATCCATGCTAAAAATACGCTAATTTTATTATTATTTGTGGGGAACAATGATTCTTGATATTATGTTTTAATATTGTTAACATTCTCTGTTCTCTATGTCCAAACTAGAGGTACCATATCCTCACATCATACTTATTATTATAAATCAAACAGATATTTTCTTTAGTCTGATCGGAGAGCGTTGGGATTCCTTTTCGGGTTCAGGTGTTTGGCTTGGGATGCCTATTCCAGATGACGAATGAGTCTTCAATTTTAGGATCTTTTTTTTCCTTTTTCAAAGAAGGATGAATAGGTGAAGTGAAATTGCAATCCTGTATCGCTAAGAGACGTTGTTTCATTTTCTGCCACTCTACTGTACATGTGGGCTGTGGTGGGAGGGTTTGAATTTTTCGTACTGGGAAGGTGAACTCCCCGTGTGGGCTCAGGGTGCTTCTCTTGCCAGAAGACACTCCTCCCCAAGGAGACCGGTAGTCTTCGCGGAAGTGCTGGTGCGGCCTGCTTCGTGCTTTTGTGGGTAGGGGACACTGTGCCACCACTCCCGTACCCTGAGAATAATGGAGTACGACATTTTTGCCTTTTCTGCACTAACATCGAACGTTAAGACGCCGCAGTGCAAGCCAACCAGCCTGAGAAAGGCGTCTGATTTCCTCCATATGTTTGGTCATTGAATTGCACTGAGTCACCCTGCCATCGTTCTTGGTACGACGAGGCCAAGCATTTCTGTAGACACTGCTCTGTTTGTAAATGTAGATTTTGTACGCCAAGAGTAGGCAGTTTCTGCTATGTTTTCATGAAATAAGCGATATTACCGACCATCACATTGGCAACAACATTGAGACGTCCCCTCCAACTAAAGTTTCTTGAAAACAGAGAGCTGAGATCTGTGAACAAAGTACAGTGCCATTCGTATTCGAGCTGCCGTGTTTTGGTCTCCTAGTCGCTGTATGGTGCTAACAGGTACATGTCTTGATTATGATTTATGAACTATCTCATTCATATTAAATTTTCCAGTTGCTTAAACAAAAATAAATTGTTGAATTCTCTCTAAGCGGTCTTTCTCATAACTCGGTACCTCCCGACAACCTTAGTGTCATTTTTGTGTAAATTCAATTCTGATTTTCTTCAGAACTTTTCTCTCTGTCAACTACTTATCAGATATGTCCAATAACTAGAGTAAATAAAAATCTGTTACACCCAGCCTCGATTTAAGCAACAGAGTCCTTTAAATTATCCTACACCCTTTTCCATGGGTAGGTGACCTACTAATAATAAATGTAACCTGTCACACACCTGATCTTCTTGTTCTCACTGTGACGGTATAGTCGTTGTGTACCCTGGACAAATCATTCTCCTACCTTTCAATGAAGGTAAGGACCATTTCACTCTCTCGTATTGTTTTACAATAAGTCTGTTTATCAACTAAGAAAAACCGTGTCGATTTCTCTTAGAAATATAATTTGGCTGCGTGTTATTTCACGAC
Organism: Schistocerca piceifrons; assembly: GCF_021461385.2. NCBI lineage: Eukaryota > Metazoa > Arthropoda > Insecta > Orthoptera > Acrididae > Schistocerca > Schistocerca piceifrons. The sequence continues at coordinate 427,893,539 of NC_060138.1, forward strand.
TATTTAGCTAAAGACCTTGCATTATTCAGACGTAATAAGCAACAACATTTTATAGCAACATAATAACATAATGCAGGTCTGGAATATCGGTCCTTACAAACAGCTTATGATTGGCGACTCCATGGAGTGTCCTGTGCACCACGACCAGATAATGGGTATACTTGGAAGGAGAGACAGCATTGGTCGTATTTTTTTTATTAACCGCAAAATCGATTTTCGGTCACTTAGTGACCATCTTCAGTGGTGTAATATACAATTTAAATTGGTAGGCACTGGTGTCAAAAAGCTTAGAGTGATCGCTCTAAGCTTGTTGACACCAGTGCCTACCAATTTAAATTGTTATTACAGCACTGAAGATGGTCACTAAGTGACCGAAAATCGATTTTGCGGTTAATAAAACCAAAAAATACGACCAATGCTGTCTCTCCTTCCAAACAGCTTATGCTTTCCATAGCGTTACTTACTTCTTAAGAAGTTAACATAAAAGCATCGTAAGTAGTCAAAAGCAACAATATCTAAGCAAAAACGCAATAACAGTCACCATTTGATTTTTGTTGCTTTGAATTAGAGCACAACTTCTGAAACTTGCTTATTGAATTCAAATGTCGCACGTAGAATAGATGACCACAGATCGTCACATAGGTCAATTATCGAGACTTCCTGAGTGTGGAAAATCATTCAGGCCAGAAGGATCTTTCTTGAACAATGAAATCCTTTGGTAACTTGATTTGTCAGATAGCACTCGCCCCAAACATGATATAAACGTTTTAGCTGCCTCTACTACCTCACCCACCCATTAAATCGAGAGCGAACACTATGTTGTAAACGTTAGATATTCTTACTAACTTGAATACAATGTATTAATTTTCCACAATAATGTTTATTAGTTCGTTATGAACCGGCTTTCGGCTTGTTAAACCATCTTCAGATAACTTAATGTTGAACGGGTAGTCCACACAACTTCAGCGAGAATTCACAGCTGTACAAAGAATGCTGAACAATGATATGCAACATTTTATGACTACCGTTACAAAACAAAAGAGTGTTGTAATACCTAAAGAGATACTGATCAAGTAAGTCTTAGATTGCAGTATATTCAACCATTAAAACTATGTGAGTATATGAAACAGAAATGTGCTACAAGTGAGTAACGGCACATGCTACCATGTTATATGGACAAACTGGTGAATGTGATGAATGGACTGAATAAAGAGAGGAGAAGAAAGACGTCGATCGAATGTGCGTGTGGAATACTTATAACAAGCTTATTAACTAATGGTGAGAGGAATAATAACTGGCTGCTACTTTAACAAGGGTGAGTAGTGGAGTTGTGGTCATTACGGACCATGTCAGGATTCTTCGATTGGTGTTTATTAATGACTAGAATTTCAAGTAATGTTAGTTTTCTCCCTTGAGTTCCTTTATGGAGGAGATCACATTTCACATGATATGACACACTGATTCAGAGCATGTTCAGCAGAGTGGAATCTTTCTTTCTCAGTCTCCAATTCCGTCCATGCTCAGCCAGTCTAGTGGTAATAGCCCTACCTGATTGACCTAAATATAATTTGCCTCAAAGATTGCAGGAATTTCCTTAAATTCCACTCTGTTCTAAAGGTGAAATCGTATGTTTATAACTGAACAGAAGTTGGGCAACAGTATTCCTAGTGTAAAAAGGTGGAGTATGTTTCCTGGACTTAAGTTTCCTGGCAAGAACCTCTGAAGTCCCACCCACATATAGCATCGGGGCCCATTTACTACCAGTTTGGGTGGATAAAAGAGATCTGTTGTCCTCCGTCTCTTCTCTTTGCTGTTTGTATTGTCAATCAGTGTAGGAATATAACCATTACCATATGCTATTTCTTTAATTATTTTCAACTCATTTTCAAAATCTGATCTGATTTGGGGTACAGATATTAAACGATGCACTATGGAGTGGAAGGCTACATGTTTACGTCTTACGGGATGCTGTAAACTGGCAGGTTGGTCTGTTGAGGTTACTTTCCTGTACATCTTAAACAAATGCTGTTGGTTACTGGTATCAGTGGTGAGATCTAAAAAGTTGATAGAGCCTCCTCCCAACTCCATGGTAAACTTGATTTTGCTGTGGTGTGAATTTAAATGTTGACAAAATTTATTTAATTGTCTTGTCCTATATTGTGTTTTAGAACTTAGAGGCTCTTTATCTAAAAATGTTTTCTCAAAATTGTCCATAAACATTTCAGCTAATAAGGGACTCAGTTGGGATCCCATTGCTTATCCATCTGACTGACTGTACAAACTGTTGGAATGGGAAATAATTCTGCTTTAAGCATGTTTCAGTTGCCATCCTGATATCTTCTGTGTCCACTGGATTAGACATTCTTCTACTTGCAACTATTTTATAACGCTTGGACAACGTTCAAATGATTCAACTATGCAAAATGCAATACTGAACTGCTAGACAACCACTAGAATTCCATTAAGGAAATGACAGTTGACAGATACAACCTAAGGCCATTGTGTTTTTGTACTTCTTTTAGCTGTTTCGAGTGCGAAGTCAAATTACAACCATAATCAATTTACGCTTACTAGTGCGAGAGCATGCCAGAGGAGTGCTTCTCTACGATGACTTGATCGAACGGCAGCCGGCGTGAGGCGATAACGTATTTATGGCCACTGTAGGAACGGGAATCTCTCGAGCATAAACTATTCTGATCTCGACGCTGCAGTGAGTTCTTTCGTGGAAACGTTTCTGGATGTTTTTGCTGTCAGTGAATGAGAATGTGATTAAAATTATCTTTAAGGCTTCATTAGACTGATAACTTAGCAAACAGCCGAACTGCAATTTAAAAAATAAAGGAGTCGAATCGAACTCGCAAATCGAACTCGTAACTTTGTGCTTACATTCCACGACGTTTACTTCTACACCACGGCATTGTAACACCGCGAGTGGAAGAGAACACTCCCTCAAGAAACTTATGCATCCTACAGTGCTGCCAGATTGTGCTGATGGTCGGACTTAGAATTCTGATGGGCAGTCAGTTTTATTGACAGCATATGTGAACGACTCATAGTCTCAGCAGTCGCCTGCTAGGTTACACGCCCGAAACTGTACCTTCGATAGCTCTAATGCGTATCTCTCGGTATTTCGCCCAACACACACAACTAACTCATCCAGAACATGAGAACATCTTTCACAGTGTGCCTGCATTCTGTCTTGTGCAGTGTTTACCTGGACACTAAGTTCAAATGGCTCTAAGCACTATGGGACTTACCATACGAGGTCATCAGTCCCCTAGACTACTTAAACCTAACTAACCTAAGGACATCACACACATCCATGTCCGAGGCATGATTCGAACCTGCGACCGTAGCAGCAGCGCGGTTCCAGACTGAAGCGTCTAGAACCGTTCGGTCACAACGGGTGGCGAACACTAAGTAATTACGTAAATTTATGTTAGACTCGTTGATATCCTTTTAACTTCATGATATGTTATGTTACAATTATTGAATGTTCCCTTGTAGACATGAAGCTACAACGCACAGGACAGTGGTTTTACAGTTTTCGCAAACATAATTTTTTTCTAGACTTCTTTTCGATTTTTAACAAACTTGTGTAACATAATCGAAAACAGTGTTAATGTATGACGTATGTCATACTTTTCTTTTTTTTTGAGTCATGAGACAAATGGTTTGATAAGGCCCACCGCAATTTCCTCTCCTGTATTAACTGTGGCGTCGATAGTTACGATGCCACATCGTAGGTGCACGCTCTCGTAGGTAGGCACTACGAGAGAAGACTAACTACGCCGACCACAGAGACTTATGGCCGACGCTGTGGAGCTCAGGGAGTGCCGACGGCCTGGAAATATCGCTTCTACTACTGAGTGGACTAGCTTGCTATTGAGACTTTGTATTTGTTACGTTCAGTTAAAGTTTGGACAGCAACGAGTATTTGTTAATTTTGAGATTATACAGAACAGTCATCCTAACTTCACAGGATTAGACATGGGCTACGGCTTCACACCTACGTGCTAATCCCAGCCAAAATTATGTATGCATTAGATATTTACTTGCGACTCTATTAAAAGTGTTAAAGTTACATGCAGTACCGAAGCGTTTCACTCTCCTGCTCCTACTCGCTTCTATCTTTATCGGCCTGTTTTACAGTAGCAGTTCACGGGAGCAAACCCACGTACCGCCTATCCGGGAAGGATACAAAATCAACCACTTCATCTTGGAGCAGAGCTTGCATCCGATGTCTCAGTTACATGCTGGATGTATTACAGTCTCTTCTTCTTCAGTTTTTACCCTCTTCTGCTCCCTATAGTACCATGGATGTCATTCCCTGATGTCTTAACAGATGCCCTACTATTCTGTTCCTTCTTCTAGTCAGTGCTTTCCATAAATTCCTTTCCTCGCCAATACTCCAGAGAATCCCCTCATTTCTTTCTTTATCAGCCCATTTAATTTTCAACATAGTGATGTAGCACCGCATCTTAAATGCATCGATTCTCTTCTGTGCAGATTTTCCCACAGTCCATGTGTCACTACCATACCATGCTGTGCTCCAAACGTACATCCTCAGAAACTTCTTCCTGAAATTAAGGCCTGTTTTTGATAATAGTAGACTTATCTTGGCCAATGCCCTTTTTGCCAGTGCTAGTATGCTTTTTGTCCTTCTTGCTCCGTCCTTCGTTAGTTATTTTCCTGTCTATATAGCAGAATTACTTAACTTCATCTACTATGTAATCACTAATCTGAATGTTAAGTTTCTCGCTGTTCTTATTTTTGTTGCTCATCATTACTTTGGTCTCTCTTCGATTTTCTCGCAATCCATATTCTGTACGCAATAGACGGCTCATTCAGTTCATAGTATCCTGTAATTCTTCTTAACTTTCACACGATATCAATGCCATCAGCGAATCTTATCGCTGACTTCCTTCCACCTTGAATTTTAATTCCACTCTTGAATCTTTCTTTTATTTCCGTCACTCCTTCTTCGATGAATAGATTGAACAGTAGGGGCCAAAGACTGCATCCCTTTTCTACACCCTTAGTCGAGCACTTCGTTGTTGGCCATCCACTTTCCCTCTTGAATTTTGTACACATGGTATATTATATGTCGTTCCTTATAGCGTATCCCTATTTTTATCAGAATTTCGAACATCAGGACCAATTTGACACGGTCGAATGCTTATTCCAGATAGACCAATCCTAAGAACGTGAGGTCAAACGGTCCCTTCCCGTTTCGCACATCGGGTGAGAAGGTTCCACCTGGTCCTGGCTCTATCGTTGCGCTGCAAGAGCTTCCTTATCTGTCCTCAGCGTCGTGTGAGTCGTCGAGAGCAACACATCGTTGTTTGCCTCTTCACGTCTCGTGTTTGTGATTCGTACTGACGCGGTGTTGTCTTGCGCCGTGAAGTCGACCATAGCTCCATGGAACATTCGTACAGGTACTGTCAGTTTTGGCTTTGACAAGTCTACGAGTCATGCAGCCGAGTTCGTTAGAAATTCATGATTGGCTTGTAGGTCTCTTCACGATTGGCTTGTAGGTCTCTTCAGAACAGTTTCCCATGGCTTACTTCGATTCTCAATCTTATGTTTTCTATGCCAAGTTTATCGACTCGCTTCAAGTTGACAGGCTCTTTTGCGGCACGGACAACAAGTCCATTTCACTCACCGAGGTGGCTCTAATAACACTGTTATTCTGACAAACGTGGAAGTAGAGTATACGACTATGAGGGTGTTTAACCTCCCACCTGAAGTCGACGACAGTTCCCTGAAGAGCGTCCTGCTTCCTTTTCGGGATATACAGCATATAAGGCGGGAACGTTGGTCCGCTCAACATCGATGCGTGGGCATGGTGGTCAAACGGAATATTCCTCTCATTTGCAGATATGTGGATACTGGGTAATTTACACAGGACAAGAAGTGGCCTGTTTTATAAGTAATGAGAGTTGATACTTCCGTTTAAACTGCCCGCGTCATTTAACGGTCTTAAAATACACTTATGTACAACGAAGACGGCTAACTTCTGGGGATCTAGTTCCCCAAGTGCCTAACCGCGCAAGGCGAGCCATTGCGTGATGGTCCTAGTGCTTATCCACCTTTAGCCTCGCTTGCGGACTTCGACACTGTAGCTTCCGCGCCGGCACCACCTTCACTCCAAAACAAGAGTAGTCGAACGGAAGATGGCGTAGAGTCAGACGATTTCTCTTCGCTTCTCCACAGTACTGAAAAGATTCCGGTGCAGAAGGCCTCTCCCCTCCCAGAGTTTAAATCAGATTATAATATATCAGTTGCTGTTCAAGATTTGAAAGCGTCTAGCACTCCTTCCGACCTGATTCCCGTGACCGATACCGCCTCTTCGGAATCATATGATGTTAGACCTGTTCTGGATCTCCGTACTATATCTACTGACTTGCCAGACATCCCTGAGTCTCTACCGTACTCCCACCTTTCTTCTGAACCCCCATGGGAAAATCCTGTCACAACCCGTTGCTGATACGAACCACATCGGACCAAATGTGCCAGCGGCACATATGGTGCAGTAAAAGACATCCTGTCAGTTTCCGTTTGTGTTGATTCCGCGGAGCCGCACCGCCCACCTATGGAACAATGGGGAGTATCCTCTGTATCTGAAACTGAATTTCCGCATGACTCCTCACATTGTCCTACGCGACAGACGCCTTCCCGAACAGCCTCAACCGACAACGTTTTCAAACTGATCACGCGGCATCGTGAAAAAAAGAGAAAACAAAAAGAGGTTGGAAGAGAGGGATCCACCTCTTTACATTCCACCTCTTTACATTCATATTCATCCGTTGATTCTGCCATAGACTGTTAACGGTCATTTGCAAGTAATAAACTGCATTGTTTTGGTAATCAATAAATGAAGGCCTTTACCTTTCTTTTCTTGAATTTCCGAACTTAGACTTGCGGTGCTGTGACAATTTATTTACGATTCAAGTGCAGACGTGATATTCTTGCAAGAAGTTTTATTTGACATTTTTCCTATTCCCGGCTTTTCTACTTTCTTCAACGTGCCTCTTGAACTGTCAATTGGTACTGCGTTGTTTTACGGAGAGGACATACTACTGATTTTAAATTTATTGATAACGGTCGGAGAATAGTCTGCACCTTTTGCGACCTTACATTAATTCTTTTTAATGCCCCTTCAGGATCTGGTGATTCCACAGATCGTGGGTGTTTTTATAAGAAGGATATAGTTTATTTATTTCGTAAAACTCGGCAGAAACTTCATTTAGGCGGAGATTTTAATTGTGTTTTGTGTCCTGTGGATCAGACCACTAATTTTGATTTCAGTCGGGAACTAGACGATTTGGCCCGTTCTTCGGAAATACGAAATGCGTGGGTCTGTCACTATTTCACTCTCATAAGGTATTCGCAATTTACAGCTACATCCAGCAGCCGATTCTATCGCTCTTATCTTTCTGACACTTTGCGTGGGCAGCTATTAGCGACAGACGTGATACCCGCTTGTTCCATTGATCACGGTGCCGTAGCCGTAGCTTCAAATCATGTTCCACAACCAGTACAACTGTATAGCCCTCCACAGAGGTAATCGTTCGAGGGGTTTGGGCGCGTAGCTTGCGTTCGTCGGACCGCTACCTTTCTCTTATGGAATCGTCGTCAGGGCATGCCAGACCTTTGCTCCGGAAATCGTTAATGCCTTACGACGCTGAGAGGGCGATAAATCACCATCAGACCCAGGAATTTTGCTATTCTGTCTTCAGTCAACTTTATGACTGTGCCAGACAAACTGCCTTACGGATTATGGACGTGCGCCATGTTAAGGCGAAACTTCTTCAGTTAAAGGGGCAACAAGTGGAAGGACTCGGGGTGCGATCAAGCTCCCGCTCCTTCCTACAGGCTGAACTGACCTTATGTCACCTCATCCGTTTTCGGACGCGTCCCTTACTCACTCTGATGGTCACATACTGACATCCCAACGTAACATCTCCACAGAGATCTATAAGTACTTTATCGATCTTTATGATGATCCTGCTACTGATACGATTCTCCCTGATGAGCTTATTAATCTTATCGATTGCGTGGTTACTCTTAAATTGAATGATGATTGTCTAAGTGACTTTACTTGCGATGATAAATATCGCCTTATTGTTGATTCACCATCGCAAAAATCGCCAGGACTCGACGGTATTCCTAAGGAATTTTATGTGTATTTTTGACCTCTTGTAGGTGATACCTAGTGCAAGATAACTTGATGGTACCATTACGTCATTGAAAAATGAGGTGATCCGGAGGAGGGGTTGATTCCTGACCCGTTCAAGGTTGGTAAAATCGTTCAAATTCCGAAGACAACTGGACGTCCAAACACTGATAAATTGCGATCGATCACATTACTTACTTTCGATTACAACACTGTTTTGCCGCGCGAGATTAGCCGAGCGGTCTAAGGCGCTGCAGTCATAGACTCTGCGGCTGGTCCCGGCGGAGGTTCGAGTCCTTCCTCGGGCATGGATGTGTGTGTTTGTCCATAGGATAATTTAGCTTAAGTACTGTGTAAGCTTAGGGACTGATGACCTTAGCTGTTAAGTCCCATAAGATTTCACACACATTTGAACAACAAAACTGTTGCCAGAGCGGTTAATAACTGTTTGTCGATATTGCAGAGAAAATTCTTGCTGTCCCCCCAATCTGTGTGCCACGGCGTACGATTCTGCAGCGACTTCTGTCTTTGGAGCCTTGCTTCTTATGGATTTTGAAAAAGCATTTGACTGGGTCAGTCGTGGTTTCTTAATGCTGGTGCTCAAGATGATCGGTCTCAATCATACTGTGTGTCAGGTTTTATACAGTCTTTTTTGCTGGTATTCACGCATCTGTCGTAATGAATGGACAACTTACTCCCCAGACCACCGCAGGGGGGTCCCTCTCCATGTCGCTTTTTGTCTTGTCCTTAGAGCCCCTGATTCGCCGTATTGCTGATCAGTTGCGTGGCTGGAAGATATTAGGAGAAACCTTGTCGGCACGAGCCTCCACTGATGATGTTATGGTACTGCTACGTCATGTCGATGATATTTCTTTGCTCAAGGACGTATTGGATTCTTTTTGTTCTCTTTCTGAGGCCTGCATTTAATGAACGGACATGTACTGTATGCAGAGGTTTCAACATGTTATCATTCAACAGGCAACAGTTGTTGCTCGCCACAAACCGTTGGGAATTACCATGGATCGCTGTCCGATGAAAATGGGTGCACTCATTTGGTGGGAGGTGATGAATCGAATTCATGGGACAATTCGTAAACACGGACGTCGTTCCCTTAGTCTTAGATTTCTAAATTTTCAGCAAAATGCACTATATTGCACAAATGTTCCCGCTTCCCGCGATGATGGCGAACAATTGCTCCAAATGTCCAGTCGTTTCCTTGGAGGTGTAGAGGACAAGGGGTTACTGTTAGGAAATATGGTGCGAAATTGTGATTTAGTGTGTTTCAGTGCGCGATTCGCCAGCCTCACGGCAGATGGCGGACGAAGGCTGGCCGGCGCGTTATGCAGGTGACACAGTTTTGCAACGAGCATCGGTATGTGTGTACGTGCGCGGCAGCCATCAACAGCCTGAACGCAGCATTAGCAGAATTACGCAGGCCCGGGCCGCGTGTGGAGCGGTTGCGTTAGCCAACTCATCGAGAACCTTCTAATAAACACGGCGCCGCGTAACCGGCGGATTCAGCAGCGGTCTGCACTATTTAAGGGCATCAGAGGTGGGGGTCGGCATTCGGTTCGACCGATTGGGTTTTCGGTCGCTGTTACGTCGTCGTCATCAGTGACGCTGTCCCCGAGGACCGGCCTGTGGAAGGCGTTGCCCGCTGCTGCACCGGCGACTCTCGGCGTCATCACGAGCCACCGCATCTGCAGGAGGCGCGCTGGGCCGGGTCCCATGCCACTAACCTCCCACCGCCTGCGCAGCCACTGACCGAGCACGGCGTCGCGTTCCCCAGACTGCGCGCATCAGCACGCCTCCACTACGACACGAGCGGTGGGGCTGAGCTACCAGAAAATGTATTGGGAGAACCAACAATAAAGAGGAAGATTGCTAAAAACAGCCACCTTCTTCTACCCAGCCACGTCCTACAACACCGACCACGTCACCCACTCCGGTCATCATATTACAGAGGGTTGGGACTTCCCAGTATCGAAGTGAAGGCTTCAATTCTGTTTATATGGCGTACTGTTTTAATGTGTACTGGAGCAACTCATTCTATAACATCTTGCATGTATTTGACAGGCCACTCTGACTCCGTCCGCCGATGCTGGCCGAATCCACTCTAAATTGCGGCACGTACGTGAATTTTATATCAGATCCTTGCTTTCTCATTGGAGAGCACAATCATCCCTCCCCTCAGTTGAAATGGCTGCGCCGTTGGTATCTTGGAAAACAGTGTGGTTTCACGTTAGTCTTCCTATCCTCCCAATGGTAGTCGCCTCATCGTGGTCACTCATGTCCGATGGAGGAAGGCAGGGTGATAGTGGGAAGAGCTCGAAATTTCCGCAACATCGCGGGCCAGGGTGTTAGACATAGCAACAGGCTCCACGATAACATCGTCTGCTACTGTCAGGCCTGAAATTGGCAAATGGATCTTGTTCCCAGAGAGCCGCTGGAAGTTGGCCCACCCGACAGAGGAAGGGGTGGAACTATTAAAAGAGCTAGTGAATGAAATCCAGCTGGGGTTTTTGCTATCCCGAAGAACGGGATGACACTTTGCACGCATCTGTTAGTGCAGGTTTCCATTGCAGGATGACGGTTAAAATCGCGGAGAGCACATCTCCTTGCGTGAATTGCGTCGCAGTATACCTCAGACCACCAAGGGACTGGAACACGACGTGGTAAAGAAAATGTGCGAAGAATGGAACATTCAGCTGCAGTAAAGTTAATGTTTGTGAGATACTCCATCTGGTCATCGCAAATGGGGAACTCATGTTCTTTGAAGGCCGCCAGGGAGGAGTGAAGCCTCCAGTCAGCCTTAGTAAGCTGCCGTGTGGGTGTGAGCGCAGGTGGGGCAGGAGTCAGCAAACGGATAAAACATGCGAAATGGTCGCTCGAGTAGGTGTCAGACAGAACGGACCACTCAAGCTGGACAGCGCAGAAGGAGAGATCCAAATGGGAACAGGTGTGCGAGGAGTCGAAAAGGAATGTGTGTGCTCCTGTGTTAAGGCAGAAGAGGTTGAGTTGATTAAGACTTCCTACATCCCCAAAGGGGATGATCCACTTTGAAGTCACCGAGTAGCAGTAACAGGGGCGGTAGCTGCCCAATAAGCTGAAGGAAGTCTCCACTGGCGACAGAGAATGATGGCGGGACATAAATGGTACAGAGGATACAAGTCAGGTGAGGAAAGGAAAGGCGAACTGAAACAGCTTGAAGATGGTTAGTCAGTTAGGTGCCCATTACGAGACGACTGGAAGCTGTTTTGAAAGCCAACTGTCTTCCTACATCGTGCTAAGCACGATAATTTGTTGTGTATTTGGGTGTTTTTGGTGTTTCCATATTTTTAACGACCCTCTGTACATTTGTGTGGGGGTCGTGTAATGTCTACAGTACACAGCTCATGACAATGTCAATAGACGTGCGTTGGAAACAGGTATATAAGTCTTATGACTGTTCGTACACACGTATTTTGTCGCCCCAGGGGGCTCGCCACTCTTTAGCGGGTTCGTGCTTGGCTACCAGGGGACCCCAGCCTTTGCAGCATCTTTTCCCTTCCGTGCAGCATGTCCATCCTCTTGCTATTGTTTTTCTCCTCCATTGGGGAACATGTCTGGGGTGTTATTGGGAACGTTCTGCATTGTCTGTCGCTGACATAAGAACAGTCTCACCACTGGTTTTCGTTCCCTTTTCTAGTCTTTGTTTCCCTTCTCCTCTCGTTCCTCTGCTCCGGCGTTTGAGGTCACTCTTTTTCTTATTCCTCCCTGTGCGCTCCTGAAGTCCGACCCAAGCGTCTCACGGTTAACAGTTGACTGGGTAATGCGTAATTCCGAGCCCCAGGTCGACAGGTAGGGTTCGAAAGTACCCCGTGGTACAGGCCAGGCCCAGGGAGGGGTGACTGCCTGAGCTGCTACCTTCTCAAATTGCTGATTGGTCCCTACGTCAGGTGTTCGGGAGATGTGATCTGATATGTGAACAATCATCTAAGGCCAGTGCGCCCCTTTGTAAAGGGGGTCCCCAGTTGGAAGGAGCCCGCCATCAGAGACGCTGGCAACCATGGGGGATTTTCTTGAAATGAGCCAATCATCTTCACAATCAACGTCTACGGAACGTAAACGGAATAAGGCTAACGATTGAAAGACGTTTCCAGCCGCACCACAGTTCCTCGTGGTCTCATGTACTTCACCATGATAAACTCGCTTATTATTCGGAAAGGTGTTGATGCAATTGCCGGCCCTGTGAAATCTAGCTCTCGTTTACAGAATGGGACTTTGCTTTTGGAGACTACTTCTGATTCTTAAGCACAACAACTGCTTGCCGCCTCGCTTCTCCATGGCTGTCCTTTTCGTGTCGAGGCCCATGGAACTCTGAATTCTTCCCATGCTCGACAGTCTGCCCGAGGCCGAAATCCGTCTTACCTCTCTGATCTGGGTGTCACTGCCGTGCAGCTGGTGATGAAAAAGGTAGATTACTCATTAGTGACCACTCGCACTCTTTATCTCACCTTTGATAGAGTGGTGCTTCTGTCCAAGATCAAAGCAGGCTATGAAATTATCACAGTCCGACTGTACAGCCCGCATCTCGTGGTCGTGCGGTAGCGTTCTCGCTTCCCACGTCCGGGTTCCCGGGTTCGATTCCCGGCGGGGTCAGGGATTTTCTCTGCCTCGTGATGGCTGGGTGTTGTGTGCTGTCCTTAGGTTAGTTAGGTTTAAGTAGTTCTAAGTTCTAGGGGACTTATGACCTCAGCAGTTGAGTCCCATAGTGCTCAGAGCCATTTGAACCATTTTTCCGACTGTACATTCTGAACCCGATATGCTGCTACCATCGTTTCAACCACACTAGAACGTCTTGTCGACACCCAGCCAAATGTGTAACCTACGGCAGCGATGCGCACGAGGGCGATTGTCCCTCCTTCTCCCTGCTGTATTATCTGCAATGGCGGCCAAATCACCTCCTCTTGGGATCGTCCCGTGTATCGGGCTGTCCAAGAGACCCGGGTAAAGGAAAAGGTGCCTTACCCAGTCTCTTGCAAGTTATTGGCTAGTCGCAAAACTTGCATTCTTCCGTCTGGCACCTACCTATAGTTCTGTTCTTGTTAGCCCTCGCTCCATGGCCCGCAGACATGATACCTCAAATTCAGTTCTGAGGTTGTGAAATCGGCCAGTGTCTAGGTAGCATCGCCATCCCGCCGTCCAGCTGTCCAACAATCCATTCAACTCTCGCCTCAAGGGGCGAAATCACCAGCTTCACAGTGGTAGGCCGGAAAGGACAGAAGGAGTACTCCCGCGAAGACTTCCTACGTCCCTCCAGCCAACCAACACCCAAGTCTTCCTCTGCTAATTAAGAAGGCTCGAAGAAGTCCACCAAAGGCAAATGGCCTCCACCTTCGCAGACTCTAAGATCATTTTCGACGGTGTTGCCAAGTGATACCTTGGCCTGGCCGACCTCCGTTTAGTCAGTGCGCACCAGAAACCGTTTTTCTGCGTTTGCCTCCTCAGGCCGACAGCACCATCAAGCCGATGCTTCAGTGGACCTCATGGAGCAGGATCCTCCTGCTTCTGTGCCCCGTGATTCTTCGCAGGCTGTCACACAGCAACTGCCGAAGTGACACCCTTTTGCCTATTCCTCATCATAACTCCTCCAATGGAACGTTCGCGGCCTTCAGTCCCACAAAGAGTATCTGTGGCTGCTTTTGGCATCGCAGCATTCCCTAGTACTCTGCCTTCAGGAAACAAAATGGCGCTCTCACGATCACTTTGAGCTTTCACATTTCTTTCCAGTTCGTTTTGACCTTCCACTGAGGTCGACATTCCACCTCATGGGGACGTCCCACAGCTCATTTGGGACGACACAGACTGGAAACAAGACTCATCAGACCAAATCACTTTCTTCCGCTGCACCATAGTCCAGGTTTTATGGCTTCAGCACCACGTCTTCCTACTATGGGCGTTTGCATCACTGATGTGTGGTTTTGCAGTTCCAGATTGACCTGCAGTTCCCACCTTACGAATTTCTCTTCGAGTTGTGTTGGTGCTGAGATGGTTCCCGAGTGCGACATTCAGTCCTGTAGTGCATTTCAAACCATCATTAATTAGCATGAGAAATGTGGCTTTACATGTCAGTCAGAAGTGGCTCAGTGAAATTAAGCCTGAATAATTAATTTCGAAACATTGGAGACATCTGACGTGGATGATGTGTTAGTTTTCAGTGGAGCACAGAGTCTTGATCTCATCAGCACAGTGTAGTCGTCTCTGGCAGAGCAGCGACAGCTAGCACGGCTGCTCTGCGTGTCCCTGCCCCTCGCCCACAGGCATGCGGCTTGAGGGCTAAACCGCGCCGCACAGCTCATGAAATATGCGCGACGGCTGTCAGTCATGTCCAGTACCTTATCTCGCTGGGATATCGCAAGCGCGTGCTCAGCTGATGAACCAGCCCACGCTGTACAACGTTGCCAGAGCATCCCAAGTCGTGTTTCTGTGGAAATTTCGACCAATTTTGAGCGACTACTGAAGACATCTTTGCCGCTGCTCCAGAATGCGTAAGTTTGGTTTGAATTTTCTTCTAAATAAAAAAAGATCTCAACCAACAGAAGGAAATGATATATGGACTAGTGAGTAAGTGCCATACTCACCAGCAGAAGCAATATAAGCTGCATAAACTATGTAAGAACCACTATGCTACAGTGCAGTGGCCTACAAAATTTCGATTCTTCTGTCTGCCTCTGCCCTCCGTGGCACGGCGTCTCGTGTGAACTGGTTGGAATTTCTACGTTTAATTGCTAATTACGAGCTTCATGATAACGCTCCTGTAATGGTCGAGTACAGTATTGGTGGTGTGCTGGTGGCAGCGTCACATCGATTAAATATAAGTGCGTCACATTGCAAAGCGATATGAAATCACAAGAGCAAGAAAGATCGGTTTAATGAAGCCGAATGGTTAAAAGAGGGAATTGTACTGTAGCTCATCGACTAAGTACACCGCGTATTAAATACGGCTGTGACGCATTCTTTGGTACTATCGAGTGTTTGGGATCCCTTCAAGGTCGTGTTAAGGAAAATATCGAAGCAGTCCTGAGATGTGCTGCTAGATTTGTTACTGGTAGCTCGATAGAAACGCAGGTGTGCAAGTGTTACGTAAATGCTTTGTAAACTCACGTGGCAATCCCTGGAGGAAAGACAATGTTCTTGTAAAACACGAGAAGTCAGGGCTCATACGTTGGCATACAGATAGAAAATGACGTAATCACTGCAGACGTACGCTCTGGCGTGCAAAATATGATAGCTTGCACAATTCGTACGTAGATTTAGATTTAAGTAAAATTAAAAATGTTCACTCTACATCGATCATCTGAAATCGTGAGTATTGTTTATACAAATCAAAACAAGAAGCGTCAGTTAGTAAATAAAAGGCGGCTATTGTAACGCCTGAAATGCATATCCTCCTATTTCCACCTATTGCACTGCAAATTTTTTTCCTTATTTTGTTACCTGAAGATATGACTTTTCTGTGTCTTTATATATTGTAATTGTTTTACTGTTTGTATATATATATATATATTTATGCATTTATGTTGATTTGTTTTGTGAATATTATTTGTATTTATACGCCGGGTCTGGCCTAGGGAAAACTATGCTATCGAACGAATACATCGATAGGTCGTGTGGAGAACCAAAGTGTTTAGGATCTTTGGTAGTGTTAACTCTGCCGCGTGGAGCGCGGGCTGAGCAGAGGGGGTCTGGCTGGAGTAGTGCAGTGGAGCAGGTGTGTTGTGTGACGCTCCCGCGAGTTGCCGCGCGTTCGGGGTTGGACAGCATGTAATTGCGCTCGACTGGCTATAACAGTTTCTCGCACGGTGTCGCGGACGGGAAGCATTAGCTGGCACACATCAAGAGCCCGTTTCGCCTGGTGACCGCGTCGAGAAGAAGACGCGCCAGCATCCAGCTTCTGCAACAGCGACGGCCACAATGAGTGACTGTCGCCACCTCCTCGATCGACGACTTCAAACCTTCAATCAATCAACAAGGAAGACTAAAAGCACGTAAAGTTTCAGAACTGTATGGCAGACCTCAGCTTTTAAAATTGATGCATCACAAAATTACAGCAACTTAGCATGAACCTTTGTTGCTCATTGTCCCAATTGCATTACCAAGCAGGGTCCCTTCCTTTTCCGAAATGAACCCGAGTGTCGTTGAAATTCAAACGCCAGCATTAAAATAATATAATTCGATTTCACTGCTTTAATTTCAAAGTTCAGTTAAAGTATTCATAGCTGGCTACAATATTAAGATTACACAAGCACAAATTAAGAGTGCGAGTTTTGTTAGCATATTTTAGCTTACCTGTGACTGCAGCTCAGCTTGGTACGTACTAAATTTTACTATTGTTAATTGTTCAGAATCATTTAATTCAAGTTCGAAGTTAAATCTGTTATTTCTAAATTGCGTAGATTCAAGTAGCTTTTGAAATGATTGTTGAGGTAGCCCAAGACTAACCGTATTTTACTGAATTTCGATATGCTTCAGAAACAAAGTTCACTATTAATCTCGGTCACTAAATTAACTTTCAATTTTTCCTGTTTTATTAATTCTTTTGCTAAATTAAGTCAGAGTGTAGCGAAATTTATTACTTCTGACAAACTTTCAGTTTTCGCACTACACGTGTCAACCTTCAGTTGCCACGATTCTAGTGCTAATTATATGTGTAATAGCCTTTCTTTTTCAGTTATTATAGTAACTGTCCTTAGGACTGGCGACCGTAATTTCCCCCAAATCTCAAATATCTAATTACCGCTAGTTAATTGTTAACGTAATGGCCGCACATTTACTTTCTTTATTAACTTTACCCCTTTTCAAAATTAATTTCCACCAATTACATTGGCATTTTTCCTTTCATTTAGATGTAACCCTTTCCTCCCTCTTTACCGACAGATTAACTTCGGTGACGATTTGCTTTTCCCAAATTTCCATTAGGTCCACACGGTTTAATTTTTCACTGTCATTAAGGTACGTGACGACCGTGACAGGACAATCTTCGAATTTGAGGATGTTCTGGACACGAATTTTGCATTGTGCAAATCTTGTAACAAAGTACTGGTTACGAAATGGTCGATACGCCAGCGAGAATATTAGTGTGAGGAATCCTAATTAGATTCGAGATTTGGCATTTATATTGAAAATTATTAAAATGAGTGAAGGCAACAATTACCAAAATTTGGTAGACTTGGATACGGAACAATCGGTCGAACAGTGGGAAACGCGCATCGTGGTATCCATTGTTCAGGGGCAGGCGGCTAGCATGAAAGACGCGACCGCCGAAACGCAACAAAGAGCAGAAATGGAATTCCAAACTTTAGAAAATGTTTCGGAATCGGAAGTGAAAATCAAATCTGAACCCCATGATGACGAATACTGGGGTACAATTAAAGAGGAAGCTGCTACGGAAGTAAAACCGGTAGTTTCCGGGAATTTAACTGATTTATTGAATGTTTTGATTAATGAAATCAAGAGTCAATCGGCAGAAATTAAAGCTCAGGCTGCCAAGCAAGAAGCTCAGGCTGAAAAAATTGATCGGAAGCTAGACAATCAGAACAAAGCTATTAATGTTGTTAACAACAATGTTAGAGTTGTTAACACAAAAATTGATAAAATGAGAGAAGATATTGTTGTAATTAATACCGAAATCGGTAATCTTAAACAGGAAATGCTAAGCGTTCAGGCGGAAATTGCGAGCATAGATACTCATTTTAATTACGAAATTAGCAGAATAGAGAAAAGTGTAGGAGAAGCAGTTGCTCTGATCATCGAGAATAAGGTGACGGAACAAATTCAATTAGTGAAAAAAGAGGATCAACAGAAGGTGGAAACTCTAAAGGCTTTAGTGTCCGAGGTTGATGCTAAAGTGACGAAGCAGGCTAATACCTGCGAAGAGAAAAAAAGGGAAGTAGAATCGCTTGCGATAACCACTTGCCAAGTAATTACGAGAGTTTCGGAATTAGAAAAGAAACTTGACGAAAGACAGAGCTATGTGCCAATCTGTGCACGTAGTTCGGAATTGTTGACGAAAGAGGAGCGGTTCGACCCCTTGAAGAAAGGCGGTATACACCCGACGGATTTCATTAAAAATTGTGAAAGAGTTTTACCCAGATCATGGACTAATGAGAGAGAAATTAATGCGGTTATTGATGTGTTGGCTGGTGATTCCAAGCGTTGGGGCTTAAACCTCAGCATTACGAACCTGACTTTTGACGAGTTTAAAAATTTGTTTCTGGCTGAATACTGGTCAGAGCAAAAACAGAAAAGTGTCTTGCGCGAATTTGTCGTATCGAGGCCTTTCGATGCGAATTCGCGCGGCTCGAGGAAGGAGTTTTGTGAGGGCTGGATCCGCAAGTTGGAATATTTGCGTGATCGCCGCACGGAATCCGAAATAGTCTGGGAACTCTACAAGAAGCTTCCAGATGATACAAAACGCTATGTAGGATGCAATTACAGGACAACCAATGATTTCCTGGAAAGAGTTGAGGACGAGGACAATTGGCGCAATAATCGCGACAGTGGTAGAGGCCGTGGTAACAGCAACGAGTACCACAGCAACCACAACAATGATAACTATGGGAATAATGCATACCACAATCTTGCCAGCAATAACAATGGTGGTTCTGGTCGTAATGACAATCGGTACAATGCAAATAATACCAGGAATGACGGAAACCAGTATCATACTAGCGTGATACGGGCTTCGCAGAATAGTAATAACGCCAGAGGGTGTGATCAGCCGCCTCAGCAGCATCCGGGGAGCGTATCTGCTGGGACGAGACAGGGAAACCATTAGCCGCGCCGGTGAGGGGCCGACCGGGCGTGGAGAAATTTTGGAGGCCCAATAACGGGAGAAAACCCAGGTGTCGTCGTTACGAAAATTCCGTTGGAATGTTCAACGGTGGGAGAGTGTGCCAGTGTTAAGAGAAAGGAGTGCGCCCACAAGTAGTAGATCAGCTGTAGACACGGCAGTAGAAAATACATTCACTGTCAGTGACAACAATTTAAGTAGTGTTCCGGAAAACGATTATAAAGTGGCAGCTGTAACACCCACAGCGGAAATGGAGATTGAGTTTAAGAATGATTCGCAATTGTTGAGAGAAGATCAGATGTCGGATAACACGTCCGTCATCGAGCGAGGGGATGCAGAGAGGGATGAGGTCTGGTTAAGGCAGTTCGGTCGCTTATACGACGAACTAAGAGATTATAGGGGCCTGTACGGGAGAAGTGTTTATGGGGAGCGCGGGCAGGATTTGCCGCGTCTCGTCCCGCAGGAAGGTGGTGTTTGTGAAGTGATAGAAAGTTCTGGCCCTAACCGGCAGACTTTACCAGAAATAGTTGATGTTAATGGGGAGCACGAGCAAGATTCGTCGTGTTTCGTCCCGCAAGAGTTGGATGTTGAAGTAGTAACGGAAAGTTCTGGCCCTGACCGGCAGACTTTACAGAAACTTATAGTGGGAGAAGTGGCCGACCCATCCGATGCAAAACTCCAGTTTAAACATTGCGAAAGTATTAAGGTGAAAGATTACGAGAATTTTAGTGACAGCCGGACACGATTGGTAGAAAAGCACGTAGATTACAGCGTGTATGAGGTTAGAGCTGACGTTATACGGTCGGACGATAGCAGTGTGGGTTGCGCAGATCCAGAGGAAGTAATTGCAGATACTACTGGGCACATTCCTCCAGGTAGATTGGCAGATGAGATCAATCTGGCCAAAGATGAATCAACGCAGGTGACAATTAGTGAATTGATAGCAAAGCAACACTCAATAGTTGACGAGTTACAGGAAAAGGTTTCGGTATTGGAGGCGAAGCTACAGACTAACCCTCAGGACAAACGTGTTGAAATTAAAACTGTATGTGAACAGAGGCTGAAAAAGCCGCCAGATAAGCAGGATGTAGGATCAAAGCCGGATGGTTTTTTTCTGGAATGACCTGGATATAGACGAGGATTTACTGTGGGAAAATAAAGAAACAGTCGAGGACAAGTGTAGACAGGTAGTAGTGTCTGTTAATATGCACGGCCTACAACTAAACGTGTTGATTGACACCGGTGCAGAATTGAGTGCTGTATCTGGGAAAATATTTGAGTTACTGAAAGACAGACCTGGTATCGTAGTTATGCCAGTAACAGGAGTGAAAATTATCGTTGCTACTGGGAAGGCCAGTAAACCGGTCACAAAACAGATTTTTGTCAACTTCGAGATATGTGGGGCACGATTTGAACAAGAGTTTGTCGTCGTGCCAGACTTAACTCCGGAAGTAATTATCGGGTTAGATTGGCTATTAAAGTGCTGTGCAGTGATTAATTGCGAAAGCAAATCTTTGACATGTACGTCACAAGATAAAACAATAGTAGTTAGTTTTGACGAGGCAGAAGATGGTGTTCATGGGCAATACCAGCCTATACACATTGTTAACTGCCCGGATGCCATTGATGTAGGTATGAATTTGAACTACTGTAACGTGAGGAATCCAAGGACTGACATCGTTTGCGAGAAGTAATGAAGCTAAAAGCCGATGCTCGCATACGTCGTCATGACGCTAAAGCGCGTTTTGCTAATTTTGCAATCGGAGACTTAGTACTTGTAAAAGCTCATGAGAAATCGAGCGAGATAGACAATGAAATCTCTAAATTTAAGTTTGTTTATAATGAACCATATAAAGTCATTGGTATACCTCACACAAATGCTTACTGCTTAGAGTATCCAAGCTCTGGAAAACGATTAGGTATACGGAATATTGTAGACTTAAAATTGTACCAACCTAGGATCGATTAATACCACACAATGGGTAATTTGTACAGTATGTAAATATAGAGTGTAAGATTAAACGATTTGCTAGATTTCCATGCTTTTGCCTGACCAAGAGGACATTAAAGAAGTTGTAATTAATAAGTAATTAATTTTTACTAAATGATTTAAGAGAAACTGATTATTAATCTACTGAAAAATCCAAGCTGCTGGTTTAAGTTTTCAGCTGAGTCACAGTATATTAAGCAATGGAAATATGATTTTGTAACAAGCTGTAAGATTTCATGAATATGTGTTTTACTAGTCATTGCCGATGTACTTAGACGATGTTTGAAGTTTCAGGCTTGTACATGTGTGATGATGGACAGTGTTGAGTTATCCACTGTGATAGTGTTAATGGACTCCTTGAGATTAGTTGGGAGTGAGTTTTTCCGAAAGAATTCAGTGAAACGGACGTTCTGAAAATGCCGTTACACAGACGAGTGAGATCAAGCGTGCCGCACAGGCGGGCGCAACAATACTGGCGAGGCGGAGCCGCTGTCGGCTTATGTGCCGCTGTCGGCATTCTTTGCACTTGCGAGTACGGGAGGCGGAATTGTTTTTCTTCCCGGACAGCTGAAAGAATTCTGCTTTCAATATTTATGTTTTTTTTCGGTCTGCTGTATATTATTTTCTTGTTTAGCGTTAATTGGACTCTCATTATGAGAATATTAATTATGAAAAGGTTACATAAAAATGTGTATAATATGGAATTAATAATTAATTTGCGTATTTTGATCTACCCGTTCTTATGACCATGTACTCTGATTAATTTTGTAAATAGTGTTCCATTTCTTGATAGTGTTACGAATTATGACGATTTTGGAATAGCTAAACTATTTTCTATGTTTTCTATGAATTTTAATATGTTGTCAACCTGTTTTATTTTGTGCAAGATGACAGAGTGGAATAAGATTAGGAGTGTCTCCACTCAATTATTATGGTCTAAAAATTGATTTATGCTTAATTAGACGAATACTAAATTTTGTTGGTGTTTTGAGCACATGCATTTCCGCTGTTTCTTTTTTGGGACATTTTCTGAGTCTGTTTAGGTTACACAAACATCCTCAGACAATGTGGGGCATGTGTAATGCCTGAAATGCATATCCTCCTATTTCCATCTATTGCACTGCAAATTTTTTTCCTTATTTTGTTACCTGAAGATATGACATTTCTTTGTCTTTATATATTGTAATTGTTTTACTGTTTGTATATATATATATATATATATATTTATATATTTATGTATTTATGTTGATTTGTTTTGTGAATATTATTTGTATCTATACGCTGGGTCTGGCCTAGGGAAAACTATGCTATCGAACGGATACATCGATAGGTCGTGTGGAGAACCAAAGTGTTTAGAATCTTTGGTAGTGTTAACTCTGCCGCGTGGAGCGTGGGCTGAGCAGAAGGAGTCTGGCTGGGGTGGTGCAGTGGAGCAGGTGTGTTGTGTGAAGCTCCCGCGAGTTGCCGCGCTTTCGGGGTTTGGCAGCATGTAATTGCGCTCGACTTGCGATGATAGTTTCTGACAGGGTGTCGCGGACGGGAAGCATTAGCTGGCGCACATCAGGAGCCCGTTTCGTCTGGTGACCGTGTCGAGAAGAAGGCGCGCCAACATCCAGCTTCTGCAACAGCGACGGCCGACAACGAGTGACTGTCGCCATCTCCTCGATCGACGGCTTCAAACCTTCAATCAGCCAACAAGGAAGACTGGAAGCACGTAAAGATTTAGAAATGTATGGCAGACCTCAGCTTTTCAAACTTTTATAATTGTTGCATCACAAAATTACAGCAACTTAGCATGAACCTTTGTTGCTCATTGTCCCAATTGCATTGCCAAGCAGGGTCCCTTCCTTTTCCGAAATGAACCCGAGTGTCGTTGAAATTCAAACGCCAGCATCATTCGATTTCACTGCTTTAATTTCAAAGTTCAGTTAAGGTATTCATACCTGGCTACAATATTTAGATTGCACAAGCACAAATTAAGAGTGCGAGTTTTGTTACCGTATTTTAGTTACCTGTGACTGCTGCTCCGCTTGGTACGTACTAAATTTTACTATTGTTAATTGTTCAGAATCATTTAATTCAAGTTCGAAGTTAAATCTGTTATTTCTAAATTGCGTAGATTCAAGTAGCTTTTGAAATGATTGTTGAGGTAGCCCAAGACTAACCGTATTTTACTGAATTTCGATATGCTTCAGAAACAAAGTTCACTATTAATCTCGGTCACTAAATTAACTTTCAATTTTTCCTGTTTTATTAATTCTTTTGCTAAATTAAGTCAGAGTGTAGCGAAATTTATTACTTCTGACAAACTTTCAGTTTTCGCACTACACGTGCCAATCTTCAGTTGCCACGCTTCTAGTGCTAATTATATGTGTAATAACCTTTCTTTTCCAATTACTATAGTAATTGTCCTTAGGACTGGCGACCGTAATTGCCCCCAAATCTCAAATATGTAATTACCGCTAGTTAATTGTTAACGTAATGGCCGCACATTTATTTTCTTTATTAACTTTACCCCTTTTCAAAATTAATTTCCACCAATTTCATTTGCATTTTTCATTTCATTTAGATGTAACCCTTTCCTCCCTCTTTACCGACAAATTGACTTCGGTGACGATTGCTTTTCCCAAATTTCCATTAGGTACACGCGGTTTAATTTTTCACTCTCATTAAGATCGATAAGTGAGTGGGAGGTTACACTATAGTGCTCAGAATTCATTCGTCAGAAACATTGTACTGGTCACGATATAAATTTATTATACAGAATTAAGATGGATGAAAACGATGCCGTGGACGTGTCACACGATGAAAAGGTCGTTGCACTCCCCCTTACCCATATTTCACCCCTTCCCTTGACGTCTTCTCGTTGGACATCAGAACGCCCAGCGCTTAGGTCACGTAGTTTTCTCGCGGTGCCCGAGGAAAAGAATTCAGACACGCCGCCGCTAAGAACAGACACAGAAAGGCGTCACAATGTGACACAAAGGCCCTAGCGGCGTTCATTTTCACACATTTCGCAATCTAAAAAGATGTTTTTCTGTGTGTTGTACATCAGGATGACGTTCTTGACAAATTTTATCACTGCTGACAGCCCCCGGACGATTTAATCCTTTTTACAGGACATCGCGTTGCTGCAATCCCATTGTGATCTCATCCCTTTGGAATGTAGCATGAGCGCAGTTTTTGCTGTGGTATACACGTTGGAGAAATTAGGGACCGGTCTAAACCATTCGAAGATAGCGGAAAATGGTGACCATGCTTTTATATCCCTCCTTTTCTGCGCCTCTTGTCGCGTGTGCAACATGGAAAGGGGGGCGGGGGGTGACGGGGCGGTGGCGATGTCATTGATACACACTTAAAAGAGGTGGAAACACAATTGGTGCGACTCAAGAACTTGGTGGGCAATTGCAAAATGTGCTTGTACAAAAATGATAGTCATTCACCGACCCCAGAACGCAAGTGAGACAGACGACCTGCTCTACGCTTGCGCCTGCTGGCGGCATACGAAGACAGACGCCTGTCGAAAGGGTTGCCTATGCGGGCGGCGGCTAGAGCCCGTCAGATGGGTGTATGTGTACAAAAACATTATTAAGGCACCCAAAGAAACATTATCAAGGCGCCACAAAAGTTGCGGATATGGCTCCTAAGATGTTGCTGAACTGGGAACCTTACAGGGATACTTTGCTATTTTATTCAAGTGCATTTCGATTTCGCACCCTCCTCGTCACCCCCTTACCCGTCATATGGTACAGGAGGGTGGAGAGAAGGAGTGATGAGAAACCATGCACACCCTTCTTTGTACCGAATCACATTCAGTTTTCGCCCAGTCGTTTTCAACGGTTCTTAGTTGTTCCACACTGTATACCAAAGCGAAACTTGCGGCCAAGCTACGCTTCAAAAGAATGAGTTCACGGGTCAGAGGAACTGCAGTTACGCGATGGCCTTAGAAAACGGCAGAATCATCGGGTAGGTGTCAGCAGTGCCAAAATTTGTCAAAGACGTCGTCCCGTTGAACATCGCACTGCAAAGTGTCGTCTTCGAGCGTGATTTGTGTAAAAATGAACGCCGCTGTGGAAGGGGTGGTTCCAGTGACGCCTATTCTGTCACCTCCTGAAGTCTTCTCGTGTCGATTCCGAGCGGCGGTGTGTCTGGAATGTTTTCACCCGCCACCCATAAGAAAACCGCAGTTCTGACTTCCATCATGGAAGCTTCAAGGCGGGTGTGGTGATCTCCCACCGTGTACCGTTGTGCAGAACTGTGGCGAAAATTATTGGCAATGGGACGTCATTAACACATTTTACACCTCACACGAACTCCTGAGATCTCTTCTTCCTTTGGTATGAGTCAACAGTTTGCTGTTTGAAGCGTCGCCAAGCCAAAGAGTGACGTTACTGGGCGCCACGCTTTTGCGTAATTTATACAGGAAGGTAGTAGGCACCTTTGCGACAAATTACCAACTTCTGGGTCGGAATGGGTGTTCCAAAAAAATGGCAATTTAATTGTGTTGCGTGTTGTATATAAAAAAATTCGCTTTTGTGTTTCTTGGAGTGATTAAATCCACAGCCTTCAAGCTCTACCAACATTGTAGTGGATAAATTACTGTCTCATTCTTTTATTGGCAATACCATTTCGCACTGAGGACTGACAATTCCTTCCAACCCATTTCACACATTATTAAATTTGGGACTTCCTGAGGTATTAAGACCGTGTACGGGGCTGCGAGAGCAACTCGGAGGTAAGAAATTTGCCCATTAAAACCATAATTTCTCCTTCGAGTTTCGGTTAATCTGCCAGTTTTAATGTCTCAGAAAGTTTTCAAATTTCGCACATTCTACTGTAGAGTGAAAGCGTCAACGTTCTTAAACATTTTTGTTCATTCAGTTGGAGCATTCCGTACAATTTTCACTGAGTGTCCTCATGATTGTCGAGAGATCAGGTACGGAAATTTGTTGGTGGTATAAGGTGAACATAGGCAGCTGCCCTGCGTTATTTTCTTTAAATGGTTGCTGACCGTCCCCATCATTGAAATTCGGTACGCCTTCATATGGCCTTTTTTTTTTTTTTTTCGTCCACGCACACACACACCAAAGCCTGTTCAGCAGCCGAATTCTAAATTCCTAGAGATGCAGTCTGTTGTCCGGGAGACGAGGATCCCAGTTGTAAAGCGTAAAGCCGGCCGAAGTGGCCGAGCGGTTCTAGGCGCTTCAGTCTGTAACCGCGCGACCTCTATGGTCGCAAGTGCGAATCCTGCCTCGGGCATGGATGTGTGTGATGTCCTTAGGTTAGTTAGGTTTAAGTAGTTCTAAGTTCTAGGGGACTGATGACCTCAGATGTTAAGTCCCATAGTGCTCAGAGCCATTTGAACCATTTGTAAAGCGTAACCGTTCTCCCGCCTGATTATTTTCGCTACTAGGTTGCAGCTTGCTCATCGGTATCGGCGAATGTATGAACATTATGCGACAGGAACGTCTGCGTGCCTCACATGTTAATGAAAGTGGTGTATGGGTGTGCTGTGTTTATGAAATTTTGACAGTATTTTGTGTTTCCCCTTAGTTTCTTCCTTAGTCGTCAGGATGGTGGGTACTGTTCCCACAGCTTGACAGCTTCCAGTCAGTGACCTGTTTTGGGCCCTCTTCTTTACTTCTGTATAACTGGTACCTCTTTTGTGGAAATTACAAGTTTTCGCCGCCATTTCTTTCTCTTTGCCACTGATTCCTCGACCGAAAGAATGGTGCAACATGTCGAATGTCTTATCGCACATAGTATTATTCTGCTTCCTCATTCCTCAAATATCTCATTTAAATGGTCTGATTGTCCTTTCTTTTCCTAGCACATGTCACTGGTTATTTTTTTAGTCCATTATATTCAGTGCCACATTTAGTTCAATTATTTTTTTCGGATCTAGAATGGTCCTGCTCTCCAAAGCCTATGTGACTACAATGCAAATGATAAAGCAACTTTTCGTCTTAATTTTATTCACAGTTTTTGATGGTTCTATCTGACACATTCTCATGAATAATACCTTGGGATTTACAGTCCTTGTCCTAATATCCTTCTCACTATTTCCGTTTGACTCCCTACTCAAAGGGAGTTAATTACTTCTGAACATGGCAAAAATGCGAGATTTCGTACATAGGACATTATTTCTTTGCCACCGTTGCTTACCGCTTTTGTCTGTACTTGCTTCGTCTGTAGCTCAGTAGTGTCGTGGCCTGAAGGACGTTGTGTCAACAACTTAATCCAGTTGTTTCCACAGCACTAACTTGGTGTAAAACATACAATGTATTACAATAATGTATAATGCAATAATCAATTTGAAACTTCAAAGTCTTGGCGATGACAACGTAAGTTGTTGAACCTAGTTGCCTTATAATAAAGACTTCAGTAGCTTTTCGGCGGTAAAATTGTCTTTTGTGAAAACCATGGAGCGCAACCTAGAGATTATTTTCCTATTTTTAGTGTTTTGCTCTTCCAGAGCACGGGCTATGACATTAAACTTCTAAAAGTTTCAGCACAACTCTGTCAAGTAATAATTAATATAAACCGTCTTACATTAACATACTGGGTTCAAAATGGTTCAAATGGCTCTGAACACTATGGCACTTAACATCTGTGGTCATCAGTCCCCTAGAACTTAGAACTACTTAAACCTAACTAACCTAAGGACATCACACACATCCATGCCCGAGGCAGGATTCGAACCTGCGACCGTAGCAGTCGCGCGGTTCCGGACTGCGCGCCTAGAACCGCTAGACCACCGCGGCCGGCTTAACATACTGGGATATGTACAAAAACTCGATTGGGCAGTAGTAAAGTTTAGTAACAGTGATCACGATATCGACTTTCAAACAAGAAGAATGTAGCTGAATCCAAGAAGTGAATACGTAATCCAAATCGAGTTTCGTAACCAAATACACTCCTGGAAATTGAAATAAGAACACCGTGAATTCATTGTCCCAGGAAGGGGAAACTTTATTGGCACATTCCTGGGGTCAGATACATCACATGATCACACTGTCGGCACAATGCACAATGTCGGCACTAGTACAGTGTATATCCACCTTTCGCAGCAATGCAGGCTGCTACTCTCCCATGGAGACGATCGTAGAGACGCTTGATGTAGTCCTGTGGAACGGCTTGCCATGCCATTTCCACCTGGCGCCTCAGTTGGACCAACGTGCAGACCGCGTGAGACGACGCTTCATCCAGTCCCAAACATGCTCAATGGGGGACAGATCCGGAGATCTTGCTGGCCAGGGTAGTTGACTTACCCCTTCTAGAGCACGTTGGGTGGCACGGGATACATGCGGACGTGCATTGTCCTGTTGGAACAGCACGTTCCCTTGCCGGTCTAGGAATGGTAGAACGATGGGTTCGATGACGGTTTGGATGTACCGTGCACTATTCAGTGTCCCCTCGACGATCACCAGTGGTGTACGGCCAGTGTAGGAGATCGCTCCCCACACCATGATGCCGGGTGTTGGCCCTGTGTGCCTCGGTCGTATGCAGTCCTAATTGTGGCGCTCACCTGCACGGCGCCAAACACGCATACGACCATCATTGGCACCAAGGCAGAAGCGACTCTCATCGCTGAAGACGACACGTCTCCATTCGTCCCTCCATTCACGCCTGTCGCGACACCACTGGAGGCGGGCTGCACGATGTTGGGGCGTGAGCGGAAGACGGCCTAACGGTGTGCGGGACCGTAGCCGAGCTTCATGGAGACGGTTGCGAATGGTCCTCGCCGATACCCCAGGAGCAACAGTGTCCCTAATTTGCTGGGAAGTGGCGGTGCGGTCCTCTACGGCACTGCGTAGGATCCTACGGTCTTGGCGTGCATCCGTGCGTCGCTGCGGTCCGGTCCCAGGTCGACGGGCACGTGCACCTTCCGCCGACCACTGGCGACAACATCGATGTACTGTGGAGACCTCACGCCCCACGTGTTGAGCAATTCGGCGGTACGTCCACCCGACCTCCCGCATGCCCACTATACGCCCTCGCTCAAAGTCCGTCAACTGCACATACGGTTCACGTCCACGCTGTCGCGGCATGCTACCAGTGTTTAAGACTGCGATGGAGCTCCGTATGCCACGGCAAACTGGCTGACACTGACGGCGGCGGTGCACAAATGCTGCGCAGCTAGCGCCATTCGACGGCCAACACCGCGGTTCCTGGTGTGTCGGCTGTGCCGTGCGTGTGATCATTGCTTGTACAGCTCTCTCGCAGTGTCCGGAGCAAGTATGGTGGGTCTGACACACCGGTGTCAATGTGTTCTTTTTTCCATTTCCAGGAGTGTACGTCCACGCTCGTCATCTCCAGCGACTGCTAACACACAGATTCGTCCACGCTCTGGGAACAAATAGATCCACGCCCTAGCATTGTTAACGAAGGGGAGACGACCGGAGTGGATAATTTAAACAAAACAGAAATAAAATTAGCTGCTACTTTCGAAATAAGCTGGCCTCCGAAACATCGTTTAAATTACTGAAAAATACACAAGCGTTACAAACCACAAGCAAGTACAGGATACTTACAAGAGTTGGGCTGAGCTGCAGTTCTGACATCAGAAAATCAGGTCTTCACGTTTTCACGAAACGTTTCGAACACGCACACAGTGTGCATAGAGCCGTTTTTGATGATATTTTACAGCTACTGTAGCACTAATGTAGTGAGGCACGCCGATGCGTTTTGCACGCGTCCGTTATCTACAACGACCAAGCGCCACTTAGTTATTCGCAGATCTGCCAACGGCGCGTGATAGTTCGACTAACAGCCGTCGCGCCGTAACGCGACCGAGATAGCGCTACCGGGTTTCGTTTCGCACGCACGCGTGGACAAAAGCACGCACGTGCGTATCTGTTGCTGTAGCATGCATAAAAATGGGAGAGAGCTGTCTGTATGTGCGTGCTGCATGCAGCAGATACAGCGCGGACCGAGGCGTGGTGCCACGTGTGGGCGGAGGGGGGGGGGGGGGGGGTGTGGACGCACCACTGCACGCAGCACCGCCGCACCTGTGCCGCCGCTCTTACACCATTGCTGGATTCGAACTGTTATGAATAAATCCATTTTGGCTATCAAGCAGCAACAGTCTTCTTAATTAGGCAACTAATTGTAAATGATAATTTTAAAACTAAAGCTACGGGTAATTGCCCGTAACTGATTGACCATTCATACTGTATAACACAGGTGGTCACATACAGGTTTTAAAACTTTTAAAAGAGAAGAATTAATGAAAAAACAAATTCTTTGCAGTAGCTGTATTTATTGAAGTCGATTAGAGACTCACATAAGCGGTTCCACAACTTTTAAGTTGTATCCTCTAAAGTATAATTGTACAGAAATATTTATAAATTAATACTCTGATAATGGGGAAATGCTCTGAGATCAAAGTACTGAGTGCATGGATTTAACGAAGGAAGAAAGTATTACATAGCTGGTTAGGAAACTACGTGTGGATCACATACGCCCCATAAAGGATTTGTAATTTCATACGAAAAGTTGGTTACTTACAGTGCTATGTCGTACGGTATAGGGAGCTATCAAAGACTGCCGCAGATTAACAGTTCGCATGGCTAGGCAAATTTCTCAGCTTTCTTCAGTTCGTAAAAACCATCATCAGTGATGTATGTCACGTCTGTAAAAGCGAAGGAATGGAATTAGCAATCAGAAACGGGTCCTTGGCTAAAGAACACTGAAACAACAACTGAAATAACGTGGAACAACAGACAAAAACGGACCTGACGTATGTTAAAATCAAGCGTAACTGTCTTCACTTTACCGATTAAAAGTATCGCCATCTTTTGGTATGAAATTGCAAATCTTATTTATTGTACACACGACGCATGTTATTTGTGGGCCATATGTGATCCACGCCTAGTTCCCTAATCAGACGCATAATATTTTCTTCCTAATTTAAATCTGTTTACTTAATACTTTGAAAATGTCTTAGATTACTTTACTTCTCCATTATCACAGTATTAATTTATAAAAACTTCTGTACGGATATACATCAGAAGATACAACTTCAAAGTTGCGAAATCGGTTTTGTGAGTCTCTAATCGACTTCAATAAACACAGCTATTGTGAACTACTAGAATTTTCATTCTGTTTTTTACTTTGAATTTTTAACACCTGTGTTACACAGCATAAATAGTCGATCAATTATGTATAACTCTAAAAGACGAGCCACGTGTCGGACTGCTTGCAATAGACTTACGCAGGGCGACAAAATACCATGAGTCTGAAAGTGATAATACATAGTTGCATAAAATTTCTAGTCATCTTCAGCGAAAGTAGGCAGAATATTTAGAATATGTCAAGTTAAAGCAATCTCGTCTTCCTTCCAGAATCTCGGTGCTATTGGGTTCTGTTACAGCTCACTTACAGTTGCGCAAGTCAGGTGTTTACAGGATTCCGTTTGAATGCCGCGTGCCTTACGCAGGGAAAACGACGCGCACATTGCAGGATCGCATTGTGGAACATCAGTCATCAGTCATCAGAAGATCAAAATAAACTGCAAAACGATTTAGAAAAGATATCTGAATGCTGCTTAAAGTGGCAGTTGACCCTAAATAACGAAAAGTGTGAGGTCATCCACATGAGTGCTAAAAGGAACTCGTTAAACTTCGGTTACACGATAAATCAGTTTAATCTAAAAGCCGTAGATTCAACTAAATACATAGATATTACATTTACGAACAACTTAAATTGGAACACATAGAAAATATTGTGGGGAAAGCTAACCAGAGACTGCGTTTTGTTGGCAGGACGCATAGAAAATGTAACAGACCTATTAAGGAGATTGCCTACATTACGCTTGTCCGTCCTCTTTTGTGTGCGCGGTGTGGGATCCTTACCAGATAGGACTGACAGAGTACATCGAAAAAGATCAAAGAAAATCGGCACGTTTTGTATTATCGTGAAATATGGGAGCGAGCGTCACAGAAATGATACAGGATTTGGGCTGGAAATCGTTAAAAGGAAGGCGTTTTTCGTTGCGACGGAGTCTTGTCACAAAAGTGTCGTCGTAACTGCCGTCTGCTTCACGTCTGCTGTGCAGCGAGCTACCTTAATTTAAGTATTAACTGTATTTTTCTTACTTGTCACTTCTTCTTCCGTGTGTATTTGCTTTTAGGAAGCTTTAATTGTCGAGTGCTATTAATAGTTCCATAGATTTAATGTTTGTTTTGAATACAATCAGAGAGAGTCCCTTTAGTCAACCATAGTGCCAGTAGTGTTAGTGTTTGTTTGCAATACAGTCCAGAGACAGGTAGTGCTATTTTCATTGTTTTCTACAAGAAGTGCCTAGCAACCACAGTTTAGTGAATAAACAGCCGCCTTTAGTGAATTAGCAGTCTAGTTAAAGGTTGATTAACTCTCTTCAGTAAATTGATTCCTTAGGATGGATAGGATGTGTAACTGCTGTGTACGGACGCAGGAGGAGCTGGCCACTGTTCGCGAACAGCTGAGCGTGTTGATGGCCGCGGTCAGTCGTCTTCAGGCTCCTGCCTCGGAGTGTAGCGGCAGTGGGGAGTCTGGCGCGTCGCAAGGTACACCCCAGGTGTTACATGCTTCACCCACTGTCCCTGCTGTCGAGACATCTTCGCGTGTACTGGGCGCGGTTGGGCAACCCTCTCCCCAAGGGGAGTGGCGGGTTCAGCGGCATTCGCGGCGCACGAGGCGGAGGGTCAATGTGGAGGCTGGCCGTGTGGCATCGCCCGCTCTGCCTGTGAGTGGACATGTGGCTGCTCCTTGAGCAAGGTCCGAGCAGGCACACGGGGGGAGGGGTTTATTAGTTATTGGGAGCTCCAACGTTAGGCGGGTGATGGAGCCCCTTAGGGAAAAAGCGGGAAGGTCGGGGAAGAAGGCCAGTGTTCACTCTGTCTGCTTGCCGGGGGGTCTCATCCGAGATGTGGAGGAGGCCCTACCGGCGGCGATAGAGAGCACTGGGTGCACCCGACTGCAAATTGTTGCTCATGTCGGCACCAATGACTCCTGCCGTCTGGGTTCAGAGGTCATCCTCAGTTCGTACAGGCGGTTGGCGGAATTGGTGAAAGCGGAAAGCCTCGCTCGCGGGGTGAAATCAGAGCCAACTATTTGTAGTATCGTTCCCAGAACCGATCGCGGTCCTCTGGTTTGGAGCCGAGTGGATGGCTTAAACCAGAGGCTCAGACGATTCTGCGGAGATCTGGGGTGCAAATTTCTCGACCTCCGCTATCGGGTGGAGAAATGTAGGGTCCCCCTGAATAGGTCAGGCGTGCACTACACGCCGGAAGCGGCTACAAGGGTAGCGGAGTACGTGTGGAGTGCACATGGGGGTTTTTTAGGTTAGAGAATCCCCTCCCTAGGCCCGACAAGACGCCTCCTGAGACGCAGCAAGGTAGGAGTAGGCAAAATGCAACAGGGAATAACAATATTAATGTGCTAATAGTAAACTGCAGGAGCGTCTACAGAAAGGTCCCAGAACTGCTCTCATTAATAAACGGTCACAACGCTCATATAGTAGTAGGGACAGAAAATTGGCTGAAACCAGACGTAAATAGTAATGAAATCCTAAACTCAGATTGGAATGTATACCGCAGAGACAGGCTGGACAGTGAAGGGGGAGGCGTGTTTATAGCGATAAGAAGTGCAATAGTATCGAAGGAAATTGATGGAGATCCGAAATGTGAAATGATTTGGGTGAAGGTCACGGTTAAAGCAGGCTCAGACATGGTAATTGGATGTCTCTATAGGCCTCCTGGCTCAGCAGCTGTTGTGGCTGAGCACCTGAAGGATAATTTGGAAAATATTTCGAGTAGATTTCCCCACCATGGTATAGTTCTGGGTGGAGATTTTAATTTGCCGGATATAGACTGGGAGACTCAGACGTTTATAACGGGTGGCAGGGACAAAGAATCCAGTGAAACTTTTTTAAGTGCTTTATCTGAAAACTACCTTGAGCAGTTAAACAGAGAACCGACTCGTGGCAATAACATATTAGACCTTCTGGTGACTAACAGACCCGAACTATTTGAAAAAGTTAACGCAGAACAGGGAATCAGCGATCATAAAGCGGTTACGACATCGATGCTTTCGGCCGTAAATAGGAATATTAAAAAGGGTAGGAAGATTTTTCTGTTTAGAAAAAGTGACAAAAAGCAGATTTCAGAGTACCTGTTGGCTCAACACAAAAGTTTTGTCTCAAGTACAGATAGTGTTGAGGATCAGTGGACAAAGTTCAAAACCGTCGTACATAATGCGTTAGATGAGTATGTGCCAAGCAAGATCGTAAGAGATGGAAAAGAGCCACCGTGGTACAACAACCGAGTTAGAAAACTGCTGCGGAAGCAAAGGGAACTTCACAACAAACACAAACATAGCCAAAGCCTTGCAGACAAACAAAAATTACGCAAAGCGAAATGTAGTGTGAGGAGGGCTATGCGAGAGGCGTTCAATGAATTCGAAAGTAAAGTTCTATGTACTGACTTGGTAGAAAATCCTAAGAAATTTTGCTCTTATGTCAAAGCGGTAGGTGAATCAAAACAAAATGTGCAGACACTCTGTGACCAAAATGGTACTGAAACAGAGGATGACAGACTAAAGGCCGAAATACTAAATGTCTTTTTCCAAAGTTGTTTCACAGAGGAAGATTGCACTGTAGTTCCTTCTCTAGATTGTCGCACAGAAGACAAAATGGTAGATATCGAAATAGACGACAGAGGGATAGAGAAACAATTAAAATCGCTCAAAAGAGGAAAGGCCTCTGGACCTGATGGGATACCAGTTCAATTTTACACAGAGTACGCGAAGGAACTTGCCCCCCTTCTTGCAGCGGTGTAGCGTAGGTCTCTAGAAGAGCGTAGCGTTCCAAAGGATTGGAAAAGGGCACAGGTCATCCCCGTTTTCAAGAAGGGACGTCGAGCAGATGTGCAGAACTATAGACCTATATCTCTAACGTCGATCAGTTGTAGAATTTTGGAACACGTATTGTGTTCGAGTATAATGACTTTTCTGGAGACTAGAAATCTACTCTGTAGGAATCAGCATGGGTTTCGAAAAAGACGGTCATGTGAAACCCAGCTCGCGCTATTCGTCCACGAGACTCAGAGGGCCATAGACACGGGTTCACAGGTAGATACCGTGTTTCTTGACTTCCGCAAGGCGTTCGATACAGTTCCCCACAGTCGTTTAATGAACAAAGTAAGAGCATATGGACTATCAGACCAATTGTGTGATTGGATTGAGGAGTTCCTAGATAACAGGACGCAGCATGTCAATCTCGATGGAGAGAAGTCTTCCGAAGTAAGAGTGATTTCAGGTGTGCCGCAGGGGAGTGTCATAGGACCGTTGCTATTCACAATATACATAAATGACCTTGTGGATGACATCGGAAGTTCACTGAGGCTTTTTGCAGATGATGCTGTGGTGTATCGAGAGGTTGTAGCAATGGAAAATTGTACTGAAATGCAGGAGGATCTGCAGCGAATTGACGCATGGTGCAGGGAATGGCAGCAATTGAATCTCAATATAGACAAGTGTAATGTGCTGCGAATACACAGAAAGATAGATCCTTTATCATTTAGCTACAAAATAGCAGGTCAGCAACTGGAAGCAGTTAATACCATAAATTATCTGGGAGTACGCATTAGGAGTGATTTAAAATGGAATGATCATGTAATGTTGATCGTCGGTAAAGCAGATGCCAGACTGAGATTCATTGGAAGAATCCTAAGGAAATGCAATCCGAAAACAAAGGAAGTAGGTTACAGTACGCTTGTTCGCCCACTGCTTGAATACTGCTCAGCAGTGTGGGATCCGTACCAGATAGGGTTGATAGAAGATATAGAGAAGATCCAACGGAGAGCAGCGCGCTTCGTTACAGGATCATTTAGTAATCGCGAAAGCGTTACGGAGATGATAGATAAACTCCAGTGGAAGACTCTGCAGGAGAGACGCTCAGTAGCTCGGTACGGGCTTTTATCAAAGTTTCGAGAACATACCTTCACCGAAGAGTCAAGCAGTATATTGCTCCCTCCTACGTATATCTCGCGAAGAGACCATGAGGATAAAATCAAAGAAATTAGAGCCCACACAGAGGCATACCGACAATCCTTCTTTCCACGAACAATACGAGACTGGAATAGAAGGGAGAACCGATAGAGGTACTCAAGGTACCCTCCGCCACACACCGTCAGGTGGCTTGCGGAGTATGGATGTAGATGTAGATGTAGATGTAGATGTAGAAAATTCTAATCACCAACTTTCTCCTCCGAATGCGAAATTATTTTGTTGACACCGACCTACATAGAGAGGAACGATCACCACGATAAAATAAGGGAAATCAGAGCTCGTACGGAAAGATATAGGTTTTCATTCTTACCGCGCGCTATTCGATATTGGAATAATAGAGAATTGTGAAGGTGGTTTGATGAACCCTCTGCCAGGCACTTGAATGTGATTTGCGGAGTATCCATGTAGATGTAGATGAACTTCCTATCGAGCTTTAACAGCTGACAACTGAAGTGAGTAGCATCGCTGTGCCGCCAGAGTGGCCGTACGGTTCTAGCCGCTACAGTCTAGAACCGAGCGACGGCTACGGTCGCAGGTTTGAATACTGCCTTGGGCATGGATGTGTGTGATGTCCTTATGTTAGTTAGGTTTAATTAGTTCTAAGTTCTAGGCGTCTGATGACCTCAGAATTTAAGTCGCATAGTGCTCAGAGCCATTTGAACCCAGCATCGCCGTGTGTTTAATGTCTTCCCAGACGGTCCCAAAATGATTGAAACTAATCGTGGCAGTGTCAACTACAGCACGATCTGTACACAGTTAATCAACAAACAATAAAGCTTCGACAGAAAAGCGCCTATGCTAATATGCAACAAGACATCCCAGATAATAATTATCTTGCAGGAAGAAGTGATTTTTCTACACTTTGAGAGCTTAGCTGCCAGCTACAAACTCCCACTCTTGGCTGCCCAGTCCATCAACACCTAACGGATTTCAACTTTCCAAACTTACCACTAAAGTCTGTCATAAATGTTTCCCTGCAGAGCGTACGTTGGCTCAATAACGGATCGAATCACAAGGGAAAATGAAGGCAGCATACATAGCTATCGTGGCAAAGGATGAACGTATACATAGTAAGGTCTGATGCAGTGAGTACACTGTATGAAATTACTAATAGTATAGAAAGAACTTTCAGTCTCTTAGATGGTTTCGTGATTTCCTGACAGAAAGGTCGCAGCTTGTGATAATTGAAGGGAAGTTATCTCTTCTTCGTTTGCTGATGATGACGCCGTTTGCTGTCACATAATATCATCCGGATCTCAAAACAAATTACAAAATGTTTTATATATGATATACGCATGATACAAAAAGTGGCAGTAGACCTTCAACAACAAAAAGTGTAAGTACTAAAAAGAATTAATTAAATTTCGATTACACGATAAATCACAAAAATTTAAAAGTGGTAGATTCAATTAAATACGAAAGGACTATAATTGCAAACATCTTAAACTGTACCATTGCATAAAGGATGTCGTGGGAAGCGAACTGAGGATTGCGTGTTATTGGCAGAACACTTACTGGATGCAACAAATCTTCTAAAGAGGGTGTCTACACTACGTTTGTCCATCCTTTTCTGAAATATTGCTAATCTTACTAGATAGGACTAACAGAAGACATTGAAAATATTCAAGGAAGAACATCTCGTTTTCTTTTATCGCAAAATAGAGGCTGTAATAAGCGAGTTGGAATGGCAAACGTTAAAAGGCGTTTTTCTTTGCGGTGGGATATCTACATCTACATCTACATGGATACTCTGCAAATAACATTTAAGTGCCTGGCAGAGGGTTCATCGAACCACCTTCACAATTCTCTATTATTCCAATCTCGTATAGCGCGCGGAAAGAATGAAAACATATCTTTCCGTACGAGCTCTGATTTCCGCTATTTTATCGTGGTGATCGTTCTGCCCTATGTAGGTCGGTGTCAACAAAATATCTTCGCATTTGGAGGAGAAAGTTGGTGATTGGAATTTCGTGAGAAGATTCCGTCGCAACGAAAAACGCCTTTCTTTTAATGATTTCCAGCCCGAAAGCTGAATATTTTTTTATGGGACTTAACTGCTAAGGTCATCAGTCCCTAAGCTTACACACTACTTAACCTAAATCATCCTAAGGACAAACACACACACCCATGTCCGAGGGAGGACTCGAACCTCCGCCGGGACCAGCCGCACCTGTATCATTTCTGTGAAACTATCTCCCATCGTCAGTCCTACCTGGTAAGGATCCCACATCGCGCAGCAGTATTCTAAAAGAGGACGGACAAGCTTAGTGTAGGCAGTCTCCTTAGTAGGTCTGTTACATTTTCTAAGTGTCCTGCCAATAAAACGCAGTCTTTGGTTAGCCGCTAGTTGGCTCTGAGCACTATGGGACTTAACATCGATGGTCATCAGTCCCCTAGAACATAGAACTACTTAAACCTAACTAACCTAAGGACAGCACACAACACCCAGCCATCACGAGGCAGAGAAAATCCCTGACCCCCGCCGGGAATCGAACCCGGGAACCCGGGCGTGGGAAGCGAGAACGCTACCGCACGACCACGAGATGCGGGCTTTGGTTAGCCTTCCCCACAAAATTTTCTGTGTGTTCTTTCCAATTTAAGTTATTCGTGATACCAAGGTCTTTAATTGAATTTACGGCTTTTACATTAGTCTGATTTATCGTGTAACCGAAATTTAACGAGTTCCTTCTAGCACTCATATGGATGACCTCACACTTTTCTTTATTTATGGTCATGTGCCACTTTTCGCACCATTCAGATATTTTTTAAAAATCGTTTTGCAGGTTGTTTTGATCTACTGATGACCTTATTAGTTGTTAACGACAGCGTCATCTGCAAACAACCGTGGTGAACTTTCATTCACCAGCTTTCTCATTCGAGAACGGAATTTTTTTGTTGACTTTCATATAGGGAAAAATGAAATCATAATAAAAATGAGAGAAATCAGAGTTCACAGAAAGAATTTACGTGGTGGTTTTTCCCACGTGCTAGTGTAGAATGGAATTGTTAAAAAAAAATCAGAAAGTAGTTCTATGAACCTTCTGCCAAACAATTAAGTGTGGATTGCAGAGTCATCTATATGTATATGTATAAATATTTGTAAATGGTCCCACGGATGAGTTCACAACGTTGCAATGTGACGCAAGTATAACAGACCAGCGCCTGCCAGCACCGCAGGGCTAGAGGATTTCACAAACTTGTGCAAAGAATAGGATCTTGATCACCAGTCGCGGGACATCTTCACAGACTCTACACCAAGACTGACAATGAGTAATGTCGTAGGTACTAGCACGTACATGTACATGTACATGTACATGCGATTCTTGTGTAATTTTCTTATAATCATGCCTACATGCGTAACAATACAGGAATGCAGTTAAATCTGGTTAAGTGAGAAAACCCCGTAAATGTGGCTAATCTTCAGGTCCAGTCCTTTTTACTCCCTAAATTATGTCTATCTGTCCAACAGTTTTTCCTGCGCGGACTCCTTTAAGTAAGATCTCCTGGTCTTCCACCCCCAAAAGAGCAACTTCCACGAAACACATCTCTGGAGTATTTTCACGTATAATTTAAAATTTTTGCTGATATGTGTACGTTACGATATACATCCATATTTTGAAAAAGATCGAATTTGTACACACTCCAGAAATGGAATGTCTAGTGCGCGCGCTAAAAAGTAATCCAAAAGCACCCACGGTTATTGTTTCTCTGCATGGCTTGTATGCTTTGGCGAATTATGAGGAATTAGTTACAAGTGTCAGTCTACAGATCTTTGGAATGTTTAATCGACACTGATCAGTAAATTTTAAATATGAATCAGTTTGAGAGACATATTTAAGTATCACAACGGAAAGCAAACGGAAGGTGACTGATTCCTTATCTACGTGAATCTTTGTAGATAACCTTTCTTAGATACCGCAATTGCAATTTTTCCCTTTCTTCTTAAACCTCGGTGAGTGGGATATGTAAATCTGATATCCTTGGATAAAGAAAAATTTCAACAAATGAGAGGAATCACATCTAAAACTTTATAAGTCAGAAATTACTCTAAAGAAGATAAATTTCCTGTTTTCTGGAACTATCAATTATCCACATTTGACTGTAGTTAACAAAGGTACAGAACATCAATTTTTATCCACGTCGTCGGGAGGAAGGAACTAAATAAGTCTAAATCTTATTACGTTTGGCACATGTATAAAAATAATGAGTGGCACCAGAAAGATTCAATGTCTTTTTCTTTTCTACGCTAAATCTTAATCTACAATTAATATCGTGTATAGGAAGCTTATTTTCACTTTTATGATCATATTTCTACAAAATGTTTTCTTCCAATAATCTGTTTTCAATTTATATTTAGAAGCAAAAATTTTTTACAATTTTATGTCTCAGTTAAGTGCATGCATTATATAATAACACCTGTCTCTAGGGAACAAAAACAAATGTTTGGTTGGTAAGAGCTCCTAATTTGCACTGAGGTTCTCATTCAAAATTTATTATCTATTTATTTATTCCAATTTTAGAAGACCTTTCACTCGATATTGTAAAGAGGTCTTTTATATTACAGTTTTCGTTCATCATGTTCTTTGGAGTTTTTGTTTTGTTTTTATCTGCAACATTTGACACTAAATAATAACTTATTTAGAATACCAATAATTTGAGGTTGAAATATAAATACATTTTTTTGTTTTAAGAATAATGTAAAAAGATGGTACAACAGAGGGCAGAGTGTTAGTGTCATCACCGATTGTGACTGCTGGTCAATAGCTCGGAATGGTTTCCTCGAGCTATTACCGGCAGTCACGTACGTACTGATTCCAAATGCAATAATTGCTTGGATTTCTTTGTTACAAAAAGATACTTGCAGCTATA
Organism: Schistocerca piceifrons; assembly: GCF_021461385.2. Classification (NCBI taxonomy): domain Eukaryota; kingdom Metazoa; phylum Arthropoda; class Insecta; order Orthoptera; family Acrididae; genus Schistocerca; species Schistocerca piceifrons. The sequence goes on from NC_060138.1 coordinate 427,934,462, forward strand.
CAGGAAAAAATCGCAGTTCACTTGTACCTAGATCGAGAGTACACTGAATGAGATGACGGTAAAAGACTTTTTCGGAGAATTTCAAATCAAAATCGAGAGGGATGTCTCTTTTTAGACGTAGTGTAAAGTAGCCACACTCGAATACGAGGGCTATTCAGTAAGTAAGATGTCATCGATCGCGAAACGAAAACCACATTGAAAATCAAAAATGTTTTATTTGTAACACTTAGCTAGTTCTCTGCATAGTCGCCGCTCTGACAGAGACATTTATCATTACATTGTACCAGCACTTGCCAGGAATGCCCTCTAATTCTGTGTTAGTTTGTTTTTTATGTCTTCCTTCCTTCGTCCGCCAAGATAACCGAATTCATTCAGTTCGCCTGCTTCGGGGCCCTCAATTTTGATGTAATGTTTATGGCTAATCTCATTTCTGCTAGTCCTAATTACTTTTATCTTTCTTCCATTTATCCTCAGTACAAATTCTTTACTCATTAAACGATTTTTTCTATTTAAGAGATCCTGTATTACTTCTTAATTTTTACTGAGGAATGTCATCAGTGAATCTGACATATGATATCACTTAAGCTTAATTTTAATTCCACTAACGAATGTTAGTTTTATTTCCGCAACTGCTTCTCTGATGTATAGATTGTACAGTAGGGCGGAAAACAGCGTCCCTGTCTTTGACTCCTTTCTTAATCCAAGCATTTCGTTCTTAGTCTTCCATTCTTATTTTTCTGTCTCTGTCTTGTACATATTGTATATTACCGTCATTTCCCTATAGCTTCTGCCTATTATCCTGAGAATTTAGAGCTGGCGCCAGTTTCCGTTGTGGAAAGCTATTAGTGGGTTGAGATATCCTATAACGTGTCTTGATTTCTCTTAATCCTTGCTTTCATTATCACGCACTATGATAGAACTGCGTCTCTCATACCTTTATCTTTCATAAAGCTAAATATTTTCATGTAACTGATCACTAGGAAACGAATTTTTATGTACGCCATTTCCGGAAAAAGCACAATTCAATGGTATACGGAAGTCTATTTCATATAAAAATACATATATGTGTAATATTTTATGGAAATAAATATTTTAAATACTTCTGTTAAAAACCTAGAATTTGTCATTTTTCTTTGTTATAAATTTTAAACTTAGTAAAACATCTCGTGCATTGTCATATCATGAGAACGCAATTTTAATGAACTTCATTCGTAAACTTATTGCGTAGCATGTGAGCTCCACTACACATGCTTCCTCGCAATCTGAAAGGGGAATCCCTTATTTATAATGTGGATGGCTGACGCAATGTACACAACAGTCTTCAGTCGCTGCCCTCGTCTTATTTAAATCACAGCCTTTATCCAGTACGGTATCTTAAATGAAGTGATTCATGATATAATGCTGAAAGTAAAGTCAAGTGTTCACTCTCGTTTGCAACAAAATGTTGCTGAAAATAAAAAATAAAATGGGCAAACATTGAAGAACCACCAGCGGTAGTAAGGTGAGAAATGTTTTGGTAGATGTGATAGAGAATGATAGTTTCCAAGCGGGGTTTTCTATTAGCATGTAAGGCAATATCAGCATCAATTCATATAACAATGGTTCGCTTATCCAATGAATCTCTGCAGTTGTTATACCAAATCGCGGTGAAATTTGATAGCGCTTTACTCTTACGGCCGGGTGCAGTTCCATACACGAAGAAGGCAGTTTTTCAAACGATATAGGCGACTTGTATGGTACATGATTTACACAAAGTATCCTAAAGTGGACAAATTGATCTCAAATGGCAAAAAGGTGTTTATGAAAGCACCAGCAAGAACTGATTTGTTCAGAGCAAAAATTTAGATCTGACACTTCCGCCTAGACCGTACTTACTCGTTGGAGGATGGTTGGAAGAAAGGGTGTATTATGCCAACATTTCGAAAAATTTTAATTCTGTGATTGATGAACCAAGAATAACGCTTCTTTAATTGAAATTCTTCGTAACTTAATAAATTACCGTACCTTAAAAAATGAATTTTTTTACACATCTGCAAACCTGAAGGTTTTGTTTCATTCTAGGAACAACCAGCTTGTTAACGGAGACAGTTAATGAACTGCACGACACTGTCAATTAGGTTCGAAAGGAGAAGCTATTAAACAGAATTTTAAAAATGTATTCTAAGAAAATGCAACGGCCTTGCCGCAGTGGCTACACCGGTTCCCGAGAGATCACCGAAGTTAAGCGCTGTCGGGCGTGGTCGGCACTTGGATGGATGACCATTTTTCGGGGTGCACTCAGCCTCGACTTGCCAACTGTGGAGCTACTCGACCGATTAGCAGCGGCTTCGGTCAAAAATACCATCACAACGACCGGGAGAGCGGTGTGCTGCCCCATGCCCCTCCTATCCATATCCTCCTCGGAGGATGACACGGCGGTCGGATGGTCCCGATGGGCCACTTGTGGCCTGTAGACGGAGTGGTTCTAAGAAAATGGTGACGTTCGTGGTATGTGTAAAATTGTTAAGCTTTTGCAATTGGCAGCATACGTTGGCGAAGTTGAAAATGTGTGAAAAGCTACATTCTTTCGATGAAATGTGCAAGGCTATCATCAAGTGACGTTGAAAAACTCTTCTCCCGGTATTCTGTACTGTTTCGAGACAATTGGTATTGGTACGTGATAGTTTGGTGCAACACCTGAGGATATGCAGCAGGGAGTTACACGAGCAACGTTACGATACAGAGAGCTATTATCCATACTATCGGCGGTGTGAAACACAATTATATTAACTGGGTTGTCATGATGCTCTCTGATCTGATGTGTTATTGAAACAGGCATATGTGAGAAACATAGATCTTGTGGAGAGCATTTCACCTGTAGATAAACAGCAAAAGTAGACAACAGCCGTTGGTAATGCTACTGCATTCCTCAGGAAAGTGATGCAAAGACCGGGTTACAATCCCGCTTAACGCGTACGATTTTGCAGCACACCCCACCATTTCCCGCTCTCCCTCGCCGAGAGAAATGCAATTTCATCCGCGGGGCGTGGTGCCGCTGTATTTCAAGTGGGACACGCCCGCCCGTGTCGCCCTTCCCTCCCTCCTGCTCACTCTTCCCCACTCTCCTCATGCAGAAATAAAAGCACCCGTCAAGTGGTGGGTCGCCGCTGATTTATCACCGCATCGCGGGGGGAGCGACTGGCGGCGCACTCGAGTTTAGGAACTGTTGGAGGCCCTTCTGGAAGAATTCCAAGGCCACGGCGGCGCGGCGCCCCGGTATTCGCGCCTGCCGTGCCGGCAACCTGCAGCTCACGGCGCCAGCCGCGGCGGCGCGCCGACAATCTTCTTACGCAGCGCCCTGCCCTTACACTCGACGGCGCACAAATTTCGGCAAGTAGGCGAGCGAGTTTTAGCCGCCGCTCCGGGCGGAACCCCCGGCCGAAATATTCCCGGGCGGGCTCCTTCTGCGCGCCGGCGCCCCCTCTGCGCCGTCCAGATAGACGCACTAATTGTGTAGGGGAGACAAGAAGTAATGCACGCCGGCACTGCTTCTGGCAGAAGCCGTGAAATGTGTGAGAGAGACGCCTGCAGCACCGGCGGCAGGGGGCGGCGGCCAGCAATAATTTCAACTCTTCGCGCTACAATGAAGTCACTTAATTTTTCCTCGTCAGTTAATTTCCAGCTCTGGCGCCTTCATTTCCACGCTGCCCCGCCCTCCCCAAACTCTTCTTCCCCTCTCTTTTCTCTCCTGCTCCTGTCAGAACGCCTTCTCTCACCACCCACCCCCCTTTGCCCGGACCGGAATAAAAATGCAATAATGAGGGAGTGATGGAGTGTGAAAGAAGAGTTGTCGAAGCATCGGAGATAATGAATGGCCGCCCCGAGCTGTGTTGCTCGGCCCCTGGGCTTGCAGATGGCTGCCAATTGCGATGATGAATGGCGACGCCGCGAAGGACGGCGGCTGCAGACGAAGTCAGATCCAGAAGGAGCTACTGTTTGTCTGCTCACAAAGCTTCTGAATGACTACGTCGTGTACTTGTACGGCGTTAAGTATTTGCTTTTACTTTGGGAAATACACACATGCTAAGGAGTACCTCTTAATTAAAGAGAAATTCTTTAATGCTGCATTTCCTCTCCGGTTCCCAGAGAGGTATGCAGCCATTGTGACCTTAGTTACTTTCAAATATTTCTGGAACAGTTTTTTTCTCGACAGACCTCAATTCCGCTTTAGGGAGGGTACTTTGCAATATGATCGTTGTTTGTAGCTGTTTTACATTTTAAGATATTTAAACAAATTCTGTTTGTATTCTTTTTCTTAGAGAAGTACGAATTACATTCGAGAACCGCTTAAAAGTATGAGTGTAACTAATCATCGTGTTGCTTTGAAGCTCTATCAGAAACTTTGTTTGTATAGTAATTCAGGTCCTTCTATAGTGCAACTAATATTATAAATGCGACAGTAACGCTTTCACGACTAAACCGCTGAACCGATTTTGCTAAAATTTAGTATGGAGATAAACTGAATGTTGAGGGACAATATAAGTTACTTCAGAATATGTGTATTACAAGATATTTATTGATTTGAGGAATGCAACTAAAAGTGTGGAACATTAATTACCCTTCGAAAAAACTATTTACTTTTTGAATTTTGAACTTTCTCATATTTCTGAAAATTCTTTTGTTGTTCGATATGTTCTTCAGAATACGATTCAACGTAATGAATGCTTCTCCAAACTTCTACGTGTTTAATCCATACTTCCATACTAATATCAATCACAAACGCGTCACATTTTAAGCGCTGAGGGTCACGGGCGTTTTGTAACTTCTAAGACGCACCTGGATTTGCAGTAAGAGGTCGTGCTTATGTGGTTAGAGTTTTAGACTGCCGACCGAAAGATCCCGTGTTCCATTCCCAGTTGAATCGGATTTTTCCCTGCTCACGACTGTATGTAAGTGTTTTTCTATGTCCATCCTTTTGACTGGAGGTCTTGGGGACCACGGCCTTTCACTACTGTAAGAAAATGAAGTTCCTACAGCCGTCCTTATGAAATTATTTGTTGCATAGCTACCAGTTTCGGCGCTTCAGTGCTCCATCTTCAGGTCTTAGCTGATGCTTGAAGATGGCGCATTGAAGCGCCAAAACTGGTAGCTACACAATAAATAAGATCATGAGGACGGCTCTAGGGGTTTCATTTTCTTACAGCATGTATGTGTTGTCCTCGTGATTATTTTATCATCATCGACGTCAAATAAAAAGACGTGTACGAAACTCCTGAACAAGGCGGCCTGGATCTCCAAGCCAATGAGGCCATATCATCATTTCATTTTACTGATATGCGAGCGCAGCCGCGAGGAACAGCTACAATACAATGCTTATATAATCGTCAACGTGCTTAATGCGTACCAACCCATACTTCCACACTAATATTATAAATGCGAAAGTAGCTCTGTGTGTTACGGTTTCACAACTAAATCATTGAACAGATATGATATAGCTTGAACCCTGATGAAGAAAACAGAGACTTTACGAAGTGTGTAGTACGAGATATTTATTGATTTGAAGAATATTACGCTAATTAACAAAAAAAAATATTTACTCTTAGAGAAAGCTATTTACTCTTTCACTTTTCAACTTTATCACACTCGTGAAAAGGCTTTTATTGGTTGACATGTTGTACGTAATGCACTTCAACATAATCAACAGAATGTTTACTCAGTTTACTACATGTTAAATGCATACCGCCATTCCAGTACCAGTATTGTTAAATGCGAAGATAATTGTGTCTGTTACGTTTTCACGACTCCGCCGATGAACAGATTCCAATGAAATTTGATATGGAGGTAGCTTGAACCCTGAGGATGGTCATGGGCTACTTTTTAAAGTTGTATATTTTCAACATTACTAACATTTTGAAACGTGGTACGTGTGACAAGGATTCAGACAACGCTGGCGCGATGATCTGCGACTCTCAGTGTTTGTAAATTATCCCGTGACAGTGCACATCCAATGGTATTGTGCGCAGTTTACGAAATTGAGTTTCTACACCACGTGGCATATCTGGAAAGTTTTTGTCGAGATACAACAATAAAATCTGACGGTAAGCCCGAGAACCATCTTTAAAACCATTACGATAAGCCTCGAAAACGTAAGTTTGATTTAGCGCATCCAGGGTTGTAAGAGTGCTCGAGCTGCGAACGTCATTCGAATCCAAGAACCCTCGGAGCTATCTCAGATCCACCGGAACTTGGATGCAGAACATCAGGCGGTCTTAAGAGCTACAGAGCCAGTAGAACAGTCACACGTCTCTTACAGCTTCCAAGAACGTCTGAAGATTCACAACGAAGGCGTTATTTAGGGCTGTACGACAAACACAGAGAAGTCACACCTTCACATGGGGAACGTGGACGGTTGTTGGTGAAGCTGCATTTGCTTATGCTCTATTAGTTGACTATTTTAATCATAAATCAGTCACCTCAAGGTTATGAATCAAACGTTTAGGGACTGCAATGCACTGAGATTGAAAGGAGAAATGACTGGTATATGTTGCACTGGTGGCAAAATTTCACATTCAGCACTAGGCGAATCAGAGAAACCTGTAAAAACTCTATTTCTATACGAACGGAATGAATCGAGGCACCTTTTAAATGTAATTAGAAAATTTAGTGCATGCTTTCAGATTCAGTATGTAACTACATACCGCCTCTGCATACATTTTAATAGACCTCTACACATTCAGAGAGACATTTATACATTAATAGCTTCGTACTCTTCATCAGTCATCATAACAAAGCTACTGCTATGTGAGCACAGCCGCGGGTAAGAATAAGTTCTTTATAAGTGCCCGAACATTTATCAGCACCTTTCTGCGATCATCAGTGCGTAATTATGATCAGTTCTGTCAAATGTAGTAAGAAATAATCAAGTATTAATTATGCTAAAGATATTAGACCTGAAAACAATTTGTATGTTATGGTTGTTATTTTCTTTATCAATAGCTTCTGCAGGATCTTGTACAGGTTATTCTGTACCGGCAGCTCAACATCTGTAATTACGTAGCATTACTGTGAGTTTGGTTGGCGAGCTAACAAATCACTTTACATATGAATATAATTTCGGTTATGTGAAAATATTTCACAGATTAGGACGAATTCCTTCGACTGTTACAGAAAGTAACCGCAAAACACTTTTACGGAAGCAAAAAGGTGCCGAAACTTGTTCAGGCATTTATAAACAGAAGCAGGCACGATGTTCTCACCTCTTTGTCACAAGGACTAACTGAATGGTTCTTGGATCGACATAAAAAATATTGTGTTTTTAAGTTCAAATGCCCTTACTTTTTTGTGAAGTCCTCATTTATGTCAGTAAATGTTGTCCAACATTTTGCAGCGAGGTGATTCTTTCTTTCAGGAGCGATTCTGAAGGGTCTGCAAAGTTCGCAAATAAGGCTATCATATCCTCATCTCTAGATTTTATACGCTTCCTAGGCGCAAGATTTGGGCATATTTGGAAACCAGTTTGGGCATATTTGGAAACCAGTTTGTATTCCAATCTTTCGGTGCTCATTCTTACAAGAATATATGTTTGCAAGCACATTGTTTATTATCAAAGATGCATTTTTAGTTTGCTGTCACGGCCTAATCTAAAGTATTTTTCGTCATGTGATACAGACCTCTTGCGTATTGTTCATCAGTTTTTAGTCTAGCCTTTTAAGATAATCAATTAGAAAATTCCCTTTTCATCCCAACACATTTGAGGCAGATGAATTTCTCCTTCATATTTCTTGGTTTTGGGGTACTGGAAGCATCTAACGACCTGTAGTAATGTTGTGGATCAATTTCTCTTCCGCAACAGCGTATCGACACACGAACTCAGCTGGATTCATTTTAAGATGAACCGCACAGTGATAAGAAACTAGTTTTCGCACTTTTTTATCAGTAGGCAATAAAGAGAGCTTTCTGACTGTTAATTCTTTGCCAAATACATGACGTATTTCACTCTTTCTTGTGATATACCTGTGGCATCAAATATTTCATCGTAGTGTCAGTACCGCTCGCAATCGATTTATGAGTCCATTCCTAGCACGTACCAGAAGTAGATTGCTCCCAAGAGAAGTACGGCAACGTTTGAGTACAGCCACAAATCTTTTAACTTTTGAGAAGGAAACCAGTAACAACTTCGGTGAATTTCCCTTCTCAATAAACCACCCAAAGCAAATTATTTTTGTTTGCAGCTACTCATTCCTGTTTATTCATTTGAAAGAAAATCTGATCTACATTTCAAGTAGACAAATGACCTACATTACTGCACAATGTAAAAATACTAAAATGTTATTTATGGGGTAGGCGAACAATTTGTAACGTTTCCGACACGTTGCAGTTGCTATGAAAATCACAGAAATGTGTGCTCTCAGTTTGCTTGACAGTCCACGATGAAATTAGAGGATGTAGCCGTTTTATTCACCATCTGGACCATGGAAAATATTAAACACCGACCTTCTCATGTTCATTAATTGGAAATAAGGTAATGGTTCATGAGTAGAGTTATGTCAGTGTGAAAGGTTATCAATAATAAGATTCGCTGATTACATTGAAATCCTCACTGAGAGTGAGGAAGAATTACAGAGATCGTTGTAGGAAATAGTCTACTGAGCACAGCATATGAATTGAGAGTAAAGAAAAGAAAGATGAAAGTAATGAACAGTAGGAGAAAAGGGACTGATGATAAACTTAACGTCAAAATTGGCGATCACGTAGGATAGGAAATGAAGGAATTCTGCCACAATGCAGGCAAACTACCGGTGGACGGGCGAGACAAGGAGGATACGAAAAGCAGACTACCACTGTAAAAATGGTCATTTCTCGCTAAAAGAAGTCTACTAAGAGGGTTAGTCACATGAAAACTGAACACCCGCTATAAAGGGACCGCGGAATGGTTCCATTGAAAAGCAGTCACTACACGCGCTAAGACAGTGAAAGATCCGGGTTGTACGGAGGATACTGCAGTGTTTCGCAACCAAATTGCTGAAACTTACAATTCGTAACGATGGCAGTATGGGGGCGGGTGATGTTACACAACAGGATGATTCAGTCCAACAATATTCCTTAGCATTTTGACTTTATGGCCAGTCGCAATTTATGCAGAGCGTCATAACGCTGCGCAGTGATTCTGATTCCATGCTCGACGAACTCAACGAGCAAGGGCCCCAGCAGCCGAAGCAGAACGTCATCATAACCTTACATGGTGACACAGAGCAAACGTCGAAGCCAACAGCGGAGACATCCCACATTTCCCACGCCGAAGAAATCCAAAGCTGTTCGTATAAGTTCTGGTAAGATGCACGATCACGCCCGCTCCCACACTGCCAATCGCAAGAAGGTTACGCTGTAGCGATCGAGTTGAGAAACAGTGCAACATCCTCCGCTAGACCCCTATTTCTCGCTGTGCAATTTTCACACCTCTGGCGGCTCGAAGAAAGACATGCATGGGCGTCAGTTTCAGTCAGACAAGGAAGTGCAAGAATAGATGCGGTTGTGGATCCCTCAGCGGCTGACTTCGTTCTACGAGACGGGGACAGAACGTCTCTTTTCCCAGTGGGATAAACGTTTTAACGCGTGTAGTCATTACTTTTGAATGAAACATTCCATTGTCCCGTTGTGGCGGGCGTTCAGGTTTTCTTTGATTCCCCCCTTATTATCTATATAGGCATTAATTTGAGGAAGAAATCTCCGAGAACGCGTATGTGGAGCGGAGCATTGTTACCATGTGAAACATGGACCGTAGGAAAAATAGAAAAGAAGACAGTCAACTTATTTGATTTGTGGCTTTACAGAAGGATGCTAAAATTGAATGGGCTGAAACGATGAGAAAGAGGTTCTCTTTATAAACGACAGGGAAAGGATAACGTGGAAACACTGACTAGAGATAAAACAGGACATGTGTTGAGATGTCAAGGAATAACTGGATGGCGATTGAAATATGCATCCGACAAATAATCTAGGACGTTAGCTGTAAACGCTACTCTGAGGAGGCGGCGTTGGCGCATGAAGCGAAATCGTGATTGATCACAATGAATTAGTCAGTGCACTGATTTAAAGAGAAAAAGAAACGATGCATCAAGATACAAAGTTTCGTCAGAGGAGGAGGTAACATGAGCTGTAAACACGTTCTGCGTTTGTTGAGTACAAATTCAAATTGAATGGAGACCCACACGATAACAGCATTAAACACAATGCAGATTGATAAAAATATGTAGTGTTGTAAAAAGAAGTTATTTGCAAAACTTGTCAATTCACTCAGATAAGGTGTCTATCGACAGCAATAACGTTGCCCTAGTGTAAGTAGATGTAGACAGATATAGCTTCAGATAACAATTTAGTAGTGATGATGAGTAGGCTGAGGTTTAAGAGACTAATCCGGAAAACTCATTACGCAAAGAAGTTGGTTACGCAAGTACTAAGAAATGAGGAGATTGAAGTACTCTGAGGCTTTAAATGCTGGGATAAGGAATAGCCTAATAGGTAACTGAGTGAAGAGGAATGAACATCTCTAAAATGAACGATCACAGAAGGTGGGAAGAAAGATGTTAACTGCGGAGAAAGCATGGGTAACAAAAGAAATACTTCAGTTGATCGACTGAAGAAGGAAGTACAAAAGCGTTCAGGGAAATTCGGGAATACAGTAATACAAGTCACTTAGGAATGAAATAAATCGAAAGTGCAGGGAAGCTAAGGTGAAATGGGTGCATGAAAATGTAAAGAAATTGAAAAAGCAATGATTGCCTGAAGGACACAGAACAGTAAAAACAACCTTCGGTGAAATTGAAAGCAAGGGTGGTAACATTAAGAGCGCACCGGACATTCCACCGTTAAATGCAGAGGAGAGAGCAGATAGGTGGAAACAGTACATTGAAGACCTCTATGAGAGGGAAAACTTGTCTGATGTCGTGATGCAAGAAACAGGTGTCGATATACGTCGATATAGAAGAGATATGGGATCCAGTATTAGCATTTATAAGAGCATTGGAAGACTTAAAATCGTATTAGGCAGTTGTTGTTGTGGTCTTCAGTCCTGAGACTGGTTTGATGCAGCTCTCCATGCTATTCTATCCTGTGCAAGCTTCTTCATCTCCCAATACGTACTGCAGCCTACATCCTTCTGAATGTGTTTAGTGTATTCATCTCTTGGTCTCCCTCTACGATTTTTACCCTCCACGCTACCCTCCAATACTAAATTGGTGATCCCTTGATGCCTCAGAACATGCCCTACCAACCGATCCCTTCTTCTTGTCAAGTTGGGCCACAAACTCCTCTTCTCCCCAATCCTATTCAATACTTCCTCATTAGTTACGTGATCTACCCATCTAATCTTCAGCATTCTTCTGTAGCACCACGAGTCAAAGGCTTATGTTCTCTTCTTGTCCAAACTACTTATCGTCCATGTTTCACTTCCATACATGGCTACACTCCATACAAATACTTTCAGAAACGACTTCCTGACATTTAAATCTATACTCGATGTTAGCAAATATCTCTTCTTCAGAAACGCTTTCCTTGCCATTGACAGTCTACATTTTATATCCTCTCTACTTCGACCATCATCAGTTACTTTTCTCCCCAAATAGCAAAACTCCTTTACTACTTTAAGTGTCTCATTTCCTAATCTAATACCCTCAGCATCACGCGACTTCATTCGACTACATTCCATTATCCTCGTTTTGCTTTTGTTGATGTTCACCTTATATCCTCCCTTCAAGACACTGTCCATTCCGTTCAACTGCTCTTCCAAGTCCTTTGCTGTCTCTAACAGAATTACAATGTCATCGGCGAACCTTAAAGTTTTTATTTCTTCTCCATAGATTTTAATACCTACTCCGAATTTTCCTTTTGTTTCCTTCACTGCTTGCTCAATATACAGATTGAATAACATCGGGGAGAGACTACAACCCTGTCTCACTCCCTTCCCAACCACTGCTTCCCTTTCATGTCCCTCGACTCTTATAACTGCCATCTGGTTTCTGTACAAATTGTAAATAGCCTTTCGCTCCCTGTATTTTACCCCTGCCACCTTCAGAATCTGAAAGAGATTATTCCAGTCAACATTGTCAAAAGCTTTCTCCAAGTCTACAAATGCTAGAAACGTAGGTTTGCCTTTTCTTAATCTAGCTTCTAAGATAAGTAGTAGGATCAGTATTGCCTCACGTGTTCCCATATTTCTACGGAATCCAAATTGATCTTCCCCGAGGTCGGCTTATACCAGTTTTTCCATGCGTCTGTACAGAATTCGTGTTAGTATTTTGCAGCCGTGACTTATTAAACTGACAGTTCGGTAATTTTCACATCAGTCAACGCCTGCTTTCTTTGGGATTATTATATTCTTCTTGAAGTCTGCGGGTATTTCGCCTGTCTCATAAATTTTGCTCACCAGATGGTAGAGTTTTGTCACGACTGGCTCTCCCAAGGCTGTCAGTAGTTCTAACGGAATGTTGTCTACTCACGGGGCCTTGTTTCGACTTAGGTCTTTCAGTGCTCTATCAAATTCTTCCCGCAGTATCATATCTCCCATTTCATCTTCATCTACATCCTCTTCCATTTCCATAATATTGTCCTCATGAACATCGCCCTTGTATAGTCCCTCTATATACTCCTTCCACCTTTCTGCTTTCCCTTCTTTGCTTAGAACTGGGTTTCCATCTGAGCCCTTGATATTCATACAAGTGGTTCTCTTTTCTCCAAAGGTCTCTTTAATTTTCCTGTAGGCAGTATCTATCTTACCCCTAGTGAGGTAAGCCTCTACATCCTTACATTTGTCCTCTAGCCATGCCTGCTTAGCCATTTTGCACTTCCTGTCGATCTCATTTTTGAGACGTTTGTATTCCTTTTTGCCTGCTTCATTTATTGTATTTTTATATTTTCCCCTTTCATCAATTAATTTCAGTATTTCTTCTGTCACCCAAGGATTTCTACTAGCCCTCGTCTTTTTACCTACTTGATCCTCTGCTGCCTTCACCACTTCATCCCTCAAAGCTATCCATTCTTCTTCTACTGTATTTCTTTCCCCCATTCTTGTCAATTGTTCCTTTATGCTCTTTCTGAAACTCTGTGCAACCTCTGGTTCTTTCAGTTTATCCAGGTCCCATCTCCTCAAATTCCCACCTGTTTGCAGTTTCTTCAGTTTTAATCTACAGTTCATAAGCAATAGATTGTGGTCAGAGTCCACATCTGCCCCTGGAAATGTCTTACAATTTAAAACCTTGTTCCTAAATCTCTGTCTTAGGCAGTAGGGATAGATAATATTCCATCAGAATTTCTAAAGTCGTTGAGAAAAGTGGCCACAAAACGACTATTCTCTTTGGTGTGTAGAATGTTTGAGACTGGCAATATTGCATCTAACTTAGGGAAAAACATCATCCACACAATCCTGAAGGCTGCAAGAGCCTTCAACTGCGAGATTTATTGCGGAATCATCTGACAAAAGTAATATACAGAAGAATGGAAAAGAAAATTAAGGATGTGTTAGGTCAGTTTTACTTTAGGAAAGTTAAAGGCACTAGGGAGGGAGTTCTGACATTGCGGCTGATAATGGAAGCAAGACTAAAGAAGAATCAACACACGTCCATAGGACTTTTTTATGTGGACAAAGCTTTCGACAATGTCAAATGGTGCAAAACGTTCGAAATTATGAGGAAAATCGGGGTGATGTTTAGAGAAAAACCGGTAACATACAATACCTACAAGTGCCAAGAGGGAACAGTAAGAGTGGAAGACCAAGAACGAAGTGCTATGGCTGTAGTCTTTCGTCCCCACTGCTTAATCTATAAATCGAAGAAGCAATGGCAGAAATAAAAGAAAGGTGCAGGATTGCGATTAAAATTTAAGGTGACAGTATATCACTGATAATATTAGCTGATGACATTGCTGTACTCAGTGAAAGTGAAGAAGAATTACAGGATCTGCTTAATGGAATGAACAATTTAATGAGTACAGAATATGGATTGAGAGTAAATTGAAGAAAGACTAAAGTAATGAGAAGTAGCAGAACTGATGGTAATGAAACATGGACTGCGGGAAAACCGGAAAAGGATGACTTATCGAAATATTTGAGGTGTGGTGCTAAGGAAGACTGTTGAAAATTATGTGGACTGATGTGGTAAGGAATGAGGAGTGGTAAGGAAAGAGGAAAGTGAAAAACACTGGCAAAGAAAAAGTGCAAGACGGTAGGACATCTGTTAAGACATCAGGGAATAACTTGATTGGTACTAGAGGAAGCTGTGGTGGAAGACAGAGATTTGCAATACATCCAGTAAATAACTGGGATGTTGGTACTCTGAAACGAAGAGGTTGCCACAGGAGAGGAATTCGTGTTGGACCGCACCAAGCCAATCAGAAGATTGATGACTAAAGAATAAAAAAAAGTAAAAAGACAATGGAACCTAAAGGCTACTGTAGCTCAGTACCTGTACCTGGCGCTGGATCAAGCGAAATGTTAAACAAAATATCTGAAGTCATCCTAGGCAACTGAAAATTAACGCATAGATCTACTGCCAAAGGTATCTTGGTTGATTCACTTTCTCCAAGTGGTGATTGTGAGTACGTACGGGGTTTAGGGCAGGTGCCCCACTGAGGAAAGGCAGGGCAACAGCTGCTCCGGCAGCGCACGTCTGTCTGCAGAAAGAACAGCAGGTAAACAACAGCTGGGGAACAGCAACAAAGCGAGCACCGCGCTGGCGGGCAGGACCAAACCTCCACGCAGGAGCACCCAAACAGCCGCCCGCCTCAATAATTCAGCGACAGACTGCGACAAAACCTTGTTAGTAGGCTCTCGCCGTCAATTTTTCACTAGCGTCTTTTATCTAGCTCCGCCCGGACTCGGTCACCGGGCGCACCTTATAAATAAAGCCCCTCCGCGAGGCGCACTGGAAAACTAATAGAGGCTCTGCGCTTTGAGCACTCCTTTCCGTGAGGTCCTCTCTCTCTCTCTCTCTCTCTCTCTCTCTCTCTCTCTCTCTCTCTTTGTTCCCATTCTGTTAATTCGGAGAAAAAGAGAGAGAGAGAGAGAAACAGTCCGACAAAGTTGTCGGCAAATAAAAGCCTCCGCGGTCTGCGAGAGCGGAAAATATCGCGTGTCGTTGGGAGTGCTCGCTATTTCTCTGTGGCGCACGGCTGCGCGACTGGCGGGCGTTACCGCATGAATTATTGACCTGCAGCCCTCCGGAAGGATAGGCGAGGAGAGCAGGTAACCCTTGCTGGAACCCTCCCTCGCCGCGGAAGGAAGTGAGAGCACCAAATCGTTGTTCGCCGATAAATCCTACGAAACGATAACATGTCGGAGCGCGGCAGGCGTTCATTAATCACGGGAGGGAATATCCGCGGGTGTATTTGCCTCTAGACTAGCTAACTCCGTGAAAGGGGTGTCTCCGGCAAAATTTAGAAACTGCGAATGTCTTCTCGATCCTAATCCGTACATCCCACGGCCTGCATCAAATTACGATTATTTTCAACTTCCTCAGAAACATTTTTTTATTGTCCATATATTACTCACGCATATTGTGGGAAGTGATATGAAGCTTTAATAGCCAAAATCTACGCCTCTTTTCTCCTTTCTCGAAGTTTATATTGGCTATATTTATTAAGTAGTGTAATACATGTGACATACAACACGTACATAGAATCTATAGCCAGACAACGTATAAAACTTTTTAGTCGCATGTGCTATAGCTTCCAAATAAAATCAGTATATACAATTCTACAAACGAAGAAAACCATAGATTCAAGAAGTCTTTCGTGGCGGTGACTTCCAAGAAAGATTCTCCGCTTCAGTAGTGAATTGTAACTGAATGACCCATAAGTATTGTGGCCGCTGTATCCCTGCTTAAGTAAATAAGAATGTCGCTAATAACTTCAGCCTGTCTTGGAAAGAAAGGGACGTTGAGCAAGAGGTCACTACTGCTCATGCTGAAAGTAATACCTTTGCTTCCTCCTGCAAAACACATTGTCGAAAAAAAGTGTAAACCTATGAAAATTTCACGTAGCGCAGATCTGCATCGGATTACTAAAGAAACCCCAGCGCAAACTGCAAATTCATAAAAAAATCTCGCCTGCTCCAAGCTCCTGTAACAACCTGAGGGCGGGTTTTCTCATATTAAAGAATTTTTCTTCTTTTGTGACCGGGGGGGGGGGGGGAAGGGGAAAATCATTAGTCTTTTCCTTTCATGTCACTAACAACGAATTCCTCTCATGAGTCAATCTCTCCACCTAATTATATTCCCGTCACTGTCTTCCCCTACAGCTTTTATCCTCTACAGCTCCCTCAAATGTCACGGAAGTTATTTCTTGATGTGTTAACACATGTCCTATCATCCTCTCTCTCCCTCTTGTCAATGTTTGCAAGTGCTCCTGTCTTCGACGATTCTGTGGAAAAGCTTCTCATTTATTATCTTATAAGTCGATGTTACTTTCAATATCCTTCCATAGCACCACATCTCAAACATTTCGATTCTCTTGTTTCTGCTTTCCACATAGTCAGTGACTTACTTCCGTAAAATGTGGCGCTTCAAACGTACAACCTCAGAGGTTTCCTTCTCAGATTAAGCTCAATGTTTGTTGCTAATAGACTTCTTTTGGTCATGGATTCCTTCTTAGCCTGTAATCATCTGCTTTCTGTGTCTTCCTATAGTTTCACCTTTTGTCTGCTTACTACCTATCCTCTGTGTATTCGTTATACTATTCATTCCATTCGGAAATTTTTGTCATCATTCCTCATTTTCACTGAACATAACAATGTCATCATCAAATCAAATTATTTATATCCTTCCAACCTGAATTCTTCGATTTATAGATGGGACAGTAGGGCCGAAGCACTACACCCCTTTCTAACACAACTTACCCATTCTATCAATTAGTTCTTCGTCTTCGATTCTCATTCTTTTCCTCTAGGTTTTTGTGGATATTGTACATTACTTTTCTTTCTCTACAGCTTACACCTATTTTTCTGAGAATTTAGAACACCTTGCACCGAATTACATAGCTGAAATATATATCAAGATCGTGTCTCGATTTTTCTTATATCTTGGTTCGATTTCCAGGCACAACGTCCGGACTGCTTATCTAGTTCCTTTACGTTTCCGAAACCCTAACTAATAACATTACAGATTTGTAATTAATTTTTTTTTTTCAGTCTACTGACTGGTTTGATGCGGCCCGCCACGAATTCCTTTCCTGTGCTAACCTCTTCATCTCAGAGTAGCACTTGCAACCTACGTCCTCAATTATTTGCTTGACGTATTCCAATCTCTGTCTTCCTCTACAGTTTTTGCCCTCTACAGCTACCTCTAGTATCATGGAAGTCATTCCCTCATGTCTTAGCAGATGTCCTATCATCCTGTCCCTTCTCCTTATCAGTGTTTTCCACATATTCCTTTCCTCTCCGATTCTGCGTAGAACCTCCTCATTCCTTACCTTATCAGTCCACCTAATTTTCAACATTCGTCTGTAGCACTACATCTTAAATTCTTCGATTATCTTCTGTTCCGGTTTTCCCACAGTCCATGTTTCACTATCATACAATGCTGTACTCCAGACTTACATCCTCAGAAATTTCTTCCTCAAATTAAGGCCGGTATTTGATATTAGTAGACTTCTCTTGGTCAGAAATGCCTTTTTTGCCATAGCGAGACTGCTTTTGATGTCCTCCTTGCTCCGTCCGTCATTGGTTATTTTACTGCCTAGGTAGCAGAATTCCTTAACTTCATTGACTTCGTGACCATCAATCCTGATGTTAAGTTTCTCGCTGTACTCATTTCTACCACTTCTCATTACCTTCGTCTTTCTCCGATTTACTCTCAACCCATACTGTGTACTCATTAGATTGTTCACTCCGTTCAGCAGATCATTTAATTCTTCTTCACTTTTACTCAGGATAGCAATGTCATCAGCGAATCGTATCATTGATATCCTTTCACCTTGTATTTTAATTCCACTCCTGAACCTTTCTTTTACTTCCATCATTCCTTCCTCGATGTACAGATTGAAGAGTAGGGGCGAAAGGCTACAGCCTTGTTTTACACCCTTCTTAACACGAGCACTTCGTTCTTGATCGTCCACTCTTATTATTCCCTCTTGGTCGTTGTACATATTGTATATGACCCGTCTCTCCCTATAACTTACCCCTACTTTTTTCAGAATCTCGAACAGCTTGTACCATTTTATATTGTCGAACGCTTTTTCCAGGTCGACAAATCCTATGAAAGTGTCTTGATTTTTCTTTAGTCTTGCTTCCATTATTAGCCGTAACGTCAGAATTACCTCTCTCGTCCCTTTACTTTTCCTAAAGCCAAACTGATCGTCACCTAGCGCATTCTCAATTTTCTTTTCCATTCTTCTGTATATTATTCTTGTAAGCAGCTTTGATGCATGAGCTGTTAAGCTGATTGTGCGATAATTCTCGCACTTGTCGGCTCTTGCCGTCTTCGGAATTGTGTGGATGATGCTTTTCCGAAAGTCTATATCGCCAGACTCGTATATTCTACACACAAACGTGAATAGTCGTTTTGTTGCCACTTCCCCCAATGATTTTAGAAATTCTGATGGAATGTTATCTATCCCGTCTGCCTTATTTGACCGTCAGTCCTCCAAAGCTCTTTTAAATTCCGATTCTAATACTGGATCCCCTATCTCTTCTAAATCAACTCTTGGTTCTTCTTCTATCACATCAGACAAATCTTCACCCTCATAGAGGCTTTCAATGTATTCTTTCCACCTATCTGCTCTCTCCTCTGCATTTAACAGTGGGATTCCCGTTGCACTCTTAATGTTACCACCGTTGCTTTTAATGTCACCAAAGGTTGTTTTGACTTTCCTGTATGCTGAGTCTGTCCTTCCGACAATCATATCTTTTTCGATGTCTTCACATTTTTCCTGCAGCCATTTCGTCTTAGCTTCCCTGCCTTCCTATTTATTTCATTCCTCAGCGACTTGTATTTCTGTATTCCTGATTTTCCCGGAACATATTTGTACTTCCTCCTTTCATCAATCAACTGAAGTATTTCTTCTGTTACCCATGGTTTCTTCGCAGTTACCTTCTTTGTACCTATGTTTTCCTTCCCAACTTCTGTGATGGCCCTTTCTAGAGATGTCCATTCCTCTACAACTGTACTGCCTACTGCGCTATTCCTTATTGCTGTATCTATAGCGTTAGAGAACTTCAAACGTATCTCATCATTCCTTAGTACTTCCGTATCCCACTTCTTTGCGTATTGATTCTTCCTGACTAATGTCTTGAACTTCAGCCCACTCTTCATTACTACTATATTGTGATCTGAGTCTATATCTGCTCCTGGGTACGCCTTACAATCCAGTATCTGATTTCGGAATCTCTGTCTGACCATGATGTAATCTAATTGAAATCTTCCCGTATCTCCCGGCCTTTTCCAAGTATACCTCTCCCTCTTGTGATTCTTGAACAGGGTATTCGCTATTACTAGCTAAAACTTGTTACAGAACTCAATTAGTCTTTCTCCTCTTTCATTCTTTGTCCCAAGTCCATATTCTCCTGTAACCTTTTCTTCTACTCCTTCTCCTACAACTGCATTCCAGTCGCCCATGACTATTAGATTTTCGTCCCCCTTTACATACTGCACTACTCTTTCAATATCCTCATACACTTTCTCTATCTGTTCATCTTCAGCTTGCGACGTCGGCATGTATACCTGAACTATCGTTGTCGGTGTTGGTCTGCTGTCGATTCTGATTAGAGCAACCCAGTCACTGAACTGTTCACAGTAACACACCCTCTGCCCTACCTTCCTATTCATAATGAATCCTACACCTGTTATACCATTTTCTGCTGCTGTTGATATTACCCGATACTCATCTGAGCAGAAATCCTTGTCTTCCTTCCACTTCACTTCACTGACTCCTACTGTAACTAGATTGAGACTTTGCATTTCCCTTTTGAGATTTTCTAGTTTCCCTACCACGTTCAAGCTTCTGACATTCCACGCCCCGACTCGTAGAACGTTATCCTTTCGTTGATTATTCAATCATTTTCTCATGGTAACCTCCACCTTGGCAGTCCCCTCCCGGCCGGCCGCGGTGGTCTCGCGGTTAAGGCGCTCAGTCCGGATCCGCGCGACTGCTACGGTCGCAGGTTCGAATCCTGCCTCGGGCATGGATGTGTGTGACGTCCTTAGGTTAGTTAGGTTTAAGTAGTTCTAAGTTCTAGGGGACTGATGACCACAGATGTTAAGTCCCATAGTGCTCAGAGCCATTTGAGCCATTTTTAGTCCCCTCCCGGAGATCCGAATGGGAGACTATTCCGGAATCTTTTGCCAATGGAGAGATTATCATGACACTTCTTCAATTACAGGCCACATTTCCTGTGGATACACGTTACGTGTCTTTAATGCAGTGGTTTCCATTGCCTTCTGCATCCTCATGTCGTTGATCATTGATGATTCTTCCGCCTTTAGGGGCAATTTCCCACCCCTGGGGCAAGAGAGTGCCCTGAGCCTTTATCCGCTCCTCCGCCATCTTTGACAAGGCCTTTGGCAGAATGATGCTGACTTCTTATGCCGGAAGTCTTCGGCCGCCAATGCTGATTATTTATCAAAATTTAGGCAGTGGCGGGGATCGAACCCGGGACCGAAGACGTTTTGATTATGAATCAAAGACGCTACTCCTAGCAGCTGTAGTGCGTAAACTACTAGGCTGATTGCACGATAGTTCTAGGAACTCTCTGCCCTTGCTACTTTCAGGACATTTGTTGATGGTAACTTTCTGTAAGTCTTATGGTAGGTATCGAGTCTCATAGGTTCTAGAAACCAACTTGGATATTTGGTTGGTTGCCATTTCCTCGAAAAATATTAGATACATACATCAAAAGAAATTTTTCGTCACCTCGGTTCCGAGAGTTCCAGAACCTGTACAGAAAATTAGAACAGGAATCAACATAAACAGCATTTCCGCCCTTTTTATTGCTCTTGAAAACCACACATCGCATGTTGTACCACCATATAGCGAGACCTTCAGAGGTGATGATCCAGATTGCTGTACACCGGCATACTATCCACAAGTTCATCAAGGCACTGTTGGTCCAGATTGTCCCACTCCTCAACGACGATTCGGCGTAGATCCCTCAGAGTAGTTGGTGGGTCACGTCGTTCATGAACAGTCCTTTCAATCCTCAGGCATGTTCGATAGGGTTCATGTCTGGAAAACATGCTGGCACTTTAGAATGGAGATGTCGTTATCCTGAAGGATATCATTCCTAAGATGTGCACGATGGGGTCGCGAATTGTCGTCCATGAAGACGAATGCGTCGCCAATATGCTTCCGATATCGTTCCACTATCGGTCGGAGAATGGCATCCACGTATCGTACGGCCGTTATGGCGCCTTCCATGGCCACCAGCGGCGTACGTCGGCCCAACATAATTCCACCCCAAAACAACAGGAGACCTCCACCCTGCTGCACTCGCTGGACGGAGAGTCCAAGGCGTTCAGCCTGACCGGGTTGAATCCAAACATGTCTCTGACGATAGACTGGTTGAAGGCATATGCGACTCTGATTTGTGAAGAGAACGTGATGCCAAGCCTGTGCAGTCCATTCGGCATGTTGTTATGCCCATGTGTTCCGCGCTGCATGATATCGTGGTTGCAAAGATGGGCCTTGCCATGACGTCGGGAGTGAAGTTGCGAATCAGCAGCGTACTGCGCACAGTTTGGGTCGTAACATGACATCCTGTGGCTGCACGAAAAGCATTATTCAACATGGTGGCGTTGCTGTCAGGTTTCCTCCGAGCCAAAATCCGTAGGTAGCGGTCATCCACTGCAGTAGTAGCCCTTGGGCGGCCTGAGCGAGGCATGTCATCGACAGTTCCTGTCTCTCTGTGCCTCCTCCATGTCCGAACAACATCGCTTTCGTTCACTCCGAGACGCCAGGATACTTCCCTTGTTGAGAACACTCCCTGGCAAAAATAATAATACGGAGGCGATCGAACCGTGGTATGGACCGTGTAGGCATGGTTGAACTACAGACAGTACGAGCCGTGTACCTCCTTCCTGGTGGAATGACTGGAACTAATCGGCTGTCGGACCTTCTCCGTCTAACAGGAGCTGGTCATGCTTGGTTGTTTACATCTTTGGTCGGGTTTAGCGATATTTCTGGTCAAAGGGACTATGTCTGTCATACAATGTCGACGGTCAACGTCTATCTTCAGGAGTTCTAGAAACATGGGTGATGCAAAAAATTTTTTGATGTGTGTATTTAGAAAGAATGTTACCCGAGCCCTCCGCCTTACTTAATAGCATGTCTTACAAAGGTCTGCTACGCTCTAGCTAATAATGGATCCTGTATGTCTTCCATATCGACATTTCTTCTTCTATCACGTCAGCAGACAGTTCCTCACCCTTCCAGAAGCCTTCCCACGTACACGTTTTGTCCTCTGTGTCTAATATTGAGATTTCTCTTGCGTCTTTAATTTTGAAGATTTTACTTTCACGAATCTTTTAATAAGTAATTCAACACATTTTTCTCTTAAAGCAGGTTGGCTTTACTCAGAATTCCAGAGCACCATGTTATTCTCCACTCTGTTGACTACAAAATCTTTTTTTTTTCCTTCTCCGGTCAATGTGATGACCTTACGCCACCTTACTTGAATGGCCTTTATGCACGCATGGCCTCTACCGATCAATCGTCGGAGTCAGTGTCTTGCTGCATCAATAACGTCCCCATCATCCACGTCGTGCTTTCCGCAGAGTGCATCCAGCATTCGACCAAGTAAATGGAAGGTGGTAGATACGGCCTATAGGGCGGAACGGAAAGAACAGTCCACTTTCGCCATGGCTTTCCAGCATTTATTATTTGTTTCTTTCTTAATAACTTATATTGCTGTATTCTTGTCATTTCCTGCTACAGTTTTTCCTTAGTACTTTCGTAGGTTAACTGAAGTATTCCTTGTTTACCTGAAGTTTATTCCCAGTTATCTTTCTTCCACCTATATTTGTTTCGTATATTGAATTATACTTTCCTCGTACACATTCTCCGTTTCTTCATCTTCTGCTGGTGGCAGCGGCTAGTACATTTTTGTTGGTGTTGGTTTCATGTCGATTCTATCAGAATAAGCCTATCACTAAACTATTCATAATGATTCACTCTCTGCCCCACCTTCCCACTTTGCTGCAGTATTAAGTACCAACAAAAAGATAACTTTACAAAAATGGCATGAAGGGCCTATATAGCTTCTACGTCATTGTAACGACTTATATGAGTGATTTTAACTCCTGAAAGCATCAGTGTAAGTGGGTTTCTTCATCTCTTGCTCCATGTGGTTGTGATCATTCCCAATTTAATACAGAAGTAACATTCCATTATTCATTGAAAGAAATTTTAGAGTGAAGGCGACTGAATTTACCTTAGTGGCTCTTATGACAAACATCTACATCTACGTGATTACTCTGCTATTCACAATAAAGTGCCTGGCAGGGGGTTCAGTGAACCACCTTCAAGCTGTCTCTCTACCGTTCCACTCCCGAACGGCACGCGGGAAAAACGAGCACTTAAATTTTTCTGTGCGAGCCCAGATTTCTCCTATTTTATCGCGATGATTATTTCTCCCTATGTAGGTAGGTGCCAACAGACTGTTTTCGCAATCGGAGGAGAAAACTGGTGATTGAAATTTCATGACAAGATCTTGTCGCAACGAAAAACGCCTTTGTTTTAATGATTTCCACTCCAATTCACGTATTATGTCTGTGACACTATCTCCCCTATTTCGCGATAATACAAAACGAGCTGCCCTTGTTTGTACTTTTTCGATGTCATCCGTCAGGCCCAACTGATGCGGAACTCACACCGCACAGCAACAGCAGTACTCCAGAATATGGTGGACAAGCGTGGTGTAAGCAGTCTCTTTAGTAGACCTGTTTCACCTTCTAAGTGTTCTGCCAATGAATCGCAGTCTTTGGTTTGCTCTACCCACAACATTATCTATGTGATCGTTCCAATTTAGGTTATTTGTAATTGTAATCCCTAAGGAGTTAGCTGAATTTACAGCCTTCAGATTTGTGTGACTTATCGCGTAATCGAAATTTAGCTGATTTCTTTTAGTGCTCGTGTGAATAACTTCATACTTTTCTTTATTCAGGGTCAAATGCCACTTTCCGCACCATACACATATCCTATCTAAATCATTTTGCAAGTCGTTTTGATCATCTGATGACTTTACAAGACGGTAAATGACAGCATCATCTACAAACAATCTAAGACGGCTACTCAGATTGTCTTCAATGTCGTAAATATAGATCAGGAACAATAGAGGGCCTATAACACTTCCTTTGGGAACGCCGGATATTACTTCTGTTTTACTCGATGACTTTCCATCTATTACTACGAACTGTGACCTTTCTGACAGGAAATCACGAATTCAGTCGCAGAACTGACGCGATACTCCGTAGGCACGCTGTTTGATTAGAAGATACTTTTGAGGAACGGTGTCGAAAGCCTTCTGTAAATCTAAAAATATGGAATCAATTTGACATCCCCTGTCTATAGCACTTATTACTTCATGAGTATAAAGAGCTAGTTGTGTTTCACAAGAACGATATTTTCTGAATCCGTGCTGACTATGTGCCAATAAATGGTTTTCTTGGAGGTACTTCATAATGTTCGAATACAGTATATGTTCCAAACCCCTACTACAAATCGACGTTAGTGATATAGGCCTGTAATTCAGCAGATTACTCCTACTTCCCTTTTAGGGTATTGATGTGACTTGAGCAATTTTCCAGTCTTTGGGTACAGATCTTTCTGTGAGCGAGTGGTTGTATATAATTGCTAAATTTGGAGTTATTTTATCAGCATACTCTGAGATGAACCTGACTGGTATACAATCTGGACGGAGGTCTTGTCTTTGTTAAGTGATTTAAGCTGCTTTGTTGCACCGAAGGATATCTACTTCTGTTTCTCATCTTGGCAGTTGTTCCTGACTGGAATTCAGGAATATTTACTTCGTCTTCTTTAGTGAAGGAGTTTCGGAAAACCGTGTTTAATAACTCTGCTTTTGTGGCACTGTCATCAGTGACTTCACCGTTGTTATCGCGCAGTGAAGGTATTGATTGCTTCTTGCCACTGGTGTGCTTTATGTATGACCAGAATCTCTTCGGGTTTTCTGCCAGATTTGGAGACAGAATTTCATTGTGGAAATTATTAAAAACATCTCGCATTGAAATACGCGCTGTATTTCGAACCTCTGTAAAACTTTGCCAATCTTGGGGATTTTGCGTTCTTTTACATTTGGCATGCTTTTTTCGTTGCTTTTGCAACAACGATATGACCCGTTTTGTGTACCATGGGGGATCAGTACCATCACTTATTAATTTATGTAGTATATATCTCTCAATTGCTGTCGATATTATCTCTTTCAAAACATTGCACAACTTTTCTACACTTACATGATCAGATCGGAAGGAGTGAAGACTGTCTCTTAAAAAGGCGTTAAGAGTGTTTTTATCACCTTTTTTTAAATATATATATTTTGCATTTCTTTTTGATGGTTGTAGGTGTTACGGTATTCAGCCCAGCAGCAACTGCCTTGTAGTCACTAATCCCTGTATTCGTCAAAATACTCACTATTTATCCAGGATTATTTGTTGCTAAAAGGTCAAGTATGCTTTCGCAACCATTTACGCTTCGAATGGGCTCATGAACTAATTGTTCACAATAATTTTTTGAGAAAGCGTTCAGTACATCTTCGGATGACGTTTTATACCTGCCGCCGGCTTTAAACGTATAATTTTTCGTGCATATCGAGGGTAGATTGAAATCACCACCGACTATAATTGTATGAGCAGGGTGCTTATTTGAAATGTGACTCAAGTTTTCTTTGAACTGTTCAGCAACTATCCAATTAATAGTTTAGTCCGATTGTCAGGTATAACCTCCACCCATACTATTTCACACGAACTATCTACTTCAATTTCGCTACAAGGCAAGCTACCTCTGACAGCAATAAATACTCCACCACCAACTGTATTTAATCTATCCTTTCTGAACACTGTTATATCGTTTGAAAAAATTTCGGCCCCAAACCCGGGGCCTCATCTCGCAAGTGATGAAGAAGGAGGAGGGGGAGAAGTAAAGCCTTGTAAAAAGACTGGGTGCATCTTGCTCAGGATGGTTGCACCCTCTGGGGGCCCCTGCCTAGGACTACAGTCGAAGCTCCAAATCCAGAAACGTCTGTGTGGTAGCCACTGGTACTCTAGTCAGCGTCTGTTGGCTGTGTGAAGTCGGCTGTGACTGAATCTTCTGGAACTCAAAACTCCAGTCGAAATTACGTAAGATCCTTCTTGATTTCACCACCAAAACCTCAACACAAACCAATAATCATGACAGAACAATGAGAACGAATCCACTAAACTGGACCCCAGTCAGTAAAACTGGGTAATAGACGTGATCATCGGATTCCAGAGGATCAGGTATGTCATGAATAGAAGAATCGAAGCTTCTTAAAAACCTTCGAGACAACGAGAATATTTTACATGGGAACACTCAACATGAACACACTATTGAAGCCAGGTAAACTGAAACAATTAAGAAAAACACCATGGATAAATTGAACATCAAAATTATGCCAATACAAGAAACACGATTCGCAGATGAGAACCACTTTTATTCGGAAAATTAATGAAAAATTATAGAATATATAAGGGGAAACCAGCCATAACCATTCCAGGAAGTAGTCTCAAACTCTTCGGAACAGGAATTGTAGTACATAAATCGATACTGGACTCTGTAATAGATTTCACCTCAAAATCAGAGAAAATTTTAGACACTCACGATACGACCTGGAAACTAAGCCTATACACTAATTAGTGCACATGCCCCCACAAATAATTATAACAAGAAGAACCCAAAGATGATAGAGGAATTCTGGGAAGATCTGGAAGAAAATACCATCAAAA
This sequence comes from Schistocerca piceifrons, assembly GCF_021461385.2. Classification (NCBI taxonomy): domain Eukaryota; kingdom Metazoa; phylum Arthropoda; class Insecta; order Orthoptera; family Acrididae; genus Schistocerca; species Schistocerca piceifrons. The sequence continues at coordinate 427,961,395 of NC_060138.1, forward strand.
TCCGCAAGAATCACGTAAAAGTGTTACTAGGGGATTTCAGTGCCCAGTCAGGCAAGGAAAGAAAATTCCGAGACACGACAGGGAAACACACGGCTCACAAGTGAACAAACAAAAACGGAGAGAACTTAATAAATTTTTGCAGGAATTTTGAGCAGAAAATCATGTCAACGTAATTCCAGAAACCGTACAGAAAACTAGTAACTTGTAAATTCACCAACAATGCTCTAAGAAAATTCCAGATAGTCCATGAAAAACGGTAGAGAAATAGTGGACGTAAGAACTAGGAACGGAGTTTTTGAGTCTGATCATCACCTTCTCCATATCAAAGCAAAATTTATTCCCAACAGACAAATCAAGAGAACCAACAGACCTTTCAGAACAGATCCAAAGTACCTGCAACTAAACAAGAAAGAAATAACAGAAGAAATTACGAAAATCAACAGCACCAACTGGACAGAACTGTCAGAAAAATGAGAGAACTGATAAAATTGGGGCAACCACCGAGAAAAAGGAAACATCGATGGTGGAACATGAAATGCTACAGAGCCATATTACACAGTCATAGAACTCAAGAAAAATGGGAAGAATTCAACAGGATACAGTAAAACACTTCAAAAATAATCTGCAGAGAAAAAAGAGGTTACGAAAACGGTAGGTTGAAGGAGATAGAAGAGGACTTCACCAGAAACAACACACGATATTTTTACAGAATATTCCGAGAAAATATGACAGGATATCAAACTCGAAGCTTATGCTTCAAAGGACAAGATGGTACACTGGAGACAAATCCGAAGAAAAATTGTAAAATATTGGCTCGATACTTTGACACATTACTCAACTGTGGTGAACCAAAACAGAGATGACAGTTTACAAAACCATAACCTAATCAGGACTCCGAATCCCCAACACACGAAGAAATAGTGAAAATAATAAAATCATTGAAAAATAACAAAGCACCAGGAGAAGATGGACTGATTGCAGAAATATGGAAATTAGACCATGAAAATATTACAGCCAAAATACACAGAATAATCAAAAACACCTGAGATACAGAAAAGGTGCCAGAAGAATGGAAGTCAGCCCTAACACACCCCCTCCACAAGAAAGGAGACAAAACAGACTCTATTAACTATAGAGAAATTTCGTTACTGCCTGTGACATACAAAATACTATCCAAAGCTCTGTTAAATCGCCTTTAACCTCAGATAGATCCACATATCGGAGACTACCAAGCTGGGTTCAGGACGGGAAGATCGTGCAGTGAACAGATCTGGTCTCTGAGAACAATACTAACAACGAGAAAGTGCAGAAACACCACAATAACATTTGTTGATTTCAAGAAGCCCTACGATTTCATAAACAGAGAAACACTTTTTAGTACACTGGAAGAAGTAAAGGTAGACAACAAGACCAGAAAACTAATCCAGGAAACATTAACAAGTACAAAATCCAAAGGGGAGAGATCTCGGAACCGTTAGAAATCAAGACAGCAGTGATACAAGGAGATGGCCTGTCACCCATTTTATTTAACACAGTTTTGGAGAAAATAATCAGGACATGGGACAAAGGAGTATATGGTGTAAAGACGGGGAGACACAAAAATAAAACCGTCAACATAAAATGTCTGGCCTTTGCCTATGATATAGCCATCGTAACAAATAACTGAAAGTAATCCGAAGAAGCCCTAGAGACACTACATGAAATCGGAGCTAAAACAGGACTACAAATTTTGTATGAAAAAACCCAATATACGGACACAAAATTCAGAGACAGAAACCCATTAGTAACAAAGTATGGAAAGATAGCACAAGTAAGAAGGTTCAAATACCTGGTAGAGATTATAAAGAAAACAGGACGAAACTCGACAGCCAATGAAGAAAGGTCTTTAAAACTACAAAAAGCAGACAGACTTACATGGAACCCTAACAACAAAAGAAGTATTTCCGTTAATACCAAATTAAGACATTATAAAACAGTAGTCTTACCAGTAGCCATGTATGTCTCATAAACGACAGTAATCAGGGGAAGAACGAAAATCAAGGAAATGGAAAAGCAAGAGAGGAAAATTTTGAGAAGGACCTAAGGGTCAGTTCAGACACAGGAGATTTGGATAAAAATACCGACAAAAGAACTGTACAAAAAGACAGAGACAATTATAGACAACAACAGAAAAAGAAGGGCTAAACTCTATGGGCACATTTATAGGGTGAACGAAAATAGGCTAATCAAGAAGATTTTTAACATAGTGATGAGTAATACGATGAAAACTAACTGGGCAAAGGAAACCATGGAAGACGTCAAGAAACAAAATAACAAACAGAGAAAAACACAGAGAAAAAATCAGTAAACAGAAATTCTGGACATTTAGTAAACAAAGCGTGATCAACTACCACGAACTGTCTATGGTGCATACGGTCTATGATGCTACCCTCTTCTATCGGCAAACGGTGCACGAAATAATGTCAGTCTATGCGCCTCCAGATTATACCTAACTTATCTTAATTTAGAACAGCAATCAGTACGCCAATATGTCAGATAAATGTAGGAAGCAATATGTTTCTCTACACATAGTGCAACGTTCCATCTAGAAATTTTAGGACTATGCGATCGTGTGATGAAAAACTTCTTTTGTGTAGCATTTCCATCTTGAAACTGTTAAGAGTTTCTGTGACTCAGATTTTTCTGCGTATTCCCAATTTTTCTATACAGAAATCATACTGAAAACTTGTGAGTATTTTGTAACGGAACTCTTTCGTGGTTGGCGATTAACGAGTTTCGCATTAGAACCGGACCAGTTAATGATAAGCACGTGTCGGCTTCAAAATCCTCCAGCAGGGTTGCTAAAAGTTTTAATATTATGCGACAGACGGGTAACCGTGTGACGACGGCGTCGTAAAAGTGATGCTGTGCCATCAGACGCTCGTTGCGGGGCGGCACGGCCCGCCAGTTGGGCACTAATTACGCCGGATATTAATATATTAATCCACGGCGCTGTGTCCTGCGCAGTAATCAATTAGCGCCGGGCAGCACACGTGCTGGCGCTGCGTAAACAGACGCCATCGCCGTCGCGCAAATTGACGCAGTTACGCCTCAAACTTGCTTAAGTCTAATAAACCTGCAGCGTCGTGGCGTAATGCAGCTCGCGCCAGATTGAATCAGATGACCGGAACGCCGTTAATACTCCCCGGCGCAGCCCGAAATGAGCGCTGAGTAGTTTCATGATTGCAGCGAGGCTCGCCTCGCCGGAGGTCCGATACTCGACACCGCCTCACCGCTTACGTCGCAAGAGCGAACGAAGTCGTCCTGAAACCCGCTTGGCCGCGTGAATAGTATATCGAACGTAACTGTTGTTGTGTATACGTTACGGACAATGAAGTAATAAAGGGAAAAGAATTTTTTGGATAAAATAATTTCGGGTATTGGGCTGCGCCGTTGTAAATTTCTAAAAGAAGTAAATTCCGGCGTTTAGGCAGACTTGCTGCTGCTCTCTTCACTGCGGTCCACTGCTGTGTACTATTCAATGTCTTCCTTTATTTAGTACCATTATAGGTTCAACCGTGGTGCAGGGTTAGCGTCTTTGACTAGTAATTAAAACATCCTCGATCCCGGCTTCAGAAGCGGAAACCGCTTAAGTTATCATTAATAATCAATATTAGCGTCCGAAGACTAACGGTATAAGGAGTCACCCTCATTTTGGCTACGGGTTTATCAAAGAGGGTACTGGAACGGACAGAAATTCAGGGCACTCTCTTGTCCTTGGGGTGGGAAACTGCACCTAAAGACGGAATAATCAAATATGATCAAAGGCGTGTGGATGCAGCAGGCAATGAAAACCACTGTATTCAAGACACATAACATGTATCTACAGGACACGTGACCTGTAACTGAATAAGTGTCACATTGCCAAAAAATATCGGAATAGTTCCCCATTCAGATCTCCAGAAGGGGACTGCCACGGGGGAGGTGAACACGAAGAAAAGATTGAATAACCAAGACTGAATAACGTTCTACGAGTTGGAGCGTGGAATTTCAGAAGCTTGGACGTGGCAGTGTAGTTACAAAATCTGGAAAGGGAAATAAAAAGGCTCAATCTAGACATAGCAGCGGTCGGTGAATTGAAATGGAAAGAACACAAGGATTTCTCGTCAGTAGGGTTTACAGAAGAAAATGGTATATAATGGGAGTATACGGGCATTCGTTATGAATACGAAGGTTGGGCAGAGAGTGTGTTTCTGTAAACAGATCGGTGAAAGGGTTGTTCTTATCAGAATCAACAGCAGACCAACACCGAAAACGATAGTCCAGGTATCCATGCCGACGTCGCAAGCCGAAGTTGATGAGATAGAGAACGTATATGAGGACCTTGGAAGAATAATACAATACCTAAAGAGAGATGAAAATCTGAAAGTCGCAGGAGATTACAATCCAGTTGTAGGGGCAGGGGTAAAAGTAAAGGTTACAGGACAGTATGGGATTGGGACAAGGAATAAGAAAGGAGAAAAACTACTTCAGTTCTGTAATAAACTGCAGCTCGTAATAGCGAGTAGTCTGTTCAAGAATCACAAGAGGAGGTGGTATACCAGGAAAAGACCGGGTGATACGGGAATATTTCAATTAGATTGCATATGGTCAGACAGAGATTCCGAAATCAGATATTGGATTTTAAGGCATACCCAGGTGCAGATATAGACTCAGATCACAACGCATAAGTGATGAAGAGTAGGCTGAAGTTTAAGAAATAAGCCAACATGAATCAATACGCAAAGAAGTGGGATAAAAAGTACTGAGAAGTGCCGAGATACGCTTGAAGTTCTGTAAGCAGTACAGCAATAAGGCATAGTTCAGTAGGCAGTATAGTTGAAGAGAAATGAGCGTCTCTAAAAAGGACAATCACTGAAGTTGGAAAGAAAATTATAGGTTCAAAGAAAGTAACTCCGAAGAAACAGTGAAAACATAAGAAATACTTCAGTTGACCAATGAAAGAAGAAAGAACAAAAATGTTCATTGAAGTTCGGGAATACAGAAATACAAGTCGCTATGGAATGAAATATATAGGAAGTGCTAGAGACGAAATGACGGCATGCAAAATGTGAATAAATCGAATAAGAAATGATTTTCGGAAGGACTGATTCAGCATAGAGGAAAGTCAAAACTACCTTCAGTGAAATTAAAAGCCAGGGTGGTAACATAAAGAACGCAAAGCGAATTTCGCCATTAAATGCAGAGGAGAGAGCGTTTAGGTGGAAAGAGTACATTGACGGGCACCATGGGGGGGGGGGGGGGGGATGATTTGTCTGATGTGATAGAAGAAAGAAATGTGATTCGATTTAGAAGAGACAGGGGATCCAGTTTTAGAATGAGAATTTAGAGAACTCTGGAGGACTTTTGATCAAATAAGGCAGAAGGGATAGATAACATTCCATCAGAATTTCTAAAATCATTTGGGGACGTGGCAACACAACGACTTTTCACGTTGGTGTGTAGAATGTGTGAGACTGGTGACATACCATCTGACCTTCGAAAAAAGCATTAGCTGACAAGTGTGAAAATTTTCGTACAATCAGCCTAACTGCCCATGCATCCAACTTGCTGACGAGAATACTATACAAGGAAAATAAAATTAAAGATGTGTTAGATGACCACGAGTTTGGCTTTAGGGAAGGTAAAAGGTAAGTGCACCAGAGAGGCAATTCTTACGTTGCGATTGATAACGGAAGCAAGACTAAAGAAAAATCAGGACATGTTCAATGGATTTGTCGACCTGGAAAAAGCGTTCCACATTGTAAAATGGTGCAAATTGTTCGAAATTCTGAGAAAAATTGGTGTAAGCTATAGGGGGAGATGGGTAACATACGATATATGCAAGAGCCATAAGTGAATAATGACAGTGGAAGACCAAGAACGAAGTGCTCGGATTAAAAAGGGTGTAAAAGAGAGATGTAGTCTTTCGACCCGACTGTTTAAGCTGTACATCGAAGAAGCAATGCCAGAGAGAAAAGAAAGGTTCAGTAGTTGCATTAAAATTCAAGATGAAAGGATATCGATGATACGATTCGTTGATTACTTAGCTATCCTAAGTGAAAGTGACCTGCTAAAGGTAATGAACAGTCTAATGAGTATAGAATATGGATTGAGACTTGAGAGCAAATCTAAGAAAGACAGTGAGGAACTTACATCTGGACTGATGGTTGCGAAGTAGATGAATTCTACTACCTAGGCAGCAAAATGACGAATGACAAACGCTGTAAGCAGGACATCAAATGTAGAATAGCAGTGGCAAAAAGGAATTTCCTGGCCAAGAGAAGTTTACTAGTATCAAACATGAACCTTAATTTGAGGAAGAAATTTCTGAGTACAGTATTGTATGGTAGTGAAACGTGTATTGTTGGAAAACCGGAACAAAAGAGAATCGAAACATTTGAGTTGTGGCATTACAGACGAATGTTGAAAATTAGATGGACTGATAAGATAAGGGACGAGTAGGTTCTGCGCTGAATCAGAGAAGAAAGGAATATGTGGAAAACACTGAGAACGAGAAGGGGCAGAGTGATAGGACATCTCTTAAGAAATCAGGGAATGACTTCCATAGTACTAGATGGAGCTGTAGAGGGCAAAAGTGTAGAAGAAGGCAGACACCAGAATACATCCTGTAAGTAATTGAGAGCCTATATTGCAAGCGCTACTCTGCGATGAAGAGGTTGGCACAGAAGAGGAATTCGTGACAGGCCGCATCAGACTAGTCAGAAGACCGACGACCCTAAAGATGTCAAAAATCTGAGGGAGGATGAAAAAAACTTCCAGTTGAAATTGATATGGCTATTTTACCATTTTTTCTATTACCTATTATCCGTTAAACAAACCGAAAATTCAATTAGCCGTAGCAGCTTTGCTAAAACGTTTCGTTTTTAAATAAACCTTTTTTTGAAAAGAGTAATTTTTATTCGTAACATTTGCATTGATTTGAATTGTTGCATTATTTTACACAGAAGTGCCAAAGAAACAGGTATATGCATACGTATTCTGTTACGGCGTAAATTCAAGCGCCAGCACGCCGGTCGGGAACGACAGAGAAGAGATGGCTGTGAGAAAACGTCAGCCAGTCGCACGATGACCGACTCGTCTCCAGGACGACAACGCGGTAGCAGCGGACCCTATGTGAAGAGGACATAAGCGCCACGTCCGACTGGCGACGGCCGATTTGAGTGGCAGCTTCAAGATAGAGATTTCTACAGCGGCATCAACTCTATTCACATCGCTTAAACACTCCATGTAGCACATACTTGAAATTGTTTATACTGAAGCAGTTTGTTTATTTCGTGTTGTGGCGTCAAGTCAAGCGCCGGCACGCCAGTCGGGAACGGGAGAGAAGAGGGGGCTGTGACAAGACGTCAGCCAATTGCTCACTGATCGACCCATTCCCAGGACGACAACGCGACTGGCGTGGCAAAGTTCTACGAGAAGCTTCAAGACCAGCAACCTGAATACAAGCGGCAAAGCTCATTACTTTGCCCGTACATTCTATGTAGCTCATACTTGGAATTTCTATACTGAAGAGACTTCTTATTTTTTCTGTCGATCTTTGCTTGCTACACATCTCTGTAAATACAAAGTTAAGTATTGTAATCACTTCCTTTTTTAATAAAATTCATAAATACAATTTGTTTGAATTGTTGTCTAGCGATCCGAGAAAGCAGGTTTCTTAGACAGTCTATATTCGACGACTAGGCAGGATTCAACATTTAGCGACGAGTAAGTGGGTGTGTTTACTTGCTTCAACAGTATCTCTTCTAGTGCTTTCGCTTTTCAGTGTTTTCATGTGGGTGTTGCGGAAATTTTCTTTTCTTGTGTGCTTATTTTCATTGCTTGCCTTGTCTGTTTATTGCATTTTTCTCTTCTGATATGAGCAACCCACTTTTCCCACCCCCTGCTCTGGCGCCTCAACTGCAAGCGATAGTTGCAACGCAGCTAAAACACATGTTTCAGTTTCGGACCCAACAACAGCCTCGCTGCTCAACATGGTACAGCAATTTCTGGCGAATCAAACGAATACAGTGCAACAAGCAACACCTGTGCCGTATCGCCTTTTCACCAGTTCAGCAAAAAAGACGAGGAGGCACTCGAGTGGTTGCAGCAGTTTGAGGCCCACATAATTGCTCACAATGTACCGGGTACTGTGAAACTACAATATTTTTTTTCAACACTAGGAAGTGTAGTGTTCTGCCTCATTCAGAAATTGTTCTCTAACGCTAATCCGAGTGAATTTTCCTATGCACAGGTTGTAGATTCCCTAACTAACTATTATGACTAACAAATGAATGTGGTGGCAGCAAGGCACCCAATTCGTTAATTGCTAGAAACCCTCAGAACAAACTTATCGCGAGTGGGTCACAGATTTTAAGGGTATAATGAGGACATGAAAATTCAGATGTGCTTGTGGTGCTTTATATTCAGACGTTACGTTGCGTGATGCAATCTTGTACAATGTAACTGATGTCAGACTTAGAGAACAGATTTTAAAACAGTCAGATCCATCATTTCAACACGTAGTGCAAATACTAGATCAGAACGACTCAGGTGCCGTATCGGCCGATAAACTTGAGCAGCCACCAATTTGTCGGGTCACGACCTGCCCAGTAGGCAGCGACAGAATGAAGTCATGCCCTCGGTGCTATTCACCGCACAAACGCCAAGTTCGTCCACCCGACAAGCACAGCTTGTGGCAAGAAAGGTCACGTACAGTCCGTTTGTTTTCAATGGAACGAATATAAGAATTGTGCCCAGTCACAAAAAGCTAGTAACAAGGCCCATGTCATTAATGTAGTGTATTCGAAGCTTGCTCCGGGCATTAGCAACACAGTCTCTTCCGTACCACGCCAGTTCAACAAACTTTTCGTTCATACGCATACTAGTGGAAAACGCGTGAAATTTCAGTTGAACACGGGTGCCTCTCTTACACTGCTGAATCGTAACACATATGAAATGTTAGGCTCCCCACGCCTGTCTAACACTAGCACTCACCTGACGGACAAGATATTCCCGTTCTCGGAAAATGTACTTCGCCTGCTACGCATCGCTAGCATACGCGAACTGTGACTCACTGTGCTACCATCACGCGATTGTGAAAACACATTTGACCTTAATTCGTTTGATTTGTTTGGCTTTAAAATTCAAAACAATGTACTGTTAGTGACTGCAGCCGCGCGGGATTAGCCGGGCGCTCTAAGGCGCTGCAGTCATGGACTGTGCGGCTGGTCCCGGCGGAGGTTCGCGTCCTCCCTCGGGCATGGGTGTGCGTGTTTGTCCTTAGGATAATTTAGGTTAAGTAGTGTGTAAACTTAGGGACTGATGACCTTAGCAGTTAAGTCCCATAAAATTTCACACATATCTGAACATTTTAGTGACTGCATTAAATGCCAAAGACACTGTAGCTAGATTGCTGAAAGAATTTCCTGAACTCTTCTCTGAAGTTTTAGACAAGGCTAACAAATTCGTTGGACACAGTACTATGAAAGACAACGCTCCGCCGAAACTTTGCCCCGCCAGAACTGTTCGCTTCGCATTACGGGACGAAGTCACTACTGAACTTAAAAAATTTTAAGGCAGTGGAGCTATTGCACCCATACAAGATAGTTAGTGGGCAAGTCCACTGGTTTTGCTCCGCAAAACTTCAGGTCGCCTCTGTGTTGACTAAGTCTACAGTCAACCCACAAACTGTGATTTATCCATTGCTACGCCCAGAGGATCTCATGGACAAATTAGGTGCTCGTCGTTACTTTTCAAAAATTGATTTACTCTACGCATATTGTAAGACGTCGCGGTCTCCTGACCTTCAGTGCTTACAATCATGTTCTGCACATCAAGACGCTTCATTGGAACCCAAACTCGATAGATAAAGTCAATGTCATATGAATTCATGTAAACGATATGCAATTGACAAGTGAGCGCACCGTGGTTGAAATACTCGAGTCAGGCGTGCACACATACATTCCAGACACGACGGTCACAGAGGCTTTTAGTGTGGGAGAGAGGCTGCACAACGGGACGCCAGGCCCTTCAGAGGACGACCCAGCCCATGTCCGTCGGTGACCGCCCGTAGCGGACAGCGTGAAAGGGGGAACAACTCCGTGTTCGGCTTAAAAGCAATACATTGTGTGGGAACGGCCAGCCTACGCATTCTTTACACATAGCACGCAGTTTCAGAGATTTTCACAGGGAGACAGCAAACGCCAAACGCCAAAGCTATAGGTTTCCGGATTGGTCGCCTTAAACGAAACGTCATTCTCCCGTTTTAGAAGAGCAATGCTGATTGGCAGACGATATTTCTGACGCCTTGAGCTGAAGGAATAATGGAAGAGACCGAAAGATATACCCCTTCACGTCTGGCGTGGAGAGACGCCGTTCCGTTGTCGCTCTTGAGCGAGAACACGTAACGAGAGCGTGCGCGCTCGTACGTGGACCGAAAGAGCGAGGAACAAGTCTCTCCTCAGTACTTCACTGGGAGAGCACCTCTGTCGAGAGCAAATCAAAGGGCGACTGCGATTAAGCATTGTTCACTGTGTTGACCGACACACTTATTGTGCGGTGTGAACGGACAGAGTTGTAGTTACACGCCTGCGAGCGAATTTTGAGTGGCATCACGGTGGACTGGTTATCTGACCGGTGTACCACGCCAATAGTTAGACTAGGGGTGAATAGGAATCCTTGACTTCATCAAGGCATAGGGAGAGTTTGATTGGCGAAGGTCAATCCAGATAGAACGAGAGTTATCTTATTTGTCAGCAGCGAGCGGTGCAGACAGCAGTCATCGCAGCTTACTGTATTGTGCGCTACACCTATTGCGAGCCCCATATTTCCTCCACAACAGTACACTTCACTGCACTTCATACGCCACAGCCTCGACCGTACCTAACAACATTCTAAAGGATAATTATTCAAGTTGAGTAGGCGCGCCTCTCAGCCATTCTGCCAAGGCAACAAGCATCTTAAACTTCGTGTAGAAATTTCATTAGCGAATCCTATCCTTGAAAAGTAACTTCACATTCCGAAAAGAACCAGGATATAACTTGTTCAATTCATAACTAAAAGTATCATTCTGACTTCTCAGAAATTTTGCAAAATAAATAATAACTTTCGTTAGTTTCATGTTTTTCTTACACTAACTAGCACTACTCCAGCGCCCAAGTATCCCACTAGTTATGTAAGAAATTTTTTGAATTTTTATGTCATTTCCTTACAGCGGACGACTCCAGAAGATATTTATTGCTGAAAGTTTTACAGGCATTTCTCTTTAGAACGTTAGGAGCGTCTGTCTGACTTCTGTAGTTGTGTGGGGTGGAAATTGCATCTTGCAGGAGCCACGGGGTAAAGAGTACATCTCAGATTAATCCGTTGCGCAGAATAACAGATCAACCCCACACCTCAGAATATCTTCAAAGACCGCTAGATGAATAATGTCAAAACGTATGTGTTCTGAATATTCATTTAGACTTGTTTAACTATTTACGTTTGCCTTTTGACAATTCTTCCGCACCAACTTTTTTCCAACAATGTTTGGAACAGCTGACTACTCAAGTACCAAACGGTTCAAACTATTTGGGCGACATTGTCGTAGCAGGTCGTACATCTGAAAAATACATTGCAAATTTGCGTGCTTCGTTTCGTGTGTAACCTGATGCAAGACTGAAGTGTAGGCCGGACAAGTGTGATTTTTTTAAAACCTAAGTTACAGGATCTTGGTCATGTCATAAACAGTCAAGGTGTACACCCTCCTCAGTCACATTTGTTAGCCATACGTGATCTGCCAGTTCCTCACAATATCACATAATTGCTGTCAGTTTTTGGGGAAAACGAACTATTATATTTGGTTCATACCGAATGCAGCACAAATCGCAGCTCCATTCCATCGCTTGCGTCGTAAGAACGTTCCCTTTGTAAGACAGATGAATGCCAAGAAGCTTTCCGAAAACTTAAAGTTGCATTGCACGGTTATCGGTGCTTGGTTGACTTTGATCCCGACAAACCAGTTGTTATGCAAGTAGGCGCTTCCTCTTACGGAGGCGGTGCAGTGCTTTCGCACAGAATTGGTGATAAAAACAGTAGTACTGCTTTCACATCAAAAATATTGTCCAAAGCTCGGTGTAACTATTCACAAGTAGAGAGAGAGGCATTGGTATTCTGTATGGTGTCGCCAAATTCCACCACTATTTGTATGGCAGGAAATTCTACTTAGTAACGGATTACAAGCCATTGCAGTCTTTGTTTCATTCGATGAAGCCGGTTCCTGTTCGAACTGCCCAAAAATTGCAATGATGGGACTCATTGTTGTCTGACTACCAGTACGAGATTGTGTATCGTCCGACAGTTCAACATGGTAATGTGGACGTATTTTTACATCTTCCGATTGGTCCTGATACAGACTTTGATGCTTCTGCAGCATCTCGTTGTCACATCGATGCCTATGATTCTGAATTGCTTCAGTCATTTCCTCTGAACTGTAGGAAAATTGCACAGACCACGGAAGCTGATTCCGATTTGAGAAACTCGGCAACGTCACGTAGCAAAATTCAGGCGTTGTCCTCTATTTTTTGCTTCAAAGGTTCCCTCAGTTCACGTCAAATCAATCTCAAACATTCTGCGATCGCAATGGCATACAGCATCTAAGTAGTGCAGCGTTCCATCCACAGTCAAACGGCGAAGCGGAACGTTTTGTGAGAACGTTCAAGCAGCAAATTGTCAAACTTCGCACCGCACACACCATGGATTGCAACTGTTTCCCGCCTCCTATCGTTCTCATCCACGAGATGGACAATCGCCGGCGGAATTGCTTCACGGCCGCCGCCATCGGACACTACTCCACCTGCTATACCCTCGTCCGCATCCGGCGCCGAAGGAAGGCCGTAAGTGTGGCTTCGCGCCGCATGATGTGTTTTACAGGGTTTTTAGCGGCAGCAAACTGTGGGCGCTAGGCGAAATCCTTCGTCGACGTATGCATGCATCTCTTTTTAGGCCCAGGAGGAATGCAGCGCCGACATCACAATCAAAATCGCCGCTGTCATGTTCACGGTGATCCTTCTGTATTTCTTCCACCATATTCTCGGATCCCGAGGACAGCGCGGCCACAGCAGCCGCCAGAGGGTGTCATCACAACACCGCGGGACGGCCCCAAGGAGACGGGGTCTTCGCCTCCTCCGCCTCCTCCGTCTTCTCCCGTCCTTCCGACGGAGCTGGATCCGCCCACGCCACAGTAGCCTACACCCTTCTACATCTGGTTATGGGCCTCCGGAGGTGAACGCATATCTTTCTGGTCGTTTTCCGGGGATTTTTCCGGCAGAGCGAAGGCCGGATGGCGGGGTACGACTGGAGGACTGGCGTCCCCTGCAGCCACAGCGTCCAGTCGAGCGCAGCGTCAACACTCCTGTTGTCGAGCAACCTACACGACGACGGTCCGTCGCTTTGGTGGGTGGTGGGTGGAGGAGGAGGGAGTAATGTTACGGCGCAAAGTCAAGTGCCAGCATACCAGTCGGGAACGACAGAGCAGAGAGGGCTGTGACAAGTCGTCAGCCAATCACACGCTGACCGACCCATCCCAGGACGACAACGCGACAGCAGCGGCCTTCTAAGCGAAGAGGACATAAGAGCTGGGCCCAACTGGACGCGGCCCAGTTCTACGACAAGCGTCAAAGGTCATTACTTTGCTGGTACTATTTATGTAGCTCAAACATGGAATTGCTATATTGAAGAGATTTCTTACTTTGTCTGTCGCCCTTTGCTTGCGACACATCTATGTAAATACACCGTTACGTATTCTAATCATTTCATTTTTTAATAAAATTCATTAATACAATTTTTTTTAATTGTTGTCTATCGATCCGAAAAAGCAGGTTTCATAGACACCCCATTTTCGACGACTAGGCAGGATTAAACATTTTGTATATCGCCCTTTGCTTGCGACACTTCTGTGTATTTGCAAAGTTAATTATTGTAAATTTACTTTTTGTAATAAAACTCATTAATACGACTTGCTTTATTTGACTGTCTAGCGAACCGGGCACCCTGGATTCCTAGACACCCCGTAATTGACGACCTACATGGAGACATAATCTATTCCAATACAGAGATATGTAAACAGGCGCCGCGCGGGATTAGCCGAGCGGTCTGATGCGCTGCAGTCATGGACTGTGCGGCTGGTCCCGGAGGAGGTTCGAGACCTCCCTCGGGCATAGGTGTGTGTGTTTGTCCTTAGGATAATTTAGGTTAAGTAGTGTGTAAGCTTAGAGACTGATGACCTCAGCAGTTTAAGTCCCATAAGATTTCACACACATTTGAACATTTTGTAAACAGGCAGAATGCGACTCTGCGGTCGGCAACGCTTCTATAAGACAATAAGCGTCTGGTGCAATTGTTAGATCGGTTACTGCTGCTACAATGTCAGGTTACCAAGATTTTTTAGTGAGTTTGAACGTGATGTTATAGTCGGCGCACGAGCTATGGGGGACAGCATCTCTGAGTCAGCAACGAGTGGGGATTTAGCCCACACAACCAATTCATGAGTGTACCGTAAATATCAGGAATCCTGTAATACATCAAATCTCCGACATCGCTGCGACCGGAAAAGGATCCTGAAAGAACGGGACCAACTACGACTGAAGAGAACCGTTCAACCTGACAGAAGTACAACCCTACCGCAAATTGCTGCAGATTTTAATGCTGCGCCATCAAGAAGTGTCAGCGTGTGAACCAGTCAACGAAACATCTTCGATATGGGCTTTCGGAGCCGAAGGCACATTTGTGTACCCTTGCTGACTGAACGACATAAAGCTTTACGCCTCGTATGGGCCCGTCAACAATGACATTGGACTGTTGATAACTGGACACATGCTGCCTAGTCAGACGAATCTCGTTTCAAGTTGTATCGAGCGGATGGACGTGTACGGGTTGGTGACAACCTCATCAATCGATGGAGCTTGTTCAAGTTGGTGGAGGCTCTGTAATGGTGTGGGGCGTGTACAGTTGGAGTGAAAAGGGGTCCCTGATACGTCTAGATAAGACTCTGACAAGTGACACATACGTAAGCATCCTGTCTGAACACCTGTTTCCATCATGTCCATTGTACATTCCGAGGGACGTGGATAATTCCAGCAGGACAATGCGACACCACATACATCCAGAATTGCTACGAAGTGGATCCAGGAACACTCTTCTGAGTTTAAACACTTCCGTTGGCCACCATTCTCCCCAGACATGAACCTTATTGAGAATATTTGGGATGCCTTGTAACGTGCTGTTCACAAGAGATCTCCATCCCCTCGTACTCTTACAGAATAATGGACAGCCCTGCAGGATTCATAGCGTCATATCCCTCCAGCCCTACTTCAGACATTAATCAGGTCCATGCCACGTCGTGTTGCAGCATTTCCGCGTGCTCGCGGGGGCCCTGCACGATATTCTGCAGATGTAGCAGTTTCTTTGACTATTCTGTGTAGAAAGTGGGAAAAGCAATCAGTGCTAGTTTAATAACAATGCCGACAGTAAAGCGCAACAACCACATGGTATAAAAATTGGTACAGCATTAGTCAGACAATAATGTCCTTAATTAATTTGCGTAGTCTGCAATTTGCTTAACTGGTCGCAGGTGAAGGAACTGTAATGCAGAGAAAACTACATACCCATATTCCTTCATTTATTAATCCATTTTTGCGAGTTTTGGGCTTAGCCATCATCAGAATCCTGGTTGAGATAAAAATTCTGCTTTCCTTCAGCAAACTACAGACTAGCAAATTATTCACTACGGTCGCCTCCCTCCTTGATGCCCTGGGAAAAAAATAACGCTCATCTGTTTATAATGACCATCCGGCGCGTGTCGTGGCTTATGGTACACCAGTACGAACATTGTGCAAGACTTGGTCCCACCTGGTCTATGTTTTAGTTTTTTGCTGTCGACGCTGAACATCCATTATACTGCGGAACGGCACTAGGTCTAATCTGGAATTATCTTTACGGTGACTTCGCATTGAAGTACAGCACTTCATTTATTTTTAAAGATTAAAGATTTCTCTGCCATATCGTCATATAGTAAAATAGGAAGGAATTTGTGGTAAAAGTCCAATAATAAATTAAAAATTTGACAGTTCATCGATAGTTCACAATAAAGACAGGAAGTACCGGGTCTGCTGCGTCTGTCTACACGATATGCGTTTATCCGCTTGTAGCCCGTGAAAATAAACAAATATACACGAAAAACAAGTCTTCAACCTCGGTTTTCACCCTCTAACACTGACTAAAGAGTAATACTCAAAAAGTGGTCAGTTCCCTGATTATAACATGACTTATGAGCAAAGTTTACAAAAATTAGGAGATTACTGGTGATTTTTTTTTTTTTTTTTGCAAAGTTAAACCATTCACCACTTTTAGAGGAAAGCATGCCGTTAAACTCGATCAAATCGCGCTGCTGGTTGGCGAACACTCTCCTTTCGCCGGGTCGTAGGTAACCTGCAGCCGCCCCCTGTTCACGTTGTTAGGGCGTTTAATTATTCCAGTAGCCACCTGATAACCAAATATGACAGTATATAAAGCTATTCACCATTATACAGCAGTGAATAGCCCTGAAGAAGACTGCAACAATTCGGTCAGAGCGTCTTCAATTGAGTTGGTTTAGTACTTTACAATGACGCTGCCTAATACCCAAAATTATTTTGTTCACAATGAAACCAGCAGTGGAAGGCTACTAACTTACATAAGTGAAATGTCGTTCAAGAGCGGACATTAACGTCTGTGTTCATTTTGGGGGAAGTTACCAACAATGCCCTAGCTAACGCTGCGAAGACGGCGAAAGCAACAATGTCCACGCAGTTTCTTAACTATCCGAGTCGCCCGGGTCAATGTGTAATGAATACGCTTTTCCGACAACAAAACAAGTACTAACTTCAAAAAACGGAAACGCGGCTGTAATTATAAACGACAACGCACGAGAATCACATGTTTCTAATGCGTAAATTGATTTTTCAGTTGATTATAGTTTACTGCGACTAAGGTGTAAGGTGACAGCTTGAATGAATATCAAATTAGCACCTTACATGGGATTTTATACGTCGTAACAAGTAGATGAATATATCACCTGACGTACTTCGACGATAATGAGGAGATTTTCCTATCAAAATGTACAGTATGTAATGCAAATGACTGACATTCTATCGACAGCATTAACACACCGAACCCAAGTTATTGCATGTCAATGAGAAAAAGGTGAAAGAAGCTGCTGGAAGAAACGTTTTAGTTTGGGGGCAAACGCGAGTTGCGCTGTCACGGCATAATGTTCCCTAAGTGTTAGCGGATTTCGTGACTGTGTGTTTTCGCGCAGTAGTGCTGAGACGATTTTATCACTGAAAAAAAAAAGACACCGTGATTACAACGAAATTAATTTTTCTGTAATTATATTAACTTTGCAATTTAAGTGAACAAGGACTCGCAACCTTTTCTTCTCTCTCTCTTCCTGGTCAGCGATGGTCTGCTACGGACATAAAAATATTACACGGTTTATGTTAGATAGATATTTTGTTGTTTGTGCTCATTCTGCATAGTAATAACTATTTAATTTCATTGTGTTTGTTATTACGACTAATCATGCCATTTTTCCTCAGCTTTTTTCATGAAATTGATAATTAAATGTGGCTTACTTTGTGTGGCGATGTCTGTTAGTGAATGACTGCCTATTAACGGCACCAGTAAGTACGATACGTTCTGTCTGCTTTCAGAATAGAGCCTGCATCTAAAGTTTCACTTTTCACAAAACGAAGTCCGATGGGTTTTAGGCGCAAATTACATCCCAAAATTATATCCGCCAACAGACAAGAGGAGCCTAGCTAAAAAAAAAAAAGAAAGAATCATGATGGTGGTAATTAAATTCCAATTTCTATATTTAAAATATATTTTTACATGATTTTTGCAAATACGTAATTTTTAATGATTTATTTGAAGATTCAAGTAGCCAAAGCCAGAATAAGATAAAATTAAATAATTTCAAAACCCAATAAATAATAAAAAAGCCACCATTAAAATGGCGACTATGACAGGACCTATCCATGTATGTACATATGTATGTGTATGTGTTATTGTAGTTTTGGTATCTAAAACAAACTGTATATTTCTGTTACATGAAAAACTTCTCTAACGAGATATGAAACAATTTCAACAAGCTGGGTAATACGAGATGTGGAGTACGATCCTTAAAAGAAAAAAAACCATGACTAGATACATTGCTGAAGTGCAGAGTAAGAAAGGAAGTAAGGACATTATTGTTTTCCTTCGCCCTGGTGTGTAAAAGTCAGTTAGGGAGTGTTAAATTAAAAAAAAAAAAGTTGCTCACAATAGATTGCAAATTTGTTTTTGTGAATTTTACAAAACGAAATTTTGACAAGATGGGCGCTTTCTAGAACGACTGAGATTCGTCGCTAGATTGTTTTATTGTAAATCGCTGTACATTAACAGTAATTCTTATTAAATAACATTTGCCGTGTATAACTTGAGGAGAATTAACGGTCAATTTTATTAAATTCAGTGAGGTGTTTTTTTTTTTTTTAATTCATGGGCAAAGTTGATAGAAACATTAAAATGGCTACACCGCCGGGAGTAGAGTCAGAAGTAGTCAATGACGAGCAAAATATGGCGAGTCACGAAACTCAAAATAGTGAATTATCGGCGGGTAAAAATGTACCTCCAGCCGAACATACTAGAGTGAATCAGTACCTACTGATTTCGCGGAACTGTTCACATTTTCAAAGAACAGATGCAAGGTTTAGATCGCACTGTTCATGAACAAAATGCACGCTTTATAGAAGTTAAGAAAAATGTAACAGAGAGTTTAGATGTAAAACTACAAAATGTGACTGACAATTTAGATACAAACCTACAAAATGTAACTGACAGTTTAGAGGCAAAACTTCAAAATCAGGCAGACAGTTTAAATAGAATACTTCAAACTGCGTTCACTGAAATTCAAAGTAATATAACAACATTAATAAACGAAAATTTGAAATCCATAGCCCATCAGATACAAGAAAATGTTTCCAAACAAATTGCCAATTTCAATAATGTTAACGGAACGAACTGCCTGTAACCGTAAAGAAGCGATACACGAAGCTTTGTCTGCAGCAAACATGTTAGTGAAAACACCAAACAGGTTTCTGAATGGAAACAGACACTTACACAAGTAGCAGACACGTTAAAGAAGAAGCTTACAGCGATAAAAAACGCGCAGGTGAGTCTGATTGACGTGTCAATAAGTTACCAGAGACGCAGACTGTGACATCTCGAGCAGTAACACCAATCAGTTGTTCGGCAACAATACCCAGTCCTCAACCCTTCACATAGCTTGTGAACAGAGGGCGGCCAGTTCTCTTTCTAACATACTTGTGGAAGAGACTTTGCTAAAATACAGACAATTCCAAAGTTTTGCATCGGATCGCAAAATACCACACCCTGTTATTTTTATCAAAAGCTTATGTTGTATGCTACCAAAATCATGGAATGATAAACAGAAAATGCAGTTTGTCCCTACCCATATTCAAGGTAATGGAGCCAAGTGGGCTAGTGAAGTAATAGATTATTGCCATAGTTATGAGGAATTCGAGAAAGCTTTTCTTAATAAGTATTGGTCACAAAAACACAAGAACGTTCAAGGCGTGAAGTGTATAATCCCGAGATGTACAATAGTAAAACAAGTACATCGCGTAAATATTTTGAAAAGTATATAAATAAGACGAAATATTGGGATGAACCAGTGCCCAAACAAGAAGTCATATGGCTTTTAAAATCAAAGTTAGCAGTTTCAATAGAAGAAAAACTACTTCATGTACCAGATTCAGACACAGAACTTTTCATGTCAACGCTTGATTCTATTGACCTGTTGCATTAAGAAGGAAACTGAACGGGGGCAGTAATGCTCAAGTATCAAACAACAACACTAATAACTACCAGTATTACCAATATCACAATAAAAACGGTAATGGTAACAAAATTTGGAATAGTTCGCCTCAATGTTACAATGGTAATAATAAACTAGGACAAAGGGATGGAAGAAATTCTTCTCCTTTTAACACGATGCGTAGGCAAGATAACAGATATCATCTAGGTTACAGTTATTATAGTAGTAATAACAATAATCAGTCCAACCGCTGGCAACCAATACCACAGCAGTCAAACAGTAATTGGCATCCTAATACGGGACTAACACATAATCAGCTGGCACTTATGCACTACCTAACAGGCAGCTGAACACAATAGTTCTGGACAAAACTAAATGCAACAGCCACTAGTAAGAATTATAGAAGTAGTGGGCAACACTACGCCCAGCACTTCAGAGGCGTTAAACTAAATGCGACCTCATACAGCCCTCATATAGGGGTCGCGGAAGAAGCGGGAGGCAAATGTCGTGAGAGCGTGTATTTAATAAGATATAATCAGGGCAAAAATTTGAGTGATGAACCATGCGACGAAAACTTTTTGTGTAAACTAACCGAAAAGGAAATAATCCAAGCCGTACTTCACGCAGTAGTAGGTGGAATACCAACCATAGTCACTGTCGACTCGGGTGCGGCTACAAATTGTATGGCTTTAGAATTCTATAATAAGATTTGTAAACTTCAGGCACCACATACACTGTCAGTACACAATTGTAGGATCATCGGTGCGTTCGGAGATAAGTCAAAGGGAGTATATATGCAGACTCATGTATTAGTTGAGGCAGGTAATGAAGCTATGGAGAGTACATTCCTGGTCTGTGAAGGTTTATCAGTGAGCTGCATATGGGGAGTAGATTTCTTACAAGAAAGAGATGCAGTAATAAGACAAATGTGTATTAAAAGTGAATGGGAATGGGATAGCCATATCACTCATTAAAAGCAAGCCAGTTCACAGTAAGTTATGTCAAGGAGCCCTAATCAAATACATAGAACCAGAGGTAATTTTATGGGACATGCAGTTTCCTATGCTGCCAGATCAAACACAGTCCAGTCAACAGCAATTTCATGTACAGTCTTGCTGACAAGAAATACAAAGCAAAGTTTATGAATCAGTTTATCTAAACACTGTACAGCAAAACGAACTGACTGACCTTTCAAACAAAGAAAAGCTCAGTATAATTAAGGGATATGCGTATACAATGCAAGTAAAGCTTCACAAAACATTTTGCCACTCTAACTGTTCTGTCCCGTGAGCCAACAGAGGAGCTGAATTGAATGAAATCCGTCGCATATTACAACAAGATGCAAAGAAATATTTTACTGAGTGAACACTCCCTAGGGTGGATGGACCTATGTAAATATTATGAGAATTTGTAAATGTGTTAGTATGTAAGACATTTCACAGTGTTCATAGTAGTCTTAAGACAAATTTATTTTCTTCATGTGCATAAGCAGATCTTAAGTAAACCTTTTGCTGAACAACAATCTTTCACTCTAGCCGCACAAGTTCAGTAATAACATTTTAAGTAAAGTCATTTCATTGATATTATGACGTGAAAAGTAACAAGAAACTTATTTTGACGTAATCTTAGTAACATTTTTATGGATGCAATTATTCCATTTCTTTTTTTTATGCAATTCTAAGTAAAGAAAGGCAAAAGCCATGCATATGATAAAATTTTTCCATCGGTAGATTTTAAGATTTGTACAAATGCATTGATTTGTTGTATGAAATAATTTTCTGTTTGTGCCTAGCACGCAGTTTGTAAACATAAACAGCAAGCTACTGTGGGTCATGTTTTTTAAAGTGAAGTGATAAAACTATTAAGATTTTAGTCGGATAGTAGTGAAATGGCAACATTGTGCCATAAGCAGATTCGTATTCTGCACTAATTCTTGCGACTAGTTTCAACGGTACACTTCAGTTTGTGTGCTGTAAAAACAGTCAGTGATGTCCTTAGCTCCACTAGTAATGACTAAACTCGCATTACACACTGAAAAAACACTGTAAAGCTAGGCTTCACTACCGCAAACAGCCACACAACGAAATTAATGTCGCAAAGATTTGTAAGAGGAAAAAGTTAGAAAGTTATAGAACATAAACACTATGTAAATCATACAGATAGTACCCACAATAGAGTTCATAAGCTGTGGTATTTTTCTTTCAGCCCATTTGTAAGTAACATGACAACGTACCGACAGAGGCTGAGTCATAAGTTGTCAATGGCAAACAGAACTTTCAGTGGTGAAGTGGTGCATGTAAACTTGCATTTCACGGGGGGACTCTTTATACTAGACCAATGAGAAATATGTGTTATCAAGAGACGTTATACGCATGATAATACAATTTCACCTCGTGAAATAAATACAAACACTTCGCACTAATGTCGAATATGGACGGCACTTGTAGTGACAAGTGAACATAATTAGTGTACTCACCCAGACGACAGCACTGAAGGAATGTGATGATCCGCTGAAGTGTAACACAGAAGTGTTGTTACTTGGAACTCAAATAGAGTGTATCGCGCATAAACTGTGGAACAGACTGTAGCGCTGGAACTTTATGAATGTGACGTCATGTATGACTTATTACACGCCGACGCGAAGCTAAGCGCTTAAGAAACGAAAACATTGATAAACACTTCGCAAACATATGTAATGTACGATATTTTTAGAACACCAATTAATGTGCGAAAACCGAAACTAACATAAACGTGTTTGTGCAATAACGGTGTTGATGTCAGCTGACAGTAAAGTGCATGAACAAAATCCATACATTAGTCGTTTTGTATCACAACGCAATCACGTATACTACACTCCTGGAAATGGAAAAAAGAACACATTGACACCGGTGTGTCAGACCCACCATACTTGCTCCGGACACTGCGAGAGGGCTGTACAAGCAATGATCACACGCACGGCACAGCGGACACACCAGGAACCGCGGTGTTGGCCGTCGAATGGCGCTAGCTGCGCAGCATTTGTGCACCGCCGCCGTCAGTGTCAGCCAGTTTGCCGTGGCATACGGAGCTCCATCGCAGTCTTTAACACTGGTAGCATGCCGCGACAGCGTGGACGTGAACCGTATGTGCAGTTGACGGACTTTGAGCGAGGGCGTATAGTGGGCATGCGGGAGGCCGGGTGGACGTACCGCTGAATTGCTCAACACGTGGGGCGTGAGGTCTCCACAGTACATCGATGTTGTCGCCAGTGGCCGGCGGAAGGTGCACGTGCCCGTCGACCTGGGACCGGACCGCAGCGACGCACGGATGCACGCCAAGACCGTAGGATCCTACGCAGTGCCGTAGGGGACCGCACCGCCACTTCCCAGCAAATTAGGGACACTGTTGCTCCTGGGGTATCGGCGAGGACCATTCGCAACCGTCTCCATGAAGCTGGGCTACGGTCCCGCTCACCGTTAGGCCGTCTTCCGCTCACGCCCCAACATCGTGCAGCCCGCCTCCAGTGGTGTCGCGACAGGCGTGAATGGAGGGACGAATGGAGACGTGTCGTCTTCAGCGATGAGAGTCGCTTCTGCCTTGGTGCCAATGATGGTCGTATGCGTGTTTGGCGCCGTGCAGGTGAGCGCCACAATCAGGACTGCATACGACCGAGGCACACAGGGCCAACACCCGGCATCATGGTGTGTGGAGCGATCTCCTACACTGGCCGTACACCACTGGTGATCGTCGAGGGGACACTGAATAGTGCACGGTACATCCAAACCGTCATCGAACCCATCGTTCTACCATTCCTAGACCGGCAAGGGAACTTGCTGTTCCAACAGGACAATGCACGTCCGCATGTATCCCGTGCCACCCAACGTGCTCTAGAAGGTGTAAGTCAACTACCCTGGCCAGCAAGATCTCCGGATCTGTCCCCCATTGAGCATGTTTGGGACTGGATGAAGCGTCGTCTTACGCGGTCTGCACGTCCAGCACGAACGCTGGTCCAGCTGAGGCGCCAGGTGGAAATGGCATGGCAAGCCGTTCCACAGGACTACATCCAGCATCTCTACGATCGTCTCCATGGGAGAATAGCAGCCTGCATTGCTGCGAAAGGTGGATATACACTGTACTAGTGCCGACATTGTGCATGCTCTGTTGCCTGTGTCTATGTGCCTGTGGTTCTGTCAGTGTGATCACGTGATGTATCTGACCCCAGGAATGTGTCAATAAAGTTTCCCCTTCCTGGGACAATGAATTCACGGTGTTCTTATTTCAATTTCCAGGAGTGTATGTAACCCACTGCTTTCACCGAACAAACTAATGTAAATTAGCGTTGCAAGTGATTACAACTATCTACTGATAAATTCATTTTACGGGGTGTGTATTAAAAATTGTGTTACTCGCCCCAATCTACGAATGTTTCATGTAACCCCGTACCCTGAGCTGGATCCTGTCGAGCACAAACCGTCCAGAACTCAGAAATCTTCTTGCTCCATCGCAAATCCTCGTGGCTCACACGTATGCAGATTTTGTTAAAATCGCGAGCACACCAGCGTGACCGCTCTCCATCACAGCAACGGCGAATGCTGCAGCACGACTGATTTCGCCTACAATTATTGTAAACTTTTTCAAAAACCACACGTATTTCTGTAACAAAAACTAATACAATGATTCCTAACTGTTTAATATGAACATTTCAAAACTCAAACTCAAATCACAAGGACAAATAACTGTCAAATATGTAAATTACCCCCTTGATGTTTTCTCCTAATGATGTAATTTCTTCATTCCGATTAATGTATTAAATGATATAATTTTGTCAGTGTGTGATGTTTTTAAAATTTTATGAGAAAACATAGCATGTGAAGAAAGGAACTGGATGTCTATGCCTTTCCTGTCGTTTCGCCAGGTTCCGGCAGGATCGCACCAGACTGGGAAGGCAAATTACACTCCGGGTAAAGCTAATATAGGCTCCAGCTCAAAAGATTAAATGATGAAAAAAAGGACAATCTGAAAACTAAACGGGAAAGAAATTAGAGCAAGGGAAACAGCTTCGGATGACAGTACATCATTCTCACAGGGTCATCGGAGATGTTATTACAAAAATAAGTGCAAAAGTTTTATGTAATTCTAAGTGTCAAGAGGGTTTGTGTTACAAACGGTCGCTCTTTATAGTACCAACACTACCCTATATCAGTTGACCATTAGCGTTATTGTCCAGCCAATGCGTTAAGAAATTTGAATCTCACATGAAATACACAAAACCTGTCTAAGTCATTTGGTCAACTACATAAATACTCGGCCATTAACATTGTTCCATAGACGCTTTGAAGAGTAATGGAATACCGTCTACGAAATCACGTTATTTACTTCTTCACTTCACTGTCCGTAACATATTCGACTATACCTTATCCGCTTTCACACGGGATAGACAAAAAGTGAAGGTAAACTTTTCTGTGTTGTTAGAGATACTCTTCAGATCTTCAGAGAAATTAGAAAGGTCGACTGTACAAGAAGAGAATATAGAGGAGCGTTACGCGTTCTGACAACCTGGAAGAGTTTATCTTCTATGACAACGGACGTGAAACCCTGCAAATTTAGATGGACATTTCTAGTCAGAGCATGAAATGTAATTAGCCACTGTGTACACCATACAGAGACACATCTATGCCTTTTCTCAAAATATTATCGCAGGCAATTTTATCGCTTCCGACACCTTACAAGACTTTTCTGCAGACATTTTCTTGAGTGATCTCGACAGTTTAGTTCATCTCAAACGTTACAGGAAATGTCGATTCGGAAAAGAGCGGGACCTCACCATTGTGAGTCGTGGTGTAATTAAAGTGAAGTGTATATAGAATACAAATTTTTTTATATATATTGCGCAGATTTGTTACACAGCAAGACGTGAGCGGGATACTTCCTACATTGGGACCGAGTGAGACGGCGTGCGCATTATTTTAGCACCGTGGGCACGCAGTCTATTAGATACCCATTTAGCTATCCGTATTTAACTTTTCTGTTGTTTCCCTGAATCGATCGAGATAAACGAGGTGACTGTTCCATTAAAAAGGGCGCGTTTGCATTTCCCACACTTTTCCAATCACAGTTTGTGGTCCTTCACTGGTGACCACTCCCTTGGGTAAACATTAAGCTGTAATCAACATTTATTCAGCGTATTCAATTGACAACGCGCGATGGAACTCCTACTAGTGTGGTTAGTGCAAGACAACACCGAGGAACCGATACACGAAGATCAACATGGACGCTATAGGGACACTTGAATGGACTACATTGATTAGCAAATAACGAAGGAACATCGTTGTTGAAGTAGTTTAATTAATGCACTAAAATTACAGGTCGTAAACGTAATCCCAAATAATGCCACTATATAAACGATTTGGGAGACAATTTGAGTAGCCGTCTTATGTTGTTTACAAATGACGCTGTCGCTTTTCACCTAGAAAAGTCTTCAGAAGATCAAAACAAATTGCAAAACGATTTACGAAACATATCTGTATGGTGTGAAAATTGGCAATTGATCCTAAATAACGAAAAGTGTGAGGTCATCCGAATGAGTGCTGAAAGGAATCCGTTGAACTTCGGTTACACGATAAATCATTAAAATCTAAAGCCCGTAAATTCAGTTACAGAATTACAATTAAGAACAACGTAAACTGGAAGGAACACATACGAGGGTTATTCCAAAAGTAAGGTCCGATTGATTGCCAAATTGAAACCACAGTGAACATCAGAAATGTTTTACTTGTAACAATTAGCTACACCTTTCAGCTACTTCTCTACGTAGTCGCCGTTCTGACTTAGACTTTTGTCATAGCGTTGTACCAACTTTTCAATAGCCTCATCATAGAAGGCAGCCGCCAGTGCTTTCCGCCAATTCTCCACGCTGGCCTACACCTCGTTGTCTGTGTCAAAATGTTGTCTTCAAAGACAGCGGTTCATGTGACCAGAGATGAAACTCAGGGGGAGACAATTGCGGACTGTATTATGGGTAATCTAACATTTCCATTTGAAAACGATGCAGGAGCATCTTCATTGCCCCTGCAGAATGCGGCTGAGAATTGTCGTGAAGACGAAACAGCACGACAGTTATGTAATGTTGGCTGCATAGCTTCAGGCGAAATTTCTCACCAGGCCCTCGTACTTGGCGGCAGACACTATTTTCTAGACATCTTTACGCACTCACTGCGAGCTCAGAAATGAGAAGAGCGACGTGATGCTAACTGGGGTTATACTAGAGACACTACCCAACACATCTGTGCAAAGCTTTATCGGATTTTCATAGTCGTTTCCATTTCGCGACCGATCGGACCTTACTTTTGGAATAACCCTCGTAGAAAATGTTGTGGGCAAGGCTAACCAAAGACTGCGTTTCATTGGCATGACACTTAGAATATCTACTATGGAGACTGTCCGTCCTCTTTTAGAATACTGCAGCGCTCTGTGGGATCCTTAGCAGATAGGATTACAAAGAAGGGCAGCATCTTTTGTATTATCGCGAAATAGGGGAAGGAGTGTCACTGAAACGATATACGATTTGGGATGGACATCATTAAATCAAAGCCGTTGTTCGTTGAGGAGCAATCTCCTCATGAAATACCAATCACCAACTTTCTCCTCCGAATGCGAAAATATTTTGTTGACACCAACCTACATAGGGAGGAAGGATCACCATGACAAAATAAGGGAAATCAGAGCTCCTACGGAAAGATACAGATGTTCGTTCTTTCCGCGTGCTATACGAGTTTGGAATAATTGAGAATTGTGAAGGTGTTTCGATGAACCCTCTGACAGACAAATGTGATTTACAGAATATCCTTGTAGATGTAGATGAAAGACCGCAAACCGTCGCACGCTTTGATCGTAAATATATCTCTGAGTGAAGTTTCCAGAACTCCTGAAGATAGACGTTGACTGTGATTATAGTATCACAGACACAGCCCCTTCGACTGTTCAGAGATGTCACTAAACCCGCCCAAAGGTGTAAACTACCACGCATGAGAAGCTCCTAGTAGACGGAGGGGGTCCGACAGCCGATCAGTTCCAGTCATTCCACCAAGAAGGACGTACACGGCCCATGTTGTCTGTATTTCAACCATGCCTAGACGGTCAGTACCGCAGTTCGATCGCGTCCGTATTGTTACTTTGCGGCAGGAAGGCCTCTCAACAAGGTAAGTGTCCAGGCGATGTTGTTCGGACATGGAGGAGATACAGAGAGACAGGAACTGTCGATAACACGCCTCGCTCAGGCCACCCAAGGGCTACTACTGCAGTGGGTGACCGCTACCTATAGATTATGGCTCGGAGGAAACCTGACAGCAACACCACCATGTTGAATAATGCTTGTCGTGTAGCCACAGGACGTCGTGTTACGACTCAAAATGTGCGCTATAGGCTGCGTGATGCCCAACTTCACTCCCGACGTCCATGGTGAGGACCACGTTTGCACACACGACACCATGCCGAATGGACCGCTCAGGATTGGCATCACGTTCTCTACACCGATGAATGTCGCATATGCCTTCAATCAAACAATCGTCGGAGACGTGTTTGGAGGCAACCTGGTCAGGCTGAACGCCTTAGACGCACTGTCCAGCGAGTGCAGAAAGATGGACGTTCCCTGCTGTTTTGGGGTGGCATTATGTGGGGCCTACGTACACCGCTGGTGGTCATGGAGCGCGCCATAACGGCTGTACGATACGTGAATGATATTGTACGAACGATAGTCCAACCAAATCGGCTGCATATTGGCGATGCATTCGTCTTCATGGACGACAATTCGCGCCCCCGTTGTCCACATCTTGTGAATGACTTCCTTCAGCATAACG
This sequence comes from Schistocerca piceifrons, assembly GCF_021461385.2. Taxonomy (NCBI): domain Eukaryota; kingdom Metazoa; phylum Arthropoda; class Insecta; order Orthoptera; family Acrididae; genus Schistocerca; species Schistocerca piceifrons. The sequence goes on from NC_060138.1 coordinate 427,990,147, forward strand.
ACATCGCTCGACTAGATTGGTCAGCAAGTTCCCCAAACATGAACCCTATGGAACATGCCTGGGATCGATTGAAAAGGGCTGGTTATGGACGATGCGACCCACCAACCACTCTGAGGGATCTACGCAGAATCGCCGTTGAAGAGTGGGACAATCTGGACCAACAGGGCCTTGATGAACTTGTGGATAGTATTCCACGACGAAAACACACATGCATCAATGCAACAGGACGTGCTGCTGGGTATTAGAGGTACCGGTGTGTACAGCAATCTGGACCACCACCTCTGCAGGTCTCGCTGTATGGTGATACAACATGCAATGTGTGGTTTTCATGAGCAATAAAAAGGGCGGATATGATGTTTATGTTGATCTCTTTTTCAATTTTCTGTATAGGTACCGAAACTGTCGGAACCAATGTGATGCAAAACTTTTTTTGATGTGTGTATATTTCTAGATTTTCAGTAGACTTTTGAGACCATTCCATACAAGGGAGTTCTCTTTAAATGAAGTACCTCCGTTATTCTGCTGGAATCGTGATTTCCTGTTAGAAATGTCACAGTTGTAGTAACTTAAGGAAGATCATCGAGTAAACCATAAGTAATATCCATGAAACGTATTCGCAGTTGCGAATACAGACTATCATCAGCTGTATAATGGAATGACGACAGTGAAAATTGGTGCCAGACTGGGACTCGAACCTGGGTTTCCCTCTTTGTCCGGACCGTTGGCATAACTGCTTTGGGTATCACGACTCAGTGGTAGCTGACGTTCCTGAGTGAAGTGTTATAGGGTCCTTGGGTTCCTAATCCATAGAAACCATTTTGCGGATAATCTGAACAGCCCTGTCAGAGAGTTTGCAGTTGATCCTGCCGAGTACCATCATCTGATAATCTGTACTAACTACTAAATGATTTAGACGTTACACCTGTACAATGCAAGAAGGAGTAATTGGCTACAAATAATGAAAAGTGTAAAGTCATTCACATAAGTACTGAAAGGAATCCGCTAAATTTCGGTTACTTGATAAAACAAATCTAAAGGCTGTAAATTCAGCTAAATACTTGGGAATTACAATTACGAACAACTTAAATTTTAAGATTCCATAGATAATGTTATGGGAAAAGCTAACCAAAGACAGTGATGTCTTGGCAGGGCTCTCAGAAGATGCAACAGACTGCTAAAGAGCAATCAGAGCTCGCACGGAAGGATTTAAGCGTTCGTTAATCCCGCTCGGTGTTCTAAAGTGGAGCGGTACCGAAATAGCTTGAAGGTCGTTCGATGAACCTTCTGTCAGCTTCTTAACCGAGAATTGCAGAGCTGTTTTGTAGATGTAGATTATGGCATTTACAGTTGGTTATTCAAACAAATTATTTCAACCGTTTATATTCTCACATTTCGTTTCGCGTGTTAGCACGTTCTCTAACAGCTGTATACATTCCAAATGATAAGATACGGTAGTCTTCTGCACCCAGTGGGATACCGCAGTGTACAGAACACGACCATCCCTTGTCTCATATCACACAATTGTGGAGCAGCGGTCAAATTCTGAAGTGTGCCCTTTTTGCGACGTCTCCATGACTTTCTCAAGAAGATAACGCAAGGGCGTCTTGCCCGTGCTATTTTGACCCACTTCGATACACAGTGTGTCCGACGCCTTGACCAGCAAGCTCTGCAGATCTCTCAATCAGTGAAAAAATCTGATCGTGGACTGCCTAGGGCCTGACACACTACCTCTCGTCGTCTGCTACGACTGAAGAATTCTAGCACCGAGATAAAGCAACATGCTTAATGCCGCTCTCTGCCCAGTCGGGTTGGAGCTATTGATGCTGCCAGAAATGGTAGCTCTGATTGCTAAATTTCGCACCCTGTGTACCCCCAAATCACCTAAAATTTCTCATTCGAAAACACACATTTAATGACAAACATCATTTGAGTTGCAGTCAAGTCTTCAAAGAAAGCACTTGACAATTCGCGACATCAAGAAACATCAGTATGCCAACATCAATAATTTTTTAGAGATGCACGTGGGGCATGAAGATGGCGTGCTGAATTGACGAAACTGGTAGCGAAAATAAAATGAAATAACTTCCAAATTTGCAATGCTGTTTATTGAATGTCTTTATTAAATATTTTACCGGCCGCTACTCCACGTCCACAATGGATTAATATAGACTAAATATCAGTAATGTTCCTCAAAAAATTAAAATAAATAACAAGTCTAAAGCAGACAATCTAGGAGAACAGTTATCGAACAACTTAAAGGAGGACAGCAGCAGAGACTAGAACATATAAAATGGAGAAAGCCATTCAGATAACAAGAAACATACATTCTAAAAATCTTTATCCTGTTACATAAAGCTGAAACACTATGAAACAGTGGTCAGATCGCATATATTCTATACAGTGGAAACTCTTCATCTGACTGCGATGGGAGAGCTTGAAAATTAGAAAAACTGAAAGGAAACTCCTACGAAAAATACTAAGACCCAGAAGAAGCAGTAAGAAGAATAGAGATTAAGATCTAACACAGCACAATATATAAAAATTAAGAGATCTAATGAGAAAAAGGAGATTAAAATTCTTTGGACACATATTCAAGATGAATGGTGACAGAATAACTAAACAAATCTTTGAGATACTAAACAGTTATAAACCCAAAACGACGTGGCTAAGAGTAGCAGAAAATGTGGGAGCCGACGGAGGAGATTAATGTTTAACGTCCAGTCGACAACGAGGTCGTTAGAGACGGAGCACAAGCTGGATTAGGAAGGCTGGAGAAGGAAAGCAGCCGTGTCATTTCAAAGGAACCATCCCGACGTCTGCCATGAGCGACTTAGGAAAACCACGGAAAACCTAAATGAGGGTGGCTGGGCCCAGGTTTCAACCGTCGTCCTCGTGTGAGACGTAATAAGAAACAGAATATTTTTTAAAGAAGCGTTGGAAGAGGCAGGCTTTCGGGACAGAAAAATATCAAGAACTGGAAGAAAGTGGACGTAAGAACAAAAGAAACAACGTTCTCGAAAAATAATAGAAGTGTGGGACCAAATGAAACTACAGGTGAAAGAGAAGAAGAAGAAACAGTGTTGATTTGTAGTACCCACCCAAAACATTATTCGAAATTTTTTTTAAAAAAGGAGAAAGAGAAAACTCAGTATTCGTTGCCAGATTGAACAAAGAAATCAGGAAGAAGCAACGGAACTGAAGAAGTAAAATAGGTCTTCATGGTTGTATTTTGTATAGTATGGCTCAGCTCATATTTTAACGTCTGATGGAAATTTCGCTTTAACAGACAAATCTGTGCCACCCACATAACGTCGATTTGCGCAGCATTGTTATCGTTAAGGCGAATTGTGATGGCGGCGTGACCTTTCTAGTGACCTTTATCCAGCTAGCTCCCGACGCAGCTTAACATTTTGCGAATGAGACGAATCACAAAGGCGTGGTGGGGTCGTTTCTGGCGAGCAGAAAATAATCAATTACTATATTTAGTTCAAACAATGGAAATTGTAATTTGTGAAAGTTCTACACGATGAAAGTTTTCCAAATTATACTCGTAACTCACAAGTTTGTTCTTAGATGGAGCTTGGTAAGCACCGTATCACTGTGATTTTTTTCCTATCCCCGCGAAATAGGTACAAATGAATAAACCTAAGTGACGCAACTTATAAACTGTAATCTAGAAAGGTGAACCAGGGATGTAGTTTATCATCTACCCCATTTAATATCTACATCACCGATGCTATTTCCAATTGGAGGTTTCAAATACAGATGTGCGGCTCAATGATCAAGTAGTGCAAAAGAACATTTTATGGTGACGAATCACGCTAATTTTATTAGCTCTAGTTTCAGAGATACACAATAAGAAATAATAATGCAGCGAAATGCAATGCCTAACAGCATTATACGAAATTATTACAAAGATGTCTGGACATTAATTTGGAAATGAAACTGTGATTTAAATAAACTACATTTAACAGCTGTGCACAACAGTTTTAAAGTCTCCCCAAATTTTTTCTCATTGACCCGGAGCACTAAGCTGCAGTTGTGACCCAAGGTAGTCTTACAAATTTCAGGACCAACGAAGATTGCTTCCTTCCGTCTCGCTTCCACCAGCCGTCGAAATTTCTCTATCCTTATTCATTCTGTTTACGGAGGTCATCATGGGACCGAGTTTGCTGTGAAAAGGAGGCAGAATGATTTTATTTCTATTTACCAGCTGACTTTGCTGGTCGCAAAGCAAAGTGTATTGGATCGAATGTTTCCTCCGTTTCGGCTTCAACACTTTCCTGCAGATTATAATGCCCTGCTAGATAGTGCCAACCTTTTTTCTTTTGAGAGACTTTTGTGAAAACCAGATACCACGCAAAAGAGCACAGTTAACTGCGTAATTAGTTGGCTCCTTCCAAATCACAGGGATGTGAAATGTCACTGGACGTCCAGTTGTATCGTTATATCGACGTAAACTGGTGAAACAGGAATTGCAGCCGGCCGAAGTGGCAGTGCGGTTCTAGGCGCTACAGTCTGGAGCCGCGTGACCGCTACGGTCGCAGGTTCGAATCCTGCCTCGGGCATGGATGTGTGTGATGTCCTTAGGTTAGTTAGGTTTAAGTAGTTCTAAGTTCTAGGGGACTGATGACCACAGCAGTTAAGACCCATAGTGCTCAGAGTCATTTGAACGATTTTTTAGCCAGGAATTGCAAAAAACATGAGGTGCCAAGGTTTGTTTCGATCACCTAACTTCACACGAGAATAATGGTGGTAGGCTGTCTTCAATAGTGAAGTAGTATGGCGTTTATGGGTGGAAAACACCGATATAGCAGAATGGGTCGGAATGGTCTTACGCGTTTACCTGATGTTAGATCTTGCTTTAGCCGTCTGCTCGCGAACTCACACTGGCACAACGAACGGACTTTTTTAGTTCTACTACAGACAATCGGTGTCCCATGCTTACGTATTTTAAAAACAAAATTATGTACTATATCTCGGAAGCAGCAGAAGCATTTTAAATGTCATATTCATTATTTATGGCGGTCCAAAATAAGAAATCGTTGTTTTCATCTCAGTCACAGTTTCATTGTTGACCTATCCCTATCACTGTTGACCTATCCCTATCAGGATACGACAGGTTTCCGTCTCTACCACAAGCAGATGGACTTGTGATAGTACGAAATCCTGACACACGTTTCTTTAAAAATCACGGACAAAATGAAACATGACACAAAAATTACTACCACACGGCGACCACCTGTCTAACACTATGAATGCACTGTGTACTACTGAACGCTGTAATCGTACATAACCCGATGACAAGATATGACATACATTAGACAGGTAATATGGATGGCAGGCAATCGTCGATTCGTCTCCTTCCGATGCATTCTCCCCTGTCTACGTTAGAGGGGACTTCCAGATCTATAGATCGTCCATATCTACCCTAACTGTCCTAAAGGTCCCTTTTTTCACAAATTATTCCTTAATGTCACTGAGCTGTACACTCCGTTCGAACAAAGTTGATTTCTTTCCGCAAGCATAATCAGTGTTTCGAATCCAAAAATGGTTCAAATGGCTCTGAGTACTATGGGACTTAACATCAGAGTTCATCAGTACCCTAGACTTAGAACTACTTAAACCTAACTAACCTAAGGACATCACACACAGCCATGCCCGAGGCAGCATTCGAACCTGCGACCGTAGCAGCAGAGCGGTTCCAGACTGAAGCGCCTAGGACCTCTCGGCCACCGCGGCCGGCGTTTCGAATCCCTTAGATTCGTTTGTTATTAGAGACCTTGAGATCGAAACTGTTGCCACACCTCCATCATAGATTGTGTAGGAGCAGCAGATTCATTGACACGCCTTATCAGATTCACGATCTTGCCGACTCCCTTTTACCTGGCCTGTGCTCATAAACAGGAAAACGCCCAAGGCTGGTGAGAAAGTGAACCTTTGTTGTCTGCATATGTTTCAGTCACATCGTAAAATTTCAGCTCTTACAGGGCAGTGACAACGTATGTAAATGTAGGAGAAGGTCTAATGCTGCTGCGAGCTGTTACGGGATTTCTCAGTGTGACTGCAGCATGGGAACGTCGTAGGAACGGCAGATGCCAGAATGAGGTTAATCGGACAAATTGTCAGGGAATGAAGTCCATACACAAAACAGTAGTTTCGTCGATAAATGTTGCTTGTCAGTCTGGAACCCTTACCTCATACGACTGATAGAGGGAATGGACAAGATCTACATCTATCTACATTTATACTCCGCAAGCCACCCAACGGTGTGTGGCGGAGGACACTTTACGTGCCACTGTCATTACCTCCCTTTCCTGTTCCAGTCGCATATGGTTCGTGGGAAGAACGACTGCCGGAAAGCCTCCGTGCGCGCTCGAATCTAATTTTACATTCGTGATCTCCTCGGGAGGTATAAGTAGGGGGAAGCAATATATTCGATATCTCATCCTGAAACTCACCCTCTCGAAACCTGGACAGCAAGCTACACCGCGATGCATAGCGCCTCTCTTGCAGAGTCTGCCACTTGAGTTTGCTAAACATCTCCGTAACGCTATCACGCTTACCAAATAACCCTGTGACGAAACGCGCCGCTCTTCTTTGGATCTTCTCTAGCTCCTCTGTCAACCCGACATGGTACGGATCCCACACTGATGAGCAATACTCAAGTATAGGTCGAACGAGTGTTGTGTAAGCCACCTCCTTTGTTGATGGACTACATTTTCCAAGGACTCTCCCAATGAATCTCAACCTGGCACCCGCCTTACCAAAAATTAATTTTATATGATCATTCCACTTCAAATCGTTCTGTACGCACACTCCCAGATATTTTACAGAAGTAGCTGCTACCAGTGTTTGTTCCGCTATCATATAATCATACAATAAAGGATCCTTAGAAGAGCGATGCCTTTCGTCGAAGGTCGTTTAGTAAGAGCGGAAGCGTCACGGAGATGCTGACCCAACTACAGTGGCAGACGCCACAAGCGAAGCGTTTGTGCATCACGATCTGCTTTATTGTGGAAATTTCCAGAGCGTGAGTTCCTGTAAAAGTAAACCAAAAAGCTGCCTGAAGCGCATATTTTGCGAAATACCGTGGAGGTAAATTTTGAGAGTCCAGCTGATAGTAGTGCCTCTCAACATTCTTCGAGGGAAATGGCAGTGGTACGAAAAGTGTCTTCCATCACACGCCATAAGCGGGCGTGTGGGGGTATAGATGTAGACGGAGAAACTCTGCTTCTTGTATCTATTTACATTATTGATTACGTTGTTTTGCCCACAGGGTAGGCTCGACACTGGAACATTGCACTGTGTGTGTGCATGATGGATCGACAGCCTGAAGTCGTCGTCTGTAGTGTGGGGTATTGACACTGTGTCGTTTCTATGATACATCTAAGACCACTCTTGAAAGCTGTCGCTGGCATCTTAAATGACAATATTTAGTGTTTTCTGGTGGAGGATCACTTCAGCCTTTCATACTATGGCCGCCAGCTTATTACGTCCTAGCGAGCGCCATAGAGGACAAATTCCACCTCATTCGCTGTGTATTGGATGCATCTGGATGGCGTCCCTACAGACAGCTCAGTAATTCAGATTTCTTCAGGGCAATACCCTTTCATAGGTTTTGAGAAACGTGCAAATCTTCATCCTTGATTTATTCTTCGGCCGGCACCTCTGACTGATATGGCATTCTAGTGTTGATGTCTAGGAAATATTTGGCCGGCTCGCATGGAAACCATGTTGAGAAAATTTTCTTGGAAGCAAATTAGGGCCTCATCAATACCACACCAAGACAATTAGAGGCTCTTGCAGTATGTAGAAGCTGTAAATGGTACTGAACTCTGGAACTCAGAGTTAATTTACAGCTCTCTAATAAGTAATCATTTGTGTATTAGCATTTACGTAATCTGTGGTAATATTTCATTTCACTCATGAAAATGTAGAAATATATTTCTTTACAACAGCTACTTCACATACGTATCGTTTTTTAGAGCACGAGTGATTTCGAAATATGTAATTTCATTTTAAAGTACACATAGTTCTTTTTTTACCGTAGCTAAAAGAGTATGACGAGCTCTCAACCTCGTATCAGCTTTAGGAACATCACTAGTGGCAACCAGCACAAATCATGTACGCCCATCGCATCCATCACGGCGAGGATCGGCCATATGTTTATGATAATACCCCAGCTGCAAATAAATGCTGCCAATGCAGAGATTCGAAAAGTGCTGACGCATGATGGAGTGTGTGGTGGCAATGTGTTGTGGCATCTGCACTGACAGCATTTATTGGCAGTCTGGGCATTACTTTGAACATATGGGTGAATCTCTCGGTGATGTATGCGATGGGCGTCAATGATTTGTACCGGTTTCAAACAGAAATCTGATTTGTGGCTGAGAGATCCACATTTTTGGACACGGTAAGAATATGCAACGCCATGCACTAAAATATGAAATTATATGTTTCGAAACGATGTCCTCCAAGAAATTAATAAATAAAACTGCTGTCGTACGAAGGTCGTTCAGTAAACACATGTTTTCCTCACAACATTCTTGATTAATTTGTGATTTAAATGCACCATATTAGTCCCCATTTCTCTGGCTATAGAACCCTATTTTTCAGTGTAATCTCTGTTCAGTTCTATTGTCTTATACGAGCTTAATGTGAGAGCCTGTATGCTGCCACTCTACCACTTTACTGGTCTGCTTCTCGGTCGAGCTCTTGTTCATCAAAAGCTTTTCCATCATTGCTATAGTACTTGGGCGGAGTCCATCCTTCATTAGGCCAAAGAGGTGGAAGCCTGAAGATACGTAATCGGGGCTATAGGGCGGGTGGAGAAGAAAAGCTGACAGAGGATTTGTGATCTTCTGTCGGATGTGCACAAGCACATGTGTGGCTTTGTACTGCCGGGGTGAAGGAGAGAAGCATTCGCACTTTTGTGGCCACAAATTCACCATAGGTGTTTCTTTAATTTCCTAGGAATCTCACAACAAAGCTCGGAATTCATCGTCTGACTGTGAGGGAAGCCATCGAACAGAATAACTCGTTCACATTCCAAAAGACTGAAGCTAGGACATTGAAAGCTGAGTGTACACTTTCATCTTCTCCTTCGAAGGAGATGATGTATGGTGCCACTCGGCAGACTGCCTTTTTGTTTCAGTCTCAAAGCGATGAATCCATATTTTCTGAACCAAAACTGGCCAAGTAAAAATATGTTGTGTTACTTATAGAATTCTCCTCGTAAGTTAATTATTGCTACACGTTTAAGATGTTTCAGCTGTGAACCTGTCACATCATCTTTAGCGATATGGAGAAAACTGAATCAGTCACATGAATTCTTCTTGCAGTTGCAATAGCGTACAACGTACTAATGGTGAGTTACGTGCTAGGTTGCAACCCCAACCCTCCATGTTTCGTTCTCCGTTGATCAACAGCGCATACGTTTTCCGAGGAATATGAGAGCAAACTGCTGTTGTCAGTGATTTCATCTGTTACACTCCGGCTTCGGACGCCAACATTCTACAACTGGGTGATTTATGGCTATCGATCGCTTAGCTAGTGACAGCTGGAATAATATTTGTTGCCCAGTTTTTGTATCTCGACACGAATAATATTTGGTTCGACGCAGCGGGGCAAATAACGCAGCGCTTTTAGCCATGTAGGGCTGTCTGTTTAAGTGACGCTTGTCAGCAAACGTAGCGATGATACTGCTACAGGCTCGTGTTGTATTTAGCGTCTCTAGATGGGGATGCGTAGTACGAAAGAAAGTTCCATTTCAACACATTTTCAATTGCCCTTCCGCATTTCACAAAGCTATTTCGTACAACGGTTTCAATTATATCGGCCTGACACTAGGCTTTGTGTATGCAGGGTTTGTTACATTCTCTGCAAGTTCAAAAATGGCTCTGAACACTATGGGACTTAACATCTGTGGTCATCAGTCCCCTAGAACTTAGAACTACTTAAACGTAACTAACCTAAGGACATCACACACATCCATGCCCGAGGCAGGATTCGAACCTGCGACCGTAGCAGTCGCGCGGCTACGGACTGAGTCTCTGCAAGTGACCAATTCTTTGACAAACAACAATTCTTTTGAGTTTCAGAATAAATCTATACCAAACATGCATAGTTAACTGTCAATGAGAGTGGAAAGCAGACCACCCGCATAGAGTTAATAACTTTCATTTAAGTGAAACCCCATGACAATTATCATTTTATGTGGGAGTCGTTCACTACTGCAGTAATTCATCACTGAAACACAGGCATCTTTCAAAGAGGATAGCTCGCATTATTGAGAATTGTAACACTCGAATGATTTACAAGCTCATCTGGGTCTGCAACTTCAATGTGGAAGCACTAAAATAAACAAATGAGCGTTAAGGGTACCCTCACAAAAAACTTGTCTATTACTTTTTTACGTAATTTCTTCATTTAATTTATAATGTTTTACTTTGTGAGTCGTACGTAGCGTATGCCAACTAGCGAAAATGCAGTTCAACTGTTTATGGTAAATTACACTACCATATGTTAAGCAGTGTTTCGAATAAATTAGTTTTTATATTTTTCACTTGTTCTTAATAAAAGATCTTATAAAATTTTATTCGAATAAATCTAATAGCTAGCAAAATGTTTCAAAAGTTATATAGAATCAAAATATATATTAAACTTTATGTTATGTTTTATTATTGTAAGTATTTATAAAATATATGCGCTCAGATTCTTACAGCATGAAGACGGACCAAGAAAGCTGCAAGGAAATCTTGCTTTGATAGCGGTACCTAACAGCTAGAGCCAACGCTTTAACTGGAAGTGTTGATGTTGTAGGTAACTACACCGCGCAAAAGTATTAAAGGTTCACTCTTTTGAAAACCCCTAATTTTAACCCATTGCGACGAATAAGTGTGAAATTTGTCTGAAATGTGGAGACGCTTGAAACAGCACGTTGTCAACACATGCGGAAAAAAATCTGAGCTCAGAATTTCATCTGGGGTGTACAGTGGGTTAATGATGCCACGTTGGCACCAAATTTCGCCACAGTCTTCCAAGCGCCACTGCGGACGTGTCACACTGCCTCTTACAACAAAGCAGTATTCTGCTATGTGGGACATTTACTTGGGCTTCCATTGGAACTGTGGTTGCAATGGAAGATGATGTACAACGTGAAAATTAATGCGAACCACCTGCATCCCTTCGCTCTTTATGTCTTCTTAACAATCATAGCTGTCAATGCTACAGGCACGGGATCGTGTTTCAGTGGTTTGAGGAGCATGACAGTGAACCCACGCCTTTGGTGTGGTCCTCAAATGCTCATGACCTCAACCCAATGGAATACAGTTGGAATGCTATCGGAAACCAGCTCTGCGCCTATAAACCACCAGCCTGTAATTTATGCGATCTGCATGACCTGTGTGTAGAAATACAGCGCCACATACCTCCGAAATACATCTGGATAGCTATCTGTCAGCTACCAGCTCCGCCCCCACAAACAACGACTTGTAATTTATGGAAACTGTGACTTGTAGGTATAAATATTGCGCCACATACATCCGAAAATCTGAAAGGTCTTTCCAGATCCATGCTAGGCAGAATTGTTATTGTATTCCTGTCCAAAGGTGGCCTAAGCGCTCTATTAAGCAGACGGTTCTAATGTTTGTCTCGTCAGTGTAGGAACTTGCTCAGGGTATTCGAGTCCGTAGATGTCTCTCAGAAACAATTCCCTTTTCGAGTTTGATCAGTTACAAGAAATAATTAGGTTTGAATCAGTAGATAACATGAAATTTTGTATAAAGTAAAGATACAAATAAATTAGCATTACGACGTCCTCAGCAGTACACATTAAAAAAGGAACAGTGAGAGCGAAAAATGAAGAACCTACCACTACCCTTACCTTACAATAAATATGATAACAGGTCCTTCCAAGTAATATTGAACTGTTTATACAGTACTTGGCAAAAATCTATACACTTTCCATTTAGTGGTAGATCTAAGTCTTTGTACACATTCTCGTGTACGAAGTGTTGTTTTAGGTGCTCTTCGCTCATACTTTCTTGAAAAAACTGCATCGTCTGTAATGACACTAATCAGTTCAGAGTGCTTGTAATTATCATGTAAAGCCTCTATTGAGTCAATACATATATGAAGTAGTGTCACTCTAAAATGTGCAAAGAACGTACATAAGTGACGGTTAATGAGATGCTGCGTAAGTTCCAAAATGCTTTAACAGTGTGTAAACGTACTTCGCATGGAGAGAGATTTCTAGAAGCACCGCAGAGTATCGATCACACTGAGCAATATCAGATGTTGAGTCTCAAGAGTAATGAAGTAGTGCAGCGCTCCTTTACCTGTTTTAGCTACGCAGACCACCTGTTTTGTAAAAATATATGAGACACTAACTGTGTTAAAACTGATTAATTTTAGCCCCGAAGCACTGTGTACATTCAATCTATAGCTGCACTTATTTTTGAACAAAGTAAGTAATTATATTTTTCATCAAACAATGCATTAATTACGGTGATGAGCCAAAACATTATGAGAACCTGATTAATAGCTTGTTTGTCCGTCTTTAGAACAAAATACATCGCTGATTCTGATATCACGGATCCGACAGTTTGTTGGTAGCTATGTAGCATTAGCTGTCTACGCACCATGTCATGCATTTCGCGTAAATAACGGGCGACTGTTTTGCGTACGCGGTGATGGCACCGGACAAGTACCCAGATGGGTTTCATAGGATTTACATGAGGTGACTTTGGTCACCGAGACATCAACGTGAGTTCTGTATAACGCTCCTCAAACCACTGTAACACGATTTTGGTTCCGAGACATGGAAAATAATACTGTTGAAAGATGACTTCGCCGTCGGGGAAGACATGCAGCATGAACGGATGCTGGTGGTGGGCAGCTGTCAGCGTGACTTTGATTACCACCACAGGCCCCTTGCAAGCGCAGGGAAATGTCTCCCACAGCATAATGCTGCTCCCACCATCCTGCGTCCGTGGCGCGCTGCACTTTTCGAGCCGCCGTTTACCTCGGTGACGGCGTTTGTGGACACGATCACCGACCAAGGGTAGCGAACATGTGATTCACCTTTCCATTAATCGACGGTCCAATCCCGATCTTCACGTGCCCACAGCAATCCTAACTGATGATGTCATTGGGTCAACATGAGAACCCGCAGGGGTAGTCTGCTGCGGAGCTCCATGTTCAACAATGTACGATGAACGGTGTGCTCCGAAATACTTGTGCCCTTTCGGCACAGATGCCACAGTTCGCCATCTATCCCACTTTACAGAGCAGACAAGACTCCCAACACCACGTTCCGTGAAGAGTCGTGGACGTCCAAGCATTTAGCGTCTAGTGGTAGGTTCATTGTCCTTCTACCTCTTCCGTAGATCTTCACAACAGTAGCACGTGAACATTCGACCAGCTTCACCGTCTTCGAGATACTCGTACGCAGGGTCTCTGTAATAATAATTTGCCCTTTATCAGTCTCAACGTATTTCCCCATTTGCAGCCCATATCTTCGCTAGAGTGATCTCTCGCCCTTGTCTGCACTGCTTACATACTTCTGTTAGCGCGTCATGTGCTCGCAACGCCACCAGGGGCACCCAAATTCGGAGTTTGCAGTGATCATGTTTTGGCTCAACAGTGTATTACTTCTGCCGTGGATATAATAACTCCAGATCTGACTGGCCCCTTCATTTCAGTTAACAGAGATAGCTCATAATAAACCCTCACTACTTAGTATGCTATCTCTGGAAGACTTTTCCCTTGTGTGTTAGGTCAGGAAAAATTTCATTCCTTTGTGTAAAAAAATCGAGCTTTATTTTTCCTTGTGACTGATTTGATGCGGCCCTCACGAATTCGTCTTCTGTGCCAACCTCTTCATTTCAGAGCAGCAACTGCAATATGTTTCCTCAATTATCTGCTGAATGTATTCCAATCTCCTCTACTGTTTTTTCCCTCCACAGCTCCCTCTAGTACGATGGAAAATATTCTCTGATGTCTTAACAGATGTCCTATCATCCTGTTCCTTCTTCTTGTTAGTGTTTCCCAAATATTCATTTCCTATCCGATTTTGCGTAGGACCTCCTCACTCCTTACCTCATCAGTCCGCTTAAATCTCAACTTTCGTCTGTAGCAGCACATATCAAATGCTTCGATTCTTCTTCTTTCCAGGTTTTCCTACAGCCCATGTTTCACTACCAAACAACGCTGAACACCAAACGCACACTCTCAGAAATTTCTTCCTCAAAGTAGACCTCTCTTGGTCAGGAATTCCCTTTTTTCCAGTCTATCCTGCTTCTGATATCTTGATTGCTCCGTCCGTCTTCTATTATTTCTCTGTCTAGGCAGCAGAACTCCTCAACTTCATCTACTTCATAACCATCAGTCCTGATGTAAGTTTCTAGCTGTTATTATGTCTGTTACCTCTCATTACTCTCGCCTTTCTTTGATTTACTTTCAACCCATATTCTGTACTCATTAAACTGTTCATTCCTTTCAGCAGATCCTGTAATTCCTCTTCACTTTCACTCAGCATAGCAGCGTCATCAGCGAATCATGTCATTGATATCCTTTCACCTTGAATTCTAGTTCCACTCTCGAACCTTTCTTTTATTTCCATCATTGCGTCTTCGATGTATAGATGGACAGTAGGGATGAAATACTGCATCTCTGTCTTACACCATTTTTAAGACGAGCACTTCTTTCTTAGTCTTCACTCTTATTATTCCTTCACGGTTCTTGTACATGTTGCATATTACCGTCTTACCTTGTGGCTTACCCTTATATTCCTCAAAATTTCAAACATCTTGCATTGTTTGACATCGTCTAACGCTTTTTCAGGTAGACAGATCCTTTGAACGTTTCTTGATTTTTCTTTAGTCTTGCTTCCACTATCAACAGCAAATGCCTCTCTGGTGCATTCACCTTCCCTAAAGCCAAAGTGATCGTCATCTAACACATCCTCAATTTTCTTTTCCGTTTTTCTGTGTATTGTTCTTGTTAAAAAGTCGGATGCATGAGCTGTTAAGATGATTGTTTGATAATTCTGGCACTTGTCAGCTGTTGCAGTCTTCGGAATTGGGTGGATGACATTTTACCGAAAGTAAGATCGTATATCGCCAGGCACTTACAATCTACACTCCAACTTGAATAGTTACTTAGTTACCACTTCCCCCCACGAGCTTAGAAATTCTGATTTAAACGTTATCTGTCTCTTCTGCCTTATTTGATCTTAAGTCTTCCTAAGCGCTTTTAAACTATGATTCTAATACTAGATTCCCTATCTCTTCCCTCAACTCTTTTCTGTCACGTCACACTAGTCTTTGCTCCTCATAGAGGCCCTCAATATACTCTTTTCACTACTCTTTCCACCTAACCGCTGTGTCCTCTGCATTGAACAGCGGAATTCTCGTTGCTTTCGTAATGTTACCATCTTTGCTTATACTTCCGATAATTATTTCTTTTTCAATATCTCCGCATTTTTCACACAGCCATTGCTCCTAAGCTTCCCTTCACTTCCAATTTATTTCATTCCTAAGCGGCTTGTATTTCTCTATTCCTGAATTCCCCTTAGCATTTTTGTACTTACTTCTTTCGTCGATCAACTTAAATATTTCTTCTGTTACCGATGGTTTCTTCGCAGTTACCTTCTTTGTAGCTATGCTTTTCTTTCCAACAGGCATTTTTAGACATGTCCATTCCTCTTCAGTTGAGATGACTACTAAGCTACACCTTATCGCAGTATCTATTGCCTTAGAGAACTTCAAGCGTATCTCGTCATTCCTTAGTACTTCAGTATCCAACTTCTTTGCGTACTGATTCTTCCTGACTAATGTCTTACATTTCATCCTGCTGAAGTGTGATCTGAGTCTATATCTGCTCCTTGGTACCCCTTGCAATCCAGCATCTGATTTCAGAATCTCTGACTGTACGTGATGTAGTCTAACTGAAATCTTCCTGTATCTCACTGCCTTTGCCAAACAAATCTCCTCTTCGTATGATTCTTGAACACAGTATTCGCTATTACTAGCTGACATTTATTGCAGAACTCAGTCTTTGTCCCCTCTTATTCCTATGCCCAAGCCCATATTCTCCTATATCTCTTTCTTCTACTTCTTTCCGTACAACTGCAATTCAGGCCCCCATGACTATTAGATTTTCATCTCCCTTTAAGTACTGAAATGCCCGCTCAGTATCCTCATATACGTTCTCCAGCTCTTCATCTTCAGCTTGCGACGTCGGCATGTACACCTGAACTATTTCTGTCGGTGTTGGTTTGCCGTCGATTCTAATCAGAACAACCATGTCACTTAACTGTTCACAGTAACACACTCTCTGCCCTAACTTTCTATTCCTAATGAAGCCTACTCCGATCTACTACTTCCTGCTGCTGTTGATATTACCCTATACTTATCCGCCCAGAAATCTTTGTCTTCTTTCCATTTCACTTCACTGTCGCTTGCTGTATGTAGATTGAGCCTTTGCATTTCCCTTTTCGGGTTTTCTAGCTTCTCTGCCACGTTCAAATTTTGAAATTCCACGGCCTGACTCGTAGAACATTATACTTTCGTTGGTTTATCAATTTTTTTCCTTTCTCGGTCATCACCCCCTTGTCAGTTCTCTCCTCGAGGTCGGAAAGCGGTCTATTCCGGAATCTTCATGAGACTTTTTCGATTAGTGGCCAAATGTCCTGTGAATAGATATTATGTGTTTTAATGCAGCGGTTTCCATAGCCTTCTGCTTCCTCATGCCATTGGTCCATGCTGACTAATCTGTCTTTAGGCTCAGTTTCTGACCCCAAGGGTGAGACAGTGTCCAGAGCCTCTGTCCGCTTCTGTGCTCTTCTTTATATTTACTTAAATATGTTTTAGTCTTCTTTTCTATTTTGCGTCTACTTATGCTCGAGATCGACGTACTGAAACCTCACATCTCATAGAATCTGATCCAACAGCAACCACAACGCTAAATATATTACACGCAGTAGTTGACAAAAGCTAAATTTACACACATAAGTGACACAACACCCCTGTGACTGGCCCGGGATTCCTGATGGGTGCCGCTACGTTCTTTAGCTATCGATTCCAATCAGCGAAAGTTGCAGCGCTGGCTTCAGGATCAGAGGGCGCGCGAGGTCGCGATGACGTGGTTTTAGAGAGTGTGGCGCGCGATGGTGAGAGGAGGAAGCAGAGCGAGCAGCGGACGAGTCATGAGACAACGTGTGTCACGCCGCGGAGGAGTCGGCTGTGGAAGCGTAGAAGGCGCGAGGGAGCCAGCGTCGAGGGCAGCGGGCCCTGGCGCGATGCCACTGGGTCAGCAGTGCGGAGCGGGAACCACTACTCCTAGGTTTGTGTTAATATCAACAATTATCGCTCCTAGATAATTTCTCTGCTACTCTTCTGTTTATTTATTTTTATGAAATTGACGTTTTCGTGTGTTGAAAGGCTCAAGTTGTGCCGAATCTTGCACGGGTTTGGCAAGAAGTTTGATAGTGTTGGGGTATGTTCCTCAGCTGTATCTTAGAGGGCAAATGTAAGGCACTGTGACTAAAATTAACAGGCGTTATACATCTGCGCTAATACTGCTTTGTGCCATTTGCTGTGTACTTAAATTTACTGTGTTCTTAAAAAAGTGTAAGACTCAGAGCGGCTAACGGCCGTTAAAACTGTCTGTTGTGTGCTTTGATGGTAGCCCAATGGTTTTTGTTTCTGACATTCTTCAAGTTAAACATTTGGGAGCGACATAGGCTGGTGAACTATTTTATGGGAGGAAATTTTGCGTATGAGCTATTGGTTGATATTTGAATCGCTAGAGCCACCTGCTTGAAAAATTCTCTGTTGTTATTAATCTTAGAGCCGTCTTTAACATGTTGTGACAATACTACCACAGCCGGCCGGGGTCGCGGAGCGCTTCTAGGCGCTTCAGTCCGGAACCGCGCGACTGCTACGGTCGCAGGTTCGAATCCTGCCTCGGGTATGGATGTGTGTGATGTCCTTAGGTTTGTTAGGTTTAAGTAGCTCTAAGTTGTGGGGGACTGATGACCTCAGAAGTTAAGTCCCATAGTGCTCAGAGCTAATTGAACCAAATACTACCATATGAGTTGCTTTAGAGCAATTTGTGACAGTAAAATGGTTTGTGCCTAGCTTGCAATCGCACCTCTCTGTTTAAATTGTTATCGTTGAATACTTTTAAAACCTTCCATCTGTTATGTTGCATGAATTATCCACTGACAGGTCATAACCTTACGTCTGATTAAATATCAAGCAGCTAATTCCCGTATCATTTTATGTGACTGGTTGGACTTAGGTGTAACGGGTTGTGTTGTCAGCGCTGAAGGCACCAGTTAATGCAAGTATTGTTTTCATGTGCTATGATATTTGGGGAGCAAAATAACTGATGATGGTCGAAGTAGAGTGGATATAAAATGTAGACTGGCAATTGCAAGGAAAGCGTTTCTGAAGAAGAGAAATTTGTTAACATAGAGTATAGATTTAAGTGTCAGGAAGTCGTTTCTGAAAATATTTGTATGGAGAGTAGCCATGTATGGAAGTGAAACATGGACGATAAATAGTTTGGACAAGAAGAGAACAGAAGCTTTCGAAATGTGGTGCTACAGAAGAATGCTGAAGATTAGATGGGTAGATCACATAACTAATGAGGAGGTATTGAACAGAATTGGGGAGAAGAGGGGTTTGTGGCACAACTTGACTAGAAGAAGGGATCGGTTGGTAGGACATGTTCTGATGCATCAAGGGATCACCAATTTAGTACTGGAGGGCAGCGTGGAGGATAAAAATCGTAGAGGGAGACTAAGAGATGAATACACTAAGCAGATTCAGAAGGATGTAGGTTGCAGTAAGTACTGGGAGATGAAGAAGCTTACGCAGGATAGAGTAGCATAAAGAGCTGCATCAAACCAGTCTCGCGACTCAAGACCACAACAACAACAACAAAATGTCGATCGACGCCGATGTTTGAGGATTACACGATTAGACGATTACACGATTACACCATTAGCTTCATTAGTGCTTTAAATTGAAACTCCCAAGCACATGTTATTGCTTAGTTTTGTGACCGATAGACCTGTGAAGTTATTCTAATTTTTTTTTTTTTTGTTTTTTGTGGGACTGTATTATGTGTTGCCAAGCGTCGGATTTAGAAAAAAAAATCGTGTATTCCTGAAGTTAAAATGGCTAATGGCGATTCCAGTTGGTGAATTCACTGGAGTATTTAAAGACGGCTAAGCGCCGAGTTAATCTTAAAATGTAATGTGTTTGTGTTAGCTGTTTGTATAATTTGAAAATTGAAATGGCTAGTGCCGATTCAAGTTGATAAATTCATTTGAGAATTTAAAGACGACTAAGTGCTGGGTTAAAAGTTAATCTATTTGTGTAAGCAGCTTGTGTAGTTTC
Organism: Schistocerca piceifrons; assembly: GCF_021461385.2. NCBI lineage: Eukaryota > Metazoa > Arthropoda > Insecta > Orthoptera > Acrididae > Schistocerca > Schistocerca piceifrons. The sequence goes on from NC_060138.1 coordinate 428,009,562, forward strand.
AAAATTTAAACGGTTAGTGCCGATTCAAATTAATTCAAAGACGCAATGATAAATTTATGTTATTTTATATTGTTTGTAGTCATCAATCTCAGTGGTTACTGTGGGTTCAAGTGGGGAAATCGAGTTAAGTGTTTTGAGGAGGCTACACGCCGATTAAAATTTTAGTATTTTGAGTGTTGTGTATGGCATATATATTTATTCCCGTAGAGCAGCTAGTGCCAATTGGAAGAGAGAATCATAAACGTTCCTTTTAGGTGAAACTGCTGAGATTCGTGGGAAATATTAAGGTCTTGTTGTTTAGTAATTAATTAGTAACGAAAGGCCAGTTGAATCTGGATTACTTGTTAGCTTGTCTCATTTGTTTTAAAGGCGGCTTGGCCGGTTGGAATTTAAGAATCGTGATTTGTCGAGTTTTGTTGAATTAAACTGAAAATTGGACTGTGTTACTATGTAAAAAGGTTAATGCCAACTGTATGCTGTTTTTCTTGATAACTGTGTGCATTGCTCAAGTGCCGAAATACGATTTTGTCAATAAAGTAAATTTAGTTTTTGTGCTTTGTACCTTGCACTCCAGGACTTGTCCTATCTTCCCCTGCTTCAAAGGGTATCCCCATTCCTCGCTTCCGTGATGGGACAAAAGCGGGGTGGGGGGGGGGGGGGAGGAGGAAAGTATTGTTGGACGAATTTAAGTGCCATTATTCTCACTCGCCAGAGTCGTGACCGCGATAATACAAATCGCTTTCGTTGTACCTATGTGTCACTCAGTCACTCATTGTCTTCAGTTTCATATCAACATATCCTTTCTTTAACATGTTTCCTTATTGGCTTCTAAAACCTCTCTCTCTCATTGTCAGATGCGTTTTGACACGCTGCGAAACTATAATGTTGAATTCTAATTGTGCAACAAGTCTGCCCCAGTTGTTAGAGGTTTTTTCTCCCTCCACTCTTAGTGATTTATTTAGTGATTTATTCTTCGCAGCTAGTCATTTTCACGAAATTAACAGAGATAATAATACTTACGAATCACCACAACTCCTGTTATTACAGTCTTCCACAGAGTTTCCATTTATTATACCTCTGCAATTTTCCAAACTCATCAAATACGCCTCTGCATACAGAGTATGCCGTTGTTAATGCTTCCTCTGCTACAGTTTTGTATAAAACTGTTGAAGACAGTGAACAATACACCGAGGTGTCGAGTGTCAGCTATAAAAGTTGATAAGTTACATGCAGAATGACTTTTCGATACATTTCAACGACGTAGCTACAAAAATTAATGTACATTCCGAAATGCCAGAATCTCAATATCAGTTCTACAAACCGGCAGAAATATAATTGCTATTAACAACCAGAAAACTATGTGAATACTGATGTAACATTATTTCCGCGGGGACTGAGTGAAGACGTTTAGTGGCTAGCTTCCTAAACTCTCGAATGCGAGAGAAGAGTTCAGATCTAGGGACGGACGTACAGATATCGGTATTCTGTTGTCACTCAAATCACTCTATGCAAAAGTCAGGATGGTTCCTTAAAAGGGCCATGGCCGTTTCCGTCTCCTCCAATAGTAAGAAATCCCAGCAAATCGCCATCTCAAATAATCTTAACTGTGAACGGGACATAAAACACCAAGCTTCCCTCCTTCCTCCCTGTTGTGTCTGGATACTGAATGAGGAAACTCAGGCGAGTGGTTCTTGTGAACAACTGTAGCTGAGAAACTACCAACTAGATAAACTACGATCACACTGTGGCATATTACGTGTTCAAACTATGAGCAGCCATGACAATATGGACAACTCCCTTGTGGGTGGTATAGGCTATCGACAGGGCGGTTAAGACATTGTTTCATTTTGTGCCCGCTGACCTTGAAGACTTTCGAGTGAAACTCCTGAAGCTTCCGGAAATTATTACCCTTTCTTAAACTCTCGACCAGCGTCCACGGACCTCAGGTGGGCCGTGGACTATGGATTGGGAACCGCTGCTGTCGAACAACCTATAAACATCAACTTTCTTTTTCCAGTTTCGAAGCAATGGCGGTGAAGACACATCATATATAGGAGCACCTATAGACAAACCATAACAGAATAAGTAGGCTTATTAACGTGTGGTTCAGATGTTTTCGGAAATAACATGGAGTTGCTAACGATGCCCCAAGGCCGGTTGGACAGTCGAGCATACCTTGCATGGAGGTTTCAAATTGCGTGGAAAAATATGAAAGACTTCTCTAGCGCAGTTCCTAATACTTTGAAGCGTGAAAGAAACTGGTACAGGCATGTGTGTTCAAGTACAAAGTAAACAGACAGAATACGGCGCTGCAGTCGTCAACGCCTATATAAGACAACAAGTGTCTCGCTCAGTTGTTAGATCGGCTACTGCTGCTACAATGGCAGGATGTAAAGATTTAAGTGAGTTTGAACGTGGTGTTATAGTCGACGCACAAGCCATGGGGTGCAGCATCTCCGAGGTGCAGATGAAGCGCGGATTTTCCCGTACGACCATTTCACGGGTGTACCGTGACTATCAGGAATCCGGTAAAACATCAAATCTTCGACCCCGCTGCGGCCGCAAAAAGAATCCTGTAAGAACGGGATCAACGGCGACTGAAGTGAACCGTTCAACGTGACAGAAGCGTAATCCTTCCGCAAACTGCCGCAAATTTCAATGATGGACCATCAACAAGTGTCAGCGTGCGAATCATTCAACGAAACATAATCGATATGAGCTTTCGCAGCCGAAGGCCCACTAATGTACCCTTGATGACTGCATGACACAATGCTTTACGTCTCGCCTGGGCCCGTCAACACCGACATAGGACTGTTGGTGACTGGAAACATGTTCTCTGGTCGGACGAGTCTCGTTTTAAATTGTATCGAGCGACGGACGTTTAGGGTTTGAAGGCAACCTCATGAATCCATGGGCCCAGCAAGTCAGCAGAGCACTGTTCAAGCTGCTGGAGGCTCTGTAATGGTGTGGGGCGTGTGCAGTTGGAGTGATCTGGAACCCCTGATACGTCTAGATACGACTCTGACAGATGACAAGTACGTAAACATCCTGTCTGATCAGCCGCATCCATTCATGCCCATTGTGCATGCCGACGGACTTGCGCAATCCAAGTAGGACAATGCAACACCCCACACGTCCAGAATTGCTTCAGAGTGGCTCCAGGAACACTCTTCTGAGTTTAAACACTTCCGCTGACCGCCAGACTCCCCAGACATGATCATTATTGTGCATATCTGGAGTGCCTTGCAACGTGCTGTTCAGAAGAGACCTCCACCCCCTCGTACTCTTACGGATTTATGGACAGCTATGCAGGATTCATGGTGTCACTCTTCGCTCCAGCACTACTTCAAGTCCATGCTACACCGTGTTGCGGCACTTCTGAGTGCGTGAGGGGGCCCTACACGATATTAGGCAGGTATACCAGTTTCTTCGGTGTAGATCTGACTATAGCTGCGTTAGGTACTTTCTACAGTAAAAAAAAACCGAAAGATAGTAACAGAACTATTTACACTGTTTGGAATTCTGAAGCGATAAAATACAAGGATCAATAGTTGTATACAATTATTAGAGAATGTAACATTGACTTTACAATAAATACAATAATAGTTTCTTTCAAGTAATGCTAAACAGTTTCAACTCATACTCGGCATAACATATGCCTCCCATTTAGTGATGGAGCGGAATTTTTGCTACGCATCCTCCCGTAATACAAACTGTTTTCGGCGCTAGCATTTTCCTTAAACAACTCCTATATCATCAGTAGCTCTGAGGTTTGAAGAGTGAGTAAGATAGGTGATAATTGAGAAGGGAATGAAGCCGAGTTGCCGGCCAACAATCACGTTAATTTATTTGTTGAACAAGTAATAAAGGACACTAAGGAGGTATTTGGAAGGGGAAAGTTCATGGAAGATAAATAAAAACTTATATATTGGTGATGTAATTCTGCACGATACAAGGTCAGTTTAAGGAAATGGATAATGTCGTGATACGTCTTGAAAAGATGTAAATGAGCACCAACAAAAAAGTACAGTTCAGTCGAACTAATCAGGTGATGCTGAGGGAAATATATTAGGAAATGAGACACCAAAAGCAGTAGATTAATTGTGCTATTTGTGCAGCAAAATAACTGATGGTGGCTAAATTGCAGAGAATATAAAATACAAACTAAAAAAAATTGTGTAAAGGATAAATTTCTTTACATCGAATACAGATTTGGGTTTTAAGGAATCTGGTGGTACCTTCTTTGCATGCAGCCTTATAGGGAAGTGAAACAGGAGTGATAAACAGTATACAGGCAACAAGAAAACAGGAGGTACCGAAATGTAGTATTACAGAAGAATGCTGAAGATTAGATGGATAGAGCGAGCTAAGTGATACTGAACCAAACTCAGGAGAAGAGAACTGACGGAGCAGTTTGACTAACTGAAAGTTGATATGGCACATACTGAGACACCAAGGTGCAGTTGATTTTCCAACAGAGGAAAGTGTGTGCGACATATACTGTAGTAGAAAACCAAGCTTGCTGTACAATGAACTGGCTCTATGGTGTAGTACATATGCACATACGAAAAGTCTTGCACCAAATGCACTGAAGGCTGTTACAACAACATGCTAAGCAGAAGTGGTATCGTTAACGGGTGACACGTTCTTCTACAGCTGACGCTAGATGATCTTCCGTCACAGTTTAACACCTTGCCTAGAGTCCCCCGCCCCGGTCCTCACACACACACACACACACACACACACACACGCGCGCGCGCATACACTCATACATACATTCAAACATACACTTTTAAACGGAGTGACCTTGTATTCGGGAGGAAGAAAGATCCAATCTTCACCCAACCAACCTGATTCAGGTTTGCCGTTGTTTCCCTAAATTATTTCATGCAAATGACAGGACGGTTCCAACTATAAGACCACGGCCACATCTTTTCATTCTCGACCTGTATGTCTGTAGATGTCTCTACTCGTATGTGAGTATAAGTTAATTTAATTTTGTTGTTCGTAACTTGTAATGTCATGTCATGCCATGCCATGTCATATATCCTCGTAAATGAGACCTACGGATAAATAAAACTACTATTACTGCTTCTGCTACATACGTTGATACAGCCAGCGACCATGTGCCGTGGATCTGCACACTGGGATGGGCCTGCATTCCACTGCCGGCCCACTCAGTATTCAGGGCTGGGCTAGGAGTAAACTTATCTCCTCGGCGGCGTCCTTTGGAGAGAAGCTGCGAGGCGCTTTCGGATAACCCACGACGCTCTGTCCCCGTCTTGGGAGCCCGGGCTCTTTTGCACGCACGTTATTTATGGACAAGGCGGCGTACTCGGATTCCCTGCCTCGCCGAGTACTGGCAGGCTAAAGGCCGAAGTCTGTACAGAACTGGGTCACTGTGTGCTTAGCTTTCCGCTACGTTGCGGCCAAAACTGGTTTCAACATTCAAGTGCAGATGCTGCCATGCTTCGGCGCCTTGCTCGCGAGCACAACTAAAATAGACCGTATGGAAGGAAATGTTGTTCACTACAGTGCTAAGAAGTTACCACTGTAGTGAACAGCCGAAATTGCTAACGCCATGTATAACGTAACCCATCAAGAGTATACGAGGTGGGGAGAAAGTCACTACTAATCGTAACTCATTGAAAACGTTAAGATAAACTTGTTTGTTTGTGATAATTATAGACACAAACACCAGGACACGCTGCCATATTTTTTAGATAATTATTGACAAACACCGGAGAGGGCTACTATTAAATCAAACATTTCTGACATTTTTCGTTGTTGATTCTAACCTGTTGTGATGATGTTTTCTGATGAAACAGGAACTTTTGTTTTAAAAACATTGTACAAAGGTGATCATAAAATTTAATAATAAACAAGTGGAATAGTAATTTAAACACTGTTCCTTCGACAAGGATGACTGTCTACAACTAACAGAAATTTATGGATGTCCATCTTATTGCATGGACGATGACTTCAGCTGATGACATATATGAGAAAAAGTACCACCACAGCTGTATCTTGTCAATGTCTCACACGACTAGTTTCAGTGACACGTTATCGCCATCCTCAGGCCCTACCACTGCCAAAAGAGTATTAGATTTCCTTGGAGTCTCTGTTACTAATACTCTTGGGCTAGCTTTCCTCAGGGCTCCTGAAATGTGTGATGAAGAGATACTGACTCAAACCAAACTGGAAACAATCTTATGACAAACTTGACTGAAGGTGGAGTAGGTTGATAGGGCACATCTTGAAGCATCAGGGGTTAACTAATTTACTGCAGTCACGCAGAAATGAAGAGACCTGCACAGCTGCGTCTCCAGAATGAGGACCTCAGGAAGAAGACCACATAAAACGTTGATAAATTCTTATAAAATACTTGAATAGATACGATAGCTATATTGTCCAAATAAGAGTGGCGCTTAGAAACATATGAACACCAGTAATTGTTTATTGCCCTATGCTAATCAAGAAAGAATGTGGGTCACGCTCACTTCAAGGTTGGTATGAAATTGCGTTGTATTTTGTATATGTTAGTGGTATACAACTAAAGTCAGTATCTGATTTCTCATATCATTGCTGTCGTGTTTAACAAGTACTACCAATTGTCGATGTCCATATTTCTCAGTGAATAATAGGAGAGGAAAGTGTGTAGACATTCACATCATCGATCGCAAGATGTAATGCTACAAGAGGCAATAACGTAGCGTGTATTGTCACGAGCGACGCAATTCATTGTCGGCAAGAAAACATAAGGCAGGATTTAGATATGTTGCAACCCAATGCCAGTAAGATCTTCCCCACTTTCTTATGGAATATGAAAGGGCCAGTTCTGGAGCACAGTCAGCAGTTAATAGTGCCCATTACATTGCAATGACTGAAAAAATCGGAGGATTCCCGTCGAGAAAAAATAATCTTCTTAACGACGGCGCTTACCCCTAGACCACAGTTACAACTAGACGTGATGCACGATCAGAAAAGTCATTTTGTTTAGTCACTCCAGTAAAACTCTGATACCGATGTCGCATCCCTGATGTTCTAAAGCGATGACCGAAAAGTAAAACCATTCATTTTGGACGTTAACTGCTGTTTGGTCGCTAGCTAATTTTAATAATTGAACTGCTCTTGTGGTAGGCAGAGTGCGGTTTGAAAGAAATTGTAGATGTCAAGTCCTAGAAGTATCTAACACGTGAGTATAGCTTTAAGCTTATTCCTCACAGTGGTAATACGTGCTAAGAACAGGTTTTTGCTGTCTCCATCAGGTCAAAACAACATAAATGAGTAATTTAAAAAATATACACACATCTGACTATGATAACATATTCACACTGTCAAAAAAGCCCAAAAATCTTGAAGCATTGATAATATTTTGACTTCTCAGATTTCAGCTGAATTCCACTTCTGATTCACTTATAAAAGCTTGCACTATACATGGTCTCAGTTCGCTGAACTTGTGAGAAAATACACAGCTTCGCTTCTGCACGAAGTTGTACCAGAGAGGAAGAGAGAGACAGAGAGAGAATGAAATGAGCCAGGCTGTAGCCAGCCTCGTGTATCATTCTCCTTTTTACTCATCACTTCATCCATCGATAAGATAGGTCAAATTAATCAATAAATTATGATGTATACGCAAAGCAGCGATATTATGAGTGAGAGTGGCTTATGATAGTAGAGAATTTCTTGCAACTTCTCCTAATTTTTAAGTGTGTGCTAAATTCATTCTGTTATTAGTTAGCGGCAACGAAAACACAGTTCTTACAGTTTCTGCTCGTCTTGGTCTACCTTCAGCGGACGAGGCGGCTGACTGGACGCGTGCTAGTGGAAAAGGAGGAGGTGGGTGGGGGAGGGAGGCTAACGCCGGCCGTATGAGTGCGGTGCGCGCATTCACCGCAGCAGAGGACAGCGTGCGTCTTTGAAAAAATCAGCCACGCTCGGGGAATAATGCACCTGCATGCTGAGTTCAGCGAACTCGCCCTGTGCTCGCCACTCGACGTATATGAACACGGAGATATCTCCGAACGAGAGACCACCCACGCAAATGGCATGTATCATACGATAACATCGCAATATTCTACGGCAGTCACGGGGTGCCTCCACAGGCAAGTCCTTTATCTAGTGGCGACTGGCAGTTGACGCCTTGAACGAAAGCGTTGAGAAAACGAAGTTATTGAAGAGTTTCTGGCGGGATGCCGTTTGATAGGTTATCTTTGGGACCGGCGGTATGCCGTAGGGCGACACTCGGAAGTTGCTGGAAAGAGGAATTCAGAATCTTCCAAAGAGCGACCCTGAATATTCTAGAACAAAATTGGAGGGGCGCTTTGGATTGGACTGTATTGATGAAATAAAGTACAGCGTTCCGGATTGGCCAAAAAGGTAGTTTTTACGGACATACACAGCGAGGGAGCAGGAGAGCAAAGCATCTAATTTTCTCTCTGGGAGCCATAGAAAACACTTCTTCGCTGAGAGAAAGCCCTTTTTCACCGGAATCCCCAGCAGACGGATTTGGTCGTCGAGAGACGTAGAAAATGGTCCTCTGGACCAAGCGCGAGAAGAGAAGGCGGGCCGCACCATCCTACCATCCGACCCCGTCTGCAACATCACTCCACCTCGTCTCGCAACAACGGTGTAAGAAATTCGTACGGAATATGGGCGCGTTGGTTCAGATCGACCAATCAGTGACTGTGTGGTGACCTTTCAGCGTGATTTTACACTTTGAGGTTCCATTTTTCTTTACTCACTAACCTTCCGACGCAGTCATCACCGACACTGCAATTTCGCCATTATAAGCCAGTTGTTCATTCGGTCTATTTTACGAGAAATTTTCCAGTCCTTTACCTCTGATGATCCACAATTAGCACTCTTTCAGACGTGTATATGTACTCGTTTTCCCGTGATAAGTATATGATCCTTTATTTCTGAACAATAACTGAATCCTGAACAATAAATGTACATGATTTGTAACCCTTGCTTCGTTACAGAAACTTATAGACCCCGTCACTACTTAGTAATTATTAATGTTTAGTCGGGACACACAACTACAATCTACATTTTAGGGTCCACCCATTCCTTCTGTTTCAGGGGGTGCAATTCCTTTACAAACACCTGACCGTAATGAACGACTTACACCTTGAGAGGGGATACTCACTGTAAGTCAGTGGCAAAATAGATTGACTAGAGGCTTACCCCACCGGCGCTTTGCAAGGATAGCACAGTCAGGTGAATTTATTAGACTACTCAGGGCCTCGATAGGCTTACGTTGGTCTCTGGTAGTGATGTTTCCAGGAAAATCAGTCATAATGCAGAAATTAATTTACGCACGTCAAGGTATTTACTCAAGAAATTTATCGTGCTGACACTGATAATGCTTTCGCCAATCTGCAATGGAAGTAATATATTTTAGTACAAGAGAGTCCATTGGTCGAAATTCGATGAGTTCTATCAAAAATTTAACGTCTCACAGAGGAAAAATACGAGAAAATTAGATCAGAAAGCAGTTTCTTACCATACGTACAAAGCAAACATAAGGTTACGTGTACAAAGGAGAAACAAACTTACAATTCATACTGTCACCAACCATTGAAATAGAAGAATATCACCAAGCAGTGAACGAGGCTTACCTTCACGTTAGCTGTCAACACCTCCTCAGTGGTCTCACCAAGAGCTCCCAATAATATTAGACTATTGTATGTCTATGCACACCACGGACTAGGCAACGACCAGCTCAGTTGCAGCGACCATTGCACTTATGTTTTGAGTTGTCAATCTGTAGTAAATGCTCGTATGGAAAGTTTCTTTTATAGGAATAACTAAATGAGGCTAATAGCCACATTTAAATTTTGCTTGAAGGCGAAAGTGAAAAAAAATATTTTAAGAACTGCTTTATGCAATAAGCAACGTTAACGGTGATTTTTAATAAAGGTAATCGATTTCAATCTAGGTTCCGTCCATCATGGTCCAGAAACTATGTCAGCTACGGATTTCCGTAATTGAAATAACCTCAGATGTACATTCTTCCATCCCGCTACGCAAATGCATAGGTGATGTGGTTTTTGGACCCGATGACGATCTGACCCTGGGCAGAAATCGACCGTCTCCAGTAAAATACTAGGGTCGTTGAATAAGTAATGCCCCACATTTTTTTTTTCAAAAAAAGCCATTAATATACATAGACGAAGTCCTTGTTGGTGCTTCACATTTTACGTTTGTTCTGTGTGCCGGTGAAGTTTCGAACCTTTCTGGCAGATGGCAGAGAAGTAGTACAGTGTTAAAATAGCGTCTACATGTGACACACGTTACAAACAGTGTGCTGTTATTGAATTCTTGTGTATAGAAAAAGAAATCGTGGTAAAAATCCATAAACGTTCGTGTGCAGCGTATGGCGATGCTGCTGTTGGCAGGAGTACAGTTGGGCGATGAGTAAAGAAAGTTACAGTCTCAGAAAATGCACAAAGAGAGCTGCATGGTCAGCCACGCTCAGGACGTCCTGTCACAACCACTGTTCCAGACATGCTGAATCGTGCGGATGCCATTATTCGTACCGACCGGCGCATCAAAGCTCCACAATTGGCTACACAGTGGTCGGTCAGCATTGGAAGCGCGTCTGCAATGATCGAGACTCTCGGATATTCAAAGGACAAGAGCTTTTACCAGCAGGGGATAAGTGCTCTTCCATAACGTTGGCGCACAGCCATAGAACATGATGGAGACTACGTAGAAAAATAGAACATGGACAAGACATGTTGGCCTGCCACTGTGCCCGAGCGGTTCTAGGCGCTTCAGTCCGGATCCGCGCTGCTGCTACGGGCGCAGATTTGAATCCTTCCTAGGGCATGGATGTGTGTGATGTCCTTTAGTTAGTTAGGTGTAAGTAGTTCTAAGTCTAGGGGACTGATGACCTCAGATGTTAAGTGTTGTTGATTGGCGGGAGCCAACCCACGGAGTTTGGAGGAAGCCGAAAGGCACGCGTTTAAGCTCACGCAGGCTGGCGTGAGGTCTGGAACAGGACAAGGAATTCAGACTTCAGAAAAAAGGTGGTACTTGGTGGAGTACTTAACTTTAATCCATCAATGTTGAACGTAGCTCTTGTCTGTACATCCTTCACAATGTCAATAGCAACTGATAATGGCGTCTTGCTAGGTCGTAGCAAATGACGTAGCTGAAGGCTATGCTAACTATCGTCTCGGCAAATGAGAGCGTAATTTGTCAGTGAACCATCGCTAGCAAAGTCGGTTGTACAACTGGGGCGAGTGCTAGGAAATCTCTCTAGACCTGCCGTGTGGCGGCGCTCGGTCTGCAATCACTGATAGTGGCGACACGCGGGTCCGACGTATACTACCCGACCGCGGCCGATTTAAAGGCTACCACCTAGCAAGTGTGGTGTCTGGCGGTGACACCACATTAAGTCCCATAGTGTTTAGAGCCATCTGAACGAGACATGTTGACGTATACTGTCACCAAATTCTGACTCTTAACAATCAATATGTTCCGAGACTAAAAATGTGGGGCATTGCTTATTGAACGACCCTCGTATATCGTTATAGTTGTGTATTCCGTAACGTAGCTCTTAACATCCACTACAGAAGAAAAAAAAAAAACTCCATAAATTAAAAAAAAAAAAGAATTGTAGCGGTGAGGAATGTATTCAAAAGTAAAGAAGCCCCATGGACCCACTTCACTTGCTACGTTGTCTCTGTCGCGTAGAGCCTATTAACTAGTGATTCTGGCGCTTTCAGGGAAAAGAGAAGTTTCTAAAGATGGATTAATGTCAGTTCTACAAAACATTAACTTCTAAACTGCCAGGCAGAATACGAAGAACTACCTCTAGTGTTGTTGTTGCTTACAGAGTTGTTTGTAGTTGCATCAGGTTGTACCCTCAATGGAAACTCCCTATATTTCTAACCGAAATATTCGTTTGGGAAGAATTCAGATTGCTGTTACTCTTTTAAATGCCCTAGCACACAACAGTTTGCTAAGCAAGATGAAAACAATATTGCCATATGAAATGGTTCTCCACTGCTCTCGTCGTGTCAAGGCGCTCTGCTGACGAGCTATAATTGGCGGGTATTTTTGGTAGACATAAGCAGGGAGCCGGAGTGGTCTCATCGCCGGCAAATTAAACGTGTTTCCGCAACTTGGTAATGGCTGAAACCGGGTTAATTATTCGGCAGCTTCGGCGGCCGGGCTGACGGGTGGGCGCGGCGAAGGCAGGGGGAGCAACTTGGCTGCGCGCTCCCTAATGGCTCGTTACGCGCGTGCCGGCAATTTAAGTTGGCGGCGCTGATCTGGCCAGGGGTGCCGCCGTTTAGCCGCCGGCTGCGTGCCTGCCCAGCTGCCTGCTCGATGACCCTCGCCCGGACCCTCGCCTCGGCATCGCCCAGCACGACAACTTGTCATCGCTTGCCTCCGTACTCTGCTGACCATTAAAACTGCAACACGAAGAAGACGGCGTGCAGCAGACGTCAGATATCTGTGAGGTGTGCTGCATTCTTCGATATGCGAATGAGTAGCATCTCAGCGTCACAAGTACATAGCATTAACGCCGTCGACGTTATGTATACAGGATGAAGAAAAAATACTGATTTGGAGGCCGGCATGAGATTCCTCGTCCAAATTTAAAATAAAAGTTTATCCAGCAACATCAGATCGGGTGTATTTTGAAAATACGTGTATGAAAACGAGGTACTACCAACACTGTCACATTGTGTAGCGCATCACAATGTACCAGCCATCGTAGCTCACTGAGTATATTACAAAGAAACTATTATAAACATTTGGGAACAAAACTTCATGCCACCCAGCAAACCTGACAAAACACAAATACTTAAATTGGAAGGCGGTCTGGTCAAATTTTACCGACAATTTTTTAAGTTCAAAGTTGCACTCAGCAACTCACTTGTTTATAAATAGTTAAATCCCTATGGTTGCGCGACGCCACAGAATAAAACTGACTAGTCATCCGTACCGCCCGTACTGTGGACTGACACTGCCATACATCGAACTGTAGGTTGCACCAGAATTGCATGTCTATAGAAATAAATAGAGTTTAAATCGGCGGGATTGTTATCAACGGGTGTTGATGAATAAACAGCAATAAAATAATGTACATGGACATTAAAGCGTTTCCAGCGTCCAAGACTAGAACACTTACATGTTTTATATATTATTTCATACGGTGAGTCTTTATCGATGGAGGACAGTCTATAAATGACTTTAAAGAACACATGATTCATTAAAAGAAATTCTCAACAACAGATGGACAATAGAAAAGTTTTTACCGTTCATCCATCTTATGCAAAACACAACATGGGAAAAGACGGAAAAACCGGCAAGCAGAGATGTTATGACAAAGTAACCACTGCCAAATACAACACGTACTTAAAAGCTTTATCTCGTATGTACTGCTTCTAAATACAGACTAAGACATTTAAAGAATTAATTAATGTTGTACGTTAACTGCCTTGTATTACGGATAACAAGAAAAAATTGTTTTCGTACTTATAAGTTGCTGTGGTCAAGCCACAAAATACCGCTGTGTCTCAGTGAGATTTACGCCCTTGAAGGAAAGAAATTAATTATTTATATGGAAGAACAAGTTAAGTTTCATTACAGAGTGAGTACTATTTCCATTATGTAAGACTTTTGTTTCAGTTCAACAGGTTCCAGACGCAAAAAACATAACAGAACAAAAATTAAAATATTTTAGAAGAAAAACAATAAAAAAATTAAAAAGTTCTAGAAGACACCTATACTTCGTATTCTAAGTGGCAGAGAAGTCAGGCCACATTATTGGTAAAAATAGGAAAAAAATCTGAGTAAACTTCTCGGGCATCGAACACACGTGCACCATAGAGATATGGTTCAAATCCTTGTCGGGATCCCTTTTAATTTTATAAACGTCTGTTCCCTCGTTCTCGTCGATTAGAAACAGGACATCATTTTGTCAGATGATAATAGCCTATCGCTTGAGAGTCTTATCCATGAAACTGCATGCATGTGACAACTAACCGCAGAATGTACAATCTTAACTGGTCCTGTCAAGCTCATGCAGGGTGAATTGGTTCATATGGCTCTGAGCACTATGGGACTCAACATCTGTGGTCATCAGTCCCCTAGAACTTAGAACAACTTAAACCTAACTAACCTAAGGACATCACACACATCCATGCCCGAGGCAGAATTCGAACCTGCAACCGTAGCAGTCGCGCGGTTCCGGACTCATGTGCCTAGAACCGCTCGGCCACCACGGGCGGCCAGGGTGAATTCCCAATGGAGTTCACAAACGATGAATATATAGATATCTTCTGGTGGAGGGTGCATCCGATAACCAAGCTGCTACTTCTGCTCTTGCGTATGCTGCACGGTACCCTCAAAGGCCATACCGATAAAAATCGTTTTCGTCCCCCGGAGCAACGCCGACGGGAGACCGGTGGTCTTCGTCCACTTGCAGCGGACAGCGGTCGTCCGAGGACTCGACATACTTCACAAATAGAGGACGCAATTCTTGGAACCGTGCACCAACCATGGTCACCGAGTACATATGATACTGCAAGGCAGTTACAGATATGTCAAAGACTGGTTGATGTGTTACACGATGAAGAACTCCATCCATATCATTAGACGTTAACTTAACACCAGCGGCCAGAAGACCGAATTTGACGAGTAGAGTCTTATAAGTGACTTTTGCATCAAGTGGAAGGTAGCGAACATTTTATAAATAACACGATAAGGACTGATGAATCTAGCTTCACTCGCGAAGGTACGAGTATTTTCAACATTCACAGCAGCCATTACTGGTCGGAACACCTCGATGTCCCCCATGAACGTGGCTTCCAGGTAAGCTTTGGCATAAACCTATTGGCTGGAATCGTGGAAAAAGTCCTTTTGAGCCCTTATCTACTGCCGGACAAGTTGAATGAGCCCCTGCATAGTACGTTTCTGTGCAATACATTGCCTGATGCATTACAGAACGTTTCACTTGGTGTTCGGCGACATATAGGTTCCAGTGGGATGGCGCACAGTCACAGTTTGGAATGAACGTTCGTAACTGTTTAAATGAAGCATTTACACGGAATGGATTGCATGCCGCTTCGGAAATGGTGGATGCAGATGTGTTGCATGGGGTTCAGCAAAATATGATCCAACGAACGGCGAGCGGACCGATGGGGGCTAAGGGGCAGGGGTCGAAACCCGAGGCCTGGCCACAGTGTCACCCTCACCGCCACAGAGCCCGTCGAACACAGGAAAGTGGGAGACACAGGAATCAACAGAAGCGGAAGGCTTGTTGTTGTTTATTTATTTTCTTTTTCTTGTAAATTTCATTGTTATTACGGAATTATGTGGAACATACGTCATAGACATAGAAAAAAATAAATAATGGGTAAAGAAAAACAAAAATAAATAAAGTAAAATCCGCTTATCTACGGCGCGCTGTCCCATCCGCGGAGGTCGCAGGTAGAATCTCGATGATATGCGACTTAGACACCGCCGGGAGATTGGGGGGGGGGGGGGGAGGATGGGAGGGGAGTGGTTGGGTGGGTGGTTTTGGGGTTTTATGGGTGCTAAACATCGAGGTCATCAGTCCCAGGTTCCAAACAGACATACATGTAAAAGGCCTATACAGTAAAAGCGTAACCTCTGGACCCAGAGGGAGGGAACACCAAGGGGTACAGAGCTAAAATTAACACCGCAGTAGCACAAAATACACTTAAAAGGAGCAGAGCAAATAGTTGACTAGAGTAAAACAGACTACAGTGGTTGATGGATCAGGTAAAAGGTCAACCTCACAACTACAAATGAAGAATCTCCAGCTGGAAAGCGTTGGTAGAGGTACCAACACAACTTGTTATCATAAAACACACTAATTTGGTATCCTTGTCTCAATTAAAAGTCGCTGGAGTGAGGGGAGTGGTGAGGGTTGGGTAAGTGCCCTCAGCTCCAGGCACCCCCCCCCCCCCCCCCAACTTAGTCGAGCTCTAACAAAGAACCCTCAAAGATAGCAATGTTCGGTAACGTGGTGTGTTTTCGAGCGCTGCATGGGCTGTTCGTAAATAGGTCCAGAAATCGAGGCGGGATTTAGGTCCCTCATGGAAGACGTAATCGACCACCTTCCCCTTGACCCACGTAATGGCATGTTATTGGGGTGGAAAAATGTTTGTCCTCCGGGTATAGAAACATTCGCCTTTCGATCGTGTCTGGTGGCACTCGGAGATAGCAGACAATGATTTGCTGGACGAAGCGCCAGACATCTTGCGAAGAGGCGCATGTCAGACGGTGGTCATCAGTGTCGAGTTGCTGGCAAAACGAGGCAAAGAGGGGATTCCGACAAACCAATGGTGTGCAGATGCTGTTTTGTGGCAAATTTCCTATTGACTATGTGATACCATAGTGCTCAGACGTCATCAGGGAGGAAGGACTGGTGGATGGTAGTCCACACTATGGGCCATTGGATGGAGGGGTGTTTGGTCTCCATCACCTTCCGGGGAACACGGCACAATAGTAGCCTGTAAAAATCGTTAGTCCTGCGCGGGCGCATATCTGGGAGAATGGTATGTTAGTGAGCTAATGGGACACGTCTGGAGCAGTGCAGAGTTGATCTACCTGTTCCTGTGGGATGTTTCCAGAATAAGATTTTCACTCGAGTTCGAGTCTCGATCCGGCACACAGTTTTAACCTGCCAGGAAGTTTAACATCAGCGCACACTCCGCTGCAGAGTGAAAATCTCATTCTGGAAACATCCCCCTGGCTGTGGCTAAGCCATGTCTCCGCAATATCCTTTCTTTCAGGAGTGCTAGTTCTGCAAGGTTCGCAGGAGAGCTTCTGTAAAGTTTGGAAATTAGGAGCTGAGGTAGAGGCAGAATTAAAGTTGTGAGGACGGGGCGTGAGTCGTGCTTCGGTAGCTCAGAAAGTAGAGCACTTGCCCGCGAAAGGCAAAGGCTCCGAGTTCGAGTCTCGGTTCAGCACACAGTTTTAATCTGCCAGGAAGTTACGTATCAGCGCACACTCCGCTGCAGAGTGAAAATCTCATTCTGGAAGCATCCCCCAGGCTGTGGCTAAGCCATGTCTCCGCAAAATCCTTTCTATCAGGAGTGCTAATTCTGCAAGGTTCGCAGGAGAGCTTCCGTAAAGTTTGGAAGGTAGGAGACGAGGTCCTGGCAGAAGTACAGCTGTGAGGATGGGGTTTGAGTCGTGCTTGAGTAGCTCAGATGGTAGAGCACTTGCCCGCGAAAGGAAAAGGCCCGAGTTCGAGTCTCAGTCCATCACATAGTTTTTATCCGCCAGGAAGTTTCATCTCTCACAGTGTTTAACCATGTAAAAAGGTGCAAGATGTTCGAAATTATGAGAAAAATAAGGGTAAGCTATACGGAGAGGTGGGTAATTTATAATATGTACGAGAGCCAATGCGCAATAATAAGAGCGGACGGCCAAGAATGAAGTGCGCGGATTAAAAACGATGTAAGACAGGGATGTAGTCTTTCACACATACTGTTCAATCTGTACATCAAAGAAGCAATGAGGGAAATAAAAGAAAGATTCAGGAGTTGATTTAAAATTCAAGGCGAAAGTACATCAATGATACGATTCGGTGATGACATTGCTATCCTGAGTGAAAGTGAAGAAGAATTACATGTGCTGTCGAATGGAATGGTCTAATGAGTGCAGAATATGGATTGACAGTAAATCGAAGCAATACGAAAGCAATGAGAAGTAGCAGAAATCAGAACAGCGAGAAACTTAACATCAGGGTTGACGGTCGTGAAGTAGATGAAATTAAAGAATTCTGCTACCTAGGCAGCATAATAACCAATGACAGACGGAGCCACGAGGACATAAAAAGCAGGATAGTAATGGCAAGGGAAGTCTACTAGTATCAAACATAGGCCTTAATGTGAGGAAGAAATTTATGAGAATGTACGTTTGGAGCACAGCACTGCATGATAGTGAAACATGGACTGGGGAAAACCGGAACTGAAGAGAATCGAAGCATTTGAAATGTGGTACTACTGACGAATGTTGAAAATAAGGTGGGATGTTGAGGTAAGGAATGAGGAGGTTCTGCGCAGAATCGGAGAGGAAACGAATATGTGGAAAACACTGATAAAGAGAAAGGGCAGGACATCTGTAAAAGCATCAAGGAATGACTTCTATGGTAACAGAGGATGCTGTGGAGGGTAAGAACTGTAGAAGAAGACAGAGATTGGAATACATCCAGCAGATAATTGAGGACGTAGGTTGCAAGTGATACTCTGAGATGAAAAGTTGGCACAGGAGAGGAGTTCGTAGTGAGCCGCATCAAACCAGTCAGAAGACTGATGACCACAAAGAAAGAGCTCTTACCAAGGGCAACGCAGTGACCGACGACCTACATTTAATGACGAGAGCTTTCGCACAGAATTGTCAGTACTAAAAGGCATGCAACACTGAGTCGTATAACCGCAGAAGGCAATGTGCGGCGTACGACGAACTTATGCGATAGTGCGGCGAAATTTGGCATTAATGGGCTATGGCAGCAGACGACCGACATGAGTACCTTTGCTAACAGCACGACATCGCCTGCAGCGCCTGTAGAGATGGTGGCCATGTCGGTTGGACCTTAGGCAACTGGAGAACCGTGGGCTGGTCAGATGACGCTTAAGAATGTGGACAGGTTGCCTGGCCTGCGTGACACCGGATCTGCCTCCAATCCAGTTCATACGGGACGTCATCGGACGACAACTCTAGCGTCGTCCACAAGCGGCATTAAACGTTCTTGGATTGACTGGACAAATGCTACAGGCACGTAACTCCATCGCACAAACTGACATGCGACACCAGTACAACACAATGTTTGCATTCAACATTCGCGCCGCCTAAGCTATCCCTTGAAGAAACCCGTTTTGTACCTCTTCTATCAGTCCTACCTGGCAAGGACCCAACATTAGTGAACAATAGTCAAGACTCAGTAAAACAAGCACTTGATAAGCCACATTCATCGTGCAGGGCTTGCGTTTCCTTATAATTCTCCCTATGAATCTGTCTGGTAAAACTTTTTTGTGCTTTTTGTTTTATTTGGTAATTCCATTTAAGGTCGCTCTGGATTGTTACCCCTATATATTTCATGGTAGTCACTATTTCCAGCAGTTTCTCATCAACAGTGTAGTCGTAAAGTAGTACATTTGCTACAGATTTCTTATGTATGCAAATGACATTTATTTACGTTCAGTGTCAATTACCAGAGTCTAGACCATTTAGCAATTCTCTGTAGGACATTCTGCAAAACGATGCCGCCTTCTCGTGTTGCTGCTTCTTTACGTCATCCGCGAAAATACAGAGCATTCGAAGCGTATTCCTCTAGTACAGTGCAAGTTATTCTCCGGCATCTTAACACAAGTCTTATTATTCTGTCCCTTCTTCTGGTCAGTACTTTCCGAATGTTCCTTCTCTGTCCAACTTCATCGACAACTTCTCCGTTCCTGATCTCATCACTCCACTTAATTTTCAACAATCTTCCATAGCACCACATCTGACACCCTTCGACTCTCTTCTTTCCCGATTTTCCCACAGTTCATGATTTGCTGCCATACAACACTGTGCTTCTACCGCAAACACTCAGAAATTTCTTCCTCAAATTAAGACCTACGTTTAATACTAGTACACTTCAGTTGGCCAGGAGTACCCTCGTTCTTTATGCTTCTCCACTTTGCATGTCCTCCTTGCTCCGTCCATTATGGATTATTTTGTTTCCAATGTAGCAGATATCCTTAACTTCGTCTATATCCTGATTACCAGTTTTGATAGTCTTATTTCCGCTGCTCGTTATTTCCATCTTTCATAGGTTTACTCTCAATCAATATTCTGTCTCAACAGACAATCCATTCCATTCAAAAGAGCCTGTAACTCTCCTCTACTTTCAACAGCGATCCTTATCACTGACACTGGACTCGCATTCGGGAGGACGACGGTTCAATCCCGCGTCCGGCCATCCTGATTTAGGTTTTCCGTGATTTCCCTAAATCGCTCCAGGCAAATGCCGGGATGGTTCCTTTCAAAGGGCACGGCCGACTTCCTTCCTCGTCCTTCCCCAATCCGATGAGACCGATGACCTCGCTATCTGGTCTCCTTCCCCGGAACAACCAACCAACCTTATCACTGACATCCTTTCACGCCTAATTTTAATCCGACTGTTTGAACTGTTTTTTTTTTTTATTTCCGTCATTGCCTCTTCAATGTATAGAGTGTACAATACGGGGGGGCATGCTAGACCATTTTTTTATATGAGAACTTCGTTCTAGGTCTTCCCTTCCTGTTGTTCTCTCTCGTTACTTGTACACACTGTTTGTTAGTCGTCTTTCCCTAAAGCTTATTCCTATGTTTCTCAGAATTTCGAAGATTTTCCCCCATTTTACATTGTCAAACACCTTATCCAAGTCGACAGTTTCTATGAGCATGTCATGATTTTTCTTACTTCATGCTTCCAGTATCAGCTCGACCTAAGAACTGTTTCTCTGGTTCATTTATCTACCCGTAAATCAAAGTGATCGTCATCTAACAGAGCCCTACTGGTATAGGAATTTTAAAGCCCAGAAGTGTTGGCTTCGTACAGTTGATTTCGAATCAAATAGAATGTACTGAAGGTGTCAAGGCAATGTATTTAAACCGCTGAATTTTTCCCATAAATGCAATGAGTGAATATAGTATATAACATTTTGTCGTTTGTCTTTTATTTCTAGAGCTGTGATCTATGCACTAAGGCTAAGATTTTTAATAATGGTGTCGGACCAGAGAGAGTTTAAACCGTTAGACACTGTCTCGCTTCACATTCGTCTGTTGTCCTTGTGCTAATTAAATTAATGTACACTACTGGACATTAAAATTGCTACACTACGAACATGACGTGCTACATACGCGAAATTTAACCGACAGGAAGAAGATGCTGTGATATGTAAATGATTAGCTTTTCAGAGCATTCACACAAGGTTGGTGCCGGTGGGGAGACCTACAACTGCTGACATGAGGAAAGGTTCCAACCGACTTCTCATACACAAACAGCAGTTGACCGCCGTTGCCTGGTGAAACGTTGTTGTGATGCCTCGTGTGAGGAGGAGAAATGCGTACTTTGATAAAGGTCGGATTGTAGCCTATCGCGATTGCGGTTTATCGTATCGCGACTTTGCTGCTCGCGTTGATCGAGATCCAATGACTGTTAGTAGAATATGAAATCGGTGGGCTCAGGAGGGTGATATGGAACGCCATGCTGGATCCCAACGGCCTCGTATCACTAGCAGTCCAGATGACAGACATCTTGTCCGCATGGCTGTAACGGATCGTGCAGCCACATCTCGATCCCTGATCAGCAAATGCGGACGTTTGCAAGACAACAACCATCTGCACGAACAGTTCGACGACCTTTGCAGCAGCATGGACTATCAGCTCGGAGGCCATCGCTGCGGTTACCCTTGACGACAGGAGCGCCTGCGATGGTGTACTCAACGACGAACCTGGGTGCACGAATGGCAAAACGTCATTTTTTCGGATGAATCCAGGTTCTGTTTACAGCATCGTGATGGTCGCACCTGTGTTTGGTGACATCGTGGTGAACGCACATTGGAAGCGTGTATACGTCATCGCCATACTGGCTTATCACCAGACGTGATGGTATGGGGTGCCCTTGGTTACACGTCTCGGTCACCTCTTGTTCGCATTGACGGCACTTTGAACAGTGGACGTTACATTTCAGATATGTTACGATCCGTGGATCTACCCGTCATTCGATCTCTGGGAAACCCTACATTTCAGCAGGATAATGCACGACCGCATGTTGCAGGTCCTGTACGGGCCTTTCTGGATACAGAAAATGTTCGACTGCTGCCCTGGCCAGCACATTCTCCAGATCTCTCACCAATTGAAAACGTCTGGTCAATGGTGGCCGAGCAACTGCCTCATCACAATACGCCAGTCACTACTCTTGATGAACTGTGGTATCGTGTTGAAGCTGCTTGGGCAGCTGTACCTGTACACGCCATCCAAGCTCTGTTTGACTCAATGCCCAGGCGTATCAAGGCCGTTGTTGCGGCCAGAGGTGGTTGTTCTGGGTACTGATTTCTCAGGATATATGGACCCAAATTGACTGAATATGTAATCACATGTCAATTCTAGTACAATATATTTGTCCAATGAATACCCCTTTATCATCTGCATTTCTTCTTGGTGTAGCAATTTTAATGGCCAGTATTGTAATTGTACAGACTGTTTTTGAAATTTATAGTAGTATTCTACAAGGTTTTAAAAATGGAAATATTACTCTGTAATCATGCCGCATTACATGTGGTACTGAATCACAGTGCCCAAATTTCAGTCAGTCACGCGGTTTAACGTAAATGTTATGCTGTGATAAAGCCATAAGATATGCTTTCAAAGTCTACAAGAACAATTATCTTGTCAGTCGTCACAGTGAATATTTTTTCATTGGTTAGTAAACTTACGTTATTTGGGCAGAGACATATTTTACAAGAACGGCTCTCCCATCTGCCTTAATCCCCACTCGATCTCCTCTCTGTCCTTTCGCTCTCCCCTTTACACCTCTTTTCAGTCCTGTTCAAATACATTCCCCTCTGCATTAATCTCTCTTCCCACTCCTCCTCTACCACCTCTATTCCACCTCTCGAACTCCTCACCTCTCACTGCTCTCCCTCGCCGCCACTAATCACCCTCCCTCCCTCGCTAAACCACTCGATCTTCCGCCCACTTCCTCTCTGTCACATTCTACGACTCCCTGTCAGCACCCTGCAAAACATGCTCAATTCTTTGGGTAAGTATTTGTTTCAATGCTATTCCAGTAACGGCGTTCTTTTACTATTATTTTATGCCTCGTTTCACACAAGTATCATTACCGGTCTTCACCTTATAACGGGTTATCATTACCGGTCTTCACCTTATAATGGGTCATCATCAGATGATGTTCCGAAAAAAGTTAAAGGAGGATAATAATATCTAGGAGACTAAATAATAAATCTAACTTTTACACATAACTGTACGTACTTGAATGTGTTACTCGTAAACTAAGCAGCTCAGGCGAGGCGCTCACTGAACGTATGTACGCCCTGACTATTGCAACTCAAATCTATAGCTAACTCCTAATTCGCGATACAATATTAAAAAATTTACAAATTAATTTCGTGTTGTACTAATGTTTGTGATTTAAGAGTCCAGGCGTGTGTGATACCGATATCCAATTAGTGTCCCCGTTGCACTTGCTGCAGGTGGGTGTCTGAATAGGCAGCACAGGATGGTTCCCCACGTGGCACATCACCCTATGCAGCCTCGTCGGCTCGCTCGGGCAGTACACACTGCATACTGAACCGTAACAGTCTGCCCTCTGACATCTGATGATTGAATTACGACCCACAAATATGATACCTTAAAGTACACTGCTTTTCGGGATTCGGCGAATTTTATTTTACTATTTAACTAGGTTTCCGGATGTGCTTCCTCACACCAAAGTCGTCAGAGTAGCAAAAGGAAAGGAAGTCGCTTGTGACATTTTTCTGGGAATCCTGAAAACTTTGTTTTTCGGTGTTATCCTATTTTAACTGTTTGTGTATCGTATTATCTGAGGCGCAATTTTGGGACCTGCCTTGCATTTGCCTAAACGAGAGTGCAAAACCACCTAAACTCGGACTGTCGGTATGCCACCCCACGGCCGTGATTTCTTCGCGCGGATCCTATCCGGGCGTGGCGCGCCTCACAGTCTTGCTAGCTAGCGCACTGTGGTTGCGCTATGCGAACAAGTGGAGAAAGATAGATTTATTTTAGCACCAGTTTTACGATTCCACACCTACTATTCGCATGTAAACGCAGGAATAAGATTTTCCATTTTTACACAAAAATCACTATATCATGATTCCGTAAAGAGATGTAATTTATCAACAGAGTTAATAATTAGAGTACAATTTTCTTCAGTTTTGTATACAAGTATTTGTGAGTAAATGCCATAACAAACACAGCATTGAAGGGAAGCCAAAATAAAGGAAAACTACAGTTTAACAATAGCACAGGGAATTCTCAATTATTATGGTAAACGCTTATTATGGACCAAAATTCAATTATCTCTTTGACAGTGCTGTAATCAAAAGCGGAATTCTAACTCCAAACTTCCACGTTCATGAGGCGAGAGAAATACAGTATGGAAAACGAATAACAGTTGCAGATGCAGATCCGTTATGCCGTGTGTATCAGTGCGCTCTGCACGTAGTCTGTGACCAGAACACAGTATCGCTTTTTACTCGGCGCGTCTGGTGGGTGGTAATAACATACGAGTTGCCAGGGCACATCAGTATTCAGACAGTTAGTAGGGTCCCAGGTGACAACAGCATGACGGCGGATGAGCTTCGTGCCGAACATGTCTGCAAAGTTTTCCGCACCATGCACAGACCACTGCGCGCGCGCACACACACACACACACACACACACACACACACACGCACACGCACGCATGCGAGCGGGCTGTTTTCACTAATTATACATATTAGCACGCACAGATAACACTCAGTGCTTTAAATGCAGGAATTAAATATATGCACTTTTTTAAAGCAAAAGTGATCATTCAAAGACAGAATTCACGTAGGAAAGCTGAAATCAGTCACCTCACACAGATACGCTACGGGCACTAATAAGTCCATAGATTAGTGCCAATGAATCTCCGCTACTAAAATAATTTCTTTTAAAAATCTTGAATCAACCTGAATAATGTTTGCGAATCTGCGACCCGAAACGGTCTCCTTTCTCAGCTAGTTACAAGTTCCATAGATCATTTAAAAGCTACTTTTAACGTAATGATGTGGTTCGAGTCGCCGGCCGGGGTGGCCGAGCGGTTCTAGGCGCTACAGTCTGGAACCGCGTGACCACTACGGTCGCAGGTTCGAATCCTGTCTCGGGCATGGATGTGTGTGATGTCCTTAGGTTGGTTAGGTTTAAGTAGTTCTAAGTTCTAGGGGACTGATAACCTTAGAAGTTAAGTCCCATAGTGCTCAGAGCCATTTGAACCATTTTTTGTGGTTCGAGTCACTTTACAGCATATGTATGCATGATTAATGTTAAACTTAATGAATACATTACTATTTTTAATCCTATTTTTTCTTACTGGCTATCAGTTTTTTAACAGAAATTAATGAATGGAACAGAAGGAGTTGTTCAGTAGGAATTACTTTAAATTAGATTTAAAACTCGCTTTGCTGAGTGTCAGTAATTTTATGTCATTGGGCAAATGACCAAAAATTTTTGTTGCCGCATATTGAACTCCTCTGTGAGTCACTGATAGCTTTACCGACGAGTAATGTAGGTCGTTTTTCCCTCTAGTGTTGTAGGGATAGACATCACTGTTCCGAAATTAGAATGGATTATTAATGACGAATTGCATTAGCGGATTTATGTATTGTGACGGTTAAGATGCCTAGCTCCTTGTGAAGGTGCCTACATGACGTCCGTGGGTGGACAACACATATTATTGTTACTGCTCGGTTTTTTGCAATCTGTACTTTCTTTGTAAGTGACGAGTTAACACATAAAATTATCCCGTACGACATTATTGAGTGGAAATATCCAAAATATATCAGGAGGTTGATGCGCTTTTTTCCGAGATTAGGAATCTCTGTATACCTCTGTCTTCATCTTACACCGAATGTCCAGAACGATTTGTTAGATATATCCCAATCTCCGGTGTCCAGAACAGATTTTATGCCATCCGAAGCATAGAGGTTATTCCATGACGTCGTTTAACATCTTCTGTCATCCAGTTGCTTCTTCCAGTTAGCTGTTTTCCGCATACACAATCTCATTAAAACTATCCGGACACCTCTGCGTTATGTGGAATCGACCACTGCATGTTGTAACCTCCCAACAAATTAATCCCGTAACCTCTCCATAATAATGTGGTGACTAAACTCTAAAAAAAATTGAGACTCATATATAACCTTTCAATAATTAACTGACTGTGAATCTAAACTGGTAAATCTGGACGTCAGCAATGCTGCGTCATGGCCCTGAAACGTTATTCTGAATAAACTGAAAATTCTTACCTCAATTATGTCGCCGGATAACGCATATGTATCTGCTCCTATAAGAAATTTTTCTGGCACAGCTCAATGCGATGCTGGCTACTACATTTTGTTATGTATGAAAAACAACTGATTTTATTTATGATAATTGGCGTGACTATGGATAGGAGAAATTAGTAAAAACTTTAAATGCAGATCAATGACTGTCAAAAGTTATCTTTATAAGAAAGATTATTACTGAAAAATTACTGAAAAATATTTGCGTGTGACTTTGATATAACAATAGTAAAAAATGAGTTGTTGCAAATTACATATGCGCACGGCAATAAATAGTAATAAGTTTTGCTTTTACCTTATACTACATCGCTCAGGCACCGCCATCGTTCTCCACGACCGGCCTTGGTAATTCCAAACAGAACACAAGTGCTCTCTGTTAGCTATACAACTAGACAACAGCTCTCTAAGAGCGACCTGACCCATCCGCCCGACTGCGAACTACAACCACTACTACTGCCGACACTGCTCTCTGGTCTACAATTCTATTGTAGCTTACATATCGCAGGCAGCGCGTGATCAATCCATCGAAGTTACATCTGCTCGAGTGCGCTAGCAATAAATTCCTTAGTCATGGACCTCTTACAATGTTACGAGAGGCGAACCCGCTAGAGTAAAAGGACGTGTTTATGACGTCACTAGAGAAGCAGTAACAGCATATTCGGTTGCTCAGGAGAGCTCAGTGATTTCGAACATGGCCTGGTCACTGGATGTCATCTGAGAAACAAATTCGTCAAAGACCTTTCAACCCTTCAAACGGTTGGCGATGTGGTTAGTAAGTGGGAACGTTAAGGAACGAGCAAAGCAAAATCAAGCCACGTATATCTCATGTACCAAGGAACGGTGACCGTCGAGCGTTGGGGAGGGTGGTTGTAAAAAATCGCCTGAGATCAACGGGAGAAATCACTTGAGAGTTCCAAACACCTACCAGCCGTCCAGCTAGTACCATGACTGTGCGTAGGGAGTTAACAGGAATGATGTGGTCTAGCGGATCCTCATAAGCGACGTATTTCTGTAGTTAATGCTAAGCGACGCTTCGGGTGGTGTGAAGAGCGACGGCACTGGGAAGTGAATGGCAGGAAACGAGTGATGTCGAGTGATGATCTGAGGCAAACCGATCAAAGGGTTTGCGTTTGGCGAATGCCTGGAGACCATTACCTGCCGTCACGTGTAGCGCCAGCAGTGAAATACGGAGGACCTGGTCTCGTGGGATGGAGGAGTTTCTCGTAGCTAGGGTGTGGTGGTCAGGGTGTGGCCATTGCGCTTAATTAACGTTAAATACAAAAGGATCTGAACACATTTTAAGCATTGTTTACCGCGGAGGAACTCTCCGGTGACGATGATTGGACCAGCATTACGATGAACCCTGTCATTGGGCAGCATCTGTGAGGTAACGGTTTCTGGACAGTAAAATTCATGAAATGGACGCCTGCCAGAGTCTCGACCTTAATGCAGTTAAACACTTTTGGGTGAGTCAGAACGTCGACATCTGACCAGACCCCAGCTTCCAGCAGCCCTGCCTTATCTGGTTTCACTTCTTAAGGAAGAATTCACTTGCATTCATGGGCAGACACTCAGACGCCTCATTGAAAGGGTCGCCAGCAGAACTCTATCAGTCATAAAGGGGAACAAGGAAAAATCCCATATTCTACATCTACGGTCGCATTAATACTCCATAAGCTGTCGCACGCTGCATGCTGATGTTACCCTGTAGCACTGCCAGTCGTTTCCTTTCCCATTCCACGCGCAAACAGAGCGAGGAAGAAACGACTGTCTATATGACTCCTTATGAGCTCCAATTTCTCGTATTTTATTTTTGTGGTCATAAAGCGAAATCCGTCTCAACGGCACTAGAATCGTTCTGAAATCAGCTTCAAAGGCTGGTTCTCTAAATTTTCTCAATGGTGTTCCTCGAAAAGGACGTACCATTCACTACACTTGCTTCGATGTATTTTTTTTTTTAATCCGAAACGCTCGAACAGTACCCAAGAATAGGTCGCACTAGCATCCTTTAAGCGGTGTCCTTCACAGACGAACCACACTTTGCGAAAATTTTCCCAATAAACAGAAGTCGACCATTCGCCTTTCCTACCGCAATTCTCACATGCTCGTTGCATTTCACATCGCTCTGCAGTGTTACCCCCAGATATTTAAACAACTTGACTGTGTCAAGCAGGACACTAAAATGCTGTATCCGAACATTGCGAGTTTGTTTTCCCTACTCATCCGGATTAACTTACATTTTTCTACATTTAGACCACTCAACACACCAACTAGAAATTTTTTGTAACAAGGGGCCATCCGGTCTAGGAAATACTTTTCGGAACGAAACTCTACAGGTCAGTAGTCTATCTCAAGAGGACCTCTCATAGAAATCTTAAAGCGCACTATCCAGAAAATTCCGAAAAAATTGGCTCTAAAATTTTAAACGTAGCTCATGCGCATCTCGTACACTGGTCATTTGCAGCCTGACAGCAGTTAACTGAAGTAGTTCAGTCGGTAGTGTGATAGACTATCATGCCGCCGATCTGGGTTCGATCATTTCCACCTGCCTGTACGGTTTCGTTGCCACGTGGGACTTAGGGAAAGGAGGAAAAGGTTTCGACGGGGCTTAATTGGTTACCGTTGTTTGTACAGTAAACACACTTTATTTAAGAAAATATTTCTTTTAAAAAACACTCTTTTTAAAAACACTGACTGTAACACAAGCTACACTGACGGATGAAGGGCTTATTAAGAAAGTATTTCAATTATATGTCGGCTCAAGGCCACGAGCAATACTTCAGAGAAATTAACGGCTGAAGACCTGAAATACAAATAAGGAAGACAATTACACGTTAAAAATACCAAAATAATTTTTAAAACAATAATTTTAAAAAAAATACTGTCTGTAGGCCTTATTAAGTATGAATTCAAAATTATTTGCCGTCTGAAGGCCACAAGCAATACTTCAGAACAATTAATGGCTCAAGGCCTCAATTACAAATGCAGAAAACAATTACATGTTAAAAAATACCAAAACAATTTTTAAAACAATCATTAAAAAAATTGGCTGTAACACAAGCTACACTGGTGGCTGAAGGTCTTGTTAAGAAAAATTCAAATCATTTACCGTCTGAAGGCCACAAGCAATAGGAATAATTTAAACATATAATTTTTAAACAATTGACACAATCCGAGTAAATAAGAACAGAGTGAGCGACTGACAGTGCTCCAAGGATCGACCTGAGAGAAGTCCCTACAGCTGCGTAAACGGTGAGACAGGCAGCCAAAAGTTATGCTCATGTAATAGGATGGCGACTCTAACTAGGGACAGTTTAAACGCCGATCCATGCTCTTACCAAATCCACATAACGTGTGATAACCAGTACAACGATGGAATAATTTAGAACGAGGGGAACGTGACAGACAGCACTGCTTCTTCAGAATCCGGTAGTTAAAACATCAAAAGGCAGAAGGAACCACTACAACCGAGGTAGACAAAAGGAACCACAGTCCACACCGCAATCAAGGAGGCTGTCGAACTACATGTCATGCCGGACAGCATCGGCAAGACGAGGAAAATTACACTGCCGCAAAAATACGCTAACCTCCAGGGCAGGTAACTGGGGCGTTAGCGGCCACTAGGCAGTAAAATACCGCTGGTTGAACTTCACCAATAATAACACAAAATTCAAACACTAATAACAGGCAATAGAAGACGGCTAATAGATTCCGCCAACACGACACACTCTACTTGTGCTCTTTGTCTCACGGTGACCCTACGAGCATCAATGCTCGAATAAACGGCGTGATCATGAACAGTGTAGGTTTCACTACTGGATTAATGTTCACTCAACTCAACGTCCTCAACGTCCTCACAACTACAGCCCCTCGATCAGGCAATGCCTACGTGCCGCCAGCGGTCCCGACATGTCTCCACCCTACCGGACCATTCTGCTCCTCCGTCCCAGCCGATCTACTAACACACCCCATCCGGAAAAACACCTCACGTCCTTCCAAAGATAGTACGGGTACTAGATATCGATAAACGCTGCTAGTGCCACTCGCAGACAGACAAAGCTAGGAAAAGTAGTGGCGCCAGTAAACAGAAGAAAAAAACGAGATGCCACTATCTCTATTACGCGATGCCAACCTACCATGGCGCCAACGCGAGCCGCACACGGCTCATTCATTTTGTTTAATTGTTTTAATAATTATATCAACTGTTAAAGTTAATGACCTAAAGTATTATCAATTAAATCATAAATATATTTATTTTGTTGAAACGGAACTTGCTGTACCGTTCCATATTTTTCTCATTAAATTCCCGGCACAAGAGAATTAATAGCGAGAGTGTTTTTACTCGGCAGAAATAAATCAGTGGCTAACAAGCAGGAGAGAATGGACCAAACGGCATTTGTTTATTTATTTATCTTATTTCGTGTGTGCCACGTTTCCCTTCTTCCTTTCCCTTGTGCAACCTGGGCTGTATGAAGGAGAAATTATGTGAAGTAGCAGAAAGCTTTCGTCAGAGGTTGTAGAACTGCGTGAATAAAGTGGTTCTGTGGTATGGTAGTACCAACCCCTAAACACGAACAAGTTTTTCAAAGACAATGTGTGCAAGTCAGGTCAGAGAGATCGCGAAGGCGCAAGTATAGGCTCTGTCAGGTTGGCGAAACACCGCCTCCACGCTTGCTTTTGCACTTGCGATGGTTAGGCGATGTGGCCCGCAGGTCACTTATTCCTGGGTAGCGGCGCTGTGCAGACTTTGAGGACTTAGCTCTCGATTTTATGGTAATATTATCAAAGTTAATAGAATGTTTCAAATCTGATAGTTACTAAGGTCCAGATGTTGAAATCAAGTGTGAGTTACCACAAAACCTCCATAAGGGAGTATATTTTCGTAATTTGATTAATTTTCATTAAGAACTTTGCATTTGTGCCTTGGTCAGGCACGCACCATGGGCCTTAAGCTCGCGGTTGTATTATTGCTCTGTTCGAAACAAAAATTAACTCATTTAATGTATTTTAATGTGGTGTTTCTTTCACAGTGATATTTTGGGGGATTTTTTGAATATTTCTTATATGTTTAATTTGTATACTTGGTTTCCCTCTACGTGGTCGGTTGGAGCCACCGCCACATTAGTAAAATGCAGTTTTGTTTCAAAAATGTATAATAGCTTCACTATTACAGTTTCGTGTAACACAATTCCGAAATAGTAAATTTGTGCGGAGAATAAGAACTCCAAATTATGAAATGTTTGCGTATTCACTTTGGCGTGAAACTGTGTCAACGGTCGTTGATAGAAAGGTGGGCCACATCAATAGATACAAGGTACGAGTGAATAATTATGCGGTAGTGCGTAAGTGTAAGATAATGAAGAAATAATCTTATCTCAGAGTTGTTTGCATTTCTGTTGGCTACCTCAACAACTTGGCCAAGTGTGAACTAGTGCCAAGGTAATAATTGGTAAATGTTTTTGTACCCCCCCCCCCCCCGCCAAAAATATTCGATTCACTTATAATCAAGTGCGTTACATAAAATATACGGGTTAAACTCGTGTATCAACGAAAATTTCAGATTTTAATGCCTACTGATGGGTCAGAGACTTGCAAAATTTTCCCGCCATATGATACATAAATGTTCTTGCGCCCCCTCCCCCTTCCCAGCTCCCAGCTCAGTGACGTGGTGTTGTTTCGGATTGCAGGATTAAACCAAAATTGGCAATCATAATCAAGTGGACCATTTGCTACCCCTCTTCGGCGCACCTTTTACTGAAAATTGAAATATTTAGGCAGATACTCTTCCGCCCTGACCGAGTTTGCTTGTACTGCCTTTTGCTGAACTTATTCTGCGCGACCTATAGTAATTAAATGTAATATCAATAGAATGCATGTGTTTAGGTGTAATTGTGTGCCTGCATATGATTTCACTAAAGCCAGGTCTGCACTCCCCTCTCTCTTTCCATAATTACGTGGTGAAAGTAAATCCTGTCGACTAGAGAGACCATATGTATAACATGAGAGCCTCTGCTGTTGCAAAAGAATGGGCAGTAGCTATTCCAATAGATACACGGCTATTTGTTGAAATATCAATTAGTGTAGATCACTTATTATTTCCTCCATTTATCATTAACAACGTAAAGATTAGGAGAAAGGATCCAAACCTCTCTGGAAAATGGAAAATAGGATTGATAAAATATCCCTTACAGATGTCAGGCTAACCCCAACAACAAAACAGGCATGCTCTCTATTAAGCCCTGCATACGTGCCTTATGTAGTGGTTATAAAGATTGCGTTATCTGTTGCTTTCAAATTTTTCCCAGGAGGTTAAACCCACCCACTAAAAATTTATAATACCCCAGCAGTAACTCGCCGGGGCCTGTAATTTCGTGGAGCCCAAGACATTTTGTACTACAGAGCGTAACTTGCAGAAGCAGTAGGACACGCTAAACGACTGTAAACATCCTACCCGTTCGAATTTTACAAGTACCACCGGTACACCTACATCAGCTACGTGATTACTCTGCTGTTCACAGTAAAGTGCCTGGCAGAGGGTTCAATGAACCACCTTCAAACTGTCTCTCTACCGTTCCACTGTCGAACGGCGCGCGGGCAAAATGAGCACTTAAATTTTTCTGTGCGAGCTCTGATTTCACTTATTTTATCGTAATCATTTCTCCCTATGAAGGTGGGTGCCAACAGAATGTTTTCGCAATCGGAGGAGAAAACTGCTGATTGAAATTTTATGAGAAGATACCGTCGCAACGAAAAACGTCTTTGTTTGAAAGATTTCCACTCCAACTCACCTATCATGTCTGAGGCACTATCTCCCCTATTTCGCGATAATGCAAAACGAGCAGCCTTTCTTTCAATTTTTTCAATATCATCCGTCAGTCCTACCTGATACGGATCCCACACCGAGCAGCAATACTCCAGAATAGGGCGGACAAGTGTAGTGTAAGCAGTCTCTTTAATAGATCTGTTGCATCTTCTCAGTGTTCTACCAATGACTCGCAGTCTTTGGTTTGCTCTAGCCACAACATTATCAATGTGATCGTTCCAACTTAGGTTATTTGTAACTGTAATCTCTAAGTAGTTAGCTGAATTTACAGCCTTCAGATTTGTGAGACTTATCGCGTAATCGAAATTTAGTGGGTTTCTTTTAGTACTCGTGTGAGTAACTTCACGCTTTTCTTTATTCTGGGTCAATTTCCACTTTTAGCACCACACAGATATCTCATCTAAATCTTTTGTCAATTTGTTTTGGTCATCTGATGACTTTACAAGACAGTAAATGACAGCAGCATCTGCAAATAACCTAAGAGGGCTACTCAGATTGTCTCCTGTTCTTTAATATAGAACAACAGAGGGCCTATAACACTTCCTTGGGGAACGCCGGATATTATTTCTGTTTTACTCTATGACTTTCCGTCTATTATTACGAACTGTGACCTTTCTGACAGGAAATCACGAATCCAGTGGCACAAGTGAAGCGATATTCAAAAAATGGTTCGAATGGTTCTGAACACTACGGGACTTAACATCTGGGGTCATCAGTCCCCTAGACTTAGAACTACTTAAACCGAACTAAGCTAAGGACAGCATGCATCCACGCCCGAGGCAGGATTCGAACCTGCGGCCGTAGCAGCAGCACGGCTCCGGACTGAAGCGCCTAGATCCGCTCGGCCACAGCGGCCTGCGAGGCGGTATTCCAGAGGCACTCAGTTTGGTTAGAAGACGCTTGTGAGGAACGGTGTCGGAAGCCTTCGGGGTCAATTTGACATCCCCTGTCGATAGCACTCATTACTTCCTGAGTATGAAGAGCTAGTTGCGTTCCGCAGGAACGATATTTTCTGAATCTGTGCTATCTGTCATTAAATAGTTTTATTCGAGGTATTTCATAATGTTCGAATAGAGTATATGTTCCAAAACCCTGCTGCAAATCGAAGTTAGTGATATGGGCCTGTAATTCAGCGGATTTCTCCTATTTCCCACCCCCCGCCCCCCCAAGAACCATGGACGTTGCCCCGTTGGTGGAGAGGCTTGCGTTCCTCAGCGATACAGATAGCCGTACCGTAGGTGCAACCACAACGGAGTGGTATCTGTTGAGAGGCCAGACAAACGTGTGGTTCCTGAAGAGGGGCAGCAGCCTTTTCAGTAGTTGCAGGGGCAACAGTCTGGATGATTGACAGATCTGGTGTTGTAACACTAACCAAAACGGCCTTGCTGTGCTGGTACTGCGAACGGCTGAAAGCAAGGGGAAACTACAGCCGTAATTTTTCCCGAGGGCATGCAGCTTTACTGTATGGTTAAATGGTGATGGTGTCCTCTTGGGTAAAATATTCCGGATGTAAAATAGTCCCCCATTCGGATCTCCGGGCGGGGACTACTCAGGAGGACGTCGTTATCAGGAGAAAGAAAACTGGCGTTCTACTGATCGGAGCGTGGAATGTCAGATCCCTTAATCGAGCAGGTAGGTTAGAAAATTTAAAAAGGGAAATGAATAGGTTAAAGTTAGATATAGTGGGATTTAGAGAAGTTCGCTGGCAGCAGGAAGAAGACTTTTGGTCAGGCGAATACAGGGTTATAAATACAAAATCAATTAGGGGTAATGCGGGAGTCGTTTTAATAATGAATAACAAAATAGGAGTGGAGGTAAGCTACTACAAACAGCATAGTGAACGCATTATTGTGGCCAAGATAGACACGAAGCCTACACCTACTACAGTAGTACAAATTTATATGCCAACTAGCTCTGCAGATGACGAAGAAATTGAAGAAATGTATGATGAAATAAAATAAATTATTCAGATAGTGAAGGGAGACGAAAATTTAATAGTCATGGGTGACTGGAATTCGGTAGCAGGAAAAGGAAGAGAAGGAAACGTAGTAGGTGAATATGGATTGGGGCTAAGAAATGAAAGAGGAAGCCGCCTGGTAGAATTTTGCACAGAGCACAACTTTATCATAGCTAACACTTGGTTCAAGAATCATAAAAGAAGGTTGTATACATGGAAGAAGCCTGGAGATACTGACAGGTTTCAGATAGATTATATAATGGTAAGACAGAGATTTAGGAACCAGGTTTTAAATTGTAAGACATTTCCAGGGGCAGATGTGGACTCTGACCACAATCTATTGATTATGAACTGTACATTAAAACTGAAGAAACTGCAAAAAGGTGTGAATTTAAGAAGATGGGACCTGGATAAACTGACTAAACCAGAGGTTGTACAGAGTTTCATGGAGAGCATAAGGGAACAATTGACAGGAATGGGGGAAAGAAATACAGTAGAAGAAGAATGGGTAGCTTTGAGAGATGAAGTAGTGAAGGCAGCAGAGGATCAAGTAGGTAAAAAGACGAGGGCTAGTAGAAATCCTTAGGTAACATGAGAAATATTAAATTTAATTGATGAAAGGAGAAAATATAAAAATGCAGTAAATGAAGCGGGCAAAAAGGAGTCAACGTCTTAGCAGGCAAAAAGGAGTACAACGTCTCAAAAATGAGATCGACAGGAAGTGCAAAATGGCTAAGCAGGGATGGCTAGAGGAGAAATGTAAAGATGTAGAGGCATATCTCACTAGGGGTATGATAGATACTGCCTACAGGAAGATTAGAGACCTTTGGAGAAAAGAGAACCACTTGCATGAATATCAAGAGCTCAGATGGAAACGCAGTTCTAAGCAAAGAAGGGAAAGCAGAAAGGTGGAAGGAGTATATAGAGAGTCTATACAAGGACGACGTACTTGACGACAATATTATGGAAATGGGAGAGGATGTAGATGAAGATGAAATGGGAGATACGATACTGCGTGAAGAGTTTGACAGAGCACAGAGAGATCTGAGTCGAAACAAGGCCCCGGGAAGAGACAACATTCCATTAGAACTACTGACTACCTTGGGAGAGCCAGTCATGACAAAACTCTACCATCTGGTGAGCAAGATGTATGAGACAGGTGAAATACCCTCAGACTTCAAGAAGAATATAATAATTCCAATCCCAAAGAAAGCAGGTGTTGACAGATGTGAAAATTACCGAACTATCAGTTTAATAAGTCATGGATGCAAAATACTAACGCGAATTCTTTACAGACGAATTGAAAAACTGGTATAAGCCGACCTCGGGGAAGATCAGTTTGGATTCCGTAGAATTATTGGAACACGTGAGGCAATACTGACCCTACGACTTATCTTAAAAGCTAGATTAAGGAAAGGCAAACCTACGTTCCTAGCATTTATAGACTTGGAGAAAGCTTTTGATAATGTTGACTGCAATACTCTCTTTCAACCTCTGAAGGTGGGAGGGGTAAAATACAGGGAGCGAAAGGCTATTTACAATTTGTACAGAAACCAGCTGGCAGCTATAAGAGTCGAGGGGTATGAAAGGGAAGCAGTAGTGGGGAAGGGAGTGAGACAGGGTTGTAGCCTGTCCCCGATGTTATTCAATCTGGATATTGAGCAAGCAGTGAAGGAAACAAAAGAAAAATTCGGAGTAGGTATTAAAATCCATGGAGAAAAAATAAAAACTTTGAGGTTCGCTGATGACATTGTAATTCTGTCAGAGACAGCAAAGGACTTGGAAGAGCAGTTGAACGGAATGGACAGTGTGTTGAAAGGAGGATATAAGATGAACATCAACAAATGCAAAACGAGGATAATGGAATTTAGTCGAATTAAGTCGAGTGATGCTGCGGGAATTAGATTAGGAAATGAGACACTTAAAGTAGTAAAGGAGTTTTGCTATTTGGGGAGCAAAATAACTGATGATGGTCGAAGTAGAGAGGATATAAAATGTAGACTGGCAATGGCAAGGAAAGCGTTTCTGAAGAAGACAAATTTGTTAACATCGAGTATAGATTTAAGTGTCAGGAAGTCGTTTCTGAAAGTATTTGTATGGAGCGTAGCCATGTATGGAAGTGAAACATGGACGATAACTAGTTTGGACAAGAAGAGAATAGAAGCTTTCGAAACGTGGTGCTACAGAAGAATGCTGAAGATTATATGGGTAGATCATATAACTAATGAGGAGGTATTGAATAAGATTGGTGAGAAGAGAAGTTTGTGGCACAACTTGACTAGAAGAAGGGATCGGTTGGTAGGACATGTTCTGAGGCATCAAGGGACCACCAATTTAGTATTGGAGGGAAGCGTGGAGGTAAAAATCGTAGAGGGAGACCAAGAGACCAAGAGAGGAATACACTAAACAGATTCAGAAGGATGTAGGTTGCAGTAGGTACTGGGAGATGAAGAAGCTTGCACAGGATAGAGTAGCATGGAGAGCTACATCAAACCAGTCTCAGGACTGAAGACGACAACAACAACAACTCCTATTTCCCATTTTGGGTGTTGGTGTGTGACTTGAGCAATTTTCCAGTCTTTAGGTACGGCACTTTCTGTGAGCGAGCGGTCGTATATAATTGCTAAATGTGGAGCTATTGCATCTGCATATTCTGAAAGGAACCTGACTGGTATACCATCTGGACCGGAAGCCTTGCCTTTATTAAGTGATTTAAGCTGCTTTGCTACACCGAGGATATCTACTTTTATGTTTCTCATCTTCGCAGTTGTTCCTGATTGGAATTCGGGAATATTTACTTCGTCTTCTTTGGTGAAAGAGTTTCAGAAAACCGTGTTTAGTACCTGTGCATTGGTGGTACTGTCACCAGTGACTTCACCGTTGTTATCGCGCAGGGATGGTATTGATTGCTTCTTGCCACTGATGTGCTTTATATATGACCAGAATCTTTTTTGATGTTCTGCCAGATTCCGAGACAGAGTTGCGTTGTGGAAATTATTAAAAGTATCTCGTACTGAAGTAAGCGCTATATTTCGAACTCCTGCAAAACTTTGCCAGTCTTCGGGATTTTGCATTCTTTGAAATTTGGCATGCTTTTTCTCGATCTGAACCGTTTTGTGTACCATGGGGGATCAGTACCATCGCATGCTAATGTATATGATACATACCTCTCAATTTCTGTCTATACTATCTCTTTGAATTCATTCCACATCTTTTCTGCGCCTACATGATCGGATCGGAATTAGCTGAGACTGTCTCTTTAAAAGGCACTAAGAGCACTTTTATCAGCTTTTTTAAATATATGTATTTTGCGTTTCTTTTTGATGGTTATTGGGGTTACGGTATGCAGTCTAGCAGCAACTGCCTTGTGGTAGCTAATCCCTGTATTCGTCATGATACTCCATATTTGTCCAGTATTATTTGTTGCTAAAGGTCAAGTATGCTTTGGCAACCATTTACGCTTCGAGTAGGCTCATGAAGTAATTGTTCAAAATAATTTTCTGAGAAAGCATTCAGTATAATTTCGCATGACGTTTTATGACTGCCGCCGGCTTTAAACGTATAACTTTTCCAGCATATCGAGGGTAGATTGAAGTCGCCACCGACTATAATTTTGAGTGGGGTACCTATTTGAAATGTGACTCAAGTTTTCTTTGAACTGTTCAGCAACTATATCTTCTGAGTCGGGGGGTCTGTAAAAAGATCCAATTAATAGTTTAGTCCGATTGTCAAATATAACCTCTACCCATAGTATTTCGCAGGAACAATTTACTCCAATTTCACTACAAGTAGGATGGTTATGATGCATTTTTATGAAATGGCGGTCACAGATACCTACAACGTGAATTACACTCATCAATATTGTGTTCTTAAAACGTTTAATAGTTTCAAATGCGCTTATAATGGAGGTAAATTAACACCGTTACAAAATTCAAGGTGGATTTTCAGCCATATACAATTTTTCACAATATTATGTTCATTTGTCAATTTTGAATTTTATGTGCTAGCACCAGAATGATAATAGTTGTAAAACATTGAAAACAAAAAATTTTTTGACATCTTGCACAATTTATGAAGGCCGATTGGTTACAGGAACAACATTTTCTTATAAGATTTGTTGAAAAACATACTTCGTTGATGTCCCTGAAAACTTCTCTTTCACCTGAAAACCTGGAAGCATACCAAGCATATCGGATCATTTACCTTAAAATTGGCGACGACAGCTAATGATGGACTATTGATTGTATACAGTCTTCACGAGAATTTATTTCTCTATTATTTGCAATAAGTTAAGCGCAGTTTTAGTTTCGCTTTATCAGATTCTTTACACGTCTATAAACATAGACGTCACATGGTTGAACAAGGGAAGTACAAGACCCATTTAACACTCGAAACACCGGTTGAGAAAGTCAGTATACAGTACTGTCATTAGCTTGCCAGATCTGGAAGGTATTATTACAACGTTTTTTTATAATTTTGCCCATTTTCTTTTACTGTTTTTTGAACACGGAACCAAAGTTACCCGTTGCCTTTTTTAAACAACAGACACTTGAGATAGGATGTTCTAGACACAGTGAGAGCGTACTGAGCTATTTGTGTACGCGTCACTTTATTCATGTCGTGTCTTTTGACGAAAATAGTTTTGCTTCCTTTGTCAGTCAGAGTCCTGTTGTACACCGATTGATACTGACATCCTGGAAAGAAGAAAAACAAGCGAAATTGATTTTGTCAGAGAATCGTAAAGATAGAGAGCAAAATTTATTTTTAAGTACCCTGCAATAAATATCTGCCTGGTCAGTGTTGATAACAAAATCTTTGTTGAAAGACAGTATCAATTTTAACGTATGGGTTCGAAAAGTGCCTGCAGCAGCCAAGGTTTCTTCGATTGTCGCTATTTATTTTCTTGAAACAAATCTTTTGAATCTGAACACAGGTGTCAGAAGCTTTAAATTCAAAATCTGTAAACTGTTTTACTACTGCTAAAGCCCACTGTTGTAAATTCCGTGGAGTCACTTGTTGATAATTCTCTCGGGCTTCAACAAAACGTTCATGCACCCAGGAACTGATTGCTGCGTACTTATCAAATTGATTTCCTCCTTTTTTATTTTTTCTTCCCATTGGGATAAATATTCCTTTCTTAACTGGCACCATCCTTTTTTTATGTTTGTAGTTTCCACGTAGGATGAGCCTTAACGACATTAATAAACGTTCATTTTGTACTCCAAAGAAAGACTGCCTACTTTTCTTGCCTTCTTTTCTTCTGGTTCATATTCATCCGGTGAGCAGTGGTCTTCGTACTTTTCGAAAGGTTCACCTTTACAGTTTTCATTTTCGAGAGCAACTTCGTCAGTCAAAAGTATT
Organism: Schistocerca piceifrons; assembly: GCF_021461385.2. Classification (NCBI taxonomy): domain Eukaryota; kingdom Metazoa; phylum Arthropoda; class Insecta; order Orthoptera; family Acrididae; genus Schistocerca; species Schistocerca piceifrons. The sequence goes on from NC_060138.1 coordinate 428,049,793, forward strand.
TTTTCAGCTAACATGTCCATAGAACAACAGTAAATTTCTTCATTCATCAATAGTGCTTCACGAGAGATTGTAGTTGAAGATTCCGATGCAATCAAATTATTGCAGCAAGCTATCTTTCGTAATAAACAATCGCACCTTTTATCATTCCCTTCGACACCTCGCTGTTTAATTAATCTGCGGCTTTTGATACTTTCGCGATGTCTTCATTGACAGATATTTTATGTCACTGTTTGTAAAATTTCCGGTAGTATTTGACAGTACAGAACGCTCCAATCTCTGCGAAAGTCAGAATGAAATTGTACTGTAGCGGTTAAGGCCCATTGCTAGGTTAGTTCCATGCGGGCCTTGACACTTCATGACCGTCTGCCTGTTTGTATATACAACTGGGCAACGGCTATATTCTGCTTTTCCACGAAGCCACGAGTTCCCTGAATTTACAACAAATATTTATAATCTTTCCGCAGCTAATAATATAGCACAATTTTCTAATAATATCACAATGATAGTAATTAACGCTTTAATTAATCTCCATTAAAATGTATTTGCTATTATCCACCTTTTTAAAAATATAGTACTGACGACTGAATTCACTTTTAAAGTAGCCTGTGACAGCCATTTCATAAACGAAATGAAATTATTTGATTTAACTGATAATGCTTTAGGTCATTAATTTTATTTAAAAGTTTTTATAATTTTTAAAACAACTTAGAAAACAAAACAAAATCAACGATGCGGGTAGGATCTAATCCGGATAGACTGTATGGCAATTTAACACCCCAATGACTGAGCTGGAATTCTATTAATGACCGTATATGAAGCGCGTATGAGCTACGCTTAAAACTCAGGAGTCCTTTTCCTCGGAATTTTCTCGATAGTGCGCTTTAAGACTCCTATGAGTGGACACGTTTGAGGTATACTACCAACATGCGAAGTCTCATGCAGAATGAATTTTCGAGACCAGAAGGTGCCCTTGTAAGTCATTCTGTCCCTCCTACAGCCACTCAACTTCGACACCTTACCGTATATCACAGCTTCATCAGCAAACAACCACAGGTTCCTGCCAACCCTGTCCGTCAGATCATTTATGTATAATGAGAACAACAATGGCCCTATCACACTTCCATGGGGCACTCCTGACGATACTCTTGTCTCTGATGAACATTCGCTGTCGATGACGACACACTGGCAAGTACAAAAATATTCAGGGAGATTCAGGGAGACAGGAAAACAAGTCACTTGGCAATGAAATAAATAAAAAATGCAGGGAAGCTAAGCCGAAATGGCTAAATGAAAAATGTGAAATCAAAAAAGAAATGAATGTCGAAAGGACTGACTCAGTATGTATAAAGCTAAAAAGGGCTTTCGGTAAAATTAAAAGCTGGGGCGATGAGCACTAAGAGTAAAACGGGTATTCCACTGTTAAATGCGGAGGAAAGAGATAATAGGTGGAAGGAGTACGTCAAGAACATTTATGAAGGGGAGGACTTACCTAATGACGTCATAGAAGAAGAAACAGCAGTCGATAGGAAAGAGATAGCCTCTAGCGACCACTTGTATCATACATGATACATCCGTTCAAATTATGTCCTACACAGTGTGTGCCATTTTTTGTAAAAGTGCCAACTGCATCATATTCGATACGCTCTGCAGAACAAGCAGGCAGCTTACTCGTAGTTCTCAGAATGACCACTGACTCAGCATATATAAAGCTAAAAAGAGCTTTCGGTAAAATTAAGAGCTGGGGCGATGAGCACTAAGAGTAAAACGGGAATTCCACTCTTAAATGCGGAGGAGAAAGATAATAGGTGGAAGGAGTACGTCAAGAACATTTATGAAGGGGAGGACTTACCTAATTCTATTAATGAAAGTGACGTGAAGACGATTTTACTTCTGAAAAGTCGTATTTTAGTAGATGTAACATATCTGATAGATTGGGTCTCTTTGACTGCATTTCATATGCCTGTGAACAAATGACGGTCGGTGCATTTTATACTGTTGTTCGTCGTTTCAACGCTATTTTATTGCTTTTAGTGTGCATTTCACAACTTTAATAATGGGGTAGGCATTTCTAATACTTTCTATACAAATAAAACTTTGCAAACGTGATTTAAAAATAAAAAACGAAACATTATTGACAGGTCTGTCTGATTCAGAGATCGCTCACCTTCTGGATGAGGTCATTGACGCTAACTGTTCTGACATTGAAATTGATGATGACAATGATGACAATGATGATAATGATGGTGATGAAGCTGAAGTTCACATTCAGGGATCGCAACTGACAGCATCTGAAGAAGAAGATGAAGTTTCAAACAGTGAAAGTTCAATAGTGTCAACACAAGCTCATGAAATTCCATCACCAAGAGATCCAATGCTACGCTGGAGCCACAGAACAGAGTAAATAATGTTTTTAGTAATTTTAATAGGCATGAATGGTAAATATTGCAAAACAATCAGTTTTTAAACAATATTGTTTCTTCTATTTTAGATTTTCTCCCAGTATCTCAACTGCCACAACATCAACATCATCAAGTTCTGGTCTAGAATCTGTCATTACAGGAGTTAGGTAACCATTTGAATATTTCCATAAGTATTTAAATGAAGATTTCTTCAGTAATATGGCACAAAAAACAAACAAGAAGCATGTTTCATCACATAGAAATTCTCACAACACCACTCCCGGATGAGATCAAGAAATACTGGGCTGGAAGTATTGTGATTTCACTTCTTGGTTTTCCTAAGCTTAGTACGTGTTGGTAACGACGTACTAGATGTCCAGTGGTTGCAGAAAACGTCAGCAGAGATCGTTGCTACTGCCTTAGAGCATTTCTCAAGATTTATGATGACAATGCTGTGAGTGACAATGAGAAAACAACAGACAAATATTGGAAAGTAAGACCAATGTTGTCAATGATTAGAAAAGTGTGTCTGCATCATCCTAGTCCAAAATTGGTTTCAGTTGACGAACAAATGGTGCCATTCCATGGACAAGTCCGCATGAAATAATATGTTAGAGAAAAACCTCGACCTGTGGGCCTGAAAAACTTTGTAATGGTTTCATCAAGTGGACTACCCTTAGATATTTTTATGTATGATGGTGGAACAGGTTGTTCAAAGCTAACTAATGTGAGATGTTCTGAATGTATGGTGTTTTTGTGCTTTACTTCAGAAAGAAAGTGTTTCAAATAGTTTCATACTTCCTAAGACTATCCTGGAACATTTTTAAAAATATGTAAAAAGTTTTCATAATTTTTTATTTATTATATTTTTAACAATTTATGTTTCAATAAGAACATATAATGCGACAATTGTGACAATTTTGTGCATTTTCTAGCATGAGGAGGAATATATGTCTTGCAAATACGCAAAAATAAAGTAACATTTATTTCTTCACTGAGTGGCAGATTGTCTTGTTAGCAACCCAAAGTATCGTATATCATACGTGGTCTGCAAAAATGTGTACATATAAAATAATTTACTCATGAATATTTTACAATCAGTGGTGCCAACCAACATATAAGCTTGTTTTGTTCACTTTACCGTATAACTCTGACTTCAGGTTTCTAGAGGATAGACCATCCATTATTACAATCTAAAATTTAAAAGAGCTTTAGACGATCTAGGATCAGATAAGGTAGAAGGTATAGACAATATTCCATCGAAATTTCTAAAATCATTGGGGTAAGTGTCAACAAAACGACTATTTACGTTGGCATGTGGAATGTATGATATTGGCGATATACCATCAGACTTTCGAAAGAACGTCAACCACACAGTTCCGAAGGTAGCAAGATTCGAGAAGTGCGAGAATTATTGCACAATCAGCGTAGCATTTCCTGCATCCATGGTGCTGACAAGAATAATTTACAGAAAAATGGAAACGCAAATTGAGGATATGTTAAATGAAGATCAACTCCAGTTCAAAGAAAGGTAAAGACACTAGAGTTTCAATTCTGAAGTTACTGTAGGTAATGAAAGCAATACTGAAGAAAAATCAAGGCACGTTCATAGTATTTGTACATCTGGAAAAAGTGTTCTAGAATGTGCGGGTGCACATTGTTCGAAATTCTGGGGAAAATAGGGGTAAGATATAGGAAAAGACGGGTAATATACAATATGTACAAGAACCAAGAGGGAAAAATAAGGCTGGAAGACCATGACCAAAGTGCTCAGAATAAAAAAAAAAGGTGTAAGACAGAAATGGAGTATTTCAATCTATACACTGATGAAGCAATGACAGAAATAAAAAAAATTCAGTTCCGGTATTGAAATACGAGGTGAAAGGGTATCAGTGATAAAATTCGCTGATGACATTCCTATTCCCAGCGGAAGAGAAGAATTATTACAGGATCTCTTGAATGGAGTGAACAGTCTAATGACTGCAGAATATGGACTGAGAGTAAAAGACGAAAGTAATGAGCAGTAGGAGAAATGAGAACAGCGAGAATCTTAACCTCAGAATAGGATATCAAGAAGTAGACCAAATTATGGAATTCTGCTACCTAGGCAGAAAAATAACCCATGATGGATGGAGCAAGGAGATATAAAAACTAGACTATTACTGGCGGAATGAGCTTTTCTGACTGACAGGAGGTTACTTGTATCAATTTGAGGAAGAAATTTCTGAGAGTGTAAGTTTGTAGTACAGTACTGTGTGGTAGCGAAATAAAGACAGTGGGAAAACATGAACAGAAGAGAGTTGCACATGTGAGGTGCGGTGCTGCAGAAAAACGTTGAAAATTATGTTTATTGGTAAGATAAGGAATGAGCGGGATCTCCGCAGATTCGTCGAGGAAAATAATATATGGAAAACACTGACAAGAAGAAGAGAGAGGATAACAGGGCATCTGTTAAGACATCAGTGAGTAGCGTACATGATACTAAAGGGAATTGTAGAGGGTAACAACTGTAGGGGAAGACAGAGATATACATCCAGCAAATAACTGAGGGTGTAGGTAGTAATTGCTGCTCTGAGATGAAAAGTTGGCACAGGAGAGGAATTCGCGGCGGCCCGCATCAAGCCATTCAGACGACTGATGACTGAAAAAATATTATAAATTACCTTAATGCATTATCCTGAAGGAAAACAAATAAATAAGAGTGGGTGTTGCCTGCTCACAAACGTTGCCATGCACCAGCGACCTACGTAAACCTTTGTTACAAGGATATGACGTACTTTCTGAAATCTAGCAGGAACATTACCGGGAGCCCTTCAGGTCCAATCGTTCAGTGTTCGTAAATTTTGAGCAGTTATTACTTCCGTAAATGAATGCCTTTTCAGTTTTCAACTTTAAGCAACTGTTATACTACTTTAATTATCAACTACATTAAATGAGGAATATGATATACTTAAATGCACTCAGTAAAAGGAATTAAGCGTAATTTTTCGAGAGTGAGAAATAAAGATATGAACCTAAGAGCCTCAGATAAGAAACCTTGTGTTTAGTACAGAAGAAAAGGAATGAAAATGACAGCAGTTCATGAAACGTGTAAGAACGGTCGTTCTCAAATGTGAAAGGAGTCTAGTAGAGATTGATGTGAAACACTCAGGTGACTTTGAAGCTGGCTCTCGGCTCCACTGGCTGTATGCAAGCTCAATAAAGTCTCTCCCATTTTCAATGTATTCCAAAGGACATCACAGAAGGCCTTACGCCACATTTAAAACGGACAGCCCTATCCGAGATGCGGCTCCAACGAGTGAAAAAGAAACGTAAAAATAGTGATAAGGATAGAAGGAGGATTTTCCTTAGCGTCCCGGGGACACCAGGATCATTAAAGACGGAGCACAAGCTCGGAATGTGTAAAGGACTGGGAAGGAAATTTGAATGGGCTCGCAAGGTGTAAAACAGTGACATACACAACCAATAACCACGAAAAAAATTGTTTCAATAATTAGTAAATTTCTTTACGACTACGTTGCAGACGATATGTTGTAAAGTCGATAAAGAGGCAAAGAAACAAGCCGACCGGTAGAAAACTATTTTCAAAAAAATGGCTCTGAGCACTATGAGACTTAACTTCTGAGGTCATCAGTCCCATGGAACTTAGAAATACTTAAACCTAACTAACCTAAGGACATCACACACATCCACGCCCGAGGCAGGATTCGAACCTGCGACCGTAGCGGTCGCGCGGTTCCAGACTGTAGCGCCTAGAACCGTTCGGCCACACCGGCCGGTAAAACTATTTTCACGAGTAATATAGTTTCAGGTGAGCAAATGAAACAAAGTAAACAAAATGTAGATGTTATAGTTTTACGCCTAAAATAGAAACCCTATCATGAAGTTTTTAAGATATTTTACAGAAATTAACCGAGACCCACAGAAGATGTGATCAAAAGTATCCGGACACCCCCAAAAACATACGATTTTCATATTAGGTGTATTGTCCTACCACCTGCTGCCAGGTACTCCATATCAGCAACCTCAGTAGTCATTAGACATCGTGAGAGAGAAGAATGGGGCGCTCCGCGGAACTAATGGACTACGATCGAGGTCAGGTTATTGGGTGCCACTTGTGTCATACGTCTGTATGGGAGATTTCTACACTCCTAAACATCCCTAAGTCCACTGTCTCCGATGTGATAGTGAAGTGGAAACGTGAAGGGACACGTACAGCACAAAAACGTAAAGGCAGATCTCGTCTGTTGACTGACAGAGACCGCCGACAGTTGAAGATGATCGTAATGTTTAACAGGCAGCCATCTATCCAGACCATTATACAGGAATTCCAAACTGCGTCAGGATCCACTGCAAGTACTATGACAGTTACGATGGAGGTGAGAAAACTTGGATTTCATGGTCGAGCGGCTGCTCATAAGTCACACAACACGCCGGTAAATGCCAAACGATCCCTCGCTTGGTGTAACGAGCGTAAACATTGGACAATTGAACAGTAGAAAAAAGTTGTGTGGAGCGACCAATCACGGTACACAATGCGGCGATCCGATAACAAGGTGTGGGTATGACGAATGCCCGGTGAACGTCATCTTCCAGCGTAAAATCCGGAGGCGGTGGTGTTAACGGTGTGGTCGTGATTTTCATGGAGGGGGCTTGAAACCCTTGTTTTGCGTAACACTATCACATCACAGGCCTACATTGATCTTTTAAGCACCTTCTTGTTTCCCACTGTTGAAAAGCAATTCGGGGATGGCTATTGCATATTTCAACACGAACTAGCTTCTGTTTATTATGCACTGCCTGTGGCGGAGTGGTTACACGACAATAACATCCATGTAATGGACTGGCCTGCGCAGTTCCCTGACGTGAATCCTACAGAACAAACTTGGGATGTTTTGGAACGCAGACTTCGTGCCAAGTCTCACCTATCGACATCGATACCTCTCCTCAGTGCAGCACTCAGTGAAGAACGGGTTGCCATTCCCTAAGAAACCTTCCAGCATCTTATTTAACGTACGCCTGCGAGAGTGGAAGCTTTCATCAAGGCTAAAGGTGGGCCATCACCATACTGAATTCCAGCATTACCGATGGAGGGCGCCACGAACTTGTAATTTTCAGCTAGATGTCAGGATACTATTGATCACATAGTCTAAGTGTTCAAACATTTCTGGGAAATATAAAAAGAAATAAAATGTGTTTCGGATAAGAAGGGACTTAAAAACCCAAATTTAATTCCCAAACACTGAAAAAAAGTCAACAGGTGCTACCAACCCGAGCAAGATGATTTTCTCGAAGCCATTCCGTGGCACTGGCCTTTAGAAGAAACTGTTCGAGTTTAGTTCGTGGACCGTGCAGTGGCGGACGAAGACGTCTGTGAACTTCTCCTCCTGTCGGCGCCACATCGAAAGGGACAATCCAAAGCTCAAAAAGATTTCTACTCCCATCATGAAAATCTAACTCACGTAGTTCAGTGCAGTGCCCCTGCAGGGTTGCCAACACGGACTACGTTTTTAAACGTGAAAGCACACTACTGAGGTGGTAAAACAGCCACCGACACTGTGCTCATGTCTTTCGTTACTCAGCTATGTCTCGTTCGGTTCTTGGTCGTTCGCTGTCGAAGTGAACAGTTGTCCAGCACTCTGACGTCATGGTGGACAGCAGCATGCTCTGACCTCCATTACTGATCTCCATTAGTCAGACTTGCAGAATCCAGCCTTGTTACTAATTCAGTCCCATAGCGAGACTGCGGTATCGACGGACGCCAGAACTGAGGTCATGCACGAGCGTAGTCGATGCTAGCGGCTTCTGAACTCGAACATGCTGTCGCTAAGCGGGTAAGCGCTGCTGTGTACGCCGCCACATGCAACAAATCTGTGTATCTCTCATGGCTAGTTAACAACTCCCGTTATCTGTCTGTCTAGTTTGGCCCCTAGTGCACTTGAAATACGAATTATTTTCTTTTTTTCCTACCCATCCATGAAAGTTACGTTGTCTGCTACCATTATAAGGTATCGTTTTAATGTGCAACAGGCTGGAGTAAGCGAACTTCTTTAATATTTTTAATCCTTTTTCATTTTAAATATTTTCTCGTATATGACAGTGCTGCTTCCACTCACAGCTTCGTATTGTTAATTAGTGGCTCTCGAATTGGAAAGGCTGCATCAAATCTCCTCACTGCTGAAAATTAGATCGGAATCACGTTAAGAATCACTTTGTTTCTTCTCTCTAGCTGTCCCACCTAATACAACTCATACAGCACGTTTCAACAGAACCACTTGCACTACTACAAGAAGTCCCACACTGTCTCTTTCATGGTGACAGGAAAAATCTCTTGAGATAAGAATTCGCTTATCTTGATGTATGGAAGAAAGTGACAGTTATGGAATAGGAGAAAGACAGATTGCTATCTTCAATATTCCACCAGTATTATTTCACCAATTCTTTAATCAGGCTGAGTTGATAAAACTGTACCGAATTAATCGAACTAACAGTTCTCAGAGTAATCGCAAGTATTACATCATCCATCATTCTCAAATCTTTTTGATAACTGAAGAAAACTTCACAAATCAAGATGGCTAAAATAGTATTTTATTGGGTGATTGGTTTCGACTTTACTATGCTGTTATCATCGGATCGGCAAGAGGATGAACGGAAGTTGATAGGAAAATATTTTACAATCATTACAACTTGATAAACTGTCTGGTGATATAACCTATGGAATTTAATACGCCTTGTGCTTAAAAATGTTTAGAACATATTGTCCATGAGTGTTGCAAGTCGCTTCATACTGCATATACACTTTTCACTGCCCTGAAGACCACTACCCATCGGCATGTCAAAGATAAAAATATTAAGTACAAACATAAACATAGCTATACTTCGCTGATTACAAGTGTTCATGTTCAGCACCAGTTGGCAATTGACAGAGAAGTGTTGTAACCATGTATATCTACCAGGTGTCACTGTGGCTGTCGACTGGATTGTTGTCTTGTATGTAGCATAAGACATTCCTTATAATTGGTAATACATTATTAAGGACCATCTTTACTTACATTATTATACAATCCAACTTAGAAAAATATAAAATTTTACATGTAATTAATGTATGTACAACCGATAATTGTGTTGGATAAAAGATGCATGACATACGTTAGACAACAAGAATTAGGCTCGCAATATGCTAAGTGAAGACAAGATTTTAAAAGTAAATTCCTCACGCAGGATGACGGTATTCTGGTGTACTCTGTGTCATGTTTATAATTTTCATGTGAGTGTCCATAGTTAGTTTCGAATTTCTCATTCTAATGACTATACATTAAATTTTTTTGTTTTCGTATTTTTAAAAAGCACTGCTATTCACAGTGTATTGTAAACGGTGAGAACTGCAATATGTAGTGTGAAGCGACTTGCAACACTGACGCACAATAAGTTGTAAGTATTTTGAAGCATAAGGAATGTTAAATTCCATAGGTCATGTAACAATAGTTTATCAGGTTGTAATATCATGATTGTAAAATAGTTGTACGCCTTCTTGCAGATCAGATGATACCATCGTAGCTCTGTCGAAAACGGTCATCTAACAAAGAGCTTATCAGCGATTATGGCCTGCGAAGTTTTCTTCAGTTATCATACACTGCAGATCGCGCCCTTACTGACAGTGTCAGGAGTATATCAGATGTTTTTGTTAGCCCTAGTTTCCAGAGGACTACAAGAATAAGTTGTGATGAATTTCCTGTCACAGCGTAGAGAAACAGTGAAATGTTGAAACACAGTCACAGGATCATACAACACGACAAATAGTTTCTTAGTAATGGAAACAGTCCAATTTATTTTGTGTCAAAGATCAAAATTAAAATGGATTGCAGTGTGTCTATGCAAAGGAGAAAACATGTCTCCAATCAGTGGCGTTGTATGCAACTCCCCTACACTCTGTGAGTGTGAGAAGCAGACCCGCGTCATTGTGGACTGGCATATAAACAGCGATATTACAGAATTCAGGTATAAGTCCAACAGTACATAAAAGATTTAAAATTCAATAGGAAAACGAGTAACCAGATCCCAGGAGATCTCTGTAAACCGAGCATTAATCAGAAATGCTTTTAGAAGGACTACCTTGGCAGGTGAGTAGCTTTTAACTCATTGTTCAAGAACAACGAAAGTTGCAAACCAATAGTTCATTTGATGAGATAAGGAATCTTAGCTGGCCAGTCAAACATAAGGAACATCTAGAGCATAGTTTGCAGAATGTCAGGCGAGAGAAAGAGAGAGAGAGCGAGAGAGAGAGAGAGAGAGAGAGAGAGAGAGAGTGATTCACTGACTATGGGATAGACTATTGTGAGGCCTGACGTGAGGCACTTGATCTTCTACTGTAAGTTTTCTCACACTTTGGTTGCGATTTGAAGTGCTGATCATCTTATGCAGTCACCGTTGAAAGACACACATCTGCATTACTGCCTTTCATTACGAGATACCTTGTAGATAAAAGTCTGCCGCTGAGCTAGAGCCACGGGGCTTCTCTTGTTTCAGGTGTAGAGCATGAGTTATTTGGCCCCAGTTCTCCATTTACACAGTGCTTGGTAACGAACAGCATTAATGCAGAAACTGAAGACCGACAACCAGGAAAACAAACTTGAGATCTTCATTAACGTAAAGAGCCGTATTAAAAACGTCTTTTTAAGTCTTGCGTGGAATCGAAACTTGATTGTTTCAGAGTGAGTTAGTACATTGAGGCTACAGAATTTGCTGCGGCCGTAGTTGCTTTCTTCGCAGTATAAGGGAGAAGTTTACACCGTGCAGTTACCATTATCATACAAATACAGGGTCTTCAGGAAGGAACGGTCAGGTTGTAGGGATGTGACAGGAAAGAACATTCGAAGCAAAGCAGTCTACTAAACGCCGGATTTAAAATGCATACCTTAACTATGAGCACTTCTTCTTCTTAGATGCTGTGAAGTAAATCTCTTCTACTAAAATATCTTTGCTTTCCATACCTTTGGAGGGCCTAGTATGAACCAAAACGAAGAAAAATTGGAAAAATGGGATCTAAAGTGCATCCCTTAAGAGCTATGAGCACTCGTTCAATACAAAACATGTGTTTCTCAGTACCAAAGATGAACAGGTGTTAATAACTCTTAAGGTATACACTTAAGGATCCATGTTTAATGGTCATTTTTTCCTTGTTTTGACCCGTACTGTCGCCTCTCAAAAATAAGGAAAACAAAGAGATTGCAGTAGAAGAGATTTTTTTTTTTTTAGTATCGAAGATGTAGTGCTTTAAAGCTAATGTGTACTATAATTTATTGGATCATCGTTCCGGTCGTATCCCTGACCATTCCTCCTCCCAAGAGTTGTCAGCAGCATTTTCTTTTATGTTCCCGTAGATATTTGCAAATTTTTGTTTACTATGTGTAGCTGGAGACAGTCCATAGAAATACCGCTAATCTCGTCTTTTATGCGACGCCCAGTGTCCGCGGGAAGCGTCGGTTTGCATCCCCTTACAAAAAAGGACTTTTAAAGTGCATTTTAGTGTACGTACCAGAAGAAGAAGTGCGTTACTTACGAAATAAAGAAATATTAAAGTTGCAGTAAAGAGGAAAATCCGTACAGCAAGACAAAGATTAAGTAAAGCAGTCATCAGTCCGAAGATTGTTCTGAATATCACAGTCGTTTTCTAGGCGTGGACGTGTTGGAGGTGGTATTGCTTTGCCTTCCTCTAACCTTTGAATTCACTTAACCAGCCAGTTACAGGAAGAACTACGGGTTAACGTGGATTCCGAACCATGGTACAACTCGGAATTTTTACGTCAATAAACAATGCCAGAGTTGAAAGAAGTGATAGGTGACAAAAAATCTTTGGATTGACGAGAGAGCAAACCCGGTACCTTTGGATTTGTAATGTCGCTTCACCAATTTTTTGATGTATTTATCTGTGATTTTTGTCGTAAGTTACATGAAACCTCCTCAAGTTCTATGGAGCGTTTTAATTTTTTATTTATTTATTTTTAATCACTGATCATGGCTAGCTCCTAGACCGAACACACTGAGTTACTGTGCCTGCGTCTTGCTGCTCGGCCACAGAGCCACAGTTCGTCAAAATCAGTTTATGCAAGTCGACTGGCGTGTAATGTGACAACAGGTTGAAGAGATGAGAATTATCATAAGATAAGAAGAGCGAAAGATGGAATCAAAATGGTCGAAAACCAGATGCTATTTTAAAAAATCAACAGAATATTCAATAGTAAAAATCACCACGTAACGAGCAATTACCTCGTGCTGATTACACGATAATCTTCTGAATGCCGCGCCCAGAGGGTTTTTTCCCAAGCAGCAGCTTTTTTTCGCTGACGTGCACAAGTTCTGGTCGGGGGAACGAGGCGGGGCGGGACGCCGTTTGCACAGCGCTGGTAGAAGACGAAAGTTATGTATTTCGGTTCCCACTTTGCGATAGGAGTTGTCGGATCTCGGCAGTGTTTACCCAGCAGGCCTAGAAGCTTCAGAAACTTTGCCAAGTTTTAATAAGCATTGCACTTCCGTAGTCAAACAACTGATATTGAAAATGTATATCACTGGGGAACTTTCCGCATTAGAAGACTGCCGAGAAATTGATTTCGGGCTAAGACTATCGAAACTCTTTCGGGTGGCAGACGAAAGATGATAGGCGAGTAATTCCGGGTGGAAAACTGCAAGCGTTATGGCAGTTAGCTGGACATTCGTTTGCCGTTACTGTATATTCCACTTAATCATTAAATGTTGTGTTGCAGCAAAGTCTTGATGATGACTTACGAAAATCTGAGATTATATAGCAAATCGCACGTAGTAAACAGGTAGAAGACCTCCGTTAAATAGTAAATACAGGTTCGTCCATACTTGTGGAGCCATCCATCCAAAACAAAAAGAGACAGATGAACAGAAGCCGCCATCTTGGATGTAATTCGCCGTTATCAACTGGAAAATGAGTCAGGAGGCTTTACTTTTTTGGCATCAGTAGGGGCGAAAGACTACAACCCCGTCTTACATCTTTTCTAATCCGAGCACTTTGTTTTTGGTTTCCCATTCTCATTGTTCCCTCTAGGTTCCTGTACATATTGTATTTTACCCATCTTTCGCTATAGTTTATCCCTAGTTTCTCAGAATTTTAAAGATTTTGCACCAATTTACATTGACGGGTGCTTTTTTCAGGTCTACAAATCCTATGAATTTGTGTTAATTTTTCTTCAGTCTTGCTTCTATTGTCAAGCACAACGTGATAACTGCCTCTCTGGTGCCTTTACCTTTCCAATAGTCAAATTCATCGTCATCTAACAGACCCTCAATTTTCTTTTTCGTTCTCCTGCATATTATTCCTGTCAGCAATTCGGATGCATGAGCTGTAAAGATGAGTGTGCTATAATTCTCGCATTTGTCGGCTCTTGCTATCTTTGGAATTGTGTGGTTGATGTTCTTCCGAAAGTCTGATGATACATCGCCAGTCTCATACACTGTACACACCACGATCAATAGTTTTTTTGTTGCCTCTTACCCCAACGATTCTGGAAATTCCGACAAAATGTTATCCATCCCTTTTGCCTTATCTGATCTTAAGTCGTCCGAACGTCTTTTAAATTCTGATACTGGATTCACTAACTTTTCTCAGTCGACTTCTGTTTCTTCTATCACGTCATCAGATAAGTCCATCTCCTCACAGATGCATTCAGTGTGCTATTTCCACCTATCTGCTTTCTCCTCTGCATTTAACAGTGGAATTCATTGCATTCTTAGCGGTACCCTTTTTTAATTTCCTTGGAGGCTCTTTTGACTTTCCTATAGACTGAGTCGTTCTTCCGACAATCATTTCTTTTTCGATTCTCTCACATTTCTCATGGAGCTACTTCACCTTATCTTCCCTACACTTCCTATTTATTTCATTCCTAAGCAACTTCTATCTCTGTATTTCCCTGGACATTTTTGTACTTTCGTCGATTATTTGAGCACAGTTTTTTTCCATTCTCGAGTTACATCACACATTATACACAACAAGGCGTATGCTAGTGAAAACGTCTAAAGGCTACACGTTTCATAGACGTTTTATCCAGTACGTTGAATGGTTGGCATTACCAGCTTCACACGTACCTCATGGACTTTAACCAACAAATGCCAGAGTACTGGTTGTCGTTGCTTCATCCGTAACCATTTTCGATAGGACAGGTTTCAGTTTCATCAACCGTAACCCGAAAATGAATTAAGCTATGCTGAAATGAATGAAATCATTTTTTCTCGGGAAAATTTTTTCTTGGGTACATATGGAAATTAGAATTTATATACAAGTCGGCAGCTTTCAAGAATGGCCGCCATGTAGATAACCTAGCTTATTGGTAACCTAGCTTTGCAGGTATTTCCACTCGTTTCCTACTAGTTGACTTTAAATTTCTATTTAACTTCCCTATAAATTTGTATCATAGTAAAGTATTTCTCTTGATGTAACCATGAATTTATTTACATGTTTTTCAGATTACTTATGGGTAATTAATAACCCCTTGAGGAGATAAGTCAGTAAAGTACTCACGTGACAGATTTGAAATCCAGATCGTTGCTAGTCCGGTAGAGTCCTTCCATCAGAATTCAACGTTTCCATTACGTCGGTAAATATGATTAGAATCCCCTTTGGTTCTCTCGTCATGAAAAGTACTTAATTTGTGTCCTGTAGTCAACTGCATAATAGGACGGTGAGCACTACCATTGATCTGATTCAGTCATTATCAATATTACTGATGCAGTCATAGCAATAAGTATGACAGCGATCCATCTCCTTAATAGAAGGCGCTGTGACAACTTCCTAAAGTGAGATTTGGGTGATAGCAAGGAGGAGAGAATGAACGCTTTTCCAAATGGCGAAGAAATGTTCATCACCAGTATTTAGACTGAAAGTTAGTTACATGTTCCATAGATGATTTGAACCACTCTTCTGTCGAAATGATGTGGAACGAGTTACTTTATACGATACGTGTAAAAATTAGTGTTTTTGTCTTACGCAACTACAGTTTTTCAATTTTTTATCTTTTTAGTTTTATTGCCTAGCATTCTTTAAATAGAAATTCGTCAGTGGAATGGAAGGAGTTGTCCAGGAGAAATGATTTTAAATTAGATTTAAAACTTGCTTCGCTCTCCGTCAGCATTTTATGTTACTCGGCATGAGATGAAAAATTTTTGTTTCTGCATGTTGAACTCCTTTCTGAGTCACCGACAGATTTAACAATGGGCAATAAAGGTCATTTTTGCCTCGAGTGTGTAGGTGTCGACGTCATTGTTCTTTTCAGATTGTGATGGATTCATGACGAAATTCATTAGCAAATATGTGTATTGTGACGGAGCAGTGAAAATCACTTGTTGCTTCAAGAGGTATCTACATGACGTACGTTGGTGAACACTACATATTATTTTCACTGCTCGCTTTCGCACAATCAGTACTTTCTTTCTAAGTGATGAGTTACCTTAGAAAATTTTTCAGTAAGATATTATTAAATGGAAATATGCAAAATACATCAGGAGATTGATTTGTGTGTTTCAAAGATTAGTGATTCTATGGTAAGCAAAAGTAGCTAGACTTAATTGGGAAGCTCAGTAATATACTTCTTCCAGTTCAAGTTTTCATCAATACATACACCCAAAGTTCTGAAGCATTCTACGCTAATAAGTCTCATGCACATATGCTACATCAGTTGTTGGTATTAGTCGATTTGCTGTACAGAAATAAATGTATATTTTATTCCAGAAATTAGGGAGAGTCTATTTTCAGAGAACCACTTAATAATTCTCTGGAAAATATCATTCAACATCTCTTCCGTTACTTCCTAATAGGACTTATTACAACACTAGTATCGTCTGCAAAAAGAACCAATTTTTCATGTTGAATGTTAACGCATATACTGGGTGAGTCACCTAACATTACCGCTGGATATATTTCGTAAACCACATCAAATACTGACGAATCGATTCCACAGACCGAACGTGAGGAGAGGGGCTAGTGTAATTGGTTAATACAAACCATAAAAAAATGCACGGAAGTATGTTTTTTAACAAAAACCTACGTTTTTTTTAAATGGAACCCCGTTAGTTTTGTTAGCACATCTGAACATATAAACAAATACGTAATAAGTGCCGTTTGTTGCATTGTAAAATGTTAATTACATCCGGAGATATTGTAACCTAAAGTTGACGCTTGAGTACCACTCCTCCACTGTTCGAGCGTGTGTATCGGAGAGCACCGAATTACATAGGGATCCAAAGGAAACGGTGATGGACCTTAGGTACAGAAGAGACTGGAACAGCGCATTACGTCCACATGCTAACACCTTTTTATTGGTCTTTTTCACTGACGCACATGTACATTACCATAAAGGGTGAGGTACACGTACACACGTGGTTTCCGTTTTCAATTACAGAGTGGAATTGAGTGTGTCCCGACATGTCAGGCCAATAGATGTTCAATGTGGTGGCCATCATTTGCTGCACACAATTGCAATCTCTGGCGTAATGAATGTCGTACACGCCGCAGTACATCTGGTGTAATGTCGCCGCAGGCTGCCACAATACGTTGTTTCATATCCTCTAGGGTTGTAGGCACATCACGGTACACATTCTCCTTTAATGTACCCCACAGAAAGAAGTCCAGAGGTGTAAGATCAGGAGAACGGGCTGGCCAATTTATGCGTCCTCCACGTCCTATGAAACACCCGTCGAACATCCTGTCAAGGGTCAGCCTAGTGTTTATTGCGGAATGTGCAGGTGCACCATCATGCTGATACCACATACGTCGACGCGTTTCCAGTGGGACGTTTTCGAGTAACGTTGGCAGATCATTCAGTAGAAACGCGATGTATGTTGCAGCTGTTTGGGCACCTGCAATGAAGTGAGGACCAATGAGGTGGTCGCGAATGATTCCGCACCATACATTTACAGTCTACGGTCGCTGTCACACTACCTGTCTGAGCCAGCGAGGATTGTCCACGGACCAGTAATGCATGTTCCGTAGATTCACTGCCCCGTGGTTTGTGAAACCCGCTTCTTCGGTAAACAGGTAGAACTGCAACGCATTCCCTGTTAATGCCCATTGACAGAATTGCACTCGATGATTGAAGTCATCACCATGTAATTGCTGATGTAGCGACACATGAAACGGGTGAAAGCGGTGACGATGCAGTATGCACATGACACTACTTTGACTCAGTCCACCGGCTCTCGCAATGTCCCGTGTACTCATGTGTGGGTTCATGGCAACAGCAGCTAACACACAAACTGCACCCGCTTCTCCTGTGACGGGCCTGTTACGGACCCGTTTGCGTGCTACGACCATACCTGTTGAATACAGTTGGCGGTAGATGTTTTGCAATGTGCGGCACGTCGGATGCTCTCTGTCCGGGTACCGTTCTGCATACACCCTGCAGGCTTCAGCTGCATTTCGTCGACACTCGCCATAGATGAGTATCATCTCCGCCTTTTCAGAGTTCGAATACACCATGGTCACAGTTCCTACAACACTACACTATCACAGACGTCTGGTAACACGGTGTACTACAGTTGGTCTGCGTGCGGAGACGAATGCAGAATAACAATAGCAGCAAGCGCTACATGCGGACACTGCGACAGCTAGACCAAACCACAACAGTGCACTACAGCACCCTCGTAAACACGGTCGTCATCGTAAACATGTCCCTGCTGATGCTGCTCGCCGACCGTGGCCCGTGTTTGTTACAACACGCAACTGAACGTCGGAGGTTTCAAGCGTCAACTTTAGATTACAATATCTCCGGATGTAATTAACATTTTACAATGCACCAAACGGCACTGATTACATATTTGTTTATATGTTCAGATGTGCTAACAAAACTAACGTGGTTCCATTTAAAAAACGTAGGTTTGTGTTAAAAAACATACTTCCGTGCATTTTTGTATGGTTTGCATTAAACAATTACACTAGCCCCTCTCCTCACATTCGGTCTGTGGAATCGGTTCGTCAGTATTTGATGTGGTTTACGAAATATATCCAGCGGTAACGTTAGATGACTCACCCTGTATGAGGAATAGGAGTGGACCCAAAAACTGAACCATGCGGGATTCTCTTTTTTGTGGCGGTGTTCGTAGCGACAAACACTTGGCTGTAGAAATGGCTTACGAAGTCACCGCCACACTTTTAATAGCGGGCCGACCGGTCCGCTGGAACAGTAAACAGAAAGATGAAACCCCAAACACTCTGATTAAATAAAAGTCGGTACTTATCTTTATTACTGAAGATACAGAAACACAGTAGTGAACTCGGTGTCTACAGAAATCTGTCTAGTTCGAGTCGGAGCGGCTAGGTCAACGTCGGCTGACGACAAACAACAACTCTGCTGCGATGAACACCCAACTGACTAGCAAGTACACAATTCGGTGGCGAGTATACAACTGAGCGGCGAATCCAGAACTGTCCTAGCGCTCGCGACTCCAGCGCTTAAGAAGCCAGAAGCCAGCGGTGGCGCGCGCAGACTTGCGGCGATTTGCTGTCTCGCTGGCGCTGCTTATGGCGTCCGGACTTTGATGCTGCCAACCTTTTGGCAGCGGGCTCGGTTGGCATTACTGCCCAGGATATAACACTCTTGGTGGTTTCTTTTCCCCAGTCGCTAAAATTTTCTACCCTTCCTCATTATTTAGTACAACCTTTTTCATTCTATTTGTTAAATGTAATTCAAACCAACTGTGTGGAAAGCCATCAATTCCACGAAACTCAAGTTCTTTCTAAGAGAATAATATGGCATTCTCAGTCGAGCAACCCTTCTAGATTCCGACCTGTGATATGCTTATTGTTTCCACTGAAGTGTGCCTGTCTTGTCACATTTCTTTGTGTTTAACAATTGCAAATTTTAACCTGTCTGGAAAAATTCCCTGGCCAGTAAATTAGTGCATATATCACTAAGGACAATGCTTACTAAGTTGGAATAACTTTTCGGAATTCTATTTGAAATTCCATTAACCCCACATAAGCTTTCCTTTTATTAGAAATTTTATAACTGTGTTACATTCAGTGAAGGATGTTGTTGTTACTTCTAGTTGCTTGAAGTTTTGTGGAACAACATTTTCAGTATATTCTCTTGCTTCTTCAGCTGGCCCATTTAATTCTATATTTGCTGCTGTATTTAGGAAGTGATTGTTAAACGTAATTGCAATTTGTGAATTATCAGTTACAACATGGTCATTTAGTTTTTTATAGAATCTTGTACACCAACTGACTGTCCTGACTCCTATTTCAGAATGTCCCATGTAGTTTTAATCTTGTTGTTCGTGCTACTACTCAGCCCGCCTAGCAAGCCAAGCGGTCTAACGTGCTGCTTCCCGAGCGGGAAGGTTTGCCGGTCTCTGGCACGAATCAGCCCGGCTGATTAGTGTCGAGGTCCAGTGTGCCGGCCAGCCTGTGGATGGTTTTTAAGGCGGTTTTCCATCTACCTCGGCGCATGCGGGCTGGTTCCCCTCGTTCCGCGTCAGTTACACTAAGTCGGCAGTCGGCGATTGCTGCGCCAACACTCTCTCCATGTACGTGTACACCATACTTACTCTACCACGCAAACATTTGGATTTACACCTGTCTGGCAAGAGACGTTTCCAGGGGTGGGAAGGTGAGGGGAGGGATGGGGGGGGGGGGGGGGAGTTCACTGAGAACCGAACTGCACGATAACCCTTGGTTCGCTGTGAGGCGGCGGCGGAGTGGGTGGACTGATGTCGCCTGTTGTGGGGTTGTGAACCACTGAGGGCTACGGAGGAATGAAGTCTCTCCATCGTCTGTAGTTCCCCGGTTTAATATACAATGCACACACTACTCTTTTCTGTCAGGACATGCATACTTCTCGACACTTAAATGACATTTCTTAAAATAGCGCAAGTTTTTTTATGGTATGCAAGTAACGTCAGGTATTCACTTATTATTGTCCTTACATAAATTTCCCTCTTTCTCATACATGAGATTTTAAATCTCTTAGAATACACGGTTTACTTGCTTTTTGTTAACGGGGCTTCTGGATAAACTTTTTAGGAAAACCACTTTCAAATATTGGCAAAAATTTACTATGGAATAAAATGAATTTGACATTAGCATCTCTCTCTGCATCTGTCTCATTCGATACCACCCCTTTTAGCTTACTCTTGAATCATTCTATCCTGTTCTCATTAATAAGCCTCACGTACGAAACCTGCTCTGAGCTGTAATCTGCCATACTGTTTATTCCCATTAATTGTCCATCATGATCAGGTAGTCCATTGTCAGTACATATTATTTGTTTCAGCCTGAGCACAGACTACGAATATGTCATCAATCTGTATCCTACTACTTTGCTGCACACTGAAATTAAACTGAAACCTTGAAATCATAATTCTAGTTCATTTTTCCTGTCCGTATCTTTTAAGAAATCTGCATCGAAATCTCCACTACATATAGACAGTTTGCTCTTGTCGAACAGGTAACTGAATATTCCATCTAGATTTCGCATAAATATTTGGAAGATTCCTAAAGGGGATCTGTAAACTGATACAATTATTAGAGAAGTATTCTGTAGTAACATCTAACAAGCACATGCTTCTAGATACTGAATAACAGAAAAATGATTTGTTTCAGTACTATTGACTTTACGACCCTTACCTGTGCTACAACTCCTTTTTTCCATGTTAACTGCTGTCCGCGGTGGTCTAGCGGTTCTAGGCGCTCAGTCCGGAGCCGCGCGACTGCTACGGTCGCAGGTTCGAATCCTGCCTCGGGCGTGGATGTGTGTGATGTCCTTAGGTTAGTTAGGTTTAAGTAGTTCTGAGTTCTAGGGGACTGATGAGCATAGATGTTAAGTCCCATAGTGCTCAGAGCCAGCCATGTTAACTCTGCACGAAAATGATGTAAGTCTATAATCCATGAAACGAGAGATGTGGTATTGTACTATTACAGGTGGCCACACTTTGCGTCTGTGTCGTTGGTTTGTTACCCCGACCTCCCAGTACTAGGGGCCTGTTGACGATTGCCCGCACCTTATAAACTAAAGTGTAATTCGGCTTTTTATACTATTCGAGAGTGGTGTTGGTGTCAACTTTTACCCTTTCTGCCTCTCTTGCCATCGCCAACACGCAAGTCGCCTGCGTTTTGCGTAATCGATCGTCACAGAGTGCCTAAATGGTAGCCAGCAAACTGATGTTAGTGCTATCCTCCGTTTCTTTCACTATAGTTAATCATTCTCCTCTTTTCCACTTCGAAGACCTCTGTTCAGCAAACGTTTTCGTGTGACAGGTTTTTTTTTACACCGTAGAACCCACAATTTCACTTCGCGAACTGGCTCGGGTTTCGCCACAAGCAAACGAAACTTGTACGGTTAGTGTAGCTCTTCTTAAAATCTCCACTAACTGAAGTTGCGAAACACCAACAACGCCACCGCTACATCGCCAAGTTCTCGCTTGGCTTGCTCCGAAAATTTTAGTCAAGCGAGGTAAGTCGGTGTACTGCGTCTCCCGTCAAGAATATTCTGAAGAGCAAGTTACTCAAAATATGAGCCACAGGCTACGAAGCGCGCACATTACCTACTCGCGGTCAAACAATGTAATTAGTTTTCTGCTATATTTAACAGTTTCTTTGTATCTCCATGTCATGCGATATATTACTTCCAGCCGGCCGGTGTGGCCTAGCGGTTGTGGGCGCTTCAGTCTGGAACCGCGCGACCACTGCGATCGCAGGTTCGAATCCTGCCTCGGGGTCGGCCGCGGTGGTCTCGCGGTTCTAGGCGCTCAGTCCGGAACCGCGCGACTGCTACGGTCGCAGGTTCGAATCCTGCCTTGGTCATGGATGTGTGTGATGTCCTTAGGTTAGTTAGGTTTAAGTAGTTCTAAGTTCTAGGGGACTGATGACCGCAGAAGTTAAGTCCCATAGTGCTCAGAGCCATTTGAACCATTTTGAACCTGCCTCGAGCATGGATGTGTGTGATGTCCTTAGGTTGGTTAGGTTTAAGTAGTTCTAAGTTCTAGGGGACTGATGACCTCAGAAGTTAAGTCACATAGTGCTCAGAGCCAGTTTGAACCATTACGTCCATTTTAATGCTCCTGTATGTGCTGCCGTCCAACATGGCATCCAGGATCTGAAATCCCTTCCTCCCTGGCCTTGTTTTTTTTCTTCTACATGCCCCCCCCCCAAGACTGTTTCTATAAGCCCCACCTTCTTTTTTAACACATACGGTGACTCTCGTTAACGTTTAAAAAATCCCGAAGCTGAGACAAGTAATTTGAGACAGACGGGGTCGCGTAGGGAAATACCACAAATATGGATGAGAAAGAGGAACATGTGACGTCAGCAGATGACGTACCACGCCCCACGTGCTGCGGTTGGCCTTGGGCGTGAAGAAATGACTGAGCGATGCAATACTTGCATGCGAGCAAACGGTGCAGATTTCGAACACATTTTTTAAATATGAGCTGTTGTAAATGTAATAGTTACACAATTACTGTTCTCGCTGCAACCAAATAAAAACTGTTCTTATTTCGTGTTGGTTACCTTAAGCTCCTACTTTTTTTATTTACAGGAATTATTTAGTAAAGAAAACGTAGGTCATTTAGTTATAACGACCGAAGTCGGAAGCTTATACCGATTTACTTGTGAAGCAATACAGTAGGTTTTTGTTGTACTGTACTTTGCAATAAACTAACAGAGACCGCGAGACTAGTAAATAAAACATTAGATGTTCTCTCAGTGTAAACACGTAATTGTTTAACGTAATGAAAAAAATACTGCCTGCCAGACGCAGTACCTGAACCATGAGCCCCACGCGCCAGTCGCGCACGTAGGCACGGAGGCACTCCGACGGGAATAGCTTATAACCTCCCTCTTCCTAATCGGCCTACTGGATTGTGATATAATTAATCGTGAAATCGTATGCCAAACGACGTTTTACAATAAATAAATGCATCGCTACCTAAGGAAAATAATACTGGTTCGTAGCAGGAAAATGTGCAACAGATCCTTCTGAAGGAAGAATCTTTTCTAAACCTGAACACTGGAATTTTAGTGCAATGGCTCACGAACGACACAGGGGGGGGGGGGGGGAGGGGGGGGGTACCACGTAATATTTGTAATTCAAAAAATACTGATTAGCTAAAATGGGATAATTAAACGGTCTCCAGCCCACTATGGCAGTGAATCTCCAGAACCTTAAGAGAGGTAATGGCAAAGAAATTTAAGCAAATAATCGCTGAAGTGGCAACAGAAAACTGTCACGCTTTTCCACAACACAACAGTTCACGAGAAAATAAATGAATCAGTAAGCACTGAGATTGCAGTTCCTTGTTCTGAAATTCTAAATTCTGAAAGTAAAGATAAATGAAGTTACTGCTTAAATAAATAACTGGCACTAATTAAAAATTCGTTACGTACAACAATGACTATCAGTAAACTCATTGTAACATAATGCAAAATTTAGAAAAAAGGAAAGAAAGTTACTATTGATTATTGAAAGATTGAATTGAGTTTACTTTAAGCAAATGAGCAATTGATTTTACTTTTAATGTAAGAACAATAAAATACTTACCAAGCCAACAGCAGTCTCTTTCTAAGCTACATACAAAATAAATGAAACTGCGCACTCTTAATTTGTGCTGTAGTTTTAGTTATTAATTTTACCAGTAAAATTTTACGTTTCTTTAAGTGAAGAAAATGGCAAATCTGTTAAGCCGCTGTTAATCGGTACAGGAATGAACAGTTACTGAGGCAGAAAACTGACTGAAACTAGTCATTAGCAAACACAGAAAACTGACAGCAAATAGTTAATCAGTTTTCATATTTTTACGACACTCGATGATTACTTGGAAAGTAAAAGAACCTTGCTTGGTAGTAATGTATGAGGACAATGATAACACAGGTGCCCTACAAATTTTAACTATTCCCGCGCCTGGGTTCCCGGGTTCGATTCCCGGCGGGGTCAGGGATTTTCTCTGCCTCGTGATGGCTGGGTGTTGGGTGATGTTCTTAGGTTAGTTAGGTGTAAGTAGTTCTAAGTTCTAGGGGACTGATGACCATAGATGTTAAGTCCCATAGTGCTGAGAGCCATTTGAACCATTTTTTAACTATTCCAGTTTATTATTCAAGTTAGTCATACTTTGTGAAAGAAATGCCACTGGGTAATCCCTCTAAAAGGTTAGTTATATTTTGTCACTTAACATTCTCATGATGTCGTAGCTGTGTGGACGACGAAGAATGTAGCCGATAGTGCTGAGCTGCCGCTGTTGTTGCTGCTGGTGGTTGACAATCCCGAGTCGTCTCCAGAGCTACGGATAATTATCGGACTGGCAATAATTAGAACTGCAGCTTTCTCCGCGATTACAGCTGCACACCGCATCTGCAAGAGCGCCCAACAAAGACTTCTGCACTCTTCCATGAGTCAAGTTTCTCTGCTTCGTTTCTGCTTGCAACGCGACAGAGTCTCCATGCGCAAAGATAAAGAACGGCCCAGCTACTGCAATTGTGTCTTTGCTATCGGAACATTGGAATAAATTTCACTTGGCAATTACCTAGCAGTTTACAATATGTAATTTATAATAATTATGTGCAGCCATAAATAAATATACGATTACATCCGTCACATGTGAAATATAGTTTCCGTAACAAAGGGTGCAGATTCAGAATTAGAAGTACAGTACAGAATTAGAAATTATCAACGGATATTAAACGACGAAAAATTTTTGATGGTGGAGAAGGTAATTTATCTGCATTTTCGGTGTTACGTCTTGACTTAGGGTGGGATAATATCAGGTGCGACATACCGACAGGCTCAACAGCTGCACGTACAGCGATGTACGTTATGTGGTGACGTAACTTGTTCAACATCTGTCATTCAATTTTTGGGTATTTCGCGACATTTTCAATCCCATGTGTCTTAAATTGATTGTCTCAGCGTCATCTTCGTCGCTTTGGATGTCGTTAAACGTTCATAAGACTCATCCTACGCCCAGTCCAGCTCCGTCTCCTTCTCTTTATCACATTTACCAACTGGATTTGGTCTCCCACACTTTTCTGTGCTTCATCTTCACTCTATCCATTAAACCTATATTTCCATCCCAGACTAAGTTCATACCTCAAAAGTATCCAACCTTGCCCTATCTTTCTTCAGCTCCATACAGGTGGACACTCCATATAAAACGTTTTATTACTCTTTTCGTCAAATCTTTGTTTGAATTGCTGCAGAAATTTCTCCTTTTCTTATCAGATGACCCTTTTGCCACTGATATGATTATTTTAATTTCTTTGTTGCTCTTCCAGTCGGTTTCTATCCAGCTTCCCGGATATTTAAGACTTTGCATCTATATTAACACTTCTCCATTCAGCATTTTATTTCCTCCTAATACCATTACTTTTGATTTTGTTGAACTGATTCTCATTCTATAAATCTTTCCTTTAGCTTCAGTGGTATCCACTATATCTTGTATTGCCTTTTCATCTGTTGCTAGAAGGGGCATATCATCTGCACATCTCAAACAACATATTCTTTTTCCTCGAGTTTTTACGCCTTTGCCATGGGCCGAGGGCACCATATTTTCTAAGCACAGGTTTGAAATGTTAGAAGAGAGACGTTAGCCTTGTCTTACATCTTTTCCTAGTTCTGTCCAGTCGGTAGTTTCTTCCCCAATTTTCACTGACGCTTTTGATTTAAATATGAGTTTATAGTTGTCTAGCTTTCAAGTACACTCTCTTTTTCCCCGTTATATACCGATGGAAAAAACAATACCTCTACCACTAACTATACGTAGTAGGTTTGTAAAGAGTGTACAAAGAGTTAATAACATTGTCCAATTACACTGATGGAAAAAAGTCATAACAAAAAAATTAATGTAGAGTAATGGAATTTTGGTAATATGTTTGTCTAGCTAACATTTAAGTGACTAACATTGTAAGCTCACAGGGGCGAGATTAGCCTTGCAAATGTGAAATGCTGGTACATTAACAAACAGTGTAACTGCCAGAATGTTGAATGCAAGAATGCAAACGTGCTTGCATTGTATTGTGCAGGTGCCGGATTTTATTTTGTGGGGTGAATTTCCAGGCCTGTTACACTTGGTCAGTCACTACAGGGCCGGTTAATGCTGATTGTGGATGACGCTAGAGTTGTCGTCCGATGATGTCCCATATATGCTCGATTGCAGACAGATCTGGTGACTGAACAGGCCAAGGCAACATGTAGCCACTCGGCAGAGCATTTTGGGTTACAACAGCGCTATGTGGACGAGCGTTATCTTGTTGGAAAATACTCCCTGGAATACTGTTCATGAATGGCAGCACAACAGGTCGAATCACCAGACTGGCGTACAGATTTACAGACAGGGTGCATGGAATAACCACTAGAGTGCTCCTGTTGTCACTCGAAATCGCGCCGCAGACCATAAGCCAGGTGTAGGTCCACCGCATCTAGCACGCAGAGCGGTTGCTTACAGACCCTCAGCTAGCCTCCTTCTCTCTCTCTCTCTCTCTCTCTCTCTCTCTCTCTCTCTCTCTCTCTCACACACACACACACACACACACACACACACACACACAGCCATCACTGGCACAGAGACAGAACAAGCTTTCACCAGAAGACACAACAGATCTCCACTCTGCCCTCCACTTGACACCACTGAAATCGCAAATGGCATTTGTCTGGGGTCATAGGAATGCTTGTTACAGGGCTGTTTCGGCGTATCATTATAGTGCCAACTGCTGCTCAGAATTCTCCTTTAGATGTAGTACGATGCTCCAGAGACATACGCCGAACACGATGGTCTTGCCTCTCGGTATTGCCACGTGGCTGTCCAGAGTCCGAGCTTCTTGCAAACGTACATTGTCGTGACCACCGCTGCCATAGCCCTATTACAGAACCTCATTCTGTGAGCTGCTGATCATGGCGTCTTTTACGCGTTAAAGACATTCTTGACTGATATCAATACACCAGTCCAGTCTCAAAAGTAACTACTGCTCACGGCCGTTACAGCAAGTATTTGAAGCAAACCTGATTTGCAGTCTCTTAGTGGCTCCATCATGGCAACTCTTATGCGACTGGTGTGGAATTGGAACAGACATCATCTTTCAGATGTAGAAACACGCCTACCAGCTTTCGTTTACGTCGCACAACTTCTTCTCGGTGTTGTGATTTTTTTCCGTCAGTGTATTTGGAAGATTACCCAAGGCACATTATCAAATGCGTTTTCCGGGTATTTAAAACACAATAAACCCATTCATCGAAATTCGCAAGAGTTTTATTGCTTCTATTGCATCTCTTGTGCTTGTGTTTCGTCTAAAACCAAATTCTCTTCAACCTTTTCCATTTCTTTATTAAAGATTCTTAATTTTTGCTGTATGTGAAATGAGGTTACTTGCCCCGTGCTCAGTGCATTTCTTGATTCCTTGTTTTTTGATGCCGGTATTATTACTGATCAGAAAGTCCTCTGGCCATTCACCAACGTCATACATTTTGTTCGGTAACTTCAAGACTCTCTCACTCCTTCTTCGTTCTCCTGGTATCGTATCTGTAGGTACTACGTTCCCTTTTATCATTGCTGCTATTGAACTCTTCACTTCTCTCATTATAACTGTTGGTCCTTTATCATCATCATTGACACTGTTCAACAACTAAAGACCCAGAGTTGTTTGTTTGTGATCTGTGTCGTATAACTTAAACATTCTTCTCATCTCTGTAGAATGTTATCGCCACCTTTGTACGCTCAATTTTCATATTTACAGAGAATTTCCTTATTGGCACTTCCTGGTTTGTTTTGATCCCATGTTGTAGTCTTTACTCTGTAAAGTATATCACATCTTCCCTTCATCACCATTTCTTCAACTGCGTTGCGCTCTTCTTTTAGCCAGTTTTTCCAAGCCTGCTCAGTTTTTCTATGCAGTCCGTTATTCAGCCATCGGTACATCTGCGTTGTTCTTGGTTTTGAATTTTTTCCTCTTTTTTTTCTTCAAAGTCATTTTCTGCGTAGCCAGGATAAAAAAAATATTCTCCGTAACCCATAAAAACGACGGGAACATGAACATTTCACTCTTCACGTACTTTTCATAGCCATCTGCGATAATTAATTACACATAACAGACGTTCCTCACACTTTTTATCGGAAGTATGAAGAATGAAAGAAAACTTTTCCAATTATTGCCAAAATGGGAACCATGTGTGTGATTCCTTAGGTTAGTTAGGTTTAAGTAGTTCTACGTTCTAGGGGACTGATGACCTCAGAAGTTAAGTCCCATAGTGCTCAGAGCCATTTGAACCATTTGACCTGTGAACTAATGTTTTGGCATTAAATGGCAACTTGAGTGTAGGGGATAGTCACATACTGTCGTGAACTTAAGTGTTGTCGAAATTATAATATTTCCCAAATTGTTAATTGAGCCTTCTTCACAATAAGCAGTGCTATCAAACGTTACTTAATAGAATTACAAAACTCGATATCATAAAAGCATACGTTCGACGATTTTATCTCGCATTTTGGTCGTTTACGTTTTTGGAGGGTTGTATCGTACATAAAACTGTAACGTGTAAAAAAGTAATTTTTGTTACAGAAAGCTTTAATTTAGTGGAACATTTATCAGACGTTTAGTAAAGTTTCCTCAATTCCTAATCGGCACAATTCCCATCGGCCAAACCCTCGCAATAGTGGCACTGAATCCTATAATCTTCCAACACTTCACTGCTCGTACGAGAAATTATTTCCTGAATTAGGTTTCATGGACGCCTATTTGTTTTTGCGTAAAGCGTTACACAACCTAATACACAGGGTGTCCCTTTCAAACCTCCCACATTTCAAAGGCCAAAGAAAAAAATTACAGTATATATGATGATGAAGTTGCACCATATTTTAGAGTATCTCGAAGAATTTGTATTTCCGCGTCAGACGTGCCAACTATTGTCGTCGAGTGCAGTGTGATTACTTGAACTGAAAGTGGCGATTCAACAGCAGCGCATACGAGCAGTTGTAAGGTTTGAGAGACAAAATCGGCGGTTACTGTGCAAAAACATTTTCGTAGGTTGCATGGATGTGATTCACCAGATGAGAAAACAATTATGGAATGGTATCTGTAGTTTCAGGCAACTGGAAATGTTCTGAAACACTGTGGCGGTGCTCATCAGCGTGTTTCGGAAGAGACACTGGAGCACAACAGACACGTTTCTTGGAAGTCCTTGGAAGTCAATTCGGCTGAAATCTAGGTCACGTAATGTACCCTGAACAACATTAAATCGTGCAGCATCGTCGTTAGTATGTTTACAAAATGCGAACTCGGCACCAGCTTCCTATAAAGAGTTTATTCTCACATGAGGCGACCTTTTATGTATCAGGAACGGTTAATGGGCATAATTCGCGGATTTGTGACTCGCATCATCCGCATGCTATCACTAAACTTGTTCGTGATGGCCCTAAACTAAATGTCTGGTGCGAGCTAATGCACGACACGACGACTGTTGGACTATTCTTCTTTGCAGAAAACACCATGAATTGATCATTATATCTTAATATTTTCGGAGCAGTTTGTATATGCTCAGATACATGACTCGTAACCCAACATCTTCTTTCAATATGATGGAGCTCCACCTAAGTGGTTAATGGCTGTTGGCAAGTTCCTCGATACGAAATTTCCCAGTCGATGGACTGGACGCGGAAAGACTTACTGTAGACTTGATACACTTCGTGCAGCTAATGGTTCGCATCTGGCGGTGCACTAGTGATTAATAAATAAATTCTATGAGATTCTACAGCATATGATACAGTTTCATTATCACATCTGCTGTACTCTTTTCTCCCCTGAGCCTTTTAAATGTGGTGGGTTTGAAAGAAACGCCCTGTACTTCTTGGAACTGACTATCTCTCACTCGCTTCCCTGACTGTTATTTCAAAATCTTTGGCTTTTTGAACGGCTTCCTTCATATTGGCTTCATCCCATTTATGTCCTCAGTTCTCCGTAACTTCACGTCAAAGAAACAAAAACGTAAAAATTTAATTTCTTTATGTTATCTGTTTTGTCTGATACAACTCGAAATTGCTTTGTCGGTTCTACTAGACAGCCATTGTGGTAATGTAACATTCCCATTG
Organism: Schistocerca piceifrons; assembly: GCF_021461385.2. Taxonomy (NCBI): domain Eukaryota; kingdom Metazoa; phylum Arthropoda; class Insecta; order Orthoptera; family Acrididae; genus Schistocerca; species Schistocerca piceifrons. The sequence goes on from NC_060138.1 coordinate 428,080,272, forward strand.
TCGTTACTTGAGCTAGATGTTGTCACAGCCCACAATACAGTTAATAATAACAGCTGTATTGTACGAGTATATAGATACAATAAAGATGCCATATGAGTTACTTACAAACAAAACGCAGCACTCCAACCTTAAGCCCACGCACCGAAAAACTCAGTAGGAACAGATATCTCAGAAAGACACTGTTGTTTTGGTTCAAAAGCTGTCTTGTTCCTAGACAGTTAACATTACTACGGCGTGACAGGCGCTGCCATCACCGGTAAGTTCCAAACAGCTCTCGCGCGGTACAATCTGCTGCCGATGCTACCCGACACTCCTCTACAACGAGAGTTTGTCGACTGACAAAATACACGGAATGGGTTTTTATTTGGCGAACGATAACATTTCAACTCAACAAAAGATATCATTATTTTTGTTTGCGTCACGATTATAACATGTTTAATTTGAGGCTTTAGCAAGGATAGACTGTTTTATTGATTTGAAATAGAATATTTAAGTAAATAATCGTTTAAAAATGGTGCTGCTTTTCGGAGGAAGCAAGTAAGGGGCACATTCTAAATCCAGTTGCCGACATAAGGCCATCTGTATTCGTGGTCGGAAACGATGCCTCTTCTAGACAGGCAGCATTAAGGAGTACAACCGTCTGCTTGACGAGCCTCCACTTGAAATGTTGTTCAAGTTATCTGTAACTTCAACTCGTGACAATTACCGGTCAGGACATTTCCCATGACGATTTGCGAAAATGCCATACACGCTTGCTGGCATTCCAACAGCATCCGCGCCACGCCCAGCCCTAGAGCCAACACGCCCCTGAGGTTCACTGACGACGCCGTAGTCATCTCTGCAGTACACTTGTAAACTCCACTTGGTAGCACAACCTTTGTACGATCTAATTTTTCCCCCTCTGAAAGGGAATCTATGAGTTTTTGCCGCCACATCTTGTCCATGTTAAGAGATTGGGTGTTACTTTCGCAGTCCATGTCCTTCAGTTCTGGAAATAGTATAGAACCGAGGCCCTCTGTATTAGGAAAATGGCTGCAGGTAACATTTTTATTATAACGTGAACGGGTACTCTTGCTGAAGAATCGTGGACTGACGTTATCATGGCAACTGTCGACAACACACTTATCTCGATGGCTACACAGACAAGTCGGTCAAAGTATCTCATGCGTCTCTAAGTCTATGGCTGTTGCTGCGTCAGGGAGCCGTGTTCCAGAGAAGAGTAATCTGTACAAAAACTTCACGTGTTTCCGGAGCGCTATTCAAGATATTCCTCTGACCACCACAATAAACACACTCCTCACCTATCGTACATTTAGGCGTCATGATGGAACGACACCTCGCTCTAGCAATTAAAGTAACGTCGGTTGTGCCCCAAGCAAGCGTGATGCAGACTCTAAGTTTTTAATGTACAAAAATGATGTATCTAATAACATCAGCAGTACTCTGATATTCGCTGACGGTGGGATTGCCTACAGCAGATCTGGTAGTTGAACGATCGTAAGGAAATGCAGAAATATTTTAACGAAATTTCCGATTGTAGTAATGAATTAAAGCTGTTTTTAAATGCGAGTAAATAAAATATAATTCCAATAACAAAGAGAGAGGACTCGATTATATCTGATTAGAAGATTAGCAGTGAACGTCATGACAACATCATGTCGTATAAGTATTTAAGGGCAATAAAATAAATGCGTAAGATTTGGTCAACAAAACATCCGCAGCCTGAGCATCGTGGGATCAGATAATAAATCAATTCATCTACATCTACATCTACATCCATCCTCCGCAAGCCACCTGACGGTGTGTGGCGGAGGGTACCTTGAGTACCTCTATCGGTTCTCCCTTCTATTCCGGTCTCGTATTGCTAGTGGAAAGAAGGATTGTCGGTATGCTTCTGTGTGGGCTCTAATCTCTCTGATTTTATCCTCATGGTCTCTTCGCGAGATATACGTAGGAGGGAGCAATATACTGCTTGACTCTTCGGTGAAGGTATGTTCTCGAAACTTTAACAAAAGCCCGTACCGAGCTACTGAGCGTCTCCCCTGCAGAGTCTTCCATTGGAGTTTATCTGTCATCTCCGTAACACTTTCGCAATTACTAAATGATCCTGTAACGAAACGCGCTGCTCTCCGTTGGATCTTCTCTATCTCTTCTATCAACCCTATCTGGTACGGATCCCACACTGCTGAGCAGTATTCAAGCAGTGGGCGAACAAGCGTACTTTAACCTACTTCCTTTGTTTTCGGATTGCATTTCCTTAGGATTCTTCCAATGAATCTCAGTCTGGCATCTGCTTTACCGACGATCAACTTCATATGATCATTCCATTTTAAATCACTCCTAATGCGTACTCCCAGATAATTTATGGAATTAACCGCTTCCAGTTGCTGACCTGCTATTTTGTAGCTAAATGATAAGGGATCTACCTTTCTGTGTATTCGCAGCACATTACACTTGTCTACATTGAGATTCAATTGCCATTCCCTGCACCATGCGTCAATTCGCTGCAGATCCTCCTGCATTTCAGTACAATTTTCCATTGCTACAACCTCTCGATACACCGCAGCATCATCTGCAAAAAGCCTCAGTGAACTTCCGGTGTCATCCACAAGGTCATTTATGTATATTGTGAATAGCAACGGTCCTGTGACACTCCCCTACGGCACACCTGAAATCACTCTTACTTCGGAAGACTTCTCTCCATTCAGAATGACATGCTGCGTTCTGTTATCTAGGAACTCTTCAATCCAATTACAGAATTGGTCTGATAGTCCATATGCTCTTACTTTGTTCATTAAACGACTGTGGGGAACTGTATTGAACGCCTTGAGGCATCTACCTGTGAACCTGTGTCTATGGCCCTCTGAGTCTCGTGGACGAATAGCGCGAGCTGGGTTTCACACGACCGTCTTTCTCGAAACCCATGCTGATTCCTACAGAGTAGATTTCTAGTCTCCAGAAAAGTCATTATACTCGAACATAATACGTGTTCCAAAATTCTACGAATTCTACAAATTCAGTTGTAAATAGTTTGATTGGTTCAATAACGACCAGTTTCGGGCGATTACAAGCCCATCGTCAGGTGAACAGAAACCATCACAAGCGTGGCCGCCGCACACTGGAAACCATGTGGCGAGCTGGCGACAGCCGCACATGAAGCCGTGATACGGAACGGAACCGTATTTCCAACTGAAGCGGTTTATCATCTGAAAAATATGCGGTATAAAATCAGAATTAGGGAAGGCGTATAGAAGACAGATTTTTTGGAAGGGTTCTTCGAAAATACAGTGCTGCTGTGAAGAAAACGCATACAAGGTATTAAAGGGATATTTACGATGTAAACACGACAATAGTCGTCAAAAGAATACAAAGACACGCTACTAGGGTTGTAACAGCACGGTGTAGCCCAAATGGAAGAGTAACAAATACTCGACGAACTGAAGTGTGGATTATTGTTAAGAGGAAATTGTAAGACACTGACAGGCCCAGCAATAAAGTGTGTAAGCATAATAAAGTGTGAATAAAAATTGGAGTGGGAATATTACCTATGGATTTTCACTTCTCATATACCCCTAGATATATTCTCCATTCATCAGTACAGTAAGCACAAGGATACATATCAGCCACTCTATACAACACATACCAATAGTACCATATCTACATCTACTTTGATGCTGGGCTATGATTTGGAGTTAAATGACCATGAAAAGAGCAAGTGTTAGTGTGTGTAGCCTTCATACCAGGGGCAATGAAGTCATTAATGACTTTGAATAAAGGATGTCAAGATGGCAGTGGATGTGAAATTCAAAAAACCAAGATTTTCTTGGTCTAGCATTTACAATAAAATATACCCATTGATGGTGGTAGGAAATTTTAAAAAATATGGAATATTGTGGTGATGGGAAATTTAAAAATTCAAAATGGCGCTGGAAGAAAATTAAAAACCCGAAGATGGCGGTAGTGGAATATTAAAAGTGCAAGATGATAGATAAACAAAAGTTGACGTATAATGTTCTCAGTATCATCTTTCCTTGTCACCGCTGAATTTCGTCAAAGATGAGAGAAATGTCAGAAAAGAAATATCTGAGGATGACGTAGCCTCGCTGATGTTGCAATAGAATCTATGACCGCCGCTACCACCAAGACAAAATGGACATTCTTGATAATGGCATATCGGTGCGCATGCGAAACCATGCGAACATTATATGATTCAAAATGCCGCGCATAAAACGGGATTTTCCGGTGCTCACACCTCGGCTTTTACTAGTGATACAAAGATAGGGACACCTGTTTTGGATAACCCTTGAGGTAGGGACTATTTGTACACCCAACAGAAGGATCGTTTTAGTGTCAGTATGCTATTGTACAGGTTCAAATTATGTGTATTACACACTTCCTCCTGCTTAGAGATATTAAGCAAATCTCTTGGTTCTGTTTGCATTTGAAATGATCTACCGCGGACTGATGGGACTTATGGAGACACAATTAGTTCATGGGCGTTTCCTCGGAAAAATCCAAATCTTTTTTTTACAAAATTCTTGCCGCCACCAGCGGTCCAGAACCCGGACGAGGATTCCAAGAACGCTGTGCCCAGCATTGGCTGAAATTTTTACGAAGTTTTTGTAATATCCCGATCTCAAAAAAATCTTGAAAATTTTCTCGAAATCTTTAACCGTTCTCAAAATACGAATGTTCAAAGTGCGCACATATAATCCGTTATGAGGTGGTAAAGTAGTTTATGAAATGAATTAGCACTGAGAAATATGCTGCAAAGTGTCACCATTATCATCTGGAAACACCATGTTGTTGTATTGAAACACAAAATTGAGTATGAAAGGTACAATTTGTTTTGCATTATTTCAGTTCCATATAAATAAACTATCCAGATTTTACTGACCAATATATTTCCTTTCCTATCAGTTACATGACCTCCTCCGGAGGCACAAAAAATTCGATTCGTTTATTTAAAAGACAATGACTCAAAAGTGGGGTACCAGCTACCTCGTTCTACTCTCCTCGAAATCAACAAAAATAGGCGGGTGAACATATTCTAGCTTTTTTCAATATGAAACTCACCTCTAACTCCCACAAGCTCCCTTAACTGTAACTCACTTGCACTCACTAGTCCAGCGCTGTTAAGTCGCTCATACCCACCCGCTCCCAGTTGCTCTTTCTCACTCATTAGTTCAGCCCATCTCAATGTCAGTATCTCTTTGTGTCTCTGTAATTGTCTCCTGTGTCGCAACCATAGTCCCCTTCGTTATGTCCTATTACTACTGTCTCCTTTCAATGTTACTGTCTCTCTTGCTCTTACCGCTAATATCTCATTCCTTCTTTCCCACAACTGCTGTCGCTTCTCACTGTCACACTTTGAGTACTTCTCTCTTCCTCGTTGTCGTTGTCATTTAATCTGCCTTCCATTATCCCTGGCTCTCACCCACTTTCATTTTCTCTTTATCCTTCTCCCCCCTCCATCCCCCTCTCCCTCCCAGAACTGTCACTGTCTCCTTCACTCTTTCCTAGCCTTGTTCTGTCACTATCAACTATGGTCGACTGCCACTGTGTCCCTATCTTTTTCTCGCACTGCCAATGTCTCCATCTCTCTTTCTATAACACAACTATTATCTGCTCTCTTCCAGTATTTATTACTTTTCCGTCTCTCTGCAACTACCAGTGTCCTCTTCTCCCTCAGCACAAAAAAGCGCGAATATGTTCACAGTCCAAGATTTTCGAAAACATTTTTAAAGGCACCGAGGAAGGTAGAGCGAGGCAACTGATACCACATATATCAAAGTCTTTTAACGAAATATGAACATATTCGCATATTTCGAGCTCCAATAGGAGCATTTTTCCGCTGGTTCCCTTCTTTTTCTTGCTCCAGGACGACATGTAATGTAAAAATGAGTTTGATGTTGAAGACGGCTCTGTAGGAACATGCACCCTTTCTAACAGAATGATAGTGACTCAGGTGATATGGAAAGTGCACTAAAAATGCAACCTAGGCTACATTCCCCAGAAGATTACATCACTGTCATGCGACAAGGCATTCTTCGAATCCACTGGGTTGCAGTGTAAAACTTTGAGTATTACACCGTCAGAAAAAAACATAGTCAACAGAAATAATGATATAAACAACATTAAAGTTAATTCACTGTAACTTCATCAAATAAGAATAACCAAGGAGAAACATTATTGAATATTCATTAACCAGAACTTCGATGGGAATTTCGCTGAAGTAAATATTCAGAGCCGTACTGTAGGCCACCCAAAGTCTTCGCCAGTCCTAACAGCTTTCTCGGTACCTTTACGTCCAAATTGTAAACCAGTATCACCGCCAAATTTGAAGGACATAAAATCGATTATGGATCTCATTACACTTGATGCCAGACAGTTTTATTAAATCGTGACTTCAAACCTTGACATTGGGGATGGTATTGGTGGCACTGAGTACACTTCATTTCACTTTGCAGTACTTTTCAAACATGTGAGCGTGTAAAAGAATCATATGAGCATAATGTAATCATATAGTTAACAATACTAATAATAATGACACCTTAAGTGTTGATGTATCGGCTTTCATGAAACTGTACAAAAACAAAAAAAATTGTGGTGAACCAACAATTTTTGTATTTAATTCTCAATTTTGCTACTCTTTCTTGCATTGTTGCTTCATTTTTCTTCTTTCCAACTACTAACAACAAAAACCTAATCTCGGTGTTAATTCTTAAGATAAGCAATAAGGAACCAACTCCACCATCGGCCACGTACGCTCGGTGGATCATTAAATGATGAGACCTATTGTATTAGAGTGATAGAGCATTAGGAAATGTTTATAATGCGATAACTGCTTTTGGGATAATGTCATATTCGAATTTTATATGTCAAGTTGTGCTGAAACATACCTAGGTTAAAATGTAGATTTTGCAGTTGATTCCATACTTCATAATCACGTGCATTTGATCCTACGTTTTTATCTCCAACAGAAGCCGAGGTAGGAGCACCGGAAAAACCTGTTTTTATGTGCGACGTTCTGGAACAAGTTAGGTACGCATGCTGTCACATGCATGCTAACCATGTTACAACCTAGACACTAGTCATTCGCGTAAATTAGCAGAACGTGTTGCTACAGTCACGAGACATACATTCACCATATCAGCGATATTTTACAAAATAAAATTTTAGAATGAACGAACAATTGTACAAACAGATCGTGTTAACAAAAAATACCCGTTTCAGTACCTTACGCCGTGCACCGTATTGTGGCTAGCTGAGTATTGTATGTAGTTGTACCTGCAGATGTAATCTTGTTAAATGGGATGAATCCTCTTGAAGTACCCTGTACGCTGTAAGACCGTAGCGTGAATGACCAAAACGAGAAGCTACTGGTGTCGGTGGTGCAGGCGGCCATTACGACGATCCTGATTGGATGGATAGCTTTACGAGCGCAGCACAGTGGCTGAGCGTGCAGCCCGAGTGACAGACAGACGCGGCGCTTTGTCCTGTCCGATTTGCCGACAAGCGCGGCGGATGCGGGTGTGTGTGGCGGGTTGCCGGCACGTGACGCCCGCCGGCCGGCTGTGATGCGATGTTAAATGTTAACGGCGGCAGATGGCCGCCGACATGTGGTCCGGCCAACGGCGCGTCGCAGCCCGACACACACACGCACCGACACCACACAACACTGCGCGCCGCATTTGCATTTAGTATAGCGCACTGCTTTTGGAATCAGTTCTGTCTACTATTCGTGGAAAACCAAAGGCAAAAGAAAAAAAGAATCATGGAAATTATGGATTTTGGTGTACTGAATATAATCACGGAATAGATGTAGATCTCTCGATTCGGACAGTGTGGATAGTATCCAGAAGTGTCATACTTTGCGACGTCTGCAATCGTTTCCAGTGTACTCACCACGGCTGCTAGCCGACTATCCATGGAACTCGCTCACCTACGCTGCGCAGCACACACAAGGAGACTACGCTAACTGTAACCGCTAAAGACGAATAATGATGACTTTAAAATACGGAACTGAGTCTTTTCTACCACCCATCGAGATCATTAATCTGCGAAACTTTGCGTTTGCGTACAACTGATGTTTGAAGCAGTCTTCCTTTAGGGATTTCACCCTTTTTTTAGCGTGAAATGTCTTGTTATATGTGATTTAGGGCTAGTTTATTTTGACAGGGATTTGGGAAAATTTAGGGTAAAATCGGACTAATATTTATAGTAGACACCACTGAACGTATTACTTTATAGCCCCATCGATTTATTAAAGGGGATTTCCTGAAACAAGTACTGTATCTAATTGAAACCTGGTAGTCAAGGAACGGGGCCGTAATCAGTTACTATTGGTTCCCTTTTGCAAATACACACATTTATTTTAACACAGTAATTCCAGACTCAGCAATAAATCAAGTTATCACACGTTATTAATGAAGGAGTAAACAACCGTGTAATTAATAGTGCTTTCAGTGCGTCACAATATACCAAATGAGGCATAAAATACAGACACAGCAAATAATGTTTTAAATCGAGCCAATGTGATCCCAATTACAATTTTAAGGCAAGTAACCATAGTCACGGCTGAAGGCCTTCAAGGCCAAGAACGGCAATTATAAAAAAAATTAACAAACGTAGTGTAAAACAGAAATGCAATAGCGAAGGTTAATTTAAAAAGACAGGCAACTGATCACCAAACGGGTGAGACAAAATGATGATAAACTTGGTAGCATAACCATTTAAACCTGCTAACTCCTAGAATGGCAATTATATAAAAAAAATTTAAAAGATACAGTAAAACAGTAAATATAACATCAAAGGTTAATTTAAAAGGGCAAGCAACTGATCACCAAACAAGTGAGACAATATGATGGTAAACTTGGTGGCAAAGTCATTTAAACCTGCTGTGACGCCAAGAATGGAAATTTCATAAAAAATTCAGAAACAGCAACAGCAAATACAATAATAAAACACAAGGGCCAGTCACAGAGAGTGCGACAGGAATCGACCTCTGAGTAGGTCTGGCAAAAAACACCTTCAAGAGCGATGAGATACGCAGCCAAGAGTTGCATTCACTTCACAAGATCGTAACTCAGACTAGTAGCAGTCTAACGAATGACTAATGATAATGTTGCTGAGGCTACCAGACGTCCAATAAACCAAATGCAAAGATGTAAAAATACGCAAAGCTGGACCAGCAGTATGGACTCCGCGCACAAAATACTGTTCTTAGACCGCCCGGAACGAGAAAGGAATCACTACCACCAGAGTAGAAGAATCGGCAACTAACCTACAATCCAGAAAACTGTCAAAACTACACGTCTTACCGGACAGCAACGGCAAGGCGAGGAAACGTACACTGCCGTTATATACACTAACCCCCATGGCAGGTAACTGGGGCATTAGCGGCCACCAGGCATGAAAAATACCGCTGGTTGAACTTAACAAATAGTAAAAAACTGAACGCAATAAATAGTAACTAGAAGTCCAGGAAAGCTAATCAGATCCGCCTTCCCCAAGCACTCCACTCACTGCTCTTCGCCTAAGCAACACTACGAGCAGCAACACGAACCCAAGTCACTGGAGAATCGCAAGATCTCGCAATGGTGAAGATGTCTCTACTTCACTCCAAATGCACTCAAAGCTTGGAGGATCCGGTTTACGGCGAGGTCGTGCACCCTCTTGACCACAGGCCTTCGATCCAGCAGTCCATGTGCGCCACCAGTGGTCCCGGCCTGTTCTCGCACTGTGCGGACCTGGCTTCTCCTGAGTCCCCAACCGACACGACCCGGAATAACAACCACGTCGTCCCAAAGATAGGCCAGAGTTACTACATATCGATAACCGCCGCTGCTGTCACTAGCGGACGGGAAACGCTTGTGAAACCAAGTGGCGCCAGTCAACACGAGAAGAAGACAAACAACTGCAACCAAGTCAGCTAAACGATACAGTCTGGCCTCCAACAGACGACGGAAACCTACAAACAGCGCTAGCGCGAGCCGCAGCATGACTCACTAATCTATCTAATTTTACCTTACTACTCTGAAGTGCCAAAGAAACTGGTATAGGCATGGGTATTCAAATATACAGATATGTATACAAGTAGAAGTTTTTCATCTTAGGCCGTGAATTTATTTTCTGTTTGTTCTCTGAGCTTTTTCTTTGTTCTTTTCAAGAATTATAATTTTTATTTTAGGAATCTATTATTTAATAGTTGATTATAGAGTTTTTGTTGAATGAGAACTTTTTAATTTGAATGGCTCTATGGTTATTAAACGGCGCTGCGGTCGGCAGCGCCTGTATAGGACAACAAGTGTCTGGCCCAGTTGTTAGATCGGTTACTGCAGCTACAATGGCAGGGTATCAAGATTTGAGTTTCAACGAGGTGTTACAGTCGGCGCACGAGCGTTGGGACACACATCAAAAGGGCTCAAAGCACTGAGGGACTTAACATCTGTGGTCATCGGTCCCCTAGATTTAGAAGTATTTCAACCTAACTAACCTAAGGACATTACACACATCCATGCCAAAACAGGATTCGAACCTGCGACCGTAGCAGCAACGCGGTTCCGGACTGAAGCGCCTATAACCGCTCGGTCGCAGCGGCCGGCAACACAGCATCATCGAGGTAGCGATGAAGTGGGAATTTTCCCGTACTACCATTTCACGAAGTGCCGTGAATATCAGGAATCCGGTAAAACATAAAATCTCCGACATCGCCGCAGCGGTCAAAAATATCTTGCACGAACGGGACCAACAGCTACTGAAGAGAATCGTTCAATGTTACAGAAATGCAACCCTTCTGTAAATTTCTGCAGATTTCAATGCTCGGCCATCAAGAAGTGTCAGCGTGTAAACCAGTCAACGAAACATCATCAACTAGTGTACCATTGATGACTAGACTACACAAAGCTTTACGCCTCGCCTGGCCCGTCAACACCGACATTGGACTGTTAATGACTGGAAACATGTTGCCTGGTCAGACGAGTCTCGTTTCAAATTGTATTGAGTGGATGGACGTGCACGGGTATGGAGACAACCTCACGAATCCGTAGACCCTGCACGTCGGTAGTGGATTATTCAAGCTTATGGAGGCTCTGTAATGGTGTGGGGCGTATGCAGCTGGAGTGATATGGGACCCGTGATACGTCGAGATACGACCCTGACAGGCGACATGTAACTAATCATCCTGCCAGATCACTTGCATCCATTCACAACCATTGTACATTCCCATGGACTTGGCCAATTCCAGTAAGACAATGCGACAACTCACACGTCCAGAATTGTCAGAGTGACTCAGGAACACACTTCTGAGTTGAAACATTTCCGCTGGCCACCGAACCGCCCAGACACGAACGTTATTGAACATATCTGGGACGCCTTGCAACGTGCTGTTCAGAAGAGATCTCCACCCCCTCATACTCTAATGGATTTATGCACAGTCTTGCAGGATTCATAGTGTAAGTTCTCTCCGGCACTACTCCAGACACTAGTCAAGTCCATGTCACGTCGTGTTGCGTCGCTTCTGCGTGCTCGCGGGGGGGCCTACGCGATATTAAGCAAGTGTACTAGTTTCTTTGGCTCTTCATTGCATATTACCTGTGCCATTAATGTTGTAACATAGAAAGTTATTGGTATTATACTTCCAGTAGCCGCACGAAAATTTGACCGATGACACCGGGCACCGGGGCGTGTGAATTATAGATGAAAAGCAGATATGCCACTGCTGGTATCGGGATGCGAGAAGGGAAATGCTTTTGTGTCTGTGTTCCATGCCAACAACTTTCGGCAGCTCGCTCCTCGTAACCATAAGCTGGTATGGAAGAAATAACACAAAATATGGAAGAAATAACACACGTAAGTAACGTGTCTACCTCTGCATCTTCATGATTACTCTGCAATTCACAATTAAGTGCCGGAGAGAAGATTCATCGAATCACTTTCAAGCTACTCCTCTATCGTTCCACTCTCGAACAGCCCGCGTGAAAAAGTAAGACTTACATCTTTCCGTGGGAGCTCTAATTTCTCTAATTTTGTTAAGCTGATCATTTCCCGCTTTACAGTAGGGCACCAAAAAATTATTTTCCCACTCTGGAGAGAAACTGGTGATTGACATTTCATGAGGATGTCCCGCTGCAGCGAAAAACGCCGTAGTTTTAACAATTACCACGCTAATTAACGTATCATGTCCGTGGAACTTCTCCTCGCCTATTTCGCGATAATACAAAACGAGCTGCCCTTCCGAGATCTTTTTCGATGTCCTCCGACGATCTTATTTGATTCGGATCCCACACAGCACAGCAGTACTCCAAAAGAGAGAAGACAAGCGTAGTGTAGGCAGTCTCTTCTAGATGACCTATTGCATTTTCTCATTGTTCTGCCAGTAAATCATAGTCTTTGGTATCATTTTCTATATGATAGTTCCAGCTTAATTTATTCGTAACTGTAATCACTAAGTATTTGATTGAATTTACAGCCTTTAGATTTGTGTGATTTATCGTACAGCCGAAATTTAGCGGATCCCTTTTGGTACTCATGTGGATGACTTCATATTTTTCATTATTTAGAGTCAATTTTTACTTTTTGCACCAAACAAATATATTATCTGAATCTTTCTGCAATTTTTTTCATCATCTTATCCCTTTACAATATAGTATAGGACAGCCTCATCTGAAACCAATCTAAGAGTGCTACCGATATTATCTGCGTAGATCAGGAACAGCAGAGTGCCTTTAACACTGCTTGGGGAACGCCGGATCTTATTTCTGTTTACTCGATGAATTTCCTTCAAGAACTACGGAATGTGATCTTTCTGACATGAAATCATGAATCCAGGAACACAGCTGAGATTATGGTACATAGGCAGATAATTTGATTAGAAATCGTTGTGAGGAATGGTATCAAAGACATTCTCGAAATCTAAAAATACGGAATCATACTGACGTCCCCTGTCAATAGCACTCATTACTTGCTAACAATAAAGAGCCAGTTGTGTTTCACAGGAACGATGTTTTCTAAATCTGTTTTGACCGTGTGCCAATGGACCGTTCTCTTCGGGGTAATTCGTAATGTTCGAACACAACATATGTTCCGAAGTCCTTCTGCATATCGATGTTAATAATATGGGCCTGTAATATACTGGATTACTCCTTTTGCCTTTCTTCAATATTTGAGTGACTCGAGCAACTTTTCAATGTTTAGGTACACATATTTCAAAGAGCGATCGGTTCTGTATGATTGATAAATATGGAGCTATTGTATCAGCATACTCTGTGAGGAATCAGACTGGTATACTATCAGGACAGGACGCGTGGGCTTTATTAAGTGATTTAGGCTGCTTTGCTACACAGAGGCCACCTACTTCTAAGTTATCCATGTCGACAGTTGTTCTTGATCCGCATTCTGAAATATTTACTTCGTCTTCATTGGTGAAGGAATTTTGAAAACCCGTATCTAGCACCTCTGCCTTACTGGCACTATCATCAATGACGTTACCATTGTTAACGCACAGTGCCACATTTCGAGACAGAGTTTCGTCGTGGGTGGTGTTAAAATCATCTCATATTGAAGTTCGTGCTACATTTCTGGCTTCTGCAAAACTTCGCCACTCTTCAGGATTCTGCGTTCGTTTGAATTTGGCTTGCTTTATTAGTTCCTTCTGCAAGAGTGTTCTGACCTGTTTAGTGTAACATGGTGAATCAATACCATCTCTTATTAATTTATTTGGTGTATGTCTCTCAATAGCAGTTGGTACTGTTTCTTTGAATTTAACCGTGTGATGTACGCTTACATATTCAGATTGGAAGGACTGGAGACTGTCTCTTAGGAAGAAGTCAAGCGAATTTTATCTGCTTTTTTAAATAGATGTACCTTGCCTTTTTTTGTGTTCAGATGTTACGGTAGTCTCGCTGCAACAATCTTTTGGGCACTAATACCTGTATCCGTCATGATGCTCCCTATTTTCTCAGGATTATTTGTTGCTGAGATCCGGCCGCGGTGGCCGAGCGGTTCTAGGCGCTTCAGTCCGGAACCGCGCGACTGCTACGGTCGCAGGTTCGAATCCTGCCTCGGGCATGGATGTGCGTGATGTCATTAGGTTAGTTAGGTTTAAGTAGTTCTAAGTTCTAGTGGACTGATGACCTCAGATGTTAAGTCCCATAGTGCTCAGAGCCATTTTCTTTTTTTTGTCGCTGAGAGGTCAAGTATGTTTTCGCGCCCATTTACATTGTCAAAATAATTTTCTGGGAACGAATTCAGAACGACTTTGGAGGACGTTTTATGCCTACCTCCGAATTTGAACATATATTTTCGCAAACAAATCAAGGATAGATTGAAGTCAACCCCCAAATATAACTGTATGAGTAGGGTATCTATGTAAAATGAGACTCAAGTTTCCTTTGAACTGTATAATCTGAGTTGAGGGTCGGTAAAAGGAACTAATTATTAATTTATTCCGGTTGTCGAGTATAACCTCTACCCCTACTAACTCACAGGAACTATCTTCGCCGGCCGTTGTGGCCGAGCGGTTCTAGGCGCTACAGTCTGGAACCGCGCGACCGCTACGGTCGCAGGTTCGAATCCTGCCACGGGCATGGATGTGTGTGATGTCCTTAGGTTAGTTAGATTTAAGTGGTTCTAAGTTCAAGGGGACTAATGACCTCAGAAGTTGCATAGTGCTCAGAGCCATTTTTGAACTATTTTCCTTGAGTTCCCTGCATGGTAAACTACTTCTGACGGCAATAAACACTCCCACAATAGCTGTTTTTAATCTGTCCTTCCTGAACATGGTTAGGACATTTGTAGAAATTACGACCGAACGTATTCCCAGCCTTAGCCAACTTTCAGTACCTATAACAGTTCGAGTTTTAGTGCTTTCCATTAGCGCTTAGAGCTCTGACTCTTTTCCAACACAACTACGACAATTTATAACTAAAATACCGATTGTTTCTACGAATACTTTTCTGTGTCTGCCCTTCACCCGTTTAGACTGACTCCCTTTCTGTAGTTTCCTAAGACCCTATAAACTAAAGAACCTCCCACTCCCCTCCACACTGCCTCCGCCATCCAGGTAGCCGCTTCCTGTGTGTAGAAGACCCAAGACCTATTAAACGGAACACGGAAATCCACAACCCTATGGCGCAAGTTAAGGAATCTGCAGCTGATACGTTTGCAGGACCGTCTGAGCCTCTGATTCTGACCCCCCGCTCCGCTCTGTAACAAAGGACCAAAGACGGTGCTGTCAACGATGCTACAGATAGCGAGTTCTGTCTTCATCTTGCAGGCAAGACTGGAGGTCTGTACAACTTCATCTCGCCGCCCGAAACCAGAGGGAATCTTTTCCGATCCAAAACGACACACGTCGTTAGTTCCGCCATCAGCCACCACTACCTGCAGTTGGTTGCACCCTATGCCCTTCATGGCATCCGGGAGCATCCTTTCCACATCTGCAATGACTTCTCCGGAATGCACACAGAGTTCACACTGAAGTCCTTCACTCCTTAGCAACCATATCCGTAAAGCGTCCCATTATCCGCCTAGCATTGGAGCTCGGATTACTACAGGTAACCCCCCCCCCCCCCCCCCCTGTGAATGCCTAGCATATGTGAATGCGGATTGTTCAGACTCTCATCTTCAAACGTGGCAAAGGATATAAAATTAAAATAATGCCATTGTAATATCTTACTCAGTACCCAAAGGGAAAAAATTAACAAATTTTATGCATGTTTCTTCATTGGTTCACAGGCATCGGCGTCGGATAATGTTTTGGAAGCTGCCCAGTATTTCAACGAGGCAACTACCCGTCATCATAGAAATACGTCACTGGATTTCAACTCAGCAAGGTATGGGAGCCAGTACTGGCGGCATTGTTGGCCGCAGACGAACGAATCCGAGTTAACACACACGGGGATTCGGAGTCCACACACATAAACTGGGCGCCAACACACTGCCCGCGCGCGCGCTGCGCCACAATGTGCGGCCATGGTTTTCCTGCGTCGTGCATGCGAAGACCGTGACCCGTTTTTACGGCAGGAGGAACTGGATGTCTCCGTGCTCTATGATTCGTCTACGATGACCTTATAGTCCAAACGCTTGGCGCCTGAGCTTTCCTAGCAAGCCAGCGAGTATATTGGGGAGCCACTACAGCAACACGTTAAAACGAACACCCCTGTCGGCTTAAACGCAAGCCTCTGCTCTTATTAACCAGCCTCCTAAACTGCTGTCTCATAAACGGCTTTTCCTCCCCACAGTGGAAGCAGGCCAAACTGATTGCCATCCAGAACCCCTCGAAGTATCCTCCGGTGCCTATTCACAATAGACCCATTAACATTCTGAATACATGGCAAAGACCGTAGAATCTTTGACTCTCCATCGCATTTTCCAGCCTCTGCCGGCGTCTGGGATGTTCCGTCTGGAACAGTTCGGATTCGCTTCCTACCTGACGGCCGGACTCCAAGTTCTTAGAGTTACGGAACATGTCAGTAAGGGCTTCAGCTCCATCATGTCGACGTCAGAGGTTGTCCTGGACCTGCAGAACGCATACGACAGGATTTGGCAGGACAGTCTTGTGTACAAAATTCTGACACAGACGACCATCCCAGATACCTATGCCAAGATCGTGGATAATTTTCTCCATGATAGAACCTTCTTAGTTACTCAGCAAGGCATAAGCTCGCGCTTACGTCACATGTCGATGGGTACCCATCAAGGCTCTGAGTTATCTCCCATCCTCTTTAACATTTATGTTAATGATATGCGTCACCCCACATTGCCACCTGGCGATGATACCGCGTTCTATACGACCGGCCGCAACACGGACCAGCTCATTGCTCGTCTCCAGAGGCAGTCACATGGTGTCGTTGAAACATGATAACCATAAATGCCGCCAAAACTACGGCCGTCTACTTCACCAGACGGCGCCCAGTCCTTCGTCACAACATCACTACTGCAGGCATCCGGGTCCCATGCTACGCCAGTACCAAATATCTAGGAGTCCGGATGGATAAAAAAACTGCTCTTCCATCGGCCTGCAGAATACGTCACCCCAAAAGGACAGAAACTAATAAAAGCGTTGCACCCAACTTTCAACAGCAAGGAACTGAACCTAAAAACCAAGTTTCGACCGTACCGGATGGTTGTTCACCCTTCCGTCACCTATGGCTGCTCCGCATGAGACATGGTAAGTGCCTCCCGGGTGCAGACACTTGAGCGCCTACAGAATAAGGTGCTTTTGCGGAACCTGCATGCCGCTCCCCTCACGAGGGTAGTTACCTTCCTCGAGGAAACAAATATGGTAACTCTGAAGACGTCAATTCGAGAGAGGATAAGGCGTCTCTATGACAAAGTGGGTGCCCTGCTCGACACGGTCGCTGGCGGTTACTGGCTTGCACCACGTTGACATCACGCCTCCTCGGCACTGACATTGCCACCCTGTTCCTCTCAGCATCCTCGAGGAGTCAGATTCCGACCATGGCGAACGATAGCCCAGTTATGGGCACTACTGAAGGGTCAGTCTTGATACAACCACTCGAGATTTGTCGACCATCATACGACCACCAATGTCAGTACCTATGTACTAGTTACCTGTTGCCTGCTACCTTGAACTTCCACCGTCGGAGGGTGGTATGGAACTTCGTCCAACCGCCACACCTTCAACTTGCACTCCATTGATGTCATTGGAACGATGTCATTTTCCAAACAACTTACGGGAATTCAGCGACCGGAGATATTTCGGCGGGAGTACACTCCGCACAAACTGCAACGGACGGGCGATGTACAAGCAAATTTAAAACCTCGGTTCTTGGAGTAATTCAGGAAAGATAACACACACACACACTGAACACTAGTACCAACAAAGATGAGCAAAGTCAGAGGTATCGATACTGAAAGACTACGAACTGACAGGTGAAAAGAATGGTTCAAATGGCTCTGAGCACTATGCAACTTAACTTCTGAGGTCATCAGTCGCCTAGAACTTAGAACTAATTAAACCTAACTAACCTAAGGACATCATCACACACATCCATGCCCGAGGCAGGATTCGAACCTGTGACCGTAGCGGTCGCTCGGTTCCAGACTGTAGCGCCTAGAACCGCACGGCCACTCCGGCCGGCGAACTGACAGGTGAGGTAACATTGACTCTGTCCCCCTGTTTTTTGACAATATAGAGAGCAGGATTCCAAGCAGGGTTTAAATAAAAACACTCATTCCTGTATACAATATTGCTCGCTAATTTAATCTCAACAGCTTCCTTAACAACACTATCCCAATAGCTGGACGCGCATGTCAATTATATAACATAGGGTGACCAGTATCCAAACAATGTTCGGCAGTAGTAAAGCTAGTTCGCTGCTGTAATCGTGTGTGCCGTTTATGCTCAGTACATCGGTCCTCCACGGTTCTGATAGTCTGACCAATGTATTCCATGTCACAGCTACAAGGAATGCGATATACACTCGCCTCACGCAAACCAAGATCATCCTTAACAGAACACAAAAGCACTTTAATTTTAATGGAGGTTGAAAAACACATTTCATATCGCATTTCCGACCGATCTTGTTGGAAGCGCTTCCTGCGTAAGGTAAAAAAGGCAATAGTCTTAGGTGGCGACTCACTATTAACAGTCATCCGATGCGCAATTGGTCGATAGCGCAATGCACGTTGAATCGGTCTTTCACTACAACCATTCTGACGAAATGTAGCTTCAAGATGGGCGAGCTCAGCTGGCAGAGTCTCAGTGTCGGAAATGACTTGTGCCCTGTGTACATCATTGTAGGATAGAACAACTTTACCCTTACACTTAGACAGTAAGATCGAGATCTACCGGTGACGCTGTACCTCAACCTACCACATGCACACACAAACAAAAAAGCAACATCTTAGTAAGCACCTGAAGATGGCGAGCAGCTGTTTCGTTCAAATATTGTGCAGCTTCCACAACATTATCCGACGCGACGCCCGTGAGCCAGTGAAGCACTTATTACGTCGGGAGAGTCTCAAACAGCACATTTATGCATGTTGCCACGAACTTTATGTGACACAGACGTCTACCTAGCAGAAAGGCACACAACTCATGTAGAGCATTTAAACGAAATTAATCATAAACCTACTACATGTGAGAAAGACATGCAAATAGTTAGAATAAGTCATGGAAATCGGTAGAATAAATAATGAAAGACACCTTCTAACTTTACAAGAAGATTATCACATGTATGAAACAAAGACACAAAAGGAGCTACTACGAAATGAAAAAGTGAATGTAACTAACCACTCATTGTTTGCACTAATTTATTATATAATATACAAATATCCAAACAGATGACCACAAGTCCCATTTCTCTACTAAGTATGTAACTGAACTGACAAGAATGTACGCACACACGCATATACTCACTCACTCTCTCACTCACACACACACACACAAGAGAGAGAGAGAGAGAGCAAGAGAGAGAGAGAGAGCATTTGCACATGTGTGCCCACAGAGAACTTACATTATCAAACATAAAATCAAACAAAAATCAACGCAAAACAAAAACTTGAGATGTTGGCAACGCTTACAAAAGGAAATGACACTCTAGATGCAGAAACGGAAGTTAAAATGCTGTTTTCGAAAACAGAGTGACAAAAAAAATGGTAATTTTCAACCAGTTTTCTACGCGAGAGGAAGCTGCTTGGTTTACAAATAATGATAAAGACGCTGATCTGCAGGTAACTTTCCCTTTTATTATGATAAACTTCCATGAACTGCTTTAAATCAACGACCTATATGTGACAACGGAAAATCATATAATATTTCGGGACGCGCAACGCACTTGCTTTATTAGAAAAGTGAAACGCGTCTGTGTGTAAATAAAATAAACACTTAACGTGCACCATACCAAAGTCGTTTGTCGTGTAAACTACTCCAATTTTTACACAGCCGCTGCTAAAATGTCCACCACAAGCAAATTGTAGGAACTGTTTAAAGTTCGTCATTTCCCAGTTATGATGTAGAAGTTTTAACTTTTCTAGTGTAATTTCGGTCTCAGCCACTGTAAAGCGTTTGCAATGGTACTATATGCCTATCTTTCGAAAATATTGCAATCCAATCATGTACTTTAAATTTTAAAATTAAGAAGAAAAAGTTTTTGTTTTTAATGGTTTCTTATGCCACATTCAACACTTGTCTTAAATTTTTCAGTAAAAGTTAAACCAAAAATTTAAGCCCTAGTAGTGAATGTGACTTTCCACAACAAATGCCATAATAATATTACCAGGTTCAGAACACCTCTTACACTTAACATGATCTTTAAAAAGTATGTTGTGAATAAAAGTCAAGGCAATTTTTAAAACATTGTATTTTTTAAAAAAAATTGTGGTGGTCTGCGGTTACTCCTCCCCTTCGTGTAAACATTACAGAAAGTGGGTTGGTATTGCTAAGATTCGGCTAAAAGGTATTTTTAGGTTCTTGATCCTATTTATAACCGTACATCAGTACCTGTTTAAAAAGTATATCGTGATTTCACCGCCCTCAAGCACTCTCCAGAGATGCTCTTAGTGGAGCAGCCGAACTGCTTCTTTGTTTCCGAAATAAGCGATGGGTCACAGCGATCTGCAATTTGTCAAAGTCAAAAGTCAGTTACTTAAGCGGATTTCGGCATTTTCGGTCCATATGGTGACTATAATGAATCTGCAGTCGTCTCTGCTCCAACGTTATTCTTTCCTTAGCGCGTCACGTGCTGTCAAAATCTCATGGTGGAAAGTAATCATAATCCTTCACTCATCAGTGTATAAGTTTCTAATAATGCATAAGTTGCTGTTAATGGTAAATTTTTAAGGTTGTGCTTCATTTGATGTCAACGGAGGCGGCAACCGAGACCCATGATACATGTAACATTTCTAAACGTGTTTTATTCACGTCTAGGTTTAAATACACTACTTTATTGATATAAAGCGAGACAGAACGCCGAAGAGCAAAAGTTTTCAAATGTTTTGAGCTACAGTTACGCAATACTTTTAAAAGAGTACTGTATTTATCTTCTGTACCACTCATATTTCTTCTTTTATGCCATTATCAAATACGATGCTAAAAGTTGCTAGATCCTTATTAGACGTAGTAATAGTCTAACAACTTTTTGCGTTGTGCTTGATGAGGGCTGAAATCTGGATAGTAAACAGGATAAATATAGTAATAAACAGTCAAATGGCGGTTTGCTCTTTTAAAAAGCTACAAGAGCACATTTTTTTGTGCCTTG
Organism: Schistocerca piceifrons; assembly: GCF_021461385.2. Classification (NCBI taxonomy): domain Eukaryota; kingdom Metazoa; phylum Arthropoda; class Insecta; order Orthoptera; family Acrididae; genus Schistocerca; species Schistocerca piceifrons. The sequence continues at coordinate 428,101,499 of NC_060138.1, forward strand.
ACGAGACACCAAATATTTTCTAGATGCATCACAGTGACGTGACGGAGAAATCTGAACAGCATCTTCTACACCAAAAAGCAGAAAATGACGACCTTCGAGTAGTCGATAAACTGAACGGCAAAGTTGGAATTTATGTCAGCTCGAAAAAGAGTTACTTCTTCATAGTTACTGAAATAGAAGAAAGTTTGACTCAAAGAAATGTATGTCTCAATGAAAGACGCTACTCTTGGATGCGGCTGTAAGTACGGAAAGTTTGTAAAAGCTACTAAATGAAAAAGATAAATGACCAGCAACTAAATTCTTGTCTAGAAGCCCTGAAGCCATTATTAGCTGTATAGGCAGTATGGCTTTAAATAGTTGAGTAGCTCCTTGTTGCTATCATCCCGTGTAAGCACGGCGGCGAACGTACGGGGGCACACACACACACACACACACACACACACACAGCTGAAACGGCGACGCGAGCAAGGCAGCCTTGGCCAGATAATGAAAACACAAACACAATTGGCGGGTCGCGCTTTTCAAGGCGGTGGCGGGCGCCGTGGAGAGCAAACAGGCCGTGGCTTTGTTCGCCGGCGCTTCACTATTTCACGAGGCTCCGCGGCCGCGCCGGCAAACAGCCTGTGAAGCAGTGGGGTCGCTACCCGCCGAACTCTGCCACCCTGCTCCTTGTAACGAATGTCGCCTGCCGCTGCAAATCACCGTAAAATCCCGTAACGGACTCTTTTAAGTTTGGTAGTCCCATGCCAACGACGTGTCAAATTTCATCAGGTTTACTTTAAGAAAAATTTAAGCTGCATGTCGAAAAGAACTGGAAACAAGTGTTTTGTCAACTACGCCAGACAGGGGAAAAAACCTGAGGCAAAATCTGTAATGGAATTTCCCTTCCGTATTTATTTATATTTTTTTCCTTCTCTTTCTTTAATCTAATTATTTATGTTACCTCAAATATGTAACTTTGTAGTACCGTTCGTAAGTCTTGCACAGTTTCTGATGCTTTCGAGTGATGCCCGGAGAGACCAATTGTTGTTGTAGTCTTCAGTCCTGGGACTGGTTTGATGCAGCTCTCCATGCTATTCTATCCTCTGCAAGCTTCTGCATCTCCCAGTACCTACTGCAGCCTACATCCTTCTGAATCTGCTTAGTGTATTCATCTCTTGGTCTTTTACCCTCCACGCTGCTCTCCAATACTAAATTGGTGATCCCTTGATGTCTCAGAACAAGAGACCAACATATGCGTAAAATCCGAGGAACAGACAGTTCAGGAAAGATGGGAGGATGGAAAGAGAAACGACGTTGGGTGTGAGACTTTGTAGAGATTGTATGTATGAAAATATGGATTTGAATAACTCAAGGACGAGCAGAAAGTTGTATAAAGCCGAATACAGAACGTGTGGTACCCACTGATTAAAGTTGTCGAGATTCTACAAATAATCTTTTAGCATCGAGGTGTTGATATCAGCGCTATAAATGACGGAAGCATATGAATTTTAGTGAATTACGGTGAGGAATGATTGACTCCTAAATCATACTGTTGTCAATGCGTAGCTCATCAAACTGCTTTGCTTGTCTCTTCTGCTTAATAAAGGATCGCTTCCCTGCAATTACAGTCTGGGCGTTGCGATTAAATACCGAAAATCTTTGGGACTGAAAAAATGTAAATATTCCTTCACATACTATTCAAAGATTATCTTTACGTCCAGGAAAGTTGATTCAAGGCAGTTTGTCGCTAAAGAGAATCAAAAATCATTTTAGTGTTCATTCGAAGCAAGCATCACTCGCCAGCTTCACAGATCACACGGTAAGAAAAACTTCACTGCATATATCATGCAGCATCGAGAAAAAAAGGAAAAAAGTAAAAAAATATAAACATAGTCACGTGTACACAACAAGAAGTGAAATATAGATTAAAACAAAAAAATATTTATTTAGTAATTAATTGGGCAGTTATTTTATTTATTTCATTGTGCAGACAATACCAACAAGAGTTAGTAACTGCCATATATCTTGTACTTAGCGACACACTAAAAATCAAAACATTTTTTGAACCATTAATTAACTAATTAAAGATTTGAAACAGTATAATTTTATTTAGCAGAAATTATTATATTTTTCCAAACTTAATAGGTTTCGAAGATGTGTGGTTTACGAGTAATGTTTATATGCGTAAAATATTTTATTTACCCTGTTATCAGCAGGAGATATATGTTTCATGATAATTCTGCATTAGAACGAATTATTTACTATCAGTTTTGGCCTGATACCATCGTCTGGTACGTGTATCAATGTCAAGACGATAAAAATGACTACGAAACTCAAAATACAAAACTTCATGTACATAAAGATAATGAAAAAGCATTAGTTACGAAAAACTGGCCAACACAAATCACATGTCACTCATGTAGAAACATAAGATCACAATAACTATCAAGTTCATCAACAATAGCAAGGTAGACAATATTGTTCCCTCATCAGCAGTTTTCATCAAACACAAAAACAAGTAACTGAACATGTGTAATCAGGACATAACCTGAGTAACCAAAGTACTTGTAATTTCAAAGATAAAATTACAAAGATGTGTCATCGATATGAGCAATGGCATACAAGGGTAATTTGTAGATGAAACAACAACAGTAACAACCATTACAGAAAACTCATAAGTAACATGTGTACCAAAGTAAAATAATAAGATAACAAAATAATCACATTTATCATCTATATGTCAGCGATAGTGAAAAAAAATGAAAACACTCATTCACTACTATTCAGAGCTTATTTGTATGTTCAGAAGAGTTGATTCAAGGCAGTTTGTCGCCCAAGAGCATCAAAACTCATTTTACTGTTCATTCGAAGCAAGCATGTATATATGATGATGAGGTCCCATAATCCGAGGAGTGTATGGGATAATTTGCGAGACCCGCACTGCCGACTAGGCAAGGTCCTAGCGGAGGTGGTTTGCCATTGCCTTCCTTCGACCGTAATGGGGATGAATGATGACGATGAAGACGACACAACAACATCCAGTCATCTCGAGGTAGGGAAAAATCCTTGACCCCACCAGGAATTGAACCCAGTACCCAGTGCGCAGGAAGCGAGAACGCTACCGCAAGTCCACATACATATATATATATAGTACTATCTGTAAGTCTTGTATAGTTTCTGATGTATCAGAGCTATGCCCAGAGAGACCAATGTCTGTGTAAAATCTGTGGAACATACAGTTCAGGGAAGATGGGAGGAGGGGAAGAGAAAAGAGGGTGGATGTGGGATTTTACACACACACACATTATTTTGATATCTCATTATTTTACTTTGGTACAAATGTTACTTATGGCTTTACATGATTTTTCAGTATATATATATATATATATATATAATTTCAAAGTCATTTCTCATGGTTACCCTTGCAGTTATTTAGTTTATAATTAGACAGCTAATACATTGTACAATAAACTAAATAACTGCAAGGGTAACCATGAGAAATGACTTTGAAATATGATTAAACCAAGGATACCAACAGTCTTCACATACACAATTTTGAGTACAATAGATTAAGTCCTGTGTATCACGTTAGATAATTTTTTTATTTGCTTAACTTACAGTTACTTCTCTCAATCTACTTCTTTACTTTTTTGTTTGTTTGTTGCATGCTTCACCTCTGTTTATTAAAGCATTCATCTGTCTAAGCCAGATTACACTTATTGTCCCCTGGTTTTGGAAGAACTATGAATAGTTCATTAGTAGTCAGCCTAATACACCCATAATGACCTTTAAATCTTACTTTTGTAATCTTATGTACAGATCCTTTCGGAAAGTGTATTTCTCTTCTATTCCCGTTGACCATAAGGTTGGATATTATATGCTAGATTACTTTCAATTCACAATCAATGTGAAACATTTGTATTTACAGCGTTTTTATGTACTATCGTTGGGTTACGCTTCAGGATGTTATTGGGTTGTTTTACGCTGTGCACCGTCCATTGTCATGCTTGTTCACTTTTTCTTGTCTCAATGATGATAGCTGGAACCTCAGTTTTGATCATTTTCTCAGATGTTTCTGGGTCTTTGAGCATTGGGACATACTATATACTGAACTGTATAATATATTGCACTCAAAATTTATCCTTCTTTACCTCACTGTCGTTTAATTTTTTATTAGACAGATAATGCGTTGTAATATGTAAGCAACACTTTTTTTTCAGAAAAAAGAAAGAAGCAGATTCATGATAAATGTGATTAATCTGATGACTTATTACTCCACTTTGGAACTATTGTTACTTATGGCTTTACTGTAATGATTATGGTTATGACTGTTTTACCTCAAATACCCTTGTGTCTCTGTGTTCATATGACTAGAAATCTTTGTGTTTTTATCTGTGAGGTTACAAGTACTTCGGTTATGTTATGTCCTGACTATACATCTTCAGTTATTGTTTTGCGTATGATGAGAATTGCTTATGAGGCATAAACATTGTCTACCTTGCTGTTGTTGATGAACTTGATAAGTACTGTGATCTTATGTTTCTACGTGACTGACATGTAATTTGTATTGGCCAGTTTTTCGTAACTAATACTATTATATTGTCATTATCTAGACGATATTTTGTAGTTTGCGGTTCTGTAGGCATTTTTATCTTCTTGATGTTGATACAGGAAGGAGACGTTGGCTTATAAAGAAACTGGTGGTAAATACTGTAAATTGTTTTAGTGCAGCCTTGTTCCATGAGTTCCCTGAAATTTTGTATGTGAGCTATGAATACAACTTTGGCACCAAGATAATGTAACGAAAGAAAGTAAAAATAATGTGAATAAATACTGACATAACTATAAGTTCCAAGAAAACTGAAGTATTTTTACTTTATTTATTGGCCTTTAGTGTACTAACACAAGCAATCCAAACGAACAGTGTTTTTAAAAGTCAAAATAAACTGTGATTCATTGATGAATAATACATCACGAACAATTAAACAAAGTAATTGTATCAGAAGTAGATAGGTAAGGACACTTCTCAGAAAGAGTACATCACTGATAAAAGTATCTTAATGATCTTGATCCTTGATATCTGATAATAACATCTAGCAAATGGGCTCTCATGTAATGGTGCTGTCGCTCTGTCTTGGTCCTCTCGCTCTCTCCCCTTATCAAGTGCTTGGTGGCCTCTGCTTTTTGGCCAATGTGCAGAGTGCTCGAGATCTCCCCTACTCGTGCTATCAATTGTGTGAACATTGCCAGTAGCACTTGCTTCCAGCACTTGAAGCTGTAGGGTTCATGGTGAAGCTTCTTCAGCTGCAGTGACCAGTCGGGAAGAGTACTAAGACTGCATTTGAAAGAAAGTAATTTGTCATTATTGTTATTATTACTGATGCGGTTATTATGTACGTGCATATCTCTGCTTACACTTACGTTATTGTAGTATTAAATTTGCATATCTGCATGACACCGCACAGCCACCAGCAGAAGAAAAAGCAGCTGAGCTCCATGAGCAGTTGGTATTCAACCAACAGTCACAGCAGCAGCAGAGGTCTGCGTTTGAGATCTCAGACCTGCCAGTATTGGATCGAACACAGTCAGCAGCAGCATCGAAACAGCAGTTAAGTGCTACTGTTGCTGCTGCCGCTAGTACCGCTACTACTACTACTACTACTACTAGCAAAATTCTGCCGCTGCCTTCACTAAAACGTACAGTTTAACAGCAAGTGGTACAAAGCTTATAAATGTGGGGCTGGCTTCAGACAGGGACATTCAGGTTGTTGGTTCAGTGATTTATTTGGCTAAGGGGACCAAACAGCGAGGTCATCGGTCCCTTGGATTAGGGAAGGACTAGGAAGGAAGTTTGTCATGCCCTTTCAAAGGAACCATCCCGGAATTTGCCTAAAGCGATTTCGGGAAATCACAGAAAACCTAAATCAGCATGGCTGGACGCGGGCTACAACAATCGTCCTCCCAAATGTAAGTCCAGTGTGCTAACCGCTGCGGAACTTCGCTCAGTATTCAAGTTGTCATCGATATAGAGAATGTGCAGCGAATCAGTACTAAAGTGTGCTATATGTCGCAAGAATTAGACTACCTGTTTGGTTTGACTAAAGGCATAGAAAAATGACTGACAAATATAGTCCACAGCTTACACCTATTAACGTTGACATGTTAAAAGATGATGCAGCAATAGTGGACAAGTATGAAGAGGCAATTCTCGAGTTAAGAACTGATGGTGTAGCATATACATCAAACATTCAAGTTTCACCAACTGCGACATAGTCGCAGTAGTGTATTGAATTAAAGAGATCTGTATTGTGTATTAACGACTGCGTCAGACAGACTGTGTCGCTGGAAGCAATATGTTAGAGCGGCAATACCTGATGTCATTACCTGTTTGCGTACAGTGAAGTTAGATCAGCTAGAGCAATGTAATAAATACATTTATTTCTCATGTACTGCAATCTATAAATGTTGCACATGTAAGTGTGAACTCTGGGTACTAATAGGATGCCAGTATATATAATTGCCCCCACAGTATTCAATACAATACAAGCTAAATGCAAGGCATATAAAAATGAATTGTTGGGGCAATATTGTACATGAATATGTATGTATGTATGTCAAAATAAAATCATATGTTTAAAATTATTTTTTTCCTGACACCTATCACCATTATCATCAGTATCTTAATTAACAACTTATACACATAGACAGGATGTTTCATAAAATGGGGAACAATTGTATTAAAGAAACAACTCATTTTATTACAATATATTTTTAATATTTGCAGTACATAAGGCGTTTTTTATTCGTTTGGTACTACAGATAGATTTATTTGCTTGTAAAAATAAATAGCAGATAATATGGTTCCATACTGAAAAGTATGGTTGACATATTAATCCAGTTGATTTTACATAACATCATTGTTCTCAGCGTGATAAACGATATGACTTTTTTTTTACACAATACACAGAAAAACAAAGAACAGAAACTACACACATATACAGGGTGGTCCATTGATAGTGACCGGGCCAAATATCTCACGAAATAAGCGTCAAACGAAAAAACTACAAAGAACGAAACTCGTCTAGCTTGAAGGGGAAAACCAGATGGCGCTATGGTTGGCCCGCTAGATGGCGCTGCCATAGGTCAAACGGATATCAACTGCGTTTTTTAAAAATAGGAACCCACATTTTTTATTACATATTCGTGTAGTACATAAAGAATTATAAATGTTTTAGTTTGACCACTTTTTTCGCTTTGTGACAGATGGCGCTGTAATAGTCACAAACGCATAAGACGAGGCATCACGTAACATTCCTCCAGTCCGGACGGTATTTGCTTCGTGGTACATTACCCGTGTTAAAATGGATCGTTTACGAACTGCAAAAAAAGGTCGATATCGTGTTGATGTATGGCTATTGTGATCAAAATGCCCATCGGGCATGTGCTATGTATGCTGCTCGGTATTCTGGACGACATCATCCAAGTGTGCGGACCGTTTGCCAGATAGTTACGTTATTTAAGGAAACACGAAGTGTTCAGCCACATGTGAAACGTCAACCACGACCTGCAACAAATGATGATACCCAAATAGGTGTTTTAGCTGCTGTCGCGACTATTCCGCCATCAGCAGCAGACAAATTGCGCGAGAATAAGGAATGTCAAAAACTTCGGTGTTGAGAATGCTACATCAACATCGATTGCACCCGTACCATATCTCTATGCACCAGGAACTGCATGGCGACGACATTGAACGTCGTGTACACTTCTGCCACCTGGCAAAAGAGAAATTACGGGACGACGGCAGATTATTTGCACGCGTTCTATTTAGCGACGAAGCGTCACTCACCAACAGCGGTAACGTAAACCGGCGTAATATGCACTATTGGGCAACGGAAAACCCACGATGGCTGCGACAAGTGGAACATCAACGACCTTGGCGGGTTAATGTATGGTACGGCATTATGTGAGGAAGGATAATTGGCCCCCATTTTATCGATCGCAATCTAAATGGTGCAGTGTATGCTCACTTCCCACGTAATGTGTCACTGCATGACACATACGGAAGGCGAACTGCTCGCTGTTGACAGGAATGTCGTTACACGTATTGCCAAATGCATTAAGGTTGACGGACATCATTTTGAGCATTTATTGCATTAATGTAGTATTTACAGGTAATCACACTGTAACAGCAAGCGTTCTCAGAAGTGATAAGTTTACAAAGATACATGTATCACATTGGAACAACCGAAATAAAATGTTCAAACGTACCTACGTTCTGTATTTTAATTTAAAAAACCTACCTGTTACAAACTGTTCGTCTAAAATTGTGAGCCATATGTTTGTGACTATTACAGCGCCATCTATCACAAAGCGAAAAAAGGGGGCCAACTAAAACATTCATGTTTCTCTACGTACTACACGAATATGTAATAAAAATGAGGGTTCCTATTTTTGAAAAACGCAGTTGATATCCTTTTGACCTATGGCAGCGCCATCTAGCGGGCCAACCATAGTACCATCTGGTTTCCCGCTTCAAGCTAGACAAGTTTCGTTCTTTGTAGTTTTTTCGTTTGACGCTTATTTCGTGACATATTTGGCCTGGACCACCTTGTATACAATATTTACAAAAAATAATTTAGAAACACACACCACAAGGTATGTCTCCCAGGAAGCACTTACTTCTACAGTCGATTCACTTTTCAACAGCTTGGAATTTTCGTTGAACTGTTGACAAACTTGTTTATTTTATCCACACTTGACATAAAATAACCATTTATTTACAGCTCCAATGTGAGACATAATATTAAACCAAATGCGATCTCTCTTTTAGTAATGCCATAGTGTGCAAAAAAGTAGCTTAACTCAACACATCGTGAGCATAAATCAATTTACACTATGTGATCAAAAGTGTCCGGTTGTAGTAACCGAAACCAACTGCGGGAACGCTTTGGGCTGCGGATCGGAGCCGCCAGGCGGGGAAGCCACCGGTGGTGGAGCACGCACCACCGGGTAAACACAGGACGAATCGGACGACAGACCAACGACAACTGGCAATAACCGATCACGACCGACTATGAGCGACACAACACGGAAGAGATAAACAACGGAGGCTTGTGGAAACCACAGCACCACAACACCAAACACCAAACGTAAATCCACTGGGAACCAGAGCCAGGCAAATGTCAACAACGAGCAACGACCAGAACGCCGTACCGCCGAGACAGAAAATGGTTCAAATGGCTCTGAGCACTATGGGACTCAACTGCTGTGGTCATGAGTCCCCTAGAACTTAGAACTACTTAAACCTAACTAACCTAAGGACATCACACACAGCCATGCCCGGGGCAGGATTCGAACCTGCGACCGTAGCAGTCGCACGATTCCGGACTGCGCGCCTAGAACCGCGAGACCACCGCGGCCGGCGCGCCGAGATAGAAACAAAATCCAGAGCGAGTACCAGACTGACTGGACTAGGCTTTTTTTTTCCTTTATTGATTTTCAATTGCCCCCGAAGGGGGTGGGCTGGCAGCAGCTTAGTACGCTGCTCTACAGCCTACAGACTTTTATTTTAAAAAACGGAAGAAGAAAATAAACAAAAAAACAGGCGATAAAACGATGACATAAAGTGTAAATGGCGGGAAAACGCGGAAAGTTAAAACAGAAAGCAAAAGGGGTTGGCAATGTTAATAAAAGACACAGGAATCAGACAAGTAACATAGTACACACACAATTAAAAAAAAAACACGGCGACAGTCTGGTTTCTGTTCGCAAGAGATAAAAAGCACACCCAGCGACAGTATGATGACCGTTCACAACACTTCCCAAAGAACACAACACGGAACACTCACTGTAGAACACTGCACGAAAAGGGCGGCCACAAAGATGACACTCCCGAGCCAAAGGCAGATGGGGGGGGGGGGGGGGGGGGGGGGACTGGACTGGGTCAGAGCGGGTCCCTATATACGAAACCGGAGGGAGAGGCTATTGGCGTAGCGGTGGCGCCCTCGCTGCGCGAGAGCCGCTGCACGGAATAGCTGCCGCGGAGGTGGAGCCCTCTATGGGCTGACCACGTCCATTTGTTCTGGCGCGTGTTCGACTTCTGCGGCGGAAGGTACTAGACCGATCACCCCCAAAAACATATGTTTTTCATGTTAAGTGCATTGTGCAGCCACCTACTGCCAGGTACTCCATATCAGCGAGCTCAGTTCTCATTAGAGTGTAGAATTGGGCGTTCCGCGGAACTCACGGATTTCGAACGTGGTCTGGTGATTGGGTATCAGTTGTGTACGCGAGATTTCCACACTCCTAAACATCCCTAGGTCCATTGTTTCCGATGTCATAGTAAAGTGGAAACGTGAAGGGGCACGTACAGCACAAAAGCGTACAGGCCGACCTCGTCTGTTGACTGACAGAGACAGCTGACAGTTTGTAACCTCCCCACAAAATTAAAATAAGTAATATGAGTATGATTCTAATTTAGTGTAATCTCAAAACAAAGTTTACAGTTACAGAGTATATATATATATATATATATATATATATAAGTGCAGAACATGAAATGAAATAGAGCGCACATGCACTGAGTACAGAACATATCAAGAAATGACAAAATGTACACGCAATGAGTACAAAACATATTAACAAATGACATAAAGTGCACACGCACTGTATATGTCTCTACGATTTTACAAGAACTAGGAAAGGAAAGGGAAGGATTGCGTCATGGTTGTAGCACAGTAGGTTGCATGTAGCTGCACTGAAAGTCCATATCTTTCTACAGAAGCACAACACCAAGTGAGACAATCTGAAGTTCTCTTCCCTGAAGTATTAATCAGTGTAGCCAAGACACTGAAATGCCATATTAATATTCAATGTTATCATTTTGGTAGTACATTAGGTACACCAAACAGTGGGACCATAATAACATCTCCATCGTTCAAGGTGGTGGACAGCATGATGTGTCAACACCACATTCTTGTAAGGTACGCCAACATAGAAATCCAAATATAGTGCTCCATGATCATGAGGATGGACAGGACAAACGGATATTGCAGTAATTTCTGGTAATTAGGTCAGAAGGTGAAGGACATTAAGTCTTATGCTAGTCATCATAGAGAATTACACTAGTCTATCAACCAATTTGAGTAATTGTTGGCACTGATTGCCTAGTTACTAAACATTTCTGTACTATGTATGGAGTATTACATAACATTATTCATAAGTCATCTGATTACACTAAATATTGGCACTCATTGGCCAGTTACAAACCATATTCATGCATTGTTCAGAAGTCATCATTCAAAACAAGAGTTAATTAATGGTATAGTATTTACATAATTCATCTAATTATAGTAATCATTGGCACTCATTGGCCAGTTACAAACCATTTTTATGCATTATTCAGAAGTCATCATTCAAAACAAGAGTTAATGAGTGTAGCATCAAGCTACTGGTATTCATATATAATAGCATGTAAGTGACATAAGACAAATTTAAAATATAAAAAACAGTGGCATTCATTGTCCAGTTACAAAGTATTCATATAGTTTTATAAAACATTATTCAGTATTATTCAGAAGTCATCATTCAAAATGAGAGTTAATTATTGGCATAGCATTTATAGAGTATAACAAAAATATTATTTACAGAAATTATTGGCATAGCATTTATGCATTATTACAAAACATCATTCAAAATTACTCAGAACTCATCATTCAAGTGACATAGGACATATTTAAAATGTAACACACTGTAACTATTACTCAAGGTCTGTGGTCCAATAATACATAGATATAATGGATTCAATACATCTGACAAATCTGCATTATATTTAGTACTAGAAATATCTCTTAAACTAGTAGCATTATTTGGGACTGGTAATACATTTTTTGTGCTAGCAATGCATAGTGTTAGGATCGATAATTAATTGCTGGGGCATGAAAATATTTGCTTTTGACTTATTGCTGCAAATGAGGATAGCTAACGTCATTCGTCATGAGTCAGCTGTAGCAAGGTTATGAAACAAGTAGAGTATATGTGATCACATTCATGAATGACACACACAAATGGGTAATAAAAATGCAAGTACTAGAACAGGTTTAATAACTAACTGCTTATAGCACATTAATTTCATGAATAGCTTCTCCTGGAAAAAATACAAAATGGATTACTAAGCTGAAAGAAGAAATACGTATTATGCTGAAAAGTAGTGAACTTCGAATTAACAGGTAATGAAACGTGTATTCAATATGTATGTACTCTAGCTGTCCTTTCCAAAACATTCAGTGATTATACCATGCGACATAAGACATACTGTCAAAACGAACTGCAACAAATACTTAAATAACTACATAGCATTTCTTAACTAACAGTAAATACATAAATTTCATCATTATCCTCATCTGCAAAGAAAAACTTCATTATTCATATTACCATAACTTCATCACTATCATCAGCTGCAAAGAAAAACCTCATTATTCATATTAGCATATTTTTCATAGAACTATTCATCATCATTCATTATCATCTGCAAAAAGACACTTCATTATGCATTATTCATATTACCATTTACTTCATACAACTATCCATAGTATAGAGTTTCTTATTTCTAGCATATTTCATCACTAAAACTAAGATGTGTAGTTCTGTCTAACAGCCTGCATCAATCGCCTCGTATTCTAAAAGAAAAATAATTAGTTAAGACTGCTATCATACGATGTGTATAGTATATTCTTGTTAATGCTTGTTAATTCTGATCCATTTACTCTTCATGACGAGGTATTGCATTTTATTTCGTTCATTCCGAAGGTGAAACTTCCATTTCATAGTAATCCACTGTGGTTTGTTTAAGTTATTTCTTTTACACGTTATTGCTTTCTGAAAATGATGAATAAGGATTAATATCTTGCATTTAAATTATATACCCATTAAATAAAAACTTGTTTCTAGTGATATAATTAAGCATACAGCATAGCATGACAGAAAACGTATTATGTCAAAAACATAGAGAGTGTTCAGGTGCAAAAATGTACACACAGCCTCATAATGCAGTAGCCAAAAGTGAAGAATAGTCAAGATATTGAGATATCATAAGGTAAAATGTTAAAGTCAACTGGTGTTTGTTTTATCTTAAAGATTTCGTAGTGCATACAAATAAAACAGGAAAACAATCATACATACACGAAAAATGGAAAATGTGCACGGTCTGATATATAACGACAAGAAAAGCGACCTGCTAACCTAACCTTGCCGGGCACTTGCCAAGAAAAAATATAATAATCATCAGTAAGTAGTCACATAGATAGAATTGCATAATTGGTCATAAAATATGTAAGTTTATCTGGAGAAATGTGCACGGTCTGATGTGTAACGACAAGAAAAGCGACCTGCTAACCTTACCTTGCCGGGCACTTGCCAAGAAAAAATATGATAATCATCAGTAATTGTTCATATAAATATAATTGTATAAGTGGTCATACACAAATTAGAAAATGGCATCACAGTGTGATAAATCATAAAGTATGTTCATTCAATAAAGGGTTTAATATTGGAGACATGGTGATTGCCTTTACTGTTTCTGGTTCTCAGAGTTTCGATGTGTACTACATTGGGGTGAGGAATGCTGAGAATTCGATATGAATCTGCGTATAAAAGCTCAAATTTGCTGCATCTACTCTTTCGTCTGTTGGATAAATTGTGTGTACGTACTAATATCTTCTGTCCAACGTGAAAGTCACGGCGTGTACAAACCTGTTTTTGCTGTCTTCTCCGGCGCTCTGCGGCACGTTTGATGTGGTTCAGCGCAATGTCAATTATTTCATGGTGTCGTAGTCGTCGAGATGTAGGAAAGGATACTAATTCTTTAATTTTGTTAGGTGGTTCAACATTTTTCAGTATAACAGTCGGAGATAACATAGTAGATTCATCTGGTATTGAGTTAATTACATCCTGGAATGACAGTATGTGTGTATCCCAATCAATATGTTTTTTATAGCAGTATATTCTACATAGTTTACCAATTTCTTTCATTAGTCGTTCACAAGGGTATGAAGAAGCGTGATACTTGGATATGTAGATCGGAGAAATGTTTCTTGCTCGTAACATACGTGTCCATATAGCAGATCGAAACTGTGGTCCATTGTCGGAAATTAATTTCAATACATGCCCTACATGAAATAGAAAATGTTTTACAAATGCTTTCGAAATAGTTTTAGCAGTAGCTTTGCGTAACGGAGTGAAGGTAACAAATTTCGAAGTGAGTTCAACAGCGACAAAGATGTAACAAAAACCTCTATTAGATCTGGGAATCGGACCAAAAATGTTTACAGCGGCCATGGGTCTCAATTTAACAGGTACAATGGGATGTAACAGAGGAATATGTGAAGTCGTGTCTGACTTAGCTTTCTGCCAGATTTTACATGACGCTAAAACTCGTCGAATACGTTTCTCCATGTTGGCAAAATAACAGTTCTGTCTCAGTATAAGAAATCATTTTCTGGCTCCATGATGTGTGTAACTTAAATGAGTATACCAAATTAATTTGTTAACAAGCTCGTCAGGACTGCATAATAACCAATTGTTGTTGTCAGGGTGAGAGCAGCGAAACAGAATGTTATTGTGTACAGTGTAATGGTTTCTGATGGTAACATTATTCCTATCTTGCCAAAGGTATTTAATTTCTTTCCATACACTGTCTTTACTCTGCTCCTGTGCTATATCTCGTAATGACGACGAAATGAAATTTTCAAATGCAACTTGTTGAATATACATGACGCTAAATTTTGCTTGGCAGAAGTTGGTTGCGATGTCTTGCTGATTGTTGCTGAGAGAACGGGATAGTGCGTCTGCTACAATATTTTGTGTACCGGGAATGTGAACAATTGTAAAACTAAATTCCTGTAAATAAAGTTTCCATCTGCTTCATCTGTCGTGTGTAAATTTTGCTGAAAGTAAAAACTGTATCGCTCTATGAACTGTGTAAACGGTCGTATGTCTTCCATAAAGAAAATGACGAAATCTCGTAAATGCCCATACAACACATAATGTTTCAAGTTCAGTAACAGAATAATTGCGTTCATCAGGTGACAGAATGCGACTCGCAAAGGCGATGTTTTTAATTACTGTAGTACCGTCTTCTTCAATTTCCTGAAAAATGCGTACGCCTAAAGCGGTGTTAGAACTGTCGGTGGCAATGGAAAAATTTCTAGTCAGATCTGGATGTGATAAAAGTGGTGCATTCAACAAAGCTTGTTTCAGATTGACAAATTCAGAATGTACTTGGCTATCCCAGGACCAAATAGTGTTTTTACCTGTCAATTGACATAATCTAGGGTTGTCTAAAGCAGAGTAATGAATAAATTTACGAGAAAAGTTAATTAAACCCAAAAAGCTGCGTAGTTGTTTCTTCGTCGTAGGAACAGTAATGTCACGTAAAGCTTGAAGTTTTTCCGGGTCAGGCGCAATGCCTTCTGCTGAAATTACATGTCCAAGAAATTTTATAGAAGTTTTGCCAAAGTGCGATTTACTGAGATTAACTGTGAGTCCTTGTGCACGAAAGGTTTGTAACAGTTGTTCAAGAATCAAATTGTGTTCAGACCAGTTAGCTTCTGCAATAAGAATGTCGTCTACATACGTCGTGATTCTGTCTTTTAATTCTGTCGGAAGTATAGTATTCAAACCGCGAATAAATGCTGCTGAAGAAATAGTTAAACCGAACGGTAATTTACAAAACTGGTAACAGTCACCAAAACAAAGAAAAGCCGTGTACTTTCTGCAGTTCGGATGGAACTGAATTTGCCAAAATCCCGATTTCAAATCTAATGTGGAATAAATAGCAGTACCATGAAATTTCTGTAGAAGTTCTTCTAGTGTTTGAGGGCGGTCTGTTTCATTAATAATAGTGTCATTGATGTGACGCGAATCAAATACGAGCCGAAGTGAACCATCTTTTTTCTTAATAATATGGAGCGGGTTTATGTACGGACTAACTGCCGATTCAATAATTCCTTGGTCAAGCATAGCTTGCAATTCTTTCTTAACTTGTTCTCTGTGAATGTATGGAATAGGATAATGTTTGGCTTTAAATGTGTCGTGCTGCTTAACTTGAAATTCATACATAAATCCGGACATAGTACCAGGGACGTTGTCAAAAACTGGAGCTTGCTGTAAAAGAATTTTGCGTAGTTGCGTGCGTTCGTCGTCTGTATTTGCACTGCTATGTTTAACTTTATCAGAGATCATCTGCATAACGTCATAGTCGGCTTCGTCTGGTGTATAATAGTTGTGAACATACGTATCTGTCAACAATGTGGAATGACAGTCTATGTTACGTGATGCAGAAATGACCTCTGTCCGATTAATTGTTTGTTCTTCTGCAGATAAAGAGTGCTGAAATTCTAATGCCAGTTGTACATTTTCATCCTTTAACATTAAATAGGAATTTTGAAAGTCAATAATTGCGTCGTGTTGTACCAGAAAATTCGTACCTAAAATAACGTCTGTTGTCAATCAGGGAACAATCCAAAAATTTGAGTGAAACGTATGACCTGCAATACAAAATGATAAGTGTGTCTGTAATCTTATGTCTACTCCTTTACCAGATACTGCTCCTTTAACTTTAGTTTTGCCTAATGGTAATGTAGGATACGTATTCTCTTTGTTACATTCGTTGAAAGTTTGCTCATTTATAACTGACCTGGGGGATCCAGAATCGATTACTGCTGAAAATTTGGAT
The DNA here is from genome assembly GCF_021461385.2 of Schistocerca piceifrons. Lineage (NCBI taxonomy): Eukaryota > Metazoa > Arthropoda > Insecta > Orthoptera > Acrididae > Schistocerca > Schistocerca piceifrons. The sequence continues at coordinate 428,118,213 of NC_060138.1, forward strand.
GATCCAATCTTTACTTCAATGAAAGGGTGTGAAATGGTTTTTTGAATAACTGGTTTTTCATGCAAAAGAGTGTCTCGGATGTCGTCAAAAGTAATAACATTTTCGTGAACAAGATCCTCCGTGTCAAAAGTATTGCTTGTGTTGCTGGAAGATTCATTTTGCACTGTATCTAGTCAAATTCTTTCTGATGTGCTGTTATTTTCGGGAGGATGCTGTGGCATTTCGACTATTTGTACTGTTCTGTTATTTCGTCCTGACGTATTACGTTCGGGATGATACCGACTATCTGGTTCATTCATAATAATCTGTTGTTGCGGATGATTCTGTTGCTGATAAGACCGACTGTTATTAAACGTACGCTGAAAATTATGCTCATTACTTTTACGTCTTTCATGATAGTCATTTCTATACGGTGCATTGCGATATGAGTTGAAATGGTTTCTTTTCAGTACGTACTGATATCCTTGCTGCTGTGCGTTACTATTTGGTGGAGCCGACGCTATACGTGTAGGCGGCGAAACATTAAAGCTTAGTTGACCTTGCACATTACATTGTTGGTTAGGTATGCTAACCGGTTGGTTTCTTTGCTGTTGTTGGGAAAAACCTCTATTGTTTCCAAAAATGCGTTTGCGACTGCTGAAAATTTTGTACATACTAATGATTAAAATTTTGTCTGGTATTAAAATTACGCTGGTAGTTCTTGTCGCATCGGGAGTGTCTAAAGAAAACTGTCACTTTCGGTAAAACTTGTCATATCAGGTTATCATTACTCATTCTTAATTCTAGATAGATCGATAGTTGAAGAGCTGTTTTGATAGATATGAAAGATAGTAAAAGAGAAGGCAGCAGTGCAGAAAACTAAAGATGAAATAGCACTACTACGGCTCGGGGCCCTGTGCACGCTACGGCGGCACATATTCATCGAAGCATAATGAATCCCCTGAGGTCTATTACGCACTGCAAATAAATTTTAGTTTCTGCGTTACAGGCAATTGCGGTGAAAATTCAAAAGTAAATTGTCTTATCCAGTCCAATTTTAGTTGCTGCATTACTGGCAATACCGGTAAAAATTCGAAAACAAATAGTTGCATCCAGTCCACAGCGTGAATCTGTGTTCTGTCATTATTAAGTACTTTAAATTTTCTCACGGTTAGAAAGTGCTTATAATCAAAATTGTCTCCTCTGAATGTCTGAACTGGTTCAGGATTGTATCCTAGTCTGTTTGTCTGTGACTGTTCGGAATCTAAGTCACGTACTCTCTGTAAATTACCTAAATTATACTGGCTGTGTGAGTCTGAGAAATGTTCGGAATGTGGCGTATGCTGTGCCGTGTTGGAGGCTGAAACATTTTTCATCTGTGTAACTTCTTGTTGTAAAGTTGACAATTTTCTACATAATGTATTATTGGACGAACCTATCTCACTAATCGTCTGCTGTAAATTTTGTAATTCGGGAGTTTGGTTAAACGAAACTGGTGAAGTATCGTCTGATTTGGTCTCATTATTACTTTCGATAACGTCAATACGACTGGCCAATTCATCATATTTTTCAGTCAGTACTTTTACGTGATCATCGTTTTCAGTATCACAAGCATTAATTTGTTTTTGTATGTTACGTGTGGTTTTGTTCAATTTTTTAACGTCTGCTTTGATGGCATGTGGATCCTGTATTAATTCCAACTTTTGAAGTCTGTTGGTCATTGTCTGAAACTCTAATGTGTGTGTGTCTGTTTTTGTTTTAAGATCGGAGATTTCATCATGCAATTCGGTGTTCAACTGTTTGATTTCGTCCGATACTGTGGCAATATTGTTATCTACGTATGTTTTTGCTTTCGTAAATAATTTACGCTTATCTTCCTGTCTTTGTGCAGAAATTGTTTCCATGACATGTTGCTTTACTTTATTCTGTTCCTGTATAAATTTACTGTAACGCGTTTCACTGTGTTGTAGGTGGTGATTAAAACGTTCGTCAATTTGGCTGTTCTGTTGGTCAAATTTCGCGTCTACTTTCGCATCCAGTGTTCGTGAAAGTTCTGCTGACATTAATTTAAACTCGGCGCGTAACTGTGTTGCGTTCTCAGAACATTGTTTAGCGACTGCCCTAATTTCGTCTCTAAGTAATTTAGTTGTGGCTGCATGTATATTACTTAATTCTTGAGCCAGAGATCTAATTTCTTCACTACTGCTCCTAGCAACGGCTGTAATCTGTTCACTAAGTTGTTCGCTCTGTTCATTAAGTTGTTTGAAATTGTTATCTTGCTTTTCATTGTTTTCATTAATTTGTAGCAATAATGCCATAATTTGGTCCAAGCCAAAATTAGCGACTCTTTTCTCTGAGCTGTGTGGTGGTGTGTCTGCATTTGCCACGTTTTGTGTAACCATTTGGTCATTCTCTGATTCACAAAAAGGTTTGCCAATTGGATGTGCATTGTTAGTTACTACCTCAGAATCAAATAAATTTGACGTATTTTGACTACATTGTTCATCTTCGTGAGAAAAATTTATCTGTTCACAATTCAAATTTTGCAAACCGGTTGTGTCAAACTGCGCAGCGTTCTTTGTATCGGAACGTGCCGCGTCATCAAGTGTTACATTTACTGTGGACATAATTGAATTTGTTTGTTCATCATTAGGATCAAAATCATTACTAGTGATGGGTAGGCACTGATTATCTGTAATTAGACGATTATCACTATTACACTGAGTGTCGCAAGTATTATCGGTCAAATTATTCGAGTCGGTTATTTCACTCATTGCACATCGCGATGTACTGGTAACAGTTTTTTGCGGCATTTTTCACAAATCAAAATTAAGCACAAAGTGAAACAAAGTCAAGGCAAAAATGGAACAAATACAATTACAACAAAGAGCAATAAATTGCCGATGGTCTGAGAAAAAAAGAGTGACAAATTAGTAAATGCGTTGCGCCAGATGCAAACTACATTTAAGTAAATAAGAACAGATATATGACTACTTCTCAGAGATTCACAAAGAAATACAATCCTGGCCGGTTGTCGCCAAGTGTAACCTCCCCACAAAATTAAAATAAGTAATATGAGTATGATTCTAATTTAGTGTAACCTCAAAACAAAATTGTTTCACAGTGTAACCTCCCCACAAAATCCATTTACATTTAATCTAAGATCAAAACAGAAAAATTCCTAAATCTCTGAACAGTAAAAAATTATAGTTATGTCGTTCACATTCTGTGTAACGTCTCAATAAAAACATAAATTCAGTGACCTGGTAATAAAACAATGTAACTAACCTCTCAATTAAATTGTCGCTCACTTATGACTTTTCAATAATTCACTGTGAATTTTACCTGGTAAATTTTGGACAACAGCAGTGCTGCGTCATGGCCCTGAAAGATCATTCTGAATAAAAAAGGAAAAAATTCTTACCTCAATGAAGTCGCCGGATATATCTGCTCTTACAATAAATTTTTCTGGCACAGCTCTGTGCAATGCTGGCCGACCTATCTGTCATTTATGAAAGGGAGCAACTGATTTTTCTATTGCAATAATCGGGATGATCATGGATGGGAGAAATTGGTAAATTCTTTAAATTGAAATGAATGGTTGTTAAAAGTTATTTTTTATGAGGAAGATTATTATTACGAGAGTTTTAAAACATTTACATGCGACTTGAGATAACATTAATACATATGCGCGAGGCTGCTTTTTACCTTATACAATAATACTCAGGCTCCGGCATTGCTGCACCGCGACCGGGCCAGCCAACACGATACACCAGACCAGACCAGAGCAGACTCCAGACTAGCAACAACTTACTGCTGCAACTACACAGTTCCTACTGCAGTCAACACTGCTCTCTCGTCAGAGACCTTGCATACCGCAGGCAGCGCATGAGCAATACATCGAAATTACATCTGCTCGGACCTCTTACAAGTTGAAGATGGTCGTAATGTGTAATAGGCCGACGTCTACCCAGACTATCATACAGGAATTCCAAACTGCATCAGGATCCACTGCAAGTACTATAACAGTTTGGCTGGAGGTGAGAAAACTTGGATTTAGTGGTAGAGCGGCTGCTCATAAGCCACACATCATGCCGGTAAATGCTAAACAACGCCTGGTTTGGTGTAAAGAGCGTAAACATTGGACGACTGAACAATGGGAAAACTTTGTGTGGAGTGACGAATCACGGTACACAGTGTGGCGATCCGATGGCAGGGTGTAGGTATGGCGAATGCCCGGTGAGCGTCATCTGCCAATGTGTGTAGTGGCAACAGTAAAATTCGGAGGCGGTGGTGTTATGGTGATGTGGTTTTCATGCATCCCTTGTTGCACTATCACAGCACAGGCCTACACTGATGTCTGAAGCACCTTCTTGCTTCCCACTGTTGAAGAGCAATTCGAGGATGGCAACTGCATCTTTCAACAGATCGAGCAACTGTACGTAATGCACGGACTGTGGCAGAGTGGTTACACGACAATAACAACCCTGCAATGGACTGGCCTGCACAGAGTCCTGACCTGAATCCTATAGAATACATTTTGGATGTTTTGGAATGCCGACTTCGTGCCAGGCCTCAGTGACAGACATCGATGCCTCTCGTCTGTGCAACACTCCGTGAGGAATGGGCTGCCATTCCCCAAGAAACCTTCCAGCACCTCATTGAACGTACGACTGCGAGAGTGGAAGTTAGTCGTCAACACCATATTGAATTCCAGAATTACCCGTGGAGGGCGCCACGAAATTGTAAGTCACTTTCAGCGGGTGTCCGGATACTTTTGATGACATAGTGTAACTCAAACAAACTGAGTACACCTATATACACTATGATAAGCGAGTCATACTATTCGAGCCGCCCTGAATGGCCACGTGGTTTGAGGCGCCATGTAACGCACTGCGCTGCCCCTTCCGCCGGAGGTTCGAGTCCTCCCTCGGGCATGGGTGTGTGTATAGTTCTTGGCATAACTTAGTTGGTTTCAGTAATGTGTAAGTCTAGGGGCCGATGACCTCAGCAGTTTGGTCCCTTAGGAATTCACACACATCTTCATACTATTTGACATCCATGGACGCACACACACACACACACACACACACACACACACACACACACACACACACACATGGTACAACATATGTGGATACACCCTGTCAGCCAAGTAAATAGTGTGCCTATCGTAGGGTTTAAATACCATCAGCATAGATGACTCACTTGTCATCATGCTGAGACAGGCCGATTCTCAGTTACAACACAGTGTGTACCACGTGTATCTGCGACTGAATACTGGACTGCTGTACCATGTGCAGAGTGGAGGGTGGGCACTACGGACACCACCATGCAGGTACCTCATATAGTCTTCAACTTTGAGACCGATTGATGCCACACGTTGCACTCCTTAGCACATCTAAGGATTGCGCCAGTGTCTGTATGGTCTGTGTATATTTCTGTGGTGAGACCTACAAACCCCACAGTCAGCAATCTCATTCGCCTCATCTTTCAACAGAGTGATAAACTTATTGCTGGCAGGTGTTTGGCCTTACTGATTATCGCCACATGTCCAGATGTATCGAATGCATCAGGGAGGCACCTTTTTCTTTCACAAGGTTCTCAGCCCTTCTCCCATAGATGAAGCTGTCAGATTTGAAAAACGAGTTTTACAAGCTTTTTATAGAATTGGTACGTGTTGAGCCTGGGTAGGTCTAATGTACGCATACCCACTCTACCAAAACCTTAACGTCTCCTGTGCAAAGAAATATTTGTTGAAGATTGTGGCCCATTTAAAATTTGCATTGGCGATATAATCTGTTGCCCCAGAAGGCTCCTTCCGGCTGGTAACTAAATGAATTTCATGGTGTTATTTGACATGCCGCACAGTTTTGTAGAAAACTGCATTATTCATAGCTTTATAAAAATCTTTCTCAAATGGGGATCACGAGATCACTCTTTTCTGTGTTTAAACTAATATATCCCCTCAACCTTTCACGCTGCTTGAAGGAATTACTGTGAATGTCTATCTAATTTCAACCCCAACTTGAGACGTTGCTGTAGATGACGATAATGCAATATGTTGTTTGTTTTTTCCTCTAGCGTTGTCAGCAGATTGAGGTTTGAACTGTTTTCCATAACTTGGTGCTCTGGACACAACGCCAAATCTCCGTGTACGTCATGCATACTAATACTACCGTGTTCTTCGGCATCACGTACGTATGTATCTTTAAAACATACGCCTTCCGGAATTTGCCGGCACACATTTGATTTTTTCACCTCTCTTGCTGATTTGCTTATCAAATAGCCACCAAAACCCTTCAGCAGATAAGGTTGTTGCAAGGCTTGCCCATATGAATTGTTTACATCCAAATACATTATATAACTTAATCACCAGATGCATTGGACTCTTCATGCATTCATATCACGCATTAAAAGAAAAATATAATTTTGAATCAAAGAAATTGCAGAATTATTTCGTAAGTGAAAAGAGTACAAAGGAACACAGTGTGTCGCTTCAAGTGCACTGGCTTTAGTGTATCATGCAACGAAACACAGCCGCAGATACTCAAGTTTGGACTGCAGAAATAAGCTCGTTTCACACTTTTTCGAAGATTCTGCGACGGCATCAAAGATTTCATATGGACGACCAAAAGGGAGAATGCTGGTGAAGAATATACTGATTTCTAAAAGTGTCATAGACTTTTTCGATATCTTACGAGGCTCAGAAAAACCTGAATTTTTTTTTTCATTCTCAACAGAGGCATCAAATAAGGGCAACAGAAAGATGTTTCCTGTTTGCATACGCTAGTTTTACCCAAAAAGGAGTACAAAACAACATTGGGTTTCATTTAAACTGCTGACTAAACCTCTTCTGGAGTGGTTGATCTATCACAGTGAAGTTTATGTATCTATAAGCTGAGTGTAAATAAGGAAGGTTCCTTCATACAGTGCTGATAATGCAAGCGTTAATTTTAGCACGAATAAATCAGTTCTTCAGTCACTTCTCATTAACAACAACAAAAAATGAACAGACGAATTGCACTAATCACATACTCAACAATGCAATTAACAATGCGACTGATAAATTAGATATGGATGTAGAAAGCGCAGTTCTAAAAAATTGATAATGGTTTCACAGTTTCCGCAAAAAGAAGAAAGAAACTTAAATCTTTTTTCCAGTTCGTGGGACAGGAATGGACTGAGATACTGAGACATGTTCCCACAAGATGGCGCTCTTTGACTACAACTGTAAACAGGACCCTTCTGAACTGAGATGCCATTATTTCCAAAGTATTGATGACTGTCCAAAATTTTTGAGGTCAGTTTTTTCTGAATGAAAACCCTGAGCAAGACATCATGCTAGAAATACATCTCCATTTTTTGAGCAATGTTGGAAACCTGTTGTATATTGTTAACAGAACATTAGAAGGTTGTGTTTTGACTGTTTTGAAGACATTTGATCAAATGCGTATTGTAACTGACAAGCTTAAGCAGAAGGCTGGGTTTCACGGCCACGAGGCGAAAGGAACTATTGGATGGCTAATTTCGTTACCTACAAAAAAATTTCTCCAGATTTCAGTGGCTTTTAGAGTATTTAGCTCCAGTATCTGGAAAAATATATGATATTACCACCAATAATCGATAGGCGTGTAAAGCTGGTTTTTCCTTGGAAAAAGAAAATTGAATTTAATGACTTTGAAACTGTAGTGGCAGTTACTAACCTGAGAGATAACATTTGTATTGATAGCTCTTGTAAAGAATTCTCTTAGAGTATTTAGTTCCAGTATCTGGAATGATATATGATATTACCACTAATAATCGATAGGCGTGTAAAGCTGGTTTTTCCTTGGAAAATGAAATTGAATTTAATGACTTTGAAACTGTAATGGAAGTTACTAACCTGAGAGATAACATTTGTATTGATAGCTCCTGTAAAGAATTCTCTTAGAGTATTTAGTTTCAGTATCTGGAATGATATATGATATTACCACCAATAATTGATAGGCTTGTAAAGCTGGTTTTTCCTTGGAGAATGAAATTGAATTTAATGACTTTGAAACTGCAGTGGAAGTTACTAACCTGAGAGACAACATTTGTATTGATAGCTCTTGTAAAGAGTTCTCTGAATGTAAGGCTAAATTACTTGAAATTGTGAACAAGCACGGTAGAGTTGTATTGAAGTCGTTACGTATCTTTCGAGCTGTAGCAGAACATAAAGTGCCAAATATGTATACGATAGTGAGATTCTAGTTCAGTCTACCAAAGTCTAATGCTTTTGTGGAAAAAGTGTTGCCATTAATGTATAAACAGTGGGACGAGACAAGAAATTTATGTAGTAGAGAACTGATAGAGGACGGAGCAACAGATAATGGCGAATTTTAGTCAGTCATGTAAAGGAGTTTTTAAATTTGTAAAACGTGATCTTACGTTATTGAAAGACGGGAAAACATCCACAGAATATCAGTATATGTTAAACGAATTTGTATAAATGTTTTTCGTATTTGTAAATAAATCTGACTATTATAATATGTGGAAACATTTGGTACATACTCATTTTTATCTCTCAAAAAAATCTAAAGAATTCGAAAATACTCCGGTTTTTTCCCCTCCAAAAACGGGGTAGCTTCGAAACCGCTCTGTCTCTTCCTTCGAAAAATCTGGAAACCCGTGTTAGAATGTCTACTAAATTCCGCTGCTACACGATAATTACGGCACGCACTGGACCACTGTGGGTAGCTCCACTTTAATTATAACCACACGGCACTAAGTGGTTTAACATCGAACAACCACATAAAACTAAGGACAATGAAGATCCTACGACACTCGCCTGGGGTGCGCTCGAATGTGGTATTCATATGGTGGTCACTACGTCCCGTGGCTGGTGTCTCGAGTTTCCAGCCCAGCTGAATCGTGAAGCAGCCTTAACAGACAGCAGCAGGTGACACGGCGGTGTGCTGCTGCAGCAGACGGTTGCGATTTCGCACGCTAGGCCGGAGGCAGCGTGCCGGGGCAATAACGCGTGGCTTAGCCCGGACGCTGAGTTATAGCGGCAGAGGCGGCTTCTCGCAGCGTCGCAACGCGCACTATTTCACCGGAGGCGCGCGCCCTGTCGATTCACAGCGAAGCAAAGTCCGCGCAGCCGTGAGCTCGACGCCGTTCTTCCTGCTGTAGGCCAGGCCGGGATACAACACACCTCGTCACCGGCGTCCAGTCAGGCACACGGTCTTCCTCCAGCTCTACCATTAAAGTGTTGCCAGAGTTTCGTCTTCCATATCCCACTCGATTTACATTATGCGTCCAAAAGTCTCTTGTCCGTTCTTGCTCGTTCCAATGTTTGCATCCACGCATCTAACATCGTATGGGCACTCCTTTACCTCCAACAAAATGTTAAAAACTGCCCTCCTTTAATTACTTGAGGGCTCATGTGAGATTATGATCCTGCTTTTACGTCCTGAAATTTTAACCCTTTTTATCAAATATGCTCCACATTTAAATGCTCTAAACTCAATCTGACTGTGATGACTGAAGTTTCGAAAGAAAAGAAGGATTGGCGGGCAGGATTAATCAGAGATAACCAAGACAAAACTGAAATTCAAATGCACGCTTTGGCATAACACATATGATGTGAATAAACTGTACCTTATAGACACAGTTTCTGCAATGCTAATGTTGTTGCCATTTGTGTCCCACATTACTTTTTTGGGGGCATAGGTCCTCTGATTGGTTTGATGGGATCCGCCACGAATTCTACTCCTGTGCCAACCTCTTCATCACAGAGTAGCACTTGCACCCTATATTCTCATTTGTTTTTTCCATTTATTTCGATCTCCTCGTTTCTCTACAGTTTTTACTCTCTACAGCTCCTTCTAGTATCTCCTTATTCCTTGCAAGTCTACCTAATTTTCAACACCGCAGGTACATCGATTCTTCTATGTTCCGGTTTCCCCACAGTCCATGATTCACTGCCCTGCAGTGCTGGGCTCCAAAAGAACATTCTCAGAAACCTCTTCCTCAAATGAATGTCTATGTTTGATACTAAAGTCCGTGTCGTGTAGAAAGGAGGCCCAGTTTTCAGCCGTTCTGCGCATGGTCCTCCATAAACCACTGTCAGCCAATAAGATTCATTCTCTTTCCTAGCGGCTAGCCGCGAGCTACAGCTAGAAGGCGAGAATCTGTCTCCTGCATGCTCCACTTCGCGACATCCGCATTGCTTATTCAACTATGATTTTTTTCTTGTAGCATTATAGCTATGAATGTATACCTGTAAATGTTTTAATGCCATTCAGAAGTGTCAGGTGATGGCAATAAACATAAAGTACTTTACAATCAGGAGAGGGACATCATGCCTTTTTCAAATGTGAATTTGAAAGCGGAACTCGTACTGCTGACATCTGAAGACACAAGAGCGGACTGCAGAAGCATAAGGTGTCGGAAAGAAAACTGTAAATAGAATATTGTAAACGAAAGCGCCAGAGCTGTGGGAAACTTGGGGAACATTGGTTTCGTGTCACCTGGAAAGCCTCGAAATCGCAGGAAACCTTTAACACAGATAGATGGTTTTGTCCACTATGTTTTAAGCTGCTTTGTGTGAAACGTGAATACCTTACATCACAAAAACTTCTTACAGTTATGTAGTTGAAAGTTGTTTAGTTGAAACAAATGACTTAGGTGTAGCACTAACTACACCTCTCGTAAACACGCTCGATACAAAAGAAGGAGGCAGTTCAACAGTGTACTACCTTATTGAAACGTGGTTGAATCAGAATCATTCCAGAAAGCCCTGCTGAAAAATGAGTGATGGTGCTGGCCGTTTTGAAGTTTCCAAAGAAATAGGTTCTCGGATGATTATTCTGTATGCTGGCTCTTCTGGTTTTGTTCCTGAGAGCGAACTTGTATTTGTATGTAAGAAAAATAGCAGTGACTACCATTCAGAAACGAACTTTGCCAGTTTCATGAAGTGACTCACTGAACAATTCTCGCCTTACCTTGCTTCGAACTAGGTCATTGTAATGAACCATGCTAGATGTCATAAAACTGTTACCGATAAAACGGCAAGTACAAACACCAGAACAGCGGATATTTTCCCTGGCTTAAAAATAAAAATGTTTCGCACACTGTAAACCAGGCTCGTGCCGAACTCCTGCAGCTCGTTGATATGTACAAGGTAGGCGACAGACGGCTCATTTTGATTTTCTTGCACATCAATGTGGTCACACAGTTTTGCGTTTACCACGTATCACTGCCACTATAGTACCATGGAATTAATGTGGACAAAACTTAAAGGTTGTGAGGGAGAAAAAATAAAAAACTAATCATTTAAGGTAACAGACACATCTTCAACGTTGGCACATTGTAAAAGCAGGCTGAAAAGCTTCAGGAAGAAGACTTTGATAGCGAGGTGAAGATGGATATAAGCCTTTACAATCAGATGGTTTGGACGCAGACTCAGATACCATTGACTATGGTCTTACGATGTAGACTTTGGAACGGACTAAAGAAATAATATTTCTGTTTTAAAGACTCGTGATTTAAAAAATTCGTTTGTCAGCTTATCAGTAGCATACATGCTTTATGAGAACTTCCTTGCCTTTATTAATTAGGAAGCTGTACCCTATGAAATATGTAGACTATAATATTAAAAGTATTTCCCAAAGAGAAGTTAATCATTTCCCAGTGTGTTGTATGCTCTAATAACTCGCGAGAATGCGGCTGGACAAATTCGTCCAAAACTCTAACATTTACGCAGGTAAACGCTTGTTATTTTCAAGGCACGAATTGGAAAATGCCTTAAAATGACAGGAACGGTTCCCTGCGGGGATATCGGTGGTTTTCGAAGTTATCGGTCAGCATTCCCTCAGGTTATTCGCAGAAATGGTTAACTGTTTACTTTTTCAATGTATTATAAATGGCGTCTCTCACTGAAATCTCGAACGAATTTGTTTACATTCATCATGCCTGTTGACAGTGAAAAATGTGACAATGTACTGACCATTTTTACAATAATATTTTACATTAGTCTTTTCCTCCATTAATTCTTTTTTTACACACAATGGTTACACTTAACTACAGACAAACACCCATGTACGCTCCTTATGCACACGTTTAAAATTTCTGTGGAGTAGAAACAGTCGCCGAGCAAATACAATGATTTCGGTTTGTCCTATAACTTTATTTTGTTGTGTATTATATTTTTACTTGTAATACAGTCCAAATCTCAATAATAAGCCATTATTCCAAGCAGTTTAAATGACCTTGTTGAGTCGATAGACAGTTATAATTTTGAGAAACATTGTACTTGACCTCTTCACAAAGCTGTGTCAACTGTTCTCGCCTGCGGACGTCACGCAGACTAAACCTGTACAGCACTGGACGCAACGTAGTCAAGATGTGATGTAAGATTTCTCTCAAGATGATTTTAAAATCTGTTACACCGCTCACAAATTTGAACGGGTAATTCGATGTACCGTTGGTAAATGAACCTGACTGTTGTCAGGAGCAACACAGTTCGGCAACGTGAAATTTGTTTGCATGCTCTGTGCTGCCACGAATGCGCAGATCTCATCCCCTCCACGCGTCCCTACAGCTCCACCTCTATACGCGGAAGCGCCATACTATTTGATGCGGGCTATAGTACACTTCCTTTCAGCAGCAATACCTCCATTGTCTGTGCTGGTCTGTTTTTTATGTCCTCCTTGTGTGGGGTCCTGCCCTCTCGTCTCTTAACAACAAATTAAGCAAATCACATTGCTATTATTACAAATAAGAAAATGTGCAGTACTTAACTTTGAATTTACAACGGTGTCGCAAGCGATGGGCGACATGCAAACAATCAAAGTCCTTTGAAGGTCCATGTAAGCCATTGATATGGATCACACGTCACTGCTATCGTAGTGCTCTCCTAGTACTGTGCGATGCTGGCAGGAGCGGTGCTTACATTCTCTGCGGCTAGAGAGCGCTCCTGTCGTGGTGAGGTCCTTGTCAGCGGGCTATTGGCTGACGTCGTCTCACAGCCTTCTTTGCTCTTGCAGTCTTCGTCTTCGTGCCGGCGCTTGTCGATACGCTGGAACACCTTGCTTCGTTTGTCATCTGTTATTTTACTTCCTAGGTAGAAGAATTTCTTAACTTCTTTTACTTCATGTTCACCAATTTTGATGATACATGTCTCACTATTCTCTCGTTTCTGACATTTCTCATTAGTTTCATCTTTCTTCGATTTTACTCTCCATACATACTCTATACTCATTAGACTGTACATTCCATTTAACAGATTCTGTAATTCTTCTTCAATTCCACTGAAGACAGCAATGTCATCAGCATATCTTGATACCCTTAGACCTTGAATGTATTCCCACTCTAGAACTTTCCTTTTATATCCGTCATTGCTTCTTTGATGTGTAGATTGAACAGTAGAGGTGAAAGACTACATCCCTGTCTTAGACCCATTTTAATCCGAGCACTTCATATTTGGTCGTCCACCCTTATTATTCCATTTTGTCTCTGTTGGATTTTGTATGTTACCCATCTCTCCCTATAGCTTACCCCACTTTTCTCACAACGCTTTTTTCCAGGTCGACAAATACAATGAACGTGTCGCGATTTTGCTTCCATTAACAACCGTAATATCAAAGCTAATGATATGTTGCATTTACCTTTGCTAAAGCCAAACTAATCGCATCCAACACATCCTAAATTTTCTTTTCCATTCTGCTGTATGTTATTCTCGTCAGCAACTTGGATACATGAGCTGTTAAGGTGACCGTACAACAATTCTCGCACTAGTCGGCTCGTGAAAACTTCGAGCTAGTGTGAATGGTGCTTTCCCGAAAGTCTTATGGTAAACTACCAGTCTCATACATTCTACCTACCAACGTGAACAGTCGTTTTGTTGCTTTTCCTCAATTGATTTTAGAAATTCCGATGGAATGTTACCTATTCTCTCTGCCTTATTCGAACTTCAGTACTTTTAAATTCTGACTGTACTACTGGATCCCCCATATCTTCCCATTCTAGTACGTCATCAGGTGAGTCCTACCCCTCACAGACGCCTTCGGTGTACTCTTTCCACCTATTCGCTCTCTGCTCTGCATTTAATAGTGGAATTCCAGCTGCATTCGTAATGTCACTCTCTTGCTTTTAGTTTCAACAAAGTTTGTTTTGAAAATTCTATATGCTGATTCAGTCCTTCTGAAACTCATTAATTTTTTTATTTCTTCACAGTTTTCTTCCAGCCATTTCGCCTTAGCTTCCCTGCACTTCCTGTTTATTGCATTCGTAAGTGATACTTATTTCTGTATTACTGAATTTCCCTGAACGTTTTTGTGCTCCAGTCTTTCGTCGAACAGATGAAGTGTTTCTTCTGTTACCTATGGTTCCTTCGCAGTTAATTTCCTTGTTCCTTTGTTTTTCTTTCCAACTTCTGTGAGTGCCCTTTTTAGAGACGTCTATGCCTCTTCAAATGAACTGCCTGCTGAGCTATTCATCACCTTAATATCTATAGCTTTACAGAACTCCAAGCGTATCTATTCATTCCTTAGTACTTCCATACCGCACTTCTTTGCATACTGATTCTTCATGACTAGTCTCTTAAACTTCAGCCATATAAACTTCAGCCATATTTTCATCATCATTAAATTGAAATCTGAGTCTATATCTGCTCCTGAGTATGCGTTGCAACAAATATCTGGTTTCGGAATCTTTACCTGGCTATGATGTAATCTGACTGAAATCTTCCCGTATCTCCCCGTCTTTTCCACGTATACCTTTCCCCTTTGTGATTCCTGAGCAGAGTATTCGCTATTACTAGCTGAAACTTCCCTCGGAACTCAATTGTTCTTTCTGACTACCAAGCCCATATTCTCCCATAATCCTTTCGTCTAATCCTTCCACTACAACCGCATCCCTATCGTGGAGCAGTGGGCAGCACGCCGGACTTTTATTCGGGAGGACGACGGTTCAAACCTGCTTACGGTCATCGAGATTAGGTTTTCCGTGATTTCCCTAAATCGCTCCAGAGAAATGCCGAGATGGTTCCTTTGAAAGCGTGCGACCGATTTCCTCCCTGACACAATCCGAGCTTGTGCTCCGTCTCTGATGACCTCGATGTCGACGGGACGTTAATCCCAATCACCCTTTCTTCCTTCCTTCGCATTCCAGTCCCCCATGTGTATTAAACTTTCATCTCCCTTTACTTACTGCATTACCCATTCAATACCCACCCGTGATTTCTCTTCATCTTCTGCTAGTGACGCTGACATGTACGCCTTTTATGGGCAGTTTCCTACCCGAAGTATAAGAAGGTGCCCTGAGCAATCGTCCGCTCTTCCGGCCTCTCTGACAACGCGGTATCTAGTGTGAGGGTGACTTCTTGGCAGAAGTCTTAGGCCGCTATTGCTGATGGTTTTTATTGAAAATAAAACCTTTGACGGAAAAAAGTCAGAACCTCAGATTTTTGTATGTGATATGGTAGATCTCTATTTCTTAACTACAAATGTCAAATGTTGTATTCTCACTTTTAAAATTCTCAGAAAAACGTTAAAATAACGTTATATACTTTATGTGTACGATATATACATATATACTTTTTTATGGCACCCTCAGTCCACAGTTAGGTCCGGTCAGGAACATAAAGAAGATGTTTCTGGATGACCAAATTCCACAGTGCTCTTGCTGACAGAAGTGATAACTGCCTTGTCTCTTTTTCTGGCATGTGTATATAAAATGTTGAGAAACTGTAAAAGTAAGGTGGTCACAACCCTATTATCATCAGGGTCAATAAAGAATCCAATATAATCAAAAGTACAACACAAACCACTCCTGGAAGTAAGTAAAAGACAAACTAGGTCCATTCCCATTACGTGTGAAGTTTTTTCACCAGCACAACAACACTTCCTGGAAGTCTACTCCTCCTCGAGTTTTCTCCTCGTCCTCTCCCTTCCTTCCTCCCTCTCTTTCTCTCTGTCTCTCGCTCCTCTTGTTACCACATACTCGTCTCCCTTTTTTACTTTAGAAACTCTACAGGTTTCACACAGATTCTGCTCAGTGGTAATGAATTTTCTCAGTAAATTACTTCTCGCACTTCTGAAATGTTTTGGGTCGTTGAGAAATTCGTTCATGGACGCAAGTTTAAATTTCATTTCGTTATAAAAATTCATTAATATTCCACTTGTACGACCACAAGTCCATATTCGGAATATAGATGATAGAAGAGTAAAACCAAGTTGCTCCCTAAATTTTACTTAGCATGCAGTGCTGCCTGCACGCTACAGACATCCTTTAATACTACTGCTCAACTCTCTCTCTCTCTTTCTCTCTCTCTCTCTCTGTCTATCTATTTATCTATCTAACGTTACGTTATCTCCGAAGATCCAGATAAGGTTATGATCCTGACGTATCGACTAAGTGTTATACAGATCTAAGCAACTTCACAAATGTCCACAGTCACGTATTTGAGTCCAGGTTATCCTTTGTTATGTTTCAGTTTATCAGATTTGATTTTAAGAGGTGATATAATATAGAAATCGGAGGATAGGCCTTTTGCTGTTTAGGGATAAATAACGAATGGCTATGCCGTAAAAGTGTAACGTCCCCTTAGAAAAATTAATGAATGACTGTGCTGATAAACCTCTTACATTATTTGATTTTCAAACAGCTGAGCAGACCTGAACGTACTCAGACATTTCGCATTTCGCTCTTTACCTATTCTGATCAACACTAAACTGACACACAATATTTTCAGCGCAACGCAATCTGACTTTCAATAATCCCTACAAAATAATGGCTCTGACTAACATTAACCTATACGTCTCACAAATCACTTACCCCACAAAAATCTTGATTACTCGAACTACCGCAATACAGTAAGCGCCACTACTGCCAGCTAAATAAAAGATTCTAACTACTGAAGGCACTAACTACTGATAGTCATAGTTAGCAAATGAAAGATTTTGATGGAGAACAAACAATGTATTTACCTTAATAGTGTTCAAAAGTCATAATACATATAGCAGTTCATGACATCCAGTCTTACAAATTTACTGTCTCTGATGGACACACGTCCAGATCATCCGCTCTCAAAACTCCGCCATTTCTCTCCCCACATCCACCACTGCTGGCGGCTCACCTCCAACTGCGCAACGCTACGCGCTGTTAACATCCAGCTGCCCAACACTACAACAGCAAACAACAATGCAAACCAGCCACAAACTGCACACAGCACAGCCAGTGATTTTCATACAGAGCGCTACGTGGCGTTACCAATAAAAAAACCTAAACAGCCTACTTACAAAGGGTCTTTCCATGTACCAGGAATAACATGATGCCTTTGGTATTGGGGCTAAATAATACCTTACGCTGTAATTCCAAGATTCCATTCGTCTAATTCTAAAGAAGAAGGGTCTTGAAGGGAGTTTTATTGAACAGATCAGTGATGTACCACGTGTGATTTCAAAACGGCAAGAGTGGTCTCTGACGAGCTTTCAAATAACTTTTCGATTTACAATTGCAAACACAAATTCAAGCTATTTACTTTTGTCAGATTCCGGGTACTTCAGAGATTCACAAATAACATGTCATGTAACGGTGCAGTCTCTAGAGGAACTTTGGAGAACCTGTAGACAACTCCCAGACAAATTTAATCTTTAGATTTCGCCTTGAAAATGTTGTTATGGGCAAAAACGCGAAACTAAAATTGGTGCTGTACTATTATCTACAAATAGAAACTCTTTCAATATTATTATTATTAATACTGCTTCTCGATTCCACTTTTTTCATTTCTTTTTTTGTCTTTTTTCTTTTACCGCGAAATCTCGCAGGTACCTGAAACTTCGCGGCTGATTAACTCTGTGTGCCTGAACGGGATTCGAACCAGTTAAGGTCCCTGCTTCGAGCAACGGTCCGATGCCACGAAGTATCATTTAACGAAATTTCTGCCGCAGAGTGAAAAATGATTGAAAATACTTACAATCTGAACCGACTCATTTTGCATTCTATCATCCATCTTAACAACATAACATAAAAATTTCGAAAATGGGGTGGTAGAGGGGAGGGGGAGGTGGGAGGCGAACATGCCATCAACATTGATCAGCTAGAACATTTTGGCCGCCTACCTAAAAGCCAGTATGTCCGCCTTTGGCACTGAAAATAGCTACGACGCCGTGTGGAAAAGAAGCAATGAGTTAGTGTTACCTAAACATCGGTAGTTGACGAATCCGATATTATCGATAGTATTTGTAAGCACTATCGATGTATCATTGAAACATCGATTGTTTTGGGCAGGTATTTCAAATTAAAAATAGCTTTCTAAGAATTTTTATTGCTTAAAATGCAATAATACAAGATATACAACTTTTGTTTCACATAAAGTAAGGTATTTAAATTCTTGTCCTTTAGTCTGTTGTTTAAAATACAACACTGAAAGATACAAGTAAGGTGTTTAAATTCTTCTCATTTAGTCTATTGCGTTTTTAAATAATTATTTATCCCGCCTTGTAAAATAATTTCTCTGCAGGAACTGAAGCCGCTGGACACCACAAAAATATAACATCCATTACACGCTACATACTATTAGATTTTGCACAATATTCTAATTCTTGTCTATTACAGGTTTTTCAAAATATTGATGTGGGTCAATTATGGAATCACTGACTGGTAACGACATCGACGTTACGCTGTTGGTAATTGGGCAAAAAAGGTAGAACATTCGATTTCAAACTGCTAGACAATCAGTAGACGTATTAGCACTGCTCATGGATGCTCCTGTTTCATTTATTATTCTTATATTTCATGCGATGATAGCAGCATACGCATTCTGAAGTACTCGTGCAGCGTTTTCTGTCTCTTGTAATGTCCTGAAACAAATTTTTTAAACATGGGATCTAATAATGTCACAAGCGTATTAACATCCAATATCTTGAATGGTTTCACTCTTCCACTGACTGATTTCATTAAGGAATGCAGATCACTTCGCTCTTCATTATCTCTTAAGGTGCTTTGCTAGTCTCAACATTTTGCAGCACTACCTCGTATTATTGGTATAATTGAGGAAGCAGTGATGTTTGACTCCCCTGAGATTGTTGATGTTGCTACTTCAAAAGATGCAACTTTCTTTGCTGTTAAGTAAGTAATTTTCTGCCCTCAGGGTAGGCAGTGCTTTTGAATTTTCATCGATCGCAATCTCAAGCTCACCCCGTACTTCTAAAATGCTTTTGAAAGTGTGGCATGAGCTGTTCCATCGAATCGGCACCTCTTGTATCAGTCTCAGTTATTTTTTGCTTACTCTTTTGTGAACATTGCGCAGTTCGTTACTGGCTAGTGTACAGTTATGAAAGAAAGTCGCAAATGGACTTTGTTTTCAATAAAATTTTGGAAAATATTTCTGCTTAGAAAAAAACCTTGTACTGTTAAATTGATGCAGTGGGCAAAACGGGGTAAATGTCGAATCCTTAAGATGTAGGTCGCTCTTTCGTAACTGCAGCGTTCTCTATAACCAATAATATTGTCTTATCACCTGAAAAAATAAAATGTTAAGGTAACCTGCCAGTGCGTACGAATATTGCCGAAATAATTTTTTTCAACGTCTTGTTATCTGAAAAATTACTTTCATATATAAAAAAAGAATTCTCATAAAAATTGGACGAATACATTTACTGTCGGTGTTACGTTGAGCTTCAGCGTCTTGGAAGGAAGGGGAAAGCAGGAAGAGGAAGAAGAAGAAGAAAAAGGGGAAGGTCACCATAAGGAATCGGGACGCGAGACAGGAAGTGTTTACTGGTCCGCCATGCAATGCTGCTACCTTAGGTGCTTGCTGATGAACTCAAGCACATACGGTATAAACTTCACACGCAAATAACAAGATTGAAACAGCGTTGAAGAGATCAAGGGTGATTCTTAATTGCGTTTTTAGTCAGTTGAGCTGACGCTCAGTAAGAAACAAAAGGGCAATCCTCTACTGCAGTGCTATAGCTGCAACATCGCTGAGATTGCCAGCACTTGTGATCTTACTGCAGTCGATATAAATTGTGTAGCTTGTAGAAGTTTTGTTGGGTGTTTCGCCTTTCGTCGGGGGGGGGGGGGGGGGGGGGAACACACGGAGCGGTATAAAGGGCACGGCGAAGGACAGCAAGTGGCAATACAACAGTGGGGGCGGGGAGGAGAGTTGTGAAACAGCCAAAAAGTACCTAACAAGATACGCTGACTTGACTTACACCGACACGTACCGATCACAAGAATGAAACGAAACTCAGGATGGCACTGACGAATAAAAGAAAGAAACATTTTTAAAAATGTTAGTTGCATGTGCATAGATTCTGCGTTGTGATGACCTGCAGGTTTTGTCACTTTTAATGTGGGTGAAACTAACTTTTCGTCTATAATAAAGTAGTAAGTCAATAGCAGTATGCCTTCATTCGTGTTTCTTTTTCACATATCTGTTGTAACCCTGAAAAATTTTCATTTTGTAAGGGCTTTCTGTGATTTATTTTTTATCTCTTCCTATAGTTTTGAGATAGGTAAAAATATTTAAGTGTGGTTTTATCTGGCAACTCATATCTGCTGTCTAAGGCAAAAACAAATTTTTTCAAACCTCGATGGTCGGAAGTTCTGTACGGCAGTATATTGATAGCAATCATTTATGCAGAAAGAGAATCAAGTTCTATTTTTACTATGCAACTGACATCGTACAACTGACATCTGTTAAAATATATTTTTTATAGAGCTTCTCGATCTTTTGGTTGTGCCTCTTGCACTTGATCTAGCTCACAAGTTGATCCCTCACTTTTCCATTCTATTACTAACTCTTGGTTCCTAGTTTTCCATCGTGTTTTCTTTATATTGGTCTGTTAAATTAGTCCTATTCCATGATCATGTTTATAATCTTTAATGCGGATGGTACACTTTACAAACTGATTACTATCCCCCACATCCCCCATTTTCTCAAAAAGCTCCACACAGATGATTGATTTTTTACTGTTCATTCTCAAAACAATAACAAAAAAAATATTTACGCACCTCTTACATAGACAAAATAATCTTGAAAGCGCGGAATTTTCTCAGCCAACACAGACTATAGGTGGCGTGCGAAATTCACTGATCATTTCACGTTGGCACCATTCGGAACACTTTTTTGCTACTGTGCTCTTTGTCTAACTGCTGCCAACGACAGCGATCCAGCAGTTGTGCCACTATAGTCGCGTATGAAGAATAATCCTGTTGTTGTGTGGCAATTAAATAACGAAATGAGTGACGCAGAAGCCACTGTTGACACACTGAGGTCACCTCCTACCATACCCCGTACAGCTAAAAGATTTAGAGGCAGAGTTCTACCTCGTGACGCTCGAAAAATTATTAATCAGGTTACAGAATGATATTAACTCAAAAAAACAAGCGGTTTCAGCCTTAACGGGCAAGAGCTTAAGAGATATCTAAAAGATTTGGAGTTTTGTAATTACATTCCTGTACATTCACAGTCAACACTTGGCAAGAAAAGATTAACTCCACTGAAACATTCACATTTCGCTCGAATTACTTGTGAATATGCACTGCAATGCTGTGAAAGCAGATACCATTACAGCTGTATATTTTAATGATAGTGTCCAGCCACCATGCAAATTAAAAAAAAACTTGACACTCGATGGGTTGTGGTTTTGCTATATTCAGGTTTGCGGGATCTGGTGTGTCCTTGAAGGAACAAGCTCCGCTAATCGACCACAACATGGGCAATCAACATATGAATGATATTTGTGTTGCTGCAAAAGCAGAAGTGACGCAGGGGCATTAGGATTGTATAAGCGTTAAGTATTTTCGAATCACTTTACACATTAAAATGTAGAACTGAAAATACTTGTATGCACAATGAGGACTCAGAAACAGAAGAGGACAGTAGCAGTTGTCTTTAATTGATAACGACAATAATTTTATTTTAAAACGCATTATACAGTACCATCAGAAACACTTAACAAATGTTTAAAATGTCACTTTTTTCTCTACCAACTTTGTTGTATTAGAATAGCCTAATTTTCATTTGTGTTCATTGCTACAAGTAAGTAAGCTCATAGCCGGCCGTAGTGGCCGAGCGGCTCTAGGCGCTACGGTCTGGAACCGTGCGACCGCTTCTGTCGCAGGTTCGAATCCTCCTTCGGGCATGGATGTGTGTGATGTCCTTAGGTTCGTTAGGTTTAAGTAGTTCTAAGTTCTAGGTGACTTATGACACCAGAAGTTAAGTCCCATAGTGCTCAGAGCCATTTTTGAACTAAGTAAGCTCATACACTTGAAGATGAAAGTCAGTATGCGCATTTAC
This sequence comes from Schistocerca piceifrons, assembly GCF_021461385.2. Lineage (NCBI taxonomy): Eukaryota > Metazoa > Arthropoda > Insecta > Orthoptera > Acrididae > Schistocerca > Schistocerca piceifrons. The sequence continues at coordinate 428,140,468 of NC_060138.1, forward strand.
GAATCCATGTTATTTACGTGTGCAGTTTTTGCCGTAAGCATCTGATCGGTCGAGATGCTCACGACCGTTAAGTTTCCATCACTGGAAGGCAAACAAGAAAATTCCCTCTTTCAATACACCTCGCACACAGCGATCAATCTATTAACAACATATCATTCCATGTAGGCTTTCACGGCCGGCGTCTTCATCAGTAAACACTTCCGGGCTAAGTTGCCGTGGTCGATCTGTAGAACTTCTTCTCCCTGACATTTCGTTCTCAACTACGGAGAACATCTTCCGAGGTGAGTCAACGACTGGCTGCTAGGAGTTTTTTTTTTTTTCCTTTATTGTAATTTTAAACACCTATACAGGCGGGCTGTCAGCAGCATAGTACACTGCTCTTCAGCCTTAAGTGGAACAATAAACAGGACAGAGAGGTGATATATACAATACAAAAAACGGCGGGCAAAAAATTGAGATACAAAAAAAAACAATAAACAAGAAGCCGTTCACGTTGGATGAAAAAAAACACTAACACCTGGAGACACGGCGCACAAAACACAGAGAACGGCGACGGCACATGTGAACAGTTGAGTTGTAATGGCACGAAACACAAAACGATGCACACACACTAAACACTGATGGCGATGATCTCCGGCGCGCGAATGTTCACTGAGCGTGTACAAGTCCGGGGACCTGCCAAGAGAGGAGGTGGAGGAGGAGAAAGGGGAAATGGGAGAGGGGAGAGCAGAGATGCCATGGGCAAAGGAGAGAGGGGGAGGGAGGAAGGGGGAGGGGAAGCCCGGGGGAGAGGGTAGGAGGGAGGGGGGAAAGGAAAGAGAAGGGAAGGGAAAGGAGGGGAGGGAGGGTGCCTAAAGGAAAGGACACAGGAGGTGGGGGGGAGGATCAAAGTTGATAGGAGGGGTAGATGCAGGGGAGGAGGACATCATCAGGGAGGGGGAGCTGGCGGAAGCCACCTTGGGAGAGGGTAAGGAGGGTTGAGAGATGGAGACCGGGTGGGACATGGGAATACAGGCGCGGCAGCGAGCGGGGGTGGGTGAGGATCGGGGAGACGTGCGGGTGAGGAGGGTCGAGTTTACGGGAGATGTACAGGATCCGGATCCTTTCAAGGAAAAGGAGGAGGTGGGGGAAGGGGATGAGATCATACAGGATCCGTGTGAGGGAGGGGAGACGGATGCGATAGGCGAGGCGGAGAGCATGGCGTTCAAGGATTTGGAGGGATTTATAAAAGGGAGGGGGGGCGGAGATCCAAGCCGGATGGGCATAACAAAGGATAGGGCGGATGAGGGATTTATAGGTGTGGAGGATGGTGGAGGGGTCCAGACCCCACGTACGGCCGGAGAGGAGCTTGAGGAGACTGAGTCGGGAGCGTGCCTTGGCTTGGATTGTCCGGAGGTGGGGAGTCCAGGAGAGGCGGCGGTCGAGGGTGACGCCAAGGTACTTAAGGGTGGGAGTGAGGGCGATAGGACGGCCATAGATGGTGATGTAGAAATCAAGGAGGCGGAAGGAAGGGGTGGTTTTGCCTACAATGATCGCCTGGTTTTTGGAGGGATTGACCTTGAGTAACCACTGGTTGCACCAAGCGGTGAACCGGTCAAGATGGGATTGGAGAAGGTGCTGGGAGCGCTGTAGGGTGGGGGCAAGGGCAAGGAAGGCGGTGTCATCGGCAAACTGGAGAAGGTGGATGGGGGCTGACGGCGGCGGCATGTCCGCCATGTACAAAAGGTACAGAAGGCGGGAGAGGACGGAGCCTTGGGGCACACCGGCAGAGGGGAAAAAGGTGTAGGAATCTGAGTTATGGACGGTGACATAGGAAGGACGGCGGGAGAGAAAGGAGCCAATCAGACGGACGTAGTTAATGGGAAGGGCGAAGGTTTGGAGCTTGAAGAGGAGACCGGAATGCCATACGCGGTCATAGGCACGTTCGAGGTCCAGGGAGAGGAAGATTGCGGAGCGACGGGAATTAAGCTGTTCGGAAAGGATATGAGTGAGGTGAAGGAGAAGGTCGTCGGAAGAGAAGGACGGCCGAAAGCCACACTGGGTGACGGGAAGGAGGCGGTGCTGGCGGAGATGCTGGTGGATGCGGCGGGTGAGGATAGATTCCAGGACCTTGCTGAAGACCGAGGTAAGGCTGATGGGGCGGTGGGAGGAGACGGCGGACGGTGGTTTGCCGGGTTTAAGGAACATGAGGATACGGGAGGTTTTCCACAGGTCGGGGTAGTAACCGGTGGACAGGACTACATTGTAGAGCCTGGCCAGGGTGGAGAGGAAAGAGACAGGAGCTTCACGAAGGTGACGGTAGGTGACACGATCGTGACCAGGAGCGGTGTTGCGTTTTGTGCAGAGTATAGCAATGAGATCCTGTGTAGTGATAGGGGCATTGAGTTCCGTGTGTGCAATGCTGGCTGCTAGGAGCTGGGGCCGCCGCTTATATGGATATCGTAGGGGGCGCCACCGCACGTCACGTGGCGTCGATGTGCAGCTATCTCTGGCTATCGTCTGTTCTCTCGATTGCAGGCAATCGATTGTCACGTGATTGATGCAACGTCGACCGCCATATCTTATCCAATTTTAATCCTTCTTCTTTACGATTAAAATTGTATTGATGTTTGTGGATTTCAATTGCCTCTCTATACATACGTGTATAATAGTGCGACGTCCTGGCTAGCACGCTTGTTTCACCAAGTTTTATTTCGTGATCGCCATCCTTAAAAACACATTCCGCTACTGCCGATTTGTCGATATGTCCCAAGCGACAGTTTCTTTTGTGCTCCGTCAACCGTGTATTGATGCTTCTTTTTGTAGTTCCTATGTAAACCCTGCCACAACTACACGGAATTTTATATACCCCTAGGGTGGCTAGGGGGTGACGAGCATCTTTTGTTGATCTTAGGCATTCACTAATTTTCTTAGTAGGTCTAAAAATGGTCTCTACCTGAAACTTGGCTAGTACTTTCCCAATGCGATCCGTGATATTATGGCTGAACGGAAGAAATACTTTTCCAGCTGATGGTTGTTGCTGTCTCCTACTTTTAGGCATTTTTCTATTTGGGTGAAGTGCTCGGTTAATCTCGTTTTTCGTATAACCATTTTTCACAAAGGCCATTCGTAAATGATTTAGTTCTTCTTGTAAGTAGCCTGGTTCACAAATATTATTTGCCCTATCCACTAGTGCTTTATGACACCCCTCTTTTGCCTAGGGTGATGGTTTGAGTTCTTATGGAGGTAGCGATCAGTATGTGTATCTTTCCTGTAGACCTTATGGCCTAAGGTCCCATCCACGCGTTTGATAACTGATACATGCAAGAAGTTAAGTTGGCCATTCTTCTCCTTCTCCATAGTAAATTTAATCTTTGGGTTGATGCTATTTAAGTGTACCAGGAAATCATTCAAGTCTTCTTCCTCATGATTCAATATTACAAAGGTATCATCCACATACCGATACCACTTCGAGGGGCTTTTTTGGGCCGACTGCAGTGCTTGATGTTCAAAATATTCCATGAATAAATTCGCAATTGCGGGACATAGGGGGCTTCCCATGGCTACCCCATCGATCTGTTCATAAAATTCACCATTGTACTGAAAATAGGTCGAGGATAGACAGTGGTGGAACAAGGCTACTATATCAGTAGGGAACATATCGGCTATATGGGAGAGAGCTTCATCAACTGGAACCATCGTGAAGAAAGACACTATATCAAAACTGACAAGGATGTCATTACGACCGACAGTAATTTCCCTCAATTTCTCAATGAATTGTAAAGAGTTTTTAATATGACTCTCAGTTTTGCCTATGTAAGGTTGTAACAAAGAGGCAAGGTATCAAAACTGACAAGGATGTCATTAGGACCGACAGTAATTTCCCTCAATTTCTCAATGAATTGTAAAGAGTTTTTAATATGACTCTCAGTTTTGCCTATGTAAGGTTGTAACAAAGAGGCAAGGTGTCTGGCTAGTTCTTGGGTAGGAGCTCCAATTGCGCTGACTATTGGTCTCAGAGGAACATCAGCCTTATGTATCTTTGGTAATCCATATAATCTCGGAGGATAAGCCTCCGTTTTACAAAGATACTTTTTAACTTCTGTAGGAATGGAAGACTGTTTTATCAGACGATTGGTGGCATTCAGCACATTCGTTGTGGGAACCTTTTTCAACCTCTTGTATGTGCTGGGTTCCAGGAGATCACTGATCTTCTTGTGATAATCCTCAGTATTCATTAAAACAGTAACATTTCCCTTGTCAGCGGCAACTATAATAACATTCTTGTCTGCATTGATCTCGCGCAATGCCTTCCTTTCGCCTTGACAAAGATTGCTGCTGGGTGGCTTAGCTTTGCGTAATATCCTGGAGGTTTCCATTCTAATTTCATCAGCAGAATATGATGGTAACTGACGTATTCCTGCCTCTATATTAGCAATAATGTCCTCCATAGGAATCTTGGATGGAGTTATTGCAAAATTCCCTCCTTTAGACAGAACAGAAATTCTTTTTCCGATAAATTAATAACCGTTTGGCAATTGTTTGGAATCGGTGTTTCACGTCGACCCTCTTGTAGACGATCAAACTTCTCCTTCTGCTTATTGGAAGACACTTCTGCACTAATATCCATAGATCTAAATGTTAAACTTGTAAGTAGGCTGTTTAGGTTTTTATATTGGTAACGCCACGTAGCGCTCTGTATGAAAATCACTGGCTGTGCTGTGTGCAGTCTGTGGCTAGTTTGCATTGTTGTCTGCCATTGTAGTGTTGGGCAGCTGGATGTTAACAGCGCATAGTGTGGCAGTTGGAGGTGAGCCGCCAGCAGTGGTGTTGTGGGGAGAGAAATGGCAGAGTTTTGAAATTTGTAAGACTGGATTTCATGAACTGCTATATATATTATGACTTTTGATGACTATTAAGGTAAATACATTGGTTGTTCTCTATTAAAATCTTTCATTTGCTAACTATGCCTATCAGTAGTTAGTGCCTTCCGTAGTTTGAATCTTTTATTTAGCTGGCAGTAGTGGCGCTTGCTGTATTGCGGTAGTTCAAGTAATCAAGATTTTTGTGAGGTAAGTGATTTGTGAAACGTATAGGTTAATGTTAGTCAGGGCCATTCTTTTGTAGGGATTTTTGAAAGTCAGATTGTGTTGTGCTAAAAATATTGTGTGTCAGTTTAAGCAGAGTCTTGAATAATTTTTCAAAGGAGACATTTCATATGGCGACCCTGCCAGGATACCTCACTGGAATCTTCTGATATTTCTTGCAGTTTGTGTAATTAGTGTAGATTTTGTTTATTGCTAGCATGTAATTGTAGAGAGAATCTCCTTTGTAGTTGCAGTCTTTCATTGTTGTACAGTAAAACAGGTGTGGCACGCATGTAAATTTGCACCAAGTATTTCACAGCTGCACTTGCAATTAACTAGATATTGTTTTCAGTGCTATGTTAATGTGTTTTCTTATTTGTGCTCTTCAAATTGTGCTTTTCTGTGGATAGGAGTGGGCTGCAAATAATGGTGTAGACAGTGAAACAATTAGTGAACAGGGAAACATTATCGATCAATCCGTCGGCAACAGCTCGCCTCAGGAATCGGGAATGACAGGACACAATCATGCAAATACTGCAGATTCAGGTTTTGGGTCCTCACCGTTTTCTCAAATAAGTCAAGACACATTTTCTGCTTGTCAAAATGTGAATGTTGCCGGTGCAACTTCACTGCCGAAAAGCACTGAGGACCATGTTTCAGACACCAGTGCATTGTTATTACAGTTAATGCAACAAATGGGACAAAGGCTACAAAAGTTAGACACAACGCTGAATAAAATCAGAAACAAATGGGACAAAATCTTCAAAAGTTAGACACAATGGAACAAAATCTTCAAAAGTTAGACACAATGGAACAACAACAGAGACAAACACAGCAAAAGTTAGACACAATGGAACAAAATCAGAGACAAACACAGCAAAAGCTTCAAAAGTTAGACACCACACTTGAACAAACACGTGAAGATTTAACTACTGAGTTACATAACATTGAATCGAAATGTCAAAAAGTCTGTAATGACGTAAAACACAAAATTGTGAGCATTTTCAACCTATTTTCTCACGGCATGAAAATGCATTACAGAATCACGAAGCAGCCATAAAAGCCATAAAAGAACTGCAAACTATTGTTCATGAAAATCAAGAGACCTCGCAAGCTAAAATTGACTCAGTTGCATCTACCGATACGGTTATGCAACTTGCAAAAACTCAGGAAAACTTTAAGGGCACAGTAGATACTCTGAAAATTGGTTCAGAAAGACACATGGAGGAAATTAGTTCACTATCAGAGAAAGCAATCGAACTTTCGGATCAGCTAAATAATTTATCTATGAAGGTACATGATAATCTGAATGACGTAAGACTGGTAGTCTTTAATGACACAGAAGAGTACGAACAAATTAGGAAATTCAAACAAAATCAGAATCAAATTAATACACAACACCAAAGAGAAATCCATGAAGTACAAGATCAGCTGACACAGGTAATACAAGATTTACGTATTTGAGAGGACACTCGCAATCCAACACGGGAAGAGGGACTTAGAAATACGGAAAAGCCGCAAAATAATAACACAGCGCATTTCGGAAATTATGAAAGAAATTGGCAAGGTGCACCGAATTTTGAAATGGAACCTCCGAAACGACGCAACAATGACCGACATGCGACTCGCCGACACGATGGTTTTGACTATAAGCTGTTCATTACTACACGCAAATTCTAAACATTTAAGAATTCTGGCAACGACATTCATCCACAAGCGTGGCTTCATCAATTCTCTCATTGTTTCCCCCCCAACTGGTCATTAGGGCATAGATTAGAATTTATGTGTGGCTATTTAGAGAATGAACCAGCTGTAAGAATGCAATCGGTCATTCACGATTGCCACAGTGAAGGAGAATTTTATCATGCCTTCCTCTCAGCATATAGGTCTGAAGCAAGTAAAAGATAGCATCATAATGATGAAACATTTCGAACAATCTGAATTTTCCAGTCTTGTGAAATATTTTGAAGACATGTTGCACAAGAATCAGTACCTGTCAAACCCATACAGCCCCTCAGAACTCATCCGCATTTGCTTAATCAAATTACCTGAACATTTACGACGTATTGTTTTGGCAGGACGTTGCAAAGACGATATTGAAGCTTTTTAGGGACTCTTACAAGAATTAGAAATTGACACTGACATTCCCGGAGCGCGAAAACAGGAACACAACAATTACAGGTCACATCAGTCGCAATGCCGCGATGAAAGAAATAATAACTGGACACGACAAGGCTATTCTCACAACACAAATCGTGATCAAAACAGACACCACCCGTATGACAACCACTGGCAAAGTAATAGTTACAGAGAAAGATCGCATTTCCGTAGTAATGAATATGATAGAGATAACCATGGAAACAGACAATATGGGAACCAAAACAATTATTATCAAGGGAGACAGAATAACTTCAGACGCAACAGTTAGGTGCACAGTTATGATTCAGGGAGAAATTCTCCACCACGTGACAGACAAGGAAGAAACTACGGAATCTACCGACATGACAACAGAGGATATATTCGTAACGACAGACCTGAATTGCATCAGAACTGGCGGGATTTAAACAGGGCAGGGCCTTCTCGGCAAGGTGAATTTGTAGAAGTTAGGATTCCTAATCCCAATAACGACGCGCACCAACAAAGAGACAGACAATGACTTGCACCGCAGGCAGCCGCGTGCGCCGGCTGGCTCAGAGAAAAATAACATAGACGCTAATCTTGAGAAAAATTCCAGTATTCTTTACCGACATATACCGCATGATAATTGCGTTCAAGTTGAAACACAGAGTACTATGAAGAGTAAAAGGTTGCACCACATTTCACATGTAAAACCGTTTTTGAGAGATAATCTGCTTTTTAACTTAGTCTTTGCTATAAAATTTTTCAGTTACTTGTACACTTCGTCAGACTTAGAAACTGTTACCATGCAACAATGTTTGAAGTTAAATATCCAGTCAAGAACCAAGAGAACTTATTTAAACAGAAATTACGAATGCATTGTTATAGTGAACAGGCGACACAGTGCTATTGTGTGTGTACATTCTTGCTTGTTAGTTACACGATTACGTAATGACTATAAGGCTCACATACTTAGAACATTTATCAGTACTGCTAATGAGATTTTAATGCAACATTTTGGCTTACTTGAAAATACATTCTGGATTTAAAGTACTTTCTGTGAGATACCAGATGACACAGTGGTTAGTGTATGTGACAGCTACACGATTTTATCAGGACGCTACTAATGAGTGACAATTTACAATGTTGCTTTTGTGGTGTTTCTGTTTTATATCCTCACAGTTTTTCTGAATTAATATGGAAAGTAAAACATGTTTTAGTAGTAACTTTTGTGGTATAGCTACAATGAGACAGCCTTTTCCGTAGCACAACAATACATTACAGCACAGTACTTTCTTCATCACGGCAATAAGTGTAATAACTAAGATATCTATATGCAAAGCATTTCACTTTTGTTTATCATGAGGTAAGTAAACTGACTTCTACAGAACTTAGCTTTAGGAGGACGATAACTACGACACTCCCACAGAGATTATCTTACAACAAGACGCACAGTTTAGCGCTACAGTACATGTATTTGAGTGATTAATTTTGTACTTAAAACATCTATTTTTAAAGATTTTTTAATTACAAAGATACAAAGGTTTTCCGTGATACATTTCATTCCATTGCTGTAATCTGTAACACCTGAGGGTATAATTACATTAATCCTCAGGGGATACATGCTTACTTTGTGTACCATGTGTTTGGCAAGCACAAGGAGCCCTAGCTAATATGGTATTTGCTTATACAACTTTACACATCGATACCATATTTCTCTAACACACAAATTACACAGCTATCTGATCATTTAACTGAGAGATAAACTTTTTTTTTACTACATCAGTGGCACATGTTTATGCAATTACACAGTTGGGTAACTTCACACTTATGAAATTGTATTTTGTCTGTACTTTGTGAACTGTTCATATTTTTTCGGAACCATTGTGATACTATGAGGGCTTTTAATGATATATTTGGTATGGGATCACGATTTTTGAAGTACATTTGAGGTAGATGACACTATTTAAATGAGCAGAGAATGTTTCTTAGGTTTTGAAATTATTGCAGAAAGCTACGACGTTTTTGAGATTTGACTGAGGTGTTATGATGTTATTTTTATGACGACGAAGTGTATTATGCTGTTGAGGTATGTTTATGATCAATAAGATGATGCTACCATATATGAGGAATTTGATTATGCTACGTACTTATTATGATGAAATATTGAAGAAGTGTCGACGAGCACGTATATGAATAATGAGTAGTGGTTAGGGACTCTGATTTGTGGAAAAGGATGTTGGAAACCAAGAATCGTACTTTAAGAGTTATGAAATGTGTGTAAATGCGTGAATGTATCACAAAGCCGAGGAAAACTTTTTGAACACTGTTATATTCATAGGATTTTGTTTCTACACATTTGCAACGCAAATTATCAACCTGCGAAATTTTTTATATGAGACTGTCACTGTAATGCAAACAAATGTCGTAAATATTTCAGTAAGAAAGTTAAGTGACCACCTTCACTAATGAGTCGTGGGCACCCAGCTGCGCGACAGTCACCTGGAAAAAAGCCATTAGTGTGTGCCTTTCAGAGGCACAGGTGAAAAAGAAAAAAGGGGGCCATTATCCTCGCTATTGACATTCCTTTGTAGAAAGCATTGCAAACACGACACACTCAAACTTTAAAACATATGATAACACTGTTGAGCTCTTAATTTATGATATTTACTGAAATGCCTAATGAAATGACGAGAAATATTTTTATGTCTATACACCCGTTTATGACTACTGTCTTTCTAGTTGAGAGATTTTTTACTACATTATGAAATGCCATATGGCTAATGAATGATGTTTCATACCTTCCTTTGTACATATTTGCTCATTTTCTTTAATATCTAGTTTCTAGCTGCACTGCAGCATTGGTTATTATAAAATTTAATAGATGTACTAATATCACTATTTTCTGTCTACAGACCCAGTAAAGAATACGTTTATGATATACTTTCTTAGAAAAGAGAGCACAAATAGACATTTCTCTTCACAGGAATTGCATAAATAATTGTTTTAATGACTTGGTAACTTTCTTGCAGGGTAAGTTTTTGTGATGCATCACTCTAGTGTTAAGATGTGACATAGGTATTAAACATGGCCATTTTTACTGTAATATTTTTTTCTGCTTGAGCTATGTCATTTTTAAATATAAGTTATTGGATTTGCTGCTGCTGTTTGCCAGGCATAGTGCTACTAAATTTCACTTTACATTACTCTGTTAAGCCAGTTTTACTACTGATTTATTTCTCTTGTTTGCTGCTCATTGCCTTATATTAGTTGTAATATTGCTGCTTGCTTTGCCAATTTGCATTTTTTGTCATTGCTATCTGTGTTAATTGTTTTGTGCTGTTGCATTGCCTCATCCCTTAGTTTAGCATCTGAGCGCAGTAGATTTAAGTTAGCTTAAGATGGGGTAGGCCATATAAGAGGACAAGTTGTAATTAATTGGAAGAAATGCATTGAGAAGCTACAAGAAAATGGTTTGGCCAGAAAAGTATTTTGAAAGAGGATATGAACCAAAAAAGTAGGGTTTAGGGACAACATGTTTAGGTAGGATTTTCTTGGAAATAAATGATGGGGTAAGATAATGGAAAATAAATAATGAGGTAAGAAATGTGTGAACATATAAATACAGAAAGCATGCTTGGATAGAATTTTTTTGGTGGAAACAAATGTTGAAATAAGAGGAAAGACATCTGGAATAAAGTTTTGGGGTGGACTGCAGTACCAAATGTCACACTGAAAACAAACCCGTCCTGTATTTTTGTGTTATTACAGTATGTGAATTTGTGTTTTTCCTGTCTTTATGTGTTTAGCTAATAAGATTTATGTTGTAGAATTTTTCAAATACTATGTTATTTTCTTCGTAAAGATGTTTAGACATTATTTATTCTGTTTTGTTTTAATGCTCATGTTGATGTTTCGAAAGTTATTCTGATCTTTTATGTATGTACTTATGTCATAATTCCTGTAACACTAATGTATATGTATTTTTCTATTCTTTTTTAAAGCCTGTATTACTACAAATGTTATCTGTATTGTTATGTTCTTTAATGATGTATTTTGTACATTTTTTATTGTATTCTCATGTTATAATATTGTAATTGACACCATTTCATCAAATTAAGTAACTTGTAAGCATTCATTTCACTGCACACATTTCTGTTGGTCATAGTAATGCACAATATGTGAGAAGTTGGGACTGTTAGTATTTGCACGTGTGTTAATAATTCAGCAACAGACCGGTTAAAGCCAAGTTTCAGGTAGAGACCATTTTTAGACCTACTAAGAAAATTAGTGAATGCCTAAGATCAACAAAAGATGCTCGTCACCCCCTAGCCACCCCAGGGGTATATAAAATTCCGTGTAGTTGTGGCAGGATTTACATAGGAACTACAAAAAGAAGCATCAATACACGGTTGACGGAGCACAAAAGAAACTGTCGCTTGGGACATATCGACAAATCGGCAGTAGCGGAACGTGTTTTTAAGGATGGAGATCACGAAATAAAACTTGATGAAACAAGCGTGCTAGCGAGGACGTCGCACTATTATACACGTATGTATAGAGAGGCAATTGAAATCCACAAACATCAATACAATTTTAATCGTAAAGAAGAAGGATTAAAATTGGATAAGATATGGCGGTCGACGTTGCATCAATCACGTGACAATCGATTGCCTGCAATCGAGAGAACAGACGATAGCCAGAGATAGCTGCACATCGACGCCACGTGGCGTGCGGTGGCGCCCCCTACGATATCCATATAAGCGGTGGCCCCAGCTCCTAGCAGCCAGTCGTTAACTCACCTCGGAAGATGTTCTCCGTAGTTGAGAACGAAACGTCAGGTAGAAGAAGTTCTACAGATCGACCACGGCACCTTAGCCCGGAAGTGTTTACTGATGCTATTAACAACATAGTTCATAAAAAACTTAGACTGGCTAAGGCGCCACCTTATTTTTTGTTGATTAAATAGCTCCACACAGTCTACTTTCACTCTGCACTCCAAACGCGATGGAGGTAATAAGAACCGGCAATTTTTCAGTCGCGAGTTCAAAGAGAATTACACTACAAACAATAGGACTATCGATAGTTAAACGAAACTACCGATAGTGGCGATAGTGCAGATACTATCGATTAATCAGTAGTTTGTCGATGCTTAAGTAACACTACAGTGAGGCCCTGGTAAGTCTCAGGAGTGAGTTGGCACCACAACAGCACACACAAGTCACCTAATTACTGCAAATTCCTGAGAGGGGAGCAAAAAGCTCTGACACCCAGTTCAGTTACATCCCGTATATGTTCGATCGGGTTCAGATCCGGCAAGTTGAGGGGGCTGCACATCAACTGAAACTCCCCACTGTGTTGCTCGAACCACCCAATCGCACTCCTGGTCTTGCGACATGGCCCATTATCTTGCTGATAAATGCCACTGTCGTAGGGAAACATGATCTTCACGAAGGGGTGTACGTTGTCTGCAGTCAGAGTACGATACTACTGGGCCGTCATGGTGCCTTGCACGAACTCCACTGCACCCATGGATGCCCACGTAAATGTTTCCCAGAGCTCTGTCTCACCGTAGAGGTGTCAAGTAGCTGTTCATCTGGAGGATGAGGGATTCGCACCCTCCCATCGGCATGATGACGTCGGAATCGGTGTTCATTATATCGTGGTTTATTAGACCGTGCAACGCTCTGACACTGCGTCAACGTCCAGTGCCGATGGTCACGTGCCCATTTCAGTCGTAGTTGCCGATGTTGTGGTGTTAACAAATGGCACATGCATGGGTCGTCGGCTGTGGAGGACCATCGTTAAGAGTGTTCAGTGTGCTGTGTGTTCAGACACATTTGTACTCTGTCCGGCACTAAATTTTGATGTTATTTCCACCACTGTTCGTCGCCTGTCCTGATTTACCAGTCTGCCCAGGCTATGACGTCCGGCATCCGTTGCGGGGTGGCTGCCCAACCGCACGACTTATGGGTATGTACCCTTGGTTTCACCAAGTGTTGAATACACTTAGCACAGCTTTCCTTTACATCTGACAAGTCGTGCAGTTTCCAACATGCTCGTGCCGACTCTCGTCGCCATCACAATCTGCCCTCGATCACAGACAGATCGAGCGCCTTCCCCATTCTACACATGGACGGCACACTCGCTGATACTATATGCACCGTGGGTACGTCTGACTAGCAGTAATTCCTCGCCAGGTGACGCTGATATCGACTGGACGGGTTTATATTGGTAGCAGATCGGTGGTCATAATGTCCTCGCTGTGTACGCTTGTACATAAAACTTAAAAATACGAGCTAGTTAACGTAGCTCGATGAAACTTGGACAATGCATAGGAAGAACTGCTGCAATGTAGTACAAAAGTTAACCGAAGGAAATACATAATGAGACGAATACAAATTACACTTTTATTCAAAGACAATAATTACACGGATCATTGCCGTGATTCACGATGGTCCTCCAGACATTACGAAAGGCAGTGTAACGGAACTGAAATGATGGTGGGCTGACAGTAATTTGGAGCCCGCGCGTCGGAAACGGGCGCGCTGGTGTGAGACTGCCAGGGAGTGCACCCTGATGCCATCTATTGGCGAAACTGGGAATTAGCGCTGCCTCTCAGACAATGCACCAAGCTCTCGGAGTCAAATGTATTCTTTTTCTTGGTAATTATAAGTTATTACTGTATGATTTAATGTTATAAAGCGCGAGTAGTAAATTATTATGACTGGTATGAACTCCAGGGTAATAAATATAAATATTCTTAAATACTAAATGATTTCGGTGAAAAGGTGGTAGGGGAACGCCCCCACTCTTGGTGATACGAGCGTAGCTAGAGGTAGCTGGAGATACAGGGACTGAACAATGGAATGGCCTGGGGAGGGTTGACGTGACCGGACGTGCGTAACTGTGCTCATGCAAAAGTGATTGTGCAACAGCGAAGAGGCGAATATCGTCGCCGTTTGTGGAGTGGAACGCGACGAATGGTTGTCGAAGCAGTCTCTATGCCACTGGTGCTGATTGTAGGAGTTCCTGCGCCCAGATTTTATGGCGGACGTGCAGTAGCTTATACGAGTGCTACAGCTAGTAGTTCCAGCCGCCATTGAGGGCATGAGGCGTGAAGAGCAGCGTTAGCCACATGCATCTCACCACCAGCACCGACACGTCTACCCAAGGCAAGACTGCTTGCAATTGTTAAGTCGAACTTTGTATACATGTAAAAGGAGAATACCAGTTTTCTTTTGTGCAAGTGCAGAAGACAGAATATAGTAATGAGTAAAATTACGACGCATGTTGTTCATTGTAAAGTGTAGTAACCTGAAACATAGTGTAGTGAAATCAGACTGAGGCCACCATCGCCTCTTTCATTTACAATTCTTTTGGGTGTAGAATACTTTAGCGTATAAGAATGTTGAAAAGAGCAATGGTCACACCAGAATGAGTCGCCTATTTATGGTTACTTAAATTTTTCTGAGTAACCTTTCAAGTAAAGTCACTTAACTAATTCTATATCAGTTGTCCAAAGAGTAATATCCAAAACCATTAAATAAGTTGAAGGATAGAATTTTGTTAACCTAAGTTGCTTAAATTGTCTTGGTGGTAATTACCAAGCCAACTCACAGAAATTGAGAGAGTATTTGCTTTGTAGAATCACCTAGAATGATCAGAAATAGTAATATTCAGAATTAAGTTTAAATTCAACTCAAGCCGTTTCACTTTGAAACGAGCAAAAAAATTGATTTATTCTTTTGCTCCTTCAGAGCTGGCGACCGTAGTTATAAGTATTTTCAGGAGGATTCGACGGTAAGTCTGCTGCTCTCGTCGTGCTGATAGGATTACCCACTGCTGCTAGCAGTGGTGATTGGATACATAAGCTCACTACCAAGTTAAGTGGGTCAGGTAGGCAGTGTTACCGTGTGAACTGTAGGGCACTGTAGGCCGTGGATCAAACCCGTTCAATCATCACAGCTCTTTGGGAAATAGTCCGGTTAGGAGTGTACTAATCATTAGGTAAATACTGGCGAGTAACGGTCAAAAATGTATACGCAAGTGAATTTAGCAAGGTCCATGTAGCACCTAGTTAATGTGGTGCAATGGCGAGGGTAGGAGTGGAGTAAAAGTGAGCTGAGCTTGTGGCAGCTGTGCTGTCTCCAAAGATTAATAACGTGAATTCACTACTACCTCTTACTATTAGGGCTGAGCTATTTACGGTTAAAATACGTAGCAGTAAGCGCAAAGGCGTGACAGCTACAAGTCCGTATTGGCTTTATACATACGGAAGTAGGAAGCGGGTTAAAACAACCGAGTCAGTTGAGAACATACCCCATTTACTGATGGAAAGATTCGGCGGTTCGGTCGCAGCAGGATATGGTTCTCAATAGGTTGCGTGATCGCTATGGACGGCAGTGCATGCTTTTCAACTTGCTCTCAAAGGTTGATAAGGAATTGTTGTGTTAGTGCATTCCATTCCTCGAGTAGCGCGGCTGACAACTGCTGGATGTTCGTTGGAGCATGTGGACCTGCGTCAGTAAACCTTCTCATCGTATACCATCCATTCTCGATGGGATTTAAGCTGAGGGAACGTTCCAAGAACTGCTCCACCCGCACTGTTCGATGCAGTCGCATCTAGACAGCCACAAAAATAAATTCGGGGTTGGCCAGCCGCTGTGGCCGAGCGGTTCTAGGCGCTTCAGTCCGGAACCGCGCTGCTGCTACAGTCGCTGGTTCGAATCCTGCTTCAGGCATGGATTGTGTGATGTCCATAGTATAGTTAGGTTTAAGTAGTTCTAAGTCTAGGGGACGGATGACCTCAGCCTCAGATGTTTAGTCCCATAGTGCTTAGAGCCATTTGAATCATTTTTGAAACTCGGGGTTGAAAGCACCATTGAAATGCGAATCTGGAAGAAGTATAATGCCACAATAACGTTGCTCGGTGAGACTACCATGCTGAAGGATTTGGCAGTCAGTACGTTCATGCAACGTTATGTCTGCCCTCAAAACAGCATCTGGACCAACTCTGATCATGATCCAAAATGCTGGACATATTCTTATATGGCAAGAGGTTGGACCACGTAATGTATCCAGGAACTATGTGTAACATAATCGTTCTCGTATTTCAGATATTAAGGTGTGAGTCGGCGTAATGTATAATGGACGTGCTGACCCCCACATTGTTGGACACGGTACGGTCATGTTTTCAGGTGTGTATTCGGTCCTGACTTCATTTTTGTGGACGACAATGGGTGACCGTACAGGAGAGCGTAAGCGGAGGAGCTCTAGGAACGAGAGTATATTGGGCGAATAGACTGCCGTGCCCGGTCACCCAACTTAAATACCATAGATCTGTATGGAATTAATTGGGAAGAAGAATTTTATCACGTCCACTTGCACCAACAATTATCCAGCAGTTGTGAACCACGTTGGTGGCAAAACGAAATGCACTGCTACAAGATCTTATGAACCTTGGGACCAGCGTGGGAGAACGTTCCAGAGCATGCACTGGCGTCCGAGGTGAGCACACGCCCTATAAAGAACCGTATCACGCATTCTGTAATGTCAAATTAATAAAAGAGAAATTAATAAAAGAGAATGACTGCGATCGTTACTGTTTTGTACTAATTTTACTGAATTGACAGATCACTGTTTCCAATAATATAATCTAAAGTTATTTAGTAATGTTGATGGGACCATCATGAATCACAGTGACTTCAGTATTATTCTTACCTTTGAATAATAGTGTAATTTTTGATACCCTCACTGGGTATTTCAGTTCCATCTGTGCTGTACTGTAACAGTTCTTTGTTAAGTATAGTCCAATATTCATCACGCTGTGTTACTTGACAGTGACACATGGCGCGAAAGTTACTTTCGCCGTCATGTTTTGGACACCACTGTACTTCGCACCCCTATTCGCGCCATGGGATCCGCTCCTGACTCTTGCTTGTGAAACTCTATGAGCTGATCTCGAAAGCTAACTGCCTACTCTCTGGACCTGCAGGCGTCACGAGCTCACCCTACAGCCTACCCGTGGAGACATTCCCGCACCACCTGTGATCTTTGGTCCAAGAGAAGTGTATAAACGTAAGACCCTATACGTCGTTACGGTATCAATATCTGTACGTTTACACGTTTCACCACTTCGCGAATACATACATTTGCATCAACTGAGAGGGTAGCTGATCTGCTGCAGAAAAAGTTCATAGGCACTTTGACCACCAGAAAAAGCTCAAGGAGAGCGCGATGAAACAGCCAGAAATGAGTTTAACGATATTTTGAATCTTCGAGGCTGATTAAAATTATGTAGCGGACTGGGACTCGAATCAGAAATCTTGCTTTCTGTAGAAAATGCTTTTACCCACTGAGGTACCTAAATGCGGCTCAGAGCCTCACTCACAGCTGTGGCTCTGTCCTACTTCTCTAACCTACTAGCTGCTCCCGTGGCGTACCTTGCTGGACTATCAGTAATGGAACAAAGGATATTACTAAGAAATGGCTCCACTACACCGTAGAGGATTGTTTAAAGAGTGACTCTTTTGCTCTGCAACAGAGTGTGCGCTGCTTGGAAACTTCCTGACACACTGAAACCGGGACTTGATCCCGGGGAATTTTGCCTTTCGTGACCATTCCTCTTAGCAATTGAACTACCTTATCCTTACCAAATCGACGACTGAAACATTGATTCTGAATCATAACAGTAGCAAAATTGCACTAGTAAGAGCAGAAAACTTGCTGAAACAGAGGTGGGAAACATGAAACAAGTCACTAGGGATGGCGGAAAGGCGAATGAATTTTTCTGTGAATAGTTGTCTAAAGGATAAATTTATACATTCTAATGTAAATGATTTGAGATTTTAATATTACATCGTATGTATATTATGTCGCTTGAGAGAGCGGAGGCAACGGCAGAGTCATCTAACAATCACAACGTCGACCACAAATGCTGTCGAACCCCATCGTCAATATTCGGCGACAAGATAAAAATAGACTTGAGGTGGCGGCTAAATATGAAGGTCCCTATTATTGTTATTTCGCGTACGGACCACGAAGATAAGAGAAGTTAGGGCTCGTAAGAGGCATATAGGCAGTCGTTTTTCCCCCGCTCTGTTTGAATCTGGAAGAGGTAAAGAAATGACTGGTAATGGTACAAAGTATCCTCCGCCATGTACGGTATGGTGGCTTGCGGAGTATGTACGTATGTATGTATATGTAGATGTACATGAGCTATTGTGAAGAATCAAAGCATTGCTTGTTTGGCCGTTGGAGTGCGTACGTAAGATTTTTTGGGGGAGTCAGTGCTCAACCAGCACATGGAACACGATGCCACATTTTATGAAGGACTTGACACTCAGATATTGACATAGCTGTCTGGGTAAAATTTGTAAATTCTTTCTGGTAGTTGTAAAAGAGCCGAAACCGTATAAGATTTGCTCTGATTTTTGTTTTATTCTTTTTTGAGTGGGTAGGTTGGGTTGTAATTCACTAGAAAATTAGTGGAATTATGAGATTTGTTTCTGTGGCTCAATACTAAACCAACCAGTGTAATAGTTACAATAAATAAACGAACTGTAGTCCAGTATTCCCATGTTCATTTTTGTACGTGTATAAAAAATTTTGGGTTGTAATATTCAAGCAACATAATCGGTAATCCCGAACAGTCATACGCAAATCAGTTTTAAATATAAATCATAGGTTTTATATTCTTTGTCAGTGATATAATAATACTATTTTTTGTTGTGCTAAGAGAGCTACGCTGCAAAAATAATCCTGGGGCACCTAATAGCACACCGAAAAATGGTTCAAATGGCTCTGAGCACTATGGGACTTAACAGCTGAGGTCATCAGTCCCTTAGAACTTAGAACTACTTAAACGTAACTAACCTAAGGACATAGCACACATCCTAGCCCCAGGCAGGATTCTAACCTGCGACCGTAGCGGTCACGCGGTTCCAGACTGAAGCGCCTAGAACCGCACGGCCACACCGGCCGGCTTGCACACCGAAAATTATTGCTATTCAAAATCAGATTGGTTGCTGCTCACCTTTACTAAGAGCCTTCAGAGTTTCCGGTAGATTTGATGAGTTTGATTAATACGAAAACGTTCGCAATCGCCGAATCTCATTGAAGCAATAACAAAAACCTAATGGATTTATCATCGTCGCGTTCAGTGACTATCACTCGATGGTTGTAAGTTTACTACTGGTGGAATGACGTTGACTGGCTACGATCATGTTAGTCCCCCAAGTGTATCAAATACCACATTTTTTAAACCACACAGGGCAAAAATATTACAAAGGATAGAGCGACATATTTAACATTATGGGCGCGATGTATTGGCTCAAAATGGCACTGACCACTGTGGGACTTAACATCTGAGGTCATCAGTCCCCTAGAACTTAGAATTACTTAAACGTAACTAACATAAGGACATCACACACATCCATGCCCGAGACAGGATTCGAACCTGCGACCGTAGCAGTCGCGCGGTTCCGGACTGAAGCGGCTAGAACCGCTCGGCCACCGCGGCCGACTCGTGGTGTATTCGCAGTTGTGAATATGGGCAACCATCAACTGTATAACGGAATGACGACAAAGAAAATGTATGCAGGACAGGGGCTCGAAAACACATTTTTGACTTATCGCGAGCGATCAGCTTACCATTACGGCATCCCAGCACGTTTCACGTCCAGGCCCAAATTTCCATAAATCGTCAACCGTGTGTGTCCAACCTGTACTGTGTATATTCCTGCGCAGGAAAAGACATTTTAAATGAAAGTCACTTGTCCGCTGTTGCAGGACAAATACGATATTGCAGTGCCTGTGTAATTCCGAACTACGGTGCAATGTTCCTTCAAAGACGCATACACGTCCGAAGGAACATTGCATCGTGCTTCTGAACAACACAGGCACTTCAGTGTCGTATATAACATCAGTCGTCACTTAATAAAAACAGAAAGCGGTATCTGATACCGCATTAATGACAATCGTGTTGTAACGATTCATGTTGAATGTTACTTAAGTTTCTTCTGCCTGGTCCATTGATGAGTGAATGCGAAATTTTCATGTTTAACAAGATTTATTCACATTAATTGACATCTGAACTGCACACTCGTCATGTAAACAAAACACGGACAAACTGATCTCTTTGACTTCCAAAAGTAACTTCAAAACTGACTTCACAGATGACTTTCAAACAGACCCTCTAGCAGAATCCCTCACACCCTCGCTGCTTTCCCTTACATAGAATTTTAACAATTGCTCACAAAATATTCCATTATAAATTTTGTATAATTTCAATGTTACAATTAAAATTTGCAAAACGTAAAGAAACTGATGTTACAGCCGAATAAGGTCTAAAATACAATATTTGAATAACCATCTTTTCTAGTAATATCTTTAGTTTTCCAAAAGAAAATCATTCTGAACTTTAATTACAATAATGTCTCTCGTGTCATTTTAGTTACGTAATTGATTATAGTTTGGATTTGGTCCTAATATGTAATGGTAGTACAGAGGTCGTGCTTTATCCGATTAAATATATAGAACGTACAAATAAGGCCTCAATTTCTGAAATTGGAAAACTGTGAGATGTAAGCAATTGGTGAGATAACTAGATATGTAATTACAAATAGTATCAGTTATAGAATAGGACATAAGAATAGATAACAAATGAAAACACATCGCTTGCTAATAACTTTCTTTCTTAAGATAATGATGTTCTATGTGTTAACTCGATACTTGATTGTAATTATGGTAATTAGAGGCACCGGCAACCTATGCCACCACTTCCACAGCATTTTAATATTTTCCGCCAAATATTTATCCCTTCGCCGGTCGGAGTGGCCGTGCGGTTCTAGGCGCTAGAGTCTGGAACCGCGAGACCGCTACGGTCGCAGGTTCGAATCCTGCCTCCGGTATGGATGTGTGTAATGTCCTTAGGTTCGTTAGGTTTAAGTAGTTCTAAGTTCTAGGGGACTGATGACCTCAGAATTTGAGTCCCATAGTGCTCAGGGCCATTTGAACCATTTATTTATCCCTTCCATTTCTTTCTTATACATTCAATCCAGCATTTGTACGTAATTTTGTTAATGACAACAACCTCTTGATAATGATGACAATATACGTTCCTCTAGAACATTCCATAAGCCTTCGCAATGAATATCAAGTTTTTATCAATTAGGACAGAATGATTTACATATACAAGGCCTTAGGAAGCACTGAATTGTTCGATAACAATCCGGATGCATATAAAACGTGGTATCTGACATTTCATATGAATTTTGGGGAAGGCTGTATCGTTATAGTGTCCTCTTCACAGACGAAGGCGATTTGAGTGTGTAGGAAGAAAAGATGTGTCGAGTAGATCAGCGAGCATTTCAGGATCCGTCGCTTCCTTCCCGCTTCCTCCGGGTTCTATCTTATTAAGCACCCAAGTTGATCGAGTACGGCCGGCGGACTGGTGAACAAGTTATCGGGACGTCCTCCCTAAGCCCGTGTAATCCTATCCGGGCCACTCCGCCCCGGGCAGGCCGTCCCAGCGCCGCCGGCAAGTGGCGGTAGCACCTTATCTGCTAATGGAGATTCAACTGGCAGCCGGTCGTCAGCGACGCCGCTCGGGTTTCTCGCCAATACCGCCCCTCCGCCCCCGCAATCCCCTCAAGTGAGCCGCTGCGCAAATGCTATTACGTCGCCGATAAACACAGCCCGCAGGCCGCTAACCGCTCCACGGCCACCGACACCGGCGCACCAGCTCGCCACGTCCGCCAGGGGCCGCGACCGCCTACTGCCTGCAGTCCCGCTGTCGCTACTCGACCAACAGCGTGTTAACTGTGGCCCCTGGGACACAGCAAAGTGCATTTCCAAATTTCCTCAACGAGAATACACCAATGGAGCATGGCTCATACGAATGATTCGTTCTTTGCAATACTGTAACATGCCACTGAATACCGCTGAACTCAGTATCATATGCATGTTCATTTATTAAATTTAAGTTTTTTGAGAAGGGGTGATATTTATATTTCACTTCCCCACTCTCATTCACACACACGATCGGAAGTGAGAGGACTACATACACTACTGGTCATTAAAATTGCTACACCAAGAAGAAATGCAGATGATAAACGGGTATTCATTGGACAAATATATTATACTAGAACTGACATGTGATTACATTTTCACGCAATTTGGGTGCATAGATCCTGAGATCAGAACAACCACCTCTGCCCATAATAACGGCCTTGATACGCCTGGGCATTGAGTCCAAGCCTTCAGCTTGGATGGCGTGTTCAGGTACATCTGCCCATGCAGCTTCAACACGATACCACAGTTCATAAAGAATAGTGACTGGCGTATTGTGACGAGCCAGTTGCTCTGCCCCATTGACCAGACGTTTTCAATTGGTGAGAGATCTGGAGACTGAGCTGGCCAGGGCAGCAGTCGAACATTTTCTGCACCCAGAAAGGCCCGAACAGGACCTGCAACATGCGGTCGTGCATTATCCTCCTGAAATGTAGGGTTTCGCAGTGATAGAAAGAAGGGTAGAACCACGGGTCGTAACACATCTGAAATGTAACGTCCACTGTTCAAAGTGCCGTCAACGCGAACAAGAGGTGACCGAGACTTGTAACCAATGGCACCCCATACCATCACGCCGGGTGATACTCCAGTATGGTGATGACGAATACACGCTTCCAATGTGCGTTCACCGCGATGTCGCCAAACACGGATGCGACCATCATCATGCTGTAAGCAGAACCTGGCTTCATCTTAAGAAAAGGACCTTTTGCCATTCGTGCGCTCAGGATCGTCGTTGAGTACACCATCGCAGGGGCTCCTGTCTGTGATGCAGCGTCAAGGATAACCGCAGCCATGGTCTCCGAGCTAATAGTCCATGCTGCTGCAAACGTCGTCGAACTGTTCGTGCAGATGGTTGTTGTCTTGCAAACGTCCCCATCTGTTGACTCAGGGATCGAGACGTGGCTGCACGATCCGTTACAGCCATGCGGATAAGGTGCCTGTCATCTCGACTGCTAGTGATACGAGGCCCTTGGGATCCAGCACGGCGTTCCGTATTAACCTCCTGAACCCACTGATTCCATATTCTGCTAACAGTCATTGGATCTCGACCAACGCGAGCAGCAATGTCGCGATACGATAAACCGCAATCGCGTTAGGTTACAAGATCTCCATCCAGGTAGCCATCTTCCTTCGTTTCTCAATGGCATATCTGGACTCCATGGCTTAATCTGCGAAAAAATCAAAAAAGAGAACACCCATTAAATGGTAATATCTCTTTGCCTCATCCAGTATAGAAATGTCACAATGAGTATGACCGTTAACGAATTGATAGGCAGTTCATCATGAAGCTGAAAACCGATGTTACTTTCTGTTCTTTTACGGAGTAATTTATTTAGCATCATTTGAGGGAAGTTGCAGTGCACCCGTCGTGCGCACACCTCCGTTCCCATAGTGTAACCGAGGCGGGCACAGACTGTTCCGTTCGTAACAGACGAAGCTCGCAAACTATAGGCGACAGGAATTTGAGATGACCGCCCCTTTGGGACAGAGCAGTGGACTCGCCTATGAACTGTGAACGACAGTGCGTTTCTGTGCACTGGCCAAATTATCTCGCGCGAGCTCTACAACCTTGAGAATCAACCTGTAGTTGCTTCTTGCAACGTAGCTGGACAGAGAGAGAGAGAGAGAGAGAGAAAGAGAGGGAGAGAGGGAGAGAGAGAGAGAGAGAGAGAGAGAAGAGATCGAGGGGATTCGCTTTCACGCGCTTTAGTTTACAGAAACATCACAAACCAACAAAGGTGAGCAACAGAGAACAGCGAGCACAAAGGGTAGCTACAAACGAGTCTACGACTCATCTCATTTCCACTTCAGCCACTGCAACAACTGTTTAACAATACGTATTCATTAATAAGCGTTGACTTAAGTAACTGACCGATTCCGTCCGTTGATTTTGTCCTTACATTGACAGTCCCTAGTTACCCATGTCCGAGACATTTACTTCCTCGCTGGACTCTTCCTGGCCTCTGAGCACAACGGAACAAACAAAACACATGTACCTCGGCGTTGATGGCATTGTGACGTCCCTTCCCTCCTTCTTCACTCGCCGGGAGGACACGCGACTCGTAACGATGTTCGTCCCCGTCGGTATGACGTGGAACAACACCTGTAAGGCTACGGCCACACGAGCGTTTTTTTCACGCGCGTTTCTGCCGGCGTTCACGCCGACTTCAGGCTACGGCCACACGAGCGTTTTTTCCTCGCGCGTTTCTGCCAGAATTCACGCAACACACGCGGCCACATGGCCGCCTATCTCACGCGGCGTGAAGCCCAGCGAAACGCCAGTAGTGCTTTGATGCAAGCTGTGACATCATCTACTGTGCGCAGTTTAGTATCAACTATGAGCGGAAATACATCAAACAAGAACGCGGTTCTTGCAGTATGTGCTGCGTTAGTTGTACATAGGCGTCGGAAACGACAGCAGGAAAAAAAATACTGGATTCATCTCATATTAAGCGACAGATCAACTACTTCTGTTCCCCTCGAGGATCTGTACCATGGCAAGACCATTATGCAAACTTCTTATATTGGCTTGTTAACATTTTATTCATGTATAAATTTCATTGTACACTGTTTATAGCAATTAATAAAATGTTTACTGTCTGTAATTACCTAGATCTGATTTTTGCTTGTTATCCATTCCATCCCATTTTTCTCCCAGAACGGCCTCTGTAACTGCTCGCCACGATTCTCTTTTTCTTTCTCTAATTTTGTATTCCGGATCCCTTGTATTGTACAGCCATGGATGTTTCTGCACTTCCATAATAATGATTTCACTGTCCAGACGCTCCATTTTGGCACTTTATAAAATACAAGAAGACTGCTACAATGACAACGAAGCGAGGACGGCAAAGTCTGTCCGTAAACTGAACAGCGAGCTGCCGAGCAGCGTTGCCAACCATAGAACTTTTTTTCCTCGTACATAAACAACTAAAATCTCGTACTTTGGCTTTCAAACCACGTACATTTATCATGCATTTGACATGTTATAAAACCAAAAATAAGACATGTGTGGCCACTTCATTATGAAATACCTACTTTTTATAATATCGCACCACGCATTGTTAGACTGCATATGTTGTTTGTTATGAAATACCTATTGAAATAATACCGCTCCACGCATTGTTGCATATGTTGGCATCGCTACGACTTCAGTTCGGTAATTGTCGGTAAGCGTCGGAGGAAAGGGCTGAGGTTCCGGACTCTGCCGCAGCGTGTCTCCCGCCTGAGGCTAAGGCCACACGAGCGTTTTTTTCACGCGCGTTTATGCCGGCGTTCACGCCGACATTATAGACCACTGCGTGTTGAATGGGGCTGGCCACACGAGGCGTTTTCGCACGCCGCGGGCCCGCAAACTTCGGCGTTCACGCTGAGCGAACGCTCTCGGGTGCATTCGTTCTGCGTGTTCTTCACGCTGGGCGCTGGCCACACGGGCGGGAGACACGCCAGGATGACTCACTTCCCTACTTTAAGTTTCCACAAAGTTTGGTTATTGTGGTTTTCTGTCCTTGGGGCGTTACAGCATGTGAAGATCTTCTCCGTTGTCGTACAGTTTCCGTCATACGCCAGACACCGTGTAACGCAAAGCAACCATGTACCACTCCACAAACCTCTTTAGATTTTTCACTATGGCAGCTCTGGAGTTGAATGACATGAAATCTGTCAAGTGCGCTGAGAAATTAACTGAAATAATTCCAATCCATATGTGGCGTACAGCAAACGAGTGCTTAACAGTATTGGTTGAAAACAGTCTTGGTTGCAATTTTAGTTTGTTTTTTTTTTATTTTTCAACGACGCGTTTCGCCTTATTTAGGCATCTTCAGGTTATCTTTTCTAGATCGACGAGAGAGGCACCAAGATCTGCATAATGCGTTCCCGTTCACAGGAGCGAATAGCAGATGCCTAAATGCTGAAAGTACTGTTACTAGCTACTGTGACCGGGAACGCGTTATGCAGATCTTGGTGCCTCTCGCGTCCATCTAGAAAAGATAACCTGAAAATGCCTAAATAAGGCGAAACGCGTCGGTGAAAAATAAAAAACTAAAATTGCAACCAAGACTGTTTTTAACCAATAGTAACTGATATAAAATTCAGTGAAATAAAGCTTGTGGAAGTGGCTGAAATGTCTCTCTTCCAGCAGAGGCCCAACTGAGTAAGTTGGAAATGGTGGCGATAAAATAACTGTAACCTAAACGTCAGCGCAATTTCTCCATGTGAACTGCAGATGAGCATTCATCTGTATGCATGTATTTTCAGCGTCTTTCTGTCCGAAAGGCACTTTTTTGTTCGTGCTCGAAGGAGCGCTACTACCAGCTGGAGCTCCTGAGCGGCCTCAAAGTTCTGTGGCGCCACTGGGCGCTTTGACGGCCCGCTGGGAGGTGGCGCACGTGCGCCTGCGCCGGCGCCCGGCCTTTATGCAAGGAAACCGCCGGCCGCCAGCCACCAGCCGTCAGCGCTCCAATCGCGAAAGACCTCAAAGGAGCGCCGAATCCTTTGCCGGTGCGCACATTACGAAGAAATCACTCTTTTTTTACCCCCTGCAGAAGCGGGTGGCAGCGTGGCCAAAGTCTGGAGCACAGGGGCCGACGGCGCGGGCCGCTACTGTGCACAACCTCGGCTGCCGTGGGATCAGCTACGAGAAACCGCAGCCATCAGTTCAAAGCCGCCTGCACGTGACAATTACTGGCGTTATAGCTCAACGCTGAAACTAAATACACGCGAAAGGCCAGGGATATTAGCTGAAAATTTCGTTTATGTAACAGCCTTCCTTCTTCCGCACGCAGTCGACCTTCTCCCCTTCCCCGCTTCTCCATCCCATTATCCCCCCCCCCCTCCTCTATAAAGGGCGTTCAAAAATTCAGTGTCCAAACTAACAGGCATGTTACAGGAGACAAAAACAAATCATGTTCGTAAAACAATCATGCGTCGGAAACCCATACTGCGTGAGCGCTTAGCACGTCCAGGTAACACACAAGTGAAGTAGACAAACTTCGTTGTGACCAACGTTGTTACACCAAATGTTAGTTTGAGATCCACAGTATATTGTGATCTCAAACTCTTCGACACTCAGTCAGTAAAGAGCGGGTAACACTAGTGCCTGCAAGACAGTTGGAATGTCAATATGGAGGACTACGCCTGAGGAGGCACGCGATCCATGCACTTTGTTTACGGTCCGCCTGAAGGCAATAGTCGAAGAGCCAAGCGAATGTACCGTGAACGTTGCTCTGCACAGTAATGTCCACAATATCACATTTACTGCAAAGCACGTCCGCCTGGGGAATAACGGAACACTGATGACCAGCAGGGTTAATGCGGGCAGGACAAGGGCGATGCGTACACCTTGGAACGTCCCCTTAGAAAAATTATGCAAGACTGGGCTGGTAAACTTCTACGTCATTTGATTTTCAAACAGCTGAGCAAAACTCAACGTACTCAAACAGTTTTCCCTTTACTTATTCTGATCATCACTAAACTGACACACAATATTTTTAGCGCAACGCGATCTGACTTTCAGTAATCTCTACAAAAGAATGGCCCTGACTAACAATAACCTATACCTTTCATGAATCACTTACCTCACAAAACTCTTCGTTACTCGAACTACTGCAATACAGCGAGTGCCAATACTGCCAACAAAATAAAAGATTCTAACTACTGAAGGCGCTAACCACTAATAGACATAGTTAGCAAATGAAAGATTTTGATAGAGAACAAACAATGTATTTACCTTAATAGTGTTCAAAAGTCATAATATGTATATCAGTTCATGACATCCAGTCTTACAAATTTCCTTTTTCTGGCGGACACACTTCCAGATCGTCCGCTTATGCCAAAACTCTGGCATCTCTCTCCACATCCACCACTGCTGGCGGCTCACCTCCAACTGCATAACGCTACGTGCTGTTCACATCCAACAGCCCAACACTACACAAGCGAATACTCCAACAATAAGTCCAACCAGCTACAGACTGCATACAGCACAGTCAGTGATTTTCATACAGAGCGCTATGTGGCGTTACCAACATAAAAACCTAAACAGCCTACTTACAACCTGACGCTGAGGAAGGACTGCTGTTACACTTTGAGAACAATCCAGAGACAAGTACACGAGCAACTGCTGCTGTGCTCAGTATTCACCATAGTTTAGTACGGGATATGTTGGGGGAACAGCTGCTTCATCCTCCTCGTCCTGTGGGAATACAGGACACGGGACGGGATGACTATCCGCACTATCTTGAGTATGTACGCTGGTTCCTGCGACAAATTATTAAACGCACTGGTTTTCCTGAAGTTGCTATGTTTACAGATGAGACACTGTTAACTCCGTAAGGCATTTGCAATAGACACAGTTCGCTTGTGTGACTGGGTGAAAACCCACATGTTACAGCTGTGCAAGGTCATCGGAGACGCTTTGCTGTTAACATGTGGACCGTTGTCGTGGGCGACTACTCACTTGCGCCTTACATGTTGCCTGCTCGACTAAAGTGTCCAATCTATAAAGCGTTCTTGTAAGTTCACGTCGCATGTAAGCTTATACTACCGCGGTAGGCGTGGGCTTCGTGTCTGTCTTGGATACGGTAATGCGTTTAATATGTTGTTCATAGTAGCTTACCCAGATTCTTATTTTTTAATTCATTATTAAACCTAGTCCTGCATTATCACTACTTGATTTTGTATTTATAGCCCTTTATTCGCCTGACCAGAAGTCCTGTTCCTCCTGTCACCAAGTCTCACTAATTCCCACTATATCAAACTTCAACCTATCCATTTCCCTTTGCAAATATTCTAACCTACCTGCCCGATTAACGGATCTAAGATTCAACGCTCCGATCCGTAGAATGCCAGTTTTGTTTCTCCTAATGACGACATCCTCCTCAGTAGTGTTCTGCAGATGATGAAGAGACTGAGGAAATGTATGATGAGATACACGAAATAATTCAGATAGTTAAAGAAGACGAAAATTAAATAGTCATGTGGACTGGAATTCGATACTTGGAAGAGACGGAAAAATAGTCGGTGAGAATGGATTGAGGGAAAGGTGCGAAAGAGGAAGTCGCCTGGTAGAATTTTCCGCAGAGCTTTATTGAGTCGTGGTTAAAAATCGGTTTAAGAATCATAAAAGAAGGCTTTATACATGGGAGAGACCTGGAGACAGTGGAAGGTTTCAGATGATTATATAATGGTAAGACAGAGATTTCGGAACCAGATTTTAAGTTGTAAGACATTTCCAGGGACAGATGTGGAGCCTGACCACAAGTTATTGATTATCAACTGTAGATTAAAACTGAAGAAATTGGAAGAAGGTAGCAACTTCAGGAAATGGGATCTGGGTAAGTTGAAAGAGCCAAAGGTTGTTGAGAGCTTCAGAGAGAGTATCATGCAATCGTTGACTGGAACAACTTTAAGAGATGAAATAGTGAAGGCAGCAGAGGATCAAATAGGTAAAAAGACAAGACCTAGTAGAAATCCTCGAATAACACAAGAGATATTGAATTTAATTGATGAAAGGAGAAAATCTAACTATGCAGCAAGAGACGTAGGCGAAAGAGAATACAAACGTATAAGACAAGAAATTTTTTAGTAAGTGCAAAATTACTAAGCAGGTATGGCTAAAGGACAAATGTAAGGATTTAGAAGCATATTTCACTAAGGGAAAGATAAATAACATCTAAAGAAAAATTAAACACGCCTTTAGAAAAAAAGAAGTAGCTGTATGAATATCGACAGGTGAAGTAGGAAACCAGTGCTACGCAAAAAAGGAAAAGGTGGGAGGAGTATATAGATGGTTTATAGAAGGGAGATGAACTTGAAAGCAATGTTATTGAGAGGGAAGTGGACGTAGATGAAGATGAGATGAGAAAAATGATATTGCGGGAAGAATTTGACAAAGCTCTGAAAGATCTAAATTGAAACAAGGCTCCAGGAGTAGACGATATTCCAACAGAACTGATGATAACCTTAGGAGAGCCAGCCATGACAGAACTATTCCATCTGATATGTAAGATGTATGGGAGAGGCGAAATACCCTCAGGCGTCGAGAGGTATGTAGTAATTACAATTCCAAAGATAGCAGTCGCTGACAGGTGTGAAAATTACCGAACTCCCACATTAATAAATCATGTTGCAAAATACTAACACAAATTCTTTACATAAGAATGGAAACACTGGTAGAAGCAGGTCTTGGAGATTATGAGTTTGATTCCGGAGAAATGTAGGAACAAGCAAGGCAATACTGACCCTACGAATGATCTTAGAAGATAGTTTAAGCAAAGGCAAATCTACATTTACAACATTTGTGGAGTTAGAGAGAGCTTTTGACAATGTTGACTGGAATACTCTCTTTCAAATTCTGAAGATAGCATGGGTAAAATACAGGGAGCGAAACGCTATTTACAACTTATACAGAAAGCAGAAAGGGAAGCAGTGGTTGAGAAGGGAGTGGGACAGTGTTGTAACCTATCACCGATGTTATTCGATCTGTATATTGAACAAGCAGGAAAGGAAACAAAAGAAAAATTAGGAGTAGGAATTAATGTCCAGGGAGAAGAAATAAAATCTTAGAGACTTGCCGAAGACATTGTAATTCTGTAGGAGACAGCAAAGGACTTGGAAGAGCAGCTGATCGGAATGGACAGTGTCTTGATAGAAAGATGTAAGATGAACATCAACAAAAGCCAAACAAGGATAATGAAATGTAGCAGCATTAAATCAGGTGATGCTAAGGAAATTAGATTAGGAAACAAGACACTTAAAGCAGTAAATGAGGCCGGCCGGGCTGGCCCAACGGTTCTAGGCGCTACAGTCTGGAACCGCGCGACCGCTACGGTCGCAGGTTCGAATCCTGCCTCGAGCATGGATGTGTGTGATATCCTTAGGTTAGTTAGGTTTAAGTAGATCTAAGTTACAGGGGACTGATGATCTTAGAAGTTAAGTCCCATAGTGCTCATGACCATTTGAACCAGTAAATGAGTATTGCTATTTGGGCAGCAAAATAACTGTAGATGGCCGAAGTAGAGAGGACGTAAAATGTAGACTAGCAATGGCAAGGAAAGTATTTCTGAAGAAGGGAAATTTGTTAACATTGAATATAGCTTTAAGTTCTTCATCTGTGTGGCCATTTTGTCCGTAGTTAACTTGCAGTTCTTGAGGGTACTTTCGTTCTGTCGTTGCAACTAAAAAAAAAATCGTGCTTTTTTTCACCATACGCGATTTCCTTTATTGAGATAAAGCATCGTCAGTGATCTGTAATTGAGTTATTTGTATTTTGATTTTCTTTTAAGATCGAAATACAGTTCGTTAACAATATGCTCATTTTCACTTACGGTAAGTGAAAACGAGCATATTGTTAACGAACAGTTTTATAGTTGAAACGACAGAACGAAAATTCCCTCAAGAACAGATTTAAATGTTAGGAAGTCTTTTCCGAAGGTGTTCATATGAAGTGTAGCCATGTATGGATGTAAACGTGGTTGATGAACGGTTTGGACAAAAGAGAATAGAAGTGTTTAAATTGTGATGATATTGAAGAATGTTGACAATTAGGTGGGTAGATCATGTAATTAATGAGGAGGTACTGAGGGAATTGGGGAGAAAAAAATTTGTGGCACAACCTGATTACAAGAAGGAATTAGTTGATAATACACGTTCTGAGATATCAAGGGATCACCAACGTAGTCTTAGAGAGAAGAGTGAGGGGGGACTGGGGCAGTGAGGGGGGGGGGGGTGGAAGGGGTCAAAAAGTAGAGGGAGACCAAGAGATGAATACAGTAAGCACATTCAGAAAGATGTAGGTTGCAATAGTTATTCGGAGGTGAAGAAGATCGCACAAGATAGAGTAGCATTGAGAATTGCATCAAACCAGCCTTTGGACTGGAGACCACAGGAGTACCTAGTGCATCTGCCGACGTTATTGGAGGAGGTACTCCTAGATATCAGAAGAAGAATGCGGTTTCGATACTTTTGGCAGTCGATGGATCTGCCGAAGAGAACCTGTGCATTGGCCTGCAAGATCTCCGGACTTCACGCCATTTGATTTCTTTCTCCAGGGCTACGTAAAGCCCGAGGAGTACTCCACCCCTGTTAACTCGAAGGTGGAATTTTCTGCAGGAATTCTTGCAGCAGTGACACAAATACAGAACATACCACGCATTTTCCTGTGAACACGGGACTGACTGCTACGTCGGTATCGACACTGCACTGAGGTTAAAGTTGTTCATTTTGAACATTTATTGTGACGTGATAGTGATCGGAACAATAACGCGAACACAATAACCTCCTGCATACTCAGTACTCCAACACACGTTTGCTTTACGAAATATATTTACTTTTGTCTCCGTCGTCATCCGTGTCTGTTTGGGCACTAAATTTTTCGACACCGTGTATAACGTTCTCCTGCTTCATTTCATATTCCGGAAGCAGCTTCATTCTTGACAGCTGCAGTGGGCTCGGAGCTACTCTTTCACGTGTCAACTCCAACCAATCACGTAGCGCGATTTCGTGTATACGTCTCTGCGCCAATACCTCGATGGTGTCGCAGCTCTATAAACGACTATTGTTTTCTCCTGCAGCCATCTGCACTTCGCAATTGGAAGTTGACAATAGTGTTGCCAGCTGTCAGGGATCCTCTTTCGCTTACTCTACTCACCTAAGGTCTCTCTCTCTCTCTCTCTCTCTCTCTCTCTCTCTCTCTCTCTCTCATGTCTTCCTCCGTATCCATTCGTATAAACCACACGATCGATTTACGCCCGTTTCACGGTACCGTTATGAATCGTACGTTGATGGAAGACTTGGAACGAGATCCACAAAGTCTCTTGATGCGAACTGAGAAGATCTGCAAAGGTGACAAGTGGCGGGAGAACGGTATGCTGATAGCATGCTCCTCCATACTGCATCCAGATGATGCCAATGACTCAGGATGATACGATTGTATGTCGGTCGTAAATGATCCATCTGTGGCAATATGCACGGAACTTTGCTTCTATCCAACACGAGCCTGTGCTGTAATACTCTACGACCAAACCCTACTTCTCCCATCCTCTCCTCCAACACTCAATAAGAATCGTTCTGAAGGTAACGTAATACGCCTACAAGGGATTTGTTATCGTTGCTGGTACCGTAATACGGATTATAAGGAAACGTGGGTTCTGGAGATTGAAAGTAGTACGTCCCCTGTCAATAAAAAAAGAAATGACATTTTGCGAGAAAATCGACCTGTAATTTAGCTAATTGAGAGTCGATCCGTGAAACAAGAAGTTCTGGGAACGAATTCTAGGAGAATGTTTAGTTTCCTGTTCTGCATGTGGCTTTTCGCACTCTTGTTTGGGGACTGTTATTAACAGGTAACTTATAAAAGATATCTGCTGCCAGTAGTCATGAAGCGACTGCCTCCCTCGCCCACTACCCTTACACCTATGCCCTCCTCCCGTCAAGAAAGTGTAAAAAGAGATTACACTGGACTCCATATACTATTACAGTCAACACTAATCTTCCTACATACATTGTTTGTTTGACCTTGGAAGATTTTTCAGGCCCACTCTTGCCTCGAACCAGGCAGTCTACATACACACTGACAAAAAAAACAGGATTTTCCCGAGTGAGACGGAAATCGGTAGATGTAATGCACATCTACTGACAAACAAATGACAATATCAGACTAACTGGATGTTTTATTCAAGAGAAACGGCGTCACAAATCCAGCAGGTCATTGACGTCTTGGTCCACCTCTGCACTTAAGAAGGCAATTATTCGGCTTGTCATTGACAGAGTTGTTGGACGTCCTCCTGAGGAATATCTAGCCAAATTCTGTCCAATTATCGACAAAAACCCGAGCTAGTTGGAGAACCCTGCCCTTATTCCTGGAAGAGTTCTCAGCGGGGGAGAGTTGAGGCGACCTTTCCGGCCAATGTACGTTTTGGCAAGCACGAAGACGAGCAGCAGAAACACTCGCCATGTTCGGGCGGGCGTCACCTAGATGAAATGAAAATCCAGGATAGCTTGCCATGAAGGGCAACAAAACGAGACGTAGAACATCGTCGGCATACCACTATGCTGCAAGGTTGTAAGGGTGCTTCGGAAGACAACCAACGGGGGCTGCAATGAAAAGGAACAGGACCCAGGCCATCATTCCTGGTTGCCAGGCCTCATAGCGCACGACAGAGTGGTTGGTGTCCCACCACTGTCCGGAGCGACCCCGGACACGTGTTCGCTGGTCATTGGCGCTCAGTTAGAAGAAGGAGTCCAGGCCGAAGACGGACGGCCACGTGGCACTATGGTTCTGGCTCATCGTACTGCGTCTGCAGCAGCAATCTGAGCAGCTGTTGACACCACAGTCACACATCCAACTGTTACAAACCGGTTACTTCAAAGACAGCTCCGAGCCAGACGCTGTGCAACGTGCATTCAACTGACACCGAATCACCGCCATTTGCGACATCAGTGGAGTCAAGCCCGAGCTCAGTGGAGGGTAAGGTGGAAGTCGGAGTGTTTCCCGAAGAAAGATGGTTCTGCCTCGGTGCTGGTTAGGAGTACACCAGTTGTGGATCTGCAAACAGCCTGTCTGCGCGTTAGATACACTGGACCTACACCTCGAGCTGACGTCTGGGGTGCGATTTCGTATGGCTGCAGGAGCACTGCCATTGTTATCCCACGCAGCCTGACTGCAAATTTGTACGTCAATCTGGTGATTCGACCCGTTGTGCTGTCATCATAAAGAATATTCTACGGACGGGGGAGGTGAGTGTTTTTCCAACAGGATAGCGATCGCGTACATATCACTGTTGCAACCCAACATGCTCTGCAGACTGGCGACATGTTGCCTCTTCCTGCTCGATCACCAGATCTGTCTTCAATCGAGCACGTACGGGTTCAAATGGCTCTGAGCACTATGGGACTTAACTTCTGAGGTCATTAGCCCGTAGAACTTAGAACTAATTAAACCTAACTAACCTAAGGACATCACAATAACCGTCCCTGTATTGAACGACCAAGTGCAACAGGGGTCTAGGGGCAGTCTGCCGCCGGCAGTGCTGCGAGGCGGTCACGCGCCAGAGCGCTGCGGGCGAGGCGCGCACGGTGTGTTTGTGTTTACTTCGGCCGCTGTAAGTGCCGTTTTCCTTCTAGACCACCATGGCGCACAACTATCGGAAGAAGACATTACGTTTCAACTTTTGTTCCGACTTCGCCCGACCCAAGGCCCTGGAGGTAGAACGATTTATACGCGATGAAGTTAAAATACCACCAACGGATCTAATTGGTATCCACTTGTCCATAGTTAGCAGTACCGTCTACGTCAAAATGATCAACGATGCGGCGTCCGACAAGGTGCTTCAAGAGGCAAAACGTGGACTGCGCTTCTGTCATTCCGACGGCAACGTCGGACCCGTTACCGTCGATCACGCAGGTCTCGGCACACGGACGATAAGGATCTTCGAACTGCCGTTCGAACTACCTGCAGACGTCGTCATCGAGGCGCTCCGTCCCTATGGCAACGTTCTGGAACATGTTGCCGAACGATGGGTCCAATTTCAGACCTATCCAGTTTTAAACGGTGTTAGACAGGTCCGCATCGAGTTGCAGAAACACGTGCCTTCCTATCTACGTATCGGAGGCTGCCGTGCCATTATAATGTACGACGGCCAACCTCGGACCTGTTCCGGTTGCGGGAAAGAAGGTCACCTACGGTCTGAATGCATTCAACGACGTGTCGCGCAGCTGCCGTTGTCGGAAGCGTCCGTCACACCCACGATGACCGCCCTACCGGTCACTTACGCAGCGGCTCTTGCCACGTCTACAGTTTCGTCCAGTCCGTCGCCCGGTCCTTCCGATCGGCACGTCCCACCGTCCCAGTCACCAACAGACGGTACAGACGTCCCATCTGACAACCTTGCCGCCGAACAGGCTCCCGCACCGGACGCTGAGGAGACCAGTACATCTTCACAACACCGGTTTGACAATTTCATTGTACCCACAGACGCCTTCGAACCAGGTCGACGCTCCTCCTTGCCGTCGTCCGACACTGAGGAACACGTGCGCAAACAACGCTCGCCACGTAGGCGCAAACGCCGTCGCCGTTCACCCACGGGCTCTCAGAGCGTTGCCACCTGCGACGACGAAGACGACACCCAAGCAGCCGACATTTCCACGCAGAGGTCGGCGGACAACTTTCACGAGGAACAAGACGTTTCGCAGGACGGGACCACTATGGAGGTCGCCACGCACAATGTTACGATCGGTGCGCCGGTTGAGACGCCTGTCTCCCCGCCGACAACTCCAGATCTCTCTCACCACGACGCAATTCCCATGGACATTGGACAGACCCACGGCACAGGAGCATGGGCCGACGACATTGAGGAAGGTACGCCCCCTCCTCCGGATGAGTTACCTCCGCCGGACGAGGCTACCTGTTAACATCACAAGCGAGGCATTGCAGCTGATGGGACGGGACTTCCTGTCGGTGCCCTCCTCTTACTTCCCTTGGTGATGGTAGATGCGCGTCCACCACCACTGAAACAAACGTACCGGTTTGCCACACTGAACATCAACATGATCGGCACTGCACCCAAGCTGCAACTCCTATGTGACATGCTTCGGGCCTCTGACGTCGACGTCGCCCTTCTTCAGGAAGTACGCGTTGCCACACTACCACCAGTCTACGGCTACGAGTCATACACGTCCACATGTGATCAATCAGGTCGTGGAGTGGTTTTCTACATACGCGAAGGAATCCCACTCACGGACACGACAATCCTTCCCTGTGGAAGAGGCATGGCTGATACCATCTTCGACACGCGCGTCATCAATATCTACGCTCCGTCCGGCTCCACGAACCGTCGGCAGCGGTCCACTTTCTTCGGACATGACGTGGCGCCCCTGTTTTCTGGACGCTGTGATCGTCTTATCATGGGAGGCGATTTCAACTGTGTCCTCCATCCACAGGACCAAGTACCTGGTTATTCGCCATGCCCGGCGCTGCTCACCTTAATCGAAGATTTTCATCTAGTGGACGTTTGGGAGAAAATTCATGGCAATACCCCCGGTTTTACCCATTATACAGCACATTCTGCGAGCAGACTGGACCGGTTTTATGTCTCTGCTCACCTCGGCAATGAAGTCGCCCAAGCTGAACGATGGCCCCTTGCATTTTCGGACCATTGCGCCGTCATTTGCTCCATGGCTCTGCCACCTCAGTCAGTGTGGCGCAGCAGAGGTTACTGGAAGCTTAATACCTCCCTCCTTAATGATCCACACTGCCGACAATGTATTGCCACTACATGGGCGTCTTGCGAAAGACGCCTTCCGCAGTACACATCCACGTTCCATTGGTGGCTCAAATGTGCCAAACCTGCGATCAGAAAGGCCTTCATACAATGTGGCAAGGAAGCAGCAGCATGGCATCGAGACACCACAAATTTTCACTACGCCGTCCTCCGTGAGCTCGATGCGCTCCCTCCATCTCCTGACACCCACAGGGTACGACAACGTACTAAAGCTCGTCTCCTCTCTCTTCAACGTGCACGACGAAACCCCATCCACAATCCATGCCGCATCCGGCCATAGTCGTCGAAGTCGGCTTTTCGTCCCCAACATCACGTCCTCCGATGGTGTTCACCACACAACACAGGCGGCGGTCGTGTCCGCCTTTGCTGAACATTATCGCCAATTTTATGATGATGAACCGATGGTGACGCCCATTCCTGATGACCTCCGTCCATCCCCTGATCGGACCCTCACCGTAGCGGAGTCAACGTCCATGATGTCTGCAATCACCGCAGAAGAGGTGGTAGATGCGATCAACAAAGGGGCCAAGAACAAATCACCCTGACCAGATGGTCTCCCAGTGGAGTTTTACCGGGCGTTCACCACGTTAATGCTTCCTCGCTGGACGGAAATGATTCAGGAACTCTTTACTCCGTCCTTCCCAATTCCACCTGAATTCGTCACTGGCATTCTTCTACCTGTGCCTAAACCGAAGGGAGGGTCTCATGTCTCTGCATATCGCCCCCTTACACTACTGAATGCAGACTACAAAATCTATGCACGCCTCTTAGCAGCGCGCATACGCACCGTCTTACCTACGGTCCTTTCACCTGAGCAGACTGCACGTGGTTGTGGGGCCACCTTACAAACAGCCCTAGGAGAATGCCGTGACCTCATTGCACTGGCGTCGGTTTGTCGCCTTCGTGCAGCACTGGTATCCGTCGATTTCACGAGTGCCTTTGATCGCGTTCGACACCCATTCCTCCTCATGGTGGCGACACGTATGGGGTTCCCATTGCTTTTTGTCGATGCCATTCGCCGGTTACTCCTTCCCGCGGTCTCGATGGTACAAGTCAATGGGAGGCTTGTAGGACCGATTCCTATACGCCGCTCTGTGCGTCAAGGATGCCCTATGTCTACTTTACTATATGCCATTGCACTTGAGCCCCTCATCACTGGACTTACCTCTAGACTGCAGGGCCTCACTTTGCGTGACCACACCTTTCACTGTAGGGCTTATGCGGACGATCTCCTCTTTCTCACCTGCTCCTCCACGGAACTCAATGACGGCATCCAATGGATCCACCAGTATGGACGTCTTTCTGGTAGCATTCTTAATGTCCGTAAATCGACTATGATGCACATTGGGCGCGGCCTCCCGGCTATGGTGCCGACCCCACTCCCAGTTAGTGCCACCCTTCGTTACTTGGGTATCGAATTTACGAGCTCCACACACCGCACAGTGGCCCTGGCTTACCGGCGGCTTTTGCAGTCGATTCGGCACCATGTTCGCGGTCAAGTGCACCGTAACTTAAACCAACTCCAACGTGTGTCCTATGTCAACATCTATGTCGCCCCTAAACTGGTACACGTCGCCCAGATCCTCCCAATGCCGTTACTCCTTGGCCGCCGCATCCAATCAGCCTTTGGATATTTCGTGTCAGCAGGGGCACTTTTCAAAGTCCGCTACAACACTCTAACACTGCCTCCTGCAAAAGGTGGCCTCGGGCTCATCAACGTGCGGGCACGCTCTTCTGCACTCTTTGTCCACACTCTGTTGCGGCACTGGCAGGGGCCGGTCCCGTCTTTAACACGCAGTCTCTTAGATATCCTCCGACCAGCTTCTCTCGATCCACCGATCAATGTGGCACCTATTTCTCCATTATTGTACTACGTCGCCAATTGTTTCATAGAACTCAGCTACGTTCGGGCCGATCTTCCAGTCACCCGTCCTCCCCGTACAAAAGATTATTATCGTTTGTTTATGCTGTCCAACCCTTGCGACCCCATGGTGCTACAGCATCCTGACATTAACTGGCGCACGGTTTGGGGGTGTGTGCATGCACCCTTTTTACCGTCGTCTGTGTCTGCACTCTGGTATGTTTTAGTCTATGGAAAATTCCCGACTAATAGTCGACTTTATCGCATAGGACTGGCCACCTCCCCACTCTGCCCTGACTGTCAGCTCGAAGACACCGACGAGCACCGTCTTACGTGCCCCCTGAAACAAAACGTATGGCTCCTCATCCAACGAATCGTGGGCTTTTACCTCCGTGCCCCGCCAACGACGGTAACCCCGGCTTTCCTGTTGTTGCCTCAGACATTTCACTACCCTCTTGCTAAGCACCATACCCTAATCTGGTTTCGAGGACAGGCTTTAGAATATCTCTTTCGGAGTGGTCCGCATACAGTCCTTGACTTCTGGTACAAAGTTGTGACCGCACATAGCACCCTCACCCGGAAACCATCTTACCGACAAACTTTTGCCGGTTATCTCCGCAGCGTCTTC
Organism: Schistocerca piceifrons; assembly: GCF_021461385.2. Lineage (NCBI taxonomy): Eukaryota > Metazoa > Arthropoda > Insecta > Orthoptera > Acrididae > Schistocerca > Schistocerca piceifrons. Next base: position 428,180,485 of record NC_060138.1, read on the forward strand.
CTTGACCCCCCTCAAAGTTGGGGTGTACCATGCCTACCTGTCACATGATACAACACCCTTATCCACGTTCTCATGCATCGACCAAAAACAAACACAATTTTTTTTTTTTAAAAAAAAAAGGAAGAAGACAGAATATGTTATATTTTGTTGTATTTAATGTTTTCCTTTATTAATATTTTTTTTGTTTAACTAACAGTCATTTGTATATTTTTAAATGGTACCTTGAAGAACTCTTGCATAGTGAATATATATGTACTTTCAGTTTGTTCAATACAAATTTTTAACCAAAAACAAAAAAAAAAAAAACAAAAAAAAGGAAAACAGGATATGTTCTAATTTGTTGTATTTCATGTTATTCTAATAATTTGTTTACCTAACACTCATTTGTATATGTTTAACTGGTACCTTGAAGAACTTTTGCTTTGTGTATTTGTGTATATATATATGTACTCTCCGTTCGAAAAAAAAAAAAAAAAGTCGGCAGCATAGTTGGCTGCCACGCTGACGACACTGTTTCGATTCCTGGCACTGCCAAGATTTTTTATTTAGTGGGAGGACTGGTACGTGATACCAACTGATGAGTTTCTGACAGAGCAGTAGCGGCTCCACACTGTGAACAGTCTGCAAAAGGACCAAGAGAGCCCTGTACTTGCCATATGCCACTCTATATCGCATCCGGATTACGTAATACGGCAGAGGATGACACGGTGGAAGGTAGACATCCACTGGGCCTTCACAGTCTGGACGAAGAACTCGTTTATAGTAGGACTACGTTATACAAAAGAGCCTCTGCTCATTCATACACACTACAATCATTTCAGTTGTGGGAACAGGTACGGTTACTGATAATTATCGTGCTGCCAGAGCGTTTAATTGGGCACGAGTCAGTCATCTGAAATGTGATACTTTATTGTCGCTACAGTATTTTTTATATTCTCCATAACTAAAAGAAACTGTTACATCATAGTAATAAAAAAAAAGGGGTAGCGTCTTTGATTCATAATCAAACCGTCTTCGGTCCCGGGTTCGATTCCCGCCACTGCCTAAATTTTGATAAATAATCAGTATTTTCGGCCGAAGACTTCCGGCATAAGAAGTCAGCCTCATTCTGCCAACGGCCTTGTCAAAGAGGGCGGAGGAGCGGATAGAGGTTCAGGGCACTCTCTTGTCATAGGGGTGGGAAATTGCCCCTAAAGGCGGAAGAATCAGCAATGATCAACGACATGAGGATGCAGAAGGCAATGGAAACCACTGCATTAAAGACACGTAACGTGTATCCACAGGACATGTGGCCTGTAATTGAAGAAGTGTCATGATGATCTCTCCATTGGCAAAAGATTCCGGAATAGTCCCCCATTCGGATCTCCGGGAGGGGACTGCCAAGGGGGAGGTTACCATGAGAAAAATATTGAATAATCTACGAAAGGATAACGTTCTACGAGTCGGGGCGTGGAATGTCAGAAGCTTGAACGTGGTAGGGAAACTAGAAAATCTGAAAAGGGAAATGCAAAGGCTCAATCTAGATATAGTAGGGGTCAGTGAAGTGAAGTGGAAGGAAGACAAGGATTTTTGGTCAGATGAGTATCAGGTAATATCAACAGCAGCAGAAAATGGTATAACAGGTGTAGGATTCGTTATGAATAGGAAGGTAGGGCAGAAGGTGTGTTACTGTGAACAGTTCAGTGACCGGGTTGTTCTAATCAGAATCGACAGCAGACCAACACCGACAACGATAGTTCAGGTATACATGCCGACGTCGCAAGCTGAAGATGAACAGATAGAGAAAGTGTATGAGGATATTGAAAGGGTAATGCAGCAATAAGGAATAGCGCAGTAGGCAGTACAGTTGAAGAGGAATGGACATCTCTAAAAAGGGCCATCACAGAAGTTGGGAAGGAAAACATAGGTACAAAGAAGGTAGCTGCGAAGAAGCCATGGGTAACAGAAGAAATGCTTCAGTTGATTGATGAAAGGAGGAAGTACAAACAGGTTCCGGGAAAATCAGGAATACAGAAATACAAGTCGCTGAGGAATGAAATAAATAGGAAGTGCAGGGAAGCTAAGACGAAATGGCTGCAGGAAAAATGTGAAGACATCGAAAAAGATATGATTGTCGGAAGGACAGACTCAGCATACAGGAAAGTCAATACAACCTTTGGTGACATTAAAAACAACGGTGGTAACATTAAAAGTGCAACGGGAATTCCACTGTTAAATGCAGAGGAGATAGCAGATAGGTGGAAAGAATACATTGAAAGCCTCTATGAGGGTGAAGATTTGTATGATGTGATAGAAGAAGAAACAGGAGTCGATTTAGAAGAGATAGGGGAACCAGTATTAGAATCGGAATTTAAAAGAGCTTTGGAGGACTTACGGTCAAATAAGGCAGAAGGGATAGATAACATTCCATCAGAATTTCTAAAATCATTGGGGAAAGTGGCAACAAAACGACTATTCGCGTTGGTGTGTAGAATATATGAGTCTGGCGATATACCATCTGACTTTCGGAAAAGCATCATCTACACAATTCGGAAGACGGCAAGAGCTGACAAGTGCGAGAATTATCGCACAATCAGCGTAACAGCTCATGCATCGAAGCTGCTTACAAGAATAATATACAGAAGAATGGAAAAGAAAATTTCGAATGCGCTAGGTGACGATCAGTTTGGCTTTAGGAAAAGTAAAGGGACGAGAGAGGCAATTCTGACGTTACGGCTAATAATGGAAGCAAGGCTAAAGAAAAATCAAGACACTTTCATAGGATTTGTCGACCTGGAAAAAGCGTTCGACAATATAAAATGGTGCAAGCTGTTCGAGATTCTGAAAAAAGTAGAGGTAAGCTATAGGGACAGACGGGTCATATACAATATGTACAACAACCAAGAGGGAATAATAAGAGTGGACGATCAAGAACGAAGTGCTCGTATTAAGAACGGTGTAAGACAAGGCTGTAGCCTTTCGCCCCTACTCTTCAATCTGTACATCGAGGAAGCAATGATGGAAATAAAAGAAAGGTTCAGGAGTGGAATTAAAATACAAGGTGAAAGGATATCAATGATACGATTCGCTGATGACATTGCTATCCTGAGTGAAAGTGAAGAAGAATTAAATGATCTGCTGAACGGAATGAACAGTCTAATGAGTACACAGTATGGTTTGAGAGTAAATCAGAGAAAGACGAAGGTAATGAGAAGTAGTAGAAATGAGAACAGCGAGAAACTTAACATCAGGATTGATGGTCACGAAGTCAATGAAGTTAAGGAATTCTGCTACCTAGGCAGTAAAATAACCAATGACGGACGGAGCAAGGAGGACATCAAAAGCAGACTCGCTATGGCAAAAAAGGCATTTCTGGCCAAGAGAAGTCTACTAATATCAAATACCTTCCTTAATTTGAGGAAGAAATTTCTGAGGATGTACGTCTGGAGTACAGCATTGTATGGTAGTGAAACATGGACTGTGGGAAAATCGGAACAGAAGAGAATCGAAGCATTTGAGATGTGGTGCTATAGACGAATGTTGAAAATTAGGTGGACTGATAAGGTAAGGAATGATGATGTTCTACGCAGAATCGGAGAGGAAAGGAATATGTTGAAAACATTGATAGGGAGAAGGGACAGGATGATAGGACATCTGCTAAGACATGAGGGAATGACTTCCATGGTACTAGAGGGAGCTGTAGAGGGCAAAAACTGTAGAGGAAGACAGAGATTGAAATATGTCAAGCAAATAATTGAGGACGTAGGTTGCAAGTGCTACGCTGAGATGAAGAGGTTAGCACAGGAAAGGAATTCGTGGCGGGCCGCATCAAACCAGTCAGTAGACTGATGAAAAAAAAAAAAGTGCAACAGGCACGAAACTCCGTCCCACAAACTGACCTCCGACACCTGTACAACACAATGCATGCTCGTTTGCATTCTTGCATTCAACATTCTGGCGGTTAATCTGGTTATACCAGCATTCCACATTCAATGTAGTTTATCTCGCATTACAGTACGCTGCCTCGTGATGACTGGGTGTTGTGTGACGTCCTTAGGTTAGTTAGGTTTAAGTGGTTCTAAGTTCTAGGGGACTGATGACCATAGATGTTAAGTCCCATAGTGCTCAGAGCCATTTACAGTACGCTGTGATCTTGCAACCTTAAACACTTCAGTAAGTTACCCGAAATTTCACTACCCTAAGCTAATAATTTTTTGATGTTACGATTTTTTTCCATTTGTGTGTATAGATTCATCTGTTAAAGGGCCAGTAACGACTCGTTTAAACAAGAAGTGAAGGTAAACATTTCGGATATACTTCATTAATATTTGGTGCGGGATAATTCACACTGCGTTCCGTGTAAGAACAAAGTTACGGTTATTTGCTAGCGAAATATTGCATTCCTTAACTTCCAGAGAGGAAACTGTTGATTACCTTTGCAACGAAATATTACATCGACGAAGCTGGGCAATAATTCTTAATAAGGTACCCGCCGGAGAATTATAATCTCAGGTCTCTTGCTTACCTGGAAGTGAGAGAAAGAAGTACTAACTTAACAGACTTAAGGTATTCATAAGAAGAAGAAAATGACAACATCAGGTATCCACCACGCATATGCTTCTTGCTTATCAGCAGTACAAATCAGAATGGCGTTAATGAAATACGGGTTTAATAGCTGATCGAGAAGTATAGATGTGCTTGTCCATTTTTATATGAGTGCTTAACGTGGTATAGACACCGGAATGAATCTCTTGTCGACAGTTGTTCGAATATGAGCTGTACGTACGACTAAATGAGTTGATCTATAGCGGCGGTGAGTGATGTACGCCATTGTCCAGTTCTCTTGTACAACGGAAATTGCGATCAACATAAGAAACGACACAAGAGCAATGTCGGTAGCTAGTTAACTAACTGAACAGCAAAACTGCAGGCATTTTCATAAATTCCCTCAAAGAAAATTTCTTTAATAATAAATTGGAGCAAAAAAGTAACCTTAGCTTCTGCGCTCGGTACACTGACGAAGTCATTTTTATCTTCGAAGATACTTATGAAGAATTAGATCTACTGTTTTACTCATACAATCAATTTCATGAGAAAATAGTGTCCACTGAAGATCTGCAGCACGAAAATAACGACCTGAGTTTCCTTGATCTTGCTTTGGATCTACACAGCAATGTAAATGACTTCAGTAAATGACTGTCAGTCGAAAGAGTTTCGAGACTTGATTGGTAAAAAGTAGAGAACATTTGAGACGATGGTTTTGACCCTCAGGTGTCCTACATGGTCTTCCCTCACTTGAGTACAACGCACAGAAAGTTCCACACAAGCACGTGAAATTGTCAGGAGTGTACTTCTTTGGGACGATGTTCAACTCGCACGTCACGCTGCTTGAATGTCGATTATGTCGTCAAAGCGTTGACATGTGAATTACTGCTCTTTGTCGTCTTGAGGTAGTTTAGTATTGATAACAACAAGTCTCTTAACTCGTTACGATTTATTTATTTTTTTTCATTTTTGTCCACCTATCCGCTCACTCCTCTCCATTTTACAGTGGAATCCTCATTGCACTCTTAATGTTACCGCCCTTGCTTTTAAGTTCACAGAAGGTTGTCTTTTCAGTTACTATCACCATTTCACGACTTTCGATTCGTATAGCTGCAGATTAGTTTCTGTACAAGTTTTATATAATCTTTAACTCCGTATATTTTATTCCCGATAACTTCAGAATTCCAAAGGCTCCTGGCCAGCAAACAGTTTCTGTAAATCTACAAATGCTACAGATGTGCCTTTACGTTTCTCCTACGTAGTCCTACGGTCAGTATTGGATCATGTGTTCCCGTATTTCTCCGCTTCTTCCACAGGACAACTTTTGACATTTTTTCCATAGTTCTGTTAATTATTCATGTCAGTATTTTATATTTATGATTTATAAACCTTTTTCTCTGATAACTGTATCTCACAAAAACCTGCTAAGAAAACTTGATGCAGAACGTATACATATTCTTCCGGTCTTACGTACTAATATCTTAGAAAGCATGAAGTCAAAAATTATGCAATGAACAGCTCGCACACAAGTGTCAACTGTGGTCATTCTTTCAAGGCTCCACCTGGAGATGAAACCATAAACAATCTTAACATGTCGTAGACTTAAAAGTAGTGGTTACTTTGTCTAACTTGATGGCTTATTAAAGTGGTTCTACTTTTGAGTCAGGGAAAAATATGTTAATAGTGAAACGTTGCTGGAACATTTCGGATTGAGGAACAATAGCTGACTCTCACTATTACTAACATACTAAAACAAACATCGCACTAGATGGGTCCTCTGCCATATTTTTCAGAATTCCTATTAAATCCAATATTCCGGTGAAACTTTCAGTTTTTTCAGCACTACACACATTTTGTGACGTCTGGTAAAACGCTGAATACCTAATTAATATACACCTATATGAATCACTGATACAACAGGCTGTCCCCATTTCTGACTAAATTCCACTTTATCTAAATATCACTATATCTTGAGAATGGTTTCATGTGATATTCCACTTCATTTAGTTTTCTACCCATCTGTTACAACGTCCACAAATACCGTTCGTGATGCGCAGTCTTATTCTCATCTCTCATTGCTTCCAGGGCCATGTTGACAGCCTCTACGTGCCTTAACACGTGCCTCACCAACCTGCCCTTTCACTTGAGGAAAAATATCTGTACGGTGCAAAAATTGGCAGTTGATCCTAAATAATGAATGGTATGAGATCATCCGTATGAGTGCTAAGAGGAATCCGTTAAATTTCAGTTACACGATAAATCTAAAGTCAGTAACTTCAAGTAAATACCTAGGAATTACAATTACGAACAACTTAAATTGAAAAGAACACATAGAAAAAGTTGTGGGGAAGGCAAACCAAAGACTGCGTTTTATTGGCAGAACACTTAGAAAATGTAACAGATCTACTAAAGAGACTAAGATTGTCCGTCCTCTTTTGGAGTACAGTTGCGTGGTCTAGAATCCTTACCAAATAGGATTAACAGAGTACATCGAGAAATACAAAGAAGAGCATGACACTTTGTATTATCCCGAAATAGGAGAGTGAGTGTCACGAACATGATACAGGATTTGGAGCGGACATCATTAAAACAAAGGCGTCTTTCGTTGCGGGGGAATCTTCTCGCGAAGTTTTAGTAAATTTCTCCTCTGAGAGCGAAAATATTTTGTTGACGCCGATCTACGTATGGAGAAACGATCAGCGTAATAAAATTAGGGAAATCAGAGTTCGCACGGAAAGATATAGGTGTTCCGTCTTTTTCGCGCGTTGTTCTAGACTGGAATAATAGAGAATTATTGTGAAGGTGGTTCGATTAACCCTCTGTCAGGTACTTACTTGTGATTTGCAGAATACCCACGTATATTCAGATGTAGATGAAGCATCTGTGGTGCTTGCAGAAGTAAAATCCTGCTAAGACCACCTCCAGAGACATGGAGTTAATATCGTGTAATAACGCCTCTAGTCTTAATAATGACTTCAATTCGGAGAGGAAGGTTTTTCAAGCTTGCCGTATCCTATTGTTGCCATTTACTGATGGTTTTATTGGGGGTTTGTTCGAGGTGCAGCTCCTGTCGGGTTTGAAAGCGACTGTCATTGACAAAGCGTGTCACTAGTCTCCGGTCCCCGTTGGATAGGGTGTTTTTAAGATCCCTGTTCTTACACCGTGTTACATAACTACGAGTGGTGCAGCATTCCTTATAGACAAATTGAACAGTCCATGTTGATAGACAAAGAAATCGGGCAGCTTCATTCACGGTGTGGCTATGGCACGTCCAAACACAGTAGCTCCTCTTTGCCATTTGTCACGTCTCTATTTATTTGGAACTATCATATGCGGTGATTCGTTGCAACGGACTGGCACCTATATACTACTTCAGTCCCTTGACTGACGTCAAAGGAGAAGCCTGACTCACGTGTTCCGCCTGGTACCACGCCTACACTGTCTACCTCGCTCCATGGTGACCAGTGTCCTATTTCAAGAGGGTGACTAATATGTTTCCGGTGAGCATCCACAAAAGTATGAGTTAATAAAGGTAATTGTGAACGTCGTTCTCCTGCTTTTGTGGGGTCTGCTTTTATTATGGTAGAAAGTTGATTTTTTTTAGTTATCTGTAGAGTCTTCTACCAATTACGTTGAAAATTGTACTTCGAGTAATGTATTTGAAATACTGAAATGTTACGGCCACAAGCGGTTACGTAACATAATTACTTCAAGCGTTTTTATTGGTCGTTTACGCAAAGCAGTGCCTGCTTCGGATTTTCGTCCGTAATATGATGCCTCATTATGCTTTCGTCTACCGGCTATGCTGTACTAATTTAACATACAGTAGCAACGTTTTGGCTGCTGCTGGCGCGTGCCTGTCAACAGCTGGTTAACTTGCTCAGATTTTGGGAGTGGCTAATGGGGTGTATTAAGACCCTAAGTGAAGTAATGTTGCCAAATACACTAAACGTCAGTGACCCTGAGTTCCATTTTTGAGGTGTGCCAGTTCTCGTTAAGTGAACTGCCCTTTATCATGATTCTCATTTCCGTCTGTTCAGTTTATGAAATATGGAATGTAATACAAATAATATTACCCTTCTAATGCATGTGCTTGCACGAAACAGCTTAATACATGCAAGCAATGGTCCGGTACCCACTGATACCACTGACTTTCAAAAACTTGGGTAATACTGTTTCCAGAGAAATTATTTTCATTGAGATTACACCGTTCTAATTTCTTCAAAACTACAAAAATTAAGTTTAAATATTAATGCAGCCTGCAGCCAATAAACATGCGATAGAGATTTTTTTATTGTGGTTTTAGCGTGCAAAAGAGCTATGGTCATAAGTGCCCATTCTGTGACTTAGTGAAGGGTGAAAACAGGAATTTAAATCAGTAGCAATGGGAGAGAAACTCAATCGGCAAAAGAAACCATGCGAACAGCGGGCCGAAGAAGAAAGACTGCAGCCTTGGCCGCTATATCGGCTGCCTCGTTTCCGCGTATACCAACATGCCCCGGGATCCAGAGGAATGCCACAGAGATGCCGCTCAAGTGGAGCATGTGGAGGCAGTCCTGAATCCAGTGGTCCCGACGGTGGACGTGAAAAGAGCTTGGAGGTTAAGAAGAGAGCTGAGTGAATCCGAGCATATAATATACCGTATCCGCTGATGGCGACAGCTGTATTGGACGGCCTGGAGAACAGCGCAAAGGTCCGCAGTAAAAACCGAACACTGGTCGGGAAGTCAAAATCTAATAGGCGTGTCGTCAATAATACAGGCACTCCCGACACCAAAAGTGGTCTTGGAGCCGTCAGTGTAAATAAATATGGCATCTTCCATTTGTGTATATAGAGCACAAAGGTTACGGAGAAGGTGGCGTCGTAATCCCATTTGTCAAAAAGGTTTTAGGAAATTGTAAGGAACGTGAATGTAGCAATTGAGGGAAGCGATGTTGTGGGATCGCAGGCAGCGATTCTAAAGATATGAACCGTGGGAAGATCAGAACAATTTTCTGTCAAACGTAAGTCCCATGAATTTGGCGATGTCCGCGAAAGGAAGATCTACATAGTTGTAGGGAGGTCAGATAAAACACCGTACGACGCCAATAATTACACAGAAGGTCTTACTGGGAGAAAATCTGAATGCGGTTTCGATGCTCCATGAGTGGAGGCGATGAAGACATCCTTGAAGACGTCGTTCAAGAAGGCTGGTCTATTGAGAGCTTTAGTAAATTGCAAAATCGTCGACAAAGAGGGAGCCCGAGACATCGGGAAAGAGGCAATCCATTATTGGATTTATGGCGCTGGCAAACAGTACAACACTTAGCATGGAGCCCTGGGGCACCCCGTTTTCTTGGGAGAAAGTATGGGATAGAGGAGTATCCACCTGCACCTTAAATGTGCGCTCTGTCATAAATTCACAGATGAAAAGGGGTAGCCCACCTTGAAAGTTCAAATAGATCACTGTGCGGAGGATGCCTGTCCTCCAACAGGTATCGTATGCCCTCTCCAGATCAAAAAATATAGCTACCGTTTGGCGTTTCCTGAAAAACTTGTTCATGATATGAGTGGAGAGAGCAACAAGATAATTAACTGCAGAACGATGCTTTCGGAAACCGCATTGGGCAGTTGTTAAAAGACTTGAGGACTCCAACCACCAGCCTAAACGGCAGTTTACCGAACGCTCCAAAACCTTACAAACACTACTCGTGAGAGAGACTGGGCGATAGCTGGAGGGAAGATGTTTGTCCTTTCCAGGTTTCGGAACAGGAATGACGATAGCTTCTCGCTATCTTCTGGGAAACCTATTGTCGACCCAAAGTCGATTATAAAGGCGAAGAAGGTAGCACAGCGAGGGTATGATAGATACAGCAACATTTGGACGTGGATACCATCCGGTCCCAGAGCAGAAGAGTGAGAGAAGGAGAGTGCAAGTCAATTGCTTTGGACGATGGAATGTATGTGTTACAAAGAGAGAAGGTGAATCCAGAAAAAGGAAAGATGTACAGCGACAGCTTGGAAGGATCTGTGTAAGTGGATTTGGTGATAATGTATAGTATCATGGAGAATAATCGTAAGTCCCACATGTGCCGGAACAGCAGAAACGGAGAGGAGATCAATCCAGACTGATTGGAAATGAGAGAAGACAGCTGGCCGAAGTGGCCGTGCGGTTAAAGGCGCTGCAGTCTGGAACCGCAAGACCGCTATGGTCGCAGGTTCGAATCCTGCCTCGGGCATGGCTGTTTGTGATGTACTTAGGTTAGTTAGGTTTAACTAGTTCTAAGTTCTCGGGGACTAATGACCTCAGCAGATGAGTCCCATAGTGCTCAGAGCCATTTGAGGGAAGACAAAAAATGGTTCAAATGGCTCTAAGCACTATGGGACTTAACATCTGAGGTCATCAGTCCCCTAGGCTTAGAACTACTTCAACCTAACTAACCTAAGGACATCACACGCATCCATGATGAGGTAGGATTCGAACCTGCGACGGTAGCAGCAGCGCGGTTCCGGACTGAAGCGCCTAGAACCGCTGGGCCACAGCGGCTGACGAGGGAAGACAAAGCGATCATGGGAATGTAGCTTTATTTCCTGAAGACAGAACATGACTGGGGAGTAGGGTTATAAGAGGATCGATAGTTCGTCCCGATTGGAGCGAATTCCGCGAATATTCCAATGGATAATTGATCTAGGGTGGACGAAAAAAGAAAAAATCTCTCCTCAGTTGCCATCAACTCAGCGGCCGCTGACATCTGGTGGCCGATGGCGTGGAGTGGCACTCAGCCAGAGGAAGAATATCTTGATCCTTAGTTTGTTGGGGGGCAGCTCCTGCCGCCAGTGATCGGCAGGATGATTGGCCGCCAGCGGTGCATCTTGGCGACACTGAAGATGGACGAGGCCGGCTACTGCTGGGTGACACTGAGAAGAGACACGCCGTGGCAGAAAAGAAGAGGAAATGTTTTTCTTATGAGCCTTCTTGGAAGCAGGGCGTTGAGATGAAGGAGGTGTTGATCGTTGTGAGATATGGGTACATAAAAAATCTTCACAGGTAGGCTCTTTTTTGGAAGTCAGGGCGTCCAGTTTAGGGGCCCGTGACTTAGCAGGAGAAGATGGTTGAGCCTTAGAGTGAGTGGGTGATAGCGGGTGGGATGAACGAGAGATCTTTGGGCTGGCCGACCTCACGACCGTGGCGCTAAAGTTGAGATCGCAAGTCTTCGTGCCTACCTCGTTAGTAGGTCGAGGAGAGGTGAAGACAGTGCTATATTTACCTGTTGGGAGCACAGTGGGCTTTCTACTGACGAATAACTTACGAACAGCAAAGGTAGACACCTCTTCTTTCACTCAGATTTCCTGAATAGTTCGTTCATCATTAAAAATAGGGCAATGTGTAGTGGAAGCAGCGTGGTCGCCCGTACGGTTGATGCAACATGGGGATGGTGGTGGACAACCACCGTCATGGGCATCCCTGCCACAGATAACGCATTTGGCCGTATTGGAACATGATTGGCTGGTATGATTAAACCTCTGAAACTGATAGCAGCGTGTAGGGTTGGGGATGTAAGGATGAACCGAAATTATCTCATATCCCCCGTTCATTTTCATCATCAGCAGCAGCAGCAGCAGATGAATCAGCATCATCACTAATCCCAGTAACAAGACCAAATACTAACAGGGCGAGTAAACGGAAAACAGTGCTTCCCTCCCATCTAAATGATTTTTTAGTGGTAGGCCGAAGGGGGAGGGATATCTCAAGGTAAACAGACTCAGCCACAGATCAGACAATTTTAATGTCCTTCACTGGAATGTACAATGTTTATCAAGGTCAAGGATGAAAAGGTGTTGAAGACCAAGAGAAAGTGTGATCAATATTATGACTGGTATAGAAGTATGGGTTCTCAAGTATTTAAAGACATGGTCACAGTGAAAAAGAAAAGATTAAGACAGGCCTTAAAGGAAGCTAGGTGTAAAAAAAAGGAAGATATAATACTAACATCTGAAAATAAGACATGTGCAATGTGGAATATCATTAACAGTCAGTGCAACAGGAAAATGACTTAACAGACTGAAAGCAGTAATCTGAATGCTGCACAGTTAAATACATTCTTCACTGAAAAGGTGCAAGAAATAATAAAGGTGATTGGCACTTCCAATATAGCCACTGACCATAAATACTACCTGAGAAACACCACAAAGCCTGAAAGTACATTTCGCTTTAAACTGGTCAAGGTACAGGACATTACTAATATACTGAGGAAAATGAAGAACAGTTTTAGTCATGACGTTTATGGTCAGTCATGTTAAAGTGTGATTCAGTTCAACTGCCAGAATTGATAACACATGTAGTAAATAAATGTATTTTCGAAGCTCTCAAGTTGTGATAATTTTAGGCCTGTTTCAATTGTGCCAATCTTGTCTAAAGTGATAGAAGCTATATTAAATAATCAAATAGTAAAATACTTTGAAGAAAACAAAATCTTCACTGATAGTCAATTTGGCTTCAGATCAGGGTTAGGAACTGTTAAATCTGCCTTATCACTTTTAACACAGTGTGTGAAGCAACTACAAAGCAAGCCAGTGGTTCAGAATAAACTCTTTGATTTATCAAAAGCTTTCAACATTGTATCTCATGGAATCTTATTGAACAAACTGCAATTCTATGGCTTTACAGGAAGTGTTCTGGAATTGATCAAATCTTATCTAAGTAACAGAGTGCAGAAGGTGGTTTTTAATGGTGCAGAATCAGATTACTTACCTGTGGGCATGGGTGTCCCACAAGGCTCTGTACTTGGCCCAATTCTATTTATTATTTATATAAATGACTTTCCATGCAACATAGCTGGACCGTCAATTAGGACTTACTTATTTGCAGATGATCTTGCAGTCTGTATAACTGCAGAAACCGCACAGAAGGTGAAATATGAAGCAGACCAGTGCACTGCCAAAGTTGAAAACTGGTGTAAAGCTAATTCCCTTTGTGTCAACCGAAAAAAATACAATACCTGTATGTATCGTGGAATAATAAATTATCCTGGGGTAGCCATATAGAAAAAGTGGGAAGCAGCATTAGCAAAGGAGTATTTGCTCTAAGGAAGCTGCGTCTTTGTCTAAACGTGCCAGTACCTAAAGTGGTTTATTTTGCTTTAATACACAGTCACATTTCCTATGGTAAAATACTGTGAGGACATCAAAGCAAGGCAGCTAATGTCTTCAAACTACAAAAGAAGGCAATAAGACTGATATGTAGCTTGGCAACCAGAGCTCACTGTAGGCCAAGCTTTAAAAAATTACAGATTATGACCCTGCCGTCAATATTTATACTACAGTGTGTAATGCATATTAAGGAAAACTACCCAAGTTATCAACAGTATGACATGCGACATAATTATAACACAAGAAACAAGCAGGACCTAGTTTCTTTCCAATGTAACTATAAAAAAACTCAAAAGTTTTTCTTATACAAGTCCATAAAAATTTTTAATGCCATACCCCAACATATCAGGGATCATCCAATTCAACAACTGAAAAGAAAGTAAAAGAATTTCTTCTTGAGCTCAGCATTTATGAAACTGATGAATTTTTAAGGGAGGCAAAGAATATGGTATGACTACACTTCGTGATCAGTTTTTATATGCTTCTATGTATGAGTAAGTCTGTAATTGGCTAAATTTACTATGCAATATCAATTTGTACCAGAAGTTTCTCTGTTTTGTATTTGTGTGAAGGTACCATAATTATTTGTGTAATATTTATATTCTGTAATATTTTTCTTGTTTTTGTAATTATTTGTGTAACATTTATACTGTGTAATATTGACTTTTGTAATGCCTCAGATGATGTCTGAGGTCTCTACAACAATAAAAATCAATCAATCAATCACCAAGAAGAGAGTGAGGGTTGGTACAAATTCTTTTTCAACCCTTTTTATTACTTGATGTATGGCCATTACTCCCTGATCAGACAGTTAATTTTGTATGTCCTCATTTGATAATCCGTCGATTGATCTTGTATAAACCACCCCGCGCGATTAAAGTACGGTGCGCTTCCACCCGGACAGGGAAGGTGTGTAGCAGTGTAGTTTGAAGCAATTTTTGTGCCTGGAGGGCGCTGTCTGTTTCTAACAATAAGGTGCCATTTCGTAACCGGGAACAAGACTTTACAGGACCTGCGATTGCCTAGACAATTTTGTGTGAAAAATGAAAAGGTTTACTGTTGAGAAGTCTTGACCGCCGTCAGACCGAGAAACAACTAGGAACTTTGGCACTGATAGAAGAATTTTCTGTGGCCGAAAAATCTAGCTTTCTGTGGTGGGCAGAAATTGTAGAAGTAGAAGAAACGATTGGGAAAGTATTCCCCATGATTACCGGCGTCTCCGATGGCATGCCCCTTCCTAGTGATTAGGTGATTGTCCACACCTCAGGTCACACCTCCCGAGAAACGGACGGAGGGACCAATCGGCATGTTCGGAGGTACCAGATTGAGTAATCACCCCTCCCTGGGCCTAGCCTTTACCAGGGGGTACGCACAGGGAGGAAAGAAAGAAAAAGGGAGGAACAAAGAAAAGGTAAGAAGAGAAGAATTCTCAAACGTCGCAGCGGAGAAGAAGGTAAAGAGAAGAACGAAGCTAAGAGAAGGACAAAGTAAGGACAGATACTTTACATTTTAGAGATAAAAGAAGAGAAACCACTTCATTCGTTTACTAGGTAAGGTATGCAGCCCGGAAAGGAAAGAGAGCTGCACGAGCTCGGGGTCCCGTGCTCGCACGTATCCACAAAAGAGTTATGGACCCCCTGGGTGGATACAATAGAGAGGAGCTTCATTAGAATCACGTCGATCTGTTTTCTGCATTTAGAAGTAACACCACATGTCTTGCACTGGACGTTACGTAACACAAGACATTTTAGAGCCAAACGTTAGGCCTGAGAAACTAACGTTTATAGTGTTTCAAAGAGATAAATTATAAAAATTGTTCTTCTGACTGACTCCATACATTCGCAGATTACGGTCCGTTCCAGCGTCCGCATATTTTCTGCTGTGAATTCCAGAGTTTCTGGATAAGTTCAGTAGCAAAGAAATCGTCTTCACATGATTTGCATTCAGACGGAAACTGCTTGTGACGAACCAATACAGCACCTTGTGCCTCGTTGCGAACAAAACATCATCAATGGTGAAGATAATGCAAACATTCCAGGCACGTCATATAGCTTTGATTAGACGAGGAACGTGCAGCAAGACGTCGGCTAGCACAAGATGTACCATACGATGCCCTCCGTCACTAGAGGCGCTTATTCGTGGACGAGGATAAAGATGGTCGCAAGTAGCGACGTCGTGCAACCAAGTAGAACCATTACTTGTACGTAGTTCGGGTCTCTGAATTCGCTAACAGTGTTCAACGACACCACGGTCGCACTATTAGACACAGTCCTAGCATCATGTAATGTGCCCGATATCCCGAAAATGGGCAATATTTTGTTCCCCTAAGTAAGAGTGTGGTGTGGATCAAACGCTTTTCAGAAGTCAAAGGACCGGCCATAGTCCAATGTGCTGCTACCATCAATCCTCTGGGTTCGTTGAACGTACACTACTAGTTGAGATTCACAAGTTCCGAACGCTGTATTGATTCCTAAGAAGAAGCTGCTCTCCAAAAAAGTATTGCTACAAACAATTACAAAATAACCTTCACAATTTTGCAGTACATGAACGTCAAGGCATTTGACGGATTAAACAGAACAAAATTCTGGTCAGTACTGGAAGAAAATGGAATTCTGTGGTGAATTATATGGGTCGTAAAAACTTTACACATCGAAACTGAATTTGTGATAAAAACAGGGCACGAAAAAAATAAAGGTGACATTATAAATAACAAGACAGTTAAACATAGTTGCAATCTTTCCTCAATTTTATTCGGTTTATGTATAATTGATGTGATTAAAAGGCGGAATGGCGAACAAAAAATAAAAGAGTTTAAATAGATAAGGGTCATTACATAAAAATATGGATTAATTCTGACGACTAGAGTATAATGTACACATCAGAAGAAGAATTACTAATCTTGAATTAAAAGCAAACTTGACAAAATTATAATTTCAAAATACCTATAGAAAATTCAAAAGTAATGGCATTCCGAATAAATCAATAGTTGATAGAAAACAAAGAGTTCGAACAAGTCATTTTAACTACCTGAAAATCATTTTAATTATCTGAGCTGCGACATTTCATTTGATTATGCTAAAGGTATCAACAATGAAGCAGCAAGATTCGATTGTGTCTGTAGAATAATAAAAGGAACATTAAAAAAAGACTTCTAAGGAACATAGTTAAAACTCTATAAAATATTAGCTGTCCCATTGCTATTTTGCGGATCTGAGGCTTGGATATCAAATAAGAAAGACAATGACGTCAGAAATGAAATTTTTCAGATTAGTTAAAAAATGTTAACTAGAAAGTAGATTAAGAAACGAAGATATTGGGAATGAAATTAAAACATTTGCTATAAAAGAAAAAATCGACAAAGACAGGACTACTATAAATGATTCATTCGTTTTCAGAGCTCTCTGTTTTCCGAAGTATATATATATATATATATATATATATATATATATATATATATATATATAGTAGTCAGTTTCGTTCTATACCTTACGTAGCATCGTCGCATCAGTGGCCATCACAGGAGCATTGATGCGTTTTCTGAGCTTTTCCAGTGTTCTTGGCAGTGGGGGTAAGTAATCATTGTCCTTAACGTACCATCAAAGGAAAGAGTCACAAGGCTTTATGTCAGGCGTTCTGAGAGACTACAGGAACAGAGACACATTATTTTCACCACATCTACATCTACGTGATTACTCTGCTATTCGCAATGAAGTGTCTGGCAGGTGGTTCAATGAACCATCTTCAAGCTGTCTCTCTACCGTTTCTCTCTCGAACGGCACATGGAAAAAAAGAGAACTTAAATTTTTCTCTGCGAGATCTGATTTCTCTTATTTTATAGTGATGATCATTTCTCCCTATGTAGGTGGGTGCCTACAGAATGTTTTCGCAATCAGAGGCGAAAATTGGTGATTGAAATTTCATGAGAAGATTTCGTCGCAACGAAAAACGCCTTTGTTTTAATGATTGCCACTCCAATTCACGTATCATGTCTGTGGCACTATCTCCCCTATTTCGCGATAACACAAAACGAGCTGCTCTTCTTTGAACTTTTTCGATGTCATCCGTCAGTCCCAGCTGATGCGGATCCCACACCGCACAGCAATACTCCAGGACAGGGCGGACAAGAGTGGAGTAAACAGTCTCTTTAGTATACCTGTTGCACCTTCTAAGCGTTCTTTGGTTTGCTCTACCCACAACATTATCTACGTGATCTTTCCAATTTAGATTATTTGTAATTGTAGTCCCTAAATATTTAGTTGAATCTACAGCCAACAGATGGCTTCTCGCGCAATCGAAATTTAGCGGATTTCTGTTAGTACTCATGTGAATAACTTCACAGTTTTCTTTATTCAGAGTCAATTGCCACTTTTCGCACCATACAGATATCTCAATCATTTTGAAATTCGGTCTGGTCATCTAATCATTTTACAAGACAGTAATGACAGCACCATCTGCAAACAACCTAAGAGGGCTGCTGAAATTGTCTGCTATGTTGTTAAGATAGATCAGGAACAATAGGGGGTCTATAACACTTCCTTGGGGGATGCCGGATATTGCTTTTGTTTTATTCGTTGACTTTCCGTCTATTACTGCGAACTGTGACCTTTCTGACAAGAAATCATTAGTCAAGTCGCACAACTGAGGCGATATTCTATAGGCACGCAGTTTGGTTAGAATATGCTTGTGAGGGACGGTGCTGAATGCGTTCTGGAAATCTAAAAATATGGCATCAATTTGACATCCCCTGTCGATAGCGCTCATTATTTCATAAGTCAAAAGAGCTAGTTGTGTTTTACTAGAATGATATTTTCTGAACCCGAGATGAGTATATGTCAAAAATTCGTTTTCTTCGAGGTAATTCATAATCCTACTGCAAATCGACGTTAGAGACATCTTTGTATGAACGATCGGTTGTATTAAACTGCTAAATATGTAGCTATTGTATCAGCATACTCTGAAAGGAACCTGACTGCTATACAACCAGGACCGGAGGCCTTGCCTTTATTAAGTGATTTGATTTGCTACACCGAGGATATCTACTTCTATTTCTCTCATCTTGGCAGTTATTCTTCAATGGAATTCACGAATATTTGCTTCGTCTTCTCTGGTGAAGGAGTTTCGGAAAACCGCGTTTAATAACTCTGCTTTAGTGGTACTATCACCATTGACTTCGCCGTTGTTATCGCGCAGGAAAGGTATTGTTTGCGTCTTGCCACTGGTGTGCTTTATGTATGACCAGAATCTCTTTGAGTTTTCTGGCAGATTCAGAGACAGAGTTTGTGGAAATTATTAAAGGCATGTCGCATTGAAGCACGCACTATGTTTCGAACTTCTACAAAACTTCGCCAATCTTGGGGATTTTGACTTCTTTTAAATTTGGCGCACTTTTTTCGTTGCTTCTGCAACAGCGATATGACCCGTTTTGCGTACCATGGGGGATCAGCAACATCACTTATTAGTTTATGTGGTACATATCTCTCAACTGCCGTCGATACTATCTCTTTGAATTCATTCCACATATTTTCTGAACTTACACGATCAAATCGAAAGGAGTGGAGACTGTCTCTTAAAAAGGGGTAAAGAGCATTCTTTTTAATGGTTGTGGTTTTTACGGTATTCAGCCTAGCAACAACTACCTTGTGATCGCTAATCCCTGTATTCGTCACGATACTCACTATTGGTCCCCCATTATTTGTTGTTAAGAGGTAACGTATGCTTTCGCAACCATTTGTGGTTCGAATGGGCTCATGAACTAATTGTTCAAAATTGTAATTTTCTGAGAGAGCGTTCAGTACAATTTCGGATGACGTTTTATTCCTGCCGCCGGCTTTATGTGTATAATTTTTCCAGCATATCGAGGGCAAATTGAAGTCACTACCGACTGTAATTGTATAAGTGGGGTACCTATTTGATATGAGACTCAAGTTTTCTTTGAACTGTTCAGCAACTACATCTTCTGAGTCTGGGGGTTGGTAAAGCGATCCCATTAATTTACTATTTCGCAGGAACTATCTACTTCAATTTGACTACAGAGTAAACTACTTCTGACAGCAATAAATACTCCTCCACCAACTGTATTTAATCTATCCTTCTTGAACTGAACAGTGTTAGTTCGTTGGAAAAAAATTCGTCTGAACTTATTTCCGGCTTTAACAAGCTTTCCGTACCTGTAACTATTTGAGCTTCAGTGCTTTCTATTTATGGATTGGAGCTCTGGTTCTTTCTCAACACAGCTACGACAATTTACAACTACAATACCGATTGTTGCTACAACTACCTTACTGTGTTTTACCTGCCACCATTTAGACGGACGCCCTTTCTGTGGTTTCCTAAAGACCATCTAACCAAAAAACTGCCCAGTAACTTCGAAACAGCCCCCGCTACCCTTGTAGCCGCTTCCTGTGTGTAGTTGACTCTTGACCTATTAAGCAGAACCCGGAAACCCACCACTCGATGACGCGAAATCAAGGAATCTGCAGCCTAATCGGTCACTGAACCGCCTCTGCCTCTGATTCAGACCCTCCACTCGGCTCTCCACCACTGTCGCTTCTATCGACGATGCTGCAAATGGTAAACTCCGCATTGATCTCGCAAGCGAGACTGGCAGCCTTTATCATATCCGCTGGCCACCCGAAACCAGAGAGAATCTCCTTCAATCCAAAGCGCCACTCGTCATTGATACCGACATGAGCTACCACTTGCCGTTGGCTGCATACTGTACTCTTCGGGGCATCCGGAAGCACTCTTTCTATGTGCGGAATGATTCCTCCCGGTAAGCACATAGAGTGCACACTCGATTCCCCCCCCCCCCCCCCCCCTTGGCAGCCAAGCTCCTAAGAGGCCCCATTACGCGCCCGACGTTGTAGCTCCCAACTACCACGAAACCTTCTCTCTGTGAATGCTCAGATCTTGCAGGTCGAGAAGATCCCTCTGGAACAGGGTGACGACTGCATGTGACTTAGAGACTTGGTCAGCCACAGATAACGCCCGAAACCTGTTTGTCAAACGAACCGGGGAGGCCCTATCATTGGCTCCTCGGAAAGTCTTTCGCTGCCTGCCACTCGATCGTAGGTGAGGGGTCAACCTCATTTCAGGCAGTACGTGGGGCGCCTACAGCAGTGGATCGATCGGGGGACATGTGGGATGTGCTTGACGTCCCTCGTGTACCCGCGTCCGACCCCCCACAGTGATGCCCCTTGGCAGAAGTCTCAAACTTTGGGACGAAAGCCAAAATCGCCTGGAGCTGTGAGCGAAGGGTCACCAACTGAGCTCGCATCTATACACAGCTATCACAGTTCCTATCCATTACTGAAGTCGCTACTGTTTGAAGCTCCCAAAAATATGTAACCACCACTGTACCCAATCTAGCATGCGGCTGTTTAAGTAGCGACGAATGTAGATGCTCCATTAAAGAGGACCGTAGTCTTTAGGAGATGAAATTCTCGGAAACAGCTGTCAGTTATCGAAAGAACCACAACTGCAGCATATCAAGGTGAAAGGTACCCGTCACAGTCTTCTCACACAATAAAAGCAGCCCACAGAATTTCATCTGTGACACCGTATAGAAAACATTAACCTTCGGCGAATGTCGATCATGCTCCACAATTTCTTGAGGATCTTCAGTGTCCCACATTTTCAAATTGTAGTGATTAACCTTCCCAGGTAAACGGAAGGCTGCTTCATCGTTGAATATCAGCCTGCTGGAGAAATGTTCTCTCTGCATTGCGATGAAAAACTGAAAGCCATAATCTTCGGGGTTTAATTGTTGCGCCGGCCAGAGTGGCCGAGCGGGTCTAGGCGGTACAGTTTGGAACCACGCGACCACAACGGTCGCAGGTTCGAATCTTGCTTCGGGTATGGATGTGCGTGATGTCCTTAGGTTAGTTAGGTTTAAGTAGTTCTAAGTTCTATGGGACTGATGCCCTCAGAAGTTAAGTCCCATAGTGCCCAGAGCCATTGGAACCATTACATTGTTGCACGAGCTGCAGTCGGTGCGGTTCCAACGGTCACCGAAAAATCTTTCAGACATGAAACTTCCTGGCAGATTAAAACTGTGTGCCGAACCGAGACTCGGACTCAGGACCTTTGCCTTTCCCGGGCAAAAAGTCCCGACTTCGAGTCTCGGTGCGGCACACAGTTTTAATCTGCCAGGAAGTTTCATATCAGCCCACACTCCGCTGCAGAGTGAAAATCTCATTCTGGATCTTTCAGACAGTTTGCTAAGATATTCCAAGTTCACGACCTGCGTACGAAACTGTTCCTCAACCTCTCCACGGCTGCTTCTGCCACGCTTAGTCATCAGGTACTTCTCTGCTCACAGAGACAGCCTGTGCCCCGAAACTGTCGGTACCAACGCACAACGTTCTGCTTACACGTCGTTTCTTTTCCAAAATTCTGAATGCGCGCTGCACTGTTATAACAGAGAAATGTCTCGTATATTCGAACACGCAAAACCTCTTGCCTTGCTTTGCTGCCACTTTGTGAAGGCATTAACGCCACCTGGTAAGCGCAATGCAAATTCGGTGAATCTTCAGCTTTATTCATGCATCAGTGATATTTGCACCAGGAGTATCCTGGTAAACATAGAACGTTCAAAACGAATAAGTCATTTATAAGAAACTTTGTATACGTAGGAATGGAAGTAACATGGAATCAAAATGCAACAAAAACCTTTATTCTAAAATAGTTTTTCGATATATTCCCAAAGGGGTAAGGGACCTAAGTCAGCCGAGGAAACAATGGACGTAAGAAGCAGAAGCCGGAACAGGTTTCTCGAATATAATCCAAAGATGATGATGGACGTTAGAAATATACGTATGCCCTTCCACTTGTTTTCTACAACCTTTCTTAAAAAGAGTTTCTTTGGTGCGACATATATCCTCCTCCACATACATCACATCGCCACTAAAGTTATATTCGATATGCACCGTCACTCTCAAAATGTTTCGAGACTCGATTAATAAAAAAAAAGTACAGAAAAGTTAAGATGGTGGTTTCCCTGCTTCAAGTGTTTAGCATAGTCTCCCCCCACTCCAGTACAACGCACAGGAAGTCCATACGGCTATGTGAAACTGCCAGAAAGTCCTTCTTCGGGATGTTGTTCAACTCGCGCTGGCTTGAATGTAGCAAAGCGTTCACCATTCATGTGAATTTCTGTATTTTGTTGTTTTGTGGTAGGTTCGTATTACTAACACAAAGTCTCGTCACCCGTGACGATCTTTTATTTTTTCAGAAAATAATTGTCCCGGTTTAGTATTTCATTTAAGTCGTGGTAGGAGTTCACGGGAAGTTGTTTTTGTTCGGGTATCAGGGCGCGCAGCAAAAACTTTGCACTCCTTTCTCTTCTTCATAACATTCCAAAGAGTATCATAAACACTTAGTTTCGAGATGTTGCTCCAATGCTATCTCTGGCGCAAAAATTTTGAAAACTACGTGGCGAGACACCGAGTACATAACCCCGCTTGCTCACAACTGATTGGTCGAATGCCCAACTGTTGTTTACAGTTGTTAGTCCAAGGTGCCGCCGTACTTACTGCGCTGGCGTCGCTGATACGCCAGAAATAAAATCTCTGAACCCTTAGAATGGACGGTATACGATTACTAGGAAA
The DNA here is from genome assembly GCF_021461385.2 of Schistocerca piceifrons. Lineage (NCBI taxonomy): Eukaryota > Metazoa > Arthropoda > Insecta > Orthoptera > Acrididae > Schistocerca > Schistocerca piceifrons. Next base: position 428,203,746 of record NC_060138.1, read on the forward strand.
GGAGTATATTATAAAATGTTGTTACATAGATATCGAAAGTAGCAAGAATTTAATGAAGTCGAGTGCGTTTCAATTTCAAATGTATTTATCCCCCTCCCAGTGCTCGCCCCCACCCCCTCCGCCCCAAGTTATACTTAGAAAAGGAGGGTGATACCATAAGATTTCTGTCAGATTGCATCATGGTCAGACAGAGATTCTGAAATCAGTAACCGGATTGTAAGGCGCACCCAGGCGCAGATATGAGCTGAGATCACAATGCAGTAGCGATGAAGAAATCAGTCAGGAAGAATCAATAGGCAAAGAAGTGGTGTACAGAAGTATTAAGCAATGACGGGATACGCTTGAATTTCTCTAAGACTATATATACAGAAATAAGGAATAGCTCAGTAGGCAGTACAGTTGAAGAGGAATGGACATCTCTAAAAGGGGCCATCACAGAATTTGGGAAGGAAAACATAGGTACAAAGAAGGTAACTGCGAAGAAACCATGGGTAACAGAAGAAATACGTTGATTGAGGAAAGAAGGAAGGACTAAAATGTTCGGGGACATTCAGGACTGCAGATCGATAAGTCATTGAGGAATGAAATAAAGAGCACGTGCAGGGAAGCTGAAACGAAATAGCTGCAGGAAAAGTGAAGAGATTGCCGGCCGGAGTGGCCGTGCGGTTCTGGGCGCTACAGTCTGGAGCTGATCGACCGCTGCGGTCGGAGGTTCGAATCCTGCCTCGGGCATGGATGTGTATGATATCGTTAGGTTAGTTAGGTTTAATTAGTTCTAAGTTGTAGGAGAATGATGACCTCAGAAGTTAAGTCGCATAGTGCCCAGAGCCATTTGAACCAAAGTGAAGAGGTCGAAAAAGAAATGGTTGTCGGAAGGACTGACTCAACATACAGGAAAGTCAGAACAAGGTTCGGTGAAATTAAGAGCAAGGGTGGTAGCATTAAGAGTACAATGGGAATTCTACTGTTAAATCCAGAGCAGAGAGCGGATAGGTGGAAAGAGTACGTTGAAGGCCTCGATGAAAGGGAAGATTTGTCTGATGTGATTGAAGAAGGAACAGGAGTCGGTAGGAGGAGATAGGGGATTCAGTATTAGAATCAGAATTTAAAAGAGCTTTGGAGGACTTACGATCAAATAAGGCAGACGGGATTGATAATATTCCATCAGAATTTCTAAAATCAGTTTGGGAAGTGGCAACAAATCTACTATTTATGTTTCTGTCTAGAATTTATGAGCCTGGCGACATACCATCTGACTTTCGGAAAAATATCACATACATAATTCCGAAGGCTGCAAGAAATGAGAAATGCGAGAATTATCGCACAATCAGCTTAACAGCTCATGCATCGCGGTTCCTGACAAAAAAAATTAAGAAGAATGGAAAAGAAAATTGAGGACGTGTCACACGACGATCAGTTTGGCTTTAGGGAAGGTAAAGGCGCCAGAGTGGCAGTTCTGACTTTCCGTTTGATGATGGAAGCAACACTGAAGAGAAATCAAGACACATTCATTGGATTTGTCGACCTGGTAAAAGCGTTCGGCAGTGTAAAATGGTGCAAGATGTTCGAAATTCTGATAAAAGTAGGGATAAGCTATAGGGAAAGACAGGTAATATGCAATATGTCCAAGAGCAAAGAGGAAATAATGGGAGTGGAAGACCAAGAACTAAGTGCTCGGATTAAAAAGGATGTAAGACAGGGATGTAGTCTTTTGCCCCTACTATTCAATCTGTGTATCGAAGAAGCAATGGTGGAAATGAAAGAAAGGTTCAAGAGTGGGATTAAAATTGAAGGTTAAGTAATATCGATAATACAAATCTCTGTTGACATTGATATCCTAAGTGAAAGTGAAGAAGAATTACATGATCTGCTGAATGGAATGAACAATCTTCTGATAAGTACAGAATATGGATTTGGAGTAAATCGAAGAAAGACGAGAGTAATGAGTGATAGCAGAAATGAAAACAGTGACAATCTTAACATCAGATTTGATGGTCACGAAGTAGATGAAGTTAAGGAATTCTACTACGTAGGCAAAATAACAAAACACGGCTAGAGCAAGGACAACATCAAAAGCAGACTAGCACTGGCGAAAAGAGCATTCCTGGGCAAGAGAAGTCTACTAGTATTAAACATAGACCTTAATTTGAGGAAGAAATTTCTGAGAATGTACATTTGGAGCACAGCATCGTATTGTAGTGAAACATGTAATGTGAGAAAATCGTGTCAGAAGAGAATCGAAAAATTTTAGATGTGCCACAGACGAATGTTGAAAACACTGGCAAGAAGAAGGGACAGGATGATAGGACATCTGTAAAGACACCAGAGAACTACTTATCACACTCTTCAGAAGACTGATGATTTGTTACTATGAAGCATCTCGGCTATTTACATGCTTTGACCCTACTCGCATTGGAGGACCGTATTTTATTACTTTGGTTTCGTTACACACGGATCAGCCAGAACATTATGACCACCGAACTACTACCGATATAAATCATTCCAGGCGATAGCAGCGTCACCTGGCGAGGAATTACTGCTAGTCTGATACAAGCGCGGTGCATGTTGTATCAGCATGAGTGCTGTCCGGGTGTAGAATGGGAAAGGTGGGCGATCTGTCAGGGTTTGGTCGAGGGCAGACTGTGATGACCCAGACGTACGGCACGAGCGTCTCGGAAGCTTTACGATCTGTCGAGTGTTCGAGGAGTGCTGTGGTGAGTGTCTTCAACAAGCTGCGAAACCAGGATGAAACCACCTCCAGGCATTGTGGGGGGTGACCACCCCTCATTATAGATGTCGGGCTTCTTAGACTGGGCAAACTAGTAAAACAGGACAGGTAGCGAACTGTGGCGTAACTAACCTCAGGCGTTAATAATGGGCGTAGTGTAACTGTTTCTGACGCACAGAGCACCGACCGCTCCCAACGATGAGCCTCCGCAGCCGACGAACCACGCATGTGCCAATGTTAATACCACGACATCCGCAACTGTGACTTAAATGGACATGTGACCATCGGCAGTGGACGTTGGCGCAGTGGCATGGCGTTTCATGGCCTGATGAAGCCCGATACCTTCTTCATTATGCCGATGGGAGAACACAGATCCGTTGTGTACCAGAGGAAGGCCTCCTTGACACCTTATATGTAGGTAGAAGATGGCAGGGCGGGCCGGCGAGAAAACGTATGCCGGACCAGGATTCTAACCTGGGATCTCCTGCTTACTGGGCAGGTGCTTTAAGCACAGCGCCATGCGGAGGACAGTGTTTTCACAACTGCGTCGACTATTTCGGAGTGCCTCACGGACGATCCACATTCCCACCGAGCGCCACCTATGCGCAGTCCCTGTCCATTTCTTACATGCTCGCTATTCTGAGATTCACGAAGCATGTCGGACGTACTTGTACATGGACGCACTACCCTTTCAGGCGAATCAATTATATGAATGCGTGGTTTCCAACGAGTATCGTACACCGGTTGCAGACCATGTACATCCCTTCATGACGATCATGTTTTCCGACGTCAATGGCATTTTTTAACAAGATAGTGCGTCATTTCACAAGGCCAGGAGTGTGATGGAGTGGTTCGAGGTACACAATGGGGAGTTCCAGTAGCCAGATCTGAACGGAATCGAACACATCTGGGATGTGATTGGACGTAGTGCCAGAGATCATCGCCCCCTCCTCAGAATTTATGGGAAATACGAGTAGGTGCCTTGTGTATGCAGATGTGATGTGTCATGATGTGGTGCCAACTCGTTCCAGCGACCTACCAAGGCCTCTTTGCTTCCATGCCACGACGCGTCGCCGCTGTTATCCGTGCCAAAGATGGGCACACCAGCTATTAGGTACGTGGTCATAATATTCTGGCTGAACAGATTACATCGACATAGGTAGTTTGTAAACCACTGTAATGTGCATGGTATTGTACCAGGTAATAGGGTTCTTTCCCATTACATTTGAGAATGGAGTGCGAGAGGAATGACTATGCAAACAACTTTCTGGGGAGTGCGAGGGGAGGGGGGGGGGGGGGGGGAGGAAGGCAACACACAGCTCAGAGGCATTGTGAATAACAACAGAAAACATCCAACTCTCAGTAGCCATTCAAACTATAATAAAAAAGATAACAATTAAAAATATCAACAATTATGAGGTGGTTCCAAAAGCTGCACAGCTGTATGAAGATGCTTTGTTCCCAACTACTCGACAAGAAACAACAGATGCGTTTACACTGACATAAAACCTGTAGTTGTGGCTGAAGCACCTTGATAAATCTATGCAGCTTTTGGAAACACCTCATAATTCCAGATTTTTTTAATTGTTATAATTTTTGTCACAATTTTAGTCGTTATTAAGTTTTCAGTGTTTTTTATTGTTAATCACGACTACTTAAATGCCATTGTGCGAGCTCTAATTAGCCTAACCTCTCGTTAAAATGTATCTGGGTGTACTGACTCGCCATGTTATAAATTACTGAAAATATAAAATTAATCGACTTCTGGGCCAGTTTCAGTGGTCTTCCTTTGTCTTTACCATGAGGAAGGTCGCTGCAACTCGGCCGGAACGTTGGTCTATTTTAGTATTTTCAGTAAAATTCACGCAGCAATACACCCAGAAGGATTTTAATGAGGTTGATACCGTATAGCACTTCGTTTCTAAAACGGATTGAAGGAGCACCTCCGATACTCTGTTAGAAACGTTATTACTTAAACGTCGAAATTATTCGGCCAATTAAAGACATCATCAATTCGAGGGCAACCAGTCCCCCACAAAACTGTTTAACATTTTATACTACCGTTGCATATTGTGCGGCATTAATAGTGCGTTTATGAGTAAACGTTGCGAAGAAGAACGCGGAACCTGCGTCGGAAGCCTCACGCGGGTAAAAACGGTGTCAATTTCGGGCGTTAGTGGGAGTGACACACTACAGTCCCGACATCCTGGCGCCCGGCGTCTATAAAACTGTACCTCTCTACTGCCTTCTGCACTACCTGGCCGAGCTCTGCCAACATGAGAGGAGGCCCGCCATTGGCTTATGCCAGGGAAGAGTCGGGGGTGGGGGTTCCAAGTGATATCCGCATGTGTTGGCTCTGGAACCAGTAGACAGGCCAAATTCGAACTGCTAGTTTACAAAATCACTGGCATCCCATTGTTGTTTCTCATTTTCTCTCAGGTTTTCGCAGACGTTAGTCAAATTTGGGGACTGTCCCCTGCCCGTGTCCACCGCTAGTGCGGTATCGTGTAAGCTGCTTCCATTAGATGAGCCTTCCCGCCATTACGCTCCCTTGCAGCTTACTCAGGAGAAGAAAAATTTCCTAGCCAAGATCGCAATGAAACACAAGTTTGTGGATAACCGGTTTCGGTAAACTACGTTACCTTCAACAGATCTTCGTACAATCGTTTCCACTCGACTTCTATTTTACCGTCATAAAGCTGTCACAACGGTAACTAGCTGCAGCTGTGCTAAGGGGTGCCTGTGGTTTTATCTGTTTTGCGACGTATGTGTGTGTGTGTGTGTGTGTGTGTGTGTGTGTGTGTGTGTGTGTGTGTGCGCGCGCGCACCCCTTGTAATACCAACCTGAAAACTGTGAATATGGTTCTGGTAGACGAAAACTGTATTGTTGTCTAAATACTGTAATAAACTTCAGGCAATTGTTTCACAATGAAAATTTTATCTTATTGCTAGCTGTCCACGGCCGCATGTTGCTTAGGTCACTCTGCCTGAATGAAACAGAAAGAAAACAGAAAATACACGTTTCTAACATTAGGAGTTGGATGTACGTCCTAATCTCCGTCCACCCTTCCTGCCCCCCCCCCCCCCCCCCATCCTGCTCCTATCAAATCCATCTTTGTCCATCATCTCGTCCTGCTGTCTTTGTCCATCTCCTCCTTCTCCTTCACTCTCTCTTTGTCCATCACCTACTCCCTCTTTCTCCGTTCATCTTCTCCTCCATATACTCTCTCCCTCTCCCCCTGATCCCCTCTTTCTCGGTTTCCTTTTTTCCGCTTTCCATTTCCAATTCCTCCCACCCCGATGTCCATTTTCTCTTCCCCCTCTTTCTCTGATTTTGAGCCATAAATACAACATTTCTGTTTGTTAACAACGTTCCACTATTACACACAGTGCGATTCAGCAGCCCCTGCCAATGAGTTGTAATGCAACCTGCAACACCTTCAAAAATCATGTGCAAAATTTTCATACTCTTTTGCTCATTATGTGCAAACTACTTTTCTTACAACAAAATGAGCATGCTCTTTATGCAGGGAATTTAATGTAGTTTCGCTGGCGGCCACGGATTTCGAGTTAACCCAGACAAATGCGCTTGAACGTTAGTTTTATACATTTTTCTTGAATAATTCAAAAACTAAGGATTGCATAAAACCCATAGACGTGGGCACCTGAATCACCCTGGACACTTATTTATACATTGCATACAGGATGGTCAGAAATGAGTTTGAAAAGCTTGTAAGCTTGGGTAGGTTGTTCTGAGAAATAATTGTTAAGAAAAAATTCGACATCTTGTGCTGTTTCTGAGTTAATCAGCACTGAAGTTAGCCAGTCACGCCGTTTCATGTGCAAAATTAAGTGGCCCGCCAGAGACGGTGTCGTCGAACGCGTTCTTCATTTGTTTCCTAAGACCGAACAAAAAAGCGGCACAAAATTTCTATCTCGAACGGTAGTAAGGATCGATTCAAACCAAAGGCTGAGCAGTCTCGTGTGCTGCCATGTACGTTGTGATAACAGCTGGTATTATTCGTCTCTGGTGGGCATCTTGAATTTGCCCACGCAACGGTCTGACTAGCTAACTTCAACGCTAATTAATTTGGAAACGGCGCAACCTATCGAATCTTTCCTTAACAATCATTTCTCAGCACAGCCTACCTTGCAACACCGTTACAAGCTGTGCAGGCTGTTTCTGAACATCCGGTGTATTAGAAATAGAGGGTGAGTCACTAACTATTTCCGCCTAGAATAACTCCGAAAGTATAATGGTAGCTGAAAAATTTGTGGGACGAATGTTGCATGGGACAACGGGGGCCACAATAAGACTTCGGTTTTTTGTTGCTAGGTGGAGTTGCGTCAGAGAAATAAAGTTCAACTTTGTTTTTTTAAGTGGGATGCTGTAGTTTGGTACTTATTTTCTGATAGCGGCTATCGAGGCGAATGCAATGATGTCCAAAAGTAAGGTCTTTGAAGGTCAACGAAGGTCGAAAAGGTGGCATGAACATCCATTTACTGAAGGTGTTCGAGGTGATGCCCACTTATATCAATGCGGTGCTGCAATCATCTTATCATGGACTGAGTTGAATTCCTCATCACTTTGGCACTTATCGAAGCACATGCTCGACAATTCTCTCTCGTATATCGTGCAAATGGTAACTATTCGCCGAATACGGCGTATCCATCTAACGCGCCATTTACAAGTAAACGCCATTCGACGGTTTCGCAATACAACGCTCATAGGAACGGTAAAACTAGTATCGTCCGATCGAGCGAATGTGAATGATTTATTCCTTCGAAGAACAAGTCGATATGGTTCTCATTTACGGAGAACGCCAACGAACTTCAGTGGCAGCTAGAGACTTATACGCTGAAAGATATCCTCAACGTACTCATCCTACACGTCGTACATTGAAATATGTGTATGATAAATTGAGAACAACTGGATCTTTAAAGCATCGGAACATATCCCCATATCCGGTAAGGAAAGTTACTAACAGGAAACGGAAATTGATACTCTTGCCACTGTGTTTCGAGATCCTTGTGTTAGTTCGCGTCTAATCGCAAAGGAATCTGGCATGACCCAGAATAGTGTTGTTCGTGTTCGGCATCGCCATAAATAGCATCCTTACCATACCAGTCTCCACCAAGAATTAACTGGTATGGATTGTATGCGTCGCACTGGATTCTGCCGATAGGCTCAACTACAGATTCAGAGGAACCACACATTTATTACTTAGATTCTATTTACTGACGAGGCTACATTCACGAACCTTGGAAATGTTAATTTGCATAACATGCATTATTGGGCAACTGAAATTCCATGTTGGCTGCGGCAAGCTGCACACGAAAAACAGTGGTCAGTGAGTGTATGGTTTGGGATTCTGGAGGACAGAATTATAGGCCCCTACACCATCGAAGGAAATATTAGTGGTAGGAAGTACACCACTTTCCTGCAACAAACATTAGATCTGTTATTGGAAAACAATACTTTAGGAACAATGTAGTATCAACACGATGGGTATACGGCACATTTTTTGCTGATGGCTAGAAAGCAGTTACAGAAACAATTCCGAAATCGTTGGATTGGACGCAGAGGAGATGTGTCACGGTCGGCTCGTTCACTTCTGGAGTTTTTCTTGTGGGCATTCGTAAAATACATTTTTTTATAAAGACGTTCCAACTACACCTGAAGATATACGAGACAGAATGGTCAGAGCATGTGCTTCGATAAGTGCCGATCTGATAAGGAATAACACTCAATCCATGATAAGAAGATTACAGCACTGCATTGATACTAACGGTCATCACTTCTGCAAATGGACGTTCATGTCACCTTTATGACGTTCAAAGACCTTACTGTTACACATCACTGGATTCGTCTCGATAGCCGCTATCAGAAAATAAGTACCAAACTGTACCATCCCATTCAAAAAAACCAAGATGACCTCCATATCTCTGAAGTGACTCTACCTAGCAACAAAAAACCAACATCATATTATGGCACCCGTTGTCCCATGCAACTTTCGTCCCACAAACTTTTCAGGTCCTATGATAGTTTCGGAGTTATTCTTGGTGGCAATAGTTAGTGACTCACCCTGTATATAGCCTATGTCCGTCCGTTTATACGTTGTTAAAATATTGTGCGAGCCATGGTGCTCAGTTCGACATATCGCTATTGGGCTTGTAACACCTAATTTTGATATGTTTTGTATCTATATCGATATTTCTATGTCAGTTTGTGGTATTGCTTATGTATAATGTTGTATCTATCATGGAAATTCTTTGATTATGTATACACGTTCAGTTATGTGAATTTCTGAACGACGTTGTTTAAATTATGCTTGAAGTAAACACTGAAATGATTGTTACGTTATGCACTATGACTTGGTGCATAATTATGGAACGTAGGGTTGAATGTAAAAAATGTAGGGAAGCCCCGCAGTTACAGAAGTAGCCTGCCGGAGTGGAAAAGGTGTGGTTGGCGCGCAAGTGGCAAGTCGTTTTTTGTGACGGGTAAGGAGACTGGGCTGAGCAGTGCTGTGATTAACACCTCGCTAGCGGTAGCGGATCATAGTGGCTCGTATCCCCGGAGTTTTCAGGCCAGAAGAGTTTAAGGGCAGTTTTTATGGACCTCGGATGCGGAATTTGGTGATACCATTATCATGGCACGGTTTTTGGCCATATAAAAATATTATTTCGACACCAGGAAGATCAATAATCGGGCGATGCCAACTGTACTGAACAGTACTGCCATGACTACATCGCCGCTAGGTTAATAACCACTGCAAATTGGGCCACCAGTGCCACAAGCCTTTCACTAAATTGCTTTGTATTCGGCACCCTGTAAATGGACCAGGTATTTGTGAAATTTGCTCAATTTTAACAATAGTCGTGGTGTTACTAAAAACTATCTCAAATCACAAACCTGGACAGGATGCCTATCCTAGTGAATTTAATTCCGAGTGCCCTTACTTATTTCGAGAAAGTGGCAGAACTTGAATTTAATGTTGTGTTGTCATTTGCACAGCCAATTATAATTTGAGCAGGCCAAAAGACTCTTTATGAAAGTACATTTATTATTTAAAGAGTTACAGGTTGTTGTGCTTACCTAATAATTAATGATAAGAATGCTTACCTTTCCACATACATATGGTTTAGTTACGTTAATGAACGTGGTTATTCCAACTATGAAAGTTTGTCTGTCTATTGGAGTGTTTCGGAAACAAATCCCAGTTTGATTGTTCTATTTCCATCGGGTTATCTCACACTCACAACTAATTAAAAATTCCTCGCAGTGGTATAACGTTAGCATCTATTGCCGTTTAAGGTGGCCGGTGGTAGCGTTGCAGTCTGGTTCGCGATCCTTGCATTCAGCAATGGCTGGCCGGTGGTATGAGGAAAGTCCAAGAGAGGGCGTGAGTGCTACGTTGGCAACAAGTGAGGCTGCGGGATACAGAGGGGTGCGCTGCAGTGTGAAAAGGGAGGCAGTTGGGAACTTGGAGTGGATGCAGTGAGCAGCGTGTGCGAAGCCGAGGAGAGGGACCATGCCCTGGCAGGTGGCGTTGCTGCCTTCGTGTTGGCGTGTGTGGTGTTTGGACGCCGATATCACCGCTGTGAGGAACGAAAACCTTCAGGAGCTGATTTCCATCCAGGACTTCTTGGAAAACGTGTGACCAATTCCAGTTACTGAATCTGGTGAGGCATTTCGTCAGATAGGTGCACGTTTACATTGAAAGAACAACGTCCTGCACTGCTTTGAAGTTCTAGTGAATCTTATGGCCAATAAGCCGCCACTGAAGACAACCAATGTTCCGAAGCAATATAATCGGTGATAGACAAACCTTCGGTTTCGTGGCCGTTATTGATGTTCGAGGAACAATATTAATAACCTGGTTTATGGGTGAGTTCCCAGTAGCTTAAATTCAACGCTATTGCTAATGTGTATAGACAATGTTTTTGTGGACCAATGTAGGAATGACATTCTCACATCCGTTAACTGAAATTCGTTTGTTCCCCATTTCTAACAAGTAACTGATTTATAATTTTAGTCTGTTATAGTTCAGTCCATCCATGGACCTTGTCACCTCCCCGGTCAACGGGTGAGAGCTTGTGGCAGGTTTCCTCTGCCCTGGTCAGCCACGCGTCTGGCGCCGCTCTCTTAACGATTGACCATGTCGGTCGTCTGACGGTTCGAGGCCGAAGCTGTAAAACAATATTAACTTTATTGTATGTATCGTGATGTCAGCGCTGTTTAAAAAATGGCTCTGAGCACTATGGGACTTAACTTCTAAGGTCATCAGTTCCCTAGAACTTAGAACTACTTAAACCTACCTAACCTAAGGACATCACACACATCCATGCCCGAGGCAGGATTCGAACCTGCGACCGCAGGGGTCGCGCGGTTCCAGACTGTAGCGCCTAGAACCGCTCGGCCCCTCCGGCCACGCAGCGCTGTTTACCCTTCGATATTTGTTCGTGGTGCGAAGGATATTCACAGATCCAGTGGCAGTTTGCACAAAAAGAGGCAATCAAGCCACGTATCATCACAATCCTTTTAATAGAGTGGGAATGGCAGAAGAGAGGGATGAGAATTCTCCATTCGCATAAGTGACGCGTACTGCTTATTTGCTGCGAAACGACATTATCGCACCATGCAGAAGGAATTTAAACTTTTAGATGACAATGAAAGAGCAAAACATTACGATGATTGACAGACGAAATTCATTACAGTGTATATCAAGAAGCACTTTGTGCTAAATATGCAGGCATGAAGCACTTGAGGAAATTTGTGGTACGAACAGCAAAATTTCTGAAGTCGCGACCATTCACATTGACTTGTTTATGTTTAATTAATCATTTGTTGAGTGCCGTGGCGCGTTTTCACGTTAAATATCTTGTAACCCGAATCGCTACAGGTTAAATTCTTATTGAGGGCGGTGATCCATGTTTCTTAATTGCAATTGTTAATTGGAAGATTATGAAGAGTGTTTAGAAAGCGCCCGTTGCACGTTTTTATAAAATTGCAAATATTATCCAAATTGTTTTGAAAAATAAGTTGTTAAATGGCTCTGAGCACTATGGGACTTAACAGCTGTGGTCATCAGTCCCCTAGAACTTAGAACTACTTAAACCTAACTAACCTAAGGACATCACACATCCATGCCCGAGGCAGGATTCGAACCTGCGACCGTAGCAGTCGCACGGTTCCGGACTGCGCGCCTAGAACCGCGAGACCACCGCGGCCGGCAGATAAGTTATTGACAGATCATTTACAAAGAGCCAAGTGCGGATTTTTCTAAAATTACTAATTTCGTTTAAATTGTGTTGAAAAGATAAATTGTTATTGACAGATTGTTTAGTAAGGGATAGGCAAATATTTTCTTAATTCTAAAACTTATTGAAATTCTTACGAACATCTGCTTTCCTGAGTGTTGTGACGTATTTTTTAACTACAAATTGTTTACTGTGTGATCAGGATTTCATTCCAGTATTTCACACGGAAAAAAATTTGCTTACTTGTGTCCATGCACTCACTGCTTGACTGTGAATGACACTGCTGTCACTGGGCTAACTCTCCCTCTCCACAGCATTGTGTGGCGACCGTTGTGAGCTGTCGCTGTGATTGTCGTTCCATTGTGTAAATATTTAAAGTACATCTACATCTACATGGTTACTCTGCAATTCACACTTAAGCACCTGGCAGAGGGTTCATCGAGCCATTTTCATACTACTCTCTACCATTCCACTCTCTAATGGCGCGTGGGAAAAAGGAACACCTAAATGTTTCCGTTCGAGCTCTGATTTCTCTTATTTTATAACGATGATCATTTCTCCCTACGTAGGTGGGTGTCACCAAAATATTTTCGCATTCGGAAGAGAAAGTTGGTGATTGAAATTTCGTAAATAGATCTCGCCGGAAAGAAAACCGCCTTTGTTTCAGTGACTGCCACACCAACTGTCGTATCATATCAGTTACACTCCCACCCCCATTGCGCGATTACACGAAACGAGGTGCCCTTCTTTGCACTTTTTCGATGCCCTCCGTCTTTCCTACGTGGTAAGGATCCCATACTGCTCAGCAATATTCCAGCAGAGGACGGACAAGTGTAATGTAGGCTGTCTCTTTAGTGGGTTTGTCGCATCTTCTAAGTGTTCTGCCAACAAAGCGCAGTCTTTGTTTCGCCTTTCCCACAATATTATCTATGTGGTCTTTCCAGTTTAAGTTGCTCGTAATTGTAATTCCTAGGCAAGTTTTACATATTACACTTTTATCTCGCGTATTCGAGTGCAACGTTGTGTCTTAATTTCATAGCAATCTGTGAAGAACTTTCAGAGTTTTGCGATTTTGCGCAAACGAATATTTACATTTTGATTTATATAGCTCGTATTGAGCAAAGGCGGTGGGGTGGGATTACCTGGTCCTTCTTTGTGTGAGTTCAGTATTCCTGTTATTCGTATTTGGTTTGGGTCCCACATTGTTGTTGTGGTCTTCAGTCCTGAGACTGGTTTGATGCAGCTCTCCATGCTACTCTATCCTGTGCAAGCTTCTTCATCTCCCAGTACCTACTGCAACCTACATCCTTCTGAATCTGCTTAGTGTATTCATCTCTTGGTCTCCCTCTACGATTTTTACCCTCCACGCTGCCCTCCAATGCTAAATTTGTGATCCCTTAATGCCTCAAAACATGTCCTACCAACCGATCCCTTCTTCTAGTCAAGTTGTGCCGCAAACTTCTCTTCTCCCCAATCCTATTCAATACCTCCTCATTAGTTACATGATCTACCCACCTTATCTTCAGCATTCTTCTGTAGCACCACATTTCGAAAGCTTCCATTCTCTTCTTGTCCAAACTGGTTATCGTCCATGTTTCACTTCCATACATGGCTACACTCCATACAAATACTTTCAGAAACGACTTCCTGACACTTAAACCTATACTCGATGTTAACAAATTTCTCTTCTTCAGAAACGATTTCCTTGCCATTGCCAGTCTACATTTTATATCCTCTCTACTTCGACCATCATCAGTTATTTTGCTCCCCAAATAGCAAAACTCCTTTACTACTTTAAGTGTCTCATTTCCTAATCTAATCCCCTCAGCATCATCCGATTTAATTTGACTACATTCCATTATCCTCGTTTTGCTTTTGTTGATGTTCATCTTATATCCTCCTTTCAAGACACTGTCCATTCCGTTCAACTGCTCTTCCAAGTCCTTTGCTGTCTCTGACAGAATTACAATGTCATCGGCGAACCCACATACATGAGCAATATTCTAGGGAGGATTGCACAAGTGTTTTGTAGACTGATTTCATTGTTCCAGTATGCTACCAATGATCCGAAGACTGCCACCACGTTTGCTAACGACCGAGCTGACCCTACTTCATATCTTCACAAATTCTTACTTTCAGGTGTTGATATTGGTGCACCGATTCCAGTCGTGACTATTAATATTGTGGTCATAGGATACTACGTTTCTTCGCTCCTCCATTTTTCTTTTTGTCAGACACTTTGGCGCTGAATGTTTGCTCCGTCCTGTCAGGAATGGAAAAACAGTCAGGAAAAAAAATCGAGCTTCAGAAGTGGCTATGGTGCAGTGCGTGTGGTTTTGCAGCCGCCTGGTTTTGAGAGACGGGGACGCCTATCGCCAGCAGGCGGCATGTGGAGCGGCGCAGCCACCTCATTCTGCAAGGAGCCGGCCGGCCTGGTGCAGGTTTACGCCCGGCTTAGCGCGGCTGTTACGGCGGAATTGAAAAATGCTGCCGCCACTCTATTAGGCAGCACGCGGCTCCACCTCGTTGCACGCACCTGCTGCAGACCTAGGTAGGACGCCCTTTCAAGTGCTCGTTCCTCCCTGCTCCCCCCCAGCCGGCGAAGTCAGGACAGCAATCACACGACCGTAAACTGCGCTCGTCTCTTTTAATAAATTTGAAACTAATAAAAAACTAATAAAAAAGTACAGATTAAAGTACAATTTAAATTCTCACTAGTGTTTGTGAATAGTTTAGGTTATAACAACCATCATCAGACAAAATTTCTGAAAATACAATAAGGCACTCAAAGAAAAGAAAAAGAACCACTAAGGAATTATCCGAAGAGGACTGAAAGCAGTAGATGTGCTGTACATGTACACAGAAACAACTGTTTACAGTTTCAGAAAAACTGGATGATTTACTCAAGAGAAAGGGCTTCGCAAATTGAGTGAGTCAGCAACGCGTTGGCCCACCTGCGGCTCTTAGACAAGCAGTTATGCGTCTTGGCATTGGGTGATAGAGTTGTTGGATGTTCTCCTGAGGAATGTTGTACCAAATTCTGTCCGACTGGCACGTTGTATCGTCAAACTCCGAGTTGGTTGGAGGACACTGCCCAGAATGCTCCAAATGTTCTCAGCTGGGGAGGGATCCATCGGCGCAACTGAGAACGTTTGAAACACTGTGGGCAGGGTCCTCTAACCAGCTCGGGATTTTGAATATTTCACACTCAAATTGGACAAAATTTGGCACGATATCCCTCAGGAGGGCATACAACGCTACCAATCGATGGCCAGCTGAACAACTCCTTACATGAGACACAGAGGTGGACCAACGCGTTATTGACAAGCTCAATTTGTCCTGCTCCCTCTCTCAAATAAATCCCTCGAATTTTCTGAATTTTTTTTAGGTCATCAGTCTTCCGACTGGTCTGATGCGGCCCGTCACGAATTCCTCCCTCCTGTGCCAACTTCTTCATCTCACAGAAGCACTTGCAACTTGTGTCCACAATTATTTGCGGCATGTGTTCCAATCTCTGTATTCCTCTACGTTTTTGCCCTCTACAGTTCCCTCTAGTACTACGGAAGTCATTCCTTCATGTCTTAACAGATGTCCTATCATCCTGTCCCATCTCCTTATCAGTGTTTTCCACATATTCCTTTCCTCTCCGATTATGCGCAGAACCTCCTCATTCCTTACCATATCAGTCCAGCCAATTTTCAACATTCGTCTGTAGCACCACATCTCAAATGCTTAGATTCTCTTCTGTTCCGGTTTTCCCGCAGTCCATGTTTCACTACCGTGTTTCTCCAGACGTACGTTCTCACAAATTTCTTCGTGAAATTAAGGTCTGTGTTTGATACTGGTAGACTTCTCTTGCCCAGGAATCCCCTTTTAGCTATGGCTAGTCTGCTTTTGATGTCCTCCTTGTTCCGTCCGTCACTGGTTATTTTACGGCCTAGGTAGCAGAATTCCTTAACTTCATCTACTTTGTGACTATCAATCCTGAAGTTAAGTTTCTCGCTGTTTTTGGTTCTTCTGCTTCTCATGACCTTCGTCTTTTTCGATTTACTCTCAATACATATTCTGTGCTCATTTCGTTCTCCACTTTCTCTCAGGATAGCAATGTCATCAGCGAATCGTATCATTTGTATCCTTCCACCTTGAATTTTCTTTTACTTCCATCAGTGCTTCTTCGATTTAGAGGGGAAAGACTACATCCCTGTCTTACACCCTTTTTAATCCGATCACTTCGTTCTTGGTCATCCACTCTTATTATTCCCGTTTGGCTCATGTACATATTGTATATTACCCGTCTCTCCCTATAGCTTACCCCTATTTTTCTCAGAATTACGAACATTTTGCACCATTTAACACTGACGAAGGCTTTTCATAGGCCGACAAATCCTATGAACGACTCTCGATTTTTCTTTATTCTTGCTCCCATTATTAACCGCAACTTGAGAATTGCCTCTCTCGTGCCTTAATTTTCCTAAAGCCAAACTGATCGCCATCTAGTGCATCCTCAATTGTTTTTCCATTCTTCTGTTTATTATTATTGTCAGCAACTTGGATCATGAGCTGTTAAGCTGATTGGGAGACAATTCTCGCGCTTGTCAGATCTTGCAGTCTTCGAAATTGTGCGGATGATATTTTTCCGAAAGTCTGATGGTATGTCGCCAGCTTCATTCATTCTACACACCAACATGAATAGTCGTTTTGTTGCCACTTCCCCCAATGATTTTAGAAATTCTGAGGGAATATTATATATCCCTTCTGCCTTATTTGATCTTATGTCCTCCAAAGCTCTTTTAAAATCAGATTCTAATACTGGATCCCCTGCCTCTTCTACGTCGACTCATGTTTCCTCTTCTATCACATCACACAAATCTTGTCCCTCATCGATGATTTCAGTGTATTCTTTCCACCTAGCCGCTCTCTCCTCTGCATTTAGAAGTGGAATTCTCGTTGCACTCTTAATGTTACCACCCTTGCTTTTAATGTCACCGAAGACTGTTTTGACTTTCCTGTATGCTGAATCTGACCTTCCGACAATCATTTCTTTTTCAATTTCTTCACATTTTTCAAGCAATCATTTCGTCTGATCTTCCCTGCACTTCCTATTTATTTCATTCCGCAGCTACTTCTATTTCTGTATTGCTGAGTTTCCGGAACATTTTTGTACTTCCTCCTTTCATCGATCAATTGAAGTATTTCTTCTGTTACCCATGGTTTCTTCGCAGCTACCTTCTTTGTATCTACGTTTTTCTTTCCAACTTCTATGATGGTCCTTTTTAGAGATGTCCATTCCTCTTCAACTGTACTGCAACTGAGTTATTCCTTGTTGCTGTATCTATAGCCACAGAGAACTTCAAGCGAATTTTGTCATTCCTTAGTAGGCCTACTGCTGTATCCCACATCTTTGCGTATTGATTCTTCCTGACTAATGTCTTAAGCTTCTGGCTACTCTTCGTCATTACTATATTGTGATCTGAGTCTATATCTGCTCCTGGCTAAGCCTTACAATCCAGTATCTGATTTCGGAATCTCTGTCTGACCATGATATAATTTAACTGTAAGGCCTTCTGCAAGTATACAGCCTCCTCTTGTGATTCTTGAACAGCGTATTCGCTACTACCGAAATTCATTACAGAACTCAACTGGTCTTTCTCCTTCCTCATTCCTCGTCCCAAGCCCATATTTTCCTGTAACCATGATAGGTTTCAGGTACAATTTTGGTATCTGAATCGATTGTGAGCGACCAGCGATGTTGTAAGCTGTATCGCAGCAGTTATGCTAACATCTTTGACCTGCGCGAGGGCGCACTGGGGAGCAGACAATGTTTAGCTTTGATAGAGAGAGCTGTCGAAGTTCAGCTCTGTTAGAGTTAGGCTGATAACGTAAAACAGTGTTAGAGTAAGGAAGCTATGGCAAATATTATGATTCAAGTTTAGTGTCTCAGATTATCAGTTTGTTCAATCAACATGATAATGAAACTAGTTTGTGAAGGAAGAAATCTAATGAAATGTCAGGTAAATACAACAATGATGTTACTTTTTTGTCACTATTGTTGCGCCATCGAAGTAACTTTGTTGTTGTACTGCAAGTTGTTAGATATGAGAGATAGGAAAATATATTGTTTGGATGTTGAAAGTTCATTAAATTTAAAAATCTGCCTTGAGCACTTTTTCACAATATACGAAAGAACATATCCGAGTATATTTCATTTTCTTACCAATCTTACAATTCTTTTTAATGGATCATCCGACCAAGAATATTCGATTAACAGTTCGATTTGCAATTAACAGAGAAGTGATTGCAGCTTTCAAGTGTCTGTGTGTAGATCCAGTTATTTGCCTCTTTAGCATAGCGGCGCACAAGACAGAACAGTACTGCAAAGCGCTATCCAGATTTGTGCAGAATAGAGGCAAGGAGAAAAGATTATGATTTTTTTTATTTATTCAATCAGGGCCAACTTATGTTATTCCTAGACAGTTTTTGTGATCATATTTTGCAAAGCCAAATACTCTAGGTTTCACGTCCAAGTTAATTATTCAGACAGTTTACCCTGTTCAAAATTCTTGCAGTTAGATTGCTAATTTTTACAGTATGAAAGACTTCCCTTTTCATTCTGACAATTAATTACTTTAACAGTGCAGCTTGCTTTCACATTATGACAGTACAAGTTTCATTACGACAGTTCATTTATTATCACAACTCAGGCTTACAATCGGAGAGAGAGCACGTTAGTCCTTATTTTTATTTATTCAGATAACTTTCACATTATTTTTATTTATTTACATTACTTTCAGCCTTTTCGTCTACTCCTTCCCCTAAAATTGCATTCCAGTTCCCCATGACTATTAGATTTTCCTCTGCCTTTACGTACTGTGTTACCATTTCAATATCCTCATAAATCATTGAGGGAAGTGACAACAAAACGACTATTCACGTTGGTGTGTAGAATATATGAGTCTGGCGACATACCATTTGACTTCGGAAAAGCATCTTCCACACAATTCCGAAGACGGCAGGAGCAGACAGTGCGAGAATTTTCGCACAATCAGCTTAACAGCTCATGATCCAAGTTCCTAAAAAGAATAATATATAGAACAATGGAAAAGAAAATTGAGGATATCCTAAATGACGATAAGTTTGGCTTTAGGAAAAGACACGAGAAAGGCAATTCTGACGTTGCGGTTAATAATGGAAGCAAGACTAAAGAAAAATCAAGACACTTTCATAGTATTTATCGAAATAGAAGAAGCTTTCGACGATGCAAAATAGTGTAAGATGTTCAAAATTCTGAAAAAAATAGTGGTAAACTGTAAGGAGAGACGGGTCATGTACAATAAGTACAACAGTCAAGAGGGAACAATAAGAGTAGACGACCAAGAACGAAGTCACAGTTAAAGCAGGCTCAGACATGGTAATTGGATGTCTCTATAGGCCCCCTGGCTCAGCAGCTGTTGTGGCTGAGCACCTGAAGGATAATTTGGAAAATATTTCGAGTAGATTTCCCCACCATGTTATAGTTCTGGGTGGAGATTTTAATTTGCCGGATATGGACTGGGAGACTCAAACGTTCATAGCGGGTGGCAGGGACAAAGAATCCAGTGAAAGTTTTGTAAGTGCTTTATCTGAAAACTACCTTGAGCAGTTAAACAGAGGACTGACTCGTGGCGATAACATATTAGACCTTCTGGTGACAAACAGACCCGAACTATTTGAAACAGTTAACGCAGAACAGGAAATAAGCGATCATAAAGCGGTTACTGCATCGATGATTTCAGCCGTAAATAGAAATATTAAAAAAGGTAGGAAGATTTTTCTGTTTAGCGAAAGTGACAAAAAGCAGATTACAGAGTACCTGAGGGCTCAACACAAAAGTTTTGTCTCAAGTACAGATAGTGTTGAGGATCAGTGGACAAAGTTCAAAACCATCGTACAATATGCGTTAGATGAGTACGTGCCAAGCAAGATCGTAAGAGATGGAAAAGAGCCACCGTGGTATAAACAACCGAGTTAGAAAACTGCTGAGGAAGCATAGGGAACTTCACAGCAAACATAAACACAGCCAAAGCCTTGCAGACAAACAAAAATTACGCGAAGCGAAATGTAGTGTGAGGAGGGCTATGCGAGAGGCGTTCAATGAATTCGAAAGTAAAGTTCTATGTACTGACTTGGCAGAAAATCCTAAGAAATTTTGGTCTTATGTCAAAGCGGTAGGTGGATCAAAACAAAATGTCCAGACACTCTGTGACCAAAATGGTACTGAAACAGAGGATGACAGACTAAATGCCAAAATACTAAATGTCTTTTTCCAAAGCTGTTTCACAGAGGAAGACTGCACTGTAGTTCCTTCTCTAGATTGACGCACAGATGACAAAATGGTAGATATCGAAATAGACGACAGAGGGATAGAGAAACAATTAAAATCGCTCAAAAGAGGAAAGGCCCCTGGACCCGATTGATACAAGTTCGATTTTACACAGAGTACGCGAAGGAACTTGCCCACCTTCTTGCAGCGGTGTACCGTAGGTCTCTAGAAGAGCGTAGCGTTCCAAAGGATTGGAAAAGGGCACAGGTCATCCCCGTTTTCACGAAGGGACGTCGAACAGATGTGCAGAACTATAGACCTATATCTCTAACGTCGATCAGTTGTAGAATTTTGGAACACGTATTATGTTCGAGAATAATGACTTTTCTGGAGACTAGAAATCTACTCTGTAGGAATTAGCATGGGTTTCGAAAAAGACGGTCGTGTGAAACCCAGCTCGCGCTATTCGTCCACGAGACTCAGAGGGCCAAAGACACGGGTTCACAGGTAGATGCCGTGTTTCTTGACTTCTGCAAGGCGTTCGATACAGTTCCCTACAGTCGTTTAATGAACTAAGTAAGAGCATATGGACTATCAGACCAATTGTGTGATTGAATTGAAGAGTTCCTAGATAACAGAACGCAGCATGTCATTCTCAATGGAGAGAAGTCTTTCGAAGTAAGAGTGATTTCAGGTGTGCCGCAGGGGAGTGTCATAGGACCGTTGCTATTCACAATGTACATAAATGACCTTGTGGATGACATCGGAAGTTCATTGAGCCTGTTTGAAGATGATGCTGTGGTGTTTCGAGAGGTTGTAACAATGGAAAATTGTACTGAAATGCAGGAGGATCTGGAGCGAATTGACGCATGGTGCAGGGAATGGCAATTGAATCTCAATGTAGACAAGTGTAACGTGCTGCGAATACATAGAAAGATAGATCCCTTATCATTTAGCTACAAAATAGCAGGTCAGCAACTGGAAGCAGTTAATTCAATAAATTATCTGAGAGTACGCATTAGGAGTGATAAAATGGAATTATCATATAAAATTGATCGTCGGTAAAGCAGATGCCAGACTGAGATTGGAAGAATCCTAAGGAAATGCAATCCGAAAACAAGGGAAGTAGGTTACAGTACGCTTGTTCGCCCACTGCTTGAATATTGCTCAGCAGTGTGGGATCCGTACCAGATAGGGTTGATAGAAGAGATAGAGAAGATCCAACGGAGAACAGCGCGCTTCGTTACAGGATCATTTAGTAATCGCAAAAGCGTTACAGAGATGATAGAGAAACTCCAGTGGAAGACCCTGCAGGAGAGACGCTCAGTAGCTCGGTATGAGCTTTTGTTAAAGTTTCTAGAACATACCTTCACAGAAGAGTCAAGCAGTATATTGCTCCCTCCTACGTATATCTCGCGAAGAGACCATGAGGATAAAATCAGAGAGATTAGAGCCCACCGACAATCCTTCTTTCCACGAACAATACGAGACTGAAATAGAAGGGAGAACCAATAGAGGTACTCAAGGTACCCTCCGTCACACACCTCAGGTGGCTTGCGGAGTATGGATGTAGATGTAGAAGTGTTCGTATTAAAAAGGGTATAAGGCAAGGATGTCGCCTTTCGCCCCTACCGCTTAATCTGTACATCGAGGAAGCAATCATGGAAATAAAAGAAAGGTTCAAGAGTGGATTTAAATTCAAGGTGAAAGGATATCAATGATTCGATTCGCTGATGACATTGCTATCCTGAATGAAAGTGAAGAAGAATTACATAATCTGCTGGACGGAATGAACTGTCTAATGAGTAAGCAGTATGGATTTAGAGTAAATCGAAGAAAGACGAAGGTAATGAGAAGTAGTAGAAATGCGAACAGTGAGAAGCTTGCAATCAGGATTGATGGTCACGAGGTAGGTGAAGTTATGGAATTCTGCTACCTAGGCAGTAAAATAACCAATGACAGGGGGGAGCAAGGAGGACATCAAAAGCAGGTTAGCCATGGCAACAAAGGCATTCCTGGACAAGAAAAGTCTACTAATATCAAATATTGGTCTTAATTTGAGGAAGAAATTTCTGAGAATGTACGTCTAGAGTACAACATTGTGTGGTAGTGAAACATGGTCTGTGGGAAAACCGGAACAGAAGAGAATCGAAGCATTTGAGATGTAGTGCTACAGACGAATGTTGAAAACTAGGTGAACTGATAATGTAAGGAATGAGGAGGTGCTACGCAGAATTGGAGAGGAAAGGAATATGTGTAAAACACTGATAAGGAGAAGGGACAAGATGATAGGACATCTGTTAAGACATGAGGGAATGACTTCCAAGGTACTAGAGGCAACTGTAGAGGGAAAAAATGATGGAGGAAGACAGTAAATAATAGAGGACGTAGGTTGCAAGTGCTACTCTGAGATGAAGAGGTTAGCAAAGGAGAGGAATTCGTGGCAGGCCGCATCAAATCAGTCAGAAAACTGACGACAAAAAAAAAAAAAAAAAAGTGTACCTGAACAATCGTTATCGGCGTTTGTTTGCTATCGATTCTGATAAGGATGATCAGAAATCTTTGTCAGCTTTCCATTTCACTTCACTGACCCCTATATCTAGATTGAGCCTTTGCACTTCCCTTTTCAGATTTTCTAATTTCCCTACCACGTTCAAGCTTCTACATCTACATCTATACTCCGCAAGCCACCCAACGGTGTGTAGCGAAGGGAACTTTACGTGCCACTGTCGTTACCTCGCTTTCCTGTTCCAGTCGCGTATGGTTTGCGGAAAGAACGACTACCGGAAAGCCTCCGTGCGCGCTCGAATCTCTCTAATTTTACATTCGTGATCTCCTCGGGAGGTACAAGTAGGGGGAAGCAATGTATTCGATACCTCATCCAGAAACGCACCCTCTCGAAACCTGGACAAGCTACACCGCGATGCAGATCGCCTCTCTTGCAGAGTCTGCCACTTGAGTTTGCTAAACGTCTCCGTAACGCTATCACGCTTACCAAATAACCCTCTGACGAAACGCGCCGCTCTTCTTTGGATCTTCTCTATCTCCTCCGTCAACCCGACCTGGTACGGATCCCACACTGATGAGCAATACTCAAGTATAGGTCGAACGAGTGTTTTGTAAGCCACCTACTTTGTTGATTGACTGCATTTTCTAAGAAATCTCCCAATGAATCTCAACCTGGTACCCACCTTACCAACAATTAATTTTATATGATAATTCCACTTCAAATCGTTCCGCACGCATACTCCTAGATATTTTACAGAACTAAGTGCTACCAGTGTTTGTTCTGCTATCATATAACCATACAATAACGGATCATTCTTTCTATGTATTCGCAATACATTGCATTTGTCTATGTTAATGGTCAGTTGCCACTCCCTGCACCAAGTGCCTATCCGCTGCAGATCTTCCTGCATTTCGCTACAATTTTCTAATGCTGCAACTTCTCTGTATACTACAGCATCATCCGCGAAAAGCCGCATGGAACTTCCGACACTATCTACTAGGTCATTTATATATATTGTGAAAAGCAATGGTTCCATAACACTCCCCTGTGGCACGCCAGAGGTTACTTTAACGTCTGTAGACGTCTCTCCATTGAGAACGACATGCTGTGTTCTGTTTGCTAAAAACTCTTCAGCCACACAGCTGGTCTGATATTCCGTAGGCTCTTGCTTTGTTTATCAGGCGACAGTGCGGGACTGTATCGAATGCCTTCCGGAAGTCAAGGAAAATGGCATCTACCTGGGAGCCTGTATCTAATATTTTCTGGGTCTCATGAACAAATAAAGCGAGTTGGGTCTCACACGATCGCTGTTTCCGGAATCCAAGTTGATTCCAACAGAGGAGATTCTGGATTTCCAGAAACGACATGATACGCGAGCAAAAAACATGTTCTAAAATTCTACAACTGATCGACGTCAGAGATATACGTCTATACTTTTGCGCATTTGGTCGACGACCCTTCTTGAAGACTGGGACTACCTGTGCTCTTCTCCAATCATTTGAAACCCTCCGTTCCTCTAGAGACTTGCGGTACACGGTTGTTAGAAGGGGGGCAAGTTCTTTCGCGTACTCTGTGTAGAATGGAATTGGTATCCCGTCAGGTCCAGTGGACTTTCCTCTGTTGAGTGATTCCCGTTGCTTTTCTATTCCTAGGGCACTTATTTCGATGTCAGCCATTTTTTCGTTTGTGCGAGGATTTAGAGAAGGAACTGTAGTGCGGTCTTCCTCTGTGAAACAGCTTTGGAAAAAGGTGTTTCGTATTTCAGCTTTACGCGTGTCATCCTCTGTTTCAATGCCATCATCATCCCGGAGTGTCTGGATATGCTGTTTCGAGCTACTTCCTGATTTAACGTAAGACCAGAACTCCCTAGGATTTTCTGTCAAGTCGGTATATAGAATGTTACTTTTGAATTCACTGAACGCTTCACGCATAGTCCTCCTTACGCTAACTTTGACATCGTTTAGCTTCTGTTTGTCTGAGAGGTTTTGGCTGCGTTTAAACTTGCAGTGAAGTTCTCTTTTCTTTCTCAGTAGTTTCCTAACTTTGTTGCTGAACCACGGTGGGTTTTTCCCGTCCCTTACAGTTTTACTCCGCACGTACCTGTCTAAAACGCATTTTACGATTGCCTTGAACTATTTCCATAAACACTCAACATTGTCTGTGTCGGAACAGAAATTTTCGTTTTGATCTGTTGGGTAGTCTGAAATCTGCCTTCTATTACTCTTGCTAAACAGATAAACCTTCCTCCCTTTTTTTTTATTCCTATTTACTTCCATATTCAGGGATGCTGCATCGGCCTTATGATCACTGATTCCCTGTTCTGCGCTTACAGAGTCGAAAAGTTCGGGTCTGTTTGTTATCAGTAGGTCCATGATGTTATCTCCACGAGTCGATTCTCTGTTTAATTGCTCGAGGTAATTTTCGGATAGTGCACTTAGTATAATGTCACTCGATGCTCTGTCCCTACAACCCATCTTAAACATCTGAGTGTCCCAGCCTATATCTGTTAAATTGAAATCTCCACCTAAGACTATAACATGCTGAGAAAATTTATGTGAAATGTATTCCAGATTTCCTCTCAGTTGTTCTGCCACTAATGCTGCTGAGTCGGGAGGTCGGAAAAAGGAGCCAATTATTAACCAAGCTCGGTTGTTGAGTGTAACCTCCACCCATAATATATCACAGCAACTATCCACTTCTACTTCACTACAGGTGTAACGTCCCCTTAGAAAAATTAATGAATGACTGTTCTGATAAACCCCTACGTTATTTGATTTTCAAATAGCTGAGCAAAACTGAATGTACTCAGACATTCACTAAAGTGACACAATATTTTTAGCGCAACTCAATCTGACTTTCAGTAATCCCTACAAAAGAATGGCCCTGACTAACAATAACCTCTACCTTTCATGAATTCTTGCCTCACAAAAATCTTCATTACTCGAACGACTGCAATACAGCGAGCGCCAATACTGCCAGCTAAATAAAAGATTCTAACTACTGAAGGCACTAACTACTGATAGGCATAGTCAGCAAATGAAAGACAAAGAACAAACAATTTGTTTACCTTAATAGTATTCAAAAGTCATAATATATATCAGTTCATGACATCCAGTCTTACAAATTTACTGTCTCTGTCCAGATCATCCGCTCTCAAAACTCCGCCATCTCACGCCCCACATCCACCACTGCTGGAGGCTCACCTCCAACTGCGCAATGCTACGCGCTGTTAACATCCAGCTGCCCAACACTACAATAGCAAACAACAATGCAAACCAGCCACAGACTGCACACAGCAAAGCCAGTAATTTTCCTACAGAGCACTACGTGGCGTTACCAATATAAAAACCTAAACAGCCTACTTACGTAGCCCCATGCTCCCCACAAAAAATTTTACAAATTGTTTGGGGCAGTGGCCAATAATGACTTGATAAAATTTTTCATAATTACAATAACAAAGATATCAAATGCACACACTTATTGATACAATGTTGGTCAAAAGCTAAAATTTTCTCACAGTCCAGAAAGACAGTCCTGATCATTCATCACAGTATTAATTACAATTTTATGCACGAAGTCTGAGCAGTAAAAGAAAATTCACACGGAAGTAGTCGATTTCCATGCAGTCTTGAAGAAGTAGCGTTACTCTTCCAACAGAAAGATAATGCTGACTCTTGACATGCAGACAGATAATGGTCCACAACAGAGCAAACCCACAGCAGAGTCAGTCGAAGTTTTGAAAAATATTGGTAGGTAGGTCATCACAGAGCAGACCCACTGTAGTCCTGGTAGAGAGTATGGTATTGGTGGGCCATCAAAGGTGCGGACCCACTGTAGCCCTTGTAGAAATAATGATATTGGTGGGCCATTAAAGATGCAAACCCACTGTAGTCCTTGTAGAGACGGCCAGCAGCCATCTGTTGCAACTGTACAGGTGCACAATCACCATCGCAGAGTCTTGTGGATAATATAGCAAGTCCATAAACCACCACTTGTGCACTCACAAAGTTTTTGGAATTGTCCTTAGAACCAGCAATGCTGTTTACCAGTCCCTTGCTGAATTATCAACACACGTGCGAACACTAACAGTCCCAACTTCTCATCTATTGTGCATATACTATGACCAACAGAAATGTGTGCAGTGAAATGTAACTTAATTTGAAGAACTGGTGTCTTTACAATTATAAATTTACAACATAAGAATACAATTACAAAAATACATCATTAAAGAACATAACAATCAAGATAACATTTGTAGTAATAGGGGCTTTACAAAAGAATAGAAATAAACATATACATCAGTGTTACAGAAATTATAACATAAGTAAATACATAAAAGGTCTGAATAACTTTCCAAACATCAACTTCACATGTGAGCATTAAAACAAAACAGAATAAATAATGTCTAAACATCTTTACAAAGTAAATGACATATTATAAATGCAAATTATGTTCGAGGATGACAGTATTCCTCATCATAGTGAATGTATCTGAGTATTAGCAAAAATTCTACAACATAAGTCTTATCAGG
Source organism: Schistocerca piceifrons (assembly GCF_021461385.2). Lineage (NCBI taxonomy): Eukaryota > Metazoa > Arthropoda > Insecta > Orthoptera > Acrididae > Schistocerca > Schistocerca piceifrons. The sequence goes on from NC_060138.1 coordinate 428,231,077, forward strand.
TAAACACATAAAGACAGGAAGAACACAAATACACAAGGTACACCGACACATAGTGGAATAACACAAAGGACAGATCAGGGTTTGTTTTCAGTGTGACATTTGGTACTGCAGTCCAACCCAAAACTTCATTTCATAGATGTTTTCTCTTATTTCACTTTTTTTTATACCTTGTCAATGCATTACTTCCAATTCATCACAACTCATTCTCTTATATAGCCTACGCCCTCTTAAGCTAACTTAAATCTACTGAGCTCAGAGTCATAAGCTAAGGGATGAGGCAATGCAGCAACACACAACACATTAACACAATACAGCAATGACAAAAAACTGCAAATTGGCAAAGCAAGCAACAGTATATCTAAATTAGCAAAGCAAATGCAACATTACAACTAATATGAGCCAAAGTGCAGCAAACAAGAAAAATAAATCCGTAGTAAAACTGCCTCAACAGAGTAATACAAAGTGAAATTCAGTAGCACAATGCCAGGCAAACAGCAGCAGCCAATGCAATAACTTATATCTAAACATGACAAAGCTCAAGCAGAAAAAATACCACAGTAAAAATGGCCATGTTTAATACCTATATCACATCTTAGCACTAGAGTGATGCAGCACCTTGACTTACTCTACAAAACAAGTTACCCAGTCATTGACAAGAATTATGTATGCAATTCCTGTGAAGGGAAATGTCTTTATGTGCTCCCTCGTTTTTTTTTTTTTTTTGGAAGTAGATCACAAAATTATTATTTACTGGATCTGTAGGCATAAAATATCTATATTAGTACATCTGTTAAATTTTATTCTAACCAATGCTGCAGTGCAGCTAGAAACTAGATATTAAACAAAATGAGCAAATATATACAAATCAATGTGTGAAACGTCATTCACTAGGCAAACAGCGTCTCCAAAGGCATTAAAGAAATCTCTCAACTAGAAAGGCAATAGATGTAAAATGTTTCTCATCATTTCATTAGGCATTTTAGTAAACATCATAAATTAAGAGCTCCACAGTGTAATCATATGTTTTCAGATTTGAGCGTGTCGTATTTGCCATGCTTTCTACAAAGAAATGTCAATAGCGAGGATAATGACCTCTTTTTTTTCACCTAATGGCTGTTACTCCAGGCGGCTGGCACAGCTGGATGCCCACAATGCATTACGTCAAGGTCACTTAGCTTTCTTACCGAAATATTTATGACAGCAGTTTGCACTACAGTGACAGTCTGATAAAAAAAATTCACAGGTTGAGAATTTGCGTTACAAATGTGTAGAAACAAAATCCTATAAATATAACAGTGTCCAAATTTTTTTCGCCGGCATTGTGATACATTCATGCACATACACACATTTCATAACTCTTAAAGTACGATCCTTGGTTTCAAACCGCCTTTTTCACAAACCAGAGTCGCTAACCACTACTCATTATTCCTTACCTTATTACACACATACATATTCGTCGACACTTCTTCCATATTTCATTATAATAAATATGTAGCATAATCAAATTCCTCATATAGCATCAGCTCATTGATCATATACATACGTCAACAGCATAATACATATCGGTGTCGTAATAATAACATCATAACACCTCAGTCAAATCTCAAAAACGTCGTAGTTTTCTGCAATAATTTCAAAACCTAAAAAATTCTCTGCTCATTTCAGTAGTGTCATCTACTTCAAATGTACTTTAAAAATCATGATCCCATACCAAATACATCATTCAAAGCTCTCATAGTATTACAATGGTTCCGAAAAAATATGAACAGTTCACAAAGTACAGACAAAATACAATTTCATAAGTGTGAAGTTATCCAACTGTGTAATTACGTAAACATCTGTCACTGATGTAGTAAAATAAATGTTTGTTTCTGTGTTAAATAATCAGATAGCTGTGTAATTATGTGTTAGAGAAATATGGTACCGATGTGTAAAGATGTATAAGCAAATGCCATATTAGCTAGGGCTCCTTGTGCTTTGCCAGACCCATAGTACACAAAGTAAGCGTGTACCCTCCTGAGGATTAATGTAATTATAACCTTAAGTGTTACAAATTACAGCAATGGAATGAAATGTATCACGGAATACCTTTGTATCTTTGTGATTCAAAAATCTTTAAAAATAAATGTTTTAAGCACAAATTTTATCACTCAAATACGTGTACTGTAGCGCTAAACTGTGCGTCTTGTTGTAAGATAATCTCTGTCATTACTTAAGGGTAAAAAATGTGCCAAGTGTCGTAATTATCGTCGTCCGTAAGCAAAGTTCTGTGGAAGCCATGTACTTACCTCGTAATAAACAAAAGCGAAATGCTATGTGTATAGATATCGTACTTATTACGTACAGTTCCATATCAAGAAAGTACTATACTGTAATGTATTGTTGTGCTACGAAAAAGGCTGTCTCATTGTAGCTATACCACAAAAGTTACTACTAAAACATGTTTTACTTTCCAGAAGAATTCAGAAAAACTGTGCAGATATAAAACAGATACACCGCAAAAGCAACAATGTAAATTGTGTCACACATTAGTAGCATCGTGATATAATCGTTTAGCTGTCAAAGAAACCAAATGCTAGGTCATCTTTAATTTCACAGAAAGTACTTCACATAAAGAATGTCTTTTCAGGTAAACCAGAATGTTGCATTAAAATCTCATTAGCAGTATACGTTCTAAGTATGTAAGCCGTAAATTCGTTACGTAATACTACAACCAACAAGCAATAATGTACAAATAACAACGCTGCGTCGTCTGTTCACTATAACAATGCATTCGCAATTACTGTCTAAATATGTTCCCTAGGTTCTAGACTGGATAGTTAACTTTAAAACATACTTGCATGTTAACAGTTTCTAAGTCTGACGAAGCGTACTAGTAACGTGAAGTGAAAAATTTTATAGCAAATACTAAGTTAAAAAGCAGATTATCTTTCAATAAACGGTTTTACATGTGAAATATGGTGTAAACCTTTACTCTTCCTAGTACGCAGAGTTTCAACTTCAACGCATTTATCATGTGGTATTCGTCGTTTTCTGTAAGGTCCATTGTAAACCAAAAAGAATTTGTGACTCAAGTGTTTCTTCTTATGTGACAATGAATGAGCTTTAACGAGAACTTTCTGACCAATATACAGTTCCCTTACATTTGCTTTACCGTGTAGTTTTCTCCTTTTGTCTGCTGCAGTTTCTATATTTTTAATAGCCAAATCAATTATGTCTTTGTGTCGAAGTTTACGTGTATTCGGGAAAGGCACAAGCTCTCTCATTCTGTTCGGTGGTTCTTCATTCTTCAGTACAAGAATAGGTGGAAAAGCAGTGGAGTCATGAGGCATTTTATTCAGCACGTTTTGAAATAAGTGTAAATATCTGTCCCAATGCTGATGCTTTATGTGACAATAAAGTCTGCAAAGCTTATTGATTTCTTTCATAATCCGTTCAGACGGGTTTCAATGTGGTGAGTACAATGAAATAAAAACAGGTTTGATTTTATGATTCCGAAGCATGCGTGACCAAACAGCAGATCTGAATTGTGGTCCGTTATCTCAAATGACTTTACTAACGTGTCCAACTTCACGTAAGAAATTTTTAACAAAGGCGTTGAATACAGACTGTCCAGTGGCTTTACGTAACGGAGTGAAAGAAACAAATTTTGAAGTAAGTTCAACAGCGACTAGAACGTACGAAAATCCATTCGATGTTCTGACAAGGGGTCCCAAGAGATCAACAGCAGCAAATTCTTTTAATTTAGAAGGAATAATAGGAAACAACGGAGCACGATGTGAGATAGTAGATGGTTTAGCTTTTTGACAAAGTGTACAAATAGACAAGACCCTTCGAATTCTCTTTTCCATATGGTTAAAATAACAAGTCGTCCGAAGAATATGATAACATTTTCGTGGACCAAAATGTGAATAGCTGAAATGAATGTAACAAATGAGCTTATTAACAAAATCATCAGGAATGCAAAGTATCCATAGCTTGTCATCAACAGTGCAGCGTTTGAACAGTATGTTGTTTCTAATCAGGTAATAATGCCGAATCTGTGTGTGTGTCTGTTCATGCCATTTGCTTTTGATGTCTTTCCAAATCGGATCTTTATCTTGTTCATGAGCAATGTCCTTTAAAGATGTGGCAATGAAGTTTTCAAAGGCGACTTTCTGAATGTAAAGAATACTGAAATTTTTCTCGAGGTTGCCTTCTGTGTTACTTTTATCAAGCCCAGCCGGTGCGCGTGACAGTGCGTCCGCAACAATGTTCTCCTTGCCGGGAATGTAGACTACTGTGAAATGGAATTCTTGCAGAAACAATGCCCGACGTTTTAACCTGTCATGATTTAATTTTGAAGACATAAGAAATTGTAATGCACAATGATCACTGTATACTTTTACGTGCTTACCAGAAAGAAAGAAACGGAATTTGTTAAATGCCCAAACGATAGCTAAAGCTTCTAATTCAGTAACGGAATAATTTTTTTCAGATTTTGTTAGCACTAGACCAGCAAAAGCAATGGTTTTCTGAACAGTAGTGTCATTTTCTATGGCTTCTTGAAATAAATTGACACCAAGACCAACTTTAGAAGAATCCGTGCTAAGGAAGAATTCTTGTGACAGATATGGATGAGCTAGTATTGGCGCGTCATGTAGTGCTTCCTTCAAAGAGCTGAATTCCAATTGTTCCTGTACATCCCAGTTCCAAAGAGTATTTTTTCCAGTGAGAGAACAAAGTTTTGGTGTAACTAGAATTTTCATATTCAGAAAACAACGGTAAAAATTTACGAGACCTAAAACTGCAGACTTGTTTTTTGTGGATGGAACTGGTATGGCTCTGATTGCTTCTAACTTTTCAGTATCCGGCTGAATGCCTTCAGAAGAAATAATATGTCCCAAATACCTCACCTTTGACCTACCGAATTCAGACTTCTCCAAGTTAACTGTAATTCCAGGTTCTGCAAAAATACGTAACAAACAGTTGAGGATGCGATTATGTTGTTCCCATGAAGCTTCTGCTATTAGAATATCGTCCACATATAAGGTGATGTGATTTTTTAAGAACTCAGGCAATATGGAATTTAGCCCGCGAAGGAACGCTGTCGAAGAAATGTTCAAACCAAAAGGAAGTTTCCGAAACTGATAACAAACGCTGAAACAAAGGAAAGCTGTGTATTTTCTACATTCTGGATGAAGTTCGATCTGATAAAAGCTGGATCTGAGATCAATGGAAGACAACACTTTTACACCATTAAAATTTTGAAGAAGTTCTTCCAACGTTTGCGGCCTGTCTGTTTCAGAAATGATGATAGTATTGATTTGTCTCGAATCTAAGACAAGCCTGATCGATCCATTTTTCTTCTCAACAAAATGTAATGGATTGTTGTATGAGCTTACTGCAGGCTCAATAATGCCATCGTCAAGCATAGATTGTATTTCTGTTCTAACACAGCCCCTATAATGTGCCGGAATTATGTATGGTCTAACACAAAATTTAGTATGCTCACGAACACGAAATTGGTATTGAAATCCCTTGATTGTTCCTGTTTTGTGAGTAAAAACTGTGGAATGTGTTTGTTAAATCTCAAAAACGTCCTGTCTATCAGTGTCATTACAATTCTTACTTGTTTGAATTTTATTCTGAATTAACTCATTAGTATCAAATACGCCGTCGACATCATCCCTGTCAGTACTTGCAGACTGATTGTTAGTGTCAAGTTCCGTCGAAAATTCCGAATTGTTGTCTAACAGGAGGTAAAGCCGATTAATTTCCTCGTCATGGTTTGAGAGCCAATCTTCAAATTTCAAATCTATTGACTTACCTTCTTTCTCTAAACATATTTCAGCATCGTGAAAGTTTAAGATTGCTTTGTATTCATTCAAAGAGTCTACTCCCAATATAATTTCCGTCGACAATAATGGAACAATAAGAAAGTTCATAGAGAAGCTGTGGCTTTGACAAAAGAATTCTAAGTTGGTTAGTTGGCGTACATCTACACTTTTTTCAAAAATTGCACATTCTAATTTAATCTTACGTAAAGGAAGTGTGGGACAATCGTTCGATTTGTTGCATTTGCTAAAGGCCGTTTTGTGTCTGCCAGTGGTGTGAGTCATTGCCTATTGTCTCTTTGTTGGCGCGCGTCGTTATTGGGATTTGGAGATCTAACTTCTACAAATTCACCTTGTCGAGAGGGCCCTGCCCTGTTTGAATCCCGCCGGTTCTGATGGATTTCAGACATGTCGTTGTGTCGGTAGTTTACATAGTTTCTTTCTTGTCGGTCATGTGGTGGAAAATTTCTCCCGGAATCATAACTGCACGGTGGACCGTTGCGTCTGAAGTTATTCCATCTCCCTTGATAATAATTATTTTGGCTCCCATATTGTCTGTTTCTCTGATTGTCTTTGTTGATAGTCATTACCGCAGAGAGGTGATCTTTCCCTATGATTATTAATACTCTGCCAACGGTTGTCATACGGGTGGCGTCTGTTTTGGTCACGATTTACGTTGTAAGAAAAGCCTTGTCGTGTCCAGTTATTATTTCTTTCGTCGCGGAATTGTGACGGATGTGACCTGTAATTGTTGTGGTCCTGTTTTCGCGTTCCGCGATTGTCAGTGTCAATTTCCAATTCTTGTAACAGTCCCTGAAAAGCTTCAATGTCGTCTTTGCAACGTCCTGCCAAAATAATATGTCGTAAATGTTCAGGCAATTTGATTAAGCAAATGCAGATGAGTTCTGAGGGGCTGTATGGGTTTGAAAGATGCTGATTCTTATGTAACATGTCTTCGAAATATTTGACAAGACTAGAAAATTCCGATTGTTCGAAATGTTTCATCATTATGATGCTATGTTTTAATCGGTCTTGTGTAGCTTGAGACCAATATGCTGAGAGGAAGGCATGATAAAATTCTGCTTCACTGTGACAGTCGTCAATGACCGATCACATCCTTACAGCTGGTTCATTCTCTAAGTAGCCACACATAAATTCTAACCTGTGCTCCAATGACTAGTTGAGAGGAAAACAATGAGAGAATTGATGAAGCCATGCTTGTGGATGAATGTCGTTGCCAGAATTCTTAAATGTTTTGAATTTACGTGTAGTAATGAACAACTTATAGTCAAAATCATCATGTCGACGAGTCGCATATCGGTCATTGTTAATTCGTTTCGGCGGTTCAATCTCAAAATTCAGTGCGCCTTGCCAATTTCTTTCATAATTTCCGAAATGCGCTGTGTTATTATTTTGTGACTTTTCCGTATTTCTAAGTCCCTCTTCCCGTGTTGGAGCGCGAGTCTCCTCTGAAATATGTAATTCTTGTATTACCTGTGCAACTGATCTTGTACTTCCCGGATTTCTATTTTGTACTGTGTATTGATTTCATTTTGATTTTCTTTGAATTATCTAATTTGTTCATACTCTTCTGTGTCAGTGAAGACTACGGGTCTTGTGTCATTCAGATCATCATCTGTCTTTGTAGATAAGTTAGTGAACTGATCCGAAAGTTCGGCTACTTTCTCCGATAGTGAGCTGATTTCCTCAGTATGTTTTTCTGAACCAAGTTTCAGAGCGTCCATTTGTGTTGAAATCGTATCTACTGTGTCCTTTAAGTTTTCCTGAGTTTTTGCAAGTTGCGTAACCGAATCGGTAGACGCAACTTGGTTTGAAGTTCTTTTTGGCTGATTCTGTAATGCATATTCATGACGCGCAAAAATAGGTTGGAAATGCTCACAAATTTGTGTTTTTACGTCATTACAGACTTTTTGACATTTCGATTCGATTTTTTAAGTAACTCAGCAGTTATACCTCTACGTGTTTGTTGAAGCGTGGTGTCTAACTTTTGAAGCTGTTGCTGTGACTGTTTTTGATTTTGTTCCATTGCGTCTAACTGTTGCTGTCTTTGTCTCTGGTGTTGTTCCATTGCGTCTAACTTTTGAAGATTTTGTTCCATTGTGTCTAACTGTTGCTGTGTTTGTCTCTGATTTTGTTTCATTTGTTGCATTAATTGTCTCTGGTGTTGTTCCATTGTGTCTAACTTTTGAAGATTTTGTTCCATTGTGTCTAACTGTTGCTGTGTTTGTCTCTGATTTTGTTTCATTTGTTGCATTAATTGCAATAATAATGCATTAGTGTCTGGAATCTGTTCCTCTATGCTTTTCGGCAGTGCTTTTTCACCGGCAACGTTCACATTTTGACGAGCAGAAAATGTGTCTTGACTTATTTGAGAAAACGGTGAGGACGCAAAACCTGAATCTACAGTATTTGCAAGATTGTGTCCTGTCATTTCGGATTCCTGAGGCGAACTGTTGCCGACCGATCGATCGATAATGCTTCCCTGTTCACTAATAGTTTCACTGTCTACAGCATTATTTGCCGCCCGCTCCATTTCCCTATGCACAATTACCAAATTACTATGTTCAACATTAGTTAATTCATTACACGGTGGTGCTGATACATTGCTATCGTCTTCACTGTCATTTCTTAGTTTACTTTGGAGCCTAGTATTACGTTTTTCACACGCCATAATTGTCACAATGTTTCACACGATAACACAGAAAAACACAATTGGAAGAGTAAAATAAGAAAACACATTAACATAGCACTGAAAATAATATCTAGTTAATTGCAAGCGCAATACTTGGTGCAAATCTACATGCATGCCACTACTGTTCTACTGTACAACAATGAAAAACTACAACTACAAAGAAGATTCTCTCTACAATTACGCGCTAGCAATAAACAATAGCTAGACTAATTACACATACTACAAGAAAAAATCAGAAGATAACAGTGAGGTATCCTTGGCTAAGGTTCGACATATGTAACGTCCCCTTAGAAAAATTAATGAATTACTGTGCTGATCAACCTCTTACATTATTTGCTTTCCAAACAGCTGAGCAAAACTGAACGTACTCAGACATTCACTAAAGTGACAGACAATATTTTTAGCGCAACGCAATTTCAAAAGTCATAATATATATCAGTTCATGACATCCAGTCTTAAAAATTTGCTGTCTCTGTCCAGATCATCCGCTCTCAAAACTCCGCCATCTCACTCCCCACGTCCACCATAGTTGGCGGCTCACCTCCAACTACGCAATGTGACGCGCTGTTAACATCCAGCTGCCCAACACTACAATAGCAAACAACAATGCAAACCAGCCACAGACTGCACACAGCACAGCCAGTGATTTTCACACAGAGCGCTACGTGGCGTTATCAATATAAAAACCTAAACAGCCTACTTACACAGGATAAACTACTACTAACAGCGACAAACACGCCAACACCGGCTGCATGCAATCTATCCTTTCTAAACACCGCCTGTGCCTTTGTAAAAATTTCGGCAGAATTTATCTCTGGCTTCAGCCAGCTTTCCGTACCTATAACGATTTCAGCTTCGGTGATTTCTATCAGCACTTGAAGGTCCGGTACTTTACAGCGCAGCTTCGACATGCCTCTGTGTGGGCTCTAATCTCTCTGATTTTATCCTCATGGTCTCTTCGCGAGATATACGTCGGAGGGAGCATTATACTGCTTGACACTTCGGTGAAGGTATGTTCTCGAAACTTTGACAAAAGCCCGTACCGAGCTACTGAGCGTCTCTCTTGCAGAGTCTTCCACTGGAGTTTACCTACCATCTCCGTAATCTTTCGCGATTACTAAATGTTCCTGTAACGAAGCGCGCTGCTCTCCGTTGGATCTTCTCTATATCTTCTATCAACCCTATCTGGTACGGATCCCACACTGCTGAGCAGTATTCAAGCAGTATCCAAGCAGTGGACGAATAAGCGTACCTACCTACTTCCTTTGTTTTCGGATTGCATTTCCTTAGGATTCTTCCAATGAATCTCAGACTGGCATCTGCTTTACCGACGATCAACATTATATGATCATTCCATTTTAAATCACTCCTAATGCGTACTCCCAGATAATTTATGGTATTAACTGCTTCCAGTTGCTGACCTGCTATTTTGTAGCTAAATGATAAAGGATCTATCTTTCTGTGTATTCGCAGCACATTACACTTGTCTACATTGAGATTCAATTGCCATTCCCTGCACCATGCGTCAATTCGCTCCAGATCCTCCTGCATTTCAGTACAATTTTCCATTGTTACAACCTCTCGAAGCACCACAGCATCATCCGCAAAAAGCCTCAGTGAACTTCCGATGTCATCCACAAGGTCATTTATGTATATTGTGAATAGCAACGGTCCTATGACACTCCCCTGCGGCACACCTGAAATCACTCTTACTTCGGAAGACTTCTCTCCATTGAGAATGACATGCTGCGTCCTGTTATCTAGGAACTCCTCAATCCCATCACACAATTGGTCTGATAGTCCATATGCTCTTACTTTGTTCATTAAACGACTGTGGGGAACTGTATCGAACGCCTTGCGGAAGTCAAGAAACACGGCGTCTACCTGTGAACCCGTGTCTATGGCCCTCTGAGTCTCGTGGACGAATAGCGCGAGCTGGGTTTCACACGACCGTCTTTTTCGAAACCCTTGCTGATTCCTACAGAGTAGATTTCTTGTCTCCAAAAAAGTCATTATACTCGAACACAATACGTGTTCCAAAATTCTACAACTGATCGACGTTAGAGATATAGGTCTATAGTTCTGCACATTTGCTCGGCGTCCCTTCTTGAAAACGGGGATGACCTGTGCCCTTTTCCAATCCTTTGGAACGCTACGCTCTTCTAGAGACCTACGGTACACCGCTGCAAGAAGGTGGGCAAGTTCCTTCGCGTACTCTGTGTAAAATCGAACTGGTATCCCATCAGGTCCAGGGGCCTTTCCTCTTTTGAGCGATTTTAATTGTTTCTCTATCCATCTGTCGTCTATTTCGATATCTACCATTTTGTCATCTGTGCGACAATCTAGAGAAGGAACTACAGTGCAATCTTCCTCTGTGAAACAACTTCGGAAAAAGACATTTAGTATTTCGGCCTTTAGTCTGTCATCCTCTGTTTCAGTACCATTTTGGTCACAGAGTGTCTGGACATTTTGTTTTGACCCACCTACCGCTTTGACATAAGACCAAAATTTCTTAGGATTTTCTGCCAAGTCAGTACATAGAACTTTAATTTCGAATTCATTGAACGCCTCTCGCATAGCCCTCCTCACACTACATTTCGCTTCGCGTAATTTTTGTTTGTCTGCAAGGCTTTGGCTATGTTTATGTTTGCTGTGAAGTTCCCTTTGCTTCCGCAGCAGTTTTCTAACTCGGTTGTTGTACCACGGTGGCTCTTTTCCATCTCTTACGATCTTGCTAGGCACATACTCATCTAACGCATTATGTACGACGGTTTTGAACTTTGTCCACTGATCCTCAACACTATCTGTACTTGAGACAAAATTTTTGTGTTGAGCCAACAGGTACTCTGAAATCTGCTTTTTGTCACTTTTTCTAAGCAGAAAAATCTTCCTACCCTTTCTAATATTCCTATTTACGGCTGAAATCATCGATGCCGTAACCGCTTTATGATCGCTGATTCCCTGTTCTGCGTTAACTTTTTCAAATAGTTCGGGTCTGTTTGTCACCAGAAGGTCTAATATGTTATCGCCACGAGTCAGTTCGCTGTTTAACTGCTCAAGGTAGTTTTCAGATAAAGCAATTACAAAAATTTCACTGGATTCTTTGTCCCTGCCACCCGTTATGAACGTCTGAGTCTCCCAGTCTATACCCGGCAAATTAAAATCTCCACCCAGAACTATAACATGGTGGGGAAATCTACTCGAAATATTTTCCAAATTATCCTTCAGGTGCTCAGCCACAACAGCTGCTGAGCCAGGGGGCCTATAGAGACATCCAATTATCATGTCTGAGCCTGCTTTAACCGTGACCTTCACCCAAATCATTTCACATTTCGGATCTCCGTCAATTTCCTTCGATACTATTGCACTTCTTATCGCTATAAACACGCCTCCCCCTTCACTTTCCAGCCTGTCTCTGCGGTATACATTCCAATCTGAGTTTAGGATTTCATTACTGTTTACGTCTGGTTTCAGCCAACTTTCTGTCCCTAGTACTATATGGGCGTTGTGACCGTTTATTAATGAGAGCAGTTCTGGGACCTTTCTGTAGACGCTCCTGCAGTTTACTATTAGCACATTAATATTGTTATTCCCTGTTGCATTTTGCCTGCTCCTACCTTGCCGCGTCTCAGGAGGCGTCTTGTCGGGCCTAGAGAGGGAAGTATCTAACCTAAAAAAACCACATGTGCATGCCACATGTACTCCGCTACCCTTGTAGCCGCTTCCGGTGTGTAGTGCACAATGACCTATTCAAGGGGACCCTACATTTCTCCACCCGATAGCGGAGGTCGAGAAATTTGCACCCCAGATCTCCGCAGAATCGTCTGAGCCTCTGGTTTAAGCCTTCCACTCGGCTCCAAACCAGAAGACCGCGATAGGTTCTGGGAACGATACTACAAATAGTTAGCTCTGATTTCACCCCGCGAGCGAGGCTTTCCGCCTTCACCAATTCCGCCTACCGCCTGTACGAACTGAGGATGACCTCTGAACCCAGACGGCAGGAGTCATTGGTGCCGACATGAGCATCAATTTGCAGTCGGGTGCACCCAGTGCTCTCTATCGCCGCCGGTAGGGCCTCCTCCACATCTCGGATGAGACCCCCCGGCAAGCAGACAAACACTGGCCTTCTTCCCCGACCTTCCCGCTATTTCCCTAAGGGGCTCCATCACCTGCCTAACGTTGGAGCTCCCAATAACTTATAAACCCCTCCCCCCGTGTGCCTGCTCGGACCTTGCTGAAGGAGCAGCCACATGTCCACTCACAGGCAGAGCGGGCGATGCCACACGGCCAGCCTCCACATTGACCCTCCGCCTCGTGCGCCGCGAACGCCGCTGAACCCGCCACTCCCCTTGGGGAGAGGGTGGCCCAACCGCGCCCAGTACACGCGAAGATGTCTCGACAGCAGGGACAGTGGGTGAAGCATGTAACACCTGGGGTGTACCTTGCGACGCACCAGAGTCCCCACTGCCGCTACACTCAGAGGCAGCAGCCTGAAGACGGCTGACCGCGGCCATCAACATGCTCAGCTGTTCGCGAACAGTTGCCAGCCCCTCCTGCGTCCGTACACAGCAGTCACACATCCTATCCATCCTAAGGAATCAATTTACTGAAGAGAGTTAATCAACCTTTAACTAGACTGCTAATTCACTAAAGGCGGCTGTTTATTCACTAAACTGTGGTTGCTAGGCACTTCTTGTAGAAAACAATGAAAATAGCACTACCTGTCTCTGGACTGTATTGAAAACAAACACTAGCACTACTGGCACTATGGCTGACTAAAGGGACTCTCTCTGACTGTATTCAAAACAAACACGAAATCTATGGAACACTATTAATAGCACCCGACAATTAAAGCTTCCTAAAAGCAAATACACACGGAAGAAGAAGTGAAAAGTAAGAAAAATACAGTTAATACTTAAATTAAGGTAGCTCGCTGCACAGCAGACGTGAAGCAGACGGCAGTTACGACGACACTGATAGAGGTACTCAAGGTACCCTCAGCCACACACCGTCAGGTGGCTTGCGGAGTATGGATGTAGATGTAGATGTAGTTTGCAATTACAATACCGATTGCTGCTTGGTCCCCGCATGCCCTGACTTTGCCCCGCAACCCTTTGAGGCTGTTGCCCTTTTTGTACTTGCCCAAGGCCATCTAACCTAAAAAAACTCCCAGTCCGCGCCACACAACCCCTGCTACCCGTGTAGCCGTCTGCTGTGTGTAGTGGACTCCTGACCTATCCAGCGGAACCCGAAACCCCACCACCCTATGGCGCAATTCGAGGAATCTGCAGCCCACACGGTCGCAGAACCGTCTCAGCCTCTGATTCAGACCCTCCACTCGGCTCTGTACCAAAGGTCCACAGTCAGTCCTGTCGACGATGCTGGAGATGGTGAGCCCTGCTTTCATCCCGACAGCGAGACATTCATGCAGTCTTCACCAAATCAGCTTCTGACATTCCACCACTCCACGCCCTGACTCGTAGAACGTTATCCCTTCGTTGATTATATGGTCTTTCTCTCATGGTCAGCTCCCTCCTCCCCCCCTCCCCCCACCACCACCCCCCAGTGGCAGTCCTCTCCCAGAGATCCTAATGGAGGACTATTCCGGTATCTTTTGTCAATTGAGAGATTATCATAACACTTTTTTTCAATTACAGGCCACAAGTCCTTTGGATACACGTTACCTGCCTTTAGTGGAGTTGTTTCCATTGTCTTCTGCATCCTCATGTGTTAGTCATTACTGATTCTTCTGCCTCTAGTGGCAGTTTTCCACCCCTAGGACAAAAGAATGCCCTGAACCTCTGTACGCTCCTCCGCCCTCTTGACAAGGCTATTGGCATAATGAGGGTGAGTTCTTATGCCGGTAATTATTAATCAAAATTTAATCTGTGGCAGGATTCGAACCTGGACCGGGGACATTTTAATTACTAATCACAGACGCTACTCATTTTTTTAATCTCATTTTGTTCGTCATAGGTCGTTGTATTTGTTGGAGGCTGACGTCCCGTGACGCTTGCTCAAGCAGACCACGGTTGCTACGCTACTAAAGGAAAACAGAGGTAGTAAACGCCATGTCGCTCACACCCGGTGTTGTGATAAATGTAGTAGTCAATGTATTATGCTGTATTTACTGCGTAAGTTCTTTTTTTAAAACGCTCTCCGTAGTTTTTCTTATTATAAAACACGCTACTGTATGCACAAATTTGTCATGAAAGTGTTAGTTTTTGATATGCTGATTTTAGTATGTCATTCTGATATATGTAGAAGGAATGCCTTCTACAATGAAGAGCAACTCAGACTCAGACGTATCAGCTATTGACAATAAAGGTGAGCAGTGATGGGTTACATCTAGGGGAAGCAATTTGTAGTACACCATACTGTCACTGTTCCACCATACGCATAACATAATATTTTGTGAATGCGCGCAGGTCTTTGTATGGGGAGTCCCTGCTTTGTTTGGGCTCAACCAATCCTTTATTTCCCTTACGTTGCGATACTGGATGGGAATGGTCGCAGTTGTCTATGAGTCAATTGATGGCGAACAAGCGGAGATGCACATATCGTCACCTGCCGATTTTTGTGATTTTGGCTTACACCATGTGGTGCTCTTACGCCCAACTTTTAAACCTCCCCCATTGCGTACAAATGTCGCACGATAGTGGAATGGCCGTATTTCGTCAAATTTCCCAGTTCTCGAGCACGCTGACGTCGACCCCTGAGGATTGATGCGTCTGAACGATCTCCTTGAAGGCCAGAAGGTCTGAAGAACGACACTTTCCCACCAGAATGTACACACAGCTTCTACTTTTCACAGTACCAGTTTCAGACATTGCCGATTCTCAAGTATATCTGAAAAGATAGCAATACACTGTAGCAAAGAACGGCTAAAAACAAGTTATGCCCAAAGGTCGTCCTGAAAGTGGTAAGTCACTAATGTTAAAACCATCCTCCTTAAAACGAGAAAACCGTTTGCTTGCCGTGCTCTGTCTACTGATGTTATCTCCATACAAATCGCAAGTTTTTCTGGCTGTCTCCACTTCTGTCACCCATTCATTGAACTGAAACAAAAGATTAGGCCAGGAATGTTGCGATTTTTCCACTTGGCTCTCCATTTTCTAGCATTCACAGCTTCACTCACTATCTCCAAAAGACATAATGACAATATGTAAACCAAAATAGCAGCAGTTAATTACAAATAAAAGCTGGAAATCGATAAATAAACTCCAAAGCAACTGAAATACCATCATCCAAAACAACAAAGACTATGAACTTAAGCACCCATCCAATGTTAATGATGGGTCTAATTGG
The DNA here is from genome assembly GCF_021461385.2 of Schistocerca piceifrons. NCBI lineage: Eukaryota > Metazoa > Arthropoda > Insecta > Orthoptera > Acrididae > Schistocerca > Schistocerca piceifrons. The sequence goes on from NC_060138.1 coordinate 428,246,914, forward strand.
GACATCTGGTTATGCAATTTCAGTTGTGCTCTCAGTATAGGTAACTATGGATACATTATTTTGATATCTATTGTTCCTGTGGTAAAAACAGAACGTTACTGTCGTCTATTAGTTATGTTGGTAATTTGTAAATCCCTTTCTCATTGAAAAAGTGAATCGTTTTATTAATATAGCCACGAGCTGTGGTGCTTGCAGTATGGCGTGGTGGTTATCGTCATGACCTGGCATGCTGCTGGTTGCCAGTTGAATCCAGCCACCCGTAATTACTTGTTTTTTTAATATTTACAGTTTCGAGAAGGTTCTTCAAATATCTTGTGTTTTAATGTTCGTGTATTCTGAAATATTATATGTTTCTATAAATACAAGCAGTCTCGAATATTTTATGTTTGTATAAAAATACTGCGTTCGCTATTTAGGAGGTCAGTTCTGTTCTTGCTATAAGTAGTAATAAATATGCTTTCAGTTCAAAGTATTGTATTTCATTGACAACCCTGCCTTCAGATTTTGACTTTATTGTGGTTTTAACATGTCAATATAATCATCTTCTCTGATAACAAGTGTGTTGTCTTTATCTGTTTTGATGTCCATAGCCTTTCTGGTTGTCTGTTTAGTACTGATACTTTTCATAGGTCTACATCATTTTGCTCTGTTTCAATAATTTTTCAGTTTGTAGGGCTTGATTTTCACTAATTTATTGGCTTCCTTGTGATTTCCACTGGTGCATTTTACATTCTTATGAATTAGATCAACAGTAGTATCATATTTAAATCATTTATAGATAAATTGAGTTTCTAAGAACTTGAAATAGTTTTCGGTGGGGTTCATCATTCTCTGGTAGATTTTAGGCGTAGATTTTAATTCATCTTGTGCTTCTTTATCACTATTAATCAAGGAATTGATTTTTTTGGTGTGCCTGTCTTTTATGGTATACCTTATGTTAATTACTTTTGAATCTATGAAGTTCAGCACCATCATAACATCAGAGGTGTTACATGATTACTCAGAAGCAAATACAGTCTATACAGTTTTTACTCAGATGTTCTTTCAGTTTATGTTTCCACATTGTAGATGTAACGATCACATTTATTTATTCAGACATTCTTTTACTTTTTTTGACTCTTTAATTTCCAAGTTTAACATAAACAGAACTGATCTTCCAAGAAGATCCAGAGCAAAGCAACTATATTGTCATGGCTTCAATTAGTAAGAACGGAATTGTCATACACATGCTCCAGTGTCAGATACTAAAAGAATAATTTTTCACGACAGTGTTGGGTACTGAGAGAGCGTAGGTCCCAATAACCTGGCAACATATCACTTCCTCCAATATACGTCACATGATATAACTGCTCTTCGTGAAACTCAGAGATGTTCGACCTGAGATGGAGGCTTGCCAACAGTTGCGCTTCCCATTCGTTACTCACCCACGAAACAGGTAAAAGGAAAGTGTAATGCTATCTGATGGACTCTCCACCACATATGGTTGCAAGGTATATCTCGAGGTATAAAGTATGGTGGCACGTATGATAAATCGCCGACAATGTAGAAAAAATTACTACTTTTCTCATTGCCGCTCTTCATATAGCTTCTTGATGCCGAAGAATGACTAAGATAATAAGAAATCAAACGTTGACTAGAGTGTAGTGGAACGTAGTTTCCGTTATGTGTATTATAAGATAGTTATTTGTACAGATGTGAACGAAGGATATTAACGAATGATGATGAGCAGCAGCACATAATATTTGAACGGAGGTAGCTGTGCAAGATTTACGGGGCAGTTCAGGATAACAGTCTTTAAGAAATGCTGAATTAGATTACCTTACACAAAGGGCGACGTTGAAATACTAATAAAAAGCAGAAAATTAGCGTGGCTTCGACATGTTTTTAGGATGAATGCCGTAAAAACGACAAAAAAGTTTCACGAATGGAGGCCAAGTGGAAGGCGGAAGAAAGGAAGACCACGAAAACCGTGTACAGACAATTCAAGAAGATGTAAAAACTCGTAGAGGACCTTGAAGAATCCCACCGAAGAGGACAAAATTGTGGGAACTGGTTGAAGCGATTAAAGTGCGTACACACCTGCGAGCAGAGCAGCTGAAAAGCCGCTCGTGAGCGGGTTCCCCACAGGCCGTGTGTCTTTTATTTATAAGCATCTCTTGAGGTACTCTGAGCAAGCATCTCGGCTGATTTTTCTCTATGCGAGCATAAAGTGGTGCTCAGGCTCAGTGTGAGTGGTACTGTTGCTTACTCATAGATTTCTAACCTCTTGAGATCAGACGCTCAGTCCGGAACCGCGCGACTACTACAGTCGCAGGTTCGAATCCTGCCTGGGGCATGGATGTGTGTGATGTCATTAGGTTAGTTAGGTTTAAGTAGTTCTAAGTTCTAGGGGACTGATGACCACAGATGTTAAGTCCCATAGTGCTCAGAGCCATTTGAACCATTTTAACCTCTTGAGAGCAACATCAATCATCAGATGCGCAGACGAGCTATTCCCCGAGAAGGTCGTGAATCGTTCACTTGCTCACAAGTGTGAACGAATGCTAAGATCCTAATAGAATCGTAAGTCCATAAGAGGAAGAAGAAGGAGGTAGTTCATAGTTTCTCATATGTGACTGGGAAGAGAAATTTGTTTGTTACTTGCTGTTTACCGCAACTACGATCCCGGGAGTGTGTGTGTGTGTGTGTGTGTGTGTGTGTGTGTGTGTGTGTGTGTGTGTGCGTGTGTGCGCACGCGCGCGCGCGCATGTGTGTGCGTGTGCGTGTGTAGAGTTGTGTTTTCCCAACTTATTACGTTTTCTAATTCAACTTTAAACAGGGTTCACGAAATCGTCATTTTATTGGCGTTTCTGAAGGGCATCGTGTTCACTTTCGCAAATCCATGCGCCATCCATTTCCAAATCGCTGAGCTGCTTCACAAGACACTGCTCTGCCCAAGACAACATCAATTGAAAGGGAACTACGCATGTAAGGGGCTGAGGGCTGACAGATTGCCCAGTAGAGTGGCATTAGCTGTAGGTAGAAAGGCAAAAGTGACTATCCCCACCCTTTAATCCATACCAGTACACAATAAAATAGCATCCGTAAAAATTCCGTTATATTGGACGACTATTAGGAGGCCTCCAAAAGCTGTGAAGTTAGTAGTATAGGTTTAATTTATTCCCTTAAAGAGTGGTACACCTCTCCTCTTCTATACCTTTTCCTCATTCATCTGCAAGAAATTAATGGAGACACAACAGCACCAAATGAGCACTTGTAATGAAACGTTTTGAAACAAATACTCCAAAAAAAATTGACAAAATTTTGAGAAAACATAAATACTCGTAATTTAACAAATCTCTGTTGTTATGTTAACAGAATCTTCCATCGGTTCTTGGTAGAACAACATTATAATAAATGAAAAGCACCAGTTTGCTTTTGTTCTATGATATTACTTTTATTTTGTTAACTGGTTTTCGGCTTACAAGACCATCTTCATACATTTACTGAGTATTGTTACCAAAGAAGTTACAATGTTTTCAAACAACATTGGAAGAGAAGTAACATGTCTAGACTGAAGCAGAAACATACAGTAACTAACATCTTTGACAGTGTGGTGGTAATGCAATGAAAAAGTAAGAAATTGAAAAGTAAATAAATAATAAAGAAGTAGACAGGAAAAAATTTTAACACAAAACAGGAACAGCGTGCCTACATAACAGGTTCTATTAATAAACAAAACTAATAAAATAAAATTAGTAATCGACAAGACTACATCAGGAAGCATAAAACATCGAGAGTGATACACAAACCAATTACAAGAAGAAACAATTATCAGTGTTACTACAGAATACATAAGGAACTTGAGCAATATCAGTAAGACAAACAGAAATAAATAAATGCAGGAAAATTTCGGTGTTTGAGGGAACAGTAAATGCAATCTGTGAGAATGTGGTGTTACTGCATTTTAACATTAACATTATATTCAAAACAGTGGCTATGTAACAGTTTGCATTAAATAAATGAACAAGATAAAATATGAACAATATTTTATGAGACAACTAAAAGAGGTGTTAAATATGGACAGTAATACAAGTACCAGTTAAAAGAAATCCTTAACTGTTGAAACTACAGTCTATATGGAATACATAGACAACTGCAACAAAACAAAAGAACTTCACGAATACAGGTAAATGGGAATATGTAGGAACAGAGTGGGAAGTAATGAACAACAGAGATGATTATATAAAGTTTAGGACAGGGGAAGTCTTGAGCTGTGTCTGGTCATTTAGGATTAGATCTAGACTATGAGCAAGATGTTTGTTAACTTCCAGGGTTTCCGGAAGGTTGAGTTAATAGCCTTTGTTTGCTAAGTGAAGTTCGTGGGGAACTGGCTGGTAGCTGTGACCCTCACTCGGTACATGCTCAGCAAATGTTGATTCAGAATTCTGCAACCTCCAGCTGCTTTCATGTTCAGCCAGCCTAGTTGCCATGTCTATGCCTGACCGACCAATGTAAAATTTTTCACAATCAGAACAGGTGATTTCGTATACCCCACTGTTGTCTAATAACTGGCTCTTATCTTTGCTGTTGAAAACACACTGGGCTGTTGTGTGCTTAACATAGTAGGAAAGCCTCTACTTGAAGGCTTTCAGTGCTTTGGCAACAATCTGTGATACCTCACCTAGAAATGGTAGTGTACACCATTTCTTGCAGATAATGGATGGGGAAGCAGGTGGGTCATAGAGGAGGGGTATAATTTTCCGTTTTTGTTTCCTGTGCAAGACGTGGTCAATAAGAACTGGACTGTAGCCATTGGCTGTGGCAATAAATTTTATTGCATCTAACTCTGCTTTTAAATCATCTCTGGACATGGGGATTGATATGAGATGGTGTACCATTGAGAGGAAAGCTGTATGTTTGTGAGCCATAGGGTGTTGTGAGCAAGAAGGTATTACTGTGCCTGCAGTTGTAGTATTTCTATAAATTTTGAAATAATGTGTGTGTGTGTGTGTGTACTCATGTCAGTGGTGAGATCTAAGAAGTTTATGGATTTTTTGCCAACCTCCATTGTGAACTGAATATTTTTATGTTGACTGTTAAGGTTTTTCAAAAAACGTGTTGAGTTGACTTGTAGTAGCAGTCCACATACAGAGGACATCATCTACATATCTGAATCAGCATTTGATATTTGCACTCAAAGGTACCATTTTTAGAAAATTTTGTTCAAAATGGTCGATAAATATTTCAGCCAACAGTGGACTAGGAGGGGAACCCATAGCTAATACATCTAATTGTTTATAAAGAATCCCTTAGAACTGGCAATAGTTCTGTGCCAAGCATGTCTGTTTGACCAGTCTCAAGTCATTCAATTCCACAGGATTGACATTAGACTCTTGCATCTTCTCTGTCAGCATATCAATGCATTTTACCACTGGAATGTTGAAAAACAAACTGCAGACATCAAAGGATACTAATTTATCACTGTGTGTGCCAGATATACCTTTTAACTTATTTACTAGGTCCACAGAATCTCAAATACCATGCTTTGGTTTGAATTTAGTCTTGCTCTTAATTAGGACATCCAGTTTACTAGCTAGTTTGTAAGATGGAGCAGTGAATGATAATAGAAATGAAAGAATAGGAGCATCTTGTTTATGCAGTTTAGGAAGCCCATACATTCTAGGAGGCACTTGGTTCATATTAGTTAACAGTTTTGCTTCAAACTCAGAGAATTTGCTTTTGCATGAATTGATTGCATATTTAAGATCCTCTTTGAATAATTTAGTAGGTCTTTAGGAAGGACTTGGAAGCCTGTGATATCTGCGTTTATTTAATGCAAACTTTTACATAGCCACTGTTTTGAATGTAATGTTAATGTTCAAATGCAATACCACCACACTCTCAAAGATTGCATTTACTCTATGTTCCTTCTAACACCTCCATTTTCCTGTGTTTATTTATTTCTGTTTATCTTACTGATATTGCTCAAGTTCCTTATGTATTCTGTAGTTACATTGATAATTGTTTCTTCTTTTAATTGGTTTGTGTATCGCTCTCCATGTTTTATACCTCCTGATGTAGCCTTGTCAATTACTAATTTTATTTTATTTTATTTTATTTGTTTTGTTTATTAATAGAACCTGTTATGTTGACATGCTGTTCATGATTTGTGTTAAAGTTTTTCCTGTCTACTCCTTTATTATTTATTTACTGTTTTATTCTTTACTTTTATATTGCATTACCACCACACTGTCAAAGATGTTACTTACTGTATGTTTCTGCTTCAGTCTAGATGTCTTACTTCTCTTCCAATGTTGTTTGCAAACATTGTAACTTCTTTGGTAACAACACGCAGTAAATGTCTGAAGATGGCCTTGTAAGCCGAAAACCGGTTAACAAAATAAAAATAATATCGTAGAACAAAAGCAAACTGGTGCTTTTATTTATTATTAATCTGTGTTGTAGCTAATAATAGTGGGTTGGTGCATAAGTTACTAGCATTCTTGTTTTGCATGTTGGTATTCTGGGTGCTACGGGTTTATTTATCGATTGTCATTTTTATGTGTGGTTCACTGTTGCTATTTGAGCTTACATATTGTTATTTGGAGATAGTAAGTGGATTTGTCGGCTTTCAAAGATGAAGTGCAAAGTCGAGAAACCCCAACATTTCCGACACATTCTTCTGTTTCAGTTCAGTAGAGCGGTGAGGGCAGTAGAGACAGCCGGAAGCATTCCCCGTGTATGGGGATAATACCAGTGGGCAGACCACGGCAAGAAAATTGTTTTCTCGTTTTAAGGAGAATCGTTTTGACATTAGTGGCTTTACACATTCAGGAAGACTTTCTGTGTTGGATGATGGACGTTTAAATGCATTAATCCACAAAGATCCACTTCATTGTTCTCGAGAGCTGGCAAATGTGATCATTCCACCATTGTGCGACATTTACATGCTGTGGGGATGGTTCCTGCATGCTCTAAGCCGAAATCACAAAAATCAGGCGTGGTCGTGCGTGCCTCTCTGCTTGCTCGTCATCCTCTGTCTCGTGAATAACACCGACCATTCCTGTCCTGCATCGTTACTAGTTGCGAAAAATGGTGTCTTTATGTTAACATAAGGAAAAGAAAGGAATAATTGAGCCCACATAAAGCAAAAATTCCTTGTACAAAAGACCTGCGCGTATCCACAAAACATAATGTTATGCATAAGGTGGAACAGTGACAGTGTGTTGTGCTACGAATTGCTTCTCCTCGATGTAACCATCACTGCTGACATTTTGCCAACAACTGAGTCGTCTTGCGAACACAGCCCAGTAACTACGACCAGAAAGAAAGCGTGAAGTGATCCTACTCCACGATAACGGCCGCCCGCATTCTGCTAGAATGACTAATAAACAAATATTGGAGATGGCTTGGGAAGTCATTCCGCACCTACCTTATTCATCTGATCTTGCACCCTCAGATTTTCACCTTTTCCACTTTCTATTAAATAACCTTCAAGGAACTTCCCTTCGGGGTGAACATGCGCTCCGAATATGGCTCGACGAGTTTTTCCCCTCAAAAGCGTGTGATTTCTCCAGTCGCTGAATGGAAAAGTTAGCCCAGCCTTGGCAGACTGTCGTAAATAGTGAAGGGAAATATATTACTGATGACTGAAGTCACTGTTACGTGTATTTCTTGTGTTTATTAAACTTATGGAAAAAAATCAACGAAGTTTTGTACGAACCCAATACACACTTCTGTAAGAGAAACGTGTTTTTATTTGCAACTTCTATTGAACCAAACGTTGACCTGAGTGAAGAGTATTTTCAACAATATTTTTTTCATACGAAATGATTTGATAAGAGGAAGATACTTTTATGATCTACAGCAATGATTTACACAACAATTTTTTCTCAGTTTCATACTTTATGGATTTGTGTTGGCTATCTTCAATGAATCTGACAATTATTTCTGCTCACAAATACGTTCTTAATTTCTTCACTTCAGCTTATGTAATCATCACCCTTCCATGCTGACTGATCTATGCCGAGGAAACTGGCGCCAACACAAAAATCTACTGAAGGGAAATTTTGTAGTAATTGCTACAAAAGATGGAAGCACAGTAACTGTAAAGGAAGAAAAACTGATGCAGATTGTACTTCTTCGGCTAATTTTATTTATTCCCCATCTTCGTCTACTTCCAGCATTACTTGCACCAAAGTTTCCTTAATCGCTGTCAAAACATCGATACAAGGATAATGCCACAGACAAGAGGTAAAATTTAGCGTATAAGGATCTCTAAAAGGTTCTGATTGTGAAGGTTTGACCTTCAAAAGGCGTAAATTATAATGCTTCTGTCACTGTAAATAGGTGGCTGAGCGGAGACTTTATCATTGATTGTCCACAACCATGACTTCATATCAGTTATGAGTAAAACCAAATCCCATTACACTAATCTTGCTCCTAACAACATCCCAGTACAGACCCGAGAAAAAATGTGCGAAGTACCCCGACTTGCCACAACTGATATTGAGCTTTTACTGTTACTGATCTTTGTTGAACGATAGCAGTCGATTTTTACTCACGTTACCGCCGTACTGGTGTAGGTGTTGGTGTTGCATCATTAGTTTTTGATGCAACAAGTGTCAAAAAGTCGTTGCATTTTTATCTACATCAAACATGGAACCCTGTCATTCTTTTCATGGTAGAAGGGAAAGTTCTCCTTGTTTTTTCACCTGTTCTAAAACGTCTTTATGAGCTAAGTGAAAGATATCATCCATATCTTCCATAAAAAACCTCTTTTCCCGTTTCAGTTGTCCGCTGTTCTAATCAAATGTTTCTGTAAACGTTTCCATTCAGAATAGAGTATGAATAACTAATTAATGGTGTGGTCAGTTTTTCCAGCTGGAATTCATGCATTTTAATCAACACTTTGGAGTTTTTTAATCACTATTTGTGCACTTTCCTGATGTGTAACGTTTAGAACTCGTAAAATGTACAAGAAAACAAACTTTCCGGTTTGAGGACTTTTCGCTCCAATGAATTGATTGGAAATGTAACCGTATGGGAGACAAAAAAAGTCTTCTCAAACTGTGCACTTCATTGCTGGCAGAAGGTGATGCCACTGTGTAAGTGTGGAAAGAACACTTTACAGAAGTCCCTTAATGGCAGCAGCAAAATTTGTTTGAAACGATAATTAAAAATCATTCATAAAAAACAACTTCATAGTTGAATATGAAATAAATAATCAAGCACATACCATTATAAAACAAATTTATCAAATAGTAATAATAATAAGTCTAATAGCAGTAAAAATTTATCTAAAAATTTTATAAAAATCACGTAGCATAATAGAGTAGTGGAAATCAGTATCAAGTAAGGGTTCCACAAAAGTAATAGTACAATGTCTGAGGCCTACATATATCAAATTTGCCGTGAAAGTAGTATATACAGACATAAACAGTCATGGCGGAATTACGAAGTTTTTGTAATAACACGAGTAACATAATAAGGCGTTTACTGGTTGGAAATTGGTATAAAGGCACTTACAGTCCTGTTGCGTCATTGTACTGTTAGTACTTTGTCCAACATCCGTTCTTCCTAATTACCTCAAAAATTCTCTCCGTCATTGATGTTATTAGGGTTTGTAGTTCTTGGAGAGAAACTGTCTCCCATTCCTCCCGTATCGCTATTTTCAGCTAGTATGCAGCCTCAAAATGCCTTCCAGTGTAATAAAAAGGCCTTGTAGGTATTCCCCAAAAGGTCTACCACGAGTTTCAAATGCAAGTCACGTGCAGGACAGGTCAAGCCATCAATATCTTTAACATAAAACTACTTTTTTGTTGTGTAGAAACCTGGACAAATGCATTATCTTGTTGAAACATTACACTTTCGTTCCCTTGCTCCTCATATATTCTAATCAATTCCGTTTCTAGCATCGTAGTATACACAGTTCATTCTAGAGTTCAACCAAGCAACGCCTAATTTATCTTTAGTTAGAAGGCTCCCCAAATCATAACACTTCCACCACTAAAATTTTCCTCATTCTTACATTTTACTCTGTTCTCATGTCGTTCCGATAATACCGAAACACAACCTATCCATCTCAATTCTTCTCGTCACTAAAATATCACTTTGCCCCATTCTGAAGTTCATGGCTTATGTTTTTCAGCAAACTCCAATTTAGCCTGTTTAAGTTTCTGCAGTCGTTTCTTGAATGCAGTATCTCTTTCATATGACAAAACTGGTCGTACACGTCTGCCAGTTACTGGCAACTGTAAATCAGCAACAATTTAAGAAGAATAATAATTTGGGGCCCTTGCTTTGCGCAGAAATAACCCTTTTTATGTCTCAGATAATTACCTAATTTGTTCATATCTTACGTTCTGTCCGTATCGTGTGCCCAATGTAATTAAATTATCAGTGACTGTACTTGAATAGTTCATCTTCTTGGCAATTTGACGATCAGAGAGTCCTATTTCCTTATCACAAGATGTTTCCCGCAAGAGACTGTCAAAATCGTGATTTATTTACACAATATTCACTGTCACTAATGGCGTCTGTTTCCTGTCTGCAGTAAAGACACGTACGCACACACAGCAACCACACAGAGCCGACTGCCTTTGAACTCAGGTCCACCTCAGTCATCTGAATTGTCGACGTGCTGTTATGCACAGTATTATTAACATCAAAGGCAACATCATTTGACTGCATTTGTCGGTAAAATGGGTTTCATAGTACTGTATGTATATTGTACAAAACTATTCAAACCGACAGCGTTAATTTTCCTTCAGATATCCAGGTCTTTATACCAATGTCCACTATTTTATGTATGGAAAATACTTAGGGGTTTTGCATATTTTGTTTTTATTTTATTCTCGTGTCAGGCGCACAGTTAACATGTCATATAGCCTTTGAACAAAATTTGGCCACTTCCAGTTACGTTTTTCTTGGTGCTTGATAGAGGTCTTTTGCAATACAGGAGGCTGGGCACAGTCGACACTGAAGCATGTGCTGGACAGTGTGGACTCCTCCACATTCACTCTTCATATTATTTTTTGTACTGTGGCCCCATCTCGCCAGCCTAAGCCTTGATCTGTTCAAAGATTTCCAGTCATTCATCTCCATAATTTCCTGGGGGCAGATTTTCAGAAACTCGTTTCCAAAGTTACACTCTGGCATTTTGAGCAGTGGTAGTAAGTACCTTTGATGTCCTAAGGGAACTCTTTCTTGGCTTCAATCGCTGCGAATGCGGTTATTCCTGTACAGGGGATGGGTTTGTTCTTGTTCAACTGTCTTTCGTTCCTTATTGCCCCAATTTCACTTCAAATGGGAGTTGGTGCTATTCCTGTAGGGTGGTAAATCCATTCGACAGAAGTATATTTCAAACAACCTGTTATAATTGTGCAGGTATCGTTGAGAGGCACATCTACCTGTTTGGCATGTGATGAATTACATCAGACAGGACAATCGTACTCTGCTGCAGAATAGGCTAATGCAAATACAGAGGTTCGGATAGTTTTAGGTTGACCACCCAAATGTGATTCGGTCAATTTTTTTAACAATTTGTTCCTTGTGGAAACTTTAGCTTGCAATTTGCAAGTAGGCTGTTTAGGTTTTTATGTTGGTAACCTCATGTAGCGCTCTGTATGAAAATCACTGACTGTGCTGTGTGCAGTCCGTGGCTGATTTGCATTGTTGGAATTTCCTATTGTAGTGTTGGGCAGTTGGCTGTTAACAGCGCGTAGTGTTGCGCAGTTGGACGTGAGTCGTCAGCAGTGGTGGATGTGGGGAGAGAGATGGCAGAATTTTAAGAGCGGACGATCTGTATGTGTGTCCGCCAGAAAGAGTAAATTTGTAAATACATTGTTTGTTCTATATATATTATGACTTTTGAACACTATTAAGGTAAATACATTGTTTGTTCTCTATCAAAATCTTTCATTTGCTAGCTATGCCTATCAGTAGTTAGTGCCTTCAGTAGTTAGTATCTTTTATTTAGCTGGCAGTGGTGGCGCTCGCTGTATTGCAGTAGTTCGAGTAACGAAGTTTTTTGTGAGGTAAGTGATTCATGAAAGGTATAGGTTATTGTTAGTCAGGGCCATTCTTTTGTAGGGATTTTTAAAAGTAAGATTGCGTTGTGCTGAAAATATTGTGTGTCGGTTTAGTGTTGATCAGAATAAGTAAAGAGAGGAATGTCTGAGTACGTTCAGTTCTGCTCAGCTGTTTGAAAATCAAATAACGTAAGAGGTTTATCAGCACAGTAATTCGTTAATTTTTCTAAGGGGACGTTTCATATGTCGACCCTTACCCGAGGATACCTCACTGGAGTCTTCAGATTTTTTTTCTTGTAGTTTGTGTAATTAGTGTAGCTATTGTTTATTGCTAGCGCGTAATTATAGAGAGAATTTCCTTTGTAGTTGTAGTTTTTCATTGTTGTACAGTAAAACAATTGTGGCATGCATGTAGATTTGCACCAAGTATTTCGCAGCTGCGCTTGGAATTAACGAGATATTATTTTCAGTTCTATGCTAATGTGTTTTCTTGTTTTTGCTCTTCAAATTGCGCTTTCCTTGTTATCGTGTGAAACACGTGATAATTATGGCGTGTGCAAAAACGTTACACTAGGCTCCAAAGTAAATTGAGAAATGATAGTGAAGACGATTGTAGCTTATCAGCACCACCATGTAATGAATTAACAGACATTCATCGTAGTAATTTGGTAATTGTGCATAGGGAAATGGAGCGGGCAGCATTTAATGGTGTAGACAGTGAAACAATTAGTGAACAGGTAAGCATTATCGATCGATCGGTCGGCAACAGCTCACCTCAGGAATCCGAAATGACAGGACACAATCTTTCAAATACTGTAGATTCAAGTTTTGGGTCCTCACCGTTTTCTCAAATAAGTCAAGACACATTTTCTGCTTGCCAAAATGTGAATGTTGCCGGTGCAAATGCACTGCCGAAAAGCATAGAGGAACAGATTCCAGACACTAATGCATTATTATTGCACTTAATGCAACAAATGAAACAAAATCAGAGACAAACAAAGCAACAGTTAGACACAATGGAACAATACCTTCAAAAGTTAGACACAATGGAACAACACCAGGGACAAACACAGCAACAGTTAGACGCAATGGAACAAAATCAAAAACAGTCACAGCAACATATGGAACAAAATGAGAAACAAATTAAAGACACACTTCAACGAACACATGAAGATTTAACTACTTAGTTACATAACATCGAATCGAAATATCAAAAAGTTTGTAATGAGGTTAAAACACAAATTTGTGAGCATTTTCAACCTATTTTTTTGCGGCATGAAAATGCATTACAGAATCACGAAGCAGCCATAAAAGAACTATTTTTCATGAAAATCACGAGGCCTTGCTGGCTAAAATTGACTCAGTTGCATCTACCGATTCGGTTACGCTACTTGCAAAAACTATGGAAAACTTAAAGGACACAGAAGATACTCTGAAAATTGGTTCAGAAAGACACGTGGAGGAAATTACTTCATTATCACAGAAAGTAGTTGAACTTTCGGATCAGCTAAATAATTTATCTACGAAGGTAGATGATACTCTGAATGACACAAGACCGGTAGTCTTTAATGACACAGAAGAGTATGAACAAATTAGAAAATTCAAACAAAATCAGAATCAAATCAATACACAGAACAAAAGAGAAATCTGGGAAGTACAATATCAGTTGACACAGGTAATACAAGAATTAAACATTTCAGATGACACTCGCGCTCCAATACGGGAAGAGGGACATAGAAATACGAAACAGCCACAAAATAACACAAGGCACTTCGGAAAACGAAGATTTTTGTGAGGTAAGTGATTCATGAAAGGTATAAGTTATTGTTAGTCAGGGCCATTCTTTTGTAGGGATTATTGAAAGTCAGATTGCGTTGCGCTAAAAATATTGTCTGTCATTTAGTGATGATCAGAATAAGTAAAGAGAGTAATGTCTGAGTACGTTCAGTTCTGCTCAGCCGTTTGAAAATCAAATAACGTAAGAGGTTTATCAACACAGTAATTCATTAATTTTTCTAACGGGACGTTTCAAATTCATGCAGCGTGCCTCTTGATAGGTAGAGATCTGTCCAGCGTCAATCCTCGGTATTTTGGAGTGTAGCAATGTTGTAATATAACTCCTGACCATATTATCATCATCTTACGAGTAGAGTCCCTATTTCTCAAATTAAAAACACACACGTGAGTCTTTGAGGAGTTTGGTTTAACCTGACTTGTGCTATCTTGATTGGCCTTCAAGGGCATTCGTGAGGGTCTGAGCTCTGGGTGGCAAGAGCGAGGTCATCAGCATACAAGAAACTCCTGATGTGGGGGACTATAGGTTGGTCGTTTTATACATGTTGAGTAGGATTGGAGCCAACATGCTTCCTTGGGCAAGACCGTTTTTCTTTAGTCTCCATCGATTACGCTACCCTTGAAAGACAACGAAAACGTATGGTTTTGCGGAATTGCTGCAATGAACCTAGTCAGGCTAAAATCCTTGGTCATATTTTATACCTTGAGTAGTAGTAGCTGATAGTTAACAGTGTCATACGACGCTGATAAGTCGAAAAATGCCACCCCTGTCACCTTACGATCTTCAAACCCGACCTCTATGAACTGCATTAGACTCCGCAGCTGTCCAGTGCAGCTTGTTGTCCAGGACGAAACCCAGCTTGTTAAGATATTAGCAGGGGGTCAACTACAGATAGGAGGCGATTTAGGATCAATCCTTCCAGCAGTTCTACAGATGACAAACTAACGAAGCTGGTCCAAAATTCTTTGTATTGTTCCCTTCTTTGCATCTACATCTACGTGATTACCATGCACACTGTCAATACTGTGACATAGCAGCTAGTGTGATGGTGAAGGTTTCAGCGACGCAATAATTCGGCGCTTCCACCATATCTCTGGGATTTGACATTTGCTCATACAATTATTGAAGAGTGGCAGAATCAATTTCTTTGTTCTTATGCCAAAGTGCTTAATTTGCTCTTTTCGCGTATCGTCTAAGCCAGTTGATTTTCCATTCTTACTTTGTTTAATAGTCTTATCTAACTCTTCCATGCTGAATAATTTTGTAAGCAGATTGTTCTCCTCTTGCTCTTTTTATTGCAATTTTGGCTTCTTGGATCTCTGGGTTGCCTTTCTGTTTAGCCGTAACTGATGTGCTCATTTTCATATTAATTTAGCAACAGCACATCACGTATTACTGGAAATAATTGTTACATGTTAGTTAAATTAGTGAAAACTCTATTCATTTTCATCAGCAATGTCTGAAAATGACTGCAAAATTACCAAAAAAAAATTTGTCTGGAAGAAAATTACCGTCCACATTAAAATTTTAGAACACGTCATCAGTGGGAGTCAACTTGCAGGTGTTTGGTTGAGCTAACATTTTGTGCAGATAGTTTCGTTGTTGATTGGAACAAATTAAAGGAGTGGGAGCTGAACCTTCAGAAATTTAAAAATAAATTCCACCATATTCCACACCCTAAGAGCGCGTCCTCCACCTAAACAGGCGTTTCCACCTGCCCTCATAGATTAGGTACGTTAACCAGTCGTTACGAAGTGCAACTGACGGTAGGAACAGAGTTGAGATGGCATTCATTGGTGAACTCTCTCCTCGCGGCCCAGCTTTCACAACCCCAGCAACCCTCGCCCCAGAAGCAGTAATGGAAGGGTTGGGGATAAAGGGCGCAGGCTGCAGTGCGCTGGGTGTGCTGTCTGGGCTGGGCGCCATGCGCGGGGGATGCCTGGTGCCGTGTGACAGCTGTTGCGGTCAGCCCATCCGTGCGTGACGTCTGCAGCGACACGTGTGCCGTCAGCAGCCCGGGGGAGAGCAGCGCCCGCCACACGCCAGATACACACGGCACAGCGCGACCGTCACACTGGCTGCTACGTCACAGTATTGACAGTGTGCATGGTACTGTATTTGGACACGTCTTTCAGGAAAAGTTTAAAAATTTACAACTTATTTTTTTGCTTTATTATCACATCGGTTCAATGTGAATTATATGGATATCTGTTTCTTGACTACTCAGGCTGCATGATATCATTAACGAGTTTAATGCAAAAGACAAAATATCTCGACCGTAACTGCAGCTGGATGTTCAGCTGAATGCACTGGATAACGTTTTGAACAGAGGTAATAAAATGAATGTAAATACACTGCCGGAAAAAATGTAGTACACACGGAAAGACGACATCGATTTTGATTCGATAACAGTATAAGCCACCTGGCGAATAGTAGACGTACTGATAATATTTTCAACGTCGCCTGCCAACAGATAGCGTAGTGGTATAACTACCAGAGCGCCATTTCTGTCTACCCTTTCATAGGGAATGCGCACAGTCAGAAATCTCAGTGTGGTGTAGACATGTGAAGCAAGTAGCCAACCATGTCACAGAGATGCAGCTGTGGCTCCTACAGCCAACTGAACGAGCTGAAAGGGCTCAAATTATGGCCTTCTGGATGGTGGGATGGTCCTTTCAGAGATCTACCATACAAGTTGGATGTGCCACGTCAGTTGTGCAATGATGCTGGTATCAGTGGTCACGTGAATATTCTCACATAGGCGAGGTTCTGGATGTTCACGCAGCACAGAAGTAGTAAAGCAATCTATGTTCTGGTCCATTTTGTCAGTGCAGGTTGCCTACATCAAGGGCAGGTATGCACTAAGTGGCTAACCTATTGTTCTCCTTTGATTGACAAGTACTTAACGTATTGTTCTGTTAAGTGCTTTTCCATGTCACCCCCATTTCCTTTTGATTGACAGGCACTTAACCTATTGTTCCCCCAACCCCCTACTCCAACCCCCTTCCCCCTCGCTGCCACAGGTACACTTTCAGGTCTGAGTTATTGGAATATGCCCCCCTCTCACTCTTATCAATTTGATTGACTACTTAATTAAATTGATCAATTAATTAACCTCTCAGCCACTGGTAAATCTCCTCCCCCTTCCTCCTCCCCCAGAAAATGGCGGGAAATGCAACATACCATGGCTACCTCCACTATCCTAAGAAAATGGCGGGAAAAAAGGACCCTTGGGCTACTTCCACTAACCTAAGTCATCCGACTGCCACCTCTTCCTAGGAATTGGCTGTAAAAGGACTGAGCCTGTGTTGGATAGGACAGATATAAGTTTTACTTAACCTATTGTTCTGTTAAGTGGTTTTCCATGTCACCCCCATTTCCTTTCACTATTGTACAACCTTTCATGCCAAATTAAGTAATCAGTTATGCCCTCCCACCATTTCCTGGTACACTTTTCGAATTTCACATGCTTTTGAAAGCCATTTCTGGCACATCCTTCATTATCACCCACCCCCTTAAACTATTGTACTGCGTTTTGCATAAAAATTATTCAAATTAACCTAGTGTTCTGCACTTAACCCACTGTTCTGATCCGTGTCACCCACTCACACAGACCTTCCCCTTAACTATTGTACCGCTAACACCACGTTGATATAAAAAAATTATGCAAATTAATTAATTCGCTATTCTTCACATATATGGGTTGGTTTTTTTTTTTTTTTAATTCGTGGTATTCACGTCTATCAGCCCAACATGCTATCATCGTTATTCTTTAACATCCAACAGAGAAAAATTATGAACTGTAAAAGCTCCACAAACTTTATCTGCTAGAGAACACGATGAGATTTTTACCGCATCTCTCTCCTCCAGTATATCGAAAACCAATACCGCATGAGTGCCGGAATCGAGCACATGTGACGATCCTATTAAATATATAGGTGTTGATCCAATTCGCCGACCAGTTTCAAATTTGATCACTTGTACTGTAGAAGGATGACCGTATCCAACAGACCATACTGTAAATCACCGGAGACGCTTCCTGTGACCCTGTGTCGTTGTTTGAAACTGTTTTTTTCTGCTGTAACACGCTTAATACACTGCCATACATTTTTTTCTTCCACCACGACTTCGAGGTCTACGTCAGGTTCTAAACTGACATTAACACATTCTGATACATTGCCTTTCACAGAAAACTAGATGTTGCATGGTGTAAATTATCTTGTTGCTCCAACTACCATAAAATGCCACACACACACACACACACACACTGGATGATTTTAGATACGTGTAAGACAGCTACAACATAAGGAAAGCGGAAGAGTTTGGCGGCGTTGTGGAGAATTTCTAAGCTGCTGTCCGAAAGTGATTGACGACCTGTCACAGTGACAGAATAGCTGATGGCCCTGCGTTCCATTTCGACTGATTCCTCACATTGCAGTCATGTACCCGATCGCTGTTTCGGTGCTATCCATCCCCAGAAAATGTTGTCCATCCACCGAAACTCTTTCTCCAACTCAAACAAGCGATGTCAGTCAGTCATTATGTGGTAACCAACAGCGTACCGGTGGATGGATGGGGTGGAAAAGACACCATCAACGTACTCTAATAATAAGCATCAGAGTTGACAGTGCGAACAATTTTAGGAATTTCAACAGCGAGCAACGCTGCGACAGCATTTTTCCCAATTTCAGTATCATAACTAAACCGCCCCCCTCTCTACTTTGTGAGAGTCATTGCGAATGCAGATAGATAACTGTGCAGCACATCCATTTATTGTTAATTGTTGAACACATACATCATCAAAGTATACCAGACAGCGCTCTACATATTTCTAACACCTCGAGCATAGTGCTTAATTTACAATCCATCTCTATGCTAATGGGGGCCACGCAGCATTCTCACAGTTTTACGGTAAAATTAGATACAGAAAGACCCCTCACATTGTCATTGACCAACTCGCCCTGCAGCACCGTTACCGACGTAATCTGCAACTGACAAGAAGTAGACCGTTACATTCCATGTCTCGTGAATGAATGGAGCTAGCCAAGTCCTCACCCATCCATGTACACAAGATTTCTCCAGATGAACCCATATCGATGAGGTCAGCACCCCTTATCGATGTATAGTAACATAGATGAAAGTGTTGTGATGTACTAGCATGTGGTTAAGAAGAACAAGAAACAGGTGATTTTTGTGCATGATGGAGCTCCAGACGGATGGAGTACGAAGCATTTTACGTAAATCAACTATGCCATCAACTCTAAAGTATTGTTCTAGAGTCTAGAATCAGTACCTGGGAAGTATTGGTAAAAGAGAACATAAACACAGGCACTCTTAAGGCTACAACGTTCCGCACTTAAAACAGACTGTAATGTTAGATCACTTGAGTTTCTGACCTATCACTCATGTGGAATGCCGCGCTGTTAATATTCCAATGTAAGAAACATATTTCCAGCCCATGACATACATCCTTCTTGCAGGTTTCTCTACGATGAACTGTGGCATCGAACCATAAAACTAGAAAACTACTTCCTTAAAACAATGTCTGTGTGATACATGCACAATACAGCTTTCGTGAGATGTGTCGTAACGGCGACCGGAACAGTCGCGGGATTGAAGTAACAGAAAAGTGGCTGGACCCGCGGAGCGGCCCGCGAACAACAACACAACGGAGAGGACGGACACAACCAATGAAGGACCTTACGACAACAACAAGACGAGACAATAGAGTCAAGAAAACCTAACTAGACAACCACGTCCACTCGTAAACAAACACGAAAGTAAATACGCTGTCTAAGGCGAGGCTATATGTCAAGAGACGTACGCAATGTTAGACTCGCTGGCTGAGCGAGAGGGAGGCGCTTAAGTACGCTATCGAGGACGCCGCTATTGGCCGCTTCAACCACGTGTTTCACTGTGGCACCTTCACGCTAATTGCAGGCCAGGAGGCGCGCGGCACCACAGCTTCGGCGCGATGGTGCAGAGACCTCTAGGGGTCTTCGACGTCCCTGACGTTTGCCGGGGATTCAAATTCTGCGGCGCGCGGTACCAGATCCTTACCCCCTGAAACTTGCTCGTAGGGACGGAAACGCCCCAGACGGTGCTGAGGTGGGCGGCAGTGGGAAGAGGAGCAGGGCTCATCAGCCGCTATTGGCAGGGAAGAAGGGATGCCCGAGGTATCCATGACAGCTGATCCAGAGTCCAGGACGGGGGAGGGAGCCGCCGATCCGCCCGGAGGCGGAGACGGCCGGCGACAGGTCCTCGGGGAGACGGCAACTGGGGGCAGGGACGGTGACTCGAGGACCACGTCCGTACCTGAAGGAGGTAGGGAAAGAGGCGGCGGCGCGAGTCCCGTGGTGGCACGCCGGCAGAGCTGATTATGATTGCGGCGCTCCAACCCTTTCGATGTCTGTACCGACGTAACACGCCTCCCATGGGCCGCGACGACCGTGGTGGGTGTCCAACCCGCCTGCGCCCGTACTCACGGGCCCTCTCGGCCATGCCAGGGGCATACTGCTGTGAGGGCCGGGAGTGGAAGGAGGAGGGCATCAGCAAATGGAGTAGGGTCCGTGGCTGTCGCCCATGAAGGAGCTCTGCCAGACTGCATCCATCAATTGGCGTATTGTGTTAAGTGCTCAAAAACAGGGTGAGGGCCGACGTGGTCAGAACTGTGTCAACTGCCTTAGTCCACAGTTGTTTAATAGTGCGGACAACCTCTCTGTTGCGCCATTGGACGAAGGGTGGAAAGGGGGGCTACGGATATGTTTAATACCATTGGCCTGACAGAAGTCGTGGGAGGAGGACAGCATGAATTCATTATCAGAGACCAATGTGTGTGGCAGACCCTCGATGGCGAGAACCTTGGCCAGGGCCATGAGTGTAGCGTCCGTGGTGGTGGATGCCATTCGAACAACATATGGGTATTTGGAGTAGACATCAACGATGAGTAACCACATGGACCCCAAAAACGGGCTCACAAAATCGATATGGATGCGATCCCAGGGCTGGCGAGGCACAGGCCAGAGTGCAAATGACTGAGGGGGACTCGCTTGGTGATGCGCACAGACAGTGCACCCATGGACCAGGCGCTCAATATCGCCATCGATGCTGGGCCAATACACATGCCTGTGAGCCAAGACTTTCATATGGGACATACCCCAGTGCCCGCAGTGTAACAAACCGAGCACCCGAAGCTGCAATTCTGGAGGGATGACCACTCAATGGGCATCCAACTCTGTGGCCAACAGAAGGACATCATCGACCACAAAGAGCCTGTGAGACAGGTGGCGCCAGGGGCTGAAATCGGACTGCATCTCCTAGTTGAGAACCTGCCGCAAGACAGGGTCGCAATGGGTAGCCGCAGCAATGAGAGCAGCCCTAAGAGGCAGACTGTCCAGCACATCCAGGCAGTTGAAAGCAGAGGACCTCCTGTTGGTCAAAGGCAGGATCGGGGCCCACTGGGAGACTTGACAAAGCGTCCGTGTTAGCATGGTAGGCGGTGGGCTTATACCGGATGGTGTAAGCGTAAAAGAATGCCCAGTGCTGGAGACATTGAGCCATCCGCTCTGGAAGGTGAGAGTGGGGTCGGAAAAGTGTAACCAAGGGTTTATGGTCCGTCAGGAGAGTGAACTTTGCCCCAAAGAGATAGGTGTGAAATTTTTGGACAGCGAACACGATCGCCAGAGCCTCCTTTGCAATCTGGGGGTAATTCCGTTGTGCTATGGTCAAGCAGTGAGCTGTTCGGAGCAATCAGCATCCCAGTGCGCAAGGATGGCCCCAATGCCATATGCGGACGCATCAGCCACCACAACCAAGGGGCGGTTCAGAGAAAAGGGAGTAAGGCAAGAGGCGGACTTCAGCATCGCCTTTAAATGGAGAAAAGCCTGGTCACAGGCAGGAGTCCAATCAAAAGGTACCCCTTTGCAATGCAAGTGATTGAAGGGTTGAGCAATGGACGCAGACTGGGGCAAGAACTTTAAGTACTAAGTAACCTTGCCCAAAAACACCTGGAGTTCAGATAAGTCATTGGAACGAGGAATGGCCTCAATGGCCACGACATCACGACCCGAAGGGCGAATGCCTTCTTTGCTAAGCCAGTGGCCTAAGTATTCCACCACCAGTTGAAAAAAACAACACTTGTCCAGCTGACAGCGTAAACCAGTAGACTGCAGAGATAGAAGTAATGCGCTGAGGTTTTGCAAATGTTGCTGGCGGGAACGCCCGGTGACCAAGATGTCATCCAGATAATTCACACAGGCAGGGATAGCCTGTGTAAGCTGCTCCAGGAATCGCTGGAAAATGGCCAGCGCCGAAGAGACACCAAGACACTTGTACAATACGAAAGGCGTGTTGATAACCGTGATGTTCTGAGAGTCGGCATCCAAGGGCAACTGGTGGTATGCCCCAGCCCTGTCGATCTTGGAAAAATACTCTCCCCTGGCAAGCTTGGTAAGAAGGTCTTCCTGTCGGGGAATGGGGTAAGTGTCAACGAGGGACTGAGCATTGACTGTAGCGCCGAAGGCCCCACATAGCCGAAGGGACCCATTGGGTTTCTGTATGACCACCATTTGTATCATCCATGCACTGTAAGTTACAGGCTCCAGCACGACAGCGGCCACCGGAAGGGGCCGGGCCCGGAAAAAGCGAGGCTGTGCATCTGGCCATAGGGTGATGTGCGCCTGAAAGCCGGAAGCACATCCGAGATCCGGTGCAAACAACGACGCAAAAGCGGAGCACAGATCGTCCAAGTCCTGAAATGAAACAGCCATTGAAACGATCTTAACTTCATCGGAAACTGAAAAGCCAAACAGTTGAAACGCATCCAGGCCAAAAATATTCGAAGCCGGCGGATGGTCGACGACAAAGAGGGTAAGGAGCCGGGGAACACGCTTGTACGTCGCCTGGACGACGAACTGCCCACGAAGGGGAACCGAACCGTCTCTGTAGGCGACCATACGGCGAGAGGGAGGCGACAACGCAGGAGAGCCCAGCCGGGTATATGTCGCCAGGACGGGAGACGGTGGCCCCAATGTCGACATGAAAACTGACATCCTCCCTGAAAATGCGGAGCGTGAGGAAAAGCTTCCGCGCTGACGGGTCATCCTGTGGGACGACCGATTGCAGAGCATGGACTGTATCTTGAGACCCGGAGGGGCAGGACTGGAGCGAGTCGAGCGACTACGACAGACCAGTCGGATGTGGCCCTCCTTGTTACAAAGCGTGCACATTTTCCAATAGTGGAGACAATCAGCCCGCGAATGCGCAGTAAAGCTCTGTGGGCAAGATGGAAGTGGGCCGCGCCGTCGCCGACGGGCGACTGAAGGTTCCGATGCCATAGAGACGTCGGACAACGAGGAGTCCCGACAGCGCTGGCCTCTGTCGGCCGGGCCACGTCGACGTCGCGAGGGCGGAACCCGCCGTGACGCCTCGAACGCCGCCACTTGCGGTCGCGTCATAAGACGCTCGTTAGCCGTTTGAGCAATTTCAAAGGAGTGGGCAATGTGGAGAATCTCTTCCAAGGAGGGCTTGTCGAGTTTCAACGCCGCAGTACGGTCCTCAGGATCGGGAGCCAGCTGAACCACCACATCGCGGATCAGGGAGTCCGCATACGAAGCCTTACACTGCTGATTGGTGCACGTAAAATCGCATCGACGGCTGAGACCCTGCAAGTCCGTGACCCAGAAACGATCCAATTGACCAGGCTGTTGGAACTCCAACCGAGAGGCGGCCACATGGTAGCGTTGGGAATAATAGTTTGTCAGCAAAAGGCAGATCTCCTGGAAAGAGAGAGCCACAGGATCGGACAATGGTGCCAACTTGCGAAGAAGAAAGAACGTGTCCGGTGAGGCCCAAGACAAAAACAACGACCGCTGCAAGGAGTCGTCCGTGACCTGAAAAGCCGTGATATATTGTTTCAGCTGATGTAAGTAGGTTTCCCAGTCCTCGTTAATGCCATTAAAGGGTGGAAATGACGGCGGACGTGGGAAAGCATCGGACACCCGAGGACTCTGAAGCTGTTGCGGTAACTCGTCCCGTGCATCGACTTTGTCCATTAGCAACTGCAGCGATTTTTGTAAGATGTCTAACTGGAGCTGCTGCTGCTGCATGAGCTGCTGCTGTTACTCCAGCGCACAGACTAACTTCGCCTCCATACCAACAATGACTACCGTTTAACTCGTCGCCAAAATGTTGGACGGACACGACCAACGGAGGACCTCACAACAACAAGAACGAGACAACAGACTGAAGAACACATAACTAGACAACCACTTCCTCTCGTAAACAAAACACGAAAGTAAATACGCTGTCTAAGGCGAGGCGATATGTCAAGAGACGTACGCAATGTTAGACTCGCTGGCTGAGCGAGAGGCAGGCGCTTAACTACACTATCGAGGACGCTGCTATTGGCCGCTTCAACCACGTGTTTCACTGTGGCACCCTCACGCTAAATGCGGGCCAGGAGCCGCGTGCCACCACATTTTCGGCGCGATGGTTCAGAGACCTCTAGGGGTCTTCGAAGTCCATGACGTCTGGCGGGGATTCAAATTCCGTGGCGCGTGGCACCAGAAGATGTATAGCGTCCGCTGTCCACATCCGATATACGACGCCCACATCAGTCCTATATAAAATGATCGTTAGTAACCGAGAATATCTCTTACAAGGAAACAGATAAACGCGTAGCAGCGGCGTCCTACATGTGAAATTACAAGTCATGTCGCCACTAACTTTGTAAACAGCACATCTGTCAAGCAGATGTATACACAGGAGACTGCAGTGTCTCACAAACACCTATCGGTAACTTAGTTTTGATACTCTAGCATCGATTTTACACTTAAGATGCGACAGGGGAATGGAGGACACCGCATAAATAATCATTCGTTTAGAAGAACGTGTGACATTTCATAACACGTGAGATGGAAGTCCTCTGATAACCGAGAGGTTTACTGTTAACGACCGCAAGTAGACACCGCTCTAAGATCCACACAGAACAAGCGGTTGTATACGAGTCGAACGCACGCTATGTCACACATCTGATGCATCCTGAAGGAACATCAGGAAAAAAATGGTCAAATGACCTGCAGCAACTCCCCCCCCCCCCCCTCTCTCTCTCCAGAATGCATCATCAGTCTACAATTAAATCGCACCTCGTTACAACCCCGTCTCAACCGACCAATCCATCCACTCTATGTCGTCCTTTAACTCAGATGCAAGTGAGTTTAAAGGCAGTATGTTCTCTGTCATCCTGAAAAGCGTCAGATACAGTAATCAACTCGAGTGTATCACTGTTACCTCAATAGGCATGTAGTAGAATGTTGCCTCGACGGAAAAAAGTGACTGTTTCCCTAGTTCCCTTCGCTTCCATGTCGATGTTTTCTCGGATACCTCTTGCTGTCGTATGCTTGTTCCCATGTACAAACTGTTCTGCACCAAGCAGATGACGTGCAAGTACTTCCTCAATTTCCCCGCATTTCGGTGTATATTCGGACAATTTATACCTATCCGCACGTCATTTTTCGCAGTTCTATCGATTTTAAGTTAGTTCCATCCATGCGATCATGACATAACCTTTCGTTCTGTGTTCTAAAACTGTTTGTAAATGTAATACATCTGCCAACACCTAGCTCAAATGCACCGATCTGGAGGCGTATTATAGGACTGGATTCGATTGTATCCAGTCGCCATCACATTTGGAGAGCGCCTGCTGTGTTTTCTGTATATCTGTGTACGTGCATGTGTCGCGGGTGGCTCCCAGCATGAGACTCAAACCGGACAGGCAGCCACAGCACTTGTTGTACTTGCTGCAGACCATCAACAGACAACTTTGATATACCAGCAAGAAGGCACATAATAGGGTTGGGCAATTTGGTGAAGTCGTCAGAGGGAGAACTAATGAGACCTCAGACACCGGACCACTTATTATCAAGGACTTAAAACTTCTTGCTCCGACCCCAAACCCTAGCTCTCTAAACTCAGGGATGCCGCCCTAACCTACAAGTCCCTTACCCGATTACGTAACTGTTTAACTGTTTAACCCCTTGCTTCTCCATTAAGTGATGCCCCCCCCCCCCCTCCTCCAATGTGCTAGGAGCGCCTGGATCCTACAAGACTGGTTATAGATGGGTTGGAAAGACACATTACGTTGCACATCACGTAGCGCGGCTGAAACAATAGGAAGAGAGGCACCTACCTCCACGATGGCGTCCGGAGAAAGGCAAAGTATAGCGTCAACTATCGCGCGCGCAACCTGGCTGCCAGAACTCGGGCGGAACCTTCGATGGGCAGACTAAAAACCTTTAATTCATACCCAGGTGCTCCTTCTTAAGATGCGAAATGTGGCGTACCCCTGCGGTCCATGACAGAAACAACCAAATGTATTAATATAAATGATAATTCTATTGGCACAATAACTCAAAGAAACGACAAAATCTGCAAACAATTAAGAGCGAGAACAAGAATCGGCATTAATTTAAGGAAAGATTGGCACAACTTGATGTGTCATTTTTCATTCCAAACGAACACTTTTATTGAATAACAATTCAATCACGAGTCAACTGACACTTATCAAGATTCTTATGAAATACATACAAACAGTTAAGATTTTTAAATCAAGTTCATAATATATAAGGACATTTGCATTATACAAAAAATTACAAACAATACTCAAAAATGTCACCTGTGCAACACAACACAATTAAATGGACCTACTACGGCAATTTGTCCACGCAACTAGATCCCACAACAGGATGTGAATATAAGTTCAAAAAACTTTAAACAAAAAACATTAAAGTGCATACATCTCCGCTAGTTAAATGGCTCTGAGCACTATGGGACTTAACTTCTGAGGTCATCAGTCCCTAGAACTTAGAACTACTTAAACCTAACTAACCTAAGGACATCACACTCATCCACACCCGAGGCAGGATTAGAACCTGCGACCGTAGCGGTCGCGCTGGTTCACACTGTAGCTCCTAAAACCGCTCGGTCACTCCGGCCGGCTCCGCTGGTTATTCTGCTACGGCCAAGCTGCCCAGTGGGTACCCACACGTAAAACCGGACCAACAGTGGTCCTTCGCTGATTGGTCACAAGTCTGTTCCACATAAATCACGTTAAGTAATTGCAATGATTATGCCAGTTAAACCCCTAATTATTTAAAGAAAACAAGAAAATCACTGCTCAGTTTGCCAAAGACTTTCATCATACGCCCACAAGAGCCTTAGAATAACAGAAATACTCAGTCAGTTACTTCCTCATCCGGCAACACCCCGCCGTGTGACCTGCCAACTTAGGCCTCATGCGATGACGGGAAAGCCGCCGAAGAAGAAGGAAAACGCGTCCCTTGCCCGAGCCAGCAGAATAGCAACGCGTTAACCGCTGCCGATGCAAGGCCGTCAACATATACCAGACAACAAACAGCAAGACAAGTTTGATAGAAATTAACGTACTTAAACGGGGCACTTGAAAATTCAACTATTAAAACTTCAGTATTGGCGTGGCCACTCATGACATTGCAATTTAACCTTCATAGCAACAACAAGAAGCAAGGTACAAGGTCATTTAAAAGAATAATTACATTATAATTCCAACAACATTTTAAAAAGTCAAGGTATACCTTTACTGGGGCCCCTTAGAAGCTAATATACACTGTAATTGGGATAAGCTCCACATGGCAGATAGCCAGTTAAACCGTAGAACTATAACTCGAAGGGCTTCTCAATACGGAGTGAGAGAGTGTGCAAGTACAAGTACACACACACACATATTATACACATACGCCTACCTTTAGGCTGAGCGCACACTAGTTACAGGCCAAATCGAATAACTCGCCCCAGGAAGGACCTTAAGGTCTTCGACAAAGAGAAATTACAATCAGTAGTATCAAATATTCAACAATAGCAACCATGGTTTAAAGTACAAGATTAACATTGAAAAATACTAGCTTGGTGCATCAGAAACCTCCAGGCCGAGGCACACAGCCACAAAGGGGTAACCGAAAAGCATAAGGAAACTGCATTCCTGGCCAGCTTATAGCGGGGCAGGTTTAACCGTATTTAAGTGCGGTACTTACTAAACAGTCTTGATAGCTAATTCCAAACAAATGCCAAACTTCAGGACACTAGGTAGGCACTGGATAGTAATACCCTGCTGCTCGTGGTTGCAACAAGTTGTTCAATACTTCTCGGCGTATTTAGCACACCACAATTGACTGATGCGCATCGTGACCAGGTTGCACGCGACGACAGCCGCACCTTGCCCGATAATCTCGTCGGCAGGAACAGTCAACGCTGCAGGAAAACGGTCATCTGTGTTAACTCGCTGCAATCGCCAGGACGCCGAGTACTCCAGCAGACCCCGTGCAGCTCCGTGTCTGACACACCACTCGCCGCCACACAGCCCCAGGGGTTACACGTAACCCAGCAGAGATGATACGACGAGGGCCAGAGTCGATGGAACGCGCGCACAAGTGGCGTCAGTAGAATCACGCGGGCGCCCTCGCGAAAGCCGCCACAGCTCCCATGCGACAGCAGAATTAAGTGCTTTGTGTACCCAAGAACCAACACGGAAAAATAAGAATGGGAGATCAAAAATGATGTGTTCGATTTAAAAAGAGGATTACACAGCATTATGATCTTTTATCTCTACCATCCAGTCTGTACACCTAAGATGCAAAAGCAGAAATAAAAGAACATTAGGGAATAGAAATAAACTGAAGGCTGAAAGGATATCAATGATAAGATTCGCTGTTGACATTGCTGTCCATAGAAAAATTGAGGGACATACTGAATAAGAATAAATCGAGTAATGAACACACATTACGGCTTTAGAGTAAACCAAAGAGAAACAGAAATGATGAGAGGTGGGAGAACTGAGATTAGAGATAAACTTAACAACGGAGTAAACGAAGTTAAGGAATTCTGCTGTCTTGGAAGGGGAATAGCACTTGAATGAAGCAAGGATGACCTAAGCACCAGATAAGCAAAGGCAAATAGGGTAATTCTAGCCAAGTGAAGTCTGCCAGTGTAAAACATTGGCCTTAATCTAAGCGAACAATTTCTGATAACGTATTGTTGGAGCACAGCATTGTACGACGTTAAGTCATGGAAGGCGGGGAAACACTAACAGAAGACAATCTAAGGTCCGAAATGTGGTGCTACAAAAGAATGTTGAAAATTGGGTGGGCTGATAAGGTATGCAGCGAGGAGTTTGTCCGCAGAACAGCGAGGAGGTGAGCATGCGCAAAACATAGGCAAGAATAAGAGACAGGGTGAGAATGCTGAAAAGTGGGTGGGCTGATAAGGTATGCCACGAGGAGTTTGTCCCCAGAACAGCGAGGCGGTGAACATGTGCAAAACATGGACAAGAAGAAGAGACAGGGTGAGAATGCTGAAAACTGGGTGGGCTGATAAGGTATGCAACAAGGAGTTTGTCCGCAGAACAGCGAGGAGGTGAGCATGTGCAACACATCGGCAACATAGGACGTGCGTGAGGGCAGCAAAGATAATTTCCATTGTACGTCACACTGGACTCGCATTCGGGAGGACGACGGTTCAATCCCGTCTCCGGCCATCCTGATTTAGGTTTTCCGTGATTTCCCTAAATCTTTTCAGGCAAATGCCGGGATGGTTCCTTTGAAAGGGCACGGCCGATTTCCTTCCCAATCCTTCCCTAACCCGAGCTTGCGCTCCGTCTCTAATGACCTCGTTGTCGACGGGACGTTAAACACTAACCACCACCACCATCCATTGTACGTGGGGGAGATGTAGAAAGCAAATATTGTAGGGGAAGACAGAGGTTGGAATATATCCAATAAATAATCGAGGGCACTGGATGCTAGTGCTTCTCTGTGATGAAGAGGTGACACAGGAAAGAAATTTGTGGTGTTCCGCATCAAATCAGTCGAAGACTGATAACAAAAATAGAGAATAACTAAGTGGCGAATTTAAGTCTGGTGGTGCTGATCGAAAATTTGGATATCTGCAGAAACTGGCGGCAACGGAAGTGAAGAGGGTGTCAAATGTAGATTTGCAATGAAAAGAAAAGTTTTCCTGAAACTGAAATAAGCCAACATGTAGCGTAAATCTTAGTGCCAGTAATTCCTGTAAGTATTTGTTGTAAGTGTGGCCTTATGTCGAAGTAGAATCTGGACGAGAAACAGTAGGCGAGAGTATTGGACCTTGGGACCCTTTACAGACTTCCTCCAGCCAGACCTACAACAGAAGTTTAATATATTTTCTTACTCAGTTCTTAAATGACTGAATTCACTTTATATGTGCTGCTGTCTTTTTCTGAAATTAGAAAAATTACTCTGGAAAGTTAAGCTTTTTCCAAATATGAAAAATTGTTCCAAGGTACAATATGACATATCTAGGAACAACTATTCTGTTAAAATGTGGAAGTATTGCAATCGAGAAAATCTTGTCAATATTGTATTTAATAGTCTCTCTGTTGCATTGTTATGCTACTAAGAGCTCCATTCAGTAAGTAGCGCAAAACATTTTCTCAGATAGTACGTTGGTTTTATTCATGATTCCAATACACGATATTATTCCCAATACATCATATTATTCCCAATACACCATACTATTTCTCACTCTTTTGGCTACAAAATCCTATTTCGCAACATAATATCCGTACAGTCCAAAGGCCTTACGGCACCGCGCAGGGAGGGCCTTTATGCCCGCGAGGTACCTCTCTACTGGTCGACGTCGGAAGCAACGTCTTGCTGCATCAATAATTTCCCATTTATCCATGTACTGCTTCCTGCAGAGTGCATCCTTCATCCGGCCAAACAGATTAAAGTCGGAAAGTGCGAGAACTAGGCTCTAGGTTGGACGAGGAAGAACTGTCCAATTACGTTTTGTGAGCTGCTCTCGGATGTGTAGACTTCTACGATGCTTTGCGTTGTGGAGAAAGAGAAGTTCGTTTGCATTTTTGTGGTCACGAACACGCTGAAGTCGCTTCTTCAGTATCGTGAGAGTAGCGTAATACACTTCAGAGTTAATCGTTACATTATGAGAAAGGCATCAAACAGATTAATTGCCTCATAGTCCCACAAAACCGTTTTCATGACTTTACCAGCTGAGGGTGCGGCTTTGAACCTTTTCTTCGAAGGAGAGCTGGTGTGACATCACTAGGGCCCGGATTTTAATGACAAGTCATATTTTTTTTCTGAACAATAGGGTGAATTTTAGAACAATTTATACACAAATCTAGGCTTTTTAGTGTCGAAAAATGTATTTTGATTGTGCATATAAAGTCATATTTCAACAAATTTTAGCAATAGGTCATGGTGCGGCTAACTTTTAATGTAATAGGTCACATTTCCGTCAACTTTTGCCAAAAATGCATATACCGTTTTTCTCGTATATTACGGGACACACGAATGAGAAAATGAATATGTTGCTCACGAGACAATATTTAACGTGATATTATGAAAGATAAACAGATAAATTAGTACACAGCTTTATTTGTCAGGACTGTAGCAGAAAATCGGTGTACCACAACAGTCGTTTCACGTTTCGTTTGTTGCCCAGAGTCGACAATACGTTCTCAGAGCCAATAATGGCGGCTTCTGCCGTAATAATCATCGCAGTCGAACAGGTGTTCCCAGAAACCAGTTTGAATACAGCCTTTTTCAGCATGCCTAAAACAAAGTGCTCCGACAGCGTGAATTTGGAGAGAAGTTCTTTAGTACTGATGGAAAAATATTATTTTGTAAACTGTGTGAAGTTAAAGATAATGCAGAAAAGCGCTTAAATGTGCAACAACATAGTAATACCGCTAAACACAGCAGCTGTGTGAAACGAAGTGCTGAAAATAAGAGCAAGCAAACGCTGTTATTTGAACAGACAGGTCAATCGTCAACCGTGCAATCATTCTGCAAGGATTTGTGTGAGATTATGGTATCCTGCAACATTCCATTGGAAAAGCTGAAGAATCCACGCTTCAGACGGTTCTTGGAGAAGTGCACAACACATCCAGGGCAGATGAATCTACACTGAGAAAGAACTATTTATCCGTATGCTACAATGATGTGCTCAGCAGAATACGAATTACTATTGCTGAGAAAAAGATCTGGCTGTCGATAGAAGAAACTACGGATATTAGTGCGCGATATATTGCAAATGTTGTTGTTGGTGTTCTAAAAGTTGATGGCCCTGGAGGTATGTTCCTACTAACGTGTGAAGCTGTCGATAGAGTAAAAAATTCGACGATTGCTACTTTGTTTGACAACTCTGTGAAGCTACTGTGGCCGGATGGTGTAAAAAGAGACACGGTTCTGCTGCTTGTAACAAATGGAGCTTCATATATGGCTAAAGCAGCCAAAGGGCTTCAGATTCTCTACCCCAGTATGGTGTACGCCACTTGCCTTGCACATGCGTTGCACAGAGTTGCCGAAGAGGTGCGATCAGATTATCCTGACGTGGACAAATTAATTTCCTGTGGCAAGAAAATCTATGTGAAGGCTCCGCTACAGGTGCAGAAATTCAAGGAACAAGCACCTTCAACGCCCCTCCCACCTAAACCTGTTCCTACACGATGGGGTTCTTGGCTTAATGTTGCTGAGTATTACTGTACCAACTACACCCAAATAAAGACAATCTTCTATGTGCTTGATAGCGCTGAATCAAGTGCTATCAAAATTGTGAAAGAAGATTATACAGACACTTTGTCTCGAAACTTGGCATACATCATCGCCAATTTTTCAGTGACATCAAAAGCCATCAAACCACTGGAAGCTTTTGGCACTCAGCTATGCGAGGCCCTGAGTATTGTGCAACATGTGCAGAGTGAGTTGGGTCGAGCTCGAGGTCATGTGGCTGACAAAGTGAAAAGCAAATTGCAAAGTGTTCTCCAACGGAATCCTGGATATTCTACACTGTGCAAAATTAGTCTTTCAGGGAATGCCGCAACGTTTGAAGATACTGTAATCAAGCTGAACTCCAGTGTCCTGGCTGCCTTCAAATACGCTCCGGTGACGTCTTGTGAGGTGGAGAGAAGCTTTTCGAGGTACAAAACTACCCTCAGCGACAACCGTAGATCTTTGACAATGGAAAACCTGAAAATGCACCTTGTGATCCAGTGCAACTTTACAGATACTGAAGATTGACATACGGTATTAAATAATGTGAAACGCTTTAAATACTATGTAGAAATAAAAACATTGTTTTACTGTCTCGATAGATGATCTTTTCACTATACTTTGTCTTCAGAAAATAAAACATTCAGACATTCAAAAAGTAGGTACAAATTAGCCACAAACCCTACAGAAAGAAAGAACTATACTTACAATATTTTGAGAAGTGAATTTTTTATTACTTTATGGCGAATAAAAAATTAAATAAACAAATAAGAAGGCTTTAAATAAACTTCTATTAAGTCATATTTCATTTTTAAGGTCATATTTATGTGAATTTTAGGTCATAAATAGTTGCATATTTCACTGTTTTTCAGGTAATTAAAATCCGGGCCCTAGACATCACTCTATGGATTGCCAATTTGTTCTGGTTCAATCTAATGAGCCCACGTTTCATCACATCTACCGATGTTCGACAAAAAAATGTTACAATCAGCGCCGTAACACCCAAGCTAACTCGTAGAGATGAGTCTTCGTATTTGTTTTTCGATCTTCCGTTAGGCGGCGAGGAACCTGGTGGGCACACAGCTTAGAGCATCCCAACTGGTGAACAACTGTGTCCGCACTGCACGTTCCTACATTGCAGAAGTTACAACTGCGTGATGCCAGCTGGCACGCAGGAGATCTGACAGGTCTGCTCGATGTGGTTGCCATGATGATAGACGCCTCGCCCAACGACTCACGGTGCTTTTGTTCACTTCCAGATCTTCGTAGACATTCTGCAAGCCCCTTTGAATATTTACCATTCTCTCGTTTTCCGGTAAAAGAAACTGAATGAGAACTCTCTGCTTGGAATGCACCTCCATTAGAGACGCCACTTTAAAGGTTATGTATAGCGCCGCTACCTAGCGGAACTTCATGAAACTGTAGGGACTTAAACGGAAATATTCAACAATGTCCCACGATGTAGACTGGCCGAGAAAAAAAACTGTGTTACTTACTGAATACCCCTTCTACCTACCAGTTGTCAGTAAATTAAATCAAATTAAAATTCTAAAAAAAAAAAAAAAACACACACACACAAACGGAAGCTATTAGCAACAAATGCAAATTTCTTTTTTAGAGACAGGGAGAACTGTCAACACATTAAAGAAACTCAGTTCATTTGCAAATGTCAAGTGTCCCATGGTAAAGAGACCTTTCGTTTCGAGGTACAAGATGGTGCACGGTTGACGTTCACACGTTATGTAACTATTTGCAGTTTTAAAAACATACAGCTCAGTTCCAGCGCTTTACTGTCGCGGAAACCAATTACAAGTGCCTCATCCCCTGTACTGTTCGCCTAAATGCACTGTCCGTTATTATTGGTTGACTCAAGATGCTGCGTTAACGCGAAGCCCGTAGTAACTAAATCATCAAAAAACAGCTGTTAGCAATTTTATTCACGTTCGATTTATCAACATCTACCGAGTTTTATTCACCATGAAACTCTGTAAATAAAGTATTAACAATATCTTTAAACGTTTTAATATATTGTAGATCCCTTGAATTTGTAAAACTCGTAATATTTACAAAAGCTGTACGCAACACAAACATGTCTCACAACCACAAAAACAGTAGAAAATGTCGGAAACTGCATGTAGTGATACCTACTATGTTTTCATTCGTGTAATTCTAAAATCAAATCCCGCCCAAGGAACATCATGTGTTCTTTGGTCACTGCACTCCAGGTACAGTTGTCTCCTCTACAGGAAAGGAGAGAACAAAAGCTTTTGAAACATAATGTTAGAGACAAATGCTGAAAATTATATGGGTAGATCGAATAACTGAGGACTAAATCAAGAAATAAAGTACGTTGATGGGACACATCGTGAGCCAAAAGTTAATTTGGTAATGGACGTAAGTGAGGAAGGAAATAACTGTAGAGGAAGAAGAAAAATTGAATGTAATAAACAGGCTGAAATGGATGTAGATTGCAGTAGCTATGCAAACACGTAATAACGTGCACAAAAAAGGAAAGAAGAAAGGAAGATTAAGAGTTTGGCGTCTCGGCAACGACAATATCATTACACACGAAGCACAAAGTAAGGTTGGGGAGGGATGTGAAAGGAAGATGTCTGTGCCCTTTCAAACTAACTATCCCGTTATTCGCCTTGGATGGTCGCAAAAACCTAAATCTGCGTACCCAGATGGAGCTTGAACCGCTTCCTCCCGCAAAAGAGTCCAGTGTCTGATCAGTACGACGCCTTTCTCGGTGCTTACGCAAGGAGGCCGCCTGCGAGGCAAACACCAAACCAGTCTCCCCACCGATGACAACGTTTCTTTCTTTTTTTTTCTTTATTCAACCAATAATATCATACATGATAACCCACCACCTCATCATTAGTGGGTCTTAATATCTACAATACATTTGTAAGTAGGCTGTTTAGGTTTTCTTATTGGTAACGCCACGTAGCGCTCGGTATAAAAATCACTGGCTGTGCTATGTGAAGTCTGTGGCTGGTTTGCATTGTAGTTCGCTATTGTAGTGTTGGGCAGCTGCATGTTAACAGCGCGTAGCGTTGCGCAGTTGGAGGTGAGCCGCCAGCAGTGGTGGATGTGGGGAGAGAGATGGTGGAATTTTGAGGGCGGACGATCTGGACGTGTGTCCATCAGAAAGAGTAAATTTGTAATATTGGATATCATGAACTGCTATATATATTATGACTTTTGAACACTATTAAGATAAATACATTGTTTGTTCTCTATAAAAATCTTTCATTTGCTAACTATGCCTATCAGTAGTTAGTGCCTCCAGTAGTTTGAATCTCTTATTTAGCTGGCAGTAGTGGCGCTCGCTGTATTGCAGTAGTTCAAAAAATGGTTCAAGTGGCTCTGAGCACTATGGGACTTAACATCTGTGGTCAGCAGTCCCCTAGAACTTAGAACTACTTAAACCTAACTAACCTAAGGACATCACACACATCCATGCCCGAGACAGGATTCCAACCTGCGACCGTAGCGGTCACGCGGTTCCAGACTGAAGCGCCTTTAACCGCACGGCCACACCGACCGGCGCAGTAGTTCGAGTAACGAAGATTTTTGTGAGGTAAGTGATTTGTGAAACGTATAGGTTAATTTAGTCAGGACCATTCTCTTGTAGGGATTATTGAAAGTCAGATTGCGATGCGCTAAAAAATATTGTGTGTCAGTTTAAGCACAGTCATGTTTAATTTTTCTAAGGGGACGTTTCATACATCGACCCTTAGCCGAGTATACCTCACTGGAATCTTCTGATTTTTTCTTGTAGTTTGTGTAATTGGTGCAGCCTTTGTTTATTGCTAGCGCGTAATTGTAGAGAGAATTTCCTTTGTAGTTATAGTTTTTCATTCTTGTACAGTAAAACAGTTGTGGCATGCATGTAGATTTGCACCAAGTTGCGCTTGCAATTAACAAGATATTGTTTTCAATGCTATGTTAATGTGTTTTCTTATTTTGCTCTTCAAATTGTGCTTTTCTGTGTTGTCGTGTGAAATACTGTGACAATAATGGCGTGTGAAAAACGTAATACTGGGCTCCAAAGTAAACTGAGAAATGACAGTGAAGACGAAAGCAGTGTGTTAGAGCCGCCGAGTAATGAATTAACTAATGTTCAAAGTAGTAATTTGGCAATTGTGCATAGGGAAATGGAGCGGACTGCAAATAACGGTGTAGGTAGTGAAACAATTAGTGAACAGGGAAGCATTATCGATCGATCGGTCGGCAACAGCTCACCTCAGGAATCCGAAATGACAGGACACAATCTTGCAAATACTGTAGATTCAGGTTTTGCGTCCTCACCGTTTTATCAAACAAGTCAAGACACGTTTTCTGCTTGTCAAAATGTGAATGTTGCCGGTGCAAATGCACTGCCAAAAAGCATAGAGGAACAGATTCCAGACACTAATAGATTATTATTGCAATTAATGCAACAAATGAAACAAAATCAGAGACAAACACAGCAACAGTTAGACACAATGGAACAAAATCAGAGACAAACACAGCGAAAGCTTAAAAAGTTAGACCCAATGGAACAAAATCTTCGGAAGTTAGACATAATGGAACAAAATCTTCAAAAGTTAGACACCACACTTGAACAAACACGTGAAGATTTAACTACTGAGTTACATAACATTGAATCGAAATGTCAAAAAGTCTGTAATGACGTAAAAACACAAATTTGTGAGCGTTTTCAACCTATTTTTTCGCGGCATGAAAATGCATTACAGAATCACGAAGCAGTCATAAAAGAACTGCAAACCATTGTTCATGAAAATCATGAGAACTTGTGGGCTAAAATTGATTCAGTTGCATCTACCGATTCGGTTACGCTACTTGCAAAAACTCAGGAAAACTTAAAGGACACAGTAGATACTCTGAAAATTGGTTCAGAAAGACACATGGAGGAAATTAGTTCATTATCAGAGAAAGTAGTCGAACTTTCGGATCAGCTAAATAATTTATCTACGAAGGTAGATGATAATCTGAATGACACAAAACCGGTAGTCTTTAATGACACAGAACAGTGCGAACAAATTTGGAAATTCAAACAAAATCAGAATCAAATTAATACGCAACACCAAAGAGAAATCAGGGAAGTACAAGATCAGTTGGCACAAGTAATACAAGAATGACATATTTCAGAGGACACTCGCGCTCCAACACGGGAAGAGGGACTAAGAAATACGGGAAAGCCACAAAATAATAACACAGGGCATTTCGGAAATTATGAAAGAAATTGGCAAGGTACACCGAATTTTGAGATGGAACCTCCGAAACGACGTAACAATGACCGATATGCGACTCGCCGACACGATGATTTTGACTATAAGCTGTTCATTACTACACGTAAATTCAAAATGTTTAAGAATTCTGGCAACGACATTCATCCACAAGGGTGGTTTGATCAATTCTATCATTGTTTTCCTCCCAACTGGTCATTAATTAGAGAATAGATTAGAATTTACGTGTGGCTACTTAGAGAATGAACCAGCTGTGAGAATGCGATCGGTCATTCACGATTGCCACAGTGAAGGAGAATTTTATCATGACTTCCTCTCAACATATTGGTCTCAAGTCACACAAGACCGAGTAAAACATAGCATCGTAATGATGAAACATTCGAACAATCTGAATTTTCCAGTCTTGTGAAATATTTTGAAGACATGTTGCACAAGAATCAGTACCTGTCAAACCCTTACAGCCCCTCAGAACTCATCCCCATTTGCTTAATTAAATTGCCTGAACATTTAAGACATACTATTTTGGCAGGACGTTGCAAAGACGACATTGAAGCTTTTCAGGGACTGTTACAAGAATTGGAAATTGACACTGACAATCGCGGAACGCGAAAACAGCAGCACAACAATTACAGGTCACATCCGTCACGATTTCGCCATGACGGAAATAATAAATGGACACGACAAGGCTATTCTCACAACACAAATCGTGACCAAAACAGACACCACCCGTATGACAACCGTTGGCAGAGTAGTAATAATTACAGGGAAAGATCACCTCTCCGTGGTAATGACTATCACAGAGACAATCAGAGAAACAGGCAATATGGGAACCAAAATAATTATTATCAAGGGAGACAGAATAACTTCAGACGCAACGGTCCAGCGCGCAGTTACGATTCAGGGAGAATTTTTCTCCACCACGTGAACGACAAGAAAGAAACTATGGAATCTACCGACATGACGACAGACGATATGATCGTCATGACAGACCTGAATTGTATCAGAACTAGCGGGATTCAAACAGGGCAGGGCCCTCTCGACAAGGTGAATTTGTAGAAGTTAGGTCTCCAAATCCCAATAACGACGCGCGCCAACAAAGAGACGATAGGCAATGACTCATACCGCTGACAGCCACAAAACGTACTTATGAAACTGACGACGCAGCTGCCGTCGCTAATAATTACGTAAAAATGGAAGACATTAGGGACATCTTACTCCAGGAACACGATGTAAAACATAACAACATTGCATATGCTGTGATTCACATTACAGTAAATGACGTAAAATTTACGGCAGTACTTGACTCTGGCAGTCCCATTTCAGTAATTAGTGAAACAGCCTTTAGCAAATGCAACAAATCGAACGATTGTCCCACACTTCCGTTACGTAGGATTAAATTACAAGGTGCAATTTTTGGAAAAAGTGTAGATGTACGCCAACAAACCAACTTAGAATTCTTTTGTCAAAGGCACAGCTTCTCAATGAACTTTCTTATTGTTCCATTATTGTCGACGGAAATTATATTGGGATTAGACTTTTTTAATGAATACAAAGCAATCTTAAACTTTCACGATGCTGAAATAAGTTTAGAGAAAGAACGTAAGTCAATAGCTTTGAAATTTGAAGACTGGTTCTCAAACCATGACGAGGAAATTAATCAGCTTTACCTCCTGTTAGACAACAGTTCGGAATTTTCGACGGAACTTCACACTAGCAATCACTCTGCAAGTACTGACAGTGATGATATCGGCGGCCTATTTGATTCTAATGAGTTAATTCAGAATAAAATTCAAACAATCGAGAATTGTAATGACACTGATAGGCAGGACCTTTTTGAGATTTTACAAGCACATTCCACAGTTTTTACTCTCAAAACAGGAACAATCAAGGGATATCAATACCAATTTCGTGTTCGTGAGCATACTAAATTTTGTGTTAGACCATACGTAATTCCAGCACACTATAGGGATCGTGTTAGAACAGAAATACAATCTACTCTTGACGAGGGCATTATTGAGCCTGCAGTAAGCTCATACAACAATACATTACATTTTGTTGAGAAGAAAAATGGATCGATCAGGCTTGTCTTAGACTAGAGACAAATGAATCATTATTGAGCCTGCAGCAAGCTCATACAACAATCCATTACATGTTGTTGAGAAGAAAAATGGATCGATCAGGCTTGTCTTAGATTCGAGACAAATCAATA
Source organism: Schistocerca piceifrons (assembly GCF_021461385.2). Lineage (NCBI taxonomy): Eukaryota > Metazoa > Arthropoda > Insecta > Orthoptera > Acrididae > Schistocerca > Schistocerca piceifrons. The sequence goes on from NC_060138.1 coordinate 428,286,768, forward strand.
CTATCATCATTCCTGAAACAGACAGGTCGCAAACGATGGAAGAACTTCTTCAAAATTTTAAGGGTGTAAAAGTGTTGTCTTCTATTGATCTCAGATACAGCTTTTATCAGATCGAACTTCATCCAGAATGTAGAAAATACACAGCTTTTCTTTGTTTCGGCGTTTGTTATCAGTTTCGGAAGCTTCCTTTTGGTTTGAACATTTCTTCGGCAGCATTCATTCGCGGGCTAAATTCCATATTACCTGAATTCTTAAAACGTCACATCGCCTTATATGTGGACGATATTCGGATAGCAGAAGCCTCATAGGAAGAACATAATCGCATCCTCAACAGTTTGTTGCGTATTTTTGCAGAATCTGGAATTACAGTTAACTTGGAAAAGTCTTAATTCGGTAGGTCAAAGGTGAGGTTTTTGGGACATATTATTTCTTCTGAAGGCATTCAGCCGGATCCTGTAATTAGGCTGTTTAGGTTTTCTTATTGGTAACGCCACGTAGCGCTCTGTATAAAAATCACTGGCTGTGCTGTGTGCAGTCTGCGGCTGGTTTGCATTGTTGTTCGCTATTGTAGTGTTGGGCAGCTGGATGTTAACAGCGCGTAGCGTTGCGCAGTTGGTGAGCTGCCAGCAGATGTGGATGTGGGGAGAGAAATGGTGGAATTTTGAGAGCGGACGATCTGGACGTGTGTCCACCAGAAAGAGTAAATTTGTAATATTGGATATCATGAACTGCTATATATATTATGACTTTTGAACACTATTAAGGTAAATGCATTGTTTGTTCTCTATCAAATCTTTCATTTGCTAACTATGCCTATCAGTAGTTAGTGCCTCCAGTAGTTTGAATCTTTTATTTAGCTGGCAGTAGTGGCGCTCGCTGTATTGCAGTAGTTCGAGTAACGAAGATTTTTGTGAGGTAAGTGATTTGTGAAACGTATAGGTTAATTTAGTCAGGGCCATTCTCTTGTAGGGATTATTGAAAGTCAGATTGCGTTGCTGCCGGCCGAAGTGGCCGTGCGGTTTTACGCGCTGCAGTCTGGAACCGCGAGACCGCTACGGTCGCAGGTTCGAATCCTGCCTCGGGCATGGATGTATGTGATGTCCTTAGGTTAGTTAGGTTTAACTAGTTCTAAGTTCTATGGGACTAATGACCTCAGAAGTTGAGTCCCATAGTGCTTAGAGCCATTTGAACCATTGCGTTGCGCTAAACAATATTGTGTGTCAGTTTAAGCATAGTCATGTATAATTTTTCTAAGGGGACGTTTCACATTCAATGATATTTAGGCAGCATTTTGTGGGCGCCATAAAGAAACCAAAGTACTTTGGGGAGTCTTGCCAAAGGAATGACAAAGAACTATCGCCATAGAGATTACACGAAAATAATATGTAATATGTAAATTGTTTAATTACTACAAATCGGCACGCCAGTTATTCATAGACGAAACTAAAAAACACTAAACTCCGTCCGAAAAGGCTTCGGAAGGTCCTTCGGTACTGAACGACAACCGTGTCTATCTCAACTGACTGATGTCATCGTATGCGGATGTGGAAGGGCGTGGGTTCACATTCCGTAACCTGGATCTTCTAATGCTCTGTCGAGTAGCTCCTCAATTCGCGTCACGAGGCTAAATGCACCCCGGGAAGTCAACAGTGCACGCCGGCCCTGCTGGTCACCCATACAATGCCAACCACGCCCGGTGGTGCTTAACTTGATCATTTGACGGGATGTCCAAATTTATCCTTGAAATCGAGACACTTTTACTTGAAATTCCACAGGAAAAACATTTATATATAAATACTGTGCTTTAACTTTAAGCATATCACTGTCAATTATGCATAAATTTTATTCCTCTCAATATTTACCCACGGTTTTAGTATTGATCGAGAGCAGATCTAATCAGTAAGACAAAGTGCACAGTGCTCTAAAATCTTGAACATAGGTTTTTCATAAGACACAGAAATGTTTAAAGCTTTAAGATTTCGACACACTCTTACCAGTCTTTAATCTTTAACAATTTAATGATTCATTCAGTCATCTTTTTTCTTCTTTCCTGACTTACATGTGACAATTGCCTGTAATGATAACATGTAAAGGTATTTTACTGTGACAATTAAAGTTTGCGATCAGTAACAAACAACTGGTTGGAAATAATTATTAAATAATTTGTAAAGCTATAATTTCTGCCATTTTCATATTCTCACAGATAAGGTGCGTTAGCTAGCCTAAGCTCTTTCCTCTCTGAGTCTTCCTTCACAGTGTATCATTGAATGTGGTCATGTTCTGAGAGTTCTTTCTCTCTTGAGTTTAGATTATCTAATGAAATCTCCCAGCATTTTTCTTTATCATCCCTAGCGAATTTCCGAACATGTTCTCCCAGTGATTTGCTACAACTCTCCTTTACGTATTATGACAATCCTATCAGTTACCTTAAAATTTGCTTCTAATCTTGTATCTGCGCTTGCGATATGTCAGTGAAAAACAACAGTCATAGACAATGATGGAGGTACACAAAAACGTTTGTCATTCAACATTTTTTACGGCGGCCTTGTTGGTAGGTGTGCATTTTACTATTATTTTTCTATTGGAGATGTATTAACTGAACTAGTCACTATTTATTTGCTTTGTTTCAAAAAACCTTATTTCTTTTGTGCGAAGTACGTTTCGGGTTGAAAACCTATTTTCAGTACACAACTGATTCCGAAGAGTGCAACCAAGCGAAGACAATTACTGGTCACCTTACTCTATCGTTTCTCGACTTAAAATTACGAAGATGAGTCAACAAGTCACAAACGCCAGAATACCGCATATCATGTTAAGTTTCGCGCCTATACGTGTCTAAAATGTGGTACCACTAGTCACGTGGAAGGTAGCCGATACACAGTATTGCGCGGCCAATGGCTAATGATCTGCAGTAAGACCAAGATTGCAGATGTGTACGAGTGTGTACGCAATTAGAACAACGCGATTTTTCTGAACCGAAATCTACCCACAGAGCCCGTCCATTTCGAAATTCGTCCCGTACATGGTTATAACTGTATTTCATGGAAATTTGCGTTCAACTGGATACAGGGTGTCAGCAAAAGGCAAGAAAAAGTCACATGCAAGGAGCGTCCTGGCCGTCCTGGTTATCCAGTATGGCACATTGTCTCCCCTCCTAGGGGTAAGGTCCTGAGGGTTGCAGAAACTTAACGAACCAAATAAACTTGTCATTCAAGAATATGGACAACCGTCAGCTGTATAATGGATTGACGGCAGTGAAAATCCATGCTGGACTGGGACTCGAACCAAGATTCCCCACTTATTGCAAGCAGTCGCCTTACTGTTTGGCTATCCGAACGTGACTCATGGCCACACCCAGACTTCCATATGTCGTCAGCCATGTGTCTACAACCTGAACTCGTACACCCGTTATGTATATTCCTGTATCGGAGAGAAATTTTACTTGAAAGTCGCATGCCCGGTGTCGGCAGATAAATTCGGAATCACACCGGCACTGCAATATCGTATTAATCTTCTGACGTAGTGAAAGCGACTATCAAGTAAAATGTCTCCCCTGAACAAAAATATACATAATGGATATAGGAGTACAGGTTTTACGTACATGGTCGACCGGGTTTGGCCGTGAATAGTGCTCGCATAGCCAAATGGTAGGGCGGCAGCTCACGATAAGATGGGACTCCGGGTTCGCGTTCCGGCCCGGCGCAAATGCATGTCCGAAGAAACACTGCATCGTAATTCGGAATGAAACAGGCACTTCATAATATAGTAAACTTGTTATTATCACGAAATGTCTTTCGTTAGACGTGAATGCTGCCACAATAATTCCAGCACGATGGGATGCTGTGAGACCAAGACGCTGCTGAGTTCCATTATATTTTTATTACTATAGTTCCATTTCGGCGTGATTGCCATCGTCAGGTTACACCAGGTGGTCTTGATGTCCATACCATCTCTCTGCCTTAGTTGCTGTCACTACAGTATAAGTTTGCTCCCTTGATGTTGGTGGAGCTATCGTAGATGTTAAAATGTAGCTGGAGCGGTTATTTTTGAAGTTTTCCAATTATGAAAGTTTATTTCACAGTGATGGCAATTGACAGCTGTATTGACAGTTGAGTCAGCGATATAACACATATCGAGTCTGCTAAAGAATGCCATTAGGTTTTACAATACAAATTTAACCGCTTCAAAATATTCACCAAGTTTGATGTATCCCGCCAAGAATATCTCCCCTGCGCTAACAGCTTCTTCTAGAAATAGCACTTGCACTCAACGTTCTCAATTATTATTTGGATATATTACAATATCTTCCTACCCTACAGTTTTTACCCTGTAAAGTCCCTTGTGGTATCGTACAGTACTGATACCACAGCAAGCGAAACGCATCCCGAAATTGGCAGTAGGGTCACGTGACGATCCCGCCAAACCGCGGCTGGCTCGAGTACACATCTGCCGCACTCGCTTGTAGCGCCACGACGAAGCCGACATGAGAAGAGCTGCAGCGAGGTCAGACCAGAAAGATGTTACAGGGCTTGATGAGGATCTTTCTCAGTAAAAATCCTAACACGGCAACGGAGCTGAAATTCTCCAAGGCAGTGATACAGCTCATCCTCCTACACGGCAGTGCCGCATGGGGAACGACTTGCAACTCTAATATTAAAGGACTCCAGACGCTCCAGACTAAATACCTTAAATGGTATTTAGGTCTCCCATGGTGGACAAGCACACGAGCGACTTACAGAACTCTTCACGAAAAATATCTTAGCGAAAATATACTTGACCACGCAACTACCATCTTCCAATGGATAAACGATTTACATCTCGCTGTCCGGTAGCCTTAACATGTAGGCACCATCGAATCACGTCCGTGGCATAGATACAATGCCCCCGACATCTGAAGGACCGTTAAAACAAGAAAGTGTCCTGCCCTACGTTCACCAAGATGTTCCGCTACGTTAAACCTTAGTGCAGTTCAATGTTCAGCCCTTTTACATTTACGATCCCATAGGTGAAAAGGAACCACCTGAGTGCCCATCCCCTTCTGAAATAACAGAAAGAAAAATTTACTTCTGCCACCTTTCCTATAAGTAGCGACCGCTGACGGAGGTAACACTTCAGCGCCCCTCACACACAAGCACAAACACACACACACACACACACACACACACACACACACAGAAGCACTCACACGCACACATCCACGCAAAAAAGTTAGCTTAGCCTATAAGTGGAGTCAGCTGAAGCCTCAGTTGTGTTTGTAGTACTTCCTCTCTATTGTGATTACTTACGACGAGTAGGCTCTAATTAACAGACTCTCTCGGACTTCCTGTTCGAATTTAAGTAAAGACAGTGTTTTCAGATTACACGTGCTTTTAATCATTTCTGCTTTCTGTGTAAACGTCCTAAACATCGTTCTATTCCTCGGCACCCACCTCTGGCGGAAACAACACTTCTTGTCTTTTTTTTCCATGTACCTGTACTCGCCGATTCTGAGAAGCACGTTCCTCATTTATTATAAAACCAACTAATTTTAGGCATTCTTCTAAGCACAAGAACCTAAAAGCTTCGATGTTCTTCTGTTTTGGTTTTTCCACAGTCCGTATTTCACTACGACGCAATGTTGTGCTCCAGAAGTACATTCTCATAAATTTCTTCCTCAAATTAAGGCACATTTTTGACACCTTCTTTTGGCCATTAGTGCGTTCATATGTACTCCTTGCCTCGCACGTCATGCGTTATTTTGCTTCCTAGGCAGTGGAATTCCTTCACCTTATTTTTGCGCATATCGTTGCGCATAATGTCTCCGCATAACGTTAAATTTACCGTTAATCTCATTTCTACTGCTCCTCATTACTTTACCTTTATCCGGCTAATTCTCAATCCATACTGGGTGCTCATTAAACTGTTCATCCTATTTATCAAGTTCTACAGTTCTTCCTTACTTTGACTGAGGCTAGCAATCTCATCAGCGAATCTCCCTGCGTTAAAATCTGATTCCTGAACTTCCTTTTATTTCCGTCATTGTTTCTTCGATGTATAAATTGAACAGAAGGGAAGAAAGACTACATCCTTTTTTTTCTCGTCTGACTGGTTTAATGCAGCCCGCCAGGAATTCCCGTACTGTACCAACCTCTTCATCTCAGTGTAGCACATGCTACCTACGTCCTCAATATTTGCTATATGTATTCAAGTATTCAAGTCCCTGTCTTCCTCTATAGTTTTTAACCTCTACAGCGCCATCTAGTACCACGGGGATTAATCCCTGATGTCGTAACAGATGTCCTAACAAATGGTTAAAATGGCTCTGTGCACTATGGGACTTAACTTCTGAGGTCAACTGTCCCCTAGAACTTAGAACTACTTAAACCGAACTAACCTAAGGACATCACACTCATCCATGCCCGAGGCAGGATTCGAATCTGCGACCGTAGCGGTCGCGCGGTTCCAGACTGTAGCGCCTAGAACCGCTCGGCCACTTGGGCCGACAGATGACCTAACAACCTGTCCCTTCTTTTTGTCGGTGTTTTCCAAATATTCCTTTCCTCGCCGATTCTAGGAAGAACATTCTCATTCCTTACCTTAGCAGTCTACCTAATTTTCAACACTCTTCTGTAGCACCATATCTCAAAGGTTTCGATTTTCTTTTCCCATTTTCCTGTAGTCCATGTTTCACTATCCTACAATCCTGTGCTCCAAACGTACATTACCAAAAACATTTTCCTCAAATTAAGGCCTATGTTTGATACTAATAGACTTCTCTTGATGCTAGTCTGCTTTTTATGTCTTTATTGCTCCGACCGCCGTGTGTAATTTTGCTGCCTAGGTAACAAGGTTCCTTAACTTCATCTATTTCGTAATCACTAATCTTGATGTTAAGTTTCTCGCTGTTCTCATTTCTGCTTCTTCTCATTACTTTCGCCTTTCTCGCATTCCATATTCTGTACTCATTAGACTGTTTATTCCATTCAGAAGGTCATATAATTATTCTTCACTTTCACCGAGGATAGCAATATCATCAGAGAATCTTATTAGTGATATCTCAGCCTGAATCCTAATTCCACTTCTGAACTTTTCTTTTATGTCCATCATTCCTCATTCAGTGTATAGATCGAACTTTAGGGGCGAGAGAATACATCCCTGTCTTACACCCTTTTTAATCCGGGCACTTAGTTCTTGGTCTTCCATTCTTACTGCTTTCTGCTCTTGTACATATTTTATATTACCTTTCCTTTCCTATAGCTGCCCCTTACTTTTCTTAGAATTTCGAACACCTTTCACCATTTGACGCTGTCGAACGCCTTTTCTAGGTCGAAAAATCCTATTGACATATCTTGATTTTTCCTTAGTCTCATTTCCATCATCAACCGCAATGTCAGAATTGACTCTCTAGTACCTCTACCTTTCCTAAATCCAAATTGATCGTGCCCTAATATTCCGTCAATTTTCTTTTCCGCTCTTCTGTATACTATTCTTTTCAGCAACTTGGAATCATGAGCTGTTAAGCTAATCGTGAGATAATTCTTGGTCTTGCTGGCTCGTGCAATCTTCGGGATTGTGTGAATGATGTTTCACGGAAGTTCTGATGATATATTGCCAGTCTCAAACATTCTACACACAAACGTGGACAGTCGTTTTGTTGCAGGTTCCCCCAATAATTTAGAAATTCTGATGGTATATCTCTACCCACAATATCTTATTCGGTTTTAAGTCTTCCAGAGTTCTCTTGAATTCCGATTCTAATGCTGATTCCTCTATCTCTTCTATATCAACTCCTTTTTTTCCGTCACATCATCAGACAAATCTTCCCACTCATAGGGCCTTTAATATATTCTTTTCAACTATTCACTCTCTCCTCTGCATTCAACGCTGGAATGCCCATTGCACTCTTAATGTTAACGTAATTGCTTTCAATTTCACCAAAGGCTATTTTGACATTTCTGTATGCTGATCAGTTATTCGGGCGATTACACACATCAAAAAATGTTTTGCATTACCTCGGTTCCAAGAGGTCCGGAACCTGTACAGAAAATTTGAATAGAACATAAACATCATTTCTGCCCTTTTTATTGCTCATGAAAACCACCCATTGGATGTTGTACCACCATACAGCAAGACCTTCGGGTTTGGTGGCCCAGATTGCTGTACACACCGGTACCTCTAATACCCAGTTGCACGTCATCTTACATTGACGCATGCTTGTATTAGTTGTGGCAAACTATCCACAAGTTTATCAAGGCACTGTTGGTCCAGATTGTCCCACTCCTGAACGGTAATTCGGCGTAGATCCCTCAGAGTGGCTGGTTGCTTACGTCGTCCATAAACATACATGTTCAATGGGGTTCATGTTTGGAGATCGTGCTGGCCACTCTAGTCGAGAGATGTTATCCTGAAGGATGTCATTCACAAGATGTGCACGATGGAGGTACGAATTGTCGTACTATGAAGACGAATGCCTCGCCTTTGTGCTGCCGATATGGTTGCACTATCGGCCGGAGGATAGCATTCACGTATCATACAGCCGTTACGGTGTCCTCCTTGGCCACTAGCGGCGTAAGTCGGCCTCACATATTGCCACCCCAAAACTGCAGAGAACCTCCACCTTGCTGCACTCGCTGGAAAGTGTGTCTAAGGCGCTCAGCCTGACTGGGTCGCCTCCAAACACGTCTCCAACGATTGTCTGGTTGAAGGCATATGAGACACTCGTCGGTGAATAGAACGTGATGCCAATCCTGAGCGGTCCATTCGGCATGTTGTTGGGCCCATCTTTATCGCGCTGCATGGTGTCGTGGTTGCAAAGATGGACCTCGCCATGGACGTCGGGAGTGAAGCTGCGCATCACGCAGCCTATTGCGCATGGTTTGAGTCATAAAACGACGTCATGTGGCTGCACGAAAAGCATTATTCAACTTGGTGGCGTTCCTGTCAGGGTTCCTCCGAGCCATAATCCGTAGGCAGCGGCCATCCACTGCAGTAGTAACCCTTGGGCGGCCTGAGCAAGGCATGTCATCTACAGTTTCTGTCTCTCTGTATCTCCTCCATGTCCGAACAACATCACTTTGGTTCCCTCCGAGACGCCTGGACACTTGCCTTGTTGAGAGCCCTTCCTGGGGCAAAGTAACAGTATGGACGCCATCGAACCGTGGTATTGAGCGTCTAGGCATACTTGAACGACAGACAAGATGAGCCGTGAACCTTCTTCCTGGTAGAATGACTGGAACTGATCTGTTGGTGGACCACCTCCGTGTAATAGGCGCTGCTCATACATGGTTCTTCACATGTTTGGGCGGGTTTAGTGACATCTCTGAACAGTCAAAGACACTGTGTCTGTGATATAATATCCACAGTCAACATCTATCTGCAGGAGTTCTGGGAACCAGGGTGATGCAAAACTTTTTTTTAATGTGTGTGTCTTCCGATTTCTTCACATTTTTCGTGCAGCCATTTCCCCTTACCTTCCCTGCATTTCCTGTTTATTTCATTCCGAAGTGACCATTATTTCTGTGTTCCTGAATTTTCCTGAACATTTTTGTACTTTCCTCTTTCATCGATCAACTGAAGTATTTCTTCTGTTACGTATGGATTCTTCGCTATTACCTTCTTTGTATCTATGTAATTTTTTGCCAAAGGAGAGATCATCGTGACACTTTTACTTGCAGTCCACATGTACTGTGGATAAATATTGCATCTTTAATGCAATGGTTTCCTTTGCCTTCTGCTGTCTCATACCGTTGATCATTACTGTTTCTTCCTCCTTTAGGTGCAGTTTCCCATCCCCAAGAGGATGAGAGTGCCCTGAACCACTTTGCGCTCCTCCGCTATTTTTGAAGAGGTCATTGGCTGAACGAGGGTGGCATCTTACCCGGAAGTCTTCGGTCGTCATTGCTGATAATTTTTATTCAAAATTTAAGCACTGGTAAGGTTCGAACCTGGGACTGAGGATGTTTTAATTACTGATCGAAGACACTAACCCTATGTCACGGTGTTCCATCCCTGTCTAACAGCCCTTCTAATTTGACCGTTCCGTTCTTGGTTTTTCATTCTTATTTTGTCCCTCTACGTTCTTGTACATATTGTATAATACCTGTCTTTCCCTAAAGCTTACAGCTATTTTTCTGAAAATTTCGAAACTCTTGCGCCATTTTACATGCACACGCTTCTTCTATGTCGACAAATTCTACGAATTAGCTTCCATTATTAACATCAGTCCTCACTCTCTCATGCCTCTACTTTCCCTAAAGTCAAACTGAACGCCATTTAACCGATACTTAATTTTATTTTCCATTCTTCTGTACTCTGTTCTTGTCAGCAACTTGCATGCATGAGCTGTTAAGTTGTTTGGGTGATAGGTTTCACGTTTATCTTCCCTAGATGTCTTCGGCATTGCATGTATGATATTTTCTGTGTTTCCTATGTATGTCGTGTACTGGGTTCGTTAGTGTGCACACTCAATGGATAAGACGGCATCACTTTCAATGGTTAATGAATACCGTAACAGAAATGGATGGCCGTTATAAGACATGAATCAGATGATAGCTGGTAATCAGTTTTAAAACGATAATAACGAGATATTCTAAGGAGAAGTTCAAGGTAAAGAAGGAGGCCTTGATCATGGACAGCTGGACATATCTGAAATATGTTTCCACCTCTTATGACACAAGCTAAAAGTGAGAATTTGTGTAGCTCCAACAAACGACAACTTGATTGCCCTGCGTATTCATCTGCGTTGCAAACCCGTCCTTGGCAAGCATCACCTCAAAGAGCGCAATTTACAGATATAATGGTCCATGTAACGTTTCATAGAGGCATTCAAACTGCATTTTCGTCTGTGTATACAACGCCCAGACAGGGCCCTTCCGTGGAATGAAAGTAATTTCAACCTGATGGAGCGCGACTGTTTCCATGTTACAAGCACGACGTGCCCGGATTCTCGATTCCCGTACGCCTGTCGGAAATATTGTGACAGCGGTCCATTTGCGATACCGACGTTCCATCGACAACAGTATTTACGCGTGATTGTAATGCCACAAAAGCGCATAATTTCTCGCAGAAAATCGATCCATAGGCGGGACAATGAATTTTACATAGAAAACGTTTTGTATTCCGGCGCTTAATTCACTGCATTGTTGGGTCGCCGCCAACAAAATTCGCATGGAATTCAGCTCGTAATGGCAGCGCTATATCACCGTTTGATGACTGTGATAGGGACAAAACAGAATCCAATGTTGATACAGGGAACGAAAGGTATTTTACAGCCGTGCCCTGTGTTTTCGAGAGCCGATGAAAAACCTTGTAATAACAGAGAGTACTGGTTTTGTCAGATTAATAACAGCGTAGGCTCCCTAGCAATGGATACGGCAGTCTAACTCCCCAGTTGCCGTTTACCAAAGCTGTAGAGGAGAGTGGTCCAAAGGACAGAGAGAGATCGACTGGAAACTGCTGATTATTCACCTTCTGTACCTGTAGCTGTTTTCACATGTTGTCATGTAGTGAGAGGTACTTTAGCCCTTTCATAATATAACTTAGTTCTTGCAACGATACATGCGATATTAAATCGTAGCAGAATTCTGATTTTCGTTACATTACTGTGATTGGCTCGAAGGGTTATTTGAACACCTCCTTGCTTTGCTACCCACGGCCCTATCGAACGGGGCATTACCTTGCTTCCGTCGTATTGTATTAGCGGTAACACACCCAGCTTCGAAAGAGATTTTTATCTGCTCCTTTCATAGGTAGAAGGGCCGTGCTACACATCACGATTTAATAAAGAAAGAAAAAATGTCACACTTATAACTACCACGTGTTTTATTCATGGTGATATGAGATATTTTAAAAACGATAGCAGAAAATGGACTTCGCATAAGTCGTTGTTCCGACTCTTCTGTTTCTTATAGACATACTGGCGGAACAAGAATTTGCACAATCCACGCGATTACAAAGACGTCTACAATCTGCAGGTTTTAGAGTTTTCCAGTATACCATCTTGAGAATAACGGATAAATGTAGAAGGCTGAGTCGATAGTGGCAATATGTAAAAGGAAATGAAATCTTTGTATTATCAGAGAAGATATATTGACAATGTCGTACCGTAGGGCGCATTTCGAGCGAGAAAAATTAGACTGAAACCGACAATGAAATATAATTAAAAAACAGTCTTTACGGCTACCGTTAAAGTCTACATAGATCGTCTTTGCTGTCGTTACAGCACTTTGTGCCAGCTTCTCAGAATGCCGCATCGATGGAGGACGCCGTTTCTACGGTAACCCTCAACGTCTATATAGATTATCTTTGCTAGTAGCTTCTCTGTATCGCTATACCAAGCTTTGACAGCTATTCCACATATCTTTGCAAACAGCACGTATTTTACGGAACGGATAACAGAGGGCAGCCTTGACTAGTGTATTTTAAACTAATTATTTACTGCAGTTTATATTTTTGACGAATAGCTATTTCATAGCAACTTTACGATGTACTTTAACTATAACTCTTCTTCAAATCTTAGAAATATAGACTATTGTAATACATTTTATGCTAATAGTACACACTATACTTCTGACTGGTTAGCACTGATGCCATACACAGAACGGTGAGCGGGACTAGTGCTATTTAAGACCACTCCCTGCCTATGCATTTAGCAGTCAGTGCAGCGTCGTGGGTCGGCGCAACTTGCTCAATGGAAGTAACCTGCCGTTCTGGGTATATGTAGTTTGAAATTATATATCAATGTATATAAGATCCTGTAAGGATCCCTCTATCTGTATGTATGTTATTTCAGATCTGAAGATGATCCTTAAGGATTGAAACCGGTCACTCCGATTAAAAGAAATTTGCGACCAAGACTGTTTCTTAACTATATATATTTAATTATATTGTATAAGATCGCTGATAATGTTTCACAAATTTTATGAAAACTATAAATTTTGGAAATCTGTGGTAAGGTCTTATGGGACCGAACTGCTGAGGTCATCGGTCCCTAAGCTGATGCACTACTTAATCTAACTTACTAACTTAAACTACGGACAACACACACACCCTTGCCTGAGGGAATCGAACCTCCGACGGGGGGGGGGGGGGGGGGGGAGCCGCCTGGACCGAGACGACAAGACGGCCGGATTTTGAACTCGGTCGTTCCGGTAAGTAGATACAAGCAGTACTGCAGAACATCGACCATCATATGTATACGTGGAAGCGTCTCTACAGACATTTCTCATTTCACATATCGTTGTTTCAAGCGCATCTATTAATAAACTTGTTACAAGTTCTTCGAATCCATCTGTGGATTGAATCAGCAAACCAGTGTTTCTAATAGTATTAGTTGAAAACACTCTTGGTTGCAATTTTAGTTTTATTTATCAACTACGCGTTTCACCTTATTTAGACATCTTCGGGCTGATCTTAATTTGGTATTTCTTAAGACGATCCTTTAGACAGTGTAGCTAAAGGGCATCGTCGAGTACATCAGATGAACATCGCCTTCGTTAACCTCAGTAAATACTTTCCAGATGGACGTGAGTGACTCTAAGACCTGCATAACGCATATACGTTCACGTTATGCAGGTCTTGGAGTCACTCACGTCCATCTGGAAAGTATTTACTGAGGTTAACGAAGGCTATGTTGGCCTGATGTACTCGACGATGCCCTTTAGCTACACTGTCTAAAGGATCGTCTTAAGAAATACCAAATTAAGATCAGCCTGATGATGCCTAAATAAGGTGAAACGCGTAGTTGATAAATAAAGTAAAATTACAACCAAGACTGTTTTCAGCTAATACTTGTTAGAAGTGTTCCTCTTTAATTGATTCGAACTTGTGGAAATTTCCTTGAATGAACACTAATTAGCCCACTATATTATACAAGGTGGTCAGAAATAGTCTGAAAAGCTATTGTTGCAGGGAAGTTTCTGCTGAGAAATATCGTTAAGGGCGAAGTTCGACCAGTAGCGCCCTTTCCGAGTAATTTGGCACTGAAGTTAGACATCAGGTCGTCAAGCACGAAAATGTAAGCAGCTTGCCAGGGACAGCGTCGCTAAACATGTTCTTTCTTTGGTTTCTTCAAACCTAAGAAATGTAACGTGCGTTTCCGATATCGCATTCATTTGCTGAGCAATACTCACAGTTGGTTGTCCCTATTTTGTGTATGTTAACAGTGTCGTGAAACAACACTTTAGACTTATTGAAATACTGAATTTGAAATGATGAAAACTATTTTAATTTAATTGTGTGCTTAGTGAAAACTGTTTAACTGAAACACAGTACTGAAGAACATTATTAAAGTTGCGTGACATAGGGTGGTATTTCTGACCTGAAATGTCCACAAAAATAAAGTACTCTCTACTCAGAAGAAAAATAACTGTTTGAGGTTATCTACACTTCCCACAGTAAATAATTCAGATTGCTAAACACAACATTTGATAATTCTAACTACGAACCATTACCTCATAAGACTGAAATAAAAGTAACTTACCTCATTGTCAGTATGTTTTGTGTCGAAAGCAAATAGAAATCAGCAGATGCAGCAACTGAAGAAAAATATAAACTACAAAATTTGGTTTTTTTGCTTCTGAGAAATAATCCTTGCCTTCGCGTGGCGTAACGTCCAATGGACACAAGATGAACTATTCAAAACTTTGCTAAGAATGCTGGAGGTGGGTTTTACTTTAAAGAAAATCGTTCTTGAAAAATTTAACTCTGATTATTGTCAAAAAAAATTGTACAACATAAAAAGACCCTAATAATTACGAAATTCTCTCAATACAAAAATTACAGACATTCCGGCCAATAGCGTTATTTGAGTAATAATGAAAAAAGGAGATCAAATTAAGTCATCATGAATGTTATTAGTTCTCTGAGGGACAAAGATTTCCTTAAATTAATAGTTCTGATAAACAAATATTTCATTCCTGCATATGCAATGATTACCTTGGAAAATGTCTCCAAAAATCTTCTCCATCAATAGAATCAGTAACATATTTTTACAAACAAGTTTTCATCTCCATAATGAAGTATTCCAGATAATTTCTGTCAGATTGACAAATATCTTCTCTAAAAACCCAACTGCTCTGTGCTATGTCTCAAATAATGCCTCAGCGCTGGGCGACCGACAGGCGACCAAGCGCGCCACAGATAACATTCAACACAGAGTGAAGGATCTTCTTGTGCAGCGCGCTCGTTTATCTTTGTCTCAGCAAAGCAAAGTTGAATTATTCAAAACGGCAGGAAACATAGGAAAACCTTATAACCACAGTGAATACTCGTGAAAGACGTGTTACAACACTCTTACCTTCGCGTGTATGTCACATAACAGAGAACGTCAGCACGTTCAGAGCTGTTGGTGAGCCAGTCGGCCTCTTTCACGGTCCAGACTGTACGTAATCTCGTGCAGCCAGCCAGGCGGCCACATATGCAGAAAATGGGGAACGGAGCTCTGCCGTGAGATTCCGGGACCCATTCGCCGGGGGCTGCGCCGCGGAACTTGCTCAGGCGCGGCGAGACTCGTCCAAGTCGGGAAGCCGGCTGCACAGCCCGTGCTGGAATTGCAGTCGCTACCCGGCCATCGCCTCGAGACTGTCACGGACAGGCTGTACCACAGGCAGTCGTTGAATCACGTGGCTATTCGAGTCCCTAGGAGAACGGAGTGAATATTGTGTGGAGACGGTATCTTCTCAGTGCTGCGTTCCACTAGCATCGCAACTCTCGGGTGAAAGAACTGATTATGAAACCCAAAGAAACCTATAATAAGCTGACAAAAATAACAATAATAAAAAATTACCAAAAATAATATAAGAAATTTTTATCAAACTTTTAAACACGTTCATAAACGGTATCGAGCAAAAAGTATTTGTTTCAAAGATGGAAATGGAAAAATGGGATTAAATAACAAAAAAAAATGTGAAGTACTAGCAAAATTTTTGAGAGGCTCTTAAACTGTCCAGTTCCAATTGGTAAATGCGAATTTCCAGTAATACCACAAAATCTGGAGGAAGATTTCCCAGCCGGCCGTTGTGGCCGAGTGGTTCTAGGCGCTTCAGTCCGGAACCGCGCTGGTGCTACGGTCTCAGGCTCGAATCCTGCCTCGGGCATGGATGTGTGTGATGTCCTTAGGTTAGTAAGGTTTAAGTAGTTCTAAGTCTAGCGGACTGTTGACCTCAGATGTTCAGTCCCATAGCGCTCAGAGCCATTCGAACCATTTGAAGATTTCCCATCAACAGAGCAAGAAATTCATGAAGCCACCAAATCACTCAAAAACTACAAAGCAAATGTCGAAGACCCCATTATCGGAGAATTATCGAAATGGTCAGAACCAAAGATCATTAATGATCTACAAGTACCTTTTGAGAACATTTGTAAAACTGAAAAGAATTCAAAAGAATGGAAAGTAGCATTTTTACAACAGCTAAATAAAAATCTAGACAAACAAAATGTCAACAGTTACAGAAGAGAGTCGCTTCTGCCAGTGGCATACAAAATATTATTAAAAATCCTCTAGGACAGACCTGCAGAAACAAACAACTGGGGAAATATCATGGTGGCTTTCTAGAACAGAACAGATTTTTAAGTTAAAAATCAATGATTCGCCGCAGAATGTTAACCAGAAAACATATAATAGTTTCATTTATTGATTTCAAAAGAGAGCATTGGATTCTATAGACAGAGAAACAATAGATAAAACATTACAGAATTTGATGTTAAAGTAAAATTAGGAAACATAATTCATGGACTTCTAACGAAGACTATAATTACAGTTAAATTCTGGATGCAGTATCCCAGCCACTGAAATAAAAACTGATGTTAGACAAGGATCTGGAATTTAGAGTTAAAAAATCACAAAATTCATCCGGTAATTATAGGAAGGATAAAAAAATGGTTTTAAGGTCAACTAACTGGTTTTTGCAAACGATTTTGCAATACCTTCAGAAAGTCTGACAGACGCAGTAATCCAAATAAATCCTTTGGAAGAAATAACAAATAGAACTGGTTTCCAAATTTCAGATGAAAAAGCAAAATTGATGACAAATACTAAAAATGTACCAAAATTCATAGTGAAACCAAACAAGTACATAAAATAGAACGAGTAACTAAATTTAAATATCTTGGAGAAACTTTGCAACAGAAGGGACTAGAAAAATTTGCAGTGGATATAAGAGTTAACAAAATAGACAAAGCGTATGATCCAACAAAGAATGTTTAAAATAAGAAATGCACATATAGAAAATGTCTATATGGATGTGAATGCTTAACGATTCACTGTAAGCTGGACAGAATGGAGTACAGAGTTCAACTGAAGAGGAATGGAAATTTCTAAAAAGGGTAAAATACGAGTAAGCCATTGTCAAAGACGGCTAATAGAGAATATGTCCAAGAACCAACACGGAACAATAAGAAACGAAGACGAATAACGAAGCATACAGATTAAAAAGGGTGTAAGACAGGAAATAGTAGGGTACTGGCGGTGTTGGTGCTATTTTGATGTCAAATCGATATGCAGGTTAATTAAATTGATCAGTTAATTACCCCAAACAAGCCAACCCCCACCCTCAGATGATTCATGTCTTTTTTTCAGCCTGCACGTGGGTCCCAGCCCCCTCCCCTCCCCCCTCCCCCCTGCCCTACCTTCCCCATCATCTACCCAATTGGAAGGAATTTCGAATTTTTGTGGGAATTTCGAATTTGACGAGAATTTCGAATTTTGATGGGAATTTCTTTGTCCCAGAGCTGTCTGACGTCCAATTCAACCCTCCTCCCCCCTCCCCCTCCCCCCCCCCATATGGCAACTGGCTGGAAATTAAAAATGGAATGCCCTTTCTGCGACTAGAACCCTGGTCGTCCTAGATGGAAAGTACAAGTGCACCCTGCTAACACAATTATACCACCAGAGATGTTTGGAACTGACGGGAAAACAAAAATTGTGGTCCCTTTTCTGGGACTCGAACCGTACTCCTTCAGGATGGAAAGCCCAAATGCACCCCCAAACACATGGAAACTGCCCAGATGCAGGAGAGGAAGGTTAGGTTAGTGAACTTTCTTTATTTTGTATGGGAAACTAAAGTACAGATCGGTCCTAATTGTGTAAGTAGCTATAAAGGTCAGGCCTAATTAACAACCATATGCATAGCGCTACGCAAGGACCGCCTAAAATCGCAGTAGCGCTCTTACCTTACAAGCCAGGCTTTGTTTCGTAAATCCAGGTGTGATATAGCTTTACAACGGTAAAACTGGACTTTCCATACTGTCCAAAACACCAGTGTCCACTTGAATTACAGTATGTTGTTGTCGACATGTGAGCCAGTGGCGTGAAAGAGTGTATTCTGGAATGTCATTTCGCTTCTCTGAAATGTTTCTAATACTCACATTCATGACAGATTATTTACAGACGCTTATCTGAACACGACAGACGCTCTCAGGTCACGTAATTTGTCCATCAAGCTGAAAGAAATTGCTCAACATAGATTTTTTCTTCAGAGTTTAAATTCTCGCTTTTTCTTTACTCTTTACTTTACAGTTTCTAAATAACGAGGACATTCTGTGGTGGCCGGTAATTTCTGCAGCAAAATAGTGAATGCATTTTTTTCCCACAATTCTACGCAGGGTGGACATGTATAGGGGTGTATATCCGACCTCTGAATGTAATTGGCGGTGGTGCGCTTCATTGGAAGTTGCAAAATAATGAGATGTCATTTGCATCCTGCAGTCGAATATAAAATCTATGACTTTGCTTATAAAACTAAAAGAAAAAAGGACAGCCTACATTTGTGGAAAGAGGACATTTATTATCATCGCGATTGTAGTTTCCTTTTTAATAGGTGCTTGGTTATAAGAGATGTGTTGACATCAACTAAAAGCATTCACAATTACAGGATGACAGGCCTATTGGATTTCTTTCTATCAGCCGAACGCCTCGATAAAATCAATGTATGCTATTATACTCTCTGGGTTTTCAATTATTTGTTTAATTATAAACAGTGCATCTGTTCTCGCCCTCTCCCTCCGTAATCACATTTGTTCTTCACCTAATAACCTTTATCCTCTTGTTCAGTATTCTTGAATAAACTTCGTATGCGGTGATCGTCAAGCTGGTTCCTCTATAGTTTCCTCCTTTTTCAAGCAGTGATGCTAACTTTGCTTGTTACCATGTTTCTGGAACAGCTCTATTTCTGCTGCAAGTATTAAATGAATGCACTAATCTCTTTTGTAGTAGGTTTCCTCCACATTTCAACAATTCAGCGCTTATGCCGCCCATACCAATAGCCTTTCTGTTGTTTGTGGAGTTGATGGGTTCTCTTAATTCATAGATACATAAATCCTCTATAGTTCCTACTTCAGTTGCATCCTCTATATTCTCCGTGTATCATGTTTCTTCATACCATAAGTTCTTGCAATGTTCTAAAGCAAAATCTTTTGAATTGCCTTAATGCAAATGCTGGAGCATTGTCGCTAACAAGGATCTTCAGCGCTCAAAATATCACAGATATCTTTGTTCGATGTTTCGTAGACACATAGATTATGGTGCGCCTAGTCGCATTCAGCCATAGAAACGGGGTGCGCCCAAGACATAGTAGTTACCTTGCTTAGATCCTAGTAGAAGGCCTACATAATTTATGAACATTTTATCCAACAGAGGCTCCACTCTACTCGAACTAAGCTTCCCTGTTCGAGAATTTGGATTGTTTCGTCATTTTACATTTCGTAGACTCTTCCACCAGCTTTCTTTATACTGCTGTACAGAGTTGGCCACGTTAAGTTCTCCTTGATTTTCGTCAAGGTCTTATGCTTTCCCAAATGTCTCCCACAAGATTATTGAAATATTCGAACACAGGTTGAGTTAACTCAGCCGGCAAACGTATCTAGTCCTTACTGTCCTGGCGAATTTTATTGCAGAAGAGTCTTTTCCGGAGGGAATATTCGACTACTTCAGGTCCTCCCTTAATCTTTGTTTAATTTCTGCCAACCTAATATCATCTTCAATGATGTATCCAACTTCCGGCTTCCTCTTGGAACACTAGACTCAGTGTATCAGCAGTTAGGATTTCAGTGCCCCTTACCTGAAATTTGAAAGTCGAAATTCTAACGGCCCATCGTGCTATCTTACCGGTTGTCCTAGGACATGCCAAACCCAAGTCAGAGCCTGGTTATCCGTTTCCAGTTTGAATGTCTTTCCAAACCAAACAGCGCGTTTTAAACCCGCGAACGTGGCCCGTTTGCTGTTCGTCCACTCAAACGGTTCTCCATTACGTCTTAAATGTTTCAAAGGTTCGGCCTAGTGTACAAAATTGTACACGATTTTTCAGAAGAAACTGACCATCCCATTCTGATGAACAGTGCTATCCCATTTTTATCCTTTGGTGGAGATAAGTGATAAATTGCTTTGGTATGTTCACGATCCAACCTTATACCTTCAGCTGATATAATGTGGTCCAATAATGATATTTCCCTGCCACCTAAATCTGCTTTAGCTGCTTTACGACTGTGAACAGTTGACGTTAGTGGTATCGCAACGCCTGCTCCGTTCACCGTCACCAGCTACCATCACGTTTTGAAGTCTGAAGATGGTCAAAAAATAAAGGTTTCTTGCGGTTGAGACTGCTTATATTCATCTTAAAGTACTTTAGCTGGCTTCACCATTGGGTCTGCATCTGAATATGATTCAGATCTTCTGCAGAGGTCTGACTATAGATGACATCATCCAGTTACAGGCGCATTTGAATTTCAAATCGCCCAGTACCGAATCCAATAATCTGGATAACACAACGGCTCCATTTGCCAGTCCAAAAGGGACCTATTGCATTCAAACAAGTCCTAGTCGCATTAAACGCTGTCAATACTTTATATTCCTCAAGCAAAGGGACCTTATGATATGCCTGGTTTAAATCAAGGATGGTAAGAAACTGAGTTCCGGCGAACAAGGAAAAACCGTTATGCAGGTCTGGCAAGGGAACTGGCTGCATGATAATGTCTGGTTTAACAAGCGATAATTGACAATTGGTTTACACCCATTCTCACAAGGCTTAGCAACTAAGAACAGGAGAGAAGCGTTGACGGCCTAAAACCCCTTGGGCCAGCTGCTGATACAATACTTTCCTCAGTTCCCGCATCTTATGGGGAGACCATCTGTACTGTGACTGTTGTACAGCTATCTGATCGATTAATTGAATTTTAATGTCTGTTTCACTTTTTATCCCCAGATTATCTGTCGGAACTTCCGGGAACTCAATACCTTTAGCAGCTAATTCACTTGCTCTTTTTCTGAGTGACCTTCATAAAGCGGTGATTCCACTTTCACCCTATATATCTGTCCCAGCAAACCATGCTTACAGAATCACAACCCTCTTTCTGGGTGATATCTAAACATGAAACTCTTATCTCGGTTGTAAAAAAATTAAATGCCTACAGCCGTCCTTATGATCTTATTTATTGTGTACCTACCAGTTCCGGCGCTTCAGTGCACCATCTTCAGGCCTGTATGCATAAACGGTAATGATAGCATTATCAATTTATCAACCATGCAATACAAAGACAGATTAAAAACTTGAAAATCAAGGACAAGACTCTACAAGTGAATTTGATAGAATGAACAGATACAGCCATTGCCACATACCTAAAGTATATCACAACGAATTTCCACTATTACATTGTACAGTTATACTATTTACTGACTAATTTCCACTCTATACATTGTACAATTATACTATTTGTTAATAACTTCATTAAATAACTGTTCCATGATTTTTATTGGCCACTCAGACATACATTATCTGCACAACCCTGAAATAACTTACTGAAAGACAAAATAACCGTAGAAGATGATAAATGTACGAAATGTATCAGAGAGGACAACAACCTCAGAAAGAAATAAAGCAAAGAAACATGATGTATGCGTCGTGTCAAACTATAAAATGCCGAGATGTAAACAGCTGAAGGGCATACTTATGTCATATACATTAAAATGTCCAAGACGTGTCAGAGGACCAAATATAGGACAGACCTCAGATCATAACAATGTAGAACATATGAAAAACCCTCACAAGAAACGGTTCATAGTAAACAACATTCATGTGCGAATGCATACATATATTATGTACTGCCATGAAATAATCACACACAAGGATACTAAGAGCCTGCGAGGATGCAGTGCACGATGAAGGATAACTCAACAATATTCTTACATGAAGTAGCAGAAAAGCTGTCTGACTAGCAAACCACTCAAGAAGTACTCATACGTATTAAACACAAGTGAACACATAAAATAAAATGAGATCAAAAATTTCATACAGTTATGAATAAATGTACTCTAACTAGTACACACTTTGGGCTTTCCGCCATATTAAAACCAAAAGCCATTACATCCACACAATCAAAATTTCCAAGAAACTTATCGGCCATACATATCATCTAAAAGACAAACCGCATTATTAACTAAGCAGTGAGGGGGCCACACAACATGCCAGTAATTAAATCATAAGTAAATCTAATATGTCTGTTAAATGTCAGGCTATAAATGCGTGGCAGCAGCCTATAACTGTCACAATAAATAAGGTCATAAGGACAGATGTAGACGAATCATATTCTTACAATAATGAACGGATGTGGTCCCCTAAACCTCCAGTCAAAAGGATGGACATGCAATCATAATCTCATCTCGGTAGTCAAGAATACACCCTGTTTCCTGTAAGAAGTCTAAAACATAACAGCCCAGGTGTGGACAATCCTTTCATCGCAATAAAATCCGTTGGTCAAGTGAGTTCCTGAATTCCTACTCTAATTCTCACTTTGCCATTTCCAGTCAACGTCTCTCCTTTGACTGATCCGTTCAATATATGATCTGTGCTTAACCTCAGTAATTTAAAATCCAATACTACTACCTGAATTCACTAACATGCACACTGATTCGTTATTCAGACTCGCACACTCGCACACACAAATGGTAATAAAGCTCGTGACACTGCTTTATTCCTACTGAAACCTTTCAGTAGCCAATGCAATTCTTTTCGCTTAGCTGTCCTCCTCTGGTGTCAGCTTTATCTGATCTTGTCTATTCAGATGCTGCAATCTCGTACTAGATGACCGAAACGATTACACCTATAACACAATCTTCTCTCAGGCACTTCGTCTCCCCCCCTCCCGTGCTGTGGAACTTCGACGTCCAGTGCTATCTTTTCTTTCCCAATTACACCTACATTGAATCGGATTTTCTCCATTAGGGGTACCTGTAAATCGAGATTCTGAAGGGTCTCTGGTATAGAAACAAAAATAAGTCGAGACCGACCTTCTGGGACAATTCCCTCCAGAATATGGCTAAACAACTCTGCTTCCGTCCAGTCTAGACACAGGGCCAGAGCTGCTGTCCTAACATCCTCAGTGCAGCGCAAAAGGATCTCCCTCGTACTTTGTACTCGGTAGCAATGGCTGTTAGCAAACTCATTCCTCACCCCATTCAAATAACTCTGCAACAAGGTTTTACGGAATTCACCCAACGATTCACGTTTGTCCAAGGTCTCACTGAATATCCTTCGTAACCTTCCTTGTGCTAAATGTTAGACAAACTGAAACATCGTATAATGAGCGCTACGTAAGGCCTCAGCCTACACTTCCAATCGGACAATCACAATATCTGCATTCTCTCTTCATTAGTATCTATGACCATTCTCTCATTTTTTTTTACTGCTACAGCACACAGAGGGTTAGGCAATTTCCCAAACATCTTCCGCCTTTCACCACCATCTGCCTGCCAAATGATTCGCCCTTTCCTCCTGACTAACTAGTACAGGAAGCAAACCCACATCTGTTCCAGTATTACTTTTCTAACGAAGAGGATTTACTTGTAGTTGTAACTGACTACTTTTTTCTCTGAGCTCTTCGATAAGAGGATTCAGTTTGGACCCCCTATTAACCTTAAATAAATTTTATTAATCACGTAAGGCACTTGTGCCTGAATTCTAAAAACATGATCACAAGTTGGAACACTCCCTTGTAGCAATTCTATATTCACAAGCCCACTGGAGAGCAAACTTTCGCAAATTGAACAGACATTACCTAGCCCACTAATAGTAGAAGTTATTACCAGGCGGGGCATAAACGCTGTGGCAACTCGACCGCGCTTCCCTCCACTGGCATCATGCGAAATGCCACCATATGTTGTAACTGCGGCTTCGTTAAATGTGAAATACCTAATAGTCTTCTCTGATTCAGTATCCCCCTCCATTAAAAAAATGGAAAAACAAAAGCAGACTGTAACGCTATAGCTCCGCCCACTTATACACTACATCAGAACCCCAACTCTCACACGCTGACAGCCACGCTCACTGCTACCACTCAAATGGTAGGGAGGTAGGTGGAGCTAGGTGATGCGGTGGGAAGTGCTGGAATTAATAAAACCCGTAATACTTAAAACAAATTTTTTGGAATACGTTAACGGAGAACAGATTCCAACACCAAAAAATCAATAAACGTAGAATAACGAAATTTAGGGAATACAATTGCCAGGATAACATATTGAAGTGATTAACATCGCAAGATCACAGGTTCATGTAAGTGCGACATAAGCCCTGGCGTATGTGAAATGCTGGTACATTAATAATCGTTGTAACCGCCAGAATGTTGAATGCAGGCATATAAACGTGGATATTGTGTTTACAGGTGCCGAATATCAGTTTGTTGTGTGGAGCTCCATGTCTGTTGCACGCGGTCGGTTATACTAGATGACACTGGAGTTGTCGTCCGATTATGTCCGATATGTGCTCCATTGGTGATATATCTGGTGATTGAGCAGGCCAAAGCGGCATGGTGACACTCTCTAGAGCACGTTGAGTCCCCCAAGCAGGAAGCTCAGCAGCCATATGCAAGTGTTATTGAGTGCGACGCCACATTGGGCGACTTGCGCGTCGGCAATGGGGATGAGATGATGATGACGACAACACGAGACTCAGTCCCTGAGGAGAGAAAATCTCCCACTCCAGTCGGGAATTGAACCCGGGCCCCCGTGCGTGGCATTTCAACGCGCTGACCATTCAGCTATTGGGGCTGAGAGCACGTTGAGTTACAACAGCGGTGTGTGGACGAGCGCTATCCTGTTAGAAAACACCCCCTGAAACGGCAACAGGAAAGCTCGAATAACCAGACTGACGTATAGGTTTGCAGTCAGGGTGTGTAGGATAACCACAAGAGTTCTCCTGCTGTCCTACGAAGTCGCAATCTAGACCACAACTGCAGGTGTAGGTTTAGTGTGTCTAGCATGCAGACAGGTTGGTTCCAGGCCCTCCCTCTAATACACGGCCATAAATGGCACAGATGCACAACCAGCTTTTATGAGGAAACGCAAGAGACCTCACCCACCCTACCCTCCAGTGGGTCCTCACTTGACAACACTGATGTCTCAAATGTCGGTGGCTCGTGTTTCCGTGCCACATGACGGCTGGCTTAGAGCTGTCCTTCAAGTAACCGATTTGTAGCAGATCGTCCTGTCAGTTGGATGCCAACTACTGCATACATTGCTAATCCAAATGCAGTACGGTACGCCAGAGCCACACACCAAACACGACGGACTTCCTTCTCGGTAATGCCTTATGGCCGTCCGGACCCTGGTCATCTTGCAACCGTACATACTCATGACCGCCACTGCCAGCATTCATCTACAGTGGCTACATTCCTGGAGACCTTTCAGCAATATCCAGCTTTTAATAGTCCTTTTACATGATCTCTTTCGAGCTAAATGAGGTGCTGATAACGGTGTCTTTGTCGCCATAAAGGCATTCTTGACTATCGTCAACCTACCATGTTCACCGTCAAAGGTAACTAACGCTCACAACCGTTACAGAGTGTAAATCAAATATGATTTGCATCCTTATAGTAGCCCAACTAGCGTCACTCTTATGCAAATGGTGCGATAATTGAATAAATATCTTCTATCAGATATAGGAACACGTCTACCAACTTTGTTCATGTCGCATAATTTTTTCGTGGTGTTGCGAATTTTTTCCTTATGTGTATTTAAAAAGCTATGATGTAGAAAGAGATTTGAACTTTCCTTTTATTTAAAAAAAAGTACACTATGGACATAAGAAATAATAATCTCGATCAGAATGAATGTAATAAAACACATCTCCAGCCAAAAGTAATTACTAAACTGACCATTAACCTTTAAGCTATTTACACGGAAGCGTATTCACATTCAGAGATATGTAAACAGGCAGTATACGGCGCTGCTGTCGGCAACGTCTATGTAAGACAAGTGTCTGGCGCAGTTGTTAGATCGGTTACTTTTGCTACAATATACGGCTATCAAGATTTAAATATTTAAGTGAGTTTGAAGGTGGTGCCATAGTCGGCACACGAACGATGGGACACAGCATCTGCCAGGTAACGATGAAGTGACGATTTTCCCGTCTGATCATTTCACGAGTTTACGGTGAATATTAGGAATACGGTAAAACATAAAATCTCCGAAATCGCTGAGGCCCGAAAAACATCCTGCAAGAACGGGACCAACGACGACTGAAGAGAATAGTTCAACAACGTTACAGATGTCCAACCCTTCCGCAGACTGCTGCAGATTGTAACTCTGTGCCATCAACAAGTGTCAGCGTGCGAACCATTCAGCGAAACATCATCAATATGGGCTTTCGGAGGCAAAAGACCACTCGTGTACCCTTCATGACTGCACGACACAAAGCCTTACGCCTAGCCTGGGCCCTTCAACACCGACATTAGACTGTTGATGACTGGAAACATGTTGCCTGGTCGGACGAGTCTCGTTTTAAATTGTATCGAGCGGATAGAGGTGTATGGGTATGGAGACAACCTCATGAATCCACGGACCCTGCATGTCAGCAGGGGACTGTTCAAGCTGGTGGAAGCTCTGTAATGGTGTTGGGCGTGTGTAGTTGGAGTGATACGGGACTTCTGATACGTCTAGATACGACTCTGACAGGTGACACGTACGTATGCATCCTTTCTGATCATCTGAATCCATTCGTGTCTATTGTGAATTCCGATGGACTTGGGCTATTCCAGCTGGACAACGCGACACCCCACACGTCCAGGATTGCTAAAGAGTGGCTCCAGGAACACTCTTCTGAGTTTAAACACTTCCATTGGCCACCAAACTCTCCTGACGTGAACATTATTGAGCATATCTGGGATGCCTTGCAATGTGCTGTTCAGAAGAGATCTCCACCCCCTCGTACTCTTACGGATTTATGGTGTCAATTCGCTCCAGCATTACTTCCGACATTAGTCGAGTTCATGTCATGTCGTGTCGCGGCACTTCTTTGTGCTCACGGGGGCGCTACATGGTATTTGGCCGGTGTACCAGTTTTTTTGGCTCCTCAGTGCAAATAAATTCTACAGATAGTGGAAGAACTTTTAGGTTTAAAATGTATTCTCTAAAAGGATCAACAGTAATTTTCAATATCCGCGGCCAGGCAAGCTCTCATGAACAAAGTGAAGTCCCAGTGGCAATGTGCTCACGACAAACCACCTTTGTTTAACATAGCACGCCCCATGGCCTCCGTGTAACGCCTTATAGCTTCAAGGCTTTTATAACATGATGAGTAAGCTACCTGTAACACACCAAATATATACAAGCACAAATACAGTTGTCGAAATAATGACCAATTTTGCTTGACAAAATCTTCCAGCGGCTTGGTAAATTTACAGGCCAGAAAGAAGTAGTACTGATTAACCGTTACTATAACTTAATCATATCAGCACTTGCCCGTTACTCGGGTCAGAATTACACAGTAACTTTTGATGAATGACAACGCTTTCTTACATATAAGGCAGCATAACACATGTTATTTGATATTGCTGTTTAGTTTATATAAAGCGTAGATTGCGCTGCGCTCTCAGTGAGTTCCTAATCACCCACAATACAATAACTGGAAACCAGGATGGTAGTGACGGGTATTCTCTCTAACTTCTTAATAGAATCACAGTGAGACGCTCCAATTGCAGTCCTGTATTCGCAACAGCTCCTTCCAGGGCACACCATTGTAGACTAAATGTGTCCTCTGAGCACCTCATCTGCCCTGATCATTCTCCTCTGTTGATTCAATGAGACACATAAGACAGGTGCCTTGTCTTTTTTTTTTCTTTTCAACTTTATCTACCTCTGGTGTCCAAATTTTTGACCTTTTCTTCCTTCCTATAATTTTTTCTATGGCTTCTTCAGCTGCTTTCTTAATTACGGTTTCTATACTTTTCACTTCCTTCTCTTCTTTCTGCTCCAGTTCTTGATGAAGACTCCTTAGGCACAGATCTCGTATACTAGGTTCATTTAGAGATATACGTTGTTATTTTTTCCTTCATCTTTTTCTCTGTGAACATTTTTTTACACCGTTTGGTGTACATACATTGATAACCCAAAATGTTATGATCACTGCCCATCGCGACGTTGGATGCCGCCTAGTGGCGTTACGGGAAGGCGAAACAGTAACAAAAGTATGTAAGCGGAGCAAACATGGACGGGGGTTCACGCTAGGGAAGATAAGGGCTGCAATTTGGGAAATCCATTGAGATAAGCGACTTTGACAGAGGGACAGGCGCAGAGCTTATGAACGAGTATCTCGAAAACGGGGAAGCTGGTCGAATGTTCACATCCTACTGTCATGAGCACCTACGGAAAAAGGTAGGACATGAACCTACCCCTAGACGGTAAGTGGTTAGACGTCCACAACCCTTCACAGGAGGTGGGGTTCGTAGGTTTGTCTGTTCCGTAAAGTAGGATAGATGTTGATCTGTGGCGTCTTTGTCGAGAGAGCACAATGCTCGTGCACGCATAAGTGTTTCGGGGCACACCATTCGTCGTACATTGTTGAACATGGAGCACCGCAGCGGCCCACCCCTATGTAGTACGATTTCAGTGGGTCGGAACCATGGGATTCGACTGTCGATCAATGAAAACGCGTCAGCTCTTCTTGGGAATCACATTAGGTCGGTGGTCGTCTCCACAAACGCCGTTATCGAGGTTGAAACGTCCCCTTAGAAAAATTATACATGACTGTGCTTAAACTGACACACAATATTTTTAGCGCAACGCAATCTGACTTTCAAAAATCCCTACAAAAGAATGGCCCTGACTAACATTAACCTATACGTTTCACAAATCACTTACCTCACAAAAATCTTCGTTACTCGAATTACTGCAATACAGCGAGCGCCACTACTGCCAGCTAAATAAAAGATTTAAACTACTGAAGGCACTAACTACTGACAGGCACAGTTAGCAAAAGAAAGATTTTGATAGCGAACAAACAATCTATTTACCTTACTAGTGTTCAAAAGTCATTATATATATATATATATATATATATATATATATATATATATATATATATATATCAGTCCATGAATCCAATATTACAAATTTATTCTTTCTGCTGGACACACGTCCAGATCGTCCACTTTCAAAATCGTCCACTGCTGGCGGCTCACCTCCAACTGCGCAACGCTACGCGCTGTTCACATCCAGCTGCCCAACACTACAATAGCCAACAACAATGCAAACCAGCCACAGACTGCACACAGCACAGCCTGTGATTTTCATACAGAGCGCTACGTGGCGTTACCAATAAAAAGCCTAAACAGCCTACTTAAATAGCCCCCATGCTCCCCACAAAAAATTTTACAAATTGTTTTGGGCAGTGGCCAATACAGATTTGAATTTTTTTTTCTAAATTACAATAACTATGAAATCAAATGCACACACTTATCGATACAATGTTGGTCAAAAGCTAAAATTTTCTCACAGTCCATAAAGACAGTCCTGATCATTCATCACAGTAAAATTGCAGTGTTTCTTCTCGAAGTCTGAGCAGTAAAAGACAATGTACACGGAAGTAGTGAATTCCAATGCAGTCTTGAAGAAGTAGTGTTGTCCTTCCAACAGAAGGACAGTGCTGACTCTTGACATGTAGACAGGTAATGGGCCACAACAGAGCAAACCCACCACAGAGTCAGTCGAAGTTTTGAAGAATATTGGTAGGTAGGTCGTCACAGAGCAGACCCACTGTAGTCCTGGTAGAGATTACGGTATTGGTGGGCCACCAGTGGTGCAGACCCACTGTAGTCCTTGTAGAGATGGCTAGCAGCCATCTTCTGTGACTGTGCAGGTGCACAATCACCATTGAAGAGTCTTGCGGAGAATATCGCAAGTCCATGAACCACCACTTGTGCACTCACAAAAAATTTTTTTGAAATGTCCTTAGAACCAGCAATGCTGTTATCCAGTCCCTTGCTGAATTATTAACACACGTGCAAACACTAACAGTCCTCTTTTTTTCACATATTGTGCATATACTATGACCAACAGAAATGTGTGCAGTGAAATGAATGCTTACAAGTTACTTAATTTGATAAACTGGTATCAATTACAATTTTATAACATGAGAATATAATTACAGAGATACAGAAAACATCATTAAAACATAATAATACAGATAAAATTTGAAGTAATATTGGCTTTACAAAAGAATAAAAATAAACATATACATCAGTGTTACAGGAATTATTACATAAGTAAATATATAAAATAATGAGAATAGTTTTCGAAACATTAATTTCACACATGAGCATTAATACAGAACAGAATTAATAATGTCTATAAACATCTTTACAAAGAAAATAACATATTATTAGAAAAATTCTACAACATAACTCGTATCAGCTAAACACATAAAGACAGGAAAAACACAAATATACAAGGGTACACAAACACATAGTGGGATAACACAAGGAAAGGACAGGGTTTGTTTTACTGCAGTATTTTGCGAACAAAACTTTCTTTACTTCTGGAGATCTCCCTTCATTCATCATTATTCCCAAAAAGTCCTATCTATACCTCCTTTCTGTATTCTATTCATATTTCTATCAAAATAATTATTTCTCCACTGTACACTACTTTTTTGGCCAGACCATTTTCTTATAGCTTCTCAATGCATTTCTTCCAATTTGTCATAGTTAGTTTCTTATATAGTCTACCCACTCTTAAGCTAACTTAAATCTACTGAGCTCAGATATATATACCAAGGGACGAGGCAATGCAGCAGCACATAACAATTAACACAAATTGCAATGACAAAAAATGGAAATTGGCAGTAAATGAAATAACTTATATCTAAACATGACAAACCCACAAGCAGAAAAAATAGTACACTAAAGACAACAATGCAGATAAGGGAGATGCCTCTGAAAAGCACACACTAATGGCTTTTTTCCAGGCGACTGCTGCGCAGCTGGGTGCCCATGACGCATTACGTGAAGGTCACTTAACTTTCTTACCGAAATATTTACGACAGCAGTCTCTGCTACAGTGACAGTCTCATATAAAAATTTCACACATCGTAAATTTGCGTTACAAATGTGTAGAAACAAAATCCTGTAAATATAACAATGTCCAAAAAATTTTCGCCGGCATTGAGATACATTCACGCATATACACACATTTCATAACTCTTAAAGTACGATTCTTGGTTTCCAACATCCTTTTCATAAATCGGAGTCCCTAACCACTACTCCTTATTACCTATTCATATTCATCAATATGTCTTCAATATTTCATCATAACTACATAGCATAATCACATTCCTCATATAGCATCATCTCATTGATTATAAACATACCTCAAAAGCATAATACACATCATCGTCGTAATAATAACACTGTAACACCTCAGCCAAATCTCAAAAACGTCGTACCTTTCTGCAATAATTTCAAAACTTAAAAAAATTCTCTGCTCATTTCAATAGTGTCATCTACCTCATATGTACTTTAAAAATCATGATCCCATACCAAATAAGTCATTCAAAGCTCTCATAGTACCACAATGGTTCCAAAAAAATAAGAATAGTTCACAAAGTACAGACAAAATACAGTTTTATAAGTGTGAAGTTATCCAACTTTGTAATTGCGTAAACATGTGTCACTGACATAGTGAAAAGTATGTTTGTCTCTCTCTCAGTTAAATGATCAGATAGCTGTGTAATTATGTGTTAGAGAAATATGGTACCGATGTGTAAAGTTGTGTAAGCAAATACCATATTAGCTAGGGCTCCTTGTGCTTGTCAAACACATGATACACAAATTAAGCGTGTACCCCCTGAGGATTAATGTAATTATACCCTCAGATGTTACAGATTACAGCAATGGAATGAAATGTAGCACGGAAAACTTTCTTTGTAATTCAAAAATCTTGAAAAATAAATGGTTTAAGTACAAAATTAATCTCTCAAATGTGTGTCCTGTAGCGCTAAATGTGCGTCTTGCTGTAAGATAATTTTGCGGAAGTGTCGTAGTTATCGTCCTCTGTAAGCAAAGTTCTGCTGAAGTCAATGTACTTACCTCATCATAAACGAAAGTGAAATGCCTTGCGTATAGATATCGTAGTTATTACGTACCTTATCGTGATCAAGAAAGTGCTATAATGTAACGTATTGTTGTGGTACGGAAAAGGCTGTCTCATTGTAGCTATACCACGGAAGTCACTACTAAAACATGTTTTACTTTCCCGAATAATACAGAAAAACTGTGCAGATATAAAACAGATACACTGCAAAAGCTACATTGTAAATTGTCACTCATTAGTAGCATCATGATAAAATCGTGTAGCCATCACATAAACTAACCACTATGTCATCTGGTATCTCACAGAAAGTACTTTAAATCCAGAATGTATTTTCAAGTAAACCAAAATGTTGCATTAAAATCTCATTAGCAGTACCAGTATATGTCCTGAGTATGTAAGCCTGATAGTCGTTACATAATCGTGTAACTAACAAGCAAGAATGTACAAATACAGCACTGTGTTGTCTGTTCACTATAACAATGCATTCGTAATTTCTGTTTAAAAATGTTCCCTAGGTTCTAGACTGGATAGTTAACTTCAAAACATTGTTGCATGGTAACAGTTTCTTAAGTCTGACAAAGCATAATAGAAATGTGAAGTGAAAAATTTTGTAGCAAAGACTAAATTAAAAAGCAGATTATCTCTCATTAAACGGTTTTACATGTGAAATATGGTGCAATCCTTTACTCTTCATAGTATTCAGAGTTTCAACTTGAACGCAATTATCATGCTGTATACGTCGGTAAGGAACGCTAAAATTTTTCTCAAGGTTAGTGCCTATGTTATTTTTCTCTGAGCCAGCCGGCGCACGTGGCTGCCTGCGGTGCAAGTCATTGTCTGTCTCTTTGTTGGCGCGCGTCGTTATTACGATTTGGAGGTCTAACTTCTACAAATTCACCTTGCCGAGAGGGCCCTGCCCTGTTCGAATCCCGCCAGTTCTGATGCAATTCAGGTCTGTCGTTACGATTATATCGTCTGTCGTCATGTCGGTAGTTCCTGTAGTTTCTTTCTTGTCGCTTACGTGGTGGAGAATTTCTCCCTGAATTATCACTTCACGGTGGACCGTTGCGTCTGAAGTTATTCTGTCTCCCTTGATAATAATTATTTTGGTTCCCAAATTGTCTGTTTCTCTGATTGTCTCCATGATAGTCATTACTACGGAAATGCGATCCTTCCCTGTAATTATTACTACTCTGCCAATGCTTGTCATACAGGTGGTGTCTGTTTTGGTCATGATTTGTGTTGTAAGAATAGCCTTGTCGTGTCCATTTATTATTTCTGTCATGGCGGAATTGTGACGGATGTGACCTGTAATTGTTGTGCTCCTGTTTTCGCATTCCACGATTGTCACTGTCAATTTCCAGTTCTTGTAACAGTCCCTGAAAAGCTTCAAGGTCGTCTTTGCAACGTCCTGCCAAAATAGTATGTCGTAAATGTTCAGGCAATTTGATTAAGCAAACGCGGATGAGTTCTGAGGGGCTATATGGGTTTGGCAGGTACTGATTCTTGTGCAACATGTCTTCAAAGTATTTCACAAGACTGGAGGATTCAGATTGTTCGAAATGTTTCACCATTATGATGCTATGTTTTACTCTGTCTTGTGTAGCTTGAGACCAATATGCTGAGAGGAAAGCATGATAAAATTCTCCTTCACTGTGGCAATCGTGAATGACCAATTGCATTCTTACAGCTGGTTCATTCTCTAAATAGCCACACATAAATTCTAATCTGTGCTCTAATGACCAGTTGGGAGGAAAACAATGATAGAATTGATGAAGCCACTCTTGTGGATGAATGTCGTTGCCGGAATTCTTAAATGTTTTGAATTTACGTGTAGTAATAAACAGCTAATAGTCAAAATCATCGTGTCAGTGAGTTACATCTCAGTCACTGTTACGTCGTTTCGGCGGTTCCATCCTAAAATTCGGTGTACCTTGCCAATTTCTTTCATAATTTCCGAAGTACTCCGTGTTATTATTTTGTGGCTGTTCCGTATTTCTACACTCCTGGAAATGGAAAAAAGAACACATTGACACCGGTGTGTCAGACCCACCATACTTGCTCTGGACACTGCGAGAGGGCTGTACAAGCAATGATCACACGCACGGCACAGCGGACACACCAGGAACCGCGGTGTTGGCCGTCGAATGGCGCTAGCTGCGCAGCATTTGTGCACCGCCGCTGTCAGTGTCAGCCAGTTTGCCGTGGCATACGGAGCTCCATCGCAGTCTTTAACACTGGTATCATGCCGCGACAGTGTGGACGTGAACCGTATGTGCAGTTGACGGACTTTGAGCGAGGGCATATAGTGGGCATGCGGGAGGCCGGGTGGACGTACCGCCGAATTGCTCAACACGTGGGGCGTGAGGTCTCCACAGTACATCGATGTTGTCGCCAGTGGTCGGCGGAAGGTGCACGTGCCCGTCGACCTGGGACCGGACCGCAGCGACGCACGGATGCACGCCAAGACCGTAGGATCCTACGCAGTGCCGTAGGGGACCGCACCGCCACTTCCCAGCAAATTAGGGACACTGTTGCTCCTGGGGTATCGACGAGGACTATTCGCAACCGTCTCCATGAAGCTGGGCTACGGTCCCGCACACCGTTAGGCCGTCTTCCGCTCACGCCCCAACATCGTGCAGCCCGCCTCCAGTGGTGTTGCGACAGGCGTGAATGGAGGGACGAATGGAGACGTGTCGTCTTCAGCGATGAGAGTCGCTTCTGCCTTGGTGCCAATGATGGTCGTATGCGTGTTTGGCGCCGTGCAGGTGAGCGCCACAATCAGGACTGCATACGACCGAGGCACACAGGGCCAACACCAGGCATCATGGTGTGAGGAACGATCTCCTACACTGGCCGTACACCACTGGTGATCGTCGAGGGGACACTGAATAGTGCACGGTACATCCAAACCGTCATCGAACCCATCGTTCTACCATTCCTAGACCGGCAAGGGAACTTGCTGTTCCAACAGGACAATGCACGTCTGCATGCATCCCGTGCCACCCAACGTGCTCTAGAAGGTGTAAGTCAACTACCCTGGCCAGCAAGATCTCCGGATCTGTCCCCCATTGAGCATGTTTGAGACTGAATGAAGCGTCGTCTCACGCGGTCTGCACGTCCAGCACGAACGCTGGTCCAACTGAGGCGCCAGGTGGAAATGGCATGGCAAGCCGTTCCACAGGACTACATCCAGCATCTCTACGATCGTCTCCATGGGAGAATAGCAGCCTGCATTGCTGCGAAAGGTGGATATACACTGTACTAGTGCCGAAATTGTGCATGCTCTGTTGCCTGTGTCTATGTGCCTGTGGTTCTGTCAGTCTGATCATGTGATGTATCTGACCCCAGGAATGTGTCAATAAAGTTTCCCCTTCCTGGGACAATGAATTCACGGTGTTCTTATTTCAATTTCCAGGAGTGTATGTCCCTCTTCCCGTATTGGAGCCCGAGTGACCTCTGAAATACGTAATTCTTGTATTACCTGTATCAGCTGATCTTGTACTTCCCGCATTTCTTTTTTGTGTTGCGTATTAATTTGATTCTGATTTTGTTTGAATTTCCTAATGTGTTCGCACTCTTCTGTGTCATTAAAGACTACTGGTTTTGTGTCATTCAGATTATCATTTACCTTCGTAGATAAATTATTTAGCTGATCCGAAAGTTCGACTACTTTCCCTGATAATGAACTAATTTCCTCCATGTGTCTTTCTGAACCAATTTTCAGAGTATCTACTGTGTCCTTTAAGTTTTCCTGAGTTTTTGCAAGTTGCATAACAGATTCGGTAGATGCAACTGAATCAATTTTAGCTTGCAAGGTCTCATGATTTTCATGAACAATAGTTTGCAGTTCTTTTATGGCTGCTTCGTGATTCTGTAATGCATTTTCATGCCGCGAAAAAATAGGTTGAAAATGCTCACAAATTTGTGTTTTTACGTCATTACAGACTTTTTCACATTTCCATTCAATGTTATGTAACTCAGTAGTTAAATCTTCACGTGTTTGTTCAAGTGTGGTGTCTAACTTCCGAAGATTTTGTTCCATTGTGTCTAACTTTTGAAGCTTTCGCTGTGTTTGTCTCTGATTTTGTTCTATTGTGTCTAACTTTTGAAGCTTTTGCTGTGTTTGTCTCTTATTTTGTTCCATTGTGTTTAACTTTTGAAGCTTTTGCTGTGTTTGTCTCTGATTTTGTTCCATTGTGCCTAACTTTTGAAGTTTAACTGTGTTTGTCTCTGATTTTGTTCCATTTGTTGCATTAATCGCAATAATAATGTATTAGTGTCTGGAATCTGTTTCTCTATGCTTTTTGGCAGTGCATTTTCACCTACAACATTCACATTTTTACAAGCAGAAAATGTGTCTTGACTCATTTGAGAAAACGGTGAGAACCGAAAACCTGAATCTACAGTATTTGCGAGATTGTGTCCTGTGATTTCGGATTCCTGAGGCGAGCTGTTGCTGACCGATCGATCGATAATGCTTCCCTGTTCACTAATTGTTTCACTGTCCACGCCATTATTTGCCGCCCGCTCCCTTTCCCTATGCACAATTGCCAAATTACTACTTCGAATGTCTGTTAATTCATTACACAGTGGTGCTGATAAGCTACACTCGTCGTCACTATTATTTCTCAGTTCACTTTGGAGCCTAGTGTTACGTTTTTCACACGCCATAATTGTCACAATATTTCACATGATAACACAAAAAAGCACAATTTGAAGAGCAAAAATAAGAGAACACATTAACATAGCACTGAAAATAATATCAAGATAATTGCAAGCGCAGCTGCGAAATACTTGGTGCAAATCTACATGCATGCCACAACTGTTTTACTGTACAACAATGAAAGACTGCAACTACAAAGGAGATTCTCTCTACAATTCGCGCTAGCAATAAACAAAATCTACACAAACTACAAGAAAAAATCAGAAGATTCTAGTGAGGTATCCTCGGGTAAGGGTCGACATATGAAACGTCCCCTTAGAAAAATTATACATGACTGTGCTTAAACTGACACACAATATTTTTAGCGCAACGCAATCTGACTTTCAAAAATCCCTTCAAAAGAATGGCCCTGACTAACATTAACCTATACGTTTCACAAATCACTTACCTCACAAAAATCTTCGTTACTGGAACTACTGCAATACAGCGAGCGCCTCTACTGCCAGCTAAATAAAAGATTCAAACTACTGAAGGCACTAACTACTGATAGGCACAGTTAGCAAAAGAAAGATTTTGATAGAGAACAAACAATGTATTTACCTTAATAGTGTTCAAAAGTTATTATATATACATATATATATATATATATATATATATATATATATGTATATATATATATATATATATCAGTCCATGAATCCAATATTACAAATTTACTCTTTCTGCTGAACACACGTGCCGCGATCTCACTTCCCGACATCCACCACTGCTGGCGGCTCACCTCCAACTGCGCAACGCTACGCGCTGTTCACATCCAGCTGCCCAACACTACAATAGCCAACAACAATGCAAACCAGCCACAGACTGCACACAGCACATCCAGTGATTTTCATACAGAGCGCTAGGTGGCGTTACCAATAAAAAACCTAAACAGCCTACTTAAAGGTGAACGGAGGCTCGAAACGTGAATCTCACCGCGGATGCAGGCTGGTGTGAGCAGTATTGTGCTATGGGAGACATTCTCCTGCGCTTAAATAGGATTTGGGGTAGTAATCAAAGACACGCTGGCGGCTAGGAACCTCCTGCATCCCTTCACGCTTGATATCTTCCACGACGGCTACGTCATCTTTCAGCAGTGTAGTTATCCTTCTCTCGGAGCCAGTACTACGGTAGTTTGAGGAGCATCATAGTGAGCTCACGTTGACGTTTCGGCGACCAAATTCGCCAGATGCAAATTCTCTGGAACCCATCTGGGTCGCTATCGGGCGCCATCACCGCCTACTCATATCAGCGGCACGTTATTTACGCGAGTTCCACGATCTAAAGCCACATACCTCCAAAAACCTATCAACAAAATTTTGAATCCATGATACGCAGAATCAGTGTTGTATTTCGTTCCAAAAACAGACAAACAAGCTAACGTTTTTGCTCAGCAGTGTATCTGTTTGAGATATCTACAAGAAATGATCAGAACCTATGCCACATCCCTTGTACACTCTTGCGTCTCTTAGGTCGCATTCTAATTTTTCTTTAATGATAACGTAGACACCAGGAGACTTAAATCCTCGAGCTGACCATGTATATTTATGGATATGTTTTTTGTGGAAGAAAGTATCAATTATCTTTAGTTCGTTAAAACAAACAAAGTCTCTAAGAAATCAAGTTTGCTCCCATCTTTCCCACCGTCTTGGGTATAGTATTCCCTACCCTTGCGTTTACATCTCCTGTCAGGATTATTTGATGCTTATTGTTGTACTTGATCAGAACTAACTGCAGTTTGTAATAGTCCTCTATAGAATCCTTTTTTCTTCCTCAGGTGCAGAAACTGCAATGATAGTCAAATTTTATCTCTCTTTTTGACAGTTAAAGTAATAGTTCTTTCATTTATATAATTATACTCTGTAATTCTCTTTTGACATCTCTTGCTGGTTTCAGTTATCGTGTTGTGCTGAATAACATCAAATATTTTCCTACATACTTGTTTACCGTCCTCTTTGTTTCTGTTACGAAAGCTGTATCTACCTTTGGCATCTTAAAAAATTTTGTCGACTCTGCCTGAGAAAATTCACCTGTAGTCCTTACGAGGGCTCCGCAGGTGTAAGGGTACTCTGTGGAGTTTCCGATCACATGACAGCGGCAGTTAATGATCTTTCCTTCGTGGGATACCACAATCATGCAGAATTTTTTCAAATAAATTTTCATAATTTGACTGTTAACTGTTCATTTATTAAAATACGTTTCAACATGCGCTTGAGAATGGCTATAAAGCCTAAATTATGATTGTGTAAAAAAATGAACAATTAACAGTCAAATGGCGTAAATTTCTCTCAAAGAATAGCATCACTTCTCAAGAGAAGTTGAGGAAGTCTGTTTACGCGTGCCTAATAAGGTACACACCAAAGTTCTGGAAGCACAGCTGTTGTTTGACAGTCGTTTTAGTGATTTGATGTGAGTGTTTTTGTGAAAATGGACAAAATCGAGTATCGAGCTGTCATTAGATTTTTGCTTTTGAAACTGGAAGATGCCTACACAAATTGAACACTAATTTTATACTGTTCGGGGAAATTCTGTACCATCATTTACCACGGTGAAGTTTTGGGCAGCTGATTGGAGATGTGGCCTTATCAGCTTGGGTGACGACGAACGTTCGGGGGGGCGAAAATCTGCAACCACTGACAATAACGTTGCTCAAGTTCATCAAATGTTACTTGAAAATCGTCGAATTTGGTTGGGACGTATGTCAGAGGCTTTCAAAACATCTAAATGACCTATTTGTCACGTATTTATATAGGGATAAAAAAGCTGACTGCTCTCTGGGAACCAAGATTGCTCGCTCTGCGCCGTCTCCCACCTCAGCGGTTGTCATGGTGAGAATCCACGAATAATAGTTTCACCAGTTTGACCAATCTCCTTCCTCACCAAATCGAACCATAGTGACTTTCTTTTTGTTCCCACGGCTAAACATTTTGACTGGAGAGCAGAAATTTTCGTCGAAAGGATATCACTTCGTAAACAACTATTTGGACAGAGCAGCA
This sequence comes from Schistocerca piceifrons, assembly GCF_021461385.2. Lineage (NCBI taxonomy): Eukaryota > Metazoa > Arthropoda > Insecta > Orthoptera > Acrididae > Schistocerca > Schistocerca piceifrons. Next base: position 428,326,795 of record NC_060138.1, read on the forward strand.
CAGGGGAGCACAGCTGGGAGGAGTGTACAGACTTACAAGCAGGTTATGTGGAAAAATAAAAGTAAATTTGAAGAAAAAATATTTTATTTCCTTGTTAGGTCGGAAGCTTTTCATGTCCACCCTCATACAGTTGTATAATGGGCTACCGCTCTGTGGCCTGCCAGCCTGTTCGTTTGCCTTTTAAGACTTTCCTGCCATACGGAGGCTGGCTTCCCTACGCCTAAGAGTACTCCACACACTTTACTCACAACTGGAAGTGACAAGAAAAAGAACGTGGTAAGGACAGGTTTAGTGTAGGAGGAAGCGACCAATAGACCGTTGCGGGACAACGGCTCCTCCCCTCTGTCCTGTTCGCCTTGCGTGGCCTCCGGATCCAGAGCATGCAAAACCTCCTCGTCCACGCGAGGAGAAGGGGCTTAGAATATTGCCATTCCCTGCCGGTTGCACATAAGAAATTTTAGTTATTACATTGCAGTTGCCGCACATTTTAATTGAACAGCTAGATTAAAAACGGCACACAACTTCACAAACGTCACCGAGATTGATTTAATAGTTTCACTACAACGGTTTCTCTGAATCGCTTATTCTGGGCATATTCCTTCAAGAAGACCACAATAAATTCCGTCCCCTTGCCTATGCTCTATCGCTAATGATGTAGGCATCAATTCGGCATTAATCTTTAATCTGTTTCCATCCGTAAGAACGAAAACACTTCTTCACGCACGAGAATTGTGCCACTTTCTTTTAACTATTAATGACAAATGTACTGGGTCTTGTTTCTCAACAATTCTTATTGTAAATACGGCAGGCTGAATACTATGGAATACTTGCATAAAATCTCTGTGTAGAGACTGTATCAAATCTGAGCTAGAACTCGAGTTAAATACTGCATTAGAGCAGTACTCCCGCATCTGCGGAAAATTAAGGACTTTCTGCGTCCATCAAAAGACAACACGTATTTGTGAGCATCTGGTTGTGAATGCGGTGAAAGTTAAGGAGGACAGACAATCCGCCCGGTAGCCAAGCTTTGCACTGAACAGAGACGGCATATAATGCATCAAAACTTTTGAAAAATCGGCGTTAGCGGAATACGACCTAATGGAAGGGTATAAGATCAACTCTGAGAATACCAAGATCCTCTGCCATTCACTAATAATAGACGCAGGTATACACTGTTGAACCAAAACATTGTGACCATCTGTTTACAAACTGAATACAGCAGCGATTCTGCCTGACACAGATTCGAAATGTCCTTGACAGGTTTCCGGAGGTACATGGCACCGAATATCGGCGCTCAGATAACGCAATTGCCCTTATTACGGGCTGGTGATATGTGTGTGCACCGCTGGCGCCCGATGTATGTTCCATTGGGCACAGATAAGGGACATTTCACGACCAAGACATCAATATGAATTCACTGCCATGCTCCTCAAATCACAGTAGCACGTTTCTGGCCTTGTGATATGGACAGTTATTCTGCTGGAACATGGTATCGCCGCCGCGGGAAACATTAAGTACGAAGGGATACAGGTGGTCTACAGCAATGATCACGTAGTACACTGCTGTCATGGTGTCTTCAAATACTACCACAGATCCCGTATATGCCTAATTGAATGTACCACAGAGCATAATTCTGCCCTCACCGGCCTGCATCTGAGACGCGATGCATGTTTCGAGCAGTCGCTCTCGTGGCTGACGGCATGTAAACACTAAACCATCGACTTGGTGTAGCAAGAAATGTGATTCATGGGACCAGGCGACATGTTTCCACAGATACACGGTGAAAGCCCAGTGATGCTGTCTCCACTGTAATTGTAATTGATGATGTCTTTGTGTCGACACGAGAACACGTAGGGGTCGTGTGCCATGAAGCTCTATGTGCAGGGCCTTTGAACGGTGTGCTCCGAAACTCTTGCGCCTGCACCAGCATTGTATCCTATCACAGATCGCTGCCCGTCCTACTGTACACAGCGAGAAATCCTCCGGCTTCCACGTTTTGTAATGAGACGTAGACGTCCAATGCCATGTGGCGTACTCGTTATCTCAACATCCTTCAATTACTTTCCGCAGATGCTCACGACAGAAGTACGCGAACAGCCGACCAGATTCCCCGCTTCAGAGATTCTCGCTTCCAGGCGCTGGGCCATAATAATGAGCCTTTGTCAAAACCGCTTATATCGGTGGATTACCGCTTTTGTGGCCCGTATATTTGCTGTAACAGCTACCCATTCGTCTCTGTTTCGCTTACATTCTTTCGTTAACCGCGTCACGTGCGCGCAACACGACAAGGAAGGCATTTAGTCTCGCTTTGCACAGTCGTCGTAACGTTTTGGCCCATCAGTGTATACTGGCATATGGGCCAACAGTTTCAACAGAGACAGAGGTTATAATCTCAGTAGTGCCTCGTGACGAACGTTTGAGACGGAGCGTCTTCAAAGAAATAAAACCAAAGAATCTTAATTCTTAAAAGGGTAGGTGATTCTGTAGGCGGCCTTCGCTCTCTATTGAAATTCGGCCGGGAAGGGGAGTTTATTGCCTCATTGCCGATTCCCTCCAGTCGTGCATCCCTCCAGGTGAAATTATTCCGCTAATAGAAGTTTCGATACAAACTGACATCACCCCACGAAAGACAAACTTGACCACCACTATATAGGAGACAAACGTCAAACGCGGCAGATAGTGATATCCTCACGAATAAAACGGTGATTATCTTCGAAAGCTCTAGTTTTATTTCAGATTTGACGCGATCTGTACACCCAGATTTTTTATACGAGGATAGCACAGAGAAAAAATTCTATGTCAGTATCGAATCTCTGTTACTAAGCGAATAACCCAGAACCCGGAAACCGGTGCCAGTTGCAGGTTGTCTATCTAACCGTTTCCAGACGAAAAAATTTGACTTTCAATATTCAGCGTAATAATTTAGCCAATTTAAAATTTAAAATTCTGTCGTAATCTATTCCATAAGAGTTACAATCTTACGTTAAAAGTTTAACACAACAAGTATTACAGTTAGAAACTGTGTAGCTTGGGGCAGCATAGCTGCCGGCACGCAAAAATCTGGACTTTATTCATCCCGTATTTCATAATGAGAGCACTTGACGACTTCCAACAAACACTACATATAATTTCAAACCCGTAAGAAACTTTTCCTCGTTACCGCCACCCACAAAATGATGAAGAGATAAGTTTATCGCTTACCTAATTTTTTGCCGTTCATGCAGTAAACCTTCAGCATCAAACATGACGCTCTAATTCATTACTTCTTTACTACCCACTCTATTCCCACCATAGTTTGCATACAATATCCATATATGTCACTGATGCACATGCAAAATTTTATCGGCGTACGATACTTAGTTCAGGAGATATGACATCATAACCATTCAGATGAGTGAAAATCTTGCTTTTGCTTAAAATCTAGGGCAGTGCTTCATAATCAGAGCACTTATCGACTTTCAACAAATTTTAAGTGTATCTTCAAACCTTCTCTAAAAATTTTCTCGCTTGCATGCTTACCGTTAAATATTTAACACATTACCTCACTTTTGAAGTCTGAAGCTATTTTATACATTGGAGTTTGATTTTTTAAACACTCAGGGTTTACTGCTACTGCAAAGCTAAGCTGCGAATAATTTCTTCTTCTCCTCATTTATTAGGCGAAGTGGCCTGTTACAGTACGCACCGTGACTGAGGCCTTCCTATATCTCTTCTTTCTTCACACTTACTATTTCAGGAGAGTCTGTCACTCTCCATTCTTTCTAGGTGTTCGTTCCTTTCTCTGCTATAATCTAGAATTTTACTATTTAGACTAAAAATTTTTAGTTCTCTTAGGCACCTTCATTCCTGTGTTGTGCTACATATAACTCGTCTCAGGAGTGTCATATCTTCTGCCTGAATAAGGATCTCGTGCTTTTTACCTATCATTCAGATGTCGCTTCCATAGAGCAGTGTGGAGACTGCAACTGTTTTGTAGAATTTAATTTGAGAAGTTTTCCTAATTTTGTGTTAACTATTCCACATATTCTGCTGAATTTACTAAGTTTAATTTGTATGTCTCTGCTGCAGCCATACGTCAGCTCACATCCTAGGTAACTGAAGTGCTATCCTTGCTCCAAAATCTCTTGATCTACCACTGTTTTCGTTATAATGTGTTCTGTCTCCAAGAAGACCATCGTCTTAGTGATTCTGTTGAGATCTCTGTCAGTTATTGCAGTTACTTGATTCAGAAAGTATATTCCTTTCGTAAGGACCTCTTCTAGGATCACTGCATCGTTAAAATACAGTAAGTTATTCAAAAGAGTCCCCCTGTCCAGGTATATTGTTGTTGTTGTGGTCTTCAGTCCTGCGACTGGTTTGATACAGCTCGCCAAGCTACTCTAACCTGTGCAAACTTCTTCATCTCCCAGTACCTACTGCAACCTACATCCTTCTGAATCTGCTTAGTGTATTCATCTCTTGGTCTCCCTCAACGATTTTTACCCTCCACGCTGCCCTCCAATACTAAATTGGTGATCCCTTGATGCCTCAGAACATGTCCTACCAACCGATCCCTTCTTCTAGTCAAGTTGTGCCACAAACTTCTCTTCTCCCCAATTCTATTCAATAGCCCCTCATTAGTTATGTGATCTACCCATCCGATCTTCAGCATTCTTCTGTAGCACCACATTTCGAAAGCTTCTATTCTCTTCTTGTCCAAACTATTTATCGTCCATGTTCCACTTCCATACATGGCTACATTCCATACAAATACTTTCAGAAACGACTTCCTGACATTTAAATCTATACCCGATGTTAACAAATTTCTCTTCTTCAGAAACGCTTTCCTTGTCATTGCCAGTCTACATTTTATATCCTCTCTACTTCGACCACCATTCCTCCCCAAATAGCAAAACTCATTTACTACTTTAAGTGTCTCATTTCCTAATCTAATTCCCGCAGCATCACTCGACTTAATTCGACTAAATTCCATTATCCTCGTTTTGCATTTGTTGATGTTCATCTTATATCCTCCTTTCAAGACACTATCCATTCCGTTCAACTGCTCTTCCAAGTCCTTTGCTGTCCCTGACAGAATTACGATGTCATCGGCGAACCTCAAAGTTTTTATTTCTTCTCCATGGATTTTAATACCTACTCCGAATTTTTCTTTTGTTTCCTTCAGTGCTTGCTCAATATACAGATAGAATAACATCGGGGAGAGACTACAACCCTGTCTCACTCCCTTCCCAACCATTGCTTCCCTTTCATGTCCCTCGACTCTTATAACTGCCATCTGGTTTCTGTACAAATTGTAAATAGCCTTTCGCTCCCTGTATTTTACCCCTGCCACCTTCAGAATTTGAAAGAGAGTATTCCAGTCAACATTGTCAAAAGCTTTCTCTAAGTCTACAAATGCTAGAAACGTAGGTTTGCCCTTCCTTAATCTAGCTTCTAAGATATGTCGCAGGGTCAGTATTGCCTCACGTGTTCCAACATTTCTACGGAATCCAAACTGATCTTCCCCGATGTCGGCTTCTACCAGTTTTTCCATTTGTCTGTAAAGAATTCGCGTAAGTATTTTGCAGCTGTGACTTATTAAACTGATAGTTCGGTAATTTTCACATCTGTCAACAGCTGCTTTCTTTGGGATTGGAATTATTATATTCTTCTTGAAGTCTGAGGGTATTTCGCCTGTTTTATACATTTTGCTAATCAGATGGTAGAGTTTTGTCAGGACTGGCTCTCCCAAGGCCGTCAGTAGTTCCAATGGAATGTTGTCTACTCCGGGGACCTTGTTTCGACTCAGGTCTTTCAGTGCTCTGTCAAACTCTTCACGCAGTATCGTATCTCCCATTTCATCTTCATCTACATCCTCTTCCATTTCCATAATATTGTCCTCAAGTACATCGCCCTTGTATAGGCCCTCTATGTACTCCTTCCACCTTTCTGCTTTCCCTTCTTTGCTTAGAATTGGGTTTCCATGTGAGCTCTTGATGTTCATACAAGTGGTTCTCTTATCTCCAAAGGTCTCTTTAATTTTCCTGTAGGCAGTATCTATCTTACCCCTAGTGAGATGAGCCTCTACATCCTTACATTTGTCCTCTGGCCATCCCTGCTTAGCCATTTTGCACTTCCTGTCGATCTCATTTTTGAGACGTTTGTATTCCTTTTTGCCTGCTTCATTTACTGCATTTTTATATTTTCACCTTTCATCAATTAAATTCAGTATTTCTTCTGTTACCCAAGAATTTCTACTAGCCCTCGTCTTTTTACCTACTTGATCCTCTGCTGCCTTCACTACTTCATCCCTCAAAGCTACCCATTTTTCTTCTACTGTATTTCTTTCCCCCATTCCTGTCAACTGTTCCTTTATGCTCTCCCTGAAACTCTGTCCAACCTCTGGTTCTTTCAGTTTATCCAGGTCCTATCTCCTTAAATTCCCACCTTTTTGCAGTTCCTTCAGTTTTGATCTACAGGTCATAACCAATAGATTGTGGTTAGAGTCCACATCTGCCCCTGGAAATGTCTTACAATTTAAAACCTGGTTCCTAAATCTCTGTCTTACCATTATATAATCTATCTGAAACCTGTCAGTATCTCCAGGCTTCTTCCATGTATACAGCCTTCTTTTATGATTCTTGAACCAAGTGTTAGCTATGATTAAGTTGTGCTCTGTGCAAAATTCTACCTGGCGGCTTCCTCTTTCATTTCTTAGCCCCAATCCATATTCACCTACTACGTTTCCTTCTCTCCCTTTTCCTACTACCGAATTCCAGTCACCCATGACTATTAAATTTTCGTCACCCTTCACTATCTGAATAATTTCTTTTATTTCATCGTACATTTCTTCAATTTCTTCGTCATCAGCAGATCTAGTTGGCATATAAACTTGTACTACTGTAGTAGGAGTGGGCTTCGTATCTATCGTGGCCACGATAATGCGTTCACTATGCTGTTTGTAGTATCTTACCCGCATTCCTATTTTCCTATTCATTATTAAACCTACTCCTGCATTACCCCTATTTAATTTTGTGTTTATAACCCTGTAGTGACCTGACCAGAAGTCTTGTTCCTCCTGCCACCGAACTTCACTAATTCCCATTATATCTAACTTTAACCTATCCATTTCCCTTTTTAAATTTTTTAACCTACCTGCCCGATTAAGGGATCTGACATTCCACGCTCCGATCCGTAGAACGCCAGTTTTCTTTCTCCTGATAACGACATCCTCTTGAGTAGTCCCCTCCCGGAGATCCGAATGGGGGACTATTTTACCTCCGGAATATTTTACCCAAGAGGACGCCATCATCATTTAATCATACAGTAAAGCTGCAAGCCCTCGGGAAAAATTTCGGCCGTAGTTTCCCCTTGCTTTGAGCCGTCCGCAGTACCAGCACAGCAAGGCCGTTTTGGTTATTGTTACAAGGCCAGATCAGTCAATCATCCAGACTGTTGCCCTTGCAACTACTGAAAAGGCTGCTGCCCCTCTTCAGAAACCACACGTTTGTCTGGCCTCTCAACAGGTATATATCTTTTTGAAAGTCTATTTTCCATAGATGCATTATTTTATATACGTAAATGTTAAACCGAGTTGGGGAGATGCAGCAGCCTCTGTTAGTTGGTATCATTTAGTCACTTGTGTTGAGGTCTATAGTGACAGTCGTGTTCTAACACATACCTTTTATCGTATTTATTAGATGTTTCAGATATCTGCGATTCGACACTATCTTCCAGAGTTTCTTTTTATTGACACTATAAAAAGTTTATCAAAATCGGTAAAAGCATTGTGTGTTCCTCTTTATTACATTGCGTTTTTTTACTGCTTGCTATAACATATAAGCCGCATCTATCGTAGAGCATCCTTCCTCAGAATCCATTAATTCTTCTTGCAATACCACGAATGTTATGTTTTGTAATTTGTATTTTAAACCCTAGCATCTGTCTGGTATGCTGAGGAGAGCAAACGTATTTCTTCGTAGTTACTACATAGACTTTTATCTCCTTTTTCTAAAAACTGACATCACTCTAGCAAATTTCCAATCTTTGGGGATACTTTTGCTCTTTCAGCATCCCTTTAAGCGATGTAGCAGTCATAGATGTAGCATCATTACTCCCTATTTTAGTAATCCAGGATTAATGCCTTTTCTTCCTGCCGCTTTTCTGTGATGTTAAGGCAGATACTATATCGTCAAGTTGTATTTTATCTAATCGCTTCTTATCTATTAGTTTAGTTTCAGTTTATTGCGCTGTATCGTCATACGATAATCCTTTGTAATAATGTACTCATTGCTCTTCTTCAATACTGCTTTTTGTACCTTCTCTAATGTTGGTGCGTTTAAAGTTTTTAAAACTTTATATGCCATTTGCTGTCTCCCGTGAACATCACTCTCGATATCGGAAATAAATGTCTCTCAATGTTCTCAGTGTGTTTTTCTCACTACACATTTAGAGACATTTCTTCTGTCCTTATACTTTTGCTTCTTTTCAGCTGCGGAGATGCTTAAGTATTTTATATATGTATCCCGTTTTTCTTAAACAGCGTTCATTATATACTCATTCCAAATTTTAGCCTCTTTTACTTCCCTTATTTTCTTCTTTTTACCGAGAACTTCTTCTGCCACAATCTTTAAATTTTGCCGTTCTTATTCCCTATTATCTTTAGTTTGCAAGTTTGTTAGCGCTTTACTAAATGAAGAGGTGCGAATAATAATCCAAAATACCGCCATAAATAACTCGTTTACTTTAGCTTGTCGGAGCCCTCGGTTCAGGAACACTCCTCGTCTCAGAGAACAAGAGACAGCTCGCAGCAAAGCAGGAGGTCCCAGGACGAGAGGGGAAGCCCAGCCTTACTCCGCAGCGCCGCCGGCCTGTCTTTCCGCCGGATGAAAAGCCTCAGGAGAACGTTCACTCAGCGGAGAGGCGGCCAGCCCCCCTAACCCAATAACACGCGGCCAGATTGGATTAACGCGCTGTGCACCCGCGGATCTGTGCGGCGGTTTCAAACTAAATAAAGAAGAAGTCGGGCGGAACTGCGCGCGCCACGCGCGGGCGTCAGGGCAACTCGGGCGGCTCCGCCAATTTCTCCCCGACGCTGGGCCGAGCCAGCTCGCCGATTACGACGGCCCAGCACTACGTGAGCGAACGGTCATAGGGAGAGGACGAGGGGCGGTCAGTAAGATATGCAACACATTTTTTTCTCGGACAATTTCGGTTGTAAAAATGAGGAATTTGTTGTGGGTCTTCGTGGAATGTTCAGCCCCTGTAGTTTCATGAAGTTCTCGTATATGGCGGAGCTATACGAAGCGTTCAAAATGGAGTCTGTAACAGAGGTGCGTTCCAAGTAGAGATCTGTCGTTGGGTCCGTTTTGTCGGAAATTCACAGCGTCGAAGATATTCATAAGCGCTTCAGAAAGTCAATGGAGATCTGGCAGTGAACTACACTACTGGCCATTAAGATTGCTACACCAAGATGAAATGCAGATGATAAACGGGTATTCATTGGACAAATATATTATACTACAACTGACATGTGATTACATTTTCACGCAATTAGGGTGCATAGATCCTCAGAAATCAGTATCCAGAACAACCACCTCTGGCCGTAATAACGGCCTTGAGCCTGGGCATTGAGTCAAACAGAGCTTGGATGGCGTATACAGGTACAGCTGCCCATGCAGCTTCAACGCGAATCCGCAGTTCATCAAGAGTTGTGACGAACCAGTTGCTCGCCACCATTGACCTGACGTTTTCAGTTGGTGAGAGATATGGAGAATGTGCTGGCCAGGGCAGCAGTCGAACATTTTATGTATCCAGAAAGGCCCGTACAGGACCGGCAACATGCGGTCGTGCATTATCCTGCTGAAATGTAGGGTTTCGCAAGGGATCGAATGAAGCGTACAGCCACGGGTCGTAACACATCTGAAATGTAACGTCCACTGTGCCGTCAATTCGAACAAGAGGTGACCGAGACGTGTAACCAATGGCACCCCATACCATCACGCCGGGTGATACGCCAATATGGCGATTACGAATACACGCTTCCATTGTGCGTTCACCGCGATGTCGCCAAACACGGATGTGACCATCATGATGCTGTAAACAGAACCTGGATTCATCCGAAAAAATGACGTTTTGCCATTCGTGCACCCAGGTTCGTCGTTGAGTACATCATCGCAGGCGCTCCTGTCTGTGATGCAACGTCAAGGGTAACCGCAGCCATGGTCTCCGAGCTGATAGTCCATGCTGCTGCAAACGTCGTCGAACTGTTCGTGCAGATGGTTGTTGTCTTGCAAATGTCCCCATCTGTTGACTCAGGGATCGAAACGTAGCTGCACGATCCCTTACAGCCATGCGGATAAGATGCCTGTCGTCTCGAGTGCTAGTGATACGAGGCCATTGGGATCCAGCACGGCTTTCCGTATTACCTTCCTGAACACACCGATTCTGCTTACAGTCATTGGATCTCGACCAACGTGAGCAGCATGTCGCGATACGATAAACCGCAATCGCGATAGGCTACAATCCGAGCTTTATCAAAGTCGGAAACGTGATGGTACGCAATTCTCCTCCTTACACGAGGCATCACAACAACGTTTCACCAGGCAACGCCAGTCAACTGCTGTTTGTGTATGAGAAATCGGTTGGAAACTTTCCTCATGTCAGCACGTTGCAGGTGTCGCCACCGGAGCCAACCTTGTGTGAACGCTCTGTAAAGTTAATCATTTGCATATCACAGCATCTTCTTCCTGTCGGTTACATTTCGCGTCTGTAGCACGTCATCTTCGAGGTGCAGCAATTTTAATGGCCAGTAGTGTAAAAAGCACGGTGATCCGTTGGGCGAGATATCTGTCATCGTCGGAACAAGGTCGCGCAAACCGATAACCCGCGTGCCGCCCCGTGGCGCACAGCCTGCAGTGTTACAACGTGTGGACATTCTCTTTGGATGACATCGACGGATCACAAACATCTCGCTGCACAATTGGATGTCTCTGTTCGTAGTGCCGGCTTACTGGTCGTCCAGTTAGGCTACTCAAAAGTGTGTGCCCGCTGGGTTCCTTGCAGCCTGATAGAAGGCCGTAAAGAGCAACGAAGGACCATCCGTGCGGAACTGCTTGAGCGTTAAGAGGCTGATTGCGACAATTTTTGTCTATAGGCGATGAAACATTGGTTCATCACTTCGAATCGGAAACCAAACGGTAGTCCATGAAGTGGTGCGCGTCAGCTCTCCTCCGAAGAAAATGTTCAAAGCCGTACCCTCAGCCGGTAGAGTGGTGGTCTTCTGGGGCTCTGCTGGGGCTCTTCTGTCTGATGTCCTCCCTCATGGTGCAACGATCGACTCTGAAGCGTATTGTGCAACCCTCGCTAAATCGAAGAAAACATCAGAGTGTTCGTCGCCACAAAAATGCAAACTAACTTCTCCAAGACAACTCAAGGCCCCACAGAAGTCCGCACACCGGAGATGAGCTCACGAAAGTTCATTGAACTGTTCTTCCTCATCCACCCTACAGCCCAGTTCTCGTATTTTCATCTGTTAAGCCCAATCAAGGATGCACTGTACGGGATGTAGTATGTGCGTTATAGGGAAGACGCTGGATCCGAAGTCGACGAGTAGAGTGGTGCTACGTGAGCATATAGGCGCTCCCAGTAAGGTGGCGTAAGGCTGTGGGGAATAATATGATGTATTTAATAAAACCACCTTGCTTTCAGAAAAAATTGCGTTGCTTTAGCAGCTGAACGCCCCTCGTACTAAGTGGAAACAAGACTCTAGTTCAGTTGTAATTTTCCTAACGCCTTTTGGAAGAGGAAAACGATGCGATGGTATTCCTCTACTAATTATTCCGTCTTGTGCGCAAGATAGATGAAACAGGCGAAATACCATCAATCTTCAACAGAACTGTAGTAATGCCGCTGCAAAGAAGGCATGTCCTTACAGTTGTAAATATTACCGAAATGTATATTTTTTTAAAATACTGACACAAATCACTTAAAGATCTGAGAAAAAGAAGTTGACCTCGGGGAGGATCAGTTTGGGTTCTGGAGGAATGTAAGAACACACGAGGTTGCTGGGAAACAGCTATGAGAGACGCAGAGAAATAGGAGAAAACATTAAATCTGGTGTCCGCCCCGATAGCTGAGTGGTCAGCGTGACGGATTGCCGGCACCCCTACAGGCCCGGGTTCGATTCGCGGCTGGGTCGGCAATGTTCTCCGCACAAGGACTGCGTGTAGTGTTGTCTTCACCATCCTTTCATCCCCATCCGGCGCGCAGATCGCCCAATGTGGCGTCGAGTTCAGTAAGACCGGCACCGAGGCGGCCGGACCTGCCCCGTAAGGGGCCTCCCGGCCAATGACGCCGAACGCTCATTTCCATTTCCGTTAAATTTAGTAAGGCACACAAGCTGTGCTATAGAGCGGTTTGTATTATTTAATTTTGTATAAGTTATAAAATTGCCACGTCCACACGTATACATATCATCCATGGGGGTGCGGTCAGTAACCACATGAACCACCTGAATACGAATGAGAGCTCCGCCAATGCACTGCCCTTATATATCTTCTGTACTCGATACTACCGTCACCAGTATGTGTATATATCGCCATCCCAAGACTTTTGTCACCTTAGTACAGACTGGCTGTTACTGCGGCTGCACTAGCACAGTTTCTCTTTTCTCCTCAGTGTATGATATTATTAATGATAACAACAGTTTTTACTAGTGACATTGAATCCGTTTAGGCATAGCGTCAATGTACCTCTCGAGTTGTTAGTTGCAAGTTTACTATACGAAGGTCAGATAACACTCGCCTGTTCATGCACATGCTCAATTAAAGGCAGTTATATAAACGTCAAAAGCGTTCAGTTAAGCTGATGCTCATGATAATAAAGACTAAGTAAAAAATGATGAAGAAACTAATTGTAGCTAGAGTTCAAACAGGCACACCAAAAAATCGAGGGTAATTTCGTGCAAGATGTGTGGAGAATTAAGACGAATGAAATACGTTAGGTGAATATTTCGCTCTCCGCATGAGAAGTTCAATGGGAAAAAGGTACAATAACTAAAACATGCTAGAATACACAAATGATTCAAAAAATTACAAGTACACGGCAATGGAACCGGGGGGGGGGGGGAGGGGGGGAGGGGAGGGAAGGGACAGTCTGCACAGTTTAAAATTGTATTATCTTTGTTGATCTAACAGGAACAATTCCTGTCATACTGCTCATGACACAATCTGTAAAGCAAAGCTCTTTGGATCCAGAGTATTAATATGGTAATACAACATAGTTTCCGTGTATTTACACTCCTGGAAATTGAAATAAGAACACCGTGAATTCATTGTCCCAGGAAGGGGAAACTTTATTGACACATTCCTGGGGTCAGATACATCACATGATCACACTGACAGAACCACAGGCACATAGACACAGGCAACAGAGCATGCACAATGTCGGCACTAGTACAGTGTATATCCACCTTTCGCAGCAATGCAGGCTGCTATTCTCCCATGGAGACGATCGTAGAGATGCTGGATGTAGTCCTGTGGAACGGCTTGCCATGCCATTTCCACCTGGCGCCTCAGTTGGACCAGCGTTCGTGCTGGACGTGCAGACCGCGTGAGACGTCGCTTCATCCAGTCCCAAACACGCTCAATGGGGGACAGATCCGGAGATCTTGCTGGCCAGGGTAGTTGACTTGCACCTTCTAGAGCACGTTGGGTGGCACGGGATACATGCGGACGTGCATTGTCCTGTTGGAACAGCAAGTTCCCTTGCCGGTCTAGGAATGGTAGAACGATGGGTTCGATGACGGTTTGGATGTACCGTGCACTATTCAGTGTCCCCTCGACGATCACCAGTGGTGTACGGTCAGTGTAGGAGATCGCTCCCCACACCATGATGCCGGGTGTTGGCCCTGTGTGCCTCGGTCGTATGCAGTCCTGATTGTGGCGCTCACCTGCACGGCGCCAAACACTCATACGACCATCATTGGCACCAAGGCAGAAGCGACTCTCATCGCTGAAGACGACACGTCTCCATTCGTCCCTCCATTCACGCCTGTCGCGACACCACTGGAGGCGGGCTGCACGATGTTGGGGCGTGAGCGGAAGACGGCCTAACGGTGTGCGGGACCGTAGCCCAGCTTCATGGAGACGGTTGCGAATGGTCCTCGCCGATACCCCAGGAGCAACAGTGTCCCTAATTTGCTGGGAAGTGGCGGTGCGGTCCCCTACGGCACTGCGTAGGATCCTACGGTCTTGGCGTGCATCCGTCCGTCGCTGCGGTCCGGTCCCAGGTCGACGGGCACGTGCACCTTCCGCCGACCACTGGCGACAACATCGATGTACTGTGGAGACCTCACGCCCCACGTGTTGAGCAATTCGGCGGTACGTCCACCCGGCCTCCCGCATGCCCACTATACGCCCTCGCTCAAAGTCCGTCAACTGCACATACGGTTCACGTCCACGCTGTCGCGGCATGCTACCAGTGTTAAAGACTGCGATGGAGCTCCGTATGCCACGGCAAACTGGCTGACACTGACGGCGGCGGTGCACAAATGCTGCGCAGCTAGCGCCATTCGACGGCCAACACCGTGGTTCCTGGTGTGTCCGCTGTGCCGTGCGTGTGATCATTGCTTGTACAGCCCTCTCGCAGTGTCCGGAGCAAGTATGGTGGGTCTGACACAACGTTGTCAATGTGTTCTTTTTTCCATTTCCAGGAGTGTATTTGAAATTAACATGGAGAGGTACTTTTTTTTCTTCACGCATGGAAACAGGTTTCCGCGTTAAGGTCTGTCGTACTCAAATTGTATACAAACCCGGACTGTAACTTGGATTTTTGGTTTTATTGAGAATGCCGCATCATATAAGGTAACCAGAACCTCTTTTCTGCCTACCGAATCTCTAAAGTTTTGCCACAACTACCGTACACAGTACAAATGCAGTTCAGTATCTAACCTAGATTTTAATTCCATCAGAGGTAAAACTCCATGTAAAACTGTGTATGAGCTATGTGGCGAAATATGTAAGTAAAATAACTGATGAAGAGTTAGTGAATTCTGCAGTCACTGAGACCAATTGATGTGCTCAAGATATGAACCTTGCTGGCTGGAAGGACACAAACAGCAGTGAAATAAGAGTCTTCTTTAGTATAATACAGTTACAAAGTATTACAAAGAAACCAAGCTACAAGATGTATTGGTGTAAACATTCACTACTTGCAACTACAATATTTCGCCACTTACTTAGCTACAAACGATTTTTGATACTAATGAAATGCCGTCATTTTTCAGGCAACTCAGGGTATGAACCTGATAGCCATCCACAGCCAAAGCTGAACAAAATCTGGCCCATTTTAGAAGAAATTCAAATGAAACCTCTTGACAGCAAAGACTACTGACTTACAGTTGATAATTCCTACACGTCTCCACAACTAGCTAAGGTTACTGCGTAGAAAACTGACTAGAAAAGATATGTTACCAAACTTTCGCAGTAAGAAATTGAAGAAGGGAGATATTGTTGCATTGCAGAGGAGTAAAGTTACAGCAGTGAGATGGAAAGGCAAGCGGTGGTGTGATTTTGAGCATTATCCACGATGCACAAATGCGAAGTGTAAATATAAGGGGTAAACAGTTAATAAAACCAGCTGCCGTCATATCATATAGCGACACAACGGGACGAATGGATAAAGATGACCAGAATATATCACACAATCCAGTAACGTGGAAAGGAGGAAAAAATACTAAAAAGAAAATTTTATTTCATCTACTGCAACTGACGCTTTTTAATTCATTGAGCTTGTAGAAGAAATGTTCTTTTCCGCGTGGCAGTGCATAAGTAGATGATAGCCGAAACTCACAGAAAGCATTTCTCTTCGAAAGTAGCTTATCATCCATCCATGAGCACCAGTCCTATTCTTGTAACTGGCCGTCATTTCCTATCGTTCATTCCACCTATAGCGAAAAAGGAGGATCCTACTAGAACATGTGAGATGTGTAGCGAATGGGAAGAAAAATAAGAGGGAATTGCGATATATGTGTAAAGATTTTGATGAACCTAATTTCACTGTACCGTTCTTCCGAGCCTTTCACACAGCCACGAACATATGAAGATATATGTTGAACGACAGTGTTTTATTGCAATTTTTGCACTAACAGTTTCAAAAAAGAGGTTCGATTAAAATATTCTGTCGGAAGACATTTTATTCCATGTGTAGTTATTTTTTAAAAGGAACGAGAATACTTGGGGTTTTAATATAGCATTTTTCCAGCATTCACTAATTAACATTTAAGACAATAATTTGTCACAATATTGTTTGTTCAGGGGTTAATAGACATGGGGAGTAGAGCATGAAGATGTGAAAAAATATGTAAGATGGCACTACATGAATAATTAAGCCACTTTACAACTTCGTGACAAATGAAATTATGAGGAATATTTATGAACAAATTCTTCCGTGGTTTCCTTTCTGTTGCTGTTGCTCATGTAATTATCCAGTGTAAGAGTATATCTTGACATTAAAGTCATGACAGGAAGCTGTTATTCAATAATCGGTTTTAAAAATCCATTCCATTTTTACATCCAAATTTCTTTCAAGGCTCTGGCTGAAACAAGAGCAGAGCTGTTGCCATAAATAGCTGGTGAAATCCTCACGTACCACGTCCTTTGCTTTCAAGTTAGGGTGTCCATCCAGCCACATGCATCCAAATGTTATTACTCGTGATTCTTTTCTCTAGCATGTAGCCAAACGTTATTACTCGTGATACTTTTCTCCAGTATGTAGCCAAATGTTATTACTCGAGATACTTTTCTCCAACATTCTGCTTTTGTAAGTAGCCCCTCATCCCTCACCTTGTACTATGTCAGGAGCACTTTTTTGTGGCGTAGAGACCCAAGATAAAAAGTGATCTTGAGTGTAGATGCAAAATTGTACGAGAATCTTCAAACGCTTGACTAAATTAGTAAAATAATATAACAATCACGAACTGTCACATCTCTTACAAATTACGTGATGGAGGTGGCACAATGTTTAAGACACGGTATAACACATAAGGCTTTGGACCCCATGAAAAAGAGAAGGAACTGGAGATTGATCTTGCTCTGTGACCTCTAGCCTGTCGCTCACAGTCCCTGGCGCAAGGCACACTTGTCTCGCTCGATGGGGTCCCAATTTTGCTCAGTAAGGTCGAAGCTCGAGTGATTTTGAAAGTCGTACATGAATTCTAAAGTCCTCAATCCATACTGATACAATCTGAGAGCGCTGTAGTTACACATTTTCTTGCCGAAGGTAATGGTCGCCTGCAATGCACTGTACACCAAGAAATGAAGGCATATATTCAGACAGGCTGTTTTTGTATCGATCGCCGGTGGCAAATGATATATCTGTTTCCATGGAGATACCCCCGAAAAAGGCGGATTGTCACAATAACAAAAATTTATTTCACAATATAACATAACAAATTCGTCAATGTAATACGGAGGTAATGTTCCTTTAATTAGCGACTAAACAAAATTCTTTCAGAAGCATACAAACAAAAAATCGTTCCTTACTAACAACGCTTACAGTTTTTGAAACCCAAAAAAGAGGAATTTAAGTTTCTCAACGCTGGAATTAAATACCCAGAAATCTGAACAAAGTAAAGTTCGGCATGAAACAAGTCCCCCAGTTCTTAGGTTTGTAAAACAAATCCGCACTCTATGCTTCAGTGTTGGAAACAGAACACCTTTCACAGGAAAAGTGTTGAAGGTCAAAAATACTTTAGGAAAATTTCGAAGTCCTGACGCACCAAGTCAAGTCTTAGCACTATCTTGTAAGTGAAGAAGACAAACATTTGAAGCTATACCAAGTCCCGTCTTGCACGTCGCCATTCACCTAGTCGACACAGAGGCGGAAGGGGACCTGGCCTGGAAGATGGTGGCGGTGTCCTGAGGGAGGTGTAGCAGAAACTTCGGATCGGCTGCTCGCTTCGACGGAACTGCTCTGCTACGTGCGTACGTGCGTGCGTGCGTGCGTGCGTGATTCGCGTTCATTCAATGCACGTTTGGAGCAGGTTAAGCAGGGCCTGCAGTTCCTGCGTCGTAGATTCTCAATTGTTGTGTGGTCGTCTCCTTTAGGTACGTCTTCTGTTTGTCACTTCAGCTCTTCCTCTTCTCTTGTTGCCTGGAAGTTATTCCAGCAGCAGGAACTGCTGCTCTGTTAAACTCACGCAACGTCCTAAATAGCTGTCTCGCGGAAAGATCCATGTTGGCGTATTTTCGTTAGATGGCACTGCAGGCGCAGAGAAAGGTGTGGTGCGTCAGCACCCTCTACCGCCGACATGCGCGGCACCTGCTGGCCTGTCCGGAAAGCTGTTGACGCCATCTCCTTATCTGAGCGTAGAGTTCCAGGATTCAGAGTTACTGCAGCGTCTGTTCCGTACGGATGGACATCGCGGCAACCCACACGACATAGGAGTTATGCGGGGTGCCGTCGACAAATCATGCCTAGGCGCCATGGCAACTAACGCATGAGAGATCCCATTTCATCCCATGTAAACGTCATTTGTGTAAATACTAGCCTCTTGTGTGGATCCGTCGCAGGAGTTGAGACAGACATCGCAGGGGTTGAGACAGACTCTACTTAAGCACAGACAGACAGGACGTGCGACTGCAAACATATAGAAAGTCATGTGGCAAGAAGCAGCCGACACAGAACGCTCTCCCTGCAACTTAGTAGGCGCTGTTAACAGACACCAGACATAAATGTCTCATTGAATTACAGGGTGCTTCAAAAATGACCGGTACATTTGAAACGGCAATAAAAACTAAACGAGCAGCGATAGAAATACACCGTTTGTTGCAATATGCTTGGGACAACAGTACATTTTCAGGCGGACAAACTTTCGAAATTACAGTAGTTACAATTTTCAACAACAGATGGCGCTGCAAGTGATGTGAAAGATATAGAAGACAACGCAGTCTGTGGGTGCGCCATTCTGTACGTCGTCTTTCTGCTGTAAGCGTGTGCTGTTCACAACGTGCAAGTGTGCTGTAGACAACATGGTTTATTCCTTAGAACAGAGGATTTTTCTGGTGTTGGAATTCCACCGCCTAGAACACAGTGTTGTTGCAACAAGACGAAGTTTTCAACGGAGGTTTAATGTAACCAAAAGACCGAAAAGCGATACAATAAAGGATCTGTTTGAAAAATTTCAACGGACTGGGAACGTGACGGATGAACGTGCTGGAAAGGTAGGGCGACCACGTACGGCAACCACAGAGGGCAACGCGCAGCTAGTGCAGCAGGTGATCCAACAGCGGCCTCGGGTTTCCGTTCGCCATGTTGCAGCTGTGGTCCAAATGACACCAACGTCCACGTATCGTCTCATGCGCCAGAGCTTACACCTCTATCCATACAAAATTCAAACGCGGCAACCCCTCAGCGCCGCTACCATTGCTGCACGAGAGACATTCGATAACGATATAGTGCACAGGATTGATGACGGCGATATGCATGTGGGCAGCATTTGGTTTACTGACGAAGCTTATTTTTACCTGGACGGCTTCGTCAATAAACAGAACTGGCGCATATGGGGAACCGAAAAGCCCCATGTTGCAATCCCATCATCCCTGCATCCTCAAAAAGTACTGGTCTGGGCCGCCATTTCTTCCAAAGGAATCATTGGCCCATTTTTCAGATCCGAAACGATTACTGCATCACGCTATCTGGACATTCTTCGTGAATTTGTGGCGGTACAAACTGCCTTAGACGACACTGCGAACACCTCGTGGTTTATGCAAGATGGTGCCCGGCCACATCGCACGGCCGACGTCTTTAATTTCCTGAATGAACATTTCGATGATCGTGTGATTGCTTTGGGCTATCCGAAACATACAGGAGGCGGCGTGGATTGGCCTCCCTATTCGCCAGACATGAACCCCTGTGACTTCTTTCTGTGGAGACACTTGAAAGACCAGGTGTACCGCCAGAATCCAGAAACAATTGAACAGCTGAAGCAGTACATCTCATCTGCATGTGAAGCCATTCCGCCAGACACGTTGTCAAAGGTTTCGGGTAATTTCATTCAGGGACTACGCCGTATTATTGCTAGGCATGGTGGATATGTGGAAAATATCGTACTATATAGTTTCCCAGACCGCAGCGCCATCTGTTGTTGAAAGTTGTAACTACTGTAATTTCGAAAGTTTGTCTGCCTGAAAATGTACTGTTGTCCCAAGCATAATGCAACAAACGGTGTATTTCTATCGCTGCTCGTTTAGTTTTTATTGCCGTTTCAAATATACCGGTCATTTTTGAAACACCCTGTACATTACAAGTGAAGGCTATTGCCTAACCATGATTGCACTTATAAGACCTGTCCAGGAGGTCACTCGAAGGGAGTTGAAAATTCATCCACGAAGGAACATAAATAACACCTCGCTAAGGTCTTACCACACAAAGTTAAATGGCCGAATGATAGTAATAACAGAAAGAACACCAGCTTCTAAAGCATAGTGAAAACAAATATTAAAATTCAGAAATATGTTTTATATCGCATAAACAATTTAAAAACAAACACAAATTTTATAAAAAAGAAAGGTAATTCATAGGCCTTTGATATAATTATGCGTGAAAGCCGAACACATTACATAGCCTTAGCAACATTAACCATGGCAAATTTTGTGAGCCGGCCGGTGTGGCCGTGCGGTTCTAGGCGCTTCAGTCTGGAACCGCGTGACCGCTACGGTCGCAGGTTCGAATCCTGCCTCGGGCATGGATGTGTGTGATGTCCTTAGGTTAGTTAGGTTTAACTAGTTCTAAGTTCTAGGGGACTAATGATCATAGATGTTAAGTCCCATAGTGCTCAGAGCCATCTTTTAACCAAATTTTTTGATATAATGCTGGACAGCAGATTCACAAGTCACTTAAAAAACATTCAGAGTAGACTGGGCAATAAATTGGCCCTAGAGTCACATAGAGTCAAATATAAAGATGTTCTTGGCGACTCAACGAATATAAACACGAATATCTGCTGAAGCAGTTTGCGGGGAGGAATATCGGTGCACGGAGTTGAAAAACCAGATACGCACCAAAACCTTGTTGTCTACCCAGTCCTGGCGAAGAAGAGTGTACGAGCCGCGCGAGATTAGCCGAGCGGTCTTTGGCGCTGCAGTCATGGACTGTGCGGCTGGTCCCGGCGGAGGTTCGAGTCCTCCCTCGGGCATGGGTGTTTGTGTTTGTCCTTAGCATAATTTAAATTAAGTAGTGTGCAAGCTTAGGGACTGATGACCTTAGCAGTTAAGTGCCATAAGATTAAAAAAAAAAGTGTACGATGACCCGGAAAAGGCGTCGTGCCGATTCGCACCTCGTGTCCGTTGCGCCAAGCACTGCCGCTGGCCCCAGCTCCACACTGAGCGAAGGCTACGCGTAAAATACACTGCTCTGTTCGAAGGCCTCCCTCTTTTGACGCCGCTCTAGCGGTCGCTTTTGAAGCCTAGCCGCTGCAGCGACCGGGAGTAAAACGCGCCACCTGGAGGGACGCCAGCTAGAAACTATCGGTGGTGGAAAAGTGGAATGAGCCGCCACGGTTCACCCGACGAAAGTTGTGAGGCACCCAGAAAAAATGGTCGGATTCCGTTGTCTGCGAGCTGGCACGGTCTTGGAAGTTATTGCAGGGTGACCATAGGTCCCTTTGGCATTTATGGGGTGACAAATCTGCATTTCCTGTCGGCGACTGCAAACACTTGACTCTTACATTACCATATTCACCGTGGGAAAGTTCTATCTAAGTGTCCGGATAATGTCAACCAATCAGAAGAGTCATTATCATAACCACTGTACCGTAAATGTCGGAACCAATGATTGTCGACACAGTATATACAGTTTACCAACGTCTGCGCAGTTAATGGGCATATTGTAAGCGATATTTGAGGAGTTTTGGCAGACTTCTCCTGCGTTTTAGCATGTTCAGAGGAATTCTTGATCAACAACGTGGCTTAAGTTGCGAATCCTCCCTACAAGTCGTTATGTTTTTCTGGGAGGGGAGAGGGTTCAGAAGGAGTCGAGGAGGCGGTGCAGTGAAGCGTGGCCAAAAGGGCACATCAAGAAAGAGAGAGGCCCCTGGTCGAGGCCCGGCGCAGTTTTCGCTGAATTGATCGACAGTCGCTTTCTTTAGCACTGATGTTGCTTTTGCTCTGAGCATCTAATAGTTTGCGAGAGCAATTTGACAACTTACGTTGTGTCTTTACTTATTTTAATCTTGGATCTGATTTTAATTTGCATTTGAGAGCTGCACAGATTTTGGAAAGCCAGTCGTAGTTCCATAGTAATCTCCTGTTCGATTAGAGGTTCCCATCACGTGTTAAGAGAATAGTCTGTCCCAAGCGGGCTTCGCTCAAGAAATCATTTATTCTGCTTTCGAGAAGATCGACGTGCATACCGTTCTGGAATATAATATTGTTAAATTTTTCAGACGTTATTGCTCTTTCTTTGAGGTTCAAGTAAACAACCATTTTTGTTTCAGTCATGTATAAGTATCCGTTTTAATTGTGAAGCAATTTAGAGAAAAAATACAATATTTAATAGAACTGATTTCGTCGCCCCCTTTTTATTGTCCTACAGCAGTTCAAGTCTGGTGCCCCTCATTATAAAATAAGATCGATTTTTCTCTGCATAACTGATTTAGACTCCGACTGTGACGGGTTCCGTAGTAAAACAGGTGCTCCTACATGGAACTATAAATATGCGATAGGAACTTTAATTAACTTGTATGATATATGACTACTGTGAACTGCTCTCACTTCCATGCTGTAGAGTCTTGAGGTCAAAGAGCATATTTGGATGTCGTTTGTATGTTGAGCACGTGAGTGTGATTGGGAGATACCACTTTTCATTGCCAAGCCCCAGCACGTCACGATCACGCCAACGACCCCTACAAGCTGTACGTTTCATGTCGACTCTGATCCAGGATTCCTGCCTCTGGAATGGTCTGCCAATCGCAGTTAGGAATGGCACAGTGAGACGCAGTTTAGCGTGCAGAATATTGTTGTAGCGACCATTCCGCGGTCAGCGATTCGTTCGCATGCATTGCACCTCGTCAGAGGAAACATTGCTACATATAAATTTATATACTTTATTTGTATTTATTTCTTAATGATCTTGCTTGTAAAGACGGATACACTACTGGCCATTAAAATTGCTATACCAAGATGAAATGCAGATGATAAATGGGTATTCAATGGACAAATATATTATACTAGAACTGACATGTGATTACATTTTCACGCAATTTGGGTGCATAGATCCTGAGAAATCAGTACCCAAAACAACCACCTCTGGCCGTAATAACGGCCTTGATACGCCTGGGTATTGAGTCAAACAGAGTTTTGATGGTGTGTACAGGTACAGCTGCCCATGCAGCTTCAAAACGATACCACAGTTCATCAAGAGTAGTGACTGGCGTATTGTGACGAGCCAGTTGCTCGGCCACCATTGACCAGACGTTTTCAATTGGTGAGAGATCTGGAGAATGTGTTAGCCAGGGCAGCAGTCGAACATTTCCTGTATCCAGAAAGGCCCGTACAGGACCTGCAACATGTGGTCACGGATTATCCTGCTGAAATGTAGGGTTTCGCAGGGATCGAATGAATGGTAGAGCCATGCGTCGTAACCATCTGAAATATAACGTCCACTGTTCAAAGCGCCATCAATGCGAACAAGAGGTAACCGAGGCGTGTAACCAATGGCACACCATATCATCACGCCGGGTTATACGCCAGTATGACGATGACGAGTACATGCTTCTAATGTGCGTCCACCGCGATATCGCACAAACGCGGATGCGACCATCATGGTGCTGTAAACAGAACCTGGATTCATCCGAAAAAATGACGTTTTGACAATCGTGCACCAAAGTTCGTCGTTGAGGACACCATCGCAGACGCTCCTGTCTGTGATGCAGCGTCAAGGGTAACGAGCCATAGTCTCCGAGCCGATAGTCCATGCTGCTGCAAACGTCGTCTAACTGTTCGTGCAGATTGTTGTTGTCTTGCAAACGTCCCCATGTGTTGACTCAGGGATCGAGACGTGGCTGCACGGCCGGCCAGAGTGGCCGAGCGATTCTAGGCGCTACAGTCTGGAACCGCGTGACCGCTACGGTCGCAGGTTCGAATCCTGCCTCGGGCATGGATGTGTGTGATGTCCTTAGGTTAGTTAGGTTTAAGTAGTTCTAAGTTCTAGGGGACTGGTGACCACAGCAGTTAAGTCCCATAGTACTCAGAGGCATTTTGAACCGTGGCTGCACGATCCGTTACAGCCCTACGGATAAGATGCCTATCATCCCGACTGCTAGTGATACGAGGCCGTTGGGATCCAGCATGGCGTTCCATATTACCGTCCTGAACCCATTGGATCTCGACCAACGCGAGGAGCAATGTCGCGATACGATAAACCGCAATCGTGATAGGCTACAATCCGACCTTTATCAAAGTCGGAAACGTGATGGTACGCATTTCTCCTCCTTACACGAAGCATTACAACACCGTTTCACCAGGCAACGCCGGTCAACTGCTGTTTGTGTGTGAGAAATCGGTTGGAAACTTTCCTCATGTCAGCACGTTGCAGGTGTCGCCACCGACGCCAACCTTGTGTAAATGCTCTGAAAAGCTAATCATTTGCATATCACAGCATCTTCTTCCTGTCGGTTAAATTTCACGTCTGTAGCACGTCATCTTCGTGGTTTAGCAATTTTAATGGCTAGTAGCGAATGAAGATAATTCATGAGTATAGAGTGGGATTTTGTTAATCATATTTTTGTAGTGTTTGTTCGTCAAGCAATAAATTAGATTAGAGTCTTTCTAGAAGGCAAGAAGGAAGTTCTTACAAAATCTGAAGGAACGGTCAGTTTCGTAAGTGACAGAGCCGGTGCAGCTACTTGAAAATGAGGAGGTTGTTTCAATGAACCGCCATTCTGAAAATGTGAAAATAGGAATTGAGGAACGGCAAGTGGCGGAACAGTTTTTAGAAGTATCTGAGAATGTGAATATTGTGTGCGAGAATTCACAGTCTAATAGCGCAGCACTATCCGTTACGGAGAGAGGCCCTATTAGAGAAGTCAGTGTCCATACACGAGAGGTCATTTGATAAAAGACATTTCGTCTCGTTATGGAAAGTTTTAATGAGCAATGTCGGTGGGAACATACGTTTAGAAACTTGGTTGGCCCAATTTGAAGTAGCCTAACAAGCTACTGACTAATCCCACTACAACTAAAATTTATTAGTAGCCACTTGAGTGGTGAACTTATTGCTGGGGCATTGCCAGTAATACAAAACTGCGCAACAAGCGTGGGCTTCGAGTACGAAGCAATGAAGTCGTTTGGGTCGGTGGCGGGAGAGAAAGCAGAATGCTTGAGCCTTATTAAAGCTCTGCCCTTACAGAGAAGCGTTTCCAGCCGCGCAACATATATTTCGACAACATTCTTGAAAGAATCGACATCTGAATCATTTGCATAACAATGGTGATCAGATCCAATTATTACGAGGGTCATTTAGTAAGTAACACCCCATTTTTTTTCTCAGAACATATTTATTGTTAAGAATGACAATTTGGTGACAATATACATCAACATGTCTTGTTCATGTGCTATTTTTCTACGTAGTCTCCATCACGTTCTATGGTTGTACGACAACTTTGTGGAAGAGCATGTATTCTATGCTGGCAAAAGCTCTTGTCCTGTAGGCGTAGCCATGTTTTCAGTGCATGACTCACACTCTCGTCATCATTAAAGCGTGTTCAAAAATGGTTCAAATGGCTCTGAGCACTATGGGACTTAACTTCTGTGGTCATCAGTCCTCTAGAACTTAGAACTACTTAAACCTAACTAACCTAAGGACATCACACACATCCATGCCCGAGGCAGTATTCGAACCTGCGACCGTAGCAGTCCCGCGGTTCCGGACTGCGCGCCTAGAACCACTAGACCACCGCGGCCGGCAAAGCGTGTTCCCCGTAGAGAGTCTTTAAGCGGCCCAAAGAGGCCGAAGTCCAAGGGTGGCAGGTCTGGACTGTAGGGTGGATGAGGCAATGAGCCCTTCGTCGGCACTTGTTTAAATATCCGAGAGTCTTGATCATTGCAGACGCAACTCCAACGCTGACCGACAACTGCAGAGCCAATTGTCGAATTGCGATGCGCCGGTCGGCACGAATAATGGCATCCGCACGATTCAATACGTCTGGAGCCGTGGCTGTGACAGGACGTCCCAACTGTGGCTGATCCTGGAGCTCTGTTTCTGCATTTCATAAGGCTGTATCTTTCATTAACTATCTCCCAGCTGTACTCCTATGAACTGCAGCATTGCCACAAACTGCACACAAACGTGTATGGATGTTCACCACGGTTTCTTTTTCTGCACACAAGAATTCAGTAACAGCGCACTACTTGTAACGTGAGTCGTATGTAGACGACACTTTGACGCTGTAATAGGGCTCTGTCATCTGCCGGAACGTTTCGAAAATTCACCGGCGCACAGAACAAACATCAAATGTGAAACACCTATAGGGACGTTTGTTTATGTATATTAATGGCTTTCTTTTAAATAAATGTGGGACATTAACTTTTTGAACGACCATCGTATTATTAAACTCGAAACCAACAGATCAATAGCTAACGCTCATTGGTGCGCAAGAGAACGACGTTGAGGCTTTCAGATTAATACTATTTGATCTGAGTGGTTCCAAGCATGAGGAGAAGAGAGAGGGTGGCACGATTAGCATCATTACGGAAACGGTTGGAGTAGCGAGCATGGGACCATAAATCTATACGGACGTAGTAAAGACAACAGAAGTCATGCTTCAGAACCGCAGTGGCGCGGTAAAAAGCTGCTGCAGTTTGAAGTGGAGATGCCTTAGAAAACACGAAATGTCAGTGACGCCGATAGAGCGAGAAAACGGAGCCGTTGGAATGATGGAATTACGGGAACCTGCTGTAAACCTCAGCCCGCAATCTTGGTTTGATAGCGGAGCACATGAAGGCCGGGTTTGGATTCGAAACATACTGAAGTATGATTGAAGTCAGAAATGACTTGTGGGCCGAGACGGATAACGCAGAAGAACTTCAGTATCCAATCACAGAAATAAGCATTTTCTTCAATATGTCGTGCATGTAGGGGTATTCTCGTCTTTGCTAGGTTAAGATAAACGTTTAGTTACTTTGCTGGGAAAATATTTAGCGCACTTCGCTTATGGTTTTGGAGAATTTGTGTATGTCCGTGTACACAAGCGTTGTTGCTTCAATTCATACGCCCCTTTGACGGAGATCTTGCCATTGTCTAAAAGCTAATACATGTTTTCGACTGTTGTAGTGATGCAGCGGCGAGCTTCGAGAACTGTCAGCACTCTTTACTAAGAGTTGTCACATGCATTTTGTTTCAAAAGCTTCAACAGTGAGAATTAAGAAATGTTGTGCACTGTTTCATCACCTTCTTATATTATCTGTATTATCTTGTATGGTGCCTCATTGTCGTTTCTTTGGGTGTCATCTCCGAGTATTAAAATCAGTGCTTTGTTATTATGGGAATTCGGTAGTACTCTGTTTGTGGGAGACCGTCGATATCCGATACTGATTACTAGAGTAGAGAAGGGTACGACCTTCATACATGCATTGCTGGGAGAGGTCCATTTGACGTGAATGTTTATTTGAGAATTTCACTGGCTGCAAGCGTAAGCCCCAGAGAAATAGCCGTCTGTGTTTTAAACGATTTTTCTTGTGAGCCGCCAGTAAGCCCCGAGAGTGCCGACCGAGTTAGACGAGATGTTTGTGTTCAGATAACGTATTTGCAGCGTTCGGCCGCCACCCTAACGAAATGTTTCGTAAGTGCAGCGAATGGATTTAAGTCACCCTTGCCGAACCAATCATGTAGAAATTCAAATTCGTATTTGTCTGTTAAGAAGATTGATTTAGAATGACTTTACCGACTGTATGTTTAGGTGTAAGATTTATTTTGGGTGAGGAGGGGGGGGGGGGGGGGAGGGGACAATCAGTTATTCTTCTTGCTTTCAATATACAAAATAATTTGACATCCTCTTTTTGCACATTTGCTTTGAGCAGCGGAAACCGTGCTTGCTATTTACACTACTGGCCATTAAAATTGCTACATCATGAAGATGACGTGCTACAGACGCGAAATTTAACCGACAGGAAGAAGATGCTGTGATATGCAAATGATTAGCTTTTCAGAGCATTCATACAAGGTTGGGGCCGGTGGCGACACCTACGACATGCTGACATGAGGAACGTTTCCAACCGATTTCTCATACACAAACAGCAGTTGACCGGCGTTGCCTGGTGAAACGTTGTTGTGATGCCTCGTGTAAGGAGCAGAAATATCTACCATCACGTTTCCGACTTTTATAAAGGTCGGATTGTAGCCTATCGCGATTGCGGTTTATCGTATCGCGACATTGCTGCTCGCGTTGGTCGAGATCCAATGACTGTTAGCAGAATATGGAATCGGTGAGTTCAGGAGGGTAATACGGAACGCCGTGCTGGATCCCCACGGCCTCGTATCATTAGCAGTCGAGATGACAGGCATCTTATCCGCATGGCTGTAACGGATCGTGCAGCCAAGTCTCCATCCATGAGTCAACAGATGGGGACGTTTGCAAGACAACAACAATCTGCACGAACAGTTCGACGACGTTTGCAGCAGCATGCACTATGAGCTCGGAGACCATAACTGCGGTTACTCTTGATGCTGCATCACAGACAGGAGCGCCTGCGATGGTGTACTCAACGACGAACCTGGGTGCACGAATGGCAAACCGTAATTTTTTCGGATGAATCCAGGTTCTGTTTACAGCAACATGATGGTCGCATCCGTGTTTCGCTACATCGGGGTGAACGCACATTGGAAGCGTGTATTCGTCATCGCCATATTGGCGTGATGGTATGGGATGCCATTGGTTACACGTCTCGATCACCTCTTGTTCGCATTGATGGCACTTTTAACAGTGGACGTTACGTTTCAGATGTGTTACGACCCGTGGCTCTACCCTTCATTCGAGCCCCGCGTTCGCAGCTCGTGGTCGTGCGGTAGCGTTCTCGCTTCCCGCGCCCGGGTTCCCGGGTTCGATTCCCGGCGAGGTCAGGGATTTTCTCTGCCTCGTGATGACTGGCTGTTGTGTGCTGTCCTTAAGTTAGTTAGGCTCAGAGCCATTTGAACCATTTCGAACCCTGCGAAACCCTACATTCCAGCAGGATAATGCACGACCGCATGTTGCAGGTCCTGTATGGGCCTTTCTGGATACAGAAAATGTTCGACTGCTGCCTGGCCAGCACATTCTCCAGATCTCTCACCAATGGAAAACGCCTAGTCAATGGTGGCCGAGCAACTGGCTCGTCACAAAGCGCCAGTCACTACTCTTGATGAACTGTGGTATCGTGTTGAAGCTGCATTGGGAGCTGTACCTGTACACGCCATCCAAACTCTGTTTGACTCAATGCCCAGGCGTATGAAGGCCGTTATTACGGCCAGAGGTGGTTGTTCTGGGTACTGATTTCTCAGGATCTATGCACCCAAATTGCGTGAAAATGTAATCACATGTCAGTTCTAGTATAATATATTTGTCCAATGAATACCCGTTTATCATCTGCATTTCTTCTTGGTGTAGCAATTTTAATGGCCGGTAGTGTATTTAGTACATATCATTTCAAATATTAAATTTAATACCACGGTTTCGTTTTCGCTTAAGATTAAACATTAGAAGCACTGATTTGGTTGTAAAGAAAAGCAAAATCAAGAGCCGTTAAGCACACAGGAGTCTCCGAATGTTTCAGAGACGACGGTGCTGCCTGTCCGGAAGACAATAGCTGTCCCAGGAGGGTGGAGTCGAAGGAGAATAGAGAGGCGGGACGAGAGCACCCCTTACCCGACACCAGTCCCTCAAAAGGCGGCAGGTCGCCTGCCTACTGTCTCAGCGCGACTCAGCCAGCCGAGAAAGCTTTGCGAACACCGCCTGCGCGCCGTCAACGCTGCCCATCAGGTATTCTCGCCTTCGGCGAATGATGCAGCCACACTGAGCTGTATAGCGTTAGCCCACCCATGAACTTATGCATGCATACACGTTTTTATCATTTTATTAAACGCTAAACACGCACAACGCTCGACACTGAGCAGTAGAATAACGAGTAAGGTACAAACCAACATTTATTGAAGCTGATCATGCTCAATCAATTTAGCACTTAAATTTTATATTTTTGTTTTGACTTCATGCAAGTGTCTGGTGCAATTCGGTAGCCAATACAAGCTTATTGCTGATTAATGGAACAAGTATTACTTCATTTTTCATAAATGTCCACAGGTTCGAATAATTTCAAACACTGAGGATATAGTTAGATAATGTTATTAACTCTGTTCAAGTGTCATTATAAGCCTGCCATGTAAAATAAAGGCTAAAGATATAATTGCATTACTTATCGACGATTCAGGGACAAAGATTCGCATGGTCTTTATTTTTACATTTTCTCATGTCAGTGAAGGAAGATTGCTGGGAATTTCGGGACCTAATCATTGGAATGGAATACTTTTGTATTGTGAAGTCATTAAGCAGTGGTGATCAAGGATCGCCATCAACGGAGTTTCGTCCTTTCAAAAAAAGCTGGCGATGAACTGATGCGACAGTACCATCTCGTATATCACTTAGCGATAAAAAGTACAACTGGCAGCGTTATGTTCTTAACATTCAGAGTGGAAAACGTGTGGTTTACACATGTGACGAAGGGGTTATTTGCTTCTGGTACGATGTTCTCGATCTCATATGGCAATGCAGATACATTATTCTACATACGGATGAACATATGGGATGGTTTTTTCGGTTACATGGCGCAACGCATAGGGCGTATAGCGTGCCAATTACGAATAAGTGCTGGAAAATGGCCTCGCAGAGTGGTCGCGCTGAAGTTAGTTTAAGTAGTGTCTAGTCTAAGGACCGATGACCTCAGCGATGTGCTCCCTTAAGAATTCACACACATTTGAACATTTTTGAGCTGGAAAATGACTTTAAGTCGAAACTGGTCCATCGCATATCAAGGAGAACTATTTCTTATTTATATAAATGATATGCCTTCTAGTATTACAGGTGATTCAAAAATATTTCTGTTTGCTGATGACACCAGCTTGGTAGTGAAGGTTATTGTGTGAAATATTGAACCATTATCAAGTAATGTAGTTTATGAAATAAGTTCGTGGTTTATGGAAAATAATTTGATGCTAAATCACAGTAACACTCAGTTTTTACAGTTTCTAACTCACAATTCAACAAGAACTGATATTTTGATCAGACAGAATGGGCATGTTATAAGCGAGACGGAACAGTTCAAGTTCCTAGGCGTTCGTATAGATAATAAGCTGTTGTGGAAATCCAATGTTCAGGATCTTGTTCAGAAACTAAATGCTTCTTTATTTACCATTAGAATAGTACCTGAAATAGGTGACAGTTCAACACGAAAAGTAGTCTACTTCGCATATTTTCATACGCTTATGTCATATGGTATTACTTTTTGGGGTAATTCTTCTGATTCAAAAGGGATATTTTTGGCTCAAAAACGGGCTGTTCGAGCTATATGTGGTGTAAGTTCGAGAACCTCTTGTCGACCCCTATTCAATAGTCTGGGAATTCTGACATTGCCCTCACAGTATATATTTTTTTTAATGTCGTTTGTTGTTAGCAATATTAGCTTATTCCCAAGAGATAGCAGCTTTCACTCAGTTAATACTAGGCAGAAATCAAATCTGCATGTGGAATGCACTTCCTTGACTCTTGTGCAGAGAGGGGTGCAGTGTTCTGCTACATCCATTTTCAATAAGCTACCACAAGAACTCAAAAATCTTAACAGTAGCCCAAACGCTTTTAAGTCTAAACTGAAGAGTTTCCTCATGGCTCACTCCTTCTATTCTGTCGAGGAGCTCCTGGAAGAGCTGAAAAATTAAGTAAATTCCAGTGTTACATTGTTGATTTTCTTCATTTAAACTTAGGAATTGTCGCCTGAATACGTTTCTTGTATTTCACTTTATCTGTTTCTACTATCGTTTTATAATTTCATGTATTGACTCGTTCCATGACCGTGGAGACTTCTCCTTAATTTGGTCCCACGGAACATTAAATAAATAAAAATAAAAAATACAACCTACTATGGACAATGTTTTCTTTCGCAGTATTCCGATGTGACAGTGGCCCGATCCGGACTACATGGAAACGAGAAGGCAGGCACACCTGTCGTCAAGGTTCTGGTCGACCACGTTTTACCATCATAAGGGAGGACCAGTGTCCTGTGCACCAGGCTCGTCATAACCCTATCAGTTCTGCACCAACTGTCAAGTTATGACACGTGTGGGACTAGTTCGGATGTAATCTCCGTCCCTGTGCCAGTATCAGACTTACAACAGCTGTGGACCAGCTTCCCTCAGCAAAGTATCCAGCAGCTTCCCGACCTAATCAGTGCACGAATTCAACCCAGAGTGGCTGCAAAATCATACTGAAACTAGGGTCATACTGATATTCTGATCACTGACAAAAAAAATCACCTACCGTCTCAACCAGTTCCTAAATAAAACAGAACAACAGTAAGTTAATTTTAACAGGAATAACGCTATTCAGTTTAAGGCTTACACAGAGGTTCTAAATTTTAGTGTGTACTTGCGCGCGCGCTCGTGTGTGTGTGTGTGTGTGTGTGTGTGTGTGTGTGTGTGTGTGTGTGTGTTAAGGCCGAACACCACATACTGTTGCGTAAATATGTGTGTGTGTGTGTGTAT
Source organism: Schistocerca piceifrons (assembly GCF_021461385.2). Taxonomy (NCBI): domain Eukaryota; kingdom Metazoa; phylum Arthropoda; class Insecta; order Orthoptera; family Acrididae; genus Schistocerca; species Schistocerca piceifrons. Next base: position 428,359,552 of record NC_060138.1, read on the forward strand.
GTGTGTGTGTGTGTGTGTGTGTGTGTGAGAGAGAGAGAGAGAGAGAAGGTAAACTGCAATAATTGCGAGAGCACTGATGGAGTCGGCTGTGCGTCGACAGTATCCGGCAGGCTCATTAATAAACATAGCTCATTGGCAGCGTCTGCAGGCTGCGGCGGAACGGAGCAGCCACCAGCCGATAGCTGCTAATTGATAGCTGCGTCTCCGCGCAGGGCCTACAGCGAAGGAACCAGCAGCACGAGAGTGTTGCTTGTCCACCTACCAGTGACCCCCACTGATTTACACACGTAGAGCTGTACTTTTGGAGGTACACACCTCGAGCCAATTATATATCTGCATAAGACACTCCTTATAACCCTGGCTTGGTTAGCAGTCGACGAAGAGGTGCAGTGTCGTATGGCTTACGGAGGTCTACGAAGACGCAGTCCACCTTTTCACCTGTACCTGTTGTCTACGAGACATCGAGTAGGTCGAACTCCACGGTCACGTCTGCGACCAGTACAGGCCCTCACAAAATCACAGTTACATGATGTGTCAGTATTCCCCGGGTTGGTTGGTTAATTTGGGGGAGGAGACCAAAGAGCGAGGTCATCGGTCCCATCGGATTAGGGAAGGACGGGGAAGGAAGTCGGCCGTGCCGTTTCAAAGGAATCATCTCGGCATTTGCTTGAAGCGATTTAGGGAAATCACGGGAAACCTAAATCAGGATGGCCGGACGCGACTTTGAACCGTCGTCCTCGCGAATGCGAGTCCAGTGCGCTAACCACTGCGCCACCTCGCTCGGTAGTATTCCCTGGGACATGGCGCCAAGAGTGCTCCTTCTCCAAAACGGCAGTCATCTGTTGTTCTGTTATTTGAGTCTACAATGAAATTATTCTTTCATTAATTGATACAAATTATTTTCTGTGTAATTTAAGTGCCTTATCCTTTTCGTTTCAATTAGAGATCAGCTAAAAGGTACATCGCGTTCTTCCAGCATGAACACTTACTGTCACTGTTATTCAAATGCTGAGTTTAATTAACTTTTGCACTAGGAAACTGCGAATTTACGATAGTGGTGGTATCTTTAGGGAAATCCTGAAGGAAAATATGATGTATCCAGTGATCTTTTATTGCTATACGATCGGAATGTGTAGATGACTTTTATATTCAACAATAAATACTAGTAGTCAGCTGTCTTCAGATCTTATTCCTCCGCAGAATTTTATCTAGGAGGGGCAAGATAATAAAACTGGGGTGTTTTTGTAAATGATACGACGCGTTTCAGAATGTACGTATTGTACTGTATCTCGGTTGATAGGTTTCCATTGAAGTTCTTTTGGGTGCGTAAGTTTGACTCCGAAATGGCAAGCTTATTTCATTATAAAATACATATTGTTACATCGTTCATATTAATGTGCGTACCACCTTTTTAAGTCAACTAACTAAAGTAACATGGCTATTATAATCAGATCTAGGGTATTCAACATGTTACCCTGAAGAAAAACATTATTCATTGATCAATGACATTATGTTTTTGTGGAAATTAAAAATCTGAAATATAAGATAACTCCTATAAGACATCAATAAATGCGTAAGAAAATGTTGAATGTTTATTCCCCAACATGGAGACACAAAAATAATCTTCAAATAGTTACACTATTGCCTGTTAAGCTTGATAATGCTGTATGTGATTTAGTAGGATCGCAGACGATCATTTCTGTAAATGCGGTTAAACTTCGTAATAAATATGACGTTTATGCCCTCGGATTCCGGGAGTCAAGTGCATCCATTTCCAATGACCACCCCTCCGCCTCCCCAACTCACCACCCTCTTTGTAAGCGGACGAGTAATGGCGCGAGTGTACAACATTTTTTTTTTGTGTCTGCGCTACTAAAATACGACGTGTTACTCAAGGCAGTGGTCTTGATCTACGTGCAACTAAACAGTTTTTGCATCACCTTTCATCTGTTAATCAGCCTTATACAAATTGTACCATTCTTACGTTTGAGCATAAAATAGAGTTTCAATGTACATTTCTGGCGTGCTAACGTCTTCTAATCGTTTCAGAGACGTCGATAGTAGCTGTGCTTTTATACTTTCACCTGTAAAGAGAAGCAGGGCTGTCAGCTACACAAAGATGTACGATTTTAAGTAAAGGCACTTCCACCACGAGAGCTTCATTTCCATAGATGTATGACGAATCAGAAAGGAAACCTTGAGGTGGGTATGACAATCCTGTTCCTCCAACTATTCTTGAATAACAACAAAGATGGGTCATTAGGGCGTTTTGTAGCTCTTGACCGTCCTAAGATAATATTTCTGAGCGCCAAATCTTCGGTTATGCATAATACCGCAGAAGTATTAATGTTACCCACCTGGACATCTGTGTGTTTCCCGCCCTCTTCTCCCAGTCGCATTCTGTCTCAGGCTTTAGGCTAAATGATACCAAGCCCATTCAACTATGTTGGCTAGAGCAAATCTACAGGACTCCCGTGATAACTTTATCCAGAACGTAATTTATGTTCTTCAATTTTTTGCTGTGTCATTACGTTTTCCAAATATTTTTAAACCACTGTATACTATAAAACTGAGTCCCTAGGTATCAGTATAGTCATATGAAAATAAAACATAATTGGTGTAAGTGGAATTCTGTGGTACAAAGTACAGAGAAATAATCAAAAAATATTTGCCACAGTAAAAATGGAGGAAGAAGGAAGCTACTGCACATCAGTGAGAGATCAGCTGTAAAGCACTGCAAAAGTTACGGTGGGTTGAAAAGTAAAAGTCCCTTGAAAACAGAAACCTTGTAGCAGGAATTTGTAACAAGTGGACTTAGAATAAGAATCTGTTCACTCAATCGCAACTATATGAGTATTCAACTGTGCATGCGGGTTCTTATCCTAAAGTAAAATGAATGTAGCATAAAATTCGAAAGAATAAAGAAATTGTAATTTAGTATTGGCGAACCAATAAAGTAAGGGCAGCTGAGAAGAAAATGTTTTAGAAATCACCGAGGGATCCCAGCTGCATAAAATATTCCACGTTATCTATGACGTTAGACGAACAGATATCAAAGTGGAAGTTACTCATAAACAAAATCAGTAGAAAGTTGAATCATGCAAAAGTTATGTAGTTACATCTGATGTGCAAAGAAATGTTTTTAAAAACACTTTACATTTCGTAGTTCTGAAGTGACGTTGACTAAGTGATGTTTGACTTCTAGTGTAATAATGTGAGCAGAGTGAAAGAGTTTGCAGAACCTATAGTGTAATAAAATTGTTTCTTGGAGATACAGATTGCACACTGTATATTTTTGTGCATTCTGTGTTAATGAAAATATACATTGCGACACAAAAAAACTAAGCACCAGTATACATGGTCGGATATCAATGTAACTTCGTACATGCATACATAATGAACGAGTGTGTAAATTATTAGAGCTCCAATTCTTTGTGATAGATATAAGGGCCACCAGAATGCATTAGCGTTGCTTATTACGAAATCTAATCGCTAATGGACTGAGGTCAGCTGTTTGCCACACATGAAAATTCGTTTGGGACCGAAATTCGAACCTGGATTTCCCGCTTATCAAATGGTCTCGGCTAATCACTTCGCCTAGCCGAGCACGCCTCCAGGACTGATCCAAAACTTACTACAGCTGTAATCGTCAGAACTGTGTGTGTTCCATCTGACATTCATGCATGTCAGAAGGAGATTTTAATGTGAAGGTATAGGCACCTTGTAAACACATACATTGTCAACTGTCGATAGTGTTGTTTATGGTTAGTGTTGTTACTGGGGCTGGAAATGTATATAAGGAGCGTGAACAACGAAAGATGTTGAGTGATAATTGTGAAGGACATGGAGATGGCGCGTACTCGTATGAGATAGCATCATCAGCACCTAACAGAATTTTAAGGGGCTTCTCAGTTGGTCGGATGTCCGCCCCCGGTAGATGAGTGGTCAGCGCGACAGACTGTCAATCCTAAGCGCCCGGGTTCGAATCCCGGCTCGGTCGGAGATTTTCTCCGCTTACGGACTTGGTTTTGTGTTGTCCTAATCATCATCATTTCATCCCCATCGACGCGCAAGTCGCCGAAGTGGCGTCAAATCGAAAGACTTGCACCAGGCGAGCGGTCTACCCGACGGGAGGCCCTCGTCACACGCCATTATTATTTGGTCGGATGGGCGAATCGTGCAGTGTCCGTTTTTGTGGGTCATCGGATCTGACACTGGCCCGATGTTAGACTGTATGAGTATGTAAGGGCAGGCCCATTCATCGCTAAGGTTCCTGTGCCGTGCAGAGGGTATATCGATGGTTTCTTGGGTTTCGATATACCCATGGTTACAAGTTACGAAGGTATTTGTTGCGCGGTAGAGGTCAGAGGGGGTTTTGAGGAGAGTGCGAGATGGAGCGTGCAGGTACCGGGCAGTGCCGCAGTGCCTGAACTGATGACTGCCGGTGGCGGCAGTCGACCTTGCGACAGCACGGAGTGGAGGCACGCATAATTCTGTTAGCACTGACAGAACTGGGGCAAGTCCGGGCTACTCACTATTACTTTTGGAAATACATGAGTGTCATCCCTTTTCAGTGTCACAATGATGAGGACGGCATGCTGTAAGTGCATCGTCCAGTTTATTGCTTGAGTGTGAATGGTCAGATATTTTGAGACACGATTACGTGCAAGAATTGCACATTAAGCTGTATCAGTGAAATGTTAGCTCATACCTAACACCAGTCATTTCCAATATATAAATTATATTGAATTTTGCCCTTGGAGGCGTGTCGTGAATACAGTTTATTGTAATAATATTTTGTGGTTGTGTCTAACTGCAGTTGTATGTTTCAGGTGACTTTTGTTTAATTTTGTCCCAAAGTGCACGAGTCACTGATCTGTGCTATATTTATGGGTCTATTGTTCGCACGAAGTTTGTAAATGTTCAGGCACACTTGCAGTGACTGTATTATCACAGGAGTGTGTCCGTGGTGCCAGTACTTCGTGCTAAGGGGAGTGCATTCTGTTCTTTGTAGTTTACTTAATTGTTGTGATTTCCTGTGTGCTCCCGTTTGCGTGCGAAAGCACACTTGTAACTTAACGAGTGTCAGTTGAGCAAAGGCGGCGGTTGGTCGTTGGCTCAGTTCAGATTTGTGCATCGTCAGCGAAGTCCTGCCTTGTAGCGCGACGTGTTCTCTCTTCGCCAGTATTGATAACTGTAATGTAGATGCTTATGCATAGGCTTGTTGTGCTCGGGTTCAGGTGACCGGGTGAGTAATTTCCTCGAGTAGTATTTAATATCTTGTTTTAAGGCTAAGTAATATCTTTTCAACTGTGGACGTTCTACCACCTCAGTTAAAACTTACGCCTTACTCAAAGCGTGTTCTGATATTTGATTGCGCCACTGAAGTAATTGGCCTTAAGCTGTTATTACTAAAGCCCCCATGTGGAATGATGATTATTCTTGAATTTTGACGATTGCTTTAATATTTGCACTATATCTGACGTTTGGTGTTTCACAGAAAGTTATATTCTATTGAGGCGCAGGCTGTGTTATATTATTTTCCACGGCTTTTTTTTAATAAGAACAAGGAGGGGACACTTTCTCTTTTTAATGACGCCGCACGTCATGGGTAGTTAATGTATTATTTGCGATCGTTTTAATTAAAGATGCAGTGTTTCTTTAAACCTTGGGGTGACGTACGTCACATTTAAGCTATATTGTACCTTCTAATTCTGTTTAAGTAAATTTATGTTATCTTAAAAGTGATAAATGTCACTCTTAGCCACGTTGTCTTTCTTGCTTCTGTTGCGCAATTACTATATCTTAAGAACGACATATCTCAAGTTTTGCTGTTTGGTGTCTTTGATTCGGTTTAAGTAGAATCTTGTCTTTCTAGTTAGAGGCATACGTCACGTTTTGGTGGATTGTACTTTTATGCTGTTAAAGTAAACGCACATGTTCAAGGACTTTGATGCTGTTAGAGTAAATTCCCGTTTTGTTTAAGGGACACTCGTGTCCGTCTGTGCTTTAGAATATTGATGGATTTCGGTCAATGATCTGGGCTAGAATAATTAATATTTTGATTAAAGAGATCTTTTAATGGTGTCTTTATACGAAAGTGCCGCGCGGGATTAGCCGAGCGGTCTAGGGCGCTGCATTCATGGACTGTACGGCTGGTCCCGGCGGAGGTTCGAGTCCTCCCGGGCATGCGTGTGTGTGTGTTTGTCCTTAGGATAATTTAGGCTAAGTAGTGTGAAAGCATAGGGACTGATGACCTTAGCAGTTAAGTCCCCTAAGATTTCACACACATTTGAACATCTTTATACCAAAGACGAAATTTTGCAAAAGGAAAATTTTTAAATTTTTTGGTCTGTTGGTTCAAATGGCTCTGAGCACTATGGGACTTAACATCTGAGGTCATCAGTCCCCTAAAACTTAGAACTACTTAAACCTAACTAACCTAAGGACATCACACACATCCATGCCCGAGGCAGGATTCGAACCTGCGACCGTAGCGGTCACGCGGTTCCAGACTGAAGCGCCTAAAATCGCACGGCCACACCAGCCGGCTTTTGGTCTATTGTTTGCATAAAAATTTTTAGTTAGTTAATTGTTTGTTTAGACCAGCACCTTACCAATCCGCTCACCCGCTGCTCCGCCGTTTCAGTCCCGGTCAATCAGGTCTGATTATCATACTCTTAACGAACCCCTTCAGAACTGCGCCCGTCAACCAAGAACAAGTTGCAGGTGGCGACTATTTGGAGGCGTGGCAGATGAGGCACTCTCCCAGTTCGCCACTTGCCGTTGCCTCAGGAAAGAGGAGGCGGTTGTAACCTGTGTATGCCGGGAGGCGCAATAAAAGAAGAGTGACCTTTAACCATTTATTTCTGCAAAATAGATCTCCTCTTTACCTATGCTACTGCGATCCTCTCTAGCAGCATGTCCGGGTGCGCCGCGAGCGCCCGGCAGCTACTCAGGAAGTGGATGATGCGTCTCCACCCTCCGCACTCGAAGAAGACGGCTTACACACGCCGGCCTATGAGGTCTTCGATCCCTCCCGCAACTGTGACTCATCTCTGCTCTCTGAACCGCGATGATGGTTGTCGTGTGGTCGAGAAGTGTGCCGACCCTGGCCTGCCGTGCAGGTAGGTCCCGTGTCAGGAACACTGGTGTCCTGGCCCAAGTCGACACGGAAGACCCCCAGGTCTTCCCATCTGCATTGGAAGCTGTCAGCAGCGCTCAACTCCCGACTGGTGCTTACGGTGACGAAGACGCGCCTCCAGCGGCTGTTGGCGGTGTTGAGTACGAGCAGGAAATCTGCAACAGACTTATACACAGCGTTAGTACCGTCCCAGGGAATCTAGTACGCGTGTCCTGTACGCCATCGATCCTTCTGACCAACTGCCTTCTCAATTCAAATGCTGGAGTATTTGTAGTGTGAAATATGAGCTGGTGTTGACCCAACGTCACTTGTAATGATTGCATAGGCTTTCCTAATACGGATGTATCAGCGATTCATATCACACCCTATTTACTCAACACATTTGTTATACCAACAGACTGGTCCGTAACAACATTCAGTACGCCTTCTCGCGTTAGCGACGCGGCCTCTTGCTTCACGTAACAAAGTGACGAGATACTTCTCAGTGGTATTGCTTTACTAAGCTTCTGCTGATGCTAGCTACCCAGTTCGCCGCAAAGCGCTGATGTCCTGTTTTGCGCCTGACGTGCCAACGTGATGAAACGCTGCCGTTTCGTTTCGCGCTTGTTGACACTCCCCCAAGGAAAACAAAGTGAATGGGGTCTCGCAGTTACGAAATTCTGCAGCCAGTTACCTGATACAGTGTTGGTACCTAACAAAATAAAGGACTCGCTACAACATTTTCTGTCATCCCGCATCGTCGGTCGACTACTAGCAGCAATCAGACTAGGGAATAACTATCGGATGCGCACGCTGACGAGTGCAGTTACACTGTGTTCAGCGACGAATCGCGATTCTGCACTACCATGGCTGATAAACTGATAAACATCGGATACACTACTATGTTTTAAAGAGGTACAACGGAGCTGCTCCCGGCGTAATGATGTGGTGGGCCACCATGTATGATTTCGCGTCACGGCTGGTAATGAGAGGGAACTCGAACGGCACAACGTTATGTCACGGAAACCTTGCGTTCCGACGTATTTTATCACACCCGGCAGTACATCTGTCTACACCTGCATTTATGCTCCGCAAGCCACCCAACGGTGTGTGGCGGAGGGCACTTAACGTGCCACTGTCATTACCTCCCTTTTCTGTTCCAGTCGCGTTTGGTTCGCGGGAAGAACGACTGCCGGAAAGTCTCCGTGCTCGCTCGAATCTCTCTAATTTTACACTCGTGATCTCCTCGGGAGGTATAAGTAGGGGGAAACAATATATTCGATACCTCATCCAGAAACGCACCCTCACGAAACCTGGACAGCAATCTACACCGCGATGCAGAGCGCCTCTCTTGCAAAATCTGCCACTTGAGTTTGCTAAACATCTGCGTAACGCTATCACGCTTACCAAATAACCCTGAGACGAAACGCTTCGCTCTTCTTTGGGTCTTCTCCATCTCCTCTAACCCGACCTGGTACTGATCCCACACTGATGAGCAATACTCAAGTATAGGTCGAACGAGCGTTTTGTAAGCCACCTCCTTTGATGATGGATTACATTTGCTAAGGACTCTCCCAATGAATCTCAACCTGGCATCCGCCTTACCAACAATTAATTTTATATGATCATTACACTTCAAATCGTTCCGTACGCATACTCTCTTTTTAGCAGGACAACGCCCGTGTACTCATATCACGTATATTTAGGAACTTCTTCGAGATGCTGAGGCACTCCTGTAGCTGTAAATGTACTCACAGCCGTCCTTCATACAAAATATGTGGAACCAGCACTGACGTAAACTCCGTCCCAGTGCTAGTGTTGTAAGCCGGCTTGTCTCAGGGGAGTACATAATTTATTTATGACACACTTCCCAACCTAGTCAGTGTATGCATCGAGATCAGAAGTAGTGCAAAGCATACTGAAAGGTAGGCTCGTACGGCCCAGCTCTTTGTAAATTAACATGATTTTGTAATCACTGTAATAGCATTACACTGCCTGCTCAACTCGTAAAGTTTTATTGTCTTTCCTCCTCCCCTTCTGGGAGCTTCACTTTTTTGATAAGTAGTGTACTTCAACGAACAAGACACTGCAAGTCTATTTACATATCTAAGTGTCTGCTTGCTAAAAATTGACTGCATGCCCAGCTGTGTGAGATTGAGTTGCCTATACACTCTGACCAACCCTGTAAGATAAGACGCAGTTTGATGCCGTATGTAGTTGTACCGTTGTCATTTGCAGCTGTTTAAAATAACTAGTTCTTTAGCAGTTATCATGAGAGCCAGCGGCATAAAGCTCGTTAATTCAACAATTACGCATCCTGTGGATCTCTGTTCTTTTTAAGATATGGTGGGTGTAGAGCTGAACCCGTTTGCCTGTTCAAATAAAACAAAATGTGACAAGACTAAATCCTACAGTTTATTTAGAGTGTAGACTATCGACAACAGAATTTATTGGAGCCGATTTAAATTTTTTCATGTAATTAATATGATTTGTCATATTAACATGTAACTTTATTTTGTAGTATTATTATTACATAAATACACACCATATTTGAAGCATTTTTCTCAATTTTAGACGATCATGTGCATGTATTATTGAACACATACTTAATTGTTGTGCAATGTTACATTTTGATTTCTTGCTTTGCAAGATATTTTTTAATTTGTTAATTAAACATTGTCTGTATTTCTATGTAAACATACTTTTTGCTCATGATACACAGTTTCCAATAACGTACGCAAATTCGGCCATACCTCAGTTCTTTTTCTGATATACACACATCAATAAAAGTTTTGCATCACCTAGGTTCCGAGAATTCCCGAACCTGTACAGAAAACTGCATTAGAGATCAACATAAACATCATTTCCGCCCTTTTCATTGCTCATGAAAACCACACATTGCATGTTGTAGCACGATACAGCGAGACCCTCAGAGGTGGTGGTCCACATTGCTGTACACACCGGTACCTCTAATACCTAGTAGCACGTCCTCTTGCATTAATGCATGCCTGTATTCGTCGTGGCATACTATCCACAAGTTCATCAATGCACTGTTGATTCAGATTGTCCCACTCCTCAACGGCGATTCGGCATAGATCCCTCAGAGTGGTTAGTGGGTCACGTCGCCCATAAACAGCCCTTTTCAATCCATCCCAGGCGTGTTCGATAGGGTTCATGTCTGGAGGCCATGCCGGCCACTCTAGTCGAGCGATGTCGTTATCCTGAAGGAAGTCATTCACAAGATGCGCACGATGGGGACGCGAATTGTCGTCCATGGAGACGAATACCTCGCCAGTATACTGCGATATGGTTGCACTATCGGTCGGAGGATGGCATTCACGTATCGTACAGCCGTTACTGCGCCTTCTGTGACCACCAGCAGCGTACATCGGCCCCACATAATGTCACCCCAAAACAGCAGCGAACCTCGACCTTGCTCCACTTGCTGGACAATGCCTCTAAGGCGTTCAGCATGACCAATTTGCCTCCAAACACGTCTCCGACGATTGTCTGGTTGAAGGCATATGTGACACTCATCGGTGAAGAGAACATGATGCTAATCATAAGCGGTACATTCGTCATGTTGTTGGGCCCATCTTTATCGCGCTGCATAGTGTCGTGGTTGCAAAGATGGAACTCGCCATGGAGGTCGGGAGTGGAGTTGCGCATCATGCAGCCTATTGCGCACGGTTTGAGTCCTGTGGCTGCGCGAAAAGCATTATTCAACATGATGACGTTGCCTTCAGGGTTCCTCCGAGCCATATTTCTTAGTTAGCGGTCATCCACTACAGTAGTAGCCCTTGGGTGGCCTGAGTGAGGTATATCATCGACAGTTACTGTCCCTCTGTATCTCCTCCATGTCCGACCAACATCACTTTGGTTCACACCTGGCACAAAGTAACGATGCGGACGCGATCGAACCGCGGTATTGAGCGTATACGCATGGTTGAACAACAGACGACACGAGCCTTGTACCTCCTTCCTGGTGGAATGACTGGAACTGATAGGCTGTCGGACCCCTCCATCTAATAGGAGCTGCTCATGCATGGTTGTTTACATCTTTGGGAGGATTTACTGACACCCCTGAACAGTCAAAGGGACTGTGTCTGTGATACAGTATCCACAGTCAACGTCTGTCTTCAGGAGTTCTGGGAACCGGGGTGATGCTAAACATTTTTGGTGTGTGTATCATGTAAGAAATATCTCCTTGTTCTGGCTCTGACGGGCCAACCAGGACCGACCCAATGACGCCGTTGTCAGAGGACGACAAGGCGGTCAGTCGATGTGGTGTAGAGCAATGTGCGTTCACCACACCAGTCTCCCGGCTGTCGTCGGTTTTCTTCACCTTGCAGGCGCTACTCCTCTCTCAGATATCTTGTCAATCTACTTCACGAGGATTTGTGCAACCCCATTCGATTCCTCCCACCAAGAGAAAATCCTTAACAGTACCGGAATCGAAACTAGGTCCTCCACATAGTAGTCAGACACGGTGAGTACTTTTGTTCCTTCTTTTTGTTAATGTTTGTCTTCGTAGATTTTTCGTCAGTCCGTGTAGATATCACAGGATGTCTTTCAAATGCCATCGATGAGAATTTAACTCAGTCCTTTTTTACTGCATAGAGTGTCCAGTCCCCTGATCGCACATGCTGAGCTACTGTGTTGGGACCACATGTAGCTGATATGAAAATATGGGTGCAGGACAAGAAGGTATAGGACTGTAACAAAGCAGCTGATAAACATATGAGTATCAAAACACAATTAGTAATTGAGGAATTCTTCTTTATGTCATTTTCATCTACATTCAAAACTCGAAAAAAATGGTGTATTTTGATGAAAGTATATCTGTTTATCAGACATGAAGTAGAGCAACGACAGTGCAAAGAATTTACTTTTCATTGAATCGTACAACTAACTTCCTGAGCATTTGTGGTGTTACATTGTTGTCTGGTGTAGAGAATTTCGTAACGTACTATATTTAACAGAGTCGGACTTCGTTAAAGTTAGCGTTACAGGCCACAAGAATGTTAATTTACTAGGCGAGATGACGCTTGACGAGCGGAACAGCACCAGAGATGAAGATGTAGCATGTCTCTACATGCACCAACACAATGCCAACCGCCGGCCGAGATGGCCGAGCGGTTCTAGGCGCTTAGGTTAGTTAGGTTTAAGTATTTCTAAGTTCTAGGGGACTGATGACCTCAGAAATTAAGTCCCTTAGTGCTCAGAGCCATTTGAACCACAATGCCAACCGTCGTCTCCACAAAGTGTTGACTATGTTTACTTACCAAACTGGTGATCAAGCTTTGAAATCATTCGTATATCGTTCAAGAATGGTGTATTACGTTATGAGGATGATGTTATGCCGTAGATACCTTGCCCTATCTGATGTGGGTTTTAAAATTTAAAGTTTAGGGTGAAAGTTATTCAGCAAACGATAAATTTCAAAAAAGAGTAAATCTCTGAAGAAATATAGTTTTCTGTAGAGTAAATATAAGACATAGAATAATCGTTGTGAATAAGTACACAGTAGCCATCCATCGTTGATATAGGGATGTTTGTTTATCTTCAAATCCTGAATTGTCGTTCCAAATGAATGTCTCACAAATACACATTCTTCGAAAACAGCAAAGAGGGGCCTATCGGGCCACGACTTAACATCTTCAATTCTGATGATACATCTCGCTTATTTTCCAAACTTTTCAGAAATTCTTCTGTTGAAGTATAATTCCTGCAAGAGATGACACCACTAATACTACAGAGTGCATTCCTCACAAGAGGATAGAAATCTGAATATGTACAGTGTATTAAGACTTGCATTTTGCTGTTGATGTTTACATTCTACTGCTGATGGCAGTTTCAGTGACGCAATGTTATTGTTTATTTGAGTAACTGACGCCACAATAAAACGATTTCATAAAGGCTGATATAAATAACTTGATGGTAGCTTATGATGATTGGTTAATAGAAATTGGTAGTGAATAAACGTTTACATTCATCAGAGTTCTTGGTGGATCTGAAATATCATACTCTTCAAATGTATGTGACCTATGAGACACAGTGAGGCATCAGTTGAAGAAAATATATTGGACAATAAGGTAATTTATTACTCAAGTTCACAGGATGACTCTTCAGTGCAGAAACTCCGCATGCAGAAAGTGCTAGTATCCTGTAGATAAAATTTTCTCTTCCACTTCTTTGTTTGTCCAGTGCTTAATTCATTAATTTGTTTTTACAGGAAGGTCCTTGAGAAATCGTCTGTAGTTAGAACAAGCAGCCATGCGGGAGACATCTTGGTACATGCTGACAGTATGTGAAAGATACGTACATGGAAAAGCGAGCCACAAGATTGGCCAAGTAACTACGCCTCCAAGCCCGAACCATTATGGCGTTTCCCAAGTCATGGGTCTCTTTTTATTGTCCACCACTGAATTTTTTCGTACATTTTGTGGTCAACATGATACTTTAGACGAAACAGCTCAGAAATCTTTATAATGTTGTAAAGTGGCAAGATTTTGGCACCATATTTATATTAGTTCTAATATTTGTTACGTACAATCGGATTATTAATCATTTCAGTGGCTGATACTGGCTACCAACACATACTAACAATGTCTGTAATATTGCATGTCTGAGAGTTAATTAAATTTGAGAACTGGCAGATAAGGCGGAAGGGGTCATACATTCCTTAAAAGCCGCTATCAGCTAAAGTAGGGCGGGGAGAGACGTGTCATGTTCTGCAGGGGTGGACATTTACTAGCTTGAGAAAGAGCAGAAAGTGTTCTGTTGAGAAAAAATAATTTAAGAACATTGTACCTGGAGAAAGAGCATCGGCGGGGGGAGGGGAGGGGGCCGTAGGAAGCCGAAGGGACCTTTTTAGTGCAAGGTAATGAGGGGGGGGGGGTCATAAACAATGATCGTGAGCTGGCCTCTGAGGAATCTTTTCACTGAAGTGTTTCTTTACGGGAGAATACTTGAGTGGAATTTCTGTTTCTCACTAGTGACCGAACAGATATCTTGACTTGTGTTCTGTCTTGTACTGGGTAATTTCAGCCGTAGGAGTTCTCACCCAACGTATTACGTCCACTGTGTAGGCAGAGAATTGCTGGTACAACATGTACATCGTCTGCACAGCGGCCAGCGCCTCATTGAGCAAATTATCGGTGCAGTACAACTGTGTCTGTACTTCAGTACGTGATGTATACAATCTGGTTCGGCAGGTAGGGAAACGATCACAGTAAATGTGTCGAGTTCCATGTAGGGTAGAAGCCGATATGGTGTACTTCACATTTTTTAAATTAATAATTTAGGGTATCCGTATTGTGATCCACTCTCGTAGTTTCCATATAGGACACAGGGCATGTGAGAGACTCAGTAATATTTTTATTTTGTGGCAGCGCTGTCGGATGGCAACGTTAAGCTTGGCGGCGCCCTTGGTGCTATTGTCGAGGACTGGGTTATGTGGCGACACCGGGTTCCACCCTCTCCCTTCTCTCATTGTCATCACACAACACAAACACTGCACTGCACAAGTTGTAATGGAGCACGTTGCAAATAAACAAACAAACAAACTATTGCACTAAAGCTTCTCCATAATTGATGTTGACAATTACGCCCTTTGAAAGTGTCCACGTACAGGTCTAGAGCATTGTGCAACTGATAGGGAGGCTCTCATTGTTCAGTTGTGAACACTGAAAAATGGCCTAAGAACCCAAAACGGTCATGGATAAATTTTAGAGCAACTGATGCTACTGCGTAAAAAAAAGTAAAAATTAAAGCCAATACAGTAGTCACTATCATTATTACCTATACAGGCACGTTTTATACGCCATTTTATTAAAGCAGAACAGTCTAAGGATGATCATAACGGATCGAAACCAGTAATAAATGACCCAGACACTGACTCGCTATACCGTTCATAGGGACCACGCCACATTTAATCCATTATGATCGTTTCCCACGTCAAGCAGAGCTAAAAGCGTTGTCAGAAGGTCGATACACTCTGCCGCCACGGCTTGGCCCCTAGCGTGTAGACCTGCCCGGCGCGCGCTCCCCCTCAATTAACGCGTCTTTAGCGCCGGCGGGGCGGCGGCACAATGCGTCGCTTTAGGTCTCTCCTAGAAATCGTTTCACTGCGCCACGCTGCGGCGTGTCGGCTGCAAGTTTGGGAGGGCGAACTGCGGGCACCTTGAAAGCGCCCGTGAGGCAGTCGGGAAAGTCACTCACGCGGCGGCGTGCATTATGCGCCCCACCGTCGATAATATCGACGAAATCGACGTGAATTCCCTTTCGCGGAACGCTTCAGCACTCTTTCTTCCCACCCTCCACGCAACTTTTCATATTTTTCTGCTTTAATACTCTTTTTAAAGCCATCAAAGTACTCTGTTCCAGAAAGAAGGAAAATCGGCCGCTTTCCTGCGATTGAAAGGAAGTTGTAGCAGGTCGCGCGTATCGGTGGGAAATATTGGGCAGAGAGTGAGAGTGGGTAGGGGGGGGGGGGCGCAGGTCTGCCGTTTCTATCCCCTCTCTCGGAACTCTCTCTCCCCACCCCCACAAATCTCCACGCGTTATTTACTTCTCACGCTTTTGGCAGTCTTGAGCAGAGCTCTCAAGCTCGCAGCATAAGTGCAGGAGAGAATCTCCACTTCTCTCTAGCCTCGTGAGTTTCTCGTTTTGGAAATTTGGCGGCCAGGTAAAATGTTCTGAGCCTGACATACGTGTACCGTTGATATCAATGACTCCGGGTTTTAGTAATTCTTCTACCCATCGTGCAAGCCACTTTAACAGAGTAACGATTTTGTGATAGAAGAAAAGTAGGAGTCGATAGGGAAGCGATAGGGAATCCAGTATTGGAATCAGAATTTAAAAGGGATTTGGAGGATTTCGGATCAAACCAGGCACAAGAAATAAGTAACATTCAATTGGAATTTCTAAACTGATTGGGGAAACTGACAACAAAACGACTATTCACGTTGCTGTGTATAATGTACGATAGTGGCGATGTGCGATCAGCCTTTCGGAAAAGCATCATCCACAGAATCCCGAACATAGTAAGAGCCGACAGGTACGAGAATTATCTCACAATGAGCTTAAAAACTCATGCATCCAAGCTGTTGACATGAATAATATACAGAAGAATGGAAAATAAACTTGAGGATCTGTTAGATGACGATCTGTTTGACTTTAGGGAAGATAAAGGCACCAGAGAGGCAATTCTGAAGTTGCTATTGATAACTGGCGCAAGACAAGAAAATCAAGACACTTTCATAGGGTTTTTCAAGCAGTAAAAAGCGTTCGACAGTGCCAAATGGTACAAGATGATCAAAATTCTGACAAAAATATGGGTAAGCTGTAGGGAAAGTCTGTTAATATACCATATGTACAAGAACCAAGACGTAGCAATAAGACTTTGACCAAGAACGAAGCGCTCGGATTAAAAACGGTGTAAGACAGGGGTACTGTTCAATCTACACATCTAAGAAGCAATAACGGGAATAAAAGAATGGTTCAACAGCGGGACTAAAATCAAGGTGAAAGGATATCAATGATAAGATTCGCTGATAACACTGCTGTACTCAGCGAAAGTGAGCAAGACTTACAGGGTCTGTTGAATGGAACGAACAGTGTAATGAGTACAGAATATGGATTGAGAGTACTCGTAAATTGAAGGAAGACGAAAGCAGTGAGACGTAGCAGAAATGAAAACAATGAGAAATTTAATATCGGAATAGGGGATCACGAAGTTTAAGAATTTTCATGCACTCTTTCCACTGCCTTCTGGATGCAAAAGAGTATTTTCTCAATAATTACCTTGCAAAGGAGAATATTTCTGAACCAATCCAAAAAAGAATTTTTTGGGAGATGTACACTGTTTGTAAAAAGTTCCATCTTTGGTTGTCACTGACTTCCATTTCTAAAGAGTTTATGACTAGTAAACTTTTAGAGACCAAGGAAGACTGCATTGGGGAATAAAGTTTCATCATTCAGCTACCAAATTTATTTATTACATAGCGGTTTGAGAGCATAATAACTCAGTTGTCAATGCAATAATTGATTTAGGGCTGCATAGATCAAACTGTTGACCTAACGACAAGCTATAAGGATGAAAGCTCGCTTTGACTGACTATTGGTCAGTACTACGCCACCTAAACAACCCTAAAGGAAGTATTGCAATGAAAATGGATTTATACTGCTCTAAACCCAGCATAAAAATAATCATGTTTGATTCCTGCTCAATGAAATTTTGTTTCTCTTCCACAGTGAACAACGTTTATGCGAATCCGGCGTATACAATCACTAAAAGTTTCATGTCCTATGAAGATACTTTTGCAGTCATATCTACATACATTGCAGAGCTTCCAGAGCTGCAATCCTGAAATGAAATCGACTCTCTGGGAAAATTTTGGATGATACTCTCTGCTCTAAACAAGAACGCGTCGAGAAACTCATTCATGCTGCCTTAGGGTAATACATTGGTCGTGTGGTGACACCACTTTATGTATGATATATTTCACGTGATACCACTTGTTTGACTTGAGGCCGAAAAACATAATATAGAAATCTGTTCTTAAGATGACTAATACTGTGGAACCGAAAACTTTTCACTCAGCCCTCTTAGCACGAAAGTTCTTAATGAGTAACTTTCTTTAAGAGTGGCAAAATAGATATAACGTTTATTTTCTATTACCCTATATTAACATTCTCCCAATACTTTGCCGTGGAAAATTTTCATGCAATTCATTCAAACATTGGACGTGTGTAGTTATTAGGCACTTGTTTTTGGTAAAATTGTTATGGTATTCGTCGTAAATGATTTTATTATTTGTAACAAAACGTTTATCATTGACGTACAACCAGCTACAAAAATATTAGTAGTTTATCTAAACTACGGATTGTCACTTTTTAAACATGCATTAGAACTTCACTCACTAAAGATAACAAATATTCAAATAACTTCACCTCCGAGAGTTATCTAAATTAATTTGTTTCGTTAATTTTGAATGCACACTTGACTCATTTTGTCTAGGGTTCGTTTTTATTTTTTGTTTTCTGTGTTTAAAGAGTGTGCAAGTAGTTACGACTACCTCGTGGTATATGAAGACAAAATGGTGGTGCTGCAATCTATGAAGCCGAATCTATTACAGCGACTTCTCTTTCATGAATATTAACTCGTCGTTAAAATTATTGATGAAGTTGAATGACTGATGGATAGCCGTAATTAGCAGTGTTTGGGAGCCAGTGTATGTAGGACAGTCTATCGTGGGATGTTCAGATGGGACAGAGATCAAACGCTAGTAGTATAGTAAAGTATTACTTGACCCACTTTGACTGATCTTAAACCCTCATAACTTAACTAGTACAATTCATACCTTACCCGTGATGACATACACGATGCTTGGTTTCCGTGCCATCATAATAGTAACGCCGCAAGCCCTACCTCATTCCCATGACATCATCATGTTATGCCCCATTAGTTGGAAATGAACCAACCAGATAAGGTATAAGCCAACACACCCCTATTTAGATCTGACAGTTACAGTTCCAAATGTTACTGGCTATTAAAATAACATTGAGAAATCAGTATGGAGCCGTCGTCTTGGTCGTGTTCAAAAGCATCCAAACGATCTGAATTCTGAGTCAGGTCCAAATACTTTCGAATGAGCTGTACTATTTTCCAATAAATGTTAACATCAAACATTGTATTGCCTCGTCAACAGGTTTCATTTTTAACCATGGTATGATTACATGTATTCATGCAATTTTTTTTTATTCTCATGAAGATTGCCCTAGTACAATCGAAGCCATGGTCAACTGACAAAAAATTCTGTGCAACCAATGTGGCTGTATAAACATCCTGTAATTAGATTTCATCTTATATGCGTGCACATAGTATCAAAAATCATACGCACACACATTGCATAACGTTCCACCAGTATCCATACATGTTATAAGAACATATGTCTGTATGTGTGTACGTGGGTATGTTTGTTCTGATCTCCCCTCTTAAGCTACTGGCTCAATTTCAACAAAACTTGGTACACATATTCCTTCCTCTCAGGAACAATCTCTGTGGGAGTTATAACCATCTACTTATCATAGTTCCGGAGATTGGCATCATAAACATTGAGATTCATGAAAAACTGCCACATCATGCACCACGTTCAAATTTACTATTTCCGTAGTAATAATTCTATTCGCAACAAACTTCGCAGACGGTATCTACATATGCCAGCAAATGAACATAAAAAAATATATCGATGTACCGCACATGGTTCAGGAGGTATGATATCATAAACACTGATATCCATGAAAAACTGCCACATCACACACAACATTTAAATTTATTACTTCATTGCTGTTAATTCTATTCGCAACATATTTCGGAGACAGTATTGGCACATGACACTGAATGCACCTACACAAATATATCATTGTACGACACATATAGAGATACGACGTCATAAACACTGAGAAGAGTGAAAAAATGCCACATCATGCATGAAGTTTTAATATGCTTATTCTTTACTACTAAGATAGTATTACAATAGAGTCAAATCAAGGAAATCCATAACACCTAGAAGCGCTTTTGGCAACTTTCAACTGCAAAGTGAAAACAACAGCCATATTCACAGCGATGAAGAGGCATTTCAATAAAGACGTGTACAAAATCGCGCTGTAGACAACATGAAGCAACTGTGCCCAGAGAAAGAAAACTGTCTGGGATCGTCTCACAATAAGTTCACTGCAGGATCAATAGAAAATTGGCAAAATGAGTATCCAGTGTCAGTTAGTTACTTACAAAATATCTTTATGTCAAATACTATACCTAAAATGCTACAGCCACAAATAATTTCACCTATCTCTCCGTTTTATACCTCACTTAAGAGAAGTGTTTATATGAGAATGCCTCAACAGTAAAATTTATATTTCTCTGTCAACATATTTATTTATACTTCACTAAAAACGTTTGTCAACTACTGTACTGCCCCATCAGTACATTTCGTTGCTTAATTATCTTCTGTGGTTTACTCTTTCTTTAATTTCAATGCCATAAAACAGAGAGCATTTAAGTGGATGTAATATCATTTCACATGTGTTACCTCAATCCTTCAAAATTTTGCTTCGTTTTTATAACGTTTATAACGTGTTACTTCAGTGGTCTGCATTGTTTCAAATTGAAGGAACTTTCAGTTGAAATAAGTGAAATTGATGTATTAAGCCCTTTTTTTTACTTTCAACCAACAAATCTGTTACAAATCACATATAACACAAAAATCAGCTACAAATTATATTGATTTTTTTTCATTGTCACACATACACTTAAATTACATTTCACATTTATGTTTTCACAACACATTGAAATCAGTTACAAATCACATGTATTGCATTTTTTATGTTTTCACACTTACACAACAACATCACCCAACTTCCAGATGGTGGTAACCCCAACCTAAGGTATTAACTTCATCTGGAAGTATAAAGCTTTTACCATCTCACATGATAAAACTAGTTTGTGCTGTTTGACAATTTAAATTACATGGCACTTGTACTGAATAACATACTGTACAGCTGTTTTAACATCTGAATTCACTACATGTTGCCAGTAATCATCGTTTATTAGCTTTTTAAAAGCAGATTGTTTCACTCCCTTTTCTCTGTGCATTACACATCCTGATTAGTCTCGAGTCCATACATTTGAACTTGCAGACTAACGAATTCGGTAATGGGTTCACCATTCAACTCATCTTTCAATAAACCAGTCATATTTTTATTTAGAAGGAGTATTATATCTGTCATATACAGGGAAAACTAGAGGGCCAACCCTTATATGTGCATCACCCCAATATCATCATAAATATTTGAAGTTTTAACCTGATACATTAAGCTGTCAGTATATGTGTACCACAGTTTTACGTGCTTTTCTGAACACTCCCTTACTATACATTCATAATGAAAGTCTACAATATGGGTCTCTGAAATATCCAATAGCTATTCCTACTGCTTTTGGTTTATTAAATACTACATTAAACATGTTCAATTCAAGGACAACTAAACGTCCATTAAAACCAACGTTCCTTTTGAAGTTAGGTTTTACAACCAATGCTGCCGCTCCTCACCTTCTTGCCTCAGATGTCACTAGTTTTATGGTTCTCATCACCTACACATTTTGCATAGTCTTACCAAATGCACTAGAACTGATAAGTTTGAATAAACATAAACTATAAACATTTCTCGCACTCATACTTTTCTGTGCGTTATTCGCAGTGTGTGGTTTTATCCATGGAGCTTTTGTAAATGATACAATTCCACGAATCTTTTTAGTAGTAGTTTATAATCAAAGATTGTTTTAGAGTTCAGTAATGAATAAAAGAGTTTTTCTTATCATATAAAATAGAAATAAATTTATTTGGTTTGTTACTATCAAATGGTGGTACTATTTTTTCATAACATAAGGGAAAATCAGAATGAAATTCATTAATACTCTTAAGATATTTGAGATCCACAGTTAAAATGTATCCTGTTTTGGAAATATCTGGAACTTTGTCACACCAAAAGTTTCAACAGTTCCTGGAGAATGCAACATAAAATTTTATACTGGGAGATATTCCATCATTTCCCACTTGTAAACGCTGTTCACACCAAGATATAGATTGTAATATTGGTCAAATTTATCATCATAACTAGCCATGAACATATTGTTGGCAATGGCATAACAAAATGGACAATGAACAGTACTGCCTTAATACATCTTTCAATAAACCGAAATTGTTCAACGTTAGCAATAAACTGCAGTCCTGCTCTAGCAATTTTCGGTACAGGATCTCAGGCCAAGCCAGGTGAAGTAATGCAATGAGCAGGATCCATTTTATGTATTTTAAGACATAGGAAACGTAAGTTTCCCAATACATCTGTGAACAGTGGTATCTTAGTGCACTACAGTTGAATAAATTCAATATACTGCAAGCACTTTGGTAGTTGTTTTCTGTTACAGCGTCACCTGTTAATAAACTTTTAAACTTCTCAGCTGGAGGCAAATCATTTTCCATTAAAAACGGCTTATTACTCACATACTCATATGGAAACATTCCCTTCTGATTTCTGATTGACAACATCTCCACATTGTCTTGAGTTCATCTGATTTCAACTACAAAGTACACTTTTCGAGGAAATATATTAAAAAATTAAGTGAATCCATAAATCGGAAATGTATATTGCATTTTCTCACTTGGTGCATTACTCCAAAATTCTTTGTGAATAATTTATACTTCATATTCGATGGCAGCTCAAAAACGTGCCTTAGATTTAGTTTCACTTTTTCGCGGCTATATGTATTCGTTTGTATACAAGTACTTGTAACCAGGAAACACCCATCATAATTCCTCAGGCTGTAAAATGTGACTGGGAGGTCTTTAGTTCTAGCTGCAGCACACATTTGCAGCACTCCAATAAGCAACAGTAAACAGTAAAATGACCGAACGGACACATTTCTGCTGCCTACAAGGGTACACTGTTGTATGTCTGCTGTATTTCTCCGCACTTTGCATTATTAGGGGCATTACATAAAATTGACACACACAGCACAGATAATGTTATAGGTCCACAACAGTGACTGCTTCAAAGATAGCAGGCATTCAGTATTGGGCAGTGGTTGATATGGCTCTGACATCGAAACATGACACACTTTCAGTGCTTCTACTGGCATACTAACGATTACTCACAACAAGGCAAGCGCTACTTTTGTATCTCATAACTGTTTATTAAGGATTTTAAGCACTTTATTTTTCCACATCTTGAATAAGTCTATGCATTTATAGTAATGGTATCAATATGACTGGTACAATGGCAGTCACCATAGGTCAACTTACCATCATTGCCTGCCATCCCACAGTATCTGGCGTTAATGGCAGTCACTGTAGGTCAACTGACCATCATTGCCCCACTAGAACATGGTAATGTAGTAGATAGTTTGTCATAGTTTTGTGTAATAATGATTACATAGAGGGGGCAGATTGTCACAATTTTGCTGCAACATAACAATGTATGGAGCAATTTGTTACAATCTTGTTATAATATGACGTTTTATGAGGCAATCTGTTACAGTTTTACCGTAAAATAGTAGGGTACTGGTGGCAAAGTGTTATGTCGTTTCTACTGTACGATATCATAAGTTATTATTATTACCAGTAGATCACAGACGCTTGTGTATTACAAGATAAAGTTAATACCCTAGCAGAGAATCACTATAATGTAGTTGAAAGAGGGTAGCTGAAAGCACAGCGACCGAACAAAATTATAAAGTCACTGTTACGTTCACAGCTTTAATTCTCTCAGTTTCACTTAATCATCGATAAAATGCTAATAACTCCCAAACTTTAGCGTACAAGAGCTTTGGTTCAAAAAGAGAATCAGACTTATGGGACTGGTCGTTTGTCTACAAATATGATTTTACATAAGAGAGATGAGGCACTTTAGTATTTGACAGACATTTTGTAGTGAAGCATAAAACGACGAGAGAGAGAACGAGAGAAAGAGAGAAAGAGAGAGAGAGAGAGAGAGAGAGAGAGAGAGAGAGAGAGGGTGAGAGAGGGAGAGAGAGAGAGAGAGAGAGAGAGAGAGAGAGAGAGAGAGAGAGATGCTATTTAGGCAGAATTTTAGGTTCAGTATTTGACATACATATTTTTAGTGACATATAAACTGGAGAGACAGATGAAATTTACTGATGATGTAGAATCTTAGGAACAGTATCTGAGCCAAACATTTTTGACAAATAACACAGAGGTGGGTCATTATGCAGTGTGTATGTGCGTGTGTGTGCGGTTTTGTGTGTGTTTTTTGTGTGTGCTTGTGAGTGAGTGAGTATGTGTGTACAAATGTGGGATGGGGCACAAGTCAGGTGCTTATATACTTTCGATATGGAAATACAAATTGCGTATTTTTCTATAAATAATTAAGGTTATTCAGATGCGTTTGAATATGGCCTAGATGAATGCTGATTGTATTGTTTCATTTTAATGGCCAGTAAATTCCTGGAGTTATGATTCTGAGATCTAAATATGGATGTATTTGCTTACAAGCTCTCTGATTGGTCCATTCCAAGAAAACAGGTACGTTGTAAAGTCATAGAATGGAGGCGTGTCTTACGACGACGTGGAAAAGGGACGTGGCTTGTGACATCATGGGTAGAGTAGTAACTCACGTAAGGGTTGTTGCGAGGGTTCAGTTTCAGTCAAAGTGGACAGGGTAGTACATTACTAAAATATTAATTCTCAAAGATGTTGGTTTCTTTAATATAAGATTGCACACTCATTTTATATTTAAGCGAATGTTCGGTCGTTTATTATCAACCACAATGAATTAGACGTACCATGCCCGTCCACGGTGTGACGGAGCAGGGAGTAGGACTGTGCACAATTGTGAGTGTTCAGTAACCCTTAAGACTTTTATTTAACAACACGTCCAAAATAATTTTAAAATCAGCTTCACGACTGAAAACAGTAGTGTGTTAAATTCCAATATTCAGCGATATTACACAAAAAATATTTTGTAACAGACTGATAGCCTCTCAATCAGGCCAAAGCACCAAAGAGTTACAATAAATATTTAAAAATTCAAAAACAGGTAACAGGCTCCAAGGAAACCATACATTATGTTAAAGCACTGAAATAATAAATACAATTAGAAAAAATTCTAAAATCCATAGCAGACTCAAAATAAATTTACTGCACCTGCGCCAGACTGCTACAAATAAGCTTCCTATAACACAAATAATTCTTATCTGAAAGCTCGCTCCAGACAATGGTGCGCATAGTTTTGCAGCTAATACAGTTACAATCGACCAGTAATATGACCTGACATAACAAATATCGAGACAATAAGAAATAACAACAGAATGACCAAATGCTTTCAAAACTCCTCAAACTAAATCAAAATATTTCTTTCAGGCGATTGTCAACGCAATCAATATACTTGGAGAAATGCATGGTAAACACTGTGCTATCTTGCAATATATTTATTCACAATCGGTCTCGATCATTGTTCATCTTCACAGTGGAAAAATATTGTGACAACTTAACATATCCTACATCCTACTTAACCAGAAAAGATGCCATAGCTGACTTGCAACTATCAGAAAAAAATACTTCACACCATAATAATGGCTTAAGCAGACAGAAATTATTGAAAAATGAAACCAAGTTTCAGCAGTAAGTGCACAGTTCGACTGCTCAGGGCAACTAGACGTCTCTGTTGGTAGTGGTGACAACTCGTCCACCAGCTGGGTACTCAAAAGTGTGTGCCCCATGGGTTCCTCGCCGCCAAACAGAAGACCATAATGAGCACGGAATTGTTCCGCCTTACAGGCGATGAACCATGGCTCATCATTTTGAAGCGAAAACAGAATGACAATCCGTGGAGTGGTGCCACACGACCTCTCCTCCGAAGAACAAGTTCCAGGCCGCAGCCTCAGGCTGTAAAGTCATAGCGATGGTCTTCTGGGGCTCTGATGTGGTTTTTCTCTTTGACGTCCTCCCTCATGGCGCAACAATCAACTAGGAAGAGTACTGTGCTGCCCTCAGGAAATTAAAGAAACTACGTCAGAGAGTACGTCGCCACAAAAAACAAAGAGCCTTCTAACACAAGGCCTCGCACAAGTCTGCGCACGCAAGAGGAGCTCACAAAACTCCATTAAACTGTTCTTCTTCATACTCCCTACAGTCCGGAGCTCGCATCTCCCGACTTCCGTTTAGCCTAATGAAGAATCCGGGGGAAGTATTACGTGGATGATGGGGAGAATATTCATGGAGCAAACAGCTGGCTCCGACGTCGACCAATAAAGTGATGCCATGCGGGCTTATAGGCCCTTCCAGTAAGGTGGCGTAAGGCCGTCGCATTGAACCGAGATCACGTTGAAAAATAGGGCTGTGTAGCAAAAAGAGTGGGTAATAATGTGGAGGACTGGAATCCTGAGTAAAATCAACGTACTTTCACAAAAAAGGATGCTTTAGTTGATAGCTGAAAAATTTATTTATATTTCCCAAAATGGAACAAATGTTACGTAAATGTACGTATCTAAATATGAACACGACCTACCTGCGAGTAATATGGAGTTATGTAACGTAGACGCATACCAAAACGACACTGGCTACTGAAGGCGAACTGTGCCGCGCAAATTGACATACTAGCCACAGCTGACCTCAGTTGTTTGGTGTAAGCTGTGCATCTTGACTTATAAGTCACAGATGACAGAAAACATGAAAGCATAACCATTTAGGGCTTCAATAAAAGACACAATTCTTGTAAGAAAAAAGATGAAGATAGCATCATTAATATTACATCTAATGTATACCGAATATGAGTTGGGTAGGAGGTAAGAGAGAAATGAATGGGACTAAAAATAGTAGAGCCTTACGTACAAAAGTGCTTATGTAAAGGAAATAACATCTTCATGTAACACATCGTAGTGCACCTAAAAATTGGGTAGGAGATCTACATATACGTCTCTACATCTACATATATACTCCGGTAGCCACCAAGGGGTGTGTGTCGGAGGGCACAATTTGCGCCAAAGTCATATTCCCCCCTCTCCCCTCCCCCCCCCCCCCCCCCTCTGTTCCACTAGCGGATCGCGCGAGGGAAAAACGATTGTATGAACGCCTCAGCACAAGCTCTAATTTCCCTTATCTTTGAATTGTAATCATTGCGCGATTTGAAAGTTGGTGGTAATAATGTATGCTCTACATCCTCAGCGAAGATCGGATTTCGGAATTTTGTGAGCAGCCCCTTCCGTTTAGCGCGTCGTCTATGAGATTTGTAACGCTCTCGCTACGGCTAAATGTAACAGTCACGAATCTTGTCGTTCTTCTTTGGACCCTCTCAATCTCTTGAATCAGACCCAAATGGTGAGGGTCCTATACAGACGAACAATACTCTTAATATTAGACGAACTAACGTATTGTAAGCAATTTCCCTTGTTGGAGGACTGCATCGCCTCAGGATTCTACCAATAAACCGCAATCTACAGTTCGCCTTACCGTTACTTGTGTAATCTGATCATTCCATTTGAGATCATTTCGAATAGTCACACCCAGATACTTGACGGATGTTACTGCTTCCAAAGACTGGCCATTTATTTTATACTCGCACATAAATGGGGATTTTCGTCTTGTTGCACGCAATAGGTTACACTTACTAATATTGAGAGATAACTGCCAGTCGTTACACCATGCACTTATTTTCTGCAAGATCTCATTGATTCGTTCACAACTTTCGTGTGATACTAATTTCGTGTAGACTACAGAATCATCGGTAAACAGTCTAATGCCGCTGTCAATACCATCAACCAGATCGTTTATGTAAATCGTAAAAAGCAGTGGACCTATTACGCTGCCCTGGGGCACACCTGAAGTTTTGCTTTTTTTCTGTTGAAGTCACCCCATTCAGGACGACACACTGCTCTCCGTCTGTTAGAAAACTTTCTATCCAACCGCATATGTTATCGGATAGACCGTAAGCGCGCACTTTTTGGAGCAAGCAACAGTGCGGAACTGAGTCTACCACCTTTAGAAAGTCGAGAAATATGGCATCAACCTGGGAGCCGGTATCTATAGTCTGTTGTATATCATACACAAAGAGGACCAGCTGTGTCTCGCATGAGCGCTGTTTCCTAAAACCGTGCTGGTTTCTGCAGATGACATTCTTAGAGTCTAGAAAGGCCATTATGTCTAAACGCAAAATATGTTCCATGATTCTACAACAAATCGATGTCAGTGAAATTGGACGGTAATTATGAGCATCCGATTTTCTACCCTTTTTATAGATTTCTGTGACCTGGGCCTTCTTCCAGTCCCTTGGAACTTTCCGCTGTTCCAATGATCTCTGATAGATGATGGATAAGAATTGTGCTATATTTGTAGCGTAGTCATCATATAATCTTACGGGGAAGAGCAAAATCATGGGAAGGAGGCTGTAGCCAGAATTGGGAGGGGGGCGAAATGTTGTCAAAAACCAGTGAAAACATTATTATTCAGTTTTTAATTTGTTAGGTTTTTTGTGCGAATGTTGTCTTTCTACCACTAATAAACTCATGTTGTGCAACTTGTTGATGGTTCCGCCGCCCCCATCCCCCCCACCCCCACCCTTCTCTCACTATTCTTGGTTTCTTTCATAGCTCTCCTGTCCTCTCCCCTAATGACATTCTCTTGTCTTTGTCTTTAAAAAACTGCATCTTTCCTTAAGAGGATTGTATGGAAACCCATCACTAAACAAATAAGTCACGACAAAACGAGTGACTCCTGTATGTATTAGTAGAGTGCATATTATCACTGTTTCAACGTTTAAAAGTGTAACAAAGAATTTTATATTTTATTCAAGCCATAAGTTTTATTATAAGTGCAGAATATGACCACCATGTCACATAAAGTTTGTATTCAGTATGCATCTAATGCTGGTCGATGGGCCGCAACTAGCACTGAAGCTGCTGCTGCAGAAGTGATGCCTTCAGAGCTGAGGTGGTGCCTTCCGGCTCAGACCTACTGCTGGGTGACGTAAACTGACAACAGCGCACCTCCTTAGGTCTTTGGTTCGCAGTTCAATCCCAAATACTACTTAACTTGCTGACAAGCTGCCGCCTGCCCTGCGTACACTTGCTCCGCTGCCGTAGACTTACCGCTATCGGTTGCTGCTGCTGAGGCCACAGGTCAGGGTGCAGTACACCTCTTCTCTGTGCTGTCACCTAGTGTCATGGGCTGCACCGATCAGTGCTTTTCACTGCCGGTAGTGCGATTGCTACTGGACCAGTTGTGCAGCTTCAGAATGTGACGTAGTGTCTTTGGGACATGGTTACCATACAAGGCCGCCATACTACAGTGCCTTGCTCAGCGAAGCTACTGTGGCCACTACCAGTCACCGCCTTTTTCCGCAGTGGTTAGTGCTGCCGCCCAGGGTCATCACACGTCACTGTCTACACCGCCCATATTGTCGTTGCCACATCATTTATGATTCCCCGTCAAACCCAAAGAATTGGCTCTGCATAATCGTTGCCATCCTGCACAGCAACGTGACCTATTCCAGAGCCAACAATGCCCGGACCATCCACCCAGTAATAACTGGTGTCAGAAGCGACCAGTGACATCGAACGTCGTGAACCGTGTAACGTTTTGCGCACGTCGGCGAGCGATTTGGCCGCCTGGAAGTAGTATGAGCAGTGGTGAAACTGCTGTATGGCTAAACGCAAGTGGGCCCAGGGCTCAGAGCGCGCAATGGGAGTCAAAAGATTTCACTGGCGGTACAGAGGTAAACGGCAACCGTGACGGACTTGCACCTCGTGAATAAAGAACTTGCTGTGAAAATATTTGCATGTAAATTTTCACGTGTAATTTTTAAACATTTTGGGGCTATTTTTGTTTCGCGTAGGGCAAAGACGAGCAGCTTCGCCGGAAATGGGTAAATCCGAGACCTGGAAATTTGGACGGCTGCAGCCTGCATAGCGTTTCTGCGGGAGATGCGCCAAAAATGGTGGAGTGTCATACAAGATGAAAGATGATGTCTTACAGCTCTTTGAGAATCTATGATAATTCACAACCAAGTATTGAAGCAAATCCGAATACATTTGTGATCTCAGAAAAATGAAGCCCATCCAAAGACACAACAATATTTCAACATCTTTAAAACTAAAGGAAATTAATATTTCCGGCGAAGAAACGTTTTCACAATGAGCCTCTGAATTAACAACTTTTAAATGCTTTATGCTATTTCAACAAACGTGTTTCAGATTATGGCATTGCATGGTAGCTGTCAACCCAGAAAACCATGCATTTGTATCTATTTTATTTATTGATTTATGACGTCTTTTTTATCTTTTTTCCATTTTGCAACTGTTTCTCAGAACTTTGTATCCTTCACAGCTATACAAAAAATGAATGCAGCATGAATGCCTCACATTTTGTCTTAATAAATTTCTTTAAATATTAATTACAATTGATAATACAAAATCATTTTAAAGATGTGTTCAATCGCATGCGTTGGCAGACAGCATATTTGAAAAAAGTACCAAAACACTTGTGATAAGCAGGCCTAAATAATTAGACAATGTTTAACGACAATCTGTTGTCATTTATCGCGAGTGCACTAGTGCAAGAATACTAGCTTATTTATTTATGGACAAAACTTTATCGATATTTATTGTGAATGGTGTGAGTGTGAGCGAATGTTTATAACATTTGTTTGTTTAAATTTTGTTCTAATATATCATTTTAGTCTGGGAAGCGGTCATTTAGAGTCAAATGATGACTTTACAACGTAAGAACGATGAATTTTTGGTGAGGATGGCCATCAGACAATCAAAAAGCAGACAGTAGTGAAACACGACAAGAGTGAAGTGGAGACTGGGACTTTTCGAGTGAAGAGCTCAAGGGAGCCATTCCGGACTCTTTCACATGAGTTCTGGAAGGAGGCAGACCTGCCCGTGATATCTGAAGGAGCTTCATATTTTGAGAGATCTGACTGTGCACCAGGGAAGCACTCTAAATTGTTCCGCTAGTATTATGGGTCTGAGGATAGACAGGATATTATTTATTATTCTTTTATCACGTTTAATAATCTGTTAATCATCGTGTTGAGCTCTGAACTGTTTTGGGCTGGTGAATATTTCATGCATTGTGATTATGAAATGGACTTATTTTTGCGTATCTTTCACTGTAATTTAGTTTCAGGATTTTACTGCCATTCTTGTAACATTCTCAACTTTTCTGCATCTTATAACGGTATTTTCTGTCTGTATTTTAAGTACCATAGGAACACTCCGCATTTGATTGAGTTGTCCTTTCATGAATAAACAGTATTCAACATAATTATCTGTCATGTACACCAGTTACAGACATTAGAAAGTAACCCTCGTTATTAAACTATTCATTTAGCTTTTATTTTGTATTTCTATGTATTTCATTAACTTTAAATTCTAGCCAAAGCATAGGCTATTTGACTTAAGGATAACAACTAAAAGTCATTATCTGCAGCGAATTAACTGCGGGGCATGAAAGCAGATGTGGACGGCTCTACCCTATGACTACATCCAGCTCTTTTTTTTTATCAGAGTCGTGCATAACCTAAGTACCTAAAGTACAGTAAAGACACAACTGGTTTACTCGTATGAGATGCTGTTTGGAAGAGCAACAACTATTTAGCAGTAAGCATTAGGCACCGTCGCAGCCAGCATACGACTTGGTTAGCGCAGTGGTTGGTTGGAAATAGACTATTTTGCTCTGACTGCTCTTCATTCAAACAGTGCGCAATGGCAAGTAAATTAGGCTGGAGGACTCGGTTCAAGGCTAAATCTGTGGCCTTAATAAGGGCATAGATATGGCTGCGTACAGAGGGAATAGACCCAACATTGCATTGCACTGCATTGCATTGCATTGGATCGCACTCTGTCAAGAGTACACTGCGTAACTTATCGCATCATAGTGCCCCCTGAATTCAATCGTTGCCTCTAACGTGGTCCATGTGTAGCAGATATGGGCATTATATCAGGGAGGACGACAAGTGTGCATGGTTAGCACTCAACGGGAGAAATTAAGTTGTATCAAGAGTTGTTACGTTGTAGACGTATTATACCGTGCGAACCTGAGAAATGCTCAGTCATTTGGTGTAGTGAGGAGAGGTCTAGTATAGCGATATAGAGGACACAATAGCCCTATGTACTATTGCAAGCAGTTAAATAGTGTCTCAAAGAATCAGAGTGAATCCATCGAGATTTTAGGGGATAGAATATGCAACCCACAACGTTAACATATTGCAACACCAAAAAATAATTAATGTAGAGTAATGAAATTTCAGGGATACATCTTCTGGGCAACATATGTAAGTGTTCAACATTGCAAGATCATAGGTTAATATACCCCTGAGATTGTCAATTACAAATGTGAAGTATTGGAACATTAATAACCGTAGTGACCACTATAATGTTGAATACTAGCATGTACATGCATGCATTGTGTTTTACAGGTGCCATATGTCAGTTTGTGGGCTGGAGTTTCATGCCTGTTGCACTTGTTCGATCAATACAGGGACGGTTAATGCTGATTGTGGATGACGCTGAAGATGTCGCCCGATTATGTCCCATTGATCTGGTGATCGAGCAGACCAAGGCAACATGTCGAAACGCTCTAGAACATGCGGTAGAGGTATGTTGACCGTTATCCTTTTGCATGCAAAACCTCCACCTCCCCCCCCCCTCTCCTCCTCCTGCTGCTTATGAATGCATCATAACAGCTCGCATCACCAGACTGACGTATAAATCTGCAGTCACGATGAGTGGGAAAACCACGAGATTTCTTCCGCCGTCATACAAAATCACACGCCAGACCACAGCTCGAGGTGTAGGTCCAGTGCGTCTAGCAGGCCCTCAACTGGACTCCTCCTAATCAACACATGGCCGTCATTGGCACTGAGGCAGAAACAGCTGTCTCGCTAGACACCACTGAAGTCGCAAATGCATGTGGTTTGGGGTGAGAGGAGTGCATGCTACAGGAATAATGGGAAATAGCAGAAATGAGAAAATCAGAAATGGGGATTCTGAAGTAGACGAAGTTTAGGAATTCTGCTACCTAGGGGACAAAATAACTCGTGACAGATGCAGCAACTAGGGCATAAAAAGCAGACTTGTAATGGTGAAAAGAGCATTCCTGGTCAAGTAAATTTGAGTAAGAAGTTTCTGAGAATGTGCACATTGTTATGTTAGTGAAACATGGTTTGTGGGGAAACCAGAACAGAAGAGAACTGACTCATTTGAAATGTGGTGCTACAGATGAATGTTGAAAATTAAGAGGACTGATACGGTAAGGATGAGGAGTTTGTCCGCAGAATCGCCAAGGAAAAGAATGTATGGAAAACACTGCTAACCAGAGGGGAAAGGATAATAACACATGTCTCAAGATATCAGGGAATAATTCCCAGGGTACTAGAGGGAGCTGTAGAGGATAAGAACTGTAAAGGAAAACAGAGATGCAGTCAGCAAATATCACCTCGGTTCCGAGAGTTCCGGAACCTGTACAGAAGATTGGAATAGAGATCAACGAAACCCATGTAAACCACACATGTTGTAACATCATACAGCGAGACCCTCAGAGGTAGTGGTCCAGACAGCTGTACACACACCTTTAATACCCAGTAGCACATCCTCTTGCATTGATGCATGCCTGTATTCGTCGTGGCATACTATCCACAAGTTCATCAAGGGCTCTTCATTAAGAGCATCCTTTTAGCATATAGGTTTTTAATACTATGAATTTTGCAAATTTTAAGAAAGATCCCAATAAATAAAATGAGTCTTCATTAAGAAAATCTTTTTTAGTTTATAGCCTTTTAACATTATCAATTTTTCAAATTGTAAGAATGATCCCAAGTTCTTCAAACTTATAGTTAAACATCTAATTTCTGATCTTGTTAAAAAGCTATATGCTAAGAAAGATGTTCTCAGTGAAGAGTGATATTATCTATATTTAGAGCTCACAAATATCTTTCGTATTAATTATAATTTTGACGTTGACTATTTCTGGATACAGACTAACGAACATTTAGAAATTTGCAAACAATTCATATTGCGTAAGCACGAAGAGAAACTGTAATTTTTTTGTCTGTTTCCTGCTGACAAATTTCTTCAAAGTACTTTCAAGAAAAGTAGTCAAATATTTTATAAAAGAATTTTAAATAAGACTAACTTTACTTTTACAAAGAATGAAACTGTCTTCCTTGAAAAAGGCATAAAGTACAATTTCACGCCCAACTTGGCAGACAAAAATGTAATAGAAAATATGCTTGTCTACCTAAAAGTTGGTCTTGATTGTAAAAAAATAGATAATTCATGTCAAACTAGAATTGCTTTTGATGCAGCTACAATTCTCAGTAAAAACACAGCCTCTCTTCATAATGTTGTTCATAACGATAGGAAGTTGGTTAAACCCATTAGTAATAAACTTAAAGAAGCCGATGTTTTAATAACTAAGTCAGACAAAGGTTGCTCTTTAGTTATTGCCTACGATTCTGAATGTATTTCTAAAAGATTAGAATTTTTTAACGAAAATAATATTTGGAAACTGCATGAGGATCCGACTCCAGAATTACAAAAAGAAATCAGGTCAGCTATGAACAACGCAAAATTTCTAACCAAATGTTTTCAGAAAAAATGCTTATCAACATGAACCCTCAGCCCCCAGAACTTCGGTCTCAAATTAAAATTTACAAACCTAATCATCCGATACGGCCGATTTCTAATAGAATGGATAGCGCATACCATGGTTTAGCCAAATTTCTGTATAAAATTCTGAAAAAAATCATTCTTCTTCAAGAACAATTGTTCCATACCCAATAGTCACGCCTTAGGCCATAAAATAAAAGATTTAGAATGCAGTTCAGATACCAAGTTGTTTTCATCAAACATCAGAAATATTTATGCTAACGTTCCCGTACAAGAAAGGCTTAGGATCATAGAAAAAAATTTACGTCATTGCAAAAAGATCTTTCAGATGAACAAATCACTGACTTCATGAATCTAATCACAGTTGTAGTCAAATACAACTTTTTTGAAATTAATGAACAATTGCACTGTTAATCCTAAGGTCTCGATATGGGAAATCCGTTAGCTGGTATTCTTGCTGATATTTTCATTAACTGTCTAGAAGAAAAGTGTTTCAACTGTTTTTCAGCTACAGCTCTAGGCATTCTCTCCCATTCCAGATACGTTGATGATATTTTAGCCAACTACAAGAGATCTGCTGATGGCATTGACCGTATTTTCAATCTCTTTAATGAACTTTATGATAAAATACCCTTTACCATGGAACACGAAAGCGAGGCCCGCTATTAAATTCCTTGGCTTGATGCTTACAATAGAAGAAAATAAAATCTCATTCAATTTTTTTCGTAAAGAAATATATGTTGATCAGTTCGTACCTGCGTCTTTCATGCACCCACAATCTCGCAAAAACGCTTTC
The DNA here is from genome assembly GCF_021461385.2 of Schistocerca piceifrons. Classification (NCBI taxonomy): domain Eukaryota; kingdom Metazoa; phylum Arthropoda; class Insecta; order Orthoptera; family Acrididae; genus Schistocerca; species Schistocerca piceifrons. The sequence continues at coordinate 428,394,658 of NC_060138.1, forward strand.
TTTCACTCTACTATTCATAGAGCTCCTTATATTCCACTCTCAAAAGAAAAATTCAATGAAGAAATTAATTTACTCAAAACGATAGCAGTTAATAACGAATATGAGCCTGGCATAGTGGATGACATCCTTTAAAAGAAAACTGTTAAAAGAGTTACTACGCTCGGCATCTCTATCACAGAATCTAACCCAAAAAAGTATTTTTCTGTTCCTTTCTTGGGGCCCATCTCCTATCAGATTCAACGCTTTCTTCGTAATAAATACAACTGTAGCGTTGTCTTTTCTACCAATAATAATTTGAAACAAAACTTTATTCATAATTTAAAATTGACTCGTTCTCCTTTAGAAAACTGCGGCGTCTACAAGATTTTCTGCAACACCTGCTGTTCTTACTACATAGGACAATAAGGACGTGCCTTTACAACCAGATATAAAGAACATCTTTCAAGAGAAAATGGCACTAGCACCTAAAATTCGTCTTTTGCCGACCGCCGTTTTATTACAGATCACGCGCCTAAAGATGTCCACGATAACAACATCTTACATACAGAGAAGAAACGACGTATACTAGATATTCTCGAAGAATTGGAAATTTGTAAACATCTTTCTCGAAATGATAGTCTCATTCTCAATGAACGGCTACAGTTACATAATAAAAACTTCTTCAACGGTATAAAGCAGTTACCTGATATTTGATTTCGGGTTTCCTCCTGCAGTTACCGAAATGTTTTTTACATCTGAGTCAAAATTTTTGGTTTTTTAAATGGTTTATATTGGCTGCATTTCATGTTATATTGTTTTTCTACAGCCTGTGTCATTCAGCCCTGTTTGTATTTTCTATAATGGTATTTTCATCCTCTAAACTATACTTCTAAGCTCTGATGTAGACAAAATGCTACTTTACCTGCTGCTGTCAAACAAAATATTGCCTATTACGTCATGTACTGAATAATGTTCATCATAATATTCGTCTTACCTTATACGTGACCTGTAAGTACTGTTTCTTTCTTGTAATGTTAGTACTTACACTTTTATATAAAAACGTTTCCCACAATGAATAGGAAAATAGGAATGCGGGTAAGCTACTACAAACAGCATAGTGAACGCATTATTGTGGCCAAGATAGATACGAAGCCCACGCCTACTACAGCAGTACAAGTTTATATGCCAACTAGCTCTGCAGATGACGAAGAAATTGAAGAAATGTGTGATGAAATAAAAGAAATTATTCAGATTGTGAAGGGAGACGAAAATTTAATAGTTATGGGTGACTGGAATTCGAGTGTAGGAAAAGGGAGAGAAGGAAACATAGTAGGTGAATATGGATTGGGGGACAGAAATGAAAGAGGAAGCCACCTGGTCGAATTTTGCATAGAGCACAACATAATCATAACTAACACTTGGTTTAAGAATCATGAAAGAAGGTTGTATACATGGAAGAACCCTGGAGATACTAAAAGGTATCAGATAGATTATATAATGGTAAGACAGAGATTTAGGAACCAGGTTTTAAATTGTAAGACATTTCCAGGGGCAGATGTGGACTATGACCACAATCTATTGGTTATGACCTGTAGATTAAAACTGAAGAAACTGCAAAAAGGTGGGAATTTAAGGAGATGGGACCTGGATAAACTAAAAGAACCAGAGGTTGTACAGAGATTCAGGGAGAGCATAAGGGAGCAATTGACAGGAATGGGGGAAATAAATACAGTAGAAGAAGAATGGGTAGCTTTGAGGGATGAAGTAGTGAAGGCAGCAGAGGATCAAGTAGGTAAAAAGACGAGGGCTAGTAGAAATCCTTGGGTAACAGAAGAAATATTGAATTTAATTGATGAAAGGAGAAAATATAAAAATGCAGTAAGTGAAACAGGCAAAAAGGAATACAAACGTCTCAAAAATGAGATCGTCAGGAAGTGCAAAATGGCTAAGCAGGGATGGCTAGAGGACAAATGTAAGGATGTAGAGGCCTATCTCACTAGGGGTAAGATAGATACCGCCTACAGGAGAATTAAAGAGACCTTTGGAGATAAGAGAATCACTTGTATGAATATCAAGAGCTCAGATGGAAACCCAGTTCTAAGCAAAGAAGGGAAAGCAGAAAGGTGGAAGGAGTATATAGAGGGTCTATACAAGGGCGATGTACTTGAGGACAATATTATGGAAATGGAAGAGGATGTAGATGAAGATGAAATGGGAGATATGATACTGCGTGAAGAGTTTGACAGAGCACTGAAAGACCTGAGTCGAAACAAGGCCCCCGGAGTAGACAATATTCCATTGGAACTACTGACGGCCGTGGGAGAGCCAGTCCTGACAAAACTCTACCATCTGGTGAGCAAGATGTATGAAACAGGCGAAATACCCTCAGACTTCAAGAAGAATATAATAATTCCAATCCCAAAGAAAGCAGGTGTCGACAGATGTGAAAATTACCGAACTATCAGCTTAATAAGTCACAGCTGCAAAATACTAACACGAATTCTTTACAGACGAATGGAGAAACTAGTAGAAGCCAACCTCGGGGAAGATCAGTTTGGATTCCGTAGAAACACTGGAACACGTGAGGCAATACTGACCTTACGACTTATCTTAGAAGAAAGATTAAGGAAAGGCAAACCTACGTTTCTAGCATTTGTAGACTTAGAGAAAGCTTTTGACAATGTTGACTGGAATACTCTCTTTCAAATTCTAAAGGTGGCAGGGGTAAAATACAGGGAGCGAAAAGCTATTTACAATTTGTACAGAAACCAGATGGCAGTTATAAGAGTCGAGGGACATGAAAGGGAAGCAGTGGTTGGGAAGGGAGTAAGACAGGGTTGTAGCCTCTCCCCGATGTTGTTCAATCTGTATATTGAGCAAGCAGTAAAGGAAACAAAAGAAAAATTCGGAGTAGGTATTAAAATTCATGGAGAAGAAATAAAAACTTTGAGGTTCGCCGATGACATTGTAATTCTGTCAGAGACAGCAAAGGACTTGGAAGAGCAGTTGAATGGAATGGACAGTGTCTTGAAAGGAGGATATAAGATGAACATCAACAAAAGCAAAACAAGGATAATGGAATGTAGTCTAATTAAGTCGGGTGATGCTGAGGGAATTAGATTAGGAAATGAGGCACTTAAAGTAGTAAAGGAGTTTTACTATTTGGGGAGCAAAATAACTGATGATGGTCGAAGTAGAGAGGATATAAAATGTAGGCTGGCAATGGCAAGGAAAGCGTTTCTGAAGAAGAGAAATTTGTTAACATCCAGTATTGATTTAAGTGTCAGGAAGTCATTTCTGAAAGTATTCGTATGGAGTGTAGCCATGTATGGAAGTGAAACATGGACGATAAATAGTTTGGACAAGAAGAGAATAGAAGCTTTCGAAATGTGGTGCTACAGAAGAATGCTGAAGATTAGATGGGTAGATCACATAACTAATGAGGAAGTATTGAATAGGATTGGGGAGAAGAGAAGTTTGTGGCACAACTTGACCAGAAGAAGGGATTGGTTGGTAGGACATGTTCTGAGGCATCAAGGAATCACCAATTTAGTACTGGAGGGCAGCGTGGAGGGTAAAAATCGTAGAGGGAGACCAAGAGATGAATACACTAAGCAGATTCAGAAGGATGTAGGTTGCAGTAGGTACTGGGAGATGAAAAAGCTTGCACAGGATAGAGTAGCATGGAGAGCTGCATCAAACCAGTCTCAGGACTGAAGACCACAACAACAACAACAATATTCGTCTGTCTATATTTGAATGTTAAGCAGCCAGATTGTACTTGCGGCTAGTAGATGGCACTCTTGGTGCAACGTTCACCTGCCCGCAGTTGTTCAGGCGGGCGCCTCGGTCTTGTGCTACCTGTGGCTTCGTATGTATGAGCAGCCCATAGTGGATCGCCTTCTATGTACTCTTTTTTATATTTTTGTGACTTAAGCTTTATCGCTTGATGTTTACCTTATACGTGACCTGTAAGTACTGTTTCTTTCTTGTAATGTTAGTACTTACACTTTTATATAAAAACGTTTCCCATTATTTTGTACTTATGTTATAGGCCAGTTTGAATATTTGATTTCTGATGAAGGCACTCATAGAAGTGTCGAAATCAGGTCAAGATTTAATTTTAGCGACCGAGGGCTGTAATTGCTTTACCTTTAATTTAGAAACGGTCGCCGACTACGCAGCCTTGTTGAAAACTTTCAAACCCACCTGGGACTCCCGTTGCCCCATTACCGTCTGTGTTTTGGAGTTTCTAAATGCTTTATTCCGCGAACAGCCCCCTATACCTGGAGAATAAAAAGTCTAAAAAATACAGTAAGGGTCCAACAACACCAGAGAGCATAGAGACAGAAAACTGTGGAATGTGTTGATTCCAGATGGCTGCAATACGTGACAGCGTGTGATCGTATTGCGGTCACCATTGTGGCTGTCAATGAGGTACACATTATATAGTCAATCTCTGTGTTGATCGATGTTTCACATTTCATAAAGAGGTTTATATGGCATCTTTAATTATCTCACGATGATGGTATGCTCCACTGAAAGCTTCCTTCTCTTTTAAGGGTTTGAAAAACATCATTGCTCTCACAGCAGAAACGATGCTCAGCTTGCTCTGGGCGCAACGGTGATCGGCTCTGAGTGAGGGAACTGTAAAGTACACCCACTATAAACAAAAAGCAAATTCTTCCTCTTAGTGAACCGCGGCGAAGCTGCTATAACTCCCAAACGTGGCGTGATAATTTTTCCGCAGCTGATTACCTGGATTAGCTGATTATTCGGTCTTTTATTTTAATTATTCTACGATGAGCTTCACAAACCAGCGCATAGCGTTCCAGTCGATTTCATTTCCTAAATTAACACCGTATTCGCTTTCACTGGTATCTCGTTAGCTGCTGAAGCCTTTTTTCAGGCAGAACAAGTCGATGAACTGAATGCGAGGAAGGTCTGGCTCCGCTTTTCTGTAGTGGACTAGCTGCGAATGCGCACGCACAGTAAAATGCTCGAAATGAGAAGATACGAGTGTTTTGTGGAGGGGAAGAAGACCATTACAGAATTACTTTATTACACTTTTACACAATAGAGGTGACGTTGTAGGAGGAAAACATGTTTGAATAGACTGGATAGCAGCAAATAGGAAGAGACACAACCAGTATCTCTTTGCTGACGGAAATAAATCTACACAGAGAGAGAGAGAGAAAGAGTATTATTTACGTTGCCTGATTTACAAGAGGAAGAGTCAGCGAGATGTTAAATAAAAAATGGAAAAATAAATAGGAAAGCTCGGTGAATGCGGCCTCAGCCGGGCAGCGAGCCGGCAGCGCGCTGTTATTGAAAGACGTGATTTAATGGCGCGGAGAAGCGGCTCTCGCTCGCGCTATTGATCTGCAGCCACGCAATTGAAAAGTGCGATGCGATGTGATGCGAGCAGCGGCGGAGGCCGGCCGCGCCTGGCTAGCTAGGCTGCCCGTTTTGTCCGCGCCTCTGCTGATGAATGGCCGACCAGCGGCGAGGCGAGGTCGCTGCTCCGGAGCCGTGAGGCGTACAGCCTCTTTCGGGTCTGCCGGGGTTTACACTGCGCTGCCCTACCTCTGCCCTATTCTCCACCGGGGGCAGACTACCTGCAGCTGCATCTGCAGCGCTCGTGACCTGCTATGGCTGAATGCTACCAACGTATCCGGGGTCCAAAACAAAGCGGTTGTCCAAAACAAAGGAGTCGAACGGCGAACAGCACTGTGAACTGTACCCCCTCTGAACTCCAGTGTCATTGTGGTACCTCCCGTCGCTTTCTTCTTATCAGAAAAAGAATAGAGATAAATTAATAATTCAGACTTATGCCAAACAATGAAGTGACGGAAGTCGTGCCTAACTTCCTTTCATCCGGCGCAGAGCAGCATTTGGACGTGGCACGGACGCAATAAGTCACTAGAAGTCCCCCGTCGAGATACTGAATCATGCTGCCTCTATACCAGGTTATAATTGCGAAAATGTCGCCGCTGCAAGATCTTGTGCACCAACTGACCTCTCGGTCATGTCTCTTAAGTGTTCATTGTGATACATGTCGGGCGATGCGTGCCCAAATGATTCGTCCGAACTGTCCAGTTTGTTCTTCAAACAAATCGCGAACAATTTTGGTCCAGTGACATGGCACATCTTATATGGGAACATGAAGTCCATAACCATTTCTAGACATTTATCGGTTCAGTTTAACCAGAACACCAAGTGTATTCCATGTAAACACAGCCCATACCTTTATGGAGGCACCATCAGCTTGCACAGCACGTTGTTGACAACTTGAGTCCATAGCTTCGTGGGGTCAGCGCCACAATCGAACCTTACCATCAGCTCTTACCAATCGGAATCGGGGCTCGTCCAGCCGATATGGTCAAGAGCCCAGGAGAGGCGCTACAATGATGTGTTGTTAGCAAAGGCTCTCGCGTCCGTCCTCTGCTGCAAAGGACCATTAAAGCCAAATTTCGCCGCATAGTCCTAATGGATAGGTCGTGCTACGTCTCACATTAATTTTTGAGGTTATTTCAAGCAGTGTTGCCTTTCTGTTAGCACTGACAACGCTTTGTAAAAGACGCTGCTCTCGGTCATTAAGTGGAGGCCGAAGCGTTGTCCGAGGTGAGAGGTAATGCCTCAAATTTGGTATTCTCGGCAAACTCTTGACACTGTGAATCTCGAAATAGTGAATTCCGTAACGATTTCCGAAATGGAATGTCCCATGTGTCTAGCTCCATCTACCATTCCGCGTTCAAAGCGTGTTAATTCTCGTCAACGGCCATAATCACGTCAGAAACCTTTCCGCACGGGTCACCTGAGTACAACTGACAGATCCATCACTGCCCTGCCCTTTCATGTCATGTGTAGGCGACACTACCGCCATCTGCACGTGTGTATATCGCTAACCCATTACTTCCGTCACCTCACTGTTAAGTACCAAAGTAACTCTGTTATACAGGCTGTCCCCAGAAATGTTGGATGGCTTTTTGAGGGTATCTTGAGTAACAAATCGATAGTAGGAACCCGTGTCCGCAAACGTCATCCTACGATGCTACAGAGCTGCGAAGACAGGACTTGTCTCTTATGAATGCGAAACTCCCTTGCCCCGGTGGATGATGGTTTCCGCCACAGGTTGACTTCATGTTCCCGAACAACGATGTCGTGTCATCGGGCCACAATTGTTCGCAACTGGTTTATAGAACATTCTGGACAATTCGTGCGAATGATTTGGCCATCCGGACACGAATGAGATCGAACATTTATGGGACATATTCAAGAGGTCAGTTCGTGCATAAAATTCTGCACCGACAACACTTTCGCAATTATGGGTGGTTACAGAGGCAGCATGTCTCAATACTTCTGCAGGGAACTTCCAGCGATTTGTTGAGCCCATGGCACGTAGAGTTACTAGTTGCTGTACTATGCCGGGCAAAGTGAGGTATTGCAAGATATTAGGAGGTATTCCATGACTTTTGTCACCTCACTGTAGATTGAGATAACTAAGAGAGAAATCGAGTTGGCAGAACTGTTACAGACTGGTTGCCAGCGGCGGCAGAACGTGTTCTTAACAGTTCCGTGGCCTTATAGTCAGCCCAGAGGGATGAAGTGAGATAAAAAAATGGTTCAAATGGCTCTGAGCACTATGGGACTCAACTGCTGAGGTCATTAGTCCCCTAGAACTTAGAACTAGTTAAACCTAACCAACCTGAGGACATCACAAACATCCATGCCCGAGGCAGGATTCGAAACCGCGACCGTAGCGGTCTTGCGGTTCCAGACTGCAGCACCTTTAACCGCACGGCCACTTTGGCCGGCGATGAAGTGAGACACAGTACATTTTCCCACGTGTCTGCTACAGCGTGGCAGTAATTTGTCCCAAAAGCTTAGGAATTTAGTCATTCAGGACAAATGTGCACACCGTGCGAAATCGAGTTGCCCTGGCTGGAGCGTACAATGCTTTAAGGCGGCCGCTTTTAAGACTGTCAGGTCCTGTAATGTGGCGAGTCTAGCAGGCAGCGAGACGCAGGAGGTGGGGCGGTGGCCAGGCGGTGTTTCCGCGCTCGCACCTGGGGCGGCGGTGACGGCGACAGCCTCTCACGGCGCGTTTTATTTCAGAGGCCGTGCGCGGAATAACAGCAGCCGCCGCCGGCCGTCTCGTTTGGCGCCGCTGCCGCGGGCCTTTGAGGTGCGCGTCGCCGCCACCACAAGGCGGAAAACACGCAGCAGCCAGCGCTCATAACACAGGAGCAGGGCAGCCGCTGCAGGGGCAGTCTGCACGAAGGGCACCGTGTTTCGACTGTGCTTCGGCTGTCTCCTGCCGTGCCACGTACGTGCATTCCCACATAACGTATCGTGTGTGTGCAAATAGACGAGGATGTTGTTGTGGCTCTCTGGACTTACTTAGCTTTGTTGAGGGGAAAACAAGAGCGGAAAGAAAGAAACGTCATTCCTGGGTTCACCCTCTAGTCGGAGCTAGAGAAGGAGAGGCAGAATTCTATTCGGTAGTTTGTAGGCTCGCTAATGAACCTGTGAAATTCGTAAAGTACAGAGTGTTTCAAAAAGAATTACCTGATTTAGGTTGTTAACCGGCCGCTGTGGTGGAGCGGTTCTAGGCGCTTCAGTCCGGAAACGCGCTGCTGCCACGGTCGCAGGTTCGAATCCTGCCTCGGGCATGAATGTGTGTGATGTCCTTAGGTTAGTTAGGTTTAAGTAGTTCTAAGTCTAGGGGACTGATGACCTCAGATGTTAAGTTGCATAGTACTCAGAGCCATTTGAACTATTTTGAATTTAGGATGTTAATAATTACAAAACAAGAGACGTGTCGGCAAGGAAATGGTCGTAGTTTGAATGAGCGTGGTCTAGAGTTACAGAAAATCACCGTTAAATTTCAGGCAATGCATCTTCTCAGTTTGCAGTGTAAGAAATAAGATGGAGTCCACTCAACAGAAGGCATTTTGTTTGCTGCTTTTTGCAAAGAGTGAGTCAGTGATTTCGGTTGTAACGGGACATCCTCCTCTAGAATTACTTTTCCTCAACAGTAGTTGTCGATACCATTATTATTTTCGAATTTTGTACAGGCCAATATTATCTCAGTTGCTTTCTTATAATTTTATACACAGTGTGTTACATTTCAAGTTAAAATTTATGAAAAGGAATTACTTTATAAAATATTTTAGTTTCGATGTTATAATCGATAAGTACTAGTTCTGAACGTGCAGTTAAAATAATTTCATTTAGGAACATTTGAAATTAAGAATTATTTGCAGACTTGAAATTTCTGTTATTAATTACTCAATCCTGTAAATAATAATCTAAATTAATAAAGGAAATAAAACTAGAAGGATTTCATTTGTTAAGAAAATTTGTAAACCCTTAAGATCTTCATAAAAGACTTCCCTTATTAGTTACTTGGACTGGACACTGTTTAATGTGAGCAATTGATGGAAGAAGGAAGGAAAGGGGAGATTACACGGTCCAGCGTGCTTTAGTAGGCGTTTTGGCGTTAGTCCACCTGCTCCCAAAAACATTCGTCTTTGATATCACCAGTCTGCAGAGACAGGACGCTTGTGCAGAGGTAAGATCCCAGGCCGACCTCGCACATCTGATGGTATGGTGGAAGGAATTTGGGAAACCTCTAAGTGAAGTCCACGAAAGTCTTGTCGTTGCGCAAGCAGAGAACTGGCAATGCCTAATACGACTGCCAGGCGAGAGTTAAGGCGTCGTTTGGTGAAAAAAAGATACAGACTACAATTAGTGCAAGCTCTTCGGGTTGGTGATGAAAGGAAATGGGTTGACGTCAGCAATGCTCTGCTGGAGGACAAGGAAGACGATACACTTCTATCGCGGTTAATTTTCAGTGACGAAGCAACATTCCATATTAGCGGTAAAGTAAACTGACGTAACATGGGCATTTGGGGATTCCAGAATCCTCATGACATTACTAAGCACGAAAAATGTCACGTAAAGTGAATATTTTTTGTGCCATTTCTGGTGAAAAAGTGTACAGTCCCCCCTTTTTTGAGGAAGATATAGTGACTGGAATGAGCTCTCTTCAAATTCTGCAGAACTGGGTTCTTCCATAATTTTAGGAAGATTCCGGCGACTTCATTTTCCAGTATAATGGAGCTCCACCACACTGACATAACAACGTATGTCAGTTTCTTAATAACATTCTGCACTCTGCCTCAACGCTGTATAATGTGCACGAGACCGCGAAACTCTGCCGTGCATTCTTTCCCTCCAAGATCGCCAGACGTGACCGCTTGCAGTTTTTTCTTGTGGAAAGGAAAGTGTGAAATAAAGTGAAGGAAAGTGTGTTCATCTCCTCTTTACTCCGTGACATAGAAGCAGCGAAGAACAGAATAACAGCCACCATAACTTCGACAAAAGCAGATACATTGTATAAAACTTATGCTATTGCCTAGATGTTGTTCGTGCCACTGCTGGTGGACACAGAGCATTTGTAATAGCCGAGCTGGAACTTTAAGATTTTGTAAGTACATTCCAGTTCGTCCCATTTTTGTAGCATGTTTTGATCAATAAATATGGAGTTTTGAAATCAGGTCATATTTTAAACATTCTGTATTGTAGAACAAGTTTTACTAACTTCAAGAATTTATTGCAATCCCTTCTACCTGAGCTTCAGAAGAATCACACGACATAGAGAAAGTGTAGTTCAGCCGAGGAACAGTATCACTATGTTAAGAACATCCAGTTGCACTCATCATTATTTTTGTACACAATTATGTATTATTTACTCACACATTTGTAATTGATTGTTTATTGTTTTGTTCAATCTATTAATATGTTCCAATTTTCGGTTTTGTAGATATCTTATTAGTGGGGATTCTCAAGTTTCTATGACCTTAAGTAACAGAGTTCCCCCTACATCAAATCATCATTTCCACCTGTATGATCATATGCCGGTCTCCATTTCCTTATCTTCTTTGCATCCTGGCCAGACATGTTTTTGTAACTAAGACGAGCTCTGCATTTATCATCTATAACTAAACAAAATCATACCTGAATGTGAAAAATATTCTCACTGTTACCTACAGCAAGTACAACAAAAGATTAACATGAACAGGGAAACAAAACCTATACTTACTGATCTGTCAGGCTTCTCACCAACGTCCCTCCATATATTGTCTTTGACAAGAGTATTGTCGTAATCGTTACGCAACAAATCGTAGGGTTCTGGATACTGCTGAACAAATATTACAAGCTCCTCATCCATCTTTACGAAAAACACACAGAACCTATAGTCCGATTAAAATTATTTTATATTTGACGTCTGTCACTTTCGGCGACATCGGCTATCGGCTGGCGCTCTGTTGCACACGACAGAAGGTGCATCACTTAACAACTACTGCTAACGGGTCTGAACACATTCAGTATTTATTGACAATACTAGGTTGTCATACAAAATATTAAATCGACCATCACACCATCAATAACATCGCCTCGATTTCTTTAGTCGTGCGTTTATTCAGACTACTGGTTTTGGCAAACTACGTTGCCATAATCTGTATAAATTTTGAAGTTTGTTGCTTCTATTTTCATCATTTTATAAGGTTAAAATGTCGGCCACACAGCAGAAAGCGTGTTCCGTAATTATTTTAGCCATAGCTGGTAAACAACAGAAAACAATGAAAATGGGGCAATATGTCTGAGAAAGGTTGAAAAAGAAGCTACTTGTCGTATATTAATTTACTGACTAAAATCTTAAGAACGGAAACAAAAAATGTCTAATATTTTTGTACGAATCCCGCATCTTATGACAAATTATTAATGTTGATACGACAGAAAATAGAAAAGCAATATTCGTCAGTGGGGGAGGCAATCACAGTCGACGAGAAATTAGGTGTAAGTGAGATTTCTCATAACAGGCAGGTCATTCGAATTCTTGAAATTTAGTGCTGTAATACCGTCAAACTCAGTTGGCAAAAATGTAATCGAAATCTATGGAGTAATTATATCTCTCCAACAGCGATATATAGGTAAATAACTAAATAATGTGATGAGGTTGACATGTATTTTGAAGCCATTGCATATACAGTGCATGGCGTGCCCTACTGTGTTCCGAAATTAAAGAAGAAAACAATGTCGTAGAGAATCCTTCATTGACCACTGAAAGGTGATTAATGTGACTATTACTGCATAGTCCTATTGAAAATGTTTTCTGTTAAAAGACTATTACCACAATTAAATCTGAGAAATATTATGCTCAAAGGCATTCTGAAAACAATACTCTGTGGCTGTGCAAGGTGGCAGCTTGAATGAATGTTAATTTCGCACCTTACATGAGATTTTATACGTCATAACAAGTAGATGGATATGTCACCTGACATATTTCGGTGATAGTGGACAGATTTGCCTGTCAAAACATACAGGATGTAATGCCAAAAGGAATGACACTCGATTCGACGGTATTAACACACAAAACCCAAATCCTACATGTCAGTGAGCAAGAGGTGAAAAAGCTGCAGTAAGAAACGTTTCAGTTTGGGGACAGACGTGAGTTGCGCAGTCACGGCCCGCATACAATGAAAGGCTTCTAACAGGTGTCGGTGATCAGCGCAGAGAGAGACAACATACGCGCCAGGCGATACATAGAGGGGAGCAGGTAGCGGCCCAGCGTTGGATGCGAAGGAGAGACCATAAACGCAATTAATGATCACGTGAAAGGTCCGTGGGGCTGTGGTGATGTATGCGTGTAACTTTTAGGCGTCAGGACCTGGCGCAAAATTCCCGATTGGCTGAAATACACTCCTGGAAATTGAAATAAGAACACCGTGAATTCATTGTCCCAGGAAGGGGAAACTTTATTGACGCATTCCTGGGGTCAGATACATCACATGATCACACTGACAGAACCACAGGCACATAGACACAGGCAACATAGCATGCACAATGTCGGCACTAGTACAGTGTATATCCACCTTTCGCAGCAATGCAGGCTGCTATTCTCCCATGGAGACGATCGTAGAGATGCTGGATGTAGTCCTGTGGAACGGCTTGCCATGCCATTTCCACCTGGCGCCTCAGTTGGACCAGCGTTCGTGCTGGACGTGCAGACCGCGTGAGACGACGCTTCATCCAGTCCCAAACATGCTCAATGGGGGACAGATCCGGAGATCTTGCTGGCCAGGGTAGTTGACTTACACCTTCTAGAGCACGTTGGGTGGCACGGGATACATGCGGACGTTCATTGTCCTGTTGGAACAGCAAGTTCCCTTGCCGGTCTAGGAATGGTAGAACGATGGGTTCGATGACGGTTTGGATGTACCGTGCACTATTCAGTGTCCCCTCGACGATCACCAGTGGTGTACGGCCAGTGTAGGAGATCGCTCCCCACACCATGATGCCGGGTGTTGGCCCTGTGTGCCTCGGTCGTATGCAGTCCTGATTGTGGCGCTCACCTGCACGGCGCCAAACACGCATACGACCATCATTGGCACCAAGGCAGAAGCGACTCTCATCGCTGAAGACGACACGTCTCCATTCGTCCCTCCATTCACGCCTGTCGCGACACCACTGGAGGCGGGCTGCACGATGTTGGGGCGTGAGCGGAAGACGGCCTAACGGTGTGCGGGACCGTAGCCCAGCTTCATGGAGACGGTTGCGAATGGTCCTCGCCGATACCCCAGGAGCAACAGCGTCCCTAATTTGCTGGGAAGTGGCGGTGCGGTCCCCTACGGCACTGCGTAGGATCCTACGGTCTTGGCGTGCATCCGTGCGTCGCTGCGGTCCGGTCCCAGGTCGACGGGCACGTGCACCTTCCGCCGACCACTGGCGACAACATCGATGTACTGTGGAGACCTCACGCCCCACGTGTTGAGCAATTCGGCGGTACGTCCACCCGGCCTCCCGCATGCCCACTATACGCCCTCGCTCAAAGTCCGTCAACTGCACATACGGTTCACGTCCACGCTGTCGCGGCATGCTACCAGTGTTAAAGACTGCGATGGAGCTCCGTATGCCACGGCAAACTGGCTGACACTGACGGCGGCGGTGCACAAATGCTGCGCAGCTAGCGCCAATCGACGGCCAACACCGCGGTTCCTGGTGTGTCCGCTGTGCCGTGCGTGTTATCATTGCTTGTACAGCCCTCTTGCAGTGTCCGGATCAAGTATGGTGGGTCTGACACACCTGTGTCAATGTGTTCTTTTTTCCATTTCCAGGAGTGTAACTCGGAAGGAGTAGAAGTGGCGATATTTCAATGCAGTTTAAAGGTAGGCCATCTGCGATTGGCAGGCGTAATTTCCAAAAGATGAAAGGAAAGCTCCCATTGGTCTGAAAAAGCCTTGACGTGAAGCAGGAAAGGACCCTTTCGGGGGACAGTTTGCTACGAAAGACACAAGACCTAAAACTTCGGGGACTCTCCTCTGAACCAGCGTCAAGTGTAGAACAGACCCCATCACGCTCTTGTACGACGCCAAAAGAGGAATTTTTGTGTGAACACTGCGTTCTCTTAGGCAAGCTAGAAATTAGCTGAAGAGTCGTTAGGCTCCGATAACGGAGAAACGAAACAGACACGCAGTTGATTGTTCTTGTGAGGACTGAGAGGGCATTGAAGTATACACGCTGCTCCATCTATGCATGTGTATATCGCCATATTTTCCAGACTAGGGATGAGTGCAAATTTTCTAGCCGAACGAGGAACATAGGACAGTTTCAGCTGATAAAATCAGTAAAGATTTTGATATGTTTTTGTAGGATTTTCAGGGGGCGAGAGCAGCCATGCAGATGGCAGCACATCGCAGCTAAAGGTAAATGCCACTGGCAGAGGCGTAAAATTTTTGGATCACCAGCTTGCGTCCACTGTGAACATGAGCAACCTTGAGTAATCTTTTGCACATCTAGTCACAAAAACTAACCATCCTCCATAGACTTCATTGTCATCCTAAATAGTACGGATCTTAGAACCGGAACCGGATGATTTGTCGTAATATTGTCCAACTCACGCAGTGCTTCACTGTCTAGAAGTAAGAAAAATCTATTAGAGAACCTTCTATTTAAATATAATATTGTTGTGTTCAGTGTTATTTCTACTAATCAGGACGTAGTACGTTATCTTGACAACTGCTCTGAAATTGTCATGTCACAGTCTATGTAAAACCGTGCGCTTCTTTGACAACAATACAGAAGTTAAGCAAATTTTTTACAGTTGACTACCGATGTGCTCTGTCATAGAATAAGGGTCCACTCATAACCCCAGTAATTTATCGTAGTGACGCTAGCGCACATACAGGGTGTTTTTGCTGATGACTGACGAATATGAAAATGAGTGGAGTGCCAGAGTTGGTTCATGGAGCTCTGCCGACACCTGAATGGTGAATAATGTCAAACCATCAATGCTCGACGCTACATGTTCAGTACGCACTGAGAATGTTTTGAGGGCTCGTCGGTGTTTGTGGTATTGATAGTACTCAAATACGCTTCCTCAAGCGGTCAATATAATGGCGGATTGACAATATTATCGAACGTGTGAGGGCCAGTTTTCTTACGTGTAATGCGAAGCAACATTGGCAGTGGCCGTTTTGAGGTACGGTTGGAAACAGAGATGCTCTGTGGACAACTGATTTTAAGCGACTGAACTGCTAACATAACCACAATGTCGTGACGCACAATGTGGCCGAGTAAACGGCAGTCGACAACTTGTGGCAGAACCATTCATCACGCTCGCTTTGATCAACGATTAAAGCTAACCTCCAGAGAGAAATCACGGCTGAAAGCAAACTGCGATTTCTCGCTTTCATTGGTTACGTGAACTATCCTCAAACTGGCTTCAAGAGCTGACACGTTACACGTTATAGGCGACACAGGCACGGCACGCAGAAATATAGTGTACTGGTTAAAAGTATGGAATCTTTTTTATGTACATATCTCCACCGATTGCTAGCTGCAGGCAGCTGTACTGTCCAGAAGAGGGTGGATACCACTGATGTCAGAGTTACCTGAACTTTCCAAAGTGGATGAGCAGCTGCAAGCAGTGATAAGATCCGTAATAATATCTTCGAGAAGACCACCATTATTCCACGCTTCGTCAGCTACTCGCTTCGTATGCATCACAACCGCCCTCCAGTCCGTTTCGCTGACGTTTTCCAGGTCCTGAATAGCCAGTTTTTCAACTCTACTCCGAGTAATTTTTTTAATTTTCGCAAGTCACATATCCTTTCACTTGCGCCCAAATAAGTTCAATAGCCTTAAAGTGACAGCGATAAGCTTGTAGTGTTATGACCCTGTGTCCATATTTATAAGCCACCTCGTCGATATCACACGTTTGGAACACTGTCTTGTAAAGGGACACGGGCTCTAATAATCCTACTGTTTTTAATGAAACAACTACAGTAACTTTTTGTAGCCATAACCACTGAATAACGTCTTCCCTTCGAGGCGACAGGGTTGGAGTCTTATCTTTTAATACTGAATGTTATGATGCGTTGTCGAGAATAATTACTGATGGATTTTCTAAACTTGGTAACAAAGTATTTTCCAACCCATTTAAAAATGTTTCATGATTGGCTTCCACATGGTACTCTGACATTTCCTTGCGCTTGAAAAGCAATTGACAACCGGGAATAAAACCGTGGTCGTTAACAGCCTGAAAAGTGTAATTCTACTGTCTTTGCAAGTGGTGCTTATCATACCTTGTCCTTTGTCGTCACTCCAAACTTTCCAAACAGCGTGACCGACATTCACCCATGTTTCATCGATTGACACAACGTCCTAGAAAGATCTTTAGGTTGAAGCCCTTCTGTCCATGTTTACTTGCAAATGGACTCGTTTTTGAAGAGGGTCCGCCTTGAGCAAAATACAATTTCTTATCTTTGTTTTTGTTTCGTAGACATCTTTCTCTGAAGTTACAGAATCATCAGTGGGTTTTATGTTATCTACTATAAAACAGAACAGATTCTTTTTATTAACATTATACATATAAATTTGTGTATAAAAAGTCAGTAGTTACATATTTTAAAAAGGACAAAATTTTATAAATGTACCTTCTTACCACATGCTGTGCATTTCCTGGATTTTATGTAATTCAGTGCACCTACTTTGTTTCACCGTTTGTCATCTGATCCATATAGAGCTTAATAAAGAACTGTTATTTAATTCGAAAATTTACGTCTGGGCTTGTTATGCTTATGCCTACCATTAAATAATACTATGTGGAATATTGTGAGTGTGTATTTGTGTGTTTGCATTATGTCTGACTTGTTTTTGTCTGTTTCCCCGTTATCTTCACTGCGAAGGGCTGCACTAAGTAACTTTTCTTGTCACTGTTCGCAAACATCAGGAACAAGATGGCGGACAGATGAACAGTAGAGCGCTTTCTGGGGAGTGTGTCCGTCATTCAGTTTTATTTATTTAATTATTACTTTTATATAAATTTTGTTTATTTCCTTTATCTGTGTTTGTGCCCGTGTGTGTAAGTTTGTGTGTCTGTGAGTGTGCGTGTGCGTGAGAGCGTTTGTGTGTGTGTGTGTGTGTGTTTGGAAGAGCGTTTGGGGTGTTTATGGGTTGGTGTTGTCTGACAGTTCTTTGAGGGTGGAGAATAGAGTTCCATTGCAGAGAACTGTGCATTCATTTTTTAATTATTTTTCTGGCGGGCTGTTGCTGCATATGGCAATTTTAGGTCAGTGTTGATGTTTGTTGGGCTGTGTTTCATGTCAATAAAGTGTTCAAAAATATGTAACGACTGCTGTTACGTTTTAATGCACTTCTGTGTTCTGTGTATCTTGTATTACCGTTTATAGAATAAGCTTTTCACTCTACAGCGGAGTGTGCGCTGATATGAAACTTCCTTGAAGATTGAAACTGTGCGTCGGACCTAGATTCGAACTCGGGACCTTTGCCATTTGCGGGCAAATACTCTACCATATGAGCTACCCAAGCACGACTCACGACCCACCCTCACAGCTTTACTTCAGCCACTGCCTCGTCTCCTGCCTTCCAAATTTCACTGACGCTCTCCAGTGAACACTACAGAACTAGCACTCCAGGAAGAAAGGATATTGCGGAAACATGGCTTTGCCACAGCCTGGGGGATGTTTCCAGAATGAGATTTTCACTCTGCAGTGGAGTGTGTGCTGATTTGAAACTTCCTGACAGGTTAGAACTGTGTGCCGGACCGAGACTCGAACTCGGGACCTTTGCCTTTCGCAGGCAGGTGTCCTACCATCTGAGCTACCCAAGCACGACTCACGACCCGTCCTCACAGCTTTACTTCCGCCAGTACCTCGTCTCCTACCTTTGCAGGAGGGCTTCTGTGAAGTTTGGAAGGTAGGAGGTGAGGTACTGGTGGAAGTAAAGCTGTAAGGATGGGTCGTGAGTCGTGCTTGGGTAGCTCAGATGGTAGAGTACTTGCCCGCAAAAGGCAAAGGTCCCGAGTTCGAGTCTCGGTCCGGTCCACAGTTTCAATCTTCAAGGAAGTTTCATTTACCTTTCTGCTTGTCTGCTACATTTAGTCCGATTACCAATCTTGGCATGTCAGTTAGTAAATACCAGATGTGTTGTGCTTTTAGTTCTTGTTTTTTGAATATGTTGCCCATTCTATGGACCGTTTTGTTGTTGTAAGTGACAGTGTATCATTTGCATGTTGTTATGACACACACAATTTAAACACACACAACACGCACGCACACGTGGACAAGAAACACCCATAAAAAGCAAACAGTACACTCTCATTTACAAAAAGAAAGCAGTCCGTAGAATACCCAATACATTCAAAAAAATCAGGACTGAAAGTAGCCTACAAGACAGACAAATCACTACTGACAAAACTAAGAGCACCCAAAACAAGCCTAGACAAACGCTATCCATCCTTTAATTACCAACTGACATGCCAAGACTGCAAAGCAGTCTATTCAGGGCAGACAAGCAGAAACGTTAATACGAAATACACAGATACACAGAACACAGAACAGCATTAGAAAAGTACTTTATGTCATTCTACATTTGCTGAACATCTTATGGACGTGAAACAGAGCCCAACAAACATCAACATAGGTCTGAAAATGCTCAAATACAACAACAGACTCCCAGAAAAACTGGCAACTGAAGAAAACTGTCATATACAGAAAGCCTTAATTGAAAGAAACCAAGTTGTAAATGAATACATAATTTTCTGCAATGGAACTCTATTCTCTGCCCTCAGAGAAATATTAGACAACACACAAACACCCCAAACCCCCTTCCGAGGACACACACACAATTGAAATAAATAAATAAAAACATAATGCAAATACATAAATACACACACACACACAATATTCCACATAGTATTGAAGAGTGGTTGGCGTCACCTTGACAAGTCGAGCTGTAAATTTTCGAATTAAATAACTGTTCAACGTTAGGTTCTATAGGGCTACATATGACAAACGGAGAAGCAAAGTACTATATTGAATTATATGAAATCTAGGAAATGCACAGCATATGGTAACAAGGTAATTATACAAAATTTTGTCCGTTTTTCAAATGTGTAGATACTGACTTTATAATATCAAATTAAATGTGTACTGGTAATGAAAAGCATTTTTTGTATTTTATATTTGATAGCATAAAACCCACTGATGATACTGTAATTCAGAGAGAGATGTCTGGGGAATAAAAAGAAAAATACGAAATTGTGTTTTGCTCAAGGAGGACAAATGGCGTAGAAATGAAAGTCCTTTATTTCACACAAAAATCTGCATCCCCATCCAACTATGTGTTCTCGTTCTACGAACATTTTACGGCCTGAAATATTTTTGTATTTAAAGCCGAGGCTCTGTAGAACGAGTCTGCTGCCTTGAAAAGGTCGGCCTCACGCAGTGCTGTACGAAGCTCATCTAATGTAGGCCAATCTCTTTTGAGATAACAATTGTATATGTCACGCCGAATCGCATCTTGTGCGACAGCTGCCAGATTTGTTACCGTTACTGCACTGCTCTTCTTGCTCGGCGTATGAATACAAGGGGGTCCGGCTTCAGTTCTTTCCTTGTTGTATTTCTCTTTACTAAGGCGAAGTATGGTCAATTCACTAACCACAACCGCGGCTGCGGTTCGAGTAACCATCTTGGAAACAGGTAAGAGAGATCCCCCATTTTCCGCGTGTCTTTCATAGCATTTCCGCACATTACACACGGGCTGTCGCGATTGTCTTTTAAACGCATTTCCTTGCCCAGTAACCATCTTGGAAACAGGTAAGAGAGATCCCCCATTTTCCGCGTGTCTTTCATAGCATTTCCGCACATTACACACGGGCTGTCGCGATTGTCCTTTAAACGCATTTCCTTGCCCAGCTTTCTTTTCTGATGTGTTTGCGTCCTGGCGTTTGATATACAGAACTATCCGAACAATGTAAGTGACCTAAGAACCTGTTGGAGCAGTTTGGCAATGGCGAACAGTTCGGACGTGACGATGAGCGCTCTGATTGGAGGAAGGCAGCTCCAACGCATGAAGTGTCAGCCATCAAGTAATTTTAATCAGACTTTGGTGTGAGGTCAGACAGGAGATCTTCGTTCGAGAGACAAGCATTATTGGTCTTTTGACAATCACTATTGGCTTCGTCAGGTGGAACGTCAGCTTACATGGTGTTTTAAGCGTGTTGTGGGATGCTGAACTATCAACTCGTAGGCCCGCTTTTCATTGACGGAACACACAAGTGTCGCATCCTCCTAACAGACCCTCTTCCACGTATATTAGAAGACGTTCCTAGGTAAACTAGGAGGAACTTGTGGTGCAAACATAGTGCACACAATCTGTGATGGTCAGTTGTCTCGTTACTGGTCAAAATGCACATAATTAGTGCATGCACTTGTATTGTACTTTATTGTGTGCTACCACAGGTATTGTACAAGTGGTGGTTGTGGAAACTTTTCAAAATACGAAATCTCGTAAATGACTCGCACTAGAATCCTGCAAAAACACCACTAACATTCTAATTTACCCTACTTTTATTCTGATAAGCTTTCATTGATGATGGAGAAGGATAAATGTATCAATTTGAACTAAGGGACCCTAGTCCGGAAACGAGCAAGTCGAAAGTTATACGCTCAAATCGTTCTGATACCTCAGTTGGTGAATACATGTACCGGTACAGTTGTTGCTAAGATAGTAATGCCGCATGCCTAGGTGCTAGTATGGATCAAAACAAGCAAAAATGACCAATAAACATGAACTCTAAATGCATGCCTTACGAGCTATGAGCACTCGTTCAAATTATCGAAGATGAACAAGCTCTCATAGCTCCTCAGGTACATACTTAGAGCCCATGTTTAGTACATATTTTCTTCTTGTCTTGGTCCATACTACCAGTACATGTATTTCACTGTATGAGGTATCAGAACGATTGTGCTTACAACTTCCGACTTGCTCGTTTCCGGACTAGGGTCCCTTACTTCAAATTGATATATTTATCCTTCTTCATCAATCCTGAATCTCTGTAACTTCGTCACGGAATCACCCTGGCGTTCCGTAGCGTCGTTGGATGATGTTTCCGGACACTGGCTTCTATCCTCATTTCGTTCTTCAAGGATTTTCTATATCCCATCGTAGTTTGTTGGTGTAATTCTGATACAACTTGCGTAATGAACACTTTTATTACTAAACGACTATGCCGGAACCCAGTTGCAGTCGTAAGTTGCCGATCTAATGGCTTCTAATAGCCATAAATGTTTCACTTTCCGTATTTCTCATAATTATTGACTTAATTTAAACATTTATAATGCTGTCATAATTTACTCTGTAAGACGTATAATCTCATACTTTAACGCAATAAGGCAAGTAATACAGTTAGAAACTGTGTGTGTGTTAGAAACTCGAGGCAGCGTTACTGATGGCACGAAAATACCCGGAATTTATTCATTCAGTATTTGAGACTGATGACTTCCAACAAGCTTTACATATAATTTCAAACTTTTACGATTTTCTCGCTGACACTCCGCATAAAAAGACGAGAGGAAAATCTATGACTTACTACACTTTTACTGTTCAGGCTGTAAGATTAGATTAGATTTGATTAGATTAGTACTTGTTCCATAGATCATGAATACGACACTTCGTAATAATGTGGAACGTGTCAGGTTAATAAAAGGTGTCTATACAAGATAATACATTACACAAAATATTGAATGACACTTAATATTTTCAATTTTTAATTTTTTTGTGGGGGTTGGGTTCAAAAATGGTTCAAATGGCTCTGAGCACTATGGGACTTAACATCTGAGATCATCAGTCACCTAGAACTTAGAAGTACTTGGGGGTTGCCGAAATTACCCATCCAAAAATTCATCTAATGAGTAGAAGGAGTTGCCCTTAAGAAATTCTTTTAATTTCCTTTTAAATGCTATATGGTTATCTGTCAGACTTTTGATGCTATTAGGTAAGTGACCAAAAACTTTTGTGGTAGGATAATTTACCCCCTTCTGAGCCAAAGTTAGATTTAACCTTGAGTAGTGAAGATCATCCTTTATCTTAGTGTTGTAGCCATGTACACTGCTATTGCTTTTGAATTCGTTCGGACTGTTAATTACAATTTTCATAAGTGAATATATATATTGTGAGGCTACAGTGAAGATCTCTATCTCTTTAAATAAGTGTCTGCAGGATGATCTTGGATGAGCTCCAGCAATTATTCTGATTACACGCTTTTGTGCAATGAACACTCTTTTATTCAATGATGAGTTACCCCAGAATATGATGCCATACGAAAGCAGAGAATGAAAACAGGCGTGGTAAACTAATTTACTGAGATGTATGTCGTCAAAATTTGCAATGACCCTAATAGTATAAGTAGCTGAACTCAAACGTTTCATCAGATCTTCAGTGTGTTTTTTCCTGTTCAACCCGTCATCAATGCATACACCTAGAATTTCTGAATATTCTACCTCAGCTACCGATTTCTGATCGAAGTCTATATTTATTAGTGGTGTCATTCCATTTACTGTGTGGAACTGTATGTACTGTGTTTTGTCAAAGTTCAATGAGAGCCCATTTGCAGTGAACCACTTAATGATTTTCTGGAAAACATCGTTTACAGTTTCACCATTAATTCTTGTCTGTTCAGTGTGATAGCTATGCTTGTATCATTGGCAAAAAGCACCAGCTTTGCATCTTCGTGAATATAGAATGGCAAGTCATTAATATATATTAAGAACAGCAGGCACCTCATTCTTGATTGTTCCCCAGTTTGAGAAATCACCAGTTTTTTTGCATATTATGTGAACTGCTTATTTCAACTTTCTGCACTCTTCCAGTTGGGTATGATTTCAGCCATTTGAGCGCTGTCCCATTCATACCACAGTACTTGAGCTTATCTAGAAGTATTCCATGATTTACACAATCAAAAGCCTTTGAGAGATCACAAAAATCCCAACAGGTGACTTCCGGTTACTCAGAGCATTTAATATTTCATTAGAGAGAGTGTATATAGCATTTTCCGTTGAAAAATCTTTCTGGAAACCAAACTGACATCATGTTAAAACTTTATTTTTACAAAGGTGTGAAGCTACTCTACAATAAATTACTTTTTCAAGAATTTTGGATAAGGCAGTCAGAAGAGAGATTAGGCGGTATCTGTTGACATCAGACATATCCCCTTTTTTATGGCATACTTCAGCCTATCTGGGAAAATACCCTGCTTCAGAGAGCTATTACATATGTGGCTAAGAATCCCACTTACCCTCTTGGGAACAAGCTTTTATTATCATGCTGGAAATGCCATCAATTCCATGTGAGCTTTTATCCTTGAGAGAGTTTATTATCTTCTTAATTTCAGAAGGAGTGGTGGGTGGAATTTCAATTGTATCTAATGATGTGGGTAAGGCCTCATCCATTAACTGCCTTGCTTCTTCTAATGAACATTTAGATCCTATTTTCTCTACAACATTTAAAAATTGATTATTCAAAATGTTTTCGACTTCTGGCTTGTTGTTTGTCAAGTATCCATTCGCTTTTATGGTAATACCATCATCCTGTACTCTTGGTTGCCCTGTCTCGCTTGTAATAATATTCCAAAGTGTTTTAATTTTGTTATCAGAGGTATTAATCTCAGACATGATGCATATGCTTCTGGACTTTTTAATAACCTTTCTTAATGTAGCACAGTAGTATTTATAATATTTGGCTGTTTCCGGGTCATTACTCTTTCTTGTTGTTAGATACAGTTCCCTTTTCTGGATAAAAGATATTTTTATTCCTTTAGTAAGCCTAGGTTTTTTGCATGGTTTCTTATAATTAGATTAACTACTTTCTTGGGGAAACAGTTTCCAAATTCTCTTACAGGTGTATCATGAAATAAGTTATATTTTAAATTAGCATCAGGTTCCTTGTACACCTCATCCCAATCTAACTGCTGAAGATTTTCTCTGAAATTTCTAATTGTTGAGTCATTAATCGAATGCACAACTTTGGAGGGTAGTTTTCAATTACTGAATGGAGCTATGTCATATACTGTGACTAGCTGAGCACCATGATCACAAAGACTATTCTCAACAGGACAAGAATTTATGTTTTTATACTTATCTTGGTATATAAAAGTGTTATCTATCAGTGTGCTGCTGTCCTTTACTACCCGAGTAGGAAAATTAATGACAGATGTCAAATTGAAAGAACTGAGCAAGACTTCCAGGTCATTCTTCCTATTACCCTCTTTCAGTGAATCAACACTGAAGTCCCCACAAATAATAATTTGCTTTCCCCTATCTGACAGGTAGCACAACATGACATCCAAGTTTTCCAGGAATAAATGAAAATTTCCTGAGGGGGACCTATAAACTGTTACAATTATAAAAGAGCCCTCCTTCAGTTTAAGTTGACAGGCACATGCTTCTATATGTTGCTCTAGACAAAACTTTTTTGTATCTAAGCTTTTTACACAGCGATAACTTTTGACATATATGGCAACTCCTCCTCTCACCTTATTCTCTCTACTCATATGTGCAGCTAGTTTATAACAACTGATATTTACCTTTTCCATATCAGACACAACGTGATGCTCAGACAGGCATAGTATATCTATTACATTATCAGATTCATTATCATCTAAACAAACCGGGAGCTCATCTACTTTATTCTTCAATTCCGGAATATTTTGGTGAAAAATGGTAACATTATTTTTTATATTTAAGACTTCAGCTTCATTGACTATTTCATTACCAACTACTCTATTCGCAACTCAGCTTGCAGACAGTATCCACGTATACCATTGAATGTACTTCTAAAATTATATCATAGTACCTCAGATGGTTCAGAGGATATGATGTCACAGACATTTACATGCATGGAAACTAGTTTCTCTTTAAAATGGCGCATAGTAAAACGTCAGCATTAGGCAAGAAGTTTTAATTTACCGCTTGTTTACTAATAACTCTATTCGAAACACACTCTGCAAGCAGTTTCTACATACAGGGTGGTCCGCTTAAACGTTTCAGCTCAAATACCTCCGGAACAACGACAGACTTTTACGCATACGATAGCAAGACAGGGGCTCATAAAAGTAAATACTATGGTACATTCCAAAACTTAAGCAAAAATAAGTTTCAACGCAAACTTACGTTCTTCAAACGGACTCCCCGTATTATTTCTTACGCACCCAATAACGTGAAAAATCACAGAAGTAATGGCGTTGGCTGCATTATAATACGTCAGTTCCATCCGGAAAAATTGCAAAGCGAAGTTGACGCTTAAAATAAACGAAACGCATCGCTATCGCACATCCTGAGATGCAAGCGTGATCCCCACTTATCTGTGTTTGTGGAAGGAAATCCTATTATTACTTTCGACCCCCTTGATAACAGTGAAAGTAATCATATCGCGAATGTAAACAACGTGGGGTTCACGCTTGCATGTCGAGATGAGAAATAGCGACGCGTTTCGTTTATTTCACAAGTTAACTTCGCTTCGCCTTGTAACTAACGGATTACGATGCACCCAACGCCAGTCTTTTTGTGATTTTTCGTATTATTGAGTGAGCGAGAAATACTAAGGAGCGTCCATTAAAAAAACGTAAGTTTGTGTTGAAACTAATATTTGCTTACGGTTTAGAATGTCTCATAATGTTTATTTTCATGAACCCCTCTTTTACAATCATATCAGTGAAAGTCGTTTTCCAGTATCTGTTTTTGGTCCAGAGATATTTGCATTGAAACGTTTAAGTGGGCAACCATAACACTGAATGTGCCTGCAAAATTATGTCATCGTATGACACATATTTGAGGAGATATGACGTCATAAACATTGAGACGCGCGAAAAACTTTCTTTTGCTCAAAATGGAGCGAAACCACTCAGACTGTATTCATAATGAGAGCACTTAGCGACTTCCAACAAATTTAAAGGATAACTTCAAACCTTTACTAAACTTTTTGTCACTAATGTCCTTAACGTCAAATATCTAACATATTTATTGTAAGGTATTCAGACGTTTCAAGCAGTTTTCTACGTGGGAGTTCTATTATTCTAAGAATCTGGGGTTTACAGGTAGCAAAAGAAAAATGTATACAAGAAAGCATGAGTTGTCATATCAAATATCTCAGAAGCATAAAAGAGTTTAACCAAGAAGGCTTACAGCCATTTGCAGTTGTGACGTTACCACTGCCGCACCTCTTTCGTTAGGGGAACAAATATAGCATCTGTGAGCAGTGGCAACGTGTGGCTAAATCTCTCTGGTCTCACACACCATGCTGCGCGTTTTGGGCTCGCAGAGTAGCAGTTCTGTTTGCCTGTCGTACAGAGTCGGCCAGTGGTTAAGTTAAAGATACCGCAACATATGTTCAGCCACGTAGACGAATAATGTGTAACGCTAGCATGAGTGTAAGGAATGCCGTCCGAGAATGAACCATTTCAAAACGCGAGGTGCTATTGCAGTTTCGCGGCTTCATTTCATTACTCCCATTTCATACGTCGTCTACAAAGGCATTCATAAATCAGTAGTTACATCTAAGTCTGTTATACTTCTTGAACGTTATCCACCGGTAAATAAATGTTACTAATTAGACACCATGATATCTTTAAAAAGGAGAGGTGTTATTATAATTAAATGAGACAAAAAAGGAGGAGTGTCACACAGTGCAGTGGGTATGTCATCCTCATTTTTTATTATGGCATAGAGAACATGAGACTATTTTCTGTACTACAAGCACTTCGCTTCCTGCATCAGCTTTAAAACTTATCTTGTTAGCTGAAAGGCATGCATAGAAATGTAAGATCTTATGTTCATAAAGATTACTACCGTTGTTCACTTAAATAGCGATGAGAAAGTCATCAAGATCTGCCACTGGAGGTAACTAAACAACACGTTATCAGATGAAAGTGTGCTGAATACAAATCGACCTAGTTTGTCTAAATAGGAAAATGCATGACAGAGCGAATTACTGGAAGGATTGTTTAAGTGTAAGTTCATGTAACTGATCCCAATAAAGTGAATAAGTCACAACGATACAGGTATTGCTTGCGTCTAGAAAAAACGTGACACACAAATAGCCATAGTGTAAGAGAATTGAACAAAGAATGATCCAATATAGATCGCAAAGTATTTATGAAAGTTCATTAGTACAGAGAGCGAGCAAATTGACTCTACTGCATAATGATAAGCAGATTCTGCATGAAGACTCGAAATAAACTCGCCTCATCAAGACACAAAGCACTGATATCCATACGTTAGACCCACATCCAAGGTGTGAAAGTTATCATCTGACCAAAAGGGCGGATTGCGACCAGATCTGGTGGAATCCTACGCGGGTAATACGTACCACTCTGAACGTAACGGTTTAGAAGGATACACTAGCTGGGAATAAGACCTGAGCTACATCACACATGCGCACTAAAGCAAACAGGACGGTCGGCTAGTTTTCCATCTGGCCTCGTAGGCAGAGGGTTAAGCAGATTCGTGAGGCCAATCAATAAAATAGTTAAGCGTGAATAATTAAAGATCAAATAGCAAGTGTGCATTTTCTGCGTGCAGCCTCGCAATGTCTCACCATTCATCGACCAGCATCCAGCATTCGACTCCAAACACGACCTTTCTCTATCCAGGGAAACACAAGAGTCGTTTATTCCGTTTATTCATAACTCAAGCCCAGCGCCCCTAATGCACCGGGTAGCGATCTGATTAGTTCTTTCAGCCACGATCCCAAAGCATACTTCCTCTAAGCCTTACATACTATCCCAAAGGTAAGGAAGCTGCTCATGGTCGATACTAGGTACAGAATAGCATGCATGCAGTAGCCCTATGACTAGTTAAAATGTGAAAAATAGCAAACTGAAATATCAGAGTTGCAATATAACCACAAACTTCCAAGCTTTGGTACTATAAGATACAGGGCGTCCAACAAAGGACTCCCTAACTTCAAACTTAAGTAACATGAAAACAAAGACTACTAGAAGAATTAACAGACGGTATGTTTATTGTATAAACTGTAAGAAATTTACAGACAATTGACGAAACAGTAGTTACGAAAGCTGCGACCAGATCATATCATACTATTGAGTTTGGATTTTGAGTGGAAATACGTGTAGACTCTTTCTCAGCATCCTATGGATACTGCAGCGTCTCAAACCAACCTCTGTTGGAGTTCCTCGGACGGATTTCTCCAGACCTTGTTGAATACGTCCAGAAACCGTGGCGATATCTTCACGTGTAACTGCAGTTTGCTGGGGCCCAACATTCCACACTGGTCACTACCCACGTTGCCTGTACAAATTTGTGGAAGAACTTGCAAACTGTTTTCGCATCAGATCCTTTTGGAACAATGCGATAAGAATATGGCTTTCTTGGCAACCTGTGACATTACAATACCAGAAACAATGTCGTTCATGGCATACTCGGTTCCAATCTCTTCCTTCGCTGTGCTAGCCTACTTTCAGGTCTGAACGCTATAACTCATCACTTCTCGCTTCTAAGTACAGTTTATAGGCACTACATATTGAGACTACAGCGTCATCCGTTAGCATCTTTTGCTAATACTGCTTCAAAACTTCTGTATAAAATTCTTACAATTTACGCAATGAAAGCGAGGCTTTGTTGCGCAACAGATCGACAAAGCCAGAAAAATTTTAGAGATCTTCCCGAGCAATGTCAGATCCACAGAAGAACGCGTTAATAACGAGGCGAAACTGCAGCGATAAAGAACCATCGATGCTGCAACGCCGAACATGGAAGCTTTTGCGACAACCTGAATGGCCTGAGTGCATGAGCCATCAGCGTAGCAGAATGACATCATGACGACAGATGTACATCATCATAATGGTGGGAGCACAAAGCGTTGGCAGAAAGCTTAAGTCGGATGTTAGAGGAACTATTCAGGATACTGACAAAGCAGAAAGAGTATCTGAAAGGAGAAACTGAGAAATTCTGAAGCGACCAAGAGAGCTTATCAAACGAGAAAAACATGGCGGACGATGACATTGCTGCCTCACTGTAGCACAATCTGTGCTGCAGAAGCAATGTTTATGTTCTGGTGGAACTCTATTGTTTGCGGCGCCGCGCGGAGTGGCCGCGCGATTAGAGTGGTCATGTCACGGATTACGCGGCCTCACCAGCCGGAGGTTCGAGTCCTCCCTCGGGCATGTGTGTGTGTGTGTGTGTGTGTGTGTGTGTGTGTGTGTGTTGTTTTTAGCATAAGTGGAAGTAGTGTGTAAGTTTAGGGACCGATGACCTCAGTAGTTTGGTCCCTTAGAAATTCACACATATTTGAACATTGTTTTTTTTTTCTCAGTTTCGGCCATCCTATCGACAGAGGAGGCCTTTGTCTGTGGACACTCTGCTCATATAGTCGCCTCAGATTTTTCACAAAGCAGCCCGACCTGTCTAGAAGGACTCACCGTGAGCTGCAACGTCAAGTGCTACGTCTGACTAGCAATACCTTGAACACATCTTCATCTCTCATCGTGTGGCGTGTGGATGTGACACTGACTCCACTCGCCTCTGTTTCTGTGGCAGACTTTGACGGTGCCGTCTGGCTCTCTCTCGACAAGAGCCACAGCATTCCTCTGTATGGCTTCAAGTACTCCAAGTAGAGTTGGTAGATGCTTTCTCTGTGTGCAGTCTGCGACAGCATCATGGCCATCTTTTCCAAAAAGCTGCTGGCGCCTTAAGTAGGGCAGATGGCGACGTATGCTAACCCCGCTGGGCAACGGCCCTGTGATGGCACTGGTGCTAACGCTATCGAATCAGCCGCCGCCACTGTGGCTAAAGGCTGCAGCCTGATCAGCATATTCCGGATGGATGCTTATAGATTACAATTCAATCATCTCTGGCTGGCGGAATTTCGATGCATCAACTACTGTATTTTGTGGATAATAAATATTTAATTCATCATTCATCCCCATTACGGTCGGAGGAAGGCAATGGCAAACCACCTCCACTAGGACCTTGCCTAGTACGGCGGTGCAGGTCTCCCGCATCGTTCCCCTACGCTCCGTCACAGAGTATGGGACTTCATCATCATCATCATCATCATCAAATATTTAATCATGTTACAACGGTTTAAAGGACTTTCGGGTGCTCCCGCGTCTCTTGTGTGTGTAGCCATCGACCTCCGATTTTTAGCTGACCTCTACCATCTACCGTAACGTCCTCCACCCGCCCCTCCTCCACTCTTACAGGGCGCTACAGTTTGTTACATTCCCCTAACGTACGTCGTTTTCAAAATATTTCATTTTAAAATGAAGGAGTTCTTTATAGGACACGTTGCATTTAAATCTGCTACTACACGTAGTATGACCTGCGTGGCGACCGAAAATCTCCCCTGTAGGAATCAAAACGTAATTATCAAACAATGATCCCTTGAATCCCAGCTGACGTTGCTCGTTCAGGACGTACAGCAACCAGTGGATAGCTGCGGCGACCTTTTAGTTATTTTCCTTGGCTTCCGGAAGGCGTTCGGTACAGTTCCCGAGTAAACAAAATACAAGTATGCGGAATATTAGACCAGCTCCAGCTAGTCACTGCGTTTAAGAGTTGTTCGCAGCTGGAATACAATACATTGTTCTCAATTAACAGAAATCTTCACACATTAGTTCGAGCATACCCTCAAGGGAGTGCTATAGGACCATCGTTGTTGTTCCTGTCGTTGTTGTGGTGGTCCACAGTACAAAGACTGCTTCGATGTAACTATTTACGCCAGTTCGTTCTATGCAACCATAATCATCTCTGCATAGCTAGTGCAACTCACATTCATCTGAATATGCTTACTGTATTCGAGCCTTGTTCTGCCTCTACAATTTGTACCTCCCAAAGTAGCCTCCATTACGAAATTAATGATTCCTCGATCCGTCAGGATATGTCTTACCAACTGATTCTTTCTTTTAGTCGGGTTATGGGACTGATCTCTTTTTTCCCAAATTCGATTCAATATGTCCTCATACACAGCATTCTTCTCTATCACCACATTTGAACTGTGAGTATTTAAACATCGCGGTAACCACTTGACATAGGCTTCAAATTTATCAGTCCTCCAGTTCTTGAGAATTCATAATATGTAATAAAATTACGGTGTATCTTAGGTAATCGCTACAGCTTCCTTCCAGAGTTACTCCTACAAGAGCGAGAAACTTAGTAACTTAAGCCTTAATTTCTGACAGAAATTCCTGATAATACAGCTCAGAAGGACAGCATTGTGACAATGTGAGCTATGGATAGTGGGGAAACCAAGAAAGAAGATAATAGAAGAGTTTCAGTTGTTACAATATTTTCATAAAAGTAAGTGAACTGATAAGAAATGTGGAGGTTCTCTATATAAACGGCGAGGGAAGGAATATGCGGAAAAACTTAAGTAGAAGATAGGATTATAAACATGATGAAACTTTAGAGCAACTTCCATGGTTCTAGAAAGGGCCACAGAACGTGAGAATTGTGGGTAAAGACAGAGACTGGAATACGTAATATAATAATTCAGGCCGAGGGTGTAAGTTATAGCATGAGCTTAAGAGATTAGTACAGAAAAGGGAATCGCGGTGTCAGAAGACTCAGGAAATGTGATTCAGGAAGATCCATTGAGTAAATATGTTGCACTTCATTTTCTCATTGAACGTTGTCTCGATACTAAGCTGAAGAAGTGAAGCAGACAGAGAGAACAGAGGTAAGCGATAGACTGCAGCTAACAGATAAAGGCTGCGTTTTATACTCGCCGGTGGCACGTACAAAAGTCGTTTCCACTTACGCACGCAGGCACGGGGGCACGCACGCACGTTCCTTTTAATGAGCGGCAACTTTCAACTTTCCAGCATGCGAATCGGCTTCACCCTCTTAGCGGCTCCATTCAGAAGGCTCTTACCTTGGACGATGAGCGGAAGGCGGCCCTAAGAACTTCTGAAAACAAGAGGAAAAAGCCGACGTCACTAACTCAGGAAGCGGATCCCAAGTACGGCTGTTTGAACAAAGTATCAGCCTGCATAATTTCCCGGAATGCGGCCTCTTCACGTTCGCCGCAGACCTGAGGTACGAACTTCCCCTAGTATCACAGGAACTCTTAAGACTGTGACAAAAGATACTAACTTCTCTTTTACGTGTAAAACAAGCGAGTGAATGTTGCTTGTAATGAATTTATCGAGAAACAAAGTACACTTCGTTGTAGTAAGCGCAGGACAGATCGTTGCATCACTGGTTTAGAAGTTCATTGCTAAATGTTGTATTCGAAGCCATTTACTCGGAAACTCAGTCACTCTTCTTACTTTATAACAATGGGCGAAGATCTGTAAAGGAAATAAGTGTTCCATTGCCCTACATGTCGATACGTGCGTCTAAATACGCCGCCGGTAAATCATTGTACAGTAATACCTGTCCAATTCCATTTGCAAATCCACTGCCCGACAAAAAAACCTAGAGCATCCAGAAGACATGGTGGTATGTCAATGTAACATCGTACACGTATACACCATCGGCGGGTGTGTAGATGATTGTAGTAGCTATTCTCCTAGATAGATTATCTGCGCCTGACAGATTTTGAAAGTGGGCTAATCGTCCAACAACCAAATTTGTGGAGCATGCGGACGTGGCAGTGGCCAGACGTTGCACTGCATGGGAATGTGAGGGCAGGCATACTCACGACAAAGGCTTTATGACATCCACCGCAGCCGAATCAGTGCAAGCATCGGGGTGCTTCGCATTTTTGGTCAGGAAGTATAGAAAGAGGAAAAAATGTCTGCTGTATGACTCGGTACGCGCCCTAATCTCCGAAAACTAATTCTTATTACACCCCACACGAGCTACAAGATTCTGGTTCTTTATTTTCCTACAGTGTTTCGTGATAACGTCTCCTTCCTTTCAAGATTTTCATTTAATGTTTCTGAGAGTTCTGTTCCACTTTCACATTAGAGTCACTTTATTACGTGTTAGTTATCGCTTAAGAGTAGCATAACACTGGCTCGTAGTCTCGCGGTCGCGTTCTCGCTTCCCAAGCGCGGGGTCCCTGGTTCGACTCCCGACGGGGTCAGGGATTTTCACCTGCCTCGAGCTGACTGGATGTTTGTGTTGTCCTCATTATTTCATCATCATTCCTGAAAGTGGCGAGATTGAGCTGAGCAAAGGTTGGGAATCTGTACGGGCGCTGACAACCGCGCAGTTGAGCGCCACACAATCCAAACATCGTCATCATCATCAGAACACTGGCAAGTGGACTTTTACATCAGCACTCCAATTCCATTACGAGATGATTTTGGATAGTGTGGGGTGTCTTCTGGGAAGAGGTTTCTGACGTTACGAGAGGTTAGCATGCTAAATTTTGTGTCGGCACTGAATAACTGTCTGGGCGTCGTGTGGCCAGCAAGTGGCTGTGATGTGGCAGGGCAACATGTGCCGTACGCGGCAAGCCGTCAGTGAAGGACGGGTAGAACCGAGAAGTATGTAAAATGCCTTACACACATGAAATGAAAAAACTAAATACTGCTAATGAGTCATGGCGATAAGACGAGCTCCTTCCAAATTAAACTTTGTTTGCAAACGCAGTATTTAAAACGTTATTAACACGAAAAATTTTTATAGAGCATGAAATTCGGAACAACTGAAACAAGCAAGTAAAGTACACACATAAAAATGATTTTGTAAGATTATTATACAATAAATAAAGGCCATAAGTTACTTTTACTTATAAATAAGTTTATTTGTAGTTATAAATATTTATTGAAGAAAAATCGTGGTTTAGGAACTTTACAAACCAAGAATGAAAATGCCACTATAAGGTCCAGCTAAGTCTCTCTATTAGTTGCCTATTATTGGACGTTATAAAGTATAGGGGGCGATCTAAAAGTTTCAGTTTGAGGGCTTTCCTGAGGCATATATGTAACGTAATGCACCTCCGATGCGGGTATATATGTACCGACATTTAGGCAAGGGATTAGTGTGGCATTCGTGTCTTTCCGACGTGCGTGTGGTAAATGCGAAAACGTGAACTATGGCAACTTTGTTACCAAGATCTGTGCTGTTTTTTTGGCTGCCAAAGGACAAACACCGGCAGTTATCCATCGCAGAGTAAAAAATGTGTATAGGCAGCATGTGCGTGGAAAAACTCTATTGTGGAATGGTGCCCCAAGTTTCGTACTGGTCATGAATCGACACAAGATGCCGGGCGATCTAGGTCTGCCTCATCCGTTGCAGACCAACTCAAGTAGAAGACACTCGAGCACTCGCCTAGAGTACTGATCTCTCTCCGTGTGATCATCAAGCCTTTAGTCGCTTACAAACGCCCTGAAGTGACGTTGAGTCCTGTCGGAGGAGGATGTGCAGCAGACAATCACGGACAAAACTTTAAATCAAATGATAATTAAATCAAGACCCTAAGCTGCCGACAGGTGCTGATTTACATCAACGGGGACAGTTGAAAATGTGTGCCCCGATCGGGATCTCCTGCTTACATGGCAACGCTCTATCCATCTTTTTTTATCTCATTTTGTTCTATATTGTTCGTTGAATTTGTTCGGGGTGGACGTCCGATGACACAAGTTGAGGTTCTTCGTTGATCCGTCCACTCAGTTTTTTTTATTGCAGAGGGTAGCTAACCCTCTGACCGAACACGCTGAGCTACCGTGCCGTCAGTCCATCTGAGCCACCGAGGGCACAGAGGATAGTGCGACTGCAGGGATTTATCCCTTGCACGCTCCCCGTGAGACCCACATTCCCAAGTAAATGGTTCAAATTGCTCTGAGCACTATGAGACTTAACATCTGAGGTCATCAGTCCCCTAGAACTTAGAACTAGTTAAACCTAACTAACCTAAGGACATCACACACATCCATGCCCGAGGCAGGACTTGAACCTGCGACCGTAGCGGTCGCGTGGTTCAAGACTGAAGCACCTAGAACTGCTCGGCCACTCTGGCGAGTGAGGTGGGAGGGGAAGCCACGCCGAGGAAACCTATACCCGTCCTCTCTACTGAAGTTACATGTGTCCTCAGAAATCTCATTCGATTCTCGGACTTCTCATCTGTAAATGTTGTTTTCCTTAGCCAGCAGGAGTACGTTATTGAAATCAATAGCAAGGCCACAGCTGTCGTGATGTTCCGTTACCGCCGTTTTCAGACTTTGTTTTAGCTGCGTGTGGTGTTCGTGTTCTTTAATACGCTCTTTAACAGTCCTTCCCGTTTCCCACTTTATAAGAGAACGTGACAATGGTCTTTGACAGCGTTCAGTCAATAGTGGACACCACAAGAACCTGAGGAAGGGCACAGCAGATGCGGCGAGAAGTCGATCGTTTTGAAGATAAATGACGCCACCTAACAACAGACGATTTAACTTCAGTGATAACAGCCACGAAAGCCTGCAGACTTACATAGTTACGGACTTCATCACGCAGCAGGACAAGTTGTTTTAC
The DNA here is from genome assembly GCF_021461385.2 of Schistocerca piceifrons. NCBI lineage: Eukaryota > Metazoa > Arthropoda > Insecta > Orthoptera > Acrididae > Schistocerca > Schistocerca piceifrons. The sequence goes on from NC_060138.1 coordinate 428,430,426, forward strand.
CAAATGGGTATCTTCAACCTCATACGTCGGTGGGCTCATTGCTTCAACGCATACCGCTATTTTGCCCGATTATCATACCGATCCTGGACTGTACAGTCTTCGAACTAAAACTTTTTGACCGCCGCTCATAATTAAAGCAGCTATAGCGCTGCAGTTCCGGATGTTGCAAGACTTTCATAAACTTGATTATTACTGTAAACGTAGATTTTAAGTGCTATTATGAGGCCACAAATTCACAGGAAGGATTTGCTATGTGTTCTAAAATGTATATAAGTGAAATTTATGTTCAAAGACCTTATACAGTGATCGTGTTGTAAGAAAATGTATTGAGTGGGGTAATGGTCATGTGACGGAGTCTTTAAATATGCAAGCATAACACAGCTAAGCGTCTTTTGTCTTTGTTCAGTTTTGTAAGGTCTTCGTCTTCGTCGTGACCGAGCGAGGTGGCGCACTGGTTAGCACAATGGACTCGCATTCGCTAGGACGACGGTTCAAATCAGCGTCCGGCCATCCTGATTCAGGTTTTCCGTGATTTCCCTAAATCGCTTCAGGCGATGGTTCCTTTGAAAGGGCAGGTCGACTTCCTTCCCCATCTTTCCCTAATCCAATCGGACCGATGACCTGGTTGTTTGATCCCGTCCCCCAAATCAACTAACCAACCAGTCTTTGTCGGGTTTGGGCGGTCATACTGTGTTAGTGGAAATATTTTGGTGCTACTAGTTGAACACTTGTAAATATTTCGGTACTTTGACTTCGTTTGGAACTTAGAATTTTCAAGTCCCTTTCAGTGAGTGTGTCTTTAGCGGCCACGCGAATTTTATCATTATTTAAGTGTTTATAAATGGCTATGAACTGAAGTGATCTTGCTTCGCTGTATGATTTCAGTTGTGCGACCAACCCTTTCGGAATTGGTAATGATAACTTCGGAGATAATGAACCCCTGCCGAGCCGTTTAAAATTTTGCTAATGGTCTCTCGTGAATTAATGCTTTGCTTCAAGCAATTATTCCACATTTGCTTTTCTTATTTTTGTTGTCCCTTTGTCCCGGATGGGGGCAGGGTCGGCACTGTTATTGACGGATTTGGCACGGTTGATTTAGGGGGTGGCCGAATGCCCTTCCTGTCACCACCCCGTTCGATTCGGGACCGGCGCATGTGCCCGTCCCGAAAGTGGCACTTTAACACGCAAGGTTACCTATGCGGATACTTATTCCACATTTGCTACTGTCTGCATATGTTCTTCTTGCACAGCGCAACTACGTTCATGCTCATAAATTAAGGATAATGCTGATACGTGGTGAAACAACGTTCTGGTGGGCGGTTTGTGGGCTTAAATCACCTCGGGGTATGACCATGCGGTGCATTTGACCTGCGGTCGTCACACGGTGGCGCTGACAGCAGTCCACATACGCAGAGGTGTGTTGGTGCATGTCAGAGTAAGTGCAGTGAGTAAGTGTGCAGGCATTTTCAGACGTGTTAATAGTGACTGTGTGTTGAAAATGGCTCACATAACATAGATTGAAGACGTTATGAGGGGTAGAATACTAGGGCGACTGGAGGCTGGTCAAACACAGCAGGTCGTAGCATGGGCCCTCCGTGTGCCACAAAGTGTGATCTCGAGATTATGGCAACGATTCCAGCAGACAGGAAACGTGTCCAGGCGCTACAGTACGGGACGTCCACAGCGTACAACACCACAAGAAGACCGATATCTCACCATCAGTGCCCGCAGACGGCCACGGAGTACTGCAGGTAGCCTTGTTCAGGACCTTACCGCAGCCACTGGAACAATTGTCTCCAGACACACAGTCTACAGACGACTGAACAGACATGGTTTATTCGCCCGGAGACCTGCAAGGTGCATTCCACTGATCCCTGGCCACAGGAGAGCCCGTAAAACCTGGTGTCAAGAACACAGTACATGGTCATTGGAACAGTGGTCCCAGGTTATGTTCACGAACGAGTCCAGGTATATTCTGAACAATGATACTCGCCGGGTTTTCATCTGGCGTGAATCAGGAACCAGATACCAACCCCGTAATTTCCTCCAAAGGGACCTGTATGGAGGTCGTGGTTTGAAGGTGTGGCGTGGGATTATGATTGGTGCACATAAACCCCTGCATTACTTTGGCAGAGGAACTGTAATAGGTCAGGTGTAACAGGACGTCATTTTGCACCAGAATGGCCGCCTTTTCAGGGGTGCAGTGGGCCCCACCTTCTATCTGATGGATGATGAAGCACGGCCCCACCGAGCTGCCATCATGGAGGAGTACCTTGAAACAGAAGATATCAGGTAATGGAGTGGCCTGCCTGTTCTCCATACCTAAACCCCATCGAGCACGTCTGGGATGCTCTCGGTCGATGTATCGCTGCACGTCTTCAAACTCCTAGGACACTTCAGGAGCTCCGATAGGCACTGGTGTAAGAATGGGAGGTTATACCCCAGCAGCTGCTCGACCACCTGATCCAGAGTATGCCAACCCGTTGTGCGGCCTGTGGACGTGTGCATGGTGATCATATCCCATATTCAAAATATCCACGGGTATGCTGCCGGCAGCATACCCGTTGATATTTTGATTATCAAATACGCCGGGAGAAACTCAAGAATCATATCCCATATTGATGTCGGGGTACATGCGCAGGAAACAGCGGCATTTTGTAGCACATGTGGTTCGGAACTGTTTTCTCAACTTATCACCAATACCGTGGACTTTGAGATCTGTGTCGTTTTTGTTCCCTATGTGCTTATGCTATTAGCGCCAGTTGTGTGTAGTGCCACGTTGTGTAACACCACATTCTGCAATTATTCTTAATTTATGAGCATGAGTGTATATATGCTTTGCTGCTTTGAATAATGTATAGATGATTTATCAATTTGATGTGTGACCATCATTCACATATATTTGTGTGCTTATTGAACTTTTGGTTAAAATTCTATACCAAAATAACAAAATAAAACATTGTACGAAACTGAAAAATTTTGAATGTAAGTGCATGCATGAATGATAAGTAAGCAGTAAAACGAGAAGTAGAGACAATAAATATAATCCGCAGCAAAGATAGTCGGTATTTTCTGTTTTAGAGTGTTTGTTTATATCTAATCCGAATTTTGTGTTTTGTGTTGAAGTATTGTTATTAATGAGATTCTCTTGAGTGTGGGTTTTGGGAAAACTTAGCAGAGTCGTAGAGAAAATTGTAAGAAAATTTGTAAGAAGTTGAATGATCAATATTTTGTAACAATTACGTTAGAAACTAGATTAACGCAACCTTATGAGCATAATGACATGTGAAATTTCTTGTTGCCTTCATATCTACAGAAAGTGGGTATGTGCAATTACTAGTCGTGAATAAATAGTGTAACATTATTCCCAAGTTAATGTTAAAAAGAATCTGTACTGATACGCATCTATTATGTCACGATCAATTTCATTCAAGGGAACATCACCTGGTTACACTGCCAACAGACTTCATAATAAATCCGCAAAAATATCCAGCTGTTTCAAGTAACGTTAAAGGCAAATTCTGCAACTCGAAGATCATATAAACACTCTGCTGACTGCCTAGCAAAAGCATGGCGAGGAGCCAGTGCCGGCAGAGTGGCATTGTGCTATGTTTTAAACCCTGTTGTGAATGCGTAAATTTAGCATCGTCCAACATATTTAGATATGTCTACAGTTCTAAATTGTATTCAATTACTGCACTACCCGCCTAGAATATGACATGAGCAAGAATGTGAACTAAATTGAAACACACAACCGTTTTCATATGTTGTCTGTAAAGAAGCGTATCTGTTTAAAATTATTCAATTAGGTTCGTTGACTACTTTCAAACAAACTTAGTTCACTCTTGAATATCACTTCACTTTTACAACACGGAGACACACAACACTGAAATCGTCGAATTTTACTGAAAAGGTTTCTGAGCTTTAGCCGACGAAGTTTTTTGCTCCGACGCCAGCAAAGAATGGTAGAAGCTAAAATAGTTTCTTATAGTATAGATTTTGTTATACAATCAACTTACCTTTACGTGGAATCTTTTTACAATGGCAAATATATATGTCTGAACAATTTGGCAATTTAAACTCGACACATAAGGCTTTCATGAAATGGTGGCAGATAAATGAACATCAGTGTATCACAGAATCTAAATGTCTTCAACATTTCGCGGCTCTGTCAGCAACTGTATAAATATTAATTTTAGTTTTAATGATGAACAGCCTCAGTTGCACCTTTTACCTGGAAATTTACCTAGGTTTCAGTCGGGATAACCCAACCTTCTTCAGAGTAACAGTATCTATCGTTTGTCCATAGTGGACATCGTCAAGCTAACACAATAAATCCGTAAATTATCGTCAGAATGTAAAACTTATCCGGCACTGCCTCGGCCCCACTTCGCGACCGCGATGCGACAGCCACGAGTGCTGTATTGATACTAACCGTAGCGTCATGAGGCCCGCTTAGGCGGACACAATACCTTGCGCCTGCGCATAAACGGTATGATAGTTCCTTGTTGGGACAAGACGTGAACTTAACTCCTGACCCTGAATTTATTAGTAAAGTGAAATAAAAAGTTTAGCTGAGGAAAATGGTATATACAGGATGTTACAAAAAGGTACGACCAAAAGTTTCAGGAAACATTCCTCACACACAAAGAAAGAAAATATGTTATGTGGACATGTGTCCGGAAACGCTTATTTTCCATGTTAGAGCTCATTTTATTACTTCTCTTCAAATCACATTAATCATGGAATGGAAACACACAGCAACAGAACTTACCAGCATGACTTCAAACACTTTGTTACAGGAAACTTTCAAAATGTCTTCCGTTAGCGATGATACATGCATCCACTCTCCGTCGCATGGAATCCCTGATGTGCTGAGGCAGCCCTGGAGAATGGCGTATTGTAGCACAGCCGTCCACAATACGAGCACGAAGAGTCTCTCCATTTGCTACCGGGGTTGCGTAGACAAGAGCTTTCAAATGCCCCCATAAATGAAAGAGGGTTGAGATCAGGAGAGCGTGGAGGCCATGGAATTGGTCCGCCTCTACCAACCCATCGGTCACCAAATCTGTTGTTGAGAAGCGTACAAAAACTTCGACTGAAATGTGCAGGAGCTCCATCGTGTATGAACCACATGTAAAGGCACATGTTGTAGCAACACAGGTAGAGTATCCCGTATGAAATCAAGATAACGTGCTCCATTGAGCGTAGGTGGAAGAACATGGGGCCCAATCAAGACATCACCGACAATGCCTGCCCAAACGTTCACAGAAAATCTGTGTTGATGACGTGATTGCACAATTGCGTGCGGATTCTCGTCAGCCCACACATGTTGAATGTGAAAATTTACAATTTGATCACGTTGGAATGAAGCCTCATCCGTAAAGAGAACATTTGCACTGAAATGAGGATTGACACATTTTTGGATGAACCATTCGCAGAAGTGTACCCGTGGAGGCCAATCAGCTGCTGATAGTGCCCGCACACGCTGTACATGGTACGGAAACAACTGGTTCTCCCGTAGCACTCTCCATACAGTGACGTGGTCAACGTTACCTTGTACAGCAGCAACTTCTCTGACGCTGACATTAGGGTTATCGTCAACTGCACGAAGAATTGCATCGTCCATTGCAGGTGTCCTCGTCGTTGTAGGTCTTCCCCAGTCACGAGTCATAGGCTGGAATGTTCCGTGCTCCCTAAGACACCGATCAATTGCTTCGAACGTCTTCCTGTCGGGACACCTTCGTTCTGGAAATCTGTCTCGATACAAACGTACCGCGCTACGGCTATTGCCCCGTGCTAATCCATACCTCAAATGGGCATCTGCCAACTCCACATTTGTAAACATTGCACTGACTGCAAAACCACGTTCGTGATGAACACTAACCTGTTGACGCTACGTACTGCTGTGCTTGATGCTAGTACTGTAGAGTAATGAGTCGCATGTCAACACAAGCACCGAAGTCAACATTACCTTCCTTCAATTGGGCCAACTGGCGGTGAATCGAGGAAGTACAGTACATACTGACGAAACTAAAATGAGCTCTAACATGGAAATTAAGCGTTTCCGGACACATTTCCACATAACATCTTTTCTTTATTTGTGAGTGAGGAATGTTTCCTGAAGGTTTTGCCGTACCTTTTTGTAACACCCTGTATATATAGAACGTACTTAAATCGATTGTCTTAACATTCACGAAGTATTCATTGATCATGATATGAGGAAGACATCATGTGCTTACAAGGTATGGCCTATCTAGGAAAATTTTTGTGCATAAGCATGAAGTTTAATCACCTAAAAAGAACTTGGGGGGGGGGGGGGGGGAAGGTTAATATAAAGCCAACATCGTCATTGTCATTATTACGACTAGGTCCAGAAAATTTTTTTAAGACGTAATTGTTAAGCACTTGCTTAGCTATGGTTACAACGCATGAACATCCTACTGACTTAGCACACAAATGGTCATGATTGAACTTATGAACAAGTCTATATCTAATCTATAACACTCGGCAACATGGCCTATATAAATTGGCTGGTCGTTATTCAAGATTAGTATATTTGACCTGAAACGGTCTAGAATCAAGTCGAAAACTAATGCACGTGCCTGATTGAGCTTCTTGGATAAGTTATTGTTATGAGTTGCAGAAAACACTATAGTAGGGGATAATGTGGCAGCAATGGGGTACTCAATTTGCCTTCATGGAGGTGATCCACACACATACTGTAAAAACTATGTGTGGACCACTGCCATCACAATTTGGGCCTGGAGACCACTGCCATTGAACTTAGAGAATGACAGCGGAACTAAAGTTAAAGTGTGACTTGGCAAACATCGCTCCAGTCAACACACTTAAAAACTATTGACCGTCATAGGTCAGTTGTGCTCTAAGCTAAAGTGTGACTTGGCGAACATCGCTCTGGTCAACACACTTAATATAATTGACCGACATAGGTCAATATGTACGTAAAGAACTAGTCTAAATTATGGGAGGATGACGGAAAATGGTTAAATTATGATGTGATTTGGCGAGCAACGCTCCAAGGACACCTTTAAACGTCATTGAGTATGATCAAACTGATCCGGCTAGTCTGAACCAAAACTTCGCATCCAATAGATTGTGGCAAGGTGACATTACCCTCTCGTGATACTTATATGTATTGATTGCCATTAATTAAGTTAATAAAAAGTTGTGTGTGACTAGGTGATAGCACCACTGCTGTCATACATACATAGTATTGACCACAATCGGTCATATTGAAGTATTATGTGGTAGCGCCTTTATTCTGTAAAGGGGTAGTGACTTGGTGATCGGCATTCCGGTTACTACACGTATATACCGACGAAGTTATTATCCACTAATTAAATCAAGTGTTGAAACCGTTCTTAATTCTAGAACGTGCAAAGAAGAAGGTTGGGCTATCCCGACTGAAACCTAGGTAAATTTCTAGGTAAACAGTGCAAATGAGGCTATTCATTATTTTAAAAAAAATTAAAATTAATATTACAGAATCGACCTGCTCCGATTACATGAAAATAATTGACTGAATTCTATTTGAAAAAAACATTAATCAGCATTAAATAATTGTTCTCAGCATTTTCAATCTGAAATAAAACTATAACTCTTGTCCATAAAATCATATAAATATATTACCGCTAATGGCGGCGCTGGAGCTCGTCCGCAGTGAAGCAAAGATGGAATGCAGAGGATCAGGATTAGTAATGTTCTTACAGAAAATATGAGATACACTTGAATAACATTATTCTCTATTTTTCTCCAATAATTTACAATATTTAGTTTACATAATAGTAATAATACCAGACCTTATCATAGGCGGCAGACTAAAGTGCGTCTTGCTAGCATCATGGCTACTCGAATAAGAAGAAAGAATGCAACGAAAAATCAGTGATAATAATAATTGTTCTTATGATTGAAAGATATCATTGTTTTCGGTCTATTTTCTGTGGCTTATGAAGATACTGTTATACTGTCTCTGCACTAGCAAAACCAAACCGTTTCTCTGACAACACACTTGTCTCTCAGATATCACATATTTAAAAAAAATGTTTTTATCGACTATAAAATAGGGGCGTGGATGCTATAGCACATTGTGTATTCCAGACTGCCCGGATCATCTTGACACAATAAATGCATATCAACACAACCAAGGACGTTGTTATTCATATCAACCAGAATCAGGTGAAGAACTACAGATGATCACAATTATTACTCGTAGTATTATAGTCTGACGTATTTATAAGCGAATAAGGTCGAGGGAGGATCGGAAAGTAACGCTCTATATTTTCTTTTTTTTCTCCTGGTATTGCAGCTGGAATGTTGAAATTTCACGGCTTTGTTTCAGGTTTGCACTGAAAAAGATATTTGGTTTTCGTGTGCAGCTCTAGCGGGAGATGCCTGAAATACGAAACGAACATGGCGCGCATGTTAAGTGTCGTCAACTTGTGAAGAGCAGCATCGTGTAGTTCGACATTTGGTGGCCGAAGGGCATAAATCGAGCGAAATTCACAGGGATATGCGTGACTTGTATCGGGACGACTGTTCAGTAACAACGTCTCCAGGTGGAGTGCATTCTTGCAAGAGGGTCGTGTGAAACTTACAATGTGCCACACTCCGGGCGGCGGGTGACAGCTGCAACCTTGCAGAATGTCGTAGCCAATGAGGCAGCAATTTTGAACGACCGACAACTGCAATCTTTTCGCAGCAGTTCAACATCTCGTACGATGCTGTGTGTCACACTGTTCGTGACCCATTGAAATTTCATAAAGTTAGTGCTCACTGGGTGCCTAAGAACCTGACAGATGACCACAAGGGCCAACGAATGATGACAAACTTGGATCACTTAACGCGTCACATCGCAGAAGGGCACAACTTTCTGAAAGCAATCGTCACTGGTGATGAGTCGCTGATGTACCACTACACGTCCGAAACCAAGCAGGCCTTTATGGAGCGGAAATACGCTCTTTCCCCAGCAGAAAAAAAATTTCAGAGTGATTCAATCTGCTAGGAAAATACTTGACTGGGATATGCATGGTGTGTTATTGGAGCACTGAGTATGCTGCAGCCTACATTGAAGCATTGGTTAAGTTGCGTCATCCCCTTTTTGACAGAAGTCACAACATTAATGCTGACGATGTCAAACTTCTTGATAACAATGCTCGCTCCCATGCTGCTACTCCTGTTCACGAGAAAACCGCCAGATTTGGGTGGGAGGTGCTACAGCATCCACTTTACAGTCTGGACCTTGCATCGTCGACCTTCATCTGCGTAGTCCAGTGAAGAAATTCCTGGCCGTCAAACGCTTTGCAACAGATGCAGAAGTGAAATCAGCAGTCGGCAGACGGCTATACTCCTACCAATCGCACTACTACGAACATGGCACATTGAAACTGGTACCTCTATGAGACCAATGTGTTTAGGACATTAGTGTATATGTAGAAAAGTAGATAAAAGATGTTAAATTCATTTATAATTTTTTGTTTTGTTACCCATTAAACTTTTCGCCAGTAAAATTATTGTGTGTTACTTTCCGATCTTGCCTCGTATTCCGTACAAAATCTATCTGACGTAAGCTTATGTGTTGCGACTGGATAGAATATTATTTGCTAAAATGATGGTATCAACTTGTAGATTCCACAAAATATTACTCTCTAAATTACTAGCTCATGACCCACAAGTGCATCTGCACGAAGAACAAAATGAAATTTAGTTGAAGGCCACTGCTCAAAGAGCCTCGAAAATGGTGACTGTATTTCTAAGAGTTGACTACACTAAAGTCTGGGACTCAACTAAAGAATTTGTAGCATTTACCGTAAAAACTAACCACAAAGTTCAATAAATGCAGGCACAAATTTGCGGTGAAAAATAATGTTCATTACTCATAGGATTTTTAATATGTAACAAAACGGTATTTGTTCACTTTTTCTTCAACATATGTCACTGCGTAATAGTTTTTATCACTGAATTAATGAGCGTCTGAGTACGAACCTAAACCATACTGGAGCAGTAGCTTACGTTATGTATCGCATATACTTCTAGAAAAATCTCGAAAAATAAATCAAACCTCGTTCAACGCTAGTTAAAGTTCCACTGTTGGTCTCCTACCAGTGATCTATGGCTAGCGTCTTCGGTTAGTAATCAAAATGTTCTCGGTGCCGGTTTAGAAGCCTGCCATCGTTTAAATGTTGGATAAAAGTCATCAACAATGGCGGCCGAAGACTTCAGACATAAGAAATCGTCCTCATTCTGCTAACGGTCTTGTCAAAGATGTCGGAGGCGGAAAAATCAACAATGATCAACGGCATGGGGATGCAGGAGGCACTGGAAACTGTGCATTAAAGACACATACTGTATATCCATAGCATTGTGGCCAATCATGATGATCTCTCCATTGGCAAAAGATTCTGGACTAGTCCCCCAACCGGATTTCCAGGAGGCGACTGCCGATGGGATGGTGAGAGGAGGTAACCATGAGAAAAAGATTGAATAACAAACTTAAGAAAAACGTTCTGCGAGTCGGGACGTGGAATATCAGAAACTCGAAAAACTGGAAACGGAAATGCTTGGACTAAATCTAGATATAGTGGTGGTGAGTGAAGTGAAATGGAAAGAAGACAAGAATTTCTGGTCAGATGAGTATAGGGTATATCACCAGCAGCCGAAAATTGTATAACGGTAGTGGGATTCGCTATGAATAGGGTATTATTAGCTGCAGCAAAAAATGTTATAACGGCAGTAGAACTCATTATGAAGATAAAGGAAGGTCAGAGAGCGAATACTATGAACAGTTCGGTGATAAGGTTATTCTCATCAGAATCGACTGGAAACCGACACCGACAACAATAGTTCAGTCATACATGCCGACGTCGTAAGCTGAAGATTAAGAGATAGAGAAAGCATATCAAGATACTGAAAGGGTAATACAATACATAAAGGGAGGTGAAAATCTCATAGTCATGGGGGACTGGAACGCAGTTGTAGGGGAAGGAGCAGAAGGAAAGGTTACAGGAGAATATGGGCTTGGGACAAGGAATGGGAAACGAGAAAGATTAATTGAGTTCTGTAACAAATTTCAGCTAGTAATAGCAAATTCTCTGTTCAAGAATCTCAAGAGGAGGATGTATACTTGGAAAAGGCCGGGTCATACGGGAAGATTTCAGTTAGATTGCATCATGGTCAGGCAGAGATACCGAAATCAGATACTGGAGTATCAGACGTACCCAGAAGTAGATATAGACTCGGATCACAATGTAGTAGAGATGAAGAGTAGACTGAAGTTTAAGAGATTAGTCAGGAAGAATTAATATGCAAAGCAGTGGGATAGGGAAGTACTAAGGAATGACGAGATACGTTTGAAGTTCTCTAAAACTATAGACACGGCAATGAGGATTAGCTCAGTTGGCAGTACAATTGAAGGGGAATGGACATCTGTAAAAGGGGCAATCACAGAAGCTGAGAACATAGGTACAAAGAAGGTAACTGCGAAGAAACCATGGCTAACAGAAGTAATACATCAGTTGACCGATGAAAGATGGAAGTACAAAAATGTTCAAGGAAATTCAGGAACACAGAAATACAAGACGCCGGGGAATGAAATAAATAGGAAATCCAAAAAAAAATGATTGTCAGAAGGACTGACTCAGCATATAGGAAAGTCAAAACAACAAAATTAAAAGCAAAGGTGGTGACATTAAGAACGCAGCGGGAATTACACTGTTAAATGAAGATGAGAAAGCGGAGAGTTGAAAAGAGAACATTGAGGGCCTCTATGAGTGGGAAGATTTGTCGATATGATACAAGAAGGAACAGGAGTCGATTTAGAAGAAATAGGGGATCCAGTATTAGAATCAGAATTTAAGAGAGCTTTGGAGGACTTAAGATCAAATAAGACAAAAGATATACATAACATTCCATCAGAATTCTTAAAATCGCTGGGGGACGTGGCAACAAAACGACTGTTCACATTGGTGTGTAGAAATATCATCCACACGATTCCCAAGACGCCAAGAGCTGACAAGTACGAGAATTATCGCACAGTCAGCTTAACAGCTCGTACATCAAAGATGCTGGCAAGAATAATGTACAGAAGGATGGAAAAGAAAACTGAGAGTGTGTTACATGACGATCAGTTTGGCTGCAGGAAAGGTAACGGCACGAGAGAAGCAATTCAGACGTTGTGGTTGATAATGGAAGCAAGAGTAAAGAAAAGTCAAGATAAGTTCATAGGATTTGTCGACCTAGGGAAAGCGTGCGACAATGTAAAACGGTGCAAGGTGTTAGAAATTCTGAGAAAAATAGGGGTTAGCTATAGGGAGAGTCGAATAAATTACAATGTGTACAAGAGCCAAGAGGAAATAATAAGAACGGACGAACAAGAACGAAGTGCTCGTATTAAAAGGGATGTAAGATAGGGACGTAGTCTTTCACCCCTATTGTTCAATCTGTAAATCGAAGAAGCTGTGATGGAAATAAAAAAGGAGTGTTCATGAATGGAATTAAAATTCAAGGTGAAAGAATATCAATGATACGATTTCAATGATACGATTTGCTGATGAGATTGTTATCCCGTCTGGAAGCAAAGAAGAATTACATGATCTGCGGAATGGGATGAACAATCTAATGAGTACAGACTGTGGACCTAGAGTAAACCGAACAAAAACAGAAGTAATGAGAAGCAGCAGAAACTTTACATCAGAATTGATGGGTACGAATTAGATGAAGTTAAGGAATTCTGCTACCTAGGCAACAAAATAACCAATGACGGACGGAGCAAGGAGGACATCAAAAGCAAACTAGCACTGGTAAGGGTATTCTTGGCCTAGAAAAGGCTACAAACACCATAGGCCTTGATTTGAAGAAGAAATTTCTGAAAATGTATGTTTGGAACACAGCATTGTACGATAATGAAACATGGACTATGGGGAAACCAGAGCAGAAGAGAATCTAAGCATTTGAGATATGGTGCTCTAGACGAATGTTGAAAATTAGGTGCACTAATAAGGTAAGGAATGAGGACATTATACGCAGAATCGAAGAGGAAAGGAATATGTGGAAAACACTGACAAGGGACGGGGTCATAGGATATCTGTTAAGACATCAGGGAATTCCTTCCATGGTACTAGAGTGACCTGTAGAGGGCAAAAACTGTAGAGGAAAGAGGAAGACAGAGATTGGAACATATCCAGCAAGTAATAGAGGTCTTAGGTTGCAAATGTTTCTCTGAGATGAAGAAGCTGAAACAGCAGAGAAATTCGTGGCGGGCTGTATCAAACCTGTCAGAAGACGAATGACGCCCCCCACCCCCCATCCCCTCCAAAAAAAAAAGAAAAAATCAGTGTGTCTGCCTGTCCGTCCATCTGCTAAACCCATTTTTGTCAGGAACAAGTGGATGTATCAAGTTGAAATTGATGCCACTTAGTAAGGTCTATAGTTCCTTGGTGCTGTAGTAAGTGCAAGCTTCTAAGTCAGTGCAATCGCAAGATAGGACTATTTATGTCACATATTTTGATAGTCGCAAACTAACTCATTAAAACCCATAGGGTACTTTCCGTGCATGTAGGATCATGATATTTGGCTGGAAGCAAGGTAAGGGAAAAATTCGAAAATTGTTAATTAGCAATTATATCTCACAAAAATATTTCTCTTATTATTTGCTGTACGACTTCAAATTTAAAATTAAAACACTCTCGAAAGTCTTGCAAGTCCCTGAACTGATATCTTTCCACTATCAATGTTGATAACAGGGAGAAATTGTCCAGATCTTTGATTCCTGGGGTGAATGAAGCGTCTATATGCATAATTTAGTTTGTACGAGACACTCGGAGCGCGAGTCCTACCACCATTTGGCTAATTTTTTTATGTCTTGTAAAATATTAGCGAGTACATATTCGTTTTTTTTTTTTTTTTTTTTTTTTAGATCTGAAGATGATTCTGAGTGATCGGAACATGTAACCTAGTGAAAAATATGCAAATTGGGTTGGAGAATGAATGAGAATTATCTTAAATATAATTTTTTTAGCTATCACTCGTCTTTGATACGGCCTTCACAATTCCTCTACTTCGCCAGACTCTTCATCTCAGAGTAGCACTAGCAACCTGTGTCCTCCATTTGTCCTGTATGTATTCCAATCTCTGCTTTCGTCTACAGCTTTTACCCTCTACAGCTCCCTCTAGTATCATGGGAGTTAGTCTGTGATCTTCACAGATGTTCTAACATCCAGATTTTTCTTGTTGATAGTATTTTTCGTATACTCCTTTTCTCACCGATTCTTCGGAGAAACTTCTCATTCGTTATCTTATAAGCCAATATAATTTTCAACATTCTTCTGTAGCACATTCTTCGAATGTTTCGATTCTCTTCTTTTCACGTTTTCCCACAGCCACTGTCTCACTACCATACAGTGCTCCAAACGTACATTCTCAGAAATTTCGCCCTCAAATAAATGCCTATGTTTGATACTAGTAGACTTCTCTTGGCCAGGAATGTCCTTTCTGCCAGGACCAGTCTGCTTTTTATGTCCTCCTTGCTGCGTCCGTTATGGATATTTTGCTGCGTTGGTAGCATAATATCTTAATTTCGTCTATTTCGTGATCACCAGTCCTAATGTTAAGATTTCCGCTGTTCTCATTTTGCCACTTATTATTATTTTCTCATTCTTCGATTTACTCTCAGACATTCCGTATTCATTAGCTTTTCATTCCATTCAGAAAATCCTATAACACTTCTTCACTTTCACGGAAACTATCTTATCATTGATACCTTTTCGCCTTCGAATTTTAATTCAACTCCTGAACTTTTATTTTCGTCATTGTTTCCTCGATGTATAGACTGAAAATTAGGAGTGAAAGACTACATCTCTGTCTTACACCTCTTTTAATTCGAGCACTTCGTTTTCGACACATCTTGTTCCTTCTTCGTTCTTGTAAACTGCTTCAATGATGCTTGAAGTAAAATAAAATGTAGTTCTAGTAATACTGTGAGAACATGTTTGTAACGCTTGCATTGCAGAATACCCAACTTTCACTATAGCTTACCGCTATTTTTCTCAAGATTTTGAACGTCTTGCGCCATTTAACATCATCGAACGCTTTTTCAGAGTCAACAAATCCTATGAATGTGAACTGATTTTTCTTTAGTCTTACTTCCATTATCAACAAGAACTGTCTCTTTAGTGTCTTTACCTTTCCTAAAGACAAACAGATTGTCACGTAACACATCTTCGATTTTCTTTTTAGCACCTCTGTATACAATTCTTATCAGCAACCTGGATACATGAGCTGTTACGCCGATTATGGGATAATTCTCGCACATGTCGGCTCTTGCGATCGTCAGAACTGTGTTTTTCCGGAAATCAGATGGTATATCGCCAGACTCACACATTCTACACACCAACGTGAATAGTCGTTGGTTGTCACTTCCCGCAATGATCTTAGAAATTATGTTGAAATGTTATCTATCCCTAGTGCCTTATTCGATGTTAAGTCTTCCAAAGCCCCTTTAAATTCCGATTCAAATACTGGATGCCCTATCTCTTCTATATCAACTGCTGTTTCTTCTTCTATCACATTATCAGACAAGTCTTTCCCTCGCATAGACCTTCAATGTCCTCTTTTCACTTATCCGCTCTCTCTTCTCCATTTAACAGTGTAATTCCCATCCATTGCACTCTTAATGTTGCCACCCTTCCTTTTAATTTCGCCAAAGGGTGCATTGAGCTTTCTACATGCATTTCTTTTTCGATTTCTTCATATATTTTATGCAGCCATTTTATTCCTAATAAAGCTGCTGATCCTCTCTAAACAAATATGTCGGCAATAGAGGTAATAAAAGAGGTTATATACCCATCTAAGTAAAAAGAAACGCAAAGGAACTGGTCCGCCTCCACTTGGCGGGGACAGGTCATATCGAGGGCCGCTCACTATAGATAAGTGGCCAGGTAACCTGACTGGGTATTTTATAACGGAAAAGCAGCCCCCGGATTTCAGTCCAGAGTGGCCGACATGCCTTCTCAGCTGTCAGACACGCGCCATTTCCACCGCGCTGCCCCGCACACCTCAAACAGAACGCGTGCGCATAGGCATAGCAACGTCTGCTTTTAAATTTTCCAGTCATTCTTAAAGGTATGTTCACTGTATGTGTAACAACTGGTTAAGTTTTCACTAAGTTTTTCTACATTAACTTGACATACCTTCTTTTATTCTACATATAGTCTATTGCTATAGGAAGGAAAATGTTCATTAAAACACAGTCACTATTGACTAGCCTCTCGAACCACGTTTTCGCCGCCTGCTTCCACCCACGCACAGACACCGGCTACTAAATTCTTGATTATCGATGGGAGTGCGAGACGGTAAAAGTGTGTGCTGAAAAGTATTTTCGAGCTCGCTTCAATCAGTCGCAGAATATACTTACACAGTGTATAAAATTACACTGATTCAGAATGACTATGTGAACGAGCCATTCTAGGGACGAAAACCTAAAATGAAACTTCGTGAACAGAGGAGTTACATTTCGATCAAAACTGTGATAGATGAAACGCAATACTTTAGAAGCCAAAGAAGTAGCGTGTGTAGCTATGTACTGTGCAGAATGAGTTGAAGTTAGTAGAGAGCGCTCATCTTGATAGTATTCCATAATTTCGTCGGCAATTTTAAGAATACACTCCTGTGACGGTTGTCCCCTTAGGGTATAAAATGTTAGGACCACAACATGCTATTTAGGTCTCCTTCATTCAGACCTGTTTGGCGACATTGGAAGCATTATGCCACTTCATCACTGTGTCATACGATGCTCCACTGACGCATCACATTGTTGCGGCTTTATTCCCCTTGAAATTCTGAAAACGAATCATTACATGGTAGTCTATTTTATCACTGGTCTGCGACATTTTGTTTTCACTTCTCTAGCGGAGTGCTGCCATACTCCAGTGTGGGAATTTCTGTGTGTACCAATACTACGGACTTGTTCTTAAGAACAAATAATTATTGATAATGTAACAATACTGTTTCGAAGTGATAAATAAAACGTCATGACTACACAGCAATAAAAAAACTCAGGCGTTGGACAGTGTAACAGTCCGCTTATGTCACCTGTTTTACTTCATCCGATAAGTAATAAAGCTAGGAGAATGCGAAGAGACAAATTACTGAGCAGCAATAACAAGTAACAAGTCGCTGTTTTCTATAATTCGCTGACTGACGGAACGATCTCATGTTGCCACTGACCAGACTTTCTTTTTTTGGTCATCAGTCTACTGACTGGTTTGATGCGGCCCGCCACGAATTCCTTTCCTGTGCTAACCTCTTCATCTCAGAGTAGCACTTGCAACCTACGTCCTCAATTATTTGCTTGACGTATTCCAATCTCTGTCTTTCTCTACAGTTTTTGCCCTCTACAGCTCCCTCTAGTACCATGGAAGTCATTCCCTCATGTCTTAGCAGATGTCCCATCATCCTGTCCCTTCTCCTTATCAGTGTCTTCCACATATTCCTTCCCTCTCCGATTCTGCGTAGAACCTCCTCATTCCTTACCTTACCAGTCGACCTAATTTTCAACATTCGTCTATAGCACCACATCTCAAATGCTTCGATTCTCTTCTGTTCCGGTTTTCCCACAGTCCATGTTTCACTACCATACAATGCTGTACTCCAGACGTACATCCTCAGAAATTTCTTCCTCAAATTAAGGCCGGTATTTGATATTAGTAGACTTCTCTTGGCCAGAAATGCCTTTTTTGCCATAGCGAGTCTGCTTTTGAAGTCCTCCTTGCTCCGTCCGTCATTGGTTATTTTACTGCCTAGGTAGCAGAATTCCTTAACTTCATTGACTTCGTGACCATCAATCCTGATGTTAAGTTTCTCGCTGTTCTCATTTCTACAACTTCTCATTACCTTCGTCTTTCTCCGATTTACTCTCAAACCATACTGTGTACTCATTAGACTGTTCATTCCGTTCAGCAGATCATTTAATTCTTCTTCACTTTCACTCAGGATAGCAATGTCATAAGCGAATCGTATCATCGACATCCTTTCACCTTATATTTTAATTCCACTCCTGAACCTTTCTTTTATTTCCATCATTGCTTCCTCGATGTACAGATTGAAGAGTAGGGGCGAGAGGCTACAGCCTTGTCTTACACCCTTCTTAATACGAGCACTTCGTTCTTGATCGTCCACTCTTATTATTCCCTCCTGGTTGTTGTATATATTGTATATAACCCGTCTCTCCCTATAGCTTACCCCTACTTTTTTCAGAATCTCGAACAGCTTGCACCATTTTATATTGTCGAACGCTTTTTCCAGGTCGACAAATCCTATGAAAGTGTCTTGATTTTTCTTTAGCCTTGCTTCCATTATTAGCCGTAATGTCAGAATTGCCTCTCTCGTCCCTTTACTTTTCCTAAAGCCAAACTGATCGCCGCCTATCGCATTCTCAATTTTCTTCTCCATTCTTCTGTATATTATTCTTGTAAGCAGCTTCGATGCATGAGATGCTAAGCTGATTGTGCGATGATTCTTGCACTTGTCAGCTCTTGCCGTCTTCGGAATTGTGTGGATGATGCTTTTCAGAAAGTCAGATGGTATGTCGCCAGACTCATATATTCTACACATCAACGTGAATAGTCGTTTTGTTGCCACTTCCCCCAATGATTTTAGAAATTCTGATGGAATGTTATCTATCCCTTCTGCCTTATTTGACCGTAAGTCCTCCAAAGCTCTTTTAAATTCCGATTCTGACACTGGATCCCCTATCTCTTCTAAATCGACTCCTGTTTCTTCTTCTATCAGATCCGCCAAATCTTCACCCTCATAGAGGCTTTCAATGTATTCTTTCCACCTATCTGCTCTCTCCTCTGCATTTAACAGTGGAATTCCCATTGCACTCTTAATGTTACCACCGTTGCTTTTAATGTCACCAAAGGTTGTTTTGACTTTCCTGTATGCTGAGTCTGTCCTTCCGACAATCATCTCTTTTTCGATGTCTTCACATTTTTCCTGCAGCTATTTCGTCTTAAATTCCCTGCACTTCCTATTTATTTCATTCCTCAGCGACTTGTATTTCTGTACTCCTGATTTTCTCGGAACATGTTTGTACTTCCTCCTTTCATCAATCAACTGAAGTATATCTTCTGTTACCCATGGTTTCTTCGCAGCTACCTTCTTTGTACCTATGTTTTCCTTCCCAACTTCTGTGATGGCCCCTTTTAGAGACCCTTTATAGAGATGTCCATTCCTCTTCAACTGTACTGCCTACTGCGCTATTCCTTATTGCTGTATCTATAGCGTTAGAGAACTTCAAACGTATCTCGTCATTCCTTAGTACTTCCGTATCCCACTTCTTTGCGTATTGATTCTTCCTGACTAATGTCTTGAACTTCAGCCTACTCTTCATCACTACTACATTGTGATCTGAGTCTATATCTACTCCTGGGTACGACTTACAATCCAGTATCTGATTTCGGAATCTCTGTCTGACCATGATGTAATCTAATTGAAATCTTCCCGTATCTCCTGGCCTTTTCCAAGTATACCTCCTCCTCTTGTGATTCTTGAACAGGGTATTAGCTATTACTAGCTGTAACTTGTTACAGAACTCAATTTGTCTTTCTCCTCTTTCATTCCTTGTCCCAAGTCCATATTCTCCTGTAACCTTTTCTTCTACTCCTTCCCCTACAACTGCATTCCAGTCGCCCATGACTATTATATTTTCGTCCCCCTTCACATACTGCATTACCATTTCAATATCCTCATACACTTTCCCTATCTGTTCATCTTCAGCTTGCGACGTCGGCATGTATACCTGAACTATCGTTGTCGGTGTTGGTCTGCTGTCGATTCTGATTAGAACAACCCAGTCACTGAACTGTTCACAGTAACACACCCTCTGCCCTACCTTCCTATTCATAACGAATCCTACACCCGTTATACCATTTTCTGCTGCTGTTGATATTACCCGATACTCATCTGACCAGAAATCTTTGTCTTCCTTCCACTTCACTTCACTGACCCCTACTATATCTAGATTGAGCCTTTGCATTTCCCTTTTCAGATTTTCTAGTTTCCCTACCACGTTCAAGCTTCTGACATTCCACGCCCCGACTCGTAGAACGTTATCCTTTCGTTGATTATTCAATCTTTTTCTCTATTTTAAAAGAATCTCTCAGTGACAGGAAAAATACAGGGTACAGTGTGTGTAACATTAATATTTAAAATGTATTTCAGCGTTGTTCGTTCAATAGGTAGATTTCAGTTAATTGTTCCATAGAAATGAACTGTGAGAACTGATAATAACTAATATACAGCTAAAGATTTTTATTTTACATGGAGTATTATTTTGTGAAATCGTACAGAATATTTATTCTTTGAATGGCTCTGAGCACTATGGGACTCAACTTCTGAGGTCATTAGTCGCCTAGAACTTAGAAACTTAGAACTAGTTAAACCTAACTAACCTAAGGACATCGCACACATCCATGCCCGAGGCAGGATTCGAACCTGCGACCGTAGCGGTCTCGCGGTTCCAGACTGCAGCGCCTAGAACCGCACGGCCACTTCGGCCGGCTATTCTTTGAAACTGATAGAATGTCAGAGAAATTTTATACACATATCAACAGAAGTTTTTTACAGACATGCTCAAAAGTATCCGAACGACCTGAATTGCATTTCGCCTGACTCGCATGCAACCCGCATAACGCAGCTGTCTAGCAGGTCCTCTAATCGCAACTCGGTACAGTCGTTTGACTATTTAGAATGGTTCCAACGAGTCACCACTAGAAAACGCTACTCTGTATCGCAATAACTCAAGATGTTACGTAATACCACGATACTAAAAACATCAGGGAACACCTTATCACAGATAAGACTGTCCTTATGGCTTCTAAGCTCATATTTATCACAATAAATGACATACCTGAAATGTTACCACTTTCATTATTACGTCAGATAGGTAATACACGACGTAATTTCGCCATATTCATGATTTCCTCTTCAAAGTAAGAGGCACAAAAATTTACCTCAAGAGAAAGACGTTATAATCCAGAATCCGCATTAAACATCACGTTCCTTTATTACCAACTGGGCAGAGCCGGTTTACGTTGGGAAATGACATAGGCGGAAGTCATGATAAACAGAAATACTGTCGCTAGTAAACTTAGTTCCATTAGAAAATTTTATTTCATTTTATGAACCGATAGCCATTTAAAGGAACAGGGTTCTTATTTTACTTGTACTTGACTGATAACATTCCATCAGAATTTCTAAAATCATTGGGGGAAGTGGCAACAAAACGACTATTCACGTTGGTGTGTAGAATATATGAGTCTGGCGACATACCATCTGACTTTCGGTAAAGCATCATCCACACAGTTCCGAAGACGGCAAGAGCTGACAAGTGCGAGAACCATCGCACAATCAGCTTAACAGTTCATGCATTGAAGCTGCTTACAAGAATAATATACAGAAGAATGGAAAAGAAAATTGAGAATGCGCTAGGTGACGATCAGTTTGGCTTTAGGAAAAGTAAAGGGACGAGAGAGACAATTCTGACGTTACGGCTAAGCTAATAATGGAAGCAAGGCTAAAGAAAAATCAAGACACTTTCATGGATTTGTCGACCTGGAAAAAGCCTTCTACAATATAAAATGGTGCAAGCTGTTCGAGATTCTGAAAAAAGTAGGGGTAAGTTATAGGGAGAGACGGGTCATATACAATATGTACAACAACCAAGAGGGAATAATAAGAGTGGACGATCAAGAACGAAGTGCTCTTATTAAGAAGGGTGTAAGACAAGGCTGTAGCCTTTCGCGCCTTCTCTTCAATCTGTACATCGAGGAAGCAATGATGGAAATAAAAGAAAGGTTCAGGAGTGGAATTAAAATACAAGGTGAAAGGATATCGATTATACGATTCGCTGATGACATTGCTATCCTGAGTGAAAGTGAAGAAGAATTAAATGATCTGCTGAACGGAATGAACAGTCTAATGAGTACACAGTATGGTTTGAGAGTAAATCGGAGAAGGACGAAGGTAATGAGAAGTAGTAGAAATGAGAACAGCGAGAAACTTAACATCAGGACTGATGGTCACGAAGTCAATGAAGTTAAGGAATTCTGCTACCTAGGCAGTAAAATAACCAATGACGGACGGAGCAAGGAGGACATCAAAAGCAGACTCGCTATGGCAAAAAAGGCATTTCTGGCCAAGAGAAGTCTACTAATATCAAATACCGGCCTTAATTTGAGGAAGAAATTTCTGAGGATGTACGTCTGGAGTACAGCATTGTAAGGTGGTGAAACATGGACTGTGGGAAAACCGGAACAGAAGAGAATCGAAGCATTTGAAATGTGGCGCTATAGACGAATGTTGAAAATTAGGTGGACTGATAAGGTAAGGAATGAGGAGGTTCTACGCAGAATCGGAGAGGAAAGGAATATGTGGAAAACACTGATAAGGAGAAGGGACAGGATGATGGGACATCTGCTAAGACATGAGGGAATGACTTCCATGGTACTAGAGGGAGCTGTAGAGGGCAAAAACTGTAGAGGAAGACAGAGATTGGAATACGTCAAGCAAATAATTGAGGACGTTGGTTGCAAGTGCTACTCTGAGATGAAGAGGTTAGCACAGGAAAGGAATTCGTGGCGGGCCGCATCAAACCAGTCAGTAGACTGATGACCAAAAAAAAACTTGATTGAACTAAAGACGTTGAAAAATATGTTGCTGGACTGTGATTCGAATTCGCATCTCCCCTTTCGAGGATCTGAATCCTTCGGAACAGTATAGTTGAATCATTTCGTTCCTTTTCCCAAGACTACAATCTTCTCCAGGTCTCCTCCAAAGGTAAGTATGTGGGCCCGAATCCTGATCCAATACAAAAATATTCATAATTTCATTTCAAGCCCTATAAAGTGCACACGAGCGTGCTAGTGAAAATAAACGTGCATTTTTAATGTCTATTCATGTGTTGCCAACAATCTCAATAGGTTTTGTTATTTCCGGTCACACATGCACACATATTACTGTTGGTGAGTAAACAATTGATACTTTAGCTATATCGGTGGATGATAAGGAAGGACTGTAGATGTGCAGTTTCTATTGTCATGGAGGCCCAAAAATTTGTATCCTTATTTTAGATTCAAACACCTAGCAGCTGGTAAGAAAAAACGATATGTAACATATGATTTTACTTAGTTAACAATCCGATTATGTGTTGGGTTCGTATCACCGTCAGGCTTCATCTTTAAATGCATGCACACCTTGTTACTTCTGAACGGAGGTATATAAGACATCTTTCGTGGTTAGTTAACAGGGACGAAAGGGTATTGATAGGAGTCCCAGTTTATTACAAAAACTGTCGTCAGTATGATTAGACTAGATTAGATTTGATTAGATTAATACATGTTCCATAGATCATGAAAACGGCATTTTGTAATGATATGGAACATGTCATTTTAATGAAAGTTTCCTTTATGTACCATGATTCAATTTCTTTACAACAATTTTTTACTCTCTATCTCATTCTTTTTTATATTTATCTCTCTCCCTCTCTCTCTCTCTCTCTCTATCTATCTATCTATCTCTCTCTCACACACACACACATACACACACACACACACACACACACACACACACACACACACACACATATTCTTTTTTTGCTTTGTTTTGTTTGTTGTTCTCTAATATCGGCCAGGCACGAAAACGTCCATGAATGAGTTTGTTAGTTTTGAGTACACTTACGAAATAAATATAAATACAACTATGAGAGTTATTGATTTTTGATGCTTAGTTTGCAGTCAGCTCTGAGTATTATTAGTAACCGCTCCAGTCCCTAAACCTAGTTACAGAAATGTAAATCAGACCCATTACGTATTCCAGGCCGTGGCAGCCACGTCTTTGAGACGTCAGCTATGGTCACTTCCCAGCCCGCTGTAGGAACACATCACTTAGTTTCCTTCCTGCTGGTACTGTAATTGAGACTTGGCAACAAGGCAAGGTATGTTTGGCAACTCTGTGATCGACGAGTTACTTCCTGGTGTGCACGAAATTAAGCCTCGAAGTTCACTTGATTTTTCCTGTCATTTCCATTGAGTAATCTGAGTTATTATTGCTTGAGGTGTAACAAAAGAAGGTCAATTTACGTTTTTCAGCCCAATCGCTACTAATATAGTCCTTTAAATAGCGGTTTGCCAGTTCTAGTCACTATTGGCCTCGTAAGAGGAAGACAAAGGACATACCGCTTCGCTAGCTCTGTGGTAAATTGCTGACCCGTGAAAGAAGAGTCTGTTACGGTTCACGATTCTAGTCTCGGTGGCTGTAGCGTTTTTATCTCTTCTGTGAAAGAGCTACAGGCAGTCAGATCAAACATCGTTAAGAAAATCGCAAGAAAATACTTTCGGCTCATAGTGCAATGGTGAAAAACTTACAGTCCTGCACAACAGGTAACGCCTCTTTTTACTGTTGACAAGCAAATTTTGGGTTTCTAGGAATACGTAACTTTATTTATGAAATACTACATTTGCATACCTCTTGAGTATGACACAGCATACCAATTAAACACAGGCCCAATCGAAATCTAAGTGAGTAGTATTTTACTTATTCGTGCCGATAGAGGCACGCTTGTGTACAGATACTTAGTTTTATTAAAACAGACTTTCGTCGTAAGGTTATCATGGGTAGTTTTATTTCATTTCCTATCATACAGTGCACAATTTTCGTAAGATTTCTTTTAGTGTTGTTAAAACAATAGTAAACTTGAGAGGGAAATTAATCATCAACGATATATGCGAATTCTCTGATGTTATCTATAACAGTCTGACAATGCACATGCAGTTTATTGATTTGTTCTGAGTTAAAGCTGTCAAACAAGCTTTGAAGAAGAATAAAATGCCACTACCACACCACAGCTAATGTAGAAAATACTTTTCTGATATATTTTGGCACTATGCGCTCTCCCTATACAGAATACAAAAGTTTAGATATGCATCTGCTGCCTGTCCATCTATTAAACCTAAAAAGAACAAAATGTCGCAAAAATTTGCCCTTTTTCCACATGCGACTATTTTGGGTTGAAAAGTCAAGGGAGTTATGTTAAAAGCTCCATTAGAATGATAACTTCAGCAGACAGCAGAATAGCGTTTTAAAAAATGTAGCACTGAATGTACTCGAGCTCGTGACGTTTACCATTACGCTACTAGCTCACATGTAGTTACAGCAGTGCAGAAGTCAACAACTCCTCCAGAACGTCCGCATTCTACACTGCTGTGAGATAATGCATATTACCGGACCTAGACTTCTGAGAGACAGACAGTTCCAGCTTTTCTTTTGCTGTGCACGACGTTTTCAACAAACAGATACCGCAATAGAGTAGCTCAAGTGGAAAGGAACACTTCCTATATAAATTTCTGCAGTCTACACTGTTGGCAGTTCTCCGTAAATGGCAGTTACGTGCTTTTATTTCGCTGATATCAAAATTGAGTCGAATGTATGCACTGGGTAGCCGAGGCAGCTAGTTCATGGCGATTCGGTCAACCAAGTAAATGAATGTACTGAACATGCTGCAAACCACTACAGGGAGCCTGTGTGTCAGAATTCTCATTCAGTGTGGCGTAATGGCCTTATGATACAAAAATGAGTGGCAGAGAAGAAGATTTGGTGGTCTGTTGGGTTGATGATAAGTTCATATACTGATGGTTGGATTCGATTCCACCTTCTCCTGATGATTTTTGATATGGAGAGACAGATTCTATTCTCATCTGACTACGCCAAGTAAAGAAGGTATAATGGCGTTGTGGTCTGAAATTCACATTAAACATGATATTCCCTCTCTACCAAGTAGAAGTTAGGTTGAACCACAATAAAGTCATCAGTGGCGACATGTAGAAACTCTATCACCAGTAACCTTTCTTATACTAGTTATTTATTTCTAATGACAAAACAAACGCTATGTAGGGTTCACAGGACACTTATTCTATCTTTTATTTGAGCTTCTGTCTATCTATATCCGAATCCCGCTCCAGCTACTGCCGGGTCTGGGTGCTGACGAGTCCTCCCCATTTGGCTCGGTCCTCCCACCACTTTTCTTCCTCCACTTGCTGCCAGGTCAACAGATATTCTCACTCCCATTTTCCACCGTGTTCTTGCGCGCCCTCTAGGTCTTTTCCCATCCATCTTTAGTTCTTCCATAATTTTGGGGAGTCTCTGCCCATGCATCCTCTTAACATGCTCATACCATCTTAATCTCTTTCTTTCAATTTCTTCTCTCATACTTTTTTGTTTGAGGTCCTTTCTAATCTCTACATTCCTTACTCTGTCCATTCTTGTTTTTCCCTTAACTGCTCTGAGAAATTTCATTTCCCTTGCTTGCAGTCTGCTCCAGTCCCTTTCTGTCATTGTCCATGTTTCTCCACCATAGGTGACAATAGGGATGTAATAATTCTTATACATAAGGAGTTTTGCTCTTTCTGTATGTCGATAAAATTGGTTCTGAACTGAGAATGCAACTCAGACCGCCCTTAACGCGGAATTTGATCCCTTCGTGACAATACAGCTCGACTACAATTTGTTGTTTGTTCAAAACTGCAGACTCCTCAACATCTCCACATATTGCGCGTGAATGGGTTCGAATCCTCGCCCAGAACTAAAGTTTTCATTATGTATTATCAAGATCTAGCATGAGAACACCTATCCGCTGGCAGATAATAATTTTTATTTTTAACGTATTTTCATTCGTTCTCAACACTAACGGTATCTGACGTTTTTGACTCCCAGTGAGACACAGAACAATTTGCGAGATCACTGTAAGTTCAATGATGTTATTCCGAGCTGCTGATGGAGAAAAATTCGGTAGCGGACGTCTCTTTGTGTGTAGTCAACAACGAAATGTGTGGGGTTCGATTACGAGTCGGCACTGAACTCTTCGTCATATTATTTCTAGTTCAAACATGCTCACATGTCACTGCTGGTGTAACAAACCCATATTTAACGTTCGTTTTCTCTAGAATATAACAGGAATAGGTGCCGGGTTGGAGTCCTCGGAAGGAAAAATTAATGTTTCTTCATGTCATTTCAGTTAAAACATTTTTCTACTACCGAGAAAAGCCGATATGTCACAGTTGATTGTGCTTCGATAACAATTCGGTTGGGTTCTGGGTTCGAATCCCTGTCCGACACAAAGCTTTACCTCACGGCATTTTAGGTAAGTTACTTGTGAAGAATCAATATTTAACACCTCTTGTAGTTCGCTAACAGGGACAATACATGCTGCGTAGGAATTCGTGTCGGTTAAAAATGTTTACTTTATATAATTTAAAGTTGATATTTGCTAACTGATACCGTCTAAAATCGAGGTATATCACTGTCTGTATGCCAAGTCAGGAATGTCTTAGTTTCCGTCAGTCACGAAATCTTTGCTTAGTCTGCATGACCTGGGTTTGAATCCATATGCAGAACGAGACGTTTCATCGTGTCATTAGAAGTTCATACATATTCTTAACTAGCTACTCGTGAATAACTTAAATTTTTAATGTCATTTTGTGTTAAATAATAAGTATGGTATGTTATTTTGAAGAGGAAATCAAGAATATTTCGAACTTACGTCGTGCATTACCTATCTGACGTAATAATGAAAGTGGTAACATTTCAGGTATGTAATTTATTGTAATAAATGTGAGCTTAGAAGCCTTAAGGACAGTCTTATAAGGTTGAAACTTCCTGGCAGATTAAAACTGTGTGCCCGACCGAGACTCGAACTCGGGACCTTTGCCTTTCGCGGGCAAGTGCTCTACCAACTGTGCTACCGAAGCACGACTCACGCCCGGTACTCACAGCTTTACTTCTGCCAGTACCTCGTCTCCTACCTTCCAAACTTTACAGAAGCTCTCCTGCGAACCTTGCAGAACTAGCACTCCTGAAAGAAAGGATATTGCGGAGACATGGCTTAGCCACAGCCTGGGGGATGTTTCCAGAATGAGATTTTCACTCTGCAGCGGAGTGCGCGCTGATATGAAACTTCCTGGCAGATTAAAACTGTGTGCCCGACCGAGACTCGAACTCGGGACCTTTGCCTTTCGCGGGCAAGTGCTCTACCAACTGAGCTACCGAAGCACGACTGACGCCCGGTACTCACAGCTTTACTTCTGCCAGTACCTCGTCTCCTACCTTCCAAACTTTACAGAAGCTCTCCTGCGAACCTTGAGAACTAGCACTCCTGAAAGAAAGGATATTGCGGAGACATGGCTTAGCCACAGCCTGGGGGATGTTTCCAGAATGAGATTTTCACTCTGCAGCGGAGTGTGCCCTGATATGAAACTTCCTGGCAGATTAAAACTGTGTGCCCGACCGAGACTCGAACTCGGGACCTTTGCCTTTCGCGGGCAAGTGCTCTACCAACTGAGCTAATGAAGCACGACTCACGCCCGGTACTCACAGCTTTACTTCTGCCAGTACCTCGTCTCCTACCTTCCAAACTTTACAGAAGCTCTCCTCCGAACCTTGCAGAACTAGCACTCCTGAAAGAAAGGGTATTGCGGAGACATGGCAATATCCTTTCTTTCAGGAGTGCTAGTTCTGCAAGGTTCGCAGGAGAGCTTCTGTAAAGTTTGGAAGGTAGGAGACGAGGTACTGGCAGAAGTAAAGCTGTGAGTACCGGGCGTGAGTCGTGCTTCGGTAGCTCAGATGGTAGAGCACTTGCCCGCGAAAGGCAAAGGTCCCGAGTTCGAGTCTCGGTCGGGCACACAGTTTTAATCTGCCAGGAAGTTTCATATCAGCGCACACTCCGCTGCAGAGTGAAAATCTCATTCTGGAAACATCCCCCAGGCTGTGGCTAAGCCATGTCTCCGCAATATCCTTTCTTTCAGGAGTGCTAGTTCTGCAAGGTTCGCAGGAGAGCTTCTGTAAAGTTTGGAAGGTAGGAGACGAGGTACTGGCAGAAGTAATGCTGTGAGTACCGGGCGTTAGTCGTGCTTCGGTAGCTCAGTTGGTAGAGCACTTGCCCGCGACAGGCAAAGGTCCCGAGTTCGAGTCTCGGTCGGGCACACAGTTTTAATCTGCCAGGAAGTTTCATATCAGCGCACACTCCGCTGCAGAGTGAAAATCTCATTCTGGAGTCTTATAAGGTGTTCCCTGACATTTTTAGTATCGTGGTATTACTTAAAATCTTGAGTTATTGCGATACAGAGCAGTGTTTTCTAGTGGTACTTGTTGGAAACATTTTCAATAGTCAAACGACTGTACCGAGTAACGATTAGAGGACCTGCTAGACAGCTGCGTTATGAGGGTTGCATGCGAATCAGCCGAAATGGATATTGAATCACAGACACAGTCCCTTTCACTGTTCAGGGATGTCCCTAAACCCGCCCAAAGATGTAAATAACAATGCATGAGCAGCAACTATTAGACGGATGGGGTCCGACAGCCGGTCAGTTCCAGTCTTTCCACCAGGAAGGAGGTACACGGCTCGTGGTGTCTGTAGTTCAACCATGCCTAGACGGTCAATACCGCGGTTCGATTACATCTGCATTGTTACTTTGTGCCAGGACGGGCTTCTCGAAATGAATCAAAGCAATGTTGTTCGGACATGGATGAGATACAGAGAGGCAGGAGTGGGGGCTAGACTTATTTCCGGTTTCAAGACCGGTGTTTTTTTTAAAACTATTAAAACTAATGTTTATATTCTCTGTTTTTACTTCTTTGTTGGTATATTTTGTTGGCGTTTACGTTTTTCTTCTAAACGTAAACATTTATTAATGTTTCTTCTCAGCTTGGAATGTATTGTTCTTTCTTTGTTTATATTAATTATTGTTTTTCTTATTGAGTTTGATTATGATTATTTCTTTCCTGCTATTTTTTTAGTTTTTTTCTGTTTGTGAAGGTGCTTTAGGTCTTTCTATTTTGGTTTCAATAATTCGGTCTCATGGTAATGATTTTTTTAATTATTTTGGCTTATCCTTATGTTAAAGTATTTATTTATAACTATTTTTTGATCCCTCTTTGTTTACTAAATAATTGTTGGTGGTTGGTTCATTCTTTAATGTTTCTGTCGAGTTTTGTTTTTATGGTTTGTGTTTATTCATATGCTGACTTGAATATAATTAGATATTATTTTGGTATTGATTATTTTTCTTTTAGTTTAATTTTGTTGAGTTTTTTAACTTGTTCTTTAATAATTACTGCTAAAGGATCAGTTTATTTGAGTTCTTATCATTCTAATTTTGTTTGTTTTTATGGTTTTAATTTTAATGATTATGCTTTATTGTTCATTTGCTAGATTGAGTCTTCTTTCTTTTTATATATATATTTTTTTTTTGAGGCTAGATTAGTCCCTATTTTACTTTTGATTTTGGGTTGGGGTTACCAGCCTGAACGTTTACAGGCTGGTGTTTATTTAATTTTTTATACTTTGGTTGCTAGATTACCATTATTGTTGGTTTTATTTAGGGTTTATGATTTTTCGAACACTTTATATTTCCCTTTATTGATTGATTTTGGTTCTTACTATTTTATGTTTTATGTATTTATAATTTTGGATTTTCTAGTTAAGATGTCAATATTTTTGGTTCATTTATGACTTCCTAAGGCTCATGTACAGGCCCCTATTTCAGGTAGAATAATTCTTGCTGGTGTTTTATTGAGGTTGGGTGGTTAGGATATTTTTCGTGTTATAAAGGTTATTTCTTATTTGGGTTTAAAGTTTAATTATTTTTGATTATCTTTAGATTTATCTGGTGGGGTTATTGTTAGGTTTATTTGTTTTCGTCAGGTTGATTTAAAGTCTTTAATTGCATATTCTTCTGTTGCTCTTATAAGAATGGTTATTGGTGGATTGATAACCATAAATTGATGAGGTTGTATGGGTTCACTTTCTTTAATGGTTGGTCATGGTTTATGTTCTTCTGGATTATTTTGTTTGTCTAATATGACATGCCTCGCTCAGGCTGTCCGAGAGCTACTACTGCAGTGGTTGACCACCACCCACGGATTATGACTCGAACCCTGACAGCAACGCCACCATGTTGATTAATGGTTTTCGTGCAGCCACAGGACGTCGTTTTACGACTCAAACTGTCCGCAATAGGCTGCATGCTGCGCAGCTTCACTCCCGACGCCCTTGGCGAGGTCCATCTTTGCAACCACGACACCATGCAGTGCGGTACAGATGGGCCCAATAACATGCCGGATGGACAGCTCAGGATTGGCACTATCCAGCGAGTGCAGCAAGGTGGAGGTTCCCTGCTGTTTTGGGGTGGCATTAAGTGGGGCCGACGTACGCCGCTGGTGGTCATGGAAGGTGCCGTAACGGCT
This sequence comes from Schistocerca piceifrons, assembly GCF_021461385.2. Lineage (NCBI taxonomy): Eukaryota > Metazoa > Arthropoda > Insecta > Orthoptera > Acrididae > Schistocerca > Schistocerca piceifrons. The sequence continues at coordinate 428,461,740 of NC_060138.1, forward strand.
GTACGATACGTGAATGCCATCCTCCGACGGATAGTGCAACCATATCACCAACATATTTTCTAGGCATTCGCCTTCATGGACGACAATTCTCACCCCCATCGTGCACATCTTGTGAATGACTTCCTTCAGGATAACGATATCACTCGACTAGAGTAACCAGCATGTTCTCCAGACATGAACGCTATCGTACATGCCTGGGACAGATTGAAAAGAGCTGTGTTATGGACGACGTGACCCACCAACCAGTCTGAGGGATCTACACCGAATCGCCGTTGAGGAGTGGGACAATCTAGAGCAATAGTGTCTTGATGAACTTGTGTATAGTATGCCACGACGAATACAGGCGTGCATCAATGCAAGAGGACGTGCTACTGGGTATTAGAGGTGTGTACAGCAGTCTGGACCACCACCTCTGAAGGTCTCGCTGTATGGTGTACAACATGCAATGTGTGGTTTTCATGGGCAACAAAAAGGGCTGAAATGATGTTTATGTTGATCTCTATTCCAGTTTTTTGTTACAGGTTCCGGAACTCTCGGAACCGAAGTGATGCAAAAATCTTTGTGATGTGTGTATATCGCATGGGAAGATGTCACCTAAGCAATCAGTCAATCGGAGATCCTCTTTCATTTCATCGACAATTTCAATCAGTTATACATTGCTCCAATTCATGTGTTTGATGCGGATAGTTTCACCTGAGTCGGAGGCGAATTACTCTTCGTGCCACAGGTTCGGGGTGGGGTAACTAACGGTCACATACTTCTCAATTTTATTCTTGCACCCCAGAAGTGGAGAAATGTGACAATAACGCCAATGCTTATTCGTTTACTGGTTGAACACCAAGACTGAATATAGTAGGGTAGACTGTTGTACCTGAAGGATTGTGTACCTGGGAACAGATGATGTTTCCCCGCTGGTGTTTCAATGTAGCGACTGATTTTAGATTTGCATGAAAGAACGCGCCCTAGAGACTACATAAGGCAGTTTCTGACATTTTCTACTGTTTGGATTGGTGATAGAGATAAGATTGTGTTCTGTGCATCGTTTGTAAATATTAAGAACTCTGTATACGAGGGCGCATCAATACGTAAGTTACGTAAGTTGCAAACTGGGATAGAGACATTATAGCCAATTTATTTTCCTTTTCAACATACTAGCCTTGTAAACTTAAACAGTTATCCCATCGTTCGACAATGCATTAAAAGTGGGCAGTCTAGAATACTTGTGGCAGCGTTCGCTTTAAATTAGTGCCGTCTAGCGATATAACATGTTTATTTCGTTCCTTAAATTGTTGCAACCCACAAGACCATTGTGTCCTGATGGTAGCGAAATACTCCCTGACGTGGAAACAATGTGCCATCACAGGTTAACTAGGGAGGCCAGGTAGTTCCTTGACTGTGACTTTTTCTTGTACTTTGCTGAATTCCTGTATCCACTTCAACCCAAATTTCCATGAAATGTAGTTCTAACCACATAATGGACGAATCTCTCTATGGATGTGCTTTGTACACCATCCACAGACTCACTAACGTCGTGTTGTTCTAGTCGGGTACACGCTCTGACTGCACTGTTGCCTGATTGCAGATCATTAACCATTGGCAGCGGAATACCGTGTATCGGCTGCCTTCTAGGCGATATATTCTGTCACCTTCTAGATACGTATAGGAGGGACATTTAAAATGATATGCGGTATTCTGGCGTTTGCGACTAATTTATTGACTCGCTCTCGCATTTATGTGCTTTGTAATATATTAAAGCTATGGTGAATATATTTGCAATTCTTCGGTTACAGATTTTTATGCTGAGTAAAATTCTGTACGTTTTTAAAATTAGTTGAATATCGTGTGGACGGTTAACTCCTGCTTCGTCAGCTGTGCACCCTCTGACAACGAAAGGCCTCTTTACAATGTACCACGTGAAAGTTGCAAATGACATGATTTTCTTTCATGTCTTAACGATTTTCCCTGTCTCTAAATCGAAAATTTGCGTTAGCAGTCAGTTGTTTCTGTTTAGAAATGTTTTAAACTTCTAACTGGTTTGTAATAATTCTTCTCCTTAATTACATTACACTTACTGATCACTGGTCTGTGGCAGAGTAATAATGTAACACACAGACTTTCAAATGCAGTATTGACAAGATTTTATCGATTGCAGCAATTTCAATTTGACTTGTTCCTAGTCAGATGGTCACGTCGTAGCTTGGAACAGTTTCTCAAATTTTGGAAAAATGTTACTTTTTCGTATAAATTTTTGCTATTTAGGGAAAAGACTACCGCACACATAAAAGGAATATTATCATTTCAGAGTGGAGTAAGAAAATACACTGCTGGAAAAAAATTTGTGCATGCTGTAAGAGGTATCCCATACATGCAAGATTAATTGCTGCAACAATGCGTATGAAGTACATGAAATAATTACATTTAGAGATTAATAGCACAAGCTGTAGTGAGGTACTAGGTATCGACCCATACTGAAACACTAATTTTAATACATAGTGCCGCCAATGTAGTGGCAACGCAAGCGCTGAATCTGCCATCCCCTCAATCGTACCGATGGCAAATACTGCCCTGGGGTACGTTGTGCCACGCCTGCTCGACCTCTCGACCTGTCTAAGCAGTTCTGTAAGAGATGTTGGTTGATGAGTTGCACGAGTCACTCCATTATATCCCATGCTTGCTCGATTGGAGACAAGTCTAGAGATGGAGCTGGCCTGAGTAGTTGCTACGTGTCTTGTAGAACTCGCTGAGCTTCATGTGCAGTGTATAGACGAGGATTATTGTGTTAGAGTACCACATCATCTTCCTATCAACATTCCGCACGTACCGAGCGCTGGCTAGCGTCCAGTCCAGAAACACCAAAGGTGAATGAGGGATGTAGTTTATCAGACACCACACCATAAGGCATGCGGTGGGGCAGTGTGTCTTGGACGAATGAACTCTACGAGATGGCAATCACCAGGTTTACGCTGTACCCGCAAACGATCATCACCTGCATGCTGGAAGAATCTACTTTCATCGCTGAAGACCTCAGCGTGCCATTCCATCTCCCAAGTGATCCTCCAACGGCACAAACCGAGCCGCGCGTGTCGATGCTGTGGCGTGAGTGGATGACGAACTAGATGTATGCGTGCACGTAGTCCCACTGCTAACAACCAGTTCGCAACAATTCGTGTTGACACGTTTGGGCTCACAAGCCCTCTTACCTGTGCTGTGGTAGCTGTACGATCTGCCACTGCTGCCCTTGTAATACGACTATCCAGGATGGCGTCTGTGCTGCGTGGACATCCAGAACCTCGTATACATACAGGTGTCAAAATGTTCACATGATCAATAATACCAGCATCGTTACACAAATGGTGCCGCACGTCCAACTTGTGTGGCAGTTCTCCGAAAGGACCATCCCGTCACTCGGAAAGTCGTAATCTGATCCCCTTAAAAATCGCCCACTTGGACGTATGAAGCACTAGTGGGATAGTTGCCTGGTTGCTTCACTTGTCTGCTCGACGCTGAGCCTTCTGGCTGTGAACATTCCCTATTAAAAGGCAGACACAGATGGCACTGTCGCCTGATAAACAAAGTAAGAGCCTACGGAATATCAGACCAGCTGCGTGGCTGGATTGAAGAGCTTTTAGCAAGCAGAACACAGCATGTTGTTCTCAATGGAGAGACGTCTACAGAAGTTAAAGTAATCTCTGGCGTGCCACGGGGGAGTGTTATGGGACCATTGCGTTTCACAATATATATAAAAGACCTAGTAGATAGTGTCGAAAGTTTCATGCAGCTTTTCGCGGATGATGCTGTAGTATACAGAGAAGTTGCAGCATTAGAAAATTGTAGCGAAATGCAGGAAGATCTGCAGCGGATAGACACTTGGTGCAGGGAGTGGCAACTGACCCTTAACATAGACAAATGTAATGTATTGCGAATACATAGAAAGAAGGACTGCATGATTATATGACAGAAGAACAAACACTGGCAGCAGTTACTTCTGTGAAATATCTGGGAGTATGCGTACGGAACGATTTGAAGTGGAATGATCATATAAAATTAATTGTTGGTGAGGCGGATGTCAGGTTGAGATTCATTGGGAGAGTCCTTCGAAAATGTAGTCCATCAACAAAGGAGGTGGCTTACAAAACACTCGTTCGACCTATACTTGAGTGTTGCTCATCAGTGTGGGATCCGTGTCAGGTCGGGTTGACGAATCAAATAGAGAAGATCTAAAGAAGAGCGGCGCGTTTCGTCACAGGGTTATTTGGTAAACGTGATAGCGTTACGGAGATGTTTAGCAAACTCGAGTGGCTGACTCTGCAAGAGAGGCGCTATGCATCGCGGTGTAGCTTGTTGTCCAGGTTTCGAGAGGGTGCGTTTCTGGATTAGGTATCGAATATATTGCTTCCCCCTACTTATACCTCCCGAGGCGATCACGAATGTAAAATTAGAGAGACTCGAGCGCTCACGGAGGCTTTCCGGCAGTCGTTCTTCCCGCGAACCATACGCGACTGGAACAGGAAAGGGAGGTAATGACAGAGGAACGTAAAGTGCCGTCCGCACACACCGTTGGGTGGCTTGCGGAGTATAAATGTAGATGTAGATGGCGCTCTGATAGCTATGTCACTACGCTATGTGTTGGCGGTCGACGTTGAAACCATTGTCAGTACATCTATTATCCCCCAGGTGGGATAATCCGTCATCGGATCAAATTCGACGTCATCTTTCCAGGTCTACTAATTTTATTCCGGGCAGTGTATACTAGACCAATTCAAAAGTCTCAAAAGTGTTCCACTCACCCTTCATGAGAAAATGTTGCAATCAAAATTTAAAAAGTTAACAAGGATCAAATAAGATAAATAATACATAATACCAAAAGTCTTTTATTTAAAAAATAATACTAAAATGTCTTTCATTTAGTAACAACCCCTAAATCTGCGCGCTCGAAGCCGAGTAATGCAGCTAGCGATTTTTAAAATTGGACTACGCAGGCAAACGAGGCGCTTCAGCGAGCCACCTGTGCGGGATGGAACCGCAGCTGGCAGGCGCGGCGCCGATATCGGCGTGCCGGTTGTGGGCGGAAAGGCTGGTCGGCGGTAAGGGCCGGGCCGTGTGGCGAGCCGCCGAGTTAGGTGGCCCAACAATAGTAAAATCAGGCAGCCGCGAAGAGAAGGCGGCGCGATGGGTGGCGCGGGTGCCTGCCAGCCAATTGAGTTATGTGTGCCCGGCCGGGCCGGCACGCGGCCTGATTGGGGCCCCGATTGAATATGGAGATTGGCTGCGCGTCCGCCGCCCACCGCCCGCCGCCTGCCCCACGCAGAATCCGGTTACAATACGTGCCGCCCGTATTGATTGTCAGGTGGCGTTTTTCCGGATCCGCCGTTCTGTTTATTGCGACGGGCGCGGCGCTGGAGTAGGTGTAGGCTACCCGCGAGGCAGGAACGTCCCCGTTTCACGCGTTGGAAAGCGGGAGACCCGCGCGCGTCTAGCATTTACACTGTGTGGATGAGAAGGTTCTGTAAATGACCTACACATATAAGTAAATATTCGCGCCGTCCTCGTGCGGGAAAGACATCCTACGTAGGTATGATTATAACTATGTTGACAGAAAACTGAAGAACAAAACAATCATTTTTTTAATGAATCTCAATTTTGTGTTAAGTAGAGTTATAATATGTAAAACTCGCAAGTTTTCGTTCTGCTAACGAGCTACTTCCTAATTTCCTTCTCCCGATGCGACACGGACCTGCATTTTTAAATGGACCTCTTAGCAGACAAACTCAACACGAAGAGAGACTAACCGCTGCAGTTACACCAGCATTGTTGTATATGAAAGGAGAAGAGGTAAATTACCAAGCCGCAGATCTAAACTAAAAGAGATTAACATTCAGCCAGTGTTTAAGAACTCCCACAACGCTCTTAACTGTCACGCATTGAAACGTACAATTACGGATAAAGGGATGTAAATGTAAGGTGCACATACCGACGTCCCAAGCTAAAGATGAAGAGACAGAGACAGTATATGAGGATACTGAAAGGGTAATACAGTACGTAAAGAGAGATGAAAGTCTAAATGTCATGGGGGACTGGGAAGCAAAGATATCGGATACGGAATTGCTAAGGAATGACGACATACGCTTGAAGTCTTCTGAGATTACAGTTACAGCAAGAAACAATAGATCAGTAGGCAGTACAGTAGAAAACCAATGTACATCTCTAAAGAGGACAGTCGTAGAAGCTAGAAAGAAAAATATAGGAACAAAGAAGATGAATCCCAAGAAACCATGGCTAACAGAAAAAATACTTCAAATGATCGATGAAAAAGAAATTCAAAAATACAGAAACACAAGTCACAGAGGAATGAAGTAAATAGGAAGTGCAGGGAAGCTAACACGAAATGGCTGCATGAAAAACGTGAAGAAATCGAAAAAGAAAGGCTTGTCGGGAGGACTGACTCAGCGTATAGGTAAGTCAAGACAACGTTCAGTGAAATTAAAAGCAAGCGTGGCAACATTAAGAGTGCAATGGGAATTCCAATGTTAAATGCAGAGGAAAGAGCGGATAAGTGGAAAGAGTACAATGAAGGCCTTTTTGAGGGGGAGATTCGTCCGACGTGATTGAACAAGCAATAGGATTCGATTTAGAAGAGATAGCGGATCCAGTATTAGAATCAGAATTTAAAAGAGCTTTGGAGGACTTAAGATCTAATAAGGCAGTAGGGATGGATAAAATTCCGTTAGAACTTCTAAAATGATTGTTGAGGGAGGAGTTGGCAACAAAACGACTATTCATGTTGGTGTGTGGAATGTATGAGTCTGGCGACATACCATCTGACTTTCCGAAAAATGTCATCCACACTATTCAAAAGACGGCAAGAGCTGACAAGTGCGAGAATTATCGCACAATCAGCTTAACAGTTCATGCATCCAAGTTGCTGACAAGAATAAAATATAGAAGAATGAAAAAGAAAATTGAAGATGTGTTAGATGACGATCAGTTTGGCTTTCTGAACTGTGACGGCACCAGAGAGGCAATTCTGTCGTTGCGGTGCATCTTGGAAGCAAGACTAAACAAAAACCAATACACGTTCATAGGATCTGTCGATCTGGAAATAGCGTTCGGCAACGTAAAGTGTTGCAAGATGTTCGAAATTCTGAGAAAAACAGAAGTAATCTATAGGGAGAGAGGGTAATATACAATATGTTCAAGAGCCAAGAAAGGATAAAAAGAATGGACGACCAAGAAGGCAGTGTTCGGATTAAAAATGGTGTAACACAGGTATGTAGTCTTTCGCCACTACTGTTCAATCTGTATCTCTAAGAAGCAAATATGAAGTGGAGTTAAAATTAAGATGAAAGAATATCAGTAATACGATTCGCTGTTGACATTGCTATCCTGAGTGAAAGTGATATAGAATTACAGGATCTGCCGAATAGTATGAACAATCTAATGAGTACAGAATATGGACTGAGAGTAAATCGAAGAAAGACGAAAGTAATGAGAAGTAGCAGAAATGAGAATAAAGAGAAATTTAAAATCAGGGTTGACGGTCACGAAGTAGATGAAGCTGAGCAACTCTGTTACCTAGGCAGCAAAATAACAAATGACGGACGGAGCAAGCAGAACATCAAAAGCAGACGAGCGCTGCAAAGCGGTATGCATGGTCAAGAGAAGTCGACTAGTATCAAACATAGGCCTCAATTTGATAAAGAAATATCTGAGAACGAATATTGGGAGCACACGTTTGTATGGTACTGTAACATGAACTGAGGGAAAACCAAAACAGAAGAGAATCGAAGCATCTGACATGTGGTCCTACAGAAGAATGTTGATAATTAGGTGAAATGATAAGAAATGAGGAGGGTTTTCCCTGAATCGTCGAAGAAAGGAGATGCGGTGCTACAGACGAGTGCAGAAAATTAGTAGAACTGATAAGGTGAGAAATGAGGAGTTCTGCGCAGAATGGGAGAGGAAAGGAACATGTGGAAAACGCTGACAAAGAGAAGGGACAGGCTAATAGGACATCTTTTAAAACATCAGGAAATGATTACCAAGGTACTAGAGGGACCTGTAGAGGGAAAAAGTCGGCCGGTGTGGCAGTGCGGTTCTAGGCGCTTCAGTCTGGAACCACGTGACCGCTACGGTCGCAGGTTCGAACCCTGCCTCGGGCATGGATGTTTGTGATGTCCTTAGGTTAGTTAGGTTTAAGTAGTTCTAAGTTCTAGGGTACTGATGACCACAGATGTTAAGTCCCATTGTGCTCAGAGCCATTTGAACCATTTTTAGAGAGCAAAAATTGCAGAGGAAGGCAGAGATTGGAATACATCCAGCAAACAATTGAGGACGTGGGTTGCAGTTGCTACTCTGAGATTATGAGATTGACACGGACATGAAATCGTAGTGGCCACATCAAACCAGTCAGAAGAGTGATGCCTAAAAACAAGGGTAATGGCCCATCTACCATCACGTGTCATTTCCTGTTACTGTCTTGTTGATACAACTGCCTCTGAAACAGCTGGACGTTTAGCAGTCACAATTTCAGTTAATTGCAACGCAAACTAAGATATCAGATCGGAATAATAGGGCAATCAAAACAGGCTTGCTTTGATTAATAAGAGTTACCGCTACCCCAATTTATGAAATAGCTCTTCATTTAATTAAAAGAGAACAGGCAAGCCTTCTATAATAACAGCTTCAGTTAAACAAAAGTACCAAATAGGAAACAGGCGGGGCTTCAATAATAACATCTTCAGTTAAGAAAAATTACCAAATACCGACAGGCAGGCCTTCTTTAATAACAGCTTCAGTTAAATCAAATCACCAAATAGCAAACACACAGGCCTTCTTTAATAACAGCTGCAGTTACGTCAAATTACAAAACAGAAAACAGGTACACCTTCAAAGATAACAGCTTCAGTTAAGTAAGATTATAAAATAGAGAACAGGTGGGCCTCCAGTGATAAAAGCTTCAGTTAAGTGAACATACCAAATAGAAAACGGGCATGCCTTCTTTAACAACAGTTTCATTTAAATAAAATCACCAAATATAAAACAGGTAGGTCTTCAATGATACCAGATTCAGTTACGCAAAATTATCAAATAAAAAACAGGTACGCCTTCTTTAATAACAGCTTCAGTTAAATGAAATCATCAAATAGAAATACACAGACCTTCAATGATAACAGCTTCAGTTAAGTGTAATTACCAAATACCAACAGGCAGGACTTCAGTAATAACAGTTTCAGTTAAGTAAAATTGCCAAAACAGAAAACAGCTAGCCCTTCTTTAATAACAGCTTCAATTAAGTAATATTACCAGACAGAAGGAAAACAGGCATAGCTTCAATGATAACAGCTTCAATTAAGTAAGATTATAAAATAGAGAACAGGCAGGCTTCCAATGATGACAGCTTAAGTTCAGTGAAATTAACAAATGGAAAACCGATAGGCCTTTATGAATAACTGCTTCAGTTAAGTAACCAAGAGTTTGAATCACTTCTTCACAAGGAGTGCAGCTGAAGCCTTATACGCAAGGAGCAAAGACTGCACCAAACAGGAAGGCCAAGAAAGGTTACAACGAAAGGGCCAGTCTTCCACGGCCTTTTCGTTGGGTACAAACCAGCGAAAGAAATGTTAACGCGGAAAGATTAACTGCGTGACAGCAACAATAGTTAGCCAAACGGTACGTCCGCCTCTAAGACGACTGCGAAACGCCGGAAAGAAAACTAGGCTGCCAAACCCTTTTGAATTCCCTCAGCAATCTGCTAAGCGGTTGTAATTAACATAACTTTAACGTCTACTGATCGGCACTCGACCGTATAACAAGAAAAAGTTACTGTTAACAAAAAGCCAACGCCAGCATCGACTCAGGAAACGCAAACAACAGCCACAATTCAAGGAACCGAATGGGGGTGAAATAGATCAGCTAAGAAATGGCAATGACTGCAGCAGACCTATAGCTATTAAAAAGAGAAAACAGTTAAGACCTCAAAATGTAAAACTTAACTGAAGTTCACGAATCGAAGCTGAAGCGAAACTGGCTTCAACTCTCTCATCCGAATACCACTCCCAGAGCTTGCTGGCCAGGCTACGCACGAAGATGGCACTCGAAGTCAGCCGCAGATTCAAATCGTCGCACAAATACGCCTAGCAACTACTTAACGAACTCCGTGTCCAAGACGTTTGCGCAAGTGATCGCCTTACTACCAAACGGACCTCTCACACCATCCTCCTTGCTCTGTTACCACCCCCAAACCCGCCAAGCCACAACATGACCATCCCCCATTAACAGCCTCGAGCAAAGATCTTAGCGGCCTCAAATTAGACATCACACGACAGATCGAGCTAGTGGGGCCAGGAATTCAAGAGACGACGCCAGCAACCCCTCCACGGCTCAACCTCCCCCCCCCCCCCCCCCCATTAAACGAATGGACCCCCTTCCATCCCACAGAAGAACGACGGGAAGATTAATTAATGGACTTAGGTTGATTAAGATGCACCCTGAGAAGATTACCAATGGTTAGATACCTGGCAAGCAAGTTAACTAGACCCAGAATTTCAATGATAGAGCATTGGTCTATGAAATGAGCAGTGAACTTCCCGAGTTTGGCACCACTCCTTAGCCGACCGGCACAGTTCTTCACGGAAAACTCGCCTCCTACTCTGCAATGAAAGGGGCGTCTATTCCTATTATACAGCCATCCTTGGCGGCGGTGGGGTAACCTAATGTTATTCTGGCCATTCCCAATTTTCCCTAAGATCTGCAGAGTAACGGACGAAGGCAGGAAGTCTTTAACATCCCACAGGATATATCGAGAGGAATTGATGGGATACTCTAACAGGAAAGCGGCAGGAACTGCCTTGGATGCTACGTGCTGCACAGTGTTAAATGCAAAACTGACCCAAGGTAGATGCGGCCCGTCACGAATTCCTCACCTATGCTAACCTCTCCTCATCTCAGCGTAGCACTTGCAACCTACGTCCTCAATTATTTGCTTACTGCAGTCTTTGTCTTCCTCTAGAGTTTTTGCAGTCCACAGCTCCCTCTAGTACCATGGAAGTCATTCAATCACGTCTTAATAGATGTCCTATCATCCTGTCCCTCCTCCTTATCAGTGTTTCCCACTTGTTCCTTTCCTCTCCAATTCTGCGCAGAACCTCCCATTCCTTACCTTATCAGTTCACCTGGTTTTCAGCATTCGTCTGTAGCACCACATCTCAAATGCTTCGATTCTCTTCTGTTCCCGTTTTTCCACAGTCTATGTTACACTACCATACGATAATGTACTCCAGAGGTACATTCTCAGAAATTTTCTCCTAGAGGCCGATGTCTGATATTAGTAGACTTCTCTTGGCCAGAAAGACCCTTTTTGCCATTGCTAGTCAGCTTTTGATGTCCTCCTTGCTCCGTCCGTCATTGGTTATTTTAATACCTGTGTAACAGAATTCCTTAACTTCATCTACTTTGTGACCATCAAACCTGATGTTATGCTTCCTGCTGTTTCCATTTCCACTACTTCTCATTACCTTCGTCTTTCTTCGATTTACTCTGAATCCATACTGTGTACTCATTAGACTGTTCATTCCGTTCGGCAGATCATGTAATTCTATACCATTTTCACTCAGGATAGCAATGTCATCAGCGAATCCTATCACTGATATCCTTTCACCTCGAATTTTAATTCCACTCCTGAACTTTTCTTTTATTTCCATCGTTGCTTCCTCAATGTACAGATTGAGCAGTAGGGGACAAAGGCTACATCCTTGTCTTGCACTCTTTCTAACCCGAGCACTTCGTTCTTCGTCGTCCACTCTTATTATTCCCTCTTGGCTGTTGCACATATTGTATATTAGCTGTCTCTCCCGATAGCTTACCCCTACTTGTCTCAGAATTGCGAACATCTTGCTTCATTTTACATTGTCGAATGCTTTTTCAGGGTCGACAAATCCTATGTCTTGATTTTTCTTTGGGCTTGCTTCCATTACTAACCGCAACGTCAGAATTGCCTCTCTCGTGCGTTTATCCTTCCTAAAGCCAAACTGATTGTTATCTAGCGCATCCTCAATTTTCTTTTCCATTCTTCTGTATATTATTCTTGTAAGGAACTTGGTTGTATGAGCTTTTGAGCTGATTGTGCGATGATTCTTGCACTTGTCAGGTCTTGCTGCCTTCGAAATTGTGTGTAAGATGCTTTTCCAAAAGTCAGATGGTATGTCGCCAGACTCATATATTCTACACACCACCGTGAATAGTCGTCTTGTTGCCACTTCCCCCAATGATTTTAGAAATTCTGATGGGATGTTACCTATCCCTTCTGCTTCATTTGCTCTTAAGTCCTCCAAAGCTCTTTTAAATTCTGATTCTAATACTCTAGCCCCCCATCTCTTCTAAATCGACTTCTGTTTCTTCCTCTATCTCATCAGACAAATCTTCCCCCTCATGGAGGCTTTCAATGTATTCCTTCCACCTATCCGCTCTCTCCTCTGCATGTAACAGTGAAACTCCCGTTCCACTCTTAATGTTATCACCATTACTTTTAATGTCACCAAAGGTTGTTTTGACTTTCCTGTATGCTAAATCCGTCCTTCCGAAAATCATTTCTTTTTCGATGTTTTCTCATTTTTCCTGCAGCCATTTTGTCTTAGCTTCCCTCCACTTCCTATTTATTTCATTCCTCAGCGACTTGTATTTCTCTATTCCTGAGTCTCTCAGAACACTTTTGTACTTCCTCCCTTCATCGATCAATTGGTGTATTTCTTCTGTTATCCATGGTTTCTTCGCAGATACCTTCTTTGTTCTATGTTTTCATTCCTAACTTCTGTGACTGCCCTTTTCAGAGATGTCCATTACTCTTCAACTGTACTGCCTACCGCTTATTGGTCCGTCTATAGCCTTAGAGAACTCCAACCGTATCTCGTCATTCTTTAGTACTTCCGTATCCCATTTCTTTGCGTATTATACTTTCTGACTAATGTCTTAAAGTTCAGCCAACTCTTCATCACTACTATATTGTGATATGAGTCTATGTCTGCTCCTGGGTACGCCTTACAATCCATTATCTGGTTTTGAAATCTCTGTCTGACCATGATGTAATCCAACTGAAATCTTCCCCTAACATCCGGCCTTTTGCAGGTATACCTCCTCTTGTGATTCTTGAACAGAGTATTAGCTATTACTAGCTGAAACTTGTTACAGAACTCAATTAGTCTTTCTCCTCCCTCATTCCTTGTCCTTTTCTTCTACTTCTTCCCCTACAACTGCATTCCAGTCCCCCATGAGTATTAGGTTTTCATATCAATTTACATACTGTATTATTCTTTCAATATCCTCATACATTTCTCATCTCTTCATCTTCAGTTTACAACGTCGGCATGTATACCTGAACTATGTTGTCGTGTTGGTTTGCTGTCGATTCTGATAAGAACAACCCTATCACTGAACTATTCACAGTAACATACTCTCTGCCCTACCTTCCTATTCATAACGAATCCCACTCCAGTTATACCATGTCCTGCTGCTGTTGATATTACTCTATAGTCATCTGAACAGAAATCCTTGTTTTCTTTCCACTTCACTGACCCCTACTATATCTAGATTGAGCCTTTTCATTTCCCTTTTCAGATTTTCTAGTTTCCCTACCACTTTCAAGCGCCTGACACTCCACGCCTCGACTCGTAGAACGTTATCCTTCCGTTGATTATTCAGTCTTTTTCTCATGGTAGCCGGCCGCGGTGGTCTAGCGGTTCTAGGCGCTCAGTCCGGAACCGCGTGACTGCTACGGTCGCAGGTTCGAATCCTGCCTCGGGCATGGATGTGTGTGATGTCCTTAGGTTAGTTAGGTTTAAGTAGTTCTAAGTTCTAGGGGACTGATGACCACAGATGTTAAGTCCCACAATGCTCAGAGCCATTTGAACCATTTTTTCTCATGGTAACCTTCCTCTTGGCAGTCCCCTCCCGGAGATCCAAATGGGGGACTATTCCGGAATCTTTTGCCAATGGAGAGATCATCATGATACTTCTTCAATTACAGTCCACATGTCCTGTGGATACACCTTACGTGTCTTTAATGCAGTGGTTTCCATTGCCTTCTGCATCCTCAAGACATTAATCATTTCTGATTCTCCCGCCTTTAGGGGCAGTTCCCCACCACCTACGTAATCGATAAAGAGTTTGTCCAGAGGGTTCTCCTCACGTTCGGATTGTAACAAGCTTTCGGAGGACTAGGTTTAGCCTTGTTACAAGCTTCACACTGACCCACTATAAGCCTGATATCTTTGTACAATGTGGGCCAAGTGAGATGAGTGTTAACCTGTGCCAAGGTTTAATAGAGGCCTAGATATCCTCCCACTAGAGAATTATGAATATAATGGAAAATGGGAGGCACCAGTTCCTGATCCAAACAAATTTTAACGTCCTTGGCTTCGTTAACACGTTACATAGTATGCTATTCCTGATGGATTAGTCACTAACTTCACCACCAGATAAAAGTTGCTTTCTTAAAGGACCGCACATCGAATCTTTATCCTGTTTGCTTTTAAGGTCCACAAAGAACTGCAGAACTGTACACACAACCAGGTGATACTCACAAAAGCCCTTATTCTCGACTGCCCCCTCCTCCTGATACATGTGACTGAAGGCGTCAGTGACTTGGTTGTCAGATCCTTTTACGTGTCGCACCTTAAAATGAAATGTGGAGATGCGGACCGTCCTACCTGGAGTCCTAGCAGTTTTCCTGGGTCGAATCAACACTCAGCTTAGGGGCTGATTTTCCGCCTCGAGATCAAACTCTCTATGCTCAATATAGGTTGGAGCTAAGGCGAAAAGCACAGCCAGTGCCTCGCACTCACAGAATAATTCGTCTCAGGACCAGACAACCCTCTATAAGTGACAGCTAATGGGCGCCTTATACCTTCATCCTCCTGCAACAACACTGCAGAAACACCGGCACTGGAGGCATCAGTTTGAACGATAAATCTTTTGTCGAAATCCGGAACGGCTAAGACCGGCTGGTTGGTGATAGCGGTCTTAGCTTCAAAAGCCGCTTTTTGGCTCTCACCCCAGAAAAATTTCTCCCCCTTACTACGTATTTTATTCAAGGCAGCGACCATCTGGGTAAAAGCAGGGACAAAACGGTGAAAATAATTCGCAATCACAATAAATCTGGCTACCTCCTTCCTGTTTCGAGGCTGAAGAAATTTTTTCAAAACCATAGTTCGCTCCTGGTCAAACTTAATTTCGTGCCCGGAAATTAAATGACCCAGAAAGAACCCCTGTTTCCTAGCAAATGTAAACTTGGACGCCTTACACGTCAACCCCGCATCCCGAAACGTGGAGAGGACCTCCCAAAGATGGGAAATATAATCCTCAAAAGACTTATTATAAATGAGAACATCATCAAGGTAATTAAATACACAAGGAAACTTCAAGTATAATCTAACAAACGAGGGACTCCGCCGCTCCAGCAGAGAAGTAGAACGGCACCCAGTTTAACTCATAAAGGTTGCAGTCAGTACAGTAAGAGTAATCTGATAAGCTTGGTAGAGATCAAGCAAGATGAACCACTTAGCACCCGAAAACTAGTTAAAGCAGTTGTGAATATCTGTCGAGGGGACAGACTCTAAGACAGTCAACAAGCGGCCTTTGTCCTGGACCTCAGCTTTAGGAACGAAAAAAACCGGTGACGCTTAGGGAGACATAGACGGCCGGATGACCGCCTCCTTCAGCATACTCGCCAATTTCTGTTTCAAGATTTTAATTTTAGGTGGCGAGAGGCGATAAGGAGATGGTCGCACTGGAATATCGTCAGACAAGCATATGTGGTACTGTATGACGTTAGTGAACCCCAGCTTATTAGAGAAAACCTCGGGAAATTCCCCTAACAAATTCAACAATTGTCCTGCCTGACCTGGATCAAGATGGGCCACATCAAATTCACTGGAGTTATAATTTACAGAATCCCCCGTACTTGCACAACGGCAAGGCTATTTTGTCATTAGGTGAAAACCTAAAGGAGATTGTGCAGCTCGCAAAGTCGAGAACTAACCCAGTTTTCTGAATGAAATCACACCCGAGCAACAAATTGAGCGCTACATCTTTAACAAGTAAGAGCATAACGGCCCATGAGAAATTACAAATGCCCCACACGCAGGGGTGCATGGAAGATAATTTACACAAATGCGCAAACTCCAAATATCAATTATAATTCAACAAGGACATGGAGCTACCAGAATCCAACAGTACGCAGATAGATTCTTGTCCTAGACTGGCAGTGACAAAAGAGGGAGGGTAGATCTGGAGGGAGCTTAAATACGCGGCACATTCGCGCACGCCTCCAACAGAAACAGTTCCCATCCCCTTCTCCCCTCCCCTTCCCCCCTTGTCATCACCTGGTGTTATTTGCCGGGTCTAGGAGTTCGTGCTGTGGGATCGCAGCAAGTGATCGGGGGCGCTGCACCGAAAACAATCTTTCCCATTAAATATGTTAAATGCTTGAGGAGCCCTATTGATTCTCCAGGCGGGCAGAGGAGTTTCCAATTGCTCCTCACGCCTCCATTTCTCATCCGCAAATGACAAGGATTCAATGGAATCAAGCAATGTTGCAATTCCCGGAAGCTAGTGGGGTGGAAAGTAAAGCTCAAGCGCGACCTATCCTCGGGACGCATGCCCTCCAAAATGTTTGCTACAGTATTGAGTTCTGAGCCAAGGTGGCTAGGCGCACTCAGGACTTCAGATGTAAAATCATTCGCCAAGGGTTAAAGTAATGCTAATATCACACGATGAGGTGTCCCGGAGCCGTGTACATGAAATTCAGATTGCACCAACAGCCTGAAGAACTGTTGGACATGGCCCAAGCTGTCGAGTGAAACTCTGAGATACCTTTGACTAGGCACATTATTGGGTTGGGTAGCCTAGCGAAATGATTAACCGAAGGGGTACCTAAACCTTGGGTCCCGGACGCCTGATCAAAGAACTGATTCGTGGGGGTAGCTGCTGGACTTGCTCCCACTTCCTGAATTTCCAAGCTGAAGGACGCTTCTTGGACCAGGAAATCCCTCTCTCGAACGCTCAACTGCCCCACTCTGGTTACTTCAGGCTGGTTAAGTTGCAAAGAGATAATGTCCCTCAAACTATTCCTCAAATTTGCTAGATGGTCCTGAATTCTACCAATTTGCCTAACAGTGGGTTGACTGCCCTGCATAAAGGACAGGTTCCGCTACACCTCATCCAACGCCGTGGAAATATTGTCGAGGGGAACACCTACCTCCCCAAAAGTCCTCATCAAAACGCAAAGCTCCTTGTGACCAACGGAATAAATTAATACAATGCTTGACAGACGTTAAGGGAGCATTACACACTAAATAATTGACCACAGGAAATGGAAAATGACCAGAGAACGGGTTGTTGTTGCTGTGGTCCTCAGTTCAGAGATAGGTTTGATGCAGCTCTCCATGCTACTCTATGCTGTGCAAGCTTCTTCATCTCCGAGTAACTACTGCAACCTACATCCTTCTGAATCCGCTTAGTGTATTCATCCCTTGGTCTCCCTCTACGATGTTTGCCCTCCACGCTTCCCTCCAATACTAAATTGGTGATCCTTTGACGCCTCAGAACGTGTTCTACGAACCTTCCCCTTCTTCTAGTCAAGTTGCGCCACAGATTCATTTCTCCTCAGTTCTATTCTGTACCTCCTCATTAGTTATGTGATCGACCCATCTGATCTTCAGCATTCTTCTGTAGCACCACATTCCGAAAGTTTCTATTCTCTTTTTGTCTAAACTATTTGTCGTCCATGTTTCACTTCCATAAATGGGTACACTCCATACAAATGCTTTAAAGACTTCCTGACACTTAAATCTATAATCGATGTTAACAAATTTCTCTTCTTCAGAAACGCTTTATTTGCCATTGCCAGTCTACATTTTATATCCTCTCTATTTCGACCATCATCAGTTCTTCTTTCCCCAAATAGCAAAACTCTTTTACTGCTTTAAGTGTCTCATTTCCTAATCTAATTCCCTCAGAATCACCCGACTTAATTCGACCACATTCCATTATCCTCGTTTTGGTTTTGTTGATGTTCATCTCATATCCTCCTTTCAAGATACTGCCCATTCCGTTCAACTGCTCTTCCAGGTCATTCGCTGTCTCTGACAGAATTACAATGTCATCGGCAAAACCTCAAAGTTTTTATTTCTTCACCATAAATTTTAATTTCTGCTTCAAATTTTTCTTTTGTTTCATTTACTGCTTGCTCAATATACAGATTTAACAATATCGGAGACAGGTCGCAACCCTGTCTCACTCCCTTCCAAACCATTGCTTCCCTATCATGCCCCTCGACTCTTATAACTGCCATCTGGTTTCTGTACAAATTGTAAATAGCCTTTCGCTCCACATATTTTACCCCTGACACCTTTAGAATTTGAAACAGAGTATTCCAGTCAACATTGTCAAAAGCTTTCTCTAAGACTACAAATGCTAGAAACGTAGGTTTGCCTTTCCTTAATCTATCTTCCAAGATAAGTCGTGGGGTCGTAATACCTCATGTGTTCCAGCATTTAGCCGGCCGGGGTGGCCGTGCGGTTCTAGGCGCTACAGTCTGGAACCGAGCGACCGCTACGGTCGCAGGTTCGAATCCTGCCTCGGGCATGGATGTGTGTGATGTCCGTAGGTTAGTTATGTTTAATTAGTTCTAAGTTCTAGGCGACTGATGACCTCAGAAAAGTCGCATAGTGCTCAGAGCCATTGGAACCATTTGTTCCAGCATTTCTATGGAATCCAAACTGATCTTCCCCGCGGTCTGCTTCCACCAGTTCTTCTATTCGTCTGTAAAGAATCCGCGTTAGTAGTTTGCAGAGAAAGGGTAGACATTCTAAACCGTCCCCCCCCCCCCCCCCACATTCTCTGTGAATACCCGTTGAAATATAACGGGATGTAATGGGCAAGGTTAGGGCTCATGTACCATCATGTGTCATTTTCTGTTACTAACTTATTGATATAAATACCTCTAAAACAGGTAGGCCCTTGGCAATTACAATTTCAGTTAATTGCAAAAGAGATTGGTTAAGATATCAAATCTAAATAACAGGGCAATAAAAACAAGAAGACCTTGATTAATAAGAGTTTCAGCTAAACAAATTATAATAGCTGTTAATTTAATTAAAAGGGAACAGGCAGGCCTTCAATAATAACAGTTTAAGCTAAGAAAAATTACGAAATACCAACAGGCAGCCCCCCAGTTGTAACAGTTCAGTTAACTAAAATTACCAAATATAAAAAAGGTAGTCCTTATTTAATAACAGCTTCAGCTAATTAAATATACCAAATAGAGAGCTTGCAGGCCTTCAGTGAAAACAGCTATAATTAAGTGAGATTACCAAATAGATAACAGGCAGGCCTTCAAGGATAACACCTTCAGTTAAGTAAAATTACCAAATAGAAAACAGGTAGGCCTTCTTTAATAACAGCTCCAGTTGAGTAAAATTACCAAACAGAAAACAGTCAGGCCTTCAGTGACAACAGCTTCACTTAAGTGAAATTACCAAATACAAAACAGGCGGGCATTCTTTAATAACTGCTTCAGTTAAATAATATTACGAAACAGAAAACAGTGAGGCCTTTATGAATAGCTGCTTCAGTTAAGTAACCAACAGCTTGAATTGCCTCTTCACAAGAATGCACCAGAAGGCTTATACGCAAGGAACAGAAGACTTCACCAAATAGGAAGACCAAGAAATGGCCAGCCTTACAAGGCCCTTTTCGTTGGGTACAGACCAGCAAAAGAAATGTTAACACGGGAAGGTTAATTGCGTGAAAGCAACAATTCTTAGCCAAACGATATGTCCACCTCTACGACGACGGCGGAACGCCCGAAAGAAAACTAGGCTGCCAAACCCAATTACATTGCCTCAGCAGTCTCCTAAGCGAATGTAATTAACAGAGCGATGACGTCTGCAATGTCAGGCGGTTTCATGAAATTGGCACCCGACCGTATTACAAGGAAAATGTACTTATCTGGTGTTCAAAGACTTTTGGCAGGGAGGTCGGCTAAAGAGGACAAAGAAGGCAAATGGCTATGGCAGTTGTTCGATTAACAGAGCTTTTAGGCAGAATTAGCCAGGCAAATATGAATGACGTGGAACCGCCTTCTCACTCCGTTAGGTTACCGTTCGTTTTTGGGGTCACTGACCGCATAAGCAGAATTCTAAAGAAAAATGGTATCCAGACATCTTCTGTTAGTCAAAACAAAATGAAAGATTTTTTTCCGAAGAAAAATGGAGGCACCTAATTGACTCCACAATGCAGGTTCTGTCAAGTGACATGTGGCTGAGGCAAAGTGTATATAGGCGAAACGGCAAGAACTGTTAAAGAACGCATTAAGGAACATGAACGACACACGCGGCTAAAACAAAATGTGAATAATGAAGTAGCGGAACATCATGAGAACTGTGGCTCTGACATCGATTTTAATAACGTTCGTGTGCTGCCTAAGGAAACCAACATTTATAGAAGATAGGTCTGAGAAGCGGTTGAAATTTCCAAGAACGCATGTAATTTCAATAGAGAGGACGGCTATAGGCTTCCGGCATCGTGGCTCCCCGTCATTAAAGAACTGAATATGCGGCCGCAGTGTGCGAGCTATATAAACAACGCGCTGCAAGTAACCTAGGCGGACAATAATATTTTAAACATTTTCCCTCTGTTGCTCTGTCGTATCGCATCTAGCCAATGACGATGGCCAACCAATAGCAGTAGGAGGTATTTCAACCAATCATTCTTCTCCAAAGTTGTGGAATAGTGCCTTTCTATGCAATGACGATGGGCCACAAACAATGCCCGCAAGAGATTGGCCAATAACGCCCCTTTTTCTGCATCAGCGAGGGATTATTAGCCTTCGACGATGGCCCGCCAACGGTAGCCACAAGAATTTTAACCAGTTCTCCTACTTCTCCAGCACAAAAGTGGGGTAACTGCCCTTTGTAAGCGAACGTGACACGTTCTGACAGTGTTCACTGCAATAGTGGTCACCGAAACATCCTGAAGAAGATCCTAGCAGAGAGGTCGAAACGTCGATTATTTTAGAAGGAAATATGACGCGGTCTAGCAACCCACAAGATTTTAACTTTGGTGACAGCTGCCACGAATGCCTGGAGACTTATAGAAATCTGATAGTGTCAAACATCAGCCTCAACCTGAGGAATAAATTTCTGAGAATCTATGATTGGAACAATATTGTATGGTAGTAGAAATTTGGAAATTTATGGTAAGATCCTATGGGACCAAACTGCTGAGGTCATCGGTCCCTAGGCTTACATATTATTTAATCTATCTCAGACTAACTTACGTCAAGTACAACACAAACACCCATGCCTGAGGGAGAACTCGAACGTTCGATAGGAAGAGCCGCGCGAACCGTGACAAGGCGCCTCAGAACGCGTGGCTACCACGCGCCTCTGTATGGTGGTGAATAATAAACTGTGGTAAAATCGGAAGAGAAAACTATCGAAGAGGTTGAATGTGGTGCTACTGAAGGATGTTGAAAATTAGGTGGATTGATAAGATAAGGAATGAGGTGGTTCTCTACAGAATCGCTAAAGAAAGGAGTATATCGAAAACACTGGCAAGGAGAAGGAACTTGATGAGAGGACACCTGGAAAGACATTAGGGAATAATTTCCATTGTGCTAGTGGAAGCATTATGGAACACGGAGACTGGAATGTATCCTACAAATAAATAAATGAGAAGTTAGGCTGCAAGTGCTACTCTGAGATGAAGAGGTTGGTACAAGAGAGTAATTAGAGGTGGGTAGGATCAAACCAGTCAGAAGATTTGACTGCAAAAAGAAAAAGGAGTTACTTCAGCTGAACGAACCACATTGGTTACAACATGCATGAAAAGTTTCAGTAGTAAACCAAGTGAAAGAGGGTCGTAACTCCACAAACTATTTTTTCCGGGCTTGGCAGGAAGAGCTATGTGGCGAGTGTCTTCGAACGAATGTGGCGTACTTTTCCTTGTACGTATTTGCCACGTGTTGACAAAGCGAATCAGATTCAAAATGGTTCAAATAGCTCTGAGCACTATGGGACTTAACATCTGAGATCATCAGTCCCCTAGAATTTAGAACTACTTAAACATAACTAACCTGAGAACAACACACCTATCCATGCCAGAGGCAGGATTCGTATCTGCGACCGTAGCGGTCGCGGTTCCAGACTGTAGCGCCTAGAACCGTTCGGCCACCACGGCCGGCAGCGAATCAGGAAGGCTCCCGTGTGGTCGCTTGTTTTCACATTCACAGACATGTTCCATCCATAAGAGGTTCAGCTCCAAAAAGAGGCCTGATATTAAAATTTCCTCTTTCCGAAAAAATGGAAGGGGAATTTTCCGCTGGCGACATGTGATAGAAGTGAAGGAGGCTTTGCCGAGACTAAGTCAATCGTAATCTATTGTCCTGTCGTGATTGTTAAGATCCGAAAATTACATAGATCACACCCACCATGTGTGAAAGACTCACGCTTGTATGAAGCTGTGCTAGGTCTGAGAACTAGACAGAAGATACTGTGAATCTGAAAACGTGTGAGTAACACGCAATTCCTTTTAATAGGTCTGTGAGTCCGTCTCCCTGGAATTACAGAGTTAAAAAAGACTAAACGGCCTACAACATTACTTAGGTGTAACACCTCAAAGTTTTTCTTTGTAAATTCTCACCTGTCCTTGGCGTTATAAATGATGCGATGAACATGGATAAATTTTCCAGGTTCTGATCTTATTTTCTGAGCATATTTTTGGTATTTCTTACGTATTTCAATTTTTAAATTTTTTTAAATTTATTTAGTAGTTATTTTGTTGAAGGTTTACCTGAACACTAATTATGTCTGACTATTGTCTAGATATTGAATGACTCTCGTTAGTGACCGATGACCTTAGCAGTTTGGTCCCATAGCAATTTACCACAAAATTCCTACCACTTTCGTAACTAAATGTGAACAGCCGAGAATATTTTACATATGACTTTTGCTGAGAATATCCGCACTTTTGTCTTTTTTCTTATCATGTAAGTGAATATTTGAAATCTCTGCGGTGATTTTATGAAATATCGCTGTTCTTTTGAGTTTCTGTTATGTACGACTTTGATCCAACATTTCGTTTACGTACGTACGTCGGATGTTATTAAACTCGACTCTTAGTAAATTTAGCGAAATGTGATATTCCGGCAATCATTGTTAGCTTATGAACATTGTTCACTGTAACACGTTTCATTCTTTCAGAATTACGTTCGAGATCTGCTAGTTTAAGAGAAGTTCCCTGGGCTCTGTGGAAAAACGGCCCCATTGAGGGGGCTAGGCTGTATGGAAGATGAAAAAGTAGCTGTTACTTCTGTCTGAAAATCTTTAGCTCAAGAGAATTGTATTTGTCTTAATTCATTTATTATTAGTTTCTAGAATACATACCTTTCAGCCATCTCGGTTAAAAGTGTTTAGAAATACATTACAGTGGCATTTGACCATCTTCGTACATACATAAATTCTTACATTTTCCATCTGTTGCAGTTGTTGCAGATATACAGTCATAATCCTAGGTACAAATTTATGGCTAACACTTGCTTCTGTTAAAAGTTTATTCACTTCTATTGTCATTTTCAACGTCCATCATTCCTTTTGGGTTTTTATGTTATGAGGTCACAGTAACATTTAAAAACATTTTTTCCGTTTTTTTTTATTCTAGTCATCACTATTGTAATTAAAATGAAGTTAAATAATAATTATTGTGTGAAATCTTCATCGTCTGTATAAAAATCAGCTACCATCATAAACATTATACTACGATCGCTGTTAAGTAAAAGAAAGAGAACAAACATCCTCATGCGTACTCTATTATAAAAGGAACAAACGACGGCAAAATAGGTCATTCCATCGTCATTCGTATTCGCTAATTCGATGAGATTTAACGTGAGTTGTCGCACTATATTTTGTAGGTAGTTATGTGGGACAACTAAAGAGAAAGAGTTTTACTTTTAACCTGATTTAATTCTTCAGAATTTTCTTTCCACTTATTTAAAGAGTAAAGTTCAGAACTATTACAAAATGTAGGATAATGACTGCGGAAGTTTTTCATATAGATCAACTGTTTAATTGCAATTGCCAGTCACGGCAGTATAAATATTCATTCATTACATACGATAGAACCAGCAATCACTTTAATTTGTTCGGAAGTGCGGTCGTCTTTTCGAGCTTTAACATTCATACAGTTAAACTGAATATTAATGCGCCGGCGGGTGTTGCCTAGCGGTTCAACGCGCTACAGTCTGGAACCGCGCGACCGCTACGGTCGCAGGTTCGAATCCTGCCTAGGGCATGGATGTGTGTGATGTCCTTAGGTTAGTTAGGTTTAAGTAGTTCTAAGTTCAGGGGACTGATGACCTCAGAAGTTAAGTCCCATAGTGCTCAGAGCCATTTGAACCATTTGAATATTAATGCGGTTCGAGAATTAAACCAAATGAATTACTTCCAAGCAGACTGTGGGCTGTTGCTTTTCTGAAAGAAACAGTAAAGAACTGTCTGAGTTTTTTCAAGAACTTAACAATTTTATTGAAGAAGGAATTTATTTAATATGTCAAAGATAATTTTTAGTTCCAGTTATTATGTTTGTCGTTGCCACAAGTCAAGTAAATAAATTTTATGTGTCATTTGAGATCTGAATTAATTAACTCACAATAGAAAGTAAAGCTCAAATTGAAAATAGTGACAGTAAAATGCCTCCTGTTACTGTAAGCCAATCTGTGTCGTCATATGGATTCTGGGTTGTTTCTCCAAGAACTGGCGTAGTGCAAAGCCGCAAGCAGTGACCAGTCCTGGAGCGCGTATTACATCTTACTTAGTGCATGCGTTAAAGTCTCCAAGTGAGTCGGCGAGCGGGACCTAATCTACTGAATCGTTCAGTTTCAGACGGTAGTTTTTCTCTCCACTAGGTGGGAATTCGGGCGACGGGATGAGTAACGGCCTTGCTGCAGAGAAGAAACTGCGCAGTTTGTCCACACCTGTTGCACATCGCCGCCCGCCGCAACTAGAGGCAGCGCCTCGTGGCCGTACCTGCCGCTGATTAATTTCGCCACCCCGAGGTGCAGAAGGGGGCGTGCATCCTGTCGGCAAGCAACTGCTAGCAGAGTTCTGGTGACGCAGGCTGTAATATAGCCTTTGCCGACAGCGAAGTTTGTCGATTTTAAAGTTTGGCGCCCGATGAAGCGTGGTCGGGTCGCCCCCACACTGGACGAGAACCTGCCCGGAACGAGCGCCGGCCGTATTTCCCCGGGGAACGCACTCATCCCCCCCCTCCCCTCCACCCTACCCCATCACGTCCAACCTAGGACACACAGTGCGATTACTTGCCTGCTTACTTGCAAGGAACACAAGGCGCACAGCCCGTACAGCGCTATGGTAACCTGCAAGCTGACACGTGTAAAGTCTTCTTCACTACATGTCTGTATAACTGTATTCTTTGCTCTCGCCTTATTGAAATATGAGTGTGCTAGCACAGGGAGCACAGTTAACAAGGTATCTTCTTCTTCTTTTTCTTCATCTTTCTTCAACTTTTTGGCATTTGTCCTCTTGTGTAGTGTTAGGTCTATTGATCTTTTCCCTTTTTGTCGATAATTCTTTATTATTTCAGGAATTTTGTTTTTATTCATATTTCAGGACCGTTTTAACAAACGCCATTTACATAATTTTAGACTAGAGGTTTTTAATTGTACTCAATATCGTTGATTCAAAAAATGTAATACTGACCATCCATATAGACTGGGACTGATGAAGGAATAATTCAAGTTCATCATTAATCTCCTTCATTGAGAAAAAAAGTTAGAAGGTACAATTTTTTACAAAACTTAACATATCCACATTTTCATGTCCATTCCTTTTTTAGAGCTACAAATACTTTCACATGTTTATTTATAGCTTTGCGAAGCGATGAATGAATTTTAAAATTTGGGAGGTCTTTTTTCACAGAAATTGATGTTCTACAACTTTCATATATGACGCTTTTCATTGGAGGCTGTGGAAAATGATTGTAACTAATTATGCCATAGATCTGGTAATATAACTTTCCTGGAGCAACAGTCTACAGCTCTCAAGTACCTGAAAGAACACACTGTAAATTAACAGTTGTTTCAAGTTTGTGGTCGCAATCTTCTGACATAAGTTACTGTAATTATTAGCAAATATTGTGTGACTTAAGTCATAGGCAGGTTTATAGTGAAGTCCCATTGTACCGAAAAGCTTGTGTAAATCACCAATGTCCAGCAGTGATGGTCTTATTAACTGGAAGCGGTAGGGGAGTGAAGTTGTGTTGGTACATCTATTGGTTTGCAATGGAGTGTTTCAAATTAATAAAAATTGCCGATTATTATGATCGATTGTGGCTAAACGGCTGAAACGATTTTAACTCTTAAGTTGGTCATTCTACGCATTGGTCATTCTACGCGAATTCTTAAGCTCTTACATTCTGGTGTTATGGAATTTTTTTTTAATGTGCATCGTTTTCGAGTTATAAGCAAAAAACTAAAAAAGTCCAAAAATTTCTTGGTTTTCGGCCCCCTAAAGTTTAGCATAGACAAGAAATCGCTGCAGACTCATTTAACTAACATCGATTAAAATTTCCAGCTTTTGCCTATTTGTAGGCCAGCAAAAGTCTAATGTGCGCACGCTCGTGTAGTAAGAAAATCATACTGTGTAACTTTTGTTTTATTCATGTACACTAGATATATACTGAATATTTTAACATCTTAATAACGATGTTTCAACAAGAGTGGACTATAACAGCTACTAATCCTGTAGGAAAACAGTGGCTGAAGACGAAAGAGAACTAAGCTGAGCAATGTGCATTATTATTCAACAAATGGTTAGCAAACGGTTGGTTTGTCTTGTAGGATGTTGTGTGATGGTTGACAAAGAACACAGGTGATTGTAAAGTCATGTTCTAAGTTTCGACCACGTAGTAGAAAAGAAGGATTAGTTGAATTTTGTGCAATCTTGAAAAATGGAGAAGTCGAGTTTTGTGGAAATTTGCTATATTCAGGCGCATTTTATAATGAAAAATACAGTTTTGTCATAATTTATTTTAGTCATTGTGTGAGGTTCGCCTTAGAGGACCAGAATCCGTTAAAAAACATTTCTTAAAAATATTTGTTGACTTTTATTAAAATGGTCCTCAATTGTGATATGATTTCTCCATTTATTGCACCAGCCCTTGATCTGTTCATTTATATTTTTAGGTTCCAGTGTTCTTTTCTGATTACTGCACTCTTTATCATATGAGATAGTCCACAGCCAGCTGCTCTCCTTGTTATTCTTCTGCCGATGCAGCGTTAGGCTTGCGGCTTGTTCCGGTCTCTCCACCTCATTGTCAGTCTTCCCATTGCTAGACTAGGACGGCTTTATGGCCATAGGCGAAGTACTTGTTCTCTCCGTTTCTTTTTTTAGTTGCGTTACCATTTGGGTTATTGGTTGCTTCCCTAGATTATTATCTTATTACTTATTACCTCTTTTCTATAGCCTTCCATAATGCAACCTTTCAATATCTTACAAATTTCATTCCTGGTGCTTCTAGCTGTCGTAAATCTTTATATCTCAGCGTCCAACTTTACGTGACATATAATAAAGTCGGAACTGACATGACTTTATAAAATTTCAGTTGTCTCTCTTTCCTTGCTTCACCCTTAACTCTTCTCATTATTGTACAAGATATACACTGGTAGGTATTAGCTTTTTTTCAGTATATCCATATCTTGATCGTATGGTATGTCACATTCTAAATATCTGAAATGAGGTACCTTGTCTATTGGTTTATTAATGACGGCTACTTTTGTTCGTATTGGGTGAAAGCTGAAAAAAGGCTATAGTTCTAGTGTTATTTATATATATATTCAGACTGTAACTTGCACTTCTCTGATTTAGTTTATGTAATGTCATTTGTAATTTATCTTCATGGTCTTGTATGACAAATTGATAACCCACAAATAATGTGTTTATTCTTCCCAGTATTTATGCCTGATAATGTTTATTCTCTTTTCCATTCTTGTTCATGCCTGAGAATGGAAAAGTGATAGAACACCATCAGGCATAAATTTTGGGAGGAATAAAACCATTAACATGATATTATTCGCTGTTCTTCTTAACAATCTAATTTCCACAGTTTGTATTCCTCATCCATTCCCAAGTCTCACTACCACAAATTACAGATGATATTGCCATTATTTTGCAGATCTTTGTTCGGGTTTCTTTCCTTACCTTTATAAGATGTCAACGTAATTAGATTTACATTAAGCATTAAAGCTTCTGAACAATTTCCAGTGGAAGAAAACAGTAACTTTACGGTAGATTAAATTGTGCCGACACAGGACACGAAACCGCATGCTTACCTTTCATGGCAGTGATCTTACCGAGTGAGTTTCAAAAACAGCCACACTCCGCTGCAGAGTGAAAGATTCAGTCCGGAAACACTCCCTCTAGACTGTGACAAGGTCACTTCTCCACAACATACTTTCTTCCAGGAGGGTTAGTCCTGTAGTATATATACGAGAGCTTTGTGAAGTTTGGAAAGCAGGGGAGATCTTCTGGCGGAAGTAAAAGTGTGAGGGTGGGTCATCAGTTGTGTGTGGATTGCTCAATATGTAAGAGCGCTCCCGTGAGGGAAGGTTTGGTGTTCGATTCGAGACATTGTTCTAATCTTGCAGGAAGATTCAAAGACAGCGCACTCTCTGCCTCAGAGTGAAATATTCATTTCATATTTTGCCCCAACAGCACTTTTACAAATCTCAGTGTTCTGCTGGGTGAAGAACTAAAACGAACTACATTCAAAAAAAATCTTATTTATGTAACCTATTATCGGTTTTAGGCTCCTAAGCCTATCTAAGTTCACATAAATGCATGCAATACGTATCAAAGTGTCTGCTTCATGAAGCCAGATCTGCTGCATTGGAATGTGAGAAATATTTTAGTGGTCAAATTGGATGGATAATAACTGTTGAAACTGATTAGAAGAACAGATGTAAACAATAAGGATGAGCTTATTTATTGGTAGTGCAGAAAATATCATTTAAATTTCAGACTTACATCGAGTCGAGTTTCTGACTCTTGTAAGATGCACTGAGCTTTCTTGTTTGAAACACTTACTTGCTCCCATAGGACATGGAGATAGAACAGAATATTCCATTTCTGCAAGTTTAGCTACATGAGTACAGGTACAAGTTTTCTGGCAAGTCTGCTTTACTTTATGGCGCTGTATTGTGTTTTCCAGGTTGCGAAACTATGAGTACAATTTTAATATTAATTTTCTATGTTGTCTCTTAAATAAATGACAAGGCAGATTTCCCTTTTTATGTAAATATCTTCTCTCATTCACTGGAAAACTGACAGTTACATATTGTATACACTGTACCACTTCTACCAATATTGTGCAGTAGTTAAATTTATGGAGCAGCTTTCAAACACACCTAACCTTCAGAACATCCACATTTCAAGTTAGTTTTACCACAGAAAAGTTGCAGGTCTTTGGGAGACTTAAAACATCAAATGATCTCTCACAGTGTTATCTTAGTACACAAGTATTTAGCAAAAAACGATATTGACTTTAAAAACATCACATTATTGCTTCTTTCAAATAAATTAAATGTTGTTATAGTGGTGTATAGTTATAGAAATATGATATTACAATTTCTTTCATTAACAGTACATGTAATGTTACTAGAGAGTGAAAATTTGCACTAGCTGGACAATATTATGATTTTAATCTAGTTTTCTTAATGCTGTAGCTTTTTCAGTGGTGTTCAGATAGTTTAACACTATAAAAGTATAAGTGGAATTTTGGTATTGACATCAATACAAGTCAGCTACATCTTAAATATGTTATTTATGGCGTAATATAATTATTACTTATTTCAAACAGTCCTCAGTTAGCAAGTTTGATGGAAATTAGGAATTTTTCTCAACTGAGCTTTTTAGTGAAATATACATTTCAGAAAAGGTAAAATGTTTTTCATAATACAAAATTTCACACATTATGTGTTTCTTGAATTTCAGCATTGCTTTGTTGTTTTGGTATCTTTGAAAGTTATTTATGAGTTGTGGTTAGTAACAGACTATATTCAGAATCATTGGGTGTTAAACTGCTTTGCTACTTATGAGCATTATTTTATTACATACTTTTAACCATGGTAGGGGTTTTGGTCTATTTTCAAATGTCACTAACTGGAAAAGATTAATTCGTCTGTTACATTAATACGTACATGTTACCCTCCTGGATAGCATAGAGAAGAGTGTCATTCCACTTACAAGTGTTAATCTCTCAGCCACCAGTCGGATTATGAAGTGAAAGAACCGATACAATGGGAGAAGTGTTACAGCACCCAGTTACAATTCAATTAACATTTCACTACATCTGTAACTATTCAGGTATGCATTAAAAGATTCACTTTGTATGTGAAGTATAATGTAAGACTATTTGAGTTACAGTGTTTCAGTTGATACATCTTTTGCATAAAGAAGTTTGCAGAAAGTGTCTATTGCTATCACTGTTGAAATACTAAATTTCTATCCTCCCTTTGTTGTTGTTCGTTTCTTGATGCCATGACATAGGGATATTGACCTTCCTGGTTTTAAGTGTGTGTCTCTTTGTCCTTTTCTTTCTTGTTTCGTTAGGTCTGGTGAATACCCATCAGATTGAGTTTCCTGTGTATAAACTTTTACGCTAAAACAGTGGAATCTGTGTCAGCTACAGAATAGTGATTGTACAAACCACATACAAAGTATTTGATCTTTTTAGTCATGGAAGTAACTGAGTAATTGAGCTTTTGCCCATAAACGAGGTAGAAAAAGAAATTCTGAGATCAAATTCCTCATTTTAGAATTTTTGTTGTACAGCCTATTTCAGTTTAGCACAAAGCTTTTGTAATAGACTGCAGTATGTAAGAAAATGATCAGCACATTATTCACTCTAATCAAAGAATAAAAAGATGAAAGTCAATTTGTATGCCACTGTCATGTAATAAGAACTTTCTTTCAGGTATGAAAGTAAAATTGAAACATTAAAAAAGTTTATATTAGTAGACAAATAAGGAAATATGAACGAAATGAGTATTGTTCAGTCAGTACACATCTTCATTAATTGTGCAAATTATATTCAATGTTTCTGGAACACCACAGAATAGGTTAAATGTATTACTTCCAAAATGGTCTCTTGATATAAATAATTAGGAATTATTTTTTCTTATCAATTAATTAGCAAAGTTGTGATTTAGTTAAGGTCTCAGATGCCTATAATGTCTTCTTACATACTAAAATTTGTTTCAGAATAGTAAAACCTCTTACTTTAGGCATAGGATTGATTATCATTATGCCAGAATGCTAAGTCAACTACAGGAAAAGCAAATATTGTCTGAGTAGGCACAGGGTGAAATTTGCACTTAATATATGTGCATACATATACAAAACTATACAGTTAGGTTCCTTTGGTAGCTTTTAGTTTTAGTGAGACCTACATAAATAAAGTACACTCAGAATTGTAAAAGAACATCTCTCTATCCTACAAAAGTTAACAGTTTTTCTGAACTCAAGAATGGTTAATATAATAAATAAGTATGCATAAGAGATTATTTGTTCTGTGAAAGATAATACATCTTTCTCAACTTTATGCTTCATATCTTGCAAAAGAGTAAAAGTAAGATTGTATATATGAAGTTTTCATCCATTGCATTCTAATTACCTGACACTTTTAAGGCACTATACATTTTAAACATATATTAATAAATTCAGAAGACAAAATTTTATTACAATGCAAGATAATATTAATGGAAGATCATTGCACAGCTGAGGTCCATGTGTTTTCCAGGCACATAGAATTTTAAATCATTAATACTACACCAACGAAATATGTCTGTGAAATGCTTCTTCCTATCCCACATGTCAAACATTAAAATTCTGAGAAAGATTTTAGCTACAAGCCATAAAGTTTCTCAAGCTAAGTACTTTTTGGGATCTTGGCTACACCAAACTGAGAAAACCTTAGAAGAGTGCTGTAGACAATTCCTAGCTCCATCAAAGTGTACAGCATGTTCAATCCAAGTGCAGTGTTTCTGGTTACAGTAGGTTCCACACAACCTCCCTGTTTCTTTCATGTGCCTCCCTGCTGGATTACTAGATGGATCATAAGCTGAAATCAGAATAGGCTTAATTCCTGCCTAGCCAATTAAGAACCTCCAGATTTTAGAGATAAACTGAGAGCAATTGTCAGTTAGAGGTTTCCCTATATATGGGATGTACTTATCTTCAATTTTTTCACACCATAACTTGGCTAGGCACTTCCCTTACAGGGAAATTGTTAATAAATTTCAAGAACATTTCTGATATAACGAGGTTGAAGTTGAATCAAACTTGGAGTTCAGGAGCAGGCGAAAAAGATCAGTGATGACACAGCTCAGGATTTGTCAGGGATTATATTTTGCATTCGCCCACGACAAATGGGGTTGTCCACTTTGACTTTCTGACACTTATGACAGCCTGAGATGTATTTACTTACCTGGTTATTCATGCTGTAATAGTTCATATTCTCCTGCAGCTTTTATAGAAACTTAAGTGCACCAAAATTAGCATAACTCTCATGGTTGTAGGTTCAAGTTTACTGTAAATTGCTCTGGCGAATATACTTTCCAACAGTCAAAGCTTTCCAGAGTTCTTCTAAATAAGACGACTGTATTTACTTTATACAATTTGACTAATTTATCTTCACCTAGTTTTTCTAAGAGACCTTTCATCACCATTCAGTTGCTGTCTTAGTTTTGGTTCCTACAGATGTCATTACAGATTACCTCACAATTTTCTTGTCTTCCACCACATTCATATTTATAAGGTTAAATTCTTTGTCCCCTTCAGTCGCAAATAAGCTGGGATCTGCTCCCACAGTTGATCACGAGAAAGCATCAGCTACCCTGTTTTGAAAATCTCTGATATATTTTATATCAAATCGAATTACTGAATGAACATAATCCACCTTCTTAAGCGGTTATAATACGTCTGCATTCTAGTAGATATGTTAATGCCTTACATTTAGAGTATGCTATGGTCTTATGTCCCATAAAATAATTTTTAAGTTTATTAAAGGCCCAGTGTACAGCAAGTAACTCCGTTTCTGTCACTGTACCTTTTCATCTCTCAGTAACATTCCACCGGTGAAATCCATGGTATAATGCTGTTTCCAATTCTCTGCACTTAGCTGAAAGAGTGGGCTCACAAACCTGAATGTAGAGTCACAACATAAAGAGAATAGTAAAGGAAAGTTAGGGCTAGATAAAATGTCCCATAAAGCTTGTCTTATTTTGTCAAAAGCTTCTTCACCATTCTGGTCCCACTTCCAGATGGGATCCTTTCTTAAAAGGTTACCTAAACATGGAGCATTAATACATTGTCCACTTATGTATTTTCAGTAGAAACCACATATTCTCGAAAACACTTAAACTCATCTCAGTTCCTAGGTGCAGGCGTTCTCAAACACCCTTATTTCATCTGGCATCCCTCCTTGCCTAAGTCTACCTAAGTCTATCGAAGATCTCTTTTACAAGCCAGCGCTGGTCTTCCAGTTCTGAATTCATGCACAGCTATCGTCTATATAAATTAGATAATTTAGATCTCAACTCTTGTGCTAATACACAGTCCAGAGGACTAATAAACTCTGCTGTTTGACAGAACTGTAAATCCAAATGGAACAACTTGGTACTGGTAGTCTTTCGCTTTGCACAAGAAAGCTGCATATTTTATTGATTCTTGAGCTAACAGCATTTGGTGGAATCCTGCTGTCAAATCTAAACTGTGTACTAACTAAATACACTGAAATTGATAAAGTACTTCATCATGTTTTCAGGGAAGTTGTTACACTTATTTAAAGGTCTTCAGTCCAACACTAGCTTCACTCCACCATCACATTTATCAACTACAACTAAAGGATTGTTGTATTCATTGCTACATCTTCCAGTACTAACAAAGCTCCCAAGTTTCTGAAATACTTTTTCGAGAGCAGGTCTTTTCGCAATAGCTATTTTGTATGGCTTCTCGCAGAACTGGTTATGAGTCCGAATTTTAATAAACACTCAGGTTTTTTTAACGATCCCTGCAATATCACTAAATATATCTCTGTAATCCCATATTAATGAATCCACCGTTTTTCTTTGTACGTCATCTAATTTCATCGAGTATTCGTCCTCACATCTCCTCTCCTTTTTGTCCTTGATTGTGTAAGTTATTTCATTGGTTCAACACAAAGTATTAATTTACACACTAAATCTATTCTCTAGTAGGAATTGTGCTTGAGTTACATTATCACATTGTCTTGTAATGCAAAGAGATTTGTCTCTTCAATTCGCCACTGCGTTTGCTTCATTTAATCAATTAGTGCCTAAAGTGACACGTAGACTGAGCTCAGGAGTCACAAGGAAACTGTGGTTAAATACTACCCATTTACACCAAATGTTACCAACACCTGACGTTTAATTTTCTTGCTGTAACTCCTTTGACATACACTCCTATTACTGATACTTCAATGTAATCTAGTTCTTTCCTTTCTTTTCTTTAGTAATTACTTCTGATACACCAGAAATTTTACTCCCTGAATCTATCAGATACCATCCTTCCCATGCTCCAGCTTTTATATCAATAAAAGGGCTTCCTTTTAACTGGGTGTGTTACCGACAGGTCTAGTCTTTTGCTATATCATCAAAATCAGTGCTTTGATTTCTAAATCTCTCAGTCGGTTCAATGGTTTCCTCAGAATTGTGACCTTCCACCTGTCTATTACCAGTTTCAAACAGCCACTACATTACTTAAATTTTGGTTACTATTACTCAAACTTTCTTTGAAATAGTTACAAAATATTTTTTGCTACATTTTCACCTCTCTGGATATACACATTTCAAAAAAAGTTAGAAATCTGGACCACCACCTCTGAAGGTCTCGCTGTATGGCGGTACAACATGCAATGTGTGGTTTTCATGAGCAATAAAAAGGGCGGAAATCATGTTTATGTCTCTATTCCAATTTTCCGTACAGGTTTAGGAACTCTCGGAAACGAGGGTTCCGAAACCTGTACAGAAAATTGGAATAGAGACATAGACATGATTTGCGACCTTTTTATTGCTCATGAAAACCACACATTGCATGTTGCACCACTATACAACGAGACCTTCAGAGGTGGCGGACCAGATTTCTATACACACCGGTACCTATAATACACGCTAGCATGTCCTCTTGCGTTAAAACATGCCGGTATTCGTCTGGCATACTACCCACAAGTTCATCAAGGCACTGTTGGTCCAGATCGTCTCACTCCTCAACCGCGACTCGTCGTAGATCCCTCAGAGTGATTGGGGGGTCACGTCGTCCATAAACAGCCCTTTTCAATCTATCCCAGGCATGTTCGATAGGGTTCATGTCTGGAGAACATGCTGGCACTTTAGTCGAGCGATGTCGTTATCCTGAAGAAAATCATTGACAAGATGTGTACGATGGGGGCGCCAACTATCGTCCATGAAGACGAATGCCTCGCCAATATGCTGCCAATATGGTTGCACTATCGGTTGAAGGATGGCATTCATGTATTGTATAGCCGTTACGGCGCCTTCCATTACCACCACAATTTTGTGCTTTCTGTGTTTTTTTCATCAGTTGCAATGTGTATTTTTTCTTTCTTCTTATATCAGTTCCCACCGAAGGGGGCGGTTTGGTAATGAATAAATACTGCTCTTCAGCCAAAGGTTACATAAACTATTTTTAAAAGATGATTAAAGTACACAATGAAGCGCCGAAGAAAGTGGTACAGGCCCGCTTATTCAAATACAGAATTCGACACTGCGGTCGGCAATGCCTATATAAGACAGCAAATGTCTGGAGCAGTTATTAGATCGGTTACTGCTGCTACAATGGCAGGTTATCAAGATTTAAGAGAATTTGAACGTGGTGTTATAGTCAGCGCACGTGCGATGGGACACAGCGTCTCTGCGGTAGCGATGAAGTGGGGACTTCCCCGTATGACCATTTCACGAGTGTACCGTGACTATTAGGAATCCGGTAAAACATCAAATCTCTGACATCATTGCGGCCGGAAAAAGATTCTACAAGAACGGACCAACGACGACTGAAAAGAATCGCTCAGGGTTACAGAAGTGCAGCCTTTCCAAAAGTTGTTTCAGGTTTCAACGCTGGGCCATCAACAACTGTCAGCCTGCGAACCATTCAACGAAACATCATCGCTATGGCCTTTCAGAGCCGAAGGCCTACGCGTCTACCTTTGATGACTGCTTGACATAAAGCTTTACACCTCGCCTGGGCCCGTCAACTCGGACATTGGACTTGGACGATGACAGGAAACATGTTGCCTTGTCAGACGAGTCTCGTTTCAAACTGTATCGAACAGATGGACGTGTACGGTTATGGAGACAACTTCATGAATCCATGGACCCTGCATGTCAGCAGGGGACTGTTCAAGCTGGTGGAGGCTCTATAACGGTGTGGGGCATGTGCAGTTTGAGTGATATGGGGCCTTGATACAGGTGACCTGATACAGGCATGTAACCATCATGTCTGGTCACCTGCATCCGTTCGTGTCTATTGTGTATTCCGACTTTGGCAATTCCTGCAGGACCCCACACGTCGAGAATTGCTACAGAGTGGCTTCAGGAACACTCTTCTGAGTTTAAACACTTCCGATGGCCAACAGACTCCCCAGACATGAACATTACTGACCACATGTGGGATGTCTTGCAACGTGCTGTTCAGAAGAGATCTCCAACCCCTCGTACTCTTACGGATTTTTGGATAGCCCTGCAAGATTAATGGTGTCAGTTCCTCCAGTACTACCTCCGACATTAGTCGAGTTCATGCCACGTTGTGTTGCGGCACTTCTGCGTTCTCGTCGGGGCCCTACACGATATTAGGCAGGTGTACCAGTTTCATTGGCTCTTTATTGCATAAAAAGTTGACAAGTGCGTATGATTTTGTAAAAATACATTTGTGGACAACGTTTACGGTTTTTATATAAAAGCAAATGACAATAAATAAGTTTTTTGCAAAATACATAAAGATGGAAAATATGGAAAATGCCGATGATTTTTTAATGTTGTTTGACAGTTTTATATTATAGTTAAAATATAGTTAATTATGAATGTGAATAATATCATGGTGTAATGGTGATGCTGATAACACATGATAATAATTGTCATGATGACAGTGCAATGATGAGTATCACTATGAGGTCCTTTAGAACCACAGGTACCGACTAAAAGTTAGTAGTGTGGATGAAGGGGCAAGGAGAATATAGAAGGATGGTGTGAGGGAGAGCATTGTGATTAGGGTTGTGAAGAGGGGTAGATCTCGGGACGGATCTCATTGTTGGGGAGTGGGAGTTAGACGAAATTCTGGCAGGGCAATAGACATAAGGTATGATGGTGCGTGGAAGGTGGAATATGGATATAGTGGCGCAGCAGCATAACTGGATATTAGTGAAAAATTAGATGTTGGGGCTGGGTATTGCAATTCATTTATCAGGTTTGAAAGTGCTCTAGGAAGAGAAGGGGGTTTCGGAAGTGAATGAGCTGGTACAATATGAGATGCGAGTTGGGGAGGATTGGCAGATGAGGAAGGTGAGGCAGAGTGCATGTCTTTCCGTGATTTCAACGGAACTATAGAATTTAGGGGAGGTGGAGATTCAGGCAACGTTGGAGTAAGTGAGAATGGGTTGGATGAGGGATTCGAAGGTGAGGATAGTGGTAGACGGGTACAGACTGAAGGAGCGGCCTTTTTGTAGTCTTACTCTGTTTGGGCGTTGTGTTAGATAGTAAGGAGGTCTGCATTCTATGTTAGTTTCCTGTCGATAGTTAGTCTTAAATACTATACTGTGTTAGTGTAATAAACTGGTTGTAGGTGAAGGGATGAAAATCTGGACGACGGAAATGCCAAATTGTACGACAGAAGACGGTGGTTTGGCTTTTCTACAGATGGTAGTGAAGGAAGGGTGCTACAAGGCAGACATACTTAAATGGAAGTGCATAAGCTTGCAGGACGAGGAGCAGTCCAGAATACCATAACTGGTGTAAGTCTTCTTGGGTCTTAGAGGAGGCAAATATGGCGGACTTCCGTTTATTTAGCTAATGGATAAGGTAAAAAAATTGCATAGATGGTATAGTTGGTACGAAACGCATATTGGGCATTGTGAATGGGTAGGTGGGTTGCGAGGTGCTGATGGATTTGTTAGGTAAGAACGATTCCAAAGATTTTGCTGAAAACTGACATGACAATAATATGATGACAAAAGATGAGGCCTGCAAGGCCAGTTGACAAGGTTTCAGAAAGAGGAGGTCTTTTGACGTTTTCTACTGTTCTGTGTAGAGGATTCTATTGTGAAGGATGGCAAGGGTTTCGTGATTGGCTCTGGGACATACCTTTAAACGGCGGTAGGTAACTCTATCATGACCAGGTGCAGTGTTTCACTTTTGAGTGAGTGTTTGCTCAATGTCGTCAGCTGTTCTAGGTGTGTTTAATACTGTTCATGGAGTCCTATGTAACTACTGGATTTTTGGTGGGGGAGAAGGGTTAGTTGTGTTGGTACATTCGCACACGTAGCGATCCATCGAATGATCAAAATTTGGATAACTTCGGATGAAGAACATGTTTTTATGATCCCTGTGTGCGCACACGAGTTTGTAACGACGCTGTGCAGCTGTGTTGACAGTCAGTTGCTCCCAGCGCAGTGCCAGCTAGTGTGCGCCATGCACGTGTCTCTTCTCACCGGAAGCGGCGTGGCGGAGCAGACTGGACTTGGTCCCTGGTATCCTGGATGGAATGTGCGAAGATAGTGTCTGGAGGGCAGCACAGCATTGCGCACCAGCGCAGAGGTTTTTTTCCCACGGTACGAGCCATGGCACTTTTTTCCCTCTGCTCTTCAAATCGCTACCCTCACTCGCGTTTCGTCCACTATCTATCACCTGATGGACCGTGTTAATGCGTTGTCTTAGCCAGACGCACGGACAACATCACAGCCCAGCATCCTGTGATCCACTTACTAGATAACTAACATGTTTACGGAGGTGACAGTAGAACTTTTGGTTTGGTCACCACGTTGGTGCGGGCGTGGAGGGGCCCCATCGCTACTGCGGGGAATACTGAACGACCACACAAGGTCAAACATCAGTCGAAAGTAAACGGCTGCCAGTCGAACAAATATCTTTCAGTTCAACTTCAACAATCCGTTGCTATACTTAAACGATAGATCTCAGTCCCCTGAGTCTGTGTTTTGTATCTGTTATGGAGACTTTGAAGGTATGGAAAAAGGCAAATTTCTTGGTTTCAGTCAGCCGTATGTTGTGAAAACGGATACTACTGCAATACAAGACGAATAGTTTCTTGTGCTTCTTAGGGAGTTAGATGGTCATGTACGTCTGTGGTAAATTCCTGCCAGTTAATGATATTTATATTTTTCTGTTCTTGTATATGTTGGTTGCCGACGTCATTAACTCACCTAACACCGTGCGCCCTCCAGTACAGTCTAGGTCTTTGCGAGTACTTAGCCATCTAGGTTATAACGGATGAGATCCTTCACGCATTAGTGAATGAATGATATGTATACTTCCTCTCGCTGCTATTTTTGATACCCTGGTCTCCACGCAGCAGCCTCTGTTCCATTATTTTCGCTGTTGTGTTTCTAACAGTTCATGAACAATTAATCGTTAAAGTATAATTATAGGACGATATCTTACATTATTGCTATAACTCTTCTGTGGGGCTGTACCCTGTAACGTTTTCCATATTGATATCAATGAATAAATTAATATCGCGGTTAGTATATTTCGAGATGAACTGATTATAAGTCAGCAATTCACAACCGCTTCCCCGTCCATTGACTCAAACTCACAGGGAATATCGGTTGATTGTGAGTCTCGAATAAACCCTATATTAAAAGAAAGTTGGGCCTTTTACGAGATAATGAGGCAGTGGAGAATATTGCATCGCTCACGACATTTTCCCTATCTCGAGTAATCAGTAAATTCTCATTGTAATCATCCGTTCAGCACTAGAAATACACTCCTGGAAATTGAAATAAGAACACCGTGAATTCATTGTCCCAGGAAGGCGAAACTTTATTGACACATTCCTGGGGTCAGATACATCACATGATCACACTGACAGAACCACAGGCACATAGACACAGGCAACAGAGCATGCACAATGTCGGCACTAGTACAGTGTATATCCACCTTTCGCAGCAATGCAGGCTGCTATTCTCCCATGGAGACGATCGTAGAGATGCTGGATGTAGTCCTGTGGAACGGCTTGCCATGCCATTTCCACCTGGCGCCTCAGTTGGACCAGCGTTCGTGCTGGACGTGCAGACCGCGTCAGACGACGCTTCATCCAGTCCCAAACATGCTCAATGGGGGACAGATCCGGAGATCTTGCTGGCCAGGGTAGTTGACTTACACCTTCTAGAGCACGTTGGGTGGCAAGGGATACATGCGGATGTGTATTGTCCTGTTGGAACAGCAAGTTCCCTTGCCGGTCTAGGAATGGTAGAACGATGGGTTCGATGACGGTTTGGATGTACCGTGCACTATTTAGTGTCCCCTCGACGATCACCAGTGGTGTACGGCCAGTGTAGGAGATCGCTCCTCACACCATGATGCCGGGTGTTGGCCCTGTGTGCCTCGGTCGTATGGAGTCCTGATTGTGGCGCTCACCTGCACGGCGCCAAACACGCATACGACCATCATTGGCACCAAGGCAGAAGCGACTCTCATCGCTGAAGACGACACGTCTCCATTCGTCCCTCCATTCACGCCTGTCGCGACACCACTGGAGGCGGGCTGCACGATGTTGGGGCGTGAGCGGAAGACGGCCTAACGGTTCATGGAGACGGTTGCGAATGGTCCTCGCCGATACCCCAGGAGCAACAGTGTCCCTAATTTGCTGGGAAGTGGCGGTGCGGTCCCCTACGGCACTGCGTAGGATCCTACGGTCTTGGCGTGCATCCGTGCGTCGCTGCGGTCCGGTCCCAGGTCGACGGGCACGTGCACCTTCCGCCGACCACTGGCAACAACATCGATGTACTGTGGAGACCTCACGCCCCACGTGTTGAGCAATTCGGCGGTACGTCCACCCGGCCTCCCGCATGCCCACTATACGCCCTCGCTCAAAGTCCGTCAACTGCACATACGGTTCACGTCCACGCTGTCGCGGCATGCTACCAGTATTAAAGACTGCGATGGAGCTCCGTATGCCACGGCAAACTGGCTGACACTGACGGCGGCGGTGCACAAATGCTGCGCAGCTAGCGCCATTCGACGGCCAACACCGCGGTTCCTGGTGTGTCCGCTGTGCCGTGCGTGTGATCATTGCTTGTACAGCCCTCTCGCAGTGTCCGGAGCAAGTATGGTGGATCTGACACACCGGTGTCAATGTGTTCTTTTTTCCATTTCCAGGAGTGTAGATGTCTAATTTACATTGTTGGTCTGATTACTTTTCCCGATACGTAATTCGTCTGAATGGTATGCAGAGTGGTTAATACAGGTATGATTCGTCTGAATGAGACTTAACTACAAGAGAAGGATATAGAAGATCAAATGAAACCTAACGCATACAGAAACAGATTACAATATAAAATCTTACATCTTGCAATGGAGTACCAGAAACAGGATCGGATTTAAGTTTTAAACGTACAGGTACTGAGAGAAGCTGACGGAACTTTAGGGAACAACGTCTACAGACATCCCACTTGAATAGTCAAATACATTCGCAAAAATACCAAATACCATGAAAAGTGGAAAAGAGGAGAAAGTAAGACATTGATGCACCAGAGTAAACGAATGTAAGGAATAGTTCTTGGAGGAAAGGCTAAATCGATTACGAACTATTTTCAGAAAGTTGCTGCGAAAAACAACTGGCTAAATTAACTTTTCCTCCTGTTCGTAAGAACTGTCAGACCGCTTCACCATAGTGCTAAGGAGGTCCGGAGTTGACATGGTGTTTAAACTCATAAGCAAGGTGTGTGAATCCACACAAGGTATAGAAATCTACGTATGTATGTTCCACATCTCCTCCTGAACTACTTGGCCGATTTCTACTAAAATTGGTACACGCATTATTTACTGTCTAGAAAGAACCTCTCTGATGATAAGAACCACTCATCTATCAAACGGATGGGAGTAGGGGTGAAAAGGCAGTGTACCACAGGATGCGAGAATATCCATGGTTTAGTTATGCAGTATCTGACAATTAGATCACTTAGAGATTTGCAACAAACTTTACACTCAGTTTCAAAACTTTACGAAAGGAAAAAAAAAATCTAGTCGCTTACTACATTTTCGCTGTTCATGCAGTAAACCTGCCACATGACTTCCTTACTACTAACTGCATTCGTGACACGTTTCGCAGACAGTAGGCGAATATACCACTGGATAAACCCGCAAAATTATATCGTTGTACAACACATACTCCAGGAGATACGTAATAAACATTAAGCTGTGTGAACATGAATCTGCAGAGCGAAATTTGCTATACATACAAGTGAAATATATTTACAAAGACGAGTAAAAAATATTAAATATGTGTGAAATATGTTTGACAGTACATATGCGAGCACAGCTATAGGTAAAAAGAACATCCTATAGCACTGGAACGATTTCAATCAAATCTGGTATACATATTAGTTATAATCTGTAAAGAAATACTCTACAGGTAAGAACCACCAGCCTTCTATGGGGGTGAGTTTGATAACATGGAGAGAAAAGGGAGGACGAGGAGATGGACAAGATAGGGGAAGAGAAATGGACAGAGAGAGGGAGAATGGAGGAGAAGGGCAGTGAAATGAAAGTGGAGGAGGTGGAAAGAGACAGGGGGACGAAGCAATAGGATGAGAGATAAGTGAAGAGGAGATGAACAGGCAGAGGGGTAGGACGAAATGGAAGAGAAGAAGAGGAACAGAGAAATGAGAAAGAAGGAGATGTGTACAGAAAGGAAAGGGGAAGG
The DNA here is from genome assembly GCF_021461385.2 of Schistocerca piceifrons. Lineage (NCBI taxonomy): Eukaryota > Metazoa > Arthropoda > Insecta > Orthoptera > Acrididae > Schistocerca > Schistocerca piceifrons. The sequence goes on from NC_060138.1 coordinate 428,504,777, forward strand.
AGGTCAACAAGGAGACAGTGAGGGGCAGATAGAGAAGGGGAGGGAGGAGATGGACAGAGAAATGGGAAGGAGAAGGATGAGAAACAGAGGAGGAGTAAGAGAGAGGAGGGAGGATGAGATGGACGGAGGATGAGAGAGCAGATGGACAGAGGGTGGAGGAGTTAATTTACAAAGGGAGGGAGGAGGAGATGAACAGAGAGTGGGCGGGAGAAGATAGAGAGAGAGGGGCGGAGGGCGGGGGGGGGGGGGGGGGGTGTGGAGAAGGTGAACAGAGGAGGTAGTAGAGATGGACAGAGAGAAGGAAGGTGGAGATGATGGACAGGGGTGATGGATAGAGAGAGGTTGGAGGAGAAGTGGATAAAAAGAGAGGGGATAGGCAGAGAGAAAGAGAGAGAGAGGGGGGTGGGGGCAGATGAAAAGGTGGATACAGAGAGGAGTAAAAAGGACAGAGAGAGCGGCCAAGAGGGGATGGCCGAAGAGAGGGGAAAGGCGGAGATGGACAGAGAGTTGAGCAGCGGAACGGATGGGCAGAGAGCGGCGGAAGGAGAAGATGGATTAATAGGAGTTTGGAATAAATAAATACCTGGACAACGTCGGGTTTCTCAACAAGTACTTGAATACAGCAGAGGATCTGCTCAATGCATGTGTCACAGCAAGTTATCACCTCGGCTGTCCTTTAGTATCTGTCTGGCTAAGTGTGAAGCATTGACTGTGTGGGGTTCAGCCCTAAATTTACAAATTTAAAATAAAAAAGTAAATAAATAAAAAGAAATAAAAGTTTGAAGCACGTATGTCATTATTACTGGTGTCTGAAACATTTACGATAGTAAAACATTTCATGCTCTGCCTGTGTTTCGTCAACGAATAAGGCAGTCTGGATTCAGAGAGTTCTCTGAACCGTATCAGCGGTTGTACCATGAAATAACTTATAATCTTATCGTAATAGTTTTAATCGGCTTATCAATCCCTTGTCCAAGAATTAAACACAACCCTCTTCTCAAATTACATGGGCATCAATTGGTTCTCATGCTCATAAAGGAGAAATGATGCTATTTACAGGTTCTGCAGTTGGTCTGATTACTTTTTTGAATTTACACGTTGATTTAAGTATTTCTAAAACATATTAATCATACTTTTTTTTTAAAAAAAAATCTTATTCGTTTCAAGATACTCCCCATAATGGCAAACACCGAGCGAGATAGCGCAGTGGTTAGCACACTGGAATAGCATTCGGGACAAAGACGGTTCAAATCCCCGTCCGGAATTCAGATTTAGGTATTTCCATGATTTCTCTAAATCGCTCCAGGCAAATGTCGATGGTTTCTTTGATATGGCACAGCAGTTTTCCTTCCCCATCGTTCAAAAACCGTGCGAGCTTATGCTCCGTCTGAAATGACCCTGTTGTCGACTGAATTGAAATCCCTGGGCTACCAGGACAGAGCGGATGAGGTTATATTTGTGTAAAAGAGCCAAAATACGTTACTGTCAGTTGCACTCAACATATAAACTTTATTTCTTAAGACAGACAATCACACAAGCAAGATTCAAAAACTCTCAAGGTTTCAACGAAAGACCTCCTTTGATTTAATTTAGATTGGCTGAAGGCCACATCGAAAATCCAAGGCACAAGGCCTAAGCAAGGTACAGTTCTCCTGGAAGTTTCACTTCTTTAGCAAAAAAAATTTTGTCTTCAACATAAATAGGGTGAAAGCCTTAGCTTAAAATTTTCCCATAGAACTCGGCTGAAGGCCTCACATTAATCAAGAACAGTGTGAGGGCTTAAGGCCGAGACTACGATTTTCAATGTTTAATCTAAATAGGCTGAAAACTCGGCTGAAGGCCGCATATCAACAAAACAATTTAACGACTTAAGGCCTAGGAAGAATAGCTTTCAATTTGAAAAGGCTGACGGCCTTATCTTAGAATATTTCGTATAAAACTCGGCTGAAGGCCTCATACTAAAGAATAACAATCTTATGATTAAAGGAAATACAAGGATTTTGAATTTTTAATTTAAGAGAGATTAAAACTCAGCTAAAGGTCACACACCATGCAGAAAATAATTTTACGTCTTAAGGCCTAAAGGGAAGAGTTTCTAAATTTCAACTAAAATAGGCTAAAGGCTTTATCCTAAAATGCTTCACATAAAACTCGGCTGAAGACCACATACGAAACCCAAATAATCTCACGATTAAAGCCCAGACAAAGAAATGTCCAATTTTTAATTTAAGCTGGAAAACTCGGCTGAAGGCCAGATACAAATTAGAAATATTTCTTGCTGCTTAAGGCCTAGACAAAATTTTTCAAATTTTGATTTGAAAAGGCTGAAAACTCTGCCGAAGGTCACATACCAATTTGAAACAAATTTACGGCTTAAGGCCTAGGTGCAAGGAATTTTCAATTTTAATTTTGCAAGGCTGAAAGGCGGCTGAAGGCCACATACCAAACAAGAAACGTTTTTTTTGCAGCTTAAGGCCTAAGAAGAAAAGCCTTGCAATTTTAATAAGCTAAAACTCTGCTGAAGGCCACACAGTGTACTTAAGATTCAAAAGGAAATCACTGTGTAAAACACAAGGAGCAGCACTCAGAAGGTCCCAAGGATCGGCCTGGGAAGGTAAAACTAACGCATGTTTGGGTGAGACAGGCAGCCAAGGCTTAAGGTCAGATAAGAGTAGGCAGCACAATCTAGGGACGGTTCACGCCCGACCGACAATCTAACCGTTTTCCAACCGTCAGATCCAACTACACAAACAATGGAACATATCGGCCGATGACGAGTAAATCAATATACCTATAACTTGAAACTCGGCCTCACCAAGATCAAGGGATCAAACACCACTCAAGACAAGTTTTAAGAATACAGAAAAGACAAGTCACAACTGTCAAATCACTACGGAAGAAGATTGCAAGTTGTAGGCAACAAGACACACCACTTGTTACCACGCGAGTGAACGCCTGTGGAAACAACAATCCACAAATAACGAACAAATCGTAAAAGTCGAGATTTAAGAAGGTAACTAATTACTCAACTTGAGGATCCTCTTCGGAGGAAACCGAAAAGTCTCTCACACAGCTAGCGCCTCCAGATGCAACAGCGCGTGCCCGCCGCCAAAAGCCCCGGCCTGGCTCCACGTTGTGAATACTACATTGCTGCTCAGTTGCAACGAATCAACAAGGTCCTACCACATCCCAACTCGGAAAACGGTGTTCGTCCTGAGGATCCAAGATGTCGTCGACTGAGACGACCGGCCGAGCAAACGACCAACGGCAGCCCACTTTCGCCGACAGCGATCCCGGCGAATACTAACACCATCCGGACCCGACTGTTGCTGGCTGCCAACTCTTCCCCGACTGATACTGGTGTCACTGCTTAGCAGACCACACGTCGCCATCCAACGACCAGCCGACCGACCGACCAATGGCCTTCCGTCTGCGTTGACTACGGTCCCGGGATACTTGCACCATATGGACCTGCCTGCTACTGACTGCGAACTCGTCCAACCGCCGAGTAACAACGAACCGGACCTGGCCGGCCGGAGTGGCCGTGCGGTTCTAGGCGCTGCAGTCTGGAGCCGAGCGACCGCTACGGTCGCAGGTTCGAGTCCTGCCTCGGGCATGGAAGTGTGTGATGTCCTTATGTTAGTTAGGTTTAAGTAGTTCTAAGTTATAGGGGACTGACGACCTTAGAAGTTAAATCCCATAGTGCTCAGAGCCATTTGAACCATTTGACAACGAACCCGACTCAGTCCACAACCCAAAACAGACTGACAAGAGGAGGCCGCCAATTGTGAAATTCAGATTCGACTCATACTGCGCATAATAAAAGCTCATGGCCAGAGGTGTAATGTGGCAAAGCACCAAGATACACTTCTCAGCCTTTGTCGAGAAAATCGGCAGTTAAAAGAAACCGTTGCGGTGAAATACTCTCTAGGATTAATAATTTTCTGCGGCGTCGTGGCGCAGCGGTAAGCACTCGGGTTCGTAATCCGAAGGTCGCCGGATCGAATCTCGCGCCATGCACCCTTTTTTTTTAGTGTTTGTTTTTTGTAATCCTAATGTATATATATATATATATATATATATATATATATATATATATATATATATTTGAATTACAAAAAACTAATAATAAAAAAAATTGCATGGCGCGAGATTCGATCCGGCGACCTTCGGATTACAAACCTGAGCGCTTACCGCTGCACCACGACGCTGTGAAAAATTACTAATCATAGAGAGTATTTCACCGCAACGGTTTCTTTCAACTGTCGATTTTCTCGACAACGGCTGAGAAGTGCATCTTGGTGCTTTGCCACATTACACCTCTGGCCATGAGCTTTTATTATGCGCAGTATGAGTCGAATCTGAATTTCACAATTGGCGGCCTCCCCTTGTGAGACTCAGAGCCGACTGACTAACGTGCGACTGTCTGCCTTCCGCCTGATTCTCTGCCGACTCACTTCTCCGACTTCCTCCACCGACTCCTGCTCCATGCCCGACTGACTTTCAGACACACGACGACCCGGAAATAATATCGGTCGCTCCAGAGATAGTATGACAGTGCACTTATCATTAAGTGTTGCTGCTGCCACTCACGGGCAGGTAAGGCACGAACTTAGTGACACCAGTAAATGAAATAAGAAAACGAGGCCGCAGTACGGTAAGAGAAGATGATAAACAATAAACGGCATGAACACGAGCCACGCACGGCTGACGAATATCAAACACTAATATTCTTTCGTAAGTTTTTATTATGACAAACATTCTCGATATAAGTTAGTAAGTCTGAGGGTTAAAGAAATGAGTTACCAGATATCCGGGGAAACAAATTGATCTCAGATGGGATATTGCAGCTAAAAGAGGTCAATTAAATTGAAAAATAATTGAGAAAAGTATAAAATTAATGTAGAGCAAAATAAGTGGATAGCTATAACTGAGTTGGCTCACTTCAAAGGGATGAATAACACCCTTTGTCCATGGGATACGTTATACGCCAGCTCTCAAATCCCTAAATATAATGCCAGATTATATTCAGGAAATCATCCCACGGTACCACAACATAAATAGCAACTGAAATGCAAGGCATGTCGAATCGGATCCAGCAGTTTGCGCAGCAATGCAGTAGTATTATTTGTCCATTAAATTGCGATCCCCGACGTCCGTGTCTGTCCACCTCGGCGGCCACAGGAAGACTGCATTTGAACGCTTACGCTGGAAAAACGAGTCATTGCCACCACACTTCCGAAAGGGACCTACGGGGGAGCCTCCTTTGACACCAAGAAAATTTCGGCCAAAAGGCGAACTTTCTGAAGATGTTAACTCAGCAATTCGTTATTTCACTAGCACTAGCTCATTAAACTGCTCAAACTCCGCAAAATATTGCAACCTGGAGCACATAATTGAAATACTGAATTGTCATGCCAATCAAATTTCGAAATATTTCAGCAAAACATCATAAGACGTCCCATATGGAAGTGTCTCAGGGTACGGTCAGGTGCACACAGATACTAAGACACCCATCAACTTCCGACTAAAAGAACACAAAAGCAACTCTCCTCCAGCCGGCCGCGGTGGTCGTGCGGTTCTAGGCGCTGCTGTCCGGAACCGCGGGACTGCTACGGTCGCAGGTTCGAATCCTGCCTCGGGTATGGATGTGCGTGATGTCCTTAGGTTAGTTAGGTTTAAGTAGTTCTAAGTTCTAGGGGACTGACGACCAGAGATGTTGAGTCCCATAGTGCTCAGAGCCATTTTTGTTTTTGTTTTTTTTTTAACTGTCCTCTGGGAAACACTGATAAATGAGCAGTAGCACAACATGCACTAGCACCAGGAAACCATCAAAGTCGACGCTTCGATACTAAAGTCTCATAACCGTGCTAGGTCGCATAAACTCGTCATATAAATTGAGAAACACAAAAACAACGGAAAAGAAGCAGGAGTGAAGTCAGGCAAACTGTGGGCCTTAGAGCTACATAACAGTGACAGAACAAACTCGTCTGCCGTACTAGGTCTGTAGCAGACGTGAACACGACTTTGCGATCGTTAGCAACGGTCGGATGACGTCACGACTCAACCGCTGCGCCGTTGCGGATGAAGGGTTTGGCGGTTTCGGCTAATAAAAAAGTACAATGTACTCTGATTCGATTTTCAAAAGCAGTTTATGACGCAGAATCATACAGAATTCGTTAAGTCTGACGACGAATACAAATGTCAGGCCTCGGACCGCAGCCTGATTCCAGGAAATCCGATGTCTCCCACCCTGAATAATTTTTGAATTTTCTACTATACTGATGAAGAGTACTGTACCATAGACGTATACATCCTTTCCTATAGTAACATAGCTGGAATAGAAACTAATAAGAATTTTCCACGCAATTCCAAAAAGAATGTTTAGCGTCTATCTTTTCAATATCCTTTGTCAGTTTAACAATAATCGTGTATCAACGACCGACCCATGTAAATGCTAGAAAGGAACAAAAACCTTCAGCAGCCTCAAGTGAGTAATTTTGCTGACGTAAGAGTGAAGTATGCGTCCATATATGTACAACTTTTGTAAACTTTATTAACACGTTGCACATGATTGTGAGTTCTGAAAATTATACATGGAAAATGAGAATAACTAACTTATCTCATAATGAGTGAGTTAGTTTTCAGACTAAGCAAAGGCATACTACACAATTTACGGATAAGCTAACAAGACAGTTGATGGCAGCTTTACGTTTTTCTCTTAACGTTTAATGAGAGGCGGCTTCTTCTTGGGTAGACTATCTCTCCTGATGATTGTTCAATGAATCTCAGTCTTCCTGTGATCGGTTTTACATGTTCGTTCAGTTTAAAATCGCATACTTGTACCGTTTGCTGGACAATAATACCGAAACACCAAACACACGTTACCATGTCTAATACGGTATAGGACTGGCATTCGAAACAGCATCCAGTCGTTTCGGAATGAATAACTACAGGTCATGTATGGTTTTCAGGACAATATTATACAATTCTTCCTGCAAAATTCTGGCAAGTTCAGGAAACGATAACGGACGTGTATAAAGATCACGTATCCTTGTCTCCAAACCAGACCGCAAAAACTCAATCATATTGAGATCTAGTGACTGTGCTAGCCATAGATGCGACAGTTCATACTTAGGCTCAGAAAATCTAACCATCTATATCTACATTTATACTCCGCACGCCACCCAATGGTGTGCGGCGGAGGGCAATTTACGTGCCACTGTCATTACCTCCCTTTCCCGTTCCAGTCGCGTATGGTTCGCGGGAAGAACGACTGCCGGAAAGCCTCTGTGCGCGCTCGAATCTCTCTAATTTTACATCCGTGATCTCCTCGGGGGGTATAAGTAGGGGGAAGCAATATATTCGATACCTCATCCAGAAACGCACCCTCTCGAAGCCGGACAGCAAGCTACACCGCGATGCAGAGCGCCTCTCTTGCAGAGTCTGCCACTTGAGTTTGCTAAACATCTCCGTAACGCCATCACGCTTACCAAATAACCCTGTGACGAAACGCGCCGCTCTTCTCTGGATCTTCCTACCTCCTCTGTCAACCCGATCTGGTACGGATCCCACACTGATGAGCAATACTCAAGTATAGGTCAAACGAGTGTTTTGTAAACCACCTCCTTTGTTGATGGACTATATTTTCTAAGGAATCTCCCAATGGATCTCAACCTGGCACCCGCCTTAGCAACAATTAATTTTATATGATCATTCCACTTCAAATCGTTCCACACGCATACTCCCAGATATTTTACAGAAGTAACTGCAACCAGTGTTTGTTCCGCTATCATACAATCAAACAATAAAGGATTATTCTTTCTATGTATTCACAATACATTACATTTGTGTATGTTAAGGGTCAGTTGCCACTCCCTGCACCAAGTGCCTATCCGCTGCAGATCTTCCTGCATTTCGCTGCAATTTTCTAATGCTGCAACTTCTCTGTATACTACAGCATCATCCGCGAAAAGTCGCTTGGAACTTCCGACACTATCTACTAGGTCATTTATATATATATTGTGAAAAGCAATAGTCCCATAACACTCCCATGTGGCGCGCCAGAGGTTGCTTTAACGTCTGTAGACGTCTCTCCATTCTGCCCTCTTCAACCTCGACAATGTGAGCTGTCGTCTGGGAACAGAGCGTCACCGTTGGGGAACAGGGAACAAACACTGTAGCACAAGATCGGCCCGATCAGCCAAAATGGTCACATAATCTTTGGCAGTTAAGCGACCTTGTAGAGTGAGTGTCGTATCGTCCAGAGACTGTGGTGTCAGAACAAAGTCGCCGACTCGCGCCGATGCCACGTAAGATAGCGGTGTCTCGCTGCGTACTGCAACGACGAATGGGAGGTGCTGGCGAAGCACCGCAGCGCCACCGCAAGCAGGCCGATATATAGCCGAGCAGAGGCAGGCTCAACCCTTAGTCACATCCAAACAAGCAGGAAACATCGTCTAGATAGGATAGTTAGGACACAGACCTTACTCAAGTCTTAGACTGAACCGTCATTCTGAACTTTATGGACTTCGTACTTCAAGAGAAGAACTTAGTAACTGTGTGCATCAAGCGATCCTTCAATATTGAAAGGCAGTAGTAAATATTCGACACATTCCTATGGCAATGGGTTGTGTAAAGTTCTTGTAATGAAGTTCTTGTAACTAAGTGAACTAATTTTTCATATGTTGTAGCTCCTCTTGTGAGGTAACGAGCGAGTTGTGGCGCCCTGAAAATATTCTAAGTTTGGAGTTGGTGTGGCCGCCCTGGGGCCCCTCGGCGGGCCCTGGCTCGATGGCGGCCACATAGTGCCAAACGTTAACCGGGGTAAAGGCCAGACTGCGTGGCTGGGAGTTCCATGGAGACGCTGTGTCGATGAAGGAGACATGCCAGGAGTGCCAAAGGTGGCGGACTTTGTGAAACCTTAATGGCAGACATTTCAACGTTCCTATAGAAATTAATAGTAGCCAGATGAATCATGATACCTCAAAAAACAAAAAAACAAGTACATTACCGTTATATGCACGACGATTCTGATGGTGTAATCAGATTTTCAATATCTTTATTAATTTAAAGTTTAGTATCTGATGATAAATTATACAAGTAACACCCAGTAACGAATTTCCAAAATCTAAATGGTTCATCCGATTTTCTCGATCGACGTGTCTTTAGAAAGCTATTAGTGTAAACCTAAATTTGTATAAATTACAGGCATTTTAACTTGAATAGTACATGAGTTATTGGAGGTCAATGTGGCTGATTACTATTAATCACGTCAGGCCATAAGTACTACACAGTTAGACGAATAAATGGTAGTAGCGTGCTTATAAATATATTTATTCATCTATGTCTATGTTTATATCCGATATAAACTATTCATGAAGAAATTGGTTAAATATTTACTGTGTTTTAGGAAACGCAGAGACATTAGGCTACTGGCCTACCTTTTGTTTCTATTCCTTTGATATATGTTTATTTAATTTGTTAATGTATTTAATAATGTGTGTTAGAGCAGGTTTATGGTCCAGCCACAGGAATATTTATTTAATTTCAAGTTATTTAAATGTAAATCCAGTATTTCGAATGTGTTTCATTATGTTTGTGAGTGTGCGTTGGCTTGAAGACATGGCGGGAGCACTCTAGCTAATCACAGTGCTCGTTAATGGAGAGACTGTATGGGAATATGTGGGAGGACACGGGAGAGTGCTGGACAGTACGGGAGAGGACACTGGAGAGTCCTGGACAGTACAGCGTGATGGATGCACGGTAGTGGGAGATAGAAATATTTCATAGTGCCGACTTGTGCACTTGTGAGTTTTCCGTGGTTTCTGCAGTGAAGACGTAGTATGCGTTTATAAGTGAATATCTCGTGACCTATGTTGTTGTTCATAACTAATTACATGAAGTAGAAATCTATTGTATCCCTGTTATTCAACTTATATTTTATTTAATTGCTGAACCATCGACACCAATAAGTGTTTTACAGTAATAAAGGGCATTCTTAAACCTACTTCTGCTACCGTACTCATCATTTAAAGTCGTTAAAATAATACGTGCAGAATTTATTTAATTGCGATCTTTCATTTATAAATGTCTATGTACGTACAAAATTCGCAATTGCCGGGTGATAGGAACCTTCGACCAATCGATTCATATGTCTATTCATATTGTATTCTGTACAATCAGCAGTATTTGGCTTGTAATGCGGCCACTACGTATCCCACACCCCTATGCAACGAAACCAGCCAAAATTTTTAATATTTCAATTCTGAGTAAGAGGGTACGTATTTGAGGGTCACATCATTTTTTATTTGAAAGCCCGCACACTCCACCATATCGCAGAGCAATTAAAGAACCCGTAATTATACCGGGCGTTAGTAGTTTCTTCACGTCATAACAGTAAAAACTGGGCTCATGGCTGCCCAAGTCATCACCGAACTTCCGCCAAGTTTCACTCTTGGAACGCAAACTTGGCCAGAAGTTAGGAATAGTGTGAAACAAGACTCATTCGACTAAATGACATTCTTCCATTGTTCCATTATGTCCAGGTTTTATGGCTTCGGCGCCATGTTTTCCTGTTACAGGCATTTGCGCCACTGAAAAGGTTTCGCCCCGCAATTCCCTGCTTATCTAGCTCCCTTCGTAATGATTCGGTGCTGACAGTGTTCACAAGTGCGACATTTGGTCCTGCTATCCTGCTATCGCCTTATTTTTTATCACAATCCTCTTCCATGACCGTCCGTCACGATCACTCAACACCCACTTCCGTCCCCGTTGTGACTTAGCCGATAAGGTTCTTCCGCTTTCCCTGTATGCGGCAAAAACCTTCGGTGCTTCTTGAACCGCCAAACACTTCGGTTGCCTTGATTACGGAAGCACCCACCATACGAGCACCAAGAATTTGCCGAAGTTCGAATTCACATTGCTCCCCGATATAATTGACTCACAACTGCACAGAAAACTGTTCTGACCGTGACTGATACTTACCGTTCGAGGTCAAATACAACAGCGCAACCCAATAGCTTGGGTAGCATGTGCATTTATGTTCAAGCATGATTTTTTTTTCCAACCCCTAGGGACATTTAATCACAAAGCGGTCATTTGTGATTGTTTGGAACTCGTGCAACCATACGATAATGATTCTTTCCTTCTATTGACGTGCAATACTCACATTTTTTTTTTATTTTGCATCACTCTTTGCCAGTTTTCCTGGAGTTCTGTACAATTTTCTATCGTTGCGACTTCTCTCTATAGACAGCATCATCCGCGAAAAACGTCATGCAGCTACCGATGTTATCTGCTACGTCATTTATATATCCTGGAAGCAGTAATTCTCCAACACTACTCCCTTGTGGTACGCTCGAAATTACTGTTAAGTTTGAAACTTTATCTCCCTTAAGAATCACATGCTGTACTCTATTTGCTATGAATTCATCAATTCAGTCAAAAAGCTGGTCTGATAATCCTTACGATCGTATTTTGTTCATTAGGCAACAGTGCGGAGCTGTATCAAACGTCTCCCTGGAACACGACATCAATCCTGTGTGCCTGTATCTACTGCTTACTGGGTCTCGTGGACAAATAGGACGATCGTGTGGAATCCATGTTGATTCCTACAGAAAAAAGTCGTAACAGGCGACCCGAAAATGTATTCCAAAATTGAAACTTCCTGGCAGGTTAAAACTGTGTGCCCGACCGAGAATCGAACTCGGGACCTTTGCCTTTCGCGGGCAAGTGCTCTACCATCTTTTTTTTTTTTTAAATCTCATTTTGTTCGTTTCTGTTCGTTGCATCTGCTCGGGGCGGACGTCGTAAGACATCCTTTTATGTTCGTTGTTGGTCGATTGACTCAGTTTTTTTTATTACAGAGGGCAGCTAACCCCCTGACCGAACACGCTGAGCTACCGTGCCGGCTACCATCTGAGCTACCGAAGCACGACTCACGCCCGGTACTCACAGCTTTACTTCTGCCAGTAAAGCTGTGAGTACCGAGCGTGAATCGTGCTTCGGTAGCTCAGATGGTAGAGCACTTGCCCGCGAAAGGCAAAGGTGCCGAGTTCGAGTCTCGGTCGGGCACACAGTTTTAACCTGCCAGGAAGTTTCATATCAGCGCTCACTCCGCTGCAGAGTGAAAATCTCATTCTGGAAATATTCCAAAATTCTACAACAAACTGACGTTACCGATATCGTCCTATGGTTGTGAGCTTCTGTTCGACGACGCTTCTTGAAAACAGGAATGGCCTCTGCGCTTTTCCAATGGCTGGTACTAGAAGAGGAGCTAGAACCATCGAGTATTCTATGTAGAATCTTACAGGTCTGTTATCTGGTCTAGTTGCCTTTCTTCTGTTGAGCGACTTTGGTTGATTTTCTGTCCCATAGCTCTTATTTCAGCATCTATCATTTAGACGTTCGAGGAATCACAATACGACCTTTCTCCAAGTCCAAGATAATGAGTAGTGAAATTCCCACAGATTTTCTTCAACTTCGCTACTGCAACGCCACCAAGCGGCCAGCAAGGATAAACACACTCCGAAACGATTGTGTATTGCAGAGGAGAAGCACATTGTCAATTCTAATAAGGTCTGTTTCGGAGTTTATTGTTGCTCTATAAATTGCAGCAGCTTCCGTTGGATTTGTTAGACGTGATGGACTGTTATTGGTTATCATTGACAGAAAATGAGGACAGTACGATTAACTGAATCCCCGGCAGTGCTAGCCGAAAGTGATACGAACTGCGTTTTGTGCAAGATGTATGGGACGTGCACTAGCTGTAGTTTAAGATATGCTCATAAATAAGAAGAGAACAGCACACGTGACCATGCTGGTGGACAAATGTTTAAGCTGAGAAAGAGAATCTTGAAAGTATATATAAGACAAAAAAGAAAAAGAGAAAGATATTTTGATGCCTGGGAAGCAGGTAGTAGACAGTGTCGGAAGTCCCATGCGGCTTTTCGCGGATGATGCTGTAGTATACAGAGAAGTTGCAGCATTAGAAAATTGTAGCGAAATGCAGGAAGATCTGCAGCGGATAGGCACTTGTTGCAGGGAGTGGCAACTGACCCTTAACATAGACAAATGTAATATATTGCGAATACATAGAAAGAAGGATCCTTTATTGTATGATTATATGATAGCGGAACAAACACTTGTAGCAGTTACTTCTGTAAAATATCTGGGAGTATGCGTGCGGAATGATTTGAAGTGGAACGATCATATAAAATTAATTGTTGGTAAAGCGGGTACCAGGTTGAGATTCATTGGGAGATTCCTTAGAAAATGTAGTCCATCAACAAAGGAGGTGGCTTACAAAACACTCGTTCGAACTATACTTGAGTATTGCTCATCAGTGTGCGATCCATACCAGGTCGGGTTGACGGAGGAGATAGAGAAGATCCAAAGAAGAGCGGCGCGTTTCGTCACAGGGTTATTTGGTAACCGTGATAGCGTTACGGAGATGTTTAGGAAACTCAAGTGGCAGACTCTGCAAGAGAGGCGCTCTGCATCGCGGTGTAGCTTGCTCGCCAGGTTTCGAGAGGGTGCGTTTCTGGATGAGGTATCGAATATATTGCTTCCCCCTACTTATACCTCCCGAGGAGATCACGAATGTAAAATTAGAGAGATTAGAGCGCGCACGGAGGCTTTCAGACAGTCGTTCTCCCCGCGAACCATACGCGACTGGAACAGGAGAGGGAGGTAATGACAGTGGCACGTAAAGTGCCCTCCGCCACACACCGTTGGGTGGCTTGCGGAGTATAAATGTAGACGTAGATGTAGATAGATAAACCTGATAGATACAAGCAAAGCAATAACAAAGCCAAGAGGACGTTTATAAGGAGAAGTAGTAGCCAGTCGCCAAGGATGTAAAATCGCGCTAGTTTGGTTTATGTTAAAGTGAGTCTGAAAGCCGTAAAGAAACCCAAGGAATGAACTAGAGTGGGTGCAATGCAGCATAAAGTACGTGCCAAGCACGCAGATGTTGAGTTCCTTTTTAACTTAACGTCAGGTTACAATTCATGTCTCGTCTTAATAAGATTACCACTAAGCAACTGTGAACCGTATATGTTATATTGCAGTGACATTTTTATGATATGTTGACATGAACAGTAAACGGCATTATTATCTTAATTACAATTTTGTATCCGTATTGGACAAATCACTGCTACGTTTAGTGACTGGGAAATGTGAAAGTAACAGTAATAAAAACAACAAGTTTACATCATGCCATTGTTCTGTAACTAGCTTCGAGCTCTAGCATCACTTCATTTGGTAAAGCAAGGGACCCCCTAGCTCTCAGGCAAAGGAAAATATTCAGTGTTGTCACGTGTTTCCCTTTCAAGAAAATGATTTAAAAGTCGGAATTCAGTAGGTTTTTAATTGGTTCTAACTGGATCTTTCTTTGGCTACTTAAAAATCACCATAAGTCTTACAAAACATTAAACATACTCCATACCCCCAGGTCTAGCTCCCCCCAGCTCCCGACTCGTATGGGCGCCTTGTGTCAAATTGTTTCATTTTGTTTTTCCCTATAAAGTTTCGCGACTGTTCGTTGTAGATTGTGCGTCCTCAGTGAAACAATTTTGGAAAATAAATACAATGTAGCCGTGTGATGATGGACGCAGCCGTGTGATAGTGGACCCCAGCCGAAGTCAAGGTTGTATAAAAGACATTTCCTGTTGAAAATAGTTCTTATATTGTAATGAATGATTTATCTACTTATCAACTACACATATGGAATTCTCATAGTTCTAGGGATACAGATTCTTCACGGAGAGTGAAATCCACTGATGGAAGAAATGCAACAGCCTCAAGGACAAAGCCATTTTGTTGACGAGTGATGTGACAGGTTGTTCAACACTGTAGGAGTATATGATAACAAAGTCAGGCCAAATGAAACGAACGTCTCACAGTAAAGTATACCCAAGCCTTCGCATCAGTACACAGTGTACCCTCTTCCGGCAGCAACGCAGGAGAGAATCCCTTCTTCCAGGTGCCAAATGAAATCCTGCGATAGGTTGTCCCAAGCACCTTGCACCGTTTGTTGTCATTTGGCAATGGGTCTTACAGGCTCTGGAGAATGAGTAAGTTCTCGCTTCAGCATGTCCCATCCGTGTTCAGTTGTCGAGAGATCTCGCTGGCCAGGGCTGTTGTACACCATGAATAACACGTTGCATCGTAGCAGCAGTATGTAGATGTAAACTGTCCTCCTGAAAAACAATATCACCTTTCTGTCGAGGAAAAGTCAATTTTGGATAATATATCAGGGGGGATAATAGCCTGTGCAGTGTAGCGTGCACTGGTTACTATATCCTACAAAAACATCAAATGTGACCACGAATTCTGATGGCCCTTCACACCGTAAAGTCTGGGATGCGGCCTGTGTGTCATGGACGAATACACTTGGGAATAGGCCAATAGGCCACTCTCCACGTCTACGCCGTACATGTGTTCGAGGGTTGAATGAAAAGTAATGCCTCCACCTTCGTTAATGGATTTGGATGGGAATATTTTAATAAATCAAACGCAGAAATAATTCTTAGAGTGTAATCTTTAATTACCAGTATTCCCTTTTCCACATAGTCATCACCCAATTGGATACATTTCTGCCAATGATGAACAAGTTTTCTGAAGCCGTCAAAAGAAGAAGTCGACACTCTGTTTCCGCAACCACAGTTTCAGAGTTCTCTCATCGTCTTCATCAGAAGCATAATGGCGTCTCCGCAGATCGTCTTTCATTATCGGAAACAGATGGAAGTCAGGCGGTGCTAAATCTCGACTGTATGGAGGATGCCGTACAGTGGTGAGATTCAGTTTCTGAAGTTGTGCTGTGGTGGCACGTGAAGTGTGTGGTTTGGCATTGTCATGCTGCAGGAAAACATCTCCCTTTTCCTCTCGGACCCTTGTTAGCCGTCGTTTCAGAGTTCGCAGCGTTGTGATGTAATGCTCTGAATTTATTGTTGTTCCACGAACAAGGAAATCAACATGGGTAACATCGTATGCGTCACAGAACACTGTGGCCTTGATTTTTCCAGCTGAGGGCTGCGTCTTGAATTTCTTTTTCTGGGTCGAGTCTTTGTGTCGATATTCCATAGACCGACGTTTCGTCGCAGGGTCGTAATGGTGTACTCACGTTTCGTCTCCTGTCACAATTGAATGGAGAAAAGCGTACTTTCATTCTTGTAACGCGAGAGGAGTTACTGGCAAATTTCAAACCTGTGCGCTTTCGTTTCAGGAGTCAGCATCCAGGGTTCCCCTCATGCACAGATCTTTCGATTGCCAAGCAAGCCAACAATGTGGCCCACACGTTCTTGTGAAATGCCGATTGTGCTTGCAATTTCACTATGAGTGAAATCAATCTATCAACATTTTGCTTGTGAAACTCTATGGCTGCTGTCGCAGGACGTCCAGCTCTTTGTCAAGCAGGTCAGCATCTTTAAACTTACTCGCCCAACGAAGCACGGTACTCACAACACAATCACCATAAACTGCTTTCATTCTCTGATGAATCTCCTTTGGGGTAACACCTGCTGTCAAGAATTCAATCACTGTACGCTGCTTAAATCGCGTTGAACGACCGTCTGCGCAGGATTCCGTACTTTACACTGTAACAGCACATTTGTTCAATGATAAGCCTTCCCGCCAACTGGAGCTGTAGAGAAGATCCACGAGCTGCGACATCGTCGCGAAAAAACACAGTGACCCGTATACGTAATAAGTTTCCTTTAATTTCCGTCTATGGTCTTTGATTTTATGAGACAGATCTGATGATGGTCATTAAAGACCGAAACCGGTAATCTGTCAAACAGAACAAAATTGTGACGATAGACGGAAATTAAAGGAAACTGTAGAGAAGAGGCTACGGAACAAGCCAGTACCTGCCGCATACCAATGCTGCCAACTTTGAAGAGTTACGTAGGTAGAGGCATTACTTTTCAGTCAACCCTCGTATGTCCTTCATCCACGTACAGCTAGAACCTACTCCCATGACTGAAGACAAAGAGAGCCATTTCATTCCCCAGTCGACTCTTTCACGACACCTGTGTAGCCGCGCTTGATGCTACCGTGGGTGTCACACGTCATATCAGTTCTGATGCTAGCCGACGATTCCCAATTGTACTTGGCCAAACAGCAAATGCAATATGCGCTCAGATTTCTTCCCTGGATAAGATCCATCGACCACTGCTGTTCTCACAATGCGCCTTTTTATGGATGTCTAGTATGTCATCTAATGGTGTGGGGATCTTCTACAGACCAGTAGTGAAAGCAGCGAACCACTGTGCCCAACACGTGTAGCAATCCGTCGATACGTCCATCCAGGTTCACGTAGCCCGTAATGCGACACTTCTCAAGCGTTTTTGTATTTGATGACGAACTGCAGTTTCAAATACTGAAATTTGCTGCTGAAACTGAAGCTAACTGTAATTGGTATAGATGTATTGCCTAAAGCGACATACGATAATTCATACCGGAAAGGACTGGGACACGGATTTCTCGCTTATCACGAACGGTCACCTTACCATTTAGGCTATCCGAGCGCGCCCTTCGCACCGACCAAAACATCCATATGTCACACGCTTACCTATTTCTTCTCATAGGTTATTAATTCATTGTCGTGTGCGTCGGTCCCAGGAACGTGTTAGGATGGCCTAAGTGGTAAGGCGACCACTTGTGTAAGTTGGAAGCTCGTGTTCGAGTCCCAGTCTGGCACAAATTTTTCATATGTCACATTAAATAGTACATCTATACTTATACACTTAAGCTGAGCTCCTGGAATAAATTTCACTGCTCGAATGGCTGAAGTTGTTCTACACGAGTACGTTCTCATCGCAGGAGCATTTTTGTATCCTAAGATCAATGTTGCACATACTGTTCACCTCTAAGCTCAACACAGTTACTGCCTGAAGAATCAAAACAGGCGGCGCACAGATAGTCCTCCAGAGCAATATCTGATCGCCGATGACCGTTAAAAATGAATCACTAACACAAAAACCCCTCGTGATGCACATATTACCCCCCTGAACATAGTCCTTGAAAGTGTAGCTTTTTTTCGATTGTACAGTATATAAACCCACGAGATTGGCTGCCGACCAGATTACAGCAGTTATTCCGTCGTAGAGCCCGTGTGCTACCAGCAGGACACGAAGCAGCAAACAGCGCCCTCTGCCGGCAACCGTACGTGCAGTGGGGGTGGGGGTGGGGGTGTGCAGCGGGTCCGCGGGGGTGAGTTAAAGCGATAACGCGGCAGCGCTTGCGCGTGATGGCCAATTTCCTGCCACCCCGGCCCTAATCTCATGACTACCGATGGCACAATCGCTGCGACTTTATTGGGACGATCACAATTACCCCAAGACCCGAAACAAGCTCGCAGCGGGCTTTCGACGGAACGGCGCCGCAGTGCGCGAGCGCTGCTCACATGTGATGAGTCCAGCTATTACGGCTGTCGCTTACAAACAATACGCGCGCTTGCCGCCAGTGCAGTTAATTAATACCTTGAAGATACCAACTCTCTCGGGCTTAGAGTTTCGAGCGATCGTTGCAGTTTCCATACTCGAACCAAACAGCATAGCAAATGCTTTATTTTTTTTCTTTTCTCAGTCAGTCGCGCTACTTTCTTTCGCCCACTCTTTACTGCTTCTACCATATTCCTCTTTCTCTACCGCACCATCACCCTCTGCCCTTCTTCTCCGTTCATCGCTGCCAGGGCAAGTCTACACTGAGGTGACAAAAGTAATGGGATAGCGATATCCACAAATACAGATGGCCGTAGTATCGTGAACACAAGATACAAAACCGCAGTGCATTGGTGGAGCTGTCATTTTTACTCAGGTGATGCATTTGGAAAGTGATCCATTTGAAAATGTTTCCGATCTGATTATGGCCTATGGCCGCACGAAGGGAATTAACAGACTCTGAACGCGGAATGGTAGTTTGTACTAGACGCATGGGGATACACATACTATTTCTAAAATCGTTAGGAAATTCAATATTTCAGGATCCACAGTGTCAAGATTGTGCCCAGAATGCCAGATTTCAGGCGTTACCTCTCACCACGGACAGCGCAGTGGCTGATGGCCTTCAGTTAATGACCGTGAACAACGGCGTTTGCGTTTAGTTGTCAGTGCTAACAGACAAGCAACACTGCGTGACATAATCACGGAAATCAATGTGGGACGAACTTGTCCGTTGGGATAGCACGACAAAAATTGGCGTTAATGGGCTGTGGCGCCGGCCGGGGTGGCCGAGCGGTTCTAGGCGCTACAGTCTGGAACCGCGCGACCACTACGATCGCAGGTTCGAATTCTGCCTCGGGCATGGATGTGTGTGGTGTCCTTAGGTTGGTTGGGTTTAAGTAGTTCTAAGTTCTAGGGGACTGATGACCTCAGCAGTTTAGACCCATAGTGCTCAGACCCATTTGAACCACTTTTTTGGGCTGTGGCAGCAGACGACCAACGAGAGCGCCTTTGCTAAAAGCACGACATGACCTACAGCGCGTCTCCTGGGCTCGCGACTATTTCAGTTGGATCCTAGACAACTGGGAAATCCTGACATGGTCTGACAAGTCCCTATTTCAGTTGGTAACAGCTAAGAATAGGGTTCGAGTGTGGCGCAGACCGCACAAAGCCAAGGACCCAGATTGTCAACTAGACACTGTGCAAGCTGATGTTTCCATAATGCTGTGGGATGTATTTACACGGAATGGACTGGGTCCCCAGGTCCAGCTGAAGTGTTGACTGGAAATGGTTACGCTCGGCTACTTGCAGACCATTTGCACCAATTCAGGGACTTCATATTCCCAAACAGCGATGGTATTTTTATGGATGACTATCCGCCATGTCATCGGACCACAATTACTCGCAATTGATTTGAAGAACATATTGGACAATTGGAGAAAATTACACTACTGGCCACTAAAATTGCTACACCTCGAAGATGACGTGCTACAGACGCGAAATGTAACCGACAGGAAGAAGATGCTGTGATATGCAAATGATTAACTTTACAGAGCGTTCACACAAGGTTGGCTCCGGTGGCGACACCTACAACGTGCTGACATGAGGAAAGTTTCCAACCGATTTCTCATACACAAACAGCAGTTGACTGAAGTTGCCTGGTGAAACGTTGTTGTGATGCCTCGTGTAAGGAGGAGAATTGCGTACCATCACGTTTCCGACTTCGATAAAGCTCGGATTGTAGTCTATCGCGATTGCGCTTTATCGTATCGCGACATGCTGCTCGCGTTGGTCGAGATCCAATGACTGTTAGGAGACTATGGAATCGGTGTGTTCAGGAAGGTAATACGGAAAGCCGTGCTGGATCCCAATGGCCTCGTATCACTAGCACTCGAGACGACAGGCATCTTATCCGCATGGATGTAAGGGATCGTGCAGCAACGTTTCGATCCCTGAGTCAACAGATGGGGACATTTGCAAGACAACAACCATCTGCACGAACAGTTCGACGACGTTTGCAGCAGCATGGACTATCAGTTCGGAGACTATGGCTGCGGTTGCCCTTGACGTTGCATCACAGACAGGAGCGCCTGCGATCGTGTACTCAACGACGAACCTGGGTGCACGAATGGCAAAACGTCATTTTTTCGGATGAATCCAGGTTCTGTTTACAGCATCATGATGGTCGCATCCATGTTTGGCGACATCGCGGTGAATGCACATTGGAAGCGTGTATTCGTCATCGCCATACTGGCGTATCACCCGGCGTGATGGTATGGGGTGCCATTGGCTACACGTCTCGGACACCTCTTATTCGCATTGACGGCACTTTAAACAGTGGACGTTACATTTCAGATGTGTTACTACCCGTGGCTCTACCCCTTATTCGATCCCTGCGATCCCTACATTTCAGCAGGATAATGCACGATCGCATGTTGTAGGTCCTGTACGGGCCTTTCTGGATGCAGAAAATGTTGAACTGCTGCCCTGGCCGGCACATTTTCCAGATCTCTCATCAATTGAAAACGTCTGGTCAATGGTGGCCGAGCAACTGGCTCGTCACAATACGCTAGTCACTACTCTTTATGAACTGTGGTATCGTGTTGAAGCTGCATGGGTAGCTGTACCTGTACACGCCTCTGTTTGACTCAATGCCCAGGCGTATTAAGGCCGTTATTACGGCCAGAGGTGGTTGTTCTGGGTACTGATTTCGCAGGATCTATGCACCCAAACCGAGTGAGTGGTTAGCACACTGGACTCGTATTCGGCAGGACGACGGTTCAATCCCGCGTCCAGCCATCCTGACTTAGGTTTTCCGTGATTTCCCTAAATCGCTCCAGGCAAATTCCGGGATGGTTCCTTTGAATGGGCACGGCCGACTTCCTTTCCCATCCTTCCCTAATCCGATGAGACCGATGACGTCGCTGTTTTGTCTCTTCCCTCCAAACAACCAAACCAAACCTATGCACCCAAATTTCGTGAAAATGTAATCACATGTCAGTTATAGTATAATATATTTGTCCAATTAACACCCATTTATCATCTGCATTTCTTCTGGGTGTAGCAATTTTAATGGCCAGCAGTGTATTTCCCCCCCATGAACCATGGACCTTGCCGTTGGTGGGGAGGCTTGCGTGCCTCAGCGATACAGATGGCCGTACCGTAGGTGCAACCACAACGGAGGGGTATCTGTTGAGAGGCCAGACAAACATGTGGTTCCTGAAGAGGGGCAGCAGCCTTTTCAGTAGTTGCAGGGGCAACAGTCTGGATGATTGACTGATCTGGCCTTGTAACATTAACCAAAACGGCCTTGCTGTGCTGGTACTGCGAACGGCTGAAAGCAAGGGGAAACTACAGCCGTAATTTTTCCCGAGGGCATGCAGATTTACTGTATGATTAAATGATGATGGCGTCCTCTTGGGTAAAATATTCCGGAGGTAAAATAGTCCCCCATTCGGATCTCCGGGCGGGGACTACTCAAGAGAACGTCATTATCAGGAGAAAGAAAACTGGCATTCTACGGATCGGAGCGTGGAATGTCAGATCCCTTAATCGGGCAGGTAGGTTAGAAAATTTAAAAAGGGAAATGGATAGGTTAAAGTTAGATATAGCGGGAATTAGTGAAGTTCGGTGGCAGGAGGAACAAGACTTTTGGTCAGGTGATTACAGGGTTATAAATACAAAATCAAATATGGGTAATGCAGGAGTAGGTTTAATAATGAATAAAAAAATAGGAGTGCGGCGGGTTAGCTACTACAAACAGCATAGTGAACGCATTATCGTGGCCACGATAGACACGAAGCCCACTCCTGCTACAGTAGTACAAGTTTATATGCCAACTAGCTCTGCAGATGATGAAGAAATAGATGAAATGTATGACGAGATAAAAGAAATTATTCAGGTAGTGAAGGGAGACGAAAATTTAATAGTCGTGGGTGACTGGAATTCGTCAGTAGGAAAAGGGAGAGAAGGAAACATAGTAGGTGAATATGGATTGGGGGGAAGGAATGAGAGAGGAAGCCGCCTTGTAGAATTTTGCACAGAGCATAACTTAATCATAGCTAACACTTGGTTCAAGAATCATAAAAGAAGGTTGTATACCTGGAAGAATCCTGGAGATACTAAAAGGTATCAGATAGATTATATAATGGTAAGACAGAGATTTAGGAACCAGGTTTTAAATTGTAAGACATTTCCTGGGGCAGATGTGGATTCTGACCACAATCTGTTGGTTATGAACTGCAGATTGAAAGTGAAGAAACTGCAAAATGGTGGGAATTTAAGGAGATGGGACCTGGATAAACTGAAAGAACCATACGTTGTAGAGAGTTACAGGGTGAGCATAAGGGAACAATTGACAGGAATGGGGGAAAGAAATAAAGTAGAAGAAGAATGGGTAGCTCTGAGGGATGAAGTAGTGAAGGCAGCAGACGATCAAGTAGGTAAGAAGACGAGGGCTAATAGAAATCCTTGGGTAACACAAGAAATATTGAATTTAATTGATGAAAGGAGAAAATATAAAAGTGCAGTAAATGAAGCAGGCAAAAAGGAATACAAACGTCTCAAAAATGAGATCGACAGGAAGTGCAAAATGGCTAAGCAGGGATGGCTAGAGGACAAATGTAAGGATGTAGAGGCTTGTCTCACTAGGGGTAAGATAGATACTGCCTACAGGAAAATTAAAGAGACCTTTGGAGAGAAGAGAACCACTTGTATGAATATCAAGAGCTCAGATGGCAACCCAGTTCTAAGCAAAGAAGGGAAGGCAGAAAGGTGGAAGGAGTATATAGAGGGTTTATACAAGGGCGATGTACTTGAGGACAATATTATGGAAATGGAAGAGGATGTCGATGAAGACGAAATGGGAGATAAGACACTGCGTGAAGAGTTTGACAGAGCACTGAAAGACCTGAGTCGAAACAAGGCCCCGGGAGTAGACAACATTCCATTAGAACTACTGATGGCCTCGGGAGAGCCAGTCATGACAAAACTCTACCATCTGGTGAGCACGATGTATGAGACAGGTGAAATACCCTCAGACTTCAAGAAGAATATAATAATTCCAATCCCAAAGAAAGCATGTGTTGACAGATGTGAAAATTACCGAACTATCAGTTTAATAAGTCACAGCTGCAAAATACTAACGCGAATTCTTTACAGACGAATGGAAAAACTGGTAGAAGCCGACCTCGGGGAAGATCAGTTTGGATTCCGTAGAAATGTTGGAACACGTGAGGCAATACTGACCTTACGACTTATCTTAGAAGAAAGATTAAGGAAAGGCAAACCTACGTTTCCAGCATTTGTATACTTAGAGAAAGCTTTTGACAATGTTAACTGGAATACTCTCTTTCAAATTCTGAAGGTGGCAGGGGTAAAATACAGGGAGCGAATGGCTATTTACAATTTGAACAGAAACCAGATGGCAGTTATAAGAGTCGAGGGGCATGAAAGGGAAGCAGTGGTTGGGAAAGGAGTGAGACAGGGTTGTAGCCTTTCCCCGATGCTATTCAATCTGTATATTGAGCAAGCAGTAAAGGAAACAAAAGAAAAATTTGGAGTAGGTATTAAAATTCATGGAGAAGAAGTAAAAACTTTGAGGTTCGCCGATGACATTGTAATTCTGTCAGAGACAGCAAAGGACTTGGAAGAGCAGTTGAACGGAATGGACAGTGTCTTGAAAGGAGGATATAAGATGAACATCAACAAAAGCAAAACGAGGATAATGGAATGTAGTCAAATTAAGTCGGGTGATGCTGAGGGGAGTAGATTAGGAAATGAGACACTTAAAGTAGTAAAGGAGTTTTGCTATTTAGGGAGTAAAATAACCGATGATGGTCGAAGCAGAGAGGATATAAAATGTAGACTGGCAATGGCAAGGAAAGCGTTTCTGAAGAAGAGAAACTTGTTAACATCGAGTATAGATTTAAGTGTCAGGAAGTCGTTTCTGAAAGTATTTGTATGGAGTGTAGCGATGTATGGAAGTGAAACATGGACGATAACTAGTTTGGACAAGAAGAGAATAGAAGCTTTCGAAATGTGGTGCTACAGAAGAATGCTGAAGATAAGGTGGGTAGATCACGTAACTAATGAGGTATTGAGTAGGATTGGGGAGAAGAGGAGTTTGTGGCACAACTTGACTAGAAGAAGGGATCGGTTGGTAGGACATGTTTTGAGGCATCGAGGGATCACAAATTTAGCATTGGAGGGCACCGTGGAGGGTGAAAATCGTGGAGGGAGACCAAGAGATGAATACACTAAGCAGATTCAGAAGCATGTAGGTTGCAGTAGGTACTGGGAGATGAAGAAGCTTGCACAGGATAGAGTAGCATGGAGAGCTGCATCAAACCAGTCTCAGGACTGAAGACCACAACAACAACAACAACAACAACAACAATCTAAATGGTGCAATGTATGCTGATTTCCTACGTAATGTTCCACCGATGTTACTACAAGATGTTTCACTGTATGACAGAACGGCGATGTACTTCCCACATGATGGATGTCCGGCACATAGCTCGCGTGCGGTTGAAGCGGTATTGAATAGCATATTTCATGACAGGTGGATTGGTCGTCGAAGCACCATACCATGGCCGCACGTTCACCGGATCTGACGTCCCCGGATTTCTTTCTGTGGGGAATGTTGAAGGATATTTACTATCGTGATCCACCGACAACACCTCACAACATGCGTCAGGGCATTGTCAATCTATGTGGAAACATTACGGAAGGCGAACTACTCGCTGTTGAGAGGAATGTCGTTACACGTATTGCCAAATGCATTGAGGTTGACGGACATAATTTTGAGCATTTATTGCATTAATTTGGTATTTACAGGTAATCATGCTGTAACAGCATGCATTCTCAGAAATGATAAGTTCACAAAGGTACATGTATCACATTGGAACAACCGAAATAAAATGTACCTACGTTCTGTATTTTAATTTAAAAAACCTACCTGTTACCAACTGTTCGTCTAAAATTGTGAGCCATATGTTTGTGACTATTACAGCGCCATCTATCACGAAGCGAAAAAAGAGGTCCAACTAAAACGTTCATATTTCTTTACGTACTACACGAATATGTAATAAAAATGGGGGTTCCTATTTTTAAAAAAAAAAAACGCAGTTGATATCCGTTTGACCTATGGCAGCGCCATCTAGCAGGCCAACCATAGCGCCATCTGGTTTCCCCCTTCAAGCTAGACAAGTTTCGTTCTTTGTAGTTTTTCCGTTTGACGCTTATTTCGTGAGATATTTGGCCGGGTCACGGTCAATGGACCACCCTGTATAGTTTTGCTCTAGAAAAGCCACAAATTTTTATTGATGAGTATGTGCTAAAAGAATCACTTATAGCCTTGTCCGCCCGCGGTAGCTCAGTGGCTGCCGGCACGGTAGCTCAGCGTTTTCGGTCAGAGGGTTAGCTTCCCTCTGTAATAAAAAAAACTGAGTTAATCGATCAACAACGAACTTAAAAGGATGTCTTACGACGTCCGCCCCGAGCAGATTCAACGAACAAAAGCGAAGAAAATGAGATTAAAAAAAAAAAGTGGTCAGCGCGACAAAATGTCACTCCTAACGGCCCGGGTTCGATTCCCGGCTGGGTCGGAGATTTTCTCCGCTCAGGGACTGGGTGTTGTTTTGTCCTAATCATCATCATTTCATCCCCATCGACGCGCAAGTCGCCGAAGTGGCGTCAAATCAAAAGACTAGCACCCGGGGAACGGTCTACCCGATGGGAGGCCCTAGTCACACGACATTTACATTTTACTTATAGCCTTAGTATTCACACAGTGTAAGTTAGTTCAACTCAGTTTTAGTGTTAGGAGCGCCCTTAACCTACACAGAAGCACACGGTACTTTAATGGGCTAAAATTATGTTTCGTCGAATTCCCTGAATTCCACGTAAATGTAAGTACCATTCTCGCCAAACTACAGATGGCCAGACGAGGATTATTCAGTTGGGTACGTCCAAAGAAAAACAGTACGGAAATTGAATCCACCTTCTCATATACACGAGCGCCAAACTTCTATATTTGTGATTTATTTAAAACATTGATCTAATTCTTTTTGAATAACCATGGGTAATAATAAGCAGAACTTAGTTTTCTTGAAGTATTAATTGTTTTTTCACACATTTAAATTTATTCTGTTGTTTATACATTCAAGTAGAGTTTTTTTTTCAAATTTTATTTCTTCAAAAGGAATTTATTTTTTTAACAATTTATTCCTTGGAAAGAAAGTTACTTCAAGTTTTGACAAAATAAAATGTTTTTCTCGAAAATTGCTGTGTTACTTCCAATTATCCCTATGTATACCAACTTGTGCCAGTTCGCCCCTACTGGTATGACATCTAATACCGCACCTGGCGTTAGATGACAGACGCAAGCTTTCGGGAAAAGTGTTTTTGGGGTTACCGAGCTGGATACCTATTTAATTAATGGATCCCACATGCGTTTGTAGACAAAAGGTAAAGCTATCCATCGCATTCATCAGATTCTTCCCTGGTATTATAGAAAACAATAGAAAAGTCAAAATTATGCCAACCAGCCCCGATCTCACCAACTTAAGCGAGGCAGAATTGAATGTTCTGTATTTTTATGTACAGGTGTAGTACTGAACTAAATGTTTAGTTTATGAGGTACTGGAGGAAAATTGGTAAAGTTCTAAATTTTGAGATCTTTTCAAGATTCCAGTGGAAACTTCACTTAGAAACAGGTAGAATCCGAATCATGAAGTAGGTATACTTGAGGGGTTAAAACAGTTTCCAAAACTCCACCAATTTTTCAAAGGAACCCCTTGTTTTGGATCTAATGTTACTGGCATTTTTTTCTGCCGGTAGCTTACTTTGGTGTTGGGCACTGATGTTTCGCGGAACCAGAACACAGTTGTTGGCAGCCAGGCGCGTGGTCGCATTGCAAAAGTTGGCCGTTATCGGTATTCTTATTGTACGGCCGACGTACAGAACATAACGGTAACGAGAGCGCCGCATTTGATGAGATTTAATTTTACCCTGACGCAAGCTGTGCTGAGAAAGCCGAAGTGTCGTGAGTTAATGTGGAGACACAAATTTCTTCGAACAACCGCTGATTTCTTTGAGGATGTTACGCGTAACGGGAGGAAAATAGATTCTTGAGAATAGAATGAAAATTTATAACTGGACTCTGCGACTGCGATCGAAATATTTCGGGGACCTATTTTTGCATCAGTTAATCCGAAGAGCCAAATTTACATCTACAGACTAAATCATATGAAATGCAGAACTGTGAATTCCAAATCAGATGTGTTTTATTTCAACCATATAGGAACCTAGAGCCGCATTTCGATGAATAATCTCGCAATAGCGAAACTTAACCTACAAACTTTACTAATTCCAAACTTTCCAATGAGTTAGCGCAGTACTGAAATTTTGACTGTGACCCTGTTTGTTGAGGATTTACAGGATATTGTTAGATGCAAATCCCATTAACAGATGCGAGCCTTTCTACCGGTTAATCGACGTATACCTAAATCTGAGAAACTCTTATAGCTTTCCGGTAGAGGGAGCATACGGATTGACCGAGTCAGCGTACACATCACGCCATCTGCAGTTCATTAGTGGAATTTCCAGTTCCCACGTCACGGTTGGGTTTGCCTCCCTTACATGTTGTAAAAGATCACTTTATTATGTCGTACAAACAATGGTTCATATGATCTTGTATTCCAGTAGCAGAACAGTATTCCTTATTCCAAACAGATGTGTTTGACCGTGTGCAGCTCCCTGAAAGGCAGGTTGTACCATCATCTCGGAAACACCTTTTGCAATGACCAGCAGGACTTAAGGTTGACAACAGTAATGAAAATGAAAAACGAAATATTAGTTATTTTACTGTTGCGTAGCATGTAGGAGATTAAAAACAGAGGTTTTCTTGACAGATTCAATTTTCCACTCCGTCTAATATATTTCGCTCACCAGCGCGCCCTGGCAAGTTGTAAACATCATGTGAAAATGCCATACTGTCGCTGTCTGTATTGGCGGGCCGGTGTTTCTTTAATGTGTAACAACTGACGCAGCCCACAAGTAACCGCTTCCGAATTTTGTTTTGATATTTAAAGTATGTTTGATTATTCTAATTGGCTCGAGTCGATGTTATGTCCCTATTAAAACGGAAGTTCGGCTGTGAAGTTAATTACATTATCTTTTGGTAACAGGAGCAGTGCACCACGTGCGTTTTGTGTATTTCATTTGGTTTATTGGGTTTATATGGATCTCATATATGTAAATTACCAAAAAAATGTTGTTCTCTCTTATTAACTGTAAATATGAAAGTTATATTTCAACTACGATTCATTTGGAGGAATTAAATTGAGGAGCAATAATTATTAACGGAATAAATGTTCAAATGTGTGTGAAATCTTACGGGACTTAACTGCTAAGGTCATCAGTCCCTAGCTTACACACTACTTAACCTAAATTATCCTAAGAACAAACACACACACCCATGCCCGAGGGAGGACTCGAACCTCCGCCGGGGCCAGTCGGGAATAAATGAATCACAAATCTTATAAAGCAGTAGACTTAAGAAACGGAAACGATATATATATATATATATATATATATATATATATATATATATATATATATAGTATAGGGTAAAAGTTACCTTTCCATGCCTTTTTGTAACTAACTTGATACTTACTTCCATGGCTTTCATGATAGACTGAATGGTTGAATGGTTATTGGGTATAATCTAAGAGGTTCTTCATCTGCAGTGAAAGATAGATCCTATAGATTGTAATATTATTTCGCCTAGGAAAGTGTTCCTTCGGATATCAAGGACGATTTAATTCCTGCGATACCTCTTCCTCTAGCACAGTTTCCCAAAAACGGGATTTATTAAACGGGCTCTCAAAATGGAAATCAGCTACCAGAGGTTAAATGGTCGAATTATTTAATTTGCATGTCTTCGCAGTGGTCAATTTCTGACCGAGGCTGTGCGTCTACAGATGGCTGTAGCTCGTTTAAGTTTGTAAAGTGTCATTAGATACCGTTTAAAGTAAAATATAATTAATGTTCTGGTATAGCTGAAACCGTTCTAGGTTTTATCAAATTGCATACAAACAATGCTCGCAACGGGCTATAAACCTGTTTAGATCATTTCTGTCATAAGCAGCACGAACAGAAAATGGTTTTCTGCTAAATATTAAGGGGGGGCAGTTCAGTGTGCAGACAGAGACTTTATATTTGTTAACTGACTGTGGATGCCAGTTGGGTGTATCAGTAGATCAGGTTTCCCTAGGCATGGCCTGCACCTCAGTAGGTATGGGAAGGGGAGTCCGGAAAACCTTATAGGTGACAGTGTAGTGGGTGGTGGTGGGATCACTCAAGAAAAAATTCCTGTAGTTGTTGGTGATAGAGGTGCACCTTTTTTTAGATTGATGTCAGCTGATAAATATACGTCTTAAAGGAAATCCGTCCAACTAAGGGCTCACCTTCAGAGGATGTCATGTTTCCAAGCAGAGAAGGAATTATCGAATTTCATCAAAATATTAGCGGTATCAGAGATAAAGTTAGTGAACTGCTTATAGATGTTGGCTCTGAAATTATTGGTATGTCAGAGCATCACTTAAATAATTTGACAGTTCAGAGACTTCCTTTAGCAGGGTACAAATTAGCTGGCTGTCTTTCAAGGAGTTCCTTGCGGGCTGGGGGAATGGCTATGTACGTAAAGAACAGTATTCCATTTGAGTCCACAGACCTACCACGGCACTTCACTCAACAGATATTTGAATGTTGCGCAGGAGCAGTTGAATTTAATGTAACTAAACTTCTAATTGTTGTGTATAGATCCCGTAACTCTGACTTCAGAGCATTTCTGCTAAAGCTAGAGAGGGCTCTTGATTCACTTTGTAGAAAGTACACCCAGTAGGCCCAGAAGAAGGCCACTGCAATCATGAACGCAACGTTGGTTTTCTCCAGCAGTAGTTTTATATAATATGACGCGGTACCATACCCAGAAAACGTTTATGTCGACTGACTCTGTCCGCAGAAGCCTACGCAGTTATAAATGCTTGTCTCCTTACTAATACTGCTTCTTGTTCGTCACATTTTCAGCTTTCAACTCGTATGCACATTTTTTTTAATGTCCATGTTTGCAAAAAACTTACCTGTGTGTTCTTTGTTAGCCCACAAACATATGCATTGAGGAAAGAAGCAAAGTATGCTATCGTATCTTGAGCATGTCAACAAAGTGAATGACTATTGAAATGTCAAAGAAACAGAATTGCATAGAGATATACCTCCACGGAGAATAGAGTTCTTACTTTATTACACTGTCATTGCATTCGGCTTACTGTAGTTTACACATCTTCTCACTTTGAAATTTACCTATGATGCGTCTTTCAGTGTGTGGCCAATAGCAGCAATTCCAACATTGTGCTATGCCATAAACGTGATTAGTCAACGGCGTTACCGCAGTAGGAACACCGATTCTCGCCAGCTCACCATACTTGGGTGCAGTCGCGTTCGGCTAGCACTTGGATGAGTCACCGTCCGGGCTGGCGAGCGCTGTTGGCAAGCAGTTGCGCTCTGCCCTTCTGACGTGAATGGAGGAGCTGCCTGACTGGAAGGGCGACTACGGTCACGAAAACTCACAACGGGCGGGAAAGCGGTGTACTAACCAATTGCCCTCCTTATCTGCATCCAGTGACGCCTCGGCTGAGAATGACACGGTGATCGGTCGGTAACATTGGGCCTTCAGAGGCCTGTTGGGACGGAGTTTACTGCAAAAGTGATTAAGAGAATCATCTTAAAAAGACCCCTAAAATGGATGTTTTGCTTAACATGCACAAAAGTCTTTTTTTTATAGTGGTAGAATAACATGTAGGTTTACCTTTCCAACAGTAATCCATTTGCTTCTTTTTCAGGCATGTTTCTCGCTACAACTCACTTTTTCAGAAATAAAGAAACATATCGCAATTGAAATGTACGTCTAATTCTTCTGCTTGACTTTACTTGTAAATTTGATTTTGAGATTTTCAAAATATGTAAGCCTGTACAATGATTTTTGATCTACCAATAGTTAGTTAGTTTCATGTTCCATGTATCATTTGTTCATTTTACATACGTCAAAAAAACGTTTTGCATCACCCCGGATCCCAGAACTCCTGAAGACGGACGTTGACTGTGGATAATGTATCACAGACACGGTCTCTTTGACAGTTCAGAGATGTCATTAAACCCGCCCAAAGATGTAGACAACCGTGCATGAGCAGACGGAGGGGGTCCGACAGCCGATCAGTTCCAGTCATTCCACCAGGAAGGAGGTTCACGGCTCGTGTTGTCTGTAGTTCAACCATGCCGAGACGGTAAATACCGCGGTTCGATCGCGTCCACATTGTTACTTTGTGCCAGGAAGGGCTCTCAACAAGGGAAGTGGCCAGGCGTCTCGGAGTGAAAAAAAGCGATGTTATTCTGACATGGAGGAGATACAGAGAGATAGGAACTGTCGATGACATGCCTCGCTCAAGCCGCCCAAGGGCTACTACTGCAGTGGATGACCGTTACCTACGAATTATGGCTCGGAGGAACCCTGATAGCAACATCACCATGTTGAATAATGCTTTTCGTGCAGCCACAGGACGTCGTGTTACGACTAAAACTATGCGCACTAGGCATGATGCGCAACTTCACTCCCAACGTCGCCGGCCGAAGTGGCCGTGCGGTTAAAGGCGCTGCAGTCTGGAACCGCAAGACCGCTACGGTCGCAGGTTCGAATCCTGCCTCGGGCATGGATGTTTGTGATGTCGTTAGGTTAGTTAGGTTTAACTAGTTCTAAGTTCTAGGGGACTAATGACCTCAGCAGTTGAGTCCCATAGTGCTCAGAGCCATTTGAACCATTTGAACTCCCAACGTCCATGGCGAGATCCATCTTTACAACCACGACACCATGCAACGCGGTACAGATGGGCCCAGCAACATGCCAAATGGACCGCTCAGTGTAGGCATCATGTTCTCTTCACCGATGAGCGTCGCATATGCCTTCAACCAGACAATCGCCGGAGACGTGTTTGGAGGCAATCCGGTCAGGCTGAACGCCTTAGACACACTGTCCAGCGAGTGCAGCAAGGAGGAGGTTCCCTGTTGTTTTCGGATACCATTATTTGGAGCAGACGTACGGGGCTGGTGGTCATGGAAGGCGCCGTAACGGCTGTACGATACGTGCATGCCATCTTCCGACTGATAGCGCAACCATATCGGCAGCATACTGGCGAGGCATTCATCTTCATGGATGACAATTCGCGCTCGCATCGTGCACATCTTGTGAATGACTTCCTTCAAGATAACGACATCGCTCCACTAGAGTGGTCAGCATGTTCTCCATACATGAACCCTATCGAACATGCCTGGGATAGGTTGAAAAGGTCTGTTTCTGGACGACGTGACCCACCAACCACTCTGAGGGATCTACGCCGACTCACCGTTGAGGAATGGGACAAACTGGACCAACAGTGCCTTGATGAACTTGCGGATAGTATGCCACCACGAATACAGGCATGCATCAATGCAAGAGGACGTGCCGCTGGGTATTACAGGTATCGGTATGTACAGCAATCTGGACCACCACCTCTGTAGATCTCGCTGTATGGTGTACAACATGCAATGTGTGGTTTTCACGAGCAATAAAAAGGGTGGAAATGATGTTTATGTTGATCACTATTCCAGTTTTCTGTACAGGTTCCGGATCTCTCAGAACCGATGTGACGCAAAACAAAACTTTTTTTGATGAATGCATATCAACATCAACTTCTTTTGTAGAAATGTCCCCACGCTGGTCGTTTATTAGGTTCTTTTTTTAAATAAAAACAGGCAGATGTTAGTCGGTAATTTCTACCCATCACCATTTACGCATTACAATAATAAATAGTCTTCTGAGGAATAGGAGGCGTTGTCAAAGAGAAACGTTTTCAGTTGTGTTTCAAATTTTACTTTTCTCTCCGTCAGGCATATTATATCAATGGGTAAGTGATCAGACCTTTTGACTACAGCATTGTGAACCCCTTAGGCATAATAACTGTCTGTTTATTCTCCAGGTATTGTAATGATGTAAATCATTGTTCCTGTTGAAGTGTAGTGGATTATTTACAGCAAACTTCATGAGGGAATGCCAATAATGTGAAGCAGATGAACTGTTATTCACACGCCGAGCAGCAAGCAAGCAATATCGAAAGAGTATGTGTACAGCAATCTGGACCACCACCTCTGAAGGTGTCGCTGTAATGTGTACAACAAGCAATGTGTGGTTTTCACGAGCAATAGAAAAGTCGGAATTGATGTTTATGTTGATCACTATTCCAGTTTTCTGTAAGTTTCCAGCCAAAGCCTTCTTCAAAAAGCACACACACGTTCTTACAATAGTACACACATGAGCGCTGTCTCCGGCTGTCAGAATCTTTTTCGAAGATGGAGAAAATGTGAACAATGAATAATTATCGGAGGGAGGAATGTAGGACATGAGATCCTGGACCAACAACCAGCGCGGTTACGTAACTACGTCTTGTGCGGGGACGAGAACGTTGATACAACATGGCTCGGATGTTTGAGCGTTTGCGATTAGAAACGCAGTGAAAAAGAAGGGAAAGAAGAGAAAGAACAGACACAGTAGAGCAAAGGAAAACTAAAGTCAACTGACAGAAATAAAACCGCCACAATAAAAGTAAACATCTGAACAGCGCAACAAGATGAAAATATTGCTTGAACGGCTCGACTTACGAATGAAATGTGATTCCTCTAAACTTTAGAACACAGTTGGATGGTTTGTTACAGCTGTAAACGACGCAAGCTGGCAATTCTGAGAGTGACGTCAAGTGAAAGTAACAGCGCAGTGAACTATGGAGGTATAAATGTGGTGACCCTAATGGTTGGACTGTAGAAGATAGCGAATGTCGGTTCCAAGTCTGTGACTTTATAACAAGTCCCTTCTTTTTTTGCCTACATGGTTACTACACACTAACCGCTTGCAGCGCTAGTATCGCTTCAGTTTCAAAACTTTTGACAACTGAAGCGCTGTTAGCGCTCCATTCGGCTGGGGTGTAGTAACTTGGCAAAATGTTGCATTTTTTTGTGCTATAGAGTCTTCCGACTGTTTGTCATTTGTCACGTGATGATGTCCTAACCACGCCAAAACCGGCCTGTAGTAAACAAATGTTGGGGCAACAAAATGCAGATCGTCTGTCTGCGGAGACGAGAGATAGAAGTTTGTCGTTTTTTTCTGGCTACAGTACGCTGCGTCTCTTTCTTTGCACCTTTTAAAAACACAGCTTGTGCCATTTTTATACCACTTATAGCCTTAGGATTCACGTAGTGTAAGTTAGTTCAACTCCGTTTTAGTGTTAGGAGTGCCCCTAACCCACACAGAAGCACATGGGACTTCAATGGGCTAAAATTTTGTTTCGTCGACTTTTGCAGACATCTTCAGACAATACTATTGAACAACAGTGCACACTCTCCGCTGTCGTATGAAGAACTGGACTAGTGGACATTTAGCTTCAGTATTCACACTATGAAATTGCTTCATAGCAGTTGGCTGCTACCGTTGACTGTTGTTGTAGTTGTGGTCTTCATTCCTGAGACTGGTTTGATGCAGCTCTCCATGCTACTCTATCCTGTGCAAGCCTCTTTATCTCCCAGTACCTACTGCAGCCTACATCCTTCTGAATCTGCTTAGTGTATTCATCTCTTGGTCTCCCTCTACGATTTTTACCCTCCACGCTGCCCTACAGTACTAAATTGGTGATCCCTTGATGCCTCAGAACATGTCCTACCAACCGATCCCGTCTTCTAGTCAAGTTGTACCACAACCTCCTCTTCTCCCCAATTCTATTCAATACCTCCTCATTAGTTATATGATCTACCTATCTAATCTTTCTTCTGTAGCACCACATTTCGAAAGCTTCTATTCTCTTCTTGTCTAAACTATTTATCGTCCATGTTTACTTCCATACATGGCTACACTCCATACAAATACTTTCATAAACGACTTCCTGACACTTAAATCTATACTCGATGTTAACAAATTTCTCTTCTTCAGAAACGCTTTCCTTGCCATTGCCACTCTACATTTTATATCCTCTCTACTTCGACCATCATCAGTTATTTTGCCCCCCAAATAGCAAAACTCCTTTACTACTTTAAGTGTCTCATTTCCTAATCGAATTCCCTCATCATCACCCGACTTAATTCGACTACATTCCACTATCCTGGTTTTGCTTTTGTTGATGTTCATCTTATATCCTCCTTTCGAAACACTGTCCATTCCGTTCAACTACTCTTCCAAGTCCTTTGCTGTCTCTGACAGAATTACAATGTCTTCGGCGAACCTCAAAGTTTTTATTTCTTCTCCATGGAATTTAACACCTACTCCGAATTTTTCTTTTGTATCCTTCACTGCTTGCGCACTATACAGATTGAATAGCATCGGGGAGAGGCTACAACCCTGTCTCACTCCCTTCCCAACCACTGCTTCCCTTTCATGTCTCTCGGCTCTTATAACTGCCATCTGGTTTCTGTACAAATTGTAAATAGCCTTTCGCTCCCTGTATTTTACCCCTGCCACCTTCAGAATTTGAAAGAGAGTATTCCAGTCAACATTGTCAAAAGCTTTCTCTAAGTATACAAATGCTAGAAACGTAGGTTTGCCTTTCCTTAATCTTTCTTCTAAGATAAGTCGTAGGTTTAATATTGCCTCACGTGTTCCAACATTTCTACGGAATCCAAACTGATCTTCCCCGAGGTCGGCTTCTACCAGTTTTTCCATTCATCTGTAAAGAATTCGCGTTAGTATTTTGCAGCTGTGATTTATTAAACTGATAGTTTGGTAATTTTCACATCTGTCAACACATGCTTTCTTTGGGATTGAAATTGTCATATTCTTCTTGAAGTCTGAGGGAATTTCGCCTGTCTCATACATCTTGCTCACCAGATGGTAGAGTTTCGTCAGGGCTGGCTCTCCCAAGGCAATCAGTAGTCTCTACATCTTTACATTTGTCCTCTCGCCATCCCTGCTTCACCATTTTGCACTTTCTGTAGATCTCATTTTTGAGACGTTTGTATTCCTTTTTGCCTGCTTCGTTTTCTGCATTTTTCTATTTTTTCCTTTCATCAATTAAATTCAGTATCTCTTCTGTTGCCCAAGGATTTCTACTAGCCCTCGTATTTTCACCTACTTGATCCTCTGCTGCCTTCATTATTTCATTCCTCAAAGCTACCCATTCTTCTGTATTTCTTTCCCCCATTCTTGTCAATTGTCCCCTTATGCTCTCCCTGAAACACTCTACAGCCTCTGGTTCTGTCAGTTTATCCAGGTCCCATCTCCTTAAATTCGCAACTTTTTCAGTTTCTTCAGTTTTAATCTACAGTTCATAACCAATAGATTGTGGTCAGAGTCCACATCTGCCCCTGGAAATGTCTTACAATTTAAAATCTGGTTCCTAAACCTCTGTCTTACCATTATATAATCTATCTGAAACCTTTTAGTATCTCCAGGGTTCTTCCATGTATCAAACCTTCTTTCATGATTCCTGAACCAAGTATTAGCTATGATTAAGTTATGCTCTGTGCAAAATTCTACAAGGCGGCTTCCTCTCTCATTCCTTCCCCCCAATCCATATTCACCTACTATGTTTCCTTCTCTCCCTTTTCCTACTGACGAATTCCAGTCACCCACGACTATTAAATTTTCGTCTCCCTTCACTACCTGAATAATTTCTTTTATCTCGTCATACATTTCATCTATTTCTTCATCATCTGCAGAGCTAGTTGGCATATAAACTTGTACTACTGTTGTAGGCGTGGGCTTCGTGTCTACCTTGGCTACAATAATGCGTTCACTATGCTGTTTGTAGTAGCTCACCCGCACTCCTATTTTTTATTCATTATTAAACCTACTCCTGCATTACCCCTATTTGATTATGTATTTATTCTTGTTCTTCCTGCCACCGAACTTCACTAATTTCCACTATATCTAACTTCAACCTATCCATTTCCCTTTTTAAATTTTCTAACCTACCTGCCCGATTAAGGGATATGATATTCCACGCTCCGATCCGTAGAACGCCAGTTTTCTTTCTCCTGATAACGATGTCCTCTTTAGTTCCCGCCCGGAGATCCGAATGGGGGATTATTTTACCTCCGGAATATTTTACCCAAGACGACGCTAACATCATTTCATCATACAGTAAAGCTGCATGCCCTCGGGAAAAATTACTGCTGTAGTTTCCCCTTGATTTCAGCCGTTCGCAGTACCAAAACAGTAAGGCCGTTTTGGTTAGTATTACAATGCCAAATCAGCCAGTCATCCAGACTGTTGCCCCTGCACTTACTAAAAAGGCTACTGCCCCTCTTCAGGAACCACACGTTTGTCTGGCCTCTCAAGAGATACCCCTCCGTTGTGGTTGCATCTACGTTGACTACACTTTTTATATACACTATAGTGCTGATGTTAATCTATCTTTAGCGTGCAACATTTTTCAGTGTACAAATATTGTTCAGTACTTTGTAACTTTCTGTACGACATGTACTCGAACTTGCACATTTGCCTTCCGTTTCTGTACAAGCGATTCGCTTTAATTTACCATGAAATTGCGCAACCGTGTACAGTTAGCCAGAAAATGAAACATTTGTTACGGAAACAACTCTTCAGTCTAGTCTCAGACAACTGTGTGGCAAGATGCTTGACGAAACGGCTGAAAATTTGAATAGGTACGCTGGAAGAAATTGCGTTATTCTAGTAAAATCCCCTCATTTAGAAACTCCAGAACCGCTTCTCAAGAACCTGCAAATATTCTCTCTAAGACCGCCCCATAGAAACTTCGAAAAAACGAGGACAAAATGAAAAGTAATGCCTATGCGTTCCTAGAACGCGTTTCGATAGGAATATTTGACCAGATAAAAACAGAAGTAATCCTTGAGCCGGACAGACTTCTTTCGATCTTGCTTTCCAACGCGATTTGTAATCTTTGATTGAGAGCCACGTCGGGAGAGCCAGAGGGTGTGCATAGAGGGAGCAAGTGGTGTATGCGGAGAGTGTTCGGACCGCCCAGGACTATCGTCGAATGTTGGCTCGTTCAGGCACCAGAAACTGAGCAGCAACACTCAGTTCAAGCGCGGAGAGCCAGGGCCAGTTGAGGCCTGGCCGTGGGAGTGGATTTTAGGCGGTTGGTCGTCCGGGATCATGTACCAGTCAACTGTATTGGGTATTGGGATGTACGGTGCTGTCCTGGTCATGAAACACCTTAGTATTTTATGCACTTTGAAGTCAACTGCCTGTACAGGAATGTGCATATATTAATTCACCTGGTTATTTGACAAGGCTACATACGATTTGGCGAGCAGTTCCGTTGTTTGTGTAATGTGGCGCTGCGGTTTATATATGGTTTCCAGTGAGAGATCCAAGTTTAGATTCACTGTAAAACCGGCACTAGCAGCTTGTTCTATCACATTATAGGAAATACAGCAAATTTAAATGTTGATTGATTCCGCTCATGTTTCTGTCTAGCGGAAGTTGTCAATCTGGCTGAAAGCAACACAATGCATTTGCATGGTAGCCTTTGCGTGTTTGATACAGCTTGTTGTTTAGAAATGCTTAAGTGTTTTTTAAGTTTC
Organism: Schistocerca piceifrons; assembly: GCF_021461385.2. NCBI lineage: Eukaryota > Metazoa > Arthropoda > Insecta > Orthoptera > Acrididae > Schistocerca > Schistocerca piceifrons. Next base: position 428,543,863 of record NC_060138.1, read on the forward strand.
CAAGCTGCTGTGCAGTCTAAATCACATTTTGGAATCAGTATAGCGCATTGTGCTGCGGGATGGACAAAGTTGTTTAATTTACTAACGGCAGTTACCGCTGAAGGGCTGGTTTATGGAACTTTTTATTCCATTGTGTTAACCACATAAATATAAATTTTATTGCACAGCTGACTGTTGCCGTCCTGTAATTCGTATTGTTAATAAACGTCAAGAAGGTAATTGTTCTTAAGCCAAGCCCTCTCGGTTAATTTAATACATTTCCTACGATCAGTGTTGTTTGAACCATAGGCCTGCTGGAAGCATAGTGGAAATTTCTTACAGAATGTATATTTCAGCGTTTAAATAATTTTTGTGGCCATTTATGCTCAACCAAGCTCAATATCCTTTTTTTTATTTACATCATCTTTCTACGGTGCCATGCTTTAAGATTTTAAGGTGTGTTAAGGGTTGGATCAAGAAAGTAATTTGTTGGGACTCTGTTCATATTTGAAATGCAATTTTAGTTTGTAGTCCGTTGTGGTGAGTTGATTGTAACTGCTCTTCTACCCGTGTCTGTGAGTCGTGCTGGATGGTCGTGTTATCTCGACTAGGCCCACCAGGTTGTGACTGCCCTTGATGACGCCTATCTAAAGTTTGATTTTTTTTTGCTTTGCACTCAAGATTTAAACAGTTTCATTATGAGTAATGTGTAAACCAACCCTTTAAAATAAAAGTTTATTGAACCTTACGTGATTGTGAATGGTGTTTGAAATGTTATTTCCACTTATTTGTTTTCTCCTATCCATCCCACCTAACAGCTAACTATGCTGACGACAAACGGGCAAACCACATTTCAATCATTAGAATGCCCTCTTTCAATACCGATATTCACTTTCCCACATAATCACCATACAACTGGATAAATTTCTGCTGACAACGAACGAGATTCTGAAACCGTCACGGAAGAAGTCGGCGTAGTTTCCGCTACCAGCCGTTCACAATTGCTTCAGCTTCTTCGTCAGACGCATATTTATGTCCCCGTAGACATTTCCTTGTTCGACACACATAGACAGTGCCATATCTGTGTCGAAAAGAGGACACAGTACGTTGGTGAGCTTAAGTTTCTGAAGTTATGCTGTGCTGGCATTGGAAATGTACGGTGTCTAGTTTCCATGGTACAAGGAAACATCTCCCTTTTCCTTTCTGATCCTTGTTAGTCTTTCAATTAAAGTTCGCAGTATTGTGATGTAATGCTCTGAACTGATTGTTATTCCACTTTTTAAAGGAAGAAATCAACTTGGATAGTAACTGTTGTTACGAGTGGTGTGTCCACCACGCAGTTATACTCAAAAGATAGAGCATTCGATTGTGTGTCACGTGGCTGGTAAGTTGCAGTGTAGTGGCTGGGCCAGGTAGGAGGGCGGTCGCTGAGCGGCGTTCGGAGGCATACCAGCGAGCCATGGAAGGAAGTGGTATAGCGGTTTGGTCGGCCACAATGCGTTCGTTGCTTGGAAATCTCATGGCAGTTGGGTTTAAACTGTACCACCGCATGCTTATGGACACTGAAGGTTAGCATAACTGATTTGCCGTATTATCCCAATTTATGTATGTTTGTTTAATGAGAATTTAGTAAGTTAATGTTTGTAAGATTACCATATGTGTGACGTAGCAGCGGAATGGCAGCTTAAATAAAGACGTAAACTCAACCAGTTTTTCAGCATTCCTTTTAATGTGTACAAAGTTTAAATAAAAGTAGATCATTCAACATAGTTACCATTTAATAACATAATATCGGACTGCAAATTAACTAAAAGTTTATGTAATGTATATTTGCGTAGCCCGTGAACCCTGTGGGCCTAAGCGTTGGCTGGATCTTTACATTATTTCGATGTACATCTATTAAAGACGTAGAAATATTTCTGTGTACACCACTTCGGGACCTAGAAATATTTTGAAATCTCAGTGTTAGCAAAGCTGATCAATGACTGAACTTTTGCTAAGGTGAGTTTGTTATTGTGTAAAGTCTTGATTGAACTACAAACTCAGTTAAAGTGGTTTGGTGCACAGCCCTACGATTTTGGTTTACAATTCGTTGACGTCTCAGAACGCTCTGCTTGCTCTGCTAAATCAATCATTTGCTGTCTTGTATCTTTGCTGTGTTAAAATAACCACCTGCGGAGGCCGCCATTCGGAGTAATTTTGTGTCTCATTTGAATAAATTGATACTGATAACTGGTTGTGTGGTTCTAGGCAACGTCATTTCCTAGGGGACCATACCTTTGATGTCTCCATTATTTTATTAGTCAATTATTTAACTTACATTACTAAACATTTTTCACTGAATTTGCTTTGCTCAATTAAGATGCCTCATAATACAGGGTGATTATAATTAAAGTTAAACTTTCAAACCGCTTTAGAAATAACACCATTGGTCAGAATGACTTCTAATTGCAACGGAACATTATCGGAGAATGGGGAAAACGTATGGCAGGAGAAAAATAAATAGTTACAAAATGTAGCATTAGATGGCGCTGTAAGCATCATAATTTGATAGTGGTCGACTACAAATGACACATGAATCATGCAACAATGCCTAAGGTCTACGTTTGACGTTAAACTGGACTACTCAGTGTGCATGGGTGTACTGGTGTCATACTTTTAGTTACGAAAGCCCATCCACCACGGCAAGATCATATCACATCAGATGGGAAATTTTGGTTTTTAATTGTCCTGAGGCCAAAAACCGCATTAAAACCATCAATCAAAATCAAATCGGATTATTAATTTCCGTGTGACTGACCCAAAACATGTTCAATATACTGTCCACCGTTTTCTGCAACAAGTTGAAATAGTGGAACAGCATGTTCCACAACTGATCGAAGTGTTTCTGGCGTCACGTTCAGAGTGTGTTGCGCAGTGTGTGTCTTCAATGCAGCCAGGTTTGCAATCGGAACACTGAACACAACATCTTTCAGATAGCCCACAGCCAGAAGACACATGAATTAAGTTCAGGTGATCGGGACGACCAAGTTGTAGATAAATGGCGGATAATAATTCTAGCTTTTCCGAAATGGCGCTTCAGCAGCTACTTAACTGGATTTTCAATGTGCATAAAAATGATCCCATCCACGATGCTGGAGAGCTGGAATGACGTCGTTGCGCAAAAGACACTCATAGCGCTTACCAGTGACAGTACAGGTAACAAGACCGGAAGCACCAGTCTCTTCGAAAAAATATGGCATAAACCCGTACCACACAGTGATCTTTTCAGGATGAAGTGTTACTGGTTGATTTGCGCATGAATTTTCCGTAGCCCATATTCGGCAATTCTGTGTATTGACATATCCTGTCAGATGGAAGTGAGCTTCGCCTGTCCACAAAATCTTCCACGGCCAATCGTGGTCCACTTCCATTGAGAGCAAGAAATTCTAAAGCAAAGGTCTCTCTTGCTGGCAGGTCAACAGGAAGCAACTCGTGCACATGGGTAATTTTGAATGGATAGCAAAGAAGCATGTTTCGTAGGATTTTACGCACAGTGCTCACGGGTATGTCCAATGTTCGGGCAATTCGCCGTGCACCAGACGTTTGCACACCACCACTCGTCTCCTCCTGCGCTGCTGTGGCCACTGCTTCAACTGACGTTCAATCAGTTTGTTTCCTCCCTCTGCCAGGTTGCACACCAAAAGAACCCGCCTTTTCGAATTTCTGAATCATTTTCTCCGGACCCACGACAGTCGGACACCAAAGCCTTTTTCTAACCCTTCAGTGTCCGGAACTTTTGGAGAGCGATGTCTGCACAGTCATCATTCTTGTAATACAGCTTTACAAACAGAGCGCGATCCTGCATTGAGACAGTCATGGCGAAAGTCGAAGACGCGAAAGGAGGAAAAGCCGTGTACCCGGTGTGTTTATACCAACTCCAATGGGTCGTGCGCATGACAGGTGTTTTCATTTACGTATTCTAACACATACAGTGGCATCTATTGATCAATTTTCACACTATTTTTGTTTCTTCTAACATACGTTTTCTCCCTTCTCCGATAATGTTCCTTTGCGAGTTGACGTCATTCTGACCAGCAGTGTTAGCGCTTTGAAAGTTTAATTATAATCACCCTATATGTCGGCCCTTCTATAAGGACTTATAGCAACACTGAATGACCCAACCCCTATTGGAAAGATGAGCCATATGCAAATTTAAGTCAGTGTAACCGCACGCTGATGGGTACATAGCAACAGACTGTTCCCAAAGGAGATTAAATTCCACTCATGTAATTTCACCAAACCCTCAGTAGCGTTGCAGACATCATCTGCGGTCCAAAACACTGTTGCCATGATGTTTCCAGTTGTGGATTGCATCTTGAATGCCTGTATTCGAGGGTGAAGCTTTCTATCGAGTTACTTGGACTGAGAATTCGGAACCGGTTCGTAGCAGTCTACCCATGTTCGGTCGCATGTCACAACTGAATTCAGAAAGGCTCACCTTCATTTTCATAACATGAGATGCGCCCCTGGCAAATTTCGTCTGTGCGCTTTGCCTTCAGATAGCAGCACCGGGTTACCCATCGTCCATAGATCTTCCGATAACCAAGCAAAGCAGTAGTGTGACCTATACGTTATTGTGAATGCCGATCATGCTTGCAATTTTTGACTCACTGCGCCAATGTTTTGCATGTTCCAACTCAATGGCTGCCGCCACAGGACATCCAACTCCTTAACTCCTTCTTTGTCATGCAAGTCAGATATTCGTGCCGCAGTGTCTTTAAAATTAATAAGCCTACGACTCAGGGTGTTCACATCAACACATTCACCATAAACGTCTTGTTCTCCATGACAAATTTCCTTTGAGATGAGACCTTTTCCTGTCGACAACTCAGTGGCAGCAATTTGCTTAAATCGGGTTGACTAACAGTTAGTGGAGCTGTAGTGAAAAATCTACTGAACAGCCCAACAACTGTCGCATACATAGAAGTGCCAACCCCAGTATAATTATGCTAATAACAGGTCGCATGGGAGTGAAGAACCAGACATTCCTCCCTTACTCCATCCTTGAGTCAAATAGAGTAATTCACAAGTAACTGTATACACTTCGTGGGTGTAATGTACGCATCAAAAAAGAGTAAAATGTTAAATAAAGTTTTGTCTGAAAGTGTTTTATTTCCAGGTTATGACGCATAATTTCATTTGTGGTAGCATTACATTATGGGCCATTTTACGCTCTTGAAGTGTCCTGTTCGCCTGCAAATCGACAGATGTTGCCTTCTACATCCTTCCACACTGCTAGGTTGATTCTGTCAGGAAATGCCTTTGTTTACTTGACTTCGATGAGTTCTGTTGTTCTCTATGGTGCTGTTGTTGCGTAGCGGCCCAAACGCCCCACGTACATTCATTCTGTGTCGGTAGTTCACAGACGGGAATCGTTGTATACTTTACGATGGCTTACTCAAACGTTGAAGACGCGTATATGCACCTCCTTTGCAGCGCAGCAGAACACAATACACGAGCAGAAAGACGATGGCATATGAAAATATTTCCAAACAGAACACTACCAAACCATCAGACTTTCACAGCGGGTGACAGGAATTTAAGGGAATATGGCATTCATTCTGCGTCACGGTTAGATCGGCTTCAACTGGATGGATTGGGTGTTGGGAACGTCCTGGAAATGGTAGATGACGATTCGGTCATGAGTACCCACCGTGTGGTGCTGCTATACGGCTTCCTCAATCAACTATACGGCGCTGCTACAGGTGTTCCTCAACAGCTGTATGGCGCCTCCTTCGGAGATAGAAATGCCACCCACTTCACCTGCAGGAGGTACAGGAGCTGACACTTGTAGACTACCCTAGACGTCAGAATTTTTGACTTTCTGTCAGTGGTTACTCGAGCGCCGTGCTGATGATCCACTGTTCGGTCGTAGGGTACTATTTACAGATCAGAGCCTCTTTACTCATGAGGGTATCGTGAACGCTGATAACGTGTTCGAGCGTAACTACAGTACGAGGTCAGCAACATCGATTTGCAGTGAATGTTTGGTATGACAAAGCGGACAGTCAATTACTCTGACTGCACGTTATTCCACAGCGTCTGATTGGCAGAGTGTATAGACAGTTTTTGGAACATGAATTGGGTGGTCTGTTTCGTGAAGTGGATAGGCTGTGCAGGACCAGTAGCCTGGCCCGCCAGATCTCCTGATCTTAACCCCGTGGACTTCAGCCTTTGGGGCCGCCTGAAGAAGTTCGTGTATGGTGTGGCAATTAAGAACACAACTACATAACTACAGCAGCGAACTGAAAATGACTGCGCATCGGTGCAAAATGTAATGAATTGAGCCTGGGACATTACGAGAGCGGTAAGACGTCGAGCACATCACTGCCTTCATCTCCGTACACATCATTTTGAATATATATATATATAAAGTACACCCACGAAGCATATACGGTTTCTTTCGAATCACCAATAATTAATTTTCTGTTGTTCATGTTGCACTTGTGATCCCTACTCTACTGCATAACTCTAAAATAAAGGAATTTCAGACAGAACTTTATTTAACATTTAACGTTTATTTTAATGTATAAATTACACCCACGCAGTTGTCTACTGCCTAACTCTAAAAATAATTTCAAACAAAATTTTATTTAACATTTTACGCTTATTTTGATGTATAAGTTACATCCTCAGAATATGTAGCTATGATTATTTTGAGTCATCTCGTATATGTGACCAAAAAAGTAACACTCTGCGACAAAAATATTTGGTCATGTAAACAGTCGGAAATGAGGAACACATTTATATAACAAAAATCCGCTTCTGTTCCCAGTAACTAGAAACTTAAGTTTCACAGAGAAGAAATGCAGCTGTACACATTTAATTTTTTAGCAAGGGTAACACAGCTGCGAAGTTATATAAGATGGCCTCTGTGGAGATTTAAAGTAGGAGAGAGATAATGGTAGATCGAAGCTGCCAGGCGTTTGTGGATATCTGTCACTGAGAGGAAAGGAAAGAGCCTAGATTTTAGTCCCGGTTCGTTACGTGGTTTTATGCTGTCAGAAACTTCAATAAGAGCGTCAAGTTGCTTAGGGAATACTTTCACTCCTAGATGAATGGGAACTATAAAAAAAGTGTTTCTGCTAAGCATAACAGACAGTCGAAAAGTTTGAGAGAGGACAAATCACTCTCACTTATTTTTATAAGCAAGGCTGTTCTTTAATGTTGTTATTACACCCTAGATATCATGTTTGTAAGGCGACAAGAAGTTATCAACTTGAGTAGGCACTGGTGGGAGCATGTACGTTATTACGACATGCGGGATCTTTATGGTAGCTCTCCTTCGAATAGTATTTTCTGGAGTTGAGAACAAGCGGACAGTTTGGTTATTTAACAGTAAATCTTGCAGTGGACGTTTGGGGCGTGGAAGCCACGTGCATCTGTTAGGGAAACGAACTTAGCGGGGGCAGAACGCTGGTCCCAAGAATTTCTCGCACCGGTGTGCAGACAATGCTTCCCACTGAAGAGGTGGAAAACCTGGATCTACCTGTTGGCGTTTCTGGCCACGGCAGGGACAGAGGCGCAGGAGAGAAGTGGGTCGCCCCACCAAGGCGATTCGATAGTGTCGTAAATGCCCATTGTGTAAAGAGCTGACGTCTACAAAAATCCACGAGTTTCCATGTTCACCTCTGACCGGACGCTATCGATGGAGCCATCAGTTGTCGCCTCTCTGCCTGCCGAGATTTTTGGGAAGCCTCAGGACTTCTGAAGAATTTTAGGATGGAATGCAAAATTTATGGTGGCTCTGAAATGATCTATGTTGGGACACAAAAGCATTTCTCTTAGTTTATCCGAAACCCCTTGTAGGACATGCTGTAACGTTCGGTCCATCAAGACAATGATCTCTGTGATAAGTGTTGTTAACCAACTTTGATTCCATGAAGAACCATGGTGTACAGCAACCGTATACTATAAGGAAGGAAGGGCACATAGCAGTCAGTCGCAATCCCAATAGTTTTTATTATTCTTGCAAATCTAAATTTCGGCTACAAATACCCATCTTCATTGCATTTTCATTACAATTCAACAGACACGTGGCAGTTCATGTCACCATATGTTCTTACAGGTGTATGGGCAGAAGGACACTGTTCTTCATTTTAGGCCTAAGCGAAAACTCAAAACGCACTGCCGAAAGTGGCTGTGGAAAAACCAGTTTGGGAGTGTAAGCTCTCCTCTTCCATTTGGAGAAATTTATGAGGCAGGGATTGGCAGCTTCTCCAGCAAGGAAAATTCTATTATTAACGTTGGTAATGACAGGCTGTAAGCTGGAGTAGACGAGCTAGAAGGGAGACATGGCGCTCACGGAGTATTGCAATTGGCGCGAAACCCTTGTGGGGGCGGTTGCACGGATGCACATTTCGAGTTTACCAATGTTTGAAGGACATGGCGAGAAATAGGGCTTCTGATTCACAATGCAGTATGGAGAGGAGATTCAGTTCTTGACTCTTATTATCAGTGGGTTTTTCTTGGAACATTCGTCCTGAGTGTGACTTGCACTGGCACTGATCTTGACTGGGGATCTTGTGGTGAAGTCTTAGCTGTACCGGCAGTTTAGGCCTCAGTTGTCTCGCACAACTCGCTGTGCTGAACACAATCTTAACCAGGTCTGCCGTCTTGACGTTTGATCTCCTTGTCCACACTCTCATATAAAGGAGTCGAATTGGCAGGCGAACGGAAGTTTCATACGCTGGAATCTGCCAAGAAGTCAGGACTCCATCAGGGAGTAATTTCGATCAGTCCGACAGATCGTCTGCCCATTACTTTGCATATTTCGTGCCAGCGACAACGAATTACAGGCGCCACACATCGCTACTCTGCAGATGCTTGCACCACGACCGTCACCTGAGGCAGTGCTACACATCGAGAAAGGGGTGCAGTATTGCTGCTCTGGCTTGTTAGGGCAAATGGAATCACAGTCCTGCCACTTATTCTCATCTGCACCAGCGTAGTATAACTTATGTGTAGAATAAATTCATCAAAGTCTATTCAGTGTTACATAATTTCAGATTGCGTTATCCATGTTTTGAGCCAGGGTGAATAGATTAAATAGATAAAGCTTAGTCTTTGCCAACCAAACACTCCTGTTTGTATTGCTAACAAATGGTTCAAATGGCTCTGAGCACTATGGGACTTAACATCTGTGGCCATCAGTCCCCTAGAACTTCGAACTACTTAAACCTCACTAACCTAAGGACATCACAAACATCCATGCCCGAGGCGGGGATCGAACCTGCGACCGTAGCGGTCGCGCGGTTCCAGACTGAAGCGCCTAGAACCGCTCGGCCACTCCGGCCGGCTGTTGCTAACAGTTCATTATTTATTTATCACTTCGCTTAACTTGTATTGCTTGTCCTATTTTGTAATCAGTAAACTCTTCCCATTTTTATAACAGATTAACCCCTTGTTGATATATTAATCACCCATAAATAATTGATTACAACAAATACATGACCACCATTACATTAACTTATTTCAGCATTCAAGTTTTATTTAAGATTCTGATAAAGGTAATAACCTCCAGCACAGGCTAACAACATCAGCCACTGTCAGAGGGCAGAATCAGTTAAGCAGACAGATAGCCAGGTAGACAAGTGGAAGGCTTACGAGTTAAAGTGATTGCTGTCAAAGTGTAAACTTACAGTTACCTGTAGTCTTTCAAATCATTCTGCAAGACCAGAGTAGTCTTGAAAGTTTCCATTCAAAGCTCATAATAATCCTTTGCCTAGATGTGGGTGCTTACATACTCACATCGGAGTCGCACAGGGCTGCACAGTTTCCATAGCAACGCCCGCAAACAGATGCTTTTTCTCGTCTTATCTTAATCTTATTCGAAAAGAAGTTTCCATTATTTTGATATCCATATTATATAGTATAACAGGACCGTAGGTGGCCAACGTACGTGTTACACTCGTAAGTTTCGCGACTGAACGTCAATTAATAAATCTACCCTGCTACTGTTACTTTATGATCAGAGATCCGTTATGTGCGTGAGAACTATTTGCTCTCTTTGTTACGTGACAGTCTTCGCGAGATTTTTTTTTTTTTTGTAATAAAATACACGATCTGAAACTTGCTGGTAGATTAAAATTACCTGCCGGACCCGGACTCGAATCTGAGACCTTCGCATTTCACGGGCAATTGCTCTACTGACCAAGCGACCCAAAAACGGCCAAAGATCTGCCCTCACAGCTCCACTTCCGCCAGTTCCTCATCTCCCATCTTGCAAAGGTTCAAGGTTCGAGGCCCTGTCAGGCGAACAGTTTTAATCTGCCAGGAAATTTCAAAGATTCATGCTATAAAATACACAGCTTTTTATTTTGATTATTCTAATACATTGGCGTAAATGATTTTCGAACATCATAGAACGTTCCAAACAGTTACGCGTAATTATTTGGTTCCTGCTTTCAGGTACCTTCTGCAGTCCACCACACAAAACCGTAAATCGTATAGAGAAACTCATCTGTTAGCTAAGTGGCGATGACTTGGGAGCACGTGTGATTTATGGCGCTGTGAGCAACTAATGCCTTATTTACAAATTTACAATCTCCTGATTGGCTACGGAGAAATTAGCAGCGCGACTGTGGACAATTAGACGCGTCCCTTGGGTGCGATCCGTTACTGGAAGCTGCGAGTAGCAGCACGGTTCCCTCAGGTACATGGTAGCTTTGTGTGGTGCTACATGTAACATACCTAACACAGAACTTTTCAGTAATAATCGTAGTAAATAACTCTAGATTATCATGCTCTAAATGCCCTTACAAGTCGTGTGAAAACAATTCTGTCACAGAAGTCACATCAGAGCATGGTTACCGTTCAGATAGGGGCAAATACCACCACGTCCGTCGTCAATCGGGTTAGACAGCCGGAAATATGTATTCCATCACTCGCGCGGGAAAAATCTCAAAAATCACATACGAAATAGATTGTAATGCAAGACGCCAGTATTCAGATGTTGCTTACAAGTGGGCAAACTATAGAGGGTGTATCGTATTTAATAACAGAAACTGAGACAGATGAAAATAGGGGAGACGTGGGCTAGTTAGCATAGATTTTCGTTTTTGAAATTTCTGTATTTTGTGAAATACTTAGAGACAAAGTCATGTAAGATCCATTGACACTTCTATGACAACTAGCCCCTCGTACGAGGTTAGTTGTCATACCTCTAGAGGTGGTTCCTTCACATAACCTGGTATGAATAGGGATACACAGGAATAATACAGCAGGTTTCGAGGAAAAAATATGGCAACTTGCGGTAACATCATATTAAGGCAATAAAGTCTTGGAAAAAATAATTTATCACGAAGAAATAATATTTGAACAACAATAAATTCTGCTTAAATGTGCGAACAAACAGTATGAAGTTATATGTATGACCAAACAATGAATTGACGGTAAAATCTTCTAAGTGTTCAGTCAACCATGGACACCATGAGCTCCTGATAATGATCTCAGCAGAGGAATCGAAACGTTGATAGTACAGAAGAAATATGACGCTGTCCAACAACCCAGAAGATTTTAACTTTAGTGACAACGACCGCGAAAGCCTGCAAACTTACACAAGCAATTAATTCTTAAGGAAAAATAAATTCGGCTTATTATTATAGCTACGTACAGTTATTTAAATAAAATTACCTCAATGTTTTAAATTAAACATTAATGTAGGTATTGGGCGATCGTTCATTTGAATAGGTGAGTTCAATTTTAACACGATTTTAGTTTGATCGTATCAGATTGAATCATCCTTGTCTGGTCATCCCAGCTTCCCCTCTTTTTGGTCATGGTGAACACACAAATTTCTTTATCATCGGTTTCGACACTCTCCCGAGGATTCTGGCAGCCATGTTACTTCACAGAACAAAGTCTTTTACATCGCTTTCGGCCTGATCAGGAGGTCCTTGAGAATGTGGGATATTCGTTTTTCGGTGTAACCTGTTGGCATCTTTTCGAGGATCTCCAGGGTTTGTTGGGACTGTCGAATGAGATCCCTCACCGTCTTCTTGGCAGGAGGCCGAGGACAAAAGTTCTTAGTTATGGGGAGGCTTTTCGGCCTCTAAATTATCATCAAGGAAGACCAAACTGTCGTCATTTTCGGCGTAGCTAATGTCTATCCCACGCCATCATCAGAATCCATAAAATAACATTCAAATCAACGTTTTCTGGGATTTTTCTTTTCGAACTGTCGACCTTAGCTATGTCGCATTCATTGACTGCATGGATTTTTCTTCTTATTGGTCTTCTGAGTCGCGATTCTACCTCTGATGGGACTATCTGACAGAACATTAGTAAACCTCTGTTTGGCCATGGTTGATTTCCGGTTATGCCCCGACTTGGAGCGAAGGGCGAATTTATTCGAGGCTGATGTGTTTGTATTCTTTTTTATACGGAAACTGTTCATTTTTCAATGAACAATAATAGTGAGGTTAGTTGATACAGATGTGGAGCGAATTGTCATAGCCTTGACTAGTGACCCCATACCTTACTAACCCATCTAGCCCCAAGGCGATATCAGAAACAAAACACATGCGACCCAATCCCAGGAATCAAAGATTATGATACATGTATGGAGCCACAGTTAACCACTCTTCCAAATACCGCCATCAGAAGCGTCTCAATTCGATCTATAGATTCACGACGATAACAAAAATACCACCAAATAATTTAGACACCAGTCACAAAAACGATGAAACAGGCGTCCTTCCTTCGAGACCCTTTCAAGTTCACTACTTAAAGTGTGTGATGCACCTTTGTAAACACTTGCCACTAGTTCGAAGACAGCGCTCTAGCTCAAAGTGGTAGGAAATAGAAGCTGTTTGTCAACTAGCCCCTTACGCCAACTTAGTCACCTCTGCGATAACAGAAGGAAAAACGCTCCAGTGACCGAGGATTAGAAAACGAGAAGTTTGCTACACACCGTCCGAAAAGCCCTTGAAGATCGAACGGTACCAACCCTCAATCCTTAGGCATCACCAGATGCGGGTACGGAGGACATGAGGTCAGCACACCGCTCTCCCGGCCGTTGTCAGTTTTCTGACCGGTGACCAGTTCGCTAGATAATTCCAAATCTGTGGTTGCGAGTCACTAGTGAGACCTGTGTGAAGTATTGTCCTAGTTAGTACAAATTTAGCTGAAATGAAGACTGTTGGATAAAAGTGGCCATATGACTGTGCTTAAATTTCACCTGTAGTTTAACAAGAAACACAAAACCGGGTCAGCACGTTTACATTTTACAATTTGCAGTACTCTCGTCCTCGGATTATGGTATAATATTGTACTCGTCATTCCAGTGAGTTAGGAATTCTTTCAAACACCCCACGTTATCTCGTACATCTTGCTGCTACAATCATTCAACCGTATCAAGGTTGAATATTCAAGAAGAATAAAATAATTCCAATCCCAAAGAAATCAGGTGTTGACAGATGTGAAAATTACCAAACTATCAGTTTAATAAGTCACAGCTGCAAAATACTAACGCGAATTCTTTACAGATGAATGGAAAAACTGGTAGAAGCCGACCTCGGGGAAGATCAGTTTGGATTCCGTAGAAATGTTGGAACACGTGAGGCAATATTAAACCTACGACTTATCTTAGAAGAAAGATTAAGGAAAGGCAAACCTACGTTTCTAGCATTTGTATACTTAGAGAAAGCTTTTGACAATGTTGACTGGAATACTCTCTTTCAAATTCTGAAGGTGCCAGGGGTAAAATACAGGGAGCGAAAGGCTATTTACAATTTGTACAGAAACCAGATGGCAGTTATAAGAGCCGAGAGACATGAAAGGGAAGCAGTGGTTGGGAAGGGAGTGAGACATGGTTGTAGCCTCTCCCCGATGCTATTCAATCTGTCTATTGCGCAAGCAGTGAAGGATACAAAAGAAAAATTCGGAGTAGGTATTAAAATCCATGGAGAAGAAATAAAAACTTTGAGGTTCGCCGATGACATTGTAATTCTGTCAGAGACAGAAAAGGACTTGGAAGAGCAGTTGAATGGAATGAATAGTGTCTTGAAAGGAGGATATAAGATGAACATCGACAAAAGCAAAACAAGGATAATGGAATGTAGTCGAATTAAGTCGGGTGATGCTGAAGGAATTAGATTAGGAAATGAGACACTTAAAGTAGTAAAGGAGATTCGCTATTTGGGGAGCAAAATAACTGATGGAGGTCGAAGTAGAGAGGATATAAAATGTAGACTGGCAATGGCAAGGAAAGCGTTTCTGAAGAAGAAAAATTTGTTACCATCGAGTATAGATTTAAATGTCAGGAAGTCGTTTCTGAAAGTATTTGTATGGTGTGTGTCCATGTATGGAAGTGAAACGTGGACGATAAATAGTTTAGACAAGGAGAGAATAGAAGCTTTCGAAACGTGGTGCTACAGAAGAATGCTGAAGATCAGATGGGTAGATCATATAACTAATGAGGAGGTATTGAATAGAATTGGGGAGAAGAGGAGCTTGTGGTACAACTTGACTAGAAGAAGGGATCGGTTCGTAGGACATGTTCTGAGACATCGAGGGATCACCAATTTAGTATTGGAGGGCATCGTGGAGGGTGAAAATCGTAGAGGGAGACCAAGAGATGAATACACTAAGCAGATTCAGAAGGATGTAGGCTTCAGTAGGTACTGGGAGATGAAGAAGCTGCATCAAACCAGTCTCAGGACTGAAGACCACACCAACAACAACATCAAAGGGAGTCCAGAAGACTGAGGCGTCCTTGGAGGTGACGGTACAGGACCTGTTCGACCTATCCACCTTGGATCATATTCGCATGTTAGAATTCGTCTTACATCGGCTGTTGAAAACCAGCCGGTGTTTTATCATATAAGTAACACATTCTACAACCCTGAGGCAAAGGGGAAATTTGAGTCCTGTTAGAGGGAGCTTAAACGGAAAGCTTGCATTTCAAATACCTTTGTTCTGCTAAGGGCAATATTTGATGCTGAAGTCAGTGGCGGTTCCCAGCCACTCATCTGCGATAATCTCCGCTTCTGTTGCTCTATATTTCGTCGCTTTGCGCTGTTAGTTACGACACAACCTGTATACAAGATACACTACTGGACATTAAAATTACTACACCACGAAGATAATGTGCTACAGACGCAAAATTTAACAGACAGGAAGAAGATGCTGTGATATGCAAATGATTAGTGTTTCAGAGTATTCACACAAGGTTGGAGCCGGTGGCGACACCTACAACGTGCTGACATGAGGAAAGTTTCCAACCGATTTCTCATACACAAACAGCAGTTGACCGGCGTTGCCTGGGAAACGTTGTTGGGATGCCTCGTGTAAGGAGAAGAAGTGCGTACCGTCACGTTTCCGACTTTGATAAAGGTCGGATTGTACCCTATCGCCATTGCGGTTTATTGTATCGCGACATTGCCGCTCGCGTTGGTCGAGATCCAATGACTGTTAGCAGAATATGGAATCAGTGGGTTCAGGGGCGTAATACGGAACGCCGTGCTGGATCCCAACGGCGTCGTATCACTAGCAGTCGAGATGACAGGCATCTTATCCGCATGGCTGTAACGGATCGTGCAGCCATGTCTTGATCGCTGATGGTATGGGATACCATTGGTTACACGTCTCGGTCACCTCTTGTTCGCATTGACGGCACTTTGAACAGTGGACGTTACATTTCAGATGTGTTACGACCCGTGGCTCTGCCCTTCATTCGATCCCTGCGAAACTCTACATTTCAGCAGGATAATGCACGACCGCATGTTGCAGGTCCTGTACGGGCCTTTCTGGATACAGAAAATGTTGGACTGCTGCCCTGACCAGCCCATTCTCCAGATTTCTCACCAACTGAAAACGTCTGGTTAATGGTGGTCGAGCAACTGGCTCGTCACAACACGCGAGTCACTACTCTTGATGAACTGTGGTATCGTGTTGAAGCTGCATGGGCAGCTGTACCTGTACACGCCATTCAAGCTCTGTTTGACTCAATGCCCAGGCGTATCAAGGCTGTTATTACAGCCAGAGGTGGTTGTTCTGGGTATTGATATCTCAGGATCTATGGTTCCAAATTGCGTGAAAATGTAATCACATGTCAGTTCTTGTATAATATATTTGTCCAATGAATACCCATTTATCATCTTGATTCGAATGTCTATATGAAACAAACGCTTACCAATGTAAAATTACTTCGTTAACCTGCTCATATTGAATGAAAAGAGTGATCTGTAAATTTTCAACTTGAAGGAAGAAAAATTCGGTTTTGGTAAATTAGAGGTAACATCATCTGATCTGTGAATAGTGAATACAGGGTGATTTTTTTCCATCGTGTACGAACTCTAGGGATTGATCGATGAGAATATACGGAACAGAAGAGGTATAATGAACTTATTTCCGGAAATGCATGCTTTCCATGTTAGAAACTATTTATTCAACCATATATTGTTACAGAGACTGCAGTTTAATGCGTGCTCTACCACAGTTACAGTATATGTTGTGAATGGTTTCCATGTCCCTCAACGCATGCGTGTACATGCTGCAGCACGTTCTGTCTCACACGTTCGCAACGGCCAGGCTGCATCCGAACAGTGTCAAACGTAGTATGTATACGCTGCTTCAGTGTCTCCATATCTGATATGGGCTCTGTATACAGGATACTTTTGAGATGGCCCCATAACCAGAAATCGCACCAGTTCAGATCCGGCGAATAAGCAGGCCATCCAACTGGACCCCTTCGTCCGATCCATCGAGCGTGGAAGACACGATTGAGATGCGTTCGGACGTTAAGAAACGCCGGTAGTTGCGGCCTGTTACGCGACGTGGAAGGAAGACTGGTCCTACGATATGGTCGCCAATAATTATCCCGGCGCACACATTCCGGGTGCACCGATGCTGATGATTCACTGTCGCCATACCATGAGGGTTCTGCATACTGCCCCACAGATGACTGTTATGATAAATGAAGATACTATTCCGCGTAAAGTTGGCCTCGTCTCTGAATAGGGTGGATGACACAATTCTCGGAGTCGTGGTTGCTTGGTGAAGAAACCAGTGACAAAATTGCTCCTGATGTGGAATTTCTGTCGCTAGCAAGCCCTGCACACGATGTAAATAATAAGGATAGTAATAATTGTCATGAAGGATGTTCCACACGGTCGTCTGGATTACCCTGAACTGACGGTAATCACATTTTCCTTCTAGTCTGGTGTCCGAACATTTCGGGTACGTCTTTCGTGATTTCCTGCTTCCTTAAATGTTCCTGTCTTAGACAAATGGCGAAACACTGTTGCAAACATTTAATGCTGTGGTTGTTGTCTGCGGGGACAGGGCTTCTGATACAATCTTTCTGCCCGTCTCCCGTTGCCATTTGCCTATCCGTAAGTAAACGTCATGTCGGCAAGCTCTCGATTCGAATACGAAACCACTGTGTACACCACTGTATCACATCCATGCAAGTCAGCAAGTCAGCATAACTGCGAAAGTGTTGCTGGTGCAGGATTTTGTGCACCAACTGACCTCTCTAATATGTCCCATACATGTTCGACGGTACTCATGTCGGGCGCTGGCAAATCATTCGCTCGAAAGTTCAGAATGTTCTAAAAACCAATCGTGGACAATTTTTGCCCGCTGACATTGCACGTTGTCACCTTTAAAAATTGCGTAGTTTTCTGAGACCGTGAAGTCCATGAATGGCTGCAAATCCTCTCCAAGTTTCAGTTAATGATCGATTCAGTTTGACCCAGAGGACCATCAGCTCTTCAGTGCTTTGTTGAGTACTTGGGTCCGAAACTTCGTGGAGTCTGCACCATACTCGAATTCTACAATCAGCTCTCACCAACTGAAATCTGAATTCATCTGACCAGGCCATGGTTTTCCAGCTGTCTAAGCTTCAACCGATATGATCACGAGCCCAGGAAAGGCGCTGCAGCCGATGTCGTGTTGTTAGCAAAGGCACTCGCAACGGTCGTATGGTGCCATAGCCCTTTAGTACCGAATTTCGCCACACTGTCCTAACAGATATGTTCTTTGTACGTCCCATACCGATTCCTACAGTTATTTCACGCAGTGTTGCTTGTCTGTTAGCACTGACAACTCTACGCAAACGCAGCTGCTCTCGTTCTAAGCGAAGGGCGTCGGCCACTGCGTTGTCCGTGGTGAGAGATAATGCCTAAAATTTGGTATTCTGGGCACACTCTGACACCGTGGATTTTAGAATACTAAATTATCTAACGATTTCCGAAGTGAAAAGTCCCATACGCCTAGCTCCAAGTACCATTCTGCGTTCAAAGTCTGTTAACTCTATCGTGAGGCCATAATCATGTCGGAAACCTTTTCACATGAAACACCTGAGTGCAAATGACAGCTCCGCCCATGCATCGCAAATTTATGCCTTGTCTACTCGATGCTACAGCCATCTGTATGTGTGGATGTCGCTAACCCGTGACTTTTGTCACTTCAGTTTATACTTACGGTGGTGAATGCATTGCAGGAGGTCATCTGCGGGAAAAGGTGTGTTAGGTGTACAACATGAAACGCAGCCGACGTCTACATATGATTTTGGACTCTCAACAACCGTTACCAACGGGAATCGTTAAAATCTCGAAACCAAGATACCAATATGCATATTATTGTATGTTATTTTTCATAATTTAATATTTTACCTTAGTACGCTTCTCACAGATCAGATGATGGTAAATGTATTTTACAGAAACTGGTTATAGTAAATAAAGATTGTACGAACGCGATCCTGCTAAGAAGTTGTCTTCATTCAAGTTGAAAATTACTTCGATTGAATGGTCCATCTCTTAAACAATCTGGTTTTCAGTAGGCGCAATGAAAAAATAAATTATCTTGTCAAGATCTATTGAAAATGTTCTTTACCTTTCGAGTATTTGTGCCATGTCCAGGACTCGAAGATGGATTACGTGCTTTCTATCATGTTATGTTCAAGAAAACACTGCGAGCTGAAAATTACGGCGCTGACACAAATTTTCACATTTCTTTTTAGATGAATATTGCCGCCACCATTGCGGTAAGTGACAAGATTGACGGAATTTTTGTTTCGGGCTCACATATAAGATGTACCATGCTTGAAAGAGCGTGGCGAACTCACTCAAAAAAGGCTCACTTCTCAGTATGCAGAAACAGCAACGCCATGAAATAAAAAACATTGAAACTTACAAACTACCAGGGTACGACATACAAATGGAATTAAGGAAGACTCTGCGAGAAAAAATAATCCCAAGCGTACTTAGAATGACAATTAAACTACCTGTTACTGGTCTAGGTGGAATTTTTATAGTCCTGTGCGCAAAAAATTGAGCTGCAACGTGACTATGTTTTAAACCCCCGAGTTCTATCACGACCAATAAAGAAATTAGCACTTCTGTAGTATGTCTTCAGTTTGAATGCTGGAAGATGCAGCTTTATTATCCTGGAAATCATCAGTGTTCCAAACACTGTCGTTTCCCTGGTCAATAAGCTCTTCAAGCCAGTCAGGAACTGTTGACTCAAAATTCCGATCACTTTTGCTGACTTTAGACGACGTTCTTTTACTTCCGACTGATAATATGGAATTCTTGCTGTAATCAAAGGATAAAACTATCGTGGATAATTATTCTGTTCAGGAAACTAAGCTTAGGCTGACTTGAAAACATTTTAGCTTACAGATATACACTCACTTTCAACAAGAATACTCATCTGCGGCTTTAGAGTACTTCTGACTTTTCATCAATGATTTTAAGTGCGCCGAAGTGGTAATTACTTAGCCGGCCGCTGTAGCCGAGCAGTTCTAGGCGCTTCAGTACGGAACAGCGCGACCGCTACGGTCGCAGGTTCGAATCCTGCCTCGGGCATGGGTATGTGTGATGTCCTTAGGTTACTTAGGTTTAAGTACTTCTAAGTTCTAGGGAGCTGATGACCTCAGATGTTAAGCCACATAGTGCTCAGAGCCATTTGAACCATTTTTGGTAATTACTTCCATTAATGGTTCAAAATGGTTCAAACGAATCTGAGCACTATGGGACTTAACATCCGTGGTCATCAGTCCCCTAGAACTTAGAACTACTTAAACCTAACTAACCTAAGGACATCACACACATCCACGCCCGAGGCAGGATTCGAACCTGCGACCGTAGCGGTCACGCGGTTCCAGACTGAGGCGCCTAGAACCGCACGGCCACATCGGCCGGCTACTTCCATTAATCTTACCAACATTCTGTTCCATTCAGACACAGATAAATAAATAGACAGCATGTTCGCTAAGGCGTCTAAAATAGCCCTGCCATGTATTAGACACTTAGGGTTACAAAATTAACAAAGCCAATTAATTAATTTGACCAAATAACGTTTTCCCTGAAGAAAGTCAATTGTATTTCCAAATATTGCACAGAATGTAAACTGAAATAGGGCCTAACCAATTTACAAAACAGTTTACTGATAAAATGGAAGGTTACAGGATCCAAAAGACCACTGTTATGCATCCAAGGGTTAAAGAGAACGCTGGACGCCATGGAACGCCATGGAACGCTATAGATGGTGTGGGACTTGTACCATGAGATCACGTGACTCCTTATCGCTGACACCGACATGGGAGTGGTGTTCGTGTGCCAGTAGGCTGTGTGGAAGCAGCCCATTAACGTGGGGCAACGTTGAGAACCCGACAGAAATGCAGAGCAGTGCTACGGTGTTTGGCCGTGTCAGCGACTACACGGTGAGTCAAGTGACCGATTTGTTGGTGCATCCACACGGACTGAGCCGTACGTCTACAAGAAATGGTGCACCGGTCGCAGTCATTACACGCGGCGTAAGAAGGAGGTAAAAAGACCTTCAGAGTAATTAAGGAAGACAGAAATACAAGTCATTTAGGAATGAAATAAACAGGAAGTACAGAGAAGCTAAGCCGAAATGGCTACATGAAAAATTTGAATAAATCGAAAAGTAAATGATTGTCGGAAGCACTGATTCAGCCCACAGAAAAGTCAAAACAACCTTCGGTGAAATTAAGAGTGCAATGGGAATTCCACTGTAAAATACAAAGGAGTGAGAGGGTATGTGGAAAGACACGCGTTGAACTCCTCTGTGACTGGGACGATTCTTCTGATGACATGATAGAAGAAGAAACAGAGTCAACAGGAAAGAGATAGGGGGTCCAGTATTAGAATCATAATTCAAAAGAGGTTTGGAAGACTTAAGATTAAATAAGGCACAAGGGAAAGATAACATTAAATCGGAATTTCTAAAACCTTTGCGGGAAGTGGCAACAAAACGACTATTCACGTTAGTGTTTAGGAAGTATGAACTGTCGATATATCATCTGACTATTACAAAACATCATGCAAGTAATTCTAAAGATAGTAAGAGCCAACTGCTGCGAGAATCACCGTGCAATCACTTTAACAGATCATGCAGTCATGGCCGGTGCGGCTGGTCCCGGCGGAGGTTCGAGTCCTCCCTCTGGCGTGGGTGTCTTTGTATGTCCTTAGGATAAATTAGGTTAAGTAGTGTGTAAGCTTAGGGACTGATGACCTTAACAGTTAAGTCCCATAAGATTTCACACACATTTTTTGAACATGCACCCAAGTAGCTGACCAAAAATAATGTACAGAAGAGGGTAAAAGAAAAATGAGGATCTATTAGTTGACGATCAATTCATGATTTTTCCTTCAAGTGGAAATATAAAACTTGCAGAAAGATATAAACGCCGTTTGATTCTATAATATTTCGGCCTTAGGCCATTTTCAAGTGTTACAACTAAAAATAAAACAAACCATGCAATCCATACATTAATTATGTGTGTGCCCTACTTTTCTTCTCTTTCTACTTTTATTGCGTATTCATTTATTCCAGTTGGATCACTTGAACATAGCCTAACGCTGAAATCTAGATCGTGTAATAAATAATATCGCACAGTCAAACTGCGGTTATATTTTTCCGTAAGACGACAATCAGTGTGGCTTTAGAAAAGGTAAAGGCACCCGACAGGCAGTTCTGACGTTGCGGTTGATAACAGAAGTAAGACGAAAGAAAAATCAAGAGACCGTCATAGGATCTGTCGACCTGGAAAAAGCGTTCGACAATATAAAACGGTGTAAGATGTTCGAAAATAGAAAAAAAATAGGGGTAAGCTATAGGAAAAGACGGCTAATATGCCGGATGATCAAAAAGTCAGTATAATTTTGAAAACTTAATAAACCACGGAATAGTGTAGACAGAGAGGCAAAAATTGACACACATGCTTTGAATGACATGGGGTTTTATTATAACAAAAAAAAAACAAGTTCACAAAATGTCCCACAGATGGCGCTGGACAGCTGGACAGCAAAACTGCTACAGTGACGGGTGAGAGGTACGCCGATATGTTATAGAATCGCATCATCCCCAGCCTGGCTGATAAACACCTGCTGGAACGTACGATGTTTATGCATGATGGCGCTCCATCCCATATTGCTACACGCGTGAAAGATCTCTTGCGCGCGTCGTTTGGTGATTGATGATCGTGTGCTCAGCCGCCACTTTCGTCATGCTTGGCCTCCCAGGTCCCCAGACCTCAGTCCGTGCGATTATTGGCTTTGGGGTACCTGAAGTCGCAAGTGTATCGTGATCGACCGACATCTGTAGGGATGCTGAAAGACAACATCCGACGCAATGTCTCACCATAACTCCGGACATGCTTTACAGTGCTGTTCACAACATTATTCCTCGACTACAGCTATTGTTGAGGAATGATGACGTACATATTGAGCATTTCCTGTAAAGAACATCATCTTTGCTTTGTCTTACTTTGTTATGCTAATTATTGCTATTCTGATCATATGAAGCGCCATCTGTCGGACATTTTTTGAACTTTTGTATTTTTTTGGTTCTAATAAAACCCCATTTCATTCCAAGCATGTGTGTCAATTTGTACCTCTCTGTCTACATTAGTCCGTGATTTATTCAGTTTTCAAATTTATACTGACTTTTTGATCACCCGGTACAATATCTACAAGAACCAAGAAGAAACAATAAGAGTGGAAGACAAAGAACGAAGTACTAGGATTAAAAAGGGTGTAAGACATGGATGTAGTCTTTCGCCGCTATTATTCAATATGTACATCGGTGAAGCATTGACAGAAACAAGAGAAAGGTTCGAGAGTGGGATTAAATTCAAGCTGAAAGGATATCACTTGTAAGGTTTGCTGTGACATTGTTGCCCTCGGCGAAAGCGAAGAAGAATTACAGGATCTGCTGAATGGAATCAACAGTCCAATGAGTACAGAATATGGTATGAGACCCAATCGATAGAAGATGAAAGTAATGAAGAGTAGCACAAATGGGAACAGCGAGAACCTTAAAATAAAAATTGCTAATCACGAAGTAGATGAAATTAATTAATTTTGCTACCTAGGCAGCAAAATAACCCATGATGGACGCAGCAAGGATGATATTAAAAGCAGACTAGCACAGACGAAAAGGGCATTCCTGGCCAAGAGAAATCTGCTATTATGAAACATAGTCCTCAGTTCGAGCAAGAAATTTCTGAAAACGTACGTTTGGAGGATAGCATTGTGAGACAGTGAAACACAGTGAGCCGTGTGTGGCTCGTGTTCGTGCCATATCTCATTTTACATCCTGTTTTTACTGTACTGCCACCTCGTTATGTTAATTCCAATTACTGGTGTCACTGAGTTGCCACCTTGCCTGCCCGTGAGCGGAAGCAGCGGCACTTATCAATATAAGCTCTGGTGTATTATCTTTGCTCACTGCTATTACTTCCTGGTTGTCGTGTGTTCGGAGTTAGTTCAGATCTGCCAGAGGGTTGGAAAGCGCCTGCAGTGCAGCTCGGACCTGGCAGTCGGTGAGTTGGGATGCGCCGGAAGTCGGTCGGGTTGGAGCAGTAGTGAGGCTTGGATAGTAATGACTCGCCCGACCGTCGCCAGCACACATGACTTGAACTGGGGACGGTCTTGGTTGATCGTCGGTTGGTCATCTTACCGGACGACGTGTATTTACTAGCCGGTCGCTTATGGGTTGGCGGTATGTGTCTCAACTCATGATTCGGCCGTGTCATTGCCTGGTCACTGCTTTTAGCATTGGTTGCGCTCTTCGTCCTAGTGTTTTTGAAATTGTGCGTAGCTTGTGATCTCGACTGCTCGGTTATTTTAGCGCTGTCTCCATGCTGGTGTGTGAGCAATCGGTAGGATGGCATGAAGCAACGAGGAAATCTCCGCGGGGTGTCGTTTGGCCTGGCCCGCTGGCGGTCTCTACGCAGTGTCGGAGTGTGTGGGGCTTTTCCCATTACTACGAGACCAATAACTCACCGACCCTGGACACGAAAGAGCAAGTCAAGACTGTTCACATTGTGCTATTTGGTTCTCGTTGTTGGCTGTTGGGACATTCCCACGAGCAACAACGTTTGCGTTCGAGTTGGCGAAGATTTAGCCACCGTCTGGTGGAGTCTAACTGTATTTGGATATTTGCAATTGAAGCGCACCAGCGGAATTTTCTGCCTTGTGGCCGTTAACGTTCCGGTTGCCTCGCCTGGCCGTTGACGTAAATTTAGGCAGTGTCCTTTCCTCACTGTGTTGTCGCTGTCCAGCACGGTGTGTTGTTCGACAGCTTAATGTATGCTTGGTTGCGGGTGTCCATGCCTTTTACGTTTGCACTGAAGTGCCGGTTGTGTGCTGGTCGAGTCGAGTGCAAGTTACCTTGTCGGTGGGACTGTTGACTGTTTGTTGGTTGCGTTGTCGTCGGATTGAGAATGGTTGGGCCGACTGCCTGTCTCACCTAAGTGATCGTTAGTATTTCAAGTGCTGGCCGGCCCCCAAAACTTCTGAGCGCCGCTAGCTACACTGCCTTTCTTATTTACTGTTGTGTGCATTTGTATGGCTCATAGCCGATGGTTTTGAATTAAAGGTGAATTTTTTTACTGGTGTTTTAAGTCATGGGCCTTCAGCCGCTTTAAAATTAAAATTCCTTGCTTGCCAAGTGTTAGATTGTTCGGGCCTTCAGCCGTTTTTAAATTAAGAATCTTTGTCTTTCGGGCATCAGACTGTTTGGGGTCTTCAAAAAATGGTTCAAATGGCTCTGAGCACTATGGGACTTAACTTCTGAGGTCATCAGTCCCCTAGAACTTAGAACTACTTTAACCTAACTAACCTAAGGACATCACACATATCCATGCCCGAGGCAGGATTCGAACCTGCGACCGTAGTAGTCGCGCGGTTACGGACTGAAGCGCCTAGAACCGCTCGGCCACCGCGGCCGGCCTGGGGCCTTTAGCCTAATTGAAGATAAGTCTTTCTGCCTTGTGCTTTTTATTTAATTTTACCTTGAGTCTTAAATCATCGGCCTTCAGCCGTCTTTAAATTAAGGTTGTTGCCTTTCAAGTGTTAGATTTTTGGGCCTTCAGCCGAATTATAGAACTCACTTAACGTGAGGCCTTCTGCCTTCTAAATATTCTATTTGGCGTCTGAATTTTGAATTAATGGCTTTTAGCCGTATTTTTTTTAATTAAAGTGGTTGTGCCCTTAAGACATAAGACAGTGTGGCGTATTCAGCCGATATACGTTCGAGTGTAACTGACAGCCTCTCATTTTGGCCCCTTTCCACAATTCCAACTACCTGTCCTATCCTGAGGGTTTAGCAGGGCGTTTCACACAGACTGTGGGAAAACCGGAACAGAAGAGAATCTATGCATTTGAGATGTGGCGCTACAGAAGAATGTCGAATATTAGGCGGACTGATAAAGTAAGTAATGAAGAGGTTCTGCGCAGAATCGACGAGGAAATGAATATACGTAAAACGCTGACAACAGGAAAGGACGTGATGATACCTGTTAAGACATCAGGGAATGATTTCCTTCGTACTATAGAGAGCTGTAGAGGATAGAAACTGTAGAGGAAGACAGAGATTGGAATACATCCAGTAAATAATTGAGGACGTAGGTTGTAATTGCTACTCTGAGGTGGTAAAGTTGGCACAGGAGAAGAACTAGTGGCGGGCCGCATCCAACCATTCAGAAGACTGATGAATAAAAAAAGTGACAGGGTCCAGGAACGAGTGCCACGCCTTGTAGGAGATAATCGGTTTAAAACTCACCAGGAATTGCTTCTGTCTGTGAATGCAATCCAACAAATTTCCAACGAACATTGCGAAGGAAACTGCACGCAGTGGATATTTGGAGTAGGGAAACTCGTAAAAAGCCATTTCTCACAGAACCTTATAAAGCTGCACATCTTCAGAGGGCTATGCAGTTGAGAAATTGGAGGGGAGTTGAGTGGATGCGTGTTGTGTGGCAAGACTCGCGGCTTTCCCTCTTTCCAAATGATGCAACACGCCGAATCCACCGACGGCCCAATGAGGTGTTGAACCTCCAGCGTGTGTAGTGTGCAGTTCTGGACGGAATTGTTTCAGCAGCGTTTGGGGTGATTTTCGTACCCATTCATTTAGGCTAACTTTGCCCGCCCGGTTAGCCGTGCGGTTTAACACAATGCTTTCCGGGCAGGAGGTCCGGCGTGCCAGCCAGTCTGTGGATGGTGTTTAAGGCGGTTTTCCATCTGCCTCGGCGAATGCGGGCTGGTTCCCCTTATTCAGCCTCAGTTACACTACTTCGGTGATTGCTGCACAAACACTGTCTCCACGTACGCGTACACCATCATTACTACACCACACAAACATTTGGGGCTACACTCGCCTGGTGTGAGACGTTCCCATGGCGGGGAGGGTAGCGGGGGGGGGGGGGGGGGGGGGGAGGAGGCGTGTCCACTGGCGCCTAACCACAAAATAACCCTGGGTTCGGTGTGGGGCGGCGTTGGGGTGAGTGGACTGCTGTAGCCTGTTGTGTGCTTGTGAACCACTCAAGGCTATGGCGGAGACTAACCCTCTCCGACGTTTCTAGGTCCCCGGTTCAACACAATGCAATAGGTTAACTTTAACATGTCCTAGTCCGGCACACAGATTCCATCCGTCTGCAAGTTTCGAATCAACGCATTGTCAACAAAGCCGTTAACTGCAGTATTCTAGATGACCGAGTGTTCCTCTTCCTTCTACACCTCCGCAATGAGAATTATATGGACACTCCCGTTTTCCAAAATGACAACACTCGTGTTCATGGGACCCCAGACATATATTCCATGTTTCACGAAATCTCAAGTACCCTACTGAACTTGGGTTTGCCTCCTAAATCACCTGAACTTAAACCCATAAAAATATTTCCAGCTATTTAGAGCAGCGGTTGAAGCATAACAACTAGTAACCTCCCGACTTGGTACCTCTACGGGATCTAATCATCCTTGGATCCTGCTGGGTACAGCAAGCCTGAAGAGACTTCTGCACTCTATTCCTCGCCGAAATTAGGCCATTATCCAGTGGCGGTGTTACATGTTACTACCGCAACCTAGAGGTACCTAATTCGATGTCCAGCCTGCTTGTATTTCAGTGATAACTACAGTTTTTAAAAGAAATAGAACAACATGGAGAACACGTGTATCAACGTCCGGTATGATAGAAAGAAAAGTTTCGCCATCTAATGACATTGCTGCAGGTAAACGGAGAAACAACGCCTCTGAAGATGTCCAGCGCAGTTCTGGGCGAAATGTTAGGAACACAAGAGTTTCGTGGACCACGACCTTATACCCCGAAAGGCTTATCAGCAGCAACGTGTCGTATGTTAAACCTATTTTAATACAGGCTGTACCTATGATCATACTGCATTGCTTGAGATCTTCGCTTTCATTGTAGCCAACTATTGGCTGTGTTATGCATTAAACTGTCGTGTGACTCTCAGAAGAAAGTGGGTACCAGTGTCACAGTGTTTCCTAGTGAGGTACACAGATGGTATTAGTCATTGGTGGACAGTTTATTAAACCAAGCACGTGCAATGCGACATCTTTATGCAGTGCAAGTTGCAATGGCGGCTGGTTTGATCGAAAAAGGATGGATTTACGGTCGTGTTGCTGCAGATGCCAAAGATTCAGTTTACCATGGAGGTGGAGGTAACAGGAAGATTGAATTTTCCTGATGTGCTAGTTTTCAAGAAGATGGTGTCTTGGACAACACTGTTTACCGAAAACCCAGCACACAGGCCGGGATTCGAACTACCACACACAAGAAAAGCGAGGAAAATCTGCGAACCATAGCTGCTTGACACAGAATTAAAACATCTCGCCAGAGCATTGCTCGAGAATGGTCATTCGTTCACTGAGGTGAAAGGAGGTTTAAGACCACCGCGTAGACATCATAGCGATGCTCAAGCGCCGATGAAATCGGAAGTTTTCCTGCCTTTGCTTAAGGACGTTACTGACCGCATAGGAAAAATCTTGAAAAAGCAGAACATGGCGGCAGATACAAAGTCATCTAAAACCGGCCAAGGATGCTCGCCAATCGCTGGAAAAAGTATGGATTTCAAATGGTTCAAATGGCTCTGAGCACTATGGGACTTAACATCTATGGTCATCAGTCCCCTAGAACTTAGAACTACTTAAACCTAACTAACCTAAGGACAGCACACAACACCCAGCCATCACGAGGCAGAGAAAATCCCTGACCCCGCCGGGCATCGAACCCGGGAACCCGGGCGTGGGAAGCGAGAACGCTACCGCACGACCACGAAATGCGGGCGAAGTATGGATTTGTAGGAGTGCGTGTAGTTGTGGGGAGCTGTACATGGGTACTACAAAAAGAAAGCTCAAAAATCGGCAGAAGAGCACAAGGTCAATTGCAGAAAAGGGGAATTGACAGATTAGCTGTTGCGGAAGGTGCTTTGCAGCCAGAAGACCACCGCATTTATTTTCAAAGGACTCGAGTACTGGCAGCCACAAGCGGATACCATGAAAGATTATACAGGGATGCCATAGAGATT
The DNA here is from genome assembly GCF_021461385.2 of Schistocerca piceifrons. NCBI lineage: Eukaryota > Metazoa > Arthropoda > Insecta > Orthoptera > Acrididae > Schistocerca > Schistocerca piceifrons. Next base: position 428,572,685 of record NC_060138.1, read on the forward strand.
GTGCAACATCCCAGGAATTTCAGTAGGAAGGAGGAGGGCGTAGAACTGAATGAGATTTGAATTCCGGCGCTGAAGTTTATGTCTACCAGTCTTCCAGCATTGGGTGATAGCAACAGCGGACGACGGCAGTCGACAACGGCCAATTGCGCTCGCGCATTCAAAACATGTGACGTCAGTAGCTACGATCCCCTTAAAAATGTCCTCCGCAGCTGAGGAAGAAACGTCGTGCTTTAGGGTGAAATCCATTCGACCACGGCGTAATAGCCAGGACGATTTCATTAATCATATGTAACTTGTCCTTGCTCACGGTCGTCTTATTGCCAGTCGGATTCGGACCAAGTAGTGGGTGCTGCATCCTGTGATGGCCCAGAATGCCTTCTAATGCCAGGGCCTATGTGGTGGGCGTCTGCAGAGATGTCTTGCGAAGTCTTGACACTGATATAATGGAATGGCTGGCGGCGAGCGTCGACCTAAACCCCATCGTTAACATGTGGAACATGTTTGATGGACGTGTTCCTGGTCGTCCTGTTCCGCCACAGACTCTCCAAGAACTCTTATGGGCTCTGACTTAGGAATGGGAACAGATACCACACGTTAGCTCTGTAGACTTATACGGAGGATGCCACGTATGTGCCAAGCAGTGACAAACGCTCACAGAGAGCACACCTTACTGAAGCTCTCAAAGTCCAATGAAAAGCATCCAGGATGGCGGAATGCATGATTGTTTCCATTTTGTTTCCGAAACCTGTCAGTTCTTTTTATGCTATCGATCGGGGATATCATAATATGTTGTGCACTTAATTTGTGAAAGATGAAGGTATAATTTGGTAACGTACCCGGTTCTCAATTATTGCTCAATGGAGTATGGCAGACGCCCAACGCCATTTTTCCCTAATTCTCTTAAGCAGCGTACGCTGAGAAGAGAAAGAACATGAGAGTTCATCGTTCCGCCAACAAGACATCATTAGAGATTAAATGAAAGCCTCGACTGAGCTAAGACTGGAAAAAGGAAAGAAACCTCCACTATTGAAAGGAACCAGCCCTGAATGCCCCCCAAAGTCAACTGGCCCTGAATGCCCCCCCCCCCCCCCAAAGAGATTAATGGAAACCGCGGAAAAATGGGTGCAGCAATACTTGAACCTTGCTCCTTCTGAATATGACACTCAATATTTCTCCATAAATCGAAATTGTGGTATCTCAGTAAAAAGGAAGTACTCCTTGCGTGATTCACAGTTAACGAAAAGCATGACAGGAGTTGTGCAGCCATTTGAAACGTCCCCCTAGAAAAATTATAAATGACTGCTTAAACTGACACACAATATTTTTAGCTCAACGCAATCTGACTTTCAATAATCCCTACAAGAGAATGGCCCTGACTAACATTAACGTATACGTTTCACAAATCACTTACCTCACAAAAATCTTCGTAACTCGAACTACTGCAATACAGCGAGCGCCACTACTGCCAGCTAAATAAAAGATTCTAACTACTGAAGGCACTAACTACTGATAGGTATAGTTAGCAAATGAAAGATTTTGATAGAGAACAAACAATGTATTTACCTTAATAGTGTTCAAAAGTCATAACATATATCAGTTCATGACATCCAATCTTAAAAATTTACCGTCTCTGACGGACACACGTCCAGATCATCCGCTCTCTAAACTCCGCCATCTCTCTCCCCACATCCACCACTGCTGGCGGCTCACCTCCAACTGCGCGCCGGCCGGTGTGGCCGTGCGGTTCTAAGCGCGTCAGTTTGGAACCGCGTGACCGCTACGGTCGCAGGTTCGAATCCTGCCTCGGGCATGGATGTGTGTGATGTCCTTAGGTTAGTTAGGTTTAAGTAGTTCTAAGTTCTAGGGGACTGATGACCTCAGTAGTTAAGTCCCATAGTGCTCAGAGCCATTTGCACCATTTTTCCAACTGCGCAACGCTACGCGCTGTTAACAGCCAACTGCCCAACACTACATTAGCATATACTCCAACAATGCAAACCAACCACAGCCTTTACACAGCATAGTCAGTGATTTTCATATAGAGCGCTACGTGGCGTTACCAACATAAAAACCTAAACAGCCTACTTACACATTATACGAAAGAAGGACTCACACCTTCGAATAGATGTATGATTTAAAGATAACGAAAAACAGTTCGTTTGACCCGTAGTGACAGACGAGTTTGCACTTTCATTGTGTCAGAATGTAGTCTCTTGATGCATATAAAGATGCTGTTTTGAGCCTTATTTATGTATTATTTGACCTAATACAGATAGCTTTGAATGGTTCGTACCTATAAGGAATGATCCATTTATACTAAAGTACTAGTATATTCGTGTATTAATTATTTTGTTTAGTCTCCACTGTGCTTACCACAAAGCCAATCCCATTATTAAAACAGATCATAAGAGAAACAGAAGAATTTCATTTGACAACTTCTGCCAGGATTTTAAATTAATTCAGAACTAACAGGGAACAACCTCTCAACGTCACTGCCAACTATGTGTGGCAGCCATAGGTAACACTGTATTATATTAAATGAGACGGTGAACGAATATTGGGTTTATGCCTACTTGTCTTTTATATGTCTGTCAAATGCAGAGGGTGAGAGAACGCAGGACAGAGAGCAGAGATACTCAAGAACTTATTTCTAGTTTTTAATGAACTGTACAAATTTTGAATGTTCTGTTTTGAGGAGCTGTGATCAGCTCCTGGCTGAAAGGTTTCATGAATCGGGAGAACATGGGGTTGAATTGCCTTCTACCAGTAAAAAAGTGTTCAAATGTGTGTGAAATCTTATGGGACTTAACTGCTAAGGTCATCAGTCCGTAAGCTTACACACTACTTAACCTAAATTATCCTAAGGACAAATACACACACCCATGCCCGAGGGAGGACTCGAACCTCCGCCGGGACCAGCCGCACAGTCCATGACTGCAGCGGCTTAGATCGCACAGCTAATCCCGCTCGGCTTCTGTCAATAGTTATGGCGACTGAGGGTTTGGTTCCTATTGATTCTATTGGCAAATAGTGTTTAACGAGCCTCAGGGAAAGTTGTCTGGACTGATAACATAATGTTTAAGGATGGGGAGGGGTGTTGTCACTCAAGGAGTAACCGAATAGCCAATGGTGTGGGCACAGTCCATTTGAGGAAAATTTTAATTTAGGCTATTAGCATTAAAAGAAGTAGATATGACCTAAAGAATTAAACGTGTAACACTTGAAGATCAAAAATAAGATTAATGCAAAACTTCTGCGCCAAAATATTAAGTGGATTACAAAACAAACTCAATGAAAGTACCACATGACTAACCAAAAAACAAAATCAATGAAAGTATCCCTAGACTAAACAAAATGATCTTCATATGTCTTTGGTGGAAAAGGTGAAGAAACACCCATATTCAAGAGGTCAAAAAGACTTCGAAAGAAAGAAAGTAAGAGAAGAAGTAACTGAATGAGAAATGTTTGGGTGCAAAGTGTTTAAAATGTAAGATTCCCTGAAAAGGAAGGAAAAGGCAACAGGCAGAAAGTTTACCGGAGAAAAGAAAACGAAACACAATAAAACATTGAAGGAAAAGAAGAAAAAGTACAAAACAGTGAATACTAAAAGGAAAGGAAGAAACAATTGTAGACAAAGAACTTTGGTCCATAGAAGGCCTTAACGCAGAAAGAAAGAGAAAAAGAAAAAAAATCGATGAACATCTGATATATGTAACTGAATTACACCTTGAAAATCCCTTTACCATCGAAATGTAAACCACCTTCCTCTCAGGAAATTACCGAAATTAGTGACCCAGATCACTCAGTACGTCCGTCGGGATCACAAAGAGAGACCTGCCGTTGGTATTCGTTTTCAGCATTTCCTTCCACTGGACGCGATGTGTATGTCAATAATAATTTTGCCGCAGAGAGAATGTTTCATTCGGTCACTGACTCTGAGAAAAGACTGGTTACACCTACACGTGATCCGCGGTCGTTAGCGATATGGTTGCTTTGGCTCATACGTTTTGATGAGCCTGATATTTTGCTTCATTATTCCGCTCCGGCGTTATGGTATGGCGTGTCATTCACATTTACTCTCGCTATATACCAATACCCATTCCAGTAAGCCGAACAGCCGCCGCTACGATGGCGTCTGCCTCTGTCCCTCATTTTCATGGTTACTGTACACCGCGTGCCGCCAGAATAGCAGGTGAGCGCGCGTGCCACTAAATAACGTTTAACTCCTGGACGGCCTCTACGTTCCACTTTTTCCCTCTCACGCTCATTCACAGAACGTGTGGCCTACTGAGTATGTTCTATCGTTGACAGACTTATGGCTCTCTCGCCCATTATTCTTTCTTCGAAAATAAATGAACCACATGGAGAGTCACGTTCAGTCACGCTCTCCGATATTTTTCTACTCTTCCTTCTTCTTCACAGCACCATTTATCCCCTGTGTCGCAATGCCAGTGAAATGACTTCTGCTCTACATAACACATGTACAATTACCTTATCAGATTTACTTCCTCTTCAAAATTCGTTTTAAATGTTTTTGATAGTTCCAATATTTAATGCTTATAAAAAAATACTGAATCACAAATCAATTATTTTATTATTGATTTCTCGACTTCTGTGAGCATATATACTGTCATTCAGAGAAAAACATCTGTTCATGTACGAAAATAGTGTTTCTACTTAATCATATAGACGAATGTCTTAGCTGTTTTAAATTATTTTCAGTTCATATGCATTATTGTTTAAATATGAAGGCTAGTGACCGCAACCAGTATGATCACCTGAACGAATTTCACAATTTTGACTAGAAGATATAGTTTTACTGTCTAAGGCTATCATTGCTACATCTTCTTTACGAAAAAAAGTGAAGTGTGCTACAATGTCAGACTTTCCGCCTTATGCAAGACACCTTTTTTCTTTTGTTTCACCCATACGTGTTTCAGCACTTTTGTGCTATCATCAGTGGGTTCTATTTTTATTTTTAACTGTAAATTTGTTGTTAACATATTAACATATTCGTCGTTTACAACATTATGTAAAAGTTGCATTTAGAACTTAATTGGCGAAAAGTAACATACCTTACATTATATTATTGTCCTCTTGTTTTGGTAGCTGTTATGCTACACAATATACAACATGTCAGCTGCAAACAGCAAAACGTAATTTATTTTCTATTTGTTATGTATTTACGACCCCCCCATGAACCATGGACCTTGCCGTTGGTGGGGAGGCTTGCGTGCCTCAGCGATACAGATAGCCGTACCGTAGGTGCAACCACAACGGAGGGGTATCTGTTGAGAGGCCAGACAAACGTGTGGTTCCTGAAGAGGGGCAGCAGCCTTTTCAGTAGTTGCAAGGGCAACAGTCTGGATGATTGACTGATCTGGCCTTGTAACAATAACCAAAACGGCCTTGCTGTGCTGGTACTGCGAACGGCTGAAAGCAAGGGGAAACTACAGCCGTAATTTTTCCCGAGGGCATGCAGCTTTACTGTATGATTACATGATAATGGCGTCCTCTTGGGTAAAATATTCCGGAGGTAAAATAGTCCCCCATTCGGATCTCCGGGCGGGGACTACTCAAGAGGATGTCGTTATCAGGAGAAAGAAAACTGTCGTTCTACGGATCGGAGCGTGGAATGTCAGATCCCTTAATCGGGCAGGTAGGTTAGAAAATTTAAAAAGGGAAATGGATAGGTTGAAGTTAGATATAGTGGGAATTAGTGAAGTTCGGTGGCAGGAGGAACAAGACTTCTGGTCAGGTGACTACAGGGTTATAAACACAAAATCAAATAGGGGTAATGCAGGAGTAGGTTTAATAATGAATAGGAAAATAGGAATGCGGGTAAGCTACTACAAACAGCATAGTGAACGCATTATTGTGGCCAAGATAGATACGAAGCCCACACCTACTACAGTAGTACAAGTTTATATGCCAACTAGCTCTGCAGATGACGAAGAAATTGAAGAAATGTATGATGAAATAAAAGAAATTATTCAGATTGTGAAGGGAGACGAAAATTTAATAGTCATGGGTGACTGGAATTCGAGTGTAGGAAAAGGGAGAGAAGGAAACATAGTAGGTGAATATGGATTGGGGGACAGAAATGAAAGAGGAAGCCGCCTGGTAGAATTTTGCACAGAGCACAACATAATCATAACTAACACTTGGTTTAAGAATCATGAAAGAAGGTTGTATACATGGAAGAACCCTGGAGATACTAAAAGGTATCAGATAGATTATATAATGGTAAGACAGAGATTTAGGAACCAGGTTTTAAATTGTAAGACATTTCCAGGGGCAGATGTGGACTCTGACCACAATCTATTGGTTATGACCTGTAGATTAAAACTGAAGAAACTGCAAAAAGGTGGGAATTTAAGGAGATGGGACCTGGATAACTAAAAGAACCGGAGGTTGTACAGAGATTCAGGGAGAGCATAAGGGAGCAATTGACAGGAATGGGGGAAATAAATACAGTAGAAGAAGAATGGGTAGCTTTGAGGGATGAAGTAGTGAAGGCAGCAGAGGATCAAGTAGGTAAAAAGACGAGGGCTAGTAGAAATCCTTGGGTAACAGAAGAAATATTGAATTTAATTGATGAAAGGAGAAAATATAAAAATGCAGTAAGTGAAACAGGCAAAAAGGAATACAAACGTCTCAAAAATGAGATCGACAGGAAGTGCAAAATGGCTAAGCAGGGATGGCTAGAGGACAAATGTAAGGCTGTAGAGGCCTATCTCACTAGGGGTAAGATAGATACTGCCTACAGGAAAATTAAAGAGACCTTTGGAGATAAGAGAACCACTTGTATGAATATCAAGAGCTCAGATGGAAACCCAGTTCTAAGCAAAGAAGGGAAAGCAGAAAGGTGGAAGGAGTATATAGAGGGTCTATACAAGGGCGATGTACTTGAGGACAATATTATGGAAATGGAAGAGGATGTAGATGAAGATGAAATGGGAGATATGATACTGCGTGAAGAGTTTGACAGAGCACTGAAAGACCTGAGTCGAAACAAGGCCCCCGGAGTAGACAATATTCCATTGGAACTACTGACGGCCGTGGGAGAGCCAGTCCTGACAAAACTCTACCATCTGGTGAGCAAGATGTATGAAACAGGCGAAATACCCTCAGACTTCAAGAAGAATATAATAATTCCAATCCCAAAGAAAGCATGTGTTGACAGATGTGAAAATTACCGAACTATCAGCTTAATAAGTCACAGCTGCAAAATACTAACACGAATTCTTTACAGACGAATGGAAAAACTAGTAGAAGCCAACCTCGGGGAAGATCAGTTTGGATTCCGCAGAAACACTGGAACACGTGAGGCAATACTGACCTTATAACTTATCTTAGAAGAAAGATTAAGGAAAGGCAAACCTACGTTTCTAGCATTTGTAGACTTAGAGAAAGCTTTTGACAATGTTGACTGGAATACTCTCTTTCAAATTCTAAAGGTGGTAGGGGTAAAATACAGGGAGCGAAAGGCTATTTACAATTTGTACAGAAACCAGATGGCAGTTATAAGAGTCGAGGGACATGAAAGGGAAGCAGTGGTTGGGAAGGGAGTAAGACAGGGTTGTAGCCTCTCCCCGATGTTGTTCAATCTGTATATTGAGCAAGCAGTAAAGGAAACAAAAGAAAAATTCGGAGTAGGTATTAAAATTCATGGAGAAGAAATAAAAACTTTGAGGTTCGCCGATGACATTGTAATTCTGTCAGAGACAGCAAAGGACTTGGAAGAGCAGTTGAATGGAATGGGCAGTGTCTTGAAAGGAGGATATAAGATGAACATCAACAAAAACAAAACAAGGATAATGGAATGTAGTCTAATTAAGTCGGGTGATGCTGAGGGGATTAGATTAGGAAATGAGACACTTAAAGTAGTAAAGGAGTTTTGCTATTTGGGGAGCAAAATAACTGATGATCGTCGAAGTAGAGAGGATATAAAATGTAGGCTGGCAATGGCAAGGAAAGCGTTTCTGAAGAAGAGAAATTTGTTAACATCCAGTATTGATTTAAGTGTCAGGAAGTCATTTCTGAAAGTATTCGTATGGAGTGTAGCCATGTATGGAAGTGAAACATGGACGATAAATAGTTTGGACAAGAAGAGAATAGAAGCTTTCGAAATGTGGTGCTACAGAAGAATGCTGAAGATTAGATGGGTAGATCACATAACTAATGAGGAAGTATTGAATAGGATTGGGGAGAAGAGAAGTTTGTGGCACAACTTGACCAGAAGAAGTGATCGGTTGGTAGGACATGTTCTGAGGCATAAAGGGATCACCAATTTAGTATTGGAGGGCAGCGTGGAGGGTAAAAATCGTAGAGGGAGACCAAGAGATGAATACACTAAGAAGATTCAGAAGGATGTAGGTTGCAGTATGTACTGGGACATGAAAAAGCTTGCACAGGATAGAGTAGCATGGAGAGCTGCATCAAACCAGTCTCAGGCCTGAAGACCACAACAACAACAACATGTATTTACGAACGGAAATAAGACGGTATCACGTTTTCTTTCTGTAACTTACTGTTTTGAAGTTGTGGTACGTTTTCCTGTTTTGTTGACGAAGTAAATGGGCTTACTTCTTTGCCTGTGTTCGTGTGGTAATGCAGTTTTTCGATTACTCAAAACATAGGCGGAGTTTTCGCTGCCATTACGTGTTGTTGTGGCTGTGTGGCGTTCATTTGTTTCGTAGCGTGTTCTGCTGGCTGAGGCGCGCGAGTTTGAATTGTATTTGGTGTTAGTTGTGTGTGGTTTATGTGGGTTTGCCTGTGTGTGATGAGTACTGGGGCAGAGAGAGAGTGTATGTGTGTGTGTGTGTGTGAGAGAGAGAGAGAGAGACTGAAAGAAAGAAATAAAGAAAGAAAGAAGAGGATTTGTGTGTGTGTGTGTGTGTGTGTGTGTGTGTGTGTGTGTGTGTGGGTGGGTGGGTGGGTGGGTGGGTGGGTGGGTGGGTTTGTGTGTGTGTGTGTGTGTGTTTTACTTGTATAGTTCTTCTATTGTGGCGAAGAGAGTTTTGTTGCACAGTGACGTGTATTCATTGAGTACTTTCTTTCCTTGGGCTATTGATTTTTGGATGTGGTAGTTTTCTTCTATAGTTAATTTTTGGTATAGGCTGCTGCTAGTTTTTAGGATGTGAAGGTCAGTTTCAATGTTTGTTGGGTGGTGGTTGTGTGCTACCAGGTGGTATGCAAATGTTGAGTGTGTGCTATTGCTTTTCAGTGCTCTGAGGTGTTCATTATATCTGGTTCTGAAGGTTCTGCATGTTTGGCCCACATATACAGATTGACAGCAGTTGCAAGTAAGTTGGTAGATGCCAGACTGGCTGTATTTGTCAGTGTTGGTGGTAATTCTTCCAAGTCTGCTCTGTATTGTGTTGTTGGTTCTGTATGCTATGTTGAGTCCTTGTTTCTTTAGTATATTGCCCACCCTGTGTGTGACTTTGTTGTTGTAAGTCATTATGTGCCATTTGTTGCTTACAGTCTGCTGATTTGTTGTGTGATGAGTTGTGTTTGTATGTGTGTATGTTTCATGGTTATGTGCTGTTTGTTTTTGTATTTGGTGGTTTATTTTGTCTATTCTCTTTGCATCATATCCATTCTCCTGTGCAATTTGTTTTATTGTGTTCAGTTCTTGTGTGTAGTCATGCTTATTCATGGGTATTTTGTTCAGCCTGTTAAGTAAATACCTGAAGCTGGCTTCTTTGTGGGTTATGGGGTGATTGGATTGGTTATGAATAATGGTGCTGGTGAGTGTGGGTTTTCTGTAGATTGTGAATTCATGTTTGTTGTTTCTCTTGTGTGTAGTGAGATCTAAGAAATTAAGTTTTTCATCTGTTTGTGTTGCTATGGTGAATTGTGTTTGTGGGTGGATGGAGTTTATGTTATCATGAAGTTCTTTTATGCGGGACAGTGCTTCATCTATTAAGCAAATTATGTCATCTACGTATCTGTACCAATATATTATTTTGTACTGTTTTGGTATTACTATTTTGTCAAAGATTTGTTTTTCTATCTGGTTGAGGAAAATGTCAGCTAGGAGGCCACTGATTGGGGATCCCATGAGTAGTCCATCTTGTTGAGAGTAAAATCTGTTGTTGAATGTGAAGTAGTTCTGTTCTGTGATGAGCCTGAGTATGGCTAATATATCTTGTATGTTTGTTGTGGGTATGTTTCCTTGCAGTTGGAGGTTTCTTTCTATTATGTTGATGGTTTCTTCTGTTGGGATGTGTGGGGGGGGAGGGGGTTTGATCATGAGAAAAAATTTCAATAACCAACGAAAGAATAACATTTTACTAATCAGGGCGTGGAATGTGAGGAGTCTGAATGTGATAGGGCAGTTATAAAATCTGAAAATAGAAATGAATAGGCTCAGTCTAGATATAGTAGGGGTCAGTGAAGTGAAATGGAAAGAAAACAAGGATCTTTGGTCAGTGGAGTATACGATAATATCAACAGCAGCAGAAAATTGTATAACGGCATTAGGATTCATTATAAGCAGGAAGGTAGTGTGATACCTCCGCTGGGGGCCACTTTCGCCAGTTCACAGCGAAGGCGGCCCGAGAGGAGGAGGGAGCCAGATCCAATGCGATGAGCAGCGAGAAATGTGCCGAAAACTGATGGATCCTTGCAGCCACTAAGATGGAGCATCAATAGTGCGCGCACGAAGGCATTTTTCTGGCCTGGCAGCAGTCGTTTTACCTGTAAGAACATGTCGAAAATTCCAGCACACCACAGGCACTGGAAGGAGCGTACGGGAAGCGCGAAGAATTCGCACAGATCAGAATATCAAAACAAATTGCATAACGATTTATAAAAGATATGTGTATGGTGCCAAAATTGGCAATTGGCCCTAAATAATGAAAAGTGCGAGGCCATCACATGGGTTCTAAAAGGAATCCGTTTAACATCGGTCACACGGTAAATCAATCGAATCTAAAGGCTGTAAATTTAACTGAACACCTAGGGATTACAATTACGAACAACTTAAATCGGAAGGAACACATAGAAAATGTTGCTGGAAAGCTAACCAAAGACTGCCCTTTTTTTTTGTATGACACTTGGAAAATGTAACAGATCTACCAAAGAAACTGCCTACACTACACTTTTTCGTCCTCTTTGAGAATATTTCTGCGGGATGTGGGATCCTTACCAAACAGGATTGACGGACTACATCAAAAAATTCAAATAAGGGGAACATGTTTTGTGCTACCGCGAAATAGGGCAGAGAGTGTCACTGAAACGCTAAAGGATTTGGGGAGGACATCATTGAAACAAAGGCATTTTTTGTTGCGGCAGAATGTCCTCACGAAATTTGAATCACCAATTTTCTCCTCCGAATGTGAAAATATTTTGTTGACACCGACCTACATAGGGAGAAACAGTCGACATAATAAAATAAGGGGAAATCAGAGCTCGCATGGAAAGATATAGGTGTTCGTTTTCTCCAGGCGTTGTGCGAGATTGGAATAATATGGAATTATTGTGGAGGTGGTTCGATGAACAATCTGCCACGCACTTGAATGTGATTTGCAGAGATGTAGATGTAGGGTGGCGTATGAAACTATAGAAGTAGAAAAAAAAGTCAGCCTACTCAAAAAGATTTTTTTGACATTAATGACGTCCCCTATAAGTCTCGAACACCAGCACCAGCAGACTCTGAAACGCAGCACAAACATGAGACTGTCCAGACCTCATGCAGAGATAGTGGTTACAAAGAAGTGTGGCTGCTTTTACAAGATCTTGGAAATACACAAAAACATCTGTAAGGTGTCAGGCAAATCCAACACCTTCCATGAAAACCCTGACATGATAAGCAAATCCAGTAGTATGTCACATAGCTCCGAATAAATCGTAACATTAAATCAACCAAAGTAATACGAGTAACGAGTGAGCAAATGGAATACCACAGACTAACACAAGAATGCCTAAATGCATGTCATACCTTCCCACCGCGAGACAGACGCAGTTCCGAGGGGAGAAACGAGAACAGAAGCCGAGTGCAGAACCGTGTTAAGCTGGAACGCCCTACAATAAGGGACGGACAGACACCCACGTCGCCAGCTAACCGCTAGGACCACACCACCCGCAAGTTTTTGCGTGAGACTTTCTCCCGTCTCTGTTACGTCAGGACCACCCCCAGCCAATGTTAAAAGCTAGAGCCCTCCAGAAGAACAGTATAGATCTTACGATAACACAAAAAGGGCTACACCACCCGCAAGTTTTAGCGTGAGACTTTTTCGCGTCTCTGTTACGATAGGACCACACCCCAGCCCATGTTAAAAGATAGAGCTCTCCAGAAGAACAGTATAGAACTTACGATAACACATAAAAGACCACACCAGCTGCAAGTTTTAGCGTGAGACTTTTTCGCGTCTCTGTTATGTTGCAGACTTTAAAAACATTGCCCCACCACGAAAAGTATAACATTTCTCATTGGCTAGACAGAATTTTTGGTAGGCAGAGCTTAAGGTTAACATTGAGACCCTGATTGGTCAGATGAAAACACAGCCAGATAGTTTTTTTTAAACCAACTTTGGTAAATTGTAGTAAGGAGAAGTTAGAGAGAGTTGCTTGCGAGACGGCGAGGTGAGAGGAGCTGTGCTGCCCGCCGCCCCCTGACGAACACCGACAAGGTAATGAACGCATGCGATGCCGAATAACAGCGCATAAAGCTTCACTCAGAACTGCAGAAGTCTCATCTGTTACACCCCCTTTTTGCGTAATACTAGTGTCGATCGTCAATTAAAGCTCATGGTGTTCACATTTGCCACTTGAAGTAAAAAATCTGAAACGCGATGATTTTTCTGTTATATAGTTATTGAGAAGCCACATCAGCCACTGTAATTTACGACAAGTTAGATAAGTAATTAAAGATAATTGAGGGTCACTGTAGACCATTTTGATAGTTTTCTCTTTTGTGAAACTTAATTTAATCCTAGATTATAGATGTGATATGGCATAGGTCATCCTTCGATCCATTGTAGAACTTGGAAACCCATTCAGGGAATATTCGTTCACATTTTTGTTGAACGCAGTTGGTTTTTACCATCCTGTATTAACACATTTCCTTTTGTCAATAGTGCAATTATAAACAATGTTTTGTGAGTAGAATAAAATTTCGAATGGTAAACTTAACTGCTTTTTCGACGTTATTTTACCAGCTAACTAAAAATAGGAAAGCCTTGAATCCCTTCCACAAAATTTAGTTAGTATTAAGATTCTTTTACAGGGAGTGCAGTGGAGCTGACGCTGAAATCATTAAGTATTTGGTTATATCATCGCTAGTCTCACTGAACTCTTCTGAATTCTACATGTCATGTGTGGTCTGGCGTCTCCTTACAAGCAACAGGTCCCAGGTTCAAACTAGTCAATTCCCTAAAAAACACGCTCAGAGCGTCATTGCGCGAAAGTGGTAGGGAGACACGATATAGAACAGACACCACGCAGAATGTTACACATCAAAACAAAGCGCGACCAACGCTGAGAACAGCCTTGACAGTGTGAAAGACGCCAATTCTCGAGACACACACCAGCCCTCGTAAGGTGAGAATTTCCAGCCGGTACTGGGAGGCGTGGTCATGAAACGACGGTCAGTCATTGGGCGACACTGCAAATGTAGTCCCCCAGTGACAACGTCGAGAAGAGAAAAAAAAAAAGAAAAAACGAGAAATCGTTGATCTTAGAGATGGATGAGAAGTGAAGAGGGAAGTCGGTGAGACAGTGTGGAAGCAAGAGATCATGGGAGCTCTTCCATACATTGGCAACATCGGCCTTCGGACATCGCGATGACGCTGCTTCGGCTTCAACAACACACGGCGACCTGTCAACGCGGACGCCATTCTGGGTCCTCGCTGCACAGCCACTGAACACCGTAAGGGTATTTACTATCAAAAACAGTCTTGATCACAATTTATTTATTACGGTGACCGGTTTCATCTTCAGACCAATGAATAAGAACCTCCTTCTGCTGAAGAAGTAGTGATTATTCTCCAGCAGAAGGAGGTTCTTACTCATTGGTCTGAAGATGATCACAGTAGTGGTCGAAACAGGTCACCGTAATAAACAAATTGTGATCAAGACTGTTTTTGATAGTAAATATTTGTAACACATTGATCACTGTTCTCTCCCATAATGTATTCAAAAGTAACCGTAAGGGTAGCCGAATCGCGCCGCACAGCTCCGAGGCGGCGCGCCACAAATACCCAGCGCCTGCCGCCGTCACCACGACGTGGATGGTGAGACGATTCTGCCCACTCCTTCCCTTTAACAAATGAGGTGTGTCCACGCCCTGTCAAATCCTGAAATCTGTATTTTCTTTTTCTTTTTGTGTTTGTAAAATTTACTGGAATAAATGCAGTCATTTCATGTTTTATTCACCTAACAGTGTGCTCCATTCGATTATCAGCCCCCTAATCTCATAACTTTTTGTGTTTGATTTCATTTAATTACTGGCTCCCAACGTGGTGCAATCTCATTAATCATCTACATGTCATTTCTTGTCTGAAAGCGGAAGAGAATTTTCTGTTCACTACACTTTGGCACCCAAAGTGTGGCAATCTCATTGCTAATTTGCATGCTACGTGATATTACAAACAATTCTCCATTCACTATGTTTTAGTGTCCAACGTGGGCATCTCATTAATAATTTGGGTGATACGTTATATCACAAAAAATTCTTGAGTTCACTACAGTAGGTCAGTGTGTGTGCTACTGCGAACAGTTCACTTACAGGCTTTGTCTCATCAGAATCGACAGCATACCAACATCGACAACTACAGTTCAGGTACGCATGCCGACGTCACAAACTGAAGATAAAGAGATAGAGAAAATGTACGAGGATATTGAATTGGTAATTCAGTACATAAAGGGAGCAGCAGAGCTGATTGTCGTGGGGGATTGGAATATGGTTTAGGGGAAGGAGCAGAAGAAAGGGTTACGGGAGAATATGGGTTTCGAATTAGAAATGAAAGAGGAGAGAGACTAATTGAGTTCTGCAATAAATTTCAGCTAATAATAGCGGATACTCTGCTCAAGAATCACACGGGGAGGAGGTATACTCGGAAAAGACCTGGAGATACGGGAAGATTTCAGTTAGATTACATCGTGGTCAGGCTGAGATTCCGATATCAGTTTTTGGACTGTAAGGCATACCCAGGAGCACATATAGACTCAAATCACAGTTTAGTAACGGTGAAGAGTAGGTAGAAGCTTAAGAGACTAGTGAGGAAGAATTATTGCGCAAAGAAATGTGATGCGGAAGCACTAAGGAATGAAGAGAAACGCTTGAAGTTCTCTCAGGCAATAGATACCGCGATAATTAATAGTTCTGTAGGTAGTTCAGCCGAAGAGGGATGGACATCTATCAGAAGGACATATCAGAAATTGGAAAGCGAAACAGGTTCTAAGAAAGTAACTGCGAAGACACCGTGAATAACAGAAGAAATACTTCACTTGATGACGTAAGAGGAATACAAGTTACTTAAGACTGGGTAAAGAGGAAGGGTAGAGAAGCTAAGGCGAAATGGCTGCATCAAAAAGTGAAGAAATAGAAGAATAAAAGATTGTCGGGACGAAACGACTCAGCATATACAAAAGTCAAAACAGCCTTCGGTGGAATTTAAGGGCAAGGGCGGTAACATTAAGAGTACAATGGTCCGATGTTAATGTAGAGAAATAGGGGGAAGAAATACACTGAAGCCCTCTGTGATTTGGAGGACTGATGACGTGATAGAAGAAGAAACAGGAATCGATAGGAAAGAGATAGTGGATCCAGCATTAGAATCAGAATTTAAAAGGACTTCAGAAGACTTAATATGGCAGAAAGGATATATAACATTCCATCGGAATTTCTAAAATCTCTGGGGGAAGTGACGACAAAACGAATGTGCAAAATGTATGAGGTTGGCGGTATACTATCAGATTTTCGAAAAAACGTCATCCACACAGTTAGTAAAACTGCAAGAGCCGACAAGTGCGAGAACTGTCGCAAAATCGGCTTAACAGCTCATGCATCCAAGTTGCTGACAAGACTAATACACAGAAGAAAGGAAAAAAAAATGAGAATCAGTTAGATGACGATCAGTTTGGCTTGATGAGAGGTTCTGACGTTGCTCTTGATAATAGAAGCAAGAGTGAAGGAAACTCGGCCTGCAACTTCTCCACCTTATCACTGAAATTTTTCTCCGCTTGACCTACCTTAGAGTCAAGTATCCAAACTTCATCAGAAATTTTGCCCATTTCATCCCGTATGGTTTTTAATTTTCCGTCTATCAATTCCTCGATTCCACTACCAATTTTCATACTTCGTCTTTCACAACCAAAGCTATTTCGGACTGAACCGGTCAATTTTTAAATTTATATCAAACACGTCGGTTTTAACAGAATCAATTTTGGATCCCACTCGCTTCCCACGCCCGGGTTCGATTCCCGGCGGGGTCAGGGATTTTCTCTGCCTCGTGATGACTGGGTGTTGTGTGCTGTCCTTAGGTTAGTTAGGTTTACGTAGTTCTAAGTTCTAGGGGACTGATGACCATAGATGTTAAGTCCCATAGTGCTCAGAGCCATTTGAACCATTTTTTTGGATCCCAATCCTCTTACTATTTGGATTAATTGCGACATCTCGTCTCCCCCAAATCCATCTTCCTTGCCTAATTTCAGACTACTTGCCCTACTAAATTCACCGCCGATCACGCTCTCCCGGCCCTCTAGTATTTTCGGACCCACACAAACTGGCCGACTGCTTCATATTACCGACTTCTATTATCGGCGATTGAACTACAGAATCATACATAATCTCACTATCAGCGCAGGTACTTAGCTTTGTCGCGCTGGATCCTTCTGCCCATGGCATTGCTGCCGATGTTGCAGTTGAAGCCGGTGCTGAAGATCTCGTGGCCTCTGCTGCCGTTCTGCAATTGCCGCTGCGCGATGAATCGCCGTTGAAGATGCCGCTGCTGGCTGGAACCACGTGTTTTCGATGTCGCCTCTTCTTCCGCGTAACTTTTTAATCACTGCTAACCACTGCTAAAACTCGGAACACACAACTGTTGCAAAATTCGTAGCTCAGAGGCCCCACGCAAAATGCCTAAACTGCCACGGACGTGGGACCTAGGTCACAGAATATCGTTAATTTCACAACTATTAAAGAAACCTAATATTCAGTCCTGAACCAATTTCATATTTAACTTTTGAGAGGGGTCCTGCCTATCGTGGTGCAGATAATATTTTTGGAAACACTTTCCAGAATGCAAATCCAATTCTAAGCTTTCCAGAGTTCATATTCCTCAAATAACACTTTCCAAAACCCAATCCTGTTCCAACGCTTTGCAATATTCTTATCCCTCAACTAACACTTTTCAAATACGTATCCCGGGCGAGCCCTCAATTGCGAGCTAACATCCCAAAGATGTTCGGGCTCACATGAGGTTCCTCTTCGTCGAAATGTCTTGGCTCAATCTCGTCTAGGGGTTGAACCGCACGTGTCGCATTACACGCCCTAAATTAGACACTTGTGTCCCTTTGGTTAAATTGTCTGGCTGATGGCAAGTTTGCGAAATACAAAGTTAACATAACATATAATAACAGTAATAATAATACCGGGAACTAAATTAACGACCCTAAATGATGTGGGCCACACAGTTGCGATTTGGTTAGAAGAATATTTATTCAGAAGGCAAACTAATAGCGGAAGTGGTCGTATTTAGAGTTACTGTGACACTCTAGTGCATATCCATTTGACACAGTGCGATCATTCACAATCTCATCGTGAATTGAAATTCCAACACTCCACCTCGTTAACTACGAGAAATGTTTGAGTTCACACCAGGCGCGCAGCTGCTCACAGCTCAGAGACTAAGTCCCGCTAAACCACACAACGCGAATTTTTCCAAGTCGTTTCACTTGCTGGCCGCCTAAAGACCGACCGTCCACTTTTCGCGTCTGCATCCGAACTGTACCCCCTGGTGTCTCCAGCGTCTGCACCGCCAGTCTGCTTTGCGCGTCCCCGCCCGCGTTTCCCACGGGCCGAATGCCATCCCTCAACTGACTAGGGCAGTTCCCTTTCCTGAAGCCGTCAATTTGATTGGCTACAGCTTATTCTACATTATTTTACATTTTAACGTATTTAAATAATCAAAGATTGACCACTTTCACGTTCTAAATAAAGTAACAATAATTTCCATTACATAATAAACGTTAAATTCTTTTACATAAAACCAATACAATTTCCTTCTTAACTTTGAATGTCACGGCCAGTAGCCTTGCACCAATGTGCTTCCTGATAAATAAATAAAAACAAAAGTAAGTATTATGCACTGAACTTTACAACAAATACTCTATTACCTAATGATTTAATAAGGTGTCATGCTGCCATCGTTCAGTGTGATTTGTGTGGAGGAAATGATGATCTGATGCTTAACTGAAAATACTGATAATTTAAATTTACTACATCCTTTAAGCAAATGAAGTTACAGACTTGATATTTACAACATTTGTCATTTTAATGATGCGCTTCTATATGAAATGTCGATCTTAAGGTCGACTAAAGCGTTCGGATTTTAGCATTCAGGTCTTTGTCACAAAACTTGTTAATTTCACTTTAACAGTAAATCCTAAACTATTATAGATATTATCAATATTCCAGTTTTATTGGGATCACCATGAAAATTTATGAAGGATGGTAGATTAAAATAACTGTTTCTTAATTCCCTGAATTACTACAGAATTAATCAGTTTTCATAAATGTTTCTCTCTATGGACGATCTTAGGTCCGCCATATTTAACACTGCTATGCTTCCCTGGGTTTCCCTATGACATAGGTTCTCGTCTGTCTCACTCGCACATTACAGCGCTTAGGCCTCAATAGACAATAGACGCCTGTCAATTTCCGTGGTGAATCTGCTCCCTTTGTGACACACGGTCCTCGACGACAGGGTTCGTTTCACAATTCCTGTAGGCTGACACTTTCGGCCACATATTTAAATGAGAGCGCAATGCCCGTTAACTCACACTGTACTAGTTTCAGCGACAAACATCGCCATCATCAGTGGGTACTTTGATTCTTATTTCTATACTTCACAGCATAGCTTTTACGATTTTTGCTGCTGTTTCAGGCATATTTTCTTTGTTTCTTTGTTGCCGATTTTCTCGGCATACACCAAATCATCTACAAGTTTGCTGTACGGCGTGCAGCTGGTTATAGACACAGAAAAAAACAACTTTCACACCTTGTACCTAACCCAAAACATTGCGCCATCTTTCTGTTCGCATGTACTTCATGACGGATGTAGTCGCCGCAGTGCCTGTTCCTTCAGACAAGCATGCGTGCATGTCCAAAGGAACATTTGCATCGTTCTTCTTGGTCCAAATGACTCTAAACATTATGCGACTTATCATATGAGGTCCTCAGTCGCCTACACTTATAACTACTTAAACCTAACTAACCTACGGACATCACACACATCCATGCTTGAGGCAAGATTCGAACCTGCGACCGTAGCAGCAGCGCGGTTCCGGACTGAAGCGCCTAGAACCGCTCGGCCACATCGGCGGGTCGTCCTTCTTAACAATACAGGCACTGTCATATATTACTAAATATCTCCTGTTAAACAGATGGTACAAAGATTACAATTTGTCAGCTTGTTGATACACTACTGGCCATTAAAACTGCTACACCAAGAAGAAATGCAGATGATAAACGGGTATTCATTGGACAAAAATATTATACTAGAATTGACATGTGATTACATTTTCACGAAATTTGGGTGTATAGATCCTGAGAAATCAGTACCCACAACAACCACCTCTGACCGTAATAACGGCCTTAATACGCCTGGGCATTGAATCAAACAGAGCTTGGATGGCGTGTACAGGTACAGCCGCCCATGCAGCTTCAACACGATACCACAGTTCATCAAGAGTAGTGACTGGCACATTGTGACGAGCCATTTGCTCGGCCACCATTGACCAGACGTTTTCAATTGGTGAGAGACCTGGATAATGTGTTGTCCAGGGCAGCAGTCGAACATTTTCTGTATCCAGAAAGGCCCGTACAGGATCTGCAACATGCGATCGTGCATTATCCTGCTGAAATGTAGGGTTTCACAAGGATCGAATGAATGGTAGAGCCACGGATCGTAACACATCTGAAATGTAACGTCCACTGTTCAAAGAGCCGTCAGTACGAACAACAGGTGACCGAGACGTGTAACCAATGGCACCCCATACCATCGTACCAGATGATACGCCAGTATGGCGATGACGAATACACGCTTGCAATGTGCGTTCACCGCGATGTCGCAAATACGGGTGCGACCATCATGATTCTGTAAACAGAACCTGCATTCATCCGAAAAAATGACGTTTTGCCATTCGCGCACCCAGGTTCGTCGTTGAGTACACCATCGCAGGCGCTCCTGTCTTTGATGCAGCGTCAAGGGTAACCGCAGCCATGGTCTCCGAACTGATAGTCCATGCAGCTGCAAACGTCGAACTGTTCGTGCACATGGTTGTTGTCTGGCAAACGTCCCCATCTGTTGACTCAGGGATCGAAACGTTGCTGCACGATCCGTTACAGCCATGCGGATAAGATGCCTGTCATTTCGACTGCTAGTGATACGAGGCCGTTGGGATCCAACACGGCGTTCCGTATTATGCTCCTGAACCCAACGATTCCATATTCTGCTAACAGTCATTGGATCTCGACCAACGCGAGCAGCAATGTCGCGATACGATAAACCGCAATCGCGATAGGCTAAAATCCGACCATTATGAAAGTCGGAAACGTGATGGTACGCATTTCTCCTCCTTACACGAAGTAGCACAACAACATTTCACCAGGCAACGCTGGTCAACTGCTGTTTGCGGATGAGAAATCGTTTGGAATCTTTCCCCATGTCAGCACTTTGTAGGTGTCGCCACCGGCGCCAACGTTGTGTGAATGCTCTGAAAAGGGAATCATTTTCATATCACAGCATCTACTTCCTGTCGGTTAAATTTCGCGTCTGTAGCACGTCATCTTCGTGGTGTAGCAATTTTAATGGCCAGTAGTGTATATAATACTAAGCGGTAACAAACATCAAAAGACAGAGAAATTCTGGATTACTTAAAAATGGCTCTCAGCACTATGGGACTCAACATCTGAACTACTTAAACCTAACTAACCTAAGGACATCACACACATCCATTCCCGAGGCAGGATTCGAACCTGCTACCGTAGCGGTCGCGCAGTTCCAGACTGTAGCGCCTAGAACCGCTCGGCCACACCGGCCGGCTGGATTACTTAATCGTTCACATCTGTTTTACGGTTTAGAGAAGCGAAAAACGTAACAAGCGTATTCTGCGGTTGTTAATTTCTATGGATCAAAATGCCTGTAGCCGGTTTGCTCTATCTTCGATCCCCTAGTCACGACAAATATATCAGGACAGATACTAGTTCATTTACAGTTCGAGCTAGAGATTCGGAGCAGTATAGAAAACACACCTATTATTGCTGTTGCGAGACCACATTCTTCTTCTTCCACAGCCTACGCCCTATGCGACAAGCTTCATCTGCCCTCCCATATTCTTTCTTCACTTTTTTTCTTCTCGACATCCTACCTACCTCCGTCCCTTTCCATTTCATATAGCTTTCTCTGGAAATTTTCTGTTTCAGTTGTCATTCACAACGGAAGAAAACGCAATTTTACAAGGTTGAACTTCATTAATTGTTCCTTAACAAACGAAATAAAAGGATACATGCGCATTTGACCACACTGGCAGCTCAGTACTTCGCACGAGAGGCTCCACATGGGGACGCAGGATGTCCGTGATGTACCGCAGTGTCTTTGGAGTCCCCTCAAACACTGTCATCCGTGGCCTGAACCCATACCCGATGGCATCCGCAATATGGCGCGAGGAGTGATGCCGCTATGCTTCTGCAAAACAATTGAAGATGGGACCTCTACACAGATAGCCATCATATTCTCCGACGATGTTTAAGCGAGGCAGTGCAGAACCGTGAGTCGTCACTGAATACAGAGCAATACCATTACCTCAGCAGTCCATGCTTTCTGGTCACGACATCACTCCAAAAGTAGTCGGTTGTGTCGTGTGTTAACCGCAGCCTAGGCGTGCGGCGGTAATTCCCTAGACAGGCTGCTGGCAGTCTCCGGCCAGTAGTGTGGGGTGACACAGAATTGTTGAAAGGGGTCTATTGTCTGTTCTCCGATGGCAGGCGTCGTTGTGAAAGGGTTCAGTGAGCTTGATCCACAATACGGCCATTCTTCCTTGTGGAGGTCAAAAATGGTCGACGGGAACGTTGATGTGTATGCCTGCGCTCACGTTCCCACACAATCCAACATCTGCCCACCTTCGCATCTAAATGACAAACAAATCTTGATATTAAACAATTTGACCAGTGAGCCAAATGGAGAACCACAATGAAGCCCCTCTCATACTTTATGGGTGGTGACTACGCTGTCTCACACGAATACACAGTGTCTCCGTGTCCTTCAGAGAGATCACTCGGCACCCGATGCTGTCCATGCGCCTTATATCCGACCAGGTCTGGTAACGACACGAAATACATCAGCAACAATGCACACTGATGGCCTTTATGCATGTCAGAGAGAATTCCAGTTCTAATCATTTACACACCCGATGATCGGTATGTTACAGTGACACCCGACCGTATCATCTGATTGCTTCACTTTTTGTCAGGCAGTGTATTTCAGTAACTAGCGCAGGAAAAGCATCATGTTGATATTTTAGGGAATTATTATATAATAAATACAATAATTGTTCTTGATGTGTCGTTTCCGACACCATTTACACGTTTAGATTCAACACGCATGAAATGCAGATGAAATACTTCTTTTTTATATCACTCACTGATTGAGAGCCAGTAAACCTTCTTCCAACTAGACAGAATATCTTCTTCTAATTACAGAGAGCATATTTGGCTAGTAGAGAGATACAAAAGGACTGGACAGCTCACTCAGCACAGAAGATGGTTTAAAGGTAAACAAAGCAAGTTACGAACAATAGTGAAAGGGGTAAATGAATTCGATATCTAGGTACTGAGACAGACCGTCTCCATAGCCGAATGGTAGCCTGCAATGTAGCAGAACTTACTTGTGTTTTGCTCGTAAATCCGCTGTCAGCTGTCACTACATGCACGAGGGCTGCCCAGAAAGTAATGGACCGCATTTTTTTCTTCAACAATTCTTTATTGAACATAATGAGAATCACACACGAAAGGATGGTGCTTTATCTACACATCCTATTTTTCCACGTAATCTCCACCCCGTTCCACGGCCTTCCTCCAGTGCGAAACAACGGCGTGTATGTCCTGCCGGTATCAATCTTTGTCCTGGTGGCGGAGTCAGTGTTTCACTGTGTAAATCACCTCCTCATCGTCCTCAAAATGTCTTCCACGAATGGCATCCTTTAATGGCTGAAACAAGTGGAAGTGCAAGGGGGCTAGGTCAGGGCTGTGACGTGGATTTGGTATCACTGCCAAACCTGTCTTGCGATGTGTTCAGCAGTCCTCAGACCTGTGTGGGGCCGAGCATTACCGTGTTGCAGCAAAATTCTCCAAAACGTCTCCTGGGTTGCTGTGGCGCTGAAGTCGCCGGAAGCGTGTCTTCAGTTTTGTTAATGTGTTAACATATTCTTCTGAATTAATGGTATCGCCTCTTGGCATGACATCAATGAGAGTCACACCTTCATAGTCCAAGAACACTGTGATCATGACGTTACCGCTGGAAGCAGTTGCTTTGCATTTTTTCTTCTGTGGGTAGCGGCAATGGCGGTAGTGAGAATGGTGCCATTCCATCAACTGTCGTTTTGTTTTGGACTCAAAATCGTGAACCCAGCTTCCATCACCCGTCACAATCCGGGAGAAGAAGGCCTCCCCCTCAGCTTCAAAACATTGCAACAAATTAAGACGAATGGTTTTTTTTTCTGTGTGATTTGAGATACACCGTTAGACACGACGTGACGCATCTTGCACACACTTTTGAATATCCGGGAGTGCGGATAATTACACCCACACTTCCTCTGCTGATTGACAGATGCAGCGTCCACTGCCAAGTCGTGATGCGTCTCTCCTCGTGAATGACGTCAGCTCGCTACAACATGGCAGGCGTGACAATCGTGGATTGTCTCCCTGACCGCTGCAAATCGTGGAGCTCCGCGAACCGATTTTGGATGACCTCGCCCTCCGTGTCCAGCGACTAACTGTACTTCTGTCGACAGCAGATGCTCCATAGACATTGCACAAGCGTTTGTCAATATTCCCCACAGTTCTTTCTCTACAGCGAGAAATTCAGTGACGCAACGTTGCCTGTAACGTACATCACCTACAAACGCCATTTGGAAACTGTCCTGTACCTACGCTGTCTGTCGGAAGTGACGGAAACTTGGCGCACTCACTCAGAAAGCTTTAAATAATACAAACGTAAAAAAACGTAGCATTGTTTACGGCTGAGAAAAAAAAATGCGGTGCATTACTTTCTGGACAACCCTCCTAAACTGCTTCTGATGAAGACATAGTAGGTGTTGAAACCAGGTCAAGTTAAATCTTCTTGCGAACGGTTGGCTCTATTATAAAAATCATAAGTAAGTTACACTCATGTTCAGGAAAGAAACAGAACACCTTGAACGACTAGAGATACGACGCTCATATTCACAGGACATGTACATTAGTATGTTCATCAGAAATGATTGCCATTCCAGTCATCTCGGGTCAGCCTGTGCCTTGTTGCCTAGCAGTCTGTCACTGACCCTGTTAACTTCCTCTGTGCGTGATGGCATCGATGGGTACAAGGTGCGAACGACGTCGTGTGGTACAGCCATCCATGGTGCATTCACCTAATTCGTCTCTGATGGTTGGCATTGGGTGAAAGCGCTGCACCCGTCGTTTCATCGTATCCAGACATTTTCGATTGGTGAGAAGTCTGGTGATCTGGCGAGCCAGGGCAAAAGCCTGACATCCTGGGACATCAAGAACGCACGTGTTGGTGTAATATGTGATCGTGCTTCTTTTTTCTTTTTTTTTTTTTGCTGAGAAATGGCGTCTGGGGTGTTGTGCATGAGATGGTATGGCTACGGATTGCAAAATGTCGTTCACGTAGGTCACACTGGTCACAGTGCCCTGGCCAGCAGCAGCTGTGATTTGTGTTTGTACCTAATAGCACCCCATACCATAAGGCTTAGAGTTGGCGCCGTGTGTATTGTGCGAATGCAGTCACTGTGATGCCACTCTCTGTCTGTGGCGAACCAAAATTCGGCCGTCGTTTTCAATCAAACAGGACCTGAATTCGTCCGAAAACACCATCTAATGCCATTCCTGTCTTCAGTGATGTATTTCCTTATACCATCGGCGTCTAGCTTGTTTCTGCACATTCGTCAAAGATAGGTGGAGAAGTGACGAAACATGCGTAACGCACCCCGTAATAAACGGCGACGGACTTTCACCCTCATAGTGTACGATGTGTTACACTGTTCTACTGTTGCGCCAGGACCGGGGAAGACGCAGATGTGCCTTGCAATGCCATTCGGATGAAATGTCGATCTTCTCACGGGGTGGAGCATGTGGTGGGTCCTGACTCATCTTGTCGTGTTCTAATGGCCCTCCGTGAACCATTCTGTACACACTGCACTGCCGAAATACTTCGTCCCACACGAGCAGAAATTTCCCGACACATTCTCTCATGACAATAATGCGACCTCATTCAAACTCACTGATCTGACGATACGGTTAGCGCATACGTCTGCGAGGCATCCTGGAGGTCTGCTCAAGCCACACTGATCCATTACCTTCGGTTCATAGCGACAACGAGAGCCGCAAACATATTTCACAGGTAGGTGATGTGCCGAAATATCGATATCGACCTTGAACCCGAGGGCCGATATGGTTCAAATGCCAATCATTCCTTCAGAACACTCTAATGTACATGTCCCGTGAATATGAAACTCCCATCTCTAGTCGTTCAAGCTGTTCTGTTTTTCTCTGAATGTGAGTGTAGTTCTCATATGTGGAGGCTGAAAGCTGCCGTATGACATGGACATAATCACTGACGAGAAAAGAACAAAGAAACAGCTCGAAAGAAATAAGACAAAGAAATTATTAGCGTCGCTGCGTTCATTGTGGAAGGACCGTGTTTTATTTCTGATACATCCACAGATTTTATGATAGGATAGGAAAGTCCGGTATGGTGTCCACTCAGCCCTTGGGAGGTCCGATGAGGAGCTGCTTGAACACAGAGGCAGCGGTATGAGCTCGGTTCATCTGCTGGCAATAAAGGGTGCAGGGACTGGCGACGTGCTGGTGACATGTCCCGCGATCATAGGTGCTCCTCGTGCTGCCTTGTAGCGGAACAATCCTAAGGCCTAAATCATAAGTGGAATTTACGTTTATGTGTTAAAATTAAACAGAATGGCCGAAGTAAGGATGATTTCATTAGTACAGGGTGACCCAAAATTCCGTTAATATCTGGAAATTACCAAGTCACAGAATAAATATGTAGAGAGGTAAGACTTAACAAACTTGCCTGAAATGATATTCGGTTTTACTGAAACCAAAAAACGAGTGCAAAACCCGCCCATCAGATGCCACTGGACAGGGTACATCAACACCCACAACATAAGATAATGGGCTCCCGAAAATCCTAGAACTGACGCGGAAACCCATTTCCATGTCGAGAAAGTCACTGTGTGGTGTGGATTTACCACGTCAGTTGTGATCGTACCCTTTTGATTCTAGGAAATGTGGGGTGCTTCTCTCCAAACTGTCAGCCCGATAGGTGTGAGGTACGCTGAAGTGTTACAGAACCGCATCATCCCTAGCCTGGCTGATAAACACCTGCTGGGACGCATGATATTTATGCAGGATGTTTTCCACCCCATTTTGTTATACGTGTGAAAGATCTCTTGCTCACATCGTTTGGTGTGGATCATTTGCTGAGCCGCCACTTCCATCAAGCTTGACCTCCCAGGTCCCCAGCCTTCATTCCGTGTGATTATTGATTGTTGGGTTACCTGAAGTTACAAGTCTACCGTGATCTTCCGACCTCATTATGGATGCTAAAATACAACAATCGATGGCAGTTTCTCGCCATACATACTAATATTCTGCACAGTGCTGTTCACAACATTGTCTCTCGACTATAGGTACTATTGACGAATGATGGCCAACGTATTTAGCATTTGTTGTGAAGAACATCATCGTTGCTAAAAATCAATTGTTATGCTAATTATTGCTTTTGTATCATATGAAGCGCCATGTGTTCGCAGTTTTGTCCACTTTTTATGGTTTCAGTAAAACCCCATGTCACTTCCAGTATTTGTGTCAATTTTTACTTCTCTATCTACATTACTCTGTGAAGTATTGAATTTTCAGATGTTAACTGACTTCTGAGGTAAGCTGTAGATTAGCGTAGGCTAAGCAAGCTTTCTCTTGTAAAACTGCTCGACTGACTTTAGAGGTTGGTGTAGTACTTGTAACATTCCCCTTCCTAATCGACCTATTGGACTGCGACATAATTGGCCGTGATCGCGTATGCCTAATGAAATCTTACAATGAGTAAGGCTGTCGTTAAAGAAGGAAAATAATACCGATTAGTAGAGGAGAGTATACAACAGACCCTTACGAAGAAAGAATCTCTTCTAAACCTAATCTAAATACTGATATTAATTTGGAAATGGGTGGAATATAGTGCAATTGCTCACGAACCCCACACGGTGGGAAAGGGTACCACGTAATATTTAATACAAAAAATACTGATAATACAAAAAACTACTGATTAGCTAAAAATGAGATAACCAAACGTCGCTAGCCCACTGGGCAATGAATCTCCAGAATCTTATGAAAGGTAATGGCCAAGAAATTTAAGCAAATAATCACTGGCGTGGCAACAGAAGGTTGTCACACACACTTTCCCACAACACAACAGTTCACAAGAAAATGAATAAGAAAGCACTGAGTTTGCAGTTACTTATTCTGAAATACTAAATCTGGAAAGCAAAGTTAAATGAAGTTACTGGTTAAATAAATGACTGGCGCTAAGTAAAACTTACCTATGTGTAAAAAATGACTATCGGTAACCTCAGTGTAACGAAATGGAAAATTTAGGAAAACGCGAGCAATTTATTTTTGACTATTGAAAGACGGAACTGAATTTACTTTAAGTAAATGAGCAACTGATTTTACTTTCGATATAACAACAATAAAATAAATACCAAGCCAGAGGAAGTCCCTCGCTAAGCTAAATATAGAATAAATCAAATTGCGCACGTTTAATTTCTGCTGTA
Source organism: Schistocerca piceifrons (assembly GCF_021461385.2). Lineage (NCBI taxonomy): Eukaryota > Metazoa > Arthropoda > Insecta > Orthoptera > Acrididae > Schistocerca > Schistocerca piceifrons. Next base: position 428,600,984 of record NC_060138.1, read on the forward strand.
TTTTAGTTATTAGTTTTACCTGTGAAATTTTACGTTACTTTAAGTGAATGAAGTTACTACTCGAAACTGCAAATTAGTTAAGTCTCTGTTATGAAATACAAGAATGAACAGTTAGTGCCGCGCGGGGTGGCCGCGCGGTTTGAGACATCATGTCACGGATTGCACTGCCCCTCCCGCCGGAGGTTCGAGTCCTCCCTCGGGCATGGATATGTGTGTCGTTCTTAGCATAAGTTAGTTTACGTTAGTTTAAATAGTGTGTAAGTCTAGGGACAGATGACCTTAGCAGTTTGGTCCCTTAGGAATTCACACACATTTGAACAGTTAGTGAGGCAGAAAATTAAGACTGAAATTGGTCATTAGCAAACACACAAAACTTGCAGTAATTAGTTAATTTTCATATTGTTACGGCACCCGATTACTGCATGAAAGGAAAAGGGATTCTGATTGGTAATAATGTCTGAGGACGACAACAAAGGTGCCCTACGAGTTTTAACTATTGCAGATTATTATTCAGATTAGTCATACTTTGTGGAAGAAATCTCGCTGGATAATGCGTCTATAATACTATATTTGTCATTTTACAGTCTTACTATATTACAGCGTTGCGGGCGACGACGAATGGGCGACGACAAATGTAGTCGACGAGAACGCTGAGCTGCCGCTGATGTTGCTGGTTGGGCACCGCGAGTCGTCTCCAGAGTCACGGATAATAGTGAGACAGGCAGTACTTAGAACTGCAGCTTCTTCCACCTGTCCACTCCTACCGTGCTCTCGATGCTCGCGGGTTAACGTGTTTGGTGCGCATACAATGGCGCCCCATCATTGCCGCACACCACGTCTGCGGGAGCGCCCAACAAACACTTCCTCACTCTTTCAATCACTCAAGCTGCTCTGCCTTCCTCTCTGCTCGCAGCGCGAGAGACTCTCCACACGAATAGAACAACAACAGCACAGCTACTGCCATTTCGTAGTGGCTATCGATACATTAAAATAGTTCCCTTGGCTATTACCCGGCAATTTACAATATTTACGTTATAATTACAATGAATTATATACAGTCACAAATAAAAACACTGTTATTACATACATTACATGTTAACTATGGTCTCTGTAGTGAAGCTTACATATTCAGGACCAGAAGTGCAGTACTATTTATCAACGGATATTGTAGTGTAACGACGCGTATGACTCAATGATTGTTGTTTGAAATATGACCATGTGCAGACTTCGTCAGCTACGTCGTTTACAAAACACTTCAAAAAAATTATTTAAATTCTTTTAAAGTTCTCTATAAAAGATTCTTGAACGAAACTGTAATTAAAACACCTTCAGTTGAGTCGTTTGTGCAAAATTACATCACTCAGTCCAACTGGTTTGCGCAAACTTTTGAAATTTAGATGTCGTTTGTTTCTTCTTGGAAATTATATTCTTGCAAGTTATTTCATTTTTTCCATATTAAAATCAGACTGTAAAACTTTTAAGATTCAAAAAATCGAAATCAAACTCTTCTGAAAATTAATATCTTGGAAAAATTCAGTAATAATCCTTCCTCAATATAACTCTTCATAAATAATACTTGAACACGTATTTAAGCTTTAGAGCATACACTGTTTTATTGTCTTCGTATATGCTACATACAGATGTGAACATCAGACTCGACAAAATAGAACTGAACAAAATACAACATGAACTAAACATTCTGTGACGTCGTTACAATGGAAAATTACAAATTTTTATTTTTTTGAATGTTGGAGGTTCGACGCAACAACCCGGTCACAGAATCTTCTGCTGCTCTTTGGCCGTTGACCCGCGACGTCTAGTGGCCAGCAATTTTCTTTCTGGTTCCGGCATTGAAGATGCTATTTCCGCGAGTTGCGCTGCTCTCTCCAAACATGAAACATACAAAACAAAAATACAAAACTTTAAATATTTTACAAACATAACAAAATATTACAAATACATAAATAAGACACTAAATTAAACTTATATTTACCTGTAAACTGAGCTGATCCTTGTGGGTGGGTGACGCTTTAATTTTGCGTCCCATTACAATATTAAAGGCCGAAAAATTTTCAATTATGCAGAAGGTATTTTATCTACATTTTCGGTGTTACAAACTGAGGAAGGAGTATCACATGTTGCAGCTGATCGTGTTTAAACGTATCTGTGCAATGTTTACTACGTTTATCTTTTGTTTAACTCCCACCTCCCCTTCCCCCTCCCCCCCTCATCATCCTATTACTACACTCCTGGAAATGGAAAAAAGAACACATTGACACCGGTGTGTCAGACGCACCATACTTGCTCCGGACACTGCGAGAGGGCTGTACAAGCAATGATCACACGCACGGTACAGCGGACACACCAGGAACCGCGGTGTTGGCCGTCGAATGGCACTAGCTGCGCAGCATTTGTGCACCGCCGCCGTCAGTGTCAGCCAGTTTGCCGTGGCATACGGAGCTCCATCGCAGTCTTTAACACTGGTAGCATGCCGCGACAGCGTGGACGTGAACCGTATGTGCAGTTGACGGACTTTGAGCGAGGGCGTATAGTGGGCATGCGGGAGGCCGGGTGGACGTACCGCCGAATTGCTCAACACGTGGGGCGTGAGGTCTCCACAGTACATCGATGTTGTCGCCAGTGGTCGGCGGAAGGTGCACGTGCCCGTCGACCTGGGACCGGACCGCAGCGACGCACGGATGCACGCCAAGACCGCAGGATCCTACGCAGTGCCGTAGGGGACCGCACCGCCACTTCCCAGCAAATTAGGGACACTGTTGCTCCTGGGGTATCGGCGAGGACCATTCGCAACCGTCTCCATGAAGCTGGGCTACGGTCCCGCACACCGTTAGGCCGTCATCCGCTCACGCCCCAACATCGTGCAGCCCGCCTCCAGTGGTGTCGCGACAGGCGTGAATGGAGGGACGAATGGAGACGTGTCGTCTTCAGCGATGAGAGTCGCTTCTGCCTTGGTGCCAATGATGGTGGTATGCGTGTTTGGCACCGTGCAGGTGAGCGCCACAATCAGGACTGCATACGACCGAGGCACACAGGGCCAACACCCGGCATCATGGTGTGGGGAGCGATCTCCTACACTGGCCGTACACCACTGGTGATCGTCGAGGGGACACTGAATAGTGCACGGTACATCCAAACCGTCATCGAACCCATCGTTCTACCATTCCTAGACCGGCAAGGGAACTTGCTGTTCCAACAGGACAATGCACGTCCGCATGTATCCCGTGCCACCCAACGTGCTCTAGAAGGTGTAAGTCAACTACCCTGGCCAGCAAGATCTCCGGATCTGTCCCCCCATTGAGCATGTTTGGGACTGGATGAAGCGTCGTCTCACGCGGTCTGCACGTCCAGCACGAACGCTGGTCCAACTGAGGCGCCAGGTGGAAATGGCATGGCAAGCCGTTCCACAGGACTACATCCAGCATCTCTACGATCGTCTCCATGGGAGAATAGCAGCCTGCATTGCTGCGAAAGGTGGATATACACTGTACTAGTGCCGACATTGTGCATGCTCTGTTGCCTGTGTCTATGTGCCTGTGGTTCTGTCAGTGTGATCATGTGATGTATCTGACCCCAGGAATGTGTCAATAAAGTTTCCCCTTCCTGGGACAATGAATTCATGGTGTTCTTATTTCAATTTCCAGGAGTGTAGATACCTTGAACGCGCTTACAAATACAACGGCTACTCGGAAAGTAAGGTAAGATTGCCAGCAAAATGGAAACCGCAGTGAAAATCGCAACTGCTTTAATTGGAGCAGTTAGTTACACATTCAATTTACGTCTCTGCGGTTCATTTGAGCAGAGATGAAAATCAGAGAGAGGCAAGTCCGAGCTGTATGTTGGGTGACGAAACCCTTCTCATCGAAAACGGTGCAGGTGTGTTCTCATTGATGAAATGCATGGCAGTTACATTATGTGGACTTGCATGGAATCAGGCTAAATCTCCCGGCAGGCACCCATACTTGGCGGGAGACACTGTTTTCTAGGAATCTGTAAGCTCTCAATGTGCGTTCAGAAATGAGAAGAGCGACGTGGCGCAAGCTTCGGGCATACCACAGAATGTCGGTTAAGTCACTCTCAATTATTAAGCTGTTATAATTTCCTTATTTTGAACCAATTTTCTTATAACCAATTTTGTTAGAAACAGCACTTCTTGAGGATGTTTTTAACATCATCTTAAACCTCCACATAAACAACTCGGTTTCGTATTGGGCACAGCCCTTTTAGCCATCGCCATTTGTTAAGTGGCTCTCCCCCACCATTTTGTACACATTGCGCCTAAGTTTTAACTGTCCGCCATTTCCTGATGGACTGCCCATTTTTTAACCATTTCCGTTCCTGCTTGGGTTTGCCGTATCAGTTATCGGCCGATTAAGCGAACGACGTGCGGGCTGTCGACCGCGTTTTACCTTTTATCCTTCGTAGCAATATGGCGAAGGCCATTTAATTTTTAGTTATGGTCATCCGTTTCACAATGGTGTGTTTTATATACCTTTCTCCGTGTCCCTGCTTTTATCTGTCTTCTCTTACGTCGATTGGGATTGACGTGTAGTTGTTTTTTAACACCTTCGTGTTCTACAGTTTTGACTTGGGCTCTTATGACCCCAGTTATTTTTGGACCCTAAAACAAAACGGAAACAAAAGCTAAAAAGTTCCAGCTATCCATAAGCATTTTTAAACGAACTGTTACGCGCGAAACTGTTGCCTGCAACATGTTAGGTGGAATATTCGCTAGCACATCAGATATTACTACTTCCGTTTTATCCAAGTTCCGTGGTTTTCTCTGGTAAACCTCCTCCTTAGCCACACATACGGAAAAAATCGCAAGGGGTTGCGGGCAGGACATTCATGTACCCCACGTCCGCCTATCCAACAATAACCTGGCAAGCGATCAGCAGCCATTCGCGGACATCATTTGCAAAATCTGCAATTGTTCCGTCCTACGTGTAGTAAAGCCGTGGGTTGTTCCATTGTGAAATTACTGGCCATACATAATCTTGTAGCGTTTCCAGGTATCTTTTGCCATTCATTGTGTTCCGCAGAAATAAAGAACCAACAAATCCGAATGACATGATACCACACCACGCTTTAACCTTCGAACGCCCCTTTGCTTTTCAGCATAATCGTGTGGGTTTTAGGCAGCATAATAACGGCCTGTTTTCAAATCCCCCTGTGGAACAGAATGTTCTCAAAAAGATCTGGCCAATCGTCATTCCAGCCCAAGAAAATTTCTCTGAACTCCATTCTTCTTCCAGTCGTAGAAAACAATTGCTGCACATAATGTGGCTTCCATGGTGTAAAAGTGAGTTCTTTGTTAAGAATCGTTGCAACTGTGTAACGTGAAAGATGACTTTCACGAGACAGTTTATGCAGTGATTTATTTGCGCTCCTCGTAAACATTTCACGAATTCTGTCAACATCCTCGAGTATCCTCGAAGTTGTTTGTCTTCCTGATCCTCTTGCTCGGTGACACTCACTGTTGTCAGTAATTTAGAATGGCAGTTTTAACTGTTTTTGCATACTGTGTTGCGTAGATCCCTCGTTCAGCCATCCACAACCTTTGTACTCGCACCACAGATCCTCAGACCTCATAACGAGCTCCTGTTTACACCCGTTTTTCCACCGTCAACACAGACGGCAATTTCCAACAGAAACAAAAAAAAAAGTGATATTAAACCAATCTCGAGGAGCGCTTTTTCTAACAAAAACAGTTCAACAAAACTGGTTCATAAAGAAATAATGTCTAAAAGTATGACGTGATTTATCAGACATACTGTAGAGACACTGACAATAGATCTTTCCAAAGCTTCATCGGCTATTCACTGTGATTTCCACTTCGCGATCGATCGTTCCGTACTTTCCGAGTAGGCGTCGTGTGGGTAAAGAACATGTCTAATTAGAATGTCTAATTAGAAAAGTGTTCAATGACATCTGTTTTGAAGTGGCAGAAGAACTGTAGCAGAAACTACTGTGCTGTATGGACCAAATGCAGTAGCAACTGCCACAGTATTATCTCTCTTTCTCTGTAACGACGTTTCTCGCATCGTTAGTGCTCCCCTCTCCTTTTGCTTATAAAATGGTTCAAATGGCTCTGAGCAGTATGGGACATAACTTCTGAGGTCATCAGTCCCCTAGAACTTAGAACTACTTAAACCTAACTAACCTAAGGACATCACACACATCCATGCCCGAGGCAGGATTCGAATCTGCGACCGTAGAGGTCGCGCGGTTCCAGACTGTAGTGCCTAGAACCGCTCGGCCACACCGACCACCCCTTTTGCTTAGCCTATCAACTTTTCTTACGTTTATGGTATTACAGCCGCATCTTACAATTTACGGATGTTTCACGATAGAACCTCAGACTTGGTAATAAATATTACGTGGAAAGAGATTTCTACGGCCTGTGTGGAGACTGAGCGGGACACTCGCAGCTAAGCGTCCGACGCCAGTACACAATCCTCATTCATCAGCTGGAGTCGCAGCCTTTTGTTTCGAGAAACGTTCGCAAACCACTCCAGTCGCCTCTCCGCCGCTTACCCACCTCTGAGCCGCGCTCCTCCTTTTTCCTCTCAGCCGCGGGACGGCTGCCAGCGCGCGCCAGACAGAGGCGCTGTTTTCGCGTAATGTATGCAAATTGCGCATAAGGCGGCGACGCGGCTGTGCTGTTTGTACGGCTCTTTCTTATATCCTCTCCCCGTGCCGCCCCTAACCCCGGCCGTGGCTCGCGCTGTCGTTGCAAGTTAATTTAATTATCCCCAAGTTTGTAGAAGATGTTCCGGCCGGGCGCCCGGCTCGGCCCGAATGCTTAAGAGGGCGGAAGTGGCCCCCTGCAAGAGCCCGCGTCGCCCGTCATCAGCAACGGCGCAGACCACAAAGCCCGCCAGCTGGGCACCTTCCCCGGCGTGCCGCGGCCGCGGGCATCTTCTGCCTACCCTTCTTCTCCGCGGGGCAATTTGGGCACAACAGCGTAAGGAAACCTCCGGAATTAATTACGGAGCCGGCGCGGGCACACTCTTCCCCCCAGGAACTGGGGGCGTCCAGCACGCACAGACGGCGAGCTCCATCTTGGAGCCGGAGGGAGAGGAATCCGGCGTGTCCACTGACAAGTCTGTCTCTACCTCTCGCATCATCCACCTCTCTCCCTCTCCTTCTCTCTCTCTTTCTCTCTCTCTCTCTCTCTCTCTCTCTCTCTCTCTCTCACTCACTCTCCCTGTCTCCTGCTCCTGTGGCCGAAATTAATTAATGATTCAATTTACTTTGTAATCTGGCGCCGCGCAGGGAGGGCGAGATGGTGGAGCAGCTGGGGATTACGCGGCACTGACCCTTTCCGGGCGGGACTCGGCGTCCAGCCGCCGGCGTCGCTGCGGCTGCGGCTGCTGCCACCGCGTGACCGGATTCCGGCCGCAATCGTGACCAGACTCCTTGCAGACGCGCGGCCAGAGTCCACCTCTGCTGGGCACTGCGCCTGTCGTAGGAGATCCTCGCGGTCAAAACGCACCTCTGGCCCTTGCTTGTGCCCCGCCTCCCATCGATGCGCTGACTTCCATTGCCACCCAGTCGCTGAACGTCACGACCTATATACATCTACATTTATACAGGGTGTTACAAAAAGGTACGGCCAAACTTTCAGGAAACATTCCTCAAACACAAAGAAAGAAAATATGTTATGCAGACATGTCTCCGGAAACGCTTACTTCCCATGTTAGAGCTCATTTTATTACTTCTCTTCAAATCACATTAATCATGGAATGGAAACACACAGCAACAGAACGTACCAGCGTGACTTCAAACACTTTGTTACAGGAAATGTTCAAAATGTCCTCCGTTAGCGAGGATACATGCATCCGCCCTCCGTCGCATGGAATCCCTGATGCGCTGATGCAGCCCTGGAGAATGGCGTATTGTATCACAGCCGTCCACAATACGAGCACGAAGTCTCTACATTTGGTACCGGGGTTGCTAGACAAGAGCTTTCAAATGCCCCCATAAATGAAAGAGGGTTGAGGTCAGGAGAGCGCGGAGGCCATGCAATTGGTCCGCCTCTACCAATCCATCGGTCACCGAATCTGTTATTGAGAAGCGTACGAACACTTCGACTGAAATGTGCAGGAGCTCCATCGTGCATGAACCACACGTTGTGTCGTACTTGTAAAGGCACATGTTCTAGCAGCACAGGTAGAGTATCCTGTATGAAATCATGATAACGTGATCCATTGAGCGTAGGTGGAAGAACATGGGGCCCAATCAAGACATCACCGACAATGCCTGCCCAAACGTTCACAGAAAATCTGTGTTGATGACGTGATTGCACAATTGCGTGCGGATTCTCGTCAGCCCACACATGTTGACTGTGAAAATTTACAATTTGATCACGTTGGAATGAAGCCTCATCCGTAAAGAGAACATTTACACTGAAATGAGGATTGACACATTGTTGGATGGACCATTCAGAGAAGTGTACCCGTGGAGGCCAATCAGCTGCTGATAGTGCCTGCACACGCTGTACATGGTACGGAAACAACTGGTTCTCCCGTAGCACTCTCCATACAGTGACGTGGTCAACGTTACCTTGTACAGCAGCAACTTCTCTGACGCTGATATTAGGGTTATCGTCAACTGCGCGAAGAATTGCCTCGTCCATTGCAGGTGTCCTCGTCGTTCTAGGTCTTCCCCAGTCGCGAGTCATAGGCTGGAATGTTCCGTGCTCCCTAAGACGCCGATTAATTGCTTCGAACGTCTTCCTGTCGGGACACCTTCGTTCTGAAAATCTGTCTCGATACAAACGTATCGCGCCACGGCTATTGCCCCGTGCTAATCCATACATCAAATGGGCATCTGCCAACTCCGCATTTGTAAACATTGCACTGACTGTAAAACCACTTTCGTGATTAACACTAACCTGTTGATGCTACGTACTGATGTGCTTGATGCTAGTACTGTAGAGCAATGAGTCGCATGTCAACACAAGCACCGAAGTCAACATAACCTTCCTTCAATTGGGCCAAGTGGCGGTGAATCGAGGAAGTACAGTACATACTGACGAAACTAAAATGAGCTCTAACATGGAAATTAAGCGTTTCCGGATACATGTCCACATAACATCTTTTCTTTATTTGGGTGTGAGGAATGTTTCCTGAAAGTTTGGCCGTACCTTTTTGTAACACCCTGCATACACTAATGAGCCAAAACATTACGACCACTGCCCTCCGCGAGACACCATGCCGCAGTGGAAGCATGCCAGGCACATGACGCGAGTAGGAAAGAACATTACTGGAGCAGAGACGAATTGAGAATCATTCGAGTGACGATTACGTCCGCGAATGAAGGGACGGATGATGTAAGAGCCTTTGACAAGGGACAGATTGTTATGGCACGATTCCTGGGAAAGAACATCTGGAAATGGGAGAAACAGGTTGGCTGTTCGCGTGATACTGTCGTGAGCGCGTGCGTAACGTGAAACCACGAGTAGGCGACTTCACAGAATGTGGAGGTCTCACACGTTCCCCCCCCAGAAAAACAGGATTCCATTGTGGTCCAGTGGCACTTATCCTGTTGGAAGACACCATCGCCTTCTGGAAAGACATGAAGCATGAACAGATGCAGGTGGTTCCCAAAAATGTTGTCACAGTGCCTTTGCTTAAGACCACAGGTTCTTTGGACGCCCAAGTGATTACCGCCAGCAGGATAATGCTGACCCCACAGACCTTCATCGGTGGCATGATATGCGTCTGGAGCAGCCGTTTACCTGTCTCTCATGCGACCTTATGTAATGAGACATGTGACTCAATAAAATCTTCTCTGTTTACAAGTCGCTTCACTTCGAATAAAACACTCGCGCTTTCGATAGCTGTCTCCGCCATCGTCATGAGGAACTAAAATCTCTGACTGCCAGGGCTGACAACGTGTTCTGCTCGTATTGACTTAATGGAAGCGTCTTGAACCTTCCAGAGAGGACCGGAGTAGCTATTTCAGACGAGTGTAATAATTCTTGACTGCGTGTTTAAATTCATGCAAGTTCTCGTCAGCACACGACGAAATTGGTATCTTTTCTCGTGGTCTCTATACAGAGCCGAGCGTTCGCGAAGTGTGGCGGAGTAGCCGATAGTTCGTTGCAGGGACCGTATATCTCGTTGGCCCCGCACGGGACCGAGTGACGTCACGTGGCCGCACGTTTGAAACTGCCGCTCCCGCGTCCCTACAAGCGCCAAGCTTCCGTCCTTCCTTTCACTCAATCTCCAAACCCCTCCACCATGCCCTACTAAGTGTGTACCCCTGGTCTCAGAATTGTTGCTGTTCTTTTATAAGAGAATTCCAGTATGATGGTGTTTGGGCCTTAACTTTCGTCCTTTCAAATTGTGTTTTATGCCCGTTCTCTAGGCAATGTTCAGCCACGGCCGACTTCTCTTTTGTCTTGTATGTCGTTAATGCTCTGAACAATTCTCAAACACCATTATACTGGGCTTCTGTTATCAAGGAAGTGGCCAATATTAGAATAAACAGCAACAATTTTAGTAGAAACCAGGGTGTTATGTGTTACAAACTGGACACAATAGGAAGGACCAGGGCCCTTTGCTTTCTTCTTTTATCACTCGTTTATTACATCAGAGAAATACACATTTTAAGACAAAATTTAACTACATGAAATATTGCTCCCAGTAAAGGTTAACATACGCAGTGACAAAACTTAGTTCTCTTAAGGGTTTCTGCTGGCAACAAATTTTAAGGAGGCAATGTAAAGTTTATATCAATTTAGCTCAAACACGTAGCTAGTGACTGAGTCACGACACAGATCCTTTAACAATTTCGGCAACAAATAAATAGCGTGAATTTGTACTCACAGTAACCAATTAATCAACAGCCTTGCCATTGAATAAGTGGGCCATTTGGAACAAATTAGCAACACCCAGCAACTAGGGTAGTTAATACCAACAGCCTTTAAATGTCTTGCTCCCCATTAGATGAACAAACTTTCAGTAATTAAATGAATAACAAATCAAACATACTACGCTCCACTCAAACTCTTCAGTGGAAGCCAAGCCAAAATGAAGATTCCATTAACTAACTAGCACTGAAGTCACATTAAAGCTCATCTCTGTGTCGTCAGACACACATAAATGGAAATGTCGTGTGGCTAGGGCCTCCCGTCGGGTAGACCGTTCGCCTGGTGCAGGTCTTTCGATTTGACGCCACTTCGGCGACCTGCGCGTCGATGGGGATGAAATGATGATGATTAGGACAACACAACACCCAGGCCCTGACGCGGAGAAAATCTCCGACCCAGCCAGGAATCGAACCCGGGCCCGTAGGATTGACAGTCTGTTTGACAGACACACATGGAGCAAACTTATACAAGACAAGATTTTGAAGGGAGCACATCAGTAAAACCGTTAGTGGAGCTAACGAGTGCCACTGAAAATTAAGGTACTAGACCGGGGCACAAGGTGGTGTACAATGAGATTGCTTTAGTGCTATACTGCGCTCCAAAATATTAATTCAAATGGCCAATTCAAAATTAAGTACACATAAATCAGCATTAATTAACGAGGAGTGACATCAGGTGCCGGCCGGAGTAGCCGGGCGGTTCTAGGCGCTTCAGGTTCGAGGCGCTTCAGGTTCGAATCCTGCTTCGGGCATGGGTGTGTGTGTTGTCCTTAGGTTAGTTAGGTTTAAGTAGTTCTAAGTTCTAGGGGACTGATGACCACAGATATTAAGCGCCATAGTGCTCAGAGCCATTTGAACCATTTTTTTGACACCAGGTCGCTCGAAGGGATGACAACACTTAATTGAAAAGATGAATGCCGGAGGCGGCAGTAACATCAAACACCTTCTCCCAGTTTTAACCAGGAGTCACTTCCCGCTATACAAGTAAACATTTAACCAAGCACAAGGAAGGAACCCCAAAGAGAAAATTCAAATAAAATCCCCAAAAGATTATAAAGGACAGTGAACCCCAACTATTTAAATTTAAAAGCATTAGCTCTCCCCAAAGACAGTGTAAACGCTAAGGCCATACTTAAGAGGCCACCACAATTGGTTACAAAAGGTCTCCTTTTCATTAAAAGAAACACAAGGCTGCTTAACTTCTGCTGGACGTCCGGTATGGCTTGTATAGGATACATCAGGCAGCAACCCAAGCAGGGCGGTCGCAAGGCACGGCGAGCAAAATCAGGAGAGCAGACAGGCAGGCAGCCAACACATATCCTCCATCCTGAACAGGCAGACCGCGTACAGCCAACTCCATATATACGTGGTTGCTTCCCACCTCGTACCTCGCGGAGTCTCAGCAGGTACCCCGAGCAAACGTCAACTGCCCCTCGCCTCGCGACTGCGGAAAACAGCAAGGCAAGCAAAGATAAGAAACATCGAAGGATCGATAATGGACATCCAAGAGACTGGCGCGCCAATAACGAGCGCCACGGCTCACAGGATACACATTTTCTAGGGCATGGAGGACGGCTTTGGACATTGAGGGAAAGCAAAGATGCTTGTAGGAACGCAGGAGCGTAAGTTTCAAACGTGGCGCCGGCCGTTCTCGCCATGTGATGTCACACGGTCCCATGTGCGACGGAGCTGCTAAGAGCTGCCCAACTTGATTTCCGTGCATGTGTCACTCCGGCACTTTCTGGAATGTTTCAGACGCTGCCATTAAATCCATATAAGCAAAACACTGTGTCAGCGCCGTCAGTCATTGATTTTAGGTCCTGATAACGATGGTGGAGACAGCTCTCGAAATCTCGAGTGTTTTATTCGAAGTGACGCGTATTGTAAAGCGAGAAGATTTTATTGAAGCATGCCACCGCAAAAGACTCCGACGATACAAGAAATGTTATTCATCTGACTAGGCGACGCCGCGCGGGATTAGCCGAGCGGTCTGAGGACTGTGCGGTTGATCCCGGCGGAGGTTCGAGTCCTCCCTCGGGCATGGCTGTGTGTGTTTGTCCTTAGGATAATTTAGGTTAAGTAGTGTGTAAGCTTAGGGACTGATGACCTTAGCACTTAAGTCCCATAAGATTTCACACACATTTGAACATTTTGACTAGGCGACAAGTTTCCTTTGATCCAAGGTTCAATTTCGATCACCCTTGCCCACTGCAATCGAAACTGGCGATGTCGTCAGGTCGACACGAGAACACGTAGAGGTCGTCTGCTGCTGGAGAGTCTCAGGCGTCCACGTTCTGTGATGAGGCGTGGACGTCCACAACACATTGTCACCTACTTGAGGTTTCACGGTCCTTCAGCCACTTTCCATAGATTCTCGCAACAGTACCAGGCGATCAGCCGACCAGCGTCGCCGTCTTGAAAATGCTCGTTCCCAGGCGCCTGGCCATAACAGTCTTCCCTCTATTAAAGTCGTTTGTCAGTTGACTTGCCCATATGCTGCCCTTATCTACGCTAGAATGCATTCGTCACTGGTCCGCTCTTACAGGGTGTCCCAGAAATGTTGCGACGAACGTCTAGGAGGTGAGGCACATGGACACATCATAAGGATTGAGAATTGCATAGCAACCCATGGCCGCAAACGTCGCCGTACGCCGTAAGGTGGTACTGTACACGAGAGTGCTGGAGGGCAACGTGAGTGTTTCCTCATTCGAGAGCTAGTCAGTAAACGAGGAGCATGGAACGGTAACCGAACGGTGAGCTTTCAGAAGAACACTTAATGTATGGAATAGCTGAGTGCAATGGACGAGCCGCTAGATGCATTTATCGAGAACGCTTCCCAGACAGGCATCAACCACACCGCAGTTTGTTTGCACGTGTGCTTCAAAATTTGTGCGAGTACGTGTCATTAAGAGGTGATAGGGCTAGTGAGGGCAGGTCACAGTCGGCGCGTTCAGTCGTTAGGGAAGAAAATGTGATGGATGCTGTGGAGACGAATCAATGCATCAGCATACGCGCTATTGCCTCGGACGTAAGAATGTCTCGTAGCAGTGCCCAGAATTTTTCGAACGCAGAGTCCTTACACGTCTTTCATCTCCAAAGAGTGCATTTATTGCACCTGATGATCATCCTGCACGTCTGCGTTTCGCACAATGGTTTCTGCAACAAAGTGAACGATATGTGCATTTCCCAGTTTATGTAATGTTCTCTGATGAGCCCACATTCACTAAGGGAGGCGTATATAGTCATCTCCACAATGAGAATTTGTGGGCACCAGGAAACCCCCACGGTGAGCGGCACCACGCGGTACTGCATCGCTTCAAGGTTAAAGCATGGGCGGATTTGGTCGGCGACTGCTTGGTCGGGCCGCGATTTATTACTTTGTAGCCCAGATTCTTCCCAGCTTGCTTGAATATGTCCCGGCAAATGTGAGACGCAGTTTGTGTTCCCAGCCGGCCTAGGTTGGCCGAGCGGTTCTAGGCGCTACAGTTTGGAACCGCGCGACCGCTACGGTCGCAGTTTCGAATCCTGCCTCGGGCTTGGATGTGTGTGATGTCCTTAGGTTAGTTAGGTTAAAGTCGTGCTAAGATCTAGGGGACTGATGACCTCAGATGTTCTCATAGTGCTCAGAGCCATTTGAACCATTTTGTGTTCCCAACATGACGAGGCGCCTGCTCATTTTGGACTGGCTGTTCGTAGGCATTTTAATAGGTCATCCGCGCATGTACTGGGCATGCTGAACCGGTTCCTTGCCCCCACCCTCACAGGATTCATCGAGTCCTCATTTCCTTTTGTAGGGAGTCATGAAATCGCATATCCAGATCTTGTGGAGTCTGAAATGGATTTCATCGCAAGAATCGTCAGCGCAGCTGCTACAGTCAGAGCAAATGCCGGTGTGTTCGAGCTTGTCCAGCAGTCAATTCTCCACTGGTGTCAGGCAAGCGTGACATCTGATGGTGCAAACTTCGAGTATCTGACGTAGCATTAGAGCTGTATTCATGTTGCACAAGATGTGTACACATTTATGTGGAATAAATGTTCCAAATCATTCTCTTGTATGCTTTGACGTATCGACGTCTGTTACCAATTACGCTTGATTTTTGCAGCCCTGAGTCGCTATGCAATTCTCAGTTCTTGCGCTGTGCCTCACCTTCTCTAGATGTTTGTGTCAACGCGTCTCGGACACCCTGTATACCTTGCTTACCGCGTCACGCGCCCGCAGTGATACCAGATAGCACACATTTTCGCCGTAGGCATTGCTCACGATGTTTTGTTTCGCACTAGCGATTGTATTACAGGTAACACTTTGTTCAGTTTCGCCCTTGAGAGGATCATACGTGTGACTTTTAAAGAGAACTTCGAAGGGAAGAAACTGGCATAATTAGCCCATGCAGATGACATTTGCTTACTCAAAAGCTCTGAAGAGGAGTTGAAAAACATTACCAGGGTATTGGAGACGACCACCAGAAAATTTGTGCTATTCATAGACGAAACGAAGACGGATTATCTATTCATGACTCGTCGACGAGGTCAAGATGCTGGACAACAGTAGTCACTGCAGGTGGGACACGGTGGTTCTACGACAAAACACGCGAATATAAATACCTGGGAGTGCTTTTCACGGAGAACTAGTCGTATGAAGTAGAGATTAGAGCCAGGATCCAGGCACAAAATAGATTTTTTTTCTTTATTGTTATTTCACTCCCCAATATGGGGCAGGCTGGCAGTGGCACAATACGCTGCTCTTCAGCCAAGAGAGTTACAGCAAAAAACATAACCAAATGAGAAAAGAACACATAACATAGAATGCTATACAGTTATGAATAAACAAGAACAAAAATAGATGAGTATAAATGGTAGATTTAAAAGAACAACATAGACGAGAGTCACACACACATGCAGAGAATAAACACTGTGAGTCGAAATGAAAACAAGGAAAACCCCACAGTGGGAAGACAAATGAATGTTCCTGGCGATAATGTCGGTGCTGGTGGAACGTAGCACTGCACTGAAGAAACACTGACCCCACAACAATAACGATAAAAATCACTGCACTGAAGGGGACCTACCACTGGGTGAAAGGAGGAGGGGGGGAAGAAAACGGAGGGGGAGAGACAGTAGGGGTAAACTAGGAGGGGGTAGGAGGGGAGAAGAAAAGGAGCTGGAAGCCCAGGGAGGAGGGGGAGGTGAATAGGAGAAAGAAGGTGTTTGGCTGGGGAAATGTAGGAAGAAGGAAATGGAGAGAGGGACAGAGGGAGACCTGAAGAGTGGGGGGAAGAAGAAAGGATTAGATCTGGTAGGAGGGGTAGATGAAAGGCACGAGTACATCATCTGGGAGGGGGAGTTGGCGGAAGCCACCTTGGGCGAGGGTATGGAGCATGTGGAGATGGAGACCAGGCGGGACACTGTGGTACAGGCGTGGCAGTGGGCTGGGGTGGGAGAGGATGGGGGAAACGAAAGGATGGGGGGGGGGGGGATCCAGTTTGCGGGAGACATATAGGATCTGTATTCATTCAAGGAACAGGAGGGGATGGGGCAAGGCAATCAGATCATAAAGGATCCGCGTGGGGGATGGGAGACGGATGCGATTAGTGAGGCAGAGTGCATGGCGCTCAAGGATTCGGAGGGATTTGTAGTAGGTGGGGGGGGGGCAGAGATCCTAGCGGGGTGGGGATAACGTAGGATGGGGTGGATGAGGGACTTATAGGTATCTAGGAAGGGTCTTATCCCCATGTTCAACCAGAGAGGAGTTTGAGGAGACGGAGACAGTTAAGTGCCTTGACTTGGACTGTGAGGAGATGGGAAGTCCAGGAAAGGCGGCGGTCGATGGTGATGCCAAGGTACTTGAGCATGGGAGTGAGAGCAATGGGGCGGCCATAGATGGTATGGTAAGGAGGTGGTGGTGCGGCTTACGATGATTGCCTGGGTCTTGGAGACGAAACAGATCTTTCTACAGTATAATACAATTGCTTCGGTCCAAATGTGTTTTGAGACTGCTCAAAATTCAGCTATATACACTGTAATGTCACATTAATGAAATGTATTCGCAGTTGGGATCACGAACAACCATCACCTGTACAAGGGAATGACGACAGTGAAAATTTGAGCCGGATCGGGACTTCAACGCGGATTTCTCGCTGTACGCGAGCCGTCGATTTAACCGCTTTGGCTATTCGTGCGCGACTTAAGGCGAGACATTAACTTTCACACGTCGTTGTTCCTGCGTCACAACCTGTACTTGTACACACGCTATGCAATTGTATGTAATTACCGTGTAGAGGAGGACATCCTGACTGGAAGTCCGCCTGCTATCAGCAGATAAGAGGAACGATGCAATATTCCGTCGCACATACATGAATGCATGTCACTGACGTCATTCCCTTGTACAGCTGATGATTGGTCGTACTCGGAACTGAGAACACACTTTGTGTATTACATAACGGCTGTAGTTGCCTTAGTTTCTGTTCCTTCGACATACAGCTATGTCCGAAGGAACATTGTATTGTTCCTCTCAGCAACACAGGCATTGCAATATCGAATTAATGAGACTACCTGTCAGAATCCTGAATAACCATGTTTTGCAATGCGGACACTACGAGATGTGCAGGACGAGCGTCAATGAGGTAGCAGAAGATACAAACAGGACATGTGGAACCACGTCGACTCCAGTGCTACGGCCAGCTGCCTGATCCAGACAGTCCCACAGACTTTCGATTAGATTTAAATCCTGGGAGTTTTGTAGCCAGGTGAGCACGGTAAATTCATTCTCGCGCTTTTCGAACCATGCACTGCGAGCCGTGTGACACGTTGCCTTGTCCTGCTGGTAGATGCCATAGTTCGAAGAAAAAAACAAACAGCACACAGGGGAGGACATCGTCCCCAAGATTAGATGCAAACATGTGTTTATCCATTGTACCTTCCAGAATTACGAGATCAACCATGGAATACCACGGAAACATTCCCCAGACATCACACTTTCTCCTCTGTTCAGGACCCTTCCGACTAACGTTGCAGGATGTTTGCTTGCAGACGTTTCACGCCATACACGGCCACAGCCATCTTTCTGATGGAGCAAAGAAGTGATTCATATCAAAAGACCGTCTGTCGGCATTCAGTCGACGTCCAGTTGCTTATGTCGCCGATGAATGGCAGTCGGCACGGGTGAGGTGAGGTCCACACGCAGCAACGTTCGCTCCAAACGATCGTTTAGGACACACTGTTGGTAGTCCCATGGTTTATCTAGTTGGGCAATGGCTTTTCACTGTACCGACTCAAGTCATCATTGTTCGATGCTTTCGAACACCCGTGCGCTTCCGCAGAGGCGGTGCTGGGCGGCGTTGCGGGCAATAGTGCGACTGTGGCGTCTCCTAAACGAAGATATAGGGAAACGGCAGAGTTTTTCCGTGTCCAGCCTTCAGCCTGTAACGACCACCGACGGGGTCTACCCGCCGAAGAACACCGTTTCCACGCCCTGGACTTGCTTGTTTCGTCGCTTCTGGCGCATCTAGCGAGCTACACCTGAGTTCACAATCCCGAACGGGCAACGTGAACATAATGGGTCACTCTATCGTCCAGCCGCCGTTGACGGAACGGGACAAAGAAACAAACACGCCCAGGAGTGGAAACGGTTTCCTCCAGCGGGTAAGCCCCGTCGATGGTTGTTACAGGCTGAAGGCTAGAGGCAGAATAACTCTGCTGTTGGCACTCCACAGCAGGCAGCTTCGTTTAGGGGGTGCCACAGTCGCAGTGGCGCCCCCAGCGCCGCTCACCACCGCCCGCAGCGGAGGCGTGCGCCGGAGTTCGAACTCACTGCAATACTGGCGGCTTTTGAGCCGGCACAGTTACAGAGTAATAATGACATCACGAATGAGAAAAAGTACCATCACAGCTGTATCTTGAGACTGTCTTTATTGTCCCAAACGACTAGTTTCGGCGGCACATTGCCGCCATCCTCAGGTTCCACCGCTGCCAAAAGAGTATTAGATTTCCTTGCCGCATTTATTTTGGAGTCCTTGTTAATAGTATATGTGCCCTAGCTTTCCTTAGGAGTGCCGCGCGGGGTAGCCAAGCGGTCTTGGGCGCCTTGTCACGGTCCGCACGGCTCCCCCTCCCCCCATCGGAGGTTCGAGTTCTCCCTCGGGCATGGGTGTGTGTGTTGCCATTATTGTATGTTGGTTTAAGTTAGATTAAGTAGTGTGTAAGCTTAGGGACCGATGACCTCAGCAAGTTGGTCCCATAACATTTTACGACGAATTTCGAATTTCCTCAGGAGTCTCTACTCGAGACCGTATTGTCGCCAGTGCCAGGACTGTGACAACACGGTGTCGAGTAGAGACTCCTGAGGAAAGCTAGCCCACGTGTATTAGTAACGAGGTGATAAACGCGGACTGAGCCAAGCGACTAAATAGCCAAAGGAAGGTCTGGGGCGGTTTTTGTTCACTTGCACATAGTTGCTGGGTAGGTAACACAGACTTTATTTAACATTAAGTTAGCCTTGACAGTACAAGCTAGTGATCTTTCACAATCTATGAGTTATTTTAAAAACACTGGTAACTACCTAGTCAGATAAAATTTTTCACACACAGCCTGAAGCAAATGGCCAGAAGGGCTGATTTTTTAAGGAACAGCAAAAGAAAACCAAAAACGCTTGAAGGGCTGATTTAAAAAAAAAATTGCCAGTAACAACCAATAACGCCAGAAGGGCTGATTTTAAGAAACAGCAACTGCAACCAATGATGCCCGAAGGGGTAATTAAAGAAATGCAATGAAAAACTCAATGATTAACTAGTACTTGAAAGGTTAACTTTGAAACAGGCCTGAAGGGCAATCTTAAACACACAACAAGGTATTTGATTGAATAATTAACAAGACATTTTGAACAGAAGCAAAAGGTTTAACAAAGCAATTATAGTAATAGGAAGACCTTAAAATTTTCACAGATGATAATTACAATCGGCAATAAAATAACTAAGATTTGGTTCTCATCTCAAAATTAGTGCGAGCTGCTTCACCTTTCGCTCATAGATGACCTGGCCGGTACACTACAGATGGCTCGCAAATCACCAGTTTAGCGTGCGAGTGTCACAAGTCTACAACAGACTAAAACATTCAATTACCAGCCGGTACTGACAATTAAATACAATAATAATGGAAATGAGAACCTCCACAGGCAGCGGCGTACGGCGTAGTCGTTCCTTTCCAGCAAGGTCGGGCGTTTTTACTTCTTTATACAGGCCACTACTTCCGCTAAAAGCACACCGTACAACCTTCACGTTGTCACGTGCCAATCCAATGCAGAACTCACTGCATGACAGCCAAGGCGCCTCTCTCTACTGCGCACCCCTCCAAAGACTCTTCCTCTGTACTCACTAACCTCTCTGACAAAGATCACTAGCCATAAATAGGAACTAGCCGATCGCTGATGGCAATCAACGGTATGGCTCACAAGGACTCCACAATAAGTGCGCCAAGGAAATCTAATACCCTTTTGGCAGCGGTGGAGCTGAGGTTGGTGGTAATTTACCGCCGAAACTAGTAGTGTGAGACAATAAAGACATTCTGAAGATACAGCTGTGGTGGTACTTTTTCTTATATGTATCATCAGCTGAATTCCCTCGTCCATGTAGTAGGATGGACATACTTAAAATGAAATTATGGATTGCTCGGTTTGTTACCACAGCAATCCTCGCTTGTGTGAAAATTCACAGCATTGAAAAACCCCGCGACCGTCAGTCACCAAAAAATACAAAAAACACAGAGCATTACAACGATCCTCAAATGAGACAAATATGCTTTTATGACTATTTGTTAAATTTAATCTGTCAGTATATAGTACTGTACAAACAAGTAAGAAATGCAGAATGATTCCTTTCATCTCTTGTTCAACATGCTGACCTCCACTAGAGTCGAATTTGGGAGGACGACGGTTCAAACCCACGTCTGGACATCCAGATTCAGGTTTTCTATGATTTCCGCAAATCGCTCCAGGCAAATACCGGGATGGTTCCTTTGAAACGGCATTGTCCATTTAATTCACCGTCTTTCACATCATCCGAGCTTGCACTTCCTCTCTAATGACATTAATGTAAGCTTGACGTTAAATCCAATTTTTCTGCCTTCCTTTTATGTCGATATCCATAATCACGGTACAGTTTCCAGTGATGCAAAATTAACTGTATTGCGTGCCCAATAATCCCAGAAGTTTGGCCTAATGCTTGCGCGCCTGCGGTGATCCTAGCGCCCAGGTTCATGACAACCCCTAAAAAAGAAGAAAGCCGGTGTGACGCCTTCTGACCGAGATGGTCATACAACATAACCGTTGCGACAAATCCATTGTTGTCTAAACCGTACATCAAACTGGGTCGAAACATCCAGTACAAAGTGTGCAGCGCCCCGTCATGTTAAAACCACATAAGGTGATGAAACGTCTGCAGCCGATGTTCTGTGAAAACTGAGATGACTTGCTTAAGGACAGTTCTTCTTGCAGCTCCATCTTATTGAGAAGTACGAAAGATCCAATCATTTAATCGCTGACAATTCCATCCTACGTTCACAGCGCACGAGTGCTTACGAGTTTTCGTCATCCGCCATCTCCCGTTAACTTGACTTCCTTTGCAAATCACAGGGAAGCAGAAAAACGGAAAAGTTGTAATGATAAACTGCAGTAGCCATGTGATGTGGCCGGCCGGTGTGGCCGATCGGTTCTAGGCGCTTCAGTCTGGAACCGCGAGACCGCTACGGTCGCAGGTTCGAATCCTGCCTCGGGCATGGATGCGTGTGATGTCCGTAGGTTAGTTAGGTTAAAGTAGTTCTAAGTTCTAGGGGACTGATGACCTCAGATGTTAAGTCCCATAGTGCTCAGAGCCATTTGAACCATTTGAACCATGTGATGTCTGTTGGCTATAATGAATCCAACTCCAGTGGATGATGGAATTTTCTCATCTTGCAAGAACTGAAGGGCGATCTATTTAATTATTAAAAACCGTTCAACAGCCACTATAACATGATAATTTTTTTATTTAAGGCAACAGGTTTCAACAGACGATGCTCTCATCTTTAGGTCGTAAAATTTTTTGTTGCAAAACATGTTCATTTTACGCTGATCTCACGCACTACATGTCAAGTGGATAAAAATAGCACGTTATGAAAGGTTTATCTGCGCTAAATTACACACATCAAAAAAAGTTATGCATCATCTCGGTTCCGAGAGTTCCGGAACCAGTACAGAAAATTAGAATAGTGATCAACATAAACATCATTTCCGCCCTTTTTATTACTCATGAAAACCACACATTGCATGTTGTACTACCACATAGCGAGACCTTCAGAGGTGGTGGTCCAGATTGCTGTACACACCGGTGCCTCTAATACACAGTAGCACGTCCTCTTGTATTGATGTACGCCTCTGTTCGTCGTGGCAACTATCCACAAGTTCATCAAGGCACTGTTGATCCACATTGTCCCACTCCTCAACGGCGATTCGTGGTAGATCCCTCAGAGTTGCTGGTGGCTCACGTCGTCCATAAACAGCCCTTTTCAATCTATCCTAAGCATGTTCGATAGGGTTCATGTCTGGAGAACATGCTGGCCACTCTAGTCGAGCGATGTCGTTATCCTGAAGGAAGTCATTCACAAGAAGTGCACGATGCGCGCGCGAATTGTCGTCCATAAAGACGAATGCCTCACCAATACGCTGCCGGTATGGTTGCACTATCGGTCGGAAGACGACATTCACGTATCGCACAGCCGTTACGGAGCCTTCTGTGACCACCAGCGCCGTAAGTCGGTTACACATAATGCCACCCCAAAACAGCAGGGAACCTCCACCCTGCTGCACTCGCTGGATAGTGTGTCTAAGGCATACGCGACACTCATTAGTGAAGAGAACGTGATGCCAATCTCGAGCGGTCCATTCGGCATGTTATTGGGTCCATCTGTACCGCGGTGCATGGTGTCGTGCTAGCAAAGATGGACCTCGCCATGGACGTTTGGAGTGAAGTTGCACATCATGCAG
This sequence comes from Schistocerca piceifrons, assembly GCF_021461385.2. Classification (NCBI taxonomy): domain Eukaryota; kingdom Metazoa; phylum Arthropoda; class Insecta; order Orthoptera; family Acrididae; genus Schistocerca; species Schistocerca piceifrons. The sequence goes on from NC_060138.1 coordinate 428,623,893, forward strand.
CCTATTGTGCACAGTTTGAGTTGTAACACGACGTCCTGTGGCTGCACGAAAACCATTATTCAACATGGTGGCATTGCTATCAGCCACAATCCGTAGGTAACGGTCATGCACTGCAGTAGTTGACCTTGGGTGGCCGAAGCGAGGCATGTCATAGACAGTTCCTGTCTCTCTGTATCTCCTCCATGTCCGAATAACATTGCTTTGGTTCACTCCGAGACGACTGGGCACTTCCCTTGTTGAGAGCCCTTCCTGGCACAAAGTAACAATGCAGACGCGATCGAACAGTGGTATTGACTGCCTAGGCATGGTTGAACTACAGACAACACGAGCCGTGTACCTTATTCCTGGTGGAATGACTGGAACTGATCGGCTGTCGGACCCCCTCCATCCAACAGGGGCTGCTCATACGTGGTTGTGTACATCTTTGGGCGGGTTTAGTGACATCTCTGAACAGTCAAAGAGACTTTGTCTGCGATACAATATCCACAGTCAATGTCTATCTTCAGGAGTTCTGGGAACTGGGGTATTGAAAAACTTTTTTGGATGTGTGTATTTAAAAACATGAAGCCGCTTGTGCAACAGGCTATGACCATATACATATTTCTTACAGTTGTTTATTGCATCATACGAACGTGGTACACAATAGCACAACTGTTTATGGTACATATGCTTGACATCCAGTGGATGGCATGGTGCATTTGTTGTTCACCTTTTTCAGACTAGTTGTTTGGCTTGTCATCAAAGATAATCCAATGCGCCCACTACCAGTTGCGCGGTTGTGACCAAACTCAGGTGACATATTCTCTCTTAGACCGCAAGACCAGTACATTGTATTCTGGCACGGAAGATTCAGGTTTTCTTTTTGTTGCCAACGTACAGAAGTAAAAATACTCTGACGTGGTTGCCATCGCTGCAGTCATAGATCAGTACAGCGTCATTGTGCCCCTTTTCCATTCAGCTCGGTGAACTCTTTTATGAGGTGCATATCGGACGAGTCATCAGTAAGCCTGTCCATATTACTGTGCATCACCGTTAATGGACAGCAGACACTAGCGGGAAAAGAAACACGAGAGAGAACCGAGCCGACCACTGTGGCCGAGCGGTTCTAGGCGCTCCAGTCTGGAACCGCGCGACCGCTAAGGTTGCGGGTTCGAATCCTGCCTCGGCTATGGATGTGAGTGATGTGCTTAGGTCAGTTAGGTTTAAGTAGTTCTAGGTTCTAGGGGACTGATGACCTGAGATGTTAAGTCCCCTAGTCCTCAGAGCCATTTTGAGAGAACCGAGTAATACTGAATGCGAGGTTGAGGGCGGAGGGTAAAGCGGGCATTACTGTTGTCAACAGCCGGTAAGCCTATCTTAAGTTTGTGGAACAGATCTACACTCCTGGAAATGGAAAAAAGAACACATTGACACCGGTGTGTCAGACCCACCATACCTGCTCCGGACACTGCGAGAGGGCTGTACAAGCAATGATCACACGCACGGCACAGCGGACACACCAGGAACCGCGGTGTTGGCCGTCGAATGGCGCTAGCTGCGCAGCATTTGTGCACCGCCGCCGTCAGTGTCAGCCAGTTTGCCGTGGCATACGGAGCTCCATCGCAGTCTTTAACACTGGTAGCATGCCGCGACAGCGTGGACGTGAACCGTATGTGCAGTTGACGGACTTTGAGCGAGGGCGTATAGTGGGCATGCGGGAGGCCGGGTGGACGTACCGCCGAATTGCTCAACACGTGGGGCGTGAGGTCTCCACAGTACATCGATGTTGTCGCCAGTGGTCGGCGGAAGGTGCACGTGCCCGTCGACCTGGGACCGGACCGCAGCGACGCACGGATGCACGCCAAGACCGCAGGATCCTACACAGTGCCGTAGGGGACCGCACCGCCACTTCCCAGCAAATTAGGGACACTGTTGCTCCTGGGGTATCGGCGAGGACCATTCGCAACCGTCTCCATGAAGCTGGGCTACGGTCCCGCACACCGTTAGGCCGTCTTCCGCTCACGCCCCAACATCGTGCAGCCCGCCTCCAGTGGTGTCGCGACAGGCGTGAATGGAGGGACGAATGGAGACGTGTCGTCTTCAGCGATGAGAGTCGCTTCTGCCTTGGTGCCAATGATGGTCGTATGCGTGTTTGGCGCCGTGCAGGTGAGCGCCACAATCAGGACTGCATATGACCGAGGCACACAGGGCCAACACCCGGCATCATGGTGTGGGGAGCGATCTCCTACACTGGCCGTACACCACTGGTGATCGTCGAGGGGACAGTGAATAGTGCACGGTACATCCAAACCGTCATCGAACCCATCGTTCTACCATTCCTAGACCGGCAAGGGAACTTGCTGTTCCAACAGGACAATGCACGTCCGCATGTATCCCGTGCCACCCAACGTGCTCTAGAAGGTGTAAGTCAACTACCCTGGCCAGCAAGATCTCCGGATCTGTCCCCCATTGAGCATGTTTGGGACTGGATGAACCGTCGTCTCACGCGGTCTGCACGTCCAGCACGAACGCTGGTCCAACTGAGGCGCCAGGTGGAAATGGCATGGCAAGCCGTTCCACAGGACTACATCCAGCATCTCTACGATCGTCTCCATGGGAGAATAGCAGCCTGCATTGCTGCGAAAGGTGGATATACACTGTACTAGTGCCGACATTGTGCATGCTCTGTTGCCTGTGTCTATGTGCCTGTGGTTCTGTCAGTGTGATCATGTGATGTATCTGACCCCAGGAATGTGTCAATAAAGTTTCCCCTTCCTGGGACAATGAATTCACGGTGTTCTTATTTCAATTTCCAGGAGTGTATTTTCAAGCCAGACACAAAGCGCGTACTTCAACATTTGTACTGTTGAGTAGATTTTCTTACTGCACTAGAGATACAAAGATGAGATAAGAAATCAAACGAAATGCTATTACTGTATATCGAGCCACGACGGACGTTCAATAAGTAATGACACACATTTATTTCTCGGCCAGTTTCGATTGAAAAAATGCGGAATTCGTTGTGGAACATCGTGGAATACTCCCTCTTCATCCCTATAGTTTTATGAAGTGTCGACAGATAGGGCCGCATACTTACTCTTCAAAGTTGCGCCTGTAACGGAATTACGTTCCAAGCAGAGAGCTCTCATTGTTTCGTTTGACGGACAACCAGGTGCTTGCAGAATGTCTGCCGAAGCATGGCAGTGAAGAAAAGCAACGATGTTGCGCAAACCTATCCGATGAGCCCGTTGGTTTCCTCGCCGTTACGCAAACGTTTACCGCCATGGAGTGGTGCTACACCTCCTCTCCTCAGAAGAAAAAGTTCAAAGCCGCCCCTCAGCCAGTAAAGTCATGGCGACGGTCTTCTGGGGCTCTGAAGGGGTTACTCTGTTTGATGTCTTCCCTCATGGGGGAACAATCAACTCTGAAGCGTATTGTGCTACCCTCAGGAAACTGAAGAAACGATTTCACCGCCAGAAATATGCAAACGAACTTCTCCTTCTCTTTGACAACGCAAAGCCTCACGCAAGTCTGTGCAACCGAGAGGAACTCACAAAACTTCATTGGACTCTTCTTTCTCACCCATCCTAGAGCCCGAATCGCACACCTTCCGACTTCCTTCTGTTTGGGCCAGTGAAGGATAAGTTCCGCGGGAAGTAGTACGTCGATGATTGGGAGGTTATTGAGGCAGCAAGAAGTTGGCTCTGACGTCTATCAGTAGAGTGGTACCATGTGGGCATATAGGGTGTCCCCAATAAAGCGTCGTTTCGCCTTCACTTTTTAACTGGGATTTTGTTAAAAAATAAGGTTTTGTAGCCAAAATAGTGGGGGATTGTATGGTGAATTGGAATCCTGAGTAAAACCAACCTGATTTCAGGGAAAAAATGTGTTGCATGACTTGCTGAACGCTCCTCGCAGATACCTGATAACAAAATACCGAGAAAATATTCCTGAACAACTTTCGTGATTTTTGTAGGGGGAATTCGGAATTACTCACCATCAGGACAGTGCTGTCATCCACAAGGCAGCCAGTAGTTGTACGAAAGTTCGTGGCGCTGGATGCGACCTGCCTCTGATGTGAGTTCGCTAACTCTTGTCCGCTGGGTGACATTCGAGAAGCAGGTAGCCAGATCTAATCCTGGTGGTGGAAGAAATTTTTCTCGTCCGTATTTAGCCGGCAAGTGCAGGCGAGGCAATGTAATTTTTTGTGAGACAAACAGACTCCTACGTGAAAGACTCTTCCCACTTCATACAACTGATTCTGGAACAGCGAATAAAGCCGTTAGACATTATGGTCAGTTTTGACATTAAGTCTCTCTTGACTAACGTTCCTATTGAGGAGACTATCCGCATTCTACAGGATCAGATCCCACCAGATATCTGCGATCTGGTGCGCTTATGCCTGTCATCTACGTACTTCACCTGGCGAGGAAAATATTACGAACAGTTAGATGGAGTGGCAATGGGTTCCCCGCTCTCCCCTGTAGCTGCGGACATCTTCATGGAAGCCTTTGGGCAAACGGCCCTAGCTTCTGCTCCGTTACGTCCCAGTTGTTAGTTATGATATGTGGACGACAGATTCGTTATCTGGCCTCACGGTAAAGCGGAATTGGGAAACTTCCTCCAGCACTGAAATAGCCTGCACAAAAATATAAAGTTCACACATGAGACTGAAAACAATGCTACCTTGCCATTTCTGGATGTGGAAGAATACAGAGCTGCCGAAGGTAAACTGGGACACAAAGTGTACCGGAAACCAACGCACACTAATCGATACCTGCACGCGGATAGCCACCACCACCCAGCTCAAAAGTATTCTGTTCTTCATACGTTAACTGCCCTAGCCTACCGGATAAGCGATGAAAATAACATCAAAGAAGAATTAAATGAGCTACAACACACGTTTCGTGCCAATGGCTATGATGATAACATCATAAGAAAGGCAGCTAAAACCAAAGGGAGCAGAACACGAGAAGAAGGCAAAGAAGAGAAGCTTCCACTGGTACACTTACCATATGTAAAAGGCGTCAGTGAACGGCTAGGCAACGTCCTTCCCCGACGAGGTTTCAGACCGATTTTTTGAAGCAGTCACAGGATCCACGAAATGATAGGTTCCACCAAGGATGTAGTCAACAATCTTAACACTGCAGGTGTTTACGAACTACGGTGTGAGTGCGGAGCTACCTAAATAGGAGAAACAGGGAAACCTGTCAGCTTATGAGTAGCAGAACACGAACGCTATGTACGATTACAACAACATAATAAATCGGCGATAGGGGAACACCACCGTGGCTGTGGACAACCTATCAGGTACCAGGAAGCCCGAGTACTGGCGAAAGAATCGTGGATGCGAGAACGCAAAATACTGGAGGCGATCGAAATTATTAAGCAGCCTGACAACATCAACAGAGAAGATGGCTACAAACTCCCGGTGTCCTGGCTGCCGGCCATCCCAGTCCAACGCGCCACGAGCGGTCACGGGGCAGAAGCTACACTGGACACGGACGTATCTGCACAAACAGCTGTAGAGCAACTGTCAGTCCACTTCCGCACACACCAGGAGGAAAACTTGCCGACCAGAAGCCGAACCCCGATTGGCGGACACACGTCATGACTAGCCAACAATATTAGAGGGCCAATTAAAAGCTTTACAACAGTGACGTCAGACATCGATAGTCTGTAATAAATAGAAGCTCCTATCCCCATGCAAAACCAGTCGTGCCCTGAGGAAAGGCCATTACCACCCTCTCCTCTCTCTCTCTCTCTCTCTCTTTCCCTTTCTCTTTCTCTCTCTCTCTCTCGCTCTCTGTCTCTGTCTCTGTCTCTCTTGGTCATAAAACAGAATCATGATGTGGCACTATACGCACATCACACACTCGACAGACATGATAAAGACACAGCTTCCACACACCTCGAGGGAAGGCGGAATTGTCAGCTTAGGAAGAAACCCTTTCCGATCAGGCAACCGAATATGGCAGCAACGCATTAAGGCTCTTTCTTGTATTTCCTTATTTAAAGCTACTGTTCTGATGGCGTTGTTGTCATTGCATTATTGGGCTCGCATCCTAGAGGTGCAGGACTAAAGTTTCAGTCCAACTAACTCATTTAAGTTTTCATTCTTTATCTAAATCACCTCGCAATATTACCTACAAGCTAAAACGGCTTCATTCTTTTGACTTCCTCGATCTGCTCGTTTTCTGAAATTGATAATTTGAGTAAGTTGGTTGGTTGATGATTCGGGGGAGGAGACCAAACAGCGAGGTCATCGGTCCCATGTGAGTAAGTCTGTCGGAGCGTAGTCACCTGATCTCGGTCTGGTTATGAGTCAGTGGACCTTGTAGTATGGAAGAATTGCCACGATTCTGAATTATGTTGCTGGATTGTTAGACGCGTCTGGGAGTTCATACGTGTTTTGAAACGATTCCGTTTTGGTCGTGACTGAGTAGCATTCGCTATGATGATTGACGCAAAAGGATCTAATATTGTAGAGTTGTTCTGTCTTCTGTGGCGGTTATTCTGTGTGCTACCTTATCGAGAAGTAGTTGTACTAATCCTTCGTTAATCAAGTAGTAGCCGGCCGCGGTGGTCTAGTGGTTCTAGGGGCGCAGTCCGGAACCGCGGGACTGCTACGGTCGCAGGTTCAAATCCTGCCTCGGGCATGGATGTGTGTGATGTCATTAGGTTAGTTAGGTTTAAGTAGTTCTAAGTTCTAGGGGACTGATGACCACAGAAGTTAAGTCCCATAGTCCTCAGAGCCATTTGAACCAATTTGAATCAAGTAGCAGTGCACTACTGTAATTAGCTATTTAATCTCAGTTATTGGTGTGACAGTAGTTACTCAGTACGTTGCGGTCGCGTTGAAGGGTGGTTAATCCACACCACATAGTTCGTGTTATTCTTCAACGGTACACACAGCAGCCGGGCGCCGACACGTGAAAACGTGCGCTGCGACGTATTAAGTCAAGACGGCGAGGCTGAGCTCTTATCCCAATCAGGCTGTGGGTCTGTTGTGTGGCCGCACACCCTGGCGGTGTGTAGCATCAGCTGAGTAGTTCTGTGTGGCCCAGTCTTAAGGCTGTTAAAGTTACCGTTATCACCTAGATATTTTGTTATACTTTAGCATTTTTTATTGCATTCTCTGGTGCTTTCTTCAAGTTTTCTTACTAATTTGCTACGTCAGCTTTGGTTATTTTTAAGGTTATCAGGTAAGTGACAGTCAGATTATTGTTTTTAAAAATTCAGACATGTCCGAAAGAACAGACAACACGCATTCGCATGACTGATTTGCCTCATGAACAATGAATCCACAACCTCCAGTGCGGATGCATAATATCGTTCGATCTCCGACAAGAATATAAAAATAGTGAACATGAAGGAGATGGACGGGGTCTGCGCATAGGTGGCTCTAGGTGGCGGGACAGTGACAGTGACCGCACTAGCGCTGAACGCTATATCGGGATGGCTGAGTAGTTAACCCAAGTGCCTAGTAAGGTTCAAGTGGTTCAAATGGCTCTGAGCACTATGGGACATCTGTGGTCATCAGTCCCCTAGAACTTAGAACTTCTTAAACCTAACTAACCTAATGACATCACACACATCCATGCCCGAGGCAGGATGCGAACCTGCGACCGTAGCGGTCACGCGGTTCCAAACTGAAGTGCCTAGAACCGCACTGCCACACCGGCCGGCGCCTAGTAAGAAGATCCTGCGTTTGAGTCCCGTTCTCACACACATTTTCACAACTCGCCACTAATTCCTAACAAAGTCCCGATGCAGATGATATCATCAGTTCCAACCCTTTTCCTTCCTTCTCCCCCTCCACCCACCCCCCTCCCCTTTCGGTTGTCGTAACGCGCCAGTGTAGTGATGATTAAATTTAAGGCATGTTGTACTTTTCTCTCTATGCATACGTAGTAACTGTTTTGATTAGAGAAAAGATTTTATTAAACGTCATATATTTTCAATGGCAGTGCGTTCAAGGAGAAATTAAATTTCTATTAGTCGATTTTCTTTAATTGTCGTACCGGTCGTCAGGGCCTGTACAAAGCTATCAGCAAAACTGTTGCAGTGATTTATGGTTACAGTTTCATGCTTTCCCGGGCCAGTTCGTTGGAGATTCTGCCGCGTCAAATCCTCTACAAACAGGATGGTGAGCAACAAGTGGACGTCACCTGTCAGTCGCCTTTGAGAGATTCAACTATTCAGTGTTAATATTTAATCAATCAATCGGAATCAAATTAAAATCGGCAGAATTAATATCCAGCTCTTCACTTCCCTCATATGAGCACATCCCGGTTCAACATTAATATGTTCGAGAATATCGAGTATATATTTGTGGATATCAGTCTTCGCAGAACGCAATAATTTACGTGTTTGGTTTTGTCTGTAAACTGTTCTGCCCCATTGTGTCAGCTTCGGCGAGTGCTCTTTATTTTCATTATCTTAATTACATCTCTATAACTGTGTGCAAACCGTGTATTAATTAAGACTATGTAGAGTAAAATCATGTTACAAGGTCATATCAAGCTACTTCTTCATAATTCGCAATTCCTCGTTCACTAAATTTCTTGAATTCCGGAAGTTTCAAGATTTTGCCAACAGGTGGCTGACTAATTCAGGTTCCAACAAGCCCTCACACGCAATTTTTCGTATCTCCTGCAAGGTTTTACATAACCTTGATTGTATTCGTGGGTAGTTAAGCGATCATTTTCGTTCACTGAAATCTGTAACGTACATTCTATTTTCTTCTGAACAGTATTTTCGCTGCAGAAATTCCATTTTGACGTAGACTGTAGGTAATATACTAGTCATTTACAGGTAAGACATAAAAAAACCCTCCATGTAATATTACTATTTAGCAATGGGGTAATTTTTCTTAGGCTTTTCACACAGTGATGGAGCCCGAGCGGGGAAAAACAGCAAGCTCTCCCTCATCCGAAAGTTATGCAAGTGTTGTGATTGAAGGAGAAAGGACAGATAGTTTACAGAAAAAATAAACATTCGGGGTCTCGTGGAGCGCACTTAAGAACGACTGTGTGAAACTTCTGGTCGAAGCAGATAGTCCAATTATTGCAAAAATTGGGAAGCCGTTTGTTATGTCACCTGCAACTGGATTAAAAATTTTAAAATATGCTGACGCATTGTTTATAGCGTCAATGAAGCTGCTGAAACTGACCATACGTTTCCAGAACAAAGCAGATAGTCGGCTGCTAATGGCGGGACAAATTGAAACAAACATAAATTTTAACCTTCAGGACACCAAAAATGTTTCGTTAGACCGCGATTTCGTGAAAAAACGTGACCTATTAGATGATTTTTACTATAAAATAAAGAAACTGACGGAGTAACTCAGTTTAGCAAAAAAGTCATCACGACTTTGTAACTGTGATGAAACAAGACTTTCATACGTTTTGTCTGCCAGGTAGGGAAAAGTATGCATTTATAATGGGTCATTCAGAGAGAAATGAGTCAGCAACACAGTTCTTTGTTGTAAAAATGCCTCTAGCATGAAAATCCCATAAGTGGTCATTTTCAAACGGACGAGGGAAAATGACTGGATAGCTGGATCACGCATGACACCACCAGTACGACATTCCCCCGAAAGGCTCTATATACGCAGAGATGTTTCAAGAATGATACCAGAATTATTTCTTGGGGAACATTCCTCCTTATCGATTGTTCATGTGGTTACGTAGATTTTCCCGGCGTAGTAACTGTTGGTGCTCTTCACATCCGTGCCCTGACGACATGACATTTCGACGGTTCAACTGGCCGCCATCTTCAGATGTCTGACTGAAGATGGCGGTTTATTGGACTGTCGAAATATCGTGTGTTCAGGCGATGAAATTCGACCGCGTACCCGTGAAGAGCATCAACATATTGTTCATGGATTCACACGCAGGTTACATGAGCCTGGAAACATTTTCAATGGCAGCCGGAAACATCAGTATTGTGACGTTTCTGGCACACACCACAACCCTTCTTTAACCATTGTTGGTGTGAGCAGTTGGATATTTTATGACTGAAATCATATCGGTATAATTTCAACAAGCTCTTAGCCACTACTTACTCTTATGCCTTCCAAACCACCGCCATCTGCAATGGTTTTGCATAGCCTGGAATATTCTCACTTTACATTGCTGCTGTTCTGTATGATGCTCTGGGTCAACGATTTGCAACTCAACAAGAACCATTGACGAAGAAAAACGACCCCATCAGAAAGAGCCAGAATCAAGGAAGACTGCTCCTTCCGCAAGGCTATTTCGCCAAATCATTGCAAGCCATCGATTGCGGAACGAAGGAACTCCACAGATAAAACTATTCCCAAGTAAGGAATAATAGATAATGTGCTTCTGGTAGCTTCTTTTCTGACAATACAAAAAATGTAAATGGGGCAAAATTGATTGAATGTCGCTTCTGTCGAGTACGGCACCAGACAGCTATAAACACAGCTTATTTCTTTTGTGATGAGTATAGCATTTCTGACGACAGTGACTAAGAACTACAATAATATTTTTTGTTGCATAAAAAGCCTTTCATTAATTTTTGTATAATGTATTTTTACAGCTATGTGTCTTAAAAGTCACCCTATAAAGTTTTAATTGTTCATTTGTCTTGATTAATAAGTAGCTTATGTCGCAAAAGTGTGTTACTGAGTAATCAGTTTATTGTACGAACCGTTTGAATGCTGTCACGAAGTAAGAGGAATATCGCAACATTAGTTACTTTCATTAGTTCAAAAATGGTTCAAATGGCTCTGAGCACTATGGGACTTAACTGCTGACATCATCAGTCCCCTAGAAATTAGAACTACTTAAACCTAACCAACCCAAGGACATCACACACATCCATGCCCGAGGCAGGATTCGAACCTATGACCTAGCGGACACGCGGTTCCAGACTGTAGCGCCTAGAACCGATCGGCCACTCCGGTCGACCTCATTAGTTCATTTTGCGTATTAATCTCAGTTTGTTACAATAGAGGAAGTTTCTAATATCTCTTCAGAATTTGTTGGTAGAACACTTTTCTTTTCACAGAAAAGAAACCTCAACTTTCTCTAGCGTTTTTTCGATCTCTTCAGATTGTTCTGTGTTGTTTTTTCTTTATTTTTGTATGGCTGTTTCGACCTAGGCATGAAGTAAGAGTACAAATAGTTTAGTTTTAAAATATGGACATCCTGAACTGAAGGGAAAAAATGTTAACACCAAGAAAGAGTTGCGCGACATAAACGAAGGTTGGTAGGCGTCTTTCTGCATCTGAAAGATGATGTCTATCCAGATTTAGCGCCAGTCGTGAAAGAGTGACGCTGGTTGGCCCACTATGAGGATGCAAATCAGGTTTACTTTAAGTACACGCTGTATAGGTTGTGAGCGTTAGTTACCGTTGAGATTTGACATATTCAGTTGATGTCATACAAGCAAGCCTTTAAAGCAACAAGGGCGCCATTATCAGCATCTCACTGAGTTTGAACTAGGCCATGTAATAGGGCTTGAGAAACTGGACGTTCCTTCCTCGATACTGCAGAAGGGCTTGGCAGGAATGTAGCCACTGTACATGACTGCATGCAGCGGTGGTCAAGAGAATGTACGGTCGCAAGAAGATCGGGGTCCGTAGGGATACGTGGCACTACCGAGAGGGAATATCGTCGTGGTCGGCGTATGGCTGGGGCGCATCGCACTGCATCTGCAACGGCAATTTGACCAGCAGTTGGCACCAAAGTTACTTCATGGACAGCTCCAAACCACACTCCCTGTAGCGTGCATTCACTGATCCCTAACCATTGGCGTTTGCGACTTCAGTGGTGTCAAGCAAGATTCGTTGGAGGGCAGCCTGGAAATCTGTTGTGTTTCCTGTAGAAAGTTGGTTCTTCCTCAGTGCCAGCGATGGCCGCGTGTTGGTTAGAAGGAGGCCAGTTGAAGGGCTGCAACCAACCTGTCTGCGTGCTAGACACACTGGACCTATACCTGGAGTTATGGTTTGTGGTGCGATTTCGTATGACAGTAGGAGCACTCTCGTGGTTATTCTACACATCCTGACTGCAAATATGTACATCAGCTTGGTGATCCAACTTGTTGTGACGACATTCATGACCATATTCAAGGAATTTTTTCCAGCACAATAACGCTCGCCAACATACTGCTTTTGTAACCCAGCATGCTCTACAGACTGTCGACATGCCATTGACCGACCAAGTGCAACGGTCATCGAACTCGATCTCACAAACTGACATTCGGCGTCTGTACAACACAATGCATGCACGTTTACATGCTTGTATTCAACATTCTGGCGAATACGCCATTTATTAATGTACTAGCATTTCACGCTTACATTAACATGTGATATAGCAACGTTAATAACATACATATATCACTAGACAAGAAATTTTGTATATCAGCCGGCCGAGCGGTTCTAGGCGCTACAGTCTGGAGCCGCGCGACCGCTACGGTCGCAGGTTCGAATTCTGCTTCGGGCATGAGTGTGTGTGATGTCCTTAGGTTAGTTAGGTTTAAGTAGTTCTAAGTTATAGGGGACTGATGACCTCAGAAGTTAAGTCCCATAGTGCTCAGAGCCTTTGAACCATATTTCTAAATCACCATTAATCATACACTCCTGGAAATGGAAAAAAGAACACATTGACACCGGTGTGTCAGACCCACCATACTTGCTCCGGACACTGCGAGAGGGCTGTACAAGCAATGATCACACGCACGGCACAGCGGACACACCAGGAACCGCGGTGTTGGCCGTCGAATGGCGCTAGCTGCGCAGCATTTGCGCACCGCCGCCGTCAGTGTCAGCCAGTTTGCCGTGGCATACGGAGCTCCATCGCAGTCTTTAACACTGGTAGCATGCCGCGACAGCGTGGACGTGAACCGTATGTGCAGTTGACGGACTTTGAGCGAGGGCGTATAGTGGGCATGCGGGAGGCCGGGTGGACGTACCGCCGAATTGCTCAACACGTGGGGTGTGAGGTCTCCACAGTACATCGATGTTGTCGCCAGTGGTCGGCGGAAGGTGCACGTGCCCGTCGACCTGGGACCGGACCGCAGCGACGCACGGATGCACGCCAAGACCGTAGGATCCTACGCAGTGCCGTAGGGGACCGCACCGCCACTTCCCAGCAAATTAGGGACACTGTTGCTCCTGGGGTATCGGCGAGGACCATTCGCAACCGTCTCCATGAAGCTGGGCTACGGTCCCGCACACCGTTAGGCCGTCTTCCGCTCACGCCCCAACATCGTGCAGCCCGCCTCCAGTGGTGTCGCGACAGGCGTGAATGGAGGGACGAATGGAGACGTGTCGTCTTCAGCGATGAGAGTCGCTTCTGCCTTGGTGCCAATGATGGTCGTATGCGTGTTTGGCGCCGTGCAGGTGAGCGCCACAATCAGGACTGCATATGACCGAGGCACACAGGGCCAACACCCGGCTTCATGGTGTGGGGAGCGATCTCCTACACTGGCCGTACACCACTGGTGATCGTCGAGGGGACACTGAATAGTGCACGGTACATCCAAACCGTCATCGAACCCATCGTTCTACCATTCCTATACCGGCAAGGGAACTTGCTGTTCCAACAGGACAGTGCACGTCCGCGTGTATCCCGTGCCACCCAACGTGCTCTAGAAGGTGTAAGTCAACTACCCTGGCCAGCAAGATCTCCGGATCTGTCCCCCATTGAGCATGTTTGGGACTGGATGAAGCGTCGTCTGACGCGGTCTGCACGTCCAGCACGAACGCTGGTCCAACTGAGGCGCCAGGTGGAAATGGCATGGCAAGCCGTTCCACAGGACTACATCCAGCATCTCTACGATCGTCTCCATGGGAGAATAGCAGCCTGCATTGCTGCGAAAGGTGGATATACACTGTACTAGTGCCGACATTGTGCATGCTCTGTTGCCTGTGTCTATGTGCCTGTGGTTCTGTCAGTGTGATCATGTGATGTATCTGACCCCAGGAATGTGTCAATAAAGTTTCCCCTTCCTGGGACAATGAATTCACGGTGTTCTTATTTCAATTTCCAGGGGTGTATTTTGATGTTGCGAATTTTTTTCCGTCGGTGTATTCTTCGGCGGCACAGAGCTGAGGCAAAGAGTTAATTATCTCCACAATGACTGCAGTAATCATCCTCCATTTCCATCTTCGTTGTATTTCTTAACGCCTTGAACAGTTCACCATAGAGTGCAGGGGGTGAAGAAATACACTTTCTTTTTACTAACGAGTACACGACCAGCATTTATGACAGATTGCACTGATCTGATCTCAGCAAACATCCCACAAGCTCTGACAATGACAAGGTGGAGCATTTATCATTGTAAACATAGAGCAGTTTTGTGTAACTGCAGTGAGAAGACAAAGGGAATTCTATTGCTCATTCTTACATCCAAAAGAAATCGCAATAGTTGGCTCAAGGAGTAAAGTCTTATGATATTATTGGATGGGAGATCCCGAGGGCAATTTCGTCGGGCACTTTGCGACATTACTTGTGCCACGTGGGAGTGCTGTATTTAAGTACTCAGTTACGGTGAATGTGATCAATGCATACGTAGAGGGGTGGCGGGGGTGGGAGGAGTAGTTTCATTTGTCTACAATTTGATGAACCACTTCATGCGATGGACGATGCAATATCAGCAGCGTCGTACTCTCTCCCTCCACGAGACGCTGCGAAGGGCTTTGGAATTTAGCTCAGGAGGCTAGGTGGTGAAGCATCACGTCCCCCTTTTGCCAGGTCCAGTATTCTGACCCGGTACTACTGCGTGAAGCATTAGCTCATCTCTGTAGAAATGCTCTTCGATGACAATATTGTCATCGTAACTACTTTCTGTGTATCTTCTAGTGTGATCAACCGAGTAGCGATGTCGTCTAGTAGCTGTACACTGTCGTGTCAAAACTCATGGGATAGCGATATGCACGTACACGATGACAGTGGCATCGTGTACAAGGTATAAAAAGACAGTACATTGGTGGAGCTGCCATTTCTATTCGGGTGATTCATGTGAAAAGGTGTCCGACCTGATTATGGTTACACGACAGGAATTAACAGACTCTGAAAGCGAATGTTAGTTGGTGTCGGGACATTCCATTTCGGAAATTGTTAGTGAATTCAATATTCCAAGATGCGCAGACTCAGGAGGACACCAAATTTCAGGCTTTGCCTCCCAGAACGAATAACGCAGTGGCCGACGACCTTGACTTAACGACCGAGACCAGCGACGTTTCCGTAGAGTAGTCAGTGCTAACAGACAAGCAACACGGCGTGCAGTAACGGCGGTAATCAGTGTCGGACGAACGACGAACGTATTCGTTAGGAAGACAACCTTCTAGGTTGTATTCATCTTGGGTATTAATAACCGCTTCAGCTTGTAAGTAGGCTGTTTAGGTTTTTAGGTTGGTAACGCCATGTAGTGCTCTGTATGAAAATCGCTGACTGTGCTGTGTGCAGTCTGTGGCTGGTTGGGCTCATTGTTGGAATATTCGCTTGTGTAGTGTTGGACAGTTGGATGTGAACAGTGCATAGCGTTGGGCAGTTGGAGGTGAGCCGCCAGCAGTGGTGGATGTGGGGATAGAGATACCAGAGTTTTGAGCGGACGGTTTTGAACGCTATTAAGGTAAATACATTGTTTGTTCTCTATCAAAATCTTTCGTTAGCTAACTATACCTATCCGTAGTTAGTGCCTTCAGTAGTTAGAATCACTGTATTGCAGTAGTTCGAGTAACGAAGATTTTTGTGAGGTAAATGATTCATGACGTTTAGTGACGATCAGAATAAGTAAAGGGAAAACTGTTTGAGTACGTTGAGCTTTGCTCAGATGTTTGAAAATCTAATAACGTAGAAGTTTACCAGCACTGCCATTCATAAAATTTTGCGAAGGGGAAGTTTCAAATGTCGATCCTTAGCTGAGGATACCTCACTGGAATCTTCTGATTTTTTTCTCGTAGTTTGAGTAATTATTGTAGTTATTGTTCATTGCTAGCGCATAATTGTAGAGAGAATTTCCTTTTAGTTGTAGTTTTTCATTGTTGTACAGTAAAACAGTAGTGACATGCTTGTAGATTTGCACCAAATATTTCGCAGCCGCGCTTTCAATTAATTAGATATTATTTTTAATGCTATGTTAATGTGTTTTCTTATTTTTGCTCTTCAAAATATGTTTTTCTGTGTTATCGTGTGAGATATTGTGACAATAATGGCGTGTGAAAAACGTAATACTAGACTTCAAAGTAAATTAAGAAATGATTGTGACGACGAGCGTAGCTTATCAACACCACCATGTAATGAATTAACAAATATTCAGAATAGCAATTTGGTAATTGTGCATGGGGAAATAGACCAGGCAATAAATAACAGTGTAGACTGTGAAACAGCTAGTGAACAGGGTAGTATTATCGATCGATTGGTCGGAAACAGCTGGCCCCAGGAACCCGAAATGACAGGACACAATCTTGCAAATACCGTAGATTCAGGTTTTGCGTCCTCATCTTTTTTCTCAATTACGTCAAGATATATTTTCTGCTTTTCAAAATGCGAATGTTGCCGGTGCAAATGAGCTGCCGTAAAGCACAGAGGAACATGTTTCAGACACCAGTGCATTGCTATTACAATTAATGCAACAAATGGGACAAAAGTTAGACACAATGGAACAAACTCAAAAACAACCACAGCAACAAATGGGACAAAAGCTTCAAAAGATAGACACAATTGAGCAAACGCTTGAACAAACACATGAAGATTTAACTGCTGAGTTACTTAAAATCGAATCGAAATGTCAAAAAGTCTGTAATGACGTAAAAACACAAATTTGTGAGCATTTTCAGCCTATTTTTTCGCGTAATGAAAATGCATTACAGAATCACGAAGCAGCCATAAAAGAACTGCAAGCTATTGTTCATGAAAATCACGACACCTTGCGGGCTAAAATTGACTCAGTTGCATCTACCGATTCGGTTGCGCAACTTGCAAAAATTCATGAAAACTTAAAGGACACAGTAAATACGCTTTTGACACAAATGGACACTCTGGAACTTGGTTCAGAAAGACACATGGAGGAAATCAGTTCATTATCAGAGAAAGTAATCGAACTTTCGGATCAGCTAAATAATTTATTTGCAAGGTAGATGATAATCAGAATGACACAAGACCGGTAGTCTTCACTGACACAGAAGAGTACGAACAAATTAGGAAATTCAGACAAAATCAGAATCAAATTAATACGCAACACAAAAGAGAAATCCGGGAAGTACAAGATCAGTTGGCACCGGTAATGCAAGAATTACATATTTCAGAGGAGACTCGCGCACCGACATGGGAAGAGGGATTCAGAAATAAGGAAAAGTCACAAGTAACAACAAAGGGTATTTCGGAAATTTTGAATGAAATTGGCAAGGTCCACCAAATTTTGAGATGGTACCGCCGACACGACGTAACAATGACTGATATGCGACTCCCCGACACGATGAATTTGACTATAAGCTGTTCATTACTACAAGTAAATTAAAAACATTTAAGAATTCCAGCAACGACATTCATTCACAAGCATGGCTTCATCAATTCTCTCATTTTCTCCTCCAAACTGGCCATTAGAGCACAGATTAGAATTTATGTGTGGCTATTTTGAAAATGAAACTGCTGTAAGAAAGCGTTCGATCATTCGCAATTGTCGCAGTGAAGAAGAATTTTATCATCAAGATCGCGTAAAACATAGCATCATAATGATGAAACACTTCGAGCAATCCGAATTTTCCAGCCCAGTAAAATATTTTGAAGACATGTTGCACAAAAATCAGTATTTGACAAATCCGTACAGTCCGTCAGAACTCATCCGCATTTGCTTAATCAAATTGCCTCAACTTTTAAGACATATTATTTTGGCAGGACATTGCAAAGATGACATTGAGGCTTTTCAGGGACTCTTACAAGAATTGTAAATTGACAGTGACAATCACAGGATGCGAAACCAGGATCGAAACAATTACAGGTCATATCCGAAACAATTCTGTGGCGACAGAAATAATAACTGGACACAAAAGGCTATTCTTACAACGCAAATTGTGACCAAAACAGACACCACCCATGTGACAACCGTTGGCAGACTAATAATAATCACAGGGAAAGATCACCTCTCCACAGTAATAACTATGACAGAGACAATCATAGAAACAGACAATACGGGAACCAAAATAATCATTATCAAGGGAGACAGCATAACTTCAGACGCAACGGTCCACCTCGTAGTTATGATTCAGGGAGAAATTCTCCATCACTTAACTGGCAAGAAAGAAACTATGGAAACTACCGGCAAGACGACAGATGATATAATCTTAACAACAGACCAGAATTTAACCAGAACTGGCGGGATTCAAACAGGGCAGGGCCCTCTCAACAAGGTGAAATTGTAGAGGTTAGATCTCCTAATCCCAATAACAGCGCGCAACAACGAAGAGACAATAGACAATGACTCGCACCACAGGCATCCACGTGCACGTGCAGCGGCCAGTCCTGAGGAGAATAACATAGAAGGTAACCTAGAGAAAAATTGCAGTATTCTTTACCGATGTATACTGCATGATAATTGCATTGGAGTTGAAACTCTGCATGCTAGGGAGAGTAAAGGTTTACATCACGTTTAACATGTAAAACCATTTATTGAGAGATAATCTGCTTTTTAACTTAGTTTTTGCCATAAAATTTTTCACTTCATGTTACTAGTACACTTTGTCACACTTAGAAACTGTTACCATGCAACAATGTGTTGAACCTAGGGAACTTATTTAAACAGTAATTTTTGTAGTGAACAGACGACACAGTGTTATTGTGTGTACATTCTTACTTATTCGTTGCACGATTACGTAACAACTATATCTGTATTACTATGCTCTTTAGTGATGTTTTCTGTACCTTTATAATTGTATTCACATGCTGTAAATTTTATAATTGTATAGACACCAGTTCTTCAAATTAACTTTCATTTCACTGTAAACGTTTTTGTTGGTCATAGTATATGCACAATATGTGAGAAGTTAAAAAAAAGGACTTTTAGTCCTCACACATGTGTTGACAATGCAGCAAGGGACTGGTTAACAGCATTTCTGGTTCCAAGTACAATCCAAAAAGTTAGTGAGTGCACAAATAGTGGTTCACAGACTTGCTATATTATCTGCAATGGTGATTGTGCACCCACACGGTCACAATGGATGGCTGCTGCCCATCTCTATAAGGACTACAGTGGGTCTGCACCTTTGATGGCCCACCAATTCCATCACCTCTACAAGGACTACATTGGGTATGCACCTTTGATGGCCCACCAATACCATCACCTCTACAAGGGCTACATTGGGTCTACACCTTTGATGGCCCACCAGTACCATAATCTCTATCAGGACTACAGTGGGTCTGCTCTGTGATGACCTACCTACCTGCCAATAATCTTCAAAACTTCGACTGCCTCTGCTGTGGGTTTGCCCTGTTGTGGCCCATTACCTGTCTGAATGTCAAGAGATAGCACTGTCTTTCCGTTGGAAGGATGACACTGCTTCTTCAAGACTGCATGGAAATCCACTATTTCTGTGTGCATTTTCTTTTACTGCTCAGACTTTGTGGAAAAAAACTGCAATTACTACTCTGATGAATGATCAGGACTGTCTTTATGGACTGTGAGGTCAATTTTTGCTTTTGATCAACAGTGTATCAATAATTGTGTGCATTTGATGTATTTGTTATCGTTAATATAACTTTTTTAAACAAATATGTATTGACCACTGCCTGAAACAATTTTTAAAATTTTTTGTGGGGAGCATGGGGGCTATGTAAGTAGGCTGTTAGCGTTTTTTTGTTGGTAACGCCACGTAGTGGTCTGTATGAAAATCGCTGACTGCGCTGTGTGCAATCTGTGGCTGATTGGACTCATTGTTGGAATATTCGCTTGTGTAGTGTTGGGGAGTTTGAGTTGAGCCGCCAGCAGTGGTGGATGTGGGGAGAGAGATGCCAGAGTTTTGAGCGGACGATCTGAATGTGTATCCATCAGAAAAAGGAAATTTGTTTAATTTGATGTCGCAAAATTATATATATATATATATATACCTTTTGAACGCTATTAAGGTAAATACATTGTTTGTTCTCTATCAAAATCTTTCGTTAGCTAACTATGCCTATCAGTAGTTAGTGCCTTCAGTAGTTAGAATCTTTTATTTAGCTGGCAGTATTGGCGCTCGCTGTATTGCAGTAGTTCGAGTAACGAAGATTTTTGTGAGGTAAGTGATTCATGAAAGGTATAGGTTACTGTTAGTCAGGGCCTTCCTTTTGTAGGGATTATTGAAAGTCAGACTGCGCTGCGCTAAAAATATTGTGTATCAGTTTAGTGATGATCAGAATAAGTAAAGAGAAAACTGTTTGAGTACGCTGAGTTTTGCTCAGCTGTTTGAAAGTCAAATAACGTAGAAGTTTACCAGCACTGTCATTCATAAAATTTTCAAAGGGGAAGTTTCATAAGTTGTATTTGGTCCTTTATTACTCTATCACTACCGGTTTCTTCAGGTGAACATGTGATTAAAACATAAGAGTGGAAAAGTTCTGAACCTTTTTCCAACATTTGTTGCACGTCGAAACAGAACACCGTTAAAATACGGTATTCGCTCGGACAATGCGGCAAAATTTGGCGCTAATGAGCTATGGCAGCAGACGACCGACAAGAGTACCTTTGCTAAAGCACGACGTTGCCTGCAGAGCTTCTCCTGGGCTCATGACTATGTCGACTGGACCCAAAACGATAGTAAAACTGTGACCTGGTCAGATGTGTCTTGATTTCAGCTGGTAAGATCTGATGGTAAGGTTAGAGTGTGGCGCAGATCCCAAGACGCCATGGACTAATGCTGTCAACAGGAAAGTCGCCCAACGTGAATCCCATCGAACACTTATGGGACTTAATCGGGAGGTCAGTTCATGCATAAAATTCTGCACCAATAAGACTTGTGCAATTGTGGACGGCTATAGAGGCAGAATGGCTTAATATTTTTGCAAGTAATGTCCAACGACTTCTTCAGTTCTTTTGATTGATGCTCTTTATGGGGTTTTTGGCCTCAGGACAATTGAAAACCAAAACCCATGTGACTGATGCTTTTTATGCAGTTCTTGGCTTCAGGACGATTACGATATCAGGAGGTATTCCATGACTTTTGTTACCTCAGTGTATTTCAATGAGTTTCGTGTCCATCGCCTTCAGGCGAAGTGTCGGGATGTTGATGCTAAATCATAGGAATTTCCTGAACTGATGATACGCAGGCTTGAAGTTCCGTTCATACTAGGGATGAGTGTCTCTCTTACGGGATTGGCCTTTGGTGAGCTTGATGATGGCGACCTCCTCTATCTGCCACAGGAAGTGTTACTCCCCCAGCAGGTCAGGCGAGTGCGTAATCTGTCTGCCGGACAGTTGTTGGTCCAGGATGTGAGGGGTTTCATCTTCACGTAGAAAAGACGGGCCATCTGTTTCTCTCGCAGCAGAGGGATGCCAGTGTCTTCATGTAAAAGGTGCACGGAATAATGTCTCAGCAAGTGCAGTGTTCCAATGTAGGACTCGGTGGTGTTTCCCTCACCATGGCTATGTACTCTAGCAATGGTCTAATCAGCACCATATACAGTGCAATATCACGATGCAGAGGAGTGTCTACGATGTGCTGAGCAGAAGGTAAAGGGGCGAAGGTAACTTACAGCTCTGCTTGTTGACATATCTGATGTTTGGCAGTCATGTAAGTCGCTGGTCGAAGGCGGCCTGAGATATCTGCTGGTCTTACACCCTGGAGCACCCATCTTGTTGACTTGTAGCAGATCTAGAGGCAGCGGCTTCCTTGTCAATATGACTCTTTGGCTCTTCGTGGCATTGCACTTCAGCCGCCACCTGGTCGACCAGGTGCCCAAGGCGTCACAGTCAAGTTGTAGAGGACGTCTCATCACGTCATCGTTAATGGTACGCTTGAATAGCGCAGAGTCTTCGAGTTAAAGCCCCAAATGCACACGATACCATCGGAGCATCCACTATGTATAACGAGTGCAGTATGAGGTGGGCACCGATCCTTGAGGCGCTCCTGCACCTATCTGCCACTGCGTCGACGTCCTGTCATCTGAACAGATCTGGAAGCACCACCTGGCAAGGTAGGAGCGGAGAAGTATCCCATGCACCAAGAGTTAGTGCATGAGGCTTTCGTCAAGGGCCCTGGAGATTTCGAGCAGAACCATCCATGGTTACTTGTGTGTCTCCAGATCTGGCTTAGCTTGCTCCACAAGTCACAACTGATAAACCAGAACTGTTTGTCGAGGATGATGGCTTCTTTCGTGATTTCACACAGTAGCCTCGTGCGCATAGCTTCTCGAATATCTTTGAGAGGGATGGGAGTAGGTTAATGGTAGTTTGCTGCCACGTAGACTCCTTCTGGCAGACGATACAGTAGAAGGTTGTCAACACCATCTCTGCCTCCCACCTTTTTGGTATTCAGTGACTACAATTGCTCAGCTACCTCTTCTTCAGAAACGAAGTTGTTGTCCTCTGTACTGGATGCCAGGAGCGTGGGCAGCTCCTCCTTCATCAGAATGAAGTTGGGCTTGAACGTATCTGCCTGCATGCTCGCTTGTTTGTCTTGGTTATGTACGATGTCCTGGCTGACCTACAGCAGAGGGATGTGTTGCCATCAGCACAGGAAATTCTTGGCTACTCACCAGGCGCTGCTGTCATCAGAATTTAATATTGCCACCAGGTCAGCCCAGTTTCACGTTCTTTATTCTTCGACCACCGCCTTAATTCCGCTCCTAGTCCGATATAGGTGACGTTTCATATTGGACCGGTAGGTGAGCAGTGACTCCCGGAATATTTTGCTCTTCTCCCAGGTCGCCTCTGTGACGTGAGGCGGAAGTTGTCAAGAGGAATCTTGCAGCTGTTGCAGGCGTCTCAGGGTGGCCAAGTCGGCCACTTACGGCAGATGATAGTTGTAGGATGCCAGTGCCTAATCAGCTCCTGTAGCATCTGGGTCTGGTGCATCCTAGAGGAATTCAAGAACTTCTCCTCTGAAGCACTCACCATCCATGCATCGGTGTGGTGGGCGGGCAGCGCTGTGCTGATGATGTCTATGTCGTAGATCGTCTACAGGCGATCAGTCCCATTGCACTGTGGCGGACATTAATTGGCCGACGCCTTTGAAGAGGACGACGTCGAGCTGTCCTCTGCTGGGGTATTTAGTATTTTCATATGACTCCAGGACGATGTCGTCGTTTCTCTTGGCAGAAGGCTACTGAGTGTTAAAAAAAAATTCAAATGGCCCTGAGCACTATGGGACTTAACATCTGAGGCCATCAGTCTCCTAGAACTTAGAACTACTTAAACCTAGCTAATCTAAGGACATCACACACATCCATGCCCGAGGCAGGATTCGAACCTACGGCCGTAGACCGTAGCGATCGCGCGGTTCCAGACTGAAGCGCCTAGAACCGCTCGGCCACACCGACCTGCTGCTGGGTGTTCGTGAGGTGTGAACTCCCCACTGTGTGTTTTTTGCATTAAAATCGCCCATAATGAAAAGTAACACCTGGTGATGCCACAGCTAGTTCAGGAAGAAGATGGTGGCGCCCCCGCTTACCGTCAATCTACGAGGGTCAGTCAAAAAGTAATGCCTCCTATTTTTTTTTCTACGTTTAATTGTCAGGAAATTTAAATGCAATTACATAGGTTGAAAACCACAACATTGAGGATCATTTTGTCATTTTTCAATGTAATCTCCGCCCATCTCTACAGTTTTGGTCCATCTTTGAACAAGGGCATGTATCCCAGCACGGTAAAAATCACAGCTCTGCTTCCTAAGCCATTGACGCACGGATGTTTTGATGGCCTCCTCATCTTCAAAATGAATCCCACGATGAGCTTCTTTTAGTGGCCCGAACAGATGGAAGTCTGATGGTGCCAGGTCAGGGCTGTATTGGGGATGAGGCAAAACTTCCCATCCAATTTTGACAATCTCGTCAGAGGTGTGACGACTGGTGTGTGGTCTTGCATTGTCATGCAAAAGAAGAACATCTGCCATTGATTTTGTTGGGCGAACTCGCTGAAGACGTGCTTTAAGTTTTTTGAGGGTTGTGACGTATTGAACAGAATTTATTGTGCATCCCTGCTCCAAAAAATCAACCAGAATCACACCCTCTGTATCCCAGAAAACTGTTGCCATAACTTTCCCTGCCGATCGCACAGTTTTGAATTTTTTCTTCCTCGGCGAGCTTGTGTGATGCCACTCCATTGACTGCCTCTTTGATTCGGGTTCAAAAAAATGCACCCATGTTTCGTCCCCGGTCACAATTTTTTTCAGAAACTCATCTCCCTCCAAACGGAAGCGCTGCAAGTGTTGGGAGGCTATTGTTTTCCTTGCCTCTTTATTCTGATCAGTTAACATTTTTGGAACCCACCGTGCACAAACTTTTGAGTACCCCAATTGTTTAATAATCGTGATCACACTGCCTTTACTAAGAGAAATAATGCGACACACTTCATCTGCAGTCACCCGACGGTCACCACGAATGATGTCATCAACTTGCTGAATGTTGTGTGGAGTCACTGCACTCACCGGCCTGCCGCTCCGCTTCTCGTCAGTCAACGGTGTTTGCCCTTCAGCTTCCTTACAACGACGAACCCATCGTCTAACAGTGCTGACATCCACTGTCACAACACCATACACCTTCTTCAGTCTTTCATGAATGCGTATGGGCGTTTCACCTTCTGCATTCAAGAATTCAATCACACAACGCTGTCTCAAACGAACATCGATGTCGGCCATCTTACAAACTTCTGCTGTGCTGCCACCTGTTGACACAGAAAGTTACTACTGCAGTGGATTGCAGAAGAAGGTTTGAGGAATGGCGCCAAATTCAAATTTTTCACTTAACTTAATTTCTTTAAGTAGAAAAAAAATGGGAGGCATTACTTTTTGACCGACCCTCGTATAATTGTGGATGCAACTACAATTTGTCGCCTGCACGTTGACGCCTGTTTTTAGACGAGATTTGCACACATGACAGATATCGACGGTCCCTTCTAGTAGGAAATGGTGCAACCCACTCTACTGGCGGCAAAGACCGTTAGCATTAAAGGAGCAAACAAAGAGGAGGCAAATGTTGCGGTTATCGAGAGTGGGTCCCTGAAGTGACAGTAGCGTCCTAGAGGGCCGCCATGGCGGCACTTACAAGTACTGACAGTTTCTATAGAAGTTGGTATAGTGATCGCAGAAACGAGTGGAGTTCGCCAGTTATTCTCTCGGTGCAGGAGCGGTCATGGGGGGTGACTTCCGACGCTGGATCGACTAGCTGCATCTGTGCGGCTCTCTGTGAGTTCTGCGGCTGCATAATGTGGGTAGTAGGTCCTTCCTGACCTGTAGTACATCTGAGCGGGCTGCCACGCCAACTTCTGTAACTGGTGGTGCTTTGGCCATTGTAGTCTTCTGCTGGGCTGGGCCTGGTGTTCCTGGCCGCTGTTGATGGGAGGGGGCAGACGCCACTTTCTTGTCGGCTTTGGCGAGGCTGCCGCTTGGCTGTGTTTTTGTTGTTGGTGTTGCGTTTCTTTGCTGCTTATTGCGCTTTTTGAAGTCACTGCAGCCTCTGTACCTCGCAAGACGTGAGTTACTACTTTTGCAACACTGTTGTGTGTTTTCATTCTCTCTGGTATGGACCTGCACACTTCTCACAGCAGGCCCGTACCTTGTAGCGCAACATGTTCGAGACCCCAGCACGTGTAACATTGAGCCCTCCCCCCCTACACTATACTTTCCTCCCCTATATCTGGAACAGCTCTATGGTCACTCGCACCTGCACGATGGACTGCAACTGCAAGAACTTTCTATTTTCTGTGTTGTCGACCACACGATGAGGAACAGGGAACACGATGAGGAACACGTCCCTGGGCATCCTGGGCAACTCCATGAGATCTGAGTAGGCGCCGTAGCCCAGATCCTCCAGGTCTGCCTCGTGGTAGTCGGGTGTCATCTCCATCGGATTTTTTAGGTCATCTGAGTTATGGGTGTAACAGTGGACACCCTTTTGTCCAACAGATCCTGTAGCCGACATTGCTGCTAGGTCATCCCTGGCAACACAGATAGAAGTTAGTGTGTCTATCCCCTTTACCTTCCTCTGGAAGTGCCTGAGTGCCCCGGTAGATGTTACGACGTGTGGGTCAATGTCTCAACCTCTGCAACATCACCAGGCATCACAGTGTTGTAGTTTGCCATCTGCAGTGGTCACACTTACTCTAGCACTATGACTGCCATTCGAATGTGTTTCTACTTGGGGATGTCAAATCCATCATCTTCTCTCTGGTGGGCAGTAACCTTCTGCTGCGCCTTCTTCTTGATCCACTGCTTAAGCAGGGTGGACTGTGGCGAGGAATCGTCCTCATCAGTGGCTGCAGGACGCTTTCTTGACGACTGGGCATCCTCAACATTCTTTTCTTGTGATGTACAGTTGGGGAGAATTCCCATCAGGTTGACTTCTGGAATCGCAGAAACGTCTTGAGTACACATTGGGTGTGGTGGTAGATGGCTGCCAATTCCAGATGATTGTGACAACCATCTCGTGAAGCTTCCCACGCGTGGCAGGATGGTGAACATCAGCAGTGTATGCCTCTGCTGATTGTGTATGGTCGATCAGGCGTCGAGTACGCACAATTGTGCTGCATCAACTGTTCGACACTGCAATCTCCTCTTTCATTCAACAGCCAGTCCATAACACTTGCCGGCTGCTGTGGTCGAGCAGTTCTAGGCGCTTCAGTCAGGAACCACGCGGCTGCTGCGGTCACAGGTTCGAATCCTGCCTCAGGAATGGATGTGTATGATGTCCTTAGGTTAGTTAGGTTTAAGTAGTTGTAAGTCTAGGGGACTGATGACCTCAGATGTTAAGTCCCATAGTGTTTAGAGCCATTTGACCCGTTTTTGAGCCATAACCGTTGGAGAGCCTCAAAGAGCAGGTCCCACTGGATGGCAATCCGCCACATCCTTTACTTCATCACAGCGATCTGCCCTGAAACACGAACGACATGAGGTGACATGAATAACGTATCAGGATACCGATACGAATGCCGATATGACAGACTTTCCCTTTTTCTGATCTGTGTGGGATTTTGTGCAGATACTTGCAGATCCTTCTGTTTCTGTTGGGTTGGTGTTGATGTCACCTAATTTGCCGAATTGTCGTTGTGTCAACTGAAACAAGAAAAAATTGTTGCTACGAAGCTAGCGGTGACTGGCTCTCTTTCTGTCTGTTATCCAATCATCTCACACACTACATGCCACTAATCTTCATCGTGAAGACAGGATGTGAAGTGATAAGTCTCAGTTCCGTCTTGGTGAAGAGACCGTAACGGATTCCTTGAGAGCCATCGAAATCGAATGGCTTGTTAGGCAGGGAAGGTTTAGGAAACTCATAAAGGCTGAAGGAATAGGTATTATCAAGGTGGGGATAGGTGCTGTTGCGAAGCGACTTGGCAATCTTCATTGGGACAGCTGCATGCTGCTCTCATCTGGGAGCTGCAAACCATGTTTCTCCATCATCACAGCCTCTTCCTGTGAGGCTTCCGGAGTAGATATCTCTTCAACCTCTTGTTCTTGTACCTGCTGCAGCAGGCGTTTCCAATTCCATTGGCACCAACTAGGTTTCTGCCGGGAGTGTGTCCATCTGCGTCGCTGTGTACACCCTGGCCTTCCGCCCCATTGGCGAAGGAGTGGCAGGGACGGACATCTCCTCCTTGGCGGCGCCCTGCTCATTCCACAGCTGTAGCAGCTGGCGGTGGATAGCGACGAGCTCGTTCTACATGGTGGCTCTCTCTGCCACTGTTGCGACTATGAGGGCGGCCACTGCGTCATCTGTGGCGGTATGTGCCCTGTCACTTACGTCATCTCCGAGGCGCCTGTGTCCACTTCCGCTCTTAGATTGGGGGATCTGGGGGAGGGGCGGGGGCGGTCACCGTGTCGCCTGGGACCGCCTCTTCGTGTGTGGGGGCCTTCTTCTGCTTCTTCCAGGCCTTAAAGTAGCTGCAGCTGCGGAAGTTGGCAGCGTGAGCGCCATTGCAGTTCACGCAAGTGGCAGCAATGTTTCTCTGTTCGTCACAGTTACGTGCACCTTAGCGCAGATCGGGCATGCAACTGTGCTTTTGTAAGTCCTGATTACATGACCCACATTCCAGCTCTTCTAGCACTATGGGCCTTCTTCTTCATCTTCTTCTTGCCATCGCTGTCGTTCTCGACAGCCTTCAGCAGGAACTCAACCACAGCAGAGATCTTGCTTCCCTTTCCACGTCTGACCATGTTCAGATATGTAGGTGAGCGAAACGAGCGATAGCAGCAACGAAGCGACCCATTGCGAGTTGAGCAGCAGACTGTGTCAGGATGCCATGTTCTGTGTATCTATATAGCCGCTGGAACCACTGCCCACTTCTGTAGAAGGTGGGAGGAAGGAATTACGCCAGTGCTGGGGGAAAGCTGGGTGGCCTTGGTGCAGGTGTCGAGTCCTGGTTTCTGCCATTCTGTCTGCGGACGCTGCCGCCTTCATCACGGAACATTCTTGTTGTATTATCGTAACTGCAGAATCTCAAACTGTGCTGAAATTCGCTATCCCAGTTTATGGCATTGTTTTGCTGACGTGTTTCCATTGTTCTTTGGCAACCGAGTCCAAGAACCCGTTAGTGCAGCATAAGACTATCGTTTACTCAAAATCAGGATTTGTTCCTCGTTGATGCTGTGCTCTTCCAACGCGAATTTCTATATCTCCCCTACCCGAACGTCTTTGTCCTCCCAATACACTGCATACGACATTCACACTCAGTACTGTAAAAACCCGGCGTTTGCTGTCTTGGCGGTCTTTGGTCGAACCAAGAATGGCCTTAACCTTCCTAAATACGTGCTTCTCAGTTATTCTAGCGATTTTGGCTGTTGGCGGCTCCACACACAGCAGGAACGCCTCTTGTTTGGCTTCTTCTCTTATCAGTCTGTAAGGTTCATCTTATTTACATCTCGTCGTAACCGTTTCTTCAGTAAGTTTCCTGCGGATGCTGTAACTCATTCGGCAAGCTCTGTCCCAGATGGTCCTTGCTTTATGTACTAAGGTGGTCAATATCGAGTTCCATTGCGCTGAGTGGTGGCAACCCAGAGCGTTAAGGTAGACTGAGTGTTCAACCGTGCTCTCTGGATTTCTCTTGATCGAAATGTCCATGAAGGGTAGGCTTCTGTTCCTTTCTATCTCCACAGATAACTTGATGCTATTGTGTATGTTATTGACGTGACTTAGGGACTTCTGCTGGTTTTCTCTGCCGGGTGGCCACACCACAAATGTGTTATCTACATAACGCCTTTGGCTTTAGCTGAGTGATATTCAGTGATACGTCTAGTGCTCTACATATACCTTATCAATACTCAGAGCTAAGGGGGACCCCATGAAAACTCCATTTGCTCTCAGAATTTTCCACCACAATTTGAAATAGGAGTTAGTTAGTGCATGTCTAAAGAATTTGACTGTAACCTCATCAAAGTGTCCCTCGTGAAGAGAAGGAATCGTCCAGCAGCGCCTGGGTGAAAAACGGCGTGACATCAGAATTGGCCAGTAGGTCCTTCTCAACGAAGCGTAACGTCGGAGTACCTTCACAAATTCTGTCGAGTTCTTAATGTTGTGTGAACAGTGATGCATGAGCTAGATATTTGGCTGTCCTGTTTGTCGGCGAGTGTATACTGTTCACAATAGTCTGCAGCAAAACCTCGTCCTTATGGACTTTCCTTATACCTTAGTGCTCGCAGCTGCACCATCAAACACAACGCAGCTCGGTACTTACCAGCTTAGTATATAGAGCAAGGTCCATCTATGACAAGCAAAGCTTTCCGAATGAGTTACAGCTTATGTTGAAAACTTTCCACAAAAACGATTACAACGAGACACAGATAAGACTTGCCTTACAGATTGATAACAGAAGGGAGCACAAAGTATAAGAAGGAAAAGCCATAAGTGTAGCTTTCCTGTCGAGCCGCCAACAGCCAAAATCACAAGAACAGTGGACAAGCACCAATTAAAGATAATTTTCTGCGCAACGCAGAAGATTAAGGACCTGCTTGGCTCGACCAAAGACCACCTGGGACTACAGACGCGAGGCGTTTACAGTACATCGGACAGACACAGAGATGCATCTCACAGAGCCCCACAGAACATATAAACTTTCGACTAGGGCAGACAGAAAAGTCCACAGTGGCAGAGCATAGCATCAACGAGGGGAACATCTTCAATTTTGAACAAACGAAGAGGATATGCAGCACCAACAGATTCTGGGTTTCAGTTGTCAAAGTGGCTGTAGAAATACGTCTGCACAACAGTCTCATAAACCAGGGTAGGGAATTTTAACCCAATAGAGCACGGGATTCCACAGTTGCGAAGTCAGGAACGCTCTGTGTCGAAAGCGGCAGCGTCCGCTGACGGAATGGACAGACGACTCGAAACCATCAACAGGGCCGCGCCGCGTTCCCCCATCACCGAAAATGCCGCGATCCTCCACCACCACTGACGCAGCATCCTCTTCAGGAACCGCGGAAGTGGTTAGTGGTCCAGCGACTATACAGGGTGGACCAACGCTATGGACTGATCGATGAGAGCATATAGAACGAGAAAGGTCTAATGAACTTGGGTCTGGAAGTGCATGGTTTCCATGATAGAGGCCATTTGTTCAATCAGACTTTGTTACAGAGACTGCAGCCTAATACGCACCGTACCAAGCAGCCACAGTTACAGTATGCATGGTTACCCCATAGAGGATAGTACTGTTCCTCATACGTCACGCCCTAGCCCCCTCTCCTGCCGTAGTAAAATTGTGCCAGATTCACTTCTTTTGCTGACTCACCTTGTAGCGGACATGATACACAATGGTTCAATATTCGAAGCGAAATTTTGCCGACGTGGTGCTTATTTATGTAAAGGCAAATGAAAAGGGCAGTGGGCAGCAAGAAGGCCTATCCCCGCCTACAACATCCACAGCATTCAATGTTTGCAACAGTTTTTCGCCGTTTGAAGAACGCACCCAAAATGTTTGGCGACCAGACTTGGAGGAAAATGTGATTAGTATTGGAACAAGGCGGTTTCGGCTACAAAGTACCAAGATGGCGGCCGCGGCGTCATAGACACAAAAAATGGTTCAAATGGCTCTGAGCACTATGGGACTCAACTGCTGTGGTCATCAGTCCCCTAGAACTTAGAACTACTTAAACCTAACTAACCTAAAGACATCACACACATCCATGCCCGAGGCAGGATTCGAACCTGCGACCGTAGCAGTCGCACGGTTCCGGACTCTGCGCCTAGAACCGCGAGACCACCGTGGCCGGCCATAGACACACACCCTGTGACGTTAATCAAGATGGCAGCCGTGATGTCAAAGACACACCCCCTGTGACGTCAATCAAGATGACTGTCATGACGTCACAGACACACACACACCCCTGTGACGTCAATCAAGATGGCGGATTTTTGAGGGAAGTTTGAATTTTGGTGGGAAGAAGGTCAGTGGGACTGCCTCCACTAACCTAACCCCCACCCTGAGAAAAATGGCGGCAAGTTCAAATTCCAGTACGGAATGGAGGGGAAAAAAAGGACTTGTCTATATTATTTAACCAATTTCAAGCATGTGTTTTCGCCACTGGGCCTGGACTGCAAATGGTTTCGTTCATATCGGTGCCAGCAGAGGGCGCCACCGTGATGTCAGGTCATGACGCAACTACTGTCATTCAAGATGGCTGCACCCGATGTATCCGCCACGAGCTCCAGAGCCCGACTGGCTTAGTTCATATCGGTGCCACCAGAGGATGCCACCGCGACCTCGGGTGATAACACAAGTACCGGTATTCTAGATGGCCGTATACAGTGTGTTCACTGTGACCTCCAGAGCCTAACTGGCTTAGTTCATATCGTGGCGACCAGAGAACGCTACTGTGACGTCGGTTGATGACACAAGATCGCTCTTTCTCGCGCCGTGCCACCGGCCCACACATGTCCGACTGCTTACATCAAACACCCTCGGCTGCCACCTCCATACACGCGCAGTACATAGTCTTTTGTAAATATTCTAACTAAACTAACACCCACATCGCGCATCTAACCTATCAATTACCTATGTACTGAATTCCATTTCAATTTTAATAATATCCAATAAGTCAATTTAAAATTTCAATATTCCGTTATCAAATGAGAAGTGCGACATTTTCCCACTATCAGTGCGGTGTTCATTCATGACATATAACCCCTCCCCCTCACCCCTCGAGCGCTGCACTCCTTTTGGCTGCTGCAGTAGTCACGTGATTCGACTTCATTGAACCTAGGACTTGGAATCAATTTTCACCAATGCCACACCCACCTGGACTTGGACTCAATTAGTTAAAGTCTCAACCCAGCACCACGCCTCCTTACCGACCCATGTTGGCGGGCTAACGTGTACTAACCTGCACCTGTACCAACGTGCACAGCGCATGACTTCATCCAAGATGGTGGGGCGAAATGGTGGGAAAACAGATCTGAACACAAGTCTTTGTTTTGCAGGGCTTGTGTCCACAACGAGCACCACGCCTCCTTACCGACCCATGTTGGCGGGCTAACGTGTACTAACCTGCACCTGTACCAACGTGCACAGCGCATGACTTCATCCAAGATGGTGGGGCGAAATGGTGGGAAAACGGATCTGAACACAAGTCTTTGTTTTGCAGGGCTTGTGTCCACAACGAGGTTTACTGTCCAACTGACAAACATTACTGCCATCAGATCGTACTGTCATCCCTCCTATGACCTAATCTCAGAGTGTGGTCTGTAGGGGCGAGAATTATGCTAAAGTTACTCACGCTGTGCTAGGCTGCTGGGGAGAGTAAAGAAGGAGTCCACTCTATTTACTTTCAGACATTTTATTTATATATCTAATGTAACAAAACAATCTCCATCTTTTCCTTGCGCTCACAATACACACTCTACAGACACGCAAACAACTCCCAGTTTACGAAAATAATTTAATTACAGACATTCATACTCCTAAATAATTCAGCAGAGTTATGTCTAGGCACGCTCAGTACTCGTAAATTGCTCAGATAACTCATAGCACGGCCTACAGACCTGCT
The DNA here is from genome assembly GCF_021461385.2 of Schistocerca piceifrons. Classification (NCBI taxonomy): domain Eukaryota; kingdom Metazoa; phylum Arthropoda; class Insecta; order Orthoptera; family Acrididae; genus Schistocerca; species Schistocerca piceifrons. The sequence continues at coordinate 428,657,008 of NC_060138.1, forward strand.
CGCGAAATAATGCAATCAACGCACTCAAGCACCCTCCACCACACCCTGTCCACAGCCCCAACCATGTGGCGCAGCCGTCAGCTGTCAAACCAAGCACAGGCGCCACGCCAGGGCCCGCAAGCGGCCACATCTGATTCATACTTCATTTCTGAGAAATTCCTATCCAAATACATGTTCACCTACACACACGTGTTGACATGATCGGGCGGGAGAGCAACCGCGAGCTGCAGCCGAACGCAGGCCAAAGTTGTATGCAGGCGCCGTTAATGACCGTGGCTCCAAGCAGAGCCGCGCGCGTTCGGCGTTCCTCGCTACCCTCACTCTAACTGCGGTCCGGCGAAGACGCTGCAGAATTCCATTCCACAACAGCAGCACCTGTTTTCTCTTTAGCGATTCTAACGGACCATACGTCATGTTTGACTGACGCTTCACCGCCCATAGCTACATACCATCGCAAACGCATTTAGTTATCAATCTTATACTCAAGTCACATTGCTATCTAAAATAATAACCAAGTCTAACTCTACTAAATTTCATAGCCCCCCCAGAAATACTTAACGTGCGCTTTTGTACTAGTTTTCATCTTCTGCTTTTATGCATGGAGTTTCATGCCATAACAGAACCTCGTTACGAAAATAACGTACAATAATGTCCAATGCAGTCTTCCTCATGGACCTAGCGAGATACTCACCCCATCACGTGATACCCGTCATGCTCTCAACACACGCAAATGTTCGCACAGCCGTGTACAGACCTCTGTATCCCAGCACAAAGCCGGCCGGTGTGGCCGTGCGGTTCTAGGCGATTCAGTCTGGAACCGCGTGACCGCTACGGTCGTAGGTTCGAATCCTGCCTCGGGCATGGATGTGTGTGCTGTCCTTAGGTTAGTTAGGTTTAATTAGTTCCAAGTTCTAGGCGACTGATGACCTCAGAAGTTAAGTCGCATAGTGCTCAGAGTCATTTGAACCATTTTTTTTTTAACCCAGCACAAATGATGGAGCATTCTCATTTGCTCTTATCGAATTTACACGCCGAATTACTTATGCAGCCGGTATCGAAGCACAATCCTCCTACTCTTTCTCATGCTTTCAGCCGTTATATTACACAGATCGCTAAATTGCGTTCACAGTTAAACCCGCAAAATTTTCTCCCCATTATCAAATACAATCCAGACTCACAAGAATATTGCAAGCCAGTAAAACATTTACCACTGTAACTACAATTAAATATTACTATTCCTGCTACAGTCTGACACCAATCAATATACACGTAATCTCTTCTCTTGACCACTGTACTTCAGTATTTATAGCGAATATAGTTTTCCACTTAAAAATTTACACTCGAACCCTCGTCCTTATCAACTGCTCAATCTATACGTCCCTCACGACAGGACACACAGTCATCCTCTCTAGTCGTGCCATAACATAAACAATACTATCTTTACAATGCAATATATATGTTACAGTGAAACACGGAAATTTGGAGAATGTCGACTTTCGCCCGTGAATGTCAACATTCACATAGTCGCTTAGTGTATGTCCGAAATATTTGCTGAATACCCTTATTTCTGACTTACACCGGTATATGTTGACATTGGGAGCAGTTTTGTCACTCGTTTCTTTATAAGCCAACCATGATTCCAGAGTTTTTGTCATCCATCCTATTCACAGATGAGGCCACCTTTTTGCGAAGTGGTATCTTCAACTTTCGTAACAGCCATCTTTGGGATATTATGCAGAACTCTCAGGGTATGGTGACAACGAATCATCAGTATTGGTGCACCTGGAATGTATGGGTTGAGATAGTTGGCGACCATATTTTGGGACCAGTCTTCCTTCAACGACACCTAATAGGACAAGCTTCTGACATTCCACGCCCCGACTCGTAGAACGTTATCCTTTCGTTGATTATTCAATCTTTTTCTCATGGTAACTCCCCCTTGGCAATCCCCACCCATATATCCGAATGGGGGACTATTCCAGAATCTTTTGCCAATGGAGAGATCATCATGACACTTCTTCAGTTACAGGTCACATGTCCTGTGGATACACGTTACGTGTCTTTAATGCAGTGGCTTCCATTGCCTTCTGCATGCTCATGCCGTTGATCATTGCTGATTTTTCCTCCTTTAGGAATAGTTTCTCACCCCTAGGACAAGAGAGTGCCCTGAACCTCGGTCCGCTCCTCCGCTCTCTTTGACGAGGCCATCTTTGACAAGGCCTACATTGCTGAAAGGAGCATCCACATGAGAGCAGATGACGGGTTGTACACGGAGAAGCACTTGCAGGGGTACTCCCTGTACATTGCCGACCCGCCATGGGTAGCACGCTTTGAGTTGGCTCTTTATACCGACGGTACAGCGCTGTTCACACGCAGCATAAATGTTCGGAGGATGAGACGCCGCCTCGAGCTTGAGTGCAACTCACAGCTGACGAAGTGACGCCTCAAATTCAACGCAGTCAAGAGCCAGGCTTTATCCCAAGCGTGCCGCCTCTAGATCTGCCACCTGACAACATCTTGGGAGGCTCCATCCTACAGGCAATGACTGCAAAAACCTCGGGGTGATCCTCGATCAGTGTCTTACCTGGGCGCAGCTTATATGTAATTTCAAAAGCAGAGCAGTCATAGGTATCTCCACTCCACGGAATTACGATCTACGTAATCCCAGTCAGATCATTACTGGAGTATGCGGCCACGGGTTGTGGAAAAGCTGCCACCAAGCACATCGAACCACTGCAGTCGGTGCTTATTCTGGCTCTTATGCTCGTTTTGCATCTTCTCAGGCTGTAGTCAACTTGTCTGCTGCGCGAAGACAGACATATCGCGCTGCTGCGGGGCACATTCCGGCAGGCTGCTCGTACTTTCTACGAGAAGTCAGGTCAAGCTCGTATTTGGCTCATGACAGAACAGGTCCACCAATAACTCTGCAGAATGACAGTCCGTTGGCCGGACCTGCTGCGAGAATAATTTTCTCTACAGCAGCCTGACAGCTCACCTCCACATCACCTGAGGCCAGAGATTTTTTTTTTCCTTCGCAGATTGAGGACAACGCATCTCCATATTATACGATACCAGTCCACCAAGTCAGATAATTGTTAACACCATATCGAGAGGTCCAGCAGGAATAACATTTTAATATTTATTCTGGACACATGCTGAACAAGGAATGTCGTCAGGTAAGTGACTAGCGGCTAGCATCCCAACTGCTCAGATACTTAGCCTGAAGATTATAGGTACATAACTCACTGAAACTTTGTGAAAAGACGACAACGCCATTCGGCTGCTCACCCAAGAAGGTTTTATCATTGGAATACGCCGAGAAATCTTGCAATCACGTATTATTATTATTATTATTATTATTATTATTATTATTATTATCTTTTGCGAATTCCATGGCCTATATGAGATCAACACAGTTTAATTATAGCTATATGATGAGTAAAAGTAAACACTGTATTAACACAAAACTCTTTCGCGTTTGATAATGCCTTGATACAATAAGCATAGAATTATTTCACTGACTTGAGGAAGAATATATTTACATTTGTATGACAATTATTGTATTAATTTTTTAACGAATTTATTCCTAATTATTTAGGTTTTTCTACTGTCTAGAAAATCCAAGCTCAAAATCCTTGAAATTAAAGTGGGACATTAATGAAATTGACTAACAATTGTTAAACTTCAATTTACTTTTTACTTAATAGTAGAAGTCATGGATAATAAGTTCGCAAATTTTCAATGATGAAATGGTGTCTGAAGTGCCGGAAAAATAATTAAATGTGTAATGCGGACCTTCCTGCCACGTCCATTTTTGAAGCAGAACTTCAATACTAACTCGGTAAAAAATAATTCCGTGGATTAATTGCGAAGGATACATCCGTAAGGCTGTGGTATATACTCTTTGGTTCCTTATCTTAGAAACAATAACAAACTAGCCGCTTTGTTTCTGAAGAAGCAGTTCCTGTTTTGCCCTGTGCTGCTATTCAAGTGTATTATGGCAAGGCTATCAAACAGAACCTATCCAATGTTAGTGACATGAAAAGTGCAGTACAGGTTACCTATTTCCACATGGTGGACATACCATTCATCATCTGTGCTACCTTAGCCCGTGTAAATCTCTACGGGTTCAGAGGAATATTGTCAAGCCTACTTACAGGTTTCTGGCCGATGCTAAAAATGTGTGTTCATGGCAAAACCCAAAATCCAATTGAGTCTCAAAATTCGCTTATATCGAAATGATGCCCTAAAACCAAATTTTCATCTGTTGCAAGTGTCTGAATTGCAACTTATGATGCAGTTCATATATTTAATGATGGGAACATATGGGGGTGAAGGTGTAAGAGGGAATAGGCTTTAAGGCAGGAAATTTCATTCAAGACATCTTGAAAAAAAATAGATTTACAGCGCCTCTCTGCAGCTGAATAGTCTGTTGAAGTCCTGGTAAAGGAAAGAAGGCAGACAACAAGGTACCAGAAGAGAAGCCTTGAAAGGAAAGAGGAACCTGGGTTCAAATCTATGGCCTTCTGAAGAGGTGACACAAGAGAAACCTTAGGTTGAATTCAAAATTGAATTTCCTGAAAATTATGTTTTTAAAGTTTATGTACCCTTCTTCGGAATCTATGAAGACTAGAATTATTTCTGTCATCATAATAATTGTTGCCTCAAGAGTAAATTTTGAAACTCTGAGTGTAAGCTGAGATATGGGCAAAGTGCTTGGAATTTTGCTTGAATTTTATTTAATATTTACAGAATTATAATTAAAAAATTGTTAAAATCCTTCTATTCGCTATATTCAAAAAATCTCGTGAGAGAAGCCCACAATATGGCGAAAAATTAAACAGAAAAAATTTTTAGAAATCCCTTGATTTCTGAGATAAAAGTACAAACATTACTTTTGAATATAAAATTTTTACATTCCATGAAAAGGTTATGTATAATCCAAGGAACTTAACAGTAAATGTGTCAGTGTCATGTAAAGCATGGTACAAAACTTCATAACCGAATCATCCAAATAGTGGATTTGGTGCATCTTTTAAATAGTGTGTCTTTCAAGAACGTCCACTCTTAACATTAAATCTATGTGTACCGATCTTTGTTTAAAACATGTCTCACACATGATGTTTTCTTAGAAGTTCGACGTCGTAGTGTCATAACTAGCGTCAGCTACGTGTTACATATACTTGCCAGTAACGACGTGTAAAAATACGACGGCAGTGCGAAAGCTCACAGGCTTGTTTCACTGGCGAGAGAGTGGAACAGAAAAGTTGAGAAGTGTTAACTCGCAAACATTCCAATAAAGCCGCAGTATCTGTTGGTAAAATATCCATAAAAAACTTAAAGAAACGACTTTCAGAGCGGAAACAAATAGTATTCAGTCCACTATGCATCGATCCCGTGGAGATTGCGAAAAAAAAGTTAAAACTAATAACAGCTCGTACAGAGGGGTTCCAGCAGTCATTCACCGAACGCTTCCCTACAGAGTGGAACGGGAAAATATCTTAATATACAATACAATAAAAATCATTCTCTGCCAAACACCTAATAGTAATTCGAGGAGTGTAGATGTAGGTGATTTCTTATCCTGCCGAGATTGAAGGATACTATGTACGCTTCAAACAGATGCCAGAAAAGGCTAGAGCTCAGAATGTGAGTCGACGCCCCAAGGAGAGGGATGGTTTCAATAACGTCCTTTATGCCGCCCTCTAAGGCCTTTCGCGTCGATTCTGAGCTGAGGTGTGTCTGAAAAGTTTTCCTCGGCCACCCATGATTTCAAAGTTGGGCGTCGCTTTTTGACCTGCATCGCAATGCGTCCAAAGAAGAGATGAAATGTGGGTAAAATGGAGGGAGTCGACCTGCCCATAATGTGCGACACGTCCATGATGACGTTGGACAGAATTGTGATGAAATTTGGTGCCAATTTGAAATCATCAAGCCACCTTAAATCTCACATTAACTTCTGAGCTCTATTCTTTGTTTTGCAAGTGTTTGAAACGTCGTCGGGCCGTGGATGACGTCACAGGGCTCCATGTTTCTGCTTCATTACAGAGGTTTTAGGTACTTTTGAGCCAAATTTCGAACTTCTACGTTGCAATGGGAGGCAAGTCTTTCATATTTCACGGTGAAATATAAATTGCTTAGGGGCACATATGAAAGAACTGAAGTTTCTAGTACAGAAAAGCCCTGTTTGTATAAGTCTGCCAGAGACTCATTTTCAGCCTTTCTACGCGCCAGTGTGCCATATTTTCCACAGAAAATAGCTCAGTGGAGAAGAACGAGAGACGGTGTCACCGCCTTTATCAGATACTTGTACAAGCGCCAAGCTGTTGCTGCTATCATCTAAGCATCGGCATATGTTTTAGTATATTCCTTACACTTCACAACAGTTTTGGGTTTTGACAGTGCAGCTATGGGCTTAATGTCCTATGCAGCTTTACCAGCACATACCTAGGGGTCTAAAGCCTCTTTCTATGAACATACATAAACTTCTTTCGAACACGCAGGAGAGTAACGTATTTTATCACAGCACCGGAGTCTTTCTCTCTCTACAGATAATGTTTGATGGGGAAATAGCTGCGTGTCTTTATTGCAGTAACGATGTCTCCATTCGACTTCCGTGTGTGGTGGTCTCGTCGATAACGTTAAATCCTAATATTTCTGAAATATCCATGCTCGAAAGTAGATCGCCAAAATGGATCCAGAGCCAAACTAGGTTATTGACTGCCAGTAGGGTGCAATTGATCAGCAAGATTGTGTCCATGAGTAGTGAAACACACAACGTATACTGCACAAAGCCGCCATTGTATCCACAGCAAAGTCTTCTGGTCATCTTAGAGGGCAGCCTGTCTCTTGGTGGAATGAGCAAAATTGTTCTGCTGTAAAAGAATGGTGGGCTGTTCTGCGATGGTTCAAGATAACTCCAGCTGCAGAGAGCCACATTACCTCTCATATAGCAAAAACAGGTCATCGCCTGAGACATGCTTGTCATTAATATTTCTAACTAAATTCACAAAAGTGTGTGTGGTTAGGGAGGAGGGGTGAGGAGGAGTAGGTGGAACTTTAGAAATAATTATTAAGATCACTGTCGTTTATGCTAGAGGAAGGAAGATCAGAGTTTAACGTCCGATCGACATTGAGGTCATTAGAGACGGTTCGTACTGAACGGTGGGATGAATTTGAATCAGACACCGCAAGCGAGAGCCCAGGCGATGACACAATATTTGTGCAACTTAGTTACATTTGAGAGCATGAGTTTATACTCCCAAGCATACTGCCAACAGCTGGAGAAAACTAAATTTTTTTGTTCAGAGGCGTCCTGTGGAAGGGGAACAGAGGTCTAGGTATTAGTCAATGCACACATTTTTACCCTACTCCTATCAGTGTAATGTCTTCATCCCATTATTTACTTTATTCATATCTGAAGATGATCATACCTGGCTGAAGTAAGTAATGTGTCGATTTTTTTTATTACCGGCTGCGAAAGGGATATTTTGAAACCAAAATTTAATTTTTCAGCGTTGAAGTCTGTGTTCAGCTCTTCAACGTGCGTCAACTTTACACCAGATTGGTCGTCTCCCATTAAGCATATCAGAACCAGGTATGCTTCGTAACGTCATGTTGAGGCTTAGATTCACTAAGTACGAGGGTCAAGGTTGATACCTGAGCTACTACATCTGAATGTACAGGATTACTCAGCAGTTCACAATTAAATGCGTGGCAGAGGGTTCAACGAACCACCTACTACTTTTCTGGCGGCCCACTCTCGAATAACGCGTGACAAAAACGAACATTTAAATCTTTACGCAGGAGTTCTGGTTTCTCTAATTGTGTGACGATAATGATTTCCCCCTATGCAGGTGGTCGCCAAACAAAATATTTTCACACTCTGTGGAGAACGTTGGTGATTTAAATGTCATGAAAAGGTCCTGCCGCAGAAAAAATGTCTTTGTCTTAATGATTGACGCTCCAACTCGTGTATCATATCCGTGGCACTCTCTGCCTTATTCCTCTGTAGTACAAAACGAGCTGCTCTTATTTGAACTGTGTTGAGAGTTTTTTGGAGCTATTTCCGTTCAGTGGCTCTGGATGATAGATTCATAGTCGTAAAATTATCACCTACAGTCACTGAAGTTCTAGTTTGACGCCAACATTTACAATAAGGAAATTTATCACTTAACTACCCTAACGACTGGCGGTTGACCTAACACGACCTAAATACTAATACTCCTCCGATCTGTAAACAAGGAAAATGGCTACACCTGTCCTTTTGTTCAGAGTAGAGCAGAGTCAGAGTTAGTGCGCCCCATATGCTCTACAACTCGAACGCAAGGCATACTGATACGATCCGCATCACGCGAGCGGTTTTAATTAAACGCTCCGTAAATTAATTGTCTGCGCGTTTAACTGCACCTGCGCCTGCACGTTTTGATTCGGCTCTTGGAAAACGTGGGGAAATTAAATTTCTGCTTCTCATTTGCACTGAAAATTTCAGGAACTAATGCAGCTGTTAATAAAAGAGCTGCGTGCCGCCGCGCTCCTGCCCCCGATCGCCGAAGCCTGATCAAATCAAATTTATTTTCCCAATCAGCGCCAGTCGGCCGTGTAAACAGAAACGCGCCAAATATTTGCAGGCAACCTTTTCCCCCTCCCCCACGCATTGTTACAGTGCTCGAGAATGCGCTAACCGTGCTATAATGTCCTCGAGGGCCACGGGCACTGCGTGCGACGAAACGCAGACGTATAATTCCTTCTGTAGTTAATACCACAGGTAATGTTCAGTTGTGTGTGCTTCGATTGATATCTCCTCTTTTCCTAGTCACGGCCGGCCATGAATTCCTCTCTTGGGCTGACTTTTCACCTCAGAGTAACAATCGGTTTCTTGTCCTCCCATACAGTTTTTACTCTCCATGGAAGCTACTCATTGATGTGTTAAGACGCGTTCCATCATCCTGTCCCGTCTTCTTGTCAGTGTTTTCCACACGTTCATTTCTTAGCCGATACTGCAGAGAACGTCTTCATTCCTTATCTTCTCTATCCATATAATTTTCAGCATCATCCTACAGTAGCATATCTCAAACGCTTCGATTCTCTTGTTTTACAGTTTTCCACAGTCCATGGCATTGTCTCTGACTCTCTTTGTCAGAGTTAATCTACTTCTGTGTCCTCCTTGCTTGCTCCGTCACGTGTTACATTGCAAGAGAGAAATCTTCTCACTGTGGCTGATAATTTGATTTTGTAATAAGATGAGTCGGCTAGGCAATAATAATTGTAAATCTTGTTAGGTTGTGACAACAGACTATGTTGGTGTTTCACTTTTCACATGTAATTTTCTTGTATCTATTGCTGACTTGATTTCTGGTTATTTTTTATAATTATTGTCTTCAACTCGATTTTGTTCAGCATCGCAATGACCACTTTATACGCAATTGTACCTATGTAAACTTTTATGTGTCATTCTGTGTAGATGCATATACCTGCACGCCACCAGCCGGCCCTTGTGTTTGCTGCTGTCAGGCTTGCGCGAATGCGTGAATCGGTCACTCATGCTTTGACTCTGAAGGGGGCAGTCAGGTTAGTTCGGTTGGACATATAAGCATTTTATTTCGTTGCCGACGAGTTGCGTGATACAACAATGGCCATTTTATTACTTATGACTGACAAAGATTTCATTAAGCAGGGTATTTTCTTCTCCATTAATTGTTTTAATATTAAACTTTAGGTTTCATTGTCTGGTATTTACTATATACTGTCCTGTTCATTTCCTACAGGTGTAGAGCCGTTCTCAATTTTTTTGCTGTTGCGTAAAAGGCTTTTGCTAACCTCGCCTTTCATACAATTGCAACTGACTTTTACTGATGCAGTCAGTTTGTTCAAACTGCGTCTCATACGAGTATGGTAGGTTTTTAAATTTTCAGTGTAACACTGAAATCCTGTGTGTTCATTTTCAAATGACAGTTATATAGGATATGTGTTCCGTACGTGATGTGTTGACATTTTTGCGGTGAATGATAATCTTTTAACTTTGTAATGATGTTTCCTTCAGCCATTTTAAAATTCTTGAAGATTATTTGGTACGGAAAATATTTTTGCTAAGATATTTGTTCCTTTCTGCATATTCCTGAGCAATACTCAGTTTTGTTGGCGCCTGTTAGAACTATATTTCTTATTCACGCTGCCTTCTACACAACTGCTTGTCACTACTTGATGATCGTTACTGGTACATCCAGCTCGTGTTCAACAAGCCTTTAATGTTAGCATTGTACGTTATATTGAAAGCATAAAATTTTTTGCCGGCGTAACACTGAAAAGTCAACCGTAATGTACGTTTATTTAATTTTTTTAATTTTCTTATGTTTAATGTTTTTGTCTACGTTGTTTTGTACTGTCATTTTTACCAGAGTACTAGGTTTCAGCTTGTACTATGTGCTTTCTTCATACATTTTTACCCTGAATGTTACTTTGTGAAGATATTTTTCTAAGACAGTTTTCTGTATTTTGTTTGTTTACAGATCTGAAAAAATTGTTACTGGCACCCAGACTAGCTAGTCGGGACAGACGACCTCGCTGTTTGGCCCCTTCCCTCAAATAAACCGACCAACTAGCTAGTCATCATATTTTAATTTTCTTGTGTAATTGCACTCTAGACATTGAAAGATGTTTGTAATTCTTTTTATTTCAAGAAACTGATCGTAACCTAACAGTTTATCAGTTTTCTTTTCCCTTCTTCTGTATAATATTCTTGGCAGCAACTTATAAGCTTGAGCAGCTTAAGTCGGTTGTGCAGTTGCGCAATAATCCTCGCACTTATCTAGCCTTGCTACCTTTGGGTTTGTGTAGACGATATTTGTGTGGATGATATTTTTCCGAAAGTCTGATGACATCGTTTCCAGTCTTATAGATTCGACACACCAACCTGTATAGTCGTTAGGTTGTCATTTGCTCTGATCGTTTTAGAAATTCCTAAGGGTTAGCCGGCCGAAGTGACCGAGCGGTTCTAGGCGCTACAGCCTGGAACCGCTTGACCGCTACGGTCGCAGGTTCGAGCCCTGCCTCGGGAATGGATGGTAGGTTAGTTAGGTTTAAGTAGTTCTAAGTTCTCGGGGACTGATGACCTCAGAAGTTAAGTCCCATAGTGCTCAGACCCATAATTCCAATTCCTGAGGGATATTATTTACCCCATCTGCCTAATTTTATTGCAAGTCTTCCATAGCTCTGTTAAGACATCACTTCATACGTAAACGTAATGATCATTCATTAAGCGCCGGCTGTTTGTGGCCGAGCGGTTCTAGGCGCTTCAGTCTGGAACTGCGCGACCGCTACGGTCGCAGGTTCGAATCCTGCCTCGGGCATGGCTGTATGTGATGTCCTTAGGTGAGTTAGGTTTAAGTAGTTCTAAGTTCTAGGGGACTGATAACCTCAGATGTTAAGTCCCATAGTGCTCAGAGCCATTTGAACCATTTTTGAACTATTCATTAACCGACAACAGAAATCGACCAGCCGTCCCACGGAAAACCCGTGTGGTCCTGGTATAGGCAAAGTAAAAGCTACAGCTGACCCTATTGTCCGAGCCGAACCAGTACTTTAGATTATCTGCAAGCACAGCTGAGCCATAAACTAAACCGAGACTCATTGATAACTTGATTGGGGTAAACGACTGTAGCCACGAAAATTTCTATCTAAAGCATGTTACTTGCAACGCTATCAAAACATCCATCATGCGTATCAGGTCAGCAACTACTGGACACAATGGCATCAGAGTGCAATTCATGAATTTTATTTTTGACCGACTACTGCCCACTAAAAAATGACTCTGAGCACTATGGGACTCAACTGCTGTGGTCATCAGTCCCCTAGAACTTAGAACTACTTAAACCTAACTAACCTAAGGACATCACACACACCCATGCCCGAGGCAGGATTCGAACCTGCCCACTAAAACAGGTATTCTCAACCACTCTTTAACCACAGTGTTTTCCCTGAGGGCTGGAAACACAGACTAGTTAAGCCAATATACAAACAACCTACCAGATGAATATCAATTCTGGTTTCCGTTAACATCGCAGCATAACATCTGCCTTAAAAAAGGTAACAGATGACCCGAAGCATTCCATGGATGCACAAGAGGAGAGTTCATAGATTTCAACAAAGCCTTTGACACTGTTGACTTTGACATTTTACTTGTCAATCTAGCAGCATAAAATTCTCGCCAAGTGCAGCGCTTTGTTTTCACTCATACCTGTCATCTCCCTTGCAATGCCTCATGTCCGTCATCATGAAGACACAATGGAGGCAACTAGTATCAGGGCTCGGTATTAGGTCCTATCCTCTTTTCGTTGTATGTCAATAACGTGTCATCAGTTTTGTCCTACTGCAAATACCACATGGACGCTGATGACCTCCAGCTGTATCTAAGTGCAAAACCAATAAACCTGATGACAACTAACGAAAATCTCAGTACTAACTTGTGTGCACTACTAAAATGGACGCATGATGTAGAGTTAAAGCTCAACCCATCCAAACCCAAATGGTACTAGTTGGTCACTCTAGGCTCATTAGATCGAAATGTCTGGAATTCCTACATCTTTAACCCTAAATGCCACAAATATCAATTTCTTTCTTTCAGCAAAAAGTCTAGGAGTAATAAGAGATGAAAATCTACATTGGACTGAGCACTTAACTACAAAGTGCAAGAAGGCTCCAATATCTCTCCAAGCCCTGCTAAAATATAAAAAGCTCTTGCCTCTTGACCTGAAAAAGCAACTGGTACGAACACAACAATATGGTTCCAGCTATTGATTATACCAATGTTAAAATGGTTCAAATGGCTCTGAACTCTATGGGACTTAACATCTTAGATCATCAGTCCCCTAGAACTTAGAACTACTTAAACCTAACTAACCTAAGGACATCACACGCATCAATGCCCGAGGCAGGATTCGAACCTGCAACCGTAGCAGTCCCGCGGTTCCGGACTGAAGCGCCTAGAACCGCACGGCCACCGCGGCCGGCTGTACCGATGTCATCCCGGAAGGCCTTTCTCAGGAAAAATCACAGATTCCGGTACTGTTATTAATACCTTTGTTCGTTATATCTGTGATGGTCGACTCGTAGATCATATTTCGCCATAACATGCACAGCTATCCTGCCTGCGTGCATCCGCAGACGTTTCCATGCCCTTTACCTTCTCTACTGTCTTATCAACGAACACTGTGCCTCATATCTCTCCTCAACCTTAACACTCTTGTCAGAATCACATCGCAGAAACACCCGTTCCCATCAGAGCAAAATCCTTTCTGTCTCACTCCATCGTTCAGCCACATTCTTGAAGTCCTTCTCCGTAGCAGGAACCCGAATCTGGAATAATCTCCTGTATTACAGTAGAGAACTGAATAACACATCCTGCTTCAGAAGGCAGTTAATGATATACAGTATCTACTAATTCCACAATAATGATTCCCATTACTCCTGTACACACTCGTTGCTTTTGCACATTCTTCTTTCCAGACAGATCTTCCCCGCTCCCCAATATTCTTAGCTGTTGCAGTCTCCTTAAATTTCCTTTCCCCAGAACTCGCTATATCAGAAAACATCTGTTTGTACACATATAAATTCTTTTTATAACTGCCACTGTCATTATTGTTATTACTGTCATTATTATTATTATTATTATTATTATTATTATTATTACCATTGTCACTATTAGTGGCAGCGGCGTAGTAGTAAACAATACTGTCATTATTAATTATGTTAGTCCAGAGTCAGTATTATTAACTCATGTTGTCATTGCCGATACTAAAATCATTTTAATACTATTTGTGGTATTAAAATTGTTATTTTTAGGTAACTATAATGTAAAAAGGGTACGGTAGGAGTGAAATCCTGGTCTTATGTAAGAGAGGGCCTGATGGTCCTAAGAAAATCCTTTTTCACCTGTGTTCCCATGAGTTACTGAGAACCACACACAAATACTAAACATAGTTTGTAGCATTCCGTTTGTAAATAACAGTTTTCACATAGCCAAAACAGACTCTAAACATTGTATGGCGTTCACGTGTTCTCAACTGAGTTTGGTGGCAAATTTGAATTTTGTTTACTTTCGCCCACTCTCTCTCTTCCTGTCAGTGTGTATAGGCGGGGCGAGCGCGCGCGAGCCTTTGTGTGTGTGTGAGTGTGTGTGTGTGTGTGTGTTCCTTCAGTGTGTTGAACAATGTGTTTCTTACATAATGTAGTGTTGTCGTTTATAGTCTGCTTTCCTTCTGCTAATGTTTTCTTCTGTTTTAAGTTTACGGTACAGACTGTGGATGGATTTTTTTACTTTGAAATCTATTTCTGTTTTAATTGGGAGTGGTGGTGGGCTATTAGGTGGTCGGCGAATGTGCCGTGGTAGCTATTACATTTTAGAGCTCTGAAGTGTTCTGAACATCTTGTTTTAGATAAAGCGTTAAACAGGGTTGCACTTGGCAGCGACCGTTACAAGGTAAAGTTAAAACAATTGCAGTCCTCGGTCGCGAAAATGAAGACTTGCATTTTCGCGACCGGGGCTGCAATGGTTTTAACTTTACCTTGTCTTACATGTTCTGTTGAATCTACCTGTGGCGGTTTCCTGGGTTCTGAGCCTTCTCTGCGTTGCGTTGTCTGTCGCATATCCTACTGCATCCCCGTCTCTATAAAGTATTATCTATTCTTAGAACTATTTCATTACTGTAGGTGAATGTATGCCATTTTGCTTTGTGTGTGGGTTATTGCCCTATTGGATTTTGCATGTGGTCACCGTTTGTGTCTTGCATTCTTCTGTTTTACATAAGGCCTTAGGTATATGTGGCTTGTTCATTCCTTTTTCGTTTCCATAGTTGATGGTTTAGCTTCTCTGTGATATAGTTATCATAACCATATTCCACAGATTTTTAATTCATTGTGTTATGTCTTGTGTGTCGTTCAATTTGCAGATTAAACAGAACTCCCGTAAGAAATCATGTTGAACGATGCTCCTTCGCGGATTGCGTCTTCCCACTTCTCGCCATGAGGGTACGTCCAGCAATGTCAAACATGATCGGTTTGATGACTCCGGTCTTGTGATATGGAGAAGTACAACGCTGCATGCGCCAACTGACCCCCCAAATCTTTTTGAACACGGTACATGTAGTGGCGTGGCAAGACAGCCAAGCCACTCGGAGGTAGCCGAAAGGCACGCGTTAAGCTCATGCAGATTGGCGTGAGGTCTGGAACAAGGTAAAGTAATTATCCTATAAAGAAAAGAACGTAGTTCTTGGAATACTTAACTTTAATCCACAATTGGAGAACATCGCTCTGGTTTAGACATTATTACACTGAATATAAACTGGTAATGGCGCCTTGCTAGGTCGTAGCAAATGACGTAGCTGAAGGCTAAGCTAACTATCGTCTCGGCAAATGAGAGCGTATTGGTCAGTGTAGCTTCGCTAGCAAACTGGGGGCGAGTGCTAGTAAGTCTCTCTAGACCTGCCTTGTGGCGGCGCTCGGTCTGCAATCACTGACAGTGGCGACACGCGGGTCCGACGTATACTAATGGACCGCGGCCGATTTAAAGGCTACCACCTAGCAAGTGTGGTGTCTGGCGGTGACACCACAGTACACTCATCTGCTGAAGTCATTGTGACACTATACTCCTTCCTCTTTTGCATATTTTCAGGGGAGCATTCGGTCCTGGCTTCATTTTTATCAATGACGATTCCCGATCGCATCAAACAGCGCAGGTAAAGAGCTCCTGCAACGAGCAGATGTTCGGTGAATGGACTGATCTGCCTGTTCCTCCGACTTAAATTCCACAGAGCACGTGTGGGATGCGTTGTAGAGACGTACTGCAGTCCGTCCACTTACACCAACGACCATCCAGACCATACAGCAGTTGCGATCTGACGTTTTCCCGACGTATTTCCAATTTGAACAGTTCTCGGGTATCCGACCGGGTAGCGTCGTAATTTCTCCACAATACTTCGGCAGACGTACACGCTGCCATCTTCAGGTGGTTCCTGACGAATGGTGTGCTGTTCCTCTCGGCGCCCTATGAATACTAGCCGTTACCCGCTCCATCGTTCCTCTCCTGGTGTCTTCGGTGTGGCCGGCGCGGTGGCTACTGGAGGTGGTGGGGGAAGAAAAATCGGTAGAATCTTGGGGAAACACAATGTGAAATGTGTATTCCGAGTCTACTGGGTTCAGTGAAAGATGACCTAGGCCTTCGAAAACCAGGCGTTTATCAAATTCCCTGTCAGTGCGGAAAATCATACATTGGGGAGACAGTCCGCACTGTAGAAGAGAGGTGCCGCGAACACAAGCGCCTTACCGAACTACGCCAGGCCACTAAATCAGCCGAGGCTGACCATTGCATAAAGATTGGCCATACTATGGACTATGAGAAAACAAAAATACTCTGTCAATCCTTCTGGGTCTGCGTAAAGAGGCCATCGAAATCCGACTACAGGACGATCTAGCTAATAAAGACAGCAGCCTTCAACTTAGTCAGGCTTGGAACCCTGCACTCAGCCTGGAGAGAAAGATGCGGCCCCAGAGATTGAGGACCGCCCCCGACGGCGGCAGCAGGGAGACTACAGATCCCAGCTCAGACCCAGGCGCCGCTTCGCCCACCATCTCCAGTAGCCGCCGCGCCGGCCGTACAAAAGACACCAGGAGAGGAACGGTGTAGGGGGTAACGGCTAGTATACAGGGTGTCCCAGCTATCTTGTCCACCCAAAATATCTCTGGAACAATAACAGCTATTGGAAAACGACTTTCACCGGTATCAATGTAGGGCTGGGGCCCATGAATGTACATGTTTGGAAACATTCTAAAACGAAAGCATATGTGTTTTTTAACACAAACTTATATTTTTTTAAATGGACCTCCTGTATTTTTTCTTCAGCAATCCGTAGCATGACAAAGCACATACACAATGGCGTTGATTGCATCGCAATATTCCCATTACATCCCGAGATATTGAGTCGCGAAGTTGACGCTTGAAACACCCGACATGCGCTGCTAGCGCACGTCCTGAGGCTCAGGCGTGAACCCCATGCTGCCCGTAATCGCGATATGATTGACATGCGTAATCACACTTCCATACTTATCAAGAGGGACACGTACTTGTCAATTGTCGAAATATTGTGGAGAAATTACGACGCTACCCGATCGGATACTCGAGAACTGTTCATACAGCAGTTGTCAACCCGCCGGCCATGTGGCCGAGAGGTTCTAGGCGCTACAGTCTGGAACCAAGCGACCGCTACGCTCGCAGATTCGAATCCTGCCTCGGGCATGGATGTATGTGATGTCCTTAGGTTAGTTAGGTTTAAGTAGTTCTAAGTTCTAGGGGACTGATGACCTCAGCTGTATCAAGAGGGACACGTACTTGTCAATTGTCGAAATATTGTGGAGAAATTACGACGCTACCCGATCGGATACTCGAGAACTGTTCATACAGCAGTTGTCAACCCGCCGGCCATGTGGCCGAGAGGTTCTAGGCGCTACAGTCTGGAACCAAGCGACCGCTACGCTCGCAGATTCGAATCCTGCCTCGGGCATGGATGTATGTGATGTCCTTAGGTTAGTTAGGTTTAAGTAGTTCTAAGTTCTAGGGGACTGATGACCTCAGCTGTAAGTCCCATAGTACTCTGAGCCATTTGAACCAAGTTGTCAACCGCGCTGATGAAGAAATGTAACTCCCTACCACAAGAACGCCTTACCAACGTTGTGGCGAGCATGAAAACACGTTGCAGAGCATGCACTGACGTCCTTGGTAACCGCACACCCTTAATCACCATTTCCGCCTATCCTATTGGCCTGGGGAACACCATAAAACGCTATAATTTCGGTGTACTTATTATTTTTGAATAAAAGCATATCTTGTGTTCTTCCTGTTGCGCATTCCATTCAGTTACATTTTGTAGTACTGTATAACGGTTCGTTATGCATTATGCGATCAAAAGTATCCGAACATCCCCAAAAACATAGTTTTTTCATATCAGGTGAATTTTGCTGCCACCTACTGCCAAGTACTCCATATCAGCGACCTGAGTAGTCATTAGACATCGTGAGAGAGCACAACAGAGCCCTCCGTCGAACTCACGCATTTCGAATGTGGTCAGGTGATTGGATGTCACTTGTGTCATACGTCTGTACGTGAGATTTCCACACTCCCAAACATCCCTAGGTCCACTGTTTCCGATGTGATAGTCAAGTGGAAACGTGGCAGGACACGTACAACACAAAAGGGTACAGTGCGACCTCGTCTGTTGACTGACAGAGACCGCCGACAGTTGAAGAGGGCCGTAATGTGCAATACGCTTGTATCCAGATCATCACACAGGAATTCCAAACTGCATCAGGATCCACTGCAAGTACTAAGACAGTTGGCGGGAGGTGAGAAAACTTGGATTTCATGGTCCAGCGGCTGCTGATCAGCCACACTTCACGCCGGTAAATGCCTCGCTTGATGTAAGGAGCTGAAACATTGGACGATTCAACAGTGGAGAAACGTTGAGTGGAGTGACGAATCACGGTACACAATGTGGAGATCCGATGGCAGGGTGTGGTTATGGCGAATGCCTAGTGAACGTCATCTGCCAGCGCGTGTAGTTCAAATGGTTCAAATGGCTCTGAGCACTATGGCACTCAACATCTTAGGTCATAAGTCCCCTAGAACTTAGAACTACTTAAACCTAACTAACCTAAGGACATCACACACACCCATGCCCGAGGCAGGATTCGAACCTGCGACCGTAGCAGTCCCGCGGTTCCGGACTGCAGCGCCAGAACCGCACGGCCACCGCGGCCGGCAGCGTGTGTAGTGCCAACAGTAAAATTCGGAGGCGTTCGCGTTATGGTTGGTCGTTTTTTTCATGGAGGGGGCTTGCACCCCTTTTTTTGCATAGCACTATCACAGCACAGGCCTACATTGATGTTTTAAGAACCTTCTTGCTTCCCACTGTTGAAGAGCAATTCGGGAGTGGCATCTTTCAACACGATCGAGCACCGGTTCATAATACACGGCCTGTGGCGGAGTGGTTACACGATAATAAGATCCCTGTAATGGACTAGCCTGCACAGAGTCCTCATCTGAACCCACAGAACACCTCTGGGATCTTTTGGAACCTCGACGTCGTGCCGGGCCTCACCGACCGACATCGATACCTCTTCTTAGTGCACCACTCCGTGAAGAATGGGCTGCTATTCCCCAAGACACCTTCCAGCACCTGACTGAACGTTGGCCTGCGAGAGCGGAAGCTGTCATCAAGGCTAAGGGTGGCCCAACACCATACTGAATTTCAGAATTACCGATGGAGGGCGCCACGAACTTGTAAGTCATTTTCAGCCGGGAGTCTGCATACTTTTGATCACATAGTGTAGGCATGGCTCATTGAGCTATGTTATTTGGCAGTAGCAAACCACGCGAAAGTTACGTTCGTCATGAAGTTTTGTACACAGTTATAGACAGAAGAGTCGATAGTGTTGCATTCTTGGATTTAAAGCTTATTAGTATAAATTCAGTTGGGAGAAGCATACTTCAGAACTCTAAAGGACCTTATTCGATCTTTATTAGCGGCTTGGATGTTATCACACACACATGACATAAAAATAAAAGAGCAACCATATTTACTTCACTTTCGTTCCATAACGTCATATGGGATCACTTTTGGGACAGCTTACCAAGTTAAGTTAAAAGTTTTCCGAGTCTAGAAGCTTCCAATACGAATTATTTGTAGAGTGAACTCAAGAACGTTCTACAGAGGCTTCTTCAAAGAATTTTGGATACTAATGCTTCCTATTACATCCAGATACCGTTTGGGCAATATACCTTCAGTTTTGGCGCCTTTAGTCGTCGATAAAGATGTCCTTTTTGTAATATCACCAGCCTGCACAACCCAGGCATACGAGATGAGAGTATAGGTCACGTGAATCACCGCCTTGTGGTCTTCATTGTGACCTGACATATCTGTTGGCTGGGTAGAGATACGGCTTAAGGCAGCAACTGCGTGGCGGGACAAGATTGCAGTTGACAGCGAGAACATCTGCCACTAGAGATAAATTACAGCCGGCGAAAGACGCAGAAGGCGTACAAATAAGGAATAGCCTGCGAAGGAGAGAATAGAATTACCAGTGACCCACGTCTCCCCTTATTAGCACCAAACGCGACGGGTGGGCAGGCCGAAGGGAAGAAAAAGCTCGGAAGAGGACGCTTTCGTCGGAAGAAATAAGGAAGAGGTAAAGGCGCGAGCCGCCGGGAAAGAAAGCTTTTACTCGACGAGATATAAGCGCAGGCGAATTTCCGTCTGGCGCCGGCTGCGGCATTACCGTCCCGGCGACGGTGATTAATGGGAGCGAAGAAGTGGGCCGTGAGATTCCTCTGCTGCAGCACCACGAAGTAGGGAAAACGGCCGTAGCAAAACGGATGACTCTAAAAACTTTCAACCAAAAGATTTCGTCTGAACTACAACATCTTTATACAATATCTCTTTTACGTATCCTGCAGTTAGAACATGGTGACCAAGGAGTCAGGTAGATCATATCCAAGACGTGAAATTTCCTCAGTTCTGTTATTATACCGTAGGAATTTAGACGTAGTATTGACTCCCTTCGAAGAATCCTCGCTATTCTCAGTTTCCTGAAGAAGAGCCCGCTATGCATATTTTTTAAATAGACTGTTTGTTGTAAGTGGCATAATAATTACATTCATGCTTTGGAGCCATTGTATAGGGTGACGTTTTTATGTGTTCGGAAAATTAAAATGGCGTATAGACAATTCTGAAAGGAATTTGCTGGGGTAATACAATTGCTCTGTGACAAACGACAAGGTAGAAGAGCGTAAAGCTAACTAATTCATAAGGAAAAGGATGACATTAAAAAGATTTCAATGAGCTAATCCAAAATGGTTCTGAGCACTATGGGACTTAACATCTGAGGTCATCAGTCCCCTAGAACTTAGAACTACTTAAACCTTACTAACCTAAGGGCATCACACACATCCATGCCCGAGGCAGGATTCGAACCTGCGACCGTAGCGGTCGTTCGGTTCCAGACTGAAGCGTCTAGAACCGCACGGCCACACCGGCCGGAGAGCTAATCCGTAGCTCGCAAAAACACCATAAGCTACAGGAGTCAACTGCTGTAAGAAGGTGTTAAAAGGACTCCGTCGTCAGGCCACGAGTGACCTACCGGGACCATCCGACCGCCGTGTTATCCTCAGTGTAGGATGCGGATAGGAGGGGCGTGGGGTCAGCACACCGCTCTCCCGGTCGTTATGATGGTATTCTTGACCGAAGCCGCTACTATTCGGTCGAGTAGCTCCTCAATTGGCTTCACGAGGCTGAGTACACCCCGAAAAATGGTAACAGCGCATGGCGGCCAGGATGGTCACCCATCCAAGTGCCGAGTAAGAAGGTGGTACATTATCTAATCAAAAGTATCTGAACACCACAATGTAATACAGAAAATCGATCACTAGACCTCACGAGTGGCTGATACGCCAGTAAATAAGAGGGAGCGGAGTGCTGTGTTATCAGTAGACCAACAGCAACAGCAGAATGGGTCGGGCAGGACATCCCAGTGGCTTCAGACATAGGCTAGTGGTTGGATATCATCTGAGTAACGTCTCCATCAGGGGCACTTCAACCCCTCTAAACCTGCACAAGTCAGCTGTTGGTGATGTGATTGTGAAGTGGGAAATCGAAGTAACGACCACAACTAAACCAAGACCTGGTGGACCTCATGTAGTGGCGGACAGAGATCGTCGAGCATAGCGGAATATGATTGCAAAAAATCACATTGAATCCGCACAAGGAATCACTCATGAGTTTCAAGGTTTTACCATCAGTCCAGCTAGAGCAATGATTGTGCGTATGGAGTTAAAAAGAATGGAGAACAGTGGTCGAGCCGTTCCTGCACATCTCTGTAGTCAGTACTAAGTCACACTTGAGGTGGTGTAAAAAGTGACGCCACTGGACAGTCGATGACTGAAAACCAGTGATTTGGAGTGCCGAATCACGTTGTAACCGGTGGCAGTCCCCTAGAATGGTTTGTATTGGGTGAATGCCTGGAGCACGTTACCTGCCAACAGTGAAGGATGGAGAAGGTAGTGTGTTACAGATGGGGCCTTCTTCGTGGTTAGGATGTGGTTCCCATAGTATGCTTAAAGAAACGCTAAATGCCTAAGGACAAGAACACATATAACAGCATCGTGTAATGTGTACAACAGGGTAATAGCTCGAAGACGATAACTATTTGCATCAGCAAGACAAGGTACACTATCATAAAGCATCATACGTGAGGCAATGGTCTGAGAGCAGTAACATTCCTGAAATTCACTGACCTGCCACAAGTCTCGACCTGCACTTAGTGGAACACCTCTGGGATTAGTCATAACGTCAGCTTAACTCCAGATCCCAAGTCCATCACCCCTTTGGTTTTGACTCTTGAGGAGTAATGGGCTGCCATTCCTCCACATACATTCAGACACCTTGTTGAAAGTGTCTCCAGCAGAGTTCAAGCCATCAAAAAGTGAAAGGGTGGACACAGCCCTCACTAACGTCCACCGATAAGTGTCCAGATACTTTTGATCATATGTGTATCTCTGGAAGTACATACTTCCTTCGCATTTATGTGGCTGCACATCTTGTCCAGTGTTGTTGAATGAATGTTGTATGTGATAGTATTCTTCTCAGGTGTGCAGCCGGATCATAACGTCATCTTGACACAATATTTCAGCGGTCCACCTGGCCGCCATCTTCAGGTGAGAGTGCTGGTAGACGATCTCGCTGACGAGATCTTGTACCGGCACTCTCACCTGAAGATGGCGGCCAGGTGGACCGCTAAAATATTGTGTCAAGATGACGTTATGATCCGGCTGCACACCCGAGAAGAATATTATCAATTATTGCGCCGGGAAAGCCTTTGTTGTCGAATGTTGTATGTATCCACTGCATTCTGTCAACATCGACGAGAAAGTCTCCCACATGACGGACTGTTACAACATCTGCATGTATCATTCACGTGTTCTCAACAAGAAAGCACAAGTTTCCTTCACAACTCTTTGCTCCATCACCAATCTATATCCACCACATATTGTCAACATCAATCAGCAAGTCTCCCTCATGAATGCTTGCTCCAACAACCAAATGCATCCATCGTATACTATCAAAATTAATCAGAAAGTCCCTCAAAGTACTGATTGTTCCCACATCCATAATATGTATCCACTCTGTACTGTTAACATGAGCCAGTAAATCTTGTTTCATCATCCTTATGTATCTGTCGCATACTCTCAATGTGAACCAGTAAGTCTTGGACACAGCTGGTTGTCTCAGTGTCGACACACGATTGCCTGTCCAGCCGCATTGGTTCTCATGGAGCATTCCCATAAAAAAAACATATCGACATTAATTACTGACTATGTTGGTGGATTAAGAAACTAGAGCATGAATCATTTGGTGACGTTCCTGTACAGATCGAAAAATCACCCTAGTAGTAGGACAAGAACGTTATGGCCCCACTCTGCATTGTTGCTTAATATATTCAAGATGGCAGTCCAAAATGGCGGCGATAGACACGGTAACATCGCAATGACGTCATGGTGGGAAGTTCAAATTTTGGTGGGAAAAAAGGGCACCTGGGCTACCTCCACTAACCTAAGTCGTATGACCGCCACCTCTTCTTTGGAACTGTGCTGGGCTGCTGACCGCCACCTCTTCCTTGGAACTGTGCTGGGCTGCTAGATAGAATGGACATAAGTCTTTATTTTGCAGGCAGTCTTTATTTAAACAATTTGAGCTGTCATAGGCAGTAGCTCCATCCAATG
This sequence comes from Schistocerca piceifrons, assembly GCF_021461385.2. NCBI lineage: Eukaryota > Metazoa > Arthropoda > Insecta > Orthoptera > Acrididae > Schistocerca > Schistocerca piceifrons. The sequence goes on from NC_060138.1 coordinate 428,680,829, forward strand.
TGTTATCCATGAGGTCTGGAGTCCAACTGACCTAATACACAGTACTGCCATCAGATGGCGCTATCGTCCCATCCCAGGGCGATCTGGGGAAAAATGACAGGAACAGGACTCACCCTGTGCTGGGCTGCTGGAGATAGGAGGGAGTGTACATATTTATTTTGGGATAATTTATTTAGGGACGGATTTCACATAGTTTATTTAGTACACTGATACAAAACACTCGCTCTGACGTGCTTGGGGTCACAGTAAATAGTCTACAGACCTGTAAACTACTCGTAAATCACCGAAATAATGCAGTACACTGATGTAGACACGAAAACAACTCGTAAATTGTCAAAATAATGCATGTAAAACGCTCTGCAGACACTCTTAACGAAATATAAACTGTCGAAATAATGCATATAATTTATTTAGGGACGGATTTCGGGTATACAGTTAGAATTCTTCGAGTGTTACACTGTCGTCGCATGTCTATGTAAATAAGAGCCAAGTCTCCTTCTGGACGTGCATATGTTCATCTAACCACCGCTGCTGACGCCTAGGCTTTTCACCTGCAGTCCAGCGAGAGAACTTTGCATAGCGGCTCACCCATGCAGGTGCAGCTAAAAGGATCTCGATGTAATACTGACATCACATGTCTATATAAATAAGAGCCAGGTCTACCTCTCGGAAACAGTAAAGTGCCGCTGAAATAGTTAACGGTCGGTTTTGTAGCAGATTTCGTGATGTCTCAATTTGCCTGCACAGAAATTCTTGTCCTAACAGGACCTGTTTACGAAAAAAGCCCAGAATAACGCCGAATGTATTCCTCCTGATGGTCCTAACGTGGCACCTCGTCCATCACTTGTTACTCTTCCTGGAAATCGTTAAGTCCTGCTTTCAACAAACATCTCCGGAACGCAATCGTATGCTCCAGCACAAAGGATGTCTTGTGAATGAATGCAGTATTCTGATTGCCTCTTACGGAATTTACCCGCCAAATAATTCGCAGCACAAACACTCGTTGTATTGAATCTTCTCAAATTTCCGCAGAGTATACACGCAACACACGTGGTCCCGAAGACGACTCAACACAAACTTTGTATTAGTTCACTATTCACCCATCCAGGGGGGATGTGAGCAAAATCGTCATAAGCCACAAGCTTTCTCGGACTCTCTTAACTGATGTACAAAGGACGGCAAGCCCCAGCTCGGAACAAAGGCATCCACTGAGATGCAGTTTGTGGCCGCAAACTTCTTGCTGCTGTGCTTTCTATGGCCATCTCCAGACTCACAAGAACATTGGGAATCAGGCACATATTTATCAGTGTAGTTACAATTAAATATTAGAATTGCTGCCACTGTCCGACACAGAGCAATGTATTGGAAATGTACTCTCTTGACGGTTGCGGTTCTGGAACGAATCTCAATATCTATAGCACACATAATTTTCCATGTAAAAAAAAAATATCTTTCATTCCCCTAACGGCTATCGATGTGCTGAGTCTATAACTCCCTCACGACAGGACACACGGTAGTGACCACCAGACACCCGTACATATACCTCGAAAACTGTTGTACAAAGGCTGGGTCACATCCCCTCGGCACAGAGGCTCACTGTTTCTGGCCCCTACCTGCTTGCCTGCTTGTTTTCTACACCAAACTCCACACTCTGGGATTACAAGAACACATGTATTATCACATGGTTTGCAGAATATTACACTATTTACGCGATATCATCCACTTAGCAATATCTCTTGCATAGCAGTATCACTTGCACAGTATAATTCCGAAGATATGGACTGGAAATTAATTCTCTAGAAACCCGAAACTTTAGCGAGGTGCAGCGTGCTGTAAACCACTGAATAACTAAAAACTTATCCCGTCTGCGAAGACCTGTAAGTGAAAACACGAAAAAAATAGAGGTAACTGATGTTTCCACTCATGAACACAAATGTCGGTGACAACAGATTCATATCATCCTTATAATTTAAAAAATCAACTAAGGTGTTTCTCATGTCTAGAGAACCAGCAAACGTGTCTTCCACCCGTCTTTCACCTGTTAGATGCGCACACCACAATCAATGTTCTCTCAGCTAAATAAAGGCGAGAAATGTGCAGAAGCACTCAACCGGACAGTTTACATTGGAGGGAATAATGGTGCAGCACGAACACTCGTCCATATTGAATCTTCGCAAATTTCTGCACGATCACGAAAGCTGTCCAAAACATGCTAAGTATTAGTTCGCTATTGGCCGTCTAGAGGAAGACATGATTAAGTCAGCTACACTCCTGCATCCCAACAGGCCTCTCCATTCGGACAGCTGCTACTGTTAGCCGGAAACGTGAATCATTCCGGTCACAGGCCACTGGGGCTGCACGCTACGCACCCCCAGAAAGAATCATCCTAGGAAACCGGCCATATATATATTTTGTCACTGTGATTACAATTAAATATTGTGGTTGTGGTCTCAATTGGACGACATTCGACAATGAGCGATGTATCGGAAATTCTTCCTGCTGACGGCTGTGGCTCTGGAAACCGAAATATCTGAACCGTTCTTATGACTTGAGATACTTCCCCTTTGCTGTCACAGTATTCCACGTCAAACCCATACCGTCCTTACGATTGGACATAGTCATTTCTTCGCGCATGTCAGAACACACACACACACTTTATAAACCTTTTGTTCCTTTGAAAATACCTTCACAACAGTGAAAACACTTGTGATATTCAACGACCAAAACACGGAGTGATTCAGTTTCTCCTAGGCATATACGTGCGCGTGGTGCAAAAGTGCGTTTATTTGGCTTCCTTCACTGAGGTGACAGCCCAGTACGCTCTTCCTTTGCACCCGGCAAATCCATACTCGAGCTGCATATCGGCCAATAAATCATCATTAAACCTTCCAATATTGCTCTGTATCACTCTTAATGTGCAACAACCACTGTGTTTTGCCACGGTAGCCACGGAGTCAGCGCGGCGTAATGCTAACCGAAAGGGCCTGCGTTCGACTCCCAGCTTTGGTGGAGACACTCTTCTCTTGAGGACTTGTTGTTGTGTTGTCCTTCCACTAGTGTCGACGTAACGGACAAGTACACTGTCGTAGCGCCATTCCGTTATTGATATGGCTGAAAGGGCACGAACTGGTAGCAAATTAAAAGAAAAACACTGTCGGTAAAACAGATCCCAGTAGAACTGAGTACGAGCTTGAAGGCAAAGAGTAAAGCAGGAACTAATTTCATTCATCACAAACGATGTTTTTTAAAGCCCGCAATTGGGCCTATAATATTTTAAATAATAAAACACTGCACTAGTTACATAACTGGAGTATTTTCTAATTATTTAAATAAAAGTGGACATTGCTGCAGGTAGGAAGCACCATGAATTAATGTAATAAACTTCTTTTCAGATGATACACACAGCATAGAAAGTCCATTTTTGCAGCGTTGTCGAGATATTTTCAGTGCAATACGCATACAAAGATAAGCACAGTAAAACCAAAAGTGCAGAATATCAGTGCAGTAGACAGTGGATTGGCTGGCAGAAGAGATGGAAGCAGACACTGCTTTTTCCCTGGAGTCACACTTACAAATGGACACGCATCCCACTATTTGTCACTTTACAAGTTATTCACACTAAAATCTGGAAAATAGTTAACCGGTTCAGATTAAATATAATGTTGCGAGCCATCAAGCCGTCAAAGTGACGCACCTGTACAATGTGCCAAGTGGAATGACAATAGTTTGTGAACGTTTGAATTACTCAACAAATGCAGCAGTCAGCTATAATTAGCCATTTGCGTGGGCTGTGAACTTAAGGACTCATGAAAAAAAAAAAAAAAAAAAAAAAAAAAACGCACACACACACACACACACACACACACATATGCAGGCGCACTTACCCAGTTGAGGAAGCCATCCACACCATAGTGTGTTGAATAGTTGAATAGTGTGATGAATCATTTTGGTTTTCTCTCAACAATTAAAGGAAGGACTGAGAGTCAGGATCTCAAGTGAACAGTGAACCTGTGAGGTTCGGAGTTAAATTATTTGACTATGAGTAAGCACAATACCTTGCAGTTAAATTTTAAAAATTTGAGCAATGGACAAAGAGAGAAATGTTTATGTAAGTGATGGATGGCGCAAATCAGTCATTTATGCGACTGTTGGGTGTAGTTTCTCTCATCAAATGATTAAACATGGTGCCTAAAATTCTGTGCATTGAGGAACTACAGCGTTACCTCGAGATGTGCGTTCTACGTATATCAGCATAGTATTAGAAGTGAGGAGTACCTTGTAGTGCTGTTACTGTATTGAACTACAAAATCTTGACAAAAACATGAATCATGCCAATGTAGAAATAAAAAGCTGAGAGACTGCTGTGGGGGGTAATATGGTTCTTGTGTACAGCATACCTCTAAGTAACTGCGGCTTCAAATGATTCAGCCGAAAGAGTACTATCAACTATGAAAGCAGGAGATGGGAACTACATACAGTGAGAAGGTGGTAAGGGTGAAGTGAATTTTATCCATAGTGGATGCTGTTGAATTCCGTGACTGTTCCTTTATAGGGTGTAGAAAAATGTCCGCTACCAGTCACAATAAAAGATTATTTATTCCTCACATGACCGGTTTCGGGTTTGTGCCCATCCTCAGGTGATTATACACTCATATACATGTTTATATTGCTGGAGATCACTGTGTAAATAGAAAGAAAATTATTTATTGGTGAGTAAACAGATCCAAGTGGAACAATTATAAGTGACAAGGCAGCATTTGTCAAAAATATATCTGTACTTACATAAAGATGAAGCATCATTATTGTAATTACGCTGTGGCGACAATTTTTCACTTACTTGCTCATTTGTTATGATTTTCACGTCCATTTTTCAGTTTTATAAAACTTCGATGCATATTTCAGTATCGCAAAACGAGGTAAGGGTCTTATGGGTTCCTGCATTGCCACATGATGGTAGCCCTAAACCAACAGTGACAACAATCATCATAATAATAATTAGCCATACCACTCACTGTAATAGTAATGTGCTGCTGAGTATGCCAGTAAGGCAAAGTGTGTCCTTTTCTAGAATATCAGCTTAAAAATCCCATCTGCAAAATTCCTTAATAGGATCACTACCGATATTTTCTAAGAAATAGAAAAGGATACTGTTCCATTTTTGATCAAAAGCTACGATGAATCAAACGATTACCTTGTAATGAGCCACCAGAGACTGTCAGCACAGTAACTGTGGTAGAGATGGGTGATGTGTTCCTGAATTGGTTCATAGGGCTAAACCCTTGTTGCAGTGAGTGATCAGTAACTCAGAAAAAAGGAGCAATAACTCTCTGGACCCTAAATGTCTCTATAGTGATGGCAGCGAACAGAACGAAAATTCTAGAACAGGCTGTTCTGTTGCAACAGTGTTCCGTGCAACATGCTGAATTAGTTGCTATGACATATACCATAAAACTAAACTAACCTCTGTATGAACAGGTAATGAAGGCCCACAGTACAAACTGGCTGCTGTGCTATTCTCAGCCCACAGGCGATGGCAAATGCCATGCTGCAGAAAAATATGCTATAGATGATGTGTACATCTACATTTATATACCTTACTCCTGTGAGCAGCTTTTGTCAGGCTTCGAAATAATAAGAAGCAAGGAAAATTCAGTTCTTCAAACTTTTGATGAAGTCAAAAGATCAGTTTGATGTAAGCAGAATTGCTTAAGTACAAAGAGATTGAGGAAAACACCAGTGACTAACCAGTCACCACCGTAACAGGGCAGAATAAACTTTCTTGCCTCTTAGTCCTGCTCTTCGTTTTAAAAAACAAGCTTGCAGAGAGATGCCATACTGGCCAATTTAATGCATCGCGCGAGTGCTGACGCTCTGCAGGGCAGAAGTGCTCTCAGGCACACATGGAAGTGAGCTGACTCGTCACTCCTTAATCAGGAGTCACCTCATTCTTTGCACTCCTGGCTCACTGATTCAGTTTCTAGCAGCCGCTCAGTGCTCTCCACTCTCCTAGGATTCACTGCTGTCCACTTCGTTAGCGTTTACTGCTGCACTGCCACACTCCTGACTAACTTACGCATGTAGCTTCCAGTGCTTTGACTCATTCACTAATTCACCTGACAATTTGACCTGATGCTTTATTGACTTAGTGGTCTCCATTAAAATTCTGCTCGCCTTACATATTATTCATTATAAGAACAATAGCATGTATATCATTAAATTTTACACGCATATTAACGTATGAATATATTATTGAGTACACTGAGTGTAAATTTTTTTCTCATTTTAAGTTTTTACTATTTAAAAAGTGCATATTAATGGCAAGTATGTTAATTTTTATGTGCAACATATTTTTCATTGCTCCAGGATGTAAGTCAACTATGTCACCTTCACCTACAAGAGCTTCAAGTGACATATTTATAATTATTCTAAACCGGATAAAAGAAAGGGAAATGCCATTACTGGTAGCAGCTAACTTCCTGTTTCTCTGTCTCCTCATCGAACCTGAAGAGACATCTAAAGTTCAGGTATATAAATATTAGATATGAAATGCTGTGGGTCGGGAATCCAATCAGTCGATGATTCTCCTGCGGAAGTTTGAGAAATTGTTTCTCATGAATGGTACTCTCTGATGCCTGCTGGCACTTTAGATGAAGTATTTTTCCAGGAAGTCAAAGTGAGTCTCAATTTGTTTCCAGCCTGTCACTGTCTTTCAGTTCGCTGTCAATTCCTGACTCATTTTCCTTTGAGACGTCCTCACCGCAACCGATTTCCGTTTGCAACAAACCAGAAGTTACAAAACCAATCAGATTAAATAAAATTGTAGCTCTAGGTACAGCATAATTTTAAAAATTATAACTGTGCTTTGCACAAATTATAATTTACAAATTAAAAAATGTTGCCAAACTTTCTAATGTCCAGTTGTTTGATAAAATTAAAAATGATTGGACCACTGCAAAGGCAAGGACAGCTGGGTAACTACAAATAATATTAGTTTCTGTGCACTCACGGAAATTTTTTTATTAGAGACTCGCAGTCGTACTTCCCAGAGCGCTTCGAATCTGAAGAAAGACGCTTCATGCTGGGTAGAGGCTATTACCATTAAATATACTGTAATGTCAATTTGAACTCAGTGCCATAATAATGGACAGAGCTTCAAACATGAAATCAGCTGCCCTGCTTTTGAACCTTCTATGTGTCCTATGCTTTTCACACTCTTTAAATCTCGTTGTGCGACAATAAATACAAAAGTAAATAGAGAAAACTCTGATGAGGTCCCACAGAGCACTTCCGTCTCTTTTTCCAAAAAGAGGCAGTTTGCCTTAAGCAAACTTGCTGAAATACAAGAAGATTAAAGAAAAGACCTATCGCCAACCAATAACCTACATGAAGGATGGCAATTCTTCACTTCAGGAGGACTACAATGATTCCATCAGACAGCTACAAGGAAGCCACGACACCAGGATATGCAGAAATTGTTGAACTAGACATAGAAACGGCAACCTTTCGCAGTGCGGACGTGCAGGATGAGAATCAATAAGGTTCTAGAAGGTACCGACACAGATGTGGATCCATGCTGACACCAGTGTAATGGCCAGTTGTACTAGGTTTCACAGCTGAGGATCCACGGCTCGAACAGCCAGATTGAGGTGGTCACACTCATTGTCGATTGGGTTCAATTTCGAGAATTTTGGTGGTCAGGAGAGTACGGTAAACTTATCCCGGTGCTCTTCAAATTTCTGTTTTCAAATTCTGGTTCTAATACTGGATCCCCCTTCTCTTCCTTATCGATTCCTGTTTCTTCCCCTACCACTTCGTCAGGTAAGTCCTTCACCCCATAGAGACCGTCAATGAACTCTTTCCACCTATTCGCTCTCTCTTTTGGATTTAAAGTGGAATTCCCGTTGCAGTATTAATGTTACCGCTCTTTCTTTTAATTTCTTCGAAGATTGTTTGATTTTTCTATACGCTGAGTCAGTCCTTCCAATATCATTTCCTTCTTGATTTCTTCACATTCTTTATGTAACCATTGTGCCATAGCTCTCCTGCACTTCCTATTTATTTCATTCCTAAGTGACTTGTATTTCTGTATTCCTGAATTTCCCAGAACATTCTTGTACTTCTCTATTTCGTTGGTCAACTGAAATATTTCTTCGCAGTTAACGTCTTTGTACCTACGTTTTTCTACCAAGCTTCTGTGATTGGTCTTTTTATAGATGTTCATTCCTCTTCACATGAATTGCCTATTGAGCTATTCATTGTCGATGTATCTATAGCCTCAGACAACTTCAAACGTATCTCTTCATTCCTTAGTACTTCTGTATCTCACTCCTAGTCTTCCTGACTAGTCTGTTAAACTTTAGCCTACTTTTCATCATTACTGAATCGTAATCTGAATCGATATCTGCCCCCATACACACCAATATTGTAATACAATATCTGATATCGGAGTCTGTGCCTAACTACGATGTAATCTAACTGAAATCTTCCTGATCTCCCAAGTATACCTCCTCCCTTTATGATTCTTGAACAGAGTATTCGCTATTAATATCTAAAATTTCTTGCAGAACTCAATTCGTCTTTCTCCTCTCTCATTACTAATACCAAGACCATATTCTCCTGTAACCCTTTCTTCTACTCCTTCCCCTACAACCGTATTCCAGTCCCCCTTGACTACTAGATTTTCATCTCCCAGCTGCAGCAGTAGCGTGCAAATCCCAGCCTCCGTCGCCGATGAACAAGTCAGCATGGGTGAATGAACCAATGGACCATACGCAGCAACGTTCATTGAACGGTCATTGAGGAGACACTATTGGTAGACCCCTTGATTCATCTTGGTGGTCGGTTGCTCAACAGTTGCACGTCTATTCGCCCGCTCACATCTCTGCAGCTGTCGTTCACCACGTCATCTATGGCCCATGGAGCACCACAGTTGCATCGGCGCCGGTTTCGGATAGAGCCATTTTGGGCTGCACGGTATACTTTAACCTGTGGAACGCACACAGTTTAAATTCTTAGCCATTTCGTAAATGCTTCCACCCTTGGCTCGAAAGCCAACAGTCATGCCCTTTTGGAAGTTAGACAAATCACGTCGCCTCCGCATTACGACAACTACTGCACTGCTTTACGTTTTCCCCAGACGCTCTTTATATTCACTCTGCGGCAAGTCTGCCACCTGCTGCCTTTGAATGGTTATTGCATGTTGAAGTCGAGCATAGGCGGTGATCACATTAATGTAGATTGTAAACAACTGCACAAGAGTTGTTCAATAAATAATGCCTCACAATTTTTGCTCTTAAGACAGCGATCCGGCCTAGGGCTCCGAGTACAGAGGTGAGTGAACCTGTGGAGAGGGATGGAAGTGGAAAAGGAATGCAGCGGTCGGACGCCGCTAGGGCAACGCAGTCGTCTTGCAAACTGCCCAACCAGTATGACAGCAGTGCTACTTGTGTTAAGTTAGTATCCTGCGTTTGGAATACGCACTTGTCCTAAGGAAAGAAAAATGTCGAAGCTATATCATTCAATGTAGATTTGGAACTGTTTACTTGTCGTGTCGTTTGAAGGCCATACAAAAGTCCTTAAAAAGCAATCGCACTATTATGAAACGGAGAAACACTCATTAGGAACCTCAGTACAACACGCCACAAAGACGACATGACGCACTTAAGTTCTCACAAACAATAGTGGATGCTGGCTGAACTGAAGGCAGCAATTAGGGAAAAACTGATTTAAGCGTTAAGCAGAGAAGTGCCAAAATGTTTATGGTTAATAGCATCAGTTATTTGAATTCATTTCAGCTCTTAATGGAAGGGGAGAATCATTTGGTAACAGACATGGCGGACAAGATTGACGACATCAAAAAAAAATTAATCCTATGGAAAGGCCAGCTTGAAGTGCATAACATGTAACATTTCCCAGAGTTCAAGGCAAAGATTTGTGACCAGATATGACTGACTGTGTTTCAGTAATTGAAACATTTCATCGTTAGTTCGCACGTCTGAAGACTGAGTTCGGTTAATTAGTCAGACCCTTCTCGATTTGGCTGCTGATGAACCCCATTACGCCGCCCGTTGTGGCCGAGCGGTTCTAGGCGCTTCAGTCCGTAACCACGCGACTGCTACGGTAGCAGGTTCGAATCCTGCCTCCGGCATAGATGTGTGTGAAGTCCTTAGGTTACTTAGGTTTGCGTAGTTCTAAGTTGTTAAGTCCTATAGTGCTCATAGCCATTTGAACCATTTGAATCTCATTACTTTCAAACTGAGTGATAGACATACAGCACAGCACTCTGCCCAGAGACCTGTTGGTCCAATCCAGATATTTACGAGACGTTTATAAGATGTTAACCCACAAGCAATATTCTCGATTGCACAGACAAGCCACTAAAGTTAATTCGGTGTTTGTTTCAACGTATGTGTGCGAACATTTTTTTCTATTATAAAATGAACAAAGAACCGCAAATGTTTGATTTTAACAGATTTCAAACTACATAACTCCATCTGTATCATGAGCTACAGTTTCAAAGATACGAACATTATATATTCTAAAATCGATAGGGGCATAAATTTATAAACATGACAGTTTAATATTAAATGCCTGTATGTAAAGCTTGTTGTAATTCTGCTCACCATATTAACACTATCTAATGTACTTATTTCATTAAGTAGTAAAGTTAATGCTTTGGCAGAAAAATAAAACTATGAAAATAAACAATAGGGACAGAATCGTTCATATAACAGTATGCTGCAACATTCGCCTCTTAGAAGTAGTACTACTGTGCTGCAAACACATCTTCCTACGTTTCCCTGCATGTGTAGTCTTCAGCATATAGCCATCTCATTCACACACTTTCTTGGAATATCACCGTGCTGGGTGAAGCTGGAGCACTGGAGTGCTGTTCCCCGTACACATCTGACAGAGCATGTATGTTTTTTCACGGGGGAGATGGAATGAATAAGAATAGAGCACTGAACGAATTTTGTATGTTTTTCATGTGAAGGCTAGATTACAGCATCAGACTTTTTCCATATGTTGCAGCACAGAATGTAAGGAGCAGAAATTAGAACATTTATATTAAAACTCACTCACACTGCCACAAGCAAACTCAACTCATGTCAAAGACAGAGGAGGAAGCAGGAAGCGAGCCAGTGCGCCACAAGTGGGTCAAGTGGTCGACATATTACAGCACCGTCTGTCCAGTGAGGACACGCATTCAGCAGAAAGGAGACTGCAACAGAATACCAAAGGAACTGAGACAAGCATATTCGTTAGCTCTTGAAACATGTTCAAGAAACTGTATCTTTTTCACAAGAGCACATAGCAAGGTTCAAATGGTTCAAATGGCTCTGAGCACTATGGGACTTAACTTCTGAGGTCATCGGTCCCCTAGAACTTAGAACTACTTAAACCTAACTAACCTAAGGACAACACTCACATCCATGCCCGAGGCAGGATTCGAACCTGAGACCGTAGTGGTCGCGCGGTTCCAGACTGTAGCGCCTAGAACCGCTCGGCCACACCGGCCGGCAGCATATAGCAAGGAACTAACACAGCTATTAACAGCCTGTTAAGTGAATACAGCAGAATAAGGAGGACACATGTGATCATTATGAACCCAGTCTTGCATCATACTCTCATGCCAGCTCCCTTTAAATATCCTACCTCTCCAGTTCTAGTCATCAGATGATCATTTGGATCGATGGCATTCACAAAAGTAGCACTGGACTTTGTGACTATGATACAGCAGTGAATCTATGTACGAGATGCTCCAGCACAGTCTATGAACTAGTCAAAGATGTACTCAAGATGCTGGCCTTCACCTGCTAAACTTCATGCTGCTCGCAGCCTACCACCTATTGATGGAGAAACTGACTGCCTTCTGATTACACCACATTGCAGGGTGTTACCAGCTCTGAACTTCAATGTGGAAGCCAGCAACAGGGACTCTTGGAGTGCACGTTTATGTTCATCACTCAGGTGCCTCTGAAAACAACCTTGGGTACGGAGGAGATCAACTGACCACACGACTACCAACAGAAGGTATATCTAAGATAGGTCATCAAGGGACATTAAAGAACTGGGAGTGGGACCGAGGACAGTTTAGCATCTGGCCCGAGACGATTCCATGCTGGGCAACAGTCACACCTGCTCGCCTGCAACCCGCTGCAGCACTGGGGTCTGTAAATCTCGCTGAGGCATACAGCCGCTGAGTTGACTCGATGAATATCAGCTAGAATCCAACACGCAGCTGAATGAGCAACAGTCAAGGCTGGTACAGAAGAATGACGACTTGTAATCGATTGCAATAAGACACTTCACAGGTTCCCAACATTTATGCTGACTTCATGCAGAGGTGTCTGCACTTAGCTCTCTGTACACGCATCACTTTTCCTCCACTAGAGCACATTCCCAGTCGTATACACTGCGTCATTTAATTGTCGTTGGAGGCCATTTGATCGTGACAAACGGTTACTTTGAATGGAAGTTAAGTGCACTATTTTGCTGTTGTAATGTAGCATGCTTCAGTAAGAGAAAACGAATCGACGAATAGTAAGCAATCACAGCGCCACTCCCGGAACTATAGGGGAAAGGAAGAAAGCCAATGCAGCACTGGCGCAACAGTGGCGCCTTCATTTCTAAGGTAAGCAATCCTCAAAATTACACTCGTACTCGCTCCGTTTCTAATCTCTAATGCACACCCGATGAATGTTGGAACAAGATTTTGGATGTACATGTTACTCGAGAGATGAAGACATTGGTGCAGGAGAGGAAATCGTGACGGATCGCACCAAACCAGTCGGAAAACTGACAACTGTAAAAAAACGTAGCATGAACTTTTTAGTTACAGAGATTTTAAGCGGTCTACAACAGTGACTGTGACTTCAGGAAGCACAAGTAAGCCTCATCTAAGAGACGGGCCAATAAACTAGATTGACAATGGGATGCTCTGAAAGTGACAAGGCAACAGCGTGCTCTGCTGTTCAGCTGTCCACCTGTAGTGCCAGGGCGAGCTGGTGGCACGGGATGCTGGTGGGTGTCGAATGCAAATGCGTCGTGGGCTCCGGGACCGGCTGTGAAACAGAAAACGTGTTCCGCGGGCCGACACGCACCGTGTTAATTGACAACGTATGTGGCGTGTCGGATTCGTAATCCAATGACGCCTCGCGTCGCGCCCCTGCTATCGGCTTTACATAATTAATTCCTACTCGTGCGCCCACAGACTCCACCATTAGCTTGCCTCTTAACACTGTTTACGGACTCTCTTACAGCGCCAGAGCTCTTCTCCTCATTTCACCGCCTTCTATGCATATTAATTCGATACTGTGCCTCTGAACCTTGTTATACTATTATCATCCCTCGCGACAGCCAAGGATCAGCTGCAACAACGCTAGATTACCTACTTGGTGTAACTAAAGGTCTTTCGTGCGCTCAGTAACAATTGTGTGGCCACTACTCAACTCGTGATTCTTTGTCTAGAGGATTACACAGCCAGTGTTCTATCAGTCCACACAAATGTTCTCTGTCAAACATTGCAGTGACCTGAAGAAGGCAACAGGGTGGCGCAAAATAGCCGGGAGAAAGTATTCGTCTATTGTGGTTTAACTCCAAGCCGTAAACGACCATCCTTGTGATATTACCCACACGGGGTAGCCATGCGGTCTCGGGCGCCTTATCACGGTTCGCGCGGCTCCCCCCGTCGGAGGTTCGAGGCCTCCCTCGGGCATGGGTTTGTGTCTGTTGTCCTTAGTGTAAATTAGTTTAAGTTAGATTAAGTAGTGTGTAAGCTTAGGGACGGATGGTCTCAGCAGTTTGGCCCCATAAGACACAAATTTCCAAAAAAAATTTCCTTGTGATATTATTGTACTGTAGCTCTGAAAATTCTATAACTCACCCACCGATTTCTCATTTCACATTCTAGAATAATACCGAAATAGCGTTTGAAGATCGTAAATGTATTTTACGCAAATTCTTGACCTATCGTTGTAGTGAGGCGCGTATTCAACAACATATTTGGTTCAACAGCAGCACCATCCAGAACTATCATTTCTCGATGAGATTACAGCACAGAATTACATTGAAATTTCGTTGAAAAAGATTAAATCATCCTCTGTTAGAGATTTTGTATATTATGTTCCCCGTGTTTAAAAGGTTTGTGAAATGTTTTGAAAAGACCAGATCCTTACATTATTCCAGATCAGGACGACCAACCTCAGTTGTAACCTTGGTGAATGTGGAACGAGTGCCAACCTTATTCAATGAAGAGTCCTGCACATCAACAAAACATGCAGCACAGTAATTCAGGATGTCACGATGGTCTCTCCAGAGAACAAAGAAAGAGAAATTTAAGCGTTTCCCTCACAGAATTCAACGGTGCAAACGGGGATGTGGAGCAGCGGCATTCTTTTGGAAATGAAATGATTCAGGCCTTTGAAAATGGAACAGTCAAAAAGGATCAGGTACGGTTTAGTGATGAGGCACACTTCCATCTCCGTGGAACTGACCCATCTGGGCTACTGAGAGTCTGCTCGTTCAAGCTGCTGTTCCACCTCAGCAACAAAAAGTCACTCCTTGGTGTGCAATCAGTGCACATTGCATTATTGGGCCCATTTTTATTGAATGCCTGTCACGGTAGACAAATACTGGAAGGTACTGGAACATGAATTTGTACCGGCTGCACGACGAGCAGAATGTTCCGAAACTACTGGTTCATGCAGGGTGGAGCACGTCCACGCCGTACTGCGGACGTCTTCGATTTCTTTTAGGAGATGTTTAGAGATCATTTCGTTGCACTGGATACCTCAGCATTTACTGGACAAGATCTGGAATACCCCATTTATTGCCCCAATTCAATCCGTGTGGTTGCTCCTTATGAACATATGTGGAGGACATGCTCTTCGAAAATGCACTTGCCACACTCCGGGACGTTGGAAAAATTGGAAATTTGTGGTTAGGTCTTATGGGACCAAACTGCTGAGGTCATCGGTCCCTAAGCTTACGCACTACTTAATCTATTTTAAACTAACTTACGCTAAGGACAACACTCACACCCATGCCCGAGGGAGGACTAGATCCTCCGACGGGGGGAGCCGCGCTGACCGTGACAAAGCGCCTGAGACATCGCGGCTACCCCGCGCGGTCAGAGGCGTTGCTACTGCAGTGTCCAGAGAGTTTCGTGCAGTGTAAAATGATAATCTTCAAGAAGTCATCGAGAAATTCCGTCCCAGGTTCTGCACTCCCACTGTTGCATTTTCAAAATCTTCTGTACTGAATTTCAGGTTTTCTGCTGTAGCACAAATACAGGTACCATAAGAAGAGTATATCGTAGTGACATAAACTTCTTAACACCATTTCGCGCAGCCCTGTATTTTTGCCATTGAACAGACAGTGTGACCAGCCGACATACAAAGGTTGGACAAAAGCATGGAAACATAACACATCAGCATGACTAATACGGTATGGGAAACTCGTTGGCATTCAAAACGGCCTCCAGTCGTCTCGGAGTGGATAAATACAGATTCTGTATGGTTTTTAAGGGAATCTTATAACATTCTTCTTGCCAAATAGTGGCAAGGTCAGGAAACAATGACGGAGGTGGACAGCGATCACATACTCTCCTCTCCATAGTAGAGCACAAACGTTCAATAACATTGACATCTAATGACTGTTGTGGCGAGGAGAGATGAAACAATTCACGCTCATGCTAACAAAACCAGTCTTGGACGATGCAAGATATCTGAACAGGGGGCGTGTCGTCTTGGAACACAGCATCACCTTAGGGGAACAATCATTCTAAAGTGGGATGGACGTGGTCTGCCAAGATGGCCACAAATTCATTGGCAGTAATGCGACCTTGCAGAATACACACGGAGACCACAGAATACCAAGATATGGCTGCCCAAATCGTCACCGAACACCCATCACGTTTCACTCTTGAGACGTAAACTCGGCCAGAAATTGGACACACTGTGAAACAAGACTTTTTTTTATTATTTACCTGACGAAATGTCATACCTACATTGCTCCATATTCCAGGTCTTCCGGCTTTGGCACCACGTTTTGTTACGGGTATTTGCATCATTGATGAGTGCTTTTGGAATCCCTGCTCGCCCTGCACTTCCCTGCTGATGGAGCTCCCTTCGTGTTGTTTCCGTGCTGACAGGATTTGCGATTGTGACTGTCAGTTCTTCAATGACTTTTGCTGTTGTCCTCTTCTTTTTCGCCACTGTCCTCCTCAATGACCGCCCTTCACTCACTCGACACACATTTTCGTCGGTGTTGCGCCTTGCCGGATGACGTTTCTCCGCTTTCTCTGTATCATGTACAAATCTTCGACACAGGGCCCACTTAGCACACCAAACACTTCGGCTTCCTTGGTTACGGAAGCAACCTCCGTTCCAGTACCAACAATTTGACCTCGTTCCAATTCACTTAGCTCCGACATAATGCGCTCACAACTACAAAGAACACTGTTCTGAGCACGACTGACGTTTTCAACGTTTTGAGAATATTGTACAGGTGCCGTTCGTGGTCAAATACAACAGCAGAACCTGCAGTCTTGACTAGCTTCTGCGTTTATTTGGTACAATTAAACAAGTTGTACTGAATGGTGGCCTTACTGTGTTAATACTATACACAGTGAATCAAAGTACTCGTAGGTGAAACACCAGAGTTATCTAAGCAAGCAGAATGTACACAGACAACCTTCATCTTGTGCCAACGGCACTGTGCAGTGCACCAGATCGTTAACGTCAGTAAATTCCCCACATCTAACCAGTTCACTGAAGTTTATTTAAATAACTAATTCAATAAAAGCAAAGTTCAGTATCAGAAGTCAATATTAACAAACAGTGAGTACACATTCCCAAGTTGCAATCTGTCACAGCGAAATGATTAAGTACAAACTAGCTGCACAATATGCTGCTATTTAACACACACATCTCATAGGCCACACATCTCCTTGCCACATTACCTCATCAAGAACAGCGACGAAAAGTGTCTGGAACTTACTTTACTTGCTCCTTCCTCACCTAAGTCACGTGACTTACTACCTTGGTCAAAGCGTATCTGCATATCAGACCATTTCTCACAAATGTTAAACATTCCAAATATATGCATTATACATGTTTGAATAATTACAAATGAATATCATTTCATCACACTCAAATCGGCTATAAGTTACTCGTACGTTTTGTATATCACATAACTGGCACAGCAATCTCTACTCAAACGTGCTACTTTAATCTCTCTTCCTCATCACACGCTCACACTTCCAAACAGTAATTCGAAAATTTCTTATTAAATCTACATCAATAATAAATAAAGACAATCGTACACTAATTCATGCAGAGGCTGATGTTTTCGTGGACCTGTGAAGAACTCTGTTTTGGCATTCAGTAATAAAAACACGATATTTTATTTACAACAATGTGCTGGGCTGTTTATCAGTATGTCAAGCATGCTCATTTTAAGATGATTTCGATAATTATTTGATGGTGTGACATATGCAAATGTAGTTTATATCTTACCTGTTGAGTTTGTTATAAAAATGTTTCACATACAGAACAATAAGTTGTGTAATATTTGTTGTATAAATTTGGTGATAATTTTGTTGAACTTGTCTCTTTATTGTGGTTTCAACATTGTCAGATTTTCTGCAACTTTTCTGGAAGTGACTTTAATATTTGTTGTGAGAATATAAAGTTTAGTTTTTGTCACAGTCAGAATAACGCCCTGCTGTATAGCGTCCATGATAATGTGGCAGCTGAGTTTTATCTCTTCCCCCCCCCCCTCCCCCCCCCCCACACTCACAGGGAAATCCAGGTGGCTTAAGCTTACTGGGTCACTAACTAGATATCTACTTGCATCGTGTCTCAGCTCGCTACGCCTTGTTGTACTTCTGAACGATTCCTCCTTCCTTGTCTGGCCCAGCCACTACACTGCAACTTAACAGCTAAATATCGGTCAACCAAACTTTCAGTTCTGTGATCAGTGTATTTGTAAGACCTACTGCTTGTAAAGACTCACAGTTAATTAAATTTTGATATTCTTAGCTACAAAATTTCTGTGCAGCCAACAAGATGCCTTACTGCCATTACAGACTCCTCTGAACACTCAATATTCTTTGGAATTTTCACTTGAATAGCACCACTTGGTTATGTACACTCTGACCTCTACATAGACTTCCACAAAGGTAATTGACCTTACATAGTTTCAAATCATCTTCCACAAAAAAAAGTCACTCACCATCTCGCAGCAAAGCTCCACAACCGCGTTCACTACTCCTTTTCAGTTGTTAATCCCTTATCTTCAGAGAAATTACATAAATAATTTTTTCTCTCTGGTCGTAGCACTCAAGTTACACAAAATATACATATACAAATTTCCGCATTTGCATAAAATTTATGTATGACAGGTTACTTAAATAACATTAACGTAAGATAAGTATGAGAAAAATTAATAAACAAATATTCAAAGAAAAATCCCGTCTCAGTGTGATAATCATTCCGTAAAGATGTTTCACATATACAATAGCATCAAAAGAATAAACGCCTGTGCTCTGTACCTTGATTCAGCACATCCCTATTCATATGCTTCCATTACAAACAGTGAATCAATTTTGAGATTCTGCGAGCATTTTCAATCCCCGGTGAACTTCTTGGATTAAAAGGATTAAAAACTCGTACCATGTTACAAGACTTACTACTGGTAACATTGGGAAATACCTTAATCTTGATTTAATAACCTAGCTGTAGAATCTAGTTGTACTGATTAATCACAACAGTGGCTACGTAGGATATATTTACCCATGTCTCATCTTGCAAGAATTATTGCTTACTAAAATAGCCAAAATCCAGTCTGGGAGATGTTCTAACAACAAGACCTATAAACAATTTTGAAATGTTCGTATCTGTAAATAATTGTTTCTCCATCGCAGTGTCTATGTTCTATAAGTTTTCAGTGCATCAACGCTGTTAATAGGGGTTACATCACTTTTTAATTATATGCCATCTCGATTGTAACGTAATACCTATAATAATATATCATGTAAAGCTTTTGAAAGATGTGTATGTCTTAATAAAGAAATCTACCTCTGGGTATGTGGTCGCACCTTGTTGCAAGTTGGAGCAACATAATGGTCACTAGAAATAGTGCAACGTACCCAGTAATATTTTATTCAAACTAATGGTTTATTGTACAAACAGCAAGATTCGTGAAAAACGTGATGCCTTCGTGAAAGATGTTGAAAGTTTTAGCGAATAATGGCTACTATCGACTCAAATAAAAACATCTAAAAAAGCATTGAAGAAATCATTAACTCGATGAAATGCTATTTCAGGTACTTCAAGTAGATCAATCTTCTTTTCTTCCTTCACCCCTTCTCTACGTGCATCACTTCTAAATCCTCTCCAATGCTTTTTAGCAAGCGACCATACCAATGTTTGGCAACTACCGGTTTACCATAACAGCTTAGTCTAAAAGCGTCTGCATGCTCCCTACATCTTGTCGAAAATTTCCTCCAGATCTGTAAATTTCCTCCCCATCTGTCCTATGTATTTCATATCACACTATAAATTTATATACACCTACCTGTTCAAATTCACTTACTCTGTCCCCAACTTCTTGCTTTAAACTATGTCTTATAAAGCGTTTTGCTGTAAATGCCAGCTACACATTGTAAGGCCTAAAAAGGTAAGAACGGTAAATCGTTTTATCCACGGGCGCAAGAAGAAACAGCTAGAGATAAAAAGATCGTTACTGGATCGTGTTTTGGGAAAATCACACAGAAACTGGTGAACATTTTTAGGTCATATAATGGGCGGTTGGCATTCACAGCAAAAAACTTAATAAGACATACAACTTAAAGCATTAAGTTAGGAACAGGATAAGTTTCTTTTTCAGAACTAGAAATATGCATTGTATAGGCAAGAGTCACGAAAGGAAGAAATTTTGTTCTTTGTATTTGCCATAAATGCTTCGATTACTTCAGTTTGGATCGGTTCATCTTCTGCTATTTTATATTTCTTGAAGCGAGTAATCCAACTTGGAAAAGCGGGAATTCTATCACATCAATATTGTTAGCATTTTGCGTCCAACCAAACATACTAAACGATTTTTGTTTGACCTTAGAAAAAAGTTCTCGTTAGTTTCGAACCATTTGTACATCTTTCTACAACTTCGTTTCTCCTTATATAAAATTAACATTCAGATCCGTCGAACAGAATTTTCTAGAACTGTATTGATACAAGTTCTATTACCTATGGTATTAACAATAAACCATATTTCTCGAGAATTTAGTCCACGCATAGTTATAAATTATTTGAATGTTCGTCTGAAACTTTAACCACCGTTTCGCACGTCAGCTAACCATTTCATCTGTTTTGTGTTGATGGCTATAGTTACCAGCATGGAGGCAACAAAAGAAGGGAGATAGCGCTATAGGCACGCTGTACGTTGTTTTGCAGCCAGAGTGGGTGGGTTCTGCCGTCATCTTAAATAGCCCAAAACATTATCAGATTAATGTTCACAATTATTTCTTGTTAATTATTTCTGTCGTGTGCACGCAACAGCTGTTTAAATACTAAAAATTACAATTCTTACTTGAATGACTGTGTCAGAAAGGCAATTCCGAACTTTTTTATCAGGCCTCGTTAATGAAATTTATTGTTTGTCGATATTTTTATAATAACCAAGAAGAGAAGGCGTGATGTGAAAAGGATGCTTTCGGAATCCATCTAGTTCCACTTTTACTGTGTTTGTATCGATAGCAAATGAAGCTGTAGCTGTAACTCGAAGGCAATGTTTTTGTGTTTACTGTTACTACTTCTTGTTCGTTACATTTTCAGCTTTCAACGTTAATGCACAACATTTTTAAGGTTCACTTTTGCAACAAAGAAAAAATACTTACCTACAACTTCTTTGTTAGTTCATAAATGTGCGCAATGCGGAAAGAACCAAGACATCTATCCTATTCTCCTATCTTGTGCCTGTCAACAAAGAGAACGATTACTGAAACGTCAAAGAAACGGAACTGAATAGAGGTATACCTCCATGCATAATAGAATTCTTGTTTCATTAGATTGTCAGTGCATTAGTCTCACTGTAGTTTACACATCATCTCACATTGAAATCTTGCATAATTATGATGCGTCATTCAGTGCTTAGCCAGTAACAGTTATCTACAGGGTAAATAAAAAACTACGGCAATAAAAGTAAACAGCGCAGCCATAAGTCATGTACGCAAAAGAAAATATCGGTTGAAAGATTCCACTTACGAATGAAATGTGCGTCCTTTATGCTTTAGATTGCGACCGGATCAAGTAGTACATCCGAAAATGACACAAGCTGGCATTTTTGATGAAACAACAAAGTCTCCACACAAAGCACCAGAAGCTATTTGGAATACGACCACGAAAGTCGGTAGACATCCCCAACGGTGGAAACTGCGCACTGGCACGTCAGAGTGACGTCAGGGGAGAAGTACCACAGCGGTAAACCATGAAGGTGTAGATGCGATGAACCTAATGTTTTGGGCTATGTAAATGGCTTCAAGTTTGTGGCGTAATGACAACTCCTTTCTTTCTTTTACCTCCATGGTTGCCAACCGTTGTAGAAGTCCATACTACGCACAAACACGTGCACAGGTTTTCCCAACTCCAAAGCTGCGAGATAGAATAATTCACAGAACATGTATGAAGCTTCTGTTTAAATTAGAACGATGTATTACAAACAATTACCAGATACTGAAAGAAACATAGTCGTAAGAGAAACCTAATGTTCATTTCGTTTTTTAGTGCAGTCCTTGAAGAGCACAGCAACAGAGCGTACCAGCGTGACTTCAAACACTTTGTTACAGGAAATGTTCAAAATGTCCTCCGTTAGCGAGGATACATGCATCCACCCTCCGTCGCATGGAATCCCTGATGCGCTGATGCAGTGACAACTTCAGTGAGAGCCAAGGTACACTATTCTCTCTGTGAGGGGTGCCACGCTCGCTGGCTACATCCAGAATCCCTTCCTTACGTGCGTCACACCGATAAACAATGGTTTTCGCGATTTTTGGTTAACGCCGAGTGCGTATCAGTAGTCAAAATTCGACATATAAATGTTACGTAATATTAACTAGAAGTGACAAAAGTATTATGCAGGTTATGACACATTACGTTACACCTTCCCATCATCAGTTCAGTGTGGAGGAGAGTAAAGGATTTGCTAGTCTTATCGCTTCTCTATTTTATATTTCATTCCCTACCATAGGTTATGGTGTCGGTTCGCCATACAGTTCCATTCTCCTCAGCCAAATCCCAACTACCTGGGACAGGTTTCCCAATGGAATTGCTAACTACAATATTTTTTCTTCGTCTTTTTTGGTCTGACGCTGCGGCTCGTAGAGTGACGAGTTGAACTTTGCTCTTTTAAGTCAAATGACCAGGAAAATAAAGATGAGAGAAGTTTCCGGCTTCAAGATTCGCCTCGTAATCAAGAGAAACCTTTCTAAAAATCTTGTTAGGCACAATAGGATAGGAAATATTTTTAGTTTCTTTTTTGGGCAGTATAACCCATTGTCCCAGACGGAAATAGAAAATGTACACCTCTCTCTCTCTCTGTATGTGTATGTGTACCATCTTTCTTATACGAATTGAAACTACACTCAAAGATAAATTTGCCTTGGGGTTTATTAGCTGACCTTAGGTGCTACTGCACCATCCAGACACAAATTGTACAACAAAAAGTCAAATTACAGAAGATATTGATAATAATCTTTAAGAAGTACGTTCAGCTGACCTTCACAATTAATTTGTAACGATTACAAATAATTTAAGACATATAATGTGAATTGCACACAAGATAACGATAATATCCGTGTCTTCCCTCCAGTCGTGCACGGCTTTTGGCCGACTATCCAACATCCCTGATTTATCTTTGATGAACTGCTAACCTATAATATAGCTATTGCCATAGTGTGTCCCTTTATAAATGAATAAGATGCGAATTATAAAGGGTTCCATATCAACCGAATTGCAGCATCAATGTACTGAAAGACTATTTCATTCTCATCGAACCCATCACAGCTAGATTTCTAATGAAACGTAAATATTTTCATAAAGTTTACTTAACAAACAGCCGCCGCTTAGTGTATGTGAATGAGTTCTGATACTTTCAATGGAAATTTGTTGTGAGGACAATGGGATCAAACTGCTGAGGTCATCGGTCCCTAGGCTTATGCGCTACTTAATCTAACTTAAACTAATTTACGCTACGGACAACATACACACCCATGCCCCAGGAAGGACTTGGACCTCCGACGAGGGGAGCCGCGCGAACCGTGACAAGACGCCTTAGACCGCATGTGATATTTTCAGAAATAGTTTTTTTTAAATACTAGCGTAACGTATCCTCTAGGGATATGATTGCCTTTATTCCTAGAATTAAAAATTGTTCCTTATGGGTAGCAACTTTTGGCTGCATGAACCATAGTTGGACACAACAAATGTGTCGCACAGAACATCTTCGGTGTTATTTGTGAAGTGTAACTTGAATCCAGGATTTCTTGTAGCGAGATAAGTTTGGCAATATGTAGAATGATCGCCACTGTTAGGTTAATTGATACGCGACGGAAATTTGCAGCAGTTAAGAACCACACCCGCGTAACATACTGCTACTTCATTTGAGTTGTATAATGGCCTGCCTGGGATCTGGCACCAGCGCATATAAATAAAGTTTTAATAATCCGAGGCAGCTCAGTTCAAATGGTAATTTTACTTATTTGCATAATTATTGCTCATTTAAAATGCAACAAAGCAGTTATATCCTAGCCAACAACTCGTGAATTCAATCAAGAAACAGTCACATTCTTCGCCGTAGCAGTTATAACTGAAAATGAAGAAAAAGTTATTTCTTGCAGCGTCTCGGGTGTTACAGCATTCCTGATTCGCATTTTTCGTATTAAAATCTCAAGAGTTGTCTCTTCCACTAACAGAACTCCGAGAAAACGAACACAGCCCCCATTCTGCTATCTTTCCATGGTCCATTTGCTTTTAGCTGAAAAGGGGCTTTAGAAAAAAATAAGACTCTATTTTATTTTTATTTACTTATTTATTAAACATTACCCATTACAAAGCAATACTACATGTTTTAAGGTTAACATAAAATGTTATCTGTAGAATTTTAGATCAACACGAGTCATACGACTCATGAAGTTAGATCAGGTGCACAACTTTCCAATACAAAACTAGAATGTGTCAAAGCTAAACAAGTTCCTAAGTATCACATTTATATAAAGGGTGTCCCAGTTACCTTGACCTCCCTAAATAACTGTTTGTCCAGAGACAAATAGAGATAGTGGTAGAATGGGCGGAAGCTAACTACCAGTACTTACTATACGATGCCAAATGCCAAAGACAGCAATATCTTCCACTCAGCTAGATGGCAGAAAGACTACAACCCGGACCCCTGTTTCACCAGTAGAGACCGATTTGACAGCCCAATACCCTCTTGCCCTAAAGTGTTGAACAGTTTCCGTAACAGTCAACATAAGCGTGTCTTCTTCACTATAGGCCTTCAAATGCTAATGATTAAAATTACCAATCTAAAACGATGGAATATTAGAAAAGCAAACAGGGACAGGTTCCATAAAGAGGTGAAACTGAACATTCAAAATGTTCCTTCTACTGTAGGAAACTGTAAGACATTTGCAGCAATGCTGAAAGAGGCACCCAAGAAATATATACCTCGGGGTTTTCGTAAGGTTTATACAGGGTGTTACAAACAGGTACGGCCAAACTTTCAGGAAACATTCCTCACACACAAATAAAGAAAAGATGTTATGTGGACATGTGTCCGGAAACGCTTAATTTCCATGTTAGAGCTCATTTTAGTTTCGTCCACCTACGCTCTATGGAGCACGTTATCATGATTTCATACGGGCTACTCTACCCGTGCTGCTAGAACATGTGCCTTTAAAAGTACGACACAACATGTGGTTCATGCACGATGGAGCTCCTGCACATTTCAGTCGAAGTGTTCGTACGCTTCTCAACAACAGATTCGGTGACCGATGGATTGGTAGAGGCGGACCAATTCCATGGCCTCCACGCTCTTCTGGCCTCAGCCCTCTTGACTTTCATTTATGGGGGCATTTGAAAGCTCTTGTCTACGCAACCCCGGTACCAAATGTAGAGACTCTTCGTGCTCATATTGTGGACGGCTGTGATACAATGCGCCATTCTCCAGGGCTGCATCAGCGCATCAGGGATTCCATGCGACGGAAGGTGGATGCATGTATCCTCGCTAACGGAGGACATTTTGAACATTTCCTGCAACAAAGTGTTTGAAGTCACGCTGGTACGTTCTGTTGCTGTGTGTTTCCATTCCATGATAAATGTGATTTGAAGAGAAGTAATAAAATGAGCTCTAACATGGAAAGTAAGCGTTTCCCGA
Organism: Schistocerca piceifrons; assembly: GCF_021461385.2. Lineage (NCBI taxonomy): Eukaryota > Metazoa > Arthropoda > Insecta > Orthoptera > Acrididae > Schistocerca > Schistocerca piceifrons. Next base: position 428,706,260 of record NC_060138.1, read on the forward strand.
CACATGTCCACGTAACATATTTTCTTTCTTTGTGTGTGAGGAATGTTTCCTGAATGTTTGGCCGTACCTTTTGGTAACACCCTGTATACCGGGTTGATCGAGAGATATGGAAGTATTGCTAAAGAGATATGAAGAAACGGAAAACCGCTGACTGGAAAGCAAATAACAGAATTATTAAATTCCATCAGGGCACACAGATGGAACGAGACTAGAGAAGAAACAGACTTTTCACACTCCAGTAGAAAGGGGTGGCGCCTCCTCAGGCGTTTGGGCGCTGCTGCTCACATAACCCCCAACAAAATTGCTGACTGACTAGTGGAAATTTCAAAATCTTAATCTTCAGAAGAGATGTTCAGCAGGGAAATTTAAAAAAAAGCAGTAACTCTAACAGCTCGTTCACTTCCATATGATTCCCATTTGTCACAGGCATTCTCAATGGAAGACCAAAATTCAGCTCTCAAGCAAATGAAGCTCAGAAAGTCGCCTGGCAAAGAAGGTGTGTTCCCTGAGTTCTGAAAAACCTAGGTGGGCCTGCCAAACAGTGGTTGCTGAATTTCTACAATGAGGTCCTGCAGACCAGTGATATCCCCAACGATTTTGCGAAATCAAAAATCTTTGCTCTTCTCAAACCAGGTAAGACAGCAGAGAGTCCATCGAACTGGCGGCCCATTGCATTACTAAGCTTGTTATTAGAGAACAGCCAGCTTTAGAAGTGACCGATGCTGTGCAGATCAAGTTCTGGCAGTCACATCTTCTATACATGCTAATTTTCAGAAAGGGGTTAACACCACATACGAATTTATAGATTTATCATCCGCAAATGATGCGCTCTCGAAAAAAGGGATGATATATAAACTACAATAAGCAATTCCACGCAAAAAGATTACAACATCAATCCAAAATAAGCTTAGCAATAGAAGAATTACAGCGCATGTTAATGAATGATTCAGTTCTGTCCGTATTCTCAAAAATGGCCTGTCCCAGCGTTCAGTCCTGGAACCACTCCCTTTTCATATACGGGGTGTAAATTTTAAGTTTACAAACCAGAATAATTCGAAAAATAAGCTTCACACGAAAAAAATGTGTAGAATCCAAAGTTGATTATTTTCGAGGGGGACATCCGCTGGTGCTAAAATTAGTCCACCACCCCAGCCCCCTGGGGGTGGGGCAGGAGGCAACTTTAAAATTTCAAATGGGAACACCCATTTTTTTATTGCAGAATCAGATTCTACATAAAAAACTACGTACATTTTGTCTTAAACGTTGGTTTTGATTCTTGGTAGTTGGCGCTGCAATTCAAGAAAATCCATGTTCTCATTTTTGCGTGGAAAATGGTTACGGATAGATAAAAAATACTTATTTACTTCGTAAATTTTGATTTGCTAAAACTAAAACTAGTTAGTAAGTAGGATGTTTGGTTAGTTAGTCAGTTAGTCAGATAGTTTGTTTGATAATTAAAAGTTGTGTGGCCTCATGACCACGAAACAAACAAAATTTATCCGAATCTGCTGAAAAATTAATATTTGCGTCAACATTTGTAAAACTGATTCCTCTGTCTCAAACCCCACCCTATGGGGAGAGAGAGAGAGTTTAATGTGCTAATTTCGTGATCTTATCTGGAAGGCTAGAATTTCATAGTCACCGTGACAGGACTGTATCCTCATAAGGATCTCATGAAACGCTACTAACATGATGGGAAGGTAGTTGTACATGTGTAAACGAACCTATCTATCATTATAAATAGACTAAAGTTCATTTTATATCTACGCTTGGTGGATAAGAGTAAACGTATGTGAAGTAAACTATTGTTGGTGATATTAAGTAACTATGAACATTACTTGTCATGAATGTATGTAGCAAGGGTTACGCCGTATAAAAGACGTTAAATCACTTATAAACAAGTACATGCATAGAATACAGGTGTATAAAGCAACAATGCTATACATTCTACATATTCAGTGGGAAGGAAGTACAATATGGCCTTTGTATGTAGTTGTATAATGTAAGGTAAGTATATGTTTTTACTACCCAGGGTACTATCTCTTATGTGTATAGACTGAAGGTGAAGAGAATAATCTGTCATAGCTACAATAGTAATACAAGTCATAAATTGGTGAAAATTTTAAGATCTCTATTTGAAAACTTCTATACATAATAAACGGGATCCGGGAGCGATGCTGAATGAACAAATAGAGAGTCACGATAAAAAAAATTCGAGCTATTTGAACATATTATTTGTACAGAATGATGCTACTTTTCCTTTTATTATTGTAATACATTAATTCCTTTAATGGGTACTACAAAAGTGTGGTAAACTTTTATCCTATCTTTAGATTTTTTTAGGTTAACCTTGATTGTCGATATTTCCATAACCTCAAATAAGTGACAACTTCTCTGTGGATGAAGAGCCATGACATACCGCTACCACGGCAACGGACACCGTGGCCAGGGCAAAGACAACACCATACGAACACACCAGCTGCTACCATGGCGACGGCGTCCTTGCTACACAGACTAGAGGGCGCCTGATATATGTTTTATAATCCATGGCAACGACTTCCTCACCACAAGGAGTAGAGGTCTTTGTAGTCCTTCCATATTAGCCGTTTTAGTAAATTGACTCAAATGTTTTCTACGTAAATATATTATAATACAAGACGACACCAGTTTTTGTGTGTCACAATTTGTCTTACTTTATACACTCCTGGAAATTGAAATAAGAACACCGTGAATTCATTGTCCCAGGAAGGGGAAACTTTATTGACACATTCCTGGGGTCAGATACATCACATGATCACACTGACAGAACCACAGGCACATAGACACAGGCAACAGAGCATGCACAATGTCGGCACTAGTACAGTGTATATCCACCTTTCGCAGCAATGCAGGCTGCTATTCTCCCATGGAGACGATCGTAGAGATGCTGGATGTAGTCCTGTGGAACGGCTTGCCATGCCATTTCCACCTGGCGCCTCAGTTGGACCAGCGTTCGTGCTGGACGTGCAGACCGCGTGAGACGACGCTTCATCCAGTCCCAAACATGCTCAATGGGGGACAGATCCGGAGATCTTGCTGGCCAGGGTAGTTGACTTACACCTTCTAGAGCACGTTGGGTGGCACGGGATACATGCGGACGTGCATTGTCCTGTTGGAACAGCAAGTTCCCTTGCCGGTCTAGGAATGGTAGAACGATGGGTTCGATGACGGTTTGGATGTACCCTGCACTATTCAGTGTCCCCTCGACGATCACCAGTGGTGTACGGCCAGTGTAGGAGATCGCTCCCCACACCATGATGCCGGGTGTTGGCCCTGTGTGCCTCGGTCATATGCAGTCCTGATTGTGGCGCTCACCTGCACGGCGCCAAACACGCATACGACCATCATTGGCACCAAGGCAGAAGCGACTCTCATCGCTGAAGACGACACGTCTCCATTCGTCCCTCCATTCACGCCTGTCGCGACACCACTGGAGGCGGGCTGCACGATGTTGGGGCGTGAGCGGAAGACGGCCTAACGGTGTGCGGGACCGTAGCCCAGCTTCATGGAGACGGTTGCGAATGGTCCTCGCCGATACCCCAGGAGCAACAGTGTCCCTAATTTGCTGGGAAGTGGCGGTGCGGTCCCCTACAGCACTGTGTAGGATCCTACGGTCTTGGCGTGCATCCGTGCGTCGCTGCGGTCCGGTCCCAGGTCGACGGGCACGTGCACCTTCCGCCGACCACTGGCGACAACATCGATGTACTGTGGAGACCTCACGCCCCACGTGTTGAGCAATTCGGCGGTACGTCCACCCGGCCTCCCGCATGCCCACTATACGCCCTCGCTCAAAGTCCGTCAACCGCACATACGGTTCACGTCCACGCTGTCGCGGCATGCTACCAGTGTTAAAGACTGCGATGGAGCTCCGTATGCCACGGCAAACTGGCTGACACTGACGGCGGCGGTGCACAAATGCTGCGCAGCTAGCGCCATTCGACGGCCAACACCGCGGTTCCTGGTGTGTCCACTGTGCCGTGCGTGTGATCATTGCTTGTACAGCCCTCTCGCAGTGTCCGGAGCAAGTATGGTGGGTCTGACACACCGGTGTCAATGTGTTCTTTTTTCCATTTCCAGGAGTGTATTATGGCACATAATGTAATATACTTTTACGAATTTTACGAGTTGAGTTCGAAACATTTGTTATTATTTTATAATTAACACTATAATTGTAACTCTTTTTAAAAGAAATGGTTCCGTTTTCTGTTATTTACGTGACTTAAATTTATGTTAAACCAAGGTGACTAGGAATTACATACAATAAACTGTATTAAATGCCGTTGATTGCCGCTGGGGGTGTTGCCGTCTATTCACGTGATCTCATCACGCTATTTAAGCCCATACGAAAGGTTAGTCTCGCATGGTTTCCTGCCGTTATGTACACAGGAGTGACACCACAAGCAGTCGACCAATGGGTAACATATTTTAAATTTACGTAATTTTAACTGTTGTGTAATGGAGTCTTTCTGACGGATATCTATAATTTCACAGTGTAAACGCCCAGAAGATGACCCATACGTCGGGTTGAAACCGGTTGGAGGTATAATAATAATAAATGCGATTAAGACTGTTTTTGAATAATTGATTGATCATAATAATCGCTGCTTCATCTCCACAACCATGTTGTCCAAATTTCCTCAGACATGCCTGAGTAGGAAGACAAAATAATAAATTCGATCCCATTTAAAAGTAAAGACCAACCAATCATAATTTAAAAAATGACAGCTATCACGCCGAAGTTTGTATAGTCAAAACAAACTGTACAGCATACTACAACGTGAAAATAAAAATTAATATGTAAGTCTTGTTATTCGATGTTATTGACAACACAGTGTAACGCTACAGCGTAACAACTTCATTGCATACAGTCTCTAGCTGTGTATACAACAAAAAAATAACAACCATGCCCAAAGAAAGGAAAGTAGAAACATCATGCCAGCTGGTAACTAAAACAAGAAGTCCCAAAACTTTGTATATCGCACGTGTGTGGGCAAACCGTAGCGATCGGTCGCTGATTGATGGTAGCATGTGAATCCCAGGCAATCTTATGGATCGCATGTGATACTTGTATGCAGTATGACTGCCTGGCTGGTTAGCAGTCGTTGTGACAATAGGCTACGTCTCGTTTCTCTCTTTATTGAGTGTGGACGTGCAGTCTTGTTTCACTTCGCTTTTCCAGGGTTGATTAAGAAGTGAAATGTAAGCCGTAGTTGCTATTTATGGGAACTTCGGGTATTATGGGTTAGTTGCGTAATATGGAATACCGTGTTTTCTCATCCCTCGAGTGGAGCTGCAAAGCGACAGACGCTTGAAATACTTCCAAATGTACCCTGGATCCTCTGTGGTAAGTCCAGCGTGTGAGCTACAGCGCAGAAAAATTGTTTTCGTAGTTCCATAAACTTTTTACATGTAAGATTTAAAAAAATACATTATAATTAGTGATAATATGCACTAATGATTAAATCTATGACAGCATGTTAAGAAAAGAGTAGTAGAATATTACGCCTTGCTTGGTTTTTGACAATGAATATACTTGGCTTTGTTCATAGTTTGTGAAGTCCAAAATGGCCTGTCGGGCAATACAGGAGACTTAGTATTCCATTATACTTGACATAAGAGCATAGTATTCCATATAGTACGACATAAAACACGGCGTATTCAATATAACCTGATAAAACTTGTACACTAGATTAGTTCTTATAAGCTTGAGAGAGAAGAAGTTAGTCTCACCTATTTTTCGCATACGGAAAATTATTAAAGATTTTGTTACAATCTGACACACCTCGAGCGAGACTCTAGAAAGTTTACGGCCTGAGCAGACGTTGATGGAGCCTGGTAGGGCGCTAAAAGCATGAGGTATTTTTATGGTTCTTAGCTCGTAGAAACGGCGTGTTGGGAGTTGGAAGCAATTGGCGGCGAGCATATAGCCCAGTAAATCTTGCAGGACAGGACCACGGCCGTGAAGGATTCTGTAGATATGAACAATCAAAAGTCTACTCTGCGTCAGATCAATTCAGATTGCGTTATCCACATTTTCTGGAGCCAGAGTACTTGACTCACTTCTGCCACCCAGGTTCCTCGTCCATTGTTGTATTAAACAATTTGTTAGTTGCTTACGGTATTCAGTCATAACTTGCTTAGCATAATTTATGTCTGTCTTTGTTTTGGGAAAATAAATCTTCTCTGTAAACTAAATTTTGCATACATTCTCAATCTTTTACATAGTCATCCCCACGGGTTAACTTTCAAGCTGTAAAATACATTTAATCCCTATTTTAATTTCAAATTAAACGCAAGACTGTGAGCACTGAGGCAATAAATTCTGCACTCTTAAATATAACAAATTGTCATTTTAGTTTGCTAATAGTGTAGATTCAATTGCTTTAGTTATATTACTTTTTTCTGTTATGCCGAGGGAAAAAGAAGACAAAAATATTTCCAGAATGAGATTTTCACTCTGCAGCGGAGTGTGCGGTGATATGAAACTTCTTGGCAGATTAAAACTGTGTGCCAGACCGATACTTAAACTCGGGACCTTTGCCTTTCGCGGGCAAGTGCTCTACCAACTGAGCTACCCAAGCACGACTCACGACCCGTCCTCACAGCTTTACTTCTGCCAGTACCTCGTCTCCTACCTTCCAAACTTTATAGAAGCTCTCCTGCGAGAGGAAAGGGTGAAAAAAGGAGGCAACGACTGGTTTTACTCTTTCGTAAAGAGGCATCCACGATTATCTGTCTGTAATCCTGAAGGCACTTCTGTTTCAAGAGCAAAGGACTTCAGAAAAGAAGAGATTAATAATTTCTTTGACATTTTGAAAGATGTGTTTCAAAAACACAAATATCCATTCAATCGCGTCTACAATGTCGACGAAACTGATTTGTCAGTCGCACAAAGTAAAATTCATCGTGTTGTTGATCGGAAACGAGAAGGCGGGTAGGATCTCCAACATCACCAGAAAGGGTCACTTGTGACTATCATTATCTGTATGAGCATGATTTTGTTCCTCCTCTTGTAATTTTCCCTAAGAAAAACTTGAACGAGCAACTGCGCAAGGGTGCTCTTCCACGAACTATTGCTTCATGTCACCCATCTGGCTGGGTTCAGAGTAAATGATGTAAACATTTTATCGCTACCTTCAAACCGTCAAAGAAATCGCCTGTTCTGCTTGTACTTGATGGCCATTCTACCCACAAGCGCTACATAAACACTATACAGTTACCCAGAGATAAACATGACATCTTTGTTTGCTCACCACCCCACAGCTCACATAAAATGCAGCCTTCGGATCGGACGTTCATATCACCTCTGAAATCTTCCTACAACGAGGGAGTAAGATCTTTCTTCAGACATAGCTCAAGTCTCTTGACTGTATTTGATATGACTGAACTCTTTGGTCGAGCCTAACTAAAGGTGCAATGTGGGACGTTGCTGTAAATGGCTTCAGTATTAACAGGAATTTCTTCGGCGACGATGATATCACTACTGCCTCATTAACTGTTGGTCGTGAGTACTCTCAACCACCACAAAGAAAGACATCTCTGGAAGTCTTAAAAAAAAACCAGGAAGCTGGATCACCTGTTACAGAAACAGCAAAGAGCACTGATTTCTGTCCTGTCCCCACGAGCTCAACAGACATCGGTTTTTAACCTCTCCTTCGGACATCAATGGATGCAGACACTGAATCAGTTATTGACTCTTCAGTGGACGTACGTTGTTCAGTCCATACTCCTAGTTTGCTCTTCGGTTATCGAACAGCTACTCCATTGTGTAACTTATGGTCGATTGATGACCTCTCGCCTGAGAGGATAAATACTCAACAGGTGGTTACCTAATGGAGACTGACTAAGTGGAGTATTAAAGAGGCCCATTAACGGGAATCTTTGTGGTATAATGCGTGGTGGCGGCAAAATACCTACAAAGCTGGGGGTAAGGGGTTCTCAGAAACTTTCAGGATATTAGTAAGGCCGCTGGAAAGATTACTATCAAGCTTTCGCCCAGATTCAAGGCTACATTTGAAATTAGCAAGTTTCTAACTCGTGTAAGAGTTTTTTTTTATCGATCTTCAGACTGTCAGAGAAGTGAGGGCTCACATTTCCCAAATAAATCCGGTTCCTCAAGGCAAATCTGGTTGTTTACCGGCTTGTTCACAAATCAGAGGGGTAGGATAGTATGTGCCAAGGGTGGCACAATTTTTCCTTTGATACCGAGGTTGGCACAACTCTGGTTCGAAAAGTTGCTGGGCGGGAACAGTATTCCCCCTCTGGCGAAAGGAGTGACATAAGTTGGCGTCAAGTGCGGAGCGAGAAGAGTGCACTGTGGGCTGAGTGGTGAGTTTGTGGACTGTGGAGGACAGCCAGCTGTAGCGATGTTGTTGCTAACTGAGTGGTGGCTTGCTGCCCATGGAGGACAGCCGACTACAGCGGAGCTATCTCGTGTCCTAGTGAGAAGAGCACACTTGGAGTGGTGGAACATTTGGCTTGCCGATGTTGGTTGGCAGCGGGTCTTTCCTACCATTTTGGACACAGGACAGAATGGCTCCATCACTAAAGAGCTCGATGTCGATAGGACGCTAAACCCTAATCTCACTCCTACTCCTCCTCGGGACAAGATGGCATGACCAGCATGTGAATATGACTACCTGTACTAAGGAAGATAGTTTGCTAATGGTTATAGAAACAGTGAGATAAAGTACACATTTTTGTGACTGATCGCATTAATGGGACTGGCCAAAGTGAATGATTAGTTTTTGGTACAAACTTTATAATCGCTTGTGTTGAGGTAACTGGCAAAACGGAATGTGTAATATATTCTTAAATGCAAACTATTACAACATATTGTGTTAAAGAGACCAGCTGCAGTGTGTGATTGTCTATAACGGTACTCATTTCTGACACTGATAAGGGATTACTGTGTTCTATGGCTAATACTGAAATGTTTCAGGTAGGTCACTGCATTACTAATTTTCGAGTACAGTGCAAGTGTGCAAGTGGACAATTGTCTTGTACCAAGATGGATGTTAGCGAGAGACAACTTAAGTGGTAAACATCACTGTTCTTTCTGAAAGGGAAGCTACTGTCCCGTATCTTGAACAGTTGATCTTCAGGGTTCTACAGAAAATTTAAAACATAGTTTTTAACTTATTGAATTGCTGTCTATTATGCAGGTGATTTTGTTATGGTATTTTAATTGTTGTTAACTGATTAGTTTGAATTCATCTAGTACTGAAACTTCCTGGCAGATTAAAACTACGAATAAAACATGATAATTCCTGCGAAAGAATAGCAGTCTCGATGTTCTAACCAAATTCTTTGATTTTATCTTATGGCTCTATAGGTATATCTTATGCAGAATTTTGGTGCAATGCAAGTAATGTGTATGTATCACGAAATGGATTCACAATTGCGAATATATATTGATGTCAGCTGTGCATTTTATTAACAGCACATGAACCCAGATTTCCCACTTATCGCAGGCAGTCGCCTTAACCACTTCGGCTATCTGTGCATGCCTCCCGGAACAGCCCAGATTTCTGTATGATATGTTGTTTGTATCGCTTATGTTCGCACTTCGTGATTCCCACACACAGATAGGCAGACTTTTACTATCGTCATTGCAGCTAATACCAATGTTTTACACAATGTCTGTGTTTCCAAGGTGTCTGTATATTAAACTAAAATGTCCTTCACACATTCATGTACGTATCCAGACTAACACCTTGAGCATAAGCGTGAAACGCAGGTTCGAATCCCAATCCGGTACAAATTTTCATGTGTCATTAATAAAATGTACAGCTAACGACAACACCTATTCAGAGTTTGAAAATTCATTACATAATATTTACAATTGCTGTGAATCGTCGAAATAGTGTGTAGAATACATGCATGCTTGTCTGAAGGACACTGTAATCTAATAAACAGACACTATACAAACATAGACATTGTGAACATCATTGATAAAATGTATGTGTTTGCAGCACATGTTGCCATTCGCACATCTAAGCACAATCTGTTGCTCTAAGATAAGTAAGGTCATTAAGAAGTTGAAATAAGTTAGTAAATTTGACGGATTATTAAGCAGAAATGGCTTCATCTGCACCTATGATTACGATTCCCCTGTATCACATAAGCATATTCAGATCAGTAAAATAAGAAGTCATTGTTGTTTGATATAGATTATTTGTACTCATAATTGGCTAAGAAGGTATGGGAGAGGAAGGCGATATCTCAGTTGTTTCGATTATTGTGAATCTGTTAAGGTTTTGGCATTTGATTACAAGTACTTCGTGCTAGCGTCGTCGAAAAATAAATCCCATGATGCATATTTAGATTCATCAATCGACGAACATACTTCAGTTTTCTTAATATAGGCACTAGGCCATCAACATTCCACTTCAAGTCTTCCTTTTAGTCCCTTCTTAATCTTCGATAAATATTTAAAATCACTATTTAACATAATATAAAATTTCAGCACAATGTTAGCTAAACCTGACTCTGTCCTTCTCGTAAGTAATCGTATTAACACTAACTCATTTCTACTTAATTTCACGAAACTATCACACGCATCGTATAAATTAACACCCAATGCTCCTATACAACTGAAATCTACACAGCTATTTCGAAACTGTTGACTTAAATGTCATATACGTGTTCCACTAGTTTAATTGCACCCATGTATCAAAATCAAATAATGTTCTCCAGACAGACCGATTAGTTACATCTAATGAAGGAGATGTGATAATAGCTCAACTGAACCTTTTGTTGAGCCTTTAGTTCAAATAAGACGCTATTGCACTCCTCTAAGCGCGACAAAGTGGAACAGAAAAAGTCTACCGTACTTAAATCTGTACTTTGTTCTAAGATATTTAAATCAACCCTAGTGTCTGAAGTTGGTTTTGACTCAGTATTTAATTCAATGAAACCTGTAGTTAATGTATCTCAAACTGATACGCCACAATGTCACTCCCATTATTCATTTACGAAAAGTGATTGTAATTCAGGTACTCTGTTATTTTTTATGTTTCCTTGACATGACTCGATTATGTGCTCATATAGTTTCTGGTTGGCTACTTGTAATTTCCTTTTCAAGTCATCATATTGAGTCTTTAACCTTTCTATTAGGTTAGAATTAATGCTGTTTAATTTAATATTAAACTCAGTTTTAAACTCATCTCTCTGAGCTATTGTATGAGTACTTGCGTTAGTAGTATCCAGCCTAATATGTTGAGCACTTATTTTCTTATTAGTAGTATATAGCATGGCATGAAACTCGTTAGATTTAGTATCTGTTCGTTTATTAAACTGATCACTTCAACTTGTCTCAAATCCTTTAAAATGTTCCTCCATGCTTCTGCTCAGTATGGGCAGACAGTTACAAAGTATTCAGTTTAAAATCATTCCTTTTTGCCAGCAACTGTCACTGTGAATATGTAACTTCGTTAAGAAAATGGTTTTGAACACCCACGCACTTTCAACTACCCCACAACACACGACACCACCACAGCCAACAACAAAATCGAACTTGGATTTAACGCAGCTCACCAAAAACGCTAGTGTTGCTCGACACAGTGTGACACTGTTGGTTGGTTGGCAGTAAACGTTGCTGCCATGGCGTAGTTTTCGAAATGATGAAGCAGTCATAGCCTTTTCTAGCCTCGGCCGCCTGTCTTCCGAGAGATAGACTCTAATTCTTCTGTGATATAATTCTTGTCGATAAACTTAGGTATCATTGAACGACAAACTAGTTCCTCTAAAGTCTCTTTATCTTCCATTTTGTGTAATGATTTAACCACTTAGTCGTAAAATTACCACTCCATTTTTTCCCAAATGAAAAGAGGGTGTCGAGAATTCTTCAGTTTGAAAAATTATTAATTTCTTCTTGATTTTCATTTGATTCAATTCCTCTTGCTCACTATTCATATATCCCCAGTACTTATTCAATCTGGGTCCTGCCGCCAGAGCACCAAAATGCAAAAAAAAAAAAAAAAAGATTCAAATGGCTCTGAGCACTATGGGACTTACGAGCACTATGGGACTTAACATCTGAGGTCATCACTCCCCTAGGACTTAGAACTACCTAAACCTAACTAACTTAAGGACATCACACAAATCCATGCCCGAGGTAGGATTCGATCCTGCGACCGTAGTGGTCGCACGGTTCGAGACTGAAGCGCCTAGAACCGCTCGGCCACACCAGCTGGCACCAAAATGCAACGTTACCACTTATGAAATTTTTTTACACTGATGTGCAAAACTTAAGGATGGAAGTAACTTTTGCATAATGTGTACAGAGAAAGAACTGCTACAGTGTAGCACAGAAAGTAACTGAAAGAAATACGCTATGAGACGAACAGTAATGATACTTTTATTCAAAGACAGTAATTACTTGTACACTGTATCACCGTGAATCATGATAGTTCTATGAATATCACAAAAGACAGGACATGGTTCTTAATAGGGTGTGGATTACCATGGTCGGCAATGAATGCTCTGCAGCATGCTCCCATGCTTGTCACAAGGTTGGTAAGGAGTTCTTGTGGTAGGTTGTTTCATTGCTCCACCAGTACGTTTGACAACTGCTGAATGTTCGTTGTTGCATGTAGTTGTACTGCAATACGTCTTCTGCACGTCACTCAGATTTAAGTCGGGGGAACGGGGAGACCAGTCATTCTGCCAGATATCTCTCGTTCCAAGATCTCCACCACCGACGCAATGGATGTACAGTTCGATGTGGTCGTGCATTGTCATTCACAAAAATGGAGTCAGTGCCGAACGCACCCATGGAAAGACGCACATGAGGAAGGAGTACAATGTCACAACAACATTGATGGCCTAGACGTTATGGTGTTTGGAGCAATAATGTTGCATGGGTGTAATGACCTCCAAATCTCTGAACATGGTACACTCACTGATCAGTGTTAATGTGACACTGTACTTCCCCATGTGCGTCTTTACAGGATGCATTTGGCTCTGACTTCATTTTTATGGGTGATAATACGTGAGCGCATCGAATGTCACAACAACATTGATGGCCTAGACGTTATGGTGTTTGGAGCAATAATGTTGCATGGGTGTAATGACCTCCAAATCTCTGAACACGGTACACTCACTGATCAGTGTTAATGTGACACTGTACTTCCCCATGTGCGTCTTTACAGGATGCATTTGGCTCTGACTTCATTTTTATGGGTGATAATACGTGAGCGCATCGAACAACGCAGGTGGAGGAGCTCTTATAAAGAGAGGATATTCGGTAAATTGACTGGACTGCCCGTTCCCGCGAGTTAAGCCCCATCGGGCACGTGTAGGATGCTTTGGGGAAACGTAGTGCCCTTACGAACCTTGTGGCCAGCACGGAAGCATTTGCAGAGCAAGCAATGCCGTCAGTGGTAGTCACACATCCTACTAAGAACCATGGCCCGCCTTTTGTGGTGTCCAGGGGACCATTATCAATAGCGATTACTGCAGTGCATTTCTTGTCTTTGAATAAAAGTGTCATTTCTGTTCGTTTCATTGCATACTTCTTTCAGTTACCTTCCGTATTACACTGTTACTGCCCTTTCTATGTATTGTCCAAGTTTCATCGAGCTATGTTACATGGCAGTGACACATCACACGAAAGTTATTTTCGTCCTTAAATTTTGCAGACTGGTTATATCTTGAAACTCTGAACTGCTGCTCCTTTAATTAAAAATTCTTGTTATATGGATTCGGTGCGGTACTTTTTTACTTCATCGCCGCTGCAGTTGCATCTGTGCTGGATTATTAGAATCTACCAAACTTTTTTGAAGTGAGGTTATGTCTTTCTTCTGTTACAAATAGTTATATTGCCTCTTAATATACATTCATTTATTGGTCTTCAATATTTAGTAATAAGGAACATCACTCGTATACAGGGTGGTCCATTTATAGTGACCGGGCCAAATATCTCACGAAATAAGCACCAAACGAAAAAACTACAAAGAACGAAACTCGTCTAGCTTGAAGGTGGAAACCAGATGGCGCTATAGTTGGCCTGCTAGATGGCGCTGCCATAGGTCAATCGAATATCAACTGCATTTTTTTAAAAAACAGTAACCCCCATTTTTATTACATATTCGTGTAGTACGTAAAGAAATATCCAGGACGCCGGATCACGGAACAAGTGACAAAAACCACTAAATAGTTTTCTGTTCTTAACTATTTTATTAATAAACGGTGTCCACTACCACAATCGTCATTCGTCAGCTGTGTAGACGTACAGATCATTCTATCGCAGTGATACGTTACACCACAAATGAAATCCACACTATTAGACAATGGTCCACAACAATGGCGACCGATTATCATGTGCTAATGTGAAACACGACACTGGGAATAACTCACTAAAATTACGCTATTTCGGTTCGAATGCGAGTTGGAAATCGCACTAAAATTACGCCATTTCTCTTCGAATTCATGCTCGTATGCAAATAAAGTGGGCGAAAACATGTTTTGTAGTGCTCTTCCGTGATAACTACACTCCTGGAAATGGAAAAAAGAACACAGTGACACCGGTGTGTCAGACCCACCATACTTGCTCCGGACACTGCGAGAGGGCTGTACAAGCAATGATCACACGCACGGCACAGCGGACACACCAGGAACCGCGGTGTTGGCCGTCGAATGGCGCTAGCTGCGTAGCATTTGTGCACCGCCGCCGTCAGTGTCAGCCAATTTGCCGTGGCATACGGAGCTCCATCGCAGTCTTTAACACTGGTAGCATGCCGCGACAGCGTGGACGTGAACCGTATGTGCAGTTGACGGACTTTGAGCGAGGGCGTATAGTGGGCATGCGGGAGGCCGGGTGGACGTACCGCCGAATTGCTCAACACGTGGGGCGTGAGGTCTCCACATTACATCGATGTTGTCGCCAGTGGTCGGCGGAAGGTGCACGTGCCCGTCGACCTGGGACCGGACCGCAGCGACGCACGGATGCACGCCAAGACTGTAGGATCCTACGCAGTGCCGTAGGGGACCGCACCGCCACTTCCCAGCAAATTAGGGACACTGTTGCTCCTGGGGTATCGGCGAGGACCATTCGCAACCGTCTCCATGAAGCTGGGCTATGGTCCTGCACACCCTTAGGCCGTCTTCCGCTCACGCCCCAACATCGTGCAGCCCGCCTCCAGTTGTGTCGCGACAGGCGTGAATGGAGGGACGAATGGAGACGTGTCGTCTTCAGCGATGAGAGTCGCTTCTGCCTTGGTGCCAATGATGGTCGTATGCGTGTTTGGCGCCGTGCAGGTGAGCGCCACACTCAGGACTGCATATGACCGAGGCACACAGGGCCAACACCCGGCATCATGGTGTGGGGAACGATCTCCTACACTGGCCGTACACCACTGGTGATCGTCGAGGGGACACTGAATAGTGCACGGTACATCCAAACCGTCATCGAACCCATCGTTCTACCATTCCTAGACCGGCAAGGGAACTTGCTGTTCCAACAGGACAATGCACGTCCGCATGTATCCCGTGCCACCCAACGTGCTCTAGAAGGTGTAAGTCAACTACCCTGGCCAGCAAGATCTCCGGATCTGTCCCCCATTGAGCATGTTTGGGACTGGATGAAGCGTCGTCTCACGCGGTCTGCACGTCCAGCACGAACGCTGGTCCAACTGAGGCGCCAGGTGGATATGGCATGGCAAGCCGTTCCACAGGACTACATCCAGCATCTCTACGATCGTCTCCATGGGAGAATAGCAGCCTGCATTGCTGCGAAAGGTGGATATACACTGTACTAGTGCCGACATTGTGCATGCTCTGTTGCCTGTGTCTATGTGCCTGTGGTTCTGTCAGTGTGATCATGTGATGTATCTGACCCCAGGAATGTGTCAATAAAGTTTCCCCTTCCTGGGACAATGAATTCACGGTGTTCTTATTTCAATTTCCAGGAGTGTAGAAACCAGTGTCATGTGCTGAAACCACAGTCATCCACACTACGATCAGTTCAGAGAAGCGATGCAGTTGTTTGTTTTCTACTTCGTGTGCTGTGTTGTCACACCATCCAATGCTGGTAGCTTGGGTTGAGCAGCGATCTCTCAAAAGTGGTAGTACTATGGAAGTCGTCCAAAACGGTACGATGGAGGACGTATCATAAAGAACTTGTGGCTTGGTTGTTGGTGGTCGCATCATCGAACGGCAGTCGCAGTGCAGCCGGGGCTGATGTCGCGGCTGACAGAGGATCAGTCCGAATGATCGCGAGCCGAGCCCTGCTGTCAGTTAAGGACTGGGAACACTAGAGATGCTCACCACTCGACGGAATATATCACACGTAGTAGCGTGAAGCAGTAGGTTAACAGGAGCAGTGCAAGGTGGTTGTCTTGTTATTGCATAGCAAGTCGCAACGGAATGAAAAGTTTTCTCGGCCTGTTGTTGCGGGTCACCAATGTGGTAGATTTCCCTATCACTCAGTGTAAGGAGACAAAACGTTAATGTCGTCGACACGACATAACGTAATACACCTTTACTACAGCACTACAGCACGACCACATTAAACCAGATTCAAACCGAACTATCTTGCTGGTCCTGCTTACAGACACTCCACACCGCCGTGGAAACTCTCTGCCCTGCTGTGTCGCTAGTGCTGATGTTCCCACAAGTCCTATAGACAAGTGTTCCAGGACAAAGAGCTTGAGAGTAAGGTTTCGCTTATATCTTCCGGACCCCAATAGGTGCTCTTCTTGTATTTGACGAAACAGACCATTTGTATGTTGTACAGTCGTTTTGTATCTGTTGTACTTTAGTCATTAGTTTAAAACTGTGTCGAAACTTAAGGCTAAGGCATTTCTTCCTCTGTCTGAGCAAAGCATGAATCAGTAATTTGTTTTTAGTTTTCAACCGTTAAACTCCGATTTTTTATCAGTAGTTTTAGTTCTTCTTGAAATTGCTTAACTCCATCAGCGTCACGTCCTTTATCTCTTTCTGTGTTTTGCTCACTTTTTTCTTCCTCAGTTACTACGAAGTTACCGTGTTAATCGCATGTTTACGAGTTTCACGAGCTTTCCATCTGTCATCTCTTTGAGCTACCTGTTGGATAGAGGATTGAACAGCTTCAGAAGTGGCTTTAGTGAAGTGCAATGTAGAGACTGCAGTCTGCTTTAAGATCTTATTTTATAGAAGTTTCAATAATTTGGCCTAGAGATCTTGTAAATATTCGTCCTCTTTAAAATGTATGGTACAGATGGTAGTACTTTTAACGTAAATGCAATCATTGCTTCTACACAACTGAACCTACTGCACACATGTTTTAGATCTTTGGAAAGATAGTTATTAGTTTTCTAGTTATAGTTTTAACGTAGAGCCACACCCTAACTCGGTATTATTAATATCAAACAGGATGAAGAACTTGACTGAACGGAAAAACAAAGAGCTACAACACAGAACTTATACACTTCAACATGTAATATCGTGCAGTGACATAATGGGCGGAATTGAGGAAAATCTCGGTTCTTCTCACGTACCTTGGGCCCCCCGTGTGCTAGTTAACTGTTGAAAGTGACAGACATAAGTGCTGAAAACAAAGAGTGGTTCATCTGTGTGGAACAGAGCCAGGTGCCGCAATAAAAGAGAGTTAATACGCATGCAAACGTGGCTTGCGAGTCACATGCTACTGTGTGTGCCACTAGAAACAACTGGAGATGACTATGTCAAGTACTGTTTATAAACACTGATGCTTACACGGTGCAAGAGAGGGGCGTAGACTCACGTAGTGATGTGAATGAATGGAAGTATAATTGCGTGAGTGTGTGTGGCTTAATTCAATTTTTTTAATTGTTTAAAACAAACAGATACGATAGTAAAACGAGTATATCCATTACCTGTAGCAAATTCTAACAAGAATTATTACATCTTATCAGAATTTTGGAGCCATACACAGTACTAAAACGTCCCCTGAGGAAAATTACTGACACACAATATTTTTTTTGCGCAACGCAATCTGACTTTCAAAAATCCCTACAAAAGAATGGCCCTGACTAACATTAACCTATACGTTTCACAAATCACTTACCTCACAAAAATCTTGGTTACTCGAACTACTGCAATACAGCGAGCGCCACTACTGCCAGCTAAATAAAAGATTCAAACTACGGAAGGCACTAACTACTGATAGGCATAGTTAGCAAATGAAAGATTTTAATAGAGAACAAACAATGTATTTACCTTAATAGTCATCAAAAGTCATAATATATATAGCAGTTCATGACATCCAGTCTTACAAATTTCAGAATTCCACCATTTCTCTCCCCACGTCCACCACTGCTGGCGGCTCACCTCCAACTGCGCAATGCTACGCGCTGTTAACATCCAGCTGCCCAACACTACAATGGCCAACAACAATGCAAACCAGCCACAGACTTCACACAGCACAGCCAGTGATTTTCATACAGAGCGCTACGTGGCGTTACCAATATAAAAACTTAAACAGCCTACTTACATAGCCCCCATGCTCGCCACAAAAAATTTTACAAATTGTTTTGGGCAGTGGCCAATACAGATTTGAAAAAATTTTTCATAATTACAATAACAAAAAAATCAAATTCACACACTTATTGATACAATGTTGGTCAAAAGCTAAAATTTTCTCACAGTCCATAAAGACATTCCTGATCATTCATCACAGTAAAATTGCAGTGTTTTTTTTTCTCAAAGTCTGAGCAGTAAAGGAGAATGCACATGGAAGTAGTGGATTTCCATGCAGTCTTGAAGTAGTGTTGTCCTTCCAACAGAATGACAGTGCTGACTCTTGACATGCAGACAGGTAATGGGCCACAACAGAGCAAACCCACAGCAGAGTCATTCGAAGTTTTGAAGAATACTGGTAGGTAGGTCATCACAGAGCAGACCCACTGTAGTCCTGGTAGAGATTATGATATTGGTGGGCCACCAGAGGTGCAGACCCACTGCAGTCCTTGTAGAAATAATGGTATTGGTGGGCCATCAAAGATGCAGACCCACTGTAGTCCACGTAGAGACGGCCAGCAGCCATCTGTTGCAAATGTGTAGGTGCACAATCACCATCGAAGGGTCTTGCGGAGAATATATCAAGTCCATAAACCACCACTTGTGCACTCACAAAGTTTTTTTTTTAATTGTCCTTAGAACCAGCAATGCTGTTAACCAGTCCCTTGCTGAATTATTAACACATGTGCAAACACTATCAGTCCCTACTTCTCACATATTGTCCATATACTATGACCAACAGAAACGTGTGCAGTGAACTGTAACTTACAAGTTACTTAATTTGATGAACTGGTGTCAATTACAATTTCATAACATAAGAATACAATAACAAAGGTATAAAATACATCATTAAAGAACATAACAATGCAGATAACATTTGTAGTAATAGGGGCTTTACAAAAGAATAGAAATAAACATATACATCAGTGTTACAGGAATTATGACATAAGTAAATACATAAAAGATCAGAATAACTTTTGAAACATCAACTTCACACATGAGCATTAAAACAAAACAGAATAAATAATGTCTAAACATCTTTACAAAGAAAATAACATATTATCAGAAAAATTCTACAACGTAACTCTCATCAGATAAACACATAAGACAGGAAGAACACAAATACCCAAGGGTACACAAACACATAGTGGGATAACACAAGGAAAGGACAGGGTTTGTTTTACTGCAGTATTTTGCAAACAAAACTTTCTTTACTTCTCGGAGATCTCCCTTCGTTCTTCATTATTTCCAAAAAGTCCTATCTATACCTGCTTTCTGTTCTTTTTTCGTATAACTTCTCAATGCATTTCTTCCAATGCATCGCAACTCATCCTCTTATATAGTCTACCCCCTCTTAAGCTAACTTAAATCTACTGAGCTCAGATGCTAAACTAAAGGACGAGGCAATGCAGCAGCACAAAACAATTAATTCAAACAGCAAAGAAAAAAATGCAAACTGGCAAAGCAAGCTACAGTAAATCTAAATTACCAAGCAAATGCAACATTACAACTAATATGAGCCAATGTGCAGCAACAAGAAAAATAAATCAGTAGTAAAACTGGCTTAACAGAGGAATACAAAGTGAAATTCCGTAGCACTATGACTGGTACACAGCAGCAGCAAATGCAATAACTTATACCTAAACATGACAAAGCTCAAGCAGAAAAAATAGTGCACTAAAGACTACAATGCAGATACGGGAAATGTCTATTCACATCTTAATATCTATGTCATTAAAGTGGTGCACCACAAAAACTTATTCTATGAAATAAATTACCAAATACTTGAAAAGAAAATTATGTATGCAGTTCCTGTGAAGGGAAATGTCTTTTTGTGCTCCCTCATTTTTTTTTTTGGAAGTATCACAAAATTATTATTTACTGGATCTGTAGACAGAAAATATCTATATTAGTACATCTATAAAATTTTATTTTAATCAATGCTGCAGTGCAGCTGGAAACTAGATATTAAACAAAATGAGCAAATATGTACAAAGGAAGGCATGAAACATCATTCATTAGCTATATGGCATTTCATAAGGTAGTAAAAAAATCTCTCAACTAGAAAGACAGTAGTCATAATCAGTTGTATAGACATAAAATATTTCTCGTCATTTCATTAGGCATTTCAGTAAATATCATAAATTAAGAGCTCCATAGTGTAATCATATGTTTTTCAAGTTTGAGATGTCGTATTTGCGATGCTTTCTACAAAGAAATGTCAATAGCGAAGATAATGGCCTCTTTTTTTCTCCACCTGTGCCTCTGAAAGGCACACACTAATGGCTTTTTTTCCAGGCGACTGTCGTGCAGCTGGATGCTTACAGTGACCTACCTTCCTTACCGAAATATTTACGACATCAGTTTTCGCTACAGTGACAGTTTGATACAAATAAGATTTCACAGGTCGAAATATTTGCATTACAAATCTGTAGAAACAAAATCTTATAACAGTGTCCAAAAAATGTTCGCCGGCATTGTGATACATTCATGCATTTACACACATTTCATAACTCTTAAAATACGATTCTTGGTTTCCAACATCCATTTTCACAAATCAGAGTCCCTAACCACTACTCATTATTTCTTACCTTATTACACATATACATATTCAGCGACACTTCAATATTTCATCATAATAAATATATAGCATAATCAAATTCCTCATATAGCATCAGCTTATTGATCATAAACATACCTCAACAGCATAATACACATCATCGTCATAAAAAGATAACATCATAACACCTCAGTCAAATCTCTAAAACGTCGTAGCTTTCTGCAGTAATGTCAAAACCTAAAAAAAATCTCTGCTCATTTCAATAGTGTCACCTACCTGAAACGTACTTTAAAAATCATGATCCCATAGCAAATACATCATTCAAAACTCTCATAGTATCACAATGGTTCCGAAAAAATATGAACAGTTCACACAGTACAGACAAAATACAGTTTCATAAGTGTGAAGTTATCCAACTGTGTAATTGTGTTAACATGTGTTACTGATGTAGTAAAAAAAATTTTTGTCTCTCTAGGTTAAATGATCAGATAGCTGTGTAATTTATGTGTTAGAGAAATATGGTACCGATCTGTTAAGTTGTATAAGCAAATACCATATTAGCTAGGATTCCTTGTGCTTGCCAAACACATGGTACATAAAGTAAGCGTGTACCCCCCTGAGGATTAATGTAATTATACCCTCAGGTGTTACAGATTACAGCAATGGAATGAAATGTATCACGGAAAACTTTCTTTGTAATTCAAAAATCTTAAAAAATAAATGGTTTAAGTACAAAATTAATCACTCAAATGCGTGTCCTGTAGCGCTAAATGTGCGTCTTGCTGTAAGATAAGTCTGTGGAAGTATCGTAGTTATCGTCCTCTGTAAGCAAAGTTCTGCTGAAGTCAATGTACTTACCTCATCATAAACGAAAGTGAAATGCTTTGCGTATATATATCGTAGTTATTACGTACCTTACCATGATCAAGAAAGTACTATAATGTGACGTATTGTTGTGCTACGAAAAAGGTTGTCTCATTGTAGCTATACCACAAAAGTTACTACTAAAACATGTTTTACTTTCCAGAATAATACAGAAAAACTGTGCAAATATAAAACAGATACACCGCAATAGCAACAATGTAAATTGTGTCACATATTAATAGCGTTGTGATATAATCGTGTAGCTATCAAAGAAACCAAACGCTAAGTCATCTTTAATCTCACCGAATGTACTTCAAATAAAGAGTATCTTTTCAGGTAAACCAAAACGTTGCATTAATATCTCATTAGCAGTATAAGTTCTAAGTATGTAAGCCTGATAGTCGTTACATAATCGTGCAACTTGTTGCAAGAATGTATAACACTGTGTCGTCTGTTCACTATAACAATGCATTCGTAATTACTGTCTAAATAAGTTGCCCAGGTTCTTGTCTGGATATTTAACTTCAAACTTTGTTGCATGGTAACAGTTTCTTAAGTCTGACAAACCATACTAGAAATGTGAAGTGAAAAGTTTTATGGCAAAGACAAAGATAAAAAGCAGATTATCTTTCAACAAACGGTTTTACATGTGAAATGTGGTGTAAACCTTTACTCTTCCTAGTGCGCAGAGTTTAAACTTCATCGCAATTATCATGTTGTATACGTCGGATTCTGTAAGGTCCACTGTAAACTAGAAAGAATTTGTGACTCAAGTGTTTCTTCTTATGTGACAATGAATGAGCTTTAATGAGTACTTTCTGACTAATACATAATTTCTTTGCATTTGCTTTACCATGTAGTTTTCTCCTTTTGTCTATTGCAGATTTTATATTTTTAATAGCCAAATCAATTATCTCTTTGTGTCAAAGTTTACGTGTATTCGGGAAAGGTACAAGCTCTCTGATTCTGTTCAGTGGTTCTTCATTCTTCAGTACAAGAGTAGGTGGTAAAGCAATGGAGTCATGAGGCATTTCATTCAACACATTTTGAAGTAAGTGTAAATATCTGTCCCAATACTGATGCTTTCTGTGACAATATAGTCTGCAAAGCTTAGTGATTTCTTTCATAATCCGTTCAGATGGGTTACAATGTAGTGAGTACAATGAAATAAAAACAAGTTTGATTTTATGGTTCCGAAGCATGCATGACCAAACAGCAGATCTGAATTGCGGTCCGTTATCTGAAATGACTTTAGCAACGTGGCCAACTTCACGTAAGAAATTTTTAACAAAGGCGTTGGATACAGACCGTCCAGTGGCTTTACGTAACGAAGTGAAAGAAACAAATTTTGAAGTAAGTTCAACAGCGACTAGAACGTACGAAAATCCATTCGATGTTCTGACAAGGGGTCCCAAGAGATCAACAGCAGCAATTTCTTTTAATTTAGAAGGAATGATAGGAAACAACAGAGCACGATGTGAGATAGTAGATGGTTTCGCCTTTTGACAAAGTTTACAAATAGACAAGACTCTTTGAATTCTCTTTTCCATATTGGTAAAATAACAAGTCGTCCGAAGAATATGATAACATTTTCGTGGACCAAAATGTGCGTAGCTGAAATGAATATACCAAATGAGCTTATTAACAAAATCATCTGGAATGCAAAGTACCCATAGCTTGTCATCAACAGTGCAGCATTTGAACAGTATGTTGTTTCTAACCAGATAATAATGCCGAATCTGTGTGTGTGTGTCTGTTCATGCCATTTACTTTTGATGTCTTTCCAAATCGGATCTTTATATTGTTCGTGAGCAATGTCCTTTAAAGATGTGGTGATGAAGTTTTCAAAGGCGACTTTCTGAATGTAAAGAATACTGAAATTTTTCTCGAGCTTGCCTTCTGTGTTACTTTTCTCAAGCCCAGCCGGTGCGCGTGACAGTGCGTCCGCAACAATGTTCTCCTTACCGGGAATGTAGACTATTGTGAAGTGCAATTCGTGCAGAAACAATGCCCAACGTTTTAATCTGTCATGATTTAATTTTGAAGACATAAGAAATTGTAATGCACGATGATCACTGTATACTTTTACGTGCTTACCAGAAAGAAAGAAATGGAATTTGTTAAATGCCCAAACGATAGCTAAAGCTTCTAATTCAGTAACGGAATAATTTTTTTTTCAGATTTTGTTAGCACATGGCTAGCAAAAGCACAGTAGTGTCATTTTCTATGGCTTCTTGAAATAAATGGGCACCAAGACCGACTTTAGAAGAATCCGTGCTAAGGCAGAAATCTTGTGACAGACCTGGATGAGCTAGTGTTGGCGCGTTAAGTAATGCTTCTTTCAAAGAATTGAATTCCAACTGTGCTTGTTCGTACCAGTTCCAAATAGTATTTTTTCCAGTGAGAGAACAAAGTTTTGGTGTAACTAGAATTTGCATATTTAGAAAACGGCGGTAAAAATTCACGAGACCTAGAAAACTGCGGACTTGTTTTTTTAAGGATGGAACTGGAATAGCTCTGATTGCTTCTAACTTTTCAGGATCCAGCTGAATGCCTTCAGAAGAAATAATATGTCCCAAAAACTTCACCTTTGTCCTACCAAATTCAGACTTTTCCAAGTTAACTGTAATTCCAGATTCTGCAAAAATATGTAACACGCTGTTGAGGATGCGATTGTGTTGTTCCCATGAGGCTTCTGCTATCAGAATATCGTCCACATATAAGGTGATGTGACGTTTTAAGAACTCAGGTAATATGGAATTTAGCCCGCAAATGAATGCTGCCAAAGAAATGTTCAAACCAAAAGGAAGTTTCCGAAACTGATAACAAACGCCGAAACAAAGGAAAGCTGTGTATTTTCTACATTCTGGATGAAGTTCGATCTGATAAAAGCTGAATCTGAGATCAATAGAAGACAACACTTTTACACCATCAAAATTTTGAAGAAGTTCTTCCAACGTTTGCGGCCTGTCTGTTTCAGGAATGATTATAGTATTGATTTGTCTCGAATCTAAGACAAGCCTGATCGATCTATTTCTCTTCTCAACAACATGTAATGGATTGTTGTATGAGCTTACTACAGGCACAATAATGCCCTCGTCAAGCATACATTGTATTTCTGTTCTAACACGGTCCCTATAATGTGCCGGAATTACGTATGGTCTAACACAAAATTTAGTATGCTCACGAACACGAAATTGGAATTGAAATCCCTTGATCGTTCCTGTTTTGTGAGTAAAAACTGTGGAATGTGCTTGTAAAATCTCAAAAAGGTCTTGCCTATCAGTGTCATTACAATTCTCAATTGTTTGAATGTTATTCTGAATTAACCCATTAGTATCAAATGTGCCATCGATATCGTCCCTGTCAGTACTTGCAGAGTGATTGTTAGTGTCAAGTTCCGTCGAAAATTCCATACTGTTGTCTAACAGGAGGTAAAGCCGATTAATTTCTTCGTCATGGTTTGAGAGCCAATCTTCAAATTTCAAAGCTATTGACTTACCTTCTTTCTCTAAACTTATTTCAGCATCGTGAAAGTTTAAGACTGCTTTGTATTCATTAAAAAAGTCTACTCCCAATATAATTTCCGTCGACAATAATGGGACAATAAGAAAGTTCATAGAGAAGCTGCGGCTTTGACAACAGAATTCTAAGTTGGTTTGTTGGCGTACATCTACACTTTTTCCAAAGATTGCACCTTGTAATTTAATCTTACGTAACGAAAGTGTGGGGCAATCGTTCGATTTTTTTGCATTTGCTAAAGACTGTTTCACTAATTACTGAAATGGCACTGCCAGAGTCAAGTACTGCCATAAATTTTACGTCATTTACTGTAATGTGAATCACAGGATATGCAATGTTGTTATGTTTTACGCCGTGTTCCTGGAGTAAGATGTCCCTAATGTCTTCCACTTTTACGTAATTACTAGCTGCGGCAGCTGCATCGTCAGTTTCATAAGTACGTTTTGTGGCTGCCAGCGGTATGAGTCATTGCCTATTGTCTCTTTGATGGCGCGCGTCGTTATTGGGATTTGGAGACCTAACTTCTACAAATTCACCTTGTCAAGAGGGCCCTGCTCTGTTTGAATCCCGCCAGTTCTGATGCAATTCAGGTCTGTCGTTACGATCATATCGTCTGTCGTCATGTCGGTAGATTCCATAGTTTCTTTCTTGTCGGTCACGTGTTGGAGAATTTCTCCCTGAATCGTAACTGCGCGCTGGACTGTTGCGTCTATTCTGTCTCCCTTGATAAGAATTGGTTTGGTTCCCATATTGTCTGTTTCTCTGATTGTCTCTGTGATAGTCACTACCACAGAGAGGTGATCTTTCCCTGTAATTATTACTACTGTGCTAATGGTTGTCATACGGGTGGTGTCTGTTTTGGTCACGATTTGTGTTGTGAGAATAGCCTTGTCGTGTCCAGTTATTATTTCTTTCATCGCGGAATTGCGACGGATGTGACCTGTAATTGTTGTGTTCCTGTTTTCGTGTTCCGCGGTTGTCAGTGTCAATTTCTAATTCTTGTAAGAGTCCCTGAAAAGCTTCAATGTCGTCTTTGCAACGTCCTGCCAAAATAATATGTCGTAAATGTTCAGGTAATTTGATTAAGCAAATGCGGATGAGTTCTGAGGGTCTGTATGGGTTTGACAGGTACTGATTTTTGTGCAACATGTCTTCAAAATATTTCACAAGACTGGAAAATTCAGATTGTTCGAAATGTTTCATCATTAAGATGCTATGTTTTACTCGGTCTTGTGTAGCTTGAGACCAATATGCTGAGAGGAAGGCATGATAAAATTCTCCTTCACTGTGGCAATCGTGAATGACAGATTGCATTCTTACAGCTGGTTCATTCTCTAAATAGCCACACATAAATTCTAATCTGTGCTCTAATGACCAGTTGGGAGGAAAACAATGAGAGAATTGATGGAGCCATGCTTGTGGATGAATGTCGTTCCCAGAATTCTTAAATGTTTTGAATTTACGTGTAATAATGAAAAGCTTATAGTCAAAATCATCATGTCGGCGAGTCGCATGTCGGTCATTGTTACGTCGTTTCGGCGGTGCCATCTCAAAATTCGGTGTACCTTGCCAATTTCTTTCATAATTTCCGAAGTGCCCTGAGTTATTATTTTGTGGCTGTTCCGTATTTCTATATCCCTCTTCCCGTATTGGAGCATGAGTGGCCTCTAAAATATGTAATTCCTGTATTACCTGTGTCAACTGATCTCGTACTTCCCGGATTTCTCTTTGGTGTTGCGTATTAATTTGATTCTGATTTTGTTTGAATTTCCTAATTTGTTCGCACTCTTCTGTGTCATTAAAGACTACCGGTTTTGTGTCATTCAGATTATCATCTACCTTCGTAGATAAATTATTTAGCTTATCCGAAAGTTCAACTACTTTCTCTGATAATGAATTAATTTCCTCCATGTGTCTTTCTGAACCAATTTTCAGAGTATCTACTGTGTCCTTTAAGTTTTCCTGAGTGTTTGCAAGTTGCGTAACCGAATCGGTAGATGCAACTGAGTCAATTTTAGCTTGCAAGGTGTCGTGATTTTCATAAACTATAGTTTGCAGTTCCTTTATGGCTGCTTCCTGATTCTATAATGCATTTTCATGACGCGAAAAAATAGGTTGGAAATGCTCACAAATTTGTGTTTTTACGTCATTACAGACTTTTTGACATTTCGATTCGATTTTATGTAACTTAGTAGTTAAATCTTCACGTTTTTGTTCAAGTGTGGTGTCTAACTTTTGAAGATTTTGTTCCATTGTGTCTAACTTTTGAAGATTTTGTTCCATTGTGTCTAACCTTTGTAGCCTTTGTCCCATTTGTTGCATTAACTGTAATAACAATGCACTGGTGTCTGAAACATGTTCCTCAGTGCTTTTCGGCAGTGAGGTTGCACCGGCAACATTCACATTTTGACAAGCAGAAAATGTGTCTAGACTTATTTGAGAAAACGGTGAGGACCCAAAACCTGAATCTGCAGTATTTGCAAAATTGTGTCCTGTCATTCCCGTTTCCTGAGGCGGGCTGTTGCCGACCGATCGATCGATAATGCTTCCCTGTTCACTAATTGTTTCACTGTCTACACCACTGTTTGCCGCCCGCTCCATTTCCCTATGCACAATTACCAAATTACTACTTTGAACATTAGTTAATTCATTACACGGTGGCGCTAACACACTGCTTTCGTCTTCACTTTCATTTCTCAGTTTACTTTGGAGCTTAGTATTACGTTTTTCACACGCCATTATTGTCACAATATTTCACACGACAACACAGAAAAGCACAATTTGAAGAGCAAAATAAGAAAACACATTAACATAGCATTGAAAATGATATCTCGTTAATTGCAAGCGCAGCTGCGAAATACTTGATGCAAATCTACATGCATGCCACAACTGTTTTACTGTACAAGAATGAAAAACTACAACTACAAAGGAAATTCTCTCTACAATTATGCGCTAGCAATAAACAAAAGCTACACTAATCACACAAACTACAAGAAAAAATCAGAAGATTCCAGTGAGGTATCCTCGGCTAAGGGTCGACATATAAAACGTCTCCTGAGGAAAATTACTGACACACAATATTTTTTTGCGCAACGCAATCTGACTTTCAAAAATCCCTACAAAAGAATGGCCCTGACTAACATTAACCTATACGTTTCACAAATCACTTACCTCGCAAAAATCTTGGTTACTCGAACTACTGCAATACAGCGAGCGCCACTACTGCCAGCTAAATAAAAGATTCAAACTACGGAAGGCACTAACTACTGATAGGCATAGTTAGCAAATGAAAGATTTTAATAGAGAACAAATAATGTATTTACCTTAATAGTCATCAAAAGTCATAATATATATAGCAGTTCATGACATCCAGTCTTACAAATTTCAAAATTCCGCCATTTCTCTCCCCACATCCACCACTGCTGGCGGCTCACCTCCAACTGTGCAATGCTACGCGCTGTTAACATCCAGCTGCCCAACACTACAATGGCCAACAACAATGCAAACCAGCCACAGACTGCACACAGCACAGCCAGTGATTTTCATACAGAGCGCTACGTGGCGTTACCAATATAAAAACTTAAACAGCCTACTTACAGTACAATTGGTATTTTTTTTCTGTCATAAGACAACACAACGCATTTTCAGTGTCTGACTACATGTGTAATAAAGGTTGTAAATATTAATACGTATTTAATCGCTTTTCTTTACTTTGTGTTCAGTTGTAAATGAAATCTAGTGTACTTTATATATTAGTGGTAATATTTCATGAAACTTCAATTGCATGTAAAATGTGTGAAACTACGTACGCTTAAGTCCAATAGGAAAGTTTTATTTGCAACAATTTTTTGTCATCTAGGAAGAACAAGTGGAAGGAGACATTCGGTGTTGGGACACAGTTACATTAAGATGCATGGTGGTAGATGGGTCATGAATTGATAAATAATTATTAAAATGAAAAAAATTTTTGTGTAAAACTTTTTAAACCACACTAAAACGTATAAAATAAGTTCTCCTAGCCCCTTATAGATTCCTGGCTCCATACAGACAGTTCTAAAAATTAGTTCTTGCAAATTTGTAGTGGCTTTGACAGTGCTTGTAAGATTTAAGCACGTGTGGCACATGCAGTATACAATTAATGCACGAGTAGTTCACCACCTAACTATTATCTATTCCAGGCGCCCCACGTTGTACATATTAAATCTTACTTTACAAATGTTATTATAGTTATTAAAAATCCCCAAGAACAAATTTTCAGGACTATCTATATGTGACTGGGAATCTGTATGGGGCCAGAAGAAAACATTCTATACTTTTTAATTTGATTTAAAACAGTGTTAGAGGCCTAAATTTAAAATTTATTTGTATTTAAATATTATTGCCTGCTTTTGAGTCTTACGTGTACGGCAACCTCTCAATGGATTTTAAACATTTTGATGAGGTTATATTTTTATGTAGATACTTACTTATGTACATTGTAGCTTTTTACCAGCAGCTCCACCCGTGTATTCAGATTTCACATATATTGGACCCATCTCCTGTTCCCGTTCCCTCTGTATATCTCTTTCTCCTCCTCTCTCGTCAGTTTTGCCTCTCTGCTTGCATGCTGCTTGGAACACATTCCAATTTAAACAGAGAAGCAACTTAAATCACTTAATTACATTACATCGTCCGGTCCAGATCGTAGACCAAATACTTTTCTTTCATAATGCTGTTGTTGTTGTGGTCTACAGTCCGAAGACTGGCTTGATGCAGCTCTCCATGCTAGTCTATCCAGTGCAAGCCTCTTCATCTCCTCGTAACTACTGTGGTCTACATCTTTCTGAATCGGCTTTCTGTATTCATTTCTTGTCCTCCCTCCAGGATTTTTACCCTCCACGCTTCCCGCTGATATAATGGCTCTATACTTAGCAATCACATACAACCGCTAGGTCGAGGAAAGATGCGTGCCTAAAGACTGGAAAGTTGAATAGGTCACACCAATACTCAAGAAAGGAAACAGAAGTCCGCAGAATAACGGACACAAATCACTGACGTAGTTGAGAACATACACCATGTTCGAACATTATGAATTACCTTGAATTAAATGATGTTAACACTGATTCGGAAAATATTGTCCTTATGAAACACAACTATCTCATTATTCACACTTAGTAATGAGGGCTGTTGACGGGGGATTTCAAATTGATTCCATATTTCTAGTTTCCTAGAAGGCTTTTGACACCATTCCTCTGAATTTCCTATCAGAAATTTCAGAGTTTGTACTAACTGACGGAAAGACATTGATTAAAACAGGATATCTGGCGTTCTCCAAGGAAGTTTTTTTGGCCCGCTGCTGTTCATAATCTATATTAAGAAGACAATCTGAGCAGCCATCATGGACTGTTCTGACACTCTGCTGTCATCTACCATCTAGTAAAGTCTTCAGAAGGTCAAAATCATCCGCAAAATGACTGAAGACCTCATAACAAGAAAGACATTTGTCAAAAATTCACAATTTTCTGGAGAGCAAACCAACGTTCTAAATAGTTGTATCATGTTTTGTCATCATCTAGATTTCTTATGTGGCTTCTTAGATATGTCTAAAACATTTTTAAGACAGTGTACTAACTTACCTTTCAGGGTAGCTAATAAGATTTTTTTTTTAAATTATAGTCCTCAGTGGCGTAGACTGTTCTTGTCAGAAAGTGTAGCTGGGAGTAATAAGAAATGACTCGATAGGTTCATTAATTACACTTTATAAACCCCATAATATACAATTTTTTTTGCAGAATTGATCGAATTAACTTCCACTGGTTCTCTCCACTACCGTCGTCAGATTCAGTCATATCTAAGTTCGGCCCATCTCCTTTCTCTCCACAGGCAATTAGTTTTTAAAGAAAGTTTCGGCTCTCACTTGTCAGATAAGGAAAAGGCGCCTTGAACTTTCGACTTCTTAATCGTGAGTTCATCGTTGTGAATGTGACTGGAAGATAAATCATGTGAAAAGCTTCGCCCTGTTCCGAAGTGCAACTACACGCCAATGTCCTGCATAACTGTCCCGCACAAAAACATAGCTCCTGATCGCCTCAATTTTGTACATCCTTAGCCCTTTCAATTTAACTGTTTTTTTTCCGCAGATGGTTTGAAGCTTCTTTCATGTTGTATATAACTGACTGACCCACTTTGCAGCTGGGGAAAGGTGTTGGATGTTTTCGAGAAGTGATAATGACTGTTTTCCAATGATGAAGTACTTCAATGACCTGATTCTGTTTCTTACATGAAATAAAATTGATTGCTGCACAGAAAAGAATGACCTCTTATGGGAAAGACGTAAGTTATTCCGTTGAACATTTTCAGACTCTACACTAGCATGCATAGAAAATACATCATGACAAAATTTTTATTGTGACCAGCGATTCTATCTGAAATCCAAGCTAAATCACTCCCCAGATGTTGCTTAATGTTCAAGTAATGAAACAATAAAGAGGTCACTCCGTTCTTACCCCTCTTGGCAACAACTTCATGATATGTAAACATTACTGCCTCATCACAATGTCGTGAACGCCAGAAACATAACCCCATAGCAGTTTCGCACAAAATATTGCATTAGTTGTTAGCGGAGATACAGAATGGTGTGTAATCGATACATACAACTGTCGCTAACCCCGGTCGAGCAGGATGCTTGAAGCGTCTTTTTAGTTCACAAAAAGCTTCTGCTTTTCTTAAGTGAACTTTTTGAGCAATCAATCCAGATTTGTCACTGGCGCTAGCGGCTAAAGCGTCACAGTTAGAACAAGTGTCAGACGGAGGATATCCAAATGATATATTGAAGTTTTTTTGGAGAAATTCTTACAGAATGCGTAATGAGAAACCCTTGGTTTAAATAAAGATGTGTGATACTCAAAAGACTCTGAGTGGCAGCGGAACTGTACGAGGTCTATTATTGTGCTTATCTCCCATATCCTTTGGAGAACCGTTGTTTGAGATCAGTTGCTGTTGGACAGTGCATAGTCGACATCGAGAGACTGCGTGAAAAGCCTGCAGCCTTCCTACAGACAGTAACTTCTCGTAGTAGCATCAGCAGTCACGCGGACTGTATAATAGAAGTAAATGTTGTGGGCAAAAGGGAT
The DNA here is from genome assembly GCF_021461385.2 of Schistocerca piceifrons. Lineage (NCBI taxonomy): Eukaryota > Metazoa > Arthropoda > Insecta > Orthoptera > Acrididae > Schistocerca > Schistocerca piceifrons. Next base: position 428,738,837 of record NC_060138.1, read on the forward strand.
ACTGGACAGTGAACCTGTCCCATCACCATCATGTGCTCCCTCTTCACGCACTATTTTGCGTTATCTTCTGTATTTCACATTACCAACAGTTATAAGACAGTCAAATAGGAGTCTTGTGTATTTTTTGATTTCACTCTATAGAACTCTGAGAAAATCTTGCTTTTTAGACCACTTCGGAATTCATTAACCTTTAACTACACGGATGGGGTCTCGGCAGACCCCACTCTCATTTTTGGTTTATAATTTCCATTGTTGGCGCACTACAGACTCGTCATTGTAGGTATTCTACATTTATACTCCGCAAGCCACCCAACGGTGTGCGGTGGAGGGCACTTTTCGTGCCACTGTCATTACCTCTCTTTCCTGTTCCAGTCGCGTATGGTTCGCGGGAAGAACGACTGCCGGAAAGCCTAGGTGCGCGCTCGAATCTCTCTAATTTTACATTCGTGATCTACTAGTGAGGTATAAGTAGAGGGAAGCAATACATTCGATACCTCATCCAGAAACGCACCCTCTCGAAATCAGGACAGCAAGCGACACCGCGATGCAGAGTCTGCCACTTTAGTTCGCTAAACATCTCTGTAACGCTATCACACTTACAAAATAACCCTGTAACGAAACGCGCCGCTCTTCTTTGGATCTTCTCTGTCTCCTCCGTCAGCCCGACCTGGTACGGATCCCACACCGATGAGCAATACTCAGGTGTAGGTCGAACGAGTGTTTTGTTAGCCAACTCCTTTGTTGGTGGATTACATTTTCTAAGGACTCTCCCAATGAATCTCAACCTGGCACCCGCCCTACCAACAATTAATTTTATATGATCATTCCACTTCAAATCGTTCCGTACGCATACGCTCAGATATTTTACAGAGTAACTGCTACCAGTGTTTGTTCTGCTGTCATATAATCATACAATAAAAGATCCTTCTTTCTATGTATTCGCAATACGTTACATTTGTCTACGTTAAGGGTCAGTTGCCGCTCCCTGCACCAAGTGCCTATCCGCTGCAGGTCTTCCTGCATTTCGCTGCAATTTTCTAATGCTGCAACTTCTCTGTATACTACAGCATTATCCGCGAAAAGCCGCATGGAACTTCCGACACTATCTACTAGGTCATTATATGTATTGTGAAAAGCGATGGTCCCATAACACTCCCCTGCGGCACGCCAGAGTTTACTTTAACGTCTGTAGATGTCTCTCCACTGAGAACAACATGCTGTGTTCTGTTTGCTAAAAACTCTTCAATCCAGCCACACAGCTGATCTGATATTCCGTAGGCTCTTACTTTGTTTATCAGGCGACAGTGCGGAACTGTATCGAACGCCTTCCGGAAGTCAAGGAAAATGGCATCTACCTGGGAGGGAGCCTGTATCTAATATTTTCTGGGTCTCATGAACAAATAAAGCGAGTTGGGTCTCACACGATTGCTGTTTCCGGAATTCGTGTTTATTCCTACAGAGTAGATTCTGGGTTTCCAGAAATGACATGATACGCGAGCATAAGTGTGCCGCTGACGCTTGCAATAGGTGGTCGTGCGCCGCGCTCTCGCAACAGTAAATGCCTGTTTTTCATTGTTAGTGTACCTGTAGACCTCACGCGTGCTTTTACGTAGTATTTATTTACAATATGCTAATACAGTAATTTCCTCTTATTTCAGTATATTTACAACACTGACCCGCCTTCATCGTGATGAGGGTATTGCACGACTGTTCGAAGAAGGCACTGACTCAGAAGGTGAAGACAGAACTAAATGACCCAGACGAAGATGTTGATGACATCAGTGATCATGATTCGATACACTGTGAACACCTTTCTGGTTCGGAGATGGAGCTAAGTGAAGGCTCTTCTTCAAGTGAAGAAGACGAAGAAAGCTCAGGGAACTATGTTTACGGTAAGAACAGATTCAGATGGAGTAAATCTGCCCCACATTCATCTCGTGTACTACAGCACAATATTGTATGAGAACGCGTGGGACTGATAGGACTTGTTGCTTGTAAACGTGAAATGTCGCCTGTAGAGATTTGGGAACTATTATTTACCGACGATGTGATTGAGACTATCGTGCACTGTACCAACAAAAAACTTGAGGACAAATATTCACCTCCATTATTACGGCCGTATTATGCCAACAACATTGATATCTGTGAGTTACGAGCTTATCTTGGATTACTTCTGTTTACGTCGATATTCAAGTCAAATCATGAAAATGTTAGATGGCTATGGGCGACTGATTTTACTGGAAGAGACATTTTTCGACGTGTAATGGGGATAAACGGATTTTTATTCGTTCATTTCAATGTAACCTTTGATGACATTAGCACACGAGAAGAAGGAAAGTCTACAGATAAACTGCCTTTGATACGAGGAATTTTTGAAAAGTTTTTAAGATTTTATGCTCCAATTCTGTACAAAATAAAAAAGAGTTTAGTTAGAAGTTAGTATTTGTTGATTTTTATGTCATTTTAACTGAGCTATACAAACAGAAAACCAAAATGACATGTTTTTGTAAATGGCTTAAAGTTTCTGATAAGACTGATTAATATAAGCACAATAAACGACTGAAATAATAAATACGTTGTCTTTTATTATGTAAATATAAAAATATCCAAGTTATTTCCAGTAATTACTTGTAAGCACATCTAAACACTGTTGGAGTATTTCTAGACCCCACATGTGACTGTACGTTACCAAAAACAGCGTGTGTACTTGAAGGTGAAGAACCACAGACACTGAACTGTCACTTTCCAAAGAGTAGACTGAAATAATCTGCAAAGCACTACGATGGCGACAATGAACATAGAGGTTGCATTGTTGCCTACTTTCACACAAAAATTGTCCTTGTCAAATGACATACGGTATGCTGTTTTTGTCAGAAAGTATTTTGAAAAAGGCTCCTTGCTTGAAAAGTTTACTGGAATGCCGTCTGTTCCTGCCGCCTTGTTGTTCTTTAACTTCCTCATTGCTGTTCTCACCTCTTCTAAATTAGGTGGGTCCACGTTGTTATTTGAGTCCTCTTCCTCCAGTATTTCTGCTGGGTTTCTTGGTACAACTGGTCTCGGATTAAGGAGTTTATCGAAGTAGAGACGCCACTTCTCACATATCTCCTTCTCTTCACTTATAATTTCGCCATTCTCATCTTTTAACAAACTTGTTCTGCCCTTGAAAGGTTTCTGTACCTTATTCACCTCCCTATAAAATTTCCTTGCCTCGTTTGCATTTTTCAGAAGCTCCGATTCTTCATCCACTCCCTCTTTCTCCTTTGATGGGTCCTTTTATCAATTCTTCGTTTTTCTTTATATTCTTACATTATCCTTCTGGTACAGTGAGATTGTAATGTCCTTCTGTATGTTTCATTTTTTTCATTTGTTACTGTTTCACGTTCGGTATCAATCCATGCGAATCTTGTTTGTTTTATGCTGTTCCCAAGTACCTCGCTTGCTGCTGTCTGCATTGTCTTTTTCCCATTTATCTTCAATGTTGTTACATTCTCCAGCATTTTCAAGGGCCTGGATTATTCTCTCTTGGAATCGTTCCCTTGATTCACCTGATTCTAAAGCTGTGATGTTATCTTTATGAGTACTGGACCAAGTTCCTTTCACTGCATTGAATATTCTTGCCCTCAACCATGCCCAAATTAGGAAGTGATCCGAGTCTATATTTGGACCTCTTAAACTCTTGACATCCAGTAAGTCCGAACTGATAGGTCCTTTCATTAAGTTGAGGTTGCATTGTCGTCTGCTTTCACAGAAAAATAGTCCTTGTCAAACGACGTAGAAATTATTCTGAAAAAGGCTGTTTTCGTAGAACCATCACATTTTTGAGCTGCAATAACTTGGCACAAGGGATCTTTCTGCCATATCTGATTAGAAAAAGTATTGACAAGGGTTGTGTTTGTTATTAAGTCTTCGATTTAGACAAGATATCTGCATCGTGGGAAAAATGAAGAGTGTGAGGTCATCCACGCGAATCCGTCGAATGTCGAATCAACTAGACACCTACTCATTAAAATTACGAACAACTTAAATTGGAACATTCGCGTACAAATGTTGGGGGGAAGGTGAACCAGAGACTGCGTCTTAACGACAGAACACCTAGAAAATGCAATAGGTGTACTAAAGAGACTGCCTACGCTGTATCTGACCGTCCTTTTTTGGGTTATTACTGTGTGATGTGCGTCCTTACCAGATAGGATTGACGGAGGACATCTAGCAAGTTCAAAGAAGGTAAGGGATATGATACGCGAGTAGGGGAGGCAATCATTAAAACAAAGCTGTTTTTCCTTGCAGCGACTTCTTTTCACGAAATATCACACCAACTTTCTCTCCCGAATGCAAAAATATTTTGTTAACGCCCACTTATACAGGGAGAAATGAACATCGTAATAAAATAAGAGAAATCAGAGCTAGCAAGAAAAGATTTACTTGTTCATTTTACCCGTCCGCTGTTATGGAGTGGAACATTAAAGAAATATTCTGAAGGTTGTTCAATGAACGCTCTTCCAGGCACTTAGTGTGAATTGCAGACTAGTCGTGTAGGTGTAGGTATACCCACACAACACGCCGGTTCTGCAGGGCAGCTGAGATGTCAGACGTTATCAACTTTTTTCATCCCACTCCCTCCCCTAACGGACAGGTCAACGAGGTATTGTCCTCTGGTTCTGAGCTATTTTTAGAGCTTCGAGTGTTTAGCTCAACAGGAAGTTAAAAAAGATAATTTCAAAATTGGACCGAACAGACAGACAGAAAAGAAATCGACATAATGAAAACTTCTTAAAAAGACTGGTAATTTTGTGGAAGATGAAGCTATTTTCGTTCTAGAGAAATCAGGTACGGTACGTGTATGAGAGAATTACATTGAACGGAGGGAGAAATTTGGATACTCAAAAGTGAGCAGGATGCAGAAGTTTCCGCAAAAGCTGTAACAGCAGCATTGTTGCAGTTAAGGATGAAGTTTTTGAAAACTATACGACTTGACATCAACAACGAAGAAGGGTACTCGCAAGAGGTGCTTATGCAAGCAACAAGATTCAAGATGGAAGAAATCGATGTAGAAGGCAGAAGATTATCAAGACCTCGAATGTACAAGAAGGAACCAGAGATCACCAAGGGACCCTAGTACACACTGCTTTAAAAGAGACTGGACACGAAATAGTTAAAGGCGGTACTTCGTCTGAGATACTAAGTGAAATTCTAACCGTGTTGGTAATTCAGCTGGTGCTGTAAAAAGTGACTGTTCGGCAATTTCTCGTATTCAGAGAATCTGGATTAAGAACGAATTATTGATTGTAAAACTAGTTAGTGTGAAAGCCAAATCATACATCATTTGATAGTTTAACTAAAAGTGATGCTACACATCAAAAATACATAGTTAAATACGTAGTTACTGGGTATACACTTCCAGTGTACCTAAATTGGGCCGGCCGGTGTGGCCGAGCGGTTCTAGGCGCTTCAGTCTGGAATCGCGCGACCGCTACGTCGCAGGTTCGAATCCTGCCTCGGGCATGGATGTGTGTGATGTCCTTAGGTTAGTTAGGTTTAAGTAGTTCTAAGTTCTAGGGGACTGATGACCTCAGATGTTAAGTCCCATAGTGCTCAGAGTCATTTGAACCTAAATTGGGGTACCCGAAAGACTAATTTTTTTACCTGCTTGTCTCTCTCTTTCTTATGTTTATAGGAAGATAAACCTAACAAGACTATACAACATGCGGTATAGAATCAATAATTTAAATTTTTAATGTTTATTTGTTAACAGTTTTCTTTTATCAGTCACTTCTTTTGTTTCGATCGCCTGCATGGTAGGATGTTTTATGGACACGTTCCGTCTATTGTGAGAAGCAAAAAGTGTTAATGTGTATTAAAAAGTTTTCAATATAATGTTAATTACAAGTTTGGAGAGGGGTTTTATTTAGTAGGAGGAAAAACCATGTCTATTTAGATTCCTTCCACAAAATTTTTTTATCACGAAGACGATTCCTTATCGAGGTGACACAATCAGAAGAAATTTATTTTTATAGTAACAGAAAGAAGATTTCGGAGCTGCTACTGTTAAGAAGAAACGAGGTAAAGCGAAAACTTCCGCGGACATTTCTTCACAAGACATTAATGAGAAATGGTAGTGTTATAAGTGAATGTAACAGTAGCAGCTATTCGGTCATCCGCTCTCCCCATATATACAAATTGAAAAGATATAGAATGGTAATAATACTAATAATAACTAAATCACGCCCCCTCCAACTATATATTGGCATTGGCGGACTTTACTGGATGACAGTATACATCGTTGAGTGTAAAAACAGTGTCTGCATATCAACATACCATTCGCGCGCTATTTCTGGTGCTTTAGAAAGTTTGTTCATGAGAATTTGTACACAATGGAACTGCACGTCGAAGTGGAGATGAGAATTTATTTTATATTTTTATTACTTCTTTTATTCACAGGATATCATCTGCCATCTTGTCCTGCTCCCAAGAATCGTCGAACATCTGCAGTGTGACGACATCAGAGATTATCAGTAACAACAGCAACACCACGGAGGTAAAAAAGGAAGGGAGTTATCACTACGCCATAAACTTGAAACCGATATCCACCATCTTACATAGCACAAAACATTAGGTTCACCGCATTTATACTTCCACGGTGATATTTCCCCGTGACTTCAAGCTGAAGTGCCCATGTCCATTTCAACCGTTGGGGATATCTATCTGCTTTCGTGGTCGAATCCCAGATAGCTTCTGTTGCTTTGATTGTGTGGAGACGTGGATGTTTCATCAAAAATGCCCGGATGTATACTAATCGATTCGATCCTAATCAAAAGTCTAAAGGAATCACAATTCATTCATAAGTTACCAGTTCAAGCCACGTCTTTTCGTGTATGTATTGACTACGATTGCACTGTCTACTTTTATTATTTCCTGTATTTTTCATTGCCTTCCAAACCACAAACGTTCCGACATCCGAGCCACACTGTATCAACGGTCTTGTCCTCGCACAACACACGCCTAGGGGACTGCGCTGATTGTTGGTGCAGCATCTCATGCCCTAATTCCTCCCGCCGATAATTATTTATTGTTCACTTTTCCTCCCTCTTTAAAAAGGATTCTGTCTAGAACAGCCGGAGACAGCTGTCAAGAGTGTGTGAGTTTTGTGTGTATGGTTGTATGAATGAGTGTGTGTGTGTGTGTGTGGGTGGGTGGGTGTGTGCGTGTGGGTGCTTTCATTCTTTTCTGAAGAAGGAAGGCTTTGGCCGAAAATTTATGTGAACACTTTTCGTCGTGCCTGCCTGCTGCTCGGCGTGTAAGTAGCAATCTATCTCTTTCACGCTACCGTTATTCCCTCATGAAGTTTGTTGTGACTATTATTCTTCACTTCAATAGATACAATGATGTACATAATTACAATACTAGAAGAAAAAATGGCATTCATTACGCCATATGAAGGTTGTCTGTAGCATAAACAGAGGTACACAACAGTACATCCAAAAGTTTTGGTCACTTACCCAGTGATATAAAATGCCTGACAGATAGCAAAGTAAAATTTGAAACCAAACAGTTAATATTTCTCTTCGACAACTCCCCCTGTTCCGCAGGAGACTGTCTGTCATTGTAAAGTGTAAATGGTAATCAATAAAAATTATTGACTAACATTTGTCTTTAGTTAAAAAACAAAACACTAATAAATGATTAACACGGAGGGATATTTACAAAAAAACATTGAGGATAATATAAAATGACTCGTTCGACATCATTACGATTTTTTATGCAAATGATACATGGAACATGAAATAACAAACGTAGGTACATCACACAGCCTGGTATAGGCGCATATACTTTGAAAACCTCAAAATGAAATTCAAAAGCCTAATGAAGCACATGGTCAAAGTAGACGTACATTCCAGTTGTGATATGTTTGATTTCCTGCAAAACTCACAGTTATTGGCGAGAAATATTCTGGGAAAATAAGGAAAGAGGCTGTTGTTGGAAAGGTAGACTTCCATGTTACACAGGTTAAGCTATCATTACTAAAAAATATGACTTACATACATGTTAAAGCAAAATATCCATTTACAGTTCTAAGAGTTTGAGACCATTCCCTTAATCACAATTATAGTATTGCACAATACTTGAACATGTTTAAAAATTACATCTTTTTTTACCCTGTAAATTGCTATTATAGGTCACACATTAAATGACGCATCGTAGGTCAGATTTCAGAGTGAGAAGACATGTAAACTACAGTGAGACTAATGCACTGACAATCAATAAGACAAGAGCACTATTCTGCATAGGGCTATATCTCTCTGAAATTCTGTTTCCTTGACAATTCAATAATCGTTTACTTTATTGGCATGCACAGGACACGATAGCACGCTTTGCTTCTTTCCTCATTCCACACGTTTATGGGCAACTAAAGACCACTTAGGGAAGTTTTTTTTTTTTTTTTTTGCAAATGTGAACATTAAAAATGTTGTACATGCTAGCTGAAAACGTAACAAATAAGAAGCAGTACTAGTAAGCAAACAAGCGTTAATTTCAGACTTCCAGGTTCATTTGCTGTCGATTACAAATATAAGACCGTTAGCATTAGCAAAAGTTAAATGACAGTGAAAATAAAAACAGTTAATCAAAAGAAAAATAAATGGACTAAATATATTTTAATCTTCACTCGTACTTAAAATTTTCTTACAGTTAAAATTTGTCTCATTGCTCATATTGTCCAGCGGCACCCACAACAGGGTGTGGGTAGGCAGTCGAGGCACCTGACCCTGGTGAGAATTTGTCTCGTTTACAAGTATGATAAAGAACCCGTAACCACTGCGCTTCGATATTTATTATCTAAAATACCTGGAATAATATCACTAAAATGAACTGAAAATATCGCTAAGATAACGTAAAAATTATATAAAACGTATGTAAAGTGAGTTATGAAATGAACTAGGGTAATGAAAAACTTTATAGGAGGCTGGGTTTGAAACTACAAAACCGATAATTAACCTAAAACCGTTATGCTTCTCTTTAAGTAATCTCATTCTTTGAAGATTTACGAAAATTACTGTATAATCATCTGAGAGCTATTCCACTATATGACAGTCAGCATCTTGAAAGTGAAAGAATGTCTGTCGTTGGACAACATATGCTTGCAGTTCGAAAATCTTTCAGCATTTGCTGAGACAACTGGAGCGCGCACTTTAATATTTTCCTTTAGTGTCAAGACTGATGCTTAAAGATTGACATGCAAATATCAATATTCCACAAATGGACATAACACTTGACACAATATCTATGATTTTGTTTCAGTGCCTGTAGCTGGTAAGAATTAACAACTGTGGGCAACAATGATAATAAGCAGACAATCTATCAGTTTACTGTCCGTGTAAAATTGACACTCAGTACTGGTGGCTGATGGAAATGACCTGAAAGGCATTTCGCATTTACTGTCGCTCCCATCAGCCAGTGCGCCTAGAGTGATCTTAGTTTGCGCGGACAGAATTTTCAACAAGGAAAAATGTACCTTACAGGCTATTGTGGTAGCGAAGATTAATAACATTCCAGTAAATATTTTGATTGACACAGGTGCAACGGTCAGTGTAATGACGGTTATATTGTTTAAATATGGTTAGTAGACAACAGAAGCTACTCACTTTGCCAATGTCAGGATGCACAGTATCGTGGACCTTTAGCATGAAAGCACAAAGGATAATTAAACAAGTACGGATAGCAGTAGAGCTACAAGAAGTTAAATTAGAATGTACTTTCTTGATAATATCTAAAATGACTACACCGTGCATATGGGGGATGTACTTTTTATATGAATATAGTGCAATCCTTGACATTAAGGAAGGTATTTGTATGTTAACTGTTAATGGTAAGCCATTAAAGATAATACTAAGAAAGAAAATACTTATTTTAGGGAAATACTGTCAACATTTAATTGTCAATTGTATTCCGGTGAATGCTTTGCATTACATAGATGATGACCGTGTTAAGCCAACCGATATTTAAGCTGATATGTTGAGCATCGATGATAAAGTTAAAGAATCAGAATACTTATCGACACAGCAGCAGATAGATTTAAGAGAAGTTTTAAGGTTATATCTACGAGTATTTAATAAAAAACCAGGGATAATAAAAAACTTTGAGCACAACGTCGAAACTTACCCACATACCGCATTCTGTAAGACGACATACTCAGTCCCATGGTCAAAGAGGGAAGTGGTAACAAAGGGAATAAAAAGGAAGTTAGACTGGGGTATCATCGAAACTTCAATGTCAGGGTACTCCAGCCCTCTCTTAACCGCAACTAAGCCTAATGGAGATATACGTTTAGTCTTAGATGCGAGGGATAGCAAAATTATCAAACCAGTGAGGACTCGACCGGAAAATCTTGAAGAACTTGTGCAAAAATTTCATGGAGTGAAGTTTCTGACCTCCCTAGACCTTAGAACCTCTTATTGGCAAACAAAAATCTCCAAGGAACCACGGAAATACACCGCTTTTATAATTTGGGAAGAAGTTATCAATTTAAAGTAATGCCATTTGGGCTAAATATTTGTGGTGGTGTATTGATAACAGCACTGGACACAGTGCTTAGTCCAGATCTCTTGGAACGAATTACAGTTTACGTAGACAATTTGTTAATTGCCACGGAAATGTGGGCAGAACATCCGGAATTACTAAATCGTGTGTTTGAAAAATTTTTGGAATATGGAGTAACAATTAATTTGGCAAAATCAAAATTCGGCAGAAATCAAATTAAATTTCTGGGTGACATAGTCACATCTGAGGGAATAGTGCCAAATCCTAAGAAGTTAGATGCTGTTAGAAACTGTCCGTGTCCTATAAACAGAAAGCAGTTAAAATCATTTTTGGGGTTAGTGTCCTTTTTCAGGAAATTTATATCCCATCAGTTACTGAATAAGGAATGTCTATTACAACTGTTACGAAAAAATGTACCATAGTACTGGATTAATGCTTGTAGTAAAGCTTTCGATGAAATACGTAGTGTTCTAATTAATGCTCCGCTGTTGCACCATCCACGCATGGAAAAGGATTTTTTCATCCCGACTGATGCAGCAAAGATGGGATTGGGGGCTACGTTATTTCCAATGGATGACGAAACAAATGTAAATACCATAAAGATAATTGCTTTTGCCAGTCGAACACTATCTGATTGTGAACGTTCATATTGTACGACTGAATTAAAGGTGTTAGCGATAACATGGGCGTTGAAAAAATTCAGGTATTTCGTATATGGTAAGAAAATAGTTATATATTGTGATCACAAAGCTATCGCATTACTTATGTCAAGTCGAAAGTTGCATGGCCGACTTACACTTTGGGCCCTAGTGTTACAAGAGTACAGCGTGACAGTTAAGCACGTCAAGGGTCACGACAATGTCGTAGCAGACGCATTGTCCGAAATTGCCAACACCTAAGTCTGACGAAATGGAAGAAGAGCGTATAGTAGATTTTAAGATCATGATGTTTGAAACAGTTCCATATACGAAGAGGTAAGTGAGATGTGTTTGCATATAGAGCAGATGCAAAAGATAGATTGTAAGTGGAAGGAAGTTATAAGTGATTTACGTACTGGCAAAAGTAATAAAATTAAGAATCATTATAGAATAAAAGGTGTAGGGTATTATTCTACCGGAAAAATGAAAGGGATAAGTGGAAGACCTGTATTCCTTATAAGTATGTTGATCCTATTTTATGGTTTACTCATGTCCATTGGGGTCATTTTGGAGCTCAGAAATGTGTTATGAAAGTACAGCAACCATGTTCTTATCCGAACCTATTAAAGCGTGCTCAAGAAGTACTAAAAAAGTGTAAGGTATGTCAAAAGGCAAAACCAGTTAACTATGGTATTCGAGGTGTCTTACCTCCATGAGTTCCTAAGCAAACCATTGAGCATTGTATCATCTGATACATGTGGACCCTTTCCAACAGCCAAGGGGAATTTCAAATATGTGTTTGCTATGTATGATTTATTTTCGAAACATGTAAAATTGTATCCGTTAAGATCCACTAATGTCAAACCGATGATGAGGAAAATCAAGGATGACTAATTAACGTAGGTAAACCGACTAGGTTAATTTCATATAATGCCTCTTACTTTAGAAGTAAGATGTGGAGTGAATCAATGAAGAAATTGGGCGTGCCTCGTGTATTCATAGCCCGCTTCAACCCATCGGGGAACCCAATTGAAAGGATATTTCGAGAACTAAATAGATTTATAAGGACGTATGTGGGCAAACAACACCATCGATGGGTAGAGCTGATAGATGATTTTGAAACCAAGTACAATGAACTACCACACCTATCGACCGGTTATTCGCCAAGTGAAATCTTATACAATAAGCAGAGTAATGACAACTGGCTTGGTACTTTACCATCTATACATCAGAAGGAAAGAAATCACTAAGAAATGATACATAAAGCGTACTTGAGATTAAAACATAAGGCTAATACACGCAAGAACCAGTTTGATAAGAGAATAGGTGTTGTAATTAGCTTTGAAGTAGATGATTCTATATTATTAAGAAACCATCCTAAATCGTCAAGAAAACAGAGACTGAATGGTGTAATCTATATAATGGACCGTACCGAATTATTCAGATACCTCATGCTGGGAATTATCTTCTAAAAGACGAGGAACATAGAAAAATAAAAGGAGTTTATCCTCATCTTGAATTAAAAATGTATTTTAATTAGTCCAGAATAATTATTTTATGCATCAAGATATTTTGTGAAGCAAGAGAAGACTAAGAATGTTTATATTTTCTATTTAGATTAGTAGTTATTAGTTACAATCATTTTTAAATTAAATTTAATTGAGTCATCCAAGTAGATGATAGGTTTTACAAGAAGAATCAATTAATTAATATAAGTTCCATTGAGTTATTGCTAGAACCATCTTAAAGATGATTATGTATTGGAATTTTAGTTAATTAATTATGTGTTTATTCGAGATTAATGATAAATGTTTGTTTAGAATATTTGTTCACATGTTCTGTGATGAAAGAAGCACCACACGCATGTACACACAAGCACAATGAAAACTATAATCAGGATTAATTCGGATAGGAGAGCAATTTTAAAAGAGAGATCACTTATTTTGGGGAAAGCAAGCGAAGCCTGTATAGAAAGCGACCAAGTAACCAATGAGGGTACCAGAGAGTGAGAATTATTTTACGTGACAGAACCAACCCGTAAAGTGACGATAGTGTGAACAGTCTATGATTAATAAACTAAAGAAACTTGTATAGAATGCCAAGAGACTATTCAAACTACTGAATGACATTGTTAGACAGAGGCAAAACATAGTGTCGTCAGAAAACAGTAAATCAGATTAGATTAGATTAGATTAGTACTTGTTCCATAGTTCGTGAATACGACACTTCGTAATGCTGTGGAACGTGTCATTAGTGTTGTGTGGGTGCACAAGGGAAAGGAGTAAAATAAGTGTTCCAGATTTCCGACTGTGGTGTTGCGGACAGACAAGCTGCAGGCTGTACTGAGCTGTAGTGCAGACTACCACAGACATCAACACCTCGCAACCCTCAAACCGGCGACAATCGGATCGTAATCGCTGCTTCGTACGATCTGATGCAGTAGCAGCTTCGCCAGAGGTTCGGAGCAGAAGAAGCAGGCTTCGAACTGGGCCATGTCTCGCAGCCCACATGATCCAGTGCTGTCGCAGCGTCAGTGCGACGGTGTGACGACAACAGTGCAATGAAATGAATTACTTAGGTGATGAACCTTATGTTCATATGTTTGTAAAGATCGATGTATTATTTCATGTTTATGTATGTGTGTGAATGGTGTTACATTTCAAATTTGTACACGTATGTGTAAGAGTGTGAAAAAACCAAAACGAGAACCCGACCTAAGTAAGGACTTCGAAGAGGGAATAAAATACCCACTTCATCGTCCGGGGGGTGGGGGGGGCGCAAATTTGTAACACCCTAATGAACCCCGAAACCCAATTAGAAAAGAACATCATGATGTAAAGTAGGGAAAAGTTATCCTGACAGGTACGACAACTTTGCCGATGATATAACACCAAAAAATCTTGATAAACACCAACATCAAGCATTACAGAGTGTGTTTTGGTAGAAAGGAAGAAGTAAGAAAGGTCATCTTTAGTTAGTTGCCAAACATCTAAGCAATAATTGTAAATTAATATCATGAAAGTTAAGTCCAAAGAAATGTCGGTCAGAGATAAGTTTTATGTGGAAGAGAGTTGTAAACGCAACGAAGAAATTCAATGTGTCTACAATACTCATTCACGGAAAAGTAAGTCGCTTGCTAGCTATCGTGCTATCAAGTCATACGAGAGCAGCTCTTGCCATAGTTGAGCGAACGGAACGCGACGAGATTGTTTTACTTTCAAGAGTCGTTGTTGCGTGACGTAGACGCACGGATTTTGTGAACTGATATTCAGACTAGAGACTTGAACCGAGATAGTATGCTGACTTTGTATACCGAGTTGTTGGACTTTATTAACGGAAGTAGGCAATATTGGACTCAAATTCATATAAGTGAACTTATAGAAAGGAACTGACAAAGTTTCTAAAGACTATAATACACGTTTAGTCTAGAGTAGGAGACATTGACACGAATACATGAAGATACAATTACGCCGAGGGTTAAAGCTGTCGTAATTGTCACGATTCTTGAACTAACAGAACTGTCAGTGCTAATTAACCGTGTGGCGTGATGTTTATAAAGTACTTAGCGAAAAGGAACAATAAAATTGTTCATCAAAAGTGGAAACTCAACGTGTCACCTCCGTCATTCTATGAATATTTGGTAATTGCTCATCAAAAGTTGATGAACAGTGACTAACTTTGAAGTAAATTCGTGGATTGTTAGTTGTGACAAGGAAGGTTTGGACATACATAATATTACGACGCAAGATAATTAAGACATTGTTAAAGAGTATCTGTGGATCTCGCGTCATATAGAGCGAACAATTTTACTTAGCAACGAACAAACAACGACCAATACGATCTGTAATTGAACTTTTTCCTCGCTTTTGGTGATGTGGACGATGCGCATGAGGAAACATTCATCAATTACTGCACTAAAGTGTTAACCGGGCGCATAATAATTCAACTTCAAACCATAAGAGACAATCAGAGTGCACAATTCGCATTAATAAGGAAACTGTGCGGACTCGCAATCAATCTTTAATCATTACGCGAGGAACGATTTCTTAAGAGCTTTTTCAGATCTTGTCTCTCCTTAACGGACAGAGACACCCATCATCGCGCAGCCCGTCGCGACTCCACCGGCCGAGCTGTAGCAGTAACAGCTCCACGGTTTCGACACGCGACAGAGAGGGGACGTCACAAGAGAAATTGTCTGTGTGCGGTCTTTAATCATGATATCAAAAGTCGTGTCCCCCCGCCGCAGGACCTTGTAGGGGCCAAGATAAGGAGATTGAAGAGGCTGCCTAACAGCATCACCACGCAGCATGACGTTGGAGCAGTCGGAGAGTGCGGTGGGAACATAAGTCTCAGGAGGTGAGTGACTGTTGGGCGGGTGCAAACGTGTTTGTTGAAAAAGCGTGTGCATCCGGCTAATGAAATCTGGCGAGATGGGAAGATCCTCACTAAACTGGGGAAGAAGAAGTTCCCCCTGTAGGACCGGATTCTCGCCGAAAAAAAATTCGGATATAGTCCCCTGTAGGTCAGGTTTATAGGTCGAGTGTAGACCAAGTAGCACCCACGGGAGAGCTTCCGACCAGAGACAATCATGGCATCGAAGGGCCGTCTTGAGGGTGCAGTGCCATCTCTCCACCAACCCGTTGCTTTGTGAGTGATAGGCGGTAGTGTGTATTTTTTTAATACCGCAGTTATTGCAGAGGATGGTGAAAAGGGAGGATTCGAACTGTCGACCCTGATCGTTGGTGATAGTGGGAGGGCACCCGAAATGAGTGATCCACGAGCCAATGAAAGCCTTGGCTACTGTCTCGGCAGTAATGTTAGGGAGAGGGACAGCCTCGACCCATAGACAATCGGTCGATACTTGATAAGACATACCCGTGGCCCTCTGAAGGAGGAAGAGGCCCGATCAGATCAATATGTACGTGGCGGAATCGTCCTGCAGGAATGTAGAACTTGCCCAGGGGCAGGGAGGTGTGGCGGCTGATCTTGCTGCGCTGGCAAGCGAAGTAGCTGCGTGCCCAGGTTTGACAGTCCCGTTGGTATTCTTCCAAACAAAACGTTCTGACCCGAGACGTGTGGTCTCGCACGCCCGGTGGGCTAGGTTATGCAGGGCGTCGAAAACCGGTCGGCGCAGCCCAGGTGGGAGCAAAGGGCGTAGGATGGCCGTCGAAGAATCACACCACACCTCGTCGGAAATGCCAGGAAATTTAGCCTTTGTGAAAACAAGTGATGTTTGTGGGTCTCGTAGGAGAGCCTGAGAATCTTCGTCAGAATCTTGGAGGGAGGCCAGATCGGAAAGATCAACGATGCGGGAAACAGCACTGATCCGCAAGAAGAAATCCGCAGCGACGTTATCTGCAGCCTTGATGTAACGGACTTCCATTTTGAATTGAGAAACCAGGTCAAAGTGGCGGTAACGTCGAGGGGGTGGGTCCTCAGGTGGGTTGCTTAACGCTACTGCCAGTGATTTGTGATCGGTGAAGACGAAAAACGAACGTCCCTCGACGTCGGGGCGGAAACAGCAAGAAGCTCTCTATCAAATGCAGAATATTTTCTCTGTCTGAGCCGTAGATTGTTTCTTGGAGAAGAAATGAAGGGGAGAAACCGTGTCCCCCTTGCGTTGTTGCAACACTGCCCCCACCAGGATGTCGCTGGCGTCCATAGTGATGAATAACTCGGCCGAGGGGTCGGGGTGGGCGAGTGTCACAGCGTGAGCTAAAGAAGTCTTCAGTGCTTTGAAGGCCACTAGCATCGGAGCAGTCCAAGAGGCGGGTTTCATATTGGAGGTTTGTTTGCCTGATAGTGCGCCCGTCAGGGGTGCCTGAACAGCGGCGGCGGAAGGCAGATGGCGACGATAGTGATTGATGGTGCCGAGGAAACGGCATAGCTCTTTGTATGTAGCCGGGGGCTGCAGAGAAGTGATAGCCCGCACACGAGATTTGGGATGCTGTATCCCGTCAGTGGAGATGGTGTAACCTAGGAAAGAGACTGACGCCTGGAGCAACTGAAACTTATCTTTGATGACCTCAACACCGTTGGAGTTCGAGGTCTGGAGGACCGTAGACAGATGATTTTCATGTTCCTCCGCTGAGCTGCTGAAAACGAGAATGTCGTCCAGATAAGCAAAGCAAAATTGGAACTCAATAATTCAAGAACAGTCTTAATCGCATTTATTATTGTTATAACATCGCCAACCGGTTTCAACCCGACGTAGGGGCTATCTTCTGGGCGTTTACACGATTGGTCGACTGTTGGTGGTGTTACTCCTGTCTACATAACGTTATGTAGACAGGGATAACACCACCAGCAGTCGACCAATGGTGTAAACGCCCAGAAGATGACCCCTACGTCGGGTTGAAACCGGTTGGCGGTATTATAACAATAATAAACGCGATTAAGACTGTTCTTGAATTATTGATTAATCTTACCAATCGCTGCTTCTCTCCACAACCATGTTGTCGAAAAAACTGGAACTGGCGCAAGATAGAGTCAATGAAACGTTGCCACGTTTGCGCCGCGTTCTTTAGGCCGAACGGCATGAAGTGGTATTGGAATAAACCGAGCAGCGTGATAATAGCCGTCTTAGCAATGTCTTCCGGCGCCACGGGACTCCGGTGATAGGGGCGTTTATAGTCAATAACACTGAAAATTGTGGCGCCAGGTAACATATGAGTGAAGTAATTGATGCTCGGCACTGGGTAATTGTCCATGACAGTACGAGCGTTTAAGCGTCTGTAATCGCCGCACATTCGAAAAGATAAGTCGTGTTTGGGGACGAGGTGGATTGGTGACGACCATTTGCTCTCCGAAGGTTGCAGAATACCTGCCGACAAAAGTTCATTAATCTGCTGCCGGACAGCACGCAACTTGATAGGGTCGATGCGTCGGACCTTATGCCTAATAGGAGGGCCGGCAGGGGTAACTATCTTGTGTGTCGTTCCATCAGTGACGGAAGAAACTGAGAACTGCACATGAGATTGGTCAACGTCCTGGCGCCGAGTCCTCGGACGAGTAGGGCGCCAGGAGACGTAGCCGTTAACGCAAGTGGGGAAAGGTAGCACGAAAGTCACATGTCTCTTACGGGAGCATGGCGTGCGCTTGTGTGGAGGGGGTGGGTGCGCGCATAGCACCGAGAGAAGGGGAACGGGCGGCGACTGTCCGCTGTTAACCTTGCACTGGACAACCGGCGCGAGCGAGAGCAGCGCTGGCGTCGCACGTGGGGCCACAATGGCCACTGGGTCATGTGGCCGGTGAGTGAGAGAAGTGGAATGTTTATCAACACGTGCGGTAGCTGTCCGAGAGGTGGGCGTAGTCGCAACACGCCCGCGACTGTCAATAGCAGCACTGTTTGAAACACACGGCACTGGATGAGGCAAGTGCGACGGGAGGGGAGGTTGGAAATTCAAACGCAAGTAAAGTTAGTGAAATAACCTGGTGAGAGTTCGAGCTAGGCTTGTTTAGGTGGTGGCACCATGGACTGCAGTTGCAGAAGCGAGGTAAAAACCGTGATGAGTTCGCTGTAAGTGGATGCAATGCATTGTTTCAGCTTCTCGTTTTCCTGGCGGAGTTGCGTTGCCGAGTCATATTCTGACAGTAGGTAAGTAACGCAGGTCGCAATGTTGCCCGCAAGGGCGGAGCACTCATGTATGATATCGTAGTTGTGGTGGAAACACAGCGTTGGACATAGGTGCGGGTGTGCAGTATGTGACTGTTTGTAGGATGGTGGAGCACTGAACCCTGTATGATGTTCGGAGATAGTTCATAATGAGACAAAAAATCCATACCATGGATCGGTTCGTCGATGTTGGCAATGTAGAATGTCCACGGAAAATGTAGAGAAGGAGATGGGGTCACCGTAACCTTTACTGAGCCTGAGGTAGGTAATGTCAACATGTTGACAGTTTGTAAAAGTGACTTCGTCTGTGAAGAAGTGGGTGGAGCCATCGAAGTAGGTATGTTCGACATGTCAGCACCAGTGTCGACCAGAAAAGCTAGACCTGTCGCTATGTCAGTCACACAGAGACAACCACTCGGCCGGGTGGATGCGTGAACAAAGTGTAATGTAAGAGGACGCCTGTTAGGTGCCCCACAGGACTCAGCATCTCTTAGTTCCTGCAGTCGGCGTTTGGGTGTTGGCATGGCAACCTGCACTTCTTGGCATCGTCGCCAAACACTTTTTGGTACAAGCAGAAAGGGTGGGCAGAGTGAAGAGGAGGTGGAGACTGCAACAGCGGAGGTGGCTTGTCTTCGTTAATTTGTTGCGGTAAATAGACAGGTGCGTGGGCCATCCTGGAGTGTTCGGACAGCAGAGAGAGTGAGCCGACGCTGCCAGGAGAAGTAGACGAAGTGACAGCAGAGTGAGCCCTGCCTCTGCTGGCTGAAAGTCAGTATGCGGGGGTGGCTGTGTCGATGAACGGTGTGGAATGAATGGGTTGATGTTGCCGCAGCAGCGAATACAACTGGTCAGCGATGCGTAGGCGGGAGCCGATGGATTCGAACGAGTGTATTAACAGATGAATCTGTAGATCAGTTGGTAGTCTGGGAGATCACACAGCCCATAGCATGGCGTCAGGCATGGTATGCTCGTTCATGAGCAATCGAAGGTGGCACCAGAGTTGTGAGGGGGTGCGTTCCCCCAGGTGTTCCTCATAGAGAATCTTGATTATTAACTCTTGTGTCTAGCAGGCAAGTCATTCCATTATAGTCTTCTTTGCAAACTCATATTTTGATGCAAGCGGCGGCGAAAGGAGCAGGTCACAAATCAAATCTGAGTGGTCGTGGAAGTGTGTGACGAGGCAGAGAAACTTTGAGTTGTCATCAGACACATGATGTAACTCGAACAGATGCTTGACGAGCGCGAACCATGATGCCGGGATGTCCTCGTATAAGGGCAGTAGCTTTGGCAGGCGGCCAGGAGGAGGTGACGACGGCAGCTTTGGTGTCTCCTGGGGTAGCGGATTTAAACCAGGCAAGTGAGTCCGTAGTAGCGGCAACTGGCACAGTTGACTGTGTGTCATGAAAACACGGAGCGGCAGGCATGGACAGTACCGTGGAAATGGATGGATGGACGGCGCATGAGGGGGGCCCAGAAACTTGACTGTGGGTGACGAGTGTCAGATGGAAATGACCTGCTTCCGGTACAGGGCGAGAGACCAGCGTGGCGGACACAGGTGGTGCTGTGGGATCAGCAGGTGGTTGAGCGACTGGGAATGAGGACCCCCACAAGTGAGGGGGGTGGGGGGGGGGGGGGGTTTAGAACACCATCCATGCAGAAACTATCTGATGCATAACATGCCTGTAGTGCATGCAGTGGGCCAATGAGGCGAGGTATGGGGTCCATGTTACACGAGACACTGAATTTTGCATGTAAATTAGACACAACTGGAACACCACGTATGTGGCACGGATCCGGCGTGGTTTGTAGTAATGGCGGCGTTGCACACGGCCTGACAGTAACTGATGTAGCATGCCAGTGGGTGGCTAAACACATGTTCAAATGGAGATCACTTTCTTCTTGAAACGCTTGATTTGAAGAGACACAATTCGAAATATTGTTCAGTTCACATTTTGCTGTCAGATGGGCATAATCTGGTGACTTGAAGCCTGAGTCCATTGTTCGCTCTAATGGCGTAGTTGGCGACCATTGAAAACTAATGAGGTTAGCACATGGCGTTGGTTGAGAACGCGAATCACTGTGCGTAACGACAAAACACTGTGAACAGAGCTGTGCTTCCACATCTTCAAACAAGGCATTGTTTGGCGTGGTCATTGTGTAGTGCCTATAACCTGTTGCATAAACACTGGCACGGCAGACGCGAAACCCGAACGAACTGTGGGGTCACCACTATGGGAATGGGATTGGTAATCGGGATATAGAAAACTTAATTCCCATATATGTCGTAGCTTGTATATATTTACACTTGACACTGCATCTGTACAGAATGAAGTATAACAAAGAACTGACTAATATAAAGTTAAGATGGAGGCTCGACAGAGCAGTTAGAGTTCACAGATATTAAGTTTCGTGGTCGATACGAGCTATCAACACCACACTCTCATTCCCAGCTGCAGTGTCATGAATATACACAGTACCCAGTGTTGACTAGTTCAAAAATAGATCATCAAGATAGTTGCACCACATTTGTTTGTATAGATTCATCTATTTGATTACGCATGTCTGTCAGCTTGATTATTTTACTTACCTTTCTTACCTTGTTAACTAGTGGAGCGCATTCTCAAAAAATAAACCTACTGCAGAGATAGGCTGCCTAACCATGAAAACCCTAACATTATTCATTTCTTTATTGTTCCATTATCTAATAAATAAACACCTGCTCTGCTTATCTAATGCAAAATTGATTCTACTGAAAACAGTAACAGATCCTTATGCAAAGGCAAACTTAACTGTCATTGCAATCAGACAAAATTATCACTTAGAAAAAATATTATTTCACTATATTCCATTAAACTGCTTAAGATTATAGCCTGAAGGGTGATATACATACAAATCTTGTGTATTCTTTTCAAACATTACTCCAGGCAACTACGTTTGAAGTTGTAATTCCTTAATATTAGAAAAGACTGTACCATGACATACTTCTTTATGTTGATAGTTATCTCAACATACTTGATTGCACTGAACACAAACACTTCTATTATACCACAATTAATATTAATACCTAGTATTCAAGATGGTTTATACTGCATATTCCTGCTGCTGCTCCACCCATGAGCTGATTACTTCAGATGTTAATTATCCTCCACATATGCTGACACCTTTCATTTTCAGTTTACCTTACCTCTTTGTTTGACAGAAATTCTTTAACCATGGTACCAATTTACTTTCTTCCATCCTCTTATAATTCCATTATTTACAACTAACACAACATTATATACAAAGTTCCCTGTTGCACAAAATCACATGAAAGTTGAACATATTCTAATTCACTTATAAACTACAGATAGGATAGGAGAAGTGTCTGACAGTCTCAAGAAACATGAAAATGAGACAATGAGACAGACAGCTGGGGTAAGCATTATTGCCACATAATGAATCCAACACAGAATGTTGAACCTCCTACTTGCTATCTGCACAAGAAAATAGCTCCAAATATTACATCAATGCTGAGATTTTGAATCACCAAGAAATTGCACTCCAACAGCTGTCCTGCCAAATCCACAGTTAATAGTACCCCTTGTTCCACACTCTTTGATAGCTTAACAATAGCACCAATAATTTTTATTCCAGACACATGCATCACCACTATACTGTCTGTGTTCCAAATAGATTCAAACAATGCCTGTGAAATGCCATTCAATCACTACCACTGTCCAGTAAACACTATGCATGTATACGTTGTACACTTGCTATTATTACAGGGTGCCACACTTCCTTTTTATTTGCACATTGCCATCGTTACTGATTATAAATTCAAATACCCCATCCTCATCACTACTGGATTCGTCATTGCTATCATCATTACAACTACTGTTAGAATCAGACCCACTGTCACTATCTCAATGCTTTAGACTTTGTACCTCTTCTATGTTTATCTCCATTTCAGTCAATTTTGAATCTACACTTTCATTTACTTTTTCCAATTTTTTTCTCTACCACTACTGCACATTTGGTTTCTACCTCAGTTTCTAAATCATTTTTAATCTGATCCATTTGGTTCTCAATTTTAACTCTACTTTCAACACAAAATTTCTCAGAAGCCTCCACCCTCCTAATGTAGTCATCACAAAGTTTCTCTCACTCTTCTACACGTTTACTACATATTATCATTAATTTCTAATTAGTGTAATGCATTACGTTAGTTATACTGTTTGCCAACCTACTAATGTCTTCTTTTGTACACATACTACTCATAATTTGCCTTAATATCACTTCCAATTTTCTGTAAACAGTATTGTCTTGCGAATCAGTCCCCATTAAGTCTTTCTGTTTATTTAAAAACTTAAACTCTACAGCTTTGTTTTCAATCACACTGTCCTGTTTGATAAGGCCATTCATTATGTATCACTTAATATAAAATGTCTTTTGCTATGAAATACCTTATTTTTCAATCACTCGTCTCCTGTAGCTGCCGTTGCTGCTACTGTCATCTCCATTCATCATCTGCACTGCACGGCTGCCGCAAACTGTAATTTTCTCAGTGAGGTGTCTTGTTTATCCCAGTGAGCTGTGTCACCTGCATGCTGATTGGCTGCTTCCATAGAACCCACTCACTGATTGGCTGCTCTCCTACTACGGCCATGAAATCCAAGCTGTTGCATCACTGTACTGTAAACCGCTTTTGAGTTCACTGTTCAAAGTTCACGAGTCCTAGTTTATTGTGCCCACATGCAATATTCTTCACCCGCAAGAGCACCATATGCGATGTTCGCCTGCTTTATTTCCTCGTTGATAGTCCATGGTGACTGATGTCGATGATGAAATCAGAAATGTGCGTCAGTTGGTGCATGATGTGGCCTACTGGCACCAGTATGGATATGGTCATCATCATAAGCATGTCCAGCAAGCTGTGTGTAAGGGAGGCATCCTCATTCCACTGCTTGTGCATGGTGGACATGTACAAAGATGCCACTCGGAGTCACACATTGACAAGGCTGAGGGAAGGGTGAGCACTTCATAACAGACCTTAAAGACTGTACCAGCTGCAAGAAAGCCTGGAGGCTGTCTCCAATGGTTGATGACAATGAGGGTACCTGTATGATGTGGATGATCCTGGACACCACATGCTGATTGAGGTATTCGGCACATTGCAAATAATCAGGTTGACAGAGGAGATTTTGTCGCACTGCCACGCTGATAATTTGAAGAGTACACTGAAAACTGATTTCTGTGGAGCGGTGCATGGTGGAGGTGAAAATTTTGCCACACCTTGTCGAATGCACTGTCTAAATCAATGACAACCACCACAACATGGGAGTCTACACGTTTCAGCCATTGTGAGTAAATCTTGACATTCCCCATGTGGTCACTTGTATATTAATTGAGCCATCCAAAGTTGTTTGTTCTGAGGATAGAATGCTACACAGTATCTTTCGACAATGTGTCACCAGGAGCCAAGCAAAAATTTTATAGTCTATGTTAAGTAGAGTTGGGATTGGTAATGTCTGTTTGTGGATGGGTATAATAATTCCCGTGGCAAAGACTGGTGGTATGGCATTGCTCATCATGAAACATTGTTGTTGCCCATCATGAAACATTGTTGTCCACTGCGATGCCATTAGTGCAACAAAGGCACAATAAAATTTTATCAGCAATCCGTTGATGCAAGGGGACTTATTCAAAGGATCTTAGCTGATTTCTTCAAAGACTTTTTCACACATAATCAGCTCTGTCAGCTCATCCACCTCATCACTGGCGAGGCCACAAGTGAGGAGTTGTAGCATAAACTCCTCAGTGCGGGTGTTGGTAAGTTCATCCTGCTACATTGTGCAGAAATGGTCTACAAAGGTATTGACAATTTTGACTTGACAAGTGGCATGCTGGGCGTGACAGCTGTAGGTACTGGTGATGAGTCGTTGTCGGTGTTTCCTGTTGGATGCATGGTCGGTGAGTCCTGTTCTGCCAAATCTTGCGGTCTACAATGTGTCAACTTTATGATTTGTGCCTGCTGCATTCCCTCTGGGTTTCAGGGATGGGTGGCTGGGTGTCCAGGTTGCAAAGAATGGCATAGAAATAGCCATCAGTGTACCGGTGCCATGCAACTTCTTCCTTGCCATACTGAATCACAGTACATTGTTTGCTGATCTGACACATTCCAACCACCAAGTTATGGTTGTGCAGTACTTAGATAAGCGACGTTCACAGACGACCCATGTTGCAGTTAATGCATTCAAGAGAGTCGGGACCATGGAGATGGGAGGTGTTTAGCTTGGGAGGTGTTTAGCTTCCATGGTGCATGACTGTACCAAAGCACTTGTTGCAGGAGGAGAATATTGCAGATGTAGGCACAGTGGTCTGAAAATGCCACCTTCTGCACCTTGGAGTGCTTGTTTGAGTTCCCAAGAGAAATAAATCCTGTCCAGGCAGCTTGCAGAGTGACCCATCTGGTATGTATGTCCAAGTGCTCTCCTGTATTGGAATAGCACCGCAGCATTTGATGTACTGAGGAACTTCTGTCTGTACCTCAGGCATAGGTGGTATATAGGTCTGATAATAATTAAATTTTCCTTGAGACATGTGAGTCTCAATATCTACAGTAATGATGGAAGCTGAAGTAATGACTCTGTGCCATGGCTGGAACCTGAACCCTTACTAGGCAGTTATGCAAGCTATTACACCACCATAGCACTATAACAGACCTGCATGGACTACTCCATTCCAATGCCCTCCCTGACACAAATTTCAATTCACATCTTCAGCTTATTTTCCCCTTTCTTTGATCATCATTATTGCCAAGGCTCTCCAGTAGGACTACCCAAGTCCAATGCCCTCCCTAACACAAACTTCAATTCACACCTTCAGCTCACTTTCACCTTCTTCGGTCATCACTATCGCTAGGCTCTGCTGTATTGGAGTAGCACCCCAGTGTTGGACTTAATGAGGAAATCCTGCCTGTACCTCAGGCGTAAGTGCTCTATAGATCTAATATAATTAAATTTTCCTCAAGACATCTGAGTCTCATCTTTATCTACAATAATGATGGGAGACACCATGCATTCACATAATTCACCTAGATGGGCAATGTGTCCACCTTCTTCAGTGCAGATCCACAAGAACATCTGACCTCTTGCAGGAATCTCAGAGTAGTGATCATGGAGGGAAGGAACAGGGACTGTGGATAGGCAGTGCTCAGTGGGAATGTTCAGCCATGAGGTGTGCTGATATAGTCTGTGCAGTTGTGCTAACACTGTGTCCCGGATGGTGCAGTGGTTAACTGATCCAGGAGATCCTGGGTTCAAATCCTGATGCAGCTCACATCATCAGAAATCCCTCCCTTTCCTTTCCTTTCTCCACCGCTCCACTTTCTATATATATAATTTGATTAGACTCACTTGTGAGGAATGATGTCAAAAACCTTCTGGAAATCAAAAATATGGAATCAATTTGACATCCCCCATTGGTAGCACTCATCGCCTCATGAAAATAAAGAACTAGTTAGGTGTCACAGGAGCTATCTATATTTTCTGAATCTGTATTGGCTGTGTCAATAAATCATTTTCTTCAAGGTAATTCATAAAGTCTGAACAAAGTATATCTTCCAAAATCCTACTGCAGCTCAACGGTAGTGACATGGATCTGCAACTCAGAGGATTACTTCTATTTCTGTCCTTGAATATTGGTGTGACCTGTGCGGCTTTCCAGTCTGTAGTTATGGATCTTTCAACAAGCAAGCAGTTGTATATGATTCCTATGTATGAAGCTATTGTATCAGCATACTCTTCTAGGAATCTAACTGGTAATTGATCTGGACTGGAGGCCTTGCCTTTATGAAGTGATTTAAGCTGCTTCACGACACTGAGTATTTCAATGACTCAGTTTCTCACGTTGGCAGTTGTTCTCTGTTCAGATCATGAAATATTTGTCTTCTCTGGCAAAGGAAAACTGTGTTTACTAACTCTGCTTCAGTGGCACTGTCATCACTAACATTACCATTGCCATCATGCAGTGAAGGTATTGACTGCCTCTTGCTGCTGGTATGCCTCATGTATGACCAGCATCTCTTTGAATTTTCTGCCAGATTTAGAGACAGAATTTTGTCATGGAAACAATTAAAAGCATCTCCCCTTGAAGTTCAAACTAAATTTCAAGCTTCCATAAAACTTTGCCAGTCTTGGGGATTTTGCATTCTTTTAAATTTGGCATGCTTTTTTCATTGCTACTGCAACAGTGATCCAACCTCTTTTGTGAACCGTGGAGGATCACTACCATCTCTTATTATTTATTTGTTAAATGTCTCACAACTGCTGTCGACACTGCTTCTATGAATTTAAACCACATTGTCAGATTGGAAGGAGGGGAGATGTCTTTTAGGAAGGCATCAACAGAATCTGAAGTTAGAGGTTTTGCTATAGGAGCACAAAATGGTTAATTTATGTGGTGAGAGTATACAATGTTTCTGTTATATGATGTATGGATCAGATTTGTGTGTGAGTAATGAAGCATTATGGGCAATCAGTGAAAGGTGATCTGTGGTTTTATAGTAGCTCACTTAATTCTACAAATGGTGAAAATCAATGCAATAGTTACAGCATATTTAGACTCTAGTACTGGCAACTTCAGTGCTCGTTAAACACTTGCCAGTGGATTTGACAAAGGTGGGAGGCATCAATTATAGGGTGGGGAGCAGGGGCCATTGCCCCTCTTACAATTTAGGTACAAGATTTTTTACTCACAAGAGAATTCTCTGGAATTTCTAGAAATCATTGTCTGTTATTTCACTGAACTGTGATTATAAATACTGCTGCTTTAGTAACCATTATATTTGTTGGGTTTTCTTAGTTGCCAACCTGTTCACTGGAAATTATGCAGATTCTTTGAGATGTTCAACATCTCTGCCCAAACTCTTTGACTTTAAAAATGTCTGCTTGTGTCTGTGTATGTGCGGATGGATATGTGTGTGTGTGCGAGTGTATACCCGTCCTTTTTTCCCCCTAAGGCAATTCTTTCCACTCCCGGGATTGGAATGACTCCTTACCCTCTCCCTTAAAACCCACATCCTTTCGTCTTTCCCTCTCCTTCCCTCTTTCCTGATGAAGCAACCGTTTGTTGTGAAAGCTTGAATTTAGTGTGTTGTTTGTGTTTGTTTGTGTGTCTATCGACCTGCCAGCACTTTCGTTTGGTAAGTCACATCATCTTTGTTTTTAGATATATTTTTCCCACGTGGAATGTTTCCCTCTATTATATTTGTACTTACTTATGTATACATTTCTACTTAATCCCATATACATCAGTCAAAAAAAAATAGTTTTTTGTGCTAGAATAGAGGAGAAAAAAGTGTGACACTCAAGCTTGAAAAATGATATACTCCAGGATTGGAACTTTTTCAAAGTTTATGGACGTACCAATTCTGCATTCCATCTGGCCTACTGCATAATAATGTCACAAACTGGAGAGACAAGGATTACCTTGGTGCAATCCTAGGCTGCTAACAGTTTGTTCTACCAGCCAGTCTGAGGATGGTTTTGGGAGGTTTCTCACATTCACTTAATCATAAACTGGCCTTGTGCTACACTTTACCTATCCAATGCAAAAACTGTGTAGCTTTCAAAACGTATTTTGTTCAGCTTCAGCTACGTCAATCAATAGTAAAAAATATAACTCATGAAAGTAATGCAATAACATGAACAGAATTGGTGTCTTAAGCAAACAGCATTACAGGTGGCATCAAAGTTGAATAATCCTTTTAAAAGTTTATTCCCTTTTCTCCACATTTACGTAAACATCCTGCAGTATTTTTTACTCATTATGTTTCTTTTCTTATTTCAGAATTTTAATTTTCAGTTTCAACCTAACAATATGATAGTATGAATAAATTATTTTTCTTAAGATTTTCTAGCTTTACTTTATAAACTGACTGATAGGCCAGATTCAACCATATGAGAATGTAGTTTCAGGTGTTCAGTCAAAAAGATGTCATCCTTAATCATATTAATAACATAGAAAAGGTGAACTTTCCATGTGCTATTGAAATATGCTTACCATTTATGTACCAAAGTAATATACCTACCTTAAAAATGCTAAGATAACTAAAAATATTTTTATGTTCTTGCAGTGCGTATGTTATTCTGAATTATGATACAAAGTTCCTTTGGACATACATGCATGTGCAAAGTAACAGGTACTGTGGAGACTGTGTGTTCACAATTGTGAATATGGACAACCATCAGCTCTAGAATGGGCTGACAATTGGTGCTGAACTGGGATTCGAACCCAGATTTATCACCGATCATGAACGGTTGCCTTATCAATTGGCTTTCCATGCATGACTCATGGCCAGATCCAAACTTCCACGTCATCAACCACATGTCTACAACCGGTGCTTGTACGTCCATAATGTATATTCCCATAAAGGTGAGACATTTTACTGGAAAGTCGCTTGCCCAGTGTCAGCAGATAAATACAATATTGCAGGGCCTATGTTATTCTGAATTATGATTCAGATTATGGTGGTGTATGCAGTGAATTTTGTGCCCAGTTACCATTTCTGCCACAGATTAATTTCATTTAGGTGATCGGTTTTGTTTTTCCTTGATTAATAATGTTATAAATAGTTTTGGAGTTATTCTTTGGGTGTTTTATTTTTGAGCATAATGCATTAATTTAGCTTTTTTGATAACATGATTGAGAATCCTACAATACCAGTGGTAATGTAGTTTCAGATCTTGATTAATGTTTGCTCTCTAACTTGCAGAGTTCTTTTTTCCTAGCACAAGATACTTTAATCAAAGGAGTTATCACAACTTACTTAACCTTCTTTTCAGTTTTGTCTCTATTTGTTTCAAGGGAAAATAAGGCTCAAATGCTGTAAGCATATTTTTCAAGAAAGAGTCAAATTTTTCATCAACATTGTCTGATAAATTTAGATCCGAACACTGTAATCATATCATATACTAACAATGCTTTTCTTCTTTTTTATATACCCAACTAGTCAGTAAATTTCAGTGCTAACATTTGATCATCATCTTCAGATAAACCATTGACCATTTTATAGCTAATCACTGCAGCTTGTGAGGTTTAAAAACAAATTGTCACTAGTTGTTGGACTATGTCCCTCAACCCTCACAGGTAATTTGCCTGTGGAAAATAATTCAAAACTGATCAACAACTCTAGATGCCCTCATTCAGTACTATCTGACAGAGAAGATTAAAGCCTTCACAAACAACAATTTTCTAGTTAAATCTAAATAACCTTATTAAAACTGTTTCTATCTGCTTTATGAAGCTAAGGATACTTCCTGCCAGTGGTCTTTAAACTGTCAGAACTACAACTTCATGTTTTTCCTGATCTAGTGTGCCACAACATTCTGAAAGCTGTTGATTTATTGTTTCATCTTATAAATCTTCCCAGATTGTGGGATACAGAACAGACACACATACAGACACGCACACACACACACACACACACACACACACACACACACACACACACAGAGAGAGAGAGAGAGAGAGAGAGAGAGAGAGAGATAGAGATATCTGCACTGTCTTGCTTCAAGTCTTTTGTATCTTAAATGCTCTAGAAATTCTGCTAGTGAATAGAAGCAATGATTCAATAAGAATGCCCTTAGGGTTTTACAAAAGAGTAAAAATGATGATATGTCTTTTACCTTATATGGAAGACTATTGTAAATTTGTATAGTGCTGTTTACTGTGGAGGTTTTATAGGCTGATGTCCCTACTGACTGGACATGAAACTTTTCCTTTTGTCTTGTATCATGTTCATGGATATTAAAATTTTCATTTACATCTTTTAAATTCTTTCTAATATATTTACAGATTTCTCGTATATACATACAGGGAAGAGGGAGAATTGATGACTTTTGAAAGAGGGGTTTGCAAGAATCTGTTTGTCGAGCATCTTGCATTGCTCTTGCAGTTCTTCGTTCAGATGATGACTGAACTAGGTGTTGTATTACCCCAGAATAAATTCCATACAGTAGGATGCTGTGAAATTGGGCAAAGTAGGTAGTTCAGACAATGCTATAACTTGCTTTGACAGAGAGTAAACGCAGACTGTAACATAATGTTCTATTAATTTTGTTTATATGTGTGTGCTATTTGAAGTTATTTTGAAGCTATAAGCCTAAAATTTTTGTCACCAAAGAAGATGGAATTTTGTTGGAGTTTATTGTCACACTGGTGCAGCATGTATCACCTTTTAAAAAGAAATTTAGAAATGGTTTTTTTTTTTTTTTTTTTTTTTTTTTTTCTCTCTGTAAGTTTATTCCCCTCAAACCATCTAATTATCTGTTCTGTAGTCTTATTAACAGCTGTTTGAAGCTGACTTGGGGTATTTCCTGTAATTAGGATGCTTGTGTCATCTGCAAAAAAAGTGTTTGTCACTCAATGTTCAGATCTAGATCATTTATATACAGGAGAAAGAGGATTGGCCCAAGACTTGATCCCTGAGTGACTCCTTTATTTAGAACTTCTGCATCTCAGAACCATGTCCTGATGCACCACTTCTGCATAACAGTGAGATGATTGCTGTTTTGGTAAATAGAGAAGATGTGATGATATATCTGTTTTCTTTGATGCTGCATGTCTTATCTCCTATTTCTTGACAACACATATGTTTATTTTTTCCGCAACAAGCTGCTTCCCTAGCCCATTTAGGTGTAGTCCATGTCTAATGTGTGTGGAATCTATGTCCTATACCATTCAGATCAATGGCTTCTATGTTTTTATATTGTGAGCATATTTTTGAGAGTAACACATTTGCAGCACTTATCTGCTTACACACGACCATGGTGGAAGGTCATATCGGTATGGAATAGTCATTAACAGGACATTTGTATGAGTCAAGTGTCCTAAACACATCTTTAATTCATCAATATCTTTTGGAGTTTCATTTTATGTCACTTGCTCCTCCAAACAACACAATAAAATTCTGAGTTAATTTTTGGCTTCATGCAGGTGGATAAGATTTCCTATCTCAGACATGGGAGCTGCTGCTTTTTAAGATATTCTGTCACTGATCCATGTAGCAATCCCATGACCATGACTGTCAGCAAGGGCAATAAACTTTGTTACTTTTTTGGGTTTTGTCACACTGGAGCTATGCACTATTATGACTTTCAGAATTTGTGGCAGATATCTGTGAATCTTCATTAAACATTGTAGAGACACATTTCTGCGAGTCATTTTTGTGTGTGTGTGTGTGTGTGTGTACACTTTGAAGCTCAATATGTTTCGTTGTATCAATTAGGACATCCTGAATTTTATTTCCTCGTCACTGTATGCCTGAATTGTTTCTTTGTCAGAGTTATTTTCGAGATTAGTAATGAACAGTTTGTCTTGTCTTGTGAAATTACACCACACACTGTTGGGCTTTCCTGGTGAATATTGTGCACTTTAACCCTCTTATATAATTCTGTCTTATATTTTCCAGGCACTTTATTATTGGTATAACACGAAATGAATGCTTGTAAATGAGAAAAAGTGATACTTATTAATATCTATATCATTGTATTATATTACTATTCTGTAGCATTAAGTATATTTGTACAATTGTCTTGACACGTTCCACATCCAGGCGAATCACTCGCATGTACGGATCTATGGAATATGCATACCAAATAAAATAAAATAAAAAAATGCATTCCTGATCGACGTACGCAATCCTAGTTTTTTCAAGTCTGGGACATTTCAATACTGTTATTAGCAACACTTCTAGAATTAAGAATCACACTGTTCACATTTGACATAGAGCATGTGGTTATTGCATTCCATAAATTAGCCACATCCTTCTGAAGTTGATCAATTTCTTTACTGAGGCTGCGAATTTCATCAATTAACTTCTCGCGCATTAGCAATAGTTCGCAATTTAATTCACTGTCCTTTACATTCACTGTTTTCATGTTTTCGCTGCAGCATATTCATTAACTTAAAGAACCTGGGACTTAACTACACTTTTTTTCATACACAGCCACTCCCCATTCCTTTTTTAATGTTTCCTTAGCTTATATCCTTCAGGATGAATCTGTGCAGTTTTAGTTATTTCTGTGTGTGTTCTGACATGCACAACAAGTCTGCTGAAATATCATCTACCTTTTCATTTTACTGAATGAATGTGTGAAATATATCTTTATTTATAAAACTTCTGATGTCGTAATGGAAGACACTAAATACCTTTTGTGTAACATTCTTGATTGTGTTCAAACTGCAACATTTTGTTCTAGAGCTCACACGCAATAACTTGGCCTCTGAATATAAATGCATTCTGATTCACAGTGCTGGGTATGTCCACCCCTTTGTTCCAAACAGGTGGTCAGTTCAGTCTGATGTTGCCTATTGAACTATGCACCTAGTCTATTATGAACAACACATTCGTTCCACATTTCAGCATAATGATCAGCCAATTTTCTACGCTGTGGGAAGAGAGGAATGCACACATCGGCTCCTCTACAACCTTTCTTAAACAATTTCAAAGAAACTAAGTGGAGAAAAGATTGATTATCTAACATCACAGTCATTACTGGTCATGGTTATTCGATATTTCAACATTAAGTAAGCTACTATGCAAAATTCAAATAGTTTGCAATGGGAAACACAGGTTGTTATGAGTTTATATTTGGTGCTAGTTAGAACAAACATTGTTGCATTGAAAATGTAGCTAATGTATTGATTTTTCCTTAAATTTGGAATGATGTCTATATCTATTATCAACGTTGAAAAAATAGATTGTACATAGTGCACTCATTTCTGCTTGCACATGCAAATGAAGTGAAAGTGAAATATTCATATCATCCCTCATACCTCATAAACAGTTTGAGACATTGAAATGAGGTTTTGATAAATGACAGGACACAAAGCAGAGATTTTGCTACACAGTTAACATGAGAAACTTTCTTATATCATGATACACAAATAACCACAGATTTTCTCAGTGAAACAATGTAATTATTTTAAGAGTCATTGATAGCTGTTGAAACGAGAATTAGTTTGTGTTTGCAACAACATAAGTGAAGAAATTACACATTTATTTGTATAGTGAGCATTAGCTTTTGATAAGCTGCTGAGCTGACTTGTCCTCAGTTATCTGTTTGACAATAAACTGCATTATAATGTTAGCAAGCTGAAATTGTGTAAATTGCCACAGTGTTTTGGGAAAAGAAGCTAATTTTAACATGGCAAAAAGGAAGAGAAAAGGTTTACAAACCAGGTGATAATGAATATCTCCTCCTGTTGTAATTTTGGTGTAATGCTGTAATATATTGTGCTTTTAATAATAAAAGGTTGAATTGTTGAATTATTAGTCATACTGTCATAACCTGTTAATAGTGACATTTGTAGACTCACTGGCTACATTATTCAAGATAGATGTTTGTGTGAAGACTGCTACTGTATAATACATCTCACATACCATGCTGTGCCCATCTGCAAGTGAACCCCCACCACCGCCACAACTCCAATGCCCCATCCCCTACTGCACATTTTGTGCAGTTAGGGGCCAAGTAATAATTTTGTATGCACTTTACTAGTAGCTGTTTCAACTGTAACGGTATTCTGTAAACCTGTCTTTTGGATAAATTTACCATAAAAAAGGTCTAGTGAAAACACTGGATAAGATGTACACTGCATTGGTCAGACTGGGTGGTTCCGGAAATTAAGCAAGCAAGGCAACTCTTGGAAAACTGAGGAGCTACTTGATTGAGAGGTAGTAGCTTCGGTCTCGTAAAACTGACATATGGCCAGGAGGGCGGTGTGCTGACCATGTGCCCCTCCCACATCCAGTGACACCTGTGGGCTGAGGATGACACAGAGGCCAGTTGGTATTTTGGGCCTTCCAAGGCCTTTTTGGGTGGAATTTAGTTAAGGAGACTCTTGCCAGAAGCATTCAGATGCAAAATAAAGCTGCATATGATGTGACCAAGTAAGGGCAGTACATCAGTGACACTCTTCCCTGAGTAATTTTCCAAGTTTTGCCTTAACACTTTCCACAGAACATTTCATCCTGAGCTGCCTATCATTTGAAGAGTGACCTGATCAACACACAACTGTGAAGAGCTTCCTCAGCAATGGAAATGTGAAACAAGTGAGAGGACAAGATTACTGAACTTGGAAGTTTCTTTCTCAGCTTACTTCATTGATTTTTATGCTGAACTCCTTGACTTTTATCACTACAACATTGAAGAAATGATTTTAAAGATACTTGCTACCAGTGAATGAACACTGATAATCTTTCTATACAAATCAGTAAAGATTGTAATGTGCCAGACCAAGTAACTCTATGCTGAAGTGACTAATACTATATATACTAAAGAACTGCAATCCACATTCTGATTCATTACACAAATATTTGAACTCTTGTATTTACCTATTCATTTCTGTTAACTACTTGTAAATTTTGTTTCTTTTGTCAGATCTGTAAAAGCTCAAGTTATCAGTCTTGTAAACATTACTGTATTTACTGTTCACACACGATTTGTGAAGATACATATACACCACTTGAAATTAGGTAATATTGTAATTCACTGAAAATATCAGTTAATCTAAAAATAAAGTAATTATTTCAATAAAGAAAACTTAATAACAACATGTTACTAAAACTCAATATCTTAAACTCTCAGATGTAATCAATGAATACTTTGTTTTTTTGAACCATCACTGTATATTTACAGTTCATCATGTAAGACAGTGTGATCTAATTAAAATGAAATTTACTTCTATAAACTGGTTTTTTGTAATTTCAACACTAAGTATGCCTGCTGTGATTGTCAAAATTTTATAAATAGTTGGGCACTTTGTGATGAAGCAAGTTGGCATCTTTTTACTTCCCCTCTTGTTTTACCATCTGCCTTGTTAAATTCATTTTTTACTAATTATCATTAACATACATCAATATAATCTGCATTTTCTTAAAGGAGAAAAGTTGTCCCTCAGTTTAAAGAATCTAGAATATAACACCAAATCTAATTTTGTGGTTATTTTTGTGAATGTCATCAATTTCCTAATTTATTTTGAATACTTCTAGGTAATTTCTTTCATTATAGCGTGAAATCAGCAATTGTTCCATGACTTAGAGTTGTTGACTTACAAACAAATTATAAACCTTTGGAGGAACAACCACTAGTATTCTTAAAGTATTTATTTGGCTCTATTCGAATATATGAAAGCAAAGCCAGTCCTCAATTAATTCCAAAGAATTGATCAGTTTTGTCAAAAGTATTTTTTTGTACACCTACATCTGTTAATTTCATCATTTAAACAGATAATTTGGCTTGTAGTAGAAGAAACTGTTAAAAAGTAATTTTTCTAAATATTCAGTTAATTGGATGAGTTATGTTTTAACTGTAATATCTGCCAACTTAAACATCGAACAATGTGTAGTTTCAATGCCTATTATTGTGATATATAAAGGCCCAATTTTTGATACTGAGACAGTCAGTCCACGGCCAATTTTCAGACAAGGAAACTGTGTTGGTTAGGTCAACAACAATGTGTCAACTTAGTTGTGAAATAAGTGTATCACAAATAGGCCGTGTGTCAAAACAATGACAGTATCTGTTCAATACGTACTGTATTATTCTGCAAGAACTGTGTAGTTAGGTTTTTACAGCTCAAAGATGTTCAATGGTAAAGTATTGTAGCAGTATGCTGACGTTTGCCTGCAATCTATTAATGAAGCTTAAAAGTTAACCAATAGTGAACTGGCCACATTAACTTTGCAATATTGAAGGGGGGGGGGGGGGGGGCTGTTGTGGTGAACAGTGAAAGAAGTACTGTAAAACACAACTGTGCAACTGTCAGCTACATTTACAGTAGTCGGTGTTGAACTTCCATCCACATTTTTGAGCCAGTATAACAACGCAGTATGTCGACACCAAGGACTATCAACGACGAGATAACAAAGCAAGCGAACAACTTGAGCCCACAAAGTCAGTATCTGTCTAAGTGTTCTCTAGTTAGCTGTCAATTGTTGTTACTCAACGTCAGTGAATTCAGAAAAAATACTAAATTTCATTAAAAAAGTCAGTCAAATGTTAAACAGCGTGTTTGAGTTTTCATTAGAAATGCATAAAATAATGCCTCACACAACTAAAACCTGGAACATATTTGTTTATAGCACCCCCATTGTTTACAGATGAAACTTAGGTATGATGATTATTTACTGTACATTACTGCTATCCAATATGGTTTATGCATTATACAGTTTGTCATTTAATAGAAGCAGAACACAGTTATAACCTTCATATTCATAAAAGAACTGATAACAAAGATTATTATTTTATTGATTTATTTGAGCCATAAGAAATACAATACAAGGTTATTACTATTAAAATCAAATTAAATAAAATGTTAGTAAATCTAAAAAATGAAATAATTACTAAGTTAATTAAAACTTAATGATTTAATTTTGTTGCCCTGTGTCTTGCTTTACTATGTTCGATATAGATTTAATTCTTTTATGAAATGATTAATTTCAGACAGAGCATATATACTTTTAGACTTTCAGTAACCTTTCTTAATAACATGGAGTAATTTCTGTAGCATGCAGCAAAAGTGAAATATTCACTTGTTCTTGTTGACATGTAAACTCTACTTTTCTGTTTACAAGATACTTTAATCCCATTTGTGATCCACAGTTTTGCGTGGCTTTTCAATGTTCTTTCTGATTAGTTTACTGGAAAAGCTGTATTTTAATATGACGCAGACTTGTTATGGAGAATGTCAACTTTGACAAATTGCATTTTTTTCTTTACAAAATTTGTACCAGTCTACCTTTTTCAAGTTATTTTTAAAATCTGGAGTCATTAATAATTGGTTGCCATAGTGATATCTCAACACTGTATGGCAATATATAGCTTAGCCTAATTACCTGTGCATTGTAACATCAGAGTCCTGTAATTGATGAGTATACATTTATTTGGTTAATTTGAACCCCACTACTAAAAGTATATTTATTTAACATGACATAACAATAGTTAGGCAACATGTTGCATAAACTGTAAACACTTCACAGAACACCAATCTTACCCTCAGTTTCCAAGTTTTAACTGTTTCATTCACTTCTGCTACAACAAAAGATTACATTTTAATGACCCGTCAGTATCAAGATTGACACAAATCAGTTCCTAAATCTACTTCTACATCTATACTCTGCAAATCACTGTGAAGTGCATGGCAGAAAGAACTTTCCATTGTACCCATTATTAGGGCTTTTTCCTGTCCCACTCACTTATAAAGAGAGAGAAGAATGACTGAAATGCCTATGTGTGTGCAGCAATTAATCCAATCTTGATCTCATGATCCTTATGGGAGGAATACACAGGAGCTTATAGTATATCCCTAGATTCATCATTTAAACCTGGTTCTTATAACTTTGTAAGTAGGTTTTCCCAGGACAATTTGTGTCTATCTTCAAGTGTCTGCTAATTCAGTTTCTACAGCATCTCTGCAGCACTCTTCCATGAGTGCTGCTGTTCTCTGTCTATGCCTATGTCCTCTGTTATTCCTATTTGGTTTGGTTCCCACATATTTGAATGGGATGTGTTACACAATCGACTTTTAAGCAATCTACTTTGTAGATTGATTGCACTTCCCTGTAACATAGTAACTTGGCAGCTGAAGTGGGTTTGACACAGCTGCTTCAGTTGCCTACCTGAATTGATCTTGCAATGCAGTTTTGTATATGTCTATATGGCTATGTCTCATTGTTGTCACAGCTCCACAGAAAACTGTTGTTTGGCTGCAGCTATTGTGCTTCATAGCAGAGAATTGGCAACAATGCTGCCAGCTGTCAGGAATCTTCTTACTATAGCCTTCTACGAATGAACCAAAGACTGACATGATTGAGTCCATTAATTGACCCATTTCATGTCCCTACAAATTGTTACACACAGGGACTTGTTCACAGATTCAATTTGTGACTCACTGATACTGTAGTTATAGGATACTACATTTTTTACTTTGTGAAGCACACAATTTAAGATTTCTGAATACTATAGTGATAACGCAAGCTGTGTGCCACTTCATAATCTTATCATGATATGACTGCAGTTTTTTTCAGACAGTACATCATTATAGATAACTGCATCATCTGTGAATCTCTGAGGTTACTGCTAACTACGAGATCATTAATATACAACATGAACACCAAGGGCCCCAACACAATTCCCAGGGCTACACCCGACATTGCTTCTAATTTGTCAATAATTTTCCATTCAATTGTGTCCTACCTACCGGAAGAACCTAAACCCAGTCACAAATTTCACTTGACACATTATTTGATAATAAGCATAGGTGTAGTATTGAATCAAATGTTCCTCAAAAATTGAGAAATTCTGCGTCTACTGATCCATGGCTTTCAGGACCTCATGTGAAAAAAGTGAGAGTTGGGTTTCATATGATTAATGTTTTCAGAATATTTCCATTATCATTAGCATGTAGGAGATCATTTTGTTTGAGATACCTAATTATATTTGGCATATTGGATATTGGACAGTAGGATATTGGTAGGATATTGGACAGTAGTTTTTTCGATCACTTCTGTTACCCTTCTTGAATACAGGTGTGATCCATGCTTTCTTCCAACTACCGGATACAGTCCCAATCCATAATTATCCATGGTACTTCATGGTTAAAAGAGGGGCTAACTCAGCCGCAAATTTGGTATAGAATTTGATGGTGATTCCTTTGAGGCCTAGAGCTTTGTTCAGTTTGAGTAATTACAGCTATGGACACCAACAATGTACCACTAAGAGTCTTTACATATCAACATATAAAGTAATCGGTTAGATAAAAAGTCTACTCACTAAGCAGTGGCACAACACACACATAAAAGAAGGTTATAGTTAGGCAAGCTTTTGGAGCCAGTGGCTCCTCCTTCAGGCAGAAGGGATGAAGGGGAAGTAAGAGGCATGTAGGAAAAGGACTGAAGAGATCCAGGAAAAGGGGTAGATTTTGGAAATGGATCTGGGGAGACTTACCAGACAGGATGAGAAGGAAAAACTCATTGTTGGGGACTGCACTGGATGAGATCTGAAAACCTAAGAGCTGAAAAGTGGAAGACAGGCCAACATGCAAGACAGAGATTACTGCTAAAACATAAAACATCATGTACGAGTTAATAAGAGCGAAAAGCTAGGTGCACTGTACACAACAGAGACATGAAGGGGGGGGGGGGGGGGGGAGTGAAAAGACAGGTAAGAAAATGAAAAATGTAGAAAACTAAAATGGAGTAAAGAAAGGAGTAGTTACTGTGAAGAAATGCTGAGATGGAAGAAACTAATGTAAATTAAGATCATGTGGGTGGTGAGAACCAAGGACATGTTGTAGCACTACTTCCACCTGCGGAGGTCTCAGAAACTGGTGTCTGGGGAAGAATCCAGATGGCGCGTGTGGTGAAACAGGCACATAGGTCACAGTTGCATGTTGTAGAGAGTGCTCTGCAACAGGATGTTGTCTGTTGCCAGTAAACACCCTCTGTCTATGCCCATTCATCCTAACTGATAATTTGGTGGTAGTTGTGTCAATATAAAAGGCCGAACAGTGTTTACGTAACAGCTGGCATATGACATGTGTTGTTTCACAGGTGACTCTCCCTTTGATAAAATATGTTTTGCCAGTTACAGGGCTGGTATAGGTGGTGATAGGAGGCTGCATAGGGGAAGTCTTGCAGCAGGGACAGTCACAGAGGTAGGAGCCATAGGGTATGGAGATGGGTGCAGAAAGAACATAGGATCTGACAAGAATACTGCGGAGATTGGGAGGGTGAGAAAAAGCTATTGTAGGTGTGGTGAGCAAAATCTCAGACAGAATGGACCTCATTTTAGGGCATGATTTTAAGAAATCCTGGCTTATCAAAGTAGTTGATTAATACATTCCAGACCA
Source organism: Schistocerca piceifrons (assembly GCF_021461385.2). Taxonomy (NCBI): domain Eukaryota; kingdom Metazoa; phylum Arthropoda; class Insecta; order Orthoptera; family Acrididae; genus Schistocerca; species Schistocerca piceifrons. The sequence continues at coordinate 428,779,517 of NC_060138.1, forward strand.
GGATAATACTGTCACTGGAGTTGATTTTTGGAGGGATCAGCAGTACCAGGACTGGATGTGATGGCCCAGGAAATCTGCTTTTGAAATAGGTTGGTGGGTTAATTATGTTCAGTGAAGGCTGAGGTGATAATGGTGGTGTATTGCTGTAAAGAGTCTGCATCCAAACAAATATGTTTTCCTCAAATGCCAAGGTGGTATGGGAGGGAATGTTTGACCTGGAAAGGATGGCAGCTGTCAAAATATAAGTAATGTTGTTTGTTAGTAGGTTTAATGTGGACAGAAGTGTGTAGCTGTCCTTTGGTGAGGATGAGATCAGCATCAAGGAAAGTGGGATGGGATTTGGAGTAGGACCATGTGAAATTTAATTGAGAGAAGGTATTCAGATATTCCAGGAATTTTAACAGGTCAGCTTCACCATGAGTCCATATGGTAAACATGTCACCAATGTATCTAAACCACACACACACACACACACAAACACAGATATATATATAAGCGCTGGCAGGTCGATAGAAACACAGACAGACACATACATACAAACAAAATTCAAGCTTTCGCAACAAACTGTTGCCTCATCAGGAAAGAGGGAAGGAGAGGGAAAGACGAAAGGAAGTGGGTTTTAAGGGAGAGGGTAAGGAGTCATTCCAATCCCGGGAGCGGAAAGACTTACCTTAGGGGGGAAAAAAGGACGGGTATACACTCGCACACACACACATATCCATCCACACATATACAGACACAAGCAGACATATTTAAAGACCCGCGTGGAATGTTTCCCTCTATTATATATATATTTAAAAACAAAGATGATGTGACTTACCATACAAAAGCGCTGGCAGGTCGATAGAAACACAAACAAACACATACACACACACAAAATTCTAGCTTTCACAACCAATGGTTGCTTCGTAAGGAAAGAGGGAAGGAGATGGAAGGACGAAAGGATGTGGGTTTTAAGGGAGAGGGTAAGGAGTCATTCCAATCCAGGGAGTGGAAAGACTTACCTTAGGGGGAAAAAAGGACAGGTATACACACATATCCATCCGCACATACACAGACCCCATGTGTATGTGTGGATGGATATGTGTGTGTGTGTGTGTGTGTGTGTGCGAGTGTATACCCGTCCTTTTTTCCCCCTAAGGTAAGTCTTTCCGCTCCCGGGATTGGAATGACTCCTTACCCTCTCCCTTAAAACCCACATCCTTTCGTCTTTCCCTCTCCTTCCCTCTTTCCTGATGAGGCAACAGTTTGTTGCGAAAGCTTGAATTTTGTGTGTATGTTTGTGTTTGTTTGTGTGTCTGTCGACCTGCCAGCACTTTCATTTGGTAAGTCACATCATCTTTGTTTATATATATATATATAATAGAGGGAAACATTCCACGTGGGAGAAATATATCTAAAAACAAAGATTATGAGACTTACCAAACAAAAGTGCTGGCAGGTCGATAGACACACAGACAAACACAAACATACACACAAAATTCAAGCTTTCTCAACAAACGGTTGCTTCATCAGGAAAGAGGGAAGGAGAGGGAAAGACGAAACGATGTGGGTTTTAAGGGAGAGGGTAAGAAGTCATTCCAATCCCGGGAGCGGAAAGACTTACCTTAGGGGGAAAAAAGGACAGGTATACACTCGCACACACACACACACACACATATCCATCCGCACATACACAGACACAAGCAGACATTTGTAAAGGCGAAGAAACTCTTTGCCCTTACAAATGTCTGCTTGTGTCTGTGTATGTGCATACAATAAACGACCGAAAACGACCGAAAATCAATTATTCTGCAACATGGGTCTTGTAATACTAGGACCCGTGTTGTGTTGCAGTCCCGCCTGCTGGGTGCACAGTGACTCTAAGCAGCCAGCAGCGAGGCAGAAGTCGTTATCGACGCTCATTAAAAACTGGAAATGTATTTTGATAGAATTAAATGATAAGGGCGCAAAACTCCATAAGAATAACACAGACCGGAAGTGAATTCTTCTGCAACACGGGTCAAGAAACTCTTTGCCCTTACAAATGTCTACTTGTGTCTGTGTATGTGTGGATGGATATGTGTGTGTGTGTGTGTGTGTGTGTGTGTGCGAGTGTATACCTGTCCTTTTTTCCCCCTAAGGTAAGTCTTTCCGCTCCCGGGATTGGAATGACTCCTTACCCTCTCCCTTAAACCCCACATCCTTTTGTCTTTCCCTCTCCTTCCCTCTTTCCTGATGAAGCAACCGTTTGTTGCGAAAGCTTGAATTTTGTGTGTATGTTTGTGTTTGTTTGTGTGTCTATCGACCTGCCAGGGCTTTTGTTTGGTAGGTCTCATCATCTTTGTTTTTTGATTTTCGATTTTTTTCCTTGCTTTCCTTTCATTTTTCTGTCTTTTATCCACCGTCTGCTTATCTTTTTTCCACTTTCCACTCCAAACTGTTCTCTCTTGCCATGATGAACCTCATCACATATTACATCCATTCTTTTTGAAAACATGCTTTTGCACTATCAAAGGTAAAGTTCCACATTCTGTTTCTTGAAACCTGCTTCCCTTGTTACTCCAAAAGGCCTAACATTGAAAGTCCCTGTTTCTGGATGTAATCCTATTCTACACCAGGCTCCTTTACAGTTTCAAATACAGCAATCTCTTGCTCTTACTCAGTTAATCTGTGACCTATATGCCTCTTCAGCCAATTTCCACTCCACCAGGCATCTCTCATTCTATAACATCCTGCAGTTATCTGACCCTCATGTTTCCTTGGACTGCATCATCTGCTAACTTCAAACTGCAACAAAATGCCAGACTTCACCTCAAAAAGCTATCCCATCTTCTCTTAAACTACCTGAACAGTAGTGTTTCCCTTCCTGTCCCTCTGCAGCTCCCTAAACAACCACACCATTCACCACTCCTCTCCAACAAACCAAGCTTGGCCAAGCTCCTTAAAATACCCCAGCACTCACTACTGCCTCCCAGACCAAAAATAACTTATAATCACACTCTCCTTCTGAAATTATCTGTATTATCCAAGGGTATCCCTTTCAGCACTAAATGTGCATTTGATCATGCTGCTTTGGTGAAGGACCTACTTTCTTTCACACATAACGTCATCTGGAATCATCACTTTGCAACCGAGTCCCAAAACCTTTCCAGCAGCAAACATGACATTGAACCCTGCCATGAACAGTTCCAACCATGACCCAACTTGATCCACCTATTCTATCTCAAAATCATCCCTTACAAGCCTTCCAAGAATTCCTCACATCCAACACTGCTTCACAACCCTTCTTCAGGTCCCAACAACATGACCCTAACCTGTCCTCTGCAGAACTCCATGCTCTATATTCCCAAAAAACTGATGACCTCATTATTATCCTCCCAGCAGACAAATGATCTACCACTGTGGTATTTGACCCAAAGGAGTATGTTAGTGAAGGTCTATGCCACCTGCCTAACACTTCTACATACAGCGTTTGCCATCAAGATCCCATTCCTGTAATTCAAACTGATCTGCTGTCTCCCATGCCCCTCACAAGGACTAACACCTCAAGCCATGGAACTTCTCATCTCATGCAAACCATGCACCCCCACCTTTTATCTTCTTCCTAAGATCCACAAACACAGTCATCCTGGCCATCCTATGGTTGCTGGCTTCAAAGCACCCACCTAAAGTACATATATATCTGCCTTAATTCATCAGCAACTGAAACCCATAGCACAAAGAATTCCCTCCTATATCAAAGATACCAACCATTTCATAGATCATCTGAAATCCATGCTCATCCCATTCCCACCACACACCTTGCTTGTCACCACTGATGTCAACTCCCTGTACACCGACATATCCCATGTACATGGTGTGTCTGTTGCTGAACATTTCCTCCGTCAGCGCCCACCTGATTCCAAACCTATTGCTTCCTTCCTGCTCACCTTAATCAACATTATACTTAACAACAATTACTTTAGCTTTGAGGGACAGACATAAAAACAGATCTGGATACAGCCCTGAAAACCAGAATGGCTCCTCCTTATGCCAACCGTTTCATGGATCACTGGGAGATGGCATTTCTGGGATCCATAAGTCATTGGGCCCTGGTTTGGTTTAGATACACAGATGACATTTTTATCATATGGACTCATGATGAGGTTGACCTGTTAAACTTCCTGTAATCTTTGAATACTTTCTCCCAAATAAATTTCACATGGTCCTATTCCAAATGCTGTGCTGCTTTCCTTGATGTTGACGTTGTCCTCACCGAAAGCCAGCTACACACTTCTGTCCACATTAAACTTATTAATAAATAATTAAAACTAAATGCTGACGAATAGACTATGGAGGCCCAACGGTATCAATTGGCAGCCATTTCATCCTCAGCCCACATGCATCACTGGATGCGGATAAGGAGGAGCATATGGTCAGCACACCACTCTCCCCACCGTATGTCAGTTTGTGAGACTGGAGCCACTACTTCTCAATCAAGTGGCTCCTCAGTTTGCCACACAGGGGCTGAGTGCACCCCACTTGCCAACAGCACTTGCCATACTGGATGGTCACCTGTCCATGTGCTAGCCCACTCCGACAGTGTTTAACTTCATGATCTGATGGGAACAGGTATTACCACTGCAGCAAGGCCATACTAGCAAACAACAGTACTTACATTTTGACAGCTGCCATTCTTTCCATGTCAAATGTTCTGTCCAACACAGCCTTGGCAATCAAGCAAACATATTTTTTCAGATGCAGATTCTTTAGAGCAATACACCACTATTCTCACATCAGCCTTCACTGAATGTAATTAACCCACTAGTATAGTTCAAAAGCAGACTTCCTGGGCCATCACAAGCAATCCTGATACTGCTAATCCCTCCAAAAAAAACTTCAGAGCACACCAGAAGTCACTGAGTATTATCCTGGTCTGGAATGTATTAATTAGCTACTTTTACATGGCCACGAGTTCCTAAAATCATGCCCTGAAATGATATCCATTCTGTATGTAATTTTTTCTACCACACTTACAACAGCTTTTTGTCACCCTCCCAATCCCTGCAATATTCTTGTGAGACCCTATGCACTTTCTGCACCCATTCCCCTACCCTATGGCTCCTACCTCAGCGACTGTCCCCACTGCAAGACTTGCCCTTTGCACCCTTCTGCCACCACTTATACTAGCCCTGTGACTGGTGAAACATATGCTATTGAAGGGAGAGTCACTTGTGAAACGACACATCGTATACCAGCTGTTATGTAAACATTGTTTGGCCTTTTGCCTTGGCATGACTACACCAAATTATCAGTTAGGATGAATGGCACAGGTAGAGGGTGTATATACTGGCAGCACACAATATCCGTTGCAGAGCACGCTCTACAATACAATAACCATGACCTCTGTGCCTGTTTCACTACATGCGCCATCTGGATTCTTCCCCCAGACACCAGTTTCTCAGAGCTCTGCAGGTGAGAATTAGCACTACAAAATGTTTTTTCACCACTCACCTGGCCTTAATTTAATTGATTTCTTCTGTCTCAGCATTTCTTCACAGTAACTATTCCTTTCTTCCCTCCATTTTCTAGATCTTTCATTTTGTTATCTGTCTATTTTTCACCGTCCCCATCCCATCTCTGTTACATACAATGCACTTAGCTTTTCAACCTTAATAATTCATGCACAATGTTTTAGCAGTAATCTTTGTCTTGCATATTACCCTGTCTTCCACCTTTAAGCACTCAGGTTTTCAAATCTTGTCCAGCGCTGTCCCCAACAATCGGTCTTTCATTCTCATCCCATCAAGTAATTTTCCCCTGACCCACAGTTCTGGGATACTTTTCCAAAATCCATCCCTTTTCCTAGAAGTCTCCAGTCCTTTTTGCTCACCCCTCTTCCTTCCCCTTCAACCCTTCTGTCTGAAGACAGAGCTGGCTCCAAATGGTTGCCTAATTATAACCTCCTTTTATGTGTGTGTTCTGCCACTCCTTGGTGAGTGGATTTTTTTACCTATCCAGCTACACATATGGTCAAAAATTGTTTTCATTTTTATACATGAACAAAATTTGTTTGGGTTTTGTGAGAGAGGCTTCAATAAAATTCTGCTGTGGTAGTCGTTAAGGAGGGATTACGCAGAATCCATCTGACAGTTGGACCCAAATCATTCAGCAAATCCCTATCTATAGCCTTATTCATTGTTTTACACCAAGTGGGTAATAGTTTGTTTCTTTAGAAATTTCTTTACAGTTGACGTATATCACAGGTGGTCCCTGCCTTCATGAACTGTTTTACAAGGTACATATCTATCAAGAGCTCAGTCAACTATTCTTCGAAACATGAGCAACAGTTCTCATATATGTTGCTCTCCAGAGCTAAATATTTCAGATTTCTTATTGAGACACAACAGTACTGCATCTGTACCTAGTTTGCTAAACACATAAATCCTGCTACTTGTTTTAGTTGCACTTGTAATCATTGTTGCTATGACTGCCCTATAGTCACTGTTACAAGTTTCAAAGCAGACATCCTCAATTAAGTCAGATCTATTTGTTGCTATTAGATCCTATATATTTCCATCATGAGTGGAGTTCTGAACAATATGTTCTAGGTAGTTCTCAGAGAATACATTTAGTAATGTTTTGGAGGTTGTCTTGTGCCCACCACTTACAAAACTGGAGTAGTTATCACTCAGATTTCTCTGGGATTTTAATATTCTCATCTGTAAGGGGGTGAGGGGGTTTCTTTGCATCTTAGACTGACGTTTTCAAATTCCCTACTACAGCTATCATTATCTGGACTGGATGGAGTCACCTAAGCTAAAAAGTCCTTATGTACACCCCACAAACTGTCAGCTACCTTGTCAGTAGCTTTTATGTGCACATCTTACCCATGTAGAGAGACACTACAATTCCCAATTGTATGGTCTAAGTCCATGAATTTTCTGCTTAGTTTGTCACATAACTTTCAGAGTCTCTGGTTCAGTCCTTCACTCGATTCAGAAATATGAGGCCATGAGCAGTTCTAGGGACAATGCTTCAAATTGTAAGGTTTGTTGAAATTCTGTGAACAAGGCTGGTCTTCTCACCTTTCTCTGCCAGTCATGGGAATGATTCAAGAATGACATCAAGATAGCAAACAACAGACATTGTTTGTTCCACCATGCACGACAGTCTGCAAGTGGTTGCACCCTGTTGCTTCAATGACTGCTGAAAAACAGGTGTAGGATTCTTGAAAGCATCATCCCACAATTCATCTGAGGTGTTTCAGGAAACCACTCTTCCATTACAGTGCCACAGGTTTCAGAGAAATGGTTTTTAAGGACATTTTCAAGATGTTTAAATTCTCACCTCCAATCAGCAACCACACACATCAATGGATTTTTTTAAATTTATTTATAACTATAAAAGAGTAGTTAGTTTTTTCTTTTATAATTTAATCCTTTGGAGGCTTTAACATCTACTAAAATAACTAATATTTTAGTATAACATGAAGCAATATCAAACTAATTATTTTTTCATCAGTGCTTGAATAGGCGCCCAGTCACTTGAATTTTCCATGGTCTTTTATGCTTTCATTGGAATAGTTTTCTTAACCGAAGCTGTAACTGATGCTCTTATTGGTTTGTTCTCAACAGCAATTAAATCCAGAATACTTACAGGCATTTTATTTGTGCAACCTGGATGTGGGCACCTGGAATTGAAAAGATATCAGCTCTGAAGATGCAATTGGGAACTGCTGTGGCATACATAAAAGCAAGATTGACCAAAATACCAGGTGACTCAAAAAGAAAGAACAGATTTCAGTTGTTTATTACAGATAAATTATAAAAGACAGAAACACATTGCACTTGGCACTGGATGGAGGAAAGTTCAAAGTTTTGACTCATCTGCACTGTTGTTTGTTTGTAGCAAGATGGTGACTGCACCACAAGAAAAATCATTCTGTGTGTTGGAATTTGGGCAAATTCAATCCACTATTCAAGTGCAATGGACATTCTGCCATCAGTTCAGGAAGAAGCCACTTCTGCATATGCAGATTTATGACTGGCCTACAAAATTCTTGGCAGTTGGTTGCATATGCAAAGGGATGAGCAGTGTTCAGCCGTGCATGTCTATTAAAAATGTTGAGTGTATTTGAGATACAATCACTTGGAGCTCTCAGAAGTCCACAAGATGTGAAGGGTAGGAATTTCAGCTTTCTCAAACAATGGTGCAGCATGTTCCAAAATAAAACTTGGGAATGAAGCCTTACAAGTTTCACTTACTGGAGCAATTGCATCCCAGTGAACATAACAGAAGGTACAATTTTGCATTTAGTTCTCCAGGACATGACAGAGGACACTTTTTCCAAGTGACTCATCTTTTTGGACAAATCAATGTTTCATCTATTGGGTAAAGTAAACTACCATAATATAAGAATCTGGGAATCACAAAATCTTGGCATCACTGGTGAATGTGAGGGAGACTCACTGAAACTGAATGTGTTTTGTGTTGTTTCTGTTCACAATGTTTATGGAGCTTTCTTTTTTGCAGAGAAAAACGAGACAGGTATGTCATACCTGGAGATGCTGCTAAACTGGTTGTTTCCTCAACTTCACAGGAAGCTGTTGATTAGCGTATGGAATGAAACTAACCAGTATTGCTAGGCTTCTCGAGCAACACATGGTGCTCATGTTGCGTCTATGGTATAGTGTGAACATAAAACCTTAGACCTTCCCCTTTACCCAGTGGCATGTTTAATTTGTTTTTATCTCTCATAATTTGTAATAAACAACTGAAATCTGTTCCTTCATTTTGAATCAACCTGTGTTTAATTACAGCAACTATTCTAAACAATATACTAATCTAATATTGGCCCTTGTGGTTTATACAATTTCAGTTCATTTGTCACTCAAGGTTGGGTTACTTAAATCATCCTGAATGCTCACATAAAACTAAAATATCATAGAATTCTATACTACATTTTTGAATTTCCTTTCATATAGTGGATTCACAAAAAGGAAAAGTATAATTCTACTCCAAGAATGCTTCATTTTGAAAAATTATAAAACTAATACTCACAGTACATCATTTCGTCCCTCAATGAGATTTTTAATGGTAGATTTTTCATAGACATGCATACACCACATATTTCGTACTGGATTTAAATATCTCCGTCCTGTTTTGGGATCAAACATTTCCATAGTACGTCCTCTATTATTTGGTGTCCCTTTTGGTATAATTTTGCTGGCTTTCTTTGCTGTGTTGGAGCCTTTTACCTTTGTATCATTTTTAATCAAATGGGCTGGATCATTTACCTTGGACAAAATCTTCATTTTATTGCCTCCAGTCTGTGTAAGATTGGGTCTGATTGTTTTCCCAGATGCTGCAGAGCCTTGCATTTTTAATGATTTATTCAAGGAAACTAAATCATTCATTGTTAGCCGATTCCAAGGCACAGGGGAGTCTCGGCGGTAATTTTCATTTAATTTAATTAGCTTCTTCACCTCTTCAGACTCTCTTATTTTTGGCAGCTTGATTGGTGTAATTTTTCTGTTGCCTTTGTTGATTTCTGCAAGACACATTGAAATTAATTTAATTTTAAATGACAGTCACAGTCTGCTACAAGCTGAATAAAGAAAATGGGAATTAAAACAAAACATTGCTGATAAATTTTAATTATCACACTCTTCTGTAGCCCTGGTAACTCTTAACTATGGGATAAACATAATAAAAGTTTATTTTCTTGAAAAACAAAGACTTTTGTGGGGAACAGCAATAACATGACCCCGTGCAAGTGGTATAGTGGTTCCCACCATATCAGAATTTGTTCTACTTTTGCATGCAATTTTTGGATGTTCATAAGAAGACATGCAAATTTATACCCCACAAAGTTCAACACTTATCTCTTACATGAAAGGTGATAAAATGTTATAGTGACATTTTAAAAACTTTGGTGCATTTGGAGTGGTGTGTTTGAGTGAATAATTTTGGTACTTGGCAGGATAGTTGAACAGGTTGCATTGCATATGTACTGATAAATATATATTGATCAGCCAGAACACTGTGACCACGGACCTACTATCTATATGAACCTGTCCAGGTAATACCAGACTGATCTGGTGAAGAATGACTGCTAGTCAGAAAAACACACAGTGCATGTAGTATCAATGAGCATCCTATCCATGTGTAGAATGGGAAGGCATGTGATCTATCTGAGTTTGACCAAGGGCAGCCGACATCTCATACATGTGCCAATGTTAATGCCACAACATTGACAATTACGACTGAAATGGCCATGTGACCACCAGCACTGGAATTTGGAACAGTGGCAGAGTGTTGCATGATCTGATGAATCCTGATATCATCTTCATCATGCCAATGGAAGGGCGCAAATCTGTCGCATCTTTCCAGCGGAACAGCACCTTGACATCTGTACAGATACAAGCAGATACAAGCCGGTGGTGGCTCCATTATGCTCTGAGGAATGATCATCTGGGCATCCATGGTTACAGTGAACTCGTGCCAGGCACCACGATGGCCAAGGAGTATCACATATTGGTTGCAAACCATGTATACCTCTTCATAATGATCGTGTTTCCCAATGGTAGAGACATTTTCCAGCATGATAATGCGCCATGACACAAGGCCAAGAGAGTGGTGGAGGGGTTCAAGGAACATAGAGATGAGTTTCAATTGATGTGCTAACCCTAAACTTGCCAGATATGAACCTCATTGAACACGTATGCGATGTGATTGAATGTCGTGTCAGATCTCATCACGCCCTTTCCCAGAATTTATGGGAATTAGGTGACTTGTGTGTGGAGGTGTGGTGCCAACTCCCTCCAGCAACCTACCAAGGCTCTCAAATCTCACACCATGATGTGTTGCTACTGTTATCAATGCCAAAGGTGGGCATACCAGCTATTAAGTAGTTGGTCGTAATGTTCTGGCTGATCAGTGTATAAGATACAGCAATAAATAGAGAATACAATGACATAAAACTTACAGCATTTGCACAATGCAAACTGTTCAGTCATCCAGGCAAGTTTTGCAGTTTTATCACCATTATTTACTGTAATCTTGTCTCTGTGCTCCCATCAGAGTGATAAGTAATGGGCTGTAATATATTCCTAGATTTCTCACGTATTACTGGTTCTTGAAACTCTGTGTAGGTCTTTGTGGGATAGTTAACATAAATCTTCATGCCCCTACCAGCTGACATTTTTCAGTATTTCCATGATGCTCTCCAGTATGTCAAATAAACTGACGACCATTCTTCCTGTTCTATTTTGCATATTATATGTTGTACATATTGCTCAGCACACTTAAATGCAACAAGGAGTATCATTAAAAACGGTGAAAGTTCATAAACTTCTACATATTATTTTCTTCTTCTGGATGCAAAGAGAGAAAGAAAAAAGTTTTTGGTTGCAGCTGTAACAAATAGGTCATTTAGTGCCCTTAGTGAAGAGAAAAATACAAGGACTAACTTTGAACAAAATCCAAGAAGAAGACAGTAATCAAGTATCTTCATTCTCTATTGAACATTTACAGTAACATAGGACTTACATATGTCACAATGTTAACACTGGAAATAAAAATATAAAGTGTACTGTCATATCTGTTATGTAACTTTTCATATCTTTTTATTTACAATGGAATCTTTGGACTGGTAAAACGGAAACTGTTTAGTACACATGTCTGCAGTTTGGTACAATGTTTCTGCAGACATAACGTATGTCTGTGTACGCTTTGTTATAAGTTTATCTTTGAGGAACCATTCTCAGTAGATCTCTTGTAGTCTGTCTGAAATAATCTTAACAGGTTACAGTCCCAGGCCATGTGTGAACAGCTTCGAAGTATTGTTTTCACTTGTGAATAAATTTTTGTAAGATAACATGAATTTGCCATTGTTTTTGTGTTTTGGAAATTCAAAGCACCTGAAGACTGAACAGACTGGGAATGTCATGTGCCAATGCCGTTGTGAGCATATGCTCTTCAAGACATCATTAATGGTATGTACAAGTATCCTCAATTGGTGGAAGATGCAACCATGGATAAAAAGATGGCACATCAGTAGTGGTTGAAAGATAATGGCCAAGTGGCAGTTTTATTAGTGAGTGCACTAGAAAAATCCATAGCTGAGCTCATGTTGACATGTACCTGTGCAATTGAAATTTGGGATGAGTTACAAACGCAGATCAATCATAGAAGTACACATGTTGATTAAAGTGTTTTTTTGTGGTCAGTCTGATGACAAGGAGGACATTAGCACACATGCTGCAAAGTTGCAAAAGCTTTTTGTGGATCTGAATAATGAATTGGAGAAGCATAAGAGAAATGTTTTGTCTGAAACAATTTTATTCTTGCCAGGCAAAGAATATGACAATTTTAAAGACCTGTGAGTTACAATTCCATCTGAAAATCAAAGTGTGAACCTTTTTATTGAAAAATTATGTGAGATTCAATTGCATAATCAAAGTATGGTTGAATCAGCTGTATCTGTGGCATGCAGTGGTCCTAGAAAGAGGAGGCAGTGAAATAAAAGCGGCAATAGTGAAAATTCGAAAAAATATTGAATATGCAAAATGAAAATTTCCTTGTCATAAATATGGGCAGTTAGGCCATTGCAAAGCAGAGTGTGCCATGGATAGGGCAGATAATAGCATTTACATCAATCAGCCAGAAAAGAATGCTCCACTTTCGTCATATTTTTGATGCCTCAGCCAACAACTGTTTTGAAGTTGACAGTTACTACTGAGACATTTTGTATCACTATTCCTGAAAAGATTTCAACTGGGAAAAGAGGTGTAAGCATATTAGTTCATGAATAGAGAATTGTGAAAATTTGAAGACACCTGAATACTTTCTGAAAAATGTGCTTTATGTTCCTGAAGCAAACGCTCACTTGTTCTCCATAAAAGTAGCTGCACAAAAAGGGTTTTGCACAAGTCTTCATAATGAAAGGGTCAAAACTGAAGATAAAGTCACTGGGAAACAATAATGGCTGGTCACATCACCTGTGTTCTCTATGTTCTTGACATATGCTCCATCAAACCAGCACAAATAGTTCAAGTGAATTGGTGATATCATCAGATATGCTGCAAGTTTATCATGGGAGATTTGGTCATTACCGCAAGCAATATGTGAAAAGCATCCTGAAGCAGATAAAAATTAATGTGGACAGTTAAAAAGAAGAATTCTGTGATGGATGTGCACTGTGAAAAATGCATCAATTGTAATCCAGGAATTGAATGAATCAACCGGCAAGTGCTTGTGAATAAGCCTTGCCAACATAGATGGACCTGTGTCTATAGAGTCTCTTGGAAAAGCTCACTACCACAGATATTTTAAAGATGATTTTAAAAAACAGTTCTTAAGTGAAGGTAAGACAAAAGGTCATGTTATCAAAAAGTTCAGATGTGGCAGAAGAAAACAGCTTGCTAACAAGAGCGTCTTTGAATTACTGTCAAAGAGAGTCATAGAGCATTGCATTACTCCACCCTACACACAATGGCAAAATCAAGTTGCAGAAAGAGAAAACTGCACCATTTTGGAATGTGTGCATTCTGTCTTGAACCCCAGTAAATTGCCAAAAGACATGTGAACAGAAGTATGCAATTCTGTTACATACCTTCTGAATCATGCAGGGAAGTTCTCTAGTGAAAACAAACCTCCTTATGAACAGCTGTATGGGCAACCAGTAGGCAACCTGAATCATATGAGAATCTTTGGAGCAAAATGTTTGTGGATGTGGACAATAATTTTCATTTAAAGTTTGACACGAGGTTCTGCATGGATATCTGTTTGAGAATGTGAATCACAGATATGGCTTTAGCTTTTGAATTCCATGTAAGAGGAAAGTTGTGCTGAGTCACAATACAAATATCACGATTGAAATCATGTGCAATCTGTGCTCCAATGTAAAGTGTAGAAAGGTAAAATCTAATCCATCTCTTATGTTTTCTGCTCCCAGAATAACTATTTTTTTTCCTTTTTTTTATCTAATACATTGCATATGAAATACATACATCAATATGTAAAATGCTTATTTATACAAAATCCCAGTTACACTTACATTTCAATTTGATATTCCTTATTACAATTATGCAAGTGATTTTACTAGAAGCCTGCATAATTAGATGTTATGGCAACTGAAGTTATGACAACATCATAGAAATAAAAACATTTTAATCTAATAAACAGAGTGGGATGTATTATCACCACTCATTTGAAACTGGGCATTCCCAACTTTCCAAGAACATATTTTAAATTATCTGAAATTACGAAACAACTGACATTTAAAGTCCAAACCCTCAAAATTTCATCTGCCTATTTTGCCTTAATGGCTGCAAACTTCCACAATTAAATTTTTATTGCTGTAATTTTTCTGAATCACACAATGTCTCTAATTATTTCAGTCAGTAACTGAGATTTCAAATACTTTAGGATCATAAAAGATTTGTTTCAAGATGGATGCCATACTCAAAAATGGGGATTTCTGATGATGGATGAATGCTATTGTTCCACGTCCTTCTGTGAATTACATTTTTTGTAAACCAAAACTTGTAAATTCATAAACTAAATGCTAATGAAGTCTTAAGAGCCCATGCACAATAGTAAAATCTAACCCAACCAAATTTCAAACATTAAGTAGTTTGAAAAATCATATCATATTATTACACCTATCTTTAAATAACCATCACTCCCCCAAAATCACAAGTGCAGTATTGAAAGGCACTAGGGTAATATCTATGTGTTGGTTAAAGTTATGGTCAGGAAATTTACACTAAACTTCTATGTAGCTTAAAATATGTGACCAGCGAGCAAACGGATAACATCTCTGTGTCAGACCGTGTTAATAGACACAATTACGTCAGTTGTCATAAAAGTTTGCTTCCACACAGTATAAGAGTCACATCATAAGATTGATTCACATACAAGTCGCTGTCAGTGTAATGCGATAACAACATTTACGCAAAAGTCTGGGTTTCAAAGACACATGTGTAAAAACTATGCTGCAGCTATATTACCAATGTCACATCTTGGACCATATTAGTAAACAAGAACCTGCAATATTCAAACAAGTTTTGGAGTTGCAGCTTGTCAGCATTTACTCCATGCATGATATTTTGACTAGGCACTTGTCAGTCATCTTCAGGTTAGCCATCAAAGACTGACGAAAACTTGCTCCATCACACAAAATATAGTGCACTGCAAGTATTCTGTGCACGTGTCAGAATCAAGTTGACAGACAGACCACCACTTCCCAACAGTAGCACTGTAGCTGGTAGAACCACAGAACTCAGCTATACTCTGCATTACAGCTTGTTGTGGCCATTGGCATGCTTTGTTATATTCGATTAGAACAAATCATGGAAATGATGGGGTTCCATGCACTGTCCAACTGGTAGTCACTATCATGGTTCATCACTCTTCATCCTGTGCATCTCCACGGAGTCCTTTTTTATGTCTGTTCCAAACCTTAAAAGCAATATTTGATGATATGTTTCCAGTAAGACCAGTGAAGACTCCTCTGGACAAATCACAAGGCAGGCAAAAAGTTATCAATGTGAAACAATGGTACACCGCCGAGCTCAATAAATTGAAGTGTATTGTAACAATGTGCAAGGACCGAATGAAATCAGCTTTAGACATTCCAGCTAAAGAATTACATCACCGCAACTACCTAAAAGCCAAAAAAGCTTATAGGAAGGCAGTAGAGGAAGCAAAAAAGAAATATAATGATACATACATTAAAGAGGCCCAAAATCCTTTTAAAGCTGCCTGGAATCTTGTAAATGAGAACAGAAAGAAGACTACCTCCTGCTTAAATTCGTGTAGCCCTGATGACTTCAATGAATATTTTGTCAGAACAGTGGAAAAGACAGTGAGTGAAATTCCACACTCTGACCTAGATCCAACTGCAAACATAAGAAATGCAGACAGTTGCAGTATTCAAAACTAGAAGGAAGTACACCCTGAAGACATGATAAAAATTGTGAACTCCTACAAACACTCAGAAAGTGTAGACATCTATGGCATGTCCTGCACACTGCTAAAGAAAATTATTGCAGAATTAGCTCAGCCACTAGCCATAGCAATAAACAAATGTCTATCTTCTGGTGTCTTCCCAGACTTCCTTAAACTGGCGCGCACAGTACCAATATATAAGAAGGGGGATCCTTGTGAGGTGTCCAGCTTCAGACCAATCTCAGTGGTACCAGTACTAGCCAAAGTTACCGAGTCTGTGATGCACCGCCAGGTGCTGAATTACTTTGAGGAAAACAACTTATTCCAAAACACACAGCATGGATTCCGCAAAGGGAGATCAACACTAACAGCCAAGTTAAGATGCTATGGTGTAGGAGGTGTTGTTCTATCAACACTCCAATCTTATTTGGAAAACCGAAAGCAGGTAGTATCAGTGCATGGAGCAACTTCTCTTGAACAAAAACTGGAACATGGAGTGCCCCAAGGATCAGTCTTAGGACCTCTCCTATTCCTCATATATGTCAATGATATGAGCTGTAATAGTCAAATGTTGCAGTTTGCAGATGACACTACCCTTATTGCCAAAGGACATACAGCCGCAGAAGCTCTTGGTGCATCAAATTTGATGTTTGAAGAAATAAAAGAATGGTTCGTAACAAACAAAATGAAGATCAATGAAGAAAAAACCCAACATTTGATATGCAGTCTAACCAACATTGAAAACCAAGAAAACATGGAGATTGTCAGACTACTGGGCTTCAAGATTGACAGCAAACTCTCCACGAATGATCACACTGCATATGTATGCACCAACTTTTCTCGTGTGATATACCTCCTGAGGAAGCTGAAGAGGGTAATAACTGACCAGTTTCTCACAATAGTCTACCATGCACTCTTCCACAGCCACATTAGCTATGGACTGTTGTTGTGGGGACACTCCTCAGGCAGCAAAGATGTGTTGCTATTACAAAAAAAAGCCATCAGGATCATATCCTCTAGCAAAAGACTGGACCACTGTAAGCCTATTTTCACCAGGCTAGGCATAATGACTGTCTTTAGCCAGTATGTGTATTTCTGCCTCATGTATATAAAAGAAAATCAAGGGAATTTTAGCATAAGACAAGAAATACATAATCATGACACTCGCTGTAAGAGGAGGTGTCGCCTATCAAGTACACAAGACAGCTTTCCAATAGTCGCCCTAAAAATGTACAATCAACTGCCTCCAGAAGTGAAATCCCTGCCACCTGAATTATTTCGGAAAAAAGTTGCTCAGGACTTGAAACAACATCCACTATATTCATTGGAAGAGTTTTTCAACAGCGGTTCTACTGAATGGACAAAATAATAAATATCATTATGTTTTATATATAATTTTGCCTAAATTTAATCTTCTTCTTATGTTAACTACACATTTAATTTTGTATTTTACTTAAAGTATATATTTTGCCAAAATGAAACTTTGTGTGTGTGACATTTTGCTTTATGGTATTTTCATTTGCTGCTATGAAGTTTTACTTTCCTGTTTAGTTATATTTCATTCCCGCTATGTTCTATGTGTTTTTGTGCACTGCATAAATATTTTCTTTTATTTGTAATATAAAATTTGTATATGATGTTGTATAAATGTTAGTTGATAAACATTGTATTTGTGACGCAGTCCGTCCAGCCATGGCTGGTAAATGACGAAGATATAGTATCCTAGTCCAATCATACTCCACTGAATGTGCAATGGATATACAGAGTTCAGCAACAGTGGACTTACTTGGTTGCTAAAGGGGAGTGCAGTGTTGATATTCAATGTAGCATTCTTTCACAGTGCACATGGTCTGTCCTAAGTAAGACATATCACGTTGACAAAGTATTTTGTCAATTCTGGCCTTCCACAACAACAGTTTGTCCTTCACTGATCCCGAAGGTCTGCAATCTTAAAATGGTAGTTGGAAAATCACTTTCACATGAAGTTTATAGAGAAAAGGCTGCTGTTCAATTGATCGAAACTTCCAAGCAACCGACACCTTCTACACTCTTCGTTGATGATGCAAGTACAGTGAAGTTGTCTAAAAACCTAACATATCATCAAAGTACGTAGAAGTCCATCACTTCTACCTCAAGAAAAGATTCTTGAGTGGGAACCTTGTATTACAACACACTGACTGGACTAACCAGTTGACTGATCTACTTACCAAGCCATTGGAAAAGGTCCGACAAGATGCTGTGTGAAAGAATTGAGAGTGCAAAAGATTAGATCCATGTAAAATTCAATACTTACTTTTGTATTTTTCTTTGGAGCAAATGTTAACAGTTAAAAGAAAAATAACAAAGTGTATTGCCATATCTGTGTACTACAACTTTTTGTATTTTGTTACACAAGTGCAATGGAATCTTTGGACTGGTAAAACAAAAAGTGTTTGATACTATGTTTTGTTGTGGGTGTATCTCTGAGCAACCATGCTTCATAAATGTTACATAGTCTCTTTGAAATAAATAATCTTACAACAAAATAATAATGTAGGTGAGAACAATAAGCACATTCACAATCTAAAGCCAATACTGTGGAAAATCACACAATTATTTCTCTAGTGTCAAACGGTTATATTATAGCAACTTGTTACAGTAATTCAACATTGTGGAATGTCAGATGATTCTTTTTCCTGTGTGAAAACGTTATATGACAGCTACTTATACAGATTAAAATTTAATTTAAGTAATTTTAACTGAGCAAAGAATTAAAATCTATTAAATATTTTAATTTTTTTTACTTTATATGAGTGTCCAATTATTGCCAACTATAGTTGAGTCAGTGTAAGTTGATCCCTGAGAGTTGCAGTGGGCTGGGCATAGCAGCTTTGTGGGCATACCTCAACTGATAACGCAACACGATTTTGAAAACTCATCTATGGCAATGCACCAGCGTTAAAACTGATCAGCAGATAGCTACTGTTTTTGCCTGCAGCCATTAGGACAGGGGTGGCCAAGATTTTGGTTTGCAGGTCACGCCTAGGGAGTGAGTGCCAAAGCACTCAGCCTCAGTTCACATTTTCCCATCATCACACGTGCTGTCTTACCACGAGGAGGAGGAAGAGGGAGAAACTGTGAATATGCTGCAGGTAAATGGCAGTGCAGGCACACTGCATACTTCTTGATTCTGAATTTCACATTTCTCATCAACGTAGGTCACAAACAAAATAAATTTTCAGTATTATTTAATTGTTTTTGTTGTGCTGAAGACATAATTTAATTTTTATCTGGCACAAATTGCCAGCATATAGACAGATGCAGACAACTTCGCAGAATTTCACAATCAAGTTTTCACCTAACTGTGACTTATTTAGTTTAATAATGGAATAAAGGTCTTTCACACAACAATAATCAAGATATTGTAACACTTTTACAACCCCATTACGGAGAATTAGAAACTCTACCAGATGAAAACAATGTAGGCATCATCAGCAGTTTTAATGTAAAAAGAGTTGTCATTAAAACTGGAATTATCTTGCAGGTCAATCAGTTACATTTGCACATGCATACGAGCACTTTCAACTGAAATGGTAAAAGGTCTCCAAAAAAGCTAGGGGACAAATGCAAAGTTGACAGTGTCTTTAAAATCTTTATACAACTATTCTTGTCATTGTTTCAAGACCACAATGAATTCTTCAAACCTCATGTTTTCTTTAACACCAGTGAGCTTAGGGAATTGGACTATCTTTGTCAGAATTTGTCCCTTCTACAACGTGATTTTCTTTTTAAACACATCCTCATCAAATCACAAAGAAGTTATCTTGAAATATCTTACTGTGGATGATGTGCAATTAAGTTCACTTAAAAAGTGAAGTCATCACTCCATTTTGGATGTTCTGATTTCATTCCTGCACTCATTTTTCCTTCATAAATTCAGCAACATCAAGTTCTAAATTAAAAAATCATTTCAGGCCTGTCCCTTGACTTAACCAACATACTTAGTAGTAATATATGAAGTCTCCATACTCTTCATTCAATCTACTGAAAAGTCTTGCAACTGACAATGGAATAATGCATGTGACTATTTGTACCACAAATTTCTTCACGTGCTCCAGGCCTGCAAATTTAGCACAAAGTGCTTTTTTATGTACAGAACAATGAATCCTGTCTGTTGATCATTATAATTTTTTGCTCTTTCATTGTCAACTAAATCTTTAAATTCCTTCTGCATCATACTGTAATGGTATTTATAGCAAATATGCAACACTAGTCATTTATGCAATTTCAGAATTCTCGTTTCCCTCTTCTGTCATTTTAATTCATTTTAAAGTATTGTGACAATAGATTTCTGGACTGCCTCTTTTTGTGCAAACAGCCAATGTACCTATGAATGTCCTTCATACCATGAACAAATAGCAAAGGTTACTCGGTGCTGACAGCACGTTTCTGCTGAAAGAGTTGTGCCAACTAAAGAATGCTACACTGCAATGCTAAATGAACTGTTGCATTATTCTAGGTACTTCCAAGAAGAACAAAGCAAAGCCGAGTGACAGTCTAGGCCTTGGACCACTTGTGGCCCACACAAGCTGCATGCGTGAAGTCTGGCATGCCACAATTGGCCCTACATTAGAACTTTCCCTTCGAAAGCTGGCAACAGCACTGCAAGCTGCCAGGGATCTTCTTGCAACATCTTGATTATAGTGTCTTGGATTGTCCAATTTGGCTTATTTCTGGTGTTCTGGTGGTAAATTTCTTCCCTGGGAGCACATTTTATAATGATGCTTCTACATCACAGAGATACAGATGTACTTGTTCAAAATGTTTAGTATTCTCATCCTTATAAAGAAAAGATGACAGCACTCCACTTGATCTGTCTTCCATTGTACCCTTTAATTGCCTTGAAATTGGGATTTTGTCCATATGTTAGTGAACCATTTGACTGGAGAGTTCAAACAGGGATCGCAAAGGTAATTATTATTAACTACTTTGGTCAATGAAGCAAGAAATCTGTGTGATTTTTCTACATATAAGATTCATATGTCCTCCCCAATTAATTTTGTAGTCACTATGAAATCCTAGATTTTTATATTTTTGATGATAATAACAGAATTTGCGGATTTTTGTCCCAACTACAAAGGGAACAACTGGCTGCAAACTATTAAATGTAGCCTAAGAGTCAACAGGTTCTACATAACTTATCAAGAGATGAAATGTTGTGTTGCGAGTTGGCAGCTACGGGGTCCACAACCTTTCTCTTTCACTACTGGGAACCTTGTCAAGCAGTAAACAATGTAGTGATACTTTACTGTTAATACAACATATACAAGTTTCTGTATACTGCTTGCATGATGAAGTCTTTTTCAGACTTCCATCTGGGTGGCTGCATTGAAAACCCACAACGTTTTGATGTGTGTCACTGTCATGATCTTCTGGCAAAGTGTCAAGATTAAGTAGGCTCCCTTACATATTCCTGGGCAGTGACTGTCACCATACCTCCCCTCTAGTGTGGGGGTGAGTGACCTGAGGTGGGGGGTCCGCAGACCACCTTTCAACAGACCCCCCACCCCCCCCCCCCCACCCCATGAACCATGGACCATGAAATTTTTACTCTACTCTCTCAGTTGGTAGAGTGCTTGCCCGCGAAAGGCAAAGGTCCCGAGTTCAAGTCTCGGTCCGGCACACAGTTTTAATCTGCCAGGAAGTTTCATATCAGCGCACACTCCGCTGTAGAGTGAAAATTTCATTTTAGAAACATCCACCAGGCTGGGGCTAAGCCATGTCTCCGCAATATCCTTTCTTTCAGGAGTCTAGTTCTGCATGTTTCGCAGGAGAGCTTCTGTAAAGTTTGGAAGGTAGGAGACGAGGTACTGGCGGAATTAAAGCTGTGAGGAAGGGGCATGAGTCATGCTTGGGTAGCTCAGTTGGTAGAGCACTTGCCCGCGAAAGGCAAAGGTCCCAAGTTCGAGTCTCGGTCCGGCACACAGTTACAGTTTTAATCTGCCAGGAAGTTTCATATCAGCGCACACTCCGCTGTAGAGTGAAAATTTCGTTCTACAGCCATAATTTTTCCCGAGGGCATGCAGCTTTACTGTATTGTTAAATGATGATGGCGTCCTCTTGGGTAAAATATTCCGGAGGTAAAATAGTCCCCCATTCGGATCTCTGGGTGGGGACTACTCAACAGGACATCGTTATCAGGAGAAAGAAAACTGGCGTTCTACGGATCGGTGCGTGGAATGTCAGATCCCTTAATCGGGCAGGTAGGTTAGAAAATTTAAAAAGGGAAATGGATAGGTTAAAGTTAGATATAGTGGGAATTAGTGAAGTTTGGTGGCAGGAGGAACAAGACTTTTGGTCAGGCGAATACAGGGTTATAAATACAAAATCAAATAGGGGAAAGGCAGGAGTAGGTTTAATAATGAATAGAAAAAAGGAGTGCATGTAAGCTACTACAAACAGCATAGTGAATGCATTATTGTGGCCAAGATAGACATGAAGCCCACGCCTACTACAGTAGAACAGGTTTATATGCCAACTAGCTCTGCAGATGACGAAGAAATTGAAAAATGTATGATGAAATAAAAGAAATTATTTAGATAGTGAAGGGAGACGAAAATTTAATAGTCATGGGTGACTGGAATTTGGTGGTAGGAAAAGGGAGAGACGGAAATGTAGTAGGTGAATATGGATTGGGGGGAAGAAATGAAAGAGGAAGCCACCTGGTAGAATTTTGCACAGAGCACATCATAGCTAACACTTGGTTCAAGAATCATAAAAGAAGGTTGTATACGTGGAAGAAGCCCGGAGATACTGACAGGTTTCAGATAGATTATATAATGGTAAGACTGAGATTTAGGAACCAGGTTTTAAATTGTAATACATTTCCAGGGGCAGACATGGACTCTGACCACAATCTATTGGTTATGAACTGTAGATTAAAACTGAAAAAACTGCAAAAAGGTGGGAATTTAAGGAGATGGGACCTGGATAAACTGACTAAACCAGAGGTTGAACAGAGTTTTGGGGAGAACATAAGGGAACAATTGACAGGAATGGGGGAAAGAAATACAGTAGAAGAAGAATGGGTAGCTTTGAGAGATGAAATAGTGAAGGCAGCAGAGGATAAAGTATATAAAAAGACAAGGTCTACTAGAAATCCTTGGGTAACAGAAGAAATATTGAAGTTAATTGATGAAGAGAGAAAATATAAAAATGCAGTAAATGAAGCAGGCAAAAAGGAATATAAACATCTCAAAAATGAGATCGACAGGAGGTGCAAAATGGCTAAGCAGGGATGGCTAGAGGACAAATGTAAGGATGTAGAGGCTTATCTCATTAAGGGTAAGATAGATACTGCCAACAGGAAAATTAAAGTGACCTTTGGAGAGAAGAGAACCACTTGTATGAATATCAAGAGCTCAGATGGAAACCCAGTTCTAAGCAAAGAAGCGAAAGCAGCCAGATGGAAGGAGTATATAGAGGGTCTATACAAGGGCGATGTACTTGAGGGCAATATTATGGAAATGGAAGAGGATGTAGATGAAGATGAAATGAGAGGTATGATACTGTATGAAGAGTTTGACACAGCCCTGAAAGACCTAAGTCGAAACAAGGCCTCAGGAGTAGACAACATTCCATTAGAACTACTGATAGCCTTGGGAGAGTCAGTCCTGACAAAACTTTACCATCTGGTGAGCAAAATGTATGAGACAGGTGAAATACCCTCAGACTTCAAGAAGAATATAATAATTCCAATCCCAAAGAAAGCAGGTGTTGACAGATGTGAAAATTACCGAACTATCAGGTTAATAAGTCACAGCTGCAAAATACTACCGCGAATTCTTTACAGACGAATGGAAAAACTGGTAAAAGCCGACCTCGGTGAAGAACAGTTTGGATTCCGTAGAAATATTGGATCACATGAGGCAATACTGACCCTACGACTTATCTTAGAAGCTAGATTGAGGAAAGGCAAACCTACGTTTCTAGCATTTGTAGACTTAGAGAAAGCTTTTGACAACGTTGACTGGCATACTCTCTTTCAAATTCTGAAGGTGGCAGGGGCAAAATACAGGGAGCAAAAGGCTATTTACAATTTGTACAGAAACCAGATGGCAGTTATAAGAGTCAAGGGACACGAAAGGGAAGCAGTGGTTGGGAAGGGAGTGAGACAGGGTTGTAGCCTATCCCTGATGTTATTCTATCTGTATATTGAGCAAGCAATGAAAGAAACAAAAGAAAAATTTGGAATAGCTATTAAAATCCATGGAGAAGAAATAAAAACTTTGAGGTTCCCCAATGGCATTGTAATTCTGTCAGGGACAGCAAAGGACTTGGAAGAGCAGTTGAACGGAATGGACAGTGTCTTGAAATGAGGTTATAAGATGAACATCAACAAAAGCGAAACGAAGATAATGGAATGTAGTCGAAGTAAGTCGGGTGATTCTGAGGGAATTAGATTAGGAAATGAGATACTTAACGTAGCAAAGGAGTTTTGCTATTTGGGGAGCAAAATAACTGATGATGGTTGAAGTAGAGAGGATATAAAATGTAGACTGGCAATGGCAAGGAAAGCATTTCTGAAGAAGAGAAATTATTAACATTGAGTATAGATTTAAGTGCCAGGAAGTCGTTTCTGAAAGTATTTGTATGGAGTGTAGCCGTGTATGGAAGTGAAACCTGGACGATAAATAGTTTGGACAAGAAGAGAATAGAAGCTTCCGAAATGTGGTGCTACAGAAGAATGCTGAAGATTAGATGGGTAGATCACATAACTAATGAGGAGGTACTGAATAGGATTGGAGAGAAGTTTGTGGCACAACTTGATGAGAAGAAGGGATCGGTTGGCAGGAAATGTTCTGACCATGAAGGGATCACCAATTTAGTATTGGGGGGCAGTGTGGAAGGTAAAAATCATAGAGGGAGACCAAGAGATGAATACACTAAGCAGATTCAGAAGGATGTAGGTTGCAGTAGTTACTGGGAGATGAAGAAGACTGCACATGTTAGAGTAGCATGGAGAGCTGCAGCAAACCAGTCTCAGGACTGAAGACCACTTTTGTGGCGGTGTTCGTAGCGACAAACAATTCGCGGTAGAAACGGCTTACGAAGTAACCGCCACACTTTTAATAGCGGGCCGACCGGTCCGCTGGAACAGTGAACAGAAAGATGAAAACCCAAACACTCTGATCAAATAAAAGTCGGTACTTATCTTTATTAATGAAGATACAGAAACACAGTAGTGAACTCCGTGTCTACAGGAATCTGTCTAGTTCGAGTCGGAGCGGCTAGGTCAGCGTCGGCTGACGACAAACAACAACTCTGCTGCGATGAACACACAACTGACTAGCAAGTACACAATTCGATGGCGAGTATACAACTGAGCGGCGAATACAGAACTGTCCTAGCGCTCGCGACTCCAGCGCTTAAGAACCCAGAAGCCAGCGGTGGCGCGCACAGACTTGCGGCAATTTGCTGTCTCGCTGGCGCTGCTTATGCGGACGGCGTCCGGACTTTGATGCTGCCAACCTTTTGGCAGCGGGCTCGGGTGGCATTACTGGCTAGGATATAACAACCACAACAACAACATGTTAAGTCCATGCGCAATTGTTGATACTTTGTAAGTCTTGGCAAGATGGAAGACACCGAGAGTCAAACAGTGACGTGCACACCCTCCCCTCCCTCAGGCCGCTGACACCGTGCTTGGGAGAAGGATTGGCGAGAGACACCTGCTGCTCAGTTATGTATAAGGAATGCCCATGTAAGGTTAGAATTTCACCAGAAGATGATGTGAGTGACACAGAATTTCAACACCAATGGAAACCTGAGAAGATTTTGTCAGCAGTATACACTGAGAAGTCTTCAGTGACATATAATTGCTTGTCTTTTGTTAAGGGAGTTAGAACAGAAAAAAAAAAAAATTTCACATTCTCGGATTTTTATCTCATTATAAAATTTGCAATTTTCCGAATAAAATGATATATAGATATATCACTTATGAACTCACATGGGAAGTATTTTATTTTATTTTTTAAATATAATCCACACTGGTTGAAAATGTTAAAGTTTTTACGTGCATTACTTCTAGATCTAATAAAATTGGTAATTTTTTATGTAGAAGGCTGTGGATTGCTGAGTTATAAAGGTTAAATTAAGTGTTTGTATTGGCAACACTGTCAAAAACAGTATCGTATCATTTCATAGTATAAACACACATCGTATGTCGAACTGCTAACATTTTTCCAAGGAAAAGTGACGAATAGATGGGTAAATCTCTCAAAAAGTAAAGTATGATGCCAAAACGAAGTGTTTTTAAGAAATATGGGTTTCATAGTAATAGATTTTCAAATAAAGGGAAACACTGTGTTCAACATATGAAGTGTGAAGTTACAGACATTGAAATACAGGCACTCTAGTCATTATTTAGAGAAAAACCAATTAGTGCTTCACAGATTAAAGCGAAAGTGATGTAAATGGTAGGTTGGATTACATTGTGATAGATTTACACATCCTAACAGGGGTGTTAGGTGAATGTGTGTGTGTTGCAAAATATGTGGAGGGCCAGTTAGTTTACATGAAGACAATGAGGTATCAAATGGGCTAGCCAGGAAACTTATCCACCTGTAAATATACTCATTCATTTTGGAATTCTGATAAGTGTACAGATAATTATTTCGAAGTAAATAGTAGTTGGGTTTCTTGATTGAGAGCTGCTGGCAAAGGACACACTGCAGCAGAAACAATGTGTGTCGTGATGAATGTGCCAGCCCACCTTGTAAAATCGACAAGTATGCAGGATGTATTCGAGCTGCTGTAGAATCCGTTGCATATGAGTCAATGAAGAGTGCTGCAAATGAGGTGTTGAAATAAATGATGGTGAGACTGACATACCAGTAGCTTTTGATGGCATTTGTCAGAAGTGCGGCTACAGTTCTAAGAATTCTGTTGCTACGGTGACCAGTGTGGATACTGGAAAGGTAACAGATTTCCAGATTTTAACCAAACATTGTTATAATTGTGAATCAGGGAATGAAAAAGGGCATATCTGTGACAAAAATTATGAAGGAACAAGTGGTGGTATGGAAGCATCTGCAGCTACTGAAATTTTTAGTCGATCTGTGAATGAAAGGGGAGTGTGTTACACTAAGTTCTTAGGTGATGGATACTCAAAAGCATATAACAGTGCAGTAGCCACTCAGCCTTATGGTGAGAAGATTATCACAAAACTGGAATGTGTTCATCATGTCCAGAAGAGGATGGCCACCAGGTTGAGGAAGTTGAAACAAGGTTTGGGAGATAAAAAACTTTCTGATGGTAAAACCATAAGAGGCAGGCTGACAGACAAATGATTGATGAACTACAGCAGTATTATGGGATGGCCATTAGAAATGATACTGAGGATTTGTTGAAAATGAAGCAGGTACTAAGGGCTACCTTCTTCCACACACTGTGAACTGATGAAAAACCAGTACACCACCTTTGTCCTCCTGGACCCAATTCATGGTGCAATTACCACAATGCCCAGTACTCAAACAGTTCATACAGCCATAAATATTCCATCCCAGCAGTAGTCATGAAACAACTATTCGCTCAACAAAAGATCTGTGCCCAAAAACTGGAAAGTTGCACAGGTCACATCAATATTCAAGACAGGTAGTAGCAGTAATCCACTAAATTACAGGCCCATATCATGAACATTGATATGTAGCAGGATTTTGGAACATATGTTGTGTTCGGACATTATGAATTACGTTGAAGAAAATGGTCTACTGACACAGGATTAACATGGATTTAGAAAACATCGTTCTTGTGAAACACAACTAGCTCTTTATTTGCATGAAGTGTTGAGTGCTATTGACAAGGGATTTCAGATTGATTCCAGATTTCTGGATTTCCAAAAGGCTTTTGACACTGTACCACACAAGCGGCTTGTAGTGAAATTGCATGCTTATGGAATATTGACTCAGTTATCTGACTGTATTTGTAATTTCCTGTCAGAGAGCTCACAGTTCATAGTAACTGATGGAATGTCATCGAGTAAAACAGAAGTGATTTCTGGCATTCCCCAAGGTAGTGTTACAGGCCCTTTGCTGTTCCTTATCTATATAAATGATTTGGGAGACAATCTGAGCAGCCGTCTTAGGTTGTCTGCAGATGACTCTGTCATTTATCGACTAATAAGGTCATCAGGAGATCAAAAAAATTGCAAAACAATTTAGAAAAGATATCTGAATGGAGCAAAAATTTACAGTTGATCCTAAATAACAAAAAGTGTATATAAAGTCATCAGAAGATCAAAACAAATTGCAAAAGGATTCAGAAAAGACATCTGAATGGTGTAAAACTTGGCAGTTGACCCCAAATAATGAGGAGTTTGAGATCATCCATATGAGTGCTAAAAGGAATTCGATAAACTTCGGTTACATGAGAAATCAGTCAAATTTAAAGGCCATAAATTCAACTAAATACCTAGGACCAACTTAAATTGGAAGGAACACACAGAAGATTTTGTGGGGAAGGCTAACCAAAGACTGAGTTTTATTGGTAGGACACTTAGAAAATGTAACAGATCTACTAAGGAGGCTGCCTACACTATGCTTGTCCGTCCTCTTTTAGAATACTGGTGCGCAGTGTGGAATCCTTCTCAGATAGTACTGATGGAGTACATCAAAAAAGTTCAAAGAAGGGCAGCACGTTTTGCATTATGATGAAATATGGGAGAGAGTGTCACTGAAATGATACAGCATTTGGGCTGGACAGCATTAAACGAAAGGCATTTGAGGTGTAGCGCCTTCGTATCGCTCCTGTCACTTGTTAGGACGACATCGTTATAGGCATGAGTCATCGACAGATGTCACCAGCTGACATGGACCTGAGTTACAGTGCTGCACGTAGTTGTACTAGTAGGTGGCAGAGGTCAGCAGTTGACGGACAGTGCTAGCAGTCGTAGTCAAAACAATGTTGTAAAGTTATGTTTGATTAATATTTAATGTATTTACATAATTATAATTGTTTTATATGTGTAGTAATTAGCAGTGTGAGTGTTGTATGAGTGAAGAAGAACAGAAGTAAATGAAAATTGTTTTGTTTATTCACAAAAAGGGATTTACTATAATTAAATGTGCAGTCAGTTTATGGTACTAATAAATCGTGAGTAGAACACAAATTAATCGGTAATTTCAGAAGGAGTAATTTTATATTTGATAATTTTCTAAATTTATTTATTTAGCAATTGCCATAGAAAGAAATGTTTTACTATGATTGGTCATTGAAGTAAAGGGTGGGTTAGCGCAGGATAATACTGCAACCTGATTTGCTGTTTGTGATATCAGCCAATCAGAAAAATGCAGGCTCGCGCTAATCTATGCTGAGAACAAAGCCTTTAGTGTGATCTTGGTCAGTCGGGGCTGAGAATTCGAACTAGTAAGATCTCATTGAAAGCAGCTCCGACGAAAGTAATGTAAAATCACAGAAAAATGCTAATTATGAGTTCGCGAAGTACTACAAAGTGTATTTAAGTGAATGGTATAGTGGAAGTCGTGTGGAATTTCGGACAGAGTATCAAAATTATTGCTTTCAACTGTTAGTTAAAACCGCGTGGTGTGTCATGCGATCTAAGACTGGAGCAAGTATTATGTGTAGAGTAGATTGCACAACATTTGAGCGAGCATTTTCATAACTAAACGATCCAGTGAACTCTATTAACTTCAGTAACGGGTGTAAATACCATAAACTGACTACGTGTGTGATTGTGGTGTGCATGGGAACTTTACATTGTGTAGCTACTTAGTACAGACTTGGCAGTATTAACTGTGATCTTTATGGTAAAAATACACCTGAAAATTTACAGTGCCACGTTAAAACTTTTGTTTCAGTAGCGAGCCACATCCCATTTACTGGACAATTCTATGTATGTTGCGACCTGCAGTAGGCAGTAGTGGCTAGTATTTTCTACTACAGCTTTTAGCTAGAAAGATGAACATTGCTGGACATTGGCAGGGCGGTAAAAAGAAACGCACCACGCTGCACATGGTGCATCGGCCGGGAAACTACAAAGCTGTAGGAACCGAAATCATGATCAGGAGGAACGGTCTATAAGTAACTTTGCAACAGTGACTATAGGTGTGAGTGAGATATTGCTGTGAAGATGAACATACGTTTTGAGATGCAACGAGGAGAGAACCTGTGGAACGGAGATTTTATAGCGAACTGGATGCTATGGGACTGAAGGCGCAGCATAGAATTGGTCCGCTGAGCAACAGATGGCACAGTAAGCGGACAGCAAGGCACAGCAGCTTCCATCGCAGTGGCAGCGCGTGGGGGCCCTGAATCTGGTACACCGTGGGAAGAAAGGCAGATTGCTGTTTTCAACACGCTGCAACAACGTTGGAAGAAGAAATATAAGCTAAGTTCATACAGTGTATTTTTGCATGTGTAAACAGACTTGCTAGTATGGATGGGAATGATAATTCTGTGGTTGTGAGAGAGGGCGACGTAAGTCAGTTTGATGTGAGTGCTAGTCAGGCAAGTACTCCTGGACAAAAGCAAGTAGGGGATACCGTTAATATGGAGGTATTAAGTAACGATGTGCCTCAGATATTTCCAGTTGTAAAGACGGAAGTGGAACATAATGTTCCGACCGATTCTGGTATTGGTGACACTTTAAATCTTGATGATAGTCAGTCGAATGATTTCAGTATTAACAATTTGTTTGATGTCAGTAGTGTTAATGTGAGTGAGGAGGCTGACAGAACAGATACCAAATTTGGTATTGTGCCTGTACAATTAGCTGAACAAAAAATTGCACAACAGGAAAACAAACCAGTAAATTTACAAGATATGTTTGCAGATTTAATGATGAATATGAATCAATATTTCAGTAATATTAACCAGAATTTAACTGAGGTAAAACTAAATTTTGGGAAATTAGATCATAAAGTTGAACAACAGTCTGGTAGTATTATCAAGCTAGCTAATGATCCGAAACAGTTTAAGACTGAAATTAATGAGAAAATAGAACAACAGGCTGTTGAGCTTAAGAAGATGTGGAGGACGGATTTGCAGGTGTTTGAAACTCATGTAAATAAGAGAATTTCTGATGCAGAAAGTAGGTGTAAAAACTCTTCAGAAAATGTAAAAAGTGAATTAACAGAGCTGGTTAGCACAGTTGCTATTGGAAGCAAACAGAATATAGATCAGATAAGAAAAGAAGTAGGTCAAGTCAAGTCAAATCTGACATCAGTAGAATCTAAGTGTCAAACTGCACATGGAAATTTAAATAGAAAAATTGATTCTGTGAATGAAAATTGTTTGGACAGTGTTAAAGTTGTGTCTGAACAAGTGAATGTGGTTGTGAGTGGTGTAGAACAAATTACTAACAAAACTGAACAAATAACCCTTAAATTAAATGAGCATGACAGTAGACTAAACAAAGTGGAACGTAATATTAGATTGGGTGCTAACGGTGTGAACTGTAGTATGATGACAGAAACTGCTGAAGTGTCTTATATTACAAACAGACAGTTTCTTCATTTTGATCCAGCTGGAAATGCTCATCCAAAAGAGTTCTGGAACGATTTTGAAACTGTTTTGCCTAGTTTGTGGAGTGACTGACAGAAGATTGGTTTCGTAACATCGAAGTTTTTGGGTGAAGCTAGGATATGGGACAACGGATAGCGAGTAAGATGACTTGCATGAACATGCATGGTCATAATGAAAAATGAATGTATTCCAAAAATGACATGAAATTTACCGGAGGTGACTAATAAAATAAAACGATAGAGATGACAACCAAAATATTACTAATACTAATGCTACCAGGTGTGAAAGGTAAGAGTGAACAGGCGGATATAATGGATTTTGTAAATAGTTATATGAATTTGAATTTAATATCTTATGTGATACTGAAGTCATTCTCAAGTTTTGAATTTTGTGTATTATTTGCTATTGTAAAAGACTTCTTAAAATTTTTTGAAGAAGAAATCATAAAGTTAAGCGTATTTATCGAACCTGGTAAAAGCTGTCATAAAGACATTGCCGTAGTTGTCAAGTTTTCAGAAAAGATTTAGTGGATAGGGAATAATCAGAATTTAACCTAATTAAGTGATTTCAGTGTATACCTTCAATAGCATCGCATAATTTTGCTGAAGTAGTTAAACACTTTAAAAGAAAATGCAAATTTTCTTGCAGTTTAAGAGTTAAATGTTCTGTTAATTTGCTTTGAATAGTGTTGTTGTTGTTGTGGTCTTCAGTCCTGAGACTGGTTTGATGCAGCTCTCCATGCTACTCTATCCTGTGCAAGCTTCTTCATCTCCCAGTAACTACTGCAACCTACATTCTTCTGAATCTGTTTAGTGTATTCATCTCTTGGTCTCCCTCTACGATTTTTACCCTCCACGCTGCCCTCCAATACTAAATTGGTGATCCCTTGATGCCTCAGAACATGTCCTACCAACCGATCCCTTCTTGTAGTCAAGTTGTGCCACAAACTTCTCTTCTCCCCAATCCTATTCAATACCTCCTCATTAGTAATATGATCTACCCATCTAATCTTCAGCATTCTTCTGTAGCACCACATTTCGAAAGCTTCTATTCTCTTCTTGTCCAAACTATTTATTGTCCATGTTTCACTTCCATACATGGCCACACTCCATACAAATACTTTCAGAAACGACTTCCTGACACTTAAATCTATACTCAATGTTAACAAATTTCTCTTCTTCAGAAACCCTTTCCTTGCCATTGCCAGTCTACATTTTATATCCTCTCTACTTCAACCATCATCAGTTATTTTGCTCCCCAAATAGCAAAACTCCTTTACTACTTTAAGTGTCTCATTTCCTAATCTAATTCCCTCAGCATCACCCGACTTAATTCGACTACATTCCATCATCCTCGTTTTGCTTTTGTTGATGTTCATCTTATACCCTCCTTTCATGACACTGTCCATTCCGTTCAACTGCTCTTCCAAGTCCCTTGTTGTCTCTGACAGAATTACAATGTCATCGGCGAACCTCAAGGTTTTTATTTCTTCTCCATGGATTTTAATACCTACTCCGAATTTTTCTTTTGTTTCCTTCACTGCTTGCTCAATATACAGATTGAATAACATCGGGGATAGGCTACAACCCTGTCTCACTCCCTTCCCAACCACTGCTTCCCTTTCATGCCCCTCGACTCTTATAACTGCCATCTGGTTTCTGTAGAAATTGTAAATAGCCTTTCGCTCCCTGTATTTTATCCCTGCCACCTTCAGAATTTGAAAGAGAGTATTCCAGTCAACATTGTCAAAAGCTTTCTCTAAGTCTACAAATGCTAGAAACGTAGGTTTGCCTTTCCTTAATCTAGCTTCTAAGATAAGTCGTAGGGTCAGTATTGCCTTATGTGATCCAATATTTCTACGGAATCCAAACTGATCTTCCCCAAGGTCGGCTTCTACCAGTTTTTCCATTCGTCTGCAGTAGGCAGCAGTGGTCTAATATTTTCTACTACAGCTTTTAGCTAGACAAATGAACATTGCTGGACATTGGCAGGGTGGTAAAAAGAAACGCCGCACATTTTTCACTGCGACAGAATCTTCTTATGAAATTCCAATTACCAACTTTCTCCTCCAAATGCAAAAATATTTTGTTGAGACTGACGTACATGACGATCATCATGATAAAACAAGGGGAATCAGATCTCATACGGAAAGATATAGGCATTTGTTCTTTCCTCGCACTATATGAGATTGGAATAATAGAGAATTGTGAAGGTGGTTCGATTAATCCTCTGCCAGGCACTTAAATGTGATTTGCAGAGTATCCATGTAGATATAGATGTAGATCATAAAACCTATTTACAGATACCTGGCAAATCCTGGATTACTGAAGAAGTGTCTGCATGGTCAGGTTCAAAATCCCAATGAGTCATTCAATAATCTTACATGGACTCACTTACCAAAAAAAGTTTTTATTGGAATGAAGACACTAAAATGGGGGTCAGTGATGCTGTTATTGCTTTTAATGATGGCAACATTGGTAGGCTGAAAGCGTTACAGCATATGGGAATTAATCCCCGGACAAACTGCATCAGAGAACTTGAACGGATGGACAAGGTT
Source organism: Schistocerca piceifrons (assembly GCF_021461385.2). Classification (NCBI taxonomy): domain Eukaryota; kingdom Metazoa; phylum Arthropoda; class Insecta; order Orthoptera; family Acrididae; genus Schistocerca; species Schistocerca piceifrons. The sequence goes on from NC_060138.1 coordinate 428,813,514, forward strand.
CGCATTGATAAAGCAGAGTATGCAGCACAGTTGGCCACTAAGGGGTCCAGAAAGAAGAAAAGAAGAAAAAACTTGGTAAAAGATCAAGAGGATGATGTACAGTATGGTGCAGGGTGCTTCTGAGTGACTAAAAATAAAAAATTGAGCTATATTAAGTGAGATGCAGTCTTTTGAAACTTTAGAAGCCGCTCCTGAAAATTTACATGTTCTGTTGCATTTTTGCCTAAATCGCAGAAACCACTTTGAGAACAGTATTCAAATTTTCATTGAGTAATAACATACATAGCCTGAGTCTACTGAACTAAAAGAAGAACATAATGTTATGTATAATTAAAATTATTTAGGATAATGTACACAAAATTTTAACCATGTAATTAAAAAATTGTATTTCCGAAAGCAGTAGCTGAAAAGCAATTATTGTAGTTCAGTAGACTCAGTACATACAGTTTAAAGTCCTGTAAAAGTTTCATGTCAATGACTACAGTGGTTCCTGAAATACAAATAAGCCAAGTCACTAAATTTAACATTGTCGGGATAGGGCGTTCCAACTCCCCTTAATGTATGCTGTGACTGTTTCCATTTTGATGAAGTTTCTCCTCCTTTATAGGCTATAAAGAAAATATGAATGAATGGTCTGGAGAGGATCAGAAAAAGTTAACAAATGTCAAACTCATTACAAATAACACTTCATAGTGTATATATCAAAGGCATTTCTCTACCAACAGCGTATGTAAATAGCCACTAGTAAAGGTTTTGGGACTGATTTCCTTAAAAACTCTTACATGCTATCATAATAGTTCAATTTTAAACTGGTTCTGCTGGTAGTTGGAATCAAGAATATCATTTTTGGATTTGTCTGTTGTTTTAAGCTCTCTGACTGAACTGATAACGCAGTCATTCAGTTCTCTTGCAACATTCAGACTTGGAAAAATATAGTTAGAAGAATTATCTTGGTATATAGCATCCCATGCTATCTTACAATTACTGGGAGTACTTTTCAGGTCCCTTCATGATCTACATCTATTGGCACTATGGATCTTTTGCTCTACAGAGGAAGGCGCTTTGGTTTAAGAACTTCCACTGACAGATTAAAGCCGAATGCTTGATCAAAGCTCAAACCCTGAACATTGTATTTTGTGGGAAGTTCTCTTACTGGCTGAGGTGTCCAAGCACAATTCATTGCTTGTGCTCATGGTTTCAATTCTGATAGTACCTCTCTCCTACTTCACTGTAGATCTTCTACCTAACTTAATGGTCTAGCGTCCTGGAAGAAAAGATATCACAGAAAAACGGTTCAGCCACATCCTAAAGGTTGTTTCCAGATTTAATCTTTCACTCCGCATTTTGAAACTTTCTCACAAATTAAAGCTGTGTGTCTAATGGGAATTCACAATAATGCTTTCTGCAGGCAACGTTTTGCCGAGTGAGCTGTCCATTCACAGCTCGCTACCTGGCTTTGCAACTTTCATTCTAGCAGTGCCTATGTACCAGAGTTCATAGGTTTGAGCCCTGCTCTAGCATATAGTTTTAATCCACCACGAAGTTTCCAAAACAGCACATACTTCACTGCAAAGTGGAAGATTACATCTGGAAACAAACCCTAGGCTGTGGCTAATTCACTTTTCCGTGATAACCTTTCTTCTAAGAGCACTAGTCCAGTAAGTATAGCAGAAGAGCTTCTGTAAAGTATGACAATTGGAGAGGCATATTGGCAGAATGAAGTTGTCAATGTTGGTATTACTTGTGCCTGGATAGCCCTCTCCCAAATCAAGGGTAAATCAGCTCATGTCCTGGTCCAGCACAAACTTTTAATTTACCAGGAAAATACATGTATTGGTATGTAGAAGATTAGCTTTCTAAGGCTTTTTATACCTAAGATAAGCATTATACAGAACATTTATTGCTTGGGAATTCATACATCCACAGTTCTTTTTTTGGAGTTATGCTCCTCATTGCACACTTACATACCTAGTTCTTTTTTTTTTCTTTTAGTGGTTTACCCAATTTCTAAATCTCCTTTACAGCCCAAAATATTTTTCCCATTCATCCTTTCATTATCTGAAGAACAAGACACACATTTTGGATGCTCAATATTTTTACATCCTCATAACTTGCCATATTTTCCCTTATTTCCAAATAGGCAGTGATTCTATCATAACCCTTAATATAACCCTGCATAACAAAAATAATCTGAATAAATTAAAATTTAATTATGTTACACTCCTAACAAATTTCAACACTGAACTGGAGTTCAGTGTCCACAAAATGCAAGTTTTTGCCAGTGTACAGAAGAGTGCACAGGTAATGATATGGTAGTAGTTATTATCAAATGATTCCATTTAGGTCTTAACTAAGCCAACAGTATGTAGTGAATTATTAAAAACTGTGCCAGGTCATAGATATGCAGGCCTTACTGTCCTTATTTTCAGAGAATAATTTTGCACCAGGACTCAAACCTGTAATACTGTTTCTCACAGGCAATGTGTTACCTTGGAACCATCTTGCCACACACAATCTTAAATTTATCTCTGGTCCTGCCATTTCCCTCCACTTTCAAGAGTATATCCCTCAGTGCTATGATACAAGTTCCTCTGAGAGACGAAACATATGATGGGAAGTATACACCCTTCCTTTCATAGATATTACTCCCACTGCCCCAAGAGAGACCCTCTGCAATGTTAAGATTGGAGGAAAGAGCCCACAAAAAGTTGAAGTTATAGCTCAATCTGTAAGTAACAATCAGATGGCACATTTTCAACTCTTCACAAGCAATGCAGAATATACTCTCTAGACAGTAAAAATGTTCTTTCTCATGCTATATTTTGTTAGACATGTGACAGCATCCAATCGATCAATTGACCTATCTTTGGACTGCCTTCTTTGGGTTTGTGGCTTTTAGTGTGTGGACCTTCAATCCGTTGAGAAGATTTGAATTGTACTGATTGTGTGTTGATCTACAGCAGTATCAATCTGATTATTAAAGTACTTATCTCTAAACGTGGGATCTTAGCATATCCATTTAAGCCATCATACCTACTTCCACATTGGAGACCCTGACAACAAGTGCTCCAAACTGTTTTCATTTTTTTCGTATCATCTTTTGTTGCTACAGCATATGGCCTTTCATCAGCCAATGGGCGCAGTGTCGGGAGACTGTGGGACAGAGAAATGGGGAGAAAAGGATTGAAATGGAGAGGAACAAGGAAAGAACGGTGGATGTGTTAACAGAGGACAGCAAACAAAGAGACTGGAGATGAGAATGGGGAGGAGTGATAGGACAGAGGGGGCCAAACCGTTGGGTGGAGCATGTGGTGACATTATGTTACCTTAGGTTGATGCTGGGAGTACTGCTGTAAAGAAAAAAGGTTTAAATCCAATCTTTCCACTTAATGGCAGTGATCTGGTCGATCAGGCAATGCTACCTGGCCTTGGCCTATGGTAACATACTGTCCCCACCCTCTGCCCAACAGTTTGCGCTCTCTGTGTCCTATCATCACCTCCCCATTCTTGTCTCTCAGTGCCTGTTGGCACTCCAGTACTTGCACTCTCCCCTAAACAGTGTTCCTCTGCTCCCCCAACTGTACACTACTATCCCTTCCCCCTCCCCTTTCCCTCCAGACTGCTGCTGCCATCCCATGTGATATATAGGTGCATTCAGGCCTGAGCTGCCAGAGTTAGTAGTCATGTGTGCATGAGCTGTGCTTGTTTGTGTGTATGAATGGTGTGTGTCTCTGTTTCTCTTTTGCTGATGCAGGCTGTGGCTGAAAGCTCTCTGTCTCTTAAGTAGCAATCTATCTTTTCCTGCTTTGTTGATATTCTTACATGGAGTTTCCAGCGTTTGTATTTAACTCTATAAATTCTCAAATGACAAACAGCAAAGAAAATGGGCTAACTTTCATTTTGTATAAGCTGCTTGTATACGGAAAATAATTAAACATCATAGTTACCTGGAAATTGTGTTTTTTATATTGCAGATGATCAAGCATATGTGTTGTAGTATTCCAAATGGTGTGCCTCTTAGTATTTCAAAGATCTCAGATATCATATTTTGTATTACTCTGAGTTCATGACAATGATCTCAAATACTGACATGGAACAATCTCAATATTTGTTCTCAGTTACACCACAACATATTTATTTATCAGTGCAAAAGCAAATGAGTACTGTAATATAAGACAAAATAATTAGAATTTAACATACTTTTCTTTGATCCAGTGCTGCTACTGACACTTCCAGAACTTGAACGCTTCTTCTTTTTCTGAAACAGAAAATGGTGAGGACATTCTCTGAAACTTTGGTCTTTTCACCAACAGACATATTCATATCCCTTAATACCTGAAATTCTAATTCTAATGCTACACTATTGTGATCCATGCATACATTGGAATGGTCCATTAGTTGTTAGAAACTACATTAATGAATAGCTGTCATTAAACAGTTATGCATTATTTGTATTTACTCAAACTAAATTAAAAATACTTAGTAAGATTATTGTAATGGTACTACTTTCTGAATTATAAAATTAATCATTTGTGCACATTAATCATTACTGTTAAATCAGTTTGTCAGTTTGCTTGTCATAGACAATTTAATAATTATACCACATTTGATATGATACCTTAATAAAAATAAAAAGATAGTTAATTCATACATACAGACACATTATTGCAGACGTGATTAGCTGGCAGATGATTCCCATGTGCAATGCTTTTTTGTATACACATATTTACAAACAACTGAACAACAAATAATAAATGAGGCACACATTATATATACTGCCCACACTACACACATACTTTTAAAAAATAATCTAAAATTGTTATTATGTTCCCTTTCCTCTCTTTTCTCCATAAAATTCTCTATCTCACTTATCTTTTATTATAATTTCCAAGTCTTTGAAATAAAATAAATATTGTCAGCAGTTGACAACTGACATTAGATAGCAGAGGGAATTGTACTATTTGTACGTTTCTTGGTGAGATAAAAAAAGAAAGTCAGATTGCAAACATCAAATAAGCAGACAAACTAAAGGATGATCCAGGATCAGTTTATAATGAACAATCAAGAGCTCCGAATGTTGTCTTCTCTATGAGAATGTCTATTACAGATTTCATCAAATTAAAAAGGAGAAAAAAATAATTACAATGGCTATCTGTTGTATGGGTACAGTCGAGTGATCTGATAAGATACAAAATGAGGAGGTTCTCTGTAGAACTGACGAGAAAAGGAATGTGTGGAAAAAACTAACTATAAAAAGTAACAGCATAAGAGGACTGTTAAGATAGCAGAGAATAATTTCTATGGTCCTTGTGGCATCTACAGACAAAAAAACTTTGTATGGGAATAAAGAGATTGTAATATAATCAACAAATAACAAAGGTTGTTGTGTGTAATTGCTACAGGAGGGGAAATTATGACTGTGTGCATCAGGTCAGTCAGAAGACAGCTGGCCCTCAAAAATGTATATCTTTTACATCTAAGAGGAGAAACATTAATTTATAACAGTATCATTTAAATATAACTGGAGAGCATGATTAACAAAAGAAACTAGTTGATGATCAATAAATGACTTGTTTACTTTTATATAAAAGTCTCTCTTAATCACATAGTAAATTCATTCACTCATGATTAACAAAAGAAACTAGTTGATGATCAATAAATGACTGGTTTACTTTTATATAAATGTCTCTCTTAATCACATAGTAAATCCATTCACCCAGAACCCAGGGTCAGGGGAGACTTACCAGACAATGTTAGAAACTGAAACAGTTATTAAATTACTAAACAAATCATTCACTTGTTTATCATCTCATCAAATGATAATGGTAATATCTGTGTACAATGTGTCAGAAGCTTGCTAAATTACTGCAGATATCTTTTGAATACCAGATGTGAGACCTGTATACAGGCTTATGCAATTGGATGAACTTGATTACTACAGCCAGATATTGTGGATAAAATATGTGATAGCTTGAGCTTTTACTTTATTAAATATGCATTTATGGGTTTTCTCCACTGATTAAATATACTGTGTAAATATGTATTTCAGGTGACTAAATAGAGAACAAACTTTGGAGGCCAAATACAACAAAAAACAAAACAGTCATGCTCCCTTGTGATTTCAAAGCTTTTAGAGAAGACAATTACAACACAGTTATTACTTACTTCATCAACTACAACTTGTTGATATATTGATGGTTTAGCTTTTGAAAGGAGCCACCAGTTAACAAGGTATCAGTATTGCATATCTTCCTGCATGATACAACAAAAAGAACTGATGAAAAGCTGCAGCAACTGGTTTCTTTTGTAACTGGAGAAAGGCTTTGAACTATGTGTAACACCAACAAAGAATCATTATAGATAATTGAAAATGTAGGCTTACCATATTTTTAGGTCCAATTCAGAACATCATTAGCGTATCTTTTGGGTCCAGGCCAGTACATAATTCTGAAATTACTTAAAAGTCTTAACAATTTACTGAAGCATTAAACCAGGTATGAGCAACCTTTGGTGACTCGTGGGCCCAGTTCACATACTTACTTAAGCTCAAGGACCAACTTGTATGTAATGCAACAACAACACTCATAATGAATGAAGCCAAAACCATACCATTCATGACATTTATGTTTATTGGGTAACACACCGAAATAAAAGGCAGCCCTTTCCCGAAATGCCATGCCAACAATATATCTGAAAACATGTGTTTATAGAAATGATAATTAATCGAACCCTCAGCTGCCAACAGCTGTTGTTGATATACCTCAATGGGGACAGCTAAAAATGTGTGCCCCGACCAGGACTTGAACCCGGGATCTCCTGCTTACATGGCAGATGCTCTATCCACCTGAGTCACCAAGGGCACAGAGGATAGTGCGGCTCCAGGGACTTATCCCTTCCATGCCTCCCGTGAGACCCACATTCCCAACTGTCCACAACCCACATTCATATTGTTCCTAAAGGATATTTGCCCATTCACTCGTTACTCGTGCCACCTAAGGTGACTATTCCCATTAGAGTTCGGGCAAATTGTGCACATTCACAGAGAAGAAGGTCAATGGCCGAGTTACCTTTAACTATATGAAGATAGTAACTGTTCCGAAAGAACAGATACCAATGATGACCATGCAGCTTCTCTAGAAAGAAATGATAATTAATCAAAACCCTCATCTGCCAACAGGTGTTGTTGACATACCTCAATGGGGACTCGAACCCAGGATCTCCTGCTTACATGGCAGACACTCTATCCATCTGACCCACCGAGGTTACAGAGGATAGCATGTCTGCAGGGACTTATCCCTTGCATGCCTCCCTTGAGACCCACATTCCCAACTGTCCGCAACCTACATTCGTAATGTTCCTAAGGGTTTCGATCACTTATCATTTCTTTCTAGAGAAGCTGCATGGTCATCACTGGTATCTGTTCTTTTGGGACAGTTACTATCTTCATACAATTAAAGGCTACCCAGCCACTGACCTTCTTCTGTGTGAATGTACACACTTTGCCCAAACTCTTACAGGAATCGTCACCTTAGTTGGTGCAAGTAATGAGTGAATGGGTGACTGCAGGGACTTATCACTTGCACGCCTCCCATGAGACGTACACTCCCAACTGTCCACAACCTACATTCGCAATGTTCCTAAGGGTTTCGATTAATTATCATTTCCTTCTAGAGAAGCTGCATGGTCATCACTGGTATCTGTTCTTTCGGAACAGTTACTATCTTCATAAAGTTAAAGGCTACCCAGCCACTGACCTTCTTCTGTGTGAATGCACACACTTTTCCCGAACTCTTACGGGAATCATCACCTTAGTTGGTGCGAGTAATGAGTGAATGGGCAAATATCCTTTAGGAACATTACGAATGTAGGTTGTAGACGGTCAGGAATGTGGGTCTCATGGGAGGCGTGCAAGGGATAAGTCCCTGCAGTCACGCTATCCTCTGTGCCCTCAGTCGCTCAGATGGATAGAGCGTCTGACATGTAAGCAGGAGATCCAGGGTTAGAGTCACGGTCGGAGTACGCATTTAAGCTCTCCCCATTGAGGTATATCAGCAACACCTGTTGGTAGCTGAGGGTTTCGATTAATTATCATTTCTTTCTAGAGAAGCTGCATGGTCATCATTGGTATCTGTTCTTTCGGAACAGTTACAACCTTCACGTGTTTATGTTCACGCACACTTTCCTTTGCCCATTGCTAAATGATGAGACAAGAAATGACTTGAGATAAAGTTATCAAAAACATGTAGATGGGCGACTTTACACACCAAGCATGTCTTTAAAGAGAAATGCTATGATGAGGACAACATTATTACATTGTTACCTGTAAGTTGTCCAATTCTAGGTGGGAGAGGGGGGGGGGGGGGGGGGGGAGTGGAAGAAGCAAGCCCAGTCTCCACATAGACCATCACAGGTTAAGGTTCCATATGGAGAGAACAAATCCATCTGCCTCCTGCAGTGTAGCACTTCACCCTGTGCTTCAGGCTCCCGAGAAATTGAAAGTCATGCACAAAGATAATGATAATTAAATGTTGTTCATTATCAGAACTGAAATCGTCCTATGTACTGATATGTTTAACAGTCATCATAATTAGAGCAATTACGTACACTTTTCACCAGGAAAGCAAACAGTAAAGGGTATGTCACAGGATACTCTCAGGTCAGTAATGTTGACTGCAGCGAAGAACGAATGTCTACTAGTTAAAGCCTTCCGAAGTCTACCAACTTTTTCTGATTCAGGTCTAGAGAGCAGATCAGCCAACTTAAAGTTAACACACTGTAGTTATACAGCTAGACTAGTTGCTCATGGTTTGACTATAATGAACCATAATGCTTCCGTTGCAAGATTGCAATCCTGAGAACATTACTTGCTGTTACAAATCATGAAAAATTGATTAGAAATCAAATGGATGTGGAAGGTTCTTTTCTCCGATGAAATGTAGATAAAGAAATATGTGCAAAGGTGGCAATAGCATTTAGTGTAAACCCAGGTACTGTAAGTAGACTAAAAAAAGCAATTTATGGTTTAAAGCAGGCCTCGAGACATTGGAGTTGGTCTGACAAGCTTGTTAAAGATCTAGGCTTTGTTAAAAGCAGTGCTGATTGGTGTCTATATACTTAAAGGAACTTACAACACTGTTGTTTATTATGTTTTGTTATATGTAGATGATGTTATCAATTTATAAAATAAGATGAAAACTAAGGAATTCAAATCAGCTTCAAAAAATATTTTTAAAATGGAACATTTGGCAAATTTGAGACTTTTCTCAGAAATTAAGATAGATAAGAGGGCAGATGGAATAATTTTCAGCCAGAAAACTTATTTGGAAAATCTTTGAAAGAGGTTTGGTATGCATGAATCCAAGCCAGTTAACAGACTCATTACGGAGATGTTGAGGATGACAAGAGATTCCACATCCAGAGAATTAATAGGATGTTTGCTTTATGTAACTCAAACAACACAACCTGATGCTGTTAATTATTTCAGTGGTTATCAAAGTATCCAACGGAATCCCACTGGAAAGGTTTAAGGAGACCACTGCATTACATAAAAGGCACAGTAGATAATAGGACACTTATTAAAGTAAGGGATTGCTTGTGTTGATGCTGATTGGACCAATAGCCCAATAGGACAATAACATTAGGTTATGCTATCAAGCTGTGTGCTAACACTCTTAAGTTGGGGGCTAAATAATTATATGACTGTATTCTACAGAAGCAGAATCTGTATCACTTGCAACTTGTATTGTAGTATATTTGTGGTATAAGAAGTTGTTCCATGACCAAAAAATACTGAAAAAAGAAAAACTTATAATTTATGAGAACAGCCAGACTTGTATTGCTTCTCCTAGTAAATGGCAATACAAAAGACTAAAGCACATAGACATTAAGTTTGTTAGATACTTATGTTTGAAAAGGCAAATAGATGTTAAGTACAACACAACAGGAAATCAGGTGCCTGACATTTTTAAAAATAGTTATTCAAACAAAAATTTAAAAATTTTTCACAAGAACTGGCAATATGTAAAGTTGTAGGCTAGCATTATATAGAATTGAGGAAAATTGAAAGAATATCAATTCTGTAGTAACACTCCTTTTGATTTGTTTGTTATGTATTCATTTTGGTAATAGTCTTTGACTTATTCTGTACATTGAGTGGGTATGTAATGGTCTTGTAAAGTGTGTTTAATATATTGCTGCATGACAGCTTTGCCAGGGGCAATGAAGTATTACTGCACTGATCACCAGGTACCACTGAGCAAGAGAGCATATTCAGGACAAAAGAATACTTCTCAGTACCTGGCACTGTGAAATACACTAGACAGCATTCCTGAGAACCAAATCTGTGACACGTAACAGCTGTGGCAGGGCTTATGACATAATTGACTAGATATCAAAACAAGGACAAATTAAATCATTGGTGCCCAATGACAAAGCTTGGCCATTCCAGCCTGTTACGGTTTCTGTGTTGGGAGTGCTCCTGTTGGAGAAACACTAACCAGCTGGCTCACATATATATTCCCCCAGATTAGACTCTCACTCTAAGATGTTCATTGCACCCAGCAATATCCAGGTGCCTATGGCATTCTGTGTGATGCAGTCTACAACAGCTGATCACTACAGGACACAGACCACGTGCAGTACAAGACGAAACAGGCATCAGTGACCCAGTCTGCATGTGATCGACTTGTCTCTTCTCTGCTAGGTCACATGCTGAGTGACTACAATCTGTTGATGGCCACCTTCCTGGTGGGTTGTGAGTTTAAGTCCAGGTTAGCCACAAGCTCTGCTACACTGTCACTGTTGTTCGACCTGTGCAGGCCAACATTGTTGCAGTTCATCACCCAGGGAGGATGCACACTAAAATCTATGGTCATGCTGAGCACCATGGTTTAAATACCATCCATCCCATTATCTTATCGCGTCATGTCATCTGCCAGCCACTTGCTGCTTGCATCAAGCCTCTGCAGCCACGCTGATGTTAGCTGCTATTGTCACTCACATGCTTTGCGTCCCTGTCAGACAAACCAGTGATGCCAGCACTCCAAACACACCTGTGGCCACCTGTGGGGAGAGGACAACGAGCTTCTTTCCAGGTATGATTCCACCCTTGTAACTGACATGAATAAAGGACTATTTTAACCAGTAATGTTTTACTGATGGTTAGCCATATCATTCCAGTCACCACCACTTCTGCAGCTGATGTGCAGGTGAGGAAACAGTACTCCATCCTGATTTCCCAGCAGCCAATTTGCCTGCAACCAGGGTCACATCACAACCCTTAGGTGCAGTTTACACAGAGGTAATATGATTCACTGTAATAAAGGTCACACAACGCAACATTTATCAGTGTGTCCCTTGCATTCCAACTTGGGTGATATGACATGCAACACAATATGCAATACCATATGCAATGTGACTAGTGTTACAAGAAACAACAAGACAGCATGAATGATCTTTCTAGTTACTTGTGAGCTCTCAACATGAACACAAATTTCACGAATTCTACAGAACAAGTTCAGATGGTTTCCATTTTTTGGAGCAACTAGTATTAGTTACTCTGACAAAGCAGGACACAAATTTCCAACTCATTGTTTGTCTTGCTGAGAAGGTAGTCACTACAACAAGGTAGAAAGTTCATGAATTATGCTTTATAAAGAACATTGCTAGAGCTGAAATTAGATGAGTCACCACATTGATGTTGTAGCATTAGATGGTGAGTTCTGTGTAGGGATGGACAACCTTGTGTCATAAATCGAAGAAGCCCATTATGATGAGGAAAATTCTGACATCTCCTTTTGAGTTTGTATAGATGCAGTTAATATTTTCAGAACCATAAATAGGGGTTTATCCATTTCAGTTTCATATGAAGTAACTTTTAAAATATGATTAACATTTGACACTCACCAACCAAAGCCATAGGTTTACTATCTGAATAAGAAACTACAACAATGAAGGTAATGAGTTAAGAATGGTGGTATAGATTCCACAGAAAATTCTTCCCTATTTCTTTAATTTCTGTTGCTGTCTTTCTCCATGCCAAGCTGGTCACATCTGACACTGAATAAAATTTCATAGTGAAATCTCGCAGACAAGTGCTTTCTTCAACAATTTGGATGAAAATTATCATCTTCAAACAGCCCCTTGTGTGGACAACATATTACTACATGCAGCACATAAAGAGATACACAAGTCAAGACATCTTCCCAGCTTAAAAGCAAACATGCAAGTGAATGCTTTGGCTTGTATCAGTGGCAACATAAGATAGTTCCGAGTGGCAAGCAATCATAGTATGGAGTGTGGCCCATTGTAGCTTGTCGCAGTGAATAATCAAATTGTATCACATATTTATCTGAGACTGGAAAGAGGTACAGTTTTCCTTCAAGCATTAAAAACAATTTGTGTATGTTAGCTGTATTCCTTATGCAGCAATATAGGCTGTAAAATGTATCAAACATTTGAAATGAAAACGAGCCCATTGACAAGCTGTGATGCATGGCTATAAGATGTGGAACAATAATTTTTTTTACCAAATAGTTTCCTCAAAAATGAATGAAAATGACTGTTTAGGAGACAACACACAAAACTCCCAAAGCAGTGGTTTTTATTTTTTATGTGAAATGTAACAGCTGTACTGAGAAACTAACGGCAGAGATGAATGTAGGTTTGTTTCACGTACATAAAACAATATTTTTTAGGCAAAATGGATGACTTGAAATTTCATTCCCCTCACACTGTGTGATAAGAGTTGAGTGGAGTGGCCAGCACTCCATGTTTTGCCACGCAATCTGTCAGAGATGCATATCAGTGTCACATCGCTATCATCTCAAAGTTAACCAGTTAAGTCACTTCCATGTTTCTATGTGGTCTGTCAATGCAGGTTGCTGTGCATTGCATCATGTGTCATATAGTCCCAAAGGCTCACCCCTTACAGTGCTATTCTGTTTTCAGTGAATATATTAATTAATACTTAAAGTTTCTTGCTTGCTTAATATATTGTTACTGCAAGTTTTGATTCAAATCTGTAACACTGTAACAGATGGTGTTGTAATGTCCCATATGAGACGTAGCTGCTGAGAAAGTTATGCTGGATTTTCAGAGAGCTGAAGTATGACAGTAACTGTGATACTGCTGGAAACTGATGGCAGTGAAATGTTACATGTCTCACTGTAAGGAGATATCAGGAATTTCTCAGCTTGAAAGCTAAAATATAGGATCAGAAACACACAGTGCAAAAGCACTAATTCAATGCTTTTCAAATACACATGGCTACTTCATCAGGAATCTATTCACACAACAAACTTCATTGTATGGAAAGCATTTATACAGGGTGTCGAGAAAAGTATTCCATATTCTGAGAGAAAAACAAAATAAAAATGTCAAGTAAACATAGGCTCTAAAATGCATATCTTAAGGGCTAACAGCACTTGGTCATGGGCACTTGTCTGTAGATAAACTATGAAGTAAACATCTGTTAGTGCTGTTACTGTTATATGTATTCGCATTCAGTGCATACATTACTTCTATTGGAACCAGTTTGTGTTTTATTAAGTTTGTGAAATGGTTTAACACAGTAGTTTTATCTTTGCACTTACCAGCATAATGTAAGCATGCCTTACTATGAATGGATACAATATTGAGCACCTTCTTTAGCAATGGCATATGGTTACAGGTCGTATGTAATAACAAGTAGTTAACATTAGCAGCTGTGTTGTTTCACAGTACTAGAATCACATGTTCTAATTTGTTTACGCTTTCTGCGGGCAATCATAATATCAAAGTGTTTGCAGCAGATGAGGTGTGCTTCACAGTACCAAAGATGAACAAGTGCTCTTATTTCTTAAGGTCCTTTTTAGTGGACACTTTTTTCTTATTTTGGTCCGTACTATACAGCTGCTCAAAATATGGAATATTTTTTTTAACAGCTTGTATATGCTCACATGTATTAAGTTTCATAGTATTGAATAAAGATGAAAAAGGTAATCATGTCCTGACATCAACACATATGCAGCCCAGTGTTGTTAGGGGAGGAGAGGTTGTGCACATGGTTTTCTAACTCCATCTAGCTACCAACATTCATAGTCAGCATATACTAATTTATTTTTGCTGAAATACAGATGACGGACTACATTTTAAGAAGGATACATGACTACAATGAAAGTATCTTTCAAATTTTTATTAACTTTCATGTATTGTCATCCTTCTTACCAGTGCTGTTTTTCTGGGGGAATGCTGGGGGATGGGTACCCCTAAACCATTTCGTTGACAAAGTAATTTTTTTAAGATGCTGAGAGCTTGGAAGAGTGCCAAAGATTTATATCAAGGACTTATATTTTTTATTTCATTTTTTTTGGGTTGGTAATTGCAATAGGAATGATACCAGTACGGTTTTTTGTGGGAAAAGATACGTCATTGACTGTTTCAAGCATATCGAAGATGTGGCAACCGTTCTCGACAACTGAATCGCTGGCAGTCAGTTCGACAAGCATGTAATGCCCTCATCCACTAAATGCATTCCATGCAATGACTATTCTTGTGGTTAGATGTTTCTAATGATGCAGACATGTAACTTCAAAACATGTCAAATTAGCACTTTTGCACTGTATGTGGCTGAGTCTACATTTTAGCCTGCGAGCTGAGTACAGCTATGTCCTTACATCCAATCACGGATAAATTAAAAATTCCTCTATATTTTTGAGTCTTCTGCTGTTCTTCTGTATATGTTGTATGTGTCTCTTTATATTTTCTATGGTAACACTGAACTACTACAGTTCAGGATCTTCTGTGGTAGTGCTAAACAGATATGCGTACGCTCGAACACCGAGCTACCGATAGATGTCTCTATGGTCCCGCTACCAAGATGATTTTGATGACATCATGGCTAAAAGCAGACGGGTGGTATCCCATGCTTCAGTTATAAGTAATTTTCACTGCATTATATCCAGTGTCGGAGTACCCTCAAACTTTTTATTAGAAGAAAAGCACTGCTTCTTACTTTTATACAATAATGACAATACTAGGAGGAATATATATAGATGAACATTTGTAAATGCGTTCCATGCAATGACTATTCTTGTGGTTGGATGTTTCTAATGATGCAGACATGTAACTTCAAAACATGTCAAATTAGCACTTTTGCACTGTATGTGGCTGAGTCTACATTTTAGCCTGCGAGCTGAGTACAGCTATGTTCTTACATCCAATCACGGATAAATTAAAAATTCCTCTATATTTTTGAGTCGTCTGCTGTTCTTCTGTATATGTTGTATGTGTCTCTTTATATTTTCTATGGTAACACTGAACTACTACAGTTCAGGATCTTCTGTGGCTTAGTAACTTTTTTTTGCCTTAAATACGATTTAGAATGCACAATATAAAGGTAATCAATAGATTATGACAGTCTTGATACATGAAAAGAGTAAACATACTTTTTTCCTGTGTTTTAACTTACACAGGACACCTGCATTGAAAATCAGTAAAGTGCTATTAAATTCAGAGCAGGCAGTAAGTGTTTTGATAACTGATAGGAAAGAGTGGTTGCAAGGAAACATTAGTTGTAAATGATTTATTTACTGAAGAAAAGAAAACAATATCTGAGACAACAAGAACAACATACACAAATGTACTCAAAGAATACAACAAACCAAAGATGCTCCATCACTTGTGACCAATTCATGGCAAAGAAATCATAAGCAGCTAAGAAATATGATATAGAATGTGATATGTGCAGTAAGATGAAATTTAACAAAGAAAACACACACTACCTATCCAAACTATGTTAAGTTTGTACTGAGTGAACAGTGGACCATAAAAGTTTCTGACTGGGCTAGTCGTCTTTGTAGTGGTCCTATGAGCATAAAATATAATCCAGTATCAGAAAGGCCATAAAACACCAAAAGATGATCAAAGCGCAACACTTCTGAAAATGCCATTGAAGAAGATTGTTGTGTGACATACAAAGAACTTTCAAGACACAGAATTCCACCAAAATCAGCATTGTGAATATTGACACATAATTTAAACAAGATAAAAATTTCTGTTTGAAGGATTGCACACTCATTGATCACTGAATAGAAGTAGTAACAGTCTACTTAAAACAGACAATCAACACTGAAGGAATAGCTCTCTGATATCAAAATGTTGCTGTTGATGAGCTGGAGGCTAAATTCAGAAATTGAGTAACAGTCTACTTAAAACAGACAATCAACACTGAAGGAATAGCTCTCTGATATCAAAATGTTGCTGTTGATGAGCTGGAGGCTAAATTCAGAAATTAGTCTAACTGTTATGAAAAACTGTGTACATATAAAGTCATAATGACAGTGTTGCCTGGGATCCACATGAGATAGATTCAGCTGCGTAGTTTCAAATTTTCTTCATGCACATCTACATCTACAACCATACTCGAAAAGTGACCTTACTGCATTGAGTGTAGGCCACCATGCAGATCTCGACACTACTGTTCAATATTTAAGTTCTTGTGGTTGACTGACAAAAAATTAAGACAAGCAGCACATCTGCTCAAATGTTAAAGTTCTCCAGCTAACTGGTGTAAGTCATTATAATTTTTTTTAATTATTTATTCTTTGTCGACGACTCTAGTTGACAATTTTCAGGTGAGAGTATTGGGTGCATCATACAGTTTTATTGTTAAACAAACTAAGACAGATGTGACAGCTGTATTCTAACTGCATTTACCACAATAAATTAAATCAAATTTAAATACAATGTATGTACAATAAACATACTATAAAGAAAACAAAATTACACTTCACAGGCACATAAAGTGTAATTACATATTTTCTGTAAAAATATAATGAACATACAATAAACATACAAAAAGGAAACATGATTACAGTACAGACATATAAAAGATTGTTAGACACTTTTGTTTACAATATAACATATTTCAGTATTCACTTACACTGAATATACTTTTTCATGCGAGATATACTTTTAAAAGATTTTTGAAACATTTTAATCCCTTTTCATCCTTAATTGAGTTTGATAGCTTGTTAAACAGTTTGCCTGCTTCATTTGGAGCACAAAATGTCAGTTCTTCAGTATTTCACTATCTTGTGCAATGATTTTATTTTCCTCTTTTTTTCATGTATGTCTATATTCAGGAGATGTTTATCACTTGCTCTCACTGCCATATTCTTCTGACACACACACACACACACACACACACACACACACACACACACACACACACACACACTCTGTGCCATAATATTATGGTATACAAATACTTGTCCACATGACTGCCTGGGTGCTATTTCTGCTATACCTCTTAGTGCTCTTTTCTTAAATTTACTTATTCTTTTTAAGTAGTCAGCTTGTGCACTTCCCCACCTATGAGCTACGTAGGCCAGATATGGGAACACAAGTCCATAGAATACTGATCTGAAAACTTTTATCATCCACAACATTTGCTATTTTGCAAATGTGGAAAATCTGTGTGTTATCTCGTTTGACACAGTATGTCTATGCCACCCCCCCCCCCCCCCCCCCATGTCAAGAGCTCATCTATAATAGTTCCTATAGTTTTATGATGCTTATTTCTTTAATTACTCTCTATTTATTTTAATATTTTCATAAAACATTTCACTCTGTTTTGTTTGAAATACTACATACATTGTTTTAAACTGATTTATAAAAAGACTGCTTCATTTTAGATACTTATTTGCATTTTCAGTAGTCAGGAGAGCTTCATTTTCAGACTTCTCATTTGTCTCAGCTGTACAGATAACTATTGCATCATCAGCATACAGTGTAAGTCCCTCATTTATATAGTCTGGGAAACCATTTACACAGGGAATAACTAATACTGGTCCAAGGAGTAAACCTTGTGGCATACTATGTCTGTATGTGGTTATATTTCTCCCACTAGCATGTTTGATGCATTGTTTCCTACTCATAATATACAGTTCAAATATGCTGTAGTATTACTCTCAGTTCTTATATTCATAGAGTTTCTCTATTATCTTCTAACAGTTCATGTAGTCAAATACTTTAGACACACCCATAAAGATCTTGCAAGTCTACTGTTGCTTGTCAGTTGAACTCAAAATATGTTCAACTAAATTTGCTTGTGAAGTGAACTCAAAATATGTTCAACTAAATATGTTGATGACATTATCGTTGACTTCTCTTCTCTGAAGCTGTATTGTGATGAGTGTAGTATTTTAAATTTGGTTATAAAACTTACAATTCTGTTCTTTACTATCACTTCATACATTTTTGTAAAAGTGAAGAGCAAACATACTGGCCTGTAGTTCCCTAATTCACCTTTATTTCCTTTCTTAAATACTGGCTTTTAATGAATCCAAAAATTGCAGCATTTAGCACATGTGATAAAGACTGTTGTACGCTTTCCCTGCATTTCTTTGTGCTATGTGATGTAATACCATCTAAGTCACTTATGATTTCTTTATAAGGTTTTAAACTTCTGATCATCTGTTAGGAATACCAAGGTATGTTTTATTTGTGGGATTTTTTGTTTATTTTACTTACTTCATTTGGCTTACTTTGTCTCATCAATTCATCTGTTATGGTTATACAATATCTGCCACAGGTGTTTGCTATTTCCAGAGGATCTACAACACTTTTGCCATGTTTAAGTGTGCAATTATATTCTGTCTGTTTTGATAGTTTTCCACTCTCTTCATTCAATTCAATTCAATTCAATTTATTAGTGTCCTTGTAGTACATCATCGAAATGATATAGGACTTGTTAATAAACATTACAATTTAAAACACATATACATGAAAATTTGTAATTGAATTTATTTGTCACTTAGACATTACAATTTTAATAGAACTTTTAGAACATTAACATAAAAATATACAAGTAGGATAACAACATACAAAAAAAAAAGTTAGTGATTCTCACATCAAAGATTATTTACATTCTTACATTAACAGTTTCACACTTTCATAGAAACAGCAAGTATTTAAATGTGAGCAATTACACATATTTATTATGTCAGGGAAATATTAACTGCGCTTTTATTGTCAACGATTCACAAACTCTTCAATACTGTAAAAACTATTGCTCAATAACATGTTTTTTAATTCTCTTTTAAATATGTACAGTTTTGGTATTATTTTTAGTTCTTTGGGGAGAGCACTGTAGAGGATTTTGGGTTGGTATAGTACACTTTTGTGATACATAGCTGTTTTATGAATTTCTCTGTGGAAATCATTCCTATTCCTTGTTTCGTAGTTGTGAAATTCTCTGTTTAATGTAGAAAATTCCTCGTGTTCTTTTAGGAAACATATGCTTTCATATATGTATAAAGATGGTAGTGTCATGATTTTTAATTCTTTGAAAGCTTGCCTACAAGAGTCTCTATATCCTATACCTTTTATTATTCCGACTGCCTTCTTTTGTAGTCTAAATGAGTGTTTTTTTACAAAGGACCATAAGTCTTTTGAGTAATTCTCCCCTTTATCTACAGCTGGCTTCATGAATAGTGCCTTCATTCCTCTAATGTAATGGTAGTACTCTGTCTTTTTTTGCACCAGGTGTTACATGCCAAAGTCTCTTTTTGCTAGAGAGCTCATAAAATATAATTTCAGCTTATTTTTTGCAAGGTACTACTCCAGTCACCTAGCTTTTCTCTTCCTTGATATTCATTTACTAGACTTTTGCTGACAAGACATCTAACATTATAATAATAATTAAATAAGGAAAAAAACTGGTCTGATTTGGTATTTGCATCATCACTGTCTGCATATATTGCTTCCCATCTTTCTGCCATTAACACCTTTTGTAATTAAATCATGTTTTGTAAGTTAATCTGCTTTTTTTGCTGCCTTACCGTCGGGCTTGGCTAGCACTTGGATGGGTCACCATCTGGGTCTGCCGAGTGCTGTTGACAACCACGGTGAACTCAGCCCTTCTAAGGTCAATTGAGCAGTTACTTAATTGAGAAGTAGCGGCACTAGTTACAAAAACTGACAATGGCCAGGAAAGTAGTGCACTGACCACAAGCCTCTCTGTATCTGTATCCAATGACGCTTAAGTGTCGAGGATGGCCTGGTGGCCAGTCAGTAGCATTGGCCCTTCAAGGCCTGTCTGGATGGTGTTTGTTTGTTTTTTTATCATCTGATCAGTTCCATCAGCATTAATGTTGACATCTATCATGATTTCGGAATGGTCTTCTCGTGTGGAGTTTATTTCCTTTCATACCACATTAGCATGAAAGAATATTTGTTATTATGTGATCTGTAGTAGTTTCACTATGTTTAGTTGCACTGATGGATTTATTTATTTTTATTGTTAGGTTTAAAGTATATTTCACCACCTGGTGATTGGTACAAGCCTAATATATATAGTATGTCTTTCACACTAGTTTTACTTCCTTTGTCATAGCTTCAAAGCAAACTTCTCCAGCATATTTTTTAGTCTTTTGGATGGCTTTACATGATTTGTAGCTAGGGTAAATGAGAACCTCATGACAGTTATGCAATGTTAAGCAAAACCTGGTTACATTTGCATATTTTTTTAATTTGTAAGCCTCCATCTGATTTTCGTTTAGCTCATATTCTGTTGCTACTATAATGTTTGGCTTAAATTTCTACAGTATCACCTCTAATTCATATGGTTTATTGTTAATGTACTGAGCATTCAGGTGAATGTTGTCTTAAACTTCAATGATTCTTGTTCCAGTAAGGCATTAAGCCTTTTACTAGCTCCCAGTGTTTCTGTTACACTTACACTGCACTACCGCAGTGAATTT
Source organism: Schistocerca piceifrons (assembly GCF_021461385.2). Classification (NCBI taxonomy): domain Eukaryota; kingdom Metazoa; phylum Arthropoda; class Insecta; order Orthoptera; family Acrididae; genus Schistocerca; species Schistocerca piceifrons. The sequence goes on from NC_060138.1 coordinate 428,834,258, forward strand.
CTTCTTTTTTTAATGATTGTGACCCCCAAACTCAACCATCTCTTTGGATTGTGTTCGAATTCTTGATAATAATTTTACATTGAATTCCTGTTGCTGGTGGCTCCCGTGTTCTCCTTTCTGTGACTGCCCTTTTCTGTTAGCTGCTGTAACTTATGATCCTTCTGCATTTGCTTATGGATTGATTGAATAGCCAGTCTGCTCTGCTGTGTGGGGTAAAGGCCAAATCAATTAAGGGTGGGGGGAGAGGGTGTCTGTATCCAATGTTTATAAGCTTGCTTGGGGTAAAGTCTTGGTATTCTGTACACAGTGACACAGAATGATTACTGTTTATTAAAAACACATTTTTTGACATTCAGATATTTTCCCTTTCAATTTAAATGCATACCATGTCTTGTATATCACCTGTTGCAAGGAAGAGGGTGTTGCAGAAGGCCTGTCAGATTTTTATATATAACTTAAGTACTTTATTTATTTCTTCATTTACACATGATAAACAATCAAGGTCATATCTTTTAGCAATGCCTATAACAATTACTTGATGTTTACAAAGATCACACAATGACTCATGTAAAGAATGAGTAGCTATAATGAGTTTATTATTTAATCTTGCTATTGGTAACATTTTGTTTGTACCATACAGTTTCAGAAAATTTTCTGCCATATTTTTGTGCATATATTACTATGTCACAACAGTGTTTTCTTGGAGCTTATTTTTGCAATTTTATCTGATTTCTCCAGCATGGCAGTTCAAAAACTAAAATTTTCCGCCTAACTGCCATAAAAAATATTGCAAGTCCAACATTGTTGCTCAGAATTTATAGTTCTTCAGCTAATAGGTGTAACATATTACATGTACAGCACTGCAGCTCAAAACTCCTGCACAAAATTTCACAAGTCTGCAGAACAGTGGCCAGATAGCTACTGTAGTCTTCTTTCTCATTTACCAATTTACAATTTATTTTATGTTAAGTTTATAGTTTTACATCTTGTGACATACATTGTGGCTTATAATTTGAAATTTATAATATGTATAAAAATCTCTACTCATTCCATTGTAGACAAAATAAGGTGGAGTATTTCATGTTCTGATACTTTTACTACTTTCTTGGAAAACATCCTAAATGTTTTACTGAACCTTGAACCGTTCTCCCTTACTGCACATCATAAAAAGTAGGAAATAAAGTGGATTACTAAAGGAATAAAAATCTGTAGTGCAAGAAAAAGACAGCTACAGAGGAAACTAACACAACAACAACAACTAAAGTCCTGATTTTGTTACCTATGTAAAAATTACAAAGATATTTTTAAAAAAGTTGTAAAGGGAGCAAAAGAACTGGCAAATAATAGATTTATTTTGAATAGTGAAAACAAACAAAGGCATTATGATCAGTGATCAAGGCTGAAGTAGGTGGCACAGCTACAGGCCACAATATTTCTGAAATCAAGATAGAGGACAAAACTATTGTAAATCCAGCACAAATTCCTGAATTACTTAAGGAATTCTTTATAAACGTAAACAAATCAAACACCAATGCAGAAAATTAGCAAGATAAGGTAAATTTCTTTAGCAGTGAACAATGTGAAGATGAATTTTTCAGTAGATTTAGCAAAGCAACTGTAAAAGATATAGAAAACGTGATACTATCACTAGAAAGTAAACATCAGCAGGATGGGATGGGATATCAACAAAAGTGTTAAAAACAGTCTCTAAAATAATTGCACAGTCACTATCTACAATAGTTAGCCAGTCCCTCCAAGAAGGTTATTTTCCAGAGACACATAAATAAGCAGAGTCCATAATACGGGATGTTACTGTATTTTGGGGTAGTTCAAACCATATATGGCAAATACTGAAACTTCAGAAAACCATCATTAGAAATATACACAATGTAGGGCAAAGAAAACCATATCACCCAATCTTAAAAAAAAAAAACTAAGTAATATTAAGTGTTCTCTCACTTTACATCTAGGAGTTGATTATTTTTGTACATAGTAACGCTGATTTATTTGTATCAAAAAATTTTCAACGTGATTACAACACCAGAAATCAAAATAATTTTATGCTGCCCACCCACAGTTTAAAACTTTAAGCTCAAACTCCACAGTATATGGGTATGAAAATTTATAAAAAAGTGAAAGGAACACAATTGCTCAGTATCAATTTAGAAAAACTGAAAAAAGTTATGTGAGAAACTAGTGCAGAAATGTAAGTATTCAGTTGAAGACTTCATGAAAGACAACATGAAAATTTGAGCAAGAGAGAGCATATACTTAGGACTCTTGATTTTTAAAAGTTTGTTGCTTTTTACGAAAAATTATTATTTGCATTTTAAATACATATCTAGTGCAGTATATTCTATTCATGATATAAGAAAAATTGTAAACCAATTTTTGTTTTTCAATGAGTCTCCTGTACATTAAGTCAATGACTTGAAATTGTATGTTACGAGACAATAAACTTCTGTTCTATTTTGAGGGTTCACTTTGATGGAGCTTCCCAGGTATGGACACTTGGTTTGTTAACACCTCATAAGGCACTTAGAATTATTAAGTTTCTAAGTCCATAGGTATTTACATATCTTATATCCTGACTAACTTAAGTACTATTTGTTGTATCAAAAGAGCAGTTTGATGTCCATTCCCATCTCAGTTTTCCATTTAATTTGGTGAACTTGTCTAATTTTTAGTTATATTGGTTTAGATTTTTTGCATTTTTTGGCCGAGAAATAAATATCCAGCCTCTCACTTCCCACCACAGTGGTGCCTCAAACCAACAGCTTCCTTCAACTGTCAACCACCTAAGTTTTCGCAGTGGCAGTAACCCATACAGTAACACACCACATTACCTGCTCCCCTTCCACTAGTAGTGTTGCTATGTAGCTTCTTGTTCCTGCCAATAGCAGATTCAGAAAGTGTCGTCAGCTGTGGGTTGGCACATGACTCCAAGCACTGCCTCCTTGTGAATGTTGCTCACCTGACTGACTCACACGTGCTGCAATCATTCAGCCATAAAAGCATATCATGTTCTCAGTCATGTGTATCTGTAGTCTGTACGTAGCATCTCGCATCATATCAGAGAGAGAGAAAGTTGGAGGTGAAACCTGATGTATGCACATCTCATAATCCCATGTCATCAAAAAAATTGCCAAGCTTTATGTTCCCATCACACTGCTCACTCCATGAGACACTGTGAAGAAGTCTATATTTTGATTCTGGACACGAGTGCAATTTTTTTATATTTATTTATTTGGTCCTGTTGATTACATATTACACAGCCAGTGTACAAGTAATATAGGGGAAGTCAATTGGTGCAATTACAGTAGTACATTAACATTTATACATCACATTGCACAGACATTGGTTTATTTTACAAGAACAATTACTTGCATGCAGTATTAAAGCCTGCATTATGCCAAAAACAGTTTAAGTGATTGTTTAAAATAGTAGAATAAGTGACAGTGCAACTTTTTACGCTACTGACATATATAAGGAAGTAAATTTTCTTCATGATCATGGTTTGAATGAATACAAGTTTTAACTGCATTGCTTAAGAAGAGGCTTAAGTGAATGCTCAAGAGAGTGGGATACATGGGAGTTCATATTTTCTCGTAACGAAACAGATAAATTTACATTTTATCACCACAATTTCAGTTAAGCTACAAGTAATAGCTACACATTATCTCTAAGGGAGTGCTTTTCTTATGCAGTTCCCCCCACTCTTGTTCATCATAACTCTAAGTATTCATTCATTTTATAGAAAGTTTGTTCGATGAGGAATAATTTTAGTTTGCTTTTGAAAACCTGTACATTATTTATTTCTTTTTTTATATTAATGGGGAGCTTATTGAAGACCTTTATACCTGACTCAGTAACTTCCCTATGTACTTTAGTGAGAGTTGCAGAGCCTTGATGAAAATTTTTCAACTGTCTTGTGTCATGGTTGTGGATGTCACAATTTTTCTGAAACACTTCCCTATTGTTGGCTACAAATAACATCGGTGAGTATATATACTGACATGTGATGGTAAGTATCCTGAGAGATTTGAAGAGACCTCTGCAAGATGTCCCATTAGGAACCCCACATATTAGCCTCACTGCTCGTTTTTGTATTCTGAAGACTTTTTCAACACCTGCAGCATTTCCCTAGAAGATTATGCCATAGGAGAGAACAGAATGGAAATACGAAACATATGACAACAGCATTATTTCTCTGTCTACTAACTGATGGAGAGCTCTTAGTGCAAAGCATGATGAGCTAAGTTTCATGACCAGCTGATCAATTTGTTCTTTCCATCTTAGGTGACTGTCTAACTGGATACCTAGGAATTTAGTATGTGTGGTTTCATTAATTTTGAGGTTGTTGACATGTATTTCAGAAGCTTTATATTTTTTTATTTTTTGTCAGAAACTGTATCATGTTGGTTTTTCAAATATTTAAGGTTAGGCTATTTGCAGTGAACCATTTGTGTACTTGAGTAGAGACTGTCATGGCTGTATCCTGCATTGTGGAGTTGGGTCCTTTTACGAGGAAACTTGTGTCATCGGCAAACATTACAATTTTTGTTCTGTTGTTAACTGTGATTGGTAGATCATTAATGTAGATCAGGAAAATTAATGGCCCAAGAATTGAGCCCTGTGGGACAAATTTACACTTCTCTTCTCCTTTTCCTGAACAAATGCTGGTAGCATAAAGAATTGGTCACCTCCATGTTGAGAGCCACAATACAAGCATCCATTAATTTAATGATCTCAGTTAATAAGTTAATCAATATTTACAAATAATCTGGCCTATCTCAAACATACTCAATCCTCAAGATCTATGAAACGTACAATTTGTCAAGGCGACATTATGAGGATTACATACTGACTAGCCAGACAATATTGAAATACATAACATACTCTGTATGCCATTAAGCGATCATTTAGAGTGCCAGCAGTATGCTGCATGGTCAGATAGTGATTCTGACGGTATGTTTGCCTGCGTTTTCCATTTAGTACCACAGATTTGTTCAGAAAACACATCTGAATGACATCACACATAATCAGTTTTTAAACATGGTGAAGGCTAGTCACAATAAGTGCAAGCTGAGCTGGCAGTTGAAGGTCACATGTAATGTCATTTCATGGATGTGAAGAATACTACAAGAATGGTACAGGCAAGGCCACAAATGTGCTACATCCCAGTGCCAGTACAGTCATATTGTCTGAAGTGTCAGAATATCACAGCATCTGCCAGGACTAGAGACTTTTTGGTCCTACATTTTTTGTCAGATTGTACACTGTCAGCTTAAAGAGATTTTCCACCTTCAGCAAATAAGATGCATTCCTCTTATGCAAAATGCACCATGTATCCTGGCAAATATGATGTCATTCCCAAGACGAGTGGCCTCACAAATTCACTGTTCACACATAACTCGAGATTTAGCTTGGAGAATAATTGTTGCTTTGTGTTAATCTTGCACAACCTCAATATGTTACAATCCCTTGAGAAAATATATGTATATGATGATGCCAGTCATCACTAGTGGGGTGGCACCATGATTGAAGCATGTATGCAACTGCAAGGTTTCCAAGAGTTACTCTGATGATTGCAATCTGTAGGGATGACATCTGGCAATGGTATGAGCACCTGTACCACAGTGCATAATTATTTAGGCTCCATCAGATAGATATCAATTACATGGCCTGGTGGTTGATAACCTGCAGCAGTATGAGCTTGTCAGATGCATTAGAGTGGGCAATTAACCCCCCCCCCCCCCAGTTTAAACATGATTGATTACATGATTACCCACTGAAGAATTATGAGATGCTCTACACTAAAGGCTTGGATTAGTAGTACCATTCCACATACTGTAACTGATCTCTGGAGGCCACTGGCAGTGGCAGTTGCTACCACAAGCCAGGGAATGATGGTTTGACCACAGAAAGGGGAGCTTTTGAGCACCCTATATTGCCTTGCAAGAGCATCACATCCCGTATTGATGTTCTGTGTCACCATGGCTCATGATCGACTTTCCAGTTTTGTTTTGATGTAAACAATGTATCGGTCAACAAAACAGGATCTGGCGTTAATAAAGACGAAAATAGTCTCTACAACTCTGCAGATTCCTCAGAAAATAAACTCTCACCCAATACAGAGTGGCGTGTAGTAAGTTCCAGGAAAAGAAGTTTTCGCCATAGGGACAAGAAAACCCCAACAACTTCTGCAGAACAACAAACAAATAATACAGCGCTAAATACAGATATACCATGCAAACTGCCACAGACAGTGACTATCAGATCAACTCCTCCAACCAATGCCATCTCAGTAGTTGTAAATTCAAGTGTTAGTGACAGGAAAAATAAAATAATAGGCACTGGTGATGACCAGGGAATGCTGTATGGGGAAAAGAGAGCATGGTTTCATTTAGGAAAGGTGAAAAGTGGAACGACAGCAGAAAACGTAATTAACTTTTTGAAGAAAATCCTACCAGATCATAGCAACTTTCATGTAGAGAAATTGGAATCTAAGGGTGTAAATAGTAGTTTTAAGATTGGTGTAGACTTTCATCTAAAAGACAAGCTAATGGACACTGCTGTATGGCCCAAAAATGTTGTAATTAAGCGTTTTTTGTTCTGGAGATCATCCATTATGCCAATAAAATAGATTATGAAGTTAAAAACAAGGATCAAGGATCACTGCACAAGAATGTTTCTGGTACTGAAAACAATACGCCTATAATCATTGCAAGTGTAAATGTGCAGTGCATAAGAACCAAAATGGATCTCCTATCATTTTTTATAGAAGAAATTAAACCAGATGTTTTATGTATTTGTGAACACTGGCTAGCTGAAGCAGAAGGTGATTTCTATAAATCTGTTGAATACTTAGACATGGCCAGTGCTTGGTTTCGAAGAACTGCAACCCATGGTGAAGTCTCTGTGTATGCCAACAGAGATCATAGCATCAAGGAAATTGATTTAAGCAGTTTTTGTGTGGATTTTGATCTTGAATTAGCTGCACTGTTATTAACAAATATTGATTTCGTTGTTGTTTCTGTGTACCATTCACCAGATGGTGACTTTGAGAATTTTATTGGACATATGGAGAACTGTTTGTGTTACCTAACACGCCTAAAGTCAAAAATCGCACTGTGTGGAGATTTTAACATACACACGGGTGATGGACATGCCAGAGAGAGGGTCTTTATGAGATTAATTACCAGTTATGGGTTGTTTATTGCAAATAAGCTCCCAACAAGGGGTGGTGCATGCCTGGACACCATAATCACCAACCTCAACATCTGGGATTATAAACTCAGTGTAGTTGAACCTATGATAGCAGATCACTGTGCACTAGTAATGGAAACCAGTATGAGGAGCAAACTGCAGATAAGCACATGTCATTCAAATTACACATTCAAAAGAAGATTTGTTAAAGAAGAGAGACTAAATGATCTCAAAGCAGCTCTATCTTGTGTAAACTGGCAGCAGAAAATTGCAGAGTTCGTAGGCAGTGATTCCTTCTTATGTCTGTTCCAAACCTTAAAAGCAATATTTGATGACATGTTTCTGGTAAGACCAGTGAAGAATCCTCTGGACAAATCACAAGGCAGGCAAAAAGTTATCAATGTGAAACAATGGTACACCACCGAGCTCAATAAATTGAAGTGTATTGTAACAATGTGCAAGGGCCGAATGAAATCAGCTTTAGACATTCCAGCTAAAGAATTACATCACCGCAACTACCTAAAAGCCAAAAAAGCTTATAGGAAGGCAGTAGAGGAAGCAAAAAAGAAATATAATGATACATACATTAAAGAGGCCCAAAATCCTTTTAAAGCTGCCTGGAATCTTGTAAATGAGAACAGAAAGAAGACTACCTCCTGCTTAAATTCGTGTAGCCCCGATGACTTCAATGAATATTTTGTCAGAATAGTGGAAAAGACAGTGAGTGAAATTCCACACTCTGACCTAGATCCAACTGCAAACATAAGAAATGCAGACAGTTGCAGTATTCAAAACTGGAAGGAAGTACACCCTGAAGACATGATAAAAATTGTGAACTCCTACAAACACTCAGAAAGTGTAGACATCTATGGCATGTCCTGCACACTGCTAAAGAAAATTATTGCAAAATTAGCTCAGCCACTAGCCATAGCACTAAACAAATGTCTATCTTCTGGTGTCTTCCCAGACTTCCTTAAACTGGCGCGCACAGTACCAATATATAAGAAGGGGGATCCTTGTGAGGTGTCCAGCTTCAGACCAATCTCAGTGGTACTAGTACTAGCCAAAGTTACTGAGTCTGTGATGCACCGCCAGGTACTGAATTACTTTGAGGAAAACAACTTATTCCAAAACACACAGCATGGATTCCGCAAAGGAAGATCAACAGTGACAGCCACACTGGACAATTCGACAGAGTTTTGAAGAGAGAGAGAGTGTGGCACTGACACTCTGCGACCTCAGCAAAGCCTTTGACTGCATCTCACACACACAACACTAACAGCCAAGTTAAGATGCTATGGTGTAGGAGGTGTTGTTCTATCAACACTTCAATCTTATTTGGAAAACCGAAAGCAGGTAGTATCAGTGCATGGAGCAACTTCTCTTGAATAAAAACTGGAACATGGAGTGCCCCAAGGATCAGTCTTAGGACCTCTCCTATTCCTCATATATGTCAATGATATGAGCTGTAATAGTCAAATGTTGCAGTTTGCAGATGACACTACCCTTATTGCCAAAGGACATACAGCCGCAGAAGCTCTTGGTGCATCAAATTTGATGTTTGAAGAAATAAAAGAATGGTTCGTAACAAACAAAATGAAGATCAATGAAGAAAAACCCAACATTTGATATGCAGTCTAACCAACATTGAAGACCAAGAAAACATGGAGATTGTCAGACTACTGGGCTTCAAGATTGACAGCAAACTCTCCATGAATGATCACACTGCATATGTATGCACCAAACTTTCTCGTTTGATATACCTCCTGAGGAAGCTGAAGAGGGTAATAACTGACCAGTTTCTCACAATAGTCTACCATGCACTCTCCCACAGCCATATTAGCTATGGACTGTTGTTGTGGGGACACTCCTCAGGCAGCAAAGATGTGTTGCTATTACAAAAAAAAGCCATCAGGATCATATCCTCTAGCAAAAGACTGGACCACTGTAAGCCTATTTTCACCAGGCTAGGCATAATGACTGTCTTTAGCCAGTATGTGTATTTCTGCCTCATGTATATAAAAGAAAAATCAAAGGAATTTTAACATAAGACAAGAAATACATAATCATGACACTCGCTGTAAGAGGAACATTGAAGTGCCAAGGTGTCGCCTATCAAGTACACAAGACAGCTTTCCAACAGTCGCCCTAAAAATGTACAATCAACTGCCTCCAGAAGTGAAATCCCTGCCACCTGAATTATTTTGGAAAAAAATTGCTCAGGACTTGAAACAACATCCACTATACTCATTGGAAGAGTTTTTCAACAGGGGTTCTACTGAATGGACAAAATAATAAATATTGTTATGTTTTATATATAATTTTGCCTAAATTTAATCTTCTTCTTATGTTAACTACACATTTAATTTTGTGTTTTACTTAAAGTACATATTTTGCCAAAATGAAACTTTGTGTGTGTGACATTTTGCTTTATGGTACTTTCATTTGCTGCTATGAAGTTTTACTTTCCTGTTTAGTTATATTTCATTCCCGCTATGTTCTATGTGTTTTTGTGCACTGCATAAATATTTTCTTTTATTTGTAATATAAAATTTGTATATGGTGTTGTATAAATGTTAGTTGATAAACATTGTATCTGTGACGCAGTCTGTCCAGCCATGGCTGGTAAATGACGAAGATATAGTAAAGTAAAGTAAAGTACGCCTTATATTTGTACCACTGCGCAACATATTACACTGTCACAACAGTAGCGGATAGAGAAAAACCTCAAGGAGGTGGCATTAAAGATATCTTGAGCTACCTCTACTTCTACCGTAATAAAAAATAATCAAGTCACATGCAAAGTTTAAGAAAGGTTATTTAAACTGATTATTCACATATACAAGACAATGTCGTCTTACGAAACAAAAAGGTTACAATTGTGGTTCTCTTCCTTAAATGATGAATTCTATGCGCCTTTCCTTCCTGGCAAATTGGTTAATTATTTCGTCAATAGGACAATCCATGTCAGGGTGTGTGTTCAACAGAGCTAAACCATTAAGTCGATCCTCCTCCATTGCCTACCTCAGCCATGTCTTTGTACGCCATAATGTTGGAAAACTTCTTTCTACTGTAGCAATAGATGCAGGTACACAAGCAAATATTTTGTAGAGCGCGTGCAGAGTAGGATGGACAGATCTAGGGCAAATGGACAATGCTTGCATAACAGAATTACGATCATGAAGGTCGTTTATGCTCGTTTGCTTGTACTGAAGAATCTGTCCCATTAGTCTCTTTTTAACTTTGCAACTGCAATTGACAGCAAGGTTGAGCTGATGACTTTGATAGAGTGATACTTGCGCATTGATAGCTTTCTTTTTTTATTGCAGCCACAGCTCCTTTCAGTTCTGACACATATCATGTTTCCTTCTAGTATTGTGACTGTGATATGCACTGTTTGACTTAAAAAGGAAAGAGAAATCCATCTTTAAGCTGAATAGTGCATATCACAGTCACAATATTAGAAGGAAACATGATATCAACTATGAACAGCCAAATCTAAGTATGATGCAGAAAGGAGTCCATTTCAGTGGCTGTAAGATTTTTAATGCCCTCCCTTCAAGAATTAAGTGTTTGGTAGATGATGATCTCTTGTTTAAAAAAAACCTTAAGGCAGTTCCTATTGCAAGGATCATTTTATACAATAGAAGAGTTCCTGAACTACAGTGTTTAACATTTCTTGCATTGTAAATTGCAAATGTATGCCCAAATTTGTATTTATAATACCGAATATTTTTATTGTAAACATAAATTTTGCAATATTTATTTCTCTGTAACACTTATTATTTTGTCCTCTTTATCTATCTCTAAAATGCATCTTTTGAAGTGAGACCTAAGTTACTATTTACTGTTTTTGTTTTGTAATCTCTATCTATCTCTAAAATTTATTTTTTGTAGTGGGACCTAAGTTACTGTTTCTGTTTTGTTTTATGTATTACCATAAATTCTGGGCAAAAGCTTGTAAAATTGACAAGTTCCATATCCTGTGATGGTGTCACAACATGGATCACCGGAACAAGAGATAAATAAATAAAAAATAAATAAATTTATTAACTGAGCAACCATCACAGACTACACCCACACATTTCTCCAGTGACAGAGAAAGGCTTTCCATTCTCCTTAGAATCGTAGTACCTAATCCCACACCAGTAACACTATGTTCTTCATCTTGACTCTCTTGAGGATCATGGTCAATGTTTCCACTACAATCATTATCTTTATGGATGTCAACGAAATCCAAAAATCTTTCGTATAATTTGCCATCACCTTACTCACTATACTTTCACGATCACTTTCGTTTTCTAATAGACTCCCATCATCTCTATGCCTCCGCCTGAGGAACATTTTGCTATCCATGAAATATTATTGTTTTTATTATAGGTACAAGACAGTCTCTGTTTTCTCTAATGTTTTTCATGCTGTCTTGACAACTGATTTATGACCTCAAGTTCGCAGTTGTCTCGTGTCGCCAAAAATAGTTTAGCATCTGTTGACGCTTCAACGTGGTACTCGAGATGAGAGTGGGTCCAAATATCACCATCTTTACCAGTAAGTCTGGCAAACTTTGTTAGTGATTCCGTCGTAAGTTTGTTGGCGATAATGGATTTCTTTCCTCCAGCCATTTTATTATTCACAAAAATGCAAAGAAGTACCTTTTTAATTTGTGAGAACACCAGCCATGGATACTGTTCAAAGTGATTATCATGCACTTGTCTGCATTCAACCCGTCCCCTCTTGCTGTGATCGGAAGTAGGAAAGATATAATATTTTTCTGGTTTCCTTGGAGCTGTGAGAAGCTTGCGTTTTATATCATCACTAATATTTCGTGACACTAATACATCCAAATAATTGCCAATATCCGAGGAATTAAAGGAATCAATCGATGAACTTTGTTGTGGAAATTTCGATGAAGTGCTGGTGTCTGCCTCAACATCTGGTGGTGATTTTGCGGCTGAGTGGTAACCAGAATCTTCAGATGTTTCTACTTTTCTTTTTCTTGTTACATGACGTTTTATTTTATTATATTGTTACGACGTAGGTAAATTAGATGCCAATTATTCTCGAATAAACACTTTATTCACACTGTAAAATGCAACACTAGTATACTTAGCAATAAACACATACGGTGACACTCCGTGTCTTTCAGATATCACTAAGCACAATACTGACTGAAGTCCGTGGTAACAGCCAATAATCGCAGTTCTTCACTTTTCATCACTTCCAAGTTATTGCGACGATTGTAGCTTTCAAACTGACTACCTGGCAGCGACTCTGTTTAGCTTATATATGTGGCTCTTTTTTTGTTGTTTCGAGAACATTCGCTGCCAGAACGCTTTCAGACTTTTATGCAATGTGAACAGATACGTACTGTGAAAGCGACAATCCAATATGTACCTTACGACGCATAACATAAGGGTGCGTTTCCAATGACGACGTCATCCGGCAATTTATGTGTGCAGAACCTTCATTGTGGATTCCGTTCCTTTCTAGTGCATTCGATAGGGGCATGTATAGTAACAATGCGTCTTCAGGATTATTCTCAAATGTCACTGTTATGGGAGATATACAAATTAATAGTTTCCCATAACTAACTCATATTGCGAGTTAGGTATGGGAAACCATTATCACGTTATTAGTAAAAATATTGTTACGAACCTTGTAACAATATTTATACTGAGAAATTACTATGAATTACTATTATTAACACTTCGAAATCAACTGATCACACTCACTCTTGACTAATCTTCACACTTGCACTTGGCTACAACTAGGACCTTTTACTTATTCATTCTTCAGTGTTAATATTTCTGCTTCCTATTCGGCGAATAGTCCGTATTTATAACGCTACGTATCGAAGGTTCTCTGCACAAGAAAGCAATAGAATATTCCCGACTTTTCTGGAGCATATGCCAGACCGAATAACGTATCAATATCACTAGAATGGCAACGACTTGTCTCATAGGTGTCTGTTAGCTATCTATATGCCAGACAGAAATGTATAAAATACGATGACGTGGACGTGCTTGCTACATAGGAAAGAAAGTACAACTACTAGATAACTAGTAGAGTCGACTGGCGAAGGAAACGTGCGGGCTGACTTGCGGGGGCGGCGCGGATGGCAATGCGGGCGGCCCCGCAAAGAGGTATCCGCCACTACGCGGCAACAGCAACTTTTAGTGCCTAAGCCATTACCAGGCATCGTGCTGTTACATGAATTGCACAGATCCCTTATGCACATGAGTTAATGCCTGTTTAAACTGTTGACACTAATAAAAATTTCTATGACGCACTCATAACTCCTTGTAGGCTCAAAACATACTTGCATGGAATTAGTGCTGTATCCTATGAGGCAGATGTCCTCTCAGTAATGACCAGGGTAATACATAATCTGATCACCAGACTATGAACCAGTATCCTGGGTTAAATCTGAAATCTGTCTACAAAGACTGCATGTGATGCTTTTGATTATATGTCCACTGGAAGAAAACATCATGCTTGGTGTTATTTAGAAAAAATAACAATTTCATTCTCTGTTTTTCATTTCCATAACCACCTTTTTCAACAAAAACCAACACTTCTCTTCATAAATGGAATGAATGTGGCTAAGACACTGGCTGTATTTGTATTCAACCAGAAGGGCCTTCCAAATCCCTCTCTGACCTCCTTCGTTTCTGTTTTTCTTGATTTTCCTGAATTGTTGCAAGCTATACTATTGATGTACTGCAGAGCCCCTATCAAAAAATTTGCATTTCTATTCATTTCTTTAAAAATCTATAATATGCGAACAAAATGTCTTATAAAATTTATGTTACTAATTTAAGGTTTGAATTTTAAACCGTTATCTGAAAAGCATAAAATCATTGAAATAATTCAAAAGCCAAGGTCGCTTAAATAGTTTACTAGATAACCGGTTTCAACACACAAACCCTTTGTATATAACGACACATGAGGCAGACCAGCTGATATAAAATCATTGTCACAAAAATTAAGAACCAACTGCTCTTCTGGTCATTCATTTCCAAGAGTTATATAAAACCTGCACGGAATAGGGAAGTGTGATGCCGACCACTGTCAGTCGAGCAGCGGTCCTGTAATAAATTGATTTATCTTGCGACTTCGGTTTTACATAGCTCATGGAAAAAAATGACCAGGAGAGCAGTTGTTTCTTAATTTTTTGTGGCTATGATTTTATATCAGCGGGTCTGCCTCATGTATCGTTATATCCGAATGGTTTATAAATGTTAATCTACATTCAGATCCGATGATGGCACGTTTCGTGTGGTGAAACAAGTTATCTAGTAAACCGTATCCAAGCGCTCTTGGCTTTTGAATTATTTTTACGTTCCACTCATATGACAAGAAAGAATTCACTGTTTGCAAATGATCAGTCTCGCCATCAAAAAATTGAAATAAAACTGTACACACTGAGACTGGCCAAGTGACCTGGATGATGTTACTCTCATTTTTACTAAGTGGGAGGAATAAGGTAACAACGGTTAAAGGTTTCTACCATCTCTAGAATAAACGGTAAACTGAACTGACATGGGCCTGCAAGTGCTGACTTGTGCAGACTGCCACAATATGGATTTTTTTAGTTGCGGGTGACAGTAAAAAGTAATATGCGTTTGTTGAAAACTAATAAAGTTTATGATTCTACATATGACACAGTTTTGCAATACACTATATACACTGACCAGCACAAAAAATGCAACACATAATAAATAATATGTAATTATCTATTTAATCAAAGTGAAGCAATTTATTCTGTTTTCTGTGAGTATGTTATTGGTGTTGCTTTGTGTGCTAACAATAAAGCGTTGATTGTTTATTGCACTAGTCTTCATTATTTTTTCCCATGCAGTCTGAACTAGATGTGAGGCAACAATGTTTCCCTCTCTTGTGGCACTTATTGTTGTACCTTGTATTGTTCCTCCTTCAATCACACATGTGTACAGGATCCTTCTGTCATTATCATAATCAGCTTTCTGAAGTAAATATACCACCAACCCCGGACAGTGCTATAGAAACTATTCATTTGATGGAAGATGGTCACAGCATGCATTATATAGGAGAAGTATTGAGAACTACACCTTCTACAATTTCCAGAAACGTAACAAGGTACAGAGAAACTGGAGGCTATGCAAGGAAACCAGAATCAGGCCCAAGAAGAGCAACGGTGGCAAGAGATGACCGCTTATTACAACTACAAGTTCTCCACAACCGTCACACCACTGCCATTGAAGCATGAAATCAGCTCCACCAAATCTGTCAATATTGGTGAAAGAAATGTCCAAAGAAGACTGGAAGAAGCCAGTGTTCAATCCAGAAGACATGCTACAGTCCCAGAACTTATCAGAGAGCATCACACAGTTCCACTACCTGTCAGAAGGGAATATTGCAGCTGGAGAGTACAACAGTAGCAACAAGTACAACTGTGGTCAGAGTAAGTTGACATAAATTTTTCTAAGTACCATAACACGTCATAATGTAAAAACCTATACAGGAAAAACCAGTGTTTGGCCACAGTTACTTACAGTTGCCTTCTTCTGGGTATTGATGATCCAAAAGGAGGCAACTGTAACAAGGGCTGAACCACTGGTATAGTACTTCACTGGTATGGCTTTTACTTTATGGCATAGTACAATACTCATAAAACTATGTTAAATGGGAATAAGTATTGTTCACCGACGATTCACGATTTGACCTCTGTTCAGCTGACAGTAGAGAGAGGATCTGGAGAAGGCCTGGAGACTGGTATTGTGCTTGCACATTCTCATCCAGGATGGCTTATAAGAGTGGTTCTCTGATGGCGTGAGAAAATCCTTTTGGACCATGTTGTGCCTTTCATTCCATTTATTTGTCATGGTTTTCCACTAGCCCATGAGTACATAAGCCCCCTTTTTGAGAGAACTATGCTAGAATTGTTGGTTGAAGCGGAGATTTGTGCTAGGGCTTGGCCTGCTCGAAGCACTAATTTGAATCCTGCTAAGCATGTATGGGACCAGTTGTGGAGAAGGGCACTTCAGCACTATCCAGAGACACTACAGGACCTAAGTGACACCCTTCCGAAGAATGGGAGATGACTCCTCATGAGGGCATTGCAGCATTAATCAGGACCATAACTTATTTTTGTTGTGCTTTTAGGGCGCGAAACTGCTACGGTTATTAGCGCCCGCTCTGTGGTTTAGGGAAAGGTAAAAAAAAAAAATGAAATCAGCAGTAATGGGAGCGAAACTCAAAAAGTGGGGAAACTAAAAAAACAGAAGGAAAGCTTAGAAAACCAATATAGAAGGGTTGGGTTGTCTTCCCCAAAAAGAACTTCAAATGACCGACGTCATCTCATTGACACTAATAATCTCGAGGACGCGTTCGGCTGAGCGCGTGTCGTCCTGAAAGATTGGATGCCATAATTGGTGCAAGAGGAGGTAATACATACTTTTGAAGTTGCGTGTAGAAAACCAAATCAGAAGCACCCCACGACCTTCCTAAAATTTTCTTTAAGTATGAATCCATTTGTGTTAGTTTCTCATCTCTGGCTTAATTTATAATTTTCTTATTTTTCATTCTTAGCCACCTGGATAAGACCGTACCACGACATTTTAACATAAAATAGTAGATTAGTGTCATAAAAGTGACTTGAATTTAAAATAAAATTTTTCGTTAAACTGGGGTGCTTTAAAAATACTGCTCAATTATTCGCATCTAAACCTCAGTAGTGTTATTCTCAATTCAAAACTGCTAACAGCTAATTTTCCCCCAAAAATAGATTGTGTAATACGGGGCCTCTAAAAGCTTGGTACCCCATAGTATCTGCTACTCTGGTGAGCCACAAAAGGTCCACTCGCTGCTCTCCAAGGACGTGCACTCATTGTTAGCGTGGTGAGAGGGCTATATGGTCAAACCGGCTCTGATCGAGCTAGTACTCACAAGGGGAGGTCATCAATCGGGACTCGCCGAATTCGTCCAAACTGCGTGTGTAGAAGGAGATGGGTCTCCACATTACGTGCCTTAAATATTTCGCCTGAATGGGCCTTAGGAAAGGAGAAAATGCTCTCGAAAGTTTTTCCAATACCAGTATACACCTTACTCAGTATTCGCACTCTCGTTAATGGCATAGCGTAATGGTAAAGCGCATTGTACATGAAATATGCTACCTGAGATCAATCCCAGGTACTTGCCAATTTTTTTTCTGTTTTTTTTCCCATGTTTGTTTTACTTCGTTTCTTCGGAATGTTCAATTATTTACCGTAGAATATAAATACATTCAACCTTTCGAATCAAATATGAAACAAACATATCGTAAATAACGCACAAAAAGGTTAGAAAATAAAATATTATTCTTATTATGTATATGACGCTAACAGACGTTACCCTAGCTGACCGCTGGAATCGCAAGCGTCGCGTCAGCTATCAGACACTAATGGATTTCTCACCAGTAAGTGTCGCGACTGTACATACACTCCTGGAAATTGAAATAAGAACACCGTGAATTCATTGTCCCAGGAAGGGGAAACTTTATTGACACATTCCTGGGGTCAGATACATCACATGATCACACTGACAGAACCACAGGCACATAGACACAGGCAACAGAGCATGCAAAATGTCGGCACTAGTACAGTGTATATCCACCTTTCGCAGCAATGCACGCTGCTATTCTCCCATGGAGACGATCGTAGAGATGCTGGATGTAGTCCTGTGGAACGGCTTGCCATGCCATTTCCACCTGGCGCCTCAGTTGGACCAGCGTTCGTGCTGGACGTGCAGACCGCGTGAGACGACGCTTCATCCAGTCCCAAACATGCTCAATGGGGGACAGATCCGGAGATCTTGCTGGCCAGGGTAGTTGACTTACACCTTCTAGAGCACGTTGGGTGGCACGGGATACATGCGGACGTGCATTGTCCTGTTGGAACAGCAAGTTCCCTTGCCGGTCTAGGAATGGTAGAACGATGGGTTCGATGACTTTTGGATGTACCGTGCACTATTCAGTGTCCCCTCGACGATCACCAGTGGTGTACGGCCAGTGTAGGAGATCGCTCCCCACACCATGATGCCGGGTGTTGGCCCTGTGTGCCTCGGTCATATGCAGTCCTGATTGTGGCGCTCACCTGCACGGCGCCAAACACGCATACGACCATCATTGGCACCAAGACAGAAGCGACTCTCATCGCTGAAGACGACACGTCTCCATTCGTCCCTCAATTCACGCCTGTCGCGACACCACTGGAGGCGGGCTGCACGATGTTGGGGCGTGAGCGGAAGACGGCCTAACGGTGTGCGGGACCGTAGCCCAGCTTCATGGAGACGGTTGCGAATGGTCCTCGCCGATACCCCAGGAGCAACAGTGTCCCTAATTTGCTGGGAAGTGGCGGTGCGGTCCCCTACGGCACTGCGTAGGATCCTACGGTCTTGGCGTGCATCCGTGCGTCGCTGCGGTCCGGTCCCAGGTCGACGGGCACGTGCACCTTCCGCCGACCACTGGCAACAACATCGATGTACTGTGGAGACCTCACGCCCCACGTGTTGAGCAATTCGGCGGTACGTCCACCCGGCCTCCCGCATGCCCACTATACGCCCTCGCTCAAAGTCCGTCAACTGCACATACGGTTCACGTCCACGCTGTCGCGGCATGCTACCAGTGTTAAAGACTGCGATGGAGCTCCGTATGCCACGGCAAACTGGCTGACACTGACGGCGGCGGTGCACAAATGCTGCGCAGCTAGCGCCATTCGACGGCCAACACCGCGGTTCCTGGTGTGTCCGCTGTGCCGTGCGTGTGATCATTGCTTGTACAGCCCTCTCGCAGTGTCCGGAGCAAGTATGGTGGGTCTGACACACCGGTGTCAATGTGTTCTTTTTTCCATTTCCAGGAGTGTATTAGACTGTGCTTCTATTGTCAGTTCGCAACGATTCGTGGATCTGTGAGTATCGTCACACCAAAATCAAACATGGCAACCTATCTCGAAACGTTCGATGAAGATTTCAAAGCAAACTTCACCAGTGCTCCTTGCTACGCTTTTTCAATTTATAAAGAAAAAGAGATGATCACTGACAATCCTCCTATGTCCTTCAGTCCTACAGTAATATCCATAGGTGAAGCAATTGCAGAGGCTGTTATAGACGTACGCATTTCATAGAGCACAACGAAGATCTGATACTATGCACAGAGATTGATGGAGAAAATATTTATGAAGAGGTACGTGGAACATCTCTCTCTCTCTCTCTCTCTCTCTCTCTCTCTCTCTCTCACACACACACACACAGTCTCTTTTTATCTGTCACAGGTGACTTCTTCAAGTACGGATGAGGATTATACTCCTGAAGATTTCTCCACGAATTCCTCACGTACATCAGCAACATTGGCTGCATTCCCGTATTTGTCGGAGATTTTTCACTTCCGTGCTTCTAACACATCCTTCAAGAAAAAATATTCGATAAGGCAGCGAAAAATCACGAAATTCGTCAGCAAAAGTGATGCCGCAACTTTGGACGAAAGGGTGGCAGCAGCAGAGAAGTTTCGTATGCAGATGAGACATTTAATGCCACAGTTCAACATCGACTATATAATTAACATCGACCAGACCGGATGCCAGTGTGAGTCAACGTACAATAGGTCTCTGCATGTCAAAGGTGCAAAGACTGTTATGGTGAAGAAACTTCATCTACCGAAAACCACCCACTCTTAAACAGCACAGGGAAACTTTAACCCCTTGTGTTTTTATGTTTGCAAGAGCCTGCGAATAAATTCGATCCTCGGGTTTCCGCGACGGTCAAAAAATTAGAAGACTAGTGCGAAATGTTGTCGTTACTTGTTCCAGGTCAGGGAAAGTAACAAAAGAGCTTTATGCGACATTCTTGGAAACAACATTGAAGCCATACGTGGCAAACAATAAATTTCTTCTGTTGGTGAACTCTTGGAGCGGCCAAACAGATTCAACATTGTATGATGAGACATTTACGAATAAGCTAGGCGAGGCAATGTGTACCATGAAGGTCATTCCACCAAAATGTACACAGCTGGTTCAACCGTGTGATGTATATTTTTATCGCCAAGTCAAAATTCTAATTAAAAGACTACAAAGTGCCCTTGAATTGCTCCGACAACAGCGAGAAATATCATCAAGAGAAGATGCAATTAAAATACATTCGATCGTGCAGCATCAATTCAGTGCTCCTGTGTGTATCCCTATGATCCAGTACGCTTGGTTTGCATCCAAACTGATAGCGGACAAACTGTTGTTTCAAAACTTGAATGAAGTGTCCTTTCTAATGACGCACGTTTGGGCAAAATGTAACTGCTCAAACAATGCCTTCTTAAAATGTGCCTGGTGTGAAACATATATATGTTTCACATGTTTCTATGATAGATATCACCATAATGATTGCAAACCTTCTACAGCGATAATGAATAAATAGTAGCGCACGTAATCACAAGAATCATTGGAAACTTTATTTCCATTAACACTTTCGCCTAATTATATAAATATACTGCTTGAATGTGTTTAATTTCTACGGTAAATAGTTGAACAATCGGAAGAAACGAAGTAAAATAAACATGGGAAACAACAGAAAAAAAATCGACACGTACCTGAGTTTGATCCCAGGTCGCTTGTTTCGTGAGCAATGTGCCTTATCATTACGCTACGCCATTAACGACGACCAGTGCGCTGAATAAGGTAAATAGTGGTATCGGAAAAACTTTCGAGAGCATTTTCTCCTTTCCTGAGGCCAACTCAGGCGAAATATTTAAGGCACGTGATGTGGAGACCCAGCTTTCTACACGTGCAATTTGGGCGAAAACGCGTGCCCCGATTGGCGACCTCCCCTTGTCAGTGCATGCGTCCATAAGATACATGTTGACACATCATCCGCTGATCCAAAGACAACAACAAAACACTCTCGCTAGAGCGTTTCCGAGAAAATAATGTACAAAGTCTCACGTCATCGCCACACTTCATGGGTAGAAGAAGCGAATCAGTTAGTGACTACGGGACTACATATAATCACGAAACACAGGCCAGATCTCTAACATATGCCGAAAGCTAGATACTCACTGGCGATCCGAGGATGTCGCTGGCTGCTTTCATGCGCTCATCCAGCACGTGGAGTTCACTTTCGATGGATGCCAGACGACCTTCAGCGCGCCGAACGCGAACCATTATTTCATCCACTGCAACGATTAGAGAACAACAGAACGCTTAATTCAGTTTTTCACATAGCATACTTTTAGAATTGTTATACTATAACAATCAAATCATTTCACACAGTATCAAGGATAAATGGCAAAATAGGGAGTCCTTCAATTATTGAGTAGCAACGAGCCAGATGATATAAAAACCTATACCGAGTTCTTTGGTAAGAAATCTACTAGGACTACCTAGCTCAAATCCAACAACTTGTTAGTTAATGGTCCTATCTCCTGCCGCTGTGTCTGGATGGACGACACTAATAGCTAATTTTATGCGAAGGTAGACTCTGTCGGCACTTTTTGTTCCTCACGGCATCTTTTGTTCCTCACGATGTACTGCCCGCGGACCTCTCTCTACTAGAGATGGGCAAACGCGTTCATCCCTGGGAACTAGTTCACTGCTGATCGTTCTTTTTTGGGAACCGTTCATTTTTACTCGTTCACCGTTCATTTGTGCTTGGTACATGGTTCTTATGAAAAACTGAAAACTAGTAGTGTAGGTGACTGAAGGGTGGAGGGCGCCAAGAGGGGGCACTTGCCTCCCCCCTGGAGTATAGAGTTTTTATTTATTACAGAATTCTTATACACTTTTAGAAGTAATTTCTGTGAATTTGCAGAACCTCTCGTTTAGCCAACCGTAGGCTTGTGTGGCTGATTGCAGGGAAATAATATAGGGTGGCGCACGGAAAACCGGCCCCGAGTACAGATTGCTCGCCAATTACGGACGATGTGTTGCCGTTACAAGCAGATACAACAGACAAACATGTAATAATTAGGCAGTGAAGAAATAACAAGCTAATGCAAGCAACAATTGCGAAACAATCGATGACGATGTGTAGAGAGCTGGAGAAGAGAACATGAAAATCTCACGCGACGCACATGGGCTATGGCTCATGTAGTCTTGTAAACCTGTTGGTGGCTGTTTCCCAACTTAATAGACCACAAGGTGTCTTGTATTAAATTCTTCGTTTCGACTTCCACTACATAGCTATACTACGTTGTAAACAACAATCGTTTACACCCTATTTATACTTCAAGTTGTCTCTGAGTTCGTAGGCGAAGTAGAGACTTTATGGAAGCATAAAATAAAATGTGGTTTTCTCATCTTGTGTCACACGCTTAGTAAAAATTAGGTTTTATGTTGCATTATTAAAGTTAATGCAGCAATAATAATTATTATTAAGTTCGCAGTAATAAAGTTTTTGGTTTGAAAGCTCCTTCTGAACAAATGTTTTTGAGATAAGTAAATACGATTTTATGGCAATCTATGTCTTTTCAAATGGAGAGGCACCGCTTTTCCTACTGAGCCAAAATGACCCACAACTCACTTTTTTTTTTTTTTTCAAAGAAACCAAACTAGCAGGTAATGCAAATTGGAAATAACCAAAATTAAAAATAATTAGAGCCTTCCTAAATGTAATGTTTTGTATATGAAAGATACACATGAATTTTCTTACACTAAAAATTAAGTAAATTATTGAAAGTTAGTTGCTAAATCAAGTCGATGAAACCAAAAAAATATATGAATAACAAAAAAAACTTGCCTTGTTGTGTCTTCTGCTGTTCATCGATATAATGAAGTGAGCTGATATGGCCTTTTGTTACATGAAAAGACGTACCTATTACGTACAACGTAATTTTTATGTAATTTACGTAACTATAAAATACTTTTTGATCGCCACGCGGGATTAGCCGAGCGTTCTCAGGCGCTGCAGTCATGGACTGTGCGGCTGGTCCCGGCAGAGGTTCGAGTCCTCCCTCGGGCATGGGTGTGTGTGTTTGTCTTTAGGACAATTTAGGTTAAGTAGCGTTTAAGCTTAGGAACTGATGACCTTAGCAGTTAAGTCCCATAAGATTTCACACACATTTTGCACTTTTTGATTGGACGCTAAATAGCCAGAACCAAGTGCAAGAACACTTTGGAACACATGTAAAATAGGCGAGCGCAGTGAACGAAACGAGCAACTGGATACTGAACTAACTAGGAGCAGTCGGCAGTGGAACGAGACAGGTGGTCATGCGAAGAACGACGAGTGCGACCGAGGGGGGAACTATAAGTAGACCGCCATGACCGAAGTAAACTATGAACCGATCGTTCCTCATTCCCAGGAACTACAGGGCTATTACAAATGATTGAAGTGATTTCATAAATTCACTGTAGCTCCATTCATTGACATATGGTCACGACACACTACAGATACGCAGAAAAACTCATAAAGTTTTGTTCGGCTGAAGCCGCACTTCAGGTTTCTGCCGCCAGAGCGCTCGAGAGCGCAGTGAGACAAAATGGCGACAGGAGCCGAGAAAGTGTATGTCGTGCTTGAAATGCACTCACATCAGTCAGTCATAACAGTGCAACGACACTTCAGGACGAAGTTCAACAAAGATCCACCAACTGCTAACTCCATTCGGCGATGGTATGTGCAGTTTAAAGCTTCTGGATGCCTCTGTAAGGGGAAATCAATGGGTCGGCCTGCAGTGAGTGAAGAAACGGTTGAACGCATGCGGGCAAGTTTCACGCGTAGCCTGCGGAAGTCGACGAATAAAGCAAGCAGGGAGCTAAACGTACCACAGCCGACGGTTTGGAAAATCTTACGGAAAAGGCTAAAGCAGAAGCCTTACCGTTTGCAATTGCTACCAGCTCTGACACCCGATGACAAAGTCAAACTCTTTGAATTTTCGGCGCGGTTGCAACAGCTCATGGAAGAGGATGCATTCAGTGCGAAACTTGTTTTCAGTGATGAAGCAACATTTTTTCTTAATGGTGAAGTGAACAGACACAATTTGCGAATCTGGGCGGTAGAGAATCCTCACGCATTCGGGCAGCAAATTCGCAATTCACCAAAAGTTAACGTGTTTTGTGCAATCTCACGGTTTAAAGTTTACGGCCCCTTTTTCTTCTGCGAAAAAAGCGTTACAGGACACGTGCATCTGGACATGCTGGAAAATTGGCTCATGCCACAACTGGAGACCGACAGCGCCGACTTCATCTTTCAACAGGATGGTGCTCCGCCGCACTTCCATCATGATGTTTGGCATTTCTTAAACAGGAGATTGGAAAACCGATGGATCGGTCATGGTGGAGATCATGATCAGCAATTCATGTCATGGCCTCCACGCTCTCCCGACTTAACCCCATGCGATTTCTTTCTGTGGGGTTATGTGAAAGATTCAGTGTTTAAACCTCCTCTACCAAGAAACGTGCCAGAACTGCGAGCTCGCATCAACAATGCTTTCGAACTCATTGATGGGGACATGCTGCGCCGAGTGTGGGAGGAACTTGATTATCGGCTTGATGTCTGCCGAATCAGTAAAGGGGCACATATCGAACATTTGTGAATGTGTGTGCAAAGCATTGTGAAAATATCTCAAATAATAAAGTTATTGTAGAGCTGTGAAATCGCTTCAATCATTTGTAATAACCCTGTATAAGTAGACGGCCGCGACCGAAGTGAACTATGAACCGATCGTTCCTCATTCCCGGGAACTGTAAGTAGACCGCCGCGACCAAAGTGAACTATGAACCGATCGTTCCTTGGAATTTGTTCCTCGGTCCTTTCGTTCTTCTTTGTGAACCGTTCCTTTGCACCCATTCGTTCGCGAACTACCTATCTCTACTCTCTACCTCTGGTTTTCTGTGAGGTGATAGGACTGGGACACGGCTGGGGTTCTTGCTCAATTTAACCAGTCCTTGTACAACATATACTGTGTTAGAAGAGACAGTCGGGGTCACACGTTCGAGTCGGACACGTAGTGCGTTTTAAACGTACTAAGGCTAAGTGTGCCGTTCAGGTATTCGTCATACTGATTTTCCTCTCTCAGATAACAGCAGACACTCGGACCACATTCATTGGTCATCAGCTTGATCTGCAGCTGCAACAATTAGTCCGTGCTCCCCACTAAGCACAAAAACAATGTAATTAACGTAATTTACCACGCGATGATAATGGCTTAAGGCATTGAAACGAGTTGTGAGGTAATCTATTACAATGACTGCGGGAAATGTAGATTAGTGAAAAACTGTAACTAAAACGAAATGATGCTGTTGAAAAGTGGAAACCCAATTGGAATACAGCAATTACGAGGAAGTAGCCGATCAAGAAACACATGGAAAAAAAAAAAACAAAAGAGATCAAATGCGTCTCGGAAACCAAACCAAACTGGAAATCTTAAGTGAACAGTTGAATACCCTATGCTACAGCAGGAACGACAGAAATGATAGTGGGGTGAAAGGTGATATAAAGCTCTTCAGCATACCGTAGTCATGGAATTATGAACGTTATTGTATTGTTTGCTCGAAAATTACAGAGTGTGCGGCACATTTTTTTACGTGGGGTTAAAACATTATTTTATACGGGGTTAAAAAACGCAAATGGCATTATATATCTGAATATAGTCGAAAATTTATCAAGACAAATGTTAGCGAGGTGAAAGTAATGAATCCCAATAAGACATCAATACTGCTTTAGCCTATACCACAAAAGTGGCCCGCTCATTGGCTAGTTATATTGGAAGTTTCTTTTTCTTCTCGTTAAAAGCTGTTTGAATTTTCCAACTTTATTTGTGGGCATTGTAAGATGGAGGATCCGTATCCGCCTAACTGAAAAGATTTCTTACTCCATGCACGTTGCTCCTTACCTGTGCAGAGTGTGTGTGTGTGTGTGTGTGTGTGTGTGTGTGTGTGTGTTTAATTTTAAGCGTGCCAATGAGAATGTCTGTGCAACTTATAGTGCAGTGTTTTTGCTGTTGATGGTGATGAGAGAGAAGCAAGTGAGGAAACTTGGTGGCGGCACATAACCGAATTCAACGCCTCCTCCCGACGAACAGTTCACCATAAATGGTGTCACATGACCTTACCTCATGAGACACTGTAGAGAAGTTTCGAATTATGTGTAAGACGTCAGCACCAGGATTGGTGATAAGAAATTTTATCGCTGCCTCCTTCCCTTTGCTACCAAATACTGATGTTGATTTTTTTCTTCCTATCACCAGGACGCGAACCGATTACCGTCAGGTCGAGCACCGTCACACTAGCCAACTTCGGTTACCAATTACAATTGGAGTGACATCAAATCGCGACCGGTAGTTATCTCCCACCTTAAATCATTTGATATGTTTCGTCCTGCACCCCTACTGAAATGTCCAAGTGAGCTGAACAAATTTATCAGAGCTTTTTCATCTGTGCACTTCTCACTGAAAAGTATGATATAAAAGTGGGAATCGAATGAGATACATTGAGAGCGCATTGAAAGAACCAAAATGAGACTTAGTGAAGCGGACAACATAGAAGAATCGCCTTGTGTCACTGAAGAATGTGCTTAGAGCAAAACTTTCTTTTCTACGCTTTATCGTTTTATTAATGGCAGAGTTACCTAATGACCACTTACTCTTATTTGACATCTTTGCAGATAATGGCTGCGAACTTGGCTAATCAACTGTCTCAGTAATCGCCCGGTTCCGGAAGGCAAAGCAGCTTTCAGTGAAGGACGATCCTCCTGATGTATCAGTTCGCTTGTTCAGTTTGAAGCTCTGTATACCAGAAAAACGAATTATGTTAGTAGGTATTTGGAAAAATTGGAAGTATAACTGAAAATGAAAATAGCTAACTCATGGTTTGCCTTGGTGAAAGTAATGAAAAGTGATGAAACACTGCTGAAAATTTCAGGGTACTAAAACGTGACTTTTGATTCTTCCAAAGGCGAGAAACTGGCGAAAGCCAACAAGTATGTGGCAAAACCAGGTAGGAGAATGAGAGCAATATTGTGAGTGCATTCTTTGATGTTAAATAATTATCAATAAGAAGCAAATAGATCTACATTTCAATCACACTACTGAATAGATATTTTAAGAAAAAAAAATGTCACTGTTTATACAGGAAGTTCCACAGTACTTAACGATAAAACTGTAAATATAATATGAGAGACAGATGACAAAATCTGAACAGAATCTAACTGCTCACTGCAAGTATTTATAGAATGTAAAAGTTCCCTCGTACTGGTTTCGTAATATAAGAGGAGAAAGCGACTCTTGAAACATGAGTACAAAAATGTCACTGCAGCAGCACTCACTCAGCGAAATAAATACACTCCCGGAAATTGAAACAAGAACACCGTGAATTCATTGTCCCAGGAAGGGGAAACCTTATTGACACATTCCTGGGGTCAGATACATCACATGATCACACTGACAGAACCACAGGCACATAGACACAGGCAACAGAGCATGCACAATGTCGGCACTAGTACAGTGTATATCCACCTTTCGCAGCAATGCAGGCTGCTATTCTCCCATGGAGACGATCGTAGAGATGCTGGATGTAGTCCTGTGGAACGGCTTGCCATGCCATTTCCACCTGGCGTCTCAGTTGGACCAGCGTTCGTGCTGGACGTGCAGACCGCGTGAGACGACGCTTCATCCAGTCCCAAACATGCTCAATGGGGGACAGATCCGGAGATCTTGCTGGCCAGGGTAGTTGACTTACACCTTCTAGAGCACGTTGGGTGGCACGGGATACATGCGGACGTGCATTGTCCTGTTGGAACAGCAAGTTCCCTTGCCGGTCTAGGAATGGTAGAACGATGGGTTCGATGACGGTTTGGATGTACCGTGCACTATTCAGTGTCCCCTCGACGATCACCAGTGGTGTACGGCCAGTGTAGGAGATCGCTCCCCACACCATGATGCCGGGTGTTGGCCCTGTGTGCCTCGGTCGTATGCAGTCCTGATTGTGGCGCTCACCTGCACGGCGCCAAACACGCATACGACCATCATTGGCACCAAGGCAGAAGCGACTCTCATCGCTGAAGACGACACGTCTCCATTCGTCCCTCCATTCACGCCTGTCGCGACACCACTGGAGGCGGGCTGCACAATGTTGGGGCGTGAGCGGAAGACGGCCTAACGGTGTGCGGGACCGTAGCCCAGCTTCATGGAGACGGTTGCGAATGGTCCTCGCCGATACCCCTGGAGTAACAGTGTCCCTAATTTGCTGGGAAGTGGCGGTGCGGTCCCCTACGGCACTGCGTAGGATCCTACGGTCTTGGCGTGCATCCGTGCGTCGCTGCGGTCCGGTCCCAGGTCGACGGCCACGTGCACCTTCCGCCGACCACTGGCGACAACATCGATGTACTGTGGAGACCTCACGCCCCACGTGTTGAGCAATTCGGCGGTACGTCCACCCGGCCTCCCGCATGCCCACTATACGCCCTCGCTCAAAGTCCGTCAACTGCACATACGGTTCACGTCCACGCTGTCGCGGCATGCTACCAGTGTTAAAGACTGCGATGGAGCTCCGTATGCCACGGCAAACTGGCTGACACTGACGGCGGCGGTGCACAAATGCTGCGCAGCTAGCGCCATTCGACGGCCAACACCGCGGTTCCTGGTGTGTCCGCTGTGCCGTGCGTGTGATCATTGCTTGTACAGCCCTCTCGCAGTGTCCGGAGCAAGTATGGTGGGTCTGACACACCGGTGTCAATGTGTTCTTTTTTCCATTTCCAGGAGTGTACATAGTGCGACAAGACTGAAAAAATCGTCCAGGGCCTGCACCACTTCTGTATCTCAAGCATCCCCCAAAATCTACCTAACAGACGCCGAAACTGTAGTTCTGAATCTAAGGCTAAAAGGCATAAAACTGGATTCGAGCATCCAAAGTCACTGATGAATATAAAGCTGTGAACTCCATTGAACTTGCAGTAATTAAGGAAAACTTAAGTAGTGGTAGTTAATATCAAAGTCCCCCGTATTTGGAAAAGTTGAAAGTATAAAGCTATCCCTTGCTTTGCCTCAGAGAAAGTAATGAAAAGTGATGAAGCTTCAGTGAAAATTACAGGATGCTAAAACTGACTTTTGGCTTTTCCAAAGGTAAATTCAACAATCACCAGTCACCATACAGTGAATAAGTTACAAATCTCTGTAGTTGTAAAATTTTAATACCAATCACTTGTAATCCAAAAAGGCCTATTGCATACCGCACTCTGTCTCTATACGTTTCTTACTGTAAGTGGCTACAGCACGGAAGTATCATACCACATGTACAGTAATAATTAAATGGTCTATGGACAAAAATGATGTAGGAAAGTCAAGGGAGAAGAACTGTGTACTAAAAATCGTTAAAGTAGTGTATCACAGAAAATTACGCTGAAAATAATATAATCAGTCGAAGACGACGAAAAAATGTAAAAAAATGCATTGAGAATTTGACAGAGTCGAATCCAGGATTTTGGTCCAGGGAGAAAGGGAGAGGGAGGGGGCTCAGCTCATAGACATTTTGTCTCGAAAATGTCCAGAGTAAACGAAGATATTCTTTTTTCAATTTGTTATAACACCAGAAAATTTTCTTTTTTTCTTAGATTAAGAAGAAACAGATGTAGCTCTTGGTAGTGTTGCAGGATCCCTGGATACGCCTCTTGGATCTGAAAATAATCCAGAATTACAGAAAAATATGAGCCAAGCAGAAACTCTTCTTCAGCTATGCAAAAGGTTTCATAAATAGTTACGTTATTTGTATGTTCCATGCATCTTAACTATTTCTTACTGTCTAAAAGAAAAATATGACAACGTGCTCACAATTTCCGTGGCTGATTAATTTTAAGCTACATTTAATTTTTTTACATATGATAATTTATACTTAACTCTCTCTCTCTCTCTCTCTCTCTCTCTCTCTCTCTCTCTCTCTCTCTCACACACACACACACACACACACACACACACACACACACACACATACACACAAACACGCCCGCGCGCGCGCGCGCACACACACACACACACGCACGCGAGCACGCGCGCATATACACAAGATGTTGTATTACGTATTTGGAAAGTCTTTTATGGAGTAGAAGCAGTTACAAGCAGATATGACTTCAGTGTGTGTTTGAAGTTTATTTCATTATCTATTAGATTTCTCAATTCACTACATAAGAGGTCAATGGGTTTATGACAGAAAACCTCACTCTGTGTGAGTCACTTCTTGTTCCAGTACTATATTTATTAATATTGCTGCTATTTTCTAACCGTGCATGATCGTTGAACACAATCTCAATAAAGAAATACATGTGAGGTTGCTGTCAGTAAGCCCAACAAT
Organism: Schistocerca piceifrons; assembly: GCF_021461385.2. Taxonomy (NCBI): domain Eukaryota; kingdom Metazoa; phylum Arthropoda; class Insecta; order Orthoptera; family Acrididae; genus Schistocerca; species Schistocerca piceifrons. Next base: position 428,864,743 of record NC_060138.1, read on the forward strand.
GTTTCTGGAATGTACTCCATATATATTCCTCAGTACTCGCCTCTGTGCAATAAAGACTTTCTTTCTCCTAGAAGAGTTGTCCCATAAGAAATTAGTGTGTGAAAATAGGAAAACTAAGTCATTTTTTAAAGTTTTTATCTCCATTGCCTGCTATTATCTATAATGCAAAATCTGCAGAGCTCAGATGAAGATCTAATACTCGTGATTTTCTATTCAAGTTCTTAAAAATACAGACATCAAAAATTTACAGTGTTTCGTTTCATTGATTGATGTATAATGGTTAGCTGCCGGGATCAGATAGGCATTTGACTAAGTATTCTTTCCCACGTTTGTACATCGTACCTATATAATCAAATAGAATTTTTTGAGGCACTCGATGTCTATTACATCATCGGACAGAACAGAGAGCGTGTCACCAGCTAGCCCATCGGTTATCTTTCCATTAGGTTACACGAGGCAGTGTTTCAATAGCTGACTCACAGATACTATACACACAGCACCGGGAGTCTTCTCGCTGGAGGAGGAAACTGCTACGACACAAACTGCTCTTCACGGTGTACAACTATTGGCCAGCAAGATCACCAGATCTCTCGCCAATTGGACATGTATGATACATCATGAAAGGGGAACTTACTCGTTCTCCAGGGCCTGTAAGAACCATTGCCGAACTGCAACAAAAGGCGCAAGATGCTTCGGACAATCTATAGCAGGATGCCATTCGGTACATTTACGATCGCTTGCTTGTGAATATAGGCACTTATGCTGCCGACAGAGTGTACAGTTGTTCACTGTATACGGCTACGACTATTTGGACACCCTTTAATGTAACATGTGTGTTTCATATGGTCTGAATTTGTTATCATATTCTCCTATAATGATTAACTACCTGTCTGTCACTTTCCTTGTCAATGAAATGAGAATGTTGTATTTTTTTCTGCAGTGGATAAATAATCCAAGTCGCATATCGAACACAGTAACTGCATCAGTGAAGTTGCTTTCGCTCAAAGTCGCTGGACACAGAATAAGCAATAGAAAGAGACTGCTGCTTCAAGATAAACGTATGTATTTCGAAACCTACAAATGTTGTGGCCAGAAATTATAATGAGAACGTCGATGTTAAAATATGTAGCAAAGCAGAGATTAACGCAGAAAAGCAAATACTGCGAATAGCTGTGGTCCATGGGTGGAAGAAGTTCTCTGACAGTTGATAGTGCTGTTGTTAGCAATATTATGTTGCGAACGTTGACTGAAACCCTTAATCGCCTAGAACTATGGCAACACTGTGGCACTGTCATGGACACTCATACAAAATGGAGTTACGTGATTGGTCGCGGTAGACGCAAAAATCCTCCGCTTCAAGCCCAATTAAACTGTCACATTTCTTTGCGGGAACCGAGTATAATAATCTAAACGTGCATCTTCTACCAAGCGAGAAGACACGTAAGTTAAAAACAATGGACACATATTCGGGAGAAGCAAGGCTCAAATATCCGTCTGGTTACTGAGATTCAGATCTACATGATTATTTGCACCACTTTGGGTGAATATCACCACATTTGAATAGGCTGCGTCCAATTTCCCACCCCACACTTGTCCATAAATCCCAGCTTACATATGACGAATCTGGCCCTTGCAGAAAAGAAAACATGATGCCATTAATTCATCACCTAGAGATGCTCGGTTTGTGTTTCATTGTGTGGATCTAACGCTAGATAAGTGTTAGTGGGACACACTATGAGGAGACCAGCTGGCAGTTCACTTTGAAACACGTGCTCTTGGTGTTGTTTGACACCCCTGATATCAACTGCCTCTGATTACGTCTCATGTTCTTGATAGATAGCGGTCCTATTGAGAAGTTGTGGCCTTTGGCCGACCTGATAAATAAAGCTGGTGAACACTGATGAGACTTCTTTTCTTGTGTCTTCCAAAGAAGTGTGATGCACTGTCGTGAAGTTCATGTGTAGGATGATATGACTTAATCAGAAGACGGCTGCGACAAATCATAAGTAAGTTTAACGAAGTTAATGCAGATGTGGTGCAGGTAACTCGCCGCTGCCTCCTCCAAGAAACCATTCAGACACTCGCCTGAAGCGACTTAGGGAAACAGCGGATAACAAAAAAGGATGAACGAGCGGGCAACACCTACCGCCTTAGGAAAACGGGTCCCTTGTCAACTAGTGTAGCAGCTCATCTGATAGAGTTTCAGGCTACGGCCATACACCACGTTCACTATCATAGGAAAGAAAGATAACGGAGAGGAATTAACGCTGATAAAGGGGACGTTATATTTTGGAACAGCATGAAACTCCTCACTGAAGTCAGCAACCATCGCAGTCACCGATTTCTCCATTTTCTTATAATCGTAGGTAATCACATTTAAAATAATTGCTTAGAAAACTCAGTTTTCTTGTAGAAATATAACCTTTTCTGCCTGTCGTTCCACTACTATGATGTTACATAATCGCACACATGTTTTTAGTGTCAGGGGCCGTTCATGTTCGCGTTTATTGTTTGAACTGTGATTATCCCATACCCTTGAGCACCTGTGTCTTTCACAAGAGCCTAAAATATCGGCAATAGCCGTACATAGGGATGTAAGAGTGTAAAAGCTACACACAGTATTAGCTAAGAAGAATCTCCTGATGCTACTACTGGCTGAGAACGTTCGGACATGTTTTATGAGCGGATACAACGATACAAAGACGAATAAAATGTAAACGCCATAGCCATAATAAGTGAATTTTCATTATTGAAATAGGATTCTTCAAATTGACAAAGATATATACAGGGTGAATAACCTAAAAATTGCACCGAAAATATTGTGCAAATGGAAAATGCCGTTGATGTGAGGTTTTCATAGAATGGATTGATAGTCAGGGGACTCATATTGTTAGCCAATAAACTGATTGTAATAAGACGTAGAAAGTGTAACTAAAAGCAGGGTCAATTAGATCGTCAATGGCCCTTGTCGCAGGATTCTAGTGTGAATCGTTTACAAGATATCGTATTTTGAAGAGTTCTCACACTGACACTTGTACTATACCTGTGGTAGCACACTTTAAAAAACAACACGAATGCATGGACTGGTTACGTGGATTCTGATCAGTAACGAGACAATTTACCATCACAGGTTGGGTTCAAAATGACCACTGACAGCGGCAATACACACTTCCAGTCTGGTATGGAACGACTGCCAAACACGTGCCAGCATTTCAGCAGAGATGTGCGAGCAGGCTGCACTAATACGACGTTGTATATCATCGGGTGTAGTTGGTATGCCCTTGGAGGCAACGACTTCCAGCTTTCCCCACAGAAAGAAGACTACAAGCGTTAAATCCGGGGAATGGCCTGTCAAGGTACACGTCCTCTGTGTCTAACACAACGATTTGGAAACAGTTTGTGAAGATATGCTACAATATTTCGTGCACTACGACCTAGAGAGCCATCATGTTGATCCACAGGTTCCTCCTAGTCTGCAGAGGAACGTCATGTAGCTCTCGTGGAAGAGGTCTGTTAGGGGCTACGATACTTGAGCGCATTCAGCGTTCTGTCTATGAAAAACGAGCCTGGGAGCTGATGGTTCACTATCCCACACCACACATTTACACTCCACGGACGCTGACGTTCCACCTGACGAAGCCAACGGGAATTGTCAACAGATCAGCAGTGCATGTTACCTGGCCATGATTGGTAAATGTGGCTTCATCACTAAGCAAGATACATGATACATCAGGAGTATCCTGCAGAAGTTAACATGATTCTCATAATCGTTTCCATACAGCTCTTCATGGACAGAGATGCGATAAGGATCGGACCTAAGTCAATGGAGAATTTGCCTGGCCCATGCCGGTTCTTCGATTGCACAAGATCAACTGCAACAGAAGCAAGGACATTAATTTCCCCCGCCTTCTGTCGTCACTTGTTTCCTTCTGTTACGTTGTCTAGGTGTTACACGTAACTGGTTGAAGAGGTTGATAAATAATTGTCGAGATGGTTGATGTCTATTAGGATATCTTTCCGTATACAACGTACGAGAACAATCCGCATTCTTCCTACACTCTCCATACATCACGAGCAAGTCGGGTTTTTCTGTTTGGTAAATCCCACCGTCCACTCACGACCTACTGCTTGGACTGTCACACACTAACTCACTAGCAAGTCGCAATGCACTCAAGGAGCACACAAGCACACTGTAAGCAAACATACCGAGATCATACCTAGCAATTATGCTGGTTGGATGGCACAAGCAAGTGTCGGTGTGGAAAATGTTCAAAATACGATATCTCATAAACGAATCGCACTAGAATTCTGCTACAAACAAAAATGACATTCTAATTAATCCTACTTGTAATCTGTTAATATCAATATGCATTCTTCCACTTATAAAAGGGGATGTTCGCACAAAAATAAGTTCTAAATATTATTATAATCTGTTTATTGGCTAACACACCAGCCCTTCAGTACCAGTCCATTCTGTGAAAACCGCATATCAATAGTACTTTCCACTTCCGCAGTATCTGCGGTGCAAGTTTTATGTGATTCACCCTGTATACTGTACATGCAAGAGTGACATTCTCCTACATAATTGTACATGGCCGTCCCTCTAAGATGGATTGATTCAGAGGCTTCCACTGTTCAGATAACCAACATGTAACATCCGAAAGGATTACTAGCCAAATTAGTTTCAGTTATCATCTATCTTGGCGAGTGTAGCCTGCACTGATCTTTTAATATTTATTTATTTATTTTACTCACTCTTTTTCGTGAATTGGTGGTATTTTGGCGAAAGTAAACCACGATAAACGATGACAGAGAATACCGTTCTTTTCACAGGACATACTTGCGCACAATTTGAGGAGTGTTCCGAACATTTTAATTCTAAATCAATGCAATTAATGTGCAGGCTGAGTCTCTCCTCTCAGATGTATTCTTCATTCCTGACACTAGCCGCTTTGTAGGATCTAATAGCTCTTTGCTAGTCGTCGATCTGGCAGTTATTCCTGTCACTGGATGCACTCGCTGGCATCATATCATCATCTTAAATCATGAGGAAAGGTCTCGAGTACGTCATCCGTCAGTGACTCATTTAGGCTCTGTTTATTTTCATGTTGAAATCTCCGACAGTACTGCTTTCGAGACGAAGATGTACGAGCACTACTGCTTTCGTCTAAACAGTTGCTGAAAACCGCCTCAAAATCACGCGCAATTCGTTGTTGTTTGAGCGAAGCGACACCTTTGTCATCGCCAAACAAAAATCCATATCTTGTTATAGTAAATGAAAATACGTGTAAAGGAAATAGTAACAATACAATTAGTGAAAGTGGAAAGCTAAAGGTACGCGAAAAGCTGTGACGGTAAATCGTAAGACTCTCCAAGAGCACCGTGATTAACTTAAACTTCCATTTTCAAAACGCTGTACAAAAAAAAAAAAAAAAAAAAAAAAAAAAAAAAAAAAAAAAAAAAAAAAAAAAAACACTGCTCATCATGACGTCGCACTTGAACGGAATTATTATTGAAGAAGGGGGAAATGTTACGGAAAAAAACAGAAATTTAACCACTAGATGCCGCTGTAAGTGGCAGAACATCCACAATAAAAGACGCGAGGTACAAGGTTGTGCGTCTGCGTCACTCGCCATGGCTGTCTCAATAAAGGATCGGGTGTTGCTGATGAACCTCTTTTAAGAAGAATGTTGATTGTGCACCAGTAGCTCTGCAGAAGTCCTGGACACTCAAGAGTACGAAAAAAGAAGTTGGTCCGATGTCTGCCAAGTGTCCGGAGAAATGATTACAAAATTTAAAGATTGTTTTGAAGTGCAATGTGACAGATGGAGGAAAACAACTGATCCAACCTCAGTAGAAAATGTGGCCATAGCATCGCAGGAGGCGTAGAGTCGTGGTGTGCAAACACGCAGTGCGCGGGGAATTTCCCCGAACTTTTGGCATGCTTGTGAACACGGTGCACAAAATTCTATGAAACATTCTGATTGCTACAGTACAAAATTACCCATGTTAACGAGTTGCTTCATGCTAACCTGCCAGTAAGATAAAGGTTTGCTCTAGAATTTCTCGCTCCTGTGGTAGTGGACAATGAATGGACATGGAACATTCCCTGGACGGACGAAGCCCGTCCCCATCTCGTAGGACATGTCAGTACACAGTTTTGCAGAATGTGAGCAATGAAAACCATCTCACACGTCAACGGGTACCGTTTCACTCTGTAAATGTAACTGTGTGGTGCAGATTTATTGCATCGTTTATCGTAGAGCCATATTTTTTCGAGGTGATGGGTCATGAGGGTCCTGTTACCTGTACTGTCACTAGTAAACGCTATGAGAGTTTCTTTGTGCAACAATGTCATTCCAACACTTCAATAGCGTGGATGGGTGGGTAAGATTATTTTTACGGAAGATGGCGCTCATCCGCACATTGCACAACCACCGAAGTAGCTGCTGCAGAGGCATTTTGAAAACACCAGAATTATCAACCGTCATTTCCCTACAGCCTGGTCGCCCATACCACCTGAACTTTATCCCTGGCTGTGGAATTATCTGCAAGATGATGTATTCTGTGCTCCGATTACAAATATAATTAAACTGAAGACACACGCTGAGCTTCGCATTCTGAACGAGACCCTAAGACACTCTGATCTGTTGAAGAACATGCTGTAGGCATATCTCGATTTCATATTGTGGCAGGAAACGATGGACAGCATACTGGACATGTTACATCAGTCTCACGAAAGTTAAAAATCGATTTCAGTGTTGCTTTTTATGCAGTTTTTGGCTTCACGACAATTAAAACCGATGTCATTATTGTTTTTTATTTGGTTTTCGGCTCCAGGACAATTAAATTCCGATTTTCTTTAACCGATGTTGTACGACCTAACTAAAGATACAGCAACAGTTGAATGCCAAACGTGTGCAGTCACGCTGCACAGTACGGTTTGTTTAATGTGTTACGCTTACCACAGCCGCCGTATTGCGATTCATCTGTTACTAGTAGCGGAACCCATTTGCGTTATAACGCTTATAGTACCACCTAGTGGGAAAATTTTTGTTAATTTGTTTTTGTTTCCATAACGTTTCCCCATTATTCGACAACATTCCGTTCAAATTTAACGCCGTTCTGAGTAGCAAGTCTTTTTTATAGCGCTTCGAAACTGAAAATTTAATTAGAATCACTCTGTATACCTGACTGATTGGGCCAAACAGTCTTACTGACTAAGCTAAATTTTACTTCACAAAACGTATTAGTCAGGCGACACTTCGAATATTATCACTTAAAACACAAATCAAGTTCTTATTCAAGCATGAACTATCCTCTGAGTAGGGCCATGTTTACAATTGTGAAAGTTGTGGTACTAGATCTGATTAAGAGAAATAGTCACACACACATAGTGCGTAACTGCCGCATAACTGCCTGAGACAAGCCAAGTTTTTTAAATTGTGACATAAAGACTGTAACATTGAAATTTTTCCCTCTCTGCTGTAAGAAACATTACCTGAAAAATTTTGTAGAATTAGTGGACGGAGACTTTCATTAAATGAAGTGCCATATGGAAAAAAATGGCTCGCTCTTCTATCCCGTTGAGAAACAGTATAAAAAAAAAAATGATTCAAATGACTCTGACCACTATGGGACTCAACTTCTGAGGTCATCAGTCCCCTAGAACTTGGAACTACTTAAATCTAACTAACCTAAGGACATCACACACATCCATGCCCGAGGCAGGATTCGAACCTGCGACCGTAGCGGTCGCGCGGTTCCGGACTGTAGCGCCTAGAACCGCTCGGCCACTCAGACCGGCAGAAACAGTATCATTAAATTGGAAAGCAATTAGTTATTTTGTAAACTTAGGAGGAAACTGTCCAGTGTTTTTGCTTATTGATGCTTAACACTGACAATGACTTCACTGTTATTTACTTGAATTTTTGTAGCCAGATTTTAAGGTTGTTTAATGAAAGTGTAAAATGCCTGGAAGGCAGCTGCTTATTTTTGATGTGTGTAATATCATGAATAATCTTTATGTGTATAATATCGTGGATGATCTTAAAAACTGACTAACAAAAATAAAACAAGATCTCTTCCTTTGATATGAAACCAGCAAAAAAATTAAACTCTTATCTTCATCTGAACAGACTAATAAAATTCACAGAAACATATAATTATTTGTTGAAAAAGCTTCAGAGTACCTACATGAAAGGTTTGGTTTAGTGACGAACTAGTTATTTACACTAAGCAATATAAATTTACAAAGGAATTTAGAATGTGACCATTTTGTTAACATAGTTGAAAGTTTAAAGCTCGAAACTCGATGTTTATGGGGAAACTGCATGATAATTAATACTCTGGTGTTTTGATACACTATGTTGTCTTCCCTACCTTTAATAACCAATTTACTTTATTTGGTCAATATGGCAACCGTTCATACAGCCAACCATGAAATACCAATAGCAATAAGAGATCACATTATACACCTAAAGGAAAATCGCAACAAACAACAATACATGGTATCAACAATTTGAATTGAGCTATATAGCTCGGCTGGAGACAACGAATACAAAACAATAATCCTAAAAGAAATAGTAGTACACACTTAACGAAAAATCTCGATGGATAGCGAAATGTTGTATTGACAACTTGAGTTAACCTGTATTGCTCAGATAGACACACCAATACCAAAAGATAAATTCTAAAAAAAAACGTACTATATGCCTAACGCAAACTCAGAAAAACTAACGAAACAAGCTGACCACCTAAACTGACATATAAAGCTCAACGTGACCCATCGATACGAAAAGTTAAACTGCCACTGGCCCTGATCTTGACTTTAGCCAACTCCAAAAGAAATTCCATTACACAGTTGACGAAATATCACAGAAACTAACAGAAGGCAGTATCGACAAAATGAATCCAGTTATATGACACAAAATACCAACAGAAAAACTACAGCTTTCACCGTAAGCGAACTTTAGCTAAAGAAAACAACGCTACTTTACAAGTACTAAGGAACAACTGACAGTTACTTAAGAAAAATTCCTAACAGCTACAGAAAAACTGACAATTGCTACGGAACATCTAACCAATGGTAATGAAAAGAAATGTAGAGGGCAGTGTGTATTAACTGAAGTGAAGCCGATCAAACGCTCTGTATGCACTCGACAGTTCACGCAGTACGGTGTTGGACAGAGGTGGTTGTGGACCTGGTGAGTGAGACATTCCTTGCAGTGTATCAGGTCGCAACTATTTGAACTGACCTGGACTTCCTGGAGGAACTATATGAGATTACTTAAGCGAACATATCTCTAAGGAAGAGTTCTACTATGAAGTTTAAGTTCAAGACAGGCCCAAAAAGTAAGCGAACAGTTACTTATGTCCTGGAAGTCAAGCCAAGGGTTCGTCTTCTGCTGCTGCAAAGGGATAGAATCTATATTCAGTTCGAATCTTTATACATCAAAGATTTTGTGGCTGTTCAGAAATCTTCAATTGCTGAGGCCTAGGCCATCCAAAAACCGTTGCGATAAAGAATCAGTCTGTGGAAAATGTGCGAAGCCAGGCCACAAGAAGTCAGAACGCCGAGAGGAAGTCACAGTTGGATGTATACCACGGAAGTATAGAAACAGGATATGTAATACGGCAGAGGGACCTGACTGCCCTACCTACAAGCAGAGCAAACCAAATATGACAGCATCGACAACATTCACTAACACGGATTACAGATACAGCGGTCAAACATTAACCACCTCTTTAAACACAGGTACAGATATACAGGATGCGGCAGAACCGACTGAGCAGTTTTAAGGAACAATAGAAAGTAAATCTGGATGTATAGAGAAAACATGTTTTTATTTTCTAAATTAGTACAACATACCATTTTACATTCATTTAGTTTTGAAAATAATGTCCTCAAGATGGCGGCCGTTAGCATCAATACACTGAGGTTTCTAGCAGCTCTTGCACATATATCGCGAGGTATGGCATTCTCTTCGTCAATAATCTGGTAGGGTGTGAGGGCAGCTTTTGAAAACTTTTTCCTTCAGATACCTACAAAGAAAGTAGTCACAAATGCTCAAATCTGGTGACAGTGCAGGCCACCTAACATCACCCCTTAAAGAGACAAGGTGTCCCAGAAAAATTTCTCTCAAAACGTCTAGTAAAATTCGAGCTGTGTGAGCAGTAGCTCCATCCTGTTGGAACCGCAAGTTCCCCAGTGCATGTTTTCAACAATCTCGTCCATTCTGGGTTGCAGAAAATTTTGCAACATTGAAACATAACATGTGGAATTCACTGTTACGGTCACTCCTTCCTCAAAAAAGTAAGGGCCTACCACGCCAGATTGTAATATGGCACACCACACTGTCAATTATGAGAATGTTGCGGTCTTTCATGAAAAATTCGCGGATTATTTTCAGCCCGGTAGTGAAAGTTTTGCTTATTCACGCACCCACTAAGATGAAAATGTGGCTCTTCACTATTGAGGAAAGCTGCATTCGGATGGATCTGAGCAAGCATTTGCTCACACAGATTTTGACGGTTGTAGTCTGCTGGGAGTAATTCTTGAGCAATCATGGATGGAACTTCAAATCACATTGCAGAATCCTTTTCAAATGCGATCTGAAATCCCCAATGTAACAGCATGTCGTCGGGCAGAACGTTGCGGCGATTGTTGAACTGAATGTCTCACCCGCTGCACATTTTCTGGCGTTCTGATCGATCTGCGTCGCCCATGTGTATCTATTCCTAGTGTGCCACCAGTTTCCTCCAACTGCAGAACCAAGCACCGAATTATGTTTGCATTAGGAACGGCACTGTTGCGTGGAATCTTGAACTGTCGCCGAAAAGCTCGTTGTGTAGCGATCACATATCTGTTGTTTTCATAATAAGCGCGAACGGCAAAACCACGATGTGCACCGGTACAGACCATGTTGGCTACTGAAATGGGGTCAACGACTGAACGAAAGCAGACCACGTGCAACTGCCTACCCCCACCATAGCCCCAGCGGTAATCGATAGAAAATGCTTAGTCGGTTCTGCCGCACCCTGTACAAAGAAAGAATACATGCAAGCGCATCAGTTAAAACGAGAAATTGGCGGCGTGCGGTCGCCTGGCGGCAACATGTGGGTGTAGTACAATTAAGAGACCGAGAAACGGAAGATCTTCTATCGCTACAAATGTGTGACATAGCAGAAAATATATTTTGGCGTCACTGCTTGCGTAGACAACATGTGTGCGCAGGGAACCATTGACTACCAAGTAACAAGACAGTTAAAACACGACATCAGTACAAAGAAAAACCAGTCGAATGTTGCAAATTACACTTTTTTTATATTCACTCGATGACTAGTTCCGGTACCCATTTTCAAATCATGGTAACATAGTCGAAAATGGTATTGCCGAAAATGCAAAACACATGTCAAAATGTGCAAATGAACAGTTTACAGCGCATGGTTTGAAAATGGGTCTCGGCCCCAAAAGTAGTCATCGAGTGAATAAAAAATAAAGTGAAATTGCCATCAGTGGGGTGGTTTTTCGTTGTACTGATTAACAGCAGCTGGTGCCCACAGCTATTCCAGCATGCTGGAAGTTCTTAAAACACGACGTGTTCCAGCGAGTTATCTTCCAGACCGGACTTCTGCTACGAGTCGAGAACGTTTTTCACCATTGTAGCGCTGGACTGAACAAAGCAATCAAAAAACATACATGAGAAGATGCCCTAGAGCGCCTCAGTGAAAACCAAGGAGCAGATATACACATTGATAAAGCAACAAAAGAAACTTAAAAATTTACTCCTGTTAACAACTGACTATATCAAAACACGTCAGCAAAATTACAATCACAATATGACTCTACCAAATGCAGACCGTACATAAAGCCCATATGATTTATATATGGTATCAGTACACACAGCACAGACGTACAAGGAATTTGAGCACAAAGAAAAAAAACACTCTGTGGCCAAATAACCCCGACGTGAGCAAACAATATTCCAATAACATAGGTTACGGAAGCCTAATGCAAAATACAAATAATCTACCCTATAATAGTTACAAATACCTCATCCACACACAATTCCCAGTGTACGCTAACAACAGAGGAAGACAAATCACAGGACACAGACAGAAACCCCAAACAATATAAGATCAGTGTAATTGATTATAATGATCTTGAGAGTCACTTACACGTAGGCTGGTTAGAATACAGGAAAATTTTTGAGACTACTCTGCGTCTGGTGATGTGCCTCAATCACCGGGAATGGGCAAAAATATGTTTCCCGACAATGGAGCGGACAGAATGATACTTAGGACAGAGAACCTGCCAACCGACCATCGTGAACTCTGCAGACTCTTACTGTACACATGCACACGGGGAGGTGAGGGTTTAAACATAGATAAAGTTTATAAGATTTCGTGAGGGCTCGTGGGCGCGTTTATTACGATCCTAAAGAGACAACAACTAAGTTCTATGCCTTCATTAGATATACCCCGCCCATCCCCCCCCCCTCCTCCCCCCTATGAAGCTCTTACAAATAAACTGCAATAGGAGCGAGCACCTTGTTTGAAGTAGAGCTGGATAGACTTCTCAACGAGGTATAGATTATAATCTGTCTCCAAAGTGCCGTGTATGCGTGGTGGGAATCTTCCAGACCTTCCCAAATATCTCATATTGCCAACCTTGCCGTTGGTGGGGAGGCTTGCGTGCCTCAGCGATACAGATAGCCGTACCGTAGGTGCAACGACAACGGAGGGGTATCTGTTGAGAGGCCAGACAAACGTGTGGTTCCTGAAGAGGGGCAGCAGCCTTTTCAGTAGTTGCAAGGGCAACAGTCTGGATGATTGACTGATCTGGCCTTGTAACAATAACCAAAACGGCCTTGCTGTGCTGGTACTGCGAACGGCTGAAAGCAAGGGGAAACTACAGCCGTAATTTTTCCCGACGGCATGCAGCTTTACTGTATGATTAAATGATGATGGCGTCCTCTTGGGTAAAATATTCCGGAGGTAAAATAGTCCCCCATTCGGATCTCCGGGCGGGGACTACTCAAGAGGATGTCGTTATCAGGAGAAAGAAAACTGGCGTTCTACAGATCGGAGCGTGGAATGTCAGATCCCTTAATCGGGCAGGTAGGTTAGAAAACTTGAAAAGGGAAATGGATAGGTTGAAGTTAGATATAGTGGGAATTAGTGAAGTTCGGTAGCAGGAGGAACAAGACTTCTGGTCAGGTGACTACAGGGTTATAAACACAAAATCAAATAGGGGTAATGCAGGAGTAGGTTTAATAATGAATAGGAAAATAGGAATGCGGGTAAGCTACTACAAACAGCATAGTGAACGCATTATTGTGGCCAAGATAGATACGAAGCCCACACCTACTACAGTAGTACAAGTTTATATGCCAACTAGGTCTGCAGATGACGAAGAAATTGAAGAAATGTATGATGAAATAAAAGAAATTATTCAGATAGTGAAGAGAGACGAAAATTTAATAGTCATGGGTGACTGGAATTCGAGTGTAGGAAAAGGGAGAGAAGGAAACATAGTACGTGAATATGGATTGGGGGGAAGAAATGAAAGAGGAAGCCGCCTGGTAGAATTTTGCACAGAGCACAACATAATCATAGCTAACACTTGGTTTAAGAATCATGAAAGAAGGTTGTATACATGGAAGAACCCTGGAGATACTAAAAGGTATCAGATAGATTATATAATGGTAAGACAGAGACTTAGGAACCAGGTTTTAAATTGTAAGACATTTCCAGGGGCAGATGTGGACTATGACCACAATCTATTGGTTATGACCTGTAGATTAACACTGAAGAAACTGCAAAAAGGTGGGAATTTAAGGAGATGGGACCTGGATAAACTGACTAAACCAGAGGTTGTACAGAGTTTCAGGGAGAGCATAAGGGAACAATTGACAGGAATGGGGGAAAGAAATACAGTAGAAGAAGAATGGGTAGCTTTGAGGGATGAAGTAGTGAAGGCAGCAGAGGATCAAGTACGTAAAAAGACGAGGGCTAGTAGAAATCCTTGGGTAACAGAAGAAATATTGAATTTAATTGATGAAAGGAGAAAATATAAAAATGCACTAAATGAAGCAGGCAAAAAGGAATACAAACGTAAAAGGAAGTAGATGAAGATGAATGGGAGATACGATGCTGCGTGAAGAGTTTGACAGAACACTGAAAGACCTGAGTCGAAACAAGGCCCCCGGAGTAGACAACATTCCATTGGAACTACTGATGGCCTTGGGAGAGCCAGTCCTGACAAAACTCTACCATCTGGTGAGCAGGATGTATGAAACAGGCGAAATACCCTCAGACTTCAAGAAGAATATAATAATTCCAATCCCAAAGAAAGCGGGTGTTGACAGATTTGAAAATTAACGATCTATCAGTTTAATAAGTCACAGCTGCAAAATACTAACACGAATTCTTTACAGACGAATGGAAAATCTAGTAGAAGCCAACCTCGGGGAAGATCAGTTTGGATTCCGTAGAAACACTGGAACACGTGAGGCAATACTGACCTTACGACTTATCTTAGAAGAAAGATCAAGGAAAGGCAAACCTACGTTTCTAGCATTTGTAGACTTAGAGAATGCTTTTAACAATGTTGACTGGAATACTCTCTTTCAAATTCTGAAGGTGGCAGGGGTAAAATACAGGGAGCGAAAGGCTATTTACAATTTGTACAGAAACCAGATGGCAGTTATAAGAGTCGAGGGACATGAAAGGGAAGCAGTGGTTGGGAAGGGAGTAAGACAGGGTTGTAGCCTCTCCCCGATGTTGTTCAATCTGTCTATTGAGCAAGCAGTAAAGGAAACAAAAGAAAAATTCGGAGTAGGTATTAAAATCCATGGAGAAGAAATAAAAACTTTGAGGTTCGCCGATGACATTGTAATTCTGTCAGAGACAGCAAAGGACTTGGAACAGCAGTTGAACGGAATGGACAGTGTCTTGAAAGGGGGATATAAGATGAACATCAACAAAAGCAAAACGAGGATAATGGAATGTAGTCGAATTAAGTCGGGTGATGCTGAGGGAATTAGGTTAGGAAATGAGACACTTAAAGTAGTAAAGGAGTTTTGCTATTTGGGGAGCAAAATAACTGATGATGGTCGAAGTAGAGAGGATATAAAATGTAGACTGGCAATGGCAAGGAAAGCGTTTCTGAAGAAGAGAAATTTGTTAACATCGAGTATTGATTTAAGTGTCAGGAAGTCATTTCTGAAAGTATTTGTATGGAGTGTAGCCATGTATGCAAGTGAAACATGGACGATAAATAGTTAGGACAAGAAGAGAATAGAAGCTTTCGAAATGTGGTGCTGCAGAAGAATGTTGAAGATTAGATGGGTAGATCACATAACTAATGAGGAAGTATTGAATAGGATTGGGGAGAAGAGAAGTTTGTGGCACAACTTGACCAGAAGACGGGATCGGTTGGTAGGACATGTTCTGAGGCATCGAGGGATCACCAATTTAGTATTGGAGGGCAGCGTGGAGGGTAAAAATCGTAGAGGGAGACCAAGAGATGAATACACTAAGCAGATTCAGAAGGATCTAGGTTGCAGTAGGTACTGGGAGATGAAGAAGCTTGCACAGGATAGAGTAGCATGGAGAGCTGCATCAAACCAGTCTCAGGACTGAAGACCACAACAACAACAACAACAATTACTGGAATCCAAAATGCCAAGGCTGCGATTATAATAGCGAATTTAAAACACACAGTCACAAAAATGACATGATTTTGTTTTGAATATGTAGCCATGGCTGAAATTACACATGTACAAGACTCTTGGATTGTCATCCATGATTGCACAGTATTCGTATGACATAGAGCCATTTGCTAATCAAATAAGATATATGTGCACAGTTTGCTAGGGACAAAAGACTACTCACACTTAGTGACGTCAATGCACGATCGACGCTATGGCAAGCAAACAGAACAGACAATAGGGGACAAATCGTAGTTGATACAACAAATGAATGCAGCCTCTTTGTTCTCAACAAAGCAGGACAAACATCTACATACTGCAGCAGTGCATGAGGAACTAGCAATACCGACATCTCACTAGCAAATGGGACATCTATAGTATACGTCAATAAATGGGGAGTATCAGAAAATGCTACACACAGTGATAACACCATACTGATCCACATATACACATACGCAAACGCGATCACACAAACTTCTACATCTACATCTACATCTACATTGATACTCCGCAAGCCACCCAACGGTGTGTGGCGGAGGGCACTTTACGTGCCACTGTCATTACCTCCCTTTCCTGTTCCAGTCGCGTATGGTTCGCGGGAAGAACGACTGTCTGAAAGCCTCCGTGCGCGCTCTAATCTCTCTAATTTTACATTCGTGATCTCCTCGGGAAGTATAAGTAGGGGGAAGCAATATATTCGATACCTCATCCAGAAACGCACCCTCTCGAAACCTGGCGAGCAAGCTACACCGCGATGCAGAGCGCCTCTCTTGCAGAGTCTGCCACTTGAGTTTATTAAACATCTCCGTAACGCTATCACGGTTACCAAATAACCCAGTGACGAAACGCGCCGCTCTTCTTTGGATCTTCTCTATCTCCTCCGTCAACCCGACCTGGTACGGATCCCACACTGATGAGCAATACTCAAGTATAGGTCGAACGAGTGTTTTGTAAGCCACCTCCTTTGTTGATGGACTACATTTTCTAAGCACTCTCCCAATGAATCTCAACCTGGTACCCGCCTTACCAACAATTAATTTTATATGATCATTCCACTTCAAATCGTTCCGCACGCATACTCCCAGATATTTTACAGAAGTAACTGCTACCAGTGTTTGTTCAGCTATCATATAATCATACAATAAAGGATCCTTCTTTCTATGTATTCGCAATACATTACATTTGTCTATGTTAAGGGTCAGTTGCCACTCCCTGCACCAAGAGCCTATCCGCTGCAGATCTTCCTGTATTTCGCTACAATTTTCTAATGCAGCAACTTCTCTGTATACTACAGCATCATCCGCGAAAAGCCGCATGGAACTTCCGACACTATCTACTAAGTCATTTATATATATTGTGAAAAGCAATGGTCCCATAACACTCCCCTGTGGGACGCCAGAGGTTACTTTAACGTCTGTAGACGTCTCTCCATTGATAACAACATGCTGTGTTCTGTTTGCTAAAAACTCTTCAATCCAGCCACACAGCTGGTCTGATATTCCGTAGGCTCTTACTTTGTTTATCAGGCGACAGTGCGGAACTGTATCGAACGCCTTCCGGAAGTCAAGAAAAATAGCATCTACCTGGGAGCCTGTATCTAATATTTTCTGGGTCTCATGAACAAATAAGGCGAGTTGGGTCTCACACGATCGCTGTTTCCGGAATCCATGTTGATTCCTACATAGTAGATTCTGGGTTTCCAGAAATGACATGATACGCGAGCAAAAAACATGTTCTAAAATTCTACAAGAGATCGACGTAAGAGATATAGGTCTATAGTTTTGCGCATCTGCTCGACGACCCTTCTTGAAGACTGGGACTATCTGTGCTCTTTTCCAATCATTTGGAACCCTCCGTTCCTCTAGAGACTTGCGGTACACGGCTGTTAGAAGGGGGGCAAGTTCTTTCGCGTACTCTGTGTAGAATCGAATTGGTATCCCGTCAGGTCCAGTGGACTTTCCTCTATTGAGTGATTCCAGTTGCTTTTCTATTCCTTGGACACTTATTTCGATGTCAGCCATTTTTTCGTTTGTGCGAGGATTTAGAGAAGGAACTGCAGTGCGGTCTTCCTCTGTGAAACAGCTTTGGAGAAAGGTGTTTAGTATTTCAGCTTTACGCGTGTCATCCTCTGTTTCAATGCCATCATCATCCCGTAGTGTCTGGATATGCTGTTTCGAGCCACTTACTGATTTAACGTAAGACCAGAACTTCCTAGGATTTTCTGTCAAGTCGGTACATAGAATTTTACTTTCGAATTCAATGAACGCTTCACGCATAGCCCTCCTTACGCTAACTTTGACATCGTTTAGCTTCAGTTTGTCTGAGAGGTTTTGGCTGCGTTTAAACTTGGAGTGGAGCTCTCTTTGCTTTCGCAGTAGTTTCCTAACTTTGTTGTTGTACCACGGTGGGTTTTTCCCGTCCCTCACAGTTTTACTCGGCACGTACCTGTCTAAAACGCATTTTACGATTGCCTTGAACTTTTTCCATAAACACTCAACATTGTCAGTGTCGGAACAGAAATTTTCGTTTTGATCTGTTAGGTAGTCTGAAATCTGCCTTCTATTACTCTTGCTAAACAGATAAACCTTCCTCCCTTTTTTTATATTCCTATTAACTTCCATATTCAGGGATGCTGCAACGGCCTTATGATCACTGATTCCCTGTTCTGTACATACAGATTCGAAAAGTTCGGGTCTGTTTGTTATCAGTAGGTCCAAGATGTTATCTCCACGAGTCGGTTCTCTGTTTAATTGCTCGAGGTAATTTTCGGATAGTGCACTCAGTATAATGTCACTCGATGCTCTGTCCCTACCACCCGTCCTAAACATCTGAGTGTCCCAGTCTATATCTGGTAAATTGTAATCTCCACCTAAGACTATAACATGCTGAGAAAATTTATGTGAAATGTATTCCAAATTTTCTCTCAGTTGTTCTGCCACTAATGCTGCTGAGTCGGGAGGTCGGTAAAAGGAGTCAATTATTAACCTAATTCGGTTGTTTAGTGTAACCTCCACCCATAATAATTCACAGGAACTATCCACTTCTACTTCACTACAGGATAAACTACTACTAACAGCGATGAACACTCCACCACCGGTTGCATGCAATCTATCTTTTCTAAACACCGTGTGTACCTTTGTAAAAATTTCGGCAGAATTTATCTCTGGCTTAAGCCAGCTTTCTGTACCTATAACGATTTCAGCTCCGGTGCTTTCTATCAGCGCTTGAAGTTCCGGTACTTTACCAACGCAGCTTCGACAGTTGACAATTACAATACCGATTGCTGCTTGGTCCCATATCGACAATAACGACGACTTATTCTAAACAAGGCTGACTGCCAAAAATTAAGGGACATGGTTGAAGAATTTTCCCTCCATACAGCCAATGGTAGCATAGAGTACGAAGCACACATTCTGACGGACCTGCTTCAAAAAGCACAATAATTAGCTATCTCAATGACCAACCGTGCACCGAAGCAGATACTTCCCTACTCCACTGAGTTAACAAAATTAAGAAAATACGCTAGAGATAAAAAGAAACACTACCAAACAGCGAAAACAACACACGAGAGGGAAGTAAGACTGGAACTGTATCTTTACACAAAGCAAAAATATAAAAAGGAACTATGAAAGACCAGAAGGATCACTGGAACAATCTTGTCAAAACTCAGTTACAAAACAACACATGGGGAGAACTGTTCAAATTTCAAATAGATGAGGTAAAGACGTCGACAGTACTGTCATCTCTTAGGCGCACAGACGGCACTATTACAAGGGCTAGAGATGTTCAGCAGAGTACCTACTGAAACTTCACTCTGATGACAAAAAGATGAATGGCCAGCAACATCACACAGACTAACGAATATAAATGGATGACACCTACACAAACGGCCCCGTTACTGTTCCATTTGCCCAAGAAGAGGTAGGTTTAGCAGTTAAAGAATAAGAAGATACTACGGAGGACATACACTCAGTAAAAAATACAGTTGTACAGATCACCACCTTTCTAATAGGGTTACTGAATGTAGCATTGCTGCAAGGTAGGGTCCCGGCCACGTGGAAATTTGCGAACGTAGTAAACATTAAAAAAATGAGGATCGAGACACAACAGACCCAAAGGCTTACAGACTCATCTGCCTCTTGAACACTTTGTCTCAGGTAAAGGCGAGGCTTCTCTGTAATAAGAGTGCAGTAACACAAGAGGCTCTTCGGTCTCAGCCCACATCAGCATGACTTTAGACCCAAAGCTCAATAGATGTCGTTGATAGCGCGCTGGAAATAATTCAGGACACACCAAAAAAAATACTCAATAGCAATAGCAATTGACAGAAACGGCGTCTTCGACAATCTCTGGTGGACTGCCTAGTTCACAAGGCTACGAGAGATGCAGACACCAACAGTCTTATACAAGAGCTTACTCGACTACTGCAAAGATGTGGTGGCTCAGTGGCAAGCAGGAAAACAAAATGTTATCAAGAAAATAACTAAAGGATGGCCACAAGGATCAATATGCGGGCCAATTTTCTAGGATATTACCACAGAACCATACCTAAACAATCTGGACGAAGATGATAGGATTAAGGGTGCAGTAGCCTATGCTGACGACTTGCTGGTATAAATAATTGCAAACTCGACATCGCAATTCAGAAAACAAGTTGTGTTAATTCCTTGTAAAAATTAAGTGCTGCCATGACAAGCCCACGATTACGACAAGCAAGACAGTATATTTACTGATCAAAGGGGCTTGCAGAGAAACCCCACCTTTAGACTGAAATACTAACATACAGAAAAAATAACGAGGAGTGTGTGCATATATCTCGACGAACGATTAACATACAACGAGCACATAAGACTTAAAACTTAAAAAGCGACTAGACTAATGCACAAACTTGTCACGCTAACCCCAATTCACTATAGACTACCATTGCAGACAGTACGAAAGTATCACAAAGCCCTCTTTGAGTCTATTATACGCTTCGCAGCAAGTGCCTGGGCACATCAACTGCCATTCCCGACCCACAAAACCGCTGTGGGGCGTGGGCAAAGAGGTGTGTTGCTCAGAATGTCAGTGACATTTGGCGCCACCTCCGTGGAAGCCCTATGCGTTGTACTTGTAACACATTCCTCTGACCATCAGACCAGAGCAGCAGCATACTGGCTCAAATGGGGAAGACTGGACAAAGTACATGAGATAACAGAGGAGCATATTACAGAAAAACGCCAATTAGATCTTTGGAAGGTGGAGACATGGCAAAAATAATGGAGAACACCTGACAAGTGTCGTCGAATCTTCTATTTCTTCCTGTACATCTGGGAACGTTTGAGGCTCAGACATGTTGATCCATATCGTGGTATGGTAACTTCGTGACGGGGCATGGTCCTTACCCCACACACCTGCACCGCTTTGGTCTTAGCCACAGTGATATATGTGAATGTGGGGAACACGGAGCCTCCCTCCCCCCCCCCCCCCCCGAATACATGACCTTAAAATGCGGCATACACACACGTAAGATCGATGACAGAAATCGAAGACTTAAACAAACTTTAAGAGATCCATGTAAAAGGAGCATGCTTAAATGGATCACTGATGAGATATCAAGAGTGCTGCACAAGATTTATAAGCAGAAACGACCATATACAAGATCACGACCAGACACAAACACTAAGCCACAACATGATACATGGAACAACATAGATTCGGACACTGATATGGAAACAGAGGATGATATGAATACACCAGTATCACCAGGTACAGAGACATATACGACATAGTTGCAGATCACAGGACAGCAACAATACTACGAGTAATATATACATGGGATTTAGAAATACGTTAATAATAAGAAATAAAACAACAAATTTTCCTGTTTGTACAAACTAAAAAAAGTAATTCCTCAGTTTTTTGGACCATTATTTTCAAACAAGTTATTGTGTAATATGTAAACCGTATAATATGCAAATTATGAAACATTTTAATTTTATAATAATATATACAAACATGTGTATGCAGAGTCATAAGACTTAACCACACAAACACGAACGCATAACATAGATATGTAGTGCCTTTCAGGGAGACGAGCCTCGAGGTCTCCCTTCTCCAAGGCTCAACTCCCGCTTATGCCGCGGGCAAATGGAAGAAGTAATTGTAGTAATAAATAGTACTGTTAAACCTCATAAACGAACCACGTGGAGTTAATCTCACGACGTACATACATTTAGTAGTAACCATGGTAGAATGCTAATTCACGTGAGACGTGCTCGACGTGTTTACTGAAGTCCTCTCACTTGAAATAGTCAGGTACAGTAACCTCTGTTATCATCTAAATCTTTCTTTCCTTCTATTATTTCTTCTTAAGAATATAGTAAAAAAAATTCCTCTCCAAAAGTGTATTTCAGGCATTAAGCGTTTTAATTAACAATGTAATTACGTAAAATACGAGAAAAATAACGGCACTGAGAGATGCTGTAGAAAAAGACGAAGAGTGTCTCTGCAGCTTGTTACTGATATTTTGTAGCAAATTATCGGCCATAGTAACCAAGGGGGCGAGTCACTCTGTACCGTGTGGTACGGTAACATTCTGCAAGACATCATCATTTGAGAGCTTACGATGGCGGACGAGACGTTGGTCTGCTCGAAGCTGGTCAAAGTGTCATTACTGTGGCCACAGTATGGATGTGTCCAAAAGTATCACCTCACAATTAAAAAAGTCCACTGAAGGTGTAAAAGCATACCGGTTGTCGTAGACGGACCACCACACCGCAAGAGGCTCTTGGTACGTAGCCTTAGTGGCGGAAAAGAGCAGATGCGTCACTCCTAGGCAGATCGCTGTAGATATTGCAACCACATTTGGTACTCGTTGTCTCTGCCAGAACCATTTCGCGGCGGTTAAATTAGGCCGGTTTGTGTGCCACCTCTTCAATCACGCCATCGCCAATAAACAATTCGTTGATTTAGGGAGCATGTTGGTTGAGGTCAGCAACACTGGTCCAGAGTGATGTTCTCCGACGAATCTGCTTCCTGTGGCAAGTGATTCTGGCCACCAGTTAGTGCAGAGAGAGAGGGAAACACGTTACACATCACAGAATGTTCGTGAACGTCTTCGGTACGGGCTAGGCGTTATGGCGTGGCGACGCTTATGCACAGTGACCGAACACAGATGCATATCTTCGGGGGAGGTATCATTATAGCATAGAAGTATTGCAAGAAGATTGTTATAGATCATGACCATCTGTTCAGGGGTGCGATGGATCCTAAGTTTCGATTTGTGGACGACATGTCTGCCTACACAGTAACGCTGATGTGTTGGGCACACCAGAAAGTAAAGTTATTGAACGTATGGAATGGCCTACCTAAACCTATATAGCATGCCTGGGATGGTCTTGGCAGATGTATTTCTCAACGAACACCCCATGCTCAAACCATGTGAGAACTGAAAACCACCTTGAAAGAGGAGTGGGACAATATTCCCCGAGGAATCCTCAACGGTTTGGTTGCCAGCATGAATAACAGTTGCATAGTGTGCATTAGAGATCGAAGAGGGCATATTCTTTACTGAGAGTCCAATATCGACCTTTATGCTGAGAGTCTGACGTGTGTCAAACATGAATGTTATTTTTGTCTATTATCCTGCTTTTCCATGTCGTGAAATCTGAACCATTTTTCTTATAAAAATACCACTTCCCCTCTATTACGTTATGTACCGTGTTTCATGTCGTCCATCATTGCCTGCGATTATTTCTGTCCAATAATGTTTCTGTTCCTTAGCAACTGTCAAGCAGTGTAAATTCATTCAAAAAATCAAACTTACACGGTACGAAATACGTTGTAAAAATAAACGAATATACCACAGAAATAAAATAAAAACGCCAGTTACTAAGACAAGCACAAAAGCATTCAATAGCCGGGCACTTATCCTACGCATCGTAACCTCGTGACGTTACTCACGACGTCGTGGCTCGGAGACATGGAATCACACGCTAGAGCTCACCCAGATTTCGCCATCGGTATACGTCGGGAAAGTCTGCATTTACAGAAAATACCAACTTCACAGCTTTTTCACGCAGAAGCCTAGCAAGGAAGCTGAAAGAAATTGTTCTACGAGGCAAGGAAGTAGGCAAAGGAAGGTCAGGACCCCCCGCCCTCAATCACCCAAATGAAATAACACACGACCTAGTTGCCATGTACTGAAATTGAAAGATACAAGGGGCGATCAACAAGTTTCCGTCTGCTGCAGTGTATATGTCTTTCCAATGTGCATGCAGTAAAAGCGGAAACGTGACTACGACAACTATGGCCAAATGCTCCCAAATAGGACCGACGTTCTGTTATTCTTTTCTTGCGTTCCGAAGAACAAACACTGGTAGATATCCATAGGAGAATGAAGAATGTGGTATGGGGGCAGCATGTCTGTCGAAAAGCACCGTTGTGGAACAGCGCGACAAGGGGTGCTACTGCTTCTTGATAACATACGTCTCCATACCGCAAATATTGTAACGCACAAGTTACGCCAACTCAAATGGGAGACACTCGAGTACCCACACTGTAGTCATGGTCTCTTATAAAAGGCTTTGAAGAGTCGACGATTCTTGTCGGACGAGGATGTGCAGCCAGCACTTACGGACTTCTTCACGCAGTGGGACACGGCGTTTTATCAAACCAGCTACATCGGTGGGATGATTGTGATTTTGACGGAGTGGAATACCAATTCTGGACAGTATAGCCTTCGAACGGAAACCTTTTGATAAGACGTTATATTTTGATTTTCAATCATACGGCGAAAAAGGGAAACACACTATCAAGAGTCAACAAGCCCATCGACAGAATTAAGCTATCGATATATCGATAGCACTATTACTGATCCTACGACTTATCTTAGAAGAAAGATTAAGGAAAGGCAAACCTACGTTTCTAGCATTTGTAGACTTAGAGAAAGCTTTTGACAATGTTGACTGGAATACTCTCTTTCAAATTCTGAAGGTGGCAGGGGTAAAATACAGGGAGCGAAAGGCTATTTACAATTTGTACAGAAAGCAGATGGAGTTATAACAGTCGAGGGACATTGATGGGAAGCAGTGGTTGGGAAGGGGGTGAGAGGGGGTTGTAGCCTCTCCCCGATGCTATTAAATCTGTATATTGAGCAAGCAGTAAAGGAAACAAAAGAAAAGTTCGGAGTAGGTATTAAAATCCATGGAGAAGAAATAAAAACTATGAGGTTCGCCGATGACATTGTAATTCTGTCAGAGACAGCAAAGGACTTGAAAGAGTAGCTGAACGGAATGGACAGTGTCTTGAAATGAAGGTATAAGACGAACATCAACAAAAGCAAAACGAGGATAATGGAATGAAGTCGAATTAAGTCGGATGATGCTGAGGGAATTAGATTAGGAAATGAGACACTTAAAGTAGTAAAAGAATTTTGCTATTTGAGGAGCAAAATAACTGATGATGGTCGAAGTAGAGAGGATATAAAATGAAGACTGGCAATGGCAAGGAAAGCGTTTCTGAAGAAGAGAAATTTGTTAACATCGAGTATTGATTTAAGTGTCAGGAAGTCGTTTCTGAAAGTATTTGTATGGAGTGTAGCCTTGTGTGGAAGTGAAACATGGACGATAAATAGTTTAGACAAGAAGAGAATAGAAGATTTCGAAATGTGGTGCTACAGAAGAATGCTGAAGATTAGAAGGGTATATCATATAACAAATGAGAAGGTATTGAATAGAATTGGGGAGAAGAGGAGTTTGTGGCACAACTTGACTAGAAGACGGGATCGGTTGCTAGGACATATTCTGAGGCTTCAAAGGATCACCAATTCAGTACTGGAGGGCAGGGTGGAGGGTAAAAATCGTAGAGGGAGACCAAGAGATGAATACACTAAATGGATTCAGAAGGATGTAGGCTGCAGTAGGTACTGAGAGATGAAGATGCTTGCACAGGATAGAGTAGCATGGAGAGCTGCATCAAACCAGTCTCAGACCTGAAGACCACAACAACAACAACATATCAGCCATCAGATATTCCTAGTTAAGCCAAAACCAACTATTGTAGATTGTTAGCCTTACTTGAGTTCAATGCTGTTTTGTTAATCAGTTCCGTACCTACTTGCAGATGAATTTAATGTAAGTGCTGTCGTTCATTCTTTTTAGGCTGTTTGCTGTTCTGATAGTTTCTAATTATGGATAAGTTTATAGCAAGAAAGCAGAGTAAAACCGATTTTGATTCGTCTACTAACTTTATGATAACTTAAAAATATGTACGCACTATTATAATCGTCTAATTGAGCAACAAAAATATCGCCTAGACGACAGTAGTTGCATTTCTTTACAAAATTTTCTCAAAGTTCTATCAATTTTACCCCAAATGGAAAATATCGGCCAGTCAGGTCACCAGGACAGTGTTCAGTCATGAAAATCGATTCCGACACGGAACGATGAGGGATTTGTGGAGAGCGGAAGGGGTATGTGATGTCAGCACATTCTGTAGTTCGTTCGTTTCTAAAAGATTTTTCCAGCAGGCTGCACGAATTCGTCCGGGACGACTGCGCCCTGCATCCCCCCCCCCCCCCCAAATCCTTTCGCCTTTTTGTCCAAAATCTGTATACGCTCTTGTAATACTATAACTCAACTCAATAAATAGCTGCACAATTAAAATTTTATTTCATTTGTAAACAATGTACAACTACCAGTTTTTCAAACTTTTTCACCGAATGCTCTAGCTCTGTACCAATGCGAGCTGGATCTAGTAATCTTTGGGATTCGGGAGGCGAGGTAACTCGAATCCAAGCGCCAGCAACGTTGAAAATGGTTTACTGTGGTTTCCTATTCCTAACTTAGGCAAATGACGGGGTTGGTCCCTTACCGTAAGTCACAGCCAATTCCTTTATTTCCTGGCAAGATTCCACTTCCCTTAACTATGCAGCCTTTCTGCTTAAATGAAAAGAGCTGTATCGAAGGCGAGCCGAACATCTCTCAGCACTAAAAACCATATTTACATTGGAAGGCTGCTAGCGGTCGTTCAAAAATGGTTCAAATGGCTCTGAGCACTCTGGGACTTAACATCTAAGGTCATCAGTCCCCTACACTTAGAACTACTTAAACCTAACTAACCTATGGACATCACACACGTTCATGCCCGAGACAGGATTCGAACCTGCGACCGTAGCAGCAGCGCAGTTCCGGACTGAAGCGCCTAGAACCGCTCGGTCACAGCAGCCGGCGCCAGCGGTCGGCTTTATGTACTACGTCAATGTGCATAAAGATGGCTCACTTGTGGAATGGCGCTATATCATATCTTCGAGTTTTACTACAAGAACGTTGTCCTACTGTGAAATGTCTTATTCGTCATGTCCTTGGAACAGTGTCTAACCGTCAGAACTCTTAAGTTATTAGTAAATAAACGTCACACAAACAGCAACGTATGTTGTGCATCGTACGGTAATTTATTGACATCAAAGGTTTTTTTGTGGTTTTAGGGCGCACAACTACAGTGGTCATTAGCGCCCAGACTAAGTTATGAATGCACTGCGAGGCACAAGGTTAAAACAGCAACTAAAAAGGACAACACTATAAAAGGCACATTAGCAGGCCAGGGACTAAAAGAAAACAGCATAATCAAATGTCCTTAGGCAGGTGTGTGAAGTGGATAAAACGAAGAATGCGAGCAGCTGCTCCTGGGTCGTCCGTTAAAATTTCATCCAGAGTACATGGCAGGCCAAGATCAATGCGCAGTGTATTAAAATTCGGACAGGACGTTAAAATGTGGTGTACCGTCAGCAATTGCCCACATGGGCAGAACGGCGCCGGCGCAGCCGTCAGCAGATGGCGATGGCTGAACCGGCAGTGTCCAATTCGTAACCGGGCCGAGAAGGGCGTGAAGAAGTCGTCCAAGCCGTGGGGAGAGGTTTCTAGGCCCTATGTTTTTTTGCAGTAAGTGTAGACCAATCGGCATTCCACAGCGATAAAATGCGCTGACAAATGACCCTGCTAAAATCAGACGAAGGCACACAACAGGAACCTGTCCGAGGCTGGAGGACCGCAGCCTTGGCCGCGGCATCTGCAGCTTCGTTCCCAGAGATACCGACATGGCCAGGAACCCACATAAAGGTAACCGGAGAACCGTCGTCCGCCAGCTGCTGAAGAGAGTGCTGGATCCGGTGCACGAAAGGGTGAACCGGATACGGATCACTGAGACTCTGGATGGCGCTCAGGGAATCTGAGCAGATGACATAAGCAGAATGTCGGTGGCGGCGGATTTATGAGGTCCACACACTACAAGTCTAGTTGAAATTAATGCGCGAATCGGTGTTTAGATCCCAAAATTGTAGCTCATAGTATTTTTATATTCCGTTTTTCTTTATACATAAATCGAAACTAGCTATAGTTTCAAGTGGCACTTGAAATCATAATTTGAGAAAAAGGAAAGTGAAGAATTTTTATCAAATGAAAGATCTTTAACAAAACTTGTGAAACCTGGGATGCTTTGAAGTGCTGAAGAAATTACGACTTCCTTTCAGATAAGTAGTACATTTAAATGCAAGATTGTTGAAAGAGAAAGACGGCAATTGTCAAAGGAGATTTGAACCCGTTTAACATTGTAAGTTATTCAACCTAAACTTAATATTCTTCTGCTCTTCGATAGTAAACCTTACATTATAAGACTGAGCTGTGTTTTATTAGCAGAGAGGTAATACATTGTATTCTAATTTCAACTTGTTTGCCAATACAGCGAAGTTATCGTACTGCCAAATACCCCGCATTGGGATTCAGACAAAGTCCTCTTTGAATTTGGAGCCGATTTCGCAGAATTATTGAGAGAATTTTCCCTGCAGCTGACAACAGCGATATACCACAATGGTTTCCACATACACTACGGTCGTCTTTCTTAAAAATAGTGATAATGGTAGCGTTCTTCATTAGGCAGGAGGAACAAGACTTCTGGTCAGGTGAAAAAGTCAAATAGAGGTAATGCAGGAGTAGGTTTAATCATCATCATCATCATCATTTAAGGCTGATTATGCCTTTCAGCGTTGTCTGGAGCATAGCCCCCTTATAAAATTCCTCCATGATCCCCAATTCAGTACTAACATTGGTGCCTCTTCTGATGTTAAACCTATTACTTCAAAATCATTCTTAACCGAATCCAGGTACCTTCTCCTTGGTCTGCCCCGACTCCTCCTACCCTCTACTGTTGAACCCATGAGTCTCTTGGGTAACCTTGCTTCTCCCATGCGTGTAACATGACCCCACCATCTAAGCCTGTTCGCCCTGACTGCTACATCTATAGAGTTCATTCCCAGTTTTTCTTTGATTTCCTCATTGTGGACACCCTCCTGCCATTGTTCCCATCTACTAGTACCTGCAATCATCCTAGCTACTTTCATATCCGTAACCTCATCCTTGTTGATAAGGTAACCTGAATCCACCCAGCTTTCGCTCCCATACAAGAAATTTGGTCGATAGATCGAACGATGCACAGATAACTTAGTCTTGGTACTGACTTCCTTCTTGCAGAAGAGAGTAGATCGTAGCTGAGCGCTCACTGCATTAGCTTTGCTACACCTCGCTTCCAGTTCTTTCACTATGTTGCCATCCTGTGAGAATATGCATCCTAAGTACTTGAAACCGTCCACCTGTTCTAACTTTGTTCCTCCTATTTGGCACTCAATCCGTTTATATTTCTTTCCCACTGACATTACTTTCGTTTTGGAGATGCTAATCTTCATACCATAGTCCTTACATTTCTGATCTAGCTCTGTAATATTACTTTGCAAACTTTCAATCGAATCTGCCATCACAACTAAGTCATCCGCATATGCAAGACTGCTTATTTTGAGTTCACATATCTTGACCTCACCCAGCCAGTCTATTGTTTTCAACATATGATCCATAAATAATATGAACAACAGTGGAGACAGGTTGCAGCCTTGTCTTACCCCTGAAACTTCTCTGAACCATGAACTCAATTTACCGTCAACTCTAACTGCTGCCTGACTATCCATGTAAAGACCTTTAATTGCTTGAAAAAGTTTGCCTCCTGTTCCATAATCTCGTAGAACAGACAATAACTTCCTCCAAGGGACCCGGTCATATGCCTTTTCTAGATCTATAAAGCATTGATACAATTCCCTGTTCCACTCATAACACTTCTCCATTATTTGCCATAAGCTAAAGATCTGGTTCTGACAACCTCTAAGAGGCCTAAACCCACACTGATTTTCATCCAATTTGTCCTCAACTAATACTCGCACTTTCCTTTCAGCAATAATTGAGAAGATTTTACCCACAACGATGATTAAAGAGCTACCTCTGTAGTTGTTACAATCTTTTCTGTTTCCATGTTTAAAGATTGGTGCGATTACTGCTTTTGTCCAGTCTGATGGAACCTGTCCCGACTCCTAGGCCATTTCAGTTATCCTGTGTAGCCATTTAAGACCTGACATTCCACTGTATTTGACGAGTTCCGACTTTATTGCACTGCAATCTATTGACCATTTTTTCCGCTTCCTCAAATGTGATCCTATTTCCATCATCATTCCTATCCCATTCTACCTCGAAATCTGAAACATTGTTGATCGTATTTTCACCTACATTGAGCAACTCTTCAAAATATTCCCTCCATCTGCCCAAGGCATCCACGGGATTCACCAGCAGTTTTCCTGACCTGTCCAAAATACTTGTCATTTCCTTCTCACCTCCCTTTCGAAGACTGCTAATTACACTCCAGAATGGTTTTCCAGCAGCTTGACCCATAGGCTCGAACCTGTTTCCAAAGTCTTCCCAAGATTTCTTCTTGGATGCTGCAATTATCTGTTTGGGTTTGTTTCTTTCTTCAACATAACTTTCTGTGTCTACCTGAGTTCTAGTATGTAGCCATTTTTGATACGCCTTCTTTTTCCTTTTACAGGCTGCCTTGACTGTGTCATTCCACCAAGCTGTTTGCTTCATCCTACTTTTACACACTACTGTTCCAAGACATCCTTTAGCCACTTCCAGTACTGTGTCCCTGTACCTTGTCCATTCCTTTTCCAATGACTGTAATTGGCTACATTCAACTAACTGGTACCTTTCTGAGATCGCTGTTATGTACTTGTGCCTGATTTCCTTATCCTGAAGTTTCTCCACTCTTATCCCCCTACATATGGACCTGACCTCCTGCACTTTCGGCCTCACAATCCCAATTTCACTGCAGATTAAATAATGATCAGTGTCATCAAAGAATCCCCTGAATACACGTGTATCCCTCACAGCCTCCCTGAATTCCTGATCTGTTATTATATAGTCAATGACAGATCTGGTTCCCCTGCCTTCTCAAGTATACCGGTGAATGTTCTTATGTTTAAAAAAGGAGTTTGTGATTACTAAGCCCATACTGGCACAGAAATCCAAGAGTTGTTTCCCGTTCCTGTTGGCCTCCATATCCTCTCCAAATTTACCCATAACCTTTTCATACCCTTCTGTTCGATTTCCAATCCTGGCATTAAAATCACCCATGAGCAGAACACTGTCCTTGTCCTTTACTCTAACAACTACATCACTGAGTGCCTCATAAAATCTATCCATCTTATCTTGATCTGTCCCTTCACAATGCGAATATACTGACACAATCCTAATTTTCTTGCTAGACACTGTCAAATCTATCCACATCAGTCGTTCGTTTACATACCTTACTGCAACTACGCTGGGTTCCATTTCTTTCCTGATGTAAAGCCCTACAACCCATTGTGCTACTCCTGCTTTGACTCCTGACAGGTAGACCTTGTATTCTCCCACTTCCTCTTCTTTCTCACCCCTTACCCGAATGCCACTAACAGCTAAAACGTCCAGCCCCATCTTACTTGCAGCCTCTGCCAGCTCTACCTTCTTCCCAGAGTAGCCCCCATTGATATTAATGGCTCCCCATCTCATTACCATTTGTTTGCCATGTCGTATCTTAGGAGTCCCTGGTTTGTCAGTTAGAGGTGGGACTCCGTCACCTCCAAAGGTCCGAGGCGTTTTGCTCTGATTGTTCCAGCATCATATTTAAAGTACCAGGGAAGCAGGTTGCTAGCCTTACTTGCACCGAGTCCCATTGAGTTTTACCCCTAACGGTTGAGGGACTAACCGGTGGATTTGGTAGTCTTTGCCGTATGAGCACAAAGGTGACCACGACTCAGAATATGTCCGAGATGCCCAGCCTTATTCCAAAGTAGCTGGTATCCCGACTATCGGGATCACTCACTTGGCCACTCATATGTTGCCCGTGGTTCATATACTAGGACATGACTACAGGAACCCACACCATGAACCACTAGGTTCAATAACGAATAAAAAAATGGGTGACTGATGACCTTAGAAGTTAAGTCCCATAGTACTCAGAGCCATTTTAGCCAAATCAATCACGCGACTGTGGTGGCGGGCGTTATGAGCATGTTTATAGTGGTCACCACAGCAACGACAAAAGAAGAGCGTTACTAAATTAGTTGTAATTACAAAGGTAACGACTTATCTCACTCGTCGACGTCATGAGAAAGTCCACTTGATGGGTATGCTACGGGAAGCATTCCCTCTTTGCCGTAACCTGGGTAGACTCTGCCAATGTCACGCAAAAATATGGGTATAGTGTCACATTTCCGACAAAAATTAAAATAATTTTCTACTTTGCATAAGGATGGAATTAGATTCTTCTACGTGAGGCAATCGGCAGAATAAATGTCTACAATACCAGACATCCCACTCACTACCGTCATAAATCATTTTGGTTTTCCTTACCATCTCACAAATAATTTATCATAACGCCCGCCACCAGAGTCGCGTGATCAATTTGGAATCGCACGTTCGATATATATCGTTTGCAGGCCGCGCCTTCGACAGGCAAACATTCTTGGAAATTATCGTTTTCTTTGTCCTGCTTCCCTTTGTTTCTCACCATTCGTCTTTGCTGTGAATTCTGTGCAATACACCATCTCTGCCAACTTCTGACGTCATTGGTCAAAGCCGATTGGTTATATCCCATTTTTCACTAATCCCCACTTCCCGTGGCAAGTAGCAACTTCAATTAAATGTTTGACAGTTAAGATTCTTAAAATTCTTAATTGGTGATAGTGTATTCACATGTTACAGCGTTTTTGCATACCACCTCATAAACATAACATACAAACAGTTAAAATACCGTAATTTTTTTTCTGTCGTCCCGTAACTGGTGTTATTATTCTCCGAGACTTAAATAAGAATGTACCCTAAGGCAAAGATTATATGATTCAAAGACTGATGGTGTCCTCGAGTTCCTCGCTTAGAATAACTGACGATTGTGGTTACGAAGCGCATTTGCCTACCTAAGTAAAAACAAATGAATGAAAATGATTACTGGATGGCGAGTGCCAACCAGATGCTGCCACAGACCGGATACACGCTGAAGAAAAAGGAGATATGTGCCATTAATAGTACTAATCCTATCACACTTTCTCGGTATCCGTGATACTACTTTCGCTTCGGTGTGTTCTCTAACCATCACACAAATTTTCTTTAATTAAATATGAAGCTCGACTCAAAGGTAGTTTCCTCAGTCATTACAAGAGCTCATTGCGCTCGATTTTCAAAAGAGATATCAGATCGATGCATCTGGAAAAGAAATTTTTAATATCTATCGTAAGATGTGCTGTAGAAGTAAACAATATCCATTTGAACCGTTAACTGCCGGATTTATAATATAACTGAATGGCAACATGTTAAACAGTGTCGATGACAGATGCACAAGTCAGAGCATCATGTTATTTCACTTCTCATCGTGGATGGATGAGTGAGAACATGTTACAAAAAATGCTACGTTAAAATCACTAATTCATTTACTGGCATACAACATATGAGAAAAATATAAGGCAAAATTTTCTACTCACCTGACTTCTGAACCCACTGTTCCCGTTTTGTCAGACTCTCAGTTGATTTCTCTTTGTTAGCTGTACTGAACAGACTCCGTTTCATTAACTGTGCACTCATTTTACTTTAAATTTATAACCCAAATAATTGTGGGAATTTTACGTTACTGTTTCATTTGAAATTTAATACTGTGAGATTTGGAGCCTAAAGGGCGTACATACATTAACAACACTGCCTCAACGCTCAGCCATTGTTTCGTTTTACATTTGTACCGCAGGCCAAGGAATAAACAATCGGCAAAGAGTTTTTGCATGTGAGGATTTCCTTATTTCTGGTGCACATTTCAACATATTTCAGCAGAAAGTACTGTTCCACCTCTGTGAATATACACCCAAAAGTCAAAAAACATATATACAGTAAGTTAGAAAATAAATTTCCGATCGTATACGCTCAGTCTTAAACTCACACACATAGCTCAATGTAGATATACGAGAGCAGCAACTGTCAATCTGCTGAAAGATATGCTGTTCTACTTAGTTCACATCCGTTAGACAAGTGTTTGTTTCATTCAATAAATCTTCGATCAGAAAAAAGCAAGAACATGGGTCAGAAATTAATCGCTGATGTGAATTCAAGACACTGTTTTCTTAATTAAGACTTTTCGAAGTTACCTGCAAGCGAACGACAGAACAATCACGATGCAATAGCCCTTAATCCTTGCCAAAAGCAAGGCATCATTTCTAGAGATGAACAATGTTCCAGCAGAACACGAGTTCACTACTTAATTCTTCCTCGTAAAACAACAGGAGACTTACCAATTCCTTCTTCTCGAATCACAATGCCCCAAGCCCAAATTCGTCTCTAGTAAACACAATGACAACTAGCATTAAATGGCAAATTTTCTTTCTCCGACGTCCACCAATAGACTCTTTTGCCATGAGAAACGTGGAACACCTAAGTATAAAACAGACACCCAGTTATAACCTTGTACGTATATAAATTACTAATCATATAACAACACAGACAGCACTTTCGCCTCCATTCCAGTTTATCCCTTTCCCTTCTCCTCTGATTTATTTACCTTTTACAAAGTGTTCTTCCTAGCTGCTGTTTATTGTAGGTGGGAAATAGGGCTAATAGAAATCTGGACAAACTGAAGGCAGTAGAAAACGTCCTTGAAGAGTGGGGTTGACTTTAGATGACGTGCTATAAAATGGGCACATATTTGCTCCTTAGAATTTAGAGACAAGTTCAGTATTACGTCATATTCTGTTCGCCTGAAACATTTTTTCTATGCGTGCCACATATTTGTGTGTGTGTGTGTGTGTGTGTGTGTGTGTGTGTGTGTGTGTGTGTGTGAAATAATCTTCGCTTTCCTCTATTCCATACATATTTTTAGAAGTCACAATTCACGTATAAGCTCTTCTGTAAAAGAGTGGTATAAATATTTGGGTTCCATTCATGGGCGAATACATTGAGGAAACGTGAGTAGTGGGACAAAGATTGAGTCCAGAACGGCGCTGCTGCTATGGTCGCAGGTTCGAATCCTGCCTCGGGCATGGATGTGTGTGATGTATTAGGTTGGTTAGGTTTAAGTACTTCTAAGTTCTAGGGGGACTGATGACCTCAGAAGTTAAGTCCCATAGTGCTCAGAGCCATTTGAACCATTTTTTGACAAAGAGAGTTATGTCAGAGTTTATTAGTGTGAGTTGCCTACATTAGGGGTAAGTATACAATCAGGGGCAAACCTATGTTCTCCTTTGATTGACAGGTCCTTAACCTATTGCTGTGCTAACAGGGTTAAGACCTCCATAATCCATCCTTTTGATCCCAGGTTATGACCCCTGGGCAAAATCCTTCCTTTTGATTGACAGTTCCCAGGCACTTAACCTATTGATCACCCACCCCTCTCCTTCCTCCCCCTCCCTGTCCACCACCACCTCCTCCTTCCCTCAGGGAACTCCCCTTGCCATTACAAGCACACTTTTGACATCAATTTTTTTGCCTAATTAATAAAACTGATCAATTAATTAAATCCATCCTCTGGGAACCCCCACCCCCACCCCAAATCTCCCCCTCCCATAAATTGGCTGGAAAAAGACTCAGTTGATCGGTTATTTGGAGGGAAATTGATTGCAGTGTATGGAATATTGTTTAGACAATTCAGGCAATGTGTGGAATATTGTTTATTTAAACAATTTATGGGATTCAAGGCAGTGTACAGAATATAGTTTGGTCTTTGTTTAGTTAAAGATTTTGTCAGGAAATCAATTGCAGTGTATAGAATAATGTTTAAACAACTTATACTATATGTGGAAAATTGTTTATTTAAACAGTTTATGGGATTCAAGGCAGTTTATGGAATATAATTTACGTATTTGGTTAAGGAATTCGTCAGCAAATCGATTGCAGTGTATGAAATATTCTTTAAACAATTTAGACAACATGTTGATATTGTTTATTTAAACAATTTACGCTGTAAAATGCTATGTTTGGAATATAGTTTATTTATTTAGTTAGAGAATTTGTCGTGAAATTGACAGCAGAAATTTGGAAATTTTTGGTAAGTTCCTTTGGGACCAAATTTCTGAGGTAACCGGCACCTAAGCTTACACACTACTTAATCTAACTTAAACTAACTTAAGCTAAGGGCAACACACACAACCATGGCCAAGGGAGGATTCAAACTCCAAACATGTCAAAACGTCTCGAACCCTGTGGCTACCCCGTGCGGCTCTGACTGCAAACTATGGAATACTGTTTATTTCAGCAATTTACAGTATACAAGATGGTGGATTGAATATAGTTTGTTTAAAGAATTTGTCAGGAAGTGTGCGGAGTGGCTGCGCGGTTTGAGGCACTGTATCATGGATTTTGTGGCCCCTCCCACCGGAGGTTTGAGTCCTCCCTCGGTCATGGCTGTGTGTTTTTTGTTCTTAGCACGAGTTAGTTTAAGTAGTGTGTAAGTCTAGGGACCGATGATCTCAGCAGTTTGGTCCCTTAGGAATTCACACACACATTTTCAGGAAGTCTATCGCAATATGGAATATTTAAACAGATCGAGACACACACACACCAGTCATATTGCACTGACAGTTAAACCTTGCAAAAGGGTCTACAGATCATGAGTGGAATGAAGTGCGGTACAGTAGCCGCCATTTTGGGTATCCGTGCGTGTCTCTATCGTCAGAGCACCACCACAAAGATCAAAATAGACCAGTGTCCTCATTACAGATGACATTACTAAACACCAGTGACCACCGACCACATATCGGCATCCTTTGATCTCGCAGCCCCCAAACAAAGCATCAAGTGGTGGCATTTTGTTGATTGGGAAATTCCAGGCTCGCCTCCTGTCTCTATCTGTCTCTGGAGGCCACTCCCT
This sequence comes from Schistocerca piceifrons, assembly GCF_021461385.2. Taxonomy (NCBI): domain Eukaryota; kingdom Metazoa; phylum Arthropoda; class Insecta; order Orthoptera; family Acrididae; genus Schistocerca; species Schistocerca piceifrons. Next base: position 428,901,690 of record NC_060138.1, read on the forward strand.
AATTGCCTGTGTGAACCATGTTTCCAAACATGAAGATAGTGGTTTGCATTTCTCCTCAGAATACAGTGTTCCTATTGGGTAATGCTGGAGACAAAGGGAAAGCTGACGCAATTTCGATATTTTCCTCACTTTTCGAAGCAATAATACAGTGAAATAAGCCGTTTGCACTACCCTACAAAATTAATTATTTAACAATTTACAGGAGTCAAATAGATCATTTAAAACACTCACCTCCATGTTGCGATGATCCTTCTTCATAATAAAACATGTTTTCAGTGTTTGTGTATCACATGCAAACATAACACAAATCAAGTAATGAAATTTACACACCAAACAGATCATAGTGCAAAATATATCTGAGGTCTTGTACACACCAATCTTTGAGAACACAAACACTCTCCTCCACCACAACATTTCCACTAAACATACCTGGTGAAAAAAAATCCTACCAATCACACAACCTAGGGATCACGAGGCGTATGCCATTCACTGTCTACAGCGTAGCCTCTGTACACAACAGCTGGGAGAGCCACCCACACTCGAATGCATGTGTGCATGCAATATAACTATCTTAAACAATAAATCGATCTATTGCGAATTTTATGTTGCGATTTGGTTTTTAAAAGTACTTTAGATTCCTAAACTGCGTCTCTGCGCTACATTCAGAAGAAGGTAGAAAGGTGCATGATACAACAGACAACAGGAAATATTACTGGAAGACAGAGCCTACTGCGATGTATTGAGAAGCATTAAACACAACACACTTAAACCATCATCCAGTCTGTAGCAATAAATTGTCATGGCTAGATGTCAGAGATCGCCATCAATGGGGAATCTGATATTACGATTGGGTTTTTTCAAGCACAATCGAATTCCTAAATTGCTTCTCTTTCCTATATTCGGAAGAAGGAAGATGGAGAGGTTTAGTGTGTGATAGGATAGAGACAATAGTAAATACCACTGCAAGACAGAGCCCACTGCTATGTATTGAGAATCACTAAACACAACACACTTAAACCACGATCCAATTCGTAGCAGTAGTTGTTATGAACCAGATGTTGGAGATAGCTGAAAACACTTGCAAACTGCACACGCTCCTGTCCCAAGGCCCACATGCAGCGTATCTGCCCCAATGTACACCACCAGTGCCATGTAAAGAGGTTAGTGAAAATTATCGGTGCAGATGCAGCCGCAGTCGTGGATGCGCGTATATGCCAGGTTGCACCATCCCCAGACCATGGAGGGCATCCAGGGATGACTGGAGTGGTAGGAATTTGGATGTTATCAATACCTCCAGAGCAATATCCTTTGAATTTCTCTCATGTAACACACACATGTCCACTTCCATCATGCTCAAACGGAACACTGGTCACTTCGTCAGTCATCGCTGCTGCAGGCAAGATTAAACAGAAATGCACATTCTTTGTACATGCCAAAGGCTGTGAGATACACTACTGGCCGTTAAAATTGCTACACCACGAAGATGACGTGCTACAGGCGCGAAATTTAACCGACAGGAAGAAGATGCTGTGATATGTAAATGATTAGTTTTTCAGAGCATTCACATAAGATTGGCGCCGGTGACGACACCTACAACGTGCTGACACGAGGAAAGTTTCCAATCGATTTCTCATACACAAACAGCAGTTGACCGGCGCTGCCTGATGAAACGTTGTTGTCATGCATCGTGTAAGGAGGAGAAATGCATACCATCACGTTTCCGACTATGATAAAGGTCGGATTGTAGCCTACCGTCATTGCGGTTTATCGTATCGCGACATTGCTGCTCGCGTTGGTCGAGATCCAATGACTGTTAGTAGAATATGGAATCGGCGGGTGCAGGAGGATAATACGGAACGCCGTGCTGGATTCCAACGGCCTCGTATCACTAGCAGTCGAGATGACAGGCGCCTTATCCGCCTGGCTGTAATGGATCGTGCAGCCACGTCTCGATCCCTGAGTCAACAGATGGGGACGTTTGCAAGACAACAACCATCTGCACGAACAGTTCGACGACGTTTGCAGCAGCATGGACTATCAGCTCAGAGACCATGGCTGCGGTTACCCTTGACTCTGCATCACAGACAGGAGCGCCTGCGATGGTATACTCAACGACGAACCTGGGTGCACGAATGGCAAAACGTCATTTTTTCGGATGAATCCAGGTTCTGTTTACAGCATCGTGATGGTCGCATCCGTGTTTGGCGACATCGCGGTGAGCGCACATTGGAAGCGTGTATTCGTCATCGCCATACTGGCGTATCACCCGACGTGATGGTATGGGGCGCCATTGGTTACACGTCTCGGTCACCTCTTGTTCGCATTGACGGCACTTTGAATAGTGGACGTTACATTTCATATTTGTTACGACAAGTGGCTCTACCCATCATTCGATCCCTACGAGACCCTACATTTCAGCAGGATAATGCACAACCGCATGTTGCAGGTCCTGTACGGGCCTTTCAGGATACAGAAAATGTTCGACTGCTGCCCTGGACAGCACATTATCCAGGTCTCTCACCAATTGAAAACGTCTGGTCAATGGTGGCCGAGCAACTGGCTCGTCACAATACGCCAGTCACTACTCTTGATGAACTGTGGTATCGTGTTGAAGCTGCATGGGCAGCTGTGCCTGTACACGTCATCCAAGCTCTGTTTGACTCAATGCCCAGGCGTATCAAGGCCGTAATTACGGTCAGAGGTGGTTGTTCTGGGTACTGATTGCTCAGGATCTATGTTTTGTGGACTGGCAAGACAGCCAATCCACAATGACGGGTAGCCGAAAGGCACGCGTTTAAGCTCACGCAGGCTGGCGTGAGGTCTGGAACAGGTAAAGTAATTATACTAGCAAAAAAGGTACGTAGCTTCTGGAATACTTAACTTTAATCCATAATTGGTGAACATCGGTCTGACGGTACATGCATCACAAGATAAATAGCAAATGATAATGGCGCCTTGTTAGGTCGTAGCAAATGACGTAGCTGAAGGCTATGCTATCGTCTCGGCAAATGAGAGCGTAATTTGTCAGTGAACCATCGCTAGCAAAGTCGGCTATACAACTGGGGCGAGTGCTAGGCCGTCTCTCTAGACCTGCCGTGTGGCGGCGCTCGGTCTGCGGTCACTGATAGTGGCGACACACGGGTCCGACGTATACTACCGGACCGCTGCCGATTTAAAGGCTACCACCTAGCAAGTGTGGTGTCTGGCGGTGTCACCACACTATGTACCCAAATTGCGTGAAAATGTTATCACATGTCAGTTCTAATATAATATATTTGTCCAGTGAATACCCGTTTATCACCTGCATTTCTTCTTGGTGTAGCAATTTTAATGGCCAGTAGCGTATGATCCTCCTACAGTACATGCGATGAAACTTTATGCTGGTCTGTGCAAGCGACTTTGATCATTGGCCACCTGCTCCATTGAATCAATACCTTTATATGTAACAGGATCACCACATATGCTCGATGCTGGCATGCAGGCGGTAACTGTTTTCGATATCGTAATAGAGATGCGATAAATAGTTTATTGAGTTCACTGTCAGATGAAGTTAGTGGAGCTTTTATAGTACATATTTTTCTCTATTGGATGGACCAAAATAACAATGATAAAATATTTGGGTGACAGACATGAATGCACCCTGAGGGACGCAGATCTCCTTCAGAGTGTAGTAATCGTATGTAGTTTGGAAATTCATCGCATTGCAGTAGCAAAATCCTCGTACTTCTTGCAGTTCTTGTATCATGTGGATTCTTCTTAGCTTTCCAGATAAGAAACACCACCGTAACAGTTCGTACTGTCTTTTATACTGCCTCGTGTTGCAGGAGAGAGCTTCGTTTTGGCGCTGACCTTACACATTATCCACCATTGGTGGAGCTGCAACAAATGTTTCCATTTCCATCGAGTGGTCAGAACACGCTCCTGTTGTATTAACTCAGCTTACCCTGTTTCCGCAGAAGGTGGTAGATATAGTGCTCTCTGATTTCTGATCAGTTCTGACTTAAATTGGAATGATCGCATGCACAAAGCTGCAGGGGCGGTGGGGAGAGACGGAGGAGCAGTTATCAGGATGCATAGGGACTATCTAAAGACGCGTTGGAGTTCTACTGCAGCAGGTAGGTTCGAAAACGCTGACTCATTTCGAGATATTAGGGTGCCACGAATATGATTACTAGTGGCTGTAATCATTAAAAGAGATCTTCATAGGATCCAACGCAGGTACGTGGTTGAATGGAAAGACTTGATTCCAAATCACATACAGCATTTCCACCAGAAAACGAAACACTATCTGCAACTCTTGTACGTACCTGTAGAACCAAGACCGCTTTTTATGGAGGGTGACGGTAACATACTAATTGCGATTGTGTTTTTAATAGCGCAGTCCTTACACATAATGTATGTTTCTGGTGATAGAATCCTTCTGTGATCAGCTTTAAAATTCGGTTCTCAATTATGTTCCTCGACAATAACATCGTCTTCCCTCCAAGCATTCCCGTTTGAACTACCTAGTGAGTGTAATCCGACTACTGAAAAAGAAAAACTGATTATCATGATCAATTTATTTAATTAGTCTATCAATTTGATATCAATGACATTCCACCTAGCAGGTGTAGGCAATGGCTAGTGCACCACAGATATGATTTTTCACTTGGCGTTTTTTTCGTGCGGTGAAATCTTTTAATGATATTTCAATCGTTCATCTATTCAGGGAGAGACAACCAGAAAATCAGATTTGTTATCAAATTTATAAAGTGATATACAATATAAAACTTATATTTACAACTTCTCTGTGCTGTTACGTTAAGAGACTTAGTATGAGCCGAGACATTTGGTTACCTTAAGAGCGAGTCCGAAAGTGCGGAGGCGTCCTGTGACAGTAGTAGATCTTAGCACTCCATTGTGAGCTAAAAATGAGTTTAATATTCTAGTCCTGTGACGCAGAACGTGACAGGTAAGGAAAGAGTTTTTCTACTTAATGAAAGAATAGTTGGTGAGAATATGGCCTATCCCATATTCCTCTAAAGGATTTTCACAAGTAATGATACTTTAGCGACTTGAAAACTTGTGTATTGTCCGATTTCTTCCATCTTCGAAAATAACTTGTATAAATTGGGGGGAATCTACAGTTTATATAAGAAATTCGAAGTGTATGGTAACAACATTGTTGCCTCGGACTGTGTAAAGTAGATTTTTTAAACTGGTGTGTCTATGTCAGAGTGGAATTGTTTAGAACTCCTGTATGCGTTCAAGCTGCAGCTGCTTGTTTCGCAGTGCATTGCGCTTGCCTGCAAGGGTGGTCACGAGGAGTCAGCAACCTGGAATAACGGATTAGCTCAGCCTTTTATGTGTACAAAGAATATGCCTACCTGTCTGATCTTGCCTGCAGCAGAGAGGACTAGCGAAGTGACCGGTGTCCTGGGTGCGCATGACAGAAGCAGATGCGTGTATGCTACATGAGAGAAGATTCAAAATGATGGATGTTTGCACTGGACACATTGATAACATCTGAATTCCTCCCACTACAATCATCCTCGGATGCCCTCCATGGCAGGGATGGTGCACTCTGGCATACGTGTGGGTCCACGACTGTGGCTGCAGCCATGTCGGTAATTTTCACTGACCTCTTTACGTGGCACTGGCGGTGTACATGGGAGTGGATGCACTGTGTGTGGACCTCGGGAAAGGAGCGCACGGGCTGAGCGAGTGTTTTCAGCTATCTCCAACGTTTAGTTCATGACAACTACTGCTACGAACTGGATTGTGGTTTAAGCATTTGTTGTTGTCTCTATTCTGTCATGCAGCAGGCCTTCCTCTTTCCAAATGCAGTGGAGAGAAACAATTTAGGAATCTACAGTACTTTTAAAAAATCAATCACTATGTCAGATTCCAGACAGATCAGCTTATTGTTTCCGATAGTTGTATTGCGTGCACACGTGCTTTCGGGTGTGGGTCTCTCTCCCTGCTGGTACATCTGGAGGCTATGCGGTAGACAGTGAACAGCGCACATCTCGTGATTGCTAATTTGTGTGACAAGTAGGATTTTTTTTTTCACCAGATACGTTTAGTGGAAATGTTGTGGTGGAGGAGGGTGTTTGTGTTCTCAAATGTTGGTACATACAAGACCTTGGTTATATTTTGGTTTAGTAGAAATGTTGTGGTGGAGGAGGGTGTTTGTGTTCTCAAATGTTGGTGCATACAAGACCTTGGATATATTTTGCACTACAATTTATTTGTGGTGAATATATCATTACTTGATTTGTGTTATGTTTGCGTGTGATACACAAACGCTGAAAACATGTTTTATTACGAAGAAGGATCATCATAACATGGAGGTGAGTGTTTTAAATGATCTATTTGACTCCTGTAAATTGTTAAATAATTAATTTTATAGGGTAGTGCAAAAGGCTTATTTCACTCTATTATTGCTTCTAAAAGAGAGGAAAACAAAAAAATAAGAGCCTAACATCCATGACTCCAGCAGCAAACATAAAGTAAGCGTACTCAGAATTTCATGCACAACCAAATTAAAAAAGCTCCGCAATTTTTAGAATATTCCTCATTGTTATCGATTTCCTGACAATTTCTTTAAATATACTGTATTCTGTACACTGTGTTGTATAGTGCAAATTGTTTAAATAAACAGTAATCCAAAGTTGGCAGTCAATTTCCCAACAAATTCTTTAACTAAATAAACAAACTAGATTCCAAACATCGCCTTGTATTGCGTGAATTGTTTAAATAAACAATATTCAACACATTGTGTAAATTGTTTAAACAATATCCACACACTGCATTCGATTTCTTGCTCAATTCTTTAACGAAATAAATAATGTATATTCTATGCACCACCTTGAATCCCATAAATTGTTTAAATAAACAATATCCTGCATATTGTCTACATTGTTTACACAATATTCTATATGCTGCAATCGATTCCCCTCCGAGTGATCGATCAACTGAGTATTTTTACCGCCAATTTCTGGTAGGAGGAGGAGATGGCGAGGGCTGCAGGGTTTCCCAAAGGTTGGATTTAATTAAATGATCGATTTAATTAATTAGCCAATCTGATATCAAAAGTGTGCTCAGGGGAGTTCCCTGAGGGATGGGAAAGAAGGTGGTAGATGTGGAGGAGGTGGAGGGGGAGGAGTGGGGGAACAATAGGTTCAGGACCTGGCAATCAAAAGAATGACTTATTCTCAGGAGGTCTTAATCCTCTTAGCAGAACAATAGTTTAAGGACCTGTCAATAAAAGGAAAACAATAGGTTTGCCCCTGAATGTATACTTGCCCCTAACGTACTTGCCCTGCACTGAAAAACTGTGCCAAAACCCCTTTTGCCCCTCTACTAACATGAATTCGTCACACTTTACAGAAACCTGATAAGATCACCACCCGAAAATGTTCCATTTACACAGGACAAACAGTAATCTATCGGCTTTTCGTCTTCGTTGCTACCTTCAAATTCCTGGGACTTTTGTTGCTGCATAAAAGAAGTGGTTGTCGTAATTTACTCGCAGCAGTACCCTCCAAAAGCCACTTAGTTTACAGTCATATTGTGCACAGCTATCTGACGGCCAGAGCTTTATCACGAGGAAATGTGCTAGACTACCTGTGACAACAATCCAGACGAAAACACAGCACCAAATACAGTGTCTCAAACGTTGTCCCACGTTAGAACCAAAATGGAAATAAACAGTATGTTGGTCGAGGTTGATATTGAAGGAGAAAAGGGTAAGCCAGTTTAAACTTAAAGTGCTCCCTGCAGTAGACAAATCACGAAAAATTCTCATAGTATTCAAATTCTCATTTATCAAATGATAGAATCTTTCGGATTATGAGCTTTCCCCACAAGGATCCTTTACCAAGTCATTAAATTCCCAAAACTCCTTGCTCACCTTGAACAACTCTGAATAACCTATACCATCCGTAAGTACGACTCCAACAATGCTACTGTTTCCCATCTCCTTTCCAATTCTAGTGTGCTGCTGCGCCTCTACATACATATCACACCAAATCAACCCTCCTCCTACACACTCTCCATGTCCTCTCCCAAAGAAATTTCAACTGACTCCCTCTCCCAGACCATGAACTCCACCCTGACATATACCCATCCTACAAACTGTGAATACACCCTACCATATCTATCCATCCCCAAGAGTTCCCACGTTCTGTCTTCTTCTTCCCTATTCCTGTTGCCCCCACACCATCCCTTTTCCTCTCAGATCAATAGCTCCCAACACCAGCTACTCCTGTCTCCTCATCCCCCGCAGCCATCATTGTCTCGTCGCCATCTCTTACCAGTCCTCAGGCCTCATCACCACCACTCTCTTATCTCCCTCCATATGGACCTTCTTCCATAAACATCGCCGTTTAAAATAATTTAAATTCATAGTCCATATATCTCTCTGATTTTTTTGTTTTAGCGTTTAAGGGGAGTTAGAACGGAAAGAAAGTTTTTTTCACATTTTCGGATTTTTATCTCATAATAAAATTTGCAAGTTTCCGAAATATATATATCATTTATTAACTAACATGCGAAGTATTTTACTTTATTTTTTTAAATATAACCTGCAGCGGTTGAAAATATTAAAAATTTTACGTGCATTACTTCAAGATCTATAAAATCAGTAATCGTTTATATAGAAGGCTGTGGATTGTTGACTCTCAAAAACAGTATCGTATCGTTTCATAGTATAAACACGCGTTGTATGTCGAACTGCTAACATTTTTCCAAGGAAGTGTGACGAATAGATTGGTAAATCCCTCAAAAAGTACACCATGACGCCAACACGAAGTGTTTTTAAGAAACGTGGGTTTCATGTAATAGATTTTCGAATAAAGGGAAACATTGTGTTCAACATACGTTTCTAGCATTTGTAGACTGAGAGAAGCTTTTGACAATGTTGACTGGAATACTCTCTTTCAAATTCTAAAGGTGACAGGGGTAAAATACAGGGAGCGAAAGGCTATTTACAATTTGTACAGAAACCAGATGGCAGTTATAAGAGTCGAGGGGCATGAAAGGGAAGCAGTGGTTGGGAAGGGAGTGAGACAGGGTTGTAGCCTCTCCCCGATGTTATTCAATCTGTATATTGAGCAAGCAGTGAAGGAAACAACAGAAAAATTCGGAGTAGGTATTAAAGTCCAGGGAGAAGAAATAAAAACTTTGAGGTTCGCCGATGACATTGTAATTCTGTCAGAGACAGCAAAGGACTTGGAAGAGCAGTTGAACGGAATGGACAGTGTCTTGAAAGGAGGATATAAGATGAACATCAACAAAAGCAAAACGAGGATAATGGAATGTAGTCGAATTACGTCGGGTGATGCTGAGGGAATTAGATTAGGAAATGAGACACTTAAAGTAGTAAAGGAGTTTTGCTATTTGGGGAGCAAAATAACTGATGATGGTCGAAGTAGAGAGGGTATAAAAATGTAGACTGGCAATGGCAAGGAAAGCGTTTCTGAAGAAGAGAAATTAGTTAACATCGAGTATTGATTTAAGTGTCAGGAAATCGTTTCTGAAAGTATTTGTATGGAGTGTGGCCATGTATGGAAGTGAAACATGGACGATAAATAGTTTATACAAGAAGAGAATAGGAGCTTTCGAAATGTGGTGCTACAGAAGAATGCTGAAGATTGGATGGGTAGATCACATAACTAATGAGGAGGTATTGAATAGAATTGGAGAGAAGAGGAGTTTGTGGCACAACTTGACTAGAAGAAGGGATCGATTGGTAGGACATGTCCTGAGGCATCAAGGGATCACAAATTTAGTATTGGAGGGCAGCGTGCAGGGTAAAAATCACAGAGGGAGACCAAGAGATGAATACACTAAGCAGATTCAGAAGGATGCAGGCTGCAGTAGGTACTGGGAGATGAAACAGGATAGATTAGCATGGAGAGCTGCATCAAACCAGTCTCAGGACTGGAGACCACAACAACAGCAACAATGTGGGATGTGAAGTTACAGACAATGAAATACAGGCAAACTCGTCAGTATCTAGAGAAACACCAATTAGTGCTTCGCAGATTAAATCGAAAGTGATGTAAATGGTAGTTTGGATTATATTCTGATAGAATTAAACACCCTAACAACGGTGTTAGGTGGATGTGTGTGTTGTAAAATATGTGGTGGGTTGATTAGTTTACATGAAGACAGTGAGGTATCAAATGGACTAGCCAGGAAACTTATCATTAATTGTGCCAGTTGTAAATATACTAATTCATTTTGGAATTCTGACAAGTGTACAGATAATTATTTTGAAGTAAATGTTAGGTGGTTTTATGGATTGAGAGCTATTGGTAAAGGACACATTGCAGCAGAAACAACGTGTGTCGTGACGAATATGCCACGCCCATCTTGTAAAATCGACAAGTATGCAGGATTTATTGGAGCTGCTGTGGAATCTGTTGCATGTGATTCAATGAAGGGTGCTGCAAACGAAGCTGACGAAATAAATGATGATATGACTGACATACCAGTAGCTTTTGATGGCATTTGGCAGAGGCGTGACTACTGTTCTAAGAATTCTGTTGCTACGGTGACAGTGTGGATACTGGAAAGGTAACAGATTTCCGAATTTTAACCAAACGTTGTTATAAGTGTAAATCAGGGAGTGAAGAAGGGCATATCTGTGACAAAAATTATGAAGGAACAAGTAGTGGTATGGAGGCCCCTGCAGCTAATGAATTTTTAAGTCGATCTGTGAACGAAAGGGGAATGTGTTGCACTAAGTTCTTAGGTGATGGAGAATCAAAAGCATATAACAGTGTAGTAGCCGCTCAGCCTTATGGTAAGAAGATGATCACAAAACTGGAATATGTTGGTCATGTCCAGAAGACGATGGGCACCAGGTTGAGGAAGTTGAAACAAAGTTTGAGAGATAAGAAACTTTCTGATGGTAAAACCATAAGAGGCAGGCTGACAGACAAATGATTGATGAACTACAGCAGTATTATGGGATGGCCATTAGAAATGATACTGATGATTTGTTGAAAATGAAGCAGGCAGCATGGGCTACCTTCTTCCACAGACTGTCAACTGATAAAAAACCAGTACAGCACCTTTGCCGTCCTGGACCTGATTCATGGTGAAATTACTGCAACGCCCAGTACTCAAACAGTTCATACAGCCATAAACATTCCATCCCAGGTGCAGTCATGGGTACCATATAGTCTATTTACAGAGACCTGGCAAATCCTGAATTACTGAAGAAACACCAAAAAATGTTTTTGGTTGGAATGAAGACACTAAAGTGAGGGATCAGTGATGCTGTTATTGCTTTTAATGATGGCAACATTGGTAGGGTGAAATTGCTACAGCCTATGGGAATTAATCCTGGAGCAAACTGCATCAGAGAACTTGAACGGATGGACAAGTTTCGCATTGATAAAGCAGAGTATGCAGAACAGTTGGCCACTAAGGAATCCAGAAAGAAGAAAAAATTGGAAAAAGATCAAGAGGATGATATACTGTATGGTGCAGGGTGCTTCTGAGTGACTTAAAATAAAAATAAAAAATTAAGCATATATTAAGTGAGTTACAGTCTTTTGAAACTTTAGAAGCCGTTCCTGAAAATTTACATTTTCTGTTGCGTTTTTCCCTAAATCGCAGAAACCACTTCGAGTAGAGTATTCAAATTTTCAGTCAGTAATAACACATATCCTGAGCCTACCGAACTAAAAGAAGAACATAATGTTATGTACAATAACATTATTTAAGATAACGTAGAAAAAAGTACACAAAATTTTAACCATGTAATTAAAAAATTGGCTGAAATGCAATTATTGTAGTTCAGTAGACTCAGAACGTACAGTTTAATGTTCTGTAAAAGTTTCATGTCAATGGCTACAGTGGTTCCTCAAATACAGGGAAGCCAATTCACTAAATTTAACGTTGTCGGGATAGGGTGTTCCAACTCCCCTTAAGTTAGACACTAATGTCTACTGGCTGAAAAGCAAGTTGTCTGTATCGCTGCCAGCAACCTCCCCCCACGACCACTTGAGGGAAATAACACTAAAAAATGCCAGGTAATACGAGAACTGCATCGCAGTCTCAATACACGATATAAGTTGGAGCAGACGGCGGGGGAGGTACAGCAGCAAAAATTTTGTATTTACTCTAAAGACTTAGAAACAGTACTTCGTTTAGAGTATTTTTCAGCTGAATATACCAGTGTAAACGTGATTTCCATTTTTCTGAGTTGAAGTGCGATTTCTGGTAAAATGAAATGTTGAAATGTGTGTGAATTCCTAAGGACAAAACTGCTGAGGTCATCGATTCCTAGATTTACATGCTACTTAAACTAACTCATGCTAAGAACAACACACACACCCATGCCCGAGCGAGGACTCGAACCTCCGGCGCTCCGAGCCCGCGCAGTCAGTGACATGGCGCCTCTAACCGCGCTGCTTTTTTGAAAAAGCATGCCTTTTGGGTCAATAACCTGTTTCCATCTGTGAGATTGTGAGAATACGGTAGCTCGATAAACTGTGACGTTTTCGGATAAGAATTACACACTCCAGGCTCTGTGCTATGGTATACGAGGTCTGTTCAAAAAATTCCGGAAATTTGTTCAAAACATTTTTCTGCGCTTACCTTTTACTTATTCATGGTCTACTTCGAAATACTCTCCTCCAAAATTGATACACAGCTCACAACGCCGTTTCCACTTCCGGAAGTAGTCTTGGTACGCCTCTTGCTGGATCCCGCGAAGCGCCGTTTGCGAATTTTCTTTTCATTTCATGTGTCCTTAATAGTCACGCACCAACAGGAATGAATGTGCGGGTGCGTTATCGAGATGACAGCAGCATGCATTGTCTCGCCACATTTCAGGCCGCTTTCACGTTTTCTCGCAGGCGTCGCAACACATTCAGATAGTACCATTAATTAACAGTTTGTACATGTGGCACGAATTCATGGTGAACTAATCCTTCAAAGTCAAAGAAAAGTACCAGCATGGCTTTGACATTTGACCTGACCTGAGAAGCTTTTCTTGGTCTAGAAAAACCTTTCCCCACCCATTGTGAAGTCCCCCCCGGTAGCAGAGTGGTCAGCGTGACAGACTGTCAATCCTAAGAGCCCGGGTTCGATTCCCGGCTGGGTCGGAAATTTTCTCCGCTCAGGGACTGGGTGTTGTGTTGTCCTAATCATCATCATTTCATCCCCATCGACGCGCAGGTCGCCGAAGTGGCGTCAAATCGAAAGACCTGCACCAGGCGAACAGTCTACCCGACGGGAGGCCCTAGCCACACGACATTTCCATTTTATTACCCATTGTGAAGATTGAACCTTGGTCTCGACGTAATAAACGTAGATCCATGTCTCATCACCTCTTATGATTCTCTTATGGAACACCTCGTTTCCATTTGCGCGATCCAAACGCTCTTCACAGATTGCGAGGCGAAGGTTTTTCTGGTCTTAACACATGAACCGTGGGACGAACTTGGCGACAAGACGATGCATTCCAAGATGCTGTGTCAGGATTTCATGACATGATCCAGCAGGAATGTTACTTTCTTCTGCAACCTCTTGGACAGTCAGTCTTCGATTGGCACGCACATTTTCATTGACGTTCCTTGACATGAGAGTCGTCGGTAGAAGTCAAAGTGCGTCCTGAATGCGGGTCATCTTTAACATCCGACCGGCCATTCTTAAACTGTGAGACCCATTCATAACATCGATTCGAATTAAGCACTCATCACCATAGTCTTCTCTGTAAAGGTTTTCTCCAGTATCACGCAAAACTTAATATAGACGCATTGTTCCTCTATTTTTGCAGTCTCGAAATTCGCAAACTGTGCGACACAGCCTTCTACACAATACAGCAATGAACAATAACTAACAGACATACAACGATGAAACTTCCGGCAGTTACACATTAAACACAGGCTCGTACAGGGATGCCAACCGCATTTCGCTCCAGCACACCACTGGTGCGAAATTACCAGTGTTCCGGAATTTTTTAAATGGCCGGGGGGATGTAGCTCACAGTCCCCACTCTGACACAATATGGAGCGTTTTCGTCTCTCTGCACCACATACAAGTTTCAGAAATTGTAAATAGTACACTTCTTTAACATTTTTAGTATTTCGAATGAGTTATGAGTCGAGAATGATTTGTGTATTGAAAAAATCATGATATGGACATTGGATGTCACTAGCTGATCTTTTGTAACATCGGCGAGTTACGCTCTCTTAATAAGTTGGCTTCTAGGTCGTGTCTGGGATGTACAGCTGTGTCTGCGGCTCGTTCTATACTGAATGACAGCGCTGCCTCTAGATCATAGGGTCCCTGGTACGATTTCCAACGAGGTCGGTGATTTCCTTCGCTCAGGAACTGAGTGTTTGTGTTATCCTAATCAGCTCACCTCATCTTCATCAGAAAGACACCCAAGTTGCCGGAGTGGCGTCAAATAGAAAGACTAGCACCAGGCGGCCGAACAATTCTAGACTTGGATCTCCCAGCCAATAACGCTGTACAACCATTTCAATTTTGTATAAAGCCAACTCTCGTCATCAGTTATGAGCGTTGATAGATTCAAAGAGTTACTTTAGTTCGCTACACTCACCCATTCAGGAGTTATTTTTATCAGCTGTGTGCACGAATATTGCTCCTTTTCTTCCTATCTACAAGTCTTAGGTAAAAACCCTCTGTGAGGAATTTCTCGACAAATCAGTTAGTTACTCAGTTCAGCGGCGTAGCGAGGGGAGGGAGGGCATGGCGGTTTACCATGCCCCGGGTGCCACTTGCAGAGGGGCGCCAAATGGTTTCCAAGGCACACAAGGTTTTCTTCAAAATATACTATTATTAAATTCTTTATATTATATTACTATAGCTCTTTCTGGAGGGTGGTGAGGGCACCAATAAAGTGTAGAGTCGTACCCAAAGAGACGGAATACCACAGAGAGGTAACATCGTCACCACAGCGAAGCAAATTAAAACAAGCCAGCGCCATGTCTTCGGCCCTCAAAAGAAAAGGACGTGGTACATGACAATGCGTGTGGAAATCACGAAACTGCAGCTGTTAGCGTTTGTTAACAATATAACCTGCAAGTATAGTACACCAACGCTTCATACACACCATCTCTTGACAGTGTCAGTAGCTTGCATTTACATACTGCGACCGCAGACGATCACTAGCAGAGCACTTACAAGTAAAAGTCTGTTAAATATCGCAAAGTGCGTTTCAATAAGGGACGAATGTAAACATTAGGCTTTGCTACTGGTCAGTCTCACCACAAGCAAGCTTTCAGGGGGAGGAGGAGGGTGGTGCAGGAGGCGGCCAATATCGCCCCACGACTATCCTTCAACATTTCGATTTCTAAGATTGAATATCAGATTAAATTACACTTTGCACATCATACCTTATCTACAACATTATCAGAAGCTATAATTTAAAATATGTAACGGCCTATTGACGATCAAAACTTTGGGAAATGACTATACATATACAAAAAACGGCCTTGCTGTGCTGGTTCTGCAAACGGCTGGAAGTAAGGGGAAACTACAGCCGTAATTTTTCCCGAAGACATGCAGCTTTACTGTATGGTTAAATGATAATGGCGTCCTCTAGCGTCAAATGTTCTGGAGGTAAAATAGTCTCCCATTCGGATCTCCTTGCTTTGACTACTCAGGAGGACGTTGTTATCAGGAGAAAGAAAACTGAACTTCTACGGGTCGGAGCGTGGAACGACAGATCCCTTAATCGGGCAGGTAGGTAAGAAAATTTGAAAATGGAAATGGATAGGTTAAAGTTAAATATAGTGGGAATTGATGAAGTTCGGTGGCAGGAGGAACAAGACTTCTGGTCAGGTGAATACAGGGTTATAAATACAAAATCAAATATGGGTAATGCAGGAGTAGGTTTAAAATGAATAAAAAAATAGGAACACGGGTAGGCTACTACGAACAGCATAATGAACGCATTATCGTAGCCAAGATGGACACGAAGCCCACACCTACCACAGTAGTAAAAGTTTATATGCCAACTAGCTCCGCAGATGATGAAGGAATTGAAGAAATGTATGATGAGGTAAATGAAATTATTCAGATAGTGAAGGGAGACGAAAATGCAATAGCCATGGGGGACTGGAATTCGATAGTAGGAAAAGGGAGAGAAGGAAAAGTAGTAGGTGAATATGGAATGGGGATAAGGAATGAAAGAGGAAGCCGCCTCGTAGAATTTTGCACAGAGCATAACTTGATCATAGCTAACACTTGGTTTAAGAATCATGAAAGAAGGATGTATACGTGGAAGAGGCCTGGAGACACTGGAAGGTTTCAGATAGATTATATAATGGTAAGACAGAGATTTAGGAACCAGGTTCTAAATTGTAAGGCATTTTCAGGGGTTGTGGGCTCTGACCACAATCTATTGGTTATGAAGTGTGGAGTAAAACTGAAGAAACTGCAAAGAAGCGGGAATTTAAGGAGATGGGACCTGGATAAACTGAAAGAACCAGAGATTGTAGAGAGTTTCAGAGAGAGCATTAGGGAACGATTGACAGGAACAGGGGAATGAAATACTGTAGAAGAAGAATGGGTAGCTTTGAGAGATGAAATAGTGAGGGCAGCAGAGGATCAAGCAGGTAAAAAGCCGAGGGCTAGTAGAAATCCTTGGGTAACAGATGATATACTGAATTTAATTGATAAAAGGAGAAAATATACAAATGCAGTAAATGAATCTGGCAAAATATAAGACGAACATCAACAAAAGCAAAACGAGGATAATGGAATGTAGTCGAATTAAATCGGGTGATACTGAGGGAATTAGATTAGGAAATGAGACACTTAAAGTACTAAATGAGTTTTGCTCTTTGGGCAGCAAAATAACTGATGATGGTCGAAGTAGACAGGATATAAAATGTAGACTGGCAATGTCAAGAAAAGAGTTTCTGAAGAAGAGAAATTTGTTAACATCATGTATAGATTTAAGTGTCAGGAAGTCGTTTCTGAAAGTATTTGTGTGGAGTGTAGCCATGTATGGCAGTGAAACATGAACGATAAATAGTTTGGACAAGAAGAGAATAGAAGCTTTCGAAATGCGGTGCTGCAGAAGTATGCTGAAGATTAGATGGGTAGATCACGTAAGTAATGAGGAGGTATTGAATAGGATTGGGGCGAAGAGAAATTTGTGGCACAACTTGACTAGAAGAGGGGATCGCTTGGTAGGACATTTCCTGAGGCATCAAGAGATCACCAATTTAGTATTGGAGGGCAGCGTGGAGGGTAAAAATCGCAGAGGGAGACCAAGAGATGAATAGACTAAACAGATTCAAAAGGATGTAGGTTGCAGTAGGTACTGGGAGATGAAGAAGCTTGCACATGATAGAGTAGCATGGAGAGCTGCATCAAACCAGTCTCTTGACTGAAGACCACAACATATAAAATCATAACAAGATTGATTTATAGAGTAATTTGTACTTTATACTTTGCATGCAAAAGGCTCCTATTATGATTCGAAGTTATAATTTAAAAACATAATTATCTGTTCACACGGAATTACAGAACTTTCTGTCTGTAATCCATACTTTTTTATGTGAAAGCATTCTTCATTTAGGTTCCAGAAAGCAACAAAAACAGTTAATGGAGAAATGCCTGTTAAAACTGTCAAAAACTGATATGAAAAAGATGTAATCTACCATACCTTCCAACTAGAAAGTAAGTTTCCACTCACAAAAAAGCTTACAATCGTATTCTCCTGACGTTTTGGAAATGTTGCAAAGTATGATGTAAGCCTTTGTTATCATCTCTATAGATCCAAAATTCCCGGAATATTGTATGCTTAGTGGAACTGGATGAAACGAGCTGTATTACACAAGTACATAAATGATTGTACACAAAAAACAGCACAGTCACAGAATGCAATATGTAAAAATATTTACACCAATCTTTATTCTAGATATGTGGGTACATTTATACTCTGAGCACTCGACAGGCACGATTCCGAAAAGAAGTTCAGCTACTGCATGGCTTACAAAACCATACACGAACTCTCCTTTCATCACAACTGTAGAATGACATCCCGAAACACGGCAACTACCAGTACAGCGTGAGACTGCAGGGAGCGCTGAATAACGTACCACAGACCCTCTATGTATTGTCTGTGCGCCGAGGGCGTGGGACACCCATAAAGTGTTGTGCCCCGGGCGCCAGTTATGATCGCTACGACACTGCGTCAGTTCTCCTTACTCCTGTAATTACACTGTTTCATCATTTTATTACTGCTCGCGATATTTTCAAGCCTTTGGGAAGTCGGGAGACGCTCTCATGTACAGCTGTGCAAGAGACAATTCCTCGTTTATGACCTGAAGAAACTCCTCGTTGTTTCACCACAGCGGCTTCCTTGTATGCTGTTTCCGTGCAGGAAACAGAACTTCACCACTTCACTTCCGCACCTGGCTTTCAACCGTCATAACAGTCGATGATAAACTAAAATGCGACTAACCTGAAGTGTGTCACTCACAGCTCACCACAGAAGAAAGAATTCCCAGAGAAACACCAATGCCACATTGGCTTGCACATCAATGGAGAACTGTCCTCTGCACGATCGAATCCTTGGTTAGTTTATAAAGTGAAATCAGCCACGTATTGATCTGATAAAGCACCGTAAGATATCAAATATCTGGGAATGGATGAAACGGACATCTTCAAACGAACAAAGGTACGTAAGACCATTAGAACCCTTCGACAATGTGGTCACCATAGACAAAATAGTAGTTTGAATTAGATGTTGGATTAGGACGGAAGGTAGGGAGAAGGATAATCGACCTCATTTCTTTTAACCTGTAGTGTTTCAGTGCAACTGCGGAAATACGAATGGTCAGACTCTGATGTAATTCCGTCTAATTCTCTCCTCAGTCAATCTAAAATCGGTTACAAGCACTCGATCTACATATAACTGACTGCCAGAGAAAAAAGTTCTTTATTTACATCTACATCTATACTCTGCACACCACTGCAAAATGCATGACAAAGGGTGCGTCCCATTGTACCAGTTATTAGGCCTTTTTCCCTTGCCATTCCCGTATGGACGGCACGAAGAACGATTGTTTAAATGCCTCTGTGTGTGTTGTAATTAATCTGACCCTGTCATCACGATTACTACAGGGGAGTTATGTAGGGGGTTTTAGGACAGTTCTAGAGTCCATCATTTAAAGTTGGATCTTGAAAATTTGTAAGTAGGCTTTCGCAGGAAGTTTACGTGTATCTTCAAGAGCCTGCCACGACAGTTTCTTCAGCAAATCAGTGGCACTCTCCCATGGATCAAACAAACATGTGATCATAATTGCTGCCCTTCTCCCTATACATTCAATATCTCCTGTTAGTTATATTTGGGCTGGGTCCCACACACTTAGCAATATTCTAGGATGGGTCACATGCAAAATTTCTAAGCAATTTCCTTTGTAGACTTCTTGCAGTTTGCCAATATTCTGTCAACATACTGAAATTTGGCTTATGTACAAATGAGCCTATATCCTCATTCCATTTCACATCCGTGCAAAGTGTTATACGTAGGTATTTGTATATGTTGGCCATTTCCAACTGCGATTCGTTGATATTATATTCATAGGATACAACATTTTTTCGTTTCGTTAAGGACACAAGTTTACATTTCTGAAAATTTAAAACAAGTTGCGAATCTTTGCACCACTTTGAAATCTTAGCAAGATCTGACTGAATTTATATGCAGCTTTTTTGAGACTATACTTCATTATAGATAAGTACATCACCTGCAAAAAATCTGAGGTTGCTATTAACATTGTCTGCTAGGTCATTGATATACAACATGAACAGCAAGGATCCTAACACGTATCTCTGGGACACACCCAAAGTTATTTCTACATCTAGCAATGACTCTTCATACAAGATAACATGTTGTGTCCGCCCTAACAAAATGTCCTCGACTGAGTCACACATTTCACTTGACACCGCATTTGATCGAAATTTTGACAATATGCATAGGTGTGATGCTGAGTCAAATGCTTTACGGAAATCAAGGGATACTGCATCTACCTCTCTACCTTGATCCAAAGCTTTCAGTGTGTCATGTAAGAGAAGTATGAATTGGGTTTCGCACGATAGATGGTTTCGGAATCCATGCTGTTTAGCGTGGAGAAGGTCATAGTGATCGGGATATCTCATTATGCTGGAGATCAGAATATGTTGTAAGATGTTAAGGATACTAGATGGTAGTTTTGTGAGTCGCTTCTACTACCCTTTTAGTAAACAGGTGCAACCTCCACTTTCTTCCAACTACTGGTCGCGGTTTTTTATTCTAGGGATCTACAATAGATTATAGATAACAGAGGGGCTAACACAGAGGCAAGTTCAGTATAGAACCTGACAGGTATTCCACTGGGCCCTGGAGCTTTGTTCAATTTTAATGATTTAAACTGTTTCTCAATGCCACTGACACTAACAATTATTTCACTCATCTTTTCAGTGGTACGAACATTAAATTCTAGCAGTTCTCCAGAGTTTTTTTCCGTTGTAAAGGAAGTTTTGAAAACGGAGTTACATAATGCTGCTTTTGCTTGCCACCTCAATTCTACAATAGATTATAGATAACAGAGGGGCTAACACAGAGGCAAGTTCAGTATAGAATCTGACAAGTATTCTACTGGGCCCTGGAGCTTTGTTCAATTTTAATTATTTAAACTGTTTCTCAATGCCACTGACACTAGCAATTATTTCACTCATCTTTTCAGCGGTACGAACATTAAATTCTAGCAGTTCTCCTGAGTTTTTTTTTCCGTTGTAAAGGAAGTTTTGAAAAGGGAGTTACATAATACTGCTTTTGCTTGCCATCTCAATTCCAGTTCCTCTCTCATCCGCGAGTGACTGGACGTTAACTTTGGTGCCACTAACAGCCTTTACATATGACCAGAACATCTATGGCTTTTTTTGAAAGATAATTTGAACATTTTTTCATCGTAACCTGAATATTCCGTGAATAATAAAACAGAGACTCTCACATACAATATAAAATTGCTTGCCGCGCGGGGTAGCCGTGCCGTCTAAGGCGCCTTGTCACGATTCGCGCGGCATCCCCCTTCGGAGGTTCGAGTCCTCCCTCAGGCACAGGTGTGTGTATTGTCCTTAGTGTAAGTTACATAAAGTAGTTTGTAAGCCTAGGGACCGATGACCTCAGCAGTTTGGTCCCATAGAACTTACCACAAATTTCCAATAAAATTGCTTGAAATTGTCCATCTCTTTTCCTGGCAGTCAATTTACTTGTGTTTACTCCATCAATTCTCATCGACTGATTCAAGTTTTCGATTTTGATTTGTGGCTGACATTACTAACATTTATTGAAAGACAGAACCAAATGTTATTCATAGTAACATGATAGGTTTTGTGGGGCACAACTATTATGGTATGAGAGCACTACTCGGCTGGTTTTCTGATACAGTTTAAAAAAAGGCTTTTGAAGTGATTGAGGTCCATCAGATGAAGCTGGAGTACAAAATATATTGATAGAAATAACTAGTTTAATCTAAAAGACGATGTTTAATTAATATTATGTGGTTTGCACATCAATAACTTTCAAAATACTTTGGCTTAATGGAATCCAAATTTAGATTTTAACTTCCCAAATGAAATACAACATTTTGTAATAAATAAAAACAACATTCTGTTCAATTTTTATTTTGGCATTTTTGTAGCGATTTTTGTTTTTTTATGTATTAGCCCTTCTAGTTTTATGTCAAGACACTTTAATCTACATATGATAACATTACACGCATATTAACAAACGTGAAATCTGTGAGGGTCTTATATTTTTATAATGATGCGCTGAATCTTACACAGAAGTAGCTTGCAGTTCCGTTTATAATTGTATAAAGAATAATTTGATTTATAACACATGTATTTTAACATAAGGCTTGTTTAACTCTATAACAATGATGTGAAAAGCTACCATTTTAAAAGAAATGTGACATCAGTCACCTACTGCTGATCGATATTCAATTGTTTTATTCTCATTTTTTGACTGTTTTTAGGAGAATAAAAGGATTGATAACCCAGGAGAAAGGCTTCAGAGTATCTTTTTAAGAAACGAGTGGGCCCAGGTATTCATCCTGTAGTCACAGAGGCTCTAGAGAAGGGAAATAGGTCTCCATGGCACTGCAGTTCTTGAACGCTATTGCAATAAGCCGTTGCTCCACGCTTCGGCGACAAATTTAATTTTCTCCTTTGAAGTTAGCTGTCGCTAAGCCACAGCAAGTCCAGAGAGAGTAACTGTGCATGAGGAATTCACCTCCCTGTATGCAAGTCTAAGAACAGACCACCATGGTGCTCCTCAAACACGACGAGAAAATTCATTGTCTTTCCCCCTAAATTTTGTTATCCTATCAACTGAGTCTAGCCTGCCAACGAGCTTAGGTGCACAGGGCTCTACCAATGAGTGGAATATGGCTAGCAGGTGATACCATCCTCTTGCATGTTAAGATGCATTCAGCAAACCAAAAATAGGAATTTTTGTAGGGTTTCCTTTTATTTACGCAAATAAAGTGAAATTCTCGGTGGTCACTGTGGGAATGGCTCGGTGTCTTCCCCTTCATATTGAGTTTTCCAAAAAAACTGAGAGTAGGTCAATTTTTAGCTCTTGTTATGGGGAAGATGGCTGGAGCACTTGCCATTTTACCCCAGAGGGGAGAGACTTGCGGTCATGCCACAGAGGGAAAGATAATTGAAGAGCTGACATGGAAAAGGGTGTAAGTGCCAAATCGTTCATTATTCCAATTTTGCATTGAAAATGTCCTATGTGCCATCGTCAGTGGCAGAGCGACTTTTTGTAGTTCCCACTGATGCCGCTAGATGGCATCTGATGTAACTTCACGGATGTTGATGTAGAAAAGAATGCATGTGCCATTCAGTATTCAGTGAGAGTCAGTGCTACACTTAGTGAAGTCTGAGTGTTGATTTATATTCACTACTCATATAAGTGTCTTACTGAAGAATTATATGGAGCTAAGATGTCAAGGAACATCCCAAAAGTGAAGGAAATGTGTAAACCTCCAGACAAGGTTAAATATAACAACATAATCCACACATTGTTTGCATTACACTCCTTCAATATTGTTGCTGATTCCGCTGTGTTCATTCTATCCCAGTCATTGATCAAGAGCGACATCCAGAAGCTGTATGAGGATTTCTCTCATTTAGCAAAAGATGCACAAGGCACGTATTTAATGAGTCGAATTCAACTGACGAACATTGCAAGAAGACCCCATGGGAGCTATGAAGACTCAGCAGACAGCAGAAGTCAAGTGTCAGCTATGTACACTATTCCATCATGGCAAGGTACCATAACGGTCTGTAACAACACCTTCTTAGCTGTTTTCGGAATATCGAAAAAGAAAAACCAACTTCTCTTGGAACGTTTAAAGAAATGAGATATAGTGTTCAGGGATGCCCGAGGCACTTCCGCTGCATCATACAGGCAACAATATAATGACTCTGACATCCATAACATAAAAGACCATGTTCGATCATTCCCAACAAAAGAAAGCCATTATTCGAGGCAGAAGTCAGCAAAGCAGTACCTCAGTCCTGACTTAAACATTAATCGGCTTTATCATGCATTCAAGGAAAAATTTCCTGAGACACATATTGATGGTCGATTTTATCGCAGAGTGTTCAAGAGAGAATTTCTCAACCTGCATTTTAGACGGCTGAGAACAGAAACCTGCCGTACCTACGATAAGTTCACCTGTGAAATAAACGCCCCTAGTGGAGCTTCCAGATTCCCTGCAATTTCTGCAAAAGAGCTTCACCTCAGGAAAACTGAGAAAGCTGTAAGACTTCTTTCTGCTTCCATTCAATCTAGTCAATATCCTTCGAACACTATACCGACTGTAGCTGTTGATATGCAGCATGTTATGTTCACGCCCACTTTAACACATGTTGTTGTTGTTGTTGTTGTGGTCTTCAGTCCTGAGACTGGTTTGATGCAGCTCTCCATGCTACTCTATCCTGTGCAAGCTTCTTCATCTCCCAGTACCTACTGCAACCTACATCCTTCTGAATCTGCTTAGTGTATTCATCTCTTGGTCTCCCTCTACGATTTTTACCCTCCACGCTGCCCTCCAATACTAAATTGGTGATCCCTTGATGCCTCAGAACATGTCCTACCAACCGATCCCTTCTTCTGGTCAAGTTGTGCCACAAACTTCTCTTCTCCCCGATCCTATTCAATACTTCCTCATTAGTTATGTGATCTACCCATATAATCTTCAGCATTCTTCTGTAGCACCACATTTCGAAAGCTTCTATTCTCTTCTTGTCCAAACTATTTATCGTCCATGTTTCACTTCCATACATGGCTACACTCCATACGAATACTTTCAGAAATGACTTCCTGACACTTAAATCAATACTGGATGTTAACAAATTTCTCTTCTTCAGAAACGCTTTCCTTGCCATTGCCAGCCTACATTTTATATCCTCTCTACTTCGACCATCATCAGTTATTTTGCTCCCCAAATAGCAAAACTCCTTTACTACTTTAAGTGCCTCATTTCCTAATCTAATTCCCTCAGCATCACCCGACTTAATTAGACTACATTCCATTATCCTTGTTTTGCTTTTGTTGATGTTCATCTTATATCCTCCTTTCAAGACACTGTCCATTCCATTCAACTGCTCTTCCAAGTCCTTTGCTGTCTCTGACAGAATTACAATGTCATCGGCGAACCTCAAAGTTTTTATTTCTTCTCCATGAATTTTAATACCTACTCCAAATATTTCTTTTGTTTCCTTTACTGCTTGCTCAATATACAGATTGAACAACATCGGGGAGAGGCTACAACCCTGTCTTACTCCCTTCCCAACCACTGCTTCCCTTTCATGTCCCTCGACTCTTATAACTGCCATCTGGTTTCTGTACAAATTGTAAATAGCTTTTCGCTCCCTGTATTTTACCCCTGCCACCTTTAGAATTTGAAAGAGAGTATTCCAGTCAACATTGTCAAAAGCTTTCTCTAAGTCTACAAATGCTAGAAACGTAGGTTTGCCTTTCCTTAATCTTTCTTCTAAGATAAGTCTTAAGGTCAGTATTGCCTCACGTGTTCCAGTGTTTCTACGGAATCCAAACTGATCTTCCCCGAGGTTGGCTTCTACTAGTTTTTCCATTCGTCTGTAAAGAATTCGTGTTAGTATTTTGCAGCTGTGACTTATTAAGCTGATAGTTCGGTAATTTTCACATCTGTCAACACCTGCTTTCTTTGGGATTGGAATTATTATATTCTTCTTGAAGTCTGAGGGTATTTCGCCTGTTTCATACATCTTGCTCACCAGATGGTAGAGTTTTGTCAGGACTGGCTCTCCCACGGCCGTCAGTAGTTCCAATGGAATATTGTCTACTCCGGGGGCCTTGTTTCGACTCAGGTCTTTCAGTGCTCTGTCAAACTCTTCACGCAGTATCATATCTCCCATTTCATCTTCATCTACATCCTCTTCCATTTCCATAATATTGTCCTCCAGTACATCGCCCTTGTATAGACCCTCTACATACTCCTTCCACCTTTCTGCTTTCCCTTCTTTGCTTAGAACTGGGTTTCCATCTGAGCTCTTGATATTCATACAAGTCGTTCTCTTATCTCCAAAGGTCTCTTTAATTTTCCTGTAGGCGGTATCTATCTTACCCCTAGTGAGATAGGCCTCTACATCCTTACATTTGTCCTCTAGCCATCCCTGCTTAGCCATTTTGCACTTCCTGACGATCTCATTTTTGAGACGTTTGTATTCCTTTTTGCCTGTTTCACTTACTGCATTTTTATATTTTCTCCTTTCATCAATTAAATTCAATATTTCTTCTGTTACCCAAGGATTTCTACTAGCCCTCGTCTTTTTACCTACTTGATCCTCTGCTGCCTTCACTACTTCATCCCTCAAAGCTACCCATTCTTCTTCTACTGTATTTATTTCCCCCATTCCTGTCAATTGCTCCCTTATGCTCTCCCTGAATCTCTGTACAACCTCTGGTTCTTTTAGTTTATCCAGGTCCCATCTCCTTAAATTCCCACCTTTTTGCAGTTTCTTCAGTTTTAATCTACAGGTCATAACCAATAGATTGTGGTCAGAGTCCACATCTGCCCCTGGAAATGTCTTACAATTTAAAACCTGGTTCCTAAATCTCTGTCTTACCATTATATAATCTATCTGATACCTTTTAGTATCTCCAGGGTTCTTCCATGTATACAACCTTCTTTCATGATTCTTAAACCAAGTGTTAGTTATGATTATGTTGTGCTCTGTGCAAAATTCGACCAGGCGGCTTCCTCTTTCATTTCTGTCCCCCAATCCATATTCACCTACTATGTTTCCTTCTCTCCCTTTTCCTACACTCGAATTCCAGTCACCCATGACTATTAAATTTTCGTCTCCCTTCACAATCTGAATAATTTCTTTTATTTCATCATACATTTCTTCAATTTCTTCGTCATCTGCAGAGCTAGTTGGCATATAAACTTGTACTACTGTAGTAGGCGTGGGCTTCGTATCTATCTTGGCCACAATAATGCGTTCACTATGCTGTTTGTAGTAGCTTACCCGCATTCCTATTTTCCTATTCATTATTAAACCTACTCCTGCATTACCCCTATTTGATTTTGTGTTTATAACCCTGTAGTCACCTGACCAGAAGTCTTGTTCCTCCTGCCACCGAACTTCACTAATTCCCACTATATCTAACTTCAACCTATCCATTTCCCTTTTTAAATTTTCTAACCTACCTGCCCGATTAAGGGATCTGACATTCCACGCTCCGATCCGTAGAACGCCAGTTTTCTTTCTCCTGATAACGACATCCTCTTGAGTAGTCCCCGCCCGGAGATCCGAATGGGGGACTATTTTACCTCCGGAATATTTTACCCAAGAGGACGCCATCATCATGTAATCATACAGTAAAGCTGCATGCCCTCGGGAAAAATTACGGCTGTAGTTTCCCCTTGCTTTCAGCCGTTCGCAGTACCAGCACAGCAAGGCCGTTTTGGTTATTGTTACAAGGCCAGATCAGTCAATCATCCAGACTGTTGCCCTTGCAACTACTGAAAAGGCTGCTGCCCCTCTTCAGGAACCACACGTTTGTCTGGCCTCTCAACAGATACCCCTCCGTTGTGGTTGCACCTACGGTACGGCTATCTGTATCGCTGAGGCACACAAGCCTCCCCACCAACGGCAAGGTCCATGGTTCATGGGGGGACTTTAACACATAGTAACATGTTTTATATGTACCAGCTGTCGAATTACAACTTGTGTATTCATGTGAGAAATTCTGCATTCATGTGTATGTGGCATGAAGGAATTGGAGGACGTGGAGGCAACGCTATTCCATCATGTCTTTTAAAGGTTCTTTCCAATCGATTGACACCTAAGCGCCAGCTGGAAATATGGTGTGACAACAGCGCTGGTCAGAATAAGAACAAGATGGTGTTGCTGGTTCTAATGTATCTAGTGGTGAGAGGATACTATGATTCCATTGAACTGAAGTTTCTGGTCTCTGGGCATTCTTATACACCTTGTGATCGAGATTTTGGCGTTATTGAAAAACGAAAACGCGTTTGCAAAGCCATGGTGCCAGAACAACTTCAGAGTGTAGTGGGATCGTCGCAGTTACAAAACCATTTCAGGTGGTGCCAATGGCAAAATCTGATTTCTTTGATGTCTCCCATGCCTGTGATGAGTTTATAAAGACAACAGCATTATAGATCACTAACAAATCGTGGATCAAAGTGTCTGTGACAGATTTACCACAAATTAAAACAAAGAAACCCTCAATGAAATGGAAGCATGGTAGCATCATACTATTTTCAAGAAGGGAAAATATGAGGAATTAGAGCCCATGCACGCCTTCAACAATGAGACACATGTAATAAACATCAGCGATGCCAAGAAAAAAGATTTATTGGCTATGTTGGCTTACCTAGATCTAAAATATCATCAGTTCTACAAGGACATCCGCTCTTCATAACTTTTTATTGTTGTGTATAACAATGGCTTTAATACCTTTTGTTAATAGCTATAGTGAGTATTGTTCAAAACGCACAACTAAATTGATTGTACCTAAAAATCACAAGAAAAAATCCATTTCTAAAGTTCCAGTTACATTTTTTTAACTCCTGAAAAATTTAGTTTTTGGCACTTTCATCCTTTTCCATGTCAGCTCTTCAATTCTAGTCATGGAGGCAAGTGGAGGACACATCTGCCAAGAGTTCTGAGTAAGTGACGCATCTCACAGTACAGCTATCCACTTTCTGAGCAGCTCACATTTTGCGGGATGTGCTATGCAACTTGAGTTGCCCGATTAACGAATTGTATTGTTTCATGCGTCTTGGCCGCATTTACTTTGCATTTGCAAGCTGAGGTGAAGTGCTAGTGGGACATTCTCGATTAAATTGCGCTTCTAGGGAGCTTTGTGTTATAATATTCGAGGTGACCTTGTGCTTATTGTGTTGAAGCACAATTTCCCAGTCAACTTTACAATACTTTACATTCATTTTGCTGGAAACGTAATTCTCTGCCACTTCATTGTGGTATGAGTCGAGATCTCAGAGTAAATAACTGGCCTGTAAATTCAGACGTAATTTTTTATCCTAGAACCAACGTAGTGCTTTACAATTGATTCTGTTTTGCGAACCTGGTCTCGCGGTTCTAGGCGCTCAGTCCGGAGCCGCGCGACTGCTACGGTCGCTGGTTAGAATCCTGCCTCGGGCATGGATGTGTGTGATGTCCTTAGGTTAGTTAGGTTTAAGTAGTTCTAAGTTCTAGGGAACTGATGACCTAAGATGTTAAGTCCCATAGTGCTCAGAGCCATTTTGTTTTGCGAACCTCTAAAAACAAATGTCACTCCTGCATTCCTAATGTGTTTTTCTCACTGTGATGGTGTTCCATTGCAAATCAGTTGGCCCCTGGTAGCTGAATGGCCAGCGTGGCCGTTTGTCAATCCTCTGGGCCCGGTTCGATTACCGGCTGTGTCAGGGAATTTTCTCCTCCCAGGGACTGGTTGTTGTGCTGTACTCATCATCATGATGTCATCACCTGCAGGTCGCCGAAGTGGCGTCAAATTGAAAGACAGGCACCTGGCGAACGGTCTGAATGATGGGGGCCCTAGCCATACAGTAAAATAAAATAAAATTGCAAAGCATGTGCCAATCCTTTTAGTTCAAATATAAAACATGAGTGTATTTTGAGATATGATTACGAATTATGATTTACAAGCATTGCACTAAGTTCATCACAGATGTGTTTGTTAAAGACTGGTCTTAGAGAGAATAAGTTAAGATAGGAGGGCAGGTTCAGGTCAGTGTCTCGGCTGACGAGAGGCAGAGGCTAGTTTGACTGTAACAGTAGAAACTGATAAATGCTAAACATCGTCTTAGGTGGAAGTGTATTTCCATTTTAAATAATTATTTTGTGTAAAACAAAACGAAGTCAATAAAGGTAAGGTATTTCAGGGAGTCGCAGATTTGGTTATCTACTAATGGGACTGAATTCCTTGGCGGAAATGAGCATAGCTAGATCTCAAGAGTAGTAGAACATTGCCAGTTTTTGCTCACATTACTGATGTCAGAACTTTTGGTGTCAGGGCTCCAGGAATTGGTGATGTGGGCTTTCTTGAAACTACACTTTTGGTTGCTGAGGCAGTTGTGCTTATTATATTCAAGGCTACTCGACTCCAGTACCCCTCTCATGCCCGACCACTCCCCCACTCTCTACTCCTACCCTTCCCTCGCTTCCTCCATCAAAAAATCAACATCATGATGCTCTCAGCCAATTGCTATGGTGTCCCACTACTGAGGCAATATGCTCTTGGCCAACAGGAACTAAGTTCCCTTCCTCTTCCTTTTTTTTGTTAAAAAAACCAATTGCCTTGATTTGAGCTCTGTATGTCATAATTAAAGGATCATCGTGGAGTGCTATCAGCACAGCAGAAAAAGACTGTTAGACACAAAATTAAGTATTAGTTCATCAGCTATTAATAATATCGTAATTATTCATTTATTACTACATTAATTTACAATTACATTTTGTTATTAAATTTTTATGGCAGCACAACACACCCCTGATTTAGTACTAGCAGGACTGCAGGGCCAGAACATGCAGGTGTTCAACTTATGGTTGTCTGCGCCACCACAGCAGCAGCATTCCATGGACATTCTTCTAGGTTTATCTGACCTGCTACCACAACCACAGCAGCTGCAGCCACTGGAACTTCCTCAAAATGCTGAGCTTCATTTATGTGTTAGCATACTGCTATTCGCAAATACATGTAATCTGACTGCTAGTGGGGTTAAATGCGAGAATGTTGAGGTAGTACCCAAACAATGACTTTGGTGTAATAATTGAAGTAGAAAACATTCAATTGATTTGGACTGAAGTGCACTTTTTGTGGTACGAATGGAACTATCTATGTAGCACAAAGGATTACGTAGAGAAGAACTGATAAATGAGTTCGCCCCTTCCTACACCCCTATTAACATCAATGTATTTGGGAGGGAGGTGGATATGTATGGAGAAACAATGCTTGAATTAACTTCATCGGACATGCACATATGCATAAAACATTCAAGTGTTGTGCATTTTGATGATCTGTACCATACATGAACAATTGCAACAGACAGACTGAGACGCTTGTGTCCATAGCATCTGAACTATTTTTCATGAGAACAGTGCAAATATGAAACAGTTAAAACAGTATGTAAATGCCTGTATTCACTTAGTGCAAAAGTAAGTCTGCAAGGGGATAAATGAGTAATAAGCAGATATTATTATGCTGTTTCCTGTCCCATCTTGTAATTAGAGTACTGATGATGCAACTGCAAGCTTGTGCACCAATCACCAGTGTGTGTTAGTGTGTGTGTGTGTGTGTGTGTGTGTGTGTGTGTAGTGTAAAAAACATACAATATTTCACCACCACTTCTTGGTTATGTATGTGAATGGAAGTCATAGACATCAATGCATAAAAACCACATATAACATTACACCAAGAGGTAATGTGGTTCCTTTCCTTCTGTTGTAAAGGTCTACGGATTTCGCGCATCTATGCGGTACGTTAACACGCAATCGCCAGCCGACCTGCCGGCTTGGTCAGTAGATGCGCGTCCGGCCGCACTGCAACGGAGAGTACACCACTGGCCGCCGTCCGCAACGGGCAGTATTAACTAGCGCGGCCTCGGGCGCGAATATGTCTCTTTTCTTAGCTCACCATGGAGCCTTTCGATAAAACCATAATAATCTGGTGTTAGGATGTCAAACACAGTGATGATGGGTGTGCTAGCGTGCATGATTTATAATCTGCCTTTGTTAATGAAACTATTTAAACTTACTTCTCGTGTTCGCGTATTGCCATACCTCAAGGATCCACCGCTTACAAATCCTGACAAAATATTCGTGTAATCATCATCTGGGCAACAACACACATAACCCCCCTATATAGTGTACGAAAAATATATAACAATCCACCACCTCTTGGTTGTACATGTGAATGGAAGTTTTAGAGACATCAACTTTTAACAAGCGTATATAACATTATACCAATACATAAGCATTTTTGAACAATAGTATATTGTCAGCAAATTGCCAGAACCATTTTCTGATATCTGACACTACCACTTGCACCCATTGCTGATGTGATATATATATGCTGGGCCTATTCAACTGCAACAGTTTGCAAGACAGCTCTCTGCAGTGAGGCATGTGCCAAATCGGTATGTAGTAATATATACTCTCATCAAAAAAAAGTTCTGCATCACCCCGGTTCCCAGAACTCCTGAAGATAGACATTGACTGTGGGTATTGTTATCACAGACACAGTCCCTTTGACTCTTCAGAGATGTCACTAAACCCGCCCAAAGATGTAAACAACCGTGCATGAGCAGTGCCTATTAGAAGGAGCAGGTCTGACAGCCAATCAGTTCCAGTCATTCCACCATGGAGGAGGTACATGGCTCGTGTTGCCTATAGTTCAACCATGCCCAGACAGTCAACACCGCACTTAGATCATGTGTCAGCATTTTTTCTTTGTGCCCGGAAGGGCTCTTAACAAAGGAAGCGTCCACACTCGGAGTGAACCAATGCGATGTTGTTCAGACATGGAGAGACAGGAATTGTCGATGACATGCCTCGCTCAAGCCGACCACGGGCTACTACTGCAGTGGATGACTGCTACCTACGGATAATGGCTCAGAGGAACCCTGACAGCAACGCACCATGTTGAATAATGCTTTTTGTGCAACTACAGGACGTCGTGTTACGACTCAAACTGTGCGCAATAGGCTGTATGATGCACAACTTCACTCCCGACATCCATGGCAAGGTCCATCTTTGCAACCATGACACCATGCAGCACGGTACAGATGGGCCCAACAACATGCCAAATGGACCACTAAGGATTGGAATCACGTTCTCTTCAACCAGACAATTGTCAGAGACATGTTTAGAGGCAACCCGGTCAAGCTGAATACCTTAGACACACTGTACAGCGTGTGCAGCAGATTGGAGGCTCCCTGATGTTTTGGGGTGGCATTATGTGGGGCCAATGTATACTGCTGGTGGTCATTAAAGGCCATGTGAATGACATCCTCTGACTGGTAGTGTGGCACTGATGACCATCGCAGTCTGGCCCCTTCAATCTCACAAACCAACCAACCAACTGATAGTGCAACCATAATGGCAGCATATTACTGAGGCATTCGTCTTCATGGACGACAATTCACGACTCCATCGTGCACATCTTGTTAATGGGTTCCTTCAGGATAACGACATCGCTCGACTAAGTATCCAGAATGTTATCCAGATGTGAACCCTATTGAACATGCCTGGGATCTACATCGAATCGCCATTCAGGAGTGGGACAATCTGGACCAACAGTGCGTTGATGAATTTGTGGATGGTATGCCTCGATGAATACAGGCATCCACTGATGCAAGAGGATGTGCTACTGGGTATTAGAGGTACCGGTGTGTACAGCGATCTCGACCACCACCTCTGAAGGTGTTATATCCTAGCCAGTAATGCCACCCGAGCCAGCTGCCAAAAGGTTGGCAGCATCAAAGTCCGGACGCCGTCCGCATAAGCAGCGCCAGCGAGACAGGAAATCGCAGCAAGTCTGCGCGCGCCACCGCTGGCTTCTGGCTTCTTAAGCACTGGAGTCGCGAGCGCTAGGACAGTTCTGTATTCGCCGCTCAGTTGTATACTCGCCACCGAATTGTGTACTTGCTAGTCAGTTGTGTGTTCATCGCAGCAGAGTTGTTGTTTGTTGTCAGCCGACGCTGACCTAGCCGCTCCGACTCGAACTAGACAGATTTCTGTAGACACCGAGTTCACTACTGTGTTTCTGTATCTTCATTAATAAAGATAAGTACCGACTTTTATTTAATCAGAGTGTTTGGGGTTTCATCTTTCTGTTTACTGTTCCAGCGGACCGGTCGGCCCGCTATTAAAAGTGTGGCGGTGACTTCGTAATCCATTTCTACAGCCAAGTGTTTGTCGCTACGAACACCGCCACAAAACTGGCGACGAGGTCTTCCGAACTCGTGTGCAGGGCTGGTTCAACTTGTTCTTGTTATACTAATTATAGAGATAAAATTTTGGGAGCTGGTTTAATTTGTGTTCACTATGTCTGCCGAATTACAACAGTTGATCTTGTTACAGAGTCAGCAAATACAAAGTCTGGTGGAAGCAATCGCCAAACAAGCGGCTAATCCTCCAACACAAAAGGAACAAGCACAGGCAGCACCACATTTCCGTGCTTTTGATGCATCAAGAGAAGAATGGCGAGAATATTTCGCGCAGTTGCAGGCGCACATGACAGTCTACAAAATCACAGGTACTGAGCGGCAGCTTTATTTAATTTCCACTGCAGGCGTGGAAGTCTATCGACTACTTTGTAAGTTGTTCCCGGAATCCAAGCCACAAGCTTTAGGCTATGACGTTGTTGTTAACAAGCTTGCTGAGTATTTCGAGTCGCGAGTTCATGTGGCAGCAGCCAGATTCAAGTTCTTCAGATTAAAGAAACTGCCACATCAATCTAATAAACAGTGGTTAACAGATTTACGGGGCCTCACCCGTCAGTGCCGATTTAATTGTGTGTGTGGAGCTTCCTACAGTGATGTCATGCTACGAGACGCTATTACTCAAAACATTGCAGATTCTCGTATTCGTGCTGCTATCTTAAAGTTGCCTGACCCGTCATTAGAGACTGTGATGAACATCATTGAAGCCCAAGATACTTTTGACTATGCTGAGTGTGAGTTCGATCAGCCATGTATTTCTCAAATTGCCTGTGCTAAGCAAGTTGTCACGCCCGCGGCCCCACCGGCAGAGTCAGACTGTAAACACTAGCCGGCCGCGTCATGTTAAACACATTCGTCAGCCGCGTGTGCAAAATGATAGAGTTAAGTCTTGCCCTAAGTGTGTTCTTGCTCATCCTCGTGAACGTTGCCCGTTAAGAAACGCGGTTTGTCACTTTTGTCAAAGGAAAGGACACATCCAGACTGTTTGTTTGCGTAAACGCAAGAACAATTCTAGTGCTGCCCAGCCCATGGATATTCATGTTCTTCAAAGCCAGCCCGCCCAGAAGGTCGCGTTTAAAGACTCTTCCACGGTTCGTGTGGGTAATAAACTTGTTCGCAATAAGCCACCCACCCAGCCCTCTGCTATGCGACCCAAGCGTAATTCAAACGCTGTGCAAAGTGATGTACAGACTGCAAGTGACGCGGGAGTAGTTGTTCCACCCGCCCAACCCACGAGTTGTCGTAAGCAGCGAACACGCGCTAAACGCGCTGATTTTGTGTCTTCCGCCTCCACTGCACCGATCCAGAGACAGTGTAATAAACTATTTGTGAAACTACGCATCCAGGATAAGACCTTCAATTTTCAACTAGACACTGGTGCGTCTGTGACTCTCATAAACAGTGCTACGTATGCGGCTATCGGCCGCCCTAAACTTTCAGCGGCAAAACATTCTTTGGCTACTTATAGTGGAGAACAAATTCCTGTGTTAGGTGTATGTAGCGTGCCAGCCACATTCCGTGGCAATACAAAAACAGTTTCATTCACAGTGCTCCGCGCTACAGACAGTGTAAACATTTTCGGATTGGACTGTTTTGACTTGTTTGGCCTGTCTATCCAAGACAATGTGTTGCAAATTAATTCTGTTGTTGTTCCTCAAGACAGCATAACCGATTTGTGTAAACGATACAGTGACATATTTAAAGACGAACTAGGTTGTGCTGCGAACTTTGCCGCTCATATTACGTTAAAAGATAATGCTCAGCATCGATTTTTTCGTGCTCGTCCAGTGCCTCACGCCCTCCGGGCACCTGTAGAAGATGAACTTCGTCGTTGGCAAAACAACGGTGTTATTCAACCCGTTTCAGCGAGCCAGTGGGCTTCTCCCTTAGTTATTATAAAGAAACCGTCTGGCAAGTTACGTTTGTGTGCTGATTTTAAGTCGGCAGTTAATCCTCAGACTGTCATTGATTCTTTTCCTTTGCCTAGACCGGACGAGCTGATGGATAAGTTAGGGGAAGTTCGTTTCTTTTCCAAAATTGATCTCCGTGAAGCATATTTGCAATTGCCCCTCGACGAGCAATCACAACAGTATTTTGTCATAAACACGTCGTTGGGGTTGTTCCGTTTTCTGCGTTTGCCTTTTGGTTGTGCGTCAGCTCCAGCTGTTTTTCAGCGTTTTTTGTCACAACTTCTGGCTAATGTGCCATCGTGTTGCAACTATTTAGACGATATTGTTGTGTCCGGTCGGACGCCTGCTGAACATTTCCGTAATTTGGAGTGTTTGTTTAAAGTGTTGTCTCAGGCAGGCCTACGTTGCAACATCGATAAATGTTCATTTTTCCTTACGGAGATGGAGTATCTGGGACATGTTATTAATGCTCAAGGCATTCATCCCTCCCAGTCACATTTAGCAGCTATTCGTGATTTGCCCGCCCCTCGCAATCTGCATGAATTGCAAGCAGTTCTTGGCAAATTGACATATTATATTAGGTTTATACCTAATGCATCACAGATTGCTGCACCGTTGCATCGTCTCCGCCGTAAGAATGTTCCGTTTGTGTGGTCAGCTGATTGCCAATCAGCCTATCAGCAGCTTAAAGAGGCTTTATTGAATGATCGTAGTCTGGTCCATTACGACCCTAACAAGCCTCTGGTGTTAGCTTGTGATGCCTCTTCTTTCGGCCTCGGTGCTGTGTTGTCTCACCGAGTCGGTAACACCGACCGTCCTATTGCGTTCGCATCTAAATTGCTAAACAAAGCTCAGTGTAATTATAGCCAATTGGACAAGGAAGCGTTGGCTCTTGTGTTCGGTGTCACAAAATTCCATCACTACCTCTATGGTAGACCATTCTATTTAGTAACAGATCACAAGCCTCTGACGTCACTGTTTCATCCGTCTAAACCAGTTCCTCAGCGGACAGCTCAGAGACTACAACGTTGGGCTCTTTTGTTATCACAATACCAGTATGAGATACTGTATCGCCCTACAGCTCAGCATGCAAACGCTGACGCGCTTTCTAGATTGACGATTGCTGCGGATGATGTCTTCGATTCCTCTGACGACTCTTGCCATCAGATTGACGCCGATGAGCATCAATCCCTCCGGGATTTTCCGATTGATTATCGTCAGGTGGCACGTGAGACAGCTACGGATCCTCATCTGAGTTTACTATTACGTTTTGTTCAACGTGGTTGGCCGTCCAAGGCAAAGGACATATCGGATCCTGTGGTTCGTCGCTATTATCCGCAACGTCATCTGTTGTCTGTTTCGCACGGAGTTTTGCTGTTACGCACCGAGAATGACCAGCTTCGTGTAGTGGTTCCCCAAGTGCTCCAATCCAAGGTCCTCGACTTGTTGCATCGAGGTCATTGGGGAGTGGTCCGCACCAAGCAGCTTGCCCGCCGTCATTGTACATGGATCGGCATTGATAAGCAGATTACGCAGATGTCTACAGATTGTTCGACGTGTGCCGAACACCAAGCTGCTCCGCCTCAACGCTATTTTGAGTGGGCACGCCCTGCCGGTCCCTGGCAGCGAGTACATATTGATTTCGCTGGTCCATATTGGAATTCTCGTTGGCTCATCGTGATAGATGCATTTAGTAATTTTCCGTTTGTTGTGCCCATGCAGTCTACAACGTCTGCACAAACTATACAGGCGTTGACTTCAATTTTTTGTACTGAGGGTCTTCCAGAAGTTTTAGTGTCTGACAATGGTCCACAATTTACCTCTGCTGAATTTGAAAGTTTTTGTTCTGCCAATGGCATTCGCCATGTTCTTACTCCGCCGTTCCACCCTCAATCGAATGGTGCAGCGGAACGTTTTGTACGCACATTCAAGGATCATATGGACCGCCTTCGTGCTACGCACTCTCGTCAGCAGGCCCTCATCACGTTCCT
This sequence comes from Schistocerca piceifrons, assembly GCF_021461385.2. Classification (NCBI taxonomy): domain Eukaryota; kingdom Metazoa; phylum Arthropoda; class Insecta; order Orthoptera; family Acrididae; genus Schistocerca; species Schistocerca piceifrons. The sequence goes on from NC_060138.1 coordinate 428,939,109, forward strand.
GTCGTCGTACCGGACCACGCCACGCGACGGCCCTTCGCCTGCGGAGCTTCTCCACGGCCGTCGTCATCGCACCCTACTACGGTTGTTGCACCCCCCGGATCGACCCGCCGCTTCTGAGCATCGCACGCGTTTTCAGCGCAACGACGCCGTTTTTTTTCAGAGTTTATCACGGTCGCCGTCGTTGGGAACGTGGTACCGTGATAAGTGTCCAGGGTCGCGGTTTTTATACTGTTCAAGGTGCTACTGGGGTGCACAGGAGGCGTCAGAACCAGTTGCGCCGCGCTGGCCGCCCGGATTCTGCCGCTCGTTCTTTGTCCACAGATTTGGTCCGCGGCGGGTTCCAGCCGCGCCTTCCGACTTCGCTGCCGCCCCCAGGGCAGCAGCAGCAGCCGTCGCCGCTACCACGCCGACAGCCCGTCCCGTTGATGCCTCCCGCGCAGCTTCATCCGGGAGCGCCCCAGGTGGTCGCTCCGGCGCCTGCGGTCCCTCTTCAGTCGCCTCCGCCTTCGGAGCTGATGGACGTCGACCCCTCAGCCGGGCCGCCTTCCCAAGCGGTGGCTGTGCAGCCTGTCCTGCAGCCGCTTTCCTTGGGCACCCCCAAGGAGTCTGACACCGCAGCGCCTTGTCCGGCGCCCACTCAGCAGCCGTCGACGCAGCGTCAGGAGACGCTGCCTCTCTGCGTGAGTCCCGACGCCCCGTCGCGTCCAGTACCAGAAGCTGCGCCCGTGGTCACAGGCGTGCACCCTGACCTCGGTTTTCAGTCGGTGTTTCCCGAGGCCCCGCGCAGCCAATGCTGGGGTGCGGACCGGGGACTGCCACCGACAACAGTCTCCGCCCCGGTCTCTTCTGCTACGCCTGCGGCCAGACCCCTCCCCCGCCGTCGACGCTCGCCAAGTCATTATTCAACGACGGTGCCAGATTTGGGGGGGAGGAGTGTTATATCCTAGCCAGTAACGCCACCCGAGCCCGCTGCCAAAAGGTTGGCAGCATCAAAGTCCGGACGCCGTCCGCATAAGCAGCGCCAGCGAGACAGGAAATCGCCGCAAGTCTGCGCGCGCCACCGCTGGCTTCTGGCTTCTTAAGCACTGGAGTCGCGAGCGCTAGGACAGTTCTGTATTCGCCGCTCAGTTGTATACTCGCCACCGAATTGTGTACTTGCTAGTCAGTTGTGTGTTCATCGCAGCAGAGTTGTTGTTTGTTGTCAGCCGACGCTGACCTAGCCGCTCCGACTCGAACTAGACAGATTTCTGTAGACACCGAGTTCACTACTGTGTTTCTGTATCTTCATTAATAAAGATAAGTACCGACTTTTATTTAATCAGAGTGTTTGGGGTCTCATCTTTCTGTTTACTGTTCCAGCGGACCGGTCGGCCCGCTATTAAAAGTGTGGCGGTGACTTCGTAATCCATTTCTACAGCCAAGTGTTTGTCGCTACGAACACCGCCACAAAAGAAGGTCTTGCTGTATCTTGGTACAACATCCAATGTGTAGTTTTCATGAGCAATAAAAGGGGCGGAAATGATGTTTATGTTGATCTCTATTCCAATTTTCTGTACATGTTCCAGGACTCTCGGAACTGAGGTGATGCAAAACTGTTTTTGATGTGTGTATCATTTGTTGAATTAGGTTTTTTAGATACGAAAAAACATGTGAGGAGGAGCCGAACAAATAAATACTCAGTTTTAATAGAAAATACCATTTATTGGTAATCCAACTTATAAGTAGCTGTACATTATTTGAAGTATGCATATAACTACTGCCATTGTCACCTTGCATTTGACTGAGTCTTCGAATTGATGGGCAGTTGTACTCCTCATTATATTGAATTACTATGCTCTTAAAAATTTTATGCAACTGCAATACTTCTTCACAGCGTTTAACATAAACTATTCTTTCTGTATGACCACAGTTTCTGAGCGGTGCTCCGATATTTTCGTGCATAATTCCTTCAGCATCCCAGCACTTCCCATAATAAAATCAAAGTAGTCATGAAACAGACATCAAGTTTTAGCACATTGTGACTGTACTTAACAGTCTGGGAAAGTTACGATTGTGGAATATCTTGTTAATACTCGTCCAGCACTGCAGAATGCAATGAATGCAGTAACCTTAATCACGAAATGTCTGCACTCACTGTAAAATACTTGTGTATCTGTCATGTTTGCACTCTGAGGCATCATTCTGAAATACTTGCACATGACATAATTCCTCTACATTTATACTACACATTGTATGATTCCTATGAAAGGTGTTTAGTTTACAAGACAGTCATGTAACAACAATACATACACAGTGGTACCTGTAGGGAAGTTTTGTGATTATTCAAATTCAATACATACGTCAAAAGTTACAGTTGCGATTGTCTCATTTTGCTTTGAACAGTCTGTCACCACTGTAGGTGATAATTCCATAAATTTCTGTGGATTGAGCATGTATCTTCAATTCATTAACTTCACTGTAAGAAGAGTGAAACTTAGCATACTTAACATACAGTAGACCAACATTATTACTGGCCCAGCCAAACTGTAAGTTATCGTATGGAAAGAACTTGGAATTTAGGTACACTCTGCATTTTGTTAGTTTATAGTAGTCCTATATACTACGGCCCTTTTTCAAATTTCCCTCCTTGTCTGTTTGCAGCACCAGAATAATAAATCAAGGCAATTCTAGTTGAACTGATAGCTTAATTGTCCATGTTTGTTTGGATGTCTCTGGAAAGTTAATGATAGCTGAACACCTGTATTCAATACATGTGAAAGTTTCAGGTGCTCTTTGTCTGATTAAGATAAGTGGGACAGTTTCCAACCCAGTTTATTCGAGATGATATTATTTTCGTCTTCTTGCATGCCTTTAGTTATTATTGAATTATTACCTGTAGCCCTCAGAACCAGATTTGGTTCCTTTTTAGTGTTCATAATGATGCACTTACTGTCCTCAAAAAACCCCATTAACAATTTGAGTGGAACACCTGAACTAAAGTGGCTACTTAGCTGTCCATCTATGATCCATACCGCATCTTGTAAAGCAGTCATGTCAGAAATTGATGTGGGGCTGCATGTTTTGATGGTCGATATGATACCAACATTTCTTGTGTTGTCGATCTACATGCCATTAAGTTCAGACATTATCTGATGGAACTGATAGGCAAATGCATTATTAGTAAGTTACAATGTCACTGCTGGAGGGCTTCCATCCTTCTTCTTCACAAATCATCCTTCCAAGCATAGGAAGCTCTTTCTTGGAAGTGTTAAATGATCTTGATATCGAATGAGAATTCTTCTATCATTGTTATTATTAAATACAGCCAAAGCAAAAAAGTCTGTGGGAGAAACTTTCCTGGAGCTGTTATATTGAGTGATGTCATTGGGAGGTTTCTGTGTTATCGATTTAAGGAACGTATAAATCCCAGACAGAGATTTAGGAACCAGGTTTTAAATTGTAAGACATTTCCAGGGGCAGATGTGGACTCTGACCACAATCTATTGGTTATGACCTGTAGATTAAAACTGAAGAAACTGCAAAAAGATGGGAATTTAAGGAGATGGGACCTGGATAAACTGAAAGAACCTGAGGTTGTACAGAGTTTCAGGGAGAGCATAAGGGAACAATTGACAGGAATGGAGGAAAGAAATACAGTAGAAGAAGAATGGGTAGCTTTGAGGGATGAAGTAGTGAAGGCAGCAGAGGATCAAGTAGGTAAAAAGACGAGGGCTAGTAGAAATCCTTGGGTAACAGAAGAAATATTGAATTTAATTGATGAAAGGAGAAAATATAAAAATGCAGTAAATGAAGTAGGCAAAAAGGAATACAAACGTCTCAAAAATGAGATCGGCAGGAAGTGCAAAATGGCTAAGCAGGGATGGCTAGAGGACAAATGTAAGGATGTAGAGGCTTATCTCACTAGGGGTAAGATAGATACTGCCTACAGGAAAATTAAAGAGACCTTTGGAGATAAGAGAACCACTTGTATGAACATCAAGAGCTCAGATGGAAACCCAGTTCTAAGCAAAGAAGGGAAAGCAGAAAGATGGAAGGAGTATATAGAGGGTCTATACAAGGGCGATGTACTTGAGGACAATATTATGGAAATGGAAAAGGAAGTAGATGAAGATGAAATGGGAGATACGATACTGCATGAAGAGTTTGACAGAGCAGTGAAAGACCTGAGTCGAAACAAGGCCCCCGGAGTAGACAACATTCCATTGGAACTACTGACGGCCTTGGGAGAGCCAGTCCTGACAAAAATCTACCATCTGGTGAGCAAGATGTATGAAACAAGCGAAATACCCTCAGACTTCAAGAAGAATATAATAATTCCAATCCCAAAGAAAGCAGGTGTTGACAGATGTGAGAACTACCGAACAATCAGTTTAATAAGCCACAGCTGCAAAATACTAACACGAATTCTCTACAGACGAATGGAAAAACTAGTAGAAGCCGACCTCGGGGAAGATCAGTTTGGATTCCGTAGAAATACTGGAACACGTGAGGCAATACTGACCATACGACTTATCTTAGATAATACATTAAGGAAAGGCAAACCTACGTTTCTAGCATTTGTAGACTTAGAGAAAGCTTTTGACAATGTTGACTGGAATACTCTCTTTCAAATTCTAAAGGTGACAGGGGTAAAATACAGGGAGCGAAAGGCTGTTTACAATGTGTACAGAAACCAGATGGCAGTTATAAGAGTCGAGAGACATGAAAGGGAAGCAGTTGTTGGGAAGGGAGTAAGACAGGGTTGTAGCCTCTCCCTGATGTTGTTCAATCTGTATATTGAGCAAGCAGTAAAGGAAACAAAAGAAAAATTCGGAGTAGGTATTAAAATCCATGGAGAAGAAATAAAAACTTTGAGGTTCGCCGATGACATTGTAATTCTGTCAGAGACAGCGAAGAACTTTGAAGAGCAGTTGAACGGAATGGACAGTGTCTTGAAGGGAGGATATAAGATGAACATCAACAAAAGCAAAACGAAGATAATGGAATGTAATCGAATTAAGTCGGGTGATGCTGAGGGAATTAGATTAGGAAATGAGACACTTAAAGTAGTAAAGGAGTTTTGCTATTTGGGGAGCAAAATAACTGATGATGGTCGAAGTAGAGAGGATATAAAATGTAGACTGGCAATGGCAAGGAAAGCGTTTCTTAAGAAGAGAAATTAGTTAACATCGAGTATAGATTTAAATGTCAGGAAGTCATTTCTGAAAGTATTTGTATGGAGTGTAGCCATGTATGGAAGTGAAACATGGACGGTAAATAGTTTGGACAAGAAGAGAATAGAAGCTTTCGAAATCGAAATGTGGTGCTACAGAAGAATGCTGAAGATTAGATGGGTAGATCACATAACTAATGAGGATTGGGGAGAAGAGGAGTTTGTGGCACAACTTGACCAGAAGAAGGGATCGGTTAGCAGGGCATGTTCTGAGGCATCAAGGGATCACCAATTTAGTACTGGAGGGCAGCGTGGAGGGTAAAAATCGTAGGAGGAGACCAAGAGACGAATACACTAAGCAGATTCAGAAGGATGTAGGTTGCAGTAGGTACTGGGAGATGAAGAAGCTTGCAAAGGATAGAGTAGCATGGAGAGCTGCATCAAAGCAGTCTCAGGACTGAAGACCACAACAACAACAACATAATTCCCACCTGTTATCAGATTCTGCTTCTGCTGCAAAGTAATGTTCTGATAGGTGTCTGCATCGATTTTATACTTTATGCCCTTGCTGCTTCCAATGAAGGCATACTACAATTTCCTCACAGCAAAAATCGACTAAGTCAGCATTCTCATCTACAATATGGTCTATGTCCGAGTAATCAATGATATTGCTAGGCAACTAAAATATTTTATAACTTACGCCCACTTGAGGAAAGTATCCATATACAGTATGAATTACTCTATCATTAAGTTGTGAATTCACTGCGATATTATACTCAACATGAGTTGTGCTGAATGGCAATATATCATCTTGTTGATTGACTTATAAATTTTATCAGTATTGTTCTCCTAAGCTTGGTTCCTAGAAAAACCTAATAGTGGTTCTACTGAACCTTTGTGGATCAAGCCTACTGCCTCATCCCAATTTTTACCTCTGTTTTAAATGTATTAACATTTGCACATAACGCAAAGCCTTTTACACATTGCTTTATACATGCATTCAAACCATCAGTATTGTATCAGTCAGGGTATATTTCCACAACTTTAGCACTTCCTTGATGCAGTTCATTGTTCGTTTCAGTGATACTAGGTCTGCTGTTGTATGTTTCCAAATAGATCAATGTAGTACTCCACTTCTCCTTGCTTGGGTCTATTGGGGGAAGGTAGTTTGCTCGTAGTACTGACAAAATTTCTTTTAAAAGTGGAGTGAAAGAAATCACGAGTAAATCTCAGCTAATGTAGTGATGTATATGCTCCCATTTTTTATGCGATCAACAAGAGAGAGATTAAACTAATTTGTCCATAGAGCTATAAATCGAAGTCTTGGTAGCGACAAAAATTTTAGAACACCTTGTTCTTGTTGCTAAAGTAATGGTGTGTAATAGAGTTCCAAAACGTCATAAGCTGGTATAATATCATGAGAAAAAAATTATCTTCTAACTTGTTTCTCAGACATTCATCTGTCATGTTATAACTACATCCATGTTTTATGTACCTATGATTTTTATTATACAAGAACAGAATGCACAGACCAATACTACTTGAACTCTTAACAAATAAATACGCTACAATGATCATGTTTCAATTAACTAATGTTATAACTGTTATTGTTTTATACAGAAATTACTCCCATCACAAGGTGAAATGTTTTTGCTCTCCAGAAATCTGCAAGAGACTATTTTAGGAAATGTAACTTGTATTCTCTGACATCCTATAGTATCAAGTGTTATTGCAGCTTTATCATTAAATGTGTTTTCAATTCAACTCTGGCCTGCTTTCATTTAGTGATGTTGTCTGTGTAATCAGTCTGTGCCAATAAATTCTAATAATTTCCATAAACAAATGTTTGCTGTATTAACACTCTTAGCCAATGGAAGCGAGCTATAAATAAAGTGATAGAAAAATATTTTCTGCATTGCTTGAAAGTCATTTTCATTTGCAAGGAGTCTAGTGTGCCCTTATTGCGACTAATTCAGAAAGTACTGAGAGAAAAGCTTTTTCCTAATAATGAAATGTAAATTCAGAACCTGATACTTAATTGCAAAGAAGAGAGAGAACAATTATTGATCCTAGGGATACTCCAGTAAGTCGACTGTTCAATGGCAGATTCAAACTTGTGACACATTAAAATTTCTTGTAATTACAAACCTTGTATGTTTTATTTTTCACTTATGAAAAGTTCACAAGAAATACAACGTGAATGACTCTGATTGGAAAGCTTCAGTTGGTATAGTGGGACCCAGCAAAACTCAAGTTACCATTGCTTATTTTAGAGTTACCTTTCTTGCCACCAAACCACAATTCTGGGGTTTTATGGGGTTGTAATTAGATTTACCTGAGTCGTAAGTAGCAAAATTACTTGTCATTCCTTTACAAACATTGCAATCAAAGTGGCTGATCAAGTGTGTTACGTGGTCAGGATAGTCAAGAGCCATCAAACTGTTTCTCATTATGAATGTAACTGTAATTAATTCTGACCTCCAACTGATAATTTATTACAATGGAAACATTATTAATTATTTATTCTACAGTGATATATCTAATACTGTGAGGATTTTTCATATTTAGTCAGATAATGGTTAAAATTGAAGAACAGAAATCTAGTATGGTATCTAAAATGCTTACTGATGATGAATCTCAACTTGATGTTGCTCCATCAACTGAACAAGCTACGCCCATTGATCCACTAACAGAACTGTTCCATACATCAGGAATAATGGCTACGACCATGAATACTATTCTGGACGGACTAAGTGAAATTTTGTCAGCACAGAACACTTTGTCGACAGAATTAAGCAAACTTTCGTGGCACAGTCGCAATTTCAACGTCACAAAATACGTTGTCGACTGAATTGAGCACAATTTCATCGGCATAAGCGATGTTGTCGTCTTGACTAGTGGATCTCAATGAATAGCAGGAGCATACTGCGAAAGTATTTAAATACGAAACTTCGGAATTAAGATCACCACAGGAAGGCGTACCTGAGGCCATAAACAAACTGACTGATTAAGTTTTTTCTATCAGTAAATCGCAAGAAACATTGTCAGGCACTGTTCAGCCGTTATCTATAAGGGCAGATAACATTACCGTTGAACATGATAGTAAACAGCAAGATAAATTTGAGTGGGAAAGCCAACGATTTTCGAATGCGTTTTTAGACTGGTTTATAGCAGGTGGTGACCAAAATAACAAAAGAAGATCGAACCTCAAGTAAACGTTGCTATAACAAAATTCAGTGCAAGTGTGATACCTGCAGGAATTAGTTCGGATAAAAATAATCAACGGGAACTGTCGATAGTCGAGAATGAATTACAAAGAGACTAAAGTAACTGGGATGGTCTGTTATTGCCCAAGTAAAAGACGCGAAATGTGAACTAATGGAAATGAAAAGCATGGTTGATGATGTTCCATCAGTCGTGCATCACATTGATTGTGTGCAACATCCTGCAGCCTCATAAAATAGGTTGTGGCAAGATTAGTTTGAGCTGACAGGCCCAGTGCTTACTGAGAAGTGCTGTGCCTGCTCTACAATCAGCTATTCTTGAGGAACACGTAGGTGGTTTTAGGTGTTCTTGCCTTATAAAACACTATTCACTCTGTTAATTTTGTGAAATCCTTTCATGGTGTATTACCTTACACTTGATAGATATGCACAAAATACTATTTATAACAAGTTTTATCCAGGGCAAAACCACCCTGGTGTCGAAGCAAACTGCTCAATATTGTCAAATTTATAAACAATTTACGACAGAATTTCTCTCAATGTACTGGTTCGCAGAGATTCAAGAATGATTGTGTAATACCTTTTTATTTTTTCTCGCAATATGAATGTTTTCTTTTCCTTATTAGTAATAAGAATTTGGTACATCGCCGCAGAAGATGGCAAAGATACGATTTTAAAATAATTTAAGTAACAAAAGAGAAATGTCAGGACAATATTCAACTTCTTAACAACTTTTGTTTCAGTCTCGCTTGAGAATACTTGTGTTTTAGGTCTCACACAAGAAGGACGAGTAATTTTTACTCCTGTGTGAACAATGAGTGTTGTAAGTGCTATGTGTTATAAAAACGCAAAAGGAAAAATATACATTGCGAGTTATAAAAGACGCAAGAATATTTTTTATTTCTACGTATTGTTTTACCCTGCAATTGTAAGAAGAGGCAGTTATTTCTCCCATCCGGCAGAACGTCGCTTATCATCAAAATTTAATGGATGGACTGTATGATCGGCTGCCACAGAAGTTTAAAGGTAACATCAGCGTTAACTTATTAGTGACTTCTATTAAAAATATGTATGTATAATAATCAGAACAATTTACTTTCTGTTAAGCACCAAGTTGCTGCAAAATTCAGTTTGTGTGACTGGTACGTTTCTTTGTATTTTTCTGACGTTGCGAGGAAGACTGTTCATGCCACCAAATTTAGTTTCAACAGGAGTTCATGCTCTAATTCCAGTACTGCAAATATTAATTATCTCTCATTACGTAAATTTCATGCAGATTCCTACACTTTGCGTTAAATGTTGGGCAGCCTCTAAGCACAGTTATTCCAAAATCGACCAACAAGAGCTAACACAAACTAGCAACCGATTTTCCAGGACCAAGTCATGGCTAAACATGAACAAACTTTTTCTAGCGAATATAAGAAAACAATTTGTCATTATTGTGTAAAAGAAAAATAATTTTTGTCTATTTTCTTATTGCATGAATACGAGTGCAACAAAGGGCATATGATACGAAAACGACGAATGTTCAAATGGTTCAAATGGCTCTAAGCACAATGGGACCTAACATTTGAGGTCATCAGTCCCCTAGACTTAAAACTACTTAAACCTAACTAACCTAAGGACATCACACACATCCATGCCCGAGGCAGGATTCGAACCTGCGACCGTAGCAGCATCGCGGTTACTGAAGCTTGTAGAAGCGCTCGGCCACAGCGGCAGGCTGAAAACGAACAGCATAATATAAAAAACGAGGAGTAAAGAATTATAAATACCAATTCATCACCAACGGGAAACGTAAGTGAACTGCTTGACTACGAAGAGAATGTAGGAAACTTGCGCAATAGCTTGCATGTTTGTACTTGGTAGTGCCTCTCTTGTATTTAGCTTTCTTTCCTTTTTCCTCGCCATTTATGTAGTAGTATATTTATTACTCGGAAGGACTCAAAAATCATACGAAACTGTGACTCATCTGTATAGTGTAAATTATTACGAAAATTCCAATCATTTGTGTGGTAACATTTTTCGACAAATTGACAGAAATTTATAGAAACCCGATTTCACAGGAAATTGCAGGTTTCAGGTGTAAGATTTACCTGCATAAAAATTTTTCTACTGGCGTTTATTAAAATTTTTGGTAATTGCTAGCACAATCAAAATGGCTGACCAAAAACTACCCATTGTTGATCGTAATACAGAAGGTGCATTTGGACGAACAGATAAATGAAAACGAAGCACCAACCATGCGGTTACCAGAAAGCCGACATACTTCAGAGATAGGTATCACATATGTAACAAACGACAGCACAGATACACGGACAAACTACGATGATATCATGATGACTATCGATGAGACTGTTTCACACATCTCCCGAAGCGATATATCGCTGCTAAACGAAAGAGAGGAACGTGAAACAGCAGTGTATTTTGACAACATAGGGCGGACACCGATTATCGGTAATCCGAATATTAATATGCAAAGTACAGCTTATAACAACGACAATAGTTCCACCAATGTGCTGTTACAGCAGGTTATTGACAATTATGAGCACGAATTCCAATACAGTTACACAACAGCTTAGTAAAGAAACTTCCTGAAAGATTAAAACTGTGCGCCGGACCGAGACTCGAACTCGGGACCTTTGCTTTCGCGGGCAAGTGCTCTACCAGCATTTTTTTTTATCCCGTTTTGTTCCTTTTCGTTCGTTGTATCCGCTCGGGGCGGACGTCGCAAGACACTCGTTTCACTTCGTCGTTGATCCATTAACTTAGTTTTTTTTTTATTACAGAGGGTAACTAACACTCTGACCAAACACGTTGAGTTACCATGCCAGCTAGTAAAGAAACTTCACCAACTGAGCTACCCAAGCACGACTCACGCCCCATCCTCACAGCTTTACTTCAGCCAGTACCTCGTCTCCTACCTTCCAAACTTTACAGAAGCTCTCTTGCGAATTTAGCAGAACTAGCACTCCTGAAATAAAGGATATTGCGGAGATATGGCTTAGCCACAGCCTGGAGGATGTTTCCAGGATGATATTTTCCCTCTGCAGCGGAGTGTGCGCTAATGTGAAACTTCCTGGTAGATTAAAACTGTGTGCCGGACCAAGACTCGAACTCGGGACCTTTGCCTTTCGCGGGCAAGTGCTCTACCAACTGAGCAACCCAAGCACAACTCACGCGGCGCCCCGTCCTCACAGCTTTACTTCTGCCAGTACTTCGTCTCCTACCTTCTGAATTCTACAGAAGCTCTCCTGCGAAGATAGGAGACGAGGTACTGGCAGAAATAAAGCTATGAGGACGGGGCGTGAGTCGTGCTTGGGTAGCTCAGTTGATAGAGCTCTTGCCCGCGAAAGGTAAATGTCTCGAGTTCGAGTCTCGGCCCAGCACACAGTTTTAATCCGCCAGGAAGTTTCATATCAGCGCACACTGCTGCAGAGTGAAGATCTCATTCTGGGAACAGATTAGTAACTTGAACACAAAATGTAGCGATTTGTCACAAGGTTTTTCAGATTTTAAAACAGAACAAAAACAGATGTTGGAAGATTTTCAGAACAGGGTCATACAAGAATTCAATGATCTGACAGAAAATCTACAGACAGAGATGGCTGAAAATTTAAAAGAAATGAAAAAACAATTAACCTTAACTCGCGAGGTGACTTTTCTGTAACGTGTACCACGAGGTGGGTCCCTAGGACCCCTATGTTTAAACCGAGATTTAAGGCAAAAATCATTTGAAATTTCTAATTTATGCTATTTAACTTTCTTTACAATTATTTAAGTGTTGCTTTAATGCATATAGTTTATTTTATTGCACTAAATAAAGACTGCAACATTTTATTATTTATCACACAAAAGCACATAATTTTGTATGGTTCTTTTAAATAGTACACATAAATAGACTGTTGGAGTACTGAATTTTACTTCCTGAAAAATTATACAATCTCTGTAGCAAATAAATTTCCAAATAAAACTAAATTCCAGGGTTTAAATTTGCGCATAAAAGTTCCACCCGATAGGTACAAAAAGAAAGTATGTGAAATTGACATTCATTGCTGGGAACTACATTTTTATCACCAATCAGAACACATTCGATTTTAGCAGACACATTAAGTATTTCATTGAAGAAACAGACGTCCCCATCGCAGCTTTCCTGAAGTTCTTCCTCTGAATGATATTCTTGTTCGATAGCAGAACTGTAATCACTGACTAATGTAAAATCGTCGTCTTTTTCGTTTATTTCTTGATCTACATCACTGACACCTTCTTCCTGAGACCGACTAACAATTTCATCAAACTCGGGAAAATTAAAAATGACATATTCGTGCCAACACTTTTTGAGGTATACGGTACCGTACTGAAGAAAACAGGTACGTAGTTCACGAGGCGCGGTCTAGGAGACTCCCAACATCTATCAGTAACACGCGTCAACAATAAACACAGAAGGCGATAACGCAACCGACAACAAAACATCTTAGACTTGTCAGTTTAAGGATGGTAGAGAGAGTATAGAAGCATTCCATCACAAGTGGCCTTCGAGAGCGAGTTCGAAAATTTTCGCACGGTCTGAGAGACCACACCTCGTGAATTAAGGGTTAAAACAGGAGGTTATTTCTGACGTTAAATGAAGTATTGATGTTTTGAACGAAAAGGTAGGTTCAATTAGTGACAATCAAGAACACGTAGAAAATGAATTAATGAAAATCACGGACACGAACAATAATATAAGATCAATTCAAAACCAAATGTGTAATACTATAAAGAAAGTGACCACTGCTGCCAAGAAGCTACACAAGGACTATGAAGGTTTACCATTGACAGTAAAGGAGCTTCTACTCTTAATGAGTAGAAGGCTTGGAATTAGAGTCTGAATGTGCCAAAAGAGAAAGAACTTAGATAGGGAAAAATTAGATGATCAAACCAAAAGAACAGAAGCAGGTACCTTGGATCAAAGTAGTACATTAGCGCAGAAGATAGTATCTGAATGCAAAGCATATGTAGACGCGGTAGACGAGGCCATGAAGAAAAGGGAAGCGAATCATCAAATGAAGTAGGTCCGGTTGCTAATATTCAACTACCTGTGCCCATGACGGATGCGTGTAATAGTTATCCACATCTTGTCATAAGCCCGATAGCGAGCGCAAGTGAAGATCGTAAAATTCGTAGTTTACCTACAGCAGCACCTCTGACACATGCGCAATTGCCACACAAAATGGGTAGAATATGTCACACCGTTCATAAAGGTCATTAACAATTTTACAAATTCTTCCACTGGTTTCAAACGAAATGAGTTAACGTTTTACAGTAGACAAAAGGACGAATGGGAGTCACCCGTACCAAAAATACCAGCGGTGGAAATGACACTGGAGGGAAAACTTAAACAAACAGTAATCACACTGGAAAATAGGGCTGAATGTAGGAAGAAAATCTATGATCAGAAAACGAAGCATTTTACACAGTTTACTGAAAACCAACGAGTTCTGTTACGAACACATCCTAAGTCAACAAAAATAGGGAAGTTATACAAGAAGTGGCAATTACTTTATACAGGACCATATATAATTTCCAAAATCCCAATCCTTGAGCTTATCGATTGAGTTACGAGAGGACTGGTCGAGACAAAGGTCTCTATCCGCACAAGGATTTAAAGGCATTTGTGGAATAAACATTTTTGACACAAGTATTTTTACTGAATTTCTGTTTTCTCTGAATACTAGTGTTAAGGAAACATCTATATATATAAGAGATTTGATATATAAAGTAGCAGGTAAGTAAAACTGAGAGTGATATTAAACAATACACCGCATCGCCTGAAGCGAAGAGCGGCGGAGCAGAGAAGAACTGACGACGCACACTGTAGTGTAATCGTAACGGTGAGGTACGTTAGCAGACGAGGTGAAAGCAACAACTCGCGCACATGCGCATGTAAACACGGCCGCAGGAGATTTGTTAGACAGCTGACGTGATAAATGACCGCCAGCTAACGCAATTGAACACAACTCGCCCACACACATATTTATAAGAATTATACACATATAGGAAGAAAGAAGGAATAACGATATTATAACTATAAACTTAAGGTGAACTACATCTAATATACATATACAACGTTGAACTGCGGAAACGTACGAGAGACTACGAGTAATATCTGCATAAAATGATAATATTAACCTATTATACACAGATATGTACTGAGGTTTACAGAAAGAGAACTATAGGACGTGTGACATACATTTAAGGATATGAACGATGACAGCTAATATGAAAGCAGGATACAGAGATGAGGAGCATAAGTACCTCACGTTTCACGAGATTTAGGGCACAACAGGCGAATAAAACGGCTGCATATTGATGTAAAAGAATGACTGAATCAATGGCCACCGAGCTACTACACATTTAGTTTTAAGTTAGTTTTGGCCGCACCTTCAGCGCATAAAATTTAGTTGTAAGAAATATTATATAAATAAGTGATATGAATGCACGATTTAAAGTGTAACAGTAGTAGTCCGGTGACGTCGTCATGACATAGCTTCGATCCTACCGAACAAGTAAAGGGCCGACCTACACACAGGGTAGAGTCACACCCATTTTTCTCTTTATAATATGTATATGTACGTGATCTTTATAAACAGGATTATTATTTCTACACGTCGAATGACAACATTTATGGCAATTAAACACTGTCATGAGACTAACATTACACATCGTCTGAAGTAAACAATGTCTATTTCATGTAGTAGGAAAATAACAAGAATGAACCATGAACAATGCTGATTGAGAGTCTTCTTGCAACAGGATATATGAGTTATACGCCGTTTCCTTAATAATCCAATGGGCCTGTAGTCAAATAGATTCCACGATGCTTAGCGTGGTTAGGCAAGCAACGCGTAGGGTATTTGAAGTAGATGCCGATGCTTTCCCACCTGCTCCATAAATAAATAACAAGCTCCCATGAATAATGTGAAAGGAATTATGTATAATGTTTCTTATGTAAGGATTTGTGATACACAAACATACTGATGTATATAGGATGATCGATGCAACTGAGGTTACGCATATTTAAAATATGAATGTCAATGAATCTGCTCTTTACAAACTAAAGTGAAACGACTGTTTATGAAGTAAGTGTGAGAGGCATGTCAGCAATAATATGTAATATGTGAATGTATTAAAATTGTAACTATGTACATAACGGTTTATTTAAAGAGTAACAGCATACGAAAGCAGGCACTTCATGCAAAATAAGTGATCAGTAGTGTTTGACGGCAATTCGGCAAGGAACCTGTATAAAACTGACATTTTTTTTCAAAATTGATGTGTGTTGACGCTTAGTACACGTGTCTAAACCTACAAAAATTTTTACTAAACTACATTCAGCTCTGAATAACTGGAGAAGTGTTTTAAAATGAACTTACGTTATCGTCTGGTGCTGATCGTCAGATTTCCTCTCCGCTGAATAAGAGCGTTATGACGGGCAAACAATGGGTCCCGAGCCGTAAAATTGGAGGTCTTCTGTCACAGCATCGAAATTACCATAAGCACGCACACCGTTTCCCAGAACTAAACAAATATTTCTGGAGGAATACACGGTGCAACATACGACGACTTCTCTGTTTCACTCTGCGTGATGAGAACACGTAGGAATTAAAAGTATTCAGCGAGGAGGCAACCGTTAAAGTGCCAGTTCAGGACGCCGAATACTTGCCACGTGCGTGGGCGCAATAATGAAGGAGACTTGACCAAGCGTTGTTGAATACGCACAGTATTGTGCCCTTCTTTATGACTTGTTTTCCTTTTAATTGTTTGTATTAGTATATGTAGATATAATAAGGTAAAGCTGACATCTCCACTTAACATTAGTCCATCTTAAAGACCGAGAAATAAAGGGCTTTGACACACACACACACACACACACACACACACACACACACACACACACACACACATCGGTAACAGCAACAGATTAATCATATGGTACTGCCTAACACTGTACACCTCCATACAATGTCAGTGTACAGTGGGGGTCAACTGAGTAATAACTTTTTATTTTTCTCGCAATATGAATGTTTTCTTTTCCTCATTAGCAAAGATACGATTTTAAAATAATCTTTGTAACAAAAAAGAAACATCAGGACAGTACTCAGCTTTTTAACAACTTTTGTTTCAGTCTCGCTTGAGAGGACTTACGTTTTAGATCTCACACAAGAAGGACGTGTAATTTTCCTCCTGTGTCAACAATGAGTGTTGTAAGTGCTATGTGTGATAAAAATGCAAAAGGATAGGTGTACATTGCTAGTTATAAAAGACGCAAGAATATTTTCGATTTCTACATATGACTTTAGCCTGAAATTGTAAGAAGAGGCAGTAATTTTTCCCATCCGGTGTGTGTGTGTGTGTAATAATCAAAACAATTGACTTTCTGTTAAGCACCAAGTTGCTCCAAAATACGGTTGAGTGACTTTGGTACATTGCATTGTATTTTTCTTACGTTGCGAGGAAGAATGTTCATGGTACCAAATTTAGTTAATTCCAGTGCTGCAAATATTAATTATCTCTCATTACGTAAATTTCATGCCGATTCACACACATTGTGTTAGATGTTGGGCTGCCCCCAAGCACGGTTATTTCAAAATCAACCAACAGGACTGACACAAAATGTGAGAAAGTACTCAATTCGGAGGCTTTTAATGCACGGCAAAGAAACCTTCACAAGTACTTTGAGAAGTACATAAATAGAAGAAGATATCTGGATGAGCACATATCACAAAGAGACGTCTTGCAAATGTTAAAGGCAAAGTTGCCTATAGACATTCACAAAAAAGATCAAGTTCACATACTGCAGACAAACCGGGATGACTTTATGTCTCTCATTCATTCAACTGACCTCACACATGAGGGTACAAAACCAAGAGCTGTGAGTGTGGTAGGTCCATCACTGCGTGCTGAAAGTCAAAACCATAACACCAATGGAAGGAATGAATCCCAAGTAAATTTTGTGTCCACTTAGAGAAGCAAATCATGTAGACACAATGAAAAGAACTCTGTAGCCCGAAATAAGAGGAAGAGGCTAGGTACAAGATTCAATCCCAGAAACCAAAATAATAAACCGGGAAACCACTGAAAAAACAACCATGGTAACCAGTGGCACAATGGTATGGGTAACCAGTGGGCAAATAATCATGGCAACCACATGAACATTGGTCCAGAGAACCAGTTGCATGCAAATAGAATCCACTACTAGCAAACCCAGAACCAGGAAAAATGAGACGGAATAATCAGAACTGGCGAGAACAACATCCGTTAATAAACATGGTTGAAGTGGCTGATGAAAGCTACTCAGCTCGGGAAATTGAAAGTGGTCACATCTTGATGGTGATGGCATCAGAATGGCGATCACTGTAACTCACCAACGCATTTATTAAGATTTGGACCCAAACTTGTGTGCTGAAAACCACAACACTGTGTCCCAGTCATCTATATATGCAAAGATAACGAATATGTTACACGAGGGTAAGTCAATTATTATCCGCAAAGTAGTTATAAAATTTTATTGTAATCAAATAGGAGACATACAAGAACATCCTTTTTCTACATAGTCTGCTTGCGTTTCAACGCACTTGGTCCATCGTTGTACAAGCTTCCAGATGCCCTCATAAAAGAAGGTTTTCGGTTGAGCTGCGAGCCAGGACTGCACCACTTCTGTCACTGCTTCGTCCGAGGCAAATCAACGGTCCCTTAATGCCTGTTTGAGTGGACCAAACAAGTGATAGTCAGAAAGGGCAAGATCGGGACTATATGGAGGATGATCCAGTATTTCAAATTTGAGTTTCTGGAGCGCTTCAGCAGTGTGGGCAGCAGTATGCGGACGGGCATTGTCGTGCAACAACACAACAACCTTTGACAGCAATCTTCGGCGTTTGCTTCGAATTTCAGGCTTTAGCCTGGCAGTAAGCATCTCACTGTAACGTACACTTTTTATTATTGTGCCCCTTTCCCCATAATGTTCCAGTACTGGACCTTGTGCGTCCGAAAAGAACCGTAAGCATCAGTTTACCTGCGGGCGGTTGGGTCTTGAACTTTTCCTTGCACGGAAAATTTGAATGTTTCCATTCCATACTCTGCCGTTTACTCTCCGGCTCATAATGATGGATCCATGTTTCGTCACCAGTAATGATCCTGTCTAAGAAGTTGTACCCTTCATTACCATAGCGATCCAAATGTTTTTTACAGATGTACAAACGCGTTTGTTCATGCAACTATTTGAGTTGTTTTGGGACCCATCTTGTACAAACTTTATGAAACCCAAGTCTGTTGTTTATGACTTCGTATGCAGAACCATGACTAATTTGCAGACGATGTACCACTTTGTCAATAGTTAATCGTCTGTCTAAGAGAATCGTTTCACATGAACTCTCAGTGGTTTCTTCATTTGTGGCGGTAAACGGTCGTCCGGTTCCTTCATCGTGCGTAACACTTGTGCGACCATTTCGGAGCTTTTCAATCCATTCGTAGACACTCCATTGTGGCAAAACACGGTTTCCGTATTGTACCGAAAGTCTTCTATAAACTTCGGCCCCTGATACACCTTCCGACCACAAAAAACGGATCACTGAACGTTGCTCTTCTTTGGTGCAAATAGATAGCGGAGCAGCCATGATTAACAGCACGGCAGCGATAACGAAACTAACCTAGCAGCTGAAAAATTGCAAAGATATAACAACAAATAAACTAAGCATGCGTCATCAACGTAAAACGACAGTACTACTAAAACAAACAAAAATATAACTAAATTGCGGATAATAATTGACTTACCCTCGTAGTTAAACTGAAATTCTGACATCGCTGTAAAGAGCTGTAGAATACTGAGAGCCATTGGGCATACATCTCGAAATATTGCAATTCTGCTTTCCAGTCACACTAGGAAATGTAGCCACTAAAGGTGCCTTTTTAGTGTTGCATAATTGGTACTGAGTTCCTTAGGGAGAGAAAGACGAAAAAAGTCCTGTCCGCAGGCTAATGAAACATGAAGATAGAAGAGATGAGCATCACAGTAGACATAATAAAATCAAAGATAAACTACACTGAAGCCCCAAAGAATCTAGTATAGGCATGCGTATTCAAATACAGAGATATGTAAAAACGCAGAATACGGCGCTGAGGTCGGCAACGCCTACATAAGACCAGTGTTTGGCGCAGTTGTTAGATCGGTTACTGCTGCTACAATGGCAGGTTATCAAGATTTAAGTGAGTGTCACGAGCGATGGGACACAGCATCTCCGAGGAAGTGATGAAGTAGGGATTTTGTCGTACGACCATTTCACGAGTGTACTATGAATATCAGGAATTCGGTAAAACATCAAAAAAATGGCTCTGAGCACTATGCGACTTAACTTCTGAGGTCGTCAGTCGCCTGGAACTTAGAACTAATTATACCTAACTAACCTAAGGACATCACACACATCCATGCCCGAGGCAGGATTCGAACCTGCGGCCGTAGCAGTCGCCCGGTTCCAGACTGTTGCGCCTAGAACCGCACGGACACTCCGACCGGCTGGTAAAACATCAAATTTCCTACATCGCTGCAACTGGAAAGAGGCCCTGCAAGAACGGGACCAACGACGACTGAAGAGAATCGTTCAGCGTGACAGAAGTGCAACCCTTGTGCAAACTGCTGCAGTTTTCAATGCTGGGACATCAACAAGTGCCAGCGTGCGAACCATTCAACAGAACATCATCGATATGGGCCTTCAGAGCCGAAGGCCCTCTCGTGTATCCTAGGTGGCTGCACAACACAAACCTTTACGCCTCTCCTAGGCCCGTCGACACCGACATTGCACTGTTGATGACTGAAAACATTTTGTCTGGTCGGACGAGTCTCGTTTCAAATCGTATCCAGAGGATGGGTATGGAGATAACCTCATGAAACCATGAACCCTGCATGTCAGCATGGGACTGTTCGAGCTGGTGTAGGCTCTGTAATGGTGTGTGGTGTATGCATTTGGAGTGATATGAGCCCCACGATACATCTAGACATGACTCTGACAGGTGACACATACGTCACCTGCATCCATTCGTGTCCATTGTGTTTTCCGAGGACTTGGGCAGTTCCAGCAGGACACTGTGACATTCCACACGTTCAGAGTTGCTACAGCGTGGTTTCAGAAACACTATTCTGAACTTGAACACTTCCGCTGGCCACCAAAGTCCCCAGATATGAGCATTATTGAGCATATCTGGTATGCCTTGCACATACTGTTTAGGAGAGATCTCCAGCGCCTCGTACTCTTTGCGGGTTTGTGGACAGCCTTGCAGGATTCGTGATGTCAGTTCCCTCCAGCACTACTTCAGACACTAGTCGAGTCCATGCCACGTCGTACTGCTGCACTTCTGCGTGCTCGCGGGGGCCCTACACGACATTAGGTAGGTATAGCAATTTCTTTGGATCTTCAGTGTATGACAAATGCTGCCAAGGCTACAAAATTAAATTAATTGATAAACGGACTCACAGTTCAGACAAACTGCAACATGATACTAAGGAGATATATTGAGCTGAAGGAATTACTAAACTCAAGATTTCTGAGTTGATGTAGCTAAGTCCAGGTCAAGAAACTACTTTAATAAATATTTGGTCCATCTGTGATTATCAGTATCATATTGACATCTTTCTGCATGAAACGTTCTGTGCCTCACACTCCTTTCCGATCTGAAGTTGGAAGTGAAATTCGGAAAATGTCATTAACATAAAAGACCACTGAGTATCACCATATTGTAGTCCCGTGACAGTGATCACTAAGCCAGGGGTTCTGGACTCAAGAAATGTTAATAAAATTATTGTTCTGGTTTGAACAAGGCTTGCATCCCTCATACTGGCAAACAGCCTTGACAGAGGAGTTGCACAAGTATACTGCATTTGTCTATGCTGACCACAGTTATCAAATTAAGGTTTTACTGTTTGGCTTAATCATCAGTTCTAGTGTATTTGTTGCAGCCTTAACAATGCTTGGGCTTGAGTTGCTTGATAAGATTACCACATTTCTAGATAACCTTTTCATTGCAACATGAAGATGGGAGGAATATGTCGAGCTTATAGAGAGAGTACTATGGACATCCATGCAGACACTGCATGAATTCCTGCCACCTTGGATGGGAAAAATAATATTTCTTGGACGTATTGTAACACATCATACAATATTACCGGATAAAGAAAAACTCAGTGCCATAGAGAATATAAGTGCTGTGTGCATGATGAAACAGCTTGAAACTTTGCAGATCAGTCTCATTTTATAGGCTTTTCTACTAGATCAGTCGCTGAGTTGTGAGGTGTTACTCAATCTATTAAGAAAATATATAAAGTGGTTTTGGTCTAGTGAATGTCAGATTGAGTTTGAAAAATAATCAAGGCCCTTTTAATTTCGAAGTTATTACACCATCCTGACATATCAACAGATTTCTGTTTATCCACTGATGTATGCTGCACTGATTTAGATGCCCGTCTCTTTCAACTCAAAGAGACAGAGGCCAAAACTACCATTTGCACCATCGACTTTGCCAGTTGGACTCTATCTGACTGCTAAAGGGCAGATACCATAGCAGAGCTAGAAGCACTGGCAGTTGTGTGCGCTTTCAAAAAGTTTCAGTTTTACCTCTTTGTTGACTACACAAAAGTCTACTGTGGCCAACCAGCATTAATCTGACCACTAAGCTGTAAGCTGCTACAAGCCAGGTTAGGCAGGTGGTCTCCATACCATCAGGAATATGACTCCGAGTTCATGCATGTCACGGGAGACAGTGATAATTTCTTTGATGCACTGACCTCTGCAAGTCTTTCAGATTAAGCAGAAATTAAAGAAAATTTGCAAATTTTTGGGTTTTGGTCATGAAACACACTGCTTGTTGGAAGTGTGCTTAGATTTGTGCAAACACATGGATACATTGCAGGATGCTGAGTCCACATGGACCATTGTCAAACAGCAATTATTGCACAAACCTTCAAACAACCAGGCGCAACGTTGCAAAATTCACAACAATGTTTTATTTTACGGATATACGCCTTATCATATCACTAGTGTGCTTCTATTCCATATAATTATAAGCTGAATTTAATATGGTGTACCCATCTTCATTGGGGGCCACTTTGGAGTTTCAAAATGTGTTCATATGATCAGTCAACATTGCTATTTTGCCACCATAAGACGAAAGTTACTGCAAGTAAAAATTTGTACTATTTGTCAGAAGGCTAAATCACTAAACAGATGCTGTCACATCGTATTGCATCCAATTCTGCCTATTGAAACTTTACAGAGTGTGTCAGTTGACGTCACAGGCCCATTAGCATGCGCTTGTGGGAGCATGAAGTATCTAGCAGCACTATATGATCTGTTTTCTGAATATATTGAATTGTGTATCCTGAGAAGTGCTAACAGTGCTTTTGTCATCCAAAGACTTGTAGAAGATTACACAGCGAGGTTTGGCAAACCTAAGTCCATATTTTCTGATAATGTAACCATTTCCACCAGTAAGCACAGGTGAACCTTCTTACAGAACGAAAGTATTAAACATATTCTTGTACCACAGTACCACTGTAAAGTAACACACTTGAGAGGACTTTCAGGAAGCTCAAAAGCTTTATACAAACTTATTGCCCACATAAACAAATCAGCTGGACTACTTTTCTGACACTGTTCAAAGAGGTGGTTAATAAGTTGTCCCCATACTTGGACAAATTACACTGTCAATGAGTTAACGTTCAGGAGATTAGAAAGGAACGATTGGATGAATTCATTACCTCAGATTTCAGGGCATGATATTGCAAGGGATGAGAAAGTCAGACAGGCACTTATCACATTAATGGAGAGAGCTAACCAGAGGAAGAAGAACTATGACAAAAGGCTGTCTGCTGTATAAAGATTTTGAGTTGGAGAAATGTACTTCTGAGAAGTCGCCTTAGGTCATCTATTCTTTCAATGAGAAAGAAAAAGTAGCAAATTACGTATTAGAGGCCGTTTGGAATAGTCAGAGTTTACATCCAGGAACCTGTTTGTTGGTTTATCCAACAACAAACAAAATACAAGGGCTGCACCCTCACAAAGACATAACAAAATATTCTCAGTGAAATTGTACGTCCATGTTAAGATAACAGGGATTCCTATGTTCTATTAAGGTATATGTTGTATGGACTAACCATTATTTTTTCTTTGAGTAAAAGCTAGTATTTAAGAATGTATACAGACATTAATTTTAGTAAATGTGTTTAACTGAATAACTTTAGACCATGTATCTGATGCTTTGAAACATGTTGACTAAAACTTTGGGTACAACTGATGGTCAAATATATATTACAAATGGGCATGTAATGGGTAACAGTGACTATGCACTTTTATTTGTGCTGGTAGACATTTCATACGTGTTCTTGTTGACCAAGAATGAAAACAGAAAGAAGGAATACTGAACTGTGAAAAAAGAAGCAAAATAGAAACAATGAATGGTCCAAGCTAAAGATGTGCATCATCAATAGAATTTGAACAGCCACAGTGTCAGGGTTATGTGATCATGGTGTTGGCCTGCAAAGGGGGAAATCAGTATTCAGATATCCCTTATGCCCCATTTTTTCATAAAATTGAGAACTGTCCATCTGGTCATTGATGTGTGTGTTCACAGTAATCAGATTTATGTCTGTGTCGATGATATATAACGTCCGTTTGAAACAGTGGGGTGTAAGAAAGGGACCTCCAGATTGATAGACTAAAAAAGAAGATAAAAATGAAAAAGATATGTCTAAGAGGAAAAGAAAAAAGAAATAGTGTTAAATTTAGTGAAATAGAGATCTTAGTTAAGTGAACTAATATAGAGTATGGGTATGTTGCAAGTGTTACCATAATCTACATAGTTCTCTACCACATGTTATGACTCTAGCATTCCATTTTTGTGACATGGTTCACACCCATTTATTTGTTTTTTTCATCTCTGTGAGAGGTCTATGCAACATAACGACTGCTCTCACTTTTCAGCACATTTACTTGCGACGGTAATTATTCTTACCACATGACTTGTATTCTGTAGTCAATGTATTATAACAATTGCCAAAACTACAGAAGGAAGAATCTCCCGCTTTACAGTCCAACACCATGACCACACAATCACGATGTTGTGATTCTGGCAGTTTGGAATGCAAGAGTCATAACATGTGGTAGAGAACGATGTAGATTATGGTAACACTTGCAATATACCCATACTCTATATTAGTTCACTTAACTAAGTACTCTATTTCACTAAATTAAACACTATTTCTTTTTTCACAAAGGAGATTCGAACACAGATCTCCTGCTTTTGCAATCCAACATCATGACCACACAATCACGATGCTGTGGTTCTGGCAGTTTTCTTGATGTAGCATATCTTGAACTTGGACCTTTTCCTGTTTTTATTTTGCTTAACACAGTTGGGTACACCCTCTTCCTGTTCCCATATTTGATATGGGCTTTCGGCGGGCTATCCACTGGGCCATTTTACCGCTAAATCTGAAGAGGGTGTGATGGGGAGCTTCCCTCGTTAATACGTGTTATAAGCATTATTTTCACTTCTGGGATTGTTATGATATATCCATATTAATCACGCCTAGGCCCTCTGTGTAGGACCATCATTATCATTTCTTTAAACTACCAGCCTTGACCCACCTGCCAAATTACATATCATGGTAATGGTCACCGTGGAATATGCTTTGATGCATTCTGAGAACTGTGCCATACCAAACAGGGAACTGCACTAGTCCTTATTTCGACCATCTGTCTATATGGAATATTGTACATAATACTTTCGTTTGTGAATAACTACATTTGCCTCGTAACATTTTATTTTAACTATCCACCATCTAGGTCCTAAAATTCTCATATTTTTGCAGTGTGACACAATATATCCACTCCTTATCACACTATATATGTCCACTTAACCAACTGATCTATTTTCACAAAATTAAATACAATTTTTTTTCTTTTCCTGTCAGGCATATCTTTTTCATTGTTATTTTCTCGTCTAGCCTATCAATCTCAATTTAACATTATGTTTCTGCTAACCTTCTAGGTGACACATTAAATTATTACCTCACCTGCTACCTGCATAAAGTCAGTGACAGATTTTGCGAGACCCTTCGCCTGTTCGTTATGTTCAATTTCAAAGCTTTACTGTCCAGTTCAGAGCATAATGAGCTAGGAGACACAACGCTACCAACATTGTCGATAACGTGTGTACCTTGTGTATCTTCCACAAAACAAAAGCTGGAAGGAAAACAGTTATCTTCGAGTGTCACTACCAGTAGTAATAATATGCGTGCTTTTTACTGAGACATGTGATAGGTCTCGTGACGGATTTTAAAAACTGCATTGAATTCTTTTTCCCGAAATGTTTTAAGCTATTCATAAATGACACATTCTTTTATCCATTCCTTTTATCACAGCTTCAGTGAACAAAGGCAGCAATAAGAAGTGAGGCGTTACCATTTGCAACACATTATTCAGAAACATCTTACAAATTAGAATGGAAGAGTTGCTTACAGAACTTGGTGCTTACATAATACAGATGGCGGCGATATATGTTGCAAAGTCGCAATGACGACATGGTGGGAAGTTCAAATTTTGGCAGGAAAATAGGTCAATTGGGTTATCTTCACTAACCTAAGTCATCCAACCACCACCTCTTCCATGGGATTGGCAGGAAAAGGACTCAGCCTGTGCTGGGCTGCTGGATATCATGCACATAAGTCTTTAATTTGCATGCATTCTTTACATAAACAATTTGAATTGTCATAGGCAATCGCTCCATCCAGTGTGTTCGCCATGAGGTCCGGAGTCTAACTGACCTAGTACACAATATCACCACCAGAGGGTGCTGTCGCCCCTCCTGTCAAGTAACCAAAGAAGGCAGTCTGGGGGAAAGTGGCGGGGAAATGACTCAGTCGGTGTCCAGCTGCTGCAGAGAGGAAGGAGTGTGCTTCATTTATTTCCAGTGGGATGTTGGAACAATTTATTTAGGGATGGATTTCACACAGTTTATTTATTAAGCTGATACAAAACACTCACCATGACGTGCTTGGGGACATAGCCTACAGACTCGCAAACTACTCGTAAATTACGGAAATAATGCAGTACACTGATGTACATCACGCTAACAACTCGAAAATTGTCAAAATAACGCATGTAAAACGGTCTCCAGTCACGCTTGCTAATTGTAAACTATCGAAATAATGCATTACAGAGCTGTAAACTGCTCGTAAATTACCGAAATAATGCAGTACACTGATATGCAGACACGTTCACTATCAGTAAAATTGTCAAAATAATGCATGCATAACACAATGCAAACACGCTCACAGCGCTTAGACGGCCGAAAATAATGCATTGCACAAACACTCATTCCACATAAGAAAAGCTTTCAAACTATCATTAAGAAATTCGACTGCAACTTATCAGCGATCTGTTCTCTACAGAGGTCCAACGTGCACACGCCGGATGGCGTGATCATGCTGGTCTCACATGCGAGATGCGTCTGGCTGTGCACGTGTTTATCTTTGGTGATGCACGGTTTATGTACCTGGGGGTCCAGTGCAAGCCTAATTGCTGAGCGAGAGATCTTTGCCTAGTGACTCACCATCGCAAGCGCAGCGTCACAGCTCTATGTAAATAAGAGCCAAGTCTCCCTCTCGGAAATCGTAAAGTATCACAGAAATATTTAACGGTCGCTTTTAATGTCTTAGGAACTTTCGTGATGTCTCAGCTTCTGTGCTTGGAAATACTTGTCCTAATGGACCTGTTTACGAAAGTAGTCCAGAATAACACCGAACAGGCTACTTTCTTCCTGGTGGTACTAACGAGGCACTCCATCCTTCACGTGTTACCCTTCCTGGAAATCGTAATGTCCTGCTTTCAACATATGTCTCAGAAGCGGTAAATGTTTTCACCACTAAAAGCCATCATGATCTCAAAAGCATTCTTGTTGTTTAGAAAGACAGCACTGTCGAAGCACAGATGGGAAAATCAGAACAATTACAAAGAGAATTCGAAGCACTGTCCTACAGAAGAGAGAAATGGCTGGAATTTTCGGTTTCCTACAGCTGCTGGTCTGGAGATGTCCTAATGCCACAATGACAGATGAGGGACAGCATCCCGCCTTGTCTTTGAACACTTGAACAAAGAAGACATTACGTTACTCTCAGAACTTT
The DNA here is from genome assembly GCF_021461385.2 of Schistocerca piceifrons. NCBI lineage: Eukaryota > Metazoa > Arthropoda > Insecta > Orthoptera > Acrididae > Schistocerca > Schistocerca piceifrons. The sequence continues at coordinate 428,966,695 of NC_060138.1, forward strand.
CTGTAGATACCTTGCTCCCATCTTGTTTGAACCAGTCGGTAGAGGGTCCTATGTACCTGCACAAAGGATGTCTTGTGAATGAATGGAGCATTCTCATTGGCTCCTACTGAATTTACCTGGGAAATAACTGATGCTGACAGTATGGGAGCACTGTCTGCCACTTTTTTCTGCAGACGAGACTTTCAGTGGCGAAACTATTTTGTACGGATTTCCATATTGCACTGACAGTTAAACCCTGAAAAAGTGGTCTACAGATCGTGAAACACGGCAAGACACTTCCTCAATACACTGATCTGCCTCTGACGATGCAAGCTTGAATATTCCAGCGTGAAACTGATTTTCAACCCAGCTGTTTATCACCACATACTGTGTCGATATAGTAAACACTCAATTCGCATCCTGCACCAAACAAAATCATCACTTCAGCATCTTGCATATAGCTATCGACCACCAGACACTCGTGCATATAGTGCGAAGACAGACACCATCAGGACATGGACCATATTAGCCCTCACAGCACTAGATATTATTAGGGGGAAAAGGAGGTATGGCCCCACTCTCTATTGTTGCCAAATTTATTCAAGATGGCGGATCCAAGATGGCGGCGATAGAAGTGGCCCTGTCACAATGACGTCATGGCGGAAGTTCAAACTTTGACGGGAAAATAGAACAATTGGGCTACCTCCCCTAACCTAACTCCCTCCCCTCGCCCACCCCTCCCCCCAGCACTCCCCCTCCCCTGCTCCCGCCCCCCCCCCCAGAAAATGGCGGAAGTTCAAATTTTAGTTCGGAACAAAGGTAAATTGGCCTACCTCCACTAACCTAAGAAAATGGCGGGAAAAAAACGTCACTTGGGCTACCTCCACTAATGTAAGTCATCTGACCGCCACCTCTTCCTTGGAATTGGCGGGAAAAGGTCTCAGCCTGTGCTGAGTTGCTGCATAGGATGGACGTAAGTTTTTATTTTGCATGCAGTGTTTATTTAAACAATTTGACTTGTCATAGGGAGTAGCTCCATCCAGTATGCCCAGTGTCGCCGTCACTGCTGCCACCACCGCAAAACCCACAACCACCAAGGTGGTATATGCTCCCTGAGGAGTGTGTAGATGATGAAGGCCATGATGATTGTTATAGTCTTGTATGAAATACATTGCACAGCCTACAGACCGCAAACTACTCGCAAATTAGCGACATAATGCTGTATGCATGTACAGACATGCAAACAACTCGTAACTTGTCAAAATAATGCAAGTAAAACGCTCTGCAGACACGCTCACTAGTTATAAACTGTTGAAATAATGCATTGCATAGCCCACAGACCAGTTCACAAACTAATGCAACAGACACATTCCCTACACGTAAAACTGGCAACATAGTCAACCGCAACATATCAGTGAACTGTTCGCTACAGAGGCTCCAGGGCACTCACGCGTGTTCTCCATTGCTGGCACGATGATGCATTGCCTTTGTATCTGCGGACCAGTGCTAAAAGGTTGTGATTGTTAAACTGACGTCACATGTCTATGTAAATAAGAGCCATGTCTACCTCTCGGAAATCACGAAGTCTTACAGAAATAGTTAACAGTCGTTTTTGTTGTTGTACGAGCTTTTGTGACATCTCAGCTTGTCTGCACGGAAATGAATGGAGCATTCTGATTGGCTCTTATTGAATTTACCTGCCATTTTACTGGTGCTCCCTGTGTGACAGCAGTGTCCGCCTTTTCTTCTGCAGACGAGACTTTCAGCGACAGTTAAACCCCACAAAAGTGGCCTACAGATCGTCAAATAAGGAAAGACACTTCCTCAATTACACTGCTCTGCCACTGATGATGGAAGCTTGAATATTTCAGCGTGAAACCGATCTCCACATAGTAAACACACAATTCGTATTCTGCGTCATACAAAATCACCACTTCTGCAGCCTGCATATAGCTGTCGACTATGAAACACTCGTGCATAAAGCGCGAAGACTGTTGTACAAAGGCTGGGTTGGTTCCCCCCCAGCACAATGGCGTTACTGTTTCTGGTCCCTACCTCCTTACCTGCTTGCTTGCTACATCCATCTCCAGACCCTGGAATTAGAAGAACATATGACGCGGTTTACCAGAATGTCATACCATTTTCGCGATACTTTTCGATATCAAGCAAACAGCAGTATGCTACCGATCGCTTGCACAGTATAACTCCGAAGATACAGACTGGAAATTATTTCTCTAGAAACCCAAGACTTAAGCGAGGTGCAGCGTGCTGTAAACCACTGAGTAACTAGAAACTTATCCTGTCTGCGAAGATCTTTATGTGAAAACTCGGAAAAAATAGAGGAAACTGATATTACCATTAGCAAATACCGATGTCGGTGATATAATAGATTACAAATCACCCTTATAATTTACAAAGTCAACTAAAGTGTTTCCCATGTCTAGAGAACCAGCAAACATGTCTTCCACACGTCTTCCACAATCGATGTTCTCTCAAAGAAATAAAGATGGGAAATGTGCAGAAGCAGTCAACTGGCGGGTTTTAGCTCGGAATAAAATCGCCGAATTTAGAAAATGATTCGGCTAAGGAACACGGTATGAAGCCGGTATTTGCAACTCCCTCAAGCCGCTGCTAGATATTTCTCCAGTATTTGTAATGTATTCCATCTCAATGCCATGTCAGAGGTTCTGTGATATATCCACTGGGTTATAGATGATGGTTGATGGAGAAGGAACACAGACAGTAGATGGTGGGCTGATTGAGGTCATAAGAAATGTACACTAGCTTTTCCGATCTCTAGTGCTATGCTTTTCAATAGAAATAATGTCTGTGATTTGGGACCAAGTCTTTCCATTCAACCATATACCTGTGTTGGATCCTATGCAGAAGTCTTTTAATGATTACAGTCACTAGTGAATCATATTTCTGACACTCTCATATTTCGAAACGAGTCAGCTTATTCGAACCTATCAGCTACATTAAAATTTTAGATAGTTCCTATGCATCTTGCAACTGCCACCCTGCAGCATTGCACACATGATCGTTCAAATTTAATACAGAACTGGGCAGAAGTCGGAGAGTGCTAAATCTGCCACATTCTACAGCCCATGTAGAAACAGGCTAAGCTGAGTTTGTGCAACAGGACCATGTTTTGACCACTCAATGGAAATGGGAACATGTTGTCGTAGCTCCATCAACATTGTACGATATGTAAGGTCAGCGCCAAAGGAAACCAGCTCCTGCAACATGAGGTAGTATACAGACAGTACGAACAGCTGTGGTGGTGTTTCTTATTGGCAAAATTAGGAAGATACTGCAGTCTGAAGCAGATATGCGTCCTTCACGGTCCATCCACATCTATCACCCAACATTGTATCATCGTTATTCCGTACCATCCAACAGAGAAAAATTACGAACTATAAAAGCTCTGCTATCTTCATCCAGTGGAGAGCTCGACAATATTTTTACCGCATCTCTCTCTTCCCATATATCGAAAACAAATTCTATGAAATATACAGGTATTGATTCATTGGAGCAGGCAGCCAGTGAGCGACGTTGCTTGCACAGACCAGTGTAAAGAGCCAACATCTGTACTGTAGGACAACGATAGTATCCCACAGACTATACTATAAGTCGTTGTTTGGAACATTGTTCTTTTTTCTACTGTAACACCTGTTGTACAATAGCATACATTTTGTTCTCTCCACCACGATTTCGAGGTCTGTATTGGGTTCTAAACTGACATTAACATGTTCTGGTCCATTGCCTCTCACGTATGTCGCACAATGTAAATCATGGTGTTGCTGGTGCTACCATAACACACTCACACATCGGATGATATTAAATAAAATACATTCACAAGATAAGGAAACTGGAAAAGTATTGCGGCGTTGTGGAGCGTTCCCAAACTGCTCTCCGAAGGTGATTGATGACCTCTACATTTAAACTCATCTGTCACACTGACGGGATAGCTGATGAGTCCGTGTTCCGTTTCGATTCCTCATATTGCAGTCATGTACGTGATCACGGTTTTGGTGCTAGCCGCCCCCAGAAGGTGTTGCCCCTCCACCAAGACTCTTTCTCCATCTCAAACAAGCGATGTCAGTCAATCATTATCTAGTAATCGACAGCATGCCAGTGGACAGGTGGGATAGAAAGGACACCGTCGATGTACTGTAATAATAAGCATCACAGTTGATAGTGTGAATAATTTTAGCAATTTTACAGTAATTTCAACACCGACAAATGATGCGACAGCATGGTTCCCAATTACAATATCATCACTAAACCGCCCCTCCTCTACTTTGCGAATGTAGATAGCTTACTGTGCAGTATGTCCATTCATTGTTAATCCTCGAACATATTACACATCATCAAAGTATACCAGGCAGCAATCTACATATTTCCAACACCTCAAGCATAGTGCATAATTTATGATCTGTCTGTCTGTGGATGGAAGTCACAGGGCATTCTCACAGTCTTAGAATAAAGTTAGAGACTGAAAGATCCCCTCGCACTGTCTTTGACCAACCCAGCCTGCAGCTCCATTACCAATTTAATCTGCAGCCGACCAGGAGTAGATTGCTACATTCCATGTCTCGTAAATGAATGGAGCTTGCCAACTACGCTCCCATCCAAGTGCACAAGATTTCTCAAGATGCACCTATGTCGAGGAGGTTAGCACATCTTATCGGTGAACAGTAGTAGATTTGAAAGTGTTGTGATGTAATAGCAGATGGTTAAGGAGAACAACAAACGGTTGGTTTTTATGCATGATGGCGCTCCAGACGGATGGAGCTCGAAGCATCTTATGTAAATCAACTACACTATCAATTCTAAAGTATTGTTCTAATGTCTGGGATCATTACCAGGTGGGTACTGGCAAAAGAGAACATGAACTCATGCACTCCTGAGGCTACACGGGTCTGCACTTAAAACGGGCTACAATGTTAGATCACTTCAGTTTCCAATCTATTACTCGTGTGGAATGCAACGCTGTTAATATTGCAATATAAGAAGTATATTTCCAGCGCATGACAAACATCCTTCTTGCAGGTTTCTCTACGATAAACTATGGTAACAAACTGTAAAATGAAAAAAACTACTCCCTTAATACATCGGTTCTGCTTGATACATGCACAATATAATTTTCCAGAGATGTATAGCGTCCACTGTTCATATCTGATCATGCTTTAGAAATTATACTATGCAAGTATCAGTCCTGTATAAAATAATCGTTAGTAATGGAGAAGAAAACAGATAAACGCATAGTAGCGGCGCTTGACATGTGAAATTACACGTTCTGCCGCCACTACCTCTGTAAACAGGACATCTGTCAAGCAGATGTATACACGGTTATTGCAGTGCCTCAGAAATACCTATCACTAACTTAGAGTCGTCTTAGTTATGAAACTGAAGTCTCGATTATGTACCCAGATACGACAGGGGAATGGAGTATGTCGTATAAATCTTCGTTCGTTTAGAGGAATGTGTCGAAACAGGATGGTTACATTTCATCACACATGAGATGGAAGTCCTCTGATGACTGAGAGATTTGCTGTTAACAATCGCAAGTATACAGAGTTGTAAATCACGCACAGAACACAGGTTGTATAAAAGTCGAACGCAGGCTGTCACACAACTGATGCATCCTGACAGAACATCGGAAAAAATGGTCAAATGACCTGCAGCAACATTCCCTCCTTCTCTAGAATGCATCATCAGTCTATCACTAAATTGTTCCAACACCTAGTGTAAATGCACTGTTTTTCTGGTTGGGTGGCATAGTACAGCACTGTACTCGAATGCATCCAGTCATCTCCACCCACATACTTAAAGTTGCAGTGCACTTGCTCTGTTTTCTGTATGTCTGTGTATGTGTCGACCCAACTTTAAACATAGAACACATCTTCGGATGTAATGTGGTTGGCCCACCTGCGTGCCGTATCCCAGATGTGACGTGTGGTCGATCTGCCTCTGAACACTGCTATGGATATATAATGCTCAACAGATCCACACTCGAATGCTAACTTGGATGTGGCATATTGTGGATCTGCGTTCCAATATCGCTCTGGACATTGTGCATCTCGAACCACCTTCAGATTCATTTCCTGGATGTGGCATATTGTGGATCTACATCCCAACATCGTTCCGCATATCACATGTCGAATCCACACTCGAACGCTAACTCGGGTCTGTTGTGGTCCCAGGAGTCATCCGTGACACATGTACAGACACAGACATACAGGAAACAGAGGATGTGCACACAACTGTAAAGTAAGTGTGTGGAGGTGATTGGATGCAATCGAGTAGAGTGCTGTACTATACCGCCCGACCAGAAAAATAGTGCATTTACACTAGGTGTTGGTAGATGTACTACATTTACAAGCAATTTTAGAACATGGAATGATACGTGATGTCATTATCGCTTGGATAGAAGTGACATGAAATCGTTAAAGTTACGAAAAATGACGGAAAATACGCATAAATTGAGCGAAAATACACCGAACTGTGGGGAAATTAAGGATGTTATTGCATGTCTTCTGGATGGTGCAGAAAAATTCTTGTACTTGGGAACGAGTATGTGACAGCAAGAGGAAAACGAGAAAACAGTGACATGGAAGTATCAGGAACCAGGGAAACAGTCACTTTTTTTTCCATCGAGGCAGCATTCTACTGCATGTCTATTGAAATAATAGTGACACACCTATGTTGACTGCCGTCTTTGATGCTTTCCTGGAAAAACAGAGAACCACATGTCTTGTACCTGCTAGATGTTCTCTCAACCAAATAAAGATGGGAAATGTGCAGAAGCAGTCAACCGGATAATTTACATGGGAGGGAATAATGGTCCAGCACAAACACAAGTCCATATTGAATCTTCTCAAATGTCCACGTGATCACGAAGGCAGACGGCGACAATAGCAGCGTCGAGCGATACGCTCAGTTGTGCGAACGACTATCTCCCACTTCAAGATGGCTATTAGAGGTGACGAGATGTTTCTGTAAAATGGCGCCCGTCAGTCGTATAATACCGTATCTCAACAATAAGGCAGCAAAAATAGCCTTAGTTACGAAAGCAAGGCGATAAAGGGGTGCTGTGAATGAAGTTTACAAAGGGAGGTATCTTCATGAAGAATTTCATAATTATTTGGATCATCAGCTACGAAGGTCACCAGACAAATTATTCGAATACACTTGAATGACCAGAGATACGTTCGATTATCTCATCAATAAATTAAAGACGAGTGTTTCTTATGTAACCAAGAATCTTGAATAGCCGATAAGAGCGAAATAATGGCGGACTAATAGCAAGCAATTTGCGACATTTTACAGGAGGTGTCTGTGGTGCAGTGGTAATGTATGAGATAAGTAATCTTGTTAGCTGAGGTTTCTGGGTTCGGTCCCCACTGCTTTCTTTTATATATATCATCTGTTCTGTGAACTAAGTTTTTTCTACACTCTTTATACTGCAGCTCAAGGCATTTTTTAAGGTCTTACCAAAGTACTTGATCGTTAAGTGTATACACACCAATCTCAGTAACGAAATTCCCAATGAATCACAACAGCTTGAAGTATACATAATTATTTTTCTGGACATATAATGCTATTATGCTTCTATGGAGAAGGTGTTGACATCTGCCAAACCGATACTAAGCTTCCGAAGATGACTAATTTGTGAAATGATTTGCCTAAACGTAAGAAATAAAACAGATTACAGAAATATCTGATGCGAGTCCAGTGTGCTAACAAATGTGCCACCTCGCTCGGTCACTGATGGAATCGACTGGTTGCCATACAGAAAAAGATTTTACAATAACACACTGAGGCTTAGCTTACTCCATTTTTGTGATGGAAAAACACTCATCTTAGAGAATGCTCCATATCACAAGCATGAAAATAAACTCTTCTCATCTACGTCAATAAAATGGGAAATGCAACCATGGCTTAAAAAATGGTATAAATTATAAATCTGACATCTACATCCACATCTGTACTCTGCGAACCACCGTGAAGTGAGTGACCGAGGGTACGTCCCATTGTATCATTTATCAGAGTTTTTCCCTCTTCCATTCACGTATGGAGCGCCGGAAGAACGATTGTTTGAATGCTTCTGTGCTTTCACCAATTATTCAAATTTTGCCCTCACGATCCCTACGTAAGTGATACGTAGGGGGGGGGGGGGAGTGTAATATGTTCCTAGAGTCATCATTTAAAGCCGGTTCTTGAAGCACTGTTAATAGACTTTTTCAGGATAGTTTACATTTATCTTCAGGAGTCTTTCAGTTCAGTTTCTCCTGTATATCTGTGACACTCTCCCTTGGATTAAACAAACCTGTGAACATTAGTGGTGCCCCTCTCTGCACGTGTTAAATATCACCTGTTAGTACTATTGCTACAGGCCCAAACACTTGAGCAATATCCTAGAACCAGATGCACGAGAGATTTGTAAGCAATTTCCTTAGTAGATTGATTGCACTTCCCCAGGATTATGCCATCTGCTTTACGAACGGCAGAACCTATGTGATCATTCCGTTTCATATCCCTACAGAGTGTTACACCAAGGTATTTGTATGAGTAGGCCGATTCCAACAGTGACTCGTTGATAGTATAGTCACAGGATACTAGGTTTTTCGTTTTGTGAAGTGCAAAATTTTACATTTATGAACATTTAGAGCAAGTTGCCAATGTCTGCACCACATTGAGATCTTATCAAGATCTGAATGAATATTTATGCAGCTTCTCTCAGATAGCACTTCTTTATAGCTAAATGCATAATCTGCAAAAAACCTGATTTTACTATTAATATTGTCTGCAAAGTCATTAATACGCAACATGAATAGCAAGGGTCCCAACACACTTCTCTGGGTCATACCCGAAGTTACTTCTACATCTGACGATGACTCTCCATCCAAGATAACACGCTGTGTCGTCCCCACCAAAAGGTCCTCAATCCAGCCTCAAATTTCTTTTGACACCTCACATCATCGTACTGTTGACAATAGGCAAGCGTAGGTGCAGTACTGAGTCAAATGCTTTTCGGAAATCAAGAAACACTGCATCTACCTGATTGCCTTGATACAAAGCTTTCAGCATGTCATGCGAAAAACGTGAGAGATGGGTTTCACATGATCGATGTTTTCGAAATCCATGATGGTCGTCATTGATGAGAACGTTCTGTTCAAGATACCTCATAATGTTTACGCTCAGAATATGTTCTAAGATTCTACAGCAAATTGATGTGAAGGATACTGGATGGTAGTTTTGTGGATCACTTCTACTATCCTTCTTGTAGACGGGTGTCACGTGTGCCTTTTTCCAAGAACTAGGCATGGTTTTTTGTTTGAGGGATATGCAACAGATTATAGTTATAAGAGCGGCTAACTCAGCCACAAATTCAGTACAGAATCTGACAGGGAGGTTCAATTTTAACGATTTCTGCTGTTTCTCAACACCACTGACATTAATACTTATTTCATTTGTTTTTACGGTGCTACGAGAATTAAATTTGGGGCAATTCTCCTGAGTTTTGCTTTGCAAAGGAACATTTGAAAACAGAGTTAAGCATTTCAGCCTTTTCTTTGCTACCCTCGATTCCAGTTTGGTGCCTGTAAACGAAGCTATTTCATATATAGCAGATATTTTTACGACTGACATAGTGGCTTTATTTATTTAAACACTGTCTGACGACAACTTATTTCCAGTATAGCAACGAGTTATACAAACAGATCGACGGGGTGGTGATGGGAAGCCCTCTCAGCCCAACTGTTGCCAATTTATTTATGGAGATATTCCAACAGCGAGCGCTGCAGACTGCCAGTAAAAAGCCTGCTAAATGGTACCGCTATGTTGATGACACATTTGTAGTGTGGACTCATGGTGAAGAAGAGTTGGATGTCTTCTTGGTGCACCTGAACAGCATTAACCCGAAGATACAGTTTACAATGGAGAAAGAGAGCAACGGTCGACTCAATTTCCTGGATGTGTCGGTAATTAAACGGGTGGATGGGACGCTGGGCCACAAGGTATATAGAAAGAACACTCACACAGATCGATACCTCCACAAGGAATCTAACCATCATCCTAGACAAAAAAGAGGTGTCATGAAAACCTTGGTGGACAGAGCCAACAAAATCTGCGAACCGGCTTATTTACAAGATGAACTGAATCACCTACGGTCAGCGTTCATGAAAAACGGATATACCAGCAAGGAAATTGATCGAGCCCTCCATCAAAGAAGAAAAGAAGCCAGAAGTCCAGAGCAACAACGGTCACCTACTGGAAAAGTTTTCCTACCATTCATTAATAAGGTCACGGACCGTATCGGGAAAGTGCTGGCCAAGTATGGGATCTAAACAATCTTCAGACCCACCAAGAAGATTAAGGAATATTTAAGAACTGCAAAAGACGCCCGACATCCCCTAGCAACACCTGGGGTATATAAAATTCCATGCAGTTGTGGACAAGTATATATTGGAACAACGAAAAGAAGTGTAAACACCCGCTTAGCTGAACATAAAAGAAACTGTCGCTTAGGACACATCGAAAAATCGCCCGTAGCTGAGCATGTTTTTCGAGATGGGAATCACGAAATTAAATTTCATGAGACAAGCGTTCTAGCACGAACATCCCATTAACATGCGCGCATGTATAGAGAAGCAATTGAAATTCACAAAAACCATAACAATTTTAATAGAAAAGAAGAAGTTTTAATGTTGGACAAAATATGGATGTCGACGTTGCGCCAGCAGAATGACAATCGATTACTCTTAATCGAGAATAATGACGCCTTCCAAAGATAGGCATAGCGTCGGCATCACGTGACGAATGGTGGTGCCCTCTATGCGCTATATAAATACGATAGTACCTGGAGCCTCAGTGGCAGGGCGACGCGCTCCTGCCGTCGTAGCGGAAGGAGCTCTCAGCCGGTGATGGCCGGTGCAACGGTAGCTATTGGGTGGGGTTTAGGCCTCGCTGATCGCTCTGCTCTACAGAGAGTTCCTTTCGAGGCGCCAGTAGCGCTCGGTGGATCGGCGGAAGGTTGAGCTTGCTCCCTTTCGTCGAAAAGCCGCGTAGCTCGCGGAGAAGCTCTATTGTCGTCAAGAATCACTGACTCACAGTAACCCGTAACTTCGGTTACAAACCTAGCGAGACTCTCTCGTTCTGTGTTAGGGTTGATCAGTGCCAGGGGCCCGTTCACGTCGGACCACCCCGCGTACTGTAGGCCACTTCTCTTCCTCCGCACCTCCTTTAGGTGCCGCGCCACTGCACCAACGGCGCACGCTAGGCCGTAGGGCATTCCCCCTCTTCTGTAGGACCTACTATTAGCCTTTTCTTTTCAGAAAAAGCATAATTGTCGTGCCCACCCATACCAAATAAAGCTCCTGCAAACACACGATGGCAGATTCCGCCGGTGTTTCCCCCGCCCTAACCCGCAGCAAGGCTGCAGCTAAAGAGGCGCGAGAGTCGGCTGTTCCCGTCGACGTCAGCGTCCCGCTTGCCGCCGTTGAGGAGGTGTTGGCCGACAAGGACCGGCAGATCGCTGCGCAAGCGCAGGAACTGCTGAGCCAGCGTCGATTGATAACCGACCTCTGCGGCCCAAGTGAGTCCCCCACGCGGACAAGTACACTGCACATAACACTACATTCACCTGCATCTGGTGACTCATGCACCACTGTCCCACTGCGGCAGCTGACTCCAACGGCGGAACCAGCAGCCGCAGATGCGGACACAGAACAACACTACACTGGGCCCTGACAGGTGGAGGGCCCACGACGCAAACAGAGAAACACCACGCAAACAAGCGAGCAATCACACTCGCAAGGTAGCCGAAAGGCGCTGCTACCTACACCAAAGCCCGCACTTCCGGTTAGGAACACCAATACAACAACAAACACTACCCGACCTGCGGTCAGCAACACCACACAAGTACCAACCGCAGCTACGCCCGCACAACAGAAGACTGATTTTCCCCCAGTCGTAATCCAGAACTACGGGGACCTCAGCGTCCTCAACACAACATTCGCGGAAAGGCACTCACCTTGCACGCTACACACGAAGTACTCTGGGGATAGGGCCTCACTGTACGTATCAACTAACAGTGAATATAAAGATCTCCTTATCTTCCTCAAAGAAAAGGAAATCGAACACTATACGTACAGGACCGCCGAAGAACGGACACAGCAGTACGTGGTAAAGGGAGTGGACCCCAACACCCCAAACAACACAGTACAAGCGGCGCTTAACTTCCTTGGATTCGACTGCAAAAGTGCTTCCAGGATGACAGGCTTCCACTCCCACCACCGTCTACCACACTACCTGGTCGAGATGGCCGACACGGCCGCCTCCCGCGGCCTTCTGCAGATAAAAAGCCTTCTGCGGATGGACGTAAGGGTAGAAATCTACGAACCGCCACAGGTCCCCCAACAATGTAACAACTGCGAGCGGTTCGGTCATTCGGGCCTCCGCTGCGGCCTGGCACCCCGTTGCCGCGGATGCGCTGGCAAACACGCATCCAACGCATGCACACTAATACACGAAAACGTACGCCGTTGCGCCAACTGTGGCCAAGCCCATCCGCCCAACTACAGGGACTGCAACGTATACAGAGAGGCGCAGAGGCGCAAAAACCAACAGTCGAAGCCACCCAACGTCATAACACGACCAAGGCCCGCACCAAACCCTGTCAGGAATGGAGTGTCGTTCGCCATGGCTACACGCCCTGGAGGAGCAGTGCAGGCCGCGGAACCTCTGCGCCCAGCACACGCACCTATCACAACCGCTGCGACAGCAACACAACCGTCTCAGCCAACACACGACACTGCACCCACACCGGTACCAACACCAGCCCCCAGAAACAACACGACCCCACCCCCTGTAGCCACTGCCTGCGAACCTACACATGACACACAAGAAAACACACTAACACAAGGAACCCCAGAACCAAAAACCCAGAGAAGGCGTAGGCGAACACGTGGAAACAGGAGCGGGAACACACGTGCATCACAACAAAATACCCAGCGACAACAAAACAATGCCACACAGACACACAGTCAGCAAGCCAGCGACACCAGCACACACACTACTCCTCCCCCCACCACATCTGACACACAGGCACCTCAAAATGTTCCACATAACAACAACACAAGCGCCAGCCCATCCATAACGCCAACACCCGCACCAGCGGCCGCCAACACCACAACCGAGCCACAGGCCGACACACACAACGCCAACACAACATCTGGGGGTTTATTGGGAACACTATTCCCCCGTCACACGGCCACCCAGATCCTTCACAAGATCTGGGCGGCCGTCGGCACACTCTTCACACAGCTCACGACTGCTCAACCCGGGCAGTACTGGGCTGCCATACAAACAGCGTTCACCACACTGTTTACACCCATACATGGATAACACACCACACCCCGCCCCCATCGCAAACAACCAGACACTGACACCGATCCTGTTCTGGAATGCAGACGGGATCAATAACAAAAGGGCGGAATTCGCCGCGCTCATGGAGCGTAAGGGTATCCTTATCGCACTGCTGAGCGAAACTAAGCTCAAACCACGCAACCAACTAAACTTCAACGGCTACTGCGTCTATCGTACCGACCGACCGGACGGCTCCGGTCACGGCGGAACAGCCATCATCATACACAAAGACATAGAACACACAAACATAGTGCTCCCTGAACTCGAAAAACTAGAGGCAACCGCCGTCAGGGTCATGGTCAACGGAGCCTACACTACACTGGTGTCAGTATACAACAGCCCTAAAAACATCAAAACACGCGACATCAGCACAATAGTCAACATATCACCGCGCGTAATAGCCGCTGGAGATCTTAACGCAAAACACCCGGACTGGAACTCACGAATACGAAACTCCAACGGCAAGAAACTATACGAACACGCACTAGGACGAAACTACATCACACTAGCGCCGACCGAACCGACGCACATTCCCTACCGGAGGGGACACAGGCCAGACGTGTTAGACATGGCCCTCATCAAGGGCATAACAACGACACTCAACGTTGCCGTTGAAAACGATCTGCCCTCAAATCACCAACCCGTTATACTGTACATTGAAGAAACACTGCAGAACATGGAACAACGCAGGATGTTAGACTACAGGCGCGCGAATTGGACCCAGTTCAAGGAAACGCTTGACAGTCGCATCCCACCAACCCACGCGATTAACGAGACAGCCCAAATTGACGAGCCAGTCGAAACCCTCACCGGCGCCGTCCAGGACGCAATAGCCGACACCATACCAATCCGCACGCCACAACAACACAGTGCTGCCCTGCCCCAGGAAATCCTGGGCCTAATCTCAATGAGGAACCGCCTCAGGAGACACTGGCAGCGTACCAGGCGCCAGCACTTCAAACGGCACATTAACAGGCTCCAGGGTATAATCCGGGAAAAAATACAAACATTCAAGACACAACAGTGGGACCAGAAACTCGAAGGGCTAGACACCACGCGGCCTGGCGTGTGGCAGCTAGCCCGACACTTCACCAGGGAGAAACTATACACCCCCACGTTACAAGGGCCAGACGGACCAGCATATTCTGCGGAAGAAAAAGCGGAACTGATGGCCCTCACACTCGCAGCGTCGTTCACACCGAACCTGGATCCCTCAGACCCAGCATTCACACTTGATACGGACCAGGAGGTCACACGCATCTTGGCCCAACCAGCGCGCAACAACATCCGACAAGCTAGTACAGCAGAAATCAAATGGGCCATCATGCATACCACCGCTAGGAAGGCCCCTGGTCACGATGGCATTCAAAACCGTGTCCTCCAGGAGTTCACGGACAAAGCTGTAGACTACCTAGCACACATTACGAATGCCATACTCAAGCACCAACACTTCCCCGCCTTTTGGAAGACGGCCAAGGTCCTGATGTTCAGGAAGCCGAGGAAAGACCACTCCCTCCCACAAAATTACCGACCCATCAGTCTGCTGAGCGCGCTCAGCAAGATCGTTGAGAAGGTAATATTAAAACGACTCACCAGGCACTGCATCACAAACGACACCCTGAGACCGGAGCAATTCGGTTTCAGGAATCACCACTCAACAACACAACAACTCCTCCGCGTCGTTGAATACATAACACACGGATACAACACAAGCAAGGCAACTGGGGCGGTGTTCCTGGACATCGAAAAGGCTTTCGATCGTCTATGGCACAACGGCCTAATACGCAAACTTAGTGACGCAGGGTTCCCCGACGGGCTCGTACGTCTCATACACTCATATCTCACGGACAGGAGTTTCAACACTGACGTGCAGGGCAAACAATCGACACGACATGGTATACAGGCAGGAGTACCCCAAGGAAGTATCCTAGGGCCCTTACTGTTTAACCTCTACATCAACGACCTCCCAGCTACACATAACACGACGGTAGCAATCTACGCGGATGACACTGCCATCCTTGCGCAAGATTGGAAGCCGTCTAACATTAACTCACGACTACAGACCGCACTCAGAACGGCGGAGCCTTGGCTGGTGAAATGGCGTGTTAGAGTAAACGTCGACAAGTGCGAGGCCGTTCTGTTCACTAGAAGACCGAAGCAACTGCGCAAACATCAGCACTGCAACCCAATAACACTACACACACGCCCAATACGTTTCCGCGAGAAGGTCAAATACCTCGGTGTCTGGCTGGACAGGAAACTACTCTGGGGGGACCACATTCAACACGTGACCAACAAAGCTAACGCGAGGCTCAAACAACTCTACCCTATGCTTAACAGGCGTAGCACACTGAACAGGAGGGTGTCTAGGTCCATGTACATGACACTTATTAGACCCCTGATGACGTACGCAGCCCCTGTCTGGGGATACGCTGCGCCAACTCGCCTGCGCTGTCTGCAGCTCATACAGAACAAAGTACTCAAAATCATAAGCAACGCTCCGCGCTACACACGCATCGCGGACCTGCACCGGGAATACCGGCTAGATACTATCTTGCAGGTATTCCAAAAACTCTCCACACGACTGTACAATAACACGAGACACTCGCGCAACCCGTTTATCCTTTCTCTGGGTAACTACGACCACAACCATAGATGGAAGCATAACAGACCAAAGACATTACTGGCTAGGAACTGAACATCTATGGTCTATAGAACGCTAACACGACAGTACTGGCGAGCCCCTGCAACACAGTTATTACTGGAAACCCAGATGTGCGACTAGCCGAAAAACAGGCAACCGCAGGGAAACCGTACTGTACACAGCACGCAAACCAGCCACACACACCCCCTACACAGTCCGTGAGCCGATCTATGACCGATCGCCCACTAATCCACAACGACGCTGAACTGTTGCAGGGACGCAGCAACTGCAGCAAGCGCCGCAACAAGCTCCAACAACGACAAAGGTAACGATGCACGATACCTCGAACTAACACAACCACACCTTGCATGCACTGTCGCAGATAGCAAGCCGCTACTGCCCTTGCTACCCGTCCTACTGTCGCAGAGGTTTTTTTTCCCTTGGCTCTTGCCTTGGCACTTTTTTTTCCTCTGCCCTTACAACCGCTACCCTTCAATCGTTTTCTACCACTTCTATCTCCTGATGGACCATGTTAATGAGTAGTCTTACCCAGACGCATGGACAACATCACAGCCCGCATCCTGTGACGCCTGATTCAAAAACTAACATGTTTACGGAGATGACAGTAGAACTTTTGGTTTGGTCACCATGTTGGTGTGGGCGTGGAGGGGCCCCATCCTTTGTGAAAGGAGCCTCAGTGGCAGTAGCCGGACGACCTCAGAAGATGTCTCCCGCAGATGGAGACGAAACGTCAGGTGGAAATTTTATACATCGACCACGGCCTCTCAGCCCGGAAGTTTCAACTGAAGACAACGCCGGCCGTGAAAGCCTACATTGTATGAACAGACAGGAGTGCCTGCGATGGCGTACTCAATGACGAACCTGGGTGCACGAATGGCAAAACGTCGTTTTTTCGAATGAATCCAGGTTCTGTTTATAGCATCATGATGGTCGCATCTGTGTTAGGCGACATCGCGGTGAACGCACAATGGAAGCGTGCATTCGTCATCGCCATACTGGCGTATCACCCGGTGTGATGGTATGGTGCCATTGGTTACACGTCTCGGTCACCTCTTGTTCGCATTGACGGCACTTTGAACAGTGGACGTTACATTTCAGATGTGTTACGACCCGTGGCTCTACCCTTCATTCGATCCCTGCGAAACCCTACATTTCAGCAGGATAATGCACGACCGCATGTTGCACTTCCTGTACGGGCCTTTCTGGATACAGAAAATGTTCGCTGCTACCCTGGCCAGCACATTCTCGAGATATCTCACCAACTGAAAACGTCTGGTCAATGGTGGCCGAGCAACTGGCTCGTCACAATACGCCAGTCACTACTCTTGATGGACTGTGGTATCGTGTTGAAGCTGCGTCGTCAGCTGTACCTGTACACGCCATCCAAGCTCTGTTTGACTCAATGCCCAGGCCTATTAAGGCCGTTATTACGGCCAGAGGTGGTTGTTCTGGGTACTGATTTCCCAGGATCTATACACACAAATTGCACGAAAATGTAATCACATGTCAGTTCTAGTATAATATATTTGTCCAATGAATAGCCGTTTATCATCTGCATTTCTTCTTGGTGTAGCAATTTTAATGGCCAGTAGTATATATGTAGTAATCTCTGTTTCTTCAGAAGTTTCTTTACAGTGACTGTATGCCGTGGAGGTTCCCTTCCATTATGAACTGTTCTATTTGGTACATATCTATCCAGCGCATGGTCGACTATTCTTTTGAACTTGAGCCAGAGTGCCTCCACATGTTCCTGCTCTGGACTGAAAGTTTCATATTCCTCATTTAGATGTGATACAACTGATGTTTTTTTCTAGTTTACCGAACATTCTTTGTTGGCAGACTGCCTACCTCTGAACACCAGTGCTGTCTGTTGCCCATTTAGTATCCCCCGGCAGTTATAGCAGTAGTGGGACTGCGCTCCGTCGCCCTTGGCGACAGCGCCCGCTACCGTTCGTCGCTTTGGATGGAATGAAATGACTTACTGTTGTTGAGTAATGCTCACGAAAAAAGTCTGCGATTTGCATTTCACACCTGATGGCAAAGGCGGCAGACGACACGTTTTAATATGATGACTGTCCTGCTTCACTATTATGCAAGACATGAGTGACGCGCATGGTTCTAGGCGCTTCAGTCCGGAACCACGCGGCTGCTATGGTTCCAGGTTCGAATCCTGCCTCTGGCATGGATGTGTGTGATCTCCTTAGGTTAGTTAGGTTTACTTAGTTCTAGGGGACTGATGATCTCAGATGTTAAGTCCCATAGAGCTTAGCGCCATAGGTAATGCGCGAAACTGATTTTATAGTTTGCGATTCAAATAAATATTTCAGTGCGTTGTTTAGTGTTACTATTAATGCTTTACATCTCGCTTCGTTTTCTCTTAGAGGCGATTCTTCATGCAATTATTTATTCAGGAATTCGTGTGCTTCCTTCAAGCCACTGTTAGTAATCGTGGTGCAATGCGTTTTACTGTCGTCGTTCGATTCTTTAGCGTAAAATGTATGCGATAAACAGCGTCAGTATCTTGCAGTGTACGACCTATTGCAACGTAGGCACATTCTGGACCACATATGGCCTCATGGAGAACTGAACGCTAATTGAAAGGGATATTTAAGGTATTCAATTAGATTTAAACCAACAAAATTGCCCATATGCGAAGCTACCCTGAGGGGAAGGAAACTGCAAACACGTGTGTCAGCTAACGTCTGGCTATTACAGTGATTTAGCACAGAGGACGTATGTTAATCATTATGTTCACTTCTTAACTATTGCCCTGGCCTATGGGTGCTACGTGACGAACGGAACTCAAATTCGTATCATTGACGGGCGATACTGATCTCTTCAGAGATGTTTGTGCAATCATGCATCTTGATATTCGCAAAAAAGATATATATAGCCATTAAAAGAGTTTAGTGAGTTGAGAGTGTGAGAAGACTTAATGCGTAAAGATTTTCTCCAGATTTCGTTAACGACTTTATTCTAGCAGTTTTCGTTCCCATTAAGTGAATCCGAAGAAAAGAACTTTCAGTGCCCTGGTATCCACCGCGATTAGAACCAACAATCCACACTGCCATCGAGTGGTAACATTCTTGCAGAACCACATTTTTTGTTTCATTTTGTTCGTTTCTGTGTACGTTGTTTGTTCTGGGCGGACATCAGATGACTCCCCTTTTAGTTGATCGTTAAATACTTCACTCAGATCCTTGTATTACAGAATGCGGCCAGCCCTCACACACAGAGCTACCTTGCCAGGATGAGTGCAATACCGAAGCGCTGGAACACACTTGCCGAATAACCGGCACCTCGCAGGGAAGCCGTACTGTACACTGCATGCAGACAAGCTCCACCCCTCCGCCCCCCCCCCCCCCCACACACACAGTGAGATGATCTATGGCCGATTTCCCACTACTATATAACGATCTTGATTGTTCTAGGAATGCAGCGGCTGCAACAAACTGGGATACATCGCCATCACTTGCCACGGTAATGATGCATGATACCCACACTAACAAACCCAACTTTGCATGAACTATCGCAGCTAGTAAGCCACTACTGCTCTTACTACCCAACCCACCGTCGCAGAGGTTTTTTTCCCACGGCACGAGCCTTGGCACTTCTTTCCCTCTGCTCTTCAAATTGCTACCCTCATTCGCGTTTCGTCCACTATCTATCACCTGATGGACCGTGTTAATGCGTAGTCTTACCCAGACGCAGGATAACATCACAGCCCAGCATCCTCTGATCCACCTATTAGATAACTAACATGTTGACGGAGGTGACAGTAGAACTTTTGGTCTGGTCACCACGTTGGTGCGAGCGCGGAGGGGCCCCATCCCTGTTTACCAGCAGGTCTCTCGTATCACGCGATACAACGTTGAACGTAAGTGTAGTTATTTCCTATGTAAAGTACGTAATACGTGCAGTCCAGAAACGAAACACCCCGTCTCACAAAGTAAAATCCCCAGCGCACCCCCTCAGATTTAGTGGTAAGACGCCCCAGTGGATTGCCGGTCAAAAACTGAACACATATCAAGCAGGAAAACAGGAAGTTGTACTGAACTATGAAAAAAAGGCAAAATAGAAACAGTGGACGGTCCAAGCTCAACAAGTGCAACAAAGATTCGTGGCGCTGTGGTTAAGTGGTCGCGGTGTTCCACTGCGAAGTGGCCACCATGTATTTTCATTTTTTTCACAACTTTATGAACTGTCCGTCCGGTTATTGAAACGTTTGTTCCCTTTTTGTTATCTCGGCAGTTGCCATACTATACATTGGTTATAGACTATAAGTCACGTTGTAAGAATACATTACCGTCGCAAGTAAATGTGATGAATAGTGAGAGCAGGCGAGATACCACATAGACGTCTCACAAAAATGAAAACAACAAATAAACGGAAGTGAACTATGCTACAGTAAAGGAATTCAAGAATCAAAACTTTCAAAATGGAACGCAACTTCAAAAACGTTAAAAACATACGTCTTGACAGAGCACAGAGAAACTGTGATTGTGAAACTGTCGCGGTAATTTGTCGCAGCTTATGTGACAAACTATTATGTTTTCATCATTTCCTTGGGAGTGATAACATTCACATTCACGCAAACACCTAAATCGGGCAAGGAGACATATCTCAACACTTACCAGGCGTACAAGTTAGGTCCTGCCACTAATGCAGTGCATAACACACCAGACTTGTTTACCAGCGGAGGATTCCGTTGACTTGTCTCCTTGTCATTAAAGGTTTGCGGTTCCCATTCGAAAGCCACTTCATTTCGGCTGCTAATAGAGTACCTGTGCAGGATCAACTTCCATTATAGATCCCTTCGTTACATCTCACTGTTGCAAACGGACGTTACACCAAGTCACAGACACAAATTTGAATACAGCGAACAGCGAAAAAATCTTAAATTAAAAAAAGAAAAGGGCGCTTTGAATACGGCTCGCTCGCTTTACAGTCCAACACCATGATATTTCTGTGAGTGTGTTTTTTTTATCTCATTTTGTTCGTTAGTGTTGGGTGCGGTCGTCTAGTGACACCCGTTCAAGTTCATCGTTGAACGATTCACTCGGTTTCCTTTCATTACAGAGGGCAACTAACCCTCCGTCCGCATGCGCTGAGCTACCGGGCCGGAGGCCTCTGAACCACTATGCCATCGCTCCATTTTCGCACTCAGTGTTGCTCTTATTAAGTTTCGACCGTTCACTGTTTCTATTTTGCTTGTTTCTTCACAGTTCAGTACACGTTCTTCCTGTTTGCACGCTTGATCTGGATTCAGTTTTTGACGGGCTGTTCACGGAGCGCTCTGCCACTAAATCTGAGGTGTTTGCGATGGGTGTTTCCCTTGTCAGTAACACATCTTACATGTGTATCATACAGCATATGCCATAGGGGTGGAAAGTGAACGTCAAGTGAACTTAGCGGTTAGAGGCGCCATCTCACGGATTGCGCGGCCCCTCCCTCCGGAGGTTCGAGTCCTCCCTCGGGCAGGTGTGTGTGTGTGTGTGTGTGTGTGTGTGTGTGTGTGTGTGTGTGTTCTTAGCATAAGTTAGTTCAAGTAGTGTGTAAGTCTAGGGACCGATGACCCCAGCAGTTTGGTTCCTTAGGAATTCACACACATTTGAACATTTTTGAATTTAGTGGGTCTCGGAGGTATATGCACTCTCACAGGACTGCCAAATATTTACCAAGCTGTTGCCAATTCTTAGAAGTGCCAGACACAGCAAAATAGCCAAGTACTCGTGTGTCCGTCTTATATCGGCTCTCAGAGGGGACACGCACGCGTTTGTATTTATGCAGTTTTATCTCCTAATACTTTCAAACGTCGCCTTTTAGGCTGTCTGTATTTAAGTCAATCAATTGAATTTAATCCATAGTTCCCCATTTTCTAATCTTTCCGTCGTGGAAGGGAACTGTTAACCTCGGTGTTACGTAGTTCCAATGTAGCGATTCAAAAAATGGTTCAAATGGCTCTGAGCACTATGCGACTTAACTTCTGAGGTCATCAGTCCCCTAGAACTTAGAACTCCTTAAACCTAACTAACCTAAGGACATCACACACATCCATGCCCGAGGCAGGATTCGAACCTGCGACCGTAGCGGACGCACGGCTCTAGACTGTAGCGCCTAGAACCGCACGGCCACTAAGGCCGGTCAATGTAGCGATATCAAAGTTAGTGATATTAGTTTCGCTCATGCACGATCTGGCAAGCGAAGTGTTGAGGTATATAATGTCCTAACACGATTACTATTGCCCCAGAAATACAGAAGAATAAAACACTTACACTGATAGTTTGCAACAAAGATTATTTCAGTAGCATAAAAAATATCTGGATATCAATTTTCCTCACATGTCACGACACAGTTAGATACTAAATTTGCCAGGAAGATTCTTTATTAGCGCACACTCCCGCTGCAAAGTGAAAATTTCATTCTGGTAACATCCCTCAGGCTGTGGCTAAGCCATGTCTCCGCAAAATGGCTCTGAGAAGTATGGGACTTAACTTCTGAGGTCATCAATTCCCCTAGAACTTAGAACTCCTTACGCCTGACTAACGGAAGGACATCACACACATTCATGCCCGAGGCAGGATTCGAACCTGCGACCGTAGCGGCCGCGCGGTCCCAGACTGTAGCGCCTAGAACCGCTCGGCTACTCCGGCCGGCAGTCTCCGCAATATTCTTTTTCCAGAAGTGCTAATCTTGCAGGGGAGCTTCTGTGAAGTTTGGAAGGTAGTAGACCAGGTATTGGCGGGAGTAAAACTGTGAAGAGGCGCCGTGAGTCGTGCTTGGGTAGCTCAGTCGAGCCCGCACGGTAGTCAGTGTGTTTGTTTGGTCAGAGGGTTAGCTGCCCTCTATAACAAAAAGAAACTGAGTTAATGGATAAACGATGAACTTGAATAAGTGTCAGGACATCCGCCCCGAAGAAATGCAACGATCAATTACCAACAAAATGGGATTTAAAAAAAAAAGAAGAAGTCGATAGAGCACTTGCCCGCGAAAAGCAAAGGTCCCGAGTTTGAGTCTCGGTCCAGCACACGGTTTTAATCTGCCAGGAAGTTTCATATACTACAATACTTTGCACCTCGTTATCTGCTACCAGTATGTGCTCTGATGTATGCTGGTGAGGATGGATGCAAGAAGAAATGCACTCAAGTAATTATTGATGCCATGCAGTAATCAATTCATTTGAGGATTTAGAAGGGAAGAAGCTGAAAAATATGTTCATTAACACGGAAACTAAACGGCAAATGTGGGCAGTTTGCAATTCAGCGTCTTCATATGTTTTTCACCTTGCGATATACACATATAATGTATACTAAATAGTCTGTTCATTGCTTTCTTAATGTTTCCCATCTTGTTTGGTCTGTAAATGTTGAAAGGAATCCAAATCCATGTCACTGATGGTTCTTTCGAATCGTTGCAGCGACGTTGTCTTCCGAGTCGTTGCTTCGTGTTCGAGAAGTAGCACACCATACCTGCTCCCGCGGTATTGGGTCAGATGGCTAGAAGGCTTACTAACAGCATTCCCAATCGAATGACACAAGTGAAACAAGCACATGATTACCTGGAATTTAAATAATACTTTACATAGATGTGTAAACAAGAGCAAGAAGAAACTTTAATTTATGCACAGCCATAACTCATTCGAATAACAACACAACAGAATTATCAAACACAGTTTTCCTTTCAGAGTTATTACACTATAACCAGCAGCTGAGCCAAGGGTAATCCATGGCTATGCTCACGAATTGCTATGTATCTGTAGCAGTCGCAGAATCCCTACTACTTATTCGATTGTTGAGTAATACACGGCGACAGGAACTAACCTGCCATCACGGTGTGAAATCGACAAAAAAATGCTACAGAGTTCTGCCTGCAACATCAGTTGTCGTTTATTCTCAACGGGTTTTCCCTGTTTCACTGAACACAAGACGACGAGCTAAATGTGTATAGTATGGGTGGCGAAACATCCAAGATTCCATTCTTCCAGAATCACTGGCCACGTGCATCGGCACAAAATAGGTATACGAAATTTCCTGCAAATGAAGGACTAATAATAGCAATGAGAACAATAAGAACCCAATAATGAATGAGGTTTATTGCATTTGAGAAGAAGGTTGATGATGAAAAATAAAAATACGCAGATCGTTCAGTTGTCGCAAATCAAAGGGGCCCTTCTCACTTTATTACTGTATTTCGTTCTTTATATTTGCAAACAAAAAAGAAAACTAACGCCATACATATCGGTACCTGAACTAGACATGGCGCTGATGCTTTCCGCTTCTCTCGCTGCTCTGTTGATGGTTAATACAGACAAGTCGTAACGCAAAATAAAGATTCAGTTGCAATCTAAGCGTGCATGACCTTTCTAGAGACATCTAAAGCAGTTCTCATTTGTTCTCCAGCCGCAGCAGCCCATTTTTGAAGATTGTGCAATTGACACTGAATAATACGAGGGTTGGAACTTAAATAGCGGTAACTATTTATTCACAACCGATACAAAAGAGTTACATGTTTGCACCTGTTACTGTCCTTCAAAGTAGTCACCAGCGTTGTGTGGAAACCGATGCCAGCGATGTGGAAGGTGCAGTATACCGATAGCAGAGCCTGTTCTGTATATGGTGCGAATGGGGCGATCTACAATTATGGTGATTCTCGTATACGACTGTGATGGTGTTATCCTAACGCATTACGTTCCTCCACGGCAGACCGTCAATGCACATTATTTCAATGCACATTATTACTGTTCGTTTTTTGAGCATCACCTACTACCAGCTTTGCGAAAGAAGCAGCAACACTTTCTGTGCAACCGCATACCGCGCAAGCTGTGGCTGCTCTGTTCGGTCGATGGGACTGGGAAGTACTGTACCATCCACCATACCCCCCCCCCGGACTTAAGTCCTTGTGACTTTGATTTGATCCCGAAGGCGAAGGAACCACTTCGTGGCATTCGCTTCAGAACTATTCTCGAGATTCGACAGGCGGTAGACCGCTCAATTCGCACATCAACAGAACAGGCTCTGCTAACGTTATACTACAGTACTGTAACAGAGTATGTTCTGCCACACAGTCCACAGACTTGTAAACTACTCCTAAATAACGCTCTGCAGACACGCGAACAACTCCTAAATTACCTAAATAATTTCAGTACAGACACGAAAGCTCCTCCTAAATAATGCAGTACACTGATGTGCAGACACGAAATCAACTCGTAAACTGTCCAAATAACGCGTATCACAGCCTACAGACCTTCTTGCAAAATAATGCAACAGACACACAAACAACGTGCACAGCACGGGCACCGCCCGCCACCCACTGTCCACTGGGTCGCACAGAAGACTACCACACACACTTCCAGAAGCTGGGATGAACCGGCACTCCCCACAAAGTGACGCACATGTGCCCATTCGGGTCCCGCAAGCATGAGGCGGCGACATCCCTATCATACTTGGTACCTGAGAAATTCCTCTCGAAATACGTGTTCACCTAGGCACTGTTGCTGATGCGACCGGACGGGACCGAAGACCTATTTGCAGAGAGTGTCGACGCCGCGAGCCATCGCCGGATGCAAGCCAGCGTGAGCCATCATTCTCACTCCACTGCCGATGGCATGTGAAAGTTCTTCGAGTGTTATGCGGATGTCACATGTCTATCTAAATAAGTGCCAAGTTATCCTTGGAACCACGCATGCATGTGTTTACCGTTGCTGGCGCGATGACGCATAGCTGGGGTGCTGGTCCAGTGGGAGCACCATTCCACATTGTTTTCTGCAGACGGGACTTTCAGCGGTAAAATTATTTTGCACAGATCGCTAAATTGCACTGACAGTTAAACCCACAAAAGTTGTCTGCAGATCAACAAATACGTACAAGACTCACAAGAATATTGGAAGCGAGGAACAAATTTACTAGTGTAACTACAATTAAATATTCGATTGTTGCTACAGTCTGACACTGATCGATGTACAGCTAATGTCTCTTCTTGACGGCTGTGGTTCTGGAACGAATCTCAGTATCTATAGCGCACATAATTTTCCACGTAAAAAATCTCTATCATATCCTCGTGGTTATCGAGGTGATGTACCTATACATCCCTCACGATAGGACACACACTCATCTCTTAGGGTCGTGCCACAACATAAGCCACTGTAACTTTACACTGTAATATATACACATTTTACACAAACAGTGTAGTTATCTTTTATATCTGTACAGCTCCCATAAAAGTTATGGTATGCCTACACTCACACCGGCTATATGTCTCGATTCTACTCAGTCCTAGGAAATTATCTGACAAAGTCTTACAATCAGCGCTTCTCGAAGGTGCTGCATCCCGTCAAGATTCTCTCAAACAAGTGTCACGAAGGACGTGCATATACACAGACATACAGAAAACAGAGCAAACGCTCTGCAAATGTGGAATATGTGGGGTGAAGGCGACTGGATACAATCGAGTACAGTGCTACACTATACCTTCCGATCAGTGCATTTGCGCTAGGTGTTGGCAGCTGTACTACATTTACAAGACATTTTAGAACACTGAACGAGAGGTTATGTTATGATAGCATGGGTAGAACTGACATAAAAAAAATCGATAGAATTGCGGAAAATACGTATATATTGATGGAATATACACCTAAATGTGGGGATATTGTGGAAGTAGTTGCGTGTCTTCTGTTTGGTCCAGAACAATTTGTACATTGGAACAAGCAGGTGACAGCAAGAGGTATCCGAGAAAACATCGACATGGACGCGAAGGGAACCTTGGAAACAGTTACTTTTTTCCATCAAGTCAGCATTCTACTGCATGTCTATTGAGGCGATGACATCCCTCAGCGAGTTGAGTCTGTGTTTGACGCTTTTCACGAAGACAGAGAGCCATCTGTCTCTAAACTCACTAGCATCTGCATTGAAGGACGACATAGAGTGGGTGGATTGGTCGGTTGAGATGGAGTTGTAACGAGATGCGATTTAATGGTAGACTGACGATACATTGTAGAGAGACAGAGAGAGAGGGGGGAGTTACTACACGTCATTTGACCATTTTTTCTGATGTTCCGTCAGGATGCATCAGATGTGTGACATAGCCGGTGTTCGACTGGTATACAACCGCTTGTTCCGTGCGGATCCTAGAGCAGTGTCTACTTGCGATCGTTAACAGTAAACCTTTCGGTCATCAGAGGACTTCCATCTCACATGTGATGAAACGTGACAGATTCCTTTAAAAGAATGAAGATTTATGCGATGTAATCCATTCTCCTGCCGCATCTTAAGTGTAAAATCGATATTTCAGTTTCATAACTAAGTTTACAATAGGCGTTTGTGAGATACTGCAGTCCCCTGTGTATACATCTGCTTGACAGATGTGCTGTTTACAAAGTTAGTGGCGACATTACTTGTAATTTCACATGGTGGACGCCGCTGCTATGCGTTTGTCTGTTTCCTTGTAAGAGGTATTCTCCGTTACTAACGATCATTTTATACAGGACTGAGGTGGGAAAGTATAATTTCCGAACCGTGATCGGATGTGGACATTGGGCGCTATACATCTCTGGGAAGCTATATTGTGCATGTATCACACAGAGCCACTGTTTTAAGGAAGTAGTTTTCTCGTTTTACGGTTCGATACCATAGTTTATCGTAGAGGAACCTGCAAGAAGGATGTATGTCATGCGTTGGAAATATATTTCTTACATTGAAATATTAACAGCGCTGCATTCCACATGACTGATAGGTTGAAACTCAAGTGATCTAACATTATAGCCTGGTTTAAGGGCGGGACGTTGTGGCCTTAGGAGTGCGTGTGTTTATGTTCTCTCGTACCAATACCTCCCAGGTACTGATCCTAGACTCTAGAACAATACCTTTAGGGTTGATAGCGCAGTTGATTTACGTCAAATGTTTTGAGCTCAGTCCGTCTGGAGCTCCATCATACTTAAAAATCACCCGTTTCTTGTTCTTCTTAACTGTCTGCTATTACATCACAACACTTTCAAATCTGTTACTAATAAGGGGTGCTAACCTCCTCGACATGGGTGCATCTGGAGAAATCTTGTGTACTTGGATGGGCGAGGACTTGGCTAGCTCCATTCATTCATGAGACATGGAATGTAGCGGTCTACTTCTGGTCAGTTGCAGATTAAATGCCGGCCGGAGTGGCCAAGCGGTTCTAGGCGCTACAGTTTAGAACCGCGAGACCGCTACGGTTGCAGGTTCGAATCCTGTCTCGGGCATGGATGTGTGTGATGTCCTTTGGTTAGTTAGGTTTAAGTAGTTCTAAGTTCTAGGGGACTGATGACCTCAGAAGTTAAGTCCCATAGTGCTCAGAGCCATTTTTGCAGATTAAATCGGTAACGGTGCTGCAGGGCGGGTTGGTCAATGACAGTGTGAGGGGTCTTTCAGTCTCTAATTTTACCCTAAGACTGTGAGAATACTCTGTGATCTCCCCCCCCCCCCCCCCCCCTCAGCATATAGGTAGATCGTAAATTAAGCACTGTGCTCAAGGTGTTAGAAATATGTAGAGTGCTGTCTGGTTGATGATGTATGTGTTTGACAATTAACAATGAATGGATGTACTTCACAGTCATCTATCTACATTCACAATGATACTCGCAAAGTAGGGAGGGAGCAGTTTAGCTATGAAACTGAAATTGGAAAACATGCTGTCGCAGCATTGCTCGGTGTTGAAATTATATAAAATTGCTAACATTGTTCGCACTATCAACTGTGATGCTTATTATTAGAGTACATTCATGGTGTCTTTTCCACCCCATCTGTCGACTGGTACACTGTTGGTTAACACATAATGATTGACTGACATCGCTTGTTTGAGTTGGAGAAAGAGTTTTGGTGGAGGGACAACACCTTCTGGGGATGGATAGCACCGAAACAGCGATCGTGTACACGACTGCAATGTGAGGAATCAGTCGAAACAGAAAGCAGAACCATCAGCTGTTCTGTCACTGCGACAGATGAGTAGTGTAGCGGTCGTCAGTCACTTTCGGACAGCAGTTTTGAAACTCTCCACAGTGCCGCCTAACTCTTCCAGTTTCCTTACGTTGTAACTGTCTTTTATTTAAAATCACCCAGTGTGTGTGGCGTGTTATGGTAGCTGCAGTAACAAGATTATTTACACCGTGCGACGTCTAGTTTTCTGCGAGAGGCAATAGATCAGAACGTGTTAATGTCAGTTTAGAACCTGACACAGACCTCGATGTTGTGGTGGAAAAACAAAATATATGACAGTGTACAGAGTGTGTTACAGCAGGAAAAAAAACAATGTTTCAAACAATGACACAGGGTCACAGGGAGCGTCTCTTGTGAGTTACAGTGTAGTCCGTGGGATACAGTCATCCCTCCTACAGTACAGCTGATGAAACTTTAAACTGGCCTGTGCACTAGATCAATACCTGTGTATTTAATAGGACAGTCACATGTTCCCGATGCCTGCAAGCATGCAGTATTTGTTTTCGATGTATCGGAGGAGGGAGATGTGGTAAAAATCTTATCGAGTTCTCTATCAGATAAAGTTAGTGGAGCTTTTGCAGTTCGTAATTTTTCTCTGGTGAGTTGAACAGAATAACGATGATTGAATTTTGGGGTGATGGATGTGAATGGACCCTGAGGGATGTGGAACTGTAGTATCTGCTTGTAGTTTGGAGAAGCACCACAATGTAGTAACAAAATCCATGTTCTTCCCGCAGTTCCCGTACTGTCTTTTATACTACATCATGTTGCAGGAGCAGGCTTCGTTTCCTTCGAATGGTCCAAACGCAGTTCTGTCACAGTAACTCGGCTTCGTCTGTTTCTATACAGGTTGCCAAAGGTGGTAGACATAGCTTTCTTCGACTTTACTCAGTTCCGACTTACATTGGAACAATCACATGTGCAAAGCTGTAGGCGCGGTAGTGCAGAGTCTGAGGGGTAGTTGCAAGATACATAGAGGCTACCCGAAGCCATGTTGGAATTGTACTGTCGCAGATAGGTTTGAGAAAGATGGCTTGTTTCAGGATATGAGAGTGACAGAAATGTGATATGGCATTGAGACAGAACGTATTACAAATACTGGAGAAATATCTAGTGGCGGCAGTGCGAGGAGGTTGCAGATACCTGTTTCATACCACGCCCCTTAGCTGAATCACTTCCAAAATTCGATAATTTTATTACGAGGGTGCACCGACGGCGGTATGTACCTGCACTCCTGATGTGATAATATCACTCCAGCGATCACCGTCTCGGTATTTGTCTGGAAAAACCACATGATTCGTAGGTAATGCCATATGTGGATTTATAAAGCCGATATAGCTTCTAACATGGATACTTGTGTGCAAATGTAGAACCAAGACCGCTTGTGATGGTAATATTTTTTTTTTTAAACATATAGCGGTTTGTAAGACGATTACGCCTCTCTTTCTAAGACTTGGGGGTAGCACTCGCAAGAAAAACTTATGAGACATGTCCAGCCATGGCTAATTTTCTCTCAGTATTATTCCGTATCGTCTGCAATCATTTATTGGTGAAGTATTGTACTTGGTAGTAGGTGGTGCATGATACGTTCGCCTAGAGCATCAGGCTCATAAAGTGTCTGTGTTCCGACATGTGCAACGGAAATGACTATGTCCAATTGTAAGGAAGGTATGGATTTGACATGGAGTACTGTGACAGCAAAGGGAAGAGTATGTCAGGTCATAAGAATGGTACAAATATTTCTATTTCCAGAGCCACAGCTGTCAGCACGGTGTATTTGCGATACTTCACTCATTGTCAAATGTCGTTCAACTGAGACTGCAATCGTAACATTTAGTTGTAAGTACAATCATAAAACATATATGTGACTAGTTTCCTAGGACGATTCTACCTGTGCATGCTTGGCATGCAGCGCCGGTGATGAGAATGATTCACGTTTCCCATTAAAGGTAGAAGCTGTTCAAATGGAGAAGCCTGTTGGAGTGTAGGAATGTAGCTGACTTAACTGTATTGTTCTATAGACAGTTGAATAGCGAACTAAAACTTAGTATGTGTTGGGCAGCTTTCGTGATCAAGTGGAAATTTGACAAGATTCAATACGAGCATGTGATTGCACTGGGCCATTATTCCTCCCACGTAAATTGTTCGGTTGACTTCTTCACATTTGACTTCTTTATTTAGTTGAGAGAAGATCGATTGTGGTGTGTGCATCTAACAGGTGGAAGATATGTTTGCCAGTTCTCTAGACGTGAGAAACACCTTAGTTGACTTTGTAAATTATAGGGATCATTTGGAGTGTGTTATGTCACCGACATTGGTATTCGTGAGTGGAAGTATCATTTTCCTCTATTTGTTTCGAGTTCTCACATAAAGGTCTTCGCAGACAGGATACGTTTCTAGTTACTTAGTGGTCTAGACCATGCTCCACCTCGCCAAAGTTTGGGGTTTGTAGAGAAATAATTTCGAGTCTATATCTTTGGAATTATGTTGCGTGAGTGATTGGTAGGATACTGCTGTGTGCTTGATAGAGAGAAGTATCGCGAAGATGGTATAATACTGTGGCAAACCATGCGAAAATACATGTATTCTTGAACTCCCCGATTCTGGAGATGGGTGTAGAAAAGCAAGCAGGCAAGCAGGTGTGGATCAGAAACAGTAATGCGTTTGTGCCGAGGGGAAACGAGACTGAACTTGTAGAACAGTTCTGAGAGTGACTTCGGTCCGCTGAGGGCACCCTGGTCACTTGTCGTGAGTGGATGACCACCGACCTCACAGGGAAATATCTAGTACTGCGAGGGGTATATACGATGCTGTCTGTCTTCGTAGTATATTTATGAATGATATAAGAGGGCTGATTTTGTATGGTGCAGGATAAGAATTGTATGTTTACTACACTGACATGGTGCACGAGGTATATTGCTGCGTTGGAGATCGGTTTCACGCTCTAATATTCAAGCTCCTGTCCTCAGTGGGAGAGCAGTGTAATTGAGTAAGAGTCTTTCTGTATTTAACGACATGTAGGGCACTTTGCAAGGTTTAGTTGTTGGTGCAATGTGGAGATCAGTGTAAAATAGTTTTTTTCTGCTGAAAGTCTCATCTGCAGAAAGAAAAAAAAGGCGGATGGTGCTTCAACACCGGCGGCATCCGTAATTTGGTGGGTAAATTCGATAAGAGCCAATCATAATCCCCCATTCATTCACAAGACATCCTTTGTGCTGGGATATAGGAGTCTCCACATAACAGTGAGAACGTTTGTGTGTGTTGAAAGCAGGAAGGGTAACACATGATGGACGGGGTGCTACATTAGGACAACAAGGAAAAATGAATTCGCATTTTCCTTGTTATTGTATCGATAGTGATGATGATTGCAGTACACCAATTCAAGTCAGTGATGTCTTTCCAAGCATCACGTCTGTGGGAGCGGTATTCATTATCACACATGGTGCCAGATCCCTGTCCTTCATAACACTTGTTTGAGAGAATCTTGGTGGGATGCAGTACCTTCGAGAAGTGCTGATTGTAAGACTTTCTCAGATAATTTCCTAGGACTGAGGAGAATCGAGATATATAGCCGGTGTGAGTGTAGACATATCATAATCTTTTCGAGCACTGTACAAATATAAAAGATAACTGCACTGTTTGTGTAAAATATGCAAAGTTACTGTGGCTTATGTTGTGGCATGACGAGAGAGGGTGACTGTGTGTCCTAACTTGAGAAACATATAGATTCAGCACATCGATAACCTCAAGGGTATGAGAGAGATTTTTTACATGGAAAATTATGTGCGCTATAGATACTGAGATTCTTTCCAGAACCACAGCCGTCAAGGGGAGACCTTAGCTGTACATCGATCAGTGTCAGACTGTAACAGCAATCGAATATTTAATTGTAGTTACACTGGTAAATATGATTCTGGCTTTCAATAGTCTTGTGAGTCTTGTATGTAATTGTTGATCTGCAGACAACTTCTGCAGATTTAACTGTCAGTGCAGTTTAGCGATCTGTGCAACATAATTTTACCACTGTAAGTCCCATATGCAGAAAACAATGGCGAACTGTGCTCCCACAGGAGCAGCACCCCAGCTATGCGTCATTGCACCAGAAACGGTAAACACATGCATGCGTGGCCCAGAGGATGACTTGGCGCTTATTTAGATAGACATGTGACATCCGTATAACGCTCGAAGAACTTTCACATGCCGACGGCAGTGGAGTAAGGGTGATGGCTTGCACTGGCTTGCATCCGGCGATGGCTAGCTGCGTCGATGCACTCTGCAAATAGGTCTTCACACCAGTCCGGTCGTGTCAGCAATGGTGCCTAAGTGAACATGTATTTCGAGAGGAATTTCTCAGGTACCAAGTATGAAAGGGATGTCACCACTTCATGCTTGCAGGACCCAAACGGGCACCTGAGCATCACTTCGTGGGGGTGCCCATGCATCCCAACTTCTGGGAGCTTGTGTTGTAGCCTCCTGTGTGACCCAGTGGACAGGAGGCAGTGGGCGGTGCCTGTGCTGTGCACGTTGTGTGCACATCTGTTGCATTATTTTGCAAGTAGGTCTGTAGGCTGTGCTATGCATTATTTGGACAGTTAATGAGTTGATTTCATGTCTGTACATAAGTGTACTACATTATTTAGGATAGTTTGCATGTCTGTAATGAAATTATTTCAGTAATATAGGAGTTGTTTGCGTGTCTTCAGAGTGTTATTTAGGAGTAGTTTACAGGTCCGTGGGCTGTGTTGCATGATACCAAGCATATCAGAGCATGTGTTTTGTATCAGTGTGATAAATATACTATCTTTCAAAATCCATCCCTAAATAAATTGTTCCAAAATAAATAAAGTACACTCTTTCCTCTCTCCAGCAGCCCAGCGCAGGCTGAGTCATTTTGCCTTCCAGACAGCCATCTTGGGTTATGTAATGGAATGGATCATAGCGCCCATTGGTGACAGTACTGTGTACTAGGTCCAGACCTCATGGTGACCACACTGTTTACCGCCATTTTCCCCCATCGTCTTAGGTTATGTCACGGAATGGACAACAGTACTCTCTGGTGGCAGTACTGTGTATTAGGTCCAGACTTCATGGTGAACACACTGTTTCCCGCCAAAATCCGCAATCTTGGATAATGGTACTTGCGTCATCAGCTGCCGTCATGGCTGCTATCTTGGATTACGTCACGGAATGGACGACAGCGCCCTCTGGTGGTGGTACTGTATTCTAGGTCAGTTGGGCTCTGGACCTCATGGTAAACGCACTGGATGGTGGTAGTGCCTCAAATTGTTTAAATAAAGACTGGTGCATGATTTCGATAGTTGACAATTAGCAAGCATGTTTGCAGAGCTTTTAGATGGGCATATTATTTTGGCAATTTACGAGTTGTTTGGCTCTCTGGACATAAATGGATTGCATTATTTACGAGTGGTTTGCAGGTCTGTAGGCTGTGTGACGTGACCCCAAGCAAGTCAGAGTGTACGTTCTGTACCACTGTGATAAATATACTATCTTTCAAAATCCATCCCTAAATAAATTATTCCAAAATAAATAAGTACACTCCCTCTCTCCAACAGCCCAGCGCAGGGTGAGTCCTCTTCCCACCAATCCCTAGGAGGAGGTGGCGGTCAGATGAGTTAGGTTAGTGGAGGTAGCCCAAGTGACCTTTCCTCCCGCCATTTTCTTAGGTTAGTAGAGGTTTGTTACATTGTCCTGATGGAATTTGAACTTCTCATCATTTTCTGGGGAAGGGGAGGGGCGGGGTGTTAGGTTAGTGGAGGTAGCCCAGTTGACCTATTTTCCCACAAAATCCGCCATCTTGGATGACCTCACACCCGGCATCTTGGATGATGTCATGAACTGTTGCCAAGTGTACATGCCACCATCTTGGATGACGTCATCGCCGCCATCTTGGATACATCTGGCAACAATGGAGATTGTGGCAGAACATACTCTGTTCCGCCTTTCAATGGGTTCTACACAAAGCTGGTGACTGCTTTGAAGGACAGTAACTGGTGCAAACATGTAACTCGTTTGTATCGGTAGTGAATAAATAGTTGCCACTATTTAAGTTCCAACCCTTGTATATGACACTTTTTTTAAACTATCAATGCAGTTTGCTGTTCTCTCACGATGATTGTATCGACAGTAATGACTAATCAGGATACTTCATCAATATGGAAATACTACGAGAATTTAGCAGAAGCTCGAAAGTGAGTGATCGATCGTAGAATGCCAAACATTGTCAGCAGTAATGCCACGTCGCTGCTGCACTAGCTATGTGAGAACTTGATGGACAGCTAGCGACGTCCTAACTACTATCTGCAGCCTGCTTGAGGCAGCCCTCACGAGAGCTGCCATACCAAAAGCTAGTCTAAGGCTCGCTGCTACAGATGGTGTGAACAGCTGAGTTCCCGACTGACAGTGGAGTTCAAACAGGACAGTCATGTCTCCAAGAAGAAAGACAAAGAAAGTTATGACATATGGATGTCCTGATGTATGTGCACACTGAGCTGGTCTAAGGGAAAGCGGCAAACCGACAGCAGATTACACTAACTGAGTGCAGAACTACCTTGTTCAGAACGTCGAGAAAACGTAAGATACCTCTTAGAGTTGTCCTCATATGATCATTATTACGTCCGGATATGTAGCACATGTAACTATAATTTCAGGTATACCACTAAAATGTGGAGATGTTGCGGATAAAAGACTAATGTAGTGGTATGATGGAGTAATAAATCTAGCTGCGGATTCACAAGTAAAAATGAGTGTATCACTCCTGATGCAGAAAAAGAAGCTAACGTTGGTAAATATGCAACTGAGCACTCTCATACGTTTTTCACCGCCAGATCTACTGTAGATAATACTTACCAACAAGATTGTTCAGAGCTTACTTAATTTTTCACATTTGTTTGCTACTGAGATGAATGAAGTATATATCCTGAAGATATGACGTCATTAACACTGAGATGTGTTAAGGGGGGTAGGACGTAAAAAATTTAAAAAATTCGATTTTTCAAAAATATGCTTATTTTGTAGTGCACATCTTCCTGAATAATTTGATGTATAAAACATATATATTTGAGGAGTTACAAGGTACGTAATTTGGTCTTAAGTGTATGAAGGTGCAGCACCACGCCCCTCTGCACAGCACTCTTCTGTCATACCTAAGTGTATTTCGCTCTGTAGAATTTCAATGTAATATTTGTGCCAAAGATAGTCATACGTGAAACAAAGGACTATCGATATCGATACTTTCTATGCTGCTATCGACATGCATTGTTTTGATCGCTGGTTTTGTTTGTTCTATGTTTTGAAAGGCGCGCAGTGTGGTGCTGTGATCTTTGACACAATTTTCATTTTGCTGTGTTGTTTTGTGTTCGTTTGTGGCATATTATCGCACAGGATGCCTAAATTCATTGCTTCAATTGTAAACAACGTCACCACAGCAACAGATACACAGTGAAGGGTGTTACAACAAATGTTACACCAGTGGCTCAAGACAGCAACCTCTCAGAGCCAGTAAACAATTCACCAGCGAGTGCTTCTAGAAGGAAACTTGTTTTTGGTGCTAATGTAAATGGAGGCTGGAATCCGAAGCTTCATGTAATATTATCGTTGATGTTAACATACTGTCACAATTAATATTGGACAATGTTATGTGCAAGCATTGCTTTGGTGTTCAGTGTGTTTCTTTGGTGGAAGATAAGAGTACCAGGAAAGGTCTTGCTACGAACTTATCTGTGATATGCAGCAAGTGCAATGTTGGTGCGTCTTGCATGACATCTAAAACCGCAAACGAAGGTTATGATGTGAATTTGAGGGTAGCATATGGCATGCGCTGTATTGGTAGGGGACAGAAGGCAGCAAGAACATTTTGTGCAGTGATGAATCTTCCTCCTCCTCCAGCAAAGTTTGAGAGATATTATGGCTTACTGATTGAGGCTGTAAAAGAAGTTGCAGAATCTTCAATGAAAAGTGCTGCAGAAGAATCTATTGTTGAAAATCATGGTGACAGGGACATAGTGGCTCCTTTTGATGGTACCTGGCAAAAAAGAGGGCACACTTCATTGAATGGTGTTGTAACAGCAACATCTGTTGACACTGATAGGGTACTATAGTTCAATTCTTTTATCTTGGCGGCTCGCGCATGCCCGCCTAGATGCGGGAGATTGCTGCGTTGCCAGTTGCACACGACGCACGCGCCAAGAGAAGCAGCGCCATAGTATAGCATAGTTTGCAAGCTTACGTTTAGGGGGGAGCGCGCAGTTCATGAAGTAAAGCCATCACGGCCGCATTAACACTTTCGCTGCTACAAAGACGTGCTCCCTGCATTCCGCGCTGTGGGCGATTTTGTCACTGCACTGCTCGCCTGTGCAGACACATTGTGTTCCGACTGCTTTGACACTCTTTATCATTCGATTCC
Source organism: Schistocerca piceifrons (assembly GCF_021461385.2). NCBI lineage: Eukaryota > Metazoa > Arthropoda > Insecta > Orthoptera > Acrididae > Schistocerca > Schistocerca piceifrons. The sequence goes on from NC_060138.1 coordinate 429,004,154, forward strand.
ACAAAAACTATTTGGCTCAAAAATTAGATTTTTACCTATCTTCTTGACTGATACCTTCCCCCCATAATTTTGTTTCGATGTTCAACGCAGTTATTATGCAGCATTAAATATAGTAAACCTTTACACGAAATTTTGAAAAGTTTCCAGAGGTAAAAGTCCATAGAGTATACTTTCCGGATGGTCGATTTTAGTTGCCACAATGTTGAGAATGAAATGTGGACAAGATACCTATATATTTCATTTAATTTAAGTACCACATTAGTGTCGTATGTAATATTGAGAAATATTCCACCTTTCGCGACTGTAACAAAAGTTTTACTTACACTGGGCACATTTGGCTTTATTTTAAAGCACTTCAATCAATCAAAAGGAAGTAGACAAAATACATTAAACAAAACTGTGGACTTACAAAAACATTAGGACTTGAATATACCGTCTGTCAGTGAAGTGCTCAGAGCTATGTCAAATATAATTTTGTGTGTGGCACACACAAACAGCATTTATTTGCTAAAACACTGATGAGCCAACACAAACGTTGAATATTGTGCTACCGCAGCACAAAACTACGAAAGGTGACTTGGCAATGGAGGACACAAAATACAGTCCTCTTACGATGCTTCAAAAGAGAGAAACGCGTCTGGTCTAAATAAGTCGCTTATTACAGTTGCAGAAGAGAGATATATTTCAATACCATTGGTAAAACTGCGACTGTGGAACAAAAACAAGAAATAGAACACGAATACCATTGTGTATGTGCCATACCTTTCACTGATGGAAGTGCTTTAAAATAAAGCCAAACGCGCCGTGTGTAAATAAAACTTTTATTACAGTCTATAAAATAAATAAAATAAAATAAAATAAAATATTAATTATGTATTATTGTATGATAGTGATTGGTTGTAATTAATATTTGCGTGACGTTTAATTATTCGGTATCAGACGCTTGACAATGGCTTTTTCGTAAATGTAATGTTATTCGTAGTTGACTGTGAAATAAGACTCAAATAATCGGACTTCGTATTTAAATCGTTTCCAAAGACTGCTGCGGTAGGTGCGGACTCAAATCTAAATCTCAATATTAGAATAATTTGCCAGCCATGTCAATACGTCGTACAGAGGTGACTGTCTACTAAACATAAAAAGTTTACACAGTTAGTTAAATCAGATATATTCAACGAATAAGCCTACAGTTAAATAATTCTACTTACTTTCATAAATATAAATTCTTTACAGATTCGAGTGCCTAGTAAGATTGCAACTCGCAGTGATCTTATATAACATTAAATATGGCGGTGTGCCAGTCAATGAAATATACGTGCTTCCCGCACCACTTATCCAAGACCTCTCTCTCCTTAATCAAACATAAGAGTATCATAATTGTGTTTTTGTTTTATCAGAGACACAGCGCTGCAGTTCTGTGCCATAGGCTTTATTTATTTCTCACAGATTAATTATTTAATTAAGATTTCGCGTTTCCGAGGAAACTCACGCACGGCATGCAAATGTGCCTTTATATTGCCCCCTGAATTGCGAGGCGAAAGGACACACCTGCAGGCGAGCAATTCACCTAAAGGCACAAGAAAATCTAAGTTATCTACAACTATTTACATGACTTACATTATACTGTATATTATATACAAAATTTGAATGACGCGCGTGCGCCGAAAAAGTTCTTATGTTGGCAAAACAGAGTGCGCGCATGCGCAGAAGCGTCTGTGTAACTACGGCACTGCCGTTATTTCGTAAATTTAGATCACGCGGCACAGTATTGCAGTTCATATTGTTCGTGTGCACGCGCATTTCTTAGTCGTTGCACAAAGAAAATATTCCACCAAGATTACATATGAAGACTACATTCTATGACAGGTAACTTAGTTTTAAAATTACAATATTTGTTATAATACAATACAACTTTAGATTGTTGAATGTTCTTAGTTACATAGCATTGCAATGAAATGCTTCAACGAAAAATGTTCTGTTGTTTCAGGTGCGTTGACCTATACACATCGTGTCGTTATTACAGTTTATATTCATCTACTGCACAGTACTGTTTCACAGGTTAGTGTCGTCATGGTAAAGTTTTTTGATCACAGTAACATCGCTGTATAACAACGTGATTGATACATAAGCATGTCCATTTCCTATTTCCATTATAGTCGTTGTGATGCAGTTCGTTGTGACAAAAAGCATTGTTTATTACAGATCAGACGTGACCCGTCGAGTAATTAGTCCATATGCAGTTCGTTTTCGATATTCCGTGGAAGCTTGGTTGCAGAACCTCGGACGGCACATAGCTGGCGTCGATCCTTGGACAGTCCAGGTAAGAGTGTCCGTCACATTTCGAGAACATTTCATTCCCTGAAGTTCCAACCAGAATTCTTCCACCCGTCGTGTTGTTTTCTGGACAGGCACTTTGTGTCCATTTAATCCAGTTAACATCTTGAAGTTGGGTACTGTAGTAATGTCACTAGACGATGCACGAATTATGCACTTCACATATTCAGTTTTTTTTTTTTTTTTTTTTTTTTTTTAAATATAGCTCACCTAAATGTTCGTAGTTACTCATCGAAGAAATCGTTCATCGCGTTTACAAAGGTACGATGCATCATGAATGTCATTAACAGTTTCTTTCACATAGGTTTCTGCGTAGTTGCAGACTTAGTAATGTACGTTAATGTCCGTGAACAGTGGTTCACTACGCATTTTTTTTTAAAAAAGTTTTTCACATTTTGGCACTCGTTATCGTTCAAATTTTCACACAGTAACAGTTACATTATACATCAGTTAAAAAAAAAAAACATAAGTAATCATACATATACACGTCACATATTTTCTTAGCATAAACATAATACAGTTACACATAAACATGTTTTCATCATTATTACATAGCTATAAATTATTACATTGTGTCACATTTGATTACATGGATTGCAGATATTTACGTCCTCTTTAACGGTTTTGCTGGGATTTTATCGATGTTTTTTGTGATGTCATCTGAAATTAAGATAGGTTAGACACAACATTCATTACATCAGTAGGCAAGCAAGACCAGGCGTTTTCACTACTCAATAAATATTCAAAATAATAAGAGACGGAAAGCTGTTAGATTCCTCGCGTTTTGTGCGTGTGTGTATAGTGTCTGTGTGGCCTTGGCTACTGGTAGATGCTTTTCTTGCTGAGAGATGTGCGTCTAATCTATTTCTCGAAGTAAAAGATCGCTTCACAGATGACGTCTGTCGGTTCGTCAGGTGTCATACCAAGTCAGTGGTACCTACAGTCACAAATGTTCCGTGAAAAATTTATATATCATTCACTGCTACGTAATCATAAATTTTACTTTAATATTCAGTCTTCTCGGTGGTGCCGCAGCGTTGAAAGAAAAGTTCTTCTGTCTTCAACTGCGTCACTGGAACCGCTGAAATGAAAATTTCTATACTGCTTATTATCTGTGTTGTAGCAAACAGAGTTTTGCGAGTTGCTTAGCAATGTTTTCATGGGTATGACTTTGACATTATTTGGCATGAAATGCTCTAAGATCTCGGTGTGCGTATAGCCCAATAATTTTGTTAGTTCTAGGATGTTGTAACAGATACGCACCAGGATGCGGTATGTTAACAATTATATAAGGTCCTTCATATAGCAGACGCCACTTAGCGTTGCGTCGTTTGAGTGCTACAGATTTATGATGAGTACGAAGTAGTACAAGCATTCCTACCTTGAATTTTTGTTTTCTTTTTATTATGTTTGTGTGATGTTTGTTTCGTATCTGTGCGTGATGTGTCAATGTAGTCAATACTTCTTTTATTTTCTGTTCAGGTGTGATTTCCTTGTCTGACAACTTAGGTAATGGTTCTATCCACTGATCGTTCTGTTTGCAATTGAACATGATCTCGTTAGGTGTGTAATTCGTATCGTAAATATTTAAGTTATTGTGTACGTCTTCGAAAAGACTTAGGTAGGACACCCAATTAGTATGTTTTGATGAAATATAGGTCCTCATGAATCGATTTAGTTCTCGGAAAAGTCTCTCAGTCGCGTTACATAGTGGACTAAACTTTGAAATAAATATACTTTTAATGTTATTGTCCTTCAAGAAATTTCTCCATTTGTACCCAGAGTAGTATGCTGCATTATCTGACAGAATTGCTTTAGGTTTTCCCACGTGCGTCAGGTAATCACTTGTGAATCTTCGTATTATAGCATTTGCAGAGGCGGATTTTAAAGCATAAAGTTTTACATGTTTAGAAAATATATCGTAAAAAGCTAAGATATATTTGACGCCTCCCGAGCTTGCTGGATGCGGTCCACTGATGTCAGTACACAGAATTTCCAGGGGTTTACTAGGTAAAATAGAATGTAAATCTGTTTTTGTGGATAAATTCTGAGGTTTTGATTTTTGACATATGACACATGTTTTTAGTTCCCTATAAATTTTTCTTCTCATGTTGCTAAAATAACAGTATGTACTGAGCTTTGCCAAACACTTTTTCGTCCCATAATGACCCCAAACTAAGTGTGTGTGCCAAATTAGATTACGTTCAGACTCTTTGGGAATGCATACACACCAGTTAGTAGCATTTGGATGTCGGCGGTAAAATAACACATCATTGTGTAACTTGTAATACTTAGTCAAAGGATGGTTGTGTTTTTCTACCAGTAATGTTATTATCTTATACCAGTGAGGATCAGATTTTTGTAATTCAGCCATGTTTCTGCACATATCAATATAATATTGGTGATACTGCTTGTCTTGCATTAAGAGAATCCTGTAGTCATTTATATTTTCTAAGTCACTGTTGGTATCATTCATACCTTGTGGAAGTCTAGACAAAGTGTCTGCAATGGTGTTGTCCTTACCTCTTATGTACTTAATTTCAAAACAGTAGTTCTGAAGTGTAACTGCCCATCGTGATAGTCTAGGATGTACAAGTTTACAAGTTAACAAAAATGTCAGGGCCTGGTGATCGGTGTAAATTACCATATGTTTTCCAAATAAATAATAATTGAATTTCTTGAATGCCCATACTATGGAAAGTGTTTCTAACTCAGTAGTGGAGTATGTACGCTCACATTCAGTTAGAGTGCGACTCGCAAACCCAATAATTCTTATCTGTTCCTCCTCTTTATTCTTTACAACTTGAAATAAGCAACAGCCCAAGCCAGTATGTGAAGCGTCACAAGTCATACAAAAATCTAAATTGAAATCTGGATGGCTCAATATGTTAGCATTCACTAAAGCATGTTTAATTGTATTAAAGTCATTCTGGCACTGTTCCGACCAGATCCAAACTTGATTCTTTCTGAGTAGATTTAGCAGATGATTACTGTTCAAAAGTGGTTGTGGCAAAAAACGTCTGAAAAATGAACATAGCCCAAGGAATGATTTTAACTGCTTTTTAGTTCGAGGGCTAGGAAAGTTTCTGATAGCATCTAATTTACTGGGATCCGGACGTATGCCCTGTGAATTAATGATATGTCCTAAATACTTTATCTCACTGCAACCAAATTTTGATTTTCTTAGGTTGGCTGTGACTCCAGCTTGTGCAAATTTTTTTAAAATTCTTTGAAGAGTGTCAACGTGTTCATTCCAAGATTGTGTAGCTATCAGTATATCATCTACATAGTGTGTGACTGTCTCAACTAAATCGTCGCCAAGCACGGTATCCAGGGCTGTAATGAATACCCCAGAGCTGACATTCAGTCCGAAGGGTAGAACACAAAACTGATAGGTTCGCCCCCCGAACATAAATGAAGTATATTTCCGAGAATCAGGAGTGATACCCACCTGCCAAAACGAATTAGCGAGATCTATTGTGGAAAAATATTTTGCATCTAGAAATTTCTGTAATTGCTCTTCTAAATTTTCAGGTTTTGTGTGAACCGGTAAAATTATTTCATTAATAACTCGTGCGTCTAACACTAACCTAATGCTTCCATTTGATTTTTTGACAACAAGTAGAGGACTACAATAAGGTGAGGTGAATGGTTCAATGACCTTCCAGTCTAACATTTGTTTTAATTCTTGCCACACAGCAGGTCGTTGAGATAACGGTACGTTATATGTCTTATGGTAGAAGATCTTGTGAGGCTTAACTTCAATCTTGTACACATACGTGTTGATAACACCTAATCGTTTGGTAAAAACTTGTAAATATTTGGATAACACTTCCTGTAGTTTTATACGTTCATGTACACTGAGAGCTGTAGCTTCACTTATCTTATGATCAAGCAATGTTTTCAAGTCCATTAGCTCTGTGTCAGATGAGTGTGTTTGCATGTCTTGAATGTCTTTGTCAAGTACTAACTGAACCTTGTACCCTGTACAGTGTTTGTCATGCTTTAGAGTTCTCCTGTCCAAATCAATAATAATTACACTGCCTTTATCATTTAAAATACATTTACCTTTGGAGAAGTCTATAATGCAGTCCTTCTCGCTCATAATATCTATTCCTAATATGCAATTTGTCACAAGGTTTTGTACAACCAGGAATGGCCATTGTACGGTTCCATTACCTATTTTAACGTTTACAAAAACTTGCTTTGTAACCCTACATGACTTATTACCTAGAGCGGTAGTTATTTTACAGTTTTGGGCAGGAAACTCAGGCACAGGCTCCAATTCACACATCTTTTTATAGAAATTAAAAGACAAAACGCTCACAGCTGCACCTGTATCTAAGATAATAGTAGTTGGAATCCCACCTACTACACCAGTAGTAGATGCTAAAACAATTTCATTTGTGTTTAAACGACATTGTGTACTGTCTTGTAAAAGTTCATCTGATATATTGTCATTGTGGTTGTATCTTATAAATAAAACAGGTAGCTTTTGTTTAGAATTATTAGGCACATCAATATTTTGTTGTTCAATTGTGGTGTCAAATAACTGATTAACATTGAAGTCGCCCCCCAAGAATTCTTCAGCCACGACCTGGGGCAAAGTAGTGACTGTTTCTAGTTTGTTGGATTATCATTTGTACTAGGTACTGACACAGATTGGGGTTGTGCATCAGGTGTCATTTCTATTATATTCACATTCGGATATTGCCTATTATGATCTCCAAACTTTTGCGGTTGTTGTTGCTGTTGCGCATTATAACTTACCTGTCGGTCGTAAGGTATGCTCCAATTTTGTCCTGGTGGCTGCTGTGGTAAAGCAGTAATTGAATGATAGTATTGATCGCTACGAGTCCAGCCTTGATGCTGTCTTGGCTCGTAGTTATTATTATTTCTATTTCTGTTTGTGTTTTTGTTGTTACATTTGTATCCGTTGTTACCGTTGTTGTTATTACCGCGGTGCCTTTTGTATGGATTGCCGCATGAAGTGTTATTACTGTTGTAATTGTTGTTTGTATTGGAATACGCGTGTTGATTTTGATTTCCGTATTGAGACGGCATGTGAGTTTGCTGTTTTTGCTGTACCGCGTATCCAACTGTGGGCGCGCCAGAATTGTGTTGGCAAGCCTGCATGTTTTGCATACCACTAGTGTAAACATTGTGGCTGCTGTTTTGCCGCGCGAAGCGCTGATCTTCAAGTAACATGTCAACCGAATCTAAAGCTGTTAAAAAATAATCTGAATCGTCATCCGGGATATGTAGAAGTTTTTCCTTAATGTTGAAAGGCAATTTGGCCTTCAACGCTCGGAGTATATCACGCGTTGCGACTGGTTCGTCTAAAAAATGTCCCATGTTCAAGTATTTTTCAAAATATCTGCGTAAGTTACCATTTTTACTGTTAAAAGTTTCAGGTTCTAAAATTTGTCTTCTGAGTCGCTCCTGGACGGATTGCGACCAGAATTTGTTCAGAAAAGCACGCTCAAACTCACTGTACGTGGTACATACGTCAGCTTGACTGTATGCCCAGACAGCTGCATCGCCTTGGATGTAACCGACAATATATGAAATCTTTTTCCGGTCACTCCAAGTGCGTGGAAATGCGTTACTAAAAGATTTAAGAAAAATCACCGGATGAATGGTTCGTTTTTCTGGGATAAAAGCCTGAAATTGCCTGTGTTTTATTAAGCTTTCTTCTTCCTTTGCATTATGATATGGATTTGTTCCACTGTAATTACTGCAATGCTCAGCTGGCGAGTAATTACGATAATGTTGCTGTAGTTTACCATGATAATAGCTTGTGTTTGTGTTTGCACGTTGTGGTATGTGTTGTTGTCGTGGTGTGTTTTGTTCTTGTGTGTATGTTGTGTGCGGTATGTGTGCGTCACACTCGTATGTATATTGGTTTCTGAACTGTACATTTTGACTGATATTTTCGTTACATTCAGACTGTGGTTGATCGGTGAATTGTCTCATGGGTGCAGTGACGGATTGTACTGCATCACTAATCAGCTGTTTGTTATTAGTGATGTATTCCGCTACGGAATCGTGCACAATTGTTGGTAAATTTTCACGTATGCATCTATCAAAATGTTTGTCTTTGTTCTCTACCCAATCATGAAATTCTTTATTAATATTTTGAAAATGAGCTGTGGCATCAGATTGTAAGATGTCAGTCAGGTGTTGTTCAACATCATCAAATTTATTCTGCACGTCAGTAATTCGTTTTTCAAGGTTGTCATGTACTGAAGGATATGTTTGAATTTGTTCAGTAAGAGCTTCACACGTGACATTAAGGTTTTTTAATTGTGTCTGTAAAAGTGCTACGTCATTTGTAGTCTTTTCTTGTCTCGTATTAAGCTTGGAAAATTTCGTACTGAGTTCAGTCATCTGTTTGGTCAGTGTGGCGTCTATAAGTTCCACACGTTTACACAAAGTGTCATTACATGCCTTGATTGCTATGAGGTCAGATTTAATTTCGTCATTTTGTGTCTTTAAGGTTGCCATGTTTTCCGCGTTCTGTTTCATTAGCACTTGTAACATGTTGGCAATGTTTACTGTTTGCAAGGTCTCTGCCCCCGCCGCGTCATTAGACGTGACGTCATGTATTAACATGGGCTCTGACTGAGACTATGAAATTTTTGTGGTGGACGGCCTATTGTCAAAACTTCCGTTAACACTTGCGTCAATATTTGATGAATCGTCACTACCGGTTGCTGTCGTAAAGTCATTTTCTAACACTTGTCTCTCGTCCGAGTCGGATTGCGTCTGAATAGTATGTCTTTGCTGTTCCATCTTTGCGTATTGTTTTCTAGTTATGACCATGCCACACGTGATATATATTTCAAGAAATTAATGTTTGACACTGGTTTTAAAATAAAATGCAGTTGAGCATGAACCGCTCGTAGCAACAATGGCTGTTTGTTAATTTAAAAATGTAAACTGAATATGGGATTATTGTTAATGGCTGCTGTCCATGTTACAACGTATCGTACAGAAGTCGGCCATATTGTACACTCGTGTATTGGTATTGTTGCAGAAGTTATTGTTTAAGGAAAAGTACTGAGAATGAAATTTATCACTGAAAACTGCTACGCGCGAAAGAAATACTACAGAATCTACTGAAGAGCTAATACACTGAATTATGCGTCTGGTCAAGCCTGCCAATGCAAAGATGCTGCGTCTTACCTTATTTTGCTGGAAGCTTCATTGCGTCTTCCCGCAAAATTTTAGAATTGGAAAATATCTTCAGATCTTTGTTATTTCTCATACATTCACGTCCAGGTCCAGAAAGTTGATTTTTCACATGAAACAAAGAGAACAATGTAACAAATGACAAAATAACAAGTCCGACACGCAGTCGCCAATATAAAATAAATAAAATAAAATAAAATAAAATATTAATTATGTATTGTTGTATGATAGTGATTGGTTGTAATTAATATTTGCGTGACGTTTAATTATTCGGTATCAGACGCTTGACAATGGCTTTTTCGTAAATGTAATGTTATTCGTAGTTGACCGTGAAATAAGACTCAAATAATCGGACTTCATATTTAAATCGTTTCCAAAGACTGCTGCGGTAGGTGCGGACTCAAATCTAAATCTCAATATTAGAATAATTTGCCAGCCATGTCAATACGTCGTACAGAGGTGACTGTCTACTAAACATAAAAAGTTTACACAGTTAGTTAAATCAGATATATTCAACGAATAAGCCTACAGTTAAATAATTCTACTTACTTTCATAAATATAAATTCTTTACAGATTCGAGTGCCTAGTAAGATTGCAACTCGCAGTGATCTTATATAACATTAAATATGGCGGTGTGCCAGTCAATGAAATATACGTGCTTCCCGCACCACTTATCCAAGACCTCTCTCTCCTTAATCAAACATAAGAGTATCGTAATTGTGTTTTTGTTTTATCAGCGACACAGCGCTGCAGTTCTGTGCCATAGGCTTTATTTATTTCTCACAGATTAATTATTTAATTAAGATTTCGCGTTTCCGAGGAAACTCACGCACGGCATGCAAATGTGCCTTTATAAGTCGCGAAAGACGGAATATTTCTCAATATTACATACGACACCTATGTGGTACTTAAATTAAATGAGATATTGTTATACAGTAAATATTATATGAAATTTGGGTATCTTGTCCACATTTCATTCTCAACATTGTGGCAACTAAAGTCGACCATACGGAAAGTATATGCTATGGACTTTTACCTCTGCAAACTCTTCAAAATTTCGTGCAATGGTTTACTACATTTAATGCTGCACATCAAAACAAAATTAAATCATTTATGGGGGGAAGGTATCAGGCAAGAAGACGTGTAAAAATCAAATTTTTTGGCCAAATAGTTTTTGTGAAATCGAATGATAAGTGTGTCAAAGCAGTGGGAACACCATGTGTCTGCACAGGCAGTGATGACAAAATCGCGCACAGTGTGGAATGCGGGGAGCACGTGTCTGCAGCAGCGAAAAAGTTAATGAAGAGGTAAAGCACTAGAAATTTCATTCAAACGAATAAAATTCGTGAAGTAAGGCACTCCAATATTGTTTTTAAATAAAGAAAATATTAAGTACTGCACAAGGTTTGAACTCATAACCTTTCACTTGGCAGCCCAACACCTTAACCGTTCCGCTACCTCAGCTCATTGAACAGTGTAACTCCATAAGGACTCTAGCACCTCACGCAACTACTTATAAACATTGTTGGTATGACTACGAATTACTCACGCTTCGTCGAAGTACAATAGGAAATAAACAGTTACCGCTGTTCTTTATTGCGAAAAAGCAGTTCGTGAGATTGAAACAAACACCTTTCCTTGCTATCGCCTGAATTAGGAGTCTTATTGCTTGTTTGGTTTAATTAATTAATAGAATATGAAGTAATTGCTATAAAGAATGCTTTTTCCAAACTTTCTGTAAAAGAGAGTCTGCTATCAAGACATTGCTTTTGTTCTATTACTTTATTTATGACTGAACGTTTCTAAAACTGAAGACACTCGTCCGTGCTCTGCACTGCTGTCGAGATCTGGCAACGTCGTTCTCTGTTCATTGGCTGACTGGGTTTTGTGACGTCAGATGCGCAGAACGAACCTAAACTCGGCCGCCAAGATATACGACGCGCACTTTAGATGTTGAAGTGATGAGTAAATTTTGTCATAGTTGTGTGAAAGGGATTGCAGATCATGTATGTAATACGAACTGTAGAGGCTCAAGTGGAGGTATGGAAATGCAGGGAGTTGTAAGCTTGTTTACCAGATCTGTTGCCTTCCATGCCCTGAGTTATGTGAAGTGCCTTGGTGATGGTGACAGTAAAGCTTTCCTTGAGGTTCAAAAGTGTGCACCTTATGGAGCTGAGACTATTGTGCAGAAGTTAGAATGCGTGGGACATGTACAGAAAAGACTTGGCACTAGACTTAGAACGCTGAGACAAGATTTGTCAGGAAAAAAATTATCTGATGGGAAGGGAATAAAATGGAGAGGGTGACTGACGGATGCAGAAATTGACAAACTACTGACATATTATGGTTTGGCAATAAGAAAGAACACAGGGGACTTGAAAAATATGAAGTTAGCAGTTTGGGCCTCATACTTCCACAAAATGTCCACAGACAATAACCTTATCCACAACTGATGCCCAAAAGGAAGTGAATCATGGTGTGGCTACCAAAGGTCAATTGCTGGTGGTGCAGAATATCACCATAGGAATTCTCTACCAACTGCTGTAATGGAAGCCATCAAACCTATACTCAAGGACCTTGCAAATTAAAACTTACTGAAGAAATGCCGTCATGGTGGTACCCAAAAACCAAATGAAAGTTTTAACCATTGTGTATGGGAAAGATTGCCAAAAACCGATTTTGTGGAAAGAAATGCACTTGCTATTGGTGATTATGATCCAGTTTCATGTTTTAATGACGGTGTGCAAAGCAGGAAATATGTATTAGAGAAAATAGCAACTAAGCCCGGAGTGAACTGCATCAAAGCTTTGTATGCGATAGACAAAGTGTGTGTAGTGAAAGCAGATAAATCATTTTTGGAGGTCATAAAATCAAGAAGAGTGCATCATAGGAATGTGAAGAGGAAGGAAACTGATATTGAAAACGAAAAAGAACCTGCTTATGGTGCTGGACAGTTCTAAAACTGTACCAAATACAAGCAGAAATTTTAACGGCCATTTTCCGCAAAACACAATTTTCTGTACTTAGATACATGTAGCATCCAAAATAAATATCCTATTACTATCAAACTTGGTACGCTTATTAAACACAAACTCCTTCATGCAAAACTCTAGAATTTTCCAAATCTATTAAAAATTGGGATAATTAACTATAAAATTTGAGTTTCTTCTAAACATGAAGTTTAAAATGTAATAACTCAGTCATTTTTTCATAAATTAAATAAATTCTAGGTTTTCATACTTCTTTAAGTATGATTTGCATGCTGTGGAAAATTCATTGAAGAATCTCTCTTACTTATGAAGAAAAGTGTACCTAAAGCAATTAATGCAGCCAATGGTAACGGAAAAAATTGTCGAATTTCATATATAAAACAAATTGCTTTTGTTATGTTTTTCAATGTCCACTGCTATCAGTGTGAATCCTGATTACTTCTTGGTCATGCTGACAATTTTTTATGAATTTATTTGTAAAAGTATAGACAGTGGAAATTAAAATGTACTGAGGTTCCTCTACTGCTATAAGTCGACCCGTTTGACATCCTACCCCCTTAAAAACTGCTGCGACATGCATGATATTCTGTTTTATTACTTCTTTGCTGCTTAAGTTATTGGATAATCCTTTTCGCAAACGTATTAAAAATTTATCTAAAATCGCAAGTGTGTTCCAGGGCAACATTGTGTCAAAATACCAAATCATTCAGTCAAGAACTTACCAATATTTGCTGCTCTGAAAGTATGCGGCTCTGCTTTCTTTCTCACAGACCTGCTAAAACAATGGTTGGATCTCCACAAAATTCGTAACGTACCTCTAATTCTGACCATTTGCGGGAAATACTTAACCTGACTAGTCCTAGTTTCACATTGGCTGTCGCAGAAAACCTAGGCATGAAGAACTCACTGAAAGCTATTAGTCAATATTACAGAAAACATTTGAGTCCTCTGAGAACCTGTATTCATATTTTAGATTCTGACACTTATGGTATTCCTCTCAACATCATCAGTGACAAGAAAAATAAAGAAACTATTAATAGGTTCCTGATCTGTAAATTGTGCATTAAAATTCCGTCCTGCTACATAAATTGCATTGATAATTATATTGTTCACATATAAAAGGGTATCAGTTTTAGTCCCAGGGACGATAAAAATTTTTAGAAAGACTCAGAATGGGAAAACGTTGCATATCGTCAATGACTTCTCATCAGCAACAATAGTTCTTACCAACTGTGTTTTCAGTTTTTTATTTGACCTTAATCACCATTTACAGACCAGCCTGCTCTTTTCACAATGTCTTTTTCGACTTTCTTCTTCAGCTTTATTATTACTAGAGATTTTTGAACATATAAACTCTTAAATAGTGTACTCCCTAAATTAAAAACTTCCATTTAATCCTGAAATCTTTCAACTTAATACTTTCCTCTTTCATTGAAATAAAATTTTTGATTATAATGTCAAAGCATGCTGCAAACGCTTTACGTGAAATAAGCTGAAAACCATATCAGTGTATAGCCACCTTCTGTTTCCACAACGGCTCAAAGTCTGTTAGCCATTGAGCCCACAACTCTCGCCATATAGCTTGGACATTCAAGTAACTCGTCCAAAGCATCATGAGTCGCATCAGAAAGATGGCGGCGATTGGACAGTGAATGACGCTTTTCCTTTTTATAATTCTAAGTGTTTCTCCCCAAATATTCTCAATTGGATTCATGTCAGCTCATTTAGGTGGCCCTTCCAAAACAGTAATATTTGTGTGGTTGTCGAACCACCTCTTAAACAAACGTGACATATGAACAAGGGATTGATCATGTTGGAACATGATCTGATCATTGTGAAATCTGTCGGTCACAGAAGCCAAATTGACATTCTCCAGAACGGAAATATAGTTGTGCGCATTCAGTTACCTTCCAGTTGCAACAGGAGCCCACATTCTTTAGTCAATATCCATGCCTATATCGTTACTGTTTCTCTACCACTTCTTCAGCGACTCTAAATATATCTTGAATCATACAGGGTGTGTAAATAAAGTTTCAAGACTGGTCTTAGAACACAAAATTTATTGAATACTTTCATACATCGCACTAAAATTCTTCAAAATAGGTGTCTTGAGAATCCACACACCGCTGCCAACGAGATTTCCACTGCTGGTAAGCTCCCTGGCACTCCTTAACCGGAATGCTGTTCAAAACCCTCGTCGAAGTCTTTTGGGCCACTGTGATGCTGTCAAACTGCTTCTCTTTCAGGTCTCTCCTCATCCAGGGGAACAAAATGAAGTCACTGGGGCGAGGTCAGGGCGATAGGGTAACTGCGGCAGCTTGACCACTTTGAACCGGGTCAAAACTTGAGTGTTGGCGAAACAGGTGTGAATGGTTACATTGTCATGGTGGAGCACTCAGTCGTCTTTCTTCTCTGAGTGAACTCGATCCCACAAACAGCGGACCCCTCCAGTATAATACTGACAATTGACAGTCTGTCTGGCAGAAACAAACTCTCTGTGGATAATTCCTTTTGCGTCAGAGAAAGCCATGAGTATTCTTTTCACATGTGACTTGCTCATGTAGGCTCTCTTTGGCTTTGGTGATGCAGAGGTGTGCCACTCCAAGCTTTGCCTCTTCGACTCTGGATCGTATTCAAAGACTCAGGTCTCATCACCAGTGACCACTCTGTCCAAAAAAATCGGTTTCAGTTTGTAAATGTTCAAGCATTTCCTACGAAACAGCCAGGCGCCGCTCCTTCTGTTCATCCAAGAGCACTTTAGGGACAAGTTGAGTGCACACTTTTCTCATCATTAGGTCTTCTGCCACTAGCTAAAACACAGATTGGAGAGTCAAACCCACTTCATCTGCTATCATTCTGATGCTTAGACGTCCGTCGCTGTTTAAAATTTAACGCACTTTGGCCAGATTTCTGCTCGTTGAAGGTCTTCCGAAGCATTCATCGCCCTCCAGGTGTTCGAGGCCATCTTGGAACCTTTCATGCCACATGAAAACCATGGCACTTGGCATAGCGTATTCTTTAGAGGCCTCTTTCGAACGTTCCATACCGGTCTTGTTCAGTTTTACATAAAATTTGATCGAACAACGCTGCTCCACGAGGCGCTGCTATTTGGACTCACTGAATACTCAACGACATTTCGAAACTGTCACTCACTGCATTCACGATGCTTTCACTCCAGCGTTTCACCTTCGAATGCCGATACTTGGCTCACTTATCCAACACCCCCACCACCAGGTGCAGGCAGTGAGACCAGTCTGCGTGCACACCGCTATTCAAGAAAAAAACCAGTCTTGAAACTTTATTCACACACCCTGTACCTAACACCTTTTGGCTGGTAAGTAAGTACTCTTCCTGTCAATGCCGTACAGAAAACTTGTTCGTCTGTAAAAACCATCCGCCTCCAAAACTGAACAGTTCTACCAATATTTGCAGCGAAAAAATTAAGGTGTGCTTCTCTGTGGGAAATAGGGTCTCGTTCTCAGCAGTGTTTCTTGCTCGCAGTACACCTGCTCTTAGCCAACGAATGATGGTTTTGCTCCTAATAAGGAGGCTCAAAGCTTTCTGAATTTGTCGTGCATTGACGGATGGATGGTTTTCACTGGAACGGCATATCTGCCGATCCCAAGCAGCTGTTGCTTTGCGGCAAGCACCAGTATGAGGCCGTTTGATCAGGCTACCATCATCTTCCTTTCGTCTGATCCACATTGCACAGATCGACTTGCGAAGATCCACTGTCCTTGCTATATAGGCACTTGAAAATCCTTGTGTATGTAGTGCTGTTATAGCACCCTTGTCTGCTTCAGTCAAATGAGACATTTAGTGTTGACTGAATCCTCTGTTGCGGAAACATATGCTGCGAATACGTTGCTAGCAGGAAAGACCTATTACTATCCATGCAACGTCCACCCCGATACCTGAGTGGTCAGCATGATGGATTGCTGTCCTATGGGCCCGGGTTCGATTCCCGGCTGGGTCGGTGAGTTTTCTCCAATCAGGGACTGGGTGTTGTGTTGTCTTCATCATCAGGTCGCCCAATGTTGCGTCGAATGTAATAAGGCGGCTGGACCTGCCCTGCAAAGGGCCTCCCGGCCTATGACGCCAAACGCTCATTCCCAATTCCATCCTGGCAACTGCTAAACCGAGTTTGTACAACCAGCGCTGACTCATGTAGTAGCAGTTTATTTTGTGCTTTTGCTTATTTTATTGTTTTACCTTGTTTTCGTGGCGGCTTGCAAATATTCTGTGATGATTTGGGTATTTTTTACGTTGAATGTTGTTCCACATGGGATACTATATCGAATACTGAAAAATGGTTTAGTTTTACAACTACTGAAAGACTGACACTTTCACTGCATGTAAATAATAACATAAATTAATGAATCAATTTTCAATAAATAACCTTCTGTTACGCGAGGAACTGAAGTCAGTTATTTTTGATATTACTTGCTATCTAGGAAAGATAAGGTAAACAGGCTATATGTTCCCTTTTGTGTGATATTTTTGTGTGTATACATTTTCGCTAGAAAATAAACTTTGTTTTGAAAGGTTGTTTCACTATTCAGCATTTACCGTGCAAACTTGATCGAAACATTGTAAAGTTTACTTTCGCCGTTAATATATTGTTTATTACCGCTAGTTCGATAATTTTTGTATCAAGGATGATGTCTTATAACCTCAATTTCACCGTTCGCTATTGGGCTAAAAGAACTGACGTCACGTTGTATTCCGTGTAGATTGAACGCCTCACCATTTGACGATGATGTCTGTCGTTTCGTTCCGTTGATGTTTAGAAAATTCTCCCCTCTTCATTTCTGCGACATCCGATCCCCTTTCTGCGAGAATCGACGTCGCTATCAAGCGAGAGGCTGCGAGACGTCGTTGAAGGGCAACCACTGCACATTTGTCCAGAGATTACTGAATTCAACTATCTGTATTGTATTCCAAGACATACTTTATGCATGTCTGTGATCTTATTGGATTGTGATTGTACTCAATTCAGTGTTCTTGTGTTTTAGCTCTTTGACTGTACTTGTTTGTGTACAAATGTAATATCTGTGAATGCGTGTAGTGGATCAGACGGGGAAGGGTGTCCAAACAAACAGCTAACTAGAGAGCTCGAAAGAGAAATGTCACAGCCTGGTTGTGAAGCGGTTCAGGCAACAAATGATGATGCTAGCGAATGTAAACGTTGTGCTGTAAAACTGGGATATTGGGATGATCCATATATTTCATTGTTTGTGCGCGGTACAGAGAGAAAAGCTCCTGAAATCAATCGTGGCTACTTTGCGCGCACCAAAGGTGTGGGGATATTTATCGACAAATTTTTAAAGGTACTGATTTCAAAAACGGATGAAAAGAGTGTGTTATCATTGTGACGTAATTTTTGCTCCTACTTTTCATATGTAACTTTGCTAAATTTGCACATTAGAAAGCTATTATCGATGAAGCGGCTTGTGTACAACTACTTTATTATTAGCGTCCGAAATAATTTTTAGTAACGACAGGGAATGAACATTTTCAGTTATGCTGATGGCAAGTTTTCGGTGAAGACGTCTGTAATGCTTGATTAAATTTCAATTATCGTTACGGTAAATTCAAACAGTCAAATCCTACCTGTTTTCGGAACGTACTCGCTCTGTTGTTATTGTGTAGATACTAGTGGCAATATTAATAACCCATGCAACTAGTGTACTTATTTTCACTACAGTATGCTCCATACTGGCAATCACGAATAATAAATGTATTTTCAGTGGTCGTTACCTCGTTTTATTATTGTAAATGTTGTATACATTGTTCTGTAAAGCACGACAAAGAGAGAAATGCTTAGATTTAGTTTTGAATTTGAACTCACATTTATATAGTTGTGGCTGGTAGTGAATCCACTGTAGACTTTGACTGACTGTTGCATTAAGAATTTGGATTTACGATAAATTATCGATGGCATTAATGTATTTGTTTGCTTTTTATGTAGCATATAATTCATTTTTAATTGAAATATCGACATTGCAAGTATCCAAAACGCTTAGTGTAGATGATAGTTACATTTTGACCCCTTGCATTGTTATGTTCACCATTTGATGGCAAATGACCTCTTAAGATTGCAACATGTAAGTGCATGTGCAAGTGGCATGTGTGGTACCTATGAGCCCTCTGCACTCACACAGTGGACATATACTGTTGACCCACTGGTCATCCAAGTATGTCTCAATTTTACTCATGAGTGTGGTAAATAGAGTGATATTACAAAATCTGATTATAGTGAATGACAGACATTATGAAACACATCACTGATTATGATCATATCTGCTGCTGGAATAAAAGTGTACACACACACACACACACACACACACACACACACACACAGACAGACAGACAGACAGACAGAGAGAGAGAGAGAGAGAGAGAGAGAGAGAGAGAGAGAGATTATGGGGTGCTGTAGCCTTATTCCAGCTGTACAAGGCACCTTATAATGATGTGTGGCAGAGGGCATTTTGTGTACCACTGCCCCCCTCCCCTCCTGCACCAGTCGTGTATGCTTCATGGGAAGAACAATAGTTGATAAGCCTCCATGTGGGCTCAAATCTGTCTGATTTTATCTTCATAATGTTTTCGCGTGATATAAGGAGGAGCAAGCAATAGGCTACATTGATCGACTCTTTTAAGAACATACACACATGGGATTTTAATAGTAAACCAAACTATGATGGAGAACACCTGTTGCAGCATCTGCCACTGTAGTTGGCCGAGCACCTCTGTGACACTTTCACACCTACCAAAAGAACCTATAATGTTTCAGTAAGTGTGATTTGTTCCAAGGAAAGTGAATAGGTAAATGCTAAAGTACATACCCACAGACATATGACATAGTCCGTATATATTTCAGGCAGGCTAGGAAAAAATCTTGCCTACATAGTCTTGGATGTTTTAGCATATGTTAAAATGAAGGACTAAGTAAGGAACAAGTATTTTTTTGTTTTCTCCAAAAAAATTGCTAAGAGATACAGCCCTCCAAAGATGACACTGCGCATACCATTTTGAAGATGCAAATTTTGTAAGAAATTTTATAATGCTGTATCTCTGGAACAGTTCTAGATTTTTTTTTTATTTGAAAGATGATTTCTTTATGATCACAAAGAAATCCTCCATTTGGAATTGTGTATCATAGTTCTTTTACTACAGCGTTCTGAACTTTTTTTATAATTTATGGAAAAAAAATTTTTTAATGCCAATCCATAAAATTTCGTTTTTTCTGTTGATTAGTACCATATAGTTCTACATTCCCTGGAAAGGAGAGCTTCTACTTTTTGGTTGAACAGGTTTTTGCCATACATTAAACCTGAAGTTTTTGCCATACATTAAACCTGTTTTATTACCACATTATCACATAACATGATCATAAAAATCAAAACCTAGCCTTATTTAACATAATGTTAGTTGTGAAAGATGAGTAAGAGGCTCATTTTTCAAGCGTTTTAAATCCAAAATCTGTGTTAATGATCGAAAGACTTACAGGTATCAGTTTATACAACTTTTGTGCACTGTGTTTTGTACTGAAATTAGTGTCAATGAACTAAAAATGTGTTCTACTGCCTCAGCATCTTCCTTTGATATAGGGTGATGCCTTCCTGTTGAACCAATAAAAACTGGAGCACTTACAGTCTTCAAAACATTGTGAACAGGAAGTGAGCACTGATGGCATTGTTGCTGTCCTTCAGCTGGAAACCTATATCCAGCAGCTGGTCCATGTGGTAGCATAAAGTTCACTACAATTTCGTTTAACTCATAATTGGTGTCTGTAATCTCTACAGTCCACCAGTCACGGTCATACACACATGCCACAAACATCCCCCTTCCCAGATTGTGAACCTGAATGTTATCCTATTTTTTATGAGGTGTTGGCCGAACGAATGAAATGTCTTCTTTCTTCCTCTTTAAAGTGCATGCAATATGGGTTCGCCCATCACTTTGAGTCCAAAAATGTGTCTTCTGAATTCCTTTCACAGGAGTAGTTTGTTTGCACCATTCTTCTTTTTTCTGCTCACGGAATTCTTCAATTTCCTCTTTGGACAAAAGAGTGAGGGTTGTGGATGTTTAAGATTTAATGACTTGCGTAAAATCCTCAGCATTCCGAGTTGCAGCTGTATTTGGTCTGAAAAGATTGTTTTGTAGCATGATTCTTTAGCGGGCCACCTACACCATCACAAGGCCCCTACCCGTGACCAGTAGCACTGTATACCCAGTCAGTTGGCACAAGCGACTTACTCAATTCAAACAACTGGTAACGATTTTGAAAATGACTAGGAGCACCATCGTAAATAATGATAATCTTCTCTGCCCCTGTTTGCAGTTGAAGAATTTTGTGCATCGCTAGCAAAGCACATGCTGAGTCATGTCCCATGTCATCACTTATAACTGCAATACTTGTGGTCTTGTTTTGAAAATATGCCGCTCCTGTACAAATTGAAACCTGGTCATTTCTCTAATGACACCCTTGTACTTCTTGTGGGAGAATTACAGTCCAGTTCTCAGCAAAATCACAGTGAAGCACTAAACATAGTTCTTGAGACTGTACGCACCCTTTCACTTCTGCATTGTGTTGTTGCAATTTCTTTAGATGCTGGTGTGTTACTGCTTTCACTGACCATTTACCAAGTTCATCAATGAAACTGTCAAAGGCAACAGTTTTCTCAATTAGTTTATTTTCCTCCCACGTCGCATATGTAATTTCTGCAGAGTTATGGTTCAAATGGCTCTGAGCACTATGGGACTTAACTGCTGAAGTCATCAGTCCCCTAGAACTTAGAACTACTTAAACCTAACTAACCTAAGGACATCACACACATCCATGCCCGAGGCAGGATTCGAACCTGCGACCGTAGCGGTCGCGCAGCTCCAGACTGAAGTGCCTAGAACTGCTCGGCCACCCCAGCCGGCTGTGCAGAGTTATCTGCTACATCTTTCAGGCCTAGTGTCTATAAAACCAGTCCTCTCTCTCCAGGGCAGTCACCACATTCTTGAAACAAACAAGTCTCTTGCTGTACGTCGCAGACTACTATTGACTTCATACGCCGAACCAAGGTGTCGTATGTCACATGCTCCAGTAAATTCTTCAAAGTTACCACACAAAGTTCAAAATTCGTGCAGTACACACACAGACAGACATCTCTAGGGGTGTGTGGAACTACCCATTTACTTCTTAGTGCATAAAATTTTGATCTTCCAATATGTGAAGTTGTATAGTTGCTCGTACTAATTTCAATAGTTTCTGTAATATTGCGAGTCTTGTTTTCTTTTAAAATGTCTCTGGAATAATAGTTAAAACTCACACCATTTTGCTGTAGGATGCACAATATTCAACAACTGAATTGATATTTGTGATAAATTCTTGGCAAGAGTGCTTTGGTTCATTTTCTTCTGAAGGTGGAAATTCTATTTTGAAGAGTGTGGTCAGTTTTGTGTAGTGTATTCATCCATAGCTTTAGTAATTTCTCTGCTCTTTCTTGATGCATAAAGCTCATGACTCGACTTAACTGACCACGGTTCCTTAACAGGACTAACACCTACCTCTGTAGTTGACCGATTCGGGCCATTTAATTCTTCCTCTATTGATGCAAAATCTGCATCATATGCACCATGGGAGGCTTCACCTTGTTCAGGTACTATCATTGTTGTTATTCTGTCAAAGCATTTATAATACAAAAAGTCTCTCTCTCTCTCTCTCTCTCTCTCTCTCTCTCTCTCTCTCTCTCTCTCTCCCCCCCTCCCTCCCTCCTTCCTTCCCTCCTTCCCTCCCTCCCTCCCTCTCCCCTCCCTCCCTCCCTCCCTCCCTCCCTCCCTCCCTCCATTTTTTTCCACCCCTTTTATGGATATGCAAATTTTCAGTACATTTCACTCCCCTGTGACCCCAGTCAGAACACATTTCAAAGGGTCCTTTTCACAAAACACACTGCAACTGTGTCAACTGGCAAATTCCTCACGTAAACAAATTAGCACTGAACAACTACAATACAGAAACCTGCAATGAACAACCATGACAAAGAGACTGACAAAAAACTACAGCGAAGTGTAAGAAATATCTGCAACAATGAAAGTGAAAAGAAATATCAGCAACAAAGAAAGTGATTAGAAATAACTGTAACAAAGACCATAGAAATAAACATTATAAAAAAGAAATTAGTAAGAAACAACGTCAGTGAAGACATACATTACCCTTGAAAGAAAAAAAATAATATTTTTTTTTTAAAATAAAACCTGTGCAAATGTGGAAGCTCTCCTTTACAGAGAATGTGGTACTACATGGTAATAATCAACAGGAAAAAATCTAACTTTTCTGGATTGTCATTATTGAAAATAATTTTTTTCTGTATGTTACAAATAAATTCAAATGGCAACAGTAAAAGAACTTTTACAGATATGTCCAAACAAAGGGTACAATTGTAATCATAAAGCAATTATCTTTAAAATAAAAAAAAACTCTAACAAAATATCTAGAACTGTTACAGAGACACAGCATTTTAAAAATTTTTCCAAAGTTTGCATCTTTAGAATGATGTTCGCAGTGTCTTCTTTGGCGGCCTGTATCTCGGGCAGGAATTTTTATGGAGAAAACAAAAAATGTGTTTCTTACTTACTCCTGAATTTTAACATATGCTAAATTCAACAACATCCAAGACTATGAAGGTAACCTCCCTGCCTGAATTGATATGGATTATGCCATACGTATTTGGACATTAATTATTACATAATTCTTAATCACTGCTGTGCTGTAGAAACTTTTCTCTCTACTGTAGACTTCTTAATAATGTTAACATAGGAGCAATAGGCCTACAGGTGTAAGTGAAATGATTGAAACCACTGATTTCATTACCTACATCTTTCTCGTGTATTGTGAATATATGGAGTTAATATTATTCATTAAGTTTTGCTTGGTCATTGATTGATGTAATACTGTTGTGAAAACACTGGTATGGTCTTCAAATCTCTTTGTATTCTTCACATCATTATTTGTGAAATTATTGTCACTTGTACAGTTTTCTATTAGCATAAGCTTTCTTTGATTTGTAGCACTATTCTGACATCAGTGATGGCTGTGCAAGTGATAGAAATAATATGTGATGGTGACATCATTAATATGATCATGTGGATCAGCAATCATATTATAACCATAAGAAAAAATTGGGTTTTAATTGAATTAAATACCAAATTAGTTTCTTCTGATAAATTCACAGTGCAGTAAAACAGTTTGAAGGACAGAAACTTGAACCAAGGTCCTTGTCTTTTTCCATGAAATGCTTGCATGTAGTTTCAAGCTTAGCCTGTCACCCACATTGAGTGTCAGGTTTCATTTGATTGATTGATTCATTACACACATTGTTTTGTAAATCCCATCATGGAGAGCCCTGAGTGATGTGGAATGAGTCAATTCATACATTAATAGGCAGAATTAGTCATTGTTCAGTACGTCTGTGAAGTATACTAACAACAAATTATGACCAGTGCTAATCTACTGATACCTTCAGCAATTATTTTTAGTTCTCTCCACATATGTATATTACGAGAAAAACAACCACCTTGGGGAGGAGGGAGTTGTTGTTGTTGTGGTCTTCAGTCCTGAGACTGGTTTGATGCAGCTCTCCATGCTACTGTATCCTGTGCAAGCTTCTTCATCTCCCAGTACCTACTGCAACCTACATCCTTCTGAATCTGCTTAGTGTATTGATCTCTTGGTCTCCCTCTACGATTTTTACCCTCCACGCTGCCCTCCAATGCTAAATTTGTGATCCCTTGATGCCTCAAAACATGTCCTACCAACCGATCCCTTCTTCTAGTCAAGTTGTGCCACAAACTTCTCTTCTCCCCAATCCTATTCAATACCTCCTCATTAGTTACGTGATCTACCCACCTTATCTTCAGCATTCTTCTGTAGTACCACATTTCGAAAGCTTCTATTCTCTTCTTGTCCAAACTGGTTATCATCCATGTTTCACTTCCATACATGGCTACACTCCATACAAATACTTTCAGAAATGACTTCCTGACACTTAAATCTATGCCCCTCCTTTTATATTACTCAGATGCTTCTTTTCCCTAGTACTTCAAATAAAGCATTTGTCCAACTTACAATCAACTGTCTATATATTGGTGAAGTCATATTATCTTTTGTAGAAAACATTAGAGTTACGTGGAACTTGCACCCCTGAGACTGAATATTCTGATAAATTTTTGTTGTAGTGGATATTAAAGTATAAGTATATATTTATTTTTACAATATCAAGTCGGTACTCAACTTTCTGCTTAGTGTCTACTAGTAACTGGAAGTTTTTTGCATCACAGTTATAAAACTGCATTTGGGATGCTAGATAGAGAGGCATAGTCCATATGTAAGTAGCAGAGTTCATTCAAAATTCACTTTTTAGTATTATTATTATTATTAATGACAAATATCGTTTGAGAGTACATGTATTGGCACGTGCATGTCATAATCACCAGGTCACTGAAGAGGCTTCTGAAAGATGTTCTCTTATAGACTTTATGTTATATTCTTACTGTGTGTTTCTGTAGATGATATCAGCTGAATCACCACAGAAGATTATCTCATAGGGCAGTATTGAGTGAAAATATGCTATCAATCAAAACTGCATATCAGCATAATGAGTGGGATCTCTTAGGGCTAAAAGGACAGATTAAAGCCTTTTCATTAGTTTTTCCACCTCGAGGTTATTTTTAAATTCTTCTGAATGCATAAAGAACTACACACTTGGAGCCTCATCCAGTGTATGTCATTGATCCCTTTTTCTGGCATCTGTAACTCATTTTTATTAGTTTGGAATTGCATAAGATGAGGTTTTCGTAGGATAAAGGTTTGGCTGTTGTCTGTGAGCCAATTGTAAATGTATTTGACTAGTATGTGGTTCAGTAGACAATATAGTACATAAATGTTAAAAGATAGTGATACTATTGGTGTATGTGTATCACATGTACTCAGGATACACAGAACTGCAGTTGACTGTAAAGTTGTAGTCTGCATGGGACTATGATGCTCACTGTTCAACTGTGTACTTTACTACTGTACAACATCCCTCCCCCACTCCCCAAACCACCATAAAAGTTTCTTGGCCTAACCATGAATTCAGGATGGTGATTCTTCTGTAATAGCTACCTGGAATTCTCAGGAATTACATTTTACCTGAAAAAATGCTGGAACTTCAGGAATTTCATAAAATATCAGGGATTTCTGTGTTTTTAACATAGCATTGGAATTTAATTTTATTGAGTTTTATAAATCACAAATTTTAAAATGCATAATATTTCAAAGTGTTTTAATTGTGTGAATATTATATGTGTAATCATGAACACTCATCATTTAATTCCTGTTTGTTCATTATGTTGTTTAACACTACATTAACTTCTTGAGCTTCTTTGTATTGTGCAGATGGCAACATTGTATGATTCTGTGATCCAGCTCTTAATTTTCTCCCCTTCAATCCCTGTCTGTGGGAGTTATTCTGCAGCCTCACAAGTGTGTACATGTGCTGATGGCTAGTCTCTTTAACAGATTTTAGGAGAATGTTTCATAGCTACACTATGAGATCAGAAGTATCTGGACACCTAGCTGAAAATGACTTAAAGGTTCATGGCGCCCTCCATCGGTAATTCTGGAAACCAGTTTGGTGTTGGCCTCCCCTTAGCCTTGATGACAGCTTTCACTCTTGCAGGCATATTTTCAGTCAGGTACTGGAAGGTTTCTTGGGGAATGGAGTGCTGCACTGAGGAGAAGTATTGAGTAGGTCTGTGAGGCCTTGCAAGAAGTCAGCATTCCAAAACATCCCAAAGGTGTTCTATAGGATTCATGTCAGGACTCTGTGCAGGCCAGTCCATTACAGGGACGTTACTGTCGTGTAACAACTCTGCCACAGGCCATGCATTATGAACAGGTGCTTGATCACGTTGAAAGATGCCATTGCCATCCCCAAATTGTTCTTCAACAGTGGGAAGCAAAAAGGTGCTTAAAACATTAATGTAGGCCTGTGTTGTGATAGTGCCATGCAAAACAACAAGGGGTGCAAGGCGCCCCCCTCCGCATGAAAAACACGACCACTCCAAAACACTACCGCCTCTGAATTTTACTATTGGCACTACACACACTGGCAGATGACGTTCACCGGGCATTCACCATACCAGAATGAGGAGAGCTTCTGTAAAGTTTGGAATGTAGGAGACGAGATACTGGCAGAAGTAAAGCTGTGAGGACGGGGCGTGAGTCGTGCGTTGGTAGAGCACTTGCCCGCGAAAGACAAAGGTCCTGAGTTCGAGTCTCGGTCCCGCACACAGTTTTAATCTGCCAGGAAGTTTCATTCACCATACCCACAACCTGCCATCAGATTGACACATTGTGTACCGTGAGCGTGATTCATCACTTTACACTCCTTATACCAAATGAGGCGTTGGCTGGCATTTACTGGCATGATGTGTGGCTTATGAGCAGCCACTCGACCATGAAATCCAAGTTTTCAGGCCTCCCGCCTAGCTGTCATAGTAGTTGCAGTGGATTCTTATGCAGTTTGGAATTCCTGTGTGATCATCTGGATAGATGTCTGCCTATTACACATTACGACCCTCTTCAACTGTTGGCAGTCTCTGGCTGTACGTGTCACTTCACGTTTCCACTTCACTATCACATTGGAAACAGTGGACCTATGGATGTTCAGGAGTGTGGAAATCTCGCATACAGCTGTATGACAGAAGTGACCCCCAATCAGCCGACCACGTTCGAAGTCCGTGGGTTCCGTGGAGTGACCTATTCTGCTGTGTCATGATGTCTAATGACTACTGAGGTCACTGATTTGGAATACCTGGCAGTAGGTGCCAGCACAATGCACCTAATATGAAAAACATATGTTTTTGTGGGTGTCCAGATACTTCTGATCACATAGTGTAAGTACAGACTAAAACTTGCGTTCATTATCATCTGTGAGTGACAGTCTGTCATTATAGTACACATATTATTTTGTATGACTACATGCTGACCATTTCTCCATTTTATTGTTAATAATTTTAGTAATCAGACACTAAAATGATGTATGGGATTTGTCTCATGGGAGAGTGTCTCAGAAATGCTAAAAAACCTGAAATGGTAGACAATTGAAGCTATATGCCAAATGTCACATGAAAGCCAAGAACCAGTATTATATGGAAAGTTCAGAAATATGCTGTTGCCTCCTACATATTGCTCCCCTACAAACTGCAAAGATGACATTAGATTGGTTACAGGGTCGGCAAATACATTTAAACAGTAATTCTTCCAGCACTCATGCAAATGGAATGGGAAGGAACTCTTTGTATCATACAAAGAGAAGTACCCTCTGCCATGCACATCATAATATTTTTCTCAGTGTTGAAGTAGGTACATATTCAGAAGTTATCAAAAGATAGTTGGGGTATCCTAAGTTCCGTTATATTTCAGTCATTTTATTTTTGTGTTTGTTATTAAAGAGTTATTTGCATGTAATGTCATCTTATTTACAAAAATAACGAATTGTTCCTTGCGCACTAATGTGAGTGAGCTTCCTCTCTTCCAGTACATATTATCTATATATAAAGACTTCTCTATGATTAGGAGTTGTCAGATGAAACTGCTGAAATTTTTTTATTGTTTTCGATGATTTAAAAATAGCCACCCAATACAAAACCTTCAGAGCAACCTAGGAACTCCTAACTTGTGACCTACATGTCTTAAGCCAGTACTTCTGGAAGTGGAGGTTACAGCCTATGTCAAATAAAACAGATGTTGCTTGTTTCCAGTAGATTGATTTGCAGAGAACTTTTGCATTTGCAGTGCAGATATTAGTTATTGCTATATGATGTGGTTGCAAGGAAAAGTATGTAGCCATTTCCAATCAGTTATAAGGTATAGTGTTGTTATTTGTGGAAGCTCAAGCAACATATTTTGTTTACTGAAACTGCAGAAAAGAATCATTAGAACTGTGTGGTTTGCATCCAAGAGAATGTCCCCCATTACTTAACAATCTGCAGGTACTAATTGTTCTTTCCCTATATATCTTTTTTTTGCAGTAGTTTAATTAATCAAAGAAACCAATTTTGACCATGAATGCAATCCAAGAAACAAAGATACTAGTATTCTCCCCATTAATTGTGTAAAGTCACATGCCCAGACTCCCCATTTACAAAAATGAAAGACAAGAGCATTCTGAGTATGAAACTAGATTCACTGAAAAAAAAAAAAGCTAATGAACACTATTTGAGGTACTATTCAATTGAAGAGCTCGTGAAAGATGAACTAGTTATTTGCATAGGTTGTAGTTGTTCACTAGTCTTGTTGTGTCAAGTTAGCTGTTCTTTTCCACAGAAAAAATGTTAAAGTATTAATATTGCTCTTACATTAACCACAGTTTATCAGTGACGTTGTGTTACCCATTTTTTGTATACTCCTGCATTCTAATCAGATGTTAGGGTCTGTATGTTGTGAGACGAATAAACTGCAACATAGGCTTATTAACACTTTGTGATGTTTTGATTTTCTTTCCACATTAGATGTGTTTTGTTAATTTTAGATCTCCAAAATGCTTTATCATATTACATCGCCAACTGAAAGTGTATCAATCTTTTAATGTGTGCTGTTGATGTTTGTAGCTATTTTAAAATATTATGGTTGGAGACACTTTATTTTCTGTGCTATGGAATCAATTGTATTGTGTCCCAACAAATCAAAACTGTTAACATGTTTCATTGAATTCTACAGGTATAATATGTCTTTTATTATATTGTTTCTTCTGTCTTTCAGAAATGTGGAGGCAAATGTCAGTTGATAAATTTGGGATCGGGTTTTGACACATTGTACTGGCGCTTGAAAGATTCTGGACAGACAGTTTCAAATTTCATTGAATTGGATTTTCCCACAGTGACAGCAAGAAAGTGTTACCTAATTAAACGCAATAAAACTCTCCTAGAGAAAATTCATACTGAAGGTTTGCACATCTTCATACAGTACAGATTCAATAGACATATTTCCCCCTGACAATATCAAATAATTGCTCTTTGATGTAAAATAGTGTTCTGAGTGCATAAGTAAGTGTGTTCAAATCATAGTTCCTTGAAATTTCATTTTGTGTGTTTCTGACTTTTTTGTTCCAGATGGAGAAGTGAAACTCAGTGCCACAGATTTACATGCAGGAAATTATCACATAGTTGGGGTTGATTTGACTAATCTTTCTGAAGTCCAGTCAAAGTTAAATGAAGCAGAAGTCAATTACAGTTTGCCAACATTGTTTTTAGCAGAATGTGTTTTGGTTTATGTAGAAGTTCCAAGAGTTGAAGAACTTCTTAGCTGGATAGCAAAGGACTTTAGTTCTGCTCTGTTTGTAAATTATGAGCAGGTTTGTATTCGCTGGCGTTTAAGGGACGTAGTTTAGTGGTATTGAGCAGTCCTTAGCTCTATGTCAAATCTTGAGTCATGTTAGTAGTCCTTAATTTGGAAATATGACATATAATTTGCTATGTTTGTTCATTTGTGTGTGTGTGTGGGGGGGGGGGGGGGGGGGGGGGGGCATATGTGAACAAAATACTTTGTTTGTGTATATTCCACAAGGTTAATTGAGGACCAAGCAATAGTGGCGGCACCTGTTTAAGAAAGAGGAGCACAGAGACCAGGGATACTCTGGTGTTGATCCTATTGGAGGGACCATGTGTAGTGGCACAGTAATTAAGATATGACCGCATTCAGGAGAAGCGGTATTTAACTCCCCATCTGCCCAGCCAGTTGGTTAAGGAGATGGATGACAGTATGGTCCTTTTTAAAAAGGTGCACTCAATTACCTTCTCCATCATTTTGCTATTAAAGCTTGTGCTCAATCTTTAGCGACCATATTGTGGAATGTAACATGCCTGCCATTGCACAGGATATGGACTTCATGAAAGCTTTGCAGTCACCGTTAATATTTATATTGACTGCTTGTCTTGAAAACAGCTAATGAAATAACTGTATTTCTATATACTGAAGCAGCAAACTTTTTCAAAGATGCAAGATAAGCAGTGCGTGAGATGACTGCCGAGTTAATACAGTAAAACAAATAGTACCTTTTTTTCTTTTTGGTGGCTTGTCACATTTCACTGGCAGGACCTATGTAGTTATTTGCAATGCCCATGTCATTTTATATCTCAACTGCACCGAGTCAGGTGGCCCATAGGTGCGTTGGTAAGGCACTGGAATTCAGGTCGATCTGGTTTCAGTTCCCTGCCCTTCATTCCAAAGTTGGGCTTTAAGTTTATGAAGTTTTTGGATTTGTTCTTTATGTTCTTATTCTTTTTTTATGATTTTGCTTTTAGTATTGTTCTTTGGGTAGGTTCAGTTTATCATGTTTTATTTTAAAAGGGGGGGGGGGGGTGGCAAGATTATTTTCTAACTGACTTTTAGTTTTAGACTAGGTTTATTGACCTCAGTGTCTTCAGTCTGGTAAGATTGTATTGAAAAGGATTTTGACAATGTCCTCCCACATTCCTGTCCAATTTGAACTTGTTTTCTGTCTCCTGTGACATCATTCTTGACAAGAAAGTGGATCATAAATTTCCTTCTTTCGTCATTTACTTCTGTGCTTCTGTTATAACTGGTGAGTCATTCCAAAGCAAATCAACTCTTTGCACACATGATTTCCTATCTGACACTTTACTTTCATGTAAGAGAACTTAATGTCACTTTGTTGTTGTCTGAATACAATTGGGTATTCGCTGTATTACATCACAAGGCTGTACATAATAATTTATATTTCCTAATCCAAATGCCATCCGAACTTGATCTTTTTACTATGTTCTGTATTGTAACATGGGGAGCCATTTTCTTTTCTTCCTCCACCAAGTTTGAAGGTGACTTGTGTTGATACATTCAAGGTCAAAGGCTATCACATACCTTAAATTGTGTACATTGTTTCAAAGTGACTATGTTGTGTATTATTTGAAAGCTTGTTCCCAGACCTTTCTTTCTGTTTCTATTAGAACAGAAGTTAAGTCACTTTTGTTTTCCGTATTTGTAAAATTTTCCACGCATTTTTTGAATCTTACATACTTTTGTTACAATTTTGAAATTTAGCATTTTATCCCCTCATCATGTACAATGAACACACCAAATTAGATGAAAATTGGAGATGGGCAGGTTGGCATCTATGTTGATTTGACACAGAATGACTTACTGTCAGTTTAGTTGTCCATCAGAGTACATATTGTTCAGTAGCTAAACATACTTATCTAACCCAGTTTAGTACTTTTGTCCAATTATGCTGTAACAGTAATGAAAGATTCAAGTTACTGTTTGTAGGAGGAGGAAGAAAACAAATCTCTAAGGAAAATGAATTTAAGTGTTTCTACATTAAAGGTAAGTTTTCCAGAAGATTTTCTTGAAATTAAATACACAGAAGGATGTTTGTATTGAATTATTAATGAGAAAATCTTCAGCTACTCTGCATCTGATTTTCCTCAGTTATCCTGTATTTGAAACATGTCTCTTGTAGAAACCTGAAGTTGATAACAATATGATTTTTCAGGAAAATTTAAGCGTATATAAAAAATAGGCAAATGGAAAATAGAGGTGGTGTATTTATTGCAGTAGACAAGGTACTCAAATCCATTGAGATAGAAACTGAAGCTACTTGTGACATTGTTTGGGCAAGATTTAGTATCAGGGGTGGGCATAAAATGATAATCGGATCCTTCTATCGCCCCCAGACTCATCTCCTGATGTAACCAAAAACTTTAGAGGAAACCTCAGTTTGCTTGTCATACTGCAATCATTGAAAAAGACTAATCGTTCAACAATTAATTGGGAAAATTACAATCTTGTTAGTGGTGGTTGCGATAAGACATCTGTGAAACTTTTCTGAAAACTTCCTAGAACAGATACACTATGTGATCAAAAGTATCCAGACAGACCCACAAACATGCGTTTTTCATATTAGGTGCATTGTGCTGCCACCTACTGCCAGGTACTCCATATCAGCAACCTCAGTAGTCATTAGACATCATGACAGACTAGAATGGGGCGCTCCGTGGAACTCATGGACTTCAAACATGGTCAGGTGACTGGGTGTCACTTGTGTCGTACATCTGTATGCAAGATTTCCATACTCCTAAACATCCCTAGGTCCAATGTTTCTGATGTGATAGTGAAGTGGAAACGTGAAGGGACACGTACAGCACAAAAGCGTACAGGCCAACCTCGTCTGTTGACTGACAGACCGCTGGCAGTTGAAGAGGGTCATAATTCGTAATAGGCAGACATCTATCCAGAGTATCATACAGGAATTTCAAAATACATCAGGATCCACTGCAAGTACTATGACAGTTAGGCGGGAGGTGAGAAAACTTGGACTTCGTGGTCGAGCAGCTGCTCATAAGCCACACATCGTGCCGGTAAATGCCAAAATACACCTTGTTTGGTGTAAGGAGCCCAACATTGGACGATTGAACAGTGGAAAAACGTTGTGTGGAGTGATGAACCACAGTGCACAATGTGGCGTTCCGATGGCAGGGTGTGGACATGGTGAATGCCCGGTGAACATCATCTGCCAGCGTATGTAGAGCCAACAGTAAAATTTAGAGGCGGTGGTGTTATGGTGTGGTCCTGTTTTTCATGGAGGGGGCTTGCACCACTTGTTTTGCATGGCACTATCACAGCACAGGCCTACATTGATGTTTCAAGCACCTTCTTGCTTCCTACAGTTGAAGGCAATTCGAGGATGGCAATTGCATCTTTCAACACGACCGAGCACCTGACCTGTTCATAATGCACAGCCTGTGGCAGAGTGGTTACATGACACTAACATCCCTGTAATGGACTGGCCTGCACAGAGTCCTGACGTGAATCCTATAGAACGCCTTTGGGAGGTTTTAGAATGCCGATTGACATTGATACTTCTCCTCAGTGCAGCACTCCTTGAATGGGCTGCTGTTCCCCAAGAAACCTTCCAGCAGCTGATTGAACAGATGCCTGTGAGAGTGAAAGCTTTCATCAAGACTAAGGGTGGGCCAACACCATATTGAATTCCAGCATTACCAATGGAGGGTGCCATGAACTTGTAAGTCATTTTCAGCCGGGTACTCAGATACTTTTGATCACATAGTGTATTTAGGAACTCCACTCATGATGGAAATATATGACAACAAATATACCTGATCTCTTTGAGAATGTCCACATGGAAACTAGTATCGGTGACCATGACACAGTTGTGGCAACAGTGATTATAAGAGAACAACTAAAACAAACAAAAAGTTCAGTAAAATGGATAAAAAGAGTCATTAATGTCATATCTCAGTGAGGAACTTAAAACTTTCAACACAGGGCTGGAGCATGTAGAGGAATTCTGTCTCAAGTTTAAAAGAATGGTTGACCATGCACTGAATAGATATGTACCCAGTAGAACAGTTCATAATGGAAGGGAACCTCTATGGTATACATTCACTGTAAAGAAAGTTCTGAAGAAACGGAGATTACTGCATAATAGGTGCAAAACAAAGGGTGGGGCTATAGATATAAAGATGCTGAATGGTCAAGAGAGCAATGCATGATGATGCCTTCAGTGACTACCATACCACAATATTGTCAAGTGGTCTTCCACAGAACCCAAAGAAATTCTGGTCATATGTAAAGGCTGTTAGTGGCACCAAAGTTAGTGTCCAGTCCTAGAGAATGAGAGAGGAACTGAAATTGAGGGTAGCAAAGCAAATCTGAAATGCTTAACTCCATTTTCAAAATGTTCCTTGACAAAGGGAAACCTAGGAGAATTGCCCCAGATTAATCCTCATACCGCCGAAAAAGTGAATGAAATAAGTATTGGTGTCAGTGGTGTTGAGAAACAGCTGAAGTCGTAAAATCTTAAAATCCTTCTCAGATTAAGAGGAAGAAAACCTAATAACTGGTGCATTGGGATGAACCCTCTGCCATGGAGCTCATATGGTGTAGATGAGGGGGGGGGGGGGGTATTTTCGTGCTTGTGATGTGAAGCATTATGTAAGGTGAGTGTTTTTCCACCACAAAAATGAAGTAAGCTAAGCCTCAGTGTGTTATTACAAAGTCTTTTTCTGAGTGTCAACCAGATGATGTACCAGCTGTACTTTGTATCAGTGACAGAGTGAAGTGGCACAGTGGTTAGCACACTGGACTAGCATCAGGGAGGACAACGGTTCAAATCTGTGTCTCTGACCACCCAGATTTAGGTTTTCCATAATTTCCCTAAATCACTCCAGTCAAACACCAGAATGGTTCCTGTTGTTATCAAAAATAACGCCAATCAAGCTTTATTCTGCTTCCACAGTAATAGATCACGCTATAGACTACAACACTACTTTTCCCATGGGGAAAAGTGTTCACTGTGGAGATCAGTAGCGGTGACTGCTGGTGGACGTGTTATGCTGCCACAGGAGAATATGGTCTGAATTGGCGCAGGCAGGTGTGGTGCCCATTCACCAGTGAGAGGCTGTAAGGGAGCACTGAAGATGATGGAGCTGGGACCATGTCCAATCTGGGCAGTCATTCGGTGATGGAGGCAGCAGTTGATCTGGTTCCAATTTTACTTGCTCCTGTAAAGCCACTTCCTCAGCTCGTAGTCTGGAGGCTAGCATTGCTGCCTCTGGATCACAGGGTCCTGGGTTCAGATTACTGGCTGGGTTGGATATTTTCTCTGCCCACGGACTGGGTGTTTGTGTTGTCCTCATCATTTCATCATCATCATTATTTGTGACAATTGCAAGATTGGACTGTGTAAAAATTGGGACTTTGTACGGGTGCTGATGGCTGTGCAATTGAGCGCCCACAAACCAATCATCATCATCATCATCATCATCATCATCATCTCGTAAAGCTACTGGGACTGGAAGAGCGTGAAAAAAAAACTGGGGGTGTGCCATTGGTTTCATTGTGATGTGAGCCTCAAATTTGGTAGCACACCCTGAACCTCCTGAAAGCAGGGAGGAATATTCTGAGCAGAGCATGCACAGTTGTTGGTGCAGAAATGGATCCAGTACCACATGCACTTCTTCAGAAATAGAGAAGCCAAAAATTTTGAGGCCGTTAAACTCAAATAAGATTTCAGTATGGCATCATACACTGCTAGAAAGGTCAAAGGCCAAACAACTGCTGTGTTCACTACAGAAGTAGAAAACTGTCCCAATAAGGATATTTGTTGGTTGTTATAACTCACTAACCAATGAGAGACGGGGGATGTCTCTGGTGATCCAAGATTCACATAGGTTTGAGAATTTAACAAAGTCACTACTGCACCCATGTCCGGTTGCATTTTTAAAATATTGTCCATCACAAGTGCTTCAATGCATAATTTGTTTGCGGCTACCATCACTTGAGAAACAACGTTCACATCCATGCTTCTGTTGGATTTGCTGCTGCCCTAGATACTTCAGAAGACTGGGCAATATTCAGAACACTTCTGAGAGAGGGATTTTCACATTGTAAAGCACATTCATGTACTTCCCTGTCAGATTTCAGGCATATTATATCTTCACGAATAATCAAATCAGCATATGAATCCTGTTGGCCCTGGTAACAAATTGGCAACAATGGCTAAGCTCTTGAAGTTCCACTGCCCAAGCTCTGTATGACTGTTGTGTTTGCTTTTGACTGTGGTAGAACTCAGTGTGAGCAATAATAACGTGAGTATGTTTGCAGTGATAATTAGAGACCAGCTGACACATTTCATCAAGAGAGAGACTGGCTGATTCCTGAAGAGGAACTAGTTGACATAAAAAGTGATAAACATAAGGAGAAAACCATGGCAAAAATAAAGCCTTACACAAGTTGGGCTCGACTATTTCAAAAGCTTGAAAATGTTGCAAAAGGCGTTTTCCATATGCATCCCAATCATCTTCAGAATCACCATATGGAGGAAACAGTGGGGGTTTACATCAGTGGTGATGGAACCTTGCGCGTCAGTGATGCTGCCAAATTGTTTAGTGCCACTGTGAGAGCCTGCTGCTGGTCGGTGTGAGCTTGGAGTTATTCAACAAGAGACTGAAGAATTTCTTCCACTCACGTGTTGGGTGTATATCAAAGCAAAGAAATGAAACATGCAGAGTAGAATACAACACTTGTCACAAAGTATGGTATAACATTGTACAGATATAATATCAGAAGTATCACCAGCCAAGTTTTATTCTGCTTCCACAGGAAGAGTTCCACAGTGACATTGAATGAAGTATATAACAGTACAAGATCTCATAACTATAGATCACATCATTATATAATCTCATAGGTGAGCATACAATAAGACAGTATACATAAGTGAGGCTGTTGTTCACATGGCACAGCGCTTGCTGTGCCGTCCATCCAGGTTGCAAGGCAACCTCTCTAGGCTGGCTGCACACGCACTTGTACTTTGCGTTGCTTGATTAAGCATCTTAACAGTTCCTTTGAAAGGACATAACCAATTTCCTTCCCCATCCTTCAAACATACTGAGCTTGAACTTCGTATTTAATGATCTCTATGTTGACAGAATCATAGATGTCATCCTTTTCCATGACAATGCCAAGCCTCACATAGTGAATTTGACAAGGGTCGAATTGGAGGATATGCACTAGGAAACCCACCCTACAGTCCAGATTTGGTCCCTCTCCCCCTCCTGACTATTTTTTGTTTGCATTCATGGAAGAATCGCACGAAGAGGAACATTCGAAAAGAATGAAGACATTGAGGGGCATGTGCACAATTGGTTGGTGTGCACCCTCAAACATTTTATGAACAAGGAAAGTTCAAGCTTCCACATAGCTGGCAGAAGTGTGTAGAGCATGCAGGTAGTTATGCTCAGAAAAACTGAAGGTTTCAGTTGTGTAAGCGATAAATCAAGAAATGTTTAATTGGAATTACCTTTTATATTTGAATCATCCTTGTATTAAACATGTTTTACTTAGTTTCCCATTTATGTAGACTACATGAGTATGCCATTTCATGTTGTAACCATGTACCAAGAAATTTTATACATTCTGGTTTTTGAATTGTTTGTCCATTAATTTCAACATGAAGATTAGCTGGTGTTGTATTCTGGGTGGTGAATATGCCCATTGCATCTGACCCCCGCCCCCAAGGTTTATAATAAAATTGTTTGCATCAAAGTAGTTTACTGTACTCCTTGTGACAGCCTTTTTTTCCAAAGGCTTCATTGATACTTCCTGTGTTTGAGTTGGAGTTATCATCTGGAAATTGGTGTTGTTTGCTGTTACTGTTTATATCCAAATGTCGTTGTTGTGGTCTTCAGTCCTGAGACTGGTTTGATGCAGCTCTCCATGCTACTCTATCCTGTGCAAGCTTCTTCATCTCCCAGTACCTACTGCAGCCTACATCCATCTGAATCTGCTTAGTGTATTCATCTCTTGGTCTCCCTCTACGATTTTTACCCTCCACGCTGCCTTCCAATACTAAATTGGTGATCCCTTGATGCCTCAGAACATGTCCTACCAACCGATCCCTTCTTCTAGTCAGGCTGTGCCACAAACTCCTCTTCTCCCCAATTCTATTCAATACCTCCTCATTAGTTATGTGATCTACCCAACTAATCTTCAGCATGCTTCTGTAGCACCACATATCGAAAGCTTCTGTATCCAAATAATTTACATATAAAAACAAGAATAGACCCATTTTGGGACCTTGGAGATGTCCATATTCGACTTGTAATAAACCAACTGGTAGGAATTTCATAAGTAGTAGTGTCACATTCTGGGCATAGATGAGCCTGTCAGGCCTGACTGATCACCTTGTCATCTGTCAGGATGTGGTATGGAGGGCATGTGGTCAGCACACCACTCTCCCAGGCATTGATGTTGGAAGCACCACTGCGCATTCAAGTAGCTCCTCAGTTGGCTTCACGAGCATGAATGCACCCCTTTCAGCCATCCCACCAAGGAAAATTTCCTGGCAGTACCAGAAATCGGTCCCCCACATGGCAGTTAGATGTGCTGACCTCTTAGATATAGATTGGTATGGATTGTGTCATTTACTTCGTGTGTTATCTTTGTGAACTGTTTCCTGAAGGTATGAGTAAAACCATTTACAAGCTGCTCCCCTAATACCCCAATTCTCAATTGTATTAAGTAATTTATTGTGACTGATGGTGTCCATGCCTCTGATAAGTCTAGCAGCATGCTCAAGGTAAGTTGCTGTGAATCTGGTGTCTTTAAGTATTTCATGTAGCAAAGAAAAGATTGCTGTTTCTGTTGACTGATTTCTTCTCAGGGCATACTATGATGCTGTTAGTACTGAAATTTATTTAAGAAATTAGTCTTTCATAACAATGCTTTTGAGGAACATTTGAAAATACAGACAATAGAAACGTAGGTTTACAATTTAATACCTGTTAATGGCTTCCTTTTTTGTGATGTGGTTTCACTGTAGAAATTTTTTTACATGTTGGGGAGCTGCCAGTTGATATGGACAGATTTACAAGATAAGGCAGTGGTTCAGAGATTGTCTGAACATTTTTAACAACAAAATTTGGTATATTACTTATTTGTGATGAGTGTTTTGATTTTAGTAGTTTGGTTTATTGCTGTACCTCTTCTCTATTTGTTGGAATGAGAAATATTGTGTTATGTGGCTGCCTAATTTTTGAGATAGGGTGTGTGTGATGTTTATTAGTGATACTTTTTTAATAAGGTTTTCCACTGAATTTACAAAATGTTTGTTGTTCACAATAGGTACATCCTGTGGTTTGATGATGGTTTGCGAATTTTCATATAGTTGTATGTAATCAGTTTTAATTTTGTTAGTCCTCCTTTTGTTCTTTACGATATTCCAAGCAGCTTTCATTTTATTCGGTGTGTCTCTTATTTATCTGTCATTTCCCAGCATTGTGGTACTTTTTGTTACCTTGTTGAGTATTGTTTTATAGTTTTTTTACAGTTCTTATCAAATCAGGTGTTGTTTACACACTTTAGTAATTCTATACAGGAATAGTTTCTGTGCAAATTCTGTACAGGAATTGTTTCTGTGAACAATTATCTTACACCATACCTGAAGTTATCCAGTTGTTTGAGTGGTTTTGCTTCGTAATTATAAGTGGAAACATCAAAATAACGTTTAATTGTATTTGAAAGGTACTGAATTTCTCAGATATCTTTCCAGCACCATATCTTTTTTTAAATAATTTCTAAATATTTCGATTTTTTGGGCACTGTAAGTTTTGTCTTGATATGTGCTTGTCAGTTTGTGACTTTTCAATATGGAAACTTAGGGTTCGAACATAGGGGTTTCAGAGTCTAGTCTTCGCTATTTCTGCTTTTTAATGTTGTTGCTAAGTGTTAATTACTATTTGATCTGTTGTGGATTTTATATAAGAAGTTAACAACTAAAATATTCATTAATCCTGTGTGTGTGTGTGTGGGGGGGGGGGGGGGGGGGGGGGGATGAAAAAGGAGAAATTTTGTGTGTGTGTGGGGGGGGGGGGGGGGTTACAGAGGGTGTTACACAAAGAGGGTGAGGGGATGAGAATAGGCAGGAGATGATAGGTCGGGAGGGGTGGAAACTGTTGGGTGGAGAGTGTGGGGACAGTAAGTTACCATGGATCGAGGCAGAGGTATTTTTGGGAGTGGAGAATGTGTTGCAAGGTTAACTCATATCTGCACAGTTCAGAAAAGCAGGTGGTGGAGAGGAGGATCCAGATGGCTCAGGTACTGAAGCAGCCCTTGAAATCAAATATGTTATATTCAGCTGCGTGTTGTTCCAAAGGGTGGTCTACTTTGCTCTTCGCCACTGTTTTGGTAGTGGTCATTTGTCCATCTGGTAGAAAGCTGGTTTGGTAGTCATACCAATATAAAAAGCAGTGATTGCAGCAGAGCTGATAAATAACATGGCTGTTTTCACAGATGGCCTGGTCTCTGATGGAATAGGATAAACCAGTAGTGACAAGACTGGAATGGGAAGTACTGGGTGGGTCGACTGAGCAGGATCCTCCACAGGGATATGATCCTTGTGGCAAGGGGCTGAGATTGGGAGTGGCATAGGAGTGGACTGGGATGTTGAGGAGTTTGGATGGGTGATGAAGCTCTGCTTTAGGAGGGGTGGGAAGGATCTTGGGTAGGATGTCCCTCTTTTCAGGGGATGATGATAGGTAATCAAAGCCCTGATGAAGTGTACAGTTCAGTTATTCCATTCCGGGGTGGTATTGGGCGATGAAAAGGGCACATCTTTTTGGCCGGTTCTTGTGGTGGGAATATAGAGGGTTTGTGGGGAAATGGTACAGATCTGTTTGCTGACTAGGTCTGGGGAATTGAAGGATAGTGCCTGTCTGTGAAGGCCGTAGTGAGACCCTCTGCATACTGGGCAAGGGAATTCTTGTCACTGCACATGAAGATATTAGTGAACCTAAACCAGACTAGAGGTTTGGCATTTTGAGAGGCTACAAAGGTATCGTCTAGGTGGCCCACAAACAGGTTGGTATAGGATGGTGCTATGTAGATACCCATGGCTGTGCCCTGAGTTCGTTTGTATACCTTCTTTTCTGAAGAGAAGTAGTTGTGAGGTAGGATGAAATTAGTAAGGTATTTGAGGAAAGAGATAAGGGGTTCGTAGTCTGAATGACATTGGGAAAGGTAGTGTTCAGTAGCAGTAAGACCATGATTATGAGGGTTGTTTGTGTTTACAGAAGTGATGTCAACAGTGACAACTAATGATCCCAGAGGTAAAGGAATGATGGAAGTGGTTGGTATCTTCGACATTAGAGGACATATTACCAGTTGGTTGATAGTGTTGGTCAGTGAGGGCCAAAATTCTTTCAGTGGGGGCACAATAACCAGCTACAATGGGACATCCAGAATGGTTGGATAAAAGGTTGGAGGTAAGGAATTCCTGAAGGTGACTAGCAAATGGTTCGGTGGAATGTGGGAAGGATCACGGTTGGACGGAGGTATGAACTGGGAGAGGTAGGATTGAATGTTGGGATTAGGTTGGCTTTTGTTGGTGGGACTGGTGGCAAATGAGTGTTTCCACTGCAGGGATAGGAGGAGGAGAGTAGGTCTTTGACAACTGCAACATGGTTAAATTTGGGCATATGGCTAAAGGTGAGGCCTTTGGATAGAACTGAAACTTCTGAGGGCTGAGGATTTTGGGGGAGAGGTTAACAGCTGTGTTATGGGAATGTTTTGGCTCTGGATTTGGTGGATATTGGTAGGGAGTTTTGGAGATATGGCATGTTGAAAAGATCAGCAGGGCAAGGAATACTGTGGTGGATTGGATCGGGGTTGGATAGTGATGCCCTGATGGGGTGCAGGATGTCAACAGGTTGGATAACCTGCTGAATTGCTCCAGGTTCTGGAGAGCAAGGGATTCAATGTCAGAGATGTGAGGTGTGTAGCAGGAATTGAACAGTGGCAGTATCTTGCAGAGTGAACAGAGCTAGTTTGGGTTGCTTGTGCCGTGGAGATGAGTTTTTGCAGTACCAGGTGTGTGAGGGCCAGAGACTGACGGAATCAGAAAAGGTGAAGATCATTGTTAAAAGAGGGGCAGGATCCAGAGAAAGAAATGTTTTTGGTTAGGCTGTTTGGGGGTGGGGGAATTCTGTGGTTTAGGTAGCATTTAAGAAACTGTATTTGAGACTTGGATTTAGCCAGGGAAAGGGATATTTTTCTGAACTAGAGCAGAAAGCTGGAGCAGGTGTCCATTGTGGCAGAGATGGGGTTGGGGAAATGGGAATGACACAGAAATGGGCAATCGAAAATCTTGTGAGGGGAGCTAGATAACAGAATAGAGATGTAATGAGTAGGTAAAGACATGCAAAAAACACACACAGATACGAAATAATACATAAAATGTGCAGAAGGTGTGAAACTACATAAAAGTATGTTAATTAAGAACATACAGACATGAGAGAAAAGGAAAAGAAAAAAGGAAAGGGAAAGAATGGAAGTATGCAGGTGTTGGGATAAGGGAAGAGAGGGGAAGGAGGATCAGTTAGGATGAGCATCACAAGTTCATGTGGCACAGGTAAGTGTGGAAAATATGCAAGAATGAGAGAGGAAGTGGGATCAATAGGAATGATTATCATTATCGAAGGGGAGAATTTGAGGCATAAAATGTTTCAACAACAATCCACGCAGTCACACAGCTGTGTGTTGTGCATGGATGAGATTGCTGATACAGTGTAGCTCAGAAGCGTGTGCATTTTGGAAGGCAGTGAATAAACATATGTAGCTCAGAAGCGTGTGCATTTTGGAAGGCGGTGAATAAACACAGGAACGAATAAAAGGAATGGACAATGAGAAGAGTGATGGTATAGAGAATAGTAGCAAAGGAACACATCACAAGGTTGTGGGATGCAAGGAAAAAAAAAAAAAACAAACAATGAAAACTCCTGGTTGGAATACCAACAGTATAAGGAAAAGATAGATGCTACTCACTGTAATTGGTCTCACCATCCTTCCTCTGGTCCCTTCCTTTGAACCCACCACCCAGCACTTCCTATTCCAGTCCTGTCACAGGCTTGTCCCGGCCCATCAGAGGCCAGGCCACTTGCGAAAGCAGTCATGTCATATACCAGCTATGCTGCAATCACTGCACAACTTTTTATATTGGTGTGAATGCAAACCAGCTTTCCATCAGATGGATGAATGGCCACTGCCAAACTGTGGCCAAGAGGAAAGTAAACTGCCTTATGGCACAATATGCAGCTGAACATAACATCCGTGATATCAATAGCTGCTTCACCATCAGAGCCATCAGGATCCTTCCCATCAGCACAACACATTCTCTGCTCCCAAAATTATCTCAGTCTCAACCTATGGTAACCTACTTTCCCCACACCCTCTCCACCCAGTTTCCAACCCCCCACCCTCCCCCCACCTGTGCCCTGCTATTCCTCTTCCTTCCCTGCCCCCTCTGGATTGATGTGGTTTACGTTCCATGTGACAGTTGCATTCTTGTCTGAGGTATGGCATGGTAGCATGTCATGGCATGGAGGCAATGAGGCCTTGGTAGGTCACTGGAGGGAGTTGGCACCACATCTGCGCACACACACACACACACACACACACACACACACACACACACA
The DNA here is from genome assembly GCF_021461385.2 of Schistocerca piceifrons. Lineage (NCBI taxonomy): Eukaryota > Metazoa > Arthropoda > Insecta > Orthoptera > Acrididae > Schistocerca > Schistocerca piceifrons. The sequence goes on from NC_060138.1 coordinate 429,047,720, forward strand.
CACACACACACACGTCACCTGATACCCGTAAATTTTGGGGAAGCTGGCGATGAGCTCTGACACCGCGTTCAAGCCCAGATGTGTTCAGATCTGGCATGTTGGCTGCCAGCACATCAATGGAAACTCGCCACTCCTGGTTTGTGACATGGTGCATTGTCTTGTTGAAAAATGCTACTGCCATCGAGAAACATGCTTGTCATGAATGAGTGTATGTGGTATGCAACCAGTCTACAATACTCCTTGCATGAGCTTCACTGGACTCCTGTATTCCCATGTGAATGTTCCCCAGAGCATAATGGAGCTGCTGCCAGCTTGTCTCTGTGCTACAGTACAGGTGTCAAGGAGCTGTTGCCCTGGAAGAGGACGCATTTGCGCCCTCCCATCAGCATGAAGAAAAAGGTATCAGAATTAATCAGGCCATGCAACCACTGCGCCATCATCCATTGCCGATGGTCACATACCCATTTCAGTCATAGTTGCTGATGTCATGGTGTTAACGTTGCCACATGCATGGACCATCGGCTGCAGTGCACTATGTGTTCAGACACACTTGTACTCTCGCCGGCATTAAAGTCTGATGTTGGTTACACCACAGTTTGCTGTCTGTCCTGTTTTACTAGTCTACCCAACCTGTGACATCAGGCATTTGTAATGAAGGGTGGCTGCGCAAATCCACATCTGGACGTGGTCCCATCTTGGTTTTGCCAAGTGTTGAAGACGCTCGCCACAGCACTCCTCAGATGCCTGACAAGTCGTGGAATTTCCGAAATGCTCATGCCAAGCCCCCGGACCATCACAATCTACCATCGATCACACTCACATAGATCACGTTCCTCCCCATTGTATGTACAGACATCATGCTCACTGATACTGCGTTCACTGTGCATGTGTCTGACTAGTAGGCATTCCTCACCAGGTTATGCTGCTACTGCCTGGACAGATGTGGTAGTAGGCCAGTGATCATAATATTCTGGGTGATAAGTGGATATGTAAGGGGGCAGCGAAATGAAAAATAGACATGTTAAAAAGCAAGTAATCTGTTTATTATTTTAAAAATAATCACCATTCTGGTACCATGCGCCGCGGAATTTGAATCCACGCCAGACGTCATGGACGTTGAAGACCCATAGAGGTCTCTGCACCATCACGCCGTAAGCTGTGGCGGCATGCGCCTCCTGGCCCGCTTTTAGTGTGAGGACGCCACAGTTGAACACTTGGTCCCAGCGGCCAATAGCGGCGCCTCTGATAGCGTACTTAAGCGCCGGCCTCTCGCTCAGCCAGTCAGTCAAATCTCGCTTACGTCGGTTTACGCCTGGCTTTGCGCTAGACTGCTTACTTCCTGGTTTGTGTACGAGTGGACGTGTTTGTTTCCTTGTGACTCTGTTGTTTGGTCTTGTTGTATTCATTCTGTCCTTCGTTGGTCGTGTCCGTCCTCTTCCGTTGTGTTGTTGTTTGCGGGCCTCTCCGCGGGTCCCGCCGCGCTTTCCGTCATTGCTACCCCACGACCGTCCTGGTCGCAGTTACAACAACCATTACTGTTGATACATTTAGCCCATTGTGAGACAAGATGATCAGTACTTTCGTGGTAAAATTTTTGGAGTCGCATATGGAACCCTGATTGTACCCAGGGTACCATCTCTTCATCCGAAGCAAATCGACGACCGCAAATGTGTTTCTTTGGGGCTCCAAAAATATTAAAGTCACATGGGGAGCAATTGGGACTATGGAGGATATGTGAGGGCTTCCCAAAGAAACATACTCGAAACAACATTGTCATCAAGTGGCCAGGCCTACGTGTTGCGAAGTTTGTTTTGCCTTCACTGCAGTAGTTTCTTTGGGAAGCCCTTACACGTTCTCCATACAGTCCCTGTCTCTCCCCAAGCAATATTAATATTTTTGGATTATTGGCCCAATTTATGCTTCTTACATTAGTTCATTTGTATATGGCTGTTGATGTCACATATTTGTTTTAGGTGGTGTCTTCTTGGCTTTCTTTGACAACTCAGGCAGTTACAGGTTGACACACATCTGTGGGTGGACAGTGCACCACAGTGCAGCTTGGTCTTTTAATGCACACAGATCATTGTCAGAATTACAGAAGTGACAAATAATCTTGCGAAATGTGCTTCATAGGACAGATTTATTTACCTTCTCCTTGTTACCTCGTAATGTAGGTTGTGAGACCTGCATCCACTTTCTCTGTTTTTCCTCCATTCTCTCTCCTCCCTGACGAAGGAACAAATTTCTGAAAAGGTAGGTGTGTGTGTGTGTGTGTGTGTGTGTGTGTGTGTGTGTGAGGGGGGGGGGGGGGGAGAGAGAGAGAGAGAGAGAGAGAGAGAGAGAGAGAGAGAGAGAGAGAGAGAGAGAGAGAGAGAGAGACTGTAATTAGGTAAGTACTGGTCAGCTCATTTGTCTGCTTTTACATTATTCACGTTTCTGTGTGGAATTTTCCTTTTAATCAGTTATGCAAATTCAATCGAATACTTAAAAATACAGAATTGTAGATATCTTTCTCCTCCTCCTCCTCCTCCTCCTCTCCAGAGTAGAAACTCAAAATCCAGCAGTCAGTCTGTCATTTCACCCTTGTTCCTATACTTAGCTCAAATTTTCCACTACACTGCCTTTTCTTTTTGGTGTCAGTCCATCCACAGATACACTTCTTTAAGTATTTTTATATTTTTTTCATGTATATCATTCAATTTACTATAATTTTTTTTACACCTTTTCTTGTGTATTTTGCTCTTGACTTAATTTCCTCCAAATTTTATCTGTTGGGGCTTTTTTAATTGCCCTTACAACCTATCCCTCTGACATTGAACCTTTGTTAATCACCACATTCTGGCGCACATGAGTGTTTGACACAATAGCATTTGGTTTATTGTTTATCCTCATGCTGAAGTCAAAGGACTTTTGAGATATGTCACTAAATTTTAGTTACTTCTGTGTCTTCAGCATTTGTAATAAATTTGATATTATGTTGTCCACTATTACATCTGAATGACTAAGAATTGTTTAGGAAAATGTTTTACAAAATCTCAATGTGTATTTGTTTGCATTTGTTGAATTTAGCTAACAGTTCGTTGGTGAGTTAAAAAAAAAAGTAGTTTTTACTACTGTGCAAACCAAACAAGTAGTACAAAATATCAGTTTATTGTATCAACAGTAGTCCAAATGGCACTTCCATTTTTTTCTGTTGCCCATATACATTATTTTAGTATAATTGTAATTCTACAGGTGAATATGTCTGACAAATTTGGGGAGGTGATGCTTTCAAATTTACGATCAAGAGGCTGTCTCCTTGCAGGTGTTGCAATGTGCCAAAGTCTCGAAACTCAAAAGAAAAGGTATGACTATGATTATCATACTCAATTGGTAATAGGCTATTTGTTCCAGAAATATTGTTATGATATTGCTTTTCTCTTTGGTGAGATATATTCTGTTTTCTTTATATACAAATAAATACTTGTATCATACATGAGGGCCTATTGCATGTGGCATACAAGAAATAAAAGCTGTCAAACTTAAATTTGGGACATTCTTGTGTCATGACATGTGAAACGCTAATTTCAGAACCAGAAATGTAAGTTATAATTGGATTGAATCTACATTTTAATAATGGCTGGTGTACCATGTGGCTTTAAGTTGTTACCCACAGGCATTTAGGCGACTAACTTCCTGGCTTCTTGTCTTCTCATCCACAGCAGGATACTTAAGAGGGCAAAATATGTAACAAAGTTTATACAGTTCATTCAGATGGCATGTGCAACATATGTCCCCTTAGAGTCAGGTGATGTTACAGCACACTGCCCACAGATAGAAGTGTCAAATCTATAATAAAGAAAGGATCAGCAAGTGTAAATACTGCAAAGTCATATTACACCATGAAGTAGGAAAATGAACTGCAACATGTATGCATAAGAATAGATATGATTGCATTTTAGGTCCATACTGGAGGGCACAATACTCTTTCCTTTTCAACATTCCCTTACATAACTGTATTCCCCAAACTTCAATTTTTATTTTTCATGCTTTTCTACAGCCAGAGTCGGAGCTGCTTGGGTATGTAAGGGACGTCAGATTTTTGTGGCAACTTTTGTAATATATGAATGTTGCAGTACACCAGAAATTTACTAATAGGAAAATTTCTTTGAGATATAAATAGTTTTCCAGAATGAGATTTTCATTCTGCAGCGGAGTGTGCGCTGATATGAAACTTCCTGGCAGATTAAAACTGTGTGCCCGACCAAGTCTCGAACTCAGGACCTTTGCCTTTCGCAGGCAAGTGCTCTACCATCTGAGCTACCGAAGCACAACTCACGCCCGGTCCTCACAGCTTTACTTCTGCCAGTATCTCGTCTCCTACCTTCCAAACTTTACAGAAGCTCTCCTCGCAAGTTCGAGTCTCGGTCGGGCACACAGTTTTAATCTGCCAGGAAGTTTCATAAATAGTGTTATACAGAAAATATTTCATAATTTTATTACACATGTTGTTACTAATTTTTATTTTCAGTTACAGAACAAGGAACTCATTGTTTCGCTAGACCAAGAGTTTTGGTCTGTTGTCGAATTTTTTATTTTGAAAGCAAAAAACTTATGTCATCACCATTATTTACATTTAAAAATATATATTTTTACCTCTATAAATTACCTGTACTACAAACCAACCTATGTAATGACCAGTGAGTTAATGCTCCACCTGTGCTTCTCACACACGTGCACACGCCCACACACACATATCCCCTTTTTCTGTAACTACCAATGAGAAGCTTTTACTTTGACTTGTGAATGTGTAGTAGAGAGGCACCCACAGGCCGTACGCTGCCTGTCATTGATCTGGTGATGGACCACCCCACACCATTCCTTTTGCAAATTTTTATTTTTTAAATTTTTTTCTCATCTTTCAGCCCCCCCTCTCTCCGGAAAAAGGAGGGTGTGGTCACTTGCAGAACCTAATTCTTTTGAATCGCTGGCATTAGGACAGGATGATCCAAGTTCAGATTAATAACTTGTTGTGTGGCATGTTATTTTTTGAACTTGAACAACAAAGCAGTCATGGCAACAACAGTTGCACTTGGGCCATTGTTCAGTTGTCAATGGCTTGTGTATTTCACAGTACATACCTTTCATCAGCGAGCATCATCAACCTAATTAGTGCTTTGAATTTTTTGTGATGAAGGCAAACCACAATTTTATGTATTTCTGTGAATGTGTGAGCATTTACTTCATAATCATGCATCAAAAATATTATAACAAAATTTTATATGTAGTCATCCTTATGCACAAAAATTCAGAATATCTGGACTGGACCGAAATATGTTTCTGTGTAGTTAATAAATTATACCATTTGTCATTAACCCCATCCTCTTTTTTTTTATGGCCCTTACATAAACAACTACAAAACAAAGCCTATCACAAACATAGTTTATGGGCCCAGCACTGCACTTAATGCATACAGTTGTCTCCGGTAAGTAAAATGCACAAAAATAATGTTGATTTTCTTTTCCACTGAAAATGTGAATGTAAAAATAGGAAGATTAACAAACTTTGCTACTTTTTTGCATATTGCAGATGTTTTTTTGTGATGTGTACACATTTCTCCCATCTGAGGACTAGGGCTAGGGCAAGAATGCAACATTTGGTGAAGCACGCAGGAAAGATGGAAGAGATGCCTTCCATACTCATATCTACAATTGCCACTTTTGTTGCTCAGACTTGTCGATCATATTCAAAGTGTATGTTGTTGTTAGTGGTGCAGATGAAAATGTTTTAATGTCATATCCTTTTTGTTTCAGTTTACCCTAGAATAATGTAGCTTCATGTTGATAGTTGAAAATTGTCATCTCCCAGCCCCTTGATCACATCTGACACTTAATGAACCAGTTTCATGAATACTTAAAGGCTCTCTATGTTCATCTCAGAATTTACCTCTGAATCTTAAATCTCGTATGTTTCACTTGCAGTTATGAGAAATCCTAGATGACCTGTGAAAATGTGAACAACCAGCTCAGGAACCTAGAACCATTAATGGTTCAGTGAATCATCTTGGTTGGCTCGAGAATTGCCCTTTATTGGTTGAATAAGGAGGGATAAAAATACAGGGGCTAGAGGTAGCAAAATTTAAACCACAGTATGCAGCTATGTTAAGAACACCATCCTTAGTAGGAACTTCCCCATTTTCCCCTTAGAAACAATGTGAAGAATAAAAGTAATGCTGAGAGAAAAAAAATCAATGATTAAACAACTACATCAGTCTCAAGCTACTACTACTACTACTACTACTAGTAGTAGTAGTAGTAGTATCATCATCATTGTCATCTATAAGATATTGAGATTTTAAAATGAACCTAACTAATAATGGTTAGTGTAATCCAGTGATACTTCACTGAATACAGATACTTATGGAGTAATTGAGGCTTCTAATACAGTTAATGCTTGTTTACTACTGACACAGTTTTTTTTGGAAAACATCAACATTATATTTCTGATGTGGTTCAGAGTAGTGATAGTAATTTCCAAACACTCCATGCAAGCTTTAAAGGTTCCTGTAAACAATCAAATAGTTTCTCGAACTTCACTAGTTTGTTAAATTACTTGACAGTGTGAAGCTTTGTTTGTAAAACACAGACTGTGTTTTATAGGTATTTTGATTGATGGTGTATTTATCGAGATGGTGGACGTTGTTTGTGCTGATGTTGCACCATACAACTTTAATGAGAAACACTTTTTATTACAGTTTATCTCACTGTTGTGGGTTTCCACAGTTGTGGAAATTACAGATAAGGATACAACAAAAGAATAGTGGCAATCACCAAAATAGTAGAGGTGTTGGGTCTTTCCCAGTTGTAAATTAGGCAGGAAGATGTTAACAAGAAAATGAATATTCTACACACAACATACAAGTGGGCGTGCCATAAGATAAAAATATCGAAGCTCTCTGGTTTTTCCATGGAGGATGTGTTTGTTCCCATGTTATTGCATTTTAATGAATCTTCAGTAGAGGACCTAGTTGAAGAGAATAGATTTTCACACAACTGTGTCTTCTGTTTCAACATAAGTGTAAAGTAATTCTAACAAGTAAAATAAGTTTGCCTGTCCATTTGGAGATAGTTGATGTTACCACCAGATTTCAAGTGTAATGTTTCCTTTAGCACACATTTATGTATGTATTTATCTCACAATTTGAGCCATTCCCTGGACCAGAAGCTCATTTCCTTTCTCTTATTTATACACAGTGCTGAAGTCAATGCAAGAAATGGTTTGTTTGTATTGGTAGCTGTTCCTAATAGCACCAAAATACTTCACAATTCACAGTGTGAAAGGTGCGTCAAAAGTGTATTTAAATTTGACAGTCTTTGTTGGTACATATGCGCACTTGTTTGACAGTTACCAGTGGTCTTAAGGTTGCTGTAGCTTTCAAACACTGCTACTCGGTAGAGGACTGCCGTCTTTGCAGAAGTAAAGAGGAAGGAAAAACTTGACTTCTGTAGTAGTAACACACATTTATACTGGTGATAAACCATGTGAAGAAACTCAAGTTTTTAACATGTGGTACATACTTTTACTAAATACTCTTAATGTATTGATCACATTTTTGCTTGATATAACAAAATAGAATAGTAATTACTAGGTGAGGCACACAGCAACTGTGGTTACCTTAAGTCAGTTGAGCTGAACGAACCATTGAACTATAATCCGCTCACTAAAAATTGCAATTTTACAAATTTCTGAATGGAAATTCCTAATGTATCTCTGATCTGTTATCTACAGGAAAGGTTTTCAAGTTTGTAAGCTGATGTTTCTTATTCAGTTAGCTCCTAAATGCTAGTCTACATCGACATAGATTGGTGACAAACAGGGAGTTGAATCTGGGTCCCAGAATCAAGTCCTAGTCTTCAGTACAGTTTTGATCTGTCAAAATTTCAAATCAATACACACACTACTACAGAGTGAAAATTCATCATGGATATATATTGTTTTAAAATCACAAAAATTTGTCCTACAAATAACAATTGATTCACAAGAGTTGTATTTACACATCCGTAAAGGAATACTTTTAACTCTGCAGAGGAGTTTGTGGTATTTTGAAACTTCTTGGCAGATCAGATTAAAATTGTGTCGTGGGCTGAGGCTGAAACTCAGAACTTTACCTTTTTTCCAGGAATGGTAGTTGTGCTAGACATACATGAGATCTTCAATGAAGTTTGGAAATTAGGAGAGAGGTGCTGGCAGATGTAATTTTGTGGGGAAAGGTTGTGAGTTTTGCCTCATAGGTCTGTTGGTAAGTGCATTACCTGCAAAAGACAAGATTTCAGATTCAAGTCCTGGTCCAGTGTATGGTTTTAATCTATTAGGAAGTTCCACATTTCAAGTGGAGTTTTTATTGGAGCAAATGTGAAAGTCTCATATAGCTTGGCAAGCTGCAAATACAATGTATCAGGACATTTTACTGTCAGAGTAAAGAACTTATATCCACTTTCATTCGATAAATGTGCCTCTCTGTTAGGGAGATTCTGTTGATGTCCCAGAAGTTGTTCCTGTTAAATTCCACAGTTTGCACCATTTGGAGTTGCTGTTTTGGGAACAGTCTGTACTCGCATCTAGACCTCAGATCTCCGTCATTTAATGCAAGAAGCTTCAAAAGACATGCAGTAGCTCATCTCAGTCATACACAAACACCTAATAATGGTTGACAAGAGATAAAGAAATGAAATCAAATTTCATTTTGAAACTTCCTGGCAGATTAAAACTGTGTGCCCGACCGAGACTCGAACTCGGGACCTTTCGAGTCTCGGTCGGGCACACAGTTTTAATCTGCCAGGAAGTTTCATATCAGCGCACACTCCGCTGCAGAGTGAGAATCTCATTCTGGAAATTTCATTTTGTTGATGGGGTTAACAGTGTAAAATTAAGCAGTCATTGGCCCAAGAATTGTTTTCAACATCTCAATAATTTAGGTAGTATATCCTATTGAATTGTTATACCCATCCCCTCCTCCAAGCAGACCTATTCTACGGGTCCACGTAATGAGACTATGTAGTAGTACATGGAATTTGAATCATTGCGCAACTGGAATTTTAGCCATAAACATCATACAGATTGGCAACCACCAATAAGAAAGATAATTTTATACATTTGAAAAGAGAAGTGCAGAGACCGTGCTGAATGCTGAAGTCTGTCCTTGCAAAGCAGTGTAATGGTGTCATAAGGAGATGTGTTACACTTGTTTTAGCTCACCTCAACATAAGCTTCTATTGAGGAAGAAAAACTGTACGCACTATAATAAACTACTGGTCAGTTTTCAACACTTGATTAGATTTATGCGAGGAAAAGTTTTCCTCCCAAGCCAAGATGGTTATTGAATATCAAGCAATGAAAAGCCCAGAATGGAATAAAAAAATTTTTATGAAAAGGATAAATTGCTGTTCACCATGTAGAGGAGGCATGAGTCGCAGACAGGCACAATGAAGAGACAGCTAAACAATCCAGCTTTTGAACAGAAAAATTCTCCTTTGACAGTAGAAAAAACACCACACACACACACACACACACAGAGAGAGAGAGAGAGAGAGAGAGAGAGAGAGAGAGTTAACGAACATTGCGCTCTCATTTAAATATATGGCCAAAAGAGTCAGCCTACAGAAATTGTGAAACGAACCCTGTCGTCCAGGACCGTGTGCCACCAAGGGCACAGATTTGCCATTATATGGGGAAACTCACAGGCATCTATTGTCTATTGAAGCCTAAGCGCTGTAGTGTGCAAGTGAGACAGACGAGAACCTACATCATAGGAAAACCCAGTAGAAGCCGTTTGTGGCCAGGGAGACATAGCAGTGTAAAATATGGCGGACCTAAGATCGGGCATAAAGGGAAACATTTATGAAAAATATTTAATTCTGTAGTAAAGCAGGGAATCAAGCCACAGTAATTTTAATCTGCCATCCTCCATTAATTTTCATGGTGATCCCAATAAAACTTGAATACTGATCATATCTAGAACAGTTTAGGATTTACTGTTAAAGTGAAATTAACAAGTTTTGTAACAAAGACCTGAATGCTAAAATCTGAACGCTTTGGTTGATCTTAATGATCGACATTTCAAATAGAAGTGCATCATTAAAATGACAAATGTTGTGAAGACCAACTCTGTAACATTATTTGTTTAAAAGATATAGTAAATTTAAATTATCAGTATGTACTGTTAAGCATTAGATCATCATTTCCTCCACACAGAACACATTGAACAACGACAGCATGACACCTTATTGAATCATTAGGTAATAGAATATTTGTTGAAGTTTAGTGCAAAATAGTTACTTTTGTTATTTATTTATCAGAAAGCACATTGGTGCAAGGCTACTGGCTGTAGCATTCAAAGCTAAGAAGGAAATTGTGTTGGTTTTATGTAAAAGAATTTAATGTTAATTATGTAATGGATATTATTGTTACTTTATTTAGAACGTGAAAGTAGTCAAGCTTTGATTATTTAAATGTGTTAAAATGTAAAATAATGTAGAATAAGCTGTAGCCAATCAGATGGACAGCTTCAGGAAAGGGAACTGCCCTAGTCAGTTGAGCGAGGATACTTGGCGCACAGGAAACACAGCCGGGGATGGGCAGAGAGAGTGGTGGTGCAGACGCAAATGCAGTCAGTTTGGCTGGAGACACCAAAGTCACAGTTCGGATGCAGACGCGAAAGCGCATGGTCGATCTTTAGGCAGGTAGGAAGTGGAACGACTTAGAAAATTTCACATCGTGTGGAATCGTGGAACTTAGTCTCTGAGCGGTGAGCAGCTGCACGCCTGGTGTGAACTCTTAACTTTTCGTGTTGATAACTTGTATTTCACAATGAGATTGTGAATGATCGAACTGTCTCAAAAGGATATACGCTCGAGTGTAAGGGTAATTCTAAATACGACCACTTTCGCTATTAGTTTGCTTTCTGAATAAACATTATTATAACCAATTCACAACTGTGTAGCCTACATCATTTATTGGTCGTTAATTTAGCGCCCGATATTATTATTACTGTTGTTATATGTTAGATCAACATTGTATGGTTCATACAACCTCGCAAACTTGCCGTCAGCCAGACAATTTAACAGAGGGGTCACAAGTGTCTGATTTAGGGCATGTAATGCGACACATGCGGTTCAAACCCCTAGACGAGTCTGAGCCAAGACATGTCGATGAAGACGAACCGCATGTGAGCACAAACAACTTTGGCACAACATTCACACAAGCACAAAACACACACACACACACACACACACACACACACACACACACACGTATGGCCACTGTCTCCAGCCGCTGGACCCTGATAGTTAAGTTGGGCCAAGGATAGTGGCAATGTGTGTGAGCGCTTTAATAGCGAATGTGTGTTTTTTCTTTTCAGGAAGGAGGACTTTTCTGTGTGAAAGCTGAAATGTTTAACAATCTCTTCATTGTGCCTGTCTGACTCAGTGCCTCTTCTAAGTGCTGAGCACTAATATCTCCTTTTCATGATATTATTGTTATAGATTATGAAGGATATGCCATTTACATGGCTGGTTTTAGGTTGCACATGCATTGTAGCACTTAACTATGCAGTCCTGTATTAGCAATAGGTGCTCCTATTTTATAACTGTATTATTTTGTTTCTCTGTATCGTGCATATGTGTTCTGATAAGTAAGATCCAGTTGACAAGTAGTTCTGGAAGTGCTGTCATTTTGCAGAAGAGCAAAGAGTGAGGACCAAAAGTTTCAGCTTTTCCTTGCAAAGTTATTATTAAAAACCTTGTAACTTCTACTATATGCTCAAGTCCTTTTACCAGATTATAATTTTTATTATTTTCCCCCTCCCATCTGCTTGACAGAATTAATGTGCCCACCCATTTTGCTCGGTGCTAACAATGCAATTGTACTTCTCTTGCATATCAGAATGTCTTCACATCATGGTAGACTAGTATTACCATTCATCCAGTCATTGAAACCTGCTTTGATCAAGATGGGTATGTATTGGAGACTCATAACTTTACCAAAAAAACGACATAAACTAGCTATACTTTGTGAATGTTAGAGGCAACTCCTTTCGTGATAACATTGTTAAGTTTCTTCTTTTTCTGTTTCTGGCTATAACTCATTTCATTTTCACTTTTGGACCCAGTGAATTCACAATTTGTTCGGACATCCTTTTGCAGTCGAATACTGTGTTACATTTTCATCTAATTTTGAAAGCCATTCTCCTGTGTGAACTGTTGCTGTTCTTCTTGTAAAGGAGAGCACTCACCAAACAGCAGAACCATTGAGTCGTCAATAGGCACACACAAAAGAGGAAAAGAAGTTGCTGGCTTTCAGAATAAGTGAGCTAGGGATGGGTGACAGTTGCTTGGGCTAGGTGTGTGATATGTTACAGAAGGCTTCCACCAATTGTGTGACTCCTCTCCTATACATCCTAGAAGTCCAGCATAACCTACAATTCCTACTGACCATGAGAAAAAGATGAAATAACCAATGATGAGACAAAATTCTATGTATAGGAGCATGAACTTTCAGAAGGGTAGTTTGAAAATCTGAGAAGGGAAATGCAAAGGCTCAGTCTATATACAGTGGGGGGTCAATGAATTGAAATGGAAATAAGATAAGGATTTCTAGTCAGGTGTATATAGGTTTATGTCAACAGCAGCAGAAAATGGTATAATGGCAGTAGGTTTCATTATAAATAGGAAAGTATGGCAGAGAGAGAGAGAGAGACAATTTGAACAGTTCAGTGAGAACGTTGTTCTCGTCAGATTCGAAATCAGGACTGGATTGTAAGGCTTACCCAGAAGCAGATCCAGACTCAGATCACAATTTAGTGATGATGAAGAGTAGACTGAAGTTAAAGAGAACCGTATGGAAGAATCAGTGTGGAAGGAAACTGGATACTAAATTACTAAGGAATAATGACATGCATTTTAAGTATGCTAAAGATATGGAATCTTTGATAAGGAATTCCACAGTAAGCTGTTCAGTTGAAGAGTGGACATCTTAAAAAGAGCAGTCACATATGTTGGAAAGATCAGTGAAAGAAGGGAGCACAAAAATGTTCAAGGAAAGATAGGAATACAGCAATATAAATCATTAGGGAATGAAATAAATAGGGAGTGTAGGGAAGTCAAGCTGAAATGGCTGCAGAAAATTCTGAAGACACTGAAGAAATGATTGTCGTAAGGACAGATTCTCGTCAGAAGGACAGATTCAGCATATAGAGATGTCAAAACAACCTTTGAAGAAATTAAAAAGCAAGGGTGGCAACATTAAGAGTGCAATGGGAATTCCACAGTTAGATGCAGAGGAGAGAGAGCGGATAGGTGGAAACAGCACATTGAAGGCCTCTGTGAGGTTTGTCTGATGACATTATGGAAGAAGAAATTTGAGTTGATGTGGAAGAGATAGGGGCTCCAGTATTATAATCAGAAATTAAAAGAACTTTGCAGGACTTGAGATTAAGTAAGGCAGAAGGGATTTCTAAAATTATTGAGGGAAGTGGATTATTCAAGTTGATGTGTAAAATATATGAGACTGGTGACATAACATCAGATTTTCAGAAAAAATATCGTCCTTTCAATTTTGGATATAGCAAGAGCAGATAAGTACAGTAAATGTGGCATAATCGCCTTAACAGCTCATTGCTGAGAAGAACAATACACAGAAGAATGCAAAAGAAAATTAAGGTGGTGTTAGGTGTCGATCAGTTTGGCTTTAGAAAAGATAAAGGCACAGAGAGGCAGCCCCGATGTTGCCCTTAATAATGAAAGCAAGACTGATAAAAAATCAAGACATGTTCATAGGATTTGTGAACCTGTAAAAAACATTTGATAATGTAAAATGGTGCAAGATGTTCAGAATTCTGAGGAAAAATAGGAATAAGTTATAGGGAGAAAAGAGTAATATATGATATGCACAAGAACCAAGAGGTAAGTATAAGAGGGGAGGACCACAAATGAGGTGCTTGGATTAAAAAAACAGTAAGACAGGGATGCAGTAGTATCTTCACTTTTTGTAGTCCTGTTGTCCTCAGTTGCGTAAATATTATGCAATGTTGATAATTTTTACTTTTGGACCATATAATCACAAGGGAATAAGATACGATTTTTGTGTCATACCTGTTTTGCCTTTGTTATTTGCAAGGCTTCTGGCCAGGAATATATGCATATTTTTGCTTATACTATTTGGTTTACATTTTGGAAGTTATATGTTGTGTTCTTGCACCTTTTGCTTTTCTGTGATATAGTAATGATTTAAAGTTCTACTTACAGATTCTGTGGCTGGTGATGTATGTGTTCTTTTTCCTTTGTTAAACCTGTTTTTCATGTGCTTACCACCATTTGAAATTTTGTTTTCACAGCACTTGGAATTGAACACTCATTGTGATGTTATGTTTTGGATGGTGTTGCCAACTGTCAAATACCAACTATTGAATGTGTTTTTGTGATATTGGTGTGTGTGTGTGTGTGTGTGTGTGTGTGGGTGTGTGGAGAGAGAGAGAGAGAGAGAGAGATAGAGAGAGAACTGGTATTTATTTTGACATTACTTAGGTGTTGGAAATTTGGTAATTTGTGATAAGGTCTTATGGGACCGAACTGCTGAGGTCATTGGTCCCTATTAGGTGTTGATATGCGGTTTCTTTTCTTTTTATCATTTCTTTTATTAAGTTTAGTATAGAGTTTGTATTGATCACATTTATTCTCAGCAGTGGCCTCCCAGATGTGGTAATTTTCCTGCATTGATACAGTTTTTCACAGCATCACTGATTTCACTCTTACTGAACAAAACAACTTCCAGTTTGAGGATGAATGATATCTGCAAAGCAATAAACTACCTATGGGATCACCAATATCAGAAACCTTATCCAACATGTTTATCAGTAATTTAGAAAACCAAACCTTTGAAAAGATAGCAACTGATGAAAGATTTAAAATCATACGTTGGTACAAATATGAGGATGACATTATTTGTCTTGTAGACGAGCTGAATGATAAAGTAGATGTACTCCACCTTGAAACTGGCAAAGCACATCAGAATGCAAAAGTTCACACTTGATAAAAGAAAAGAAGATAAAATAAATTTTATTACCATACCACTAATAAAAGTACATGGCAAACATTCCTTTAACAGTTTCGGAAAACCAATGGCCACAGCACAGTAACGCATTCCTCATCTGTCATCCCTACATCCAGTAACTAGCAGCACTAAGACACGTTATATGGAATAAACAGGATTCCACTCAGCAAGACAAATAATGAAAAGAAAGTACGAACGATCATATGGACAGCTGGGAATGATGGGTATGACACACATGAGGTACACAGACTCAATCAAAAACTCAAAATACAAATATGAGACAAACACAACATATCCAAATTGCAGGGAAACACACCCTCCAAACCTACAAATACACACAATACACGTACTTGTTGACATACTACACATACCACTTGTGTGTATACCACTTGTGCACGTAAATTAAAGCACAGAGTGATAAACATCCTTAAAAAAAGTGAGCCTCCATATGGCATATAAAACTGTGCAAATCTTCCAAACAAACTTAAGCCAACCAACAATCAAGGAGGAAAAATTCCAGGGATCAAAAATATGCAAACATCAGTGTCAAAGTTGTGGTGATTCATGCATAAGCATGAAAAGCAGGAATTTTAAATGATTATACAAAGAACATATTAGATATTGAAAGTATGAAACAAACCATTCCATATTGGCAGAGCACTTGAAACACCACACCCACCATCCTACAAACTTGGAACGCGATATGAAAATCGTTAGCATAAACGACGACAGCAAATGCCTTATACCAATGCAGGAAAATAGTCACATCAAGGAAGCAACTGCTGAGAACAACCAGCAGTCAATATAAACTCTCTACTAAACTTAATAGAAGAAATGATAAAAAGAAAAGGAAGTGCTGTGAAAATGAAATTTCCCATGTCAGTAAGCAGACGAACAACTGTAACAAAGGAAAAATGACACATGTATATCAGCATCCATGAAATCTGTTTGTAGAACTTTGATACTATATATCATAAAAAAGTAAAAACTGCCTGAAGTGTTTATAATCTTAATAAAGAATATCCAAAATGTAAATTGAGGGCTGTGAGAAATCTGGAATAAAGGAGAATTGAAGCATTTGAGATGTGGTGCTCCAAAAGAATGTTGAAAATTAGGCGAGCTGATAGGGTCCTCTGCAAATTTGGCAATGAAAGAAACATATGGAAAATGCTGGCAAGGAGGAAGGATATGATGATAGAACATCTGTTAAGAATCAATGAAAAACTTCCATGGTACTCAAGGGAGCTGCAGAAGGTGAAAACTGTAGGGGAAGGCAGAATGGAATACACCCAGTACCCAGCATATAATTGAGGACATTGGATGTGAGGTGAAGGCAGCACCAAACCAGTGAGAAGTCTAATGACTCACAAAAGCCTTTACTCATCTCTAAACCTCCCACCAACTCCAATAGTCAGCTTCAAATGAGCACTCCTCTTGAAGCCCAGTATCATCCAGAACTGGACCAACTTATCCATATCCTTCACCAGGGCTTTGTTTTTCTGTTATCGTTCCCAGAAATAAGGGAAATTCTACCCCTACCCACCAATCCTAAAATGGTATTCTGTCACCCACCCCACACACGTCATCCTGGTGCATCCGTTCACTGCTCCCACTCCCAACCCCATTTCCATTGGGATAACCATCCCTCTGGAAGACTCAGGTGCAATGCCTGCCCAATTCACCCACCCAAATTTCTTACTTCAGTCCTGCCACAAATTTATCCTGTCCCATCAGAGGCTGGCCCACCAATGAAAGCAGCCATCTGATATACCAACTGTGCTGCAATCACTGCACAGCTTCTTTGTTGGCATGACAGTTAACTAGCTGTCCACCAGAATGAATGGCCACTGCCAAACAATGGCCAAGAACAAATTTGACCACCCAGTGTCCCAACATGCGGCAGAGCACAACGTGCTAGAGTTCAGTGGCTGCTTCACAACCCATACCATCTGGATCCTCCCTCTAGCACCAGTTTTTCTGAACTGCACAGATGTGAGTATCCTTGCAACACCCCTTTCGCTCCCACAACCCTCTTGCCCTTAATCTCCGCTAACTCACTGTCCCTGCCCCCTCATCCAACAGTTTTCCCTTTCTCTGTCTTGTCACCCCATCCCAATCCATGCCTTCATGTCTTCTTCATCGCACAGTGGTATATGTGTATCGCATGTCTAGCCCTTAAACTTGGCACTCCTCCCTCCATGATTCCTAGCCAGCAAACCTGCTGCCTCTCTCTGAGCAGTTACCCCTCTTCCTGCCTACCACCTCTCTCCCTCTAACCACCTCCATTCCCTCTGATGCAACCCAAATCCTAGTCCACCTGCTGAAACAGTCCTGGCATTGTTTGTCCATAGGACATACTGTAGATATAGAGGTAGGTAGGTGTGTGTGTGTGTGGGGGGGGGGGGGGGGCACATGAGCGTGGTTGCACTCTAGCTCACCAAAGATTTTATTCAGAAAGCTAATAAATTTTCTTTCTCTTATTTCCTCATTTCTTGAATGATGAAGTTGGGAAATTCTACATGCACTTCTCCATTTCTAAAGCTCTCATTCTGTTTTTACTTCTTTCTGTGAGTTACCAATACTTACTCCTGTAACTCATTATTCGTTCGTTAGTGGATTTTTATAATCACATTTTAACTTTTAAAATCATTTTTGCAGACCAAGATACAGGATTTAATTTATGGATAACTGCTGTTCCATCCCTGATCCTTTGTTGGGTATCTCTGGTACATCTTTGTCATGTGATAAAATATTACCTAAAGTCTTGAAACACTTTCATTTGATGTCCACTGGTGTCCAAGTTAATTTCCTCCTCTCTGCAACATAGGTGTTCTCTCTTCCCAAAATTAATTTCCAAGCCATTTTTTATATTCTTCTGATGGCTTCCTAAGCATGTAAGATATGCCCTTTTCATCATTTGTTGCAATGACTTGATCGTCAGCGTAGAAAAGTGTGTACATACACTGGTTCCCCACTTCAAACCTCATACCCGTGCACTGTCTGCACCAGGAATCAAATGGCTTTTGCACATACATCTTAAAGAATGTGGGAGACAGACAGCATGTGTGTTTCAGTCATTTAGTTATTCTTAAGGCCTCTCTGCAAATTTCCTTCGCCACTTCAGTGATGCAGTCTGCCAACTTCTAGATATATTTCTTACATATATTTTTGGCAATTCTCCAGACCACAGCACCTTGAATAATATCTAAGTTGCACTGTGTGATATGTTTTCTCAAGATCTACGAAGAACACATGATTGCTTAGATTCCTCTCCAATCTCTTCACCAAGATCTGTGTTAGAATAAAGATGTCATCTTTACATTACCGGCCTCTTTGAAAACAACTTCGTTATTCCACTCCAGTTATAATATCCTCCATTCTTGATTTTAATATCTTCTTGTACAGCCTGTTAATTGAACTTATGGCTTGTATGCCATGGCAATTGCTACACTTTTTTGCATCCCTTTTTATATATGGGGCTTACAAATGCTAAGTTCCACTCTGCTGAAAGTCCCTACCCATATCATATACATTTATTGAATGACTTGCTTAGATGTTCATACAGAAAGAATACTTGGGCCATAGCTTAAAAACTCTGTTGGTACACTTCCAGGCCCTGGGGATTTCCCCATCTTCATTTGTGTAGCCACATTCTGTATCTTCTCCATGGTTATTTTTTCTCTTTCTTAACCATTCTGGTTTTCACTCATCTCCTACGATTTTTTCCGTGTTCTCATTTCTTGTGTAAGCAGACTTTTAAAATGCTTCTGACATTGTATCAGACTGATAATCAGCTGGTTTGCTCCTTCTTTTACCTCTTTCCTCAACCCTGTAACCATTTTCCACATTGCTTGTACTTTTGGGTCTCCTGAGCATCAGTCAACTTCCTCGCATTTATCCTCAAAGATTTAATTTTTCCTTTTAAAGATTTCCTTGTCTACTTCTCTGTCCGTTCCGACATCCAAGTCTCTATCCCGTTTGTCCATTGTTCTCAGCCAGTTATTATACATAATCTTTTTTAGATTTACCTATTGTTCAACTCTTTGAGTCCACCCTTGTGGGGGCCACTTTCCTTCTTCTTATTGTTGCCTCAGTGCTTCGAATGCTGCTTCATATGTGCACTTTTCAAGTCCTTGGTACATACGCTTCTCCATTCCTTCTTCTAGATGCCTCAGTTTGTTTACTAACCATAATTTAAAAAGAAATTGTGCAGACTCTTGTTTTAAACTGTCTAAGCTGTATTTCATAGTATCCAATGTCCTCGTGGGAACATTTGCCTCTTTAATTTGTCTGTGTGTTACAACCATTTCTGGATCTCACAAGACCATATTTGTTATTTTGTTGGAATTTTTATTTTGAATAATATAGTCTGTCATTGATCTTTCTGGGAGGACTCTATCATCTTCACTTGTGGATCTGATTGTAAGGAAAGAAACCGTTTAAAATCTTTAGGATAATGTTCACTAATATCATGTAAGATTTCTCTGTTGCCATTTACTGTGTTATTTCCATTACTCCACTGTCAGAAGCCACCACCCACTTTTTCATTAAAATCTCCCATAGATTTTTTTCTTTGCAATTGCTTATGCCCTTTAGCACTCTTGTTAATTTTTTGTAAAACTCATCTTTGACCTTACTGTGAGCATCATTTGTAGGTGCATAGGCTCTGACAATGATTATTTTGCAGCCGTAATTTGATTTTTCCACAGTCATAACTAAAGAAAGAATATTAATGTGCAGAGGCTTTCCAAATTTAACATACGTATTTGGGGTCACGAAATGAAGCAAAATAAGCTCTGTTTGTTGTAACTTTTTGTGAGATATCTACACTTTGCACCTTTTCCCCTTCTTTTCCATGCTTAAGCATCTTTCTCCTCGTTTTTTTCTGCATTTTTAATAGAGTAGGTAGTTTTTTTCACTCCTTGAACAGGATTTTAAGATTTTATGTAATCAGAAATCAACAGTGGTCAGTAAATATTAAAATATAATTTATGGAAAGCACCAGTAATTATTCATACTTCCAGCAGCAGTGGCCAATCTCAGCAACAATAGTCAACCTCAGTAATGATGGCCAACTTGCAGCTGTGAAATCGAATAAAATTTGAACAATGATGCTGCAACAGTTGATATCTAAATTCAATTAGTGCTGGCATGAACTTAACGGTTCCTATCTGTCGACTGTGTACTGCCTTGTTGGCTGTGTGTTTTTACTAGAACATATTTTTCACTACAGAATCATGCTGAAGGTTAAGAAGTAGTAGTAAAGAGCACTTTCAAAAGAATTCAAGGCTAAATTCATCGAAACATGGCACCATTCTGCAAAGTAAATATTGCAGTTGATGACAGCCATTAAAGAAACAGAATAAACCAGCACATCCAGAACAACAAACATTTAAATATTGAACCTCACGAGTTGAAACCTAAGCAAACAGCTCTGATACATGCCTTCACTTCAGGATCTGAAAAGCAGCAGTCATTTAATGAGTTTAGTGTGGATCTTGTCATGGCATTAATCCAGCCAGGAATTCTAATCCACAGGGTAAACAATCCTGCATTCAAATCATTTCTTGAGGCGTACGCAAAAAAGGTAGATACCGAATGAGAGAACTCTGAGAGAAAGTTGCATACAGCTAATTTATGAGAAAGTTTTTGAGGAAATAAGAGGTGATCGGCAAACGTGAAGTGGGATTCATTTTAGAGGAAACTACTAATGAGCTGCAAAGGTATATTTTGAATTTGTTGGTTTTACTATTATCTGGTGAATGAGTAAAACCTATGCTTTGTAAAATGTACCAACTCAAGAAGACAAATGCCTGTAACATAAAGCAATAATTTAGTGACTCACATATGAAACTTCGGCTTCATGCTTTCAGCTTTCCAACAATTGAAAGGCATGTTCCCCAACCTCTACCAAATGACACGGATTGAACACGGTGTATGTCATGTCTGCAAAGTATCAGGGAGAACTAGTGCGGGGTAAATGACTTCACTGCTGTTCTGAATGAGATTCTGGTAAAGGCTCCCGGTCATCAAAATATCAAGAAATGACTGGCTCCACCTGCGACAGTTTCCTTCCATCAGAAGGTAGGATACTTGGAGAAGATGGAAAGTTTTCTTGTGTGAAAGTTTGATAAAATCAAAAACTTCGTATCTGCTCTGTACTCAGTGGACACAGCCACCATCAAGCAGACCCAACAACTAGTCAACAACTAAGACATAGAGCTAGAACTTTTTTCAGAGTGTGGCTACAAGTATTTGCATGATGTGATTCAGAGTTTGGAAGAAGGTATCGAGGAGGAGGAGGAGCAGTAGAAGAAGTTGATGAATGTTAGGGACATCATTGATGGAGTTGCTAAAGACTAATTGAAATTAAATTTGGAGAACAATCCAGATGTGGAGACTTTTTGCAAACTTGACTGAACTTCCTTTACAGGTGCTGAGAAGGTATGCTCCACTGGTTTCTGTAGATGTTGAGCAGAGTTTCTCTGTATATAAGTAGCTATTGAGTTCAAAACACCAGTGACTTAGTGTCAAAAACGTTGAAATGATGTATGTAATCCAATATAATAGAACCCTGTAAATGAAACAAAGAAAGTTAATGTAGCTGGTTTAAACCCAAATAAAGTAATTTCATCAGCACCTTTTTTTGTACGTTTTTGTGTGTATTTTAAGAACCTTTTACCCCTTTTATGACCATAATTTGCACCTTAAAATACACTACTGGCCATTAAAATTGCTACACCAAGAAGAAACGCATATGATAAATGGGTATTCATTGGACAAACATATTATACTAGAACTGACATGTGATTACATTTTCACGCAATTTGGGTGCATAGATCCTGAGAAATCAGTACCCAGAACAACCACCTCCGGCCGTAATAACGGCCTTGATACACCTGGGCATTGAGTCAAACAGAGCTTGGATGACGTGTACAGGTACAGCTGCCCATGCAGCTTCAACACGATACCACAGTTCATCAAGAGTAGTGACTGGCGTATTGTGACGAGCCCATTGCTCAGCCACCATTGACCAGACGTTTTCAGTTGGTGATAGATCTGGATAATGTGCTGGTCAGGGCAGCAGTCAAACATTTTCTGTATCCAGAAAGGCCCATACAGGACCTGCAACATGCGGTCGTGCATTATCCTGCTGAAATGTAGGGTTTCTCAGGGATAAAATGAAGGATAGAGCCACGGGTCGTAACACATCTTAAATGTAATGTCCACTGTTCAAAGTGCCGTCAATGCGAACAAGAGGTGACCGAGACGTGTAACCAATAGCACACCATACCATCATGCCAGATGATACGCCACTATGGCGATGATGAATACACGCTTCCAATGTGCGTTCACCGCAATGTCGCCAGACATGGATGCGACCATCAGGATGCTGTAAACAGAACCTGGATTCATCTGAAAAAATGACGTTTTGCCATTCTTGCACGCAGGTTCGTCGTTGAGTACACCATTGCAGGCGCTCCATCTGCGATGCAGTGTCAAGGGTAACCGCACCCATGGTTTCCGAGCTGATAGTCCATGCTGCTGCAAACGTCATCGAACTGTTCGTGCAGATGGTTATTGTCTTGCAAACGTCTCCATCTGTTGACACAGGGATCCAGACGTGGCTGCACGATCCGCTACAGCCTTGCGGATAAGATGCCTGTCGTCTCGACTGCTAGTGATACGAGGCCGTTGGGATCCAGCACGGCGTTCCGTATTACCCTCCTGAACGCACCGATTCCATATTCTGCTAACAGTCATTGGAACTCGACCAATGCGAGCAGCAATGTCGTGATATGATAAACCGCAATCTCGATAGGCTACAATCCGACCTTTATCAAAGTCGGAAACGTGATGGTACACATTTCTCCTTCTTACACAAGGCATCACAACCACCTTTCACCAGGCAACGCTGGTCAACTGCTGTTTGTGTATGAGAAATCGGTTGGAAACTTTCCTCATGTCAGCACGTTTTAGGTGTCACCACTGGCGCCAACGTTGTGTGAATGCTCTGAAAAGCTAGTCATTTGCATATCACAGCACCTTCTTCCTGTCGGTTAAATTTCGCGCCTGTAGCACGTCATCTTCGTGGTGTAGCAATTTTAATGACCAGTAGTGTACTTTCACTAGTCATGATCCTCTCATCAATTTCCTCCCAGCGTTTGATATCTCTTCTATACTTCTTAGGCATGGATATTAAAATCCCTGTCTTGGCCCTTTCCTCCTTTTTAGTGCCTCTGTAAAAATGAATTAAGCCCGTTATATTTTCATTTCCCTTCCTCTTGTCCTTTGTTTCACAGAGAACACACACATCTATCTAGTGCCTGGAATACTCCTCTTTTCTTTGTGCCCAAACCCTGCAAATCCCACATTGTCATAAACTTTGTTCTTTTCTGTAATCATTTTCTTCTGGATGATGATACAGTTCTGTTATTTTTTCTGGGGATTTTGACTGAGATCTTGAGCCGAAAAAATGTGTGTCACAAATGCTGTGGAGCTGGCCCAATAATTCAAACCCCATCATGGAGCACCAAACAATGTTTCAGGTTGCCATCCCCTAGACAGACTGCCTTCATAGGGCTACAGGCTCTGCCCACTTGACAAAAGAAGGAAAGGATATATCAGGACCAGATGAAGGAAAGATGACACATTCTCTGGTTCCTCCACAGATGCCTGGCTGGTTTGGAAGACCCTGTCAATAGCTACACTACTACTGGTATAGTCTTCTACTTCACTGAAGCATGAAAACATCTTACCCAAATGGATAGTGCTACAGTTAGTTGATGTCTCATAAGAGGCCTGATTAATTTTATTTTTTCTGAATTGCCAGTCTCTGGATGATTAGTTCTGTCACATATGTCAGTTTTTGATATATTGGAAATGCCATTTTCTACCAGTGAAACTTAGACAGCAACTCTAGACAAATGAGAAGATCTACCCAGAGATTTGAATGTATTATTATTTCATATCTGGAGAAAAAATAGTCAGATTTCAAAATTTGAATGTAATTACTTCTTCTGTCTGTAACTGTTTACCTTTTTCTTTGTTTTGGTACACTTGAAGGACAATGTCCTGTATCTCACTCTGTTAGCCATTGTAACCTGCAGTGGAAAAAGACTTACTAAGTATATAACTGATTAATGCAATCAGTACAGCAGCAGGAGAACCTGCACGTTCAAGCCATGAGTGAAAGAAATCTTAAAAGATGGTACTCTTGAATTAGACACTGTTGAAGTATTGTGTGAACTCTGCCCGCCGCTTAGCAAATTTCAATTCTATAACACAGTGAGAAGTATAGGATAGAAATGACTTGCAGAGGAATATAAAAATAAAATGGGAATATCTGAGAGGGCAGCCATGCAAGACAGTTTCATATCTTATTCACAAAACGCACTCATGAACACTAAAAGGTAATTTTTTCTTGCTTCAGTATGAAACCACAGATGTTACATTGTTCATAATACCAGACAAAAGAGAGGCCTTGGTGATCTCTGGCTGTAGATTATACACAGCGGTTACAATCTAGGCCTCCTACAGATGTTTCATTTATTTTGAAAGCACTATGTTACCCAAAGTATTCCATTTACAAATAGGATTGATGCATGAATAGAACAGTAAACTCACCAAGTTTGCATTTTGCACCCTACAGACGTTCTACGAGTGTCCCTCTGGTCATATGGTGTGTGTCAAGTGGTGGTCAAGTTCGTTCTGTAGCAACATCTTGTCATCACAGCAGTGTTGATGTGTTCTCTGAGCTTTTCCAGTGTTCTTGGCTCAGAGGAAATAGTCTCAAGACAATAGGTCACACGACTTTGGGGGGAGGAGGGGGGGGGGGGGGGGGCTGGGGCTGGGGCAAGGGAATTTGCCACATCAGCAGCACGGCCACTTCGAAACAGACGATATGGAAGTTCACCATTCAGGTAGTGACATTAACCTTCAGTGAATCTCATTCATGAACCATAATTTCAGAAGGATTTTCAGTGCCCCACTCTCTCACATTGTGGCGGTTAATGTTTCCAGATAAATGGAAGTTTGCACATTTTCCAGCACACAGAAGCTTCTCTTTCTTTATTGCTATTTTGTCAATGCACTGAACTTGTAATGTCAGCTGGTGGGCGTAATGGAAGCACGGTGAGTTTACAGATTAGTCATGGATCATAGATCAGTCATATTTGTACATATAATACTTTGAAAAATATAGAACTCTGAAAACGAATAAATCATCTGTAGTATCCCTTATATGCTGCACAGCCAACCTCTTTAAAAGTCCTGTTAACAATGTCAAAGTGAGTTCTGCAACACTACTAAGATGGAAACAAGAAGTATGAGCTTATATTAACTGTATTGTTATCAGGGAGGTGAAGTGGGGCAGGAATGGGGACACCCTCATACCCATGTGAAGTTCCTGAAGCAAATTTTGCCTCATTCAGGTGCTGCCACTGTCAGTTGTAGTCAGAACCATGAAAACAACACTGTTAATTATTATTGTATTGACTGCTAACCACTATTATATTATCTGCCATTTCATAAACTAATGCCAGTTAGAAACATGGATTCAGAAAGACAGAAAACTCTGTTGGTTACAACAGGCAGCACTTTCAAACTGAAATTATTATTATTATTTTTATTATTATTATTTTTAATAATTATTATTATTATTTTGCAAAAATCACCTGTAACAAGTACGAGTTCCTTCGTCTAACTTCAGAAAGATGAAACCACTTTAAACCACCGTGGATTAAAATAGTTTTATCATACAGAAATGACATGTGTGACACAGAATTTTAATCTTACCAATGCAAAAAGCAGGAGATCCACTTTCCAATACCATGCCTGGAACTCCTTTTTTAGTGTTTCGTTGTAATCATATTTCACGTGATCAGCCCTTTATTTATGAGGTATAGCATGTTTTCACTAATGCTGAACACAGATGATGTTCATTTTTCTTGTAGAAGGACTAGCATTATGTGACACAGTAAAATATTGTGATACATTGATTGGAGAAGTATGGTCCATGTTGTGCTTAGTGGTGGGACTTGGAAATGTAATATTGCACACACAGCAAGAAAGAATGAGCACACTGGTGTACCTGGTTGGGTTAAACCAGGGGTAGTCAACCTTTTTTTACCTACCACTCACTGTTGTATCTGTCAGTAGCAAAATTTTCTAACAACTCACCGGTTCAACTGTAGTGGTGATTTATAAAACAAGGAAGTAACTTCACATCATAAAATTTATAATGCAGAGTTACAGCAAGTTAAAGCAAATAATAACAATTATATACCAGACACTTTTTTCAAATTTTATGAAAACCTAATGAAAAATCTTCTAAACCCCTTACTGCCTAACGACCAACATGATAGCTGGAACGCCCGCAAGTGGGTGGTAGGGTCCTGGTTGCCTACCATTCAAACTGTACAGAAATTCATGACGCTATGTAAACAAACATAGGTAAAGATGCACTATGGGTAAACTTAAATTAGGAAAATAATATAAAAAAGGATAGCAAAAAATGGCACTAAGTTAAGTAACAATTCATACTGTCACCCAAAAAACCAGGCAGCATGATTGACATTGTGGGGCCGTTAGGTTGTTTAATGTCTACTGAGAAAACACAATTTTGATATGTGAATTGTTTATTGAAATTTGTAATACAAGCAAAAGCAGCCACTTATAGAGAACTGATGTGTGGCACATGGAAACACATAGTGGAGAACAGTTAAGCTCGTGCTCTTTGTTTTGTAAAAGTACATACAACCACCCAAATGTATATGCTTGCAGTGTCAGCAAGACTGATTATTGATAGTAATTGCCTGGGTAGATGGAGATGGAGATGGAGATGGGGTAGGGAATGGCATTTTGAGGCAAGGAGAGTGTAGCAAGGTAGTGTGGGTCAGGTCTTTAGCCAGATAACAGCAGCTGCACAGCAAGATGAAAGGCGTTCAGAGGATAGAGCGTATAAGGGATAGAGAGAGGTAGGAGAGGAGAAATGGAGTGAGGGAGAGAGTATGGGAGAAGGCTGAAAAAACGTGAGAGAAGAGGGGCAGGGCAGGAAGGGGACGGACAATGCAGTACGTAATCTGCTGGATGGGGAAGGAGTGGTGTGGACAAAAGAGAGAGGGAAACAGGTAACGTGAGGCAGTGGGAAAAAAGTTAGTGAAAGTTTCAGCGATGGGAATTGCGAGAACACAGGATATGCTGGAGACAGTTCCCGTGTGCACAATTCAGAGTAGGTTGTGCTGGAAGGGAGTAGCCAAATGGCCCACATAGTGAAGCAGCTGTTGAAGTTGTCAGTGTAGTGCTGGGAACATGTTTGCAACTGGATGGCCAAGCTTGTAGTATGCCACAGTTTGGCAATGGCCGTTCATGCGAGTAGACAGCTGGTTACTTGTCATGCTCACATAGAATGCTTGACAGTAATTGCAGTATAGCTGATACGTAATGTGGGTGCTTTGACAAGTGGCCCTGTCTTTATTGGTAAGAGATACCTGTGACTGGACCGCAGTAGGTGGTGATGGGCAGATGTATAGGGCACCTTGGTTAATCACAAGGGAATGACACATATGCTGCAGGATTGGAGTACTGATGGACAAGGATATTCTGTAGGTTGGGTGGGTAGCATAACACTACTTTGGGTGACGGTGTATAGGATTTTGAGCAGGATATCCTTCATCTCAGATTGCAATGACAGGTAGTCAGAACCCTGGTGAAGGATGTGGCTGAGCCGTTCAAGGCAGGGTGGTACTGGGTGATTAAGAGTGGCTGGTTAACAGGTTCTGTAGTGCTTCGAGAATTTTGGAGTAAATTCTAGAACCACTCAGCCATCCACACGTTAGAACACCCAATATTTTAAACGTGAGTGGGGAAACAAATGTGCCCTACTGCATGTTGCCTATTTGTATGTGCAGGGGGGGGGGGGGGGGGTGACCTTACGAGAAAAAGATGAACCCGGCGGCCGAACAGTGGCAGACAAGTACCTGTACGGTCCACAGAGTCTCCGTGTACGGGTTGAGAAGAACAAGGAAACTTTATGTAGTATTCTGTGCTTTTTAGTGTCTCTGTTGATTGTGAAAAGACTAATGAACAATTGAATATAGATTTCTATGTCCATTCATGTATTGGACTCATTTAAGACTAGAGACTTTTGAATTACTTCAAGTCTTGGCTATGAACGAAGAAAGACACATGTATGCTATTTGAATATATGTAAATGAGTCTAATGTTTAAGGAATAAATTAGCTTGCAGAAGTTATTGTCTGTGAAAGTTGAAAATATATAGTGATTGAACTGAAAAGTATTTTACAAGTCCCAAAATTATTTCAAGGATAGAGAAGTATTTTAATAAATTCCTTTAACTAGCTATAGTCTTCGGAGAAGAAGCTTTTGGGAGATTCGTGTAGCTGAGTAATCAGAGAAGAGGATCGGCTACACACAATGTGCAAGTTAACTGAATTGAGAGACGTGTGTGCTTTGCAACCCGATACCACACTGTCTCTTGTTGTCTGAAAATCATTAGAGTTTGCTGGTGTCAGAGGAGGCGATGGCACACGAGATCAGTTTGTGGATGAGCTGGGTAGGGTATTTTCTGTCAGTAAATGCTTTAGTAAGATATATCAGCATATTTCAACAACTCCTGGTTTCCACTTATATGTGATATCCCTGGGTGGCATGGAATGGGTGACAACTGTCAAAGTGGAGATATTGTTGGTGGTTGGTGCACTTGATATGAATTGACTCATTTATGGAACCATCTGAGAGGTGCAGATCAACTTCTTGGACAGTGACTTAATTTAGTTGAAAAGGACCAGGTGAAGCAGATTTTGGGAGTAGGCATTAAGGTTATAGAGGAAGGAGCAAAGGTTTCCTCTGCCATGAGCCCAGATAATGAAATTATAGTCAGTGAATCTGAACCAGACAAAAGGTTTTAGGTGTGTACTGGATAGGAAGGGTTCCTCCAAATGGCCCATAAATAATTTTGCATAGGATGGTGCCATATGATTACCCCTAACAGTATCACGGGTTTGTTTATAGATTTGGCCTTTGAAAGTGGATTAGTTGTGTGTCAGGATGTGGTTGGTTTGGATGTTTAGACAAGAGTTAGTGGGTTTGGTATTAGGAGGATGTTGAGAAAGGCAGTGTTGGATTTTGGTGTGTAAGGTCATTGCTTCCACAGTGACCACCAGGATTCTGGTGGTATAATGGAACAGTAACTGTGAAGGTGGTGAAGGGAGTGGGCAGTGTTTTTGGTGTAGGATGGGAGGTTAAGGGCAATGGTTTGGAGGGTTTGGTTAACAAGGACAGAGACTTGTTCAGTGGGAGTGTTGTACCCAGCCTCAGTGGGACAGCCAGTGGGAAGATCTGTGGGGTTGGGTCTGTGAAGTATGCAAAAGGTAGTAGTGTGAGGGAGGGGCAGGGGGGGGGGCTGCTGGTGTGGGGAGGGAGATGGATTCAGTTGTCAGGTTTTGGGATGAAAGGCCTTGAGGAAGTGCGGGACTTCTGGGGTTAGATCATGTCTGTAATGTTTGTATGCAAATATGTCTGAAAGTTGTCGGAGACCCTCAGTCACACAGTCACTACAATTCATAACCACTGTGGTGGAGCCTATTGAAATGATAGATCTTCTTATAGAAACAGTTAATAACTTAAAGTTGTTTTGGAGTTTGAAAATAAGAATTTTTTTCTTTATAGTAGGAAAGTTCTGGCAGAAACGTTCGGAGTAAAAAAGACCACTCACTGAATAACAGAGGCATTGAGCTGTTAACAGGCATGCACAATAAAGAAAGAAAATTACTAGCTTTTTGAATAAATCCATTCTTGAGCTAGAGTACACACACACACACACACACACACACCTCTAAATAGTGGTGGTTGGAGCGCACAGTCAGGATTGCAGTTTGGCAGGTGGACTAGGGTGGGATGAGGTTGTATCAGGTGGTGTGGGTAGAAGGAGAGAGAAGCTGGATGAAGAGGGTTGGGTAGCTAGCGGCTTGGAATGAGGCAAATGGTTTGCTGGCTAGAAATGTGAGAGAGAGGGCTGGCAGCTGCATGGGCTAGGGATGTGATGCATGGGCATCAGCAAAAAGTTAACATGTGACACATTGTTTGGAGCCAGTGTAGTGTGTCCATAACAAAGGCAAGGGAGAAAATGAGGGAAACAATGTGGACGGATAATACAAGAGAGACAAATTAGATGTAGATTATGAAACAGTAACAAAGGATGGATGGCACCATGTTTAGGATGGAAGGGAACCATTAGGTAGTATAAATATAGTAAGAAAGTTCTGGTGGAGTATAGATACTTTAAGAGTAAAGGACAACAGTCACCAAAAGGGAGAAGTGATGTAGGTCATTTCCAACAATGATAGCAATACCTGTGTAAAAAGACACATGCTTGCTAATATCTCCTGTGGTATGAATGTGTTTATTTCAGGAACGGCTTTCTCTGTACTGTTCAGTTCCATGATTGAGTGACTCGTCTAGCGACTCCCTTCCACCCTAAACCTCGTGCCACCCTTCCTTTGGTTCCGTCTCATAATTTACATCTACTGTTTGTCTCCTGTATTGTCCATCTGCATCTCTTCCTATGTTTTCCTTATCTCGCCTTTGTTACTCACACACTTCACCAGCTGTGACCAGTATGATCTTGCATGACTTTTGTTCTGATACCTGTGTGTCACTTGTATAGCTTGTGCACGTGCCACCTTCCCTTCCACAGTCCTAGCTAGCAAACTGGCTGCCTCCCTCTGAGCTGCTCGCTACCAAGCCCCAACGCCTCTTCCTCCCTCGCTCCCTCCCTCCCTCCCTCCCTCCTCGTGCATACCTCTCACAACTTATTTTATGATTATTATTCTTGTTGCTAATATCACAGCTATCACCACCGTCACAATTCTTTCTCCGTGCTGCAGGTTCTTGAACACGTCTTGGGATGGGGCTCGAGCTTGGGACATGGTGCAGATATATTCAGCTCTTCCTGCTTCAGAACGACAACGTATAGAGCGCATAGAATTTTTGGATGAACAAGAACTACTAACACAGTTATTCCAACATTACTGCATTGTAATAGCCTGGAAGGGTGAGATATTCAATGACATTGACATAACATAAATCCATTTAGGCTACATTTTTTTATGAAATACTGCAGTATTAATTAGACATTAATTAATTTTATATAAACGTAGCTTCATGCTTGTCTGAACCAGAAGTCCTACTACTGCCATCAATATAATAAGCTGTAGATTGAATCTCTGATAAGAGGTAATTTTGTGAAAGAAAACCCTACTCAGAGACAAGGCTCAGCTGAATGAAGCTGCTATTATCCTGTAGTGGCTATGTGTGTAGTATTAATTCTGGTGTTTGGCTACCTTATCAGCTGCAATACCAGAAATCAGGATAGAAGGATGCATAAGAGAAGCAAAACTGCATGGAAAATGCTGGTGAGCTCACAGTGTGAGATTTGAGGTGCAGGGCACAGATCATATAGCTTTGAATGGCTTTGATTTTCATACAAATTTACATTTTCATGAAGCATATGGATAAATTTCCATAAATCTCCAGAGTTTCAGGTGAAATTGGTGTTGTTATCCACTTAATTCCATTCTCCATTTTATTTTTCCTAAAAAGAGCCACAGTCTGAACAATAAAGTTACTTGTAAACAGTTTTCCATTTATATTAATGTGCACGTCAGTTTTAACCATTAGGCAAGTGGAACCATTCCACTGAAACTTTTAATATTTAAAGTATATGTGTTTCCTTAATGTGTGTATGATGTGATTTGCAAACAAGAACAACATGTGTAAAGTATTTATTTTTGCATAACATATGTCGTATAACTTTTTCTGTAGCATATTTTATGTTCACATATTCTAGACATTTTGAGCTTCACTGTTTCTTCTTGGCACTGCATAATACATAAAGATAATACATGAAGTAAATAATGCATGCCAGTCACTGCAAGAACAGTATTTCTAATCTACATTTAAACTGCTATTTTACAAAGTCGTAGAAAGATCAAACTGGGCTAATGATGCAATGATCAAGTGTTACAAATCAATGGTGCCATCAGTTACAAGTCTTCTAATGTGTTCTAGCTCCTGTACTGAGTGATTAATCATTACTTTCTCTCTGTCAGGTTCTTAGCAGTTAACACGTAATATGTTGACCTTGTAGCATCATTTCACTAGAGGCATGTATGAAACATTTCCTATGTATTTGCAAAGTCATCTTTATTTTTTCCAGAGGGCCTTTATGATATGAAAGATGCTCAAATTTCCCCTGTCAATAAGAACATCCCATAAACAAACAGTGTGGCTGGTTCATCCCAAGTATTTATTATGTCAGAAGTGAGATATTTGAAATTAATTTACATGTCTTCAGATGCGTAATGTTATTAGAACCATATTGTCCAAGTTCTGTTGAAGTCAATAAGAATGTTTTGTGCACCAATCTTTGTCAAACATATACATTGAATTATCTTTATATATTGAAATATTCTGCATTTTGTTTAAAATAATCTGAAACATCACTAAGAAATATATAAATGGTGTGCAACACATCAATGAATTGGTTGATTGTTAAATTGATCGAAAACTTCAAAAATGAGCTTCATTTAGGAGTAATAAATTAAAAAGATATGCCTTTCCTTGTCTGTAAGTTATTTGGTTTGCTTCAAAATATTTTATTCGGTGCTGTTTGTTATATATTTGAGAATTTATTTTGAGAAAAATGCCACCAATCTTTTATTCTCTTTATTAACATCACAAATCATTATTTTCCATTCTGTGTCCCAGACATTCTCATAAAAGATTTTGTTGAATTATTGTACATTCTTTTTAAAACCTTCTATTTCTCTCACTTTTTTTACTGTTTATGACAAATTGTAGAGTTTGTAAAGTGATAAATTGGCCCTTGAAATTTCTAGTATTTTCCTTTTTTATATTAGTCAATTTTGTCTTTGGAGTAACTGTTAGTGAGCTTATTATTCTTAGTGCTGTGAGGAAAGACAATTGCTCATGGTGTAGGACAAATGTGAGAACAGAGAATGCGCACGTAAACATGGAGTGGAATTATATAGCTCATTTTACAAAAATGGATTTGTGATCACACTTGAACTCAGTCAGCCACAAAACTTGATGTAATTATTTGCAAGTTCAAATATTTATTAGTTTACTCACATAATTGTGACCCAAGATCCTGTGATTCTGTATGATGTTTCTGTTTAGTCATTTATTTTCTCCATGCAACTTGATGATCTTAAATTTTTGGCGTCTTAGGTATGTGAGGTGTTCAGGGTTGTGTATAAAGTTCCATCTTTATTTATTGCAAACATTGTCATTAAAAAAATCAATCATGGAAGTGAATAGTACAGAGAAAGCAATTACCCAAATACATTCATATAATGGAAGTGACTAACAGACTTGTGCCTTGAAAGAGACATACAGGATATTGCTATGCTTATTACACAGCTACTCCTACATTGTTGGAAATGCTACATCACTCAGGTTTTTTTTTACATAAATATGAATAATTTACCCATGGTTCACTTTTCTCAGTTTTACACTTGTAGTAGGTTACCTGTGACACAGTTAATATGTTAAGATGGCCTCACAGTTTGAAGTTAGCAGAGTCATTTATGAAATTACTCTTTTTTAAAGTTTAGCGGCTACAATGGATGTAAGGGCTGTAGGTTGTTGCTTCACCTTGTTGGCTACCGGTAGTGTCCTGAAATTGGTAGGGAGAGCAACTCTGTAATTTCATTTATTTATTTTTAAATCTAGATTAGTAACCTACTCAACATGAGGTCTTTTCTGAATGGATATACAGATTCATCAGACATATGTGAAATCATGTGGTGTGGTGTTTTCAGTACTTCACAGTGCTGCCAACTCCTAATTATAAGATGCCACTTTTTAATACTGTTTACTTTGTGTGTTCGTAAAAAAACAGAAAGAATGAAACGCTGCACCGATTGGCTAAGAAGACCAGTTTTGGCTAAAGAAAATACGTTAAGCCTGAGTAACATCGTCCTACTGTGTAAATGCAGTGCATGTGTTAGTTAGGGGTCAACCTTGTCAACACCAACAATTCATTTAGTAGTATTACTCTGAACTTTTCAAAATCTCTTTGTTATATCAGCCAGTCTTCTTTTGCAATCTGCTCAGTTACTAGCTAATTCTAATGTCTCCAGCTAATGGTTAAGGCACTTGACAGTGGCATTAGAAACTTTGACTGTGTTACAGTTGTGTTTTATAACTGTATAGGGCCACAAATTATGTGCTGCAGCAGTGAAATACTGACTTCATAATCATGGAGATTATATTCCTGGTCTCATAATTATGAGGATGCTGGTTCAAATGTAGGTTATTTTTTGT
Organism: Schistocerca piceifrons; assembly: GCF_021461385.2. Taxonomy (NCBI): domain Eukaryota; kingdom Metazoa; phylum Arthropoda; class Insecta; order Orthoptera; family Acrididae; genus Schistocerca; species Schistocerca piceifrons. The sequence continues at coordinate 429,082,175 of NC_060138.1, forward strand.
TACTCGGAAATTAAGGTCATTATTTTTACATATCAGTGTGAAGTATCTCATTTCCATTAGCATAGTTAGGCTGTTTATAACTACATTAGTATATATGTATGTCCCAAACTTTGTTGAATGACAGTATTTGCCATATTCTTTTGAAGGAACAGTTAATAATAATTATTGCATTCACCTATACACAATCATTTACATGCAGAGAAACACATTAACCATAGTTTCTCAGCTAAAGAGTGCACCTCATTATTTCATTATACCTTCATAATGGCTTACCTGTAGAACATAAAGCTATTATTACAGGTACAGGCCAGCACTTAACCTTTAAGTTGATGAAGATCTGATCAGGAGATAAAAAAAAAGGAAAAGGTCAAATGATTGTCACTATGTTGTTGAGCCTGTAATTTCCTTCAGAACTTTTTTTTAAATACAACATTCATTCCATACATAATGATGAAACTTTCACAGGGAAGGTTAGTTTAGCTGTATAAGCAAGTATACAACTAACTTGTTACCTCTGGGATAGAATTACATTCTGTAGAGCCGATTCACATTATTGTTCCAGTCTAATTCAAGTTTACAACTGCAGCTTAGAATACAGTATACATTTCTGTATGCAAAACTGATCATGTGTTACTATTTAGTTCATTGATTATGTTTTTCAAGTTTATACATTTAATTTGGCCTAAATTTGTCTGGTGTGTAGATACTGAAACATGTTAATTTTGTACTGAGTAACTCAGTGATGTCTAAGAAAGGGATTAAATTATGAGATGTGCAGTAAATTACACAGAAATTATTTTATACATTAAACGGAACTATATTCATAAGTGACATGTAAGCTCACTTGATAGGGACATAAGAAAATAATTTTGAATTGAAATAGTTCACAATGCAATTTTTACTTGTATTTTAGTTCTTCTAATTCACCATTCCAGAGCAGATTGTTTTATATTTAGCTTTATTTGTATGATGCATGGTATCAGTATACAATACTTGCATCCAACATAGTTTAATAACACTATCACCTTGAAATAAATGAGCCATCCGTTAATTACCTTTGGGACAACTTCACTACTACGATTCTCCTTTGTTGTACATATGTACTGTTTCAAATTCTAGTCTTTGCAAAGGCATAAATGATTATGTAGACTAATATTTAGTGATAACCAAAGATTTAGTATTAAAGTCTCAGATAAAGTTTAAGAACCTTCTTGATATTATGCTTTCTGCAATATTCATTATTTCAATAATTCATACTTTTTCACATCATCCATTTCAAAGCTTGCTGTAGTTATGTGAAGAATGGTTCATGATCCATGACAAGATATATAACCCTCAATTTACAGACTAATCTCCATTGTATTCAGGCAGTACAAGACAATAGCAGACTTTATGCACTTGCATATATTACTTATTATTATTATCATTAGTATTGCAATTAGTGTTTTGTCTTGCATAAATTTGCAGTGTATAAAGGTTACATTAGAATCCAGATAAACAGTTTTACTCACTTCAATAGTTATATTTATTTTTCATATAAACAATATTTGATTCTGGTAGGTTTATTTTACATATCTTCCACCATGTATGCTTCATGAAAGTGAGTAGGAATTCTGAGATTGGAATGTTGCTGTTATTTCTTTTTAATTGCGTGTTTTCATGAAAGTAGAAGGAAAGTGTACCTCACATCCATCACAAATTTTGTAAGAGGGAGTACTATTATGTTTTGTATTACTATTGTGTTTTGTATTAATGAAGAAACAAAGCAACGAAAATTCTATTGCTTGAAATAAGTTATTTTTTCTTTCTGGAATGAGACAGTAAGTCTGCCAGCCCCACATTTATTCTTATTACAATTTATGAATAACATTGAATGCTGGTTCCAGGTTTCTGTTAGGATTGTAGAAATATTTCTAAATATCTTTATCTCTCCTTGACATTGATTAATACTGCAGTATACATAATAAAATAAATTTTATAAGTCCATAGATAAAATGTTTAAATATTAAAATCTGATTATTTAGATATCTTATTTTTCATTTGGTTACCGTTTCATGTTCTTTGCATATTTATCAGTGTGTGTCATTGATTCATGTAGTAGAGATTTGTCATTTATATTGTTAATGCAGTAAATAACTTTTTCATGATGTATCACATGCAGTTCAATGAAGATTAACATCCTGCTTGTGATATTAAATGGCTGTGCATCATTCATGCTAGCATGTGTTAATAATGTAAGACTGTTGTTATTGTATAAAGTCTCACAATGTTCAGGTACCCTATGAAATAGAAAATATGTGGCGAGTTGATGTTAAATACCATGCCTGTTGAACTTACTGGTGTGGATAAAAGAAAAAAAATATTAGATTTAACACTGGGATGTACCATATAAGTGACTTTTGCATTATGATCAGCCTTTTAGAACACTTTTCTGGGGTAATGGGTGAATGTTTCACTTGATAGTTCATTACAGTATGATTGTCTAATTATATCACTATATGTGTGTGTCCAGTGGAAATTGTAGGTATAACTTCAAAAATGCTATTATATTGATACCTATGGTAACTAGTCTTCTTATATTTTCATATGTGTATTAATGATTTGTAAGCATTAGATATTAAAATATCATTTCTGTCTGCTTACATTTCTTCAGTTTTTTTTTTCAATTAAGTTCCTGTTTTTATTTTCAATTTATTGATTTTCTGTTACATTTAATTCAAACTCCCTGTGAATTTGTAATAAAAGGTTGTATTTTATTAATTTGATTGGTGGGTGGAATGTTGTATAAATCACTAACTATGAAAGAAAAATTTATCATGTGAATTATGAGAGTTTTGAGTAGTTGTAATTTTCTGTTATAAAGACTTCCTTATATACTAATCCGAGTACAAGACACATTTCATTCTTGTCTTGCTTATGCCTTTGTCAGTTAATTTCTTTGTCATGCTGACATTTCATAATTGGTGAGAGATACTGTTTGCATTGGCATTTCTGTTCTGTGATATCAATATGTGAAGTCAACATGTGGATGTGAAGTGTATAATCCAAGGTTTTCGTGTCGTACCAATGTTAAAGAACATTTCAATATCTGCAATAAAATTAATCTGGGTTGAGTCCTCAGACTTTACCATTACAACCTGTTATATGAATATTTTGATAAATAGCCTCATTCCATTTCACATAGAATTACAAATCCTCAAAATTCTTGTTTGGCATTAAAACGTGATGAACCAGTGATAAAATATTTCTCAAGTTAAAAGCCTTCACACGTGAAAGAAATATAGTGCGATCTAAAAATTTGTCGAAGTTGACTTGAGTCCAAGAAATATATTGTGATCTAAAAATTTGTCGAAGTTGACTTGAGTCCAAGAATTGTTTTCAAGTTCTCCAACATATTATAATGAGCATAGTAGCAATTTATGCCCTTTTTATGTATGGTGTTTTTTCTAAACACAGTTTTCTCTTAAACAATGGAGTACTGTAACGAACTGATCGTAATACATTAACAGTAAACCCAGAATTTCTAAATTACTTGCTTATGAATGCCTCCCCCCCCCCCTTACCCCAAGACTAGCTACTGTTATTAACATTGATAAACCTTGCTTCTCCCATTCATTCAATCATTTTCATTCAATCATCCCTCATGTTTCAAAGGTTCAGGTCTCATTAAGTCCTTCATAGATGGACACCAACCCCCAAATCTAGTCAGCCTACAAATTTCCTGCACCATATCACACACCCCTAATCCTCTCATCACCTTCAAGAACCAGCTGCAGAGGAGCTCCCCCTTCATCACTCAGTATGATCCTGGCCTAGAACAACTGAACCATATGCTTCACCTGGGCTTTGACTACTTATCGTCGTGTACTCTTGATGAATACATGACACATAGCTTTGCGCCTCGCCAGGGCCCGTCAACACTGACATTGGATTGTTGATGACGAAACATGTTACCTGATCAGACAAGTCTTGTTTCAAATTGTATTGAGCAGATGGATGTGTACAGGTATGGAGACAACCTCAGGAATCCGTGGACACTGCATGTGAGCGGGAGACTGTTCAAGCTGGTGGAGGCTCTGTAATGGTGTGGGAAATGTGCAGTTACAGTGATATGGGACCCCTGATGTGTCTGGATACGATCCTTAACAGGTGACACATACTAATGCATTCTGTCTGATCACTTGCATCCATTCATGTCCGTTGTGCATTCCGATGGACTTGTGCAATTCCAGCAGGACAGTGCGACCCCTCACACATCCAGAATTGCTACAGAGTGGCTCCAGGAACACTCTTCTGTGTTATACACTTCAGCTGGCCAACAGACTCCCCAGACCTGAACATTACTGCCTTGCAACGTGCTGTTCAGAAGAGATCTGAACCCCCTCGTACTCTCTCAAATTCATGGACAGCCCTGCAGGATTCATGGTGTCAGTTCTCTCCAGCACTACTTCAGACATTAGTCGAGTCCATGCCACGTCATGTTGCAGCACTTCTGCGTGCTTTTGGGGGCCCTATATGATATTAGGTGGGTGTTCCGGTGTATGTGTGACTACATATCAGCTGTCCATCTGAATTAATAACCACTGCCAAACTGTGGTTAAGAGCAACGTTGACCACCTAGTGGTGGAGCACTCTGCTGAATACATTATGCTTGATTTCAATGGCTGCTTTGCAACCCATGCCATGTGGATCCTTCTGCCTCCCCTCACCCCATCCCATCCCATCCCCCCCAATACCTATGTTTCTACACTACAAAGTATGGAAGGGGTGGGGGCAGGGGAGGGAGATATATGTGTACACAGCAGCCTGAAAAAGGATTCATCTAAAAGGTAGCAAAGTTTTCAGTCTTTATTTGGTGAGTTGTTAACCTTTACTCCTAAATTATTTACATTCTACCAGAACTTTAGTGTACCACATTTTTTCTGTGTAACAGTGTTGTATGTTTATTTCATTAAATGAAACCTCACAGAAGTGTTAAAATTCTTCAATACTGGTGGGTGGGGCCTTTGTTTACAATAAAATACTACTAAAGATACCAGAAAACCCTCTGAAAAGGGTTATAACTATCTTATCTTTTTACAGTTCTGTACCTTAATCTGTAAAAATGGAAAAAAATGGAATTCTTATAGAACCACTTTGTTGTCAGTCTGCCTGACTGTCAAGAACCCTTTTTCTCAAGAATGCATGGATGTTTCAAGTTGAAATTTGTTACACACTAAGGCCTGCAGTCCCTTGGTGGTGTAAAAAATTGAAGTCTCTGAGTCAGTGAAATCAAAAGATAAGACCATTTAAGTCACATATTTTAATACTTGCAAACTCGATCATCAAAACTTCTAGGCTACTGCCTGTTGACTTAGAATCTTAAAAATGTGGCAAGCAGCAAGGTTTTGCAGTAGAAGTAAAGGACGACAATCAAAAATAGTTAATTTATAATTATCACATGTAAAAAAAAATTCTTTTGTCATTTGTTATTGACTTCAAAACTTAAACGTTCCCACAACCTCGTATCTTGTCAGTATCAGTGTCAATAACAGGCAGAAATTGTCGAGATTCTTAATTACGTTTATAGACAGTTCATCGTCCCGGGAATTAAGTTTATAAGAAACCCTCTGAGCATGGTCCTACTTACTTCCGTCTAATTTTTTACTGCCTAAAAAACAGAAATTGTAAGAAGATTAAGTCAAAGGTATCTACTGAAACTTGGGTTTTAGGATCAAAATGTGTTGTGAGATACATTGATATAGAAAAGATTAAAGGTAACGACTCACTGTATAGTTAAAGTTTTCAGTAATTAATAGGTACATAAACAAGACTGAAAATGTAGCTAAACTTTTGAACAATATCCTTCTTCATAGTTAACTTTAATGCATGTCAGAAGGCACTGCAGTTTTGAACAGCTCTTTGCGTTCCCCTCTACCCAACTCTAGCTGCCAATTAGATTCAGTCTTCCTCCAGATGGTGATAGATGTTCTCCTCCAGACTTGATTGGCAATGCAATTTTATTCATTGTTGTGCGAAGCAGTACTTTCTACAGTTTGACAACATATAGGGTGTTCTACCACCACCCATAGAAACCTTACCTCCTCCATACTTTCCTAATGCTCTTCCTCTCTGGGCAGAGGGGCACCTTCTGTGATGTGCAGTATAGTACAGAAGATGCACGAGTCATAAACCTGTGGAAAAAGATCTGTCTAATGCACCCACATCTTAGCCTATCAGGGACAGGGCCACCTGTGAAAGGCCTCTACCAGACTGTGGCCAAGAGTAGAGTTGACCAGCTTCTGTGAACTGCTTGGATGTTAATTATCCTTACAACACATCCTCCTGCCCTTACTCTCCAGTAGCCCATCTTGCTCCCTCCCATTTCATTCCTCTTTGTCACTGTGTGTCACATGCAGATCCCTATACCTGTATCAGAGTAAGTTCACTGGTGCCATGTCCCCATCTTGTGCGCTTGCTGCCTCTCCCGCCCAGCCTTCAGCCACTTGTCCCTTCAACTGCTCCACCCATTGCAACCCCTCACCTCATTTTAACAGCAGCGCTGTAGACATCTCGAGATCACACCCCTGCCTTTAGTCCTCGGGTGCTAAGTGCTGTGATTAGTCCACTGCATAACTTTGTTGCCACATACACACTGTTATAGTGCAGTATGTTGGCACCACCTCAATTTCCAATGTTTCCATGTGATATCGTGTGTTCACAGTGTGGTTCAGTCTTACATGGAATGGTGTATTGATGTATGGTAGTGAGAGAATGCCTCTGTGTAGTGACACTGTGGTGTGCATGAAGGGCGAAAAAAAAAATTTCAAAACAATCTAAAATTGTCATACCAAATGTACTGAAGTCTTTCAATGATCTGGCCAACAGTAGAGAAGCCACAAATAACATAAATTTTGCACATGTTCGTAAAATGATGACAAAGCTTTGTGATATTTTCAAAATGACTGTTTTGCCACGTAACAGCACAGTAACATCGGCAGAATCTGTAGATGTGAACATTTCTGTTCTGCAAGAGAGGTATATAAATGAAAAAGGAAAACAACACAATTTGAAGAAGTTACTGCGTAGAACTATGCTTCGACATTATGGCAGAGGAGATTATCCAATGGCTAGAAAAATACAGGATGGTCTCGATGTAAAAATTATTTGTTCTGGCTCAGAGACCTCTGTTCCCTGCACACTTGGTTTTTGATCGAGAGTGTAATGATGGACAAAAATTTTTAGTGGAATGTAGACACATTGCAGCAGCCAATGCACTTATTGTGTGCTGAGACAATAAGCTTGTAGTATACTTTGTTAAAACTTGGGTTGCACAACCCCAGCCCCCCCCCCCCCCCCCACACACACACACACACACACAAAAAAAAACTACATTTTGCTCAACTTCAATGGAAATATTGATTTGAAAGCACCTACAGTTACTTTAGTACATATTGGCAATTTGGGTGATGGGTGCAGTGATGAATGAACAGTAAGAGCGGCAAATAAATTTCTGGGAGGCATGGAATATTCTCAGTCATATTAAGGAGAGATCAGAATTGAAATACAGTAATGTCGGATGCTACCATAATTAATTTTATAGTTTTCTTAACAACTTCTCACTGGAAGCTTCTACAAGATCATCAGTGATGGCATTTTCAATTACACAGTGAAGTGTTTCCAGAATTTCTGCGTAAATTCTAGAACCACTTGGCCTTCGACCGTCTTGAACACACGATATTTTAAATATAAGTGTGAGAAGGCCTATCTACTGCATGTCACCTGTCTGTGTGGAGGCCCGAAGTGTGTAGTAAGAAGACAGACACTACACTGCAGTCGAACGGCACCGACAAGTGTTTGCCAGTTGTGCCATGGAGGTTTAATGAAAGAATACGGCAGACTTGAGGAACTTCTGTGTTATTCTGTACTGTTTTATAACTGAATATTGTTAGTGACAAAAGAGCAATTGAATAGAAAAAGATTTTTAGTAACTTTTAACTTTAACTTGCTAGAGGCAAGAAATGTGTATGATTCCTGTATAATAGAGTCGTGGTTATCGAGCCAACTCTGTTGTAAAGGTAGCTTAATTGTTTCTAATGTGAGACAACACAGGTGACTTACAAGAAGTCAATTGCTTATGTGAATTTTGTTCTGCGTGGAAGATATATATTCCTTTAACTAGCGTCACTTTTCGGAGACTGACGTAGCCGGCTATCCAGAAAAGAAGATCAATTGTGCATACCAAGTAAGTCTACGCGTGTAAAAGAAGTGAGAAGGTTGCAATCCAACTTCACACGTTTGTGTTGTCAAAAAATGTTAGAACAGGTGGAATGCTTTTAAACTTCTTACGGTATTTTATGTTTTCACATTAAAATACGATGTGTGATCAGAAAGTAACAAATTTTTAATTTGGTATCCTTTATACATCTGATTTTTTAAAAAAATTATGTTATTACAAGTGTTCATAATGTAGGTATGCATTTTCAGCTGTTTTGAATGTTTAGCTCATTGTTGACAGTTGAAGAGGTTATACATCTTTTAGAGTGCCTGGCCTTTTGAAAAAATAGATTAAAAAAATGTGCATTAAAGTTTGATTGAAAAATTGAATAAAGTGCGGCACTGCTTATGTGGCTTTTGGCGAATCTGCTATGAGTAAGACAAGAGAGTGGTATAAACATTTCAAAGAGTGTTGAGAAAATATTAACCACCTTGCATGCACTAGCACATCAATTACTGATGATAATGTGGAAAAAGTAAAGTGAACGGCTCTGGAGAATTATCAAATCACATCAGAGAGATTGCTGATGATTTGGCATACCCTTTGGCTCATGCCAAGCAATTTTTTGGACATTCAATGTCTAGCAGCAAAGTTTAGTCCGAAATTGACTTTTTATGGAAAACATATCGCATGCACATCGCTCAGGAATTGCTGAATTAAGTCGACAATGACCCATAACTTCTAAAGAAGGTTACGGTATATCATATGATGAAAGATGGGTATAAAGAGCATGACATCAAAACCGAGGCCCACTTGTCCCAACGGTAACTGCTTGAAGAACCAAGACCGAAAAAAATTCAGTAAGTGCGGTCACACATGAAGGTTCTCACTGTTTGCTTCGATTACAATGGGATAATGTACGAGTTCCTGCCTAATGATTATATGGTCAATAAGGAATACTATCTGCGAGTTTTGTGCTTTTTGCATGAAGCAATCCGAAGAAAATGACCAGAGTTGTGCAAAACCACTTAAAGATTCTTTAAGTAACACAAAAATTGTGATTACTTGATCACATCTTGCATGCGTCACATGCTCCTACAAACTTTGAGAATGTTCATAAATTTTCAAGTCCAAATAATTTTCTTCAAAATTTCTTGTAACCCCCCCCCCTTTTTTTTTTAAGCTGCTGGCAAGGGTTTTGTTGTGGAAAGTACTAGACTAAATTCAGAATTTGTACTAAGATTTGAAAGCTCACTAATTGTCAATACTGTAATGACCTTGAGATGCATACTTTCATGACGACGGCCACTGTAGTTAGCTGTGCAATACGACAGTTTTTGCAACCGTAGCATTTCTTATGTACCACTTGATTATATGGAGAGTTATTACTTTCACTCCTTCCATTACTTATCTTCTATTATCAAATTTTCTTTAAATCTTGTAGTGTCAAAGGGATATAAATTAATCTCAGAAAATGAGTTACACTTCGTTTTATGTCCTTGTTGCAATTGTTAAGGTATTAGTTTCACAAAGATCACCTGCTTCTTCATCTGAAAAGATTATGATTATTAATTCTTGAAAACTTGTGTTACATGGAGATTTTCTGTTATAAGGCAAAGTCAAGTCAGAGGAAAGAAGAGTACTGCATCAATTGTAACCTGCACTCTGTTGTGGAATAGAAGTGTTATCAGTGGTGTAAGAGATCTTAAACCATCATGATATCACAGTACTTACTTAAGCTCAGTCTCTACAACTTGGTTATGGACCTCAAGTCAATGCATAAAAGGTAGACAGGAAACCATGGGTCATTTTGCTCCATACCAGTTTCTTGAATTAGTCAATGATACAAAAAATAGACTTTATTTAGACATAAAAACTGTATATACAAATCATACTTATTACCTAGCAGTGAAGTTCACACATTTTTTGCAATATCAAAATAATTATTTTAAGTAAATCTGTATGACAGATGGTATCAAAGTGTTAAATACATTGTATATTTGTTCTATTTCACAATTTAACATGAGAAACACACATTGAATACACACAGCCTGCTTTTTTTTCATTTTTAAAAGCTGCTCCATTTCTTTGATTTTAATTTAGTAAAAAAAATTGCTTTAGATGCATGATGCAAGCTTAAGGGAAAAAATGTATTTGTCATGGACTTTCTATTGTCAAGTGCTGATTGGCACCAGCTTATAGAGTGGTGAGGTTTTTTTTTTTTTTTAGGGAGAATTGTCAGTTTTGCAGCAAAGGTTTTAGAGTACAGAGAGCTTACTTTGTAAGGCAATGGTATGCATCCTTATGATGAATACTGACATCCAGCTTAACCACAAGTTTCAGTCGAGTTCCAAACACACATTTTATGTGAGAACAACAACATCCTTCAGTGTGGTACAGATAACAAAAATCAGCATCCATAATGTAATAAAATTAAAGAAATCAGATCTTCATACAGAAATAAAATATGTAAAAGTGCAATACTGTTGAAACATTTTCTGAAAAGTTTCCGTTAGGAGTTCCACGGAGAACTAGTGCTTCGAAATATATATCTCATAGCAATTTTCAGTAACTCATGTTACAAGTTTAGAGGGTTTAGTTGAACCAGGCCACCATTTGTGCATATATTTTTGGAAAGTTCACTCATCTTTTTAAATGTGTCAAGAACATCCTCACTTGCAGTTGCCTGAAGGTTCTGCTCGACACGTTTTGAGGCCTGTAGAGAAGAAAGACAAAAGCAGCAATTATTTTCCAGAACATGTAAATAACATGGAATTAATATTTCAAGATCTTAAATTACACACTGGTATACATTTCTCCTTCTTACACGAAGTACAACAAGATTGTCTCCACTAACAAATCTGATTTCTGAATAAGAAACCTATTATATAATCTTTCCTTATAGATGGCGTTACCGCTACCAACTTTGGGTGGTTAAACTGAAATGGTTATAATTTACTTATCGAAATACGTAGTACAGTTTATGCAAATTTGATGTTTTTTGCATGCCTCTTCATGGTGTTGCAGTGTAATTAAATGCTTCTGCACACTTTCCAAACTACAGTGATGAATTCACTGCACTTCCAGGTTTACCATTTTGTGAGTATTTTGGAATGCACTTCTACATATACAAAACTAACTTTTTCTAAAATGTTTAGGTTAGCTTACAGCCGAATATGTCCATCCTATTATGATTATTAAATTTTAGAAGCCATATAGGCACTCTGCTAAAGAAAAAAATATCAAGCCACTTTGTTTTGCACTGTCCTCACAAATAATTTTCCAAATCACTTTGAATATTGCCAAGGTATCTTTTAAATGGTTGTGCAAGAGATCTTTTCCCATGGGAAGCTCTTCTGTCACACTCTTAATGATCCACTTCAGTGGTGGCACTATGACATGTTGATGGCCACTAGATCACCAACGACCACAGCAGAATATCATACATAAGTTATGTGCTTGCTGCGCTGGCAGTGTAACAGCAACCACTATGCATAGGGCAGTCAATTGTGTTAATTTTATTATGATCAGTAGTAGTGCAAGATGACTTATGAGTGATGATTCAGAAAAAGCACTTCGAGATGAATCTATAGGATCCAAAACTTAATAATGCACTGTGAAAAATGAAGTTACTTGTTGCGGCAGGCAGCACTAGCTTATGTATGGAGTTGCTCCAATCTCAGTTGCTTCAGAAACAAAAAGCTCATTCTACAGGAAAAGTGTCAGTGAGGTTCTGGAAGGTATCGACAGGGATGTGGAGCCTTACTGACTCAAATGCCATGGCCAGCTGCACTAGGTTTCTTGGTTAAGGCTCGATGGTGCAAGTAGCCCTATTGAAATGGTCCTGCAGATTCTCGAGTGGGTTTAAATCTGGGGAGTTCGGTGGCCAGAAGAGTACAGTAAATTCATCCCGGTCCTTTTCAAACCACACATGTACACTGCGAGCTGTACAACATGTAGCATTGTCCTGCTGGCAGATGCCATTCGGGGGGGGAAAAAAAACTGCGCGCGCACACGCACGCACGCACGCACACGCACGCACGCACACACACACACCTGACCATAGCCTCTGACAGCTGAAGACAGACTGCCTTTGTGCGCGCGAGCGTGTTCAACAAAGGCCTTGTTGGCCGAAAGCTAACTTTGTGACAGCATTTTTGTTGTGCCTATTTGTGACTCGGTATCTTCACGAGTAGCAACTATCCTATTCATAAAGTTGTTACATTTCATCCTAGATTTTCCATTGTTTGATTTTACCCAGCTCATAAAAGCTTCTTCCTTTGGCCTGAAATGTTTCAACAATTGTTGCATGGCTGTATATTCCAACAACCATCTGTCTGATGGAGCATAAAACCTGATTAATCTAAAAAAGCCACCTCTCACCACTCAGTGGATGTCAAGTTGTGGTAGTGACGTGAAAATTCCGGCTTTCATTACTGATGAATAGCAGACAGCATGGGTGCATCAACCAGACAGCTGCTGCGGAGCTCCACACACAGCATCATTCACTGAGGAGATGCTGTTGGTAGCCCCTTCGTTCACTTGGGCATCAGTTGCTCATCTATTCACTTTACACATCACCCCTGTCTTTCATGGCCCATAGTGCACCACAGATGATTCAGTGTCAGTTTTGGATAACACCATTTTGCCATGCACAGTATAATTTAGCCATGGCAGCACATGTGTAGTTTACAAACTTAGCTATTTCGAAAATCCTTCCATCCTTGGTCCAAAAGCCAGTGATCATGTCCTTTTAGATGTCCGCATTACAAAAATGTCTGCACTGTTTTCCTTATCTTCCTGACACTTTATACACCTTCCACTGCTGGTGCTGCCATCTGTCAGTTGTGAGTGGTTATTGCACATTGACATCAAACACAGGTGGTGATCACTAAATGTGACTGGACCGTGTAGTTTCACATTTCACTGAAAGGACAGATGCACCCACTATGTAGTGTGGAATAGACCTCTAGATGTCAGAGAGCCATACCTGCCAGTATAAAAGGAGTAAGGAGCTTTTTGTTGTAAGTAGAGAAGCAGTAACAAATACATCATGGACATTTCACCCCTTACAGAGCTTGGTGGCTCATTAGTAAAATGCCAGAATGCATATCCAAAGATCTTGGGCTCGATATCCAGTCAATCCCCAATTCTTATCTGTCACTTATCACTTCTTCCACCTGTGACAATGTCTGTTGATGTGAAAAATTCTGAACTGCATGACGGTTTGGATTCCATGTTAAACTGTAGTTTCCCCTTTAAGTGGCTGGGTAATTCAGTTCAAATGTTGGAAGAAGGCATCTGTGTACCACCTCCAACAGGACCAAGCCTAATACAGTACTGTGGTGTTCAAAACAATCTTCGGATAGGTGACTGCTTTGCTTTTAAGGCTGTCCAAGTCGACTGTTGATGAAAGTTAAGACATGGAGGAACAACCACAGCTAAACCCAGATCAGACAAACCTCGTGTACAGGGGCCACCAAGCATTGCAAAGGGTGGTTGTAAAAAATTGCATGAAATCATCACAAGAAGTCAGTCTTGAGTTTCAAAGTGCTACCAGCAGTCCAGATAGAACAGTGAATGTGCATAGGGATTTACAGGGGTGCAATGTTGAGCAGCTCCTCGTATGCCAAACATTTCTGTAGTCAATGCTAAGTGATGCTTGAAGTGGTGTAAAGTGCAATGCCACTGGAAATGAGTTATTTGGTATGATGAATCCTACTATACGAAGTACCAATCCAGTGGAAAGCTTTGGGCTCGGCCTATGGCTAAATAACATTACCTGCCATTATGTGAAGTGTCAACAGTGAAGCATGGAGGAGCTGGTGGTATGATATGGTGTTTTTCTCCTTATTGTACTTAAGGAAACGCTAAATGTAGAAGGATATGACCAGATTTTACAGCATTGTATACACTGCTTACAGTATATGAACAGTTCGGAGACAATGACTGACTGTATGAACATAACAGTGCACCCTTTTATAAAGCAGCATCTGTGAGGCAATGGTATGTGGACAATAACATTTCTGAAATGGACTAGGCTGGCCAAAGTCCTGACCTAAACCTTGTGGAACAACTTTGGGATGAGTCAGAACATAAGACTTTGCTTCACACCCCAACGTCCAACTACCTACCCTGGTTTCAGCTCTTGAGGAAGAACACGTTGCCATTTCTCCACAGACATTGAGACACCTCATGAAAAGTGCCCCCAGCAGAGCAAATTAATGTCCACTAATAGGTGTCGTATTATGAATATAACATCACACTATTACAGTAGAGACAGTCCAGTTCAGAGAGAAGTGTGCACTCTTTTCGTCAGTCATCACCACTTTGAGCACTTTTTTTCCATGTAAACATAATACGAAATATTCTCCTATTATGATTCAACCTCCTTTATTACGTGATCTAAGTCAACAGTCTGCGTATGCTTCCCTTGCAACATGAAATTATAATTACTTGAATAAAACTTCACACTGCAGCCTCCCCTTCCCATTGTTTGTTGACATAGGACTTCTTTAAGAAAATCAAATATTATTACAAAGTTCAGACCTCCATCTAGTCATTCCGTTTTTATTTTATTGTATTATGCTTTTCCTAAGTTGCTTCAGATAATACCTACGTTTTCCAAAATCATTCCTTGAACAAAGCTGCCAATTACATCCTTCATCCTCCTGCAAATCACCTTGTCATTCACAACAGACATGTTGGCATCAAATAAAACTATAATCTTGTAAGCTGTCCTCCCATTATTTTAAGCTTTCTGACCATGGTTTTTAATGGTTGGCAATTGGACTATGCCAAAACTCTACAATAAAATGTGTTAATGCTCCTCTGGGATAAAAGATGACATACTTAATTTATTCACTTTCAAACAATGGAAAAGTGTACACACTCATTCACTTTGTTAATACGGACTAATTTTAAAATTCAAGCCCTCCAAAAAACGCCGGCCGGAGTGGCCGAGCGGTTAAAGGCGCTACAGTCTGGAACCGCACGACCGCTATGGTCGCAGGTTCGAATCCTGCCTTGGGCATGGATGTGTGTGATGTCCTTAGGTTAGTTAGGTTTAAGTAGTTCTAAGTTCTAGGGGACTTATGACCACAGCCGTTGAGTCCCATAGTGCTCAGAGCCATTTGAACCATTCTGAACCAAAAAACCCGCAGGTACTTCAACATTCCTATTCCAATGGAATATTTCCTTCAGTGCACTATTAAACACTTTTTGATCCAGCTTTGTATATTTGTGATTCACAGCTTTCACTACATGCTCATTTGAGGCCCAACTACGTTATCATGTGCTTGCTACTAACTTGTATGGTCATCATGACACTGCATTGTCTGCCGGAGAAATGGTGAGAAACTGCAGAAAATTATAGAAGCTAAGGTTCGCCAGTTAGTGCCTTTTACTCAGTAGTTCACTGGCAAGGATATCACTTACAGTATCCCTATAATCTACATACTTCTTCCTGTTAAACCTGAAATTGGAATATGTGTATCTTCATTTAAACACCTTATTAAATAACTATTCAACATACCTCTCGACACCAAATTTCAACAATCATTTGTTCATACGCTGCAGATTTCAGGTTACTATTCAAAGACTTTGTTGCTCTAGACAGAACTACCACCATCGTGTAAATATCAATTGCAGCATTTGCCAGTCTATTCAAAATAAATTGTTCTTCAACAATTCCTCGTCCATATTTGATTAGTGCAGATTCCACAGAACTCCCGTATGCAGCAATGGCCTGAAAATAAAATTAAATGAGCCCTGTCTTCTACTGTCAATTAAAAACAAAAGTCATTGCATTACATAAACTGATAAAATATAGTCTTGAAGTAGTGACTCCTCATGCGTGATGTAATGCACATTTGTAGAACAGCAAAAATTGTTAAATGTAGAATTAATGTTGACATTGTATAGTTTGGGTGTGTGTTACTGTACTGATAGAAGACCTTTTCATTCAAGTGCACTAACAGTTTGTTCGTTTTATAATAGTATACATATGTTTAAAACATGTCTTCTACATATAACATACTCCAAAATATGCTTATAGCAGCAGCTATTCCAAAATTTGAATATCTTGAGAAAAGTGGGGAAAATGTATTAGACAGCTATGGCATAGTTTAACATGCATCTGTATCTTAAATGACTACGGAAAACCTTACAACTTTTTACCCTGCGATTTGCAACTGAGTATGAAGCATAAATAAGCAACAGTAAAGTTTCTGCATCTTGTAATCTCATTTCTGTAAGGCTTGGTCAAGATGTTGGAGCAGTGGCATTCATAAACCACAGACAACTTCTGAAATCTTGCTAAGGCAACTGGGGCTGTATGTCACTGTTGGTTTATCAGGCCTTAAATGGTTGCCATCAATGATGGTGTTTTATTTTCGTAAGTCAGCTAAATCTTGTGTGTATGCCACATAAGGAAGAACAGTCATCAGGCCACATTATCTGCATCTTTAAGTATCTGTACAAATACAGGTTATGGTCCACTTTTTAAGCTCCTGTAACCATCCTAGGTACTTATAGTGGTTAGCTAGGATCTGATCAGTCTATGTTGGACCAAGCAAAGGCATTACCGTCAGTAGTTCTGTTTGTGCTATTGAGGTACTCAACAGCGTGGGAGGTTCTGAACAATCTTGTTTTCTATTAGGTCTTTTTTAATTATTAATATGGATCAACAGGTGAGTTTTTCGTGATATACGAGATGCTAGACACTTGGCAGCACTCGCTGTATTTTACTGACATGAGCTATGACAATTTTCTTTAAGCAGAGATAAAAATTTTTAGTGTTCCTTTCCATTTAGTTTGCTTCTGGAAATTGGCCATCTGTCAGACAATAAATTATCCAAGGTTGCCAATGGGGAAAGAAAAAAGTACTCATCACTGTTCTTGGTGACACCAACCACAGTTCGAAAAATCATTTTGCTTGCAGCCCATTGTATATTTTCAAATGCTCCCACTCATTTTTAACATAGTGAACTCTTTCAGTCAACAAGACTAAATAAAGATTGAAGCTGTTCTAGCCAGAGTGATTATCTCAGTGCTGTTTTTACAGTTAAAGTTATTATTCCGAAGCATCTGTTCTCTCTCTAGTAATTGGCCTCTGTCGTTTCAGCACAATACTATGGCTGCAAGTATGAAAATGGAGGCAACTGGAAATGAGGAATTTGGTACAACATGATAGTTTCCATAGTGACAGGTGACACAGTAGCCAAACTTCTTGGGTAAAAGCAGCTTTGTAACAATGCATACCCCTTTTCTAGTTTTCACTTTTGTAAAGATGGTCTGGGATGCACAATTTAGAATATGCCCAATACTGTGGCAGTACATTTTTGCTGCGGCACACAGAAGAAAAATGTCCACACTCTTAGCTCATTCTCTTGACTGTGTTGAGAAATATGAACACATTGCTGATTGTTTCATACCTTAGAGGCGAGTGTGGCAGAAGAAGAAAGATTGGGATGCACAACATGAGACAATGATGGAGGGCTGGCCAAGCCAACAGATCGAATAGCTCGTTTGGTTGCCTCACCAAATATAAGTCCAAGGTTTGCTGCAGGGTTCTTAAAAGCCTTCTGCAATTCTCGCAGATGAGCTCCAGCATACTGAATACCTGTAAAACAAAATAGTTATATTGATGTGGCTTCTGCATTAACCATGAAAATCTTATTTGCAAGTAATTACTTCAGACTAATATACTACAAGGCAAATGAGTGACAGGTATCTCCAAAGCCAATTCCCAGAAACTGGAACTTTATGAACTTAATATTCACATTTACCAATCAAAATATATTCACAAAGTGTCATTTAGCCTGAAAAACAACACAAACTTTATTGATTGACATTGATATTGAGGAACTCACCATTTCAATGGCTCAAACTTTTGATCAGGATGAAAGAAAGCCATTTGATAGCAAGCTTATGAAATAATTATTTCTCGAATGCATGGTTTTGCTAAAATATGTACTGATAAAATTCTCTCAAGCTACCAGCTGGCTGCTGCTGCCATCCTTACATAGATAGCCGCGCTGCCTTCTGTGACGTCACTGATGCATCCTCCATTGCCATATAAGGTAATGTTTTCGTTGTGTGCCTGCTGCAACCTTCCAATGACCCCAAGACCCAAGTTGCAGGCTTGTCATCTTTATTGGCATGTTGTCACAAACTTTTATTCTATCACTTGTTTTATTACAATGTCTCTTCTAATGCAATACGATGTCTGTTTTCTAGAGCATGCTTTGCTACCACTGATTTCTCATGGTACTGAAGGCAAAAGCACCTCTTGTTCTGCACAGCACTGTTTGATAGTATGCAGTCTGAGTGACTGCAAACTGTTCGTACCTGCTTGTTATTTTATGTACTCCTGGTGTTCTGAAACCATTTTTTAGTCTGGCGGTGGTTGTAGCTGTTTTCCTTGAAAATCACCAATTGAGACAGCTACCATTTGATCCACCAAGGGCCTCAGAAAAGAACATTTCTGGAGTGGATGATGATAGATTTTAGTGTGCAGGTATCAGTCTGTGTGGGTGAGTTTCTGGTAAACATCGTGACTGAAACACCCGTCTGCTTCATGGCGGACGAGGAAGTCAAGGAATGGCAAGGCACCATCTGCCTCTACCTCATGAACTTGTTATCACAGATATTGTTGATGTGCGGCAAGAATACTCCCATCTTTTCACATCCATGAGACCACACAACGAACGTGTCGTCAATGTAACGACAAAAGCAACTAGGCTGTACAGGAACTGTGTCCAGGTTCTTGTCCTCAAAAGTACTCCATAAATGTGTTGTCTATAGTTGGAGCTAATGGGCTCCCCATCATGACACAGTCTGTCTGATTAAAATATTCTCCACCATACAAAAAAAAGTGACATCACAGTGTGCTTAAATAAATCCACAACAGCACCATGAAGAGATGATGATTCCATGTTTTGCCTTTGTGAGCCACCATATCAATACTGCTGCAGCCAAGAGAATATTTTGTCATGCTAGCTTCATCTAGAGAGGGTGCGTCACACCAGAAAGCAGTTGAATACAAATGCCTACGAGCTAATAGCTGTTCATCTGCAGCTGACAGAGTTACTCTCAGTTTTGTATTGGGAATGGATTGATGCAGCCACAGTAGCACAATAAATGTCATCACAGAACAGCCAAGGAGAGGTAGAATGGGAAATTCAACTGGCTTTCACAACAACAGTATGCGGCAGAGTAGAAAACAACACAACACGCAGTTATCAACATGACTATGAGAAACATCGATGCACGTGCGATTTCGGCTCTTACGAAGGGTCTTAATTTTGCACCATCATCACATAGTATCCCTTTCACTGACATAATAAGTGGTGTAGCACAAGCAGTTCACAAGAAGCCCAATGAATCTGCTAAAGAAATTCATTGAGAAACAAGCTACATTCTCTTAAAATCCAAGCTGCCAACCCCCAACATGAAAAGAGCTGAATGTAATGATCTTTAAGAAGTCTGAAACGATCCTCTCTTCATAGTCCTGCCAGCTGACAAAGGCAGTGCAGTGGTCATTATGGAATGAGCTGACTGAAGCGAAGGTTTAGTTGATGCTGGAGGAGGACATACATCAAAAAATTATCAAAGGAACAAATGCCCAGAATAATGAGGAAGACATCAGAGCTTCTCAAGAGAATGTCATAAAATCTCCTTCCTATGGCACCTCTACCATCTACATTGAGTGGCCTTCTAACAGTTTACAAGAAGGACACAACTCTATTCCCTTCATGATCACCATTGGATTGCCACTTTATAGACTCGTGAAACAACTGGCCAGCCTCTTTACTCTGCATGTTGGTCACTGTGCGCACCACATCAACAATGTGATCAACTTCCTCAGTCAAATTAAATGCCTGTGTCTTGGACAAGGAGATATTATGGTCAGCTTTGATGTTGTGTCATTCATGTGTGTTCCCATCAATTATTATTTAGATCTGCTCTCCCAGTTGTTTGATGACCTCGTTGTGAATTTATTTAAGCACACACTGCTATAATTATTTTTGTACGATGTAGAATATTTTTAACAGATGGACGGCATCATGATGGGGAGTCCATTAGCTCCTTTTATAGTCAACTTGTTTATGAAGTTCTTTGAAGACATTGCCCTGGACATGGCTTCTGCAAAGTGTAGCTGCTTTTATCATTACACTGACATCACGTTTGTTGTCTGGTCTTATGGATGTGAAAAACTGAGAGAATTCTTGGACTGCATCAACAATATCCATGACAACATAAAATTCGCAATGGAGGTAGAGACAGATGGTGCCTTGCCATTACATGATATCCTTGTCTGCCATAAAGCAAATGGATGCCTCAGCCACAGCATTTACTGGAAACCCACACACACAGACCGATATCTGCACGCTAACAGCCATCACCTTCTGTTGCAGAAACATTCTGTTCAGAGGACCTTGGTAAATTAAGTGAAAGATGTCTCAGATGGTGAAAACCAAGGAACTGAGCCATTAGGGAAAGTTTTCAAGGAAAACAGCTACAGCAACTATTAGATTTCTTTCCAAAAATCTGAAGCAGAAGGACCCTGAGGAGGATTCTAAAAAGCATATGTCTTTGCCATTCTGTGGCTCAGTAACAGGAAAGATTAACTGACTCCTATGGGGGCATCAAATCAATTTCTTCTTCAGACTGCAACTGAAATTCGACAGGTCATTTGGTCTGTGAAAAACGATGCAGGCCTCAGAATGCCAGGAATATATAAAATACGGTGTGGGTATGGACAGTTTTATGTCGGTCAGACTGTGCATACTATTGGACAGTGCTGTGTAGAACACAAGAGATGCTTTTGTTTTCGGTACCATTAGAAATCAGCAGTAGCAGAATATACTCTAGAAAATGGAACTCATATTGCATTTGAAGAGACATCAGTTATTACACAGACTAATGGTTTCTAATACAGTGTAATAAAAGAAGCAATTGAGATACAATTTTTGACAACACCCTCAATAAAGACAGCAACCTGCAACTAAGTACAGCTTGGGACGTGGCCATTGAAAGGTTGAAGCAAGTGTGGCAGGCGAGCACTGAAAACGTTACCTTATATGGTGCTGGAGCAAGCACAAGTGACGTAGCAGCAACCAAAAGAGTCACCACATGACAATGGCAGAGGATTTTAAACCACTTGACATGACTGGAAGCTCGAAAGAATTTTAACACAATTATCTCTCATTTTGTACCAGAAGATGAGGAGATGGTGTGTGTGTGTGTGTGTGTGTGTGTGTGTGTGTGTGTGTGTGTGTGTGTGTTTGTCAAATAGCTTGGTGGACCACTCACAACATAGCAGCTCAAGAGAGAGAGAGTTATTAAAAGGATGGAAAGAAATTATGAAGGTTCCTTGTGACAGAATGAAGGAAACAAGGAGAAATTTGGAAAGAAAATGAAAGTTCTGGGAGAAGACATAAAAACTCTGAGGTTTGTTGATTGCTATGTAATTCTGTCAAAGACAGCAAATGACTTGGAAGAGCAGCTGAAAGGAATGGATAGTGTTTTGCAAAAGAGATTGTAAGATGAACAACAACTAAAGTAAAAGAAGTGTTATGGAATGTTGAATTAAATCTGGTGATGTGAGAGAATCAGATTAGGACAGAACGAAGATTAGAGATGGAGGGCTAGTTCTGATTAGTGAAGGATGGATTTAAATAATTTTGGGACATAATAGAAAACCTAAATCAGGTTGCAAATTGGAACTGTCGTCATCCTGAATGAGTCAAGTATGCTCCCCGTTGTGCTACCACCTTGATAGATTAGGTTGGGGACACTAAAAGTAGTAGAAAAGTTTTGCTATTTGGGCATTGAAATACAATGGCCAATGTAAAGAGAATATAAAATACCGACTGGCAACAGCAAGAAGAGAATATTAATTTAAATATTAGGAATTTTTTTTCAGTAGGTATTTGTCAAGAATGTAGTGTTACACAACAGTGAAATGTGGATGAGGAACAGTTCAGACTGAACAGAATAGGTTTTGAAATGTAGTTCTACAGTGGAAGATTAGCAGAGTTTTCAGACAACTAATGAGAAGGTTCTGAATTTTACTGGGAAAGAAGAGATACATATTTTTCCTGCCATACCGTAAGTCTGATAATTTGCTTGTAGTAGAAGTTCATTCCAGAAGACATTAACAAACCATTATGGTCTGCAGCAGTCAGAAATGGAAAGATGGTAGTCTGAGGGCACAAAAAGTACGGACTGTAGGAAGGATGCAGAAGACATTCGCACCCTACTGACTCAATTTCAATTCAAAAGGAGGCTGTGTGTTATTGCGCTTCAGAAGTGTCTAAATGTAGCAGACAGCATTTATGGCCTGTCCAGGTTCAAGAAAAATCAACCAGTATATAACCCTCTGCATCCTGCAAGACTCTGCCTGTAACTTTCCAAGCAGGCCACATTGTTCTTGTTTTCTTTTTCAATGGTAAATCCAAATGTTGCCATTCCATACTCTGGTGTTTCATTTCAACCTCATAATGATAGATCCAGTTTACATCACCTGTCACAATATTCGCCAATTGCCCTCATTTTGAAATCTCTCTAGAATTCTTTGAGCCATAATTTTCAAGCCAGTTTTAACAGTAAGAGAGAATGAAGGGCTGTAAGAAAGATTGTTTCATAATATGTTGTTGAATTATAATTTTACTTACCAGTCAATGCCACAAACAACCTTAATATGTCATTTGTGCCCTCAAAAATGCGAAATATCCTGAGATCTCTCAAAACCCTTTCCAGTCCACAGTCCTTCATAAAACCCATACCACCAAGTATTTGGATTGATTCATCTGTCACAGTCCATGCAGCCTCAGAAGCAAATACCTGCAAAAGCAACAAGACAAAACTCTGCAACATTACATGTAAGAAACTGGAAACTGTTGAAATTAAGCTATGGAAAATCCAGGGTGGAATTATGACTATATTAGGAAAAGGATAAAACACACACACACACACACACACACACACACGGGGGCCAGAGATGGTGGTCACGCACCTGTGCGTGCGTGTGTGTGTGTGTGTGTGTGTGTGTGTTTCTATGCCCTAATAAGGCAAAAGATCACATTTAATAGCAGTCTTTTTGTTGTGCCTGTCTGACTTATCTCCTCTATATGGTGAACAGCAATCTATCCTTTTCACAATATTGCCATTATCTATCCTTTTCGTAAAACTGCTCAAACATTTATTTCTAGTATTGTACAAATGTAAGGTTGTATTAATTTCAGTTATGTGATGAGTCTTCTCAAGTTTCAGTTCATGATTTATAAAACTGGCCTTTTCCCAAAATCCATTAAGGCAACTAAGTGAGAAATAAACATATCAAATCCCCTCATACGTCTTTATATACATAAACTGCACCAAAGGAACTGGTAATTAAATTACGAGGTCAAGTGAACGCTGTTAAGAAATTTTACATCCATATCGCTGAACATTTTGTGCAGTACTGGATGAGTGCACTCAAGTGAAAACCAAAATTCTTAATTAGATTTCTCTGCATTGTTTCCAGTTTTCTTTTGCATCTCTTGGGACACCAATGAACTTTACATTTGGGGGTTTCATTAAATGCGATTACTGATCTTTTTTGCAGTTGAAAACTAATTTTCACATTCTGAAACCTATAATTTAACTTTGTGCAGTGAACCAAACTGCTCTGGCTACTTGACCGTTACTGGAATATTTAACTTGTGTTCCAGATGGAGTGAAACCTTTGCCTTTTGCAGGAAAATGCTCCACTTACTAAGTTATCCTGGCACAACTCATGACTCACGAACTGCCCACCAGTTTTGCTTCTGCAAGTACCTCTTCAACCTTCCAAAGGAAATATCAAATCAACACCCTTTCCTCTGCAGAGTGAAAATTTATTTTGCTTAGCCACTTGTTTGCTTGTCTCTGGTATGGAAAAGCAGGCCTATGCATCCTTGCTCATCATCAGCAAAATAATGTTAAGGTTGTGTGTGTGTGTGTGTGTGTGTGTGCGCGCGAGCGCGCTCGCGCAGGGGGGACGCAAACAAATACTTCCTCCACAATGCACTGTTATTTCAGCATGAATCTTTGAAAACTGAGGCATCACTAGTATTCAGCATCTGTGAAAAAATATGAAAGAACAATGTACATACATGGTACATAGTTCAATATATATTTTCAAATCAGTAGAAGTGGTATGTTGATATCTAATATTAAAGAATACAGCGAAATTTTTATTTTTGGGTTTCCACACATGAACTGGTACAAAAGGAACTCTTATTTTTGTTCATCTGTCTGTCCATCTGTTAAGACCCCCTTTTCTCAGGAATGGGTAGAGATATCAAGTTGAAATTTATTTCAAATACTAAGGTCAGTAGTATGTTGGGGGTGTAACCAAGTTAATCATCTAAGTCAGTGCAATCAAAAGATATGGTCATTTATGTCACATACTTTGATACTCACTCATCGAAACCTATGCATGAACTATCCATATACACAGTTACATACTTAAGTTTGTACAGAATCCTCCGAGAGGGATCTAACTCGCCCATGTTGGGACTTCTTTTTCCAAATTCAAATGAATGGCATTTGGCTCAACCCATCACATGTCAAAATACAGTGACCTGATATGTCTTATTCCTAAACCACTATGTGCTGTTGGTATGAAGTCTAAATAACATGGTGACAGATCCAGTAAGTATAGTGTCTACTCAAATCTCCACAGATGAGATATGCAATATTTTCCCTCATACACTAACCCACAACCCCACTATCTTTTACCAACTTTATAGAATTGCACTCTTTCTAATCAATGACTCCAATATTATTTTCTGACAAAATGAAATGTGCTGTTGGCACACCTATCCATATTATCTGTGCCAGCATGCGTAGGGTTCAGAGTAGGGTTATGTTAGGGTTCAGAGTAGGGTTATGTATTCTGGAAAGAAGACAAAGCAAAAGCTTTGGATATCTAACAAATTAAAAAATCTCTTTATTTTCTTGATTAAAGTAGCTTCCTGATATTTAGCAATGCACACAGCAAACAGTGAGGAAACTAAAATTACTAGGAGACAGTATACATGGGCAGTACTTACCTCCAGGAGGTGAAATTTTAGTAATGCCAATAGACCCAGACATGTATTCTTACTTTTTGCAACTGACAGATTTTGTGTGTTTTTATTGTGCCTATTGGGAATACTGAGATTTCATCTCCTAGAGGTAAGTACTGGTCACACAATGTATCACTGTAATTTTACAGACTTCAACTGAAAACTGATGACAACGATAACAATGATGATGATGATGGTTTTATGATTATATATATATTTAAAAACAAAGATGATGTGACTTACCATACGAAAGTGCTGGCAGGTCGATAGAAAAACAGACAGACACCTACATACACACAAAATTCAAGCTTTCGCAACAAACTGTTGCCTCATCAGGAAAGAGGGAAGGAGAGGGAAAGACGAAAGGAAGTGGGTTTTAAGGGAGAGGGTAAGGAGTCATTCCAATCCCGGGAGCGGAAAGACTTACCTTAGGGGGAAAAAAAGGACGGGTATACACTCGCGCGCACACACACACATATCCATCCACACATATACAGACACAAGCAGACATATTTAAAGACCATATGTCTGCTTGTGTCGCGCGCGCGCGCGCGCGCGCGAGCGAGTGTATACCCATCCTTTTTTCCCCCCTAAGGTAAGTCTTTCCGCTCCCGGGATTGGAATGACTCCTTACCCTTGAATTTTGTGTGTATGTAGGTGTCTGTGTTTCTATCGACCTGCCAGTGCTTTTGTATGGTAAGTCACATCATCTTTGTTTTTAAATATATTTTTCCCGCGTGGAATGTTTCCCTCTATTATATATATAGGGAAACATTCCACGTGGGAAAAATATATCTAAAAACAAAGATGATGAGACTTACCAAACAAAAGCGCTGGCAGGTCGATACACACACAAACATACACACAAAATTCAAGCTTTCGCAACAAATGGTTGCTTCATCAGGAAAGAGGGAAGGAGAGGGAAAGACGAAAGGATGTGGGTTTTAAGGGAGATGGTAAGGAGTCATTCCAATCCCGGGAGCGGAAAGACTTACCTTAGGGGGAAAAAAAGGACGGGTATACACTCGGGTGACCAGGTGAATCTGATGGAACCAAAGGAGTTGAGGTTGGAGAGGAAATTCTGGAGTTGTTCTTCACTGTGAGATCAGATCATGAAGATGTCATCAATAAATCTGTACCAAACTTTGGGTTTGCAGGCCTGGGTAACCAAGAAGGCTTCCTCTAAGCGACCCATGAATAGGTTGGCGTACGAGGGGGCCATCCTGGTACCCATGGCTGTTCCCTTTAATTGTTGGTATGTCTGCCCCTCAAAAGTGAAGAAGTTGTGGGCCAGGATGAAGCGGGCTAAGGTAATGAGGAAAGAGGTTTTAGGTAGGGTGGCAGGTGATCGGCGTGAAAGGAAGTGCTCCATCGCAGTGAGGAACTGGACGTGCGGAATATTTGTGTATAAGGAAGTGGCATCAATGGTTACTAGGACAGTTTCCGGGGGTAACAGACTGGGTAAGGATTCCAGGCGTTCGAGAAAGTGGTTGGTGTCTTTGATGAAGGATGGGAGACTGCATGGTAATGGGTTGAAGGTGTTGATCTACGTAGGCAGAGATACATTTTGTGGGGGCTTGGTAGCCAGCTACAATGGGGCGGCTGGGATGATTGGGTTTGTGAATTTTAGGAAGAAGGTAGAAGGTAGGTGTGCGGGGTGTCGGTGGGGTCAGGCGGTTGATGGAGTCGGGTGAAAGGTTTTGTAGGGGGCCTAAGGTTCTGAGGATTCCTTGAAGCTCCGCCTGGACATCAGGAATGGGATTACCTTGGCAAACTTTGTATGTGGTGTTGTCTGAAAGCTGACGCAGTCCCTCAGCCACATACTCCCAACGATCAAGTACCACGGTCGTGGAACCCTTGTCCGCCGGAAGAATGGCGATGGATCGGTCAGCCTTTCCATCAGTCCCTATACCAGTTCCAAACTGAACAATCCACTGCCCTCACCCACCTAATCCTTCACCTACACATCAACTCAGCCAATGAACACACCCGTCAACTTAATGAAAGTCCTCGATCTTTCCTCTCCCACATCCACACCGGCTGTTCAGAGCATCCTCCTACAGGTCAACCGCAAATTAGAACAGCATGCCACCCTCCACCTTAAAAAACTATCCAATCTCCTGGTTTCCCACCTCCATAAAGGCAACTCACTCACCCTTCACAACCTTTCCAGCAAACCTCAACCTCCTCTCATTGCACACAAACCCAGTCTCTCCCATCTACTCAATCTCCCACTTCCAGCTCCACTCCCTCCAAAACCTCAAAATTCCAATCAACACAATCTGGAACCACAACACCCTAATTCAGTAGTTAATCTTTCCTCCAAACCTCTCTCCCAATCCGAAACCTCCGTCCTACCCAAAGGCCTCACCTTCAGCCCCACTCCCAGATTCAACCAAACAGCCCTCGTCAAAGATTTACTGTCCTACACTCATACACTCTGCTGGAAATATCACTTTGCCACGAAGAAAAATGATCCTAATTCTACTCCTAATGATCCAACTCCCCAAGACACTATCCAAATTGAACCCTGCCTGGAACAATTCCATCCTCCGTCACAGCGGGACCCACCTCCTCTTCCTCAAAATCACCCCCTCCAAACCTTCCAGGAATTTCTTACTTCCAGCCTTGCCTCTCAATCCTTCATAAAATACCTTAATCCTACTCCCAACATCACCACTGCTGAAGCCCAAGCTATCCATGATCTGAAGGCTGACTGTTCCATCGTCATTCTTCTGGCGGACAAGGGTTCCACGACAATGGTACTTGATCGTTGGGAGTATGTGGCTGAGGGACTGCGTCAGCTTTCACACAACACCACATACAAAGTTTGCCAAGGTAATCCCATCCCTGATGTCCAGGCAGAGCTTCAAGGAATCCTCAGAACCTTAGGCCCCCTACAAAACCTTTCACCTGACTCCATCAACCTCCTGACCCCACCGACACCCCGCACCCCTACCTTCTACCTTCTTCCTAAAATTCACAAACCCAATCATCCCGGCCGCCCCATTGTAGCTGGTTACCAAGCCCCCACAGAATGTATCTGCCTACGTAGATCAACACCTTCAACCCATTACCATGCAGTCTCCCATCCTTCATCAAAGACACCAACCACTTTCTCGAACACCTGGAATCCTTACCCGGTCTGTTACCCCCGGAAACCATCCTAGTAACCATTGATGCCACTTCCTTATACACAAATATTCCGCACGTCCAGGGCCTCGCTGCGATGGAGCACTTCCTTTCATGCCGATCACCTGCCACGCTAACTAAAACCTCTTTCCTCATTACCTTAGCCAGCTTCATCCTGACCCACAACTTCTTCACTTTTGAGGGGCAGACATACCAACAATTAAAGGGAACAGCCATGGGTACCAGGATGGCCCCCTCGTACGCCAACCTATTCATGGGTCGCTTAGAGGAAGCCTTCTTGGTTACCCAGGCCTGCAAACCCAAAGTTTGGTAAAGATTTATTGATGACATCTTCATGATCTGGTCTCACAGTGAAGAACAACTCCAGAATTTCCTCTCCAACCTCAACTCCTTTGATTCCATCAGATTCACCTGGTCCTACTCTAAATCCCATGCCACTTTCCTTGACGTTGACCTCCATCTGTCCAATGGCCAGCTTCACACGACCGTCCTCATCAAACCCACCAACAAGCAACAGTACCTCCATTATGACAGCTGCCAACCCATTCCACATCAAACGGTCCCTTCCCTACAGCCTAGGTCTTCGTGGCAAACGAATCTGCTCCAGTCCGGAATCCCTGAACCATTACACCAACAACCTGAAAACAGCTTTCGCATCTCGCAACTACCCTCCCAACCTGGTACAAAAGCAAATAACCAGAGCCACTTCCTCATCCCTTCAAACACAGAATCTCCCACAGAAGAACCCCAAAAGTGCCCCACTTGTGACAGGATACTTTCCGGGACTGGATCACATTTTGAATGTGGCTCTCCAGCAGGGATACGACTTCCTTAAATCCTGCCCTGAAATGAGATCCAGCCTTCATGAAATCCTCCCCACTCCACCAAGAGTGTCTTTCCGCCGTCCACCTAACCTTCGTAACCTCTTAGTTCATCCCTATGAAATCCCCAAACCACCTTCCCTACCCTCTGGCTCCTACCCTTGTAACTGCTCCCAGTGTAAAACCTGTCCCATGCACCCTCCCACCACCACCTACTCCAGTCCTGTAACCCGGAAGGTGTACACAATCAAAGGCAGAGCCACATGTGAAAGCACCCACATGATTTACCAACTGACCTGCCTACACTGTGAAGCTTTCTATGTGGGAATGACCAGCAACAAACTGTCCATTCGCATGAATGGACACAGGCAGACAGTGTTTGTTGGTAATGAGGATCACCCTGTGGCTAAACATGCCTTGGTGCACGGCCAGCACATCTCGGCACAGTGTTACACCGTCCGGGTTATCTGGATACTTCCCACTAACACCAACCTGTCAGAACTCCGGAGATGGGAACTTGCCCTTCAGTATATCCTCTCTTCTCGTTATCCGCCAGGCCTCAACCTCCGCTAATTTCAAGTTGCCGCCACTCATACCTCACCTGTCTTTCAACAACATCTTTGCCTCTTTACTTCCGCCTCGACTGACATCTCTGCCCAAACTCTTTGCCTTTACAAATGTCTGCTTGTGTCTGTGTATGTGCAGATGGATATGTGTGTGTGTGTGTGTGTGTGTGTGTGTGTGTGTGTGTGTGTGTGTGTGTGTGTACCCTGTCCTTTTTTTCCCCCTAAGGTGAGTCTTTCCGCTCCCGGGATTGGAATGACTCCTTACCATCTCCCTTAAAACCCACATCCTTTCGTCTTTCCCTCTCCTTCCCTCTTTCCTGCGAAGCAACCGTTGGTTGCGAAAGCTAGAATTTTGTGTGAATGTTTGTGTTTGTTTGTGTGTTTATCGACCTGCCAGCGCTTTTGTTTGGTGTGTGTGTTTATATTTTACATAAGACACTAATGTAGCAGTAGCACATAGCAGCTGCTGAGTGAAAATTAGGAAGGAGGAACTTCCCATAGTAGAAGGTTTCCCGTTAATTTTATAATACTAACTTACAGTATTAAATTTAGCTTGAATAAGCACAATTTATTTAGTGCATTTTAAAGATAGCTAATAATTATAGCTGTTTCACTTTGTTCACTTATATGTTGAGCCATTACACAGCCCTAATTCAAATCTTCTGTAAGATAGTTTCACTTTTGAAAGGATGAAATAAATCCTGGTGGGGAGACATATGAAATAAGCCTTTCCGTGAAGCAGTCAAAAGAATAACAATCTTAAAGTAAGGAAGCAATGTAATACAAGGTGCAGTTTGTAAATGAGATGGTGTACAAGTTGGGAGGAAAAGAATGTTTAGTTCTGAGTAGTGTGGCCTTCATTCCAGGGCATGGCTCCAGAAAATGGCAGTCCTTGTAAATAGGTTAGTTCCACACAGGGAAAGTATTCCACATCTAATAAAAGTTCCAATAATGGCCTGTGTGACACAGGAGACCTATTTGTGAAGCAAATTTGTCAAGTAATGCTAGACATGATGACAGTGACGATATGGGTTGCACATTCGTGTAACAAATGAATGGCATTACAGATAATTTTACCTCAACTGAACTTGTGAAACTTCACTACCAGAGGGAAGCAGTTACTGAGAATATGTTTGTAACATCCAACCACTACTACTCATTACATAATCACTATTCGCTTATATGAGATGTTCGCCTTCAGCAGCAAAAACTATAAATATGAGACTTTAAGCAACATTTTTGTGCAATATAATACTGGTATTTGAATGTCTCAGATCGCCTAGTTCAGTAAGAAACTGAAGGCCCAAAAAATTCTAGATCCCAAACACTAGTTAAGTGTTATTTTCAACATATCATTTCTAAGCCACTCTCAGGCAATAACACATCTTACAGAAACAGCACTGTCATGTATGTTTACTTTTATTCATTTACCTTTGAAATAGCAGCTTCAAGTTGGAAATCAACAGATCCACGGTCCATGTTTCCACTAATCATATATGCTAGAGACTCTGTAACATACTGAAGCATTGCCATTCGAGCAATCTTTTCTTGAATACTTCCAAAAGTGTCAATCTTTCGACCAAATTGTACCCTTGTTGTGGCATGCTCTACTGCTTTCTTTGATACTGCTCGCATTGTGCCAGCAAGTGCGGCAGCCATCCCAAAGCGACCATTGTTTAAAATATTCATTGCAACCTGTGAATCAAATAAAAAGTCTCATGTAAGTACAGAACATTTTATTAATATCACTGTCTTCTTACCTAAGATTAGTAGAATCTAACTTGACAAATGCAACCCAGCATCTGCATCTATTAATTTAATTTTCATTATGTTAGGATTTCTGAAAACCTCTTTCTACTTCTTAAAGATTCATATATAATGACAATTACCATTTCTTGGCCATGATGTGTACACGAACGACCACTTTCAAAAAAAATATATGTGCCACAATTAGCTGTTTTTATGGAAGTAGATACACCAAAAGAGCCACAATGGTGAGTGAAGGAATTGCAGATGCTGCTTTTGCTGTGCTACAAGGAAATCATTACATTATACTGTCCTCAAATACTCACCGACTTGTTACCTCTGTGTTAATAAACCCTAAATATTTAAAACTGCTGCTACCTAACTATAAACAACCCGTGGAAGTATAATGGTGACTAATTAAAAACTAGAGAATTGCCTCAGTGGAGTAAGGGACATGTTAGGAACATTGAAGTTAGGAATACTGAACAGCAGAATTTGAGGAAAATGTATTAACTATGAGAATGAAACAGTGAAACCCACATCCTTTTGTCTTTCCCTCTTCTTCCCTCTTTCCTGATGAAGCAACCGTGGGTTGCGAAAGCTTGAATTTTGTGTGTGTGTGTGTGTGTGTGTGTGTGTGTGTGTTTGTGTTTGTTATTGTTTCTATCAACGTACCAATGCTTTCGTTTGGTAAGTTACAGAATCTTTGTTTTTAGATATATTTTTCCCACGTGGAATGTTTCTTTTTTTCTTAGCCATTCTTGAACTGTAGACTGCTCTACATTCATTTGAAATAGCATATGGTGAGCAAAAACTGTATTTCAGTTAGGAAGAACTAATGTTAAGGTTTGATACATTTTCTGTCATGCCATTTTGGAAAACTGAGTATGTGCACTGCAGTAACAAAAACTGCTCAAATGTACTGTGAATAAACTGCTCAAGAAACATTTTACACCACCTGCATTTCTATAAATGTGTATACATTTATATTCATGTGCAGCAGGGACTGAAAGAATAAGCCTTCCAAAAGTATAAAGATATTGTGAAATAGAAACAAAACAGTAATCAAAATAAAGGCAGCCTGATCAAAAGTACACATTTTAAAATTCTGAATCTGCTGTTGCCTCACCTCATATATTATAGCATGCCTGGATCCTCTTAATGTTCAGTCCACAAGGTGGTTAAGACAGGGCAACTCCAGCCCATCCTACTCTTTGACAGGGGCCTCTCCTGAGGTCACCCAGTACCAAGCATGCTCCTTGCGGTCCATGTCAGCTGATATTGCAGGCCATTTCATTCAGTTGATTCTGGCTTTCTGGAGGGAAGTGCACTTGTGGATTATTGTCTTGAAAGATGAACTCATTGTCAAAGTGCTGAATTTAAGGCTGGGAGATTTTGTTCCAATATTTAACAGCCCTCTACTTATCCTCAACAGTGACAAGTGGTGTCTGGTATCTGCAACTGATACAATCCAAACTGTGATTGACCTACATTCCTGCTGAACCTATGGATCTGGATGCCTGTGATGTGCATTGTTGCCTACCTGGCTACCTCCACACTCTTCCACAATAATTATTCAGAATCAGACCAATCACGCAACTGTCAGTGAAGAGAAGCTGATTTTGAGTCAGGTTCCAGTCCTAGTGTTCCCTTGCCCACCATCTTTGTGCACCAGAGTGCAGTTCTGCTTTTTTCCCCTCCTGTTTTTCATTATGGGTGCCTAGAGGCTACATTGATCACAATTCTAGGCTGACTCAACCCTCCCAGTTTCTCCAAAAAATGTAGCACTTCTTTCTATTGCATTTTTCTAGTGGCACATACAAGCCGTAATTTGTAGGTAGCAGTCATCAGCTGGTGATGTTGACCACAGGCTACCACTGTGAGGCAAATCTTCAATGTTTTGTGTTTCATAATGGCATTTAAAGTTCAAATGACATCACTGTGGCCCATGGCAATTCAGAGGGTAACCTCCTATGGTGATCACTGTCAGGTAACGGGCAAGTTGTGACACCCCAGAATTCTAAGTTCGGAGTTGGCGTGGCCGAGTTGGGGCCTCTCGGCAGGCCGCGACTTGTCGGCGGCTGCACAACGGCCTGCAAAGAGCTGTTCAGAAGAGATCTCCATCCCCTCGTACTCTTACAGATTTATGGACAGCCCTGCAGAATTCATGGTGTGAATTCCCTCCAGCACTTCTTCAGGCATTATTCATGTCCATGTCATGATGTGTTGCAGCAGTTCTGCATGCCTGCAGGGGCCCTACACGATATTAGGTAGGTGTACCACTTTCTTTGGCTCTTTGTGTACTTGATAGTGAAGAAGTGCTAGAGGTGGGGAAATCAAAGAGCAGGAAGTAGTAATATTGGTCCTCTTCAAGGCTCAATTTTAGGATAGTCCCAGTTCACATGTTATGTATTTGATTTTCCAAGTTCTCTAGATAATAAACACTTTATTACTACGTATTCTGAAGACAAATCTGTTTGGCAGGCAGTAAGTCCAACATAACTGAAGAGATTCAAAACTTTATTAAAAAAAACTAGAGCTGAAAGAGAGAACTTAAAAGTTAACACAGAAAAAAAGTATTATTCACTTCAAAACAAGTGTTCAAAAGAAACAAAATATTGTGAACGATTACATTTTGTCAAAGATCTTTTCCAGCTGTAAATTTTTGGATCTATACATAGATGACCAGCTTTCATGGAAGCAGTAAGTTGATCATTTCTGCAAAAAAGTGATAGCCAATCTATATAGATTAAGAACATTATAGCCATACCTTAATTTTAAATCATTAAGGACTCTTGTTTTTGGTTTAGTCTTATGCTTTATGCTTTGTCTTATGGAATAAAGATGTGAGGTGCGACCTGTCAAATTAATATGAAAATGGGTTTTCATACTGGAGAAGAGAGCCTTGAGGATTGTAGCAAATGTGAAACAAGGAAAACTACTGAAAAGCCTATTTATTGTTTTCAGTATTCTCACAATTTATGCCACATATGTGTGTTGCTGCCAAAAAACATTAAGGTCTGAAATAGGAACAACCAGAGATGTGAGACATAAGAGATTTCTATTAGGTTAACAGAAGATTAACAATAACAGGGAAAAGCCCTTATGTCAAAGATGATTTTTTCATAATTTCCTACCAAATTACTATAGGATGTTAGCCACAGGTACTTTTACAAACCAACTTAATTCATGACTTCTCTGTAAGTGCCTTTATAACTTGGAACCAACAGAAATGATGACAGTAGCAACAATCCTGTCCTTGCATCAATTGCAGTACTAAATTGCATATAAAACCAACTGTTCACAATGGAGTGAAATATCCTAGTGTATAAATTAAATAATTGTACAGCAGTGTAAAAAAACTTCTTTGTGTGCACAAATAATGTTATAATTTTACTTGGTTGACTGCCTTCGTATGGAGAATTACATATTACTAAACAAAATAAACAAACTCCACTGCACCAAAACCGGGCTAGACAGAGGAAACCCCAAAGTAGTGTTATAGGCCCTTTGCTGTTCCTTAGCTATATAAACGATTTGGGAGGCAATATGAGCAGCAGTCTTAGTTTGTTTGCAGATGACGCTGCTGTTTATCGACTAATAAAGTCATCAGAAGATCAAAACAAATTGCAAAATGATTTAGGAAAGCTATCTGAATGGTGCGAAAATTGGCAGTTGACCCTAAATAATGAAAAGTGTGAGGTCATCCTGAGTACTAAAAGGAATTCATTAAACTTCAGTTATATGATAAATCAGTAAAATCTACAGGCAATAAATTCAGCTAAATACCTAGGAATTACAAATACGAACAACTTAAATTGGAAGGAACACACAGAAAATGTAACAAATCTACTAAGGATACTGCCTACACTACTCTTTTTCGTCCTCTTTTAGAATACTGCTGCACAATGTGGGATCCTTACCAGATACGACTGACGGAGTATATCGAAAAAGTAAAAAGAGAGGCAGCATGTTTTGTATTATCACAAAATACGGGAGAGAGAGTCACTGAAGTCATACAGGATTTGGGCTGGACAACATTAAAAGAAAGGCGTTTTTCGTTGCGATGGAATCTTCTCACGAAATTCCAGTCACCAACTTTCTCCTCCAAATCAGAAAATATTTTGTTGACACTGACCTACCTAGGGAGAAATGATCAAGATAAAATAAGGGAAATCAGAGCTCGTACGGGAAGATATAGGTGTTCATTCTTTCCACGCACTATACGAGATTGGAATAATAGAGAATTGTGAAGGTGGTTCAATGAACCCTCTGCCAGACACTTAAATGTGATTTGCAGAGTATCCACGTAGATGTAGATGATGAATTATCAAGCATTACCAACCAGATTCATTGGTTTAAATCATAAATGATAATTAAACAACACTGGCCATCAAAAGAACAAATAGAAGTACCGTGAGCAAAAGCAACAGATTAAACAGAAGCAGGATGAAGGTCAAATTCTTTGTCTGTAATCTCTAAATGAATGCTGAAGAAATAAATGAATGCAGCATGGGCTGTGGATTAAAAAATAATTCATTTAATAATAGCAATTCATACAATACATTTCGAACTGTAATGTTTTTGCATTATAATTACAATTACTTCCATAGTTTTATGAGACAGCAATATTACACATACCTTGAAACCTTGACCCACCCCACCAAGGACATTTTCAATGGGAATTTTTACATCTTCGTAGTAAACTTCAGTTGTATTTGAGGCTTTGATTCCCATCTTCTTTTCTGGTGGGCCAGAAGAAACTCCACCAAATGAACGTTCAACTATGAAGGCAGTTACCTTGTCTTTCATCTCTCCTAAATTAAAAACAAAGACAATCAGTTTTATAACGTGCGTGTGTGTGTGTACAAAAACACACTAAAAATTGCAAAATACGGTGTATCATTCTGAATTAAATGCACATCAAAAGAAGACATTAAAAGCTAAAAAATATGATTTATCACCATTTGAGTGTTTAAGATGTACTACACTAAATGCTTTATACAAAGTACAAAGTCTTGCCACCAATATTTCTGTAGAAATCATCATATAATAATGGTACCTGACAGTTTTAGTTAAAAATCTGCAATAAATTGATGGATTAGAAGAATAAGAGTTACTTTTGAGGATATGAGCTGGTAAATTGTATGATCATGCTGTAAAAAACCAAGCATGATCATTCATTCATAAATCAGCTACTAAAATATTTACTGAAGTAAGCAGAATTGCGAGTAACAACCTCTGTGCACATCAAAGAAGCAAATGATAATGTGAACTTTACGAAGAATTCTATCTGCATTTCATCACAATTCTGCTGTTGGGCATTTTATTTCTAGAGGAAGAATACACGTATGTTATACCTGTGCACCATTTGCCCATCACAGTCCCAATTTATGTTTTCTTTCCATTGTACTTATTTTTAAACCAGAGCAAATGACTGAGTAAAGAGAACAGATAATAAAGAAGAAAAATAAAATGTTGATAGCATTCCTAACTGTTCTAATGTTTGCTTACAAAACATACAAGTGTGAACCCCAAATTCAGTTCTAATTACATCTCATTATTAAATGAATACTTTTTCTCGAAGTGAAGAGTGACCCAAAATATTATCTCACAGGACATCAACGAATGACAATAGGACGTGTTAAGTGATTTCTAGAATCCCCAAAGTTGGCAAATATTCTTATGGTAGCTGAACCAAATTATTTTAGCACACTGAAAATACAGTGAAACCCCACTTTTTATGGGACTTCAAAAATGTTGTAAAATGCTAGAAAATGTACAATGTGGGAAATAATGTTTTAAGCTGTAAAAGTTGCTTATGTGATACTCCTTTACATTTTCGCACTTCATGTATGATATATGTACATAGTAGGGATCAGAATACTGGTCAGGGACTTGTTTATTATCTAATGAAGGTTTATTAACTAATAAAAACTGCTGATGTAACTGGAACCAATAACTGTGTAGGAAGTAGGAACATTTGACTCAATTTCACACATCAATCGATGTTTTTGGATATCCTGCAGCTGTCATTCATTATTTAAATAATGAAATACTGCACCAGTTACATATTTTTTCATGCTTACACAACGCATTTCAAGAATTTTTTCTCTCTGTCAAGTGCAAATATTTACGCAAGTATTTTGTGTGGTGTCTGCATATGTGTTGTTCTGCATCCCTTGCCCTGCAGTCATCCTTTTGAGGTGATCAGGTACTGTGTCTCCTTAGTTATGTAGAAAACCACACACATGCTAAACTATCACTCACATTGTTTGTGTAACATCACAAAAAAATACATATGTAAATACTGCACCTGACAATGAGAGTAAATTCTCGAAACATATTTTGCTTGGCATGAAAAAATATGTAATTGGCTCTGTGCTTAAACCAAAAATATTTGAGCAAAGTGAAGTGAGTGAAGGTGTCAACTAGCACTATAAGTGGCCAAATGACAAAAAACACTAAATGTGGTTCAACCAAAGGTGTCACGATGATCACAACAATCGCAAAACTGTGCATGTGCAGTAGGGCACCGAGCAGAGCTTGGCAATGGCGGGAGATACAAGATGAATAGTTACAACTTTTACATGTTTACTGGTTCGAATCTGCTGAACAGAGCACCCTGGTGTCCACAAACTTAACCACATAATATCTGTAAACACTACTTCACAGCCAACATCATGCCAGTGTCTTTTTACATCAGTTTTTTCTCCACGAACTTTTTTTGTAAAGCATAAATCATGGGAAAACTATAAAGATGTTAATGCAAAATAAAGTGCGAATTAACAT
The DNA here is from genome assembly GCF_021461385.2 of Schistocerca piceifrons. Lineage (NCBI taxonomy): Eukaryota > Metazoa > Arthropoda > Insecta > Orthoptera > Acrididae > Schistocerca > Schistocerca piceifrons. Next base: position 429,120,549 of record NC_060138.1, read on the forward strand.
TGTGGACATAGGAAATTTGACAAAAGCGATAAAAAATGTAGTAAATGCTGGGAAACTTCATTCCGGGAACATAAAAGCAGGATTATACCGTATGATTTTTCCAGGTGATATCCATATATACCATCAAGAACTAAAAATTTCCTTTCTATTTACTTCTGGCATACTGTGTCTGTATGGGACATGTAAAGTGTAGGCTCATGATAAGCTCATAACTAAACCAGTGGTAGTGCAGCTACTTTTAGGATCTCTCAAGCTAGCCAAAACAAAGCAAATAAACAAGGCAAACTATGTTTCACAGATTGCCCTGTCACTTTTGTTTCTCAACCTGTGTCTCTCTTCATACACATTATTGACTCAGAAGTGAATTACTTCAACCCACATTGTGGAAAACATGAAGAGTAAATGTCTGCAACCAACCAGGCACATCACGTTACTTTTTGAAGAAGAAAACTGGCAAATGACAAATTCACTAATTATGGTATTTACATATTCACATGATTTCATATGATACCTCACATAAGGCAAGAATCAAAACCCTCTTTCTATTGCAGGCATCATGCACGACTAATTAAGAACCATCTGCTGTTCTTGAAATGGCAGTCTTGGTGTGAGTTGAGACCACCTTTCTTTGGCCTTCACTAACTTCTTTGAAAATGACAATGATGGAGTGCACAGGCAGTGGCTGCCCTATCTCCCAATTTACACCAAGCTGCTGATGTGACAGGAAGTCACTCTGCTACACATTTTAAATTCAGGTTAGCAGATGCCTGCCATTCCGTCACAAACCAGTTCACAACTATACAGAAGACGCAGTGTGATGATGTACATATACTACAACACAAACATTTGCTGCATAAAGCAGCCAACAAATGTGATACATTTATTACAAAACAAATCTATAAGTAATCAATAGGCAAGGGGAAATTCTGTTGAAACTGTATCTTACAAATGTTTGGAAATTCTTCAACCGTAGCTCTAACCAGTCTTTTTAACTCCATAACAAAAGGTCTAGCTTACCCGTTTTCTCATCTTTGACTGGAGTCTGAGCAAATACTGTCATAATTTCTGCTATCCCACCATTGCTAATCCATATCTTGCTTCCATTCAGTATATAATGCTTTCCATCTGGAGACAAGACAGCTCGGCTCCTGCAAGATATACAGTTGCATCAAGAATGTCTCACTGCAAGATATTTTAAAAATACTTTGTATTGGCCACGGCACATTGTCAGAATGAGTGTAATGTAAAGATATGAAACTTTAAGCAGTCAGCTAGTGCTAAATGTGAGAAGATTTCACCAGGAACACCAGACATGATCCATACTCAAGCATCAATTATTATTTAATACGAAGCGGTAGACTATGATGATTTGTGGTGGGGGCCCTAAACAACAAGGTCATCAGCTGCAAAGCTCTACAACACTACAACTTGATTAAATTGTCATATCATATTAGCCTGTTTGTATATGTAGTAACTTTATTGTGCCAATTAATCACACCAAACAAGCAAATACCACCTTAAAATAATTTAATCAGGCAATTTATGCTAGCCAGTCATTTTCTGTTTACAATACAGCCTGTTGTTGTTGTTGTGGTCTTCAGTCCTGAGACTGGTTTGATGCAGCTCTCCATGCCACTCTATCCTGTGCAAGCTTTTTCATCTCCCAGTACCTACTGCAACCTACATCCTTCTGAATCTGCTTAGTGTATTCATCTCTTGGTCTCCCTCTACGATTTTTACCCTCCACGCTGCCCTCCAATACTAAATTGGTGATCCCTTGATGCCTCAGAACATGTCCTACCAACCGATCCCTTCTACTAATTCAACCTTGGTCAGGTTTACTACATCCAAATTTCCTACCTGTTGGTGATTGAAAGAAAAAATAATGACAGTGTCACATTTCTCTTCTTATGGATTATCAAATTTTTGGGGCAAAATAAAAGGCTAGAAAAGTTGAATTTCATTATTTTGTATCTCACAAGGGGAGGCCGCCAATTGTGAAATTCAGATTCGATTCATACTGCGCATAATAAAAGCTCATGACCAGAGGTGTAATGTGGCAAAGCACCAAGATGCACTTCTCAGCCGTTGTCGAGAAAATCGACAGTTAAAAGAAACCGTTGCCGTGAAATACTTTCTACGATTAATAATGTTCTACAGCGTCGTGGCGCAGCGGTAAGCGCTCGGGTTCGTAATCCGAAGGTCGCCGGATCAAATCTCATGCCAAGCAATTTTTTTATTAGTTTTTTGTAATGCATGTTGGTGAAGGCGGATCGCTCTCCAATTGTACCGCCTCCATTTTTCCGTTTGTTTAACAGGGTGTACCAAAGCTCTCCCGTCCGCACTGATTTTCGACGATGTTATAAGTTGCGCTAGGGACCGCATCTACCTTCTTTCGAAGTTAGCAGGCAACTACGCTGTTATGCGGCTGCTCGTTTCGGCCCATTCAACATCTGTCCTTCAAGTGTAACGAGCGAGTAACGGAGTTTATATTTCATACCTGCCACAGCAAATTTGTGTTCATGGGGTCTCTGTTCTAATTCGAACGTTTGACTTACGCTACACGCATTCGTTTCAGAATATCGTTTCTACGTCTTCTGTTAACTATACGTGGTTAACATTATGAAGACAATTAATAACATTTGTGAAATACAACTTTGTTTGCGGAAAACGTAATGATGTTCGAAGTCGCCAGTTTTTCCACGAGAAACGACTTTCAACAACTTATTATATGCATAATTGTTGCAACTGATTGCCGGGAATTATATATATATATATATATATATAGACACACACACACACATACACTCCTGGAAATTGAAATAAGAACACCGTGAATTCATTGTCCCAGGAAGGGGAAACTTTATTGACACATTCCTGGGGTCAGATACATCACATGATCACACTGACAGAACCACAGGCACATAGACACAGGCAACAGAGCATGCACAATGTCGGCACTAGTACAGTGTATATCCACCTTTCGCACCAATGCAGGCTGCTATTCTCCCATGGAGACGATCGTAGAGATGCTGGATGTAGTCCTGTGGAACGGCTTGCCATGCCATTTCCACCTGGCGCCTCAGTTGGACCAGCGTTCGTGCTGGACGTGCAGACCGCGTGAGACGACGCTTCATCCAGTCCCAAACATGCTCAATGGGGGACAGATCCGGAGATCTTGCTGGACAGGGTAGTTGACTTACACCTTCTAGAGCACGTTGGGTGGCACGGGATACATGCGGACGTGTATTGTCCTGTTGGAACAGCAAGTTCCCTTGCCGGTCTAGGAATGGTAGAACGATGGGTTCGATGACGGTTTGGATGTACCGTGCACTATTCAGTGTCCCCTCGACGATCACCAGTGGTGTACGGCCAGTGTAGGAGATCGCTCCCCACACCATGATGCCGGGTGTTGGCCCTGTGTGCCTCGGTCGTATGCAGTCCTGATTGTGGCGCTCACCTGCACGGCGCCAAACACGCATACGACCATCATTGGCACCAAGGCAGAAGCGACTCTCATCGCTGAAGACGACACGTCTCCATTCGTCCCTCCATTCACGCCTGTCGCGACACCACTGGAGGCGGGCTGCACGATGTTGGGGCGTGAGCAGAAGACGGCCTAACGGTGTGCGGGACCGTAGCCCAGCTTCATGGAGACGGTTGCGAATGGTCCTCGCCGATACCCCAGGAGCAACAGTGTCCCTAATTTGCTGGGAAGTGGCGGTGCGGTCCCCTACGGCACTGCGTAGGATCCTACGGTCTTGGCGTGCATCCGTGCGTCGCTGCGGTCCGGTCCCAGGTCGACGGGCACGTGCACCTCCCGCCGACCACTGGCGACAACATCGATGTATTGTGGAGACCTCACGCCCCACGTGTTGAGCAATGCGGCGGTACGTCCACCCGGCCTCCCGCATGCCCACTATACGCCCTCGCTCAAAGTCCGTCAACTGCACATACGGTTCACGTCCACGCTGTCGCGGCATGCTACCAGTGTTAAAGACTGCGATGGAGCTCCGTATGCCACGGCAAACTGGCTGACACTGACAGCGGCGGTGCACAAATGCTGCGCAGCTTGCGCCATTCGACGGCCAACACCGCGGTTCCTGGTGTGTCCGCTGTGCCGTGCGTGTGATCATTGCTTGTACAGCCCTCTCGCAGTGTCCGGAGCAAGTATGGTGGGTCTGACACACCGGTGTCAATGTGTTCTTTTTTCCATTTCCAGGAGTGTACACACACACACACACACACACACATTTGAATTACAAAAAACAAATACAAAAAAAAAGTTTGCAGAGCGTGAGATTCGATCCGGCGACCTTCGGATTACGAACCCGAGCGCCACAACGCTGTAGAACAGTATTGATTGTAGAGAGCTTTTCACCACAATGGTTTCTTTTAACTGTCGATTTTCTCGACAACGGCTGAGAAGTGCGTCTTGGTGCTTTGCCACATTACACCTCTGGCCATGAGCTATTATTATGCGCAGTATGAATCGAATCTGAATTTCACAATTGGCGGCCTCCCCTTGTCAGTGAATCATTTTCTAAACACAAAAGTAGATGAAGTTTATGAGAAGTGGCAGTATAAAGTTAATTTCTTTTAGTCTTCAGTAGCATTTGAATTGCATTGCTTGTTCTTACGTGAATTTATATTGTTAGCAAACACTGATGAGAATTTTTGAAGTTCCTTATGATGAATGGTTTTGAGTTTTATTATTATACCAAAGAAGAAAGCAGTGCCCACGTAAAAATAGTAGTAACTGGCAAAAAAATCTTAGGACCATCTGGGCTTTGTATTCTGATACATAACTATTAAACTACAAAGTATTTGAAGGGAGCAAATCACAAAGGCATGATTCGCATAAAGTGGAGGGAAACTATCACAGTATCATTAATTTACAATTGATAAGTCTGTTTATGAAAGTTGAGTTCATTTTGCAACTTAGCACTTTTTGTCCAAATTTCCTTTACCCCTATCAGAGGTGAATACAGGGAGCATTGGGATCAGCTATGCCACACAGACAGATTATTAAGATAGAGAGATGAGAAAGGGAGATTTTTCCATCTCTGCTTAATTGAACATAGTTACTATAAGTGTAAATGGTCATCATTTTCCCATATTTTTCACTTACAAGGGAAATGCACGATCTCGAATGCTCACAACAGCATGAAAATGTGCGCAGAATAAAAATCACTCATCCCAAACATGGTGGTATGAGCCATTCACAAGCAAAATTGCACATCTTACAACAATAGACAGTTGAATGATAATCTACTCTAGAGGAACTTTGGTAACACGAAGGAACAGCATACTGATGTGATAGAATGGGGAGGAGGGAAACACATTTCAATGGCAAGCCTTATTGCTATGTAGACTAATTACGTCATCTGGACAACCAGTTTTTTCTTCTGGCCTGATAGTATTGCACAGCTATTTTGTTTTCAGAGTGCAAATGGGGGATTTCAATGAAATTGACAAGGCAAAATGTAAGAGAACAATATGCTCATCGACCAAAGCCATAGTCTCAGATTTAACATCACATTGCATTCAGAGTGTCCAACATCAAACACCCCACTAAATTCATTTTCAAATGATGATGATGATGATGATGAGTCAGTGCAGAAAGTTTATTGTATAATACTGAGTGATGTCTGATGATGAAATAATGATTGTGTGACTTAACTTATGATAAAGACTGAATAGCTGTTCAACAATATCAGGTCAGTGTAAAAGGTGGTTGTTTGGATTGCATCATTATTTTAAGCAAAAGGAAATATATCAATAAGTCACAGCATTGAATGCATGTGTTTTTGACATCACATCAATATTTCATTTGTTTGAGTTACCAAAGTTCCCCTTTTAGATATAAAATTGGTGATCATTTACATGATAAGATGCATAGAAATGACTTATAGCACTATTTTTGAAATGAGTGATTACATTCTCGCACATTTTTGTGAGGTTCTGAATGTTGAAGATCATGCACTTCCCTTGTGAGGAAGTGTATTATAATTGAAATCTGACTCATTCCGCATCATAATGAGAAGTCACAATTATGGTCCATGGAAAATGCAAAAAACTAAACTAGATTAAGACCTGACAACTGAGGTTTTAGTTATGGTATTTCGTAGCAAAAACCAATCTGCAAGCACTACATGTTTATTTTTCTATCATCTTCATATCTATAGAACCACATTTTGGATTTGCACATTACACATGCTTCACTTTGCCCCCTAAGGATAAACAATAATTATTTTATGAGAATAACATCTTGTATGACATTTAACATAAAAGCTTTCTACTGACATTGAATGTTGGACAGAGGTTTTTTTACTAATACAGATTGCAAACTTTCAATGGCAGGAGGGTGATTAATATTGTACATTCATTTTAAATTCACTGAAAACATTTTAATTTTTTATTTATTTATTTATTTTTTGCAAAGGCAAGAACTACCTCATTTCAGTTTATTTGGGGATAAGAAGAGATTTAAGCTTGTACATATCAGCTAGAAAAACAAAAACCTCCAGATACTGAAAAATGACAAAGTGTTCGTTATTAGCTCTTTATCCTATAATTTATTAGAATACTTGGGATATACGCGTTCTTCACAAAGGAGGGTAAAGGAGGATCTTTGCAAACTTTTTAGGAGTCTATAATCAATAAAAACAGTACCTTTATGGGATCATTTTTTCAGTAAATTCATTTTTCCTACCCAAGTAGTCAACCACACTATGTGGAACCATTACATCCTTATATCCTAGCCAAGTAAATTCAATGTTAGTTTGTATTTATAAAGATAAGATTGCAGCACTTAATTCTGTCACTGACATAAACTTCCGAAAATACTTTGCCACTGAGGTAAAAAAAAAAACTAACAGCCCATCTGTTGGTTCTTTGGTGTATTATACTGTCACTAAGGTGACCATCCAAACTTTTACACTGACCAGACTCCTGAACCTACAAATTACAATTTCTTTTTTTTTTTTCTCGGTGGTCTGATTTAGATGAAATAAAGGCTACATGTTGTCCCTGTGAAAATTCGTCTAGTAGTTTTGGAGATTAGTGTGTTCAAACAGACTGACATGACGGTTATACAGTTTTATTATTACTAAAGATATGGTCTCATGTATGTAAATTTCAGTGAATGCTTAGTAGTAGTGGGACAGTGTAGGCAGAGAACAATGGCCTTTATGTTAAGTAGCTGCTTTTTTCCAAAATTCTTATCACCTTATCGAACCAGCATCACTCCCTGATGAAGGCTCAGTTAAGCAAAATGCAGCATATTCTTTTCCTGTTGTTACTCGTGGAAGATACTTTTTCTTTTGCTCTAGTGTTCCAAACAACAGGATTCCCTAAAATTAAATAAAAACACAATCAGTTACTTGCTTATAGTCATACTATGACTACAACAACTTAATTATTATTCACAATATACCGGTACAAAAGAACAGAACAGAAAGAAAATTAAAAACTGATTCAAGAATTCTGTTGGCAGTTGCAAAGGGAAGAAAATGCACTGAATGGTTTTTCCAAGGGCACAACCAACATTATCCAAGGGAATTATGTGGTATACACAGAATGTAAGACAAATAATTTTTTTCAGCATTTTACTGTTATTTTTGCCCATAGTCACTAACAATTGTTTCAGAGATTTTCCACTATGCCACCTTCCTAAAACCATGAGCCCACAGATAATCTTACAAAATTTTGCACCCTCCTCCTGTACATCTGTGAAAGACCCAAACAGCAATAAACTGAGACTGTAAGGCGAATGTGGCAGAGAAGCCCTGGCAAATTTTGCGATATTCTTGATAGTGGTGTAACTGTTACTAATTGTGGTTGTTTCTGATTCACACTCGGACTTTTGGTTTAGCCAACATGTACTTGGACCATTCTAAAACTAGTTTCAATAGACTCGATGGTACCACTGGTTATCCCATCAGTATTCCAGCAGTGCCCAGAACTTTTTTAGGGTCGGATATTGACCTTCCTAAATTCTACTGACTTCCTTCTGGATGTTGACATTTACTGGTCACGCTGCACCTCCTCTCTATTGATAATGCTGGCTAAGAAATGATTACCTTGGAAACCCCTGGTAGGAATAACCACAATGTGGGAAAGACATATTGCTATTTACCTTAAAGAAGACATGTCAAGTTGCAGACAGGCACGATTAAAAGACACTCGCATGTAGCTTTTGGCCACAGCCTTTGTCAGTAGAGAGAGGATACACACACACCCGCGCCCCCCCCCCCCCCCCCCCCCGCCCCAACACGCGCGCGAACCCCCCGCCCCCACGCACGCGCACCCCCCCCACACGCCCCGCGCGCGCCCCCCCCCCCCCCCGCCGCCAAGCGCGCGAGCACCCCCCCCCCAAGCGCGACCCCCCCCCAAGCGCACGAGCGCGCCCCCCCCCCCCAAGCGCGCGAGCGCCCCCCCCCCCCCCCCACCGCCAACAGATGGAATAAAAGGTGGTGTCTCACGATATTATTTTAAATAAGCTGAATTATACTAATATGAATAATTACTTTATTCATTTGTATTATTTAATTTACTCATTGTCCTCATCTGATAATTTGCAATGTTTTTTGGCAAATATTCATTGTTAGTACTCATACTACAATGATGCAATGGATCAGCTGCCATCGTTACAGGCTTGTGTGCTCACAACACTTTCCAGGAAATGAACGTATCTTCATTCAGTTGCATGACAACAAAATCTGATGCCAATTTATGAGCATCATTTTATTGTAGAGTTAATTTTGATGCACAAAAGTGATTAATTATCTTCAAACGGTCAAGCATCATCATGTTAAAGATAGGCATACAACACTTGCTTTGCCGATTTTTTTCGTTCATATCCACTTTAATTACCCTTTCTCTCTCTGGCCTTTTATATTCACTAAAACACACACTAACAACTAACTAAATGGAAAGGGCAATTATAACACCTCTACACCAGTAGCCATCCTGAAACATTGCTCCACTGTCACTATACTTCACAACAATCTTGACAACAGAGCACTAGCAGAAGGGTTCAACTTTACACTTAAAGTAGTTGCAAGGTGGCAGCGAGTGAGTGATGTGTGCCAATTTGGCTCACAAGTTTACCTGAAATTTGGAGGGGTTATCAAGCAGTTAGACTGCTCTGTATATTCAAGATTCATGTGACAAGAGTGTAGTGTCACATTAGCAACTCATTTTGAGTATATGTTACATGATTCTGCTTTCAAAATGAAAAAAAACGTAACAACACACAGCACTACCAAAAGCCATGCCACTGAGAATGCTGGGGTCAAGCCAACACTGGTAGCTGCAGCCACATTGCTTGGCATCGCTGACATCACCACACTCATCAAGGCTGAGGTTAATGCCATTCTTCAAGCACAGGACATACTTTTGCTTCTTGTCCAGACCACCACAGATGCTATCACTGCAGCAGCGATGGACAGAATACAGCAATCTTTGGAGGTGAATGTACGTGAGATCTGTGCTCTGAACAAACCATTTAAAGAAACTGAGGATAGGGCACAATTGCTCGAACAGAAATTGGTCCTGAAATCTGACAAACTTGAACTTTTTGTTGTGCCTCTCTGTGACTCAGCATCTCCACTATATCCTTTTCATAATATTGTTGCAGTCCATCCCGGATTTTCCATGGGTTGAACTTTACCAATATCAGAGACAGAATAATCTCAGACAGTTCAGGATTCCAGAGAGTAACCGAGTGGAGCTAGAATTGCAGGTGACACTGGATGTTATTGACAGAAGTCATAGAGTAGGACTTAGGATGCCAAAATCTATAAAACATAGGCCAATGGCAGTGAAGTGTGTGTTGTGCAGGGAAAGATCTGAAATCTTAAGAGCAGAGAAGAAACTCACAAAATCATGTCTGATAACACAAGACCATCTCACCGCTGAAAGATTAGCATTTCAAACAATGCAATTTTGAGATTTGGGCTACAAAACATATGGACAAATGATGCCAGGATAATGGTGAATACCATAATGGAAAATATCCATTTCTGATGCAGATGAACTCTAATCCTGTGCTTTAGGAGTGAAGAGCATGACAACTCTTGTTGCCACTAGTTTGTGTGTTTATACTGTTGTTGAATATTATAGTTGGCCATAACTTAACTAATGTGCTAACTGCTTTGTTTTACTTCATTACTATTGCAGAAATGACCACTTAGTTAACCACATGTAACAGCAACACCAACTGTCCTATTACATTCACTAAGGGAACTACTTCACTGTTCATGGAGGACTCTCCTTGTAGGGTAACAGACTGATGTCTTAAATTTTTTGTCCCATTGCAATCCTAATTAGATACACCATTAGAATATAATATCTTTAAAAGGCATCATGTTGTACTGAATCAAAACCTTTTGAAATATCTACAAACACCAGGTTTGCTAAACCAATAACACCGAGGATATCATGTTTGAAGTGCCCAAGTTGAGTTTTACATGGTGTCATATTCAGAGGCCATGCTGATTTCCACGGAAAAGCTTATTTTGTTCCAGATGGGTTATAATGTTTGAACCAAGAATGTGTTTTAGTATTCTGCTCCAAACAGATGTGAGTGACATAGGATGGTAGGCCTGTGAATCAATTCTACTTCCTTTTTTGTGTATGAGTGAGGCCTGTGCTCTTTTGAGGTAATGGGGAACATAACTCAAGGGATCAGCAGTACCTGAAGTTCAAGAGCAGAGTTAGTTCACCCACATATTATGTACAGAACTTTGAAAGGACTCCGTCAGGCTCTGGGGACTTAATGAGTTTTACAAATTTAAGCTGCTTTTTTCCATCATTCATAGTGATTACTACATCACCTTAGCAGCAGTACACTTATGGCTGCTGAATGGTGGCAACATACTTTTTCTTACATGAAGAATTTAATTTTGATTTGCTGTTTTATATTTTGATTTCTTTTTGACCTACAAGCCTTTGGACATTGATTTTTTACTTTCTTTTTTAAACATATGGACAAAATTTCTTGAGGTTCTGGAGCAGGTCCTGTAAAAAAGGTTTCTCACAAAAGTTAAAAGGCTTTGTGTATTGTCCTTGTGGTAGCCAAACGAGTTTCAACTAACATCTGCACAGTTTATGAAGCATGATGATGAAGTAATACTAGACATGAAGGCAATGCTGAGCCTGCATATTTGCATACTGAATCAATGTCCGTATGAATATGTTTACTTCAAGCTTGTGAGATTTCAGTCAGAGAAAACCCATTACTGAGAATGCTTACACCATTCCTCAAATTATCACTCATCACATAATTACTAATTACTTAAAAACAAGAATTTGAAGCATGTACATACATTTTCCAATATGTTAATGGTTCTACAAACAGCAAAGAAATGATGCCTGTTTTCTGTTAGCTTTTGGTAACATAAACCATAAATTTGAGACTTACCTTAAAACCAATAGACTGATGCGCACCCAATGTAATGCCAACAGCGAGATCATGAGCACCAACAATTTCGACTAGTCTAGCGTATTGAGTATTTGTAAGTCCCAGACCACCAAGTTCACTAGGAACTTGAAGCCCAAAACATCCTAGATCCCAGAGGCCAGTTAAAGTGTTGTCTTCAACACGTTCCAACGAGTCATTCTTGGCAGGGTCATTCACTTCCTGCAATTTATTTATATAAATAATGAATGAGATGAAAATAAAATATCACTTCAATAAAGAAAATCTGCTGTTAACTATAACTTACATAAAATATTAAAGAGTAACAAAACAATTCAGCGTTCAATTTTTCCCTCCCTGCTCCAATAAAAAATGAGACATTGAATAAGGGCCTGGTTCTGTAAGCACCAGTAGCCAACAACATGCCCATGATAGACAAAAAAGAAAACTGAAGACCAAAAGAGGTGCCACAGTGGTTTAGCACACTGGACTCGCACTTGGGAGGACAACAGTTCAAAACCACATCCAGCCATCCTGATTTAGGTTTCCCATTATTTTCCTAAATTGCTTCAGGCAAATGCCAGGATGGTTCCTTTGAAAGGGCATGGCCAACTTCTTTCTTCCCCATCCTTCCCCTAATCCAATGGGCCCAATGAGCTCGCTGTTTGGACCCCTCCCCCCATATCCACCAACCAACCAAATTTAAGAATTTAACATCCAATTGCGGATGATGTCATTACAGATGAAGCACAAATTTGGATTGTAGAAGGAAATCAGCTGTGTCTTTTAAAAAGAAACCATTCCAAAATTTGCCTTGGGGAAATCATTCATGATTGAATACATCTAATATCTTCAGACAAATGATAGAGAAAATCTAAACATGCTATTGCCATAAATGAAGCAGTACCAGATGAAGCTTCTACCAGTTTGTATCGGGTTGCCCTTTGATGTATCATATGTCACTGACTTCTAAACCTATGCTGAAACTGATGTCTGCAAAAATAAAAAGTAACACCCAACTGCTGGTTCACATGTCTTTTGACAGTACCCGTGAGTTAACTCTTACCTCTATCAGAGTGATTTTTTGGTTCAGTGTTTTCCTAGCTTATCACTTCACAACAACATTACTGATAGTGCAGCTGAATACACGTAAGTCCTGTGAAATTACTGACAGGATACTACACTTCCACAGTTATGCTGTATTTCCATAATTATATGATTGGACTGCCCAACATCACACACAATGTAGCCAGCAAACTGTTAGGAGACATTTGGCCTTAGTGTAGTTGCAAGCATTCTCACATACCTGAAAAAACTTTTCTGTTGGATCCACCAACATACTTAAAGAATCCCTCTGTTCTGCATTTAACACCTCTGGGTATGGGAAAACTTGTGCCGTTTCTGCGAGTCCACGGAATAAATTCATGGTAAATGACTGACTTTCCTTGGGTTGAGAGCTTTCTTTTGGTTTAGAGGCATCACTCTTCTTGGCTGGTTGTGCAGCTGTTGCAAGTGCACTGTAAAAGAAATTATTGTAATTAATGAAGGCAGTTAACTTCATATAGTACAAAAATCACTTGTTTTTAGTCTAAAAAATTAACAGACCAACCTTTTTTCTCATTCAGTCTAAATTGAAGGCTAAAAAATAATTAATGTAAAACAATGAAATTTCAGGAATAAATTTGTCTGTTGTAGCTAACACATTTAAGTCATTCACACTGCAAGATCAATGGTTAATGTAAGCATGACATAACCACTGCACACGTGAAATGCTGGTATATTAATAAACGGTATAACTGCCAGAATGTTGAATGCAAGCATGCGAACGTGCATGCACTGTGTTGTATAGGTGCTGGATGTCAGTTTGTGGGATGGAGTTCCATCCCTGTTGCATTCAGTTGGTCAATACAGGGACAGTTAATGTTGTTTGTGGATAAAGCTGGAGTCATTGTCAGATGGGCTTGATTGGAGACAGATCTGGAGATTGAGCAGGCCAAGACAAAATTTTGACACACTCTAGAGCATGCTGGAAAACACCCGCTGGAATGCTGCTCATGAATGGCAACACAGCAGGCTGAATCACTAGACTAACTTATAAACTTGCATGGGATAACCACGAGAGAGCTCCTGCTGTCACACAAAATCACACCCCTGGTAGTAACTGCAGATGTAGGTCCACCGTGTCTAGCATGCAGACAGTTCAGTTTCTGGACCTCAACTGGCTTCTTAACCAACATAGTCATTGGCACTGATGCAGAACCAGCTTTCATCAGAAACCACAGCACTCCACCCTACCCTCCAATGAGCTCTCACTTGACACTAATGAAGTGGCAAATGGCAGTGGTATTGGGTCAGTGGAATGCACACTACAGGACATCTGGCTTGGAGCTGTCCTCAAAGTAACTAATTTTTAACAGTTTGTTGCATCACTATGGCACCAACTGATGGTGAGATTGCAGCTGCTGATGTGTTACGATGCACCAGAGACATATGCCAAACACAATGGTCTTCACTCTCGGCAATGTCATGTGACTGTCCACAGGCTGGTCTCCTTGCAAATGCATATTCCCCGAGACCATTGCTGCCAGCAATGATGTACAGTGGCTACACTACTGCCAAGTCTTCCTGCGGTATCACAGAAGGAACATTCAAGTTCTTGTAGCCTTTTTATATGGCCTTGTTGAAACTTATGAGGTGTTCTTTGTCGCCTTAAAGGCAGTCTTGGCTAACATCAACTGACCACATACAGTCTCAATGGTAACTAATTGTTACAATCTTTGTAGCATGCATTTAAAGCAAATGTGATTTGCATCCTCATAGTCATGCTACTAGCACCACTCTTAAGCAACTAGTGTGAAATTTGAATAGATGTCATGTTTCAGATGTAGAAACATGCCTGCCAACTTTTGCTTATGTCACACAACTCCTCCTTGGTGTTGCAACTTTTTTTTCCATCAGTGTATATCACATTATTTTGGGGTGTTTCAAGTCTGTGTTTGTGCTTGCCAGTTACCCCACCCAATTTGCACCTTACTGGTTGACACTGACTGCAGCAATCTCTGTGCCAATATACTGTGTGGTCAGTCTGCTGATGATCACGTCCTACCCTTTTCAAAGTCAGCCCATAATTTCATTTCTTCCTGTTGAGAGGTAGTTCAGCAATAGGCTTTGTATAAGGACTCGATTTATTTATGTTGAGAGGTAGTTCAGCAATAGGCTTTGTATAAGGACTCGATTTATTTATGATTATTTTCATATTATGTACTCATACCATTACTGATCTATTATATGTACTTCAGTTCATAGTGTGTCTTTAAACTCACTCTCCACATCATACTACCTGAAACCCACTGACTGTTGGTTCTGTGTTTCCCTACATAAAATAAGCCATCCATTTTGTAGTGTTTGAAATATGTCCAAATATCACCATTCTTACAGCAAACAAGAAAAGAACAATAACTTCATTTTAATGATTATCATTGTTAAATAAGATATCTTGACTTTTCTACAGCCTTTGCTTCCAAGTTATGTTCTGTTATGTCAAACTCTACTCACTTTTCTCTCCATAAATAACAGTTTGTTGGAGATGCCCAGGGGGCTGCTTGAAAGAGTATTAAATGGAGATGATCTATTTGAATGGAAAACTACGTTACATATGACCAGTGCATAAGAAGGGGTCATGTACTGAATCAAAAAATTGTAGAGGATTGGTAGTAATCTCTTTCACCGGAAGACTATACTTGAATGTACTCCTCTTCACAATCAAAGTAATATGTGAAAAATGCACAAAGGTTAGATTGGAAACCCATGTTGCATTGATTCACCTAGAGAAAGGGCATGATAATGTGCTCACCAACAAACTGGGGGAAAAGCTGAGAAAGATAGAAGTAGATCAAATATTGCAAAGGGTTGTCATGATACTACATGAAAATAACACAGTGAGAGTAAGGATTGGCAGCAACTGTACAGAAGAATTCAAGGCGAATAAGGGTCTGTGGCAGGGATGTGGGCTGTCACTGACTCTAACCTGTATCAAGGAGCAATTCTGCAGACTTGGCTTAGTGAATGCCAGATTATTTGAGTCACAGTAGAGGACACCAAGATATTTAGAGTGTATTTTGCACATGACTGTATTGTACTAGCAGATGATGAAGATGATTGAGTTATGTGATAAGAAAGCTTAAAGAGCAATACAATAAGGCCAGACTGAACATGAACAACAAGTGAGAGTACCTGGCCACTGGAATGGAAAAAGTTAATAATTTGGAGGTAGACGAAGAATAAACAGGGCACAAGTAATGATGAAATCACTAGTAAGATTTATAAAGGGTGAGCGGTAATTAGGAAGAGAATGTAGCCCGAAGTGTAGTTCTGAAAAGAGTAGAAGCCTCAGATGTTAGTAAAAAATAAATAAATAGGTAAGTAAGAATTAAATGCTCGGCACTGAGATGGATTACATAACATGAAACTCAAGCTATACTAGGGTGGATAGGATAAGAAATTACAAAGTCTGACAAAGGACGAAAATGGATAGGGATATCTGTGACGACATCCAACAAAAATAGCTCATGTGGTCTTCCATGTGAATAAGAAGCCAAAGAGGATACTATAATGGATTCGATCCCAGTTGAAGGAAAGGTTTTGGTTTTGTTTTGCTTTTGGGCGCAAATAACAACTGGGGTCATTCGCGCCCAATTCAAAACTACAGAACACGAAGACTGAGAGGAGTTAAAAAACAACTATACGTCAGTCCCAATTGACATAATACAAGACAGCTGAAAACAGGCATGTAGAAAAAGGGTTAAAACAGACACCATACAGAAACAGAGGTGCAAAACTAAAAATTAAATGGCCTTCGCCATATTGCCTTGGCGGATAAAAAGTAAAATGGCCAATAACTCAGACGGCAAATCCAAGTGGAAACGTAAATGGTTAAAAAAATGGAAATTCCATCAGGAAAAGGCGGACAGTTGAAACTTGGGTGCAATGTGTACAAAGTGGTGGGGTAGCACCACTTATCAAATGATGGCTAAAAAGGCAGTGCCCAATACACAGCCTTGTTAAAATGACCTCCTCCCAGCGGGACAGCCCAGAGCAGGTCGTCTAAGCCTCTGGGAGAGGATTAATAAGCTGGAGCTTATTCCCATGAAGGGAGGACCAATGGTGATGCCAAAGGGACACCACCTCTTGATAGACAGCAACACAGAGATCATCAGAGGGAATATAGGAACTCGCGGGCTGAGGTATGAGGACTGCAGCCTTGGCAACAGCATCAGCAGCCTTGTTTCCTGGCAGATCAATATCAAAAGGAACCCACAGAAACATTGCGCTGGCTCCATCAAGAGTGAGCTAGTGACAGTTTTCCTGTGCCCACTGCACTAAGGGATGGGCAGTGTACTGTGCACATAGACTTTGAAGGGCGCTGTGTGAGTCTGAGCACAGGACAATTGAAAAGGCTGTGTCACCAGATGTACTCCACGGCCTGATACAGGGCGAAGAGCTTGGCTGTAAATACTGAGCAGTGTGCCGGAAGCCAATATCAAAGACAGGTGCCAACGACAAAAACACACCCGACCCCACGGTCAGTTCGAGAGCTATCAGTGTAGACAAAGGTACTATCATGAAGTTCCATGCGAAGGTCGTTAAACTGAAGGCGATAGACTGAGGCTGTAGTAGTGTCCTTAGGAAGCTAATGAAGGCCAATGTTAACATGGGCTGCTTCACGAAGCCAAGGTTGTGAAGGGTTCACACCCACTGGAAAAGCTGGAGGTAGTGTGAAGTTAAGCCACCGTAGCAAGTGCCAAAAGCAGACTCCAGGAAGTAACAGAGAAGAGGGACGCGGCCCGTAACCGGCATGCATTGAGGAGAAGTCACGGCAGTAAGACAGTGGTAGTTCTACAGCTTCAGCATACAGACTATCAACTGAGCTTGTGTAAAAGGCACCCGTGGCCAAGCGGATGCCACTATGGTGTATAGTATTGAGACGGCGTAAGAGGGGTGGACGTGCAGACACATAAACAAAGCACCCATAGTCGAGTTTTGACTGGACAAGGGACTGGTACTAATGGAGGAGGGTAGTTCGGTTGGCACCCCAGGGAGTACCATTGAGGACACGTAGGTCATTGAGGAACCATGTACAGCGGGCTGCCAGGTAAGACACATGGGAGGACCAAGAGTGTTTCCTATTGAGCATGAGCCCCAGGAATTTCATAGTTTCAATGAACAAAAGGGCAACAGGCCCAAGATGTAAAGATGGTGGGATAAACCAATTGTATCACCAGAAATTCATACAGGCAGTTTTGGCAGTAGAAAAGCGAAAGCCATTGTCAATGCTCCAGGAGTAAAGACGATCATGACATTGCTGAAGAACGCCACTCAGGGAGACAGGTCTGTGGAGAACTGCAATAGATGGCAAAATCATCAACAAAAAGGGAGCCAGAGATGCCCAGCAGGAGACAGGCCATTATATGGTTAATGGCAATAGCAATAAGGACAATGCTCAGGATGGAACCCTGAGGCACATTTTCCTGAATAAAGGTGTCCAAAAGGCAGAACCCACAAGCAAATTGAAAACTCACTGTTTTAAAAATGCGTGAAGGAAACAGGGCAGGTAGCCACAGAAGCCCCACGTGTAAAGAGTATGGAGGATACCAGTTCTCCCACAGGTGTCTTAGGCCTTCTCCAAATCGAAAAACACGGCCACTGTCTGGGATTTCTGCAGAAATCCATTCGTCATATGGATGGACAAAGTAATGAGATCGTCAACTACAGATTGTCACACTCTAAATCCACATTGTACATTCATCAGTAAATTGCGAGACTCGAGCCACCATACCCGCCGGGCATGAATCATACATTCCATCACCTTGCAAATGCAGCTGGTAAGAGAGATGGGGCAGTAGCTAGAAGGAAGGTTTTTATCCTTACTGGGCTTAGGTATGGGTATGACGGTGGCTTCACGCCAGCATCTGGGAAATGTGTCCTCTGCCCAGATGCGGTTGTACGTATTATGCAGAAAGTGCTTGCCAGCTAGAGAAAGATACTGCAGCATCTGAATATGGATGGCATCCGGCCCTGAGATGGAGGATCGGAATAGAACTGAGCATGATCTAGCTTCCTCATAATAAAGACGGCATTGTAGCACTCACAATTTGGAGAAGAGAAGGGTATCGCCTGAGTCTCCCTCGCTCATTTCCAATGGAGGAAGGCAGGGTGATAGTGAGAAGAGCTCAAAATTTCCACAAACTGGCAGCCCAAGGTGTAGATAGCGATAAAGTCCACAGTGAGATCATCTGCTACTGTCAGACCGGAAAAGGGGGAATGGATCTGGGTCCCGGAGAGCCATCTGAGGTTGGGCCACACAACAGAGGAAGGGATGGAACTGTTAAAAGAACTAGTGAATGAAATCCAGCTAGCTCTTTTGCTATCCCAAAGAACGCAATGACACCGCATGTATCTGTTTATAATGAATGTAGTTTTCCATAGTTAAGATGATGGTTGAAAATGCTGAGAGCACGTCTCCGTGCGTGAATTGCATCGCGGCATGCCTCAGTCCACCAAGGGTCTGGGACACGATGTGGTAAAGAGGAAGTGTGAGGAATGAAACGTTCTGCAGCATTAAGGATAATGTTTGTCAGATATTCCACCTGGTCATCACAACTGGGGAAATCTTGTTCTTCAAAGGTCACCAGGGAGGAGTAAAGCTGCCAGTCAGCCGTAGTAAGCTGCCATTTGGGCTTACACATGGGTGGGGCAGGAGTCAGCAAATGGATAGCACACGCGAAATGGTCACTCAAGTAGGTGTCAGAAAGAACAGACTACTCAAGACAATGGGCATGCTGGGCAGTGTAGAAAGATAGGTCCAAATGGGAATAGGTGTGGGAGGAGTCAAAGGAAACTGGGTGCTCCAGTGTTAAGGCAGAAGAGGTTAAGTTGGTTAAGAAGGTTAGCCAAGAAGGCACCTCTCCGACAGGTCCTGGGAGAACACCAAAGGGGATGATGCTCTTTAAAGTCACTGAGTAGCAAAAATGGGAGAGGTATCTGCCCAATACGCTGAAGGAAGCCTGCCCTTGTGACATCAAATGATGGAGGGACATAAATGGTACAGAGGGAAAAGTCAGGTGTGGAAAGAAAAGGCGAACTGCAACAGCTTGAAGATGGGTAGTCAGAGAGATGGGTTGACTATGAATGTCATCCCATACGAGCAGCATGACACCCCCATGAGATGGAACGTCGACCTCAGGTGGGAGGTCAAAATGAATTGGTAAGAAATGTGAAAGCTCAAAGCGGTCATAGGGCGCAATTTCGTTTCCTGAAGGCAGAGTGCAAGGGGACACTGCGATGCTAAAAGCAGCTGTAAATCCTCTTTGTGGGACTGAAG
Source organism: Schistocerca piceifrons (assembly GCF_021461385.2). Lineage (NCBI taxonomy): Eukaryota > Metazoa > Arthropoda > Insecta > Orthoptera > Acrididae > Schistocerca > Schistocerca piceifrons. Next base: position 429,140,354 of record NC_060138.1, read on the forward strand.
GCTGCTAACATTCCATTGGAGAACAGCCATGATGAGGAAGAAATTTAGGGGTGTCACCTCGATAGCTGCCGAGTGACAGCCGGTGAAGAGTTGCTACTACAGGGCACAGAAACAGGAGGATTCTGCTCCATGTGGTCCCCAGAAGCATTGGATTGCTTGTGTGGTCGGTCTGTGGAGTCCATTGCTGTAAAACGGTTGGTGGTGTGCACCGGCGACATGGAGACTGGCCAGGTGAAAGTATCATGTGGCAACACCGTCAAAGAGGATCTTCAAGTTTGCGAAGGAGGAGACCGTTTGCCTTTGGTGGACTACTTCAAGCCTTTCCGGTTAGAGGAAGACTCAGGTGTTTGGCTGAAGGGACAGAGGAAGTCTTCATGGGGGTACTCCTCCTGTCCTTTCGAGCCTACCAGTTGTGTAGCTGGTGGCTTTGCCCCTTGAGGTGAGAGTTTGATGGCTTGTTGCACAGCTGGATCATGGGATGCGATGTTACGTTGACACTGGGCGATTTCACAACCTTAGAGCTGGATTTGAGGTCATATGTCTGTGTAGCCATGTCCTTCATGGAGCGAGGCGTAAAAAGAACAGAACTTAGGTGCCAGACAGGAGAACACAGGGTTTGTGACTAGCCAACAACTTGTGAACGACTGGGTAAGCACTTTTTCCTTTACCCAGATCTCTTGGACAGCCCGCTCATCAAGATACATGGGATAATCCCAAGAGGCAGCGGCATGGCCGTCATTGCAGTTGATACAGCGGGGAGAAGGAGGCGGACAATCGCCCTCGTGTGCATCCCTACCACAGGTTACACATTTGGCTGGGTGTCGACAAGATGTTCTAGTGTGGGTGAAATGATGACACTGGTAGCAGTGCATCGGGTTCAGAATGTACAGCCGGACTGTGATAATTTCATAGCCTGCTTTGATCTTGGACTGAGCACCACTCTATCAAAGGTGAGAAAAAGAGTACGGGTGGGCACTAAGAAGGAATCTACCTTTTTCATTACATGATGGATGGCAATGACACCCTGATCAGATAGGTAAGAATGGATTTTAGCTACTGTTAGACCATCGAGCAGCCTAGTGTAGGCTGCACCATAGGAAAAATTCAAAGTTCTGTGGGCCTCAACACAAACAGGGTAGCCATGGAGAAGCAAGGCAACAAGCAGTTGTTGTGCTTGAGAATCAGAAGTAGTCTCCTAAAGCAAAGTGCCATTCCGTAAATGAGAGCAGGATTTCACAGGGCCAGCAATTGCATCCACACCTTTCTGAATAATAAATGGATTTACCGTGGCTAGGGACTGACCATCTTCAGTACATGAGACTACAAGAAACCTTGGTGCAGCAGGATGAGTCTTTGAATTTACGTTTACATTTCGTAGACGCTGATTGTGAAGGTGATTGAATCATTCCAACAAAATCCCCCACAATTGCCAGCATTTCCAATGGTGCATTCCTCCCAAATGGGGGCCCCCTTCACAAGGAGGCACACCTGCCTTAGGTGGTTTTTCACACCTCAGGCCACACCTCCTGAACACCTGACAGAGGGACCAATCGGCAATTTGGGAAGGTTGCAGCTCAGGCAATCACCCCTCCATGGGCCTGGCCTGTACCAGGGGTACGTACAAACCCTACCTGTCGACACGGGGATGCGAATTACACGTTACCCAGTCACCTGTTATGCGTCAGATGCATGGGCTGGCCTCAGGAGTGCACAGGGAGGAAGAAGAAAAAGAGGAACTTGAAACGCCAAAGCGGAGGAACAAGAGGAGAAGGGAAACAAAGAAGGGAAAAGGGAGCAAAAAACAAAGGTGAGACTGTTACCACATCAGCGACAGACAATACAGAACATTCCCAAGAACACTCCAGACATGTTCCCTAAGGGTGTGGGGAAAAGAATAGGAAGAGGATAGACATGCAGCATGGAAGGAAAAAAATGATGCAAAGGCTGGGGCCAAGCATTAAATGGGAAGAAAAGAGAACACCCACAATGCAACTGGCAAAATGATGTGGAGGAGGCAATGGAAGCAAGGAATATGAACACTGAGAAAGGTCAGGACAGAAGAAGATGGAGACTAGGGGTGTCCAGTGTGTTCTTTAAGAAGGATGACAAATACTTTGTTCTGTGATCTTATTTACTAACAGTAATGACATTAGTGTGTTACTTCAGTTCTTGTCAACAACAACTAACCTATATAAGAGAAAACACTGCAGGATTCACCATGAAAGTCTTAGGAATGTTACATAAAAGCTATAGCACAATAGCTTCCAAACAACAATTTTGTTGTTTAACTACTGATTTATAACTGTAGTTTGGTATCCTCTATTGAACACCTAACAGCAGAATATGCAAACACTGGGACAATTACATTTACTTGTCAGAAAGATGCAAATTTTGGTAAAAATATCTTTACAATCAAATGATCAATTCATATTCTTCTCTAAATCTGTGATTAATTTTCATGCTCAATATTAACCCTAAACCAATACATCAAATTAAATTACGCTAGGCCTTCTCAGAGATTTTAAAAGCTAAAATGCCGATACGTCAGCTACATAACATGCAGTACCTGATTTTGTAGGAGCTTAAGAAAGCAAATGCCTACCCATAAAATTGGAGACAAAATTTCTAATAGGTACCATAATATAATCATACGATCACGGCACCATCTTTGATCATGTTACTACTTGGTAAATCAAACAAATATGCAATTTTGCAAAAACAGACATAATGTCTTATGGGACAACCGCAATCAGTGATTTTATAATGTTACATAAAATCCGTCCTGATTGCAAATTTTTTTTTATTATTCATATGACCGGTTTCGGTTCATTCAGAACCATCTTCAGATCTGTAAAAATAATTATACTAATTTACTATTTCACGAAAGCAAATCTTTTTCATCCTATCTTATCAACATCAAATGTACCAGAACGTACCTGATATTTAAGTTACAGGAGTAACCCGTCCAATTCAGCAACTTTCACATGCTACGTCACATAAAATTGGTTGGCAGAGTGCACGTCATTTATATTAATTATAACACTATTACCGACAGGTGGCGTCTGGTACATTTGTTACATTCCATTTGCACATACTCTATTCAGTAGATCTTTTTTATATTAAAAATATTTAATTAAAATATGTAGATGTCAAAGCTAAAATCTGTACTTGTCAGGATTAAAAAACAGTAAAATTATCATTTTTATACGATCTAACAGGCATAGGGCGATTTATATATCTATGGTGCTGGTGTGAACTTGTTTTCTTCTACGGTCTGCTTCCGTGGTTCCCGCCACTTTGGTGTTGTGCCGCGGTCCGCTCAGTCGTCTGCTGTCCATCGCCGCGGGCAAGAGGGCCGCACAGGAGGGCCCCGTCAACGACGCCAGGCGTTGCACGCGTCTTCCGGCTTCTCCACCGCGCACCATCTTTCATCCCTCGGCCTGGATCTCCATACGCAACAGTTGTCATCTTAGTAGGTCGTCATAAATGCTAAAATAGGCATTATGATTGAATTCGCTTTGTTCGCTGAGGATTAAATCCGGATCTTTATTTTTGTGGGTGTATATTTCGATCTCTTCTAAAATGTTAAGGAACCGTCCCTTGTGAGCTCTATGCAGGATGTCTAAGTTGTTTTCAATATTCGTGACTGAGTGCTTTGTCGCAGCCATATGCGCCCCAAAAGCTGTTTTGTTTTGAGAGTAGGTGTGCTCCCTGAATCTGGTTTCAAAGTTCCTACCAGTCTGCCCTATATATTGCTTACAGCAGTCATTACATTTGATTTTATATACACCTGAATCCTGAAATTTATTCCTACTATTACAAATTCTATGCCGGAGCTTCAATTTTAACGTGTTATTTGTTCGGAACCCTATTTTAACGTCGGATTTACGAAAGCATCTTTCAATTTTGTCTGCAATTCTTCCATTGTAAGTGAGAGCTACATATTTTTTCTTGTTGTTCCTCTTAACTGCTACTTGCCTTCCTTCTGTTTGTTCCATTTGCCTCTTCTTTATCTTCCTATAAATATTCATCACCTGCTTACACGTATATCCGTTCCCTACGGCCACTTGTTTTAAAATACTTAACTCCTTTTCTACTTCGTGAAATAGTAAATTAGTATAATTATTTTTACAGATCTGAAGATGGTTCTGAATGAACCGAAACCGGTCATCTGAATAATAAAAAAAAATTTGCAATCAAGACGGATTTTAAGTAACAAAATATGCAATTAATGGAATTCCATTTTAACAGATGGACTCCATGTTAGAGAGCTGAGTGGCACACACAGAAACTTAGCCACAGAAGTAAAATTAAATGCAGAACAGGGGGTACAAAATAATATGTCACATGGTGTGGTATTGGGCATACTTCTACCCCTGATCTACATAAATGACTACAGTGCATGGTTCAAAAAAGGTTTGCCCAATGACAAAAGCATAATAAAACTACATTATTGTATCAGTTACAACTCCCAGACCGTATGGAACAAGCCTACAACTAATTTATACCAAAAAAATTAAATGTGAAACTTCTTGGCAGATTAAAAGTATGTGCCAGACAGACTCAAGCTCAGGTCCTTTGCCTTTCATGGGCATGTGTTCTACCAACTTATCTACCCAAGCACAACTCATGACCATTCCTCACAGCTATACATCCACCAGTACCTCGTTTCTCACTTTCCAATTTAAAAGTGTGTTGTGGGGTTCTTAACTCATGTCCTGGTACAAGAAATATGTAGAAATGTTCATACAATGGAAAATCCAGGATGGAATGTGACAATATTAGAGAAAGAAAGTTGCTGCTCGCCATATAGCGGACATGCTGAGTTGCAATAGGCACAACAAAGAGATTCACACAATTATATCTTTCGGTCAGTAAGGTCTTTGTCAGCAACACACACACACACACACACACACACACACACACACACACACACACACACACACACACACACACGCGTGCTAACGCAACTTGTGGTTTCAGTTGTCTGAGACTGCAGACGTGTGCAAGTTGAATTTGCATGAGTGTGTGTGTGTGGTGCATGTATGTATGTGTGTCTATTGCTGACAAAGGCCTTAATGGCCGAAAGCTATAATTGTGTGAATCTTTTTGTTGTGCCTATCGCGACTCAGCATCTCCGCTATAAGGTGAGTAGCAACTTTCCTTCTCTAATATTTTTGTAATGTTCATATAGTAAGTTAGATATTAGGTGTAAAATTGGTTGGGTTCTATAAGAGTAACAGTCTTAAATGGAATTAAAACACCTACAACTCATCTCATTTTGCATTTAAGATTATCTGCCACTGTCTCTGGTTGAAGACAGGAGCATCAGCTTTCTTGCATTCTTTCACTCCCACAGGCGTATGAGTTATCTCATCTGGGGCTAAAAAATTTAGAATTCTTATACTCATTCCTCTGTAAATTGTCTACAACTAAGAATACAATTTATTTCAGATAAACTGTGATTTACACAGCAACAAAATAAGACTTTGCTTCCTTGTCTAACATTCAGAATGGAATTTTTTTAGTCTGATACAGAAGTTTCTAACTAGCTCCCAAAAGAGATAATGTAAGAAAATTAAAGGCATATAGACTCCTTATGCAGAGCAATTTAAACATTGTTAAGAACTAATACAATGCAATAGAATTCATATCTGATACTTGCTTCTCTTTCACATTGTTTACTTTGACTCATTTTACATTCTTGAAATTCCCGTCATGATGGGATTCATGGAACTCGCTAAATGAAATAGAAATAATCAATAGAAAAATAGTTGTTTGTTGTGCATATTTAGCAAAGCTTGCATTATGATTTCATGGAGTGGAAGTAGCTGTCTAGTTACATTTATGAAAAACAGTTATAGTGTGGGGAAAAAAGAAAGAAAAAGAGCAAATGATGAGTAAGTAGATACACATACAGTTTGTTGGTGAAGACTTTATGAGGTAAGAAAAAGAATGAACCACACAAAAGTTGTGATACACAGATATTTTGTATATTTCATGTAACTAGTTTAGAACTTTCACTATGAAGTGGAATGTGTCAATTGATTTACAAAAATTATCAATGCAAACTATGAGGAAACTGAATGGCTGGCCATTACTGACTTCCTAAAGGCAAAGTTTGTAACACTTCTCCTAATTTATTCAACCTATCTGATCATATGCAGTACAGTATACTACATGATATTTAACTTTATTCAAACTTAGTGTCTACAGAGGAAAGTAATCTTGTTTACATGTACGTAATACATATACTGAAGTTTATCTACTCTCCTACTGGATACAAGTTGTGATACTGCAGATCTTTTAAATGCATATATATTTAATATTTTAAACAACCTAGTGTCTTGTTTTAGTCCTGTATAGCATGTACCTTGTGACACAAACTTGTATTAGTCAAGGTTATCTGTTTTAATTTTTTCTTGTTGTTGTTGTTGTTGTTTTTTTGTGTGTGTGTGTGTGTGTGTGTGTGTGTGTGTGTGTGAGAGAGAGAGAGAGAGAGAGAGAGAGAGAGAGAGAGAGAGAGAGAGAGAATCTTTTTTTTTTCCTTACTCCTATCACTGCCAACTACAAATTTTTAATAAACACTAGTGTTTTAGAAGACTGGTTAACATGACCACTTTAGCTGTGCTGCCAATATAACCCCAGTGGACCTCTTTTGTATCCTGAAGGCCCCTAACTGCTGGAGAAATTCACCCAGAATATGAAGCCATAGTTCAAATGCACATATAAATATGCACAGGAAGCACTCGTTAGTGAATGCTGATTTATGTACCCTATTATGATCTTAAAATGATCATGGTTGTACTCAGCTTGAATTTGGTGTATTAAATGTATCTGTTCCATTTTAGGTCACTTTGTGTCCAGGTACCAAGACACTGTATTGCCTGTTTATTTACAATTGCTTGACGACCATTTACTGAGCTGACTTAACAAGAGTTTACTACATGTTGGATACTTCCATTTGCTGCTGCTTTTACTGCTACTGTATTATTGAATTGTCATTAGCAAATGTAATTCTTTCACATGAAAGAATATTGTTGATTTAACTTAGGAAAAGAAGAGGTCTCATTACTGATCCTTGAGGTTCCTCATAAATGACATTTCTTCTCAAATATTTTGTAAGCGTATGTAATTTTATTTCTACATGTCTTCAGCTTACCTTTTACTTGCAGTTAACACGAAGTGAATGAATCCATTCATTTGATAGGCTCCTTATTATTCAAACTGCTTTAGAAAGTATGGTTTACTATGGTGAAAGATTTGGTTAAGTTTAAATATATACCAGCTGTTTACTGTGTTTAATCAACTGCTTTCAAAACAATACTCACATACTCATACTCAAAGATAGCTGTCTCATTTTATTTCTGGCACTGGAAGTCATGTTTGGAATTTATTAACAGTATTTTTTATTAACATTCTATTTTTGTTTATGAACATTACTAACTCACTTACTTATTTATTTTTATTCATCCAAGGGTCATATCACAATTACATAAGATTTGTCACTGTAATGCAATGAAAATTAATAGCTCAAAATTTAGATGTACATAGACTACAGAAGTACGCTATATTGGGGTAGGACAAGTGCTGGCCTTGATGTCCTTGATGTGGAACCATCCAGGCATTTCCCTGAAGTGATTTAGGAAAATCATGGAAAACCCAAACCAGGATAGCCAGAGAGAGCCATTCTCCCACATAAGAGGTCAGTATTGTTTAACAGCTGTACTGCCTCATTCGGATGATCCCTATTGTAGAATGTTCTTTCATTTACACAATTGACTACAGATAATTTATAATATAAAACAAAATTTTGCTGTTTTTGCCATACACTAAGGGTGTCTGCTAATGACTTCTGGGACATGCATATGCTGCTATGCTCCTTGCACTAACTCCAGTCTGTTCAGGAAATTAACTTCAGGGCCACAAACCTTCATCTATGCTCCATGTTTGTCTTCTGCACTTCCCTCTGTCCACCTGATATGAGTCAGCATTCCCCCATGATGTGCGAGATGTTGAACTTCGGAGAATAATATGACATTACAATCATGCACTTTAGAACTTGACACATGATTTTTGCAACAGCAGTAAACTGGGACCATGTACTGAAATGTGACAGTGTGTTGCAATTATCCCCTTTTGTTATTAACCACCACACAATCTTTATTTGAGTAATGTGCACTACTTATGAAGAACATTTTAGCTGTCTTTTTGAACAGATGTATTTAATAATCTCTCCCCTTTCCTTGGGAAATTTGTTATAGAATGTTGTTTCCTGGTAGGAAATGCTGGTCTGAGGTTTTTGTTTGCTTTTCCGTGGTAAATGTTAAGTCAAAACTGGCTCTTGTTCCATATTATGTACAGAACTGTTAGTGAATTACTTAGTAATGTTTTCCCCCCTGATAAAAAACACCAATTGGTAGGTGTACTCACTTGGTGCAGTAAGGATGCCTAGGTTTGTATGTAACTCTTTACAATGAGCCCAACTACTACTTATTATTCTTATGATCCTTTTCTGTGGTTTAAAAATTTTGTCCATGTTTTGTCTCTCTCAGCCCCAGAAAAGAATCCCATAGCTAATACCTGAGTGTACACAGGAGTAATATGTCGCCACAGTACATTGGCTGAGTATCTTTCTGTGCTCATTGCATGTTAGGTGACAGTTAGTGCCCACCCTAAAAACTTTGTGCTTGTTGCACAATAAATTTATCACCTATGCTTCCATCTTTATGAGGAATTACATACTGTGTTTTTGCTTTACATCCAACATCAATTTATTACCCAACCTTAGTTTATTACACACTGCCCAATCATAAACATCTTTGAGAGCTTCATTTGCTTTTTCTAATAGGAGCTCTGTTGTTTCTATCAAAGACAATGATGTGGCTATCATCAGCAAAGAGAACTTATTCTCTGTCTTATAGTATATGGGAAATTATTTATATATATTGAGAACAGGATTGGACCCAATACACTACTATGAGGAACATCTATATTTGTATGTTTCTTATCTGACTATTGTTCTACAAAAAATTTATGATCAAGAGGTGTGTGAACTCTCTCTGCCTTCTTTTCCCCCCATTTTCCATGTAAAGACAGGTACACATTAGACCAATGAAGGCCAATGAACAACAACCAATTGCTTCATTGGAGTGGCACTGTGATTATAAAAACAAATTGAAAAGATTAGGCACTTGAAAGAAAATAAGTGAGATGTTCAAAAATAATGTGCATGACGTGAACAATAAAGTGTAATTTTTGTGGATATCTTTCTATTGCAGGCACATAAGAGAGATGTCATCTGTGGAAATTTTAGGGCCTACATACCAGTAATGCTATAACAATTCAAAATTTGTAGGTCTCATTCACAAAAAATTATGAAATAGCCCATATTCCAGTTCAGTTTTACAGTCAGACAATCTATCCTTCATAACAGATTACTTTTGGGAATACAGGTACTGGTGAAACTGGGTTGTAGTTTTCAATACCTTTTGCAGTAGTTTTATTTAGTAATGGCACAACTTGTGCATGTTTTAAGTACTCTGGAAAATACCTGAAGTGAAGGCCATTCTTATTATGTTGGATAATGATGCTTGTATGCTGTCTACACAGCCCTTCAGAACTGAGACTGTAACTTCCTCTACACTTGCAGAGTTCTTATTTTTAATGCCTGTATTGTCTTAATGACGTAAAGCACTCTCATACGAAACAACATCATTGCACTTGATGTGGAAATCATTCTAGGTGCTACATGTGTTTTAGAAATATTTTGCTGTAACTTCTCCACAATACCAGAGAACAGAGAAATAGTCATCTGCAAAACTTGCCAATTCCTGATGATTCTACTCCACCTTTGATTTGTGTGTTATACTTTGCCTACATTTTCCGGCATCTTGTTTTACGACTTCTTACACTACTTTGCTTTTATTATCTGTATTAAGTATTATTTTGTCATTGAATGATATTTTTGCAACAAGCAGTAAACTCCTGTATATTTTTTATATCTGTAATAGAAATCTAGGAATTGTTGATGAGTGCACTGCTTTTGTAAATAATTCAAAAATTTAAGTGTGTGAGAGGACTTTCTAATAAGGATAGCGGAAGACTTCTGCTGAATGTGCCATCCATTCCTGCCAAGTGCATGGTTTTTAGTTATTTGACAGCCTTGACTCTTTCCTTCTTACTAATGTAGCGTACTACCATTGATCTTTTTTTTCCACTGGTTGCTGATTTCCATTAAACTACATTTAAATGAAATTTTCAGCTGTTTAATAATTTTCTCTCTTTAATATGACAATATTGTCTTTGATTTTCTTATTTTTGCCTGTTCTCTTTTTATGATAAAGAATATTTATGTATATGTTGCTGCAGCCTTTTTCCTTGTTTAATGACACTTCACAAAATGTTTCTATTCATTTTATAATGTTTGCGCATATCTGTTGTGACGTTATTTGACTTGCAGATTTAGTCCAGTGCTCTTTTTCTTTGCAAGAAGTTTTAATTCCCTTTGTTATCGAGCTGTTGCCTTTTATATCCTTTGATATTTTTCATTTTTGGAGAGATGGTAGTACTGATCAACTACTCTGCTTCCTTGTGATTTCAACAGTTTTCTCAACTAAATATTCAATTTTATAAGATTATCTATGCAATAATTCATCTAGGGCATAAATGAGTTCTCCGGAGAAAAAATGGCATAACTGAAGAATTGGATACCACTTCACCAATTCACAACTGTGTCACATGCACACTGTCATCACATTATGGGACAAAAGCAATATCTCTTATGAGTAGCTTCAATTGGCACAAAAATAGCAAAGTATGCTATTTCTTGCCTATCAGAACCTTCAGTCAACAGAACTGTTCTTAGATGTTTTTCTTGCCAAGGGTTACTTTTTTGTGTCAGTTTAAGTCGTGAAACATTCTTAGAGATATACCTATCATTGATGCCGGTACTGTTTCCAAATTAGCATTAGCTGTAAATGACATTACCAGAATATTTGTACTCTATGGCTCTTATTAGTATGGCTATTCGAAGGCATATATCCACAAACAAATCAGCCACATGAACTTTCTTCCCAAATAAATTAATAAGTTTCAAAATTTCACATCAATCTGTATACATTTACTGACAATAAAATCTGTACAGTAAATGGCAAAGAACACTGTGTTGCCAGTATTAGTTTATTAGTTTCAGTGTGACTAATTTTACTTGTACTATGTATACTGAAGAAATTAATCTTCATTACATTTATCATATGCATAATGTGTTCAAAAAGTTGGGTACTTTTTCATTCAAAGTATTATGCTTTGGCATGTTCAATCCATGTGTGGTACTACGAGTACTATGACAAAGAGAAATGCACATTAGAAACTATCTTGCATTGTTTCAAATAATATGCAAAATCATCTGGTGTCAGATACAGGTCCCACAAGTATGTATGTTAAGTGATCTGTATTACAGGTGAACAACTTTATTTGCCTCCTCTATAAGTTTGTAAATTCAACTAGTGCTAAGCTATTTTTGGGTAGATACCACTGACCAGTCTGACAGCAAATTATGCCCAACCAGTATATTTCTGGTGATTTTAAAAAGATGTTTGCTACTGGCATTTCACTTCTGATATTTGAGGCTCCTATCCTTGCTCTTATTACAAACTATAACCTATTTGGAGTAGAAAAAACTGGGCAGTCTGAGAAATTCTAATCGATTGAAATGAATTGAGGTTAAGCCAGAAAAGTTGCTAGGGAAATGGAAGGCCCTACAAATAGTCCAGTACACATGATACAATAACAGCGCAAGATTACGAGGGAAGAGATATTAAAATTTTGCATACTTTATGCGTATACTGTTTATTTCTTGCATTTTTAACTGATCAGGGATATCGTTAATCTGAAACTCTTGTATTCACAACGTCGTGAAACAGTATTTTACTACTATTTATTCACAGCCTTTGACGCAGACAGTGACAAACAGAGGCACAAGACTAATAAAAACAAAATACTGTGAACTGCATATACTTCCCTCCAGCGTTGACGAATACCTACCGAATGTTATTCTCTACAACCTGAAGTGTCTTCTGAGGAAACAAAATGAACCTGCCAATTCTCAACATCTTGACCTACTTGCAAATATAAGCACTTCTACAAATCAGATGCGACACAAAATCACGGTAAGCTGATCAACCCGCACGTCGAAGGGTACACTCAGCACACTGCGTTCAGCACTTGCTATTATTTCCGTACACCGTTTTCGTAATAGCTGAAGCTCTACGGCCAATAGCACAGTGCAAGGTACAAAGGTAAGCGGCTCGAAGTCCAGCTGGTTCGGAACTTTGTTGGCAGGAGGCGTATCTGACAGATGTTAAGTTATGGGAGATAACCAACATTTTCTTTTTTTAAATAGAGATATCATGTTACAATAAAGATGTTGCATCTATCGTTAAACGAAGCAGACCGACAAGAAAATAATTTTTCTGCAACCTATCAGAAATCAAACTAAAACGAAGTGACGAAATCCTGAAAATGAGGAAAATACGATATTGTACAATCAAAAGTAAGATGTGTAGAATGCAATATTCTATATACTATTTTTATTACAATGAAAAGTAAGATGTGTAGAACGCAGTATTCTATATGCTATTTTTACTAAACCATTTTACATTGAAAAGTCCCACAAAATGTAAACATACGCTAAGGACGAGATATTCAAAGCTACGAATAATTATTTTGGATGCAGAACCGTCTACATAATTCAATACGAATTATGATATCACATGTATTATGAAAGGATATCGCTACAGTGGTTATTTTTATAAATCGTAATAGCAGACACATGGCAATGAAATGCACGCATAAAAATTTGTGGGAAGAACGCATGGGCGTTCTCGCATCCACACATTGCCTCATTTGCGCTAGATGCCTGCTATAGAGCTCTTTCTTTGCTTGGGAACTTATGCTTTGTTTATCGCGATTAAAAGACTTCAGAAGAAGAAAACGCAAAAGCTAATGTAGATAAATAGGTATAGGTACCTCTGTTATTTAGGTACCTGAGGTACGAGAAATATAAATTGCCAACAGCATTTTGTTTGGAAATTTCAGGAGAAGCTCACAGTGACAGTCTATGGGGGGCGTTCAATAAGTAATGCAACACTTTTTTTATTTTTGGAAAGAGCTTGGTTTTACTCAGGATTCCAATACACCATGTTATTCCCCACTTTTTTGGCTACGATGCCCTATATTTCATCATACGCCTCCTTGCTAGCAGGGCCCACATATCCGCGTGGCATCACTCTGCTGGTCGACGTCAGAGTCAATCAGTGTCTTGCTGCGTCAATAACCTCCCCTTCGTCCACGTGCTCCTTTCCGCTGAGTTCATCCTTTGGGGACAAAGACTTGGAAGTCGGAAAGCGAGGAACCTTTGAGTACCCCAACTGGTGGAAGAGTGTGTCAGCATTACCGACAAGACGTCCAGTAGAGCTGCGAGGTGTTTGATTGTGATCCGTCGGTCACCTCGAATGAGTGTCTGCACGTTTTAATGCTGCAGGAGTCACAGCTGTGTGCTGCCGATCGGCATGCGAGAGATCGGAAAGGTTCGCGTGACCTTGTTATGATGATGACAGGCGTATCGTCCAATGACTCATTGTGCTTTTGTTCACTGTACGGTCTCTAAAGACGTTCTGCATGCACCCATGAATATGTGTGATGCTCTGGTTTTCCGCCAAAAGCAACTCAGTGACAACTCTCTGTGTGGAGCACACCACTGTAACAGATGCCATTTTTTAGGCAACTTAGGCGCCGGCATCTATTGAATTTCTATTTTATTTTTAAAAAAAAATAAGCAGTTTTAAGCATTTCTTTTTCTAGTAATTTGTTGAGGAGCTACACATATTGTATCAAGCCATTTGCATGGAAAACATACCGAGAGTCTATTCTATTCTGCTCATTTCTTTTGATCAGAATTCAGGCTCCTTAGTTGTGCTATTAAGTCGCCATATGATGGATACCCGTCCGAAATTTTCATATACACTTTTCATAAATTTCTGTCTTATTCTTCTCTGTTTTCATACTTCGGAACTTACGGTATCTCATTCTTTACAGTAATAATATCGAAGACTTTTTATCTAGTACTTGACACATTTTTATTCAGATAATCTTTACAAACGGCATTCCATACGATTTTTCTTTGTAATTCTTCAGTAAATTACTGCACATAAATCGCAATAATGTCTCCAAAATCACTTTACAGTATGACATAAACGCACTACACAATGAAACACACAGTGGCCGCAGGTGCCCGCGTCTGCTAAAATGCGTTAAGGTTCTGACCGAAAGCTGGAAGCAATCGGCTTTACACAGCCTCCGTTTCCAGGAAGTAAATTTACGTGCACGTGTAACGTTTAAAAGAACAAAAGGCATCGTGCGGATGCACCTTATTTACAATTCACCTTTTTTGCAGTTTCTATTCCTTTATGTTACTACTAATTACGGGCTACCTTTCCTTTTGTAGTGTGGCAGCATCTGAAATACGAACAGCTACCTTAAGATGTTCGTAGCCTTCCTTTATTTTCCCTTGCCTTGTCGGTTGTTGTGACTTTCTAGTTCGTCCGTTGAGGCTACCGCAACCTACAATCACTAAAAGACATCTTACACACGTCATCACAATACAATTACACCTCAGGAAAAGGAGCTTTTGGGAAGTGCACGGTTCTATTAACCACTTGCGATTACAGTCGTGCCGGTTTTCACCGTACAAGCGAATGTGCAACAGCAAACTAGAGTTCTCTCGCTTTCGCTTGTATTCGCTCGTGTTCAGCTGGTTGTCGCTCTTTCAAGTCCCCTTTAGGCCCAGTTCACACAGACGACGTGGCGATTTCATGCCACCTCCTCGTTAACAAATGAAGCAATGCACACAGCGGCGGCGTCGCTACATCTTCCACCGTACTTGCTACTTGGAGGACCCCGAGGAATTGGTTCATGACGTCATCAGAAAGTCTGACAGCACTGCCTGGTGACTTGGCCTGTAAGCAGCACATAAATGACATCAGTTACGTGTTGACCAAAGGCTTTAAATACAGACCTGCCCACAGTTGTCATTTAGGAACGTGAAGTCAGTACAGATTGTTGAATGGAGCTTCCTTTATGAAAATTAAATGTAGAAACCAGGTGCCAATGCTAATAATTTCGATTATGGTGATAGACCAATCTGTAGCGTAGTCAGTCACAGATCAGGGTGTCGTCATTGACTGAAGCCAATGAAGTGACTATGAATGACAGAGTGTTTTCTAGCGTAATACACAGTTTTAAGCCTTCATTACACTGTGTCTTAATGTTTTCAACATAGAAAGTACTGTTTACTAATACAACTGCCACTCAGGCGTTTGCGGTACTTAACTACAACTTTGTCTTTGCATCCATAGCAGCAATAGCAAATGCGGAAAAAACGGACCAAATGTAGTTAAAAGTTTTTTTTACAGTTTATGTGCGATAATGTACATAATATGCATAAAAATACTCGTATGCTGTTTCATTGTCTAGTATATGTTTTCTAAGTTTACCATTCAGTTTTAGTTTTTGTTACGAAAAGTCTGCAAAATATGGCAAAGTGCATTTCAATATAGCCCAAATGTAAATATTAAGCTATGCCATACGTCTGTCTGTTACCACAAATTTTGTTTCACATTCGCTGAGTACCACAACTGAAACGAAATTACCACCTTTCAACATAAAGCAGACATCAGACTACGCTGCAGACAAGCTTGTTCCAATATCATACTCTAGCCCAGATATGTGCTCTAGCCCAAATATGTGTTACCGGTATGCTTAAATTTTTATCATTATTATTGTGTAAACGAGCAGCTAGTAGCTCTGTTCATCAAAATGCCACATAGAAGTGAACGAAAAGCTGCAGTCGTCCTGGGGGCACTGAACCGCACCTTCCAAAATTGTCTCTATATCGTACGGTTTCCTGATGTGCGCACATAAAGTTTTTAGTAGCTGAAACGCTTCAGCGAACACAAAACATTTGTTGTAAACTGCCATCATGCACCCACAATGCCCATGAGCTAGAAGCGATGTGAATTAGTTGGCATGAGAGAGAGAGAGAGAGAGAGAGAGAGAGAGAGAGAGAGAGAGAGAGAGAGAGAGAATGCCTTGACATGACGTCACGATTCTTCGCGGTCCGCTAGTTGCAGTGGTACGCCGCCAGGGTAATCTACAGTTCACAAGATATTCTGCAGAAGTGACGTTATTTTCAGGTCGCAAGCAGTTATCGAAGATCGCAGGAACTGCTGTCGATTTGTTAGCGGCCGATGAGGGTGCTGGGAATCACGCGCGCTTACTTCCTTAACCTAAAAAGATAAGTTTCGACAGTGCAACAACCAGTGACTATGGAGTTATCATCAGCCGATGAAAACGTTCGGCGCTGATCGACTGGAAATTAACTATAAAGTATAAAGTTCTATGGAGTGAGCATTCGGATGCGTAGAAAGAGAATTATGCCCGCAATATGGTGTTGGTACGTTCCTATGGGACCAAACTACTGAGGTCATCTAACTTACGCTAAGGACAACACACACTCCCATTCCCAAGGGAGGACTGGAATCTCCAACGGGGGGAGCCGTGCGAACCATGCAAGGCGCATGAGACCACGCGGTTCTCATATCTGCAGCTCAAGTCACGTGATTTTAGGACAGCGCATTCTAGCCCTTACAGCACTTAGTGTATGTTGAGAGTTATTACTTCGTTGCTACAGATAGGGATGAATTCTAATGTCCTATTTTACTCGTCAAGTTTGTGCAATGACATCATACGTATGCAAAAACGTTGCATGTAGGCAATCTAGGAAAACAACAAATCTTACAAACGAATGTAGCATGCGATAAAATTACAATCACATTTCACGCAGATATTTACGTAGTCATGAATTATATCGAAACGAATTGAAGATAATGAATATAAATAAGAACAAGAGTTAAAAACAAATTTCCATGTCAAATAATAATTATTCTTGTGACTTTGTGCGTAGAAAAGCACGGAGAACCTTTAAATTGTATTACAGTAAAGCTCATGGTGAAGTCATACTATTATAAAATAAGATTAATGTTATTATTAATTATTGAATATCACGGTAGAAGCGCTGGAAAGTAGGGGTTTTCAGCGGGGAGGAACTAAAATGTAACAGAAAAACGGGAAAATGAATTGAATACAACAAATACGAATCAGTAGAATGAAATGTGAGAAACTGATGCACTAAATTCTAAAAGAAAAGCCAGTATGTAACTAACGAATATCCAGGAAAATTAACTAATATTGAAATCGATAACTAGAATTAATTATATTGATAAATTGTGTTTCATCTGTGATTCATATGTAAATAATTTTTTCAGTGAAGCGTAATAGAATTTCTACATTTGTAGTTGCTCTCTAAAACTATTGCAGTTAAACAATAAAAACTGGAATCGGTAACTAGAATTGACCTATATAGAAGGTCAGTTCTAGTTACCGGTTCCAGTATTAGTCACTTTTTTGCAGTGGTTCAGAGAACAATTACAAATGTAAAAATCCCATTAGCCTCCTTTTTAGTGCACACACCCGCTGAAAAAACGATCTAATTAATCGTTGGAATCAGTAATTAGAATTGACCTGTACAGGAGGTCAAGTAGTTAATCATGTGAACTGTGATAGTAATTGTATTGTATGCTACATTCGTTTGTTTACGAAGATGATAGGTTACTTTCAAACTTTGCCTCTAATAGTGTCTCAGTCTCATACTCCATTCATAGAATGAACCTGATGTAAACAAACATAAACGCAATGATTGGTCATCTGTCATAAAATGATATTGTTCCGCTCTTGGAAATAGATTAGATTAGATTTACTTTCATTCCAACTTATGTATTAGTTATTTTTATTACTATGTCGCTGTAAATCAAACTTAAAGGCATTCTGATGTATTAATAGCCATTAACGTTTTTCGTAATCCTTCTTTAGCTACGTACTTCATATTCCAAAAATCGTGTATAGTCACAGTCTGTAAGCGCTACTTGTGCTCTGATTGTCTCATTGTTCATATGTACCGCGAAAATGGATGATACTGCTTCTTGCTTCGTATGAAACATGCGCACGGAACACCGTTAATGGCTAGAAACCAGTTGTTCTTAATGTTTTTCACAACGTTACAGGGAAAAATGAGCATCGACCTTGTTGAGAAACATGATGTAATAAATATAAAACACTTAGTTTTTCAATAACTGCGATCTTGGCGTAATCGGTAGCACTGTCGTTTTGGAACCGAGGGGGCTGGTAGGCAATAGTTCATAACTCGTTGTAATTGACAGTCTTTTTTCTTGTTCCATTTCAATACCCATATCATTCAAATAAGAAATTTATCAATATTTGGTAATTAACTCATACTTAAACATAATGTTTTTCAAGAAAAATGCGCGGCTTCTGGTTTCTAATTACATATCACATGTTGAATTCTCGTTTTCATTGTAAATACACATTCTTAATTATCGATATATTATAAAAGATTGTTACAGATTCTGAAGTTAAGAAAACATTACACAGTTATATTTTTTGGAGAAAATGAAAAATCAAATACTCTTTGTCTGAATATTCCCACTGTTTTATAGGGCAAATGTTGTATCATACGATCCAGAGTGATAGGCGTCTTAGAAAAGTGGAAAGCAATTTTCATGGTGTCGAGCACACTGTACAAATGCTACATTTTTACAGTTGTCACCGTACCACTGCTATCTGAATCCAATAGGATTGATCTGGAGCCAAGGTAAGAGATTTGTCGCGAGAAATAACAAGACACTTAAGCTGCCAAACTTACTGGAACTAATGCACGAAGCTTTGTGACACAGCACTGCCGAGCGATGGCGAAATGCAGAACAGCCCGCCATAAAATAGCAGGAGGAGGAAATGTGGACTTTTTGATGACTTGGGATTCTGTTGGTGATAGCCTCGTTATCAGTGTAGCAGTACTGAAATGCATCGTTTTCCTCGGAGTCCGATATAGGTTACCGGACGACTGACAGTGGCTTCAATATTTAACTACTTGGTGAAATCGCAGCAGTGCACTTTTGCGCCACACATAGCCGATGCAGAAGAATGACCCTTGTTCAAGTTAGGAATTTTCATCACTCTCGTTTTTAATTTCGGTACTATGTTAGCTAAGATCAAGAGCATGTTTTTCTGAAGATCACCTAAGAAGCTTATCGCCTGGGTTTTACCATTACTTCCTTCTGTTCAAAAATTAAACGTCATTTATGTCTTTACTACAACTGTTGACATCACTGCAGGTTAGTTGGACCAGATGGCTGGCCATTGCTTTCCAAGTTAAATGTGCTGGTAAAACTGTTGTCCCGTATTACCGCTGAGTCAATGTACACGTAACGAACATCATAAAATGTATTGTCATTATCGTACTTGACTGTACTCGAGACACATTGGCTTCTGCTCCTCATGAAATGAAATCCATTGAAGTTCCAGCAAACGCAGAAGAACATAGTATAATGTTTACATGAGGTTTATTCTTATGATGAACGGAGTATAGGTATGACGTCATTGCTCAAAGCCGACGAGTGGAATCGGACACTAGAATTGATCACCTTCAGAAGTATCATGAGACTTTGTATGGGTGTTTTACAGACATCTTAACAGTTTTATGCCAGGAACTGAAGTTGGCTTAAAGATGTGAAGAACAAGGGTATTGTGCTTTTCCCTCACAGTATCACAGCACAGTTTCCACTTTTTACGTTTTTTCGGTAACGGGAAAAGAAGTGACAGCTAACTTTTTTTTTACATTTTCTATCCACTTATTCACACTGCCAAATCTCTGTTCTAATTAGTTACATTACAATGACACTGTAGATGGCGCCGAAGTGTCAAGGAAAACGACATATTAGGAACTATGAAATTGTTGCAGTAAATATGGTAAGAGATTTGCACCACCTTCTAGTCCATTATTATTTTCAATTTTTCTTTATTTATCCGTCTGCTTTTTATAGACAAGTAAAATGACTATAACATTTTCTGGCCATCTCATCAGAAAAGTAAAACAGTACACTATGTACAAAAAAATAAAATATGCATGATCAGTGCCTGAATTTTAGAGTAATAAAAGACTTGACAGTCAACGATATTTTTTTTAGGTTTTTTATTACACTGATTCATATTGTCGAACCTCTTCTAATTAATTACATTACAGTGACACCGAATAGACAATTGTCTTATATATTCAGTAGGGTTTGAAAACCTGCGTAAATTTGAGTATATTAATCAGACTGTCATATATAAGTTTTATTTGCATATGAACGTAGCACCAGTATGTATATGTTAACTGGCAAATTACTCTAATACACTTGCACATGTATCTAGCACTTGTCCGGTAAACACTTGGCCATAAAATACAAATTATGTCTTCGATGCCGCGTCTACATAATTTTCAACATGTAAAGTGCCTCATATCGATATGACATTTACAATACATTTGTTGAAAATACCTACAAAAAGTAACTGGTCCTCCTTTCACATACTCATCTTTACATCTGTAGCAACGACAATACTGCACCTTAACCGTTACTAAAACCCACACTCACAGAAACGTATATAAAACAAGGCGAATACGTGTAACAAACAAGTTCCACTATTACTGCAAATTGTAGACAAGCAGTGTTGTCCCAAAACCACGTGGCTTGCCCAGTTTGATGTCGAGAGCTTGTACAGTAGTCCAGGCTCATCCAAGAATTGTGCCCGGCGGGCGCGCCCGCGGGGTTCAGCGCCCCGTCCGCGACCGTGTGTCGCTAGTGTCGGCATAGGAGCGAGAGAGAGAGAGAGAGAGCTGCGGAGCGAGTGAGACCGCACAGCACTGCTCTGCGCTAGACTGTCCCGTGGTCTGATCCAATGTAAACAAAATATTCTATTTTAGAAATAATTTTATGTAAGGGATATAGAGCCCAATTATTACTGTTAGTAGTTACAATTAAATATTTTTTGTTATACTTCGTGCTGCAGCTTTTTGTATCCCTTTTCAGAGTTTAGAAATCGGATCCTTAATTTTAACTGACCAAGTTTGAAAACTTATTAAAAATAGAATTAAGGTTATAAAGCTCTTTAATTCTTACAGTCAACATTGTTAAAGAAGACAATCAACATTTTACACGTTTTTCTTTTTCGAGGAAACGATTTTGTCTAGGTTTAGTACAATATTCCGTGAGACTGCTAACCTCAAAGAATTAGTCAAATTTTTATCGCCAAGTAATGAACGGTTCTTAGTTTTAGCAAGCTTTAAAAGAGAGAAAAAGCGCTCGCAAATATACATAGAACTAAACATTGAGAGAAATTTGGCCGCGTGCTTGTGCAAAAGAGGATATTTCTCTCATGGAAGACATCTGTAAAAGTCATCCAAAGTTTTGCACATAAGAAAGCGGTTCTTCAGGTGGATTTCGCACTGTAGGTCAATCAGCTCTAGTTGAAGCACTTGTGAGATGTCCTCTGCCCAAAGGGAAAGCGGGCGAACAAATATATATAAAGCCGGTTGAAGCTCACTTATCTCCAAAAATCTGTTTTCAAATTGTTCTTGTAATTCGTAAATGATTTGAACATAATCTGAAAAATCCACATCTTCTTTAACTCTGTCTAGTGCAGGAAAGTGTCCACAATTCTTCTCGCGCAACTGTTTTCCCCACAAAATAAGTTTTTTTTAAATGCTTGAATCGTCTGCACTAAATCAGCAACAGAGTGATTTTTGCCTTGGAGTGAAATGTCCAAAGTATTTAAATGACCAGTAAGATCACTCAATAAAGCCAAATTCGCCACCCACTTAAGATCACAAAGTAATTCTTCTGGACGTCCTTTCATATTGAAAAGGTATTTATTTCACCCCTCAAGGAGAAAAACCGATGAAGCACCTTTCCTCTGCTCAGGCATCTTACTTCGGTGTGGTAGGTGATGTCCGGGTATTCCGCTTCGATATCAGCCAGAAATTCTTTAAGTTGGAGATGTGTGAGTCCATGCGATAGAAGATAATTAACCGTTCGAAGAACTGTCTCCATAACAATTTTTATGTTGACAATCTTTGCACAAAGTGCCTCCTGGTATATCAGACAATGGACTGCCGCGAATATGGAACAGCCGACTTCAGCCATTTTTGACCTGACGTAACCCAGAAATCCTGTGTGTATTCCTCGTAGAGCAGTGGCTCCATCTGTTGTTACGCTGGTCAGGCATTCCCATTTAAAACCTATTGACTCTAACACGTTTTCCACTGCTAGAAAAATCTCCAAACCTGTGGTTGTGCCTTATGCTGGTATAAGATCGAGAGGCGCGGTGGGCGGTTGGGTGGTCCGCACGGCCAGCTAAGCGACACGGCTCGGCCACTGCGAGAACATACGAATTCGCCCGGGGCGCTGGCCGCGGGCGATCGCGGGCGCTAGCGACCCAGGGCCACAGTTTGGACGAGCCTGCAGTAGACCATGCTCACTCCATAGATATACATACTCTATGAAATTAACTTCTGGCTTTTATGAATATTTGTGTGTCAATACATGATCAGAGGAAGAAAAGAAATATTCGTCACGAAGCTGCTGGGAGTTGTAAAAGCCGCAATTTGTGCCAGTTCAGCAAACTCTCAAACTTCGTATTCTGTCTCCTTTTATCCTCAAAAAGACATGCTTCTCTATCTCAAATAATGATTCGTGTTTGTTAATGCTGTAAAGTGGAATTCATTATATATGTGAATATGAAGTAGGTGCCCACTGAAAGTTAACGTCTGAGGTAACAGCAATAATCTGCATCAGTGAAAAATGAAATGAGTATTCATACCCCGACAAAACCAAGATTCGCCATGAAATTTAATATTTTGTGAATGTAAGTCTAAATTGACTTTGTATTGTGAAAGTCATTAAAACCTTCAGTGCATAGTGATTGCAGTGTAGTGTTGTTGTTGTTTTTCTTTTTTTTTAAATGATACTGAAACTATTGTATTTGTGCTCTCTGTTTGGCTTTGATGAATATTCTAAAAAGTTAATGATAAAAAAATTGTGGATTGATACTTCAGTAATCTGTGTATTACCTGATACCTACAACTGGGGGTGAAATGTGCGCTCTTCTTGATGCTAGAAAGTACCAAGTGTTTAGATAAGTAATTCCATTTTATTACTTACCACAATTATAACCATGAAGGCAAGATATGGACAGAAGAGATAAATAAAACAGACAAAAGCACATAAAAAACCAGAAAGAAAACAATGTAATGCACAATTATTAAAGTTTTATTACTTCAACACCATCCCCTCTTCAGTTTAATAATTTCGTTAAGTATCTGCAAATTTCACTAATCCCACCTTCGGATGAGCCTATAGAATTGTATACTTGTAGTTGCTTTTGTTAAAATATCTTCCATTTGTTCCTCAGAGCTGATTTATTGAACATTCAGATGTCCTTTGTTATGCAGCTGACGTATGAAATTGTATTTAATATCCACATACTTCCATCATTTATGTTCCCATTTCTGTAACAGACATTGGCCTGTGCATGATTGATTATCTTCATAAACTGTTGGAGTTTTCACAAATATTTTAATTTTTTTATGAAGATTCTTTGGTCACAGGATGTCTGTTGTAACGATTGCCAAAGCAATATGTTCTGTTTCTGTTAAAGATAGTAAAACACATGCCTGTCTCCTTTTAGCCAAAGAACAGTATAATTCCAAAAGCTTGGAGTATGTATCCTGTTGTAGATTTTGTGACTTCTTCACTTCCCCAGTCAAAATAAACATAGCAGAGATGAGCGTTTGAATTTCACTTTTTGTAACACAGACCCACGTTAACGTACTTTAATGTACTGAAGAATTAGTTTAAAACCTTTCCAGAAGTATTCGTTTAAAACCTTTCCAGAAGAATTCGTTGTTTCTATTTTGATGTCTACTGACATAGTTAACTGACATACTAATGTCTGGTCTTGTAGCTATCATTACATGCAACAAACAACCTATTAGATCTCTGTGCAGTTTATTTCCATCTGTGTCACCACCATCATCTTCACTGGGTTTGTCTTCCACTAGTGGTTTGCAAGTTTACAGTCTTCCATGTTGAATATTTTCAATAAGTTTTCCATATGAACACGCTGAGTAGAAAAATTTTGCCATTGGTTCTCCATATATTTATCCCAAGGAATAATTTTGGCTCTCCAATTTTTCACACTCGATATTTTAACTGTAAGTTCTTCTTAATACTGTTAATGTTCCTTAATTTTGATTCCCAGCAACTAGAACATTATCTACTACAGTAGCAAGTAAGTATTATATCATCAGTTCTTTCAATATAAAGATGACCCTCAGCTTCAGATTGTTGAAGCCCAATTTCCTTTGTAAAATTGTCAAATGTAGAATTCCAAGTTCTTGGTGTCAGCTTCAGTCCATATAAAGCTTTACTGAGTTTGCATACAAGTCCTTCCTTAATCTTTACACCTTGAGTAACTTGCATATAAATTTCTTCAGTCAGTTCTCCATGCAGGAGGGCACATTGTACACCCACTTGTTCGATAAACAAATCATAATTATTTATCACACTAAGCCAAATTTTCAGTGGTATGAGGTGAGCAATTTGAGTATATGTCTCCTTGTAATCATACCTTTTTACCTGAGCACACCTTTAATAACTCAGTGTGTCTGTGTCTTATACCTTCCTTTACTTCCAGATGCATCTCTTTTTATTTTGAACACCCATTTACAGTCAATGGCTCTTTTATTTGCTGGAAGTGGTGCATAAGTCCACGTTCCATTAGATGACAGAGAGTCCAATTATTCCTCTATTGCTTTTGTCCATTCTTCCTTATCACACTGATTCTTCACATCTTCAAAATTCTTAGGTAAGTTTTAAACCAATGCTTCTGCACTCAAGGCAACATTGCATAATCCTCAAAGTATCTAGGTTTTCTTGTTTTTTTCTTACTCATCCATTTTAATGACCTGATGTCAGACTTCCTTGTCAATAGTTCCTTTGGAATGTGTAAGTATGCAACGTATATAGACAAACATAGTTTCTTCAGATTTGGTTTCCTTCCATACCACAGCGCTGCTGGAATTTCTCTATATAAAGCTGATATAGGACTGCAATTAATGATGAAAACAGCTGTCAGTTTCGCTACTGACCAATATTACTTTCCAGATTTGTATCCAGGAATCGTACCACGAAAATTTCCAGTGATTGTACGATTTAGTCGTTCTGCCACTCCACTTTGCTGAGATGTGTACCTTCCAGTAAACTAGAACTACACTCCCGTTTCTTCAAGGAATTACATCATCTTATTTTTAACATCTGCTGATTTTCATGTTAAAATGAGCAGTAGACATTTCATAGTATACTTAAATATAATGACTTTGATTACAGAGTATAAGCTGCTGCATAGCGAGAATAATCAGTGATAGCCACTTTTATCTCTTTCTATCTAAAGAAACCATCATCAAGCAGATCATTATGTATCAATTCAAGCGATCGTTTTGCTCAAACACTAGACTGAATATGTGACAATCGTGTTTGTGTCCCCTCTATGAAGGTGAAACATTTATTTACAGGTTTAGAAAACCTTACTTTGCCTGTCCCTTTGCTAGATAACGAAGTTTCTTCATATTTTCGAGGCTCATATGTTCTAAGCATTTATGCCACAACTCTGCTCCACTGAAAGAAACACAAGCACTGCATGCAGAACTCTCAGTACTTTTGAATGAAACTGTATACATGCCTGTATCTTTTCTGTGAGCGACAACTATAACATTATCACTCTTCCAAATTGAAGCCACTGAAGTTTCAACAACAATGAAGTATCCAACCATTTCTTGTTTACACACTGTCAGCAAATTATTTAGCATATGTGACACTATAAGAACACCTTTTATTGTTGTTTGAAATTTCTTTCTTTAAACAATTCCTTCAAAATCAACTTCTCCAAACTTTCAAACAATGGAAAATCCAGGCTGCAATGTTACAATACTATGAAAAGATAGTTGCTACTCACGATATAGTGGAGATGCTGAGTTGCAGATAGGCCGAACAAACAGATTGACCTGGTGTCAACAACAGAAAGTGAGCTTTCTGCCAACAAGGTCTTTATCACAAATAGACAACATACGCAAACAAAATTATGCGAATGCAACTCACACACATATGACCACAGTCTCTTACTGCTGAGGCCAGATTGTGAACAGCATTGCATGATGGGAGAAACAACCTGGTGGTGGGGGTAAGAAGGAGGCTGGGGAGGGGAGGGGGAAGGATATCAAGGTAGGGGTGGGGGATAGTAAAGTGCTGCTTGTAGAAGAATAGTGGGAAAAGGTGGAGAAAGGATAGGGCAGCTAGGTGCATACAGGAGGTTGGACAAAGGGCAGAGTAAGGGGGGGGGGATGGCGCTAAAGGAGAGACGTATAAAGACTGTGGGAGAGTTGTGCATTAGTGAAATATAGGGCTGCATAGTGCTGGAATGGGAACAGGGAAAGGGATGGATGGGAAAGGACAATGACTAAAATAGTTTGAAACCAGGAGAGTTATACAACTTAGGGTATACTGCAGGGAGAGTCCCACCTAAGCATTTCAAAAAAAAAAAGGCTGGTGTTGGTGGTAAGGATACCGATGGCACTGGCAGTGAAACAGTAATTGAAATGAAGAATGTCATGTTGGGTAGCATGCTGAGCAACAGGGTGGTCCATCTGTTTCTTGGGCAGTTTGTCGGTGACCATTGATATGGACAGACAGCATTTTGGTTGTCATGCACAAATAGTTTGCAGCCTAGTGGTTGCAGCTTAGCTTGTAGATTACATGACTGATGTCACAGGTGACCCTGCCTTTG
Source organism: Schistocerca piceifrons (assembly GCF_021461385.2). Classification (NCBI taxonomy): domain Eukaryota; kingdom Metazoa; phylum Arthropoda; class Insecta; order Orthoptera; family Acrididae; genus Schistocerca; species Schistocerca piceifrons. The sequence goes on from NC_060138.1 coordinate 429,167,204, forward strand.
ATGGGATAGGTGGTGCTTGTGACTGGACTGAAGTTGCTGATGGGAGGATGTACGGGACAGGACTTGCTTCCATGTTTTTACAGAGATATGAGCCATGAAGCAAGAACTTGTGAGGGGTTGTGTAGGGATGGACAGGGCTGTTGTGTATGTTTGGTGGGTGGCGGAATACCACTGTGGTATCAGTGGGAAGGATAGTGGGTAGGACAGTCCTCATTTCAGGGCATGCTGAGAAGTAGTCAAATCATGACAGAGAAAATAATTCAGTTGCTCCAATCCTGGGCTGTACTGAGTCACAAGGGGAATGCTCCTCTGTGGTTGGCCGATGGAACATTGGAAGATGGGTGACTGGAGAGATAAGGTGCAGGAGACCTGTTTTTGTACAAGGTTGGGAGGGTAATTACATGCTGTGTAGGCCCAGTGAGACCCTTTGGTATATTTCGAAAAGGAGTGCTCGTCACTGCAGATGTGATGGCAAGGGGAGGCTAGGCTCTATGGAAAGAACTTCTCGGTATAGAATTGGTGGCAACTGGCGAAGTGGAGGTGTTGCTGCTGGTTAGTAGGTTTGACATTGACAGAGCTACTGACGTAGCCACCTTTGAGGTTGGGTAAACATTAAGGTGGCTTGTTAGGTTGAGTAGGAGCAGGTGAAGCAAATTCGGGAAAAAGTGTTGAGGTTCTGGAGGAATGCGGATAGAGTGTCCTCACTCTCGATCCAGACTATGAAGATGCCATCAGTGAATCTGAATCTGATGAGGCGGTTGGGTTTCTTGGTGTTTATGAAGGATTCCTCTGGATGCTCCATGAACAGATTGTCATAGGTTGGTGCCATACAGGTGCCCAAGGCCATATTCCAGATTTGTTTGTTGATAAGGCCTTCAAAGAAGAGGTGATTGTGGGTTATGATATAGTTTGTCATGCTGATTACGAAGGAGGTTGTAGGTTTGGAATATGTTGAGCAATGGGAAAGGTAGTGTTCACTAGCGGTAAGGCTATGGCCGTTAGAGATGTTAATGTAAAAGTAGGTGTCATCAATAGTGATGAGCAGGACACCATGTGGTAAAGGAAAAGGTACTGTAGTGAGTCACTGACGGATATTGTTCGTATCTTTTAAATAGAGGGGTTGGTTGCAGGTAATAGCCTGAATGTATTGGTCTATGAAAGCAGAGATTCTCTCAGTGGGGGTGCAGCAACCGGCCACAATGGGGCATCATGGGTGGTTGGGTTTAAAGATTTTAGGAAGGATGTGGAAGATAGGAGTGAAGGGAGTAGTAGGGGTGATGAGAAGGCTGGACTCTGGGGAGAGCTTCTGACACGTGCCTAAGGATTTGAGGAGAAACTGGAGATCCTGCTCGATTTCTGGAATGGGCTCTCTGTGGCTGGGTGTATATATGGATGAATCTGACAGCTGCAGAGTCCTTCTGCCATGTAATCCTTGCACTTCAAAACAACAGTGGTGGAGCCTTCGTCAGCAGGTAGGATTACAAGGTCGGGATCAGCATTTAAGTGGTGGAGCACAGTTCATTCTGCAGATGTAAAATTAGTTTACAAGTTGAGAGATTTGGAGAATGATATTGAGGCAATGTTCAAGGTTATGAAATTCTGGAAAGTTAAGGGAAGTTGTTTGGCGGCAGTAGGGGTAGATTACAGTTGGTTGGAGGAGTGAACTGAGACAGAGTTCAAAGTTGGTGTTTGGTTGAATGTGATTGGTAGAATTGCTGGAGTAAAATTGTTTCCACTGAAGGGACCAGGAGAAGAAGAGAAGGTCTTTGACAAGTCCTGCATTATTGAATTTGAGAGTGGGGCAAAAGGTGAGGCCTTGGGGAAGGACTGATACTTCTGCATGGCTAAAGCTTTTGTGGAAATGTTCATGACTCTATTTCAGTTAGGTTTAGGCTTTGGATTCTGTATGGTGGAGGCAGTAAATAAAGTAGGTCTGCGAGACAGGGTTTGTCAGCTTTGAGAAAATGTGGGGGAGGTTTAGAGATTGTTATAGAAGCGGAGGATAGTGGTAATCCAAGGCAGTAGTAGGAAGTGAACAGGAAGAGAGTTTTTTGAGTTGGCGTTGTGCATGTTGCTCTAGTTGTTGGAGGGAAAGAGTATCAGTGTCTGATATGGGATCGAGGTATTTGGGATTGCTTAGCAAGAGAATTTTGTAGATGGAGAGGAGGTATTGCAAGGAGGTTTGGACCTGATTGATGCGGTTTTGCAGGACTATGTTTGTGAGGTTTCAGTATTGGCGGAATCTGAACAAACGGAGGTCTGTGTGAAAGGTAGGGTGATAGCTGGAGATGCGTAATTTGATGGGAAGGCCATTTGGGGGATTCCATGAACAAGCAACAACGCAGGAACAGTATGTGGCGCTGGGTTCTGGCTAAGAAAAGGGAACATTTTTATTATAGACACAGATGGAACAAGCAAGGATCTGTGGTCGTGGAAAAAACACATAAAATATGTCAATAACGTACAAATACACCGGAAAAGCTCACAAAAATACACTCAAACACGTGGAAAAAATCATGAAAAGGATGAAATAAGTGGAAACAAGATGAATTCAGAGGAAGTAGTTCGATACTGAAACGCGAAAACTAACTGAAATTGGCGTGAAGGCAAAATGAGATCAGAGAAAAAATAAAAAAAAGTTGTAATGTGAATTGCAGATCTGTGAGTGGGTAAGTGTGAGGAAGGGGGACGACAAAGTGACAAGTTTAGGTGAAGTTAGTAGATGGTAACTGGAATAGTGAGGAGACGGTGCGGGGGTCGGGGAAGGTTTGGTAGGATGAGATACAAGTTCTTGTTGCACTGTAAGGTACGGGAAATAACTTACGAAAATATCCAAGAGTGATGCAGGAAGAGTGATCAGTTTGAAGGTATGGCATTAATGATATCAGCGGTAGTAATGTGGGACATGTAATGCTGCACCAACAATCAGCGCAGTCTTGTAGCCGTCTGCTGTGTGCACCTGAGACGGTTGATACAGCGTGGTTCGTAAGCAGAGCGTCCAGTACAGTTTGTAAGGCGACAAGAGAAACACAGGAAAGAATAGAAAGAAGGATGGAACTTAGTACAGTAATGCATTAGAAAATGGCAACAAAGAAAAGCGTCACTGGATTATAGGATCGAAGGAAAGCTGTCAGGCAAAATCAAACACTGGAAAAACCAGGATGGAATGTAACAATATTATGAAAAGGATAGTTGCTACTCAGCATATAGCGGAGATCCTGAGTCGCAGATAGGCACAACAAAATGACTGTCAGAAACTGAGTTTTCATTCAACAAGGCTCCATCACTGTTTGTTTGAAGTGCAAGGATTACCTGGCAGAAGGACTCTGCAGCTTTCAGATTCTTCCACCTACATATCCTGCCACAGTGATCTCATTCCAGATATCTAGCAAGATCTCTAGTCTCTCCTCAAATGCTTAAGCCCATCCCAGAAACTATCCCCAGAGTCCATCTCTCTACTCACCCCTACCACTCCCCACACTCCTAACTTCTACATGCTTCCTAAAGTCTATAAACCTAACCACTCAAGACGCCCATTGTGGCTAGTTACTGTGCCCCCACTGAGAGAATATGCTTTCGTAGACCAACATATTCAGCCTATGAACAGCAACCTACTCTCCTATATAAAAGATATGAACCATTTCCTTCATTGACTCTCCACAGTTCCTTTTCCTTTACCACAAGGTGCTCTGCTCATCACTGTTGACACAACCTCCCTTTACACTAACATCCCTAACGCCCATTGGCTTACCACTATTGAACACCACCTTTCCCAGCGCCTGATGGATTCCACATCTACAACCTCCATCCTAGTCAGCATGACCAACTTTATCGTTACCCCCACAATTGCTTCTCCTCCGAAGGCATTACCTACAAACAAATCCAGGTTACAGCCTTGGGCATCTGCATGGCACCAACCTATGCCAATCTGTTCGTCAACATCTACATGGATTCTCTGCAAATCACAATTAAGTGCCAGGCAGAGGGTTCGTCGTACCACCTTCACAATAATTCTCTGTTATTCCAATCTCGTACAGTGCGCAGAAAAAACGAACACCTATATCTTTCCAAGCGATCTCTGATTTCCCTTATTATATTATTATAATGGTTTCTCCCTATGTAGGTCGGTGTCAAAAAATATTTTCGCTTTCAGAGGAGAAAACTGGTGGTCGAAATTTCGTGAGAAAATTCTGCTGCAACGAAAAAGCCTTTGTTTCAATGATGCCCACCCCAAATCCTGTATCATTTCGGTGACACTCTCTCCTCTATTTCGCGATAATACAAAACGTGCTGCCCTTCTTTGAATTTTCTCGATGTACCCCGTCAATCCTATCTGGTAAGGATCCCACACTGCGCAACAGAATTGTAAAAGGGGACGGACAAGCAAAGTGTAAGCAGTCTCTTTAGTAGATCCGATGCATTTTCCAAGTGTCCTGGCAATAAAACGCGCTCTTTGGCTAGCATTCCCCACAACATTTTCTATGTGTTCCTTCCAATTTAAATTATTTGTAACTGTAATACATAGGTATTTAGTTGAATTTACGGCCTTTAGATTTGACTGATTTATCATGTAACCATAGTTTAAAGAATTCATGTGGATGACCTCACACTTTTCGTTATTTTCAATTTTTGCACCATACGGATATCTTTTCTAAATTGTTCTGAATTTGTTTTGATCTTCTGATGACTTTACTAGTCGATGAACGTCAGCATCATCTGCAAAGAATGTAAGACAGCTTCTCAGATTGTCTCCTAAATCGTTTGGGGAACGCCAGAAATCACATCTGTTTTACTCGAATACTTTCTGTCAGTTACTACGAACCGTGGCCTCTCAGACAGGAAATCACGAGTACACTCACATAACTGAGACGATATTCCATAAGCACGCAATTTCACTAAAAACTGCTTGTGTGGTGCAGTATCAAAAGCCTTCTGGAAATCTAGAAATATGGAATCAATTTGAAATCCCTTGTCAACAGCACTCAGCACTTCATGTGAGTAAAGAACGTCTTGTGTTCCACAAGAGCGATGATTTCTAAATCCGTCTTGACTGTGTGTCAATACACTGTTCTCTTTGAGGTAATTCATTGTGTTCGAACATAATATATGTTTCAAAATCCTGCTGAATGTCGACTTTAACTATAAGGGCCTGTAATTTAGTGGATTACTCCTACTACCTTTCTTGAATACTTGGGTGACCTGTGCAACTTTCCAGTCTTTCGGTACGGATCTTTCGTCGAGTGAACGATTGTATATGATCGTTAAGTATGGAGCTATTGTATCAGCATACTCTAAAGCTTTTGTTAAATGGTTTAAGCTGGTTCCCTACTCTGAGGATATCTACTTCTACGTTACTCACGTTGGCAGTTCTTCTTCATTCCAATTCTGGAATATTTACTTCATCTTCTTTGGTGAAGGAGTTTCAGAAGGCTGTGTTAAGTAACTCTGGTTTGGCAGCACTGTCGTCTATAATATTTCCATTGCTATCGCGCAGAGAAGGCATTGATTGTGCTTTGCAGCTAGCATATTTCACATACGACTATAATCTCTTTGGATTTTCTGCCAGATTTCGAGACGAAGTTTCGTTGTGGAAACTATTATATGCATCTAGCATTGTAGTCCGCCCTAAACTTCGAGCGTTTGTAAAAGATCGCCAGTCTTGGAGATTTTGGGTCTGTTTAAATTTGGTCTGTTTTGTCGTTCTTTTTGCAAGAGTGTTCTGGCCTGTTTTGTGTATCGAGAATGATTAGCTCCGTCGTTTGTTAATTTAATTGGTACAAATCTCTCATTTGGTGCCGATACTACTTCTTTGAATTCAAGCCACATTTGGTTTACACTGACATTGTTAATTTGAAAGGAGTGGATATTGTCTCTCAGGAAGACATCAAATGAATTTTTATCTGCTTTTTTGAATAGGTATGTTTTTCTGTTACTTTTGGAGGATTTGGTGGTTACAGTATTCAATGTCACTACGACAACCCTGTGTCCGTAATCCCTGTATACGTTTCGATGCTTGTTGCTAAGAGATCAAGTGTGTTTTCACAACTGTTTACTATTCACGTAGGCTCATGAACCAACTGCTCGAAATAATTTTCAGACAATGCATTTAGCCCAATTTCGAATGATGTTTTATGCGTGCCTCCGGATTTAAACACGTATTTTCGCCAACATATCGAGGATAAATTAAAGTCACCACCAACTATAATTGTTTGAGTCAGTTGTGTGTGTGAAATTAAACTAAAGTTTTCTTTGAAACTTTCAGCAATTGTATCATCTGAATTGGGATGTCGGTAAAAGGATCCAATTATTATTTTATTGTGGTTGCTAAGAATGACCTCTGCCCATACTATCCCACAGGAACTATCTACTTCAGTTACTCGACAAGATAAGCTACTTCTAACAGCAACAAAAATACCGCCATCAGCTGTGCTTAGCCTACCCTTTCGGAATATTGTTACGATTTTTCGCAAAAATTTCGGCTGAACTTATCTCTGGCTTTAGCCAGCTTTCAGTGCCTATAACGATTTGAGCATCAGTGCTTTCTATTAGCACTTGGATCTCTGGTACTTTCCCAACGCAGCTACGACAATTTACAACTGTTATATCGGTGGTTCCTGTATCTGCATTCTTCCTGTGTGCGGCCTGTACCATTTGAGGCTGAATCCGTTTTTGTGTTTTTCTGAGACCCCCTAACCTAAAAAGCCGCCCAGTCCGATCTAGACAGCCGCTGCTACCCGTGTAGGCGCCTCCTGCGTGTAGTGGACTCCTGACCCATTCAGCGGAACCCGAAACCCAACCACCCTATGGTGCAAGTCGAGGAATTTGCAGCCTACATGGTCGCAGAACCATCTGATCCTCTGATTCAGACCGTCCACTCGGCTCTGTACGAGAGGTCCGCAATCGGGCGTGTTGACTATGCTGAAAATGGTGAGCTCAGCTTTCATCTCACAATCAAGACTGGCAGCCTTCGCAACTTTTGTTAGCCGCTCGAAACCAGAGAGAATCTCTTCTGGCCTGAAGCGACACACATCATTGGTATCTAGGTGAGGCATGGGTCATCTAGAGGAATCCTTTCTAAACACCCAGAATGTCAAACCCCTCACCTGATTCAGATTCATTGATGACACCTTCATAGTCTGGATCGAGGGTGAGGATACCCTATCCACATTCCTCCAGAATCTCAACACCTTCTCCTCCATTTGCATCACCTGCTCCTATTCAACCTAACAAGCCACCTTTCTAGATGTCGACCTCCACCTGAAAGATGGCTGCATCAATATCTCTGTCCATACCAAACCTACCATCCACCAGCAATACTTTCACTTCAACAGCTGCCACCAATTCCATACCAAGCAGTCCCTTCCATACAGACTATACTCCATCATAAGAATAAACCTGATGTAAACAAACACAAACGCGATGATTGGTCAGAAGCCGTAGCACACATACACTTTTGTTCTTATGCTCTTGGAAGTAGGTCATACTTAAGTATTAGATATGTTATTGCTAATTTACGTTATATGAAACTTTACAATACTCAAATCTGTTAACAGCCATCAACGTTTTCCCTAATCACGTTTTAGCTAAGTAGTTTTTATTTCAAAAATCATGTACAGTCACAGCCTCTGCACTGTTGTGCCCTGATTGTCGTGCTGTTAATACGCAGCCTGAAAATGGCTGAGGCTGCTTCCTGTTCCATAGTGAAATGCGTGTGAAACATGGTTAAAAAGTGCTGAGAAATTGGTATATCTTAATTTTTCATAAATTTTCAGACATAATTGGCATTGAAGTTTTCCCAGACACTATATTAGATAAAGTTTAGATACAACCACCCAATGAATGAATCGCGGACTTTTAAGCGTAGTTGAATGATAATTTACTGCAGCTCATGGTTCGCTGGTTCAAGTCTCCCCTCTGTGATTTTTTCTCGTTCAGTTTGAAATTCATTATCATTTTTATGACCAATGCACGTTTTTTTTGTTTTTAATTACATACTGCAAGTAATTTCCCGTTTTCATTACAAATTCTTAAGTATCGGTATTTTATGAAAGACTGTTAATAAAGGTTGCTTAAATTAAGAAAACATAACAACTTAATTTTTAAGTCAAAAATGAAAAACCAAATACTGTTTATTTGGAATATGTCCATTATTTTATTCTACAGATCTATAGAAGTGTCGTAGAAACATCAAAAACAATCATTTTTCACAACATCGAGCACACCAAAAGATGCTGCATTTTTACATTTTCCACTGTACCATTACAATATGAACCCAAAAGAACTGATCTGTAGCCAATTTTAGGGATTTGGCCCGAGAAATAACAAGACTATTAAGCTGCCAGACGTACGGGAACTAACACACACTGGTTTTTCACATGTCGCTGCCGAACGCTGTTAGGATATAGAACAGCGTCATGAAAGAAAAGGTGAAAATATAGCACCTGGCTGGCTTCGTTGATTTTGTTGTTGATCAAGTCGCTATCAACGTAGCAGAGACAATTCCAAAATTGAAATGTATTTCTCCGATTCGGATGAGGAAGTAGGTAAGTGATTACCAGATAACTGACTGTAATTAATACCTTCAGTGGCTTCAGTATTCAACAGTGCGGTGAAATCCCTGCAGTATGCTTTCGCATCACATATAGCTCGCACATAAACATTATCCTGTGTTTAAGTTAGGAATTTGTATCACTCCTGTTTGTAATTAGAATACTATGTCAGGTGGGAACGAGAGCATATAATGCTCCCCGTCTGGTCATCAAAGAAGCACACGGTAGTGCTGGAGTTTTTCCGATTATTATTTCATTCTCTTTGAAAATTAAATAACATTTGAAGCTATATCATTTCTTTGCTCGTCTCTTTTTATGTCGAACTGCAGTTGTTTCACATCACTGCTGGTTAGTTGGACCGCTGGGCGGCCAGTGCTCTCCAACCAGTTTAATGCCTCAGTAAAGCTGTTGTCCCGCATTATCGCTCAGTTTATGTCTGTGTAACACAGCATACAACACATCCTTATGATTGTATTTGACTGTAATGGTGACAACTTGGCTTCCACTTCATGTGAAAAGAAATTCAAGCAAATGGGGATGAATAAATGGTGTAATGTTTGTATCGAGACTCACCAGAGGAGAAACACCCCTCTGAAGATGTTCAGCGCAGCTCTGGACGGAACGTTAGGAGCTGAAGAGTTTCATGGACCACGACCTTACATCCCGGAAGGTATACCAGAAGATATGTCATCCGGTCGTGAAAGCTTTCATACTATGATCAGTAGAAATTCTCTCAAATTTCATAGAGAGCCACTTGTCATAATCAGGTGTGTAAACATAAGAATATTTCTCATCAGTTCATAAACATTTCTGTAAGTAGCACAAGGTTCAAACTCCAAAGTGTAATCATACGTTTAGAAGTAGTAGTGTATGCCATGTTTGTGCTGTGTTCTGCAAAGAAATGTCAATAGTGAGGTCAACGGCCTCTCTTTTCAACAGCTATGCGAGCGCTTGAGGTAGTGCGGTGAGCGGTGACCTTCCGAGTGGTTGAAGCGGCACCAGTAAAGTTGAAAGACAACACAACAATGGGTATATTTCAAGGCGGCTAGTGCGCAGCCCAGCACAGCAGAGCATTATGTCAAGGTCACATATACTCTTTACCAAAATATTTACGCAGACATGTGTCAATGATGTAGTAAAAACATTCATTTCTCTCTGTTAAATGACCAGATAGCTGTGTGATTTTGTACTAGAGAAACATGGTACCGATGTGTAAAACTGTAGAAACAAATACCATATTAGTTAGGGCTCCTTGCACTTGCCACACGCATGGTACACAAAGTAGGTGTACCCTCTTGTGGGATAATATCATTATACCTCAGATCTTACAGATTAAAACTGAGGAATGAAATGTATCACCAAAAATCTTCTCTGTATCATTGTAGTTAAAAAATATTTATAGTAATGCTTCAATTACAGAAAGTAACCACTCATATGCGTCTCAGGTAGCGCTAAACTACTTATTGCTGTAAGAAAATTTCTGTGATCGCTTAACGGTAAAAGTGTGCCTAGTGTCGTAGCTATCGTCGTTCATAAGCGAAGTTCCCCAAAAATCTATGTACTTAAACTGTCATTTACAAAAGTATAGTGCCATGCATATAGTGGTGGGCAGGAAATCGCGTATCTGTTAGAAATCACAGTGATTGAGAAGTCACAGATATCACAATAACAACTTCGATTTCAGTCACAGTTAGCAGTCGCAAGTAGCATTTCACATTCAACGCCGTGAGCCATCTGTTGGCCGAATTCCGTACTGCTTTCTGCGATTTCAGTGACAAATCGCGGCTAGAAGTCGCAAGTAGGAACTAAAAAGCGCAGTTGGCAGTGCCATCTGTTGAGCAAAGTTCGTACTACGCTCATCTCTGCGACACGCTATCGAGTCTGCCTGGTCTGACTGCGATTTCCGTGACAAGTCGCAACTAAGAGTCGCAAGTAGCAACAAAAAGCGCAGTTAGCAGAGCCATCTGTTGAGGGAAGTTCATACTATGCTATTCGCTACCGAATCAAACTGCGATTTCTGTGACAAATCGCAACTAAGAGTCGCAAGTAGCAACTAAAAGGCGCAGTTAACATTCTTTTCTAGTGCCATCTGTTGACCGACGTACGTACTTCGTTACGAGAGCCTTGTGCCTCACGAGATCGACGTGCTGTGTGTGACTGTGTGCATAATACTGAATATGAAGGGCTTATTTCAATAGTGGTACAAGTCCACTTTTGTTCATTTTGAGATACAGAGTCGTAAAGTTAAATGAGTGCTGAAAAATCTGCAATTGAGATACGAGAAATATTCAAGCATATGGCTTCTTGCTAGAGATGAACCTTTATTTATGTTTCTTTGGATCATTAATTTCAGAAGCATTATAAACAGAAAAGTGGAGGTAATGGACTTTTGCCACTATTGAAATAAGCCCTTCATATTATATGACGACATGCACATTCAGCATCAGGTATGGTTGGTCAAACACAGCTGTGACTCTGAATGTATTATATTAATAAGAAGTAACATTGCCTTTTTCTCCTGAAAATATCAAGTACCGTAACAAATGTGTTTGATTCTGCTTCCAATATGACAGTTTTGGTTAATACTCCACATGCCTACAGGACTTTGCAATGTTAACACAGCAGAACTCAGACACCTGTATAAGTGTAGTGAAATAAAAACAGTATTATTGTGTCATATGAATACCTCACTTTTGTTCCGACACAGTTCAAGACTCGGGAGAAAAGTTTTACACCTGGTGTTCTACATGGCAACTTCACACACAGGAACTTTTTGCCGACACTACTACCACCTACATAAGTAAGCTTTTCCTGTGTTACTTTCAAGTAATTCACATAAGCTATTCCTGATTTAACTGTAAGATCTATACTTCCCACTTTCGTATCTACAGCATCAAAATGCATATTGTAGACTTCGGGATATGTTACAGGTCAGTGTCACACCAAGATTGTGGAGAAAGAGGGGGGGGGGGGGGCGGCATGTCACTCTCCAACAAGTGTTTACCAATAAATATGTGGCGGAAAATTACGGGTATAGGACGGCTTAACATGTGGAAAATGAGATTTTCATTATTCGCTCACTGTATTTAACATTTATTATTCCTTTAAAATCGCACAACAACTTCAATAAAACAGTTTAATCACTCATCTGCACACTTATTTCGCAATAATGTCACTTTTAAACTGCAAATCCTCTAAGAGCTCTCTTGAATCTTCACGAGTCTCTCCCAACAGCCTTGATGTGGATAGATACGTACAGCAACCAGAACTGTGTCTGCAAAATCACAAGGATTATTAAACAATTTTTGCTGTCACTAGTTACAAGCAATATAATTGACAGAGTAGATTGCTAATATTTGCTGTAATGAAAACCACTCAATGGGGTATATTTCACATTTGCAAGAACGATCTCACTTAAGTAATTAAGTCCATCGAAACACTTAGAAACTAACCTCTCGTCTGACGAAAACGGCCTAAAGACGCAGTGGCAATTTCTCCAGATCTGCTGACAATGATATTTTGAGTTATCACTTTACTGAGTGTCTGAAATGTAGTTCGGGTACCTGAGAACATAACAATATGTTAGAATTCATTTTCTAAACACGAACTATTACGGTACTGTATGGCTACTTACATATTAATTACACTATTAATATTTTCACAGTTGTTTCTTTAATACAAGATTAAAGCCAATGGAAGAACAAATGTAAAACATACTTACCAATGACAGGTTTGTTGAGATGCAATTTTCCGTGTGGACAGATGTAGCTTTTTCATACCGTGGTAAGTCGCAGAAATCGCAGGAGTCACAGAAATCGCAGAAGTTGCAGAAGTCACAGAAATCGCAGAAGTCACAAAAGTCGCAGAAATCACGGAAGTAGCAGAAATCGCAGAAATAGCAGTGGCGGAGGGATACGCGACTCAGGTTCCTTAACTGCGACTCTTAACTGCGACAAATCACAGTTAAGAATAACAGATACCGAAAAGTAGCATTCACAGAAATCACTGATATCGGAAAATCGCAGTTTAGCCCATCACTACTTGCATATAAATGGCTTAGTTGTTACGTTCATTGCCGTGACCCTGAAAGTACTGTACTGTATTGTATTGTTGTGTTACGAAAATAGCTGTCTCATTGTCGCATAAAACAGATATAGCGTAAAAGCAATAATGAAAATTGTGTCACTCATTAACAGCGTCGTAATTTACCAAATACTGTGTCACCTGTGACCTCTCACAAAGTAGTTTAAATAAAAAATGTTTTTTCGAGTAAACCAAAATGTTGCAATTAAACCTCGTTACCAATATATGTTCCAAGGGTGTGAGCATTATAGTCGTGACGTAAGTTTGCAACTGACAAGCGCAAATGTACTCACAATAAGACTTTGTCGTCTGTTCCCTATAAAAGTGTACTCATAAAATTACAGTCCTAATATGATCCATGACTTCATGACTGGATAGTGAATTTCAGATCATCGCTGCATGTTAACAGTTTCTAAATGTGACAAAGCTCAATAGTAACTTGAAGTGAAAAATTTTATAGCAAAGACTGAATCAGAAAGCAAATTATTTCTCAATAAACGATTTTATATTAGAAATTTGGTGTAATCCTTTACTTTCAGAGTTTCAACTTCAACGCAGTTATCATGCTGTATACATCGGATCTTATAAGGTCCATTGTTAATCAGGAAGAATTTGAGAATCAAATGTTTTTTCTTACGTGACAATGAATGGGCTTTGATAAGAACTTTTTGACCAATGTGTAGTTTATTTGCATTTGTCTTAAGGTGTAGCTTTCTCCTGTTGTCTGCAGTAGAATTTATATTTTTAATAGCAAAATCAGTTATGTCTTTATGTCGAAGTTTACATGTACTCGGAAAGGGTACAATCTCTCTGATACTGTTCTGTGGTTCTTCATGTCATGTTTCTGGAGTAAAATGCTCTATGTGTTCCATTTTCACATAATTGATAGTCATGGTAACTACGTCGTCCGCCTCATAAGTACGTTCTCTAGCTGCCTGTGGTGTGGGTCATGGTCTATTATCTCTTTCTTGTCACACGTCGTTACTGGGATTTGGAGGTCTAATTTCTACAATTTGAACTTGTCGAAAGGGCCCTGTCCTATTTGAATCACGCCAGTTCTGATTAAATTCAGGTCTGTTGTCATGACTATAGCGTCTGTCGTCTTGTCGGTAATGTTTTTCTTGTCAATTAAGTGGTGGAAAATTTCTCCCGGAATCGTAATTATGGGGTGAACTGTTGCATCTGAAGTCATTTTGTCTCACTTGATAATAATTATTCTGGTTCCCATATTGTCTATATTTACGGTTGTTCTGTCATGGTCATTACAACGGAAATGTGATCTGTCTCTCTAATTATTGTTATTCTGCCAATGGTTGTCATGCGGGTGGTGTCTGTTTAGGTCTCGATTTGTGTTTTATCGGCAGACTAGTGTTCGGTTATTCTTTCTGTCGTCACGAAATTGTGATGGATGTGACCTGTAATTGTTGTTGTTTTCTTGTTTTCGCATCATGCGGTTGTCCGTGTCTGTTACCAGTTCTTGCAAAAATCCCTGAGAAGCTTCGATATCATCTTTACAACGTACAGCCAAAATAATATGTCTTAAGTGTTCAGGCAATTTATTAAGTACATCTGATTAAATTCCGGGTGTTGTACGGGGTTTGACAAATAGTGATTCTTGTATAACATATCTTCCAAAATATTTTACAGGACTGGAAAATTCAGACTGTTCGAAATGCTTCATCATTATTAACTCGATCTTCTGTAGTCTGAGAACAACGTGCAGATAGGGAGGCATGATAAAAATTTCCTTTACTGTGACAGTCGCGAACAACAGATCGCATTCTTATAGCTGGGTCTTTTTCTAAATAGGCACACATAGATTAGATTAGATTAGATTAGATTAATACTAGTTCCATGGATCATGAATACGATATTTCATAATGATGTGGAACGAGTCAAATTTTCCAATACATGACATAATTAGGTTAATTTAACAACATACTTAAGTTAATATAACAACTATATTTTTTTTATTTTTTTATATTTTTTTCTTTTTTTCTTAATTTGTATCTAATAATTCCTCTATGGAGTAGAAGGAGTTGTCATTCAGAAATTCTTTTAATTTCTTCTTAAATACTTGTTGGTTATCTGTCAGACTTTTGATACTATTTGGTAAGTGACCAAAGACTTTAGTGCCAGTATAATTCACCCCTTTCTGTGCCAAAGTTAGATTTAATCTTGAATAAATTCTAATCTATGCTCTAATGACCAATTAGGAGGAAAACAATGAGAAAATTGATGAAGCCAAGCTTGTGGATGTATGTCGGTACTAGAATTCTTGACTGTTTCAGATTTACACATTGTGATGAAGAGCTTATAGTCATGATAAAAATCTCCTTTACTGTGACAGTCGCGAAAAACAGATCGCATTCTCATAGCTGGGTTATTTCTAAATACGCACACATAAATTCTAATCTATGCTCTAATGACCAATTAGGAGGAAAACAATGAGAAAATTGATGAAGCCAAGCTTGTGGATGTATGTCGGTACTAGAATTCTTGAATGTTTCAAATTTACATGTTGTGATGAAGAGCTTATAGTCAAAGTCATCGTGTTGGCGAGTCGCAAATCAGTCATTGTCACGTCGTGTCTGCAGTTCCATCTCAAGGCTCGGTAAGCCCTGCCAACTCCTTTCAGGATCTCAGAGATACCATGTATTATTACCGTGTGACTGTTCCGTATTTATAAATCCCTCTTCCCGTCTTGGAGCACGAGTATCCTCTGAAATATGTGCTACGGTCTCAGGTTCGAATCCGCCTCGGGCATGGATGTGTGTGATGTCCTTAGGTTAGTTAAGTTTAAGTATTCTAAGTTCTAGGGGACTGATGACCTCAGAAGTTAAGTCACATAGTGCTCAGAGCCATTTCTGAAATATGGAATTCTTGTATCACCTGTGCCGATCGATTTTGTATTTCCCGTATTTCTCTTTTGCATTGCGTATTAATTTGTTTCTTACTCTGCTTAAATTTCCTAATTTTCACATACTCCTCTGTGTCAGTAAAGGCTACCGGTCTTGGATCATTCAAATCATCATCTACCTTCGTAGATAAATTTCTTAACCGATCCGAAAGTTCGGTTATATTTTCAGATAATGTGCTGATTTCCTCCGTGTGTTCCTCTGAGCCAAGTTTTAGTGTATACATTTGTATTGTAATCGTTTCTACTGTGTCCTTAAGTTTTCCTGATTTTTTACAATTTGCGCACCCGTATCGTTAGATGCAACAGTCAGTTTTAGCCTGCAAGGTGTCATGATTACAATAATCTGCAGTTCTTTTATTGTTGCTTCATGGTTCTGTAATGCGTCTTCACTTCGCGAGAAAATAGGCTGAAAATGATCACAAATTTGTGTTTTTACGTCTTCAGAAATATTTTGATATTTCGATTCGATTTTGTGCATCTCAGCGGCTAAATCTTCACGTGTTTGTTTAATTTCGTCAGCTGTGCCTAAACTTTTGAAGTTGTTGCTGTGTTTGTTCCTGACTTCGTTCTATTGAGTCTAACTTTGGAAGCTTTGGGTTTGTTTGACGAAATTTTTGAATTAATTGCAATAACAATGCATTAGTGACTGAAATATATTCCTTTGTGTTTTCGTCAGTGCGTTTGCACTGGCAATATTCGTACTTGAGTGTATCTTGTCATAATTGAGAAAAATGTATTGATGCAAAACCTGAATCTACGGTATTTGCAAGATTTTGTCCTGTTATTTCGCATTCATGAGGCGAATTGTTACCGACCGATCACTCATCAATATTCCCTGTTCACTGATTGTCCCAGTTTCTACCATATTATTTACTGAATGTAAAAAAAAGAAAAAACTTTCAGAGTTTCTCTTCAAAATGCAGTGTGTATGACATCTGTACAGTGTTTAGTTCTTGTGTAATAAATAATTTAAAGTGATTCACAACTTTATGTACACCCTGTACAAGCCCAACGCAATCTGACTGCTATACATTGATAACATGGCTTCCAATAATTGACACAAAAGAATGGTCCTGAATTGCAAGAAATCCTAATAACAGTACAAATCCAAAAAATATGAAATTAAAGAAATATGAAATTGCATCCAACTCTGCTAATTGCCTAAATCATTTCAGTGACGAATCCCGATAACGCAAACCCCTTTCTTTTTCATAATTCACTTACCTCACAGACAATCTTCATAACACGAGCTACAGCAATTACAGTAAGTAGTAACAACAACAGCCATCTAAATAAAAAGATTCTAACTGCTACAATCTCTTAACTACTAGGAGGCATATGGTTAGTGAAAAGAAAGATTTTGTTGAAGAGCAAACAATTCATTTTGAACATTTTAGCTTATTCATGTGACATACAGTTCCATCAATATTACATTTTTCAGTAACTCCACTGCCCAAACATTAACAACCACACATCCACCCTCATGCATTTCCTTGGGGATTTTCTTATAAACACATCATTTCATCTCATTTTACAATGCATGTCTGACAAACACAGAGTCTCCACTAAGAATGTTATGTCCATGCACTTCCCTATCCATTCGCCAACTGCTAGATCCGTCTAACCACAGAATCTCTTGCCAAGGGCACACGGCACTCTCAGCGATATTAACACAGTCTACAGCGCTGCCAACATACAAACAGGCTACTTACATATATACCAAACAAGAAACAGCAAAACAAGTTTGATAAAAATTAGCATACACAGTAATGCTTAAATTGGTAATCAAAAATTTAACTATTAAAACTTAAGTATGGGAATGGCCCACTCATAACTTTGAAGTTTAACCTTCCCAGCAATAACAAGAAGCCGAAGAGAATAATTACATAATATTTCAAACAAAATTTTAAAAATCAAGGTATACCTCTGCTGGGGCCTCTTAGGGGTAATAGATGCTGAAATTGGGGTACACACCAAATGACAGATGGCCAATTAAGCTGTACCATATAACTCAAAGGGCTCCTCAACACAGAGTAAGAGAGTGTGGAAGTACAAGCACACACACATACACACACACACACACACACACACACACACACACACACACACACATGATCCACATGTTCTTACCTCTGGGCTGAGTGCACACAACTTTAGTTACAGGCCAAATCCAATAATTTGCCCCAGGAAGCGCCATGAGGTCTACAACAAACAGAAATTACAATCAGTAGTAAAAAAACTCAATACTAACAAACCATGGTATCAAATACAAGATTAACATTGCAAAATACTAACCTGGCGCATACAGAAACCTCCAGACTGAGACACACAGCCGCAAAGGGGTAACCGAAAAGCATAAAGAAACTGGATTCCTGGCCAGCTCACACTGGGCAAAATTAACAATCTTTATATAGTACTTACTAAACAGTCTTCATAGATAATTTCAAACAAATGCCAAGGAGGCCAAAACCTTCAGAACTCCTGGTAGACACTGGATAATACTGCCCTCCTGGATGTGCCTGCTAACAAGTGGTTCAATACCTCTCGGCGTATTTAGCGCACCACAATTGACTGATGCACTTTGTAACCAGGTTGCACGATACGAGAGCTGCTCCTTGCCCACTAAATTCACCGATAGCAATTGTCAACGCCGCGGGAAAACACGGGTCCCCATAGCCCAATGGTCAACGGTGTTAACTCCTTGCAAACGTCACGACCCCGCAGTGCTCAGGCACACTTGGCCAGCCGGTTGGTGTGGCCGAGCGGTTCTAGGCTCTTCAGTCTGGAACCGCGCAACCGAATCCTGCCTCGGACATGGATGCGTGTGATGTCCTTAGGTTAGTGAGGTTTAAGTAGTTCTAAGTTCTAGGGGACTGATGACCTCATATGTTAAGTCCCATAGTGCTCAGAACCAATTTTGAACACTCGCCCAGCTCCATGTTCTACACACCACTCTCCACCATACAGCACCAGAGGAAACACTTAACCCAGTGAAGAAGATACGACGAGTGCCAGAGTTGATGGAATGCGCACATAAATGGTACCAGTAGGATCACGCACGCGCCCTCATGGAAGCCACCACAGCTCATTTGTGATTTACACTCCTTGTCATTTTTGCTTAGTTCTAGAAGAAAAGCTTTCTTTTGTGCACATATTTCAATTGTGTCATCCTGAGTAGACTCTACCATTTCCATATAGGACTTTTCCACAAAACTAAATAATTCCAGTTCACTTAAAAGTGTTTCAGTGCTACATTTTCAGATGTTAAAGCATGTGCCATCAAACAATGGAATCCTGTACTTCTCCATCTCCTGAGCCATGACTAAGAATTATGTATTGAATCCATCAATTAACTTTTCCTCCTTTATTTTTGATATTATAAAACCTGTCACATGGGCGGGCCCATAACCTGTTGTTAATGCTAGAAATTACCAGATATTTAGATTAGTAATATCAATTTATTACTTATCACAAATACAGCTACAGTACAACCACGAACAAAAGATGCAGATGGAAGAAAATACACAGAGAAAAGCACATATAAAAAAAGATAAAATAAGTCAAACTTTAATTATTAAATTGTCATTATTTCAACCTGTGTGCTACATACTCATTCCTGAAAGGCTTTTTACCAGGAACAGCTCGTAATTCAAGGCTCTGAGGTGAAGCCACCCCAAAATTTATATTGCAATAAATTTCTCAACAGTTTGTCACAGATTTACATCATCAGGACGTGTTTCACGTATTTCTCACAAGGATTTAAAAAGTGCTGGTCAACGTTTTTGGAACTGTTGGTCTGTGATTTCATATGGTATTTTTGACCAGGTGTACTAGTCTTAAAACTGCACCTTGAAATGCCGCTTAGCTCCATGTAGCAATGTTTGAGGGCGTGGCTTTTACTGAGAATAGCTCTCATGGCCGTCCCAAAGGCCAGCTAAGGGTGTTCTACCAACCTCCATACTGTTTTCATCTTCCGCTGCTTATATCAAAAGAGAATGAACCGAGTTGCTGGAACTTCGCTATCGAATCCCTGTCTCTGTATATCTCTATCATGCTTTCATGCATCATTAATCGGCGTTTAGTATTTTTATTTTGAAAGCGTTTTGAATGGTTCTTTTGGTTCAGCCGTTGGCATTTCTATTTATTGTTGAAATAATTTTGCAAATCTCTCGCCAGAGTACATTAGGATACGACGGTAACATAAGTATCACCACCTAGCGAGAATTTCACGAACGGTTAGTGGAAAAAAGTGATCGAAATACGTCCCAGTACTTTTGCTGAAGTTTGTTTGCGGGTAATGTGCGATATTTTTGTGGGTGTTCTTTTTTTTCTGAGTGTATTGTGCCTGAATTAAGTGAGTTTTACTTTCTTGCGAATAACGGCAGCATATCTCAAGTTAAGAAACAGCACAATATGAATCCAGTGTGCATTTATTAGGTAAAAATTTGTAACATGCGGTTAGGATGAAAGAGAGGGAACATCACTCAAAAACAGAAACAGCGTAAAGGCAAGGTAAGAGTGTACACGCAATTTTAACACAAAACTGTATAATGCAGCTGAGTGGTTGTGTGGTTGTCAAGTTAAAAACGCATTTTTCTTTGTCACCTCTTGTGCCAAATCATACTAATACTGCCTGGACAGAGGATGACTTAAAAAATTCCACACTAAAGTGAAAAAACACAATTCCAGTAAAAAAATATTTAAATGATTTTGTTGAATTTTCAGTGCTAGGGAAAGTGGATATCATGCACCAACTAGACAGTGCTTATCGCCTTAACATAACGACATACAATGAAAATGTCTCAAAAAACCGTTGTATCTTGAGCAAGCTGATATACTGCTTTAAATTTTGAGGCAAATTGGAGCTTGCCTTAAGCGGCCATGAAGAAACAGAAAATTCCAGAAACCCAGGAATTTTTCGAGGTCTAGTTGATCTGATAGCAGAACTGGACGACATCTTGAAACAGCGCGTTGGAAAATTGGTAATCTAGTTTTCTTAGTCTTTTCGAAAACAATTCAAAATGAATTGCTGGAATCAGTTTACGAGGTATGCCTCAATCTCATCAGAAATGAACTGTCTAAGACAAATATCCTTGATGTCGAAGTTGACGAAACCACTGACTGTGCAAATTTGTCACAGCTGGTCGTAATAATTCGGTATAAGATACTGACGAAAATCAACGAAAGATTCATTTCCTTTACACGACGAAAATGTCACATTGCAGATGAAGAAACTGCAGCTGTTCTCAGAGAGATAGAGAAAATGAACGTAAATGAAACACCTGCCAAACTGATAACTAAGTATTACGACAGTGCTCCTGTTATGATTCGCCACAGAAGTGGAGTTCAAATCAGAATATAAAGAGGTGTATAAAAATGTTCACTTTATTCCAGAGGTTCTCAAACTGGTGGGCGCCCCCCCCCCCCCCCCCCCCCCCCCCCCAGGGGGCGAGATGATGTTGCAAGGGGGTCGCGGGTGGAGTTAGCAGTATAAAACTAATATTTCTTTTTAATATCGATATTTTAATAAAAATGAATGTGCAGGTATTAATGATAGATTATGGTGCTAAATGCAATCGTTTGGCGTCCCACTCCCCGCAATCCTATTTCAATAAACTATCCTCGAACATACAGCTTTTGAGGATCACGTTTAGAATGTCACACACAGAAACTCTCAAAGTTACGAAGGCGATATGCGTTAATTCTAATATATCAGATTTGTAAACAACTTACTTCTGGCAATTGGAAAACAGAAAAGTCAGGTATTAACTATTCCGTACATCTGCAAACATGAACTGAACGTAATCATGCTATAACTTTTAGCCATAGTAGGCTATGTTCATCAGAGTAATAATCACTTATATTGCGTAACTGCAAAAATGCCGTTTTATTACCCTGTCAACCCGCGGATCCCCATGTGATGCGATTACAGTGACTTTAACAGACTGTATACGCTTCAAATGAACTGGCGGGTTCGTAATTTGGACGCCAGGGTTATGCCCTTTGTCACCAGAAAAATGTGCACGACGTGAATGCGAAACTAGTACAAGAGTTCGTTCTGAGCAGAGTACTTCACGCCGTTCTGGAAACATTGTCGTGAGTGCTAACAATGAAACATAACCCAGCTAGGTAGACAATGAAGTCCATTAGTGAGGCTATTTTTTTTTTTTTTCGAACGGTCAGTACTACAGATCTTTCATTTGGATTACTTATCTGACAAAACAGTTATTTTTTTCTGCCTTTTTGAAATACGGCATAATTTCGTTTGAACTTAGTGTACGTTCTTTGCTGCGACATGGCTTCTTTTGGTACAAGTACAGAGACAACTGCTTGGCACTGTACACAGTTTCCAGCGATGTGTGAGGTGTATCCATGACCTTACTTAATTACTCTGAAATTTGACAACCAATTCATTGATGTTATCTCAGAACTTATAACGTTTCGTTTATAAGTAACGAAAGATGGGGGCACGAAAACGATTTTCGCATAAAACCCCAGGCTGCACTGCTCAGAACAGCACCGCAGAACAGGTAGCCAATTCTTAGGGAGCCGGTAGGCTGTTTCCACCCCAAATCCGGGAAACGCCCGTTTCTCCCAGCAAGAGCCCTGCACGGCCACCAGGTCGCAGACAGACAGTGCACTGACTACCTGCGCTGCGGCTGGGCTTCACCGTTCTTCGCCCCACTCCTCACAGGCAGTCATCTGAGGTGCCGACAGAACACAGTAGCTTTCCTTTATTTCAGTTGGTAGCTTGCAGTTGTTGACACATCTAATGTATTGGATTTTGCTGAAATCACGTTGAATCTTTCACAGTTGTGCCTCAGTAAAATCAGTGTCAGTGCGAAATTACACTGTTGACTTCTTGTTTTCTTTGTACTTTACCATGAGTGTCGTGAAAAAACGTAAATATAATGATGATTATATCACATACAGTTTTGCTTCTATACAAAAAAAAAATGGTGTTGAACAGCCGCAATGTGTTATTTGCTATGAAGTATTGAGCAATGATTCCATGAGACCTTCTCATCTGGAACGCCATTTGTGGGCAAAGCATGGTGCATTGAAAGAGAAGCCGAAGGAATTTTTTGCTGCAAAATGTGATAATTTGAAACGGATGAAGTTCGACACTGCTGGATCCTTCGCTCAGACATCAGAAAAGATACTGGAAGCCTTGTATGAGATATCACTACTTATTTCAAGGACCAAGAAAAGTCATATTATCGGAGAGACACTAGTCAAACCCTGTTTGTTGAAAGCTGCTGATATTGTTCTTGGGTCAGAAAGTAAACAAAAACTTTCACAAATACCGCTTTCTGACAATACTGTGAAACGTCGGATTGATGATATGGCCGAAGACATACAAAATCAATTAGTTACGGCCATCAAACAATCGCAGTTTTTCGCAATACAGTTAGATGAGAGTACCAACATTGCGAATTGTTGCCAACTGCTAGCTATCGTTCGCTATGTAGAAAATGAAGCAATTAAAGAAGAGTTGCTGTTTTCTACAGAGTTAAAGACAACTTCAAAAGCAATTCATATAATGGCAGCTGTCTCTGAATTCTTTTGTAAAAATGAGTTATCTTGGCAGAAACTGATAGGCGTATGCACAGACGGCGCCCCGTCAATGCTTGGAAGTCGCTCAGGATTCGTGCAGATGGTCAGAGAAAAAAACCCTTGTGTTACTGCTATCCACTGTGTAATACACTATCAAGCATTGGCAGCTAAGACACTTCCAAAGGAACTCAATGATGTCTTGAAATTGTGCATCAAAATCGTGAATCATATTAAAAAGAGTACGTTAAATTCCAGGTTATTTACTGCTCTTTGTGAAGATATTGGAGCAGAGTATAAAACACTTATTTCACACAGAAGTACACTGGCTCTCAAAAGGAAATATGCTAGGAAGATTATTTGAACTTCGAGACGAAGTGATGCAGTTTTTGGAAAATAACAAACAAACTGAATTGTATGTGGAATTTACAAAGCCCGGTGTTCATGTTGCATTTACTTTACTATCAGATATTTTCGAATCTTTAAACACATTGAATTTGAAATTACAAGGTGGAGAGTCAAACATAATTTTTAATCGGGATGCCATCAAAGCGTTTACTGATAAGTTGCAACTGTAGAAACGTAAAATTTTAGCCTACAATTATTCCTGCTTTCCCAGCTTGTTTGGAATCCTGGAAGAAGCCTGATTTCACAATTATTTTAAGGATACTGATACTAAGAGTAAAATATCGAACCCTTTGCAGCACCTCATTGATGAATTCGAAGGATACTTCCCTAACAGTTGTGATAAAATTTAGTATACGTTAGCGACGGATCAATTTCATGTTGACGTGGATGTGTTGCCAGAAATTAAAAATCATTCTGCAGCGAAATATGACTTTAAGAAGATGGATAAGCCTTTATTTTGGGTGAAATATCTCACGGTGTATCCCAGCACAGCAGAACAAGCACTGAAACTGTATTTACCATTTTCAAGCACTTATTTGTGCGAAAGATCATTTTCAGCGGTAGTGGCGATAAAAAATAAGCTTAGAAGCAAACTCAGTATTGCCAATGATTTACGTTGCACAATTTCTATTATTCAGCCAAGAATTAAAAATCTTGTAAAAAATATGCAAGCTCATCCTTCACATTGGTTTATTTGTTTGTTTCTTGCCATATGTGTGTGGAAATAATATTTTTATAATAAATACGTCACATTATAAGAGAACTTGTTATTTTTCTCCTAACTATCCTTACATGTAGGTAATACTGTAAAATTGTAAAAAAACTATTTCGAAGAAACAATACAAAATAAACATAGTGAATCTGATTTAAATATAAATACTGCATGTGATCCTTATGGATTCCGATGTTACGTGTGGTATGTTATTTGAACTAATAATAGTATTTCTTCTGGCTGAAGACACAGCGAAAGTTTATCCTAGACATGGCAAGCGAAGAGTAGTCCTAAAATCGTATACTGGTGAAGAATGGTGTGCAGCAGGGGAATGTAATCAATGTAAGGAAGTTGTTTTATTCATATTTTTTAAAGTTCTGTGTAGTCTGCAAAATTATTTCGTAAAATTTATTTTTTATTTTTTGTCTGGTTCTGAGAACTGGGCGTTTGTCGCCGTTCGGTAACTGTCGTCGTTGACATAAATGCCAACCTATGCGCAATGACAATGGGGGGCGCTATAGGCGTACAAATCAGTGATGTTCGTTAACACCGTGAGTGAGTGACTATTTTTGATAATGAGTGAAAGTAATAAGCTACACTCAACTTAAAATAATGGCCCGCATCCACTAATCTGCAAAGGTCGCAAATATTTTTCCTTGTTTACCAAGGACTTTCTTTACTTTAGGAGTGGCTTATAATCGCTAGACTAGACTGATGACGTAATAACTGCGACTCGATACATTAACAGTCCACCATGTTACATGACGTTACCATCACAAATTTTTCAATAGTTTCTTGATAATTAATAAAAATCTCTATATTTTTTTATGGGGGCACGGAAGTTTTCTTTTTGGCAGAAGGGGGGCGTGACAAACAAAAGTTTGGGAACCTCTGCTTTATTCAGTGTTATGCACATCAATTAAATTTAGGTATTGGACATTGCGTGACAGGTAATGAGGAAGTGTGGATCTTCTTTAGCGACTTGGAAGGAATTTCTACCTTCTTCCCCTGTCTGCTAAACACACAGCTTTTCTTGATGAGGTAATGAAGAAAAGTATTTCTACCTATCCTCAGTCTGTCAGATAAAATTTTAAATCGTGGGACATAACCACCATACACAAGTACCAAAAGAAAGTTGTCGAGTGCATGAAAAATTATTTATGATGATACTGAATATTTACAGGACAATAAACAAAGCTACGGAACGCAAGGATTTCCTGCAAGGCGAAGATTTCCTGTTTTGGCTACATTTTTAAATGAAGTCATGCCTCATTGTGACATTTTGTGCAATCTTCTCCAGCAAAGGAATATTGATGGAATGAAAACTGATAAGTATATACCTCACTTAGCAGCTTCTGTCCAGCATGTTAGGGCCTCACTAGACACTGACTGTCACTGTGAACAGAAAGAGCTAACTGCAAAATGAGGACGTTTCGCTGCTTCAAGAATGCTGTGTACACATGATGTGTGCGACAGTATCATGACTCAGAGCAATTTTAATGATCACTTATCAGTTAATCAACTCTTTGAACCATCATTATTTTCCAAATAGAAAATTGTTTTCCCAGAAGAAGAACTGAAAGAAGCTGTTGAATTTTTTGTAAATTACAGTGTTCAGACTAACGTCATGAACAGAATGTGTTATACTGCCCGTGCAAACTAAGTTGACTTTTGACATGGTGGCGATGGGAACGACTGTACAGACTGTACATGGGAAATGTCTTTAGGATTGCTTCCATCAGCCATGATGCTGAATGTCGACTTAGTTTGGGCAGACAGTAGATCTGAAATGATTTTATAAAAGCATCAAGTGCTTCAACCTTGTTGAACTTTCTTTGTGAAAACCATTGGCAAAAGCTTTTCCTTCTCCACATAACAGTAACCTTTCCAGTGACGACAGGAGAGGCAGAACGCTGCTTCTCTCCATTAAAGAGAGTGAAACCATTCATGCATAACACTATGAATGAGGACAGAGTTTGTGCACTGCAATTTGTTCTCTCAAAAAAGAACTACTGAGTCAGTCAAATTTCAATGAAATGATCATAGACAATATTGCAGCGCAGAAGAGAAGACGAGCTGATTTCATCTACAAACAAATGGATTAAGGTACGCAAAAGTGCATTAATAGATGATCAGAGGCAATTCCTTTCTTGTAACTGCTGTAGCCGCTCACTTCTGACATCGTAGCGCCTACTGCATCGGCACCCCACTTAACGTCCAACCATCATGGGATGCCTGCATTACAGGGTCTATATTCATCAGTAAAAGCTACGCCGTCTGTGTTGTCAAAACAAAGACTTACCGGCGATCACAACACACCACTAGATCTCCATCAACGGCCGCCAGGGACTCCTACCCGTTCGTAGAGCCTACAGAACAGCTTCAACAGAGGTCGCAGCTAGCCTAGGAACTACTTTGCTACGCCAGGCACGTGATCGCAAATAGATCCGGCAGATACATCCGCCAAAGGGCTTTATAAGGTGATGCACTGCCGGCAAAAGGCAGTTCGATGTACCGCTCGATGGATACGGAGCTGTCGCGGGGGCAGCTACGGCCAGATGCCTTTTCTAGCTGGTTGATCTCTTGGTGTAGTCGACGAATCTCTTGAGGTTGTAGAACTGTTTGTGTTCGCTTCCCGCAAAGAGATGGGTCTCTTTTTATTATTATTTGTTATTTTGTGTTTCTGTTGATTCGCAGTTGGCATCGAGTCGGTTGTTCTTTTGGATATTGTATTATTGTTTCGTTTTGGTGAGTCTAGTAAATTGTTTTTAGACTTGTGTATTCCGCATTTCTATTCTGCTAGCGCATCTACTCCAGTAACTTATGGAATTAAGTACATAAAAAAAGAAAGGTACTGACAAGTCTAGTCACCTATGTCATATTTTCCAAAACGCGACCTTGTTCATAGTACGGTTTGTTGTGCTACAGTGTCATACTGTCTGACACTTTAGCACAATAAACCACGCTAAAAACTACATTTTTGGGAGAGATCTTTCATGCGCTATACGCCTATCGCCTAATTCGTAATGCACCAGTATAAATAGTTCAACAAAAACTGTATGTAAATTAACATGGTGGTTGCTCATGTCAGCCAGTCACAGCACAGGATCCATGGCGTCATGAAAACATTAGTTTTGTCACACAAACACATTCTACCCACACAAACTAAGTTGACTTTCGGTGCGGTGGTTGATGGGAGTTGCTGTGCTTGGTAAACACCTTTACGATAGCTCCCATTAGTCACCGCGCCGAATGTCAATCTGAGGAAACAAAAAGAAAAATCAATTTTACAATACTTGGGGCACAGACAACTTCGGTCAACACCTCAGTTAAGCCTTCTCACAGCCTCTGATCTTGTTCCTGCTTTTAGTATACAAAATAAATAGTCTAGGTGCGTATATCTAAATCTCATATCTAACCTATGTCCTACAAAAATGTCTATATTTCAAAAACTTGAGACATTAGATATTTTTTATGTATACCCATGCACTATGAATCAGTTATATACAGATGAGTAATTGCCTGTCATCAGTTTAGGTTTTATTGGCAAGCTCTAGTAATTTGTAATTGGTATTATATTTAGATACATCTACATCATACTCCTCAAGCCACCTAATGGTGTGTGGCAGAGGGTACTTTTGGTACCACTATATGATCCCTCCAACCCTGTTCCACTCGCCAGTAGTGAGTGGGAAGAATTTTTGTTGGTAAGTCTCTGTAATGGCTCTAATTTCTTGAATTTTCTCCTTGTGGTCAATACGCAAGATGTATTGGGGGGAGGGGGGGGGGGGAAGTAGTGTGTTGTCTGACTCCTCCTGAAAAGTGCTGTCCCGAAATTTCAATAGTAAATATCTCCGTACTGCACAACACCTCTCTTGTAACGTCTGCCAGTGGAGTTTGTTACGCGTCTCCGGAACGCTCTCTCGCCAACTAAACGATCCCGTGACGAAACGCGCCGCTCTTCGTTGGTTCTTCTCTATCCCTTCTAGCAGTCCTATTTGACAGGGATCCTAGATAGATGAACGATATTCAAGAATCGGGCGAACAAGCGCCTTATAAGCCACTAATTTCGTGGATAAGTTACATTTCCTTAAGATTCTTACGATGAATGAGTCTGGTGTCTGCTTTTCCCACTATCTGTTTTATACACTCCTGGAAATTGAAATAAGAACACCGTGAATTCATTGTCCCAGGAAGGGGAAACTTTATTGACACATTCCTGGGGTCAGATACATCACATGATCACACTGACAGAACCACAGGCACATAGACACAGGCAACAGAGCATGCACAATATCGGCACTAGTACAGTGTATATCCACCTTTCGCAGCAATGCAGGCTGCTATTCTCCCATGGAGACGATCGTAGAGATGCTGGATGTAGTCCTGTGGAACGGCTTGCCATGCCATTTCCACCTGGCGCCTCAGTTGGACCAGCGTTCGTGCTGGACGTGCAGACCGCGTGAGACGACGCTTCATCCAGTCCCAAACATGCTCAATGGGGGACAGATCCGGAGATCTTGCTGGCCAGGGTAGTTGACTTACACCTTCTAGAGCACGTTGGGTGGCACGGGATACATGCGGACGTGTATTGTCCTGTTGGAACAGCAAGTTCCCTTGCCGGTCTAGGAATGGTAGAACGATGGGTTCGATGACGGTTTGGATGTACCGTGCACTATTCATTGTCCCCTCGACGATCACCAGTGGTGTACGGCCAGTGTAGGAGATCGCTCCCCACACCATGATGCCGGGTGTTGGCCCTGTGTGCCTCGGTCGTATGCAGTCCTGATTGTGGCGCTCACCTGCACGGCGCCAAACACGCATACGACCATCATTGGCACCAAGGCAGAAGCGACTCTCATCGCTGAAGACGACACGTCTCCATTCGTCCCTCCATTCACGCCTGTCGCGACACCACTGGAGGCGGGCTGCACGATGTTGGGGCGTGAGCGGAAGACGGCCTAACGGTGTGCGGGACCGTAGCCCAGCTTCATGGAGACGGTTGCGAATGGTCCTCGCCGATACCCCAGGAGCAACAGTGTCCCTAATTTGCTGGGAAGTGGCGGTGCGGTCCCCTACGGCACTGCGTAGGATCCTACGGTCTTGGCGTGCATCCGTGCGTCGCTGCGGTCCGGTCCCAGGTCGACGGGCACGTGCACCTTCCGCCGACCACTGGCGACAACATCGATGTACTGTGGAGACCTCACGCCCCACGTGTTGAGCAATTCGGCGGTACGTCCACCCGGCCTCCCGCATGCCCACTATACGCCCTCGCTCAAAGTCCGTCAACTGCACATACGGTTCACGTCCACGCTGTCGCGGTATGCTACCAGTGTTAAAGACTGCGATGGAGCTCCGTATGCCACGGCAAACTGGCTGACACTGACGGCGGCGGTGCACAAATGCTGCGCAGCTAGCGCCATTCGACGGCCAACACCGCGGTTCCTGGTGTGTCCGCTGTGCCGTGCGTGTGATCATTGCTTGTACAGCCCTCTCGCAGTGTCCGGAGCAAGTATGGTGGGTCTGACACACCGGTGTCAATGTGTTCTTTTTTCCATTTCCAGGAGTGTAGTTATTCAATTTAAGGTCGCTCTGGATAGTTACGCCTAGATATTTTACGGCAGACGCTGTCTCCAGCTGTTTGTCATCAAGTGTAGCTCTACAGTACTGGATTTCTTTTCCTATGTATGCGCAATGTATCACACTTATTTACGTTCAGGGTCAACTGTCAGAGTCTGCACCATTCATCAGTTCTCTGCAGGTCGTTCTGCAAATTCTTAATATCTTTTGGTGTTGCTACTTTGGTATAAACAACTGCATCATCTGCGAATAGCCTTAAACAGTATCCGACGCTTCCTACCAGATCATTTATATATATTGTGAACAGCGACGGTCCTATCACACTTCTCTGTGGTACTCCGGATATTGCCTTTACATCTGTCGATTTAGTTCGGTTAAGAGCGACGTTTGAGTTCTACCTTCAAGAAAGTCTTGAATCTAATCGCAGGTCTGCTGTGTTACTCTGTAAGCTCGTATTTTTTCATTAAATGGCAATGCGGGGAGGTGTCAAATGCCTTACTGAAATCAAGGAACACGGCATCAACCTGAACGCCGATGTCCACTGCGCTGTGGAGCTCATGGAGGAACAGAGCGAACAGAGATTCGCTGGATTTCTGTTTGCGGAATCCATGTTGATTTTTATAGAGGAGATGTTCATTTTCCTAGAACGTCATAATTCTTGAGCATAAAACATGTTCCATAATTCTACAACAGATTCACGCCAACGATATAGGTCTATAATTGTGTGGATTTGTCTTAGGACCTTTCTTAAAATCAGGAGTGGCCTGCGCTCTTCTCCAGTCCTTAGCTGCCTTTCGTTGCTCAGGCGATCTACGATAAATTACTGCTAGAAGGAGAGCAAGTTCTTCCACATAATCTTTATAGAATTTTATATGGATCTCATCTGTTCCTGAAGCCTTTCCACTACTAAACGTTTGCAGCTGCTATTCAGTTCCGCGATCGGTTATTTCAATATCTGCCATTTCGACGTTCGCACGAAGATTGAAAGGAGGGACAGTGCTACGATCTTCCACGGTGAAACAACTTCGGAAGACTGAATACAGTATTTCGGCCTTCTCTCTGGTATCGTCCGTTTCGGTGCCGGTGTGGTCGCTGAGAGAATGAATATATGATTTTGGCCCGCTTACTGATTTTTACATCCGACCAAAACCTCTTAGGGTTTTTACTCAGGTCAATTAGCAACGTTGTACTTTCAAAATCATTGAAAGCTTCTCTCATTGATCTCCTTACGCTCGTTTTCGCTTCGTTCAGCTTTTGTCACCTAGATTTTTACTTCTTTTGAATCTGAGAGGAAGTACTCATTGTTTACGTAGCGGTTTTTGTAACATGGCTATTAAACCGTGGTGGATCTTTCCCATTCCTTAAAACCTTATTTGTCTAGGGCATATTGAACGATGCCTTTTAATTTTTTTTCCATTTGTTCTCCACATCTTCGTCCTCATCATCGAATATTTGATGCTGCCTACTGAGATATTCTGAAATTTGTATCCTGTCGCCCTTGCTGAGCGAATATATCTTCCTACCTTTCTTAACATTCCGGCAACGACCTTGCCGCAGTGGATACACCGGTTCCAGTGAGATCACCGAAGTTAAGCGCTGTCGGGCGTGGTTGGCACTTGGATGAGTGACCAGCCAGGCCGCCATGCGCTGTTGCCATTTTTCGGGTTGCACTCAGCCACGTGATGCCGATTGAGGAGCTACTCGACCGAATAGTAGCGGCTTCAGTCAAGAATACCATCATAACGACTGGGAGAGCGGTGTGCTGACCCCACGCCCTCCTATCCGCATCCTCCATTGAGGATGACACGGCGGTCGGATGGTCCCGGTAGGCCACTCGTTCCATGTATGACTCGTCGTCATAGATGCTGTCACAGCCTTAGTATCACTGATACCTTCCTCTACGTTAATTGATTCTATAGGGTTGGGTCTGTTAGTTGCCAGGAGGTCTAAGACGTTACCCTCACGAGTTGATTCTCTATCTGCTCACGGTAATTTTCGGACAAGACATCCAGAACAACGCCACACGATTCCCTGTCTCTGGCACCAGTTTTGATGATATAACACTGCCAATCTATACCTGGCAAGTTGAAGTCACCCCCTATTACAACGGAATGATCAGGAAAATTACTAATGATATTCTGCAAGTTCTGTCTGAAGCGCTCTACAACTACAGATCTATAAAAGCATCCGATCACCATTTTGACCATTCTTTGATACTAAATTTCACCCAGATTAATTCACATTTGGAATCCGTGATAAACTCGCTAGATTTCATCGAATTTTTTACTACAATAAACACGCCACCACCATTGGCGACTGACTTATTCTTACTATAAACATTTCACCCTGAACTTAGGATTTCGTTGTCATTGACGTATGGCTTCAACCAACTTTCTGTTCCCAATACTATCTGTGCATTACAACCTTCAGTAAGCGATACTAATTCTGGGCCCTTTCCTTGGATCTTCCTATAGTTTACTAAAATCATATTAATCTTTTCTATCTCTGATCTTCGAGGATCAAGATTCTCAGAGGTTGTTGTGGCTGATTTAACAAGCAAATTGTGTTTTCTCCTAAGGGAGGGTCCTCTAATCTAAAAAAAGCCCCCATGTGCACACCACAAGTATTCTGCTACGCTAGTAGCCGCTTCCTGCATGTAGTGCACGCCTGACCTATTAAACGGAGCCCTACAATTTTGCATCAGATACCGTCTTCGAGCCGTCTGAGCCTCTGTTTTAGACCTTCCACTCTGCTCCAAACGAAAGGACCGCGATCAACCCTGGATACGATGCTACAAATAGACAGCTTATCCTGCACCCTGCGTGCGTTGCTACTTGCCTTCACCAAATCAGCCAGTCACCGAAAGCAGCCGAGGATGACCTCAGAACCCAAGTGTCAGACGTCATTCGTGCTGACATGTGCCACTACACGCAGCCAGTTGCATCCAGTGCGCTCGATAGCCGCCGAAAGGGCTTCCTCCACATCACGGATGAGGCCTCCCAGCAAACATACCGAATGCACATTGGAATTTTTTCGCACCTTGCCTGCTGTCTCTCTGATGGGCTCCATCACCCACCTAACATTGGAGCTCAAAGTGACTGGTATTCCCACCCTCTCTACTTGTCCGGACTGGACAGGAAAATCGACCGCTGGCCCAGCAGGAGAGGCATCCCGTGCTGGCTGAGAGTTATCATCAACACTGGGGAGCACCTCGTACCTGTTACTAAGACGTAGGGTGCCAGCCATGCGGACTGCTCCCTCTTTCGCCTTCCGTCCACCACTGTTTGCCACCCACTCTGGAGTGAGGACGGACCAGTCAGATGTTGCATATTGGAATCCGCAGCAACGTCCGGGTCACCAGGGGATTCCAGTGGCTCCAAAGGTGTCGCAGGTCTTCTCACTGGAGCCCCGACAGAACCGCAACTTCGAGCATTAGCTAGAAGCTTATCGACGGCTGGCCACCGCAGCTTCCAGCTGTTTACGGACAGCAGCCAACTCCTCTTGTGTCCGCTCACAACAAGCACAGTCCCTAGCCTTATCGACTGCTGGCCCAACAGGAGAGGCAACCTGTGCTGGCTCAGAGTTATCATCAACACTGGGGAGCACCTCGTACCTGTTGCTAAGATGTGGGGAGCCAGCCGCGCGGACTGCTCCCTCTTTCGCCTTCCGTCCACCACTGTTTGCCACCCACTCTGGAGTGAGGACGGACCAGTCATGTTGCGTATCAGAAGCTGCAACAACGTCCGGGTCACCAGGGGATTCCAGTGGCACCAAAGGTGTCGCAGGTCTCCTCACTGGAGCCCCGACAGAACAGCAACTTCGAGCATTAGCTAGAAGCTTGTCGACGGCTGGCCACCGCAGCTTCCAGCTGTTTACGGACAGCAGCCAACTCCCCTTGTGTCCGCTCACAACAAGCACCGCTGGCCCAACAGGAGAGGCATCCCATGCTGGCTCAGAGTTATCATCAACACTGGGGAGCACCTCGTACCTGTTGCTAAGACGTAGGGAGCCAGCCGCGCGGACTGCTCCCACTTTCGCCTTCTGTCCACCACCGTTTGCCACCCACTCGGGAGTGAGGACGGACCAGTCAGATGTTGCATATCGGAAGCCGCAGCAACGTCCGGGTCACCAGGGGATTCCAGTGGCTCCAAAGGTGTCGCAGGTCTCCTCACTGGAGCCCCGACAGAACCGCAACTTCTAGCATTAGCTAGAAGCTTGTCGACGGCTGGCCACCACAGCTTCAAGCTGTTTAGAGACAGCAGCCAACTCCCTTGTGTCCGCTCACAACAAGCACAGTCCCTAGCCTTATCGACCGCTGGCCCAACAGGAGAGGCAACCTGTGCTGGCTCAGAGTTATCATCAACACTGGGGAGCACCTCGTACCTGTTGCTAAGATGTGGGGAGCCAGCCGCGCGGACTGCTCCCGCTTTCGCCTTCCGTCCACCACTGTTTGCCACCCACTCTGGAGCGAGGACGGACCAGTCATGTTGCGTATCGGAAGCTGAAACAACGTCCGGGTCACCAGGGGATTCCAGTGGCACCAAAGGTGTCGCAGGTCTCCTCACTGGAGCCTCGATAGAACAGCAACTTCGAGCATTAGCTAGAAGCTTGTCGACGGCTGGCCACCGCAGCTTCCAGCTGTTTACGGACAGCAGCCAACTCCCCTTGTGTCCGCTCACAACAAGCACTGCTGGCCCAACAGGAGAGGCATCCCATGCTGGCTCAGAGTTATCATCAACACTGGGGAGCACCTCGTACCTGTTGCTAAGACGTAGGGAGCCAGCCGCGCGGACTGCTCCCTCTTTCGCCTTCCGTCCACCACTGTTTGCCACCCACTCTGGAGTGAGGACGGACCAGTCAGATGTTGCATATCGGAATCCGCAGCAACGTCCGGGTCACCAGGGGATTCCAGTGGCTCCAAAGGTGTCGCAGGTCTCCTCACTGGAACCCCGACAGAACCGCAACTTCGAGCATTAGCTAGAAGCTTATCGACGGCTGGCCACCGCAGCTTCCAGCTGTTTACAGACAGCAGCCAACTCCTCTTGTGTCCGCTCACAACAAGCACAGTCCCTAGCCTTATCGACCGCTGGCCCAACAGGAGAGGCAACCTGTGCTGGCTCAGAGTTATCATCAACACTGGGGAGCACCTCGTACCTGTTGCTAAGATGTGGGGAGCCAGCCGCGCGGACTGCTCCCTCTTTCGCCTTCCGTCCATCACTGTTTGCCACCCACTCTGGAGTGAGGACGGACCAGTCATGTTGCGTATCAGAAGCTGCAACAACGTCCGGGTCACCAGGGGATTCCAGTGGCACCAAAGGTGTCGCAGGTCTCCTCACTGGAGCCCCGACAGAACAGCAACTTCGAGCATTAGCTAGAAGCTTGTCGACGGCTGGCCACCGCAGCTTCCAGCAGTTTACGGACAGCAGCCAACTCCCCTTGTGTCCGCTCACAACAAGCACCGCTGGCCCAATAGGAGAGGCATCCTATGCTGGCTCAGAGTTATCATCAACACTGGGGAGCACCTCGTACCTGTTGCTAAGACGTAGGGAGCCAGCCGCGCGGACTGCTCCCACTTTCGCCTTCTGTCCACCACTGTTTGCCACCCACTCTGGAGTGAGGATGGACCAGTCAGATGTTGCATATCGGAAGCCGCAGCAACGTCCGGGTCACCAGGGGATTCCAGTGGCTCCAAAGGTGTCGCAGGTCTCCTCACTGGAGCCCCGACAGAACCGCAACTTCGAGCATTAGCTAGAAGCTTATCGACGGCTGGCCACTGCAGCTTCCAGCTGTTTACGGACAGCAGCCAACTCCTCTTGTGTCCGCTCACAACAAGCACAGTCCCTAGCCTTATCGACTGCTGGCCCAACAAGAGAGGCAACCTGTGCTGGCTCAGAGTTATCATCAACACTGGGGAGCACCTCGTACCTGTTGCTAAGATGTGGGGAGCCAGCCGCGCGGACTGCTCCCTCTTTCGCCTTCCGTCCATCACTGTTTGCCACCCACTCTGGAGTGAGGACGGACCAGTCATGTTGCGTATCAGAAGCTGCAACAACGTCCGGGTCACCAGGGGATTCCAGTGGCACCAAAGGTGTCGCAGGTTTCCTCACTGGAGCCCCAACAGAACAGCAACTTCGAGCATTAGCTAGAAGCTTGTCGACGGCTGGCCACCGCAGCTTCCAGCTGTTTACGGACAGCAGCCAACTCCCCTTGTGTCCGCTCACAACAAGCACCGCTGGCCCAATAGGAGAGGCATCCCATGCTGGCTCAGAGTTATCATCAAAAATGGGGAGCGCCTCGTACCTGTTGCTAAGACGTAGGGAGCCAGCCGCGCGGACTGCTCCCACTTTCTCCTTCTGTCCACCACTGTTTGCCACCCACTCGGGAGTGAGGATGACCCAGTCAGATGTTGCATATCGGAAGCCGCAGCAACGTCCGGGTCACCAGGGGATTCCAGTGGCTCCAAAGGTGTCGCAGGTCTCCTCACTGGAGCCCCGACAGAACCGCAACTTCTAGCATTAGCTAGAAGCTTGTCGACGGCTGGCCACCACAGCTTCAAGCTGTTTAGAGACAGCAGCCAACTCCCTTGTGTCCGCTCACAACAAGCACAGTCCCTAGCCTTATCGACCGCTGGTCCAACAGGAGAGGCAACCTGTGCTGGCTCAGAGTTATCATCAACACTGGGGAGCACCTCGTACCTGTTGCTAAGATGTGGGGAGCCAGCCGCGCGGACTGCTCCCTCTTTCGCCTTCCGTCCACCACTGTTTGCTACCCACTCTGGAGCGAGGACGGACCAGTCATGTTGCGTATCGGAAGCTGCAACAACGTCCGGGTCACCAGGGGATTCCAGTGGCACCAAAGGTGTCACAGGTCTCCTCACTGGAGCCCCGATAGAACAGCAACTTCGAGCATTAGCTAGAAGCTTGTCGACGGCTGGCCACCGCAGCTTCCAGCTGTTTACGGACAGCAGCCAACTCCCCTTGTGTCCGCTCACAACAAGCACTGCTGGCCCAACAGGAGAGGCATCCCATGCTGGCTCAGAGTTATCATCAACACTGGGGAGCACCTCGTACCTGTTGCTAAGACGTAGGGAGCCAGCCGCGCGGACTGCTCCCACTTTCGCCTTCCGTCCACCACTGTTTGCCACCCACTCTGGAGTGAGGACGGACCAGTCATGTTGCGTATCGGAAGCTGAAACAACGTCCGGGTCACCAGGGGATTCCAGTGGCACCAAAGGTGTCGCAGGTCTCCTCACTGGAGCCCCGACAGAACCGCAACTTCTAGCGTTAGCTAGAAGCTTGTCGACGGCTGGCCACCACAGCTTCAAGCTGTTTAGAGACAGCAGCCAACTCCCTTGTGTCCGCTCACAACAAGCACAGTCCCTAGCCTTATCGACCGCTGGCCCAACAGGAGAGGCAACCTGTGCTGGCTCAGAGTTATCATCAACACTGGAGAGCACCTCGTACCTGTTGCTAAGATGTGGGGAGCCAGCCGCGCGGACTGCTCCCTCTTTCGCCTTCCGTCCACCACTGTTTGCCACCCACTCTGGAGTGAGGATGGACCAGTCATGTTGCGTATCGGAAGCTGCAACAACGTCCGGGTCACCAGGGGATTCCAGTGGCACCAAAGGTGTCGCAGGTCTCCTCACTGGAGTCCCGATAGAACAGCAACTTCGAGCATTAGCTAGAAGCTTGTCGACGGCTGGCCACCGCAGCGTCCAGCTGTTTACGGACAGCAGCCAACTCCCCTTGTGTCCGCTCACGACATGCACCGCTGGCCCAACATGAGAGGCATCCCATGCTGGCTCAGAGTTATCATCAACACTGGGGAGCACCTCGTGCCTGTTGCTAAGACATAGGGAACCAGCCGCGCGGACTGCTCCCACTTTCGCCTTCCGTCCACCACTGTTTGCCACCCACTCTGGAGTGAGGACGGACCAGTCAGATGTTGCATATCGGAATCCGCAGCAACGTCCGGGTCACCAGGGGATTCCAGTGGCCCCAAAGGTGTCGCAGGTCTCCTCACTGGAGCCCCGACAGAACCGCAAATTCGAGCATTAGCTAGAAGCTTGTCGACGGCTGGCCACCGCAGCTTCCAGCTGTTTACGGACAGCAGCCAACTCCTCTTGTGTCCGCTCACAACAAGCACAGTCCCTAGCCTTATCGACCGCTGGCCCAACAGGAGAGGCAACCTGTGCTGGCTCAGAGTTATCATCAACACTGGGGAGCACCTCGTACCTGTTGCTAAGACGTGGGGAGCCAGCCGCGCGGACTGCTCCCTCTTTCGCCTTCCGTCCACCACTGTTAGCCACCCACTCTGGAGTGAGGACGGACCAGTCATGTTGCGTATCGGAAGCTGAAACAACGTCCGGGTCACCGGGGGATTCCAGTGGCACCAAAGGTGTCGCAGGTCTCCTCACTGGAGCCCCGACAGAACAGCAACTTCGAGCATTAGCTAGAAGCTTGTCGACGGCTGGCCACCGCAGCTTCCAGCTGTTTACGGACAGCAGCCAACTCCCCTTGTGTCCGCTCACAACAAGCACCGCTGGCCCAATAGGAGAGGCATCCCACGCTGGCTCAGAGTTATCATCAACACTGGGGAGCACCTCGTACCTGTTGCTAAGACGTAGGGAGCCAGCCGCGCGGACTGCTCCCACTTTCGCCTTCCGTCCACCACTGTTTGCCACCCACTCGGGAGTGAGGACGGACCAGTCAGATGTTTCATATCGGAAGCCGCAGCAACGTCCGGGTCACCAGGGGATTCCAGTGGCTCCAAAGGTGTCGCAGGTCTCCTCACTGGAGCCCCGACAGAACCGCAACTTCTAGCATTAGCTAGAAGCTCGTCGACGGCTGGCCACCACAGCTTCAAGCTGTTTAGAGACAGCAGCCAACTCCCTTGTGTCCGCTCACAACAAGCACAGTCCCTAGCCTTATCGACCGCTATCCCAACAGGAGAGGCATCCCGTGCTGGCTCAGAGTTATCATCAACACTGGGGAGCACCTCGTACCTGTTGCTAAGACGTAGGGAGCCAGCCGCGCGGACTGCTCCCTCTTTCGCCTTCCGTCCACCACTGTTTGCCACCCACTCTGGAGTGAGGACGGACCGAGTTTGAAAATATAGCAAATGAGAACAAACTAACACCAAACGTTGGTGTGCAGATTTCTCACTGTACTCTGAGACCGCAAACTATTGAACATAAATTAATTCCTCCACGTGGAAAATTTACACTAGGAAGTCGCTGTACACAAGGATATTCACAAGACTTACGCAACAACAAAAACTACAAATAATTTTCTATCCACTGGTCCACACATACACACATACAGATCACTTCTTTGCAGAAGCACGTGAACGTTAAACAGACTAAATTAATTTAGAGTTTATCACACAAGTGCTGCTGCTGCTCTGCTGCGCTTCCTCTTGGCTCGGCGGCTGCCGCTACACTCGAGATAGACTAAGAGCTGACCACCATCACATGTAGGTGGAAGAATAAGGATGTGTTGGTGGCAAATGTGGGTACATGTGACAAAGATATGTTTTCTTCCATATACCTGAGGCCACTGTCTTTTCTATTGGAGGTGGGGCACCACTTGGTAGCAGATTCACATGTATGACAAAAATTCCCATGAAATGAAACCCTACGAATTTTCACTGCTCACCGGTGTGGGATCCGTACCAGATAGGGATGATAGAGAGAAGATCCAGGTGTATTTAGCTGCGAGATGTAATGCAGTTATATGTCGGCTATCAGCACTTTTCCATAATGTTTGATTCATCCCATATGATTCCGCTGGAAAAACATTATATAATGTATAGTTGTTTTGTCAGCTGAAATAGAAAGCTTACTAATCATAGGTCATACATTGTACTAAAAGTTGGAAATTTATGACACAGAGTTTTATGTTGGTTAAAGAACCTGTCATTTAAACATTGCTTTAGAAGCAACAGTGAACCTCTACCTGAGTCAGAAGCCTGAAGGGTGTTGCTTTAGACCGTAAAGGATGAACTCATACCATGTCTGCTGTTCAGTATGGCCACTCTGTTCTTTTGAAAATACGCTGCTACTCACATGGGAGTCTCAATAGATTGCAGTGTAAGTTTTTGCTTACAGTTCATATGTCATAATAGGTCTGTGTTGTCTGAAGTAACTTTAAATTGATGGCACTTTATACAGATACAATTTGTTTTCATTATATAGCTCTAATTGTGAAAGAAATACTGTAATGCTCTCTCACATAAACCTGATGTCATGATTTGCTGTAAACATGGTTGCAGAAAACATTATATCCCATAGCAGTATAAAATAACTTTTCTTTTCCTCTTTGCATTAAGCCCCGGACTGAGTGAACAAAGATGTCAACTGCTAATGATAAGTAGAGCCACAATATCGTCTGTCAGATGGAACATCTCAAGAGATTAATATACTGGTGTGAACTTAGATCATTTGTTCTGGTACTGCTTGTGCGTTTAATATATGTAGTCAGTCAAATTTTATGAAATACTATATTTGAAACTGAGGTGGAGAACTAGGTATCAATTGGATCCAGGTTTTTGCAAATAATTATGGTTCCTCAATGCACTGAAACCATCAAAACTGTAGAGCAGCAGCAGAAAAATTGTTTATATGAAAGATATAGTAAATATAGCATATCTACTCTTTAACAAACTGGCTGACTTGTGCCATTGTGAGTAAATGATTCCTTAGCTCTAAAAAAGTTTTATATATTACAATTTTTTTCAGTTCTACATACACACAATGAAAAGAATTTTACTTTGATGCAGTGTATTTTTCAGGCGTAGCACAATCATGAACTTCTCTATGAAGTAACTTAGTTTTAGGTTTGCGGCTACCACTAACATCGAAGATGTGATTATTGATATTGAGAAAAACTGTTTTGATTCATGATTTTATGATCTTCAACTAAGTCCGATATGAACATCCATTGTGTGCACTAGCTTGTATTGGTGTATATTGTTAATAGTAATAAAGTGCTCAATTTTTTATATTTGATTTTGTGTTGGCGATTCACAATGGGGCTAGGAATTACTGCAATGGTGACCCCTGTCATCTTCTGTTAGATCATGTTTTCGTGTGACGTATTTATACCTTCACACCTAAACTTACACAATGGACTGGGTACACTTTTGTGACTCAGAATATGTCATGGGCGTACAGACACTGTTTTCTGATAGTAACACTCCTATCATTCAGCCTATATTGATCCCACACTCATGTGCATTACCAGCTCGTATCCATCCGGAATGTGAGGTCTAACCTCTCTGGGTCAAAGCCACCCTGCAAGGTGGTGCAGTGGTTCGCACAGTGGACTCGCATCCGGGAGAACGACGATCAAACCAGCGTCAGGCCACCCTGATTTAGGTCTTCCGAGATTTCCCTAAATTGCTTCAGGCAAATGCTGGGATGGTTCCTTTGAAAGGATACAGTCGACTTCCTTCCTTTCATAATCTGATGGGACCGATGACTTCACTGTTTGGTCCCCTTCCCCAAATCAACCAACCAACCAACAACGTGTCCACTTCCACAGTGTGGTACAGTACCCCAATTTCATCCCACACCAAATAAATCAAGAGATGCCTTCACCTTTTCCCAATGCCGCTGCAGTGGACGTACGTATATAATTGGGACTTCCTCCCTCCTTCCACTATGCATGTGCATGTACATTTTGTGCATCTTTGTACCAACAATATTCCGATTCGTCGATTCGCATCATTTGCAACAACTTGTAACGCCGGAAATGCATATCCCCCTATTTCCATCTAATGTACTATGAATTTTTTCCTTATTTTGTTACCTGAAGATATGACATTTCTGTGTCTTTATATATTGTAATTGTTTTACTATTTGTATATATATATATATATATATATATATATATATATATATATATATATATATATATATATATATATATATATACACATTTGAAAAATCCAAGCTGCTAGTTTAAATTTTCAGCTGAGTCACAGTAGATTAAGGAATGTAAATATGATTTTGTAACTAGCTGTAAGATTTCATAAAGATGTGATTTACTAGTTATTGCCGATGTACTTAGACGCTGCTTTAAGTTTCAGGCTAGTACATGCGTGTGATGATGGACAGTGTTGAGTTATCCACTGTGATAGTATTAATGGACCCCTTGAGATTACTCGGGAGTGAGTTTTTCCGAAAGAATTCAGTGAAACTAACGTTCTGGAAATGCCGTTACACAGGCGAGTGAGATTAAGCGTGCCGCACAGGCGGGCGCAACAGTACTGGCGAGGCGGAGCCGCTGTCGGCTCTTGTGCCGCTGTCGGCATTCTTTGTACTTGCGGGTACGGAAGGCGGAGTTGTTTTTCTTCCTGGACAGCCGATGTGAAAGATTTCTGCTGTCAACATTTATGTTTTCTTCGATCTGCTGTATATTATTTTCTTGTTTAGCGTTAAGTGGACTCTCATGACGAGAATATTAATTATGAAAAGGTTATATAAAAATGTGTATTCTATATCATTAATTATTAATTTGCGTATTTTGATATACATGTTTATTATGACCATGTACTCTGGTTAATTTTGTAAATAGTATTCTATTTCTTGATACTGTTAGGAATTTTGTTGATTTTGGAATAGCTAAACCATTTTCTATGTTTTCTATTAATTTTAATATATTGTCAACATGTTTTCTTTTGTGTAGGATGACAGAGTGGAATAAGATTAGGAGTGTCTCCACTCAATTATTTTGGTCTAGAAATTGGTTTATGGTTAATTAACCTAATGCAAAATTTTCTAGATGTTTTGAGCATATGCATTTCCGCTGTTTTTTTCCTTTTTGGGACATTTTCTGAGTCTGTTTAGGTTACACGAACATTCTCAGATAATGTGGGGCACATGTAATCCCGGAAATGCATATCCTCCTATTTCCATCTAATGTACTATGAATTTTTTCCTTATTTTGTTACCTGAAGATATGATATTTCTGTGTCTTTATATATTGTAATTGTTTTACTATATATATATATATATATATATATATATATATATATATATATATATATATATATATATATATATATATATATATATGCATTTATGTCGAGGTATAATTGGTTTGTTTTGTAAATACTATTTATATTTTTACACTGGGTCTGGCCTAGGGAAAACTATGCTATCGAACGAATACATCGATAGGTCGTGTGGAGAACCAAAGTGCTTAGGATCTTTGGTAGTGTGAACTCTGCTGCGTGGAGCGCGGGCAGAACAGAGGGAGTCTGGCTGGGGTAGGGCCGTGGAGCAGGTGTGTTGAGTGACGCTCCCGCGAGTTGCCGCGCTTTCGGGGTTTGGCAGCATGTAATTGCACTCGACTTGCTATGATAGTTTCTGACACGGTGTCGCGGACGGAAATCGTTAGCTGGCACACGTCAAGAGCCCGTTTCGGGTGGAGACCGTGCCGAGAAGAAGGCGCGCCAACATCCAGCTTCTGCAACAGCGACGGCCGACAATGAGTGACTGTCGCCACCTCCTCGATCGACGACTTCAAACCTTCAATCAACCAACAAGGAAGACTGGTAGCACGTAAAGTTTTAGAACTGTATGGCAGACCTCAGCTTTTCAAACTGTTAAATTTTTCTCACTAAATTACAGCAACATAGCATGAACCTTTGTTGCTCATTGTCCCAATTGCATTACCAAGCAGGGTCCCTTCCTTTTCTGGAATGAACCCGAGTGTCGTTGAAATTCAAACACCAGCATTAAAGTAATATCATTCGATTTCACTGCTTTAATTTCAAAGTTCAGTTAAGGTATTCATAGCTGGCTACAATATTTAGATTACACAAGCACAAATTAAGAGTGCGAGTTTTGTTACCGTATTTTAGCTTACGTGTGACTACAGCTCAGCTTGGTACGTATTAAATTTTACTATTGTTAATTGTTCAGAATCATTTAATTCAAGTTCAAAGTTAAATCTCTTATTTCTAAATTGCGTAGATTCAAGTAGCTTTTGAAGTGATTGTTGAGGTAGCCCAAGACTAACCGTATTTTACTGAATTTCGATGTGCTTCAGAAACAAAGCTCACTATTAATTTCAGTCACTAAATTAACTTACAATTTTCCGGTTTTATTAATTCTTTTGCTAAATTAAGTCAGAGTGTAGCGAAATTTATTACTTCTGACAAACTTTCAGTTTTCACACTACACGTGTCAACCTACAGTTGCCACGCTTCTAGTGCTAATTATATGTGTAATAACCTTTCTATTTCAGTTACTATAGTAATTGTCCATAGGACTGGCGACCGTAATTTCCCCCAAATCTCAAATATCTAATTACCGCTAGTTAATTGTTAACGTAACGGCCGCACATTTACTTTCTTTATTAACTTTATCCCTTTTCAAAATTAATTTCCACCAGTTTCATTCGCATTTTTTCCTTTCATTTAGATGTGACCCTTTCCTCCCTCTTTACCGACAGATTAACTTCGGTGACGATTGCTTTTCCCAAATTTCCATTAGGTGCAAGCGGTTTAATTTTTCACTGTCATTAAGGTCGATAAGTGAGGAGGAGGTTACAAACTGAGTGCTCATCCGTGACAAGTGCTACAAATGCACAAAGTATCACTATCCTCACCCCCACATAGACCTCCGGCGACGAACCATTACCTGGATCCATCGCCATTGTAACATTGCTACTCGCCTCTCCCCGTGATGCTGCAACAGGTGCCTGTCGCCCTTTTTCCTAAATTCTCGCATGCAGAAGGAGAATATTTGGTTCACGTTGGTCGATAACTGTTGGACTTCGACAGAATTCTGGGCGACAATACACGTTTCATATGATTGGTTAGCCACTTACACAATCGTGTGAAAACCAGCTCACGCTATTCGTCTACTAGACTCAGAGGGCCATAGACACGGGTTCCCAGGTAGATGCCATGTTTCTTGTCTTCTGCAAGGCGTTTGATGCA
Source organism: Schistocerca piceifrons (assembly GCF_021461385.2). Classification (NCBI taxonomy): domain Eukaryota; kingdom Metazoa; phylum Arthropoda; class Insecta; order Orthoptera; family Acrididae; genus Schistocerca; species Schistocerca piceifrons. The sequence continues at coordinate 429,211,962 of NC_060138.1, forward strand.
GTTCCCCACAGTCGTTTAATGAACAAAGTAAGAGCATATGGACTATCAGACCAATTGTGTGATTCGATTGAAGAGTTTCTAGATAACAGAACGCAGCAAGTCATTCTCAGTGGAGAGAAGTCTTCCGAAGTAAGAGTGATTTCAGGTGTGCCACAGGGGAGTGTCGTAGAGCCGTTGCTATTTACAATATATATAAATGACCTTGTGGATAACATCGGAAGTTCACTGAGGCTTTTTGCGGATGATGATGTAGTACATCGAGAAGTTGTAACAATGGAAAATTGTACTGAAATGCAGAAGGATCTGCAACGAATTGACGCACGGTGCAAGGAATGGCAATTGAATCTCAATGTAGACAAGTGCAATGTGCTGCGAATACATAGAAAGAAAGATCATTTATCATTTAGCTGCAATATAGCAGGTCAGCAACTGGAAGCAATTAATTCCATAAATTATCTGGGAGTAGGCATTAGGAGTGATTTAAAATGGAATGACCATATAAAATCAATCGTCGGTAAACCAGGTGCCAGACTGAGATTCATTGGAAGAATCCTAAGGAAATGCAGTCTGAAAACAAAGGAAGTAGGTTACAGTACACTTGTTCGCCCACTGCTTGAATACTGCTCACCGGTGTGGGATCTGTACCAGATAGAGGTGATAGAAGAGAGAGAGAAGATCTAATGGAGAGAAGCGCGCTTTGTTACAGGATCATTTGGTAATCACGAAAGCGTTACGGAGATGATAGATAAACTCCAGTGGAAGACTCTGCAAGAGAGACGCTCAGTAGCTCGGTACGGGCTTTTGTTGAAGTTTCGAGAACATACCTTCACCGAGGAGTCAAGCAGTATATTGCTCCCTCCTAAGTATATCTCGCGAAGAAACTATGAAGATAAAATCAGAGAGATTAGAGCCGACAATCTTTCTTTCCACGAACAATGCGAGACTGGAATACAAGGGAGAACCGATAGAGGTACTCAAAGTACCCTCCGACACACACCGTCAGGTGGCTTGTGGAGTATGGATGTAGATGTAGATGATCAATGACCTGCTGCTGGATACGCCATCTCAGTGTAAGTATGCCTACAGCTCGATCCTGCATTACTGAACGCCTGGTGCCCTCCTGCCGAAACGATTCATTACATCATTCTTGATGTACGCCTCCAGTATCGGACGCCATCGCAATTGTAGCGTCATCTTCGCTCCAAAGTCGTATTTGAGGGCCTACCTGACAATGCGCTGTGGACCCTTTAGCAGGTTAAATTTCCGTCTGATCTTCAACTACACCTCCTGTGATTTTGTCCGTTAGAAAGGGTTTTATGAATCCCTGCTACTGTGGAAACAATGCACTTGTTGATACATAACTTTTCTTCTACCAAAGCAGAACCTCACACATCGAAAACATAACGTAAAATGGAATAGTATACAGAGAAAACGAACTTAAAAATGGGACTTATTTCCCAAAATGCGCTGTGTAAAATATGAATAAAAGGAAGTCGTGACTGTTAGCAGAGAAGTTATTTATAAACAAACCCATTACATCTCCTGTCGCAGAAGTCTGCTGTTTTAGAACAAAATCTCTTCTCACTGACCAAGTCTACCATATTATCCGGGACCTCCAGCTCTTTCCCTCCACCAGCTCATCCATTGATTCAAAATTTGGTAACACGCCTCCACACCCAGGAGGTTGAGGTCGTGTGCACAGCATGCCCTTCCAGCAGCTAACTGCAGTGCCACATCGTGGTGAACTTCCGTTTCTATCTGCGATGCCAGCATCTGCCTCCCACTCTTCTGATGTGACCTAGCAAAAACGCCGCGTTTCAAACAGATCAGTTGATGCACAGCAGGAGCTGCATCATGTGTACCCATTATGTTGGTACCATGTAACTTTCGGAGATTCTGCACGGTTTTGCCATGTGCCATGTGCATACTCAAACTCTGACCGTGACACCTTCTAGGCGCCACAATTTGCTGTGACGCTGTAGGGTTCTGCCCCTCTACTCAGTCGTCTAACAGGTTGAATCTTCCTGTAGGCAGGCTGTTCATTTTCGATCCCACCAGTACTCTCATCTTCCTCATGAATACTGCGGCCGTCAGCCCGTCATCATATGCTCCTTTGAGTCTTCTTCCTGCATCACTGTCCTCCACACAAGCAACAACTCTGACTCACCTGTTCATGGTTTGGCAGTCCTCCATCTCCAACTTGCACCAGACCTGGTATTCTCTTGGACTTTTCAGGTCGCTGTTGTTGTCTGTCCTATTCTCAGGATCGACTTCTTCAAACATTTCTGCCTCCTGCCAGGCCTCCAGTTGGCCACTCAGCTTTGCCATGTATCAGGAGCTCAGATTCCAAGTACCTTCGTCTCCTCGCCCCCTTCCATCACTACTCAGTGTGTCACACTCTTCTGCACTACCCCTGTGTGCTCACCTCTGACAGTGAATCTTGTCAGCTTGCTGGCCCAACTTACGGCTCAGCACCAAGAGATCACTGACCTCCATGTGAACCACACCAACCCACATCAGCTGATCACTGAAGCATCAGCCAGCATGGTGGGTGCTCTCTGCATGGTCACAGACCTCACTGGGTCACAGCCTCATGTCGTTGCTGAAGCTTCCCCTGCTCCTAACTCCCTTCTACCTCTTCCTTCACTGCAATCTCTGCAGGTCAGTGACAAACTAACTCCAGTGTTTTGTGTGTCTTACCTTCATTCCTTTGTTACACTGTGTCCCCCTCCGTTCTAGGGGCTATTATTAATGGCATCTGCTATAGGCTACTTACTACTGAGGGCCCCCTGTCTGGTATAACGCTCGCTGCCTCAATGCCACCAATCTGCACTATGCTAAGACCACAATACAGGACCTCTTAGATTCCAAGACTGTGCATCCTTCAGACAGTAATTGGTCGCCACCTATACATCTTGCACCGCAACAGGATGGTTCTTTTCACTTGTGTGGAGACTATTGTAAACTCAACACTCGGATGATCCTTGACAAATACCCGATCCGGCACATCCAGGATATCATGCAACAACTTCAGTGTGCAGACTCTCAGCGTTATTGGTTACTGAAAGGCTTATCACCATATCCCTAGGCACTGTAATGATATACCTGAAAAAACCATCATTATGTTGTTCAGCTTATTCGAATACTGCTACACACCATGCAGTCTTCAAAACACCATGTAGACATGGCAACATTTTATTGTCTCAGTCTTGTTCCCTCTTGCTTTCTGCTATGCTTACCTTGATGATATCTTCATCTACTACTCTTCTGCTCAAGAGCACAAGCTCCATTTATCTCGAGTTCTCAAAGCACTAGCCCACAATGGCGTCGAGGTAAAGCATGATAGATCTCAGCTAAACGTGACCAGCGTCACTTTCCTGGGCCATACCATCTCCGCCGACAGTATTCGCCCTATATCCGACATTGTCGTGTTCATCAATGATTTGCCATTATCCGAGACATTTCACAACTTCTGTTGTTCCCTCAGAATGATCATTTTTTCCCATTGGCACACCCCTCACACTGTTTCTAAAAATCCCTCTGATAGCCACCTTGAGAGGCAAAAACACCTATGGTACCCACATTAAGGCTGCTATTCGCCTTGTTACCATTTTGATGGGTGTTAATTCAGACGTTTGCAACTTGACATGCACATGCCTGCCACACCAAAGCAGTACAGTTGGACACCACGCCCATCCCCCCCTGGGTCACTTTGATATTCCCGAGGGATGGTTTCAACATATTCAACTCGACCCCATCGGACCTCTCCTCCTCCCCACCCCCCGGAGGTTTGCAAATATATTCTATATCGACCACATCACCAGGTGGGTCGAGGCTGCACCTAGACATTACCTCAGATACTGCCACTTGTGCATTTGTCGCCGCTTGAATTTCTCATTGTCGTTGCCTTCTTCTACTACTGCTGATCATGGGTGACAGTTCAAACTCATTGGTTTCAGTAGGCCGTACAACTTGTGTGGTGCCAACTAATTCTACACTATGGATTACCATCCCCAGATTAATAGGTTGGTCAAGCACTGGCACTGCACCCTTAAGACAGCGCTCATTGTCATTTTACTTGCTGGTCCAAGGCCCTCTACTGAGTTCTGCTCAGGATTTGCATGGCGTTTAAGGAGGACTTACAGGCTTCCTTAGTCCACATACTTTATGGCAGATCCCTGATCTTGCCTGCTGGATTCGTCAAGGATTCCAAGCTTCCACCCCCTTCTGAGTTCTTAGCTTTAGTTGGCCATCTCTCTGCTCACATTGATCATATCTGCATCCCACCTCCATGTGTCTTTATTCACAAAATCTTGGGGCAAACAGCCTTACTCAGGTCCCCACAACGTGCTCTGCCTCTCTGACCACACTTTTGACATTCTCTTACATGGTACACTGCAAACAGTCTCTAATAACAGACTCAAGCCAACTTGGACACTTGATGATGACTCCCGCCCGCCCTCCCAAGCTACCTCGGAATCGCCCCTAGCTGATGAGTTGGCTCTTTTCCCTTGGAATCCTCGCTGTCAGACTCCTCCAGTGCTCACAATGCATGTCACCTGTGTTCTTTGTGTGTTCTGAGTGCTAAGGGTACTGCATGTGACATTCCTCCTTCTGATACTGACACCATGAGCTCTCGTCTCGACATCGCCTGCTCCCTCCCGCATCACACTCTTCTACATCGACATCTCTCCTCTATTGGTCGATTACCTCTCCTTGCAGTTACGTGACGGGACTCTCTTCACGCTTCACCTACCTTCCCGCATGCTCGATGGCTCCATGCATTGCATCACACACCTGTACACCTTCTACCATCCTCCCGGTGTGGAAGAAATGGCATCACCACCTTCGATCAATGCCCTCAGCCACCTTACCATCCATGTACCTACTGCCACACAGGCCACAGGACTGACGCAGGACCGGTCGATTCCTGTCTCGCACAACGGCTGCCTTCCCTGCACTCCAGCATGTCGAGCTTACACTGCTCTACCCTTGCCCATGCTACAAGAAATAGTCCAGCTGCGTCCCTCTCACTGGCTAGTCAGGTAAAACTGCCTTCCATGATGCCCGATACTGACCAAGTGCCAAATCGCCTCGTTGACCTCGGCTCCACTACCTCACTTTCTCCCCCATGCTCCACACTGACGGAGAGAGGGGAGACTCTGTGGCGACCACTATAGAACTTGTGGCTATCGACTTTTAGAAGAATTATTATGATTCATAATTTTATGGTCTTTGACTCAGTCTGGTATGAATATCCATTGTGTGCACTCGTTTGTACTAGTGTATGTTCTTAGTAGCAATAAAATACTACATTTCGACATTTGATAGTGTGTGTTGGTGATTTTCTCTCCCTAATGATTCGCCATGGGAACAGGAATTGCCACAAGTTAATAACTGTGAAGTATTCTGTGCAAAATAAACTGTGATGTCAGGTTACACATATGTACAAGTGTGGAAGAATTATTATATCAAACTATATAAAAATATTGCTGCATAAGTCTGTACTTGTAACCCCCCTCATTGCCCTCACTCATTGTTGAGTGGAACTTTTAATTTTTCTGAAGCAATGTGTCAAACAGCAACTTGCTTACTGCTCTTTAAATGATTCAGTACTTCTGAAACATTGTTTATACGAGGTGAGATTGGAAAGTTTTAAGAATGGATCCGCTGCTGCTTACTGGTTTGGCAGGCAGGTACACGGACGGTGGGGATTGAATCATTGCCTTGTACTTGAACGCACTCTGACAGGAAACTGCGTTTCCTTTATTCAGTTCGTTGTGCAGATGGTTGAGTGCGGGTCTGTTAGGGCCTGTTGCCAGATTCTGTGTGAAAAAGGATGTAAAAACGAAGCAACGAGTTTGTGTGAAATTTTGTTTTAAAACCAGGAAATCAGCTTCTTAGACTTACAAACTATTAAAAACAGCTTTTGGAGATAATTGTATGAGCCAGTCAAATGTTTTTGTCTGGTTCAACACATTTAAAAATGGTCACGAATCATTTGAAGATGAACCATGGTCCAGCTATCCTTCCACCTCACCAACGAATGAAAATGTTGTGAAAGTTCGTGACTTATTGCTCTCTGATCGTAGACTTACAATTAGGGAGATGGCTGATGAACTTAAGTTTCTGTGTAGTTCAATCAGTTTTAACTGCAAATCTGAACAAGCGTCGATTATCCACAAAATTCATTCCAAAAGTGTTGTCAAGTGACCAGTGACAATACCGACTTCAAGTGTGCCAAGAACTGATTAATCAGACTAAAAATGAGCCAGATTTGTTAAATAGGGTAATTAAAGGTGACGAATCGTGGGTAAATGGATATTAGCCTGAAACCAAAGTGCAGTCTTCGCAGTGGAAGATTCCATGTTCATCATGACCGAAAAAAGCACGGCAAGGTCGGTCGAAGGTGAAGACAATGTTGGTGATTTTTTTTTTTTTTTTTCGATTCGACCGGTATTGTGCATTATGAATTTACCCCTGGAGGACAGACAATTAACCAGGAATGCTACAAATGTGTCCTTGAGCGTTTGTGCGAAAAGATGCAGAAGATAAGGCCTGCATTGTGAAAAGACAGGATTTGGGTGCTACACCATGACAATGCTCCAGCTCATCGTGCCTTCTCCATCGTTGAATTTTTTATCAAATTCACAATTCCCGTGTTTCCACAAAGGCCATATTCCCCTGATTTGGCCCCTGTGGACTTCTAACTGTTTCCTAAACTGAAATTTTCACTGAAAGGGAAGCGATTTGACTCGATTGAAGACATCCAAGCAAATAAGGAGAGTGTCCTTAACATACCTCAGAAAAAAAAATTTCAGGAATGTTTCCAAAAGTGAAAACACCGTTGGAGTCGGTGTGTTCAGTCAGAAGGGGACAATTTTGAAGGAGATGCATCACAATAGCATGTAAGTACTACCATTGTATAATTACAAGCACCGAGTGAGGTGGCACAGTGGCTAGCACACTGGACTCGCATTTGGGAGGACGGCGGTTTAATCCCGCATCTGGCCATCCTTGTTTGGGTTTTCCATGATTTCCCTAAATCGCTTCAGGCAAATGCTGGGATGGTTCCTTTGAAAGGGCACAGCCAACTTCCTTCCCCGTTCTTCCTTAATCTGATGAGACCAATGATCTCGCTGTCTGGTCTCCTCCCCCAAACAACCCAACCCAATTACAAGTCATTTCTTAAAACTTTCCAGTCACACCTCGTTTGTAATGTTTACTCAACCATTTATTAAATGGTTCACGTTTTTCTCATTGTTAATGAATATGTAACCGTACATGTAGACTCTTCAAGCAAGAAGTTTGTTCAGTAACAGCCCCAGTTCAAGTATAGTATTGCTTTGAATTGATAAGTAAACAGAAGTGGGTGACAAGTCTCCCTGAGCTCACCTCTAACTTTTTACTGTAGAAACATGTAAAGTATATTGTGTAACCAACTCTTAAAAGGACAGTAGCTGGTTTTTTGGATGTATATGTGCATCTTTTATAAACTTATTCTGTAGTGAAACCTAATAATACTTATAGCTTCAGTCATAAGACAATGTTTTATTGGGAATTAAAAGCATTATTAGATTTATATTTCAATATACTGCAAGCAACTGAAGACCGATGAGCACCATTCACTATTACAAATGGATTGACATTCTTTGTTACAAAATGTTTTCATTGGATACACATTATCAGTGAAAAATTATTCCTCTTGTTTATCACAACACCCAAGTCAACTCTCACCAAGGCACACCTTTTGATTTTTAGCTGTAGGAGGATCATTCATCTGTATATGAATGATGTAATGGAATGCATAATTTTGATTTAGCACAAGAACAGTTGACTAACAGCTTGAAAACTTCTTTATCAAACAACAAAAATTGATTTCCACAGTCGTTGTAAGACTCATCATGTTTTTGAACATACAGTTAGTGTGGTGTCATAAGCACAGCACGCATCACCAGACAGCACCACAGGCAATGATAGGTTGCAACTCACTCCAGAGACATCATATACACGAGCAATTGCCACATCAAGAAGTCGCAGTGATGGCGCCACTGGAGAAGTGATATGCGCTGGCACCACAGCAGAGTGATCATTTCCACGTCACCTCGACTACGGAGAAGACCACCTTCTAATTGTATACTTTGTACTGTATCGTCTGCTTGTGGTGAGTCCACATCAGTCTGCCTTCAGTGAACATTTTAGCAAGACAAGAACTGTTTACTATCCAGCCTTAGCTTCTTGAATAGTTGAACTTCAGGATGTGCTGCCTCAGCACATTTGTACAAAGTTGAGCATTCGTCAATAAATGTGTGTGTTCTTGTCACTGATCATTACTAGTGTTTCCATTTACTTCTTGTTCGCCTCTCATAGTGTTTCCCTCAACACACTACAAACAATTGAGGTGGCGATGAGTAAAATCTTCCTCTGTGGCTGTATCCAAAATAAGATACAACAGCTGGCACTGAGGAGGGAAAGGGTCTGCACGAGTTACAGGATGAAATTTTGTTTCTGCCATCCTACCAACTATTGTTACCTGTTACGTGTTAGCCGGCTGGGTTGGCCGAGCGGTTCTAGGCACTACAGTCTGGAACCAAGCGACCGCTACGCTCACAGGTTCGAATCCTGCCTCTGGCATGGATATGTGTGATGTCCTTAGGTTAGTTAGGTTTAAGTAGTTCTAGACAAACAACCAGAACAGTTAGATTTTAGACTTTCATCAGCAAGTTAACCACTTACTTTGATGAACGAATACTCATGTCTGCTGCAAGGTCTGTTTTTTCACCTTCAGTGGGCAACAATCAAACTCATAAACAGTGGATCACTGAATTGCAAGGTTTAACTAAGACATGCAAATTTGTGTGTCATTATGGAGAGTTGTACAATGAAGTCATGCTGCATGATGCTACAGCTCAAAATATTTCAGGCGATAGAATTCGTGCTGCTATTTTGAAACAGCCTGATCCTTCTTTAGATACAGTATTACAGTTAACTGAGGCTTGGGACACTTATGATTTAGCTACGTGTGAGATACAAATGTCAAACATTAACGAACTGCTTAGTGACAATGTTAGTAGTGCTCTATAATATAATCAGTATCCTACCTGCTCAGCCTATGTGACGCAGCATGTGTCATCGTATAAAGGGACAAACAGTGCCATACATGGAAAGGACATAAGTAGACAGAAAAAACAGAGGAAAGTCTTGCCCAAAGTTCTTTAGTCGTCATAAGCATGCTCAGTGCCCAAGTTGCGAGGCTATTTGTTATTTTCGGAACAGAAAAGGTCATTTACAGTCAGTGCACGAAAAAACTGCATGGACAGCAAATTCCCAAGCAACATGTCACTAAACCATTTCAAATCGTTAATGTTGTTACAGCACATTTAGCTACATAACAGCAGGACCCAATGACTGTGGTAAATGTTGTGAATGGTCGCCCAAGCACAAAAATTAGAACATCAGTCAGGTCATTTTCATGTGCTATACAAGTCACACCAATGCAAACACAGGTCCACTGCTAAATCATTGCCCACTTCACCTGTCATGCATTACAGTAGCTCTCAGCAACATGCAGCAAGTAATAACTGTAATTTGTAATTTGTGGCAAGTGCTATGGGACCAAACTGCTGTGGTTATCGGTCCCTAGGTTTAAGCACTACTTAATCTAACTTAAACTTACTCTAAGGACAACACACACACACACACACACACACACACACACACACACACACACACACACACACACACATGTCCAAGGGAGTACTCGATTGTTACTTCAATAGTAGTTAAGAAAGATGTCAAATTGCAGCTGGACACATTGCAGCATCACTTACACTTCTGAACAAACAAACTTACTTATGAATGTTAGGTTCACCAATATTGAGTCCAACTACACATGTGTTGTCAGCTTGTAGTAGTGGGATAAAGCTGGCACTAGCACATTTTGTTAGTACTGCCTACATCAGGGACAGCTGTATATGCAGGCACAAACCTACTGTTCTGCTCCAATCAGCCCTTAACCTATTGTTCTCTTTTGACTTAGTCCTTAACCTATTGTTGTACACCACTTTATATCAGATTAATATAAAATGAATTAATTAATCACCCCCTCCCCTCCTCCTCCCCCGTCCCACCATTCTGGAAAACTCCAACCCTCCCTCTCACGATTGCCAATACAAGTACACTTTCAGGCCTGAGTTATTCGAATATCCCCCTCTCACTCTATCAATTTGATTGACTAATTAATTAACTTGATCAATTAATTACCCTTTCCCCTCTGGGAAATCCCAGGAACCCTGAGTCACTTCTGATATCAAATTAATTGACTAATTAATTAAACTGATTGAAAAAAATTGGCAGGAAATAGCCTACTGTGCCACTTCCAGTATTCACAAGCTGCTTCTGGTTGTTCGAATAGCCCACCCCCACTCAATCAAATTGATTGACTAATTCATTAAATTGATGTCCTTCAGTTTTTCTTGACAGATATTAGAAATATTGTTTGATTGATGGATAATCGAGTGCAGTGTGTAGAATATTAAGATAATCGAGTGTAGTGTGTGGAATATTAATTAAACAATTTATGGGATACAACACAGTGTGTGGATTTGCAGCACTTTCTATTTCCAACCACATAATTACACTATCGCAGATCATGCTAAACATATCTGAAAAACTTTCTCACTCATGCCCCGTCCATTGGAGTCATGGTCGCTGGAAGGAGCCATGCTGGGCTTCAGGCACTGGCCAGAGTCTGAGATGTGACAACCACAGGGCTGCACTAAGCACTTCCTGATGCACGGGAAGTATCCCAGTCATCCCTTGTGGGATACCAGCGCAAGTGAGAACTCCTTCCAAGGCAAATGCCGGACTGGGAATCGATCCAAAAATACTTCTGAAGTCAATAAATCGTTTGACTAATTAATTTCTGGTCACATGATCGTGAAGTAGGGGATATAAGGTGACGCGGTCGCTCACCGGCACCAGTTGCAATCAGTCTCTGGAAAAAGGACCATGAAGCATCACCAGCAACAATCAAGATATTCATGTGCCTCTCCATCGCAGAAGACACGTAAAAGCAGGTACTCATGCTAATATTTACAATATGTAGATGTTATCTTTGAGTTCTATACTCCATGTCATTGTCTGTGAATGTGTATTGTTTCTTCTTCTTCTCTGTCCAGTGGCCTCTGGTGTGTCCAGACGGGCAGTGACTTCCAGCATGACTGGACCAGCTCATCGAGACCTGCAGTGAACTCTGGTTTGTCAGGACCAGCAGCAGTAGTAGCATCGTGGGATCCTGACCAATATGTTGGAGCAGAACAACCAGCTGCTATTATCCATCCTGCTCATTGATTTAGACATCCAGCAAGTCCCCAATTCTCTGAAGCACTGCTTCAGAGACCCTACTCTGCACAGTGCAGGTCAGTACTGGTCTCTGACACACCCATCATATCAGAACATTCTGGAGTTACTGCAAGGACAGAGCAGTGATGTGCTGGATGAGAAGCTGTGTATTCCTCCCAGTGCTCTTCTTCTTTTCACTTTAACTTATAATTTACAGCTAGTGGCTCAAAGTGCTTAAAAACTGGCATAGATGCGTCAGTGGACAGTGAATGGGGTGTTGTGTTAGAGATTGAAAATGCATTGAGAAGTGTTAAAGTGTGGTTTATGGAGTTCAAATGAGATGAATGTGTCATGCAGAACACCACATCAACCAACAAGTGGCTTCCCAGTATTGTGCAACTCTGGACATTTACTTTGCTGCTCTGACGCTATCTACATCATCATTGTAGGATGGTATGACACTCATAGTGAGATCTGGAGGTTGATCTAGTTATCAACAACACTCTGCCATTACAAGCTTGTTTGGTCTATGTATGGTGCTGTCCTTGGGGTGACATGGAAAATCACTTAACAGAACAATAGGTTAACTGCTGACAAAGGCCCAAACATTAGGTTAAGACACCCAGAGCACAGCACCGAACATTAGGATATGCAACATGTTTGCTCCATGCAATTGCTTCTTGTGAGACCTAGATGTTTCCAAACAGCAGTGAATTTTGGGCAAGAGAAATCCAACCCTCACAATCTGAATATTTTACAAATAAACATTATACCCTTTTCAAATATTCCATACATTGTCTAAATTGTTTAAACAATATTCCATACAGAGCAATCGATTTCCCTCCAAATGACCTATCAACGAAGTCTTTTTACCGCCATTTTCCAGGAGGAGGAAAGGGTGGGAGGGGAGGGGGTTTACTAGAGGGGAAGAGGTTAATTAATTGATCAACTTAATTAAGTAGTCAAACTGATAGTAGTGACAGGGGATATTCCAATAACTCAGACCTGAAAGTGTACCTGTACCAGTGAGTGGAGGTTTCCTGAGGGGGGAGGGGCATGGGTGTGGGAGTGGGAGGGGGTGGGGGGACAATAGGTTAAGTGCTGTGACGTGGAAAACCACTTAACAGAACAATAGGTTGCAGACCTGTCAATCAAAGGTGAACAATAGTTTAAGTACCTGTCAATCAAAGGAGAACAATAGGTTTGCCCCTGAATGCATACCTGCACTTTATGTAGGCAACCCACACTAACAAAATGCGATCGCACCAGCCTAGCCCCTGTACTGATGTCACATTTTTAGCTAGGAACGTGGACAGGTGGTTATCACCTCACACTCATTATTATTGGTTTCAGTCCCAGAGATTTCCTGAACCTACAAGTGTATCTAACAACAATGAGCCTGGTCTGTAACAACCTTACTATCAATCACTGCCACAACACATCATACAAAGCAATATACTCACATTTCTGAACACGAAAGTGAGCTCCATTTTCTCAGTGTCACATTCAAATAACATGCTGACAAAATAAATCATGTATGATATTTCTAAGAAACGCTGTCTCTGGTCTACATTCTACTGTCAGAATGCACAATTATTCAAGTTTCTGGTGAGAAAATCATTTACATCAATACTCTGCAAGCCACTCGACGGTGCGCGGCGGAGGATATTTCTGGCATCACTAAGTAATCCTTACTTCTCTGTTCCAGACACGGCACGTGAGAAGAATGGTCGTTGGTACCCCACTGTATTAGCTCTATTTTCTCGAATTGTCTCGTTGTGGTCTTTCGAGAGACGTATGTGAGAGAAAGTAATATGTTGTCCGATTCTTCCTGGAAAGGACTCTCTCGAAATTTCAATAGTAAACCACTCCATGATGCACAAAGCCTCTCTTGTATTGTCTGCAACTGGAGTTTGTTGTGCATCTCTGTAACGCTCTAGCGCCGACTAAACGATCCCGTGACAAAAGGCTGCTCTTCATTGGATCTTCTTTATCTCTTCTATCAGTCCTATGCGCCTCGTAGGCCACCTCTTTAGTGTATGAGTTTACATTTCCTTAAGATTCTTTCTATCAGTCTGGTATCTGCTTTCCCTACTACTTGTTTTATGCGTTTAAGCTTGCTCTGGATATCTATCCAGATGGGTTAAGTACTGTAATTACTGTTTCTAGCAGTTTTTCATCAACAGAGCAGTCCTACAGTATATAGCACCTATCTTCGACCTACTTTGTATCTGTATCGATATTTCTATATCAGTTTGTAGTATTGCTCATGTATTGTGTTATATCTACCATGGCAATTCTTTGACTGTGTATACATTTTTCAGTTATGTGAAACTTTTGAATGATGTTGTTTAAATTATGCTTGTGGATTTAAATAACTAACGGAATTATTTTTATGTAATGTACTGTAAATTACTTGGTCCATAGTTAGGGCACATATGGTTGAATATAAAAGATGTGGAGAAGCCCCGCAGCTACGGAAGAAGCCTGGAGGAGTGGAAAAGGTGTGGTTGGCGCTCAAGTGGCAACTCGTCCTTTGTGATGGGTAAGGAGTCTGGGCTGAGCAGTGCTGTGGTTAACACCTAGCTAGCAGTAGCGGATCATTGTGGCTCATATTCCCGGAGTCTTGAGGCCAGAAGAGCTTAAGGGCAGTATTTATAGGCCTCAGATGCTGCATTTGGTGATGCCATTATCACAGCATGGTTTTTGGGCCTATAAATATAATCACAACGCCAAGAAGATATGTGACAGGGCGAGGCCAACAGTATTGCTATGATTGCATCGCCGCCAGGTTAATAGCCACTGCAAATTACGACTCCAGTATCACCAGCCTTCAGCTAAATTGTTTATATTTGGCACTCTGTAAATGGATCAGGTATTTGTGAAATTTGGTTGATTTTATAATAATAGTAAGTGTGGTGTTGCTAAAAACTGTATCTTATACCTGTGATTATCCCATATCACAAACCTGGACAGGAATCCTATCCTAGTGAATTTAATGAGAGTGGCTTAATTTATTACGAGAACATGAATTTAATGTTGTCATTTGCACAGTCAAATACTTTTGAGTAGATCAAAAAATTGCTCATGAAAGAATATTTGTTATTTAAAGAGTTATAGTTTGTCATGTTTTAATTAATAATTAATGATAAGAGTACTTACCATTTATCATACACATTGGTGTAGTGTGGTTCTTCAAACAATGAATGTTTAAGGGTCCTCATGTACCAGGCAAGCTAATGAAACAAAGCAAAGGCTCCTTCAGAGCCAATGTAGCTAGATTTGCATTCTGTTTAGTTGTTTAAACCAAGTTTAAGAAAGAACTATTTAGTGTGTTAAAGTTAGTTAATGCACAGACATAGTGACCCTGTACTAAACAATGAAGTTACAGATTATGAGCATTAGCAGACCCCACGATTTAAATTCAAACTCATTTCAAGCTTTTTCCCAGTTCAATATTCCTACTAGTTTCATGTGTGTTGGTAATTGGTTTTATAAACTGTTATACCTCGTTCATTTAAGGTATGTCTTGTTGAGAGGCATATGTTATTGTTTACTATCTCATTGGCCATTTGTTTGTTAGTAGCACATTTATCTGCAAGGTTAGGTTATTGTGTTGTAGTTTGAGCAGATATAAGGAAAGAGTTTAGCGTGTGTGTCAAGGATGGTTAGGTTAGCCTTAGTACTGCCATCTGCTTTATCATTTTGCTTGACACAAGACTGCTTAATTAGGCTGGCGACTGGTTTTAATATGTACTGTTACAGCTTGCTATTGTGCTAGGAGAACGTCTGTTCGCGACACACCTGTTTACCGTTTATAGTCTATGGAAGTGTTTCGGAAACAAATGCCAGTTTGATTGTTCTGTTTCCATTAGGTTATCTCACAGTCACAACTTTCAAAAATTCGTCGCAGAGGTATAATGTTAGCATCGATTGCAATTTTAAGGTGGTAGATGGTACCGTTATCGGTAGTGGATTTCTTTTCCTACGTTTGTGCACTATTTTACGTTTATTTAGTAAGTCCAGGGTCAACAGCTAGTCCCTGCTCCATTCATCAATTCTCTGTAGGTCCTTTTGCAAACTTTACAGTCCTCTGGCACAGCTACCTTCTTATTGACAACCGCATCATCTGTGAACAACTTAAAGAGCTTCCGACGCATCCTCCTTGATAATTTATATACTTCGTAAACACCAACGGTTCTATCCTTGGGGCAGTCCCGAAATTATCTTTACATCTGTCGATTTTGATTCGTTAAGAGCGACGTGTTGAATTCTATCTGTAAGGAAGTCTTCAATCCAGTCACAAATGCGTTCCAATACTCGGTAAGCTCGTAATTTTTTTTCACTAAACGGCAGTGCTGGACAGTGTCAGACGTCTTCCTGACGTCGAGGAACACGACACCAAACTGAGCGCTGTAGATCTCATGGAGGAACAGAGCGAGCTGAGTTTCTCAAGATCTCTGACAAACGCAAATTGATTTTTATATTGGAATTTTTTTGCATCTGTCCTACGACCCTTCTTGAAAACTGGAATGACCTGCGCTTTTTTCCAGTAGCTAGGTACACTTGTTACTCCAGCAACTTGCAACAAAATACTACTCGAAAGGAACCAAGTTCTTTCACTTAAATCTCTGCAGAATTTTATTGGTATCTGATCTGGCCCTGATGCCGTTCCATTGAATTTAAAAGCGACTGTAGTTGTTTTTCTATTCCGCGCTCAGTCATCTCAATATTTGTCATTTAGAAGTTCGTACGATGTTTGAAAAAAGGGACCATATCACTACCTTCGGGAGTGAAACAATTTCAGAAGATCGAATTCAGTATTTCGGCCTTCTCTCTGTCATTTTACGTTTCGATGCCGCTGTGGTCACTGGGCGACTGAATAGATCATTTCGAACAGCTCACTGATTTTCCGTAAGACCAAAACCTCAGGGTTTGATCGGTTGACAAAATTTTACTTTCAATGTCGTTGACACTCTTCTTATGCTCTTTTTCACTTCGTTCAGCTTTTGTTTGTCAGCTAGGTTTTGACTCCTCTTGAATCTGTGATGAAGCTCTCTTTGTTTACATAGTAGTTTTTTTAACACTACTATTAAACCACTGTGTATCTTTCCAACCCCTTAAGACCTTGCTTGGTACATACTTGTCTGAGTGAGATTTGTCTTGATGTTGACTACTCAGATACTCTGCAATTTGTATCCTGTCACTCTTGCAAAGTAAAAATATTTTGCTACCTTTCTTAATATTACTTGTAATACCTGTACTCAGGTTCTATCGTAGCCCTATCATCACTGATACCCCCATATGTTAACTGATTCGAGAAGTTCAAGTGTGTTTGTTGCTGGGAGGTCTAAGACATTAACTTAACTAGTTGGTTCTCTAACTATCTGCCCGAAGTAATTTTCGGACAAAAAATTCAGAATAATGTCACATGAATTCTTGTCTCTTACATCAGTTTTGACTCTCCCAATCTACACTTGGTAAGTTGAAGTCACGCAATATTACAACAACATTATCAAGAAACATATACACGAAATTCTGCAAGTTCCCCGTGAAGTGCTCTGCCACTATAGCTCCTGACGCAAGTGATCTATAAAAGCATACGATTACCATCTTTGCCCCACCTTTGATCGTTAACTTCAACCAGACGAATTCACATTCGGAATCCGTGATAACTTTGCTAGCCATTATCGATTTCCTTACTGCAATAAACACGCTGCCACCATTGGCGCGTAACCTATCCTTACGATAAATATTTCCATCTGAATTTAGGATTTCTTTGCTATTCGCTTCCGATTTCAAACGACTTCCTGTTCCTAACATTATCTGAGCATTATAATCTTCAATAAACTGTACTGTTTCTGGTTCCTTGCCATGGATGCTGCTGCAATTTACTAATATCATATTTAGCTTTTCTATTTCCTATCTGTGGAGATGAGCATTCTCTCATGTATCTTACATTTCAGCAGGCAGTTCGTCTCTGATCCCAAGGGAGGGTTCATCAAACCTAAAAGGCACCATGCGCACGCCACGTACTCCACTACCCTAGTAGCCTCTTCATGCGTGTAGTGCACCTCTGATCCAGAGAGAGGAACCATAGAACTCTCCATGCGATAGTAAAAATCGACAAACTCGCATCCGATACCGTTACGGAAGCGTTTGAGGCTCTAGTTTAGACCTTCCACTCTGCTCCAAATCAGAGGACCGCGATAGACACTGGGTAAGATGCTAAAAACAGTGAGCTAAGCCTGTGCACGGTGTGCAGTGTCAGCTGTCTTCACCGAACCAGCCATCTGCCGATAGGAACTGAGGACAGCGTCAGAACCCAAGCAGTAGGCGTCGTTCGTCACATTCCAACAATTCGCACAACCTTCAGGAGACACACAGTACAGCTATTCACAGAAATACATATAGTACCAAGCCAATTTCAGGATATCTCTAACTATTCATCGTTCAGTCAGGAATGTGGGAAGGTGGCGGCATTTTCTCCAAGATACAAAGTTTCCTGCAGATACACTCAGTAGCGAGCCAGGGTGTAAATCGGACATTAAACAAAGCTACGATCCCCCTTGAGAACGTTCTCCGCAGATGGGAGCGAAACGACGGGTTTTACAATGAAATCCAATCGACCACGTTATAATAGCCCAGAAGATTTTTAATTGTTACATTTCTGGCCGTGAAAGTTTTCATTTTACAGTACCTCCAGTGCAACACACGTCCGCTTCCATAGCACTCATCCAACACACTGGAGTCTGGACACTTCACCAGCCATCGCTGCCGTGGGCAAGATGAGACAGGTAGCACCATTCTTCGTACCCGTTACGGGCGGAGCTAATTCGTAACATCCGCTTGCCGGCTCCCCGTGACCACCACTACAGCCAGCGACAGTGCACTGCGAAACAAGCAGCTGCCGATTGGACGTACACCATCGTTCTAAACAATTCTACCCTGACATAGACCACCCACTTAAAAAAAAAGAAAAAAAGAAAGAAAACACTTTACCTAAGCCGAGGTAGCGATGATGCTGACCCATAAACCTCGTATTCCTCACATGAAATGTAGATTCCGTCCGTTTGTACTAGTTATTTTCGAAGGTATAAGACATCCGACAATACCTACGTTTTCACATAGCTAAGGTATCATTACTTGTGAAAATCCTGTACAGGACTGTGGCATAGGCAATATTTCCTCCTCTACGTATTATTTCATCAAGTACAGAAACATCTTTTCTTATCTGTCAAGTCCTGCATGACAGGACTAGAATATTAAACTCATTTATGGCTCATAATGGAGTTTCACAGAACACCTCCTCACTTTCGGACTTTCTTTCGAGATAACAGCACAGAGAAGTTGCAAATATAAGGTTTATACTACCTATCACTTTATACATTCGGTAATATATCTCATTTCATTATGATGGTTGGGGTGGGCCAAAACTTTTCTGTGACAGTTCGAATTCCCGCCAAAATTTGAAATTCCTGCCAATAGGGTAGCTGGGAGTGGGGGAGTGGGAAGGGTGGGGAGGTGAGAGGGTGTAGGACCCAAGTGCAGGCTGATGAAAACACATGGTGTATCTGAGGTTGGGGCAGGGCGATTGGAGGTAATTAATTGATCAATTTGATTCTTTTGAATATCAGTTTTATGTCAAAATTGCGCTCGTGCCGCCATCTCCCTACTACTGATTTTGTCTGCACTCTGTAGGTGTCTTATGTCTTTTGAGTAATTTGTAATAAAATCTGTATGTTGAAATCAAGTGACATTTCGAGTGGTGGTTGAATCATAATAAAATTCTGAAATTTGGCAGCATGGCTTTCAGAAACAGTGGAGTATCATTGAATATTTAAGAATACTGATGTTAGATGTCGAAAAAACCTTTGCTGAGAACGGTTATCTTACAGCTTTACTCTTCAGTATACCTGGACCATATGATCCTGCTGCCGTTTTCTTGCTTTTGTAGAAGTTAGACCATCTTCTTAAAAAGTAGGTGCACTGTAGAACCGCTTACATTTGATGGCAAGTCAATATTCTTTATGAAGCTTTCACAGGGCTGAACGAATTACCTCAATGTGCTGTTCTAATTCCGTACTTATAAGCTTTATTCGTAGCAGATCTAGAAAACGTATTTCGCCCCCCCCCCCCCCCCCCATTTAAGTTGTCTAAGATGGGTGGTAGAGGAATAGTGTCTTTGTCTATACTTCGCTCATCATTAGAATAAACCTAATGTAAATAAACACAAACGCGATGATTGGTCAGCAGCCGTAGCATTCGTAAATGGAAATGAGCGTACGGCATTGTGGGCCGGGAGTCCCCCACTCGGGGAAGTTCGGCCGCCGAGAGCAATTACTTACTGCATTCGACGCCACATTGGACGCTTTGCGCGTCGGAGACGGGGATGAACCAGTTGTTGAACGGAGAAAATCTCCTGCCCCAGCTGGGAATCGAACCCAGGCCCCTTGACGTGGCATTCCGCCGCGCTGACCACTCAGCTAACGGGGGGGATTGTAGCATTCGTAGACTGGTGCTGTTACGCACTTGGAAGTAGGTCCAACATATGTATTAGATATCCCGTTACTCTGTCACTGTATACAACACTTTAAGATATTCTAATGTATTAACAGCCTTCAACGTTTTTCTTAATCATACTTCAGCTACGTAGTTTTTACTTCAAATATCGTGTATTGTCGCAGTCTTTGTAACCGCTAGTTGTGCTCTGATGGTAGTGCTGTCAGTACGTACATTGAAAATGGCTGAAATTGCTCCCTAATTCGTAGTGAAACACGCTCTTGAACACCGTTAAAAGGAGCGGAAACAAGTTGTTGTTAGTGTTTTTCTCTAGATCACAGAGAAAATCGATGTTGATGTTTTTCAAGAAACTGTATTTATAAAATGTAAGCAAACCAAACAAAAAAGATGCATGACTAAATCTGCAGTGTTGGCTTATGGAAGACGAGTACTCTGTGGGACGCTTGTTTGATTAGCGTCGTGGTCTGTCTTCTTTTTTCGTTCAGTTACAATATCTACATATTTAAATATGAACTTCATCAAATATATTCTAATTATTATGAAAAATGCACGTCTTCTTGTTTCTGATTACTTATTGCACGCAAAATTCCACTTTTCATTGCAAATACAAATTCGTAATATCGATATTTCATAAAAGATTCTTATTAA
Organism: Schistocerca piceifrons; assembly: GCF_021461385.2. Classification (NCBI taxonomy): domain Eukaryota; kingdom Metazoa; phylum Arthropoda; class Insecta; order Orthoptera; family Acrididae; genus Schistocerca; species Schistocerca piceifrons. Next base: position 429,232,476 of record NC_060138.1, read on the forward strand.
AGGTTTTTCACGTTAAGAAAACATTAACAATAAGATTTTTGCGAGAAAAATGAAAAATCAAGTACTCTTTATTTTGTTTTATACCACAGATGTGGTCTCACATGAGCCAGAGTAATAAGCATCATATAAACACGGAAAACAATATTTTTCATGGCATCGAGCACATTATACAAATGGTGCATTTTTACAGTTGCCACCTTACCACTGCAGACTGAACACAATAGAACTGATCTAGACTCAAGAGATCTGTCAATCACATGGTATGGTAGCTGTTATGATGTGGAATGTGTCAAGTGCACAAGAAATGCACATATGAAACCAGATTTTTTTAAAAATATATCCATTACAATACAGAGTTAAAGATTAATATTTCTGCTATTTATCCCATATACTATATTTATAGATTTATTTATTCCTATACAAGAATTCATCTATGGTATAGAAGAAGTTGTCAAAGAGATATGATTTCAATTTATTTTTTGATGCTATTACTGCTACCTGTCAGACATTTTATTTCAACTGGTAATTTGTCGAAAGTTTTTATAGCAGCATATTTCACCCCTTTCTGTGCCAAAGGTAGGTTGAGTAGAGAATAGTGTATGTCTTTCTTTTTTCTAGTATTATAATCATGAATGCCACCGTTGTTTTTAAACTGGTCCATGATGTTGAGAACAAATTTCATTAGTGAGTAAATGTACTGTAAGGCTGTTGTAAGAATTCCCAATCTTTTAAAAAGATGCCTACAAGATGTGCGACTATGAACCCCACACATTATTCTAACCACTTTCTTTTGAGCAGTGAATACTTTTTGTCTCAATGTTTAGTTACCCCAAAATATTATTCCATATGACATCAGAGATTGAAAGTATGTGAGCTTACTAATTTCTATATCTTCAAAATTGGCAATTATTCTGATAGCATAAGTTGCTGAACCTAGTCGCATTAGAAGATCCAAAATATGAATTTTCCGATTAAGATTCTCATCTATATGCACACCCAAAAAACTTAGTATGCTCTACCCTGTATACTGACTTCTGTTGATGTGTAATATATCAAGAACAGAAGGGGACCCATGATTAACCCTGTGGAGCACCTAATGTAATTTCATCCCAATTAGATGAAGTGGCAAATTTATTTAAATCACTTGACTGGTATAAGAAAACTTTTTGCTTCCTTTTCTGTAGGTATGACTTAAACCACTCATATGCTATTCCATTTATACCATAGAATTGTAATTTCTGTAACATAATGTCATGGTTCACACAATCAAATGCTTTGGACAAGTCACAGAAAATTCCTATTGGTGACATTTTACTATTTAAAGACTCTATTATGTGGACAGTGAAACTTTATATTGGTGTCTCAGTGGAACAGCATTCTTGAAATCTAAACTGTGATTTACTAAGTATCCCTTTACTGTTGATGATGGCTAACCACGCTTGAGTACATTACTTTCTCAAAGATTTTTGAAAATGTTGTAAGCAAGGATACTGGCTGATAATTATTGACATCTGTGATGTCCCCCTTTTTGTAGAGAGGCCTGGCAATGGCATATTTTAACCTGTCTGGGAAAATACCTTGAGTTAGTGATGCATTACATATGTGACTCAGAACATCAACTGTAATTGCTCCACATTGTTTTAATATCTTATTAGAGATGTCATCTACTCCAAGAGAACATTTATTTTTCAAAGCTTTAATAATTTTACTTATTTCACAAGAAGTTGTTAGGTGAAACTTGATCTGACTAATTTTTCCAAAACCGTTTTTCCATGTACTGCCTGGTTTTTCTTTTCAACTGTTTTCATCAATTTCTTCTCCTACACATAATAAATAGTTGTTAAATATATTAGCTACTTGTGTACTGTTGGCTAGGATTGTCTTGTTCTCTTTAATAGTAATACTACCTACCCCAGTGGTTACTTTTCCCGCCTCCCGTCTAACAACATTCCATATTGATTATATTTTGTTGCAGGAATTGTTAATTTCTTCTCTAAGATACATATTTCTTGATTTCCTTACAAATTTTCTCAGTATGTTATAATAAATTTTATAGCGTAGTACTACTTCTGGATCTTTACTAATTCTTGCTGTTTCATACAGTTTTCTTTTTCTTTCTGAAGACACTTTAATACCTGTAGTAATCCAAGGTTTCTTTGAAAAGTGTGTGGTGTTACATTTAGTAATTTTCTTTGGGCAACAATGTTCAAAAATGGATATAAATTTATCAAGAAATATCTTGTATTTATCATTAGGATTTGGCTCCTTATATACATCTCCCCAATTAACATTTCTCAAGCTTTCTCTGAATTGCTCTATAGATACCGGGTTGAGCGACCTAACACTTTTACTTAATAGTTTACGAACTGTGCACCCTGTTAGATTTTGTAAGTTAGTCAGTTGTGCATCATGGTCTGACAGTCCATTTACCACAGGGAAAGCATGTGTTGGGTTTACATTATCTTTCTGAACAAATACATTATCTATTAGCGTGCTACTGTCATGAGCTACACGTGTAGGGAAATTGATCACTGATTCTAAGTTATATGTTGTTAATAACACTTCTAGTTTACTTTTCCTATTAAAATTACATAGAAAGTTTACATTGAAATGACCACAGATTAATAACTTCTTCTTTTTGTCTGACAGGCAGTATAATAGGGAGTCAAACTTTTTTATGAATGGCACCCAGTCTCCTAATGGGGACCTGTACACTGTTGCTAATATTAATGCTACATTATCCAGCTGAAGTTCACGTGCACAAACCTCAAAGTGCTGATCAACACAAAATTTACTTACTTCTATAGTTTGTATTATGAAAATGGCAACTCCTCCTTTATCCATCCTAGATCTACAAGTGTAAGATGCTAAGTTATACCCACTTGTACTGACACTATGCATGCCCACAATTACATGGTGTTCAGACAGACAGAGTATATCAAGCTCATTCTTATTTTTAAGATCACCTTAACAGACTAATAGCTCATCCGCTTGATTGTTTATTCCCATGATATTTTGATGAAGCAAGTTGATACTGCCCTTAGTTTTACCCCTATTTACTGTACATGATGTTTCTTTTATTCTATTTATCTAGATTGTCATCTGTCTGGACTTTGGTTTTAACCTAAAAATCTGTCTGCCTGGATCCATTAACCAGAGGGATCACTCCTTGTATGACTGAGGACCTTCTTACAGTTTCTGCTTATAGAGAAGCTAACTTATTTTTCCCCATCCTATTCAGGTGCAGGCCATGCATAGTGTATCCTCACCTACCAATAGCATTTACTGGAACAATACTTATGTGAGATTTTGCCAGAGTATGGAGCATCCTGTTCAGCTCAGTGTTAACATGCCTTACAGCAGTGTTTACCCATGGCTGATCATGGGGCTGAAAGACCTCCACAAACCCCACATTTGTGTGCTCAGTTTCTGCTCCTATTTTATCCATGTCACTCCTAATACTGTGTCTTGGATTCATAGCCAGGCTGTTTCCTGCTCCCCCAACTATAATTACCTGATCTTCCTTCTCAAAGTCCCTGCATAGTTGACCTAAGTTCTCTGTCACCTGGCTAAGGCTAGCACTTGGTTTCACAAAACTTGTGACCTGGTACCTTGCACCTAATTTCTCCTGAAGCTACTGGCCCACACTCCTCCCATGACTGCTGCCTATAAGCAGAATTCTTCTTTTCCTATTCTGGTTTGATCCCGACCTGCCTGTTTTCTCTAAGCTAATATTCTGCTTCAATTTACTTTCAACTACATCTAGATGAGGCCCTTCCTCCATTTCAGATAGCAAGACAAACCGATTTACTAATTGAATTTCTGGAGTTTTTTTCAGGTGCTTCGCTTTTTCGCCTTTTGCTTGCTACCTTTTCCCAGTTCCCAGTCTCTTTTTCTTCCCTTAACCTACATAATTCCAAGTTCTTGTTTTCAAATTCAGCCTTTGTTGTTGTTGTGGTCTTCAGTCCTGAGACTGGTTTGATGCAGCTCTCCATGCTACTCTATGCTGTGCAAGCTTTTTCATCTCCCAGTACCTACTGCAACCTACATCCTTCTGAATCTGCTTAGTGTATTCATCTCTTGGTCTCCCTCTACGATTTTTACCCTCCACGCTGCCCTCCAATACTAAATTGGTGATCCCTTGATGCCTCAGAACATGTCCTACCAACCGATCCCTTCTTTTGGTCAAGTTGTGCCACAAACTTCTCTTCTCCCCAATCCTATTCAATATTTCCTCATTAGTTATGTGATCTACCCATCTAATCTTCAGCATTCTTCTGAAGCACCACATTTCGAAAGCTTCTATTCTCTTCTTGTCCAAACTATTTATCGTCCATGTTTCACTTCCATACATGGCTACACTCCATACGAATACTTTCAGAAATGACTTCCTGACACTTAAATCAATACTGGATGTTAACAAATTTCTCTTCTTCAGAAACGCTTTCCTTGCCATTGCCAGCCTACATTTTATATCCTCTCTACTTCGACCATCATCAGTTATTTTGCTCCCCAAATAGCAAAACGCCTTTACTACTTTAAGTGCCTCATTTCCTAATCTAATTCCCTCAGCATCACCCGACTTAATTCGACTACATTCCATTATCCTTGTTTTGCTTTTGTTGATGTTCATCTTATATCCTCCTTTCAAGACACTGTCCATTCCATTCAACTGCTCTTCCAAGTCCTTTGCTGTCTCTGACAGAATTACAATGTCATCGGCGAACCTCAAAGTTTTTATTTCTTCTCCATGAATTTTAATACCTACTCCGAATTTTTCTTTTGTTTCCTTTACTGCTTGCTCAATATACAGATTGAACAACATCGGGGAGAGGCTACAACCCTGTCTTACTCCCTTCCCAACAACTGCTTCCCTTTCATGTCCCTCGACTCTTATAACTGCCATCTGGTTTCTGTACAAATTGCAAATAGCCTTTCGCTCCCTGTATTTTACCCCTGCCACCTTTAGAATTTGAAAGAGAGTATTCCAGTCAACATTGTCAAAAGCTTTCTCTAAGTCTACAAATGCTAGAAACGTAGGTTTGCCTTTCCTTAATCTTTCTTCTAAGATAAGTCGTAAGGTCAGTATTGCCTCACGTGTTCCAGTGATTCTACGGAATCCAAACTGATCTTCCCCGAGGTTGGCTTCTACTAGTTTTTCCATTCGTCTGTAAAGAATTCGTGTTAGTATTTTGCAGCTGTGACTTATTAAGCTGATAGTTCGGTAATTTTCACATCTGTCAACACCTGCTTTCTTTGGGATTGGAATTATTATATTCTTCTTGAAGTCTGAGGGTATTTCGCCTGTTTCATACATCTTGCTCACCAGATGGTAGAGTTTTGTCAGGACTGGCTCTCCCACGGCCGTCAGTAGTTCCAATGGAATATTGTCTACTCCGGGGGCCTTAAGGGCACAAATTTTGACCTCCTGTTCAGCGATTTTTCTGTCCTTTCTACATAACCTACACTGACATGGAAGAGCCTCATTTTCTACCCTCGTTTCCTCGCCGCTACATTCGCCCCATTGAAACCATAACTTACAGTCCACACAGAACACCCCCTCTTTCAAATTTCTACGGCAACCACCACATTTGTCACACATGGTTTGATAGACAGACTTAACACAAAAGCAGAGAATAAGTTGGCACAAGATCACAGCAGTTTCGTAGCCCGTAGCCTACTAATCAGTAAATAAACAGTAATGTAAATAAACTTTTAAACTAACTTCCGAAAGTATTAACTGCCTAAACCCCGTATGATCGACACGAATTAATTTGACTTTGATGCGATAACTCTGGTCGAAAAGGAAAATCTACACTCGCGCGAAACTTACGCCTAAAAAACGTAAACAAAACTAGCGACTACCGGCCTTTTACGAAATACTTCCTTTTCGATCAAATACGGTCAAAAAGCGAAACCTTCAATAGACAGCCTAAAGAAGAAGTTTATACACTAGTCTAAAATGTAATATTAACTAAAATGGTTCAAATGGCTCTGAGCACTATGGGACTTAACATCTGAGGTCATCAGTCCCCTAGAACGTGGAACTACTTAAACCTAACTAACCTAAGGACATCACACACATCCATGCGCGAGGCAGGATTCGAACCTGCGACCGTAGCGGTCGCGCGGTTCCAGACTGAAGCGCCTAGAACCGCTCTGCCACAACGGCCGGCAATATTAACTAAATTAGCTCTTATTTCAATATTAATCACTTAACTTAGCGAAAACTTCGTATACGAGCGTCTGCCTACCACCGACCACGAACCACATATCGGCCCTGGTCCCTAAGCAAATCATCAGGTGGCGGTATTGTCAAGAGGCTACTTACTGATTGTCCGTTTGGACCAACATTCCGAAACATGCAGACAGAGGTTTGCATCTCTCCTCAGGATACAGTGTTTCTATTGGCCTTAGCTAGAGAAAAAAGGGAGAGCTGATGCAATTTCGGTATCAAACATAGAGTGAAATAAACCATTTGCACTACCCTTTTACATTAATTGTATAACAACTTACAGGAGTAAAATGGATCACTTAAAACATTATCACCTCCACCTTACGATGAGCCTTCTTTGCAATAAAACATATTTTTCAACATTTGAGTATCACACACAAGCATATTGCAAATCAGGTAGTGAAATCAGGTAGTCCACCACAAATAGTTCGTTGCACTAAATATATCCCAAGTCTTGTATGCTCCAGCGTTTGAGAGCACAAACACCCACACCTGAATGCATGTGTACACACAATACAGCTTTCGGAAACAACCAGTTGATCAATAGGGAAACTGACGTAGCGACTGGATTTTTAAAAATACTATAGTATTCATAAATTGGCTCTCTCCACAACATTCGGAAGGAGGGTGGAAGGTGCATGATACAGTAGAGATAACAGCAGATAGCACTGCAAGAAAGAGCTCACTGTGGTGTATTGAGAAGCACTAGACTCGACATACGTAAACCACGATCCAGTCCATAGCAGTAGTTGCCTTGACTAGATGTCGGAGGTAGCTGAAACACTCGCACAGCCCACATGCTCATGTCCCACGGTCCACACACCGTCCACCTGCCCCTATGCACACTGCCAGCGCCGTGTTAAGATGTCAGTGAAAATTATCGCTGTAGCCACAGCTGCAATCGCGGACGCGCATGTATGCCAGAGTGCACCACCCACGGACATTGAGGGCACCTGGGGATGATTGGAGTGGCAGAAATTCCGATGTTATCAATACCTCCAGTACAATTAATAAAAAATTCCTGGTTTTTATGCTGTGGTCAAATAGATTTCACTTCAAAACCCAACGTTTCATTCCTGTCAGCGGAGGACATTCTCATGGAGGACAGTAGCATTGTTGAATGTCCGATTCACACCTTGGCTTGGTCAGTAGCGAGCCAGGGTGTGAACTGAACATTCAACAAAACTTCGATCCCCCTTGAGAATGTCCTCCGCAGATGAAGACATAACGTCAGCTTTTGAAGTGAAATCCATTCGTCCATGGCATAATAGGCCAGAACGTTTTGTTAAATATGACCTTGCCTACAGTGAAAGTTTATATTTTACAATACCTACGGCGTAAATGTCCATCATTTTGAATCTTCTCTCATGTAACACACACACACACACACACACACACACACATCTCCTTCTGTTGTACTCACCCAGTGCTACCCGGCCATTGATCTTCTTGCACGAACGCTCACGCTGTTCCCCAACTCGTGCGGGACTTGGTAGATTAATCTGCCACGAGTAATGAGTGTGATGGACAAACATCTATTAGGTACACTACGAATGTAGTGGTGTGGACATGTTGGGAATGTGGGTCTTACGGGGAGCGTGCAAGGGATAAGTCCCTGCAGGCGCACTATCCTCTGTGATTTCGGTAGCTCAGATGGATAGAGAGTCTGCCATGCGAGCAGTAGATACCGGGTTCGCGTCCCAGTCAGGTCACACATTTTCAACATGTCCCCAATAATGTATATCAACACCTTTTTGCAGCTAGGGTGTCGATTTAATTATCATTCCGTTACATCCGGTTGCCAACTACTCGTGAACACCGCTGCAGCCAACAGTGGTGCACTGCGAAACAAGCAGCTGCAATTTGGATGTACACAGTAGTTCTAAACAATTCGACCCCTACATAGACCACCCAGTTTAAAAAACTCACTTTACCTAATCCGAGGTAGCGATTTTGTTGACCATACACCTCGAATTTCTCGCGTGAAATGTAGATTCCTTCCATTCATACGAGCAATTTTCGAAGATAGAAGACATCAGACAATACACACGTTTTCACATAGCTAAAGCATCGTTACTTGTTGCGAAAATCCTGTACAAGACTATGACATAGGCAATATTCCCTCTAAGTATTATTTTATCAGACAGAGAAATATCTTTTCTTATCTGTCACATCCTGCATCACATGACTGGAATATTAAACTCATTTATGGTTCATGATGGAGTGCTAAGATCTACCACTGTCACAGGACGCCTCCTCACTTTCGGACTCTGTCTTGAGATAACAGCACAGAGAAGTTGTAAATATAAGGTTTATTCTAGAATTCAGGCGCGGCTCGTAATTAAAGGCTCTGAGGCGGAGCCGCCCCAGAATATATGTTAAAGTAAGTTTCGCAAGAACGTATTACATAATTTAAATTATCAGGACGAATTTCGCATATTGCCCATTCCAATTAAAATACCGACGGTCAACGTTTTTGGAACTGCTTGTATTGATAGATGTTTTCCGAACGGTTAGTGATGTTTAGGCTGCGCCTTGGAACGTCCGTAAGCTGCATGTAGTAGCGGTTTGGGGGCGTGGCTTCTACATAGTACTGCTCTTTACGGGCGACCCGAAGGCTCAGAGCTTGCAGCCTAAGGGTGTCATACCAACCACCACACGTTTTTCACGTTCCACTATCTATGTAATAAAGGAATGTAGAGTGGCCGAAACTTCGCTATCCAATCTCTGTCTCTGCACATCTCTACTACGCTTCGATGTGCCATTAATCGACGTTTAGTATTATTGTTTTGATAATGTTTTACATAGTTGTTTTGTTTCTGCCATTGGCTACTTTATCCACGTTTAGAATAAGTTTGCAAATATCCCGCCAGAGTGCACTAGACTACAGAAACATAACAGTACTGCCATCTAGCGAGAGTTTCATAAGTGATTAGAGGACAAAGCGCGCGAAATTTGTCCCATTACTTTACTTTCCTTGCTTGCTGATGCTGACTGCTTTTGTTGATATCGTGTGATATTAGCAAGTTTCTTTTTCGGAGTGTATTTTGCAAGATTTTAGTGAGTTTTACTTGCACAAGACCTGTGACGTCACCAGAACATCACAGTATCGTCATGCGAACTCGTAAACTTCGAGCTTTGGAGGTAAAGCACAATAAACGCCTTAAGTTTAGAACTGAAAACACCTAAAATATTAAAATATTAAGCAGCCGCAAAGTTAAGATTCGTCGCATTAAAGATCTCTCCGAAACGCGTCTTTTCATATGATTTGCTGCAAAGTGTCAGAAAATGTAATATGGAAATGTCGTGTGGCTAGGGCCTCCCGTCGGGTAGACCGTTCGCCTGGTGCAGGTCTTTCGATTTGACGCCACTTCGGCGACCTGCTCGTCGATGGGGATGAAATGATGTAATGATGACGTATAAAAACACTAACCAAAGATTTTAACTCGAGGTTAGCTTCTAATGATATTTAATACCTGATTATAGAAGATACAGTACGTAAAATTATAGGTAGAAAGTGATATGCCCACCCCCTCCCCCTGAATCCTTAGTTGCTTATGTCAGACTAATCTGTAGCGTAACCCGACGTCTATGTTGGCTCCGATCGATAAATACCGCAGCCTTCCCCAGTATAGAAACCACGAGCCGCGCCTGTTCTAGATATCACTTTACAAATTCGGTAACACATATGATTTCATTATGATGGGTGGGGTGGGCCAAAAATTTCCTGTCACAATTCGAATTCCCGCCAAAATTAGAAATTCCTGCCAAGAGGGACTAAGTAAATAAATTAATCATCAAAGTCACTTTGCAAGGAGAGCAATTTTTCTTTTTCAGTAGTCGGATTAAATTGACCAGATACTTCAAACGGAAATCCTTGCAGGAAACACGACGATCATTTCGAGAAACACTATTGAGAACCGGTATTTGAACCTGACCACAGGAGGATACTATCACTGGCAACATACAAATCGTGCAAAGACCGCGCTATTAAAAACACGATCACAACTACTACAGTAGTGTCACCTGTATAAAAAGCGGTCTTGGTTCCACAGGCACACCCAAGAGTCGCTGATAGCGTTACAGTTTTTGATAGAAATGTGTCTGCGATTTGGAATCAAGTTTGTACAGTCAACCACATACTTGCATTGGATCTATGGAGGCATCTTTTAATGATTACAGCCACTGGTGAATCATATTTATTCCACTCTCATACCTCGGAACGAGTCACCTTTTTCGAATCTATCTGCTACAGCAAAACTCCAACGTGGTTTTAGACAGCCCCTCTGCATCTTGTAAGTGTTCCTCAGTCTCTGTCCCACCCTCCCTGCACCATCGTCCATGTGATAATCTCGTTTTAAGTCGGAACCGAACACAAGTCGGAGAGTGCTATATCTCACATGCTGGAAATGGAGGCATTTTGTCGTAGCTCTGCCAACGGTGTAAGATGGGTAATGCCAGCGCCAAAACGAAGCTTTCTTCTGCAACACGAATTAGTATAAAAGACATTATGGGAACTGAAAGAAGGACGAGGATTTTGTTACTGCATTTCTGTGTGTGTCCAAACTACTTACAGCTACTATAGTCCAGAGTACAAAGCTCCGCTAACTTCATCCAACAGAGAACTCGATAAGATTTTACCACGTCCCTGTCATCTGGTATATATATCGAAAACAAAAACTGTCTTTGTGTACTGGCATCAAGCATATATGGCGATCCTATTAAATATACAGGTATTGATTCACTCAGTGATCGAAGTCGCTTGCACAGACCAGGGTAAAATTTTATTTTCTGTATTGTAGGAGGGCCATACCCACAGACTATCAGTTGCAAGACAGGGTTCCTGTTTTGATGTCTGACGCATTGTTTTTTTTTACTGTAACACTTCTAAGCACCATATGACTCAGCTTTTACACCGCCATACATTTAGTTTTTTCCACCTCAACTTCCAGGCCTGTGTCAGGCTCTAAACTGAGATAAACACATTTCAGCCCATTGGTTCTCACAGAAAACTGGACTCTGCAGGGTGTAAAGTATGCTCCCATAACACACACACTGGATGATTGAAATAAAAGGCAGCAACTACATAAGGAAACTGGAGTAGTTTTGTGGCATTGTGGAGTGTTTCCAAACTGCTGTCTAAAACTGACTGACGACCTCTACATTTAACATTCCAGTGGATGGATGAGGTGGAAAAACACCACCAATGTACTGTAATAAGCATCGCAGTTGATAGTGCGATCAATTTCGGCAATTTTACCAGTTTTTTACAACGCCGACCGGTGACATGGCAACATGCTTCCCGATTTCTGTTTCATGGTTAAACCGCCCCTCCTCTACTTTGCGAGTACCATTCCAAATGTAGATAGATGACTGTGCAGTAAATGCATCCATTGTTTATTCTCGAATACATACACCACAGTAAACGAGACAGTAATCTAAATATTTCAAGTACTTCGATCATAGTGCGCAACTGAGATTACAAATGCCCATCTTTCCCTGCGTGCATGGGAATCACAGAATTCTCAAGTGTGGATCCACCAAGTGTTATATCTGGAGCGATGCTGGGGTGCGAATCCACGCTGGAACTCTAACTAGGGTCTACTCTGGGTCATGGGAGCCATTGGCAGCACATGCACAGGCACAGAAATACAGAAAACAGAGCAAACGCACTGCAACTGTAGAATATGAGGTTGAATGCATTCGAGTACAGTGCGAACAGAACAATACTGCATTTGCGCTAAGTGTTGACAACTGTATTAGATTTATACGCAATTATAGAATACGGAACGATAAGTGATATAATGATCGCATGTACAGAAGTGACATAAAATCGACAAAATTACGAAAAATGACGGAAAATACGTATAACTTGAGGGTAAATACACCAAAATGCGGGAAAATTGAGGGAGTACTTGCATGTCATCTGCTTGGTGCAGGACAGTTCTTGTACATGGGAATGAGTGCATGACAGGAAAAGGAATACGGGAGAACGTTGTCATGGAAGCACTGGGAACCAGGGAAACAGTCATTTTTCGTCGACAGCGATAAGACAGTCGAATAGAAGTTGAACGTGGATGACCATCAAATGTAGAGAAATAAATTTATAAACGTCGGATCACGAGCCCTGATGTGGCCCAAAAGTTATTGGCAACCACCTTATAAATTTTTGAAAAGTGTCCTTATCTAAAGAGCACTGTATTACCGGCTGGGATGATTGCAGTATACAGCTGCAGAACGGACCGCGTGATTGACCCGGTGCAGGACAGTTTTGGTGTTTTAAACCGTAACAAACAGTATTTACCATAAGCTGCTCTGTACTCTCTGTCAATCACAGCCTTACGGTGTCAGCTAACAAACAGTTGCTGTACGGGAACGTTCTACTGTATGTCTATTGAAGAAGTAGTGATATATGCGAGATGACTGCTGTCTTTGATGCTTTCCTGAAAAAAGAGAACCATCTGCCTCTGAACTTACCTGGAATGATCAGTTGAGAAAGAGATAGGGAGATGTTGGTGCAGGTCATTTATCACGCATTTAATTTAAGAGGAAGGTTACCACGGGCGATAGTAATATGTGGTAAGACTGTTACAGCTCCTCTGGCTACTGTCGTAGTGTTTATTTCCTCCTAATATGTCCCTGTCTCTTCGTATACATTTTTAGCTGTCGACGATATTTTATAGGGCTGTTGTGAACATATCATAAATTCCGAACCGTAATTGGACATGAACTTCGGAAACAGCTGGTGTGATACACCTCTGGAAACCTGTGTAGTATTTCTGCTACAAAAAAAATCGATGTTTTCTTTGGTGTGGAAGGTAGTAGTTTTATGACTTCACAGTTTGTCAGCGTAGTTTATCGAAGAGAAACATGCATGGAGAAATTATGTCATTCGCTGGAAATATATTTCTTACAATATTAACACTGATGCATTCCGCACGACTAATAGGTCGGAAGTTGCAATGATCTAACACTATAGCGTGTTTAGAGTACAGAACCGCATAGTTTAGGAATGCAAGTGTTTATGTTTTCTCTTACCAGTGCCTTCTTGGTACTGACCCTGGACACTAGAATAATACTTTAGAATTGATGACGCAGTTGATTTACGTAAGATGCTTCAAACTCCGTCCGTCTAGAGCTCCATTATTCATAAAACCACACGTTTCTTGTTCTTAACCGTCTACTAAATCATCACAACACTTTCATATCTACTATACACCGACTAGGGATCCTAACCTCCTCGATAAGAGAGCATGTGGAAAAATCTTGTGTACTTGGATGGGTGCAGGACAGTTGTTACGGACTTGGTCCGCTGTGTTCCTTCATGAAACGTCGAATGTAGCTGTCTACTTCTAGTCATCTGAAGATTGAATAGGTGACAGTGTTGCAGGGAGAGCTGGTCAAAGACAATGCGAGGAGATCTTCCAATCTCCAACTTTATCATAAGAACGCGAGAATCCTCTGTGACTCCCATCCGCATAGGCAAAGATGGGTAATCGTAATCGTAAGTTGCGTACTGTGATCAAAGTGCCAGAAATATTTAGATTGCTGTCTGGTATACTTCGGTGTATATGTTCGAGAATTAACTATGAATGCACTTAGAGCACAGTCATCTATCTAACTTCACAACGGTACTCGCAAAGAAGTGGAGGGGAGGTTTAGCGATGATACAGAAATTGGGGGGCAGGCTTCCGTGTCACTGGTCGGCATTGTAGAAAACTGGTAACATTACTGAAATTGATTGCACTGTCATTTGTGATCGTTATTACAGTACTTCTGTGGTGTCTTTTCCACACCATCTGTCCACTAGTATCCTGTTGATTACCACATTATGATTGACGGACATTGATGTTTGAGATGGAGAAGAGTCTTGGTCGAAGGGGAACACCTTCAGGGGATGGCTAGCACCGAAACAGTGATCCGGTACATGACTGCAATGTGAAGAATCACTCGAAACGAATCACAGAGCCATCAGCAATCCCTTCACTGTGAAAGACAGGTTTAAATGTAGTTGTCGTCAATCAGTTTTGGACAACAGTTTGGAAACACTCCAGAATGCCACAAAACTCTTCCAGTTTCCTTATGTTGTTACTGTCTTTTATTTCAGTCATTAAATGTGTGCGGTGTGGGAGCAGCAACAGCAGCATAATTTACGCCATGCGATGTCCAGTTTTCTGTGAGAGCCAATGGATCGAAACGGGTTTATGTCTACTTAGAACCTGACACAGGCCTTGAAGTCGAGGTGGAAAAAACAAAATGTATGACGGTGTAAAAGCTGTGTCGTTTGGTGCTTCGACGTGTTACAGCATAAAAAAAATGTATCATACATCAAAACAGGAACCCTCTCTTGCAACTGATAGTCTGTGGGTATGCCATTCCTGCACTACAGACAATTAAACTTTACACTCATCTGTGCAAGCGACTTCGATAACTGAGTGAATCAATACCTGTATATTTAATAGGATCGCCGTATATGCTTGATGCCACCACACAAAGACGGTATTTGTTTTCGATATATATACCAGAAGATAGGGACGTGGTAAAATCTTATCGAGTTCTCTGTTGGATGAAGTTAGTGGAGCTTTTATGGTTCATAGTTTTTCTGTTGGATGGTACAAAATAACGATGATAGACAGAATGTTTGGGTGACTGATGTGAATGTCCCCTGACGGAAGCAGATCAATTCTGGACTGTAGTAGCTGTAAGTAGTTCGGAGACATCCAGCAACGCAGTAGCAAAATCCTCGTCCTTTTTTCAGTTCCCATAATGTCTTTTATACTAACTCGTGTTGCAGGAGAAAGCTTCGTTTTGGCGCTGGCATTACCCATCTTACACCGTTGGCAGAGCTACGACAAAATGCCTCCATTTCCAGCATGTGAGATATAGCACTCTCCGACTTGTGTTCGGTTCCGACTTAAAACGAGATTATCAGATGGACGATGGTGCAGGGAGGGTGGGACAGAGACTGAGGAACACTTACAAGATGCAGAGGGGCTGTCTAAAAACCACGTTGGAGTTTTGCTGCAGCAGAGAGATTCGAAAAAGGTGACTCGTTCCGAGGTATGTGAGTGGAATAAATATGATTCACCAGTGGCTGTAATCATTAAAAGATGCCTCCATAGGATCCAATGCAAGTATGTGGTTGACTGTACAAACTTGATTCCAAATCGCAGACACATTTCTATCAAAAACTGTAACGCTATCAGCGACTCTTGGGTGTGCCTGTGGAACCAAGACCGCTTTTTATACAGGTGACACTACTGTAGTAGTTGTGATCGTGTTTTTAATAGCGCGGTCTTTGCACGATTTGTATGTTGCCAGTGGTAGCATCCTCCTGTGGTCAGGTTCAAATATCGTTTCTCAATAGTGTTTCTCGAAATGATCGTCGTGTTTCCTGCAAGGATTTCCATTTGAAGTATCTGGTCAATTTAATCTGACTACTGAAAAAGAAAAATTGCTCTCCATGCAAAGTGACTCTGATGATTAATTTATTTACTTAGTCCCTCTTGGCAGGAATTTCTAATTTTGGCGGGAATTCGAATTGTGACAGGAAATTTTTGGCCCACCCCACCCATCATAATGAAATCATATGTGTTACCGAATTTGTAAAGTGATATCTAGTATAAACCTTATATTTACAACTTCTCTGTGCTGTTATCTCAAGAGAGAGTCCGAAAGTGAGGAGGCGTCCTGTGACAGTGGTAGATCTTAGCACTCCATCATGAACCATAAATGAGTTTAATATTCCAGTCATGTGATGCAGGATGTGACAGATAAGAAAAGATATTTCTCTGTCTGATAAAAGAATACTTACAAGGGGAGGCCGCCAATTGTGAAATTCAGCTTCGATTCATACTGCGCATAATAAAAGCTCATGGCCAGAGGTGTAATGTGGCAAAACACCAAGATGCACTTCTCAGCCGTTGTCGAGAAAATCAACAGTTAAAAGAAACCGTTGCGGTGAAATACTCTCTACGATTAATAATTTTCCACAGCGTCGTGGCGCAGCGGTAAGCGCTCTGGTTTGTAATCCGAAGGTCACTGGGTCGAATCTCGCACCATGCAACTTTTTTTTTTTTTAGTATTTGTTTTTTGTAATTCAGAAAGACAGAGACAGGAAGCAAGTCTGGAATTTCCCGGCCAACAGAATACTGCCAACTGATGCTTTGTTTTGGGGCCACGCGATCAAAGGAGGCCGATATGTGGTCCTTGGTCGGTGGTATTGAGTAACGTGATCTGCAATTAAGACATGGGCGGTTTTGACCTTCGTTGCGGAGTCCTGACGATAGCAACACGCACTGAAGACTACAAATGGCTGCTACTATACCAGACGTCACTTCATTAATTATCTGCAGACCACTTTTTCAGGGTTTAACTGTCAGTGCTATATGACTGCTGTATGTTTATCGATTTGTACAAAATAGTTTGCCGCTGAGACCCTAGTAATTTGTCTGTCTGCAGAAAGTGATGGTGGGTTCGAAATATGTCATAAACTTTTAGATATGTAATTGTTCCGATTTTCGCGTCTGTGCTTAGACACGTGTGCTTTGAATAGTGAGGAAAATAAATAATAAGAGTCTTAACATCCCTGACTCTGGAAGCAAATATAAACTAAGCCTACTCATCGTTTCCAAGCGCGATCAGAATAATAAAGCGCCGCAATTGTTTAAATATTCCATACTGTGAGCGATTTCCTGACAAATTCTTTAAATAAACTATATTTAACACACCATCTTGTATCTTCTAAATTGTTTAAAAAAACAACATTCCATACACTGCAGTAATTTTCCGGACAAGTTCTTTACTAAATAAATAAACCATGTTCCAAACACCACCTTGTAGCGCGTAAATTGTTTAAATAAACAATATTCCACACATTGTTTAAATCGTGTAAACAATATTTCACACAGTTAAATTGACTTCCTGACAAATTCTTTAACTAAATAAGTAAACTACATCTATATCCTGCTTTAAATCCCGTAAATTGTTTAAATAAACAATATTCCACAAAGTGTCTTAATTGTTTAAACGATATTCCATAGGCCACAATCGATTTCCATCCAAATGACCGATCCACTGAGCCTTTTCTTCGCCAATTTCTAGGAACTGTGGGGGAGGGGGGGAGGGAGTGTTAGGGAAGGGGCTGGGGTTTTTCTCCAGATGGTGGATTTAATTAATTGTTCAATTTAACTTTTTAGTCAGTCACACTGATATCAAAAGTGTGCTTGTATTGGTGAGAGGAGTTCCCTGAGGGATGGGGGACGAGGTGGAAGGGAAGAAGGATGGGGAGGGGTGGGAGAATAATAGTTTAAGGGCCTGTCAATCAAGAGGATGGATTATCCCCAGGATGTCATAAGCTGTCAATCAAAAGGATTTATTATCCCTAGGGGGTCTTAATCCTCTTAGCAGAACAATGACCTGTCAATCAAAGGAGAGTAGGTTTGCCCCTGAATGTAGGTAACCCACACTAACAAATTGCACTGATACCCCTGTTGCCCTATTACTGATGGGTATTATACATTATGTATAGGAACCAAAAGGAAACAATAAGACTGGAAGACCAAGATCGAAATGCCGAGAAAAAGTGTGTAAGACAGGGATGTAGTCTTTCACCCCTACAATGCGATCTATAGATAGAAGAAGCACTGATCGAACAATGCGATCTATAGATAGAAGAAGCACTCGAAATAAAAGAAAGTGTCAAGTGTGGAATTATAATTCAAGGTGAAAGGTCATCAATGATAAGATTCGCTCAACACATTGCTGTCCAGAGTGAAAGTGAAGAACTACATGATTTGTTGAATGGAATGGACAGGCTAATGAGCACAAATATAGTCTGAGAGTAAATCGACGAACTACGAAAGTAATGAGGAATAGCAAAAATGAAAACAGCGAGAAACTTAACATCAGAATCGGTGATCAAGAAATAGACGAATTTAAGGAATTTTATCTAGGCAGCAAAGTAACCCATGATGGATGGAGCAAGGAGCACACAAACATCACCCTAGCACTGGCAAAAAGGGACTTCCTGGACATTGAGAAGTCTTCTAGTATCAAACATAGGTGAGGAATATATGGAAAGAGAAAGGGACAGGATGATACGACGTCTGTTAAGACATTGGGGAACATCTTCCACGATGCTACAGGGCGCTGTAAAGAGTAAAAACTGTAGAGGAAGACAAAAATCAGAATACATCCAGCAAATAATTGAAGACAGAGGTTGCAAGTTCTACTCTGAGATGAAGAGGTTGGCACAGGAGGAGAGTTCTTAGTGAGCCGCATCAAACCAGGCAGAAGACCGATGACTCAGAAAAAAAAGATCATGTGTTACAATATGCAAATGATGTCTAGTTATAAACACTGTCTGACAGTTTAGAACTTTACATGAAACCACTAAACATAACCAACGAATATAAGCCTGGGACATTTTATGTTTAATGCACAGATACCAAAAAAGATATTACTACTTGTGGACAATATTCTATCTTGGACCAAACACGTTTATGATATTGCTATGGAAATAGAAAAAGCTTTGAATGTCTTATGCACTGTAAGTAATGTGTGGGTGGGGAGGCGACGGGAAAGGGGGGGGGGGGGGAACTCAACTGGACATCGTCATTACCTGAGACTATGGACTAATATGAGCTGAAATGGACTACCGTACATAACTTTTCTCTTTGGAAATGTCCCACTGTATGTGCTAGATAAACGAAATGTACTTCAGTTTCGGGCTATTAGCTAGTGTCTACGAATCATGAGTTCATCACCAACTAAAGGCCTTCTAAAAGAATCCAAAGAAATGCCTCTTGATACCCGTAGAGAACCACTAGCTAAAAAATTTCTGCGTCAAAGATCTGTAAAAATTTAATCATCCTGTTATTGAGTTTGGTAGAAAGTGGATACGCGGAAGAAAGCAAGCCAACACGTTCTCGAATGAAATTTCGCTCTTCAGTGAAGTGTGCACTGATATGAAACTTGCTGGCACTTAGAAACTGTGTGTCAGACGGAGAGTCGAACTCGTGACCTTTACCTTCACAGGCAAGTGCTCTACCGACTGATCTACCTAAGCACGACTGACAACCTCTGCCCGTAGCTTTATTTCCGCCAATGTTTCAGCTCCTATCTTCTAAACTTCACAGATGTTCTCCTGCGAAACCTGGAAGACTAGCACTTCTGGAAGAAAGAATATTGCGGAGACATGGATTAGCCACAGCCTGTGGGATGTGTTCAGAATGAAATTTTCACTCTGTAGCGGAGAGTGCGCTGATATGAAACTTCCTGGCAGATTAAACCTGAGTTCCAGTCCGAGTCTCGAATTCAGGCTCTTTGCCTTTCGAGGACAAGTGGAAACATTTCCCAGGCTGTGGCTAAGCCACGTCTTCGTAATATTCTTTCTTCCAGGAGTGCTCGTCCCGCAAGTTTCTCAGGAGAACTTCTGTGAAGTTAGGGAGGTAGAAGACGAGGTACTGGCGGAAGTAAAGCTGTAAGGTCGGATACTGAATTTTACTCGTTGCCCTCAGTAATTAAAAAGCTGAATAAAAGGATCAACGACGAAGTTTAACAAGTGTTTTGTGACAACAGCCTCGATCATCGTAAAGCACAATTGGAAGATAAATCATCGTTTAGGAGAAAGGACATGAGCTGTGGATAAGGGAAGGGAACTGTGATCACTCTTGGGATTCAGAATTAATATCTTTCCTTCCCTCGCCCTATCTGTAACACATTGCTACACTTCTGAAGTACTTACCAACAGCTGTGAGTGTCCAATACACTTTCTGATCAAAAGTATCCGGACACCTGGCGGAAAATGACTTACAAGTTCGTGGAGCCCTCCATCGGTAATGCTTTAATTCAGTATGATGTTGGCCCACCCTTAGCCTTGATGACAGCTTCCACTCTCGCAGGCATACGTTCAATCAGTTGCTGGAAGGTTTCTTGCGGAATGGCAGCCCATTCTTCACGGAGTGCTTCACTGACGAGAGGTATCGATGTCGGTCGGTGAGGCCTGGCACGAAGTCGACGTTCCAAAAGATCCCAAAGGTGTTCTATAGGATTCAGGTCAGTACTCTATGCAGGCCAGTCCATTACAGGGTTGTTTTTGTCGTGTAACCACTCCGCCACAGCCCGTGCATTATGAATAGGTGCTCGATCGTGTTGAAAGATGTAATCGCCATCCCTGAATTGCTCTTCAACAGTGGGAATCAAGAAGGTGCTTAAAACATCAATGTAGGCCTGTGCTGTGATTGTGCCACGCAAAACGACAAGGGGTGCAAGCCCCCCCTCCATGAGAAACACGACCACTCCATAACACCACCGCCTCCGAATTTTACTGTTGGCACTACACATGCTGGCAGATGACGTTCACTAGGCATTCGCCACACCGACACCCTGCCATCGGGTCGCCACATTGTGTATCGTGATTCGTCACACCACACGACGTTTTTCCCTGTTCAATCGTCCAATTTTTACGCTCCTTACACCAAGCTTGGCGTCGTTTGGCATTTACCGGCGTGATGTGAGGCTTAGGAGCAGCTGCTCGAGCAT
The DNA here is from genome assembly GCF_021461385.2 of Schistocerca piceifrons. NCBI lineage: Eukaryota > Metazoa > Arthropoda > Insecta > Orthoptera > Acrididae > Schistocerca > Schistocerca piceifrons. Next base: position 429,253,255 of record NC_060138.1, read on the forward strand.
GAAATCCACGTTTTCTCACCTCCCGCCTGACTGTCATAGTACTTGCAGTGGATCCTGATGCAGTTTGGAATTCCTGTGTGATGGGCTGGATAGATGTCTGCATATTACACATTACGACTCTCTCCAACTGACGGCGGTCTCTGTCAGTCAACAGACGAGGTCAGCCTGTACGCTTTTGTGCTGTGTGTGTCCCTTCACGTTTCCACTTCACTGTCACATCGGAAACAGTGGACCTAGGGATGTTCACGAGTATGGAAACCTCGTACACAGACGTATGGCCCAAGTTACACCAAATCACCTGACCGCATTTGAAGTCTGTGAGTTCCGCGGAGCGCCTCATTCTGTTCTCTCACGATGTCTAATGAGTACTCAGGTCGCTGATATGAAGTACCTGGCAGTAGGTGGCAGCAAAATGCACCTAATATGAAAAACGTATGTTTTTTGGGGTGTCTGGATACTTTTGATCACATGGTGCACGTATACAAAAACGCAGTGGAACTGTTTGGCATGGATAGAAACTCTGGAGACCTCATATATAGTTTATTGGGAAACTGCAACTCCTGAGGCAGCTGTAAGCTATGCAGATGTCTTACAAATGTCATTGGGCTTTATCTCCGCCCCGGGAACTGAGTGGTCAGCGTGACAGACTGTCAATCCTAAGGGCCCGGGTTCGATTCCCGGCTGGGTCGGAAATTTTCTCCGCTCAGGGACTGGGTGTTGTGTTGTCCTAATCATCATCATTTCATCCCCATCGACGCGCAGGTCGCCGAAGTGGCGTCAAATCGAAAGACCTGCACCAGGCGAACGGTCTACCCGACGGGAGGCCCTAGCCACACGACATTTCCATTTTCCATACCAGTAAAACAAGTGATCAGCTTTGTTTCATTTGATCTGCCTTGTGCTGATCTGCAGCGAATATTTCTTACCTCTCGTCACTGACGCCAAAGTTCTGAAATGATACTTCACTTGTCTGTCTCATGTTTGTTTCATAGCTTCCAAAGCAATTACATCACACCACATACATACAGGAGCAATTAAACTAGTGATAACTGCTATGCGGAGAGAGAAAGCATCTGTCCCAATAGTGAATGAAATAATTCAATGTGTCCCTTTATAGAGATGGGGTCAGACCTTGCACAGACTGTCTGCATGACTGTTGAGTGCAGGATACATGGTATCATCACGTTTAATCATGCTCCAAAAATGTGACAATCTGTCTCTGAGGTCGTGGGTACACTTATCTTTGCAAGCGCCACCGTCTCTTGCTTGTATTGTTCCTTGATTCATGGAAAGCTGCCATTGCCAGTTTGGTATTTGGCAGAAATATCGATAAAAACCAGCTGCCTAACATGCGCTCTTGCGAGGGGGTAGTACAGAGCAGGATATGTTTTGGTCACCAATAACGTGGCTGTCAACAGATTATCTAGGCAAAGACCCTCCTCTGCCACTACCAATAAATCATCTGCTGGAGAGCACTGGCGGTAGTCATCTGTGTCTAAAACTGCCCATTCACAGCCTGACTCGCTTGTTGACACATCCAACTGTGTTTGGAAAGTGGCAGCAGTAGTGGTCAGGGCTAACATATAGAGGTCTACCAGTCAAACCAATGTCCCTGGATCACGGACATGACCTGAACCCATTGCCCACACATAGTTCAGGTCCGATACTCTTGGGGGCAGCGCTGGGGAGGGGGTGGAGGGAGGTGGCCAACTGGTCCACGTTTGTTTATGGGGCCTTAAAGGTGCCCATACAAAGACAATGTACCAACTGGCCAAACGCTCTGGTGAGAGTTTCTGCCCGGACCCATCCACCTGTGTATGGGCGATGGGTTCCTAGTTGGCACTGTCGTCTGGGTGAATCGGTTTGACCAACACTCTACCTGCTAATCCCAACTGCTACCTGCCCACTCCATCAGTGCAGGCAGATGGGATCTGCCAAGTAGTCGCTGTTGCTTTCACACAGTTGGATAGGTTGATGAGGGGGTTTGTGAGCGAGTTGGCACACCAGTTGGGCTATGAATGGGTGTCTTAAACTGAACTAGTGCTCTTATTGTCTCATTGTTTGCTCAGACTGACCTTTACTATGACGACCTGGGTACTAATAAACGACTATCTGATGGAATACTTTGGATCTGGGCTAGGACTCAACTCGACTGTTTTTATCAGGGACTCATTAATCACCATTTACCACTATATGATCACAACAACATTATACTTACTGTTTTCTGTGTATTATTGAATTCAATGAATGTTGGACTGGTGACAGAACAGTCACTGTTAATTACCATGAGCAACAATGCATTGATGATAGTTTGCCATATACTATCAAAAATCGTAACAGGAAGACACTGAAGTAGAAATGCAGCCAATCACTTGTCAATGCAATTCTGAACAACATTAACCAGTTACCAGCCATAGTATTCTGAACCTTCACTCACTCTGCATACAAAATCCACTATCCCATACCTGTGTATCTACCCTCCACATGTCATGGAGTACGGAGATTTGCATGGGTGCAGGAATATCCCTGTTGGGTTCTCATGTCAATGGAGAAAGGTTACATGGACTCATGAATTATAGAACAAGTTGGTGCATGCCTATTGATGCTGAGTATATCAGAAACCTCATAAGACAATGTATCGTGCTCGCCAACTGGACGCTGAGTGGCAGGTGGTGGCGTTACGCATTAGTAGGGGATGTTTGCATGGAATGGAGCCCTTGGATCTGCAGCCATTATTGCTCACTGAGGAGCAATGCAGGAACCTATAGTGTGGGGTCGCATTTGCCCATTAGTTCTCCTTCACAGCTGAACGTACAGTGCACTACCCCATTGCTCCAGAATTGTGTCAGAATGGTTTAAGGAAAATTCTACAGATATCTGATCATGTTTTAGAGACCTCTCGTACTGAAGAAATTTTAGGGACCACCAAGGGAGGTGTCCCCACTCTGAACCCTGTTTTGCTCAGTCTCCATGATTTATAGGATACAGCTGAGCATTCATGGTCCTTGATTGATCTTGAATGCTTTCGCCGACTTGTTGGAACTCATATCACAACATAATTTAATTCAGTTGTTCATGAACATATATATGTAACATGCAATAATTATGAGTTTGCACCATATAGTAGTGTAAATACTGTCTTTTATGTATATATACAATATTCTCTGTTGGTCCTGTTTGGAACAGGTTCCACACACTTACACAATACTCAAAGATGGTTTGCATGAGTATTTTGTAAGCAATATTCTTTGCAGGTTGATTGCATTTTGCCAGTAACCTACATATGGATTGATGTCCGGTAGCTGCTTTATCTATGACAGAGCCATTTTCATCATTCCATTTCATACTATTTTAAATTGTTACACTTTGAAATTTGTGTGAATTGACTAAATCCAATTATGACTGATAAACACTATAAGCATATGGCATGATGTTTTTCGTTTTGTGAAATGCACAATTTTACATTTCTGATTATTTAAAGTGAAATGCCAATCCTAGCACCAGTAGTGTGGCAATGTGGTTTGAAAGCTGCTTGAAAACAAACGGCAAATATTGGCTATGGGAATGAAAAGCCTTCCCGGAAGTATGCTCTCTCAAGAGTGGCACACTGGTCAATACTGGACCAGCCATTGATTTCCTTGTGTGTCGATGATATCTTGTCGGTTCTGTCCTTCTGCAAATATTATTAATATGGCGACATTCTCCATCTCTACCAATTGCTGGCACTGAAGAACTCAATACTGCCGCCATTCAGATGAACAGTGAGACATGTTTGGGGATAGGGGGGCGCAAAATAAGGCACTTAAACTAAACGTGAAAACGTTCCAAATAAAAATATATCCTATTGAGAATTAATAGGTTTTGAATCCTGTGAACAACTACCTTCCGTTCTTCTCAAAGGCACACCAATACCTTTTCAAAAAATTGTGAAAAACTTGGTTGTAATTTTGGATGAGCACATCAAAAGGAGGGAGGGGCGAAATACTGTCAAGACATGCAGGATTAGTTCCATGCACCTCTATGCCCTTAGAAAGCTTCAGAACATATTCCAACAGGACATGAAACGTGAAGGGTAAGTGTGGCTTAGGGGCACTCAATGTCGAGGTTACCAGCTGTGATAAGTGAATTTGTGAAACTACTCATTCTGTTGACCTCTAAAATTGTAATGTGATCCAGCATGGCACGAAGTGTGAGAAACCTAGATGACTAGAAATAACAGTTAACACTTGTGTGCATTACATCTGCAACATCAGTCAATTTGACCATGTTGAAGCCATACTTGATACATATGTCTACTTGCGTTGGTTGTGTCCAGAAAACTTACATGACTACCATATGTTATGTTTACTTTCTTGGCTCCTCTATTCACATGCTTCCTAGTATCACAGATTTTAAGTACCAGTCATCTCATCACAAGGTCTCACTTCCCATAGGTGTGTCCATACATAAAACATAAACATTTCAAACTCTTTCTCTGTTGTTGTCCTCTTCCTCTACAACAAACTACTCTGTACTGTGTGGCAATTAAATGCTGCATTGCTTTTAAGAAGAATCTGAAGCTCTTATTCTGTCACCCCTATAGCATTTCCCCAAAAATTAAACTATGTGGACAGTTTCTCCTCTGTCAGACAGTAAAGCATACCTGCCAACCTTCAAAAACCAAAAATCAGGAGATTCAGTTTAAAAAATCAGGAGATATGAAAGATCAAAAAGCTGTGGCTCATTTTTGTATACACCTAAGACAACTGAAAAGTTTTCCTTTAAGGCACCACAAAGCTATATAATGTCTAAAAAAACATATAGAAACATTGGAAATACCCAAAATGTTGATTCCGTAACCCTTATTTGTAGTTTCGCCCAGCTAATTGCTGTTATGTTGGGATGTTTTTTGGCATTAGAAAAAAAGTATGATTGCCGTAAAGCAGCATCCATCATACTGTTTTGTGACACACATGAAAACTGTAAAAGTAGGAATGCCAACTGGTTCTCCGGTGTATGCTGAAATCTTAACACAACCACTTCTTTTTTATTTTTCAGGGGCAGCATCTACTTTCTCCTCGTAAGATTTCTCATGTTATATCTGTGCATGTTCAAAGTTAGCTAGTATTACAGATTTTCAGGGAAACTATGTCATTACAGAAATTCGTAAAATTCTCATATTTAATTCTAGCTATGTAACCTATTAGTATTCAGTACTAGCGAGAAACATTGGAACAGTCATGAGAACATGTACAATACCTTTCTTCTCACAGGTGAAGTAGAAGCTGCTTCTGCAGTAGAAAACATTGCAGAATCTGAATAATGATGATGTACTAACAAAGTAAAACAGTTACTAAAGAAAATAGTAGTTCACTCTTAAAATGTTTCGAGATAATACACAGCAGAGTTCTCACTTATTTAACAATGTTGTTATCCGTTCACATCAAGGTCTATCATTTCCTCCTTAATTAAATTTCCAATACATGACCAGGATGGAGAAAATATGGTAACACACAGTTATAATTATCTTTTCACGAAACATTTCATATTTCTATTGATTTAAGGAATTGAATGTTGAAGACTTAGCCTTTCTGAGAAATTCTTTGTTGAAGGTTTGCTGAAAGCAGTCACCCTGTAGTCTTGATTTTACTGTCAACAATCTCTCCAAATTTTCATCACCGGTAGATGATCTGAAATGTGTCCTTGTTTTAGTTACTTGACTAAATATCCTCTCACATTCTGCATTACTATAAGGGACCGTTAGAATACCTAAGATAACACGAATTAATTTGTCAAATTTTAGGCTCCCATCTCTATTAGTTTTCCTATCAGAGACCACTGCACATCAATTCTTTCTTCCCTTAAGATTTAATCCAGTATATCATATATCTGAAATGCACAAAACTGGGATTGTAATTCATCCATGGCATCATGCTGTTTATCTGCATCAGCATTCAATAATACTGGGAACGTTTCCACAAAATACTTTAGGGGAGAAAAGGATGCATTGGAAACAGATCTGATTTGCACAACTGTTGCATTCCTCAGCATTTCACTGTTCAATGGGAATTTGTGAACCATGTAATCACAGGTTCCGAACACATGAGAAGAATTCCACCTTCTCATCATGCTTGAGGCAATCCACAAGTTGAGAAGTACAACTGCCAATGACCAAATCACAATCATCCTTCTGGTTTCTTCTGCTGTGATAATCAACCTCAAAAGGAGAACAGGATTTTATCACTGCAGGTAGTACAAATTTAGACATAAAATTCTGTAACATGTCCAGCAGCAGATCTTGCAGTAAATGGATGTGAGGTACACTTGACTGCAAAATTACATTTGTTTTGTCAAATGTAGGTATAACATTTGACAAAAACAGACACAAAGACATATTTAAATTTGATGACAGAAACATAAAAATCCTTTCTTCACGAGACAAGTTGTACTTAATTGGGGAATCCTGTTTACTTATTTTTGATGTAGATGAACATGGAATTGGCAATTACTAGCTCTTTTTCTTGAAGAGGCACTACTCTCAATTGGTGACTGTTTCACTTTCGGTATATGATAAGTTTGGAGAAACCCAAGCTGATCATTCTGACCAGACTTCACCTCATAATTGAGCAGGCTGGTCAAAGGCTTCCACTGTTCCAGTAACCGAAGTAAACATTTGCTCACAGAAAGCCAACAGGTGCACATATGCTTCAATATTTTCTTCATCTTGACATTCTTCTTCTTCATCTTCTGAAATTCTTTCAGTTTCTCCTTTCTCTTTGTACTCTTTTGCAGAAAATAATATATGTCCAGTAAATAGTGATCAATCTGGAATGGCAGACATGCAGCTCACTTTCTTGGTGCCAAATTTAACAAATGGCGGGGACAACCAACAACAAAGAGGTTAAGCATATGATTTTTCAAGAGACCTGCAACTCTGTGTTTCATTCCAACCATTACAGGGGCATTGTCACAACCTATTGACAAACAGTTACTGAGTGGAATATTACATTCCTTCAGTGCGTTGAGAAGAAGCGTTCCTATGTTGACACCTTGGAATCTCCTTCTAAGTTGGGGAGTGATAATAAGGTACTTACAATTTTTTGGGTCGTCTCATTATAAACGGTAACAACTATTGAATATAAATTAGCATCCCCTTTGTTACTACCATCTGTCGCAATAGAAAATGGCCATCTTTTCAAAATGTCTATGATTTCTTCTTTTTCCTTTTTTGTCATTTCTCCGATAATTGCGACAGTTTTTGTCCTTCTGCAGCTGCACTTTTTCGCTATACTGCTATCCGGGAACATTATCCGGAACAGGTGACTCGCATGGTCAGCGCAATTAATCGGCAAATTATGTTCTAACATAAAAGATGTAAATAAACATACAACATTTATCACTCCAACAATTTCACTTTTGTCGCTGAATTCCAGTTTTTTATTGTTATTGAAGCACTTCAAATTGTCTCGGTGCTTTTTTGTTTCCACATGTTTGTAAACATCACTTTTTCCACCATGTGATACACAAATATCACATCGGCAAAAGGTACAAAAAGCGAACAACGGGCCTTTCCCCGACTCGATAATGCACGGAAACTTTTCCGAAAATTGTTTTAAGAAGACAGAGTTATATTTTTTGGCCATGTTTAAAACCAAAGCCCCGAATCAAAACACTACTACAATATGCATCAACACACGTCCAAGCAGAACACTGTGCACTACCGAGGTTACTACATGTGCACTACCGGACACGGGTATATCTTCGACAAAATGCTCGGGTAAGAGGAAAAATAACTATCGATATATAAATCGCGTGCGACTTCCTGATTTCTATAAACTTCGATACGTATCGATTAATATGCAACGAATTTCGGCAACTGGCGGAAAAAAAATGAAATGGTGGGTTTTCAAAACAAATATCGTAAGTTTGACGATAACTAGTAAAAATCGGGAGAAATACTGGAATAATCGGGAGGCGGGAGATAAAGTGGAAAATCGGGAGTCTCCCGCCTAAATCGGGAGAGTTGGCAGGTATGGTTTAGCAAACACTCCCATCTTCACCTATTTACACTTCCTTCTCTCTTCATTCCTTAGTATATCACATGAATTTCTTTTCTTTTGTTTTCATTAATTGTGTTTTTTCCTGTTCCTTCTTCTCCACCTTTTCCACTCCTTCTCTCTTGGCTCCATTGTTACTACTTCCTATAGTTCAAATCTACCTCATTGTATCTTGTCTTCATTGTTGTATTTCTTATGAATGAATATAAGCAAAGCTTATTTTTCTCTTGCTGTACTATAATAATTATTAAATATTTTATAATATTTTGGATGAGGTATAACACACTTATCGTAATAAATTAATGCATAATATGTAATATGATTGTTTCATTGAAAGAGAGAGTCTGATCAACTTGACTTTTCCAGATAAAATAAACCAATAAATGACTAAAGTGTTCATTAGTCATTTTTTACCTATATGTGGAGGCCCCTTTTTTTATAAGTTGACCTACAAACATATACTGACCAGTTTTGTACATTTCATTGGGGTACTTCCTGTCCAAGAAGCCAGCCACCAGTAAAAAACACAAATGTTCAGCTATGTCATGCGTCTGCACAACACGTCTTCAATCTAATATTGCCCTTAAGTGTGTTGTTTATGCAAAGAAATTTCAGCAGAAAGCAGTTGAGCCCTAGCAAAGGATCTTTCAGGTAGTGTTACTAACACATAACAGGGGAAAGTCTTCCTTGGGCTGTGTCCACTATTTGTGTAGAAGAAAAAATAAAAAAGGGTAGGAAACAAGGTGTCAGTGGTAGACAGGGCAATGTAAATGGTGAAAACTATAGCGTACTTGAAAAATGCAAATTACTGACTTACTCCATCATCAAGTGGATTTATGTCAACCTATTTATGGGCTATAATCCTCTGAAACGTGGAGTGGTAATATGGCCTTATTAATGAATATCAATCCACCTTGTGATTGAGGTATAATCGTCCAAAATGTGTAGTGGCGATAAGACCAAATTAACTGTTACCTCATGAGGTGACTTTTCTGTAAAGTATGTTATGAGGTGCAATTTCTGGAACCCTTATGTTTAAACTGAGACTAAAGGCATAAAGCACTTGAAAATTTTAACTTATATCATATAATATTTTTTTACAATTATTTAACCGTTTTCTGAGTACTGTACCATGTCATAATGTAAAAATCGACACTGGAGGAACCAACGTAACTGTGGCCGAAACGTTTGTTTCTCCAATGTAGTTTCCTTACATTATGGCTCAGTATGATAGAAAACTTTTATGTCAACTGACTCTGACTGCAGAAACCTATGCAATTACATTTAAGTGTTATTTAAATACTCCTTGTTGATTTTATTGCTCTAAATGAAACCCACAGCACTTTACTTTTTATCACACAAAATCGCAAACTTCTGTACTGTTTTTTTTAAATACTGCACAAAAACGAGCTGCTCGAGAAATGAATGTTACATTCTGAGTATTGTAGTATGTCTATAGCAAGTCAATTTTCACATAAAACTAAATTCCATTGTTTAAAATTGCACATAAAAACTACATACAACAGGTACAAAGACAATCCGAAAAATTGACTTTCAATGATGAGATCTACATTTTTCTTTTCCATCACATCTGATTTTAACTAAAACGTGAAGTATTTTAATGGAACATTGAAGAAATGAAAATTTTGAAAATTTATTGAATATGGAGTGTCATGGTGTTTCACACCTGAAGCTCAGAAACATATTTTACACACACGTTCTTGGAGCACTCAAGACAAATAGGAATGAGAACGAAGTCTTTCACAACACCGATGTTGAATAAAACATTCTCGGACTTCTTGCCACGTCAGTTCAGTGTAAAACCTCGAGCTTTCGCCGATTACCTCCATCGTCTTCGTCATGAGAAATCTGCTGCTGTGGTGGCCTTATATGGCCCACAGAGGCTTATGATAGGTTGGAAATCATGTAGTGTTATCGCAGATGGTGTCAACGTTTGCACTGATGGCGCCACCACTACCGCCATAGCGTAAATATTGCAATGAATACCTCTGGCTCTTCTTCACATTGAGGGCACGCTTCCATGCACAACTAAGATTATATCCGCTGTCATGGTTGCAGATTTTTTTCACACATTCTTATTTCGACAGCCTCTTTGATTACAGAATACCAGTATGTTGGAGACTGGGACAAAACATTTGTTTCATCAAATAGCATCTTATATTTATTTGCGAGGATGTGCGCAGCAACTGCAGATTTCTCCAGTTCTCGAGTCTTCATATGTGAAATGTGTTTTATTCATCTCATAACATATATAATTTCAGAGCATATGTCTGATGTACAGGAGACATGTCAATGTTACAATTTGCTTATTTAAAATTTTGTTGCACTTACGACAATACTTTGTGGAGCATTTACTTACTTAAAATTTGTCAGACTTACAGTATTTACATCTACTATAACTATCATAAATTTTTATTCCATTTTAGGGATCCAACTCAAAGTATCACTTTGTCCTTTATGAAATTTTCCACAGAGTAGTAGCATCGTTTAATTAGAAAATCATGTGACTTGCTTTTTAAAATATTTATCTTCATATTCATTATGTCACACCCTTTTATTGTGTCGTGAATTTTCATGGCTATATACTGAGGAGTCTGAGCACACAGTTTTAAGTGATGAGAGGTGTGCATAAAGTTTTCTTAATGTCTTTTGTCGTATGTATGTTCAAAATGATTTTTTTAATATATCAGCTCTGCTGTGTAGGAAAACAAAGATGTATAAAGAGGAGACAGTTAATATTTTTAGATCTTTAAATAATGGTCGACATTATGCCTTCAGCTGTGCAGAGCACATGTTGTGAATGATTCTTTTTTGCAACTATAAAATTCGTGTAACGTTTCCAGAGTTTCCCCAATGCTGATGTTGTGCACAGGGATCGGAAATGGTGCGAATAGACTGGCCGATGTAATTGCTTCCACACTCACAAGGATGTTGTAAATCCCAGGGATGCTAAGGCAGAGAGCGTCCTTGGTGTAGCATCTCCTTTGTGTTCTTAGGTCATAAAATAGATCTTATAGCTTGTCTTCCACGAATATGCCTCTTTTGCTGGATGTAGCGCTGCAGAATGGAAGGATTACAACCAATGACTCATCACTTGAATATTCAACATTTTCGCATTTCCTTTTCTTGGAAAATGCTGACTTCATAGCATGTAACCCCTAGCTGTTCTTTTGGAACACCTACTTCAGAAGCTTGATTTTGCAATCTAAGTGGTCATGGGTGGAAGCAGTTTTTGCTCTGTGCATTAGTGTATTTAAAGCTGCTCTCTTCTAGACTCGGCTGTAAAAACTCTGGACACTAAAATATAAATTGGTGTGAGTCGGCTTGTGATACACTGACTGACCAAGACCTCCATCCTACTTCCGTTGTACAAAAAATCTAAAAATGGCAGCTTTCCTTCTTTCTCTGTCTCGACAATGAACTAGACATTTGGATGTGTACTGTTCATATGTTCATGGAAGTTTTTAAGAGCTTCAGTGCAGACCATAAACGTGTCATCAACATAACAATAAAATGAATATGGACGAAGGGAAGCCAGATTTAACGCACGTTCCTCAAAACGTTCCATAAAAATGTTGATCATTCCTGGGGACAAATTGGAATCTCGCACATTTTCGCAGAAAGGTCGTTTTCCTTCTTTCCTTTAGATCACAGAGTGTACACGTCTTCGTCTTGTCAATATGGTCATCTGTTGCATTCACTGTTACACTGCCTGTACTAAGTTTCAGAACTCTCCCAAGGCAGCGCTTAGTTCAGGTGCAAGATGGTTATTTTGCATTCTTCTGTCAGAGTGAGACATAACAAGCTGCTTTGCAAGTTTCTTCATAAGTTCAGGCAGCTAACAAGTTAATTGTCTGAATAGCTGCTGCACAATAAATATGCGCTGACACAGCAGATTCTATAAAATATCGCTATGGACCATCGACGAGTTCTCATTCCTGAACTATAAAGAGAACACTTCTCATCAAGGCTGTCTACTCTCCCTTTCGTTACTTTGTAAAAGTGAATAGTCTCCAGGTTCTGCGTTTCCACATTTTTGGGCATACTACACAGTAGTTTAACAGCTCTGTTTCCTTTGGAATATGCTGAAGTAGTATCTTTTTTTGTGAACCCGTATTGATTGGAGCCTACACGAAGTCTGTTAGCCTGAAATTCATTGGGTATGTCTCTTTTAGTTTGCCTCATTGTAACAACCAGGACCAATCCATTTTTCCATCACTTGGGCAAATTCTACAATTATCAGTCACCACATTTTGAAGCGTTCTTTTGTCTTGTGTAAGAAATTGGAAGCATACTTGAGTGAAGAGTGAATAGTTTCTATCCTTTTTGGGAGAGTCGTTCCATCCTAATCTTCGCCCATGTAAATATAGCCAAGCAGAAAATGTGTTTTTTAGTCAACTATGATCTGAATTTTTATTCTCGATTTGCAAGGTTTCTTGGCCATCCAGACCTTGAATCTACACTTCCCTTTCAAGGGTACCAGAGTGCAAGCTGTCTGTCATTTTTCTATAAATTTTTCAAAAGTGTCAGACACTGTTGGTGCTAGTCAGCTGCTACCCATTCACCTCTATCTTGATGGTTACCGAAATGAAGTTTCGAAAGGAGGCTGTAGAATCCGTCTTGACTCATAACGAAATGAAAAATATCCCCTCCTGTCCCATCTGTTGCCCAAATAGCAGAGGCATCCTCCTGGGCGGTTTAAAAATAAATTGTAGTTCCACCACTGTTTTTTGGGCGTTACCACAAAAAACCAGCAGTCCAGCCACAGCATTCGAAGACAGTTGGCGGGTATTGGTATGCTGGCTGCTACAACGACGCTGTTTATACAGCACGCAGTGGCCTAGGCCAAGCACTGTAATAATGCAACACACTGGTAAAACGAAGGTCTTACATGATGAGCCAAGCCACTTCAACTCCACAAAGCCGCGGATTTGTTGTTGCAAGAGTGGTTGGAGAGAGTGCGCTTGTGCAACAAGTGAGCCATGAACCGTTATAAATAATTAATTTTAGCAAAGGGGAGAGCGGCCCAGCAGCACCCACAGGGATGAGAAGGCCACTCCAGGCGACTGGGTGATATGGGCTCCATGCAGCTTCTACAAGTCTGGTCTTCCACCATCACACCTTCTGCTAGCGCCAAGTCGTCTTTCTTGGACTTGGTACTTCTCCGCTGGCTGGCTACCTCCTGGTACTGCAGCAGCCAGAGTCCTGCTCTGGAGGGCAGCAGAACGAGACCAGGGCGGTACAGCCAACTTTCTGTCTATGTTGGTGCATGCACCTTGTCGCCAAGCTCTGTCATTTGGAGGGTCGAGATCCACTACTGGAGACTGGCTCCCCCTGCAAACAATCTGGAAGTTGCAACAACACTGGCTACTTCCATGAACAGGCATACCCTGTGGACTGGAGCACTTGCTGCTTTGGAGTCAGCATTCCTGGGCGCCAACATCAAGGGCCAATAGCCTTCAGCGCTGTCCTCCCTAAATGCTGTGAGGTAATGTGCTCAGCACGTCCATTCAGATCCTGTGACTGTAGTCACATAAGTTTTAATGAAATATTTTTATTTTTGATGCTGTTTGTCTAAGATACCAGGTGGTCTACTCACATTCCCCAGCACACCATCATGATCCTACCCTGCAAGGAAATGGTCCTATATAGCTGGACCATTTAAGCTGGTGTTAACAGTGGGACCTTCGTGGCACGCTGGCCTCAAGATGTATAGATGAGGAATCCAAAGAATGCTTTGGGTTCAATCATACCCACATTATCGTATCCATGGCATTTACCCTTTTCCATTGTACACATTCACGTTCAAGTCTGAGGTTTTTAATCATAGTATTATCTCTAACATTGTATCATTAATTAGTAAATTCCAGATTTGTTCAGGTCCCACATTATGCCCAAGAGCTCTGGTTGCAGCAAGAAGATCAGGAAGCTACAGTACAGTATTATCGCTCAGTGTCCTTGCAAGTCGATTTGGATAAGGATCTCTTAAACCATCCGACACCACTCTTGCCATAGTAATATTGTTCCTGCACAGCTGATCTTGCCTCATTTTAAAAGAAACTGAAATTTCTCTATCACCATTCCCATGAAATTTGCAAATTCTCAGACAGTCTGGAAAACCATACCTCGTGAATTAAGAAATAATTGTCATGAAACCTCCTGATGATTGATGTATAGTCACCCCAAACATGTAGTGACAATAAAGCCATAGTAACTGACATAAACCCAACTGACGGTTGAGTAATATTAATCTGAAACATGTGGTGGCAATAAGACCTTATTATCTGACATAAATCCACCTGTTGATCGAAGTATAATCCTCTAAGACATGTAGTGGAAACAATAATGTAGTATAAATTCTGAAAAGCTAAAAAATGTGTGATCTCTTGTGCTAGTAGTTTTCATTAATTGTGCCTTTGTAACTTAATAATGTATGGATTTTAAATCCAGAGCATCATGCTGCTAATTTTTGGCAGAAAGACTGACATGTAAAATGTAACAATCTAAGATCATGTGCGTTTTTCTATGTGTTGGAAACAAACAAATTATATCGTTGGGTACAGTAAATTCTATTTTTCACTCAAGTCTAACTTAAAATACTCCCATTTAAATTCTGTTTCTCCTTATGCGGTGGTAATTTCACATATTAATTTATTTAGCATGTTACAGGGCGAACACGACAACTGATGAAATTATTTGCAAATGGTCATAGAGGCATACAATATCAATTATCGACACTTGTAACTCTAACATAATACAGCAAAGTACTGGGCAGCCATAATTTAAAGTGTAGCTGTTCATGGAGATCTAGTGTGGACTGTAATTATCATATGGCAGCAAAAGTTTGGCAGATATTCTAAATTTTCAATGTGGAACCGAATGACATTGGAAAAAAATTAATTCTAATTTTGTAAATCTGGCGCTGTGAATTCAAGAAAGACGAACAGAAATGTTTCCGTATGTAGTGGATTAGCAACGAGACATGGACAGAAAAGGTCAGACAAATGAGAATGGCACAATGTTGACATTATTATTAACCGCCACTTATACAGTTTTTTCAGTATGAGCACCGGAGACATCAATGAGAGTCTGCATCCTGTAAGAGGTGAGGTATGCACTATATGCGCTGCCTGCAATAGGCAAGACTTAGGAGAGTCTCTGACCAGAGAGCAGTATGTCGTTAGTTGTTGCTTGTCGCTAGTCTGCTCGTGTCGACAGTAGTCTTGAGTTGTCTGCGTGAGTCAGCGGTAGTCGGCGCGTGTCGGCTGTCTGCTCAGCTTGGGACTCTGGTCAGGACTCTGGAGGATGAGTATTGTTATAGAAGGTAAAGAAGCAGCCTTGTGCATATCTAATAATGTATGTTAATTGTCATTTAATTTGTCTCAAAAAATACCCCAATAATAACTTTTATAATATAAAGTAATTTTTTTAAAAAGCATTCATTTCAATTTAAAGATTTTATCCAATGAATAATTAATTCCTTTCTCGAATCACAAAGCATAGGCCAGCATTGCACGGAGCTGGGCCGAAAATTTTTATGTAAGAGCAGATATATTTGCAGTTTTATTGAGGTAAGAATTTTTGCTTTTTTTTATTCAGAATACAGAGCCGACGCGCAGCGCTTCTGTCGTAATAAAATGTACCAGGTTACTAAATTTTTTTATTATTTTGGTGTTTAGGAATTTTTCTGTTTCAAACTTATCATTAAATGAGAAAAGAATTTTGTGGGAACATTAAATGTGAATGCATTTCTGCACACAGATTATAAATGGGAGCCAATTATGTTCAGATGTTACAATATTAAAAAATTCATTTACTTATTATTTTTGTTGGGAGGTTACACTTGGTCTAAATTCAATTATTAATTACTGTGGGGAGGTTACACTTGGCGACATCCGGCCAGGATCGTATTTCTTTGTGAATCCTCTGAGAAGTAGTCATATATCTGCTCTTATTTACTGAAACGTAGTTTGCATCTGGCGCAACGCATTTACTAATTTGTCACTCTTGCTTTCACAGATCATCGGCAATTTGTTGCTCTCTGTTGTAATTGTGTTTGTTGCATTTTTGCATTGTCCTTGTTTCATTTGTGCTTAATTTTGATTTGTGAAAAATGCCGCGAAAAACTGTTAACAGTACATCGCGATGTGTAATGAGCGAAATAGCCAACTCTAACAATTTGACCGATAATATTTGCGACACTCAGTGTAATGATGACAATCCTCCATTTACAGACAATCAGTGCGTACCGACCGCTAGTAATGATTTTGATCATAATGATGAACAAATAAATTCAATTGTGTCCTCTGTTAATTTAACGACAATTGATGACGCGGCATGTTCTGTTACAATGAACGCTGCCCAGCTTGACACACCCGGTTTGCAAAATTTATGTAATGAACAGACAAATTTTTCTAACGAATATGAACAGTGTAATCAGAGTACCACAGATTTATTTAATTCCGGTGTAGTGACCAACAGTGCACATCCGATTGGCAAATCTTTTCAAAAATTACAGAATGACCAAATGGTTACAGAAAACGTGATAATTGCAGATACACCATCACACAGTACAGAGAATGGAGTAGATAATATTGGCTGGAAACAAGTTATGGCATTATTGCTACAGTTTAAGAAAGAATATGACGACAATCACAAACAAATTAATGAAAAACAAGACAACAACTTCAAACAACTTAATGAAAATAATGAAAATCTCAAACAACTTAATGAAAAACAAGACAACCTTAATGAAAATTTCAAACAACTTAATGAAAAACATGACAACCTTAATGAAAAATTAGACAACAATTCCAGACAGCTTAGTGAACAGATTACAGCCGTTGCCGCACAGTGTCATGATACTAAGGAACAATTACGTGAGGAAATTAAGGCTTGTGCTAGAAACAGTAGTGAAGAAATTAGATCTGTGGCACAAGAATTAAATAATAGACATGCAGATACAACTAAATTACTTATTAGTGCAGTTGGTAAACAATGCTCTGAAAACGCAATACAGTTACGCGACATTTTAATCACCACCAACAAAACAGTGAAACGCGTTACCGTAAATTCATACAGGAACAAAATAAAGTAAAACGACAAGTTATGGAAACTATTACTGCACAGAGACAGGGAGATAAACGTAAATTGTTTACGAAAGCAAAAACATACGTAGACAACAATATTGCTACAGTATCAGACGAAATAAATACTATCAAACAGTTGAACACCGAATTGCGTGATGAGATTTCCGATCTTAAAGCAAAAACAGACACACACACAGTAGACTTTCAGACAGTGACCGACAGACTTTAACAATTAGAACTAATACAGGATCCCGATGTTATCAAAGCAGACGTTAAAAAATTGAACGAAACCACACGTAAAATACAAAAACAGATTAATGCTTGTGACACTAAAAACGATGATCAGGTAAAAATACTGACTGAAAAATATGATGAATTGGCCAGTCGTATTGACGTTATTGAAAGTAATAATGACAGCAAATCAGACGATACTTCACCGATTTCGTTTAATCAAACACCTGAATTCCAAAATTTGTGAGATAGATTCGTCTAATAATACATTACGTAGAAAATTGTCGACTTTACAGAAAGAGGTGACAGAGATAAAAAATATTTCAGTTAATAACACATCACAGCATACGGCACATCCCGAATATTTGTCACACTCACACACCGAGTATAATTTAGGTAATTTACAGAGAGTACGTGACTTAGATTCCGAACAATCACAGACAAATAGATTCTCATACAATCCTGAACCTGTTCGGACGTACAGAGACGATAATTTTGATTACAAACATTTTCTATCAGTGAGAAAATTTAAAGTATTTAAAAATGACAGAACACAGATTCACCCCTTGAATTGTATACAACAATTTAGCTTTGCTTTTCCACCGGATTGGCCCGTAACACATAAACTTGAATTTATTTGCAGTTTTTTGGAAGGCAAACCGGCAACTCGTATGAGACCGATCGCGAGACAATGCTACTCCGTAGAAGAATTTCAGAATGCTTTTCTGTCAGCGTATTGGTCGAAGACGACACAGCACGGAATTAAGGATCAATTAATTAGTTTACCGAATTATGGGAACTCAAATTTTTCCACTGTCACGCAATTTTATGAACACATGGTCCAACAAAACCAGTACTTAAGTGAACCATACAGTGAATCTGCACTTATTCAATTATGTATTTCTAAATTACCACGATCATTAAGAGTGTCACTTTTAACGGGTCAGCAGAAAGAAAATATTTCGGCAGTCAGAGATCTGTTACAGCTTTTGGAAGTGCAGCAATCGGATTATTCCTTTATAAACAAAAATTTTTCATATAATAACCAAGGTCAACAAACATACAGCAATTACGATCAGCCACGCAATTTCAATAGCAAAGCTAATAGACGCTTCACGGACGACAACCACCAGAATTTTAATAACAGACAACATTTTAATTATCATTATCATCAAAATTATCAGCAACAGGAACCACATTTTGGTACCAATAGAGGTTTTTCTCCGCAACAGCAACAAAACCAACCGGTTAGCATACCTAACCAACAATGTAATGTACAAGGTCAACCAAGCTTTAATGTTTCGCCGCGTACACATATAGCGTCAGCTCCAACAAATAGTAATGCACAGCAACAAGGAAATACACCATTTCAGTTCCTATCGCAATGCACCATATTGAAAAGACTATCATGACAGTTGTAAAAATAATGAGCACAATTTTCAGCATACGTTTAATAACAGTCGGTCTTATCAGCAGCAGAATCATCCACAACAACAAATTATCATGAATGAACCAGACAGTAGATATCATCCCGAACCTAATACGTCAGGAAGAAATAACAGAACAGTACAAATAGTTGAAATGCCACAGCATCCTCCCGAAAATAATAGCACGTCAGATAGAATTTGACTAAATTCAGTACAGGTTGCATCTTCCAGCAACGCAAGTAATACTTTTGACACGCAGAATCTTGTTCACGAAAATGTTATTACTTTTGACGACATCCGAGACACTCTTTTGCAGGAAAGACCAGTTATTCAAAAAACCATTTCGCACTCTGTCATCAAAGTAAAAACTGGATCATCCAAATTTTCAGCAGTAATTGATTCTGGATCTCCTATGTCAGTTATAAATGAGGAAACTTTTAACGAATGTAACAAAGAGAATAGCTATCCTACGTTACCATTAGGCAAAACGAAAGTAAAAGGAGCAGTATCTGGTAAAGGAGTAGATGTTAAATTACAGACACATTTATCATTTTGTATTGCAGGTCATACATTTCACTCAAATTTTTGGATTGTTCCCTTATTGACGACAGACGTTATTTTAGGTACGAATTTTCTGATACAACGCGATGCATTTATTGATTTTCAAAACTCCTATTTAATGTTAAAGGATGAAAATGTACAACTGGCTTTAGAATTTCAGCACTCTTTATCTGCAGAAGAACAAACAACTAATTGTACAGAGGTCATTTCCGCATCACGTAACGTAGACTGTCATTCCACATTGTACGTACACAACTATAACACTCCAGACGAAGCCGACTATGACGTTATACAGATGATTTCCGATAAAGTTAAACAGAGCAGTGCAAATACAGACGACGAACGCACACAACTACGCAAAATTCTTTTACAGCAAGCTCCAGTTTTTGACAACGTTCCTGGTACTATCTCCGGTTTTATGTATGAATTTCAAGTTAAACAGCATGACACATTTAAAGCCAAACATTATCCCATTCCGTATATTCACAGAGAACAAGTTAAGAAAGAATTGCAAGCTATGCTTGACCAAGGAATTATTGAACCGGCAGTTAGTCCGTACATAAATCCACTTCATATTGTTAAGAAAAAGGATGGTTCACTTCGCCTTGTACTTGATTCGCGTCACATCAGTGACATTATTATTAATGAAACAGATCGCCCACAGACACTAGAAGAACTTCTACAGAAATTTCATGGTACTGCTATTTATTCCACATTAGATTTGAAATCGGGATTTTGGCAAATTCAACTCCATCCGGACTGCAGAAAAATACACGGCTTTTCTTTGTTTTGGTGACTGTTATCAATTCTGTAAATTACCGTTCGGTTTAACTATTTCTTCAGCAGCATTTATTCGCGGTTTGAATACAATACTTCCGACAGAACTTAAAGACAGAACCACAACATATGTAGACGACATTCTTATTGCATAAGCTAACTGGTCTGAACACAATCTGATTCTTGAACAACTTTTCGTGCACAAGGACTCACATTTAATCTCAGTAAATCGCACTTAGGCAAGACTTCTATAAAATTTCTTGGACATGTAATTTCAGCAGAGGGCATTGCGCCTGACCCGGAAAAACTTCAAGCTTTACGTGACATTACTGTTCCTACGACGAAGAAACCAGTACGTAGCTTTTTGGGTTTAATTAACTTTTTTCGTAAATTTATTCATTACTCTGCTTTAGACACCCCTAGATTATGTCAGTTGACAGGTAAAAACACTATCTGGTCCTGGGATAAGCAAGCACATTCTGAATTTGTGAAACTGAAACATGCTTTTTTAAATGCACCACTTTTATCGCACCCAGATCTTACTAGAAATTTTTCCATTGCCACTGACAGTTCTAACACCGCTTTAGGCGTACACATGTTTCAGGAAATTAAAGAAGATGGCACTACAATAATTAAAAACATCGCCTTTGCGAGTCGCATTCTGTCACCCGCTGAACGCAATTATTCTGTTACAGAACTTGAAACATTATGTGTTGTTTGGGCATTTACGAGATTTCGGCATTTTCTTTATGGAAGACACACTACCGTTTACACAGATCATAGAGCGATACAGTTTTTACTTTCAGCTAAATTTACACATGACAGATTAAGCAAATGGAAACTTTATTTACAGGAATTTAATTTTACAATTGTTCACATTCCCGGTACGCAAAATATTGTA
This sequence comes from Schistocerca piceifrons, assembly GCF_021461385.2. Classification (NCBI taxonomy): domain Eukaryota; kingdom Metazoa; phylum Arthropoda; class Insecta; order Orthoptera; family Acrididae; genus Schistocerca; species Schistocerca piceifrons. Next base: position 429,274,298 of record NC_060138.1, read on the forward strand.
GCAGTCGCACTATCCGACTCAGGCAGACAACTCAAGACTACTGTCGACACGCGCAGACTAGCGACAAGCAACAACCAACGACAGACTGCTCTCTGGTCAGAGATTCTCCTTAGTCTTGCCTATTGCAGGCAGCGCATATAGCGTATACCTCACCTCTTACAATCTGTTAAAACACTGTGATCAACTGTTGCTCACAGCAGTTCTGGTGGAATCTTAGCAACATGTTTCTGTATACTGGCATTCAGATCAGACAGTGACCGAATATGTCCCTAGTCAATGCACTCTTTTAGATATCCCAGAGCCAAAAATCACATGGGCTAAGATCAGGTGACATTGCAGGTCATGCAACTTGAAAATTTCTAGAGATATCACTTTCGTGGATGGCTGCATTAAGCAGATCTTTCACTGGGCGAGTGACATGAGGTGTTGCCCGATATTGCATGAAAACAGTGGTTACCACACAGTAGCGCTCTTCCAAAGCAGAAATCACATGCTTTACAAGGAGGTCTCAGTACCATCCTTTTGCCACAGTGCACTTGACAGGCCCTGTGGGTGTATTCTCTCCAAAGAGGAATGGACCAAGAATAAAGGTGCTTGTTCAGCAATACCACAGAGCCACATATGGAGAGTGCAATTGTTCTTTGTCCACAACATGCGGTTCAACAGTACCCCAATTCGTCAGTCTGTGTATTCACTACATCTTGTAATGTTAAATGTACCTCGTCACTCCATATAATATTATGAAGCTGGTATCTGTACAGAGACCATTGGTGATCTTGTAGCTCTTGAAGAATGAAATTATGACGAAACCCAGACCTTCAGCTGCTTACAGGCGTTGAGGAACATCAACGCAGACAATTGAGATAAGTCCCTGTATCGCACTATTGTCTGTGTCCTCAGTGTCTCAGTCGGCGCCGGCAATGTGGCTCAGCGCGCTCGGTCACAGGGTTAGCTATCCCCTGTAATAAAAAAACAGAGTGAATGGATCAACGAAGAACCTAAATGGGTGTCATCGGACGTCTACCCCGAATAAATTCAACAAATAATATAGAACAAATTTAGATCTACAAAAAAGAGGTCAGTTAGAGCATCTGCCATGTAAGCAGGAGGTCACGGGTTCGAGTCTCGATCAGGGCACACAACTTTCGAGCGTCCCAGCTGAAATTTATCAACTCCTGTAAGCAGCTAAAGGTCTGGATTTCATTATAATTCCAGATAATATTATCTGGTCGCATGTCATCAACTTTGATCCCTGCCAGAAACTGAAGAGCAAATTCAGAACATTGTGCGAATAAATGAGGTTTCAGTTGCTGCACCGTCTGGATCATGTATGGGTTGTTGTTGTGGTCTTCAGTCCTGAGACTGGTTTGATGCAGCTCTCCATGCTACTCTATCCTGTGCAAGCTTTTTCATCTCCCAGTACCTACTGCAACCTACATCCTTCTGAATCTGCTTAGTGTATTCATCTCTTGGTCTCCCTCTACGATTTTTACCCTCCACGCTGCCCTCCAATACTAAATTGGTGATCCCTTGATGCCTCAGAACATGTCCTACCAACCGATCCCTTCTTCTGGTCAAGTTGTGCCACAAACTTCTCTTCTCCCCAATCCTGTTCAATACTTCCTCATTAGTTATGTGATCTACCCTTCTAATCTTCAGCATTCTTCTGTAGCAGCACATTTCGAAAGCTTCTATTCTCTTCTTGTCCAAACTAGTTATCGTCCATGTTTCACTTCCATACATGGCTTCACTCCATACAAATACTTTCAGAAACGACTTCCTGACACTTAAATCTATATTCGATGTTAACAAATTTCTCTTCTTCAGAAACGCTTTCCTTGCCATTGCCAGTCTACATTTTATATCCTCTCTACTTCGACCATCATCAGTTATTTTGCTCCCCAAATAACAAAACTCCTTTACTACTTTAAGTGTCTCATTTCCTAATCTAATTCCCTCAGCATCACCCGACTTAATTAGACTACATTCCATTATCCTTGTTTTGCTATTGTTGCTGTTCATCTTATATCCTCCTTTCAAGACACTGTCCATTCCATTCAACTGCTCTTCCAAGTCCTTTGCTGTCTCTGACAGAATTACAATGTCATCGGCAAACCTCAAAGTTATTACTTCTTCTCCATGAATTTTAATACCTACTCCGAATTTTTCTTTTGTTTCCTTTACTGCTTGCTCAATATACAGATTGAACAACATCAGGGAGAGGCTACAACCCTGTCTTACTCCCTCCCCAATTACTGCTTCCCTTTCATGTCCCTCGACTCTTATAACTGCCATCTGGTTTCTGTTCAAATTGTAAATAGCCTTTCGCTCCCTGTATTTTACCCCTGCCACCTTTAGAATTTGAAAGAGAGTATTCCAGTCAACATTGTCAAAAGCTTTCTCTAAGTCTACAAATGCTAGAAACGTAGGTTTGCCTTTCCTTAATCTTTCTTCTAAGATAAGTCGTAAGGTCAGTATTGCCTCACGTGTTCCAGTGTTTCTACGGAATCCAAACTGATCTTTCCCGAGGTTGGCTTCTACTAGTTTTTCCATTCGTCTGTAAAGAATTCGTGTTAGTATTTTGCAGCTGTGACTTATTAAACTGATAGTTCGGTAATTTTCACATCTGTCAACACCTGCTTTCTTTGGGATTGGAATTATTATATTCTTCTTGAAGTCTGAGGGTATTTCGCCTGTTTCATACATCTTGCTCACCAGATGGTAGAGTTTTGTCAGGACTGGCTCTACCACGGCCATCAGTAGTTCCAATGGAATATTGTCTACTCCGGGGGCCTTGTTTCGACTCAGGTCTTTCAGTGCTCTGTCAAACTCTTCACGCAGTATCATATCTCCCATTTCATCTTCATCTACATCCTCTTCCATTTCCATAATATTGTCCTCAAGTACATCGCCCTTGTATAGACCCTCCATATACTCCTCCCACCTTTCTGCTTTCCCTTCTTTGCTTAGAACTGGGTTTCCATCTGAGCTCTTGATATTCATACAAGTCGTTCTCTTATCTCCAAAGGTCTCTTTAATTTTCCTGTAGGCGGTATCTATCTTACCCCTAGTGAGATAGGCCTCTACATCCTTACATTTGTCGTCTAGCCATCCCTGCTTAGCCATTTTGCACTTCCTGTCGATCTCATTTTTGAGACGTTTGTATTCCTTTTTGCCTGTTTCACTTACTGCATTTTTATATTTTCTCCTTTCATCAATTAAATTCAATATTTCTTCTGTTACCCAAGGATTTCTACTGTCCCTCGTCTTTTTACCTACTTGATCCTCTGCTGCCTTCACTACTTCATCCCTCAGAGCTACCCATTCTTCTTCTACTGTATTGATTTCCCCCATTCCTGTCAATTGCTCCCTTATGCTCTCCCTGAATCTCTGTACAACCTCTGGTTCTTTTAGTTTATCCAGGTCCCATCTCCTTAAATTCCCACCTTTTTGCAGCTTCTTCAGTTTTAATCTACAGGTCATAACCAATAGATTGTGGTCAGAGTCCACATCTGCCCCTGGAAATGTCTTACAATTTAAAACCTGGTTCCTAAATCTCTGTCTTACCATTATATAATCTATCTGATACCTTTTAGTATCTCCAGGGTTCTTCCATGTATACAACCTTCTTTCATGATTCTTAAACCAAGTGTTAGTTATGATTATGTTGTGCTCTGTGCAAAATTCTACCAGGCGGCTTCCTCTTTCATTTCTGTCCCCCAATCCATATTCACCTACTATGTTTCCTTCTCTCCCTTTTCCTACACTCGAATTCCAGTCACCCATGACTATTAAATTTTCGTCTCCCTTCACAACCTTATGTTGCTCATAATTCCAATTCCAGGATTTCGCACAGTTCGTATCTGCGACATCTCTTCTCCACACGCTACGATCAGTCAACACATAAGAAATATGCGCGGACTTGAGTTATGAGATTCTGTATCATTGTAACAGTCTCACTAGACGATAAAATTATTATACTGCTATAGTATATTATTCATGTCGAGAAAAATTCAGAAGTGGAATTTGTTTTGAGAATTCTTTTCCAGAACATTTCTCCGACGATCATGGTTAAAGAAAACATGCGGTTGACATGTCTTAGTAAGAACTGGCAACGTCGACTGCCTCAGTTCATCTCTCTCTATCTGTCAATTCTGTAGTTGTTTGGATTATGGCACGCTATGTCAGAGGTGTTTCATATTGAGATCTAATATCTTTGGGCACGAAATACGCAGTAAGGTTAATTGAGGCGTCAGGAACTGAAATTGTGTTCTGTTAGAATTCTGCTGTCGTTTTTAGGTTTTAAAAGTGATGCTCAACGAGGTTTGAAAATTATTGGTGACATTATATTGACAGTGCTGTTGTGTTGGCTTGGAGCGTCGTCGTTCTAAAAAAATGGCAATAGCCCTACAGAAGCACATTAGTTGTGTTCGTGAAAGCCGTTGTCGTTAGTGCGTGCAACGTGAAGTTCAGAAGTGGAAATAAAAAGCGGCTGCCTAGAAGATACAGTAGCTTTTTCCAGTGGTTGCAAGCCGCAATAATGCCGGAATCATCGGAACAGGCGTCAGGATCGTCCATCAACGCTTCTTCTAAGGACGGTAAGGAAAGTGTGAAAGAGAAGAAACTGTCTTCCGGGTCTTTAGGCAGCGGTGATGGTGCTCGACCGAAGGTTGTCACCGTAAAACATCCAGAATCAAACAAACCCAAACCTACTGTGAAGAAAAATAAGCCAATATTAGCCGATTTGGATGTTGCGAAGGACTTTTTAAGATGCAAAGAAGGAGGCGTACCCAGACTGGATTTGAGTAAGTCAAGTATAACACAGCTTCCTGCAACAGTCCGTGATCTGACACACCTAGTAGAGTTTTATTTGTATGGCAATAAGTTGGCAACTTTGCCTCCAGAAATTGGTTGCTTAGTAAATTTGCAGACACTTGCACTGAGTGAAAACTCATTGACAAGCTTGCCGGATTCCCTAGCAGGCTTAAAATCTCTTAAAGTTCTTGACTTGAGACACAACAAATTGAATGAAATACCAGATGTTGTGTACAAGTTGACCTCTTTGACGACATTGTTTCTAAGATTTAACAGAATAAAAGTGGTTGGAGATGGAATTAGAAACCTGACAAATTTAACAATGTTAAGTCTCAGAGAGAATAAGATAAAAGAACTTCCTGCAGGTATTGGGAAGTTAGTTAATCTTGTAACATTTGACGTATCACATAATCATCTTGAGCACCTTCCTGAGGAGATAGGAAATTGTGTCCAGCTTTCCACATTAGATCTTCAACACAATGATCTTTTAGATATACCAGAATCTATTGGAAATTTACAGGCATTGATCAGGCTTGGTCTTCGATACAATCAACTCACAGCTGTCCCAAAATCATTAAGTAACTGTGTTCACATGGATGAATTTAATGTGGAAGGTAATAATATATCCCAACTTCCTGATGGGCTATTATCTAGCCTCTCATGTTTAACAAGTATTACATTGTCCAGAAATGGTTTTACATCATATCCAGCAGGTGGCCCAGCACAGTTTACAAATGTAGATTCCATTAATTTGGAACATAATCAAATAGATAAAATCCCATATGGCATATTTTCTCGCGCAAAACACCTTACAAAATTAAATATGAAAGAAAACCAACTTACATCACTACCCCTGGATGTTGGAACATGGACAAATATGGTGGAGCTGAATCTTGGCACTAACCAGCTAACAAAAATTCCAGATGACATCCAGTATCTTCATTCATTGGAAGTGCTGATACTTTCAAATAACCTATTGAAAAGGATTCCTGCTAGTATTGGTAATCTGAGGAAACTCAGAGTTTTAGACTTAGAAGAGAACAAAATTGATGTTTTGCCAAATGAGATAGGATTTTTAAAAGATTTGCAGAAACTAATTCTTCAGTCAAACCAAGTGACAACATTACCAAGAGCTATAGGGCATTTAACCAATTTGGATTATTTAAGTGTTGGTGAAAATAATTTAAGTTATTTACCAGAAGAAATTGGTACCTTGGAAAATTTAGAATCATTGTACATTAATGATAACCCAAACCTCCATAACTTGCCATTTGAATTGGCACTTTGCAGCAATCTTCAAATAATGAGTATTGAAAACTGTCCATTGACCCAAATACCTCCGGAAATTGTAGCTGGTGGTCCATCACTGGTAATACATTTTCTAAAAATGCAAGGACCATATCGTGCAATGTGAACATGAAAAAGGCTTGTTCTTGTGGAGCGCAATCTTTCTTATGTATAGTGATGCATTTTAATGTATTTATGTGGTCATTATGTAATAAGGAAAGAATGGCATGGTCTGAAGACTACCTTTTAGATTCAGACTTAATCGATTTCTTTTCTTTGGTACGTTTGAAGCCAAATGTGATGTAAGATTTATTTTTTAATATTGTATTCCTTAACTTTAATTTGTTAAATTTGTTATAGGTATTGTTAATACATATGTATGTTGAGCGGATTTGTTGTTTCATTTTAGTGCAATTGTGAATGAGATTTGTTTTGTAATTCTGATCATATACTTCCAGCGGAATTTTGTTTTGTGACCTTTATATTCTGATGGGAAAAGCCATCAAAACTCTTAAACTGTGCAGTTAATAAATCAATGATTTGTTGATTCAAGACAAATTAGCATTTTGTTTTATCATATGTGTGATAAAATAACATATGTACTAAGTGTAATGTATTCCTCCCCACATTTCGCACATGGCTAGATTTAAAAGTATTTCAATTTAACGAGCGATGATGGATGTTTATTATTTTTATTGCTGTATTGTTTTACTACAGTGTAAAGCCTTTGGAGCTTATATGTGCAATCATTTTATAGAGTTCATTTTATAAGTTGTATCTGTATACATATGTTTCCTTTGTATATGTAAAAAGGGAGGAAAAAATAATTGGCTGCTAAAATAGAGAAGACCAAATCTCAGACAAATCACACAATTTCCTCTATGTAGATATGAAACATTGAAAAGCCAGCAGTGGTGGAACTACTGTTTCTACTTAAAATGCCCAAGATTGTGGCTCATCTGTGTCCTGTTATGCCAGCCATCGGAAGTACAATTTTTGTATGTTTTCCAAGGAATTGTCAGATTACTTCAGATTTAAACTAATAATCATGGCAGTAAGAAAAGCAGATTACTGTAGACAGGTATCTTAGGTCAACTTTGTAGAGTAGTGCATTTCTGATAGTGGGCACATGTGCTTTGGGATTTGGTCTATTTTTTACACCATTAAGATGAAATGGATTGCTTCAATAACGGATCAGGCTCAGATAGTACCATATTAGTACTGTAGTACAAATTACACGATTTGTGTACATCATACCTCTTGTCGGTGCCATGTATGTATCACCCAAGTCTTCGGTGTTGAAATTTTACATGGTTTAGGATACCTCCACTACCACTGTAAAATTCAGCACTTGATGTTAGAATGGTACTGAACAACTGATGTCATATTTTTCTGTTAATGTTTGAAACTGAGACAGTATAATTGCTTCATGTACAGATTTTATTTTCCCCCTTTACATACTTTTAGCACTAGGTAAATTATTATTAAGTCCCTTGTGCACTGTGTTGTAAATATGTTTTTAAATTGCTGTTTTTTTGTATATTCTTGCAGATGTTAACAATTTTTACTCTTTTTTTTATATGTGATAAACAAACTTGAGTTATGGACAAGTAGTGTGCTAAGTAGGCTACTTTTTAAGAGCTGTGCCAATCTAATGCATTTGTGAAAAACATACTCTTTTTGGAAGACTGATCATCTAAATATTAACACGTATTACATCTGTAATAGATTGGTAGAGGTATGTGTCTGATGATATTTGTGATAAGACGGTGATTGAATATGAATGTACACTGCTACAGGAAAATGAATCGTGAATTTTTGAACAATTTGACAAAAAAATTGTTATGTTTTAAGTATTTTCTGCTGGCAGGTAAACATATTAGCAGTATTTGCTTCTTATACTGTGGTCCTTCAGTGTTTTCACACTTTATACCAAAGCAAATGTCTCGTGTGTGATGAGTGATATACTTTGAACTTGACTGAAAAGTACTGGATAGACATTCGTGTAGTTATCTGTTGTTATAAGCTTCTGTTCTCTCTCTCTCTCTCTCTCTCTCTCTCTCTCTCTCTCTCTCTCTCTCTCTCTCTCTGTGTGTGTGTGTGTGTGTGTGTGTGTGTGTGTGTGTGTGTGTGTGTGTGTGTGTTCGTGTTCTGCAGTTGCAGTGTTGTTCATTTATTCATGTGTTGTTATAACAAAAGAGTAAAAAAGAATTTTTTGTCACTATTTGTGGTTTAATTCTTTTTCAGTTTACTTAAATGTCTTAATGTGTTACTCCTAATGTTTCAATGTACAGTCTTTAACATTTGTATATTTTGTATATAAACTATTGAAGGACTGTTTACATCACCGTAGAATATAATTGTGATTCACTAGAGCGTTCTTATAATTTTTCTTACATAACTGTACTACACCTTCAATACTACTAGTACTGTGCAGAGTGTAAACTTGTGACATTACAACAACATTTATTAAAGACTACTGTTTAATGGAATTGATATTTTGACGTTATACATTGTATAAATCCATTCTACTGCAGTAATCCTTATAGATGTTGGAATTTCTGTGTGTTGTCGTATTACATTAAATGGTGAGTTTCTGGCACTTAGCTCATTTATGAAGTTTGTGTGACACCTAGGTAATTTCATGACCAGGAAAAGTGCAATAAATGTCTGCTTTGTAACATTTTGAAGATGTATGTTTATTGAACAGCATGCATTAGTTTATTGTTCTTCACAATCAGCAGTCCTTTTCTGAATACCTATTTTATATGGTTGGTGTTTTATGAGTTTTAGGTACTTTATTAAGAGAAGTTGTTGGTAGGTGCTCTATGACTGTCAAGATGTAAATGAGTTGCATCGGTTTTAAGATCTTTGCCTAATTGAGAAACGGCATGAAAAGAATGTAGATATTTTTAAAAAATTAAAATAGTGAATTTAACTTGTTGCTGTGTCAAGAAATAAGCTTTTGTCTTGTGTTCTCATCGTAGTAATAACTGAAGGAAAAACTATTTGTATGTTTCTAGTTGCAATGTACTTGGTCCCACTACCTTTAAATCTGTGCACATACAAGTTTTAGATATTTCAGTCAAAACAAGTAATTGACATCTTAAAATTATTTTCCACCTCTTATTACTATTATTTTTCTCCCCAACTTGAGACTGCATGAATGCATCAATGCAAGGCGATTATGATTAAATATTTTGTTGAAATTGTAATAATGATGTAGAATGAAATTGTGAGAGTTCTTAAAGTAGTGAAAACTGTGCCAGTTATGGTGCTGCTGTTACTGCACTGAAATGGCAAGTCACCGTATTATTTGAATTACTACTTTGGAATGGTGCTGAAACTTTTTGAATGCAAATGATTGGCTGTGCTATGCAAGATAGAGAGAAAATGTATTTATATTTCGATTTGTTGTTGCAATATTTCTGTAAGCACGAAATGTATGTAACTATGTCCAAAGCCACACAGTGATAACACATACAGATTCTGTAACAAGTGGAGGTAACTTAATGACTTGCTTAAATCAATGACACTACAACATACATACACACACATTTTCTGTCTGGGTGGTGATATTGAGACTGCTGATAATTATCATTAGTAATAAAACAAAAATGGTGAAGAAATAGATTTTGAAGAATAGACCCATAGAAAGTATCTGATATTGTATTCCAGGTGGGCAAATATTGCAAAACAGAACATATTTTAAAACATAAAAATTTACTGATTCCCCACATGTTTGCAGTTATATCTTAAATTTTTATGTGAGGATCAAAGCAGAAATGTGGTTTTTGTACATTGCAAATTTGATAGATATGTAAGTATAGATGGAAATTCCACACAAAGGTAATAAAAGTATTCTTGTTTTAAGTACCTTATATTTCAACTGTTGATGTTTCTCTGTCAGTGTCTGTTGAGAAGTAGTCTTAACTTGCATATGTGAAGTATCCTTTTAAGTGAGAGCACACATTTCTGTCATTCTCAGTTGTATGTGTTACAGAATGTACATAGGAGTAGCGTACAGTTAGTTGCCAACTTGTGTTACTGATTTTAAATGATTCCTTAACAGTTTTGTATTTTTTAAAATTTTGTTTCAGTAGGTATGTTATATTCTTCTGTGGCTGGTGGATATGCTCCGTAGTAAAAGCAAAACTTCTCTGTTTTATAAAGCTGATGAATTGTTCTCAGTGTTCTACTTGTACTATTTGTATTTTGTAGTGTTTGGCTCTCGTAGTCCACAAGAGTGTTTCGATCATTTCACTCTGCGAAGCCATTGTAATTTAAGGTGAATTATGTAGCTTCATTTTGATTGTGAGTATGTTGTTGATATTGCATTTTTACTTTTATGAATCTCTTGTCCTCAATCTTTAATGCTGCTCATGTAGCTAAACACTTTGAATATTTTCCTGTTCTCTAATTTATCACCCTCTGAAACTTTTATTTTCTAAGCACAAAGAAGACTGATTAGATAGTGAGGCACTAAGGTAGGAAGTACTCTGAACAGTGGATGATTTAGGTTTATTTGGTTTAGGCAAAAACATTTTAACATACTGATCTTAGTCATATTTGGTGCACCTGTCAGTGTTTCCTCTTCAGCAGTCTGAAACTGCAACTAATGCCAGTGTACCAGGTAGTAACCACACAGTGCCGACTCAGCCTCGCAACATCGGCTTAGTGCTTCCTGAGAAGGTGCAGAGTTGATACAATCATATGCAGCCACTTGGTAGGCAAGCAGTCGTAGCCCGACAAAATATTGTGGGGTGAATGATTTTGTTACTAGAAAATTTGCGAACACCCATACATGTTAATGCTGCTCCAAGAACAATGTAGTTTTGTTAGCATGAAAGTTGCTTTAAGTTGGACTAATACAGACTGGCTGGAGAAAAGTGGAATGGGAAATTAAATAAAGAATTTGCAGGTAAATGAATCTGTAAGTAATTAATTTCCTTTTTGGTATTTTCAAGAAAAGTAATTTTGTGAGTGGTGCTCAGTGACTGTCTTTTTCCTTCTCAAGTGTTTTCTCTGAGTTACAAATAAGATGCATAATTGTCCATGTGGTGGTTCATTCATTCACTCACTCCCCCTCCCCCCCTTAACACGCAATAGCACAGTTTCTATCATTTCAAAAACATGGTCTCTGCTTCCTTTCACTGTTTCCATCTCTGACATCACTACCTTATATTTGTGCACAGTTGTTGTTGAAACCACCAAAAGCTATCACCAACAGAATGAGAGGCCCAAGATGTAATTACAGAAATCAAAGATGGTCACCATCTGATAGCTGTGTAGATGGATATGTGCGGGTATGATTATTAATGTGTTGCAGAATGGTGCCCACATGATAGTCATGATTGTCACAAGTGTGTTGGCTTTTTGTGACAGTTAACATCCATAAGACACCACCATTGCAGATGGCTATTTTGCATTGTTTCCTGGCATCCACTGTTACACAGGCATTCTTTTATGCTGGCGTTGAAAGCAAAGTACGCTCAAACCCTGTCAACTTTTTCCTGTTACCCTTTTTTTTTTAAATTTGATGTGTAATTTGCTATGTATTGTAACAGTTACTGCATTGGTATTATTACATCCAATTATTGCAACTAGTGGTTTGAAATTTATAAGACAGTTTCAGGGTTGGTTAAGCACTCTATATTTTAAAGGCAAAATCAGTCCCTGAGAATGATATGAAATGTGTACTGAAAAAAAAAATCACTTAAGATAAAGATTGAAAGTATATTTTTAGAATACTGCTGTTATATATTATGTAGAAATACACTGTAAAGTGTGTATTATATGTGAATTGTTATTATTTGCTTATGATCTCTATAGTGCCAATAAAATATATTGAGGATCATGTATAACTGTTGGAGTTCCAAAGTTGATGTGTGTGCTATACAAATTAACATCTACATTTAAATATATATGTTTGAAATGTATAAACGTTGATTATGAAATATATCTGTATCTTACTGCTTCAGAAGCTAATTCTTGCAAATTATTTTTCCTTGGCATATATTGCCGTCAGTCCTTAAGTAGCATCTTTGTGCAAAACAGAAAACATTTTCCGTAGTACCTTCACACAACAGTGTGTCCCCAGATTTTAAGGTGACTTTCAGTACTCCTGCCTTTGAGAACAGTGACTTCTGTGCTTCTGAACAGGCTTTTTTTTTCCCCACCTCAGTCTATTTGTTATATATATTGTGGGGGGGACCTGTATGTTCTAGCATGTTCTGTTAAGATTTTGAAATTAGAAAAGCAGCTGTGCACATGATGTGCAATATATTTCTTACAAATTGTCCTATTTGAATATATTTATCATTTTTGACACTGAGCAGATAAACCAGCCACAAATATGCGATAATTTTTTACTTATAATTTTCGTCAATGAAGTTGACTGGATATATATTAACAAGAGATGGATCCAAACACCATCTTCTGTGGTACTTCCTTAATAAGTGTCATCCTAACAAATCAGCATTTTTCCTTTCTTACTATGTCAAGTGTTTAGTTTATTTTAAAGCACTTTGTTGTACTACAGTTGTGTGATTGAAGTTATTTATCAATGATCAGATACTGAAACAGTACTTGCAACTTTTCTCGACTTACGTGCATTACTTTGCATTTGCTTACATCTAAATAGTCAAAATTAGTCTCAAGAGATCATTTAATCCAGAATAGTGCCAGTACTACTAATATAGCTACTGACCTTGTAAATAATTGAATACAAATAACAACTAACCGAGTAGTAGAAGCATAGAGTTGTTAAAATGCACTCAAACAACACGGAAAATGTGGCTAGCTTTTGGACAAATCCTTCTCTCTCTCTCCCTCACCCCCCCTCCTCCCCCCCCCCCCCACACACACACACGCGTCTACAACATTGTGCTTGCTGACTACCTGTGTCACTGCGTCATAAAACTGTGGCGTCTCTCTCAGAAGGATTTGCTCAACAGCTAGCCAAATTTTCAGTTTCGTTTATGTGCCTTTCAATGATTCAGTGTCTCTTCTACTTGATGAATTGTTAGCGGTACTCCTTTAATTAATTATAAATTCATTATGTTCCACAGACTTCCCACTATAGCTGCTTACATTATTATCTGTTATATGCTGTATATGTGTCATGAGTTGATATATTACCATCCAAAATTACGGTGGTGGTCTACTTGACAGGAATTTGTTAACTCAGTCATATTTCCTACTTTATATTCTCTAAGTTGGTATAGTAAGCAATAGTTAAAATTACATAGAGAAAAATGGTTGAACAGTACTTACGTCCAGGGAGCGCAGTTTGTAGCACTGCTAATAGAAATACTTGAAAGTTCAAGATGATAATCCTGTCGTCCATAACTATATTGTAGGTTGGTTCTCTGAAGAAGAAATTCGTAGTTCCAAAAACTATGATTATTATTTTTTGCTTGTAAATGTTTCTGTCACGAGTAAAAGGAATTGCAACTATAGGTGATGAGTACTGTACTTTTAAATTTTCTCATTTTTCCACTTTACTCAGTCACCAATAGTGTGGATTTGCATATTTAGCCATAGGTTTGTTTAATCTGTACATGAGGTACTCGTCCAATTCCAATGGCAAGATGCTACATGTTAGACATTGTCCCATTGTGGAAAGGCTTACTGTTGAAAGTAGGAACTAAGTGAGACTATTAATTCCTCCCATATACATATCTTGAAGTGACCATGATAGTAAAACTGGAGAAATTTGATGTTGTGCAGAGGCTTAGTGAGTTTTTGCCATGTACATCTATAGATGGAACACAGAGCCTCCTAAAATTTAAGAAATATGGCAACCATTTGCCAATCCTTACCTACAGCATATTGGACCTCGTTTATAAGCTTGTAAAATACAAGATTGAACTGCTAATTCAAACAGAAGAGCTGACACAATCAACTGAACTAGAAGAAAATGTACTTTGCATACCAACGTAGAGACCTGAATGATGGGATGAAAATTGTTAATGACAAATGGAAGGAAAGAATCAGATTTCAGGTTTTTTTTTTTTTTTTTTTTTTTTTTTTTTTTTTTTTTTTTTAAGAAAATTGGCCTGAGCTGGTGTGCAAAGATAGTGGAATCCTCAGAGAGAAGGAATGGGTAATGACAGCTATATTTCAGAAAGATGTGACAGGGAAAATCTGCAGACTATTGCAAGAAAATGGCAGGTTGTCAAGAGATAGATACAGTCATGATAACAGACTAGTTTAATAAGGTACTGAAACTTCAGTTTAGTAAGTGAAAACCATTGCATCAGTAGGAAGTGCAGGTGCAACTTGTTCTTTTCGGGAGTGCAACCATTATAGTTTTTAGCAGCCATCTCCTCTGGGCCAACACAAACAGTATTGTTTCAATCCCTATCTGGCCATCTCTACTTAGGTTTTGCATGATTTCCCTAATTTACGGAGGTGGATGTGCCGTTTGAAAGGACATGGCAGATTTACTTCACCAATTTGCACATTTACTTCATCTCTAATAACCTCATTGCCAATGGGACATTAAACCCTAATATTCCTTTTAATGAGCCCAAGGTAGCAGTTGTTCAGTCAGTCATTGTCGTTATGCAACAAACAAGATAGAAAAAATGCTAATACAGGCTTGTCTATGTGTTGTATCCTGCTTAAATATCATGAAGACATGATGGGAAGATAGGTAACACAATTCATGGAACTAAGGTGGCACAGTGGTTAGCACACTGGTTCAAACCCGGATCCAGCCATCCCAATTTAGGTTCTACATGGTTTTCCTAGGCAAATGCTGGGATGGTTTCTTTGAAAGGGCTCGCCTCACTTCCTACCCCATCCGTTCGTAATCCGATGACCTCATTGTTTGGTGCCCTTCCCCAAATCAACCAACTATTGATAGAGGAAAAAAATTAAAATAAATGGTGGCAGCTAAGAGATGGAAGGATAGATGATGCATGTAAAACCTGTTAAAAGAGTAGGGGAGGAGTGACACATGGGTTATAGTACTGTTATGTAACCCAGTGAGAAGAAAGATAATGGTGACTGCTGATGTTGACTGTTGGCCATCCCTTAGTGTTGATGCAGTATTGCGTTGGTAAGAAAAGATTCTGATAGCAAATTTTACATTTTTGCCATGGAACAAGTGCCCATTTGTTAAAATTAGATCTCAGTTGGTAGAGTAGTATGTGTTGAAGTCTGACATCATTGTAAGCTCAAGGACTTAAAAGTCAAGATATTATTTGTAGGAAATAAGAAATTACTGCAAATTAGAGATGACTGATAAGTGCAAAATCAAATGAGTAGAATTTTAGACTTATTTGTTGACCTGACATAATGATGTATATTGAAGAGAATGATCTCCTTCATACCAAATAGGGTGTATCTGAAAACAGTGGTCGTGTGAAACCCGACTCGCACATTTGTCATGTGACACCATGAAAGCCAATGCAGTTGGATATATGTTGCATTTCTTGACTTCTGCTGGGCATTTGACTCATTACCAGCCAACACTAATTAATGAAAGTACAATCATATGGGCTATCAGACTAGGTTAAGTGTTTCTTGGTAGGGAGGATTCTGCATGTTATTTTGGATGGAGATTCATGAACAGAAGGAGAAGTAATATCAGGTGTGCACCAGGGAAGTTCTTTGCAAGTCTAGTGTTCAAATAGAGCTGCTGACACCTTAAGTGCACTTTAGCCAGCAACTTGTAAATATTCAGAAAAATAGTATAACCCACAAAATGCAAAAATATAGTATATTGCAGCTCTAAAATCAGTGAGTCACTATTGGAATCAACCAACTCATTCAAGTTTGTGGGGAGGTAACAATTTTGAGAGATATGAAATGCGATGATCACCTAGGCTCAGTTGTAGGTAAAGGTGCTGGCTGACCAGTTCTTTCACCGAACGTTGGGAAAATACAGTCGGTCTACAAAGGAAGTTCCTTAGAACACACTGGTATGACCCATCCTAGAATAATGTTAAAGTGTCCATACCAATTACTTTAACAGATATTACCCAATAAATGTGAAGAAGGCAGCACACATAGTGACAGGTTTGTTTGACCCACAAGATAGTGTCTCAAAATTGCTGAAAAACCTGAAATGACAGACGCTTGAAGATAGACACGAAGTACCCTGTGAAAGCTTCTGTATTAAGTGAGGAATCTAGGATATATATGTGAGGGAATGCAAATGCCAGATTAGAGTAATTACAGCATATGCAGAAGCTTCCCTACTGTGACTGGACCAGGAAGAGATCCTAATACATGGTGCAATGTGAAATACCCTTTCCATGTAGTGCATAGTGGATTGCAGAGTATAAATAGGCATCGGAAACTTGTATTAAGAAGCAAAAAACTAAGAGCATGATAGTGCATAAGCACACAGTGAAAAACATATCCAGAATTTTACAGATTATGAACACCAGGTTCCCACTGCTGCTCTATGAGAATATCATCGGCCTGCCTTATCGACCTGCTGTGCAGGGTAGCCTATGTATCAGATGTGGCAAATGATTTTCAGGCCTCTAATGTTAAGGTTGCTCTGCATGATAGGCACATTGTGGGAGTAGTATCATCCTCGTTCGTTAGTCCTGTTGTGCAGGGGCTAAGCATGTGGAGTGTTTAAGTTGGATAAAGGAGGGGGTGGACAGATAAAATGGACAGGAGGAGGAAGAGAGAGATAGGCAGAGGAGAGGAGAAGAAGATAGATTGAGTGGGGGGGGGGGGGGAAGGAGGGAGGGATGAAGATGAGGTGGGTAGGATGAGGGGGCAGGAAAAGATGAGTAGATGGAGGAAGGGGAAGGGGGCCAAGAGGAGATTGACAGAGAAATAGGGGCAGGAGGAGATGACAAGTTGAGAGGGGGGGGTGTTGGAGGAGATGGATAGAGAGATGGAGCCGGAGGGGATGGGCAGAAAGGATAAGATGAGTAGGTGGCCAGAGAGAGAATGAGGGAGGACAGATGGCCGGAAGAGAAGGAATAGAGGAGAGAGTGGCAGTGAGGTGAATGAGAAGGAGAGGGGTAAGGACAGAGAGATAGGGAAGGAGGAGGTGGTCAGAGGGGGTGGAAGGGGGAGATGGACCAAGAGAGACCGGAGGAGATGTATGCAATATATATGTCAAACAAGTATGTGGACGAAGCAGCAGGGAAGAGGCTAGTCAACATATGTACCTAAGAATTTAGTATATTCTGTTCCATTTAGTGATTTTCTCTTAACTTTGTGGTCAGAATTTGTGCAGTGCAGAATTATATTTATTGTTTTTTTTTTTTTTTTTTTTTTTTTTTTAATACAAGTTCAGTGACAGTCCATTTGCAGAGAACTGTGTATTAATTTTCACGAAAATTTATTTACAATTTCAAGTTTCAGAGTTTCTCCATTAGGTATGCTCACAATACTTGCATCCCCAGCCAAGACAACTGTTTCACATTCTTGGCTATATCATGACATATGCAACAAGAACAGAACACCCAAAGTTGATGTCTGTGGTATACCTCCTCTTTGAAAATGCTTTTTCATTACGTACATGCCCAAGGGTTATTGTGGCAGTCAATAGTATTTTAGTTAGATAGGATAAAGATCAGTAACCAGTACTACACCTGATAAGGATAACATAGGAGCTTATCTAATACAATAATGTCAACTGCACAATCAAATGCTTTTGACCAGTCAGAGACAGTACCAGTTGGCAGTATTTTACCATTGAAATTTTGTATAAGCTAATTCATGAATTGAATTACACACACAGAAGGGAGTCATTAAGTCACATTTTCTTTAACTTGTATACGTCACTTCAAAACTCGGAGCGAGGAATGGTCTGAATAGTTGATTTCCTCTTCCAATTGTGTTACGCAGAACAACAACCTCATCATCTCAGCTGAAATCTCCTAACAAGCGGTTTGGGAAACCACAAGATATGAAATTTATGAACTACCTGGAAATGAAGAAAAAGTCACCGCTCCATATTGTGACTATGTACTCAACAAATTTGGATAAGATTGACGTAATTGTGACTTTACCTGGCAAATAAAACCTTTTCTTTCACTTAGACTGTGTGTCATCTCAGGCATCTCCCATTTCCCTGTCCAAAATTCTTAAATTTCACTACTTTCCAAATTTTCTCCCTTGTTCTACTGTTAACACAAATCACAAGAAATGGCTCTTTGTGAGCAGTGTCATGTAAGAGTAAACGGTAATGTCAGTGACAAATGTTATTCTGTAAACCTGAAGAAATTA
Organism: Schistocerca piceifrons; assembly: GCF_021461385.2. NCBI lineage: Eukaryota > Metazoa > Arthropoda > Insecta > Orthoptera > Acrididae > Schistocerca > Schistocerca piceifrons. The sequence goes on from NC_060138.1 coordinate 429,292,610, forward strand.
CATTATTAATGCTAAAAGTAGTAATTAAAAAGAAAAAGCTGCTTTTAATTTTGTTGACTGTGCCATAAGTTTTCTGAATGTTGTTATTTTGGTGATGTATGTGAATAGATTCAGTCTGTTGTTTTAGTTATTGTTTTTTTTTCTTGTGATTTATTTTATTAGCCTTCTTTTGTGCCTGCCTGTACATATGTACTATTTCAGGATTCTTATTTGCTTGTAGCCATTTCCTGCATTGTTGCATAATCTTGTCTACAGCTTTTTCACATGCTGCTCCAAACCACTTCTTCCTGCTTTTCATTCCTCTCTGTACTTGCAGCCATGAGGAGGACACCTTTTATTCTATTCCAGCACTCATTAGTGGTCGTTTCATGATTTTCTCCCATGCTGCTTAAAACATGAAATCAGTTTGAAGCTTCAACTTATATTTTAGCATTTCTGCCATCCCTATAACATTTTCTAGATCAAATTTGGTCACATTTCCAGATCTTTATTTTCGTTTTAGGTGTCACTTACAACGTGAATCTAATTGTACTTATTACTAGGTTGCAGTTTGACCACATTTCCGCTTCTCAGAATGATTGTATGTAACTAATTGCTTTTCTGTGTCTTATCTGTGAGAACATGGTCAATTTGATTTACTGTTTCCTTACCACTTCTTTATGTATGCATTAAAGGGAGATGATAGTGCAGCTAATAATCATGTCTGTTGATGTAGCAAAACAAATGGCACTGTCATTACTTTTCTCGTGTAAACATTCATTTCCAATAATAGGTTTGAAAACGTCCTCTTTCTCTACTTTTGCAATAAAATCTTTTATTACCATCTTCACATTGTGCTTTGGTATTTTGTTCCATAAATCTGACAGGTTTTCACAGAAGTTACCCTTTATGCATCATCTTTATCATTAGTTGGTGCATGATAGTTTATTAGTGACAAGTTGAACCATTTGGATCTCAGTCTAAGATAACATTATCTTTCTTCAGCTACTTTGTAAGATATTACTATGAGTAGAAAATTGTTTTGAATGCAGAAGGCTGCCCCAAATTGATGGGAACCTCTTTCTTTACCACTGTTAACACATTGGAGCCTAATGGGTTGCAATCCAGTTGATAACCAGATCCTGAGGGAATTTGCTACAATTTACAATTTTTTAATAAACTTACTAATCCACTTACCTCCTTAGGCAGTTTATCAGCTTATCCTTCTGTCCTTCCTCATGTGAATATGTGTAGGCCTAGCACAAATAAATTATACAGGAATTTGTAGATACTACTCTAAAGATACTGTTTTTCAGTATTTTTATTTTTCCCCAAAGTGGACAAAATTTTCGTAAGCCTTAGGGGATGGTAGGCTATTGATTTAAAATCACTTGTCAGCAGGAAATATTAAATGATTCATTTGTGAGTAAAGTGTTTTATTGTGAAATTTTTTCCTCATTTTTACAAATTAGAGAACTTCACTCAGGTATGAAATCTTACAAAACACCCAGGAACACAAAGACCTGTGTTTCATGGCCTTTCAGTAGTATCTGGTCTCTTTCTTCACTACTTTTCCTGCAACTTTCCCTTGTTCCCAACAGCTGGGTTTGTTTTCTTTTGTGTTGGTATCAGTTTCTCAGGGAAATGACATGCTGTGAGTCTGCACTTGCAACTCCAGGTGCTAAATGTGTGTCTTTATTTAGTTCCACTCCTTTTTGAACCAGTTGCTTTGCTAATTTACAGATAAGATCTGCTAATGCACACTTTTTTAATATTGTGAATATCATTTGTATTCACAACTGCTCTCATAAAAATACGGAAGACTCATAAAAATACGGAAGACTCATAAAAATACAGAAGAAAATCTTTTCCCACCATTTTACAGTCTTTCACTGGAAGGGGTAGTAACTCATCAGCTGATCTCCTCTGTCAACACCTGTTTTAGACAAGTTTTAGTCTAGTATGTTTGGCTTTATTACCTCAGTATATCCACTCCTGGATTTTACACTGACATGTGAAGCAGTCATCTTATGCTGTGTTGACAACATGTGTACATCACGTTTGTCTTTCCGTTTCATGCAGAAAAGGTGTCCTTTGCGACAAAATGTCATTTCTTCTTTCTTTAGTTTCTGATTTATTAGGTCTCTAGGCAAACCTCTCCTGTTCTTCATCACAGTTCCAACTCCCAATGTATTTCTTTCCCATAGTTCTTCAAGGACTGCAGGACTTGTATAAAATCTGTCCATGTCTATCACATTCCTTTTCCCAAGTAAGAGAAACATAGCTCAGCAGCAGGGATTTGACAGAATTTTCAACATTTCCTTTTCCTCCAGTACAAACTTCAGCATTGCAGATGTAACCTGTTTGAGCATCACTTACAACATACACTTTTCTCCTGTATTTCTCTGGTTTGTCTTTCATATAAACATGGAATCCAGTTCTTCCTCGAAAAGGACTTATTGCTTCATCCATAGGTGGATTGTGTGTTGGATAAAAGACTTTCTTGCATCTTTCTGTGAAAAAATCCCATACAGGTCTTATTTTATGCAGAGGGTCATGGCTTGGTTCTTGTTGAGGTATCCATAGTGCATTATTGTTCACATGCAGCATCCTGAAGATGGCAAAAAATCTGTCTCGTGACATTAGCTGAGAAGTAAATGTTGAAGCAAGCACAGGGTCTTCAGACCAATAATCCCTAAGTTTATATTTCTTTACAACACACATATGCAAAACGATTCCAAAAACTGATGGACATCATGTATCCTCACTGCCTTCCATTTCTTCCACAAAGATTTTGGTTTTATTCTGTTTTGATGGTGAAGTTCAGAAATAGTATCAGTAGCATATATATTTGTCTCTGACTTTACTTTAAGAAGCACACTGTGATCAAAAAATTGCAACAAACAGTCTAGTTCTGTTGATAATGTATTGACAGGAACCTGAATTCCACTTGTTTCTTCGAACAGAGGTAATTCAGGGATTGCATCAAAATGACATCATTCATTATGAAGGGCAGGCTGTTGAACCGAATGATAAACCTAATAGAAACTTGTGCATTAGCTTCTTCATATTCACTACCATCGTTTCTATCAGCAGCATAGGTTTCGGTCTCCAACTCACATCTCGCTCTTTAGCTCACATCTTCTGAAAAATTGCTGATGTTGTCCAAAAGATTGTCAAGTTCTGAGCCATTGTTCAAGAGTTCTTCCATCTCTGAGTTTGACAACTGATGTCTGTTAGCCATATTCACTATTTGTATTTTTTACACGTGGGAAGGATGCACACAATAGCAAAACATGGCAGCTGACATAGAATAAAACAATCTTCAACAATATTCAGAGCGCGTGTGCTGTTCACATAACACTGGCACCCTTCACGAGAGACTGGCATGTGCTAACCATCAACAATGCACTTACGACAAGCCAAACAATTAGTCTCGCCACTTACAAACGTAAAACAAGTGTTTAAATCACAAATAAATAATTCAAAAGTGAAGAACGTAGACATACGCCTGTCAAATTTTATGATTAAAACACAATTAATGTATCTAGTACATCCATCGGCTCCAATGTGTTAAAAATTGTGCATTTAACGATATGTTGTGTATTCATGTCTGACAGAGTCTTGTTTCCTGTATTGTTGCTACTGTAAATGTCTAGTTGTTTACTGAGTGTTCTGAAGGATCCTGTGTTAGACATACACTGTGCACTCAATGTTCCAAATCATATGTCCATTTTCCAGTCAAATGTTGTCATATTTTGGTGACCATATTTAGTCCGGGGCATATGTGAGACATTCGTAATCTTAAAATTTTTTCATAGCCAGATTATTAACTCTACATACAACACCCAACGTGGAGGACAGGGTCTTTCTCTGTAGGGGTCATCCTCCCTTTGACCTTGTAGATTTCTCTACCCATCACAAGGCAGCAGTGATGGTTTTAGTCCATCCTGAGCATTTTACTTCTCCAGTATCCCTCATATCTGATGGGAATTCCCCTGTCTGCCATCTAGGGAGGTGCCCGATGATAAACCAGCAGTTCTACATTTTTTTTTTTTTTTTTTTTTTTTTTTTTTTTTTTTTTTTTTTTTTTTTTAAGTAACAAATCTAAGGCGATAAAAAATAAAGAAGGCAATATCATTATTGAACTATGCAAAATTTTATCGACAAGTAAGGAATATTTTACACTGTAGTATTTTGACGATCTACTGAACTGCTCTGATCTGGAATCACCAATAACAAATTCTAGTAACAGCCCTAATAATAATCTCCAGGAACGACATATGAAGAGGTTGTGGGAAGAAACAAACACCTAAAAAAATGGCAAGGGAACTGAAAGATGGACGAAAACCAAAACCATACAAAAAAATGGAAAGAATCATGAATGGGTCCGATGCAAAAAGAAGTAGATGGAGAAGACTTAAGAAACTGAAGAGGAATAGTGTTTGTTAAGACAGCCTTTAAATTTTTATCCTATTTATTGCTAAACCACTTGAAATTATACACAGAAAATATAATTGGGGATTAGCAAAATGACTTTCACAGTAATAGGTGTACTACTAACATTATACTTGTAATCAGAAATGAAAAGGTATGAAAATGTAAACAAAAATAAATTACTTGTTCATCAATTTTATGAAAGCTTATAACTCAATTCACAGCAAAGCCAGCAGAATATAATGACAGAGTTATTTCCATTACACTTTTGAACCTCTGTAAAATGTGTTTGGATGAAAACATAAACTAAATGGAATATAAAACTAGTACCTGCTGGGACCTCCAAAGGCATAAAAGTTAAAGTTTTAGCTCATGCAGATGGTATAGTTCTCACTGGAGAAAGAGAATTAGAACTAGAGATTAGACAGTATTTGTAGAGCTCATAGAAGCAGCATCCAAACTTGGCCTAAAAGCAAATGATAAGAAAACAAAAAAGTGATAGTTCAAAAAGGTAGAGATGAATAAGACAACCGATCATATCCAATAATTGCCAAACATAAATTCAAGTACGTTGAACAGTTCAAAATTCCTGGGGGCAGTGATAGATGAACAAAATCGGAGAAAAGTAGAAGTTCAAAAAAATACTATGATATTACTATCCCATTCAAAAGCTTGTGACAATGAAAACTAAAATGAAGCTGTATAACATAATCATCAGACCAGTCCTAACGTATGGAGCAGAAATGTGGAGTTTAACTAGAATGGAAGAACACCAGATACAAGTATTTTTAAACAAAGTTTATAGGAAAATCTTTGGTCCATACTATGTTAATGAATACCAGAGCTGGAAGAGAAGAAAAAATATAGAAATCTATACATTGACACAATAGGCAAAAATAATGAGCTTCATAAATTCCAGGAGACCTCAGTGGGAAGGCTATCTGATGAGAATGGAGGAGGATCAAGTGGTAAGTGGTTTCAACAGTGCGGAAGTTATTTGGCAGGAGACATAGTGGGAGATCCAGGAATAAGTGGATAAATTAAATTTAAAAATATGCAAAAAATAATTGGCAAAAGCAGCACAAGTAGAAGCATTTGGAGGCAAGATTGGCACAAGAGCTGTGGGTCCCTTAGAGGCAAAGAAGAAAATGCTAAAAGGAGTTGGTTAGGAAAAAGCTGAAAAAAGTGTGCTAACATAAAAGGAGAACAATGTTGAGAAATGAATAGGATATTTCAAATAAAACGTTCTTCTTTTTTTCTGAATATCACAGCCTTTTCAATCACCCCATATACTTAACTCTTGGTGCTTCTGTGGAGCATCATAGCGTTCTCCTTCTGAGACAGAGCTGTTTTGCAACAGATGTTCAGTACACCGTGTTGTTTATGCATTCTCCCATTGAAAATTCTATTAAGCATGAGTTTTTGGATAAAGGTAAAGAATTTCTTAACAGAATATTTTGATAGACAATATTACAATTACATAAGTTTAAGTGATCACTAGTTTCAGCTGACTCTCCAGCCATCTGACAATCTGAAATGACAACAGAAAATTGTGTGATAACATGGGGCTCTAAATGGAATTAACTGAAACTTCAATACAATAAACAAAGGTCAATTACAAACCAATGATTTGTAGGGCCTGTTTGTAACATAAGACTAAGCTACAACCTCTGCATCACAATAATATCTCATACAAGAGACAGAACACAGTAAAATAATGACATAAACCATGTAGGTAAAACATTACATGTGCAAGACCCAAAAAAATATAAACAGTGATGCCAGTGCAACATAGAATAGAGACTAAAAAATACAAAAAGTAATGCCAATACTACCACACGTGTATATTCTATTTTGTTGTTGATATTTTTTTAGATCTTGCACCTGTAATGTTTTACTTACATGGTATGTGTCATTACTTTTATTGTGTTCCATCTATTGTACATTATGTGAGTGCCATCTGGAGCTGACCTCTCAGAACTGGGTGGTGACTGGCAAATACAATGCCTGTGTGGTGGTGGCGGCCTCTCATAGTGTTGCTATGTACCTCTTGGAATATGTACGTAGTGCCCGTTCACTGGAGAGAAAGCTGATGAAGCCACTTGGCTTCACTAACGTCCTGTTTCCTTGCTTGCCGACATGCAAATTGATGGAAGCACATGTGTTACGCCCCCTAGAATTCACTTCCGGCACCACAGGATACCCACACAAAACCACAGTGTGGGGGCAGTTGGTAAAGTATTTGCCATTTCCACATCCGTAGGCTCATCTGACATGTAAGACATGACTGCCACCTCAGTCGCGTCATCACTGGTTGGCTGCAGCTGGGCCCCACTGCAAGAATCACTGTCAGTGGTTGCTGGCAGCTGCATCTGAAAATCTCTCAAATGGCTGGCTGCATACAAGTCTTCTGAGTCTGTAAAAGAAAACAGCTTGGGAGTGTGGTGTGGCCAGGTTTTGTTTTATGGCTTGTAGCAACTCCATTTGAACTTCTATTTTAAACATAACATTTCTCAGGTGCTCTATGATTATGCCTGGTACCCATGTCTTTTTCCCATACTTGTACATTGTAGTGACTACTGGACCATTTGTTTTAAAGATCTTTTAATTTTGGCTGTCATCGTAGCTTGGCTTGTGGGTGCATGAGTGCCTTTGAAATTGAGATTAATTTGCATTTCGGTTTCCCATAGAGTTTCTCAGCTGGAGATTCTGCATCTTGTGGAGTAACTCTGTCTGAGAGATGAAAATCAATAAAGTGTTGTCTTTATTGTACTGTTGAACAAACTTTGTCATGTGTGACTTGAAAGTTTGGGTATGAATCTTTCATCAAGTCCATTGGCATCATAATACTTCTGAGAAGAAAATTGAGGGCTATTGTCTGACTTTGGCTATCCTCCAATAGAGAACAACTCTGACAAAAACTGAACCGTTTCTGTTAAAGTTATCAATGACATGTGTACCCAAATTCAAATTAAGAGAAAGCATCAATAAGGATTAGCCAGTAGATTCCTAGAAATGGTCCTGGAAAATCAATGTGTAGATGTGACCAGGGTTCTAATATCCTTGGAAATGGAAAATATTGTCAAGATGGAGCTGACTAGTATTTTTGACATAAGTGGCATTCAGTTTCTTTGTCTATATTTTTCCAATAGCAGTGGTCTCTGCCAATGTGTTTGGTGTGAACTAGCACCAATGGCATTGATGTAGCATTTGTAGTACTTTAGATTTATGCACGAGAGGAAAACCACTCATGTCTTGCCTAATTCTGAATGCACCAGAATGACATCTTTAGGAACTGTACGTGCATGCCTCATTCCAATAAGATATAATTGTGTGAATCTTTTTGTTGTGCCTATCGCGCCTCAGCATCTCCGCTATATGGTGAGTTCCCTTCTCTGGTATTGTTACATTCCATCCTGGATTTTCCATTGTTTAATATTGTGAAAAGGAAAGTTGCCGCTCACCATATAATGGAGATGCTGAGTTGCAGACAGGCACAACGAAAACACTGTCACAAATAACAGCTTTTGGCCAGTAAGCCCTTTGTCAGAATTAGACTGCAAACACACACATACACACTCATGCAAACACAACTCACACATTCGTGTGTGTGTTGCATTTGCATGAGCGTGTATGTGTGTTTTTGCTGTCTAAGTCTGACGAAGGCCTTACTGACTGAAAGCTGTTATTTGTGACAGTCTTTTTTTGTGCCTATTTGCGACTCAGAATCTCTGCTATATGGTGAGTGGCAACTTTCCTTTTGTTATAGAGTGGTACACTATTGATGTACAACTGTTCAATACTGACAATACATGGTTTCACTATGGAACTACTAAGCAGTGCCATATAAGAAACCAAACCAAATTACATGTGAAGACCACAGTATATCTTTTCATCGCAAATCCATGTAATCTGTGAAACTAATCTAGATAGATAAATAATGTATTTCACTCTAGAGCACAATGCAGCATCTGATGTAGCTATATTACTTTTCATCATAAAAAATCCAGATATTTCTATTGAAGTATAAACCATATAAGCAAGAATATTGCCCATAATTTCATCCATTACATAGGGTGACCCCCCCCCCCCCCCCCCATGAACCATGGACCTTGCGATTGGTGGGGAGGCTTGCGTGCCTCAGCGATACAGATGGCCGTACCGTAGGTGCAACCACAATGGAGGGGTATCTCTTGAGAGGCCAGACAAACGTGTGGTTCCTGAAGAGATGGCAGCAGCCTTTTCAGTAGTTGCAGGGGCAACAGTCTGGATGATTGAGTGATCTGGCCGTGTAACACTAACCAAAATGGCCTTGCTGCGCTGGTACTGCGAATGACTGAAAGCAAGGGGAAACTACAGCCGTAATTTTTCTTGAGGGCATGCAGCTTGATGATGGCATCCTCTTGGGTAAAATATTCCGGAGGTAAAATAGTCCCCCATTCGGATCTCCGCCGGGCGGGGACTACTCAAGAGGATGTCATTATCAGGAGAAATAAAACTGGCGTTCTATGGATTGTAGCGTATAATGTCAGATCCCTTAATCGGGCAGGTAGGTTAGAAAATTTAAAAAGGGAAATGGATAGGTTACAGTAAGATATAGTGGCAATTAGTGAAGTTCGGTTGCAGGAGGAACAAGACTTTTGGACAGGTGAACACAGGGTTATAAATACAAAATCAAATAGGGGAAATGCAGGAGCATGTTTAATAATGAATTAAAAAATAGGAGTGTGGGTAAGCTACTACAAACAGTGTAGTGAATGCATTATTGTGGCCAAGATAGACACGAAACCCACGCGTACTACAGTAGTACAAGTTTATATGCCAACTAGCTCTGCAGATGATGAAGAAATTGATGAAATGTAGGACATATTCTGAGGCATCAAGGGATCACCAATTTCGTATTGGAGGGCAGCGTGGAGGGTAAAAATCGTAGAGGGAGACCAAGAGATGAATACACTAAACAAATTCCAAAGGATGTAGGCTGCAGTACGTATTGGGAGATGATGAAGCTTGCACAGGATAAAGTAGCATGGAGAACTGCATCAAACCAGTCTCAGGACTGAAGACCATAACAACAACAACAACATTCAGGTAGTGAAGGGAGGCGAAAATTTAATAGTCGTGGGTGACTGGAATTTGAGAGTAGGAAAAGGGAGAGAAGGAAACATAGTAGGTGAATACGGATTGGGGGTAGGAATGAAAGAGGAAGCTGTCTGGTAGAATGTTGCACAGAGCATAACTTAATCATAGCTAACACTTGGTTCAAGAATCATAAAAGAAGGTTGTATACATGGAAGAACCCTGGATATATATATATATATATATATATATATATATATATATATATATATATATATATATATATATATATATATATAATGGTAAGACAGAGATTTAGGAACTACGTTTTAAATTGTAAGGTATTTCCAGGGGCAGATGTGGACTCGGACCACAATCTATTGGTTATGAACTGTACATTAAAACTGAAGAAACTGCAAAAAGGTGGGAATTTAAGGAGATGGGACCTGGATAAACTGAAAGAACCAGAGGTTGTACAGAATTTCAGGGAGAGCATAAGGGAACAACTGACAGGAATGGGGGAAAGGAATACAGTAGAAGAAGAATGGGTAACTTTGAGGGATAAAATAGTGAAGGCAGCAGAGGATCAAGTGGGTAAAAAGACAAGGGATAGTAGAAATCCTTGGGTAACAGAAGAAATATTGAATTTAATTGATGAAAGGAGAAAATATAAAAATGCAGTAAATGAAGCAGGCAAAAAGAAATACAAACGTCTCAAAAATGAGATCGACAGGAAGTGCAAAATGGCTAAGCAGGGATGGCTAGAGGACAAATGTAAGGATGTAGAGGCTTATCTCACTAGGGGTAAGATAGATACTGCCTACAGGAAAATTAGAGAGACCTTTGGAGAAAAGAGAACAACTTGTATGAATATCAAGAGCTCAGATGGAAGCCCAGCTGTAAGCAAACAAGGGAAAGCAGAAAGGTGGAAGGAGTATATAGAGGGTCTATACAAGGACAATGTACTTGAGGACAGTATTATGGAAATGGAACAGGATGTAGATGAAGGTGAAATGGGAGATAGGATACTGCGTGAAGAGTTTGACAGAGCACTGAAAGACCTGAGTCGAAACAAGGGCCCGGGAGTAGACAATATTCCATTAGAACTACTGACAGCCTTGGGAGAGCCAGTCCTGACAAAACTCTACCATCTGGTGAGCAAGATGTATGAGACAGGTGAAATACCCTCAGACTTCAAGAAGAATATAATAATTCCCATCCCAAAGAAAGCAGGTGTTGACAGGTGTGAAAATTACCAAACTATCATACAGACGAATGGAAAAATTGGTAGAAGGCGACCTCGGGGAAGATCGGTTCGGATTCCGTAGAAATATTGGAACACGTGATGCGATACTGACCTTACGACTTATCTTGGAAGAAAGATTAAGGAAAGGCAAACCTACATTTCTAGCATTAGTAGACTTAGAGAAAGCTTTTGACAATGTTGACTGGAATACTCTCTTTCAAATTCTAAAGGTGGCAGGGGTAAAATACAGGGAGCGAAAGGCTATTTACAATTTGTACAGAAACCAGATGGCAGTTATAAGAGTCAAGGGGCATGAAAGGGAAGCAGTGGTTGGGAAGGGAGTGAGACAGGGTTTTAGCCTCTCCCCGATGTTAATCAATCTGTATATTGAGCAAGCAGTAAAGGAAACAAAAGAAAAATTCGGAGTAAGTATTAAAGTCCATGGAGAAGAAATAAAAACTTTGAGGTTCGCCAATGACATTGTAATTCTGTCAGAGACAGCAAAGGACTTGGAAGAGCAGTTGAACGGAATGGACAGTGTCCTGAAAGGAGGATATAAGATGAACATCAACAAAAGCAAAATGAGGATAATTAAATCTAGTCGAATTAAGTTGGGTGATGCTGAGGGAATTAGATTAGGAAATGAGACACTTAAAGTAGTAAAGGAGTTTTGCTATTTGGGGAGCAAATTAACTGATGATGGTCGAAGTAGAGAGAATATAAAATGTCGACTGGCAATGGCAAGGAAAGCGTTTCTGAAGAAGAGAAATTTGTTAACATCGAGTATAGATTTAAGTGTCAGGAAGTCGTTTCTGAAAGTATTTGTGTGGAGTGTAGCCGTGTATGGAAGTGAAACATGGATGATAAGTAGTTTGGACAAGAAGAGAATAGAAGTTTTCGAAATGTGGTGCTACAGAAGAATGCTGAAGATTAGATGGGTAGATCACATAACTAATGAGGAGGTATTGAATAGAATTGGGGAGAAGAGGAGTTTGTGGCACAACTTGACAAGAAGAAGGGACTGGTTGGTAGGACATGTTCTGAGGCATTAAGGGATCACAAATTTAGCATTGGTGGGTAGAGAGGAGCGTAAAAATCGTAGAGGGAGACCAAGAGATGAATACACTAAGCAGATTCAGAAGGATGTACATTGCAGTAAGTACTGGGAGATGAAGAAGCTTGCACAGGATAGAATAGCATGGAAAGCTGCATCAAACCAGTCTCAGGACTGAAGACCACCACAACAACAACAACAACATAGTGAAACAGTGTTCAAGCTTTTCTTATGTGTCACCTTTTCAAAGAATCATAAGAACGTATGGCACTATTATCTGGTTAGATGAGTTAAAATAGGAACATATTTTTTAATGGTAATACATTGAAACCACATATTTGTAGGCATTAATGTCTACATGTATTAATCAGGACAGGATATAAGAAATATGTTATACCGTAAGCGTTATGGTTTAGTAGCCAGGAGCTAGGTGGCGAAGTGGTGAGGGACTGGATTAGCTAATAAGTACATAATACTTTAAAACACATGTATTGCACATAAAATTACCCAAAGGAGAAATAGGATCTTAATGCCACCTTTAATTGATCACCTACACACAAAAGAAAGAGTGCACCAGAGCTCATGCCATCTCAACGAATGCAATCCATCCTTGTTTTTCTCTCTCACTGTCACTCAATAAGTAAGCACTCCTTGATATCTGCTCGCCTCCATTATACACTCTGGGCCACAACCAAAGAGTTGACCGCTAATGATGTGTGAGGCAAAGAGGATATTGAGGCAAAGGTAAATCAAACAGTCCCACTATGGCTCAATAAGGTATACAGTTTCAGGGTATGACATAGGTAGATACTTATATAAGTCCCACTAAAAGCATCCATATTTGCATCTACTTGCAAGATTTACTAAACCACAAAAATATGCATATGGACTGACATACATATTTTACCTTCTTTTCTTAAAAAAAGTGTGTTCCAATTTTGAACTATCTTTGTAATCAGGTAATAATAATAATAATAATAATAATAATAATAATAATAATAATAATCTGCTTTTCACCTGATTTGCAATTTAAATTCTGTTACCAACAGCCCAGTACAGCATGTACCTTTAGCTGTGTTGTGGATGTTTCACACGAACCTGCTCATATGGTTTACTACTTAAAAGGAGAGAGAGAGAGAGAGAGAGGGGGGGGGTCTTATGATTCTTTGAAATGTTTAGACAAAAAAACTAGAATAATTTGATACAACTCAGATGAGTGTTTAGTGACAGCATTCCTCTGCACAGAGTCCTAAAATGATGAAGAAGAACTAGTTACGCATTCCCGAGATGCATTAGACAGCTGAGATGAAATCGCCAAATGCAAATAGTATAAATCTTTGGATATAAAATCCAATTGTTTATGAGTAAAATGAATGTGTTCATGTATTAGAGCAAAACTGGGTCACTTCTTACTCTTCTCAGCCATTTTTTATATCATTATAATGATCAATTCTAGCAAATTTAGGAATAATTCCATCATTACAGCACCTTCATAAAAACACAAGTGCCTAAGCACTTAAATCTCTTAATGTGATTACATAGACTTTCTTGGTGTAGTAACTGACGAAACTCTTCTTGGGTAAGCAGCTGGATAAAGCACTTATCTTGACAAAATATTGTTTCAAGATGACTTCATTAGCCACTTGCATATCCGAGAAGAGCTACCATCAGTTATTATGCTGGGAAAGTCTATGTAATCACAGCAAGGAAGTGATGAAGAGGTACTAGAGACATTGTATGTAACTGCTTGAATTATCAAGTTTCCTATTGTAGGCCCTAAAGAGTGGTGGTGGCATCTTAAAATGTTGTAACTCCTGTTGGCCATCCTACTTGTTGTCTTCAAGTCTGGCCACGCATGCCATCATTAGCTTCTAAGCTGCTGACAGTTGTTGCATGGACTGCAGGAGAGCGAGTTGTGGTTAGGCCATGTCTGAAAAAATACGTGTGGAACAATTTACAAAATTATTGAAAGTCTTCCAGAAAAGAAAATGGATTAGCAGCCCTAGCTTCTAATATAGACAGCATGATAAATCTAAGCCATGCAGAATTGCCACAAAAATTAGAGGAAAAATGTGCATTCTGTTAAATAATTGAAAATATTAATAAAATTGCCTGCTTAGTTCCTTAATGTTGGAGCTTTTCTTGCCTCCAGTATTTCTTTATACTTTATTGATAGTACTATTTCTCTTTGCTCATTGTCTGTGTTGACAAGAATTATTCTGTGGATCTGCACTGCCTCATTTCTTGATGTGGTACTGGCCCCGATATTTTTTTGTACTTTGTCACCAGTGTTGTGAAATGGCGAAAATATCATCATTCCTGAAAATTTTTCCTTGGCGTTGCCACTGGAATGCTGTTCATAAACCTTGTTTCTCATCACTGGCATTGGGTAGTTGTAACTAAATGTCACTGTTAATCAAGCCCAAAATCCAAAGAAGCAGAAAACATATTTCCTACTATAGTTCCCTACAAAGTGGCAGTATACATGCACTTGCAATTACCTAAGCAAACACTTTCTTGGCAGAGTGGCACTATAACATAAATGTGGTAGCACACTGTGAAAGCAGAAATATCATTCATCACACTAAATAGTTACAGTAAACGAAAGTAATTTTATGTGTAGCTTGAGCTGTGGCACTTGAAGTCCTGTACCTAACATAACTGAATCAAAATAACTTGGTGTCACTGGGAGTTTATGAGCTAGTCACTTGACAGAAATTAACTTGCATACAATTCTAGCAGACACTATTACTATTGCTCCATATATAGCAACTGTTATGTCAGAACTGCAGTCACTCTAGAACTTTGGAACTCTCTGTAGGAGAAGCATAACTGTAATAACTTTGGAATGGAACTGGGCTCTGTAGTGGAACTGCAGGAACTAGGCTCCATAGTAGGATTACAGGGGCTGAGTGAGTGTTGGCAGCATATCATCTTTTGTCTTTTGATGGAAGGATCTCTTTCTGCACACATACTTTGCAGAAGCAAAGTTGCCCCCAATTGACGGTGCTCTTTGTGACAGCTGGCAATACTGTCATAGGACAGATACGATGCACTGCTGAACATGATGCAGAAGCAGAAATTAGCCCCAATTATGTGAGTGTCACATGGAACTGACTGCTTAGAACTATGATGTACCTGGCAAGTAATGTGACTGCATGGTGCTGGCTTTTTCTACTATTGCTGTATATCTCTTGGGCTGGGTATACAGCATCATCGTATCACCATGAATAAGGATTTAGATTTTATATGTTTCTTTGTGTATTTCTTCAACTTAAAAAATGGAGTGTGCCACAGATTACATGGACGTGCAGAACGATACAAAGCTATCAAATTTTGCTTGTCCCTTCTGTTTATTTCACATAGACAGTATGTTTCAATAACTCCTTTCTGCAGTTTGCAGAGTCCTGGGTTTTAGTGAATAGATAGACAATGTTAGTCCAGTAAAAAACAGTGTACCCAGGATTTCAAATCATGATTCAATTTTATTGAATGTTTGTGATTTTTAACAAAACTTTCATATGAACTTATACACAGAATCCACCCAGGTGGCTCACAGCTCTTTTGTGAGCATACGCTTGGCCACCATGGGGCCCCAGCCCTCACAGTGCCACTTCCCGTTTGGTGCTGCAAATTTATCTTTCTCCTTTTTTTTCTCTCTCTACCTTTCTATTGGATGATCCTCTTTATGCTGATTGTGCTTGGATCTGGTTTGTGTTTTGGACACTCATTTTCTTACCTTCTGGCCCTATACTACTTTTCATTATTAATTGTATAGTCCCCCTGTTTGGTTCAACTTGCTACTTCTTTTCTAAATTTTACAGAAGTGTGGATTATGCAGGAAGGTCACCCAGCATGGTGTATTTTCCACTTTTGTGCCCTTCTCTCTTTGAACCCTTCTTTCTTGTAATAGTACTGTGCCCAAAACCCAGAATGGTAGCCATTCCACTGTTGGGGAGGGGTCGTCAAGTATGTCCATGGTGGAACCCCCTGACCATGCAGAGATCACACTGTTGGTGCCTGATCTGGAAATTCCTCATTCAAGCCAAGGTATATATATGCCCGTAATGGCTGGGGCACAGGGGCTCTTGGCAACAGTTTACGGGCCAGGTAAATGTTGCCATGGCTGAGTGGTGCCCATAGGGGAGCCCCCGTTCGGAGTGGGTAGTGCCACTGTGGAAGATTCACACATGAAGTGAATTAAACTTTCTTCCAGTGGTGCCCAGATGGCTCCAGCAGTCTCCTAGTCTCCTCTGAAGCTAAGACAAAATACCCCAAAATGTTCCCTTCTCTTGCTACGACATGTGAGGAACGTAGGACTCAGTCATGGTGAGAAATTCCCCTCCCCCCACTTGGTTTGTTCTATGATGGATGGGGATTCCCTTTTGTTCTTTGTTGAACACTTTGAGGTCAGGCAGTGATTTAAAAAATGAGAAGTGACTCAGTTCTGCTTAAAATGGCCTCCTCCCCCACTCAGTCATGGGTGCTACTTACCTGCAACAAGCTGAGTGACATTCCTGCCACTGTAACCCTCACTCCCCCATAAAAGTCTGAATATGTTGCATGGTATCATTTTCACAGAGATTTCCTTTTGCAAACTGATTACATGTTGCATGCTAATCTGGAGCAGTGAGGTGTTCATTTTGTCTGTTATGCCCAGAGGGGACCAAAAGACAATAGAGTTGATACTAGAGCCTTCATCTTGGCCTTTGTAGGTGACTCATAGCCTGAAGATGTCAAGGCGAAAGTGTATCAGTGTGATATCAGGCCATAATATATATTTTCTCATTCAAAGCTACAAATGCATGCAATTTGGAACCATGTCTTCACGTTGCAAGGCCAACCCCATATGTGCCTCTCCTCCCATCTGTGTCAGCTTTGGGGAGCACCAGTCCCCCTGTTCACCAGACTACACCATTTTGATATGAGTAAAGAAAATCCAGGAGCACAAGACCCTTGACTACCTCACATACCAAGAGGCCAAAAAGAAATACCATCAGCTACATTCTACGTGTATGACAATGAAGTATGCTGCTGCTACAGTGTTGTTGTCTTCTTTAGTGACTGCCATCACCCAACCATGTCTTCTACATTCAGCCCTCATGCCACTCAATTTCCCCTGGTGATTGGGGGTCCTCCTCCTGCTGCCTCCTCCACACCTCCTTTGGGAGCACTGACACCCTGTCAGCTGGAGAAATCAGTTCCCAACCACTAACCAGGAAATCAAAACCCTCCCTGGCACCCCTTTCCAGGAAGGGGTCCTCCAGAATGCTCTCTTCTCAGGACTCGGCTGACCTGCAACCAGATGCTAGCTGGTGGCTGAAGGAGCCACAGGTTACAGGTTGCAGGACTCCTGTGTCCCAGAATATGCGGGCAGACATACCCTCACAGAAGTCTATCATCTAAGAACACAAAGAAATCCTCCAAAACAGAGATTCTGGTGGCTGTCATGCTGCCATACCAGAAATGTTCCCCCTTGTACCCAAAGCAATATTCCCAGTGGCCCCCTATGGTCCTCCCCCCATCCCCCCCCTCCCCACACAACCTGATTTGTAACAAACGTATACTAATGGTATATCTTCACAACCAGTGGCAGCAGGCAGCACTAAGGCATGACCTGCCTCCTTCGTCCCTTCATGCCCTGACGGGATATTGCTAGCATGAGCTTCCAGTGGAAATGAAGTGGTTTCTTTCACCACTTGGCTGAGCTACAAAGTCTTTTGTGCATTTCCTCTGTTTTTTTGGATCGCCCTCCAGGAAACTTGTTTCTCAACAATGTGGACCACTGCCCTCCATGGCTATTAAGACATATTAATAGTCACACTGACTATGAAACAGCAATGGGTGGTGTTTGTACATACATCCTGGACTCTCTAAAGCAAACATGTGTCACTCAGTACAACTTAGGAGGGTGTAGCTGTTCGTGTGAAGACAGATCAGGACTTTACCATCTGTAATATGTACCTCCCACACTATGAAGTTTCCCAGAATGTGTTATGTGGACTGTTTTTGTAGCTCCCCCCTCCCTTTCTACTACTGGCTGACTTCAGTGCCCACACCCTTTGTGTGGTGGAACTATGACTACTGGCCACTGTAAAGATGTCAAAAACTTGCTTCAAGAACTTGATCTTTGTCTCTTGAATACAGGTGTCCCCAAACACTTCATAGTGGCACAAGGGTTTTATTCAGACATTGACTTTTCCATTTGTAGCCCAGGTTTTCTCCTGCCCATCCATTGGAACATTCATAATGACCTGTGCCATGGTGATCATTTTCTGATCATTCTGACCTTCCCCCAGTGTCACTTGCCTAGGTGTCCATCCAAATGGGCTCTCTTTAAATCTGATTGGGATACTTTCACCACTGCTGTCACCATTTACACCCCACCAGATGGAGTGATCAATGTGGTTGTCCAGAGCACAACTGCAGCCATTCTATCAACAGCTGACTTAATGATCCCCTCATGGTTGGGATCCCCCCATCAGAAGACAGACTCCTGAAATTTCCATGGCATTTAGAGATTGCATATGGGTTCTTCAGTGCCTTTAAATTCTATGCGCCCAAGTGTGCCACCAATAAAATGACAGAAACACAAATGCTGGGAGCAGTATGTTGCTATAGTTGGATCATGTACACCTCCTTCGCAGCTTTGATGTAGATTTAACGTCTGCATTGACACCAGTACCCTGCGAGTGTACCTAGTATCTCTGAGAGTGGTGATGTCTACACTTATCCACATACTATTTCCAAACGTTTTGCTTTTTATTATGCTTGATTCTCTGCATCTGAGAATTATTAGCCTGCATTTCATGTCCTCAAATAGAGGGGAGAGCGACTTCCTTTACCATTTACTAAACATCCCCTGGAACCTTATAGTGCTTCATTCAGTGAGTGAGAATTCCTCAGTGTCCTAGTACTTTGCCTTGACACAGCTCCATAGCCAGACTCCATCCACAACCAAATGCTCGAACACTTACCAGTGGATTGCCAACCTCACATTCTTGTCACTTTCATCTGTATCTGGAGTGAGGGTGAGTTCCCGTCTCATGGTGAGAAAGTGTGATCACCTCAGTACTGAAAATGATTAAACTCCCCCTTGAGATGGATAGCTATTACTTGATTAGCCTTACTAATGTTCTCTGAAAGCTTCTTGAATGGATGAGGAGCCAATGGCTATGTTGGTACTTTGAGCCACAGGCTCTTTTCCTCAGTCCCTGGGTGGTTTCCACTAAGGCCATTCTGCTGCTGAAAATTTGGTCTTCCTGGAACCGTTATTTGGTCAGTATTTTCCCAGCATCAACATCTTATTGCTGTCTTCTTTGATTTGCACAGGGCTTATGACACCATGTGATGTCACACATCCTTGTTACTCTCCATCAGTGGGGTCTCCAGGGCCAACTCCCAATTGTTTTAAGGAACACCTTGTCTTGCCATAATTTCTGGTTTCAAGTTGGTGCTCCCACAGTATTTCCAAAATACAAGAGAATGGGGTCCCACAGGGCTCTGTATGGAGTATGTCCCTTTTTCTAGTGGCTATCAATGGTCTAGCTGCAGCTATGGGGTGTGCAGTGTCACCCTTCCAATACACTGATGACTTTTGCATCCACTATTGCTCCTCAACTGTGGGTTTTGCAGAATGCTGAATGCAGGGTGTCATTTGAAAGACACAGTCCTGGTCTCTCATCCATGGCTTCCAGTTTTCTGCTGCCAAGACTTGTCATGCACTTATGTCACCATCATACTGTCCACACCCAAATAGAACTCTCTCTTGGTGACCAAATGTTCAATGTAGTGGAGTCTTACTCTTTGAAATCTGGTTGACGTGGCTTCCCCATCTTCTCCCGTTTAAGCAAACGTGCTGGTCACACCTTAATACTCTTTGCTGTCTCAGTAACATCAGCTGCAGCACAAGATCACTGTACACTTTTGCAGCTCTACAAAACTTTGATCCTTTTGTGTCCTGATTATGGGAGCCTGGTGTATGGTTCAGCATTGCCTTCAGCATTGTAGATGCTGGACCTGATGCACTGTTGTGGTGTCCAACATGCATCAGGTGCCTTTCAGAACGGGCCTGTGAACAATCTGCTCATGGAGGCTGGCATACCTCCCTTAAAGGTCAGACATCAGCTGCTGCTTAACTATGGAATACCCATTTGATGCTTCCCTGAGCACTGTGTCTGTCTTCCTGATAGGGAGATCTGCTGCTCACAATGGAGACCAAGGTCTGAAGTCATGACTGCATTTTGCATACAGAGTCTCTGCTTTGAACTCCATCTTTCCCCACTATCACCTCTTATCAGGGAGAAATTGCCTGCACCCACTGCAGTGTGTACCCCATCCTCAGATATGCTTCGATCTTTCCTTTGGACAAAAAGACTCAATAGACACTATGGTTTTTTGTTTTTTGCTGCCTGTTTCTGGATGTCCTTCATACATTTCCCAGCTCAGGTGTAGCATACACTGATGGCTCTGTGGTCAACAGACAGACCAGTTTTGCATACACACACGCGAGATGCAATGAACTACATTCCATGCCAAACAGAAGCAGTGTATTCACTGCTGAATCAGTGGCCATTGCTTGAGCTTTCAGCCACCTTTGTTCTTGCTCTGGCAGGTCATACTTATTCTGCAGTTACTCCTCGATTAGTCTTCAGGCTGTTGATGAGTGCTATGCTCGACACCCATTGGCTGTGACTACCCAGGATCTCCTGTATGACCTCCACCATGCTGGAAGGTCGGTCATCTTTGTATGGACCTCTGCTCATGTTGGGAGCCCAGGGAACGAACGTGCAGATTGATTGGCCAAGTTGGCTACCAGGATGCTGCCTTTGGAGGTGGGGGTACTGGAGCCGGACCTTGGGTTGACTCTAAGGCGACAGTTGTTGGAGGCTTGGAATGCAGACTGGTGTGACCTGGGTTCAACAAATATACTGTGAACCATAAAGGTGTTCGTGACCATGTGACAGCCTTCCCTTCATGCTTCTTGCAGGGAATCTACTGTTCTCTGTTGTGTTCACATTGTCCACACTTGGCTCACCCATGGCCACATTGTCTAACATGAGGATTCACCCCACTATTGTCATGTTGTCTGTCTCATAGCGGCCCACATCCTACTGGCCTGCCCTAATTTGGCCACCTTATGGTGAAATTGTAAACTTGTTGATCTCATACCCCTGGTGCTAGTGGATAATGCAAAAACAGCTGATTTGGTTTTAAGTTTTACCCATGAAAGTGGTTTTTACTCATCTCTCTGACTTGGGGCACATTAGCCTCATCTGCTGCTTGAAGGATTGGAGGGGTACTCTGTAACCTGCTCTGACCCGAGTAGTCTAACACCAGCTGAATGCAGAGGGCATGTCTCCAGTTGTATAACATATCCTGGGGGCCTGCAGTTGCTTCATGGATAGGACAACTCTCCCACCTTTAACCTTTTACCCAATCTCACTTCACACTTCTACTTATTCTTGGTTATCCTGATTCTCAGATATAATTGAGTCCATTGTGATTTGTCTTTTGTGTTCTTCTTCTCTGGGACTATTCCAAGCTTGACACATTAAGGATTAAGCGACCGGTGACCTTGTAGTTTGGTCCCTTTAACACCATCAATCAGTCCATCCACCCATCCATGCATGTGCATGGAATTGAACTAACTTGGACTAATCAGCCACTAACTTAGAAATAACTTGAAAATAATGTCACGGGTTCAGCCATTGTACAGTAAATAATATCGTAACAGTGCAAATGTAAAAATCAGTTGTTAAAATCTCTACAATAATTAACATATAATCGAAAATTATGGTTCACAAATGTTTTACAAAATACACAAATATGTTTAATATAAATGTAATTTTGGTGAGAGTGTCTTTTCTATCTGAATTTTAGCAGAAAATGTTTTGTGAACTGAATAAATTTGAATTATATTATAATTATGTATTTTAATTTCTATCATTTTACATGATCTTGCACAAAGGATAAATAATTCTGCATAGTTTGCAACAGACCCGCCCTCATGTTGTCTGTCAAATAAAATGCCTGAGAAGAGATTAAGCACTAAGAGACAGTAGGCAATGCTTCACTCTATTTAGAATTGTGGCGTGCTATAGTCTTAATGCCAAGCCATACACGCCCATCTGCTAAACTTGCTGTAAAAGTAGTTGTGCCTTCGATCCTTCATTCTAATTATCCAATAATTAGGACATAATGCAAATTTTTGAAGTAAAAAAATTATAATAAAATAGAATAATGTTGATAAAAGGTTTCTATTCTTCCGAATAACTGAGGTAGATGAAACTTCCCAGCAGATTAAAACTGTATGCTGGACTGAGACCCGAACTCAGGACCTTTGCTGTTCCCAGGCAAGTGCCCTACCGACTGAGTCATCTCCTACCTTTTTAAAATAGTAAACTACCATTTGACTGTGTATTACTATATTTATCTTCTGAACTATCTGGATTTCAGCTTTATGTCATTATCAAGTACAATGCTGAATGTTGTTAGACAATTATTAAGTCATATCTATTAAGGCATTCCAGAGCAGGTAAACTAGGCTAACACAGGTCTTTGAGATTCAGCTGTCAAAACAGTTACATCTTAAAAGCATATGTTAGCTTCATTTATGTGCTTTGGACTGTCTTAACAGATAAGACTTATAATGGTCTAACAACTTTTAGCATTGTACTTGATAATGGCATAAAAGCCAAAATCCAGATAGTACAGAAGATAAATATAGTAATACACAGTGAAATGGTGGTTTACTCTTTTAACAAGCATTGCATGGTTGTGACTCAACAGCATCAAAAACTTTTCATCTCCCTCCTGAGGTAATTGAATGAACTTATCATTTATTCAGTCAGCCAAAGACATGAAATGATTAAAATGGTAGATGGAAATAATTCATCTAAATATGAAAATAAAATAATAGTAACTTTCAAATGCAGTAAAGTTTACTTGAATGTATAATTAGAATTGTATCAGATTCCCAACCTGGCATTGGCATGCATGAAACAGAGTCACATTCTGTTACACTAAACAGCTCATAAGTACTTTAAGTCCACAGTTTCAGACAGTTCTCAGTATTTACAACCCGCATCACTTGAAATGAATAATAAAATAGTCACACAGCTGCTTGCCGCTCAACATCATCACTTTTACAAGTGTCTCTGAGATATTACCTCAAGACCTACTGATACAGACTAATCATTAAATGTGGACTGACTAGGCTTTTTTAAGATCTCTCTGTCAGTCCCCCCCCCCCCCCCCCCCCAAGAAATTCAAAATGTACTTAAAATATAGAAAATTGACCACTATTCAAATTATACATAAACTACAAATATGACATACATATTAAACGAAGGTCTTCCTCTCCTTGTCCTGCTCAGGTGATATACATTAACCTATATCTAGAAGTTTAAGTGTAATGAGTTAAAATATTATCTTGAACAGAATGTTTTATTTCACCTTTGAGTATGTATAAGAAAATAATTTGGGATGGGTGTACTACATATTTAAATAAATGCCCATAACAACAAAAAGTGTCCTAACAGAGCAATTACAAAATAAATGAACTACTTAGTTAAGTGAGTGACAAAGATACTAAGTAATCAAACAAATAATTAACACTAAGTATATGAAACAGTAATAAAATAATTACAAACTGTGCAATATTTAAAGTTTGTAGTTAGTTTATTCTTCTTTCCCATAAGAAATGTGGGTCTTGAGCAGACTAAATTGCTTTACTTTTCGTCTATCTCAAAAAACTAGTTTTAAATTTATTTACTGGTGTGGCATATCCATTTTCAGGTAATTTTTTGAAGTAGACATGATTTAGGTATTTGTAATTTTTATGAGTCTTTCCAAAGCATAGTCTATGGCACATTAATTGTATGTTCACTTCTTGTGCTGTGGTTATGAACTATCCACCTGAGGTCAAATTTACTTAGATTATCTTTTAACAAAGAAAAAAATGGCTCTGAGCACTATGGGACTCAACATCTATGGCCATCAGTCCCCCTTTAACAAAGACAAGGCAGTTGTAAATGTATAGGCAAGGCACTGTCATTATATTCCATTTCTTAAAATAATCTCAGCATTATTCATATGGGCTACATCCTGCAATGCTCCTTATAACTTTCTTATGCCACTTAAGCACTAATTTTGAGTCTACAGAACTGCCCCATAGTAGTATCCCATAACTCTAGTGGTAATGAAAGAATGCAAAACATGGATATAACAGAAATTCTTGACTGTCACTGCTCCTTATCTTGTACAGCAGATAGATGACATGCTAATCTGCCACATATTTTCCCTGTGTATCCCAGTTGAGCTTTTGATCTATGTGACATCCTAATAATTTTTCTGTTTTGTTATCATGACTGGGAGCATTTAGACTGAATACAAATGTCTTTGGTTTTGCTATTGCTGTTCTGCAGTACATTTGCCTCAAGTCAGGTAGTACAGCTCTCCATTGCCACTGCCACTGCCATGCTGTGAGGCACATTTTCAAAGTTGGTACCACATGTGTTGAATGTTGTGTCATTGTCACGTAGCACTGCATCACGTGGTACAACTGTATGTAAATCATGTATGTGAATTATGAAAAGGAAAGGTCCAAGAACAGATCCTTGGGGTACACACTTTACAACTGGAAGACATTCTGACATTTGATTATTTACCTTAACTAACGGTTTTCTATTGTACAGGTAAGACTGCATTAGGCATAGAGCATTCTCTTTCATTCTGTAGTTGGTAGAGTTTTTTTATGAGAATATTGTGGGAGACCATTTCAAAAGCTTTCCTAAGGTCCAACAGTGTTGCTCAGATAAAATCTTTATTTTCAAAACAATTGTATATTTTTGCTACCATGATCTCAACTACTCTGACTGTGGAAAGTTTGAACGTGAAATCATACTGTGAGGAGGTAAGTATACCATTATGTTCAAAATATTGACTCATCTGTTTATCCATGCACTACTGTATTACTTTTGATATTATGGGTATAGGTGATATAGGTCAGTAGCCATCTGGAGATACTATATCTCCTTTTTTATGTACTAGTTTAACTACAGATACTTTTAAACATTCCAGATAAATGCCTTCATTTACAATTTTATTGATTATTTTGCTAATCCAGTATTCATTTATTGTAATCACAGTGCAGTTTAGGTTTTCCAGACAGTACTGAAATTCATTAAGTTTATTCTTAAAAGACTGCACATTAATTAATTTGAGAGGCCATAATAATCCTCTGCTCTAGAATTACTGAGCTTAGCTATTGATTCATTGACCATCTTCTCAGTTACATGAGTCCAGGAATAGCTGCCTGTGTGCTACTGTTCATTTCTGGAAGCAGTGCCCCTGGTTTTTCACATCCTCTGTGATGCTGTTGTCTGACAGAACTGAAAAAATATACATTTAGAATATCAGGTGGAATTGGTATCTGCTCTACTTTATCATCACAGTTTATTTCTTTTTAATAATATCCCCTGCAGCTTTGCATTTATTCAGCTGAGTTCAGTATATATATCTATCATTTGCTTCACTCTTTGCTTCCCTGATTTCAGACCTTTAAATCTTTTTCACTTTCACATGCATTTCTTTGTCAGCATCATTATGCTTAGACCTATCATGATAGAGTAGCATTTTGATTCTTCTTCTACTTAGCTATAGGGTGTACCACTGTTTTAGATTCTGCAGTTTGGTGTAGCAATTCTGCTTCAGTATTTTCTTGTAGTATTTAGGATGACATGCTTCAAAATGTTCAGTTAACAGTTATAAAAATTTATAGGTAGATTCATCTGCAACTGTAGTGATTATTTTATATCACTGTATTAAATTCAGTTTACTTAACAACGTGTTAGCTTTGATTCATTGATTGGTCTTATAATTTTTCTGTGTTCAGTGGAAGTTTCAATTATTTTGCTATTAAGAGTTTGTCTGAGCCCTAGTCCCTCATGACCAGTATCCATAGTTCTGTTGTGCCAAATTCTGTTTTGTTTAGATGAAAATTACATATTATGTTATCTAGACATGCTTCCTGCCTTGTGGGCTTGACATTTGTGCAACAGAAGTTAATGAATCTTAACGTATTTGGCAAACATCAATATTTATATTCTTAAACCTAATGTCTATATTGATATCACCAAATACTAGTATCTGTAATGTTTGTATTTGAGTAGCAAGAGTATCAGTTTCTCCAGAAACTCCACAAACAGATCTTATCTGTATTTTGGGGGGCAGTATACTGAAGTTACTATAGTTTCCTGTTTCAGGAACATTATGCTGCAGCTTCAAATTTTGCTTCTGTGCACAGTCCATTTGCATTTAGAACTTCGCAGATTAAGTTTACACTATTTTAACATATACAGATACACCACTGTGCTTAACAATTGTTCTACAGTAGCTGGTTGCTAGTCCATATCCAAATGGCACACTTAATTTTAGTTCTTCATTGCTAAACCAGTGCTCATGTGTTGATATCACAGTGCAGTTTCAGTTTTCCATCCAGTACTGAAGTTCATTACGTTTATCATTTATTCTTAAGAGACTGCACATTTTCTGGAATGGGTCGCACAAGTGATTTGTGAACAATTTCCTTTGTAGACTGATGGAACTTCCCCTATATTTTGCCAATAAACAGAAGTCTACCACTTGCTTTACCCACATGTAAGCCTATGTGATCATTTCATTTCATATCCTTACAAATTGTAACATCCAGAGATTTGTACACGTTGGCCAACTCCAGCTGTGAGTCATTGATTTTACAGTCATAGGATACTGTGGTGCTGAGTCAAACAGTTTACAGAAATCAAGAAATACTGCATCTGCCTGACTGCCTTGGTCCAAATTTTCAGTATGTCACTTGAAAAAAGTGTAAGGTGAGTTTCACATGATCAGTGTTTTCACAATCCATGCTGGTTGGTATGGAGGAGGTCATTCTGTTCAAGATACCCCATTAAGTTGGAGCTCAGACTATGTTACATGGTTAAGTAGTGAGAATATAAGCAGTGCTATGCTGTTTTCATTTGCTGTGTGATGGGGACTACAATGACCCGACACATTTATGTAATTGAAAGAATATAACACGCACAATAACTCAATAAACAAAATATGAATAGATGTGTGGCATTCAGTGGAACCATTGAAATTTTGACTCCAGTTATCTAGTGTGCTGTATCATTTAACATTTTGGCACATTGTTTCACTGCAGTTTGACACTCTTACACTGCACAATACGGATGCAGTTTGACTCTCTTACACTGCACAATAGTGATGTTCTGGCATCAATATTTATTATTGTTCATTCTTCTGATGCCTCTTCCTACTTTCATGTTGCCAGCAACCACATAGCACACCCCTACATGCGTCAATTTGCAGCCACCATCAGGACTGAAGAGTTAAAGCTGTTGAAATACGAAAGTGGTATTGTCCCCGAAAATCAAATGCAATAGCAGATCCCCTTGGATCAGGCCCTGAACACCTTCTCATCAGAATTGATACATTTACAAGACAAAATAGGAATGCAAAAAAGCTTTGGCACAATACACTTTCTTCAACCAAAATTTCTTCTAACATTCCTTTCATGTTTCCACAAGAAAATATCGCTTTTGTGTTACTAAGATCTGTTAGAGATAGCAAGCAACTAATATTCCTACTATCAATTCTAAATCTGCCTAAATCAAAACTTTCCAATTAAATAACTCTGTTCAGAATTCTCCCAACTAAAGTTTCTTATATCAGCATGTAGGTTGCACGATACAAATCTTAACATACTCCCATCCATACAATTTGTTTTCAACCCCAAATAATTTCCCCTTATGAATTTTACATACTACAGTTATTCCAGCAATAACATCACATATTAACGTTTTAAAACCCCTCCAAAATAATACTTAAAATAAATTAAAGCTACCCCAATGAAACAGATCTTCCAACTTTTAGCTCATGCTCTGCACAGAATTAAACCTTAGTTTTGCACACCAAAATTATGCTGATTATTCTCCCTACCTCCATGCACCAAAATTATGTGCTGCATTATGAGGTATTTGAATTTATAATTGATAATGATAGCAATGTGTTAAGTAAAGAAAGAATAAAGAAGGATAATATTAGGCCTAAGGATGAGTTAGAGTTTTAAAGAGAGTGGTAATGAGGAAGAGGACCATGCTATATGTCATTTGACTGTATCTGATACTTGTTTTGGTAAGCAGGATGCTAGTTTTTCCAGGGAATGGACTAATGAGGAATTGTTGTATGTAGAAGATCATATGGTAAGTAAAAAGAAAGCGTGGCACCCTGTAATAAGAGAAAGTGTACAAGGTATACACGTTAAGTGCTGACACGACAGTGGTAGTGATTTGAATGGCATTTCACAGTCATTTTTTTAATCTATTAACAACACATAGGGTATAGTAGTGATGCATGTTTCTGGCGTAAAAATTATTGGTGCTGCTGGTAAGCTATCGAAGAGTGTAGAACAAAAGGTACTATTAACTGTGGAACTGACAGGACAGCTGTTGGAGCGCAGTTTCTTCGTGATTCAAAATCTCAGCATTGATGTAATATTTGGGACTAGTTTCTTGTGCAAATAGCAAGTAAGGGGTTCAATATTCTGTGTTGGATTCATTATGTGGTGATAATCCTTACCCCAGCTGTCTGTCTCATTTGTTGTGTTTCCTGGGACTGTCAAACTCTTCTCTTAGCATATCTGTAGTTTATAAGTGAATCAGAGACATTCTATCTTCGACTTTCATGTGATTTTTTACAGCAAGATACTTTAGTATAGAAATATTTGAAACAAGGTTTCTCCAGTGTTATCTGTGTGTATTGTGTTGTGTTAGTGATAAGTAATGGAATCATAAGAGGATGGAAGAAAAGGTAACAAAACAGCAAAATCACCTTCTTTCCCAAACTTTTCGAGAGATTTTGGGCAGCAATAGCTGATACTGTCTTTCGCAAATATGCATGTTCCTCCATGTGTAGATATTTTTCTACAGAAATGAGATGTCATAATGTAACCCTGTATACTTGTGACTGCTAACATCTCATCAGTTAGCCAATGTTCACTAAAACACATTACAGATACTTCTTTTAATTGATCTGACAGTAATACTTCCAGCTCATTAATTTTGTTTCACAATGACTACACATTTTGATGGACAATTATAAACTTGGGTTTCTGCTTGGCATATCTGATTCATCACTTAACTTTATTTGTTCCTGCCTTCCTTTTGTTTTAATCTCAAGAAAACTTCTGGAGTGAACTATGGAGGTGCTGTCTTCACCTGCGGCCAGTAAAAATCCTCACTTCTTCATGGTGGTTGTCTTGCTCTAGCAGGTTGTGTCCTTGTGGATATTTTTACTGTTGTATCTGACGATGTAGTTGCTTCTGTAGCTGAATATGTTGTCATTCTTGATATGTCTTTGTTCTCTGGCCCTGACTGTTCTTATAACTTCTTTCTCAACACTTCCCACTATAGTCGATTCTTTTTATTCTAGTACTGCTGTAGCAGGGTTTAATTGTAGGGAAGATATTCTGCACATCTCCTTTATAGTTGGCAGTGAAATTTTGTCACATTTCTGACTGTCATGAAAAGCACTTTTCACTGAGGCTTTGATTTTCTAGCTGAGTTGTGATTTGCCCCATTTATTTAGATGCATTCCATGTGTTGTGAAATGCTTTATTTTTAAATCATCAACAGGGAGAAAAAAATCGTTTGAAGTGGTCTTGCAGATCTTTCTATTAACAATAATAATAATAGTAATTTTATTGTCATTTGGCCATTACAGCAATAGACAATGTCAGGCATATAATTAAAAAAAAAGAGGCATGTCATTAATATTAAAAAATTATATTACATTTGAAATAATCATTTGTGTCATAGAATGGGTGAGCAACTAGCCATTTGTACAGTTTTCGTTTGAATGCTTGTTCAGGTAGTTCTTGTACATGTTGTGGAAGCTTATTAAATAATTCGTGCCCCATCGGTCCATAGCTGTTAAGTGACTTTGACAGTCTGTGGTAAGGAGTATAAATGCATCTGCTCCTTCTTGTGTTGTAGAAATGTATATTTTCTCTATGTTTTGCTTCCGGTGACTTCTTTTTTGTATTGAGTAAAACATAGTAAATATATATCTAAAAACAAAGATGATGTAACTTACCAAACGAAAGCGCTGGCATGTTGATAGACACACAAACAAACACAAACATACACACAAAATTCAAACTTTCGCAACCAACGGTTGCTTCATCAGGAAAGAGGGAAGGAGAGGGAAAGACGAAAGGATGTAGGTTTTAATGGAGAGGGTAAGGAGTCATTCCAATCCTGGGAGCGGAAAGGTAAGTCTTTCCGCTCCCGGGAAAGGCAAGTCTTTCCACTCCTGGGATTGGAATGACTCCTTACCCTCTCCCTTAAAACCCACATCCTTTCGTCTTTCCCTCTCCTTCCCTCTTTCCTGATGAAGCAACCGTTGGTTGCGAAAGCTTGAATTTTGTGAGTATGTTTGTGTTTGTTTGTGTGTCTATCAACATGCCAGCGCTTTCGTTTGGTAAGTTACATCATCTTTGTTTTTAGATATATTTTTCCCACGTGGAATGTTTCCCTCTATTATATTGATAGTAAATATATAGGTTTATTACAGTCAGGATTTTTTGTTCACAGAAAAAATGGTTTGCAGTGTGCTTTATATGGAGAACCAGATTTGTAATTATGCAGTATACCATGGGTTTTGTTTGTTTATATACTTGCCTTTGGAGCCTTTGTCAATTATTTTGCATTTCTTTATCAGAATGCAGTCATTGAATTGTGTCAAAAATGCTTTGAAAAACCTTTCAAATATTAGTTTTGCTGACAGATCTTTACATAGACTATAATTTGTGTCACCAGACCATTGGCCAAACCAGTCTCTATTAGTAAGGGACTTACAAAACCTGTCAGTTTTATCCTTTGTGACCGGTCTAGTGATTACCATTTTTAGAACAGACTTATCAATGTTACTCTTATCAGGACAGAACTTACTTGTGTAATTTAATGATACAGAATCGTGATCTGAGAATGGAAATACTGTCACATCACATGATTCTTCTGTAATATTGAAACTGACAAAGATTGTACTGTCTTATTTGATTTATGAGCTCAGTGACACTATGTTTGGCTGTTGTTACATCAAAATCTGCATTCAAATCTCCACCTATTACAATGTGATAATGTAACCATTTTGTCTTCTAAATACATCTAACAGCATGTCCAGATTTTCTAAAAGAACACTAATGTTACCCTTAAGTGATCTGTATAAGGCTATTATCATTAACTTAAAATTATCACTAACTATACCAGTGGCTTCAAAATTCTGTTCATCACACAAATAGTCTAGATCCAACCTATTGATGGAGTGGCTGAGTGACTGGTTAGTATACAATGCCACATCACCCCTTTTATTCACTTTTCTACAGTAACTGTTGGCTGTTTTATAGTTATCAAATATGATAGCTCTAAGTTCACTCTCTGTTGCCCAGTGTTCATTCAGACAAAAAATATCAAATTTGTTCTCTAGTCCAAAATTATTTACAATAAATTCTTTGTGTTTTACTCCCTGAATGATCAGATAGCAAATTTTAAGATCAGAATTGTTATTGTCTTTATAACGAACAGTTTAGTTAGGAGCTATATCTTTTACACTACGTATTTTATGGGCTTCTTCATCTTGCTGTGTTCCACTAAAAAATCCTGTAGATGGAGAGGAGACACTGTTTTCTGCTTACCCACAACTCTTGATACTGCTTCTTCTGCTGTAGTTCTCTTCCTTCCTTTTGGCGGGGATTTAGTTATTGTTGCTGGTGTAACTTCTGCTGCGGTTTGTGGAGGTGCTTCTGTAGCTGATACATTTTCTATTACTGCTTCTGGTGATGCCAATTGTAACAATGATGGTTCCCATTCTGATGCTGATGTAGGCCTAATTTCTTCTAGAGATGTTTCTTCCTCCTGTGCTGTTGGTGCATTCTCCATTTCTTTTGTCATTGGCAATGAACCTATTGCAGGTAGTGCAAGTTTTTTGTGCATGTATAACCCACAGCATTTATTGCTTGGAGAATTTCTTTGGTCACCACGTTCTTGCCTAGGTGATTTTTATGCAGTCCATGTCTTGTAAAATGCTCTCTGGCTGATCTGGTTGCCTCATTGATGCTTTTGGGCACAAAACTGTTGCAGACCTTTCTGAGTTTTTGGTTTGTTGCAATGATTTCACTATTTACACATGATTTTTCAATTAAGTCATGTCGGTGAGGATGTTACAACAAATACTTTCGCTTGTGACATTTTTCCTAGTGATTCTTTCAGTGCTTTTACAGCAAGGCTACTCTCCTTTTTATACACATCATTATCTCCTCCAATTAAGAGACGGTTCACATCACCTTTTACTGCAGTTTCACAGTTTTTCAGCACGTCTCGTAAAGGAGCTCCAGGTTTTGTAATTCTAGAGACTTTATAGCCTGACTGGATATTGGACATGATTGTAGCTAGTCCCTTACCATCACTCCTTGATAGAATGTAAAGTCCTTCTTTTCCTTCACTGTTTGTTTTTCTGTCTTCCATTCCTTGTTGTCATGTATTGTGTTAATACCATGTTTATGTTTAACAGGATATAATGGTAACGAGTTGCCACAGGCACTTTTTCGGTCGATAGATGTGTATGAGCAGTTTCCTGCAGCACTGAGATTTTTTTTCGCGGCTTTTGACTGTCTGAATTTAACGTCTCATATCCGCTCATTAGTGGAACATGATAAACATTTATAGTTCTTCCCTCATACTTAATTCGACTCTTGAATTACACATTTCTAAGGCAGCTTCAGGACCATTGCACTCAGTTCCGCAGTCAGACAAATTTTTACTAAGATCTGCTTCCATGAAGCAACATGAATGATATCATTTATGTGTTGCTACACATGTTCTGATACCTTTTATCACTTTTTTTCACATGGTAGACAATTTACTGATGGTAATTTACTGATACTTACTGAGCGATTTACCAGTAGATCCATATCTGCCGCCATCTTGAATTGCATTCTGTAACTCCTGTTTGCTTTTTGAATCTCTCTATTTACACAAGAAGATTCTATAAGGTCATGCCTGTGATGTATACCAATCACAATCGCTTTTTGATCACCTAATGCACATGTATTTCTTTATTTCTGAATTTCTCTTAATGATTTTGTACTTTCTTCTTTCATAGATCAGCTGAAAGTGTTTCTTCTGTTACCCATGGTTTCTTTGCAGTTACCTTCTTTACACCTACGATTTTCTTTACAACTTCTGTTATTGCCCTTTTTATAGGTGTCAATTCCTCTGCAACTCTACTGCCAATTCAACTATTCCTTATTGCTCTATCTATAGCCTTAGAGAACTTCAAGTGTATCTCATCATTCCTTAGTACTTCTGTATCCCACTTCTTTGTGTATTGATTCTTCTGAGTAATTTCTTAAATGTCAGTCTACTTTTCATTACTACGAAATTATGATCTGAGTCTATGTATGCTCCTGGGTATGCCTTACAATCCTGTATCTAATTTCAGAATCTGTGTCTGACCATGATGTAATCTAACTGAAATCTTCCCATGTTGTGCAGCATTTTCTAAGTATACCACCTCCTCTTGTGATTCATGAACAGAGTATTTGCTATTGATAGTTGAAATTTATGATAAGATTCAATTAGTCTTTCACCTCTCTCATTCCTTGTCCCAAGCCCATATTCTCCAGTAACCATTTCTTCTACTGCTTCCCCTACAACTGCACTTCAGTCCCCCATGACTGTTAGATTTTCATCTCCCTTTATGTACTGTATTACACTTTCAATATCCTCATATACTTTCTATTTCTCTTCATCTTCAGCTTCTGACATCAGCATGTATATCTGAACTATCGTTGTTGGTGTTGGTTTGCTATCGATTCTGATAAGAACAACCCTGTCACTGAACTGTTCAAAGTAACACACTCTCTGCCCTATCTTCCTATTCATAACAAATCCTAATCCTGTTATACCATTTTCTGATGCTGTTGATATAATACTATTCTCATGTGACTAGAAATCCTTGTCCTCTTTCCATTTCACTTCACTGACTGACTATATCTAGATTGAGCCTTTGCATTTCCCTTTTCAGATTTTATAGCTTCCTTACCACATTTAAGCTTCTTACATTCCATATCCTGACTCATAGAACATTATCTTTTTGTTGGTTATTCACTCTTTTTCTTGTGGTCACCTCCTCCTTGGCAGTCCCCTCCCAGAGATCTGAATCGGGGACTATTCCAGAATCTTTTGCCAATGGAGAGATCATCATGACACTTTTTCAATTACAGGTCACTTGTCCTGTGGATAAATGCTACATATCTATGATGCAGTGGTTTCCTTTGCGTTCTGCATCCTCATGCCATTGATCATTGCTGATTCTTCTGCTAAGTCCCATAGTGCTCAGAGCCATTTGATTCTTCTGCCTTTAGGAGCAGTTTCCCACCCTAAGGGCAAAAGAGTGCCCTGAACCTCTGTCCACTCCTCCACCCTTTTTGACAAGGCCATTGGCAGAATGAAGGGGACTTCTTATGCCTGATGTCTTCGGCCGCCAGTGCTGATTGTTAATCAAAATTTAAGCAGTGGTGGGATTTGAACCCACAACCAAGGACATAAGATAGTTCCCCTAGACCACAGGTGTGGGGTCATTACCCTGCACATTACAGTAGTGTCTTCTTATCCTTCCTGGTACATAGAGCATATGTGCTCTGATTCCAACAGCCTGCCAGATAAGCTGCAACACGTAAGAATGGTGTTTCAACATAACTTGTTCTGGTAAATGCATTCTGATCAAAGCAAGTTCAATGTAGGGTCATAAATGAAGTTGCAGAGGCACCCACTAACCAAATTTTGGCGGCATTTTTTCAAGAATAGAAAGAATCATCAAGAAACATGAGTACATGGCTACCCTCCCATGGATGACATATCTGCAGTGTTGAGAACTCCCTTTCCCAGTATGCTGAAGGCCTCATGAATGCCTTCACAGACAGGTGTGTTATTTTGTGGAGCATAACATTCTACTTGGTAAATTAAAATGTGACAGCATTAACAGCATCTCCCTAGTGTGAGTGGAGTCTTATCTTCAAAAGGAACCTAAAATGTGGATTCTTGCTATGTTTAGTATCTGTATTTGTTGTGTACATGGTTGATGTTCAATAGTCTTAAAGGTTTGCTCATAAACTGTAATGCTTGTTGCAGTAACATACTGATCAAAGGCTCAAACTGAACCACAACCCATATTACAGCTGAACAGGCTTACAACTGGTTCCCTGTGAACAGATTTAGTATTAATCTAATGAAGACTCATGTTATGCAACTCTGAACATGTAAAAATAACCTGGTCAATGATAAACTGATACCTCAATGAGATGTGCTCAGTATTGACATTATTAATGAAGAATCTGTAATTTGTATTGCCAAAGAATTTCAGTTACTTTTTGTTACTGAGATGAACAGTGAATGACAAAGACCTTATTAAGATATGTGGGGTGAGTACAATAAAACTTGACCTGAAAATATTTAGAAGACAATGCAGAATTGACCAATGTTAATCAATAGAAGAACTGCCCATCAAAGAAAATGCTGGAAACCATGAATTTGATGCATCAGTCAGTTGCTGTCACATGCCTGTGCATCTCTTGTCCCAAGTACTTTACTTTATCATTGCATCTGAGTGAGAGGAGCAGACATGTTAAGTCAGCTGCTGAAAATAGTGCGCATGATAAAACAACTCAAGTTGTTTGTCAAGTATTATGTAAAGCACAATTCGTGGAAAATATGTGCAGAACTGTTTCTGCTAGAACTCAAGGCTGGGAGTGTTTTCGGTAAAACCTCCAAGAAAGTATGAAATTTAAAACTTAGTGGCAAAATGGTGCTAAATGGGTTCTGTAGCAAATAAAAACTGTAACTACCTGAAAAGAATTCAAACACCACAAAACATCACTCAAATGAAGGAAAGTATGGAAAAAAGTCTGATAAAATTTCAATGCGGCTTACCTGTGCAAGTGGGAATTAAGAGAGCATGTTGGAACATTACCAGAAAGACTAGTGTCTGTATTCATACAAATTTAGCGTTGTGCATGAGTGAAAACATCCAGAAAAACTTTCATATGTTGAGTTCTGCTGGTGGTTTCTGAGTGACATGGAAACATGACTTTTGGATCCTAAGCTTTTCATTTTCTTTTGTAAGGTGTGGCTCAGCCTGACAGCTCATGTGAACTCAGAGAATATGTGCCATTATGCATCATACAATCCTCATCAGTACTTTGAAGAGCCACTGCATAATCTCAGTATTGATATTTGTTTATCTCTATCTGGTATCCACATTATATTAAGATTCTTTCCTCAACCTGTTAAAGCTAACCAGTATGTCCAAAGCCTGTTCAGTCCATATTGTATCATCTCACAGTACATGACTGACAGTGTCGATATTTTCAGCAAGGTGGAGCAACAGGGAGCATAATGCAACAACAGCACACATCATCCTGATGACCTTGTCATGAGTCCAAGAGGTGTTTCGTAAAGAGAGAACAATCAATACTAAAAATAAGAATAATCTTCACAAGGATTTAAAGTCACTTACTCTTGAACAAAAAGGTGTGCATTATTCAGGAACACACATTTTCAATAAATTGCCAGCAGCCATAAAAAGCTTAACAACCAATGAAATCCAGTTTAAGAGAAACCTAAAGGGTTTATTGGTGGTCAACTCCTTCTACTCCATTGATGAATTTCTCAGTAGAACCAACTGATTTATGTGGGCATTAGTGTTTGTAACATGATTCTTTCATGTAGCGCTCATTAAAAAAATTGACGATCATTCCACTTGGGACCTGTGGAATGGTACATCAGCTTATTTGTTTGATTTGGGACCTGTGGAATGGTACATTAGCTTATTTGTTTGATTTGTAAATATTTGTCATGTATTATAGTTTTTGTAACATCACAGGTTTAAATGGGAACGCGCAAATTGCGACGCGACGTGACACGTGCCTGCGCCAGGTCGCAGTTTCTCGTGCTGCGGGAAATTTGTGGCGGGGAGTGGAAAAGTAGCCCGGCCATATGCTCACATCGGAACGGCGCATATGAGCAGTGGTAGTATTGCCCATACGATAAATTTTGCCTCATTGTGTACTAAATTTTATTGCCTTTGGGTATTGTTTCGTTTTTCACCATTTAAACGCTCCAGCTTTCTTCGTTAGTACATTATACTTTTCTGTTATTTATATCTGTATAGTTTTGTTTTGTTTTTCTTCTATCAAGAAAAATGCATACTTCAGTAACTGTTGAGCCATTGGCCGCTGGAATTGTATCATATGCATCAGCGATGTTTTCAGATCGCAAGAAGGGACAGAGGGTAGTGAATAAGGAAGCAAGGAATATTATAAAATCATGTGATTAAGAAGCAAGGCAGGAAAGTAAAACAAGGTTATCTTCTCGCTGCCTAGTATGCTGGCGTATCTGTACGATCTGTTACAAAAATTTAGAAAGGGATAATCTCCACAGGTGTGATCCCTTTCTGCTCCTAGTAAAAAGCGTCCAAGATCTGAAGTATAGAAGTCTCACTGTGATTATTCTGATATGGATGTAATAATGTAATACGACACACTGTACTACATGCATGTGAACATCACATTTCCACTGCAAGCTAGCAACAGTCGAAAAGCAGTCACAAATAACAATGTTTTAATTGGTTCGCTGTGATGAAAAAAGCATTTCAATTGTTGCATGCACATTATCAGCATTAATAAACTGATTATACAACAGGCTACACAAATGAAGAAAATGGTCGATATTATTACGAAAGTAGGAATATCCTAAAAGAGTTTTATGATGAGATATATTTAATTTGTTGAAATGTACTGCTAACAAAAGCAGATCTACTTTCATGACAATGTTTTTCGAACTCCAACTCGCAGCACAGTGCACACATGGCTAGCTTGTGCATTCCTGTCGCGCGCATTATCCTCCGCTACTGACAATACATTGATCACTGTGTTGTGCGACAGCTCAATTGTTTATTTTTCTCAATAACAACTATTTTATTCGCGATCACACATTGTCAGTTTGGCGAGCTATGGGCGAGTAACCAGTATCTGGCATGTGCCTATCATTCCGCCTGAAGGAACGCTCGTCATTATTTTAATACTGCTCCGTTCAAGAGAAGGAATAAAATCCTTTGGTAAGTTTCCATTCCAGTCGCTCAGTGTTAAAAATACGATGGGTTACGGGGATTCCACCAAAATTCTAACTGAATTGGCGATCTATTTTTGTGTGAGTTGTGAACCTTTTCTCATTCGAAGAAGCATCACCGTTTGTGAGTAACGGCCACATTTCTCTTGGTGACTGGTTTAATTGTACTTCCTTTGTCACAGTGTAATTTGCTAAACTCATCTCACAGCAGCCATTGAGACAATTCCGAAACGGAGTGCCTCATTAAACAAGTAATTGGCAATCACAGAGCTCAAAAGCTTATGAAAAACCTCATAGTGTCGGTTTGCAGTAACATAAAAAAAGAAATTCAGTGTTTATTTTCATACTACGAAGCTCTTGTTTCGCTAGCTGTTGATAACTCTTAAAAATTACAGTCACTGGAGTGAAATAAATAAAAAGGGAAGTATAAATACTGATCTAACGCCATAGATAAGAAAGTTCTGTGTGTTTAAGAATTGGCAAAACACTCTCCTCCTTGTGTGGTATCATTCGCCAAACTTTCGTTTCGATGTCTCGAGCGGTTTAGGAGATATGAGATATGTTGCGAGTATTTCATTCTCGCGGGCGTGAATCGGAAGTGAGCGCGCTACGTGGGATCAATTTTTTTGAGATAGGAGGCAGATAGAGCCCTCCTCCCAAGTCTAAACAAAAATTCAGCATGTTGGCTAAATTTCATACGCAGCAACATATGGTGTAATACGCACCAAACGCGAAATCATAGCGACCCCTAATTTTCGTTGCAAACTTTTTGAGTTTTGCGAAGTGTCTTACTAAAATGTGTACATCACAATAAGAATGGTCATTAGCGAGGTGATGGTCACTTCGCCACGAAGCTGACATATAACGCAACAAGTAAGGCAAAAATCATATATTTTCAGTGAACAGTTTCTGTAAAATCGTTTGAGAAAGATAACAGGTTGCGCGCGCTTCGGTTCTGTCAGCGCGTGCGAAGTATGGTGTACGCGTCGCAATATGCGCTGCACCCGCGCTACTGGTGCAGCATGCGCGTGTCGCCCTGTAGTGTCGTGTCACGTCACACGTGCTATACGCGTCTCAATTTGCGCCTAGCCTATTACAGTTTGACGAACTGAGCACAGCACTGTGACACCAACAGTGGTCATTTCCAGCATCACATTTATTGTATATATTTCACAGGCCCTGTATAAGAGACATATCACATATCCATCCTCTGTGTGTGTGTGTGTGTGTGTGTGTGTGTGTGTGTGTGTGTGTGTGTGTGTGTGTGTGTGTGTGTGTTTCAGACCTAGCGATGGCCGAATGCCTCTTTGCGTGTGTGTGTGTGTGTGTGTGTGTGTGTGTGTTTCAGACCTAGCGATGGCCGAATGCCTCTGTGCTTGTGTGTGTGTGTGTGTGTGTGTGTGTGTGTGTGTGTGGGTGGGTGGGTGGGTGGGTGTGTGTGTGTTTCAGACCTAGCGATGCCCGAATGCCTCTGTGCCTCCTGGCCTAGCCAGATACGCAAGAAGAAGAAGAAGCGTAAGTGCAATCATCACCAAGAAAAGGTGAAACACACATTGATTGTGTGTCAAGTTAATATACAAGGTTATAGTGGAGCGAAAGGAAATCTACTGTCCAAAATCATGAACAACAATAAAGTGGACATCCTTGCATTGCAAGAAACCCACCTAATGGATGACAACATCTCCAAGATCAAAGTACATGGCTTCACGACAGTTGCCTATGCTGGGCACGAAAAACATGGCATAGCCACCCTGGTAAGGAACAACTTGTTGAGCAACACAACAAAAATAAAGAGTAGCCATGACTTCACTGTGGGAATCAAGGTGAACGACATGACGATATTTAATGTGTACAAGCCACCGTCCAGCTCTTGGTCTCCATCCATGCTCCCTGTGACACTCCACCCCT
The DNA here is from genome assembly GCF_021461385.2 of Schistocerca piceifrons. Classification (NCBI taxonomy): domain Eukaryota; kingdom Metazoa; phylum Arthropoda; class Insecta; order Orthoptera; family Acrididae; genus Schistocerca; species Schistocerca piceifrons. Next base: position 429,332,559 of record NC_060138.1, read on the forward strand.
CTGCATACATAGGGGACTTCAACTCTAATCACTTCAAGTGGGGAGATATAACAAGAACAACAGTGATAGTGTCTATCGGGAAGACTGGGCTGAAACCAACAACTACCACCTTCTGTACGATACCAAAGACAAGCCCACTTTTCACTCGAGTTCATTGAAGACCGAAACTACTCCCGACTTATGTTTCGTGTCCAGCACAAATACAGGAGCAGCAATGCCAGAATCATGGACAGTGTTAAACCGCCTGCCTAGAAGCCAACACTGCCCAGTCTTAATAAAAATAAGCCTACAGCTACGAATTGTAACGAGCCCTCCCACCCCACATTGGAATCTGAGAAAATCCAACTGGGAAGCATATCGAGAATGTGTGGAGAAAATGATAATGAGAATACCACCTACTGCTGCAAACTATGCACGCTTCTGTAAGTTAATCATCCACGCAGCTCATAAAAATATCCTCCGAGGAGCCAGAAAATACCACATCCCGCGCTGGTCTGAAGAATGCAGCAACCTACTGGAAGAATTTAACAGAGCAGAAGATGAGGGCACTGCTCAGGCTCTTACCGACCTACTGGATGGTGAACGAAAACAAAGATGGCACAAGCTGGTGGAACAAATGGACTTAACACATTCAAGCCGTAAAAGCTGGAGTCTCGTGGGAAAGCTGGGAGGAGCCAACCACAGGAAGTCAGCAGAAGCCAGTACCCACCCAAACAAAATCAGTAAGAAACTCAGGGATAACGCCAAGATAACAATGACTCCTGAGCAAAGAAGAAACATAAAAGTTCAGGTGGCTGTGGCACTGCAGGAATGTGAAGAAAAAGCCGACATGTTCACGGCAGCAGTCCAAGAAGAAGAGGTGAAGATGGCACTCCAACACACACGGGCAGGGAAGGCAGCTGGACCAGACGACATCCTCCCTGAATTTTTGGAAAAACTTGGACCAAAAGTGCTGAAATGGCTATGCAAACTATTCATGAGAATAATGGAAACATGTGAAATCCCCAGAGAACAGAAAACAGCCAAAATCATTGCCATACTTAAACCAGGGAAGAGTGGAACTGACGCAGGGAACTTCAGGCCAATCTTATTACTGTGCATAACCTACAAACTGTGTGAAAGGATACTGTTGGAAAGACTTAAACCAGTACTGGAGGAACAACTACCAGTGGAGCAAGCAGGTTTTAGACAAGGAAGAAGCTGCTGCGACCAGGTGCTGGCACTTACCACACACATTGAACGAGGCTTTCAGGAAAAGAAGAAAACAGGGATAGTCCTCGTTGACCTTACATCAGCGTATGACACTGTATGGCTAAATGGTCTCATGTTAAAACTGGTAAAGATAGCCAAATGCAAAACAACGTTGAAGCTCATGAACAACATGCTGAGTGAAAGGAAGTTCAGGGTCAAATTAAATGGTGAAACCAGCAAGTGGCATACCCTAAAAAATGGTCTTCTGCAAGGATCAGTCTTAGCTCCCTGGCTCTTCAACATCTATATAGCAGATTTGCCTGATCTGCACTCACGTAAATTTGCCTGCGCAGATGATTTAACTATTACAGCACAAAGTAACTAGTTTGAAAACCTGGAATCAACACTAAATGAGGATCTAGCTACACTGAAAAAATACTATGACACATGGCATCTAAAAATCAATGTAACAAAAACAGTAAGCACAGTCATGCATCTAAACAACAAGGAAGCGAGAAGGGAACTGTGCTTGGTTATAAATGGTAAAGCTGTCTGCCACAAGAATTTCCCAAAATGTCTCGGTATTAAGCTAGATCACAGCATGACTTTCAGACAACGCCTAACTGATACTGTCCAAAAGCTAAAGACGAGAAATAATCTGCTCATCAGACTGGCAGGCATCAATTGGGGTTGTGCTGCTGCCACTCTATGAACTGCTGCACTGGCACTGGTGTATAGCACTGCAGAATACTGTGCCCCTGTCTGGAGCAGAAGCCCGCACGCCAAAAAAGTGGATGTACAACTAAATGCCACTCTGAGAACAATCACCGGCACTCTCAGGCCAACTCCCATTGAGTGGCTTCCGGTGCTGGCAAACATCGCTCCTGCTTCCATACGTAGAGGGAAAGCAACCCAGGACATAGTAGAAAAAATTGAAGCAAACCCAAGGCTACCCATACATGCTGACATGGGAGGTAGGAAACGTATCGTCTGGATCAGAACATTGGGCACAGAGGGTCTCGATGCTGAATGGAAGAGCGCATGGCAGGGTCTGAGAAGAGGCATCGATGAAAACCATCACCTAATCAACAACCCAACCAAAAGGGTTGAAGGCGTCTATCTCAACAGGAAACACTGGTCGGCTCTAAACAGGTTTCGCAAGGGAGTTGGACGATGCACACAGCAAACAACGAAATGGGGCTATACAGACAATTTGTGTTGTGACTGTGGCAAGGTACAAACAAAGCACCATCTTCTGGTTTGTAACATTCATGGTTTCAGAGATGGCTCTCTGATGTCCCTCCACAAGTTAACGGACAATGCCAGGAAATGGCTACATAACCTTAATGTTACTGTGTAATTAATTGTCTTCAATTTATGTGATTTTTGTTCCATTTAATGTAATAATGTAGTTTCCCTGACATAATTGTAATGTAATAACTGATATAATTTGTTTCCACATTGTAAGTTCCAAACGTTTATTGTGATTTATATTAATCTTATCTGTTCTTTGTATCTGGCAGATCGAACGAGAAAAAAAGTAATCCTATTTCAGAAGAATGCCTTTTGGCCAAAAGACTTAAATGTATAGCAGTCTTTTCATTGTGCCTGTCTGCAAATCACTGTCTTCTCTGTATGGTGAGTAGCAATCTGTCCTTTTCATAATATTATTGTTATCCCATCCTGGACTTTCCATTGTTTGACAGCCCCATTGTAATTTTCCTTGTCAGTAGTTTAGACCATAAAATTTTTGTATGGAATGGTAGGCTCTACTAACATTTTGCAATCACATTTTCACTTCCACTTCCACTTGTCTCTGATTTTGTTCATCTATGATTGTGCCCAGAATCTGAACTGTTCAATGTGTTCAAATATATGTTTACTGATTATTTGGTATTAATGGTTGCCTTTTTCATTTCTACATCTTTGAACTGTCATGTATTTTGTTTCCCAATATTTTACTATACGAAAGAACAGACACAATATATACATACACACTTTACAAATGTCTGCTTGTGTCTGTGTATGTGCAGATGAATATGTGTGTGTGTGTGTGTGTGTGTGTGTGCGTGTGCGAGTGTATACCTGTCCTTTTTTCCCCCTAAGGTAAGTCTTTCCGCTCCCGGGATTGGAATGACTCCTACCCTTTCCCTTAAAACCCACATCCTTTCGTCTTTCCCTCTCCTTCCCTCTTTCCTGATGAAGCAACTGTTGGTTGCGAAAGCTTGAATTTTGCGTGTATGTTTGTGTTTGTTTGTATGTGTCTATCAACATGCCAGCACTTTCATTTGGTAAGTCACATTATCTTTGTTTTTAGATATATTTTTCCCCATGTGGAATGTTTCCCTCTATTATATTCATATCATTAATTTGAACCCAACAATTACGTTTGTTATTGTCACTGTTGCATTTCGAAATCTTTTCTGTCATGTTACTTTCTCTTTCTGTTTTTGCAGGTAGTTTCACTTTGTATTCACCTTCTCCTTTTTACCGTAATCTACCATACAATTTTATCTCGCCTATATATACTCAATAATACGTAACCCACTTCCAAACCATAACAAAAAAAAATTTTTTTTTTCCGCTTTCAACACTACCGCTGCTACAAAATCCACTGTTTCCAGTTCACAAACAGTTCCTTTCACCTATTAAACACCTAATAACTTTAGCTTTATTTCCATTTCCGTTTTTCCCACATCACTGATCATTTTTAGCCGCTTCCCACAGGTTTTAACGTCATTATTTCTTCGTCAGACAATTGTTAGCCTCATTTTCGTAATCTGCCATCACAAAATCACTTCTTTTAATACATTTACACGCAGTTTTTTCGAAATTTTCCCAAATTTCTCCACCCTTTAACGTGTTTTGGCGGCAACACAACCACCTAACCTTCGTGCACATCGTTGTTTAGCAACCCAAGTTCACCACAGGATCAACATAGCTCAGCTTTAACCAACACTTTTTCGACTTTTTTCACACCAGATCTCCAATTGCTTTCTAGTTCACCTTTTTCTCACCCCATATATTTTTATTTTCATTTTCATTTCAGCCTCTTGTTACACTTTCCACCTTCTAATACCATGTCACCCTCACAACATCCCCACAACGACCCCATTAAGTTTTATTTACATTCCCTCCACAAACATGCCTTCGCCCTAGCCAGATTATGCTCCCATATTTTATTTACTCAGGCATGTCTGACATTTGGCATTACCCCCAAAGGCCTCACACTTAAAGCTCCCATCTCTGGCTGTAAGCCTTCTTTCCATCAGTCCCTATACCAGTTCCAAACTGAACAATCCATTGCCCTCACCCACCTAATCCTTCACCTACACACCAACTCAGCCAATGAACACACCCGTCAACTCCTATCCTTGATAAAAGTCGTCAATCTTTCCTCTCCCACATCCACACCGGCTGTTCAGAGCATCCTCCTACAGGCCAACTGCAAATTAGAACAGCATGCCACCCTCCACCTCAAAAAACTATCCAATCTCCTGGTTTCCCACCTCCGGAAAGGCAACTCACTCACCCTTCACAACCTTTCCAGCAAACCTCAACCTCCTCTCATTGCACACAGACCCAGTCTCTCCCATCTACTCAATCTCCCACTTCCAGCTCCACTCCCCCCAAAACCTCAAAATTCTAATCAACACAATCTGGAACCACAACACCCTAATTCAGTAGTTAACCTTTCCTCCAAACCTCTCTCCCAATCCGAAACCTCTGTCCTATTCAAAGGCCTTACCTTCAGCCCTACTCCCAGATTCAACCAAACAGCCCTCGTCAAAGATTTACTGTCCTACACTCATACTCTCTGCTGTAAATATCACTTTGCCACGAAGAAAAATGATCCTAATCCTACTCCTAATGATCCAACTCCCCAAGACACTATCCAAATTGAACCCTGCCTGGAACAGGCCTTTACAAATGTCTGCTTGTGTGTGTGTATGTGCGGATGGATATGTGTGTGTGTAGGAGTGTATACCTGTCCTTTTTTCCCCCCTAAGGTAAGTCTTTCTGCTCCTGGGGTTGGAATGACTCCTTATCCTCTCCCTTAAAATCCACATCCTTTCGTCTTTCCCCCACCTTCCCTCTTTCCTGGCGAAGCAACCATTGGTTGCGAAAGCTTGAATTTTGTGTGTATGTATGTGTTTGTTTGTGTATCTATTGACCTGCCAGCGCTTTCGTATGGTAAGTCACATCATCTTTGTTTTTAGATATATTTTTCCCGTCTTTAATTCCTTTGTGTCTTGATTCATAGTGGCTGCAGGATCAAATTGGTGTCTGTTCTTTCGAACATGTTCAAAAGAACAGACGCCACTTATATAGGACTAAGGAAACTACTTCTAAATCTTGGGGGTTGATAGCCATGGAGAGTGTGTAAATGATTTACTTCCACCTTTTCCCTTTCAACATCTGCAGCTACTTTACATCGTATATCAGGCAGTGCAATATCTGCCAAGCAATAAACCTGGTCTGTAGGTGTTGGTTGCCAGTCATGCAGTTTCATTCAGTGTGACATCCATTTGCTTTGCATCAGCAAAGCTGTAATACAGGGCGTTTCAAAAAGAAAGAGCAGATTTCAAACATTTATTTCTCAAAAACTACAAATGATAGAAACACAATTCCAACGGTCCTTCACTCAATATGAGTACCAAATGTTACACAACAAATATCAAAACTGTACCTCAATATGAGCACCATTTGTTACACGACAAATATCAAACCGGTATCTCATTTCTTGCCACACACGACGCAACTGGTCTTTAGTTACCGAATTCACGGCCGCAACAATTCGATGTCGTACCTCTTGAAGAGTAGCGGGCATAGGTGGGACATAAACACAGTCCTTTATGTACCCCCACAAATAAAAATCGCAGGGAGTAAGGTCTGGTGACCTGGGAGGCCACAGACGATGACATTGATCTTGTGCTCCTGCTCTTCCAATCCACCGTCCTGGAATGGTGTTATTTAGGTACCGTCGTACAGGTTCAGAGAAGTGTGGTGGGGCGCCATCTTGCATGAAGATGAAGTGATTTGAATCTTCCTGAAGTTGAGGAAATAGCCAGTTTTCTAACATGTCCAGGTAAATGGTTCCTGTGATAGTTTTCTCCATGAAAAAGAAAGGTCCATAAACTTTGTTTACCGAAATTGCACAAAAGACGTTAACCTTTGGTGAGTCTCTTTCATGTTGAATAACGTCCCTCGGAGTTTCACTCGCCCAAATTCGTACGTTATGCCGATTAACTTTACCAGAAATGTGAAACGTTGATTCATCTGAAAAAATTAATCGTTCGGCAAAATTGTCCTCTTCCATGTCCTGTAGAATTGCAGTTGAAAATTCGAACCTTTTGTTGTGGTCGTCAGGACGCAATGCTTGCAATAACTGCAGTTTGTACGGCTTCATGTGCAGACGGTTACTCAGAACGCGCCATACCGTTGTTTTAGACATGTTTAGTTCGTGACTTGCCCGTGCCGTGGATTTTCTAGGGCTCCTTTCGTAAGCTGCACGGACACGCTCGACATTTTCATCCGATGTGCGTGGACGACCCGTGCTTTTTCGCTTGCAGATGCAACCATCTTCTACGAATCTGTGATGCCACTCATAAATTTGCTTATGACGAGGCGGCTGTTTGTTGAATTGACGGCGGAATGCACGTTGCACACCAACAATGGACTCTAACTTTGCAAATTGCAGCACACAAAATGATCGTTCCTGTGGTGTCGTCGCCATTTTCCTACAAACAAACGCCAGCGCCACTGCGGATTTGCATGGAACTTCTGCGCGGACCATTGAAAAACTTTGAACCTTTCTCTGACAAGAAACGTTTGAATTGTGTTTCTATCATTTGTAGTTTTTGAGAAATAAATGTTTGAAATCTGCTCTTTCTTTTTGAAACGCCCTGTATACAGGACATGCATACTCTCCTGCAGAGAAACAAAGTGCCATGGAAGAAGTTCTGTTGACTTGAAGATGGGCTTCCCAGTTACTGCCAATGATTTTCCAACTGATGTTGTTCTTGCTGCTAATAAAATTAGTTTCAACTGAACTGTGATCTCTACACAGCCACAATACAAAATAATTTTCTGTCTTTGGTTAGGGTTTGGAGAAAATTTATGTACTCTGTGGTAATTCAGCTCTCTCAATTGCATCCAAGAACCAGTCATATGTCCTACATCCAATATGTGGGGATGGAAATTATTAATTTCTTATTTTAATTATATCAAATAACCTTCCCAGTAGGTCTCTATATAGTGCCACCTACAAGCAGTGTTTCCACTTTGGCACTCCAACACTGCACAGTTCTGATTAATGCTGTGGTTCTCTGAAACTAGCCAAGCAGGATCACAAAGAGCATGTAACACAACTAAGCAGTTCCTGTTGGAAGGATGGAGTAGAGAGTTGTACATGCATCCATCTGGTACACAAGCAGCCATTGTCTCTTTTAAGGGACTGCAGAGCAAACAGTTTTGTGACCAGAAAATCTGCTGACACACACACAAGTTATAGTTCTAACAGTACTAGAAATAATTTTTCATTAAAATAAGAAGTCACTTCCAACCTAACAGACGATGATTCATTGAAGAAAATTGGACTGATATATGAAATGGAGCATTTGTGGTTTAATTACATCTGCCATCAATTAAATTCATGTACAGTTTTTTAAGGAAGTAATTAAAAGGAGAAACTTGACGGATATAATTATGCTCCCTACAACAAGTTGGATTGTTCCCTCTGGTATTCTGTATCAATGTCATAAACTATTAAAAATCAAAGAACAAGTAATCAGTTGTTACAGATAGTTGAGACCAAATCATGGGAACAACTTTTATTTTGGTGAATATTCACATATACCAGGCCATCCATGGAATGAAGATGGTGTCCATGTTTCTTGTCAAAGAAAATGTTTCCAATTCTAGTAAAACATCTTTTGGTACTGGCACTAGAGGTTGAAATAGGTAATGCAGAAAGTGAGATTCTGGTAAATTTAGGGAGTTTACTCTCTTCGAAATGATGCTCTTGGAGGTTATATCTAGAAAATTATTAAAACATAGACTATAAACATCATTAATAAACATTAAAGAAGTTTCAACATATCAAGTCTTTCCAGCAGAAACAAAAGGTAAAACCACTGAATTATGTGCTGATTGATATATCCACTTTATAAGCTTGGACCTTCAGTTGTACCACTTTCTTTTATGAGGAGATTCAGGAATGCTGTTCTCAGTTCCAAAAAGGCCCATACTATGTGCACCGCTCTGTTATTACAAGATCTCTATTGGACATTGCTACAATATTTCTGAGTCCAAAACTGCTTTCAAAACCTACAGGAATGTACAGACAAATGATTTATAGCAATGGAAATCCATCTAGGTGACCTACTGTCAATCTGGATATGTGCAGGATTACCTGACTGCAGTTGCACATACCTAATTACATGCGCACTACACATTAGCTATAGAGTGTGCTTCACAAACACTGTAAAGTGAATTTTGTAGCTTGTGAATTAGTCTGCTTGGCACTATAAATTGTTTTACTTCCACTCAAGTATATCAAAAGTTCCATTTGCCTGGACCAGCTATCTGAAGCTAAGGAGGAGAGCTCATTATCAATGTGAACAGAATGTGATAATGATCAGACCCATGGGCTCCTTTCAAGAAGTTCCAGTCATATATCCAAGTAAGAGATTTTTATATATATATATATATATATATATATATATATATATATATATATATATATATATATATATATATATATAGTAGAACCATAACAACACACTTTTAGAGTCAGAATGAACATTTATTTCAGCACTGAACAGAGTGAATACCAAATGGATGTCAAACAAGGCACGAGCAAATAAAGACAGGATGCAAAGCCAAAAATACTAATCAAAGAAGTGTCACTTCATGTCAGAGACACCACAGAGATGCCCCCCACCCCCCTGGCAGAGCAGAGCACAGCTGAGTGAAGCTAGCACACGTCCACAAAAAAATCTTCGGGCCAGCCTGGAGGGCGGAGGCGGCGTCCAGTGCGCGAAGTGTGCAGCTCGGGCATGTCGTCGGCACGGTCTTGCACAGTGGGCAGCTGCGCAGATGGTGGCGAGTCGATGGGGGCTGCATGGCGGTGGCAGTAGTTGAGGCATTGGTGGAGGCAGGTCAGCAGGGAGTGGAGAGAGGTGGCTCCAGGAGGGACCATGCAGGCTTTAAACATTGTACTGAAACTGTACTCGGGTGGCCGTTGAGCAGAATCACGAATGTATTGACCCCGCGGCATAATACGTGGTGCGGGTCAGAGTATGGAGGTTGCAGAGCTGTGTGAATGGAGTTGTCCCATAACATGACGAAATTCCAAGAATTCAAGTCCTTATGACCCGAACACCTGTGGCATGGTGTGTGTGCGAGGTAGAGGTGGACAAAGGTGGGCCACATGAGCATGCACTTGTTCAACGAGGGCCGGCAGGCCGGTAGGGTCCATCGGAGAAGTGTCCTCAATGAATTCAGCAGGCAGGACGAGCAGCTCACCATTCAGGATCTCCGCCAACGAAGCATTGAGGTCCTCCTTGTGCACGGAGCAGATTTCCAACAATACCCAGGACAGAGCCTCAGACCAAAGCCCACTGTGGCACATGAGTTCAGCTTTTAATGTTCTGTGCCATCACTTGACTAGTCCATTGGCCTGCGGATGGTATGCAGTCATGCGAAATTTCGCCACCCCGCACAACTCACACAGGTGAGTGAAAACCAACAACTCAAACTGGTGGCCCTTGTCCGTGGTAAGTCAAAGGGGGCAAGTAAATCTAGCTACCCACGCCAAAATGAATGCACGAGCGATTGTCTCAGCTTTACTGTCTACCATGGGTACTTCTCAACCCAATGCGTGATGCGGTCGATCATGGAAAGGATGTATTTGTATCCCTCGGAAGGTGGGAGAGGACAAACCACATCAATGTGCACATGGCACAGGTGGCCTCTGGGGATGTCAAACTGTCCTAAAGGCAGCTGTGCATGTCTGCTCACTTTGCTCCATTGACAAAGAATGCAAGCACGTGACCACGAGTGACAATTGTGCCGCACGCCTGGGCAGATGAAACGTTCAGCTATCAGGTATATTGTTGCCCACGTTCCGGGGTGAGCAAGATTATGTAATCCGTCAAAAATCCTGCGCCGATGGGGGGAAGCACCAAGGGGTGGGGCGAACCAATAGAAACGTCACAGATGATAGGAATTGATGACCCGTACAAGGCAATAGGTTTGATGATGAACGAAGAACTGTCGTCCGAGAGCAGACATGGAGTGTCTATGTCTTTGGCCTGAAGCTGTGCCAGTTCCTCTAAGTTCAACAGGTTGGAGATCATTGAAATGCAGGAGAGGTAGTCAGCAACTACGTTTTCCACACTGCAGGTGGAACAAGCATCCGAAGAATGTTGGCAAATAAAGTCCATGTGCCAGAAGTGGCGCGGTGGGAGATCTTTTGCATCAACAAGAGGTTTATGATCAGAATATATGGTGAAAGTGCATCCTTTGAAGTTGCTCCTGAAATATTTGACTGCCTCATAAACTGCAAGGAACTCACGGTCGAAGGCCAACCATTTACACTGACTCCTCGTAAGCTTTTTCCAGAAGGAAATCAGTGGCTGCATTGAGTCTGCAGTGTGCTTTTGGAGGACAGCACCTACTGCCGACTCGCTAGCATCAGTAGTGATAGAAATCCATGCCTCAGGGTCCGGGTGCGTGAGAGTGATAGCCTGCGCAATGGCCGATTTCAAATTGTCAAAAGCGTCCAGCATGGTCCTAGTCCAGTCCAGTTTACACTTTCCAGTTGTATTTTTACCGAAGAGGGTGTCGATTAGAGCTGACTGGATGGAGGCAGCCCAAGGCATATGTTTATGATTCGTGAGTCAGTAGGGCGGAGGCTGTCGGCCGAGACCGTATGGCCAAGGAAAGTAACAGATGTAGAACAGATCTGTAATTTGTCAACGTTAATAACCATGCCATTGGCCATAAGAGCCGCACGAACTGCATCGAGGTGAAATTTGTTCCTCTGCAGACGAGAAAAAGATAAGTATGTCATCCAAATAGGCAAAATTGAAAGAAAGTGGTAGCAAAATCGAATCAATGGAACATTGCCACGTCTGTGCAACGTTTTTTAAGCCATATGGCATGAAGCAGTATTCAAAAAGGCTGAAAAGCATAATGATTGCTGTTCTTGGAATGTCTGGCATATGCATTGGAATTTGGTGATATGCGTTCGAACTTCGAGCCGTGCAGTAACTGCGTGAAATCCTTTATATGCGGAATTGGGTAGTTGTCTATAATACTTCTAGCATTAAGGGACCTGTAGTCACTGCAAATGTGGAGCGAACCGTCTTTCTTAGGCACCAGGTGAATGGGGGAGGACCAGTTGCTGTCAGAAGGTCAGAGCACACCCAAAGCCAGTAAATCCTGAACAATCTCTTTCTCTTGCAACAATTTCGTAGCATTAAGATGTCGAGCTTTGTAACATAACATGCATGTTGCAGATTCAGTGGCAGGTGCCATTGCTGATTGCCAGGACCAGTGAGGGGAGGTATGCATGGTGGGGCGAGAGGGGGGGCCACAAGCGGCAGCCGGTGACCGACCTTAGAGTGCCGGGATGGCGTATATGAAGCATCGGCTGCAGGCGATGGCTGAGCATCTGGTGTGGTGGCCACAGAAAGCACACGGATGTCTGAGCTGGGCCGGAGTAATGTGGATGGGGACTCAGCAGGAGACGGCAACGGCGGTCATGGTGTGACAGCTACAAAATGCAAAGGATCCCTCAAAGTGGGGGTGGGTGCGTACTGTAGGTCCAACTGCATCTGTGCAGAACCGGCAGCAGGAAAGGTTCAGCTCGACACAGGAGTAGGGCAGAGCAAAGACACTGTAGGAGAAGAAGGCTGCATTCACAGGAGCAGCACTGCAGAGAGGCCGCGTAAGGTAATCCGTGCATGAGCCAATCCAGCGGAGGCAGTAGCAATGCGGGAGCATAAGTCCGTGTTATAAGTGCATAGTCCATCGATCTGCTTGCAGACATCCGATAAATCAGAGAGGTGAGCCATAATATCTTCGAGCGGAGAAGCACATGTGGAAAGCGTGGCCAAGGACATGGAGAGCAAGGATGTGCTGCATCTGTTCGAGCATGGAACGGTAGAACCAGATGTGTGTTGGAGTGTAGGAGGCTGTAGGTCCACTGAAAGCTTGTAATGGTGTAGAAAGTCCAACCTGATTACAGGTTCGTCCATGTCAGTGATGTGGAAAGTCCAAGGAAATGTTGTGTCCGGGGACAGATGAAGCGACATCTTGATGGAGCCGAGGACCGCAATATGAGAGAGATTCATGGTGACCAGTGCAAGGTTAGCAGAAGGGAGCATGTTGCCTGCATGCTTAGTCGGGATAACGCTGACATCAGCACTGGTGTCGATGAGAAAGCGCATGCCCAATGACAAATCCATGACATTGAGGCCTGCGCCATTGGTGCAAGTGGTGTGACATCATAAGGTAGGCGCCATTGATGATTGTGGTGGGATGTGATGCCTAAACGTGGCTGCCAAAGTCGTTTGGGTACGCACAAGGCTCGCAGCAGTTGTGAGCAGCATCCCCGTAGGTTGTGTGGTACCAGCAAAGCAGGTAAGCTAGGAGGCAAGGCGTTGTGGAGTGAGTGGGGGCACAGAGACGTAGCTCGAGAATGCTTGGGTTGCTGCTTGGGTGAGGTCAGCTGCTGTCAGGAGGGTGCAGGTAGTACCTCCTGTAGGCCATCAGGAGGCAGCTCCTGGCAGGTTGCTGAGCTGCTGAGGAGCATGCACTGATCTCTACCAGTGGTGCATGGAACTGGCGAAGCAGGGGTGCAAACAGAAGGGGAAGGCGATGTCGTCATTGACAGGTGGTGTTGGTGATGAATGATTGCGTAACCCCAATCGGCCATGCATAAGTGGATCTCAAGAGGGTCGGCGACGTACAATAGCAGCTGAAGCGGTAGGTCTTACAGTAGTTTGATCATCCACAGAGTCCACAGCACGGCATCGGGTAGTGCTTGGTCATCAATCAATGTATGAAGGCGCCATCAGAGCTGCAAGGGGTGTGGTCGTCGAGATGCTCATCATGGACGATGTGGTGGATGGCCTCAGCCGGAGGGTGAGAAAGACATTCAATAGGCAAAGTTTTCACTGTCACATACTTGGACGAGGTAGGTGGTGAGAGCAGCAGATCGCTGATTAGGTCAGGGTGGTCACGGAGGTGGCTCACCAGGCAGACGAAACAAGCGTCAACATCCAAGATGCCGTGGATATCCAGTAAATGGTTCACCAGGGCAAACCAAGTCTTAGGGTTGTCCTTTTGCAACGCAAGCAGCTTAGGAAATCTGCCAGGTAGCACCTGTTGATGAAGCACAGGCAGGTGCAGATCTGTGTCGGCAGTTGAGGGAGCCCCCGACACCAGAAGTGCAGTAGCGGTGAGTGATGCATCACCAGAGGTCTGCATGGAGGGGGCGGCCACAAGCAGCACACGAAGAGGCATGGGCTGGCACAACCGACAGCACAATGTGTCCCAACTGCAGGCCTGGAGGCAGGCGCAGCGTGTTCGTAATGGCCGGTGCCGGTATAACAGTGGGCAGAAGGCGGTCACGAAAGAGCCGAGGGGGGGGCAGATGCCGAAACTGACGTGGAAGAAGTGGCTGGTGCCATTATGGGAGTGGGCAGAAAGCGATCTTCATGTGACCACGGAGCGATGGTCGCAGCAACCGGCACGGCTGAAGATGACTGGTGTCGCCGAGATGGCATATGGGGTGGAGAGGGGGCCAGTGTGCAATGAAGTCGGGCAAATAAGAATGTGCGACCCCACACATATGAGCTTCTGGAGTACAGCTCCTGAACTGCGTCTGCACATCGAACCAGCCGGAAGGCAACTGCTTAACCGGAGGGTGAAACACAACGTCCTTCACATGATTATCGTTCACTATGTCGATGAGCGGTGTGCACTGTCCGGGCGGCAGGCCCTGCTGCACAGTAGCATTTGACGGTGGCCATGTTGGGCCAACAACGGTCATGTGCCCACTGGCATGGCAGGGGCCAGAAAATTGTTCACTTTTAACCAACTGTACATTAGGAACACTATTAAAAACACAAGCGCAACTGCTAGAGTGTGTTGCACTTGCACAAAATGACACTGGTAGATCCATTATTTTCAAGACAGTTTGGGCCAACACACGGAGTCCATTACTGAAGAAAGTAAGCACAAGATTATTCCCAAACACACAACGATGAAGTCAGGGTCACCACTGTGGGTTATACATGGCGTAGAAATGTAATAATACACTTTTAGAGTCAGAATGAATATTGGTTCCGGCACTGAACAGAGCAAATACAGAAATTGATGTTGAACATGGCATGAGTGAACAGTGGCAGGATGCAAAGCCAAATATACTAATCAAAGAAGTGTCACTTTGTGTCAGAGACACCACATACATATTTACATCGTGTACAAAACCTTATCATAGGTAACAACACATCTTTATAACAAAAACATTACTCTGCTTAATTAGATTATAAAATTATATATGTGCATACAGATAGAATAAAAGCTAGCAAATCCTCTTGGCTGATTTTACTAAAACTATTAAACACCAGTACTTTAGTTAGCTAGGCATAGTAACATACGGCACAAAAGCCAGGTGCATAATTAGATGCATATGTGGATGAAAGTAGTTTGGTTTCATCCAGGAATGGTTGATAACTATGAATTTTTGCTTAGAGAATTGTGAAGCAGGCCTACAGATCTGAGCAAAATTCCAGGTATTCATTAATGCTGTAGAAAATGTTGTTTATTAGTAGATTTTTCAGTTCTTTTTTTAATGTATTAATGTTTGCCATTTTTTTTTAATTCTATCTGGCAATGCACTGTACAGATTTTTGGTTTGTAAACAGTACTGTCCTGCTATACTGATTTTCTGTGCACATCCCTATGATAGTCATCCCTGTTCCTTGTTTGACAGTTGTGGATCTCACCATTCAAAGCTGAAACTTGATGGTTTTTAATGAAGCAGTTGCTTTCAAATATAAATATAGATGGTAAGGACATGATTTTTAATACCTTAAAGGTACCTCTACATTGTGTTCTGTAACCAGCATCACTTAATCTTACAGCTTTCTTTTGGAGCTTAAAACACTGCTTTGCAAAAGAGGTATTCCCCCAGAACACTATACCATACTACAGTAGTCTATGCCTGTATGAGTAATAAGCATTTAACACTGTTTGGGTATTGCAGCACTCTTTAAGCACTATTAATATGTGACAGTACTTGCTTAATTTTTTGTTAAGCATTTCTACATGTTTTTCCCATCTTAGATGCTCATCTGCCAATAATCCTAAAAATTTTATGTGATTCTTTTGCTGAATTTGGCTACTAAATAATGTGAATTTTACATTGGTTCTATGTTTGTTCCTTATATGGTTGAAGTTCATTCATACAGTTTCCTTGTCATTGACAACTAGACAGTTATCTCTAAACCATTTTTCTGTCACTTCTGCTGTTTTGTCGATTTTTTTGCTGCATCTCATAATCATTCTTCCCTTTTGTAATGAAGTAGGTATCATCAGCAAATAATATGGTATCTGCTGTTGAAAAATGTTATGGTAGGTCATTAATAAAAATCAAGAATAACAATGGTCCCAATACCAAGCCCTGTGGCATCCCATAATTAACTCTTTTATATTCAGAATGGTACACATTTCGGTCCTGAGAAATCTGTACTCTTTGTTTTCTATCAGTTAATATGACTTAAACCACTCATAGGAAATACCGTGGCCACCATAATTATACAGTTTTAATGCCAGTACATTATGATTTATAAGATCAAATGCTTTGGAAAGGTCCTAAAACAACCTACAGATCAGTTTGTTGTCCTCAGTAGCTTTGTAAACAAGTTTTAGGAAACTAAAGGGAGCCGTTTGTGTAGATTTGCCTTTTCTGAAACCATTCAGTGCATTTACAAGAATTTTATTTTTGTTTAGGAAGTCTAGCAATCTGTCATACATTATTGGGTTCAAATTAATGATATGAATATAATAGAGGGAAACATTCCATGCAGGAAAAATATATCTAAAAACAAAGATGATGTGACTTACCATACGAAAGCACTGGCAGGTCGATAGATACACAAACAAACACAATCATACACACAAAATTCAAGCTTTCGCAACAAACTGTTGCTTCATCGGGAAAGAGGAGAGGAGAGGGAAAGACGAAAGAATGTGGGTTTTAAGGGAGAGGGTAAGGAGTCATTCCAATCCCGGGAGCGGAAAGACTTACCTTGGGGGAAAAAAGGACAGGTATACACTCGCGCACACACACATACACACATATCCATCCGCACATACACAGACACAAGCTGACATTTGTAAAGGCAAAGAGTTTGGGCAGAGATGTCAGTCGAGGTGGAAGTAGAGGCAAAGATGTTGTTGAGAGACAGGTGAGGTATGAGCAGCGGCAAATTGAAATTAGCGGAGATTGAGTCCTGGCGGATAACGAGAAGAGAGGATATACTGAAGGGCCTCCCACAGAAGAACCACAAAAGTGCCCCACTTATAACAGGATACTTTCCGGGACTGGATCAGACTCTGAATGTGGCTCTCCAGCAGGGATACGACTTCCTCAAATCCTGCCCTGAAATGAGATCCATCCTTCATGAAATCCTCCCCACTCCACCAAGAGTGTCTCTCCGCCGTCCACCTAACCTTCGTAACCTCTTAGTTCATCCCTATGAAATCCCCAAACCACCTTCCCTACCCTCTGGCTCCTACCCTTGTAACCACCCCCGGTGTAAAACCTGTCCCATGCACCCTCCCACCACCATCTACTCCAGTCCTGTAACCCGGAAGGAGTACACGATCAAAGGCAGAGCCACGTGTGAAAGCACCCAAGTGATTTACCAACTGACCTGCTTGCACTGTGAAGCTTTCTATGTGGGAATGACCAGCAACAAACTGTCCATTTGCATGAATGGACACAGGCAGACAGTGTTTGTTGGTAATGAGGATCACCCTGTGGCTAAACATGCCTTGGTGCACGGCCAGCACATCTTGGCACAGCGTTACGCCGTCCGGGTTATCTGGATACTTCCCACTAACACCAACCTGTCAGAACTCCGGAGATGGGAACTTGCCCTTCAGTACATCCTCTCTTCTCGTTATCCGCAAGGCCTCAATCTCCGCTAATTTCAATTTGCCGCCGCTCATACCTCACCTGTCTCTCAACAACATCTTTGCCTCTACTTCCGCCTCGACTGACACCTCTGCCCAAACTCTTTGCCTTTACAAATGTCAGCTTGTGTCTGTGTATGTGTGGATGGATATGTGTGTGTGTGTGTGTGTGTGTGTGTGTGTGTGTCCTTTTTTCCCCCAAGGTAAGTCTTTCCACTCCCGGGATTGGAATGACTCCTTACCCTCTCCCTTAAAACCCACATCCTTTCGTCTTTCCCTCTCCTCTCCTCTTTCCCGATGAAGCAACAGTTTGTTGCGAAAGCTTGAATTTTGTGTGTATGATTGTGTTTGTTTGTGTATCTATTGACCTGCAAGCGCTTTCGTATGGTAAGTCACATCACCTTTGTTTTTAGATATGTCATACATTATTCTTTAATTGTTTTTGAAAATACAGATAATAATCATAGTGGTCTGAAATTTTTAATTTCAAACTTGACACCACTTTTATAAACTGGTTTTACTGTTCACTGCTTAAGTTTACTTGGAAAAACACCAGTTTAAAAGGAGAAATTGATTATGTCCATAAGTTGAGAGCCAACATTATCGTTAGTATATTTAATAATTTTGTCAGGTATACCATCAAATCCGCAAGTCATTTTACTCTTTAGTTTGCTGATAGCCATTTGTACTTCTTTGGGTGTTATGGGATATAGGTACATTGTCCTTTCATTTATTGGAGTTCTTACATTTTTCTTGGGATTATATTTAGTGATGATCAGGTTTTAGGCTACATTAATATAATGATCATTAAAGATATTAGCTATTAGAAGTGGATCAGCAACAACTTCATTTCCGTGTTTTCTGGTGATTTTATTACATGCTTTTTCATGTTTGCCTGTATGATTATTAATAACTTTCCACATAGATTTCATTTTATTGTTACCCTTTCTGATACATGAAAAATTGTGCTTCTTTATGCAGCAAGTATAGCTTGCCTGTACTTTTTTCCTATAACACTTCACATATGGTTTCATGATAGTATTTTGCTTAGCACACTTGTATAGCATTCTAAAATTTTCTGATGACTCTTTGATTTCACTTGTTATCCATGAATTTGATTTTTTGTTGATTTTCATTCTCTTCAGAGGGAACGAAATATGATAGCAGTACTTATAATTTGACAAGAACTTGTTGAATTTTGTATCTACAGAACTATTGCTTTCCATGTCCCAGTTTACATTTTTTAACATTAGATTAAAGACCCTAATGCTGTTATCATTAATTAATCTTCTCTCAATATATCTCCTGTTGTCACTTTTCACATGAGATTCCTCTAAAGTCAGTTTAACTGCTTGATGAACAGAGAAACCTGTATCCAATACCTCCGATTTAAAGCCACACTTTGATTTGTCAATGGATATTTGATCTATAGTACTTTCACTTCTGCTGCTGTATCTGGTGGTAACTTCTACACACATGTCTGTATCGTACTTTTATAGTAGATAAACCAGTTTCTGCCCTTTTTTACAGTTGTCCTTGAAATTAACATTGAAATCCCCAAGCACAGTTATGTATTTTGACTGACTATTTAAATAGTTCACAAGATTTTCCAAATATCCAGAGAACAATTCAAAATTGCTAGATGGGGAACTATATGTACATGCAATTATAATTTTACTATTTGTTAGTTCACAATATTCAAAATCTTTTTCAATACAGCAGAAATTTTTAAACCTAATTTCCTTTGATTTAATGCCTGTTCTTACATATATACATGTTCGACCCTCACTGTATGTTTCCCTGCAAAAGCTGCTAATCAGCTGGAAGTCTGAAATCCCAACTGCACATTTTTGTATTTCTTGCAGCCACCATTCAGTTGCACACAAGATAGAAATGTCCTTCAATGACCCATTCAAAAGGACCTCTAGCTTACTGGTTGAGCCCTGTATATTATGATATAGGAGAGTTAAAGAATTATTCAGTTTTATGAGAGGTATATTTCTTGCTTGGTTAGCTCTTTGAAGAATGGGCTCTAGTATTCTTTTAATTTCTAACCTGATTTTCACATCCTCAGAGTCCTGGCCTTCTTCTCGATTGTTTTCTTCTGCGGTGAATTGGGCCATAAAAAATTGTTCATATGTTGTTTGGATGCTAACTTCTGCCTGGTACTTCATCATGATCTGTTGTTTTTCACTTTTGACCACTCTGGTACGGCTTCCTCCTCGATCTTTTTACATGGTGATATTGTCTTCTGTGCTGGTTCCCTGCCATTTGTTCATTCCACTGAAGACATATTTACTGTTAACTTCGTGGTTTCTTCTTCTGTTATTTTCATATGCTGTGGTGATATTGTCTTCTGTGTTGCTTCCTTGTCACTTGTTCATTCCATAGTATGCATATTTACTGTTAATTTTTTTGTTTTGCCTTCTGTTATTTTCCCATATTGTAAGCACACAGTTTTGGTGAGTTACTGATCTGCCTGTTGCAGACAGTTAACAGAGATTAGTGATGGTGTGGTGGGCTGAATTGTGGCTGCATAATGAAGGTTCCTGCATAGTTTTTCTTTCCCTTTCAGAACCAAATGTAGCCCATGCTTCATATAATCAGTCCTCCTTAAAAACAGATTAACATTCAATATCTTCATGTGACTGTACCGGGCAACATATTCCATCAAGAATGTGTTCATTTTGTATATTTTGTTGTTCCAGTTCGCCCTGTCCAATCTATAGGGCACTGTACACAGAATCACTTTAGTGTTCGTAGTTTTTGTGAGTAGATGGAGAACATACTGGCATCTCCACAATTGAGTTTTTTTGATAAAGTAAAGGTACAATCATGGTCAATAGCTCATGGAAAATATAGTGACAAATTAGGTAAGGTAGTTAGATCTGTAAAATAAATCTCTGCTGTATGTGGAGAATGTGCAAACATCTCAACAGCTGAGCTTCTTTGATAACATAAAAATACCATCATGGGCGAAAGGTCATTGAACAATATAGCCACAAATTAAGATGGTTAGATAAATGAAAAAAATTCCTTCTGTACATCATTTAATGATCTCCGCATGACACAATTTTAAATATGCCAGCTGGCAGATTTAGACTTGCTGCAACAAAATGGGGTGGTGATTGCACCGTACACAGTACTGTTAAATGCTTGTATGGTGAAGTTGTATGGATAAATAGGACAGTACCATTCTACCCTTAATCCGATCTTCTTCAGTTGTGTTATATCTGGAAGATCTAATCTGGGATGAGGACGGTGCCATTCTACCCTTAATCTGATCTTCTTCAGTTGTGTTGTATCTGGAAGATTTAATCTGGGATGTAGGATTGGACGATATGTCTGCAGTCAATACCATTGATGGATGAATGGTGCGTAATGTGGAGTACACTTTTCTGTAATATGTTACTGATAGCTCATTCCTCTGGAGGACTTTCAGTTCTGTTTATAGAGTTGAAAATATGGGTTGCTATTTCTTGAAGTGGGGGCACGATGTTTGGTTGCAGTCACACTGGATGGCTTGGTGTATTAATGCAACAAGATTGCACATGCAGATATTGTGTGCTGTTCTGAGCCAAGTGATACTTGATAGATTTTGTTTATGATGCTGACAAAACTAATAAAGTTTGTTCTCCAATACATACACTACCATCCATAAGTTTGGAAACACCTAGTAATTATAGACAATGGAAAGGAAATATAGTATAAAAATGCATTTTGTTGTTTTCCAAATGTTTATTAAGCTCAAATAATACACAGGAAGATGCAACAATTAAATTTTTGATTCCTCAAAATAGCTTCCTTCACTGCCTTGCACACTGTTGGCATGCACTGCATCAGTTTTGCCAAGGTTTCAGTTAGAATTAATCTGCATTCTTACTGCAGGAGCTCCCACAATTGTGACCCACTCATGATTTACCGTTTTCAGATCCTCCTGTCCAATTCATCCCATAGCAGCTCAACTGGGTTACAATCAGGGGATTGGGGCGGCCATTCCATGTTTTTCAATATTTTACGAACCTCTAGAGACTTTACATAGTTCTGACACAAGCGAGACATATGTTTTGGGTCATTGTCTTGCTGCAAGACAAACCCTTTCCCAATAAGATGCAAACCAGATGTTTTAGCATGTTGCTGGAGAATAGCATGATAATCTTTTTGGTTCATTTTTCCATCTATTTTCACCAAATCTCCGACTTTATTCCCTCCAAAGAATCCCCATATCATCACAAAACCCCCTCCATGTTTTACAGTTGGAATTACACACTGAGGATTCAAGCTTTCGTGGGGTAAACGGCGTTTACTTCCATATATTTCGAACGTGGATTTATCAGTGAATAAGACTCTTTCCCAATCCCCCACTGTCCAATGTTGCTGTGTCTTAGTCCACTGAAGCCTTTTCTTCTTGTCAACAGGGCGCAACAGTGGTTTCCTTGTTGCTACATAACCTTGGAGGTTGTTGTCTGCCAGGCATCATCTCACTGTTGACTCACTCACCAGTGTATCCCTCATTGCGTTTAGTTCAGCAGTCAATTCACGGACAGTTTTTAATCTGTTACATTTACTGGTCACTACCAAATACTTTTCCTGGTATTCTGATATTTTCCTGGGTGCTCCTGAGCGAGGACGAACTCCATAGGAGCCTGTTTCTCGATGCTGATACATGGTTTTGACAACTCCACTGATAGAAATCATCAGTTTCTTTGCTATTTGTTGGACACTATTGCCTTCTTGGTGCAAAGTGATTATCATTACCTGTGATTTATGAGGAATCTGGCACTTTGGGGCCATTTTCAATTACTTTTGTGGCATGTTATACCTTCATGCGAATGCAGCTGCAAGTGAACATAAATGTAAACAATGTACCTCTACAAAGTCATGTGGTCTACTCGCACCATCTGGCATGTTTAGTAGAACTGCTTGGACAGGTAACGTCGGTTTACATAAAACAGAGCAATACTAGTATGTTCCAATATGTATGTATATGTACAATAATTAAGTGTACAATACTGTATGTGTCATTATTAACCATTATTGGAGCTTGCTATTCCATATTCTAGCCAATAACTCACATAGAGCACTTCCAACTTGCTCCGTTGTAATACGCAGCATGGTATTTCCAAACTTATGGAGGGCAGTGTACCTTCATTCTATCATGACATTTAATCCTGTTTTATTTTAAATTTCAGGATATGTGTAGTTGAATTACTATATTTAACCATAATTAACTCAGATCATGCAACGTTTATCATGTGAGTTTACAGAACAATCAGATACCACAGGATACATTACAATTGCTGTAGTAAATACAGTAACAAACAGAAAAAATACACCAGATCCATCTATAATGAGTGTAACATCAAACAATGAAAACTCCAATTTGGAATATCAACAGTATAAGGAAAAGGATAGATTGTTACTCGCCATAAAGATATCTTGAGTCGCAGACAGGCACAATGAAAAGATTGTTACAAATTTAGCTTTTGGACAAAGCTTTCCTCAGAAAAGGAAACATACAGACATTCATTCACACAAACAAGAACAAGCTCATACATTCATGACTGCCATCTTCAGCAGCTCGAACTGGAATGCAATTGTCACGTGCAACAAAAGCCGCAATCTGAAGGGGGTAGTGAAGGGTAAGGGACAGCAGAATATGGGTCACTTTCCTTTTCTAAGAAAGGCTTTCATCGAAAGCTAAATGTGTAACAATCTTTCTGTTGTGCCTGTCTGCAACTCAATGTTTCATCTTCACAAAGAGTAGCAATCTGTCCTTTTCCTTACATTGTCGTTATTCCAACATGGAGTTCCATTGTCCGATTCTGCCTCATGGCTTTTCCTCCATCCCACAACCTTGTGATATTTTCTTTTGTTACTATTCTGTAAAGCATTACTTTTGTCAGTGTCTGTTCTTTCTTGTGTTTATTCATTGCATTCCGAACTGCACAAAACTGACTTCCAAGCCACACTGTATCAATGATCTCATCTGCACATAACAGATGACTATGTGCCTGTGGTGATGGTTGGTCCAGTATATGATGCCTAAAAATTCTTCCCTCTGATAACTATAATTATTCCTATTGATCCCATTTCCTCCCTCATCCTTGCACATTTTCATGTTTTATTTTCCACACCTACCTGTGGCCCATGAATGTGTAAAGCTCAACTTAACCAATTCTCTTCTTCTCCTCTTCCCTTATCCCAACTCAAGCAAACTGCCATAACTCATCCATTCCTTTTCTTCCACATTGTTGTATGCTTTTTAACATATTTGTGCAAATTTTTACTTGGTTACATGCATTTGTGCTTATTTTTATGTATTTCTGTGCATTCTTATATATTTATGCATATTTTTATATATCTGTGTGTATATTTGCATATCTGTACATGTTTTTGTGTCTCTTTATGTATTTTTCCGTAGCTTGCCTCACAACCATCTAACACTTTCATTTGCCCATTTCTACCTCATTCTGGTTTTCCCTTATGCCGTCCTTAGATAAAACCCAGTCCCACATCCAGTTCCTTAAATGTTGCATAAACCAAGGAATCCTCCCAAATGGTCTTACTATAAAAATTCCTTTGTCTGGATCTCATCCATTCTTTCACAATGACCTTCACCTTTTCAGGTTCTGTCCTCACAAACCTGGTACAGCAAAAACACACCTCCGTGGCAAAGCTATTCCAAACTACTTCCGCTCCCTCCGCAAGATGCTGCTACTGTCCAATACCTACTACATATATCACATCTCCGAAACTGAATCCCTTGACCTCCAGCACCTGGAGGAGCATTCCAGACCTCACTTCTATATGTTACCCAGTCTACTGACATCCTACTGTAACCTTGAGGTGCCACTATCCAACCTCTATTCTACTCAGTGTTCCTCCTCATCAACATCTCATAGAACATAGACACTGCCCAGATGACCATTCCAACTGCCATATACCCCAAAACTCCACCAAATCCAGAGCTGAAACATTCTCAGTACACTGTTGTTAACTTTCCACCACACCCTCAGCCTCACAGAAGTTTCAGTCCTATCCAAGGGCTTCACCTTTAGTCCCATACCCAGATTTAACCATGTTCGACTTGTCAAAGACCTACTCTCCTTCTCCCAATGCCTGCAATGGAAACACTTCTTTGCCACCAGTCTTTCCAACCAAAGTGAGCCTAATCGCACCATTGAACTCTGCCTCTCCTTGTTCATACCACTATCGAACCATGATCCTCTCCTCCACATAACCAACACTGGTCACCATCCAGGAATTCCTTACTTCCAACTAGGCCTCACTGTCCAACCCCAAAGTCGCTTTATAAGACCACCAACTTTTCAGCAGAAGCCATACACAACCTCCAAACAAATCTTGACCTGATCATCCTACCTCCAGACAAAGGTTCCATCACTGTAATTATTAATCGTGCTGACTACCTTACTGAAGACATCTGCCAGTTATCTGACTCCCCACCTGTAAACTCTCCCAGAGTGGTCCCATCCCAGAAGTCTAACAAACTCTCCAGTCCCTGCTTAATGTCTTAGGCCCTTCTCAGATCCTCTGCTCTGAAATCCATTTCCCTCCTCACCCCTATGTCACCCCACACAACCACCTTCTACATGCTCCCCAAAATCCACAAATCCATCAATCCTGGACACCTCATCGTCGCTGATTATTGTGCCCCTCCTGAATGAAGTTTGGCCCTCATTAACCAACATCTTCAACCAATTGATCGTAATCTAGTCTCCCATAACAAAGACACCAACCTCTTCCTCACTGACTCTTCCCCACCCCTAATCATCGCTATTGACACCACTTTCCTGTACACCAACACACACACCCCCCCCTTTTTTTTCACCCACACATCAAGTTCTGGAGGACCAAATTGAGGAGCAAATCTCCAAAGTCATGGAATGTGTCAGTACATGAAATTAATAACAGATAAAAATAAAATGTTTATGAACCTGAAAAAAATCAATCCATAAGCCTAAGTAAATGCAATTAACAATACAACAAGAATGAGCTTAATTTTTCAAGGAACCCCTCAACAGAATAGAAGGACAGAACCATGAGGAAACTCTTCAGTTTTGATTTGAAAGCACGTGCATTACTGCTAAGATTTTTGAATTTGAGTGGTAGCTTACTGAAAATGGATGCAGCAGTATATTGCACACCTTTCTGTACCAGAGTTAAGGAAGTCCGATCCAAATGCAGGTTTGATTTCTGCAAGTATTAACTGAGTGAAAGCTGCTTATTCTTGGGAATAAGCTAATATTGTTAACAAGAAATGACAGAAAGGAATATATAAAACTTCCTGGCAGATTAAAACTGTGTGCCAGACTGAGACTCAAACTCAGGACCTTTGCCTTTCACGGGCAAGTGCTCTACCAACTGAGCTACCCAAGCACAACTCACGACCCGTCCTCACAGCTTTACTTCTGCCAGTACCTCGTCTCCTACCTTCCAAACTTTACAGAAGCTTTCCTGCGAACCTTGCAGAACTAGCCCTCCTGAACGAAAGGATATTACAGAGACATGGCTTAGCAACAGCCTGGGGGATGTTTCCAGAATGAGATTTTCACTCTGCAGTGGAGTGTGCGCTGATATGAAACTTCCTGGCAGATTAAAACTGTGTGCTGGACCGAGACTCGAACTCGGGACCTTTGCCTGTCGTGGGAAGTACTCTACCAACTGAGCTACCCAAGCACGACTCACTACCCATCCTCACAGCTTTACTTCTGTCAGTACCTCGTCTCCTACCTTCCAAACTTTACAGGAGCTCTCCTGCAAACCTTGCAGGCACACAGTTTTAATCTGCCAGCAAGTTTCATATCAGTGCACACTCCACTGCAGAGTGAAAATCTCATTCTGGAAACATCCCCCAGGCTGTGGCTAAGCCGTGTCTCCACAATATCCTTCCTTTCAGGAGTGCTAGTTCTGCAAGGTTTGCAGGAGAGCTTCTGTAAAGTTTGGAAGGTAGGAGACGGGGTACTGGCAGAAGTAAAGCTGTGAGGACGGGTCGTGAGTCGTGCTTGGGTAGCTCAGTTGGTAGAGCACTTGCCCACGAAAGGCAAAGGTCCCGAGTTCGAGTCTCGGTCCAGCACACAGTTTTAATCTGCTAGGAAGATTCATATCAGTGCACACTCCGCTGCAGAGTGAAAATCTCATTCAGTAAGGAATATATATATTGAGAGGCCAATGTCAAAATACCCAGACTCATAAACAGGGGTCGACAAGAAGTTCGTGAACTTACATCACTTATTGGCTGAACCGCCTGTTTCTGAGCCAAAAATATCCCTTTAGAATGGGAAGAGTTACCCCAAAATATAATACCACATGACATAAGCAAATGAAAATAAGCAAAGTAGACAAATTTTTGTATCAAATGATCACTCACTTCAGATACCGTTTGAATAGTAAAAATGGCAGCATTAACTCTTTGAACAAGATCCTGAATGTGAGCTTTCCATGACAGTTTACTATCTATCTGAACACCTAGAAATTTGAACTGTTCAGTTTCACTAATCATATGCACATTCTGTGAAATTAAAATGTCAGGTTTTGTGGAACTGAGTGTTAAGAAACTGAGTCTTATTGTGATTTAGCATTAGTTTATTTTCTACAAGCCATGAACTTAGGTTGTGAACTGCACTATTTGAAACTGAACCAATGTTGCACACAACATCCTTTACTACCAAGCTAGTGTCATCAGCAAACAGAAATATTTTAGTTACCCATAATCCTAGAGGGCATATCATTTATATAAATAAGGAACAGGAGTGACCCCAACACTGACCCGTGGGGCAACCCCCCTCGACCGTACACCACTCAGACCCCACATCACAGCCATTCTCAACATTGTGAATAATGGCCTTTTGCTGTCTGTTGCTAAAGTAAGAGGTGAACCAATTGTGACCTACTTCCCATATTCTATAATGGTCCTACGTCTAGAGCAATATTTTGTGATAAACACAAATAACACCTTAGTTAAATCAAAAAATATGCCTAGCATTCGAAACCCTTTGTTTAACCCATCCATTACCTCACAGAGAAAATAGAATATAGCATTTTTAGTTGTTAAATGACTTGCAAAGCCGAACTGTACATTTGATAGCAAATCGTGTGATATAAAATGATCAATTATCCTCACATAACTTAAGCAAACACTGATGGCATAGAAATAGGTCTCAAATTGTCTACATTATCCCTTTCTCCCTTTTTATAAAGCGGCTTTACTACTGAGTACTTTAATCTTTCAGGAAACTGACAATTCCTAAAGGAAATATTAAAAATATGGCTAAATACAGGACTAAGATGTCCAGCACAGTACTCTAATATTCTGCTAGGCACTCCATCATAACCATGAGAGTCCTTAGTCTTTAGTGATTTAATTACTGACTCAGTCTCCCTCTTGTCTGTATCACAAAGGAGTATTTCAGACATTGATCTTGGAAAGGCATTTGCCAAGAAAGTTGTATGGTTCCCTGTGGAAGCTAAATTTTTATTTAATTCACCAGCAATGCTCAGAAAATGATTGTTAAATACTGTACATATATACTGATTTATCAGTAACAGAAATATTTTTACCACGAACTGCCTTTACATCATCGACCTTGCGATGCTGACCAGACACTTCCTTCACAACTGACCATATGGTTTTAATTTTATCCTGTGAATTAGCTATTCTATTTGCATGCCACATACTTTCTGCCTTCCTATTAACATTTTTTAAGCACCTTACAATACTATTTGTAATGGGCTACTGTAGCTTGATTGTGACTACTTCTAACATTTTGATATAATTCCCGCTTTGTTCTGCGTGATATCCTGATCCCACTAGTCAGCCATCTGGGCTGCCTATTACTGCTAAATAGTACCCCATTTAGAATGTTCTAATGGAAAGCAACTCTCAAAGATCATGAGAAATGTGTTAAGGAAAGCATTATATTTATCATCTATGTGATTGGCACTATAAACATCCTGCCACTCTTGTTCCTTAATAAGGTTTAAAAAGCTCTCTATTGCTATTGGATTAACTTTCCTACATAGTTATATGTGACATTTGTATGAGTAAAAAAGCCTTTAGTGTTAAAATTTGTGCATTATGGTCTGAAAGGCCATTCACCCTTTTACTAACAGAATGCCCATCTAGTAACATATGCAAAATTTATATTGAAGTTGCCACATACAACTAATTTCTGGTACTTCCTACAACGTGAATCAAGAACCCTCTCTAGCTTGAGCAGAAACGCTCTGAAGTCATAGTGAGGGGACCTATAAACAACAATCAGAAGTTTAGTTTCACTAAATTCAAGTGCCCCTTCACAAAATTCAAATATCCGTTCAGTGCTGTGCCATGATATGTCTGTGGACTCAAATAGAATACTGTTTTTTACGTACACAGCCACTCCCCCAGTCCGCTCTGTATCCTGATAAAGGAAGCCTTTGAATTGACTAATTATTTAAGTGGTGCTCTGGCATACCAGTAATTTCAGAGTCAACATCTATAAGCAGTTCACTGACTTTATCTCTAATACCTATTATATTCTGATGAAATATGCTAATTCCTTCTCTACACGGAAACATGATGTCCTCTGAAGAAGAGCCCTTAGCTAGAGGGACTTCCTCTAAGCAGGTATACCTATCAGTTGACTTCAATCTAAAAAAATGTGCAGCTCTACACAAACTACTACAGAAATTTTTCCATGAGTGATCCCACCACCACCCACTACACTGTCACCTATGAGCTTTGCCAGCCTCCCCTTCCGATACCTATGGAAGTGCAGGCCATGGCTAGTGAAGCCCGATCTACTGATAGACTCAACTGGCACCACTGAAATGTGACCCATGCCCTCTGCCATCAGCACCCTCCCCAGCCTCATGTTAACACACCTAACAGTCGCATTAAGATGACGCTGAAACAGTTGCATGAAATACACATTAGTGCCACCAGTTTGAGTAGCTATCTTAACCAGGTCACCACATACATCATATTCCCCATCCCTGTCAAGACTGCTCCCTGCTCCACCCACTATCACTACCTGATCCTCCTTTGTAAAATTCCTACAATAACTCCCCTATGCTGTCAGTCACATGAGCCAACCCTGCACTAGACTTCACAATGCTGGTGACCTGGTACTCACTCCCCAACACTTTCTGCAACTACTGTCCCACACCTCTATCATGCGAACTACCTAGCAGCAGAACCTTCTTCTTTCAGTTAGACTTTGCAACTAACCTAGGCCTCCTAACTGCTGAGGGCTGCTGCACGTTCCCTGCATCTACAACTACAAGAGGCTACTCTCCACTCAACTCTGACAGTTGGTCAAATCTATTGCATATACACAAAGTATAACTGTCTGAATACCTCCTCCTCCTAGCTGCCTTCTTGCCAACTGTCAGTTCCCATTCCCCATCACCCTTCACCTTCCTCAGTCTATCTAGTTCCTCCTTTCCGCATTGTAACTGCACCTGAAGGGTGCAGATCTTACGCTCCTGCTCCTCTATCAACTTATTTCTGCTACTGATTCTGTGTTCCCAGGAGAGGATCTCGCTAGAATGCCCACAGGCTTCCCCACTGCATTCGCCCCTAATGAAAATACTTTGAACGAATTCCACACCATGACCCACTACTCACAAACCTATGACAGAGCCCACACTTCTCACTCATGGTAAAGTTTTACAGTTACTGAAAATAAACTATATGTCTATGTTACCTAAGTTCAGTTACATCAGTAGAACAATTTATAGAACTAACAATAGCGGTCTCAAAATTCTCTGTCTTCTAAGAAAGCAACTACTTGTATTAATACTACTACACCACAGCTAATACCAATACCAACAAAACTTCACAAAATGATTAGCTAAAAACCAAAAATTCAAGCGGCCACTGTAGCACTCAATGAAGTTAAAACACTGAATGAAAATTTTACTGTAATATTTCACTATAAACAATAAAAAACATCGGCTGAAAACTAAAGCACAATGTTTACTAAATGACTTCAATGCAAATTCTGAGTAGTGACCACATTTCCAAAAGTTTATTAAATCATTGTTTTGTCACAAACAGCACAAAACACTGCTGAAAACTATTAAATTTAATAACTGTATAACAGTGCACAAATAACTCTGTCACTACTTAGCTTTATAACCGCTACAGCTGCAACTCAACGCTGCAAAATGTAAACACACTACTGAGGCACGAGGCTTGGACGAACAACGCAAGCACACTCACGAATAACAAACCATTAATGAAAATCCATGAATAAGTTACTTTTACAGCAAATATTAACACAAATAAAGTTTAAAATACGTAATTAAAGCCTAAAACTTTATAAAATATTGACAAACAATTTCAACAGAAGTCCAGCATATGTGACTTGATGCCCATGGCCTTGTCGTTATTTAACTCTAATTTTCCCAATGTCCTTCATACTCCAATCATACTACCTCATTCCTCATACATCTTAACTATCTTTATGCTAAACCACAACTACTTCTTCCTTGAAGGGGAGGCATACAAACAAATCCACAGGACAGCCTTGCCGTGTGGGCACCCTCTTATACCAACCTGTTTTAAGGGCTGCCTACAGGAGACTTTCGTAGCCAAACCCCTAGTCTGGTTCAGGTTCATTGATGACATCTTCATGATCTGAACTTAGGACCAAGGCACTCTATTTTCATTCCTTCACAACCTCAACACCTTCTCTTCACCTAGTCCTCCTCAACCCAGCACATAACCTTCCAGTGCGTGTAAAACTCACCAACCACCAGCAGTACTTGCATTTCAAACAGCTGCCACCCCTTCCACACCAAAAAGTCCCTCAGCTGTCTTCCCATACACACCAAAGAATCCCTCCCAAACAGTGTGGATACCCAGGTATGGCGTATCTGCATTAAGAAGAAATCCCTTGCCAAACAGCTGAAGATCTCACCAAGGCCTTCACAAACAGGCACTATCACCCAGACCCGGTCCACAAATAGATCTCCCATGCAACATCCCCACACTTAAGAACCAGCTACAAAGGGACATCCCCTTCATCACCCAAAACCATTCCGAATTGGAAAAACTCAACCACATCCTTCAGCAGGATTTTATTATCTATCATCATGCCCTTAAATGAGGGACATCCTACCCAAAAACCTTCCCCACCCCTCCTAATGTAGTGTTCCACTGCCCACCATAGTCCATTCCTATGCCACTCCCAATCCCAACCCCTTGTCGCAAGGATCATACCCCAGTGGAAGACACAAGTGCAAGGCCTGCACAATCCAACCACCCAGCACCTCCTATTCCAGTTTTGCCATAGGCTTATCCTATTCCATCAGAGGCTGGGTCATCTGTGAAAGCAGCCATGTCATATACCAGTTCTGCTGCAATCAGTGCACAGCTTTTTATATTGGTAATTGGTGTGACTACCAACCAGCTGCCCACCAGGATGAAAGGCCACACCAAACTGTGGCCAAGAGCAAAGTAGACCACCCTGTGACACAACATGCAGCTGAACAGAGCATGCTTGATTTCAATGGCTGCTTCACAACCTGGCCCACCTGGATCCTCCACCCCACCATCAGATTTATTGAACTACACAGATGGGAGTCATCTTTGCAACACATTCTATGCTCCTGAAACTGAGGCACTATGCAAATTGATAGGTCACGCCACACCCCATACAGGCTTATCTTTGGTGTGATGAGATATGGACATGGTATCAGGCAATCGACTTGAGCGGTGGCGAGGACAGAGGACATGGTGAGGCACATGGGAAGCATCAGTTCGAGTTCGGCATGCATGCTGGCCATGGGGCTTGGTTGCATATCCTATAGTTCATTGTGCATTTGTCCTCTGAATATGTTGGGTGTGTATGCAAGGATTACATAGGGAAGCCAGCTCACCAGATAGATGTGATCACACTGGGAGGGAAGCAAGCAGCAAGAAGCCATTTGCTGCACTAACCAAGCTTCAGACAACACTGGGAGTTATTCTTCAGCTGACACCTCATTTATCAGCTTCATACACAGCTTCAGCGTCCACAGTAACATCAGTGCCAACTGTAGTTCAAGATTTAAACGAAAATACAGTTTCAGCAAAAGTTCCAGTATCAATTGGAACATCAGTTACAAAAACGGACTCAGCATCAAAACTGGCAACATCTCCAACATCCACTGAATCATCAGCTTCAGAGACACCTCCAGCATCCACTGAAACAGCAGCTACAACTACAGATACAACAAGTATGGTGGCATGTCCAGGGGTAAGAAATACAAGGAGCAGGAAATGTGTAATTCTTAAGGATTTTTGGTACTCAGCCTCAGCAAGGAACAGCCGGTAACATTGGGAAACATAAGTACAAACTCCTCTCAATCTAATTTCAATAATTTAAAAATTATGAGCCTTAACATACAATGCATTAAAAATAAAATATTAGAACTTGAGATTGCAGCCAGTGAAGCTAGTATAGATTGTATTTGCATTCAAGAACATTGGTGCATGAGTTATGAACTAGAAAATATTTGCATTTCCCCATACAAATTAGTAAGTCATTATTGCAGGAAGGAAACAAAGACAGGGTGGTGTTTGCATTTATGTAAAACCTGGAGTAAAGGTTAAAAATATGACTGTAACTGAAACCGTGAGTGAAGAAAAACATTTTGAGGCTGCAGCAATACAGTTGAATATGCAAAAGAGTAAATTAATAATAATGTCAGTGTACAGATCACCATGTGGTGATCCTGAAATTTTTAGAAATAAGTTAGAGGCATTGCTCAAAATATTACATCATAAAAAATCAACAATAATTATAAGTGGAGATTTTAATGTCAACTTATTGACTGAAGGTGCATTCAAAGATCAGTTCCTTAATATTTTACAGAGCTTCAATTTATATCAACATATAACTAACCCTACAACAATAACAAACTCTTCAAAAAGTTCATAGATAATATCTTCACAAATATAGAAGCCATAGATATAGATGTAATAAATGTTGACCTAGGAATATCCGATCACAGTGCACTCGTCCTTAAATTTCCCATAGCCCCTGTGACCAAAAATAGTTCATACCAAATGTACAAAAGAACCTTTTCCACAAATAATTGCAGTCACTTCATAAATACATTGACTAACCAATCATGGGCAGAAGTACTGTTACAAACTAGCACAAACACTGCACATAATGTTTTTTCTTCCCTGTTTATGTTGAATTTTGAAATGTGTTTTCCTAAGAAACTTGTCAAAACAAACACATATGGGCATACACATGCTAACTCCTGGATCACAACAGATATTAGAAATTCCTCCAGGACCATGAAAATGCTTAACTATAGACTGAAAAGTTGGACTGACCCCAAGTTTAAAGAACACGTAGCAAATTACAAAAAATATATATAGAAAAGTAATTACAAAAGCAAAATTACTAAGTAATGGTAAATTAATAAGAAAATCAGGCAATAAATCAAAAACTATTTGGGAAATTGTGAAAAGGGAAATAGGTAAGAGCCTCAAGGATCAGGAAATAGTACTCAAAAATAGTGAAAATATTGAATTAAAAGATGAAACTCTGGCAAATTACATTAATAATTACTTTTTAAGTGAACCAGTGTCATTAAGTAAAAACTTTACTAAACATGAGAAATTAACAGCCCCAAAAGTAGACAGTAGTATGTTGTTAACTCTCACAAATGATAATGAAATATTAAAGGTGATAAAGAGTCTAAAATCAAAAATGTCTGCAGGTGTGGATGAAGTGCCTGTGTCAATAGTAAAAAAAGTTGCACAACAAATTATAAAGCCCCTGGCACATATTGCCAATTTGTCTTTCAGCGAAGGTGTGTTTCCTGAGAGGTTGAAAATCTCTAAGCTTAGACCTCTGTTTAAAAAAGGAGATCCATACAAGGTAGAAAATTATAGACCAATATCCCTTCTCCAATCATTTTCAAAAATTCTATAGAAATTAATGAAAACCAGACTCATAAATTACTTAGATGCTCACAAACTTCTAAACTGCAATCAACATGGCTTTTGCTCGGGTCACAGCACAGAATCAGCTATCCATGCCTATACCAAAGAGACTGTCAGGAGTCTCGACACTAAAAAATGTGTAGTGGGAATTAACTTAGATTTATCTAAGATGGAGGCAATAAGTGTAAGTGGAGTTGTGAAGCAGTTGTTTGAATCTTACCTTCAAGATAGAACTCAGGTGGTAGAAATCATCGCAGAACATAAAAATCAGAAAATAAGTGGGTCTCAGATGCAAAGAAATTGGAAATAGGTGTCCCACAGGGCAGTGTTCTTGGTCCCTTATTATTCTTGCTTTATATAAATGACATAAAAAATCCTAATATTTCTACCAAAATAATGTTGTTCGCAGATGACACTAGCATAATTATAAGTGATGATAAAAAATCATTAACCACCACAACTGATATAGTCCTAAAATATATTCAACATTGGTTTAATGCTAATGAGTTAACACTTAATCTAAGTAAAACAAATTATATACAGTATGGCAAAGCAACTCAAGATATGGACCTCCAGTTAAAACTAATGGATAAGAAGATAGAGAGCGTACAATCCACAAAGTTTTTGGGCATGCACATTGATCAAAACTTAAGCTGGAAAGACCATCTCAAGTACTTATCCCACAGGCTCAATTTGGCATCTTTTGCATTGAGGACATTATCTAGAGCATGCAGCACAGACTGTACTAGACTAGTGTATTTTGCTTACTTTCAGTCCATCGTGTCTTACGGCATAGTGTTCTGGGGTAAAACTAAATCAAGCTTAACAGATATCTTCAAATTTTAGAAAAGAGCTATACGAATCATAACACAACTCTCAAAGAACTCATTGTAGGCCCCTTTTCAAAGAACTGCAAATACTCACAATACCATCACTGTATATTTTTAAAAGCATTCTGTGTACAAGAGCACATATGAAAAATCTACGTACAAATGAGGACTGCCATAATTATAATACTAGAACTCGTAAGAATTTGTATGTAGAAAGGGTAAGGACAACACAAACCCAAAAGCATGTAAGTTATTTTGGAATAAAACTTTACAATGCTCTGCCAGTGTACATGAAGGAAATAATAGGTGAAGTAAAATTTAAGACTGAGCTTAAAAATTACCTTTTAAGCAAAACTTTCTATGACTTAGATGAGTGCTTTGATTGTGTGAAATTTATTGCCAAATATTTTAATTTATATGTCTAAATTTGTACTTTTAAAAAATGCCTTGAAAGTGATATTCCATTATTATGTCTGTAGTACTTGTACTAGTATGATAACTTTGTTGTGACAATTCCTACATCATGTAAATGATTTACAGGAAGATAATAAAATGAAATGAAATGAACTGTTTAGTGAATGCATCTGGGAACTCTCATATTTCTCAGAGTTAACTTTAAGTGAGGAAGAGTCAAATTCTGAGTAGTGACCACATGTCAGTGTTTGGTGTTCTTAGTGTTCCTCCCGTTGTGGAAGGAGCCTTTGTTTTGCTCATTACTCTGTGACTTAAGTGAGCAAACTGCATTGTCTCCTGGTTTGTGCTTCAGCTCAGCCTCCTCATTTAGAGTTTTGTGGCTGCTGCCCACTTATTGTCTCCAAATTTGAATGTAATGACCTGCATTATTGTGTCCCACTGGTGTCACATTTGACTTAAAGTTTAATAAGTTATTGTGGCAAAGTTTGTAAAATTTTATTATTTTCCTGTTTACTTATGTTTTATTTATTATTATTGAAGTGTTGTGCTGATTCCCAGCAGGAACCAACAAGTATTTTGAAACTTAAGTCTCATGGTATTCTGTAATAATTTTTGTGAAACATTAATTACTACTGCTTGGGAAAAATTTACTCTGAGTGCATTGCTGTCTATTTATTATTAGTATTATGTTGGTGATGTTCACCAACTGCACAGTCCGTGAGTAGTTTCTTGCAATTGTTCTACATTTGGTACGTGAATTTTGGAATTATCATGCAAGTCTCCCAATACAATTGCCTTGGACATTACAGTGCTGCCTCACACAGCCTCTTTCATCTACTTCCTGATTTCAACTTGTCTAATTGTTAATTATATGGTGTTCCTGCATATAGTCACATTTGTCTCCTACATGTGTTCTAGAAGATGAGAGCCAAAATTCTGAGCAGTTCAATTGTTAACTGTCCTGAGTTCGGACCAGTGGCGGTGGGCACTATGGATCAATTTTCTTTATATTGTTATTTAAGCACCATTTTGTAAAATTCTGTTGATCAGAACTTGATTAAATTACAATCTGGAGACCTTTGCTATTCTGATTTACAATTTTGGTATCAGAGTTACTAATTCCCAGTATGTTAGTAAATATTTTTTTGGACTCTGTAGTGAACTTATTGGATCTCAGATTTTGATTATATTAAATGTTATTAATCTTGCCAAATGAATTTCATGTTTTCATAAGCAACAGACTGTTTCTTTTTAAATTAACTAGCTTAAAGAGTTTGGTTAAATTACTTTCATGTTTCACTACTGGTAAATGATTAACTGTTGTATTCAACTTTCATAACCTGAGTATTAACCTTGTACTTAGGTTTCAGCATATGTCTTGAGGTGTTAATAAATTTAGTTTTGGAAACTTGTCGATGTTGTGGGGGATGTTCCACTTGCAAGCAACTTGGCGTGGAACCTAGCATAACAGAAATTATCCCAGCCTCAACCTATGGTAACCTATTGTCATCACACCCCCCCGCCCAACAGTTTCCACCCTCTCCGTCCTATCACATCCTCCTTATCCACATCCCCTCATGTTCATTGTGTGCTGCCCTCTGCCAATATACCCATCTGTCTTTCGTCTTCACTGCTCCTCTCCATTTCCACTCCCCCCTTCCCACATCTCTGCCTCATGGCCTCTCGATGCTCCATGTGACAGTTGCACTCAGGTCAAAGCTGCTAGAGATGGCGGTTATGTGTGCTTGAGGTATGTTTGCTCGTGTGACTGAATGTGTGTGTGTTTCCTTTTCTGAAGGAGGTTGGGGTCAAAAGCTAAATGTGTAACAGTCTTTTCATTGTGTCTGTCTGCAACACAACATGTCATCTTTACGGTGAGTAGTAGAGTATCCTTTCCCTTGTATTATTGCGTGTAACATCCATATACATGACGCCACAAATTTTTAAAGTACTTTCTCCCCTTACACTAGTTAACCCTCCATCGGGCACAATTCTGGGACTCCCATACTTGGGTGCAATGAGCCTGACAGTTGTAGATTTTGAAATCACATATTACCCAATATTTTCAACTTTAGTGCCCTAAACATTATCACTGTCTTGCATGGGAGTGTGTACAAACAGAACATATGAAAATGAGTGCTAAAGAATCTTTTATTAAACACAAAAGAAACAACATACAAAGGAACAAAATTTTGAAACCACCACCAAACAGTTACAGTTTTCAATGTGTAAACTTTATTAATAGTACATTCCAATTTCAAGTCACTATTTTGGTGCTGGTGCCTTTCACACTCACTCAAAATTATCAGAAGAAACACACTGGCACAGAGAGAAGTAAAGTTGGCAGACCATATTTGTAAGGGTAAGCAGAGCTCATTGTGGCAGTTTTCACACCTTCTGCAACCCATTTTTGTAGTGCAGGTGGTGCACCGACATCTTTTAGGATTTGGGAGTGCTGATGATTTCTCTCTGTCTTTGGGATAAATCTCTTGAGTCAGTTTTGTAACTTGGTTGGGATTCCCATCTTCTTCATACTTCTTCTACGTAGCTCTCCAAGAACAAGGTGATGTGCCAGCAATTTTAGCAACATTCTTCTATGCAGTCTTTCAGCTGAACTCCAAGGTAAATAACCTAGGAGCTGGTATTGCCCACATTCAATTTGATCATTGGCCAGTACTTTGTGTTTTGGCCCACACTGTAAGTAGCACACATTTTATCTGCAGTATCAATACCATCTTTTGGTGAATTTTAGAAAGTGAGTATCTCTGGTTTATTTTTCTCTCCAGGTTCAGCACCAATGGCGCTGTCATTAAAGCAAAAATATAAGCATCAAATTTTTTTCTAGTGCAGTATGTAGGAAATCAAAACCTTTCCAGCATTAAAACCAAACACACTGCTTTAATGTTTATTCTCTTCTATGTCAACAAAATCTGATGGCAACCATCACTTATTTTTTTCTGACAGCTTTCTTGTCTTCAAATAGCTGATGAGGTCAAAATCAGTTGTCAGTGATACTGTGACTGGATACAAATATAGGCTTAGCCATTCTCTTGGCAACTCCGCTTGGTTTTTTGCTGACACAAAAAGGACTCACTGGTTGTAGTCCAACATAGATCTTCATGCTGACTGTATATACCATTTTAGCATCAACAAGAGCAAAATATTTTACCCCATTTTTGTTTGGTTTCGATGGTATATACTGCCAAAAAATACATCTAAGATGAAAACTTTAAAGAATTTTGTCTATTGTGACATTATTTACAGCACATCAGCTCCTTTTTACAAACGTTTTGAAAACTCCATGAATAGGAGAGCACTGGTCAAATTCTTTCGATTGGGCTCTGGTAGTTCGGTTGTCAAAATGAAGGCAATATATCACAGTCTTAAATCATTTGAGATTCATCACGAGACTGAATTATTCAATGCCATCACCTTCATTCCCCCGCAGAGTTCCTCCAGACTTTGACAATTTCCTCTGTGTAGACCTGCCAGGTACAAGAAGTCAATAAAAGCACTTAGTTCAGTTATATCTGTGGAACTGATTCTCTCTCTCTCTCTCTCTCTCTCTCTCTCTCTCTCACACACACACACACACACACACTGGAAAAATGATTCTCGATAGCACCAATGTATTGGTTTTGTGTTTGACAATTGTTTTGTTTCAAGGATGTTGTCAATGAATGAATTATCCAACATTCAACTGCACTTTTGCATTCCTAGCATTTGCCATGACTCCAGGACGGTGAGTGATGATGATGTGATGTCCCATGTGATGGCTTTTTGACCCACATGGTTTTCTAATCTCTTCCCGAATAATTTTTGTTTTGTTTTGCTGTCTCTTCCTTCTTCATCTTCAGCAGTGTCCTCACCATCTTGACCTCTTATGGAATGACCCTCACATTCTTCCACCTTGTCTAGTGAATCAATGTCAGTCCCATCATTGTCAAGATCCTCATATAGCATCAGGGTCTTCATCGCCATTGCGTATCAGCAAATGCTGTATTTCTTTGAGATGACACAGATTAGACAAATCGTAATAATTCCGAGCCATATCTGTGAGAGTTTGGAGTGCAAAAGAGAGAACAGCAGTATAATTATGTATTCAGGCACAGTGTGCCTGAAAGGCTGAGTTCAGGATACAATATGTTTTTGCAAAATATTCACAACATTCACATTACTCATCCATCAAGTAAGAAAAATAACAATTCTGATGAAAAAGAACCAAAAATTTACATCTCCATAAATGAGATGTAATCAGGAGCAATGAACTTGAGAGCCCACGAACTTCACATCTGCTCTCCCTAAAGTTCATACAAAAATTAATGGAGGGGGATGTAAACACCATCTGAAAATAAGAAGGTACTTACGGCAGGGAAATTCCACATCAACTAATTCGAGGGAGAGAAACAAAAACATGTCAGCTGTACCTGTCAGGCCAGCTGCACCTGACAGAAAGTTAAGTGTGCCTTTTCGTTTGTATATACCATTTGAATAATCTGTAGAATAAACAGATGGCATTGACATAGTAACCCACCTTTTATATTTACAGCGCAGATGTCACATGACATAAACAAAAGGAAAGTTGAAGTTTTAAATTTCACATTTCAAAAATCATCTCATATGGATGATCCAGAAATAGGCATCCCTGACATTGAGGAGCAACTGTAAGAGTTGAAAACAAATAAGATGCTACGTCCAGAGGGGATGGCTCAAAAAATTCTTAAGTAACAGAACACATTATGGTGTTTCGCACAGCAAGTGTTCATCAGAAAAAGGGTATTGTCAGGAGTCCCCAAGGGAACTGGGCTGGGACTGCTCGCTCTCTATATACATACATGATCTGATGGATAGGGTAAGCACCAATCTGATACTGTTTGTTGATGATGCTCTAGTATACCAGAAAGTATCATTGTTGAGT
This sequence comes from Schistocerca piceifrons, assembly GCF_021461385.2. Taxonomy (NCBI): domain Eukaryota; kingdom Metazoa; phylum Arthropoda; class Insecta; order Orthoptera; family Acrididae; genus Schistocerca; species Schistocerca piceifrons. The sequence goes on from NC_060138.1 coordinate 429,373,084, forward strand.
TACTGTAGAAGAGCTTGTTTAAATGTATAAAAATGTAAATTAATGCAGATGAATAGGAAAAACATCTTGTAATGTTCAAATACATTACTGGTGGTATGCTGCTTGACACAGTCACATTGATTACATATCTAGGTGTAACACTGCAGTGTGATATGAATTGGAATTAGCATGTAAGAGCAGTAGTAGGGAAGTCAAATAGTCAACTTTGGTTTATTTGCAGAGTTTTAGGAAAGTGTAGCTAATATATAAAGGAGACCGCATATGAAACACTTGTGTGACACATTCTTGAGTAATGCTCGAGTGTTTGGGATCCCCATCAGATCACATTAAAGAAACACATTGAAGCAATTCAGATGCGTGCTATAACATTTGTTACTGGTAGGTTTGATCAATGTGTGAGTGTTACAGAAATGCTTTGAAACTCAAATGGGAATCCCTGGAGGGAAGCAAACATCCTTTTTGTGAAACATTGTTGTAAAGTTTAGAGAACTGCAATTTGCAGCTGACTGTGGAACGGTTTGACTGCCACCAATGTGTATTTTGTGTATGGACCACCCATGGAAAGAAGAGAGAAAACAGGACTTTTACAGAGGTATATAAACAATTGTTTTTCCCTTTTCTAGTGGAATAGGAAAGGAAATTACTAGAAGTGGTGCTTGATATCCTCTGCCTACACAGTGGTGGATACATATGGGGGGATGCGCGACCTTCCCACCCCCCCCCCCCCCCCTTGTGGGACTGCCGGCATTGTCACCTGCGATGTAATTAACCAATTTGCCAGGAAGAATAGGTGTGTAAAATTCATCTTTTAAGGAAGAGAACCACAATCGTAAATTTTTTATATCATAAGATGGCATTGTCTTGTATATGTGTATAATCAGTTTAAATAAAACTTTCTTCAGCTTTGCATGTGACTTGGTTATTTTTTATTACACTAAAAGTAAAGGTAGCTCAAGATATCTTTAGCTCTACCTCCTTGAGGTTTTTCTGTATCCACCAAAGGCAGAAAGGTGGAAGGAGTATATAGAGGGTTTATACAAGGGCGATGTACTTGAGGACAATATTATGGAAATGGAAGAGGATGTAGATGAAGATGAAATGGGAGATACGATACTGCGTGAAGAGTTTGACAGACCACTGAAAGACCTGAGTCGAAACAAGGCCCCGGGAGTAGACAACATTCCATTAGAACTACTGATGGCCTTGGGAGAGCCAGTCATGACAAAACTCTACCATCTGGTGAGCAAGATGTATGAGACAGGCCAAATACCCACAGACTTCAAGAAGAATATAATAATTCCAATCCCAAAGAAAGCAGGTGTTGACAGATGTGAAAATTACAGAACTATCAGTTTAATAAGTCACAGCTGCAAAATACTAACGCGAATTCTTTACAGATGAATGGAAAAACTGGTAGAAGCGGACCTCGGGGAGGATCAGTTTGGATTCCGTAGAAATGTTGGAACACGTGAGGCAATACTAACCTTACGACTTATCTTAGAAGAAAGATTAAGAAAAGGCAAACCTACGTTTCTAGCATTTGTAGACTTAGAGAAAGCTTTTGACAACGTTAACTGGAATACTCTCTTTCAAATTCTGAAGGTGGCAGGGGTAAAATACAGGGAGCGAAAGGCTATTTACAACTTGTACAGAAACCAGATGGCAGTTATAAGAGTCGAGGGGCATGAAAGGGAAGCAGTGGTTGGGAAGGGAGTGAGACAGGGTTGTAGCCTCTCCCCGATGTTATTCAATCTGTATATTGAGCAAGCAGTAAAGGAAACAAAAGAAAAATTCGGAGTAGGTATTAAAATTCATGGAGAAGAAGTAAAAACTTTGAGGTTTGCCGATGACATTGTAATTCTGTCAGAGACAGCAAAGGACTTGGAAGAGCAGTTGAACGGAATGGACAGTGTCTTGAAAGGGGGATATAAGATGAACATCAACAAAAGCAAAACGAGGATAATGGAATGTAGTCAAATTAAATCGCGTGATGCTGAGGGGATTAGATTAGGAAATGAGACACTTAAAGTAGTAAAGGAGTTTTGCTATTTAGGGAGTAAAATAACTGATGATGGTCGAAGTAGAGAGGATATAAAATGTAGACTGGCAATGGCAAGGAAATCGTTTCTGAAGAAGAGAAATTTGTTAACATCGAGTATAGATTTAAGTGTCAGGAAGTCGTTTCTGAAAGTATTTGTATGGAGTGTAGCCATGTATGGAAGTGAAACATGGATGATAACCAGTTTGGACAAGAAGAGAATAGAAGCTTTCGAAATGTGGTGCTACAGAAGAATGCTGAAGATAAGGTGGGTAGATCACGTAACTAATGAGGAGGTATTGAATAGGATTGGGGAGAAGAGAAGTTTGTGGCACAACTTGACTAGAAGAAGGGATCGGTTGGTAGGACATGTTTTGAGGCATCAAGGGATCACAAATTTAGCTTTGGAGGGCAGCGTGGAGGGTAAAAATCGTAGAGGGAGACCAAGAGATCAATACACTAAGCAGATTCAGAAGGATGTAGGTTGCAGTAGGTACTGGGAGATGAAGAAGCTTGCACAGGATAGAGTAGCATGGAGAGCTGCATCAAACCAGTCTCAGGACTGAAGACCACAACAACAACAACAACAACACTGAGCATACACCATATGGTGGCTTGCACAGTATGTATGTAGAATTAGCTATAGTTAATATGAAAGCTATATTTTTGGGAGGCTACAAGTTGAAATTCAGCATTGTTCCCTAAATTGATACACAACGAGAACTACAATACAAAAGAGCTAACAACTGGCACAGCAAGCAATGGGGATAATTTTTTTGGGGTGACAAAGGCATCATTCAATGAGATTTTCTGGAACATCAACAGGGGGCATTAATGAACTCACTTCAGATGCTTAGAAAACTCCCTTGGAGGAAAAGATGACACAAGAAGCTGAAAGTGATTAAAGTTCACCATGAGAAAAGTGAGACCTCACAACACTTTTGAAACAAATCAGCTGATCAGCAAATTAGTCTGGACTGTGGCTCTCCTATCCACCACAGAGGCAAGATCACATACCATGAACTTCTGTTTGGTATTTTTCAGGGACAAAAAAGTGTGTCTGTAACAAAGTAAGTATAATACAGTAGACCCGGTTTTCTTCCCATAGGGGTTTTGAGAGTTCGGTTCAACAAGCATGAATATATAGTTTTCATTTTTTTTATATATATATATATATATATATATATATATATATATATATATATATATATATATATATATAAAAAAAAACAAAGATGATGTGACTTACCAAATGAAAGTGCTGGCAGGTCGACAGACACACAAACAAACACAAACATACACACAAAATTCAAGCTTTCGCGACAAACTTGTTGCCTCATCAGGAAAGAGGGAAGGAGAGGGAAAGACGAAAGGATGTGGGTTTTAAGGGAGAGGGTAAGGAGTCATTCGAATCCCGGGAGCGGAAAGACTTACCTTAGGGGGAAAAAAGGACTGGTATACACTCGCACGCACACACATATCCATCCACACATATACAGACACAAGCAGACATATTTGAAGACAAAGAGTTTGGGCAGAGATGTCAGTCGAGGCAGAAGTGCAGAGGCAAAGATGTTGTTGAATGACAGGTGAGATATGAGTGGCGGCAACTTGAAATTAGCGGAGATTGAGGCCTGATGGATAATGGGAAGAGAGGATATATTGAAGAGCAAGTTCCCATCTCCGGAGTTCGGATAGGTTGGTGTTAGTGGGAAGTATCCAGATAACCCGGATGGTGTAACACTGTGCCAAGATGTGCTGGCCGTGCACCAAGGCATGTTTAGCCACAGGGTGAGCCTCATTACCAACAAACAGTGTCTGCCTGTGTCCATTCATGCGAATGGACAGTTTGTTACTGGTCATTCCCACATAGAATGCGTCACAGTGTAAGCAGGTCAGTTGGCAGATCACGTGGGTGCTCTCACACGTGGCTCTGCCTTTGATCGTGTACACCTTCCGGGTTACAGGACTGGAGTAGGTGGTGGTGGGAGGGTGCATGGGACAGGTTTTACACTGGGGGCGGTTACAAGGATAGGAGCCAGAGGGTAGGGAAGGTGGTTTGGGGATTTCATAGGGATGAACTAACAGGTTACGAAGGTTAGGTGGATTGCGGAAAGACACTCTTGGTGGAGTGGGGAGGATTTCATGAAGGATGGATCTCATTTCAGGGCAGGATTTGAGGAAGTCATATCGCTGTTGGAGAGCCACATTCAGAGTCTGGTCCAGTCCCGGAAAGTATCCTGTCACAAGTGGGGCACTTTTGTGGTTCTTCTGTGGGGGATTCTGGGTTCGAGGGGATGAGGAAGTAGCTCTGGTTATTTGCTTCTGTACCAGATCGCGAGGGTAGTTGCGGGATGCGAAAGCTGTTTTCAGGTTGTTGGTGTAATGGTTCAGGGATTCCGGACTGGAGCAGATTCGTTTGCCACGAAGACCTAGGCTGTAGGGAAGGGACCGTTTGATGTGGAATGGGTGGCAGCTGTCATAATGGAGGTACTGTTGCTTGTTGGTGGGTTTGATGTGGACGGACGTGTGAAGCTGGCCATTGGACAGGTGGAGGTCAACGTCAAGGAAAGTGGCATGGGATTTGGAGTAGGACCAGGTGAATCTGATGGAACCAAAGGAGTTGAGGTTGGAGAGGAAATTCTGAAGTTCTTCTTCACTGTGAGTCCAGATCATGAAGATGTCATCAATAAATCTGTACCAAACTTTGGGTTGGCAGGCCTGGGTAACCAAGAAGGCTTCCTCTAAGCGACCCATGAATAGGTTGGCGTACGAGGGGGCCATCCTGGTACCCATGGCTGTTCCCTTTAATTGTTGGTATGTCTGGCCTTCAAAAGTGAAGAAGTTGTGGGTCAGGATGAAGCTGGCTAAGGTGATGAGGAAAGAGGTTTTAGGTAGGGTGGCAGGTGATCGGCGTGAAAGGAAGTGCTCCATCGCAGCGAGGCCCTGGACGTGTGGAATATTTGTGTATAAGGACGTGGCATCAATGGTTACAAGGATGGTTTCCGGGGGTAACAGATTGGGTAAGGATTCCAGGCGTTCGAGAAAGTGGTTGGTGTCCTTGATGAAGGATGGGAGACTGCATGTAATGAGTTGAAGGTGTTGATCTACGTAGGCAGAGATACGTTCTGTGGGGGCTTGGTAACCAGCTACAATGGGGCGGCCGGGATGATTGGGTTTGTGGATTTTACGAAGAAGGTAGAAGGTAGGGGTGCGGGGTGTCGGTGGGGTCAGGAGGTTGATGGAGTCAGGTGAAAGGTTTTGCAGGGGGCCTAAGGTTCTGAGGATTCCTTGAAGCTCCGCCTGGACATTGGGAATGGGGTTACCTTGGCAAACTTTGTATGTGGTGTTGTCTGAAAGCTGACGCAGTCCCTCAGCCACATACTCCCGACGATCAAGTACCACGGTTGTGGAACCCTTGTCTGCTGGAAGAATGACGATGGATCGGTCAGCCTTCAGATCACGGATAGCCTGGGCTTCAGCAGTGGTGATGTTGGGAGTAGGATTAAGGTTTTTTAAGAAGGACTGAGATGCAAGGCTGGATGTCAGAAATTCCTGGAAGGTTTGGAGAGGGTGATTTTGAGGAAGAGGAGGTGGGTCCCGCTGTGACGGAGGACGGAACTGTTCCAGGCAGGGTTCAATTTGGATGGTGTCTTGGGGAGTTGGATCATTAGGAGTAGGATTAGGATCATTTTTCTTCGTGGCAAAGTGATATTTCCAGCAGAGAGTACGGGTGTAGGACAGTAAATCTTTGACGAGGGCTGTTTGGTTGAATCTGGGAGTGGGGCTGAAGGTGAGGCCTTTGGATAGGACAGAGGTTTCGGATTGGGAGAGAGGTTTGGAGGAAAGGTTAACTACTGAATTAGGGTGTTGTGATTCCAGGTTGTGTTGATTGGAATTTTGAGGTTTTGGAGGGAGTGGAGCTGGAAGTGGGAGATTGAGTAGATGGGAGAGACTGGGTTGGTGTGCAATGAGAGGAGGTTGAGGTTTGCTGGAAAGGTTGTGAAGGGTGAGCGAGTTGCCTTTCCGGAGGTGGGAAACCAGGAGATTGGATAGTTTTTTGAGGTGGAGGGTGGCATGCTGTTCTAATTTACGGTTGGCCTCCAGAAAGGCAACTCGCTCACCCTTCACAACCTTTCCAGCAAACCTCAACCTCCTCTCATTGCACACCAACCCAGTCTCTCCCATCTACTCAATCTCCCACTTCCAGCTCCACTCCCTCCAAAACCTCAAAATTCCAATCAACACAACCTGGAATCACAACACCCTAATTCAGTAGTTAACCTTTCCTCCAAACCTCTCTCCCAATCCGAAACCTCTGTCCTATCCAAAGGCCTCACCTTCAGCCCCACTCCCAGATTCAACCAAACAGCCCTCGTCAAAGATTTACTGTCCTACACCTGTACTCTCTGCTGGAAATATCACTTTGCCACGAAGAAAAATGATCCTAATCCTACTCCTAATGATCCAACTCCCCAAGACACCATCCAAATTGAACCCTGCCTGGAACAGTTCCGTCCTCCGTCACAGCGGGACCCACCTCCTCTTCCTCAAAATCACCCTCTCCAAACCTTCCAGGAATTTCTGACTTCCAGCCTTGCATCTCAATCCTTCTTAAAAAACCTTAATCCTACTCCCAACATCACCACTGCTGAAGCCCAGGCTATCCGTGATCTGAAGGCTGACTGATCCATCGTCATTCTTCCAGCAGACAAGGGTTCCACAACCGTGGTACTTGATCGTCGGGAGTATGTGGCTGAGGGACTGCGTCAGCTTTCAGACAACACCACATACAAAGTTTGCCAAGGTAACCCCATTCCCAATGTCCAGGCGGAGCTTCAAGGAATCCTCAGAACCTTAGGCCACCTGCAAAACCTTTCACCTGACTCCATCAACCTCCTGACCCCACCGACACCCCGCACCCCTACCTTCTACCTTCTTCCTAAAATCCACAAACCCAATCATCCCGGCCGCCCCATTGTAGCTGGTTACCAAGCCCCCACAGAACGTATCTCTGCCTACGTAGATCAACACCTTCAACCCATTACATGCAGTCTCCCATCCTTCATCAAGGACACCAACCACTTTCTCGAACGCCTGGAATCCTTACCCAATCTGTTACCCCCGGAAACCATCCTTGTAACCATTGATCCCACTTCCTTATACACAAATATTCCACACGTCCAGGGCCTCGCTGCGATGGAGCACTTCCTTTCACGCCGATCACCTGCCACCCTACCTAAAACCTCTTTCCTCATCACCTTAGCCAGCTTCATCCTGACCCATAACTTCTTCACTTTTGAAGGCCAGACATACCAACAATTAAAGGGAACAGCCATGGGTACCAGGATGGCCCCCTCGTACGCCAACCTATTCATGGGTCGCTTAGAGGAAGCCTTCTTGGTTACCCAGGCCTGCCAACCCAAAGTTTGGTACAGATTTATTGATGACATCTTCATGATCTGGACTCACAGTGAAGAAGAACTTCAGAATTTCCTCTCCAACCTCAACTCCTTTGGTTCCATCAGATTCACCTGGTCCTACTCCAAATCCCATGCCACTTTCCTTGACGTTGACCTCCACCTGTCCAATGGCCAGCTTCACACGTCCGTCCACATCAAACCCACCAACAAGCAACAGTACCTCCATTATGACAGCTGCCACCCATTCCAGATCAAACGGTTCCTTCCCTACAGCCTAGGTCTTCGTGGCAAACGAATCTGCTCCAGTCCGGAATCCCTGAACCATTACATCAACAACCTGACAACAGCTTTCGCATCTCGCAACTACCCTCCAGACCTGGTACAGAAGCAAATAACCAGAGCCACTTCCTCATCCCCTCGAACCCAGAATCCCCCACAGAAGAACCACAAAAGTGCCCCACTTGTGACAGGATACTTTCCAGGACTGGACCAGACTCTGAATGTGGCTCTCCAGCAGGGATATGACTTCCTCAAATCCTGCCCTGAAATGAGATCCATCCTTCATGAAATCCTCCCCACTCCACCAAGAGTGTCTTTCCGCAATCCACCTAACCTTCGTAACCTGTTAGTTCATCCCTATGAAATCCCCAAACCACCTTCCCTACCCTCTGGCTCCTACCCTTGTAACCGCCCCCAGTGTAAAACCTGTCCCATGCACCCTCCCACCACCACCTACTCCAGTCCTGTAACCCGGAAGGTGTACACGATCAAAGGCAGAGCCACGTGTGAGAGCACCCACGTGATCTACCAACTGACCTGCCTACACTGTGACGCATTCTATGTGGGAATGACCAGTAACAAACTGTCCATTCGCATGAATGGACACAGGCAGACAGTGTTTGTTGGTAATGAGGATCACCCTGTGGCTAAACATGCCTTGGTGCACGGCCAGCACATCTTGGCACAGTGTTACACCGTCCGGGTTATCTGGATACTTCCCACTAACACCAACCTATCCGAACTCCGGAGATGGGAACTTGCTCTTCAATATATCCTCTCTTCCCGTTATCCACCAGGCCTCAATCTCCGCTAATTTCAAGTTGCCGCCACTCATACCTCACCTGTCATTCAACATCATCTTTGCCTCTGCACTTCTGCCTCGACTGACATCTCTGCCCAAACTCTTTGTCTTCAAATATGTCTGCTTGTGTCTGTATATGTGTGGATGGATATGTGTGTGTGTGTGCGCGAGTGTATACCCGTCCTTTTTTCCCCCTAAGGTAAGTCTTTCCGCTCCCGGGATTGGAATGACTCCTTACCCTCTCCCTTAAAACCCACATCCTTTCGTCTTTCCCTCTCCTTCCCTCTTTCCTGATGAGGCAACAAGTTTGTTGCGAAAGCTTGAATTTTGTGTGTATGTTTGTGTTTGTTTGTGTGTCTATCGACCTGCCAGCGCTTTCGTTCGGTAAGTCACCTCATCTTTGTTTTTATATATAATTTTTCCCACGTGGAATGTTTCCTTCTATTATATATACAAAGATGATGTGACTTACCAAACGAAAGGGCTCGCACGTCGATAGACACACAAACATACACACAAAATTCTGCAGAGCAGAACTGAAGTCTTTCCGCTCCCGGGATTGGAATGACTCCTTACCGTCTCCCTTAAAACCCACATCCTTTCGTCCTTCCCTCTTTCCTGATGAGGCAACCGTTGGTTGCGAAAGCTAGAATTTTGTGTGTATGTTTGTGTGTCTATTGACGTGCCAGCGCTTTCGTTTGGTAAGTCACATCATCTTTGTTTTTAGATATATTTTTCCCATGTGGAATGTTTCCCTCTATTAATTCATATATATATATATATATATATATATATATATATATGCAAGGCACAATTACAACCAATTCAGTATTGTGCAGGAAGCATTCTGGGAAGGAAGTCAGGCTTGAGTTGAACATACCACCAAGAACATTAGAGAGGGAGCAAAAGCTAGGAGTGGGTAAGGATGACAAAGGACCCCTGCCCCACAATATGTACCAGTGTACCCATTAGCAGTGAAGGACAAATAAATGCTAATCAGTGCCTCTTGTATTCAGCAAATAGTTATCATGTGTGTCATATATGGTGTCACAGGAGTAATCACCAGTATTCAGGGATATAACAGGAATGATCATTCGAAGCAAAATAGTCTAGTAAATATGAGCTCTAAAATGAATACTTTAAGAAGCTATGAGCACTTCATCTCCAATACTGTGAAACAAATCTCTTCTACTGCAAGCTCTTTGCTTTCCATATTTTGAGAAGTGGTAGTATGTGCAAAAAAAAGTCCAGTAAAATTGGGCTCTAAAATGTATACCTTAAGAGCTATGAGCACAACTTCATCTTCACTACTGTGAAACACATATCTTCTGCTGGACAAGTGCTTATAGCTCTCAATGTATACGCTTTAGAGCTCATGTTTACCAGACTTTTTTATTTGAATGAGCATTCCTCCTTGGACACGCTGTATACTCAATCTAGGCTTTTCCATCAATGAACTTTTGTTTTTAGATGATCATTTTGTAGTTGAACTACTCATGCACCATAAACTTATCTTTTTCTTTGTAACAAAAGAAGGAATGAGAGGAAGAAGGAAAGATATTTAACTCTTTCATAAGAGATGCACTGTAATGATAATTCAACCGAAATTACAATATAAAGGTAATACACCTATCAAACATAATATGAGCTACTTTCCACTTGTCAGATGATTTTTAGTAAGATTTTGACTGCTTTCAACTGACTAAAATGTTTATTTCTTGGTTTTTCATATTTTCAGATAAATTCATTTACAATTACTATTACAACATATCTTAAGGACAAATTAATTCACAAATCAATAACATTACATTATTTAAAACTTGATAATTTACATCATGAGCTTGATTGTGAACATAATGATAATGGCAAACACAGTTTGGTAAAGAAGGAGATCAACAATGTGCAACTGTTACATTACAAAATATTATTACAAAGGACTACTGAAGGCACTGAATTCTGTAAGTTGTTTCAACATGGACTGAAGAGAAAGTGAATGCTGTATGCAGTTGATATCAAACTCATTATCCACAGTCATGCAATTGGATTGGCCCATAATGATCAAATAAAATGTTTACATTACATACAAAGTCAAGAAAATTCTTTCAAAGTTCAAAAGTTTCATATTAATTTTTCAGAGTTAAGCTAGATGAAATTAAGGAAAGAATACCTACTACAACATTTTACGAAAATTTGAATCCATGTTAATCAGTGAGATGCAACTAGTCTGAACATAATCAGCAACAAAAGTTGCTATCTATTATGCATCTTGATTAAAATCCAATCCTGTATGATTGCTGTAGGAGATAGCGAAGTGAAACATGGTACTGATTCACCAATGATAACTGACACATAGACATTATCCTTTCTGGTCAATTTTTTTAATATCATGACAAAAATGTTCTGTGAATAACTTCATTACTACAGCACATTTCTTAATCTCTCTACAGTCAAACACATTCATGACCTGAGAAGTATTTATGGATCCAAATCTGAAATTGTGAGAGTGCTGACTTCAAAAGAACTTTGTGTATTACAGTTTAATTAGAGGTACTCTAATCAAATTTTCAATTACATTAATTGGCAGACAAATTTACCATAATCAAAAAGTTACATTCTGTGGAGATTGCAAACAAGAAAATGACTGCAGACAGCTTGACAGAAAAGTTTAGATGATGTTGAGAACAGCTTTTGGGGCAACTGTTTTCAAGCTAGAAACTGGTGAGGAAAAGAACATTACAGCTTTCATCACCTGAATGATTGATGTACAAGTTCAATTCATTGCATACACCTTAATTTTGTGATTTTTTTCATTATTATTTAACATTTTCTATAAAAAGTTTGTGATCTGCCAACAAAACATTTTTCTCTTCAGTCTTGATGAAGATTTACATGAATATGTGATGAATGACCTGGGGCAGTGTAAAAGTGGCAATCAACATGTATTTCTTATTTTAAAAAGAAATATACTATCACAAATTATTGGCAGTGTTCAGTTATTATATACCATGTACACAATGTACTTACTTTCTAATTCATTCATTTTTCTGTATGAGAAACTACATACATTTTCTGCAATCACATTGATGTGCATTTATATTTTGCTTCACTTGGCTTCAGCATAAAAACCAACCCTCTTTTTTTTCTTTTTTTTTTTTTGTTTTTAATGAACTCAGGTAGCCTCTTTCCCCCTACACCCATTTCTGGGAAAGGCTGTGCAGTAAGATTATCTTTGACGGTATTGTGAATGTCTTCCTTCTACACTTTCACACAGCCTTTCCATTAGTTATAAATTCAACAGCACACAGTACTAGAGAAAATTATTAAGCAAGAAGCTTGAAATACAAAGGCAGCAAGATTATACTGACGGACTTTCAAAAGTTGTTTTTCTGACATAAGTTTATTTAGAAAACATATTAGAGAGAACTTAAGTTAGGTCTGTAGTATCTTTTCCAATTAATAAATGATCAAAAAATAGTTGCTAATGTATCTGAATGAGTATCTATACACATCACAAGCAAATATCGAATGGTGTGTTGTAAACAGTATGAGTGTGAAATCAAATTTATAATACAAGCTTTGAGTTCTTGGACAAATGTGGTGTGTTTCAGGACCCAAAACTTCTGTAAAAGTGTAACTAGAATAAAAAGCACTGTACTACCTTAAATTTTTGCTGGTACCACAAACACAAAGCAAAGAGGTAGTTTCCTGTCATAAAAATAATGGCAAACACGTTATTGTGTAATAAAGGGAAAATGTAAAGCTGCAATTAATGGACCCAAGATGCAAAACTACCATGTAACTTAAGATTCTCATGTATGAACCTAAAATGAAATGTGAGTAAAAAAAATACCAGGAAAATGATAATTTCTAAATAGCCATTTACACAATGAGAGAAATTTAATTTGTGACACAGTACCACCAGACCCATAACCATGAGTTAGTTTAATAAAGTAACAATGAATTTAGTCTGTGGGGAGGGGGAGTGGACAAAACTAGCAGCTTCCCTTCCAAGAATATCTGCAAATTTGGGTATATACCCATTGTAAGTCAATATCTTTTTCTCTTGTATTAATTACTGTTATGCTTATCTGAGAAATGATTAAGTAAGTTTGCACAAACTGTAATTTACATTGGGTAATAATGGACAGTTTAGTGTACAAACAATGCAAATAGATATGACAATAAGGCACGAGAAAAAATCTGTGTACAAAATTTAATGAGTTGTTCTCCCTTCTGTTTCATAAATAGATTGCTTGTGTGTTCCTGATAATGTGAATGTGACTTGCACTGTGAATATGAAGAACCCTATTAGTTGTAAGATACATACACAAGTATTTTACTCCCTGAAATAGGTATTAGTACACATCCTTGATTTCTACTAATTATTTCACAATGTTAACCTAACTGAAGAGAACTATAGTAAAATTTATTTTTCACTTGTTTGCTAATAAGGCAATTTTGACACCATATATTTGTTCTTGTAATAATGATAGGTAAGCATTCATTCACATATATGATAACTGGTATTTCCAGTTGCACTCCAGCTGAAATACCATGAAATCTGAACAATCCATTTCTTTTATGGCGACAATAGCCTTGCATTCCCTACTTATCAAAATTATTTCTCAAGAGTTATGATTGGTGTTTATGTTTCCCTCCCTTCTTATTCCTAACTATTTTTGAATAAGTCAGAAGCTTAAATTTTATACTTGTTGGTGTACTACATCCTTGGGTTGGTGAGTAATTTATGTAGGAAGGCAAACATTTTTTTATCAGTGAAGTATCTTTAAAAGTGATGGCTTCTGGTGCAGAAAAGCTTCTCTCTCTTAATACCACTGTCTATGAGGAGAACACAAGCTTAAAGTACCTAGAGAAGTAATGTCCCCACCATGGAAAATCCAGTATGGAATGTAACAATATTACGAAAACGATAGTTGCTACTCATCATACAGCAGAGATGCTGAGTCGCAGATAGGCACAACAAACGGACCACCAACCTCAGCAGCCAGATACTGCTGTCATGTGTATGCGAGTTGTGTGTGTGTGTGTGTGTGTGTGTGTGTGTGTGTGTGTGTGTGTGTGTGTGGTATTTTTCTTTTTTTTCCCCTCCTAATGAAGGCTTGTTGGCCAAAAGCTCATTTTCTGACAGTCTTTTTATGGTGCCTATCTGTGACTCAGCATGCCTGCTGTATGGTGAGTAGCAACTATCTTTTTCATAGTATTGTTAGGGAAATAATACGTAATTACACATGTCCATATGTGAAATAAAGTATACTTTAACTGAAGGGGGGGAAAAGCTTTTCAAACCTCAGTTACAAATTCTAATTATGTAGATGGCTTTGTTTTTCAGTACAATTATTTTTGGCAACAATTGTTGTTACTTTTTATATTACAATAAAACTCAGCTCCTTCCCAAGCTATGGTAATTATCTCTAATGAGGCTCTCATGGTTACAATAAAATAATAGTTTACGTAACATCCTGCAGTTGTTGCTGCAAAAATAACTCTCAAGTAATGCTGAACAGCCCAATAGTCTCTTACAAAACAGAATAATAATTGGCTTGAATTTTTAAAGTTTCTGTCAAAAAAGTAGGCTGCTCAAGGTTGCTCCTTACGTCTCCCCCCACTTTGACCCTGACACTGTAGTGTTGCCATGACAGGTGCCAGCAGGTCAGTTGTCACAACTCGCTACTTCCGTATATTTGGCTTTGTTTTTTTGTGAACTTATTCTGCTTTACAGACAGTTATAAAGAGTAACATTCTATGCATAGATTAGTTGGTAGTCCATATATTCTTAGTGTATGCCGGGACTGAATGTACATTAGAAAACGAACTAAATATGTAATGTTTAATGAAAAGTTATTCAATTAACTTGCTTGTGATGAGGGAGCCAGAATGAACACTACTTTGCCCAAGTACAAAAGTTGACAGCAAAAGCTCATGGAGTCACAGAAAGAACAGCGCAACATGTTAGTGATTAACTTCTTCAGAGGCTGTAGGTGTGAATGCTTTCTTCCATTCACCACATAAGGGATATAAACTGGAAAATAGATTTACTCAAATGGATGATTTTAATAAAAAAAAGTATGCTTTAGGAATGTGTTAGAATACTACAATAGAGGATAGTATCCTAGGTCTAATGAAGTCCACGACTAATACAAAATTGAGTATAAGGGCTTGGGAACATTCATTCTTCCCCCTTCTAAATGACATTGGTTTTATGACCAGAAAATGTGAGGACGAACAAAAATTTCTTATGGAACAAAGGGATAGTGCTACCTTGGGAAATACATTTTTGTGAACTATCCGTTTATTGCATACAGAGGACAACAAGCCTTATCTGAATGAAACTTGGTTTTCGCAAACCCATAGGAAGAAATATGTCTGGCACCACTTCAAGGAAAATGGTGGCCCAAAAATATCTACAGGCACTTTTGTATGGTGAATATTGGTGTTTTGGGTGGGGAAGAGTTGCAAATGTAATTCCTACAGGTGGTAGGGAATATTTTTAAGGGAAGCCATCACATCAAGAATCCTGGCAGTAATATGCAAGTACTTGTATACTGCCGTGACTGGAATATCTTGTTAGTAGGTGACACGAGACAAAAACGATTTTGGACTAAAAATAAGAGATATATAGCATTTTTTCACAAATATCACTAACATTTGAAAATACCATTAACTGGCATTGCTGACATTTCTTATGGAACAAAGGGATATTGCTACCTTGGGAAATACATTTTTGTGAACTATGCATTTATTGCATACAGAGGACAACAAGCCTCATCTGAATGAAACTTGGTTTTCGCAAACCCATAGGAAGAAATATGTCTGGCACCACTTCAAGGAAAATGGTGGCCCAAAAATATCTACAGGCACTTTTGTACAGTGAATATTGGTGTTTTGGGTGGGGAAGAGTTTCAAATGTAATCCCTACAGGTGGTAGGGAATATTTTTACGGGAAGCCATCACATCAAGAATCCTGGCAGTAATATGCAAGTACTTGTATACTGCCGTGACTGGAATATCTTGTTAGTAGGTGACACAAGACAAAAACTGTTTTGGATTAAAAATAAGAGATGTATAGCATTTTTTTCAGAAATATCACAAACATTTGAAAATACCACTAACTGGCATTGCTGTAAGATGGTGAGATGACCTTGACCCACCTATTTTTGTGAGAATCATTATAACTCTTATAGCAGCTCGTAACACATTACAGAGTTAAAAGGAAGGAGACACACAGTATTAAGCTCAATGTTAACCAGAGAGGAAATGGCATTATAAGATTTTTACTTTATTACCTCTGACTTTTTAACCAATGAATGCTGTTGAGGGTGAAAAATATGTGATGCCCCATGAGTGAACTTGCTGAAATTTTCTCATCAATTCCTAAAAAACAAGCAATATACGTCTTCATGCCCTACATTCATTAACCCATGTAAATATATTATTCTCATACACGAAGTCAACAAGTATACTCTAATAGGTTTTGTTGACTTATGATTTTTAAAGAGATCTTGGCATCTATTGATTAGCTAACTCATTTTTACAATTTTTTATGACGTGACACAACAGATACAAGGAACACATTACGGATGCAGACTGGCATGTCCAACCTTCTCACTTATTTATGCCACAATTTATAATGTACTGTGCAGTATTGTTCACTGACAATGTTAACACATTTTTCACAATAAAAATTTTTTTAAATGCACACAAAATTCAGTAACAATAATACACCCATTGTAGGGATTTGTTCTCCCTGTAAATACAAAAGCTACTTTTTCCTTTTTCTTTTCTATCTTTCAAAATTTTTTAAGAATACCAGAGCCAGTACAAAACCTACAATATGCACAGGTTTTGACAAATTTAATCATATTGTAAACAATAAAATCAGCACATCAAATGATTACAGAAATAAGAACAAAAAGCTTATACACTGCCACACGTAGAGGCAAATTATTACCATAAAAAGAATGACAGATATATGTATAGGTATATATATCTATGAATATATGTATAAACAAAGTGCCTTGCACATCTGTGATATACCACGACATCTGTTTCAGTGGCTTGGCAACAAAAAGCGAATATAGTTTGTGTATGTGTGTCTTTACATATACCTCTTTTCCACATCATACGCTTCTTTTAATTAAAATTATTAGCTGTGATCCATTCCAATACTGAACCAAAAGAACACACTCAAGATACAAACATAAGAGTCAACACTATAAGGGCATGTGTTAAAAACCAAATAACTTAGGATTATTACATTTCTATATCATAACTGTCAAAAATTGATTTTACTTTATCATCTACTGACAAAATATTCACAGCCTGCAAGACATTCTGAAGTTTACCGTAACTGTGGCTAGAGCTGTAATGGAATATTTTAACAGTTGTGACTCAAAATACATTAACCAAATAGTCACCAGAAGTGTAAAGAAATAAAAATTACATTTAGACAACTCTTTCACAGAGGATAAAGATCTCTAGGAAAATATTAACATAGTAAAATACACAACAATTATTAAAATATGTAATTAAACTCTGGAGAATAAGATAATCATGTCAATTCTTAAATAAATTACCTCAAAGGATGATTTACATTAGAAAATGAACGAGCCACTACAAGCTTCAGAGTAAAAGATCTAATACATTTTTTCATTTCACATACTGTTTGTCGAACTGCAATGGATGTTCCATTTTCATTTTTAATATTGTTATTACTTATCATAAATTATTTACATGAATCCTAAACTCAGTCTACAGAAACAAACAAAACATACCATTCTCATATAAAATAGAACATCCTATATATGCCACAAATAAAGGTCAAGTTGGTTTTGTGTGTTAAATAGATTTCTAAAAGTTTAACAAGCACTATGCAGTTTATGCAAATAAGCTACTGGCAGTGATAGCTAGTTCTTTTAAATCTGAATACTATACAACAAATCCTGTGCATATAAACAAATGCGTGGTAACTGCAAAGTAATTACACATTACTTCAGATTCTTTCAACAGCACACCATTAATCCAAAAACGAAATTCTTACTTCCTTTTGGCAGTGAAAGTCAGTCTTATCACAAAATCACAATTCAAATATTGCATCGCTTGAGTCAACACTTGTCTTAAAAGGAAGAAAGTAGATCACTACCAATGATCCAATACACAAAATTGTGTAATAATTAATGCCCTGTGACTTTAACTCCAGAAACTACCATAAAATATTTTTCACTTTCATATTTTGTTATCAAATTACAGCTTTACATAGTCTCTTAATTTTTAAGAAGCTCATCACATAACTGTTGATTGCAGCACTAAATTTGTTGGACATTAATACACTGTCAAAAATTTAGTATCAATTGCCCTGTAACTTCTTAGGCAGGTGTTATACTGTCTTCCTAAATAAGCAATTCTCATAATTGCTTCAAGTAACGTTCTCGTTATTTATTTACACTTGAATTGCTTGTGACCTGATACTCAGGTTTTTCACATTCCACAATGTCCTAATAAATAGAAACTGTACAAATATATTTATCCACTGTTCAAAACATGAGGATAAAACATGAGATCACCCGTTTGACATTCATAGAAATGTTTCGATGTACATCCACAAATTACTTCCTCTATTTACAAGATGCACATAAACATGCAGCAGGTAGATTGTCACTAGTACATATCCTACTGCCTTTCTTTCAACATGAGGTCAGTCTATGCAGCACATCACTTTATTTCCTTTTTGTCTTGATCTACAGTTGTGAGTCTTCGTAAAATTACTTTATATTTGTATTAAAATATAACTCTGAATTCTGCATTTCACTCTTTTCATAAAAAAGGCTTTATATATAATGTGAAATGTTTCACTTGTAGAAATATATCTTCCACTCCCCAGTAATGGAGATCATGCATAGTGAGGATTCAACACAAATTTTGCAGCTTAAACTCATTGTTCCAAGCTTGCTGCAGCAGACCATTACCTACTTGCTAATGCTAGCATTTGTAGTCATCATGATGGTAGGCTCAATTGATTTGATGGGCTTTTCTGCAAAAACAAAAATTGTTTGTGTTACACACCTAATTAGCATATTATATCACAAAGTGCATATAATTAAAAAGTTGTGGAGGGAGAGGGACAGGGATCAACAACTGCCACACAGATTTTTATGAGCTATTGGCCTTATTGATTTTAATCTTTTCTGCAGTACATCACTCTTACTTTTCAAACGTCACAGAAGCTCTTCTGGATACCTTGCTGCCTTAGCACCAGTACACTTTTTACTTCATGTGTGCTAGTCCAGCAGCTACTATCGTGGGTTACAGGTAGTTTGTTACCTAAATGAAATTTCTTTTATTGTATGAGTATACTGATAAGAATACTTTAGGTAGCTAAGTGCTACTGACACTCTTAGAGACTGTAAGGATTATGTATAATGATTATGGAACACTGTCACTGTTTGTAAATTGATCTAAATATGCATGGACCATATCTACTTTACATTCTATATTTTTAAACTAAATGAGAATATACATAAAACTGTGAATACTTGCATGATATCATCAGATAATGTCCCCCCTATCAATGGTGAAACTAAAGAACTGGGGAAAATACAATTGATATTATGCTAAATAGTCTGGCAAGTCAGGAATGATATAAAACAGTTACATTTTAAATTTTATGTTTTATGACAACTGTCTTTTTTCTTAACAATTAAGGAAAAAACAGGTCGCTACTTACCGTAAAGAAGACACATCAAGTTGCAGACAGGCACAATTTAAAGACACTCAGATACAGCCTCTGGTCACAGCCTTCATCAGTAAACACACACACACACACACACACACACACACACACACACGAGACTGACGACTCCAGCATCTCGGGCTGGAATCCATTCTGGCCCCAGATACTGGAGTTGGCAGTCTCGCATTTGTGTGTGTGTGTGTGTG
Source organism: Schistocerca piceifrons (assembly GCF_021461385.2). Classification (NCBI taxonomy): domain Eukaryota; kingdom Metazoa; phylum Arthropoda; class Insecta; order Orthoptera; family Acrididae; genus Schistocerca; species Schistocerca piceifrons. The sequence continues at coordinate 429,392,579 of NC_060138.1, forward strand.
TGTGTGTGTGTGTGTGTGTGTGTGTGTACTGACAAAGGCTATGGCCGAAAGCTACATGTGAGTGTCGTTTAATCATGACTGTCTGGAACTAGATGTGTCTTTTTTACGGTAAGTAGCACTCTGTCTTTCCCTACATCGTTAATACTCCTACCTGGAGTTTTCATTGTTTGATCTGTCTTATTCTTAATAATTAATTACTTCCAAAAGCATTATGTCACACTGAATAGTGTAAAAAAGAATCAACGAGCTATGTTACAATTTAGGACTTTGTCCAGGATATTTCAAACAATCAACAGAGGCAGAACATGTTACATGGTCCTGTGTTTGTAAGCTTCAAATTTATAATTAAGTGCAACAGAATGGAAACGTGTAAAAAAAAAGAGGCTTCTTAATCTGCAAATAAATCTGTTATTTATCTCTTAAGAAAGCTGTTACTATAATGAAGTAGCAAAAAGGTCACCAGGTGAAATACTTGCTACAGTCCTTGGATTGGGGGAGTGACAGGAAGATGGGGAAGCGGGCACTACCACACAGGTTGTCATGTGCTCTCCCGTGGATAGATGGGAGGAGGCCAGGACTGCAAACCGAGAAATCAATGGCCAAATACGTGCCATGTGTGCCACACTGAAATGTGTGGGGGCACCTGTATTTAAGAGGCAGAGGTCGAGTTGTGATAGCAAATTTTCCACCTCCCTACCTCGGCCAGTAAGCACAGCGGCACCCCACAAGGGGTTATGTGCGTTAAAATCTCCCAAAAATAGGAAAGGTTTACGGAGTTGATCAATCAGTGCAGTCAATATGTTCAGGTGTACTGCACCATCTGGAGGTGTAGACAGGTATTTCCTGCGTCGTCCTTATCCTTCAAGAGAGGTTTGAACGGGCACAGGTTCACTACATAGTAAGTTCAGGACATAGACACAAACTCCACCTGACACTCTATTATAGTCACTACAGTTCCTGTAATATCCCTTATAGCCACAGAAGGTAGAGGTCTGCAATACCTGGAACTATGTTTTCTGGAGGGCAATGCAGAAAGCAGGTGTAAAGCTTAACAGTTGCTGTAGCTCAGCCAGGTGGTGGGAAAAACCGCCGCAATTCCACTGGAAGATTACGTGATTGTGAGACTTGGAAGACATGAAACACTCAATGCTGCCACCAGATGAGTGTCTGTGCGATCGACATCCATTGTGTCCGAGTGCACAGTGAGATCTAGGTCCTCAGCGGACACCAGAATCTCCACCTCATCGTCAGACACAGAGCTTGTGGGTAGTGGTGGTGTGGGTGCCACCGCAGTGCCTTGCTTCTTGGGGGACTTTTTCTTTTTTGGTTTCTGTCGCTGCTCCTTAGGTTTTTCTGACTGTGAGGGCTTCACTGATTCTGTCTCAGTGACTGAGGAGGACCATGAAGCCCTACGACCGACTACCCATGGTTGCTTCGGCCACTGGCGGGTGTCAACTTTACCACTGATAGGAACATGGGAAGGGAGTGACCCAAGGGATTCCTTCCTGGCAAGAGGAGCTGAAGAAGCCTTACGCTTCTCCGGCTGAGTGGGAACTGACATCCCCGATGGTTGGGGGGGGGGGGGGGGGGGGTGTTCCTGAAGTAGGTTGTGCAGGAGCAACAGGGAGGGAAGTGCCCCCCACCATCAACGGGGCAGGTGGAGTCTGACGGCTCTGAGAGCTAACTGTACGCGGCAGAATGGAAGATGGTAGAACCGTTGTCATAGCGGCAGCCTAGGTTGACGTCATATGCACAGGATGTAGCCTCTCATATTTTCTCTTAGCCTCAGTGTAGGTCAGTCAGTCCAGGGTCTTTTATTCCATTGTTTTTCTTTCTTCTGGAGAATCCTGGCAGTCTGGCGAGCAAGGCGAATGGTGCTCTCCACAGCTGACACAGATGGGAGGCAGGGCACAGGAAGTATTGGGATGTGAAGGGCGTCCACAATCCCGACAGGTGATGTTGGAAGTACAGCGGGAAGACATATGGCCGAACTTCCAGCACTTAAAGCACTGCACTGGGAGAGGAATATATGGCTTTACATCACAGCGGTAGACCATCACCTTTACCTTCTCAGGTAATGTGTCACCCTCAAAGGCCCAGACAATGGCACCGGTGGCAACCTGATTATCCCTCGACCCCGGTGAAGGCACCAGACGAAATGGACACCTCACCCTGTAAATTGGCATGCACCTCATTGTCCGACTGCAGAATAAGGTCCATGTAAAACATGATACCCTGGACCATATTTAACCTCTTACGGGGCGTGATGGAAACAGAAACATCTCCCAGCTTGTCACACGTGAGTAGTGCCTGTGACTGGGCAGAGGATGCTGGTTTGATCAAGACCAACCCTGACTGCATTTTGGACAAGCTCCCCATCCCCCCAAACTTGTTCTCTAAATGCTCCAAAGGAAACCTGAGGTTTCATTGACAAGAAAGATTCCCCATCAACTCTTGTACATACAAGGTACCGGGTTGAATAAGCTTCGCTGCCATCCTTAGCCTGGCGTTCCTCCCATAGTGTGGCCAGGAAGGGAGGGGGAGGGGGGGGGGGGGGGCGGGGGAATGATTTCGGGCCATATTTCTTAGCATTGAAGTTAGACCTTGACTGCTTAGAGAATGTTGGTGTTTGACCACCAGCAAGAGATGATGTACTACACTTTATGGTGGGTCATCCACCCTGATGCCACCCACTCCGACCAGGGACTCTCCCCATGGGCGCCACTCAGCCACAGCAAAGGCCACTGGCAGGATGGCCATTGCTGGGAGACCCGATGCCCCAGGGCGACAGGCAACTACTCCTTGGCATACATGGGGAAGTAACGGTGCAGGCATGACCTGTGTGGTCAGGGGGCTACAACCAACAGGGTACATGGTGGCCCCACCACAATGGACTGGCTCCCATGCTGGATATCAGGCACAAATGAGCTGAGAAGTCCATTATCGTCGACAGCGGAGAAAGCGATACTGCACAGAGGACGGAGGAAAACGAGCCCAGGAGGGTGACCTTGCCCAACAGCTGGAGAATGAGCGGAAGTGCGGATCCACGTCGACGAAGGATTTGAGAAGTCTCAGCGCATGATGGACACTTTGCACCATGTAAGGCATCCTGCTCCAATTGGCTCACTCTTCGGGAAATTTTGAAAAATTGAGGTCAGACCCTACAAGGGACGATCACATAAAGGCTGAAACGTGTGAGACTCCTTTTAGTTGCCTCTTACGATAGGCAAGAATACCTTGGCCTATTCTAACCCCTGGACCCATAGGGGGTAGGGGGGTGGATGTGAATGGAGAGAGGGTGATATGGGGGGGAGAGGGAGGGAGGGAGGGAGGGAGAGGGGGGGGGGGAGTCACTCAGAAGATAGACAGAGAGGGGGGAAGGAGGGGGGCAATGGACAAAGAGGGGGAATGAAGGAGATTAGCACGGAAGGGGAAGGGGAAAGGGAAAGATGGGCGGGGTGCAATGGCAGAGGGTGGCAAACAAAGAGTGTGGGAGATGAGAATAGGAAGGAGATGAGGACAGAGAAATGGAAACTGTTAGTTGGAGGGTGTGGGGCAGTAGGTTAATAAACACTATGTGATCAAAAGTACCTGTACATTTGCAAAAACATATGTTGTTCATATTAGGTGCATTGTGCTGCCACCTACTGTGAGGTACTGCAAATTAGCGACCTCAGTAGTCATTAGACATCATGAGAGAGCAGAACTGGGCGCTCCGTGGAACACATGGACTTTGAACATGGTCAGGTGATTGGGTGTCACTTGTGTCATACGTCTGTACGTGAGATTTCCACACATCTAAACATCCCTAGGTCCACTGTTTCCAATGTGATAGTGAAGTGAAAATGTGAACAGACATGTACAGCACAAAAGTGTACAGGCTGACCTCTTCTGTTGACTGACAGAGACTGCTGACAGTTGAAGAGGGTTGTAATGTGTAATAGGCAGACATCTATCCACATTATTACACAGGAATTCCAAACTGCATCAGGATCCACTGCAAGTACTATGACAGTTAGGCAGGAGGTGTGAAAACTTTGATTTCATGGTCAAGAGTGGCAACACATCACCCCCGTAAATGCGAAACAATGCCTCGCTTGGTATAAGGAGCATAAACATTAGACGACTGAACAGTGGAAAAACGTCATGTGGAGTGTTGAATCACAGTACACAATGTGGCGATCCGATGGCAGGGTGTGGGTATGGCGAATGCCCGGTGAACATGATCTGCCAGTGTGTGTAGTGCCAACAGTATAATTCGGAGGTGGTGGTGTTGTTATGGTGTGGTCGTGTTTTTCAAGAAGGGGGCTTGCAGCCCTTGTTGTTTTGCGAGGCACTATCATAGCACAGACCTAATTTGATGTTTTAAGCATCTTCTTGCTTCCCACAGTTGAAGAGCAATTCGGGGATGGCGATTGCATCTTTCAACAGGATTGAGCAGCCTGTGGTGGAGTGGTTACAATAACATCCCTTTAATGGACTAGCCTGCAGAGAGTCCTGACCTGAATCCTACAGAACACCTTTGGGATGTTTTGGAATGCCGACTTTGTGCCACGCCTCACCGACCAACATCGATACCTTGCCTCAGTACACTTCTCCATGAAGAATGGGCTGCCACTCAACCAAGAAACCTTCCAGCACCTGATTGAACATAGGCCTGTGAGAGTGGAAGCTGTCATCATCGCTAAGGGTGGGCCAACACCATATTGAATTCCAGCATTACCGATGGAGTGTGCCACGAACTTGTAAGTCACTCTCAGCCAGGCGCCTGGATACTTTTGGTCACATAGATTGAGGCCGAGATGGAGGTCAACACCCAAGAAGGTGGCACACTGGGTAGAGAAGGACCAGATGAAGTGGAAGGGAAGGAAGAGTTGAGGTTACTCAGTTGTTTTGTCATAGCAGTATAGTTAGTATCTTAACACATACATCACCAGAATAACGTAGGCCCATATTGTTTGTTCATTCGCACAAAAATCCAATACCCACTAAAATTATGTGTATTTTGAAGCAAAAAGGGAAAGGAGAAGAGAGGCAAGGAGGAGGGAGGAAGGTAAAGATAGAGAAAGAGAAAGAGAAAGAGAAAGAGAGAGAGAGAGAGAGGGAGGGTGATGGACTGCAAGTGGGTGGCTAGTGGCTCAGAGAGAGGCAGTCGGTTCAAAACTCCCAACACCCAGCCTGCTTCAGGATCATTGACGATATCTTCATGATCTGGGCTCAGGGCTAAGATGCCCTACCCACATTCCTTCACAACCTCAGCACCTTCTATCCCATCCATTTCACCTGGTCTATTCATTGCACCACCTCCCCTGCACAATGATCTCCATGTCTCCGATGGCTCTGCTCACACCTCTGTCCACATTAAAACAACTAACACAAATAGTACCTGCATTTAGACATCTGTCATCCTTTCCACACCAAATATTCCTCTCATACAGCCTTGTGGACAATTTACCTGAGTCCCCTACCCAGTACGCTGAAGGCCTCATGACAGCCTTCACAGGCAGGCGGTACCCACCAAACCTAGTTCACAAACAGATTTCGCATGTCATATCCTCACAACCCCCCCCCCCCCCCCCCTCAAGATTCAGCTACACCCCTTGTCATCCAATATCTTCCTGGACTGGACCATATCCTTCACCAGGACTCTGATTATCTCTCATCCTGCTCTGAAATGAGCAACATTCTACCTAAGATTCCTCCTACCCCTCGTTAAGTGGTGTTCCAAGCCCACCATCCAACCTACACAACATCCGAGTCCATACCTATGCCCACCCATTCTCAGACCCTTTCTGCAGTGATTATATCCCTGTGGCAGACTAAGGTGCATGACATGACTCAATCCACCCAATCCTACTCAAGTCCCAACACAGGCACATCCTACCTCATCAGAGGATGGGCCACCTGTGAAAGTAGCCACATCATATACCAACTCTGCTGCAAACAGTCTACAGCTTTTTATGTCAGCAAGACTATCAAACAGCTATCCACTAGGATGTTTGGCCACTGCCAAACTTTTCCCAAGCACAAAGTTGACCATCTGGTGACACAATATGCAGCTGAGCACAACATGCTCAGTTCCAATGGCTACATCACAACCTGCACCATTTGGATCCTTCCCTGCACCATCAGCTTGTCTGTACTATGCAGATTGGAGTTACTTTTGTAACACACCCTCTGCTCCCATCTCGGGTAACCCACTGTCTCTGCTACCTCCACCTAACAGTTTCCCTTTACTCTGGCCTGTTACCCCCTCCCTTTTCACATCCCCACATCATTTTCGGCGTGTGACACACCCCACTGGTCCCTACAATCATGCATGACATGCCTAGCCCATATTCCTGCCACCCTCCGTCCTGCACTCCTAGCCAGCAAACTGACTGCCTTCCACCAAGCTGCTAGTGACCCATCCCCATTCCCTCTCCCTGCCTCCCTCCTCCCTCCCCCTCCAACCAGCCCACCCAACGCTACTCCCACCAACAACCAGTCCACCTGCCAAGAAAAAAAAAAAAAAAAAAAAACATTGGCACTGTTAGTCCATTCAGCCCCTTTTAAGGGCAGAGCTGTCTGTGTGTGTGTGTGTGTGTGTGTGTGTGTGTGTGTGTGTGTGTGTGTGTGTGTGTGTGTTTTTGTTTTACTCTAGCTTATCAAAGGACTTACTGGATCATGTAATGTGAAATGATCGAACACTTCCATTAGTTCTTCCATGCTATATTCTTCGAGACACACAAACCCTTCCAAACTTGGTGCCTGCTTTCTGGCACAGTCCATACAATGAACAACATGCCTTTTTTCTTGTTCTCTGATGAAGAGGATGTTGAAAACTTCAATCTGAAACACAGATTATTTCAATCAAAATATTTTCATTTGGGAGGAACACTGTGCAGACACCGTCTTTTGATACTATTCATAGAACAGTAAACAAAAATAGTATTTCATATGTGCTGCTAATTTTGCAAGTGAATATTGCACCCTACATCTAATTACTGCAAATTAGTTACAAACAACTCATTCTACAAATAAGCTGTCTCTGAAACAAACAACCAAAATGTCTTTTTACTGTTTTGCAGGCACAGTTTGCATATAGTTTTAATACTTATCTTACCTCACACTGTCCACAGTAATGAGATGCTTCATTCTTTCCTCGACCATGGAATCTCACTTCTACACCTTTTGACTTCACAAATTCTAATATCATGGCACATTGGCGTAATGTCCTTAGCAAACAATTTCTGCAAACAAACAAAAATATCACTCATATTTATAAGGTGTAACAAAATGTTACATGGAATTCAGATAGTGTGAAAACAAAGAAAATATTCCATGTCTTTCCACTTCTTTGACCACTGGTCAAGAACACTGTGTTCACTATGAAGCAGCAGACATTTCCTATATTTTCCACAAATTCTTGCTACTGATTTCCATGCTTCTACATATGATACAGAATGGTCAAAGGGATGAGGATTTTGTATCATGATCTGTTTCTACTCTCTATAATATTTTGATGGATTTATCCTTTAGTGCCTACTAGGGTAGTAAATGAAAGACAGTGACTTGAACTAGAAACATCCTAACTTTAATATTAGCTGCATTAAAAATTAGCTCTTCAAATACAATTCTCAATGTGATATACAGCATATATGAAGTGCATCATTAAATATCTTACATTCTTAGTGACTGGACAATCAATTGTTGTTTTACATTCAATAAGTTTTTTTCAGTCAAATGAAACAACAGAATGAAACTAGTCTCTGCAGCCATCTTAGCTATATGAATGTTTTCACTCAGCCTCCATGTCCGAGTGGTTTCATTCAATATGTGATAAATGACAAACACAAGATTCTGACAGTTATGGCAGTTATATGGATGTTTTCACTCAGTCTCTGTGTTTGGGTAATTTCATTTACATACTTTTATAGCATTTTTGATTATACATTAACCACAACGTATACGATTTCAAGGAGATACATTTTCAAAAATGAAGCATTTTCAAAATTTATGTATTTGTTTACCTAAATATGACTTTTTTCATACTTCTGGCAATAAATATGAGTTTTGGGTTGGTTTTAAAAGTTTAATAACTGGCAGTAAATCATAAATTTTTGTTTAAATAAATGAACAATTACTTTTGTAATTATGTTTACTGAAGCGTCTCTGTCTCTCTCTTCCTACTGATTTGCATCCATCACTGACAATTATGTTTTGGTAAATGAAGTGGTGAATAGGATGCATGTAAGATACATTTTTTAATTGTTTTGTGTTTTCAAGCACATACTGTCACTTGTTGAACTACTTTTTGGCAAGAAATATTTGTAAAAATTCATTAATTTTCTTTTAATCTGTATGATTAACAGTTTCATAAAATGAATTATTCTTGCATACACAGTATATCACACTGGATTTATCTTGAGGATCACTTTTTTCCCAGTCAAGTGATTTCTTTCATTACCATGTCACTGAGTACTTCCTAACCTAACCTAACCTAAGCATACTGATCCAGATGCAAAGTTCATCACAAAGAAAACACTGATTCATAAACATGGACAAAAACTGAACTAAATGCTACTTGTTGGCACTCAATAAAAAGCAATTATCAGAAAGGCAATAACATTGATGACAGGGAAGAACAGAGTGCAGTGAACAATAATAATGAAACAATGGCAAAAAATATCAATTGTTTCTGTTTAGAGCTGATAGCAATGGACAGCATTGACAGTTTTTGTTCAGTTGCTCCTAGACACTGGTTTGATTCAAAGGAATGACAGCATAATTCGACAAATATGTAAAACTACAGTTCCACTAACCTCATACACCGTGTGATCAAAAGTATCCAGACACCTGCCTGAAAATGACTTACAAGTTCATGGCACCCTCCATCGGTACTGCTAGAAGTCAATACAGTGTTGGCCCTCCCTTAGCCTTGATGACAGGTTCCACTCTCACTCTCACTCCACTTAGGTGTTTGAAGGTTTCTTGTGGAATGGTAGCCCATCCTTCATGGAGTGCTGCACTGAGGAGAGGTATTGACTCAGTGAGGCCTGGCACGAAGTCGGCATTCCAAAACATCCCAAAGATGTTCTGTAGAATTCAGGTCAGGACTCTGTGCAGGCCAGTCCATTACAGGGATGTTAATGTTGTGTAAACACTCTGCCACAGGCCGTGCATTATGAACAGATGCTCGATCATATTGAAAGATGCAACCACTATCCCTGAATTGCTCTTCAACAGTGGGAAGCAAGAAGGTTCTTAAAACATCAATGTAGGCCTGTGCTGTGATACTGCGATGCAAAACAACAAGGGGTGCAAGACCCCTCCTTGAAAAACATGACCACACCGTGGCACTACCACCTCTGAATTTTACTGTTGGCACTACACACGCTGGCAGATGATGTTCGCCGGGTATTCGACTTATCCACACCCTGCCATCGCATCATCACATTGTGTACTGTGATTGGTCACTCCACACAACATTTTTACACTGTCCAATCATCTATTGTTTACGCTCCTTACACCAAGTGAGGCATCGTTTGGCATTTACTGGCATGATGTGTGGCTTATGAGCAGCCGCTCGACCATGAAATCCAAGTTTTCTCACCTCCCACAGTACTTGCAGTGGATCCTGATGCAGTATGGAATTCCTGTCTGATGGTCTGGAAAGATGTCTGTCTATTACACATTATGACCCTCTTCCACTGTCGGCAGTCTCTGTCAGTCAACAGACAAGGTCGGCCTGTACGCTTTTGTACTGTACATGTCCCTTCATGTTTCCACTTCACTATCACATCGGAAACAGTGGACCTAGGGATGTTGAGGAGTGTGGAAATCTTGTGTACAGATGTATGACACAGGTGACACCCAATCACCTGACCACGTTCAAAGTCAATGAGTTCTGCAGAGTGCCCCATTTTGCTCTCTCATGATGTCTAATGACTACTGAGGTCGTAGATATGGAGTACCTGGCAGTAGGTGGCAGCACAATGCATCCAATATGAAAAACATATGTTTTTGGGGGGTGTCCAGATACTTTTGAACACATAGTCTACTATCACCGTTCTTCATAATATCTCTGTTTTCGGAAGGAAATCATTTAAAATAATATACATATAGACTACTTTTGCTATATTATGGGATTTTCCACTGCATCTTGCAAGTTGCTTTAAAGGAAAATTTGGGAGAGAAAATATTGTGCTGGGAACATGTTACTGGAAAATCAGATATGATTTTATCCAGTATGGCTACACAATATGAAGGCATTTTTGGAAATATCACTGAAGAGGAAAAATGTAACCCATCACATTTTTTGAATAAATAATTTATTTCACAATAACTAGTTTTGGGCCTATGCCCACTGTCAGATGACAACAAGGATTTATTGTACAAATTTATGTCCTGCAATATAACAGAATATCTGTGATTTTATCGTTTAAAAAAGCTTTTCACTATATGCAAGGTCTGCATATTTTACTTCTCAGTATATAAGTTTTATTTTATACATTACAATTTGAAGATCTGCTTCACTGATGTGTGACATACTGAACCATGAGTTAGCCTCAGGGCAATGTGGCAGACAGACAAATGTGTTCAATTCTGCTATGTTTACATCTGCATACATCATCTTAGCGACTTAGTTGGCTGTACCAAAGAACACAATGGCACAGTGATGAAATACGTCTACAAATATTATGTTGTTTTCTTTATAATGTGAATATTCTTATTCTTTGCCCAACTCTGTGAAGATTAATAATGAAAAATCCACACTGGAATACCATTGTGAGTAGTACTGATTGCTACTCATTGCATAGAGGAGGCACTGAGCAGCAGATAGCTGCATTTGAAAGCAGATTGCTGGTTATTTTTAGCTATCTGATGAAATTTCTTCATCCAATCAAAACTCTCTCTCTCTCTCTCTCTCTCTCTCTCTCTCTCTCTCTCTCTCTGCCAGTGTCATCTCTGGACACTGTGAGTAGTGATCTCGGATGGTGTGGGTGGTGAGGGTCCAGAAGAACTGTTGGGTAGATGGTGGGAGGGGGGGGGGGGGGGTCTAGAAGAACTATGGGGCAGAGAGGGGAGGAACAGTGGGGTAGGGTGGAGGAAGATGCTGTATGCTGCCCATGGGTGTGACAGCTAAATGAAAAAACTGGAAATATGTTGATTAGTTTCTTCCAGACACTACAGGCAGTAGAGGGTAAATGGTGTCATCAAGCAAGTGGCTGTTGGAAGCCTACACAACTGTCCAATGAGATCTGTACAAAATGGCTGGTTTTATTGTGTCATTCTGTAGTGTAGTCTGCAGTTTTGGCTGTTTTTACAGTATTTCTCATTTCAAGATTTCTCATTTCATATCTGTATACTCCAAATTATATTTGATTATATCTTTGCTAAAACAGGATTTTTACACTTAAATTACATAACTTTCAGCATGGAACAGGAGAAAACTCCTGCTGAAAAAAAGTCCTCATTCAAAACTGAAATAAGATATTTAGCTTACAGAATTTTAACTACATATAAATGAAATGTATTACCTTCTATCACAAAGTAAGCTGCGTGGTGTTTGTTTGTTTATGTAAATAGGTGTGATGTGATTTAAAAGTTGTTCTAGTGAATGTAATCAAGAATTTGCATTTTTAGAGTCTTCAACACAAAAACTGACACAGAAATACTCCCACTAATTCTTGGGCTGTTCATCTGGATATCGCACAGCTTCAACAGAGAAAGTTAATAACAAACACTTCAACAGGTTTCCCAGACAACCTCAAGAGTTGCTTCTAAATTGGAAAAAAAAAATGTTTGTGAGCTGTCTCCTGATGTGAACTATGCTACTATTTTTGTTTGTGAGGAACATTTTTCCAAAAAAGACTTTATTCATAAACCAGATGTAGCCTGAACATGCATGTGTTTCGAAAATGTCCGACAGATGTTCTTTATGTAGGTACTAATTTCAGAAGTGGACTAGGTGAAATTGGTGTTAATGTACTACCAAGCACAACATGTGCAGTGGCAAGTGTTCATTATACAGCTGTTAATACTGGAAGTGAAACTGCTGTTAATAAATTATCAAGCACTAGTTTGCTGAACAGAGTAATTCTTTGAGTGATACACTTTGTAAATTTTTTGTTTCCTCTCAAAATGAATCTACACGTGGTGAACACACATTCTTATCCAAAACATCTTTTAATGACGAAAGTGGGGTTTTGGGTAAGGGAGGTTTCAAAAGCAGACTTTAGTCCCATAAAATTAAAAAATGTACAAGATTCATGTGAAAACTTTAACAAGGATATCAAAACTTAAAGCAAAGCTACATAATGGGAAATATGAATTAAAAACATTTACAGATTTAAGTGACAGCAGTACTTTCTCCTTCATATAAAACTATTTAAATTTCACAGACATGCAATTAACATACATTGAGCAATCAGAAAATGCTAGGTGATGGACATCTGAGAGCAAGGTATTTGCTCTGTCCTTACACAAGCAAAGCCCTTGGCTATACAAATATTTGTCAGTTCAATTTCCCCTTTCTTCTGCCAGGCATCTAAAACTCCCATGATCTCCTGTACATTTTGAGCTGGGCTGGAATCCTGCAGTAATGAATGTAACACAAGCAGAAGTAGAAGCAGTGAACAACAATGATAAATATTGTGTTTTGTTCGATAATATGTCTTTGGAGAGAGAGATAGAGAGTTGTATTATGACGCAAAGAAGTAACTAATTTCAGGTTTTCTGGATGTACGACTTTAGGAAGGTAAAATTTGTATGCAAACTACACATTAATATTTGTGGTCAGAGGCATACATAAACACTGGAAGCAGGTTGCCACACATAACTTCATCAGAACTATGTTCCAAGTACTACTTTATAGAAGTCCTCATTATCTATGTCACAAGGCAACTGCGTGAATTTCACAGTTTGTGACCAGGCTTCAACCAAGCAGAGAGCACTGAAGGAACCGCACAATGAGAAATTTACTGAATTCAGTTCATTTCGCTTTTTAGTCAGTGATGAACTTATTTGCAGTGATTTATGATGTCCCACAACTATTAAAGAATACTAGAAATGTACTCCAAAGAAATAAAATACAATTTGGGTATCATGCCAAAACTGCAGAGGAATCATTTTGATATTAAGGATTCTTTTACTAAAACTGTAAGTTAAGGCAGCTGCAGCCAAGCTTAGTCACAAGTGGGTGCAGTTATTGAGAACTATGTAGCATTTAATATTTTACCTGCAGAAGTAATATACACTGCAGAATTTGTTGAAAAGGTATAGTGCTTGTTCGATTCACTAAACAGCTTCCATTATTATCCACAAGATGGCAACTCTTATCAGTTTGCCATTTCTCTAGTCACCACATATTGAAATATGGTATAATGCATTATAGGAAATGAAAAAGTGGAAAGTTGGAGTTAGGAACAGGGAGAGACAGGACAAAAATTTTAAGTTTGTGGCAAACTATAATAAGATCACTGATGTTCTTTTGGAACTGATGAAAAAAATTGGCTTTAATTATTGAAGCATGAGGACTTTCAGTCAAGACCTGCTGGAGAATGTTTTGTTATTGTGTGAGGCAGATTGGTGTTGCAAACCCTAACCCAACCTGCTTTCAGTTCAAAGCAGCACTGAAAACAGTTATAATAAATAACATGTCCCTACCCACAAATTCACTAGGCATTAATGTAGGATGGGTCAGAGGGGCTATGAGAAGAAAGTATGTGTTTTACTGAGTGTTCCCACATGTGCAGTTCAGAAAATCTGGTGTTGGTGGGATGGATCCAAATGGTACGGGCTGTAATGCATTCACTTAAGTCACAAAATTATGAAAAGGGTAGTTGCTACTCACCATACAGCAGAAATGCCGAGTTCCAAATAGGCACAACAAAAAGACTGTCAGAAAGTGAACTTTCAGCCAACAAGGCCTTCTGAACTTCCAGCATGTGAGGGTAGTTTGGGTCAGCAATTTCTGTTAATCAATAGAGCAGAAAACTAGTCCACATTGAAAATTTTTTTTTAATTTTTTTATTCATTCAATGACTAGTTCCGGGCAAGGTCTAAAATGGCATATCCAAAGATGTCAAAAATTTGCAATGAACATTTAGAGTGCATACGCAAAAGTACACACTGTAAATGTTCATTGCACATGTTTGACATCTTTGGAAATGCCATTTTAAAGTTTGCTATGATGATTTGAAAATGGGTCTCTGCACGATATTAGTTATCAGATGAATACAAAGGTAAAAATTTGCAACTTGGACTGGTTTTTCGTTCTACTGAACAACGACTTCCTTGAAAATAGACAAAACACACACACACACACACACACTCACACACACACACACACACACACACACACACACACACACACACACAAAACCACAGTCCCTGGCTGCCGTGGCCAGACTACGAGCAGCAGAGCATGATGGGGGAAGCAACTGGTTGGTGGGAGGTAAGGAGGAGGCTGCGGAGAGGAGGGGGAAGGATAGCAGAGTATGGCAGGGGGACATTAAGTGCTGCTTGTGGGAGCATACAGGGATAAGGTGTGGTGGAGAGAGGGTAGGGCAGCTAGCTGCAGTCAGGAGATTAGACGGAGGCTAACAGTGGGGTGGGGATAGCGGAAAAGGGGAGAAGTAAAAAGACAGTGGGTGCATTGGTGGAATGGGAACAGGGAAGGGGCTGGATGGGTAAGGGCAATGGATAATGAAGGTTGAGGCCAGGAAAGTTATGAGGTTGCAGGGAGAGTTCCCACCTGTGAAATTCAGAAAATCTGGTGCTAGTGGGAAGGGTCTATGTGGCACAGCCTGTAAAGCAGTCACTGAAATGAAGAATGTCATGTTGAGCTGCATGAGCAGCAATGGGATGGTCCAGCTGTTTCTTGGCCACAGTTTGCTGGTGGCCATCTATGCGGACAGACAGCTTCTTAGCCGTCATTCCCACATAGAACACAGATTAGTGGTTGCAGCTTAGCTTGTACATCACATAACTGATTCCACAGGTAGCCCTGTCTCTGATGGAATAGGTGATGCTTGTGACCAGAGTGGAGTAGATAGTGGTTGGAGGATGTATGGTACAGGTCTTTCATCTAATTTATTACAGGACGGTGAGCCATGAGGCAAAGGGTTGGAAGCAGGGGATGTGTAGAGATACATGAAGATATTGTGCAGGCTGGTGAGTGGCAGTTTGCCACTGTTGGAGAGGTGGGAAGGACATGGGTAGGACATTTCTCATTTCTAGGCACGACAAAAGTTAGTCAAAAGCCTGGTGGAGAATGTGATTTTGCTCCAATCCTGCGTGGTACTGAGACACGAGGAGAATGCTCCTCTGTGACCGGATGGTGGGACTATGGAAGGTGGTGGGAGACTGGAGAGACAAGGCATGGGAGATCTGTCTTTGTACAATGTTGGGAGAGTATTTATGGTCTGTAAAGGCCTCTGTCAGACCCTCAGTATATTTCAAGAGGGACTGCTCATCATTGCAGATGCGACGGCCTTGGGTGGCTAGGCTGTATGGATGGGGGACGTATTAGTATGAAATTGGTGGCAGTTGTTGAAGTGGAGGTATTGCTGACGGTTGGTAGATTTGATATGGACGCAGGTAATGATGTAGCCATCTTTGAGGTGGAGGTCAACGCCGAGGAAGATGGTTTGGGGGGTTGAGTTGGGCCAGGTGAAGCAAATGGGGGAGAAGCATTGAGGTTCTGGAGGAATGTGGATAGGATGTCCTCACCCTTGATCCATATCACATGTAGATGTCATCAGTGAATCATAACCAGATGCGAGGTTTGGGATTCTGAGTGTTTAGGAAGGATTCTCTAGATGATCCACTGCTGTACCCCGGATTTGTTTGTAGGTAATGCTTTCAAAGGACAAGTAATTGTGGGCGAGGATATAGTTGGTCATGGCGACTAGGAACAAGGTTATAGGTTTGGAATCCGTTGGGCATTGGGAAAGGTAGTATTCAGTAGCAGTAAGGACATGGGCATTAGGGATGTTAGTGTAAAGTGAGGTGGCATCAATAGTGACAATCAGGGCACCATGTGGCAAAGGAACAGGAACTGCGAAGAGTACAGGAACTGCAAAGAGTCGGAGAAGGAAATGGTTGGTATCTTTTCTATAGGAGAATAGGTTGTGGGTAACAGGCTGAAGGTGTTGATCTCCGAGAGTAGAGATTCTCTCAGTGATGTCACATTACTCACAAGCAACATTTTACCATCCCCTACCCGTCCCCTGCCATCCCTTCCCATCCCTGCCCCAGCCTCCTCCTTAACCCCCATCATGGGCTGCTGCTCTCAGTCTGGCCTCAGCAGTCAGAGACTGTGGTCATGTTTGTGTGAGTCACGTTTGCGTGTGTGTGTGTGTGTGTGTGTGTGTGTGTGTGTGTGTGTTCTGTTTTCTGGACAAAGACCTTGTTGGCTGAAAACTCACTTTCTGACAGTCTTTTTGTTGTGCGTATCTGTGGCTCAGCAACTCCCTTATATGGCATGTAGCAATTATCCATTTCATAATATTGTTACATTCTGTTCTGGATTTTCCATTGTTTGATTCACTAAGCCAAGCACACTGTGCTGTGCAGCATGCTCAGCAAATGTAAAGGCCAGCTGTCTCTTGGCACAGTTTGCCAACAGACAGCTGATTAGTGGACATGCTCACGTAGAGTGGCACACAGTGTTGCAGTTAAATTGGTAGAGTACATGGATGTGACAGGCCTGGAGTAGGTGGTAATGGGAACATGTATGGTACAGTTCTTGCATCTAGCTCTTTTACAGTGATATGGACCATGTGGCAAGGGATTGGGGGGAGGCGTTGAATGTGATCAGCAAAGATACCAAAGCAGGGGTTAAACAGGGACATACAAAGGTATTGCATATGTTGAGTGGTTGACATAATACCATTGTGAGAGGAGTGGGAAGAATATTTCTATCCCTGCCATGTCACTGCACATTTCCACATGTTGCAATACACCACCTTCTTGAAGCCCTACACTGCTATCCCTCCCCCTCTACCCCTGGTCCTGGTAAAGGATCTGGCCAATAGCTAAAAAAATATCCAACAGTCTATTTTTCAGTCTGCTCTTAAATTTGACTGTGCTCAGGTCAGTGTGTCCTCTATGTGATGAGTAGAACTCTAACCTAAAGATTTAATTTTTTAGAACTAATGGCAATGTACGGCCCAGTATTTTTCCTCTGTTTGGCAACATAATATTTAGTATTTCTTGTTGACTAACTAACAAAGCTCAGTTATGATAGTATGCATAATTTCTCTGTTAAAACAAAATTATAGGTGGATGAAAATTTGTAGGAACATTCTGTTACTTAACTTTAAAACAATGTCCTACAATAATTCATCTATCTCCTGTAATTTCTGTTGATAGATAGAGTATATTACTGCCATAATTTAGCTTTATTAATGAGTCAAAAAAAAGGGGGAAAAATGAAAATGACTGGGGTGTTCATTGCCACTAGTTTTACAAATTAAATGTATAGGTACGTTCGAGATCTGGGCAAAGGATATGAAAATTTGCATTATACAGTGAAGACCACAATACAGTATTCTATAGCCAACGAAGTCAGATGTCAACATATGCGTCTGCCACGTTGCCCTTAGTCAACCACATAGATACATGTCAATGTGTTAATTAAGCAGGCCTCTATGTTGTAGTGTGTGAAGTAAAACTTTTCATCTAGTCAGTAAAATGTATACATCTTGTTTAAAATGTAAAAGCTTTTGTAAACTACAAATATTCTATTATATTGTAGGATATAAATGTGAAACTACAAGAAATCCTCACTGCTATGTGAGAATGGGCCTGTCTGAAAACAGTTATACTGAAATAAATTATTCATCAAAATGTGTGACTCATTGCAATTTTCTATCTCAATGAAGATCAAATAATGGAGTGAATATTTTAGGATAAATTAAATGAGATTTCTGGTTTGTGATTAAGTTAAAAGCCCCCGATCTCTGAGTCAGTTTTGGTGAGTTTTATTCATGAATTGGAAGACATCTACTAGCTACTTCTCAAGTAAATTTTACACTATGCACTATGGAGGATGCTTATTCACGATAATTTAATCATGAAGTGTGATTTTCTCCCTTGTAGCTGGAAGTGAAAAATACACTGGTTACCCAATTGTGGTCAACATACATCAAAATGACACTTTCATACAGGCATTTGTTCTTGTGTGCCTTTTTCTTTACTGCAAGAAACTAGGTTTTTTGTAAAAGTTTTTTTACAACAATCTTTGTTTAAAATAATCTACCATCAAGACTTGCATCACTACAATGAATCATGTTTCTTGGAAACGGAATAATAATACATTTTTGGTGAAGTTTAATCAAGGTATAATAAAGAATCATGATGAAATGAATGTTTATTCATTGATACATTCCTGAAAGTATTGCAAACAGATAGCATATTACTTGAAGCTGTTACAGCTCAGAATGACTTCACTGTGATACATTCATGACAGTATCGATAAATAATCATTTCATCAAGATTCCTTATTATACTTTGATATAAATGTAGTATTATGACGATTATGATGGTTATTGTTGTTATTCTTGTTGTTGGCTGGTTGATTCAGGGAATGGGACCATACAGCGAGGTCACCGGTCCCATCGAATGAGAAAAGGATGGGGAACGAAATCTGCGGTGCCCTTTCAGAGGAACTATCCCAGCATTTACCTGGCGCACTTTAGGGAAATCATGGAAAACCTAAATCAGAATGGCCAGACACAGGATTGAATTATCGTCCTCCTGAATCATAAAACTTTGAACCTAGATTACTCTAAAATGCTCAAAAAGTACTTCATACTAGAGCATCATTTGTTTCATGTAAATATGTATGAAAATTGTGTGAAAGATGAGCAATACTGATGACCAGTTGGATGCATACTTCCCTTGTAAGAACAAAAATTATTTTTGTTTGTTCCTATCCATTGCACACCACTTCTTCTGTGAGGTTGCTATTGATCTGTCCTCTTAATAGGTACTGTCATTTAATTATACAAGAAGTGATGTACAATGTGTACACTACTACTTTCTCTGCAGGACCCCCACTTCTCAATCAGGAGATGTTGAAGACTTTGAGAAAACTCTCAGCAATGAAATATTTGTTGAGTTTTTCCCTCATTTATTTGAGTGATAAATGATATTTATACAAGGGTGTTTGGAAAACTAATGTAACAAATCCTCTGCAAGAAGAAATTTATTCATGAAATCAAAGAAATACACAAAATTTATCGAGGCACTGGGAAACAACTTCTCATGTAAACACATGGTTGTCTACATATTTGTTACACTAGTAAAACAATCTCTTGAAACTAGAGTTTTTCAAGTTGGAGTATAAATATAGGAGTCTCTTAACAGCAGCCTCTTGAATATTGGCATTTGTTATGAAGTGGCAACCAGCCAGGTGCTTGTTCACTGGTCCAAAGAGATGAAATTGCTTGGTGAGAATCCAGGCTGTATGAAGGCTGTTCCAATACAGTCCATTGTGCAATCACACATAATCACAGCCATATGTGGTCACTGGAAAGCAATCCCAGTCACTTCCTCCAAATCACCTCCTCCAATTGTTTCTGTCTGGCACAATAAATGGCAGCATTCATGGTCTCTACATGGCTGAAGTAATCAACTAATAGCATTTTCTAGATGTCCAAAAAGACTTCAGCTGTTCTTTCCTTATCACAGCCATCATTTTGAACTTATGATGGGAGGGTCACATGATCACCTGATACCAGTTGTACAAAATTTACAGCACTCTGAGGTGACCAGTGTGCTCCCTTAATGGGGTGACTAATATTTTGTATAGTAAGTTTACCATTAGCAGTTTTACATGTGGACACAAGTTACAATGTTAATTACAAACTATAGACTGAACCATAATAATGTTTTGATGTAAGAAGCAGACAGCAGGTCGCACTGAGGTACTTTAAGAAACAAAAATTGAAGCGGAGACACTGAGTCGCAGACAGGCACAACAAAACGACTGTCAGAAAGTAAGCTTTCAGCCAACAAGCCTTCATCAAAAATAGACAATACACACACACACAGTGCGAGTTGCATTTGCATGTATCTCTCTCTCTCTCTCTCTCTCTCTCTCTCTCTCTCTCTCTCTCTCTCTGTGTGTGTGTGTGTGTGTGTGTGTGTGTGTGTGTGTGTGTGTGTGTGTGTGTGTGTGTGTGTGTGTAAGATAGGAAATTTGGAATTTACTATTGGTAGAAAACAAAAAAATGTATTTTTGGGATTAAAAGTTTGTTAGAATTAGTTTTCTAGCTGCTAAAAGTCATTTGAGGGAAAGGGAAGAATCACAGGGGCAGGTTTAGATATTAAAACATAAAGCAGACCATGGATGTGGAGAGTTGAATTTGGCAGCCTATTGCAGGGCCACTTTATACTATGGAACCAGCATTGCCTTTGGAATACCGCAAACCCTATGGAAGTTATAGTACAGAATGCGAATCTCAGCAGTCAGTACTTTTTACTTTGGAAGGCAGTAGCTGTTACATTTACGGCAAAAGTTTTTGAATTTTATTTTATTCAATGCAGTGTGAATATATGATTATTATGTTCAGTTATCTCTCCACAAAAAATTCTGAGAAAACATTCAAAAATAAAAAAAGGTCAGGTCTAAAAAACAACACAACAGATGTTTTCCTTCAGTAACCTATAGGACAAAGAGTAACTTTAAACAGCTGAGAGAATTACCCACCCCATGGTGCATGGCTGAGGATACCTTGTACCATTACTAGTCCTCATCTCCCCTTCCCTCCCCTCCTTGTTCCACTCGCATATGCAGCAAGGGAAAATAACTGTCTATGCTGTACTAGTCCTGAATTCTCTTATTTAGTCTTTACTGTCCTTCAGCACAATGTATGATGGCAGCAGTAGAATTGTACTGTAGTCAACTTCAAATGCTGTTTTCTCTAAATTTTCTCAATAGTATTTCATGAAAACAACATTGTCTTCCCTCTATGGATTAGAATTCACAGAGCACCTCCATAATATTCACATGCTGATCGAAATTACCAGTAACAAGTCTAGCAGCATGTTTTTGAATTGCTTTGCATGAAAACAACATTGTCTTCCCTCTATAGATTTGAATTCACATAGCACCTCCATAATATTCACATGCTGATCAAACTTACGAGTAACAAGTCTAGCAGCATGCTTTTGAATTGCTTTGATGTCTTCCTTTACTCCAATCTGGTGGGGATTCTAAACACTTGAGCAGTACTCAAGAGTGGGCCACACCAATGTTCTATACACAGTCTTCTTTGT
Source organism: Schistocerca piceifrons (assembly GCF_021461385.2). Lineage (NCBI taxonomy): Eukaryota > Metazoa > Arthropoda > Insecta > Orthoptera > Acrididae > Schistocerca > Schistocerca piceifrons. Next base: position 429,413,852 of record NC_060138.1, read on the forward strand.
AAATGAGCTACACTTTCCTAACATTCTCCCAATAAATTGAAGCTGACCATTTGCCTTCTCTATTAGGGATATTAGGTGCTTGTTCTGTTTCATATCACTTTGTAACATTGTACCTAGACTAAATCTTCAATAACAAGCTGCCATACTTCACAACAAATAATATTTCTATCTAAACCATCCAAACAAGAGTGGTCCTATCACATTTCTCTGTAGCACTCCTGATGATACCCTTGAACCTAACGAACTCTAACCACCTTTGAGAATAACAAACTGGTTTCTATTACTTAGGAAATCATTTGAGCCACTCACATATCTGAAAACCTATTCTGTATACAATAACATGAAGTTCAATAATACTTTTTTAAGCAGTCGTAAATAAAGTCAAGTCTTTGACTTGGATAAAGAGAAAAGTCATTTAAATGAGTGCTATGGCTAGACAGATTTTTGGCCACCCTCCTGCATAACATCTCCATCCTATCATCTCCAAACACATACTGAGTTACAAGACAGGTTTGTTCAGGAACAAAAAACATTAAAAAAGTATACTAAATTAAGAGATTGTAATTCAGACTTAACAAATCTGTAATGGGAAGCAAGAATTCAAATGGCATTAAGTCAAGTGCCAGAAAATTAAATCACACGAATGTGTAATGAAAATGTAAAGTGACTCACTCCACATTATTATGATTAATCATACAAATGATCCATGGAACATGTACCTAACTAACTACCTAACCAATCAACGAATCCAAAATTTACAGAAACTAGTCTTCCTCTGGCAAAGCCTAAAAGTGCATGAATGTTACAGCCCGATCACACAAAGGGTATGTCAGATGCTTCTGTCAGCATTGTGCTTTGGAGCAGAACAGTATAGTCTGTCTGTAAACTGAAGAGCGAGCAACGCTTTCGGTGGGGGAAGTGGCTTTTCCCGGAAGAACACTGCCACCGGCATACAGGGGCACCCAAAATCTGTTGCCCGTTACCTGTCTAGCGGTGTAGATCGGCATGGGGTGATATACGTCGTTTCTGTTCATGGGATCTTAGTTGCCCATTGTCAGTCGGTTAACTTTGTATACTTACTGATATGCTTCGATATCTGGAGGAGATGGATAATGGTATAGCATTGCAAGAAAATGTGTAGAATATGAAGAAGAGGAGGTATTTGTGGAGTAACGAGTGTTCAGTCATCTCTAACGTTATTACAGTGTGTATTAAAGGGGCGACCCAAAAAGAACTATAACTATAATAATATTACCAGTCCCAACCAAAGGGCGGCTATTTATGCTAACGTAAGCCTCGTGCAATAGCACGCATAAGGAAGGAACGTGAAAATAAGCCGCATGGTTTACTGGAATCGCCACAAAGGAAAACTAATAATTTTGGGAGAAAACCCTTCGTTATAAGACAGTTTCAAAATCATGTAAAACCTTTGATGCTTATGGAACACTAAATCTCTATCTCGGTCACTATTCACCTGATTCTCAGACAAATTGCTTAAAACATGTGCCCAATAGCTATTTCAAACATTGCTGAAATTTTCTTCGAAACATGTACACCGATTCTGGACTTCTAAGCAAAAAGCTTGACCTACGAGGTGAGTTCACATATTAATTTTTATTTTTTGGTAAGAGCTTTATTTGTTAATGTACAGTAATGTTATCCTCTTCAAAATATTACTCATCACATACCGTACACTTATGCCAGTGCTTTTTCCAATTCCTGAAACACGTTACAAACTGTTTCTTTGGGATAGTTTATAGGTCTCTTAACTGTGCATTTTTAATCTCATCCATGCTTGTAAAACCACTGTTCTTTAAGGCCTGCTTTGAAATTTTTGTACCACTTGTATGCCCTTGGTTTACTCGTAACAGGTTCACCACAAGCAATATTTAATATTTCTAAAAGTTTCATACACTTTATTCCATTCCTATAACAAAATTTAATGCAGGTTCTCTTATCTATTTTTATACAAAACAAATATTCATTGATGCTACCACAGCACATGTAATCTTTTTGACAGCTGACAACAGAGTAAGTACCCAATACGCATAACATTGTACACATACTTTTGAGACATGTTTTCGAAGACAGTGATAAAAAAGTAGTGCCAATCGGACTAATACAACACACAAAATTATAAATTTTTGCTTACTTTTTAAACACTCTTCGTGTTGCAAGAATTGTTAAGTTTCAATGCAGTTAGGTTGGAGTTGGGTTGTTTGGGGGAGGAGACCAGATAGCGAGGTCATCAGTCTCATCGGATTAGGGAAGGATGGGGAAGGAAATTGGCCGTGACTTTTCACAGGAACCATTCCAGCATTTTCCTGGAGCGATTTAGGGAAATCACGGAAAACCTAAATCAGGATGGCCGGACGCGGGATTGAACCGTCATCCTCCCGAATACGAGTCCACTGTGCTGGCCACTGCACCACCTCGCTACGTTTCAATGCAGTCCTCCAAAGAAAACTTCTACCTTTTAGTAGAAACACAAAGTAGGAACAAGCCTTAAATTCTACATATTGATTGCATTATATGGGGTTCGTTTTATGAATAGTAATAGAGGAACATACATTCACATGAACAGCCATTCGGTCCTATGTTTGTAGTAGAATCCCGACTTCTGTTTGTATGTTAATATTATTTACTCTATAATGTTGCGTTTCAAAAGAAGCTATCGTTTTTTGTATTCCTTATGGTCTTAACACATTTGTCTAAAAATAAATGCAGCCACGACATTTCTGTACACAACGCCGCCACAGATTTAAAGTGTGCGCCACGGCTGGGTCGGTATTACGTTGTGAAACAGCCTATAGGAGCGCCTTGTGACGTAGCTGGGTTGACAGAGTGGGGACTTGCTCACTCACTCTTCAGTTTACCAACAGACTATATAAGCTATTCTTTTACTCATGACAAATGGAAAATTACTAATAGACATCAATGTTTTTACATTTCATATTATGGTTAAACCAGGGAAAGAAATACAAGAGTAGTTTCAGTGAGCACACTGCCTTTCCAAGCACACATTTAACTGGTTAGAATATGAAAGACATAAGATTAAATCTTCTATGTGACTAGTAAGTTTTATGTATAAATTGATGTGTTATCCTCAACACATATATACATGTAAATACTTACTTGATCAACTCAAAAAGTTTAGGATCAGAAACCTTAATATTGCGTGCGAGGTTCCAAGAAAGATGGACCATTGGAACAATACTTTTGAAACTTTGAAGTTTATTCCACTCATAGCGTTCTATAGCCAACTGATACTGCCTTGCGGTCAGTGGGCCAACATTCCATGCAATGTTGTTGCACCATCCAACAGCCTGAACCCAATGAACACAACCTGAAAAAAATTAAATAAACTAAAACAACAGTCACAGAAGAGAAATTTCAAGGATATCTTTAATGTACACGAACAATTTTATGTTGTACTTCACAAGCAAGAAGAAAAAAGTGTGTAACTTCTGCTACTGCATTAATTAAACATTTTAATGAATAATTAAGTACCACAGCGTTGTGGCTGCATGCGTTAAAATACCACACAATGTTGAAAAATCCAGTTCCCTGAAACCTCATTAAATAGAGAAAGCCCAAGAACTTCAGTTTTCATTTTCTTATATCTACTATTTTCTTCCCACATTATATATCACATTGGACTCCATTCTCAATTTTTATGTGACTATTTGGGAAGACACATTTTATTAATACAACAGTGGAATATATCATGCATTTTGGAAATCTACATGAGACTCTTTCAGCTGCTTCCAGATGCCAAAGAATGGAACAGCATCAAGTACTGAAAAACACTACAGTAATAATTCATTTTGCATTGAGCACGAATGTTACCCTGCACTCCTACACAAAGTGGTATCAGTGTGGTGTTATAGGTACCCCTGAACAGGATATGCAACACATCAGAACAGGAAATAGGATATTACTAATCTAATGAATTGCAAACTTACAGGCATAAATATGTACAATAAACTAAGAAATTAGATAAACAGTCATTTTAGAGAAAGAAGAAGCAAAATTATATAGAGATGAAAGAAGGTAAAAAGGTAATGAAGGCAGAAAATAACTGGCCAGAAGAAATTACTCTGGCTGAGAATGAGGATACAGTGCAAGAAGATTTTTGAAAAGACTTAATTCCTGTATCTGGATTTCAAAAATCTTTGTACAATCTGGAAGCAGCAAATCAGGAAATACCAGTGGAACTCCTACAGACATCAGGTCAAAGAGTGGAGCAATAACTGTACAATGTATTTAGCTCACATCCAAAAAAGAAGAACAGATAGATGTAAAATTATTGCAGAATTTATCTTCTGCCAAGTGTCTCAGGAATACTCAAAAGATTATTTTATCACAGAATGGAAGGGAAAACTGAAAGTAGATTAGAATAGGACCATTTTCATTTTACAAGTGTTGCTGGTACTACGGTTAACAATAAGAGACCATATTTCAGAAAAAAACAAGAAAACATACGTTACATTGCACTCATAAATTTAAAGAAGGCTTTTGATTCTGCTGAATGGAATAAAATAATTCCATTCTTAGAAAGTGTAGTTTCATCAAATTCAGGCATAGAAATGCAGCCAATTCTCTTTACACAAATCAGACTAATCAGGCATTGATAGAATTGTACACAAATTCAAATGAAGAAAAGGTGTAAGCCGCAATTTCAGAGTGACAACAATGATATTTTATTTGTATATTTAACAGGCAATCATGGAAGTAAGGAACTAACTTGTAACAGCTGATACAGTCAGAAAAATCAAAATTGTTGTTAGAGACATAGCAGTGGTTGCCAAAAGTGACAGAAACTGAGTCAGATGTTTAACGAAATGGAATATTTGCTAGCTGAAGGTATTACATTGTGTCATGATGCATGCCTTCTGGTCCAGTTGTCATATAACATTTATGACCCAATTTGATATTGCCCTTGAGTGCGAGAAGTGACTACACCTGTAATTAAATTTGTTTTTAAACACACTACTGTGTAGCTTTGATATGTGCTCCATGTGCTGTGTGTTTTATTGTGTCTGATTAACTTTATAGATAAGTATAACTCCAATGGCATTGTGGATAGAGTAGAAATGTGATCTAGTAGAGTCTCTAGTACATTGAGTGCCTAGTACCAAAAGACTATTAATGAATTGTTATTTATTGAGAAGCATCATTATCTGTCCTTATTACATGCCATAAAAATCAGTCCTTGGAATATTGAGGAGATCAGAATGAAAGCTGAACACAAGAAACTGATGGTGAGGCAACTTGAATTCTCTCCATTAATCTTATATAAGATATACATAGGACAAACATGCAGAAACTTCAAAACAAAATATTCGGAACATCTCAGAGCTTTAAAAAACAACAGCTCCCATAGCACATTTGCTGACCACCTTATAGCCAACAACCACCACCCAACCACAATAGAAACAGACTTAAGAATACTCAAACCCAGCCACATCCTATACAGCAAACTGACCATTGAGGAAAACTTCCATATACAGAAGGCAATAGTGGAAGGAAAACAGGTCTTAAATGAACACACTACACTCTGCAAGGGCACACTATTTAACACATTAAAGGAACTTTACAAATAAAAACAGCACATTTTTCGGCACCACTGAAGATGGCACAGTGGTGCCGAAACATGTTTAAGTACTTAGAAAAATGGTGTTTTGCGTAACTGGTGGATCTCAAATCCCAAAAAATTTTTAACTGCAAACACGGCCAATACAAGGAGCTGCAAATCAAAAGATGGATACTTATAGAAGAGATTGCAGTACATTGGGATGGAGTGGTAAGGAGCTAGTTGTAATTCTCAACTTCATTACATTATTGTTGGCCTATTACTGTGTAGTGTGTTTGCATTAGGTAGTAACAAAATGGAAGGCAAACAGAGAACATTTTATGATGCTACTCTCAAGTGTTGTAGATGAGAGTAACGTCTGCTTATGGAAGAAACAGAAATTGGAATTATTTGCAACTACCACTACTAGAAAGAACTACATTGGCCTTCACAAAGGAAGACAGCCCAATGTTGTTCAATTTTTCAAATTTGTCCATGAAAGGAGGAAGAATGAGCAACCTATAACTAGTGACACCATACAAAACAAAGTAAAAGAAGTATCTGCAGTTCTTAAGATACCAAGGCAAGAATTTAAGGCTAGCCATGGAGGGATTGACTGTTTCATGAAACAGGGTGGCTTATTTCTACAACACAAGTAAAACAGTATTCCAAAAACTTCCACAGGATTTTGAGAAAAAACTTAAAGAATGTTGATGGTATGTCATCACACTTCACAAAGGGAAGAATTTCTCTATTGGCCAAATGGGCAACACACTGATGAAATGTCAGTTTCATTTCATATGCCATGTAACTATACAACTGATGAGATGGGGACAATAAAAGCTACCATCAACACACCAGGGTGTGAAAAACGAGCATATCTGTAGTACTGGGAATCACAGCAAATGGTCACAAACTTCCTCTGTCTTAATCTTCAAGTGGAAAACAAGCCCCAAGACCCATAAAAATGAAAGGCTGCCCCCTGTTGTTATGATTTGAAATCATGAGAAGAGATGGATGACTCAAACTTAAATGCTGGACTGGTTCCTAAATGTATGGGAACTCTGTCCAGCTGGAATTTCCAAGCTAACACCAATGCTTTGCCTTGATGAATTTTATGGTCATCTCAATGGTGATGCAAAAAATAAGGTCCACAGCCTATCCAATTACCTTGTTATTACTCTTTCAGGTATGACTTCAGAATTACAACCCCTGTATGTTTGTGGGACTGAACTTTAGCATTAACTTCAAAGATCGCACTTTACAAAACACATCTTGCAGTTTTCATAAATTAGTTGTAAATGGCAAAAGTGACTGCACGAGCCAGCATCTGAAATGTTTCTATCATTTAATGACCAGGAAACGTAACATAAAAAAAAGATAACTTAACAATTCAGAGGCTTCCTTTACCAGGATACAGATTAGCTGGGTGTTTTTCAAGGAGTTCCTTGAGTGGTGGGGGAGTGACTACATACGTAAAAACAGTATTCCATGTGAGTCCATAGATGTATCATGGCATTGCACTGAACAGATATTTAAATGTTGTGAAGGGGCAGTTGAATTTAGTGAAACTAAACTTCTAATTGTTGTTGTTTATCAGTCCCCTCACCCTGACTTCAGATCATTTCTGCTTAAGCTAGAGAGGGTTCTAGATTCACTTTTTAGGAAGTACCAGAAATTAGCTTTATGTGGTGACTTCAATATAAATTTTGTATATGCTGGTGCAAGAAAAAGGATGTTGGTAAATCTCCTAAATTCATATGACCTGATGCAGACTGTGTTTTTTTTTCCAACTAGGGTGCAAGGCAACAGTAGCACAGCCATAGACAATATTTTTATTCATTCTTCATTACTAGATGGGCATTCTGTTAGTAAAAGAGTGAATGGCCTTTCAGACCATGATGTACAGATTTTAACACTAAAAAGCTTTTGTACTCAAACAAATTTCACATATAATTACAAACTATGTAGGAAAGATAATCCAACAGCAATAGAGAGTTTTTTAAGCCTTGTCAAGAAACAAGAGTGGCAGGATGTTTATAGTGCCGATCACATAGATGATAAATATAATGCTTTCCTTAACACATTGCTCATGCTCTTTGAGAGCTGCTTTCCATTAGAACTTCTAAATGGGGTACTAGCAGTAATAGGCAGCCCAGGTGGCTGACTACAGGGATAAGGATATCACGTAGAACAAAGCGGGAATTATATCAAAATGTTAGAAGTAGTCACAATCAAGCTACAGTAGCCCATTACAAATAGTATTGTATGGTGCTTAAAAATGTTATTAGGTAGGCAATGAGTATGTGGCATGCAAATAGAATAGCTAATTCACAGGAAAAAATTAAAACAATATGCTTAGTTGCAAAAAAGTGTCTGGTCATCATCGCAAGGTCAACGATATAAAGTCAGTTCGTAGTAAAAATATTTCTGTCACTAATAAATCAGACATATGTACAGTATCTAACAATCATTTTCTGAGCATTGCTGGTGAATTAAATAAAAATTTAGTTTCCACAGAGACTCATATAACTTTCTTGGCAATAGCCTTTCCGAGATTGATGTCTGAAATACTCCTCTGTGATACAGACAAGGGGGAGATTGAGTCAATAATTAAATCACCGAAGCCTAAGGACTCTCATGGATGTGGTGGAGTGCCTAGGAGAATATTAAAGCACTGTGCTGCACATATACATATTTAGCCATATTTGTAATTTTTCCTTTACGAATGGTCAGTTTCCTGAACAATTAAAGTACTCAGTAGTAAAGCCGCTTTACAAAAAGGGAGAAAGGGATAATGTAGACAATTTTAGACCTATTTCTATGCCATCAGTGTTTGCTGAAGTAATTGAAAAGGCTGTGTATGTAAGGATAATTTATCATTTTGTATCACACGTTTTGCTATGCAAAGTACAGTTCTGCTTTAGAAGTTGTCTAACAACTGTTTGAACGCTAGGCATATTTTTTGATTTAACTAAGGTATTTGATTGTGTTGATCACAAAATATTGCTCCAGAAGTTGGATCATTAAAGAATACGGGGAACAGCTGGGAGCAGCTCATAATTGGTTCACCTCTTACTGAGAATGATTGTGATGTGGGGCCTGATTGGGGGTACGGTCATGTGTGGGGGTGCACCAGGGATCAGTGTTGGGGCCACTCCTGTTCCTTATTTATATAAATGATATGGCCTCTAGTATTATAAGTAACTAAAATATTTCTGTTTGCTGATGACACTAGCTTAGTAGTAATGGATGTTAAGTGAAACATTGACACGGTTTCAAATAGTGCAGTACACGACCCAAGTTTGTGGCTTGTAGAAAATAAACTAATGCTAAATCACAGTAAGACTCAGTTTTTACAGTTTCTAACACACAATTCAACAAAACCTGACGTTTTAATTTCACAGAATTGGTATATGATTAGTGAAACTGAACAGTTTGAATTTCTATGTGTTCAGATAGATAGTAAATTGTTGTGGAAACCCCACACTCAGGAGTTTATTCAAAGTTTAATGCTACCATTTTTACTATTCGAATGGTATCTCAAGTGAGTGATCATTTGACACAAAAATTAATCTACTTTGCTTATTTTCATTTGCTCATGTCATATGTTATTATATTTTGGGGTAACTCTTCCCATTCTAAAAGGATATAATGGGTGGTTCAGGCAATAAGTGGTGTACGTTCACAAACCTCTTGTCGACCCCTGTTCAAGAGTCTGGGTATTTTGACACTGACCTCTCAATATATATATACTCCTTACTGTCATTTCTTGCTAACAATGTTAGCTTATTCCCAAGAATAAGCAACTTTAACTCAGTTAATACTTGGCAGAAATCAAACCTGCATTTGGATTGGACTTCCCTAACTCTTGTGCAGAAAGGTGTTCAGTATACTGCTGCATCCATTTTCAATAAGCTACCACTCGAATTTAAAAATCTTAGCAGTAGTCTACACACTTTCAAACCGAAACTGAAAAGTTTCTTCATGGGTCTGTCCCTTGAAAAATTAAGCTGATTCTTGTTGTATTGTTGATTGTGTTTACTTAGACTTATGGACTGACTATTATTGGGTTCAAAAACACTTTATTTTTATCTGTTATTACTTTTATGTTGTAATTTCATGTACTGACACGTCCCATGACCTTGGACATTTGGCCCTCAATTTGGTCCTATGGAACTTGACATGTAAATAAATAAATAAACATGACAGCAGCTTTGTTTGGGATTGAGCCCCACTGATATGACAAAGCTCGAAAGACTGGAGTGGTATAGCCATATGAAAAGAATTCCTTCAATTATAAACCAGAGATAACTGGAACAGGGAAAGAGCTCCAAATATTTGAGAGAAACAGATCCCCACAGACATTTGTAAAAGACGCACAAACATTATTAATGTCGTAAATTTTTTGGCGATGCTGGTAGTGATGGTGGTGTTGACCACATCCTTTACCACACCGTAACATTTAACAGATGTTACATCAAAATATGTAAGTGACCTAATGTTATTCAGACAAACATGCTGGCATCTTGTGACTCACATTGCCATGTACATCCATACTCTGCAAATCATTGTGAGGTGCATGGCAGAAAGTACTTCCCATTGTACAAGTTTTTATGGCTTTTGCCCATTCCATTCACATACAAAGAATAGAAGAATGATTGTGTAACATGGTGTCATTAGTTGATCTTCTTTTCATGATCCCTATGTGAGTGATGCATAGGGGTTCACTGTGCACATAGGTTCACAACTTAAAGTTAGTTCTACAAACTTTCTAAGTAGACTTTCAGGGAATAGTTTGTATCTATCTTCAAGCACTAGCCTTTCTTTTTTATGGTTTTAGGGCGCAAAACTGTTATGGTCATAAGTGCCCATTCTGTGGCTTAGTGAAGGGTAAAAAACCAAATTTTAAATCAGCAGCAATTGGAGTGAAACTCAAAAAGGAGGGAAACTAAAAAAAGAAGGAAATCTTGGACATCTTCTAAAAGGGAAGATATATCAGGCAACAGCTGTAAATGGACACATAGCAGATTAAAATAGGGGCACTGAAAGAAAAGGTGTCTCACTGTTCACGGTTGAGAGCAATGGGGCAAAAGTGGAGGAGGATCGCCACTTAAAAGATGTCGGTGGCTAAAAAGCCCTACCCAGAGTCTAGTTAAAATTACCTCCTCCCGATGATAAGGCTGGGAGGAAGAGGTCCAAGCACAGGGAAGAAGTTTTATGACCCATAATTTATTATTAGGAAGTGCAGACCAATGTGTGTGCCATAAAAGAGCAACACGACGACACAAAACGGTCTGTAGATCAGCAAAGGGAACCATGCAAACAGTGGGCCGAGGAAGAGAGACTGCAGTCTTTGCCGCTACATAGGCTGCCTCATTTCCGCAGATACCAACATGCCCCAGGATCCAGAGAAATGCCACAGAGACGTCACCCAAGTGGAGCATGTGGAGGCAGTCCTGAATCTGGTGGATGAGAGGGTAGAAGGGATAAAGAGCTTGGAGGTTGAGAAGAGAGCTGAGTGAATCTGGGCATATAATATACTCTATCTGCTAATGGCGACAGATATATTGAACAGCCTGGAGAACAGCATAAAGCTCTGTAGTAAAAACCAAACGTTGGTCGGGAAGCCGAAATTTAATAAGGGTGTCGCCAACAATATAGGCACTCCCAACACCAAATGTGGTCTTTGAGCCACCAGTGTAAATAAATGTGGCATCCTCCACCGGAAGGAAAGGGAATGTAGCAGTAGACAGAAGCAGACTCCCAGTGATAGTAGAGAGGAAGGTCTGCCTGCATAACCTAAATCCAAGAAGGCACCGGGGGGGGGGGGGGGTTAGGGAAGAGCGTGGGTCAGTTGAGCAAGCTTGGAAGACAGATGACTTGTGTAACGACTCAGAAGGACAGCTCACACATCAGATAGTGGAGGTTCAGTGCTCTCAGCACAAAGGCTCTCCACAGGGCTGGTGTAAAAAGCTCCAGATACTAAACACAATCCATGGTGGTGGACAGAGTTGAGACGTCGAAGAATAGACGGCCATCAGAGGAGTAAACTATGCTTCCAATTTCGAGCATACTAAGGTGCAATGTAAGCCGAGGAGGACCACTCTGTCAGCTCCCCAGGAGGTACCACTCAGAACACGGGAGGGGGGGGGGTCCATTGAGAGCTGTGGTAGATTGTAAAATCATCACTGACAATGAGGGAGCCTGAAACATCAGGAAGGAGACAATCCATAATTGGATTTATGGCAATGGCAAACAGTACAAAACTTAACATGGAGCCCTGGGGCAGCCTGTTTTCTTGGGAGAAAGTACGGGAGAGAGTTGTGTTCACTTGCACCTTAAATGTGCACTCTGTCATAAATTCATGAGTGGAAAGGGGTAGCTGACCTCAAAAGCCCCAAGAGAACAGTGTGCAGGGGATGCCTATCCTCCAACAGGTATCGTATGCCCTCTCCAGATCAAAAAATATAGCTACCGTTTGGAGTTTCCCGAGAAAATTGTTGATGATATGAGTGGAGAGAGCAACTAGATGGTCAACTGTGAAACGATGCTTTCGGAAACCGCATTGGGCAGGTGTTAAAAGGTTTCAGGACTCCAGCCACCAGCCCAAACGGCAAATTACCATCACTCCAAAACCTTACATACACTACTCATGAGAGAGATGGGGTGATAGCTAAAGGGGAAATGTTTGTCCTTTCCAGATTTTGGAACAAGAATGACGATAGCTTCCTGCCATCTACTGAGAAAGGTACTGTCAGTCCATGTTCAATTATAAGGGCGAAGGAGGTAATGCAGAATATGGTATGATAAATGCAGCAACATTTGGACATGGATGCCATCAGTCCTGGGGCGGAAGAGCGAGAGGAAGAGAGTGCATGTTGGAGTTTCCTCATAGAAAAAATAGTATTATAGCTTTCGCAATTTTGAGAGGAGAAAGCAAGATAGCGCCCTTCTGCTGGTCGTTTCTTCGTTAGAAAGGCTTGCGGGTAATTTGAAGAGCTCAAAATCTCAGCAAAGTGTTCACCCAATGATTTAGAAATTGCGACTGGGTCCACTAAGGTATCCTGCGCAACAGTTAGACCAGAGATCGGGGAGAAACTAGACATGCCAGATAACCATTGAATTCAACTCCAAACTACAGGTGAGGGAGTGAAGGTATTAAAGGAGCTGGTAAAAAAGTCCCAGCTTGCCTTCTTGCCATCGCAGATGATGCAACAGCATCACGCATGTAGCTGCTTATGGCGAATACAGTTGGCCAACATAGGATGGTGGCAAAAAACACGAAGAGCATGTCTCAGCTCGTGTATTGAGTCACAGCATGTCTCGTTCCACTACGGAACTGGTGGGGGTGGGGGGTGGGGGTGAGGGGTGGGGGTGGGGGGGGGGGGCAGAGGGGAGGTACGAGGTGTTCAACTATTCCGCATCTGTAAAAATAACTTCTGTAACATAAGTGAGCTGATCGTCAGTGCTAGAAAATTGATGGTCATCAAATGTTGCTAGAGAGGAGAAAAGTGTCTAATTGGCTAGGGAAAACTTCCAGTATCTTGGGCGCAAAGATGGGGCTGTAATTGAAGGGCACATGGAAAATGGTCACTCGAGTGTGTATCAGCAAGAGTGAGCAATTCGAAGCACTGAACTAGCTGAACAGTACCAACCAAAAGGTCCAAATGAGAGGAGGTTGACATGGAGGTAGGCAAAAATGTAGGTTCCCCAGTGTTGAGGCAAACAAGATCCACTTTGTGGAAGAGGACAATCAATAGGGAGCCTCTTGGACAAGGATGCGGAGATCCCCAAAGCGGTTGGTGAGCATTGAAGTCCCCAACCAGCAAATGAGGGGGTGGGAGCTGAGGAAGGAGATTGGCTCTTGCCATTGGTGTGGACGACGGAATGTGGTGTATGGTACAAAGAGAGAAGGTTTATCCAGAAAGAGAAAGATATACAGCAACAGCTTGCAAGGAACTGTTTAAGGGGATTGGGTGGTGATGGATAGTATCGTGGAGAAGAATTGTAAAGTCCCCCATGTGCTGGAGTGCCATCGACAGAGGGGAGACCAATCCAGACTAATTGCAAATAAGGGAAGGCAAAGCAATCATGGGGATGTAACTTTGTTTCCTGAAGACAAAAGAAGACCGGGGAGTAGGATCGTAAGAGGATTGACAATTCATCCCCATTGGAGTGAATTCCGCATATATTCCAATGGATAATTGACATAGGGGGGACAGAAAAGGGAAAAATCTCACCACAGTTGCCGTCAACTCAACGAGCACTGAGAGCTAGCAGCTGACGGCGTGGAATGGCACTCCACAAAATACAGAAGTTCGTAATCCATAGGTTGTTCGGGGGCAGCTCCTGCTGCCAGTGATTGGCTGGTTGATCGGCCACCAGCAGTGCGTCTTGGCGCCACAGAAGAAGGCTGAGGATGGCTACCGCTGGGTGGCACTGTAGAAGAGACATGCCGTGATGGAGAAGGAGAGGAACTTTGTTTCTTATGAGCCTTCTTGGAAGCAGGACGTTGAAATGAGGGAGGAGTCGATGGTTGTGAGGTTTGGGTATGTAAAAAATCTTCATGAGTAGGCTCTTGTTTTTGGAAGTCTGGGTATTTGATTTTGAGGCCTGTAATTTAGTAGGAGTCGGTGGAGGTTGAGCCTTAGAGTGAGTGGTTGATAGTGGGGAAGTTGAATAGGCGATCTTAGGGCTGGCCGATCGGATGACCATGGCACTAAAGGTGAGATCGCCAATCTGCGTGGCTACCTCCTTATTAGGTCGAGGAGAGGTCAGGACAGTGCTATATTTACCCGCTGGGAACACAGTGGACTTTCTACTGGCGGATAACTTATGAGCAGCAAAGGTAGACACCTTTTCCTTCACTCAGATTTCCTGAATAATTCATTTATCTTTAAAAATAGGACAACCTGTAGGGGAAGCAGCATGGTCACCCATTCACTTGATGCAACAAGGGGTGGAGGTGGACAGTCACCCTCATGAGCATCCCTGCCACATGTAATACATTTGGCCATATTGGAACACAACTGGCTGATTAAACTGCTGACACTGATAGCAACATGTAGGGTTGGAGATGTAAGGTCAAACTGAAATGATCTCATATCCTGCTTTAATGTGCGATGGAAGTTGAACTCTGTCAAACATCAAGAAGAGAGTGTGGGTCAGTACCAAATCCTTATCACCCTTTTCATGACTCTATGTACAGCCGTTACACCCTGGTCAGGCATGTAATTTTGAATGTTCTCATTGGATAATCCGTCAAGTGACCTTGCATAAACCATCCCGTGCAATGAATTTAAAGTACAGTGCACTTCCACCCGCACATGGAATGTGTGTAGCAGTGTAGTTCGAAACAATTTATGTGCGTGGAGGACACTGTTTGTAACAACAAGGTGCCATTTCGTAAGCGGGAACAAGCCTTTACAGGACCTGCAATTGCATCGACACCTTTCTGAATAATGAAAGGGTTGACTGTGGACAAGCCTTGGCCTTCGTCAGACCGAGAAACAACAAGGAACTTTGGCACCGATGGAAGAATTGTCCACGGCTGCGACTCATCTAGCTTTCTCTTGTGGTCAGAAGTTGTAGAAGTAGGGGAAACCATTGTGAAAGTATCCCCAATGATTACCGGCATCTCCGATGGCACACTCCTTCCTAGTGGGGGGCCTCTCTGAGGGCACCCCCGCCTTAAGTGATTGTCCACACCTCAGGTCACACCTCCCGAAAAATGGACGGAGGGACCAATTGGCACATTTGGAAGGTACCAGCTCAGGTAATCACCCCTCCCTGGGCCTCGCCTTTACCAGAGGGTACATATGTGCCCTACTTGCCTACCCGGGGCAGGGAATTACACGTTACCCTGTCACCAGCTACATGTGGGTCAGTCTTCAGACACGCACAGGATGGAAAGAAGGAGACGGGGGAACAAAGAAAAGGAAAGAAGAGAAGAGGTCTCAAACGCCGCAGCGGAGAAGGAGGTAAAGAGAAGAATCAAGGAAAAGAGAAGGACAAAGTGAGGACAGAGACTTTCCAGTATAGAGAGAAAAGAAGAGAAACCACATCTTACAGTCACAAGTGTCCATCTCCGGACATAGGCACAAAACATACTCCCAAAGAGAGGGAGAAGGGGAATGGAAGGGGCTGGGGGGGTGAGGGGTGGGGGGTGGAGGTGGGGAGGGGGAGAATCGGGACAGGGAGGGTTGTGGAAAGGGAAGGTATGCAGCCTGGGAAGGTATGCAGCCTGGAAAGGAAAGAGAGCTGCACTAGCTAGGGGTCCCATGTTCGCCACGCACGTATCCACAAAAGGTTTGTGGACCCCCTGGAGGGAATAGCACTATCCTGTGCATTGCTAACTATTTTTAGTTATTCTAGTGAGAAAGAGAATGGACTTGAAATTTTTCAAATCAATTTGAGCAGCATATATTCAGTGTAACATTATTTCCCATGAAATAACCATTTCTCAAGGGACACATACTTCCACTGCAGCATTCATGCGCACGCACCCACCCACCCACCCACACACACACACACACACACACACACACACACACACACTAAAAGGAGAGCTAAAGACCAAAACCTAGGGCAATCACCTAATCTGGAACATCTGTCTGCCAGCTAATCCACCACTAATCAGTTACATGTGAGTAAAAATATGCAATTATTTTAAGATCATATGACCATTTTTCTGTAAAGGCACATATGTTAATATATTAAGCTATGAACAAACATAGAAACTATTTACAATCATGCATATCACTGTGGGTATCACTCTCGGGATGAAAGTTGACAGCATTAAGAATAAAGCCACTCAACACTGAAAATTCTGAATGTGCAATGCCATGTTGCACAGCCAGTGACATAAATTGTAAAATGGCAGACCTGTCAAGTCCAGCAACTGAAATAGTAAGCTTCAAATCCTTAAAACTGACAGAATGGTTCAATAACCACTTTCATTCCAAAATCACTTGTCCCTCATTATCCTAGTTGTAGTGTGTGCCAAATTTGCATCTTTATAAATTTCTTAGTTTTCAGGAGCTGAACCAGAAGACGTAAAAGCAGAGTGGTTTAAATCAATTAGTCCTGTC
This sequence comes from Schistocerca piceifrons, assembly GCF_021461385.2. Lineage (NCBI taxonomy): Eukaryota > Metazoa > Arthropoda > Insecta > Orthoptera > Acrididae > Schistocerca > Schistocerca piceifrons. The sequence goes on from NC_060138.1 coordinate 429,430,520, forward strand.
TTCTAAACTGCCCTTCTTAGACTTCAACAGTAGCACCACATACCAAACAAACTACTGTACATAACTTGCTTTTTCATTTTTTTCCCCCAGATATCCTTGGCATAGTTTCACGTAAGCTCCACACCCCATCTCTAGCTACAATGGAACAAAATCAAACAGTTTTTTGACACAAAAGGGGCATCTCATTATATTCTGTCATGCACACTATTCCACTGATACTGGTGCCAGCTGTTATTTCTTTGCATGGACTGCATGAGGCATGAAAACAGTACACCCAAGAGTAGCTAGTTGTTCAGTATCCAAAGATTTGAGATTTGGTCCAAGGTTGATACCAGGATCAGCAACGGCCTTGCCACAGTGGTTACTCCGGTTCCTGTGAGATCACCGAAGTTAAGCGCTGTTGGGCATGGTCAGCACTTGGATGGGTGACCATCCAGGCCGCCATGCGCTGTTGCCATTTTTCGGGATGCACTCAGCCTCATGATGCCAATTGAGGAGCTACTTGACTGACTGGTAGTGGCTTCGGTCAAGAATACCATCATAACGACCGGGAGAGCAGTGTGCTGACCCCACGTCCCTCCTATCCGCATCCTCCATGGAGGATGACATGGCGGTCGGATGGTCCCGGTAGGCCACTCGTGGACTGAAGACTGAGTGCTTTTTTTAAATTTTTTATATATATATATATATATATATATATATATATATATATATATATATATATATATATATATATATATATATATATATATACCAGGATCTATTTCTACCACATTACTTTCACTTTGACAATATTTTATAAGTACAGGACATGCTGGATTACAACTGACTCATGCTCCATCTTAAATAATAGTTGCATAGCCTCACAGCTGCTTTGGATAACTGGTTCTCAGATTTGAGAATTTATAATCACATTCATAATTGATTTAGTGAATGATAATTAGTCAGTACTCTGGCTTATATACCGTGTGTGGTAGCAAGATTTAAATACACATATATTCATTTGTAAGGAAAAGTTATTTGAGGGAGATGGGATGAAGGTAGAGGTGAGGAAATGGGAAAAGAAAAAAAAAGAGGGGAAGAAATGTGTAAGATTTTGTCGAAATAGCACTAACCTGCATTGACCCATACTAAATCTCCTGGCCTCTGCATGAATCGATAGACTGGTATATTTTCCTCATATAAATCATCTAAAGAAGGCCACCAGGAGCCGTGAAGGTAGTTTATATTATTCCTAGAGGGAAAAAACAATAGTGTTATTCACCAAAAATTAGATTACAAATGAAATTTCTGTAAATTGCTTAATTTCTGAACAGCTTACCTTTCACAAAGATTGTAAATAACTCCCCAGTATGCATCAGGCACAGCAAACCATTCACAGTCACCTGGGCCAATGTTAATATTGATGGAGCAGAAGTTATTATTCTCTTGGTGTCCCGGAGTCCTGCTTCCAGGAACCTGAAATTAAACACCACAGATTAAACAGAATTCTATAATTTATTGTAGACACTTTACAATTGAGGCATTCCAACACACGAACATCTATCCATCCCATCATATATTTCAAAGTGTCCACCTAAAATCTTTAATGCAAGTACTATGATGAACTACATATTATAGTCAGAACTTGCATTTCTAAGAAACTACTGATTTGAGATTACACAAATGAAAGTGTTGAACAGTGGTTAAGCACATGAACAAAATGTTCAACTTTGCAATTAAGACTAAATGTAAAGGAGGAACCAAGTTCAAAAGTTGACCAGTAAAATTCAAATTCTTATTCTTATTTATTAATCTATTCACTACTCAACATCTCCTTGTACAGCAAGTGTTTGACATTACAGATTTCAAATATCATATTAAACTTGCCAGCTGCCATAGGCATGTTAATGTGGTTGACATAATTAAAGTAATATTTGAATCTCACATTTGAGTAGGTGAAGTCACGAAAAGGATGCAACATCAGTTACAAGTACAAAGTGCATTCAATAAGTAATGCAACACACTTTTTTCCTTGGCCATTCTCAGTTGAAAAATGCAGATTTTGTTGTGGTACATTGTGAAATATTCCTGCTTGAGCCCTTATTGTTTCAATTTTGTTTCAATAGGTGACAAGAGTTATGTGTAGCCTTCAAATCGGAGTCTTTAATGGAAGTGTGTTCTAATTCTAAGCAGAGAGCTGTCACTGAGTTTCTTTTGACGGAAAACCAGAGTGATGCAGGTATTCAGAGGAAACTGCACAATGTCTGTGAAGACCTAGCAGTCAACAAAAGTATGGTGAGTCATCATCAAAGTGTCTATCATCATTGCCAAAAGGTCATGCAAACCTATCCGATCTCCCCCATGTCAACTGACCACACACAGCTGTGAGTTCTGCAATGTTGGAACGTGCAGACACACACATTTCATGTGGTCAAAGGATCACAATCAAACACCTCACTGCTCAACTGGACATCTCTGATGGTAGTGCTGACATGCCCATACACCTGTTGGGAGTACTCAATGGGCTGTGCATCCTGGGTTTCTCACCGCCTAACAGAAGACCACGAAGAGCAACAAAGGACCATCTGTGCAGAATTGCTTACATGTTATGAGGCTGAGCATGTCAAATTTTACAAAATTGTTAAGGCTTTCGTGGCCACTTGTTGACAAACTGCCTATTGGTTTTTGTCTCGGGTTCTTCGGCCGACATTCATCCAATGATTTTTCTGACGTTTCGCCAGCACGAGTGGCTGGCATTGTCAAAGCTTCACCCTCCATTGCCAGTAGTGAACTGGAGCCGAGCTCGCGGGCGCAGACTATATGTACCTGGCGCGCCAACGTCCGAGGGCTTCTCCGTGGTTTTTTGTCAAACATCAGAGGTGATGAAACATAGGTTCATCACTTTGAACTGATAACAAAATGCCAGTTCTGTTTGATATCTTCCCTAATGATGCAATGATCAACTCCGAAGTGTATTGTGTTACCCTCAGGAAATTTAAGAAATGACCTCAGTAAGATAGCCACCATAAAAATGCAAAGAAACTCCTGCTTCTCCATAACACAAGGACTTTCACGAGTCTGCACACCCAAGAGCAGCCCACAAAACTTCAATGAACTGTTCTTCCTTATGATCCCTACAGCCAGGATCTCACACCTTCCAATTTCATCCATTTGGCCCAGTGAAGATGCACTCTGCAGGAAGCAGTATATGGATAATGGTGAGGTTACTGATGCAGCAAGACATTGACTCTGATGTTGATGCAGTAGAGTGGTAGCATGTGGACATATAGGCCCTCCCAATAAGGTGGCATAAAGCAGTCACATCGAACAAAGATAGAGTTGACAAATATGGTTTTATAGCCAGAAGACCGGAGACTAATGCAGTGTACTGGAATCCTGAACAAAACCAACCTGCTTCCACAACCAAAATGTGTTGCATTACTTATTGAACACCCCTCATAGTACAATAACGGTACAGATAATTAAGATCAGGTGTATAACTGGAACTGTAAGTAAGTAGTTAAACAAAGCAAGAAATAAAATACATACATCAAAAAATGTTTTGCATCATCTTGGTTCCGAGAGTTCTGGATCCTGTACAGAAAATTGGAACAGAGGGCAACATAAACATCATTTTCGCCCTCCTGAAAATCACATATTGCATGTTGTACCACCATACAGCAAGACCTTCAGAGGTGGTGGTCCAGATTGCTGTACACACCAGTACCTCTAATACCCAGTAGCATGTCCTCTTGCATTGATGTATGCCTGTATTCGTCATGGCATACTATCCACAAGTTCATCAAGGCACTGTTGGTCCAGATTGCCCCACTCCTCAATGGCAAATTCGGCGTAGATCCCTCAGAGTGGTTGGTGGGTCACGTCATCCATAAACAGCCCTTTCCCATCTATCCCAGGCATGTTCGATAGGGTTCATGTCTGGAGAACATGCTGGCCACTCTAGACGAGCGATGTCGTTATCCTGAAGAAAGTCATTCACAAGATGTGCATGATGTCTTCATCCATGAAGACGAATGCCTCGCCAATATGCTGCTGACATAGTTGTACCATCAGTTGAAGGATGACATTCACATATTGTACAGCCGTTACAACACCTTCCATGACCACCAGCAGTGTACATCGGCCTCACATAATGCCACCCGAAAACAGCAGGAACCTCCACCTAGCTGCACTCGTTGGACAGTGTGTCTAAGGCATTCAGCCTGACTGAGTTGCCTCCAAACATGTCTCCGACAATTGTCTGGTTGAAGGCATATGTGACACCCACTGGTGAAGAGAATGTGATGCCAATCCTGAACAGTCCATTCAGCATGCTGTTGGGCCCATTTGTACCACGCTGCATGGTGTCATGGTAGCAAAGATGGACCTTGCCATGGATGTCAGGAGTGAAGTTGCACATCATGCAGTTTATTGCGCACAGTTTGAGTTGTGACACAACGTCCGGTGGCTGCACAAAAAGCATTAATCAACATGGTGGCATCGCTGTGAGGGTTCCTCCGAGCCATAATCTGTAGGTAGTGGTCATCCACTGCAGTAGTAGCCCTTGAGTGGCCTGAGCGAGGCATGCCATAAACAGTTCCTGTCTCTCTGTATCTCCTCCATGTCTGTACAACATCGCTTTGGTTCATTCCGAGATGCCTGGACACTTCCCTTGTTGACAGCCCTTCCTGGCACAAAGCAACAATGCGGACGTGATTGAACCATGGTATTGACCATCTAGGCAGGGCTGATCTACAGACACCACGAGCCATGTACCTCCTTCTTGGTGGACTGACTGGAACTGATCGGCTGTTGGACACCCTCTGTCACGCATGGTTGTTTACATCTTTGGGCAGGTTTAGTGACATCTATGAACAGTCAAAGGGATTGTGTCTGTGATACAATATCCACAGTCAATGTCTATCTTCAGGAGTTCTGAGAGCTGGGGTGAAGCAAAACTTTTTTTGATGTGTATAGAATGAAATTTTATGAAACAACCACTGTTCGAAATCAGAACAGCTCAGAAACAGTAACAGGTGGGAGGGTGCATTGGGTATCGTCCTGCACTAGGTTATTTCACAGGGATATGACCCATATAGCAAGAAATTGTGATAGGCACAATATAAGAGAAGAGCAGGATATCTTTTAGACTGGGGGTAGGCTTCAAAATCATTACCTCTCTTTAATGAGCAATACATTTCTTACGAAAGACAACTAACTAGACTCACACGAAAGTATGAGAGACTGTTTATATATGCTTTATAGACAATATCAGTGAAGAATTAACATAAACTAACATTTTAATCTGAAACACCCCAAACGGTTACATTTTCACAGAAAAATAATAACCACATAAAAAATTAAGCTGAACAGTGTTATCATTACCATACGATCCCAAATGGTTATGCTTTCACAGAAAAATAATAATGACTTAAAAAATTAAGGTAAATGACATTATCAGTGCCATAGGACTTTCAAAGCTTAATATTTCTAGTCCACAAATGTATATTCCTGCTGGTAAGATTTGCATCTCTGATTACAATGCACAAAACACTTTAAATATGAAAACCACGAAAAATAATACACAGACACTTTCAACAATAAAACTAAGGATATTATCACCCACTGCTCCAAACTCTGTGTGACTTATCGTGCATGAAAATAAAATAAAACAAACATAATTGCAACAGCTGAAAAAGTTATACATACATTATTCAAGCATATCAGAAGGATTCTGAATTGTTGAAAATATTTTTGTAACTAAATAATAGTACCTTCATGTACAGTTGTACTGTGTTCATGCCAAGAATAACATGACCAACATGGGACAACATATTTCCAGCAGAGACAACACGAGCAAATGCTGGTAATTTCATGAGTTCCTGCAGTTGAGGTCTCCATTTTCGTTCATCTGAGAGATCAACATTAGTACCAAATCTTAACATTTTGGGCCCCGACTTCCCACCACCTGAACCTCCAAATGCACCTCCTTTCTTTCGACGCACATTTCCTGTAGAATCTTTCGAGTCCGAATCTGACAGATTACTGTTGTGTGCTCCTGCAGTTCTTTCACCTTCTTCCTGAAAAAATAAAAAAGCCCTCACACTGGCATGAGAGTTCTCACCAATGTGAAATATATCTGTATAGCGTATTATTCATTAAAAGCATCATGTGAGACTAATTTACCTTCAAGCTGTCCTGGAAAGACGATGCCTGATACTGAGCATATTTGGCAATAGTGGTGTGTGATCTGTGACTAATACAGGCCCAAACTTTTCGGCCTTGCTGTGGATCCCAGTTTTCATCTGATGTTTGCTGCATTTGTGTTCTAACTTCAACGCTATGGTCTGGATTTGCCTCAACAAGTGTCTTTGTTGAGAACAGACCTAGGTCTAAAGGACAAAAAATGTCTAGTTAGCTAAAATGTTATCTACAGTAGAGACTGATCACTAAATATAATCTGTAACCATTCTATATATGAAAGACTAAGACACCGAACACTGAGTCTGACTGGAAAATAGATGGCCGAGTGGTTGAGAAAGTCAATAGTAGTAGTTATTTGGGGGAGAAGATAACGGGTGACATACAGAACAAAAGTAGTGCAGTAGACAGAGCACAGCTTATGCAGAAGCTTTGGTATGCGGTGAAAACACCATATGACAAGAAAAATCTGACACGGAATGCCAAATTGCGACATTACACAGCAACTGTAAGAAATGCTGCTCTGTATGGATCAGAAACGATCACACTTGCCAAGAGAGCTTGTATACAGTTGGAGGAGGAGGAGTGGAAAATTTTGTGACATATAAGACACCAAAAAACATGGGGTATATCTGGATACACAGAACACAACAGGAACTGTACGAAAATATTGAATCCATATTGAGCAAGATACAGAAGAGGAGGTTAAAATTTTTGGGCACATCATGAAGATGGATGAAGAGAGGTTGACTAAAAAGATATGGAATGCAACATGTCGTATGGGAAACAAATGGGTGAAGGGAGTGAGAGATGACTGGAAGGCAGCAGGAATAAAAGAAAGGAGTCTGCAGGCAGTAGTACAGGACTGGGAGAAGTATAAAGGGTTGGTGGATGGTCACAGGCGGCCGGACACCAATCAAAGCTGTCTTAACAGAAGAAGAAAGAAACAGAAGCTTCAAGAGAGTGGAGAGGTATTGAGAAGAAAGAAGACTTGCAAAACAAGCCACAAGTGATCTTGAAGGGTCCTAATGAAGCAGAAGAAAAGGTATCTTAATTAGAATTAACCATGGTCCACACACTGTCTTGAGGAAGGTTTAAAATGGTCCTTATAAATTACTTTGTATTTTGAAGCTCTGAATCCATATTTTTTTCCCTCCTGTTGGGGTGGAATAATATGCAATTGCACCTAGTTCAATCTGTAATTTGCATCTATCATATTCTTGTCACAGTTGGACTGTTGAGTAATTGACTACTGCTCCCCTTATTCACACACATGCTTTTGAGCTCTTAAGGCCAAGTGCCTTGAACTACATCAGCTACTGGCAAACTAATCGTAAAGGACAAACCAAGAATGTAACCTTATGATCTTTCTTGGGACAAAGAAAGCCGAGAGTCAGCAGAATTTTCACATGCCTGTATGAAGTGAATTAAAGAAAATATAAATAGTTAAGTACAGAAGAGACTGCATTGATTTAAACCAGCTACTCATGAAAGACATGTTTAAATCAACTTCTTCATATACTCCACAAAGAACACCAACAGTGCTAATGAATTTCTTTCTCCATAGAAAGTAATTGCTGTGTTGATTATACATACACCATACTGGGAACCAGGATTCCTGTCATTTCCAAGCACGGATGTGGATTTAAACACCAATACAGCACACAGTACCAGGTAATCACATGTAATTACAACATACAGTGTTACCAATGTCTTCACAGAAACTGAATGCCAGGTTGTATTAATATCCAGCATTAAAAACCATTTAATTTGCTGATATGATTACAAAAATAAAATTTACAATTTCTTAAACTGAAAGTAGATCACAGATAGACTATCTTCTGTCCGGTCCTAAAATTTTAATCATCATCTCAGTAAAATAAAGTTAGATAATTCAGTTTTGTTTGTTTTTAAACACTGGTACACTATAAAAACCTCACACCATAGTATGTTGCAAAATGGCATGGTCTGTTGATAAAAAGGAGTATTGTACAGATAATTCACTTTCAAAAGCAACAGAAATGTTGCAGTTGTGTCTACGTTGGCCCCAACATAGCTACAGCTTTTTCGCTGCTGTGAAAATGAATTACTGCACAGGCACTCCACTTACCAATGAGGTGGACCATTTTGTTTTGACTCCTATAACAACACACTATAGTACTGTGATGCGCCAATTTCAGTGTTTATCAGAACTGTGAACATTTACACAGAAAAAATTAATTACATGTCTTTATTTTTTTGAAGCGATACCTAAAAGCTTATGGATAGCCCCTGTAAAACTTACACATGAAATTCAGAATCTCTGCTATTCATCTACAGCATTATTCAAGAGATACCTAATTTAAGTGCTGCAGCTAGGCCTCTGACAACAGCAATTGGATGCTTGAGGCAGAACTCTTGTAGCTGTGGACTGAATGCATCCTTTTTGTTTTCCAGGTACACAGAGGGAGTTGGAGGAAGCAGCTGTTCTCTTGTTAGTCGCTGCTGAGGTGGATCTGGAGGCTGCGGTGGAGGAGCACGGTCTGACAAAATGCTGCAGTTTGAGACACCATTTAGCCCTCGGCCCCTAAAAAACAGAAGTAAAGAACAGACAGTTGTGGAAAATATGAACAGCCATCATGCTGGAAATACAGGACTAAGATACTTACTTGCATGCCTCTATCACAGACTTGGCATCCATATCTATGCTGTATTCTGTTTCAGGTTGGGGCTCACATAAGTTCGAAAATTCTAAAACTGCAGCTTCTACTTTCAAATCCTGCTGTAATACTGATGGAACACGATTGGTGTTCTGGGAAGTTTGTGAAGTACTTCTTGTCGTAATTAAGCTCTGAGATTCACTTTTCACAGTAGTGGATATTCCTTCTGTTTTTATCTCTTGTTTGGGTGAGCATGTTACAGTAGAAGCACTGGACGAAGGTGTTGGTGCCTGCTCAAGTTTTGGACTATTTGCAGTACTGACTGCTGGAGACATCGACTGTTTTACATTCACAGCTTCGCCAGCAGTAGATGCACCAGAGTTCATTATTACTGTAGAATTATTGCCACTGCTGTCATCTGGCAAATTTGAGGGAGAAAATGGTCCTGAGCTCAAAGTATTGGAGTTCTGTTGATTTGATGTTGACGTAATGGCAACTTGATTTGTTGATATAGGCTCTTCCACCTTCACATCTAAATCTTCACTACCTGACCCAAAATGTTTCAACAAATCTTCTGCTAGTGATGTTGCAATATCCTTCTGGGAAAGTAAAGCCTGTAGCTCTTGGTCACTCACAGCAAGTTCTTTGCTCGAAGGAGAATTTGATGTTGGATAAGTATGGTGATAAGAACTTGACTCCAAAGTTGAATGAGCTGGCGGTGTTGCATGAGGTGTTGTTGTTGAAGATATCTGAAGAAGATAAAACCAGTAACATAAAAATCAGAGAAACATTTTAATAATGGAAGAAGCATAAAATTTCAAGGTTAAAAAGCCTCCCACTGCATTTTCTTCGTCAGGGAACTTTTCAGGCTGAATCACTTAACACAAAAGGTACCAAAATGAAAAAATATGTACATATTTTTCATTTAAGTCTTTAACAAACAAAGAATTAAAATAATTACTGAAAATAAGGGGGGCAGCTTATGTTTGTGGAATACAAGAACAAACTGACTCACAGTAGCGTGCTTTTATGGACTTAGCTGTCCACCCTAAGCTTCCTTTCTGACGACTGCTCTCTGGAGTTAAAACAAAAATACAAGCAAGTAACCAAACTGAGGGAGAATAAAGTGATACAAGACGTAAATGTCTGAACTGCAAAGCTGTTGGTTTCTCATTTAGATATGCAAGAGCCTACTTGTTTCTCATTTCTAAAATCTGTGCCTTCAAGCATACTACTTGCCATTTTCATTCACTGACTTCCCTTCCATCCCCCCAAGAACATTGTCATTTTGCCATTTCAGGAATATCCGATGAATATGGAATTATTTCAGGAAATCCAGAATGAAATTTTCACTCTTTGGTGGAGTGTGCACAGTTTTTGAAACTTCTTGAGATTGAAAGTGTGTTCCTGAATGTGACTCAAGAACGGAACCTTATCTTTAATGTGAAATGCTCTTACTAATTAAGCTGCCGTACTAAGTTTCCCTTCTGACAGTACCTCTTCTGTACTTTCCCAGATGCACAGTTCTTCCATGTACCTGCATATACTGCTGCACTACCTCTTGCACACCGTTTATCCATATGGGCTAGACCAGCAGTCCACATCATAGCCTGTGCAAGGTACCATTTATTACAATAATGGTTGTCCAACCAATATCTTAACATTTGCATGGGATGTGGAATTGTAACAGTTATTGTAATGGTTCCAACACATATAATCTCCAGACATATTACTTTAATTATTTCAAAAGTGAATGAAGCCAAATGGCAAAAAAATGTTGGTCCCCTTATAACTGGCTGAGTATGTCAGTTCAAAGGTTGAGTGAAGGCAAGGGTATACCACCCCCAAAAGCGCCATGAGTAATAAACCACTGTGGTGTTTAAATCAATCTTCGATCGTGGACAGCATTACTTTTTACGTATTATGTTCAACAAGGTAACATATATCAATCTCATACACTGAGTTTGGGCAGTTAGAATATGCAATCAGCCTGAATTAGACTCAGGGAAACATCGATGGCTTAACGACACAAAATTCATAGACAAAAGGCAGGAAGAGTACATATATTTCATTAAAGAAAGCAAACATATACTCTAATTCCTGCCTTTTGCACGTGACTTTTGTTTTTCTGTGTCCTAAAGTGGGACCAGTGACACTCCCTCCTGAGTATTTTTCTCCCCTATGCAACATTATACAGAGAGAAAGTTGTCATTGTTCGTTCATTATCTGATAAATTGTTTTAATTAAAACTCCAAGTGTATAAAAGTATTCCTGTTTCTTGGAGATGAGAGCAACTCATATCTACTTGTGTGTAGGGCAAAGTTCACTAAAATGTTATAATAACTTATGAGGGTATCCGATGTATAGCATATACAAGATAATATGAAGGACATGCATATGATGAATCAATATTTTCTGAATAAACACTAATTAAATTCTATATACTGAAAACAAACTACATGACTGACTTCTTGAAAGTTGTAAACCAGCCATAGAAGTTTTATAATTCCATTAATTTGCTGCCATTGCATTATCACATCATCAGTCTTAAATGGAGCATAAAGAAGGACAGATGACTGGGGCTCTGCATCTTGTCAATAAAAACAGCATTGAAGACAGAGCAAAACCTTGAACGGCACAAGGATGCGAGGGAGGACTGCCATGCACTACTTGAATTAATGACCCTGGTATTCACATTAAGTGATTTAAGGAAAACATGAAAAATCTAAATCAAGATCAGTGGATGGGAATTTGAACTTCACTCCTCCTGAAGGTGAGTCTAATGTCTTAACCACTGTAACACATCACTTGGTTAAATGAAGAATAGTTTGTGGGGTGCAGATGTGGCTAAGTATAAGTAAGAGCTGCAAGCTCATCTTACCTGTGTGAAGCCTGTAGAATTAGCCTGAGTACCATATGGATAATGCTGCAGTTGGGAGGAAGTTCTCTGTTGATATGATAACTGATGGTCCACTGTTGCACTTTTGTAGGGCATTCCAGGTGATTGCTGTGTGCTAGGTGTGGCAGCAGAATACCCAATACTAGCATCCGTAAAACCAGTCTGTGGTGCTACTGAACCCTGCTGTAAAAATAAAGTATTGTGGAACAGACAGTTCAAATTAAAATTTGTGTAGGCCTAATGTATGAAGTGTTTCCGAGTAGCAAAAAGAAAACTCAATTAAATGTGAAATGGTTAATATGTCAATTTTTTTCTTAAATAAAAAAGCAGGCTAAAATATCATGAATAAAAATAACTCAAAAAACTAATTTTATATGCATATGATTTCTGTCAAACTTACTGTTTGCTGTGGCATACTGTATGTTTTAATAACAGAACTCTGTTGGTATGGTGAATACTGTGCTGGCTGCTGTGGTTGCCTTGTAATTCCTGCAGGTCTTTGTGGCTGCTGCTGCTGCTGTTGTTGTTGCTGCTGTTGTTGTTGCTGCTGTTGCTGCTGCTGTTGTTGTTGTTGCTGTTGCTGCTGCTGCTGTTGTAGCTTCAGCTGATGCTGTTGCATTAATCGATACTGGTGTTGCAACTGCTGCAGCATACCCTAAATAAAGAGTCCTGGTTTGTCAACAACCTTTCTTTTTTTCTTTTTATATTAAATGCAACAGTGCAAGTCAAACGAAACTTTGACAGCCATATAATGAACAAACTATCAGAATTATTCATTTTAAAATGCAATTTAATAGCACAATATTTTTCCCTGCAACACAGATTTATAATAATGAGTGTTTTATCAAAACAAATCATTTCCAACCAATACGCTTATTTCATAAGCGCACATCCAAAAAAAGATGTTCTTTACAATTAGCATAAATGGGACACTGTGTGACGCATAGCAAATAACTTCAAGAAATATTAAATGAAAGAGAACAACTCAAACTTTAAGCTCTTTAAACAGAATTATTTCACTGAAGCAAACTCAAATAATGTAATTGTACAAATACAATTAATAAATGTAGGTTGTGCAGAAATTTTTTGCCAGCATCTATTCAGAAAATTTTTTCCCTACCCTTCAGTAAATTGTAAAAATAGAGTCAACAGATAATATAATTGACACTTGGGTCAGAAAAAAACAACGAATGTGACACACAAACTTTTGTAAAAGGTCAATTAACATTTCTAAGCTATTTCATGATACACTTAGTTAAAAGTTGCAAAAGAAGGACATGTACCATCTTTGGAATACTGTATGAATTTTAATTGCAGCACATAAGTGATAGCAGGAGGAGAGTCATATATAAGAATGAAGAGAATTAATGAAGAAAGAACAAAAAAAGACTTATGCTAGTGTACACACAAGCATGAGTGCTAACACACATACACAGTCACAGAAAAATCAGTTGCATTAAGTCCATATTTTTCTGTGTCATATTACCTGTTGTTGTGGGTTAAGGTTTGCTATGTTCTGTTGCAAATACTGGAGCATGTGTAGCTGCTGTTGGTTCATAAATGTTGGTGGTGGCACTGCTCTCTGTTGGTTGGTTGCTGGTGCCACTCTTGCACCAGGAGGGCTATTTTCAACTACATCTCCCCCACTCTATGAAACAAAATAGATCAGTTAATGAATATATGTATAAACAGTAGAAGTCTAGTTTCACTTATTCCCTTGCACATACAGCATGCCAGCTGGATATTTTAATCAAATAAAATGAAAGGAAGACAGGGCACAAGAAAATGTTTATATGAGTGATGTATGTGATAGCAAATTCAGTAAACTATAATTTTTTTGCAGTTAGTATATGTCAGTATAATTTATTTATTAAATATACTGCACAGAAAATAAAACATTTCAAAAGTATAATGACCTTGAATCTCTTCGTCCCAGCAGCATTTGTTTGCACTGGATAGGGTGGAGGAGGACCCTGGGGAGAGACTTGGTGATGGCCATTTATACCATTGTACTGAGGTTGTGGTCCTGGCTGTAAAGAAGAGAAATTTAAAATTTTCCATTTGGTATGGGCTGCACTACTTCAAAATCAAAGTAAATCTTACAACAAATAGTTTAAAAATACATCAAATGTTATGAGGAAAAGAAAAAAGAAAAGATTAGGAGTAGGAGGAGAAGGAGGAATTGGGAGCAAGACATTTTTAATACCATGATATGTAGGCTGCTCACAGCAAGAGTTTGTGGTTTTGCTGATGAAAATCAACATTCTGGGAACAAAGAGCAGTTTACTGAACATTGAACTATACTGATATGCTGTTCTAGATTACTAAACAATTTACTTACTGTAATATATCTGAAAATCAAGCTTATTTCAATTATTATAACCTCCACTTCTTAATTACTTCAATCACTTCATATCACCAGCTTGCTTGTGTAAAAACTAACTTCATGTTCCCATACTTTGTAAACATAGGGGTGTTATAAACATATTAACCTGTGTGTATCCCTTCTGGAATGGTGTTCCTGGCCCCCTCTGCTGCGCAACAGCTTGGTTCTGTTGCTGCTGTTGTTGCTGTTGTCGTGATGACATTTCTGCAGATATGGGGAGGTTCCATGCCTCCTCTATTGATGGCAGTTGCCGACGTCTGAAATGACAAAACAATAATAATACGGAGACACATTTCTCACCAAAATTGGAAGAAATTGTAGCTATTTAGTAAACCATATAGAACAGGCAAAACAATAAGCTTCAAGTCTCAAAAGAGGCATAAATCAAAATATTTCCCAGTATAATGTCAATAATCCTGGGAAAATGTAGCAGAAGGAATACGGGTAATGGCATTAACTGAACTATAAAATTCGATGAGATCATCAGGTTTATAACTGAACTAATGTGAATAAAAAATGATCAGGATCTATGAGAAGACTGGACCGACACAAGATCTGGAACCAACAGGTTGGAGATTAATTTAATGGTAGGATTCTGTGGATTCCTGTTTTCTGAAATGGAAATGAAATAAGGAAAATATAAGTTCTGAAAGGAGACTGCCCACAGTCTTTCCAAAAGCTGAAGACATTCACATCTATGTTTCAAGGTAACCAAAGGAAATCTAAATCTGGGTGCTAGACAAAGTTTGAAGCTTCATTTCTTCTGAATAGGTGCCCAGACAGGAAACTGAATCCTGCTCCTGCCAGATGTGATTTCAGTGTTTTACCATTTCCCCAGTTCACTTGGTCTGGGATGATTAGGAGTGTGGAGTATCTCAACATCATCAACCCAATTTGTTTCACTTGGATCTCTGTGCTCAACAAACTTTCTTCCAGGATATGAAGGACTCATCGCTCTAACATTTCTGTATTAAATCTCATTCACTAACACCTCCACCATGATAGAAGACATCAATTTACAAACAAAAAAAGTCCATTTTCAACAGTCACAATGTATGCTACAATTGCAGCAATTAACAGTTCTTAAAAAGTTTGAAGATTTTCAGAGAAATCCACTGTCCTCCTGCCTGTCCCTGTGTCTACTCCTTGACTCTTCTGTGTTCTTCCCGCGTGACCTAAGACCACTAAGCCAGGCTGTAGTTTCATAAGATGCACTGTGAAAGGGTTTACTGGATGCAAATGTTCTAATGAAAAGTGTAGTTTTCATTGTGGAGCAACAATAGTTAACCACTTTTTTGTGTTTGTTACTGCTAGGGGAACCACTGTATGGACTGTACTCAAACCACACTTTTATATTACTTAACCTATCAGTATACCATGACTGGCACAACCATTACAGCAGTTCCACTTCCACTTATTGCAGTACAGTAACTGATACACATGTCACAGTACTGTAGATGCAACACACAACTCTTCTATAGCTCGCTGCTTTCTACAATTGTTCTGCAGCCATATTGTGAAATTGAGCAATTAATTCAAGCTTACATGCATTTAGTCTGTGTTTCATGAACTCAGAGAGTGACAACATGCCCAATGCCTACAAAGTAGAACCCAAGAGAAGAAAGTGATTTCGATGATTTGAGTAATGGTACAGACTAGGACACTGCAAAGTGATACAACATCAAGTGATGAAAACTGTAGCATTTTGGACAATAAGGAAACTAAAAGTATGCCACACAGTGTGTTGATCAAGAAATATGTGCTACGATGACAACAAAGCGTGCTGCCGACTGTTCAAAGGCAACTCATTCGGACTGGGTCAACGTAGCTGATTACCCTAAAACTAGTTATTTTCGCTGTGACATCCAAAACTGAAGCAAAGGTTCTGTCACATCAGGGATAAAATCCAATAGAACTTCAAGTCATAAATGAATTTCCAACAACACAATTTTTGTTGAGTGCACTTTAAGAGAAACAAACCCTTATGCAGCAGAAACACTAGCTACCAATTGAAGCAGAGACAACACATGCTGGTTTCCTGTAACAGCTGATGAACTGAAGATACCTCGCTCACTGGATCATCATGTCTTAGAAGCAAGAACATTCTAGACAAGATAATTGGTCAAAAAGAAAAATAACTGAGGCTTCAATATTTGCTGAAACAAAGTTGCTGACAAGATTCAAGGTTTCCTCCAGGTATTTGCACTTTATCATCTACTCACCAGAAACACAACATGACAAACTGAGAAAGGCAGACCAGTCATTTCACAACTGCTTAACACATTTCAAAGAGTGTAACTGCCTGGCAAGAAAGTTAGCACCAATGAAAGCCTGATGAAGTTTAGGGGCAGACATTTATACATTCAACATATTCCACCATAGAGAGGCAGATCTGGTATAAAGGTATACAAAGTACACTCTTCAGAGAATGAGCATTGTTATAATCCGAAGACATAATCTGGAAAAATGGGAGACAATGGTGATGTAGCTGTCAACCATTCAGCAAAAGAAAAGACTGTGCTTGAATTGTGCAACACTCTATTTGGGAAGTGGATATCTATTTACATGGGCAACTGGTACAGCTCTACTAGTGTGTTCAGGGAATTGCTACGCAGGAGAACTCATGTTGCTCAGATTTTAACACCAACAAGGAAAAATATGCTTCCCCATGTCCAGTGAAACTAAGCTGAGCAGGGGACAACTAACACCCACTTCATCAAACAATATTCTTACAGTGAAATGGACAGGCAGGAAAAATGTTAACCTCCTATCAATGCTTCTTGATAGGCCACAGTGTGTAGAACTACCCCAAATATGGAAAAAAACAAAGCTAAAACGTAACTTTTTATAAATTACAACCAAGGAATGACTAGAGCTGACATACATATCAACTTATGAGAAACTATGTCAAGAGGTATTAGAAGGCTTAGCAATACTAAATGTAGGCATAATATACCACATACTGAATCCAGCATCCAAAAGGATGGTATCAACAATGTTCTAATTCAATGTGGCAGAGCAGTTCTTGAAGAATGTAACTCTCCCTGTCTATACTTTTAAGGGACGAAGAAGCAAAGCAGAAAATCCGCTAAGGCTTCAAGTCAGAAGCCGGGAACATTTTCCACCAAAAATAATGTGGACGCAAAGAAAACTGCTCCCTCTAGTAGGTACTAAGTTTGTTATGACTGAGAGATTGTGGGGAAACCTCTTTTGAATGTATGATATGTGAAGTTGCTCTTCACGAATATTTATGACAATTAAAAAAACGGTTCACTTGGAACCATTAACTTTGGAACTGTATGTAAATAAACACATTAGAAGTCCTTAAAATAATTGTATTTCTTTATGTTTTGTAAATGATCATGCATATGTGAAAAACAAAAATATGTAGCGAAAATAATAATTTTCTTATAACAACTTTATCATATGCAAATGGGTTAGCTGACAAAAAACCAACCTTGTGACCTATTGTGAACACTGATAACATTAAAAAGTTGAATTAGAGTAATAAGAAAAGTCAAAGAAGACATTTGTAAGCTGACAAACACAAAATAACTGTTGGTACTGAATGAAGATTTAAGTGTAGAGTAGTTCCACATAAGAACACAAAACAAAATCGCTACAATATGGAATTACTACAGTTACATCTTCAGAAGTCTGAGGCTGTCAAAAGAAATGTGGACAGCAACGAGTAACAACATGTCAGTACACAGTGGCTGTAAAGAAAGTGACACACAGGATATCTGGATAGCTCAAACGTAATCACCACAACCAAACCCCACACACTAAATACACAATACAATTTGTTTCTTGCATCCTGTGGTAACATTATGCTCAGTATTACAGAAAGCAGACCAACAGCAGTTTTAATTGTGGCAATTTTAATCTCCTTATCTAATTTAACCATTGACTGCACGTAAGGCAAATATCAGAGAATGAGAACATCATAACTACTGCTCTACAAACTTTATCAAACAAACAGTGCAGGCAAATGTAATACGCAGAAGCACCAAAGAATGTTGTATAGGCATGCGTATTCAAATACAGACATATGTAAATAGGCAGAATACGGTGCTGCGGTCGGCAACGCCTGTATAAAACAATAAGAGTCTGGGGCAGTTGTTAGATCCATTACTGCTGCTACAATGGCAGATTATCAAGATTTGAGTGAGTTTGAACATGTTGTTACAGTCGGCGCAGATGTGATGGGATACAGCGTCTCCGAGGTAGCGATGAAGTAAGGAATTGCCCATACGACCATTTCAGAGTGTATCGTGAATATCAGGAATCTGAGAAAATATCAAATCTCTGACACTGCTACAGCCAGAAAGAGATCCTGCAAGAACAGACCAATGGTGACAGAAGAGAATTGTTCAGTGTGACAGAAGTGCAACCCTTCTGCAAATTGCTGCAGATTTCAATGCTGGGCCATCAACAAGTGTCAGCGTGTGAACCATTCAACGAAACATCATTGGCATGAGCTTTCGGAGCTGAAGGACCATTTGTGTACCCTTGATGACTGCACAACACAAAGCTTTATGCCTCGCCTTGGCCTGTCAACACCAACATTGGACTATTGATGACTGAAAACATGTTGGCTGGTTGGATGTTTCTCGTTTCAAATTGTATCGAACGGATGAATGTGTACGGGTTCGGAGACAACCTCATGAATACATGGATCCTGCATGTCAGGAGGGTACTGTTCAAGCTGGTGGAGGCTCTGTAATGGTGCGGGGTGTGTGTATTTGGAGTGATATGAGACCCCTGATACGTCTAGATATGACTCCGACAGCTACGCATCTTGTTTGATTACCTGCATCCATTTATGCCCATTGCACATTCTGATGGACTCAGGCAATTATAGCAGGACAATGTGACACCCCACACATCCAGAATTGCTACATAGTGGCTACAGGGACACTCTTCCAAGTTTAAAAACTTCTGCTGGTCACCAAACTTCCCAGACATGAACATTACTGAGCACATCTGGGATGCTTTGCAATATGCTGTTCAGAAGAGATCTCCACCCCCTCATACTCATAAGGATTTATGGACAGCCCTGCAGGATTCATGATGTCAGTTCCCTCCAGCACTACTTCAGATATTAGTCGAGTCCATGCCACGTCGTATTGTGGCACTTCTGCATAGCTGCGGGACCCTAAACAATATTAGACAGTGTAACAGTTTGTCTGGCTCTTCAGTGTAATAAACCACACATTTACCTACTTACACTGATGAAAAGTTGATTAAATTTGTGTACAACAATGAGTGGAAACAAAATGTATTGGAAATTAAACACATCCATATATTCTGAATATACTTTGAGGAAGACTTCTGAAGTGATCACTGCATTTAAACTATCTTACATGCACACATTTAGAGAGAACATTAAAAGTTCTTTGTAATGGCTTCTACGAGACAACAAATTATTTCTCGACAGAATTGCTTACTTGCTGGTAATGCTGGGCATTGGTGCGCTTGCTAAGTGACTCTGCAGGAACTTTATTCTTTGGCTCAGGTTGGGATTCATACCCCCTGGAGCTCTGCTTGGTGACGTTGTTAGTGATGCTAAGTTATTATTAATGGTACTAGATGTATTGTTTGGACTTATTGGGCTCCCAGTATTTCCACCAGAACCTCTTGTTGCATTCACATAACAAGCAAATGCATCACTGGGCTGGTTACAGCTTTCATACAAAATACCTGAAAGAAGTTTGATGGTTTAATACACTCAGCATATTGCGTAAAGAAAAGAAAGTCATAGGTAAAACATGACACATAATACCAAGAACACACACAATTAATACAATGTTGCAAAAGTGGAATACAAACATCTATGATTAGGGCTAAGTTCTAAAGAGTACAGAGATACAAAGGATTTTTCCCTTGCACAAATATACAAAAGCATAAGTAGAAAGGTTCAGAGAACATAATAGACACAAACTGAAACATGGAGTTTGCGTTTAAGCCCACACTCGAAGTAATGAGGCAATAAAACAGTGCAATTAGCACAACAACACACACGGAATTTAGCACTCAGAACAAGCAATAAATGTATGTCTTTTTTTCCCCCCATCACAGAAAATGATACCTTTAAAAACTTAAGGTTTGATATCTTCTTCTCACAATTTCTTTCCAATTATGTTACTGTTATTTCTTGTTCATAAAACTGTAAACAGGCTCACTGTGTCCAATGCAGCAATGCTTTTATTCATACTAATATCTTACAGAAATTTTGAGATGTGGTACAATAGAAGTTCATTATTTACCAGTAAAAAAGTTGAATTTGCTCTTTTAAAATGTGCAAAAAAGCATTAAATAACATTTCAAGAAGTCTTAATTTCAAAAACAACTCCCAGAAGGTCACAGTACCAGGACTTATATTTTTACAAATCAAGCTATATTAAAAAAATTGCACAAGGTTACTAGCACTCTCAAATTGTTTGCTCCTACAGGAAAGATTGCTTTACCCTGGAGAATGTCTTACAAACTGTTTCCCTTTGTGTTTTGATGACAGCTCTGTTTAAATCATGATAAAACAAAGATAGTTTCTATAAACAAGAGAAAGAACCTGACTGATTCAGACTACAGCAGCAGCAGTAAACTTCTGGAGCCTGTTTCACCACATAAATATCTAGGAGTAACATATGAGATGACGTCAAACAGAACAAACATGAAATCTGTAATACAGAAGGTGATTGGACGATAGATTATTCGGGAAGGTTCTTAAAAAATACTGTTAATGGTATCAGTTACAAGACAAAATTGCAACACCCCCTAGAGTACTGCACTAGTGGTTAGGAGTTATTCTCAAGTATAATTAACAGCTGATACATAAGCAGTCAGAGATACAATGGGAGGATCCTGATAGGTCACTATAACTCAGAGAAAAGTATAAGGGAGATGCCCACAAAATGTAAAGGAAATAATGGGAAGAAAAAGTGATGTTATTGCAAAATTCTGGTGGTAAATTTAGATAATGCAGTAATCCCACTGCTTCCTTCATATATGTCATGGACTAATGATGAGAATAAGACAAAAATATGTAAAATGTATCTGGGAACAAACATGCACTTACAATAGCTGTTCTGTTGCCCCCATACATGAACTAAATACTATACAGAACAGTAAAAAAAGTAGTCTCTGACATTTTCTGAACAATGATTTGCAGAGTAGATATATAGAGACAGATAGTATATATGCTCCTGATCATTTTCCTATATGCTGCCCACCTGATCACAGATGCAGCAGCTCACTCTTCAAGAGATGTGGGAAATGAGAAGTGAAGGAAAGAAATATCAATAGCTAGAGAAGAAAAGGACTGCAAAAAGATAGGAACAGGGCATTTTCATGCTCACACTGACACCGAGTGGGGTGGGGGCAGCATAAGAAGTACATTATGAAGCAGGAGACATGGAGTCTCCTTTCTCACTCTGGCCACCCTGTATGCTTCACAATATCTAGTATCTCTGCTCCCACATAAAATATGTCTGCTCTAGTTGATCAACATCTCTAACTTGGAGTAAACAGCCTCATTAACACTTATTATTCATCAGATTTGCACTCTCCTGAACCACGTAATGTACAATAAGGGGCATTTCAAAGCTTTCCTTTAGTTTTCTTTGTGCTCATATTATTTTCACCCTTTCAGAATAGGTTCTTTTCCACTCTTTGGTCTTCATGGGATTTTCTGCCATGCCGACCATCCAGTCATTACCATTTTAGATGAATTTTTAGTGGAACTCTATCTGTGGGCTCAGGGCAATTTATAATCTTTAAAAAATGCAAAGTTCTCTGCAGTTTTCTTGGTTTTTAAGCCAATGTCTCTTATATACCACTGCCACCCACTGGGAATGTATGTTTTGATGTACTCCCCCTATGGTAGTAAAATTGGCTATGAAATTTGCATTAAAAATGAGCTTTACAGCTCACCGCACTGAGATACACTTGACAATACAGGTCTTTTATCTGGCCTGATAGACAAAAGTATTTTACACAAAAGAAAATATCAAAACAAGAAAAGCTGACTGCATGATAAGTATTGGCTGTTTGTTCATAATTTCACTGGGGAATATGAATTGTTGAAGGTTGTACGAGCCTTGTACTTGGAAATTAGATAATTTATGATACACAGGTCACATACAGTCTTAACAGATGAGTTGTTTCATAAATGGCTATCTGGAATGCTTTTCTTATGTCCTGTTTGTGAGACAACAGTCCATATTAGTGCAGCAGCCAATTCCCATAAAACAACAGCAGTATTCACAGGCACAGCTGTAAAGCCTTGCAGTGAAGTACAGGAATACAACTAGTTAATAAATATAGAAGAAGGAAAGGAAACAAATTCTGCATACCAAGGTTAGTCCATGCTGCTGTGTGGCTTTTATCAAGCTGGACTGCACAGATGTATGCCTGTAAGGCATCCATAGGCTGATTTTGCTGCTGGTAAAGGACACTGAAATAGAACAAAGATATTTAGGACGCTATCAAAACAACTCTACACCATAAACAAAATATTTTTCAGGTATCAATACCCTATTGAACACCAGGTGTCTGCATTGCCTTCAGATTTTTCAACAGAATTACGGTATGCAATAAATGCATCATGTACTTTCCCAATGCTAGCAAAACAGCGTCCCAGAAGATAGAGGGATTGTCCAGATTTAGGATCAGCTTCAATTGACTTCTGTAGGCAGTGTATAGCTAAACTTTCACGGTGATTCTTATCTCCCAGGGAGTCAACACAATGGTACATCCAACCTGAAAATGAACATAACATAATTAACATAAATTATTTTGCCAGGCCAGTCAGATAATGAGAATGACATATCATTCCAGCATATTATAGAACAGCAGTCAATGATGTGTTATTATTCATTGAAGGTCAGCATTCAAAGTATATTCCACAAGAAACATAACTTTTATGCTTTCATATACTTGATTATGTGATTGATCACACATGTTCAGAATTTTGACGGGAAATGAGAGTAGATTATCTCAACGACTTTATTATTTATGGATAAACTGGTCAGTTGGAGGAGTATGGGAGACGTTTATGAGCTGCCAATTCCTTAGATAATTAATTAAATTTATCCTTTGCTCCACCCATAATGGGGCTTCACCTGAGTATACTGAAAACAATTTTTTTAAAAATTGGTAGCAATTAATGTTAAACAAATGTGGTTTGTCACAAATGCAACTGAAGCTGCTTAATGGTATCAAGAGTGAAATAAACTGATCAAATATTAAATTTAAGCAGTGATTTTCAAAGACATAATAACCTATCCCTCAAACCACTGGTAGTAAGTTACTAGAAATGGAATTTTATAGCTATTTTGAAGTGTTGAATAACTGTCTCCACATGAAACATTCAATGGTTGAGTGGGTCAGTCTACTACATTTTTTGAATTCTTAATCAATTGTTCTGGATTTTAGTGACACACAACTCAGGATGTTGGCTGTAACCGACTCCCAGTGTAAAAAAAAACTATATCTATATTATGAGAAGTTTCTTGATGGCACAGTGACCAATAACAACAGCATAAAAAGTAAGTTGCATGAATGATTTATCATGTTTTTAAATCTTTATTTTCTGACCAAGTCATGTTCATATGTTTATGCTGTCTAATTTACTTAATTTTGTTTACATATAGCTTAAAACTAGCAACAGAATGCATCCTCTCTTTATGAAACTAGTCATACTGATATGAGGTTTTATTAAAGGCAAGTAAAAACCATATATATTATTCAGAAAGATTTTTTTTTTTTCAATCTGGTGATGTGGAAGTTTCTTTACTACATTATTTTAGATTGTTCTTCATTCATGTTATACTATGGAATGGTTATTTCTGGTTCTCAACATCCGTTTGTGTATAGGGATACAAAACACAAAACAATGCTTCACAACATCAATGAATGATAGTGTTATGAAAATGAAAATTATATTGTTACCTAATTGTCTGCATATGTCAGCTTTCAAGTGAGTTGGTAAATCTTTTTCGCGAAGCAGCTGCTCGTAGTTTTCTTTAGCACTTTTGTACTTTCCTTGAACTTCATACAAATGTGCAATATGAAAACGAACTGTAGAAAAAGAAAGAGGGGTTTACAGATTTGATTTTAATCAAACACAATTTGCACTTATTTTGAAGTTACATTTACTGTTTCACTGCACTTACTTTCTAACTTGGAGAACGTACAAGGGCTGGCGTCTATCAGAGCTAACTGTAAATGTTTTAAGGCAGATTCCCAGTCATTGTTCACTTTGAACATCAACCCCAAACGGAGGTGGACTTCATTGGCGCGGGAGAAGCCTGGGTCGACGTAAAGAACCTGTCGGAAGGCTTTGACGGCCCTGAAACAAAACACACGGCGCTCATAAAAAAAATGAATGAGAGTCCTACAAGTGAGTCATGTATGGCCTCACACCGCTGGTCGGGAAAGGGGAGGAGAGGGGAGACTGGATGCGTAACAATTTCTGCTATGAATGAAAAGCTCATGGCGGTTTCCCCTTTGGCGTCCTAGGAAAGTCCAACATCCTGTTTGGACACTCGTAGGTGGTCTACCGGGGAGCTTTTTTGTTCAATACCCGGATATCTACTAACGAAAACATGCAAAGTGGAACGTAATAACAGTGCCTATCAATAGATATAACGACTCTAAAACGTTGTGGTCTTTGCAAAGAAATTTGCTGCACAGATGACATATTATTACAACAAGTGTCTCCGTCATTTATCTTGCAGGTTCCAATCATATGCTGCTACTGACGAGCAGAACACGGCAAAGTGCCATAACCCGATTTCCCAGAAACTTCGCTCAGTGGAAGAGGAGTCAAAATAAGGGAACACTCGTGTCTCGGCTTATCCGTAGATACTCTACCGTATCTGAGTTACTGACTGACAAAGTTTTCGACCTAATTTAGATGCCTTTTTAGCGCACGTTAATCTCAGCCGACATAGTGGCACAGTGACTAGTGTCGCGGCCTCTCACTTTAGCGTCCTGTGTTCGAAAGCCGATTAGTGTTTTTATTTATTTTATTTTTCATTGCTCTACTCATGTCTGTAGAAGGTTTCTACCCGACTGTTTGTTATCAAGTCAAGGGATACAAGGGCGTCATATACATTGTAAAATTACAACTGTATTTCACAACAAGTGTCATATATTTCTTACGTAATATATGTGTGTATGATATACTGGAGACTGCACTCTTTTTAAATTCTCATATTCTTATATTTCATTCATATATCAATTCTTATATAATTCTGTTAATTTATTCTTATGTTTATTCTTCAGGAAGATTTGGTGCATTCTCAGTGATACCGATCGTAGAAACATTCGAAACATAGAAATTCCGAAAACGACGAACATCGTGCGGAGGCAGGTTTTCCACAGTCATTTTTCTTCGTACAATTCTTACTCGGGAAAGGAACGTCATTAACACTGCTGAAGACTTCACGCATTGGTAATAATCTCGCGCCAATTTACCACTTTACCGAAAACTGACGATTGCGATTGATTAAGGATCAAGATATATTACAGTAATTTCACGGAACGTAACTTCAAATCATTTTCTCATTCATTTATTGTTTTTTTTCTCCTTTTTGTTAATTCTTTCACCCGACTTAACAATTTATAGACGAATAAGGACAACATTATTTCAATATACACTGGAAAACAGTCGCCGAATAATCTTCTACGAATATGGGTAGACGAACGAAAATTAAAAATAATAACAGGGTTTCGAACACGGGGCGCAAAAGCGTAAAGTAGCGACGCTAACCAACGCGCCACCGCCTCGGTTGAATCTTCCTCAAGCGAGGGGGCATATGAAGTACCTTGAAAACTTCGGTCGTTGTTTTCTCAGAAACGGTCGAATATCTACAGTTAAGCCGACAGGCGTGCTCGCTTGTTTTGACCCGTCCTCCAACGAGCGAGGTTTTTGGAAAATCGGATTATGGAACTTGCTGTGTTCTTCTTGTGAGTCAAGATCCGCATAACCTGATGGAAAACATATCGCAAATACATTATCAAGTGACACTGGACGAAGCTTGTCTCGTTACAGAGGGCATACATTAATTGTACTTCCAATAAAATTTGCTACAGATATTTATATTGCAGGCGTGGTTCAAATGGCTCTGAGCACTATGGGACTTAACTTCTGAGGTCATCAGTCCCTTAGAACTTAGAACTACGTAAACCTAACTAGCCTAAGGACATCACACACATCCATGCCCGAGGCAGGATTCGAACCTGCGACGGTAGCGGTCACGGGGTTCCAGACTGAGGCGCCTAGAACCACACGGCCACTCCGGCCGGCATTGCAGGCATTTAAAACCAAGCGTGGCCGAGTAGGAAACACTTTTTTGGTTAATCATTTAAAGGAATAAAAATGGAAGAAAAATTAGAGATTCACGTTCCGTCGACGTTTTTACCCTGCTTAAAAGAACTTCATTCGATTTTGAAGAGTTATCATCGTATGCCGTCTAAATCAGCTTCAGGTATTATCACTTGTTACGAACAGCAGAGGTTGAAAATACCGCTTCAGTTGCAAATCACTTTATTTTCACACGACCCATCCTCAGGTGTCGTAGCTGTGCTGTGGTCCCCGAGCGCCGCATGTACAAGGCGCGGTGTGCTGCCTATGAGCACTCATAGGCAACACACCGCGCCTGGTACATGCCCCACTCGAGGACCACAGCATAGCTGCGACACCGGAGGATGGGCTTATAACAGTTCGAAACCGGTCGCGTGAAAATAAAGCAATTTACAACTGAAGCGGTGTCTCCAACCTCTATAATGCTCAGTTGCGGATGTTCTGCCAACAGGATTGTTTGTTTTTAGGCACAGTCTTCTTGATACTACCTCCTCCATAATTCTTACTGTTAATAATTTTGTTTATTTTTATAAAGTTTCTTGGGATCTGATAGTAACCGATTTAACAACACAAATCCGTACAATCAACTTTCCTAAATATTACCTTCAACCTCTGCGTAAAACTTTCTACTGTGCCGATAGATTCCCCGTTGACGATTTGGCCTTTGTAATTTATATTTTCATGAAATGTAAGTATTTTCCCGATGCAGAAATAATTGACAAACAGAGAATACTCTCATCGTCGTCTGTGCACACTATGTGTCACAAGTTTTCACAGTGCTGTGAAACAAGACAGAATCTAAAACTCCGCTGTCTTGGCTACACAGGGCTTCATTTACGGGTTGTCTGCCACCGGAATGTCATGTACATCATTCGA
Source organism: Schistocerca piceifrons (assembly GCF_021461385.2). Taxonomy (NCBI): domain Eukaryota; kingdom Metazoa; phylum Arthropoda; class Insecta; order Orthoptera; family Acrididae; genus Schistocerca; species Schistocerca piceifrons. The sequence continues at coordinate 429,457,873 of NC_060138.1, forward strand.
AAGTAATCACAAATTATTCCGCCTTTGGAGAAACCACTCCCGTCATCTGTGTGCTTAAGTACGTGAGAGATGTTAACTTCCAAGGGTGGTGGGGGAGAGGGGGGGGGAGAGAGAGAGAGAGAGAGAGAGAGAGAGAGAGAGAGAGAGAGAGAGAGAGAGAGAGAGACGGGGGGGGGGGGGGGGAATAGGAAATGGAATTAACGGTTTACGTGACACTTTTCCTGAAAAAACTGTAATTTAGTCGAATATAAAAATGAAGTTTTGTGATTAGAAGCACATGATAACTATTTTTTAACTGCTATAGGTCATCTCAGGGAAAGAAAAGAATATCAGGGTCAGACTTAGATACTGGAACATAAAGCAGATCGTGGATGTGAGAGCTGAATCAAGCAGCGAACAGTTGATGTGGCTTACTGCAGGTTTGTGATGTCATGGAGCCAGCATTGCCTTTGGAGTACTGAAAACCATTATAGTACAGCGTCCCGATCTCAGCAGTCAACAGTTTTTACTTGGCATGAAAACGGCAGTTCATTTTGTTGAAAGTTTTTGACTTTTGTTTTATGTAACGCAGCTTTAAAACCACGATAATTTTATCCTGTTAGCTCCCCAAAAAACATTCTGCGAAAACAATTTAAAAAAGAAGAAAATCAAGTGTAAAAACCAATAGAGAAGATATCTTCCTTCAGTAATTAAGAGGACACAGAATAGCTTCAAACAGATGACAAAATTACAACAAGAAGCAACGAACACATACTTTAGTAAATCGACAGTAGTATCTTCGTAATACGTAAAGCACTTGAACAAGACAGATAGTTTTTATAGAATCTGTCTCACAGTTATCGTACACCTTACTTGCAAAACCTGCGAATGAAGGGTCAAAGATACAAACTTCATTTCGCTGCGCGCAAGGCGCATCAAAGCAATGTACGGGCTTACCCATTGAACGAAAACATTAAATGTCGTTAATAACTCGCTCTAGCACATGCGTTTGCTGAATGGGGCGGAAAGCTGGAAAGAGAGGCACGGTAAAGAAAGCTACCTCTAGAGGAGGAAAAACGTATAACTACAATAGCTAGTATCTATTGATTGCAGTAACGGATAATGACACTGTTTGGTATTTTCCTGAATCCGTAAGTCAACACCGATCCATCCCGAAGAATGACGGAGCAGCAGTAGTAAGCGAGCGGTCAAATCACAGCAATCAGCTAATCTAATTCGGTCGCTATCTTGCCGATTTAGATGGAGTGATACATCTGTTGTCTTCTTATGAAAGTCCGTATTGCCTTTCACAAAAGATTCCATTTAATAACACTGGTTTATGGCTTCCCTTCCAAGCGTGCTCCTTCCTCTTCCTCAAGCCAGATCCCAAGAAATACGAACATAATATAACCTCTTCATACGTGGATAAGCATGCAATGTGTGGCTAAGGCGCTGCAATACAAACACGATTCTGCAACTTTGCCAAGTCTCTTCAGCTGAGTCACCACAGCTGCTCCTAGCAGCATTCTCGCAAAGTTCTGTCTCCTTAGGAGATTCCCCTTGTCAACGACGTAACATACTACAAAAGTGTTGACGCCCCATGTGGCCCTTTGTTGACGTATTGTCTGCGGGTTCTGTCTCGGTACCTTCGACTGACGTTTGTTTAATGACTTTCGTGACGTTTCGCCAGCACGACTGAGACGGTATCGAAAATTCGCCCTGCATTGCTGGTGGCGGAAAGTCCGCACAGGAGGGTGAATCTGCCACAACGCCAGTCAGTCGTGTTGGTGAAACATCACAGATATCACTAAACAAACATCGGCCGAACATCGAGAGACAAAACATAGCAGACAATACGTCGATGTAAAGTACCGTCGACAATGCGGTCATTATAGATGGAGCACTTGTTCCTGTGATACACCTACTTGTGTCTGCTAAAGTAATTAGCTGAAACCGCAATAACCCTAATAAGGAAGACAGGACCGGAATCTGGTTGGGACACTTTTTCCCCTAACGGAGAAAAGTCGTCGCTAACATCACTGTGAACTACTGTTGTAGCGACGCACATTTCATTCGTCGCTAAGCTTCTAGAACGAGTTACTTCTCCATCTCTACTGAACGACTCCCATAGACTATCTCTGCGATAATTTATGATTTTCGGTTTCTAAAGAATCTTACAAAATTTTAAGGTTGACTTTAAACACCAGCACCCCGCATAACAATAATAACGGTGACCACAATTCATCTGCGACACTAACAAGCAGTTAACTGATAAGACTTCACTCCAAGTAGTTACAAACAACACAACGAACATTCATCATCATGGCAAAGGACTTCATTTACACATCTAACTAGGCTCATAATACAGAATTTGATATCTACGTTATCTTTCTAAGTATTACTGTTATAAAGAAAGCGACGAAGTGACTATCCTTAATTGCCTCACAAAAAGGCGTAGCGTTTGCCGTCGCGGGTTCACAGAGCCCAGTGAGTCATCACGAATGTCACCAACTGTCAGCTGCAACGATGTGATAACCGTCCCGCACCCAAAATAAACGTAATAAGAAGCTTGCACAGCTGTACGTCAAGGCAAGTAACTCGCTCAGCTATAGGCGACGTGACAACGATGAGCCGCCACCGCCTTCAGACGTTAGTCGAGTCCATGTCACGTAGTGATTGCGGGGCTCTACGCGATATTAGGCAGGAGTACCAGTTTCTTTGGCTCGTCAGTGTGCCAGCACCAACAAAGCTGACACTCGGCGCGATGGCTGATGGGAGCGACAGCAAACGCATTTCGCATTTACAGCCACTCCCATCATCCAGCGCGCCGAGTGTCAACTTTGTTTGCGCGTTTCATAAATGGTTCAAATGGCTCTGAGCACTATGGGACGTAACTTTTGAGGTCATCAGTCCCCTAGAACTTAGAACTACTTAAACCTAACTAACCGAAGGACATCACACAAATCCATGCCCAAGGCAGGATTCGAACCTGCGACCGTAGCGGTCACGCGGTTCCAGACTGTAGCGCCCAGAACCGCTCAGCCACCTCGGTCGGCGCGTTTAATACGTTGAAAGTCTATCGTGATCTATTGGTGTTCACCAATCAACAGCAAACGGCAAAACTGTTGCATGAATGGGCAGGTCTGAATACGCGCTTAAACACGCTATAACTTTTTCACTTCGTTTTTCGCGAACCAGAAACTACGCCCATCTTCAGAATATTACCCATTTCCACTACCATACTTGTTTTTCTTTATTTTTATTTATTTGAAACATGCTCCATTACAATATTTGTATTACTACATGTGTGTGTGAGTGTGTGTGGTGTAATATTTGTGTAGTATTACGATGATATAAGGATGGAAGGTAGAGGGTGAAACCCGGTGCCAGTACATAACCAGATCCTCGGGAATAGTACCAAGGCGCCCGCTAAGCTTAACGTACCCGTCCGACGGACGGCTAACCATCAACAGTGTCACATGCCCTCACTGCAGAGAGGTTGGTATTTAAACTATGAGAATGGCGCAAAGTTTGGTGATCAGGAACTTTACGTCACCACCTCTCTTTCCCCCCCCCCCCCCCTTTCCGGCCAAATACTGGCAATGAAAATTTTGTCCACCACCAGGATTCGAACAGGCTTACCCCGGGGTCGAGCGCCACGCGACCTCAGCCACGGAAATCACTCTATTTGTTAGTTAATAAACTTTCAGGAATGCCTTACACATGATGTGTTACATTCTTACTACCGTTGTAACCGCGCGGTAAACTTTCTTACCGGCCGAGAAGCATTGCAAAACGTTTACAAGCAGGCTGTTTAGACGTCACTACCCTGTGATGGAGGAGGTGATGCTGGTAAGTTCCTGTTGGACCAAACTGCTGAGGTTATCGGTCCGTAGGCTTACACACAACTTAATCTAACTTACGCTAAGAACAACACACACACACACACACACACACACACACACACACACACACACACACACACACACCCGACGGAGGACTCGAACCTCCGACGCGGGGAGCCGCGCGAAACGTGGCAAGGCGACCTATACCGCGTGGCTGCCGAATGGAGGTTATAACATATTTCTGTATAATGTGTTAGGTATTACTGAAGTTCGAAAACTTAGCAAGACGGGTGTAAAATACACAGACAGAATTTCAAAACTGCTGGTCGAACAGTCCTGTATATATCTGCACACAGGTTCACTGGTTGGGACCTTGGAACGGACTTCAAATCCTCGCCTAGGCACACACATTTGAGTCGTCCGCGGTTTCTGTAATTCACTGCAGGTGATTTCTTTAAATTAAAAACAAAAGAATGTTTTCATAAGTCATCCTCGTACAACTTACTGGTCTTGTGCAATTAATCAAAAGAGATCGATAACAATGGTGTGCTAAACTACAGCCAGCCTAACAGGTTTATCGAATTGTTTAGATGGCATCAAGAGATAGAGGAAACCTGCCTGTAAGATGGTTCCGAGCTCTCCTACTATCTATAAGCAGCTACGCAATCAATGAAAAAATATCATTTTTATTATAACCAAGGAAACATGTACTGTATCTGTGCACACTATTGGTAAGCGTGTATCGTGAGAGATGAACGATACCTACGACTTTATTCTTTACAATACGCAGAAGACGTACGGTACTGACTAAGATCGAGTTTATGAAAGGAAAACATGTGATCGACGCTGCACGTTGAGCTCCGTGAAGTGGCAATCGCAAAGGAATCCAGGGCCAGAACTTGAACCTGAAATTGAACCGGTATTTCAGATCAACCACTTTCATTCGAATTTCTGCATATCGTCGTCACTGTCATGCAACTAGACCCCTAACAACCTGTCGTCTTTTAGATATTAATGCCCTTAAGCATACCAGTGGCAGAACTCACCCTCAGAACTCCACAAGAAACTTCGCAAGAGGTACCAGCGCAGTCCGACTGCTCCCGCGCAACGCTGACACGGTACTGTGACGAAGCTCTGTGTCGGCGTCTGACGCACACACTTGTGACGCCGGGTGTGGGTACTTCCCTGACGGACTGGACGCTGTGACGCGTGCTAGCTAACTCGGGAAGTGCAGTGCGCGGGAGTTGGGCCGCGACTGCCGGAAGGAGCTGCGTCCTGCTCTCGACCTGTTGCGGAAGCAGCTGCCGGCCGTCGGTGCAGAGACGCGGTCTTCTCGTCTCGCAGGTGGATGGTGATACCGATGCAGGTGGCGGGTGGTGGGCAGCTGCGCCCACCCGGACACGTGCGACGCCCGCCATACGCACACCTGCCGGACGTGCACAGCACAGCTCCTTACCCGAGGCGCCTCTGGCGCCCGTTTGTAAACGTCTAAGGCACTTGTTTTTCCTCCGCAAATAGATCTTGGCCCAGAGTTTGAACGATACAACCATCCGCAAATTCCATTGAACAATCCCATGCCCCTACCTTCAATTTTTTCGCACTGGAGCCCTTTCCAGGAGAGGTATATTTTGGTTTCCAAGCAAGTTACATTATTCTTGCCCCTATGTTGTTCGTTCTTCTGATGTGAGCTTTTTGTCCTTTCCTTTGTCCTTGGCTGTGACAGGCTTAGCTTCATCTTTAGATAGTCTCGTTCACGATTTTCTGGTTAAAAATGTCCCATCCATCAAATCTTGTCCTTACATACCCATTCTTCGTACCATTTAGGTTTGCTGTGATCTCCTAACTTAGCGTCAGATTTTTTCTGTCTTTCGTGCGGAGTACGTGGTCTAAGGATATTCTTCTTTTCCTTGTGATATGTTGCCCATCTCCACCGTATTGTGCTCTTTTATCATTTACCACGTTGCTACCGTTCTCCCAGTCGTTCATTCGAGCTTTTAAACACACATACATCAACAGATACATCACCAGATTCATAAAAAGGAACTATCTTCTCACTAGAGCAACAATGGACATACGTAAGTTAGTAAATTAAAGTTTCGAAATTAGTATTCCAATGAGAAAAAGCACGCTTTTCAATTATAGCTCCAATTTTAGGCAAGACAGCAATAATCGTTACCATTTATGATTCTTGTAATGAAATGAAAATGAAGAATATCTAAGAGCTCTCACACTGAAAAGAGCATTATAAACGAACTGTAAAACTTAAAATGGTCCAGTCAATCAAACGATATAAGTTTACTGGAATTATTTCCAAAGAATAGGATCATGTTACTGCTGAGAGATTTGTGATGTGATAGTAGCAGAAAGCAAACAACTGAATTGTCTAGCTAGTATAAGGAACTCATCTATACTATACAGATAATTTTTTGAAAACGACTTTTGTTCAGCTAGCAGATTCTGCAGTTTTGATAAAGAATACGTAATGATATTCAGCCCAGATGTTTAAAGATCCTCTGTCAATTACATTCAAACTTTCTCACCTCATTTATGCAAATAAACATCATTTGGAGTTTTGACGCTTGAACGGTTTTATTATTAATAAAAAAAAGTAGAAAGCAATCGAAAAGTATTCAAAGAAAACATTTTATACGCACCATAGTGCTATGCGCAATCTTCAGGAAATGTTGCAAGAAGTATTCTGTACTACAAATACCCCTTTAGTGAAAATACTTTTTTTTTTAATTATCACAGCTGTGTGGATCAATTTGCTAAGAGACTAGAAACAGTTGCCTCTGTGGTTGTTCAGGCAGATTGATTTTCTTGTGGCTCTTACATTAACTATAGTCGTGAGACCAGTGGACCCATGTTCGTGTGTAAAAGACTTAGCGGGAACCACAGCTCCCCCCTCCCCTTGTCTCCTAGGCACCTTCCAGCAGTACGGACTACCACTATTTACATATGATTTATTTCTGTTATTTCTTCAGATTTACTGTTTTATTTCAGGTATTTGTAATGGAAAATCTAAATAGTTGCTGTAAATCGATACGACATATTACATAAATGGTTGAAGAATGAATTACGCAGCCATGAAGACGAAATTAGTGAAAATTCAACACAAAAATGGTGCAAATGGCTCTGAGCAATATGGGACTTAACTTCTGAGGTCATCAGTCCCCTAGAACTTAGAACTACTTAAACCTAACTAACCTAAGGACATCACACACATCCATGCCCGAGGCAGGATTCGAACCTGCGACCGTAGCGGTCGCGCGGTTCCAGACTGTAGCGCCTAGAACCGCTCGGCCACTCCAGCCGGCGAAAATTCAACACCTCGGCGCAATTTACCCCGAATTTTCTGACAGCAAAGAGATTCAACAAGATGAAGCTGGCGTGAATGAAGAGACTAATTCCATGAAATATTTTTACGAAAAAAATACTACTGAAACGCTCGTGTCACCAGCCACAATATCATCGGACTTACTTGTATCACTTCACGATCAAACCATACTGACCCATTTGATTCAAATAACCAAACTCTTCCCCACACAATTCAGACGAGCTTTCAAGGGCTCTAAAACTTCAGCTAGCAGCACCAGAAAATGAGCAAAGCGGCCATAAATTGGAGAGAAATAAGAGAAAGATGTTCATTCTGTTCGAATAACAAAGCAAAAGCTGTACACTTGCATTCTAAGTACAAGCTGCCTATTTACATGAATTGTTCTAAGCCACTGTGCAATTCGTGCACGTAGCATGGCTCACTTTGAGCACTATCACACTTTTTATAGCAAGAAATTTGTAAGTTTTTGTTTTGATGCATCTAAAAATTAGCATTTTACAAAATTTAAAACAAAAGTTTAGTTAGTTTTTTTATCCTCATTTAGCACTGAGAGTTAGGGAAACCTTTCGACACCTGTTACGTGCGGCTTGCCCACCTTCAGGTGTTAGAGCAGCTGCGAGACTAAATCGGTGTCGAAGTTTCCGGCAGGTACATTTTGAACGTGCTCAATAAAGGCGCGTGGGTCACATCGAGGCTGTTGCCAAACTGTGGGGTCTTAGATAGGCCCTTTGCCGTTTTATTCAAACATATGATAATGTAGCAACGCTCCCCCACCCCCCACCCCCCAATCGCGCCACAGGAGGGTGTGAAAGAGCACAAAACCCCTTCGCTGCTTCGCATCACGTTCGAATTTTCGCAGAACGTTTTCGAACGGTCCCTAGTGCTTCCACCCTTCATACACGAACAAAAATTGCGGTCGCACTAGAGATCACGTTCAACGCGGTTGCATCCCAACGATATCCTTAGAGTAGGGTTGAAACACCCGGGCAGTGGCAGCAGTTGTCAAACGTTGTCAAAAACGTCGTCCTGTTGCTCATCGCACTGCAAACTGTTGTTTTCGACGGCGAAATGTATGGGAATCGGCGCCCCAAGGAAAGGGTAGTTTCATTGACGCCCTTTTTGCCACCGTCTGAAGCCTTTTTGTGTCGATTCTAAGCGGCAGTGTGTCTGAAATGTCCCCGTTGACTATCCATGACAAAACCGCGTTATTTCAATGCTGGATGTCGTGGTACTACCTCCATAACAGAGGCGGCAAAAGAAGGGGTGAAATATGGGTAAGATGGAGCGTGACTACCTTCACATCGTGTAACACGTCCACGGTGGCGTTGGGCAAGAATTTAGTGAAATCTGGTTTCAATGTGACATCATTAACCCACTTCAAAGCTCACATGGACTTCTGATCTGTGGCCTTTTTTTCGCACGTGTCGACACCTTGCTATTTTGGAGCGTCGCTGAAGCCGAGGTTAACGTCACAGGGAGCCATGCTTTTGCACCATTACAGAGGAGGGTTGTAGGCATTTTTGAGTCAAGTTTCAAATTATGCGCGAAATGGGAGGCAATTACCTGGTTTCGAAACAGTGGTACTTTAATTTTGTTGCGGAGTGTAGTACCCCATTCCGATCTCTGGGCGTGCACTACCGAACAGGATGTTGTCGCAAGGAAATTTACTACTCTGGAGAGCTGCTTCAAACCAGTTCCCGGACTGAAGACAACCACAACACGCTGCTTACCATTCCTTTGCTTCACTTCATTATCATTTCCGCGTCACTCTCGGGCAACAGCTGATTGGGAACGAGAGTGCCCCACCCTGTGGGCGCCCCCCGCCGAAGCTGGCGTGCACTTGGCGGCTTCTGCGCGGCCGCGGGGTACACTGCCCTCGACATGCGACCGGTTCTGTGGCTTAGCGAGTACGCTCAACCATAGTTCGAGGCACGCCAGCGCCAACACAAAGGCTGCGCTGCAGGTGCACGCAGTTAATCTCCCGATTGTTCACTTACTCCGCCGTTAGTTCCTTTGAGACCGTGGTTCTACAAACACCCACCAGCTGATATGCACAGCCGCGAAACTGGTATCGAAAACTCTCGTGTTACGTTTCACACACGTTTTCTGGTAAGGCTTTCGGCCGGACACGAACTCCGCAGAATCAGGAAAGACAAACGTATGGCTCACTAAACCCTCCACCCGAATTCCGCTAGTTCTCTTTCAGGCTGGAGAGCGCGAATATAGATATGCGCAGACGAGTCCTCTCCCCTTGGAGAACGACGAAAGCGTTCCGGTTTCCATTCTCGCTTTAAGTCTTCGTTTGAATCGGCTCACCGTAACACAGTTTCGTTAGTAACTGGAAAGGAGTGCATACAGCTCGTTACAGTCGGCTAATTCCCGCGCCCGGGTTCCCGGGTTCGATTCCCGGCGGGGTCAGGGATTTTCTCTGCCTCGTGATGACTGGGTGTTGTGTGATGTCCTTAGGTTAGTTAGGCTTAAGTAGTTCTAAGTTCTAGGGGACTGATGACCATAGATGTTAAGTCCCATAGTGCTCAGAGCCATTTGAACCATTTTGAACAGTCGGCTAAATAGTGTCTCTGCTCCGATTCCGCGCCAAAAACTGACAAGTTAACCACAGAAAGACACGAATTAATCCAGAACTAAACTTTGCAATTACAAAATGTTAAAAAGGGCACGCATAACTTATTGAAATGTATTTTACACCAAGCTAGCCATTATATACTCTTTTCTTTAAACACTTTTTCGTCATCCTTCTGTCAAATAAGGTATGTAATACAGCAATTTACGTTTCTTTTAAAAATGTAATAAAAATTTACTAGTACTCTTTACTACTGCTACACTTCTACGACATGATGGTTTACTGACGTGTCTCGGGAGTGGCCAAGAGAAAATCACGGGTCTGCTGCTAGTTGCGGATTTCGTGTACTGGCGGTAAGGGCAGGTTTCGACAAGTTGCGGAGTTCGCGTTCACCTTGTTCGATTCAGCGTTGTTCTTGTCTTGGGTACTATATGCACTCAGGCAAGAATATTTTAGCAGAGTAAGTAAGAAAATACTGTTCTGCATCATATGGAAGAAATACCACATACATTCATCCCGTACGTTATGTCAAAGGGGGAGTTAAAGCGAACAGAGCATGGCTCGGTGCGGACTACCCATTCAAATGACTCGAGTTCGATCCCCGGTTAGTCCTAGTTTTTCTCTGTCACGTATGACTTCTTTCACCTCTGGTAAGATAAAAAAAATGCCTACATCGACAGTGGTTCGGAGTTCTTGTTAAATTATAAGTTCCCACAGAGCTGCGTTAAGTCAGCTCAAGAAAATGTTCAAATGTGACTTCCTAAGGGACAAATCTGCTGAGGTCATCGGTCCCTAGACTTACACACTATTTAAACTAACTTATGCTCAGAACAAAACACACACCCAATGGCCGAGGGAGGTCTCTGACCTCCGGCAGGAGCGGCCGCGCAATCCGTGACATGGCGCATTAAGCAGCGCGGCTCAGCTCAAGAGGAAGGTAAGACCATACCAAGTATGATAGGACCATTCCTAGAAAAGCACTGTGGCATTCAAACCAAGCTTCGGGTTGATGCAGCTTTACCTACAGGTGACCTACTGGAAGGTGTATTAATTCACCTCGTGCAACAAAAATATTGACCCGAGTATGCACGAAGTCCATCCCATTTTTTATCTCATAATTCTTCATTTTACCTCCCCCCATGAACCATGGACCTTGCCGTTGGTGGGGAGGCTTGCGTGCCTCAGCGATACAGATAGCCGTACCGTAGGTGCAACCACAACGGAGGGGTATCTGTTGAGAGGCCAGACAAACGTGTGGTTCCTGAAGAGGGGCAGCAGCCTTTTCAGTAGTTGCAAGGGCAACAGTCTGGATGATTGACTAATCTGGCCTTGTAACAATAACCAAAACGGCCTTGCTGTGCTGGTACTGCGAACGGCTGAAAGCAAGGGGAAACTACAGCCGTAATTTTTCCCAAGGGCATGCAGCTTTACTGTATGATTACATGATGATGGCGTCCTCTTGGGTAAAATATTCCGGAGGTAAAATAGTCCCCCATTCGGATCTCCGGGCGGGGACTACTCAAGAGGATGTCGTTATCAGGAGAAAGAAAACCGGCGTTCTACGGATCGGAGCGTGGAATGTCAGATCCCTTAATCGGGCAGGTAGGTTAGAAAATTTAAAAAGGGAAATGGATAGGTTGAAGTTAGATATAGTGGGAATTAGTGAAGTTCGGTGGCAGGAGGAACAAGACTTCTGGTCAGGTGACTACAGGGTTATAAACACAAAATCAAATAGGGGTAATGCAGGAGTAGGTTTAATAATGAATAGGAAAATAGGAATGCGGGTAAGCTACTACAAACAGCATAGTGAACGCATTATTGTGGCCAAGATAGATACGAAGCCCACACCTACTATAGTAGTACAAGTTTATATGCCAACTAGCTCTGCAGATGACGAAGAAATTGAAGAAATGTATGATGAAATAAAAGAAATTATTCAGATTGTGAAGGGAGACGAAAATTTAATAGTCATGGGTGACTGGAATTCGAGTGTAGGAAAAGGGAGAGAAGGAAACATAGTAGGTGAATATGGATTGGGGGACAGAAATGAAAGAGGAAGCCGCCTGGTAGAATTTTGCACAGAGCACAACATAATCATAACTAACACTTGGTTTAAGAATCATGAAAGAAGGTTGTATACATGGAAGAACCCTGGAGATACTAAAAGGTGTCAGATAGATTATATAATGGTAAGACAAGAGATTTAGGAACCAGGTTTTAAATTGTAAGACATTTCCAGGGGCAGATGTGGACTCTGACCACAATCTATTTGTTATGACCTGTAGATTAAAACTGAAGAAGCTGCAAAAAGGTGGGAATTGAAGGAGATGGGACCTGGATAAACTAAAAGAACCGGAGGTTGTACAGAGGTTCAGGGAGAGCATAAGGGAGCAATTGACAGGAATGGGGGAAATAAATACAGTAGAAGAAGAATGGGTAGCTTTGAGGGATGAAGTAGTGAAGGCAGCAGAGGATCAAGTAGGTAAAAAGACGAGGGCTAGTAGAAATCCTTGGGTAACAGAAGAAATATTGAATTTAATTGATGAAAGGAGGAAATATAAAAATGCAGTAAGTGAAACAGGCAAAAAGGAATACAAACGTCTCAAAAATGAGATCGACAGGAAGTGCAAAATGGCTAAGCAGGGATGGCTAGAGGACAAATGTAAGGATGTAGAGGCCTATCTCTCTAGGGGTAAGATAGATACCGCCTACAGGAAAATTAAAGAGACCTTTGGAGATAAGAGAACGAGTTGTATGAATATCAAGAGCTCAGATGGAAACCCAGTTCTAAGCAAAGAAGGGAAAGCAGAAAGGTGGAAGGAGTATATAGAAGGTCTATACAAGGGCGATGTACTTGAGGACAATATTATGGAAATGGAAGAGGATGTAGATGAAGATGAAATGGGAGATATGATACTGCGTGGAGAGTTTGACAGAGCACTGAAAGACCTGAGTCGAAACAAGGCCCCGGGAGTAGACAATATTCCATTGGAACTACTGACGGCCGTGGGAGAGCCAGTCCTGACAAAACTCTACCATCTGGTGAGCAAGATGTATGAAACAGGCGAAATACCCTCAGACTTCAAGAAAAATATAATAATTCCAATCCCAAAGAAAGCAGGTGTTGACAGATGTGAAAATTACCGAACTATCAGCTTAATAAGTCACAGCTGCAAAATACTAACACGAATTCTTTACAGACGAATGGAAAAACTGGTAGAGGCTAACCTCGGGGAAGATCAGTTTGGATTCCGTAGAAACACTGGAACACGTGAGGCAATACTGACCTTACGACTTATCTTAGAAGAAAGATTAAGGAAAGGCAAACCTACGTTTCCAGCATTTGTAGACTTAGAGAAAGCTTTTGACAATGTTGACTGGAATACTCTCTTTCAAATTCTAAAGGTGGCAGGGGTAAAATACAGGGAGCGAAAGGCTATTTACAATTTGTACAGAAACCAGATGGCAGTTATAAGAGTCGAGGGACATGAAAGGGAAGCAGTGGTTGGGAAGGGAGTAAGACAGGGTTGTAGCCTCTCCCCGATGTTGTTCAATCTGTATATTGAGCAAGCAGTAAAGGAAACAAAAGAAAAATTCGGAGTAGGTATTAAAATTCATGGAGAAGAAATAAAAACTTTGAGGTTCGCCGATGACATTGTAATTCTGTCAGAGACAGCAAAGGACTTGGAAGAGCAGTTGAATGGAATGGACAGTGTCTTGAAAGGAAGATATAAGATGAACATCAACAAAAGCAAAACAAGGATAATGGAATGTAGTCTAATTAAGTCGGGTGATGCTGAGGGAATTAGATTAGGAAATGAGGCACTTAAAGTAGTAAAGGAGTTTTGCTATTTGGGGAGCAAAATAACTGATGATGGTCGAAGTAGAGAGGATATAAAATGTAGGCTGGCAATGGCAAGGAAAGCGTTTCTGAAGAAGAGAAATTTGTTAACATCCAGTATTGATTTAAGTGTCAGGAAGTCATTTCTGAAAGTATTTGTACGGAGTGTAGCCATGTATGGAAGTGAAACATGGACGATAAATAGTTTGGACAAGAAGAGAATAGAAGCTTTCGAAATGTGGTGCTACAGAAGAATGCTGAAGATTAGATGGGTAGATCACGTAACTAATGAGGAAGTATTGAATAGGATTGGGGAGAAGAGAAGTTTGTGGCACAACTTGACCAGAAGAAGGGATCGGTTGGTAGGACATGTTCTGAGGCATCAAGGGATCACCAATTTAGTATTGGAGGACAGCGTGGAGGGTAAAAATCGTAGAGGGAGACCAAGAGATGAATACACTAAGCAGATTCAGAAGGATGTAGGTTGCAGTAGGTACTGGGAGATGAAAAAGCTTGCACAGGATAGAGTAGCATGGAGAGCTGCATCAAACCAGTCTCAGGACTGAAGACCACAACAACAAACAACAATTCATTTTACCCCTTCAAATACTGTTGGCCTCCGTCGATTGACGGAAGTCTGGCGCGCAGGCTTGGCAACACAGCGGCACCACCCAGCAACCCTCCCCCACCATTCTACCCTCCTACTGCTGCGATCCTTCCGCCCCACGCACTGGCGCCACCTCGCGCCCCCGCAAGCAGAAACGCGTACTTAGAACAGTTACGCAACGTCACCAAAGCCTGGCGTTACCTAGCAACGGCGGTGTAGCCTTTTCGGGTGCGCGCGCATCCCAGCGGACCAATTAAATGGCTGCGGCGAACCTAAGGCCATCGATTAGACGACTGACAGCAGCTGTTAGCGGATCGTCAGCCATGTTCCGGTACCACGCGCGCACGTAGGCCAAGCTGCGCCAGCGCTAAGGCAGGCCGCTAGACTCGTCCTTCCCTTTGTCGCGCGCCGCAGTTAGATCTTTCAAGGACGTTCACTTTCCACTTGCTGCAATCACCATCTGATGCTAGTTCACAATAACGGCGTCGTTAATTGTATAAAAATACACAATGAATAGTGTAACCTAAATGCGTGTTATCTTTCAAATGAGGTAAACAGGAAGCGGAGTCAATTCAAGAAGCGGTTTTCTACTATATGCATTACCGGTACACTACTTCCATTCTCACATAGTATCAGCGAACTGGTAAATATCACAGTTTAAACACTATGTCACTAGTTATACTTCATAACAAAACAGAAGCGAAATGCATATTTCGTAAAACAGTGTTCCACAGTGGGAAATAATATCTTATACCAGGAAAAAAAAAAAAAAAAAAAAAAAAAAAAAAAAAAAAAAAAAAAAAAAAAAATCTGCACGTCACATTCTCTCCCTGCGCCAACGGTATTTCAGCTATCGTAATAAAAGTATTAGACTCATTCCTTATCTGATAGTTTTCTCATTACCCTGATTACAAAAAGAGACAGGTATTGCTTTGGGCACTATGAGAAAAAATGGTTTCCATTTGTAAGTGAACTGAAAGTTAAGTATAACAACCAAACTGATGGGCAGTTGCGAGATGACAAGCTACAAACGTACGTCTACCAACGTCCAGTAAGGCACTTATTTCACGAAACACAGCGCATGAGAAGAATGTTTGATGGGAAGGAAGGATAAACATTATCTGCTATACAGCTTGCTGTAATTTGCATCATTTGATCAATAATTATGGCATCGACAATGCATGTCTAACAGTTACCTGCCATCAACAATAACGAAGTTCTCAGTGAAACATAGCTTTTTGTATTCTTCGTTCAACAGGTAACACACAAACATTACCTGTCGATACATTCCATCGCCAGGTAGCTACCATAATAATTGTATTTATGCCAACCCAACAGGAACTCGATGAAAAGCATGATCTTCAGTGCATATTCTTACGGTATTAGTGCAACTCTTTCGCTAACTTACACCGATAAAATGCTTGAATTAAAAAGGAGTCACTTCATAACAACAGCCTATATCTTCGTCGAGGCTCTTCGCTTTATCGTGTTAATGACCTTTCTTTGAATCAATGCCGGCAGACATACATTCCTCCCTTTCGTAAGGTAAAATCATGACTTTTTCGTGGTCACGCCTGCCACGTTTAAAAAACACCGCACACCGTACACGAAGCAATACAATTTTTTAAGCGACTATACTGCAACCCAGTCTAGTTGCAGGTTGACGAACTAGCTGCTTCCAGGTGCAACGAAGATTTGATTTTCAATATTTCGTCTAATTACTGGCCGAATTTCAGAATTAAAAATGCTGTCATAATCTACTTACTAAGACGTATATTTTATTTATTTATTAATTGAGTCATCAGTCTTCCGACTTGTTTGATGTGGCCCGCCACGAGTTCCTCTCCTGTGCCAACCTGTTCATCTCAGTAGCTCTTGCAACCTACGTCCTCAGTTATATACTGGATGTAATCCCTCTGCATCTCCTTCTACCGCCACGGAAGTTACTCCGCGATGTCTTAACAAACGTTTATCATTCTGTCCCTTCTTCTTGTGTTTCCGTACATACGTTACTTCGCCGGTTTTGCGAAGAACCTCGTAATTCCTTACGTTATCAGTCCACCTAATTTTCTACATTCTTCTCTAGCACCATATCTCAAATGTTCCCAGCCGTGCGGTCTACGGCGCTTTGTCACGGTTCGCGAGGCTGCCCCCATCGGATGTTCGAGTCCTCCCGCGGCCATGGGTGTGTGTGTTGTCCTTAGCGTAAGTTAGTTTAAGTTAGAGTAAGTAGTGTGTAAGCCTAGGGACCGATGACCTCAGCATTTTGGTCCAATAGGAACTTACCACAAATTTCCAACTTTTCTTCTTTCCCGGTTTTGCCACAGTCCATGATTCACTACCGCACAATGCTGTGCTCCAAACATATAGTCTCAGAAATTTCTTCCTCAAATTACGGCCTATGTTTGATACCAGTAGACTTCTCTTGGCTAGGAACGCCCGCCCTCTCTGCAAGTGTTAGTCCGCTTCTCACGTTCTCATTACCCCGTTTGTCATGGATTACTTTGCTGCAAGGATAGTAGAATTCCTTAATTTCATCTACGTCGAGATCACCAATCTTTATGTTAAGTTTCTCGTTTCTGCTACTTCGCATTACTTTCGTCTTTCTTCGACTTGCTCTCAATCCATATTCCGTAACAACAGACTGTTCATTCCATTCAGCAATCCTACAATTCTTCTTCAGTTTCACCGAACATCAGCAAGTTTTATCATTGATATCTTTTTTCCTTGAATTTTAATCCCACTCTCGAATATTTCTTTTACTTGCGTTATTGCTTCTTCGATGCATAGACTGAACAGGAGGGGTGGACTACGTTGTCGTCTTACACCATCTTTGATCCGACCACTTCGTTCTTCGTCTTCCACTCTTAATGTTCCCTCTTGGCTCTTGTACATTTTGTACACTACCCGTCTTTCCGTATAGCTTACCCCTATTTTTCTCAAATTTTCAAACATCTTACATTTGTCATTGTCACACGCTTTTTTCATATAGTTAAAGTTTAACACAAAGGACAAATATTACAGTTAGAAGCTGTGTCTTGACGCAGTGTAACTGATGGCTCGCAGATATTCTGAATTTATTCATCCAGTATTTGAGAACGAAAGCACTTAGCGACTTCGAGAACTATCCACGTAATTTCAAACCTTAACGAAACTTTCTCTCGCTAACACCGCCAACAAAACGATGAAAGGAAAAAGTTTAACGCTTACTACATTTTTGCTGTTCATGCAATATAAGTTCAGCACCAGACGTGAAGCTTCGATTTATTACTTCTTTATTACCGACTCTATGAGCGATACAGTTTTCAGGCAGTACTCAAATATAACACTGAATGTTCCTGCACAATTATATCATTGTACTAAACACATTTTAGGAGACATGATGTCATGAATACTGAGATGCATGAAAAACTTGCTTTGGCTTAAATTGGAGCGCAGATTAACCAGCCTATATTCATCGAGGGATCCACAACGAGAACAACTGGCGACTTCCAACGAATTTTAACCAAAATTTCAAACCTTTTCTAAACTTTTTCTCGCTTTTAAGCCTGGTGGCAAATATTTAACACTTTGACTTTTTGCAAAGTACAGATGGTTGACGTTGTTTTATACATGGGAGTTCGATTCGTTAGAGACTCGGAGTTTTACTAGTACTGATATAAATCGCATTGTGGGACTTTTATCACATTTTTCAAGCAGACATTGAATTGGAAAAGCATGTAGGCTTATGTGCATACCCATGTATTAAACAATGAAACATGACGATGAAAGTCGTTCATTTTAGTGACCAGATATAACGTGCAATATGTTGTTTTTATACAATGCTCGTTTCTATTATTTTAAACTATTAGTAAATTATTAGTATATTATTATTATTATTATGTTTAGTTCCGGCTCTTACCGAAACATTTCAGCCTGCACTCTGTTTAATTCATTCAGTTTACTTTGGTACATCTTATGATTAGTCCAATATGGTCTTCAGTTTACGGCATTTTTCCGTTTCATCTATCTGTGTAATCGCCTAGTAAACTTCAATTGTCTTACACCCATTTCAGCTGCTACTATGTTCCTGAGCGGGCGGGCGCTATAGATATCCCTCCACATACTCTCGTTGTTCCTGCCAGTTTATTAAATTTTATTTTACCATCAGGTTCGAAAAATACATATGACTCGCGTGAAATTAATCTGAAGTTGGTTGCTATAGATATTTTTAACTAAAATTCATATACTGACAATGTTATAAGCTCGATGAAACTACCATCGTGCCAATAAATAGCTTCATTTATTAAGACAACCTATAAAGCAGGTTGTGGTATGATATCATTCGGCAGGAAACCGATTTCCAGGAAGCGATCACATTTCGCATAGCTAACAACTGGTTACCACGACACAAAACACACGCTTCCTGTGTCTTGATTCGCTTAGCACTGTGTCGGCAATTAGAAGTAGCAGCTCAATAATTAGCTGACGCGACGTCACTTCCGGCCAGGCGTGGCAAGCGACGAAACGCTGTCTCAAAGTGGAGGTGTGTGCTGTGTACAGAAACTCAGCGTCTTGTCTTGTCTTGCCCTGTTTCTCGCAGGCAATGTATCTACAATACGTTAGTCATAGAAAATCACCGTACTAAACTGTCCTGTGAGTTGCTAGCAACACAGTGGGGCGATTGCTGTTGGCACTGAAAGGAAAGAAGACTTAGATTTAATGTAACGTCGACGACGAGTTCATTACAGATAGAGCAGAAGCTCAGACTGGGAAAGGAAATTGGGCATATCCCTTTCAAGAGCATCATTCCGGCATTTGCCTTATGCGATTTAGGGAAACCACGGAAAACCCAGATGTGGACAGCCTGATGGGGTTTCGAACCGCTTTCATACCGAATACGAGTTTAGTGTAATCATTGCGCCAGCGTGCTCCAAGTGTTGGCAATGGAATCTGCTGAAAGCGGCTCGTCGTCAATTTATGCAACCGAGTCACACGTGACTCCACTGAAATACGTAGAGGCTGATAAGGTCATCAGTAGAACGAAGTAGTGAATGAACCATCGACTACACCGCACCTAGGTACTACAACTGGAGTGTTCTCACCAATAGAATATAATGGTCGTTTGTCCGAGCAACAATGAGTACCAAATGCACATTCTTGTTTCCCCTTACGTGTTGGTGTCTGGAAAACGTTTCCAGAGAAACACACTTAAAACACATGTCTTTCACACTAGTGTGTCTGCTGAGTAAAAGAATCATTGTAATATCTGACCCTGCAGTAATAATTGCATTTGTAAACAACCACCTACTATGGTAACAATTCAAAGTGGTAAGGTAGTCACATTCCACACTCGGTGCCTTTTTCAGTGATGGCTCGCATTCCACTCTACTATTACAACAGAGGATAAGATTTGTGATTGTAATTCAATTATGCAACTTCTTACATACATAACGGAATACCATGCTTTACTTCTTAGTTCCTATAGCACAGAAATGGCACATCTGCTGTTCGAATCTTTATCTACTCATTGTCGTCTACAATTCCAAGGACGAATTTTGAAACTTGACGCATTTTTTCAAGGCGAAATGTTAACTAGGAACTTAATAAGCAAATTTTAGTCCTGTGACACTACTTCACCTTTCAACGAACATTTAAAGCATAACAAAGACCTGAAACGCCAAAGAATACCTTTATGTACAACGAAATACAACCCATACCTTCTCCAACCTGCATCATTGTGTCATGCATGTGCACGTATGTCTCTCTGCAAGAATATGGGCTACATTTGTAACAAAACTCACTAGCTTCCATCTAAGATTCAGAAAGCAGAACTGATAATCTTTGCAAACGATTCTAGTGTTATAACGAATTCCGTTAACTAGTTCTCTGAAACTGGACTCTCCCTAAATTTTCAGAAAACACACTATATTCATTTCTGCACAACAGAATCATACAAACAACTAAACTAGCACATGAACAAGAGTCCGTAAACGGAGCAGAATACTCCAAATTTCTGGATGTACATACAGATGAAAACTTGAACGAGAAGAAGCGTATTACTGAAATTCTCAAATAATTAAGTGCATATTTTCTATATTTCCACTCCATAATGTCTTACGAAATAATTCTCTGGAGTAACTCATCACCTAAGAAGGGAATACTTATTGCACAAAAGTGAGCAATAAGAACACTATGCTGCCTTCACCCGCGGTCGTTATGTAGGTACCTCTTCAAGGAGGCTGCCATTTTAACTGTACAATTACAAAATATACTGTTTATTCGGAAGTGAAAATGTTCAAATGTGTGTGAATTCCTAAGCGATCAAACTGCCAAGGACAACACACACACACCCATGCCCGAAGGAGGACTTGAACCTCCGGCGGGAGGGCCGCGCGATTCGTGACATGCCGCCTCTAACCGCGCGGTTTCAGTAGTGAAACTCGTTATAAATTATCCATCACAATTTGGGAAGAATAGCGATATCAATATCTACAACACTAGAGGAAAAAATAACATTTATTATCCATTATTAAAGCCGTCGTTGACTCAGAAGTTCAATACGCAGGGGAAAAAAAAAAACGTTTTTGATTATTTGCCAACTAACATAAAATGTCAGACAGGTAGCAAAGCAAGTTTCAAATCTTTCGGACAACTCCGGTTCCATAGACGAATTTTTATTTAAAACGGGTAGACTGAAAAAAAGACAACTAGTTGTTAAGTGTAGTTGTATGAGTAGAACTATAAAATAATATATGAATGTTTACACTAAACATGTGTACGTATCCTGTAAAAAGACTAGCTCCATACAATTTCCATAAAAGAATGATTCTAATGATCTATGGAACATGTAACTAACAAACCCACACTTAAGTCAAATACATCTGGGCAACTAGGCTACGCAAGGTAACGTGATATATCACGAGCGCTTATCCAGACCTTTTCCATTAAGAGTACGGGACTTTGCAACTGCGTTGCCTGTCGCAGCTAGAAGTAACTCATTTAATTAGGGAAAACAACCTTCTCCGTTTTGTATGATGGGAGAAAAACGTGTATACCACACTTGGCGGCGAACAGGACTGCCCAAGTACGGAAGGCGTAGTAATCAAAAGGCCAAAACGGGTTTGATAATGAAGGAAATAGGATTTCCTCTTGTGCTGTCAGCGGCACCTGCAGCCGGTTTCAAACGACAAAACAGGTTAGCCGGTGTGGCCCACGAGGCTTCACAAGTCGTATGAGGAAGGGAGGGGGTCAGCTGGAAGTGACGTAAGGACACGTCACGATAGGTACGGTCTCGCTACAGGACCCTCTTTTTTCTCTTGCTGTTGGCTATAGCGGCCTTTTGTGTTCAAAGCGTAGTTTAGAACCACTTTCACCGCACACGGAGCATGATAGCTAGCACTGAAAACGAAAGGAGTTCTGAACAGAATCTAACATGTTACGAGAGGCGACTATAAACGTTAGCTCTACGGGTACTTGGTCGAAACAAGTTTCACAATGCGCATACAAGCAACTGACGTGAAATAAGCACCATTCGCTGACTGGGTCCAGTTAGCGCCATCATTATGCTGTTACTTACAGCGGTCCCTTTGATGTTGTTCGAGAATAGTAAGATATGTGCCAACAAAATGTTTCACCCTCGCTACCTTTCATATCATTCCCACCCACAGCAACAAAGACAACACTACATCGTACAAGCTCTCAATACTGTCATCCACATGGCACATATACACTTGACACTTCATTAACAGGTCGGAAGAAGCAAAACGGGTAGGCCTAATCGCGTTCTAGCGAAAAATCACTAAACCCATCCATGTAGGAGATAAAGAACATTCCTCTATTCTGTAAGTTAAATGAACTATCCTGCGAGTGGCTGGCATAAAACGAAGCATAGTACAACATTCACTGGATGGCCAGGTAATGGTTGGCGTGGACAAAAATTTCGAAATAGTAGAAACAATACGATTAAGGGGAGTCATTAAACGGCATTTCTTGGTATCTTCAATTATAGATTGAATAATTAATATGGCTATCTCCTCGCCCAAGTTTACATATATATAACTTCTATCATAAATCGATTCAGAGTTCCAGTAACTCCTTCATAAGAGAATGGACAACAAACAAAAGTCCGGCAGCAGAGAGAACAATACGCATTGGGCGCAAAATATTACTAGGCGTACTCCACAGACTATAGAAACTGTGGTGAACAGATAACTCTTAACACAACATGATATGCTATTGTGACATTATGTGTTCTTGTTGATATTATTTTATATAAAATTTTTTGTGTGATTATATACAGTACATTACATGCATTACTGCTGGGATAAATTATATTTTAATAGATTGTATCTCTGCCGTAAAAAAAGGGAAAGCTATCACTAAATCGTATTTTAATTAAGCTTCTGACCAGATGATATTTCGCTTTGGGAAAAAAAAACATTGATGTCTGTTCAGGACCTTCTACACGATCTAGTGACGACACTGCCACAAGTTCATAACCAGCTAATAGTCGTGTCGAGCTGGTGTATGGTTTGCCTTGGACGTTTGAAGACGCTGCAATATGCAAAAGGGAACCTAAGTATCGTTTTTCAACAGTAATAAGGCAAGATGATTCATCGTTCCTCTTTGTTTTGAAAAGAAAGAGAGGCTTCCTGACTTTGTTTCTTACCACTTTTCATTATGAAAAATCCAATGTCTGTGCTTGGCATACAAATGTTATACGTCAGATATGTGTGTAGTGTTTGGATCAGTATGTTAATTTCGCAGCTATCCTTTATCTTAACAAATTTTTTGCTAGTTCATGAGTAGTTAAGATTTAAGCCATAAACTACAACAATATTTTCCTGACTGGCTCAGAAAAAGGAATGCTGTCTGTTGGTACTTCATGAAAGATTTCTGTAGAGATTCCGCCACTCTAACATTACACAGTAACTCATCTAGTTCGCTAATGAGGAAAGCTGTCTGGTACTAACATACAGAGCTACTGCTTTCTTGGGCATCTTGGCATTATGACACAATTGAATCGTCACTTAAAGCGTCTATGGAACACTGGATGATGCCGCTTCCTAGATCTACGGCTTTTTAGTTAAATGTTTCGACTACCGACACTTCTTGGAGTTATCAAACAACCTATGGGAATTCAGCCAGGTAATATTTACAGCGACCGCCGATATATCCGCGGGAGTTTAACCCGCGAGGTGAAATATCGGCGGTAACTGTAAATATTACCTGCCTGATTTCTCGTAAGTTGTTTGAAAATTGTATACACCAGGAGAAACTCAGGTCTCACATTTCTTGGAGTCACTATGCGGGAAAAACCGCTGGCGTATTTGGTGTAGCGGAACGTCTTCAGTGACGCAAACTCTTCTCTATACCTCTGCACTTCTACGACTATCTGGTTGGATTTACCAGCCTCAGTGTCATCAGAATTACAGGATGACTGACGGCTATACGCAACAAGGCTTCATGAATGTTTTATTTTATTTGCAATATATTCAAATTCAAAATTACTTTCCGATTTTTTCCTTTGTACTTCTAACTGATGTCACTAACACTGACGGGTTTAAGCTGATTCAACGACTAAATGCAAACGCCTTAATGAGAAAGAAGGCCTAACACAGAAAGCATTACAATGAAAACACATAAGCTTCCCAGTCGCCTGTGTCAACAGAGGGTATTTCAGCACTTCTGTAGGCGATAGAAAATCAGCTACTCCCTCACAGTGTGAAGCCAAATGAGGAGTATTATGTCACCAGCGAAGCAAGTTATCTCAGACGCAGTTCGTCGAACACTTACTGTGTGGATAAACTCTACTAACAACGTATGCAGAAGCGATGTGTGTTTCTCAATTATATATACGACAGTGGCCAATTACGTGATAATGCCCATAATAAAGACAGATTACAAGTTGAGAGGAGTCTGGTAAAATGCGGAGATTGCGAACAAGATGTTAGTGTGAGCAACAGTAAGCTACTGCCCGATGTTTCGTCCTTATCACTTATGCAAACAGCAGCCATCATCGACTAAAGCAGAGACGCGGTGCTAGGATCGTAACAGGCCAGTCTGAAGAAGATACTCCATGAAATTAATAATAACTCTTACTATGAGCGTGGGCTTTGCTCTCGCAAAATACTGTTGTGTATATTTATTACATTAGTACTCGAGGAAGATCGGGCAACAATACTGCTGTCTCCATCGTATATCACGTGCAGGGATCTCAGTAATAAGAAGGGTGTGTAGAACGCTTAGCGACGAATACAGTAAGTCATTGTTCCCGTGCTCCGTAAGAGAACGAAGCAGAACAGGGTGCAGCTAATATCGATTTGAAGAACGCTTCGCGATGCACTGTACAGTGACTTGAGGAGTACACATGTAGGAGTAGATGTGTTATCCGGACGTATTCATCAGAACAGCAATTTAATCTCATGGCTGGCAGCAATCACTGAACTCGAAATCTAAATCCAACTGACAATAACACTCACGTAACAGAAGACAAGGAATTTCGTGTTTATAGTTCAAAAATTTCAAAGCGCTTTTGATGCAGAAGTATGACAACAGAGCACTGGAAAGCCACTGAGGGGACGTAGCGTGGGTCCCCGCAGACTTCAGGCGACGAACACGTGGCGGAGGACGACGCGAGTGTTGCATCGAGCGGACAACTGTTGAGCTCCCCAGTAACAGGGCGTCAAGGCACACCACTCCCCTGCGTCGTCACTGAACCGAGTCTGCCGCCAATGCCGTGATCTCGACATATATGACGCAGAGCCGCACTCCCAGTGAACCCAAAGCCTACAAGGCACCACAGAACATTAGCTCTCCAGGAAGTTGTCGCTCAGTTTCTACATACAAATGAAAAGTTTACCTCTGGC
Organism: Schistocerca piceifrons; assembly: GCF_021461385.2. Classification (NCBI taxonomy): domain Eukaryota; kingdom Metazoa; phylum Arthropoda; class Insecta; order Orthoptera; family Acrididae; genus Schistocerca; species Schistocerca piceifrons. Next base: position 429,482,913 of record NC_060138.1, read on the forward strand.
ATATTTGTGGCAGATTGCTTCTGGCATAAATTTACTTCTCCGTTGAAAACTTTGCTCCTTGTCGAGCAGTAGCTTACAGTTTGGCCATCAAAGGCCGATATTTACGTCTTTCGCGATTCTGGTTGTATGGGCCGTGGTCTAGGACATGTTTCTGTGCCTAACGTTTCAGCTCCTAATGCTGGACACCTCCTCAGATGATATAATGACTTAGATACCTCACGTGCGAACTTAAAAGGGCTGGGCAACCTCGTTAGAGTTTGATGTCTCCAGCATTTGGAGACGAAACGTTACATGCAGAAATACACTTTAGACACCGCCCTAATGCCCACACAACTAAAATCGCTAAGGAAGCTCACAATTTATCTGTTTGATTCTTAAGTGAGCCAGAAATCAGCACGCGAAATATAGTAGTGAATCTACGGCGGTGATCGACGAAAGTACTGGTATACATAAAGTGCTGTGCAAAATTTAAGAACGGAAGTAACTTTCACATGATGTGAAACTGCCAAGCAACGTAGTTCAATGAAACTTGGACCATACATAGAAAGAATGGCATGGCATAGTACTGTTCAGTACAGTACAGAATTAACTGAAAGAAAGACGCAATGAGACGAACAGAAATGACATTTTTGTTCAAAGACACTAACTACACGGAAGTCGCAGCAATTTATGGTGCTCCCCTCGATATAATGAAAGATGAGACATGGTTCTTAATAGGATGTGTGATTACCACGGTCGGCAGTGCACACCCTGCAATGTGCTCCCATGCTGTCTACAACGTCTGTTAGGAGTTCTTGTAATATCGTGTTTCCATTCCTCCACCAGTGCGGTTGATAACTGCTCGCTGTTGCGGTTTAAGTCGGGGGAACAGGCAGGCCAGTTCATTCGCCGAATATCCTCCTCGTTCCAAGACCTTCTCCACCTGCGCTGTTCGATGAGGTCGCGCACTGTCATCCATAAAAATGATGTCAGGGCCAAATACACTCCTGAAAAGACGCTCGTGGGGAAGAAGTACAGTGTTACAATAACGTTGACTGGTGAATGGACCGTGCAATATTATACATCCATGCAAAGAAACAGTTGGACCACCAAAATTACCATGTTCAACATTGATCCTTGGTGGATTACGTGTTCCCACATGTCGCCATGTGAGGCTACATCCAGCAATGTCGAACGTGATTGCTTTCGTGGTCCATTTGTCATGGTGTGGCGAAGCATAATGTTGCATGGGCTTTCAAATTTCTGAATATGCTTCAATCACCTGTCAACGTTATTCTGACACTGTGCTTCTTTTCAGGGGAGCATTCGGCCCTGAATTCAAGTTTATGGGTGACAATGCGCGGCTGCATCGAACTGAGTAGGTGGAGAAGTTCCTGGAACGAGAGAGTATTCGGCGAATGGAGTGTGATCTTCTCATTGCTCCGACTTAAATCCCACCGAGTATGTGCGGGATGTTTTGGGGAGACGTATTACAGTATGTTCACACGATGGAACACATTTAGGACACTATCGAGCGTCAGTTCCGTGCCTACAACCACCGGCCCGAAATTCATGGGAACTGCGTGACCTAGGCGTAGACAACTGGTGCAACATACCTCAGGAAACCTATCAAGAACATGTCGAATCCATGTGACGCAGAACATCGCTAATGAATCAGATAAATAATGTAAATACGAGGGGCGTTTGAAAAGTCCGTGCAAAGTACGAGAGATGGCACCACCGGCGCGTATCGAGTTCACGTTTAGTTAGTAGCATCTTTGGAAAGAACGCACACGAAGTTTCAGCCATACAGGTCTATTTCTTTGTGTTTGGCTTTCGTGTGAATCAAGGAAGTCGAGTGACAGTCAAAAAATGGACGAAAAAGAATTTCAAACGGTTCAAATGGCTCTAAGCACTATGGACTTAACATCTGAGGTCATCAGTCCCCTAGAACTTAGAACTACTTAAACCTAACTAACCTAAGGACACCACACGCATCCACGCCCGAGGCAGAATTCAAACCTGTGACCGTAGCAGTCGCGCGGTTCCAGACTGAAGCACCTAGAACCGCTCGGCCACCGTGGCCGGCAAAAAGAATTTCGTGTGGTGACTAAACATTACTTTATGAAAGGCAAAACGCCTTAGGAGACTAAAGACAAGCTCGATAAACATTACGGTGACTCTGCACCTTCGATTAGGACAGTTTATAAGTGGTTTCAAAATTTTAGGAGTGGCCATATGGGCACAAGTGATGCTGAACGTTCTGGACGCCCTGTGGAAATTACGACTTCATAAATCATTGATAAAATCCATGATATGGTCATGGATGACAGATGAGTTAAGGTGCGTGAGATTGCTAGTGCTGTGGGCATCTCGAATGAACAGGTACATAATATTTTGCATAAACATTTGGACAAGAGAAAGTTATCAGCAAGATGGGTTCCGCGATTGCTCACGCTTGACCAAAGCCGGATTCGTGTGAAGTGTTTCAAGGATGGTTTGCAGCTGTTCAGGAAGAATCCGCAGGACCTAAAGCGTCGTTTCGTCACTGTGGATGAAACAAGGATACATTACTATACTCCTGAGACCAAACAACAATCCAAACAATGGGTTACCAAGGGAGAATCTGCACCAAAAAAAGGCGAAGACCATTCCTTCGGCCGGAAAAGTTATGTCGACTGTCTTTTGCGATTTGCAAGAGATAATCCTCATCGACTATATGGAAAATGGTAAAACTATTACAGGTGCATATCATTCATCGTTATTGGACCGTTTAAGAACCGAGCTGCAAGAAAAACCCCGGCGATTGGACCGCAAAAAAGTCCTTATCCATCACTACAACGCACCAGCACACACCTCAGCAGTTGTTGTCGCAAAATTAATGGAAATAGGATTCCAACTCGTTTCACATCCGCCCTGTTCTCCAGGCTTGGCTCCCGCGGACTACTAATTGATCCCCAATTCGAAGAAATGGCTGGTGGGACAAAGATTTTATTCAAACGAGGAGGTGATTGCAGCAACTAAGAGCTATTTTGCAGACTTGGGCAATTCCTATTATTCGGAAGGGATCAACAAAGTATAACAGCGTTGGACGAAGTGTATAAGTCTAAAAGGAGACTATGTCGAAAAATAAAAAATGTTTTACCACAAACACGTAAGTAGTTTTTATTTTTGCACGGACTTTTCAAATGCCCCTCGTATGCGTTTCCGAGAGCAGAAACATGTTCCCACGCCAATGTTTAATATGAAGTTGCCGTTACGTGCGGTAAACTAGCTTTGTACAATAACAATCAAAGAAATAGTAAATGAAACAAGCAGCGAAATACACTGACAGGTGACGATACCAGCGTAGATCTACTGTGGGCCATGTAGCGACGTATACTGGTAAGTCGGTAAAAGGAAATATCTCTTTTGCGTGGTAAACAGGAAACTGCTGGCAAGAAATGTGCCAGAACCCTGGTGCCGGCGCTGTCAGCAGAAGAATGGGTCAGCAGGCAGACGGGCGGCGGCGGCGACGACAACGGCCAGATGCGGGGTCGTGCCTGGCCGCAGATGGCCGCGCAGGCAGCGGCGATTGTGTTTTTTGCTTCCTCTCCTCAGTCCGGCGCGGCATTGCCGAATCCATCGACGCTCCAGCCAGCCACGAAACGCCCTCCGGGGTACAGTCACTGCCAGGTGCTGGAGGATCGCACGCTGGCGGAAGCACGTGCGCATTCCGCCGCTGAGGAACACCGCAGACCCATGCTCCTGCTGTAGTCCAGTTTACACCGGATTCGAGACAGCACGTTCAAGTGAAACCGTAGCTACAAAAGTCTGCTCTTCCAAGTTAAAAATGGTTCAAATGCCTCTGAGCACTATGGGACTTAACAGCTGAGGTCATCAGTCCCCTAGAACTTAGAACTACTTAAACCTAACTAACCTAAGGACATCACACACATCCATGCCCGAGGCAGGATTCGAACCTGCGACCGTAGCGGTCGCGCGGTTCCAGACTGAAGCGCCTAGAACCGCTCGGCCACTCCGGCCGGCCCTTCCAAGTTAGAAAACTACTGTACCCTCGAGCAGGTTTCTGGGTTTCGTACTGAGACGAATGCGAAGTGTTGGTGCACATGCCATATTATACAAAACAAAGAAAAATACTATACCATCAACATTCGCCCAAATGTAACGTACCACCCCGAAAAGTGTACGTCTACAAAAGAAAGGTGATGAAGAAAATCCTTGAATGTGTTCACGACGGGGAGGATGGGAACAGCGGAGAAAACAAGCAGTACCACGGCTGTTCGGAAAGTAAAGATTCACCGGTCGAGAAATGGAAACCACAGTGAAAATCCGATAAAGCTTTGTACAGATATGTTTGACAATGTCTCTAGTATGACCGTAAATAGCTTAACGTCACACTTCTCAGTTATGATCGCACAGCGAGCGCGTAAAGAGGCCTCGAAAATAGTATTCCCGTCAAGTATGGGTGCCTGCCGAGAGATTTCACCTGATTTCATCCAAGCCCACGTAACGTAACTGTATCGCAGTTTCTTCTACATGACAGTTTTCGGCCGCACACTGCAGGAGCAATGGGGACGCTGCTGCAGCGTTTTCGATGGGAAGTGTTTCATCAGCTACCATACAACCTGGCTGCCTCCGATTTTCATCTCTACTCAAACGAACCGCTGGCCACGAAGGCAACATTTTGGTACAGCCAAAGAGCTGCAGTCCACCAGTGTAGAAAAGTTTTGGAAAGCATAGGAGGCTACTTTCTTTGACAAGGGTTTTGGAAATTTGTACAACGCTAGGTCGGAGCGGTGACTACTATAGAGAAGTAGCTGGAAGATGTAGCTAACGGTTGCAAATAAAACTGTTTTGATTTTCACTGTGGTTTCCATTTCGCGACCGATCGTTCTTCACTTTCCTAACAGTTCTCGTTTATGTACCATGACATCCGATTACAAGCATCGTGAGAAGCAGACAGAAGCCGCCACGGTGGCCGAGCGGTTCTAGGCGCTTCAGTCAAGAACCGCGCTGCTGCTACGGTCGCAGGTTCGAATCCTGCCCCGGGCATGGATGTGTGTGATGTCCTTAGGTTAGTTAGGTTTAAGTAGTTCTAAGTCTAGGAGACTGATGACCTCAGATGTTAAGTCCCATAGTGTTCAGAGCCATTTGAACCATTTGAAGCAGACAGATCCAGTGCGAAGTATTAAAAACATCTGAAAAACCAATGCCCAGACTCGTCTTGGACGTAAAATTTACAGCAAACACTTGTAGGACAAGATTGGCGTGATGGTATGCTGCAGACCTAACGCTGTAGCGCCTTTCATAGCAGCGTATAGTTTTCAGGGGCAGTGATGAGTGGATGTTGATGATGATGTACTAACTTACGGCGTTTTGAAGGGGGCTGACGCCATATTTGCTGATCTCAATCTGAAATAGGCGACTATTGATATTATCGTATAAAAATTTCGAAAGCAAATGGAGGAAAGTAAGTACTTGTCGAGAATCGGAGGATTTAATTTCATTTTTATGCATATGACGTGGAACAACATGAGCAACAGAAGCCGCACTTTGTCGGTGAAATTTGTAGCTGCTTCATAGCAGCCTGCCATTGGACCAATTGTGTATTCCGCAATTAAACCTGATATTTCGCTCTTTAGTACGAAACACTCAGAACTAAAAATAGATGCACCTAACAGGGTTCCGTATCATAACATGAACACACACACACACAAAAACCAATCTGTTTTGCATACAATTTTCATTCATACCTGAAAATATACACCACTGAAGTATCACTGGAAATTATTACAAACCATCCAAAACAAATTTTTCACTGCTAACACAAATTTTTCACTGCCTGTTGTCTGCACTGAACATAGAACTGAAATCGCTAGTAGGTGATAAACAGCCGAGATACTTGCACTGTACACAGACCCTGACGCAAAAAGAAAGGAAAAAATACACGAATAAAGACACTAAATAAGACCCCCACAAAATCAACTTTTCGACTTAATGCAGTGTTAGAAACGCACTGCCACCGTTCCACTGGCTGCAATGACGACTGCTCCTACGGAGCAGACGTCCGCTACTAACTCCAGACAAAGATCAGGCCGTATGAACTCTGCCAGCTGTTCCTCGGATGTGTCACTACGGTCGAAGTCTACTGGCGGCAACTCAAACACGTGCCTACTTATCACGGATGTCAACATTTTTATTTGAACGTCTCGCGGCCAAGCAGCTGCTACGGAATGCCACGGACTGGATGAACATCAAATTTTGGGAGCTTCCTGATCATCGAACAAACAGGCGGTACACATGTGCGAATACTTGCATCATTGGGTCCATTTGTACAGCCACTGTGTGCCGTTGCTGGTTGTGTATTAAATTTGTATTTCAAAAAGTGCTAAACTACTGGAGTTTAGGAGAAACGACAATATTAGGTAGTTTTCTTTTTGCAGTTCGTGGTAATTTTTGATATGCACCTATAACTTAATCATTCTGAAATTCATATACGTTGTCTGGTTCCCTTTTTGGTTATCGAACAGGGGAGAGTGACTTTTGTACAACACATTTAACAGAAGAAACGGCAATCAGAAATCGGCCCTGATTCAGTGAGGAAATACATTATATAGTATGTGCTTCCGCGGTTCTTCAAATACTATTAGAGAATGGCGTAATATGATTGCTTAAGTAAATATGTACTCCATCTGTAGATGATAAATCTGAAATATATACTTCTTGATGTAATACTGAACGACAACGACAAATACAGAAGTATTAACGAACTGTACGGTCCGACAGTTCCATTAAAATCCAAAACTCGTTTCTGATGGAGGAGGATTACACAGTCGTCAACAATAACCGATATATCAAGTCTTTTAAAGGATGCATCTGTTCTATTCGCGTCCCCCTCCCCTCTCCTCCCCCAACAACACGCGGCGTCACCGCAGCGCAGGGGCATCTTGGATCGGCGCCAACGGTCAATGCACTTCCGCTCTTTCCAGTCTTACTGGCAAACAAAGGAAAACACATCGAAACAGCAGCTGCTGGGACTTGCGTGAGGATAACAGTACAAGAGACCAGCGCCGCGCCCTCGTGACCAAGGAGGTTGGGAAAGTTAATAGCAGCCGCTAAAGAAGCTGCGTTTGTTGTGCGGGAATTGGAGCAGTGTGCCGGGGAGACTTCGAGAACCAACTGTTGGTGGCACAGATGCAGGGGTCATCTCCCAACCTACCTGCGAACCTCCGGCAGGACCTCTGGCGTTGATATCGATGCAAATAATGGCCCGCCCGCTAGCTAATAACAAGCAATATCTTGTTGGATGAAACCGTGGTCTCATTCTATCCACTCGAAGCAGTCTGTGTTGTTTTAACCTCTCAAAATGTGTGACTCCAGATTCCCCAAGCGTCTCACATCAGATTACGACTCAAGATACAGAAAGAACGAGCAGTTCGCATACCGTCTGTGCTAACGCTAAATGTTTCCGTAATATATTTTTGGACAGGGCGATCTAAGCAGTTCGCCCGACAGGTGTTAGCCATCTTAAACAGTGACATTCAAGCCCTCAGTGGTTTTTATAGTTAAAGTCCAAACGATCAACAATTGTCAATAACAAAAACTAATAACTGTTGCTCGATGTACACAGTGGCAATGCTCATTATGTTTGATTCTAAAATTTGTAAGCATCACTTCTCTCTCCCATCAAAATCATGAAAAGTTTTCGTCATTTAACGGAACCACAGAACCGAATAATTACTTAAAAGATCATCCTTAACTTACAAGTTAAAGACGTTTTCTGGTCAATTCCACTTCCCTCTTTCCTTCGTCCCTGCTACACACTAACAGCAAAGTAAACCTGCTTAGTGTCAAGAGTAACCAATACGACAATGTTTTATTTACATTCATGGCGAGAGATAACTGCGTCACAATAAAACTCGTTTGGCTGTCAAGAGATCAATGCGTGAAGCCTTCAGTGACTGCAGTAGCAAAATTGTGTCAAACTATCTTTCACAATACCCAAAGAAATTCTAAAGTTAGTCTCCAGTCCCTAGCGAATGAGACAGGGACTGAAATTGAGGGTAGAAAAGTAAAATCTCAAGTGCTTGACTCTGTTTTGAAATGTTCCTTTGTAAAGGGAAACCCAGGAGAATTGACAACTCAATCCTCATACCACTGAAATGATCCACAGTATTAATGTCAGCGGTGTTGAGAAACAGGTAAAATCGTTGAAATTGAACATCTCCATGTCCAGATGAAATCTTTATTAGATTCTATACTGAATTTGCGGTTGACTTAGTCCCTCTTTTAACTATAATCTGTCGTAGATCTCTCGTACAAAAGACCGTGCCCAGTAGTTGGAAGCAAGCACGGGTATCACCGTCTACTACAAGAGCAGTAGACGTAATCCACAAAACCACCGCCCAATATCTTTGACATAGATTTGTTGTAGAACATTACAACGTATTCTGAGCTCAAAAATAATGATGCACCTTGAACAGAGTGACCTCCTCCAGCAGGTAGAATCCCTAATAACTGATACCATGGGACATATCCTCTGCCATCCACTTCGGGGTAGTTTGCAAAGTATAGATGTTTACGTAAATGGAAATGGCCAGTGTTACCTCTAGCAGTTGTTCTTCGCCAAGTAGTCTATCTACGTTTCGCGTTCAGTTAAAATGCCCGCGCGTCCCTGGTAAAACTTCCACGAATATGCACGGTCAGTTTTGTAGGGGGCGAAAATCCCTGACAATATTGATTCTGTTTTCCTGTCGAGATACAAACCGGAAATATTCAGAGCCCCATCAATGCTTTATGTCCGATCCCGGAAGTCACGCAACGAGCGGTTAAATCGATGACACGGTTAAACCTCATTACACGTAGTTTCAAAGCTGCAACTGTGGAGGTTAAAGCAGCTGAATTCTTAACTTCTTCCGTCTGGGAGGGAACAAAGCTTACATCAGACGGCAGGCGCTACCTTCGAATGAAGCAACTGGTAGAGGTGGACAAACGACTGTAAGCAGCTGGTAGGATCATTATTACTTGTTGTTAAAGACACGTTTCGTGGAAAGTCCGGTGGGAAACGCAAGACCAGCCCGCGTACGGCGAGTTCTTTACTCTGAACGTTGCTAAGGAGGGGAACAGACTTGGAGCAGCCGTGCGAGGGTGGGCCAAGGCAATGGCTGAAGAGACTGCTGGGAGAGGGAGGGAGGGAGGGAGGGAGGGAGGGAGGGAGGAGGGCAGTCGCCAGGAAGCTTCCAGAAGGGTCGCCGTAATCTGGCGGCCAGCTGGCGCCGCACCGCACTGCACACAATCGTTCCTCTTCCCCCTGCCGCTGCCGCTGTGCATATGCCGCACGTGTTCCGCCGCTCTGCCACGGGCTGGGGAGCAGCCGTGTTCGGTAGCCTACACGACAAAAACTCCACCGTTCCCAGAACCTGGCCACGGAAGCAAAGGGCACCTCTCCCACAACACTGACTCACTGCCGTCTGGAGCCGAGGAGGAAGTCCTAAGTAGTCGGTGCTACTGTTGCAACCATTCGGGATTAATTGAACGCGAGCACCTCGTCCAAGTACGCTGATTGTACATATCCTCACAGGCCTCAACGGTATATATATATATATATATATATATATATAAATGGCGCTCGTATTGCGTACACAAGGTATAAAGTGACAGAGCATTGGCGGAGTTTTCATTTGCACTCAGCTGATTAACGTGAAACGGTTTCCGACGTTATTATGGCAGCACTATGAGTATTAACAGACTTTGCACGCAGAATGCTAGTTAAACGCGTGGGGCATTCCATTTCGGGAATCGTTAAGGAATTCAATATTCAGCGTCAAGAGTGCGCTGAGAATACCGAATTTTGGGCATTGCCTCTCACGACGGACAACGCAGTGGTCGACGGTCTTCACTTAACAACCAAGAGCAGCGGCGTTTGCGTAGTGTTGTCAGTGCTAACAAACAAGCAACATTGCGTTAAATAACCGCAAAAATCGATGTAGGACGTACGACTGTGTGGTGAAATCTGGCGTTAAAGGCCTATTGCAGCAGACGACCGACGGGAGTGCCTTCGCTGACAGCTCATCGCCTGCAGCGCCTCTCCTGGGATCGTGAGCAAATCGGTTTAAACCTATGCGACTGGGAAAATGTGGCCTGGTCAGATGAGCCTCAATTCAGTTGATAAAAGCTGATGGTAGGGTTCAAGTGTGGCGCAGACCCCACGAAGCCATGGGCTCAAGTTATCAAAAGAGCACTGTGCAAGCTGGTGGTAACTCCATAACGGTATAGGTCCAACTGAACCGCCCGCTAATTGAAAATGGTTTGAAAATGGTTATGTTCGGCTACCCGACGCCCATTTGTAGCCATTGATGGGCTTCATGTTCCCAAACAAAGACGGAATTTTTATGGTTGACAACGTGCCATTGTTGCTGGGTCACAACTGTTCGCGATTGGTTTGAAGAATATGCTGGACAATTCGGACGAATAATTTGGCCACCCAGATTGCCCGACATGGAACCTATCGAACATTTATGGGACATAATCGACAGGTCAGTTCGTGTACAAAATTCTGCGCCGACAACACTTTCGCAATTATGGCCGGTACAAAGGCAGCCTGGCTCAATACTTCTGCAGAGGGCTTCCAACGACTTGCTGAGTTTATGCTAAGTCGAGTTGCTGCAGTAGGCCGGGCAAAGGAAGATCCAACACAAAATTAGGAGCATCTGATGAGTTCTGTCACCTCATTGTACATAAGTAAGTTCCCGTCACCTCTGTGACTACAAGTTAACGTAAAGTGATCAATCAGAAATGAGATATCTGACTGAAGAGAAGCTCCCTTTTACAATGTTGGAGGGCCAAAGGCTTTACTTCACAGACAGAACTGCAAGTGTTAACATAGTTACGACTTACCATTACTGAGGATCAACTAAACCGGAAAATTCAAATAGTCATCATGTTGACTTAGGAACTTTTTTTTTACTACTCACACCACTCCGACATACATATCTTGCCAGATATTAATAAAGTGAAACATTCGTTGCTTCAGATTTACCATGTGAGCTGTATAGCCCTCAACCCAGGACGCTACTGTAAACAACTGTTGTCTTCAGTCCGCAGATCTGCGTAGTGTAGCTTCTCACGCTAGCCTATTCCATACAATCTTCTCCGTATCTCCCTAAATTTATAATGGATGTTGACAAATTTCTCTTTTTCAGAAATTATTTTCTTGCTGTTACCAGTCTGTATTTTATATCCTCGGTACTTCGGCCGTTATCTTCATCAGTCATTTTGTTACCCAAATAGAAAAATTAATCTATTTTCAGTGTCTCATTTCCTAATCTAACCCATTCGGCGTCCAGATTTAATTCGACTACATTTCATTATCCTTGTTTTAATTTTGGTGATGTTAATGTTATATTGTCCTCTAGAGACACTGTCCATGCCGTTAAACTGCTGTTTCACGTCTCTGACAGAACTACAATAGCACCGACGAGCCGCAAAGTTTTTATTTCTTCTCGCCGAACTTTAATTCCCTTTCCTTCAAATTTTTCCTCGGTGTATACATTGGATAACAGTGGTGCTATGTTACATACCTGTCTCACTGTCTTCTCAACTACTGCTTCCCTTTCAGTCAGATGCTTAGACTCTAAGAATAGCATTCTGGTTTCTTCTTTCTCAGTTACCCTCAAAATTTCAAGGAGTGTAGTCTAGCCAATTTTGTCATAAGCTTTCTCTAAATCTACACAAATGCTATAAACGTCGGTTTGCTTTTCTTCAACCTGTCAGCTAAGATAAGACGTGTCATTACTATTGCCTCTGGTGTTGAATATTTCTCTAGAATCCAAACTGATCTTCTCACGCGCGATGTAACACTTATCAACAACTAATGCTCTCTTTCTTTTATTTTAACAGGACACCTCTTGGTCAAGCGCCAGTTATAGATCAAAAGAAACTAATTATCACATACCGAAAAACAAAGTACTTTCTCCAAGATTTCACGAAGTAAAAGCCGTTTCACAGCTGGCATCACAACAGATTTACGAAAACCTAAATAGTTACATATACTTGGAACAAACAAAATATCTGCCATTTCATAAGAATGACTGATGTTAATCTACAAAGCCTTACATTTTTGCCGTTCGTTCGTATAAAAAAAAAGAAATAAAAAATAATAATAACAAACCACGTACACTCAGTGTATCACTTGATATTTTTTCGTTGTGTTTTCAAGACAGTGTCTCCGTTATGCATGTTTTCGAATTTTGTTAGAGAAGTATTAAGCTGATCAAGCATGTCCGCACCGTAGGCAAATTCCAGTTTTTATTTTATGTTCACACGCGCAGAAGAATTTACAGACTTGGGTCGCGGACGTGAAAAGCTACGCTCTTCCGTAGCGTAAGGTGTTGATCAGAACGTACAAAGGCTCACTAACGAGGGAACCTCCCCATCGCACCCCCCTCAGATTTAGTTATAAGTTGGCACAGGGGATAGGCCTTGAAAAACTGAACACAGATCACTCGAGAAAACTGGAAGAAGTTGTGTGGAACTATGAAAAAAATAAGCAAAATATACAAACTAAGTAGTCCACGCGCAACATAGGCAACATCAAGGAAAGCATTAGCTCCGGAGCGCTGTGGTCCTGTGGTTAGCGTGAGCGGCTGCGGAACGAGAGGTCCTTGGTTCAAGTCTTCCCACGAGTGAAAAATTTACTATCTTTATTTTCGCAAAGTTATCATCTGTCCGTTCGTTCATTGATGTCTCTGTTCACTGTAATAAGTTTAGTGTCTGTGTTTTGCGACCGCACCGCAAAACCGTGCGATTAGTAGACGAAAGGACGTGCCTCTCCAATGGGAACGAAAACATTTGATCGCAAGGTCATAGGTCGACCGATTCCTCCACAGGAAAACACGTCTGATATATTATATAAGACACTGGTGACGGCATGTGCGTCACATGACAGGAATATGTTGTCGACCCACCTAACTTGTACACTTGGCGAATGGGTAAAAAAATTCTTTTACCTTGCCCGATTTAGGTTTTCTTGTGGATGTGATAATCACTCCCAAAAAAGTGATGAAAGCATAAGAGTTTGTCACATAAACTGCAACAAATGAATGCAACAGTTTCACAGTCGCGCAGTTTTCCGTGTGCTCTGTTTTTAACGTTTGTTTAGGTGTAGCGTCCCCATACTACGGCGCAGTTACCTCGCATCGGACGGACGGACGGACGGACAGATAATTGTCTGAAAATAAAAAAATTAACTTCTCACTCGAGGGAAGACTTGAACCAAGGACCTCTCGTTCCGCAGCTGCTCACGCTAACCACAGGACCACGGCGCTCCTGAACTCATTCTCCTTTATGTTGCCTATCTTGCGCATGGACTACTCAGTTCGTATATTTTGCTTATTTTTTTTTTATAGTTCCACACAACTTCTTCGTTTTCTCGATTGATCTGTGTTCAGTTTTTCAAGGCCTATCCACTGTGCAACTTATATCTAAATCTGAGGGGGGGTGCGATGGGGAGGTTCCCTTGTAAGTAAGAAACACTGTACTCAATCAATTTTCAACTAGAATGTGAGAGAGGCGAAAGAGAACTGTGACAGTTCGATTGCCTTAAGTGAGTGTTTAAATTTAATCAAAGGCCACGCGCAGTGCTGCGTGAGGTCGTCAGCGGACGGTGACACGAACACCCACGTTACTGTGCAGGTCAATCGATTCCCTGGGGAGCGAAGCTGCTGCAACTCGTCTGCCTGCGAATGGATAAGCCTTGCAGCGGTGCTGAGGGGCGGCGGGCGGACGCGAGCAGCTCACTGTAATGCGAAGAGGACGAGGGGGCGCTTCTATTACGCACTGAATTAATGCATACGGCGCAAGCACGGGGCTGTTATTGGTTTCCCTTTAAAAGCCGCCACGCTGCACACTGCGTTATACCTGTTGCATGTAACGAACCGGCTGGTATTAAAACACCCCCGCTCTGTGAGTCACGCTATGTCATGCGCGTGTTCAACGAACAGGGTAACGCCTCCGTCGTAACGAGGACGAATGTAACCATCTGAACTAGTAAGGTAGGCGGACGAACAACTGACCTAATTCGCACTCTACACAATTTTATACACAGTATCATTACCATCGCTCATACATTTTAAGCAACCTGTTGCGTAACTTATTCTCTCCCATTTAAAAGATTAAATAACGAAATGAAATGATGACATCGAACGAAGTCCCGAGTCATAAATTAGCTGGTCTAACTGAGAGTAGTAGTTACAATTCTGTCGAGTTCTCCGTGGTTTCCCTGTGTTCCCTCCTGACTGAATTATGTATGAAAATCGATTATCGCCATTCTTTTGCCATTTAATGCCAAGTTGGAGAAAGTCTTTTCTGTCCACTTTTTCGAGTTCTAAAGATAAATCTATAGCAGAATCATTGCATACGACATTTATCTGAACTAGCCGAAGACGAATTAACCTTGAAAATTGTAAAACGGACAGCTAAAGGGCTGTAGCACGATAACGCTTCTTTGATAAGCATCAATACTCAAGGTTTCCTAGATGGCACATCGTTAATCTATTTTTTTTTTTATTCTAGCATATTTCTCGCCGAAGAATTCCGTCGTGTGACAAATATCGTTTGGCGTAGAAATATACAACAGATAATGCACGTCAAAACAAGATGGCTCTGAGCACTATGGGACTTAACCGCTGAGGTCATCAGTCTCCTAGAACTTAGAACTACTTAAACCTAACTAACCTAAGGACATCACACACATCCATGCCCGATGCAGGATTCGAACCTGCGACCGTAGCGGTCGCGCGGTTCCAGACTGCAGCGCCTAGAACCGCTCGGCCACCCGGCCGGCCGTCAAAACAAGAAAATCTAGTTTTAATGTGTCTATTACTCAAAGAAAAGCACGTACTGGCTGCAGAGGTTAGGTTTCCGTACTAATATTAACCGAACAGTACAGTAGGTTTCCAGCGATAGTAAATGAAAACTCTCCAATATCATCAAATTTCTTGAACTACCAATAAGCAACTGCCATTGAGGAACAACGGTAGTATTAATGGCTGCCAGGGGGAGTTCTATGTATTGTATGAATTTAAATAGAAAACATTCGCTCCACAGTGAGAAAATAAAAAAGGATAAGTTGTACAGATGTATACTCAATTCGACATATCAATCCGTCGACGACGAGGGCGAGATAAAATCTGAAACTAAACCCCCATCCGCGTAAATAGGAAAACTGGCTTCCTCTTTGTTTCTCATTCACCGAACTGACATTGTCGTCTAGTTTCTAGGGGAATCTGTGTATGATCTTCTCAACCGATACCTTTTTACATCATAATACGATCCCTTCCAAGCCTGCGCTAATTATTCTGTTCAATTTTTATTGGTACAACGGAGAACCAAATTATTACTTGAGTCATTTCTGGGGTAGGCTGCGTAGTAGCTTACTGAAAAGGGAAGCGAGTTTGTCCGTGATTGAAGGAACGTGTTCTCAAAGGGCGTCCAAACGCAAACTACAAAGGCAAATTACGCAGAGAACAGTGTATGTGCCGAGAAATTTATTCTCACTATGAAATGCTGCACAAAACTGTTCCAGAATACCAGCATAACTTCCTCATATCCTAAGACGAGGGTTGACTGAAAAATAATGCCGCCACCTTCGTAACTCGTCCACAGTTGGCAGCGTTGGTATGCGGCAGGTACTGGCTTGTTCCGTAGCCTCTTCTCAACAGCTCCAGTTGGCGGGAAGCCTTAGCATTGAACGGTTGTGTTATCACAGTATGAAGTACGCGACCCTGCGCAGACGGTCGGTCAATGCGATTTAAGCAACGAGCAGTCATTGAATTCTTGACAGCAGAAGGTGTCACCCCAAAGTAGATTCAGCAGAGAATGAAAGCAGTTTATGGTGATTGTGTTGATGCGCGTACTTTGCGTCACTGGGTGAGTAAGTTTAAAGATGCTGAGGGGGACCATCTGACCAGCGTGACAAACAAGGAGTTGGACGACCTGTGACTCAACCACTGAGTTTTTCAAGCAAACTGTTGATAGATTGATTCAAGACGATAGTCGTTATCACTCAGAGAGAAATTGAAAGCACAATCGGCATTTTACAAGAACGTGTGGGTCACATTATTGCTTTGCTTGGCTATCGGAAGATCCGTACACGATACGTACCCTGGCTGCAGTCTCCTGAAATGAAAGCGCACAGACTTGAAATTTGCTAGGAACTCCTCTCGCGTTACGAGAATAAAGGGGACGCCTTTCTCCATTCAATTGTGACAGAAGACGAAACGTGGGTACACAGTTACGATCCCGAGACGAAACGTCAGTACATGGAATATCGACACAAAGACTCGGCCCAGAAAAAGAAATTCAAGACGGAGCCCTCAGCTGGAAAAATCATGGCCACAGTGTTGTGGGATGCGGATGGTGTTATCCATGTTGATTTCCTTGATCGTGAAACAACTTTAAATTCAGAGCGTTACATCACAACGCTGCGAACTCTTGAAACGACGGATAACAAGGGTCCGAAAGGGAAATATTTTCCTGCAGCATGACAATGCCAAACCAAACACTTCACGTGTCACCACAGCAGAACTTCAGAGACTGAATCTCACCACCGTACAGTCACCATACAGTCCAGATTTAGCACCGCCTCACTTCCATCTGTTCCCAATAATGAAAGACGATCTGCGGCGACATCATTATGCTTCCGATGAAGACGTTGAGAGAACTGTGAGACTGTCATTGCGGAAACAGAGTGTCGACTTCTTCTGTGACAACTTCAGAAAACTTGTTCATTTTGGCAGAAATGTATCCAATTGGCTGGTGATTATGTGGAAAAGTGAATATTGGTGATTAAAGATCACATTCTAAGGATTATTTCTGCGTTTCATTTATTAAAATATTCCCATCCAAATCCAATTAACGAAGGTGGAGGCATTACTTTTCATTCAACCCTCATACACTGAACGTTACTGAAATGCTCATATAACATGTGAATGAAGATGGCTTAAGTAACTGAAGTCATAGTACGTGAGAAATATCTTCTTAATGGAATCTAGAGGAGGAATAGTGCAGCAGTGAATAATATATGGTCCCAGAGGGTACAATAGTAAGGCTGGTAATGAACATAGCTGCTAGCTTTCACAAACCAACCCAATCAACCATTTCAGTAGCACTAAGACGCAAACCGAAAGAACATTTATCACCTACGACACGTACGAACTTGGACGCTGCTTCTTGTGGTTTCCATAGAAAATTTTATTAAAGTTTCGTCTATAGTGTGACAGCCGTGAATCTATTTTAACACAATGCTGTTACGGGTAAATGCTCTATAGGTAATTATGGAATTTTTCTTGAAGACTAACATAGCGCCGCAAAAAAAATCAATTGAATCAGCCGGTTCGAATACTGCTTCCCTATATCAGAGTTATGAAAACTTACATAAAGAATATTAGACAAGAGACTTGCAAGCTGATAACATATCCCGTGGGACGCTTTGTGTAACAGTTATAAGCTTTGTTGTGTCACGTCTTGCAGGTTCCTCGACTACACATCAAAGGCAGTAACTGCGGTGAGTGGAGTGCACCGCACGCTTTTTTAAAAACATTTTACTTTGCGGCTCTCCATTCACTTCAGACAGCTGTAGAAGACGTATTAGTTATAGATCCACATAAATCCCCCACCCCTCCCTCACAGACAGGCGAGATTAGTAAAATCCTATTGATCAACAGTCAAAGCACAGAGAAGAAAGTGCTTGAGTTAGTAGCATCGTCTCATAAACACTGAGAAACCATAAAGCGACGGGCGTGGGAGTATACCGGTAATCGACCACTTATCTTTCCACTGGGACTGCTAAGACGAGCCGGCCAGTGGCCGAACGGTTGTAGGCGCTACAGTCTGGAACCGCGCGACCGCTACGGTCGCAGGTTCGAATCCTGCCTCGAGCATGGATGTGTGTGATGTCCTTAGGTTAATTAGGTTTAAGTAGTTCTAGGTTCTAGGGGACTGATGACCTGAGAAGTTAAGTCCCATAGTGCTCAGAGCCATTTGGACCATTTGCAAAGACGAAATCAGACTAACTACAGCGCACACAGTGTCATTTAGCGATCATGCTCTATACGCGATTGGAACTGGAAGGATACCTACATGTGGTACTACGTTAATTACCTTCGCCCATGCACTTCACATGTTCGCAGAGTGTGCATGCAGATTAGTATACGATCTTGAAACGAACGGTCACTTTCTGCGGCATTTCAGCATTAATTATTCATTATTTGAATTTATGATTCTACACACGATGACAACATCTACGGTAGCCAACAGAGTTCAAAACATCGAGCTGTTCTGGTGTCCAACACAATAATTTATATTATTCAGATGTTTATCTCGTAATCAGTTCTGTACTCTCCTGATTCTTGTAGGAATATTAAATGAAATCTGCTTGGAGAAACTACTTGACCATAAGAAACCCTACCTTCTCATCAACTACCCAAAATAAGCGTCGAACCGTGTCTTTCGCGAGCGGAAGAACGTACCAGGAGGAGTAGTAACTTCATATAGCTGAACAGTTGTCCTTTGATGCAATAGCTTAGAAATTACGGTGTAAATGTGTCTGGGCGCGGTGCCATTCCCACAGCACTGAGCGTGTTCGTCCCTCTGTGCTCGTCTGCACATACGCTGCAGAGGACGAACAATGGCATGTATGTAATACACTGTCCAGTCACATTAATGTGACACGTGGTCACATTAATGTGACCACGTGTCAAAAGCCTGAATAGACATCTTTTGCAACGCAGATCGCTGCGAGACGTGCAGGAAGAGTGTCAGTGGTGTGCTGGTAGATACCAATAGCAATGTGGAGCCGTGACGACTCCAGCACAGCGGCCAGTTGAGGTAGGTTTGCCGGTTGAAAATACGTGGCGCGAACAGCCCGATCGTAGCGGTCAAAAGGCGTCTCGATTGGGTTTTAATACGGGGAGTTTAGTGGCCAGAGGACTACGGTAAATTCATCCTGGTGCTCTTCCAACCATGCAGTTACACTGCTAACTGTGTGACACGTTGCATTGTACTGCTTACTTATGTCATTACGCCGCGGAAAAACAAACGGCATGTTGGAGTGGACATGGTTCCCAAGGATAGATGCATACTTGTGTTGATCCACTGTTATTCCAGAATGACGAGATCACAGAGGGAAAGCCAAAAAACATTCCCCAGACCATAACGTTCCCTGCTGCGGCCTGGTCCTTTCAGACGATTGTTGTAGGGTGTTTTGCTTTCAGACAAAAATGGCTCTGGGCACTATGCGACTTAACTTCTGAGGTCATCAGTCCCCTAGAACTTAGAACTACTTAAACCTAACTAACCTAACTAACCTAAGGACATCACACACATCCATGCCGGAGGCAAGATTCGAACCTGCGACCATAGCGGTCGCTCGGCTCCAGACTGTAGCGCCTAGAACCGCACGGCGCTTTCAGACATTTCACGCCGATTACACCAACAGCCATCTGCCTGATGGAGCATAAAACACGATTAACCTGACAAGGCCACTCAGTGGAGGTCCAGTTGCGGTACTGTCGTGCAAATTCCAGCACTCCGTTGAACAGCAGTCAGCATCGGTGCATGCACCAGGCGCTCGCTGCGGAGACCCATACACAACTTCCGCTGAACGGTCGTTGAGGAGACTCTTTAGGTGGCTCCTTAATTCTCTGGGCGGTCGGTTGCTCAACAGTTGCACGTGTATTCGCACGTACACATCTCGGCAGGCGTCGTTCACCCCTGTCATCTATGGCCCCTGATGCACTACAGTTGCCTCAGCTCTGATTTTGGATAGCACCATTTTGCAACTACATACAGGTACGACGGCATGCGAACGGTTTACAAACTTAGCCGTTTCGGAAATGCTTCAACTTTTGGCCAGAAAGCCAACGAGTTTGCTGTCTGGGGCGTCAGATAAATCGTACCGTTCCCGCATTACGACAACGACCGCACTGTTTTCGGTATCTGCCCCCCCCCCCCCCCCCGCTCCTTTTCCGGCCCCCTTTATGTACCCTCCACTGCTAGTGCTGTCTGCGAGTGGCTGTTGCACCTTGAAGTAGACGATGATCACATTAATGTGACTAGACCGTATAGAACAGAGTGATGCTGGTCATACTGTCTTCGATATCACACATTGAATGGGGATATCTCTGGAGTGAGTACAGCACACTTCGCACGTCTCCAAGAACAAAAGGGTAAATGTCGCATGACTTCCGGTATCCGCTGTAGTTTACATTGTGAAACTTTAATATTAGACTTATTTGTACTATTTTTACACGATTCGTTATTAGTAAGACCAACGATGAATAATTGTGCTTGCTACTTGATGCAAATCCAAATACGTGAAAGGAGTAACAGATACTTTTAATAGGTAAATAACACACAGTATATTTCCACGAACGTGTTGGCTACAAAAATTCTGCTCTGCACATCTGAATGCTAACTCGATAGATATTCTTACTCAATGGGATCAGCAAGCCGGTCGGAATCAAGAACAACGGCTCTCGTATCTATGGCGGTTCTGTGGAGCACTCGCGACTATCTTAAAACGCTGCATATACATATTTTACATATTAGTTAACATCCACATGAAGTAATCGCATGTAAGCACATCAGGAAGACTGCAACGGAACTCTAACGTAGATTCTCGTGGCGAAGGTGCGGTCAAACATCTTACGGTTTGAACGATGTCTGTTCTTGCAAGTGAAATGGCTGCGACTCCTCCCCAGGAACGCACATTAACAGATTTCCTCAAAATGTCTGACATTGTCAACACAAATATGTGGTTCGTATCTATTACAATCCTCCAATCGTGTGGAATAACGTCTTTATGACACACTACCTGTTATGTGGATGGCTGACTACTTAAACAAATCACAGTGGCCGAGCCAGCCATTAAGAGCTCATTGACTTCCTCTCCCCAACACTTTAGGGTTGGGTTGTTTTGGGGAAGGAGACCAGACAGCGAGGTCATCGGTCTCATCGGATTAGGGAAGGACGGGGAAGGAAGTCGGCCGTGCCCTTTGAAAGGATCCGTCCCGGCATTTGCCTGGAACGATTTAGGGAAATCGCGGAAAACCTAAATCAGGATGGCCGGACGCAGGACCAACACTTTAGGTAGAAGGTCTCTAACTTCACCGAAGTTCAAAATGCGAATTACACAGCAGCTGCTTCTGGTAAAACTTTCAGGGAATAAGGTCGTAGTCCACGAAACTCGCCTGTTCCTGACGTTTCCATAAAAACTGCGCTGTACATCTTCAGGGCCGTTGCTCCTCCGTTGAGTCATGTCTACTGACGTGTCGGACGTCTGAGAGCGACATATACACTGCACAAGAAGGGATGTCGCCGGAGTTACATGTATTAAGCATAGACGATCCTGCAGAGCTGCTGACCATATATCGCTAAATTTCATGGGGTCTTCTTTCCTATTAAAGTTATTACTATGTGTATATATTTCAATGTCTTCTCTAAATAGCTGTGGATAAAAATTTTTGTTTCAGAAAACTTCACTTCGTGAGTTCCCACTGAAGAGCAAGCTCTGCTATAACGTATTTGTCTATTTTCCTCTAGTCGGCAAAGGACTTTCTCTTCCTCAGCCGTGTACTCAAGCTTCGTTTGGTTGTTCCAATATAAATTTTACCACAAGTACACGGAATTTCATACACGCCACAGACTGACAGAGGAGGGCGTCGTTTACTCTTTACAGATCGGCGTGCTTGACTTATTTTCTTTGTTGATCTAAAACCGGTCTAGCGTCGTGTTTTTCTAAAATATTTCCGATCTGATCAGTAAATTTTTTAATTACAAGGAGAGAAACTGTATCCTTTCCATCGTTGGTTTTCATACTTGGCCGTCGGTCTTCCTGTATTTGGTTGTAGAATTCTGTTTACTTCTTCCCCGAGGAACTATTTTTCTCGAATGACTGCTTTAGATGTTTTACTTCGGCGTCCAGGTATTACGGCGTGCAAATCCTTTTGGTTGTATCGACAAGACTTTTAATGACATCTCTCTTTTGTTTTGGATGGTGACTAGAGATCTTATGTAAACTTTGTACTGGAACAACCGAGAGAAGCTTGAATACACGGCTAAAGGACCACGAAAGTCTCTGCCAACTAGGAAAAATAGACAAATCGGCTGTAGCAGAGCATTCTCGTCAGTCAGGAAGTCACGCAGTGAAGTTTTCTGAAACAAGAATGTTATCTAGGACGACGCACTATTATCCACGGCTAGATATAGAAGTCACTGAGTTATATATAAACATACGGATAATTCTAATAGGAAATAAGAGACCAAGGAACTTAACGACATATGGACAGTCGCTCTGCAGAGTCGCTAAACAGTGCCAGAAAAGGCGTGACAGATTATTTCTGAAGGGTCTCTTTGCTATGCGTCTGCGTTGTTCTGTTATTAGCCATTCAGGAGCCTCGGACGCGGTGTTGCCGTTTCGCCTTCTTATCTGGAAATCTTGATAACGCTACTTTTTCTCCCATGATTTGCTCTCTTTCCATTTCTGTTTTCTTCCTCCCATCTCATCTGATAATCCAGTTCTATTATTTCTCGCTCCTCTTGTGGACAGTCAACACCTCCCCCACACTGATTCCTTCTACACTGCTGCTAAGTATTTCTTTGTATGTCATTAACCTTAATGGAACAAAATCTACAGATGTAAAGGTAATTTCCG
This sequence comes from Schistocerca piceifrons, assembly GCF_021461385.2. Taxonomy (NCBI): domain Eukaryota; kingdom Metazoa; phylum Arthropoda; class Insecta; order Orthoptera; family Acrididae; genus Schistocerca; species Schistocerca piceifrons. Next base: position 429,505,606 of record NC_060138.1, read on the forward strand.
GAGTACCCCAAGGAAATGTGATAGGACCGTTACTGTTAACAATGTATATAAGCGATCTAGTAGCTGACAAGACCAGAATCGATGGTTAAGTTTTATCTTTGCCAAGGATCATCTCTGCTCATCACGTGTACCTTTGATCACGCCCCTTTTTCTGCAATGTATATCGCTCTCAGATGTCCGACCCGTCAGTCGGCAATATTCAACGGAGGAACAACGTCTCTGAAGATGTCCAGCACCGTTCTGAACGAAACGTTAGGAACAGAAGAGCTTCGTTGAGCACGACCTCTTTTTATACCCCGCAAAGTTTACCAGCAGGAATGTCAGCCGGTATTTAAGACATACATTCTGCACACAGTAGCTATTCTCAGCAAGAACTGTGGACAATAGGGTTGCCCTTGCGTCAGCACAAGAAGCACAGGCAGTTAAAAGATCTGTATCGAAAGTGGTAGCGCCCAGGCGATCGGCTGCGCCGCTTGGGCGCGCCCCGCACAGCACCCATGCCGCACGGGCGGGCTGTGGGAAGCGGCCGCGGGACAACGCATCGCCGGCCTCCGGCGGCTTTCACTTTTGACCGTGCCACTTTCGCCCGAGTTACTTCATTTCCCGCCCAGCCTTGTGCGTTCAAATGCTAGCTTCGTTCTACACACTTCCAAACCAATTCCCGTCGAACCCAGTTTCGCGCTGCTTCTACACCACCATATAACTTGAACGAGACAATGAAGCGCTTATAGTGTTTCAATGTCTTTCATGCATAGTAGACGAAATTTGCGGCACCGCCTAACGCACAGGTATCAGTTGACGAAATCTTTCTGTGAAAGTCAAACTAATGCAATCTGTTGGAATTACCATTCCAAGCATGTATACATGTTTGGTTTGTGAAAACAGATTCATACCCGTAAAGTTATTACAGTCGACTGTTCCATTGCAGTTTCTCGCAGTGAATTACATCCACTGAAAATAATTATACGCCATCCGTTCAACAAAGAGCGCTCCCACGTCAGGTCTACTTAACACGTCGACTTTACACTCAGTATAAACATTAACAAAGACACGTTCACATACAGTAGACTCCGAAGGTTTCACTTACTAAGCTGGAAGTGAAAATCCCTTCCCAAATGTTCCCGACTGGTACGCTCCGTGCTCCACTGCCAGCTTGCGTGGTAGTTGGTTGAAAAATTCCTGACTTCAGTGGCTCATTACTCGAACAGCCTGGTCTAGCTTTAGGGGGTAGGCAATGGAAATCATTAAAAAACTACTACATTCCCGCTCTACCTTCAGAAGACAGAATACGAGACTTTAAAAAGCTGAAAACAACATACACTCTCTCATTAGTCAACTCCTTACCTTTAGGAGAGTCGGAAAGATTTCGAAGAAAAAAAACTTAGTACACTGCACACTTCAGATAAGATGTCGACTTTGCTTCGTATATTCATAAAGAAAAAAACTTTAGCATTCCATTTTTTTCTGGGGCATATTGTTCCAGAATTAAGTAAAATATAGTTCTCATCCACAGGTTCTGAAGAAGGTTGTCGGGAGTTTTCTCTCATTTACGGTGTGTGGCAAATGCCGGAACTGAAAAACCTCTACCAAATATACCCAATTAGGACACTCATAGGACATAACTCGAACAGCCTGCTCTACGTAGAGAATAGAAATTAATTTTTAAAAAATATATGTGAGTTTATTAGTTCACCTTTGGTGTGACGATGACGACGACTTGTGCGTTAAGGCGAAATCATGCATGCACTAAACAGAGACGACCATGGTGAAAATGTGTTAGAAAATAACAATAAATTGGAAAACCAAGTTGTATTCAGGCATAAGAATTGTACAGCTTCGGGTCGTTTGCGATCGGTAGAGATGCGAATACACTGGATACGTCGAGGAAGTTGAGTTTACTCGTAAACACATCATCAAACACATTTTCACATACACTAGACTTTCTGTGTCTGTCTGAAAGACGATGACCTGAATTAAATTAAAAATAGCTCCCATCTCCATGTCGTGACTAAATTTTTGATTGTGTGGTAAATTAACAGAACAGGAAATCTCCTCCGAAATATTCCTAATTGGACCACCTCCTGCTAATATGGTAGTGAGCTGGAAAGTCCCCGATTCCGCTGTAGATCATTACGCCAACAGCACGCTTCGCGTGAAGAAAGAATGATCTATTAAAAAAAAAATGCAGTGTCAAAAACTTGTGAGTCACGCCGATCACTATTAAGTCACCAATTTTTGGATTATCCAAGCTATCGTGTGCTAATATCTACATAGCTACACACTTACGCATCCACGACCTTGGCTCTTCGCGGCAGCAATCCAAGTTCGTGAACACGAAGCGTGTGATATTGCAATCCTTGTGTCTATTCACCATTCCTCCTTTCAGAGCCTAGTTATTTCGTACGAGATTTCTCCTAACCTGTCCCATGTGACGTACGGGTTGCCCTTCGTATTATTTCTTGTAGCTTTTATATTTCATTGGTCCCCTTCATTTTTAAATAAACATTCTTTTGTAGTGACACATTTCAGATACAGACAGCTTCTCCACTGATTACACTGGTCAACAAATTTAAACTTTTTTCTGCATCTGGTTTGTACATGGATAGATATACGTAATTCTACGACGCTGAATTGACTAGTAAAATCAGATATTTTCTATCACGTCATAAGCCAGTAAACTGTCATCAGGACGGAGCTCGGTTTGAACACCACGGTGGGCACGGCCCTATTTCAGCAGGTATGCCTTTGCCTTCCTCCGACCTGTGATGGGACTTGGTAAGCCAGCTGTAGGGGGACCTATACTTTATCGCAGACTGTAACACAATGTGCAATAGAGCATTTTTTTCACATTAATAAACATTGCTAGAGGTTTTTTTTTTTTTTTTTTTTTTTAACTATGGGACTCAACTGCTGTGGTCATCAGTCCCCTAGAACTTAGAACTAGTTAAACCTAACTAACCTAAGTACATCACACACATCCAAGCCCGAGGCAGGATTCGAACCTGCGACCGTAGCAGTCGCACGGTTCCGGACTGCGCGCCTAGAACCGCGAGACCACCGCGGCCGGCTTGCTAGAGTTGAAGTACGTGATAGGTAACAGATAAAAAAACCTAGCACTCACCGGGAAACAAAGTCGAAACTACGTCCAAAGTATGGCACTTCACCACCGGATATTCGAGAAAGTCACAAGTGCACAAACTACACTACTATACGCCTCAGTGTTGCGCACGCGCAAATCGTGGGCCGCGATTCAAAGAGATGCACAGGGGTGCCGTAACACAGAGAGAGCATTCCAGTGTGCCCCGAGAGCTACAACACCAAGAATCGTTTCTCAGTTTTTGGCAATATCAATGTGTAGAATATTTTTTGGTGAGGGGGAATCAGAGTTCTTTGTTTATGATAATATACAGTCAAATAACCAACAAGTTTTACAACTTCTGAAACACAAGACATTTACACCACACATAAATAGCTCTATTGATCCTCCTTTAGACATCCACGAGTCAGGCAGCATTCCAGTGTGCCCCCGAGGGCAACCAGTGCGCCCCCGAGGGCAACAATACCAAGAATCGCTTCTCGGTTTTTGGCAAGATCAATGCGTAGTATTTTTTTTTGGGGGGGGGGGGATGAGGGTCCTTTGTTTACAATAATATACAGTCAAATCACCAACAAGTTTTAAAACTTTAGAAACAAATGGCTGGTTCAAATGGCTCTGAGCACTATGGGACTTAACATCTATGGTCATCAGTCCCCTAGAACTTAGAACTACTTAAACCTAACTAACCTAAGGACATCACACAACACCCAGCCATCACGAGGCAGAGAAAATCCCTGACCCCGCCGGGAATCGAACCCGGGAACCCATGCGTCGGAAGCGAGAACGCTACCGCACGACCACGAGCTGCGGGCTTTTAGAAACAACAGATCTTGTACACCACGCATAAACACCTTCATCTTTATCGCCTTTCGACGTCCACACGTCCTCAACACAAAATGCATCATACAATAAAAATAAGACGTGCCAATATTCGTTTTAAAACTTCACCAACATTATAAGTACGGTACGTAATGACGTCACGGTTATTAAAACTTTCAAGGCCACCAATACTTTCAATATCTCCACAGCGAACGATTGCCACGGTGAGCCGTCCAGTATCATGACTAAATTTATCATCCTTTATAAGGGAAAAATTCTAATTACCACCTGCAGAAACAAATGGATCATCAAGGACAGCACGAGAAGCAACACGTTTTGCCTTCAGTTCATTTTTCTCCTTGGGCTCATTACTGATTTCAATATTACTGAGGTGGATGGCTCTGAGCACTGTGGGAGTTAACTGCTGAGGTCATCAGTCCCCTAGAACTTTGAACTACTTAAACTTAACTAACCCAAGGACATCACACACATCCATGCCCGAGGCAGGATTCGAACCTGCGACCGCAGTGGTCGTGCGGTTCAAACTGTGGCGCCTAGAACCACTTGGCCACCCCGGCCGGCTTTTACTGAGGTGGAATTTTGATTTTTTCCCTTATAAAGGATGATAAGTTTATCGTGGTAGGATGGCTTTACTGTGGCTATTGTTCGCTGTGGAGATATTGAGAGTATTAGTGGTCTTGAAAGTTTTAATAATTGTGACAACATTACATACCGTACTTTTAATGCCAGTGAAGTTTTTAATAAGAATATTGGTACGTCTTACTTTTATTGTGCTTTGCCTTTCGTATTGAGGACTCGCTGACGTCGAAAAGTGGACCAACATGAAGCTATTTACGCGTGATGTAAAGGATCTGGCGTTTGTGATGTTCTAAAACTTGTTGGTGATTTGACTATATATTATCATAAATAATAAAGAACCTTGATTTCCCCCTCCCCTAAAAAAACACACATAAAAACACTACATTGATCTTGCCGAAAGCTGAGAACGATTTTTGGTGTTGTAGCTCTCCTTGAGGGGGGGGGGGGGGCTGGAATACTCTCTGTGTAAGGTACCCCGGTGCATTAAATTGCGAGCGATACGAGTATTTAATATCTGTTAAGAGTCGATTGACAATTTTGTGAGATCAATCGGAAGGCAGATGGTTAAAGCCCAGCGTCAGGAAGTGGAAGTACGTTTACTCAGTTGTCTGATAACTGCTGGTGAAGACCAGGGAGGGAAACCACTGTCGCAAGCTCCGGAAGGGGGGGAGGGCGGCACAAAGAAACATGTGACGCGACCGTAGTACATAGGCAGGGGCTTTGTTAAGCGGAGAGGACAGGTGGACGGAAGAGATGACGCTTCCTGGAAGAAGGTGGGCAACGCTCCCGGCGCGGGCAGCGGGGAGGCCTGGGTCGCTGACCCTGGAGGCGCGGCCTTCTCCCAGAATGCCGGCCGGCGTGCCTTACGGCGGGATCGGACCACGGCGCGGCACGCTGCAGCTGGACGGGGGCTCTGCGCGGGGTGCCACTCGCCACCGAGGAGGGCCATCTGCAAGTGAAGGATCTATTGCCGACGTGCAGGTCGGCGGTTCTCGGGTCACTAGACCCCACAACAGCAGGCGTATCCCGCGGGTCCGTGATCTCACCCGTCATGTTCAACATGTATATCAACGATCTTACGATCTTAACACTTGCGACCGCAAGGCCTCACACAGACGACGAACAGCAGGTAACGAGGATACAACGACAACTGGACATCACGGAAGACTGGGCAAAGGCGAACAGGATTACGCTCAAGTCCACCAAAACAGCGACGATACTGTTTAGCAAGAAAGGGCCTGTATAGACGATGCAGCTGGGCATCGCGAACCGGCCACACAGGTTAAATATCTGGGAAGCATCCTAGACAAAGGCATGACTTACACACCACATGTTCAGGAATGGAAACTGAATACCAAGAAGATGATTCGGGCCCTGAAGCCCTTCTTCATGAGCTGCAACCTCAACCATTCAACTAAGATGAAATTGTACAAGGCAACGAGCAGCCGTCGCTCCTTTACGGCTGAACTTCATGGGGTGCTATTTGCGCCAACAATATACTACGACTATAGGCACTCAAGCGTGTATAAAGTGGCGCCTCTGTGCCCCTAGATGGCACATGAAATCCATCGGCAAACAAGTGAACACTCCTTGATGAACAAAGTCAAGGCTCAGGCAACGAAACTGTTCGAAAGAATAGACGAGGAGGTGGAGGATCTGTCCTCCGACTAGCGACTGCAGGCCAAGCCCTGCCCCAATAATGAACAAATACAAGGAGTCAAGAACAATAATTATGAACCCATAAGACCACCCTGATTGAGGGACTACCGACCTCAACAAGCCCGTCTCCGCATCTAACTGGCTAATATTTTCTGTAAACGTCACCTCCACAAAGCACTGAAGGGCCCAATGAGAACCCCAAGTACCTCTGAATATGCAATAAATAAAGTGAAATCCTCTCCCAACCAGTCATTCCAGAAGTAAAAATCGCCACAGGCGACCACAGTTCGGCACACATATGGAAAAAACAGCGTCACTAGACCTCGCAGGCCAAGTTTAGCGTTTATCGTTCCGCCGGCGACGAGGTCATTAGAGACTGAGCAGAACCTCGGATTGGGGAAAAAAAAGACCGTGCTCATTCAAAAGATCCATGTCGTTATTTACTTTAATCGATTTAGAGGAATCACAGAAACTTACAATTTCGAAGGTTGGATGGGGATTTGAACCGCCGTTCGCCCGAATAAGAGTTCAGTGTGCTAACCACTGCCCCGTCTTGCTCGACTATGTATAGTCTAGCCTTCCGCAGAAAGTCAACTGAAGGGTCTAATCTGTAGAGGGGGATCCAATCGACAAAATAATAACTGAATTTCGCAAAGTTTTGAAACTGAACAAACTAATGAATGAACAGATCTAAGAAGGTATCTAAATGAAGTATTGCTGCATAGTTCGAAGTGAAAAAAATATGGTATGATTCACAAAAATGCAAAGACTGCTATATCACCTTAGAATCCCCAAACACTGTCTACACTGACAGCTCGTTCATGTTTTCGTACAGAAAACGCTACCACGCTAAACTGAATACATGAACCTCGGTGTGTAACTATTAACGCACACACTCCTGACATTTAATATACAGGGTGATTCAAAAAGAATACCACAACTTTAGGAATTTAAAACTCTGCAACGACAAAAGGCAGAGCTAAGCACTATCTGTCGGCGAATTAAGGGAGCTATAAAGTTTCATTTAGTTGTACATTTGTTCGCTTGAGGCGCTGTTGACTAGGCGTCAGCGTCACCTTTCTTCGAAGGTGCTACTGTAACTGGACTACAGTATCTGTAGATGTTAGAGAATTGTCTCTTCCCTCAGCTCGAACAAGAAGCACAACAATTCATATTTCAGCAGGATGGAGCGCCACCACATTGGCACTTATCTGTCCGTAACTACCTGAACGTCAACTACCCGAGGCGATGGATCGGCCGCCAGGCAGCCCGTGACAGAGCACTTCATCACTGGCCTCCAAGAAGCCCTGATCTTACCCCCTGCGATTTTTTCTTATGGGGGTATGTTAAGGATATGGTGTTTCGGCCACCTCTCCCAGCCACCATTGATGATTTGAAACGAGAAATAACAGCAACTATCCAAAGTGTTACGCCTGATATGCTACAGAGAGTGTGGAACGAGTTGGAGTATCGGGTTGATATTGCTCGAGTGTCTGGAGGTGGCCATATTGAACATCTCTGAACTTCCAGAATGAGATTTTCACTCTGCAGCGGAGTGTGCGCTGGTATGAAACTTCCTGGCAGATTAAAACTGTGTGCCCGACCGAGACTCGAACTCGGGACCTTTGCCTTTCACGGGCAAGTGCTCTACCATCTGAGCTACCGAAGCACGACTCACGCCCGGTCTCACAGCTTTACTTCTGCCAGTATCTCGTCTCCTACCTTCCAAACTTTACAGAAGCTCTCCTGCGAGTTTCGCAGGAGAGGTTTGGAAGGTAGGAGACGAGATACTGGCAGAAGTAAAGCTGTGAGACCGGGCGTGAGTCGTGCTTCGGTAGCTCAGATGGTAGAGCACTTGCCCGCGAAAGGCAAAGGTCCCGAGTTCGAGTCTTGGTCGGGCACACAGTTTTAATCTGCCAGGAAGTTTCATCTCTGAACTTGTTTTTGGGTGAAAAAAAACCTTTTTAAATACTCTTTGTAATGATGTATAACAGAAGGTTACATTATGTTTCTTTCATTAAATACACATTTTTAAAGTTGTGGTATTCTTTTTGAATCACCCTGTATAATTGAAGACACTGCAACAAGATTTTCGACAAGTATAGTGCGTAAAGGGAGCGAGTACGTAGTTTTATATCTTCATTTGTAACTTTTTTATTTACAGAGATATTAAATCATAGACACCTTTCTTTTTACACGAAAGCAACTTTAACAGCACACTTCTTTGAAAAGAGGAGTGAGTATAACAATGTAGTACTTGTCATTATCTTCACCAGGGTTTCCAAAACTGTGTTCCGCGGAACACTGGTGTTCCACGGGAAGTAAGTGCTCTGTGAAAAACTATTAATAACACGGCCGTTTTTTCGGCATTTTCACTGTACTAATTACTTTTTAAATTTCACTATGATTTGTTTAATTAGTTATGATTTAAAATTGAAGCAATCACTGAATAAAATAAGTTTTTCTCATTTTTAAAATTTTATAAACCGACAAAATAAACAATAAGTTCCATCAAACTACCAGGATTCTCAAACTGTTCCGTGACAAGAAAAGTTTGTGAACCACGGATCTACAGTGAAACTGCTCACAAAATGAGCACACGAGGTGGGAAGATAGCAAAATTTGGCTGACAGCACATCGAAATTTCTGCCCTGCTATTTTTTGTTGGCATAGTACAGCAAGTGAAACAGCGTTGAGATTCTTGAATCTTCATATATAGCGTACTGTTGCCTCTTCTTAAGGATGATAATGACAATAATTCACCTCCACAGTCCCACAAGAAAACCCATAGATGTTTAAATATCTCGGCAAATGTTTCCTCAGCATAATAATTACTGTGTTTAATTATTGAACGCTTAATCAGTGATATGTTTCATGACCGTGTGAAGATGGTACTGTGGTACTGCGAAATAAAAAAATAATTAAATAAACAAAAAGTGCATACCAAGAAATGCAAATATAGCGCATTACATAACGGTAGTGAAACCACAATGACTCTAAGGAAGTGAACGTCTATTACTGAATTATAAAGTAGGGAAAGTAGAAACATAAGAGAGAATGATCACGAAGAAATTTTAGATGAAGCTAAAAAAGATTTCGAATTAACACAACGCAGCAGAAAGATACGTTTTCAGAAGGAAAGTGTTACATTTAGAAGGATTCTAAGGAAGAAAAAGTAAAAGAACTGATGTGACGTGTTATGAAGAGAGGAAAATAATACATGGTGGAAAGACGAATTAATGTTGGAAAAAATGAGAAGGAACCGAAATAGTCACTGAATTTTCTCATGTTGAGAAATCAGAAGGAGCGATCTGTTTTACTTGGTAAAAACTTTCTAAAACATAAATATTTGTATTTTTACAATAGCTGCTTTCGACAGACTTTGCTGTCCTCTTCAGGTCTTCAAAAATTTTTGTTGTAAAACGTGTACATTTTGAGTTGGAGCCTCACGGCAAGTTGTCATGTTAGTGGGTAAAATGTAGCACACTGTACACAGGTCTGTCATGAGTAACACATTTAAAAACAAAAAGCACCGTTTGCAAATGGCCATGACCAAAATGTACAGCTCACGGATGATTGTTGCGTCACAAAAATTACAATATACAATAAAATGCACAGTAGTACATCTGCTTAGATCAGCTACCGTAAACTAATGTGATATTGTGCATTTGATTATGTACTGCGATTTGTATGACGCAACAATCATCTGTGAGCGCTACACGCGCGCTATCTTGCATTTTATAGTGTACTGTGACATTCGTGTCGCAACAATCATCCGTGAGCGCAACACACATGGTCATGGCCATGTGCACACGCTGTTTTTTTTAAATGTTTTATTTCTCACAAACCTTTATATAATGTGCTACATTCTATCGACTAACATGACTTCTTGGCCTGAGGTCCCACCTCAAAATGAACAAGTTACATAACAAAAAAATTTTGAAGACCTGAAGATGATAGCAAAGTCTGTCGGAACTGGTTGTGATAAATAAAGAAATATTTATGAGATCTTGGCTTTAGAAAGTTGTCACGTGTTCCCTAACTGACCAAAGCGGAAGCAAAAAAGTGAATAGCCGTACAGTGTTCTTGCAGTGAGACTGAATAGGATTCAGTCAAATGGTTCAAATGGCTCTAAGCACTATGGGACTTAACATCTGAGGTCATCAGTCCTCTAGACTTAGAACTACTTAAACCTAACTAACCTAAGGACAACACACATCCATGACCGAGACAGGATTCGAACCTGCGACCGTAGGGTAAGATTCAGTCCTTGGATATAATAGCGCTTAAGAAAGTAATTAACACAACTAACGTCACTTAAGAAAAAATGTTGAACTATTCAGATTAAACTGACTTTTAAGATAACGACGCAGATCGCGAACTTCCCTTGTAAAAGCAGTACTGCTACAGGGGCTGTTACAGGTGGGTCATGAAAGGATGAAGAAACGAGAATTACAATCGAAACTTTCTGGGAGATTAAAACTGTGTGTCGGACCGAGACTCGAACTCGGGGCTTTGCCTTTCGCGAGTAAGTGCTCTACCATCTGAGGTATCCGAGCACGACTCACGCCCCGTCCTCCCAGTTTTAATCTGCTAGGAAGTTTCATATCAGCGCACAGTCCGCTGCACAGTGCAAATCTCATTTTGAAATTAAAATCGAAACAGCTCCGCTTACCGAGAACAAACCGTGAGAGGGCCAGACTGTTCAACAGCTAAGTCAAACAATAGTACGCCAGAAAGGAAGTAATAATAAAGCTATGTGATGGGAAATGTGGAACCGCGGGCGTCCTTCCCCTGCTGGCCGTCAGCTGGTACCTCTGGGCGCGCTTCAAGGTCAAGAACTGCGCAGCCAAGGTCAGTGGCCCCGGCCGGCGTTCTCTACTCGCCCGCCTCTCGCCTGACGCCGACGCAGCCGCAGCCCCCGTCATGACTCACGGATCCGGTCCGGCCGGGCCCGCCCAGCCTCCTCCTTGCCAGCCTTGCCTCGCTTTGCCTTTGTCTCCACCACCGTGCCTCGCGGCCATGTTCCTCGAACTCCGAGCGGCCAGACAAGTGGCGAGTATGCAAGACACGCCACCGCCGCGCAGGCGTCACGGCGACGCCGCGCCATCGCTCGACTAGGAGTCGAAGGGGCGGTAACGGGATAAAAACGAACACCTTGCCGGAAACTGAGTCCAGAGCGACAAGTTTCGCGGGGCAAGAAAGTCACTATCGTCATCGGCGTTTGTCAAAAAATGGCTCTGAGCACTATGGGACTTAACATCTGAGGTCATCAGTCCCCTAGAACTTAGAACTACTTAAACCTAACTAACCTAACTAACCTAAGGACATCACACACATCCATGACCGAGGCAGGATTCAAACCTGCGACCGTAGCGGTCGCACGGTTCCAGACTGAAGCGCCTAGAACCGCTCGGCCACACCGGCCGGCTCGGCGTTTGTGTGTGTGTGAGAGACAGAGAGAGAGAGAGAATGGTTCAAATGGCTCTGAGCACTATGGGACTTAACAGCTGTGGTCATCAGTCCCCTAGAACTTAGAACTACTTAAACCTAACTAACCTAAGGACATCACACACATCCATGCCCGAGGCAGGATTCGAACCTGCGACCGTAGCAGTCGCACGGTTCCGGACTGCGCGCCTAGAACCGCGAGACCACCGCGGCCGGCACAGAGAGAGAGAGAGAGAGAGAGAGAGAGAGAGAGAGAGCTGCACGAATCCTACACAGGTTCAACTATGTGCAGTTTTGGTAAACCCGATTGTTTTTGGGTTAAATAGTTTGGGTACATTATCTCTACTTATACATGGTACAATGTCCGTGACGAAGCACATAACCTATCTATTCTTCACACTGCAATTGAAGATGTAACAACTAACTTCACCAGAAATTGTAATTTGGTTACACACAGTCAAACATCCGAGTGACATTCTGCAGGAAGAAAAATACTTTAATAACAGACGATTTTCTCCTCTGTAATCTTACACATGCATTGGCAAAGCTCGTAATCAAAATCCTACTGTCTACGTGTACATAGTATTGTTTTCCACCTCTGAGATGGGGGCGGCAAGAAAGTACTGTGTTCCTCGCTGTGATGAGTATCTCTCTGAACCGCGTGTTTTGCACAATGTCTTCGCCACATTTACAATTGCATTTCATTCCAGTCGATGTTTACCTTGAGTCGACTGTGTTCTATACTTGTATAGAATAGCATGCAACAGGATACGGAAACTGGAACAGCAAGAAATTGTGCTGCGTGTTTACTGTCCAAACTTCATTTGTTGTTCCCTGAAACTAGTTCTCTCTTAACAGTAAAAAATACTGCGTATTTGCAGAGCCGCGAATGTAACATTACATTTGATCAGGCCACAGAATACAGTCATCGATCATAATAAAATAAAAATTTTCGGGGATGAAGGCGGTTTTCATGTTGTATCACCATTAAGGATATACTACAACAGAAATAATACTAAAGCTGATATCAATGTAGGAGCGTAAAAATGAGTAAAACAGAAACAGGCCACGGAGATTTCTGGCGCTCTAAACAATACCTCATTGTTAGTACTACATTATAATTTTTTTCAATCACTGCTTAATGCTCCAACGATCAAATTGGATCTTGCCTTAACTTTAAAGAGACTAGGAAAGTAAAGCGTAACGGCCAGCTGCGGTGATTTCGAAGTCTTTCGCAGCGCTATCGACGTATAAATCGTTTCGGGTGCTTTAACCACATTTAATACAGGTAAAACTGAACACTGAATTACGAATTTATTTGACGGCCTACACCATCTTGTGTGTGCAAAGGGGCTGAAATAATAAAATGGTGTGATTCGAAACGAGTTCAAACTAAATGCAGGTTCACAGCTTTTATATGCATCGTACTACACTCTGCTATTGTTCAAATAGCGGATTAGGCCCTTCATTCAGCCCAAGTTTAGCTACCGTTCATAAATTCCGTACTCTACGGAAGATCAAAGACCTCTGATGTGTGGGGGCGGCCGTTTAGTCGCGATATTGCCTAGTCAATGGTTTTAAAGGGTACGGTCATTGCTCCGCTGCAATTCATATTCTCCATTAGCGTCGGACCCCGTAGCAGTTTAAAAGGCCAGACCGCTCGATGCGTCGCGACGCGAAGGGCGCGCGCCTGCTGATACACCATCTTTAATGTATCATTCATATTTTAAACCCAACAGATCCGTTCATGACAGCAGTGGTTAAGGTATCCCATTCACACTTACAGCGAATTCAAGTGGCCGAGAGATTGGAAAACCTGACATTAAGCCTTGTACTTAATTGTTTTTAATGCACGGAAATCAACAAAACATTCGCCTTCGTTGAAGACTTTTCGCTCTTTGTGCCTGATGAAATGTCTTTCGAGATTCGACGCTGGATGCTTTAAGCGAAAGTTCTAAAAGTGCAACAATGCCTTCTGTCAACCAGATTGTTGGTTACTTAGGATATTCGCAAGGCGTCAAAAGGAGGAGTTAATTTCCTCACATCAGAGCGCGTAACATTAGGATTCAGTGTTTGATGTCTCTAAAGTTATTAGGGATCTGTAGCTATGACAACTGGAGGACGTCAAGGAAACGAATCATCTCCGGTTTGAGAAGAACCCATCCGATCATTCGACTGAAGTGATACCAACAATATACATAAAACTTAAAACAGGGGTTTCATATGGAAATTTGAACTAACGTTTTAATTAATGCGGCTTCCTAATCGCTGTGGGTATAACGTATAAAACGTATGCATGTGCAGTGTGTTGACAGCAATGAATGCTACTCTAGTAGATGACGGTAATGTTACTTGTTTATGCGGAATTTAACGAAGCCAATGCTAGTCCAAGCAATAATTATTACTGATAAGAGAAATCACTGCCACAAACGTCACTACTGAGTTGAACAGGCACTAAAAAAAGTCTAAATGAGACACATGCGACAAAAACTGCATAAGGAACACATTTTTGGTACAGTTGCTATTTTCGACTGTTTTGTGCAAACTTTTGACTAATGACCAACACAAACACATTATATGATCGAGCGAGTATATTTTTAGATGCCACCGTACCACGGGAAGTGTTATGTACGATTAACACAAGTGGAAAGGCACAATTCAGTTATCTCCTTCTACCAAACTCCGTCAACATCGGTCTCTTTATTGCATAACTATCTATGCAAATTTTTAACTATGTCCACGACGCACTTCGAGGGTTTGCACCCTCATCACCATGTAAATGTGTGAATTTACAAGTAAACTGTGACGAGTACAAGTGTATTTCTGCTTCAGACAGCCAACCGTCTGCTTTATGTTTCATTTAGAAGATATTCCTGTAAACTGCAAACCGTTGTGACGCTTACCAGTAGTGTGCAGCTTACAGGAGCACCGACGTGTGGAAAGTCAAGCTGACAACTGGTTGCACCATTATGGGTTGTCTTGAAATTACCATTGAGCGGATGCAGAGTCACGCTCGTAGTATAGTAACAGCACGTGTAGCCCTTTTGCAGGTGCAACGGAAATCCTGGGAGAACTTAACTGGGAATCCTCCGAAGAAAGAGTGCGTAGTTGTTGCGAAACCTTGCAATAGAGGAGGGCTGTGCGATCAATCTCCTGCGAAAATCCTGTGTCGATCAGGGAAAAAAGTTAATACAAATCAGGGCGCGCACAGAGTCATACACAGAGCAATTTTTTCCCCAAAAGTTTGTATCTGTGGGGACCCGCAGCCTCCAGATGCTTAATAAACATAAACGTGCTCCTTTACTAGGTTGAAATGCATATTTCATCGTGCGATTAGTTAATTTCGACTAATCGTCATTGTCAAGCACAACTGAAACATCTGTATTTCTTGGCTTTCCAAATCACTATTAATAACAAGTAAAAAGTAGCCATTTTCCGTCATTTTATGAAAGGATCCACGCTATTGTGTCACCTTTTAATACCGTATTCTGAACCTTGCTCTATGTACAGCAACGTGGTAACATTACGTTTTGTCGAAATCAGCTAATCGCACGATTAGACAAAACATCACATTACAGCCAACTATGGACTATACTTAAGTTTATTAATTTTTCTTCGTTCAGTACCCGTCTGGAATAGGGCAGTGACCGACTAATACTGATACGGCCTACCCTCCGCTATTTTCCGTTCGCTGGTTTGCGGAGAATGTGTGTAGAAATAGATCTAATAGTTATACTAACTCTGAAGCACGAAGAGTTTCTGTCTGGACTTTTAAAGATAATATCGTCGATCCAACGCATAGAAAAATAGTAGGTATTACCAATGATATTTTAGATTTATTGATTTAGGCATTATTCTTTTCAGAGGTTTCCATCTTCCGAGTTGATACCTTTTTTTTTCATTCACATTAGAGTCGAATATCCAGAAATGATTTAATCATTAGGATAGAACACTGTAGGTGTACCTTATCCTCCTTCAGCGTCCCTGTAGGCCTTGGGGCAATTGCTCCTCGAGAGAGAAGAAACGGCCCCAGCGACTACCGTTCACTGTTTACAAACAGCCGTAGTCTGGAGGCAGACGCGGATCCAGAGTTCGATACTTTGTGGGGAGTGTAACATACTGTTATTGCACTCACTCCCTACCCCTCCCCCCCCCCTCACCCCCACATACACACACCTCCACAAAAAAATCTTCACACTATCCTCACTTTAAACGAGGCGACGCCTAAGAATTTACAAATAGTAACAATAAAATACACAAAATGCCATAATGTAATACTAATAAAAATAATTTTATTGTATCAGTGCTTAGAGCTGTACATTGTATTAGCGTACCATCCAAGATATTGCAGTTCAGACAATACATCGTTTGAAAAAAAGTTTGCCCAAAACTTTGACAAATATCTCTGTCATGCTATTGATTTAAGAACTAACTCTGACAGCTTCATAATCTAACTTATACGATATGCAATCGAAGTGTCCACTCACCAGTATCAGTATTTTCACCCAACAGTAAAACTATGAACACAACTCTGCAAACTCTGGCAACTTGAGCATCTGAATTGGGTGAATATTGTTTCTCCCAGTCGTTTCCGACTACCATGATAATGCAGGCTAATAAATTAAAACTTGTACCAGCACAGATCTCTTGCTTTCTACGCACATGCGATATTCGTTGCGACCACAGATGCACAGACTACCCTCGCAACAGTATTGCCGAGGCTCTCCAATACCGGAATAGCACCTTAGCAATGAGCGAACAGCTCGTGTAAAGCGGGAAATCCGGGTTCGAGTCCCGGTCCGCCACAAATTTTCACTGTCGTCCTTCCCTTGTACAGCTGACTTTTGTTCGCACTGTTTATTTTCTTTTGTTTTATTTGGCCTCCAGAGTTTGCACTCTATTTAGCCACCGACAACACATGTTTATATATGAGGGCGGTTTGAAAAGTTCTCGGAACGGATTACAAAAAAAGTACTTACGTAACTGAAACTTTTTTTTATTTTTCAATGTAGTCTCCTTATAGATTAATGCACTTGGTCCAACGATGTTCCAGAGCCTTGATACCATCTCGAAAATGAGTTTCCCCAGGCCTGCAAAACAGTTGTCAACTCCGGGTAGCCGGCCGCGGTTGTCTAGCGGTTCTAGGCGCGCAGTCCGGAACCGCGCGACTGCTACGGACGCAGGTTCGAATCCTGCCTCGGGCAAGGATGTGTGTGATGTCCTTAGGTTAGTTAGGTTTACGTAGTTCTAAGTTCTAGGGGACTGATGACCACAGATGTTAAGTCCCATAGTTCTCAGAGCCATTTGAACCATTTGAACTCCGGGTATTAATTCTTCGTTTGAAGTGAATCTTCGTCCACCAAGACAGATTTTCAGTTTTAGGAAGAGATGGAAGTCTGACGGAACCAAATCAGGTGAAAAAGGCATGTGTGGCAACAATTCATACCATAGTTTGTGTAATTTTGCCATGGCGACGGCACATGTGTGCGGGCGCGCACTGTCTTGATGGAAGATGACTTTATTCCTTGCTAAACCTAGATTTTTTCACGTATCTTTTGTTGCAATTTGCCCAGGAGGTTGGCATACTATTGTCTAGTAATTGTTTGCCCAGTGGGGGGAGAATCTACAAACAGAATCCCCTTCGCATCCCAGAACACTGATGCCATGACCTTTCCCGACGAAGGAATTGTCTTTGTTTTCTTTGGTGGCGGAGAATCAGCACGTTTCCACTGCTTTCACTGTTGTTTTGTCCCTGGGGTATAGTAGTGCACCCAAGTTTCATCTGTGGTCACAAACCGGCGCAAGAAATCTTTTTCGTTTCTCCTAAAACGGGTCATTAACATTGTTCCAATGTGTAAATTCTCCTGTGTTTTTGTTCCAGTGTCAAGAGTCGCGGCACCCATCTTGCAGATAATTTTTTCATTACTAATTCTTCAGTTAAAATGTGATATACCCTTTCAGATGACGTCTGGCAAGCGTGATAAATTTTACGCACGTTCAATCGGCGGTCCTCCATGACCGTTTTGTGCACTTTTGCAATGATTTCTGGAGTATTGATGCATTTTGGCCGACCAATGCGCGGATCATCATCTAAGCTCTCCCGACCAAATTTAAATTCATTTGTTCAAAAATGGTTCAAATGGCTCTGAGCACTGTGGGACTTAACTTCTGAGGTTATCAGTCCCCTAGAACTTAGAACTACTTAAACCTAACTAACCTAAGGACATCACAAACATCCATGACCGAGGCAGGATTCGAACCTGCGACAGTAGCGGTCGCGAGGTTCCAGACTGTAGCGCCTAGAACCGCTCGGCCACCCCGGCCGGCAAATTCATTTGTCCACTTGACAATAGTTTAATATGAAGGAGCAGAGTCTCCCAGTGTATTCTGGAAATCGGCATGAATGTACTTTGCTTTCATACCTTTTTTTACGAAGTATTTACTCACTGCTCGAATCTTGATTTTTTTTCCATCTTCGCAAATCAGTACGCGGGAACAACAACAGAACCACGTCACCGCCACAGCTCTCTTCCAAGAGCACTGACGTGGCACGTGTTTACAGACAACAGTCCAAGGAATATCACTTGAACAGCTCGTCACACTAGCGCTGACCGCTCGTGGTGACTATAAGAACGTTTCAAACCACCCTCGTAGAATACAAAAGTGTACAAAGAGAATACAAAAATGCAAATTAGAGCCTTAAAGCTCAAACCGTCACATTTTCCCACAATAAATGTGTAACAAGTAGAATGATGAGTGAATTATAGATATTTATGTACTTCATTCACACAACTTCTTAAATTTAATAACTGATAGCGACTGATGATAATGTTACTCCTACACTCTAAACAAAACTGACCATCAGTTTAAACTGGCGAATGTCTTTAGAAACCAAAAGGGAGGGCACTGACTGAGGGAGAAGATAACGCGTACTCATCAGGGTCCCCAGAAATTTCGATCGTTCGTCGTGAAATTTGAAATACGAAGACAAAATGTGGTTTACATCAGCTTCTGATTCGGAATCTCATTCACATGCAGCGAATCTATACAGATGAAGAGGAAACGAGGCACTGTAAAGTGGGAATCTAACTATGGTGGAAATCGTAGATCGGTCCAAATGCGTCCTCGTAGTAATTTGAGCTTCTAATGCCGCATAATATTCACGTTTCGTTTAATCATAGCGTATAATGGATGCGCTTATCTACGCCCTCAGATCCAAATCAGTAAAGTGTACAAACTGCCTAAAAGTCCTTCAGTTTTCACGGCGGAGGCTGTGGCAAATTTTAAGCAATTAAGTTCGGATCTTGAACTTCCTTCACGTTTCGTTTGTTGGGACACATTCCACATCTCATACCACCGCTGTTTTCCATGGCTCTTGACTTCACGTAAGTGGTCTGTATACGGTATTTTTACATCGGGAACTGTTCCTGTAGCTGCAGCTTATTTCGCTAAGATGCCAACTTCCACATTATTGCGGATACCATAGTGCAACTGCACCCAGAGAAGAATGATCGTCTGCCTTCTCCGTTCACAGCGAATATAATCCAGTACCACATCCAAAATATAACGGTTGGTAGTTTATCTTCGGAGCTGAATACGTTTTAGAACACACTGGCAGTCGTACACGATTAATATCTTTAAGAAGGAAGTTCAAGATCCGAACTTAAAATTTGCCACAGCCTCCGCCGTGAAAAGTGAAGGACTTTTAGGCAGTTTGTACATTTTACTGATTTGGATCTGAGGGCATAGATAAGCACATCCAGTGTACTCGCCGACTGCGAGTACATTTCATGTAATTGTGGAATCAATTGAATGTCACGTTGCGAATTAAATTTGCAAATAATGTTTCTGTCAAACACATTTTTGTAATTATATTTATTAAATCAAATTAATATTTCTGACACAAATAATGTGAACTTCTTTCTCGTTTCCTTGCTGCTCTTACGTAGCACAGTGAGGCGGCCCGCGGTCCTAGCAGTTCTGTAGATCGCTGCCTTATACGACATTAGTCGAACGTCGTGAATTTTGTCCATACTCCCTGTCATTAACGTGGCGGTCGGGTTCATCTCAGTCGGCGGTCCCCTGTAGCGAGGTGCTACACGGCCCGGCGAGCGGGGAAGCGTTTACGATGGATAAACAGGAAGCAACATTCACGGTTATCCGAGCGCGGGCGCGGTCCTCGAGTGGTGGTAAACAAACTGCGCCGGCGGCGGGAGCCAGATAAGACGGCAGACGAGCGTGGGAGGGCGCGCCGGCCCGGCAACACTGCCGACAGCGGCCACGCCACGCCACGCCAAGCCAGGCCACGCCAGCGCAGCACGCGCCGCTATTGATTGTTACACGGCAGAGAGAGAGAGAGAGAGAGAGAGAGAGAGAGAGAGAGACAGACGTGCTCTTCGAGCCGCCGCGTGCGCTCCCCCGGCCCGACACCTCGCCGGCAGCCGAGCCAGCTTTCATTTCCCGGCAACTCGGCCAGCCTCTCCGCTAATGAATGAAAATGGGCGTTCAGCTGTTTGCGAAATGGCCCGGTACGCGCACCTGAGGCGGACGCTAGTGGAGGCTAGTCGACGGTGTGCTCTGATTACCAGTTTCCTCCGACGCCGGTGTCCGCTGGAGCGTATCTCCGCGAGCGTGTACCTGGCCTCTCAGACTTTACGTAACAGGACGGAGAAACAGTGCAGCGTGCCAACTAATGGACGTCCGGTCACTGCCTGCTTCCGCAGGCAGTGACGGTGCAGGTTCTCTGATTTCCTCCTATTTGTGGATTACGGAAGGAGGCGTTAGTAGCGAATTGTGATCACGTTCAAATTACGGGGTAGCTATCAGTGGCGCGACAAATAAAAACAAAGCCTAGGAAATAGGCCTAACTCGATTAAGCGCATAGCGGCAACAGACTTTACAATGATCGGTCCTGTATTATCAACGGTTCAACGCCCGTTCTAGGGGTCATATTGGGCGGGTTGTTGGCAGTTTTGACGTGGTTCTCGATTGGAAGTGGTTTTATTCATGGAGCTGTCCCATTTTTGTAGAATGGTTTATAGCATAGTTGAATACTTAGTTTCAGATGGCCTAATCAGAACTGCAATCAGGCTGTGCGAATTACGGACTGCTCCTGAAACGACGCAGCACTTTTCTGAGAATCCAGTACCACGTGTCCAAAAGTAGTCGTTTTAAAAACTAACGTGACTTGCAGCAAAATCGCGACAGTATCGGGAATCACTGCAGCAACCCTACTGAAACAGTCATTAGCATTGCCCAACACCGGCACCCAAAAGTCAAATGAAGAACAGAGATGTAATTACCCAGTTACCCCTAACCATGTGATCACGGACTGAAAGATCCCAGCAATTCCGTTTAAGGACCCCGACAGGGATCACGCTAGTACATGGGCTGCGGAAAGAGTGCCAGCTTACGGGAAAGTCTACCAGCCAAAAACACCCAATTTATGAATGTATTTTAATCCCCCAAACTCAAATTTTGGTGCCCAAAGAAGAACTACGCTGTAAAACTGTTGTTTAATTCTGTTGCACAGTAAGAGACAAATAATGGAAATCTATAGAGAACTGGTAGTGTTGCTAAACGCACATGTCTTATGATCTAATGAGATATGAAATTGTTTGTGTCTCACTGAAAACACACGTGCGTATTTTTACTTTGTGATCTTTTCTTATCACTAAATAATACAGAAACTGTAAACAAAGTAATATAACTGCTATCATTATAGCCGTCCGGGGTGGCCGAGCGGTTCTAGGCGCTACAGTCTGGAACCGCGCACCGCTACGGTCGCAGGTTCGAATCCTGCCTCGGGCATGGATGTGTGTGATGTCCTTAGATTAGTTAGGTTTAAGTAGTTCTAAGTTCTAGGGGACTGATGACTTCAGCAGTTAAGTCTCATAGTGCTCAGAGCCATTTGAAGCATTTTTTTGCTATCATTATATTTTTTCAGATACATGGAAAACTAAGTTTGCTTGGTCGTCTACGCACGTGTAACAAGTCCGACAAGTGTGCCGAGTGACAGTAAAAGTAAGGTTTATAAATCGTGTGATCGTTGACAGAAGGTGATTTTAGGGAGGAGGCGGGAGGTCGAGGAATTCGAGGAAGCAGTGTAGCCGACGTCGTCGTCGTTTGTTTCTGGTAGTAGGGAGGTGGAGGTGGTGGTGGTAGTGGTGGTGGTGTTAGTTGTTTGTGGTTCAAAACAATATTGAGACTACGCGAAATATCAATGTACATTTCGAATCTCTGCGAATCATTACCACGACTGTACTACTTACCACTTATAAGCTTAACTGAAGGATACATAAAATATTACTGTCTGTACTAACCGTAATTCTGTAGCAACAATTCTGCTGTACCGTTGTGTCTCTTCGTTCACATCACACAACGACCTCCCTCCTTCCAACCCTTGTTCGCGCCGTGAATTCCTGTCGTAGCCAAACGTATTGGTTTGTAAGACAAGGGTACACATCGCATAATCAAAGGCAGTAACGCGTAAGTAATCCTGTCCTCGATACCCTGCGCGACGCTCCTGGGAAAATATCGTAGCTGCGCAGCCCCGCGAAGTTAAGGTGATTCGCTTCCGGCATAAACTTTATCTTATTATTTGTTACCATTTCATTTCCATCTCAAACTGTGTACTTTCGATTTGTGCCGTACTTCTAATACGATTAGTAAAGATAATCTCGTGTTGTTTAAAAACATACTGCAGGTGTCTCAGTTTGGTACCACATGGCGCCAACAGTGTGTTTTAATTACTGGCAAAAGCAACTCTTAGTGTTGTCTACACGAGGTACGGCGCACTTCGATTTAAGGTAGAAAGCGGGACCTAAACCTTAGCAGAGTTAAAATACAGTTCATAGCGTTTATGAAATTTACAATTAGAACAAAAACGATAAACATAGTTTAGAGTATCTTAAAAATTTCAGCGTCATATCAACATGCAGCTGGCGGTCTACCGCACATATCTGCAAAGGAAACGAAAAGGATAGGAACAGACTGCTGCAGTGAAAATTTTCCTTCCTTTACTGGGGAAATCCACTGAGCGCTAATCGTACGATGCGAGGGCGTCATGTTAATCAGGAAACCAGCGCCAGCGGCGGCGCGACGCCCACGAGGACATGACGCGTGCGCTGCCCACCGCCCACCGCGCGGCCGAAGTAGGCCACGTGCGCGCCGGCGCCGTTCCCACGAGCCACGCGGGCCGGCTCGCTCGGCTCGGCTATTTGCATAGCCTCAATGCGCGCACGGGCGGCGTTGGCGCGATCTGCCGTCTCTGCTGACCGGCCGCCTTGTGTCCGTCTACACCGCACCCTGTCAGACAAGCACTGGAAAGAAAATTAATTGAAACGATCATCTGCGCACCTACAACGAAAGGCGGTCACAAAACTGACACTGCAACAACAAACCGAGGACCATAAAAAAACTGCGCGAGTCTAGAAACGGCAAAAACCGTTGTTTAACGCCTTGCGGGAGCGAAGCAAGGAAGACGCGTACGTCTTGTGGACGGTAAGGCCATTAAGATATGGAGTACAAAGTCGCATTGTACAAAAACTGATAGCAAAATCGCCCGTGGCCATTCAAGCAGCCGTCCTAACATTGATATTTCTACATTATACTCCGCAAACCATGTTACGGTGTGTACCACTGTCACTTCCCCCTTTTCCTGTTACAGCGCGGTAAGAAGTCTGCTCCGTATGGTAAAGCTGTTATCAATCCAAGAGTTGGTTTCAACGCCACAGCGCTATTCGATATGGTACGTCCTTTCCTTTCTCAGACATTTTGTCTGGCTAACGCAGCAAATTATAAGGGGGCCTACAGTTTAACCAGGACTTCGAATAACAGCGGAACTTAGTATTTTTCAAATTAACAAACATTCTCAGACGCAGACGTGAATAAACAGACAAGCGGTAGACAAAAATTCTAGAACAACCTGGGGAACGAGACCGTGACCTTTCTACCTGTAATCATCCGCTTTACCAGTGATAGAGCTCCATATGAACTCGAATTTCAGTAATTTTATTTCCGTTCATATCGCGTAAACAATATGACGGTCGACGCTCCTAGTAACGTACATTTTACCAGTGTACCTCATCCTGATAACTTACATAACGCCTCTGTAGCAGCATGTGCCACTAAAGTTGGATGAGCATTTCTGGACGTTTTCACGCTTACTCGAGGAATCTGTGCCATTAAACTCTGCTTTTCCTTGGATCTTTCCGATTTCCTCTCCAAGTTCTAGCTGTTTAAGGGTCACAGGTTGAGGAGCAATAATCAATCATCTGCCGAACGAAGGTTTTGTAATCTGATACCTACGTGGGTGGACTAAACTTCCAGAGGATTCTTCCAGTGGTCCTCTGTTGGCATGTACCCTGGCTACTATATATATATATAATGGATGTATTTACAGTGGTTGTTCGACAATCGTGCACTCAAACTACTATCGGTCTTCCCACTAATTTATGCACAATACGTTACCGTTGTTTAAGAGGGTTATCTATCATTCATGCAGCTACTTGAGAAACGCCTACGGCTACAAAAATATATTTTATATCTGAATAGTCGAATATTATCATCAGATGAATTTTCATGTCGAACAGTGAATCCACAATGCCAAGCACATTTTTGGTCATGACAAACAGCATTTATAGATGTCCGTGGCTATCACCTGGAAAGTGGTTTCCTTGCTGAATTCTCTTTCTGAGGGAGCAGGGTTCATTGCCTGGTAAGGACATCTAGATTCAGATGTTCTCTCATTTCTTTGGACCAGTTCACGAAAACGTCAGAGGCCACCTAATATTTTTCTGCCGTTTCTTCAAGGGGTATTACAAGATTACGAAGTTCACGTGGTTCACACACTATTCATTCTGACAATTTTCAGTAGTGAGTTTATCACTTATTTCCTGCATACTGGCAGAATCGCTAATGCGTAGGCTAGTCAATTCATGGTCTTATATCACACTCCTGTGTTCCGCAGTATTGTCTCAATGTCGCAAAAACGGCAGTTCAACATTCTAACACGCATATGTGCAAGAAGTTGGTCAAGGGAAATCAGGGGGCGCGTAGAGCGGGTGACAGAGCAATGTGTAAAGTCACTGACTTCGAAATACCCCATTAGAGTAATTGCAGAGTATTAACACAACATATCAGGTTGTGCGCTGCTTATGCCCCTTTATCATCACTGACGAAGTCATAGCTTATACGTGGTCTTACTTCTAACGCTCGAGAACACCACAATCGCCCATAATGCAGTAAGTACAATGAGTAAGAGTAAAATATTTTAAGCGTGGAACGACAGAAATTATGTGATTCTCAAGTTGCAAGCAATACGAACATTTAAAAAACGATCATTACTGGGAAGGGCAAGAAAGGATATGTTGGAGAAGTGAGAAAAAGCGTTATGACCGGCAAAGGTAATAATACTTTTAAATACCAAGAAAGGTAGAATGCAAACTGGATATAAAAACAAACACTGGTGTTACTGAGAAGAGAAACTCCCCATAGCGCTCCCTCAGATTTCCTGGCAAGATGGCCTACTGGACAGCCCGTCAAAAACTGAACATAGATCAAGCACGAAAACAGGAAGAAAGTTTACTGAACTGTGTAAAAAAAGGAAAGCAAAATAGAAATAGTGAACGGTCCAACCTAACAAGTGCATTATAGGGCGAAATTGAATAGCAGCGTGTTGTGGTCAAGTTGTCACGGTGTTAGACTGTCAAGTAAATGAGCCTCGTTCAGAACTCCCTGCTGCCAGTTACTTTTATTTTATTTTCTTCGGACCATTATGAACTGTCCTTCGGGTCATTGAAACGTTTGTCTTCTTTCTGTAACCTTCGCAGTTGTCACAGTACAAATTGCTTATACAATATGAGTATGTGGTAAGAATACTTACCATTGCAAGTGAACGTGATGAATAGTGAAGGCAGGAGAGGTACCACACAGACGTGTCACAGAAATCAAAACAACAAATAAACGGGTGTGAACTATGTTACAACAAAGGAATTCAAGAGTCAAAGCCTCCAAAACGCAACGCAACTTAAAAACGTTACAAACGTATGTTTTAACAGAGCACATAGAAACTGTTTCGCTTTGAAACTATTTCGATCATTTGTTGCAGCTTATTTGACAAACTAGTTTGTTTTCATCAGCTCCATGGGAGTGATCACATTCAAATTAATTTGAACCCCTAAATCGGGCTTGGAGGCATATCCCAATCACTCACCAAGCCTACAAGGTTAGGTGCGTCGGTAAGAAATTCCTATCATACGACACACGTACTGCCGGCCGGTGTGGCCGTGCGGTTCTAAGCGCGTCAGTTTGGAACCGCGTGACCCCTACGGTCGCAGGTTCGAATCCTGCCTCGGGCATGGATGTGTGTGCTGTCCTTAGGTTAGTTAGGTTTAAGTAGTTCTAAGTTCTAGGGGACTGATGACCTCAGTAGTTAAGCCCCATAGTGCTCAGAGCCATTTGACACACGTACTGTCACTAATGCCGTGTATGACAACAGACGTGTTTACCGGTGGAGGATTCAGTTGACTTGTCATCAAATATCTGCGGTTCCCATTGGAGAGCCAATGCCACTCGGCTGCTAATAGAGTAGTTTTGTTGAATCAACTGTCATTATAAGACGTTACACAACGACACAGACATAAATCTGAATACAGTGAACAGTGGAAAAAAGTGAGGTTTGAACACGACTCGCCCACATGGCACACTAACACCATGATCATTTGCCACTTAACCACGACACCGTTGCCACTTATAGCTGCCCTATATTGTACTTATTGTCCTTGAGCCGTTAAGTGTTTCTATTTCGCTTTTTTTTACAGTTCAGTGCACCTTCCTGTTTTCACATTTGATCTGTGCTCAATTTCTGACGAGCTGTCCAGTGGGCCATCTTACCACAAAAACTGTAAGAAGGAAGTCAACGAGCAAGCACTATGCAAGATAGAATTATACGTGTATCCGGAAGGATCCGTTGGCTCCATCGTGACGTTTGCTATGTTCTGATATAATACACTAAGGTGACAAAAATAATGGGGCACCTTCTAACATCGTGTGCGATCTCCTTTGCCCGGCGTATTCCAGCAAGTCGATGTGGCGTGGACTCAACAAGTCGATGGAAGCTTCCTGCAGAAATAATGAGCCATGCTGTCGCTGTACCCTTCCAAAATTGCGAAAGTTTTGCCAATGCAGAATTTTGTGCACGAACTGACCTCTCGATTAAGTCCCATAAATATTCGATGAGATTCATGCCTGCGAATTGTCCCGTATGTTCTGAAAGGCGCACTTTCATCCATAAAAATTTTGTCATTGTTTGATAACAGGAAGTTAATGAATGGCTGCAAATAGTCTCCAAGTAGCCGAACATAAACATTTCCAGTCAATGACCCATTCCATTTCATGTAAACAGAGCCCACACCTTTAAGGAGCCACGTCCAGTTTGCACAGTGCTGTGTTGACAACTTGAGTCTATGGCTTCACGGGCTCTGCGCCATACTCGAACCTACCATCAGATCTTACCAACCTGAACTATGGCTCATCTGACCAGGCCACGGTTTTTCAGTCGATGTAGCACGAGCCCGGGAGAGGCGCTGCAGGCGATGTCGTGCTGTTAGCAAAGGCACTCGAGTCTGTCGTCTGCTGTCATAGCCCATTAACACAATATTTCGCCGGACTATCCAAAATGATACGTTCGGCGCATGTCCCACATTGATTTCTGAGGTTATTACACGTAGTGTTGCTTGTCTCTTTGCCGGACGGAGTGGCCGAGCGGTTCTAAGCGCTTCAGTCTGGAACCGCGCGACCGCTACGGTCGCAGGTTCGAATACTGCCTCGGGCATGGATGTGTGTGAAGTCTTTAGGTTAGTTAAACCTTAAGTAGGTCTAAGTTCTAGGGGACTGATGACCTCAGATGTTAAGTCCCATAGTGCTCAGAGCCATTTGAACCATTTTGCTTGTCTCTTTCAACTGAAAAGTCGATACAAACGCCGCTGCTCTCGGCAGTTAAGTGAAGGCCGTCGGCCACTGTGTTGTCTGTGGTGAGAAGTAACGCCTGAAATTTGATATTCTTGGCACACTCTTGACCCCGTGACTTCGGAATATCGAATTCGCTAACTATTTCCGAAATGGAATGTCCCATGCATCTGGCTCCAACCACCATTCCGTGTTCAAAGTCTGTTAACTGCCGTCGTGCGGCCATAATGACGTCGGAAACCCTTTCACAAGAGTCACACGAGTACTATATGACGGCTCCGCCAATGCACTGCCCTTTAATACCTTGTGTATGCGATACTATCATCATCTGTGTGTGGGCACATCGTTATTCCATGACTTTTGTCATGTCAGTGCGCATATGACATTTTCACTAAGTAGTAATTTTGTCCGTTATGCTACTGTGATATAGTTGCCGACGTGAAAACAATTCGAAACAAAAAAAATAAATAAAAATAAAACAGCTTCGTTGCAACGAAGTTTGGTAATACATTCTCAAGCGCGAGACATTAATGCGAGTCGAGGCTGTCTTTACAATAAGTTCATCATGCCAAGGACGCCACACGACTGCGAATTATATTTCCTCGAACGCTAGTTCACTCCCTTGGTGCAGGTTCCTTTGTTGTTATCGCAGCAGTTAACTTACGTAGGTACTAGCAGCATATTAATGGCTGGACATTAACTCAAGGTTTTTAAAGCCACCACACGACTCTCAACGTGAGGCACGTGTTGCCTTTATGGCTCTACAGTTCCAGGATGAGCGCTCTTATGAAACCGCTCGTACTACATGCCCACAAGCGACGCGATAGGTGTAACCTCAAGGGGATCGAAACAACAGTCACAAAAACGAAATATAAGTTGACAGTACGTCCGGGAACGGCTCAGCTGAAGACGAGAAATGCCAGTTGGAAGTACTTATGACGCAAATTCGTTCAAGCGAAAGGTGTTAATGCTTTAGCCCTTTGACTACCAAAGGGACGTATGTATCCCACAACAGAATATATGAGAACCAATTGGATTTTGTTGCTTGTTTGCTATGTATCAGTGTCCGACTGGTAAAAGAAAGTCTACTAATGGTTAATACAATTACTGAAATTACAGACTGCATCTGTAGGTTATGCTGTCGTCAAGTTCCGCCGTTAACCCTCGTCACCGTGTTGTCATATCAAATTAGTTCGCACTAGCAGATATGCAATCCAACTGCCAGATTCGCAAAGCGGGCTGCCTTCGCGCCTTCCCGAGCGCAACGCACAAACGATAGCATCAACGAATTGGCGCTTGCCACATCACAAACGAAGCTCATATTGAGCACCTGTACTCTGAGTAATACACTTGGCGAGATTCTCTGTCCACTGATATGTGTCTGTTCTCAGTATGTCTTGTAGTTTTTTTGAAGTCGTCTTCTGAAACCCAGGAGGTACTTATGAATAACCCTGTATGCCCTAATCCCCCCCCCCCTTCCTACCATCTTGGAAAAAAATGGCGGAATATATACTTTCGGTACTATTATTTCTGATTAATTAGAATAACCACACATTAACGTTTTTCGAAATAAAACTGGTAGTCGGAGGTTTAAGGCGAAATACTGGTAAGGAACTTCCGATACATTATTTGTGACGAAAAATAAAATAAATGTTGCTATTATGATTTTTTGAGGTTGTTCTCTATATGACAAAAAATACACTTCACGGTTTCCAGCCGAGTTCACGATCCATCACAAGAATTTCACAGCTATTCTAGTAATGCGAGCGGTCAGCTTCGAAGAACTCTACTTCTGGACTCCACACAGTAACTCATTTCCCCAGTGATCGATTTCTGGTGCTAAATTAATCTTCCACCAACTATCAGAACAAGCAGAGCTGGATAACACCTGGGAAGAGGAGACATTACTGTACTCTGCTATCGCTATGCATATTAAAGGCTGGGTGTGGCAGGCAACAGGCATAGAACTCAGGTACAAACAGCCGTGGGTATCAAACACCCAACACAAAGAATTCCAGATTTTCAAGGTTTTCCAGACAAAATACCAGTATGTAATAAATCCAGGTCACTATAGCCAGCCACACTCAACATATATAGTAAGCGGCAAGTAGAGCACAAGAGGCGTGGTTGGGAAGACTTATCGAGAAAGACCAAAACTGGCCAGTGTTAAAAAGATTCTAATCAATGTGTGACAAATAATAGGAAACTAGACATCCCGCAGTTTGCGGTTGAAGTCAGTATCCTTATTATTTGACACACAGAGATAATACTGAGTGCAAATAAATGATTCCTACGTAGTAATTAGATCAACTATGATCTGTCGAGACTCCGCAGCAACTAGTACATACAATGACTAAACACAAAATTTTAAGTATCACCTCAAAAACTACAGTTACGTAATTACTCTTACGTCTATTTGCAAATGTATGTCTGCAGTTCTGGTACACATGTATGTCTGCAGTTCTGGTACACACTGAAATCTTTGCGCCGCAGCACGCCGTTACAGGAGCCAAAATAACAACATGGTACGGCCCAGTGAGAAAGTGACAATCGTGCGATAAATATTCCTGTATTTTTAGGGAAACAATTCTGCATCACTTCACGCTGAGCTAGTGGAAGTTTTAGGTAAAAAGTGGTAAATTCTCCCTCCATCAAGAACCGAGAGTAGCTAGAGAAATGGGCGCCTTGATCCTCGAAAACCGGAGTCATTACAATCGAGTTGATAGTGGACACAAGTCATCGATAAGCTTTCTGCACGTTACACACTTTGAACATGACAAAGATCGTCGCCCCATGGATTCCGCGGCCGCTCACACCCATTTAAAAAGCGGGCAGAGCAGACGCAGCAGCACAAATGTTACAGCTATGACAGACCAATCCATGTGATTAGCAGCTTAACCACCATGAACGAGTGCTGGGTGTATCACTGTGACCTCCGAGAAAAATGGAACGACGTAAGGAGTGGAAATCGATGCATTCACGACAACCGAAAAGGCCGAAAATCGAAAAGTTATCCGGCAAAGTGACGTTGAGTGCTTATTGGTAATGCGATGGCGTAGGACTAACAGAGTATACTTGTAAGGAGCCATGCCTCAAGGGAGCACTTTCAATAGTGGCGTGACAAGGTTACTGCGGGCTGTCTAGACGCAGCGCCTTGAGGAGCTTGGATGGGTTGCTGTTTGCTCCACGACAATATCCTGAGGAAAATTTGCTTACAGCAATCAAATACGTTGTTTCTTTAGGCTACTTAACTGATTTTTCCTCACCCCGTATAATCCCAACACGGCGTTGAATGACTGCCTCCTCTTTTCTTGCATAAAAAATACCACTGTGTGGCAAGCGTTTCCAGAATAACTTTGAGATGATTTTCGAGGTGGAACGTTTCCAAAATGCGTAGGTTTAAACTTAGGTCTCCGGCAGATCACTCATCATTGGGGAAAATGTGTCGTATTCAAGGATGAATATGTGACACACAGTCATCGAGATTCGTGGTTGTAGCCTTGATTTTTTCCGAGACGATAATTAAAAATCTATCACTACCCCTCTTATATGAAATCAGCGGCAGATCAGTTTCATACTGTTGAAGTTGGATAACCAGTAGCGATAATGGTAATCGAAAAGTAAACTAATGGTGATGAAAATTACGGAACAGTGGTAGGCACATACAGAGATAGCGGTAATATCGCGTACACACGTTACAAAGGGGCAGTGCTTTGGCGGAGATGTCATTTGTACTCAGGTGATCCATGTGGAAACGTTTCTGACTTGACTATGGCCACACAATCTCGGGAATTAACAAGACTTTGAATGGGGAATGATAGCTGGAGTTAGACGCATGGGACATTCTATTTCGGAAATCGTTAGCGAATTCAATAATGTGCGGAGAGTGCAAAATTTTAGACGTTATCTCTCACCATGGACAACGCAGTGGCCGATGGCCATCACTTAACGACCGAGAGTAGTGGCGTTTACAAATAGTTGTCAGTGCTAAGAGACAATTAACACTGTGTGAAATAACCGCAGAAATCAATGAGGGAAGTATTACAAACGTATTCGTTAGCACAGTCCGGCGAAATCTGGCGTTAATTTGCTATGGCAGAAGATGGTCGACGCGAGTGCCTTTGCTAGCACCACATCTCCTGCAGCGCCTCTCCTGGGCTCGTGCCCATATTGATTGGATCCTAGGCGACTGGAGAACGTGGCTTAGTCAGATGAGTCCCGATTTCAGATGGTAAGAGCTGATGGTAGGGTTCAAATGGCTCTGAGCAGTATGGGACTTAACATCTACGGTCATCAGTCTCCTAGAACTTAGAACTACTTAAACCTAACTAACCGAAGGACAGCACACAACACCCAGTCATCACGAGGCAGAGAAAATCCCTGACCCCGCCGGGAATCGAACCCGGGAACCCGAACGTGGGAAGCGAGAACGCTACCGCACGACCACGAGCTGCGGACTGATGGTAGGGTTTGAATGTGGCGCAGAGTCCACGAAGCCGTGCACCCAGGTTTTCAACAAGGTACCGTACAAGACGGTGGTGGCTCCATAATGGCGTGGGTCCAACTGCACCGACCATTGACTGGAAATGGTTATGATCGGCTACTTGGAGACCGTTCGCAGCCACTCGTGTGCTTCATGCTCCCATACAACGATGGAATTTTCACCGGGCTAGAATTGTTCGCCGTTGGTTTGAAGAACATTCTGGACAGTTCGGGCGAATGATTTGGCTACCCAGATCGCCCGACATGCAACCCAATGAACATTTATGGAACATAATCGGAGGTCAGTTCGTGCACAAAATCTTGCACTGACAACACTTTCGCAATTATCGACAGCAATGGAGGCAGCATGGTTAGTTATTTCTGCAGTGACTTGCATCAGCTTGCCGAGTCCATGATGCTACGCCGAGTTGCACGGCGGGAAAAGGAGGTCCGATACTATATTAGGAGGAATCCCATGACTTCTGTAATGGCACTGTACATCACCGAAACATCATCAAGGTTTTCTTAAGGAGCGACGGAAAATTCTACTCAATTCTTCGTCTACCGAATCCACAACGGCAGCCAGCATATTTTTCGTAATGCTGCGTGTACTTGCAGCGCGGCCGCAACCAGGTGAAACACGAAACAAGACTGGCGTACGTGACACGACACAAAGGTAGCAAGCAGGCAGGCAAGCAGGCAGATATGAGGGAACGGCGTGAGATTTTTTGCGAGGCCGGCGCGGCTGCGGCAGCGGGCGCAGGCAGCTGCGGGCCCCGCGCCACCAGGTGCTCCCCAGCTGCCGCCACCGCCTGCCGCCTCCGGCGTCCTAGCCTGGCAGGTAGCGCCGGACACAATGCCTCCTCCCGGCCCATGCCTCAGCCTCGGTAACCACCACTGAAGCGCATTGTGTCCTCCCGTTGCCGCTGTCCCGGCCGGCTCCCATTACGCTTCCGTCTGCCCTCAGCTATCTCCGCATGCCAGTTCCATCACAGCGTACTCACTGTCCGACGTCCATCTGCTGTGTGTAAAGGCCGACTATTCACATATTGGTTATCCCTTGTACAGCTTCGAGTGCTCAATGCATATACGCCACAGAGGGCACAGCTTCACCACACTAAATTATAAGCGCATAATAATCTTGAGGTTCTGTCCGCGTTTACTTACAAGTAGATTTGTTTTTGGAGAGAGTCAGCATTGAGCGACTGGGAATGTTATGTTTGTGCCTAACATTAACTAATTCTATATGGAAGACACTTGCATGCATTTTTCCCGCACAGTTCACAACAAAGCGATAAACAAAACATTCTTATTTTATTATTAGCAGATCATAAAGCTCCCACCACCGAAGTTCCTACTCATCCCAATGTATTATTCTGTACGGAGTTCATGCCAGTAATAGTGGAAACAACCTGGCCCATCCAAATTAAACGTCTTCTCATCACTGAAAGTTACCTCGTTCATTACACGGTCCACGACATATGTTCTTTCGCAAACTTAAGTCGAGCATTCTTATCCGCATTGTTTGAAGGTGGCTTACGAAGCCGTTTCTTGAATTCCAGATTCGTGTCTTGAGCCAGGATTTGTGTAACGCTTCTGGAAGTGACTGACAAGCCGCGATTTGAGAGGAATACAAGCCATCGACTTCTGCTTTACGGAGAATCAAATGCATATCTGATGCCGATAATTTTAGTGTGCAACCATATTTGCCATACTGTGCACCAAATCTTATAAAACTCATAATAATACAACTGGAACGCCCTAATTTCTAAGCAATCTGGCTATCAGGTACGCCCATTTCTTTGTACGGCTTAATTCTCGTTTGTTCTTCACTCGGTATAGGCTTTCTATGCGACATTCGGACAATAACGCCGGAACTGTTGACAATCGCCACTGTGCACGTCATCTAGCGAACCGGCCTTTGTACGAACTTCCACCCCGTCCTCCTCGAAAGAGCGCCTTTTTTTCAATTTTGAAGAACTCGGCCAAATTCTAATGGTGAAATGAGAATGTACATATTTTGTTTTGCTTTGTTGTGAACTGTACGGGAAAATGCGCAGAATGGTAATACATAAATAATCATGTTTTTCCATAAACAACCACGTGTTTTTACACTATAGTATTTAACGGGAACGTAATCAGGTACAAGACATTTCCTCCATCGAGCTATATTTCAATCCAATCCGTACCTATATCTACAGGTGAGGGAGCCCAACCTGGGATTGGGAATGGACGAGAAAGCAAATCGGCTATTTCCTTTCCAATGAATCATCCCGCATCGCCCATATCTACAGCAGAGGGAACACTAGCTGGTTTGGGGATCGATGGAGAACAACCCCACATCGCCTGATAGTGATTAAACCCTCCCGTCTTTCCGAATAAGAGCCCAGTGTATTGCCACTGCGCCACCTTGCTTAGTGCTACAAGAGAAATTTTATTTTATACAGCTGATGAAATATATCAAAACGACATGGACTGCACAGAGCAGTCTAGATGGAGTGAATGGATATTGGCTAGTGGCTTTTCTGAGGGGCGGTTTCGGTGGCGCTTGGCAACGGTGTAAGGTGTCGACTGTGGAGATGCTGAGAGGCGGCGCGCTCGCGCTGTTGGCTTGCAGCAGCAGCCATTCTCAGACGCCTGCCGAGCTGCGCCCAAGGGTGGGCAATCGATATCAAGGGATACAGGAGCCCCCACCCCCACTTTTCCCTCATTCTCTCTCCCTGCGCGCGCTTCTCTGCTTCCTCCTTGGCCTTGAGATGGAAACCGAGAGGCCGCTGTGGGCATTGATCGTCGCCGCCGCCGTTGTAGCCAAAGCTGTGTGAACTTCCGCAACACGACGTAAGCGGTGTCGTCCTTACGAGCCGTTTCGAAAGTGACTGCGTGCGAGCACTCAGCATTAGAGAATACGACACCAACAATACAGCGTAACGTACCCCGGAGACCGTAGTTTGAGAATGTTAAAATTGCCAAGGATCCGCTCACCGTCCTTAACTTGTACAAGACTGGCGTCTTTGCATTTCAACCGTGTAGCCTATACCCAACGTTATTCAATCTGTACATTGATTAAGCGATGAAAGAAATCAAGGAGAGAGTCGCAAAGGAATTTTATCTGACGTGACACGTCGTAGGATTGTGATATGCACATATACAGACGATGGTAGCACCGCGTGCACAACCAAAATGGCTGAGCTGTCATTTGTATTCATCTGATTTATGCGAAAAGATTTCCCACGTGATTATAGGCGTACGACGCGAATTAACAGACACTGAACGCGGTTTGGTTATTGGAGCTGGACGCATGGAATTCAATATTCTGAGATCCACAGTGTCAAGACTGTGCATAGAATACCAAATTTACCTTACCTTACTACTACCTTACTACCTTACCTTACTACGGATAAAGCAGGAGCTTGAGACCTTCACTTGACGACCAAGTGCAGCGACGTTTGCTTAGTGTTGTCAGTGCTAACAAAAAAGCAACACTGCGTGAATAACCGCAGAAATCAATGTGAGAAGTTCGACGAACGTGTCCGTTAGAACAGTGCGGCAATACGTGGCGTTAATGGGCTATGGCAATAGATGACCTATGCGAGTGCCTTTGTTAACAGCACGACATCGCCTTTAGCGCTCAGACAATATCGGTTGGACCCTAGACGACTGGAAAACCGCAGCCTGATCAGATGAGTCTTGACTTCGGTTGGTAAGGGGTGATGCTATGGTTCGAGTGTGGCGCAAACCCCAC
The DNA here is from genome assembly GCF_021461385.2 of Schistocerca piceifrons. Taxonomy (NCBI): domain Eukaryota; kingdom Metazoa; phylum Arthropoda; class Insecta; order Orthoptera; family Acrididae; genus Schistocerca; species Schistocerca piceifrons. Next base: position 429,541,425 of record NC_060138.1, read on the forward strand.
GAAGCCATGGACTCAAGTCGTCAACAAGACGAAGTGCAAGTTTTTTTAATTTTTTATTTTTTTATCGTTGTGTTTGGTCGTTGCGTGCATCACATGACGTCCGTTCAAGTTCGTTTGTTGATCCTTCCACTCAGTTTATTATTATTATTATTATTATTATTATTATTATTACAGAGGCCAACCGGCCCTCTGACCGAAGTTGGTGGTGGCTTCATACTGGCGTTGGCTGTGTTTACATGGAATAGACTGTTCGGCTACTTGTAGACGATATGCAGCCTCGTGGACTTCATGTTCCCAGACAACGACTTTGGATGACAATGCGCCCTGTCACCGGGCCACAATTATTCTCGATTGGTTCGAAGAAGTTTCTGGACAATTTTAGCGAATGGTTTGGCCACCCAGATAGGACAACATTAATCGTACCGAACATTTATGGGACATCATCGATATGTCAGTTTGTGCACAAAATCCTGCACCGGCAACAGTTTTGCAATTATGGACGGTTATAGAGTCAGCAAAGCTCAGAATTTCTGCCGGAGGTTTCCAAAGACTATGCAGGGCAAAAGGAGATCCGACACGACATTAGGAGGTATCCTGTGATTTCTGTCATCTCAGTGTATAGTTCAGGGAGAAGAAACAAAAAGTTTGAGGTGCTCAGAGGGCGCAGAGGCGGCAAAGACAATATAAAACAGTCAAATTAAACCAGGTGAGGCTGAGGGAACCATGTTATGAAATGAGACACTAAAAACAGATCAGTTTTGCAACTTGGGCAGCAACTGCCAAACTACAGAACATTAAAATGCAGATTGGCAATATCTGGAAAAGTATTTCTAAGAAACAGAGAAATTTATTGACAAGGGGAGAGTATGTTAGGAATTCTTTGTTGAAGGTAGTCTTGTACGGAAGTGAAATGTGAATGATGAAAATTTCATAGAAGAAGAAAATAGGGAGCTTTTAAAATGTGATGCTACAGAAGAATGTTGAAGATGACAGGGTAGGTTGAGGTGGTTGTTGCTGTGATCTTCAGTCCGAAGAATGGTTTGAAGCAGTTCTCCATGCGAAACTATCCTGTGCAAGGCACATCATCTCAGAATAACTACTGCAACCTACATCCATTTGAATCTACTTATTCACCTACTGGTCTCCACCAACGTTATTTTTTTTTTTTTTTTAATTTAGCATATGGAGCTGCTGTAACTCGCTCCGAAGACCACAACAACATCAACAAAAAAATTTGGTCCTATCTGATGTTGCTAACCTGAACCATGTAACACTATCAAGGAGAAAACGTTAGGAAAAGCAGTTTGGCGCAGGAACCCGGATTCAAGGAACTAAAGCACGTTTTGTTTCACTGCTTTTCTGTATCATTTCGACTTACATAAGTACTGTATATTATTTAAACGTTAATATACATTTAGGATCGCTAGCAATGTTGCCAGTTTATGGTGATATTGTAACCTGGTAATAGTGGATTAACATACGTTTAAGGTGACAGTATGTTCATGAGTCTTATTGTTCCTTTATCTTTATACGATGTCTTAAGATTTACGCATCAAATGGTTCAAATGGCTCTGAGCACTATGGGACTTAACATCTATGGTCATTAGTCCCCTAGAACTTAGAACTACTTAAACCTAACTAACCTAAGGACATCACACAACAGCCAGTCATCACGATTTACGCATCATTTGGTAAGGTCTTTATAAGTGTTTAGAAAACAAAAAATTAATCCTTACTCAGATTCTTTATGAAACGACAAAATTCTTGCAGATGCCAAAAAGATTTTGTAACATTTAATGGGTTTTACGAATGACTGGTGATGGTGTAATTAAGGCGTAATACTTGTACAGAAACTATACGGAAACTGCGATTTATGTCTGTCTAAATATACAACAGGAGCTAATGTCTAAAATTCGTTAGGAACATCTATCACGGTTTTTCCCTGCAATTTGATATAGAGCTACAAGCGATTGGTAATGCTTTGATACCTAAACATTGGTTTTATAAATAAATTCCACTCATGTCCAATGGAGATTGCATGGATGGTGGAGGCACAAGCCATTTCGATAAATTAAAAGACACTGTCGCGAGAATTAGAGAAGCGATGATATAAAAGTCACTTATTTACAACCAACCAACATTTCCATGTGTGTTACAGACGACACATTTAGAACGGTATAGTCGGGGCAAGTCCACCACCAAAACGGTCATTTCGCTGACAATAACGGCCCGTCTTGCTCACGAAACAACAGTGTCCAACTAACGAATACACGAGAATTATTTGCAGGTGAAAAAAAATTCTCGCAGAAGTGCCATCTATTTCTTCTCCTGGTAGGTGGTTTTTAAATTTAGGTTACTACTGTTTCACTACTATCGAGCAGAATAATAAATTGGCAGCCGACTGAGTTTATTTATGTTATGGCCCTAGTGTTAGGTAGCGTACCTTAATAATTTCAGCGAGACGTTTTAAATGTGATCGACAAATACTCTCCTTTATTAGCGTAGCATTATCTTTCAAAATAAGAAATCAAGGAATGTAAAATGCATTTTTCATGTTTCTGGTACGTTTAAGTGCATATTGAGATAATATACTGTAGTAGGCTATTGTGTATCAAAAGTTGGGTACGGTTGAAATTTTTGTTTCATATCAAATATTTAACAGAATATTTTCACGATATTGCTCATTTTCTTTCAGATTTCACCCATTTTCAATACATAGATATGTATGGTAGGTACAGCGTGAGCACAAAGTCTTGTCCCGATTATAAAAAATTATAACAGAATAGCCGTTTGACATAATATGTTACATTTGATGCTGTTGCACAGGTTAGTGTTATTAGTCGTTGTGAGCAACAGATAGCGCAAGTGCTCCACAACACCGACGCGATCTGTTAGGTCACGGCAGTTGCTGGCGAAATTGCGTCGGAGAGGAGAAAGCGCAGTGTGTGCTTTGGTTTCATGAAACGTAATCGCCCATCAAAGTTCAGCGTAAATTTCAGGCTTCTTATGGATGCAACCCTCCTGACGTTAAATCAATAAAGCAACGGTATGTGAAGTTTAAAGAAGCATGCAGCGTTGAAGATCGTCCTCGAAATGGCAGGCCTCGTGTGAGTGATTCAACTGTTGACCGTGTTCGGCAATCGTTTCAACGGAGTCCGTCTAAATCAACTCGTCAAGCATCACGTGAACTTCCAATCCCGCAAGCCGGTGTGGTGAAGATTCTTCGTGAAAGGCTTAGGTTGCATGCTTACAAAGTACAAATCGTGCAGGCCTTGAACCGAACGATTTGCTGACACGTGCTGGATTTGCAACCGAGACTCTCAACAGGATCGATGGCGCTAACGATTACTTAAATCGCATATGCTTTACAGATGAATCCACCTTTCATGTCAGTGGAATAGTAAATAGGCGTAATGTCCGTATATGGGGTTCAGAGTCCCCCACATGCTACTGTACAGTTACAGCGAGACAGCGAAAAGTAAATGTTTGGTGCGGCCACATGCATAACAAGGTTTTTGGACCGTTTTTCTTCGCGGAAAAATCCATTACCGCTAACATTTACTTAGACATTTTGCAACAGCTCATTGCCCCACAGTTAAAAGAATATCAACCATGAATTTTTCAGAAAGATGGACCCCCCCCCCCCCCCCCAATGGGCTTTGACAGTGCGTCATTTCCTGGATGAAACATTTCCGGATCGGTAGATTGGAAGGAACGGTCCAATACCCTGGCCACCCCACTCTCCAGACATTACGCCCCTTGACTTTTTTTTTCTGCGGGCTATATCAAGGATAGAGTCTTCGTCACACCAGTTGCTGACGTTGACGAACTGAAGGCTAGGATACAAGCTGCTGTGGGTACTGTGACAGAACACATGTTACGAAACAGCTGGCGGGAACTGGAATACCGCCTCGACATTCTTCGAGCTACCAAGGGAGCACACGTTGAAGTTTATTAAGTAAGTGGTCTTAAAAAAGCTAGTAACACTAACTTATGTAACGGCATCAAATGTAAATTATTACGTCAAACGGTTACTCTGTAATCAGTTATTATAATCAGGACAAGACTTTGTGCTCACCCTGTATTTTGCGTGTTGGTGTTACATAAAGACCTGGGCTCTGGTTATTAAGTAAGACTTTTAACACTCAGCGTTAGACATCATTCGGATTTCTTTATACATCCATTAAGTTTAATCATCAAAAGATCACCAATGGCGTTGTATACTATCATGAGGTTTTCATCTGCGGTTGCGGTGTAGGGGCGTAAATTTATATAGATTATCTTCGACAGAAGTACCATCACGTTAAATTTAGTTGTCAGTTTCTATGAAGGCGCCGGTTTATCCACTCTAACGAAACACACAACACGACTAGTTTAGAAATCTATTTAAGCAAAACGACTCGTTATATCAGTCTTAAGCTTTGCTTCTGTTACTGTCCAACGTTTGACAATATAACAACAAATTTCACTTATCAATGCCGGCACACCTACAACTTCGCGCCATGCCCCCACAGACCTGGTCGATATAGACTGGAATACCTACAGAATTTAAAAAAAAAACAGAACAACGTGATCATAGCCATAGTTCTTAGTCAAGTAAAAGAACACGCACAAAAATCATGCTTTATCCCGCGACCTGAAACCATTTCTGCTGCAAGTGTCTAAAGTCAAATACAGCTAAAGTAATGCCTATTGTAAGTGTTAATCATATAAAGAGCTTTTGGTAATACAGTGGATGATTGCTCTTCGAGATCTCATGCTGGCTCTGTCATTCATCTCTCTCTCAGAACAGCCGTCCTTTGTAGTTATTAAATGAAACGTTTGAGGTGAAGATTAACGGAGCCGAATTGGTAGCAACAGTTCGTGTTTGAGATAAAATCTCAGTGACGGAAAAGAGGAGCCAATTCAGTGCAGGGAGCGTGTATGTTTGGCTACAGATCAATAACGTAGAAAGCAGGTAGGAGGATTTCCTGCGACGCGGAGAAATCATTTTCGCAGTACGCACATTAGTTGTACAATGACTGTTAGATCAACTGTAGGTTGCACGTAAGAAGCACTTTGGAAACTGGCGGTGTTTAGCAGGTGTTTGTAAGGTAAGAGGCAACAACGATAGACGCACTCTGGGGACTGACAGGGCTGCCGGCAACAGGTGGGCGAGCTGCCAGACGAGAGCAGCCGACGCTCTTCCAGCAGGTAGCGGGCGGTTTCCAGGAAGTCAGCTCGCCTACCTGTCTGCAACCAGCTAGCCAGACACCAACCAGACCGCTGCGCACTCCAGATTTAAAGGGGCAACGCACTTAAGGCATTTCATTTCCGTCTTCGGAGTCAGCCAGCGGCAGGTATGGAAAATATTAGACGCAAACTGAGGTTACAAATTTCCGACCTTAAAGACTTGAGTGATAAAACAGCTTGAGAGAGAAAGAAAGAAGGAAGGAAAGAGAGAAAAAAAAACTACTTAGCTCTTACGGTCTCTCATAGAAAGATTTGAAGCCGCGTAAAAAAAATTCAGTCCTTACATTATGCAATTAGAACATCAGCATATGAAGTATAATTCAAAACCATACTGCTGTAATTAATTAATAAATCCTTTCTCCAGCGCAGTGAACTCAAGATTCTATGAATTTATGAATTGGAGCATCAACAATGATACAGTTAGGTGTGTGTGTGTGTGTGTGTGTGTGTGTGTGTGTGTGTGTGTGTGTGTGTGTGTGAGAGAGAGAGAGAGAGAGAGAGAGAGAGAGAGAGAGAGAGAGAGAGAGAGAGAGAGGAGAAGAAGAAGAAGAAGAAGTAAGTTAGTTAGTTACAAAATTAAATGCATACCTACTTTATCAAGATGTATTCCTGGTTATTTACGAGATAGAAAATTAACAGCGTGTATGTGTTCTGTTCACGGCTGACATGAACACTGGCAGGTTAGATTGCACACATACTAGAAATGCTTTGACTTGAAACAATTCGGCAAAATTTCCAGTATAACATTAATCTGTACTGTTAAATGGCAAATACTGAAAACAGTTATAGAGGAGTTTTGTACTTCCACATCGCGTATATTTAATTTTAGTTGTTCGAAAGTAAGTGTAATGGTAACTGAGAATACTTTATTGCCTTTGCACTGAAGTGACAAACGTGATGAGATACCTCGTAATGTCGTATCGGACCTCTCTTTTCACAGCGTAATGCAGCAACTAGACGTAGCATGGACTTAACAAGTCGTTGGAAGTTCCCTGCAGATATACTGAGCCACGCTGCCTCTATAGCTATCCACAGTTGCGGAAGTGTTGTGCAGAATGTTGTGCACGAACTGACCTCTCGATTATCCCCCGTAAGTGCTCGATGGGATTCATGTCGGGCGATCTGTGTGCCCGAATCATTCGCCTAAATTGTACTGAATGTTCTTCAAACCAACCGCGAAGAACTGCAGCCCGGTGAAAATTCCATGGTTGTTTGGGAACGTGAAGTCCATGAATGGCTGTAAATGGTCTCCAAATAACCAAATATTTCTATTTCCAGACAGTGATCGGTTCCGTTGGACCAGAGTACCCCTCCTATTTCATGTAAATACAGCCCATACCATTATGGAGCCACCCCCATCTTGCACAGTGCCTGGGTCCATTGCTTTGTTAGGCCTGAGCCACACGCGAACCCTGCCATCAGCTCTTACCAACTGAAATCGAGACTCATCTGACCAGACCACGTTTTCCAGTCCTCTAGGATTCAACCAATATGGTCATGAGCCCTGGAGAGACGCTGCTAGCGACGTCATGCTCTTATCAAGGGCACTCGTGTCGGTCGTCCGCTGCCATTGCCCATTAACGCCAGATTTCGCCGCACTGTCCTAAAGGATACGTTCGTCGCAAGTCCCACATTGATTTTTGCGGTTATTTCACGTAGTGTTGCTTGTCTTCTAGCACTGACAACACAACGCAAATGTCGCTGCACTTGGTCGTTTAAATGAAGGTCATAGACCATTGCGTTGTCCGTGGTACGAAGTAATGCCTGGGATTTGGTATTCTCGGCACACTCTTGACACTGTAGATGTCGGAATATTGAATTGGCTGACGATTTCCGAAATGCAATGTCCTATGCGACTAGCTACAACGCCGTTTCGCGATCGATGTCTGTTAATTCCCGTCGTGCAGCCATAATCAAGTCGGAAACCTTTTCACACGAATTACCTACGGTACGAATGACAGCTCCGCCAATGCACTGCCCTTTTATAACTTGAGTAAGCGATACTATTGCCATCTGTATAAGTGCATATCGCTGTCCCATCGATTTGTCTCCTCAGTGTACATTGTGGTCAGTGGCGGGCTATTTTCTAATTTTGACTACAGCAATGTTATAATTATGAACGAGGCTGTCTGAAAACAGAGGCACGGACTGTAAAAAGTGAAGTCAGTATCCCTCGATACTATCGACATGTCATTTTGGAATGGGCTTTCGATGCGTCATCTCCTCGGCTGACCGACTGTGGGGATTTAAAAGAAGTTCTCAGCTGCCATCCGGCAGCAAGTTGCTACCGCTGGTACGCCAGTGTAATAAATTCGGCAGTGAACCTTGAACTCTGACAAGAGTGAGAGTTGTCTGGCGAGGACTGGAGTCGGACCTGCGACCGACGTGACGTCAGGCAAGGTCGGCGGCGGTCCTTGCTGCTGGGATGCACTGCCCGCCCGGTCAAGATCACCGACGCGTAGCGCACAACGTCGCCCCAGTTCTGACGAGGCGGACAGCTGATGGACAGGGTTCGCGTAACAGTATTCGTACTCATATTGAAGACCTCGAGGATTAATCATACAAGTGCCGTTGGGCCCATCAGTTACACCTTCTCCGTAAACTACGCATTATGTGAATACCTTTCACCACTTGGCATTGGACTTCCTTATAAATTGTAAGGTGTAATGGGAAGACCACGACACACTGGTTTCGTTGTATCACTTTCCTTATATGCGAGTTATCACTTTCACCGAAAAAAGAAAAGACGAATTCCTACAGACACATGAAGGAAACCACCTAACTGACTGACAAGATAAAATTGGGATATTTTTCGAGAAAGTGGGTGAGAGCCGACTGAGCCGCTTTGGACATTAAGTTACGAGGGAATACTGAAAACAATTACATGTAAATTTCAAGTGTGTGTTTCTATTGATCTTGGAGCCTTTTTTGTGAGGGCCAACGATCCGTATAACCTTGTTAAGACGTCCTGAATTTGTTCCTCGGTCGTCGACATGATTGCCAGCCACTAGTTGCCAGGTTGTGCACAGTTTTGGCTACAACTGAAGGTGCTGCGTTCGTCTTGTTCATAACAAAGAGCCTGGTGTTTCCATGTTTTCTGTAATGCATAATATACCATATATCTGATTAATACTTTCCAATTCTTCAATTGAGCATTTACATTTACATTCCCCGTGTGTGGTTACTGTAATTACCAACCATTCAATGTAACAAGGGCACACAAAACTTGGCCATAATACTTAATATTGCCATTTGTAGCACAGCTCACTTGTGAGCATCTGCCGTTGCATCCCGGCAGCTTTGATTGTACCTCTCCGTCGCTGCTAAAACTGTCATCGTCTTGAAAGTAGGACACAAGATATAGACTGTTTTCACCTTCTGTCAACACTGCCCTTTGGGAACTTACAGAGCAGGAAAAGTTGCGTGTACGCAGTTGTCAAATGAAATTTCTAAGGCGGAGATATTATGGCTAGAGGTAATGCTGCAATTATTCTGTAACAGTAGCAGTATCCATGGTACAATCAACTTACAGTAAGGTCTACAGTATCATTTGGTGAGGGTCAGCTGTGATGAAGTCCATCGACAAGATGATTAAAAATGACAGTACTGCCCATTGGTGCCCACAACCATGAATGGAATACTGTTGGATAGGCAACAGGACCAACCCTCGCGGCAGTTCGTGTTCCTATGCATTATTCTGACCCTGGTACGAAAACAAGGCCAACAGGAAGACAACTGCTACATATCTATGAGAATATGAATGATGTAGAATGTGGCAACTGTGAAGACATGAGAAAACACGGGAAAGTCGGAAAAATCCTCAGACCAATCTTCGAACTGATCGCTAGTTATGATCGTCTTATACTCTAAAATTCATTCATCTGCCATAATTAAGAGTTTTATAAACAGCAATAGTACTTAACAGCAAGGGGACCAGTAAAATATGGTCAATATGGTCGAAGTTACATCTGCTGTAGTCGCTTTCGTGCCCGAGGACGCAAATCAGATGGCACTCGGTCCAGATGTTCTTTGGTTCGAAATCTGGCAATGATTATCATGAGCAGCATTTAGCGAGCAGTTGGAGAGACATACCGTTGCTCACCATCAGGCTTTGCGCCACTGAACCATGTTATACAAGGACGTATACCTACGCCTCCCCCCCCCCCCCCCCCCCGCCCAACCTTTGGGTACAACGTGTTGACGACGGTGTTCTCCAGGAGAGCACCAATCTTTCTCCCAGCGGAACAACGGCACAATAGCCGGAAATCATGCAAATTAAACGGCGACGCCATCTGACGTGGCTGACGGTAACGGAAGGCAGCTCTCTGCGAAGCCGTATAGCAGCTTTTCATCAGGGATCCGAGACCTAAGGGACGCTCCGCGGCTCTGCGCGGCGTAATGGGTTTGCGTGATTGGCGTGCTAACACAGGGCGAGCGGCGGGATCGATACAAAATTTACAGCAGAGCGGCGTCCCGGCAGCAGCGGCGGCGGCGGCGGGATGCAGATACGATCGAACGACACGCTCGTATTCCGCGGACCGCATGTCCCGACTGCCGTGTTTCATCCCCACAGGTGGTGGCCGGAGCACATTAATCGTCGCCAGCTGGTTCTCATTATCCCGCCGCGTATGAATCCGTCCTACCGCCGCGCTAAAAACACGTCAACGAGTTATTTTAATCATACACCTGTAGCGTTTTCTCGCATGCAGTACAAGTATAACTGGCCTCACACATCAACTTACACGCTGAATAGGTTGAATTTATACAATATAAATTTTGTTTACGTTTTACGCAAACTTGTTTTGGTATTTTCGCCTATCCTGAAGACTTTTTTTATTTAATGAAACATGTAAATACATTATAGACACTGTATACAGAGTGAAGTGAAATTCACGCACTCGGGCTTCGCAGCACGACTCCTCACATGCTAGCGATAAAAAAAAGGTCTCTCACAAAATGTATATTCATCCCGACACCGCTAAATGTGAAATGTTCGGTTTCGAATTACACTGTTTCCCTAACGGTAATAGACGTCTTGTTTCCACAATCCCATCGATACAATAATAATAATAATAATGCATTGAGATAGGTACTAAACAGCATGCAGTTACCAGACACAATGTTGAAAGGCATAATTAGTGGGACCATGGTGATAACACATACAAATAGTAACCGAGTTTGGCCATAATTCGCACTTAACGTTGCCAGTCCTATTGGTAACGTAAGGCCCTAACGAAATGTAATGGATCTCAACAAGGCAAGAATAATAGTTGCTACTGATCTATGGGACCACTGGAGAAGGGTACAAAGAAAACAGATTTCGCGTCTAGTAGATAAGGAGATGCGAATAAATTCACGCCCACAATGCGAAAAACGCTTCTTTCAAAGCTGACCAATCTTCCATTTCTACGGCTGTAATATGTAAGTGCAAATGTTTTCTAGAGGACCCGCTGCAATCGCTCTTGACGATTAAGATGCCAGATACCGTACCACCTGGAATACATTTACCAAATAAAAAACATATGCCTGAACCCAGGATCGAACCATCGACCAACAGCATGTTAACCCAAAAATCTATCCACTGCACCAACTGTACAGCACGACTAACAGGTGCAGACAGAGGTAGCTACCATACACGTGGTCAGAGTGTTTTTCTGCCGGATGTACTCGCCGGACGAAATTCTGTGAGAGACATTTATTTTATCGCTGGCACGTGAGGAGTCGCGCTGCGAAGCCCGAGTGCGCGAATTTCGCTTCACCCAGTATATCTAAAAATAAGTCAAAGCTAATGACCTCCCACGATAAAGATTTAACACTTTCGAAAACATTGCTTGAACCTCATACTACCGAGCAACTACTTCACTTCATATAACTAGGATGCTGTAGCTTCACCCAAACCTGAACCCAAGCTGCAAATGGATGAGGTGAAACTTAGGCGAACAGACACCATGATGGCTTTGAAGTGGCATGACAAAATAGACGTAAGTGTGTTGACGACATGACCTGCAGTGAAATCATGTGTGAGAATGTACTCCCAAACTAGCACCAAAAAATTTAAACCGAAATGTGTGTTGGATTACAGCAAGTCTATGGGTGCAGTGGACAAACACGAAACGCTACTTAGCTCAACGGAATGTGTTCGCAAAACAAAGAAATGGTTAAAAAAACACTTTTTTTCACTCCTTACGCATAGAATGCTAAATTCACGCGATATTTAAAAGCCGCAGCCTGGAAATGATACTTTAGTCACCGAATTTCATCTCAGCCTCATTTGTGAGATTTTCCAGACATACCAGCAAGAAAGGAAAGCATCAGGGGGTTGTCGAAAAGACGAGGAAGTTCTATTGCGGCATCGAGAAAGGCACTTCTCAAGAACTGTTGCATCGTCAGCAAAACAACACAGACATGTAAAGAGATGCATCATATGCAGCAAGAACAGAAGGCGCAAGGAATCGCGTTACTGCTGTAAACAATGTGCCTGGACTCGAAATATCTTACAGAAGAAAAGCTTCCGAAATGCGTTTCTTTGTAATATTACCTAGTTTTACGAACTGTTGCAATAAAGAATAATGAAAGTACAATTTATTTTATTAATTTATTGGTGAGAATAATTACAAAAGTGCCTGTAACGATAACGACTCTTTGCTGCTGGAACTACAGAGAGCCAGCGCCATATGGAGTCCCAGTTCGACGGGCACTGCAGTATGGAGGCACACGGCCGCACACATCGATGCGCGCTCTCAGCAATGAAAGGGATGGTTTACTTTGGAAACGTTCAATCCTTGACGTTATATGGGCTAATATTTTAGAGCCCCGGTAGTTAACCTGGTCCCTACCGCCCACTAGTGGGCGTTCCAGCTTTAATGGCGGGCGGCACACGGTAGAAATTTTAAAAACATTTTCGTTACGTTTCATAAAATATTGACACACTATTTCGTAAGTAATTATTATTCTACGTTTTAACTTGCTGTAACTCTGCTTTATAAATAAAGATGCTGCCCTACTTTATCACTGTTACTGTGCAAACGGTGAGCGGTTATAAAATTTTACTACTAACAGAATACAAAAGTGGGTGGTAAGTAAAACAGGTTGATTACCCCTGTTTTAGAGCGTGTCTTTCACAACATGAGTGGCGTTAATTCACTAACCTCTTGAATAATATGTTATATATAATGTATAATATGTTATTATTACAGGACGATGGGAGTGCATACACTCTCTCATTGGATATGTTTGTTTACACAATGCACTTTCAAGAAAGGATGTGTTACATCAGTTCACTGAACACCAGAAGAGAAATCTTCTATAAGTGGAGAATACATCATTTTCTATCATTCTGAAAAAAATATCTGTCTGCTCCTTATATCACGAACAGCTTCCATAAGAACTGGAAGTGATTAATGACCAACTTTGGTATCAAAATATTCGGTTTAAGCTTTTGTCTTGACAACTGGCAACAGTATCAAGTTAGAACTGACACCAAAGATTATCATACAATTGAGAATTTTATCATATTATCAATGTTATAAAAATCTGTCACGAATTTACGATGTGAGGCTGATTTATTGCCAGGCCATCGTCCTTCTTTTTCGCTTAGTTGGTTCATAAGATTGTCCCTCTCTGTAGTTAAATTAATGCAGTATAAAACCAGGTGGTCAATAGTTTGATCCCCTCCATTACATGTACCCAGTGCGCTCATTAGTTATTTTGAACAGTTTATAATAGGCTTTCAGTTTTCCACGATCTATTACGTGAATTCTGGTTGCTACTCTTTCCCAATCACTACCTTAACATGAAATTGCTTTCTTGATAAGTCGTCTCCTTCTCTCCTCTCCTCTCCTCTCCTCTCCTCTCCTCTCCTCTCCACCACCACCACCACCGTATTTAACCGCTATCCAGTCACTGTAATGACAAATTATATGCTAGTTCTGTAGATAAATAATTTGAACATTTGATTAACAAACTATTATGTGCGCTGATGTCCGCCCCAGTAGCTGAGTGGTCAGCGTGACGGATTGCCGTCCTCTGGGCCCGGGTTCGATTCCCGGCTGGGTCGGAGATTTTCTCCGCTCAGGGACTGGGTGTTGTGTTGTGTTCATCATCATTTCATCCCCATCCGGCGTGCAGGTCGCCCAATGTGGCGCCGAATGTAATAAGACCTGCGATATGGCGGCCGGACCTGCCCCGCGAGGGGCCTCCCGGCCAATGACGCCAAACGCTCATTTCCATGTGCGCTGATTATCAAATATCATTAGTAATGGATTGCTAGTGCTGAAAAGTATTTCGATTCCCCCCACTACAAATCTTTCCCCCCTACAGAAAGAGATTTTTCCGCCTTCCGAACAGTCTTTAGAAGACAGTGCTGTCAAGCTGACAAGGGGAGGCTGCCAATTGTGAAATTCACATTCGATTCATACTGCGCATAATAAATAAAAGCTCATGGCCAGAGGTGTAATGTGGCAAAGCACCAAGATGCACTTCTCAGCCGTTGTCGAGAAAATCGACAGTTAAAAGAAACCGTTGCGGATTAATAATTTTCTACAGCGTCGTGGCGCAGCGGTAAGCGCTCGGGTTCGTAATCCGAAGGTCGCCGGATCGAATCTCGCGCCATGCAACCCTTTTTTTGTATTTGTTTTTTGTAATTCATATATATATATATATATATATAATTCCCGGCAATCAGTTGCAACAATTATGCATATAATAAGTTGTTGAAAGTCGTTTGTCGTGCAAAAACTGGCGACTTCGAACATCATTATGTTTTCCGCAAAGTTGTATTTCACAAATGTTATTAATTGTCTTCATAATGTTAACCACGTATAGTTAACGGAAGACGTAGAAACGGTATTCCGAAACGAATACGTGTAGCATAAGTCAAACGTTCGAATTAGAATAGAGACCCCACGAACACAAATTTGCTGCGGCATGTATGAAATATAAACTCCGTTACTCGCTCGTTACACTTTAAGGACAGATGCTGAATGGGCCGAAACGAGCCGCCGCATAACAGCGTAGTTGCCTGCTAACTTCGAAAGAAGGTAGATGCGGTCCCTAGCGCAACTTATAACATCGTCGAAAATCAGTGCGGACGGGAGAGCTTTGGTACACCCTGTTAAAAAAACGGAAAAATGGATGTGGTACAATTGGAGAGCGATCCGCCATATTTGAATTACAAAAAACTAATAATAAAAAAAAATTACATGGCGCGAGATTCGATCCGGCGACCTTCGGATTACGAACCCGAGCGCTTAACGTTGCGCCACGACGCTGTAGAAAATTATTAATCGTAGAGAGTATTTCACCGCAACGGTTTCTTTTAACTGTCGATTTTCTCAACAACGGCTGAGAAGTGCATCTTGATGCTTTGCCACATTACACCTCTGGCCATGAGCTTTTCTTATGCGCAGTATGAATCGAATCTGAATTTCACAATTGGCGGCCTCCCCTTGTGAGCCCGAAATTTGTGTATACCTTATTAAGGGCGACTTACACGCGATGTGAAGTATCTGATGTGTTAATTTGTGTTTTTTTTTCTGTATCATTGTTCCCGATGAGGCTGATATTATTGAATACCAGTATTTTTACACACTCCAAAAGATTTTGCTAATGGTGAAGAAATTTGGAGTCTTGACTGCCGTCCCATTTCGCATACTGTCAGTGCATGATATTCGATAGAGGAGTGATTCAATGAGACGACTAGTGTCCACCTAAGATTGCACCTACTGGTTGAGAGAGAGAGAGAGAGAGAGAGAGAGAGAGAGAGAGAGAGAGAGAGAGAGAGAGAGAGGGGGGGGGGGGGGGAAATCTGGAAAACTGCTAGGATTCGTCTAACGCATTTTGATTCGTTTTCCAAAAATTAGGCCTCAAGATTAGGTGAAACGCAAACAGTGATTACTCTACCCATTGCTGCAAGCAGCTAAGTGCTATTAAAATATTGATTTTTTTTCACAGTACTAAAATAGGCGCAAGTACACGTGGTCGAGTCCAGATGGTGACATGGGGGCGAAAGTCAGGCCCGCTGCCCCGTCCAGCTGTTATCCTCCAAGTGGTGCGAGCTGCGGGCACCCACATGTGTAAACGCCTCGCGTCGCCTAACGTCTATGCAGATTGCTGCCAGGCAACAGCCACCCAACGGGCACCGCCAAAGGGCTGCCATTTGTGAATGACTATTCGCGCTAGCAGTCTTTTCTCCCCTCCCTGCATCTGCAGGGAGTGGGTACGTAACCAGTTCTCTCTATTGTCACATGTAAATCACACTGAACACACAAGTTGTCGCGACTACTTTGAAAAACTACGCCTCCTGTTAAACAGGAAGACTGCTCTGTTGATTTTCTGCTATCACTGCAAAGCTATTTTAAAATGTTAAGAGTGGCACTGTCAACTTGCTGAATAACTAATGCAAATAATCCAACCTCAAGTGCATTGCGCGTGAGTAACGTGGAACGTGACAAAAATTGCAGGTTTCGGATTTCAAACGGGAGCAAGATAAGGCCTGCAGACTGCTGTTCCCAGAATTGAATCTGTCCCTCCACTGCGGCAATACGCGATAATTAAACTGAAATAACTTCAGGTAGGCGGATATAGGGATGTATTGCTTTATTTGGTACAATATGTTTTGCTAAAATAAAAATAATTCTCACTATGATTTCCATTCAGTTTAACGGTCCAACGCGATACCATTTTTAACAGCTTTAGAAAACCTACTTATTTCTAACACCACATGACGTCTGCTTATGGTCCAGACAACCTCTTCATTCGACAATAATTTCTTTCCCCCGAGACATTTTTTGAGTGTGTGAATCAGTACCAAGAATTATCGGGGTCGGTGGAGAACCAGAGCGAAGCCCTGGCAAACATGGTTTCGTCATCGCAAGAACACCCCTTAATGCTGATTCAATGACATCACAGTACGCACCAGTACTATGGATCGAAATTCGAGCAACAGCCGCAGTCTATCGCATCGCCTACGAGAGGTAGCGACATAGGTACACAGTACATCTGGAGCAAACTCTGAATACACACAGACTTGCACATACATGACGTTTCCACGTCGAACATATGGTACCAGAATTAAATTAAAAATAGTTCCCATCCCCTGGTTCTCTACCAGGTTTTCGGGAAATTTTTTTTGGTTGTAAGGCAAGACCTGGAACTGGAAATCCCCCCCCCCCCCCAACACTCTCAATTGAGATTCCCTCCAGTGAATTTGGTATTTGACTGAAAAGTGTCAGACTGTATAATGCATAAGAACTCTGTAACAGTCCGCTCCATCTTTGCTAGTAGAGAATGAAAAGTTATAACAAAAAATTTAAAAACCCTAGGCACATGCAGTATGTTTATTGCTAAATGATATTCAAGATGGCCGTAACAACGACATGCTGAAAGGTACCAGTTCTTCTCTCCATTGGTATTTGCATACAGATTCCGCATATGACTTATCGCGTACCCACTATCTGGTTAACGAGCTCCATCTTCGAAAAAAGAGGACTTAGACCAATGCCATCTGATGCTGACATTGAAAAAATGTGTGGTGAGAAAACTTGATCCTCACGGTTCGACAATGCTATTGTACAATAGTGTAATTACTTGGCTTGTATAACATCAGACAGCACTGTTATCACCTCAGATTTTCAAATTTATGAAACACGGAAAAGTGAAATTCATGTGTCATAATCCTTGAGTTGAAAACTTTGCTTAGTTAAAAGAGCGGGTAATTTAAACGACGTTGTAATATTCTTCTTGGATGTGTTTTTATAATATAGCCAAGATAACACTATTATCATCATTATTACTGTCATAATGGACTAAATTACGAATACTACTACAAATAAGCACGTGGCAACGACAGCGCTAAAGAATTCTTGTTGCACAGTTGTAAGCATTAAATGCAGTGTTCACACAAAAGCGTAACAGACGAGAGTCGGATAAAAACATCAAGGGCAATTAGACAGAAACTGTCTGAAGCGTTTGCCATGGTCTTCGAGGATCGGATGTAGGCACCTGCTACTCCCAAGACAACGCCGTCGGCGCGACCACAGGGGACGCGCAGGCAAGGCAAGGAAACTGTAATTTTGAGGAGCATTAGCCGACAGGGTGGGGCGTGTCGTTCCCAGCTTAGCGGCAGAGGCGCACAATGGCAAAGCCGGCTGACTTCCCGCGGCTTCGCAGTGGGCGTTCTGTGTGTCGTCGTGTGGCTGCGTCGTTTGCCGGTGTCGTACATCTTAGTATAGTCATCAGTCAACCGCTGAGTGCATTGTATATCTGTCTCATTTGCCTTTCTTTCACAGCGGCAAGATGAAACGGAGCGACCAGTTGCCTTTCGCGTGTCAATTTCGTTCTGCCTAGACGCAGAACCTGCTCACAGCGACCTTGTATGTTTTTGTGAGTGTGCGGATACAGGTACCAGCCGACAACAAAAGGTTCCGAAGCCGTTTGAAACACAACCACAAAGGGATCGAGAGGATGAGACTCAGAAAGGGGCCGTTGCTTGTCACAAACTCTGCGGAAAATATGGCCACTTGTTCAGTTATTTCCCAAATGCCGTACAGCTTGAGGCACAATGACGCATAATATACAGCTTGCGTCAGTGTGCTGTTGCGGCTTGAGAGGTCGCAACAGGTAGGTACCACCGAATGAAGGAGTTTCCACACCGTAACTGAATACAGGCATCGGTCAGAAGGTGTGAGACGTCCACTAATTGGTGACACCAGCCTTTTAGCCAAAGCAGTTCTAGGATCTCACATTGGTTCCTGCTCAAAGATCGAAACCATACACAGGGCAGCTGGGGCTAGATCTATGGGACTGTGGGGTACCCAAACGGCCGAAAACTCAAGAACAGAAACAGGAACTTATCCATTGGGGTTGCCTACGCACGACGATCCTTCCCCTCGTTTACAGATTTCTACACACATGACGATAAAACAATGAACAATAATCAAACAAAAGTCATGGCATATCTCATAATACCGTGTCGGACCTCATTTTGTCCGGCCTAGTCCAGCAACTCAACGTGGCATGGACTGAACAAGTCGTTGAAAGCTCCTGCATAAATATTGCGTCATGCTGCCTCTATAGCCGTCCATAACTGCGAAAGTGTTGCCTGTGCAGGATTTCGTGCATGAATTTACCTCTCGATGACGTCCAATAAATTTTCGATGGGATACCTGTCGGGCGGTCTGGAAGGCCAAATCATTCGCTCGAATTGTAAAGAAAGATCTTCAAACCAATCACGAACAACTAGGGCCCGGTGACTTAGAGCATTGTCATCCATAAAAGTTCCATCGTCGTTTGGGAACAGGAAGTCTATGAATGACTGTAAATGTTCTCCAAGTAGCCGAACAAACATTTCCAGTCACTGGTTCAGACTGACCAGAGGACCCAGTCCATTCCCTGTAAACACAGCCCATAGGTTAATGGAGCCACCATCAGCTTGCACAGTGTCTTGTTGACAACCTAGGTCCATGACTTCGTGGTGTCTGCACCAAACACAAACCCTACCATCGTCTTTTGAATCCGAGTCCAATTATTAGACGCGACTCAATTTCTCAGCTTAAACACTGCAAAATGTATTCTGACTTTCGATAAAAAAATGAGTACGCTCATAGCTATTTTTCTGGGCTTCAATTACCGCCAGAAACTTGATGGGCGAACTAAAGACGCATAGCGTCCCTCACTACCCTGGATAGAAGATAAGCTGAGTCAAGCTATACACAGATAGTGTCACCTACGTGCATACATACTCCCGGCAGTTTGCTTTATCATGTAGAAGAGTACGATTTTTGAATGTCGTGTTTGTAACTTGGTTTTTGTTTTTAGTTTTACTTTCTGAAGATCCGATCACAACTAAATAATTTGGGATAACCGTTCTTGTTCGAGCATCTCCAGTCTTCTTCATCACTGCACCACGTAAGAGCCCTCGGTCCTACTTCAGGCCGGACAAGCTGCGAAGATCAGACAGGAGGTTTCGTTGACCTTCCCTCGACCTTTTCTGGACACGAATTTCACTGGACTTATTTTCCGGGACACGCTATGCAAATAACATAGGCACGATGCTTCGCGTTAATCACGGTGTACCCAATGGTGCGATCTAAACACACTACGAAATGTTTGTTTGAAGTAGACGTTATCTGTGTACACATCACAGAGCTGTCACCAGCAACGACAAATCTGTTTTCCGGTGGCTGATATCTCTTAATCAGAGATGACAGATTTGCTGATGCCAGACAAGATCTGGCGAAGGAAGTGACCGTGTCCATGACGGAAATACGCCGTCACGCTATTCGCCGGGAGTCACGCAACGAAACTAACGGGAAGCTAGGTCAGGACAGCTGGATCCGTTTCCTACCTGTCATCATCTAGGAGCTTTACGCTGATGCGAGTATTTCATCCGGAAAAGCTGTTTATGGCTTACTTGCAATGATCTCGATTTTTCTCAGTTTAAGGTAAGATCACGCATGAACAGATACTTTCACAAGGAGGCGCATTATGTACAAAAGCTGCTAGGGATAATGGATTGTAGATCGCCAGACGCGCAAAGAGCTGTTACAATAACTTTAGTGTATCTTGAGGGTTGACGTGAAATTTAAGACCCACTTCAACTGCTGCTGCACCATGTTCAGTTTGGTGATTGCAACTGCAACGCTGTGTAGGATTATACAGGGTATACCACGTGGAATGGTCAATATTCAGGGATATGACAGGAACCATCAATCGTGCTCTAAAATGCATACCTGAAGAGATGTATATCACAGTAGCGAATATGAACAAGTGTTCACAGTCCTTGAGATATGTACGAAAGTTCTTGTTTACCGGATATTTCTTTCTTGTTTTGATACCTGCTACCAACTCTCAAAATACGAGAAGAAAAGAGCTTGCAGTACAAGACTTTTGCTTCACCTTTGAAAAAAGAAAAGTTATTAATTTTTTGTTTACAGTCCTGGTACACTCCGAAATCCTTGGGCTGCAGTTCCGCAGCACGCCGCTAGCGGCATTAAGTCAATAAGGGGTATCCCATTGACAAAGTAATTCGATTCTCCACTTTATCAATGGGCTGTTACCGTTTTCTTTTGGCGGCGTGCTATGTTAGTGTGGCGCGGGGATTTCACTGTGTACCACGACTGCAAACATGTACCTCCAAACAATCGTAAATCAATTATGTAGCGTTATTTTTCGAGGTAATAATTAAAACTTCACGACCATCGCTCCTGAATGTTTGGCTATTTTTCCCAAACTGATACTTAAGTAATACCTCCGTCTTTTTGATGGGGTAAGATGTACCTCAGTTTGCATACATTTCTGTTTGGGGGGGGGGGGGGGGGAGAGACAATGTTCCCCCTCCCGTCGCTGGGTACGTCCTTGACATCGAAGTATATAAACATTTAGCGTATTTCACACGGTTTCGAGATTGTAGCCGGATTGAACATTTAGCGTATTTCACATGGTTTCAGGATTGCAGCTGGATGGGGTTGAATTCTGGCAGCGATATTTCGCTGACAATCATTCGACCGTCATCACGTCTCATGGGATACTCAGTTCGCAGGAAAAATTCAAAAAGGCTGTGAATATCCGGAGGTTCTGTCGTCTGTGAAGAGGACTAGTAAAATAAAGCAAACAATGCTCGCACGACCTGTGGTGGTTTGTTCACATTACACATTTAATGTCCTAGACTGACAGTGTTAAATTTTTAGCTTCGTAACCCATTATCTTAGATAGTTTTTAATACACCAACTGCTGTTTTTCCATTGTTAATTAATGTACTCTTATAAATATGCTGAACTAGCGTTGTTGCAACAGTTGTATTATGACGCTTGTTATGGTATTTTTCTCAAACACTTTTAAATTTTTCTAGAAGAATTCTGTAAATAAACAAATATAAAAACTAAACAACAGTGGATATTTCTATTATTATACTTCCGTAGGTGTTGAATGTTATTCTTGGAATGCTGTGAAAATTTCATCTTTCCATCTTCAGTTCTTTTTGAGACAACGCGCCATTTACAGCAGAAAAAGTCGTTCCCAGATATTCAGGTTCGAAGTTGTTTTAATTACAAACTTTCATTATACAGACTTACTAGAATTGTCCTTCTCCATAGTGTATGACCCCTTCAGTGTTATACTCATCAAGTGCTTGTTTCTTCTTCTTTACTTACTTGCTTGTTTTGTGATATACTGATCAGCAAACTCTGCTTGTCCTGCGCTAAGTACTTGCAGTTCTCACAGTCCTCTAGGTGTGTTCTGCCCTACTCTCGCCCCTAATTTCTCCAGAACCTTCAGTATTTTGTAGTTCTTACCGTTAAATGGTATTACATCATCAGACACTTAACTGTACAGTCCTGAGGCTAACAAAAACATTTCTAGGCACAAGACACTACATTTTTATTAGCTCTGGATTTCCCAAATCTCTGAAGATATTTTATACACGTATAAAAGAACAATATATGCAAGTACACTACAGAGATCGCTGGCTAGATCGTAACTGTATAACAAAGTAGCGTCAGAACAAAGGACTGATTTGTTTCTTCGTAATGGGAAACTTCCGAGACTTAACAGTGGCATCAAAATAAGAAAATCATAGTCTTCTAGATTGTATGGTTCCCAAGACGTGACTTCAATTCTGGCGGTGATGTGAGGTGGTGAAAATTTTCAGTCACATGTCAAATTTAGAAATACTATTTGATAGTCTTAAAATTGTCTGTCTTTTGTGTATGATATACGAAAATGTTCACCAGAGCCTAAGTTACTGCATGGAATAGAAAACATACAATGTCAAATTTCTTTTCGTTTGAGTACAATCTCTGTTTACGTTTGGCACGTTCGTCGTCGTGCCACTTCACAGTGATCAAAAAGAAAGCCTCTCAAGAAAGAGGAAATTTTAAGGGGCCACGATATACTGATACATGACAGAAGAAGGAAGATAGCAAAAAGAAGGCAAGCACTGGACACAACTGTAAGTCTGTTCTCAAATAGAACTGAATGTGGAAACATGAAATTTTCAAAGAATTCTAAGAACATGATTCAACACATATGAAAACAGAATAAAGGAAATATGCTAAGTTGCTTAGTTTTTATGTCCATTTATTTGGAAACTTCTTCGAGAAAAATTAAGTGTTGGAGAAAAGTATCATAACGAGCCCCATAATACAATTGTTGCAATAATTCTTCTTCACTATATCAACAAAAGTACATTAAATATTTATGGAAAAGGAAGCTGGTGTCTTAAAAACTTTCTAAGATAATGGGTCACAAAGTTTCATAATTTAACTTTGACAGCGAAGGACACTTAACCTCCACTTAAGTGTTTAGTCTGAAAAAACCGCCACAGATCGCGCGAGCACTGTTTGCTTCATTATTATTTCCCTCTACAGGCGAGAGAATCTTCGAATATTCACCGCCTTCATGGGAATATGTTAATGTGGTTCAAAAAGTTACCCTGGCGAATTGAGCGTCCCGTGAGACCTGAAGACGACCAAATGATTGTCAGCCGAAATACGGCGGCCAGATGTCGACGTCATCCGGCTGCAACCACGAAACCAACGAAACCCACTAAATGTTCAGACTTCGACGTCATGGCATATCCAACGATGGGAGGAAAAGACAGCCTCCCCACCCCTTCCAGTCGAAAAAATAGGTATGCAACCGAGCTACATCTTGCCCCACCAGACAGACAGAAGTATCACTTCGGGATTGGTCGAAGAAGAAGAAGAAGAAGAAGAAGAAGAAGAAGAACCATGTAGGTTAGTTAGTTACATATTCCGCAGGCCATTTCAACGATCCTTTTATCTAAATGATGTGTAACGAGTCAGTTTACAGGTGATTAGTGTAAACATTAATAAACACATTATTTTGTTCCTACTCATCTAACTACACTTAGAGGCAAGAACTTTTTTAAAAATTGGCTACGAGTTTTTAAGTAGCATTTCGTCAGTGGAATAGGAGTTGTCCAGGAGAAATGATTTTCAATCAGACTGAAACCTTCCTTCGCTACCTGTTAGAATTTTATGTTATAGCGCAAATGGTCAGAAACTTTTATCGTTGCATACTGAACCCTTCTCTTGAGCCACTGACAGCTTTTCAAAATGGGTAACAAAGATAATTTTCCCTCTACCGTGCCAGCCGAGGTGGCGGAGCGGTTCTAGGGGCTACAGTCTGGAACCGCGCGACCGCAACGGTCGCAGGTTCGAATCCTGCCTCGGGCATGGATGTGTGTGATGTCCTTAGGTTAGTTAGGTTGAAGTAGTTCTAAGTTCTAGTGGACTAATGACCTTAGAAATTATTCCCATAGTGCTCAGAGCCATTTAAACCCTTTTTTGAACCCTCTAGTGTTGTAGGTCCGTCCATCATTGTCCTTTTCAAACTGTTATGGATTATTTACGACGAATTTCATCTATGTATGTATGTATGTACTGTGACGACGCAGTTAAAACGCCTAGCTTCTTGAAGAGGTACCTAGATGAAGCACGTGGGCGAACACCGAATATTTTCTTACTGCTCGCTTTTACGCACTCAATACTTTTCCTCTAAGATATGAGCTACCCAGAAAATTATTCCGTAAGACATTACTGAGTGGAAATATGTAAAAACATGTCAGGCGGTTGATAAGTCTGCTTCCAAGATTAGCTGTCTTGGAAAATTAGGAACGGTGGTTAAGAATTTTTAATTATCTCCAAGGAAAATAAAGTTACGCAGTTAATACAAGAGAGAGTTTAATTAATTTGTTAATGTTGCAGGTACATGTTTGCAGTCCTGGTACACAATGAAACCCTCGAGCCACACTGCCGTAGCACACCGCCAAAACAAAGCGGCAACAGCCCACTGATAAAGTGGAGTATCGTGCGGTAATTCGTTTCTGCTTCTGTCGAAAACAAATAACCGAATTACTTCCTCTATGGGAGGCGCCATAGGGAGTAATGGTGAGGAGATACTGTATTTCGATGCGAAGTAAACTGGATAGTGATAAAGATTTCCAGCAAGCAGTGGATCAGAGAAAAAACACCGACAGAAATAACAGCGAAACGGTGCGCTGTTTACTGCGTGGCTTGGGACCTTGGGCGGGTCCGGTAAGGAAGCTCGCCAGGGCAGAGACAGTTGGCGAGGGCGCGCCAGAGGCGGCGTGGCGCGGCGGCCGGCTGCGTGATCAATACCCGCGTCCTCTGCTCGCCTCTCTTCACGACACGACACGACACCAGCACACAGCGCACAGCCCGCAGACCGCTCTCCGTTCCGACGCGTGGCGCGCGCCGTGCCGCACTGCACAGCGCGACAGCACCGGGGCAGCGGCGGCTCGAACACGCCGAGCCCGCACGTTCTGGACGCTCCTGGAGGAAGCAAACTCACGCCAGCGGACGATTCTGCGGCGAAAACATCCAACAGGGTTTCGGAAATTCCCGTTACAAATTTCTAGGACTTGTAGAGGGGAGCGAGTACGCAATATTTTGAGTAGGAATCCATGTCTGCAAACTTACCGTTTCCGTTCTAAGACGGTTTCAACTCAGATGTGTAACGCGTCCACATCTGCTGAGAGAAAGTGTCTCCACTCAAGCTAACTGGTCCTGCGTACTTGATCTTCCAAAACAACGTATTTGACTCGTCCTTGGCTGCCGTGCCACTGAATGCCTGTCACGAAATGTGGTTTCAGTAAGACGGTGCATCGCCTCACTTCTCACGTACGGTTCGCAGATATCTCAACAGACGATATGGTGAAAGATGGGTAGGCCGAGATGCGGCAACCGCATGGTCGCCGCGATCGCCGGTTTTAACTCCTATGGACCACTTTTTGCGGGATCGCATGCAAAGTTTAATTTATGAAACTCCTGTAGGGACAGAGGAAGATCTGCTGGTACAAGTTCTGACCGCTGTACTAGATACTGAAGAGACGTCAGGTATGCTGGAGAGTGTGTATCAGTACATGCTTCGTAGGTGCAATGTCTGTAACAACGTTGGTGGTTGCCACATCGAGCCGCTGTTGTAACGCATTTGCACTGTTCTATACATACAGTGTGCTGGGATCTTTTTTTTTTTTTTCGAACAATGTAAACAATAATGTTTACGTGGTAATTCGGACAAACGTGTTTAAGTGATAAGTGGGCGTTTCGTTATGTTTCCTTTCGAATTGTTATTAGGTAATAACTGTACTGCGTCACGCCTAATTCATTTCCTCAAGCAAACGCGGATAAGTTAGCATCTGAATTGAAACAGTCGCAGAACAGGAACGGTATGTTTCTGGACGTGAGTTCTTACTCAAAAAATGATGTGCTTACTTCCATCTACAACTCCTAGAAGTTTGTAACGGAAGTTTCCGGGCAGCCCGTTTGTTGTTTGCACTAGTCTCAGCTGTACGCGTGATAATCTATTCCACACAATCTGTGCACTGAATAAGCAGAGAACAGACCCAACAAAAATTTGGTAACGGAATTAAAGTTCAGAGAGAAGAAGTAACAGCTTTAAGGTTTAACTGATGACATTGTAATTTTGCCACAGGCGGCGAAGGACTTAGCATGTCAGCTGAACGGAGTAAATACGGTCTCGAAAAAACAGATTTTAAGATAAACATCAAGAAATGTAAAATAATTAAATCTGGAGATGCCAAGGGAATTAGGTTAGAAAATGAGACACTAAAGTAGCAGAGAGGTTTACTATTTCAGCAGCAAAGTAATGAATGGATGATGGCCAGAATAGGTACGATATAAAACGCAGACAGGTAATAGCAAGAAAAGCATTTCTGAAAGTATTTCTCGGGAGCGTAGCCTTGTACGGAAGTGAAACGTGAACGATAAATAGTCCTGACGCGAAAAGAATAAAAATTTTAAGTTGACGAGAGGAAAAAATATACAGCAAATAAAGCAGCCGAAAGGGAACGCAGGCGTCTAAAAATGAGACTGACAGAAAGTGTTAAATAGCTATGCAGGAATTGCTAGAGAACAAATGCAAGACTGTAAAAGCATACATATCTAGGAACAAAAATAGATGCTGCCTAAAAAAAATTATGGAAACCTTTGAAGGCAAGGAAAGCAGCTGTATGAATATTCAGAGCTCAGATGGCAAATCAGTATATACAAAGAACGGAAAGCGGAAACGTGTAAGGAATATGTAAAGGGTCTATATAAGAGGAACAACCTTGAGGACAATACTATAGAAAGAGAAGACGGAGTAGTTGAAGAACAGATGGAAGATGATATACTGCGAGAACAAGTTGACAGATCACCGTGAGACCTCAGTAGAGACAATGCCACTGGAATAGATGACATTCCCTAGGAATCCTGAGATTCTAGGAAGCGCCAGCCATTACAAAATTATTACACCTGCTGAGCAAGATGTATGAGACAAACGAAATACCCTAAGATTTCAAGAAAAATGCAATAATTCAATTTCCAAAGAAGGCAGGTGCTGACAGGTGTAAATACTACCGAAAGTTTAATGAGCCATCGTCGCAAAAGATAAGCGCGAATTATTTACAGAAGATTGTAGAAAATGGTAAAGGAACACGGAAGGCAATACTAACCCTACGAATTAACTTACAAAACAGATTGAATACAGGCAAATCGAAGTTCATAGCATTTGCAGAATTAGGAAAAGCTCTTGACAATGTGGACTGGACTACACACTCTGAAATATTGGAGGTAGCCGGGATAAAATGCAAGGGCCTAAAGGTTATTTACAACTTATACAGAAACCAGACTGCTATTATAAGAGTAGAAGGATATGAAAGGGAAGCCGTATTTGAGAAGGGAGTGAGACAAGGTTGTATCATATCTGCTATGGTACTCAGTCTGTACGCTGAGCAAGCAGTATAGGAAGCTAAAGAAAAAACTTGAAGTAGGAATTAAAGTTCCGGGAGAAGATATAAATATTTTGAGGTTTGCCGATGACATAATTCTGCCAGAGACAGCAAAGGACTTCGAGGAGCAGTTGAATGGAATAGATAGTGTCTTGGAAAAGAGATTACAAGATTAACATCAACAAAAGTAAAACACGTGTAACGGAATGTAGCCGTTTAAATCAGGTGTTGCTGTGGGAATCAGACACTAAAAGTAGTACATGGCTTTTGCTAGTTGGGCAGCAAAGTAAAACAGAGAGGATACAAAATGCTGACTGGCAACAGTAAGAAAAGCATTCCTGAAAAAGAGAAATCCGTTAATATAGAATACCAATTTAATTTTTACAAATTCTTTTTTAAAGTTATTTGTCTAGAGTGTAGCATCGCACAGGCGTAAAACGTAGACAATAGGCGCTCAGACAAGAAGAGAATAGAAGCTTCTAAATCTGGTGCTATAAAAGGGGTAAATCGAATAAGAAATGTACTTACTGAATAAAATTGGGGAATACAGAAATTTATGACACAAATTGAATAGTGTAAAGGACAAATTGAGTAAAATAAGGGATCTGTTGATAAGAGGCATCCTGGGGCATCCAGGACTCGTTAATTTCGTAATGGAGCGAACTGTGGGGGTAACATTTGCAGAGGGAAATCAAGGCTTTATTTCAGTACATAGGCTCAAATGAATGTAGGGTGTACCAGTTTTGCAGATATAAAGAGGCTTGCCCAAGATAGTTTGAGAAAGCGCGGAGAGCTTGGTCAAGCGAGTCTTTGGATTGAACATCACGATACAGTAATTGGAAAAACTTCCTGTTATTAAGAACGATTGGTGATAATCGAAATTGGCATAATACAGGTTTTCAAACCAGGTAATGGTGTGCGACATGATTTTCGAAAAATATCTTCAAGTTGTGGGCCCACCAACTACAGAAAAAACTGAGCAAAACCTCTGTTTGTGGGAGGATGAGGAACAAAGTCGGTCGTGTGATTTTCAAAGAAACCAGTCCGAATTATGCCTTATAGGATTTAGGGGAAAACCAAAGGGAACTTAAATCTGACTGACGGTAAACATTTGAACCACTGTCCAGCCGACAGCGAGTGCAATGTCTTACCATTACGCCATCACGGTGAATAGTTCAAGAAGGAAGATAACAGTTAAAAAAGCTGCAAACAAGACAATCATTTATTGCTCACGTTTTAAATATCTGCGTTGGAATTAAAGAAGACTATCTGGTATAATGAACAGAGCATCTGTCAACATAGCTACAGAAAATTACACTGAAATATATCTGTGAACTGGAGACGAGCCCTTCATTTAATAGAATATGTATAGTCCGCCTACCAACGAATTCGAATAGATGTATGTCGGACACAATTAAGAATATAGCACTTGTCTACAAGATGCTCCCTTCAAAAAGAATAATGCATGGTATCACCTCCTGCCGTATGCCGGTTTCCTCCTAAACATCATGTGCATATAAAATGCAACGAATACGTGTTCATCGCCAGCGTTGCTTGCAACGCGGCTTGTGTTCTTTCCCCTTTTGGGGAGACGAAAGACAATAAAAACAATGACTAGACGGCAGCGACAATTTTTTTCCACATTGTGTTTGACAAAGTCAGGCGACAAAACATAAATAAATGAAAAAAATAAAAATTACATTACACTTCGACGGAAAACAAAATGATAAAAAAGCAAGGAAACACAATGAACGTAAAATTGGTTGGTTGGTTGGTTGGTTGATTTGGGAGAGGGGACCAAACAGCGAAGTCATCGGTCCCATCGGTCTAGGGAAGGATGGGGAAGGAAGTCGGCCGTGCCCTTTCAAAAGAATCATGTTCGCATATGCCTGAAGCGATTTAAGGAAATCACAAAAAACCTAAATCAGGATGGCCAGACGCGGGTTTGAACCGTCGTCTTCCCGAATGTAAGTCCAGTGTGCTACCCACTGCGCCATCTCGCTCGGTATCGAATTAGTCAGAGTGGGAATTGGAGATACGAGAGGTTGAATGTCTGCACTTCGCACGTTTCTCTAAAGTAACAACACATGAGGTCTTTGTTATGCGACAGCTGGCACTTCGTTGAGATGGAAGAAGGGTGGGTGAGGAAGGCCAGACTACGCACTTACGTGATGTAACGCAGTCAGTAATTTTTAACCCGAAGATTTGTTTGAACCTCAATTTCGTCTATTAGGAGTTATCTTACTGGAGATTCATCCCACCTGATAACTTGCTCACGCAGCCAGTTACATGGGGCCTATCAACTAACGTGAAATCCGGACAACAGTCAACAGTGAGAATTTAGACAAATACACGCGTACCTTACCATTGCGCAGATACGTTACGTGTTTAGACTCAAAAAAGACTGGACCAGTAGCAGACGACAGTTATATGGATCATTTAACCAACTTAACAGCCAAGCTACTTCTAAATTGAATCCTCCATAGGCTAGGTCACTGAAACAATTTTATGGTTCAAAATGGCTCTGAGCACTACGGGACTTAACTTCTGAGGTCATCAGTCGCCTAGAACTTAGAACTACTCAAACCTAACTAACCTAAGAACATCACACACATCCATGCCCGAGGCAGAATTTGAACCTGCGACCGTAGTGGTCGCGCGGTTCCAGACTGTAGCGCCTAGAACCGCTCGACCACTCCGGCCAATTTTATGGTTTTAAGCTGTAACGATGATGCCGGCGTTGAATAGCTGATTTTTTTTTCTTTCATTTAAATCTGTTGATATGATGTTTTTACTGAGCTTGTGCTACCGCTTAAGATCGCAATATATTTTAATTGCTACATACAAACAAAATATATTTCAATGAATAATCGAAAAAGAGGCGCAAGATTACTACGGCACGGTCTCATGTGTTTTACGGATGTCGAATGTACCGTTATGACTTGTAATGGTAATACTGACGTTCTTTTTTTTTGTTTTATAATCAGATGTTCCTCAGTTCCACTTTGTTTTTATTTTATACGTATTTAAAAAAGAAACAAACAAATACCATAAATCTACAGCTGCAGACCAGCAAACAGTATTGTTCTTCGACAATAACAGAAGGATCATTAAAGTATGTTACTGAAGTGCTCATAGCATAGCCCATAAAGACAGAGTACAAACTGTGAACGGACTAGGATGAGCGAAAGAAATAGTCTGTTTCTTTCCAAAATGAACTACCCAGCATACCCTTAAATAGTTTAGTGACATTTTCTCGATGGCCGCACTGTGTTTTACACTCCGCTTCTTACGACTTCGTTCGACTGCAGTGCGTCAATCACTACAGCACTTTGCACGGTGGAAGTGCACACAGCAACACCCTATCCGTTGTAAAAGCTGAGTGAATACCCAATATGCCACCTCCCATTAAAATTTTATGATAACTCATGCGTCAAACTACATCAGGTGTGTAACAAATCTACATGTGAAACTGAACATCAATTTTTCCCCCAAATCAGAATTAAGACCAGAAACCCACCATTCGACATACATATCACTGACCTATCACCAGCATAAAATCAGCACCAACTCTATCCGCGCATTCATAATTTAAAAGTTTTAGACACGTCCACACGGCCTGTGCCAACGCCACTTCTTTTCTTTTCCGCAGACTGCTGGTTGGTTCAAATGGCTCTGAGCACTATGCGACTTAACTTCTGAGGTCATCAGTCGCCTAGAACTTAGAACTAATTAAACCTAACTAACCTAAGGACAGCACACACATCCATGCCCGAGGCAGGATTCGAACCTGCGACCGTAGCGGTCGTTCGGCTCCAGACTGTAGCGCCTAGAACCGCACGGCCACTCCGGCCGGCGCAGACTGCTGCTCGCAGTAAAAATGTATGTGAATCGCGACGTGCTCCACTTCAGCACAGGAGAGGTGTGGGAAAGGCACTGGGAGCAGACAGGCCGCAGATGGGATCGGCGTTGCGACACGGCGCCGCGGCGCGCTCGCTACTGTAGTTCTCTGTCACGGCCTGGCGCTGGCGTGTCCTTCAACGCCGGCTGAGCACCATCGGTATTCTCGGCGCGCCTGGGGTACCGTAACGCTTTCTCTCACCTCTTCGCGGCTGGCTGCCACCGCGGGGCATTCCACACCATCACCTGTTTCTATTCGTCTGCGGCGTCATCCTAGCAGCCGAACGATCAACTCACTTTCAAGATAGCAATGCACCTGGGAGTGGTCGTAGTAAGAGTTCATTTGTTCTCCACACTTCATTATTTTTGTTCGAATTTCAGTGATAACCTACTATACGTAGTAAGCAGTGTTCATGCACTGGTAGAGTTGCCATCGAGCACTAGATCACAGGCTGCAATATTATCATTTTGCTTTCCAACGAAACACTGCAGTTGACTTTCAAGTCTTGGCTCTGTTACTTCATGTCTTCCGTGTTCCACACCGTCAGGATGGCAATATCGACAAAGTGTTTATCTTTTGTCTCCAGTCATTAACTATTTAGCAATGGGAAGATGTTTATCGATCAGAAGGGGAAACAAATTACAGACAACAGCTGTTATAAACTGACACTTGCTGTAACTGGGTCTTTCACGACGTACTATAACACACAGCGATAAATAAATTACACAAATAAATATTTATCCTTCTTCAATGATTTGCTTGAATAGTCAAGTTTCACAGAAAACAGAATTAATAATGAGTCCACAATTAATTGGGAGTGATGCGGGGTTTGTTAACACGCCATTAAAAGTTTATTCACACAATTAAGAGCCAGAGAAACTGGTATAGGTATGCGTACTCAAATACAAAGATAAGTAAACAGGCAGAAGAGGGCGCTGCGGTCGACAACGCCTATATAAGAAAACGAGTGTCTGGCGCAATTGTTTGATTGGTTACTGCTGCTACAATGACAGGTTATCAAGATTTAAATGAGTTTGGACGTGGTGTTATAGTCTGCGTACGAGCGACGGTACACAGCATCTCCGAGGTAGCAATGAAGTGGGGATTTTCCCGTACGACCATTTCACGAGTGTACCGTAAATATCAGGAATCCGACAAAACATGAAATCTCTGACATTGCTGCGGCCGGAAATAGACCCTGCAAGAACGGGACCAACAGCGACAGAAGTGCAACCCTTCCGCAAATTGCTGCAGATTTCAGTGCCGAGCCATCAACAAGTGTCAGCATGCGAACTATTCAACGAACCATCATCGATATGGGCTTTCGGAGCCGAAGGCCTACTCGTGTACCTTTGATGACTGCACAACACAAAGCTTTACGCCTCGCCTGGGCCCATCAACATCGACATTGGGCTATTGATGACTAGAAATATGTTGCCTGGTCAGAAGAGTCTCGTTTCAAATTGTGTCGAGCGGATGGATGTGTACGGGCATGAAGACAACCTCATTAATTCATGGATCCTGCATGTCAGCAGGGGCAGTTCGAGCTGGTGGAGGATCTGTAATGGTGTGGGGCGTGTGCAGTTGGAGGGATATGGGAACCCTGATACTTCTAGATACGACTCTGACAGGTAAGACGTAAGTAGCCATCCTGCCTGATCACCTGCATCCATTCATATCCTTTGTGCATCCCGACGGACTTGGGAAATTCCCGCAGGACAATAAGACACCTCACACGTCCAGAATTGCTACAAAGTGGCTGCAGGATCACTCTTCTGAGTTTAAACACTTCCGCTGGCCACCAAACTCCCCAGACATCAACATTATACAGCCATATCTGTGATGTCTTGAGATGTGTTGTTCGGAAGATATCTTCACCCCCTCGTACTCTTATCGATTTATGGACAACCCTGCAGGATTAATGGTGTCAGTTCTCTCTCTCTCTCTCTCTCTCTCTCTCTCTCACACACACTCACTCACTCACTCACTCACTCAATCATTGCACTGAGCTGCTTAACATGCCTACAGAAGATTGCCCAGTAATTTTTATATTAAACATATACACATTTTGAACTTAATACTGGAAATTGAATTGAACACGATAGTATTATTTTATTATTCGTTAGAGCAGTTTCTATTGCACAGGGCCCTATATACGAGTATATTGATTATATAATGAAATATGATCCATCAAGCTGGAGACCAACTATCAAATGGAACTGATTATCTGTAGTTCTACTGCTGCATCTTTTTTTTTTTTTTTTTAAATTGCATTATAATGTAATTTACTGGTACCTAATGACGAATATACTTTGAGTTGACGTAACTGCACGGGCTGAAGAAATGGGAGTCCGAGAATCCAAATGTCCCGCTATCAGTTCATTCAGAAATCACTCGCAGAACTGCATACACGCGACACTGCAAGCAGTAACGTAAGCACACCAGGAAGTCCGTAAAGATTGAAGACTGAGGTCGCTTTCGATATTGTTCAGAAAGGATGGCTTTTCCAGTTTCATTTGCAGAGCTAATACGCGTTGCGCTTGCGTTTTCTGATGTTCGGAGAGATTGTTTAATGATCACTTTGTTGTATGTTTTACATTGATTCGAAACGCCAAAAATAATTTTTCGGGTCAGTGTCTTTGTTATCCTGTACATCAACGTGTGTTGAGGGTGGGGAGGGAGAGCAGGCAAACATGAAGCTTACGACGACCTTTCGGAATAAAGGAAAGACAACAGTCAATCAAGATTGGTCGAAAATAGCTGCTGACAGTCCGGCAAATACAGAACAACGTACCATACCATCAAAGTGTCACAGTATACCTCAGTGTTGTGTTGTGTTGCAGAGCCTCACTGGCAAGAGAGTCTTAAGTAGGATGTACAGTGAACAGTTGCTCGGGCGTATTATCGCAGTCACCGTTACACATAAAAAGTGTGTTGATAAGAAATGAAAGAGGCAGCAAATGGGGCCGGAAAAGACTACAGAATAAAAGGTAAGGCGCCAATGGCTAAAAAAAAAAAAAAAAAAAAAAAAAAAAACCGTAATATCATGTGATACCTCTTTTCATTTTCAGAAAAAAGGTTGAGTTAATAACGCAGAGAGACCAAGAAACGTACCGCCCAGATGCTTTGTCCTACACAAGATTTTAGAGGTAGAATCACGGCACTGCATTATCGAAATTATTGTCTGATATTTGAATTGCCACCGGTGAAATATAAACAAGAAAAGGTTTAAATACGTCGTAGACTATGGTAATGTCTGTCTATCTGTTTGTACAGACGTTGATCTGTAACTGGCATTTTTATCCGAGACGAAAATACTTGAATGGAAACCAGGCAAGTTTCTCCTTCTTCGCTGTATTAAATGTGTGACACTGTATCGGCGGGGATTAAGTTTCAATGGGAGACAAGAATTTGCCCAGAACTACGTCGTCACTCGATGCCTTACAAGGGGTCGTACAAACCGCCACTCACCAATTTGATTCATATTAGCATGGCAGGGTCTGTAGAACACGACTAAGACTTCAACAGATGTCAACAGGCATACGCAACCCTCAATCATTTTCGAGAAAATAAAGTTTGAATATTTTAGGCGTGCTTATGTACTTCCTATGTTCGCTAGCATCGAAGAGTCCGCAGCCGAGTCAATAAGCGCTTAGATTCATTACCGCGAGGTCTCGGGATCGCGTCTTGTTGCTGGTACATTTTTTTTCTTTTAATTCCCACGTAATTCTAAGCACATATTTATTATGACTCTGCACATTATCACGAATTAATGATTCATTTATTTTCATAATCTTTACCCTCAATAAAGGAGACATTTCTTCGTAATGAAACTGGAAATTAAAGAACAAGATATACGGGTACTTTCAGTAAAATCAAAATTACTGTTTCTACTTTTGTAAACAGTATAATGTCTCTCCTATGGAGCACTGCACGAATAAGATGGTACTGATCGCAGAAACATAGTATTCATTACGCCAACAGCACGTGTAATGATTGCCAAATTTTTACATTTGCATCTTTCTTTCAATGTGTCTATTGCAACACAAACTTAGTTTATATTCATAAACCGTTTTCGGCTACCACACAATCGGCACATCTAAGTGTACAACTAAATATTTTAACAGACAACTAATGATATACGATCACAGAACTTTTATACAGTCTTCTCTAGAATCTATCTCCCTATTCTCTTCTGAAATATACGCAGATTTTTGTAGTCGTTTAATAATGTATATCACCTACCAGTAAAAAAAATAAATAAATAAAAAAAAATATTAACAGCGGTGTTTGATCCAAAATCTTTAGCTTATAAAATTAAACGACTACGAAACTAAGTGCTTAATCTCTCAACTGCCGACTCTTCGGATACTGCCGACCATTCCAAGTATATTTGAATTTTTCAGACTCGATTTTGTCTAAAACGGTTGAGAGTCGCGTCTTCCTGTTTACACATGTCGATGTCCTAGTCGCGCCCTACACAACCAGTCAGTACGTATCAAATCGGTGATGGGAAGTTCGTACGATTCCGTTGTTAGCGTTGCATCGCCTCTAAAGTTGCAGTCTATCAACACTATTATTACGCAGTTTTAATGTGGTACATAAATGACGTAGTAAAGGGTAGGATTACAGGTAGTTCTGGTAGGGAAAGAAACATAAATTAGTGTGTGTGAGAGAAACTGGGAGCCGCCGACTTCTGTTTTGTTTATTTGTTTTGCACTTAATTAGAACCGCACGTCGTTCATGTTAGTCCACTGAGTATTTTGTATCCTTAAAAGATATAAATTGCATTTATAAGTAATAAAAATTAGTTGATCGCATAAATTCTGCGCTTTTGAGTAACCAACGCAATTACTTTTGATACAAGATCAGTTTACATGCAAAAATATCAAACAATCTACAAAATTATTTTTCTTATTTTGTAAGCAGTAGAACGTTTCTACAGTATGGTCAATGGCAACGTTTCATATTATTTACTGGTGAGTGCGAAAGTTGCTTATGAATAACAGGAACAGGTTTTATACAGGCTTGACGAAGTATTGAAGCGATGTTTTTGTTTGGAGTTTTTTTTAAGAAATTGAGTTTTCTAGCGCATTATGACAAACGGTACTTTTTTATTTTTGCTACAACAGCCCTCTGTTTCACGTTGCAAATAAACAATTTTTGAATAAAACCAATATTAAACATTGACAATTTCAATTTTGGGGTAAATATTGTGTATTTTTAAGTAACAGACAGGAGGATAACTATGTAGGACAAAAATGTTCCCTAAGTTGCGCGGCCCTTCATAGGTCCTACCTCACTTTCTAAACGGTTCACAGCTGCCGGAATCTAGTAACCGACTGATCCCATCTGCAAACAAAGCGATCGAAAGGGGGTAACATCGAATGGGTATGCAACACATCTAACGTACAGGTAACGCAGTTATTATCTTAACTGGCCAAAGCTACTAGCAAAACTACCGTCGCCTACGCTAACTATGGGAGTTTTACAACTCTAATCATGTAACACAGTCATTACCATCATGCCTCACTATTCCACTAAGTCGTACTAATCATCAGCTCACAGATCTGGAGAGATCACTGCGGGCGAAATGCTTAACTTCAGGAGACTAGTTTCGAACTAGGAAAAAAAGTAGTGGTGGTTGTAAAACGACGTTAAGGTTTTTATACGAGAGACTTTCTGGTAAAAATCGACTACTGAAAATGCATGCACCTTTTAAAGTGCCTGCGTGTAAATTAGCAACAAACCACGACGCGAGTGTGTGATTAACGTCAATGATCTACAGACCATGAAGAGTGTGAAGTTCTAAATTTCCGAGTATGCTGAACATTGCGCATGCGCAGAAACAGGCAACTGTGGCGGCATCTGCTAGCATAGGAAAGTAACCTATTCTGGTCGAACTCACTCCTGTTAAAAAAAATTATTTTGTGTATTCGTGTCTCCTTAATATTTATTGTGTTGTCTGGTTTGTTTTCGTGACACACTGAAAAGTTACACAGAGTCCTGATATTTTATTTCTACTAGTGTTCCCCTACAAGATAGACGAACTGTCTGAAAGCATAAGGACATTTACGTTTTACAGAGAAGACGCCAACACTGTGCATAAGTAGGAACGTACACAGATAAAGGTGTTTTAAAGAAAGTTATTTCGAAAGTGATAAAGTCAGAATTGTTTGTCGAGAAAGGTAATTTTCGATGTTTATGGTACTTAGCACGAAAACTGCGTTCTAGATACTGTTTGACTTGTTTGTGAGTATATATATTCTCGAACATACACATTGTATTTTGTGAAATATTTGGATGACACGTTTTCAATTCTTTCAGTTCTCATAAATGTAAGGTATATATATATGCGATCTTTGACAATGTCCGCTATGAATTCCCCTTTGGTCACAAATTATATTATCCTTGATTGTTCCTGCATTACGTACTATTTTTTGGTAAACACCATATTCCCTAATAAACTCACTTTCACAGTCCAAATGTCAAACTGCACGCAGACGGTAGCTCTCATATCACACGCAATTTTTGCGCTGACGTATAAACGTAAATGACCACGCGAAACAGAGAAGACTCAGTACAGGAGTCAAACGCCAGGGGCGCTGCAGTACACTCACTTGTCTTGAGCAGAGTGACAAGGAAGTCGACCGTGTATAAGAGGCTTTATCGGTGTACTGGAGCACGATGCAGTCATCAGATAACTGGCCATGACAGCGACCGACAGGATCCACAAAAGCGACAAAACAAGAGTCGTGCAGGTTGCTGCATCTAAGTTTTGCAGTAAGTAGGAGGTATCAGCTGTAGGTGAGGACAGCCGTCCTGAGGCACGAGGCGGCGGTACTCACCTGCGCAGGTCAGCCAGGCATAGGGACACCGCGTGTCGTGTCGTTCTCGTGAGTCCCCGCTCGCGTTCTGAGCCCACGCGCGCGCCGCCTGCCCTGACCTGCGCCAACCGTAACCAATTCACAGCGACGAGGCGACCGGCCGGGGCCCTTATTTACGGACACAATGAAAAGGAGCCGTGCGGCTCCCCCGAGCGTACCCCCTACAAAAGTTCAAAAGCGCGGAGGGAGGCAAGGAAAGAAAGAAATACACCGTGAAGAGCGTTGCTCAAAGGAACTCCGCTTCCTCAAAAGGCTTTCATAATATACCGACAATGGAAACGAGCCAGCCAAGGTAAAGAGGGTGTACAGGGGGGACGGAGGACGCGGAGAAAAGAAGCGTGTGCTGACCGCCTCGGCGCGATTGACAAGTGAAGGCCGCGTGCGTTCAGTCAAAAGTTATGGTCTGGTTCCGGGCGACAGGGATCTGTCGGAACGCAACTACGCTGTTGTGTCTCTTGTCAGGCCAACGCAACACCACCACAGACCCAGCGCGGTGTTTGTGTTCCTCTCTAGTGTCACGACTAACATGGAGGGAGGAGCTACAGCCGTACGTAACTCTCTGCTTTTCCCTCGAGACACAGTAATAACAGGCAACATGGTGCAGCGGAGAAAGGTGGACTATTACTTGAGGACAAACGCTTAAAACCTGACATTACGGGACTGGCAAGCCTCGATCGGAACAGTTCCTTCACAACCTGTTTCATTTCTCACTATTGAGAAAACTAAGACGGAAATCAAACTATGGCAAAATATTAGCAACATCCCAGAGATATTTCTGTATAATAGTTGACCTAAAACTCGAAAGTGAATAGCCATTTCGCGTGTCGTTAAGCAAACGGTAAATTTTCCTATTGTAAATAATATACCTTATACATGTTAATTACGTGCAGGATGCAGCTTATAGCCTATTCTGCAGCATATAGGTATTTTCCTCGTCTTTCCGTGGAATGAACCATAGTCTTCATTTTGATGAAACCGGAACGATAACTGCATGGAGTCTAAAGCGAGATGCTCAGTTATATGAGAGTGCGTTTGTGGATTTAGATCGCTAACAGCGAGGTTACTAGCGCCCTTTGCTTAAATATGGTCCGCCTAATAGCAAAGCGGTAGCTTCAATATGAAAGCTGGCAGGAACACCACAGTGCT
The DNA here is from genome assembly GCF_021461385.2 of Schistocerca piceifrons. Taxonomy (NCBI): domain Eukaryota; kingdom Metazoa; phylum Arthropoda; class Insecta; order Orthoptera; family Acrididae; genus Schistocerca; species Schistocerca piceifrons. The sequence continues at coordinate 429,580,363 of NC_060138.1, forward strand.
TTACTAGGCATGGTCCAATGACATGTAGTATGCTCATATCTTCCTCCGACCCTTCCTAACTAAAAAGGGAGGACCTTGAGTTTAACGCGAACTCCGAGCCACGTTGAAAATTATAATTTTTTTATATAGGCACATAGTCACCCAAGGCGAAAGAAGAAATACATTACAGAAAAATGGATTATTGGACCGACCGAGGATTGAAATCGCGGGATAATAGCCTGGCAATTTACCCACTAGCTTACACAGCAGATAACCGACAGGGTGATTTTTATTCTGTTAGATCTGACCGCAAATAACAAGAGAGGGCAAATATATATGACACTACCATTCATTTTACTCCAACTGATTCTGCATATACCAAAAATCCTGAAAGGAAAACTATGAGAGACTGATGGCATGATACAAGGACCTCGAATGAAGGATTGGGAGGAATATCTTCAGGCTAGTCGAAAATTTGGAAGACTAGTTACAAAGAGTAGGTGCATGAAACGTGGGAAAGAGAAATACTTCCTGGAAAAGAGCATTGCTCTTCTTAGACGAAGTAATGTACACGAGCAAGAGCTGCCTGAGGGACACAAGTTTGGGAACTCTCTAGGGGCATAATACGATGAAACAAAACAAAGTTTCAGGGCTTAAAATTGAGCTGAGTGGCGTCATAAGATATGGTGAACAGAATAGCCTTCAAACAGAAAATGAAGGCTACCGGAAAGTGAAGTCAAGCATATCAACAGACAAGTAAGGATCAAAAAACGATACGAAAATGTGATTGGAAAAAGAAGTACGTGGAGAAAAGAGGTCTCGACGAGAACAAGAACTGAATTAGAGCTGCGTGGGTGGCGCATGAAGTCCAAAGATGCTTGCTACGAAATATCCCCCGATGCACACATTCCGTTTCAAGATGGGATGTTAAACTGTAATACTCCGTACATATGGGATAGCCACTATAGCTCGATTAAAATAGCTTGGTGACTGACCGCGTGCAGTGGCAGGTGACTGTCACTGCCGTGATGCCAACCACGCTTCATCAGACTCAGCACGTGGCGATGTAGGAAGAAGTGGCTGCTGGGCCCTATCACTCGGATCACCGAAGTACCAGTCCCATTTTAATCAAGGTATAGAAACATAATACAAACTCAGACAGGACGAGAATGAAAAAGGAAACAGAACGCGACAAAACCACTACGGAATTTGCTTCAGTTGATTTAGGAATATGATAGAGAATCTAAATCAGGATGGGCAGATGATTTTACCTTGTTTTCACCTAATGAAGTTTCCACTGCACCACCTCGCTCTGTATTATGTTAGTCTTCAGAATAAAATGTTCGGTGCTGTCCTACTATAACACATAGATGAATACACGGCTGAGAGCAAATATCGCGACCAGAGACATAAATCTTTCAGCAGTGATTAAAAAAATGGCGAAATGTATATAATTATGTGTCGTGAGCATCACTCCTCAATAGACGGTACGCATACCGGAACATCAAATAAGGGAAATGCTGAGCCACGCAACATGGATAACGAATCAAATTAGTCTTTGAATAGGCAAAAACGACAATTTTTCAGACCGTCATTGCTCGGACATTACAACAAGAAACAGTATTACAAGGCTGTTTTTACTGAACTTAAAAGTAGCTGCGCGATCTCAGAGTCATACAGCCAGTGTTAAGCGTGGCCACATATACCCTATTATAGTGGTAGCAAAAGCCATGTCGACACAACGTTAAAAGTTAGCTGAGTAGCAGGCGAGTACTACAGGAGCATGTCTATTTTATTGTATCGACTGGTCTTTTTGGCTGCTCAAACGTGTCAGAGCACAGGTGATGGCAGTGCGGTGCGGGTGTCAACAGCTGTAGCGACAAACACGCGCGCTGGATGATCCTCCTCGTTCTCCTCCTTTTTTTCCCCCCCAGGCGTCAGCGGTCGCTTACGTAACAGCGAATGACGAGCGCTCCGCCGGTTGCGTAACAGACAGCGCGCACCCCCGCACACGCCCGGCTCGTTGTGTAACTCCATACAGCCTGCGACAACATGTCGAGCATTAACCCTATTACGACAGCCCGCGGTGCGCCGTATCTTCCTACATATGGGCGCCTCGTGTGGTGGGCGGACGCAGCTCGCATGTGGAGGACATCACTGTTTCACATACGAAAGGAATATTTTACCCATAAGGCACGTTACTGTTTCCAAACTGGCCAACTACAACGGTCCGGTACGGATGATGATGTATCTACACAAGTTTACAAGATATCTGCATCTCTCTTCCACAAGCCACGTTGCGGTATGTGGCGGAGGGTACTCTGGGTACCACACCAGTCTCACTCTCGCCTCGCCCCCCCCCCCCCCTCCACCTTTTCTGTTCCAGCTGCGAATGGCCCATGGGAAGAACCATTTTTGGTAAGCGTCTGTCTGCGCTAGAGACTCTCTGACTTTACCTTCAAGGTCTCCTCGTGACATAAAAATAGATGGAATCAATATACTACATGACTCTTCTATGGAATTCTATGGAATTTTAACAGCGCGAACCACGCCAAGATGCACAACGGGTCTCTTATAGCACTTGCCACTGGAGTTGAGTGAGCATCTAGGAGCACTTTACTAAATGAATCTGTGGCGAGACGTGCTTCTCTTTTGTGGGTCTTCTCTATTTCCACAATTAAGTCGTATCTGGTACGGAACCTAGATTACGAGCAATGTTCAAGTATTGGTGGAACAGGGGTGGACTAAACTTCCTTAGGATTCTTCCAATGAATCTCCATATCACACACATCCATGCCCGAGGCAGGATTCGAATCTGTGACCGTAGCAGTCGCGCGGTTCCGGACTGAAGCGCCTAGAACCGCTTGGTCATCGCGCCGGCCATACAATATGAGGCCTTTCTCCCTGTTTATGTGCAATATCCTACATTTGATTATGTTGAGGGTCAACTGCGCCAATACCTGCACCAAATGTCAATACTGTGCAGATCTTTTTACGTTTTGCTACAATTTTATAGCGTAGCGACTTCTCTTATACAACAGCATTATCCGCAAAAAGCTTCGACGTAATCTACTGGTCATTTATATTTGCCGTGGAAAGTAATAATCCTATAACACTCCATTGGAGTGTGGTTCAACGAAAACGAAAATAAAGTGTAATGATTAGCGATAACATCTAGGCAATACTGTATTCGCTCCTCCATAATTTTGAAAGAAGAGCCTGAGACATGGGGTTCCTTGTAGCTCAAATAGGAAGTCACACTAATACTGCTGATCAGAAGTCTAAAGGTAGTAAAAGAAACGAGACAGACATTAGTAAGGCCGGCCGGTGTGGCCGTGCGGTTCTAGGCGCGTCAGTCTGGAACCGCGTGACCGCTATGGTCGCAGGTTCGATTCCTGCCTCGGGCATGGATGTGTGTGATGTCCTTAGGTTAGTTAGGTTTAAGTAGGTCTAAGTTCTAGGGGACTGATGACCACAGATGTTAAGTCCCATAGTGCTCAGAGCCATTTGAACCATTTGAACATTAGTGAGCTCTGAAGATCCTGGCCAATGAACGGAAGCAACTAATTTACAAATTAGCTGCATTACCACCCTGGTTACCGAAATAGAGCGGAAAACTTTTCCTTCAAATAAACCTGTCGTACAGGCCATAAGTCGGGCATTATCACGTGGGAAAATCTAAATATTTACTGCATAAAACAAACTTTGGGTCAGTAATTCGCATCCAACCAGTTCGTATGCTACATTTACAGTACGTCGACGTTAATGAATATAATAAATAAATTGGCTGTTGATGTTAATAAAATGGCTACCAGAAACTGAAAAATACTTGCCACGTATAATACCAATTGAATAGACTGTGATACTACATTTGTTAAATCAATCTATTACCAACTAAGTAACAGCTAAATACATTACATGAAAATGGTGCGACCGGTCTCTCCCTGATAGATCACACAGCCGTGTTTCTCAGTCCTTGAAGATAGTCAGTATATTCCATATGTGGGAAAGTAAACCGTGCTGCTTCTCAGTATTGCATTGTCTGCTTGCAGTATCTCGTCAGAATTTAAAAGAAACCATTTTATAGATATAGAACATTAACATGAACTTGAAGCGTTAAAGTAACGGCCACCTTGTTTATGGCAGATGAGCTAAACAATTTTCTGAAAAAGTTATTTGGGAACGAACTTACATATAAATTATCGTATCAGAAAACTCGTTGGAGGAAGGGAGAAGCACGAGCCTATTGAAGTAATTCTCTCCGCTAAAAACAAAAGCATTGCAAGGGATTCAGAAAAATTAAACGGCGCATAAGCCACGATGGAATGAATAGAGGAGAGCAAATAACCAAAAACAATGAATTCAGATGCTTGGGGATAAAAATAATAATGAACGAGAACGAGCAGTTTTTAATTCTCTGTAAAAGGGCAGACGAGACATTGAGATCCGTCCGGGAAAACTGCGTTAACTACGGAATCATTTAAGCTCGTTTGAACATTCTTGTCACCAGTTTTGTCATCAAATGCGTACATCTGGCGATTTTCCATTCTATCTTACAAATATGTACACATGCTATCGTACTAGCTTGAGAATCACAGTTCGGTTGTTTTTAAAGGATGCAATGAAGCATTTAATGAAAAGAGCAAACTATAAGGAAAGACACTGGCGTTGCCATAAATAGTTGTGCAACAGCATGTTATATTTTTTTTTACTGACTCATGTCGTCCATCCCAAACGCCGGGGATGAAAGGCTTTTTGAAAACATGCTGAAGTTAGAATAACGGAAATTAGTATTTAGTTTCCAAGTTAGAAATAAAATACTGTTTCACCATTTTTGGAAATTCAACCAGTAAGGGGGTAAAACTGTGGGTGAAAGTTTTTTAATTGTAAATCTTTGCTAAAGAACTACTGAAACATTTTAAATCTACATCTATGAAAATGTTGTTTCAGTGTTTTTTGAAATTCGACAGTCTCAGGGTGGGAAATAAGGGATGAAAAGTTTTATGAACTTATTTGTTTCATTATGAAAGCACATTCAAAGTTAAATCTACGAAAATTTGTATTCAGCATCTTACTCCTCTGTTAGACATAAGGAAATATAAGGTATCGTATGAAAGTTTCTATGGAAATATCATCACAAGAACGCAAGAGCATGATTAACAAAAACCTTTGACTCCAGCTACCAAAATCGTTCTCTGGTCTGAAGTTCATTTGGGGAACACCATGCTTCTATGGTCTACACTATCGTAAAAAATTTAGAGGTTACTGCAACTGCCGGCCTGAGTGGCCGAGCGGTTCTAGGCGCTACGGTCGCAGGTTCGAATCCTGCCTCGGGCATGGATGTGTGTGATGTCCTTAGGTTAGTTAGGTTTAAGTAGTTCTAAGTTCTAGGGGACTGATGATCTCAGAAGTCAAGTCCCATAGTGCTCAGAGCCATTTGAACCATTCTGATACTGCAACTTCTGAGCAACATAAAAATTCGATAAAAAACCTAACTGTGCGGACCATGGAGACTACGCGAGCGAATCGGCGGACGCTAAGTTAGTCTGAAATATAAGCTTAAACAAAAAGGAGAAGAAAGTGCCCTGGCGTCTCATTCCTCAGTTACGTCCTATCTATTTAATCTTATTTCGATTTCGGGAACTTAAAACAAGAAACTCATCGGCGAACAATAGTATCCGACCGTGATATTTATCCCTTTTCCAAATTTAATCTATCATATATGGTCATAGAAACAGTACGGTGCATTTTCTTGGCTGGAAATTTAGTATTTTTGGAATCATTCTTTCACGTCATGCTTCGTAAATATGATATGTGTTAACAATATTACCTACCTCTACTGCATTAACTGCAAACAGGACAGAATATTACTTCAGAATAATGAAACGCTCCAGACGAGAACACAGTAGCGGAAGCTTTATCCATATCCAGAAGGCGTAAAATGAAAGGGACGCTAGATGTGTAAGCCACAGTGTTACTGGCCAGTTCGGCTGGAGTAACGTTGCGACAGAGATCAGGAAGTCTGCCGCCGGGGAGACACCACCGCGGCGGCGATAAGACCAAATGGAAGTGTCGTGTAGAGCGAGGGGGACGAATGGGGAAAGGTGGGCGACATTGCGGCACGACGTTCTCCGTCGCGAGAGAGCCATTTCCTCCCTACTCCTCAGAATACGGCGCATGTTTCTGGATCGTTTGTATTGAGTTCTAGTTTTGGATTTATTACATATTTGTAGCTAAAAGCGCCCAGCAGGGCCACGCGATTGCCGACCGACTGCATGTCACTCTTACACTGTCGTCTCAGTAGTTCACATGGGGAGAGAAGGGGAAGAGTGTATGGTTAGCACACCGCTTTCACAGCTGTTAATTTTAGCTTTTCGATACCAGTGTAGTTTCGTCTACCGTGTACTTCAAGTAGCTCCTCGTTTGTCATACACGACTGTGGATATCCCGTGCCACTACTACTATAAGGAACAAAAATCTTTAGCAATAGCAGTACACCTACCCCAGTCCTACGTGTACCAGTCAGACACGATGGCCACTCTGTTATCGAGGTGAACTATTGTCTCATTCTCTGACAACGAAGATTTTTTGAGTCCTCGCTCTTCTGATTAATTTTATGCGACCCGCCACGAATTCCTCTCCTGCACCAACCCATTCATCTCAAGAGTAGCAACTGCACTCTATAGCCTCAATTACTTGCTGCATGCAGTCCAGTTTCTGTCTTCTTCTACATTGTTTCTTTTTTTTTTCTTTGTTGGTTATTTATGAAGATGGCGATGATCAAAGACATCGTTAAATCTACGTGAAAGCACTAACCACTAATCCGATGTTGACCACACATCAATAATATACAACCTCCCGAAAAACATAATCTAAAGATACGTCACATAAAACTGATTATGAACAGTTCTTGAGTTCATTTCGAGCCTTTGGTAAACCAAACACAATACGCGCGGCGCGGAGATCTTGCGTGTAGTGATCGTAGAAAACGCTGTCCTAGACACTAGAGCTCGATAAATGGTGAGAGACGGAGAAGTACAAGTGAAATATATGTAGATACTGCAGTTCTCGGGGCCTAAATAGAATTTCCGTCTAGTGTAACGGGAGGAACGAAGGTCAAAATTCAGCAGCCGTTAAAATCATTACAGACGAACAAAAGCTCAGTTAAAGGAGATCGAGGCAAATAATCGACAAGGTTTATTGAAGGAATAACCATGACACCACATAAAATCTGAATTACAATGGCTGTATTAGGAATTTAATCCTGCTTGTCCCGTAAGTGGGCACTGGTCGATGAAATGTGCGGCATTTTTCAAATCTCACGTGATAGAGGTGGCCATACGGTCTGTACAGAACGAACTGACCGTCCTGTTAGAAGACATATGGTGCCATTCAGACATGTCCAGTTTCTGGTATTACACCTGAATGTGAAGTTATAAGACATTGGTAATCAAGAAGCGTCAAAACACATCAGTTTTTCCATCTCTAATGTGTCGCAGCAACTGTCATTCGTATATTGGATTATGGAAACATGAATTGCTCATATGCACTCTCATTGCTGTAAGTGACCCTAATTCCGGTTTAGTAGATGACTCCCTTCTTTGCCTGTAGATATACCCATATTCACAACCGCTTATAACAGGTACAGTACATAGAGATCCCATAAATCTGTATATGACGTACACCTCAATAAAGGCCACAGGGAAAGATAAACAGGCAGTGGATGGATGCAAGAGTAATGGCTGTACCGAGGTAGCGAGTAATAGAATGTTGCAAATACTTCAGACTTTTCCAGACTATCCCATACGTTTTTGCCTACCCCTAGCGCTAAAACACTACTCTGTAGACAATAAAGGCGGTTTTTCGTAGAAAACTAAAACGGAAACACAAAATGATCACACACATCTTTGCAAATAAAATGAACTATAAGTCTTCACTAACACTTCAAAGAGAACGTTTTCTCCACTACATAATGTTTAATGATTTTGCTGTTGTTCTATGTGCATGCCTCATCCAAGGGAAAGAACGGAGGAGTTTATTTCAGGGAAGATGGATAAAGTGCGTCCAACGGGACTCGAAAGGCCATTACTGGAATGGAAGCTTAACGGTGCCTCGCTTTCCCCTGAAAGTGGTGCCAAATAACAGGATAGGCCTACGCCAATATCCTGCGTTATCCTGTTTACCTTTCAACATTTAACAGTTAGTTAGGCATGGAAACTCCGAAAACCGGAACATGTTTGCCTGTTGTAGCACAAAAACAAGCAAATGAATGAAACCGCCCACCAGCACTGTGCGAAGTAAATGGCCGAGGAAAGCAGAGTTTGGGTTACTTTATCATATCTGCACAACCCCTTTAATAAGATATTATTATGGGAATATACGCGTGTACATGAATCTACTTTGTGGAGTTCATTATCTTCTTACTTCGAGTGATAGACATCCAATATCATTCGGTAACGCTGGATATAATAGATCAATAACATTGCCTGTATAATTACATTCGTGGCGTTTTGCCATTTTCTCCTTAGCAGGTCAATCACGAGACGAAAAATTTCTGTTAGTCAAGTCACAACTGGTTTATGAATTACCATACAAAAACCTGTGGATTTATCACCACCAAAAAAACTTCAAATTTCCATTCCATAATGTATCATTACGGTGCTATTCTTATTTAACGAAGACTGCCAACCAATATGAAATATTCTGACGTCATTTGTCAGCTATTTTTTCTGTGCACTTGATTAAATACGAATCTCCGAATATATAATTGCTACAAAATATGTAAGTGAAAAGTTCTAGTCATGAAAGGTATTCAGTTAGTGTAAAAAACCGTAATAAAAGTAGAATACTGAACATTACGCTACAAAGGATAAGGCAGAAATTGCTCTCCATACAAGGCGTTTAATGTACGTGTGTTCTGTTGATAGTCTTTCCTCAGTCAGTATACCTGTGTACTTATAGTAAGTCACCAAAAAACACAAATGTTTGGGCGTTGATTAGCATGCGTTCTTAAATTCTATCACAAACAACTGCCAGTTATGTAGATTTGTAACCCTGAATGTAATTCTTATTACCTTTGTAATTAATGGGCGTGACTTACGCTTCCTTTCAGTCACAAGGAGTTACATGTGGAGCTAGCCACAAGGGGGTTGCAGCTGCAAATATAATACCATATCTAGCTGATTCCATCGGACCCCGTAGTGCTGTCAAGTCACTGCGATTTCGCGGCCCCTCCTGCCGGAAGTTTGAATCCTCCCTCGGGCATGTGTGTGTGTGTGTGTGTGTGTGTTGTTGTTCTTGGCGTAAGTTAGTTCAACTTAGTTTAAGTAGTGTGTAAGTCCAGGGACCGATGACCTCAGCAGTTTGGTCACACACATTTTGAACACTGCGATTTCAGCTTTTTTAACCGGTTGAATCAATGTTCAGAATTGACACTACCATTGCTCGCTCTCGTTCACGGTCACCATAGCATGAGACCTAGAGAGAGAGAGAGAGAGAGAGAGAGAGAGAGAGAGAGAGAGAGAGAGAGAGAGAGAGAGTCAGGGAGGACTCGAACCTCCGGCGGGAGGAGCCGCTCAATCCATGACATAGCGCCTCAAACCACGCAGCATCGAAAATATTGCCTCCCTTGTTCTACTACTGCAACAGAGCATGCCCTGCCACGGCATGATCACGTCAGTCATTATAGTCGTCGACTGAACGTAATAAAATTTTTGACTACTTTGAAACAGTTCCCACACATGGACTACTTCCACCAAACACTAAATTTTTGCGGGAGGTCGAGATATTCCAGTACTCAAGACCGTATTTACGAAATGATGCGAAAAACAGCAACAATAAAAGAATTAGATTCAATGTAAGCTGAAATTGATGGCCGGAGATCAAGTGACAAATTCCAGTGTGGCATGATGTCGAGATAAAGTCGTTCGCTTTGTTCCACTTAATGCTGTGTCATTAAAGTGGGCACATAAATGCATCTCCATGATATGACAATTCGAGGGCTCAGTTTCACAATGAACATTTCCCCGCTTGGTCATGTCACAACCGGCAGAATCCCACATAGATCTGATGAGAGAATGCGTTGCCAGAACTGCACCAGCTGCTGTTCTAAACAGGGACGGTAGGTCTTCTTAACGAAGACAAGCAAATCGGCAGGGTAACTCTGGAACAAGGAAGACATCGGTCTGGTCAGTTCTTCGGTCCAATCAGCGTACTGATAATCAGGCGACTTAGCAACTTGACTTTCGGGGACACAAAAAACCAGTAGCAATGCCGCATTCTAAAATTCTGCCTAACAAAGCGGAGGTGGACAGGCGACGTTGCCAGAGCAGAAGGGCTTGGCCTGGCCGGGCCGGGCCGTCTGGTTTCCGGCGGCAAGGTGGCAACTTCCGGCCCGCTGCGGCGCTCGAATAGGCAGCCCGCATGCGGGCGCAGCCTGCGAAGTGGAGCGGAAGCGACGCACGGAACTGTTCGCACGCTCCGACGTGTTGTGCGCTATCTGCCGGCGCCGCCCAACATTTCGCAACTGATGCAGACCTCTCCCAACGGCGTATCCAGGCGGCGAGGCTGCTTGGAGGGCTACTACGACGATGCTGATCGTGGCATCGTATACAGCATTAGATTAGAATGAGCCGCACAACGACGTTTGCAATGAATCATTTTATACTAGAGCCCCTGTCTTCTATAGAGCAGTATAGGTATAAAATAAACATCAGCATTCCGCACATCGTACAGTATACAGTGGCGGAAATTACATAGTGCACCTGAACCATTTTACACGCTCCCTACTCCATTCACGCATTATGCGTGGGGAAAACGACTGACGTTAAACCTTTGTGTATGTGCGAATTGCTCTAAATTTACCTACATGGTAATTATGCGTCACACATGTGCGAAGAAGTACTATTATTTGGCTCCGAACAAGGACTCTCTGAATTTTAAGTCAAGCCTTCTCGTCCCCTACTAGAGCATTTCTAGAATACTCCTGCCCTGATTATAAAAGCGTGCGACCAACTGCGGAGATCTTCTTTCAGTTCCCTCTATTTCCTCCGTCATTTTAACTTGGAAAAGGTTCCAGCTGCCGAACATTATTCAACGAGTTCTTTGAACGAATGAATGAATGAATTGCTTAAGCTTTGTACGCATTCTTCCAACGGATATCAATCTGCTGGAAGCTTTCTCCTTAATTAAATGCAAGCTATCGTTCCCAACTTAATCCGTTCCGTGGAAATACCCCTAGGTTAGGTTAGGTTAGTGGTGTTTAACGTCCCGTCGACAACGAGGTCATTATACCCCTAGGTACTTGGACGGTTGTGATTCCAGTGATTAACTGGCATTAGCGTATTCAAACAAAACCGTCACTGTCAAGGCATCTCATTACAGACTGTACATGTTGGATTCGTATTGATGAGGAAATAAAGCTTTTAAATTTTTAACAGTTACGTGGGCGATGAAATAACAACAGTGCAAAGGTTGTACTAGTCTGTACAGTATTGCTTAAACGTAGTGTTTCATAAAATTGAGGATCGAATACCGATCGTCATTATAACAACTGTTTGTTATGTGCTGCCCCACTCACTCCAACATGCCAGGTCTAAGAGTGTGATAACTTGGGCCCCCATACATTATACACTTATCAACACATCAGAAAGTTTGTCAATGTAATGCCCTGTAATCAAGCTAGCTGTATAACATCGCCGCCGTGAACACGTTCGCCGGCCGCTGTGACCGAGCTGTTCTAGGTGCTTAAGTCCGAAAGCGCACAGCTGCTACGGTCGCAGTTTCGAATCCTGCCTCGCGCATGGATGTGTGTGATGTCCTTAGGTTAGTTAGGTTTAAGTAGTTCTAAGTTCTAGGGGACAGATAACCACAGAGGTTAAGTCCCATAGTGCTTAGAGCCATTTGAACACGTTCGTCTTTGGTCGACTGTTCTATATCAACGTAATTTACATCTGAAGAAAAGTTTCCTCTATTCTGCCGACTATATATGTGACCATGGACTTTTGGCAGTATTAAATTTCGTGTAGATACAGAAAAAATATTACTGCTCTTAGAGTCAGCTAACATATGTGACGCGGTTCTGGAAACTTGTTAACAATGTTCGCACACAGTATAAGACACTATGAATTCAATGCCAATGGTTCAAATGGCTCTGAGCACTATGGGACTTAACTGCTGAGGTTATCAGTCCCCTAGAACTTAGAACTACTTAAACCTAACTTAAGAACATCACACACATCCATGCCCGAGACAGGATTCGAACCTGCGACCGTAGCGGTCACGCGGTTCCAGACTGAAGCGCCTAGAACCGCTCGGCCACACCGGCCGTCTCAATGCGAATGAAGAGTTGATACCAGGAAAGAAGAAAGGAAGACATGCTGTCGATAGTCAGTCCACATCCTTTACACGGTAATTACACACGGAAGGCGAGTGAGATAGAAGAGCAGATCTGACATCAAAAGCGAATTGCGCGCGTCTTAGTCACCTCATGTGACTGAAAAAGTACTAAACCAACAAATTTTCTCATCACTTTGGAACAGTTGTTCGTTACGTACGAAGTTTCAACTTCGATAAAACTAGAAACGGTCACATCGGTGAACGTCACATAATATTTTGTTTTTGTGAGGTACCAGCTGTTTCATCCTACTCACAGTGACAACTTTCAAGTGATACTATGCACAATACAACCATATGGCTGAAACGACAACGAACAGTGATTAAGGCTTCAGATCCGGAATCCCTGGGACATGTCAGGCCCAGACTCCAGCGAACAGAAGTTCGCAAAAGAAACGAAGGTAAGAATACCAGCAGTTGCAGTGTGTCCGCGCTGAGAGCCAGCTTGCTCCGCTGACCCACAAACGGGTCTATTTGTGAATGTGTTGGGCTGTTCGCGAGCGAGGCCCCCAATAAACTGTTGGCTCAGTCTGGAAGGCGAAGCCAGGTGAAATACCGTGTGGAAAAGAATGCGAAGGGATGAGAGGGAGGAGGTGGAGAGAGCCACGGCTACACTAGAGACATCAGCAGGATGAGAGCTCATTATCTGACGCAGCTCCCAAGGTCGCAAGTGTCAGTCGACGTGTGTGGACCATAGGGGTTAACACGCCGCGACATGGGAATTCATCATGTGCTGCTTAACAAGAATCTGATACTAGTAACTGTAAATCAACGCGTTTCAACGCTGATGACACTGATTACATAATTCCAGCTGGAGGCTCCCTCGTCCATTGGTATGTGTGTGTGTGTGTGTGTGTGTGTGTGTGTGTGTGTGTGTGTGTCGAACATACAACCATTAATTTGCTATGGTAAGCAAGTTCTAGATGCTTTATTAAGCCGTATTTAGACAATGAAATTATCATACCGCAGTGTCCTCTTTTGTAATCAATAAGCAACCATGACCTGCTGAGAACACGTTAAGCACTTTGTTCGCAATGGTTTAATCTTCAAGGTAATCACATTGTGCGCAAGGTCTCACCAGGAACGTGTTAAACATTGTTCTGCTTACATTATAGACTATTTCGAAAGCACCAAACATCAAAAGAGACCCGGAATAAAGTTGTCCATACATTTCAGGTCACAAGAAATAATCCGTACTATACATGTAACGGAAAACTGTTTCCCAGCAATTCTGGACCGAATGAGTATCAACTTTCTCCAGAAACCGAAGTTTCTCAGCAGATTCTTCCACCTGTGAATGTGGAACGGATCAGAATAGCTCCACATACGCTAAGAGTGCATCTTGAGTAATGATCACACGTGAAAACGCTTTAGATATACTGTGTTATGAGGTAAATACTTCGTACTTCGATCTAGTGGTATTTACTGTGGCTCGTTTCTATATTGTTCATTACAATAATGCGTAGTATTTATAAGCATTCTTTGGTGTCAATTTTTTGTTGTCATCTAAGCAAACAAAAAACATTTCCACTTTAATCACTCTCAAACCTTAAATCAACATTATTTACTTTAGTGTAGTAAGTGTGGTACGAAATATCGTATAATCTTCTGACGAGACAAAAAAAAAAAAAAAATCCTCCATACCTAAAAGGACATGAGTTCACAAACTCATGTGCTACTTTCTGAATGCAAGAAGGCATCAAGATATAAATGAAGTATATAAAATACTGTGTCACAGCGTACACATGAAGATACAGGACTGATTCACAGTCTAATTGGTAAACCTAGCCGGCCGAGTGGCCGAGCTGTTCTAGGCGTTACAGTCTGGACCGCGCGATCGCTACGGTCGCAGGTTCGAATCCTGCCTCGGGCATGGATGTATGTGATGTCCTTAGGTTAGTTAGGTTTAAGTAGTTCTGGGTTCTAGGGGACTTATGATCTCAGAGGTTAAGTCCCATAGTGCTCAGAGCCATTTTTTTTTGGTAATCCCAACGGTTTTCTGTAAGCTTGTCAAATAAATCACACAGAAACGTTGAGTGCCTTATACAACCACCGCCATGACTATCCCAATGCCACAAAGTGAGCAACAAATGTATGGCCAGGCAATGAATTTTACAGGCGCTGTGGAGTAAGGAAAAGTAAGCGCCAACAGCAAAATATTGCATTTTATTAGTATCACTGACCCACTCAGATAGTAAGGTAGACCATAAGTGCATTGTTTCGAACAAAATTAATACGGGATGAACTGAAACTCACACGCGATTCCCGACTTTCGTCTCGTAGATACTTTAGGTAGAAATAAAAGGGATGTTGCGAAAAACCAATTTGACAACACTGTAATTATGTACGTTGTCGCCGTCTTCATCTTCAACCTGAAGACTGGTTTGATGTCGCTCTACATGCTCCTCTATCCTGTTCAAGCTTTTTCGTCTACAAATGAATTCTGTAACGGACATCTGTCTGAATCTGCTTGCTGTATTCATCTCTTGGTCTCTTTCTATGACTTTTACCCCCTCCTCCCACATGCACTTCCCTCCAATACTAAACTGGCGATGCCTTCAAGTCTCAGAATGTGTCCTATCAACCGATCCCTTCTTATGTCCAGGTTGTGGCACAAATTTCCTCAAACAGATCACAGGTACGGCATGAATATTCATTCAACACTCTGTAACTGTGCCGCCCAGCTAGTAAAGAGGATACATTTATGGTATAGAATACTCGAGCTTCATTCCGGATCTAGGTGTACTTTTTTCCTTATTTTCAAATAATTGTATCTGTGTGAGTGCTATTTCAACAGTGGTATCTGGCTTCTTAATCATTATACAGCAATTACAGCAGATCTTGTACGAAATACAGGCAGTTGTTTAATATTAACACAGAAATAAGAGTCAATTGTTTTTATTATTCCGTTTCCAGAGGCGCAGTTTGCCTTTAAACCTTTACTCTTTTCTCTTCCTCAATTCTTTCCGGTCCATTGTCATTATTGATTCCTCATTCTTCAGTTCAAACTGATTGCTACCCTTTACGAATGTTTCTGTCATGTTCGACTAATAATTGTTACATTCAACACTGGAAAAGAAATTGAAGTTGTAGGTTATACATCGTTTAAGGAAGACATGTATGCTACAGTACAATTACGCTAAACAAAAACAGAAAAGTAAAAGATTACACCTAGGACCGTAATCGAACTTTCGAATATTCTAACGAAAAATTGTATCCACCGCAATAACTGGTCAGCACACCTACACAAAACTGAATGGAAATACTGTCATACATAGGACCACAGCGCAGCCAAATTATCTTATTTGACGTCCACTATGTGCCGAAAAATATGTTTGGGACGAAATTTTGTTACATTTTTTCACTATTATGTATGCAAGAAATCGCCTTGTGGAGACCCAAGCGCCCGAATTTTGATTCACCGCCTATAAATGGGGACCGAACCTTTCGGTCAGTCAGTCTGACGGTCTATAATTCGTATGGATAACGTCTACAGATGGATTTACCAACATACTTTAGAAGAATTCCTTGTTTGCTCCACATTTCCTCTCAGACATAGCGTTAACAAATTACACGTAGGCCTCTTATTACAATATTTTTGTAGGTATTTGTTACACACGTATTTCGTGCACAGTAATGTCTTGGTTGATTTTGTGCCTTCAGAAAAATATTCGTGCTTGAAACAACATTCTAGTATCGATTCTTTACAATGTCATACGATGTACAAACTCTTGTATTAATGTGGAAACATGTCTTTAAAATAAGTTATTTTTTGTCATTGATATTCCTGGCTGACTATTGCGCTTATACTCGTCGCCCTCCTGTTAACAGTTTATTGTTCGCTCATATTTATTTCAGCACTAATTCAACATTTAATTATGCCATCATAATGTAGCAATGTTCCAAGTGACTTAATTCATTGGATATGATACCTATTCCTAACGCTGTAAACTACCTTCGTTTCGGTATAAGAACTGTACGTGGTTCACAGGTGCACCTCGAATACGACAGATGAGGCAGAGTACCTTCCCGACATATGGGATCTGAACGACCAGAGGGGGTCAGGTAAAATACTAACATTAGAAGGGTGGCCCTTTTTTACGGACTTTCTTCGTTAGATTTTATCACGTGGACTTTTCGGATATTAGCGATGGTTGGGTTTGTAACTCTGGACCTTGTGAACTGCATGAGAGGAGGCATATTACAGCAAAAATTATAGAAAGTGTTCGCATTCTAGCAATCAACAGAGTGACTTATTCGAAGAGGATCAATAACATCAGTCAACAGTCAATCGACTTTTGCAAACCAAATGTTTGGAGTTTGATTCTCGATTAGTCAAACACGTTTCGCTGTAAGCTAGTGTGCCGAAGGCCTAATGGCCAGAAAAACACAAGTCACGTCATACTTTTTTTGCGATACTATGTGAAACATCTTACCCTAATTCGCGGTTGAGCTAACCGTCAGGTCGGAAGGATGACAGGACACAAGACCAGCGATAACATGTTGTAAAAGCACTGTCTTGCTGTAAAATCTCCAAAGATTTACTAACACTTAGTTCTAATATTTCAAATCTTGATAACAAAAGTGTTGCTATTTTATTAGAAGATATATTCTGCGGAGAACATAGTAAACTACGTGACCCGAAGTTAATTAACTGATTACACTGAAAAACTGGAAAGGATTCAAAATGGATCACCGATAACATTAGTCTATTAAATTCACTGAACGTAAATTGAAAATGCTTATTTGTAGGTACTATACATACTTTCAAACCGGTGAGTAACAATGAAAGTAAATGTTTACTAGTCAGGTTACAAAACAGTAACTTCTCCTTAGTACGTTGTGTTTTTGATACACTGACAAGGAAAGTGATTAAGTCATCGGCGTTGTCGGCATAACATTCATCGACCACAGATGATCGCGCTGTTCTGCGTTATCTACAAGAAATATCTTCCTGGAAGGCAGTCTGATCCAAACATCAACAGTACACTTCCGTATGATATCGTTTAAATGAGAGTACTGAATTACCCGTATAAAAAGATAACTTGATTGGATAGAGGGATTCTTGGGGTGCTGTAGTATAATAACAGACTTCGCTACACGAATCAAATGTTACGTGTTTATTAGTTGTCTCTTGTGGAGAAAAAAGTGTTTCCATCATTTAATCGACACGTACCTTTCGCGTTTTGTTTGCACCTCAAATGCAAAAAAGGCTCACGATTTACCTGCAACAACAGATCCCATCGCACGGTAGCCTAGAAGGCCATCTTAAATAGTATCGACTTCAGATCTTGTTGTTATATATGGTTCTCGCAGCACATTGGTTAGGTTATCACAGTGTCGCGGTAATTCTAGCGACCACATCACTGACACTTCCTCGTCTAAATTTGTAAACCGAAGGTTTGCTAATTACTATTAAATGGCAGAAACAGTCAAACCAAAAGTTATGCCCACTTTCGTGGTGCGTCTACCGTTCACAGCAATTAGCACTAAAATGGAGGGAAATGCACGACGTATAAATCCAGTTCATTGTCTTTTTGATCAACGGCGTGTATTAACGTTTGTCGAATAAACTGACAAAGAATAAACCAACAGGTTGTTGTCAATAGTCGTCTGTTTTTGTTTGTGGGGAGACATTTATATTGACAGCTCGTCCGGCTGCGTTTGTGAGCTAATGTAGCGAGCAGTTCACGAGCACAATGCACGTAGCTCCCGCCTCTGCTTTGTGTCCTTGCGGGTCTTCAACAGGCTTCACCGAAGGATCGATGACCGAGTTCTTTTCCCTTCGCGTACGGTGATGCCGACTGCGCTCAAGAGCTGCGTCCTGTTAACGTGTCGTTCTCCACAATAACGAGCACGTAGGTCACGGCTCCTGGTGATAGCATCAAACTGGCCGCCGGTGCCGGCGCGTTGCGTGTAGGAAGAGGACCGTCCGGTCCCCACTTGTTATCTATTAATCTGAGCCGTGCGGCAGCTGCTGGCCTGGTGGTAACAGCTGAGCGTGTTTGTTACGAATTTGGAGCATACACAGTCGATGTCCATTAACAAGGGGCAGTGAAAAGAAGGGGAATGAAAAGAAGGGGCTGTACTGTGGGAAAGTGGAAGGACCAGCCTTGGAGCTGTGGCAGGAATGGAGGAGAGTAACAGGGCAGGACAGGTAGCCTCACCAGCTGGTCACAATCCTTCACCTAGTGGCACTATTTTTTTCTTCACTTCACAGCTAAGAATTATGCACGTACGTGTGAAAAATGCCTGACCAAAGACTGTGCCTGAGCCTGGTGTTCGTACATAGGAATAGGCATAACATTGGGAATACTTGGTTAACTTACCTTACAGCGGTTTAGTACAGAACGGCTTTATCAGTACACTCTTCAGCGTCTGAGCAGCGAAGCCGCCATTAAACGCCCAGTACGTAGTACGAGCCTTGTTGGGAAAGTCTAATTAGTGGCAATCGGCGACGAATTAAGATATTATTCGTGCTTGGAATACTCTGAGAGGAATAAAATTACCTGTGATCAATTCTTGCTTGAAACAGCGATATAGCCCAACAGAAATTTCAAATGCATTTATTCGTAACTCCCCAGAATGTGTAAACTGGATTACTCATCTCATCTCAGCGGCACTGTCCTTGTACCGAACGGTTCAGTCGACCCATATATAAAACTTCGCGTTTGTCTCTTTGGCCCAAACCATATGTCGTTAGCCGATAATCCGATACTCCCGGCTCTGTCTTCCCTACGAGGAAACGACCAATCTGTGGCTTTATGAACTCTTTTAACAGTACTAGTGGGCATCCTGAATTGAGAAATATGACGAGGTTGGTTATTAATTGTAGGCCCTCGCACACTTATCCTGCTCCATACAATAAGTGACAGTTTTTTGCACTAAAAGCTGTAAGCAAGTGCTACATTGTAATGTTTCATGAGACCTACAGACAGAACGATATACATAAACTTAGTCTGCGATTCATTGAAAGGATCCAAATGTGAGAGAGGCAAATATACGTCTGACAGGTCGTTGTTTTGCAGCATTTCAGGTGGACAGCACCTCTTGAAGGGGTAGGATTGGTCCTCTTCGCCTAACCATGCGATGGAAAATGAAGGCTATATAACGTCAACAAAGATACTAAACCTCCGCGTCGTCAACCTGCTTGCGAAAAAAAAGTAATTAAAGTGAAACAGCTCATAACCTGCTATCAAACACATTTATGTTTGACAGTTTTCAGGCAGCATGTGGTAGCCTCTCGTTCTTTGATACAACTGTCCCACGGTCCTTTAAATACTCAAAGAAAGTTATAGTTAAGAAGTACCAGGCGCCGCTGATCAAACATCTTTCCTGATGATGATTAGTTAATAGAAGTTGCTATGAATAAAGTTTACTTCAGCCGCAGCTCTTAGTGGTTCTCGAACATGACTTTCTTCGATTACACCGAACACTTTCTAGAAGTATTACACAATTCACTACGGTCATAAACTTCAACATTTTTTGGTGATAAACGCTTTACAACTCTTTCAATTAATGTTGAATTTGGTTGAGCTCTGAGCATGTAAGATAGTAGCCTAACTTTAAAATCTGTTATGTCGTTTACAACAGAAAAACCAGCCTCACTAACACACATTCCAAATTACTTACGCAGAAATTAGTATATTTTTGTTTATTGCCTTTATACTGAACTATTTACATGGACTGCAAAAACTCCTTGCGCGATCATCAGACGTTACAAGACAAAGCGTGCCTGATGTGATATGGTGCCAAGACACAGGCCTATCTATATTTAACTGCCGCATCGCAGCCAAATTCCACTCTGCACGATTGCAGTTTGTATCAGACACCAAGTCCAATAGTTCGCTAACAAGGAAAGCTTTTTGTATAAAGATGGCAACTGGATGTGATAATTGTTTCAATCTGTCACTTTCCTTACGTCAACTGTAAACATAATTAGTGTAACACAGACGGGGTAACAGTTTAATTCTATTTATTGGCGTGGTGAGACACTAAAAGCTATATTTTAGAAACATCATTACGATCGTGTTTCTAGGCCAACATGTGATACAAGTGGAATTAATAACAATCGAAACAAGTATCAAAGACATTCCAGATATTCCCTGTTGCGTTGATAAAAGAATTAAGTAGCAAGAAGTAGCTTAATTAATTGATTCTGCACTAGTTTTTACTTTTGGCTATTCGAGATTCTTTAACCTTGCAGCATGATGCTCTTCCAGAAGTTACGAAGAAACCATAACCTGCCACATATAGAATGAAAAGGGATTGTAAAAATGTCATCCTTTTCTGTCAGAAACCTAGCAGTTTTTCATTGTGTGTACTGAAGTTCCTCCGGAAAATGTTCTTTTTGAGTGGCATTGTACCATGAACTTTTTTCTGTTAAATTCGTTATTTTAGAACAACAAAAAGTGATCCAAACAAGTATTCCGTATGAAATCCCAAGAAATCTCTTCACCCTCCCTCTCAAACTTCTGTTTTTTTTTTTCAATATGCTCGAGATAATAAGCACCATACGAGCCAGCTTTCAACATCCCATGTCCACTAAGGTCTCAACTTCAAAGAGCAGTTTAGATAACATCTATATGCACAGCTACTAAAGCATTCTCTGCGAAATTTTGAATAGCTGTTTTCAAACGACTCTGAGCAAAGAACAAACAATTGACGAATACCTGTGATGTTACAAAATAAATGTCCACGAGGAACATGATAATAAAATCGCAACAGTAGGCACTTTGTAACTATTTACAAAGCCAGTTACATGTCAGTTCGGCAGAGCTACAGACGTATCTGTTAAGCTGATAATTACAGTTAGTGTTCTCCATATCATGTGTATCTTGGTCCATATCATCTTATGGTTTCACGCACAGATTCGAACATCGATAACTTAAAAAGTTTGAAGTGTTCGTAAGCTAGAGAAACTTAACGAGATGCTACAATACTTGACGCTGTATTCTGCCCCAAAAAGCTACAGGAAAAATGTTATACTTGCCATGGAACGAATATTTTTCCTTTTCAATAAGAATGAACATTTAATTTTTATGTCTTTCAGCAACAGCATCTGACGCCTTTATCATGCGTCCGTATTAGCTGGTTCTTCCACTGTTCGCTATCTCAACACCTCTTATAGAATATTTCTAACTTAATATAGCTTTCAGCGACTTGGTTTGTAATGTTTCTTTGAAACCAACTGACATTTTCGGCATACACTCAAATGTTCTTTAAGGGAAACGTCGCGCACTCTTCGAATGTTTTATTAGTTTGTGTGAGACTGCTGATCTCGTTAACGACATAATGTAATAGTCTGTACGTAATCTCTTAGTTTTCGTATTATTTCTCTTTATCAGATACTGGAAGTAATGCGCGATACATTTCTATAATTTTTGGTGATGACAACAGTAGAATTTTCCAGCTGCTACAGTCCAAATTTTTACTAACGTTGTTTGATGGTCCACAAATCTTTTACATTCTGAAACAAGTTACTCTCATCGAAACAGGTTCGACTGCTTCGGCATTACATCGAAACGCGTGCAATCTTTTAATTGCTTCGGTAAGCATCATATTATGAAACAATCACCACCACTTAATAAGTTAACAAACATCAGTGTTGAGGACTTATTCGCCTTTTTTAATACGGCAGCTGCGAAAGAAAAAGATCATATTGTGGCTAATGTGACGAAAATATAACCTCGAGGTGTTTGAAACGCCTTCTAAAAAAAATACGCTTCATCAGAGTATCACGCTGTCAGAAATAAAACGCCATCAGAACTCAGACATGAAAAAGGAAACAAACGAAAATGGGTCAGCACCCGTTCCTCGCTCCGAAATACACCGCCTCAGTGCGTAGGTGTGTGCTGGCTGGTGACGTGCAATGTGTCACTTGGAAAATGGCGGATGGGCAGCTTACTGCTATATATACAGGGGCACCGGATGCGGCTCTTCCGCCTACTGTCCGCTACCTGGCAGCCAGCAGACGCTTTCTGAATACCGCGCGACACACAACGAAGATCGCCGTCACCGATCTCATAGTGCGTGAATCACTTTCTGCGAACATATTTCTACTGAGAATGGAGTAACAGGAGAGGGGGGAGAAGAGCGGATGATTCGACGAGTACAATAAACGAGCCGGGCCAGCATTCTCGGAGAGACTCGACAAAGAATGAGAAGGCAGAAAGCGGTTGGGGGGGGAATCAAGACGGAAGGGTTCGTAGGTCTTTTATTTGGGACGGCTGTGTACTTATTACCTGAGAGCGTTCCGCTGAAAACTGACGGCACGCACAAAAAATCTTTAAGCCGCACACACTGTGTAGTTTAGATAACCTAGATGAACAACGGAGGAGACGGACGCGCCGATTAAACAGGCACTGGAATATATGAGGTATGATGGAAATAAGTAAGCGCTCTTTCGTCAGCTATAATGAACGAAAAATAAACCAAAAACAGTAAAAAAATGACGTTATCTGTGCGACTTAATTACTTACTAATACGAAGAACGGATTAGCATACTTAGTTTTCAGTGTTGTAAAGAAAGGTTACAATTTGCACCGCCACAAGTTGGCGAAACACAGCTGACGTTAAATACCCGGAACTTTATCTTAGAGATAAACTTGGTGGGTGTCCATGAAAGCTTATCAGTAAAGACGCGCTACAGGGCTATGATGGGTCATTACAAAGAATAAAATTGAAATTTCACAATCTTCATATTTAAAATCATTGCTAACTTACGTATTAAGGAAATGACAGCACTTTCCTCTTAAACACACTGGCTAAATAAGTTTAAGTAACACAAAAGTACAAAAAACGCAGCTGTTAACCTTTTTTGTCGCAAAAAAAACAATAATTAGCTTCTGAGAACATTAAAAAAAATGAAATATGCAGCTTGCATTCATGACTTACCTGCTGGCGCCACGAGTTTAAAGAGCTGGCTGTCAGGAAGCTCCACGAACACTTCTCGGTTGAGCAACTTTCAATATGTCTTTAGTCCACTCCTATATTATTTTTTAACACTAATGCTACTTAAGGCAAATAGGAAGAACACATTGATTTACGTAAAATAGTAATAAATATCTCCGATCAGTGAGTCAGTGGCAGTGATCAGGTTTCGAATTGGCAGTGCTATCTGGCAGTAACTGGCAGTGAATGTTCAAAACATGTCCTTATAATGCTACATGAGTCCATAAAACTTTGGCAGTGATAGTAAATGACGGCGAAGAGTTGTCATAAAAATCTGGCCACCCGGAAGAATCCTTGCTAGGTAGATCATTAAAAAACCATAAAAGCACTTGAGTTGGCACGAGACAGAACGGAATGAAATCCCTGACGTGATCCTACGGCTGCTGCTACAAAATCTTGGCCTGCGGCCGGCCGGCGGCTGCAACACCACTTCCACTCCCAGCAGTCCCTTCTTCCCCACCGACGCACGCCGACACGCACATAACACACACATGCACTCCCGAGCGCACCTTATCCGAATCTGTCCCGTGCCAGTGGCTGCGGGTGGGCTACCGAGCTATCTAGCGGGCAACCGGGCAGGCCAGCCGACCAACCAACACAGCGCGTTCTGCTTCGTGCCGATCCGAGCGCCTCCGAACCGCCGCTCGAGCCGAGCCGAGTCCAAACGAGCGAGCCGAGGCGAGCGGCAGTGCGTGTGCCTTTGTCTGCGTGCCTAGCCGCTTGCCGGCGGCAGCGCCGCTCGACGTGGATGCGGATGAGGCCGCCGCGCTTGCGGGGGAGGCGGTGGCTGCGTGAGGGGGGGGGGGGGGGGCGGCGGCGGGGGTTGGGGAGCGGCGCGCAAAGAGCGGCCGTGACGTCACGGCGGGCGTGCGTACTGCGCTCGCTGCATGTACAGTTACGACCGGGCAGACACTTGCCATGCCTGGGTGGTGGGGACGCGGTTAGGCCTTATCAGGCTGTCGCTAGGCAAGTACGGTCTGTTTACAAACATTTCATGCGTAACCGAGGACTGTTAACAGTCTGCTTCGCCCTTTAACCACTCCTTGTCGACAGTCGGAAACTCCTCGGTACAAATTACACTGCTGCAATAATGAGACACTGAGCTCGCAATAAATTTATTAATTGTTGTGTGTTACAAATGTCAAACCACACAAAAGTTTCGGGGAAGAGCAACCGTGATAGCTCTATTACTATCACACATATAATGCATAGCAAGAACAATACTACTAACAGTACTCGCGAAACAGTACATATCGATAAAATACCTATAGTATTATGTTTTCATGTTTCTTAACATTTCTTGACGTAGTTCTTCAACTTTTCATCTTTTGCTGTCTTATAGGTTGAGGAGAGACAAAAAGTCATGGGACAGCGATAGGCACATATACAGATGGGGCTAGTATCGCGCACTCAAAGTATAAAAGGGCAGTGCATTGGCAGGCCTGTCATTTGTACTCAGATGATTCGTGTAAAAAGGTCTCCAACCTGATTATGGCCGCACGACGGCAATTAACAGACTTTGAACGGTAGTTAGAGCAAGACGCATGGGACTTTTTTTCCGCAAATTGTTGGGGAATTCAGTATTCCAGTATCCACAGTGTCTGGAGTGTGCCCAGAGTACCAAATTTTAGGAATTAGCTCTCACCACGGACGACGCAGTGGCCGATGGCACCCACATAACGGCCAACAGGAGCAACGTTTGCGTAGAGTTGTTAGTGCTAAGTGACAAGCAGTACAGTGTGAAATAACCGCAGAAATTATTATGGGACGTGCGACGAGCGTACCCGATTAGTATAGCTCGGCGAAATCTGGCGTTAAAGGGCAATGGCAGCAGACGACCGACGCTACTGCCATTGCTAACAGCATGACGACGCCTGCAGAGCCTCTCCTGGGCTCGTGACGGTATCGGTTGGACCTTACACGACTGGAAAACCGTGGCCTCGACAGATGAGTCCCAATTGCAATTGATAAAAGACGATGATGGTGTTCGAGTGTGGCGCAGACCCCACGAAGCCATGCACCCAAGTTGTCGACAAGCCCCTGTGCAAGCTGAAAGTGGTGTGGACTGTGTCTACATGGAATGGATTGGGTCCTCTGGTCCAGCTGAACCGATCACTGACTGGACCATTTGTAGCCATTCGTGGACTTCACGTTCCCAAACAACGATGGAATTTTTATGAATGGCAATGCGCCATGTCACTGGGCCACAATTGTTTGCGATTGGTTTGAACAATATTGGGGACAGTTCGAGAGAATAATATGGCCACCCACTAAACATTTATGGAACATAATCGAGAAGTCAGTTCGTGTACAAAATCCTGCACCGGCAACACTTCCGCAATTATGGACAGCTATAGAGACAGCATGGCTAAATATTTCTGCAGCGGCTTCGAA
This sequence comes from Schistocerca piceifrons, assembly GCF_021461385.2. Taxonomy (NCBI): domain Eukaryota; kingdom Metazoa; phylum Arthropoda; class Insecta; order Orthoptera; family Acrididae; genus Schistocerca; species Schistocerca piceifrons. The sequence goes on from NC_060138.1 coordinate 429,606,082, forward strand.
CGACGTGTTGAGTCCATGCCACGTCTAGTTGCTGCAGTAGGTCAGGCAAAAGGAGGTTCGGCACGATGTTAGGAGGTATCCCATGACCCTTGTCACTTCAGTGTAAGCCCCACGTGGCTGCTTCTAACAGAAAAGAAGGAAACAGCGTAAGACCACCAAGCACACAAGGGCTAGTGAAGCCTTACGGCGTTGAGAGGAACAGCTTTGCTGTTCACTATGTCTACGCTGCTTTTTGAAGAGTCCCCGGGAAGTTTGGGTGGTAAGATGGAGGACTAGATCTCAATGACGCCAGTGTTCCCAAATAGTTGCTAAGATCAATAGAAATCATCACGTGGGGTTACTAAAAAAAAGACAAGATATTAATGCTGCACAATAAAATCAGTGTACATTAAATTATCGTCATGTAATGTTTGTATCCAGGTATCAGTACAATTAGGGACCATTTACAACAGAAGTGAGCGTAAGACTTCATTTCTGGAGTAAAAACCTTTACGATGAAACCGAGTTAACACTATTTTGGAAGGGTACTGGGACACAGAAAGATACTATTGTGAGCCCTATGGATTGCATAATCATATGTTCAAAATTAGGTAAATGTAAAATTATAATAGGACAGAACAATAATTACTATATTCAATAGGATACACGCTGAAGTACATTCTTTTGTAATGCATACAATCTAGTCTATCGTAGGTGGTAATCTTTAATACATAATTATGCAGCCTGTAGGGTACCTTTCTACATCCTGGTATCCTTCCGAAATAATACTGACTAGGTTTTATCGTTGAGGTTTTAACTAAAGAAGTAGTTTATCTTAATAAAGGAGCATTAAACGCACTCCCACAGAAAATGGCCCCTAAATTTGATGGTAATTGGTTGAAAACATAACATGACGACATTTAATATAGGTTAGGTAAAAATATTATTGTATTAATATTTTGTCTACGATTTTTGAGCTACTAAGCCATACATCAAACATGATGATTTTTACTGATTTTAGGAACTATTGTCGTACGACCGTCTCACAGGTGAATAGTTTACCTAATTTTAACCTCTGACTATGTAGCCCACGGACCATAAAATAGTGTTTTGTTATATGTCATGTCCCTTCAAAATAATAGTCATTCGTTTGTTCAAATAGGTTGGGTTTAACATCATAAATGGCTGATTCTTGAAGATAGTGATATAGACACTCCCACTGAAAAGTGGTTCATGTAAATGTGAAGTTATTGCCAACAATATACAACTGCACTAACATAGGCAAATAAGAAAATACTATTCGTTAAATAATTGGTTCAAAAAATACCTATGAATAACCGCAATTCCATGTAGAAACAGACATAACGCACAAAAACTTTATTTCTGGTCTTATAACAGATATGTATGACAATCTGTAAATACAGTAAACAATTAATGCTCTTATGCTGTTACATACGTATGTAACATATTTTTTGCAAAATACTGTTATGTGAATAGGCGCCTCTGAATATGGGACTGGCAGTCCCGAAATCAATCGTGCACTGAAGAAAATACACACCATTTTTGCAGTCAGAGGCTCTTTACTTACAATTGCACAATCGTTACACTGCTGCGTTCTTACCATACACTAAGATGGAAAGTAAAAAATTATATATATTCTACTTATAAGCTTTAAGTATAAGGCTAAGATATACAGCACTCACACTATAAAATTCACAGTATGGGTCAGGAAAGATATTAGATCTCTACCGTGGCTTACTCAGAAGTAAGGCGCTGTATCAGCCGTCTTTTGTGTTGTATTCTTTAGTCTGAAAACTGGTTTGATGTAGTTCTCGACGCTAGAGTATAATATGCAATCTATTCGAAATTATCATATTTCACATTTTCAAAAATGCTTTTTTTTTTTGCTACTGGGAGACTGCATTTTATATCTTTCTACTTAGGCAATCGTCAGTTATTTTCCTAACCAAATAACAAAACGTATGGAATACTTGTAGTGTCTCATTTCCTAATCCAATACGTTTGTTTAATTTTTCTTGGTGTTTATCTTATAACCTCTTCCAAAACACTACCCATTTCGTTCAACTGATCTTCCAAACCCTTTGATGCCTTTGATACAAATACGATGTCAACTTTAATAGCCTTTCCAAAGTTCTCTTTCGTTTCCTTTACTAACTGCTCGACGTAACGATGTACACACTGAATAACCTAGGGGACAGGCTACAACCCTGTGTTGTCCCCGTCTCAACTAATGTCCCTCCTTCGTGAACTTCGACTCTTACAGCTGCAGCCTGGTTTGTACAGAAATTGTATATACCCTTTCGTCCCTTCATTTTATCCCCGTGACCTTCAAAATTTCTGAGAGCGTATTTGTAACTGCGAAAATATTCAACTATTCTACTCACAGGTGAATATATCCAGGCTGAACGCGTGAAATGGGCACGAGATGGTCTCAAGAAACGTCGACCTACGACAACCTACAGTAGTTATCCTTAATCGCAAAGGTAAATACAGCAATCACTGACAGCTGGTCTTTCTTCCTAGTCTTCGGCCAGAGTCTGGTATAAATGCATACTCTCCCACTAGTCTGGGAAGACGCCTCGGTTAGTGCCGCGCAGGGCTGAGCAGCGGATGTGCGAGTGCGCTTGTCGCAGAGTCTATTGACCCCGGCGCGCGGGCCCCACAGGCTTGTTCCGGCTTCTTGCGGCTGCCGCAGCAGGTGCACACAGCTCGCCGGCCGCATCTCACTCACCGTGGAGGCAGCAGAGACGGCGCCAATCACCTGCTGATCACTGCAACGAGCCTCAAATTAGGCCACGGCTCGAAGTAAGTGGCCCGTAGGTACACAAACACGCAGTCGGGAACCGACTCACACTGGCGAGCGCGCAGTGTCGGCACGCAGCGGTAGCTCCGCGAAGGGGAAGCACACACACTGCAGCTGCTGCCGACGACATCGAGGGTGAGCACCTAGAGCAGTTGCTAAAAATCTAGGAACGGGTTCCAGAGAGCAATTTGTAGCGAGTTCCGCGGGTGCGGGTTCTGGCATTGGCTGCGGGCGCGCCGCCGCGCGGTGACGTCGCGCCGGCGGTCGCCAATGGGTGAATGCCCACCCCGCCGCGTCACGACTCGCTTCAGCCGCTGCGACGCTGGAAAACGGCGCCGCAGTTCATGAACCTGGGTTCAACAACCGCCTACCTGGGAAGGCACTCGCCAGTGCATCCCGTCTCCATCTGCCCGGTTCTGCGCTCTGCGCCGCGCTCGTTGTAGAAGAGAGCGCGAAAAGCGAACAGTCTCCTCTCTCACACGTCACGACAACAGTAAATAAGTATATTTGTAAGGGCTACTACGAAACTAAAGATACCTGACCTCTACCCGCCACGAACGAGCCTATTTCTGACAGAAAAGTGCGCAAATCTCTTCTGTCTGGAAAGTTTACCTCGAAAAAAAATCCCGTATCTCACTTTTAATATACCACATAGTTTGTAGCAACATTGAAACAATTTTTGTAACTCTTAAAAAAGTGAACATATTACGTTAATTGAAAAAAAATGGTTGTAACTTCGTTCTAACTTGCATTGAGAAGTATCTTTCTTTTCATAACAACAGCAATTAAATTTTCTGTTCCTAAGTTGGCAATACATCGCCTTGATTACTGCAGGGGCAGTGTCTGTACACGGGCTATTGCCTGCATTTGTCAGACTTATAGCACGGGTGATTTGAAAATGGACACACGTGTCCGAAACTAGTCACTATCAAGAAATAAAAAATAGATACTTCTCAAAGTAACATATGACGACGCTGCTAACATTTATTTCAATTACGAGACACGTTGTGCACCTATTTTTCAGCTGCAGCATGCTGCAAGTTCCTATACATTACGTTAAGCTTGACTGTGATCGTTATGAATATCAATTGAAAATACAAATTGCTGTAACGGGCCATCTTTATTAAATTCTACTTCCCATGATGCGTTTCAGAATGTTCTTCTTCTTCTTCTTCTTCTTCTTCTTCTACTTCTTCTTCTAGTGCCTGTCCGTTACGGATGTTGGTGACCATCATAGCCACATCATTTTTGCATGTTCGAAAAAATTTCTCGCTGTGTGCGAAGTCAGTTTCCTACAGTTTCCGAGCCAAGACGTTCTTCTTCCTTGTCCTCTTTTATAGGTACCTTTCCTTGAAGAATGTGACAACAGTTTATACCTGTTTCCATTCCTCATTACCTGACCGAGACATAGTTTTCTGCATTTTACTGTGTTTAGGACTTCTTTTTCTTTCTTCATTTATGTCAATTAATAAGGCATGTATGCATTGAATGTTCGACTTTTGGGTAACCGGTGACACTGTCTTTCCGTGGGAAAAAGCTCCTTTTCCAGTCGATTTACATCACGTATACTTAATAAAGACTTGAAAAGGAACACGTGACCACTGAAAAACAGTGTCACCGGTTATCCAAAAGTCAAACATACAATACATACACGCCCTATAAATTGAATACATCCACTTGATTTTCGAGGTATAATCCTCTGACTGGTTACAGCAATTTATATTTTTTTCAGTTGATCTTCAAAAATGAAAATAAATTCATAGAATGCCTTGCGTTCTTACAAAAGCAGAAACAATAGGTTTCCTTGTTATGTTACTTCTGCATAGTCTATACAAGAGCTCCTTCATCAATAGCAGGAATAAGTGGAACGTCAGTGGTAGTGAGATGGCAAATATACACAGATTGTGGGGCAGGGGTGAGAGGGGGACGGACGGAGATATCCATGCTTACTCAACCGAACCTCTCTACAAGGAATGGCGCTGCAAACGTAATTTGAGATCCCACACTGTCATGCAGAATCATAACATTTGACGACAGCAGTTCTGGTCCCTTACATCGAACATCTACTTTGATCCTTCTCAGTATACTGCAGTATCGCTGGGTATTCATGGCCTATTCTTGGAGGATTTCGACCAATACGACACCTTTTGTGGCCTCAAACACTGTCACCATGACCTCGCCACTACTATTCAACCAGGGGATTTTGGATGTTCCCGTTTCCTGAATGGGCGATTATCTCCGTGATAGATAAAACTCTCGCCTTCCGTCACAATACAGAATAAAGTCATTTCTCATTGATCAAAAGTAACATACAGATGCTCATTCTTTGGAACAAGTTACAAGAGCGTCAATTGTCGAAATGCTCATCGTGCTACCATTTTGCATTTGTTGTACAAATCTCTGACGATGTAGAGCGGTTGGCAATTTCCAATATTGAATTTTGAACTAATTTACTCATGGTGTCTCGCTAGTTGGCCGTGAATGTCCTATTAATACACTGGAAATTCATCTGTGTTCCCCGGCGTTCGGTTTGCTCTTATGAAAGTGCTGACACCATGGATGAAATATTTGCTCTGACATCACGTCCGAATCGCACACGTCAACAAGCTATAACTAAGATGGTGTCCCAGGAAGAATGATCAATATTCATGGATGTGAGTGGAACGATCATGTGAAGGAACAAACTTTATACGAAAATATACCCTATTACGAATAGTTTTCAAGATAGAACACATTTAATGCATACTGTTATTGATTTTCTGTATTATTCAATACAGGTTTATACATGTACGCAGGTGTTTTAAAAGTATCGATTGAATAAAAACTTTTTTATAGCACATTCACCTCCAAGGATAATCGTACATGTTACAGCACAACTGTTGTATAGTTGACAATAAACCTTCGAATAACCCACCGTCCATTCGTGCACTCTTCGGACAACATGTGTTGTTTGTCCGAGTGCCTTTGCACGTTCCCTAACGAGGGCAGTAGCGTCCATGATGCTACTAACCAATTCAACTCGCGTATTCACATATCGTTTGTACACCCCAGACTTCGTCAAACAACATGAACAAAAATCTAATGGCGTAAAGTTTGGCAGTGTTGACGGCCCGTTAGTTGTACTACCATGACCAATCCAGCGATTAGGGTAATTGCGACGGAGATGGTTCAAATGGCTCTGAGCACTATGGGACTCAACATCATCAGTCCCCTAGAACTTAGAACTACTTAAACGTAATTAACCTAAGGACATCACACACATCCATGCCCGAGGCAGGATTCGAACCTGCGACCGCAGCGGTCGCGCGGTTCCAGACTGAAGCGCCTAGAACCGCTCGATCACAGCAGCCGGCGGAGATGTCTCCTCACGTGTCTCGTAAAATGTGGAGGGGCTCAGTCATGCTGGAAGTACACTGCAGTCCGCGTGGCCAAATGAACAACCTCAAGGTGTTCAGTAAACAAATTTTCTAATAATAATAATAATAATAATAATAATAATAATATGCAAATAATTCTGTCCCGTCATTATATCTTCCAAAATGACTGTGCCTGTCAACATGTTACCAATCACACCGCACCAAACATTGACCAAAAAACGAACTTGGAAATTGGGTTCCACTGGAGCGTGTGAATTTCCTGCGACCATCGATGATTATTACGTGTGTTGTTGACTCAATTCCATGTGAACGTGGTACCATTGGTGAATAGTATTAGTGAAAGAAAATGAAGATTGTCAGTTAACCAGTAACAAAATTCAAATCGTGTGGCATTGTGGCCAATGTAAAGATTGTGCACATTCTGTATGTGAAATAAGTACAAGTTTTCAGCGTGTAATGTTTGTCACACACATGTTCGTTGAATACTGACACGTATAGAAAGTCGCCGTGTGATGATAGTAGGATTATGCTGCACCATTTCGGAGATGTATTATTGCTCCTACACATGTTGTTGGACTACGCGTTCAGAAGAAAGGTGGGAATTCCGAAAAATACATATTTCACGCAGTGTGCTGCTCTACGATCAGGAATTCGATGTACACAATGTACAACTGTGCGCTCAACAGGCTGGTTTAATGGCAGAAAGACATGCCGTGCGTAGAGGTTGAAAGCAACGAGATGGTTCGGGCTGGAATAAAACGTCAAATAGGTCGTGGGTAAGAGACATACGTACGTGCCACTAGCTCAAAAACAAATGTAAATTAGTACAACGAAAAACCAGCCAACGTCTCAAATTTCAGTTTTTTTATTTGCCCGATCGAGTAAACAAAAAAAGTGAGATTTGCAACTTTCGATGTTATTTCATTGTTGCGTTACTGTCGTATCACTGGATATTGACCATATCACATCCAAGATTAGTTTCTTTTTTATTCACTTCTGTAACATAATGCTCAGCCCAGAAACTCCAACAGGGTACGTATGTATACCGCTGAAAGACGCTAGCCGGTCGGTGTGGCCGAGCGGTTCTAGGTGCTTCAGTCTGGAACCGCGCGACCGCTACGATCGCAGGTTCGAATCCTGCTTCGGGCATGAATGTGTGTGCTGTCCTTAGGTTAGTTAGGTTTAAATAGTTCTAAGTTCTAGGGCACTGATGACCTCAGATGTTAAGTCCCATAGTGCTCAGAGCCATTTTTGAAAGACGCTTGCTCCGGACTTCTCCCGCTGGTGTGCTACGGATTCTTGCAAGCATGACACGTAGTATCAGTGATAAATGTCCAAGAAACGCAGAAATGCGTTTCTTTGCTGATTTCATTACTTCTAAACAAATAAATTCGAGATATTTACTTTAGGAACTACCCTCCTGTAAACTGGAGATGAACTGCGTATTCGTTCTCGCACGTACCTTCGCAATTTTATCCATGAAAAAGTTTGTGTATCAGAGGAAACAAAGCCCCCTAAGCATCTAAAAAATTGAAAAACACTTAGGTATAAAAACAGATGAAACACAAGTGCTTTCCCTCAACAGGCATCAGTCCGTCTTTCCGAAACAACAATACAAATGCTTTTAGACATGCAGTTACCCTACATTACCGTTCATTATCTTCAAAACACTAAATAAATAGCGGACTCGCTTAGATATTGCCCGATCTTTCGTAATCAGAGCACAAACATTCAATACTGTTGTTCAAAAGCATTATGCAACAGCCACAATATTACACTTGCTCTATCTACTACAGTCGTCTACCCTCTTCACAACAAATAAAAAAAGGACGGAAAACCAGGAAGAAGGCGAGGAGGGCAGGAGAGGGAAAGGGTGAACGCGGGAAGCCAAGAGAAATGGAGATTACAAGTTACAAACTGATTCAGAAAGACAGCGACAGAAACTCGTTTTTAACGATGGGCGCGCTCTGCGATCCCCGATGGCAGAAGCTGCAAATAAACCACGAAGAAATTTTGATAACTGTTGATGTTTTATATGATAATTACGAAATAAAGTGGAACGATTCGTTGGCATCTTCGTTCAATATGTTCGATAAACCAAATTATGGAAAGGGTTGGGCAATGAGGAATATTAGAACCAGCCACTAAGCTCCAAAAGACGCTGGGACTAATGCACGCTTCCTAAAACAAAAAAGTAAAATTGCCTATACAAAACAGTGATACAGATGCACGACGCGCATTAGATACCCCGTGCATCTGAAACTACTCTTAACTTACATAATGTGGACAGCAAAAATCTAAAATATTCTGGAAAAAAAATACGGTCCCACATGAGAAACTGGAACAAGAGAACAGCATACCTTTACATTTTAACTGATGAGTTCAATGACAGCATATATAAGGACGCCTAAAATTCCTCGGACATTCTTTCACACACCGTAAAAAATGAGCTCACTATTTATAACAATCAGTGCTAACAGGTTCAAGATTGGTACGTGAAAAAAAATGTGTCTTACAAGAAAACAGTCACCAGACACGACTTTATAAAATTGATTGGGCCGCTGAAACGTTAGTAAAGTATAAGAACGCAACAACACTTGTACTGAATCCATAAAGACATTTTGGGAGGTTAACAAGGCAAAAACAACATGCCAGTTAATAAGTTAAAATTGGCCTTTGAATGAGCAATAAGTTGCAGATCTGGCCAGTGAAGAGATTTCTTCTGCTTTTGAAGCTCTTAACATGGAAGAAAACTTCCACATACAAAGAGCAACAGCAGAAAGAAAACATACATAAACGACTACATTATACCATGCAATCGTGCACAAAAATGACTACAAAAGCGTACACGTACACACACACACACACACACACACACACACACACACACACACACACACACGAAAACACACGAACTACACGGAGGATGTGTGAGTGCTTCGCAATGAAAGTACTGCTCGAAACTACCTTGGCTACATATGGGAGGGCATTATTTTGCAACAGAATGATGCCATCCGTCAACAATTCTTGGCGTTTGGACTTGATTGTGCGCTTCAATTTTTGCAAAATGTTTGCGTACCGATGTGCGTTAATTGTGGCGTCGTGTTCCAGAAAGTTAATCAGCAGCGGCCCATTGCAGTCAAAGAAAAAGTTCATCATCACTTTTTCGGAGCTGGCGTGCCACGGCTTTGGATTTTTTCAGTGGGGGCGTATCCATGTGCTTCCATTGTTGGCTCTGGCGCAAGGTCAAAGGCTCAAAACGATTACATGTTTTCGCGCGACTGCTACGATCGCAGGTTCGAATCCTGCCTCGGGCATGGATGTGTGCGATGTCATTAGGTTAGTTAGGTTTAAGTAGTTCTAAGTTCTAGGGGGCTGATGACCACAGATGTTAAGTCCCATAGTGCTCAGAGCCATTTGAACCTTTTTGATGACATGTTTCATCTCCCGCAACAACATGGGACAGAAAACGATATTCATCGCGATACCGTTCTTTGTGCTGCAGTGGTGTCGACATTCGGTTCTCCCGTCAGGCTGGGGGGAACTCACTGAGGACAAATTTTCCGAACTGCAGCGGCTCTGTCATGACGGCGTGAACGGTAGTGTGGCATACGCCCAAAATGAGCCGAATGTCTTCCATCGTCTGCCGTCGGTCGTTTCTGACAACAGCGTCCACCACAGCAGTGACAAAAGGGAGTAATGACACGGCGAGCCTATCCTGGCCGCCTGCTGTCTTTCAATGACGCCCTGCCTTCTCGAAGTTGTTTGTTCAACGCAAACACAAGCACACGTGCCAGAATGTGTTCGTCATACACAGCAGACATTCTGGCGTGAATTTCACTTCCTGACACTCCTTCTGGAAACAAAAACCGCGCTACCACCTCACTGTTCCTCTTTTCCGGACTCCATAGTGAAGCCGAAGCGTCCGAAGCTCGTGATCGTGCGGAAGCGTTCTAGCTTCCCGGGCCCGGGTTCGATTCCCGGCGGGGTCTGGGATTTTCTCTGCCTCGGGATGACTGGGTGTTGTGTGATGTCCTTAGGTTAGTTAGGTTTAAGTAGTTCTCAGTTCTAGGGGACTGATGACCATAGATGTTAAGTCCCATAGGGCTGACGCAATGGTGAACATTCGCGCTGTTCCTTCCTGATTCCCAATTTACCAGCGTCCAAAAAAACGTTCAAATGGCTCTGAGTACTATGGGACTTATCATCTATGGTCATCAGTCCCCTAGAACTTAGAACTACTTAAACCTAACTAACCTAAGGACAGCACACAACACCCAGTCAACACGAGGCAGAGAAAATCCCTGACCCCGCCGGGAATCGAAACCGGGAACCCGGGCGCGGGAAGCGAGAACGCTCCAGCGTCCCAAGAGGCAAAAGTCATGGGATAGCGATATCCACGTAAACAGATTGCAGTAGTATCGCGTACACACGGTATAAGAGAGCTATTATTTCTACTCAGGTGATTCATGTGAAACGATTTCCGACATGATTACGGCCGCACGACGGGAATTAACAGACTTCGAATGTCGAATGGTTTGGAGCTAGAGGCACGCAACATTTCATGTTTGAAATCGTTAGGGAATTCAGTATTCCGAGATTCACAGTGTCATGAGTGGTCCGAGAATACCAGATTTCAGGATTTACCTCTTACCAAGGACAACGCAGTGACCGACAGCCTTCAGTTAACGGGCGGGAGCAGCGGCTTTTGCACAGAATTGTCAGTGCTGACAGAGAAGCAACACTGCGTGAAATAACCGCAGAAATCAATGTGGGACGTACGACAAACGAAACTGTTAGGACATTGCGGTGAAATTTTGCCTTAACGGGCTATGGTGGCAGACGACCGATGGGAGTACCTTTGCTAACGGCACGACATCGCCTGCAGCCCTCCTCTCCTGGGCTCGTGACCTTATCGGCTAACCCTGGACGACTGGAAAACGGTGGACTGGTCATATGAATCCCAGTTTCAATCGATAGGAGTTTATGGAAGACTTCGACTGTGGCGCAGACCGCACGAAGCCGTGGACCCAAGTCGTCAACAAGTCACTGTGCAAGCTAGTAGTGGCTGCGTAATAATGTGGGTTGTGTTTACATGGAATGAACTGGATGCTCTGGTCCAACTGAAACGATCATTGGCTGGAAATGGTTATTTCGGTTGCTTGAAGACCAGCTGCAGTCATTCATAGACTTAATGTGCCGAAACAAAGATGGAATTTTTGCAGAAAGAACTCAGTCGTGGTTGAAAAAAAAAAGATGGTTTTATTAGTTCTTGATTTGCGACACGTTTCGTCTTTATTTAAAGGCATCTTCAGACAATCGAACTATGGGTAAATAATCATCTCATGAAATGACGAATAAAACATACAAAATTACATCCTGGGAAAAATGGGGAAAGTGTAGGTATAACGCTAAAATACAGAACGATGCCAGTAATCCCAGTTTGTACCTTGTGAAGGTTTACAGTAGTGTGGTGACGCACCACCAGCCAGTAATAGTACAGGGTGTATACGTGGACAAGGAAAAAAATTCCCGGATTACCCGGTTAAAAATACAGTTTCTCCCGGGTGACAGTATTTTTTCCCTTATCAATCTTTTGAATGGTTATGGTTCTATACCCGGGCGTACAATATCCCGGCACTTTAGAAAACGAAACTCAGGGAAAAAGACACGTTTTGGAAACACTTTTGGTGTGCAGCAACATGTACGCTGCGTTTTTTTCGCATTACGAAAGTATACACTGGAATTCCACCAAACACCGCATGTTACTTTCCGAATCATTGAAAACGAGATTTCGATGCGCTCTTGTAGTCCGTTCGCAGCTCATGTCACGTGATCTCGCCAGCCGATGACAGCGGATATTCAGGACACGTGATGTAGTCAGCCAACAGCAATATCACTGTTAAGTAGCACGACCTCACAAACAGCGAAAGTTAATAGTTTAAATTAATATACATAGTGTTGTTACAAGAAAAGTAACGTTTTCACATATAATATTGTTCTCAAGCTACAAGAGAAGCAAAGCTTTCGCATATACTGTTGATCTCTTTTGCCCATGTTACACTTTAAGATATATCACACAAATATACCAGTAAAATTTTTAATAATGACATAAATGATCTTCAGGGTTCGAAATTCTTCTAAATGGCGCGTCATCAAAGAATTGATTTTTAAATGAGAGTCAAACGCTCTGTGATTTAATAAATCCATGGTACATTCTTGCTCATAGTTCAACTTACGCAAACGGATATTTACTTTGAAAGTAACGCTTTTCAAACCACTATTCGCATTATTTTCTCGCGACCTGTTAGAAATAGGTTCGTTTCAGCAGTTGCCAGAAAGCGCAGATAACAGGCGACACCGCGCTTGGGTAGCTATCATGACGTAGGAAGCCCGTATGTACGTACGTGTAAAACATTGAAAGATCATACATTATGTCATAAAAGAAAAAAGACATCAGAGGATACTGCAAGAGCCTCGGAATTTCGTAAACATTATTAAAATGTGCACATTTAAAGTGCATACTTAAAATGCACATTCGTATGTCCGGATTCCCAATGATGTAGACCTCGACCTGATATTAAGCTTTTCAGTGTAGTTTTCTTGGAGCACCAGTACTGTATTATATCATGTTTGGTTCTTTATTATGACATAATGCCATACGTGCTAGAAAATGAAAACGTGCACTTGAAATGCAGCGAACAGTTGAAACTAGCCAGTACTGTGGAATTAAACACTTCGTTTCAAATACATTGACTGCAAGAATTTTCAAAATATGTTCATCTTGTAGCGCACATCTTTCTGAAAAGTCTGAACCATAAAACATATGTATTCGAGGAAATGTAAGACATATTATTTGGTCTTAAGTATGCCAAAGTGCAGTGCCACGCCTCTTCATAAAGCATTTTTCTACCCCAGGTCCAAACTATATTCAGGCGAGTGAACATTGAAAAGTCCTGTGGTGCCTCTCCTGCTCCCAATCGACCGGGTTTGACAGCCTGCCCCTCTTTAAACAAAATCTCGCAATTAATAGCGGATGGGATTATTTGTAATCGAGAGAACAAGAACTCTTCACAAAATCTGAACTCTTTACTGCCTATTAGTTAATAACTTGCTGTTTTGTGTGACATAAAATTAAATATCGGATATATAAAAACTGACAAGAGATAAGCAATAAATTACACATTTCTTCAAACCTTAGCTCCTAGCATTTTTTTCTCTCTAATCTTGCTACAGCTTTACATGGCCTGCTTTCCTTTCTACGAAAGAATCTATTACCTCATCAAAGTTCGCCAAAACGTTTTGCTACATGAAAAATCGAAATGTCGTTATCTAATACTGAAAAAGCTGTTAATACAAATTATACCCAAGACTTGTGTGGTTTCTCGACCTGATTACGACTATTTTGTCACTGTCTGGTAGATAAAACAAAATAGGCCTTTCTAATATGGCAGCAATTTTGTAACACACCAAATAAACGAGTTTGTTTTGGCACAAACGGCCATTTTTATAACACGACAGAATATAATCCACGAGGTACCAATATCAAATGCCTATTAGGCCTCCTACAAGCAAAAAGCTTTATGTTAGGAAATATTTTCATATTTCATTCATACGCACCAGCTTCTCAAGCATGAGATCGAAAAGTAGTCTTATGAAATTTTTATATAAATTTGGAATCGTCTTAGTCTTCCATAATTTATGTGATGTCCCCGTTTCTTCTCCTTCCCCGTTCTAACAATCTTGTCATCACAAATTCTGTAGCTATTGCTGTCATTGTCAAAATTTGTTCGCTAACCCTGTCAGAATCGCAGCTTTAGTTATCCCGCGATTATTTTCCGGTTAGGCGTTATTACGTGTTCGAACAACACGTTTTCCGCGTTACTTCCTGAATAGAACTTACGCGTCTGCTAGCCGGGGACTGTACAACTGGTCCTTACTAGTGTAGCGATCTGGCCAAAAATTTTCTGTCAAAATTTCATTTTCTTGGATACACCGAGAAGATAATGCGTAATCTTTCTCACCTGTAATTCCTGTTAGTCGTTTATTTCCATTCTGGTAGTCTGAATCTATGGATTTCGCTAGTAATTATAACAATTCTGATCATTCGCAAACCCAATCAACCACATAATCAGACAGCGATTGGCATCATCCGTTCGGCTTTACTCCCTCAGCTCGTATTGCCCCGCCCCCTTTTGTCTGCGGAAAGTTTATTTCTAGATGCGAAGAGGATTCTCCTGACAGAAACATCACGTACACTATGCATGCATTCAAAAGTCAACTTATGATTCATTCAGAAATCAACTTAAAATGTGTTCAAAAATGTTCAAAAACCAACAGGGAAGCGTTTCAAAATCCTGTGAATAATCGATAGACAAACGTGATCCGGATGCTAGGCGCTTTGTGAAACAGGTTTTTTTCCCCCAAGAATATGACTTTGGCGCCCCCTTTTTCCGGTAGCATCTAACTGCTTGCTGCGACTGCTTGCACAGCCAACAGCCACATTCCTGTAGCCAGAAGCGGGAGAATCACTACTCAACGTCACTCAACTGCGCATGCGCATGAGCCCGCACGTAACTGCTAAAACAAATCGAATGTAAATAGTTGCGACTTCACGCTCATTGAAGGCAATTTGTTGTTATGAAGCACTGCATAGTCTTCCTAAAGCCTTTGACACGTTTTCAATTGGCAGACGCTTGCATGAGAACTGTGTGTCGTTGTTGTATATGGCACACTGTCTTTGCAATTTATTTTCGTTTTTTTCTCTCGTTTATGTTTTATTGTTGAAGTATTATTCTGCAGTAGCGGGATACAGTAATATCCTTTGTTAGAGTATCGGTTCTTACCAGTCAAAATTAAAAAAATTTAACTGAAAACTCAAACAATGAAAAATTCGCGGAATTCTAAAAATATCCCGGGTTTTTCCCGGTTTTCTCCCGGATGAAAAATTCCCGGGTTTTTCCCGGATCTCCCGGTTGTCCCGGGTCGTATACACCCCGTATTAACAAAGGGGAACTCACATACGGTAAGATGAAAAATCACTTTTTAAAAATACATGTTCTGTCAAAAGCATCAACAATCATCATATGGATACGACACTCCTCAAACACAAAATAGGACCTGTCTGCATTCGTCATGTATGCACAATTTACGTGCTATCATTCGTCTGACTAGATAAAAACTAAGGCCTACGGTGTCGTAGTACCGGTACTACGACACCGTAGCCCTTACTATATGTCTAGTCAGACCAATGCTAACACGTAAGGTTGTGCACACATGACAGATGTAAACAGGCCTTAAGTGAGTTTCATCTTACCATATGAGAATTCCCCCTTATTACCATTACTGGCTGGTGAAGAATCACCACACTACTGTAAACATCCACGAATTGCGACTATCGGCATTGTTCCGTATTTCAGCGTTTTGCTTGCGCTTGTCCCATTTTTTTAGGGTGTAATTTTATACGTTGACTTCTCGTTGCATGAGATGATTATTTACCTGTAGTTCAGTTGTTTGAAGACGCTTTTAAATACAGGCGAAACGCGTCCCAAATTAAGAACTAATAAAGACATCTTCTTTTTTGCAACCACAACTGAATTCTCTCTGTAACATTACCACAGTTGCTGTATCAATGCCACAGAATTTGAGAATGGAATTTTTATGGATGACAATGCGCCATGTCACTGGCCCACAATTGTTCGCGATTGAGTTGAAGACCATTCTCGACAATTCGAGCGAATGATCTGGCCACCCAGATTCCTCATCAAACATCTATGGGACATAATCGAGAAGTCAGTTCGTGCACAAAATCCTGCACCGGCAACACTTTCGCTATTATGGACGGCTAATAGGCAGTAGCTCAATATTTGTGCAGGGTACTTTCGACGATTTGTTGAGTCCACCCTATGTCGAGTTGCTCACTAAGTCGGGCAAAAGGAGGTCCGACACAATATTAGGAGGTACCCCTTGACTTCTGTCACCTCAGTGTGTAGCCTGTCTCCTTCTCATAAGACTGCCCCTTACAAAAAGAACACATGTTTGCATAACAGGTGGACCTAAAATCTCTTCTCTCTGGCCTTCTAGCGCTCAGGAAACGACAGGGAAAAGATCGGTTTTAGTCGTGGTTTCATGCGACATTGTGGTCAATATCTGGCGCTACGCATAAAGAGATACTCGATGGGAACACCAGCACGACAAGGCGATTGGAACCCGGGGAGAGAAGCTGGCCGCGCCAAACAAAAGACGAGCGGCCGAGAACCGCACGCACGCGCCATCATAAACGCCGAGGGGTCCAAATAATGGGCAGCCCCTAATGGGCATGCGCTCTTCCAAGGAGCGGGTCAGCCCTGGGGGATTACCATCTCCCGGCACGCACACCTGCGTCTGCTCTCCTCTCTCCGGTGCTCACTAAGAATGTCACGACCGTACCGCACAACCGACACTAACAACTGGAGGGCTACATTTTAAACGTGAGGAAGCATGAAACATACGTAGGACTATGCGGTGGCAATCGGATAAAACTTAGCACGAAACACGAAAGGAGTAAATATCCAGTTATTGATGAACCAACGGATCTCTCTGGACAGTAAACCAAAGTGTGGGGCAAAAACCTATGTAAACTCTTGGATGAAATTTATGAGAACAGTTCCGTCACATTTTGAAAAGAATGTAATTATTACGCTTCCGAACAATTCAAGAGCGTATACGTGTGAAAAATACTGCACAAGCAGTCTAATACCACATGCGTCAAAACGGGGGAAACAAAGTTGATTGGCAGAGGACCAGTTTGTTTTCAGGATTCAGCCGTTTCAGCACTATAACACTACATGACCTTGCTATCTTTGAAACGCTGTTGTAAACAATAAATCACGTTTCACTGCCTCAAGTTGATGTTATCTAAGACACGATCCACTGTTCGATGTCAGTTGTTGCGTTACGAGGCACTTTTTAGACAAGAAAATCGCTGTTAAAGCAAACACATTTCCTTGCTATCATGAGTCGACTCCAGGACTGCTTCTAAGGAAAATCCCAAGAACAGTACATGTAGGGTCGCTTCCAGACTGCGCTGCTTGCGTCACAGTCTCTATACAGAAAACATATCCCTAAAAATTATAATAAATATACAAACTTCACTCATGCTCAGGTGCTTTTAAATGTAAAATTGAATTTTTTCTGATAAAAATACAATTACTCTAATCATAGGAGGAAACTCTACAATATGTGGCTCACGGGCACATACACGGTGACACAGTGGAACAAGCGACAACCATCATGAAAGATGTGAGGCATTACTGCTCACTGTCGCTAGTGATATTTAATTTTAATATTGAAAAATGAACCAGGGACGTAAAGGAGTATCTCGGTGCATGAGTTGTTTGTCATGAGCAGAAAAAGCAGCATGATGTTCGCGGATGATATATCAGTGACTGCCGAAATCATACAGTAATTGAAGAAGGAAGAAGGATTGGATTTAACGTCCCGTCGACGCAGAGGTCAGTAGAGACGGAGCACAAGCTCGGAATGTGTCAAGGATGTGAAGGAAATCGGTAGTGCCCTTTCAAAGGAATCATCCCAGCATTTGCCTGGAGCAATTTACGGATATCACTCCTGTAATTGAGTTGGGTGCTTAGAGATATGGAGAGTGTGGTGTCTGATGGTTGTAACACGCATATGAACAAAACTAAAACTGAAGTCGGGGAACATACTCAATGGCTAAGTTTTAAACTTGGAAAGGAGACGCTTGAAGAGAATGAACTTTGTTATCTCGAAGCTAAATGCATACAGAAGGAAGTTGCGAGAGAAACATTTTAGGAAGGTTTGTACGAGGAAGAACTGATTTCTGTAAAATGAAACAGTTGCTATCATCCAAAAGCATAAATCTTGACTGTAAAGAGTATTATGGTTTAAATGGCTCTGAGCAGTTGGGACTTAACATCTGAGGTTATCAGAACTACTTAAACCTAACTAACCTAAGGACATCACACACACCCATGCCCGAAGCAGGATTCGAACCTGCGACGTAGCGGTCGCGCGGTTCCAGACTGAAGCGCCTAGAACCGCTCGTCCACAGCGGCCGGCAGACTATTATGGAAAGCTATATTTGGAGCACGGCTCTGTATGGGTGCGAAACGTAAAAATGAGGAAAAAAAGAACTCAAATGATTGGAAACTCTGGAAAGTAATGTTACAGGTGACTGTTGAATACCAGATCGGCTAACAAATGAATGTGTCAACGAGAAAAAAAATGTCTATTACAGAAGAGATACAATGGTTAAACACTTAGTGCAATACATATCGCTGCTGGAAACTGTAGTTGAAAGGATAGCACAAAGAAGGAATCGTAGTTTATGTGAGATATGAGATGATCTCAGTACAAGCACTCTAATTTACGTTCTGTGTGGTTTTCCAAAATAGCTTCCTGCGAATGGCGGACATTTCCTTACAGAAGTAATTCGTTGTCTGGTGGTTAGCGTTGCTGACTCTCGATCACGGGGCACCGGATTCGATTCCCAGCTGTGTCGTGCGTTTGTTGACATCATCGTCAATTCTTCATCATCATCGACCGCACGTCGCCGAACTGGCGCCAAACACAAAGACGCACCAGGCGAGCGAACTCTCCCGACGGGGACTCTCGACCACAAATGCTATACGCACATTTTCTTTCCCCTACAGAAGGCCACGGATCATCTCTTTCCCCGTTTCTGAGCAGCTCCATCTCTTTAACGCACTGGGTGTCGACATACCGTTACATTTTAGTCTCATACCTTTTACGTTTGGAAGACTATGAACTGCGTCCATAACGTACAAAGGGATCATTCATTGTCTGGTAGTAACATTTCATAAAAGTGTAATAAGAAGTTTCAATACAAATCAGTTGCGCAAAAATTGTGGGAAGGGGTGCAAATTCATTTCACCTAATTGTGAATGGTATATGAAGGCCATGGAATATTTGTTTTCTGAATAAGGAACCATCTCAGAAGTCGCTAAAATCGAAACCTCCGTCCAAAGAAAACGTACACGCAAATTACAATGAAGAATCCAAGCAACATTCCTGCAGTTCAGCTGTTGCCTGTCTCTACTTAGCCATCAAATGCGGTAATGGGCACCTGCCTGCATTTAATCTGTGACAAACGTTAGTGAATAATGAAAAACAGGCGCATTCTAGAATGAAGTATTTTGAGTTTTGTTTCATGATAATTCCGTTGATACGCTGAAGGCATTACCCTTCACAAGCTAATCCTTCACCCCCTTACTTCTGTTTCTGCATGTAAATGAACCTTATTACATACGAAGCATCGCTAAAACATGGTTGGTTAGGGTTAAGGGACCAAAAAGCGACATCTTCAGTCATTTGGTCAATAAATAGCTCATCTGGAGTTCGTAATGTCAGCCAGAAGTTTGATAGAATTATGAAAGTATGTAGAATTGCTAAAATAAAGGTCTTGAAAACAATATTGATGCTAGGGTTGAGAAATAACCCAAAAGTAAGTAAAACTGTATGGGTCGGACAGGTACGTAAATCAGAGGAAACGAGGCATCTCCCAGGGCTCACCTGCGGCGAGCCCTGTCAACCCAATTAAGGGCGAAGAAGACAATTACAGAATAAAGAATGCCTTCTAGCCGAGAATAACAAAAGTAAGAAGCCTACAAGACGTAATGGACATCAGTTGGACAGCCAACAATAAGACAGGAGGGGAGAAATAATCTCGTCAGTAGGTGGCTGGGGTAGCAAGTGTTGTCCCTCTCCTAGCAGCTCGCCTTGCGTCGGGGATCGTCCCTCCCAGAGCCGTCCCACCCCCCGATCAGTTATAGTCAAACTGTTACGCAATTAAAACAGAATAAAAGGGGGATGACCAAGGTAACTGGCAAAGGAGGAAGTGTCGAGGATTCCCCCTCATCACCCCAGCATAAGACGGGAGAAGCCCCAACCTAACCACCCTGTCCGCATCCGGGAAAATACTTTAAATTGTGTACCTGAAAATAAAAACCAGTTTCTCAGAGGCAAAGAACCCGTTCAGTTGTCCGTGATGTGAGAAGCAAAGAATCCAGAAGATCATGCTCAGCATGGAGAGGCAGGAGAAGGGGCATCCCACCAGCATGTGAGCAGCTGTTTGTAAGGCTCCGCAACCACGAATTGTAGGTGGCTCATTACATAAAACTGTGAGTTATCTGATGTGACCGATAAGGAGGCGACATAGGACGATAGACTGCTTCTGGGAAGAACAAGAGGAGGAGCGCCATGCGGTAGTAGTCTCCTTGACAATGCGGAGATTATTAGAGGGCCCAGTAGCCGATCGTTGTTTTATTTCCAAGTGAGGAAGGTCTTATTTGCATCCATAAATCCACACCTTGGATAGTCAAAGCGAATTTTGGGCAGCTAATCGCTTCTCTAGCCATACGGTCGGCCAGTTCATGCCCTAGAAAACGAAATGACATGGGACCCAGAGGAGCGCAACTGAACACGCAGCATAACTAAGATCAGAGAGAAAGTGAGGAATAGCATGGTGACACAAAAAACATCGATCAATAGCCTGGAGACTGCTCATTGAGTCATTACAAATTAAAACACGATCGAGGAAGGATCAGTAAAACGAAGGGTTCTGTTAGTAGCTATGAGCTCTGCCGGACAAACGCTACACATTCCTGGTAAATATATTGCTCCTGACCGGTTGCAGGAGAAAACACATAACCCGTCCACTCCATGGTTTTAGAGCAGTCATTGTAAATGATGATAGAACCATGATACTCCGGTAGAACTGAGAGGAGCACACCCCGAAACGTCATGGGGGCGAGTGAAACTTAAGGTCCTTGAAAAATATCGGCCGTCATTCGTGGTCTCGGTAGCGGTACTAACAAAGGAGGAGTGAGCAGAGAAATCTGGGTAGCATATTATAATGAAGTTACGTGCAAGTCTGGTTAGCGATCCTCAAGGCGCATTCCAGTTCGTAGTCCCACTTGAGAATGGGTATCAGGGGGTCGATGCTCCTGAAATACAAAATGAAATTGGTAAGTTGGATGATAAACCTGTCATCCACAGTTCAATCGAGACGAGGCAGTGCCCAGTTTATGGAGGAGAGAGAATAACGCGATCCTCACCCCAAGAGGTGTGGGAAGGAAGCAGAGAGTGTTAAGCTTCCGTATGCAGCTAGTCTTTAGCTGACAAATACTCGTCAGCCATGTCAGATTTCTATGAAAGAGTAGTCCATAAAATTGGGACTGTATCAACATCCAAGCGCTGGATACCCAAGTAAAGTTCTGTGTCATGACGGACCGTGGTACAACGACAGAAACCGTGGTACACCGACAGAAATGAATATCTCATGTTTCTATGGGAGAGAACTGGACACCCTACGAAACGCTCTAAGCGAAGACCCTTTGGATGGCGCCTTGGTGCTGGCGGTCAGCCAATGCTACAGAGTGGGAGCTATATCAAATGCAAAAGTCGTCGACATACAGTGCTCGGGCGATCAGTGGTATAACGTAGGTCACTCGCCCATTGTTGGCGCTGAGAAAGAATGTACCACTCAGCTGAGAGCCCTGAGGGACGCCGAATTCTTTGGAGGACGCCGAATTCTTTGGACCTGCGGTAAAGTGAGTGATATATCAACTCTTACGCGAAAGAACCGGTGGATAAAAACTAATGAAGAAAAATCGGTATTGAGCCTCGAAAGGTCCAGTCATGGAGGGTAAGTAAAATTGGATGGTACCGAACAATGTTGTACACCTTATGTAAGTCAAAAAATACTGCAATGAGGTGTTGGATGTAGGCAAAGCTTGCCAGGTTCCCGTTTTCTGCATAAGACGATGGTCGGTTGGGGATCATCCTTCTCGGCTACCAAGCTGATTGGGGAGGGGTAAAAGGCCCTGTGATTCGAGAACCAAGCATAATCGTCGGGCTACCATCCTATCAAGCAGTCGGGCTACCATCCTATCAAGCAGTTTGCAGAGTATTGTTGGTGACGCCAGTTGGTCAGTAGTACTTAACCGATATTGGGGTTTTGCCTGTTTGAATTATTGGGACGATGATACTATCTCGCCGTTGCAAAGGGAGAACACCCTCCAGTCATGTACGGTTGAAGACCATCAGTAGATGAAGTATGAGTAATTTTAGATGTTGGGATACCTGATTATCAATCGAATCAGAGCCTGAAGTAGTTCCCATTCAGTGATGGCTTCATTATATAATTCGGCGCGACAGAGAGTAAAAGGTACAGTGTTGACTTCAACTTGTCTTTTATGCATTCGAAAATTTGCCAGGTAAGAAGAGGACACCGATATAAGGGGTGCGAGGTGTTTGGCACGAACTGACGCATCTGTAGACATATCACATGAAGGAGGAACACGGGATAGTCGTTGCTCTTTGATAGTTCAGAAGACTACGGAGCTTGGCCCATATCTAGGAAGAAGAAGCATACATCCCCAAGCAGACGTAGTGCTCCCAGCATTTCTTCTAGTACATTTAATTAAATAGCAACCCTTGGCGTGAAGCGACTTAAAAGTGACGATTGGGATCTGTGAAGGGTATCACTTGAGACGCTGCAGCGCCTTTCAACGACCTTGAATAGCTGTTGCAATGTATTGTTCCACCATGGCAGACAGCATAGTGGGCACACAGAAAGGGGCACAGCAATCCAGCGGCACGGGTGACCATGTTGGTGACATCTCTCACAACCTTGTCGATCCAATCTGACAAGAGAGAATGAGGTTGACAACAGAAGAACACAGCTGCCAGATGGCTCTGCAGGAGCCCGATGTGTTAAGTGGCCAGTCTAG
Organism: Schistocerca piceifrons; assembly: GCF_021461385.2. Taxonomy (NCBI): domain Eukaryota; kingdom Metazoa; phylum Arthropoda; class Insecta; order Orthoptera; family Acrididae; genus Schistocerca; species Schistocerca piceifrons. The sequence continues at coordinate 429,629,034 of NC_060138.1, forward strand.
TGGTGACAAGAAAGTGACAGGACATCACAAAGTGGTCGCTGTTACAAAGGTCGTCGAGCAGTGACCACTGTAGTAAAGCTAGGAGATTGTACACAGAGACTGTAAGGTCAGTAGCTAGAAAGATACCACGAGTGTCAGTAAAGTGGGTAAGAGTACCGTCATTGAGAAAACACAGATCAAGTGCTGAAAAGATATGGTCAGTCAGAGAGCCTTACCAGAAAAAGTGTTACTTCCTCCACAAGGATTATTGTGCACTGAAATCCACGAGTAGGAGAAAACGGTGGGGGGTGGGGAAGTTGCTGAAATAAGGTGGTCATCTCAAGTTAAGTAGGTGCCTTGCTTGAAGCTAAATAAACGTTACAAACGGTGAGGTCTTTCGCACTCGCACCGCTACTGCTTCCGATCCGATGTGGTTTGGAGTGGAGTCCACTCAATAACGACCCCTCCAGATGTTCTATTTGGGCTAATACAGTTCTGACAGAATGCACAGCAACCTCTAACGGTTGGATAATGGTCAAGTATGCTCCTTGGAGAGCAACAGAGGTCGCAGAACAAGAGGAAATTAATCATTGTAATCCTGGCAGATGACAGTAATATACACTCCTGGAAATTGAAATAAGAACACCGTGAATTCATTGTCCCAGGAAGGGGAAACTTTATTGACACATTCCTGGGGTCAGATACATCACATGATCACACTGACAGAACCACAGGCACATAGACACAGGCAACAGAGCATGCACAATGTCGGCACTAGTACAGTGTATATCCACCTTTCGCAGCAATGCAGGCTGCTATTCTCCCATGGAGACGATCGTAGAGATGCTGGATGTAGTCCTGTGGAACGGCTTGCCATGCCATTTCCACCTGGCGCCTCAGTTGGACCAGCGTTCGTGCTGGACGTGCAGACCGCGTGAGACGACGCTTCATCCAGTCCCAAACATGCTCAATGGGGGACAGATCCGGAGATCTTGCTGGCCAGGGTAGTTGACTTACACCTTCTAGAGCACGTTGGGTGGCACGGGATACATGCGGACGTGCATTGTCCTGTTGGAACAGCAAGTTCCCTTGCCGGTCTAGGAATGGTAGAACGATGGGTTCGATGACGGTTTGGATGTACCGTGCACTATTCAGTGTCCCCTCGACGATCACCAGTGGTGTACGGCCAGTGTAGGAGATCGCTCCCCACACCATGATGCCGGGTGTTGGCCCTGTGTGCCTCGGTCGTATGCAGTCCTGATTGTGGCGCTCACCTGCACGGCGCCAAACACGCATACGACCATCATTGGCACCAAGGCAGAAGCGACTCTCATCGCTGAAGACGACACGTCTCCATTCGTCCCTCCATTCACGCCTGTCGCGACACCACTGGAGGCGGGCTGCACGATGTTGGGGCGTGAGCGGAAGACGGCCTAACGGTGTGCGGGACCGTAGCCCAGCTTCATAGAGACGGTTGCGAATGGTCCTCGCCGATACCCCAGGAGCAACAGTGTCCCTAATTTGCTGGGAAGTGGCGGTGCGGTCCCCTACGGCACTGCGTAGGATCCTACGGTCTTGGCGTGCATCCGTGCGTCGCTGCGGTCCGGTCCCAGGTCGACGGGCACGTGCACCTTCCGCCGACCACTGGCGACAACATCGATGTACTGTGGAGACCTCATGCCCCACGTGTTGAGCAATTCGGCGGTACGTCCACCCGGCCTCCCGCATGCCCACTTGCCCACTATACGCCCTCGCTCAAAGTCCGTCAACTGCACATACGGCATGCTACCAGTGTTAAAGACTGCGATGGAGCTCCGTATGCCACGGCAAACTGGCTGACACTGACGGCGGCGGTGCACAAATGCTGCGCAGCTAGCGCCATTCGACGGCCAACACTGCGGTTCCTGGTGTGTCCGCTGTGCCGTGCGTGTGATCATTGCTTGTACAGCCCTCTCGCAGTGTCCGGAGCAAGTATGGTGGGTCTGACACACCGGTGTCAATGTGTTCTTTTTTCCATTTCCAGGAGTGTACATTGCAGTTCCACTGGACTACCACGTTGAGGATGTTCTGCTTAGATGCGAAGAAGCAAGGAAGCCAAATCACGACCTACGATTACCACATGTCGCTGGTGGGGGTGGAACAATGAAAAACATATATCGGTTCGGTGTTCGACAGGGTGGGAGATCTGGTGCCTCGTGGATCATTGGAGTAGCCTTCTCCTGAGGTTTCTCCTTTCTCTTTTTCATAACTTTGGGTGGTCGAGAATCTTCTGAGCACTTGTCCGCTGTGGATGTTGGAAAGGAAGAAGGACGGGAAGCCTTGGGATTCAGCGTCCGCGTTTCCTTCAGCCACTAGCTGGTGTCAGATGCTGACATATGAAGTTCCAGACTGTTCCCAAGAAGTGCAAGAGGCGGATGCCGCTTCTCTGTCGGGTTAGTCGTCGAAGATAAGAACGCAGAAACCACGAGAGGTCGACACCAAGGGAGTAAATCTGCTAGGTATTGCTGACGACCTGGCACCAGTAACGGCAAAAGTCGATACCACAGACTGGGTACAAACAATCCTATTTTTTCAGAGCTTTTATACATGAGAGGCGACCTCCAGTTCCTGGATTTTGCTTCCTTTGATTAGGGTAGCACACTTTGGGGATCGGGGAGAGTGGCTGTTCCCACAACTGACACAGATGGGTGGTAGCGCACATGGTGAATTCTAGTGAAGTGGCCGGCCATTGTCTCCACAAAATGGGTCATATCTACACCAGGAAGACAACCGCCAGAAGTGTTGGCATTTGAAGTACCACATGGGGGATGGGAATTACGGCGTCATATCAGAGTGATACATCATGAATCTGACCTCCTTCGTTGACAAGACCCCATTAAAAGCGAGGGTGAATGCGCCTGTGTCAACCTTATTGTCTGGCGAGCCTCAACGTGCGCAGCGTACAAAATGGATCCCTCGCCTCTCCAAGTATTCGCGTTGTTCTTCACCCGTCTGCACCGTCAGGTCCCGGAGAAAAATTAAACTTCGCACCACATTTGGATTCTTTTGGAGTGTAATGGTAGCAAGTACATCGCCAAGTTATTTACGAGAGAGAAACGCGCGGGAATGGATAGGATTTGACTTATTACGTAATATGGAAGAGAGTTTGCCAAGTACGTTTTCGATACTCTCCATGAAGAACATTGGCCTAGTAGAGAGAAAAGACCCTCCAGCTGTTCGGGTAAAAACCAGGAACTGAAAGGGACAAATATCTGCAAGTCCCTTGGCTTTGTTTCCCTCCCATGGCGTGGCCAAGAGTGAAAGTTTCTAGGGTCGTAACTATCTGCATTGAAGAATTACGATCTGTCTGGAGAGACTGCAGGAGCCTGGAGATCTCTGGATGATAGTTTAGGTCTTTTCATGCCGCCGATTTCCACCATGTTACCGGCTGCTCCGAACGAGGGCTCTCCCTACGGGCGCCACCCAGCCACAGCACAGGCCTGACGTGATGGCCAGTGCCTGGAGTCCCGGTGCCCCAAAACGGACAGGAACCTACATCTCAGCATGAGCGGAAAGATGACAGCTAGGGCATCAATAGTGAGATCACTGCGTGGTCAGAGGGCTACCACCGTACGCGTACCTGACGACCCCCTCACATAAAGTGGCTGCCATATTCGATTTCGCGCGACCTACATCGCATGGCCCGTACATTCTGTAACACAGTATTTTGAAAATGTAGAGACTGAATGTATGTTAACCGAAATATTTGGTGGAAAATAAAGGGAATAATGTGTGAAAAGCCATAATCGATCGTCCTATGTGTGAACTAGGTTGGCAACAGGCAACCTGTCATATAGGAAAGTCTGAGAAAAGGTGAAGTGAGAAAATAAAATTAAATTACAACACAGGAAAGAGGGAATCACTGAAATGGAAGCCCCTGGGGGGGGGGGGGAGGAGGGAGGAGTGTCGCTACAAATATGATGCTTCTTTGCATAGCCGTATTTGGAAGTAGCAATTCGACTTCACTACACAGCTTCCGTCAACTGCATTCCACAGGTGGTAGCACGTTTAATTACTGTATTAACTCTGTTTCAGCGTCCATTATCGTTACAAAAGCATACAAAAATTAGATGTGAAATCTCATGTTCGTGTTAAATATTTAACCATCGCTTTTGTAGCCGGGTACTGCTATTCAGGTCCAATGGACATTTTCTTCCCGCCAACTGAAGTTGTTGTACAAGCTTGCTTTTCCTCGCAGTAAGCTTCCTTCCCATCACGCCATATATATATATGAACAGATTCTTTTCTGATTGTTATGTAACAAGGACGTCAGCTGGCCCTTTCGTCTTATGTAACCGCGTTCTAGACTGCTGTTGATGGTTGCTTTTGTATGAATATGCAACTGAACGACATTGGTTGAGCTTGGTGGGTATCCATCAATAACGTGAGAGGTTTTCTTCAAAATTCGGACACCCCTTCCTTCCCCCTTGGTGAGATTTGGCGAAATCTGGTAGGATCTAGCAGGATCCCCTTCCTCTCATGTGAGATTTATCCCGTAGTTGGTAAAAATACAAAAGAATAATTTTTTTTATTTGTTTCAAACATTGATTAAAACACTTCAACAAACCCATGTTTTATTTAGAACAACTATTAAACAGTATTTTTAGCATGTGATTAAAAACATTATTCTGAACATGCCAATCGCGAGTGGTATTCGGACGGACAGACAGAGACAGACGGACAAAGAACTTCAAGAAAATAGTATTAACCGTTTTGACGAACCCCTGAAAACATTGACTTTTTATTGGATATTATATACATTAAAGGTCATTGAACATTTTCTTGCTTTGCAGATGAAACACAACACTGTCTGTATCTTCCTTTGAACCGTACGATTATGTGGCTTCTCAATCTCATGACTTATATGATCAATACGAGAATACAAGCGATTAACTTCTTGTTCGCACGTGCGTCCCGACTTGTCGATATGTTGCTTAATATATGTAGAGTTCAAGTTTTGGTACAAATTCATGTTGAACATGTTAGCATCAGCTTTATATGCGTTGCAGAATATCATGACTGACTCATTTAATTACGAACGTGGTGTGATATCGACCAGCGCCGCAAACTCCCCGAATGAAGTCTGACACTTGTGCTGCACTTGTTTCAAATCGGAGAATCCCAGGCATGCATATGTGTAAGGCTTTTAGTTCCACTTCATACAGGCCATAAAGATTGGTGGATACTTCATTAAAGTCCGCTACAATAACGTACATTCGCTGAATTAAAATGCTAACTTGAGTTTTTCATTGTTCCACCCATTTAAATTAGATTTGGTAAGATTTTGCCAGCTCCCCCTCCCCCGATTTTGAGCTCAAGTAATTACATATGACCCTTTTTATCTGCCTACCATCACATCTTATGATATATAACCTCATGAACATTGACTTCGACATTACGTTCACATTTACTATTACACCAGTTTCTTGAAAATGAGCTAATAATTTACTTGAATCGAATTCTTTCTTCATCTATTCGTTGAATTTTTCTAGTTTAGAGTCATATAGATCAACAGAGCAGAGGGTGAACATTTTCATACTACGCCTTACAGTGGCGAAACAAAGGAGAATAGCGGAATTCGAAGATGTTACTTCAACGGTAGAAAAAGTCAGTGGAGGTAGGGTAAGGAAGATGAGTGTTTTTATCTTCATACATCTTATTTTTATTCGTGTATTTTTTAAATGCTTGTAATCCTAAGCAAAAGTACTAGAAAATACTAAAACAGTGACGTCTGGAAAGTGTTTATGGAAGAATAAAAAAACAGCCGTGGTATGCAGCGTCTAAAAGGTTGGTTGGTTGGCTGGTTGTTTGGGAAAGGAGACCAGACAGCGTGGTCATCGGTCTCATCGGATTAGGGAAGGATGGGGAAGGATGTCGGCCGTGTCCTTTCAGAGGAACCATCCCGGCATTTGCCTGGAATGATTTAGGGAAATCACAGAAAACCTAAATCAGGATGGCCGGACGCGGGATTGAACCGTCGTCCTCCCGAATGTGAGTCCAGTGTCTAACCACTGCGCCACCTCGCTCGGTTTGCAGCGTCTAAAACTAATTATTTGCAGGCCTATGTAAAGAGGGTATGTCAGTTGCAATAAGTTACTTCCTCATGCTACGGCAAAAAGACGATGCGAAAAGTGATACAAGACGGGCGAAGAAAAGAAGACGTGATAAAATAACATACAAAATTCTTCTTCACTAAAAAACTAATGGCGTCAAACATCGATCTTGGATAACGGAAATCCATTTATTTCATGCCCACTAGCAAAGACTGTACGTATCTGAAACACGGTGATTACAGAACTGTGTAAAAACTAACCTGACAGACTAAATACAGAACAGAATGGTACAGTAGAGATCGGGTAAAAATGAAAAGATAATTGTCGTTCTGCTCCTTGGTTGTGAATTTAACTGCTCGAAAAATATAGCAAGTAGCTTTATAAAATAACTTCACTCCATCAAGAAGTTTCTCAGTTGGCGAAATATAGTTTATTTTCATCATCATGATGTTTAGGTCGACTGTTTCTTAAATGTTGCAGCTGCCCTGCGCAATTCCTTCAGCTGTCAGCGTTTTGAAATCGCATATTAACTTTCATTCTGTATACTGCAGAGCTACATTTCGGTATTATACACATAGCACACACTTTTGGACCAACAGTATATGTCTGAAGTTCTGTATTCGCTATATGGCCGAATTCCGCGTTTCATTACGTCGTAAATGATACCTAAAATAAAATAACAGTTTTCGTTAAAGTTTAGTAATTACTTCTAAATTTTTTGTGACGCAAGATTTTACTACACTGTTAATAGGTTGCTTAGTGGTACCTATGCTTCTGCATCCAACCGCTATTAGATAATGAAGGTATAAGCAGAGAGTAAGAAATATATGTGGCAGGACGAATCTAGAGAGAGTAGGGCGGCCTACTGACATTACTGATCATGGTAATAATATAACTACGAAGATGACGACACACTCATAGTGGCAATATGAAAAAGTTTTGGGCAGATGAATAGAACAAGAAAAGTAAGTCTTCGGTCTACATTTTTCCAAAGGCTCAAACGAAATACATATAAAATTAATAACAACAATAATTATAAAGATACAAAGTATCCCATCTTGCGTAACAGAGGAACTATTGAGGCTAAGACAATACAGAGGCACGTCTTTCGTTTGCGTAAACGTTTCGCAGGATTTTGTGCATACAGTCAAAAACGTTTAACACAAAACTGAGGAGACTGGAATATCTTTTCGCGTTAAAAGAAAACTCGTGTTAAACTATACACGAGAAAAAAAAACTGTATTTTTGATATTGTCGGATTTTGTTAGAGTACAGTAATTCCATCCTCTTCTAAAATTTACTCAGGTTGGTATAAATAGTTTATTATTGTTTTCTTTTTTTGAGAAAGATCTGTATCCCTTTTTGTGATGTATTTTTCAGCATCAAATGATCAACAAATTATCAACAAATTGTTCGATAACATCATCATTTTATTCTTTTCGTCATTCGACTCCACATCTAAATCTCTGAGCGTGGTTTTCGTGTCATCTCGTACTTCTGTTGTTGTAGAAATAGCACTTACAATGCTAATTTCTTTGTAAAATTCTTCATATGCTACCTTACGAGATACGGACTACCTCCGAAACGTCTTCGTCTATATTAACCGGCGTTGCACATAGCAAACCGTCATTGACTGCGACTAATTCCTTCAGTGATACTGTAGAACAGTCTAACAATGTAAAAACTTTCCCAGTTTCCGTGCTCACGAGCAAAACAAAAATTCACATCAGCTCTTACATTTGAGAATATCAAATAGTTTTGACACAAAAGCCATTTATTTAGACACACAGTTCACCGACTTCAGCACACACGTCGTAGAATCCGAAAACTGAAATATTTGGACAAATGTACTACCCAAAGACGGGTGATAACATAGCAAAGCAGCAAATTTGTTTACCTAGTTTGGCCTACAAAGAAATGGTCAGGTGCCAGAAGGACTAGAGCACTAAGGGTTCTGTACAAACTTAATTATGTGTATAAGTAGTTCACCCATTTCGGTATTCGAAAATCTCGACCATTTTGCCTTTTGTCGACATTGATACTGGCGAGATATTGGTCCCGGCAATGCCAAGATTTTCGAGAATGTTTTAAAAAATGGTTCAAATGGCTCTGAGCACTATGGGACTCAACTGCTGAGGTCATTAGTCCCCTAGAACTTAGAACTAGTTAAACCCAACTAACCTAAGGACATCACAAACATCCATGCCCGAGGCAGGATTCGAACCTGCGACCGTAGCGGTCTTGCGGTTCCAGACTGCAGCGCCTTTAACCGCACGGCCACTTCGGCCGGCTGAGAATGTTTTAATTTCAATAATATAAATCTGACATAAGGTCATGCGGGAGGTAGGCGACCATTATTATGATAACCAGTAGTTCTGACTTCAGGCTGACTAAGTCGCAATGGTAAAAATCAATCGTCACGCAAGGAATGACTTTATTGCTCATATGACGCGTTTCAAAATTAATCCATCATCAGACATCCGGAAAAAATTACTGGACGTACAAACGGCGTTTCAAGTATGTCAAACATTCGTGGACTAGTCTGACAAAAGAAATATTTTTTTCGTATCACGTAATTATAAACCAGCAATTTTCGGATTTTGTTTTCCTTTACTTGTGCTATGAAATCTTGCTTCTTGCCAAATTTCATGACGCTAGGCCAACGGAAAGTACCCTATAGGCTTCGATGAGTGGGTTTGTGAGTGTCAAAATATGACACTAATGAACGTATATTTGGACTGCACCGCTTTAGAAGTTTCATTTTTTTATACCGCCGAGAACCGTAGGCTTTAGTAAGTGATATAAGTTTCAACTGGATATGTCTTCTCATCCTGAGAAAAAAGGTTTTTAACAGTCGGGCATACAGACGGACAGACAGACAACAAAGTGATCCTATAAATATTCGTTTTTACTGACTGAGGTACGGAACCCTAAAAAGTGTGAGGTAGGGGCTACAAAATGAAGGCACGTCCGTTAGTCCAAGAAGCGAAATGTTTTCAGGTCAAAAGGAACCAAAAAGAATGAAATTATTGAAATTCTTGAGGGGCCGCGGTATTTTTTGTGTTGCGTGTTTTCGTCTTAAACATTTTTCACTGCATTGGTATTCCCATTGGTTGAATCCGTCTCGACAATCATTTTAATGGGCATCGAGAACCACTTTCAATGCACCATGTACAGCGACCGACATATTCGACAGCTGTTGATTGGCGTAGCGGATATGATGTGTGTGTTTCAGTTCCTCAACCCCGAACGCTTTCCCTTAATGGGTTAATTTTGGGAAATCTGCACGGCAGCACGTGTATCACTCGCAAGTACTCCGTGAGGTAGCGAGACGGCCGCAGGTCGGTGCAGACGGCGTGGCGGGGCCAGAGTTACGCACGCAGCCAGTCAGCTGAGCGGGCCAGAGCGCATTTAAAAATGGCGGGGCCGCCGGCGCATCGGCGCGGCCTTGACCGGCCGACTCGCGTATTGCCCGGGTCCCCGTCGCAAGGCCCTCGCGAAATATCGCCGCGGCCTTGCCACGCCTCGCGGCCTCCGCACGCGCGTCCGCAAACCGGCCGCACGCGCACCCGCGCTTCCATGCAACGCTGCCCTTCGGAGGCTCTCCCTGTGTACTGACGACTAGGGGTGGGAAAAACCGACCGGCTAAAACCGATGCCGGTATTTCAGTTCCGAATATCCGTACTTTTCAGTATTTGTCAGGTCTCCGTTATACCGATTTTTTTTCTATTTTTAGTACGAATCAATTAATAAAACCGAAATATCAATTAGCCATAGCAGCCTTTTCATTAAAAAAATGCGTAATTTTTGTTCGGAAAATTTGCTATGGTTTGAAATCTTTAAATGGGAAAACTGATCAGCGCTGTTTTAATAACAATGCCGATAGAAATGAGCAACAAACACATGGCATAAGAAATGGCACAGCATTGCTGAGGCAGTAATGTCCCTTTGTCGTGTGTCGTGTCGTAAGGTGTGTGTGTGTGTAATTGCGCTGAGCAGAGGCTTCCTTTACCAGGATACAGGTTGGCTGGCAGCTTTTCTAGGAGCTCTTTGCGGTGTGGGGGAGTAGCCATGTATGTGAGAAACGGTATCCCATTTGAGTCAATTGATGTTTCAAAGTACTGCACTGAAAAGGTGTTTGAATGTTGTGCAGGTGTGGTTAAATTTAGTGGAGCTAAACTTCTTACTGTTGTTATTTATAGATCCCCAGACTCCGATTTCACAACATTTTTGCTAAAGCTAGAGGAGGTTCTTGGTTCACTTTATAGGAAATACAAAAAGTTAGTTATATGTGGTGACTTCAATATTAATTGTATAAGTGATTGTGCAAGGAAAAGGATGCTGGTAGACCTCCTTAATTCATATAATCTTATGCAAACCGTATTCTTTCCAACGAGAGTGCAAGGGAACAGTAGAACAACCATAGACAATATTTTTGTTCATTCGTCATTATTAGAAGGACATTCTGTTAGCAAAAAGGTGAATGGCCTTTCAGATCATGATGCACAAATTTTAAGTCTAAAAGATTTTTGTGCTTCAACACATGTTAAATATAGTTACCAACTTTTTAGGAAAGCTGATCCAGTTGCTGTACAGACTTTTGTAAACCTTATCAAGGAACAAGATTGGCAAGATGTTTATAGTGCTGATACAGTAGACGATAAATATAATGCTTTCCTCAAGACTTTTCTCGTGCTCTTTGAAAGTTGCTTTCCGTTAGAACGTTTAAAACAGGGTACTAGCACAAACAGGCAGCCTGGGTGGCTGACTAAAGGGATAAGAATATCTTGTAGAACAAAGTGGCAATTATATCAAAACGTTAGAAACAGTCAAAATCTAAATGCAGCAGCCCATTACAAACAGTATTGTAAGGTGCTTAAAAAAGTTATTAGGAAGGCAAAAAGTATGTGGTATGCAGATAGAATAGCTAAGTCTCAGGATAAAATTAAAACCATATGGTCAGTCGTAAAGGAAGTGGCTGGTCTGCAGAGACAGGTCGAGGATATAGAATCAGTGCGTAGTGGGGATGTCCGTGTTGCTGATAAGTCGCATATATGTACAGTACTTAATAATCACTTTCTGAATATAGCAGGTGAACTAAATAGAAACCTAGTCCCAACAGGGAATCATATAGCGCTCTTAGAAAAAAGTGTTCCGAGACTGTTACCTGAAATGCTCCTCCATGATACCGACAAGAGGGAGATTGAGTTAATAATTAAATCACTAAAGACCAAGAACTCTCATGGATATGACGGGGTATCTAGCAGAATACTGAAGTATTGTTCCACGTATATTAGCTCAGTACTTAGCCATATCTGTAACTTTTCCTTTAGCAGTGGTCGGTTTCCTGACCGATTAAAGTACTCGGTAGTGAAGCCACTTTATAAAAAGGGAGACAGGGATAATGTTGACAATTATAGACCTATTTCTATGCCATCGGTGTTTGCTAAAGTTATCGAGAGGCTTGTATATACAAGGTTACTGCAGCATTTAAATTCACATAATTTGCTGTCAAATGTACAGTTTGGTTTTAGAAATGGCTTAACAACTGAAAATGCTATATTCTCTTTTCTCTGTGAGGTTTTGGACGGATTAAATAAAAGGTTGAGAACGTTAGGTGTTTTCTTTGATTTAACGAAGGCTTTTGACTGTGTTGACCACAAAATATTACTGCAGAAGTTGGAACATTATGGAGTAAGGGGAGTAGCTTACAATTGGTTCGCCTCCTACTTTAAGAACAGAAAGCAGAAGGTAATCCTCCGCAATATTGAGAGTGGTAATGATGTTCAGTCCCAATGGGGCACTGTTAAATGGGGCGTTCCCCAAGGGTCGGTGCTGGGGCCACTGCTGTTCCTTATTTATGTAAATGATATGCCTTCTAGTATTACAGGTGATTCAAAAATATTTCTGTTTGCTGATGACACCACCTTGGTAGTGAAGGATCTTGTGTGTAATATTGAAACATTATCAAATAATGTAGTTCATGAAGTAAGTTCGTGGCTTGTGGAAAATAATTTGATGCTAAATCACAGTAAGACTCAGTTTTTACAGTTTCTAACCCACAATTCAACAAGAACTGACATTTTAATCAGACAGAATGGGCATGTTATAAGCGAGACGGAACAGTTCAAGTTCCTAGGCGTACGGATAGATAGTAAGCTGTTGTGGAAAGCCCATGTTCAGGATCTTGTTCAGAAACTAAATGCCGCTTTATTTACCATTAGAACAGTATCTGAAATAAGTGACATTTCAACACGAAAAGTAGTATACTTCGCATATTTTCATACGCTTATGTCATATGGTATTATTTTTTGGGGTAATTCTTCTGATTCAAAAAGGGTATTTTTGGCTCAAAAACGGGCTGTTCGAGCTATGTATGGTGTAAGTTCGAAAACCTCTTGTCGACCCCTATTCAATAGTCTGGGAATTTTGACATTGCCCTCACAGTATGTATTTTCTTTAATGTCGTTTGTTGTTAGCAATATTAGCTTATTCCCAAGAGTTAGCAGCTTTCACTCAGTTAATACTAGGCAGAAATCAAATCTGCATGTGGAATGCACTTCCTTGACTCTTGTGCAGAAAGGAGTGCAGTATTCTGCTGCATCCATTTTCAATAAGCTACCACAAGAACTCAAAAATCTTAGCAGTAGCCCAAACACTTTTAAGTCTAAACTGAAGAGTTTCCTCATGGCTCACTCCTTCTATTCTGTCGAGGAGCTCCTGGAAGAGATAAAAAATTAAGCAAATTCCAGTGTTACATTCTTGATTTTTCTTTATTTAAACTAACGACTTGTTTCATTTTATGTGTTTCTACAATCGTGTTATAATTTCATGTATTGACTCGTTCCATGACCATGGAGACTTCTCCTAAATGTGGTCCCACGGAACAATAAATAAATAAATAAATAAATAAATAAAGTCTTGTCCCCACCTGGTCTATACGGTAGTACCCCGCTGTCGTCGATTAGACATCCGTTGTATTGCAGAATGGCACCAACCCTTGTCTAGAAATATTTTTATGACGTCACGTAGCAATGAAGTATAAGGCTTCATTAGCCTTTAAAGTAAAAATTTGTCTGCCATCTCGAAGAAATAGTAAAGAGGAAAGAATTTATGGTAACAGCAAAAAATTAAGAAGTTAACGCCAGATCATTCCTAGTATACAATAACGATAGACACGCCTATGTCTACATAATATGCCTTTATCAGCTGTGGCCCTTGAAAACGGTCAAATTAACACAGAAAAAACAGAGTTCTTCAACCTCCGTTTTCAACTTTCAGTACTGGCCATTCGGAATGCCCGAATAGTGATATGTTCCCCGATTACAAAATGGTTTTTATGAAAGTTTTGAAAAATTATAATCATTAGGAGAATATCGGTGATTTACGTAGTTTTCAACCACTTGTAACATTACAAGAAAAGCAGCGAAACGTGGATGAATTAAGTTTTCTTTCATTTGCCTCTTTCATTCGATAATTTGATTCTATGCCAAAATCTTTTCCAATCTTTGTTCGATTTCTACGTTTATTACTTGAAATAATAAGAATAAAAACCGAAAATCGGTATATTTCAGCAACCGGTTATTTTATGCGTCTTTAACAATTAATTTTAACCGTTGATAAAAACTATATAACCAAAAAAATGTTCAAATGTGTGTGAAATCTTATGGGACTTAACTGCTAAAGTCATAACCGAAATTATCCTAAGAACAAACACACACATCCATGCCCGAGGGAGGACTCGAACCTCCGCCGGGACCAGCCGCACAGTCCATGACTGCAGCGCCCAAGACCGCTCGGCTAATCCCGCGCGGCTCGATATATCAGAAGTTGTTTCAGCTATAGCTGTCATCCCCATTGATGACTACTTCGAGCAAACACATGAACCTTAAGGGGCTTACCCGCCTTACTTTAAACTCCGTTTTACACGAACGACTTTCCACTTAAAATCGAGGGAATGTGGTGAGCGCCAGTCATGTGCTTGCACGTAAATCACCAGTCAATCTTGTCGTTAGTGCATCACTGGCGCCAATGATCAATTGATTGTGCTGAGTTCTAAAATCCTGAGCATTCTGCGGGCTGCGCATGCACAGGAACGGCTGACTGTTGCGTCGACTGCTAACATAAGAAGTTAAGGTATTTTCGCTGCGCTCACTCATGTTATGGTATCGGATTCGGTACTATTGTGTCTTCTTAATATTTATTTAATTGTATTATTTTCAGACACACTGTAAAGGCTGAATGGCGGCTATATATTTTTCTAGTGAGTATTCTTCCGCAAGAGAGGCGATATATCCGAAAACAAAACATCAGATTTCAAACACTAAGACAAAGAAAAAGTTTACACATTGCCTACATGACAACGTAAATACATGAACTTCTTTAATGAAAACTGTATTCACAGTGAAGAATCATACCTACCCATCGAGAAAAATAATTTTGGAAGTTATGTGGCGCTAGTATAGAAAACAAAAAACGAACGATAATTGATGAACTACTGCAAGATATTACAGTGCTTATATTGTTAAGAATTACGATGCAATGTTTTTTTTTCGGACTTCCAAAGAAAAAATGCATCGTACTTCTTAATAACACAGGCACTGCAAATACCGCATTTATCCGCCGATACCATGCAACAACTTTCTACATCTACATCTCGGTGGGTCTGCAAACCACAAGTAAGTGCTTGGCACACGGTACGTCAAACCAATTTCAAAATAATTCTCTATTATTCCACTCTGGAACAACGCCCGGAAAAAACGAACACTTATATCTATCCGCGTGAGCTCTGATTTCCCTTATTTTATTATGATGATCGTTTCTCCCTATGTAAGTTGGCGTCAACGAAGTATTTTCGCATTCGGAGGAGAAAGTTGGTGATTGAAATTTCGTGAGAATCTGCCGCAACGAAAAACGCCTTTGTTTTAATTATGTCCACCCCAAATCCTGTATCATGTCCGTGGCACTCTCTCCTCATTTCTCGATAATAAAAAACGAGCTGCTCTTCTTTGAACTTTTTCGATATACTCCGTTAAACCTAATTGATAAGGATCCCACACAGCGCAGCGGTACTCCGAAAGAGGACCGACAAGTGTCGAGTAGGCAGTCTCATTAGTAGATGTGTGCATCTTCTGAGTGTTCTGCCAATAAAACGCAATCTTTGGTTCGCCTTCCCCACAACATTTTCTTTGTGCTCTTTCCAATTTAAATTGTTCGTAACTGTAATTCGTAGATATATAGCTGAATAAAGGGCCTTTAAATTTGACTGATAGTGCTCTTGTGGATGACTTCAGACTGTTCATTATTTAGGATAAATTGCCAACTTTTGCACCATACAGATATTTTATCTAAGTCGTTTTGGATCGTTCTGATGATTTTACGAGACGATAAACGATAGCATAATATGCGAATAATACAAGAATGCTGTTCACATTGTCTCCTAAATCGTATATATAAGAAACAGCAGGGGGTCTATAACACTACCTTGGGAACGCCAGAAATCACTTCTGTTATACTCGATGACTTTCAAATCAATTACTACGAACTGTGACCTCTCTGACACGTAATCACGAATTCAGTTGCGTAACTAAGACGATATTCCGTAAGCAAGTAATCTGATTACAAGACGTTTGTGAGGTAAAGTCTCATAAGCCTTCTGGAAATCTAGAAATAAGGAATAAATTTGAAATCCTCTGTCAATAGCACTAGCTGTGTTTCACAAGAACGATGTTTTCTAAATTCGTGTTGACTGTGTGTCAATAGACCGTTATCTTCGAGGTAATTCATAGCGTTCGAATACAATTTATGTTCCAAAATCCTGCTGCATATCGACGTTGATATGGGCCCGTAATTTAGTGGATTACTCCTATTGCCTTTCTTGAATAGTGGTGCGACCTGTGCAACTTACCCAGTCTTTGGGTACGGATCTTTCGTCGAGCGAACAGTTGTATATGATTGTTAAGGATTGAACTACTGCATCAGCATACTCTGAAACGAACCTAACTGGTAGACAGTTGGCACCAGAAGACTTGCTTTTATAAAGTGATTTAAGTTCCTTTACTACTCCGAGGATATCTACTTTTAAGCTACGCATGGGGGCAGCTGTGCTTGTTAAGGATTGAACTACTGCATCAGCATACTCTGAAACGAACCTAACTGGTAGACAGTTGGCACCAGAAGACTTGCTTTTATAAAGTGATTTAAGTTCCTTTACTACTCCGAGAATATCTACTTTTAAGCTACGCATGGGGGCAGCTGTGCTTGATTCGAATTCTAGAATATTTACTTGGTCTTCTTTGGTGAAGGAAATTCGGACGACTGCGTTCAGAAACTCTGCTGTAGCAGCATTGTCATCAACAGTATTTCCATTGTTATTGTGCAGAGAAGGAACTGATTGTGTCTTGCCGCTAGCATACTTACAAACGACCAGAATCTCTCTGGATTTTCTGCCAGGTTTCGAGATAAATTTTCATTGTGGAAACTATTATAAATTTATTGCGCTGAAGTCCGCACTAAACTTCTTGGGAATTTTGCGTTCGTTTAAATTTGGCATGCTTTTCTCGTTGTTTCTGTATCAATGTTCTGGCCTGTTTTGTGTACCAAGGAGGATCAGCTCCGTCGTTTGTTGATTTATTTGGTATAAATCTCTCAGATGCTGTCGATACTATTTCTTTGAATTCTAGGTCACATCTGGTCTACACTTACACAGTTAATTTGGAAGGAGTGGAGATTGTCTCAAGATTTTTTTCTGCTTTCTTGAATAGGTATATTTTTTGTTTATTTTTGGAGATTTGGGTGTTAACGGTATTCAGTCTCTCTAGGATAACCCTGTGTTCGCGAATCCCTGCATCCGTTACTCAGGATTATTTATTGCTAAGAGGTCAAGTGCGTTTTCGCAACCGTTTACTATTCGCGTGGGCTCATGAACTACTTGCTTGAAATAATTTTCACACGTATTTTCGCCAACGTGTCGAGGGTAAAGTGAATTCACCAACAACTTCAGTTGTATGAGTCGGGTACGTGTTTTCTTTGAACCTTTCAGCAATTGCATCATCTGAGTTGGGAGTTCGATAAAAGGTTCCAGTTATAAATTTGGAGCTCCTAACTACCCATACTAACTCACAGGAACGTCGTTACAAGATAAACTACTTCTAACAGCAACAAACACGCATGTCCTTTCTTAACACTGTTAGGTCCTTCGCAAAAAATTCTGCTGAACTTATCTCCGGCTTTAGCAAACTTTCAGCGTCTACAATTTACAACTGTTATACCGGTGGTTTCTACATCTATGTTCTTCCTGTGTTCGAATTGCACCCTTTGAGACTGAAGCTTTTTTATGCTTCCTCGAGACCGTCTACCCTAAAAAAAAAAAAAAAAAAAAAAAAAAAAAAAAAAAAAAAAAAAAAAAAAAAAAAAAAAGTCCAGCCCACGCCACACACACCCTGCTATATACCCCTGTAGCTGCCTCCTGCGCTTAATGGTCTTCTGACTACTCAGCGGATCCCGAAATCCGACCACCCTATGGTGCAAGTCGAGGAATCTGCAGCCTACAGGGTCGTAGAACCGTCTGAGGCTCTCATTTAGACCCTCCACTCGGCTCTGGACCAGAGGTCCGCAATCGGCCCTGTCGACTATACTGCAAATGGTGCGCTCTGCTTCACCTCGCAAGCAAGACTAGCAGCCTTTACCACTTCTGACAGCCGCTCGAAACCAGAGAGAATCTCTTTCGATGCAAAGCGACACATCACTGGTACCGAAAGCCGCCACCTGCAGTTGGCTACATCCTGTGCTCTTCATGGCTTCCAGAAGGGCCCGTTCCACGTCTGCAATGACTCCACCTGGTATGCACACCACGGAGTGCACATTGGATTTCCTCCTGTCCTTGGCAGCCATGTCCCTAAGGGGTACCACAATGCGCCTAACAGTGTAGCTAACTACCAATAATCCCACCCTCTCTTACTGCTCGGATGTTGCTGGCTGGAAGGTTTCCTCTGAAAGGGGAGAGGCGAATGCATCCGATTGAGGGGCAATGTTAGCCACAGACTGCACCTGGAACCTGTTTGTCAAACTAACCGGGGAGCCTCACTTTCGGGCCCCCGGGAAGTCTTCCACTGCCTAACATGCCCCCAGGGTAGGAAACTGAAAGACAGCTGTTTCCCAGACAAATACTGGCATGTTTTTCCATGTGTTCACACAGGTGACAAAATGACGTCCTAACGCTAAAAAGATTTTTCTGGTAGTCGCAGCAAAGACGCGATACCCGGAATGCCAGACGTGTCGCTTATGCTCTTCGGACGTATTGGATGCGACATGGTAGCTCAGCTGCCTTTATCTCGACGAAGCGTTATCAAGAATGGCCGTGACCTGGTTGCAATGTCGAGAACCGGGGGCTTTGGTCCATGATAGATTTGAAGCTCTCGATGAGAAATTACTCCTATGTAGTATCACATTTGACGGAGGCACAGGTCAACTCCTGGGCTCGCTTTGCTATCTTAGAAAGGTCTCGGTTCACATTATTTGCAGTCACATTCAAACTAACCGTTGGATAATTAGAAAATGTGTAGTAAACAACTGCACTTTGTGGATAACTTCAGGGCTCTCTCTGTTTAATGACTGCGAGAGGGTGAAGCTCGGTACCTGCACACGGCTTACAGTTTCAAAAGCACCCGAAAGCCGCTGGGGCAGGTTGAGAATTACAACGTACCAACCCACTGGGATAATCGCTCAGTCGTATTTCTCCGCGCATACCAATCCGGGCGTGTGACTCTAATAGCGTGTCTGGTGGGGTTTGTAACTTCCGATCTGCAAGATCCGTGTTACTTACAAGAAAACAAAAAAATTTGCAGACATATTATGAAATACATCATAAATTTCTTTATAGGAAGGTTATGGGCTGAGTACGTCTTCTGTGTGAAGTAATATCAAAAAGTAAGCAAGCAAATATTTAAATGATGGATTTCGTAATTGCCTTCACAATCCAAATTCATGTGGACAGTCATTTACAGGAGTCTCACAATAAATAACAATAGTAAAGCTCTAACTGCTATAGAAACTGAATTTAAAAACACAGACGTTAGAAATGCAATCATTAGAAAAGAACTAGAACAAAGACGGGACGTTTCGGTGCAGGACTTTGCGTACTTCTGCTTCCTTTATTTAATCTCTTAACATAACCTGCTCTTTTATTTATGCAAAAATTAAGTTAAATTTTTAATTTTCTTGATAAGTGTAGTTACACTAATACCAAGAAAACTTAAATAAAAGTCACTCAGCAGTGAATACAGCTCAGGTATATAAACGAGATCATTTGTTTAGTGTTAAGGCACTTACTTTTATTGTCCATATATTTTGTCAGAGTAAAACACGTTACGTGATGCTTTGAAGTCTCACATTCGTTCCTCCAGTCTACAGCAGCATGACAATGACATTCGAGGAGAAGGAATAGAAATACTATTCTGGCTAAACTGAGCAGAACTCGACTGCCAGTGACGACCTGAGGCCCAAGCCCACAGTGACAATTCAGCTCATTTTGCCAATACAACTTAAAAAAATTTTGAAAGAACGATGGAATGTTTTGGGAAATGATTTACCTAAAAGTAAGAAGCAGATTATACAAACATTTGACGTGTCTTTGAATAATGTTCGAAATCATATGAGATGCTTATGTGTTAATGACGTAATGATTTCTGAACGAAATTGCACCAGACTTCTAGTGCTCTTTAAAATACTAAGTTTCTAAGTTAAATACTGAACTGTTAATTTTCAACTGATGCCTCATTTGCTGTACATGATTTAGCAAATAATTCAAAGACGCATCAAATTTTTCTCTGGTGTATTCTATTTCCTACTTTTAGACAAATCATTTCACAAACGAAATAACCGTTTTTCAATGCTTTTTTATTTTCTACTTTTGTTGAGAATGCATGAAATATATGTCAATATCGATCTGTATTATATTATTATTATTAAGAAAGTATATATTCAAGAGGAAGCAGAGACGTTTCAATGCTGCAACGTTCGTGAAATACATCATTTTCCCTCAAATCTCTAAGTTTTTCTTAATTATCCTGATTACTTTCAGACAATTAAATCTCTTTTCGCAAAACTAGGCCTCTCACTGGACACTTTGATCCCTCGTTTGTTCATTTCCTAGTTTTCGTTTGGCTATGAAAATCCAGATACAAATTTTCCTTCAAACTACTATTTAAATTTTACTTAATTAACCTATTTTTCCAAAGAAAGATTTTATTGCTTGAAAAAAGACATCACGCTGGTCGATTTGACGACCCAACTGTCCATTTCCCACTCTTCATTTGGCTATCAAATTCGGACAAAAATTCATTGTGCAATTCTCGGGGAGTCTTGTTTTCGCTTCGCTCCGAAGGCAAGTTAAAATTTGTTATCTCCAAAATAATCTTCAGACTGTTGAGAGGTTTGGCTCACTATGAGATAAGCCGGTCAATGCCCCTGCGGTAGAAACTTCAAGGGCGATTCACGCAGATGTAACAGATAAAGCGTCGCACGCGGAACGGTAACTTCCCAGACAGCAGATTATCATTGGCGTACAGTTTGAGCCACGCCACGGCGCACTATTAAGAATACCGCGAAGTGCTGAGTAGTGTTAAATTTTGCGGGAGCGTTAAAATTAAATTTTACAATTAAGATAGAAACAAGGTCTGCCTCTATGAACCACAGATGGACCTTGCCGACGTGAAGCAGCTTGCGTACCTCAACGATACAGGTAGCCGCACCGTAGAGGCAACTACAACGGAGTGGTATCTGTGGAGAGGTCAGACAAACACGTGGTTTCTGAAGAGGGGCAAGAGTCTTTTCCGAAGTTGCAGGAGGAAGAGATCAGTGTTTGAAGTCCCGTCGACAACGAGGTCATTAGAGACAGAGCACAAGCTTGGATTAGGGAAGGGTGGGGAAGGAAATCGGTCGTGCCCTTTCACAGGGATCATCCCGGCATTTGCCTGAAGCGATTTAGGGAAATCACGGAAAACCTAAATCAGAATGGCCGGACGCGGGTTTGAACCGTCGTCCTCCCGAGCTCAAGTCCAGTGTGCTAACCACTGCGCCATCTCGCTCGGTATACCGAAGTTGCAGGGGCAACTTGTGGATGATTGACTGATCTAGCCCTGTAACATCAGCCAACGCGGCGTTGCCATGCTGGCACTGCGAACGATTGAAAACGAGGAGAAACTACAAACGTTACTTTTCCCAAGGGTATGCAGCTCTACTGCATGGTTAAATGATGATGGCATAATCTTGGGTAAACCATTCCGAAGGTAAAATAGGTCACCATTCGGTTACCCGCTTAGGACGGACGTCGTCATCAGATGAAACAAAACCGACATCTATGGGTCGGAGCGGGGAATGTCAGATTGCTTCATCGGGCACGTAGGACTGTGGGAAACGAGAAGGACGCACAGGATGAAATCGGTAAATAAAGACAAGGCCTAACAGAAAGCTTTTGGTATTATAGAAGATACTGGATTTAAATGATGAAAGAAAAATCTATAAAAATGCAGCAAATGGAACAGGCGAAAGGGAGTACAGACGTCTAAAAAATAAAACTGACAGAAGGTGCAAAACTGCTAAGCAAGAATGGCTAGAGGGCAAATGCAAGGCATTTATAACTAAAAGAAAGATACATTCCGCCTACAGAAAAATCGTAGAGGCTTTTGGAGAAAAAAGAAGCAGTTGCATGAATATCAAGAGCTCCGATGAAAAACCAGCATGAAGCAAAGAAGAGAAAGCTGAATAGTGGAAGGGGTATGTAGAGGAGCAGTACAAGGACAATAAATTTGAAGCCAGTAATATAGGAAGAGAAAACGAAGTAGACGAAGATTAGATGGGAGATACTGGCTATTAATCGCTTTAATTCTAGAAGGCTACTGGTATTACTTGTAACATATCAAACTCATAAATTAAAAGAGAATCAGCAAGATGGAGAACTCTGGATGTTCGCCCATCCACCGAAGCAACAAGCTGGAGGTGCTGTCTTCCACTGAAACCGAAACTAAGCCAGTATTACTCACTTCGCCTGTCGGGAAACCTGCTGTGTCCTGTGCCTGTGTTATGAGTAAGCGAACGCAAAATGTAGGGCGCTGTTAATCGTTGGCATTTCAAACGTACGGCACATAGCGTTACCCCTTAGAGAAATAGCAGGAAGCCGGAAGCACTCAGCGTGTTGAGTACGCTAATCCGGCAGCTACTGAGGGAACAGGGGTGCAACCAATTGCAGATTGTGATACATGCTGGAATAAACAGTGTGTGTCGCTCTGAAATCCATCTCATACTCGATTCATTCCAGCGACTAGCAGAGACGGTTGACTGTTGAGTAAACGAACTCTACTCACGGAGTAGCAACGAAGCTTATGATCTGCAGCATTGTCAGAGAACAGACCGTGGCCCCGTGCTTCTGAGTAGAATGGAAGGCTTGACCCAGAGCCTGTGAAGTTTTTTTTAACAAGCTAGGCTGTGTCTTTCTAGACTTGCGCCACAGGATTCAGAAGTGTGGGAACCCCCTAAAAAGGTTAGGTGCGCATACACATCAAAGGCATCTACCTAGGTTCAAAAATGGTTCAAATGGCTCTGAGCACTATGGGACTTAACAACTGTGGTCATCAGTCCCCTAGAACTTAGAACTACTTAAACCTAACTAACCTAAGGACATCACACACATCCATGCCCGAGGCAGGATTCGAACCTGCGACCGTAGCAGTCGCGCGGTTCCGGACTGCGCGCCTAGAACCGCGAGACCACCGCGGCCGGCATCTACCTAGGTCGCTGAATGTACGGTGAGTGCGCATAGAAGGTTTTTTTTATTTTATTTTTTTTTTAATTAGGCGACTCTCGATCCAATCCAGATAACTATCACTGTAGGAAACCCAGAAGCATCAGTGTAAGATCCAAAGAAATGCGCCAGACAAGTGAGACTATTAAAGTCCTAGTGTTTAACAGCCGAAGCATTCGCAACAAAATGCCACAGTTTGTAGCGCTCCTAAAAAGCAGTGAAGCCCACATAATAATCGAAGCTACTTAAAACATGAAGATGACAGTACTAAGATTTTTGGGGAAAATTTAAGAGTGTACTGAAAGGGCGGGCGGACGGAAATTGAAGCTGTATGCGACATGGTTTGGACAAGGCTCAGTACCAAGTGTGGGCATAAAATTATAGTTGGATCCTTCCATCGAACACTAAAATCACCTCCTGATGCAACCGAAAAATTTCGAAAAAACCTCAGTTCTCCAGTCCATAATTTCCCCAATCATACTGTAATCATCAGTAGAGACTTTAATCATATAATAATCTACTGGGATAATTGCAGTTTTGTTAGTGGTGAGCGTGATAAGACATCCTGTAAGACGTTGCTAAATCCTCAACACACACACACACACACACACACACACACACACACCTAACCTCTTTCCACATCGAAATCGCCATCACTGACCATGAGGCAGTTTTCGCAACAATGAGTACCAAAGTACAAACCGGAACTAAAACAAACAGAAAGCTTTATATGGTCAGCAAACTATACGAAGAAGCAATTGTGTCATATCTGAAACCATTACTTCAGAAAAGAAGCTAGTAGAGGAACAATGGCTCATAGTTGACCATGTATTGGATATATTTGTCCCCCACAGTTCATGATGACAGGAACTCTCCTTAACATATAGGTTGTAAAGAAACTTCTAAAGGAACAGAGACCATTGCATAACAGGTTTAAAAAGAGGGTAAGCCTATAAATACAGAGATGCTGACTGAAAGCATTTGGCTGTCAAGAGAGCAATGAGAGAAGCCTTCAATAGCAGTAGAAAATACTGTAAAACGATATTTCACAAAACCCAAATAAATTCTGGTCGTATGTAACGGCTGTTAAGGGCACCAAAGTTAGTGCCCACGCCCTTGCGAATGAGACAAGAACTGAAACAGAGTAGCACAGCAAAAGCAGTGTTCCTTTGCAAAGGAAAACACCGGTGTTCAAAAATGGCTCTGAGCACTATGGGACTTAACATCTGTGGTCATCAGTCCCCTAGAACTTAGAACTACTTAAACCTAACTAACCTAAGGACATCACACACATCCATGCCCGAGGCAGGATTCGAACCTGCGACCGTAGCAGTCGCGCGGTTCCGGACTGAGCGCCTAGAACCACGAGACCACCGCGGCCGGCTAAACACCGGTGTATTGCCCCACTTTAATTCTCGTACCACTGAAAATGCAACCGAAACAGATATTGGTGTCAGCAGCGTTGAGAAACGGCTGAAATCGTTAAAACTGAATAAATACGCACGGCCGATGGAACCCCTATCAGATTCTACACCCAATTTGCGGGATGAGGTAGCCTCTATGTTAACAATAATCCATTGTGGATCTCTCGAAAAAGAAACTGTGCCCAGTAACTGGAGGAATGTAAAGATCTCACACGCCTATAAAAAGGGCAGCAGAACTGATCCACAAAATTACTATTCAATATACTTGACACCCATTTGCTGTAGAATCTTATACCATATTCTGAGTTCAAACATAATGATGTATCTTTAACAGAATGACCTCCTCCATGCCAGCCAGCATGGATTCCGAAAACACCGATCATGTGAAATTCAACACTCAGTTTTCTCACATGACACACTAAAGGCATGGATCAAGGCCATCGGGTAGCTGCTGTATTGTCTCGATTTCCGAAAAGCATTTCATTCGGTGCCAATCAAAAGTACAATCCTATGGGGGTATCAAGCGAAACTTGTGACTGGATTGAGGGTTTTCTGATAGGGAGGATGTACAATGTTGTGAATAAAACCACACAGATCACTCACTTTTTTCTTTATTTACTGCAACGGCTACTATCATCATCAGATATCTGCAATTAAGACGAAATGAGCTTAAAGAGACAGGAGTTTATTATACAACAACAAGGTAACAAACGATAATACATTAAAAGTTTAGAAAGTATTTTTAAAAGTATGGCCACCAACAAGCTTAGAACTTGTAAAACAAGGTTCTGTTCAGCATTAAAAACTATGCCGAATCGGGGCGTCAGCTAACAGCTTGCTGTAAATATTTTATTACGATTTAGCCGACAGGTGGTGACAGTGTTGAGGAAGTTGCCTTGAAAATTATTTAATTTTATTATTTAGATATTTTTTCGCCTCTTTATACTTATAAAAATCAGATCGTCTTTAAAACAGTAACATTCAAATTCAAATTATAAAATACGATTTAAATACGTGTAATTCCATACTTGACATACCAGCTATTCAGATAGCACCACTAACGACAAGTATTCATCACATCTGCTACCCACTAATATCCGTATAACAGCAGCATGAACTTAACTATTACACATACTTTTTACATAAATATGATGCAGCGATTATAAACGTAGTACTTGCTGTTATAATTACACGCGTCTAATACATAAAATGTCACAGTCATAACTTACGGAGAGATATAACCGCCATTTGACATTATGATACGGTGTGCCTGCCCTGAAAACTTGCCTCCGGGTCTCAGGCGCCTTGTCACGGTCCGCGCGGCTCCCCCCGTCGGAGATTCGAGTCCTCCCTCGGGCGTGTGTGTGTGTGTGTGTGTGTGTGTGTGTGTGTGTGTGTGTGTGTGTGTGTTGTCTTTAGCGTAAGTTAGTTTAAGTTAGATCAAGTAGTGCGTAAGCTTACGGACCGACGACATCAACAGTTTGGTCCCATAAGACCTTACCACAAATTTCAAAATTTTCCTGTCAACTACAATTGATAAACAATAGATTAAAATCTGTACATTTATAAAGCATATTATAAAGAATAAAACAATTCAATTATTCAGTCAAAATATTTTGGAAGGCTGCTCCATCTTGGTAAAGCAGCAGCAACTTGCTTCCTAGGTACGTCGTTTGGCGTGCACTCTAACGGGAGCTTCGCCGGCTCAGAAGACGCGAGTCGACGTGTGGCCCGTAGTCCAAACATTCTGTGACGGCCTAGTGTTAAATTGCAAAAATTGTGACCTGAAAACAAATAAGTATGAGCGTATAGGAAATAAAATTTTAAGTAGAGTTTATTTTTCATTAAATTCGATCCAATGTGGCTAACACGACCAAAAACACCCGCGAAGTTGCCAAAAACGGTTTTACTTAAATAAGTAAAAAACTGTTCATTGAAAAAGTTGTACGGTTTGAAAAGATTTACTAATTGCTTAATTATAAGTATCGATTGATTTGCTGCGTTTCGAGATGTATCGAAAAATCGTTAAATCTCGTTAACATACACGTTAAAAATCTCGTAACATTCACGTTCCGATACTTACTGTCTATTGTTAAGTTATAGTTCGCGGTAAGTTTGGATGGCCCTACAGTAATGATTCTAGGGTTACTTCTTTCGCGAACCATGCTATTAAATAATTTTTTTTATTAATTTTAAGGATCAAAAAAGAATTCGAAAAAATTACACATTCGTTGGGTGTGCTTTTTAATTATCTACCTCAATTTATATTTTATGAAAGTAATTTTTAAAGAAAGAAATTTCTGACGTTTTTTACTAATAAAAAAAGTTCTGCGACCCTCTGGAGCCCTGACAACTTTCAAAACAATCTTGTGGATGCAATTAACATTTTACAGTACTGCGCAAGATGGAGGTTAATACTGAGTACTTATATTTTCAAGGAAAAAATACTAACACATGTTTAACTGAATTTTTGCGCGCGCTCACTCTGGAAAGTACGAAGTAGTGATCAGCACACTATGAAATTAAAATATATGGTGAGTATTAATTTTTTTTGAAACAACGATCTAGGATTCGGGGATAGTCTTAAAAAAATTCTTCAAAGCATGATTTTTTTTTTTTTGCACGAATAACTTCTACACGGTTATTTACTATATCAAAATTCCTTACACATATTTTTCATTACTTTACTCCACTGCAAAACTCTGCACAATCGTATAATCTATTGCTGTACATTGTTGCAGTAATACGTCCGCAGAACATTTATGTAGGGAATTTAATATAGGAAATATCTTTGCCGAAGTTTTTCGTGTAGCAAATATAACATTCATGTTTATCTCGTCACGCTACCTTCCAGAAGCTGAGCCATCAAACATTATGAAGGCGCGGGCCATTTAAAATCAGTTTTCAGAGCGAACGCACGCCGATTCCCCGTTCTCTGTCTGTCACAGCTGGCATAAAAAATGGTTCAAAAGGCTCTGAGCACTATGGGACTTAACATCTGAGGTCATCAGTCCCCAACTGAGAACTACTTAAACCTGACTAACCTAAGGACATCACACACTTCCATGCCCGAGGCAGGATTCGAACCTGCGACCTTAGCGGTTGCGCGGTTGCAGACTGAAGCGCCTAGAACCGCTCGGCCACACCGGCCGGCCCAGCTGGTATCCTCCGTGTTTGTACGCTTCACTTGAAAACTCAATTACTAATACTAAAAATACATATACAAGCATTTTTTGTTGAAAATGTAAGTATTCAATATTAACCTCCGTCAAGCGTATCCCTGTAAAATGTTAACCGCATCCATTAGATTTTTTAAAATACAGTTATCTTAGTTCCAGAAGGTAGCCATTCCTCTTTCCAAATTATGTTCGTAAAACAAAATGTGAGACAGTTGGTTAAAAAACACTGCAAAAAAACTGCAAGTTTTTCATAGTCATTTACAGTTCTTACAACTTATATAATCATAAAAATTATTTAACAGCATGCTAGCACAACTCTTTGCGAAAGAAGTATACATTAAAATCGCTGCGCTAGGGCCATCCGCTGAAAAGATCAAGCCAATTATCGACAAGAGCTTATAAAGAAATCAATATACCTAAAAAAATAACAGTTTTTAATTTTTCAAACGGGTACTTTTTTCACTTACCGTGGGCTATAATTTACAGTAAGTAGCAAGTATGGGAACCCGAACTTTAACGAGATTTTTAACGTGAATGATAACAGATTTTTAACGGTTTTTCGATACGTCGCGAAACGTAACAAATCAACCAATAATTCTAATTCAGCAATCGATACATTTTTTAAAGTCCTAAACTTCTACATTTAACACTGTTTGATCGGAGTTGCAGTTTTTTTGCTTATTTAAGAAAAACTGTGTATTTGCCACTTTGTGTATTTTTTGGCCATGGTAGGTATGCTGGATCAAGTTTCATGAAATAGAAACTATGAAGTTTAATTTCCTAAACGCTCATACTTTTTTGTTTTTAGATACTAATTTTTGCAATCATTTCTCCATAAAGTTTGAATTGTCATCAACAAGAGAGCACGTAACAATCAGCACACGTCACACTATCAGTTCAGAATAATGTCAATAAATAAAAAAAGTTAGTAAGCGATCTAGACGGTTTTATTCACGAAATATTCACAATCATTGGAGACTCATACAAGAACTTCACTTCCAGTATCAATAAGAGAACGCAGCAAGTTATTTCGACGGAGAGCCATCACAAATGTAGAAGTAACTTCGGGTGTACCCCAAGAAACTTAACTGGGCCCCTGTACCGTTCGTGTTGTTTATTAACGACCTTGCGGACAACACTAATAGCAACCTCAGATTTTTTGCAGATGGTGCAGTTATCTATAGCGAAGTACAATGAATGAAATCCGTCGTTCATTCCTGTCATCTATGGCCCATTGGCTACAGATGCCTCGGTGCTGGTTTTGGACAGCGCCATTTTGCCGTCTTCTATATACTTAACCTCGGCGACACGCGAACAGCTTAGCGTTTCGATAATGCTTACACTCTTGGCCCGAAAGCCAATGAACTTGCCCTTTTGGATGTCAGATAAATCGCACCGTTTCCGCATTTCGACAACGACTGCACTGTTTTTCACTGACTCGACAACAGGACCTTGTCTAGAATGGCGATGCAGGATTCCTGCATCCGCTCTCTTACGCTCATTTCCTGAAAACGGAACTACTTTTGACCTCTTTGCTAGAAAGTCTCATCTGCAGTAAAAAAAAATAATGACAGCATACTTGGAAAGTTTGGGTTTGACAATGAGAGAGAGTGCTTACAAGATACTTGTGTTGCACATATTGACAAAATGCTTAAACACACATAATATCGGGTTGGATCTTAAAAAAATCTGCATCAATATTTATTCATATCTTGATATCAATGTAATGCAAGAATAGGCAAGTTGCTTACAAGAAGCGGCTTTAAATGATGACAGTAGGAACACATTACAACCTCCCTCCCCCCCCCCCCCCCCCACCACCACCGCCGCCATGTATTGTTACCAAATGCAGGGCCGGTTTAAGGTGCCAAGGTGCATAATGTATTTAAACGTAGTTATCCCACACCCATGACAATGACTTCTTACACACTTCGATTCGTAACATTTTAATGAATCGACTGAACTACTTTTGCTGTGCGGGCTGCGCGTTTTTGGAATCTCCCGCAGAGTGTTTTTTGCAAACGGTTTCGTGACAGCTGAGTAGGCGTACAACCATGGTTCTCACATTGAATTTAGAACGTTTTCAAGGAAGGAACTGACGCTCTTATATATTAGTCGCGCAAATGTCATAACGAATACAGAATTTACTTCTGATCATCGAAATAAACATTCAGTAGCAGTCTTTAGAAGCTGCTCCGACCGCAGTTGATTTTCCAGATAACCTGCGAAAATGAAATGTATAGTTTTTCTTTCAGGATTGTCACAGTTTTGCACAAATCTTTGAATCATCAATACTCTTCCGGTACACATCACAACACTCTTCACACTTTGGATTAAATCATAATAAATGATACACGGAACGAAGATTTAAATATTTTATCTGCTCTCAGAGTTACGGACAACGTTCTTGACGACTAAGCTACCCAAGAACCACTAATGACCCGGTCTTACGATTTCTGTGAAGTTTGGAAAGTAGGAAGGAAGGAAGATTAGGCTCTAACGTCCCGTCGACGTTCAGGTCATTAAAGACAGAGCAAAATCTCTTACTGTTTCAAGGATGGGGATGTAAATCGGTTGTGCTCTTTTAAAGCAACTAGGAGCAATTTAGGGAAATCAAGGAAAGCGTAAAACTGGATGGCCGGACGTGGATTTGGACTGTGGAAATTAGGAAAGAATACTGGTAGAAATAAAAGATATGAGGGCGGGTAGTGAGTTGTGCCCGGACAGTTCATCCGGTAAAAGCATTGTCTGCGAAAGGCAAGGTTTTTGGTTCGAGACCTTCTCAGGGACATAGTTTAAGTCTGTCGGCAAGTTTCAAGTTGTCTGCTATTTTTTTAAAGGAATTCGAAATCGTTGCTACTTGTAGCACGCTGTAACACCTCTCTTTTCCAAAGTAAAACAAACCGTTTTGCTCGATTATTGTACGTATAAATTGTATTGTGTCCTGTTGCTTCCAGTAGCACTGAAAGAGGTGGGGATATCAGCTGCCAAACTTTTCACTGGGAAAAAATATACAGTTATTCCATTTTTTAATTTTTATGTCCAGTCAGATCATTTATTGTTTTCACTAACTGAGTTCGACTGCAAAGTCAAAAGGCTTTATTCTTAGGCGCACAATGGAGGAATCACAGTAGTATACATCGGCAAGCGTATCATGTAACTTAAATCTGAAGCATGTTATCGTGTTTCTCATCACAGTTTAAATTTTACGACCATATTATTTTAAGTATTCTGTAGAATATTATTCTGCAAACTTTTAAATTACAATTTAGAACTGTGGACCAAACGTGGCTAATTTTCATAAGTGACATGTTAAGGTGTTTAACTATGGACTCATGACTGTAATCCATCAGACGTCAGGATTCTCTAAAAGTCTGACCTCTTGGAAGTAATAGAAGGTACTCCTTCAGAGAGGATTACGGCAGAAAAAGAACCTAAAAGCAACGAACCTCGACTTTCCTTGTTCCACTGAAATGAGTTACAACAAAAATTTGGTGAAGCTGCGAAGCGGTTTTTATTTTGACAAAAAAAAATGAAGCACCAGGAAGGGGAAGAGTAATCGAAATGAAACTTTACTATTTGAGGTAGTATGTGATGTTACGTCAGCGATCACAATAGCGTGTCAAATTTATAAAGAACTTGGCAGTTTGAGACCACTTATCAGCATGACCCTGTTACCGTCCACCCCCCCCCCCCCTCTGACATCACCTGGATGCAAGCACTCATTCGGTTGAGAAGGGACACATAAAGCCGTTGTATCCTCTACTGAGGCAAACTGGTCCCACACACGTTGTATCTGGAATAGATGTGGGGATCTTATTGGGCACGGGAATACCTCAAAATCACGCCAACAGTTTATCAGGGTACGTGTCACGTGTGGACGTGCGCTGTCTTGCTGGAAAATGGCATCACGGTACTGTTGTATCTACATCTACATCTATACTCCGCGAGCCACCTTACGGTGTGTGGCGGAGGGTACTTATTGTACCACTATCTGATCCCCCCTTCCCTGTTCCATTCACGAATTGTGCGTGGGAAGAACGACTGCTTGTAAGTCTCCGTATGTGTATGAGAGAGAACACGCGAGGACACAGAATGTCCGTGACGTACCGTTGTGCCGTGACTTTCCTCAGCCTCTGGCGGCCGTTGCCAGAAGTCATACCCGATGCGCTCCCCACACCATGTCACCAGCTGTTCCGATAGAGATCCACAGTGACGCCCCTTTCAAACTCTGGTGGCCGTTCTACCTGTCAACTGAAACGTTATTTTCGAAATGGGCAAAAAAAAACTATTATCATAGGGAGGGAAAGACACAGTCATCTGACTGCAGTACGGTTGACTTTTAATTTCAACGACATTTAGTGGAAAAAAGGAAAGGATATTAAAGTGATTTACGGAAAAAAATAAATTTGGATAACCGCAACGGATCTGACCCCCTGCCCTCGTGAACACGTGTCCAATGTCTTAATGACTGCGCCACTTCGTTCATTATCGATCAAAGCAGGAGAGGATTTAATTTCGTTTGATAATTGCATCGCGTCAACTCAAGGCAGCAGGAATAGCCAGGGGCGTGTCGGCAGCTCGCAAATGGAACACGCTCCCACGAAGCGCGACACCCGGTCTGGCCCCGTTGTTCCTCTTACTCGTGTATCTCTGTCGAGATCATGTTTCCATACGTGCGATGTATTCTCACGACCGCCAAACGGAGACGGGGTACACAACATCAATGCTCCTTCTCTTGACAAATGAAAAATGTTAGCATCTAATCAATGTTATTTTATTGAATAACGACTGTCGTTCTCTTTCAGTTAATCTTCGAAAACTGTTACTAGCTCAATGTATGGTCTTCTCGCTGTGTGTCTTCATATACTTGCGCAGTGGTTTTTCTATCAGTACGTCGGTTAGCACAATTACTATCATTTGTATACGCGTTATTAAGTGTGTATTATCATTTACAGACACATTGCATATTATATTCGACGCCGTCCTCATGTGTTAATTCCACAAAAGCATTTGTATGTACAACATTTCGTACTAGTGAACAATAACAGAACGTAACGCATCTCCATAAAGACTTTCAAAAGAAGCTGTCACTTGGTTAACTCCAGACACAAACGATCAGCTGAAAAGCAATGTTCAAGCAAACGTCGAACTAGTAGATATTTTGTCTTGAGTGAAAATAATGACATAATGCGATAAACTAAGACTCATTTCCAGATGTGATTTGTGCATGTGTAAGTGTGCTCCGCAATTTTCTTTGCACTATTGCAGGAAAATCCTCCTCGTGCGGTACACAACTGCGCGCAAATTACACAACAGTTTCACTGCTTGTTGCCTCTTCTGTACTAGAAACAGGTTTACGGTTTGGCAGGATTCAAATTGGAAGCAGCAAAGGAGCTGGAAACGACCGTTATTATACGAGTTTAACATAAACTCGCAACAACTGCAGCCTTGTCAAAATGGTTCAAATGGCTCTGAGCACTATGGGACTTAAATGCTGTGGTCATCAGTCCCCTAGAACTTAGAACTACATAAACCTAACCAACCTAAGGACATCACACACATCCATGCCCGAGGCAGGATTCGAACCTGCGACCGTAGCGGTCCCGCGGTTCCAGACAGTAGCGCCTAGAACCGCACGGCCACTCCGGCCGGCAGCGTTGTCACCTACATGAAAACTGAGTGGGGAACCGTTTAATCTTCACTGAATCATTCTGAATAACGTAGCGAACGTATTTCCGAGTTGTCTTTCTTCTTACTAATCAATAATAATTAAGATTTCATAGATTTCTGCACTTCATTTCTAAACACTGCTTTTATAATGCACGAAAGCGAAATAACAGACACAACATAACAGATTACCTACTCCGTTTATCCATGTGATGGATACCAAGTAACACATGATATAATTCTTAGTGTAGTCAAATTGTTAGTTTATCAATATTGGGAAGCAGCCAGGCTTTAATCTTGACTCCCGTACTATGCTGTTGTGTGCAACAGACACCATTTTCCTTTTTAAATGAAGTCTGCCGTTTCACGTCACGGAGTAATTTCGCATTGTTTACGGCAACTCCTTGTACCGTGTAAAAACCAGTGGTCGTAAACCCGGCGCAAGTACGAGGGTAAGTCAATTATTATCCGCAATTTACTTATATTTTTGTTTATTTTGGTAGTACTGTCGTTTTACGTTGATGTCGCATGCTTTGTTTATTTGTTATTATACCTTAGCACTTTTCAAGCTGCTAGGTTAGTTTCGCTATCACTGCCCTGCTGTTAATCCGCTGTCTATTAGCACCAAAGAAGAGCAACGTTCAGTGGTCCGTTTTTTGTGGTCGGAAGGCGTATCAGGGGCCGAAAGTCATCGAAGATTTTCGGTACAGTACGAGAATAGTGTTTTGCCCCAACGGAGTGTCTACGAATGGATTGAAAAATTTCAAAATGGTCGCACAAGTGTTACGCACGATGAAGGAGCTGGACGACCGTTTACCGCCACAAATGAAGAAACCATTGAGTGTTCACGTGAAATGATTCTCTTAGACGGACGATTAACTACTGACGAAGTGGAACATCGTCTGCAAATTAGCTACGGTTCTGCCTACGAAATCATCCACAACAGACTTGGGTTTCATAAAGTTTGTGCAAGATGGGTCCCAAAACAACTCACACAGTTGGTTCAAATGGC
Organism: Schistocerca piceifrons; assembly: GCF_021461385.2. Lineage (NCBI taxonomy): Eukaryota > Metazoa > Arthropoda > Insecta > Orthoptera > Acrididae > Schistocerca > Schistocerca piceifrons. Next base: position 429,663,188 of record NC_060138.1, read on the forward strand.
TCTGAGCACTATGCGACTTAACTTCTGAGGTCATCAGCCGCCTAGAACTTAGAACTAATTAAACCTAACCAACCTAAGGACATCACACACATCCATGCCCGAGGCACGATTCGAACCTGCGACCGTAGCGGTTGCTGGGTTCCAGACTGCAGCGCCTAGAACCGCACGACCACTCCGGCCGGCCAACTCACGCAGTTGCATAACCAAACGCGCATGGACATCTGCAAACAACATTTGGATCGCTATGGTAACGAAGGGGACAACTTCTTAGAGAGGATCATTACTGGTGACGAAACATGGATCCTCATTACGAGCCGGAGAGTAAATGGCAGAGTATTAAATGGAAACATCCAAATTCGCCGTTCAAGAGAAAGTTCAAGATCCAACCGTCCGCAGGAAAACTGATGCTTACGGATTTTTGTGACGTACAAGGTCCAGTAGTGCAACATTATGGGGAAAGGGGCACAACAATAAACAGCGTACGTTACAGTGAGATGTTTACTGTCAAGCTAAGGCCTGCAATTCGAAGCAAACGCCGAGGATTGCTGTCAAAGTGTGTTGTGTTGTTGTACGACAATGCCAGTCCGCATACCGCTGCCCACAATGGTGAAACTCTCCGGAAACTCAAATTTGAAGTACTGGATCATACTCCGTAATGTCCCGATCTTGCCCCCTTCCGACTATCACTTGTTTGGTCCACTCAAAGAGGCATTAAGGGGCCGTCGATTTACCTCGGACGAAGCAGTGAAAGAAGCGGGGCAATTCCTGGCTCGCAGCTCAACCGAGAACCTTCTCTTATGAGGGCTCAGGAAGTTTGTACGACGACGGACCAAGTGAGTTGAAACGCAAGGAGACTATGTCGAAAAATGATGTTTTGTAAGTTTCCAATTTGAGTACAATAAAATTTTATAATTACTTTGCGGATAATAATTGACTTACCCTCGTAAATATCCAAAAAACTAAGCTTGCATTTACAGATATACGTTTTAGTGCAATATCAGAATTGTTCAAAATTTCAAACTGGAAATGAGCTAATTTGGAACTAACAAATAAGTGTATGTAAAGAACAAGAACACACGTTCTTCCTGATGTCAGCGGTTTGAATGTAATGCTAAAATCGTGAGCAACGAGTCATCGTAATAGGGATAAATAATTATAAGGATAGTAGGATAAACTGCGTATTGACATAAGGGATAAAATAAACGAATCATACATAATAGGAGACCATCACATAAAGGCCGAAACGTGTGAGACTCCTTTTAGTCGCCCCTTACGATAGCAAGAGTACCCCGGGCCTATTCTCACCCCCGGACCCGCAGGAGGATATTCGCAATTGCGAAAGCATTTTGTGTATCTCATTCTGGCTTTACTGTTGACGCGTGCGATCACAAATAAGTGTGCTACATAAAATAAATTTTCTCAACATTGGTGATACACAGATAACTCCTCATAAGTTTAAACAAATATTCAATATGTTAGCTAAATTTATACGCAGCCATATATGACGTAGTATGCACCAAGCGCAAAATCATAGTGACCCCTAGTTTTCATTCCAAAATTTTCGAATTTCGTGTAGTGTGTTACTGAAACGCAAAATATCGCAATAACTATGACCATTAACGAAATGATGGGCACTTTACCATGAAGCTGACCTACAAAGCTGTAAGAACTCATAAATGGATTTTTTATCGAATAGTTTTTATAAACTCCTTTGAAAAAGACTGCAGGGCGTGCACTTCGATTCTGTGAGAGCAGCGCGTCGATCAACCGGCGTGCCGAAACCTGGCAAGAAATGTCTCGCACATTCCGACTCGCCGGGACGCCCCGGGGTTCAGACTGACTCGCGCTTGTACCCGCTACACAGGTAACCCGGTTTCTTTCACTGCGCTATCTATATACGGTGTCGCGGCGATTAAACCATCCTGTGACAAAACACGCCGTTTTTTGTTTGCTATTCTCCATATTTTCTATTAATCCAACGCAGAAGGGTGCCAGACTGGTGAGCAACACTCAAGAATCGGTTGAGTAAGAGTTTCTAAGCCACACTGTCCCTATAAATCTTAGCCGGGCATCTGCTTTTCCTGTTTGTTTTAGGTGGTCATTCCACTTTAAATCACTCCGGACAGATACTGCAGTTAATTTTTCCAGTATTTGTAAGCAGATGAGTAATCGTACAGGGCTGGATCTCCTCGCCTATTAAGGCGCAATAATTAACATTTATTTACAATCAAGGTCAACTGCCAGGCCCTATACCAGTCCTTGTGCCTCTTGAGGTTTTTCTCTCTTGAGTGTCAGTGACTGAAGTTGGATGAGCATCTGGGTCATTATTTGCTCTTGTGCTATTCGTCTTTAGATTCCTCCCCCCCCCCCCCTCTTCCTCTCTCTCTCTCTCTCTCTCTCTCTCTCTCTCTCTCTCTCTCTGTGTGTGTGTGTGTGTGTGTGTGTGTGTGATGATGCTTGGCACTAGACGATAAGAAGGATCCCCTCCGCTTCCGCTTGCACGGAATAGTGGTAGAGAACGAGCAGAAAACCAGCCAAGTTCGCATGGGAAGCACAAACAAGAGGTGCAGGCAGAACAATGGGCCTGGTGTGCCGTGTGCCGGGGGCCGACTCTTCCTTCCCGATGGACCGCTGCCAGGCGCCCAGGCGGCGGCACGTGGCTCTCGGGACGCCACGGAATGCGCCTCAGCGTCGCCTTCCGCAGCTAATAACGCGTCCCTGTGCACCGATGTTTACCGCGCCGCCGGGAGCAGGCGCACGCATGCACTGAACAGGCTGCTCGAAAAGTCTCATTACGCTCCACCTCTTCGTGTACTATATGCTGTTTCTGGCTGCAGGTGATACGCGTTCGTGAAGAACGAAAATGGACGCTGAAACTCGCTACGCTACGAAAATGGAGACGGACAATGGCGAGAAAAGCATTTCTGAAAAAGAGACATTTCTTAACATCGAATGTATTAGGTTGGTGCATAAGTTCGTAGCGTTTTTGTTTTGGATGTTGGTATTCCGGTTGCTATGGGTTTATTTATCGATTGTCATTTTTTTTGTTTGAGCTCACAGTTGCTACTTGAGTTTACATTTTGTCACTGGGAGATAGTGAGTGGAGCCTTGGACGCTAGAAAGTGGATCATCGAGTGGAGAAATCGGAATATTTCCGACATTTTCTTCTGTTTGAGTTCAGGAGAGGGGTGACACAGCGGAGGCAGCCAGAAACATTTGTGCCGTGTATGCTGATAATGGCACTGCAGAGAGCGCGGCAAGAAAACGGTTTCTTCGTTTTAAGGAGGATCATTTTGACATTAGTGATCCTCCACACCCAGGAAGATTTTCGGGATTTCATGGAGACCGTTTAAACGCATTAATCTACAATGATCAGCGTCAGTGTACTCGATACCTGGCAAATGTGATTAAGTGTGATTTTCCCACCCTCGTGCGACATTTGCATGCAGTGGGGAAGGTTCAAAAATCGGATATATGGGTACCGAATGCTGTAGGCCAAAATCACAAGCATCAGTGGGTGGCCATGTGTGCATCTTGTCATCAACTGGCTCGTGAACAACACCGCCAATTCCTATCCTGTAGCGTTACTGGTGGCGAGAAATGATGTCTTTAGGCTAACATAACGAAAAGAATGGTCGAGCCAAAACAAAGCATCGACTCCCCGTACGGAGACCTGTGCCCATCCACAAAAGATGTTGTGCATCTGGTGGAACAGCCAGGGTGTGGTATACTACGAATTGCTTCCCCGAGGTGTAACTATGACTGGTGATATTTATTGTCAACAACTGAGACGGCTTGCAGGCGCAATCCAACAACAACGACAACAACAACAACCAGGAAGACTACTCCACGATCACGCCCCCCCCCCCCCCCCCCACCCCGCAGCATTTTGCTAGATCGGCAAAGAACGCTGTACGGAAGTTGGGCTGGGAAGTCTCCGCACCCCATCTTATTCATCTGGTCTTGCGCCCTGAAATTTTCAACTTTTCCGCTTTCTATCGAACATGCTTCAAGAAACTTCCTTTCCGGATGAAAATGTACTTTGAACATGGCTCGATAAGTTCTTCGCCTTAAAAACGCGTGATTTCTAGAGCCGCGGGATGGAAAAGTTACCCTAGAGTTGGCAGACTCTTGTAAATAGTGAAGAAGAATATATTGTTGATGACTAAAGCCTCTGTTATGTGTATCTGTCGTATTTATTAAACATATGGGAAACGCTACGAACTTATGCACAAACTCAATAAATTTAAATTTTAGGGAAGCCTTTTCTGGAGTATAGCCTTGTACGAAAGCGAAATTTAGAAGATAAACAGATCAGGCAAGAAGAGGATAGAAGTAATGAGATTCTACACAAGAATGCTCAAGATAGCATGGGTGTATCGAACAATAAATGTGGAGGTATTGAATCGAATTGGAGAGAAAACAAACTTTATGGCACTATTTGGCTAAAAGATGGATCCGTCGATACGATACATGCGGAGGCATGAGGGCACCGCCGATCTGACAACTGAGGATGTGTGTGTTTGGGAGGATAAGGGTGGAGGGGGGAGGAGGCGGGTCGGAAACATTTTAGAGAGAGAACACGACTGGAAAAAATGTAAGAAAGTTGAGGTGGCTGAAGGTTGCCGTAGTTATGAGAAGAAAAATAGGCTTGCGCAGGGCAGCCCAGCATGCAGAGCTGTGTCAAAACAGTCTCCGGACTGAAGACCAGAACAACACACTCTGGAGTACCGATCGTGGCATCCATGAACGGACACGCACTCACAGGGGCAACATTAAGATTTGTGCAACATGATTTCTTAACAGCTGTACCAAGGAAACTAACAATACCACTTTCGAAGAAGCAGCTTTTGAAACAGGAAACATCAATGGAAGACCGCTCTCTGGAAGGCACAACATGAGCAGGTGCGTGTGCGGACAGGGAAGGGTTGCATTTATTCAAAAATTTCATAATTATTTCTAAAATCAATACATTATTTTAAAAAAGGAAAACTATTGTAATTGGGAAGATAGCTCTTTAACTAGTGTAACAAATCCATTTGGTAGTTTGCATGCAACCTGCATGCTGAGTAAATTTATTTCTTCCACTTTATCACATTCACAGTAAAGATTTTTCCCTATCTATATTCGGTGAATATTGCTGGAGAATGATCTCTGGCTAAATCTCCTGCGAATTGCAGAAGTTATTCGCCTTATCTGTGTGGATGACTGGGGTCTGCATATCACGATGCAACTCCAATGGGATGTTCGTTGAAAAGTAACTACGAAAGCAGACACATTGCTGGAAAACGTAAAAAAAAAAAAAACTTCTTAATCGTTTGCTAATGAGTTGAGAGGTCAGAAGTTGGACAATCGGCATGACGCCTGAGCTCATTTACTAAAAGTCTTCGGCAGAATTCCCAAGTATGGAAATGTGGTGTTCTAAAACGAATGTGCAAAGCAAAAGACAGAAATGCGTATTTTTCGTTTAAGGAGAATCTACGTTTCTTTGAACGATTAGAAATGAAACCACTTCCTTTGATAACATGTGCAGCAATGTCTGTCAAACAGTTTATCAGTCCTCGTCTTTTGAAATGTCTGCCAACGAATTTATTGATTCACATTTTTATTTAAAGTAGCTGAAAGACGTCTCCGATTCGATGAATTAGGTAACTAATTTCATCATGCTAGGTAAATAGTTTGTACTGCAACTGCAAATATTTGGGGTTCCTTCGTCGAATGTGGTTGCACCAAAATGGGACGCCACCTCATTTCACAATATACAGATGGAAATATCTTACTGAGGGGTTCAGGAACAGATGGATTGGGGGAGGATTGTCAACGTAAGCCAGATCTCCTGCGTGGCGTCCTGGAAGTGCCAATCGGACATCCTGTCATAATATTGTAACGTATCAAAAAGAAAGTCGCCCACAATCGTTATCAGATAACTGAGAAACTAGAAACGCTGTCTGGAATGTATTTTCTTTCATCGCGTCGACAATGCAGCAACAAATTTTACATTGCTCCTGGAGATCATTAACTCTGTACCGCGAAAATAACGGCGTGCACACACAGCGACTGGAGTAAATGGATACACCCTGTGATAGTTAAGTATAAACACTCCTCTCACCACATACAGATAGTTGAGAAAGTGGAGGGTGGTTATAATTAATTACAACTATCGCTGTTTGAGAGGGCCCTCATGAAAAACGAGTGGTCGCAGGACAATGAAACTTTATGGAAACATTTTTAAGGATACGCGGTTGAGAAGTAACGAATAAAGCACTGAAAGAAACACATTTCAATTTCCACATGAGAGGGTAACATTTGTTCATTGGGTATCATGTTCATGTTCCAGTTCACAGACTTTGCTGAATGTGACGACCATCTGCATCCACGACAGTCTGGAACCTCACTGAAAACTGCTCTACTGCTGCCCCGAACATGTCACGTGGGATGTTGGGTATTTCCCTCCCTACGGTCATCTTCTACCTCCAACGTGTGTTATTGTCGCTTTGATAAACCCTGTGCTTCAGGTAACTCAACAGCCAGCAATCGCAAGGGCTCAAACCTGGTGATCTTGGTGGCGACGCAGTTTGGAACGATCGGCCAATGATTTGCTTTTCACCAAATGTGTTACGGAGTAACCGAGTCACTTCGCGAGCAATATGATGATGGTGATATTTGGTATGTGGGGCGCTCAACTGCGCGGTCATCAGCGACCGTACAAAGTCCCAATTTTTACACAGTCCATTTTTTTTCACAGTCCAGTCTAGCCACTGATGCGAATGATGATGATGATGGTGATGATGAAATGATGAGGACAATACAAACAACCAGTCCCCAGGAAGATAAAATCCTCAACTCGGCCGGGAATCGAACCCGAGACCCCGTGAACCAGAAGCAGCAACGCTAGCCACTAGAGCACGAGCTGCGGACGCGAGCAATATGAGTTGGAACTCCATCGTGCATCAAAACAGTTGAGTCCGAAGCACCTGGGTTCCGTAGAGCATGGATCACATGCTGGCGAAACAGACGACAGTAACTAGTGCCGTTCACGCTGCACGTCCTTTATCCTTGGGTTCAGTTCCTCGACGACATGTACCGGCGCCTAACGGCAAGTCATGACACTTAACACTATTGACAACGCGAATTCTGCAGCGCACGGTCTGAACACTATTCCCATACACTTGGGTACCCATACGGCACACAGTTTCCCGTCTACATTGGTTACGGTAGCGAAAGTTCAGATACAGCTACCCTGCACTTTTGTAAATGCCTACTATGGAAAGAGAGTAATGGAACCTCTGGTGCATCCTGTATATAGGAAGTTTCAAAAACTGTACCTTCACATCAATACAGGAGATGAACATTCCGCCCACCTACTTCCATGTCCTCACTGGCTCTGATGAGTGTCTTTCTCCACACGGGACATTTCTGTCTATGGAATTTGAAGTGTTTTGTGTGATACTTGACCTACAAAACTAAACTGTAATCCTATTTTCTATTTATGGAGATTTCTGCCCATGTTGCAAGAAACCAGTTGATGGTGTTGCACCTTTGCCAGTCTAGTGCTTGGATACCGAGATTTTATCCTGGTCCGTTCATAATCGTTTCCTGAACTTATCAGCCGTATAACAGGTCGCATAATTCGGCTCGTGCAGCACAAGTATCTGCGGATGCCTTACTATCACGAAGGACGAGGGAAGAAACGTTTCAATTGCATTTACTATGCACTCAGGATAAAGGCTGTAAATTACAGTATCCCATTATATGTCATTTCAAACGATTTCCGCACGGCAGTAAGCTTAAAGGCTCTACCTTCGCGATCACTCATTAAGAAAACAAGCATGGATAGCCAGTCTGATATGCAGACATCATTCTACAGTTTTACGATTTCTAACAGAGCGAGGAGGTTAGTGTTTTTCTTTAAGTTTTAGCTATGTACTTCAACGATCACATACACATTAACCAAGCAAACTGCACAGCACTGCGAAGAACGCTCCCCGTCATTTTTAGTAGTCCCATTTCCTGTTTTTTTTTAAATTATTTATTTGGCCTTCCGAGTAGCAACTCGATTTAGCCATCAATGACACTCAGTTATAACACACACAGAATTGAATAAAATAATACATACATGCATATTTACAAGTAGAGAATGCTCAAACTGTCACAGCTGTGTCCACTATATTTTTCCAACAATTAGATTAAGAGATAGTTAAAATTATGTTGAGCTACAGTTCACACTATTCCTGAAATATTTTCAGAAGCAAGACAGAAAAATAGAATATGTGCACCATTAAAACCTACAAATTGTGCCCAGTACTCTTAATGAAGTTAACAATCCCTTTATAAACGCGAATGTCTTTGGTAAATAAAAGGAAAGTAGCTGACTGAGGAAGGTGGTATCCCATACTCAGCAACGTCCTCAGAAAGTCCAACCATTCGCATTCAAATTTGGGACACATAAAGAAGATGTGATTGACATCAGTTTCCGACTTAGGATCACACTCACATGCCAGCGAAGCGTAGCCGTTAATCCGATGAAGATGTTGAGGAAAAGAGACGTGATTGAAGCGAAGTCGTAAGAGAATAGAGATTGTGGATAGGTCCAAATGTCTTCAGGAACCACGGCTGCGAAGGAATCCGACGTTGGAGCATTGCGTAATAACCGCCCTCCGTTTGTTGGGAAACGTTCCACATCTCTTGCCATTGTCGATTTGCTTGACCCTTGACCTCATGTCAGGTACTTTCAGACCCAGGACAGTGTCTAAGGATGTCACTTGCTTGGCTAACGCATCAACTTCCACATTATATACGATAACTGCGTGGAAAAGCACCCACAGCAAATGGATTGTCCGCCCAGTTCGTGTGCTGCGAATATATTCTGAAACCACATCCAAGATATGGCGGTTAGTTGTTTTGTTCCATGTCCGGTTTTGTTTAGTTTTAGGGCACAAAAACAACTAGGGTCAGAAGCGCCCATGACAGAACCGTAGAATACGAAGACAAAGAAAGGAGTTAAAAACGGCTACACGTTACGCCCAATCGACGGAAGGAAAGACAGCTAAAATCAGCGGCGTAGAGAAAGGTCTATAAAATACGCCATAGAGAAACGGAGATCCACAGCTAAAGATTAAATGTCATTCGCGATATTGCTACGTCATTCGCTAAAGCGGCCGATAACTCAGGTGGCAAACATAAATGAGAACGTACGTGATTAAAAAATGGGCCTTCCGTTAATAAATGGCGAACCGTCAAAGACCGAGGGCAATGAGCCCAAAGTGGTTTGGGGCGCACCACTTAACAAATGGCTAATACGCAACCTACCTAAAATGATCTCCTCACGCCGAGAGGTGGTTTTCCAACCCGCTGGGAGAGGCGTAATTACCCGGAGCTTGTTCCTGTGAAGAAAGGACCAATGGTGATGCCAAAGTGCACCACCTGCTTTCAGACCGCAACACAGAGGTCATCGGAGGGAGTGGAAGAACTAGCGGGCTGAGGTATGAGGACTGCAGCCTTGGCAGCAGCGTCGGTGGCCTCGTTTCCTATCAAACCGGCCTGACCAGAAACCCTCATAAAAATCACGGTGGCTCCATCAGGAGCTAGCACTTTCCTGGACCCGTCACACTAAGGGATGCACGGTGTACAGAACATACAAACTCTGAAGGGCACTGAGAGAGTCGGAGCAGATGACGCAATTTTAAAGTCTGTGTCGCCGGATATACTGTGTGACCTGATATAGGGTGATATGGTCTGCTGTGAATATTGAGCAGTGTTCTGGAAGCTGATACCGAAAAACGTCGGTGCCAATGACGAAGGGACACCCGACATCACGGCCAGTCCGAGGTAACAGAGAAGAGGAACGCGCCCCATATTGGCGATCAAAGAGGTCATCGAAGAAGGGAGGCAGAGGCTGGGTGGCCAGGCATGGCAGACAAACGGCATGCATATCTGCTGAGGAGAAAGTCACGGCGGTATGACAGTGACAGTTGGGCAGCTTCTGCTTACAGACTCTCAACTGGGCTAGAGTAAATGGTGCCAGCGGCCAAGCGGATGCCACGATGGCGGGTTGTATTGAGACGGCGCAAGAAGGACGGACATGCAGATGCATGAACGAAACACCCATAGTCTAGTTTCGGACAAGGGACAAGTACAAATGGAGGAGGGTGGTCGGACCTGCTCCCAAGAAAGTACCACTGAAAACACGAAGGACATTAAGGGATCGCATACAGTGGGCGGCCAGATAAGACACTTGGGAGGACCAAGAAAATTTTCTATCGAGCACGAGCCCCATGAATTTCGTAGCTTCTACGAACGGAAGAGCAACTGGCCCAAGATGTAAAGACGGTGGAAGAAACCAACTGCGCCGAGAGAAATTCATAAAGCGGTTTTGTCAGTGGAAAAACGAAAGCCACTGTTGATGCTCGATAAGTAAAGACGATCCAGAAATCGTTGAAGATGTCTCTCAAGGATCAAAGTCCGTGGAGAACTGCGATAGATGGCAAAATCATCAACGAAAAGAGAGTCGGAGATGCCCGGCGGGACACAGGCCATTAGAGAGTTAATAGCGATAGCAACGAGGACGACGCTCAGAACAGATCCCTGAGTTACTCCGTTTTCCTAGATAAAGCTGTCCGACAAGGCAGAACCCACACGTACCTTGAAAACTCGGTCTTTTAAAAATTGCTGAAGGAAATGGGGCATGTGGCCATGGAAGTCCCACCTGTAGAGAGTAAAGATGATATCAGTCTTGCAGCAGGAGTCGTATGCTTTCTCCAAATCGAGAAACACGGCCACCGTCTGGTATTTCAGCGGAAAACCATGTATGACATGGGTGGACTATGTGACGAGATGAACGGCGCGTCGAAATCCACACTGTGCAGTGGTTAGTAAGTTGTGAGAATCGAGCCGCCATACCAGCCACGCATGAATCATATGTTCAATAACCTTGCAAACCAACTGGTGAGGGTAATGGGGCGGTAGCTAGAAGGAATGTGTTCGTCCTTACTGGACTTAGGTAGGGGTATGACAGTGGCTTCACGCCAGCGTCTGGGAAATGTGCACTCTGCCCAGACGTGATTGTATGTATGAAGGAGAAAGTTCTTGCCCGCAAGAGAAAGGTTCTGCAACATCTGAATGTGAACATCGTCCGGCCCTGGGCGGAGGATCGGGATAAAGTGAGAGCATGATCCAGCTCCCTCATAGTAAAGCTGGCATTCACGTTTCTGAGAAGAGAAGGGCATCGCCCGAGCCTCCTCCAGTCGTTTCAGATGGAGGGAGGCACTGTGGAGCTCGAAAGCTCCGCAAAATAGCGGCGCAAGGAGCTGGAGATAACAACAGGGTCCACTACGACTTCATCTGCTACTGTCAGGCCGGAAATTGAGGAATGGACCTTGGTCCCAGAGACCCGTTGGAGGTTGGCCCACACGACAGAAGAGGGAGTGGAACTGTTAAAAGAACTAGTAAAGGAATTCAGCAAGTTTTTTGCTATCGCGAAGAACGCGACGACACTGTGCAAGCAACTGCTTGTAACAAATGCAGTAGGCCATCATAAGATGACTGTTAAAAACGCGGAGAGCACGTCCCTGTGCGCGAATTGCGTCGCGGCATGCCTCAGTCCACCAAGGGACCAGGACACGACGCAGTAAATAGGGAGTCCAAGGAATGTAACATCTTACGGCTTGTAAGATATTCTACCTGATCGTCAATACTGAGGGAATGTTCGTCGAATGTCGCCTGGGAGGGCAGCCTTAGAAAGCTGCCATTTGGGTGTGCACATTGGTGGGGTAGGCGTCAGCAAACGGATAGCGCAAGAGAAATGGTCGCTCGAGATCGTGTCAGGATAGACCACTCGAGTCGGTGGGAAAGCTGGGCAATGCAGAAGGGGAGGTCCAAATGGGAATAGGTGTGCTTGGAGTCTGAAAGGAACGTGGGTGCTCCCGTGTTAAGACTGATGAAGTTAAGTCCAGTGAGAAGATCAGCTAAGAGGGTACCTCTCGGACAGGTTCTGGGAGAACCCCAAAGGGGATGGTGCGCATTAAAGTCGTCGAACAGCAGAAAGGGGTGAGGGAGTCGCCCAATAAGCTGAAGGAAGTCTGCCCTGGTGACAGCGAATGATGAATGGATGTAAATGGTACAAAGAGAAAAGGTCAAGGGAGAAAGCACTGCAACAACTTGAAACCGGGTAACCAGGGAGAAAAGGACTATGAATGTCATGAGCAGCATGACTCCTCCATGACATGGATTGCCATCCTCGGGGGGAAAATTAAAGCGGACCGAGAAGAAATGCGAGAGCTCAGAGCGGTCGTGAGGACGCAATTTTGCTTCCTAGGGGCAGAGAACAAGCGGATGCTGCGATTCTACGATTCTAAGAGCAGCCGTAAGTCCTCTTTGATTTGTTGAAGGCCATTGGATGAGAGTTATGACGAGGAAAGGGGAGGAGTGCCAGCCTTCGAATACACTACCACAGGGCGCAGAGGATGGAATTTGCTCCATTAGATCCACATAGACGTCGACGTTCTCCTTCTGTCTATCTGCAGAGTCCAGGACAGAAAAACGGTTGGCGGTGCGCACTAGCGACATGGAGGTCGGCCAGGAGAGGTTAACACGTGATGACACTGTCGAAGAGGATTTCCGAGTCGGCGAAGATGAAGACCATTTGCCTTCGGTTGACTTCTTGGAGCCTTTCCGGCTGGAAGAGGAAGACCCCAGATGTTTGTTGGCTACAGGGACGTAGGAAGTATTCGTGAGAGTATTCCTTCTGTCCTTTCCGCCGTTGCAGTAGTGTATCAGGTGACTTCGCCCCGAGAGGCGAATGTTTGGTGTCCTTGTTGCACAGCTGGAGGAGGAGACGGGGATGCTGCCATGACACTCGGGGATTTCACAACCGCGGTAATGAATTTAAGGTCGCATGTCTGCGTGTCCATATCCTTCGTGGAGTAAGATTTAGCAAGAACAGTACTGTAAGAGTCCTATGGTAGAATGCTGGGTTTGCGACTAGCCAACAGCTTGCGAGCGACCGGGTAAGGCACTTTTTCGTTCACCCGGGTCTCCTAGACAACTTACTCATCGAGATACACGGGACAATCTCGAGATGAGGCGGCGTGGTTGTCATTGCAGTTGATACAGTGGGGAGGAGGAGATAAGACAGTCGCCCTCGTGAACATCCCTACCACAGGTTACACATTTGGCCGGTGTCGACAGGACATTCAAGTGTGGTTGTAACGATGACACTGGTAGCAGCGCATCGGATTTGGAACGTACAGTCGGACTGTGATAACTTCATAGCCTACTTTGGTCTTTGACGGAAGCACCCTCTATCAAATGAGAGAAAAAGGGTGCGTGTGGGCACTAAGGAGACATCTAGTTTCTTCATCACCTCAAGAACAGCAATGACACCCTAATCAGATATGCACGTTTGGATTTCTGCCTTGGTCAGACCATCGAGCAGCCTAGGGAAGAATTCAGCACACGACGGGCCTCGACACAAACAGGATAACCGTGGAGGAACGAAGCGGCAAGCAGTTGTTGTGCTTGAGAATAAGAAGTAGTCTCCTAAAGCAAAGTGCCTTTGCATAAAAGAGAGCAGGATTTCACAGGGCTGGCAACTGCATCAACACCTTTCTGAATAATAAAGGACTGACCGTCCTCAGTGCGTGAAACCACGAGGAATCGTGGTGCACCTGGAGGGTCTGAGTCATTAGCCTCATTCCGTTTACGTTCAGTAGACGCTGACGAGGGACCGTGATGCAGCTGCGAGGGTCTTTGAACCATCAGCCTCATTCCGTTTACTTTTAGTAGACGCTGACTGTGAAGAAGATGATTGGCTCATTGCGAGAAAGCCCCCTTGATTGCTAGCGTCTCCGATGGCACGCTACTTGCAACTGGTCCTCGCCCCCTCCTCAGAAGGGAGCGCGCTCGCCTTAGGTGATTGTTCACACCTCAGGTCACACATCCCGAACGCGTGACAAAGGGACCAATCGGCAATTTGTGAAGAAAGCAGCTCAGGCAATCACCCCTCCATGGGCCTGGCCTGTACCAGGGGGTACGTGCGAACCCTATCTGTCAAACCGGGGCTGGGAATTAAGCGCTACCCAGTCACTTGTTAAGCGTCAGACGCGTGGGCTGGGCCTTCAGGAGGACACAACGAGGAAGAAGAAAACGAGGAACCTCAAACACCGACGCGGAGGAAGGATAGAAGAAGGGACTAAAACAAGAAAAAAGGAACGAGAAACAGGGAAGAGATTGTTCTGATATCGGCTACTGAAAAGGTAGAACAGTTCCAAAAACATCCTAGACATGTTCCCCAAGGGAGGGTAAAAAGAACAGCAAGGATATAGGCATGCAACATGGAAGGGAAAGGATGCTGCATGGTAGCCAAGAACGAACCTGCAGCGGCGAGCCCCCTGGGGGGTCCATCTGTCGTGTTGAATATTTTGAAGAAAGCTTTGAGAATCGGACATAATTAATATCGTGGCAAAGGAAGTGGAGGAGACAAACTTAGAGCTTCCAGAAATGCCACTGTCTCTGCTGTAAATATAGGAGCGCTTCGGGGGGGGGGGGGGGGGGGGTAGCTTGAAGGTTTTCTGGATCTAAATCTGAGGGCAGAGAAATATCCACATCCAGTATACTATTTCTACGGAATTTTGGATCCATCTGTATATACACAGGGAAAACCAGGCCACTGAGTTGCAACGAGATGACTGAATCCACTATTGGCATTAGCTCTTTCAAAACAAGAGTGGAATATGACAGCCGAGTGTACGAAGATCATAGTCAAAAAGAGGAAAATGCTATGAACATCGTATACAACATATGATAGGTGACCAAGTGTTAAAGCTCGCATAAGCGGCCGGAGCTTTATTCCTTCTGTAGGAGGCTGTCAATAGTCAGTAAATGCAGTCTACTTTGTAGACAGAACTGTTCCTAATGGTCATTCCTTGAATGTAGAATTTCTCCGATAACATTTGCCATCTAATTCTCAAGGGTATCTCCTCTGCTTCCACTAAAAGAGCGTTGGCGGGTGGCGATAGCACGGCTCCAAGACACGTACGAATGGCTCCGTACTGAATTTAGTTTGATGAGATGAACCTTTGGTGCAGTGTGGTACAGTTGACAGCCATATTATAGCCGAGATCGAATAATCCCCCGGTACATGGTGAGTAAGCTACTATGGTGCATTCCCTAACACATGCGAGTAAGTGATCGAATTATATTTAAGCCTTCTTCACACTTGGTAACAATGGATCGGATGAGAGGCGCCCAGCTTAACCGAGTCACAAATCTTCCATAGAAATCGAGCATGAGATGTTACGTGGAAAGTGTACTTTCCACACATAGTGTGGCCATCAATGCGAGCCGCTGTCGCCTTTAAAAAGAGGACGATTACTGATTTCCCACCCGAAATTTTCAGTTCATCAGTAAATAGCCGCTCATCAATGTATGCAATGGTTGCGAGTAAAGCTATTGTGGCCTGAAGATACAGCAGTGGAATAAACAGAGACATTATCTGCATACTCCAAAATTTGGGGGAGGGGGGGGGTTACTAACAGCTCTAGATCATCCATGTACAGGCTTAAAACTGAACCATGAGGAAGGCCGTGGGAGACAAGAAAAGGTGCGATAATGTTTCCTTTGTAGCAGACGTAGACGGTTCCCATGAGGGAAGCTCTAGGAGACAAGAAAAAGTCCGATCATGTTTCTTTTGTGACAGACGTAGATGGTTCTTTGAGCGACCAGGGTAATGATGCCATAAATCATCCGTGGAGAAATTCCGAACCCTACGAGGTTGTCCAAGAGAATTGGTCTATGAACCTTATCATTCGCTCCCTTAACGTCCAGATACTCAGCGACCACTGTTTATATCATTTGAAAGGCCGACGTAATATCCATAGCAAGCAAATACAGATCGTCCATAGTCCCTTTGCGTACTGTGTGCTGGCGTACGCTTACGCCAGCACATCGGTCGGCGAAGATGTAGCGCGAAGATCGATAGTAGGCGCTGGATCAAGCGCGCCTATCACGACAGACGCCAACGCCCTCTCGACAGAATGTATTTAGGCCGCCGCCACTAACCAGAGGGCCTCACTAACTCACACTCCAGTCTAGGGTCTGTCAGTGCATTAGCGGAGTGGCCAATTCATCGTATGTTACGACAGACATAGTGATCAGAATCGTGACTATAGCAAGAGTACGATATTGTCTGTAAGAAGACTATTACTGATGAGCTATTCAAGATAGATAAATACTTCAAGTTCATGTAAATAAAGAAGCGTATTAACCCATCTATGCATTTGTATCGTAGAAAGACTATACCGGCGACCCATAACAACATCCCCTTCCTTGCTTCCTTGATACAAGACTCTACATACTGACTCCAAGGCATAAAATTACGATTTTCAAGCCATCATTCCAATCTTCTTTTAACTATTGATTTTCCGTTTCCTGTTCTATTTGGTTTTGTACACACCCTTGTTTCTATCTTCTGCTTATGGCTCTTACGCAAGGTTATGATGGTGGCACTGTACAGTACTTGTTTCCCCGTGCAACACCGGGTTATTAATGCACCCAGAGGTGTTTCGTGAGAAAAATGTTGCCCCTCTTACAATTCCCATTATAATTCCCATTATAATTCCCAAACTCTGCAACGATTTTGTATGGATTATGTCAACTTATTTTTCCTGTGTTAAGTCATTTAAATGTTTTGGAAGCATGGGTGTCGGCCCCGCACTTGGTAGGAGTTATCGGAGAACGGTCATCCGACATTACTACAAGCGACTGCCTTTCCACTGTTCTTCCTACAAGCTGAAGTCTTCCAAGTCCTCCATCCCCTTTCCCTGCTACTTACTTTGCCCGTTGACACAATATTATTTAGCATTTTACCAATTCTCCTTCATATTTATTCAGTATGATAATCTTGGTGGTTTCACGCAAAAGGCTCCGACATTAGAGCCAAAATATCTGGTATCGACTATAGTTGGTTACAGCCATTTTTTTCCTGATCTGCAATGCACTTTCGTTCCTGTCCACATTAGGACAAAAGTAAGTAACTTTCGCGAATTTTATGCCCAGTAAAACAATACTGTAAACATACAGTCTTCGAGTTGACGATTACCTTACAAAATGTTTGTTTTATCACTAATGTAATCCAATATTACTACAGTTGTTCCTTTTATTTCTGGAAACAATTCTCCATTTTCCCATATTTAAGGCGAAGTGCTATAAGTCTTGACAAAAAAATAATAATAATAAGAGTCTTAGTTCTCAGGGTTTTCTTACAGTTACTGAAAGATGATTCCTTTCTTTCAACAGCAGCACCGTATGCGGACCATCAGAGCGTCATCCACTCTATCAAATACATCGTTTACACACACATACAGAACATGAGCTGCCCTATCCCGCGTTATTATGATACAATCGACGATGGCTTTGTTTCAAAGTATAAAGAAAGCAACCAATTAATGTCACAGTGCTCGCTTCAAAGGTCTCACCGAGCGAGGTGGGGCTGTGGTTAGCGCCCAAGAGTCGCATTCCCGAGGACGACGGTTCAAATCCCGTCATTAATTTCCCTAAATCGTTCCAGGCAAATGCCGTTATGGTTTCTTTGAAAAGAGCACGGCCGATTTCCTTTCGTAATCTGAGATTATGCTCCTTCTCTAATGACCGCGTTGTCGGCGGGACATTAAACCCTAATCTTCCTTACTTCAAAGGTCTGATGCGTCAAAACAGTATAGTTACATGCAGCGACGAAAGACTGCTTACCATGACACACATCACGACCCTGTAAGGAGGGAGGCAGAGCAGTAGTTTCTAGGAATTCGCAATCAGGAGGCGCCGTAGAATCCACTGATCTGACAAAGTACGGCGTTTTCTCGTATTTTCCTTAAATCACGTTGGACAAATATGGTATGGTTACTTTAATAAAGCCGCCAAGAATCAATTCCCCTTTTTTCAGCACTGGACATCTACACTGATGAGCACAAACGTTATACACCTGCCCACCGCGAGATCGAGTGCTGCCTTGTGGCGTTGCGGGCACGTGACGCGGTAAGGAAAGTACAGGGTAGTCAGAGTAGTCCTGGCCCGGAAAACATTTTTAACACCGACGCGAAATGGATCGTTTTTAATGAACAGGAGAGCTACCCAACACAGAAAATGTGGGAAACCCCGTTTCGATTAACATCGGATGCTGTCACACGTCTGCGCAGGCACATCACCTACATGTTCTCTCCAGAGTAATTTGCTGTGTCAGAGCAAAACGAGGGTAATGGAATGTAGTCGAATTAAGTCGGGTGGTGCTGAGGGAATTAGATTAGGAAATGAGACACTTAAAGTAGTAAAGGAGTTTTGCTATTTGGGGAGCAAAATAACTGATGATGGTCGAAGTCGAGAGGATACAAAATGTAGACTGGCAATGACAAGGAAAGCGTTTCTGAAGAAGAGAAATTTGTTAACATCGAGTATAGCTTCAAGTGTCAGGAAGTCGTTTCTGAAAGTATTTGTATGGAGTGTAGCCATGTATGGAAGTGAAACATGGACGATAAATAGTTTGGCCAAGAAGAGAATAGAAGCTTTCGCAATGTGGTGCTACAGAAGAATGCTGAAGATTAGATGGGTAGATCACATAACTAATGAGGAGGTATTGAATAGAATTGGGGAGGAGTTTGTGGCACAACTTGACTAGAAGAAGGGATCAGTTGGTAGGACATGTTCTGAGGCATCAAGGGATCACCAATTTAGTACTGGGGGGCAGCGTGGAGGGAAAAATAGTAGCGGGAGACCAAGAGATGAATACACTAAGCAGATTCAGAAGGATATAGAATGCAGTAAGTATTGGCAGATGAAGGAGCTTGCACAGGATAGGGTAGGGTAGCATGGAGAGCTGCATCAAACCAGTCTTAGGACTGAAGACAACAACAACAACAACAACAACTGCGTTTGAGGGCGTGAGAGGAGCGGACGCGTTTAGGGAGCAGTTGAAGGTTCTCGCGGCAAAACAGTGCGTGTTCATTGTCGAATGTTATGCAAAGCACAACTATTTTCTCAAGAGTTTAAGACTGAAAGTGTTTTGGCAAAACTTCCAGGAAAATCTACAATGCAAAACCTTAGTGGCAAAATGAGCTCTGTAGTCAACAACAACCATAACTATCAATAAACAGTTTAAAGACCAGAAAACATTCCTCGAGTGAAGGAACGCTTGAAACGAAGCCTGATGAAACCTCAACGCCGTTTATCTGTGCAAGTAGCAGTTAAGAGAATTTCATGATGAAACATTAAGAAAATGGACATGCGTCTGTATCCTTACAAATTCTCGGTTGTGCATAAGGTAAAACATCCACACGAACTTTCGCGTGGTGAGTTCTGCAAGTTGTTTCTGAATGAAATGGAATCAGGACTTTCGGACCCCAGGTTTTCATTTTTTCAGATGAAGCCTGCTTCACCCTGTTAGGATATGCGAATTCATAGAACGTGCACTATTATGCACCAGGAAATCTTGTTCAGTACTTCGAAGATCCGTTGCATAATCTCGAAATTGGTCTTTGGTGCGCAATGCCTTGTGTCTGCAGCGTCGCACTATTCTTCCATCAAACTGTTACTGCTAACCAGTAAGTCCAAAAACTGTTTGTCCGCCTCGTAACTGTGCGGTCAGCGCGGCGGATTGGTAACCAAAGGGACCACTGTTCGATTCCCTAAACGGCTGGAGATTTTCTTCGCGCGGGGACAGGATGTTGTGTTGTCCTCACGTTCACACATACATAACTGGCATTTCACTATTAAGACTGCTGTATGGCCATGTTCAGAAAGCCAACAAATTTAAAAAAAGAAATCAATATCTCTATCAACTTACAGAAGATGAACGACTGTATGGATATTTTCCACAAGACGGAGCAACAGCTCACGCTGCCTTGCCAAACCATCCATAGGGGGTCAGTGAGGAAAGGACAACCAGCAAAGGGAGTGCAATCTCCTGGCCATCTCTATCGCCTAATCTCTCTCTCCCTGCGATTTTTACCTTTTGGGCACACTGAAGAGTCGGCTGTATTCAAACAATCCTCATACACGGGACAAGCTATTGTTGCTATCCCTTAGGCAGATATGGTGTATGTGTCTTACAATTTAAAGAACCGAGTACAGCGCTGCAGCTACCTGAACGATGGCTATTTGCGTCTTCTGTGATATTCATTAAGAAGTGTCAATATAGCGTCAATGTTACTGTAAATACTGTATATAATGCGTGGTTATAAATCTGGCGTTGTACAGCATCTTGTACACGTCTCCAGTGCTCATATTCAAATAGTGTAAGCGGCACTCAGTAATATCAACATTATACCTTTGTCACTTATTTGGCCTTTTCCGCCCAGTCCCGTTCCTATTCCATTACAATGAACACATTCCTATACATATTTCTTGCATTCGCAGAGCCAGATTTGCACACGGTAGCCAAAATTGGAACTAATTTTTTCTAGCGTAAATAGATTTCGCATTAACGCATTAGAATACCTACAACGCTTCGCTGTCATACGATAATTACAGCTCACGCTGGGCCTCCGTTAGTAGCTACACTTTAATTATAACTACCCGGTATAAGTTCTGTTATGTCCACCCTGCATATTCGCGGGGCAGTGATGATGCGGCATCTTTTGTAGTGACGATACGGCCCGCAATACGGGATATCGACTAACATAAGCGATTTCGTTAAAAAGCAGATTGTTATAACCTGGCGACTGGGAACGACCATCCTGGAAATGGCGGAGCTGGTCGACGCTGTTCACGTAGTACTTTCTTTAACATCTAAGGAAAGTGGTCGAAGAACAATAAAACTACGAGCAGGCAACACATCACAGAACATCTACATCTAAATCCATACTCCGCAAGCCACCCGACGGTGTGTGATGGAGGGTACCTTGAGTACCTCTATCGGTTCTCCCTTCTATTCCAGTCTCGTATTGTTCGTGGAAAGAAGTATTGTCGGCATGCCTCTGTGTGGGCTATAATCTCTCTGATTTTATCCTCACGGTCTCTTCGCGAGATATACGTAGGAGGGAGCAATATACTGCTTGACTCCTCGGTGAAGGAATGTTCTCGAAACTTCAACAAAAGCCCGTACCGAGCTACTGAGCGTCTCTCCTGCAGAGTCTTCCACTGGAGTTTATCTGTCATCTCCGTAACGCTTTCGCGATTACTAACTGATCCTGTAACGAAGCGCGCTGCTCTCCGTTGGATCTTCTCTATCTCTTCTATCAACCCTATCTGGTACGGATCCCACACTGCTGAGCAGTATTCAAGCAGTGGGCGAACAAGCGTACTGTAATCTACTTCCTTTGTTTTCGGATTGCATTTCCTTAGGATTCTTCCAATGAATCTCAGTCTGGCATCTGCTTTACCGACGATCAACTTTATATGATCATTCAATTTTAAATCACTCCTAATGCGTACTCCCAGATAATTTATGGAATTAACTGCTTCCAGTTGCTGACCTGCTATTTTGTACCTAAATGATAAGGGATCTTTCTTTCTATGTATTCGTAGCACATTACACTTGTCTACATTGAGATTCAATTGCCATTCCCTGCACCATGCGTCAATTCGCTGCCGATCCTCCTGCATTTCAGTACAATTTTCCATTGTTACAACCTCTCGATATACCACAGCATCATCCGCAAAAAGCCTCAGTGATCTTCCGATGTCATCCACAAGGTCATTTATGTATATTGTGAATAGCAGCGGCCTACGATACTCCCCTGCGCACACCTGAAATCACTCTTACTTCCGAAGACTTCTCTCCATTGAGAATGACATGCTGCGTTCTGTTATCTAGGAATTCTTGAATCCAATCACACAATTGGTCTGATAGTCCATATGCTCTTACTTTGTTCATTAAACGACTGTGGGGAACTATATTGAACGTGGAGGTGAAAAGGCTTGTCAGCTCTGTAAACCAGGATAAGCGGCGATCTATAGCAGATATGACGACGAAGTACAATGCAAGTGCAGGCGCAAGCTTTTCAGAACACACCGTTCAGCGCACATTGTTGGACCTGGACATTTGCAATAACATCGTCGGTTACTATTGCAATGGACACGGGATCATCGAGTTTCGACCACTGATCCATGGAAAGGCACCGTCTGGTCGGATGAACGACGTTCCCTGTTACATTAGCTCGATGGACGCTGTGTGGATACGCCGTCATCCAGACCAAAGGCTACTCGAAACATGCTCCGCATCCACCGGGATTCCACGGCACCTCGAAGGCACCATGTAAACTATGGGCTACTTAAATATTATTGCGGACCATCTGCTCTCCTACATGCTTGAAGTCTTTCCCGACGGCGATGGCATCTTCCAGGACACGTTTCTGTGCTACCGTTGTTTGAGGAGCATGATAGTGAACCCACGACTTGCCACCAAATTCGTCTGATCTGAACCCGATGGAACACGTTTGGGACGCTATCACGCGTCAGAACCGCACCCCCAAAACGTAGGTCCGCAATTTAATTTGTGTTACAGGGGTGTAGACAGCGCTACATACGAAGCCTACCAGGAACTTGTCGAATCGATGCCACGCCGAATCGCTGCTGTAATGTGCTCCACGGTGCACCAACGCGCTATGACAGAGGTGGTCATAGTGTTTTGGCTTGTTCTGTAAACGACAATATTTAATAAAATGCCGAGGACATGGAGACTTGGAAACCTTGAAGCTAACACCAGAGTAGCACAACATGTGTTCGTAAATTCGTAGTCGTGCAATAAGAAAATTCTCATCATGTCAAAGGGTGAGTTTTTAAACAGTTTGTCACTACATTAAATTGCATATAACGGTCCAAAAATTAAGTTTTATGAGTGTTCAAAAAAATGCTGCGCCATCCAGGAAAATTACGAACATTTTCATTCAGGTGGCAAAAACAACACTGCGTTCTTTATTTACGGCTACACATTTCCACATTCTTTTGCTGACCCTCTACTCCAGTTTATGATTTCTGGTTCAAGGTCAGGGGGCCAAACCGGTGTAATAGCAGGCCTGGCACGCTGGACGCGCCGCGGCTGCTTTTGAACGGATCCCATTCATCAGGCTGCAGCGCTGCACAGGCGGCGAGAGAGAGTAACGCAGTTATGACGCGAGCCGTGTTTATCAATGCAAGGACCTTCCTTGGGCTGGCCTGGCCTAGTTTGAGGTGCGGCAACGCTGCCCCAGCTAATCAATACCGCCACGCACACACGCACAGTGAATGTAGCCGTTCCCACTGGCCCGACCCGGACTAGCGTCTCAAGCAACCTCGAAGATTCCTCAGGTCTCAAACAAAGTGCGTGAAATCCGCCATGAAAAGCAGGTCCACCCTCTAATCGCAATCCGTAACGTAAGTAACACAAGCAGCTCGTCGGCAACGACGTCTTATAGAGTTTGGAGGAATTATTTAAAATCATTTCCTGTCACTACCGTTTTTCTTTATTGTAACCCAATCTTTCTTTTGTGGTAAAATTTTCTTCACTACTGCAGCGATACACAACTACTGAGTTTTTTACTTTGGTAATAGTTTTCGCATGGTTTCATGATTCCCCAGCGCTTTCAATCAAGTCTAGACACGTACATTCAGTGTGTATTAAGAATTAAAGTCCTCAGTAACGTCACCATACGAGCTGAAATCGTATTTTTCTAACAATATCAATCCTTCAACTCTTAATTGTATACAGACAAGTTCTAAAAGAATAGTAGCAGTTACAAATGGCTATAGCTATTTAACGCAAGGCGATACAGCGATAAGAGTTACAGAGACTGTAAAGGAAAGTTCCAAATTTAGATCGTTGTGTTAGCGCAGTGAATCTGAAGTTACTGTATGGTTCATTTTTCTTCACTGAGCCAAGTGTTTCAGCAAATATTTACTTGAACATGCTTGAGCAGTGGCGACTGACACGCACACTTTTCATCTTTATAGCAACTCCCACGTTTGGGTACGGAGGTTCGCACATTATTAAATGAACATCATCCAAACCGTTGCATTGGTCGCACTGGACATGATGATGCTGTGTCCAGCTCCTGACCACCTAGCTCTTCGGACCTGATACGCGAGGACTTATTTTCACGGAGTTACGTGAAAAAAAAGACATATTGTATGTGCCCCCTCTCACGGAAACAATTCCAGAATTCAAAATGTGTCAGTAACTCTACATATGCTTCATAACGTATGGTGTGAAATGCATTGTCACATGTCATCCGTGTGACCAATGGGAGTCATACGGAACACCAACAAAGTGCGTAAAAGATCGATTATTTTACATTCTCAGTAATTCTTATCGATGTAACGCTAATCATTAAATAGTTATAGCCGGTTGTAATCGCTATATTCATTTTAAATTACCTTGAATACGTCACCAAGTGACCAACAATGATCTCTCTGAGATATATTTTTGCCTTCAGAATTTAAATTTCTTTGTTACGTATCATCATCAAATAATTTATCCTTCAGATTGACAGACTGTTTGAAGCGTTACTCCCCCTGGACAGAAGTCGACATGTGTCTTTAGTATTCAATCCCGATGGCATTTCTGTGTTTCATCGTCAATGTGAAGGTCCAAGGGTTACAGTAAACCTGCGGTGGTGCATCGAAATCTAATACTGGTCTCCCAGGAAAGCAAGCCGACGGTGTAAAGTGGAAGTGTGACGAATGCTATTTATGCTTCGTTCGAGACGTACATCCGCTACCGTGGCCGAGGTCGTTAGCGTACGCCCGTGCCATGGCGCTGTAATCTGAGGTGAGCCAGTTCAAATTCTGGTGGTGGAAAATTTTCGATGACAGTATTTGGACAAGGACAGCAGAGGTGATAGCGTAAACTTCTTGACAACCAGTCTTTGAGTCAATGTCCCGGATTAAATTTCAAACATTTCCTCATTATCTCATGAAGTGTGAGCATGTGACACTGTTGACGGTGATCTGCTCGTCACATGGGGACGTTAAACTCGACGTCCCACTTGGTGCTGCTCGAGAGCAATAAGCTACGTGCCGGCACCTGGTTTCACACTCTCCCTTACTTTCATCCATAACAACACAAGCGCTACACTACAATGTACAGGCACTCATCACAGCCATCCAAGCGACACTGATACGTGCTTGACACATCGTAACATGTCGGAGGAAGGCAATGGCAAACCATTTCCACTACAACGATGCCTAGGACGGCGATGCAGAATTCCTGCATCTCCTCCCCTACGCTCATTCCCCTGAGTACTTTGAGTGTGACTTGCACGTAGATATTCAAACCCTTCGGACACTATCAAAGTAATCCCATTGCACAGCCCGTAGTTATCGGCGTGGTTATCGGAATTGAATTCAGAGTATTGGTTATGGAGTTGCACCTGTTTATATTAATCAAGTACCTGAGTGCCAAAAGACCGCTAAATCGTCGAGCCTATCGGCTACACAGACCTGTGTTATTACGCCAAGTAAAATTCTGTCCAAGTCTTCCTTCAATTTCTTATGATCGTCCAACGACGATGTTTTCTTGCACAGAATAATATCATCAGCAAACTGTCTTATAGTGCTGCCGACCCGTCTGATAAATCGTTTGTATATTTTCAACATTAGAGGTCCTGTTGCGCTTCCTTGTAGCACACTTGGTGCTATTTGAGTTTCTTTGAAACACTTATCGACAAGTATAACGTACAGTATTCTTTTAGTTCTATTACTCTTCGATCCAATCACATATCTGCTGCCGCGCGGTCTGGGGCGTCTTGTCAAGGTCAACGCGGCTCCCACCGTCGGAGGTTCGAGTCCTCCCTCGGGCATGTGTGTGTGTTATCCTTAGCGTAAATTAGTTTAAGTTAGATTAAGTAGTGCGTAAGCTTAGGGACCGATGACCTCAGTAGTCTGGTCCCGTAAGACCTTACTACAAATTCCCACATATTTGCTAAGATGTTTGGTATGATCGTAACTTGGTTAGCAGTCTTCATTGCAGTTCTGTGTCGAACGCCTTACTAAAACCTAGGAAGAAGCAGTCTACCTGTCCACCTGCATCTATTGTTTGCAAGACGCCGTGTATGAGCAAAGCGAGCTGTGTTCGGTTCTTTGAGAATATGCTCTAAGATCACGCACCAGACGGACGGCAGCGATACTAGTCTGTAATTATGTGCATCCAACCTTTTAACCGTTTCTTACAAACAGGAGTGACCTGCGCTCTTTTGCAGTCGCATGGGACTCTCCGTCGCGCAATAGATTTCTCGATCATTATTAACTAAGAAAGGAGCTAATTGTATGGCGATGATCAATGAGATTCTCAGCGAAAATCAGTACAGGTTCATTTGAAAAATAAAGTTGATAATTTTAACTCTGTAATTAAAATCGCTTTGACACGATACTGAATGAGTGTATGTGAGGAATTTGTTGTACATTATCAAATCAAAAACATCTGGACAACTATGAGGTGTGTCCAACCTTCGCATTTATGACGGCTTGGAATCTGCAGGGAACAGTTAACATGAGATGTCTGAAAGTCTGTTCTTCTACTGTACGCAGTACACAATACTGTAAAATGCGTTCATATCCTTCAAGTGGTTCAAATGGCTCTAAGCACTACAAGTGGTTCAAATGGCTCTAAGCACTATGGGACTTAACATCTGAGGTCATCAGTCCCCTAGAACTTAGATCTACTTAAACCTAACTAACCTAAGGACATCACAGACATCCATGCCCAAGGCAGGATTCGAACCTGCGACCGTAGCAGTCGCGCGGTTCCGGACTGAAGCACCTAGAACCGCTCGGCCACATCGGCCGGCTTCATATCCTTCCTCGTTTAGAGTTTTCTCGAGTGCAATAAGGGGACCACTCTTTAACCGTAAAACCATTGTGGTCACTACAGTTTTTCGAGGAATTCGCTAAACGCAAACCCTTCCATCGCACTGTTACACCACTTGTGTCCAGCGACGTCGATCTTCACACCGCCTCGAGCGTAGCTCAGCACTGACTACTGAAATTTGTGGATTATAAGGAGCTGCTCGACCATGGTACTCCCTTCTCTGTAACTCCCAAAGGCAGTGCTACACTGCTGCTACCACTCTGGAAATCGTGAATGATTTCTTCCGCTGATTTCATAAGATTTTTTACAACTTCCCTTCACCTTCAGCTACGGTGTTTCCTTCGCGTTTCCCCTTCACAACCAAATTACCAAACAGTCGACTTGGACAATTTTAGCAGCTTTCTAATGTCTCTAATTTATCTGTTATTCAGGTGACATCCGATGCCTAGTCCATGTTCTGCGTTAGCGAGCTATCCTGACTGACCCATTCTGCTGTTACTGCTTCTCTGCTGACAACACAATACTACCAGCCTCCTTTTATATTGGCGGGTCCGCCTTTCGTGACATTTAATGGCCAATATCGCATTACACAAGGGTGTCCGGTTACTTTTGATCACACAGTGTACTGTTTCTCCGGAAGAACGATATTCAACTGTTTCGAAAATGTTTGAAAATGAAATGGCTCTGAGCGCAATGGGACTTAACATCTGAGGTCATCAGTCCCCTAGAACTTAGAATTACTTAAACCTAACTAACCTAAGGGCATCACACACATCCATGCCCGAGGCAGGATTCGAACCTGCGACCGTAGCAGTCGCGTGGTTCCGGACTGAAGCGCCTAGAACCGCTTGGCCACCACGGCCGGCGAAAATGTTTGAGATTAACAGCTTAGGCTAAACGCATTGCACTTGAAATGACTAAGGAGGAGAGATTAGATGGAGTGTAATACGTAAAATGCCAAGCGCCGCAGCTCGCTACCTCTCAAGTGATAAAGAAGCCCGTGGTCATGGTACGGACGCAACTCAAGCTATTGCCCCGCAGATCGCGGACGGCTATTCGGGTGACCCGACCGAAACGGGCGCCGCGGCCAACTTGCCACAGTTACACAAAACGCTTCCCTGAGCTAAATGCGTCGCTCTATTTTTGCCTGCTCGCCGTCAGTCGGCTCCTATGACACGGCAGCGGTGTTGCTTGTATCATGGTCCGAGCAACACGTTTCCAGCAAGCTGAGCACTCAAGAAAGCACCTTCGCGGATAACGACTTACCTTCTGCTTCTCTAGACTATCTGGTGTGCAGTGCAACCCGAGTGCAGCACGGGTGCATATCGACAAAATGCTGTTATGCTGAATTCTAGACGTCAGAATGGCCTGATACGGGAATCAACGAAATTTTCAAACTCTTGGGAACTTTCGTCTTTGTGTCTTCGCTCACTATTATAAATGATATAATTACTAATGGTACTAGTGAACAGGTTTGGATCTACAGTCTGTATGTACATAGAAACTCTCGCCTCTTTCCTTTTAAAAAATATTACTTTCCCATGAACAGGTGTGAGTAGAACGACTGTCGGTACATTCCCTGTAACCACAATCTATCTAACGGCATTACGCAAGCACCGCATTTCCGTGTAATTTTTGCGACTTATCCGGCGTAGCTGACATAATGCTTTCTGGTGTACGCCGTATCGATGATTCTATGGTACGCACAATGCAAACACTAAACTTTTAAGTTATGTTATACATTACGTGTTTTCTGAATGACTTCGAATGCGTGGTCTCAGAATTTTTTGTATAATACCTAGTTTTTCTAGCTCCAAAGTTGGAGCATTTCTTTGACGTCTCGAGCTGCTTAAACAAACCCATAACAAATCTCGCAACACCACTTTATATCTGCAATATTATTTGTGCTTACTGAACTTAAAGATTCAGCCAGACGAGTGTTGGTGGCGAACTTCTCCGTGGATGAATTAAGATACTTTTCAGTACATCTCAATACGATATTTGCCTTTCCCATAACTGATTTACATAGCCGTTCTGCTTTAAACTGCACTGAAAATAAAACCTGGATTTCTTACTAAGAAAGTAAAACGCGTTGATGATGAGTGACGTGAAGTTGTACTTCGCAATCTGACAATTTCGGTCTTTAAATGTTTCCAAGTCATAGGCAAGTGTTTATAGATTCACTGCTGTTCGCAGCTACAAATAAAACTGTTTACATTTTCTTTTAGAAGGACATCTCATAACTGGCATCTAAGCATTTTCTCCATGCGCAAACCTTAAAGTAATGTTTTGCTCGATTTTCTGTGTATTAGAAATCGATCCGTAGATTGCAATGAACAAGAGCTGTTTCAATCATCTTCGCTACACCATAAAATGTACAGCTACTTAATACGCTATGACAACTCTCTTTTAAATATCGGTAACTGACCAACTGTTATGTATTTATGTGTTTTAAGCAGAACGACCTTCTTCAGCTTCTAATTAAATGTCGCCATACACTGCATACAACAGATGTCAGTTTTCTGAATTTGTGTGCATTTTTATGGAACTACGGTTAAATGACGTATTTTTCGATCCACACTAGGAAAAGGCATGAAATGATAACAAGTTTATGAGTCAATTAAACTCATTATTCATAATCTTAAAAAAATACTATGTGGAAGCACAGTGGATCAGTATTAACGAATAAGACTTCCAAGTGCATGTCTGTTTATTCCTCCATTACATAGTGATTTTCCACTCCGCTACGTTTATTGGCCACTTAATTTGCAGCAGATTTCGAAGCCTTTTATGACTATATCTTCAGGTACTTAGGAGCAGTTATCGACACGAAATACAATCAACAGGTAACTCATCATTGTCGGAGTACGTGACAACAAATTCAGACCAGATGATCACACACATTGCAATACAGGGTACCCGAAAAGTCGCATCAATACACAGTGTAGCCTCCTCTAGGGTAGTCCAGTCAACGAAGGAAAATTAAGGGGGTGTGGGGTGGTGGTGGCGGTGGGGGGGGGGGGGGGGGGAAATTTGTGTAGTTGCAAAATTTTTCTACAGTGGCAGGAGGGAGTGCAATCAATAACATATTAAAACTCCTGTTCGGTGGGCGTGAGTGTGAAGGGGTGGGGCGTTTAAAGGTCAGTTTTTTTGTTTTTCTTTAACAACTCCAAAGCTGCGGCTTCTAAGAAAAATGTTTCCCACAACCAACTTAGACATTAAATCCCCTAAAAAGTCCTATTCATTTTTTTCTCTAGGACTAATAATTTCCGCGTTGCAGGGGA
This sequence comes from Schistocerca piceifrons, assembly GCF_021461385.2. Taxonomy (NCBI): domain Eukaryota; kingdom Metazoa; phylum Arthropoda; class Insecta; order Orthoptera; family Acrididae; genus Schistocerca; species Schistocerca piceifrons. The sequence continues at coordinate 429,693,239 of NC_060138.1, forward strand.
TGAAAAATTGCAAATTATTAAAAACATCTTTTCAATGGTGTAATATTTCTGTTTACAGTTAAATGAAGTGGGTTAAGAACAAATATTAAACATATGAACGTGGAGTAGATTCGTTTTGATGATTAATCATGATCTGGGGGTGTAATACGGTGGCTAGGAAGGAGTCGAGTGTAGAAGTATGAGGGAATCCCCAAAATAAAGAGCAAGCAATTACCTATTCTCTCTACCGCACTAAGTCACGAAAAGCAACCACAAGGTTTTTCACAAACTTACACCGAACCTTCCACAGCTCGCCTTACGAATCACTGGCAACGCAGTGTGCAGACATGCCCGGTAGTGTATATTATCCACAAAGTGCTTAAAAACTACATGTAATACCGATATTATTTACTAATAATACTAACCCAAGAAACGTGTATGGACAGAATCTGTGTAAATCTCAGCACACTGTTCCACAATAATAGGGAGTAAATAGACTGTTAGTCATCGTGTACGGCAGTTGTATCGTTATTCCAAGAACGGCAACTTCCCCCACCACTTCAGCTCACTTTTCTGTTTACAGATTATAGCTCCTCAGCATTCCTTATCCAGTTCTCTCATGTAAGTAGATAACATAACTTCACTGAGCTCGTGTTTATATAGTGTAATTATTTTCAGTTTACTGAGTATTTATTAGCAGTTGGTAACAGAGTTAAAAGCTCAACAGGTGCAGCTGTCACAAATCTACCACACTGAAGAGCCTGCCCCAAGACCAACATTCTGTCAACATGTATTCGACAATGTCGATTTCATTGCCTCCACTACCAATGGCTGGAATACTTTTCGCAGCTTGACGGTACCCAGTGCATCATTTCAGCCTCAGCTTCCCAGCATCTGAAGAGGCCCACAGTCTTAAATTGTCTCCCTGTATAATAGAAGTAATTCACCTAGGTGTTATGCAATTTCAGATATTTCAACAGAAGTCAAACAATGCATTACATCAAAATATTGTCCTAGATTTAAACATGATCAGTCCTATTCCATCAGGCATATTGACATCTACTTTGTAAGACATATTTTGGACATGTGGTCAGTGGCTCCACTCAGTGCAGCCAACTCTTCCAAGTACCAGCAATTCTTCAAAGGAAGAGACTTATGTAGTCTACCATTAACAAAATAAATGATGAGAGAAGTGCAGTAACGTTCTGGTCATTCATTAATCCACTATCATGTGACTACAACACGGTCACATAGTTTTACAACGCTGTCAACGACATATAGCAGCAATATGCCCCTTTTACCAATCCAATCCCTTTCCTACCCACACTACAGAGGTCACAAACAATATCACTCTTACAAAATAAGCACTTCTCGGCCACTGTTTCTAAAAACATCTTTTACATAAAAGCCCACTTAACAACTGCAAATAAGTACTCACTTAATAAAATGAAAATAACTCCGCTATGTAATACAACCTGTGCGAAGTTTTTATTTTTTCCACACACATAAGAGAACTGGACAGGAAATTCTGGGGAAGTATCTATTTGTAAACTGAAAAGGACATTGTTCGTTGTGGAGGAAGTCGCCTTTCCGAGAAGAATGATGTAAGTGCCGTATAGGATGATTAAAAATCGATTTCCCCTCTAGCAGCGTTGAATAGAAGTAGACATTTACATAGAATCTGTCCATATGCTTTCCTTTCGTTTGTATTTCTAGCAGCTCATATCTGTATTCAAAATAGTGTTAACACATTTTGTAGAAACTAAACGCCCCCTTCCCACCCACAGGAATGAGGAATTGCTTCCTTGCTCTTCCTTTTCAGATTGGGCCTATAAAGGTAAGTGCATGACCACAATCCGACGAGCTAACTTCCTTCACGCTTCTAACAAATGGTTCTAATAGCTCTGAGCACTATGCGACTTAACTTCTGAGGTCATCAGTCGCCTAGAACTTAGAACTAATTAAACCTAACTAACCTAAGGACATCACACACATACATGCTCGAATCAGGATTCGAACCTGCGACCGTAGCGGTCGCTCGGCTCCAGACTGTAGCGCCCAGAACCGCACGGCCACTCAGGCCGGCTCACGCTTCTAACCTCCACCCTCGACTTTCCACGTTGTTACACACACAGCTCACAATTTGTCCCTTAATACGGTTCTAATGCACTTAGATATGATACAGATACTTAATATTTGTTCTTAACCCACTTCAATTAACAAGAAACATAAATTTTATACTATCAAAACACTATTCTTAATAACCTACGACTTTTCCATCGTTCGCAACGAAGAAAGTATTAGCCACAGAGAAAAAAATAAATCCGGACTTTTTTGCAGGAAATTTAATGTAGTCAAATTTTGTACTGGGAAACATTTCGCTAGGAACCGAGGTTTTCAAAACATTCAAGAAAAACTTTAAAAATTGTCCTTTACAGACCCCTCCCACGGCGGCGCTCCATCTGAATATATTAGTCTCACAGTGTGAAAATAGATGAACAACAATTCAACTAAGTAAAACCAATCTAATAATTTGCTGTTCACAAAAAAAGAACACGGCAGCATGAAAATTTTTCAGCTTGCTAAGTTGCTGCAGTCAGCACATCGAAGACGGAGGGGCTTCACTCGGGTAAACACGTTAGGCGAGCGTGATTAGGAACAGACTGTTCAAAACATCTGCCAGTGTCCTCCTTTCCAGCAACGAGCTCAGTCAAGATTCCTCGGATGCTGGGGATAATGACAGACAGGTGGCTCGGTTTTACGTCGACGTTTTTACGCTTTAAATTTAGTTTTATCTGCCCAACTGCTTGCGCTGTTCACTTACATTCAACTTTTCGTCACTCATGTTTTATTGAATGTTCTAGCATGTGCAACCGAAACGATCGTAATTTTAAACATATAATAAAAAGAGTATATATGCCCAAAAAAGGATATCAAATGATTTCGAATCCTATCCTGTACATTATACAAGACACTTATACACAGTTTTTTTAATAGCAAATTTCGTGTAATAATCAAGGGCGCTAGATTATGAGAAAGTGCTTCAGCAGTACATTCGATATTTTACTGGAATATTTTATTAAAATGTTCCTTTCCGTCTTTAGTTGTTTTTCAAAGTATGTGCACTCAGAGCAAGCAACTGAACGTCATGACCACTTCATTGCTACTAGCGAATGTTTTAAGCATGGCGTCTACGAGTCCTAACTGGAACTGGATGAGGGCTCCACGTACAAGAAACAAAAACATACAGAAATACAAAATGGTTCAAATGGCTCTGAGCACTATGGGACTCAACTTCTGAGGTCATCAGTCCCCTAGAACTTAGAACTACTTAAACCTAACTAACCTAAGGACATCTCACACATCCATGCGCGAAGCAGGATTCGAACCTGCGACCGTAGCGGTCTCGCGGCTCCAGACTGTAGCGCCTAGAACCGCACGGCCACTACGGCCGGCACAGAAATACACACAAACTACTCATTTCTCAGACACCATACAGTATTCAAGAGATTCAAGAAGATCACCAGTTGTGTTTTCATACGATTTGTAAATACCAATATACACACCAAGAGCTAGCATCTTATAACAAGGCGGTATATCTGATGATTTTAAAAAAGGAAGGAAAAAAGATTGGGTTTAAAGTCCCGTCGACATCGAGGTCATTGGAGACGGTGCACAAGCTCGGGCTATATCACGGATGGGGAAGGAAATCGAACGTGTCCTTTCAAAGCAATCATCTCGGTATTTGCCTGGAGCGATTTAGGGAAAGCAAATGTTGCCCAAGTGAACATGGTGTTTCTTCCTCTTTCGATATTGCTGTGCGACGTGTCAATGTTCTAACAACAGTAACGAGATGTCTGTAATGATACATGTCCTCAGCAATAAGCTCGTGTTGCTGGAGTACGGATGGAGAAGGAAAAGATGCAACTGAGCGCCTGTACAAAACCTGCGACATCCGGACTACAAGAAGGGGAACATCGTCACGCAAATCTTCCGTTAGAGCTGCGACGAGCCCACAAGGTTGGCTTATAGTGTGGAAACCAATGCATATGAGCTGTTTCTCCTTCTCTCGGTTGTGAAATACCGAAGATAAAATACTTTCCGTCCCTCAACAATACCTTTCGGACGGACGTGGAAGTCTGTCGGTACCCAGCAGACACTTGTGCCATCAATTCACATTAAGTGAAAAAGTAAATAATTCACTATAAATTTACCTATCTTGACCGCAATGCAAAGGTGCAGTTAGATAATCGGTTTCAGCTGTCAACCAGCCATGTTCAGTTCTATGAAAAGTAGACGGACACTATTATCCCGAATTGGTGAAAGTTGTAAATGGAACAGAAAACCGATGCCACCGTCAACGCACTATCACTCCTCTTACCTCAATATCGAACAGTGAAAATTATACAAGAAATACGATTATTTTATTAGTGTAAGCAAACTACACTGAAGCGCCAAAGAAACTAGTATGCAAATACAGACATATGTAAACAGGCAAAATACGGCGCTGCGATCGGCAACGCCTACATAACCCAAGTGTCTGGCGCAGTTGTCAGATCGGTTACGGTTGCTACAATGGCACGACCATTTCACGAGTGTACCGTGAATATCAGGATACCGGTAAAACATCAAATCTTCAACATCGCTGCGGCCGGAAAAAGATCCTGCAATAACGCGACCAACGACGATTGAAGAGAATCGTTCAACGTGACAGAATTGTAACCATTCCGCAAACTGCTGCAGGTTTCAAAGCTGGGCCGTCAACAAGTGTCAGCTTGGGAACTGTTCAACGAAACATCATCGATATGGACTTTCGGAGTAGAAGGCCCACTCGTGTACACTTGGTGACTGCACGACACAAAGCTTTACGCCTCGCCTGGGCCCGTCAACACCGACAATGGACTGTTGATGGCTGGAAACATGTTGCCTGGTAGGGAGACAACCTCGTGAATCCATGGACCCAGCATGTCAGCAGAGAACTGTTCAAATTGGTGGAGGCTCTGTAATGGTGTGGGGCGTGTGCAGTTGGAGTGATAGTTGACCCCTGATACGTCTAGATACGACTCTCACAGGTGACAATTACGTAAGAATCCTGTCTGATCACCTTCATCCATTTACGTCCATTGTGCATTCCGACGGACTTGGGCAATTCCAGCAGGACAAAGCGACACCCCACACGTCCAGAATTGCTACTGAGTTTAAACACTTCCGTTGGCCACCAAATCTTCCGCCATGAACATTACTGGCATGCCTTGCAACGTGCTGTTCAGAAGAGACCTCCATCCACTCGTACTCTTACGGATTTATGGACAGCCCTGTAGTATTCATACTGTCAGTTCCCTCCAGCACTACTACTGACATTAGTCGAGTTCATGCCACATCGTGTTCCCGCATTTCTGAGTGCTCGCGGGAGCCCTACACGATATTAGGCATGTTACCAGTTTCTTTGGCTAATCAGTGCAGCAAGCTTCGTAATGGACGTTCTAGACAAAGTTTTTATGGTTAACTGTTGAAAAGTGAAACAATAGGAAAAGTGTTGCCTACGTATTTCCAAACATCGATATATGTTTGATAAAGAAAACAAATATATGCATACAAAAGTGTCAAACAATTTTTAGAAAGTAAAACGTTAGAGCCTTTCTATCTTACTGTGTTTCTTTTTTTCTAAATGCCAAGTAACGTCAAGACGCCTTTATTTTTCTTCCTCAATAGAGCTGACTTTTTCATCATTTTAAGTTATTTATGTGCAGTATTGGGTTTTTCTTTGTCCGAATACTGGAAATCTTTATCAGTTTTCGCTTTCAGATCTCTTGCTTCTTTTTTAGAATAACACTCCTGGAAGAGATATCCAAGTCGTTATGGAACCTGTGTCGATGTGTCACAAAAACAAAGCAAACAATAAAATGAAGACGAAGCATGACATCCACTGGTATAATATGAGTGAGCGTGGCGAGGATAAGTTAACTTCCACCGGCTAGCAGACGACGTCACAGTCCCGCTACCAGCGTCGACGGTGACGCTGATGTCCCGTTCAGTTGACTGCTCGTGTCAATGGCGCCATTTGAAACGCAGCGTTCCATCGTTTCGATGTTACGCTCCGTCAAGTCAAGTGCAAATTGCCGTTAACCGTTTTTCACCTCATTCCGTAGATCGGAAGGGGATTGTTCAACAACTGAAACCATTTATTAATTGCTTCATTATGCTGCGATCATTCCAAATCTTCAGGGCACTATTTCGGGTCGCGCGTCTCCGCAACTATCGGTCTCATAGTAGAAAATATCTTAATCTCCGTTTCTCTATCAAATTCTATTTCTATGGTTTCCTCTAATAACTATCAGGACAAAGTACGTATTTACTTTCCATACAGCTACTTCGTACATGCAAATGTGATGTTTCGTCTCCCTGTTGACTATCCCCCCCTTGCAGCGCGCGGATTAGATGGTGTGCTCTGCGTGTGCCAAGCAAAGCAAATACTAACAGGCCACTGACCACGGAGCAAGGCCAGCGGGGATCCTCGAGCCGGAGCCTCTGAGTGGACGCCTTCCAACACATTATCATAGCGCGAGAAGGTCACGCGTTAGTGACGTCACACGAAGGCCTCACTCGGAAAAATGAATTTGCTTCCGCAGTGGCGCAATGAATGTCGTCAAGTGTGCGATTCAAGTATGAAGACACTGTCATATTAAAAAATAGTGCGTGACGTAATGCAACCCTTCTTACATCGAAAAACACATAAATAAACAAAACAGAAAACTGTTTCACCAAATGAAGGTATTTTTCAATGATATACCGTCCCGAAGAGATTATGATATTGTGAAACCTTAATGTTCAGGGAGATAATCATATACGTCATTGCTTAATTTGTTCTGTTATACCAGATGTGTTCCCTAGTGCACGTGCTCAGATATTCGCCAAATACCATGTACTTTACGAAAATACCATGTACTTTACAAAACTTAAACCAACTCGGCTGTATATGGGGACATACACCATTAAACAAATGGTGCATAAGTATATAGCCAGAACACACCTGTTGTTGCTGTGGTCTTGGACTTGTTTGATGCAGCTCACCATGCTACTCTATCCTGTGCAAGCCTCTTCATCTCCGAATAACTACTGCAGCCTACATCCTTCTGAATCTGTTCAGTGTATTCATCTCTTGGTCTCCCTTTACGATTTTTACCCTCCAATACTAAATTGCGATCCCTTGATGCCTCAGAACGTGTCCCACCAAACGATCCCTTCCTCTTGTCAAGTTGTACCACAAATTCCTCTTCTCCCCAATTCTATTCAGTACCTCCTCATTAGTTATGTGATCTACCCATTTAATCTTCAGCGTTCTTCTGTAGCACCACATTTCGAAAGCTTCTATTCTCTTCTTGTCTAAACTATTTATCGTCCACGTTTCACTTCCATAAATGGCTACACTCCATACAAATACTTTCAGAAACACCTTCCTGATACTGAAATCTATACTCGATGTTAACAAATTTCTCTTCTTCAGAAACGCTTTTCTTGCCATTGCCAGTATACATTTTATACCCTCTCTACTTCGACCGTCTTCAGTTATTTTGTTCCACAAATAGCAAAACTCATTTACTACTTTAAGCATGTCATTTCCTAATCTAATTCCTGCACCATCACCTGATTTAATTCGACTACATTCCATTATCCTCAATTTGCTTTTGTTGATGTTCATCTTATATCCTCCTTTCAAGACACTGTCCACTCTGCTCAACTGTTCTTCCAGGCCCTTTGCTGCCTCTGACAGAATTACAATGTCGTCGGCAAACCTCAAAATTTTTATTTCTTCTCCATGGATTTTAATTCCTACTCCAAATTTTTCTTTTGTTTCCTTTACTGCTTGCTCAGCATACGGATTGAATAATATTGGGGACAGGTTACAACCCAGTCTCACTCCCTTCCCAACCACTGCTTCCCTTTCATGTTCCCCGACTCTTATAACTGTCATCTGGTTTCTGTACAAATTGTAAATAGGCTTTCGTTCCCTGTATTTTATATCTGCCACCTTCAGAATTTCCAAGAGTGTATTCCAGTCAACATTGTCAAAAGTTTTTTCTAAGTCTACAAATGCTAGAAACGTAGGTTTGCTTTTCCTTAAACTATCTTCTAAGATAAGTCGTATGCTCAGTATTGCCTCGCGTGTTCCCACATTTCTACGACATCCAAACTGATCTTCCCCGAGGTCGGCTTCTACCAGATTTTCCATTCGTTTGTAAAGATTTCTTGTTACTATTTTGCAACAATGACTTATTGAACTGATTGTTAGGTAATTTTCACACCTGTCAACAACCGCTTTATTTGGAATTGAAATTATTATATTCTAGTTGAAGTCTGAGGGTATTTCGCCTGTCCCACACAGCTTGCTCACCAAATGGTAGAGTTTTGTCGTAGCTGGTTCATCCAAGGCTATCAGTATTTCTAATGGAATGTTGTCTACTCCCGGGACCTTTTTTCCACTTAGATCTTTCAGTGCTCTGTCAAATTCTTAACGCAGTATCATATCTCCCATTTCATCTTAATCTACGTCCTCTTCCATTTCCCTAACACTGCCCTCAAGTACATCGCCCTTGTATAGACCCTCTATATACTCCTTCCACCTTTCTGCTTTCCCTTCTTTGATATATCTCCTATTTTATCTTCATCTACATCCTCTTCCATTTCTATAATATTGTCCTCAAGAAAATCGTCCTTGTATAGACCCTCTATATACTCCTTCCACCTTTCTGCTTTCCATTCTTTGCTTAGAACTGGTTTTCCATCTGAACTCTTGATATTCATACAGGTGGATCTCTTTTCTTGAAAGGTCTCTTCAGTTTTCTTGTAGGCAGTATCTATCTTACCCCTAGTGATACATGCCTCTAGATCCTTGCATTTGTCCTCTAGCCATCCCTGCTTAGCCATTTTGCACTTCCTGCCGATCTCATTTTTGAGACGTTTGTATTCCTTTTCGCCTGCTTCATTTACTGCATTTTTATATTTTCTCCTTTCATCAATTAAATTCAATATTTCTTCTGTTACCCAAGGATTTCTACTATCCCTCGTCTTTTTACCTACTTGAACCTCTGCTGCCTTGACTATTTCATCTCTCAAAACTACCCATTCTTCTTCTACTGTATTTTTTTCCCCTGTTCTTGTCAACCGTTCCCTAATGCCCTCTCTGAAACTCTCTACAACCTCTGGTTCTTTCAGTTTATCCAGGTCCCAGCTCCTTCAATTTCTACATTTTTGCGGTTTCTTCAGTTTTAATCTACAGTTCATAACCAATAAATTGTAGTCAAGAGTCCATATCTGCCCCTGGAAACGTATTACAATTTAAAACCTGGTTCCTAAATCTCTGTCTTACCATTATATAACCTATCTGAAACATTCCAGTGTCTCCAGACCTCTCCCACGTATACAACTTTCTTTCATGATTCTTAAAACAAGTGTTAGCTATGATTACGTTATGCTCTGTGCAAAATTCTACCAGGCGGCTTCCTCTTTCATTCCTTACACGCAGTCCATCTTCAACTACAACTTTTCCTTCTCTTCCTTTTCCTACTATCGAATTCCAGCCACAATGACTATTAAGTTTTCGCCTCCTTTAACTATCTGAACAATTTTTTATATCGCATCATACATTTCATCGATCTTTTCATCATCTGTGAAGCTAGTTCGCATATAAACTTGTACTACTGTAGTAAGTGTGGGCTTCGTGTCTATCTTGGCTACAATAATGCGTTCACTATGCTGTTCGTAGTAGCTTATCCGCGTTCCTGTTTTTTATTCATTATTAAACCAACTGTTGTATTATTAAACCAACTCTTGTATTACTATTACTTGATTTTATATTTATAACCCTGTATTCACCTGATCAGAAGTCTTGTTCCTCCTGCCACCGAATTTCACTAATTCCCTCTAATTCAATTTTAACCTATCCATTTCCCTTTTTAAATTTTCTAACCTACCTGCCCGATTAACGGATCTGACATTCCAACCTCCGATCCGTAAAACGCCAGTTTTGTTTCTCTTGATAACGACATCCTCCTGAGTAGTCCCCGTCCGGAGATCCGAATGGAGGACTATTTTACCTCTGGAATATTTTACCCAAGAGGATGCCATCATCATTTAACCATGCAGTAAAGCTGCATGCCCTCCAGAACAATTACGGCTGCAGTTTCCCCTTGCTTACAGCCGTTCGCAGTACCAGCACAGCAAGGCCGTATGTTACAAGGCCACATTAGTCAATCATGCAGACCGTTTGCAACTACCGAAAAGGCTACTGCCGCTCTTCAGGAACCACACGTTTGTCTGGCCCCTCAACACTTACCCTTCCGTTGCGGTTGCACCTACTGTACGGATATCTATATCGCTGAAGCACGCAAGCCTTCCCGCCAACGGCAAGGTCCATAGTTCATGGGAGGGATGGGGGGGGGGGGGGGGGAGGGGGAGGGAGAACGTAAGTATAAACGGATTAAACGCCGCTGCACACACTTCCCTCTTTCACACATTAAAGCAAACACCGGCACAGATAAAATAAAAAAAAAACACATGCCCAACGACATATACATTAGAATTTACTGAGATAAAAGACAAGAACGAAATCACACGTTGGCAACACTTAACATGTCTGACGACAAATTAACAAGGACAAAAACAGTTGTGTGCACTTTAAATGTCTAACTGTTGGGAAAATCACACGCAAAAAGAGGCGGACATCAGACATACGAATCCAGAAGCCATCACGAGAACTCGAGTTTCGCAAATAGTACGTATATGTCCACAAATGGTTTTCAATCCATTAGCTTTACAATAAAGTAATTTATAATGTAAAATGTTATAGCAAATATATATGTTCAAGCTTTATACTTCCACATCTAAATATATATTGTATAACTAAACTCCTTTACAGACTTTCAGGGCATGTTTCTTACATCAAAACAAGAAAAAATAGCCTAGTAAACATGGTTCTAAAGTGCAAACCTTACGAGCTACGAGCACTTGTTCAATGGATGAAATATGTTTAACAGTACCGATGTTCAACAGAAGAGAGTTGTTCCACAGTAGTGAAGATCAACAAGCACTCATAATAGCTCTTGCGGTACACATTTTAGGGACCATGGTTACTTGACTTTTTTCTTGTTTTGGTACAAGTAATCCGTGCTCAGAGTCTGTACAGGAAATTTAGTTACACCCTGTATACTCGGCAAGCCACTGTACAGCGCATCACGAAGGGTACTTCTTACTAATATTAGTGATTTTCTGTTCTGTCCCACCCGTGTACCGAGCAGGAAAAAAAGGACTATCTGCTCGTATGAGCACGTGTGCGCGCCACAATCTCTTTTATTCTCATTATCCCTACAATAGATGTACGGTAATGACAGCAGACATGTGGCACTATCTCCCTTGAATAGGAAATATCTAATAGGTTTTACGAGATTGTCGTCTTTCTTCCAGTGCATGACGTGTAAGTTCCCCGAGCACATCTGTGCACGATCCCATAGCCCATCTCTGGATTCGCTCGATTTCTGCTGCCATGGCTACTTGATAAAGCCTCCATGCTCTGCAACAACACGCTAGAATTGATCGTAAAAGCGTATTCTGTTCATATTTTTACAGATATACTGCACATTTCCATGAAATTTACAACGATTATAAGTTTTTCATTTGCTTTCCTTAATAAACAAGTCTGGAAAAAAGTATAGAGCATCTGATATTTATGAATTAAGCTTTAGTGAAAGCGCAGCAAATTACAGGCGAAGACAATGTGCGCAACAAATGAACGAAGAAAGGATTTTAAAAAAGAATACTGATACGATGACACCACCTTTCCACATTACTCGCGTGAATGCTTCTAGGTAATATGCTGACGGCGAATACAGTGATCCAAATACACATTATGCACAGTATTACCGTACAGCCAAGGGCTTGTGAAAAAGAACCTGCTAGAGAGGCCCATTAGCTCACTAAATAAGAGTCTTTACAAAGTGAATGTTGTGTCGTATGAGATATCATCATCATCTTCATCATCATCATCATTGTCATTCATTTCGGTCACTTAGTCATGTGGCGTCTTTGAATCGGTGTGCAGCATAGGATCGCAGCAGGTTCTTCCATTTCTGCCGATCTTGAGCTTCTCATTGCTAGTTCAGTCTGGTTGTTTTTGTAAGTCTCTGCCCCATCCGTCCGGTGGTGTTCCCTTTGGTCTTTTTTTTTAGTAAATTTGGCTCAAATCTAGTACTTTTTCCACCATCTGCTATTTTTCCTTTGAGCGACATGCCTATGCTATTTTTCCTTCGAGCGACGTGATTAGCCCAGTGCCATTTCAAGGTATTCACTCTTTCCATTATGACACTGACCTAAGTGATGTAATAAAAACAAAAAATGATCCGTGTCCATTGGAGACAGTGCCACCGGTAACCCAAAATCTTAACACATACGTGGACGTATTGTTGTTGTTGTGGTCTTCAGTCCTGAGACTGGTTTGATGCAGTTCTCCATGCTACTCTATCCTGTGCAAGCTTCATCTCTCAGTACCTACTGCAACCTACATCCTTCTGAATCTGCTTAGTGTATTCATCTCTTGGTCTCCCCCTACGATTTTTACCCTCCACGCTGCCCTCCAATACTAAATTTGTGATCCCTTGATGCCTCAGAACATGTCCTACCAACCGATCCCTTCTTCTTGTCAAGTTGTGCCACAAATTCCTCTTCTCCCCAATCCTATTCAGTACCTCCTCATTCGTTATGTGATCTACCCATCTAATCTTCAGCATTCTTCTGTAGTACCACATTTCGAAAGCTTCTATTCTCTTCTTGTCCAAACTGGTTATCGTCCATGTTTCACTTCCATACATGGCTACACTCCATACAAATACTTTCAGAAACTACTTCCTGACACTTAAATCTATACTCGATGTTAACAAATTTCTCTTCTTCAGAAACGATTTCCTTGCCATTGCCAGTCTACATTTTATATCCTGTCTACTTCGACCATCATCAGTTATTTTACTCCCTAAATAGCAAAACTCCTTTACTACTTTAAGTGTCTCATTTCCTAATCTAATCCCCTCAGCATCACCCGATTTAATTTGACTACATTCCATTATCCTCGTTTTGCTTTTGTTGATGTTCATCTTATATCCTCCTTTCAAGACACTGTCCATTCCGTTCAACTGTTCTTCCAAGTCCTTTGCTGTCTCTGACAGAATTACAATGTCATCGGCGAACCTCAAAGTTTTTATTTCTTCTCCATGGATTTTAATACCTAATCCGAATTTTTCTTTTGTTTCCTTTACTGCTTGCTCAATATACAGATTGAACAACATCGGGGAGAGGCTACAACCCTGTCTTACTCCCTTCTCAACCACTGCTTCCCTTTCATGCCCCTCGACTCTTATAACTGCCATCTGGTTTCTGTACAAATTGTAAATAGCCTTTCGCTCCCTGTATTTTACCCCTGCCACCTTCAGAATTTGAAAGAGAGTATTCCAGTTAACGTTGTCAAAAGCTTTCTCTAAGTCTACAAATGCTAGAAACGTAGGTTTGCCTTTTCTTAATCTTTCTTCTAAGATAAGTCGTAAGGTTAGTATTGCCTCACGTGTTCCAACATTTCTACGGAATCCAAACTGATCTTCCCCGAGGCCCGCTTCTACCAGTTTTTCCATTCGTCTGTAAAGAATTCGCGTTAGTATTTTGGTGGACGTATTAAGCAACATAAATCCACATGATGGAGTTTTAAACTTCTGAAAGGCGTAGTGCAAATAAAAATAAATTGTAAATGACAGCAGTAACTTATTATTTCAGTCGATTCTGGTTCTTGTTTACGTTAACCTTAGCGCGTCCAGATTTCCAAAATGAAAATACAGAACCCAAATTAGAACTTGAAATGAACCGAAATTTTGTGGAAACTTTTGTTAACACCATCTCTAAATAGTAGTTACTTGTTAAGCTACTTGTATTTGTGCTAGAACTACATAGATCATCGTACCATTTGTTTTAAATTCGCACTAAATACTATCAAAATACCTTGCATTACTAATCGAAAAAAATATTTATTGTTTTATTGTGTCAGATGCAAACACAAATATCACTTTAATATAACGATGTCTTTTACTAGGGTAGAAAATGATTATTTACTTGTATTTCAATAACAATTGGCGTGGAACTTCCGCCGTGGGTAGTTTCTGAAAAATCTTTTATGTTATATCTTGCAGAACAATGTATGTCATTCAGAATTTTGATATTTTCAAACGGAGTTTTATAAAAATCGACACACGAAGTATCCTGAAAATGAATCTTCGTTATAACTATTTCCATAACGGCTTCGACACTAAGCCTCATCTTTTCATCAATTCATAAACCACTTGCTATCGAGGTCACTATTTCTGCAGTAGCATTACTGCAAGGTGGAGCTAGCGCAAATGCAGTGATGAGCAGCGAATTCTTCAGCAGTTATCTTGAGATGTAAGGAAGCTGAAAATGATAAATCTCGTTCATTTTGGTTTAAGCAGAGAGTGTATTTTCTTTATTCTTTGGGAATGATCACATTTGGCGTCCTCTTGGGTAAAATATTCCGGAGATAAAATAGTCCCCCATTCGGATCTCCAGGCGAGGACTACTCAGGACGACGTTGTTTTCAGGAGAAAGAAAACTGGCACTCTATGGATCGGAGGGTGGAATGTCAGATCCCTTAATCGGGCAGGTAGGTTAGAAAATTTACGAAGGGAAATGGATAAGTTAATGTTAGGTATAGTGGGAGATAGTGAAGTTCGGTGGCAGGAGGAACATGACTTCTGGTCAGATGAATACAGGAGGGTTGTTGTTGTTGTTGTTGTGGTCTTCAGTCCAGAGACTGGTTTGATGCAGCTCTCCATGCTACTCTATCCTGTGCAAGGTACTTCATCTCCCAGTACCTACTGCAACCTAAATCCTTCTGTATCTGTATAGTGTATTCATCTCTGCGATTTTTACCCTCCACGCTGCCCTTCAATACTAAATTGGTGATCCCTTGAAGCCTCAGAATACGCCCTACAAACTGATCCCTTCTTCTAGTCACGTTGTGCCACAAATTTCTCTTCTCTCCGATTCTATTCAATACCTTTTAATTAGTTATGTGATCTACCCATCTAACCTTCAGCATTCTTCTGTAGCATCACATTTCGAAAGCTTCTATTCTCTTCTTGTCCAAACTGTTTACCCTCCATGTTTCACTTCCATACATGGCTACACTCCATACAAATACTTTCAGAAACGAATTCCTGACACTGAAATCTATACTCGATGTTAACAAATTTCTCTTCTTCAGAAACGCTTTCCTTGCCATTGCCAGTCTACAGTTTATATCCTCTCTACTTCGACCATCTGGAGTTATTTTGTTCCCCAAATAGCAAAACTCATTTACTACTTTAAGCGTCTCATTTCGTAATCTAATTCCCGCAGCACCATCTGATTTAATTCGACTACATTCCATTATTCTCGTTTTGCTTTTGTTGATGTTCATCTTATATCCTCCTTTCAAGACCCTATCCATTCCGTTCAGCTGCCCTTCCAGGTCCTTTGCTGTCTCTGACAGAATTACAATGTCATCGGAGAACCTCAAAGTTTTTATTTCTTCTCCATGGATTTTAATTCCAACTCCGAATTTCTCCTTTGTTTCCTTTACTGCTTGCTCAATATACAGATTGAAAAACATCGGGGGTAGGCTACAACCCTGTTTTAAATTGTAAGACATTTCCAGGGACAGATTTGGACTCTGACCACAATCTACTGGTTATGAACAGTATATTAAAAATTAAGAAACTGCAAAAAGGTGGGAATTTCTCGCATGATACACTGCGAACTATGGATGAAGGGCAACAGGCAAATTCCATATTTCTAGACTTCTGGGAAACATTTCACACGGTGCCCCATTCCAGACTGTTAACTGGGGCACGAGCATATGGAATAAGTTCACAGATATATGAGTGGCTCGCAAACTTCTTAAGTATATCGTCAGGAGTGCCCCAGGAAACTGTGACAGGACCGCTATTCAGTAATTAATAGTAGTTACGTGTTAAGCTACTTGTATTTGTGCTAGAACTACATAGATCATCGTACCATTTGTTTTAAATTCGCACTAAAAACTATCAAAATACCTTGCATTACTAATCGAAAAAAATAAGCCTACACGCTATGATTAGAACCGCTATTATTCCCTATTTACGTAAATGATTTGGCGGACAAGGTGGGCAGCAATCTGCGGTTGTTTGCTGAAGCCGTGGTTCTCGGTAAGGTATTAACGTTGAGTGACTGTACGAAGATACACGACTACTTAAGAAAAAATTTGCAGTTGGTTTGATGAATGGCAGCTAGCCCTAAATGTGGAAGAATGCAAGTTAATGCGTATGAGTAGGAAGACGAAACTTGTAATGTTCGGATACAGCATTAGTAGTGTCCTGCTGGACACAGTCAAGTCATTTAAATACCCGGGTGTAACGTTGCAAAACGATATGAGACCGAACGGCATTTGAACTATAGTAGGAGAGGCGAATGGTTGACTACGGTTTATTGGGAGAATTTTAGGAAAGCGTGGTTCACCTGTAAAGGAGAACGCATATAGGACGCTGGTGCGACCTATTCTTGAATACTGCTCGACTGTTTGGGATCCGTACCAGGTCAAACTGAAGGAAGACATCGAAGAAATTCAGAGGCGGGCTGCTAGATTTGTTACCGGTAAGTCTGAACAACACGTAAATGTTACGGAGATGCTTCAGGAACTCAAATGGGAATCCCTGGAGGGAAGGCGATGTTCTTTTAGAGAAACACTGCTGAGAAAATTAACAGAACAGGCATTTGAAGCTGACTGCCGAACGATTCTACTGCCTTTAATTTATACATTTCGTGTATGGATTACGAAGATACGAGAAATTGGGCCTCATACGGAGGCATATAGGCTTTCTTCCCTCGCTCTATTCGCGAGTGAACAGGAAAAGAAATGACTAAAATTGGTACCCTCCGGCACGCACCGTACGTGGATGTAGAATATACGTGCCGTACGTTTTTTGTCATTACAACGGGACACTGAAGCCAAATAAGGAACGATCCCGTAAAATACGGGACATCTGGTCACCCTAAGAAACCTCAATGTGAGCGCAAGTCATTGCACGAAAACCACCCATAAATGTATCTATTTATAGGCCCCAACTACACGCTACACACATTGTGGGACGAATGCCTCACTGGGCCGTCTATGTACCCGACTCCTTGTATCATCGAGACGAGGCAAAATAGCGATTCATCTGACTACACTACGCGCTCCCAGTCAGCAACTGTCCCGTTTCTGTTAGTTTGATCCACTGAAGACGTGCAACGTTATACGCCGCTGTGAGCAATGGCCTTTTGCGAGATACCCGATACCAAATGCCCATTGAATGCAGTTCCTTGGACAATGTTAGCACAAAGGGTAACTGCGAAGGACCTGAATTCACTGAGAGCAGCATTTTGTATCAAGTTTAAAATTGAATGCCGCTTACAAGGCGTGACATTAGTCTCCCAACCCTGCAGGTTAGCATCCTTTTCCAATCATTGTTCTTACACCGTGTTACGTGGCAGCGAATGGTACAGCACTAACATTACACACAAGCCGTACATTTCACAGTGATACACCAACAAATTAGGCAATTTAATTAGTAGTGAAGTCATGGTCACATCCAAGCACAACAGCTCTTTTATAGCAATCTGCCCCATGTTACTGCGCTGATTTCGTATAACTGACTGACACACACACCACTTCACAGCCATGAGTTAGTCAGCAGTGGATGGTCGTACGAACCCCACAAACCATTTCCACATCACCTACAGTACTCGAAAGTGACCATTGTGCTCTCATATGAGGGCGGTTAACATTTTATCCGCAATGTCATATTATCTGGGCTCTCTACAGGCTCTTATTGCTCGTACTTCGTGTGATGCAGATTGAAACTATACAATTTCTCCTTGATAGTCGAGTGTTAGTAGAATTGTTATCTGGGAAATTGATTAAGATGGCATGGACACTGGACTAGTATTCGCAGGAGTAAGGATTAACCAATAGTATAAGCAAAATGACCTTTAATACTCATTACTAAAGCTATTAGTGGTTCAGTAACATGTTCAGTAAACAGCCATAAAAATCTTTAATTATCTGACCAGTAACACGAAATGTCTTAGAGGTAGCAAAGCAAATTTAAAATCTTATCTCAAATCGCTTCTCCTGGCCCATTTCTATTCTACAAAAGATTCTTTAAATTAAAAGTAATAGCAGGTGTAATACAGAAGAAAAAGATGTTCACTACACCGCACACTGACGTAGGTTGCACAAACTCCTTGTCCGACCAACGTGGGTCTTGAGTCGTGCTTGGGTAGCTCAGTTGACAGAGCAGTTGCCGCGTAAGGCAAGGGTCCCGAGTTCGAGTCTCGGTCTAGCACACACTTTAGATCGGTCAGGGAATTTCGTGATTAAGATTTTTTGGTGGTTTCCCTAACCTGGGTCCTCTAATGGCGGCAGGGTTCCTTAACAAAACAATGACTGAATCATTCTAACTATTTTTTTTTTCGAACTGAGCTACTGCTGTGCTCCAGATATAGATGCTGATGAGACAAGCATTCTAACGTCACATATATTCTTTTGTGATGACCATAACGTTAATCGCTATTAACAAAGAGGAACAACACATGCTAATCGTAAACACCGGTTGAACAGCAACAGAATACTTCGATTCGTGTTGCTAATAATGTCAAAGCTATATAAATCACTCACATACACGTGGCCAGTATGAAAGTTTTGTCCTATTGCTGCTCTATGTAATACAGGCTTCTGTTTCGCATGCGAGTATGCTGACAGTAAGAGAAATTCGGATTACCCCGTCGCTTCGAGAAGTGGCTAAAAGGTAGTGTTGTGTTCCCGTTCGTCGGTCAATTACTGAAACGTTTCTTAATAAGGCCCAATGAAATTAGAAAGTACCGATACATTCATACTCGGCGAACCATCCGATGGTGTGTGGCGCAGGGTACTTTGTGTACTACTTGTCACTTCCTCCATGGTCCTTTCGCGTGTTGTATGTGGGAGGAAGCAATATGTTGATTGAATCCTCTACGAACGAACGCTCTCGGAATGTTAACAGCAAACAACACTATAATACACGACGCATCTCTCGATGCGTCTGCCACTGGATATGGACGAGCATATCTACGACACTTTCGAGCTTACTAAACGAATCCGTGACAAAATGCACTGCTCTTCTTTGGATCACTTATAAGTCCTGTGAAGAAAGCCTGTTAGGGACCTAGAATTAGAAGTAATGATAAAGTAACGGTCGAACGAGAATTATATAAGCTACCTCCTCTTCGCGGATGGATTACGCTACCTCAGGATTCTTTCAATGAATCTCAGTCTGGCATCTGCCTTTCCCATGAACAATCTTACGTGATCGTTCCACTTTAAGTGCTTATTGGATGACCATTTTCAATGGTTGTTCTGTAGTCTTGTAATCAGGCAATAACGAGCCTGAAGAGAGACAGTTAATTTCTCGCTGCAATGACAACAATGAGTTTGTTTTTGTTATTTATACGGAAGCAACCTAGTATCGAACTACGTGTTTTAATAAACGGGAAATGCTGAAATAAAAAGTTTTCGCACACTGAATATCCCCACGACAACGGTACACTCAGAAATACCTCAGTTAACACACATAGATTTACTTGACAGGAGGATACACACCGACACCTCGAGAGAGACCTCACTGCTGTTCACAAATCATTACATTTTTTCCTTATTCGTTTGACGTACTGCATAGAAATTGCAGAAGTAATCACTTTAAATTATAGAAAAGGATCGCAGAGAACGGATTACAGTGTTAGTGCAGAAAAAATACTCTTGACTGCACACGCCGGGGAACTATCGGTTATCACAGTATCTACGAATTCAACATCGTGATCACTTTAAAAAATTGGTGACTACTGATTACAAAGTTAATGGTAAGCAATTATTACTTAAAAGTAGACATGTCATGGCACACTCTCTCTCTCTCTCTCTCTCTCTCTCTCTCTCTCACACACACACACACACACACACACACACACACACATTACATTAATTTCTAAGCGATTTTATCTCCGAATTGGGATGTCCAGAACATCGCTTTACTGAAGGTCTGCTCCAATGCAGACAGAGTAGACATAGCTTCCAGAAATAATAAGTATTGTATATACTGTGACACGAAGCAACGCTTAAAAACGGGCTATTGAAAGCAGCGAAAGTGAAGAGGAAGGCTTTCGGCCGACCTTGGCTCCAGTTCCCATCCCGTTCCCTTCCAACCGGTTTATTTTGGTGTTCTGCTGTCTGCGCCGATGTGTGAACGACCCCGCCGGAACGGCAACGTCGCAGTGCCGCAGACAGAGCCATGCGTGGTTTGGCTCCTAGCACGTAACACTTGCAAAACGTAACTTCTTCATGAAACTTACTTCCTTCGAATCAATTTGCAACCTAGTTACGCTCCTTCACGTGGACCTTTCTGCTTTCAATGAGAAATTAACGATAGTACAGTAGTTCGTTGAAATTAATCGTGCAGAATGCATGCACAGAACTCATTGTCATTAACAGGGAAAATCTGTTTAAAAAGTTTAACACACCTTATCCTGGCATAAAAACTTATCAATAACTCGAGTAAACTTAAAGGGCAGTACAGTGACAATACGAAAGACAAGCTAAAAAAAGCTGAAATACTTGTATACTTTGACAGATGTCATACTCTCTATATTTTTGTATTTTTTCCATAATCCATTTTCTCTATTTATTTGCTCTGTAATATCATTATGGATCTTGTAATAAGCACAGGCAGCGACTATCGTTTCACGACAGCACCACCGCGCCACCTGCTGACTCCCCAAGGTATTTGCTTGGTGCAGCGAACTGAGGCCAACGCTATCTGTGAATACACTGGGAAACTGCTTAGCACACTGTTTTGGTGCACGTGCCAACAACCGGAAAAGGGTCATCAACCTGTCTGGTGGCTGCGTCTTCGGAACTTCACATTTAGGAAGTGCAAGATCAGTGGGTAGAGTTGACGAAAGCTATAGCATGCATGGTGGTCGAACTCTTGCAATAATTTTAATTTGCTTTGGTAATTCCAGCCTTAAATTTTAAAGACAAAACCGTTTTGCGGATCCTTACTACCTCTGGCTTCTTTTACGAAAAACACTTCGTAACAAGTATTGCAGACACAATCGTTCAGAAAACTTTTTCAAATCAATTGCCTGCGTATTATCAGATAAAAAGAATGGTGTACCGTACTTATTTTTGCAACAATGAAAGCAGGGGACTTAATTACTGAAAACATGTAAACTTCACGAGCATGAGGAGGGAATGCTAGAATGTACGTAAACTATAGGACAAACGTCTTAACCATTGGATAGTTGAATTCCTAGCGGGAGTCTCATATTGAGTATAGTTCTGTAAAACGATGAGTCTAGATCGAGAAGAGGAAAATGGGTTTAAGAACTTGGGCTGAAACTTCGCTATTTCCGCTCTTAAGCAATACTTGGGATGTTTCCAATGCATGTAGGTGAATCTTAGCTTTGTGACGAATTTACCATCGAAATGAAATATTAACAACGGGGAGAAAAAGGAAAGCTAAATTCGTAAAACATACAAAGCCAAAATAAGTAAACAAAGCAGTAAATAAATGGTGGAAAATTATAATTAAGCAAAATAATATTTTTCCAATTATTTATAAGACTATCTACTCACCACTGGAATGCATTGAAGTGGAAATAAACCAGACCTTGCCCGTACAAGAAATTTGCGTCCTTCCAGTAATCAGATTTCAGACCGAAGAATTTCTGATATGCTGACATGGCTGCATAAAATGCAAAAGATGCAAAAAAAAGGTCCATTTCCCTAAGGAACTAATATAAATTTATTTTGATACAGTGAGGTATTAATATTTCTTACCTTTTGCATAATCTTCAAGCAAGAGATGAAAGTGGCCCAATTTGCAGTATGTTTTAGGATCAATATTTATCTCTTTCTGGATTAATGTGTCATCTTTCTCTATGTGTTTACTACGTTCTTTCTGATTCTGGGCCTGAACCAACATTCTCTCTAAATATTTCACGGCCTGCAAAATTCACATTTATAACAAAATAGGTAAATTTCACTAAATATAAACACCCAAAATTAGCTATTACAAGTTTTATACTTACCTTTAAAACAAGTTCTTTCTTCTTTGCTTGTTCTGGGGTGTTTAACTTCAAGAACCCAAACTGCCGACTGTAATAGGTAATTGTATTTAAATAATGATTATGTCCAAAACACTTCGAAGGGTGTACTAATTTTACATTACAACGCAGGCCTTTTTTTTTACCAGGGGTGGGCACAATCTCCTGCTGGCAGTGACAGACCAAACTGACACATTAGTTCCCCACTGGCTATTAATTTTTCAGACAGTTAATTTAAAGACATTAGCCTTTATCAAACTGGGAGAACAAGTGAAGAGAAAGAACGAAAACTAAGTACATCACACTTGGTCTCTGTGTTACTGTTCTCCACACACACACACACACACACACACACACACACACACACACACACACACACACACACACACATTCTGCTGGATTGGAAACACTAATGACAAAATATTTTGTAATATGATCCTTAACCTCAAATATCACGAAAGCTGTGCAATTACACATTAGGTCGCCAACTACTTATTTGATTTAAAAACAAATGAGGAAGTCGAGGCTGTTTCCCATGCATATATTTGTAGTTAAGAATAATAAATAACTGTTAATCAGGAAATTCATTTACACTGCAAGAAAGTGCGATGAAGCCTGGACGAATTTGTGAATATGCTCTTGTTACATAGAATGTCTCTCCAGTTTTACCGCCCTGCTATGCGTAAGTTATATGCACTAATGAAATGTAATTT
Source organism: Schistocerca piceifrons (assembly GCF_021461385.2). Taxonomy (NCBI): domain Eukaryota; kingdom Metazoa; phylum Arthropoda; class Insecta; order Orthoptera; family Acrididae; genus Schistocerca; species Schistocerca piceifrons. Next base: position 429,716,170 of record NC_060138.1, read on the forward strand.
TAACCCCTAAAACAAGCTGCACTGGCCCTGACAACAGCATTAAGTACCATAACAGAGTATGGCTTAGGTGCCAGCGACTCAAAGAGAAATATTTTTTACTGTCAATATTAACTGCATCGACCTCATAGCTGAACGCCATTAATTAGAAAAATCACTGTACCTCTAGTTCATTACTGAAGGTAAGTGTTGATAAACAATGAGGAATGGGCAGTAGATACAGTTTCAGCAGTAACCCAGTACAATATCCTGGCACAAAACATTTTATACCTATATCTGTCAATAAGCACAAACTTCATAAACGATCCAAACCATTTATATGGGCTGTTTCCTTATTAACTCATGTTAAAATTCTTTTTCGTCACCAATACAGCCTGTATGAAATCTCCAATCAGCACACAGCGCGAGTAATATGAATGAGTACAAACATTCAACATGTTGTGTCCCCTTTGAGTGTAAACAGTGTTACGGAAATTTACATCAGTTTATTTCTCATAAAGCAGCTGTGTGATAGGCTGAGTTGAAATTAGTGATAGGAAAATGTGACGATGGAAAAAACACTATTAAAGGTAAGTAGGTCACACAAAAATGCGGCGTTCAACAGGCGCTGAGATAGGCCGTAGTATTCCGTGATTGTCATGAGATTATCTTCTTCATGGAATGTATACAGTGTGAATCTAGCAGACAACATCTAAACAGATGATAGTGGCCATGTTGTTTACCTGTCAAGTTCCGACAGCACCTGCAGTTCTTGATTAGTTAAATTTATATCGTCGGAGTCCTGTGCCATTTTGGACGTAGTTAGTAGTTTCTTTGCGTATTTGTCATCGACACTTATGTCACTTACATAGCCACAAAATTCACTTTCACATACAATAAGAAACACTTTCACTACAAATACCTAACAACCTCTTTAAGAATATCCACGCGCCTACTAGTTCCAGACAGGGGTATGAAGGGGATTTGGGATACGGGATTTTAAAGACCTTATAAAAGAACGTCGTTTTAAAAAGTATAATGGCAGTATGTCAGCTGTTGGAGATCCTTGCAAACGTTTTAGAAAATCGTATCAGTGTGTACATGAAGTCCATCGTTCAAACGAATACATTTTAAGAAGAATTGAAGGTCATTCGGACGTAGAACTAAGCCTCCACCGGTGCACCAAGCGACCCCCTCCAGAGTTCACAATGCATGCCGACGTTTTAGGACTTGGCTATTGGTAGACATGCAAGTGTAGCAGTCAGCTGTTAATAGACTGTGTGTTAGTTTCGATTTTGGTTCGGTCGCTGTGTGAAATTTGTGGAGGCAGCGAACCCGTTTAACGTATGCAATTTATTAAGTACAGTTCTACTAAGTGTGTTAAATATAAAATAGTCAAAGGCTTCGGCGTTTACAACCTAAAGATCTATTTTCCACTGTTTTTATAAATATATAAATAGGGCGTGTCATTCTACAACGCAGTTTCTTGGAAATGTTAACGGAACTTGTTGATTTCTTTTGTAATGTAGCATTCGGCCCTGGAATAATCGCTATCAACGGAAACATCAGTAAGTTTCAACAGGAGATACATATTACTTATCAACATGGATGAAGTATCGAGGGAAACCAAAAGCATAGTAGACAAGGTTTTAAAGGACGTCGGAAAGGCATCTGCTGCAAAACAACTTGTAATTGGAACCGTCTCCGGATGGTAAGTCGAAAACGTTGTTTGGTAATCCTGGTATAGTTAGATTGTTGTTGCAAATTTATCAACTACTTCAGAACTCTTTATCCCATATTAGGGCGCTTGACAACCATTTCTTGTTTATTAACGTACATCACTTCAGAGCTGCTTGACATTGTTAATATAAATTTTGAGTACAAGAAAATGTAATTTAATATCTCTAACGGGTAAAGTTCAGCTACCCACACACATACAGAATTATAACAAATCTCAAAGTTAGCCTAACTAAACTTTTTGCCCACGTGATATGAAAGTTTTCAGTTGGTTTGACACATGTGTAAATGTATTGTATAAATGGTCTTTGTATGGAAGTGAACACTGAGATACTGCAGAATAAGTATTTAATTTGACATATAACATTGCTCTTTTGTAGATTGTGCACATGACGTATAGCTACCAGCAAGCAATGGAATTTACAACAATAACCACCTCCATTTAAAGTTGTTTACAGCCTGTATTCTAACTTGAAACTATTCTCTTAATTATGAAGGTACATACAATCTAGTTATTTAAAAAGAATGCTTGTAGCTCACAATTTTCAGTTGTGTGTTGTGAAGTTAAGCTCCATAGTGCTCAGAGCCATTTGAACCACTTGATAAGTAGTACCAAATTTTGGAGTCGGTTAAAGCAGTGAAAATTGAGACAGAGAATGCAATTGAAAACTTAAGAGGTTTGGGCAGGACTTGATGATAAGGAAGCAATGTCATTAGGTATAACATAAATAATTACACAGGTCCCCTACAGGTTTGTGCTATGTATATGAGGCAATTTGAGTATTTGTCATACTGTTTTACTTGTTTGCAAATTGTTTCTCAATATAATACTGCTGATAAATACCACAGCCAGCCAGTAAGTCAGTGACAGCATACTGAAGTTTATCACCACTGTTAAAGCATTTAGATACAAGCCACTTTTCCATGTGCTTGAACAACTGGCAGTTCAAATACAGATGGACAGCATGAGGTACTGGGAGTAGGTAAGATGAAAACAAATCTGAACTGAAGACTTAAATTTTTGGAATACATTTTGATTTAAAATCATGCATAAGCTTCAGAATTTTGATAACTTAAAGGGTTAGGTATTCCTCACATTTCAACAAGCAGTCTCACTTGTCTCAACATGCTATATAGCAAAAGAATATATAAACTAATGTAGGGAAATTCAACCGTGTTGTTGGGTACATCGTAGGTTTATTCAAATTAGAATGAGAGAGAGCACATGAACACAAAGGAGCAATACGTACAAATCGTAGGTAATTTTGACTCTTTCTATTAACCTCATTCTGGTAATCCTCCCTTCTACCCTCTATTCCCCTTCTCCCTCCCTGTCGCAAATTTTTACACTACTTTGCTACTTTTCCCTCTGGTTGTGCTTTTCCTTTCTTGGCTGTGCATTGTTTGTTGTTTCATTGTCAGTTGTGTCCTAACTGACAGAGACTGTGATAACATCATTATTTTATTTATTTGCTAGGATATCTCACTTTCATTTATAATACTTAACAAAAGTTCTAACTAGTGTATTTATTCATTTGCAGAAAATCTGCTCTCACTGGTTCCAATATATTTACACAGTAAACATTTTACAAATATACCCAAGAACAGTTAACACTTCATTAAATTACCTGTATGTAGATATACAAAAGTAATCAAAGATTCACAAAAATGTGCTAAGCAGTATTTAAAAAAGTATAATTAACTTTTGCTTGGATGCCTACACTACCCTCTGGTAGCTTCACTTCACTTGATAACCTTGATTTTTCTTTTTCTTTTAGCTGTTCAATAAGATCAGCAAAATCTGTCGGGGTGGAAGTTGAAGGGATATGATCTCATCATTAGATATTGTAACTTTGAGACACTTTTCCAAGTGCTTATGAACAGCAGATCAGATTCTTTTACTTAGTTTTACCATGTGAGACTTTTTTACTTGGCTACTAGTCAGATGCCGTTTCTTCAGTGCTCACACACTGAGAGCACTACAGCTACAAATTCTTCAGCAGGCTGAAAGCTGCTACTTGTATCTTTTGAACATTCATTCTCTTGGTTGCCTCTTATACTGTCATTAATCGTGCAATAACATTTCGAGCACAGAGCTTTGCCAGGTGTAAGATTAATATTACGAGAAAAAACTCTCAGATTTTTTTACCAGAGACTTGTGACGAGAGAATGGGTCACAACATTCACAACCAAAAATGTGTCTACAATTGTCCAGGTATACCTTCTCATGATGCTAACACAAAGTTTCCTCCTCATCAATTTTTACGAACAGTCAGTAGGTATTTTGTATCATCCTTATAGTCACACTTAAGTTTGAATCCTGATTGTCTACAGTATGATAGGTTATAACACTCCTGTCCTAATGCTGTACCAAGAAAACATTTCTCCATGTCATCCACAAACTGACCTTGCACTTCATGACTCACTTCCGTACTGAACTGTTGGGTCGTGCACACTCCTCATAAGATGATTCGGGTCGACAGAAGCGTCTGATCCCACGCGTCGGCTCTGACCCGCGACGTAAGGGTGTTGTCGTGTGTGACGTCATGACGGCGCGGAGTTTGGTTTGAGTGTGGCTGTCTCCAGTTCTGTTTTATCTTATTTTATTTACTGTTCTGATCTGTTCGTTCGATCTCGTGAGGATTTTTTTTTTTTTTTTTTTTTTTTTTTTTTTTTTTTTTTTTTTTTTTTTTTCAAAAACACTTATTACTTATTTTAATTATCTGTTTCCTCCAATTTCTGTTTTAGTTTATTATATATATCTTTCTCTTTCTGATCTGTTCGTTCTATCCCGTGAGATTTTTTTTTTTAAGACAAAAAACACTAATCAGCTACTGAAGCATCTTTATCTTCTATGGGTTGCAGGGGTTACGACCCCTGGGGAGGTGGGTGGGTATTCATGTATGGCTGTCTTCACTTACACGTTGTAGCTACGCAAGGCGTCTAAATTTGTTTATATTTAGTTTGCCCCTCACCCAAAACACCCCATTTCCCGCGCTTGTCCCGTTAGTGTCATTAGGCTTCTTGTGGAAAGTGTGTGTGTGTGTTTTTGTTTCCGCCATATTTGTGACGTCATGGGTCAAAGCAGACACGCGGGATCGGACGCTTCCGTATTTCCGATGATTCAATACCATGCACAATGACAGCACAGCTGTGATTGGATGGTGGTGGTAGACCAATTAGGACTCCTGGGCTGGCAGAACTGTATTACAAGTGGTGTGTTAGGTTGCTTCTGTACATAAAAACAACAAATTATTATTACATGTATCAGGCTTTTCACAAGTGATGGATGGGACGTTTGGAGTTAGGAAAATCAAAATAAAATCTTCAATTTAAATCCTGGGTTTCTTTAGCTGAAATTCAAACATTTATTATTTGATAGACAAGATTAATGGGGAATTTCAGTATTATTTTTGTCGCAGTTTTGACTAATAGTTGTGGATTAACACCTTAAAAATAAGAGTGAAAACTTAAAAATTTAATGTTTAATTTAAATTAATGCACTTTGGACACTTCTGAAAAGATCCCTCAAAGATAGCAGTGTCTTGGTTTGATGCTTTAAGAGAAACGTTATATAAATTGCCCCATCCATCACAAGTAGCATGTGCCATCCATTAGTGTTTATCCATCACAGTGTTTATGTATGAAAAAACAATTTGAGTTAAAATATAACTTGTAGAATTCGGTAGATCTTGAGTGTGAGTCAGTGAAATGAAAGTCTTTCTTTACTATCAAAAACCAATGCATGGGCGGCCAGGGTGGCCGAGCGGTTCAAGGCGCTTCAGTTTGGAACCGCGCGACCGCTACGGTCGTAGGTTCGAATCCTGCCTTGGGCATGGATGTGTGTGATGTCCTTAGGTTAGTTAGGTTTAAGTAGTTCTAAGTTCTAGGGGACTGATGGCCTCAGATGTTGAGTCCCATAGTGCTTAGAGCCATTTGAGCCAATGCATGATTTTAGTGACAAATGGGAGAGCTTTCATCATAAACAAGAAATTAATGCAAAAAAACTTCGCGATGCGTACCAGTTTACAGATTTCCTAGCTACGCTACTGAAAACAAGCTTAATAAAGAACTGTTTGTCAATAATGGTAGGCAGTCATTGTAACAATGAACTGTTTATCAATAATGGTGTGAAATCATTGCCAACTTAACAACCTACTGTTTACCACTACCACCCACAAGTGTAATTTCACTAAGATGATGATGATAAACGAAAGGGGGGGGGGGAAGTTGCAGAATGTTTCTATTCTGTATGGATAATTTCATTGCATTAGGATTTCATTGAAACTATTCATGGTCACGACTTTCACATTTTTAACTTCCACTCATAGGCTCATTCATTCATTGAGTGCCTGGTATTATATGTGGCGTATCACTATTAGAACATTGTTAAATGACGTACAATAAATGGGAGCAACACAAAGATATTTTGGAGGTAATTAGACTTAGACACAAGCTACATAACGAAGCAATTTGCAGCACGCTGTGACCCACACACATTGCATTTGGGGAGGTCCCAAATAGTGATTTCAACCAAATTTGTTGTATGAATTCAGCCTTAACACCTCTCTATACACACCAAATATTGTTTCAGTACTATCATTCACCCATGAGATAAAAATATTGGAAACTTGCAAAAATATGATAACTTGTGTAGCTGTTTGTCTCTGTATTACTTCTGAACTATGAACCACTGTAACACATCCTTGCTTTCTCCTACAAGGGAGAGGTGTTACCTTTCAAATGAGACCAATCTTTTGGCTGTATCTGATTCAGTACAGAAGCTAAGTGGTCACACATGGTAAATGCTTTTTGGAAAGAAAAGACCAAAATTGTAACTTTGGGAGGGCCTAGCTCAGCCCCCTGGAGGTTTACCATTTCAATACCTGAGATGTGAACTTACTGTAGTGCAGGTACTAACTGTACCAAATTTCATTAAAATGTGTAACCTTGATGCAACCTTCATGTGATGATTTCCAGTGAAATGACCCATAAACAAAATGAGAATAAATAATAATTTAATTTATTTATGACTGTGGATGTCTTTTCCATCCATTTCACTGTGTGTGGCAGTGTGTTGTATTAAATGAACCCAGTAATTATGGGAACCTTTACAGTTAATTTAAATCACTTATATGTGCTGCATTTCCTCACAATATGTTTCAGTATGGTGTAATGAGGGTATACTATACCAAATGATAATACATTGTTAATAGTTTATATATTTTACTGTGTAAGAAATCTTTCATTAAAACACATTAGTGCTTATTTTTGAGCGTGACGTTATCCTCCCACATCAATTGTGTGTCAACATCACCACCTTAGAATTTGTGATTCCATAGTTTATTCAGTTTTATTGTATACACTAGACTTTTCTCCATGGCTTTGCCCATACATGTGTTCAACACATATGTGGAACACACCTCCTCCTCCCTCACCTTGTTCACTCTGCCTGCCTGCCACATCCTCACATCTCTACCTGTCTATCTCCTCCTCCCTACTCTCTGTCTCTCTTCATCTCCACCTCCCCTTCTCTTTGTTCATTTCTTCCACCCCCTCCCTCTGACCATATCCTCTTTCCTCTCTCTTTATCCACCTCTCTCCCTCTCTTCCTTTTCCACCTGTCCACTACACCATTGCCGCTCTAGACTTTCCAGCCACCTCGCGCACCTCTGTCTCTTCACCCCTCTCTTTTTATTCCCTCTTCCCCATTGCCCTGTCCATCCTCTCCTCTATCCATCTCAACCTCTCCCCAACCATGCTCCTGGCATATGTCGCCCCTGCAATACAGTCCAATAAAGCAGGCTGACACTACTCCCACAACATGTTGTCATGCAGGACAGGCTACACATCAGTGGCTTGAAAAATCATTTATTTGTATGTATGTAGAGGCAGCCATGTAAAACAGATCAATAAAGCAGGGCTGATACTACAACAACAACACACCTGTCATGCAGGGCAACCTACACGTTGGGGCCTGGAAAACTGTGTCTTGACCCTGAAATGTAGGCTGCCCTGCAGCGCAGGTTTGTTTGGCAGGCTGAGAGTTCCTACACAACATGCCTGTTGTGCAGGGTACCCTGTACACCAGGAGCTTGGGGAGAGACACCTTTTTGCCTGTATTTCCACTCCTATTGGAACTAGGAGGTAAGAATCCCAACAGTGCTGATACTCAATGGAACTGATGTTTCTGTGTCAAATGTAGCTGAAATTGATCCAGTGCTTTGATAGGAGATACTGGACAGACAAGTACAATCTGTTTCTTATATATGACAGATTTGTACATGTGTTGTCCATTTGTGTTCACAAACAAATTGTTCTCTGTAAAAGACGCACTGGCTTTCATGAAATTTTTATAGGCTCTTTATTTCAGTTTATCTATATAACTTTTTTTGTGAACGAGATATCATTTGCCTATATTATTACATTGTTGCCTTCTATTGAAGCATATAGTTTACATACAGAACGAAAAGTGGTCCCGGAACTGATCCTCAAGTTACAGCATACGTTATTACCTGGAAGTTAGAGCCTGAGTTTACAGTAGTCTCACCCATTTTATGCTTTACTGCCACACATTGAAGGTGAACAGCACTCTGTGCCTAGTAATGGCAGTTCTTTCTCTGTTACTGGTGCTCATGTAACGCTTCAGCTAATAGGTTCCACAAGCATTGTGATACTGTAATATCTTCTGCTTTTGCCCATGGGGTAATCTCTTTGCAAGTGCTGTCTTCCTCATGTAGTTTCTATGTATTCTGTCCCACTGTTGCAGACGGGTACAATTAAGGTACTTAGATAAAGTTTCTGGCCATAACCTCAATCAGCAAAAGAGAAACATCACTTTTCACACACAAGCAAGTATATCTCGTGCACACACAGCCACCAAATCCAAATCTCGGGCATTCCAGCTAAGACAGAGAGAGGCGGAAGGAGGAGACGGGCAGAGAGAAGTGGTGGAGGAGAGGAGCCGAAGGTGGTGGTGGAGGGGGACATGTAGGAACCATGTGGAAAAGGAAGAGGGTTTGAAGAGGCTGGTGGAAGGAGGAGATGATGTGAGGTGGAAGAGGGTCTGGGTGTGAAGAGGCAAGTGAAATAGGGAAAGGTTGTGCTCAAGCAGGTGGAAGACAGGAGAGAGAAATAGTATTCTTTTATTCCTAATAGAATATTGGAATAAATTGTCTGGGCTGTACCAGGCACTTGGCTAGATTAAAAGAAAAACAGGGACAGTTGGAAAATCTTGAAAAGAAGGCAACAAACATAGATAGATAGATATTCAGTGATCACAGGTCCTGCAAACCACGCGCTGCTTCCACAAACTGCCTCCTGTTCCTGTTTTGTGCCCAGTTCCCCCAGGTGTCTTCAATTCCCGGGCTGCTAGGTCCTTCGCCAGGTCGTCCATCCAGCGCTGCCTTGGTCATCCAATGGGGCGTTTGGTGTTCGGTTTCCCTGCTAGTGCTATCTTCGCATGTTTTCCATCTGGCATACGGGCTACATGGCCCACCCATTGTATTCTTTTGTTCTTTATCTTCTGTAGGATAGTTGGTTGTCACGTTAGAATGTAGATTTCCTCATTTTTCCTCCTCTTCCATTCTCAGTTATCTAAAACTGGTCCCCATATCTTCCTCATTACTCTTCTTTCAAATATTAATAGTTTTTCCCTTTCTCGCTTAGTCATGCACCATGTTTCTGAACTATAAATTACTGCTGGACATATCACTGTGTTGTAGATTTTCATCTTAGTATTCACTGAGATCGATTTAGAGCCAAGTGTGTGTCTGAGGGAATGCATGCATTTCGTTCCCACTGTTATTCTTTCCTTGATGTCCATTTTTATGTTGTTGTCTGTGGTAAATCAAGGTCCCAAATATTTGAACTGGTCTACTCTCTTGAACCTCTTGCCAACTATCTCAAGAAATTCTACCTGCTCTTGTCTTCATCCTAATTGCATGAACTCTGTTTTGTCTCGATTCACTTTGAGCCCTACCATCTGTGCATAATTGTCCATTTTCTGGTACATTTCTTTCAACTCGTGCTTTTATTCACTTAATAGTACTATGTCATATGCATATGCGAGACAGTTGAAGTTACCGTCCATCTCTACTCCAGCCCACTTCTGTTGCCTACATTCTTTTATTACTTTCTTTAAGATGACATTGAACAGAACACATGAGAGAGCATCCCCTTGTCTGAGGCCTGTTTCAATTTCGAATGTTTCTGATGTGGCTCCCTCTCAGGAAAATTATAAGACTCCAGAAGCCTACTAATGGGAGAATAGGAAAAACTAGGATTTCGATAAGTGCACCAAAAAGAACTGTCTCAATGTGGAAACAAAGTTGAATTTTTATAGATACCTAGCAAGAATTGAAGGGAACTGACTGAGCAGAAAGATATTGATTAAATGACATCAGTTAAAGTCCACTTCAAGGTGGGTAGAAAAGAGTAAACGAGATGCACGAGAAAATGGTATCACACTGGAGATGATCCAAAAAAGTATAATTCAGAAGCAAAGTGAACAGCGTAACATCATTTGAGGAGAAACCACCATAAAGGAGGTCAGTACATAAAATTTCTGGTGAGACGGTAAAGAACGTAGGGGTTCTGGGAAGAGAGGAAAACAAAAAAACATGAAATTCTACACTTGCCAACAGGTTTTGTACAGGTTATGACTTATTGTGGTTGGGTGTTATTCCGGAAATAAAAGACCTGTATTAAATGCTTTTGAGGAGAACAAAGGAGAAAACAGGTACATTATTGACTTTTGTAAATTATCCCTGTAATGATTGTTTGATACACTTGAGATTGCCCTCGGCTATTGGCCAGCTTTTCGCTTTTTAAATTCACTGTGTCATGGTAAGATCCAGGAAGGAGATACAGGACTGTAAATTACATAGTATAGTGAAAGACAGTAGTTTCAAAAGCACGTTTTCTGGACATCTCACAATTCGGTGCATGTTGAGTATAGAAAATCTACCAACAGAGATGTCTCTCAGAACATCATTACATAGCCCAATTCTGTTGTATTGAGCATGTACAAACACACACACACACACACACACACACACACACACACACACACACACACACAAAAAAAATTGTATTTACATTACATGTACCTGGTAACTTGCAACCTCCAAGGTGCTTGGACTGGCTTGCAGGCCTGTTACTACAGTTAGAGAATGTGAAATGTATTTTAATTATATTTCTAGGCTACAGAGTTCTCTAAACATAATTGCGTTCTTATTCTTTGATGGTGTTCTCAGAGGCCATCACAGCTGTGTCAAAATAGAATTAACATGCTGACTGCAATAAGGCCGCCGCTGGCTGCAATAGAGCCATGTGCCTTATGACATAGCTGGTGATGGACATGGCAGAACCTTTATGCCTGGTGGCAAGGTGTGACATAGTGGTGAGACATCAGTCGCTCTGTGTGCAGCAGTCAGTGTGTTAAAACTGATCTGTCTTTCTGTGTAGAACTGCCAAAAGTTGAAACAACAGCATACATTTGCACTATTTTGTGACCAGAATATACAGTCGTGCATATTCATTTATTGTGCAATACACCTACGGAATATCAAGTTTGACAAAATGGCGAACTATGTCTTAAGGAGGAAAAAAAATCCAAGGGAGGTAAGAAATTTCTTGCAATAAACACACTTTTTTTTTTTTCTAAGATGCCCATAGTCAGACAATGTAATTGCAGGATTGGTGTGAAGCCTTAGTGTCAGTTATTTGCAAGATGAACTTCATGTAGCATGTGATGTCTTTTTTACTGAGATTTAATGACTCACTGTAAAGCTGTATCACCTGACATATTATTTTCATTAATTGTCCCAGTCAAGTCTGTATATCCATTTTGCAGTTATAGATCAACTAATTGTTGCCTACAGCTGTGCTCACATATCAGACATAAATTCCTTTTACGCATATCTTAAAATAACTAGTATCTATAATGTGTTTCCTAAGGCTCTGTTGGTGTAGTAGTTTTAAATACAGTTGTCAGTCTTGCCATCGGATTTCAGTATTGTACACTATTTGATCAAAAGAATACGGACATCCGACTGAAAATTACTTAAAAGTACGTGGCGCCCTCCATCGGTAATGCTGGAATTCAGTATGGTGTTGGCCCACTCTTAGCCCTGAAAACAGCTTTCACTCTCGCAGGTGTATGTTCAGTCAGGTGCTGGAAGGCTTCTTGGGGAACAACAGCCCATTTTTCACGGAGTGCTTCACTGAGGAGAGGTATCGATTTGAGGTCTGGCACGAAGTCAGCATTCCAAAACATCCCAGAGGTGTTCTTTAGGATTCAGGTCAGGACTCTGTGCAGGCCAGTATATTACAGGGATATTATTGAAGTGTAACCACTCCGCCAAAGGCCGTGTGTTATGAACAGGGGCTCGATTGTGTTGAAAGATGCAATTGCCATTCCTGAATTGCTCTTCAACAGTGGGAAGCAAGAAGGTGCTTAAAACATCAGTGTAGGCCTGTGCTGTGGTAGTGCCATGGAAAACGAGGGGTGCAAGCCCCCTCCGTGAAAAACATGACCACACCATAACACCACTGCCTCCGAATTTTACTGTTGGCACTACACACACTGGCACATGACATTTACCGTGCGTTTACCATACCCACACCTTGCCATCAGATTGTCACATTCTGTATCCTGATTCGTCACTCCACACAACGTTTTTCCACTGTTCAATTGTCCAATGTTCATGCTCCTTACACCAAGCAAGGCTTTGTTCAGCATTTGCTGGCGTGATGTGTGGCTTATGAGCTACCACTTGACCATGAAATCAAAGTTTTCTCACCTCCCACCTAACTGTCATAGTACTCACAGTGGATCTTGATGCAGTTTGGAATTCCTGTGTGATGATCTGGATCGATGTCTGCCTATTACACATTATGACCCTCTTCAACTGTCGGTGGTCTCTGTCAGTCAACAGACAAGGTCAGCCTGTATGCTTTTGTGTTGTATGTGTCCCTTTATGTTTCCACTTCACTATCACATCAGAAACAGTGGACGTAGGGATGTTTAGGAGTGTGGAAATCTTGTGTACAGACGTATGACACAAGTGGCACCCCCCCCAGGGGGTCCACAACTCTTTTGTGGATACGTGCGTGGCGAGCACGGGGCCCCGAGCCATTGCAGCCTTCTTTCTCTCCCGGGCTGCATTTCCTTTCCCTTCCCCTCCTTTCCCCTCCATACCCCTTTCCCCTCGCCCTCTCCTGTCCCTCTATTGGTGTCCTTGCTTATGTTGGCCCCCGCTATCCTCCTGGTTCTGTTGGTTTTACACTCCGGCTTTGTTGCGTAATCATCTCCTCCTTTTGGCATTCCTTGGTCCCCTCTGGGGTTTGACCTCCATTCCAAAATTTCTCTTCCGTAGTGTGAGCCATTTGGGGAAGAGCACCTTACCTAGTGTCTCCGACGTGTGCCCTCCTAGTACATTCCACCTTTTCTTTTACGTCGTTGTCTGATGCTAGGGTGCATAGCCAGCACGGTAGCCAGCCCGTGTGGTGGGGTCGCTATGTACCCTTTTGGTTGAGCCCCCTGAACACACAGGGATCACACTTCTGATACCTGAGCTGTGACCTCCTCATGCATGCCTTGGAGTGGTTGCTCGTCATCCTGGAGCATCGGAACTCCCGGCAATGGCCGCCGTGCCAGACAGCCCTTGCTGTGGCTGGGTGGCGCCCGTGAGGAGAGCCCCTGATCGGAGTGGGTGGTATCAGGGCGGACGCTATGCAGATGAAACGCATACGGGTCCAAAACTCTGGCCGCTCTTCTGCGGCCGTCTCTCTGCGTGGTACTGATTCCTCAAGTGCTGCTTCTCTTGCCCCTTCGGCCTTCCCTTCCGTGGCTACCCCCTGGGAGGAGGGTCAGGCCCGTCGTCTAGGGGCAAAACCTTTCCCCCGTTATCTAGTTCGCACCAGGACTGATGGAGATACTTTCACCAGTGTCAAACCTTTATTCTTTGTGGAACACATTGAAGACAAGGTCGGCGAAGTGGACTCCCTGAGCAAGATGCGGTCGGGTTCGTTGCTGATAAAAACTGCTTCGGCTGCCCAATCTGCGGCCCTTCGTGCCTGTACCCATCTTGGCACAATACCCGTGTCCATTACCCCTCACCAGTCTCTAAATATGGTACAAGGTGTGATTTTTCACAGAGACCTCATCCTTCAAACTGATGAGGAACTTCGGGACAATCTTGGACGGCGGGGTGTTCACTTTGTTCGGCGTGTTCAGAAGGGTCCTAAAGATAATCGTATTGATACTGGTGCCTTTATCCTGGCCTTTGAAGGGGATACCCTTCCTGAGAAAGTTAAGATTATGGTCTATCGCTGTGATGTGAAGCCGTACATCCCACCTCCTATGCGGTGTTTTAAGTGCTTGCGTTTTGGCCACATGTCTTCTCGCTGTTCCCAGGACCCTCTCTGTGGTGACTGTGGACGTCCACTCCATGAGGGGAGTCCCTGTGTTCCCCCTCCTGTATGTGTAAATTGTCATGGTAGTCATTCTCCACGTTCAGCAGATTGCCCAGTCTATAAGAAAGAAAAAAAGATACAGGAGTATAAGTCCCTTGATCGTTTAAGCTACACAGAGGCCCGTAAGAAATATGCACGATTGCACCCTGTGTCCATGACATCTAGTTACGCCTTGGTTACATCTTCATCCCTTCCTCCCCCTTCCTTACCCCCATCCCGGACCCCTCTCCTTCCCCCCTCCCCTGCGGCTCCCACACCTTCTCCTCTGGGCGCTGCTCCCCCTCCCCAGCCGGAGAAGTGTCCCACTCCTTTGGCGTCTGCCGGTCAAGGGCGCCTCTCCCGGGATGCCCCTTCCCGGCACCTTCCAGGTCAAAGGTCTGCTGCAGCGCGGCGACCGCGAGAGCCGCGGTCTATCGGCCCCCAGGTCGCCCGGTCTCTTTCTGTTCCTGATCTTGCTGCAGCTGGCTCCATTATGCCACACAGCCCTCCTCGATCTCAGCCTGAAAAGAAGAAGAAACATAAGTCCCGGGACAAAGAGCCTCTGGTGTCACCGGAGGTCCCTTCCCCGACTTCACAACCGGATTCTGACCTGTCGTTTATGGATGTCGCCCCCTCCTTGTCGGTGACGGGTGGGGACCTGGCGGTATGACTGGATTTAGCGTGTTCAGCCCTCATTTAAACCATCGTTCTGTGGTTCTCCAATGGAATTGTAATGGCTACTATCGTCACCTTCCGGAATTGAAATCCCTTCTTTCGTCCTACTCAGCAGCTTGTGTGGTTCTCCAGGAATCTCATTTTACTGATGCTCACTCACCGACCCTCCGTGGGTTCCGTGTTTTCTGTCGAAATCGGGTCGGACCCTTGCGGGCTTCTGGTGGCGTTTGTACGTTGGTCCGTACAGACATTGCTAGCACGTGGATTCCTCTCCAAACTACATTGGAAGCGGTTGCTGTTAGGGTCCACTTAGACTCTGCAGTCACAGTATGCAATCTTTATCTCCCTCCTGACAGGACTCTTACACCTGCTGCGTTAACCACCCTTCTTCAGCAACTTCCTCCTCCCTTCCTCCTCCTTGGGGATTTTAATGCTCATCATCCTTTGTGGGGCAGTGCCTTTCCATCTAGACGAGGTCTTCTTATAGACCAATTTATTGCAGACCACGACCTGTGCCTTCTTAATGATGGCTCCCCTACTCATTTCAGTGCTGGTCATGGTACCTTTTCTGCCATTGATCTTTCTCTTTCTTCTCCCTCTCTCCTCCCTTCATTACACTGGTCGCCACACGACGACCTTTGTGATAGTGACCATTTCCCGTTGATTATCACGCTCCCTTCCCGCTCCCCGATGGAGAGGTTACCTCGTTGGTCTTTCCACCGCGCCGATTGGCCTCTATATACTGCACAGGTCGAGTTTTCTCCCTCTTTGTCGGGTTGTATTGATGACGTCCTACGTGACGTGTCTGACGCGATTGTTCGCGCTGCTAACCTTGCTGTCCCGCACTCATCTGGACAATTTCGTCGTCGGCAAGTCCCGTGGTGGAGTACGGCCATTGCCATTGCCATCCGTGATCGCCGTCGAGCTTTGCAACACTTTAAGAGGCACCCATCTGTAGCCAGCCTTTCTACCTTTAAGCGCCTTCGCGCTAAGGCCCGTTATTTAATCAAACAGAGCAAGCGGATATGTTGGGAACGATTCGTTTCTTCCCTTGGTTCCACTGTCCCTCTGTCACGGGTATGGGCTACACTTCGCTCTCTCCAAGGTTGCCATCGGCAGTCCACCCTCCCAGGCCTTCACCTCCCAGATGGCATTTGTACGGACCCATTAGTTCTCGCAGAACATCTTGCGACCCATTTTGCAGTGGCATCAGCGTCGGCCTCCTATCCAGCTGCTTTCCTTCATCAAAAACAGCAGGCTGAAGCTGTCACCTTATGTTTCACCACTTGTGAGTCAGAATCTTACAACGAACCTTTCACTGAATGGGAATTTCTTTCTGCTCTATCTTCTTCTCACGATACGGCCCCTGGCCCAGATTCCATTCATAACCAGCTGCTTCAACATCTCAGTGCTCCACAACGGCACCATCTTCTTCGGGTGTTTAACCGTATCTGGCTCCAGGGTGACTTCCCTTCTCAGTGGAGGGATAGCATTGTGGTTCCTGTCCTTAAGCCTGGTCAGAACCCCCTATCTGTTGACAGCTATCGGCCAATTAGTTTGACCAATGTTGGTTGTAAGTTACTTGAACGGCTGGTAGCCCGTCGGCTCACTTGGGTCCTCGAATCTCGGGATCTATTGTCCCCTTACCAGTGTGGCTTTCGAGAGGGACGATCTCCAATCGATCATTTACTTCGCTTGGAATCCGCAGTTCGGCAGGCTTTTTCTCAGCGCCGCCATTTGGTTGCAGTGTTTTTTGACCTTCGCAAGGCCTATGACACGGCCTGGCGCCATCACATCTTACTAACCCTTCATCAGTGGGGTCTTCGGGGCCCACTCCCGATTTTTATCCGCCAGTTCCTGATCCATCGGTCATTCAGAGTTCGAGTTGGTACTGCTTTTAGTTCTCCACGGACCCAGGAGACGGGCATCCCACAGGGTTCTGTCTTGAGTGTCCTTCTTTTCCTCATTGCTATCGATGGACTTGTGGCCTCTGTCGGTCCCTTGGTCGCCCCTGCCCTGTATGTGGATGATTTCTGCATTTGGGTTAGTTCCTCCTCGATGCCATCTGCAGAACGGCAGCTCCAGGTGGCTATACGGCGTGCCTCTGCATGGACCCTCTCACACGGGTTTCAATTCTCTCCTTTAAAATCGCGGGTGGTCCACTTCTATCGCCGTACTACGGTCCACCCTGATCCAGAGCTCTATCTCGCTGCACAAAGATTGCCTGTGGTTCCACAGTTTCGTTTCCTAGGTCTTCTTTTCGACAACAAGCTCACTTGGCTGCCCCATATCAGACTCCTGAAGGTAGGATGTTTCCGTAAACTCAATGTCCTTCGCTTCCTTGCCCACTCCTCTTGGGGTGCGGACCGTTCCCTCCTCCTCCGTCTTTATCGTGCTCTAGTTCTGTCACGTTTGGACTATGGTTGTCAAGTTTATGGTTCAGCTGCTCCTTCCACGCTGCACGTGCTGGATCTGGTCCACCATCGTGGTATCCGTTTGGCCACCGGTGCCTTCCCTACTAGCCCTGTTGATAGTCTCCTGGTTGAAGCTGGGATCCCCCCCCTTTCTGTTCGGCGGTCCCAACTTCTGGTGTCTTATGCCCTTACTATCCGTTCTTCTCCCGCTCATCCTTCCTATTCTATCGTATTCCCAGACCATGGACGTCGCCCGCCTGACTCCCGCCCTCGGGCGGGTTTACCGGTTGGACTGCGCCTAGCGTCTCTTAACCGTGATTTTCGGCTTCCTTCTTTGTCCTGTCTTCCTCGCTCCCTCCCCTCCACCCCTCCTTGGTTAGTTCCTCGGCCTCGAATTCGGATGGATCTCCGCCGCGGTCCGAAAGATTCCATCCCCCCGGTGGTGTTCCGTTCCTTTTTCCGCCAAATTTTATGGGAGTTTCGGGATGCTGTTGTTTTTTACACTGATGGCTCTAAATCTGCTGATCATGTTGGGTATGCCTTCACGTCCTTTGTTGGAACGGAAAATCATCTACTGCCACCCTCATGTGGGGTGTTTACTGCGGAATTGATGGCAATTTCCCGGGCCCTTACCTTTATTAAACAATCCCAACAAAACCGCGTTTTGTTATGTACGGACTCGATGAGTGGCCTTCTTGCTATTGACCGGTGTTTTTCGCGCCATCCCTTGGTCTCTGCCATCCATGACCATCTCGCTGATCTTCACCGTGCTGCTTGTTCCATTGACTTCCTATGGGCCCCGGGCCACGTGGGTATCCCGGGTAATGAGCTCGCTGATCGTTTGGCTGGGGGAGCAGTTACTTACCCCCCGTTTTCTGTAACCCCTCCTGCAGCGGATTTACGGCTTCACATCAAATCCCACTTTGCACAGTCATGGGCCAATTCTTGGGAGGCTACTCCACTGTCTAATAAACTTCGTGCCATTAAGGTGAATCCAGGCCCATGGCGTTCTTCCTTTCGCCTCTCCCGCAAGGACTCTACCACACTGTGTCGTCTCCGCATTGGCCATACCAGGCTGACCCATGGTTTCCTTTTGCGTGATGAGCCACCCCCGCTATGTGGTTGTGGAGCCTTCCAGTCAGTGGCCCACATTGTGGTTGAATGCCCCCTTCTTTTGGCTCTGCGTGCTAAGTACAGACTCCCCCACACTTTACCTTTGATGTTGGCTGACGATTCCCGGATGGTCTCTCTGGTTCTAGGTTTCCTCCGGGAGAGTGGTTTTTATTCTCAGTTTTAAAGTTTTTAATCTCCCTCTGGTGTTGGGGCAGGGCGGTGAGTGTTTGGGTGTCTCCCACTGTAGGCAGTGTTCAGAGATTCCCGATTCACCTCCCTGACCGGGATCCTCTTTTCTTTCCCTTTTACTCTGTTTTTACCCCTTCTTTTTAAGGCTTGGTTAGTTTTTCTATTCCCATACGTACTTTCTACGTTATAGCAGTTGTACCTTTTAAGTCACAGGTGGTCTTGCCTATGCTGCTTCAGCATAGTGTTGGGTTCGTTCTCTTGCCAACTTCCCTCATTTGTTTTTACTATTGACAACGTGACTGCCCTTTTACGTTTCCCCTTTTTCCGTTTTATTGTTCTGACTTTTCTGAGATGTCCCGTTAGCAGAATGGAGTCTATTTGAAACAAGGGACTGATGACCTTGCTGTTTGGTCCCTTTAACCTCAAACAACCAACCAACCAACCAACCAAGTGGCACCCAATGACCTGACCACGTTCAAAGTCCGTGAGTTCTGCAGAGTGCCCCATTCTGCTCTCTCACGATGTCTAATGACTGCTGAGGTCGCTGATATGGAATACCTGGCAGTAGGTGGCAGCACAATGCACCTAATCTGAAAAACATATGTTTTTGGAGGTGTGTGGATACTTTTGATCACATTGTGTATCTGCACAATATTTTGCTGTAAAAACTGTCCAGCTTTGCAAGGTGGTGTACAATTCTTTTTCAAATTTCAAAAACCTTGCAGATGAGTAAACATTGGATTCCTACTGACATGAAATAATCAGTAAACAGTCAGTCACTGATCTACTTCCAAGCATCGTCTGTATCTGACTCGTGTACACCATATTAGGGTGTGATTTGTTACATAGCTTATATTCTTCCTTAGGGTTCAAACTATCCCCATACCAAATTTCATCAAATTGGGACAGCAGTTTAGTTATGAAAAAGTAACACAGATTACCATCAAATTTAAGATGTTATTATGGATGAGGTGTGATGATTGTCTTTTTAATGAGGTTGTTCTCTGTAGTATCTCCATACACATCTTTACTTAACGAGTCATTGTTTGATGTTGACAGAGGTGAGATCATCTTTTACAAGAGCTTATTAAAAGTACACAAAACTTTATTTCTCATGAACATAAATCTTTGTAACTGAGTGATATTGATCAGTATTTCTCAGTCAATATTGCACCAGTGACCCAACCTTCTGTAGCATTATTCAAGTTGAACATACCTGTAAATAGCATGTGTAAGACCTGTACCAGTCAGGCTCCTGCTCTCAGTCAATAAACATATACAGAGCAGCAAGTTAAGTGTTTTCTTCGTGTCCCCCCCCCCCCCCCCCCACCTCCCCCCAATAGTATGTTTATTAAATTTCGTGTGTATTTTTCTGTTAAAGAGATTTAATCTCACATTTTGTAAGTGTAGGTTTGCATAGTCTATATACTAGTTTTAATTTATTCCGACCAGCCAGCCTCATTGAGACATCAGCATCCACTGGTGACACAACTAGGAGGGTAGCAAGTAGCATATCTAGGATTCTGTCTGCTTTTGTGGTTTACTTCTCCAGTCAGTCTTGCTAGGCTGGGTAGGATTTGTGCGTGCTGCGTGTGGACGCACCAGGAGCTGACCGTAATTCGCCAACAGCTGAATGACCTTTTGGCTATGGTCAGTCACCTTCAAGCTGCTGCGTTGCTGCATGGAACACCCCAGGTGTCACTTGTTTCATTACAGGCCCTACTACTGAGGCTCCTTTTAGTGTACCCGATTTGGTGGGTCTCCTCTTGCAGCAGGTGGTAAAGCATTCGCATCACATGAGGCGGAGGGCGAATGTGGAGACTGGGTGTCTGGCTTTGCCATTCACCCTGTGGGTGGACAGGTTGCTGCTTTTTCAGCAGAGTTAAAGCAGGCACATGGGGGGAGGTGTTTATTTGTTAATGGGAGCTCCAACGTTGGGCGTGTTATGGAGACACTTAGATAGCATTCAGGGCTGGAAAGAAAGCCAGTGTTCACTCAGCGTGTCGGCGGGGGCCCTCATCCTAGATGTACAGGCAGCCTTGCCTGGGCTGTAGAGTGTGCAGAGTGCAGTTGTGTGGAACTTGTGGTTCACACACGCCGATAATGCTTGCTGCACGGGTTCTGAAGATGTTAGCTGTCAGAAGTGGCGAAGGTTGCTTTCCTGCACACATAGCTTGAAATTTGTTCCCGGAGTTGGTCAGGGGTCCTTTGGTTTAGAGCTGAGCCAAGGGTCTCAACTGAAGGAGTGTTAGGGGAGTGAGTACCAGGTCACCAGCATTGTGAAGCCTAGTGCAGGATTGGCTCAGGTGACTAACAGTATAGGGGAGTTACGTAGGAATTTTACGGAGGAGGATCAGGTTGTGATAGTGGGTGGAGCAGGGAACAGTCTTGATAGGGATGGGGAATATAATGTAGGTGGTTACCTGGTAAAGATAGCTACTCAAACTGGTGGCACTAATGTGCATTTCATGCAACTGTTTCAGCATCAAGATTGGCCTCATCATAATGCCGCTGTTAAGCACATTAACATGGGGCTGGAGAGGACGTTGATGACAGAGGTCATGGGTCACATTTCAGTGGTGCCAGTTGGGTCTCTCAGTAGATCGGGTTTCACTAGGCATGGCCATGCACCTCAATAGGCATGGGAAAGGGAGGCTGGCAAAGCTTATAGGTGACAGTGTAGTGGGTGTTGGTGGGATAACTCTATGGAAAAATTCCTGTAGTAGTTGGTGTTTGAGCTGTACCTTTTGTAGATTGAAGCCAGCTGACAGGTATAACTGCTGAAAGGAGTTCCCTCTAAGGGCTCACCTTCAGAGGACGTCTTGTTTCCCAGTAGAGAAGGAATTAGCATATTTTGTCAAAATATAAAAGGTATTAGAGATAAAGTTAGTGAACTGCTTATAGATGATGAGTCTGAAATTATTGGTATATTGGAGCACCACTTAAATAATTTGACAATTCAGAGGCTTCCTTTACCATGAAAAAGATTAGCTGGCTGTTTTTCAAGGAGTTCCTTGCGGGCTGGGGGAGTGGCTATGTACATAAAAACAGTATTCCATTTGAGTACATAGACGTATCACGGCACTGCACTGAAAGGGTATTTGACTGTTGTGCAGGGGGAGTTGAATTTAGTGGTGAAACTAAACTTCTAATTGTTGTTGTTTATAGGTCCCGTAACTCTGACTTCAGAGCATTTCTGCTAGAAAGGGTTCTTGATTCACTTTGTATGAAATATCAGAAATTAGTTATATGTGGTGACTTCAATATACAAGGGTTGAGTGAAAAGTAATGCCTCCACCTTCATTAATTGGGTTTGGATGGGAATATTTTAATAAATGAAATGCAGAAATAATCCATAGAATGTGATCTTTAATTTCCAATATTCACTTTGCCACATAATCACCAGCCAATTGGATACATTTCTGCCAAGATGAACAGGTTTTCTGAAATTGTCATAGAAGAAGTTGACACTCTGTTTTCGCAACCACACTCTCACAGTTCTCTCAACGTCTTCATGAGAAGCATAATGATGTCCCCACAGGTCATCTTTCATTATCGGCGTCACTTTCATTCTTGTAACGTGATAGGAGTTCTTGGAAAGAACCACACATTCTTGTGAAATGCCGATTGTGCTTGCCAGTTCTCTCTGAGTGATAAGAAGGTCGTACTGAATCAATCTGTCAACATTTTGCTTGTGAAACTCTGTGGTTGCTGTCACAGGACATCCAACTCTTTGTTTGTCATGTAGGTCAGATGTTCCCACCTCAGCATCATTAAACTTACTCGCCCAACAATGCAAAGTACTCACATCAACACAATCACCGTAAACTACTTTCATTCTCTGATGAATCTCCTTTGGGGTGACACCTTCTGCTGTCAAGAATTCAATGACTGCGCGTTGCTTAAATCTCATTGACCGACCATCTGCACAGCTCCCGCCAGCTGGAGTTGCAGAGAAGAGGCTATGGAACAAGCCAGTACCTGACGCGTACCAATGCTGCCAACTGTTGAAGACTTAAGAAGGTGTAGGCCTTACTTTTCAGTCAACCCTCGTACATTTTGTATATGATGATGCAAGAAAAAGGATGTTGGTAGACCTCCTAAATTTGTATGATCTGATGCAGATTGTGTTTTTTTCAACTAGGGTGCAGGGGAACAGGAGCACAGCCATAGACAACATTTTTATTCATTCTTCATTACTAGAGAGCATTATAAAAGGTTGAATGGCCTTTCAGACTGTGATGCACAAATTTTAACACTAAAAGGCGTTTGTCCTCAAACAAATGTCACATATAATTACTAACTATGTAGGAAAGTTAATCCAATAGCAATAGAGTGTTTTTTAAACCTTATCAAGGACCAAGAGTTGCAGGATGTTTATAGTGCTGATAACATATGATGCTTTCCTTAACACATTTCTCATGCTCTTTGATAGTTGCTTTCCATTAGAACTTCTAAATGGGGTACTAGCAGTAATAGGCAGCCCAGGTGGCTGACTAGTGGGATCAGGATATCATGTAGAACAAAGCGGGAATTATATCAAAATGTTAGAAGTAGTCACAATCAAGCTACAGTAGCCCATTACAAATAATATTGTAAGGTGCTTAAAAATGTTATTAGGAAGGCAGAAAGTATGTGGCATGCAAATGGAATAGCTAATTCACAGGATAAAATTAAAACCATATGGTTAGCTGTGAAGGAAGTGTCTGGTCAGCATCGCAAGGTTGACGATATAAAGTCATTTCGTAGTAAAAATATTTCCTTTACTGAAAAAACAGATGTATGTACAGTATTTAACAATCACTTTCTGAACGTTGCTGGTGAATTAAATAAAAATTTAGTTATCAAAGGGAATCATACAACTTTCTGAGGAAATGTTTTTCCGAGATTGTTGTCTGAAATACTCCTCTGTGATACAGACAAGGGGGAGTTGAGTCAATAGTTAAATCACTGAACACTAAGGACTGTCATGGATATGGTGGAGTGCCTAGCAGAATATTAAAGTACTGTGCTGCACATGTGTGCTCTGTATTTAGCCATACTTGTAATGTTTCATTTAGGAATGGTCAGTTTCCTTAAAGACTGAAGTACTCAGTAGTAAAGCCACTTTATAAAAAGGGAGAAAGGGATAATGTAGACAATTTTAGACTTTTTCTATGCCACCAGTGTTTGCTAAAGTTATTGAAAAGGCTGTGTGTGTAAGGATAATTGATCATTTTATATCACATGATTTGCTATCCAATGTACAGTTCAGCTTTAGAAGTCGTTTAACAACTGAAAATGCTATATTCTCTCTTCTCTGTGAGGTACTGGATGGGTTAAACAAAAGGTTTCAAACACTAGGCATATTTTTTGATTTAACTAAGGCATTTGATTGTCGTGATCACAAAATATTGCTCCTGAAGTTTGACCATTACGGAATATGGGAAGCAGCTCACAATTGGTTCACCTCTTACTTTAGCAACAGATTGCAAAAGGTCATTATTCACAATGTTGAGAATGGCTGTGATGTGGGGTGTGAGTGGGGTACAGTCAGGTGGGGGGTGCCCCAGGGATCAGCGTTAGGGGCACTCCCATTCCTTATTTATATAAATGATGTGCCCTCTAGTATTAAGGGTAACTCTAAAATATTTCTCTTTGCTGATGACACTAGCTTGGTAGTAAAGAATGTTGTGCACAACATTGGCCCGGTTTCAAATAGTGCAGTTCATGACCTAAGTTCATGGCTTGTAGAAAATAAACTAACACTAAATCACAGTAAGACTCAGTTTTTACAGTTTCTAACACACAATCCAACAAAATATGACATGTTAATTTCACAGAATGGGCATACGATTAGTGAAGCTGAACAGATCAAATTTCTAGGTGTTCAGATAGATGGTAAACTGTTGTAGAAAGCCCACATTCAGGATCTTGTTCAAAGACTTAATGCTCCCATTTTTACTATTCGAATGGTATCTGGAGGGAGTGATCGTTTGACACGAAAATTAGTCTACTTTGCTCATTTTCATTTGCTTATGTCATGTGATATAATATTTTGGAGTAGCTCTCCCCATTCTAAAACAATGTTTTTGGCTCAGAAACTGGTGATTGGGGCAATAAGCAGTGTAAGTTCACGAACCTCTTGGCAACCCCTGTTCGAGAGTCTGGATATTTTGATGCTGGCCTCTCAATATATATATATTCCTTACTGTCATTTCTTGTTAACAATATTAGCTTATTCCCAAGAATAAGCAGCTTTCACTCAGTTAATACTCAGCAGAAATCAGACCTGCATTTGGATCAGACTTCCTTAAGTGTTGTGCAGAAAGGTGTGCAGTATACTGCTGCATCCATTTTCAATAAGCTACCACTCGAATAAAAAAACAAATCTTAGCAGTAATCCACATGTTTTCAAATAAAAACTGAAGAGTTTCTTCATGGGTCTGTCCTATTCTGCCGAGGAGTTCCGTGAAAAATTAATCTGATTCTTGTTTTATTGTTGATTATGTTTACTTATACATATGGATTGACTTTTTTTGGGTTCGTAAACATTTCATTTTTATCTGTTATTACTTTTATGTTGTAATTTCATGTAGTGACATGTTCCATGACCTTAGAGATTTGCCTCTCAATTTGGTCCTACAGAACTTGACTTGTAAATAAAATAAAATAAAATAAAAATCAACCCTGACAGACTTGGCTTCAGATTTCTTGACCTGCATTATTGATAGGGGATTTGTAACGCTTTCCTTGAGAGGTCATTGGTGCACTACATGAAGGAAGCAGCTACTCGATAGCAGAGCACTAGCTGAGTGCACGTGAAGGTCTTTTAGGCTAGATGGTAGTTTGAGGTACTGGTATGACCACTCGCCAGTCAATACGCAACAAGGGAAGTTGGACCACAATCAGAGTAGACATTTAGGTTGTCAAAATTTTGTCAGTAAGTTGTCAGAGTATTTGTAACAAAGTCCCCAAATATACTGCACCCCAGGAAAGTTTTCATGCTCAAATTATTTGGCTGGCCGGCTGAAACTCAAAATGGGAAGCTGAGATATTTAGCAATTCATGGAACGCATATCGGAATGACAGATTGCAGTTGACAAAAATGTTCATTCTATTGAGGTTGAAGTTTAGTATGACAGGGAAGTTATCTGGTCGCGTATAACAGGTCTTGGTGAAACCAAATTAATTTTTGGATATTTCTACAGGCCATTCAATTCTGCTGTGACAGCTCTAGTCATTCAAAGAATGACTACGGTCAGTAGGATGTAAATACTCGTATCATGCACTACTGGTTGGAGTCTACTTTAACTTATCAAGTATCGGCTGGAATGTCTATGGATTCATTGCATGCAATACAGACACAGTTATGCAAAGTACTTTTGAGCGCAGATTTCTGAAGACTGCCTTGAGCAGCTAGTTCGGCAACTCACATGCAGTCAAAATATCTTAGATCTTGTAACTGCAGACAGGTGAGACTTTATCAACAACATCATTATAGAAAAGTTAATAAATCAGGTTGAGAGAGAGAGAGTTTCTATTAGAAATAGCAGAGAAGCTGTTGGTAACATCTCCCTTAGCCAGTGAATTGACATCACTTAGTTCCAGTGAGATGGCTGGAGAGGAATTATGGGCAAAGTTTAGCAGATTGTAAAGTGTCTTCTGGGAAATTATGTACCTAGTAAGTGAATTAAGAATGGAAAAGAACCACCATGATTTAAGAGTGAGATTTATAAAATGCTGAGGAAGCAAGAGGCTGTTGCAGCCTCTGTTCAGAAGAGAAGTGCAAATGATGACGAGCAAAGGTTAGTAGAGGTCCGTGCATCTGTGAAAAGATCAATGCACGAAGCATACAACTACCACCGCTATCATACCTTGGCAAAAGCTCTGGCTGAGAACCTGAGAAAATTCTGGATCTATGTAAAATCGCGAAGTGGGTCTAATGCTTTCATCCAGAC
Source organism: Schistocerca piceifrons (assembly GCF_021461385.2). Lineage (NCBI taxonomy): Eukaryota > Metazoa > Arthropoda > Insecta > Orthoptera > Acrididae > Schistocerca > Schistocerca piceifrons. Next base: position 429,742,673 of record NC_060138.1, read on the forward strand.
ACTTGACCAGTTTGGTGTGGCAGTTGAACATGGTAAAATGAAAGATGAAGTTTTAAATTTCATGTCCTAGAAATTGTTTGCACAGGAAAATCTTATAAACATACCATTATTTGAATGTCGATCAGACTCACGTATGGATGATGTAGTAATAGGCATCCCGAGCATAGAGAAACAGCTGAAGGAGTAGAAAAGAAATGAGTCAATAGGCCCAGGTGGAATCCAAGTTTGGTTTTTCAAAGAGTACTCTGTGGGATGGCTTGCCACCTAGCTTGCATTTATTGTGAATCTCTTGTTCAGTGGAAAGTCTCAAGCTACTGGAAAAAAGTGAAGGTGATGCCTATGTATAAGAATGGCAAAAGACTGGACCCACAAAATTCCAGACCAATATCCCAAACTTCGGTTTGCTACAGAATCCTTGAACATATTCTCAATTCGAATAGAATAAATTTTCTTGAGATGGAGAAGCTTATGTCCGTGAATCAGCACAGTTTTAGAAGCATTGTTCATGCAAAACTCAGCTTGTCCGTTTCTCACATAATATACTGCAGACTATTTATGAAGGGCAACATGCAGATTTCATATTAATAGATTTCTGGAAAACATTTGACATGGTGTCCCATTTGAGACTCCCCCCTGCGGGTCCGGGGATTAGAATAGGCCCGAGGTATTCCTGCCTGTCGTAAGAGGCGACTAAAAGGAGTCCATCCCCCTCACGGGGGTAGTTAGCGCCTGCGTCCGGAGACGGACGGTTTCACGACCTATAATCGTGGTCTTTTTGGTTTTTCACTTCTCGTTTCTTCCTTCCTTTTGTTGGTTCCTTTCTTTGCTCTTCTCCACTTCACTGTCTTCCTTACTCTTTCCCTTGACTTCTCATTGCCTTTTTCTCCTTGCCTTTTCATTGCCTTCTTCTCCTTGCCTTTTCATTGCCTCCTTCTCCTTGCCTTTTCATTGCCTCCATCTCCTTGCTTTCTCATTGCCTTCTTCTCCTTGCCTTCTCTGGTCTCCGCCTCGGCGTTTGAGACAGTCTGTCCTCTTTCTCCCTCTCTCTTCTTTTTCCTCTACTTCCTTCCTCCCTGTGCGTGTCTGAAGGCCGACCCACGCGTTCGCACGCGTAGCCGGTGACGGGGTAACGCGTAAGTCCCCGCCCTGGGTAGACATGTAAGGCACGCGCGTACCCCCTGGTAAAGGCCAGGCCCGGGGAGGGGTGATTGCCTGAGCTGATACCTTCTGACCATGCCGATTGGTCCCTCCGTCTGTTTCTCGGGAGGTGTGACCTGAGGTGTAAACATTCACCTAAGGCGGGAGTGCCCTCTGAGAGGGTCCCCACAAGGAAGGAGCGCGCCATCGGAGACGCTGGCAATCATGGGGGATTCCTCCGCAATGGATTCTACTCCATCTCTTTCGACTTCGACCCAAAAACGGAAACGTGACCAGCCTACAGTGACAAAAGTACTACCGCCTGCCCCACAGTTCCTCGTAGTTTCTCGATCTGAGGACGGAAAGGATTTTTCCTCTGTCAATCCTTTCGTTATTCAGAAGGGCGTAGATGCCATAGCCGGATCTGTCAAATCTTGTACCAGGTTGCGTAACGGCACCTTATTACTGGAAACTGAGAGTGCCTTTCAGGCACAAAAACTGCTTCGGGCCACCCTCCTGTACACGTTCCCTGTCCGGGTGGAGGCCCACCGAACTTTGAATTCGTCTCGAGGTGTAGTCTATAGTAGCTCTCTCGACGGATTGACTGACGAGGAGCTTCAATCTTTCCTCGCTGAGCAGGGCGTGACGGCTGTCCATCGGGTCATGAAAAAGGTCAACAATGACCTTATACCGACCCGGACACTTTTCTTAACCTTCGATAGTGTTAAGCTGCCATCGCGCATCAAGGCGGGCTACGAGGTTATTTCTGTTCGCCCCTATGTCCCGACACCTACGCGCTGCTACCAGTGTCAGCGTTTCAATCACACTCGACAGTCTTGCTCCAATGCGGCTAAATGTGTCACTTGTGGCAGGGATGCCCATGAGGGTGACTGTCCACCTCCGTCTCCTCGTTGTGTGAACTGTCAGGGTGACCATGCCGCATCCTCCCGCGACTGTCCTGTCTATAAGGAAGAACGCTGTATTCAGGAAATTCGAGTCAAAGAGAAAGTGTCCACCTCGGCTGCTCGCAAGCTATTGGCTAGTAGGAAGCCCACGCTGCTCCCAGCGGGGAAATACAGCACTGTCCTCGCCTCTCCTCGGACTACCCGGGAGGTAGCAACCCAGACATGCGATCTGACCTTCAGCACCACGGTCGTCCGTTCGGCCAGTGCTAAGATCGCGCGGTCGACGTCTCCTCTTCCTCCCATCACCCCACAGACACCAGCCACTTCCTCAGCTTCTGCTCAGTCGAAGACCCCGAAGTCAGATGCACGGGCCTTCAAGAAGGAACCATCCCGTGCAGACTTCCTCCGTCCCTCGACCTCCCAGCCTTCGACCGGTACTTCCACCAAACGTCCTTCTAAAAAGGCGCATAGGAAGCACAGTTCTCCTTCTCCGCCGCGGCGCCTTTCTTCTCCTGCGCCACCCAGCGGTTGCCGCCCCAGGCCGTCATCCGTTTCGCCTGGCCGCACCGCTGGTAGCCGAACATCTGGCCGTTCACCGGCGGAGGAAGCTCCCCCTCCCGGCCATCCTCCCGAGATGGCCGATGACCCTATAGACCCCATGGACGATGACTGTCCGCCTCCTGCTAGCGGCGGCAGTGCTCGCTCGAAGCCAGGCCCTAAGCGGCCTTCGAGGTGACCCCTTCTCTCATCTTCCTTTTCTTACGATGGCACTTATTAACTGGAATATTCGCAGCATTCGCTCCAACCGAGAGGACTTGAAGTTGCTGCTCCGCTTGCATCGTCCGCTCGTCGTAGCCCTCCAGGAAACGAAGCTACGCCCATGCGATCCAATTGCCTTGGCACACTACACCTCTGTGCGTTTTGACCTACCCCCTGTGGTAGGTATCCCAGCTCATGGAGGGGTTATGTTGCTGGTCCGGGATGATATTTACTACGATCCCATCACGTTGCACACCGGCCTGCAGGCAGTTGCCATCCGCATTACTCTCCCCACTTTTACGTTTTCCTTTTGTACCGTTTACGCTCCATCGTCATCTGCCGTTACCAGGGCAGACATGACGCAACTTATTGCTCAGCTACCTGCACCATTTTTGTTAACAGGAGACTTCAATGCCCACCATCCTCTTTGGGGCTCTCCCGCATCCTGCCCGAGGGGCTCCTTGTTAGCAGACCTTTTCAACCAGCTCAATCTTGTCTGCCTCAATACTGGCGCCCCTACTTTTCTTTCGGACACATCTCATACCTATTCCCATTTAGACCTCTCTATATGTACTCCTCAACTTGCACGCCGGTTTGAGTGGTATGCACTTGCTGATACATATGCGAGCGACCACTTCCCGTGTGTTATCCATCTCGTGCAGCATACTCCCTCTCCGTGCTCCTCTCGTTGGACCATCTCCAAGGCAGACTGGGGGCTCTTCTCTTCCAGGGCGACCTTTCTGGATCAAACCTTCACAAGCTGCGATCGTCAGGTCGCACACCTCACGGAAGTCATTCTCGGTGCTGCTGAATATTCCATCCCTCACCCTACTTCTTCTCCTCGTCGCGTACCGGTCCCCTGGTGGACCGCAGCATGTAGAGACGCTTTACGTGCTCGTCGACGTGCTTTACGCACCTTTAAACGCCACCCTACAGTGGCGAATTGTATTAATTATAAACGATTACGTGCTCAGTGTCGTCGTATTATTAAAGAAAGCAAGAAAGCCAGCTGGGCTGCTTTCACAAGCACCTTCAACAGTTCTACTCCTTCTTCTGTTGTCTGGGGTAGCCTGCGCCGGCTATCTGGCACTAAGGTCCACTCCCCAGTTTCTGGCTTGAAGGTCGCGAATGAAGTCCTTGTGGCCCCTGAGGCTGTCTCCAATGCCTTCGGCCGCTTTTTCGCCGAGGTTTCGAGCTCCGCTCATTACCACCCTGCCTTCCTCCCCCGCAAACAGGCAGAGGAGGCTAGGCCACCTGACTTCCGCTCCTCGAATTGTGAAAGTTATAATGCCCCATTCACCATGCGGGAACTCGAAACCGCACTTGGCCGATCACGGTCCTCCGCTCCAGGGCCTGATTCTATTCATATTCAGATGCTGAAGAACCTTTCTCCTGCGGGTAAAGGTTTTCTTCTTCGTACATACAATCGCATCTGGATTGAGGGACATGTTCCCGCATGCTGGCGCGAGTCTATTGTTGTCCCGATTCCTAAGCCGGGGAAGGACAAGCACTTGCCTTCCAGTTATCGACCTATCTCGCTTACCAGCTGTCTCTGTAAAGTGATGGAGCGAATGGTTAACTCTCGATTGGTTTGGCTGCTCGAGTCTCGACGCCTACTTACCAATGTACAATGTGGATTTCGCAGGCGCCGCTCTGCTGTTGACCATCTGGTTACCTTGTCGACCTTCATTATGAATAACTTCTTGCGGAAGCGCCCGACCGCGGCTGTGTTCTTTGATTTGGAGAAGGCTTACGACACCTGTTGGAGGGCGGGCATTCTCCGCACCATGCATACATGGGGCTTTCGCGGTCGCCTCCCTCTTTTTATTCGTTCCTTTTTAATGGATCGACAGTTTCGGGTACGTGTGGGTTCTGTCCTGTCCGACACCTTTCGCCAGGAGAATGGGGTGCCACAGGGCTCAGTTTTGAGCGTCGCTCTCTTCGCCATCGCGATCAATCCAATAATGGATTGCCTCCCAGCTGATGTATCAGGCTCCCTTTTCGTGGACGATTTTACCATCTATTGCAGCGCGCAGTGTACACGTGTCCTGGAGCGCTGTCTTCAGCGTTCTCTTGACCGTCTTTACTCCTGGAGTGTCGCCAATGGCTTCCGTTTTTCTGCCGAGAAGACGGTCTGTATTAACTTCTGGCGCTACAAAGAGTTTCTCCCACCGTCCTTACGACTCGGTCCCGTTGCTCTCCCACTCTTGGAGACAATCAAATTTTTAGGCCTTACCTTTGACAGGAAACTTAGCTGGTCTCCACATGTGTCACATTTGGCCGCCCGTTGTACCCGTTCTTTAAATGTCCTCCGTGTTCTCAGTGGTATGTCGTGGGGAGCGGATCGAACCGTCCTACTTCGTCTATATCGGTCGATCGTCCGCTCCAAGCTGGATTATGGGAGCTTCGTATACTCCTCTGCACGGCCATCCATCTTATGCCGCCTCAACTCTATACAACATCGGAGTTTACGACTTGCGATCGGAGCATTTTATACCAGTCCCGTAGAGAGTCTTCATGCTGACGCTGGCGAATTGCCACTCACCTACCGGCGCGATATACTGCTATGTCGGTATGCCTGTCGGCTACTGTCAATGCCCGACCATCCATCTTATCGTTCCTTTTTTGACGACTCTCTTGACCTTCAATACGGGTTGTATGTCTCTGCCTTGCTACCCCCTGGAGTTCGCTTTCGTCGCCTCCTTCAACACCTTCATTTTTCACTCCCTGCAACCTTTCGAGTGGGCGAGAGCCGCATGCCACCTTGGCTCCAGGCTCAGATCCGCGTTCACCTCGACCTCAGCTCGCTCCCAAAAGAGGTCACCCCCGGTTCGGTCTACCACTCCCGTTTTTTGGAACTTCGTTCGAAGTTCAACAACATGACTTTCATTTATACAGATGGCTCTAAGACCAATGACGGGGTCGGGTGTTCCTTTATTGTCGGGGCACAAAGTTTCCAATACCGGCTCCGTGGCCATTGTTCGGTCTTCACAGCTGAGCTCTTTGCCCTCTACCAGGCTGTTCTTTACATCTGCCGCCACCGACATTCTGCTTATGTCATCTGCTCAGATTCCCTGAGCGCCATCCAGAGCCTCAGTGATCCGTACCCGGTTCACCCTTTCGTACACCGGATCCAACGCTCTCTTCAGCAGCTGGTGGACGTCGGTACGCCGGTTAGCTTTATGTGGGTTCCTGGCCATGTCGGTATCCCTGGGAACGAAGCTGCAGATGCCGCGGCCAAGGCTGCGGTCCTCCAGCCTCGGACAGCTTCTTGTTGTGTCCCTTCGTCCGATTTTAGCAGGGTCATTTGTCGGCGCGTTGTGTCGCTGTGGCATGCCGATTGGGCTGCACTTACCGACAACAAGCTTCGGGCCTTAAAACCTCTTCCCGTGGCTTGGACGTCCTCCTCACGCCCTTCTCGGCGGGAGGAGGTCGTTTTAGCAAGGTTAAGAATTGGACACTGCCGGTTCAGCCATCGCCATCTGCTGACGGCGGCGCCGGCGCCGTTCTGCCCATGTGGGCACTTGCTGACGGTTAGACACATTTTAATGTCCTGTCCAGATCTTAACACACTGCGCCTCGATCTTAACCTGCCTAATACTTTAGATGCCATTTTAGCGGATGACCCACGAGCAGCTGCTCGTGTTCTTTGTTTTATCAATTTGACAAACCTTGCTAAGGACATTTGATGATGTTTTTTAATCCTATGCCTGTCAGTCTGTCTTTTATTGTGTTTTCCCTTTTAGTTGTTGTTGTCAACTTGTGCCTCGCGGTGCATTCTTAGAGTAGTCAGGGCGCTAATGACCATTGAAGTTGTGCGCCCGAAAACCACAAAAAAAAAAAAAAAAACCATTTGAGACTGTTAAAGAAGGTATGAGCATGTGGAATAAGTTCACAGATATGTGAGTGGCCTGAAGACTTTTAAGTTACAGAACCTAGTGTGCTGTCCTCGACGGTGAGTGTTCCTTGGAGGTAAGGGTATTGTCAGGAGTGTCCTAGGAAAGTGTGGTAGGACTGCTATTATCCTCTGGGTGCATAAATGTTGGTGGACAGTAATTGTTTTCTGACGACTCTGTGATGTATGGTAAGGTGTTGAAGTTAAGTGACTGTAGGAGAATACAGTACGACATAGGCAAAATTTGTAGTTAGTGTGATAAATGGAAGCTGCCTCTAAATGTAGAAAAATGAAAGGAAGTGTGGATGAGTAGGAAAAACAAACCTGTAATATTCACATACAGTATAAGTAGTGTCCTGCTTGACACAGTCAAGTCGTCTAAATATCTGGATGTAATGAAACTTCCTGGCAGATTAAAACTGTGTGCCCAACCGAGACTCGAACTCGGGACCTTTGCTTTCTGCGGGCAAGTGCTCTACCATCTGAGCTACCGAAGCATGACTCACGCCCAGTCCTCACAGCTTTACTTCTGCCAGTATCTCGTCTCCTACCTTCCAAACTGTACAGAAGCTCTCCTGTGAACCATGCAGAACTAGCACTCCTGAGAGAAAGGATACTGCGGAGACATGGCTTAGCCACAGCCTGGGGTATGTTTCCAGAATGAGATTTTCACTCTGCAGCGGAGTGTGCGCTGATATGAAACTTCCTGCCCCCCTCTGCCCCCCTTGTTTCACCTTGAGTCAAGAAAAATCTCAGAATTTACCTCCAAAACTGTAAGTAAAGAAATGGACAGTTTCCCAGTAATGCTTCTTGCATATAGTGAAAATTTTCTACTTTACTCCACATGATAAACATTGTGGAAAACAAGGATAGTAACAGTAGCTAGAGTCTCACTGCCATTGGAAGCTATAGTTCAAAGTTCAATAATGCAGCAAGTGTTTGTGGAACCAGTTATCAACATGTCCCATGTACTTCTAGTCTCCACCAAGCAGCTATAAACCAAGAAATACCATTACTGTTATCCAACCAATGTCATCTATCATGAACATACCAGTGTGGAGCAGGGAAAATTGTAAACCCAGCTGGACAATCTGATGAATTACGCTGCAGATATGTTCCAGCAGTCCGTATACAGTTTTAAGATATCTACCAAAATTTCAGAAGCATAGGAAATAAACACTAGGATTTGGACAAAAACATGTATTAATAAACCACATGTTTGGTTGTTACTCAGTGCTGGTATGCCAAAGAAAAAATTCTCACTACACATCCTTTAACAATGAATCTTTGCTCAGTTCTCAGTAGGGAGGTGAAGCCTGGCTGTGATGTTGGCAGTGTTGTAAAATTTGCAAAAAGTGGTAGTTACTGTTTTGTTATGCAAGTAGGTTCTTACAGTGTCGAGGGTGTCATTGAACTTTCTGCAATAAATTGTAGATGATAAAGGCACTATACTATAATTGTGGATCTATGCCAACATCCATTTACTAACATAGACATATCAATTGCTGGCATATATAGTGGTAAATACTCTGAGAACTGACTGGGTAAATTTAATAATAATAATAATAATAATAATTATTATTATTGGTGACATCAGTATTGATACTCAGTCCAGTAATTCCACTATGAAAAAATTACAGCTGTTACTAGATGAATTTAGTTTACATTCACTAGTTAAGGAATCAGCTAGAGAGATAAGTGACCCTAGAACTTGTCTGGATAATATTCTCACTAATATGAATAAGTTTGTTTGTAAGACAGCTGTCATCAGCCCCACTATAATTGATCAGCGTTCTGTGGAATTTTTATAAACATTTCACCCAGTAAAATAAAACAATATCTAACAAAAAAACACTGTACTGGCTCAAACACAGACAGCCAGGACTGCAGCCCAGCAACCGAAACGAGGCCACAGTTACTGCCAGTGTCCTGTCCGTTCAGCAGCGTCAGCAGACACGGATTCTGCAGTCAGCACTTCTGCTTGAGGGGTGTCATGCAGACTCCCATCATATGATTGACCGAAATACTGTTTATGTCAGATCAGGCCATTGAGCCCGATCCAGGTGTTTCGATGTGGCCATGATACAGGGGATGTTCTGCAACTGTCAGCTAGTGGAAATGGGATTTAAACCAGCAGAACCATCCTGTCAGCAAATTATCCCAGCTGGGCCATCCATTGATGCACAGCCTGTCAGCCACAGCTGCATCTGTTGCACTGCCTTTGCCAGGCCGTAGACCAATGGCCACTGCCGGAATGTCCAACCCAGGCACAGGGACATCATCTCGCTACTGTGCCAGTATCCTGAAGCCACTCTCCGCCATCTGCCAGCAGGCTGTGGTAACCCGGTCACCACTGCCATCCATGGGAAACATTTGTGTTAGCATGACCCTACCAGTGTGCTGGGTTCCAAGGATCACCTCCCGTTGCCTGCAGTATGTGTGTTTCAGATGTGCTGAACCATGTCTGTTTGCTTTCATCAATGAAGTGTTCTGTCAACTGATTGGCTGCCTACTTCATCTGCTCCATCGTCAACGTCCAGCAGAGAACCTTTTCGTGCAGTCCTGCACTGCAGTAAACTTTGTTACAGAGCAGTGCATGATGACAGTATTAAAAACTGCAACTGCACATTAAGAAATGCAGCCTGGGTTGAAACATATTGTTACATGTAATAACATTTTGCTAGTGACTTCTGTTATTTTGATGCCCTATGACCAGTGAAAACCATAGCAGTGAAAAATATGTATGGCTCGGATAAACGAAGAAGTTGTAAAAGTAAGGAAAAAGTTAGCACTGTTCCAATGCAAAAAATTGGGAGACAGAGAAAATGTTCAGCTGAAAGAGGTCTTTAAGTAAGTATCATGATTATATGTGTACATAAAGTAAGGAAACATGCCGCTCACATGCAAATAATACTGGTGCTAGTGTTTCAGATGCCATAAATAGTTTCTGAGTAAGAAAGGATAATTTCATTAATGACTGTATAGCAAATCACAATGGTGATGTACTAGGATGCCAACAACATATTGCGAGTATATTTAATGAATATTTCTGTTCTGACTTCTGTTCTGTTGAAAAATAAGTCAGTGATAATTTCAATAACCACAGACATAATTTTAAGGGTAGTGCTTCTACATTCAGCACATACCTCACACCAGCTGATGGCAATGAATTTAAAATTCTAGTGATGGTATTATGAAATTCTAACCCTATAGGATGTAATGTACTTAATATGAATAACCTAAAGCCCTGCATTGACAACTTATGCAGCCCCCTTTCCAGTGCACTTTATAGGATATTTACTTCAGTCTGACAAAAGTAACCCAGGTAATACACAATAGAATTATCATATTCATTGGTAATCATAATCTAATCTTTGGAAATCAGAACTATGTTGCTGAAAAGGTATCAACTGTGATAGCCACCATACAGTTTATTGGTGAGATAATAACTGCTACTGAGAACAAGGAATATGTTACAGGCTTATTCCTTGATTTTGAAATGGCATTTGACTGAATCAGTATGACAGTTCTTGTAGAGAAATTATGGAACATAAGCATCAGAGGCATTGTTTGTGGTGTAACAAAAATCTTATCTGACTAAGAGGAAGAAATCTTTTACTATTAACAATAAGTGGCACACACAAATCTAGCATTGCTGATAAGAAATAGTGGGTACCACAGGGCTTGGCACAGGGGCACATTTAATTTTTTGATTTATGTGAAAGACAAAAAATATTGCTCCCTAGATTCAAAGATAATTCTGTGTGTCATAAATCAGCTGTACTCAAGCATAAAGATTATGAACAATTAGAAATGTTGTGCAACGGTATTGCAAATGAAATATTTAAGTACTTTAATAAAAGTCACTTCAGTTTTAGCACTAAGAAAACAGCAGTAATGAATTTTGCCTGCAGAAGACAGATTTTGAAACAGAAGTGTGCATGTAAAGTTGCTGGGAATAATAATGCAAGATACACTTCAGTGGGCTATAAATTTTCACTCTCTGGCAAGCAAACTGGCTAAAATACATTTGCAATAAATGTTCTTTGCAAATACTGCAATGATATCGATGTACTGTGGACTGCTTATCTTGTTTTGGTTTCATTTAGTATGAACTATGAAATAGAAGTATGGAGTTCAACAAAACAAGTAAACTTCTCCAAATTTTTAAAGTTGCAGAGAAAGGTTGTAAGATAATTTGTGGTGCATGTTGGGCTGGCAGAAGAGCCAACACTGTGTTACTAGAGGAGGCCAAAATGCACGTGTTTAGCTCATGCAGGCTGGCGTGAGGAGGGAAGGACTATACAGACTTGAGGTCTGGAACATGACAAGGAATTAGAATTCAGAAAGCAGAGGTAATTACTTTGATACTTAACTTTAATCCATTAATGATGAACGTCACTCTTGACGGTACACGATTCACAATGTTATCTGTTCAGAATTCATTCTAATTACTGAATATGGCGCCTTGCTAGGACGTAGCAAATGACGTAGCTGAAGGCTATGCTAAACTGTCGTCTCTGCAAATGAGAGCGTATGCAGGCAGTGAACCATCGCTAGCAAAGTTGGCTGTACCACAGGGGCGAGTGCTAAGGAGTCTCTCTAGACTAGACCTGCTGTGTGGTGGCGCTCGGTCTGCAATCACTGATAGTGGCAACACGCGGGTAAGACGTATACTAACGAACCGGGGCCGATTTAAAGGCTACCACTTAGCAAGTGTGGTGTCTGGCGGTGACACCACATTCCTTCCCCGCAAATCGGCGTACGGTTGTGGTATAAGCCCTCCGTTGGCCGTGGAGAGGATCCCATGTTGGCGTATGCGACGAGGTGGGGAGCCTAACAACGGGCGAGGCTGTGCCACTCGCACCCTGCCATTCGGACCGCGAGGAGCTTGGGAATGCCTGAAAACCTACTCCAGGGCGTCGCCGGCAGGAGAACAGGCGGAGGCAGCAGCGCATCGCCATGGGGCAAAATGGCGAGCCAGTAGATGGGTCCCCAGGGCGCTGACCGGATGGCACCTTCGCTGAAAGCAGACGGCGAGCGGCAGATCCCGTGCGATGACAGAGGCGCAGCTGATTGAGATGCCGGCGCACCTCACCAGAGGCCCCCAAAACCAGATGCATAGAGTGTCCGAGGCGGCGAAGAATGCGCCCTTCGAGCCAACACCGTGAACCTCCATAGTGGCGGTAGTAGACGACATCGCCTGGGGCAAAAGCAGGTGTCTGCTGCTGCACAGGAACCGGATGCGGCGGATGTAGCAAAGATATCAAGGTTTGATGATGGCGACCGTGGAGCAACTCAGCTGGGGAGTGACCATCTCGGGGCTGAGAGCGATACGTGGACAAAAAGAGCAATAACGTGTCCTCCCAAGAATGCGACTCCTTCAACTTCAACATCTGTGGCTTGAAAGTCCTGACCAAACGTTCAGCGGCACCATTTGACTGTGGCGAATACAGCGCGGACGTCAGATGTTGAATACCATTGGCCTTGCAGAATGACTGAAATTCTGCGGACATGAATTGTGGGCCATTGTCGGAAACAATTGTCTGTGGAAGACCTTCAATGCAAAAGATAGCAGATAACGCTTGGATGGTGGCAGATGATGTCGTGGAAGACATCTGGACAACAAAAGGAAAATTACGGAAGGTATCTATCACAACCAACCATCGAGCATTCCAGAATGGACCAGCAAAATCGATGTGTAAGTTTTGCCAAGGGAAAGTGGCTTTTGGCCATACAAAGAATTTCCGCAGTGGTGCTGATTGTTGTTCGGCACACACCATGCAAGAAGAGCACATATTTGTAATCGCGGCATTGATTCCGAACCAAGTACAGTGCTGACGAGCAAGTTGTTTCGTTCTCACTATACCCCAATGTCCTTGGTGGAGAAGCTTTAAGACAGAGGACTGTAATGAATGATCATTATCAGAACGCAACAGCAAAACACCACGTTGAACAAAAAGTCTCTGCTTGTGAGCAAAAAAATTCGGCAAACCAACGGGTCCCTGATCAGTGACTTTGACAAGGGCCATTTCGTAGCAACAAAACGCAGAACAGTACCAAGGACAGGGTCGGCAGTTGTGGCTGTAGCTACACGACGAAAATCAATCTGAAACGATTCGACCACGTCATCGGTTTCCGAATCAATGAACATGCAAGCAAGTTCAGAGGAATCGAATGCCCTATCCTCAGCAACAGGCAAACGGGACAGCGCATCGGCGTTTCCGTGCTTAGCAGTGGACCGATACAAGATATCGTAGTGATACTGCGAGAGGAAAATGATCAGCAGAATGAATTTCTGCACTGTACGTGGAGGTACAGGCTTTTTCGGATGAAAAAGCGATGTCAAAGGTTTGTGGTCTGTGATTATGGTAAAGTGACGACCATACAAGAAGTCGTGAAACTTTGTAACTCCAAATACGAGAGCCAATGCTTCTTTCTCGATTGGTGAATAATTTCTTTGTGCAGACGAGAGCAATTTGGACGCAAAGGCAATAGGGCGATCGTGCGATCCATCTTTGTGCGCAAGCACAGCACCGATCCTGAAATCCAATGCATCCACCATCAACAAAAGGGGCTTCCGGGGATCGAATGGCGTAAGGCAAGTATTGGAAAGCAACGCCTATTTCAACTGGTGAAAGGCACGTTTGCATTCTGTCGTCCAGACGAACGGAACACCTTTACGGCGTAAGCGATGAAGCGGAGCTGAAATGGAAGAGGCATGCGGGACATATTTATGATAATAGTTGATTTTTCCCAGCACACTCTGTAGCTGCTTCAAATTCTGCGGCGAAGGCAAGTCTTGTATGGCACGGAGGTGCGTGGGGCTGGGATGTATGCCTTGGGCATTGAGTACATGTCCCAGGTATGGCAAGTCACGAGCAAAAAACACACATTTGTCCTTCCGTAAGCGAAGACCATTTTTCCGCAAGACCTGAAATAATGTTCTGAGATTGGCTAAATGTTCTTCTGCCGTCTTTCCGGAGATCACAATATCGTCCAGATAGTTTGCTGCAGTAGGGACTGACGCACAAACAGTTTGTAGATATTGCTGAAACAATGTAGGGGAGGATGCACACTCAAATGGCAGTCGTTTGAATTGATACAAACCAAGATGCGTGTTAACCACCAAAATGCGCTGGGATTCTTCGTCCACCGATATTTTCAAGTACGCATCTGCTAGGTCCAACTTCGAAAAATATTTGCCCGGGCACAGTTTGTCAAAAATATCTTCCGGGCGGGGTAAAGGAAAAGTTGCAATCACTAGTTGTGGATTCACTGTTGCCTTGAAGTCCACACAAAGTCTCAATTTTCCTGAAGATTTTGGCAAAATTACTAAGGGTGATGCCCAGAGAGAAGCCTGCACACGTTCAGTTACACCTTGTGATTCCAAATCATGTAATGTTTTTGCAACCTCATCACACAATGCGTGGGGAACATTGCGCGCTCTGAAACATTTTGGTTGCGTGTTTACTTTCAGTTCCAAATGTGCTTTATAGTTCTTATCGCAACCGAGGCCCGGTGCAAAAATGTCTGCAAATTCTTCACAGAGACGAGAAACACTGTCTGAAGGCACTGTCTGGTTCACTGATAGGACCTGAGTTACTATACACAAGTTAAACAACTGAAATGAATCGAAACCAAACAAGTTCACTGCAGGAGAAGAACGAAGGACGTAAAATGACACAAGTTTTGTTTGTCCTTTGTGTGTTGCAAGGAGGCTGCACTGTCCTAACACAGGGATCTCTTGACCTGAATAGCTAGTTAACGTAACATTTGCGGCACGCAACGGAGGTGTGCCCAGCTGTTTGTAAGTGTCTTGATTGATCAGTGAAACTCCAATTCCGGTATCGAGTTGGAATGGTATCACTTTGCCGTTAATGTCCAAGTCTAAAAAAAGTTTATTGTCCTGCTGATGACAAGAGCGACTGTCTGGTGCAATGTGATCTGACACCGGTACAAAATCACTTGCGACTTGACGGGAGTTCTGGCAATGTCAACGCACACTATTTGTGGGACGAACACAATCACTGTTAGAGAGAGTGGCACTGGGCGGAGTGGAATGAACGACATGAATATCCATGGGCGAAGTTTCGCAAGCCCGAGTATCCTTGGTTGGATTCCGATTCCGGCGCGAAGCAAAGGGCCTGGAATGGTTTTGAGTTTCCGATCTGAGAATTTTCTGGCAAACACTCTGAACATGTCCTTTTTTATTACAGTAAAAGCAAATAGCTTGGCGTGACGGGCAATTCTCACGCGAATGTTTAGTAGCGCACCGCGGGCATGATTTGAGCGCTGCATTTGCTTGCCGGTGCAGCACATGTGGCTAAGAGCCTGGCGGCAGCGGCACGGCCGGGCGCGAGGGCTGTTTACTGCTCCGTGCAGCTCACCCGGCAGGCCGGTTAACCTGACACACGGCTGGCGAAGTTTCAAATGATTCCTGAGCAAAGTCAAGTGTGTCCTGCCGATCCAATATGTCCATCACTTGTTGAAGGGAGGGATTGACTAATTTCAAAATCTGTTCTCTTATACGAACATCAGAAACATTCTGTGCAATTGCATCATGTACCATAGTATCTGAATATGGGAGTCCACATTGACACTCAAAAGCACAATCCCTAGTAAGGCCTTGCAAGG
Organism: Schistocerca piceifrons; assembly: GCF_021461385.2. Classification (NCBI taxonomy): domain Eukaryota; kingdom Metazoa; phylum Arthropoda; class Insecta; order Orthoptera; family Acrididae; genus Schistocerca; species Schistocerca piceifrons. The sequence goes on from NC_060138.1 coordinate 429,758,006, forward strand.
TTGCAACCCACTCCCGCTTAGTCTCACCTGCTGTACGTTTTGTACGAAAGAAGGTATAGCGTTTCGCAACTACATTGACTGATTGTTTGAAATACGCATCTAATGCAGACAAAATTTCTTCGTAGGACAGAGTTGCTACGTCGCGTCGGGGAAATAATTTGACTGTTACACGGTAGGTTTGCACACCGACGGACGACAAAAGAAAAGGCTGCTGCTCATTATCTTGAATTCTGTAGGTGGCGAGATGGAATCCAAATTGGCGTGACCACTCCGTCCAGCTTTCCAGTGCAGCATCAAAACGTCTGAAGGGCGGTGCAACTGCGTTTTGTGGCTCCATTAGCGGTGGAGTGGCAGCTGCCGCATCATTTTGCATTGCACGTTGACCCTGGACGAGCTGTCCAAAGGCATCCAGTAATGCCTAAATCTGTTGATTCTGTAAGCGATAAAATTCGGACAGTACATCTGGAGATTGTGGTGAAGCCATTACACACAGGGCAGGGTCAACGATATACGTCAGCATAGGTAAGAACACCGTTTTGACTCGTCGCCAATGTTGGGTTGCCAGAAGAGCCAACACTGTGTTACTAGAGGAGACCAAAATGCACACGTTTAGCTCACGCAGGCTGGCATGAGGAGGGAAGGACTATACTGACGTGAGGTGTGGAACATGACAAGGAATTAGAATTCAGAAAGCGGACGTAATTACTTTGATACTTAACTTTAATCCATTAATGATGAACGTCGCTCTTGACGGTACACGATTCACAATATTATCCATTCAGAATTCATTCTAATTATTGAATATGGCGCCTTGCTAGGTCGTAGCAAATGACGTAGCTGAAGGCTATGCTAAACTGTTGTCTTTGCAAATGAGAGCGTATGCAGGCAATGAACCATCGCTAGCAAAGTCGGCTGTACCACTGGGGCGAGTGCTAGGGAGTCTCTCTAGACTAGACCTGCCGTGTGGTGGCGCTCGATCTGCAATCACTGATAGTGGCGACACGTGGGTCCGACGTATACTAATGGACCGCGGCCGATTTAAAGGATACCACCTAGCAAGTGTGGTGTCTGGCGGTGACACCACAGTGCAAAATTAAGGGACCCTTGTCTCACTCCATTCTCTTAAATTGGCATGTTAGCCTTTATAAATTTGTTGTTTAAATTGAACATGTTGGCCTGAACCTTAATATATAAGCTCTAACGAAAATTGTATATAAATGCCTCATATATGTACTGTATATTAGTATTATTTACTGAACATGGTGATTCAAGAGAGTCTCATAGAACAAACAGGGTGAACCAGAATTCTACCTAAAAATTTTCCGAGGTGTTAGTATGGACCAAAACAAGGAAAAAATAAACATGGGCTCTAAAATGCATATGTTAACAGTTGTGAGCACCTGTTCATAATTGCTACTGTGAAACACATCTCACGTACTGAACAAGTACTCTTAGCTCTTAAGGTCGCTTTAGAGTCCTTGTCTAGTAGACATTTTTTTCTTGTTTTGGTCCATACTTGCATCTCTCAAAATATGGAAAGCAAAGAAATATATATATATATATATATATAATCACAAGCAGACATACTTTTTTCCCCCTAAGGTAAGTCTTTCCGCTCCCGGGATTGGAATGACTCCTTACCCTCTCCCTTAAAACCCATATTTAAATATGTCTGCTTGTGTCTGTATATGTGTGGATGGATATGTGTGTGTGTGGGCGAGTGTATACCTGTCCTTTTTTCCCCCTAAGGTAAGTCTTTCCGCTTCCGGGATTGGAATGACTCCTTACCCTCTCCCTTAAAACCCACATCCTTTCGTCTTTCCCTCTCCTTCCCTCTTTCCTGATGAGGCAACAGTTTGTTGCGAAAGCTTGAATTTTGTGTGTATGTTTGTGTTCGTTTGTGTGTCTGTCGACCTGCCAGCACTTTCATTTGGTAAGTCACATCATCTTTGTTTATATATATATATATTGGAAGGAAACATCCCACGTGGGAAAAAATATATATATTAAAAAAAAACAAAGATGCTGTAACTTACCAAATGAGAAAGCGCTGGTAGATAGACACAATAAAAAACACACACACAAATTTCAAGCTTTCGCAACCCAAGGTTGCTTCATCAGGAAAGAGGGAAGGAGAGGGAAAGACGAAAGGACGTGGGTTTTAAGGGAGAGGGTAAGGAATCATTCCAATCCCAGGAGCGGAAAGACTTACCTTAGGGGGAAAAAAGATAGGTATACACTCGCGCCCCCCCCCCCCCCCCCACGCACGCGTGCGCGTGCGCGCGCACACACACACACACACACACACACACACACACACACACACACACACACACACACATCCATCCGCAGACACTGGCATTTACACATGTCTGCCTGTGTCTGGATATGTGCGGATGGGTGTGTGTGTGTGTGTGTGTGTGTGTGTGTGTGTGTGTGTGTGTGTGTGTGTGCGCGCGTGTGTGTGTGTGTGTGTGTGTGTGTGTGTGTGGGTGTGTGTGTGGGTGTGGGCAAGCCTTTCTGCTCCTGGGATTGGAATGACTCCTTACCCTCTCTTCGTCTTTCCCTCTCCTTCCCTCTTTCCTGATGAAGCAACCTTGGGTTGCGAAAGCTTGAAATTTGTGCGTGTGTTTTTTTTATTGGTCTATCTACCGCCACTATATATATATAATGGAAGGAAACATTCCACGTGGGAAAAATTATATATAAATACAAAGATGAGGTGACTTACCGAACAAAAACGCTGGCAGGTCGATAGACACACAAACAAACACAAACATACACACAAAATTCAAGCTTTCGCAACAAATTGTTGCCTCATCAGGAAAGAGGGAAGGAGAGGGGAAGACGAAAGGAAGTGGGTTTTAAAGGAGAGGGTAAGGAGTCATTCCAATCCCGGGAGCGGAAAGACTTACCTTAGGGGGAAAAAAGGACAGGTATACACTCGCACACACGCACATATCCATCCACACATACAGACACAAGCAGACATATTTGTGGGGGGAGTAGCGACGCCATCTGTGCGTTCACGCACTCAACAGGTCAGTCGGCATCAAGCCGTGGTCGAGTGAACGTCGTACCTGCGCTAGTTTAGTTTTTGTGGCTGTTTGAAATGTGTGCTGCAATAGAAAACCCCGCCAAATGTGAAGTGCGTGCTGTCATAAGGTTTGTTACAGCCAAAGGATATTCTGCAGCAGCTATTCATCGTGAGCTTTGTGCCGTGTACGGACCAAGAGTTATGAGTGAAGGAGTTGTCCATGAATGGGTACGTTTATTTAAAAGTGGACGAGAAAACGTTCATGATGAAGAGAGGAGTGGTAGACCATCATTGGTGACTGACGAACTCGTTCAGACAGTTGATGCAAAAGTTCGTGAAAATCGACGTTTCTCAGTGTCGGAGTTGTCTACTGGTTTTCCACAGATTTCTAAGACTCTTGTACGAGATAGTGACAGCAAGATTGGGTTACCGTAAGTTCTGTGCACGATGCGGTCACAGGCTGGCTCCAGGCACAAGCGGGTGATTTTTATGCAGAAGGAATTTCAAAGCTTGTGAAGAGATACGATAAGTGCCTCAATCGCTATGGAGACTACGTACAAAAATAGTGCAAAGATGTAGTTGTAAGATGTATATATTAAAATATTTTTATTTAACTTGGTGTATTTTTTTAAATCAACCGGAGGTTACTTTCTGAACGGCCCTCGTAAAACACCCACCCATGAGCAAAGCAAACCTTTGATAGTCGTGCTACCCTTGAACAGCAGATAGACAGTGCATCGGCAAGTCAAGGTTGAAACCACAGTATATAGAGTAATTAGCTAAATGCACGTGGCCCATATCACACACTACTGTGTACTGCACTGCAGGCTAGCTCAACCTTAACTTGCCGCTGCATTGTTCATCTCCTCCCACATGTACCTGGCAATGTTTGCGAGAGAGTACTTGTATTAGAAGACATGCAATAACCTTTTACCAAGATCTGAAGATGATAACCACGCTTACCGAAACCAGTAATAGACAAAGTTGTTTAGAAGCAATCTTGGATAAGAAATTTACCTTCTCTCAAGTAATTCTATGCCCCGTTTTGTCACCCTTCATGGTAAGTCATCCTGGGCTCACATTTCAGCAAGACAATGTCTGCTGCACACAGTGAGAGATTCTACTGCTTGTCTTTGTGTTTGCCAAATCCTACCTTGACCAGCAAGGTTGCTGGATCTCTCACCACTTTAGAATGTTTGCAGTGTTATGGACAGGGCTCTCTCACCAGCTTGGGATTTTGACAATCTAATGTACCAAATAGACAGAATTTGGCATGATATTCCACAGGAGGACACTCAACAACTTATCACTACTGTGTTGACTTGCTCAATTTGTTATCTCTTTCTCATGAATAAATCATCCAGTTGTTCTGAAACTGTAATCATTTGTTTGTCTGTACATGTAAGCCACATCAACTGATTTCCATCCCGTTCAGATAATTCCTCTGTGGTGCAATGTGGTTTTTTGTCTTGCAGTTTATATCACTTGGTCAACATCAAATAAGTTATGAGGAAGTTTATTGCAAAATTACGATAGTTCAGCTCTTTTCTGAAGTAAGGTTTAATGGTGACCTTTGACATTCTTATCATCATTGTTATTATTATAACAACATTATTCAACATGAAATTTTGTGTGTGTGTGTGTGTATATATATATATATATATATATATATATATATATATACAAAGATGAGGTGACTTACCGAACAAAAACGCTGGCAGGTCGATAGACACACAAACATACACACAAAATTCAAGCTTTCGCAACAAATTGTTGCCTCATCAGGAAAGAGGGAAGGAGAGGGGAAGACGAAAGGAAGTGGGTTTTAAAGGAGAGGGTAAGGAGTCATTCCAATCCCGGGAGCGGAAAGACTTACCTTAGGGGGAAAAAGGACAGGTATACACTCGCACACACGCACATATCCATCCACACATACAGACACAAGCAGACATATTTACATCATCACTACAGGAATGATATCCAGAGGGCCTGAAGAATATCTCTAGATTCTAAATTCTTTTCTTAACACTGGTTCTTGAAATTTTGTGAGCAGTCTCTCTTGGGGTAATTTGCCAGTGTAGATTTTTCAACATTTATACGAGGGCGGTTCAGAAAGTAACCTCCGATTGGTCACAGTGCGGGTTGTGGGGGGAGTAGCGACGCCATCTGTGCGTTCACGCACTCAACAGGTCAGTCGGCATCAAGCCGTGGTCGAGTGAACGTCGTACCTGCGCTAGTTTAGTTTTTGTGGCTGTTTGAAATGTGTGCTGCAATAGAAAACCCCGCCAAATGTGAAGTGCGTGCTGTCATAAGGTTTGTTACAGCCAAAGGATATTCTGCAGCAGCTATTCATCGTGAGCTTTGTGCCGTGTACGGACCAAGAGTTATGAGTGAAGGAGTTGTCCATGAATGGGTACGTTTATTTAAAAGTGGACGAGAAAACGTTCATGATGAAGAGAGGAGTGGTAGACCATCATTAAGAAAAGAATTTAGAATCTAGAGATATTCTTCAGGCCCTCTGGATATCATTCCTGTAGTGATTGTAAAGACAAAATTAGGCTGATTACAGTGCACATAAAAGCATTTAAGTGGTCATTTTTTCCCACACTCTTTATGCGATTGGGATAGGAAGGAACCCTAACATGTGGTGGCATTTGTAGTGCACTTCAGAGTGGATTGCAAAGTATGTATGTAGATATAGGTGAATGTCTCGCACATTATGAACAGGTGGTGTGTGTACCTCTAAATTTTGCTGCTAGAATCTGTAAACTGCACTGAACATCTTCAAGCCATAAATGTTTTAATGTAATGGATTTATTGTAATATCTTGTGTAGATTATATGTACGACTTCCTTTGTTCAGTGGTTGTCTTGTGCCATATTTGAATTTGCTATTTGAAATGCATCCATACCCTTCTGTTAACGTGTTGTACACTGTTAGAAATGGAAGTGGACATTTTCATGGGATAGAGATTCTGACTCACATTTAATTGTAAATAAATATGAAGTTTCGTAGAACTTACTGCATGCATAGTGAATGTGTTTGGTGCTTCTCAAAACACATTGCTTGGGTGCTTTGTAATTGTGAATTGCAGTTTCTCGTTTGTAATGTATACTCTTCTTTTCCCAGGTGTACTGGTTTTGTGACAATGAAAGTTGGAAAAGCGGCAGCAGTTGCAGTTGGAGGTGGCATTATTTTGTTACAGATTGCAAATCATAAAGGTTATTTGAAAATTAACTGGGATAAAGTTCACAAAGAAGTAGATAAACTTGCTGATAAGGTAGAAGAAAAAGCTACAGGAGATGGTCCCAAATTCTTGGACAAGGTTAGAGTAGACTATGTATTGTAAATTAAGTATTTACATTCTGCATTTTTGTTAAAGTGAACTTTCACGTACCTAAATCTATGTGACTTTTCAGGACACTTTGTTTTGTAAAGATATACTTTCCTTGGAATCTGCGTGTACTTTGACTTGTTAAATTGTACTTAAGATAGAATGTAGGTACACTGTTCTCCATCTCTTGCTTTCTAGAAATAGTGTATGTCCTTTAGTTTCAGTGACTTAAAACAAAGTTAAAGGGTTTGTATAAAAGGTAATGAGACTGATTTTTTGCTGACACGATTGTACATCGCAACCTGCGCTCACCCAGGGGTTGGTGGTCGGTGGTGTCTGGGCGAAAACGCGTTGCGTGCCGGTTACCTGTGGCCTCCTGCTTTGGCAGCATCGTGCGTTGAGTGGACACTTCGCAAAGTCGTTGGCCATGGCACAACATGCAGCAAATGGTCAAGCAATGTTACGCCATCAAGTTTTGTGTGTGACTAGGAAAATCAGTTACGGAAACGTTGGATATGTGTCGGAAAGCCTACGGCGATGGTTGCCTGTCAAAAGCCCAGGTTTTCAGGTGGGTGAAGAGCTTCAAAGAGGGCCAGGACAGCATTGAGGACAAGAACTGCTCCAGACACCCGTCAACCAGCAAAACTGATGAAAACATTGACCAAATGCGCATTTTATTGAATACTGACTGTAGGATGAGTGTCAGAATGATAGCAGATGACTTTGGATTTGATAAAATGACAAGGCACATCATCACCAAAGAATTGTCGATAAGGAAGAAATGCGCCAAGATGGTCCCGAAGATTTTGTCAAGCATTCAAAAGCAAGTATGTGTGGATGCCTCCCAAGACAGTCTCCATAGCCTTGAAGCTGATCTGGAATTTTTTTGATTAAGTTTTCGACAGAGATAAATCGTGGTGTTTCAGTACAACCGGGAGGCAAAGCGCATGAGTGCCAAATGGCTCACCGCAGCATCCCCACGTCCAAAAAGGGTCGCATGAGCAAATCGAAGGTGAAAGCCATGCTGATTGTGTTTTTCAATGTCGGTGGCATGTTTCATCATGAGTTTATGTCCCAAGGCTAAACTGTCAATGGTGCTTCGTATTGCAAAGTGCTCAAGAGACTAAATCCAGGGTCCATCGCATTAGGCTAGCCATCGCCGATGATTGGAAGCTGCATCATGGCAACATGCTGAATCACACCTCCTTCATGGTGGGATTACAATAATCACCCCCCTTACAGGCCCAATGTGGCCCCGCCAGTCTTCCTTTTGTTCCCCAAACTAAAAACTTCCCTGAAAGAACGCCATCGTGGGACCTTGGAGAAGGACCAAGCTGCCACAATGAGGGGTTTTGAAGGCCACGCTAGACTCAGCATCCGCAGCAGCGTTTGAAGCATGGAAATCTCATACGCAGGGTGTTGTTGACTCTCAAGGGTTATGCATTGAAGAGTACTAAGTGGTTGTAGCAATATCTACAATAAATTTTGTTTCACAAGCCCAGTCTCATTACTGTTTATACATGAGAATACTCTCCAGTTTATCACCTTTTAGACATCATAATACAGGGCTGTATTAAATATTGCTTACTCGATACACATCACTGATACAGCTTTAAGCAAAGTTAATCTTGTAAGATATTTTATTTTAACCTGTTTCCTAATGAAACCATAGCCATGGAAGGAACAGTTTTGTTATTTCGTAATCTTTCTGGATGCCCCATGTGGCTGACCTGGAATCTATTGGAAAACAAAATGCTTTCATTATGTTTCAAATAAGAAAAGTGAACCAGTTACAAAAAAAAGTAACTGGTGTAGTAGTGTAGCTATTTGACTACCGTATTTACTCGAATCTAAGCCGCATTTGAATCTAAGCCGCACCTGAAAAATGAGACTCGAAATCAAGAAAAAAAAATTTTCCTGAATCTAAGCCACACCTGAAATTTGAGACTCAAAATTCAAGGGGAGAAAAAAGTTTTAGGCCGCATCTCTAAATCGGAACAAAGTTTGTCCGTTGTAATATGAGACACAATTTAGGTCGAATGAATGACTACACAGCTAGTAGTTTGGTTCGAGTCGTAAGCTTAGCAGTTAAGCTTTACCAGGTAGCCATTGCTATGCGCCAGGCGCTCCGTCTGTATTTATACGGGTACCCTTCCTTTTTCACGTGCTTCATCTGGTTTGAATTGATTGCTTATTTTTCTTTGATCTGATAAGCGCCGTTTTCTTTGTTATAGGTGTTTACGTCACTTTAAGCTGAAAATGCATTACTGTACTGTGTCATGCATTGTTTGTCGCATTCTGATAGTGCGTGTTTACGGCCTGTCGCCGCTTGCGGCATGGCTTGCTTCTGTGCGCGCTACTGCCGCTTAAAAGTTAAAAAAAAAGAAGAGAGGAATCGTCTCATTAGCGAAACAATGGCAAGAGACTGCTATTTGTTGTCACTTACACTGCTGCTTTCTTTGATAATGATCAACAAGAACCAAATAATAGATTGCGTATGATAGAAGATGTTCTGAATGAGAGTTTAGCGAAAAATTTTCTCAGTTTGAAAATCTTTGCAGGTGCCTCTTTAGTACATTACATTCTGCACAGAAATTAGTCATCTTAGATTTAAAAATTTAGTCAATTTCCGTGCTTCATTTCTGACTGAATCACTATTAGGCATAAGAATAATACGAATGTAAACATGACATGATATGTATATTCCTCCGCGTTTGCTGTTGTCTCACTCTAGTTTCGTAGTTTATTAGGCAGACAGGATTTAAATGAGATAGCAGCAAACACAAAATAATACATGGCAAAATGTTTATATTCGTATTATTCTTATGGTGAAGAGAATACTGCATGTGATTCACAATTCATAAAAGTTGCTATTAGCAACCATCTCTTCTCACAGGTAGGAAAAAATTCAGAATGTAGAGTTGGCCATATTGACAAACATCCCAAACAATCTTGCCAGTCAGATTTTCGTAGTACATTGAAATGCTACTACATTCGAAGATGAGCAATATGGAATTTGTATTTACTTCGTTGGATAATGTATGAAAATGCAGTGCTCGAAACTCGGGGCGGAGGGAAAAAGCTCGTCTTTTACCTCTCTCTCTCTCTCTCTCTCTCTCTCTCTCTCTCTTTTTCTCTTTCTCTTTGTCTTTCTTTTTCCACAGAGGTTTTGGAGCCAGTATTTATCTTTGTGCCTACAAAGCCTGCCTGTGTAGCGCTACATATATTCGACGGCAGAAGTTAGTTGTGGCGGCACCCACCAACATTTTTCAGAACTTCCGCTTGCTTTGCACTCGATTCTAAGTCGTTGGCGGTTTTTTGGATTACAAAAACCAGAAAAAAAAGTGCGGCTTAGATTCAAGTAAATACGGTAAGTACTGACACACTTGAAGCCTTTCAACTTAAGTCCTTCCTTTTTGCATATTTGTCAAAATCCTGTATTTGGGGTGCAGTCCTGCAAAAAAAGTGACAGCCTTGTCATAAAACTTCATTTTCTGCAGTGGTATAGTAACTGCCACAGGGGCACCGCAATCTCTGTTCACCACTACTTGTTACCTGTTCAGTCTATGTGAACTTAATTTATGAAGTGGATAGATTGCTTCTCACCATATAGATGAGATGTTGAGCTGCAGACAGGCACAATGAAAAGGCTTCGTTCGCTTCTGATCAGTGCCCACTTCTTGCACAATTTTTGTAATTTAGAAAAAGTTTGTCGGACTTTGTTACCTGCTGTGCATTAATTGTGGTTTCCATACATTGTGGTAAGCCTGAGGATTTATCCTGCAAGTCCATGTTTAGTTACATTGGTTTGACAACCAAGCTTCAGGGATTTAGAGGTTTCAGTTTCTGCTTTTGTAACTCGTTGTTTATGGCCGTTTAATGTTATTGAAGGTAGCTTCTGAGTTTACTTTACTATTGGCTGTTGATCGTTTGTTATTGAAATCATATTTTGATGTATTATAGAACATCACTGGTAGAACAGTGACAAAGTACCATATTTATTTGTAATCAAATTACATTTCTACAGCTTCCTTAACAGCCATTGTAGTTTTCCTGGGGAAGCTGTGAGAGGTAAATTATGCAGCCAGACAGGCAGCAGCAGAATTCTGTACAGTTCATCATTTGTAGTATAGATTGCTAGATTTGAGACAAGTTATCCATGTTTCACTAAAGTTTCACTAAACTCCTTGACCATTTTCATTTGAAGACTTGATCATGTGTGCTTCAATGTGGTGGTATATGTATACTCCTCTTGTGGGTCAGTATCTCAAGTTTGCTGAATTGCTTAATGTCATCTTAATATGACAAGAAAGGAGCAGTTGGAGAATCTATGTTTTGAAAGCAGTGTTTCATGTTACACATTATAATTCTTTATGAGCTGATTATTGCAAACCAAGATCCCTATTTTCCAGACATTTCTATTTCAAAGCATGTGAAAATTTTATTCAGCTATGGGAAATACCTTGAGTTTTCCAGACTGCAGTTTGTAGTTTCCTAGAATACGGTAATGTTGCTTGGGTGCTAGATAAGTATCTAAGTAGAAGCTAGATATAATCCCAAGTTTCTCTCTCCACAGGCACTTAACATAATTGTCATCTTTAGCCCCTTTTTTTATGTGAGAGAGAATGCCAAATGAAACTTAAGATTCAGATTACATGTTAAAATCAGTTTGCTTATGATTAACTGTGAGAATTTTTTAATTGATTGTAGGAATTTGATGACATACCAATTCCAAATGGGCCTCATTGAGTAAACCTCTTGGGCTTTATATAAACAATCTGTATATATATATTTTTTTTTAAATCTTGTAGTTATGGGAAAAATCTTCAGATAACATAAAATGATCTGAAAGTCTTTTTGTATAGTGGAACTACAGAGCAAGATTTATACACATCTGTTGTTTGCTTGCTTATCTGTTGTTGAAGTTTTTCTCAGCATGGTTAAAGGTTGTATTTCCTGATGTGGTTTGTTTGGTATTATATTCCTTTTTGAAGAAAATAAATAAAAGCTAGGGAGGTCATGGAATTACTTACATATGCATTTTACTGGTAACAAAATTAGTTCTTCATTTAATCCTTAACATCAAAATATAATTTGAAAGGTAAATAGTGGAACTGCCCTATGCAGAGAAGTATGTTGAGACTGCTCCACATTCAAACCAATAATTTTGATAATTTTGTAGCATCAGTTACTGATAAATAATTGTTCAAAGTAGTAGCTGTTGTTACCCTCTTGTTGCAAGAAAATGAACATGAATATGTTAAAAATTGTTAACCGAGCAGTTCAAGTATAGTGCGCAAAACACTGCCTCGTGAATTTTTGAATAGTTTCTTTTCCTGTTGTTGATTAATACGGTGTAATCATAATTTGGTTTTGTGTCACCAATATGTGATTTTTCTGAATCTAATATTTTTAACAATACAATTTATGCATGATGTATTGTTCACGCCGCTCAACAATCGCTGTTAAACTGTAAAAATTGCTTAGTCCGGATGGTAAGCGCAACCCTTTTCAGGTAGCTCCTGAGTTGCACAAAATTTTTCTATGTTTTTTAACAGAAGCAATTATGCATGAAATTTTAAGAGAAATTTAAATTTTGGGCAGTTGCCATTTGTAACCAAACAGTAAATTAAAAATTTTCTGTGTCTGAGAGTATTATAATGGAAAATAACAAGTAAAGGTGAAATAATGCACTGAAATATTATCTCCCTTAAGTTGTGCTCCACAACATTTTTTTTTTTTACAAAAGAAATTTTGTAAGATGATATCCCATAAAGCTGCTAAAATTTTTATTGTTCTACAAATAATTTTGACAGTATGTTGTGGTTTGACAGACTGAAATTTTTTAAATAGTATATATAAAGTCTACAATTTTAAAATATGTAAGGTATCTCTTTGGCACTGTGAAAGTAAGTGGCAGTGGAGTATGGCATGACATCATCTAATCCAAGGCTAGTCCTGTTCAACTATTACTAGGAGGATAAAGCCTATGACTTGCTTAAGTGAAATAAAAAATATTATTTGACTTGTTTAGTAGTACCCTGCATGGTGCTCATGCTTTAGTATGTAAGACAATCTGCCAGCTGAACTTCAAGTGACACAAAACCATGATACATGAAGAAAAGTTGTATGAGAGCTCCGTTGAAATCTCTTCAATGCTTGAATCATTTGGCTGACATTATTATTAGCAAAAGAATGTCAAATTTGGTGATTTATGCACTTGTAATTGCTGTATCCTGCGAAACTTTATTACGGTGATTTTGATCTCAACCTGTTACTTAAAGTGCACTTTTACCAGACGTTAACTCAACAGTAATTGTAAATTTATAAAAGCAATTGTCACTGGAGTGCGAGTTGATCACTGCAGAGCACAAGTAGAGCTCTGGTGAACTAGTGTGATGTTACTGGTAATTCCATGACACAAGAAGAAAACAATGTGAAACATGACCCTAAAATTTATTGTCAAAGTGGGACGAAAGCTGCCATGATCAATGGAAACTGAATTTCATTGTTAAGGAGACATTCATGGCTGTGGTCCATGTACTTTCATATTGCAATGAGAGCAGTTGAGTATTTATAGACTGCTCTTTTGTGGAATTTTTTTCTTTTTTCTTGGAGGGGGATTTTGATTAGGATTACATTATAGTGAAAAGAAAAGATGTGCACCATAAGAAAATGGGAATGAATATGTATGAAAGTTAAAAGGAGAGCGGTTATAAAATGATAAAGAAAAGGTTGTGATTCTCAATAGCATAATGTAAAGCAAATGGACATAGCTTTTTTGTGTAGGTTTGTAGCAGAATATGCTGAATAATTTTTTCCTTGTTTAATTTTTTAGTTTTAGGGGCAACTGGGAAAATACATGGTTGTGCATCATTTACAAACAGTTCTCAGAGCTTGAGTCCTTGATAGTCAAGAGCTAAATAAAGAGCTGTCAGTACTCCCTGTATCCTTCTTTGGCAAAAAAAATTAGTTAATACCCCCTCAATCCTTCTGTACTAGTTTAACTCATCTCCATTTTTTATTTATTTTTTATTTTTGTTTTTATTTATTTTTTAACATTTTTCTCAGAGTTGCAGACAACATGTGGATTTTTTTAAAACTGTCGTCACGCCATGTATCCTTTGTGGCTGTTAATGCCGCTTTCCTCTAGTCTTATAATTTACAGAACTGTCGTAATATTAGTACAGGGACCTGGGAACCAGTCAGGTGTCAGGTACAGCATTTGGATTCTTTTGTTTTGTTTGCTTGTTTGTTTTGCAAATGCAAAGAATTCATATAGATTTGTTGTAGCTAGTGTTCACACCATCCAAATATTTGTTGTGTACATAATGTCTTTCTTCCCATGGCATCCCTAGATGTCTACATTTCTCTCTGTTATTCTGTTACAACTAAGACAACTTCAGCACCTGATGTCATGTGTCCTTCCTCTGTTCTCTTAGTACAAGATTTCATAAGTTAAATATTTATTTTACAACTTACCTTCTGTAACACTGTGGGAAATTGAGCTAATAAACATAGAATATATTGTGTTTAATCTGTCATAATTTATCAGTACACTTGTATTTACGATAAAGGCTCATTGTCAGTCTCTTACCAAAAATGTAGTGTTATCCATTCTCATTGTTTAGTGTTACATCTTGTGTGTGTTAACTTACATTTTAGTTAATGTTGTAGGCATTATAGTTTTCATGTTTACCACAAAGAACTCTTTTTTTTGTGTACAGATTTAACATCTTTCTTAATTTTTGCAGGTGGGTGCTTTTGCGCGTGCAAATACTCCTGCAGCTGCTGGGTTTGTTGGGGGCTTTTTAATAGGAATAGCTTCCTCTTAAAATACTTTCTCTCAATTTTGTAATAAAGAATTTTATCAGTTAAATTGCTTCCTGTTTTAGGTAAGACATTTAGCTGCTGTGATTGGTAATTTAACATAATATCTTCTTCGTTAGTGCTCTTTAACTACTGTGACTACATGATGCTTCAACTTTAATTGTGTAGTTGGTATAACAGGCACGGTTTGTGCGATAGTGCAGTACACTTGTGCTTTTTGTGTTCTCATAATCTCTTAGAGCTAGATGCTGCAGATATAAATTATTTATTTCTTTTTTATAAGTAGACTAGAAATGTATAACCATTGTATGGTACTGTTCCTTGAATTTCTCGTGCATGTAATCCAACTTTTATTAGGTTTAATTTTTGCTGAGCTGAAGATCGTAATCTGCAGGTTGATTTGTTTCAATGCTGTATCCAGTTTGGCTGTATGTTCATATCATAAACCTTACTTTATAACAATATTTCTGTATTAAATTCCTCACAACTTGTGAATGCTTAAATTTTTCCATTTTATGTTGTTTGGTGTGTCATCAAACACTTTGTGTGTAAAATTTGATAACTGACCAACTGAGTCACATACAAACCCTTAGTAATAACTAATAATAATTGCAGAACGTTCACTGGATGTCACTTTTATGTATTTTATTAACTTCACATAGCCTTTAATAGCAACTCTGTGTAGCATATGGTGCTTTAATTTTTTTAGCAGCTATTCTGGCTTCTTACGAAATAAGATATTTCTGCTGGCAATGTTTGGAGATGAATGATGAGGCAAACATTATACTCTGTACATAATTCTGAAACCAAATTGCTGGTTCCCATGAATATGTATGAAGACACATTTTAAATTTTTGGGGGGAAGAACTCAAAAATTAAATTGGTGATAAGTAAAGTTATCTGTGTTGAGAGTCAACAGACATAAAAAGATGTTTAAGAATAGAGATAACACAAACAGCAGTGTATCTTTGCATTAGAAAAATAACAACATATTAGAGCAAATAAGACTAAATACAAACTAAAAAGGAAACTTGACCATTTGTCAAGGGGGGAGAGAATGTAACTGAACTGATGGAAAATCAGCAGTGAAATATTATAGACAGATCAGATTTGAAACTGAGAGAAGTTAGAAATGGTGAAGTGGGCATAGGTGTACTGAAATAAGGAAAGGGACTATTAAAAATATAAGCGTAAATGAGGCAGATGTGGGTAGCAACAGAGATTAAACAAATAAACAGTCAGGAATTAACAAACTAAAAGACAAGACAAGAAGCTGCAAAATGGAAGAAAGATATGTTTAAGAAAAATAAACACACATGAAACTATTACCAGTGTATGGACATAAGAAAGTGGAGGTACACTCATTTGAGAGATTGGAATAAGATTAGTCTTGATACAAGTTTGGAACCAAGCACAACTTAGTTCCAAGTTTTGATCTATAAACCTCTGTTACCTGTGCCAAGAGAGAGAATATAAATCATGTTGAAGTAGCAACTAATGTCACTGCCAATATAGTGCAAAGCAAATCAATCTCGGAAATATTGTGTTGTTATTGTTAGTGCATGACAGAGACATTATGACATGGTTGTCCCAAAAGCTGCTCTCACTTTGAAGAAATGGAGCTACCAGTGTTGGAGCTAGAGGGAGAGAGCAGAAGAGTGTATAGTAGACATTTGAGAGGGGACAGGGAGCAGAATCCTAAGGATATGAACCATTCAGAGTGATGAGGAAGTTGTTCTCATTGATATAATAAAAGACATTAATCATCTCCTGGACTGTCTAAAATCAGCCTCTGATTCACCACTAGTGTTGCATCACCTCCCTCCAAACCAATATTCCCCATGTACCTGGTCTGCTGTTGCTGAACATTATATGAAACAGTGTCTGTCTGAAAGAAAACTTTTGAATGACAGCTATGTCTTAGTTAGTTCTATACTTGCCAGTAATTTCTCCATGCACTGAGAGATGATTGCTGTTGGTAGAGGAACCAAGACTGTACCCTATAACATTGATATATTGGCCACTGAACTTAATACATCTTAATTTTTGAAAATAAAATGCCTGACTCTCATACCTTCATCCAGCGTTGGCCTCCATCTCACTGATAATCACCGCCATTGTAATGTAAATTCAAAACTGCCAACAAACAATTGCTTCTGTACTTTTACAGATGCCACCTTTCCATCTAAAGTGCACTTTTACCCTACAGCATTTGTGTTTTTGTGAATGCATCTATTAGATACTGTTTTGCTACCCATATATGCAGTAAGTCATATATGCTACCCATATATGCAGATGTCTACCATCTTTCTCACAATTAAACTACCAGCATACCCATCCAGACAGCCGATAATGTTAAAGTGCCTGTTTCAAGGACAGGGGGATGCACGCCAGCTCCAGATCGGATCCGCCTCGAAGATTACTGGTGAGGGCCAGTTTGCCATCCAGCCTTGATGTGGCTTTTAGGCAGCTTTCTACAACCTCTTAGGAAAATATGGGGCTGGTCCCTAAGTGCCATCTCTGTTGCACGATGTGCAAACACTTAACAGCAATGTCAGTTTTGACCTTGCAATGTACATTACATACAGGCAGAAGGGGTATGTGGATTCCTGCCAGGTGGAGCCGGTAGTAGCTTTAAAAAGCCTTTGAGAGTGGCAACAATACAATAAAAACAGCCTATACACAGGTGTTTTTTGTTGTCAGGTAAACTGAATAAGTACTGTACCAATCCTGACCCAGAGTTGGCTGAATATAGAGCACCAAAATGGGTCGAACCTACTATGATGGTTCACAAGCATATTCCCTATTATAATTCCACCACCTCAGTATTACAGTCTCATTTCCAAAACACCAAAAGCAATTTTCTTGTAAAGACTATTGTATTAGAATATAAATGTTAAAGAATTTTCAGTAGTACACACACTCAGTAATGGTGATGCGTGTCAGTGATTTCTTTTCGTTCCAAAAATCTAGTGCATTTGAAATAAAGGTGAAACATAATCCTGTGCATGAGAATGAAATGTGTGCATGGATCAGCAAGGCCTTCATGCTGCATAATGCTGGATGTGGTTCACCAAGAGGATATTAAGCTGTCAAAAGGGGCTTATCGCTCAAGTGCAATTGCTAGCCTTTGTGCAGAGGCTGGTGGCCATTCATTGTCTATTCAATGTCTTCTACTTATGGTATGCCAAACTTAAAGGATTCTGTCCTTCCTAAATGGCCAGCATCCAGCTCCCTTGCACAGCCGTGACTGAGATGCCTGTTCTATCACCACCTGTGGGCAACGAGGCTGTTTCAGATCCATGCAAGGGAGAGCATAAGAGTTGTTATAGGTGGAGGGCATTAAGATCCAAAGGCAGGGGTGGAGGTTGAGATCAACCTGGCTACTAAAGGAACTCGGGTTACTTTTCGAATTAACTGCATAGCAGAACAACTGTACCCAAACCAAACTTTTAAAATTAAGCTTAATCATATTTTAAATGCCCTACCCCCTGGATTTTATTGTTTACACAGTTGGGACCAAACAGAGGTATTCTGTCAGCAGCTCCATTGTTCTCAAGGTAGGGTTCTGAGAGCAGTTTTCAGTTCATTTTGCAGAATTGTTCGCTATCCTGAGCACACCTTGGATCAGATGAGATGGCATTGTGACGATAAATTTATTATCTGCTCAAATTGCCAAAGTGTTCATCATGGTATTAGTTAGATGTATCCAGCAGGTCAGATGATGCAAGACAAGCAGGAACAAGCAGGACACTCTTCTTTTCACGCAAAGGTAGGAAAAGCAAATAATTTTCTGCAGGGTTCCAGGGCACATAGGGATCTGGGAAATGAACCCTGATGCGGCTCTTCCACCTCCTGCTTGCTGTTCAGTCCTCCTGCACACTGTTACGACAATGAGCCAGAAGATCATTTGTCAGTGGGGGGTTCAGTCGCCGGAAGTGGGGAATAATAAGTTGTGTTCAGTGGAACCTTCAGTGCAACCATGGCTCACCTCCTTCCAACCACAATGAGCTGAAGAAGTATCTCTTACAAGGCTTAGAGTAGAACAATACCAATTGACAAATTGTTTTTTCTTACATCATAAGGACCCCCCCCCCTCCGTGCATCACAGATGCAGTTTGCAACTGTTGATATAACATATTTTCATTAAGTGTGCTTAATATGATGCCCTGAGGGAAGATCTGGCCCTCCCACAAGACCTGCCCTCAATGTTAACCAATAATGAGATGAGTGTGTGTTATGTCTTGGATTCTTCCTAAAATATTGAATGTGAATTTTAATGTGTCTTTGAGTGGCCCAGTCACCCATTATTTCTAAGTCATCACCCAACCACAGTCATCTGTCCCTTTTTAAATTGTATCTGTACTGATATTTTATCTAGTTATTCTGCTATGTTTCATCTGATTTTTGTTGTTGGCCACTTACGAATCTCACCATCTCTGAGTTGTGTTTTCATACAACATGGTTTTCCAATTTATTGTTACTTTTTACTAGACTTTCACTGTGCTTGTCTGTGTTTAATTCAAGCAAGGGCACTGATGACCTTGCCGTTTAGCACCCTAACCCACAAATCATCACCACCACCACCACCACCACCACATGTGTGAAGATAATCAGTCCTTTTATTTTTTATAATATGTGCTTAGCTTGTATTAAATTGGTGTACAGTAGAAAATAGTCATCATCATCATCAGTTGCCTAACATATAGATAAATAATCTGAATTGTGTATGGTCAGAGTTGTTCATATGAGGCTTCCATCATCTTTGGACTGCCAAGGTCACGGCCCTGAAACTATGTGTGTGTGCGTGCGTGCGTGCGTGCGTGCGTGCGTGCGTTAACCAGTAAGGACATTGGCTTTCACTCCTCGACACCTAGCTTGGCTATTAATTTGCATAAATAATTGTTATAATAAAATTGTGTCATCAGCTGTTCCATCAAGCAGCTTATTTATTTATTTGCTCCCTGTCCTCACTAATCTTGTGAATTATTATTGTAAAGTTTATGTATTGATCTGTCATTGCTTTTTGAATTAATATATCTCCCCCCTTCGTATCAGTCCATGATTTTTGTATTTGTGCTCTTCACATATTTTTGTTTCATTTATTTAAAATGCTCCATTACAGTAGTACTACATGTTTAGATACCAAGACACACAAAGCAGTAGTCTAATCATGAGGTGTTACAATGGTATGAATGAAAACTGTTTACAATAGAAAACTTCTGTATGATCGATATAAGTTTTCCAGGTTCAACACGACAAAAGCATACTAACAATTATATTCACAACAGTAAGCTTATGTATGGTTGATATAAGGTTTTCAGGTAGCATATCATTTTTTTTAGCTTTTATAACAATGAAAACAATCAATTATTGATAAAAATTTTTAATTGTATAGATAAAAATCTACTCACCAAGCGGCGGCAGAACACACATGTATGACTGTTGTGATTGGTAAGCTTTTGGAGCCAGTGAATCCTCCTTCAGGCAGAAGGGTTGAAGGGGAAGGAAGAAGGGTGAAGGAAAAGGACTGTATAGGTTCTAGGAAAAGGGGTAGATTTTGGGAAAGTCACCCAGAACCGCAGGGCAGAGGGTACTTACCGCACAGGATGAGAAGAAAACACTGTTTGTTGGGGACTGCATCAGACGAGATATGAAAACTTGATAGCTTAAAGGTGGAAGACAGGGTAATATGCAAGACAGAGATTGCTATTAAAACAACGTGCTCAAGTTAATAAGAGTGAGAAGCTAACTGAATTGTGCGTAACAGAGGTGGGAGGGGACAGTGAAAAATATACAGGAAAGACAATGAAAGATGAAGCAAAGAGTAGTTACAGTGAAGAAAAGCTGAGACAGAAGAAATTAACATAAATTAAGGCCATGTGGATGACGAGAACCAAGGACTGCTGTAGTACTAGTTCCCACCTGCGGAGTTCTGAGAAACTGGTGTCTGGAGGAAGAATCCAGATGGCACTTGTGGTGAAACAGGTGCCAAGGTCACAAACGTCATGTTTTAGAGCATGCTCTGGAACAGGATATTGCAAGTTGCCAGTATATACCCTCTGCCTTTGCCCATTCAGTCTATTAGATAATTTCGTGGTAGTCATGCCAATGTAGAAGGCTGAACAGTGTTTACATATTAACTGGTGTATGACGTGTCGTTTTGCAGTTGGCCCTTTGATAGTATATGTTTTGCCAGGCTATTATAGGTGGTGGTAGGAGGGTGCATAAGGCAAGTCTTGCAGCGGGGACAGTCGGAGGGGTAGGAGCCATAGGGTGGGGAGATGAATGCAGAAGGAGCATAGAGTCTGACAAGAATATTGCGGAGATTGGGAGGGCAACGCAAAGCTATTCTAGATGTGGTGGGCAAAATTTCATACAGAATGAATCTCATTCCAGAACATCCCATCCAATCCTGGTACTGCTGATCCCTCCACAGAACAGCTTCGCAGCATGCCATCAGTGACTCAGTATTATCCTGGTCTGGAATACGTTAATCAGCTGCTTCAACAGGACCATGACTTTCAAAATCATTCCCAGCAGTTCCTAGATGTGCTTTCATCCATTTGAAGTTAATATGGCATTTCCATTGCCACAATTCCCTCATTTTGTTTCTGATCTTTTCTGTCAAATATTTACAATGCCTGGTATTTTTTAATGAATCCAGTACAATTCTGCTGTCTGTGCATATTACAGCTGTCATTTTAAGATTTTTTCCTTGCAAGTTGTGTAGTTTCTCTAAGGCTTGCAAGATTGCTAGTTGTTCTGCGTGGTTAATGGTGCACCCACTCTTGAGGGTATACTTTAAGTGATAGGAAGGTGTCCCATTAATCATTAATACCACTCCTGAACTGATCGATTCTCTCAATAACTACCATCTGTCTAAGTCTCTCAAGGATATTCCTTGAGTTTGTAAATTTCTTCTAAAGGTACAGCACTTGCTGGATAGGGACACGGTTTGTACTCTAAAGGAGTGTCTATTGAATGGGGTGTGTGTTCAATTTTTATAATTTTATATTCTTGAGGTGTTGCCTGTAGTTTAGTAATTATAGTTGTAAGGCATGTTAGAATGCACAACGCTTCAGTAGACATCATTCTGTTAGCCTTAACAATCTTTATGTTGGTCAAGCACTGAATTCTATGAAGCTTCATGCAGTTATATTTTTTTCTGTGTGTGTGAATCCAAACAGGAGCTGTATATGCTAATATTGGTAGTGTAGTGCCAGTGTAAATTATTTTCACTACTCCTGAACCAAGACTCCAGTTGAACCTTGCTGAATTAGGCAAAGAATGAATAAGTTTCATGCATTTTTCAGTCATGTACTGTATATGCTCAGTAAACATAAATTAAAATCAATAATTATACGAAAGTATTTTAATCAGTCCACTTGTTGCAAAACATTATTGTTAAGGATGATACTAATTGTTGCTTTGTCTTTATGCCTTACCCTTGTTAGTAGCGTTACGTTCGATGTTTGCTAATTAAAACGGATTTTGTTGTTTTGGGCCCAAACTACGATTTTTTCCACTTCTATATTGCAGAGCTCCACAGCAATAATGACAGTATTTGATCTATTTCTTTTAAGTTATATATGTCCTTGTTTGGTAAATGTCTGTGTGTAAGTTCTTCCAAAAAGAGCCCATCAAAGTCTCCCAGGTTTTCATCTCTAACATTAAATTATTTAGTGTGAATTATACTTCCAGCACAGGCCATTGGGAAAACTCCTATGCCAAAAGGTATAATGTTATGGTCAGAGCAACTCTGTTATTCACCACACGTCCATTGGCTTTGCCTTGCCAGTAGGTGAAAAGTGGTCGTAGTTAAATCAGTATTGCACCTTTCTTTACTATTTTCAAAATCTGGTCTACGATTCTCTTTTTTCAGTAGGAACAGATCAGTGGAAGCCAGAAATTCATCTATCTCCTGTGGAGTTCATTAATATATCATGCCACATGCTAGATCCTGAATTGCTAGCCTTAGAAATTAATAAATGAACTCCTTTATTGTAGGTCATCATGTCGTCAATCTTTCCCAGGTCCTCATTTATGGGTTTTGCAACGTCTAAGTACACTCTAGATATGAAAAATTGCAAATTTTCTTTTACTGTTTCTACAAATACTGCATCTTTGTCAAACAAGTGGCTAATCATTATGGAATTAATATCTTTGTCAGTTATCAGTATTGCTCCCGTTTTCCTTGCATCACCTGTGTTAAATATCTTCAAGCCTCTAATGCTCTCACCTATGTTTTGTTCATAACAATATGGTTCTTGTATGAAAGCAATATCAGTCTGGTAATGCACAATAAATTGCATTAGGTTAGCTGTAGATTTATTGGTATGCATTTGATGTGTTTTTGTAGAGACCAAGTTGTTTGGCTTGTATTTGGTATTGCCATTAGTCATAATCAGTGTTCTATTTGTGTTGTGTACTATTTATTTTGGACGTATCCATGCTGCTGCATTGTCCTTGCTTGCACACACACACACACACACACACACACACACACACACACACACACACACACACACACCTCATTTAGTAGCCATTTCTTTTTCTTTTTTAATCAAACTTAACAATCGCTGTAGGTGACGATGTTAGTTGATTGCTTTGGTTTTTGTTAGTTGTTTATCAAATAATTGTTGCAAAGCTATTAAATCTTCAGTGTACTGTTTTGCAAGAGGAAGTATTATTTTCTGATTTCTTGTCTCTTTCAAAAAGGCTTTGAATTCTTTTGAAGACTTGAGGTAATCTTTATGGACATCTTCCACCAGTGGCTCATCTCTCATTGAGAAATATAGCACTGATGAACCACATTGGTATTCTGTATGCATCAGGTCATCGTGGAGCACTAGATGCAGGTAGCCTGACACTATGTTAGTTTTAGTATTAGATTTGTCTTCTTGATAGATTCATGTAAGTCGTTAGTTTCCATAGGAAGGACTTTTAACAGTTTCATTTGACAGATTTTTAATGTGGTGTTCCTTGGAAGAAATATTGTTGTTATTGACGATTGAACTATTGACAATATCCTTATTAAAATCAAAATCAGATCACTGTCTTTTAGCATGTTTTGGTGATATTTCGGTAGTGCTAGAGTCAGATGTAGGGTGCTGTTTTCCAGACTGTGAGGGAGGAAGAGGAACTTTAGGAACTACTTATTGTACCGACGGTGACATTTCTAGTACTGTAGTAGAAAAGTCACACATATGTTGCTCTTTTCAAGACTGTGTGGGAAGCTGAGGAATTTTTGGAGCTGTTGCTTGTACTGATGGTACAGACTTTCATGTAGCAGCATTGTGTATGAGAACAGTAAATTCGCTTTCACCATTTGGAATAGTCAGTAGCTGCGAGAAAGTTTTCTTGATATGACAAACACTTTTGCAATGATGACATACAATATCATCTGTGGTAATTTACACATTGAAGTGATTTCCTTCATAGAGGATCTGCATACTGAATAGTATGTTACTTAAATTGTCGAATATGTATTGAGCAGTGCGAAAAAATGATTTTATATGGGAGCTTCCCTGAACCATGGAGCCGTTAAAATATTTCTGACATGCCGTAGTATATGTCCCCATTTAGACATTTTGTTAATTATTACATTCGTTAAAATGAAGGAACATTAGAAAATACAACTTGTGTACCGTAGGTCTCTAGAAGGGTGTTGCGTTCCAAAGGATTGGAAAAGAGCACAGATTATCCCCATTTTCAAGAAAGGACGTCAAACAGATGTGCAGAACTATAGACCTATATCTCTAACGTTGATCAGTTGTAGAATTTTGGAACACGTTTTATGTTAGAGTATAATGACTTTTCTGGAGACTATAAATCTACTCTGTAAGAATCAGCATGGGTTTCGAAAAAGACGGTCGTGTGAAACCCAGCTCACGCTATTTGTCCACGAGACTCAGAGGGCCATAGACACGGGTTCCCAGGTAGATGCCGTGTTTCTTGACTTCCGCATGGCGTTTGGTACAGTTCCCCACAGTCGTTTAATGAACAGAGTAAGAGCATATGGACTGTCAGACCAATTGTGTGATTGGATTGAAGAATTCCTAGATAACAGAACGCAGCATGTCATTCTCAATGGAGAGAAGTTCTCCGAAGTAAGTAATTTCAGGTGTGCCGTAGGGGAGTGTCGTAGGACCGTTGCTATTCACAATATACATAAATGACCTTGTGGATGACATCGGAAGTTCACTGAGGCTTTTTGCAGATGATGCTGTGGTGTATCGAGAGGTTGTAACAATGGAAAATTGTACTGAAATGCAGGAGGATCTGCAGCGAATTGGCGCATGGTGCAGGGAATGGCAATTGAATCTCAATGTAGAAAAGTGTAATGTGCTACGAATACATAGAAAGAAAGATCCCTTATCATTTAGCTACAAAATAGCAGGTCAGCAACTGGAAGCAGTTAATCCCATAAATTATGTGGGAGTACGCATTAGGAGTGATTTAAAATGGAATGATCATATAAAGTTGATCGTCGGTAAAGCAGATGCCAGACTGAGATTCATTGGAAGAATCCTAAGGAAATGCAATCCGAAAACAAAGGAAGTAGGTTACAGTACGCTTGTTCGCCCACTGCTTGAATACTGCTCAGCAGTGTGGGATCCGTACCAGATAGGGTTGATAGAAGAGATAGAGAAGATCCAACGGAGAGCAGCGCGCTTCGTTACAGTATCATTTAGTAGTCGCGAAAGCGTTACGGAGATGACAGATAAACTCCAGTGGAAGACTCTGCAGGAGAGACGCTCAGTAGCTCGGTACGGGCTTTTGTTAAAGTTTCGAGAACATACCTTCACCGAAGAGTCAAGCAGTATATTCCTCCCTCCTACGTATATCTTGCGAAGAGACCATGAGGATAAAATCAGAGAGATTAGAGCACACACAGAAGCATACCGACAATCCTTCTTTCCACAAACAATACGAGACTGGAATAGAAGGGAGAACCAATAGAGGTACTCAAGGTACCCTCCGCCACACACCGTCAGGTGGCTTGCGGAGTATGGATGTAGATGTAGATATAGATACTGGCACTTGTAAAATGCCTTACTGGTGTCATTATCTATTTAACAAACAAATTACTCCCTTGCACTAATCGATCTACATTTTCAACATATCTTGTAAAAATACCAATGTTACCGCCAGACATGCAAGAGCAATATGTAATATTGATGCCAGAAATTGTCACGTACTGATTTTACATAGTAATCTGTTATGGTATTGGGAACATTGTTGATGATGACAGCTTTTTCTGGTGAGATCACATTATCAGCAGACACAGAAGATGGAAGAGCTGGTGTTTGTTGAGGTGATTCGGTCGTGGAAGTTTCAACAGTGCATCCATTTCCATGCATATTCGTAGCTTTGGTGTTGACACCTGACTGCAGCACCACACTGTAACTGTTTAAATGCTCACCGTGCTGATGAAACTGCCCTATTAATTAACTTGATTACATGGGAGCTATATCCTCTGCACTAAAATGAACTAAACAATGACTCTTGTGGATTAGACTATAAAACAGTCAAGTTCATGGACTGTAACTGTTGTTTTAAGCCACTATTTGAAAGACTTTTGCAAGAGCAGACATACACACGTTACGTTCATTGCTAGTCAAAGATACAAATACCACTCTTTCTGTATTGTTATTGTATGAATTCTCCTCCAGTTATGTTTTCTGCTTATTGTTCTCTCCAGTCTCATCCCCCCCCCCCCCCCCCTGCTTTTTCTTATTACATTCACTTTTTAATCTTCTAAAGGAAAGTTTCAATATTATTGTTTATTTCTTTATATTTTTTCCTGTTTGTAATGGTTCTGATGATAGTGGTGGTAGTGCAATAAAGGCACAAAAAGCTTGGAAAATTCTGTTTGGAGCTTGGGATAAACTTGTGAGTAATGTAAGGTAATCAAGGTTAATTTCCAAATTGGGACGGTGGAAGGTAATGTGTTCAATGCAGTATTTCCAGTATACATATGGCACTATGCATTACAGACGTTAAGTGTAACACGTTCATAAACAGTATGTCGTACCTATCTGGGACGCACTATTTTTTTCTCTTCGTATTGTGTAAGTTGACATTGTTATACTTTATAAAACCTACTCTACTCATTAACATAGAATTTAGCCATCAAATCATAGAGATAGAATACCATGGAGAGGCAACATCTTGATCAATGGGAAGCAGACTAAAAAACTCTTGGTCAAGGTTTTGGAAATAAAAGAAAGGTGTGTGATGCAGAAGAAATTTGTATTTGAAGTAACTGAAATAAATTGTGTGTTATGTGGGTCAAGTGCATAAACTTTGACTCATGGGTCAGATACTTTACAACCTAACCCACATAACTAGTCTAATATACAATGAAATTGTTAGATGATCCTAAGTTATGAAGTTAATATGTAAGTTACTATCTACCTAAACTATCTTTCTCCTGAATTAGTTTATCATCTACTGACTATATGTTTCATAGAGTAATTTTTTCTTTTTCCGTTGCATACAAAGAACTCCTATTACGATTTGAAGTTATAATTTAAAACAGATAACTTCTGTTGACAGGAAATTAAGGCCTTTCTGTCTGTAACCATACTTTTTAATGTGAAAGCATACTACATTTAAAATTTTCAGAAAGCAACAAAAACAATTATTGCAGTAATGCCAGTTGCAGCTGTCAAAAATGGAATCACTTACATTATATGATACTCATACAAAGATGATGTAATAAACTATATGTTACATCCAGCAACTAGGTTTTCAGTCACAACAAAAACATACATCTTGTGCTACTGACATTTCAGAAATTTCAGCCTTTGTCAGACTTATCCATCACAAAAGTCCTGGAGTCTCATGTGACTTAAGGTTTACGCTGTGGAGAACTTGGATGACACAAGTTTTATTACACATGTAAGTAAATACGTCAGTGTACACAAAATACAACACAGTTGCAAAACGTGTGTAAAAATATTTACGGCAATCTTCAATCCATTTTAGAGGTAGGTTGTGTGTGTGTGTGTGTGTGTGTGTGTGTGTGTGTGTGTGTTTGTTTTTACTTCAAGCACACGATTCCAAAGAGAAAATCAGCAGTTGTGCGATTCCAAAACCATACGTGTACTCGCAACAATAAAAGGAAAAAATAGATCATTACTCACCATAAAGACAACATGCAGCTGACAGGTCCAACGATCACAGTTACACATTTAGCTTTTGGCCAAAGCTTTCTTCAGAAAAAGAAACACACACAGTCATCCACACAAGCAGGCACACAACTAGACTGCCAACAGGCGCAGTGTTGGGTGGCTGTGTGGCAGGGAGGTGGGGAGGGGTGGGACAGGGAGCGAAAAGAGAGAGATGCTCACCACTCTTTTTCTTTTTCACCCCCAATCACCATCTCCATGCCCCATAGCCTCCCAATGCTGCACCTGTTGGCAGTCTAATCACTGTACGCACTGCCAGACAGCACTCTTCTCTTCTGCCACCTGTACCCTGCTATCCCTTCCCTGTGCTCTCTAGATTGCTGCCTCAATTCTATGTGACAGCTGTTTTCCTGTCTGTGCTTCTGGAGTTGGTGGTCATATGCACATAAGGTGTGCTTGCTTTGTGTGTGTGTGTGTGTGTGTGTGTGTGTGTGTGTGTGTGTGTGTGTGTGTGTGTGTTTCCTTTTCCTTTTCTGAAGAAGACTTTGGCTGAAAGCTAAGTGTGTAACTGTCTTACTGTCTTCTTGTTGTGATCAATTGAACTACTATGTGTGTTAGCTATTCTGATGGACACTACTCCAAGAAGATCTTTAGCCCCATAAGACAGGATACAATCTGTAAAATGTTTGCTTTCCTGACCATTATGTAAAGTGTTGTTGATCAAATCTCCCAGTTTGACAAGATTTATATTTCTACAGCCTGACAATTTACTTAAAATTCCATCAAGTGATTTCAGTAAAGCATCAGTTTCCACAAGGGGATCTATATACACCTATGACATAGAAAAGAACAGTGCAAAATGTGAGAACACAGTACAGTTTGTCCATGTTGTTGTTGTTGTTGTTGTAGTTGTGGTATTCAGTCCTGAGACTGGTTTGATGCAGCTCTCCATGCTACTCTATCCTGTGCAATCTTCATCATCTCCCAGTACCTACTGCAGCCTACATCCTTCTGAATCTGTTTAGTGTATTCATCTCGTGGTCTCCCTCTACGATTTTTACCCTCTACGCTGCCCTCCAGTACTAAATTGGTGATCCCTTGATGCCTCAGAACATGTCCTACCAACCGATCCCTTCTTCTAGTCAAGTTGTGCCACAAACTCCTCTTCTCTCCAATTCTATTCAATATCTCCTCATTAGTTATGTGATCTACCCATCTAATCTTCAGCATTCTTCTGTAGCACCACATTTCAAAAGCTTCTATTCTCTTCTTGTCTAAACTATTTATAGTCCATGTTTCACTTCCATACGTGGCTACACTCCATACAAACGACTTCCTGACACTTAAATCAATACTCGATGTTAACAAATTTCTCTTCTTTAGAAACCCTTTCCTTGCCATTGCCAGTCTACATTTTATATCCTCTCTACTTCGACCATCATCAGTTATTTTGCTCCCCAAATAGCAAAATTCCCTCAGCATCACACGACTTAATTCGGCTACATTCCATTATCCTCATTTTGCTTTTGTTGATGTTCACCTTATACCCTCCTTTCAAGACACTGTCCATTCTGTTCAACTGCTCTTCCAAGTCCTTTGCTGTCTCTGACAGAATTACAATGTCATTGGCGATCCTCAAAGTTTTTATTTCTTCTCCATGGATTTTAATACCTACTCCGAACTTTCCTTTTGTTTCCTTTACTGCTTGCTCAATATACAGATTGAATAGCATCGGGGAGAGGCTACAATCCTGTCTCACTCCCTTCACAACCACTGCTTCCCTTTCATGTCCCTAGACTCTTATAACTGCCATCTGGTTTCTGTACAAATTGTAAATAGCCTTTTGCTCCCTGTATTTTACCCCTGCCACCTTTAGAATTTGAAAGAGCATATTCCAGTCAACATTGTCAAAAGCTTTCTCTAAGTCTACAAATGCTAGAAATGTAGGTTTGCCTTTCTTTAATCTTCCTTCTAAGAAAAGTGGTAGGGTCAGTATTGCCTCACGTGTTGCAACATTTCTACGGAATCCAAACTGATCTTTCCCGAGGTCGGCTTCTACCAGTTTTTCCATTTGTCTGTAAAGAATTCGCGTTAGTATTTTGCAGCTGTGACTTATCAAACTGACAGTTCGGTAATTTTCACATCTGTCAACACCGGCTTTCTTTGGGATTGAATTATTGAATTCCTCTTGAAGTCTGATGGAATTTTGCCTATCTCGTACATCTTGCCCACCAGATGGTAGAGTTTTGTCAGGACTGGCTCTCCCAAGGCTGTCAGTAGTTCTAATGGAATGTTGTCTACTCCCGGGGCCTTGTTTCGACTCAGGTCTTTCAGTGCTCTGTCAAACTCTTCACACAGTATCATATCTCCCATTTCATCTACCTCCTCTTCCATTTCCATAATATTGTCCTCAAGAACATTGCCCCTGTATAGACTCTCTATATACTCCTTCCACCTTTCTGCTTTCCCTTCTTTGCTTAGAACTGGGTTTCCATCTGAGCTCTTGATATTCATGCAAGTGGTTCTCTTTTCTCCAAAGGTCTCTTTAATTTTCCTGTAGGCAGTATCTATCTTACCCCTCAAGAGATAAGCCTCTACATTCTTAAATTTGTCCTCTAGCCATGCCTGCTTAGCCATTTTGCACTTCCTGCCGATCTCATTTTTGAGACGTTTTTATTCCTCTTTGCCTGCTTCACTTACTGCATTTTTGTATTTTCCCCTTTCATCAATTAAATTCAGTATCTCTTCTGTTACCCAAGGATTTCTACTAGCGCTCGTCTTTTTACCTACTTGATCCTCTGCTGCCTTCACTATTTCATTCCTCAAAGCTACCCATTCTTCTTCTACTGTATTTGTCTCCCCCATTCCTATTGTACTTGAAAAAATAAATGAAAAATCTCAAGCAGCAGGAGTATACCTGGACCTCTCAAGGGCTTTTGGTGGAGTACATCATGATGACGTGCTGTTGTCAAAAATTGCGAAGAGTGATGTCACTGGAAAACTCTTGCAATTGCTAGAAACATATTTAAAGGCTAGACAACAATGGACAGAGATTATGTACTCTAATGGAGAAATACTGGAGAGGGGAAAGTAATGTATAAGAAATACACACTTTGGTGCTCCTCAGGGCTTCATTTTAGGTCCAGTCCTATTCATATGTTATGTAAATGATTTCCCAAGTTCACTTGACAATAAGCAATTGATCACTGTGTATGCAGAGTGTACATATGGTGTCTGCTATGCAGACAATGAGTCCGGCCTAGTTGAAGAGATACATAACTCTATTGAAAAGACACATGGTCACTTTGAAAGAAAGAATCTAAAAGTAAACATTAAAAAAAACTAATATTATTCATTTTAAACCAAGTGGTCCAAACAGACAAAATACTGTGATTGATGAAATTCTACCAAAAACCTCGACAGATTGTAAATTCTTGGGTTTATGCATAGATGATCAACTTTCATGAATGCAGCAAGCTGATTATGTCATATCTGTGTGTGTGTGTGTGTGTGTGTGTGTGTGTGTGTGTGTGTGTGTGTCACCACCACATCTTAATTCTGAAACCCTAAGGGCTGTATATTATGGTTTCTTGTCTTATGGAATAGCATTGTGAGGTGGGACATGCCAAACTAATAAGAAAAGAGCCTTGAGGGTCGTAGTAAAACTGAAACCAGGAACTTCTGGCAAACCTCTATTTACTACACACAATATTCTCACAGTTTATGCCATGTATATACTAGAAACTGTAATGCTAGTGAAAGAAGACACTAAGATCACAAAAAGACACATGGATATTCGTAACTATGAAGCAATGCCTGGAAGAGATTTTCATATGGTTAACAGATTAACAGCGAAAAGCCCCTATGTCAAAGGAACTGTTTTAATAACTTGATACCAAATGAAGTTAAGATATTGACAGGGGATACTTTTAAAAAGCAAGTCAAGCAGTGGCTTATCCAAAAATGCCCTTATAACTTGCATTTATCATGAATAACAGAAGAAATAATGTAAACTAAAAACAGTGTAATTTTAAAAATTTTATACTTAGTTGAAAATGCACAGGTTTTGTAAAATTACGTGTTTTGAGCAATAAATTGAAACGAATTGAATTGTATTCAAGCAATGTGAGGAAGGCTTATGGATTCTGGAAAGCCTTGAATAATATAGGTTCAGTTATGATTTTTGTTGCTGCTGTTTTAGGACTTTTACTACTTTGGTCTGTTACATTTGTATAGCCATTCATTTTGTATTGCTTCAGATGGTCGCACATATATCGTTGAGCCATTGGAATGATTTAACGGATCTACAACAGATACACTCTAATTGTTAGCTTTTCCAGAATCGTCAGCGTTTCTGTGCAGATGACAACATTGTGAATAAACAGTAGCATTATCTGCTGAGCAACTGTGAATAATTATTTACTTTTATCATTCTCCATTCCCCAGTAATTAGATTCCAGGCTGGACTTAGGCTTTTGTGGTGATCTTTCACTCAAATGTCAGCAGTCAGTTATGGTCTTGTTTCTGTGTGCTCCAGGTTTGACACCTATATAGTACAATTGGCATTATTAATGTTTTATATGATTGTAGTAGTTGTTGTTGTTGAAATATGTTACAAGAGTTTAATACTGGGTTTAGAGAGCGATAGTGTCTTCTCCTGGCTGCAGTCTTGTCTTGATCTCTGCTTCAGTTGATTTTACTCCAGTAAGAATTGAAACAAGATATTTTAATTCTGACATGTGCTTATACCTGGTATAGTTTACTGTTAAATCTTGGTGGTTATGAAGTGAAACCGTGATCATGTATTCAGTCTTTTCAGTACTAACTTGTGACCTGAATCTTGATGCAACTGTTTGCATGGTCTGAATAGTTCTTTTCAGTTCTTCTTGTGTGTTTGCAATGAGAGCAGGGTCATCTGAATAGGCCAGATAGGTAATATTTTTATTGTTAATGTGAATATTGTGAAAGCTCTCTTTATCGAACTCCTCTGTTACCTTTTTGACTACCAGATTGCAAAGAATAGTTGATTACCCATATCATCATCATGATCATCACCACCATCGTCATCATAGTAATTTTATTGCATGTCTTAACTTCATGTAGTTTAGGCATCTCTCTACTAGTCTCTCAGTTTTTTTTTTTGGTGTGCCAAATTCTGTCATGGTTGTAATCAGACTCTGTCTATGGATACTATTGTAAGCCTCATTTCCTCTAAAGAAATTAATAAAGCTCAACTTTTGAATCAGCTCAAAAATTACATTGATACATTGACTTTTTTTACACACATTCGTTCATTACAAAGACTTTCAAATATGCACTCCCCTTTTTAAAAAATAATATATTTCTTACTGTATATTTTAAGGAATTTGCAGTATGTTTTCAGGAACCTCCATTAATTCTGCTACTCCTATGATAACTATTGGTTATTGTTTAATTTGATAGTCTCGTAAAGATTTAGATGAAGTCATTGGTAAGCCAGTGATTGTTCAGGCAAAGTAGTATAACTCAATTTTACCTTCTGATAAAAACTTGCATGTTAGTTTTGCACCCCACTACTTCCAGGGTGTTTTATATGCAGGGCTTTTAAATTCAAATGGATCGAAAATGTGCTCTTTGTCCTGACTGTAGATTTAAAATATCATTTCTTAGTATTTTTTTCTTAAAGTTTTACTTCTGCAGGAAGCATGTCAGTCGGTCTCTTCTCATATTATAGTTCCGAACCATTTTAAATTTATGCCTATCTACGCTAAGCAATTTAGAGTGAAAATTTGTTTGAATCTAAAAATATCACTCATTGATTGTGCAACTAAGAGAGATCTTCTGTTACTGAATCACCAAAAGTTATTGAAAAAAATCGCCACTTTATGTAGAACTGTGCACAGTTTGTGAATTTTGGTCTAGTGCATTTATACTTACCTGTTGTACAAACTATTTCATATTCCAGGTAACCACATCTATTGAAAGGCATGATGTTAGGAAGACTTCCACTCACAGCTGGTAAAATTGCCTTTTATTAAAACAACCGGTTTCGTGGCTTTAAGCCGCGTCATCAGATGAACAATGGTAAAGATTATAGGCATACCCATCACTCCTAGTGAAAAGTTACTATTCAGAGAAAATCATCAATATTATGGCAGGCGAAAGCTAAAGAAGAATATTTGTCAAGTGAATCTACATTAGATTTTAAAGATGGTTAACTGAGCTGGGAGTTTCGTATCAAGATGGATTATGTGAAAATTTATGATTCGAAATTAAGTGTAAAAGAAGTGACAGATATAGTCGCATCATCACCACGTGGTGCAATTTCAGTTTTCACTGGGACAACCAAAAGAAACATTTGAAAACAAAAAGATGCAGGCAAATTTTAAAGAATGGGGCACTTCTTCTTTACCTTCCACTCACGGTAATATTGTCAACATTCTCTAATAGTAGCTTTTGACTTGGAGCGATTGGTATGCCTATAATTTAACATTGTTCACATGATGATGTGGCTTAAAGCTGTGAAACCTGCCGTGTTTTATAAACGACAATTTTACCAGCTTTGAACACAGTTCTTCCTAATATCATTACTTATTGTAACTATATTTAATTGAAATAATCAGAGAATGTACAGTGAGGAAACCAGAACAAATACAACTACGATGTTCATATCAGGTCCTGGAATCCTTCAGAAAATCTCTGATGGCCTGATATTATCGCTCTCGTAGGAGTATGTGACTCAGTGCAGTTGTTAGATTTCCTTACAGCCAGCCAGTTATGCAGACACTTAATTTTGTCAGTTAGTGTTTTAGTAGTAGTACCAGTAGTTATGCTTTTCTTATTAATTTTATTAATTGTTCTTTGTACAGTTTGTTACATTTTTAGTACCTCAAGCAATATAACCTCTTTTATAACTTCAATATGTTATGGATCAGGAACACTGTAACTGTGATGAATAAAGAGTTTTGGAAATAACTGCAACCAGTCGCCTTTTGTGGTGGTTCAGTATTTATTATACCATGACTAGTTTTGAGCTGCCCAATGATTCATCATCAGACTACTGCCTGAACCACCACAAAAGGTGACTGGTTGCAGTTTGATGTAAATAATTCCTGAAATTTTGCCACTGCCACAGTTACAGCTTATTTGTTTCATGTTTTCTGTCTTGTGTCAACTGCACGACACCCACAGTGTTGCAAACTATCATTAAAAGTTGTACCATCTGATGATGAATCACTAGGCAGCTCTAAACAAGCCATGATATAATAAAAACTGAACCGTCACGTAAGATAACTGGTTTTGGTTATTTGTGAAACATGTAATCTTTACGCTCTTTTTTTCTTAAATATTTCCCTCCTTTTTCTGTTTTATATAAATAATTTTAGTTTGCATGTTTAAATTACTGTGTCTCTTGTTCCCAAAATTAGGATTAAAACTGTGGTAACAGTATGAAGTATATTAATAATAGTAAATAACCCTGAAAGCCCATTGTCTGAACATTTCCTGATTCTTTATCTGACAGATGCGACAAAAATACAGTAACACAACTTTCTAGACTAGTTCATTGTTACTTGCATACAAACTGACTACATTTCATTGCATGATTTATTGATGGGGTGGGTAGATGACTATTCTGAATTTTTAACATTTGTAGCTATGCATAGAAGGGACCCAAGTACTTTACTTGGCACCAGCTGGCATCAACATAACAGTCTGAATACAATGCATCCTGCGTGCATCATATTTATACACTCCTCAAAAGAATTTGAGAACACAGGCATCACTCTCTGTATGTTTTATCTATTTTGATACAGGCAGTACCTGTGGTATTATTGCATAGCTTGAAATCTTCATTTTCAGTGTATGTATCTAAAGTCATTTACCATCTATCAGCTGTGTTATGCATTACAGTATCCAGTGACCCCTCAGAAGGAAGTGAGCACCAGTGTCCCATATTATCTAGTGAGGTACACAGATGGCAGTTGTCATTTATTCATTTGTGGGTGTGTATTCTACCAAGCACATGCAGGGTTGCATCTTAATGCAGTGCATGTAGTAAGGGTAGTTTGTTTGATCCAAGAAGGATGGATTTGCTGTTGTATTGCTGCAGTTGCCATTGTCTCTCAATCACTCGTTTATAGGTTGTGATTACTTACTTACTTCTCCTTGGTGCTACAGCCCTTGTGGGGCCTTGGCCTCTCGAAGGTTGTGAATACACTACAAGGAGACAGTTTGGTGCACACAATGAGTTGGACAAGGTTGCCAACACTTTACAAGACTGCATGAAGATTGATATCTGGCCATCTATGCAGTGCGGCATCGTATGGCTATCACCAGAGCACTGCAAGACAATCTCAGAATGGCTTCCAGAGCCATTCTGTCCATTCAGACTGTAAGTAATAGGTCACAGGGAATGATCTTATCCAGATGTTCTGTTCGAGTACCCTGCTTGCAGGACATCTCACAGCTCACCCTCAGTTCTGCCGTTCCCATGTTGCCTGGCAACTTCATCAGTGGTGAAACATGTTACTCACAGACGACTCCTGATTTTCTCTAACACAGCATGATGGGTGTTTGTACGTTTGGAGATGCCTCGGTGAGCGGTACCTGCCACCTGCCCAGCAAATCAACAGATTTGGCTAGTTTTGTGATGGTGTTGGGTGGCATCATTGTCGACAGCCATATGGATCTTGTCATTGCCTTACTGCCCGGCTGTATATCGAACAGATGGTGTTGGATCATGTGCTGGCTGGCTGCTGTGTGTAAAGGTGGCCCTGAATTCCTTCTTATGCATGATAATACCAGGGCCCATTTGGCGGGCATCATAGGGCTGTCTTGCGACCCCTGGACATTGAAGTGATGGAATGGCCAGTGGTGATTTGTGCCCTAAACCATAATTCTCAAGGGCTCTCAATAAAGAATGGGAATGGCTACCACAGTGTGATGTACATAAACTTGGATGGAGTGTGTGTGCTACATAGGTGTTGGGCAGTGATAAACCCTCTCAGAGGGAATTCATGTTACTGAAGCTCTTAAAGTAACCTGGGATGAAGGGAAAAATGATTCTTTCTATTTTGTTTTCGACACCTGTCAGACATTGCAGTTCTTATTAGAGAAATGAATGAGACTGTAATGATTTTTTATTGTGTACTTAATGTATGAAAGATAAAGGTATAAATTGGTAACATACCCTGCCCTCAATTATTGCTCTGTGGAATATGGCAGATATTGAAAGACATGTTCCACTAATTCTTTTGTGTAGTGTATGTTAGTACTGTGGCTTTCTCAAATTATATGAGCAGATTTGTGATGTATGAACAACAGACTGAGGCATTGAACAGCTTTTGTAGCGAAAATAACATCAATGAAAATGTCTGGAGCATCTGCTGTGTGAAAATCAGGTGTAACTTCTAGTGAGCCCAAAATATAACCCTCAGAATAAAACATAAAAATTAAAAAAAAGGTGATAAAGCAATAGTAAAGCACAGTAACACCCAAATAGAACATAGACACATTATCATTCTCTCCAGACATAAGAAAACAGTGTTAGAACAGTAACACTATCTGTCTAAGATCTTATTATGTAACAACAAAAACAATCAATTTTTGACAAAATAATTTAATTGGATAGATAAAAAATCTACTCAGCAAGTGGCAGCACACACACATAAAAGAGGGTTGTAATCAGGCAAGCTTTTGGAGCCAGTGGCTCCAAGGGTTACTTTGATAGTGCTTGTTTTGCCAGTTACAGGGCTACTGTGGTGCTGATACAAAGGTGCTTAGGGCAAGTCTTGCAGTGGAGATGGTCACAGTGGTAGGAGCCACAGGGTAGGGAGATGGGTACAGTAGGAGCATAGGGTCTTACAAGAATATTGCAGGGATTGGGAGGGTGATGAAAAGCTATTCTAGGTGTGGTGGAAAAGATTTCAGACAAAGGATCTCATTTCAGGGCATGATTTTAGGCAGTCATGGCCCTGTCTAAGAAATCTGCTTTTGAATTGCTGGTGAGGTGACAGTGGTGTATTGTTGTAAAGAGTCTGCATCTGAACAAATACATTTGCCTCAAATGTCACGGCTGTATGGGAGGGAATGTTTGATATGGAAAGTATGGAAACTGTCAAGATGTAAGTACCGCTGTTTGTTGGTAGGTTTAGTGTGGATGGAAGTGTGTAGCTGGCCTCCAGTAAGGACAAGATCAACATCAAGGAAAGTGGCATGGGATTCGGAATAGGACCATGTGAAATTTAATTGGGAGAAGATATTCAGAGATTCTAGGAATTTTAGCAGGTCAGTCTCTCAATGAGTATATATGGTAAAGAGGCCATCAATGTATCTACCCCAAATCAGGGGATGAAGACTTATGGATTCCAAGAAAGCCCAATACCCCGACCCATTAAAAGGTTTGCATAGGAAGGAGCCACGCTGGTTCCCATGGCCGTACCCCTGATCTCTTACTATGTGCTATACAGGGTGTTACAAAAAGGTACGGCCAAACTTTCAGGATACATTCCTCACACACAAAGAAAGAAAATATGTTATGTGGACATGAGTCCGGAAACACTTTCCATGTTAGAGCTCGTTTTATTACTTCTCTTCAAATCACATTAATCAAGGAATGGAAACACACAGCAACAGAACGTACCAGCGTGACTTCAAACACTTTGTTACAGTAAATGTTCAAAATGTCCTCCGTTAGCGAGGATACATGCATCCACCCTCCGTCGCATGGAATCCGTGATGCGCTGATGCAGCCCTGGAGAACGGCGTATTGTATCACAGTCGTCCACAATATGAGCACGAAGAGTCTCTACATTTGGTACCGGGGTTGCGTAGACAAGAGCTTTCAAATGCCCCCATAAATGGAAGTCAAGAGAGTTGAGGTCAGGAGAGCGTGGAGGCCATGGAATTGGTCTGTCTCTACCAAACCATTGGTACCGAATCTGTTGTTGAGAAGTGTACGAACACTTCAACTGAAATGTGCAGGAGCTCCATCGTGCATGAACCACATGTTGTGTTGTACTTGTAAAGGCACATGTTCTAGCAGCACAGGTAGAGTATCCTGTATGAAATCATGATAACGTGCTCCATTGAGCGTAGGTGGAAGAACATACTGACAAAACTAAAATGAGCTCTAACATGGAAATTAAGCATTTCCAGACACATGTCCACATAACATCTTTTCTTTATTTGTGTGTGAGGAATGTTTCCTGAAAGTTTGGCCGTACCTTTTTGTAACACCCTGTATAATCATTAAGGTAAAAGAACGGGCCTTCGGAAGTGTGTCATATTTGTACATTGAGGTATGGCAGTAACTCAAATCTATTTATAGGCTTTTGAGTGCGCACTGAAGCTACGTTACTCAGGGCAGCTATTTCAACTTGAGTAATAAGGCTACTTACATACAAATAACAGCAAAGAAGTTGAGTAGCAGCTGAAATTGCAGTAACACATCTGTATAGAAACTGAAACTAGAACAGTAAACATGGAGGGTAAGTGACACAACTTACAGTTTTTAGAACAATAGGTTTTTACGTTGTGGAAGGTAAAAGTGAAAAGTCACTTCAACCACTGATGATGAGACATGGAACTGGATAGGATGAGAGGGAAATACACATGATGAGGTCCAATAAATAGCTCTCGGCAGCTTCATTTTCTCTAAATGTACATCCATTTTCTGCAGACTACTGTGAAGTGCATGGCAGAAGGTACTGTCGTTTGTATCACACATTGGGATTTCTTAATATTCCACCTATGTATGGAAAATGAGAAAAAATGGTACTGAAGTGCCTTTGTGCTTGCTGTTGTACTCTAATCATGTCTTTGCAATCTGTAGAGGAGCAATACATAAGAGGCTGTAGCATATTTCC
The DNA here is from genome assembly GCF_021461385.2 of Schistocerca piceifrons. NCBI lineage: Eukaryota > Metazoa > Arthropoda > Insecta > Orthoptera > Acrididae > Schistocerca > Schistocerca piceifrons. The sequence continues at coordinate 429,797,192 of NC_060138.1, forward strand.
AACTTCTCACCTAATACTGTTTCTTGAAACTTGTAAATAGCCTATTTTCAAGTGCCCGTCAGTTCAGATTTTCCAGCATTTCTCCGATACTTCCCGATATGTCAAATGTGATAATTTTTGCTGTCCTGACTTCAGTACATACAGTATCCCCTGTTGGTCTTACCTGGTATGATTCCGCCACAGTTGAGCAATATTCTAGGATGAGTTGCATTTTTTCAAGCAATCTGTTTTGCATTTTCCCCATATTGTATTAATGAACTGAAGTCTACCTCATGCTTCAATTATAACTGAGCCTATGTGATCCTTCAATTTCATATCCCCACAGATTGTTACACCCAGGGGTTTGTATGTGTTGGCTATTCGAATTGTAATTATGACTCACTAACTCCCAGATGTCTGCATGGTGAAGGGTGTTCAGCATCTGTTGCAATTCCATTTGGATGTCTTCAATCAAGTCAAAACATTGCCCTTTCAATGTGATTTTCATCTGTAGGAATAGGTGGAAGGTACATGGGGTCAAGTCTGGCAAATAGGGAAGGAGGGGGGCCCCTTTGTCATGTTGTTTTTGGCAGGGAATACTTTCACAATGAACAAGGTGTGCACGAGTGCATTGTCATGGTGTACCAACCAGTCTTACTTTTTTGATAACTCTGGCTGTACACACCAAACATTTTCCCCTCAGTCGCCTCAAAACCTCACAGCAGTAAAACTGGCCATTGACAGTGTAACCAAGTGGAGAAAACTCGTTATGGACTATTCTCTCTCTCTCTCTCTCTCTCTCTCTCTCTCTCTCTAAAAAAGAGAGAGAGAGAGAGAGAGAGAGAGAGAGAGAGAGAGAGAGAGAGAGAGAGAGAGAGACGTCATGCTGCTGCAAACTTGTCTAGCTCTTTTCGGCCTTGGAGATGATGGAGTTTTCCATTGTGATGATTGCTGCTTCATTTCAGGGTCATAACCATAGATTCAAGATTCATCACCTGTTATGACTCTGGATCAGAGTTTTGGACACTCTTGAGCTCTTTATTGCAGCTCAGTTCATGTCTGAATCCTGAGGTTTTGTTGGTCGATGCTGGGGAAGGTGAGACACAAACTTCGCTGCAATTTGTCAGTTGTTCAGTTCATTGGCTAGAATTCATTTACATGCACTTTACGAGATCCCAAGTTATTTACAAACATCGCAAATTGTCTGCCTTTGGTCTTCGTGAATCACGTCACATGCTTTCTTGATTATTTCCGGTGTTGTGCATATTGATAATCTACCAGAATGTTTGTGATCATCTACAGATTCTCGGCCTTCATTGAAGTGCATGAACCACTCAAATGTTCTTTCCTGAATCAGTAGAGTTTCACTAAATGCCTCTGTCAGCATGTGGTGGGCTTCAGCTGCGGTTTTCTGCAACTTGAAGCAGAATTTTATTCAAATCTATTGCTCATTGACGTTATCCATTGCACTATTTGCAGAATCACTGAAACGTGTCCTGCCGTGCATCTCTACAACTCATAACTGCGCGCACCAAAGTTGACACATTTTTATGCCATGGTACCTCGAGACATCCAGCACTGGAATGACATGCTGGTACTATTTGACCAGTACAGTGAAATTCCCGGATATTTCGGGTAGCAACTCGTAAAATAACATAACAGAACAAATCTTTCAAAAAGCTGCAAAAGCAAAACAAAAATACTAAATTCAAAATTATTCTCATCTATGCAAGAAATTTATATCTACATCTACATGATTACTCTGCACTCTGCCATTCACATTTAAGTGCTTGGCAGAGGTTTCATCAAACCACAATCATAATATCTCTCTACCATTCCACTCCCGAACAGCGCGCGGGGAAAACGAACACCTAAACCTTTCTGTTCGAGCTCTGATTTCTCTTATTTTATTTTGATCATCATTCCTACCTATGTAGGTTGGGCTCAACAAAATGTTTTCGCATTCGGAAGAGAAAGTTGGTGACTGAAATTTCGTAAATAGATCTCGCCGCGACGAAAAACGTCTTTGCTGTAATGACTTCCATCCCAACTCGCATATCATATCTGCCACACTCACTTACGTGATAATACAAAATGAGCTACCCTTTTTTGCACCCTTTCGATGTCCTCCGTCAATCCCACCTGGTAAGGATCCCACACCGCGCAGCAATATTCTAACAGAGGATGAACGAGTTTAATGTAAGCTGTCTCTTTTGTGGACTTGTTGCATCTTCTAAGTGTCCTGCCAATGAAACGCAACCTTTGGCTAGCCTTCCCCACAATATTATCTATGAGGTCTTTCAAACTGAAGTTGTTCGTAATTTTAACACCCAGGTACTGAGTTGAATTGACAGCCTTGAGAATTGTACTATTTATCGAGTAATCAAATTCCAATGTGTTTCTTTTGGAACTCATGTGGATCACCTCACACTTTTCGTTATGTAGCGTCAACTGCCACCTGCCACACCATACAACAATCTTTTCTAAATCGCTTTGCAACTGATACTGGTCTTCGGATGACCTTACTAGACGGTAAATTACAGCATCATCTGCGAACAACCTAAGAGAACTGCTGATTGTCACCTGTTAAACACAGTTATATTAATTGTTGTACTTTATAAATGCCACACTTTGAACACTGGAACAGTTCCAAATCCAGGGAGTGGAGTGTTCACAGTGCCAGTCTGTAGGATTTCTGCAGATACCATAACGTTATTGGATCTGTTAGACTAGGGTCCTAGAATGAGCTGGATATTTGGTTATAAAGATTCACCATTATGGCACAAGGTTGCTGTGGACCTAGCACCAGTTGTGGAAGATATAGTGAGAAATGGATAGACAAGGAAATGAAGTCTTGCATATGATTGGAGTCTTGGTTCAACTGTAGGAAGGTTTTTGAAAACAAAATGGAGTGGTAACCTTAGTCGCAGTCATGTGGTCTTCTGGGCCAGAGTGCAAGAAGTAGTCTACAATATATGTTTTTCAGAAAGAGCGAGAGATTAGATCAGTGCATGGAAATATGCAGATAGTAATTTTTCATTTTTTTTGTGAGCGAATAGAGCAAGAAAAACAGTAACTAATAATGGTGTGAATTACCCTCTATAATGGATCTCACACCCCCTTAAGTCCCAGAATCTTTTTTCCTGTAAGTCTTCTTTATGATTTTAGAAGGTCCTGTTTTCAATTATCAGTTTAAACCTGCTTCACAAATCCAATTTTATTTTCCAGATAAAGGCTCTGTAACTGCACATCCCTTATCCCAATCACAGTTGGAAATCAACGCCCCCAACTATATAGGGCACCATTTCTCTTGACTTCTGACTTTCATCTGTCACTGAATGGATGTTTACACAATGATAGTGCGTCCCTGTATGCACTTAAGTTGTAGGGCTAAATCAGCATGTCTGTCAAAAGTAGTCGGCAGTAGCCTTCATTATCCGAGGACATATGATGTCTCAATACAGGAAACGATATATTTTAACCAAGCATAGAAGCGTTCTCTGATGTCATTCTCAGAATCTGTACTCATACATTTTCATTTAATATTCTATATGAAATAATGGATCAAACTTGCCCCAGTGTTGTTTACTGACATTGGTGTACCTTTTAAAAAGCTCTTACAGAAGAAAATTTCTACTGCATTAATATTATTCTACATCATTAACAAAAATAAGGGACACGGGAAGGGAGGTATTTGGAGAAAAAGATATAACCAGTGATTCCATTTAAGGGATGATAGTAGTATTTTGATACCAATACCTGATATTATATATTTGAATCATGCCTGTCTTGCATAATTTCTATTGGCAGAAACAACATTGTAGAGGCATAATGTCAACAGCATTCTGAGACGTTGTTATATACGATTAATTATGATCAATCAAGATACATGTGTTTGTCAATACGACAAAACAAAGATTGCCAGAGAAAGAAAGGGAAAGAGTTTTAATTAAAGTTCACAAGGGTACCTGTGCAAAAAACTTACTATTAATCTCAAGTCATGTTGGTTATTTTCTCTGAAAATCTTGTATAATTAAACTTTATTAGAAGTATTAATTCAGTAAAGTAAAACGTTGTATGGAGGATAAAAATGATGGTTTGAGAACAACTCATTGTATCACATAATTGAGTAATTTTGAGTATAATCAATCATTAACTTGACCTGCCTAGGAACAGTTGCAGTTGTATTGGAACCATTACTGATAGTTGATATCTAAGATGGTTTTCCCTGCTTCTAGTTATAGCAAAAACCACCTCCCTTATTTCTGCACTTACTTTTTATTTTCTGTTCTAAATAATCCATTCTGCACATAGTTGTGTAACATTTTCACCGTTGGCTACACTTCCATATTTTTTTGTCATTCGTACTTTTCACTGAATTTTTTTGCTGTCTTGGTGTTTTAGCCTTTTTTCTTTTACTTTTTTCCTGGTGTTATAAATTGTTTACTCTTTTCTGGGTCTATGATTATCACAGTAATTAGTTCAAACAATGGAAAATCCAGGATGGAGTGTAACTGTAATTAGTTCAGTGAATTGTCTTCCTCGTATTGCTTATTCTTTATTTGGTTTGTTCTGCTATTGGTCTTTCTTTCTGATTACTTGTGTTGTTAGTCAATCCTTTTGAATATTTACACATTGCGAATTATTTTTCAAATTCGCTTGGACATCCTTAAGATTCAGATGCTCTCTTTCATCTTCTACTTTGACATAACTAAAATTGCTCCTCCTATTTTGTTTCTTCATCTATTGTTCGTACATCCTTAAATTTTTAATTGGTATAGTTATTGTGAAAAATGAGAAGTTTCATGTTTTATCAATGATGCATAAATGGTTGTTCATATACAAACAAATTTGCCTGGCCTTCTTAGTTGTTGCTTCTAGTACCAGTATGTAGTTGTGATATAGAATCTCACTTTTCAATTGGAAAAGTATATCCTCTTCAGTGGTGTGAATAATTGACATAGTGACACTAGACAGCTTTTGCATGTACATCCATGACAATCTTTTTAAGCAGAAACTTGTTTAATTTATGGTACAAAATTAATGTTTTATGGTACCTCAAAAAGAAATTGATATGTTTGTCAACATGATTCATTAACCTCACTAATGATTTGCGTGTTAAACCTAAATGTGTTTTATGCTAAAATTACCACATACAAACCTAGGAACAGTTTCCATGCTACGTGGTCAGTATGCCTATATCTAGTTGTCACAATTGCCTTGTGTTGGGTGAAGTTGGCTAACGAAAAACTATTGGTCCAAATGTGATACAAGCATAATATGTTACCATGTAGAAGATATTGTATCCAGTCCACTTAGTTCACTGTCTATACTAAGTGGGACTTTGCTTCAGCACCTGTTGGATTTAGTTCTGTTCTGGATGCTAAGATAAATTGTTTTTGCTAATTCAGAGATGTGATCTTGCCAAATCTTTTTACTGTAGTATTATTTTAGTATTAGAAAATAAGTGCCAGCTCACAAAAATTTAAGTGTCAGTATCACCTGCTGTTATCAGTGATTCACACTTTTATGCCACTAAGTTACTGTGACAGTTTTAAAGTATTACTTTGCTATTAATATTTTGTGTATTTCTGTTGTGTTTAACATAGCATTTTATGATTACTTTTAAGAAACTAGTAAGTGTTTTATTTGGTTTCTAGATGGAACGACTGGTCGATCGAAATATTGATAAGGCTGAAGAGTTATTGAAGAACAAGCAGCGCAAAGCAAAGCGTTGGTACCATAGTTTTATTGGTGATGAAGACTATTTCCAGGTTCAAGAAATTCATATTTTCCTTGCTTCATTTGTTTTGGGTTTTTCGGTCGGAATTGTGACAGCCTCCTGAATCGAATGAAAAGGAAGAGCATTCATGTAGATTACTGTAATTTAAGGCATTTTACTAAACTTGAGTTATTTATTTCTGTAATGAAGAGGTAATAGTGAGTAGAACTGGATTTTTCGTGACTGATAAGAGCTTTAAGGCAGACTGTAGAATCTCATAAATGAATTATACAAGAGGTATATGTCAGACTGGTTTTTCCAGGTGATGTGGCTGGAGTATGCTTTGTGTAATTTATTTCAAGATAACACACCTAATTTTTGTCACCTTATAAATTATTATTTATTAAACGTAAGGTACCTAATAAGTTCCCTATGACTGATAATTTGAAAGTATTAACTGTTCACACAATTGATATGTGATATAGTATAGATTGTATGCAATAAATATTGTGTAGTAATAAATTATATTGTGTTTTGACAATTTTGTCCTTTTGGCATTATCAAAATTACAATGTATTTCATAAAAACTGCATAGTTGCAGAGGATTGCAATGTGTAGGGGACTGCAGAGATCCATAAAAATAATAGACAAACTATAGAAAAAGGGAAAGTCATTAACCACTTACGTATATTAAAAAAAAAATTCTTCAGTGTGTATTTACCTTTTTTACTCACATTGATGCTGGCATTTATATTAAATTGGGTCAAGCTACCATGGATGTCCTTTGCTTTGAGTCAGGGTAACAAAAGTACTTAAAAGTAGATGATCTGATTTCAAATTAGTGCTTTGTGATATGATTTATTATGTAACAATTCAACATGTACCAGTCACCAAACTCAATAATCATTAGCATTTATTTTCAGCAGGTGGTTATCAGGGTTTTTGGGCTTCATTTCAGATTTAATTAAAATTTTTTGTAGAGAGAATTCTTTTGTTGATAATGTTCAACTGATTTTTCATATGTGTATAAATCTGAACTTTGTAATAGCCCCTTCTGTACTGGAAGTTCTTCTCAGTGAATGCTTCACAATTGTAACATTATGTTTTGGATTATTAGTATGCACAAATATCCTTACAAACTGCATCTCATCCTGCACATGTGGTAAGATACCGTTAATGAATAAATTTGTTCTTTTCTGCACTCATAATGCCAACATTAGTTTTATTGACTAACACTGCACAAAGAGAAACCAACTCAAATACTAATACAAATCCCATCATGTTTCACAGTTTAAGTTTGTCTGTTGTTGTTCTCTTGGTTTGCTGTCATGTTACATATTCATACACAACAGAGGAAAACTTGTTAGACTAAACATCTACAAGCTATTTTTATTTTCATTGCTATTAGTGTACTGTTTTGTATATTTTTTATTTGTGTGGGTTTTTTTCAATTGCCACCACATACTTTAGCATCATGTAATATTTTAACAGTTTAAATACTTTTTGATCTAGTGAAGATTTTATCTTGCAATTTTGGACCATGTGATTTGTTGATTCCTTTGTCCGAAACATTGGCAGTTATTGCTGTAGCTAGAAAATATGCTGAAGTTATTTTACTTTATCCACCATGTGATCTTTTTGTATTAATGCCCAATTAATACCCAAAACACATGCAACATTCTATTGTTTCCATTTGTTATATTTATTGACGTATTTTTTCCATACCCAAACTATGTCATTTGAAGCAGCCCGTTGTTGGTTCATTTGAAGCAGCCCATTGTTAGTTTTACAATGATAATTGTACTGTTGTCAAGATGTCTACTTTGCTTCCTTCTTCAAGTAAAATTGATGCTTGTTATACTAAATAAATTATATAAATTTTTCCACCCAGCATCACCTTGAATCCCAGAGACTTTGTTTTCCGTTAAACCCATGCTTTCATCCCTCTACCCCTTTGCTCATCTGTCTGTATCTGCCACTTCAGCTTCTCCTCTTATTTGTTTGTTCATCTGATTCTCGTTGACTCATATGGTTCTCTATACGCTCACTTTACTCCTTTTCTCCCCATTTCACTTTTCTGTTTTTATTTTATGTTGCAATATATTGTATTCCATCATCCATTCATCTATTCATTCACCATGTTTTTAAACATCATAGATGTGAAGCAAGTCAATTTATGCATTAACAATTAATCCATAATCACACTGCTGTATTCCATTTGAGCTTACACAGGCTCTAAATGAAAGTATTAAAGTGAGAATTATTTTCAACAAAGTAGCTGTTGTTTGTCTAATTCTGCTTGCTTAATATTTTAAAAAGTTCCTGGTTATGATCAAACAATAACAGTTATCTACATGTTGTTAAGAGTTGAGGCTGTTCAGAATGCTGCTGTTCATATTGCTGCTAGCAGGATTCTTCAGTGCTTTAATATTGATAATCAGGTAGAATGAATAGCTAATAAATATTATTTGTAATTTTCATTTCAACTTGTAGTGATTTCCAGATTCATGCTTTATGATGGTTCTTGAAACATTTTGTATAAGGCTGCAGAACTCTACACTGAACCCTACATGCCCGCATCTCGTGGTCGTGCGGTAGCGTTCTCGCTTCCCACGCCCGGGTTCCCGGGTTCGATTCCCGGCGGGGTCAGGGATTTTCTCTGCCTCGTGATGGCTGGGTGTTGTGTGATGTCTTTAGGTTAGTTAGGTTTAAATAGTTCTAAGTTCTAGGGGACTGATGACCATAGATGTTAAGTCCCATAGTGCTAAGAGCCAGCCATTCCCGGGTTCGATTCCCGGCGGGGTCAGGAATTTTCTCTGTCTCGTGATGGCTGGGTGTTGTATGCTGTCCTTAGGTTAGTTAGGTTTAAGTAGTTCTAAGTTCTAGGGGACTGATGACCACAGATGTTAAGTCCCATAGTGCTCAGAGCCATTTGAACCCTACACAGTAACCAAAATACATGGAAATTATGTACCTTTTGTATTATCTATTTACTTATGTGATGTGTCCTTTACTTGTATAATATAAAATAGTAAAAATAACATCAAAATTCTGCCAGGCACTACTGATTTTCTGTTAGATGGACTTCAAGGTCCAAAATTCTGCCGTGTTGATAGCCGTATCACTTGCTATATACCGATCATCTGTAGTTTCTGCAGACCAGGAGATGTGGATCACCTCAATCATAGAATTCCCCTCCAGTTGTGAAGCCCCAGTTCTTGAGGTTTGCTTTGCATCATGACAATCCTGTCCTCAGTCAGTTTAGTGCCTTCAGTGTCATGTGCAGCAGATCAAAAGTCACAGAAGATTCCTCTTTGATGTTTTTCCCAACCCTTTCGGTAAATTAATTTCGCCATAATTCTGTTTGGAAAGTTGCAGGTGCTGATGGAATTGCCGAAAGCTCTTCATTGTCCTCAAACTAGGTTTCTGTGATGCATATCTAAACAGGGGGTGTCTGGGATCTGTTTTCTGCTTATTTTTCTCTAGTCCTGTGACTGTTGTTCTATGGATGTCAAGTGCCATACCTATAGTTTTATATTTTGTATTGCATGTGCAGTTTGTATGTAATCAACTTTTATTGTTAGTCACTAGCACCATTAAGGATTAAAACTCCAAATTTATGTTTTTGCTGAAAGGGTACTTTACGTTCATTAGTTATATCGTCCTGAAAAGGGTAAGAGTGCCAGGGAAGATGAGGGTTTAATATTCTGTTGACAATGAAGACCTAAGGGATGGAGCACCAACTTTGATTGGATAAAGATGATGAAGGAAACCTACTGTGACCTTTGCAAGGAACAATACTCTGATTCCCTTCAGTTGGTGTAGTGAGGCTACAGAAAACATTTATACAGATGGCCATACATGGATTATAATCGTGCTCTTCCCACGAAGAAACACAGTATACACCAGGGGTGACCACTTACATTACCTTTGGGAGTCCGAAACTTATTGAGCTGTTATGAAGTTAGCCACATTTTTTAGGGACAAATAATTAACATCAATGAAGAAACACTATTTTAAAAATAAGATTATTGAACTCTTTTATTACACAACAAGAAATTGGAAGTTACATCTGATGTGCTTTTTTGAGTGTTTTGCTGTGGGATTTTTGAAATCTGGCTGATAATTGCCGAGTGGAGTGCGATTCGCACAAGTTCACTTAAATGTTCATCAGGTAGAACAGATCAATATTTAGATTTGATAGAAATTAATATTGAGTACAGTGATTCACATATACCGTATTTACTCGAATCTAAGCCGAACTCGAATCTAAGCCGCACCTGAAAAATGAGACTCGAATAAAGGAAAAAAAAAATTTCCCGAATCTAAGCCGCACCTGAAATTTGAGACTTGAAATTCAAGGGGAGAGAAAAGTTTTAGGCCGCACCTCCAAATTGAAACAATGTTGGTCCAATGTAATATGAGACACAATTTAGGTCGAATGAATGACGATACAGCTACAGTAGTTTGGTTCGAGTCGTAAGCTTAGCAGTTAAGCTTTACCAGGTAGCCATTGCTATGCGTCTGGCGCTCTGTCCGTATTTATAAGGGTACCCTTCCTTTTTCACGTGCTTCATCTGGTTTGAATCGATTGCTTATTTTGCTTCAATCTGATAAGTGCCATTTTCTTTGTTCTAGGTGCTTACATCACTCTAAGCAGAAAATGCATTACTATACTGTTCGTCGCATTCTGATAGTGCGTGTTTACGGTCTGTCGCCACTCGCGGCATGGCTTGCTTTTGTGCGTGCTGACACCGCTTACAATAAAAAAAAAAGAGAGGAATTGTCTCATTAGCAAAACAATGGCCTGAGACTGCTATTTGTTGTTACTTACACTGCTGCTTTCTTTGATAATGATCAACAAGAACCAGATAATAGACTGCGTATGATAGAACATGTTCTGAATGAGAGTTAGGCGAAAATGTTTCTCCGTTTGAAAATCTTTGTGGCCGCTTCTTTAGTACATAAAATTCTGCACAGAAATCAGAGTCATCTTAGATTTAAAAATCTAGTCAGTTGCTGTGCTTCATTTCTGACTGAATCACTATTAGGCATAAGAATAATACGAATGTAAACATGACACGATACGTATATTCTTCCGCGTTTGCTGTTGCCTCACTCAAGTTTCGTAGTTTATTAGGCAGACAGGATTTAAATGAGATAGCAGCAAACACGAAAGAATACATGGCAAAATGTTTATATTCGTATTATTCTTATGGTGAAGAGAATACTGCATGTGATTCACATTTCATCAGGTTCCTATTAGCAAACATCTCTTCTCACAGGTAGGAAAAAATTCAGAACGTAGAGTTGGCCATATTGACAAACATCCCAAACAATCTTGCCAGTCGGATTTTCGTAGTACATTGAAATGCTACTACATTCGAAGATGAACAGTACGGAATTTGTATATACTTCGTTGGATAATGTATGAAAATGCAGTGGTCGAAACTCGGGACGGAGAAAAAAGCTCGTCTTCCACTTTTTTTTTTTTTTTTTACTGACACAGAGGTCTTGGCGCCAGTATTTATGTTTGTGCCTACAAAGTATGCCTGTGTCGCGCTACATATATTCGACGGCAGAAGTTATTGTGGCGGCACCTACCAACATTTTTCAGAACTTCCGCTTGCTTTACACTCGATTCTAAGCCGCAGGCGGTTTTTTGGATTACAAAAAATGGAAAAAAAGTGTTTCTTAGATTCGAGTAAATACGGCACAAGTAGTCACAAAAACAGAGGTCACTCTCTTGGCACACTCTCCTGTTAATGGATAGTTTTCTTCTGGAACTTTCCTCCAATTTCAACAGTTCAACAACGGCTGCATTTCACAACCTTCAGCCCTTCATCATCTAGAAGTTCCAGTAGCTTCAACTGTACTGCCACTGAATCCTTAATAATTGGCAGTGAAACAGAGCAGCCATCTTCCATAACATCAATAAGGAGACATGACAGAAGGCCTCTGCCAATTGTCTGTACTTTGCCAGAGTGATTGCATCCCTGAAGTCCAACAGAAACTTCAACCCCTACTTAAAGCCTTAGGCCCTTCCCAGAACATCTCCCCTGAATCCATTTCCCTCCTCATCCCTATAACACCTTGCACATCCACCTTCTACGTGCTCCCCAAAATCCATAAAACCAACAATCCTGGACACCCCACTGTGGCTGGTTATTGTGCCCCCCCAAAAGAATTTCGGCACTCATTGACCTACGCTTCCAACCAATTGCCCATAATCTAGCCTACCACATTAGACACCAATCAATTTCTTCACCAACTCTCCACCATCCCCACACCTCTACCTCCTGGATCCCTACTCGTCACAGTTGACACCACCTCCCTGTACACCAACATCCCTCATGCCCATGGTCTTACTGCTATTGAACTCTACTTTTCACAATGTCCTTCAGATTCCAAACCCACTACCTCATTCTTCATACACCTTACTAACTCTATCCAAACCTACAACTACCTCTCATTTGACGGGGAGGTATACAAACAAATCTGCGGCACAACCATAGGCACTCTCATATGCCAACCTTTTTATGGACCATCTAGAGGAGACCTTCCTAGCCTCCCAAAATTCCAAACCCCTAATCTGCTTCAGGTTCATTGATGATATCTTCATGATCTGTACCCAGGGCCAAGACACCTTATCTTCATTTCTTCACAACCTCAACACCTCTCCCATCTGCTTCATGTCATCCTTCTCAACACAGTGTGCCACCTTCCTAGATGTTGACCTTCTCCATTCTGATGGTTCCATCCACACCTCTGTCCACATTAAACTTACCAACCACCTGCCAACCCAATGCAACCATCCAGCACTTCCTATTCCAGTCCTGTTGCCGGTTTATCCTGCCCCTACAGGGGCCTGTCTATCTGTGGAAGCAGCCGTCTCATTTACCAACTCTGCTGCAGCCATTGCACAAATTTTTATATTGTTATGTCTACCAACCAGCTGCCAAACAGGATGAACGGCCACCGCCAAAGTGAAGTAGACCACCCGGTGGCACAATATGCAGCTGAACATAACACACTTGATTTCAATGGCTGCTTCACTACTTGAGCCATCTGGATCCTTGCCTCCACCACCAGCATTTCTGAACTGCACATTCTCTGCTTGTGTAACTATCCCGGCCTCAACCTATGGTAACATACTGTCCCCACACTGTCCATTCAAGTTTCCACCCTCTCTGTCATACCATCTCCTCTTCATTCTTGTCTCTCATCCTGTTTCTTTTGCAGCCCTCTGTCAACACATCCACCTATCTTTTCCTGCTCCTCTCCTTTTTTGTTCTCTTTTCTGCCCCACCTCCCTGCCCCACAAACTCCTGACCCTGTAGTCTGTTGGAGTCTAGTCCGTGCACACTCCACCAGACAGCATTCGTCTCTCTCCCCACCCATGCACTATTATCTCTTCCCCTTCTCCACCCCCTCCAGATTGCGAATTGGTGGTCATATGTGCATGAGGTGTTTGTGTGCATGTGCATGTGCGTGCGTGTGTGTGTGTGTGTGTGTGTGTGTGTGTGTGTGTGTGTGTGTGTGTGTTGACGAAGGCTGTGGCTGGAGTGGCTGAAAGCCTAATATGAGTGTTTTTCAGTGTTGCCTGTCTGCAACTTGACGTGTCTTCCTTATGGTAAATAGAAATTTATCTTTCCATATATCCTTGATATTCCTACGTGGAGTTTCCATTATTCGATCAGTAAGGAAAGGATTCTCCAAGCATAAAGATGAAGTTTTAAGTACCCTCATATCACTAAGCCTGATATTTATTTCTTCAGGAAGAGCAGACATTCTACTTAAATAATCTTGTACTTGCACCTGAACTGAAGGAAGAGTTTAATTAACCCTCTTCAAGCATATGAAATGAGCAAATGTTGTGTTACTCTCAAGGTCTTTCTGAAAGAGTCTTCATTTGTTATGAAAGCTGAACACAGACTGTGCTAAACCAGAAATAAGTTCATTTCTTCCTTGTAGTGATGTATTTAGTGTTTGTAAATGCTGATTATCATCAGTAAACGACATAGTTGACAGCAACTGTGGCTCATCAACCTGAAGGAGAGATTTTTTTCTATTTTCTTGCAGAAATTGCTTGACTGGATACAGTGGAACATTGCTTATTGATAGCCATTTCAACAAACAGCACCAAGAGACACAATCAGAAAGGTTGTCATTGCTGATTTCTTCTACGAAGGAAGTGAACTGTCTTTGTGTTTTGGAATTTGCTCAAATATAGCTCACAATTTTTAGCACCACTTGCGTAACATGTGGATACTGAAAATATTTGGGTTCTAAATGTTCTCTATGAATAATGTAGTGGACAGATAAGAATTCAGGATATGAAGTGACAACATTTAAAAGCCCCACAAGGCCTTGATTTTTACCTGTCATAGATGGTGCACTTCTGCAAGCATCCCAGTAGGCACTGAATATTTCTTTAAAACAAGGTCGAAGAACTCTTGCACTACTTTCAGTTTTGCAATATTGATCTTTAGAAACTCCCCTTCTGTGTAAATTTTCTTTGATTTTGCAATATCTTACAAATATAGCAAGTTGCAGTTTATCTTGGATATCTGTAGACACATCCACAGCCAGACCCATTGCTGAGCAGTCACTTACATTTTTTTGCAAGTTACTCACAATATCATCACTTATAGCAGAAACTCGTCTCTCTATTGTATGTCTAGAAGTGTGCATTTGGTCAATCAGTTTTTGTAGTTTCTTATTTTCTGCTCTAAAATAGAAACAACTTGTGGAATATTGATCTTCACAAATTCCTTTTCTGTGTAAGGTGTCTTTGATTTTACAATGCTAAGATGAAGCAAGCTTTGATTGGTTGTTAAATTTGTTTCCTTGGTAAACATGGTCATAACCTCACTCCACCCTTGAAATTTTTGCTTTAATGATGACAATTTAACTGTCCTTAATTTAGAATGGAGAGGAACATATTTCCTGAAATCATTGTGGTTAGTAACATGATGGCATTCAAGATTACTGGCCTTGACGACGATGATGTCATTTGACACAAAAGGAATGTTGGTTTTTTGTTCTTCTCTACAAAAAGGAATTGCATCTCCCACTCTTTATTAAACACACTGTCTTCTTCGTGTTTGTGCTTCTTAGGTAACAATGTAAATGTTAGGGCACCAGCAATAATCACAAGTTTACTTAACAATGTCACTGCTCAGAGTAGAGTAACCATGTTGTTAGTAACAGCTGGATCAATTACTGACTGCCAAACCTCGATCTATGCTGCCGCACGGCCGGTGTGGTGTATTTGCAAATCAACAAGAAGGTTGCACAGCTGTGACGTTGAGCAAGTAATGCCTTTTGCACTAAGCTGCATCCACACCAGCTGTGCCATGCTGCGCAAATGAACAAAAGAGGATCAGCACGGCCTGTCAGGCAGGGGACAGCAATCTGTGCCACTTTGCGCAAGAGTGAATAAGTTCCACACAGTGTCTATACAGCAAAGGAAATGGTTTGTTTGTGCAGACACTGTTTGAATGGCATTTCTCATTTCCCATTTTTAATGATGCGTTCGCACACTGGAACATTGCTGTGTACCTATGAACACACTGCTCAAATCTGCACTGCTCTGTGCCATCCAACTCTGCTTAGTACCATGTGTTTGTGTATGATGCATCACTTGTGGATTTGGCTTTATAAGTGCGTATATATTTTTTTTTATTTAAAAATTTTTTGTTTTTATACTTTATTTATATACGTTATTTCAAGAACTGCACTACACTGAAGCAAGGCTCATTATGGCACCCCTGGTATTTACTTACTAACCACTGTGCCATTGTGCTTTGTATCATCCCAGACAGTAAGTCCATATTGAACAGAGAATGAAAATATTCATAGTAAGATACACCCTTCTCTTAAAGTAAGATACACCCTTCTCTTAAAGTAAGAGACTTCAAGTAACAAAATATGCTGGCCCTTGCCTGTTAGTTACTTTATTTGTTATTTAAACAATGGAAAGACCAGGTTGGAATGTGAACAATATTATGAAAAGGACAGTGTTACTCACCGTAAAGATGACACGTTCAGTTGCAGACAGGCATGATGAAAAGACTGCTACTTATAAGTTTTCAGCGAAAGCATTCTTCAGAAAAGAAAAATGCACACACATTCTCACAAGAAAGCATACCTCATCTGCTATCTCTGGCCACTCTGGCCAGCCTGCAACAGAAACGCAAAGGACAGGAGCAACAAACCAGAGCAGAATGAGAGGTGAGGTATGTGGAGGGACAGCAGGGCACAGGTGGAGGAAGAGGAATTGGCACTGCCTCGCGGCCCGTGTAGGGACTAGAGGTGGCACGACATGGTTGCCAGGCACATCTTTGTGAGGCTGTAGGAGAGGGAGAGGGGAACCGGGAGCAGAAAGCAGAAGAGCAGACAAGGGAAAAGACCGATGGGTGTGTTGGTATAGAGCAGTGCATAATAAGGGTGAGGTGAGACGTATTGAGAGGGTGTGAAAGAACGGGGAGGGGGAGGGGGGGGATAAAAATGGTTGTGTGGTAATTGTGTGGGCAGTAGGTTACTGAAGGTTCAGGCCAGGATGATTTTGGGATTGGAGAGTGTGTTCAAAGGATAACTCCCATGTGCACAGTACAGAAAAGCTGGTGCTGTACAGGATACAGATGACCTGGGTTGTGAAGAAGTTATTGAAGTCAAGCGTGTTATGTACAGCTGCTTGTTGTGCCACAGGATGGTCCACTGTGCTCTTAGCCGCAGTGTGATAGTGGCCATTGATCCAGATGGACAGCTGGTTGGTAGTCATACCAATATAAAAAATACAGCAGTGGTTGCATCAGAGCTAGTATATAACATGGCTGCTGTCACATGTGGCCTGGCCTCTGATGGGATAGGATAAGTCCATAACAGGACTGGAATAGGAATTGCTGATTGGCTTGATTGGGCAGTTCTTGCACCTGGATCTTCCACAGAGGTATGATCTCTGTGGTAAGGGGTTGTGCAGACAGAGGTTCCTCCACTGTCATTATGAATGACAGTTCCTATGTGGCAGAAGGCTTCTGCCGATTGTGTGACACTTCCCCCTATAAACTCTACCAAAGTGATGCCTTCCTAAATGTTGCCTTCCTAAATGTCGAACATAACGTCCAATTCCTGCTTAAAGCCTTGGGCACTTCCCAGAACCCCTCCCCTGAACCATTTCCCTCCTCATCCCTATGACACCCCACACACCTATCTTATACCTTCTTCCCAAAATCAAAATTCACAAACGCAACAATCCTGGATGCCCCATTGTAGCTGGTTATTGTGCTCCCACTGAAAGAATTTTGACCCACATTGACCAAATACCTGCAACCCATTATGTGAAATTAGCCTCCTACATCAAAGGTGTCAACCACTTCCTTTACTAACTATCCACTGTACCCATCCCTTTACCTCTTAGATCCTTACTCGTCATTGGTGACTCCTCTTCCCTGTACATGAACATGGTACAGCCATGGATACCCGCATGGCACCCCTCCTATGCCAACCTGTTTAGAAGAAATCTTCCTAGCCTCCAAAAACCTCAGACCTTTGGTCTGTTTCAGGTAATGGGTGATATCTTCATGATCTGGACTCAGGGCAAGGACACCGTATCCTCATTCCTCACACTCCCTTCCACTTCACGTGATCACCCTCTTCCCAGCATGTCACTTTCCTGAATATTGAACCCCTCCTTTTAATGGCTCCATCCACACCTCTATCCACATTAAAACCACCAAAAATCAACAGTACATGCATTTTGACAGCTCCCATACAGCCTGGCCACCCAGGGACAGCATATCTTTAGTGACATACTGAAGATCTCACAAAAGTCATCATAGACAGACACTATCCCCAAGGCGTAGTCCGCAAATAGATTTCTTGGATCACATTCCCATCACACTCAAGAACAAGCTACAAAGGAGTTCCCCTTTGTCAACAAGTACCTACCCAGAGGTTTGATTATCTTTCATGCCCTTACATTATGGACATCCTACCCAAGAATCTCTCTCCCCCACCCACACACCTCATAACTGGTGTTCCATTACCCACCTAACCTCTACAACAAGCTAGTCCACCCCATGCCACTCCGAATAAATTGTTAATTTATAATTACATCACACAAAAAATATTTTAAACCGTGGAAAATCCAGGTTGGAAAATAACGATATTATGAAACAGTAGTTGCTACTCACCATGTAACGGAGATGCCGAGTTGCAGATAGGCGCAACAAGAAGACTGTCAAATAAAGCTTTCAGCCAAACAAGCCTTCATCAGAACTAGACAAAACGTGCGCGCGCCCACACACACACACACACACACACACACACACACACACACACACACTCTGACACTATCACCTAGGCATAGTCTGGTATTGATTTCCTGTATTGTATCCTTACACACTCCGAATCTTCCCATGACACCCAAGAACCAACTAGAAAAGAGTAGCCCCTTCATTACCCAATACCAACCTCAAATGAAACAATTGGGCATCGGTTATCTGAGTCTGGCCTTGGTAGCCAGAGACTCTCTCTCTCTGTGTGTGTGTGTGTGTGTGTGTGTGTGTGTGTGTGTGTTTAATTCTGACAAAAGAAGTTTGGCTGAAAGCTTTGGGTCTGGCCTTGGTAGCCAGAGACTCTCTCTCTCTCTCTCTCTCTGTGTGTGTGTGTGTGTGTGTGTGTGTGTGTGTGCGTGCGTGCGTGCGTGCGTGTGTGTGTGTGTGTGTGTGTTTAATTCTGACAATAGCAGTTTGGCTGAAAGCTTTGGTTGACAGTCTTTTTGCTGTGACTATCTGCGATTCAGCATCTCCATTATACAGCGAGTACCAATTACTCTTTTCATAATGTTGAAAAAACTATTTCTTTTGTCATTTGTTATTTGACTCCAGACTTTAAATTTAAATGCTCTTGAAAGTCTTGGACTCCATGGGACCGATATCTTGCGAACATAAATGTCGATAACAGGCAAAAATCATCAAGCTCCTAGATTCCCAGAATGGATGAGCTGTATATATAATTGAGATTGTATGGGACCCTCAGTGCATGAGTTTGTATGGGACCCTCAGTGCATGAGTCCTACTTGCGCCTGGGCGATTTTTATATTAGTATGACTACCAAACCAGCTGTCCACCAGGATTAATGGCCCCTGCCAAACTGTGATACAGAGCAAACTGGGCAGCCCTGCGGCGCAACATGCAGCTATACATAACATGCTTGCTTTCAGTGGCTGTTTCTCAACCTAGCTCACCCAGATCTTCCTCTCTACTACCAGTGTTTCTGAACTGTGCAGATGGGAGTTATCCTTACAACACATTCCCCACTCCTTAAATCATCCTGGCCTCATTCTACTGTAACCTACTGTCCCCACAACTACCACCCAATTGTTTTCTCCCCCTCTGTCCTTGTACCTCCTCACAATATGTTTCCCCTCACTCTCTGCCAATACACCCATTGGTCTTCTCCGCTTGTCTGCTCTTCTCTTTTCCGCTCAGAACCCCCCCCCCCCCCCATGCTCCCCCTCCCCACCTTCCTGACAACGCATCTGTCAGCTCCATTCTACCACCTCCAGTCCCTGCATATTCTCCCAGACAGTGCCAATTCCTCTTCCCCAGAATATCTTCTAAGATTCTACAACAAACTGATGTCAAGAATATTTAATGGTAGTTTTGTGGATCGCTTGTACTTTCACTCCTGCTACCCTTCTTGTTTCCAAGAACTGGGCATGGATTTTTGTTTGACGGATCTACGGTAGATTATACTAAGAAGAGTGGCTAACTCAACCGCAAATTTAGTATAGAATTTGATAGGGATTCCACCAGGGCCTGGAGTTTTGTTCAATTTTAACGATTTCATCTGTCTCTCAATACCACTGACACTAAAACTTATTTCATTCATCTTTTCAGAAGTACGAGAATTAAATTGGGAGAATGCTCCTGGGTTTTCCTTTGTAAAGGAACATTTGAAAATAGAGTTAAGCATTTCAGCTTTTGCTTTGCTACCCTCAATTTCAGTTCCTGTCTCATTCACTAGGGACTGGACACTAACTTTGGTTCCACTAACGGCGTTTACATATGACCAGAATTTCTTTGAATGTTGTGAAATGTCATTGAACAATATTCTGCTACAGTAATCATTGAAGGCATCATGCATTTCTCTCTTCACAGTCAAATGCGTTTCGTTCAGCATCTCTCTATCTATAGACCTACGCTTTGTTTTTCACCTCTTATGCAGTAATCTCTGTTTCTTTAGAAGTTTGTTTACAGTGAACTGTATACCGTGGAGGTTCCCTCCTATTATGAACTGTTCCTCTATATGCTCCTGACCTCATTGAAATAAAACAGTACTGATTTTTTTATCTAGTTTGATGAACATATATAACTTTCTGCTTGTTTTAGTTGTCTCTTGTACTTTGGTAATCATTGTTGCCACAACTGTGTCATGCCGGTCACTGATAACAGGTTTTTTTGTGAACATCCTTAAAGAGGTCAGTCTGTTTGTTGCCATTAGCTCCAATATATTTCCATCATGAATGGGGTTCCTATCTATCTGTTCTAGGTGGTTTCACAGGATGTCTTATCGTGCCCACCACCAAGAAAATTGTAATTTTCCTAATTGATAGTCTCCTCCGATGATTACAGTATGATTGGAGAACTTATGTACAAGTGAACTGTGATTTTTCTCTGAAGTTTTTGGTTACATCAGGAGATGAGTGTGGCGGGCAATAGAAGGCTCCAATTATCGTTTTATGCCCATCCCTGATACTGAGCCTTGCCCGAACAAACTCAAATGCAACTTCAGTTTCTATCTACGTGGATTTGAGTTTACTGTGGCAAATGCACTGTCTCCATTTCCCATTTGCCTATCCTTTCGATATACACTTCAATTTTCCTCAAAAATCTTATTGCTATCAAATTTAGGTTTCAACCAGCCTTCTGTACGTAATATTATGTGAGGAGAAAGAGATCAGTGTTTAACGTCCCATCGACTACAAGATCATTAGAGACAGAGCACAAGCTCGGATTAGGAAGGAAATCAGCCATGCCCTTTCAAAGGAACCATTCTGGCATTTGCCAGAAACGATGTAGGGAAATCACGGAAAACCTAAATCAGGATGGCCAGAGATTAGTTTGAACCGTCGTCCTCCCAAATGAGAGTCCAGTGTGCTAACCACTGTGCCACCCCGCTCAGTGATATATGAGCTTCACTGCTTTTCTTGTTTCTGACACTTATGTTGTTATGAAAGCTTCAGCAGTTTACCATTAGAATTGTAATATTCTCACTTATGGAAGGCATTTCTTTTGATCTTACTCTTGTACTTCTTGATATCCTACAGCCATCATTATCTGTATTGGATGGAGTCGCATGATCTAAAAGAAACCCAGTGTGCACCCCACACACAGTCAGCTATCTGAGTAGTAGTCTCTGATATGTAGTACACATTTGACCTATTTAGGGGGACCCTACAGTTCTCAACTCTAAGGTGCAAGTCACAGTCTAGCTTGTCACAGATCTCTCAACTTCTCTGGTTCACTCCTTCCACTCGACTCAATACCAAAGGACCATGATCAGTTCTGGGGACAATGCTGCAAATAGTGAACTTCGTTGAAACTACATGCACAAAGCTGGTCTTCTCAGTCTTCTCTGCCAGTTGCTGGAATGATCCAAGAATGACTTCGGAGCTCAGACAAGAGGCATCATTTGTTCCAACAAACACCACAATCTGCATTTGGGTGCACACTGTTCTCTCAATGGACGCTGAAATAACCTCTCCAACATGTTGGTTGAGGCCCATAGGCACATACACTGAGTGCACCTGGTGACCTTTCCTGTCCCTAAGGGGTACCATGACCAACTGTATGTTTGAACTGCCCACGATTAATAGGTCTCCACCCTTTTGTGTTTGCCTCCTCCTGGCACCGGACAAAACAGGTTTCCCCAAAACAGGTGACATGAGTCCCACTGGCTCAGTTTCAGTTTTACTGAAAGATAGCATCTCAGACTTGTTGGGTCGGGGGATTGGTGCAACACCCTCTTAATCCACCCTTTACAGGACGCCTAGATCAACCATTGACATTCATTCACAGTCAAGTGGTTGAGTAATGACAGATCCTGTACTTCCTGCAGAGGATCCACCGGAGAAGATGATATGAGAGGGAGTTGGAAAATAAGATTCCCCTTCGACTGTGGGCAGAGTCGTGTGATATGGGCGAAGACGACATGGCAGATGAACACGCACGTGCAGGACACCAATACACCATGGGGTAGAGGTCAATCGCGATCAAGCAGATGGCGCTGTGGCAGTGTCTGCGCAAAGCGGAGGCCAGCCGCTCGGTCTTTTCTCGGAGCTATGGTGAGAAGGTGTGTTTTGGAGTCGTGGTCAAAGGTGGAAGTGAGAGCTGTTATCCGCTATGAATGGCCACGTGGAGTATCAAGCACAGAAATTAATAACCACCTTTTTGAGGTGTATGGGTCAGGTGTGATGTTGAGGCAAATGGTGCAGAGATGGTGCCAGCAATGGATGTCACCAAGTGACGGATGTCAGCAAGTGCAGGACATACCAAGACCTGGACGGACATGCATGGCCACTACAGATGCAAATGTCAGGAAGGTGGCTGACATGATTAAAGTGAACAGGCGTATCACCATTGATGGAGTAGCAGCAGAACTTGGAATCAGACATGAGTGAGCTCACAAGATCATCTGTGACATTCTTTGATACAGGAAGGTGTCAGCATGATGGGTGCCCCGCCAACTGACCCCTACACACATGGAACAATGCATGGCGTCCAGCCAGGAACAGCTCATGCTTTACCATGAATCTGGCAATGACCTTCTGTTTCGGATTGTGACGGGGGATGAAATGCGAGTCCACCATTACACGCCTGAATCGAAGGCCGCATCCTTTGAGTGGAAACATCTGTCATCACTTGTCCAAAAGAAGTTCAAAAGCACTCCGTCTGCAGGTAAAGTGCTACTCACTGTTTTCTCGGACACCAAAGGAGTTTTGCTGCTGGACTTTCTGGAGGATGCAACCATCAGTGCTGCGCAGTACTGTGCCACTATGTCGTAATTGAAAGAGGTGATTCGGAAAAAGCGGCCTGGCCTTCTTGGATCAAGTGACTTTCATCTGTTTCCCTGCTTTCAAGAAGACTCTCTGCGGAAGGCACTTTGGCAGCAATGCTGATGTCAAACAAGCCGTTCAATGCTCATTCCGTACACAACGCCCTGATTTTTCCTGGAAGGCTTTTTGAAGCTTATAAAGCGGTATGACAAATGTCTCAATGTACTTGGAAATTATGTAATAAAATAAAGATATGTCTTATCTTTAATGCCTCATTCTCTTTTTCTTCCTTTCACACACAATTCTGACCACAGTCGACAGGGGAAACTTATTTTCCAACTCCCCCATGTACTTGAGGTACCTCTGGTACAGTATTGCAGGTACATGAGTCTTGGGAGCTCTTCCGAAACACTGATTCGCAGCAGCTGCCAATTGTTTGACAATTTCTAGCTGCTTGCGAATGTAGCCAAGTCACCCTGTGCTTGAAAACCTCATCCATAGTGTGACTGCATTTTGGCTAGTGCATTGTATTACAAGGCAATGAACAAAGGGCTTCAAATTAAACTTGCTGATTATCTTTTAATCTGTTAAGTTAAAAAGTTTCTAATTCCGTATAAGAACTGAAGCAGATGCACAAATTGAGACTTCTATTAAGGCTAAGGCAACACAAAAGCCTGTGGTAAAAATTACTAGTTTCCTAAAACATTTTGATGTTAATTATAACTGTTGGCAAACTTGCAAACCGAGTTAATTTACGATAAAAATGCAGGTGATATGTAGGGCTACTTGTCTTTAAGGGAAAACTAGACGTAACACAAAACTTTAGAAAAATCTGCTACCATAACTAAATCACAAACCCTGATTTGTTACAAATTGCTCGTAGATTATGCAAAGAACAATGGTAGCTTCCGAAAATTCTCAAAAACGCATTTGTGTTGTTATACAATGAAATCCAATGGTGATTTACACTTTGGCTGAACTGTGAACTACAAACACTGATTTGCTGTGAATTAAATTACTTATCAAAAACACTTGTACCACTAACTTTTGTGCTAAGTGTGTATATGAAAACATTTAAGTAATCGTATAAAATTTTTGGAAGTTCATTAATTTGAATTATACACAATAGCAGACCCATCACAAAACCTTGACGACTCCGTTCTTTCAGTTTCCACCCCATTCCAAGTTCAGTTCAAATTTGATCATTCACGGTGTCTCCATGAACATTTACTGTCTATTACGAAGATAAGATTATTTCTGTGAAAGATGCGTGACACGTGATTTAGTTCCTTTTACGACCCATACAACTGACAGCTTTGGCAGACACACACAAAAAATAACCAGGGGAATTAAATTCACTAAGAGACAGATAGACGAGCCAGTATTTACATTTGGGAAAGATAGTGCTTTGTGTAATGGAGATATAGATGTAAAAATAAGTAATGAAATTGCTTCTACTTATAAACCTTAGGTTCCGTTCTTTGTGACACCAACAGGAAGTAGTTGGGGTAGGTTGGAATGCAGTTGCAGGATAGTCAATGCCCAGATTTGGAGAGTGACATCATGTCTGATTAAGGAGTGATGAAGAAAATGTCAAAGATTATAGGGAATTGATGGTAGTAAATCATGAAGCACTGAACCAGGTTCAGCACAAGAATAGTGGTGAAAAGTAAATATGTGTGTAAAAGAAAAGAAAAGTAGAACTAGTGATAACGAAAGAAATAAAATGTAATAAAGATGATGAAAGAGAGGATTCCAACAAGGAGAAATATAAAACCGAATAATTCCAACAAAACACTAGAGGAAAGAGTATTAGGCTAACAAAGAATGAGATCAGAAGATTTTCATGGAGACAAGATGTGCTGGAGGTTATTCTCACTCTCTGGAATTCAGCAAATACGGTGATACTTTGGAGGATCCCAGTGGTCAGTGTGGAGTAGCAGGCACTCTTATCCATTGAGTCAATCTCTGTGGTTGGATACTGGGCATCCTCAAAGTGAACAGCTCAGCAGCACTCATTCAAATGTTTCACCAGTTTGGTGTTACCTGGAAAAAGATGAGTAGTTTTGTATGTTGCCTTACCTTTAATGTTGTAATTTTTAGCCAGTGGTGGGACTAGGACAGATAGTATTGTGTGAGTGAATGGGCAAACTTTACAGCAGGAATTGTCACCAGTGTAGGAACCTTGGTGTACATGTGAGTGTTCTGGAGCTAGGCAGCTCTATGATTGGGAGTAGAGATGGCCAAAACTGTTCTTTTTCTGGGATCAGATCAGAACCGCTCACTCACTGGAATGAGCTAGCTCTTTACCATGACTCACCATTTGCTTACTAAAATAAGTGGAAAGAAAGTGCCTTGCCTTTTTAGTTCAAGGTCACTGTACCTACATTTTTACTGACTATTAATATGTTTTGAATGAGTGTAGAAACAGGGTGAATAATTTTTTGTTACAGCCCTTCTAGTATTAAAATTTCAGAAAAGTCCTTCATTTTGCTTCCAGTAAAAATTAAAAATATCATGACAGCATTACGAACATTTTTTTCAAGTTACAAAATTATAAAAATAAAACTCATCTGCCGTAACTCACAACATACAAAGCATGACACAACACATCCAGAGGAAGAATATTTCACAGTTACACAGGACAGTAGTTCACAATGGATACAAATTTCTGGTGTAGCGACAAGACAAGTATAGTACAGTTCTGCCTAGTGTAGTAAATAGCATACTGAGTGAGGCTAGACAGCAGTTGTCAGGCAGTGAGTGTATACATAGACTGGTGCTGGGAACTGTCATGCATGGTCCCTTGTCCACGCAGTCCTTTAAGAGTATATACACTGATCAGTAGGGCCCGGGTTTTAATTACCTAAAAAACAGTGAAATATGCAAGCATTTATGACCTAAAACTTACATAAATATGACATTAAAAAATAAAACATGATTTAATAGAAGTTTAATTAAAGCATTCTTGTTTGTTTATTTAATTTTTTATTCACGATAAAGTAATACAAAATTCACTTCTCAAAATATTGTAACTATAGTTCTTGCTTTCTGTAGGGTTTGTGACTAATTTGCACCTATTTTTGAATGTCTGAATGTTTTATTTTCTAAACACAAAGTAAAGTGAAAAGATCATCTATTGAAACAGTAAAACAATGTTTTTATTTCTACATAGTATTTAAAGTGTTTCACATTATTTAATACTGTACATCAATCTTCAGTATCTGCAAAGTTGCACTGGATCACAAGGTGCATTTTCAGGTTTTGCATTATCAAAGATCTATGGTTGTCACCGAGGGTAGTTTTGTACCTAAAAAAGCCCCTTTCCAATTCACAAGACGTCACTGGAGCGTATTTGAAGGCAGCCAGGTCACTGGAGTTCAGCTTTGTTTCAGTATCTTCAAATGTTGCGGCATTCCCTGAAAGACTGTCACTAATTTTGCACAGTGAAGAATATCCAAGATTCCATTGGAGAACACACTGCAATTTGCTTTTCACCTTGTCAGCCACACGACCACGAGCTCGACCCAACTCACTCTGCACATGTTGCACAATACTCAGAGCCTCGCATAGCTGAGTGCCAATGGCTTCCAGTCGTTTAATGGATTTTGATATCACTGAAAAATTGGCATTGATGAATGGCAAGTTTCAAGACAATGCATCTGTAAAAACTTCTGTCACAATTTTGATAGCACTTGATTCATCGCTATCAGGCTCACAGAAGATTGTCTTTATTTGGATGTAATTGGTGCCGTAATACTCAGCAGCATTAAGCCAAGAACCCCATCGTGTATTAACAGGTTTAGGTGGGAGGGGCGTTGAAGGTGCTTGTTCCTTGAATTTCTGCACCTGTAGCAGAGCCTTCACATAAATTCTCTGGCCACAGGAAATTAATTTGTCCACGTCAGGGTAATTTGATCACATCTCTTCAGCAACTCTCTGCAAGGCGAGTGGCGTACACCATACTGGGGTAGAGAATCTGAAACCCTTTGGCTGGTTTAGCCATATATGAAGCACCATCTGTTACAAACAGCAAAACGTTCTCTCTCTTCACACCATCCAGCCACAGTAGCTTCAAAGAGTTGTCAAACAAAATAGCAGTCATCGAATTATTTACTCTATCGAGGGCTTTTTCACACGTTAGTAGGAACATATCTCCAGGGCCATCAACTTTTAGAACACCAACAACAACATTTGCAATATATCGCCCTAATATCCATAGTTTCATTTATCGACAACCAGATCTTTTGCTCAGGAATAATAATTCGTATTTTGTTGAGCACATCATTGTAGCATATGGATAAATACACTCCTGGAAATTGAAATAAGAACACCGTGAATTCATTGTCCCAGGAAGGGGAAACTTTATTGACACATTCCTGGGGTCAGATACATCACATGATCACACTGACAGAACCACAGGCACATAGACACAGGCAACAGAGCATGCACAATGTCGGCACTAGTACAGTGTATATCCACCTTTCGCAGCAATGCAGGCTGCTATTCTACCATGGAGACGATCGTAGAGATGCTGGATGTAGTCCTGTGGAACGGCTTGCCATGCCATTTCCACCTGGCGCCTCAGTTGGACCAGCGTTCGTGCTGGACGTGCAGACCGCGTGAGACGACGCTTCATCCAGTCCCAAACATGCTCAATGGGGGACAGATCCGGAGATCTGGCTGGTCAGGGTAGTTGACTTACACCTTCTAGAGCACGTTGGGTGGCACGGGATACATGCGGACGTGCATTGTCCTGTTGGAACAGCAAGTTCCCTTGCCGGTCTAGGAATGGTAGAACGATGGGTTCGATGACGGTTTGGATGTACCGTGCACTATTCAGTGTCCCCTCGACGATCACCAGTGGTGTACGGCCAGTGTAGGAGATCGGTCCCCACACCATGATGCCGGGTGTTGGCCCTGTGTGCCTCGGTCGTATGCAGTCCTGATTGTGGCGCTCACCTGCACGGCGCCAGGCACGCATACGACCATCATTGGCACCAAGGCAGAAGCGACTCTCATCGCTGAAGACGACACGTCTCCATTCGTCCCTCCATTCACGCCTGTCGCGACACCATTGGAGGCGGGCTGCACGATGTTGGGGCGTGAGCGGAAGACGGCCTAACGGTGTGCGGGACCGTAGCCCAGCTTCATGGAGACGGTTGCGAATGGTCCTCGCCGATACCCCAGGAGCAACAGTGTCCCTAATTTGCTGGGAAGTGGCGGTGCGGTCCCCTACGGCACTGCGTAGGATCCTACGGTCTTGGCGTGCATCCGTGCGTCGCTGCGGTCCGGTCCCAGGTCGACGGGCACGTGCACCTTCCGCCGACCACTGGCGACAACATCGATGTACTGTAGAGACCTCACGCCCCACGTGTTGAGCAATTCGGCGGTACGTCCACCCGGCCTCCCGCATGCCCACTATACGCCCTCGCTCAAAGTCCGTAAACTGCACATACGGTTCACGTCCACGCTGTCGTGGCATGCTACCAGTGTTAAAGACTGCGATGGAGCTCCGTATGCCACGGCAAACTGGCTGACACTGACGGCGGCGGTGCACAAATGCTGCGCAGCTAGCGCCATTCGACGGCCAACACCGCGGTTCCTGGTGTGTCCGCTGTGCCGTGCGTGTGATCATTGCTTGTACAGCCCTCTCGCAGTGTCCGGAGCAAGTATGGTGGGTCTGACACACCGGTGTCAATGTGTTCTGTTTTCCATTTCCAGGAGTGTAGTTCTTTGTCAGTGTGGAGTCGTCTGGAACTGGATGTGTTGTGTACTTCTCCAAGAACCATCTGAAGTGTGGATTCTTCAGTTTTTCCAGTAAGATGTTGCAGGACACCATCATCTCTCACAAATCCTTGCAGAATGATTGCACGGTTGACGATTGACCTGTCCGTTCAAATAACAGCGTTTGCCTGCTGTTATTTTCAGCACTTCGTTTCACACAGCTGCTGTGTTTAGCGGTATTACAGTATTGTTGCACATTAAAGCGCTTTTCAGCACTAACTTTAATTTCACACAGTTTAAAAAATAATATTTTCCCATCACTACTTTGAACTTCTCTCCAAATTCTCGAACATATCCTCGCCAACTTCATGCTGTCGGAGCACTTTGCTTTAGGCATGTTGAACAAGGCAAAGGCTGTATTCAAACTGGTTACTGGGAACACCTACGCGACTGCGATGATTATTTGTTGAGCACATCATCGTAGCATATGGATAAATAGTTCTTTGTCAGTGTGGAGTCGTCTGGAACTGGATGTGTTGTGTACTTCTCCAAGAACCATCTGAAGTGTGGATTCTTCAGCTTTTCCAGTAAGATGTTGCAGGACACCATCATCTCTCACAAATCCTTGCAGAATGATTGCACGGTTGACGATTGACCTGTCCGTTCAAATAACAGCGTTTGCCTGCTGTTATTTTCAGCACTTCGTTTCACACAGCTGCTGTGTTAGCGGTATTACAGTATTGTTGCACATTAAAGCGCTTTTCTGCACTAACTTTAATTTTACACAGTTTACAAAA
Organism: Schistocerca piceifrons; assembly: GCF_021461385.2. Lineage (NCBI taxonomy): Eukaryota > Metazoa > Arthropoda > Insecta > Orthoptera > Acrididae > Schistocerca > Schistocerca piceifrons. Next base: position 429,826,482 of record NC_060138.1, read on the forward strand.
TAATATTTTCCCATCACTACTTTGAACTTCTCTCCAAATTCTCGAACATATCCTCGCCAACTTCATGCTGTCGGAGCACTTTGCTTTAGGCATGTTGAACAAGGCAAAGGCTGTATTCAAACTGGTTACTGGGAACACCTATGCGACTGCGATGATTATTGCGGCAGAAGCTGCCTTTGTTGGCTCTGAGAGCGTATTGTCGATTCTGCGCAACAATGTTTTATGTTCGCGAAACGACTATTCTGGTACGCCGATTATCTGCTACAGTCTTGCGAAATAAAGTTGTGTACTAATATATTTGTTTAATAGCACGTTAAATATTGTCTCGTGAGCAACATATTCATTTTCTTATTCGTGTGTCTCAAAAGATACGAGAAAAACGGTTACGCATTTTTGGCAAAAGTTGACGGAAGTATGACCTATTATATTAAAAGTTGGCCACAATATGACCTATTACTAAAATTTGCTGAAATATGACTTTATATGAACAATCAAAATACATTTTTCGACACTAAAATGCCTAGATTTGTGTATAAATTGTTCTAAAATTCACCCTATAGTTCAGAAAAAAATATGACTTGTCATTAAAATCCGGACCCTACTGATGAGCCAGTGCATTATGACCACCGATCTTATATCGATATTAGGTAACCTGTTCAAGCGATAGCTGTGTCACCTGGCGAGGAATGATTGCTAATATCTCTCTCTGTCTCGTGCATGTAGTGTCCGTATAAGTGCGTCTGAACACACAGTGTGCGGCGGGGCAGGGTCAGTCGTCTGCGTTTTTGTTAACGCTATCCTTCAGTCCACCTACCTCGGTAGGATTCTTGCTGATGTCCCTTCACTCTGTGGTAGCAGGTACGTGCTAGGCAGTGTAAAGCAGCGTTGATGAAACCAGCATCTAATACCACATAGAGATCACGTAACTCTAGTACAAAGTCAGTTCCTGAAAGTTCATGACCAGAAAATGGGGCGTTCGGGATATTCAGTCTACTTGCAGAAAAGCGTTTCAAATTAGAGTAACTCTGCCTTTTTTTTATTCATATTGAATCACATGAAATGGCTATCAATTTTGTATTTAATATGGTAATTCATTCAGAGTTAACTGTCTGTATAACAAATATTCACTCCAAAAGCAGCCAGAATTTAGTAAGTCCAACTCGACTAATATTCACGTTCTACCAGTCACAGACCCACAACTATTGACTTGTTAAACATTAGATCATTTCAGTGGTCTTCTTCGTAAGAGGTACCCGCCAAAATATTCCGTACAGAGCACGAAACACGCCACGTAGAGTTGTTACTATGACCAGAAAGTTCACACACTCATATCTCTCAAACTATTTAACTTAGAAACACCAAACTTTCGTTAAAATGTTCGTAACTCCAGTTGCTTCAGTCGTGATATGTTCAAACCGAAATTAGCTCACTATTTCCTCATCTTACAGAGTATTTTTAAGGAGCTATCTAACATCATGCTATCCGTAGGCCGGCTAGCAAGCGACCCTGCTGCTGCTGCTGCTCTCATCTTTTACTTTCCCCTCTTTGGGGAAGTGTGAGTGGGAGTTTGTAGCCTTTCCGCTTTTACTCCCCTGTGAACGTGTGTGTGTGATTTTTCTATAGTTTTTTGGTGTCTGTGATATGTGATGATTGTTCTGTATGTGTCTGGTACTTGCCTGAGGTAGGCGAATGATTGGTGTTATTTAGGATGGAACAGGATTAGGGATTGGGTGTTGGAATTTTCTCTTCGACTTAATCGTTGAAGATCGTCATAGGGCGCTTATGCTTATCGCGGGACATGTCATACCGACCCAGGGAGTGGATGAGGGCGTTTCCTGATCTGGAAGAACCTTCATAGAAAGCCCTTGCCAGATCTTGGAAGCGCTCTCTCAGGAGTGGGATTTCAGCTGCGGCGTGCAGATCATCTATGGGGAATCCGAGGGGTAAATGCAATGCCCTCCTGAGGGCGTGGTTCTGCAGCCCCTGGAGTTTGTCCAGGTGCTGCTTTGCTGCGTATCCCCAGACAGGGCATGCATATTCCATGACTGGCCGGATCAGGGCCAGGTACACGTTTACTGCTACTGGGCATGGAAGGGAGCTGGTTGAGTTCAGGATAGGGTATAGGATGGACATTCTGGCGCAAACCTTCCTGTGGACCTCGTCTATGTGGGGTTTCCACGTGAGACGAGAGTCCAAGATTACGCCAAGGTACTTGGCGGTTCTGCGCCAGGGGAGTAGGGTTCCATTTAGGTGAAGATGGAGGGGGGGACGTTGAGGAGGTTCGCGCCTTCCGAGCCTGTGGGTAATCAGCATTGGCTGTGTCTTCTCAGAGTTGATGGTGATGCGCCGGCGACGGGCCCAAGTTTCTGTGTCATCTAAAACCTTTTGTAGCCTATGGATGACCAGGTCCTTGTTCGCGTTTCTCGTGTAGAAGGCTGTATAGTCAGCATACTGTGTAGTGTGCACCAGGGAGGCCGTTGGAGTGTCCGTGGTGTACAGACTGTACAAAACGGGGCCCAGGACCGATCCCTGTGGCACCCCGGCACGGATACGCCTTTTGGTGGAGGTGGCAGCTTCTCCTTTGACAGAGGAAGTCCTATTCGTGAGATAGCTTTTGATCAGCTTAACTATGCTCCTGGGGAATCCTTGCGTGTACAACTTGTAGAGTAGCCCTCTATGCCATACTGAGTCAAAGGTTTTGGCTACATCTAGTAGCACTATCCCGCAGTAGCCTCTGTGCTTGAAGCTTTCTGTGGCTGCTTCAACCACTCTCATGACCTGTTGTGGGGCAGAGTGGTTCTGCCGAAACCCACATTGGAAATCCGGCAGGAGCTGCTCTCTGGTAATACGTTCGTGTATGGGTTTTAGCAGGAGGCACTCATAGATTTTGCTGAGGGTCGACAAGAGGCTAATTGGCCTGTAGTGCTGCGGAAATAGAGGGTCTTTCCCTGGTTTGTGTATCGCGACCACTTCCGCATGTTTCCAGCAAGCTGGGAACTCACGGGGTCAAGTAATCTCGTTGCGGACGTTCGCGAGGTGTGTGATTGCTGTGGGTGGGAGATTTTTGACTAACTGATTAGTGACACTGTCGTGCGCTGGCGCCTTTTTTGTAGGGAGGGACCTAATTACTCTTGCTACGTCCTCGGGGGCAAAAAGTATGGGTTCGTCCTCTGGGTCCTACTCGGCATTGAGGAAGACTGACTATCTCTTCATGCTCTTCATCCTGGGGTTCTGCCGCTTGGAACTGCTTCTCGAAGGAGTCGGCGAGGGCGTTGGCCTTCCCAGCATGGCTGTAGACCAGTCCCCGATCGCCGTGCAGTGGCGGCATCCTAGCGCGTCTTTTTGTAAACTGTTTGGTTGCTTGCCATAGTGTATGATCTTCTACTTTGAGAGTTGTGAGGCGGTTTTGCCATTGCTGGTTTCTGTGCTCATTGAGCGCTACCTTTAGTTCTCTCTGTAGACGATTGAGCAGCCTCCTGGTGGCCTGATTCCTGGTGATCTTCCACTCTTTTGCCACTCTGTTCTTATGTCGAATTTGAGCTAGCAAGTGTTCCGGGAGCTGTATTTGCGGCGGTGGGCCATCCCTTTGTTGAGGGGTGGCTTCTTCCGCTTCCTGCAAGATGGCGCCTGTTAGATCTTGTAGCGCTTGTTCTACTGTTTCGGCAGTAGGTGGCGGAGCGCGAGCGATATCAGAGGCGACAGTTTCTTGGTATCGCTCCCAGTCTGTACGTTTGTACGACGTCTGGTACCGTGGGAGTGCTACCCATTCTCCCACATCGACCTCCAGAATCACTGGGTTGTGGTCGGAGGGCATTCTGTTGATTGTCCTTGCGGCAACAAACTCTGCGATCCTCCTAGTGAGAGCTATGTCTAACACGTCGGGCCTGCCTCCATTTTTTGGAAAATGTGTGGGCTCGACTGGACCCCACGTTTCGAAGTGGTGGGTGCGCGCTAGTTGGTGCAGTTTGGCGCCTGCTCTGGAGGTTACTCTAGAATTCCAATCAGGGTGTTTGGCATTGAAGTCTCCCCCTATTATGAGTTTGCCTTCAATTTGCCCTAGAGCAGCTATGTCTCCCTCACCTATCTGGTCATGTGGGTCCACTGCCACTGCTTCGATTTTGTTGGTAGCTGGTAAGAATACCTGGTGGTGGGGTATCCCTCTTTTTACATATATGGCCACTCCTCCGCCTTGGGTTGGCCTGGCTTTACGGTAGCTAACGTAGTTGGGAACTGTCGCTTTTATTCCCGGTTTTAGGTGGTTTTCCCCCTTCATGAGTTCTCTGAACTCGACCTCTTGATTAACAATGTCGTCTGCGTTAAAGACGCACATTGTCAGGCCTTGGATATTCGGTCGTCTATTCCTCTCGAGGTACTCTCCTATATGGCCACTCCTCTTTTCGCGTGGGAACAGCTTAATTCTGATTGGCTGTTGATTTAAACAACCAATCACAATGTTCCTTCCAGATCATTCTCGCGGAAAATCTTGCCTTATCCAGTCACTAATTTGATGTCAGCAAAACTTCAAATTCATGTATTTTGCTTAATCAAAATAAACGAAGTGCAAAATGTTCTTCACATTTATAAATAAACTTATTCCACCTCTAACTTCCATTCTGGCTGCTTTTATACAAAAGCAAGCACACACCAAATACATCACCTGAATCGTGGTTGCAGCATAACTTTCCTACGATTCGTTTGTACAATGTTTTACGTAAAATGAAATATTAAATTTTAAAGTATGTCCCACATACGCTCTCTCAATCATTCTCACGCACACACACGGCAAAATATAATCAAATAATAATTTTGACCGATTTTTGAATTGCGTAATGCACAGTGACTAAAGTCTTACAAAGAAAATTCTAATTAATTGATTTTTATGCACTGATAACTTTTGAATGGCTTCTAATGATAATGAAACTCAATCTGTTATTGTTCCTAACTTGGTTTTAAAAATAAAAGCGTAGGTTTTAGGAGTTTTAGGTAATTCTCTTTATCTCCAAAACTATAATAAATGAAAAGCTGAAATTTTGGCAGCATCATTCTATTAATAACAAAAAGCTGTGTACCAAATTTGAACAAAATCGGATAGTAACTAATATGGATTATTTAGATTCGTAAAAGGTATGAATCTTCGTATCGACTGATTGTTACGCTATGCAATTCTCATGGCAGGAAGCGTCAGCTGTGCTGTGAGCAAAGCCAAACAAAAAGTGCATAGCCATCCTCCAGCCACCGTACTAGACGACTGCGTGCCTTACTGCAACGAATGTCATCTCGTGGCTGAGGCTGCAGCGGTAGAGGTGGCAGAGGTCTTCACTGTGGGCTGCCTCCCTGCTTCAGCTGGGCTCCATCACTGGTCGTAGGGGCTGGTGGTGGCATCAGGAGGGTGGCACAGCTTTCTTGAAGGCTGCCTCCTGGGTGATTTCGCCAACCAAAACAATCAAACTTCCAGTTCGAGCTCCTTATTCGCTATTGTAGAGATTACCCGCAACACCAGAGTAGCTGATTGCATTTATAACTTTGTTCTGTGTCATATGTCTCCTGATTTATAACTTTGTTCAGTGTCATACATCTCCTGATGCCTTTAAACACCAATAATTCATTATCTGACATTTATTATCAATAAATTGTACCTTTTTGAGACTTCTCAATGTATTACTGTTTTAGAACACCATTTATTTACAGGAAGTTAGTTATAATGTGATTGTAGTATAAAACACATCAAATACGAGCTTGACGAAATACAATATGGTCTCACACAGGTGTTTCAGCCGAAGTATATCTTTAAAAGGAGCGAATCCACCTAGACATACTGCTTGTGTGCAGCCACGGTACATCTCATAGAGTCTGTGCAGGATATGGCGGTGACCAGTTTTCGTTCAAAGCACTGGATGAGTTCTTTTTTGTGTTTGGAAAGAGAGGCCTACACTGTCTGTCACCTTTCAGCTGGTCTGTGGTGACAGAATCAAGGCACATGCCCTGCAATCTTTCTCAAATGATTTTGCAGAAACTATTGAGTTAAAAATTAATTTTTGCGTTACTTGTAGCTTTATATGCCAGACCGTTATGCTGCGCCTGTTGTTTCATTAATGGTGATAGTTACTGTAATGCTTACATGGAAGTAAGACACTGTGCACAATTCGAAAAAGTTTGCAATGAAAAATAGGGGCCTCTTTCAGAATGAGATTTTCGCTCTGCAGCGGAGTATGCGCTGATATGAAACTTCCTGGCAGATTAAAACTGTGTGTCGGACCGAGACTCGAACTCGGGACCTTTGCCTTTCGCAGGCGAGTACTCTACCAACTGAGCTACCCAAGCACGACTCACGCCCCGTCCTCACAGCTTTACTTCTGCCAGTACTTCGTCTCCTGCCTTCCAAACTTTACAGAAGCTCTGCTGCGAACCTTGCAGAACTAGCACTCCCTTTTCCCACATATCGCCGGTCATTCTAAAAGCTGGTCGCTTGGCTGGCAGTTCGTTTAAGAGTGCAGCTGGTTAGTGTATATTTTGTGTTTTATATTTTAGTATTAATTACAATGCAGAAGAGAAATCGGTTCTGAGCGCTAGTAACTCGCGAAAGACAGGTAATAAAGAAAGAGGAAATTATGAAAAATAGTTCAAAAATCGACATGTTGTTTAAAAATCAAACGCAGCCGTTTAGTACCAGCTCGAGTTTGAATCTAGAACCATCAGAGTGTAATAATGTGATGATGAAATGTAACAGATAAGACCTTTCCCCTTCTTTTAAAGTTTGTTGCAAGGATTGCCAACTTTAACTTGAGCCATACCGGACAACTGAAAAATGTATTATTGTTATTATTATTGCATTACTGTTATTATTATTATTATTATTATTATCATCCAAAACACATTGCATAATAATACATTATAGCTGCAACAGGAAGCTTGCATTTATTTAACACTATACTCAACGGTTAATACTGCAATCCAGACATTTCTGCAAGCCTCTGGTTTCTTTACTTGTAATACTTTGAAGTTGTACTTCTTTTATGACGTCACAGCTTTAACAACAAGCTCTTTCCCACTGTCGGATTCGACAAATTTAGCAAACTCAGCATATGTCATACGGTAGTTAAAATTCACAAATAGTTCAGCTTTCACCCATTTCCACTTTCAGTCTGTTTCTTTCATTGCTCCAGATATATAACATCACACTGAAAATCCTCTCTATAAACGCTTTGGACGGTGGCACTGCTAGCCTATGTTGAACAAGTTTCATCAAATTATGTGCTTTGCATGTCTTAAGAAATATCACCTATTTGTTTGAAATGTTTGAGTTAGGTAAGACCTTCATGAATGACAAGATGTTATTCAGTGCATGTATCCCAGAAAATATTTCATCACTGTTTATATTGATGTTGACATAATATATAAGTTTTATCATATGGTCGTGCGGTAGCGTTCTCGCTTCCCACGCCCGGGTTCCCGGGTTCGATTCCCGGCGGGGTCAGGGATTTTCTCTGCCTCGTGATGGCTGGGTGTTGTGTGCTGTCCTTAGGTTAGTTAGGTTTAAGTAGTTCTAAGTTCTAGGGGACTGATGACCATAGATGTTAAGTCCCATAGTGCTCAGAGCCATTTTTTTTATTATATTGCCCATTTTAAGGGGCTCTTCAAGATTTAACTGAGAGATAAGCCTGAAAATTGAATCTTCACTAAAGTCAAACCATTTTTCTAGATATTCTAGAATCCTAGTAGAGGCTTGCTGAGCTTCTTTGGCCAATTCTGCTTCTTCATATTGTGGACGTTTTTTCAGCTCTTGTAACACCTTGAATCCAAAGAAATTATTTCTTTGTCTATTAATAATTTCGGTGTATAACTTCAGGAATACAGAATATATTTCAGTTAACTCTATAGAATCACTTTCCAATGTTTTACGGATGTATCAAATAACATGCATAAAATTGTGAACAAAATAAATGTAAATCTCTGGGGGTGTTACTGCATCTTCCACTTCACTGTCGTTTTCATGGGCTATGAAGTAATATAGCAACAACAGCATCACCCCACATTGCAGGTTGCGTACATCATGGGCAAGTATACATTCAGGGCCAAACATATTGTTCCCTTTTGATTGACAGGTCCTTAACCTATTGGATTATAACCCCTGGGGATAATCTGTCCTTTTGATTGACTTTCTTAATCTGGCGTAATTTATAGGATATGAGGATGTGTGTGGAATATAGTTTACTTATTTATGTAAAGAACTGGAGGAAAATCGATTGCAGTGTATGGAATATTGTTTAAACAATAGACAATGTGTGGAATGTTATTTATATTAAGAATTTACAGGTTACAAGGTGATGTATGGAATATTTAAACGATTGTGATCCTTTTTCATTCTGATCGTGAAAGGAAACACATAATTACGTTGTCCCAGACTACTTAAACATATCTGAAAAACTTTCCCGTATCTCGCTATGCGTGCAGGCTGCCCAGTCAGGACGCACCAGAGGGATTTTGGAAACGCCATCAGGCTCGCCGCATCACTATCTGCTGTCGTCTTACGTGGTTTGTATGCGTGAACCTACCTGTCGGATACCAGTGCACAGTATTTGCAAAGCAAATACCTGATTGGGAATCGATCCTGAAATACTGCTGAAGTTAATAAATAATTAATTTCCGGTCACATGATTGTGATGTAGGGAATGTAAGGTGGATGCAGTAGCTATTTCACACACACACAAACTGACGATGTCACAAAACTAGTAGAAGGCTGACTCAAAATATACTAAAAGAAAGATCGTTGCATACAAAGAGAGAGAGATCGAGAGCTGTAGTTTGCTTTCCAGATGACATAGGAACTAGCATGGGATATATTTGATTCCGCCATGGGCCCTAAACCGCCTCAGCGTTTCTGGCGCACTTCCTAGTCGTCCATTTCACGAATTGCTTCAGGAGTTATTAAATCTTGATGCGACAAATGTTGCTTCAGAAGACGTGCTATGGGAAATGTTAATTACATCGTCAATATAGCGTTTTTAACAATTTGCTTCACACAATTTAATACTACAGCAGTGTTATGTTTTTGATGAGAAATTTCGCTAAATAATCCAAACCTATTATTATTTGATGTCATGTTTGGAAGCTGTGATGTATGAAATGATAGTTCAATTTTCAAATTTCGACGTGAATCTATACCGTCACGGTTATAGAGGTCCATGCTAAGTGTATTTTCTTTTTTAAAGCGCTATAGAATTCCTAAGTTGCCTACTTCTCTCCACCACACCAGTACAAAGAAGGAGGGAGTAAAGGTTCTGCCACGTTATAGGATAGTAACAACAACAGCAACAAATACTTCTGCAAGACAAGGGTTCACTGCAATGTATTGAGAAGCACTAACACGATACACTTAAAGCCTGTTCAATCGGTAGTAAGAAGTTTCATTGTTAGAAGTCAGAGATCGCTATCAGTCGGGAATTTGACGTCGGATTGGGTTTTTAACGCATTATAGAGTTATAAATTGGTTCTCACTGCTGCATTTAGAAGGAGGGAGGAAGGGCCTACTGTATGATAGGTTAGAGACAACAGCAACAAAAACCTCTGCAAGACAGAGTCCACTGCGGTGTATTGACAAACACCAAGCACGACACACTTAAACCACGATCCAGGCCGTAGCAGTAGTTGTCATGGCTTGATGTTTTATCAGCATGCTCTGAAAGGAACCTAACTAGTATACAGTCTGGAACATAAGACTTGCTTTTGCTAAGTGATTTAAGTTTCTTCACTACTCCGAGGACATCTACTTATAAGTTACTCATGTTGGCAGCTGTTCTTGATTCGAATTTAGGAATATTTACTTCGTCTTCTTTGGTGAAGGAATTTCGGAAGGCTGTGTTTAGTAACTCTGCTTCGGTAGCACTGTCGTCGATATTTCCGTTGTTATCGAGCAGAGAATTCATTGATTGTGTCTTGCCGCTAGCATATTTCACATACGAGCAGAATCTCTTTGGATTTTCTGTCAGGATTCGAGGCAAAGTTTCGTTGTGGAAACTATTATAAGCATCTCGCATTGAACCAGAATGAGATTTTCACTCTGCACCAGAGAGTGCGCTGATATAAAACTTCCTGGCAGATTAAAACTGTGTGCCGCACCGGCACACAATTTTAATCTGCCAGGAAGTTTTATATCAGCGCGCCCTCCGCTGCAGAGTGAAAATCTCATTCTGGAAACATCCCCCAGGCTGTGACTAAGCCATGTCTCCGCAATATCCTTTCTTTCAAGAGTACTAGTTCTACAAGGTTCTCAGGAGAGCTTCTGTTAAGTTTGGAAGGTAGGAGACGAGGTACTGGCAGAAGTAAAGCTGTGGGGATGGGGCCGTGAGTCGTGCTTGGGTAGCTCAGTTGGCGCCTGCACGGTAGCTCAGCGTGTTCGGTCAGAGGATTAGCAGCCCTCTGTAATAAAAAAACTGAGTTAATCGACCAACAACGAACTTAAAACGGATGTCTTACGACGTCCGCCCCGAGCAGATGCAACGAACGAAAGCAAACTAAATGAAATTAAAAAAAAAAAAAAAAAGAGTTGGCAGAGCACTTGCCCGCCAAAGGCAAAGGTCCCGAGTTCAAGTCACGGTCCGGCACACAGTTTTAATCTGCCAGAAAGTTTCATCTCGCATTGAAGTCCGCGCTAAATCTCGAGCTTCTATAAAAGATAGTCAATTCTGGAGATTTTACGTCCGTTTAAATTTTTCTTTTTTTTTTTCTTTGTTTCTGCAACAGTGTTATAACCCGTTTTGTGTACCAAGGAGGATCAGATCCATCGTTTGTTGATTTATTTGGTATAAATTTCTCAATTGTTGCCGATACTATTCTTTGAATTCGAGCCAAATCTAGTCTACTCTTACATTGTTGATTTGGAAGGAGTCGAGATTGTCTCTCAAAAAGGCGTCAAGTGAATTTTTTATTTGCTTTGTTGAATAGGTATATTTTTCGTTTATGTCTGGAGGATTGGGGGGTTACAATCGTTAGTTTCACTACGACAATCCTGTGTTCACTAAACCCTGTATCTGGTTTGCTGCTAGTTATTAGCTTAGGACTATTTGTTGCTAAGAGGTCAAGTGTGTTTTCACAACCGTTTACTATTCGCATGGGCTCATGAACTAACTGCTTGAAATAATTTTCAGAAAATGCGTTCAGCGCAATTTCGAATAATGTTTTATGTATACTTTCGGAATTTAACATGTATTTTCGCCAACATATCAAGGGTAAAATAAAGTCACCATCAACTATAACTGTATGAGTTGGGTATGCGTTTGAAATAAAACACGAATTTTCTTTGAATTTCTCAGTAATTGTATCAGCTGAATCGGGAGGTTGGTAAAAGGGTCCAATTATTATTTTATTCTGGATGCCAAGAATGACCTCTGCCCAACTAACTAACAGGAACTATCTACTTCAATTCTGCGACAAGTTAAACTGCTTCTAACAACAATAAACACTCCACTGCCAACTGTGTTTATCGTATTCTTTTGGAACACTGGTAGGTTCTTCGCAAAATTTTCGGCTGAACTTATGTCCGACTTTAGCCAGCTTTCAGTGCCTATAACGATTTGAGCATCAGTGCTTTCTATTAGCGCTTGAAGACAATGGTTCATGTCTCTGCGTTCTTCCTGTGTTCGACCTGCACCCTTTGTGACTGAAGCCCTTTTTGAGCTTTCCTGAGACCCTCTAACCTAAAAAAACCACCCAGTCCACGCCACGCAGCCCCTGCTACCTGTGTAGGCGCCTCCTGCGTGCAGTGGACTCCTGCTCCATTCAGCTGAACCCAAAGCCAAACCACCTTATGAGGCAAGTCGAGGAATCTGTATCCTACATGGTATTAGAACTGTCTGAGCCTCTGATTCAGACCCTCCACTCGGCTGTGCACCAGAATTCTGCAATCAGTCCTGTCAGCTATGCTGCAAATGGTGAGCTCAGCTTTCATCTCGCAAAGAAGCCTGTCAGCCGTTACCACTCCTGTCAACTGCTTGAAACCAGACAGAATCTCTTCCCATCCAAAGTGACACACATCATTGATACTGACGTGAGCCACCACCTGCAGTTGGCTGCACCCTGTGCTCTTCATGGCATCCAGAAGGACCCACTCCACTTCTGGAATAAGTCCACCTGATATGCACATGGAGTGCACATTGGCTTTTTTCCCCTTCTTGGCAGCCATGTCCCTAAGGGGCCCCATAATGCGCTTAGCATTGGAACTCCCAACTACCAATAATCTCACTCTCTGTGATTGGCTGGATCTTGCAGGCTGAGAGGTTTCCTCTGTAACAGGACAGGCGACTGTATCTGGCTGAGCGACAGTGTCAGCCACAGACAGCACCTGGAACCTGTTTGTCAGACTAAGTGGGGAAGCCTTACATATGGCCCTCTGGGAAGTCTTCCGCCACCTGCCACACCCCAAGTCGACCTCCCACTCGATCATGGGTGATGGGTCAACCTCAGTGCGAGCAATAACTGGGTTGGTCACTGCTGAGGACCGATAGGAGGACTCTGACGTGTTAGACGTCCGTTGGATCCCCACAGCCAGCCCACAACAGTCATGCCCATCCACTGCAGCTTCAAGGTCTGTAAACGAAGCCATCACAGGCTGGAGCTGAGACCAAAGTGTCACTAACTCGGCTCACATCTGAACACAACAATCACAGTCCCTTTCCATTCTAAAAACCATGGAAAACTACACTACTCAGACAAATGGACTATCTACAACTGCTGTGGAACTCTACTGTAGACTCTGACAAAAAAGCTGGAACTGTGTCTAATAAATTATATTATTGCGCAGAAATTAAAGAACCGAACTACTGAAGCACTCAGTGAGACTAAATAATTCACCCCTGATTAGAAACTTGTAATATGTCACAAAATCGGTTTACTTTCCGACGCAAACGAAAACGGCAGAACTGTCTGTTAGATATTAAATTAACATGCAGAAATTCAAGAAAGTAAACTACCAAAGCACACAGATGAAATTATACAATTCGCTCCTGGTTAGGAACTCATAAAAATCACAAAATCTGTTACTTCATTGTTGCTGCTTCTGTCTCAGCTGGCTGCTGCTGCCTGATTAGTAGTCAGACAGCAGGTAGGAAAATAATCTTTTCTTATCTAGTGCTTTATGCATCACAGGACTAGAATATTAAACTCATTTTTTACTCATGATGGAGTGCTAAGATATAACTCTCTCACAAAAGACTCCTCACATTCGAACTCCCACTTAAAATAGCCAAATGCCTCACCACATACGAAGTCTCTTAAGGTAACAGCACGAAGAAGTCGTAAATATAAGATTTATACTACGTATCACTTTATAAATTCGGTAATACATCTAATTTTATTACGATAGTTGTCACTCCCAGTGTAGGTGAAAGATTGATATATCGTTAAAAGATATCGCCGCAACGGAAAAAACGCCTCTTTACAGCTCCAAGTTAAGAATCATATCCGTTGCATCCTACTCACCACTTCCACCTGCCAGGTGGCATGTCATTGATATCAAGTTGATAAGCTAATTAATTAAATTGATTATAAGAGTCTCTTTGAATGGCGATTCATTTTTCTTTTTCAGTAGTCGGATTGCACTCACGTAATTCACGTAATTCAAATGGGATCCCTGAAGGGAAGCCGGCCGGAGTGGCCGAGCGGTTCTAGGCGCTTCAGTCTGGAACCGCGCGACCGTTACGGTCGCGGGTTCGAATCCTGCCTCGGGCATGGATATGTGTGATGTCCTTAGGTTAGTTAGGTTTAAGTAGTTCTAAGTTCTAGGGGACTGATGACCTCAGATGTTAAGTCCCATAGTGCTCAGAGCCATTCGAACCTGAAGGGAAGATGATGTTCTTTTCGAGTAACACTATAGAGGACTGACATTTGGAACTAAGCACAGAAGGATTCTACCACTGGAAACGTACATTTTGCGTAAGGACCGCGCTGTTAAAAACATGATCACATCTACACTCCTGGAAATGGAAAAAAGAACACATTGACACCGGTGTGTCAGACCCACCATACTTGCTCCGGACACTGCGAGAGGGCTGTACAAGCAATGATCACACGCACGGCACAGCAGACACACCAGGAACCGCGGTGTTGGCCGTCGAATGGCGCTAGCTGCGCAGCATTTGTGCACCGCCGCCGTCAGTGTCAGCCAGTTTGCCGTGGCATACGGAGCTCCATCGCAGTCTTTAACACTGGTAGCATGCCGCGACAGCGTGGACGTGAACCGTATGTGCAGTTGACGGACTTTGAGCGAGGGCGTATAGTGGGCATGCGGGAGGCCGGGTGGACGTACCGCCGAATTGCTCAACACGTGGGGCGTGAGGTCTCCACAGTACATCGATGTTGTCGCCAGTGGTCGGCGGAAGGTGCACGTGCCCGTCGACCTGGGACCGGACCGCAGCGACGCACGGATGCACGCCAAGACCGTAGGATCCTACGCAGTGCCGTAGGGGACCGCACCGCCACTTCCCAGCAAATTAGGGACACTGTTGCCCCTGGGGTATCGGCGAGGACCATTCGCAACCGTCTCCATGAAGCTGGGCTACGGTCCCGCACACCGTTAGGCCGTCTTCCGCTCACGCCCCAACATCGTGCAGCCCGCCTCCAGTGGTGTCGCGACAGGCGTGAATGGAGGGACGAATGGAGACGTGTCGTCTTCAGCGATGAGAGTCGCTTCTGCCTTGGTGCCAATGATGGTCGTATGCGTGTTTGGCGCCGTGCAGGTGAGCGCCACAATCAGGACTGCATACGACCGAGGCACACAGGGCCAACACCCGGCATCATGGTGTGGGGAGCGATCTCCTACACTGGCCGTACACCACTGGTGATCATCGAGGGGACACTGAATAGTGCACGGTACATCCAAACCGTCATCGAACCCATCGTTCTACCATTCCTAGACCGGCAAGGGAACTTGCTGTTCCAACAGGACAATGCACGTCCGCATGTATCCCGTGCCACCCAACGTGCTCTAGGAGGTGTAAGTCAACTACCCTGGCCAGCAAGATCTCCGGATCTGTCCCCCATTGAGCATGTTTGGGACTGGATGAAGCGTCGTCTGACGCGGTCTGCACGTCCAGCACGAACGCTGGTCCAACTGAGGCGCCAGGTGGAAATGGCATGGCAAGTCGTTCCACAGGACTACATCCAGCATCTCTACGATCGTCTCCATGGGAGAATAGCAGCCTGCATTGCTGCGAAAGGTGGATATACACTGTACTAGTGCCGACATTGTGCATGCTCTGTTGCCTGTGTCTATGTGCCTGTGGTTCTGTCAGTGTGATCATGTGATGTATCTGACCCCAGGAATGTGTCAATAAAGTTTCCCCTTCCTGGGACAATGAATTCACGGTGTTCTTATTTCAATTTCCAGGAGTGTACTTTGTTACCGTCACCATGTATAAAAAGCGGCCTTGGTTCTACAGACACACACAAGAGTCGCTAATAGCGTTACGCTTTCTGGTAGAAATGCTGTATGCGATTTGGAATCAAGTCTGTCCAGTCAACAACATACTCGCGTTGGATCCTTTCTAGACGTTTTTTAACGATTGCAGCCACTGGTGAATCATATTCGCACCACTCGTATCTTGAAAGGAGACACCTTTTTCGAACCTATCTGCTACAGCAAACACCGCAGCGCAGAGTTTTAGACAGTCCCTCTGCATCTTGTAACTATTCCTCAGTCTCCGCCCCATCCTCCATGCAGCTTTATCTATGTGATTGTCCTAATTTAAGTCGGAACTGAGCAGAAGTCGGAAAGTCTGCATCCTGTGGAGAAACAGGGTGATCTGAGTTAACGCGACAGGACCGTGGTTTAACCACTTGGTGGAAATGAGAATGTCTAGTCGTAGCTCTGCCAACCGTGTACAGTGTTTAAGGCCAGCGCCAAACGAAGCTTTCTCCTGCAACATGAGGTAGTAGAAAAGACAGTATGAATGTTTAGGGTGGTTTTTCTTATCGGGAAAACTAGGAAGAGTTCACATCATACAGGAATGGAAGAAGAACCAGGATTTGCTACTACATTGCAGTACATCTCCAAACTACATACAGGTACTGCAGTCTGAAGGAAATCTGCATCTCTCAGGGTGCATTCATGTCCGTTGCCCAAACATTCTCGCTATCATCGTTATTTTGTACCATCCAGCAGAGATAAACTATGAACTATAAAAGCTCTGCCAATGTCATCCAATAGAGAAATCAATACGATGTCGTTCTCTTCAGATGTATCGAAAACAAATACCGTCTGCGTGCTGGCATCGAGAATATGTGGAAATCCCATGAAATATACAGGTATTGATTCGCTGGAGCATTTAGCTATTGATCAAAGTTGCATTCACAGACCAAAACAAAGTTTTGTCACCTGTACTGTAGGAGGATCATATCTCACAGACCTTCAGTCACAAGAGTGCGTCCCTGTGATGTTGTTTGATACATTGTTTTTTTTTCTGTTGTAACACATCCAAGCAGTGTATCACTACAGCCATATACACTGCCATCTTTTTTTTTTTTTCGCCATGACTTCGAGACCTGTGTCAGGTGTTAAACAGAAATTAACACATTTCAATCAAACTGGACATGGCATGTTGTAAATTATGCTGCTGCAGCTTCCACAACATGCATAGGACGATTGTAATAAAAAACAGAGGTGGCGTTTCTTACTGACAAAAAATGCAGAAGACATCACGGCATATGGAAACTGGCGGAGTTTTGCGGCATTGTGGGGCATTTAAAAACAGCTGTCCGAAAGTGATTGATGATCTCTGCATTTAAAGTCATCTGTAACAGTGATATGGTAGCAGATGTCTAGGTGTCCCATTTCGGTTGATCCCTCATATGGCAATCATGTACGTGATCACCGTTTCGGTGTAGGCCATCAAAAATGGTTCAAATGGCTCTGAGCACTATGGGACTTAACATCTGAGCTCACCAGTCCCCTAGAACTTAGAACTACTTAAACCTAACTAACCTAAGGACATCACACACATCCATACCCAAGGCAGGATTCGAACCTGCGATCGTAGCGGTCGCGCGGTTCAAGACTGAAGCGCCTAGAACCGGTCGGCCACACTGGCCGGCTTGTAGGCCATCCTCAGAGGGTGTTGCTACCACTGAGACTGTCTCTCCATCGCAAACAAGAGATGTCAGTCAATCATTGAAAGGTAATCAACACCGTACCAGTGGACGGATGGGATGGAAAAGACACCATCGATGTACTGTAATGAGCACCACATTTGATAAGGCGATTAATTTTAGCAATTTTACCAGTTTTTCCGTAATTTCAACGCTGACCAGTGACACGGCAGCATGTTTCCCAATTTCTGTATCATCACTAAACCATCTCTCCACTACTTTGGAAGTACAGTATACTAGGTTGCGAATGTAGATAGATGACTATGCAGTACGTCCATTCATTATTAATTCTCGAACATATATATACCAAAGTACAACAGACAGTGCACCACCCTTACTCATTGCACCTATCCAAGTGCACAAGATCTCTCCAGATGCGCGCGTGTCAAGAACCACATGTCAGTGTATAGTAGATATGAGAGTATTGCGATGATATAACACACAGTTACGAAGAAGGCACGTGTGGTTTATGCATGATGGAGCTCCACACAGACGTAGATTGAATCATTTTATATAAATCAACTGCACCATAAATTTGGGAGTATTTTCTAGTGTCTGGGATCAGGCCCAAGAACGTATTGGCAAGAGAGAAATGACCGTGGAACACAGACACATATATTCCTAAGGCTACACGGTTTTGTATTTAAAACATGCCATAATGCTAGAGCTGTGCAGCTTCCAACGTGTTAGTCGTGAGGGAAGCAGCACTGTTAATTTTCCAATGTAAGAAATATATTCCCAGCACA
Organism: Schistocerca piceifrons; assembly: GCF_021461385.2. Classification (NCBI taxonomy): domain Eukaryota; kingdom Metazoa; phylum Arthropoda; class Insecta; order Orthoptera; family Acrididae; genus Schistocerca; species Schistocerca piceifrons. Next base: position 429,844,364 of record NC_060138.1, read on the forward strand.
TCTCATATATTCTCCATGCAACTTTCTCTATGGTAAACTATGATGAAAAATTGTAAAGTGATAAAACTACTACCTTATACACCACAGAAAATATCGATTCTTTGTAACACTAATACTAGACAGGTTTCCAGAGGTGTATGACGCCTGCTGTTTACAAAGTTTAAGCCCAGTTACTGTTTGGAAATTATGATATGCTCACAACAGCCCAATAAAATCATCGTTGACAGCCGAAAGTACGTACGAAGAAAACGTGACATCTTATGAGGAAATAAAAACCATGATCAGTAGCCAGAGAACATGTAGCAGTCTTACTGCAGTTGGATGGGTGCGATGAGTAAGACTGGTGCAGAACAGTCTTCGCCAAACAGTAGTTATGGACGCAGCTCGCTCTTTTCCTTCACGAGACGTGGAATGTAGCCTTCTATATCTGGTCAGCCGCAAATTAAATCGGTGATAGTGTTGCAAGAAGGGTTGGTCAAAGACAATGTGGGGAGATGAGAATGAGATTTTCACTCTGCAGCGGAGTGTGCACTGATATGAAACTTCCTGGCAGCTCGGGGCGGACGTCGTAAGACATCCGTTTAAGTTCGCTGTTGATCCATTAACTCAGGCAGCTAACCCTCTGACCGAACACGCTGAGCTATGGTGCCGTCGCTGAGCTACCCAAGCACGACTCACGCCCCGCCCTCACAGCTTTACATCTGCCAGTACCTCGTCTCCTACCTTCCAAACTTTACAGAAGCTCTCCTGCAAAGAGAGCACTTGGTAGAGCACTTGCCCGCGAAAGGCAAAGGTCCCGAGTTCGAGTCTCGGTCCGGCACACAGTTTTAATCTGCCAGGAAATTTCAATGTGGGGAGATCTTTCAATCTCCAACTTTATCGTAAGAGAGCGATAAGGCTCTGTAACTCCCATCTGCATAGGGGAAGATGAGCAATCGTAATCGTAAATTACGCACTATAATCGAAGTGCTAGAAATATGTAGATTGGTATAGAACACTGTCTGTTATACTTCGGTATATATATGTTCAAGAATTAACAATGAATGGACGTACTGCATAGTCATCTATTTACATTCACAATCTAGTAAATGGTACTTCCAACGTAGTGGAGAGGTGGTTTGGTGATGATACAGAAATTGGGAAGCATGCTGCCATGTCATTGGTCAGCGTTGAAATTACGGAAAAACTGGTAAAATTGCTAAAATTAATCGCCTTATCAAATGTGGTGCTCATTACAGTACATCGATGGTGTCTTTTCCATCCCATCCGTCCTCTGGTACGCTGTTGATTATCTTATAATGACTGACTGACATTACTTGTTTGTAATGGAGAGAGAGTCTTAGTGGGAGCAACACCCTCTGAGGATGGCCTACACCGAAACAGTGATCACGTGCATGACTGCCATATGAGAGATTAATCGAAACGTGACACCTAGACATCTGCTACCATATCACTGTGAAAGATGATTGTAAATGCAGAGATCATCGATCACTTTCGGACAGCTGTTTTGAAACGCCCCGCAATGGCTTAAAACTCCTACAGGTTTTCATATGTTGTGATGTCTTCTGCATTTTTTTGTCAGTAAGAAACACAACCTCTGTCTTTTATTTCAGTTGTCCTGTGCATGTTGTGGAAGCTGCAGCAGTATAATTTACACTGTGCGACGTTCAGTTTTCTCTTGTGATTGATAGTCTGTAGGATATAGACTCCTGCAGTACAGATGACGAAACTTTACACTGACCTGTGGAAGCGTCTTCGATCATGAGCCACCTCCTCCACTGAGTCATCACCTCTGTGTTTAATAGGATCGTCACATATGCTCGATTATGGCACAAAGATGGCATTTGTTTCTGATATATCTGAAAAGAGGGGAGTGGTAATATCTTGTAGAGTTCTCTACCAGGTGACGTTAGTGGAATGTTTATAGTTCACAGTTCTTCTCTGTTGCATGGTATAAAATAACCAGGAGGAAGAGAATGTTTGGATGTCAGACATGAAAGCACCCTGAGAGATGAATCTCCTTCGGACTGCAGTGCTCATATGTAATTTGGAGGTGCATCACAATTCAGTAACAAAAGCCACGTCCTTCTTCCAGTTCCCGTTACTGCTTATACTGTATTTTCTACTACCTCATTTTGCAGGAGAGAGAAAGCTTAATTTGGTGCTGGCCTTACACATTGAACATTGTTGGTGGGGCTACAACATGTTCCCATTTCCACCAAGTGGTCAAAACATGGTTCTGTCACATTAACCCAACTCACCCTGTTTCTCCACAGGATGCAGAAGGTGGTAGGTGCAGCACTTTCCGACTTCTGCTCAGTTCCGACTTAAATTGGGACAATCACGTGATGAAGCAGGGCAGAGACTGAGGAACAGTTACAAGATGCAGAGGGGATGTCTAAAAATCTGCGCAGGAGTGTTTGCGATATCAGATAGGTTCGAAAAACATGAATCGTTTCGATATATGAGAGTGGCATAACCCAACTGCAGAAAAAGAAAAATTATTGGCCATGCAAAGTGACTTTATGATCAGTTTAAATAGTTAGCCTATCAACTTGATATCAATGGCTTGCTGCTTGGTGGGTGGAAGCGTTGGCTAGACCACCACAGAAATGATTCTTGACATGGAACAGTAATCGGACATTTTTTCCTTGCATCAATATCTTTTAACGATATTTCAGTCTTTCATCTACACTTGACGATACTTCATTGATGTGCAAAAGCTCGCACGCCTCGATATTTTCTGTCTTCGAAAATGGCTTGTGTAAAAGGAGAAACTCTACATTCTACATGAGAAGTTCGAGGTGTATGGTCAACAAGATCGTTGCCTCATATTGGGTAAAGTGGATTTCTTAAACTGCGTGGTCTATGTCGCGATGGAATTGTTTAGGACTACTATATATTGCCAAGCTGTAGATGCTTGTTTCACAGCGGCCCACAGCTGGCTGTAGCAGCAGTCACGAGGAGTTTACAACCGGAAGTAATGGAGTAGCTCAGCCTGTGATGGGTAAAAATGGTTCAGATGGCTCTGAGCACTATAGGTCTTAACATCTGAGGTCATTAGTCCCCTAGAACTACTTAAACCTAACTAACCTAAGGACATCACACACATCCATACCCGAGGCAGGATTCGAACCTGCGTCCGTAGTGGTCTCGCGGTTCCAGACTGAGGCGCCTTGAACCGTTCGGCCACACTGGTCGGCTGACGGGTACAAACAATGAGCTGACCTGCCTGGCCTTGCCCATAGCAGCGAGGGCTGGCGAAGTGACCAGTGTGCAGGGTAAATGAAATGTCGTGTGACGAGGGCGTCCCGTCGGGTAGACCGCTCGTCTGGTGCAAGTCTTTCGATTTGACGCCACTTCGGCGACTTGCGCGTCGATGGGGATGAAATGATGATGATTAGGACAACACAACACCCAGTTCCTGAGCGGAGAAAAACTCCGACCTAGCCGGGAATCGAACCCGGACCCTTAGGATTGACAGTCTGTCGCGCTGACCACTCAGCGACCGGGGGCAGACAGTGTGCAGGTTGAGCACGACAGAAGCGGACGTATGTGTTTGCGTGAGAGAAGGTTCTAAATGATGAGTGTTTGTGCTGTAAGCGTTGATAGCATCCGAATTCTTACCAATCCAGTCACCTCTGCACGGTGTTCAGTACGGGCAGGAATGCCCTGCGTGAGTGTGGGTCTCTCTCCTGGGTGGTGCAGATGGGATTACACTGTAGTCAGTGGACGGCACACACCTTGCTATTGCTAGTTTGTGTGATCGGTAGTATTTTATTTTTCACCAGATACGTTTAGTGGAAACATTGTAGTGGAGGAAGGTGTTCGTGCTCTCAAACATCGGTGCATACAAGCCCTCAGATGTATAGCTCTGCAATCTATTTGTGGTGGAAATCCTTGATTTGCATAATGTTGGTGTGTGATATTCAAATATTGAAAATATGTTTTATCATGAATAAGGATAATCATAAGGTGTAGGTAAATGTTTTAAGTGATCTATTTGAGTCTTGTAAATTTTTAAACAATTAATTTGTTAGGGTATTGCAAATGGATTATTTCACACTGTTTTTGATATCGAAATTCTGCCAGCTCTCCCTTTGTCTCCAGCATTAGTCAATAGGAACACTGTATTCTGAGGAGTGATGGAAAACTCCATCTGAATGTGTTGAGAAGTTGCTTCACACAGACAAACAGGTCTTGAAAAAGGCAGAAACTGAAAGCGAGTATGGAATTTCCTGATCAACAAAATGCTGCCGCTTCATGCTTTGTTTGGGGGCCGCGAGATCAAAGGAGACGATTAAGCGGTCTGTGGTTCGTGGTTTTTAGTAGTGTGATCTGTAATAAGGACTTTGTCCGCTGCTCGTGGTCTCACGGTAGCGTTCTCGCTTCCCGAGCACGGGGTCCCGGGTTCGATTCCCGACGGGGTCAGGAATTTTTCCTGCCTCGAGATGACTGGGTGTTGTTGTGTCGTCTTTATCATCATCATTCATTCCCATTGGCAAACCAATGGCAAACCACCTCCACTAGGACCTTGCCTAGAACAGCAGTGCGGGTCTCCCGCATCGTTCCCCTACGCTCTGTGAAGAAGCATGGGACTTCATTTCCATTACCAATCAGGACTTTGAGCGGTTTTGACTGTCGTGGCGACGCCCTGACGATAGACACACGTGCGGGAGACCACAAGATGTGACTACTATACTGCATTTCATTCCACTGATGTTGTATAGACCGCATTTTCAGAGTTTAACTGTGTTTGCCACTGAGATTCGAGTAATTTGTCTGCAGAAAATGGCAGTGGGTTTCGAAATATGTTATGAACTTTTAGATATATCATTGTTATGATTTTCTCGTCTGTGCTTAGACACCAGTGTTCTTCGAAAATTGAGGAAAACAAAAAAAAATAACAGTCTTAACATCACTGACTGTGGCAGCAAATGTAAACTAAGCCCACTAAGCATTTCCACGTGCGAACAGAATAAAAAAGCGCCACAATTGTTTAAATATTTCATACTGCCTTGTCACCCACAGATTTTTTAAATAAACATTATCCCATACATTGCACTCACATTCTCAACAAATTCTTTAACTAAATACTCAACTGAGACCCCAGGGGAGGTTCATAATCCACTTAGCACAACAATAGGTTAAGGACCTGTCAATGAAAAGAGAATAATAGGTTTGTCCCTGAACAAGTGCCTGCCCCTGAACGTAGGCCGCCTGCACAAACTATTTGTCCTCGTGCCCCTGTTGCCCTATTACTCTATGAACGTCCAAATAAGTTTGACAATATTGTATTCACGACTTCAACAATGGTCGGTTCTGGAGCAATCTGTCTACAGCAGAAAAAATGGTCAAAAAGCGTGTAGGAACATGCCAGAGAAGTGTGGAGTACTCTGATTGCAGGAACTCAAAAAAGTTCATCACCTCACTCACCTTCTTCATGCACAAAGAAAACTCATTAAATATCAAAACCACTACCGATGCAACATCGTATGTCATTAGTTTTAGTTAATATTTCGCAGTATTTTGCAGTATTTTCATGTGACAATGTCCCACAATTAGATGTGGTGCTTCAAACATTTGTTTGAACTTCATGAAAACGAACTGGTTTTTCCCATAATTGACAGAATACTTGTCCGTACCATAATCGACTACTTACGATCCTGAAAGACCAGTCTTAATGATGATCCCTTTAAGCTTCTTGGCTGTAGAAGTTGATGTCGTCAGCGTTTTCATAAAAATGTAATAACCGAAGTCATTCAAGTTTCTTGGTCGAAGTACTGGATAGCAACTGGAAATAATTTCATGTTTCCTTTATCTGAAGCATCACATGCCATCGAGAATGGAGTTGTACCAACTTTTTTCAGAATTCGTTGCGGAGAATGTGGAGCCAATACATTCTCCACTATTACTTCAGCTTTAGTCCATAAACAGTAAATTTTGAATGATAGTTTCGAATCCTGAAACAAAAAGTGAGATAGCAGGGCATCTTCTCAGTACTGAAGAAGGTAACTGTGATGATGTTTCACTAAATAATACGTTAATATTACTTTCGTTGCTGAGACTTCCTCTTCCTGACTAGTTCCTATTGGTATAGTGTAGTTTCTTAACACACACCACACATTAACAATTTGAGCCTTGGTATGGGCATGATGGTTTACCACTTCATATTTCATTGTAAAACTTACACATTGTGTTTTATGGTATGTGGTAGATTCATCATGTTTCGAAAGCCACTCCAGAAAGACTGCTTCTTGTAGCCATTTGTCTCAGAAATGACACTCACAGTGCTGTTTTTTAGCTTGCTGCAGTTTAGAAGCTCTCCATAATATGATGCTGTTATATACATACACACATCACACAGTTACTACGATAAAATACTTCACTACACCAATCAGCTGCGTGCAACAAAGGGTATACTTGACACGTTCATTGATTTGCCAGCAATATTCCTTTTAAAATTAGTAGCTCTTTACTGCAAGCAACGATAGTAAAATTGTCTCCATTTGTTTTGTTTGTTGTTTTTTGCCACTATGTAATATAACTGTGCAGGAGAACAAACAGAGATAAACTGAAATTGTAATTCTGCTTTATTGTTCATGTGAAAGAGGCATGCAGGTGTCATAAGGAAATACAAGCTACTATTGGCCTGTCTTTCCTAGTTCGTTCTTATTGGAGCAGTCTTGGACATCACAGTGTAGTAAAAATACAAATCCATTTGACCTCTTTGACACAGCTTCTCGAACAAATGGATGTGCCAGCTTATATTAAGACACATCGGAATTCGCTGTGACAAACGCAGAATGCTCCCAACTTGTGACACAATCTGATACAAAATACTGAAACCAAAAAACAATCAAATTGAAAAATTTAACTGACTCCCTTTTCATTATTTGGCTTCTGTAAAAAAAATAAAAAATGTATTTAGTAAATTTGAATCTAGCCTATTTAAAGGGGCCCAAAAACTGAACTTCTGACATCCAGTTGGGATATTCAGCCAGACACCACAGTTTTTATTTAGAAACCAGAATGTCTGGTCTAAAATCGAACAATTGGCAACTTTCTTAGTCACCAGCAATTTCATATTCTCATTAATTTCATGAAAACCTAACAACAGGTCAATAGTAATCCTAAGCAGAGCCAAACAAGGGCAATATTAGTAATACTATACTTAGAAATATTATCATGAAATAAACCAACACAAGGTTTTCCTTATGGCTCAACTAGATACTGTAATTGATAGGAATGTTTAAAATCATTCTATTCCCTTAAAATTTACATATTTCTGCTGTCATCACTGTCGATAACATATTCTATACAGAAGTAATTTGAAAATAATCAAAATCATAAAAATTCAGTCATAACCAGTATTGATGGTGTATGGTTTATAACTAACATAATTGAAAAAAAAAACAAATAACAGGATACACGTAAAATACGAGTTTAACACATCCTGCCTACCAGACTCAGCCTTGAAAAGACTGTGTTACTAAAATGAGGTACATTTTTATTAAAGCTTGGAAAACATGTTGGGAAGGATTTATATTTTGTATATTACGAATAATCCAATAAAATGTAATATATACTGTTATAATTACATCTGACTACTTTCATTCTGAATGACGCTGCTTTATAACGAATTTCATATATTACTTAATGTAATTTTATTACACGATATTTAGAGTTAATCAATGTACTGTTATTTGTCAAAATTCGTTGTAATTCTTTAAATTTATATTTTTAACAGTTATATAATTGCAGTGAAATCTATCTATGGCCATATGGAGGCATTGTTGGACGCCCAGTTTTGCTTGAAATATCGACATGGCACCTGTGCTGATCATTTAACACATAATCGATTCCAAATGGAACACACTGTCCCAACTTCGTACGTTTTTACTCTGTAATAAACAAAACTGAACCTCAAATAAATTGTCATATGAATGGTGTGGGCATTACAAATACTTGGTCAGTGTATGCACCTCCAGGACGTCAATTTATTCTTGTTTCCTTCAACACCTGCAGCAGATCAGCTCTTAGAAATTGACAACATAGGTGAAGTATTTCATCCTAGCCAATGAACAGCTCTTTTTTTATTTGGAAACTTCTCATCTGGCAGAAGAGCTGGGATTAATGTAAATTTCTGACTGGAGTGATTGTACAGTTTTGAAGTTTCAGGTATATTTTGATGTAGTATTTTGGACAACCAAGATTTGAAACAAAATTTGGACAAAGTAAAGAATAAACAAAGATGAGACTCTGTTTGAACAAAAATATGGGTATTAAACAAACTACAACATCATACAACTGAGCTAGCATCACTATCATCGCCTGCAATGAGATATTTCAACAATTGTCTCTTATTTTCTGCAAAGTGATAGCGAGTTTTCTTTATAATTACAATTTAATTTTTTTAAAATTTTTATTTGATTGATATTTCTGGTTAGTTAAATATTTAGGGAAACATGGGTGATGTAAATGTAGAAAATGTTAATGAAAGAAGGGAGGAGGATGTAGAACAGATAATCAGTGGTACAGATTGAGGACAAGACAGTAGAGGTTTTCCATGATTTCCCTAAATCCCTTCAGGTAAATGCTGGGATAGTTCCTTTGAAAGGGCATGCCTGACTTCCTTCCCCATCCCTCCCTAATGCATTGGGACCGATGATCTTGCTGTTTGGTCCCCAAATCAACTAACCAACCAAGGCAGTAGATCCCAATTGAGTAGTGTCTGTACACCTTTACTTAGCTTTGAGAAGAGAGAAGGCACGAACATAGTAGCAGCAATAGTTTGACAGATTACCGAATTTAATAGGAGAAACCTCAAAAACAGACAGTTTTGATAAGTTTGATAAGCTGGAAAGTTATGATAAGAAGCAAGGAGAAACTTTGAAGTTAATAAAAAGAGTTGACTAAAACTAAAATCAAAGGAAGGTGAACAGCAGAAAAAAACAGAAAACTCCTGAATAATATAGTTGTTTAAAGGAAGTTTGTAGAAACGACCATCACAATGTCATTAACAGGATTAAGGGATTGGAGGTTAGGACACAAACAACAATTAATAGCAAAAAATGAAGCACAAATTATAAATAAGAATATAAATGAAACAACTAAATTTTGATGACAATGTTTCTGAAATTGAAAGTGATTTTGATGTATGTGTTACCAATATCCCAAATGTAAAGTCAAAAGTAGATGAGCTTGAAGAGAGCATTGTAGCCTGATATTTTTATAGTGATAGCAATGATATTTGGAGTAACATTAATATCAAATATTTTCCAGATGATAATAAAATTCATCCTGCAGATTTAATTTGTCAATGCACAGATAATTTTTCCACCAACATGTCATTTAAACTGAAAATGAAATTGGCAAAAAAAATTTTGACAATGTGGCACTATCATATACAGACCAGATTATTAATCTGGGTATGAGTTTTCTAAAATCTGAAAGATGTTTCACGAGCATATTTAGTTCAGAAACTAAACAATCTAGAATAAAGTCATAGTTTTTAAATGTGCCTTGTTTTAAAGGTGGTAGTGGCAGAATGAAAACCTTTTGTGAAGAATGGATTAAAACATTAGTTCACTTTGAAAAACCATTGGACGACTTGGTACAAATTGGCAAATAAAAGGCTATTATCACAAAATGTTCAATGGGTATTGGTCTATGAACCAGATGTTTCAGTAGAATATTTTTTTAAGAAACCTAAATAAATTGGATATGGCTTGTAGGAAAACGACAGACGCATGGAGAGACAGAATAAAAATGAATTTCGTAGGAATAGAGGTTTTTTCAATGATCATCACGAAGGTAGAAATAGGAGAAGGGATAATATAAACAATTATCAGGATAATTATAATAGTAATAGGAGGAATAATCACTGGAAATAGGTATAGGGATGAAGAGAGAGGTCATGAACAATGAAATAGGCACTGGGGAAATGACAATGATAGGAATCATGGTAATAGTAATTTTGAAAATGCAAGAAGTCAGAGAAACTAAGATTTGCCTCACGGGCAGCCTGTCTCTTTGAGGCAAGGAATGATAGATACCAACATCATACTAACAGTAATTTTAGAAGAGAGAGAGGCTACTATTGCTGTACAAATGAGTCTGGAGACACCAGGAGATCTCATGCAATGAATGGAATAGAATGTAGTAGAGAATTTTTGGAGGGTATCCTAGGAGGAACAAAAGAAGAAAACAACAAGAAAAGTGTGAACTAGATCTTAGTAGTGATATTTTGACAAATTTGTTTGATGAATCATGTAACGACAATGAAGTTGTGCTTAACATGAATAATAATGTGAATTATGGTGAGCATAGTATTGTGATATTAACAAATAATTCTGATGCAGCAGCCTTTGATGAACCTACTGATACTGAGATCGAAAGTGTTGAGGAAAGAATCATGTACTTTTTGGGAATGAAGAGAAACTAAGGAGTTGTTTAAATGATGGTGCTATGAATAATAGTATGAGTACTGATAATATAATGCGATGAGTGATGATTCTATTAGGATTACCGAAGTTTGGATGCTAATGATGATGATTGTTAGATAAAATTGATGTATTTTTTGATGAAATTTGTGGTCAAATTGATAGAGATCTTTTCTGATGATATCAGTGATGCTTTCCTATGTGATGTGTTACATGGAATGATTTATGTGGAGGTATAAAGATTGCAGTTCACTGTAGAATGGAGTTAGAATTGTTATTGTAGGTTTAGATGATGATACTGTGATAGACAGGGTACTAAATGATAATTTGCTTTTTCCAGTTGATGCCAGTGAGATAGGGACCAATGATAGGAAAATCAAACCCACACAGTTTAGAATTAGAGATCTTGTTCTAGTGAAAACTTATACTAAATCCAAAGCAGTAACTTGAAACCTTACAAGCATTCTGACTGAGTTCGTACTTTGTACACAATAATTATTTTTAAATTTATTATTTCATTCGAATTGGACTTTTCTTCAGTCATATTTGATCATATCCACCCTCAGGGTGATGCATGGTGTTTGTGCATTATGCATGCAACAAATGAAGGGCCTTATCCATGTTACATTTTCTTTGACATGCACAGTTTTTATGTCTTATTTCTCTCTTTTCCTTTTCTTTATACCCTTTCTATACACACACAGCAAAACACATACCGAAACATAACTTGCAATAAATGGTCAGCATATACATTGTGTTTTGTATACACATACCTACATGAAATTTCTAACAGTTATTTTGCATGTTCTGTCAGCCTGCTTGTTATACCAAAATTTATATTACTATTTGGTGTGAACTACTGGCATGCTGCTTGAGTCATGGGTGTGAACTATCACTGATGTTCATTCCTTTAAACATGAGAAAACTGATTATAATTAATGCATACCCACGGAATCCCTAGTAAACTATTTGCAATGTCTGTTATTCACTTGCTTACCTTTGCCTCTATAAATCAACACCTGTCGTCTTACTTATCAATCCACACATGACTGGCTGAAATCTTTACTACAAGGCTTATTGATGACTTGCCTCTATAAAATAACATTTGTAGTTATGCTGATCAGTCTCTCTGTTTATTACATATGTGGTTACATGATTTCAGTACCAATTTTCTTTTTACTCACATTATTATGAAAACTTACTCAAGGAAGCAATGTAGGTTGATTAGATCTACATTTTTCACATGGAATTGCCTGAAGGAATCTATGCTTGTGGCTTTTTGTAACACCACTCTGTTAATTACACACTTAGTTACATAATCTGCATTTGTTGTGATTCTTAGATATTTACTTGAATTATATAAATTTGCACCTTCATGGAGTAGGCCCTAACCATTACCTATATGAATATGTGACTAAAATTTTGCTTTCTTTATTACATGCTAGAACTGATTCAGTCTCTCATGACAATTAAAATGTCTCAAGCTATAATAATCATAGTTATATATGCATGGTTCCACCTATAACATCACATAACTCGTAGAACAAAATTTCTTCTTGTAGTCAGGCAACCATGTCTTCAGAGTTACAAAGCACATAGCATAGTGTAAGTAAAATCTCATAGCTTCAGGCTATCACTATAAACTTTTGTAGTTGATCATAGTAATAAAATATGTACATCATCGTAGTTTCTATTTCAACTATTAACAGCTGCCTAAACATTAGGTCAACACAATGTGTAAGGCACAATATTTCAGTGTATATACTGGTTTCATTCGATGAGAAACTGGCACAACATATAAAGCAATAACATACTTAATTCTCCCAGAATTGCAATTGTAAGTATGTATATATTTACATATGTGTGCATGTATGATACTTGTGTGGTAATATGTAAAAGCTTCATCAGTTCAAGCATGTAATAAAGTAAGCATATGTATCACAATGTTACCAGTTCCAAATACTTAACTAAATATCTACATACTTTAACAGATAAGGTTTTGTTATTAGGTACTACCATTTATTTACTGAAAACTGATGTTGTTGCAGAGTCAAAGACTTTTTTAAAAAAACAATAAAGTAAATTTTTCCTATCATGGGAAAAATTCAAACCTCTCCCTACTTCTGTCTTTATGACCATTATTTTTGGTCATAAACGCCTCAAGTCAAATGAAATTGTACTTCTTTCAATATAGTACTTACATCATAGTCACTATTTCAATCACCACAGACACAAAACACTTAAGTTTTTCTTTTTCCGCTTAGTGTTTCCACACTCTCTTAATGCAATGGGAAATGTAGACGTGCAATGACATGTTTTAGTCAAGTTTATATTAAGCAACAAAATATCATCAAAATTAGACTTCACAATATACATGCATCTCAGCCACACAATATTAATCTTATGGCAATCCACCTTCCACAAGTAAAAGTAAAGTTTTTAAAAGCATGTGTGAAAATTATGTTGCAATTCTTCTATGTAATATTTTCATTCTTTACTCACAATTGTGTAAAGTTGCTAAATACGAATCTTTTCTCAGGCATCATAACAAATTTTTCAGTTCAAGTCATTTCTTATCAGATTCTATATCTCTGTATAGCAAATCAAGAATGAATATCTTTGTATCTATTATAATCTTCCAATCTGCCAGGACAATAAAAATGTCTCAAGATATAATAAAAATCATATATATAAATGAAACAATGGAAAATCCAGGGTGCAATGTAACAATGTTAGAGAAGGAAAGTTGGTACTCACCATATAGCGGAGATGCTGAGTCGTGATAGGCACAGCAAAAAGATTCACACAATTATAGCATTTGGCCATTAAGGCCTTTATCAACAATAGACACACATACACATACGCACACACACTCATGCAAATGCAACTTGCACACATGTCTGCAGTCTCAGACAGCTGAAACCACACCTGAATCTTATTGTTGTGACTATTGTGACTCAGCATCTCCGCTATATGGTGAGTAGTAATTTTCCTTCTTTAACATTGTTAATTATATATATATATATATATATATATATATATATATATATATATATATATACAGGGTGAGTCACCTAACGTTACCGCTGGATATATTTCGTAAACCACATCAAAAACTGACGAACCGATTCCACAGACTGAACGTGAGGAGAGGGGCTAGTGTAATTGGTTAATACAAACCATACAAAAATGCACGGAAGTATGTTTTTTAGCACAAACCTACGTTTTTTTAAATGGAACCCCGTTAGTTTTGTTAGCACATCTGAACATATAAAAAATACGTAATCAGTGCCGTTTGTTGCATTGTAAAATGTTCATTACATCCAGAGATATTGTAACCTAAAGTTGACGCTTGAGTACCACTCCTCCGCTGTTCGATCGTGTGTATCGGAGAGCACCGAATTACGTAGGGATCCAAAGGGAATGGTGATGGACTTTAGGTACAGAAGAGACTGGAACAGCACATTACGTCCACATGGTAACACCTTTTTATTGGTCTTTTTCACTGACGCACATGTACATTACCGTGAGGGGTGAAGTACATGTACACACGTGGTTTCTGTTTTCAATTACGGAGTGGAATAGAGTGTGTCCCGACATGTCAGGCCAATAGATGTTCAATGTGGTGGCCATCATTTGCTGCACACAATTACAATCTCTGGCACAATGAATGTCGTACACGCCGCAGTACATCTGGTGTAATGTCTCCGCAGGCTGCCACAATACGTTGTTTCATATCCTCTGGGATTGTAGGCACATCATGGTACACATTCTCCTTTAACGTACCCCACAGAAAGAAGTCCAGAAGTGTAAGATCAGGAGAACGGGCTGGCCAATTTATGCGTCCTCCACGTCCTATGAAACGCCCGTCGAACATCCTCTCAAGGGTCAGCCTAGTGTTAATTGCGGAATGTGCAGGTGCACCTTCATGCTGATACCACATACGTCGACGCGTTTCCAGTGGGACATTTTCGAGCAACGTTGGCAGATAATTCTGTAGAAACGCGATGTATGTTGCAGCTGTTTGGGCCCCTGCAATGAAGGACCAATGAGGTGGTCGCCAATGATTCCGCACCATACATTTACAGTCCACGATCGCTGTTGCTCTACCTGTCTGAGCCAGCGAGGATTGTCCACGGACCAGTAATGCATGTTCCGTAGATTCACTGCCCCGTGGTTTGTGAAACCCGCTTCATCGGTAAACAGGTAGAACTGCAACGCATTCTCTGTTAATGCCCATTGACAGAATTGCACTCGATGATTGTAGTCATCACCATGTAATTGCTGATGTAGCGACACATGAAACGGGTGAAAGCGGTGATGATGCAGTATGCGTATGACACTACTTTGACTCAGTCCACCGGCTCTCGCAATGTCCCTTGTACTCATGTGTGGGTTCATGGCAACAGCAGCTAACACACCAACTGCACCCACTTCTCCTGTGACGGGCCTGTTACGGACCCATTTGCGTGCTACGACCATACCTGTTGCATACAGTTGGCGGTAGATGTTTTGCAATGTGCGGCATGATGGATGCTCTCTGTCCGGGTACCGTTCTGCATACTCCCTGTAGGCTTCAGCTGCATTTCGTCGACACTCGCCGTAGATGAGTATCATCTCCGCCTTTTCAGAGTTCGAATACACCATGGTCACAGTTCCTACAACACTACACTATCACAGACGCCTGGTATCACGGTGTACTACAGTTGGTCTGCGTGTGGAGACGAATGCTGAATAACAATAGCAGCAAGCGCTACATGCGGACACTGCGACAGCTAGACTAAACCACAACAGTGTACTACAGCCACACTCATAAACACGGTCGTCATCGTAAACATATCCCTGCAGACGCTGCTCGCTGACCGTGGCCTGTGTTTGTTACAACACGCAACTGAACGTCGGAGTTTTCAAGCGTCAACTTTAGGTTACAATATCTCTGGATGTAATTAAATTTTACAATGCAACAAACGGCACTGATTACGTATTTGTTTATATGTTCAGATGTGCTAACAAAACTATCGTATTTAAAAAACCGTAGATTTGTGTTAAAAAACATACTTCCATGCATTTTTGTATGGTTTGTATTAAAGAATTACACTAGCCCCTCTCTTCACGTTCGGTCTGTGGAATCGGTTCGTCAGTATTTTATGTGGTTTACGAAATATATCCAGCGGTAAGGTTAGGTGACTCACTCTGTCTATATAGATATAAATATAAATATATATATATATATATATATATATGTATATATGTATATATATATATATATATATGTGTGTGTGTGTGTGTGTGTGTGTGTGTGTGTGTGTGTGTGTGTGTGTGTGTGGGTGTGTGTGAGTGTGGGTGTGTGTGGGTTGGTTGGGGGGGTGGGCGGGTGGGTGTGTGAGCTAGTTTTTCTTTTGTTTTTGAACCATATTTTGTAAATGAGAAAATATGCTTCATAAATTGATTTAAGCGCTTCATTAGCAAGGGATTCGATTAATTTGATATAAAAAAGATTAATGATATCATAAGTTGCATTTCACTTAAGATAGTTGACTATTACTATTACCATGTACTGTTGTGTAATTTTTGGCAAAATGCAGACACAGAGTAAATGGCTTTAAGTAGGATCACTATACCTAGATCTCGAGAAAATAAAAAAATATAAAATGAAAAATAAAGAATTGTGAGTAAAACAAGTAAATATTTTGTAAATGATCAGTGACTAAAGTTGAACTTAGAATTTTTGCCTCCTACCTCCTCAGACTCCAAAGATGAAAAGAAAACAGTAATACATTCTTTAGCTGTAGAAACTGAGCTGCTCTTTACACCAATATGTGAATGTTAATTACTTGTGTTGTAATATTTAAACTACCATAAATAATGTCCTTTTTACTTATTTCCACAGCAAAATGTCATCACCAAACTACAACGACAAGTTTAGAAGTGCGTAAGTAATATTCATTTTGTGAAACTTATAACCTCTTGTTTATAGGTGTATTGCATTACTATCTGTAAACAGTACCAATAATGATATATTAGTATTTACTTTGTTTTAAATGTTATCTCTATTTCTTTCAATTTTCTATGCTATTGGTGTTCTCAGAATGTAAAAGTTCGGTTAAAAGTTCTTCAAATACTAAGATATATATCTCATCACCTGAATTAGTTACGAATAATACAACTGATGTAATGCAATAATATTTTTCATACCCATGTGTTTTCCAATTTTGTACCCAGTCAAAAGCACACACTCCAATTTTTCTCCAAACTGTCAAGAGTCACAGAAATATTTATGCCAGTGGTATTCCGATTATGCAATTTCGTGTTGTCATTTTCGCTTGTAACTTATAAAAATGTAAAACTGTGCCTACCTGCTGTTACCTGAAAGGCTTCAAAAGTTTTGCCACCCTTTGGCTGTACAAATCTCTTTGAGGGGGGGGGGGGGAGAACAGGGTGAAACACAACAGCAATGACCTTTTCCTTTCTTTTAACGTTTGTTTACCATCAATTTTACACTCACATTAATTAACTGAAAAGCAAATAACATGTCAACAGCAATCCTAAGCATAGCCAAACATGGGCAACATTAGCAATGCTATACTTTGGAACTGGTATCCTAAAATAAACCTGCAAAATATTGCTTTATGCCTTAAGTAGACACTGTAATTGGTAGGAATGTTTAAGACCATCCCGTTCCATTAAAATTTATTTATTACTGCGACTATCATTGTGGATAACATATTTAAAGCAGAATAATTTGAAAGTAATTAAAATCAGAATAATTCAGTCATAACCAGTATTGATGATATACAGTTTAAGACTAATGTAATTAAAAAACAGAATTCAATTAAAATACAATGTAACTGTGAAAATACAAAACATATCCTGTCGGCCAGGCTCAATTTTGAAAAGACTGTTTTACTAAAATGCAGTATATTTTTTATGAAAGCTATGTAACATACTAGGATGAATTTATATTCTGTATTTTACGAATACTTCACTATAATGTAATATGTTTTGTTATAATTATGTATCTAACCACTTTCATTCTGAATGAGACTACTTTGTAATGAGCTTCACATATTATGTAATTTTATTTTGCGATTTATTCAGTGTTATTTAATGTACTGCTATTTGTCAAAATTCATTGTAATTCTTTAAATTTAAGCTTTTAACAAATTATATTATCTGTGGAGCAAATGTTGGACAGCAAGTTTTACTTGAAGTATTGTTGCGACACATGGGGAGATCAGTTAACGTGTAATCGATTCTAAATGACTCACATTGTGCCAACTTTGTACAGCTGTACTCTGTAATAAACAAAACTGTAGCTCAAAGAAATGTTCATACGAATTGATATGGGATTACAGTTAACTTGGCCAATATTAGTACCTCCAGGACGTCAATTTATTCTTGTTTCCTGTAGCAGCTGCAGCAAGATCAGTTCTTCGAAGCTGACAACACAGTTTAAGTATCTGATACCAGCCGAAAAACAGCTCTCTTTTCATTTGGAAATTTCTCAGTGAACAGTATCGAAAATAGTGCAGTGAATCGTTTATGTGAGCCAGGCGTTTCCCATATTAGAAACAATAATAATGGTGCAGAAACAATAATTTCAGTTGATCCAAATGATGCATAGCAAGCGAGTGATGATAGAGACTCAGTTGTTGACAGTCCTGCAAACTGGATGATAAATTTATTCCTTTGCGATCATATAGCTAAACGAGGTCATGGGTACAGAATTTGGATTGTGATTTTGGTAATTCAAGAAAGCAATATACTGGCGTGAAGGATTGTAGTTACAGAACCACAAAGGACGATGAAACATAACAAACACTATTTTTAGTATACTCTCAAATAAATGGTTGTGTATTTTGTGTCTCATATTTATTGTACAATGGAACGTCATAGTTTTCAAAACCCAATGAGGAACTAAATGACTGGAAAAATGATCAGTCCCAATTAACTACCCATCAAAATTCAGCTGAACATAGGAAATGTCTGTTAACTTTAAAACTGGAGGACAAATCACAGGAAGACGAAATAACATCTCAGCTTGAGATGAAGTAAAATATTGGAGAGACGTGTTAAAACGAGTTGTTGCTGTGCTCAAAAACTTTTCCATACAAGACCTATCTTTTGGGGGTCACAGGGTCAACATATGCGAAAATTCCGAGATGGCATTAAAAGTAACAGCAGAATTTGATCCTTTTCTAGTTAAACACATAGAACTTTGTACAAGAAAACGTGTGAAAAGTTGTGGCAGAGGGTGATGAATCATATTGCAGATGAAGTGAAGGCCACTAAATATTTTTTCACCATTGTAGACCCTCCTATAGTATACACGTGGATCAGCTATCATTTTGTGTAGGATACATGTATTTCTCAAAAGACAGATTTTATGTTGAAAGGTTTATCAGTTTAGTTCCAAATTCGTTGTACAAATCATAAGAATTAGCTGATTCCTTAATAAATTCCCTAAGTAATCGCGATTTTGACATTCTCTTATTCAAGGGTCAATCATACGACAATGGAAACAATATGGCTAGTACTTACTCATATCTCCAAGCTAGGCTTAAAAGAAAATCAGCCTGGCACAGACCACACACACTTGAAGATTGAGCTCATGAAGATAAGTAGTTAATTCTATAATAACTCTCAACTAAGTTAACATTACACCATAAGGAAGTTGATGAGTGTTTATTTCATATCATCTATTGAAGTTCTGACTCCTTTCAAAGCATTTTTCGAACAAGAAGATATAATCTAAGAGCCGACTTCCATGAACCTTAAACGTAGATTTGCATACAAATTTCAGACGTTTACATGAGTATTAAGGGGAGGACCTAGGTTGCTGTAATTATACATTGTTTAGTAGTGCCATGTCTACTTATGGAATTATTTCCTCTCAAGACGCGTTAAGTCCATATCGCATGTGTGCGATCTTAGGCCTAATTTTTCAGATGGAGATTTTGAGTTTTAACATTAGTTTAAGTACACTACGTTTCTATGTTAATAGTATACTCGGTCCATATAACTTCAGCAACTTTTGTGATCTATAGTTAATAGAACATAATTATTAATGCTTAGATAAATTTTGTAGAAATATTGTAAACAAATGTATGAGAAGTGATTGAGCTGCCATAAAAAAGGTAGTTCTGGGTTCTATGCAGCTGTTGTGACAGATGGTTACATTAGGGGGAACGTAGTTGCGTGGCAAATGCGGAAGTAAATATATCTCTTCCAATGTACTGCAGATTATGTTCAAGGGACATGAAAAAACCTGAACAGGAAGGGAATATTAGAGCCCTTGTGGATGAACTGGATAGTGCTAGGGAGGAACTGATGAGGTTAAGGGGGGAGGGGGTGAAGACAGGTGAGATGTGGTAGCAAGGAACAGGGACCACAGAAAGAGAACACTATCTGACAGTTTCATCATTGGCACAAACAACAGATTTGCCTTGCTACCACATTTAACTAAGGAAGAGGCTCAGGTAGATGTAGGTGTAGTGAGCACTCAACAGACTTTCACCAGGAAACCAACTGTTTCAAAAAAAAGTAGAAAGTAGGAGGAAAGTTCTGTTGTTAGGTAGTAGCCATGGAAGAAGTGTGGACCAGATCTTGCAGGAAAAATTAGGTGACAGGCACCAGGTCACAAGTGTTTTCAAGCCCAGTGCTTGTCTTAGCAAAGTGATATAGTATCAATGTGAAAGGATTTTACAAAGCAGGATCATGTTGTGGTAGTGTGCGGCGTGGGAAACAGTATTGGCAAAGATAAGGGCATCAGTATTGAGTGTGACTTGGCAAAAATAGCATCTGCAACGAACCATACAAATGTTGGCGTGGTTCCTGCTGTCATGTGGTATGATCGGCTCCAATTGAACAGCTCTGTCAGGAGTGTCAGTATGCAGCTAGAGCAGCTGCTTTGGGTGGCTACTTTGTCAGGCGTAGGTTTGGTTCCTGTTGATGGTATTTGTAGGTGGCACTTCAAAAGACATGGTCTGCATCTCAATAGGAAAGTGAAAGGTAAACTGTCTGGGATGACAGCAATGAAACTCATGGGAATACCTCTTTTTTAAGTTAAGATCAGTGTCCAGTCATCCAACATTGATTCTAATGAAGCTCAATAAGTAGCTCAGACAGGCAGGTACTAGAGATATTAAAATATCTCAAGATTCTCAAAACAGTACAGCGAAAAATGATGTTAGTATGTCACAAGATTCTCATAAAAACACAGCGAAAAATAAAGTTAGTATATTGCACTGGAATATCAGGGGATTAAAAAACAAAGTTGTTGAGCTTCTTGTTTGTTTAGAAGATTTAGAAACTGGGGGTGGAATAGATGTAATACACCTGTCTGAACATCACATGGTCATAGATATGGAAAAATTAAATGTAGGTGGATATAAGCTTTCAGCACATGTAAGTAGAGACACTATGGAAAGAGGAGTTGCCACATACAGGGTGTTTCGGAAGTGATGGTCAGTACTCAGGATGACAGGAATCATCATTCGAAATAAAAAGTCAGCTAAACATTGGCTCTAAAATGCGTACCTTAAGAGCTATAAGCAATTCTTGATCTTCTATATTGTGACACAGATCTCTTCTGCTGTAAGCTCTTTGCTTTCCATAGTTTGGGAGGTGGTAGTATGTACCAAAACAAGAAAAAACTGTCCAGTAAAGATATTCTATAAAATGCATACCTTTAAAGTTATGAGCACTTGTTCGTTAGGAGAGTTGTATTTCAAAGTAGCGAAGATGAACGAGTGCTCATATCTCGTAAGGTATACGTTTTAGAGCCCATGTTCACTTGACATTTTTGTTTTGAATGGTCATTCCTATCACATCCTTAATATTGACCATCACCTCTGAAACATCCTATATCTTAAAATCTGCCATAATGTGAAAAATTTAGAAACCAAATGAAATTGTGTATGGTAACATATAGAAGAACTTAAATTAAATAACGGTATTTTTATAATTGTTGCTGTGTATAGGTCCCCATTGGGAAATTTTCAGCTATTTTTGAAAAACTTAGATTCTTTGTTGTGCTATGTGTCAGACAGAGGGAAACAAATTATTATTTATGGGAATGTCTAGGTCGATTTTCTGAAAGAGTCTGATAGAAAGCTTGACCTTGAAGTATTACTTGGTTCTTTCAATTTGACATCAGTTATTAATTTTCCTACTAGGGTAGTACAGGAAAGCAGCAGACTTATAGATAATGTTTTTATAAATAGACCAAGATGAATTTAATCAAATAAAAACTTTTCCTTTTAAGAACAGCCTGTCTGATCATGATGCACAGCTAATTACATTATATGACATAGCTCCATACACAAATGCAAAACACTCCTCCAAAATAGTGCATTCGATTAACGATTTAACAATTGAAAATTTTAGGGAAAACTTGCAACAATTAGACTGGGATGAGGTGTTCAGAGAACCTGATGCTAATTTAAAATTTAACCTAGTTCATCATAACTTTTGTGAATATATTTGAAAACAGTGTACCTCAGAAAGCAGTGAAATATAATTGTAAGAAACCACCCAAAAAGCCATGGCTTACTAAAGGGATAAGAATATCTCATAAACATAAAAGGGAAATGTATCTTATAGCTAGAAGGAGTAATGAGCCACAAACAGTGAAACATAAAAACTACTGCACTGTATCAAGAATAGTTATTAAAAAGTCCAGAAGTATATGTATTCTTTCTGAGATTAAAACAATTTGGAGTACTGTTAAAAGGGAAACAGGGAAACTGCACAGGAAGAGTATCTTTCTATCAATCTAAATGAAAATTTGTTAACAAAAAGTCAGAGGTAGAAAACATTTTTAATAATTATTTTCAATTGTTGTAGAGAATCTAGCTATTCATTAGAAATCGTAAGGCACTATATGGAAGAGGCAATACCTATGCAATTTGATAAAACTGAAATTCAACCTACCTCTTCTACTGAAATTGGGAAAATAATAAATTTACTCAAAAGTAAAAGCTCACACAGAAATGATGGCATTTCCAACAGTGTACTAAAAGCTTGTTCACAACAGATACTTAGGCTTCTCAGCCACATATGTAGTAGCTCACTAACACAGGGCATTTTTCCAGACAGACAGAAATATGCTATTGTTAAACCATTGCATAAAAAAGGAGTAGGTCTGGTGCTAACAACTACCACCCAATCTTACTTCTGACAGCTTTATAAAAATTCTTGAAAAAATAATGTGTTCAAGAAAAGGATCACATATTTGTAACAATGAAGTACTAACAAGATGTCAGTTTGGTTTCTAGAAAGGATTTTCAACACAAAATGCTACATATGCTTTCACTGATCAAATAATAAATGCTTTGAATAACCGACATCAACCACAGGAATTGTTTGTGACCTCTCAAAGGCTTTTGAGTGTGTGAATCATGAAAGTCTTTTAGATAAGCTTAAGTATTGTGGTGTGAGTGAGACAGTGCACAAATGGTTTAATTCATATTTAACTGGAAGCATGTAGAAAGTTCAGATGAGGAGTCCAGATATGGCTGCAAAAATCAGCAGAGTCCTCTAACTGGGGAGGTGTCAAGAATGGGGTCCCAGAGGGTTCAGTTTTGGGGCCCTTATTGTTCTTAATATACATTAATGACTTGCCACTCTGTATCATGAACATGAGAAGTTAGTTCTTTTTGCTGATGATTCAAGTATAGTAATCACACCCAACAAACAAGAATCAGGTGAGGAAATTGTAAGTAATGCCTTTCAGAAAACTGTTAAGTGATTCTTTGCAAATGAACTCTCACACAGTTTTGAGAAGACGCTGTATATATAGTTCTGTACAGTAACTGGTATAATACCACTGATAAGTATAGACTTCGAATACAAGTCTGTTGCTAGGGCAGAATATTCAAAATTTCTGGGTGTGTGTGTTGATGAGAAATTGTATTGGAAGAAACACATTGATGATCTGCTGAAACAGTTAGATTCTGCTATTTATGCTATTAGTGTTATTGCAAATTTTGGCAATAAGCTTATCAGTGAATTAGCCTACTACATCTATTTTCATTCACTGCTTTCATACGGTATCATATTTTGGTGTATCATCATTAAAAGAGAAAGTATTCATTGTGCAAAAGCATGTAATGAGAATAATAGCTGGAGCCCACCCAAGATCACCTTGTAGTCATTTATTTAAGAAACTCAGGATATTAACAGTACATTCACAACACGCATATTAACTTATAAAATTCATCATTAATAACCCATACCAGCTCAAAAACGATAGCGAAGTGCATAGCTACAACACTGGAAAAAAAGATGATCTTCACTATTCTGGGTTCAATCTGACTTCGGCACAGAAAGGGGTGAATTACGCTGCCACAAAAATCTTTGGTCATTTGTCAAATAACATTAAATGTGTGACTGATAGCCACCCAACATTTAAAAACAAATTAAAAGGATTTCTGAATGACAGCTCCTTCCTTATATTGTGTAAATATAACTTGTGTTAAACTGACACATTCCACATCATTACGAAATGTCACCTTCATGATCTATGGAGCAAATATTAATGTAATGTAATGTATTGCTGTGTATATTCTGTGTGCAGCTCATCCCACAACTTAGTAGGATCGTGTGCAGGAATGTTGTCCTTCAGACCTCATTTCTCAGTTTGTCCCAACAGATCTTCACACTTCCTCTTCTTCAGTTGGCCATTGGAAAATTATGCAGTCAAAATTAAGTAGTTCAGTCTTTGTACAACAACTTTCAGAAACGTGATGGTCAGGGTGTCATGATGCCTGTTATAGTATCAAAGTTAACCGTGGAGAAATAATATAAGCTTTGGAAGTTATTCAGGATGATAAAACTCAGAGGGCTGCATTAAGATGCAAGACAACTGGAATGTAGTATAGTCTGCAGTCTGGAAACTGCGATGGGGATAGCTTTTTGGTCAGTTTTATTGAAGAGATTTAACGCCACAAATGAACTGTTGTAAAGTGTTGATACTGATTTTGGGGCTGTAATAAAGTTGATAGATTCTTCATTTGAATATGTTCAAGAAATTCGTTCTATGTGTGACATGTATTGGAATGCTAGCTTCGAAAATAGTAAGATAAATGTGTACAAAACAGCCACAAAAGGAAGAAGTCAAGAAAACTGAAATTGGACGAAAAGGTAAGCGTGATACAAAGTTTGAAGGATAGAATGAGTTTAGGATGAATACATGCCTGGGAACTAGAGAGAGACATATGTCTAAAATGGAAAAAGAAAAAAAAAAATCTGTAGAGTTTTATAGCAGTTTTGCCCCTCCATATCCGCATCCAGTGACGTCTGTGGGCTAAGGATGGCAGGGCGGCTGGTCGGTACCGTTTGGCTTCATGGCCTGTTCGGTCGGAGTTAAGATTTTTTTAAAGTAATTTTCCTGGACGAAGCAACATTGAACTACTGAAATGTGCTAGAAAACTTCAACAGGTTACAAAGACGACTTGGTACAATTATTGAGTCATCAGGTTATACATTTCAAAGAATACTTGAAGTGCAACGAAATAAAAACCTCCTCCCTATGTACTTTCTATAGAGTGCTCCATGAAAACGATTTTCGACAACTGCTTCCTAATTTGGAGGTTGCAAAATGAATACTTTGTCAACCACTGCGCCCAATTATTGGACAAGCGCTCTTAATCTATCGTCAAAAATCTAAGGAATTATTGGTGGTCATCTGTGACGCAGGATCAATCAACTGTCTTGTTATCCACTCTGTGAATTCAAATATAACACAGCAACTACACTGTGAAGATGTGATCGACAAATTTGCTACAAAGAAGGCATGCCATAAACAACTATGCCTGACTTGAGGGTGGTGATTTCAATACGCATGTATTTATTATTATTATTATTAATAATATTAGTAGTAGTAGTAGTAGTAGTAGCAGAAGTTATAGTACAAAGTTAATTACAGATGTAAATTATTCGGTGGTACATTTTTGTTGGAATGAGGGGCAGAAGTATTTTTCTCTGTTTTGGCGGCAAATAGCACTACAATGAGGTGACAAAAATCATGATGGGATACCTTCTAACAACGTGTCGGACCTCCTGTTGCTTAACGTAATGCAGCAACTCGATGTGGCATGGACTCACCAAGTTCCCTGCAGAAATATTGAGCCATGCTGCGTCTATACCTGTCCACAACTGCGAAAGTACTGCTGGTACAGGATGTTGTGCACGAATTGACCTCTCAATTAAGTCCAATGGATGTTCAATGGGATCCATGTTGAACGATATAGGTGGTCAAATGGTTCACTAGAATTGTCCAGATGTCTTCAAACCAGTTGTGAAGAGTTGTGACCTGGTGATACGATATTGTTATTTGGGAAAACGATGTCCATGAATGGCTGCACACAGATTCCAAGTTAGGTGCACGTAACATTTCCAGTCAATGATCGGTTCAGTTGGACCAGAGAACCCAGTCCATTTCGTGTACAGGCAGCCCACACCATTATAGAGCCACCACCAGCTTACACAGTGCCTTAGTGACAACCTAGATGCATGGCTTTATGGGATGTATGTCACACACAAATCCCACCACCAGTTCTTAACAAGTGAAATTGGGATTCATCTGACCAGGCCGCGATTTTTCCTGACCTCAAGGGTCCAACAAATATGGTCACGATCCCAGGAGAGGCACTGCAAGCAATGTCGTGCTCTTAGCAAAGGCACTCGCGACAGTCGTCTGTTGCTGTAGCCCAATATTGCCAAATTTCGCCGCACTGTTTTAATGGATGCATTAGATCTGTTAATTCACATTGTGTGGCCATAATCACAGCAAATTTAAGGTATTAATCGCCTGAGTGCAAATGATACCTCCTCAATGTACTGCTCTTTTGTACCTACTGGAAACAATACTACAGCCATCTGTAAATGTGCTTATCGCTAGCCCATGAGTTTAGTCACCTCAGTGTAAATGAATAATGTGACTCAGCTGAAAGCGATATGATGCATGTATTTTACCTTGCGTGTATACTGTCATTGGCCATTACGGAACCTTTAATATGCTTTGAGACGTGACTTGCTCCAACAGACTATCAGTTTTATTACCATGAGATATCAATGAAATTGTGTGGATAATTCTCACGCATAATGGTAAATAGAGGTAGCAAATTTAAGTTTTCGACTCCAGGAAGGGCATTCTCGACCAGAAACGACTCTCACTGATATATGACCAAGATTCTGTCGCACTTCTTGTGGGAAATTAGGGGCTCTCCACACGTCCCAGTTCAGCGCCGGACCAAGGAACCAACCAATTTCGTGGCAGCTTATACACGCACTGATCAACTGCACTCAGCGATTGCAGTGCTGTGCTTTTCATTATCACTGGTTGTCAACTGAAAAAAAAATTCATTGAGGTTATGTTCGACGAGATGTCGCTATTTTTGAGACAGAAACAAATACTGGAATTTGTTTGTTTCAAGATAACAGTCTAGAAAATTCGAGATAAAGTTGTGGGTAAAGAAAAGGCGTATGAAAAGAAAGAAATTCACCCACACTCTGTTACTTAAGAAGCTGGCAGCTGATGACTTTCGTAATTATATAAGAATGGATGATAACATGCTTTACGCAGCTGTTAACATCATGAAGCTATTCTTCAGGAAGAGGAATACTGTTGTGAGAGGGGCTGTAACCTGCGATGAGAGGTTGTCAGTTTCATTACACTTTCTAACCACTGAAATGAGTTATGTAGATCTCAAATGCAGCGCTGTAGTATCCTCACAATTATTATCCAAAATGATTCCTGAAACCTGCAACAGGATTCTTAGTTGGCTCAGGAAATAAATTAGATCAAAGCAATGCAAAACAAACATAAAATAAAACGTAGGAAATGCAAGTAAACTGTATTATCATAACTCATCAGGTTTCCTGGCGATCTAATTACATCTTGGGTTGTCAGGTATTCTGCCAGATATCAGCGTCGTTCTTGCACGATGTTTCGGTAACGTAGCTTATAACCTTCATCACGTGTGACCTGAGACTGCTCCTCGAGTGTTTTTTTTCTTTTTTTTTGTACTTTTCATTCCAGTGGGTGGGCTGTTTGAGGGCTTGCATTACCCTTTCCAGCCTTTTTTTGTACAAGTACATTTCGTTTATTTATTTGTTAAATTTTCTTGCAAAAGGGCATTTGATCATTTTTACAGTATAGAATATAAAATTTTAAGTCATATTGAAATACAATGCAAGTGCTACAGACTATAGAAAATTTACATCATGATTATTCCATATATCATATTGGAATATAAAATAGAATAAAGTTACTAGAATACAATAAAAATACAGTACAATAAAATTCAATACAATAGTTTACAGTTCATACTTTATGCTTTGAGGAGACTGTTGCGTGTGTTTTTATTTAGTTTTCGTGGTGTTGCTTCATTTTGTGTGTGAGAGTGGTGGTGGTGTTGTTTTATGCTACTATTATGCGGTACTACTTTTCTTTATATTGTCTGCAATAGGTGGGAGGCGAGGATAGTTTGAAATTTGAAGATATACAATTGATTTGATTATACAACTGAATTTAGAGAGCAGTTGACTATTGGGCGTTTAAGGTGCTCTCCTGTTTACACCAGGTCCTCCATTCACCTTCGGGAAATGACTTTCGTGGCAGTGGTGAACAGTTACATATTTTTTATGTCTATGCTACATTTTATGTCTAACTTAATTCTATAGTTTATGTGTGTGTGTGTGTGTGTGTGTGTGTGTGTGTTTCATGGGGTTTGTTTCTCTGTCTTTGAATCAGGTGTTGGGGGAGTGGGATGTCTTGGGTTAGTGGTTACATGGTGGGGGCGAGGTCTGGGTATTCTTGGCTGGTATTATGTGCTACTCTACATGTTGGTTGGATGTATTTGAATTTTGGTCGTCTGTTCACTCGTGGTCTTGTTGTCAGGATGTTTTTCATGTCTGGGCGTTTTGTTATTATGTGTCTCCCATAGTTTGCTCTGAGTTTAGTTAGTATGGTCTGTAGCGGCTCCACGCCTGTGATGTCATACACGTCGTCACTGGGCGTGAGCGTGCCTTGGCAGTGTTGAAATGCTGCGTACGAGTCGTCTCTCGGTCGAGTAAAGTCGTTCTGCTACCAGTTTATGCAGGCCCCCCAAGGGGGCTGCAACATATTCTACCACAGGTCTGATGTACGTTTTGTAGGTGTGGATTGCAGTTTGGTCGTCACATCCGTGGAATCGTCCTTATACTCGTCTGATTAGGATTTGTCTTTTTCTTGTCTTGTTTAGTAGGTATGTGGGGAGTGTTTTCCAATTTAAGTGTTTGTCTAGATACACACTTTAATGAAATTTGCCAATTTAAATGGAATTTCATTAAAGAATAAAAGTAAATAATCAGTTACCTTTTTTAAATTTTTTTTTGCTTTTAGTTAATTTGCCTTTCTTTCTTTCTGTACGTACGAACGAACTTTGTTGTAGAACCTCTCATTTACGTGTGGTAATAAAAAATTCATTTACACGGAACTAAGTACATTTAAAATTACGTGAACTCATATTAACTGATTAAGAATATTTAGTTGAGAATTAAATCCTTTACATAATTCGGCCTTGGCACACATTTTCTAAATGCAGTGGTTTTTTTTTTTTTAAATATTTACTGAATTCTTTCCCGGCGTTAGCTATGGAACACAAGACTGTCTCTATTAGCAGAAAACGGTTAAATATTGCCAAGCCGACGTTTAATTATCACTGATAAAACACACATCCCTATACATTTAAGTTATTTGAAAGAACCAAAATTGTTAAATTTCAACATTAACTATCCGCCTATGAATGCACAAATGTGAACTAATTTAAAATCCGTAAGTCTCAGGATCGCTGTAAAAGAAGAACATTTTCTTAATTCACTGCTAATTTTTATCTGTTCCCGATTTACGGGTTTGGTTAATTTTTCTTAGCGGAACAATTTTTTAAATGTGCCGCCGCTGCAAATCGTTCGGTCGCGGCACAGCCCAGCAACACCGCTAAAAATGCTGAAAATTCTTTAGAGAAATATTATAGATGACATGGGCAAGCTAATTTACATTAATAATACACACCTTTGATAAATTATAATATATTTAAACCACAACAATAATTCAACTCACATTAGTTTGTAATTTCTCCTCTAATGGCGGCTAAATCTAGCTACAGACAAAAGACGTCTACCCATTTATAAAATGCTTCGTCACAGCTTGCTCTCGCTTTCAGCTCTACAGGGAGACGACCAAAGAATACATAGTACATTGTGCTTTTATACTACTGCTGACTATTAGCATCTCTTTGTAATCATATAACACTATTTTCGTCTGTGGCTGAATTTTACATTTTTGTTATCGCAGATATTGACACATTTCGCAATTATATTATGAATATAGAAATATTACCATCCTAAATACAGAAAGAATATTACTACAGAAAATATTACAATAATAATGAATGTCCTTTACACAAAATTCAATAATATTTTTTGTTAAATAATTACAGTATTTACAAATTGCTTTATAGCGGCGTATATGGTACAATTAAATTTTAGTTTATTAATAGTGTGAGTTTGCCAGGGAACGTTACAACACCTAGGTACCTGGCAGTGTCATTAAGTCTTAGTGGTGTGTTCCATAGCGTCAGTTGTATGTCATCTGTGTTTTGTTGTCGTTTCTTTGTCAGGTGTCTGTGTCTAAATAAAACCATTTGTGTTTTGGATGGGTTTGGATGGATTCTCCATTTTGCCATCCAGGTTTCTAGTCGTTGTAGGTAGGTCCGTGTCTTTCGTTGTACGGTTGTCGCCTTCGATTCTGTACACCAGTAGGTAGTGTCGTCAGCGTGAATTCCTACTGTTTCTGTAGGTGTTGTTGTCGTTGGTACGTCAGCTGTGTAAAGCGTATGCAGTAACAGGGTCAAGATGCCTCCTTGTGGTACTCCTGCTTGGGGTGTAAATTCTTGAGAGGAAGCGCCGCCGACATGTACCTTGCATTTTCTGTTTGTGATATATGCCTGTATTAATCGTACAACCTTGGTTGGAAGGCCCAATTGGTTCAGTATGTAGAGCAGTCCGGTGTGCCAAAGCTTGTATAAGGGACTCTCTATGTCTAAGAAGACTCTGTTAAAACCTTGCGTTATTCCGTTGGTCAGTTTGATTAACGGGTCGTTGGTGGAATGATTCTGTCGGAAGCCAGATTGTGTGAAGGGGAGGATTTCTTTGCGTTCTACGTACGTTTTTATGCGGTCAGTTAGTATCCTTTCGTGTGTTTTTCCTATGACGTCGAGTAGAGATATCGGTCTGTAGGATCGCGGGTCAGTCTTTGGTTTGTCAGGTTTTAGTAACATTATTGTTTTGCTAGTTTTCCAGCTGGGTGGTAAGGTTTCGTTGGTGAGACCGTAGTTACAGATGAAGGAGAGGATGGGTACCAGGAGGTGAGCTAGGGCTTTCTGGAGGTGTATGCGTCTGATGTCATTCTGTCCAGTGGCTGTGTTGCGTCCTGAGTAGATTGCGTTAATGATTTCTGTGTTGGTGATTTCTGCAGTCAGTGTGTTTTCGTCTTTTGTCTCTATTGTTGGGGTATTTAAGGTTATGGTTAGTTGTTGCTCTATGTATTGTCTGAAGTTGTCGAATTTAGCGTCTTGTGGGAAAGAATATACTTGCTGTAGTACTGGTCTGAATGCCTTGGCTTGTTCTGCTTTGTCTGTTATTGGCTTGTTGTCCACTAGTAATGTGGTGTTTGTTGACTGTCGTTGTCCCATTAGTGTTTTAAAGCATTCCCTCCTTCCCCGTAATTTAGTCTTCTGCATGTGTCGTCTCATTGTCTTTGTTGGTATGCAGACATGATGCTTTTAATTCTGGCACTCAGTCTGTTCCATTGTCTTTTCAGGTCTGGATTGTTGTCACGTCTGATTTGTCTGTAAAGTTGTTTCTTCTGTTGTATTAGGTTGAGGGCTTCCTGGGGGATAGCTTGTTTCCAATTTTCGACTACTATAGTGGGAATGGCTTCATCTATTGCTTGATGTATGGCAGTCTCTATTCTGTTGGTGGTATGTTGGAGCTCGTCGTCGTCTGTTATCTTCAGTGGTATTGATGGATGTTCTGCGAGCACGTCTTTGTATTTGTCCCAGTCCGCATTTGCATATTTTCGGATCATTCGTCTTGTGGGGATATGGTCTGGGGGCAGGGTGACGCTGGTCATGAAAAGGACTGGTAGGTGGTCGCTCATTATAGAGGTGCCTACGACAGGCTCTGACATTGTGTCGCTATTGTTGTGTCCGTATAGTATGTGGTCTGGTGTCGAGTGGCCTCGGTGACCTATGTATAGCGGTTGGTTGACTGGTAGCCGGTCCGTAGGTTCTGTTGTCAGGAAGTCAAATAGACTTCGACCGTTTCCGTAATCGGCTGTGTCACCTAGCATATAGTGCCTTGCATTAAAGTCTCCTAGTATTATGTTTTTATTGTACGTCATCTATGTCATAGGAAGCGCAGTGGTAAGGGCGTTCTGGAAGGGTTGTACAGACAGGCTATCGTGAGAGTGCGTTTGTTCCTGTCTCTTATCTGTACTGTAACTGCTTCTACATTATTAAGTGGTGCCGGGAGAGGGATTTCCTTTGCTGCTATTGTGTCCTGTACAAGTAATGCTATTCCTTCTCTACCAGCCAGTCTGTCCTTCCGGAATGTGTTGAATTTGGGGAGGCTAAAAGCGTGTGTATCCCTGGCCATACTTCGGTGTTGCCTGAAACATGGACACCTTCCTGTTGTATGCATTAGTAATGTGCGTTTCGCTCCTCGAGTGGACCTGGTCCAGTATCTATGTCTGTGGCCTTGTCCCTACACTGGCGGTTGCCGGCGTTCCCCCTGTGGTCCGTGTCCCCTTCAGTGCGACCTGCTTGAGCGCTGCCGTGCCGTGTCGTCAGATCACTTGCCAGTGATATTCGACCTGGACACAGATGGGGAAGCACCACCGGAGAGCAGCAGAACGCTGCACAACATCGACTGGGAGAACTTTTGAGTGCACCTGGCACAGACAGTCGCCGCCATGCCCGATCCGGACGTCAAGGGAGCAGACGTGGCCATCGCAGTACTCACGCGATACACGCTGGATGCAGCAGACGCAGCCACACCGCAAGGACCGAGGAAACCACGGGACTACTCCCGCCAGCTGCCTCCTGACAACATGGACGTCATCAGGGAGACTGGCAGGTCACGAGAGACCCAGCCGCAAAAAGCGAGCTGAACTGACGCCGCCGCCACATCCGCGGCCGCAGTAGCAGACCACAGGAACCGAAACTGGGCGGGCCTGATTGCGACGCTCAGGATTGATGAAGGCAGCGAGTGGAAAACCACCAAGAGGTTCTCGATACGTCACCAACGCATTCCACCGCTGCAGGTGGGGCGTGACGTCTTCGAAGAATCCGACGCCAAAGCCAGGGTATTAGACGACGCGTTTGCAGCAAAATTTACGTCGGTGGAAGACGTCGTCAACGAGGAACACGTCCGCCTGGTGGATGAGAGGCTTCCCGCCTTCCTGGCCATCAGAGCGGAAGACGAAGACATTGACGAAATAACGGAAGAAGAGGTGCAACAGCAGCTCGCCCTCCTGCCAACCAGGAAGGCAGGTGGTTGCGACGAACTAAACAACGCGCTGCTGAAGCAACTGCTGCCAGACGCAGTCTGTGTTCTGACAGCAATCTTCATTGCCCTCCTGAAGCGCTCCAGCTACCCCTCGGTGTGGAAACATGCTGAGGTGGTGGCCATTCCGAAAGCAGGGAAGGACAACAGGCTGGCCCAGAAGTACAGGCCAGTCAGCCTTCTGCCATCCACCTCAAAGGTCATCGAGTGCCTGGATGCGAGAAGGCTGCGCCGCCACGTCAGGGAAGAAGGCTTGCGATAGGTCTAAGGCGCTGCAGTCATGGACTGTGCGGCTGGTCCCGGCGGAGGTTCGAGTCCTCCCTTGGGCATGGATGTGTGTGTTTGTCTTTAGGATAATTTAGGTTAAGTCGTGTGTAAACTTAGGGACTGATGACATTAGCAGTTAGGTACCATAAGATTTCACACATCTTTGAACATTTTTTTTGAAGAAGGCCTGCTTCCCAACGACCAGTTCGGGTACCGCCGAGGATACTCGACACAACAGCTGATGCGACTCATAGAGCAGGCGATGGGGTCGCTGGAACATCGTCAGTACCTGAAGGCGATGCTACTGGACGTCGCTGGTGCCTTCGACTGCATGTAGCACAATGGCCTCCTGTACAAATTGCTTGTACAGGGGGTGCCAGTGTCGCACGTCCGCCTGCTCCGATCGTACTTGCAAGAACATACCTTCCAAGTGCGAGACGACGGTGGTACGTGAACAGCACATTCCATCAGAGTGGGAGTATCACAGGGGTCCGTCCTCAGACCCCTACTGTACTGCCTCTAAACAGACAACCCGAAAACGCCAAGGGTTCATCTGGCACTCTATGCAGACGACACTGTGCTGTTCGCGAGAAGCATGAACGCGCAAATGCTGCGTCGCTGCCGGCAGCTCGGCTGCGACGTCGGATCTCGGACCACCAAATCGTGGCTCAAATTCGATGCAGGCAAGAGCCAGGCTGTGATTTTCAAGCGGAAGAAGGTGCCAGCGGACATCAGGCCAGTGCAGATCATGGGTGGCCCCATCCCATGGTCACGCACTGGTCGGTACCTCGGCATTACACTCGACAGGGGCCTGGCGTGGAAGGCGCATATTCGGGGGGCGGGGGGCAAAGGCGCTGGCCACGATACGCCTTCTGTACCCGCTGCTGAACCCAGGGTCGACACTTCCTACAGGCTGCAGCAGAACACTGTGTCTAACACTCATGAGGCCAGTGTTGGAGTATGCTACCGTAGTCTGGGGAAACACTGCCGACACTACAGTGAAGATGCTCCACACTACGCAGAACAAAGCCCTCAGGCTTGCACTGCACCTGCCACGCGATTTTCCCACGAGGGAATTACACGAACTTGCCGGTATGCTGGTTAAACTGCTCTTCCGGCAATTAGCGCAAGTTTCTATGCGGCAACGAGGGAAGCCGACAACTAACTCGTCAGGCGACCGACCACATGCTGGCCGGACCTGCTGCGCTAGTAGCGACTACGCACCAGCGGCAAAAGAACAAAGAGACCACACTAGTGACACCAAGAAGAAAATTCAGGAAAAAGGAGAAAGGAAAAAAACATAGGCAGCTGTACGAACAGCAGTGTAGGCTGCTTAACATATGAAGAAACAAGGCAAGAAGCCTTAAGAAGTCACGACAGGGCTGTTCCGTTTTCCGTCCGCTGCTGTTCTGGACGTTCCCTTTGCAGTCTGCGCTCACCAGACCCGCTCGTGGGTGTTCCATCTTCGACCTGGTGCGTTTGGAGTTCTGTCTGGGTTGCCAGGCATTCTCCCTGTGGTCCTCTTCAGCTCACTGAAGTCTTCTGGAGCGTCGCCGTTCCTTTTGCGGTCCGCTGCGGTTCTGGGTCTTCCCTCTGTGGTCCGCGCCCGTCGGACGTTCCATCTTAGAGCCTGCCACTGTCAGGGGATCGTTTTCTATATCCATGCCTTCAGTTCTTCTATTCATGGAGTGCTGCAGCTGTCCCCATTGCTCCTTTAACAATTCCAGAGCAGGATCCCAGGCTCTGCTTAGCGGGTACCCCATGTCACAGTTCATGAGATTGTCAGTTACTTTTATCTCTGTCCGATTCCCTTATAACACTGTCCCAAGATCTGGGTGTCTGTGCTAGAATCTTGGTTTCATCATAATTCATGGCATGATCTAGTTCTAGACAGTGTTCAGCAATGGCTGATTTCGTCACTTGTCTTAATCGGGTTGTAACGCTGGAAATGCATATCCTCCTATTTCCATCTATTGCACTGCAAATTTTTTCCTTATTTTGTTACCTGAAGAGGGAAGTGGAAACGCTTGCGACAACCACTTGCCAAGTAATTACGAGAGTTTCGGAATTAGAAAAGAAACTTGACGAAAAACGGAGCTATGTGCTAATCTGTGCACACAGTTCGGAATTGTTGACGAAAGAGGAGCCGTTCGACCCCTTGAAAAAAGGCGGTATACACGCGACGGATTTCATTAAAAATTGTGAAAGAGTTTTACCCAGATCATGGACTAATGAGAGAAAAATTAATGCAGTTATTGATGTGTTGG
Organism: Schistocerca piceifrons; assembly: GCF_021461385.2. Taxonomy (NCBI): domain Eukaryota; kingdom Metazoa; phylum Arthropoda; class Insecta; order Orthoptera; family Acrididae; genus Schistocerca; species Schistocerca piceifrons. The sequence goes on from NC_060138.1 coordinate 429,879,954, forward strand.
CTGGTGATGCCAAGTGTTGGGGCTTAAACCTCAACATTACGAACCTGACTTTTGACGAGTTTAAAAATTTGTTTCTGGCTGAATACTGGTCAGAGCAAAAACAACAAAGTGTCTGGCGCGAATTTGTCGTATCGAGGCCTTTCGATGCGAATTCGCGCGGCTCGATGAAGGAGTTTTGTGAGGGCTGGATCCGCAAGTTGGAATATTTGCGTGATCGCCGCACGGAATCCGAAGTAGTCTGGGAACTGTACAAGAAGCTTCCAGACGATACAAAACGCTACGTAGGAAGCAATTACAGGACAATCAATGATTTCCTGGAAAGAGTTGAGGACGAGGACAATTGGAGCAATAATCGCGACAGTGATAGAGGCCGTGGTAACAACAATGGGTACCACACAACCACAACAACGACAACCATGAGAATAATGCATACCGCAACCATGGCCGCAATAACAATAGTGGTTCGGGCCGTAATGACAATCGGTACAATGCAAATAATAACAGGAATGACGGAAACCAGTATCATACTAGCGTGATACGGGCTTCGTAGAGTAGTAATAACGCGAGGATGTGACCAGCCGCCTCAGCAGTATCCGGGGAGCGTATCTGCTGGGACGAGACAGGGAAACCATTAGCCGCGCCGGTGAGGGGCCTACCGGGCGTGGAGAAATTTTGGAGGCCCAATAACAGTAGAAAACCGATGTGTCGTCGTTATGAAAATTCCGTATGGAATAACCAACGGCGGGAGAGTGTGCCAGTGTTAGCAGAAAGGAGTGCGCCCACAAGTAGTAGATCAGCTGTAGACACGGCAGCAGAAAATACATTCACTATCAGTGAGAACAATTTAAGCAGTGTTCCGGAAATCGATTATAAAGTGGCAGCTGTATCACCCACAGCGGAACTGGAGATTGAGTTTAAGAATGATTCGCAAGTGTTGAGAGAAGATCAGATGTCGGATAATTCGTCCGTCATCGAGCGAGGGGATGCAGAGAGGGATGAGGTCTGGTTAAGGCAGTTCGGTCGCTTATACGACGAACTAAGAGATTATAGGGGACTGTATGGGAGAAGTGTTTATGGGGAGCGCGTGCAGGATTTTCCGTGTCTCGTCCCGCAGGAAGATAGTGTTTGTGAAATGATAGAAAGTTCTGGCCCTAACCGGCAGACTTTACCATAAATAGTTGATGTTACTGGGGAGCACGAGCAAGATTCGTCGTGTTTCATACCGCAAGAGTTGGATGTTGAAGTAGTTACGGAAAGTTCTGGCCCTGACCGGCAGACTTTACCGAAAGTTATTGTGTTAGAAGTGGCCGACCCATCCGACGCAAAACTCCAGTTTAAACATTTCGAAAGTATTGAGGAGAAAGATTACGAGAATTTTAGTGATAGCCGGACACGATTGGTAGAAAAGCACGTAGATTACAGCGTGTATGAGGTTAGAGCTGACGTTATAAGGTCAGATGGTAGCAGTGTGGGTTGCGCAGATCCAGAGGAAGTAATTGCAGATACTACTGGGCACATTCCTCCAGATTGGCAGATGAGATCAATCTGACCAAAGAGGAATCAACGAAGGTGACAATTAGTGAATTGACAGCAAAGCAACACTCACTAGTTGACGAGTTACAGGAAAAGGTTTCGGTATTGGAGGCGAAGCTACAGACTAAGCCTCAAGACAAACGTGTAGAAATTAAAATTGTATGTGAACAGAGGCTGAAAAAGCCGCCAGATAAGCCGGATTCACGATCAAAGCCGGATTGGTTTTTTCTGGAATGACCTGGATATAGACGAGGATTTATTGTGGGAAAATAAAGAAACAGTCGAGGATAAGTGTAGACAGATAGTAGTGTCTGTTAATATGCACGACCTACAACTAAACGTTTTGATTTACACTGGTGCAGAATTGAGTACTGTATCTGGGAAAATATTTGAGTTACTGAAAGACAGACCTGGTATCGTAGTTATGCCAGTAACAGGAGTGAAAATTATCAGTGCTACTGGGAAGGCCAGTAAACCGGTCACAAAAGAGATTTTTGTCAACTTCGACATATGTGGGGCACGATTTGAACAAGAGTTTGTCGTCGTGCCAGACTTAACTACAGAAGTAATTATCAGGTTAGATTGGCTATTAAAGTACCGTGCAGTGATTAATTGCGAAAGCAAAACTTTGACATGTACGTCACAAGATAAAACAATAGTAGTTAGTTTTGACAAGGCAGGAGACGGTGTGAATAGGCAATACCAGCCTATACACATTGTTAACTGGCCGGATGCCGTTAACGTAGGTATGAATTTGAACTACTGTAACATGAGGAATCTCGGCATTGACAATAGTGTAGAAAGTGAATTGGAAAGTAGTGTAGACGGTGTGTCAAACGTAACACACGAACAAAGACGAGCCCTGTATGAAGTAATAATGCGGAATAAGAGTGTGTTTTCAGACAAACCGGGACTTGTGGAAGAGATAATCAGATTCCCTCCACGGATTGACATTAGTATTGGTGTGAAAAAAGATCGTTTGTGAGAAATAATGAAGCTAAAAGCCGATGCTCGCATACGTCGTCATGACGCTAAATTTTGCAATCGGAGACTTAGTACTTGTAAAAGCTCATGAGAAATCGAGCGAGATAGACAATGATATCCCTCAATTTAAGCTTGTTTATAATGGACCATATAAAGTCATTGGTATTGTTTTGAATCACGTTCACACTTTTACTTATAAAATACTTTATTAAAATATACATCTGTTCACTTTACAAAAGACACACGAAGACTATCTATTGCGCCTCATCACTCACACATATATACACAAACATAGCTGTCACCACAATCGATACTTCTCGAACATACTCGATATAACTTATTCTAGAACGATGTTCTGGAACTTTCTCATATCCGATATAAATTTATTACATAATTCCAACACACCTCCTTACATTTATATCGCGATGTTTAACATATTCCTAATTTTAATGAATTTTTCTTTACATAACGACTTCGTGAATATATCTGCAACATTTTCATTTGAATCTACTTTAACAATATCAATGAGTCCCTGTAAATAATACTCATTCACAAAATGGTAATGCACTTCTATGTATTTTGAATTCTTTGTAAAATTACCAAACTTCACTATATTTAATGCTCCTGAATTATCTTCATATATGACAATAGGTTTTTCAAATTTAACATTAAAAATGTCTAAAATATCATGTACAAGTTTCACCTCGCTTACAGCTTCAGACAATGCTACATATTCTGCGAAAGTTGAAGCCTTTGTAACACTCGCTTGTTTTCTTGACTTCCAAAATACAACATTACCAAATAATCTAATTACATAACCAGAAGTTGACTTTCTATCCACACTATCACCTGCCCAATCTGAATCCACGAAACAATCTAATATCTCAGCACTTTCATTCCTACAATAGTTTAATTTCAAATCTTTAGTTAAATATAAATATTTCAAAATTCTCGAAGCATATTTAATATGAGTACTACTGTAACAACTTTGGAATCTGCTCAAGTAATTCACACTATAGGTAATATCTGGTCTAGTACCCGAACTTACGTACAAGAGTGCACCTATTTAGTTTCTATATCTAACGTCATTACAATCTTCATACGCTGGTTCTAACTTTAAATTTACTTTCATTGGAGTTTTGTACAAGATCGAATCTTCAATTTTATATTTCGCAGCTAACGAATCAATATATTTTTCTTGACTCAAACTCATAACTCTTGTTTCACAATCATAATTAATATCGATGCCAAGATATCTTTTTACCTCACCTAAATCTTTCATATTAAATCGTTTTGACAATAAGTTCTTAATCTTAACAATTTTTTTCTTTTCTCACACAGCAAATGAGCAAATCATCGACAAAAATAATCAAATAAATCAAGACATCTCCATCTCACAATACATAAAGACAATAATCATATTTACTCCCTTTAAAACCTAAACTTCTTAATAACTCGTCAAGACAATTGTACCAAGCTCGTGAGCTTTCTCGCAAACCATACAATGCTTTATACAATTTACAGACTCTATCCGTACCATCATCATATCCTCTTGGCTGCTTTACATAAACTTCAGATAAAACTTCACAATTTAGAAATGCAGTCTCTACGTCCATTTGTTCTATAACCAAACTTTCTTGACAACAGTATGACAACAAAATCTTTAATGTTTGCATATTGGTTACTGGAGAATAAATATCCTCAACGACTTCTTTTTGTTGAAACCCCCTGACAACTAATCTTGCTTTGTAAACACTTTCTGATTTCTTTGTGAAAACTCACTTTACATCAATGGCTTCTTTATCAACTGGTTTATCTACTAATTCCCATGTTTTGTTTTTGTTCAAACAATCAATTTCCTTATTCATCGCTTTTCCCAATAATTTGATTCGGCGCTGTTAATCGCCTCCTCAAAGCTTTCCGGACTATTTGCACTGCAAAAGTTTACATAAATAAAATTGCTGTAAACATAATCATTTAATATTTTTGGTTTTCTTTCTCTAGATGATCTCCTCAACTCAAGTACTTTCTCTGGTTCATGATTATCAGAAAGCTTTTCATTTTTCTCAATTTCCTTCTGTTTTTCTATTAGTTCAGTTTCATTTTCTATACTTTCGTGTTCAGAATCACTAGAATATTCACTTACTGAATCATGATCTTTAAACCCAATACATTTAACACTACTTTCAACAATGTCCACATGTCGAGCAACAACTATCTTATTATTCATTAGCACTCTGTAGCCTGCTTCACAATAACCCATTAAAACCCCCAAATCGACTTTCCTATCCCATTTCGACTTCCTCAGTTGCTCAGGTACTCTTACAAAAACTCTACTCCCATACAACTTCAAATGATTAACATTAGGTCTTTTCCCCAGTAATATCTCATAAGGAGTTTTCTTTTCAATGGTGTTAGCTAAAGTTCTGTTTTTGAGGTACGCTGCTGCACAAACCACTTCAGGCCAAAATCTTGTGTCTACTCACGCTTCGGCTAGCAGACACCGAGACATGTCCATGATGGATCTGTTATACCTTTCAGCAGTACCATTAAGCTCATGCACATAAGGTGGACAAGCATTCAATACAGTTCCTTTTTGTCTCACAAATTCATAGACATTTTCATTTAAATATTCCTTCCCATTGTCACATCTTATCTTTTTAACAGTTTTCCCAGTGAGATTCTCAACTTCATTAATATACTCTACAAAACAATTGTATACTTGATCTTTAGATTTTATGGTGTAAACACGAGCTGCCTTACTGTAATCATCAATGAAAGAAAGAAAATATCTTTCCCCATGCATTCCAGTAGTTGAGTGAGGCCCATTTAGATCTGTGTGAACAATTTCTAAGATTTCTTTTGCTTTTGTTCTATTATTTTTAAAAGGAACATTATGCATTTTGTTTTCGATACAGATTTTACATTTCATAAATTCTGATTCTAGTTCTGAAGGAACCCCATCTAACAATTGATGTTTACATAAAGTATTTAGATAATTGAAATTAACATATCCCAAAATGCGGTGCCATTTTTCCTTTGTTGTCATATTATTGTCTTTACTCATAACATTAACTTCTCCTTTATTAATAGTACTACTCATTTTATACAACCGACTCTCTTTCCATGCAATCGCAATCAATCCATTAGCTTTATCAAAAATTTTAGCATTATTCCCTACCGATACAATTTTGTGATTATCCGTAATTTTGGCTTAACTGATCAGGTTTTTGTCTATGTCTTTTACAAAGAAAACATCTCGCATATTAATTGGAACCATTTGATCATAGACAGGAAAATTACTAATTACATTACCAACTTTAGTAGCTTGCAAAATTTTTCCATCAGCAATTTTTACATTTATAGGTTGTTTTAAAGTTATACTCTTAGAAAAATATTCCTCATTATTAATAACATGATCAGTACAGCCACTGTCTAATAACCAATTGATTTGAATTTGATTGTTGTTACTGGACTCTACTGTTCTATTTTGACCTATCATAGAATTAACCTCTGTTATAAAACTACTCACACCATGATCACTCTGATAGTAACCTTGCTTGCTGTGATGCTGACCGCTGGTAAAACCATGCTGCTCTCCTCAACCACGTTGCCTGCTGCCATAACCTCCACGCTGCATGTTGCTGTAATTTCCACGCTGTACATTGCTATAGCCTCCACGCTGCATATTTCCATTACCTCTGTCGCTACTTTGAAAATGTACTCCACGATGCCATGTGCCTCTGTTAGTTGTTCTTCCCTGGTTACAATCACGTTTGAAGTGACCCGCTTTGCCGCATCGATAACATACTTGCTCCTGATTTCTTGAATTCAATTTTCTTTCTGTGTGAAATGCATTTGATTTTACCTCTTCATTTCCAGTTTTTGCATTCAATAATTGAATCTTACTTTTAACGTATTCAACTGTCTGGTCCTCTTCCTTCAAGACGTCCACTAAGTCCCCAATATAGCTCAATGACTCTGGTAATGTTCGCAGCATATAATTTAACTTCTCCTTTTCCGTTACTTTAGTGCCAGCAGATTTCAGCTCATTTACAGTTTTTTCAAATGCACTGAAAAATGTCCCCATATCACTTAACCTCAATTTGTCCAACTTGTTTCTGCATAATATTTGAAGGGCTGTAAACTCTTTCGAATATAATTCATCAAATTTCTTCATGATCTCGAAAGCACTTTCTCTGTCACTCACGAATTCTAGTTGCTTATTTGTGATTGCACCATAAATATAGTTGATAGCCTTCAAGTCCTCTTCATCCCACGTTTCGTTGTCTGAACTCACTTTTGCCCTCGTAGTCACTGTATGGCATTTCTTCATTTTTAGGTACATGATTATCCGCTGCTTCCAGTTCCCATAGTCCTCGCCATCAAATACAGGAATAGTTATATCAGCCATGTCGAACTTTCTGAATAACACGCGACGGCCACAATATAATATTTAACTTCTACTTTTCTTTTCAAGAACCACGCTCTGCTACCATGTTTTGAATCACGTTCACACTTTTACTTATAAAATACTTTATTAAAATATACATATGTTCACTTTACAAAAGACACACGAAGACTATCTATTGCGCCTCATCACTCACGCATATATACACAAACATAGCTGTCACCACAATCGATACTTCTCGAACATACTCGATATAACTTATTCTAGAACGACGTTCTGGAACTTTCTCATATCCGATATAAATGTATTACATAATTCCAACAGGTATACCTCACACAAATGCTTATTGTTTAGAGTATCCAAGCTCTGGAAAAATATTAGATATACGGAACATTGTAGACTTGAAATTGTACCAACCAAGGATTGATTAATACCACAGAATGGGTAATTTGTACAGTATGTAAATATAGAGTGTAATATTTAACGATTTGCTAGATTGCAATGCTTTTGCCTGACCAAGAGGACATTAAAGAAGTTGTAATTAATATGTAATTAATTTTGATTAAATGATTTAAGAGTAACTGATTAGTAACCAATTGAAAAATCCAAGCTGGTAGTTTAAGTTTTCAGCTGAGTCACAGTAGATTCAGGAATGTAAATATGATTTTGTAACTAGCTGTAAGATTTCATAAACAAGTGCCGATGTACATAGACGCTGTTTTAAGTTTCAGGCTAGTACATGCGTGTGATGATGGACAGTGTCGAGTTATCCACTGTGATAGTGTTAATGGACTCCTTAAGGTTACTTGGGAGTGAGTTTTTCCGAAAGAATTCAGTGAAACGAACGTTCTGGAAGTGCCGTTACAAGGGCGAGTGAGATGAAGCGTGCCGCACAGGCGGGCGCAACAATACTGGCGAGGCGGAGTCGCTGTCGGCTCTTGTGCCGCTGTCGGGTCTTGTGCCGCTGTCGGCATTCTTTGTACTTGCGGGTACAGAAGGCGGAGTTGTTTTTCTTCCCGGACAGCTGATGTGAAAGAATTCTGCTGTCAATATTTATGTTTTTTTCGATCTGCTGAATATTATTTTCTAGTTTAGCGTTTAGTGGACTCTCATGACAAGAATATAAATTATGAAAAGGTTATATAAAATGTGTATTCTATGTAATTAATTATTAATTTGCGTATTTTGATATACCTGTTTTTTATGACCATGTACTCTGGTGAATTTTGTAAATAGAATTCCATTTCTTGATACTGTTAGAAATTTTGACGATTTTAGAATAGCTAAGCCATTTTCTATGTTTTCTATGAATTTTAATTTGTTGTCAACCTGTTTTCGTTTGTGTAAGATGACAGTACAATAAGATTAGGAGTGTCTCCACTCAATTATTATGGTCTAAAAATTGGTTTATGGTTAATCAACCTAATGCTATAATTTCTTGATGTTTTGAGCATATGCATTTCCGCTGTTTTTTTTTCTTTTTGGGACATTTTCTGAGTCTGTTTAGGTTACACGAACATCCTCAGACAATGTGGGGCATGTGTAATGCCTGAAATGAATATCCGCCTATTTCCATCTATTGCACTGCAAATTTTTTCCTTATTTTGTTACCTGAAGATATAACATTTCTGTGTCTTTGTATATTGTAATTGTTTTACTATTTGTATATATATGCATTTATGTCGATGTATAATTGGTTTGTTTTGTGAATATTATTTGTATTTATACGCTGGGTCTGGCCTAGGGAAAACTATGCTATCGAACGAATACATCGATAGGTCGCGTGGAGAACCAAAGTGTTTAGGATCTTTCGTAGTGTTAACTCTGTCGCGTGGAGCGCGGGCAGATGGGGTCTGGCTGGAGTAGTGCGGTGGAGCAGGTGTGTTGTGTGACGCTCCCGCGAGATGCCGCGCTTTCGGGGTTTGGCAGCATGTAATTGCGCTCGACTTGCTATGATAATTTCTGACATGGTGTCGCGGACGGGAAGCATTAGCTGGCGCACATCAAGAGCCCATTTCGCCTGGTGACCGTATCGAGAAGAAGCCGTGCCAACATCCAGCTTCTGCAACAGCGACGGCCGACAATGAGTGACTGTCGCCACCTCCTCGATCGACAGCTTCAAACCTTCAATCAACCAACAAGGAAGACTGGAAGCACGTAAAGTTTTAGAACTGTATGGCAGACCTCAGCTTTTCAAACTGTTTCTAAATTACACCAACATAGCATGAACCTTTGTTGCTCATTGTCCCAATTGCATTGCCAAGCAGGGTCCCTTCCTTTTCCGAAATGAACCCGAGTGTCGTTGAAATTCAAACGCCAGCATTAATGTAATATTATTCCATTTCACTGCTTTAATTTCAAAGTTCAGTTGAAGTATTCATAGCTGGCTACAATATTTAGATTACACAAGCACAAATTATGAGTGCGAGTTTTATTACCATATTTTAGCTTACCTGTGACTACAGCTCAGCTTGGTACGTACTAAATTTTACTATTGTTAATTGTTCAGAATCATTAAATTCAAGTTCAAAGTTAAATCTCTTATTTCTAAATTGCGTAGATTCAAGTAGCTTTTGAAATGATTGTTGGGGTTGCCCAAGACTAACCATATTTTATTGAATTTCGTAGTGCTTCAGAAACGAAGCTCACTATTAATTTCAGTCACTAAATTAACTTTCAATTTTCCGGTTTTATTAATTCTTTTGCTAAATTAAGTCAGAGTGTAGCGAAATTTATTACTTCTGACAAACATCCAGTTTTCACACTTCACGTGTCAACCTTCAGTTGTCACACTTCTAGTGCTAATTATATGTGCAATAACCTTTCTTTTTCAGTTACTATAGTAATTGTCAAGGGGACTGGCGACCGTAATTTTCCCCAAATCTCAAATATCTAATTACCACTAGTTAATTGTTAACGTAACGGCCGCACATTTACTGTCTTTATTAACTTTACCCCTTTTCAAAATTAATTTCCACCAGTTTCATTTGCATTTCCCCTTTCATTTAGATGTAACCCTTTCCTCCCTCTTTACCGACAGATTAACTTCGGTGACAATTGCTTTTCCCAAATTTCCATTAGGTACACGCGGTTTAATTTTTCACTGTCATTAAGGTCGATAAGTGAGGGGGATGTTACAGGGTGTGCCCTTGATCTTCCTTGCACCTGGTATCCACTGTTCTTGTTGTCTGGCCAATGCAGGACAAGGTATATTGTAAATGCCTGGTTTCTGTAACCCCAGGTCGTCTTTAACATTTCCCACCAGTCCCCCGGTCTTGCTGGAAACACACTTGATGTTGTGTTTGCGGAGGATCCTACTGATTCTGGCAGAAATAGAACCAGCATAGGGCTGATACGCCACCTTCTTTGCTTCATCTTGCTCTGCTTCTGGAACCTGTGGTGTAGTGACTGGTTGGAGTGCCATCTCAATTTCTTTCGTAGTGTATCCAGAGCCTGGGATCTTGCTTTGGAATTGTTAAAGGAGCAACGGGGACAGCTGCAGCACTCCATGAATAGAAGAACTGAAGGCGTAGATATAGAAAACGATCCCCAGACAGAGTGCCAGGCTCTCTTGACCGAAGATGGAACGTCAGGGAATGGGTCCGACGGGCGCGGACCGCAGAGGGAACACCCAGAACCGCAGCGGATCGGAAACAGAACGGCAGCGCTCCAGAAAATTGCAGTGAGCGGGAGAGGACCACATGGAGAACGCCTGGCAACCCAGACAGAACTCCAATCGCAACAGGCTGAAAATGGAACACCCAGGAGCGGGCCCGGTTGGCGTGGACCGCAGAGGGAACGTTCAGAACTGCAGCAGACGGAAAACGGAGTGGCAGCGCTCCAGCAAGTCGCAACGAGCGGGCGCGGACCACAGAGGGAACGCCTGCAGCCGCTGGTGGAAGGGAAAGGCCACAGACATAAATACTGGACCAGGTCCATTCGAGGAGCTGTCTCAGGTCGCACCTCATGAATGTTGCGAACTACGTTACCGAAATATCGTGCAAGAACGATGCTGATATCCGGCAGAACACCCAACAACCCAAGATGTTATATTGTCGTATGTTGTAGCATAAACAATCGTAAGAAATAATAGAAATGAAGGAAACAGAAAACCCCTCGTCACACCTGTAACTGCCATGTTATCTTCAACATCAGCCATTTTAAACACGTATATTCTCGCGCGCACAGACTGCAAATGATCGGCACTCAGGAAGTTTGTCAGACGGCTAACTAAGTTGAGACTCAGCACGGCACCTGTACGGAGTGGCTGTAATTGCATTTGCCACTTACAGTCGTTCCCATCAGCCACTGTACAGAGTGTCAACTTAGTCTGGGTGTACTGTCACATGCCAATAATACATCTTTGGTTGTATAAAGCAATTCGATGATATTTTGCGCAGTACATTTTTCATTTCTGCTATAACTCTCCAAACTTGCAGAACAGGTGTACTTTTGACTTATAGCAGTACTATCCATTGAGTTATTAAGTTAAGGTATTCGCATTTCTACCACCGATCCAAAACAACTACAACTTGGAAGGTGAATGTTCCATACACATTTCTGCTGAGCACTGCAGTTTTTGAACTGGTAGACCATTTTTTCGTCTTTCTTGATTATCAGACATATGCACACAAGTTTCAGGTGCAGTAAACACACAATGTGAAAGTTCTGTTGGTGATTTAACATCAACAATCATTAAACATACATACAGTTCAAAAGTTCCACAGACTACTGCCGGAAACTTTAAGAAGGTGTAATTACTGTATTGGACACCAAATACAACATTGATTCTGTCTGACACAACCCATTTATGGTTCCCAACGTTGAATAACTACAACTGTTTATGAAATTCAGTAATATTACAGTTCAGAAATTGTGATATATTGACATCATCCCCTATAAAAAATGATCGTCAGCGATGGTAAACATATAGGACAGGACAGCTACATCTTACAAAAGTAATAATTTGTTTCTTATTATCCATGACGTTTTAAGACGGAAAACAATCACCAGTGTAGATCACAGCGTATTTCAACATGAAAAACAGTCACTAGACCACAGCACGCCATGTATTTAACGCCAAACAGAAGTCAGCAACGCTAATTCTGGTCCAACAAATACTTGACAAACATAATCCAAGAGTAGTTTCAAGATACGTCCATAATAGATTGAGTCTCACCATAGTAATCCACATTCCAGAGTACAAGCCGCACAAGTTCACATCAAATGATCGCTTAAAGTTACTTGACAGAGGCATATTTCCATTCTCCCATTGCTTCATATGCATGTGGAACAGCAGAAGGGGTAGACTCGCGGCGAGAATCCAAGCCTTGGAATATTGTTACTGGCACTGACTCTTATGATGTCACAGTCCAGCTCAGACTTGTCAGGCTATTTATAACAGTGCAGACTTCTAGCATATTGGCCAAAAATTGAGATTCTGACATAGATTCTATGACATCAGAATCCAAGTTATGAAATACTGGCACTGTACAAGCAAATGTACTATAATAGTTCGTACGACAACATAATCGAAGAGCTGTTACAGTATGTCCACCATAGATAGTCTCTCCATTGTGATCCATACTGAAGAGTACAATTCCCACGTATTCACATAAATTGAATGCTTAAAGTTACCTGTCAGAGCCATGTATTCCTTCTACCATTGCTCCATATGCAAGTAGAACAAAGTAAGGGACCAACTAAAAGTGATATAAGATATTATACGCAATGTGTTAAATAGTAGCTTACTACCCATCAAATATATTGGAGCAAGACAGCAACAAAGTTTTCAACACCACACCCAACACACACCATGAACTGCACTCGCACTGTCATTTCTGATGAATTTTAAGGGTGTTTGCACAGGGAAAGTGCTATAACAGTTCATAAAGACATGCGGGTCGCTTTGGCTCAGTTGGTATATTACCATACAGATTTTGTAGTAGTTGATTCAATAGATTCAAACAGTAGACGCTATGACGAATTCAGATTGCACTGGGTTCCAACTAACTGTAGGATACTCAGCCAGCTATACCACAGCAGCCCACACACTCTTTTGGCTGGTGACAATATAACCTCTTTCATTAACACCGATTTTTGCTGTAGATATGCCTTCGCATTATGGAAATCTGATATCAATGCAGACATAACACTAAGCTCCAACCATTCTTCCTAAAAAAAGAATGAGATGTGATGCCTGGACTGGCAATGAATTTGTGATTTCTCACATAAATTGTAATGTTTTACGTTGTTCATTGGACTTCTAAGATTTCTAGCAGATTTCTGTCTGCTACTCACCTGAAGCGTCCAGGCTTCCTACCCATCAAGAATGAAGTCTGTGCTATGAACTGTTAACCTGTGATTCTCATCTGACTTTCCAACATAGTAAACGACTGAGCAGGTTAATAGCATTTTATCATTGCTTCTAGAATAGGAGCTGGAGAAGTCATAGTTGACACAATCTAATATTTATCCAACCAATGTTCAGTTACATACAGAATGTCAAAAGTTAGTTCAAGATTCACTAAATCTAATGCAGAACTTATTTTCCAGAGATTAAACATTGTGATGTAGCACTTGTACATTTGCTGATAACACAATGGAAAACGTATTCTCAGATATCATCTTATCATCAATTCTAATTGTTTCAGATTGAACATTTACTGTAGTAGTCAACACAACATTTTTGTCATGTCTCCTGTGTTTGACGTAGAAGTATTCCATGTAATTGTTTGTCAACATTTTTTCCAACATCATCCAAATTTTTTCCAACATCATCCAAATGAAGACCATGTGTAGTGCGAGATTGTCAACCTACGTCACTGACATCCAGTACATGCACATTTGAAAACTTTTTACGTGTATTGGAATACTGTTCATTTACAGGCACTAACCTCTTTGTTCACACATGACTGAAACAGTAAGTGTGTGTGTGTGTATGCCTATCTGTGTGTGTGTGTGTGTGTATCTATATATACAAAACATTTGTGTGTCCCAGGTAACCCAAGCTCTCCTTTAGTTCTTGGCAGACTACTGACGTTTCATTCTGGTACACATGGTTTGAGCTGCCAATGAGGAAAATGAAATCCTTCAACAGCAACTTACCGATTTCTTCTGAACGAACATGCTTTTTTATTTGAGATAAGGATGCCTCAGGCTTGATGAGAGCTGTTGCCTCTCAGTTACTGGCACTTCATTAATGTGAGAAGTGATCTCATGGCTGTGACTGTCTCTGAGAATCATGAACTTCCTCTGGCAGTTACAGTCCAAATGATGTTGCTGGATATTTTGAGAAACAGAAACAGCACTATGCAAAATTTGAATACCCTTACGTTGACATTTTGAAGCGGTAGTTTTCTGAGAAAGGTTACTGCAGCAAGCATTATTTGAGTATATTCAATATGAATGACAAAATACGTTTGTCGCTATGCCACTGACCACTTAATAACTGTTCATTAATATAATATTTGTGGATTTATTTTATATATATATATATATCACTTTATTTATTTATGAGTGAACATGGAGACATATACTACACTGTTAACACCTCATATGACACTGCAAAATATTTGTATGGAGAGAATAATTTCGCCACATGATTGGCTGATAGCGTCATTGCAATTCCTGGCAACATGAAGCAGTTACCAAGATTTACAATTTTCAAAAGCAGCGTGCAAATGAGCATTGATCGAAATAATACTTGACTCATGTGAATCTACATACACTGTTGTGAAGAATGATTTCAGGAAGACAAAGTATCATAATTATGTAGCATATTAATTGTGACACATTACAGATCATATACTTACATTTTAGACACTTTTTAACTCCATAGATTCTAATAAAAGATTTATCTTTTACTTCGTTTCTGAGGATAAGGGGATTTTGAATTCCCTGCATGAAGTGTATTAGCAACCTGTTAGAAACTTTTCACCAGAAAAAAAACTTCATTCTGAATTCTAGACAGGGATTTGCAGTCTACAGGAAAAGTTTCACTTTTAGTATCGAGATAGTGAATTATACAGTTTGCCTTTAATTCGCTCTTTTTATGAACCACATATTCCATTGTGGAGTAAATGTATGGGCACACAAGCATATGTCCCAGAAGACACTGCTGTAAGATCAATTGATTCTTATTTGGTCCTGTTAAATTTCATTCTGTACAAAGGTTATATTATAATCTAGGAAAAGTCAGAGGGTACGATATTGCATGGAGAAAAACAAACAACACTGTAAAAAATACACATACAAGATATATAATATTAGATGTGAGGTCTCAAGAAAAACAACAGGCCAGCCGGTGTAACCGAGCGGTTCTAGGCGCTTCAGTCTATAACTGCGCAATCGCTACGGTCACAGGTTCGAATCCTGTTTAGGGCATGGATGTGTGTGATGTCCTTAGGTTAGTTAGGTTTAAGTAGTTCTAAGTTCTAGGGGACCGATGACCCCAGATGTTAAGTCCCATAGTGCTCAGAGCCATTTGAACCATTTTTTTGAAAAACAACAATATTGTAGATAATATTCATTCAAGCTATACAATATTACATACATTAGCATACAGTATTACAACATAATTTATAAAATAATGCATCATTTACAAAAATTACAGCTCTAAATATTCAGTTTAATTATATACAGTATTGTTTAGGAGGAACTGTTTCTCCTCATGAATACATTCGGGCTGTCAGCGTCCTTTTTTTATTGTCGGTAGGAGCTTATTATAAGTTCTTATTTCGTATTGGTTACCTCATTTCAGTACAATACTGAGAGTTGTTAAGTCTTTGTGGACACTTTGCTTCTGCCTTCTGTCATGACTGTGAATATCACCATTAGTTAGAAGGGCTTTTCTGTTGTTGATTACAGGTACCCTGTGAGCACTAATGTCCAAAGGGTCTTGAATATTATGACTGATTTATAACGCCACAGACCTACCTAACAGCTCATTTTAGTAATTTAAAATTTTTTCCCCTTTTGCAGTATTTCCTCAGAATTTTAAATTACACAAGATCAGTGAGTCGAAATACACGAGATATGACAACATTATTATTTCTCTGTCAACACAGGGTGGAACAGGTAGTAGTACAAAACATGCCAACTTTAGTTTCTTGAGCAGGTGACTAATTTATTCATTCCATCTTCATTTATTATCCATTTGTATGCCTAGAAATCTTATACATGAATTTTCAATATATTTTCTGGCCATTGGTCTGTTTGAAGATGCTGAAGCTTGTTATTTGCTATCTGAAACTAAATTAATTTTATTATGGAATAAAGGTTTAATGATAGGCTATTTGCTGTGAATCGTTTGTGTACTTGTGTTATAGTTTCAGTTGTAATCTGCATTGAGAATTTCACACCTTTGATCAAAATACGAGTATCATCAGTGAACATTCCTATATTTTCCTTGTTATTTATTGATGTTGGTAGGTCCAGGTCATTAATGTACGCTATGAAGTTCACTTGCTCAAAGATTGACCCTTGGAGAACAATGCACATAGTGGTTTCTCAGTCTCATTTTATTGTTTCACCGGTACCTGATAGGGCAACTCCTTCTTTTCTGTTGTGTAAGTAAGATTCTAGTCAAGCAAGCAATTAGTCGTTGATGCCATAGAGTGGAAGTTTTCTCACTAATGTGATATGTTTTACCCAGTCAGAAGCGTTGGCAAAGTTTCAGAAATCTCTGTGGGATATTTTCTACAGTTCAGCTCATCTAGAATTTATTTTATGAAACTAAATATTGCTGCCTCTGGGGAGAATCCTCTGCGACAGCTGAGCCAGGGGTGTGTCAGTAACTCATCTTGTGTTAGGTTTTACACAGCGTGCAGTACACTAGCCTCTAAAATATTTTTGAAAGAAATGGCATTGGAGAAATAAGCCGATAAATAATACATGTTTGGCACCATCTTTGTGTAGTGGAACCACTGTCCTCTATCAACTTAACACAATGTTCTGAGCAATTTCTTCTGTAGAATAAATATTTTTTTCATTTTGTCTACATTGCCTCAATAGAGTATGGCATGGTACAGCACTGAGGGAATGTGTGCTGACAATCCCTTGTGCTGGTAAATTTAATGAGAGAAATTGCAAAACGCAAAGGATGTGTGACTAATAACGTTAGTTAAGTCTGCAACGATATTTTTAAATACAGTATTCCCGTTTGCCGTGGGATCAACTGCTGTTATTCTCTCTGTTAAAGAATTAGAAGCCGTTGCCTTCATATCTCGATCGTTGTAATGCCTGGTATTAACTTTCTGTGAGTGTATGTGAGTCCTATATATTCCAGTAAATTCAGCAATGAACTCTCGAAAGCGCTAACATGTACCAACCAGTTTACAATTAGCTACATACACATGGACGACAAACGCTGTGTTGAACGTGCAGCTGACTCGATCACAATTTGCACGTTAGATTTGTGGCGATCGCCTGTCTACACGCTA
Organism: Schistocerca piceifrons; assembly: GCF_021461385.2. NCBI lineage: Eukaryota > Metazoa > Arthropoda > Insecta > Orthoptera > Acrididae > Schistocerca > Schistocerca piceifrons. The sequence continues at coordinate 429,897,324 of NC_060138.1, forward strand.
CTATTTGTTTGCGTAGGTGTGACTGTAGCCCATACATTTAAGCAATGTTGTCCAAACCTCCGTTCCAACTTCCAGGTTTGGCGTACGCTATATCTCATTTCTGCGCAAATCTGCTGACGATGCGCTACTATCTCTGGCAGATGTTACATGCTCAACCTTTCTTGCGCAGAAAGTACGTTGTGTGCAGAGGAAACTGTCTTCAATAAACACACCCTCAACCATTTTTGCGCAGGTATATTTGCGCAAGTATTCAGTTGCTTGTGTGACCAGTGAGCTCTGTACTGTAGTGGTAAAGATGATCTCCTCCGGCGGCTACACTCAGGGAGCTTCATACTTCAGTCTTTACCACTTAGTGATGGGCTAAACTGCGATTTTCCGATATCAGTGATTTCTGTGAATGCTACTTTTCAGTATCTGTTATTCTTAACTGTGATTTGTCGCAGTTAAGAGTCGCAGTTAAGGAACATAGGTCGTGTATCCCTCCGCCACTGCTATTTCTGCTACTTCCGCGATTTCTGCTACTTCTGCGATTTCTGTGACTTCTGCTACTTCTGCGATTTCTGTGATTCCTGCGATTTCTGCGACTTACCACCGTATGAAAAAGTTACATCTGTCAACACAGAAAATTGCATCTCAACAAATCTGTCATTGGCAAGTATGTTTTACGTTTTTTCTTCCGTTGGCTTTAATTTTGTATTAAAGAAACAACTGTGAAAATATTAATAGTGTAATTAATATGTAAGTAGCCGTACAGTACCGTAATAGTTCGTATTTAGAAAATGAATTCTAACATATTGTTATGTTCACAGATACCTGAACTACATTTCAGTCACTCAGTAAAGTGATAACTCAAAATATCATTGTCAACAGATCTGAAGAAATTGCCACTGCGTCTTTAGACCGTTTTCGCCAGACGAGAAGTTAGTTTCTAAGCGTTTCGATGGACTTAATTACTTCAGTGAGATCGTTCTTGCAAATGTGATATTCATTATAGCAAATATTAGCAATCTACTCTGTCAATTATATTGCTAGTAATTAATGACAGCAAAAATTGTTTAATAATCCTTGTGTTTTTGCAGACACAGTTCTGACTCTGATTACTGGTTGCTGTACGTATCTATCCACATCAAGGCTGTTGAGAGAGACTCGTGAAGATTCAAGACAGCTCTTAGAGGATTTGCAGTTTAAAAGTGAAATAATTGTGAAATAAGTGTGTGAATGATTAAACTGTGTTTTATTGAAGTTGTTGTGCGATTTTAAAGGAATAACAAATGTCAAATAGAGTGAGTGAATAATAAAAATCTCATTTTCCACATGTTTAAGCCGTCCTATACCCATAATTTTCCGCCACTTATTGGTAAACACTTGTTGGAGAGTGACATGCCGCCCCCTCCCCCCTTTCTCCACAATCTTGGTGTGACACTGACCTGTAACATATCCCGAAGTCTACAATATGCATTTTGAGGCTGTTGATATGAAAGTGGGAAGTACAGATCTTCTAGTTAAATCAGGAATAGCTTAAGTGCATTACTTGAAAGTAACACAGGAAAAGCTTACTTATGTAGGTGGTAGTAGTGTCGGCAAAAAGTTCTTGGGTGTGAAGTTGCCATGTAGAACACCAGGTGTAAAACTTTTCTCCCGAGTCTTGAACTGTGTCGGAACAAAAGTGAGGCATTCATATGACTGTTTTCATTTCTCTACACTTATACAGATGTTTGAGTTCTGCTGTGTTAACATCGCAAAGTCCTGTAGGCATGTGGAGTATTAACCAAAACTGTCATATTGGAAGCAGAATCAAACACATTTGTTACGTTACTTGATATTTTCAGGAGAAAAAGGCAATGTTGCTTCTTATTGATATAATACATTCAGAGTCACAGCAGTATTTGACCAACCATAACTGATGCTGAATGTGCATGTCGTCATATAATATGAAGGGCTTATTTCAATAGTGGTACAAGTCCATTACCTCCACTTTTCTGTCTATAATGCTTCTGAAATTAGTGATCTAAACAAACATAAATAAAGGTTCATCTCTAGCAAGAAGCCATATGCTTGAATATTTCTGGTATCTCAACTGCAGATTTTTCAGCGCTCATTTAACTTTACGACTCTGTATCTCAAAACGATCAAAAATGGACTTGTACCACTATTGAAATAAGCCCTTCATATGCACACACAGCCCACCGATCTCGTGAGGCACAAGGCTCTCATAACGAAGTACGTACGTCGGTCAACAGATGACACTAGGAAAAGTTTGTTAACTGCGCTTTTTAGTTGCTACTTGCGACTCTTAGTTGCGATTTGTCACAGAAATCGCAGTTTGACTCGGTAGCGAATAGCGTAGTATGAACTTTGCTCAACAGATGGCAGTGCTAACTGCGCTTTTTAGTTGCTACTTGCGACTCTTAGTTGCGACTTGTCACGGAAATCGCAGTTGGACTCGATACCGTATCGCAGAGATGGACGTAGTACGAACTTTGGCCAACAGATGGCACTGTTAACCGCGCTTTCTAGTTGCTACTTGCGACTCTTAGTTCCGACTTGTCACGGAAATCGCAGTTAGACTCGATACCGTATCGCAGAGATGGACGTAGTACGAACTTTGGCCAACAGATGGCACTGTTAACTGCGCTTTTTAGTTGCTACTTGCGACTTTTAGTTGCGACTTGTCACGGAAATCGCAGTTGGACTCCATAGCGTACTGCAGAGATGGACGTAGTACGAACTTTGGCCAACAGATGCCACTGTTAACCGCGCTTTTTAGTTGCTACTTGCGACTCTTAGTTGCGACTTGTCACTGAAATCGCAGAAAGCAGTGCTAAATTCGACCAATAGATGGCTCACGTCTTTGAATGTGAAATACTACTTGCGTCTGATAGCTGTGACGTAAATCGCAGCTAGATTCTGTAAAGTTGCTTTGCTACTGTGATATCTGTGACTTCTCAGTCACTGTGATTTCTAACAGATACGCGATTTCCTGCCCACCACTATTACCACTGTAACACTGTTGTCTTTAATACCGCGAGGCGCGAGTTGTGACGAATTTGGTGTTGTGTGCTGTTTGCGTGTGTGTGTGAAAAGATGTAGTGGAAAGTACTGTTTGTTGGACTGGTTTAGCGGTCAGGATGTGTTGTACAAAGCATGCAGACTTGAAACGTTGAAAAAACAACTGCAATTTTTGACAGCTACTGAAAATGAAGCTTGTGAGTGTTAACATTTATCAGTGTTGGAATAACTTATAAGATTTTTTATATGTGTGTCATAATTTTTGCCCAGAACTGGGTGGGTGTCGAATTAATGTTTTTTATTCTGATTAATTAAATATTATGTAGAATTTTTTTAAATAACATGTAGAAATTTTTGTGCTCTAGTGTAAAGTAGATTATTTACTATTTTCCAGTATTGCTTGAGCAGCGATCCTAACAAGCCTTGCCACATATTGAGGTTCAAGGAAATCACATTAATGCTTGACTGTGGCTTGTCAGCTCAGACAGTTCTTAATTTTTTACCTTTGCCATTAGTACCGAGTGCAAGGCTAAGTAATTTGCCAGGATGGATGCCGAGAGATGTGTCCGATCCGCAGTTGGAGGGAGTACGTATCTTCTGTTGTTGTTTTCTCTCTTTATATCTGTCGCGTGTATGAATTAATCCAGGACTCTCATAATTATGTTTCCATTCCAGGAACTGAAAGAGTGTTGTGGAAGAGTTTTTGTGGACTCTGCACCGGAATTTTTCCCACCACAACCGAAGATTGTAGATTTTGCTGAAGTTGATGTTATACTTATATCAAATTATTTATGTATGTTAGCTCTACCTTTTATTACTGAAGGCACAGGATTTGCTGGGGTTGTATATGCCACAGAACCGACCCTCCAAATTGGAAGGTAAGAAATATTGAGTCAGTTGATTTTCAAATATATTTAATCAGATGTTTTCAGTAGACAGCAGGATTAGCTAATAATGTTTCAATGTAACATTGAACCCATAAGGAAATGGGAACAGAATTTCTTTTTTTAGCCACTGTATTTACAAACAGTAGGCATATTTATCTGATTGCAAACTGACAACACCTCAAAATCCTGCACAGGAACTCTAAGCACATTTGAATGAAAACATTTGATAGTCAGTTTCAAAGGCAATGTCCCTCATGAAAATGGCTGTAGTACATACACCAAGTTACAAATGGAGCTAAAACTCTACAGAAATTCATGCATGTTTCTTATGTACATTCTGTCTGTATATTCTGGTTCTACCCCACCCATCACTGTATGAATGTGGCAGCAACATCTTTAAAAACTAAGTAACTGTGAAGAATGGCTCTTCCTATTCACATGATTGTAACCTGGGGCTGGGGTGCTGTTCAGCAGTAAGTATGATGATATTGAATAATGCATTTGTTTTTTTTTTTAAGGACCAATTTCAGTTTAATACAATATTCTTTACTATGGGAAAGAGTGTATGCTTGGTAACAATACGATAATAAACTGGATAACTGTGTAACACATTACTAAGGGTAAAAATAACTGACGATTTAACTACAAAGTGTAACAGTTAAAACGCAAGGGCTTCTTCTAGGCAGTTCATATTATTTAGGTGTAGTGAACCAAATTGTGAGGAAAATGTTTTTAGTCTAATCTCACAGAATATAAAACACTTAAAATGGTCCTGGGAATGCAGTTTACGGAGCTACGCACACATTCAGTATTTCAGAACCCAATCATTATGGGGTCATTCCATGTCAAGTCACCCAGGCCTTGACACCAACCATGTCAGATTTTGATGAAACTTGGTACAATTACTTCTTTTATCATCCTGAAAGCACTTGTAAAATTTTTTTGCTCTATCTCTTATAGTTTTTTTTTTTTATAAATTTTTAAAGTTTTTAGATTTGGCATTGTTTCAGCAGTCGGAAATCGTAACTTAAACGTGTCCTCACAACTAAAAAAATTTGTATATTAAAGAATACTCAAGATATCAGTATGAAATTTTGGAATAAGTTTGTGTATTATATCTAAATGTTAAAAAAAAATTACCATAAAGATATATTAAAACCTTCCAAATGAATAAAAATTTACAATTTTTTTTTTTTAGGTAACGGATGTTTAGTTTTACAAAAACTGCAATATCTACAGTCTCAGACCTGATAGAAAGCTCAAATTTGTTTTGAAATACTCTTAATTGTATAGGCTATTAGATAAAAGAAAAATTATGTTGGCTTTTTAACCTGTTTAATAGTTATCTAATTTTTAAAATAATATTAATTATATTTTAAAAATAAAAAGTACCAAGTGACTTATACACCGAAAATAAGTTTTTGTCTTTTTCGAGTAACAATGTACGCTTGGATTTTGTTTTGTTACTCCTGTGTTTTGAAATAAAAAATTATTACAGTGTTAGATAGTGCTTGGATAGTATTTTATTAAGTTTATTCGAACTTTCAGTAAGTACTGTTACTTAGTTTACAGAGATTCTTTTCCAATATCCTATAAAAGTAACCAGAACAGTAATCAGACCAAAAGTGAAATCAGTATGTCAGATATTCAAACCTGTAGCGTAGGGTTATTTAAAAAATCTGACTGTTTCCAAACAACCTACACACCTTCAAAACAGTTACAGCCGGTACCTGAATTGAGCGAGGAAGAAAAAGATTTGATCCACTTACGATCTGGAATTAATCTGTGTGAATTTAAGAATATATGTTCATACCACAGCTACTACTGTTTAAATGTTTTTGAAAAGTATCAAACATGGGTAGACCCACTAAAAAAACGCAAAAAGCCCATCAAAAAATCGTTGAGAAGTGTAGGCTTGGATCTTTCTAAACAATTACTGACAAAAAATATTAGCATAAAACCTGGACAAAAGTTTTGCTCAACATGCCGTAACTTTTGTGAGGAAAAATAAAGAGTTGATGTCAATGAAAGTGAAACAGATGATGAAGTCATGGGTGAATTAAAGGGTTTTGATGTAATGATTTCTCTTATGAAAGAGAAGATTTCATCTGTTGGGAGGTCTAGAAAAATCCAGATTCTGACCTTGGCTCCAGATTCTTGGAGTCAAAATAAAGTGATGAAAGAATTTATTGTAAGTGAGTACATGGTGCGACAAGCTAGAAAGCTAAAATCTGAAAAGGGTATTTTGGAAACTCCTGGTCCAAAAAAAGGTAAAACTCTTTCTGAAAATACAGTAAGACTTGTAACAGATTTTTATGAAAAGGATGAAAGTTCCAGAGTGCTACCTGGAACAAAAGACAAAGTAAGTGTTCAAAAAAATGTGTACGTGCAAAAAAGACTCATTTTGTGTCACTTGAGAGAACTCTATTATTCTTTCTAATGGGAGAATCCCGAGGTAGAAGTAGGATTTTCAAAATTTTGTTTCTTCAGACCTAAATGGTGTATCCTTGCTGGTGCTGCAGGCACACACACTGTATGTGTATGCAGTATCCACCAGAATGTTAAACTATTACTGGATGCTGTGAAAATTGAAGAATCTTATAAAGCCCTAATTAAGATGCTTGTGTGCAACACAGAAAACCAAAACTGCATGCTACGTCATTGCGACAGCTGTACTGCAAATACTGCACTAAGTGAGTACTTATCTGAAAAACTAAGTGAAGATTATGATTTAGAAGAAGAAATTGTAATCAGTCAGTGGGTTAACATAGACAGGGCAGAAATGATCAAACAGTTTTATCAGTGTTGAAGACTACATTTCTTTATTGGTTAGGTCATTGGAAAAGCTCACCCCACACTCGTTTATAGCAAAATCCCAATCAGCAGCCTTTAAAAGATTGAAAGAAGACCCACCACCCAAAACAGCAATTATTGTGATGGGTTTCAGTGAAAATTATTCCTTCGTTATACAAAATGAGATCCAAAGTTACCACTGGAATAGAGGTGGTTGTACTCTACACCCAGTTGGAGTTTTTCTAAGAAATGAGGAAAACAATGTTTTTGTTTCCAACCAATGTTTTTTTAGTGATGACCAAGAACGTGATACTGGTTTTGTTAACTTTGTACAAAAAGAAATTACAAAGTGTCTGTCATCACATCATACTGACATTGACTCAGTTCACTACTTTACAGATGGTTGTGCTGGGCAGTACAAAAATAGAAACAGTTTTAAAAATTTGACTGAACACTTGAGAGACTTTAATTTGAAGGCCCAACACTCTTTTTTTGCAACAAGTCATGGGAAGTCAATTTGTGATGGCCTAGGAGGAACTATTAAAAGAATTTTAAGGAAAGCTGGTCTACAGCTTTCAGACAAAGAACAAATAATGACTGTAATCGATGTGTGTTCATTTTCACTTTATTGACAAAAAAGAAGCTGATTTGCTATGGTTAAAACTAGAAAACCGTTTTTCAGCAACCCGAACCATTCCTGGAACAACAAGTTTTCATAATTTCAAACCACTTGCAACAAACAACCTTGAAATTAGAAGGACTACAGATAGTGTAAAACCCTCTTTACTCTTTTCTTTCCATTCATCTTCTGATTGGGTTCGTGTTAAACCATCCATAAATAGCTATGTGGCTGTAAATTATGATGGTAACTGGTACTTTGGACTGGTAAAAACAATATTCAATGATGAAGAAGATGCAGAAATTCTATTTCTACATCCTTTAGGACCAGCTGCATCATTTTATTGGCCTGAAAGAGAAGATTCTTGCATAGTGCCTTTGGAGCACATAGTCTGTGTAGTAGACGCACCTCAATCAAGCGGCACTGAAAGAATGTATTACTTCAATAAAGACTGTATCAAAAGAACTGAAAGCTCTTGGATGAAGTGGAAAAACAAGTTGAATCAGCATTAATGTTTATTAAAAAGACAAAATTACTCAAAAAATTCAATGTTTCAAGCAATCAGTTGGGTTGTACATAAGTGTTGTAAGTACAATATCTTTGTACATAATTCTAATGTAATCTACTGTAATTCATAAACATGTTAAAAAGCCATCATTATTTTTGTTTTATCAAGTAGCCTATATGTTTAAGAGTAAATTAAAACAAATTTGAGCATTCTATCAGGTCTGAGACTCTAGATATTGCAATTCTTATAAAACAAAATATCCGTTAAAAAAAAGAAAAGAAAAAAATACATATATATATTTTTTCATAGAAAATATTAATATATTTTAATAGTATCATTTTTATCTTCAAATATGTATAATAAATAAACTTGCTGCAAAAATTCATGATGTTATCTAGAAGAGTTTTTAAGATAAGCAATTTTAAAGTTTTGAATACAAATTAAATTTACCATTTCGGAAGGTTCGGAAAACGCAAAACATAAAAACTTAAAAAATTTATTAAAAAAAACTATAAGAGATACAGCAAAAAACAATTTGCAGGTGTTGTCAGGATGGTATTAGAACCATTTGAGCCAAATTTCATGAAAATCTAAGGAGGTGGGTGTAAAATTTATTTTTTATAAGGTGATTTGATGTGGAATGACCCTATGTTATTCTTAAGGAAAATATTATTGGTACTATTCAGGGGATTTTAAACAGTGTTGGTATAGCAATAAATATATTTTCTGTACATGTCAATGTTACAGTGGTATTCATCCAATGTATACTTATACAGCTCTCATTGCATCAATAATTTTTTTAAAGATATATCTATGGCACCACATTTCTCAAGATTTCATGTTACATTAATTGGCTTCCATTGCAAGCTGGAGCAAGGACTATGCTACAGATCAATCTCACCTTGACCTACATAAAAAGCTGTACAAGCAAAATAACTATTGTCAACATTCAGTTAAACTGAACATGCTGACATAAGATGTTGACTTCATCCCATGATGTAATCGTGTTGTGATGTTATGAGTTGCACGCACAAAAGAAGACAACAAAATACTGACAGATTTTTTGCTTTCCCTGTGTATTATTTTTTGAAAAGTAGATTGTGGTGACAGATTGATACATAGTGTAGCCCAAAGTATAAGGTATGTTGAAAGGCAACAATTTGGTTGTGAATTGGCAAAGCCAGTCAATGTTAGTCCTAATTATCTCACTTGTGGTGACATCCAGTTCTGTAGTCTAGCCCAAGGTCTAGGGTAGGTTGAAAAGTGTCAGGTTGTGAATTGGCAAAACAGTCTCAAAGGCTTCATTTAATGTCAGCTTTCTCTTCTCTCTCTTTTTCCGCATATAATAATTCACGCTACAACATTGTTAAATTGCAGGTATACGAATGACCAGTATTTAGGGTCAACTACTACACTGTTCCCTGCTCTCAGTTAAATCAACACATGCTACCAGTGGGTCGACAGAAGTGTCCGATCCCACGCGTCGGCTTTGACCCGTGACATAAGGGTGTTGTGTGTGACGTCATGACGGCGCGGAGTTTGGCTTGAGTGTGGCTGTCTCCAGTTCTGTTTTATCTTATTTTATTTACTTTTCTGATCTGTGCGTTCTATCTCGTGAGATTTTTTTTTTTAATTTAAAAACGCTTATTACTTATTTTAATTATCTGTTTCCTCCAATTTCTGTTTTAGTTTATTATATTTATCTTTCTGAACTGTTTGTTCTATCCCGTGAGATTTTTTTTTTTTTTTTTTTTAAAGACAAAAACACTAATCAGCTACTGAAGCATCTTTATCTTCTATGGGTTGCAGGGGTTACGACCCCTGGTGAGGTGGGTGGGTATTCATGCATGGCTGTCTTCACTTACACGTTGTAGCTATGCAAGGTGTCTAAATTTGTTTATATTTAGTTTGCCCCCCCCTCCACCCAAAACACCCCATTTCCCGCGCTTGTCCCGTTAGTGTCATTAGGCTTCTTGTGGAAAGTGTGTGTGTTTGTTTTTGTTTCCGCCATATTTGTGACGTCATGGGTCAAAGCAGACGGGCGGGATCGGACGCTTCCGTATTTCCCTCCCAGTAAGGCCAGAGTGTTTTTTTGGGATATAAAATACCAGCTGTGTCTCATTTACATCATACAACACATGGTTGCAAATAAGAGTGAAAACCACAGTACATGTGTCCTTTATACTGCAAAAACATTCTTATGTATTAACCCTAGGATGCATATACAGGGCCTCCGAGGCCCTTGTAAGTCTTCATTTTTAAAAAAATTCTGTAATTTTTTGTTTGATTTCAAACTGCTTTCCAGTACTCTTTCACTAACACTATGACATTCCTCCTATCAAGTCTGAACGAGATACCTTTTTAAGTTTTTTGTATTATTCAATACATTTACCCATACACCGTGAACACATAAGCAGGGCTTCAGAAGCCCTCACACATTTATAAATGTTCTTTAGCCTATATTGTCTTCAACATTTGTTTGGGAGCAGTTATTAATTCAACAATAATTGTAGTGGTATTCCCAGCAACAGGAGTGCCAACAGCAGCAGTAGCTGTAGTAGCAATAGTATAACTAAAAAATAATGCACACTATTTTCACATACTGGTGATCTCAGTGTATTATTGATCTTTTTGCTATCAAATGTTTTATTATTGCATAGTATTGTTATCCTGTGCTACTCTTGTCAGCCTCGTTGTTACTGTAGTTTGTTTGTTGCTGCAAGGCCCATATTGTTACGAGTGTGACTTGTTTAGTGCTGCACAAGCTGCTGTTCGAGAGACACGCCTTTTGCTATGGCTTCGACACGCAAAACAAGAGAGTCAGTACATGCAAATGCAGCTAATTTTGAAAGTATTGTGGCTCAGTGGTTTGAAGAAGATGATTCTTGCAAGGAAGGAAATAATTTTGAAGATGCAAGTAGTGAAGAATCAGCCAAGGACCTGCAGATGTGAATATTGAGGCAGATGACAGTCCTTCCGATAATATTACTTCATCAGAGTCTGAAAATATACAACAAAAAGGTATAGAAGACCACACATACATTAGTCGGAATGGAACGATTTGGAAATTAGATCCTCCTGCAACTTTTCGTACGCCTGTCCATAATATCGTAAAGAAGGCACCTGGTCCAGCCCGTGGTTTGAAAACCTATAAACCTTAGGATGCCTGGGAATATTTCATCTCCAAGGAAATACTAGATGAAATCATCAACTGCACAAATATTGAAGGCAGAAGAGTGGCTGCTTTACGTGGTAAAACGTGGAAAAATTTTTCGCTTGCTGAAATGGAGGGTTTTCTTGGTCTTTGACTGCTTTCTGGTGTTGAGAAGAGTTGGGATGTCCCTATTAGAGAATTATTCTTGGATGAAAAGGCAAATCCTACATATAAGGCCACCCTGTCAGTAAATAGATTCGAGGTTATAAGGAGAATGATTAGATTTGATGACAGGCGTACCCCTGAAGTTCGATCTGCAGGTGACAAACTTGCATCTGTTCGCTGTGTATGGGAACTATTTCTTGACAAACGTAGAAATGGAATGATTCCCAATGATTCGCTCACTGCTGGCGACCAACTACTCCCATTCCATGGAAGACGCAGATTGACCCAGTATATGCCCTCTAAAGCAGCCAAATATGGCATAAAAATATTTTGGTTATGTGATGCTACATCTGCATATGATTTAGATGGAATTGTTTACACGGGAAGGAAGCCCCATGAACCTATTCAGAAAAATCTTGGATTGAATGTGGTGAAGGATCTTGCTAAAAGCATTGAAGGATCATCAAAAAATATTACAGTTGACAACTTCTTTACTAGTGTGCAGCTGGCAGAAGAGATGCTTCAGAAGCAAATTACAGTGGTGGGAACAATTAAACAAAACAAACCAGAAATCCCTAATGAGATGAAACCATCTGCCTCGAGCGATTCATTCCTCTTTGTTTGCATTTAGAGGTGACATTACAATGGTGAGTTATGTTTCCAAAAAGAAAAAAAGTCTGTAGTTCTCATTAGCACAATGCATCACGACATAAACATTGATGAAACTCATGTAAAAAAGAAACCAGATATAATAAAGTTCTATAACTCTACGAAGGGTTGAGTAGATCAAATGGACCAGAAAATTCGTTATTACACTTGCAAGAGACAAACAAGAAGATGGCCATTTGCATTATGGATGAATATGAAGGACGTTGCAGCAATCAACAGTGAAATCTTATTTTCCGCCCAACATCTGACATACCATAGTGGAAGAAGTGATAAAAGGCATTTGTTCCCAAGAGATTTAGCAGAGGAAACGGTAAGAGCACTAATGGAACTTCGTATTCAGATCCCTAATCTTCCAAAGAAAATCGTTGATGCCATGCAAAGATGTGGTGTTCAAAAATATGTCATATTGCCAAACCAACTACCTGTTTCAGGAAAAAGAAGAAGATGCAATTATTGTCCATATAATAAACACAGTAAAAGTGCTATGACATGCATTAAGTGTAAAACCAACATTTGTAAGGAACATAGTGGCATTCTTTATGCTTCTTGTTTCTCACATGTTGAAAACTAAGAAAAATGCAATTTTATGTGAACAATGAATAATAAATTTTTGTCAAAATATTGCCTATATACATAATATTGTGAATAATGAGTATGTTTTCATTGAAGAAATTGATTGTAATAAATGTTATAAAATGTAAACTGCAACTTATAAGTGAATTAATAAAATTATTTGTATATGTTGTATGTAAATGGATGTAACTAATAAAAATTCACTCTTAGAGTTTTTTAAAAAATTAATAAAATGTTAATCAGGCCCACCAGATCCTGTTACTGTATCTTAGGAATCTTTCAATATGACAATAAATTTGACAGAAATTAATTTTACTCCAAATAATGATTATATAAAAAGAGGAAAATTTTAAATTAGGGCAGGGCCTTGGAGGCCCTGCATATGCATTCATGTATGTTTTTGGCACCATGCATCCTAGGGTTAAGGGGGATAAATGTCTTATCTCAGTATTTCCTCAGAATTCTTCATATTTCAGAAGCCGTGTACTACAAATACAGAGGCCCGTCCTCTTTACTTTTTTTAATTTTGCACTCAGTGAATGAATGGCCTACCTCCTCTAGTAAACTCCATGAGCACATAAATTTCTTGTGCCCTGTATGTCAAAGTATGAAGCATTTGCTTGTGCTGAGCTTGTTGACGGTAGTTATTAGCCTGTAATAGCTGACCACAATATTATTTTGCACGCCCTTCCATGGCTGTTAAGGAAAACAGTACTGTGGTAAGAAAAATGTCATAGTGTGAATGCTTTTGGGACAAGTGTGCGTATGCTATCAAGTGGTACAGCAAATCCTCTTGAAATATCATTGTAAAAACTCGTCATAAGCCAACTGAAGCACCCTCACTCCCAGGTGCAATATTATCGTGGTCAACTAATAGATAAAGATCAGTTTGTGTTGGCAAGATATAGGTGCTATGTCCTTGCTTACTTTCACAATTTGTTGTGACCAACGAATACACAATGTAAGGAAGTTGATGGTCTGCAGGAAAAAATACAAACTTTCTGAACTACAAAAAATTACTACGTAATGAAAGTTAGCATTACTTTTAAGGTTTCTGGAGACACCATGGTACCTGTGCCGGTTTGTGACAATAGATACATCTGCATTTATTGGCAGGTTTATAGTAGAAGTGACAAGACGACCCTTGTTTTTTATAGTTACAGTGGACTTGGTGCAGCTGCTTGCTGTATCTACCTCAGCCAAATGCGTAATACGATTTTGTATATGTGTAAATGGTAAAGCCACAGTGTTGTACACCTGTAGTTGACAATTGTTTTCACCTGTGGCTGTTTGTACTTTGCAGTTGGAAGCAGGCAACATGGCTACCCGTAAACAGGGATATTCTTGCTCTTATCTGCTACTTAGTGACTTGGACACGTAAGGTGCCCTCCGCCACACACCGTTGGGTGGCTTGCGGAGTATCAATGTAGATGTAGATGTAGAATGCACTTGTGCCACTTCATCACTGCAGCTTAAAATGTGAGAAGCAATTTTGATAGTATTTCAAACTCTCATTCTTCTTCAGGTTAGAAAGGAAAGGTCAAGTGCCTTGTAGTCAGCATTGTGCTTCATGCAGTCACCTGCCACTCCACACTTTGCGTTAAGGATAAATCAGTGGTCTGTTCTCTCCCTCTTTCCTTTAACTGCTCAGAAGTTTTCATTTTTGTGTGTTGTTGTTGTTTGAATCCATCGTAAAATGTGTTGAACTAAGAAGCGAAACAAATTTTAAGTATCTAAATTGTCTGTATAAATTAATACAGTTGCAGCATCCCCCATTAGCACTTCTTGATGTATGTTTCAGTGACAAGTCTGTCATTGGTAGCTATGGGGAGTACATGTTGTTCACAATATTTGCTGGTTTTGATACATTGTAGTTTTTTTGGTGGTTAAATGAGTCTCTAAATTCCTGGCATGAACAAGGTTTGCTTCATGCTAGAGAAACTGGAGATGAAACACAATAAATAATCAAGGTTGTAGGATAGCAAGCTATATAATCCAAGGAATAATCCTCCAAATAGCATCATGCACAACTTAAAAATCACTTCAAATATGTGTAGTCGGGTAATCCATGATGTTTATGCTGCAGTTTGGTATTCCTGTGGCTAACACCAATGCATTATAATAGATGAGCTCAGCATGAGATGAATTACAGCAAAGTTGATTCTTCATGTTTTGAATGTTATAATTAAAAAAAGGTTCAGTTATGTATTAAACTGCAAGCATCTATTTGAGATGACTGAAATTTCCTGTGCATGGTCATAACTCACATTAAAATGCAGCAGCAATCTCAACAGTGTAATATTTCCCATGGTTTCTCTAAATCAATTAAAAAACACCCAGAATCCTAAACCCCTCACCTCATTCAGATTCACTGATGACATCTTTGCGATTTGGATTGAGGGTGAAGACACCCTGTCCACATTTCTCCAGACCCTCAACAGCTTCTCCCCCATTCGCTTCACTTGGTCCTACTCATCCAAACAAGCCACCTTCCTAGATGTTGACCTCCAACACAAAGATGGCGACATCGGTACCTCTGTCCATATCAAATCTACTAACCACCAGCAATACCTCCACTTCGACAGCTGCCACCCATTCCATACCAAGAAGTCCCTTCTACCTAGCCACTCGTGGCTGTCACATCTGCAAGGACGAGCGGTCCCCCTTGAAATATACCGAGGTTCTCACTGAAGCCTTTACAGACGATAATTATCCTCCCAACCTTGTACAAAAACAAATCTCCTGTCCCTTATCTTTCCAGTCACCCACCATCTCCCAAAGTCTCACATTGCAGCCACGGAGGAGCATTCCCGTTGTAACTCAGTACCACCCATGACTTGAGCAAGTGAATTACATTCTTTGCCAGGGTTTCGACTACCTTTCGTGCCATGAAATGAGAACTATCCTGTGCCAACTATCCTTTACACACCTCCCACTGTGGTATTCCGCTGTCCACCAAACCTACACAGTATACTCGTCCATCCCTACACAACCCCTGATCCCAACCCCTTACCTCATGGCTCATATTCCTGTAATAGACCTAGATGCAAGACCACATACATCACCCACCCAACAAAGGCAGGGCTATCTTTGAAACCAATTGTGTGATCTGCAAACTAAACTGCAACCCTTGTGCTGTGTTCTATGTGGACATGGCAACCAACAAGCTGTCTGTCTTCGTGAATGCCCACCAACAAACTGTGGCCAAGAAATAACTGGACCACCCTGTTGCTACCAACATCACCCGACATGACATTATTCATTTCAGTGACTGCTTCACAGCCTGTGCCATATGGATCCTTCCCACCAATACCCATCTTTCTGTAACCCTCCTGGCCCCAACCTTTGTTAGTCATTGTTCTCACACATATAGCCCCTTCCCTGTTCCCATTCCAGCACTACACAGCCCTCCATTCCACCAACGAACCCTGTCTTTTTTCTTCTCTCAGACTTTTCTGCTGCCCCCCTCCCCTGCCCTCAGTCTTACCTCATGACTGCACCTAGCTGACCTACTCTCCACCTCGTCCCAGCACACTCCCAGCAACGCTTTACCATCACGCACTCGTACACTGTCATTTCTCCCCCTCCATGCCCTAGCCTCCTCCTTACCCCTAACCAGTTGCTTCTCCCATCATGCAGTGCTGCTGCTGCTCGTAGTCTGCCTTTAGCTGCCAGCGACTGGCTGTGTGAGAGAGTTGAGTTTGCACGTACGTGTGTGTGTGTGTGTGTGTGTGTGTGTGTGTGTGTGTGTGTGTGTGTGTGTCTGCTATATGGTGAGTAGCATTTACCTATTTCATAATATTGTTGCATTCCATGCTGGATTTTTCATTGTTTGAAGACACAGAGTATAAATTAGGGTAATGTCATTACTTACGTGTTTTGTAGACCAGTAATGGCACCATTCACAGTGAAGTGTGATGGAAGAGTGTGTGTGTGTGTGTGTGTGTGTGTGTGTGTGTGGTGGGGGGGGGGTGTAAACAGCAGGTTGTAAATATCTAACAAGATATCAGCAGACGGATAATATTTATAGCATTGACTTAACAATTATCATCAAATCAAATCCTGGTAATCTACATAACCACAGTATATGCAGTGGACACAAAAAAGAATTAATAAGATTAATGGTAGTAATGATACAATAATAATAATAATAATAATAATAATAATAATAATAATAATAAGATAATTGTACCCCATATAACTCATCTAATGTTAATTTTTTTTGTTATTTTTGAAGACACAGCAATTAATTGTAACTGGTTGCAAATTACAATCAATTGAGTACATAACAACAATATTTGGAGCAATTAAAATTATTTACTTAAGTCAGTCAGCTGTATTTAGTGGCAATAAGCACACTCCTAACCGTTTCCTAAACGACTCTCCTGATGATCTTGGCTTCAAAGGATCCTTAACTAACTCACTTGACTGGTCAAGGTTGTGAAGCTAAAGGTTCTTTCAGTTCTGATGATGGACTTGTTGCCCTGAGGTTTTCTAAAATTTCAGAATGTGATTATTCAGAAAATGCCTTATGCAAATGCAGTTTCAGGAATTGCCTACGATTGTATGGAAACAGTACTGTTTCATTAAATGCAGACTTTATCTTACACATAGTCGTTGATTTTTCCAAAGTGTTGTTTGGTTAATGTCCTCTCACTATGATTGTGCCATTAAATCATCACTTCTTGATCCCAGTGATGTTCAGGGGAATGAAACTCTGCCTTATCAAGCAGCTGCAGTTCATGGTTTGTGCTTGTTAAGCATTATAAAACAATGTCATACTTCCCAATAATCTCCACAATGTCCATCAAAAACTGTTACACGGTGACCAGTTCCTTTATGGTGCCCAGAATGTTTTAACAAGAACAAACATTTGTAGTTGTGGAAGTTCATTCAGTCATAAAACAAACGGAGTCTGCTGGTAAGTCATCAGCATAAGATCATATGAGAAATTGCTGCTCACATTGCTTTTATACTAGACAATATGATGTCATCAGATATATAAAAAATTCTAATCACAATGTGGCACCAAGAGAACACACATAAAAGAAGGTTATACTTGTGGAAGCTTTCGGAGCCAGTGGCTCCTTCTAGGAGAAGGGTTGAAGGGGGAAGGAAGAGGGGTGAAGAAAAAGGACTGGAGAGGTTTAGGAAAAGGCGTAGATTTCAGAAAAGTCAGCCAGAACTGCCAGTCATGGAGACTTGCCGGACAGGATGAGAACGATCATCACACGTGCACAATGTTCATTGCCAATGATAGTAACTCTGTCTACCTCTCTTTGCTAGTACATTTGACTCTTTGTGCAAAATTAATTTGCATTTCTTTCATCCATATGCAGTAGGTTTTCTTGTTTATGGAAAAATGCCTATTTAGCAAAATCAGATTTAAAGGTTTAATTTTTGAAAATCTCTTTTTACTTTTTGGTCACTAGATCTTGCAATGTCCTCCTTGAAATTGCAACATTGACTTTTAGAAATGTTCTTGTCTGTTTTTGGCTTGCGATTATTTAATGTCATTTAAACTCATGCCTAATGTTATTTTTCTTGCAAAGTCTACAAACATATAACCTTATAATTTTAAGTGTTAAAGGAAACCTCACTTTTCTGCCAGCTGCATAATTCAATAACATAAATCGTCATGCTGTTCTTTATTTAGATTGATGTTATGTTTCAACTCAGCTTTGATTTCGCAACCAGATGTAAAGTGTCCGTGAATGGGTCTTTCATGTTATACCAAATTCCTTTTTGGCTTTGTAATTAGACATTTGATTTTATCTAAAGCTTTCAGTAAATCATCCTGGCCATTTTGTCTTGTTTCTCAGTAGATTGTGGAATAGGCCTAATACATGAAATTAAAAAATATATGTATTAAAAACCAATAACGTAAATACCCAGAGTGGCCTATCCGGTCACAATAGTTCACCATTAGGCCCTTCATGAAAAAGAATTTCCCATAAAATGGTAGACAAGTTTAAATTTATTGGGAAATGTTATTAATGGTACAAAGCTATACAGTGTATCGTATCTATCATGAACAGTACCAAATTTGTAAAAGAATTTGAATGTATGAATTACAGATGAATCTTACTGGTAGAGAATTAAAACACAAAAGTAAAAATAACACATCTGCTTTCAACAGTCCTTCACAAACGGGTCATAACAATTGTGCAATTGCTAATGTGCCGAGGTTGTTATGGTTGCCCACAGAATTAAGTGTTTTTGGATTCCTATTGCAATTGTCAGAAAGTAGAAATTAGGCCTCATTGGGTCATAGGCCATATTGGTTACAGTAACCTTAATAATACAGAGAGAATCCCAAACATTTACAGAATATTTGTCCTAACAGTAAAAATACTTTGGCTGCGTATGATGTACAGCCAAAATTACAATGTAAACTAATGTGAAATGTGGCAACCTCTTATCTCTGAGGTCAGAAACATACCATGATCAGTTCATTAACTGTAGTCAAGTGTGTTGTTATATTCATTGGTTTCATCAACTAGCATCTAAACTTTGATCTTTCAGCTTAATCTAGACTACAGGCTATGCTACAGGTCACACCGTTGTCATAAGCTTCATTCCCCGAAGGAACAAAAGTTGAAGTTGCAGTTTAAAGCAACTATCTATGACCCTACAGAAATCGTGTATCCGTGAAGAATATCAAATTTCAACTTTAAAAAAACATCACCCCTTTTCTCCTCGTTCATTGGTTACCTGTATTCAATGTACCATTGGCAGCACTAAACTGACAATTTGCCAAGCTGTGTAACTACAGAGGATAAGTGTGCTGGGTGGCACTGTCCGTATTCTGGACTTCAGACAAGAAAGTTTTAGGGTGATTCCTTTGAAAAGGATGTGATTCCTTCCCGACCTTGTGCAATCCAGTTGTGTGCGCTATCTGTGAGGACATCATAGAGGGGCGGGGGGGGGGGGGGGGGGGGGTCCGGGGGGTCCGCAGTCTCTTTCTTGTGCCTGTCTGTGACTCAGCATCCTTCTGTAAGGTCCTTTCCATAATACTGTCTTAAGAGTGCTTGTTCAAATAAGGCAGTCACATTTTGAAAAGTTACTTAGGATTTTATCATACTTGTCAACATTCAGTTCATTTAATTTTGTGTCATTGTATGTTGTGATTGATCTTTTCTTATTTATTTGCTTTATTTTGATGTAGGTTGTTTCTTGAAGAGCTGGTTCAACATATTGAACAAACACCAAAGGCCACAGTTGCTACTCATTGGAAGGAACAGCTGCATGTCCTGCCCCCACCTTTATGTGACAGTCAAAAGCCTCGAAACTGGAAGCATATTTACAATATGCAAACAGTAAATGACAGTTTATCAAGAATACAAATGGTGGGGTATAATGAGAAGTTGGTAGGTCTGTCACTTACTACATTGTATTTTTGCTATAAAAAAAAGTGATTGAAAACATTCTAAAATTATGCTTTACAAATAGGTATGAGAAATGGATTTCTAACGAATCAGACATACAGTGTTTCTATTTGTTTTATTTTATCTTTATTTTTTAATATGTTTGTTCAGAAATTTCCTGTACAGTATTTCATTTGGTCAGTTGTAAATATTTTATGTTTTATAATTCTACATTGTTGCTGTATTTGTTTTCAAGCTTGGCTCAAACAAGTAGAGGAATTTGGTAAGGCCTTTAGTATCAACTTGCTCAGAGTACAGTTGTACTGTGCAAGCCACTGTACAATATATTGTGCACTGCTCTAGCTTTGCCTCTTTCTGTTCCATTCACAAATTGCTATAATGTTATTGCCATAGTCAGCTTAAGATGCGAGGTTAGTAATATGTTACTTAACTCTTTTTGGAAACTGCATTCTTGAAATTTTTGCTGTGTCTTACACACCCAAGAAGAAACTGTATGAGCATCTTAGTGACAATTTCGTGTGGAACAAACCTGTTATGAAATGCGGCTCGTCTCTGAATTTTCTCTATCTCCGCTGTCAGCTTTACATAGTAAGGTGTAATAGTGACAAAAATTACTCATGGGTTTTGTCCAATTTTCTGATTGCAGTATAAACTCAAAAAGACAACTACAGTTAAAGAGAAGCAGAAAATCACACAAACAGAACTCACAGAAAATATTTACTTAAACCAATGCTCTTGAAAATTAGACTAAATCCTCAAAACACATTCTAAAAATAAGTAACAGTTACAATTTTTCATTATGTAAATCATACTCTGAAATTGTTGAAATGAGAGTTTTCGGAGAGCTACCTCCTCGTCTATGAATTACGTTCCTATAGAATTTTACAAGTGAGTCTCCATATGAAATTTGCCTTTCTTACAAGCAGATTGGTATGTTCATGACACATTAACCCATTAGTGCTCAGATGATGGATTTTTTAAATACATTGATAAATAGGTATTTACACTTAAAAAGCAGTTTCCTTACATTTCTAGTTTTCATGGAATATACTGTACTGTATTTGTAACATGAACCACTGTTGAGAACAAAACATCCATTTATATGAAAGGGTTATTTTTGCTTGAAAGGAAAAAGTTAAACGCGAGTACAAAATACAAATAAACAAAAACAACAAATTATTTGGTATGACAGGCAGAAAAACATTAAACATAAAGTATCACATTACATTTCTTGCAAGCTGATATCTTACTGTTTATTCCAACACATCGTTTTCATTTGAGAGTCTGTATTGTCACAACCAGATGGTTCATTCCATCGAAATGCTACATTACTGGAGTGTGGGGTTTTTCCAGGTCCTTTCAGTGGCATCAAATACCTCCCCTATGTCTACATCTAGTCTCTGCAAATCAATGTGCAGAAGGTACATCCCCATTGTACAGGTTACTAGTGTCTTTTACCCTTTCATTCACATATGGGGTCCGAGCAAGGTAGCGCAGGGGCTAGCACACTAGACTTGCATTTGATAGGACGGCAGTTCAATCCTGCGTCAGGCTGTCCTGATTTAGGTTTTCCGTGATTTCCCTAAATTGCTCCAGGCAAATGCCGGGATGGTTCCTTTGAAAGGGCACGGCCGACTTCCTTCCCCATCCTTCCCTAATCTGATGAGACCAATGACCTTGCTGTCTCGTCTCCTCCCCCAAACAACCCAACCAACATATGGGACATGGGAAGAATGATCGTTTAAAGGCCTCTGTGCATGTGTAATTAATGTAATCTTGTCCCACAATACCTATGCAAGTGATACATAGAGGTTTGCAGTATATTTCTTCAATTGAAGCAGGTTCTTGAAATTTCGTAAATAGGCTTCCTCGGGATAGTTCATGTCTATCTCCGGGTCTGCCAGTTCAGTTTCTTCAGCATCTGTGCGACATTCTGCCACATGTCAGACAAACTTGTGACCATTTGTGCTGACCACCTCTGTATACGTTCAATATCCCCGTTAGTCCTATTCAGTACAGGTCCCACACCCTTGAGCAATATTCTAGAATGGGGTTGCACAGGTTATTTATAAGCAATCTCCTTTGTAGGCTGATTGCATTTTCCCAGTATTCTACCAGTAAACTGAAGTCTGTCACCTACTTCATCCACAAATGAGCCTATCTGATTGTCTCATTTCATGTCCCTATAGTGTGTTACATCCTGATATTTGTATGAGTTGGCCGATTCCAGCTGTGACACATTGATTTTATAGTCATAGGATTCTATGTTTTTTCATTTTGTGAAGTGCAAAATTTTGCATTTCTGAACGTTTAAAGGAAGTTACCAATCTTTGCGCCGTTTTGAAATCTTGTCAAGATCAGACTAAAATTTTATGCAGCTTCTTTCGGGCAGTATTTCATGAAGATAATTACATCACCTGCAAACTAATAATGTTGTCTGCAAGGTCATTAATATACAACATGAACAGCAACGGTCCAAACACTCTTCTCTGTGGCACATCTGAAGTTGTATATCTAAGAATGACTCTCCAACCAAGTTAACACTCTGCACCCTCATTAGCAAAAAGTTCTCACTCCAGTCACAAATTTAGCATAATAAACCCTATAATTGTGTTTTTGACAATAAGTGTAGATGTGGTACTGAGTCATTTGCTTTTTTGAAATGAAGAAAGCTGCGTCTATGTGACTGCCATGATCCAAAGCTTTCATAGTGTCATGTGAGAAAAGTGAGAGTTGCATTTTGCGTGATAAATTTTTTTGGAATCCATGCAGGTTGGCATGGAGGAGGTAATTCTCTCTTCTTTATGTCTGAGCTCAGAATATGTTCTAAGAATCTACAAAAAATCAATTTCAAGGATATTGAGTGGTGTTTTGTGGATCACTTCTACCACCTTTCTTGTAAATGTGTGTGACGTGTGCTTTTTTCCAACTACTGTGCATGGTTTTTTGTCTGAGGGATCTACAATAGATTTTAGCTGAAAGAGAGATTAACGCAGCCACAAATTCAGTATAGAATCTGATAGCAATTCCACCAAGTTGTGGAACTTTGTTCAGCTTTAAAGGTTTCAGCTGTTTCTGAATGCCACTGACACTCACTTCACTCATCTTTTCAGTGATATGGGGATTAAATTGAGGCAATTCTCCAGGATTTTATTTTGTAAACGAATATTTGTAGATGTAGTTATGCATTTCAGCTTTTGGTTTGCTACCCCCAATTTCAGTTCCTGTCTCACTCATTAGGAACTGGACACTACCATTGATTCACAAAGTCTGTACATACGACTAGAATTTCTCTGGGTTTTGTGAAAGATCATTTGACAGTATTCTGCTATAGTGGTCATTGAAGGCTTCATGCATTGCTCTTTCGACAGGCATACATGTTTTATTGAGCATCTTTCTATCTATAGTCCTCTGCTTTGTTTTACACCTAGTATGCAATAGCCTCTGTTTCATTAGTTTTTCAGTGTCTGTGTCCCATGGAGGGTCCCTCCCATCATGAAGTGTTCTACTGCATATGTTATGTATTGAAGTGACCTCAGCTATTCTTTTAAACTTGAACCATAGTTTCTCTCCATGCTCCTGCGCCATGCTGCAAGTTTAAAGTTCTTCATTCAGATGTAACACAGCTGCTTTCTTATCTACTTTGCTGAACATATATACTTATTGCAGTTGCCCTTTGGTAATCATTCTTCAAATAACCTTGGCCATGTTCCACACACATTCGCTAGGTGGTAGGGTTGTGCTTAGCAGTACACTGTTTGGGCTTTTGGCACATTAGTTACGGTGGCAGTGGCTTGTGATTTGGGAGCAAAGAGTGAACCTTAAGTTCTGATTTAAACTCAGAAAATCATGGACAACGATTAAGCTAGCATATGCAGACAAGGCTGTTTCAAGGAGTATGTTTCCGAGTGGCACAAAAGTTTCTGTGATGGCAGAGATTTAGTGCCAGATGATACCAGAGCTGGTTGCCCATCTACAGCACACACTGATGCAAAAGTGGAGTGTTTAAGGCAGCTATTCAAGAAGACTGTCATGTAACTGTGCGTGTAGTATCAGAACAACTTAATTTGAATTGTGACGCATGTTATAAGATTTTACGCGAAGATTTACAGAAATGGAAACTTAATAAAAAAAACTTGTCCATCACACATTAACAGACAAACAGAAAGAGGAAAGACGAAGAATCTCTGCTGAACTTCTGGGTAGAGCCAGGCATGATACCACAACATTATTGCTGGGGATAAAAGTTGGTGCTACCAGTATGATCCTCATGTGGGGTGTCAGAGTGCTGAATGGAGTAGTCCTCGTCTTGTGATTTTTTTTTTTTTGCAAGTGAAAAGGCGACTGAAAGGAAAGCTTAATCAAAATATTGCAGATATCCGAAGGTCTGTGACAAATGATCTTACATGCATCGCAGTTGAAAATTTCCCTTCTTCCAAGACCTCCAGAAACATTGGCAACTGTGTATAGGTAGCCAAGGGAACTACTTCGATAGAAGCTAGTGCAATTTTCTTAAAAAAAAAAAAAAATTGTTGGATGGTTACAGCCTCCACTGATGATTACAGTATGGTTGGAGAGCTTATGGAAAAGTGAACTGAGCTTTGTTGAAACTGTGCAAGGATACTATTCTCAACCTCCCATGCCAGTTAGTGGAATGACATAAGTATGAAATCGGAGCCCAGATGAAAGGCATTGTTTTTTCCAATGTGTGCCACAGTTTGCAGTTGGTTACATTCTGTTTCCTCAGTGGTTTCTGGAATAGCTTTGTGAACATGTCGAATGTGGTTTTCAGGGGTACACACGTATTGCACCTGTTGTTCTTTGCTGTCGTTTCCCTAAGGGTACCATTATTTATCCTTTTTTTTTTTAAAGTGCCAGTGATTAATAGACTCCTACCCTTTGCGTTTGCCTTATCTTGTCACAGGACAGAGCAGGTTTCCCCAAAACATGGAGTGAGTCCCACTGGCTCAGTTTCATTGAAAGGCAGCATCTGAAACCTGTTGATCATGGGGATGGTAACACACCCTTTGTCCTTCCTTGTTAAGAAGTATGGCAGGAGCCAGTGCAGTGATTACTAAATGCTCATTCCATTCCTTACTTGTTCCTGCCGCCGCTCCTTTGCAGGCTACAATAACATGTTGATTGGAGCTATAGTCCTCAGCACAATCATCTGTGTCAAGGGTTTCATCCCGAGTCCGTCACACATGATGACATTCAGAAGACTGCCATCATCAGGCCATTCACTTTGTACAAGAGTGTCTTCATGAGCTTCAGCCTCCGTTATGCTGCCTAAACGTGACGGCACTTTCTGGACGCCATCTTGCAAGGCTTGGCCTGGTATTTTGTGTATGTGGATGAAGTCCTCGTTTTCTCCATGATGCCCAAGGAACACTTCAAATGCCTCCGTACAGTCTTCAAATGCCTCTGAGATGCCAACGTCTTTTCAAATAACAAAGTGCTTCTTTGGAGTTAGTAAGGTGGTAATCCTGGGTCATACCATCTTCACTGATAGCTCACATCCCCTGCCTGATAAGTGCAAGCCATCCTCAATTTTTTGTGCTTAGAGATGTTAGAGGACTCTGCCAATTCCTTGGCATGTTAAATTTCTTGCACTGCCACATGAAGAAGGCACATGACACAGAAGACTCCAAACATTGAAGCAAGACTTTCGAACTGGATGCGCTAATATCTTTTGTCTGATTTTCTTTACAAGTGCAGTCCTTTTTCCAGAACCCTCCCAAAAAATCCACATCTTATGTTCCATATCCCAATACTAATTTTGCGTGTTTATCCCGTTTGATATAGATAGTTAGTAGTACCCCTAAATACTTACATGATGTGGTGTGCTCGAGATGATCACTGCTTATCTTGTAATACAATACTATTGTTCTTCCTCCTTGTCATGAGCTTATCTTATATCTCTTCATATTTAAAGAGAGCTAAATGGGAATATTGTGCAAGTACTTCTGCATGTCCACGAGGTCGGACGAAGACGCAGCATTGCCATAGAATAATCCTTTAGTAGTGATAATCACTAATTGTGTAATCCAACAATAGTGGCTATTTTCAACAATTTACACACAATGTTACATTTGTTAATTTTGAGAATCAAACGTCTGTCCATGTACCGCACACCCTGCCATAGTGCACTGAGAATATTGCCATGTATGCATCAGTCACGGTGACAGATGGACCACACTACCTGGAAGCAGCGCCCTCGCTGGTGGAACTGTGACGAGTACATTGGAATGAAATGGCATAAGGGATTCCTTGCGACTCCACAGGTGCAGTCTATACCATACCACTGAATCCCAGGGCAGTAGCCTGAGACCTGTTGACTGTGGTAAAGGTATCTTCCAGCTGTTTCTGGAAGGTGGCTAATTTTCCTCTTTCTTTGCACACAATAGGAATAGTTCCACTTTGCACTGTCTCCTACTACAGACAAGCTATTGAACATGAATGAAGGAATTATAGTAAGCCAGCTCTTGGAAGAACAGTTAAAAGTAATTGATTTGTGTGGCTCTTAGCTATGCGAGCCCCAAACTACATGACTGCTGCAGAAAGTGGAAAATAATGCTTTGTAGTTTCCTCATTGGAATTTTGATTTGAATATTTGGTGAAGCAGGCACAAGAGTCAAGACTAGTGTGTTTTAGAGGATTAGTGCAGTGGAATTTTGTACCAACATAAGCTGTTTGTAGCTTACATTGACTGTTGATTAGTGTTATCAGTGTAGAAAACTGAACAATGATTGTGCATCAGTGTACACACATGCTAATGAGCCAAAAATTATGACCACTGCCGACTGCCAGATAGACTGCTACCTGCTGGCATTGCACATGATATGGTAAGGAATGTATGTAAGTAGCCCAGAGGTGAATCATTTTAATGATGATGTGGGCTACAAATTGAGATATCCTCTGGTAGAAGCAACTTCGATAATGAGGTGATTGCTGTTGCCCAGCATTTGGGAATGACCATTTTGGAAATGGCAAAGCTGGTGAGCCTCACAGCAGAAGACCCCCTGTGTGTTCACTTGGTGACTTACTGACATTGTTGTGTAAGGATCATAATAGTGAACTCACGTTGATGTCTTGGCCACCAAATTCACCTGATTTGGGCCCAGTGGAGCACATCTAGTATGCCATTGGGCACGAGCTCCATACCTGCAGGCCATTGGCCCATAATCTACAGGAATTACACAATTTGTGTTTAGATATTAGGTGCCACACACCTTCAGAAACCACCAGGGACTTGTCAAATCCTTGCCATTCAGAATTGCTGCTGGACTGCATTCCCCAATTCCACAATCAAGCAGATAGTCATAATGCTTTGGCTCATGAGGATGTTATCACATCAGCTCTTGATTTGAAGAAATAAGTATTGCCAGTCATGATGCTGGAATATGTAGTGGTGAAAAGATCAGTAATGTGAAGACCATCACAAAATCAGCCAGAACAGAGATAAGTTGAAGAGGAGCACAGGGGTTGGCCAGGTTGTTATGGGAAGAGTAATGGTTTTGGGGTACAGTTTCAGAAAATCGCCACCCAGTAGAAAAGTTCGTTGGTTCATTCAAAGCAGGGATCGTGTTGTGGGATGAAAGATACATCCCTTTCTTTAGTTTCAGAAGAATCAGTAGTTTTGGAATTGGTTTCGGTAGCGGTGAAAATGTGCTTGTGAAGCAAGGCGGTGAGGTAACTGTGAGAAAAGAAGATAATTAATAAGAGTAGCTGTGTGTTTGTGTAGTAACCATTTGTACATATTTCTGCTGTCCATCTGATAAATAACTATTCTTCGAAAATAATTGAATAAGTGTATCATATATTATCAGTTCTTTTGTGCTCCTTGTTTGTTGATTTTATTGTGGTGAGTGTGTGAAAGTGATTCCTTCAAATATGAGTGTTATTTCTTCTGCACTTGTATGATACGCAGTAATTCTGCCATTTCATTGATCAGCCTCCGTTCAGTTTGTTGCACTATAGTGAACATTGCTTGTGATTGTCACTCCATTAATTAGTATTGTTTTATCATTTATATTTTTGTCAATGTTTTCTATTTGTTTACTAGGATGTGTATGGAGGTTTGGGAGTGATGGCTGTGAGTTCAGGTTACTGCCTGGGCTCCAGCAACTGGGTTATAAGTTCGCATTATGAGAAGATTGCCTATGTGAGTGGATCCTCAACACTTACAACACATCCAAGGTAAATTATAGCCTTATAAATTTTAGCTGAAGCAATGAACAGTTTTTGCATAAGGAAAAAAAGCTCAGGCAAGTCAGTTGATACTACCCAGCAGTACACTTAACAATTATACTTAACATGTCTCCCATGGAAAAGAGTGTTTTACATTATTTGTTTTGTATCAAAATTTTCACTGATACGAACGAAGTTATTGTGATACTGTAAACAGTCTGTCCAAATCATTTATAAATATCTTGCCCATTATGTGAGCAAGTTGTACTACAGTTTCACAGTGTTATGATCATTGATGTGCTTGCTATCTGCAGTGTCCCCTGTTCTATTGGACTGTCAAACATAGGAAAACTGCACACTGCTGTGATATGCTCCTACTGATTGATTGTGCAGTAATATCATCCTTATAAGTACAGCAAGTTACAGTTGCTCATCAAAATGGAAATTAATTTGAGGAAAGTAATGTTACATGGAGGAAGTATGGCTGCTCACTGCTTACTTTCATGAGGTGAAATTCCTTGTAGGAAGAAATACCTACCTTTTGGAATATTTATGCTCCTTTCTTGTGGAGGAAAGGGGGATTGATTGTGGAAGGTTGGGGAAGGGAAGGGAAGGGAGAGGAGGGGTGCAGTTCACTCAGGTCGTGTATTAAGAAGGGACCTGCCTGGTGAGAGAATGAGGAGACTTTTCTGGTTTCAAGTATTTTTATTGACAATGCCTGAATTTTCACATCCTAAAGATACGTAATGTTGGGCCATAAAAATATCTTTTGCATAGTGGTTTTCTGGAGTGGCAGGAGGGATTGATTTATCCCCCACTCCCTCTCCATTCTCCCCCTCCACATCATGTATGAATAAAGAAGTAAAAGTCTGAGCTAAAAATTTATGTGATAGGTTTAACTGCATACTGTTGCTAGACCTAAGTAAAATGAACTATAATGAACACTTAAGCCATGGACTGCACTTCAACAGAAAAGGGAAGGGCAAGCTACAAGTTAAATGAATCAGGCGAGAAATCTTTAAAACAGGACGATCCTGTTACCCTAGATAGAAGCAAGAGGCTTATATATATATATATATATATATATATCACACACCTCACTTCTGTTCGGAAAGCTGTAACTACGAAATAAATGACCAGTCATTGCAATACGTTACTAAAGACCCAGTTAATGCTACAGGTGATTGTAAAAATTGTAACCTAAATAAATGTAATTTGTGCAAGGTGTTAAATCAGCAAGATGTTCTGTTAATGACAATGCATTTTAATGTTCGATATCTCAGACACAGATTGAATTTATTACAAATATTCATAAAGGAACAAACCACTCTTATGTTGGTTACAGATTCTAATCTATAATAAATTATGGATTAGAAGGTGACTTATTAGCAAACAGTTGTTGCAGTCAATGCCATTAAGATGGTGGTGTGGAGTTTGTTAGCAAACATGTAGTAGTTAAAAAAAATCTTTTCTTGAACACCACTCTGCAGGTGGTTCAGTTGAAATGACACGTGTCATGCTCCACAGTAATGATCTTAAGGTAAATAAGCGTAAAGTGATTGGGGTGTATCGTCCACCAAATGCAGATGTAACGTGCTTTGTTGAGAGATTTATTAGAATAGGTGGCCAGACTGGTCCTAATGACGTTACTATATTTGGTGACATTAACACAGATGCAAATTCTAATAAAGCAGTAAATTTGAAGCTCACTGATGTATCAAGCTCAGATAATTTTGTAAATATAGTACACTCGGACAATAATGACACATGCTCCATTAGAATAGATTATGTTGCAATCATCAGAAATATTATAGATAAGGTAAAGTGTAGTAACCTAGACTTTAATTACTCTGACCACTTTTTTCAGGTGGTAGAGTACATAAATTGAGCTACACCAAAAATAACAAAGGTTGTTCTGCAGAAACAAACTGAATATATCAAATATTAAGGCCTTTAAATATAAACTAGCAGAGGAGAATAGTGACTCGGTGTAAAAGCTGAAAGGGTCTTGACAGCAAATGTAATGAGTTCTATTCAAGCCTGGTGAGAAACCTAAAAGGTTGTTAAGCATTGCTAAAATGCAAATAATTGTAGGCTGTAGCTCCCACTGTGTCAGATAGGCTCAGCAAGAATATACATGATCTAAACCTGCTTTATATAGCTGCTATTGAACAGATTTTTAGGGAAAATACAAGCAGGCAAAGAAAATATTTAAAAGTGAAATTACAGACAATAGGAAGTAGATTAACCCCTTAACTTTAAACCCCAAGCTCTCATTTTTATTACCTTAGCAGACCTTGATATTCTTCCACCTGTAAGCTCTCAGGTTTTCAAATCTCGTTCACTGCAGTCCTCAACAAACCCCTGCGGTAAGTCTCCCGAGACCCACTGTTGTGGGTGACTTTTCTGAAATCTAGCCCTTTTCCTAGACCTGTCTATCCTTTTCCTTCCTCTTCAACCCTTGTGCCTGCTGAATGAGCCACTGGCTCAGAAAGATTGCCTAATTGTACCTTGCTTTTATGTGTGTGTTCTGCCTCCACTCGATGAGTAATTTTTTATCTAACTTTTGTAGTATGTAACCTATTTTGTAAATATAATTATTTTTCATATTATACTGCTGGCTCCAAGCATAAAGAAAAAGAGAGAGAGAGAGAGAGAGAGAGAGAGAGAGAGAGAGAGAGAGAGAGAGAGAGAGAGAGTAAATGAATAAATAAGACTTTGTGAGGATATGAGCAGTGAGGGGAGGAGAGTGTCGATTCCTTCCCCCTCACCCATTCCCCCCACCTGATGCTGACACCATTACAAATATTTTGTGCTTATACAAAAGTGAAGGTGACACCCTCAAATACAAATGAAGATGTTCCAATTAGTGCTGATCTTCTCCACTACTGGCAGAACCAGTAAAGAGTCTTCTCATTGTGGGCGAACTGTACTGGTTATCCATTTTATTACATCAGCATTTCTGTGTTCACTGTTGTTCATCTGTAACTGCCAGCATAGCATTTAATTACTATTACGGTATATGATTTATGATCGATTTAGCACAAATACATCAATAGCAATATAGACCACTGAATAAAATAAAGGAATCCTATTATACAACCCAGTTGCAGTTGATTTTAGTTCTAGGTGTTGTAACCCTCAGAGATTAATGGGATCACTTTCTCAGAATATGTCAGTTTAATTTTTATTTATTTATTTATTTATTTATTTATTTATTTATTTGTTATGAAGGAGTGTCTGTCGTGCTTTTGTTGGGGCATAATGTAAAACTGATAATGCAAAGCATATAATCATTCAAAGCAAGTATCTTGTTCGGGCAAGTACCTTGTTTGTGAATGAGTTTGCGTAATTTTAGCACCCTCCTGGTTTCAGTGAAATATTTAAGCATTGTGTGAACTACAGCAGACATTGCCACAGTAAGAAGTGCATGCAGTTTTGTAGGTGACATTACTGTACCACAGAAAGGCAAACCAAAATGCACCATGAAGAAGTACATGGTAAAATAGCTCTGATGCCAGTGGCAGTAGTAGACAATTCTTCCCTGGGTCGATGCAGATTCTTTATAATAGGCAAAGGAATTGGCAAATTTTGTAAATGACCATTTCCATGGTATGACAAAGGAGTTGCAGCAAAATCTTTCTAAAACATATGTATCACTCACAGTGACTTACACAGCAACCACAATAATGATGTTTCCCACAACAGAGATTTAAGTCAGGAAGTTAATACAGAAATTAGAAATAAGATGTCAGCAGTGATAGATCCGGTCACCAGTCTGTGTTCTGGAGGCACACACAGACAGCATATGAGAAATATTAACTGAGTTCTTTATTTCATTTTTTCCAGAGTACCTAAAGCATGCATTAGTTGTATCCTTAATAAAGAAAGGTAATACAGAGAGTATTGAAAACTACAGGCTAGTTTCACTACTGTCTGCATTCTCAAAACTGGGTCATGATAGACTAATGAATGACATAAATAAATACATCCTTTTCAGTGAATCACAATTTGATTTCTGAAGTGGAAGAAATACAGTATTGATTGTTACAGAGTTCACATAAGTGATAATTGAAGCTCTTAATTAGGGTAACTGTGTTATCTTAATATTTCGAAGGATTTTGATGTTATTGACCATAAAATACTACTGGTTAGAAGCAGTAGGTGTAAGAGGAACAACAAACTAGTGGTACTAGTCTTACCTTAGAAACTGGTTGCAAAAGTTAGTGACAGCACAAATCTTCTGATGCTAAATTTTTAGTAAAACAATTTTTAGCCAAGAAACATATACTGGGTAGTGTGTTGGGTCCAGTCAATACTAGCTGTAGAGGGGAGTTGAACTGTATTACTGCACAGAGCAGCTGGTTTTTGGGTGCGGCAAAACTATAAATTTTAATATGGTTCCAAAATGATGAATTGAACAAGACAGTTAAGATACAATTCAATCATAAAATCAAGTGCCTTACTGCAAATTGCCTACAGTATTGTGAAACAATGATAAATGAAGTGCTGGGGTTGGTCACTGTGCTAGCATCTTTTAAAATAGTAAAGCTTGCTAGTGACGTGTTACAAACTAAATTTCTACCATATTCCTACACAGCCCTTGGAATGTATGTACGAGGGTCACTCCAAAAGAAATGCACACTATTTTTGTAAAAATACAGTTTTCATTCATCATGTGTTAAAGTTTTACAGTGTGTAGATACATTTTTCCTGCTTGTTTTCAAACTTAGTTCAACCTGTTCCCGTGAGTGGCGCCGTCACAGCATGTCTTCAAGATGGCTGCTACACTTGTCATTCATCAGAAGCTACGTGCTGTCATAGGATTCCTGTGCTGTGAAAATGAGACATTGGGAAACATCCACAAGAGGTTGAAAAAGGTGTATGGAGATGCTACTGTCGATCGCAGTACAGTTAGTCGGTGGGCAAGCAGGTTACGTGATGAAAGCAGCCACGGCAATATTGAGGATTGTCCTCGCAATGGCAGGCCTCATACTGCACGCACTCCAGACAATGTGCAGAGAGTTAACGAATTGGTGACTGCTGACAGACACATCACAGTGAACGAATTGTCATGCTACGTTGGGATGCGGGAAGAAAATGTTTGCAGAATACTGAAAGTGTTGGCGTTAAAAAAGGTTTGTGCCAGGTGGGTTCCCGGGATTTTGACAGTGGCTCACAAAGAAACAAGAAAAATGGTATGCAGCGAACTTTTGGAACAGTATGAGAATGGTGGAGATGAATTCCTTGGAAGAATTGTGACAGGTGATGAAACATGGCTCCATCATTTTTCACCAGAGGCGAAGAGGCAATCAGTGGAGTGGCATCATGCAAATTCACCCAAGGAAAAAAAAAAATTTTTAAACCATACCTTTTGTTGGAAAAGTTACGGCTACGGTGTTTTTTGATTCCTGAAGGACTCTTGCTTGTGGACATCATGCCAAGTGGAACCACCATAAATTCTGATGCATATGTGACGACACTGAAGAAACTTCAAGCTCAACTGAGTCTTGTTTGACCACATTAGCAAAAGCAGGATGTTTTGCTGTTGCACGACAATGCACAGCCACATGTCAGTCAAAAAACCATGGAAGCGATCACAAAACTCGGATGGACAACAGTGAAACACCTGCCTTACATTCTTGATGTGGCTCCATGTGACTATCATCTCTTTGGAAAAGTGAAAGACACTCTTCGTGGAACAAGGTTTGAACATAATGACTCCCTTGTGCACGTTGCCAAACAGTGGCTCCAACAGGTTGGTCCAGAATTTTACCATGCGGGTATACAGGCGCTGGTTCCAAGATGGTGTACGGCAGTTAAGAGGGATGGAAATTATGTGGAGAAATGAAAATATTGTTCCTAAAGGATGTATCTACACACTGTAAAACTTTCAAACATGTAGAATAAAAGATGGATTTAAAAATGGTGTGCATTTCTTTTGGAGTGACCCCTGTACATCAGCTTGAAAGCCCCTAAAGAAACAAAATTTATAATTTATAGTACTGTATAAATTTTATTATGTTATGATAAACACTCAGATGGACATATAAAAATGTGTGGATTGGAATCACTCCATACCCTCTCCCTTAAGACCCACATCCTTTCGTCTTTCCCCCTCCTTCCCTCTTTCCTGATGAAGCAACCATGGGTTGCGAAAGCTTGAATTTTGTGTGTGTGTGTGTGTGTGTGTGTGTGTGTGTGTGTGTGTGTTAGTGTCTCTATCAACATACCAACACTTTAGTTTGGTAAGTTACATCATCTTTGTTTTTATATATATAAAGATGCTGTAACTTATCAAATGAAAGTGTTGGTATGTTGATAGGAGACAATAAAAACACACACACACAAATTTCAAGCTTTCGCAACCCACAGTTGCTTCATCAGGAAAGAGGGAAAGACGAAAGGATGTGGGTTTTAAGGGAGAGGGTAAGGAGTCATTCCAATACCGGGAGCGGAAAGACTTACCTTAGGGGGAAAAAGGGAAAGGTATACACACACACACACACACACACACACACACACACACACACACACACACACACACACACACACACACACACATCCATCCGCACATATACAGACACAAGCAGACATTGTAAAAGCAAAGAGTTTGGGCAGAGACGTCAGTCGAGGCAAAGATGTTGCTGAGTGACAAATGATGTAGGGGGGGGGGGGGGGGCGGCAACTTGAAATTATCGGAGGTTGAGGCCAGGTGGGTAACGGGAAGAGAGGAGATATTGAAGGGCAAGTTCCCATCTCCGGAGTTCGGATAGGTTGGTGTCAGTGGGAAGTATCCAGATAACCCAGACGGTGTAACACTGCCAAGATGTGCTGGCCATGCACCAAGGCATGTTTAGCCACAGGGTGATCCTCATTACCAACAAACACTGTCTGCCTGTGTCCGTTCATGCGAATGGACAGTTTGTTGCTGGTCATTCCCACATAGAACGCTTCACAGTGTAGGCATGTCAGTTGGTAAATCACGTGGGTGCTTTCACACGTGGCTCTGCCTTTGATCGTGTACAACTTCCGGGTTACAGGACTGTAGTAGATGGTGGTGGGAGGGTGCATGGGACAGGTTTTACACTGGGGTCGGTTACAAGGGTAGGAGCCAGAGGGTGGGGAAGGTGGTTTGGGGATTTCATAGGGATGAACTAAGAGGTTACGATGGTTAGGTGGACGGCGGAAAGACACTCATGGTGGAGTGGGGAGGATTTCATGAAGGATGGATCTCATTTCAGGGCAGGATTTAAGGAAGTCGTATCCCTGCTGGAGAGCCACATTCAGAGTCTGATCCAGTCCCGGAAAGTATCCTGTCACAAGTGGGAAACTTTTGGGGTTCTTCTTTGGGAGGTTCTGGGTTTGAGGGGATGAGGAAGTGGCTCTAGCTATTTGCTTCTGTACCAGGTCGGGAGGGTAGTTGCGGGATGCGAAAGCTGTTTTCAGTTTATTGGTGTAATGGTTCAGGGATTCGGGACGGGCAGATTTGTTTGCCACGAAGTCCTAAGCTGTAGGGAAGCGACTGTTTGATATGGAATGGGTGGCAGCTGTCAAAATGGAGGTACTGTTGCTTGTTGGTGGTTTTGATGTGGACGGATGTGTGAAGCTGGCCATTGGACAGATGGAGGTCAACGTCAAGGAAAGTGGTATGGGATTTTGAGTAGACCAGGTGAATCTGATGGAACCAAAGGAGTTGAGGTTGGAGAGGAAATTATGGAGTTCTTCTTCACTGGGAGTCCAGATCATGAAGATGTCATCAATAAATCTCTACGAAACTTTGGGATGGCAGGCTTGGGTAACCAAGAAGGCTTCCTCTAAGCGACCCATAAATAGGTTGGCATACGAGGGGGCCATCCTGGTACCCATGGCTGTTCCCTTCAATTGTTGGTATGTCTGGCCTTCAAAAGTGAAGATGATGTGGGTTAGGATGAAGCTGGCCAAGGTAATGAGGAAAGAGGTTTTAGGTAGGGTAGCAGGTGATTGGCGTGAAAGGAAGTGCTCCATCGCAGCGAGGCCCTGGACGTGCGGGATATTTGTGTATAAGGAAGTGGCATCAATGGTTACAAGGATGGTTTCCGGGGGCAACAGATTGGGTAAGGATTCTAGGCGTTCGAGAAAGTGGTTGGTGTCTTTGATGAAGGATGGGAGACTGCATGTAATGGGTTGAAGGTGTTGATCTACGTAGGCAGAGATACGTTCTGTGGGGGCTTGGTAACCAGATACAATGGGACGGCCGGGATGATTGGGTTTGTGAATTTTAGGAAGTAGGCAGAAGGTAGGGGTGCAGGGTGTCGGTGGGGTCAGGAGGTTGATGGAGCCAGGTGAAAGGTTTTGTAGGGGGCCTAAGGTTCTGAAGATTCCTTGAAGCTCTGCCTGGACATCAGGAATGGGATTACCTTGGCAAACTTTGTATGTGGTGTTGTCTGAAAGCTGACGCAGTCCCTCAGCCACGTACTCCCAACGATCAAGTACCACGGTCGTGGAACCCTTGTCAGCCGGAAGAATGACGATGGATCAGTCAGCCTTCAGATCACGGATAGCCTGGGCTTCAGCTGTGGTGATGTTGGGATTAGGATTAAGGTTTTTCAAGAAGGATTGAGAGGCAAGGCTGGAAGTGAGAAATCCCTGGAAGGTTTGGAGAGGGTGATTTTGAGGAAGAGGAGGTGGGTCTCGCTGTGACGGAGGACGGAATTCTTCCAGGCAGGGTTCAGTTTGGATAGTGATCTGTTTGTGTTTGTTAGTGTCTCTATCAACATACCAATGCTTTCGTTTGGTAAAGATGCTGTAACTTACCAAACGAAAGTGTTGGTATGTTGATAGAGATAACAAAAAACACACAAATTTCAAGCTTTCGCAACCCAAGGGTGCTTCATCAGGAAAGAGGGAAGGAGAGGGAAAGGCGAAAGGATGTGGGTTTTAAGGGAGAGGGTAAGGAGTCATTCCAATCCCGGGAGTGGAAAGACTTACCTTAGGGGGGAAAAAAGGACAGGTATACACTCGCACACACAGACATATCCAACCGCGCGCGCGTGCACACACACACACACACACACACACACACACACACACACACACACACACACACCCATCCCCATCCGCACATATACGGACACAGGCAGGCATATGTCTGCCTGTGTCTGTATATGTGCAGATGGATATGTGTGTATGTGTGGGAATGTATACCTGTCCTTTTTTCCCCTAAGGTAAGTCTTCCCACTCCTGCGATTGGAATGACTCCTTACCCTCTCCCTTAAAACCCACATCCTTTCGTCTTTCCCTCTCCTTCCCTTTTTCGTGATGAAGCAACCTTGGGTTGCGAAAGCTTGAAATTTGTGTGTGTGTTTGTGTGTTTTTTATTGTCTCTAGCAACATACCAAAGCTTTCGTTTGGCGATAACAAAAAGCAAGGTTCAAGGTCAGGGAGGGGGTGGTTGAGAGGGAGGTGGTTAGAGGTGGAGGGGGAATGGAGGAGTTGATGGACAGAGGGAGTGGGGAGGAGAGTAAATGTGTATCCAATTATCAGTATTTAGCAACTGCAAAGCATTACCAAGTTTGCCAGTAAAGAAATAAAGATAATTGTCATCATATGAGGGCCTGACAGTTCCTAAGATAACTATAGCAGTATTACTAAGGAAAACACTTTGTATTATCTAAATCTACATACATATTCTGCAAGCCACCATATGGTGCGTAGCAGAGGGTATCCTGTATCACTACTAGTCATTTCCTTTTCTGTTCCTCTCGAAGATAGCGCAAGGGGAATTTGACTGTCTGTATGCCTCCCTGCACGCTCTAATGTCTCCAATCGTATCTTCAAGCTCCTTACACGAAATGTAGGTTGGCAGCTGTAGAATCACTCTGCAGCCAGCCTCAAATGCCGTTTCTCTAAATTTTCTCAGTAGTGCTCCTCGAAAAGAACGTCACTTTCCCTCCAGGGATTCCAATTTGAATTTCCGAAGCATCTCCATTACACTGGCTTGTTGTTTGAACTTACCAGTAACAAATCTAACAGCCTGTATCTGAAATGCTTTGATGTCTTCCTTTAATCCAAGCTGGTGTGGATAGCAACCACTCCAGCAGAACTCAACAATGGGTCACGCTAGGGTCCTGTATGTGGTCTCCTTTACAGATGACCCTCACTTTCCTGAAATTCTCCACATAAATTGAAGTCAACTATTCCCCCTTCATACTACAGTCTTTACATGCTTTCTCCTTTTCATATTGCTTTACAACATTGTGTGTAGATATTTAATTTATGTGACTGTGTCAAGCAGACTACTGAAAGCAAGGGGAAACTACAGCCGTAATTTTTCCCAAGGGCATGCAGCTTTACTGTATGGTTAAATGATGATGACGCCCTATTGGGTAAAATATTCCAGAGGTAAAATAGTCCCCCATTTGGATCTCCTGGTGGGGACTACTCAGGACGACTTTATCAGGAGAAAGAAAACTGGCATTCTACGGATTGGAGTGGAATGTCAGATCCCTTAATCGGGCAGGTAGGTTAGAAAATTTAAAAAGGGAAATGGGTAGGTGAAAGTTACATATAGTGGGAATTAGTGAAGTTCGGTGGCAGCATGAACAAGACTACTGGACAGGTGAATGCAGGGTTATAAATACAAAATCAAATAGGGGTAATGCAGGAGTAGGTTTACTAATGAATACCGTATTTACTCGAATCTAAGCCGCACTCGAATCTAAGCCGCATCTAAAAAATGAGACTCGAAATAAAGGAAAAAAAAAATTCCCGAATCTAAGCCGCACCTGAAATTTGCGACTTGAAATTCAAGGGGAGAGAAAAGTCTTAGGCCGCACCTCCAAATCGAAACAAAGTTGGTCCATCGTAATATGAGACACAATTTAAGTCGAATGAATGACGATACAGTGACAGTAGTTTGGTTCGAGTCGTAAGCTTAGCAGTTAAGCTTTACCAGGTAGCCATTGCTATGCGTCAGGCGCTCCGTCCGTATTTATACGAGTACCCTTCCTTTTTCACGTGCTCTGTCTGGTTTGAATCGATTGCTTATTTTGCTTTGATCTGATAAGTGCCGTTTTCTTTGTTATAGGTGTTCACGTCATCCTAAGCTGAAAATGCATTACTGTACTGTGTCATGCATTGTTTGTCGCATTCTGATAGTGCGTGTTTACGGCCCGTCGCCGCTCGCGGCACGGCTTGCTTTTGCGCGCGCTACCGCCGCTTAAAAAAGAGAGGAATCGTCTCATTAGCGAAACAATGGCAAGAGACTGCTATTTGTTGTTACTTACACTGCTGCTTTCTTTGATAATGATCAACAAGAACCAAATAATAGACTGTGTACGGTAGAACATGTTCTGAACGAGAGTTCGGCGAAAATTTTTCTCCGTTTGAAAATCTTTGCGGCCGCTTCTTTAGTACATCAAATTCTTCACAGAAATTAGTCATCTTAGATTTAAAAATCTAGTCAGTTGCCGTGCTTCATTTCTGACTGTATCACATTAGGCATAAGAATAATACGAATATAAACATGACACGATACGTATATTCTTCCGCGTTTGCTGTTGTCTCACTCTAGTTTTGTAGTTTATTAGGCAGACAGGATTTAAATGAGATAGCAGCAAACGCGAAAGAATACATGGCAAAATGTTTATATTCGATTATTCTTATGGTGAAGAGAATACGGCATGTGATTCACATTTCATCAGGTTCCTATTAGCAACCATCTCTTCTCACTGGTAGGAAAAAATTCAGAACGTAGAGTTGGCCATATTGACAAACATCCTAAACAGTCTTGCCAGTCGGATTTTCGTAGTACATTGAAATTCTGCTACATTCGAAGATGAACAATACGGAATTTGTATTTACTTCGTTGGATAATGTATGAAAATGCAGTGGTCGAAACTCGAGGCGGAGAAATAAAAAAGCTCGTCTTCCACTTTTTTTTTTAATTTATTTACTGACGCAGAAGTTTTGGCAAAAGTATTTATCTTTGTGCCTACACAGCATACCTGTGTAGCGCTACATATATTCGACAGCAGAAGTTATAGTTGTAGCGGCACCTACCAACATTTTTCTGAACTTCGCTTGCTTTGCACTCGATTCTAAGCCGCAGGCGGTTTTGTGGATTACAAAAATCGGAAAAAAAGTGCGGCTTAGATTCGAGTAAATACGGTAAAAAACTAGGAATACGGGTAAGCTACTACAAACAGCATAGTGAATGCATTATTGTGGCCAAGATAGTTATGAAGCCCACGCCTACCACAGTAGTACAAGTTTATATGCCAACTAGCTCTGCTGATGACGAAGAAATTGAAGAAATGTATGATGAAATAAAAGAAATTATTCAGATAGTGAAGGGAGACGAAAATTTAATAGTCATGGGTGACTGGAATTCGAGTGTAGGAAAAGGGAGAGAAGGAAATGTAGTAGGTGAATATGGATTGGGGCTAAGAAATGAAAGAGGAAGCCGCCTGATAGAATTTTGCACAGAGCACAACTTAATCATAGCTAACACTTGGTTTAAGAATCATGATAGAAGGTTGTATACATGGAAGAACCCTGGAGATACTAGTAGGTATCAGATAGATTATATAATGGTAAGACAGAGATTTAGGAACCAGGTTTTAAATTGTAAGACGTTTCCAGGGGCAGATGTGGACTCTGACCACAATCTATTGGTTATGACCTGTAGATTAAAACTGAAGAAACTGCAAAAAGGTGGGAATTTAAGGAGATGGGACCTGGATAAACTGAAAGAACCAGAGGTTGTACAGAGTTTCAGGGAGAGCATAAGGGAACAATTGACAGGAATGGGGCAAAGAAATACAGTAGAAGAAGAATGGGTAGCTCTGAGGGATGAAGTAGTGAAGGCAGGAGACGATCAAGTAGGTAAAAAGAAGAGGGTTAGTAGAAATCCTTGGGTAACAGAAGAAATATTGAATTTAATTGATGAAAGGAGAAAATATAAAAATGCAGTAAATGAAGCAGGCAAAAAGGAATACAAACGTCTCAAAAATGAGATCGACAGGAAGTGCAAAATGGCTAAGCAGGGATGGCTAGAGGACAAATGTAAGGATGTAGAGGCTTATCTCACTAGGGGTAAGATAGATACTGCCTACAGGAAAATAAAAAGAGACCTTTGGAGATAAGAGAACCACATGTATGAACATCAAGAGCTCAGATGGAAACCCAGTTCTAAGCAAAGAAGGGAAAGCAGAAAGGTGGAAGGAGTATATAGAGGGTCTATACAAGGGCGATGCACTTGAGGACAATATTATGAAAATGGAAGAGGATGTAGATGAAGATGAAATGGGAGATACAATACTGCGTGAAGAGTTTGACAGAGCACTGAAGGACCTGAGTCGAAACAAGGCCCCCGGAGTAGACAACATTCCATTGGAACTACTGATGGCCTTGGGAGAGCCAGTCCTGACAAAACTCTACCATCTGGTGAGCAAGATGTATGAAACAGGCGAAATACCCTCAGACTTCAAGAAGAATATAATAATTCCAATCCCAAAGAAAGCAGGTGTTGACAGATGTGAAAATTACCGAACAATCAGTTTAATAAGCCACAGCTGCAAAGTACTAACACGAATTCTTTACAGACGAATGGAAAAACTAGTAGAAGCCGACCTCGGGGAAGATCAGTTTGGATTCCGTAGAAATACTGGAACACGTGAGGCAATACTGACCTTACGACTTATCTTAGAAGAAAGATTAAGGAAAGGCAAACCTACGTTTCTAGCATTTGTAGACTTAGAGAAAGCTTTTGACAATGTTGACTGGAATACTCTCTTTCGAATTCTAAAGGTGGCAGGGGTAAAATACAGGGAGCGAAAGGCTATTTACAACTTGTACAGAAACCAGATGGCAGTTATAAGAGTCGAGGGGCATGAAAGGGAAGCAGTGGTTGGGAAGGGAGTAAGACAGGGTTGTAGCCTCTCCCCGATGTTATTCAATCTGTATATTGAGCAAGCAGTAAAGGAAACAAAAGAAAAATTTGGAGTAGGTATTAAAATCCATGGAGAAGAAATAAAAACTTTGAGGTTCGCCGATGACATTGTAATTCTGGCAGAGACAGCAAAGGACTTGGAAGAGCAGTTGAACAGAATGGATGGTGTCTTGAAGGGAGGATATAAGATGAACATCAACAAAAGCAAAACGAGGATAATGGAATGTAGTCGAGTTAAGTCGGGTGATGCTGAGGGTATTAGATTAGGAAATGAGACACTTAAAGTAGTAAAGGAGTTTTGCTATTTGGGGAGCAAAATAACTGATGATGTTCGAAGTAGAGAGGATGTAAAATGTAGACTGGCAATGGCAAGGAAAGCGTTTCTGAAGAAGAGAAATTTGATAACATCGAGTATAGATTTCAGTGTCAGGAAGTCATTTTGGAAAGTATTTGTATGGAGTGTAGCCATGGATGGAAGTGAAACGCGGACGATAAATAGTTTATACAAGAAGAAAATAGAAGCTTTTGAAATGTGATGCTACAGAAGAATGCTGATCATTAGATGGGTAGATCACATAACTAATGAGGAGTTATTGAACAGAATTGGGGAGAAGAGAAATTTGGGGCACAACTTGACTCGAAGAAGGGATCGGTTGGTAGGATATGTTCTGAGGCGTCAAGGGATCACCAATTTAGTATCGGAGGTCAGTATGGAGGGTAAAAGTCATAGAGGGAGAATAAGAGATGAATACACTAAACAGATTCAGAAGGATGTAGGTTGCAGTAGGTACTGGGAGATGAAGAATCTTGCACAAGATAGAGTAGCATGGAGAGCTGCATCAAACCAGTCTCTGGACTGAAGACCACAACAACAGTGACAAGCAGCACATTACTAATACTGTATTTGAACGTTATGGTTTTTAAATGTGAGCACAAATAGTCTCAAACACAAAGACGCCCCCCCCCCCCCCCATTTTGTGTGTGTGTGTGTGTGTGTGTGTGTGTGTGTGTGTGTGTGTAACTGGTTGCAATCAGTTTTTGACCATCTTCAGATCTCATACTATGACAGTAGGCAGTGGCGGTGAATGGGCGGCCGTTATAATTCCACGAATGTCATGGACTTACAACAGCTGCTCCATTCACCACCACTGCCTGCCGTCATGGTACGAGGCCTGAAGAATTATAAAAAAAAAGTGGCCAAAACTGGCTACCACCAAATAAATGTTTTTGCAATTGAGACCATTAGTGCTCATTTTTAAAGTACTTTTGCCAGACCCATGCTCTCCACGAGAAATGTCCTAAAAACTTACATTATGGATTTGTTTTTCCTACTCATCTGCATTAACTTATATTTTTCTACATTTGGAGCTAACTGCCATTCATTACACCAACTAGAAATTCAGTGTAAGTTATCTTCTATCCTCCTACATTCACTCAACAATGGCATCTTCCCATACAACACAGAATCATCAGCAAACAGCTGCAGACTGCTGCTTACCATGTCTGCCAATCATTTATGTACATAGAGAATAATAATGGTCCTGTCACACTTCCCTGGGGCAGTCCTTACGATAACCTCGTCTCTGATGAACACTCGCCATCGAGGACAACAAACTGGGTTCTGTGACTTAAGAAGTCTTAGAGCCTCAGTTTACCTTCCATTCGGGAACTGGGTGCACTCAGTGACTGTATGTGACTTATAAATTATAGAGTGCAGCAATCAGTCATCCCTTTTAGACTTTATTATGCAACTCCAGATTTCGGCTAGTCGCTAGCCATTCTCAATGCGCTATTTTGTATTCTCAGTGC
The DNA here is from genome assembly GCF_021461385.2 of Schistocerca piceifrons. Taxonomy (NCBI): domain Eukaryota; kingdom Metazoa; phylum Arthropoda; class Insecta; order Orthoptera; family Acrididae; genus Schistocerca; species Schistocerca piceifrons. The sequence continues at coordinate 429,941,021 of NC_060138.1, forward strand.
ATGTAAGGCCCTGTTGTTCGGGCATCAGTCACAGTATTCAGGGAACTGTGACTGATGCCCGAAGAACAGGGCCTTACATGCATTGAGAATAAAAAATAGCGCATTGAGAATGGCTAGCGACGAACTGAAATCTGGATTTGCATAATAAAATCTAAAAAAGATGACTGCACTCTATAATTTATAAGTCTTGGAGCATCTTGCATACTTTTGAACCTATTCTGTATGCTTGTGCCTTTATTAACCATCAGCAGTGTTGTGCCACGTCAAATGATTTTTGGAAATGGAATCTGCCTGTTGGCCTTCACCCATGGTTCGCAAGATCTCGTGAGAAATGGGCATGAGCGGTGCTTTCTCAAACTGTTGCTTTGGGGACAGAAGCTTTCCCTTCTTAAGGAAATTTGTTGTGTTCGAACTGAGAATATGTTCAAGGATTTTACAGCAAACTGATGTTAAAGATGTTGTTGTTGTTGTTGTTGTTGTTGTTGTGGTCTTCAGTCCTGAGACTGGTTTGATGCAGCTCTCCATGCTACTCTATCCTGTGCAAGCTTCTTCATCTCCCAGTACCTACTGCAACCTACATCCTTCTGAATCTGCTTAGTGTATTCATCTCTTGGCCTCCCCCTATGATTTTTACCCTCCACGCTGCCCTCCAATACTAAATTGGTGATCCCTTGATGCCTCAGAACATGTCCTACCAACCGATCCCTTCTTCTGGTCAAGTTGTGCCACAAACTTCTCTTCTCCCCAATCCTATTCAATATTTCCTCATTAGTTATGTGATCTACCCATCTAATCTTCAGCATTCTTCTGTAGCACCACATTTCAAAAGCTTCTATTCTCTTCTTGTCCAAACTACTTACTGTCCATGTTTCACTTCCATACATGGCTACAATCCATACAAATACTTTCAGAAATAACTTCCTGACACTTAAATCTATACTCGATGTTAACAAATTTCTCTTCTTCAGAAACGCTTTCCTTGCCATTGCCAGTCTACATTTTATATCCTCTCTACTTCGTCCATCATCAGTTATTTTGCTCCCCAAATAGCAAAACTCCTTTACTACTTTTAAGTGTCTCATTTCCTAATCTAATCCCCTCAGCATCACCCGATTTAATTTGACTACATTCCATTATCCTCGTTTTGCTTTTGTTGATGTTCATCTTATATCCTCCTTTCAAGATACTGTCCATTCCGTTCAACTGCTCTTCCAAGTCCTTTGCTGTCTCTGCCAGAATTACAATGTCATCGGCGAACCTCAAAGTTTTTAATTCTTCTCCATGGATTTTAATACCTACTCCAAATTTTTCTTTTGTTTCCTTTACTGCTTGCTCAATATACAGATTGAATAACATCGGGGAGAGGCTACAACCCTGTCTTACTCCCTTCCCAACCACTGCTTCCCTTTCATGCCCCTCGACTCTTATAACTGCCATCTGGTTTCTGTACAAGTTGTAAATAGCCTTTCGCTCCCTGTATTTTACCCCTGCCACCTTTAGAATTCGAAAGAGAGTATTCCAGTCAACATTGTCAAAAGCTTTCTCTAAGTCTACAAATGCTAGAAACGTAGGTTTGCCTTTCCTTAATCTTTCTTCTAAGATAAGTCGTAAGGTCAGTATTGCCTCACGTGTTCCAGTATTTCTACGGAATCCAAACTGATCTTCCCCGAGGTCGGCTTCTACTAGTTTTTCCATTCGTCTGTAAAGAATTCGTGTTAGTACTTTGCAGCTGTGGCTTATTAAACTGATTGTTCGGTAATTTTCACATCTGTCAACACCTGCTTTCTTTGGGATTGGAATTATTATATTCTTCTTGAAGTCTGAGGGTATTTCGCCTGTTTCATACATCTTGCTCACCAGATGGTAGAGTTTTGTCAGGACTGGCTCTCCCAAGGCCATCAGTAGTTCCAATGGAATGTTGTCTACTCCGGGGGCCTTGTTTCGACTCAGGTCCTTCAGTGCTCTGTCAAACTCTTCACGCAGTATTGTATCTCCCATTTCATCTTCATCTACATCCTCTTCCATTTTCATAATATTGTCCTCAAGTGCATCGCCCTTGTATAGACCCTCTATATACTCCTTCCACCTTTCTGCTTTCCCTTCTTTGCTTAGAACTGGGTTTCCATCTGAGCTCTTGATGTTCATACATGTGGTTCTCTTATCTCCAAAGGTCTCTTTTTATTTTCCTGTAGGCAGTATCTATCTTACCCCTAGTGAGATAAGCCTCTACATCCTTACATTTGTCCTCTAGCCATCCCTGCTTAGCCATTTTGCACTTCCTGTCGATCTCATTTTTGAGACGTTTGTATTCCTTTTTGCCTGCTTCATTTACTGCATTTTTATATTTTCTCCTTTCATCAATTAAATTCAATATTTCTTCTGTTACCCAAGGATTTCTACTAACCCTCTTCTTTTTACCTACTTGATCGTCTCCTGCCTTCACTACTTCATCCCTCAGAGCTACCCATTCTTCTTCTACTGTATTTCTTTGCCCCATTCCTGTCAATTGTTCCCTTATGCTCTCCCTGAAACTCTGTACAACCTCTGGTTCTTTCAGTTTATCCAGGTCCCATCTCCTTAAATTCCCACCTTTTTGCAGTTTCTTCAGTTTTAATCTACAGGTCATAACCAATAGATTGTGGTCAGAGTCCACATCTGCCCCTGGAAACGTCTTACAATTTAAAACCTGGTTCCTAAATCTCTGTCTTACCATTATATAATCTATCTGATACCTACTAGTATCTCCAGGGTTCTTCCATGTATACAACCTTCTATCATGATTCTTAAACCAAGTGTTAGCTATGATTAAGTTGTGCTCTGTGCAAAATTCTATCAGGCGGCTTCCTCTTTCATTTCTTAGCCCCAATCCATATTCACCTACTACATTTCCTTCTCTCCCTTTTCCTACACTCGAATTCCAGTCACCCATGACTATTAAATTTTCGTCTCCCTTCACTATCTGAATAATTTCTTTTATTTCATCATACATTTCTTCAATTTCTTCGTCATCAGCAGAGCTAGTTGGCATATAAACTTGTACTACTGTAGTAGGTGTTGGCTTCGTATCTATCTTGGCCACAATAATGCGTTCACTATGCTGTTTGTAGTAGCTTACCCGCATTCCTATTTTCCTATTCATTATTAAACCTACTCCTGCATTACCCCTATTGGACTTTGTGCTTATAACCCTGTAGTCACCTGACCAGAAGTCTTGTTCCTCCTGCCACTGAACTTCACTAATTCCCACTATATCTAACTTTAACCTATCCATTTCCCTTTTTAAATTTTCTAACCTACCTGCCCGATTAAGGGATCTGACATTCCACGCTCCGATCCGTAGAACGCCAGTTTTCTTTCTCCTGATAACGACATCCTCTTGAGTAGTCCCCGCCCGGAGATCCGAATGGGGGGACTATTTTACCTCCGGAATATTTTACCCAAGAGGACGCCATCATCATTTAATCATACAGTAAAGCTGCATGCCCTCGGGAAAAATTACGGCCGTAGTTTCCCCTTGCTTTCAGCCGTTCGCAGTACCAGCACAGCAAAGCCGTTTTGGTTATTGTTAGAAGGCCAGATCAGTCAATCATCCAGACTGTTGCCCTTGCAACTACTGAAAAGGCTGCTGCCCCTCTTCAGGAACCACACGTTTGTCTGGCCTCTCAACAGATACCCCTCCGTTGTGGTTGTACCTACGGTGCGGCTATCTGTATCGCTGAGGCACGCAAGCCTCCCCACCAACGGCAAGGTCCATGATTCATGGGGGGGATGTTAAAGATATTGGTTTTTAATTTTGCTGATTTGTCCTTCTACCCTTCTTATATGCAGGCGACACTTGCCCTTCTTCCAGTCGTTTGGGACTTTGTGCTGGACGAAAGATTCACGATAAATGCAGACTAAATATGGGGCCAGTGCTACAAAGTACTCTTTGTAAGACTGAATTGGGATTCCATGCTTTCAATTCTTTCTGTTGCTTTTCCACACCAACAATGCTTATTACTGTGTCCTACATAAAGGAGCCTGTGCAATGGCCAAATGGTAGTATGTTTGTATTATGCTTAAATATGAAATTTAAAACTTCACTTTTGCTATCTTCCACTGCCACACCAGACAGATCATTGAGAGACTGGATAAAAGCCTTAGACCCACTTTGCGGTTTATGTAGGGTTAGAATTTTCTCAGGTTTTTAGCAAGATCTGTTGCTAAGATATAATGGTGGTAGTAGTTGAAGCTTTGTGCATCAATCTTTTTACAGACACACAAATTTCTATTAACTTTTGTCTCTCGTTTGCATGTTCTCTTTTGAACTGAGAGTGTAACAGCCTTTGCTGCCACAGCATTTTTCAAATTTCTTTGTTAAACCATGATGGGTTTTTTCCATCCTTAATCAACTTACTTGGCACATACTACTCCAAGTATGATTTACAGTCTGTTTAATCTCTGCCCACAATTCCTTGTCTGTTGTACTGGAACTAAATAATGTCAATTCCTTTTGGCTGTAATTCTCTCCTATTCTTCTTGATTGATTTATTATATTTAGTAACCAAAGTCGCTGTGATGATATCATAGTCACTAACCGCTATCTCTATACTGATGCCATGGACTAGGTCAGGCCTGTTTGTAGCTACGGGGCCTAAAACATTTCCAGTGTGTGTGGACTTTGAACTAGTTGCAAAAGACACTTTTTAAAAAAGTGTTCAAAAGAACTTAGGAAGACTGTCTGTATCCACTGCAATAAATCCATGTATGCCCCAGTATATACACGATAGGTTGAAGTCATATCCAACAAAAATTGCGTGATATGGGTATTTCCACATTACTGACTGCATTGTGTGGCCAATGGCTAAAACCGGCACAGCAGAATTGGGTGGCTGGTAAAAACGTCCAACAGTTGACATAATTTCACCTGGACCTGTTACACATGACCAGATAACTTCAGTGTCACACTCAAAATCAACCTCAGTAGAGACAATATTTTTGTCATCTACAATGAACACACTCCCTCCTATGGTGTCTAATCTGTCTTTTCGATATATGTTAAATGAATTGCTAAATATATCGGAGGCTCCTATTTTTGGTTTGTCAGCTTTTGGTCACAAGAATAAATTAAACATGAGAAGTATCCTGGAAGGCAGTAAATTCAAGGAGTTTGTTATGAACACCTTGACAATTGACTGATAAAATTTTGTCAGTCAGTGTGTCTTAACTCTGAACGTGGTCTGATTTCACTATCTGTGAGTATCTGGTGAGTGTTCACCAGAGAACCTCAACTTACCACCTAGCCTTCAAAAAATTATAAATAAATAAATAATGGATCTGCTATTAATGCTATTTACATTGCTATTCATCTTGTTGTGCTCCTCTCAATTTTTTCTGTTCTGTCTGTATCTTCTTGTAAGTTTTCCCTCTTTCCCTTTCCACACTGTGTTGAAGCAGTGCTTGAAATTTCCACATGGGGTGGCAAAATCTGTGGAGCAAACCCTGAGTCCAGTTCTATTATTAATATATATCAGTGACTTTCCAGGCTGTATAAGACACAGAGAAAAGGTTTTCTTCACTGATGACAGCAACACTATAGTCACTGATAATACACCAAAGCTCCTACTGTGGTTACTTTCTACACCTGTGTAAACCAATTTCTTACCTGTAGGATTCTCTTTGGATATTTGAAGGCACAAAATGTGGACAGAATTTGTGAATAGTAAATCTATTAAAAAAACCACTTAAACTAGTGTTCATAAGTAATGCATTCTATATATTCTAAGATTAGTATGCCTAGAGGACTCAGGGTAGTGGTTGATGATGAAAGGGTACAACTGCAGTGCCTGTCACATTACAGTACTTCATCTCGATGTAATGCTTTTACTAGAAAATCGTGTGTAAAGATCTAAAGTTCATGATGATAATTTACTGCTGTTCTACTGAGTTCAACATCTCACTTATCTTTTGGGGGGGGGGGGGGGGGGGGGGAAGGGATATGTTGCCTCAGAATTTCAGGTGGATTGAGGGGAAGGCATAAAAATGCAGATTTTGGGGTATAGTTGCAGTTTTCTGGACAGACTGGACTTATTGCAAGGGGCATAGCAGCAAGTTCATGGTCCATTAGTTGCCAACGGGTGTCTGTAGTGTAGGTAGCCATGCTTGCTAAACTGTGTTGTATGTTGTTTGTTTTCTGGGGCAAATTGTCTGTACATGAGAGAACTTTGCATGATAGAGACTAAATGAATAAAGCACTGCAGGCGATAAAACACTGATTGTATATTCGGGTGGATGGAGTTTGCTCTGTCCGGCCACCCTGATTTAGATTTCCTGTGGTTTCCCTAAATCATTTCAAGGGAATGCAGGAATCATTATTAAATCTGTGTGTGTGTGTGTGTGTGTGTGTGTGTGTGTGTGTGTGGAGAGGATTACGGACATTTTTAAAATGTTAACAAAGAACTATTATTTTTTTTAAAAGTTAAATGACTTTACATTTGTTGTTGTTGTCTTCAGTCCAGAGACTGGTTTGATGCAGCTCTCCATTCTGCTCTATCCTGCGCAAGCTTCATCATCTCCCAGTACCTATTGCAATCTACATCCTTCTGAATCTGCTTAGTGTATTCACTTCTTGGTCTCCCTCTACGATTTTTACCCTACGTGCTGCCCTCCAATACTCAATTGGTGATCCCTTGATGCCTCAGAACATATCCTACCAACCGATCCCTTCTTCTAGTCAAGTTGAGCCACAAATTTCTTTTCTCCCCAATTCTATTCAATACCCACCCCCTCATTAGTGATGTGATCTACCCATGTAGTCTTCAGCATTCTTCTGTAGCACCACATTTCACTTCCATCCATGGCTACACTCCATGCAAATACTTTCAGAAACTATTTCCTGACACTGAAATCTATACTCGATGTTAACAAATTTCTCTTCTTCAGAAACACTTTCCTCGCCATTGCCAGTCTACATCTTATATCCTCAGTACTTCGACTATCATCAGTTATTTTGCTCCCCAAATAGCAAAACTCATTTACTACTTTAAGCATCTCATTTCCTAATCTAATTCCCTCAGCATCACACGGTTTAATTCAAATACATTCCATTATCTTCGTTTTGCTTTTGTTGATGTTCATCTTCTAGTTTCCTTTCTAGACTCTGTCCATTCTATTCAGCTGCTCTTCCAGATCCTTTGCTGTCTCTGACAGAATTATGGTGTCGTCGGTGAACCTCAGAGTTTTTATTTCTTCTCCATGGATTTTAATTCCTACTCTGAATTTTTCTTTTGTTTCCTTTACTGCTTGCTCAATATACAGCTTGAATAACATCGAGGATAGACTACAACCCTATGTCACTCCCTTCCTAACCACTGCTTCCCTTTCATGCCCCTCGACTCTTGTAACAACCATCTGGTTTCTGTACAAATTTTAAATAGCCTTTCCCTCCCTGTATTTTACCCCTGCCATCTTCAGAATTTGAAAGAGAATATTCCAGTCAACGTTGTCAAAAGCTTTCTGTAAGTCTACACATGCTAGAAATGTAGGTTTGGCTTTGCTTAATCTATTCTCTAAGATGAGTCGTAGGGTCAGTATTGCCTCTCGTGTTCAGACATTTGTAAGGAATCCGAACTGATCTTCCCCAGGGTCGGCTTCTACCAGTTTTTCCATTCATCTGTAAAGAATTCGTTTCAGTATTTTGCAGCCGTGACTTATTAAACTGATAGTTCGGTAATTTTCACACCTGCCAACACCAGCTTGTTTTGGGATTGGAATTATTATATTCTTCTTGAAATCTGAGGGTATTTCGCCTGTCTCATACATCTTGCTCACCAGGTGGTAGAGTTTTGTCAGGGCTGGCTCTCCCAAGGTTTTCAGTAGTTCTAATGGAATGTTGTCTACTCCCAGGCCATTGTTTCGGCTTAGGTCTTTCAGTGCTCTGTCAAACTCTTCACACAGTGTTGTATCTCCCATTTCATCTTCATCTACATCCTCTTCCATTTCCATAATTTTGTCCTCAAGTACATCGCCCTTGTATAGATCCTCCATATACTCCTTCCACCTTTCTGCTTTCCCTTCTTTGCATAGAACTGGGATTCCATCTGAGCTCTTGATATTCAGAGGTGATTCTCTTTTCTCCAAAGGTCTCTTCAATTTTCCTGAAGGCAGTATCTATCTTAGTGATGTATGCCTCTACATCTTCACATTTGTCCCTGCTTAGCCATTTTGCACTTCCTGTCAATCTCATTTTTGAGATGTTTGTATTCCATTTTGCCTGCTTCATTTACTGCATTTTTATATTTTGTCCTTTCATCAATTAAATTCAATATATCTTTTGTTCATTCCCTCCCCTCATTCCAGATTCACCTACTACATTTCCTTCTCTTTGTTTTTCTACTATCGAATTCCATGACTAATAAATTTTTTTCTCCCTTCACTATCTGAATAAAATTTTCGTTTGTCTTATCATACATTTCATCAATCTCTGAGTCATCTGCGGAGCTAGTTGGCATATAAACTTGTACCAATGTGGTAGGCATGGGTTTCATATATATTTTGGCCACAATAATGCGTTCACTATGCTGTTTGTAGTAACTTACCCGTATTCCTATTTTTTTTATTCATTATTAAACCTACGCTGTCCGGCCATCCTGATTTAGGCTTTTCGTGATTTCCCTAAATCGCCGCAGTCAAATGCTGGGATGGCTCCTTTCGAAGGGCACGGCCGACTTCCTTCCCCATCCTTCCCTAATCCGATGAGACCGACGACCTTGCTGTCTGATCTCCTTCGGCTCCCCCTGCCCCCCCCCCCCCCCCCCCCCAAAAAAAACCAACCAAATCTACTCCTGCATTACCCCTATTCGATTTTCTATTTATAACCCTGTATTCATCTGCCCAGAAGTCTTGTTCATGCTGCCACTAAACTTCACTAATTCCCACTATATGTAACTTTAACCTATCCATTTCCCTTTTTAAGTTTTCTAACCTACCTGCCCAATTAAGGGATCTGACATTCCACGCTCCGATCCGCAGAACACCAGTTTCTCCTGATAACAACGTCCTCCTAAGTAGTCCCCACCCGGAGATCTGAATGGGTGACTATTTTACCTATGGAATATTTTACACAAGAGGACACCATCATCATTTAACCATACAGTAAAGCTGCTTGCTCTCAGGAAAAATTACAGCTGTAGTTTCCCCTCGCTTTCAGCCATTCTCAGTACCAGCACAGCAAGGCTGTTTTGGTTAGTGTTAAGAGGCCAGATCAGTCAGTTGTCCAGACTGTTGCCCCTGCAACTACTGAAAAGGCTGCTGCCCCTCTTCAGGAACCACATGTTTGTCTGGCCTCTCAACAGATACCCCATCGTTGTGGTTGCACCTACAGTACAGCTATCTGTATCGCTGAGGCATGCAAGCCGCCCCACCAACGGCAAGGTCCATGGTTCATGGGGGGAGGGATTTTACATTTATGAATGTATAATGAATGTCAGCATCTTCCGTGGCACAATAGCTGAATAAAAGACTCATACTCATGCATGATAAAATCAGTTTAATTGTTTTGCAAGTTTTTGTACCAGTACAACATGGAAAGAACAACTGGTGTGACTGACTAGTGAACTGTACATATTAGTTTAGTTTCCTCACTGTGTAAGAAAAAAAGGCGATCAAAATTTAAGCTCAGTTGGGTCATTAATGTGTTGACATGGAAGTTTTTATTCAGTACACTGAAGACCTATTGTTAAATTATTTCGTTCTACACAAATCTTTCATTTTCTCCTTTCATATGACCTGAATTGTGTCAGTGAGCTTAAAAACTGCTTATTTTACAGGGTCACAACTTAAGACAGAAAACAGAATTTAAAGAGGTTTCTTTACATACTACAAAACATGAATGAGCTCTGTTGTCTCTGAACTTCATTGACATGGTCATCATTTAGTGTGTCATAAATGTGCTACAGTGGAACTGACCATGAGGATTGAAATCACTGTTCCTGTGACAACAACTCATTATTAAAGCTTCTTGATCTTTTTGAATAAACTGAGAGGACTTAAATTTTCAGTACACTACTCTCTGGGTTGAAAGACTACATCTGGAGTGTGTTTGTCTTGCAACAATTTTTATTACTCCTGCAGTAGTCTCCTTTGTACCCCTTCTGTAAAATTTGAACTGGATTTGAAATAGCTTCTGAAAGATCTATATAAATTCATTTACTAAATGATATCTAACTTTACAGGCCAATGGATCAAGTTGCTTTGAAGAATTCAAATGTTCTAATATTGACAGGGCTAACACAGACACCAACTGCCAATCCAGATTCAATGCTAGGAGAACTCTGCATGACAGTTGGTAAGTGTTTCATATGCTTTTGTATATGGAAATACTATGTACAGCACTATTATTTTTCATTTCAACTTTCACAGCAAATACATTACGATGTGGTGGCAATGTTCTGATACCGTGCTATCCTTCTGGTGTTGTATACGATCTTTTTGAGTGCCTGTCAAGTCATCTGGATAATTCTGGGATGTCAACAGTACCCTTATATTTCATATCACCTGTTGCAGATACATCATTGGCATATTCTAACATTCTTGCTGAATGGTAAGTATAAATTGGTAATAATTAGCACTATTACATTGTGAACAACATAGTTGTTGAAAAATTTAATGAATTTCAGGTTATCAACCACCAAGCAGAATAAAGTCTACTTGCCCGAAGAGCCATTTCCACATGCATTTCTTGTTCGAAATGGGCGCTTGAAACATTTCAAACACATTTTTACAGAAGGTTTCAGCACAGACTATCGTCAGGTTTGTTCGTAACCCTTTCCAATAAATCAGCTAAAAGGGGTGTTGAGTTGCAGACAGGCATGATGAAAAAGAGTGCTAGAGATCTTTAAGATTTTGGACAAAGTCCTTCTACAGAAGTAGAAAATTCACACATGTCCACACTCACATACTCATGGTCCCTGTCTCCGGGCACTAATGTAGTACATGTATTACTTTTCTACTTCTGGAAAATGGCTTAGTCTGAAAGCTGATATATTTCCAGTGTTCTTTTTTGGTGTGCCCGTCTGCAACCCAACATCTCATCTGTGTGGCGAGTAGCGACCTATCCTTTATGTAATGTTGTTATACCATCCTGGACTTTACATTGTTTGATATCAAGCCTAGATCACATGAAATTAAAATGTCTGTTATTAGCAAATAAAAACTTAAAAAGTAATTGTTTATAATAATAACTACTCAATTAAATATTTAAAATTTTAGAATTCAAGGTGTACAAGCTAATTTCCCCTCCTTTTACTGCAGCCCTGTGTTGTATTTTGTGGACATCCCAGCTTGAGGTTTGGAGATGCAGTACACTTCGTGGAGTTGTGGGGCTCCAATTCGCTCAACACTGTAATTTTTACTGGTGAGAAAAAAATTATGTACAGTATCTGTTTCATAATTACCCCAGTTTTTGATCTTTTTGTAATTTAATATGTAAGCTGTCAGTTGCTGTTGATGTTTGCAAATCTGCAAATTGTATTGAAACATTAGTGGTATTAATTTATCATATTTTAAAATTTTAGTTGCTTGCTTTCCTGAAGTTAATAGTGCATTCCACCTAACTGACAGATATCACATCAGCTTTGGTATTAAGAGCTTCAGTTGTTCTCAGTTTAGGCATTATAGTTAAAAATTGGCACAAATAATCTTGAAATAATTGGCAGTTCATGTATTTGTAGCATCTTGGTGGCAATACTGAGCAATATTGTACAGTGTGAAGGTGGTATTCGTATTCAGGAGGACATTGCTCCAAATTCCCTCTGGGCCATTACGATTTAGGTGTCTTCCTTAAATCTCTTACAGCCAATGTCGGGATGGTGTCTTTGAAAAGCACATTGTCCATCTACATCTACACCCACAACTAAATGACTACTCTGAATTCACACTTAAGTGTCTGGCAGAGGGTTCATTGGACCACCTTCAGATTACTTATCTACTGTTCCACGTTTCAAGAGCGTGTGGGAAAAACAAACACTTAAATCTTTCCCAATGAGATTTGATTTTTACTCTTTTATTTGATGATAATTTCTCTCAATCTAGATGGGTTCAACAAAATATTTTCGCATTCGGAGGAGACAGTTGGTGCCCAAAATTTTGGGAAAAGATTGCGTCACAATGAAAAACCCCTTTGTTTTAGCAACTACAACTTGTGTACCGTGAGACACTCTCCCCTGTTTCGCAGTAATACAAAATGAGTGACCCATCTTTGGAATTTGTTTTTGGAATTTGTGATGTCGTCCATCAATATCATCTGGTAACTATCCCACACCGCACAGCAATACCGTCGCAGAGGCCAGACAAGTATAATGTAGGCAGTCTCTTTAATAGACCTGTTCCATTTTCTCTATTTTTTTGCCAATAAAATTCAGTCTTTGGCTCGTCTTCCCACAACATTATCTATGTGATCATTCCAGTTTAAGTTGTTCATTGTGATCTATGTGTATGTAGCTGAATTTGTGTGATTTATCGGGATTTAACAGATCAGTATTACCATAAATGACCCCACACTTCGTTATTCAATCAGTTGCCACTTTTCGCATCATCTTGTCTAAATAATTTTGCAGCTGGTTTTGATCCTCTAATGCAGGCCGGACATGGGATGCCAAGCTTCACTTGTGCAGTGTGTGTGGGCCGTGAGCGGGCCAAGACCTGGCCTGTCACGTGGTTTTGCTTGGTCCTTCTCAGAAATATATGGGACGGCATGACATTTCATTCTGTATTCCAGTGCGACATTTTTCAGTTGTCACAAGTCTCAGAGTTTGTCAGAATCATTCTGTCAGTGCTGTTTCACCTTCGCTATTTGTTTGTTGTATAAAGTATGTTTACAGGTCATGTGGCTGTTTGCACAAAAAGAGGCAGTCTAGCAATCTATCATGAGTGCTTTAAAATGAATGGGAATGATAGAAAAGAACCTAATGAGAGGCACTGCATATTTGCTCTGAAACGACATTGCAATACCATGCAGAAAGAATTTAAAGATTTACTTTACAATAAAAGAGCAAAAAATTACAGTGACAGATGAGATTCATTGTTCTGTGCATAAAAAAGCACTTTGTGCTAAATTTGCAGGCCTGGAACACGTGAAGAAATCAGTGGTATGAGTAGTAAAATTTATGAATGTGCACACATTATTCCGCTGTCAGTTGCATACAGTTTTCAGTGGAACTGAACAGTGTGCATGGAGACTTCATATATTGCCACAAAGGACATTGTTTAAGTCAAGGGGCATGACCAGAATGATATATCGATTTAAAATTTGCTATTGCTTAATTTGTGACAGAAGAAGGTGTGCAGGAATGAAAATTAGAACACCCGGAATGGACTGCAGACTTAGTGTTTCAAGTGGACTGCACACTGCTCACAGTAAAATGTTGTATGGGGTGGCAGGTTAAGTTTAATAAGAAATATTGTATTTATTCATTTGACGCCGTCTCTTACAAGAGCCTGAAAACTTTTTTTGTAGTCAGCTAGAAAGTGATGGAGAACATCCCGACTATAGTATCCAGTCTGGAAGTCCACATTATCCATGTGCTCAATGAAAGATATGTTTCTACACTCTATTTACTCAGAGGGAATACTCACTATGATTATAAATAAGAGTTTTGAGTGGTTTGATGCAGCTCTCCATGCCGCACTATGCTGTGCAAGCTTCTTCATCTCCCAGTACTTAGTGCAACCTACATCCTTCTGAATCTGCTTAGTGTATTCATCTCTTGGTCTCCCTCTACGATTTTTACCGTCCACGCTGCCCTCCAATGCTAAATTTGTGATCCCTTGATGCCTCAGAACATGTCCTACTAACCGGTCCCTTCTTTTTGTCAAGTTGTGCCACATACTCCTCTTCTCCCCAGTTCTATTCAATACTTCATCATTAGTTAATATATTCAGTAAACATTCACATTCGCAGACATAGTAATACTTGTGATGATGATGATGATGATGATGATGATGTGTCTATTATAAACGGCTCTATGAGCAGTTCGGAGGCAATCTCTATGGTAAGTTCCAGTTAAACAGTCTTTCGCCCTGACTGCCAATCATCACAGATTATTGCATGCCACGAAAGTGGAAAATAATATCGCTACTTGCCATGTGATCTTGTTAACATTACAGGTGACACACAAACAGTTACTTCCATGAAATCTAAGTGATCCAGGGTGATGAACAGTCCTTGCCAGCTCACTTCCTGTTTGTGCTGAAAACATGCGTTTAGCTGCATACTGGCTGTGACATCGTCTGAGGCAGCATGTAAGCTGGCATTTGACTGATGTGGATTGATTGGATAGCAAGGTGCGAAGTGAAGTGTGTCACTGCCTCTCTGGCTGTATTTGTATATGGGTGCAGCTGACGACCAAACAGAACATCTGCCATCATCTGCTCTAAGCCCAGGTAGCAGCAACGAAGTCTCTTTCTGGGACACATATTACTGTGCAACACTGTTGTGTACCAATTTACAATCTTCATAATTTTACATGAATGTAGTTAGGATGGCTTTAAACAGAGAAGATTTTAACTCGACTGCATTTAAACTTTGCCGGCTAGAATTTTTAGAACGAAACCGACAGTAGAACATGAGCTCTGAACTACATCTTTAAGAGGCCTTGTATTGGTTGTTACCTACACTAAGGTCCTGAAACTTGCTACAGCTTTACTGCTTAATGGATGTAATCAAGTGCTGTAATCAGAACTTTCTACCATTAGTATAAATGATACTTAATCTATTACAAATAATGACATTTTTGTTCGAAATTTAGTTTTTGGTAAATTACTGGAAAACTATTAGAGGTAGCTTAATGGGGTCATATAGGTAATGTTTTTATATCAGACTGAAGCTTCAAATATCGTTTTTGACTAAAATATTGCTCCAATAAATTTGAGACTCATAACTGTTGCTTGTGACATAAATAAGCACAATATGAAGAATTTTTGGCTTTCTGTCTTCATTATTTAGTGCCACTTGGTTTTTACCTAAAACAATGTATTTAGTGAAACCTATTCATCTGATAACTGTGTGATTTAACAATTTTAAGATTAATATACTGAAGCATATGTTGACAAAGTGTGAAAAAGCTACTTTAATTTTTAATTTCATTCTTAGATCATGCCGCAATGCTTTGTATGCTATGCACAGGCACATTATGATGTGGCATTCGTGGCAGTGAACTGGAGTAAGTCCCAGCACACTTGCTCACCTCTGTGTTTCTCAAATGATACAGGGCATGTTTCACCACAGTTGCAAGGTAACATCTTTCTGATTTGCTGGGGATGCTTTTAAAAATAAAATTACATTGTAGAAGGGACACATTCTAACAAAGACAATCCAGTTCCGTAAGCTCACTGGTATTAAAGAAAACACAAGGTTTGGAAGACTTCATTGTGACCTTGAAAGAATTACAGTGGTAATTCTATAAAGATTTTGAGGACACAGTGTTACATTTGTTTCTGTTCTGTTTGCAAGACCATTTGCCATTTCAGTTTAAAGTGCTCCTGTGTTTGTGCCGATGTAACTGAGTGACCTGCAAGGTAATGCCAGTTTGAATGACAAACCTTTTTAAGTTAAAATTGTCCAGCATGTCTACATTACTTAACTCAAGTAGTGTTTTCAAGTCTCCATAATGAGATTGCATAAGTGCTACAATCGTCTCATCGACATATTTGTGTGAAAGGGTTTTTGTTTTGTTTCAGCAATGAAACTAAATAAGTTGTGAGTATGTGGCATCTTGAGTGTGAAATAATCTGTATGTATCCACATGCAGACAGTTTGTACCAGAAAAAAATTATGTCTCCAGTGTGCCAAAAATAATTAAATAAAACTGAAAATTAGTTTTGTTTGTGACCTATGTTGTTGAGAAATGTGAAAAATAAAAGCAAGCAGTATGCAGTGTGGCTGTACTGCCATTTAAACGTGGTGCGCTCAAAGTTTTCCCCTCTTGCCCTCCTCACACTCTGACAGGATGATGTGGCAATGGGGCAAATGTGAAGTTAGGCTGAGCACTTTGGCACATGTGCACAGGCATGGCCTGTGAGCCAAGATCTTGGCTGCTCCTGCCCTGATTTGAATAGATGGTAAATGACAGCATGAGCTCCAAACAATCAAAGAGGGCAGCCCAGATTGTCTCCTAAATTTTTACATAGATCAGGAACAGCAGAAGGCCTATAAAACTTCCCTGAGGAATAATCTGTTTTTCAGATAATATGAACTATGACCTTTCTGACAGGAAATCACAAACCCACTCTCACAACTGAGATGATGATCCATGGGCACGTACCATGATTGGACGTTGCTGGTGAGGAATGATGTCAAAACTCTTCTGGATATCTAGAAGTATGGAATAAACTTGAGACTATTGACAATAGCTCTCATTACATTGTGTAAATAAGGAGCTAGTTGAATTTCACATAAATGGTATTTTCTGTGTCTGTGCAGACTATGTCAATAGGTAATTTTCTTTGATTTAATTCATAATATTTGAAAACAGTAGATGTTCCAGAAGCCCACTGCAAATTGACTTGAGTGCTTTGTGTGTTTAATTCAGTGGATTTCCCATATTTACTTTCTGGAATATTGGTGTGACCTCTGCAACTTTCCAGTCTTTAAGTATGGATCTTTCGTTGAGTGAATGGTCGTATATGATTGCTAAGTATGGAACTGTTGTATCAGTGTACTCTGGAATGAACCTAATCGGTGCACAACCTGGACTGGAAGACTTGCCTTTATTAAATGATTTAAGCTGCTTCATTAGCTGAGGATATGTATTTCTAAGTTACTAGTGTTGGTAGCGACTCTCGATTCAAATTTGAGAACATTTACTTAGTCTGCTTTGGTGAAGGAGTTTTGGAGAATGGTGTTTACAGGGTGCATGCACTCCAGGACAACTCGGAAATCCGGAAAAACCAGGAATTTTCTCATCTGGGAGAAAATCGGGAAAAACATGGGAATTTTTCGTTGTTTCAATATTCAGTTAAATTTTTGTAATTTTCGCTGGTAAGAACTTATACTCTAACAAGGAATAGTACTGTATCACATTGCTGCAGAATAATACTGCAGCAATAAACATAAATGAGAGAAAAAACCAAAATAAAATTTTAGTTGCAAAGGAAATGTGCCATTTACAACAACCAACACTGTGCACACACAAGTGTCTTACAGCAGCAAAAAATGTCAATGGCATTAGAACGAAGACTGTGCAGTTGTAACAACAAACCTCTTCCGATGAACGTGACGTCATAACTGTTTACTTTAGGTTCATTTGACCAGCGGACTCACTTGCTTTAGCAGCTGAGTGGCGTATGAACAGTATCTCCCATGTCTGGCTACTTGAAGTGTGGCTGTTTGCTGAATCAACAGTAGCAGCAAGCAGCCAGATGCTAACTGGGAAAATTTCCTGCCACACCGAGACTGCCAGATTGTGCTTGCACAGAGCAGTCTGAGTAGTTTGTGTGTGTGTGTGTGTGTGTGTGTGTGTGTGTGTGTGTGTGTGTGTGGTTTTTTTTGGGGGGGGGGGGGGGGGGCAGGGGTGGAGGTAGTTTCCATGTGACCAGTGTTTACATTTAGTGATTTTTCTGTTTCCTCTTCGTTTACAGCTCCCATGTCAGATGAAAACAAAACAGATTTCTGCGGCCAGGAGCTATCAAGTGAATTAAAATACATTCACATAATTTCGGAAAGCTAAAATATATTATTAGTTTGTTTGCTGATTTTATTTTATTTCCATGTTTTTGGCAGTCAAGCATTAATTGCCTTCAACAATGAAGTTATTTTTTCCATTTTGCTAAAGAAATTTGGCTTTTATTAATTTTCTCCATAAAGGCAGTCAATTTATTTCAAATGACATGTTTCATTCCACAGTATTGGCTAGTTCCAGCTGTTCGCCGAATTTCAAGTGCATGTTTTCATCGTCTGGCATGTGTGGTATTATGACATAATAAAGAACCACATTTGAGATAATACAGTACTGGTACGAAAACCACACTGAAAAGCATAATATTAGCTTGGGGGCTTCTTCATTGTAAATCTGGACTTACGAAAGTGCGCTTCAAGCCGAATTGTGCATTTTTTACGGTTTACGAAATTTCGATGCTCTCAAAGTATCATTTTATGTCCTGTTTCTCTTAGGACATAATGTGAGACCTCTTAATGCTTTATACATATGTAAGTAATAGCTGCACGCACACAGTAACGCCTGTTTTCTGTTGCTCTCGCACGACTGCTGAAATGAATGTATTTCTGATAGGTCTTGGGAAAATTTTGTGTGTGTTGGTTTGAAAAGCATTACTTTCAAAGTAAATTTCCTTTTATGCAAGATGAATTATGTTGTGCATGAGAATGTGTGATGAATTTCTTAAATCACATTCCATTTGGATCTCGTTTCAATATTGGTGATCTGAGGCCCAGCCACTTAGAAGAATTTCGAGCCCAAAAGACCAGATATTTGTGTCATTATTTTAAATAATGACATAAATGTGAGGTATTTAACATGCTGTGTTTGTTGGAATTTGAATTTATACTTTCAAGAAAAAGACTCTCACAATTAAAGCTTTTGGCCGTTAAAGTCTTCATCGATTGTTGACGAAGGCCTTAATGTCTGAAAGCTTTAATTGTGAGAGTCTTTTTGTTGTGCCTGTCTGCGACTCAGCATCTCCATTATATGGTGAGTAGCAACTTTTCTTTTCGTAATATTGTTATATTCCATCCTGGATTCTGTTTAATTTATAGTTTCACAATATGAAAATACACAGTGTACATTTTGTTGCACATCAAAGGTCTTTCCAAAACTTATTTTTAACTGGTTTTCGTTTTCTAAAGTGCCTGGAAGTTCTACACCGGTATATAAAACATTAACCATTCAAAGGGTTGATAAGTTTTGTAGTCAAGAGGGAATCTATACCATCACTTAACACGGAAAAAGCGTATTTTTTAACCGGGAAATCTGGTAATTTTTTTTCCTTGCCCCACATATACACCCTGGTTTAGTAACTGTGCTTTAGTGGCACTGTCTTCTGTAGCTTTACCATTTCCATAGTGCAGCGAAGATGTTGATTGTGTTTTACTACTATTGCACTTTACATACAACCAGAATTACTGGATTTTCTGCAGGATTATGAGACAGAGTTTCACTATGAAACTAGTAAAAGCACTCCCATTGAAGTGTGCACAAAATTTCAAGCCTCTGTAAAATGTTACCAATCTTGGAGATTTTGTGTTCTTTTAAATTTGACATGCTTTTTATGTTACTTCTGCAACACTGTTTTGATCTGTTTTGCATACCATAGGGGATCAGATCCATCACTTTTTGGTTTATTTGTCTTCCATCACTTTATGGTTTATTTCTTACAAGATTTCATTCCATTCTTCCTCCATATAAGCTTGTGCTCCATTTCTCGTGACATTTCTATGCTGAACATTTAATTCATAGACTGTATGAAGGCTTTGGATACACACTAATCTTCTACAAGACATTGCTGTTCCATCCATGAAAAGTTCAGGCTGTGAACAAATTGATGAGAAGACAGTACTTACTGAACAAAAAAATATAATCATGGTAGACATCAGCATACAAACTTTAAATAAATTTCAAGTTTTTAAAATTCACGTCCATTAAATGGAGATGAAATCGGGGAGAAGGAAGAGCAGGAGGTTGACTGGTAAAACAGAAAAGAAATGGGGTAGTTTGTTTAGAACTGAGGATTAAGAGGTGTTCACAGGAGTAATTAGGACTGTAAAGTGAACAGTGAACATAAGGGATATGAATTCTTGTGAAGTTAACAAAACACTGCTGCATACAGTCAGGGAGTCATTACAGCTGAAACTTGCTTTGCAGTATGTGACCCTCTTATGGCAATATTCATGTCATATATCAACTATCACGCTAATAACAATCAACTTCATGTATTATTATAATAATTATGAAGCTTACTGATTATCATTTACAAATGGCACCCTGTTATATAGTAGTGAAATGCAACTTTTGCTACCCATCTGCTTGCTCATATTGTCATTTTGGAGATTGAATAATCTTTTATCGACTTGAACCAACCCTTCATGGCTGCTTATTTATAGCTGAGGCCAGTTTCCCCCCCCCCTCTGGCTTTGTAGTAAATCTATAGGTCATTCTTCTTCTTCTTCTTCTTCTGTTTTTGATTGGACCATGGATGGCTTACAACCTTTGTTCGGCTTCATCTGGTGGTGTGGAAAAACCTGCTTCAGTGGTGCACTTGGTGCCAAAGGGGTGTCAACATGGCCAGGCACAGAATAGTAATAAATCAGCCTGGTAGTTATGGCATGGACTGCACTTCACTGCACTATATGCATTACACTGTGAGCAGTATTCCAATTGCTGATACTGGAATGATGAACCAGCCATCTGGCATCAGGCTTTGTACTCGTGTAATCAGTAGAATTGCTTCATGAAGATGCAGCTCAGGAAGGCAGCATGGAAAAAAACATGGTAGCACTCTTATTAAATGGACGGTGACAGGATGACAATAATGAGCACAGGATAAGAATTCTGCGGCTTGCGTACACGTCAGCAAAATATGTCGCACAACAATGTGGGCCACATGGCATGGCATGGGCGAGCTGCTGAGAGCATGGCCAGGGATGTTGCCTTTTTGGAGCAGAACAAGAGACTGGTAGAGCGATGGTTTGGCATGCCTAGCTTCTGGAAAGCATGGCTATCTAAGTTCTCCCTCTGGCAGAAGTGACCAGCAAGGGTATTGTAGGGCTGGTTGACGGTCTAAGCAGCCAGTCATCTGCTGCTACAGATGGAGGTGAGGAAAGGAGTCACCACACAGTTCCCCCCCCCTCCCCCCCCTTCAAGAGAAAAACAGTGGCATCAGCTGCACAGAGGGGTGTTTGAAGCTGACTGATGATGCTTGCTGAGGGGCTGCAAGGGTCGTTGCTGCTGTGCCTGTGCTGTGGTTTCAGATGAAAGGAGGGTCATGGACAGCCCTTGCATGCAGCATTAGGAGCATGTGAAGTAGCGTCGCTGCTTCAGTGGTGCAGGTGCTAGCAGCGGTGGTGACGACACTATTGAGCTTGGTGGGAGCCTGTGGCGATGGGGCACTGTCTGTCGACTGGAGGCTGTGAGAAGGGTAGTGCAGTGGTGACATCAGAGTCCTAGGCACTGGGAGGAGTGTGACTCATGTAGTAGACTGGAAGTGGACCAGAGTCAGCATTGGCTGGTAGTGTGTCTGACACACTGTCATGGTGGCGACAGCTGATGGCACGTCAGGGACACCAGAGGGGACGGTGTAGGCCTATGTCGTATCTGGTGCATTGTTGATGGTGCTGTGGCTGCATTCGGAGGTACATTGGTGCAACTCTACCTTGATGGTGCTGTGGTCATTGGCTGGAGGGGGCTTTAGGACATAGATTGGCTTGA
Source organism: Schistocerca piceifrons (assembly GCF_021461385.2). Taxonomy (NCBI): domain Eukaryota; kingdom Metazoa; phylum Arthropoda; class Insecta; order Orthoptera; family Acrididae; genus Schistocerca; species Schistocerca piceifrons. Next base: position 429,962,434 of record NC_060138.1, read on the forward strand.
GCCTGACCATGGAGACAGTTGTCGCAACTCCATTCAGATGAATGGAGAATGTCTTTCTTGTCCCTGCGTGGCTGGAGGGGGCTTTAGGACATAGATTGGCTTGAGCCTGACTATGGAGACAGTTGTCGCAACTCCATTCAGATGAATGGAGAATGTCTTTCTTGTCCCTGCGTCGCAACACCAGGTGCATGCCTGAATACTGAGGGCCAAGTGGAGGCTGGTGTGCATCCATCTGAAGCATGATGTGTGCGCATGCTGAGAGATCACAATGGATGAAGGTATGGTGCACACCGGCAGAGGTGTTGGTCGTAGTTGGGCCATATAGCCCTGGAGCTGCATCATGAATCCTGCGATGGTGCTGTCAGGAAGGGAGCATGGTCACTTCCAAAAAAAAATCACCGGGAATGACGAATGGCTGTCCATGTACCAGCTCAGCAGCTGAAGTTCCCAGATCAGTTTTGTCTGATCTGCAGGCCTAGAAGTATCAGGGGTAGGGCAACAGACCATTCAGAAGAATAACATGTGAGGGGCTCTAAATGTGCAGTGGAACCACTCCATCATGCCATTAGCTGCAGCATGGTAGCTGGCAGTATGGTAGAAATTGGAGCCACAGTTGGCTGCCAGAGATCAGAAGAGGGGCATGGTGAACTGGTGCCCATGATCCGTAGTGATGTTGCATGGACAACCAAAGCATGATGCCCAGGTCCGAAACAAAGGCTGGTGCCACAGTTGCGGCTGAAATGTTTGGGATAGTTGCGGCCTCCGGCCAGCGAGTAAGTCTGTCAATAATTGTCAGCAGATATCACACCTGTTGGAGGAGGGTAGTGGGCTGCTAATGTTGAGGTGAACGTGCGTGAACCAGTGTTGTGTGGGGATAAAGGTGCCCACAAGGGAGTGAAGGTGCCAACCGACCTCAGCGCGCTGACACGGAACACGGGACCGTGCCCAGTTGGATGCCTAGCCAGATGAAACATTGTTTCGTGAGGGTGGCGGAAGTGTGGATGCCTAGATGTGCGAGGCCATGGACTTGGTCAAATGCCAGTTTTCAGAAGGCAGAAGGGAGGAAGGGGTGTGGGCCACCATTGAAGCTGTCAGGTTTTGAAGGATCCAGAAGACGTTGAACCAGATCTTACAGTTAGAACTGCATATGGATCTTAACTGGTGGTTGAGGCCAGAGTCCACATTACAAAGTGTGTGGTCAAGGTCTGGGTTGCTCTCTTGAGCAGCGGCCAGGGCATTGTAGGGTTGGGTGATGGCCCAGGAGCGGCTAAGACAATCCGCCACAATGTTGTTGATGCTGGCAACATGCTGGATCTGTGGTTCTGTGAAAATCGTAAAGACCCGTCCCTTGACTGAAGGTCGGAAATAGTGGACAGCTTCATGGACTGCAAGCAGCTATGGTCAATATGCACGCTAGCGGCATTGTGTATCATCGAGCTTGGACGAAAGAAGGCCAGATGTTGTCTGTGTATTGTTATAGGACAGCTCCGATAGCCATCTGGCTCGCGTCCGCCACTATTGTGAGTGGAGCATCGGATGGGGATGGGCTAGAAGGGCCGCATTGCTATGTCCCATTTTCTTTTTTCGAAGCCCCCAATCATGGCCAGGGGCCAAGGGACCAGCGTGGTCCCAATATTTTTATCCCCACGAAGTGCTGTTGTGAGGAACTCTTAGGTTGCAGCAGCATTGTTAAGATGATGATGCAAGAAGTTGACTGTGCCAATGAAATGCCCAAGGCCTTTGAAAGTGGTAGGGCATGGAAAGTCTGTCTTGGGAAGGGGGCGGGAGCCTGTGGCAAAGACTAAGTGTCAGAGGAATTTGACCTTACTCACCCCAAAAATGCATTTTGCCAAGTTGAGGATCATTCCACCTTTCTGTAGGTGGGGAAAGATTTTACGTAGCTGTTGACGCTCAGTAGGGGCTCTGGAGTAGATGAGTAATTCATCTAGGTAGACGAAACACTCTGTTTTGCAAAAATCACTGCCTTGTTTATTTGACATTGCTGAGGCCAAATGTCATGAACGCACTCTCGAACAGGCCAAAAGATGTGATTGTGGCTGTTTTCTCAATGTCCTCTGGGTTGACTGGAATTTGTGTGCAATCTTTAGTGCAATCTGCCTTAATGGAGATAGTAGCTCCTGAGATGGCATCATTGTAGGTGCGGAGGAGCAGGTCCGGATAGTGGTCAGGGATGTTGTTGTTGTTGTTTTCAGTCCTGAGATTGGTTTGATGCAGCTCTCCATGCTACTCTATCCTGTGCAAGCTTCATCATCTCCCAGTACCTGGGCGTTGAGTTTATGGTAATTGCTGCAAGGGCACTTGGAACCATTCTCCTTGAGGGCAAGATGAAGAGCTGAAGCCCAGTGGCTTTTAGAAGGGTGAAGTATGCCGGAGATGAGGAGCTCTTTGAACTCCTTTTGTGCGATTTTGCACTTGTGAGTGGGGTAGGGGACAGGCACTGTAGAAAAATGGGGGACCAGGGGTTGTGGCAGTGTAATGCACAGTGTCATGCTGAACATTCCCAGGGGGGCTGAATGGCTCGATGAGGAGGCAGAATTCTGCAAGGAGCTGAGCATACGGGCTTTAAACTATCAGCTGTTTCATGGCGAAGAATGTGGCAGGGTGGGAACTGCAGTGGATGGTCTTTTGCCAGAGGTGCCATCAACTAAACGGCACTTTGCTACATCGACCAGTAGGCTGTAATGACCAAGGAACTCGGTGCCCAGAATGGAGACAGTAATGTTCGCGACCGTGAAGGGCCACGGGAGCGTGCACTGGAAACCTAGGTTGAGCGAGCAGGTATGCACCTGGTAAGTGGTGATGGCAGAGTTGTGGCAGCAGTGCTGAGGAAGGGAGGCAGGGGGGATTTAGGAGTAGTTTGCGGGGGATTTATGGATAAGTCACAACCAGTGACAAAGAGGTGGTGGGTAGGGGGATTAGTCTCATTAAAGTCCTGCATGGGTGGGTGCTGTGAAGTGGCACAGCAACTGGGCGCGTCTGCTGCTAGTGACTGCTGGGGTTTGGGGATCAGGAGCAGGTTGATCTGCAGTTGGTCATGTTCTAGCCTAACCTCTGTTGGTACTAGCAACCTGTGCCTAGTTTGCAATTTGTTGTGAGGGGGGGTTGTTCGAACCGTGCCTGCAGTGGCGGGGGACTGATGACCATAGGAGCTTACCACCTCCAGTGGCACCTGTTTTCGCCTGGGCTGGCCTAGCATGTGTGAAGGTGGTCAGCACCTGGTGGCTGATGTGTGAGGTGTAGGCGGGCAAAGCTGGTGGTAAGTGCTGGCATCTCGGAGCTCAGGCGTGCCAGAATCTGGTAGAGGTTGGGGGCCTGCAGGCTGGATGGAGGGAGGTGGCGTGACAGACATCGTGCATGTCATGGGTTGGGGTGGGACGGGAGGGCTGGGTGAATAACCGGCTGGAGCCGTGGTGTGGTAGCTAGTGTTCCACACTGTAGCAGGGGATGGGAGGGACATCGAGCACGTCCCACGTGTCCCTCAGTCAGTCCACAGCTGTGGCCACTTCGGGTACTGCCTGCACTGAGATTGACCTCTCACCCTTTGTCGAGTGGGAGAGCATTCCAGTCTGGTAGGCAGTGAAAGACTTTCTGATGGACCAATCATAGGACCTCGAACAGGTTTTGGCCACTATCTGTGGCTGACAGCCTCTAAGCTGTTTGTGGTCATCCACTCTGTTCCAGAGGAAGCTTCTCAGCCCGCAAGGTCTGGGCATTCACAGAGGGTGGATTTTCTGGTAGTTGGGAGCTCCAATGTTGGCACATAATTGGGCCCCTTAGGAACATGGCTGTCAAGGAGGGAAGGAAGCCAGTGTGCACTCCGTATGCATACTGGGGGGAGTCATTCCGCATGTGGGAAGGGGTGCTTCTGGCTGCCATGAAGAGTACAGGGTGCAGCCAACTGCAGGTAGTGGCTCATGTCGGAACTAATGAAGTGTGTTGCTTTGGATCAGAGGAGATTCCCTCTGGTTTCATGCGGCTTGCGGAAATGGTAAAGGTTGCCAGTCTTGCTTATGAGATTAAGGCGGAGCTCACCATCTGCAGCATCATCGATAGAACCAACTGTGGTCCTTTGGTGCAGAGCTGAGTGGAGGGTGTGAATCAGAGGCTCAGGTGGTTCTGTGACCACATAGGCTGCAGATTCTTTGGCTTGCGCCATCAGGTAGTGGGTTACCAGGTTCTGGGTAATAGGTCAGGAGTCCGTTACACACAGGAAGTGGCTACACATGTAGCGGTGGCTGTGTGGAAGGGACTGGGCAGTTTTTTAGGTTAGAGGGTAAAACATAGTAAGGTAGTTGTAGAAACGATCTGTATTGTAGTTGTAAATTGTCGTAGCCGTGTTGGGATAGAACCAAAGTTCCAAGCCCTAGTAGAAAGCACTGAATCTCAAATAGTTACAGGTACAGAAACCCGGCTAAAGCCGGAAATAAGTTCAGCCAAAAAAATTTTTTTTTTTTTCAAACGATCTAACAGTGTTCAGAAAGGGTAGATTAAATACAGTTGGTGGTGAAGTATTTATTGCTGTCAGAAATAGTTTGCCTTGTAGTGAAATTGAAGTAGATAGTTCCTGCGTAATAGTATTCGTGGAGGTTATACCTCACAATCGGACTAAACCATCAATTGGTCGTTTTACGGACCGACCCCCCCCCCCCCCCCCCCCACTCCCCCCAGCTCAGATGATGTAGTTCCTGAACAGTTCAAAGAGAACTTGAATCTCATTTCAAATAGGTACCCCACTCATACAATTATAGTCTGTGGAGACTTCAATCTACCCTCGAAATGCTGGAAAAATTATACGTTTATAGCCTGCGGCATGCGTAAAACATCATCCGAAATTGTACTGAATGCTTTCTCAGAAAATTATTTTGAATAATTAGTTCATGAGCCCACTCGAAGCATGAATGGTTGTGAAAGCATGCTTGACCTCTTAGCAACAAATAATTCCGGACAAATAAGGAGTATCGTGACAAATACAGGGATTAGCGACCACGAGGCAGTTGCTGCTAGGCTGAACACTGTAATACATGCAACCATCAAAAAGAAATGCAAAGTATATCTATTAAAAAAAACTGATAAAATGTTATTAACATCTTTTTAAGAGATAGTCTCCATTCCTTCCTATCTGATTATGTAAGTGTAGAAAAAAAGATGATCCCCTATGGTACACAAAACGGGTCAGATCGTTGTTGCAGAAGCAACGAAAAAAGCATGCCAAATTTAAAAGAACACAAAATCCCCAAGAGTGGCAAAGTTTTGTAGAAGTTGGAAATATAGCGCATGCTTCAATGTGAGATGCTTTTAATAATTTCCACAAAGGAACTCTGTCTCGGAATCGGGCAGTAAACCCAGAGAGATTCCGGTCATACGTAAAGCACACCAGCAGAAACATAGAAGTAGATATCCTTGGTGTAGCAAAGCATTTTAACTCACTTAATAAAGGCAAGGCCTCTGGACCAGATTGTATACTAGTCAGGTTCCTTTCAGAGTATGGTGATACAATAGCTTCATATTTAGCAATTATATACGATCGCTCGCTCACAGAAAGATCCATGCCTAAAGACTGAAAAATTGCTCAAGTCACACCAATACCCAAAAAAGGGAAGTAGGAGTAATCAACTGAATTACAGGCCCATATCACTAACGTTGATTTGCAGTTGGGTTCTGTAACGTAATATTGTTTTAACATTATGAATTACCTCAAAGAAAATGATTTATTGACACACAGCACGGATTCAGAAAATATCATTCTTGTGAAATACAACTAGCTCTTTATACTCATGAAGTAATGAGTGCTATTGACTGGGGATGTCATTGATTCCATATTTTTAGATTTCCAGAAGGCTTTCGACACTGTTCCTCACAAATGTCTTCTAACTAAACTATGCGCCTATGGAATATTGCCTCAGTTGTTTGACTGGATTCGTGCTTTCCGTCAGAAAGATCACAGTTCGTAGTAATAGACGAAAAGTCATAGAATGAAACAGAAGTAATATCTGGCATTCCCCAACGAAGTGTTACAGGCCCTCTATTGTTCCTGATCCATATTAACAACATAGGAGACAATCTGAGCAGCCGTCTTGGACGATTTAGATAAGATAACTGTATGGTGCGAAAAGTGGCAGTTGACCATGAATAAAGAAAAGTGAGAAGTTATTCACATGAGTACTAAAAGAGATGTGCTAAATTTCGATTATGCGATAAGACACACTAATCTGAAGACTGTAAATTCAACTAAGTACTTAGGGATTACAATTACAAATACCCTAAATTGGAACAATCACATAGATAATGTTGTGGTAGAGCAAACCAAAGACTGTGATTCATTGGCAGAACACTTAGAAGGTGTAATAGGTCTACTAAAGAGACTGCTTGCACCACACTTGTCCGCCCTATTATGGAGTGCTGCTGTGCGGTGTGGGATCTTCATCAGGTGAGACTGACGGATGACATCAAAAAAGTTCAAAGAAGGCCAGCTCATTTTGCATTATCGTGAAATAGAGGAGGTAGTGCCACAGACATGATACATGAATTGGAGTGGCAATCATTAAAACAAAGGCGGTTTCGTTTGCGAAGGGATCTTCTCATGAACTGTAAATCACCAGTTTTCTCCTCAGATTGCTAAAACATTCTGTTGGCACCCACCTATTTAGGGAGAAATGATCATCACGATAAAATAAGAGAAATCAAGGCTCGCACAGAAAAATTTAAGTGGTCGTTTTTGTGGCGCACCGTTTGAGAGTGAAACAGTAGAGAGACAGCTTGGAGCTGGTTCGTTGAACCCTCTACCAGGCACTTTATTGTGGATAGTAGAGTAATCACGTAGATGTAGATGGCAAAGCAGGTCAAGTGGTGTTGCGTGGGCAAGATACCAAAGCATGACCGGGGATGTTGCCTCACTGGAGCGGAACAAGAGACTGGTTGAACGATGGTTCAATGTGCCTAACATCCTGAAAGCATGGCCATCTAACTTCTCCCTCCAGCGGAAGTGACCAGCGAGGGTATTGTGAGGCTGGTTTCCAGTCTAGGCAACCTGTCGAGGGGGAATCAAGGCAAGAAGTTGCCACATTTCCAATCATTTGGCACATCTCACTGCATCTTGTTTATCCAGTAGTTCATATTCAATCTGTGCCTCTACCTTTGAGGAATTTGTTATAGAGCCCGTTTTGTGTTCATACGTGCTCGTGATTTATTCCCATTTTCATGGCCCTCAAGGTGCTCTTTTTATCAGAGTTTATTATAGTCCCAATAAACCTTTGTAGCTCTGGCTGGTAGTTTGGACAAGTCATCCAACTTCCTTGTTTTGTTGTCTTGAATTGAAAAATTATAGTTATGGCACTAGAGACAAATGATGCTGTATTTTCTTCTTGGATTTTCTGGGTGATTAAGTGTCATTTTATGTCTTCATTTAGGAATTTCACAAGTTTTGTGATGTCCCTTGCAAGTGTTGATACACCTGGCATGTACAGTCCATCAGTGAAATATTTAATAATTTTGGGACTCATGTTTGAACACACTTGAGAGTTTTCATGAAGAGTGCACAAGGCTGTGTGGAATAAGTATAATTATATGACGTGTGGAATAATTGTGTCTACTGCCAGATGTTTGTGTCGCTCTGGCACAATATTTCAGCCACGTAACTTGTTGCCTTCTTCAGGTGCTACCTGAGACTGCCGTGTTGGAGGATCTTGTCCAGTATTTATGCCCAGAGGGCGCTGGGTGCTCTCTTTGCCGTCCGCACCCGCCTGGTGCTGCTTGTAATGTGTTCTCTCTTCCCCGGTGCTCCCTCGGATGTCTGCGCCCAACTTGGTCTCCATCTGTGGCAGCTCTCTGAGGTGTGTCCTTTGTTGGGCACTCCATTCTCAGTCCGTGCCTGCCTGGCGCTGCTCCTGAGGTGTTGGCACATCCCTGATGCTCCAACGATCGTCCGTGCTCGGCTCGTCCATCATCTGTGGTTGTGGCGGCTGTCAGAGGCCTGTCCTGCATTGGGAGTTGCGTTCGTGGCCCATGTCCACCTGGCGTTACTCCTGCAGTGTTACTACTTCTCGAGGAGTTTCTTGGTTCATTTCGTTGGGCCCTGATAAGCTCCAGAGCTGGACTCCATGCCGAGCTGCGCTGGTAACCGCTGTCTCGGTTTATTAGGTTGTCTGTGACCTTGATCTCGATGGCCTCCTTTATGACACTGTCCCAAAATCTTGGCGTCTGTGTCACAATTTTGGTGTGACCTTCTGACCATGTTGAGAGTTCAGCATTTGTTCAGTATCTTATCAGTTGTTGTGTACTTTACTGCTACAGACATTCACAAGATAAACCATGTATCTGTATTGTGTGTCTACCTGATTTTTTAAAAAATTGTAGTGATCATGATAGAAATACTATTGACTGTCATAATATGGTTCTTCTCCTCTTTTAACATAGTTTGATTTTCTTTTTCAGAGCCTGATTATCCGTATCTTGAGGCACTTGCTCCATTTCAGCCATTGGCTATGAAAGCCGTGCATTGTCCAATTGACACTAGTCTAAACTTTACACAAGCAAACAAACTCATCAGAGACTTGAAGCCAGGAACATTAGTGCTGCCAGAATCTTACAAGCAGCCTCCTATCACTGCACCTCATCGACTGGATTTGGTTATTGATACGGTATTGTCTTTTTATTTTTTTATCTATTTATTTATTTATCCACATACTTGCAGGAATTTCAGTCACACCAGATAAGAACTTCATTATCATTACCATGATATATTGCTTAAGAATGGTCATATTTCTTGTGGAGATTAAAGTTTATTTCTTATTGATGGCGTCCAAATGTCTTCAATTGCTGATGATCCTGTTACAAAATCATTACAGATTATCAGTTGTTTGAATTGTTAACTTTAATTTTGCTTATCATACTACAAAGGCTTTCACAGTTGGTATTTGCGTCCATTGTGGTTTTTTGTTTTATGGACATTGGCCCATGGTCCAAGGAATATTTCTCTCCCTAACATTTTGCCGTCCAATGCTGGAGACATCATGAGAGACTATAAAAGACGCAGACAGCAGTAGCAAATTTAAACACTCAGTAAGCCAAACGGTTTGTATGTATTCACACAACGGTCAGTTCATGACATCACGAGACTGCTGCGTAAGATATTGCAGGTGGGCAGTATATGTTAGGGTGGTTGTGATGGGGAAGAATTGGTACTGTTTGCCTTACTTCACACCTAAGTGCCAGAACTTGTCTAACTTCTATCTTTCTTTTTTTGTCTAAAGTTATGTTTGTGCATTTGGATTTCTATGGCCTCTCTGTATATTCTAGCATAGTAGTAATTATTGGATGTACATAAAATCATATTATCGGAGAAATGAAGTTGCTTGTTCCCTGATCTCGCTGCATGTTGGGCTACTGCCGATTTATCTGTGTTTCCCAGGCAACATTTGTTCTTGTTCCTTAAGCCTGATGTTAAAGCCTCTTTTTGTACTTCCTGTGTGCACTTGACTGTATGTATAAGGAATTTTATAAATATCTAGCATAGAAAGTGGTGGGTGTAGGTCCTTTACAGTGTTCAAATACTTGTGCATCTTTCTTCTTGGTTTAAACACTGCCTTCTTAGCACTCTGCTAATGCAATCTGTGACATTTGTACAATTGGGAAGTAAAATCTCCTTTTAGTTGGTTCTTTTTCGTTGGGAAAATACAAATCTTTTAGTGGCAAAATAATTTAATTGGATAGATAAAAAAATCTACTCAAGTGGCAGCAGAACAGACACACAAGATGGTTGTAATTGGCAAGCTGCGGGGCTAAGTGGCTCCTTCTTCGAGCAGAAGGGTTGAAGGGGGATGAAGAGGGGTGAAGGAAAAGAACTGCAAAGGTCTAGGAAAATTGGTAGATTTCGGGAAAGTCGCCAGAACTGCGGGTCAGGGGAGACTTACCGCATGGGATGAGAAAGAAACATTAATTGTTGAGGACTGCATTGGACGAGATTTGAAAACTTGAGAGTTTAAAGGTGGAAGACAGGGTAACGTGGAGACAGATTACTGCTTATACATTGTGCATGAGTTAATAAGAGTGAAAAAGCTAAGTCCGTTGTACATAACAGAGGTGGAGTGGGCGGTGAAAAATAGATGGGTAAGACAATGAAAGATGTAGAAAACTAAAAAGGAGCGAAGAAAATAGTAGTTACTGTGTGGAAATGCTGAGACGGAAGAAATTAACGTAAATTAAGGCCAGGTGGGTGGTGAGAACCGAGGACATGCTGTAGTGCTAGTTCTGAGACACTGGTGTATGGGGGAAGAATCCAGATGGCATATTTGGTGAAACAGGTTCCAAGATCACGATTGTCATGTTGTAGAGCATCGTTGTAACAGGATATTGCAAGTAGTCAGTATACACCCTCTGCGTATGCCCATTAATCCAAATTGACAATTTGGTAGTAGGCATGACAATGTAGAAGGCCGAACAGTGTTTACATAACAGCTGGCTCTCCCTGTGATTGTATATATTTTACCAGTTACAGGGCTGCTACAGATGGTGGTAGGAGGGTGCAATGGCAAGTCTTGCAGTGGGGACAGTCACAGGGGTAGGAGCCATAGGGTGACGAGATGGGTGGAGAAGGAGCATAGGGTCTGACAAGAATATTGTGGAGATTGGGAGGCCAGTGGAAAACTATTCTAGGTGTGGTGGGCAGAATTTCAGACAGAATGGATCTCATTTCAGGGCATGATTTTTGGAAGTCAAGCCCCAGTCAAAGTAGCTGATTAACTTTTTCCAGACCAAGATAATACTGAGTCACCAGTGGTGTGCTCTGAAGTTGTTTTTTGGAGGGATTAGCAGTACCAGGATTGGATGAGATGACACAGGAAATTTGCTTTTTAACTAGGCTGGTGGGTAATTACGTGCAGTGAAGGCTGAGGTGAGAACAGTGGTGTATTGCTGTAAAGAGTCTTTACTGAGGACGAGATCAACATCCAGGAAAGTGGCATGGGATTTGGAATAGGACCGCGTGAAATTTAATTGGGAGAAGGTGTTCAGAGACTCCAGGAATTTTAACAGGTCCGTATGGTAAAGATATCGTCAATGTACCTAAACCACTAAACCAAACCAGGGGCTGAAGACCTATGGGTCCCAGGAAAGTGCCTTTCAAGTGACCCCATGAAAAGATCGGCATAGGAGGGAGCCATCCTGGTTCCCATGGCCGTACCCCAGATCTGCTTGTATGTCTGCCCCTCAAGGTGAAGTAGTTGTTGGTAAGTATAAAGTTGATGAAGGTGAGGAGGAAGGATATTATACGTTTGGGATCAGGTCGTTGCTGACTGAGGAAGTGTTCACTAGCAGACAGACCACGTATGTGGGGGATCTTGGTGTAGGAGGAAGTGGCATCAGTGGTGACAGACAAGGTGTGTGGTGGGAGTGGGACAGGTAAGGACTTCAGACAATCTAGAAAATGGTTGGTGTCTTTGATGTAGAAGGGGAGTCGTTGTACTATGGGTTGCAGGTGTTGATCAACTTAGGCAGATATACATTCAGTGGGAGCTATGAAGCCAGCAACTATAGGACGGCCAGGATGTTTGTGGATCTTAGGAAGGAGGTAAAAGGTGGGGTGCGTGGTTTGGGTGGGGTGTGAAGTTCTATGGATTGAGGTGTTAGCCCTTGTGAGGGGCTGGGTTTCAGGGAGGGACCACTGGTCATTTTGAATCACTGAGATGGGATCTTGATGGCAGATGCTGTGTGGAGGGGTGTCAGACAGCTGTTGTTGACCTTCACTAACGTACTCCAGTATCGGTCTTTTCCCAAATATCATGATGCAACTTATTATTGAGGAAAATGTGTAGCTGCATCAACTTACAGTTCACAGCAGCCAGATCATGTTGCATGTGATAAATGCATTTGGAGTAGCTTTGCCTGTGTACGATCATAGATCTGATGCACAGCTGATGAAATTCTCATTCTCAGAAAATTCAGTGTTGCCGAGATGTGTCTACATTGTAATGAAAAGGTGAGAGAACTGAGTAAAAGATCTCTTCTTCGTGTGCCATCCAGAAGTTTAACATTTCTTGACATGTTTTCCTCATAAAGGCATTTAATCATTCTTTGCAGGTGTCGTTGCTAAGTTTTTTTTATTTTTTGTATGTTAGATCTTGGTCCAAGGCATATTTTTCTTTGCTCTTCTAATGCTGCAGACATAATCAGAGACTATAAAGAATCAGCACTAGTGATTTCAAACAAGCGCAACAAGCCAAACTGTTTGTATATATCCATGCACTGGTTAGCTCGTGAAATCACTGGACTGTTGCACTACATTGCAAAATATCAGACGTGTATGATGGAGCTTGTGGTAGGGAAGAGTTGTGCAGTTTAAGTTGTACAATGATAAGGAAAAATTCGGGAAGGCATTCCTTCGGACACTGAAGATGAAACTGTTGTTTTAACTTTCATCTGTTCATGGTACTTTCACTATATGCCCTCATGTAGAAAAAATCTCAGAATTTCTAAATTTCCTAAATGATACCAATTCTAATATGAAGTTCACTATGGAGAAAAGGAAGCTTCAATCTCATTTTTGGATGTAGAGGTACTTAGGAAACCTGACCGACCTTCCGGGCACAAAGTCTACAGAAATTTTACTTGCACAGATAGGTATCTTCCTGGAAATTAGTCACCATCCCAGGCAGCAAAGAGGAGCATTCAAAACATTGATGGAGTGGGCTAAAAGAATCTTTGAACATTCTGGTCGCTGCCCGTAGAAACTGTTGTGATTTCTGTAACAACTGGCACAAGGGAGTCTCCAAATGTGACTTCCCACATTGTTACATCACAATGGAGTGCTTTATTTCCGAGCAGTGATGGCTTGACGTCAGTTGTCCGTTCTTGTAGTACTTTGGAGAGATGCTAACTGGCTATGCCTGCTTCTACAAAGTGGTAGGTGACTTGAAAACACATTATAGGTGTGAACAGTTCCCATGCTTTTGCTATTGCTGTATGATTCCAAAGTTGTCTTTATCAGAAAAGTTTGTTGTGAAATGGGGGACAGTTTGACTGAAAAAGAAATTTTGAGTTAGCTCAAAGAATCTGGATTAGAAATTGAAGATGATGATTTTGAAATTGACGACGGTATTTCAGAAACAGACAGTAAATATAAATATCATCCAGCTTGAATAAGGATCACAGTTATATTCACTGTAGCTTTACTGACTCACATCTTGTATTTTGAAGGTAACGATGAGCGTCCTGAAAATGGAAATGAGCTATCAGATGAATTAGAAGAATGTGATTTGGGTAAATGACAATGTTCGACTTCAATTACTTTTCTTTGAAGGTGCAAGTAATGTTTTAGCACCTTAGGACACTGAAAGCGCCTAATTTGATTGTTAGGGTGTGTTTTTTGTTGACGAGAGCGTCATAAAAAGAAAAATAAATAAAAAAACATGAAACTGAAACAAACTGATATGTGCCATCGAGTATTTCTAAATTGTGAAGACAAAATAAAATAACCCTCAGGTTGCTTTGGGCCAGTTGGTCTGCTGTGAAGCTGAATTAGGTGTATCAGTTTTTTGCTGTGCTTATTCAGTGTGCCTTTTGCACAAAACAAATATCACAGACTATTGGAGCAACGAGCTAATGTTAGATTCATCTTTACCTGAGAAAATTGTCAAGAGAGACTGATTTAGATTAGTTTGTGTAGTGCTTCTTTGTGGATAACAGTGACAATTACATGCACTGGGAGCAACCAAACCATTGTCTTTTACACAAAAACTTTGTATTAAAAAAACAAGAACATTTTTTTTCCCTGAGAATTGAACAGTTCATGAAAGTTTGCGTCCTTTTAGTGGAAGAATTTGGTTCAGAGTGCATATCAAGAAAAAGCCAAACAGGTATGCTTTAAAAATGTATGGAAAGATCTGGTTGAAAATTACAAATCATTTAGGAAGCCAGGCTCCATACATTTTGTTTGTGTGCTCATCAGCAACACAGTGCCTGTGCCTTTCGGTGAGTCATCTCCTTTGTTCCTAAATAATAGATATGCTATAAAGCTTTTCAGTCTTAGTAATTCTGCAACAAGCAATGTTTTGAACTGTGTAGTATACTGGTGCAGGGTAAAAAGATAATAGTGCGCATTCAGTAGTCGTTTGTTTGAGTGACACATTATACAAGGACTGGTTTTATACAAGTATAAGGTTATTTGAAAGATTATTTGATTAGGGCACATGTGCTGTTGGCACAGTTATGAGGAATAACAGGCCTGCCACAGGAATTCAAACAAAATAAACTAAGGAGAACTGAAATGGTATTAAAAAAAATCCCATGTTAGCAATTCACTGGAAAGACACTGGGGATGTGTTTGCCTTGTCTACAAAAACACAGCATAACAAGTAATGTCACTAACATAAAAGCAAAATTTGGAGTGGGAGAAAAGCTGAAGCCTGATCTCATACTTGATTATAAGAAAAATGAAATCAGTTGGTGACGTATTATTATTTTCAGCAAAGAACAATGAAATGGTGGTAGAAAGTGCTTTTTCATTTGTTAATCGTGTGTATACTCAATTCTTAATGTGACAACAAGATACAAGGCCTGTCTCTCGCAAAGGAACCCATTTGTTTACATGTATTGTGAAGCCGGGAAAACATTCTTGAGAAAGTTGTTTGAGATTTTGTCGAAAATGAACAGCAGTGCTCCACAGCAAACAGGCTAACTGCAATGCATTTCCCCACTCATGTACCACTGACAACAAGCAAGAAGTATGGTTCAAGGTAGTGTGTCGTTTGTTCTGAGAAAGGTGCACACAGTACTGGCAAGTGAGTTAGAAGGGAGACCAGATAGTGGTGTCTGCCTGACTGTTTCAAACAATATCATATAAAGGCAAATTTCGTTCAGTGAAAATAGTTCATAATTTTTAATGAATTGGTTTTGTACATTTATTTTGAAATAAATTCTTATGTATTGCATTTCCAACCTTTCTACTGCCTCTTAGCCTTCCAATTTCCGAAATTATACTGTAAATATATGATGAATATCAGAATGCCTTAAATAAATGTGGAGATAAAGGATTACGATATATGTTTCAGTAAAAAAAGTTTTGCTTTTCTCTTTCATCTTGTAAACAGGAGCCATACCAAGAAATCAAAAAAGTGTGTGACTTAAGACGGTCTGCAAAAGTCATGGTCTGACTGGAGTATGTTAAACCAACAAGAAAGGTGCATGAAGATTTGAACATAGCAGAATATCTGTATATAAAAATCCTACATATGCAGTCAAGTTTACATAGGAATTACAAAAAGGACACAAGAGCAGTTGTTGTCTGGGGAACACAGATAAATATGCAGTAGCAGAACATGCACTGGCATTGGGAAACACCAAATTTGTTCCTTTTTATCTAGAACCAGTCATTACTACTATGTTTGAATGTACAGACAGGCCACAGATAGCTAAAAGCATATAAATAACTTTAACAGAAAAGGAAGTGGATTAAAATTTGCGAGTTGTGGACATTAACACTAAATACAGCAAACAGCAATAATTCTTCTCCACCATAAGCTCTGTAACACATCACTAAATTCTATGATCTTGGATATGGTGACGTCACCAGCTGACTATTGCATGGATATGTATAAAAAGCTTTGCTTGCTGAGTTTGTTTAAAGTTGCTACTGCTATCTGAGTCTGTATAGCTTGTGATGAGATCTCCACCACCAGAAGATGAAATGATAGCCATGGAAATATGCTTTGGACCATGGTCTAAAGCTCAAGAAACAAAAATCACAATCAATTGTGGTAGTTTTTCATGGTGTGGCTTCTTGGTACTATGCACAAAAAATATGTGAAATCTGCAGCTAGATATAAGTAATTCCAGTTGCATAACTAGTCCAACATTTTGACATGGCTGCATTAAAAATTTGTTGCTAATTTACTATATTAACAAATCTGGCAGTGCATCACAATTGCTAAATACGTATGGGAATTGGATGATACATATCCTCCCCTCTCTCTCTCTCCCCCCTCTCTCCCTCCTCTCTCCCTCCTCCTCCCCCTCCCCCACCCCCACCCCCACCCCCACCCCTCTCCCTTGCCTCCCCCCCATCCGTGAACCACATTTATTTTTATTGCCAACAAAATGTTAATTGGGAATTGAAGTCGCTTGTACTGAATGGGTACCCCATTTGGGATAGTTGGTATATTGAGTGTGAGAGACCTCTCCAGCTATTGGCTCTGTAAGGATAGTAGCTTCAATGACAACATTTCACATAGTTTTAACAATATAAGGAAGCAGTCAGAGACCTGCTCACTGTAAAGATGACTCACTGAATTGCATTCCAGTTCGAACTGCTGGAGATGCTGATCATGTGTGAGTGAGGTGTTCTTGCTTCTGTGAATGAATGTGGGTGTGTGTCTTCTTTTCTGAAGAAGGCTTTTGCAGAAAGTTAAATGTGTAACAGACTTTTCGTAGTGCCTGTCTGCAACACATTGTGTCATCTGTATGGTGAGTGGCAATCTGTCTTTTTCCTTATATTGTTGGTGTTTCCTGGGTTTTCCATTGTTCGATTTCACGTAGTTTTTTGTCCACAATGAGTAAGATTACAAAATTCCAGATGATTCAGATTCCTCAGTAATATTCCAGCTGTAATCCTGTAAACCATAATACAACTTTCCTGTTTTCTTTTAAAACTGGCTGTGAGGTTGAATCTGAAACAGCTTGTATTTGTGTCTAGAATTTTTGTTTAAAACTATATAAAAGGAGAGAGAATTATATGGAAGAAAAAATTTGTCTAATCATTTAAATGCTCTCTGTTGTAGTTAAAATTGACTGCAAAAAAGAAATTGATACTGAACATTTTCACAGCACACCATAACACAACATTTTCTTTCTCACAGTCTATTTTAATGGGAAACCTGTGAATTGTTGTTTAAGAGAATATATGGCCTATGGTCATCTGAATGTTTATGAGTTTCATATAAAAAGTTAAATTAAATTGATCAAGAACTTTTTGAAGTTTCTGAAATTTCTGCTAACACTCTTTCCCCTATAAGTATAAATGTTTGTTAGTGTTGTGTAAAAATTTGGCATGAATCGGTCAAGACTTTGTAGTCCGTATCCAACAGTGTTTTTTGGAACGGTGTGTAAAAATTTTTTGGAACGATGTGTAAAAATTTGAGACAAATCGGTTAAGAGCTGTTCAAGCATTTTGGTGACAAAATTAAATGAAGACTTGTCTTTGTGTAGTAGTAGAAGTGAATACCAGACTGAAAACAGTAAAATGAGTGCTTAAATAATAAGTGCTTTTGTAACACGCAGTTGAAGTTTTTGTGTCAAAGATGTGATCCATATTTCTGTCAAATCATTATAGAAATGAGTAATGTAGGCACAATATTGATAACTTTGGATAGTAGCTACTCTTGGAAATAAGTTACTGTTGCCTGATAGTGCTGTGATGGGTCTTGGTGTTTTGATGACAGTCTCACAAAATGTTAAAAGTAACTTCAAAACATTTGGGAAGAAAAAGATCTTTCTCTAGTAAGTTATTGTGCTTATTGTAGAACCAGTATTCATTTCATTTGGGTAATACTGCACCTCAGTGTAAAGACTGATCTGACCATTAATAGTGAAAAAATTTATCTATTTTTCTTCAGTTCATGCAAGGACTGCCACACATGATTAAAACTCAACACACCATTTGATTACTGAACTGATGCACAACAGATAATTGCACAAATCATTTAAATACCAGGTAATTCAGTTGTGAAGGGATATCAGATGGAATGAGCACATGATATTATTTGTACAGAAATCAGATTGTAGTGTTGATTTGTTGATATGGTACTGAGAACTCACAGTTCATCCAAAAGGTCAGCTATCAACAATACAGTTGTTAAATATATTCTGTTTGTCCAAAGTATCTGCAGAATAATTAGTTTCAATTAAAACATCCATTATTCTCTTAGTCCAAGTGCAGTATTGCAATGTCGATCATAAAATATGTCTTAGAATTAATATAGTCAGATTCTAGTCATTGTCTCAATATCATATAATAATAAACTGATATGAGCAACAGTAGCCCTATCCATCGTACTACCCACAATATTATAAATGCAGTAACTGCTCAGAACAAAGAGACAAGTGAAATTTTTTGTTTGCATTCACAATGTAATATTATAGATTTGTTGATAATTTTTTTGTGCCTTACACGGCCTAATTTCTGCAGAAAAATTACAAATCTGCTATAAGTTACATCTGAATAAAGAGACCATTAATAAAAGTTCTGTTTGAACTTGACAAAATTTTATTGTGTATATACCTATGATTAATGTGTAATGCACACAGTAATCCGAGTTCTTTAGTTATCTGCTCTATGATGATGTGATGAGAATTAGGTCCATTTTAAGTCATGGAATTCTCACATATACATTGGCATTCCAGTTCTAAAAATAACATTGGAGGCTGATAAAATTTTGTTCATTGTGATTACCGTCAGGGACCTTTCGGTTAGATGCCTTCTTGAACCAACCTAGAAAGTAAAAAAATTACAAAAAATTGTGCAAATAGTAGATATGTTAAGTTGTTGTTGGGCATATAAACAAGTCTGAGAATGAGAAATTTGCTAGCTTTTGGGTGAATCTCTCTTCAATACACACACACACACACACACACACACACACACACACACACACACACACAGAGAGAGAGAGAGAGAGAGAGAGAGAGAGAGAGAGAGAGAGTTGGCCCAGTGTAGATGTACAGAAGGGTGTGTGTGTGTGTGTGTGTGTGTGTGTGTGTGTGTGTGTGTGTGTGTGTGTGTACTTAGTACTCTTAGCGTACAGAACCAGGGGTTTCATCATCAGGCAAGAAAAGAAGATATTTTTGAGCAAGATTACTTGGGGAAAGAGGGAGAGGGGTGCCAAATCACTCAGATCCTGGGTTAGTACCTAGCCACAATGAGGAAGAATATAAATAATGGCCAATTCAGTAAATTTCTAAATGGGTTTTCCTCTTTTGCATAGTGATTATGTGTTACAAGCCAAATAATCAGCAGAACGGTTTGTAATCTATACCACACACCACTGGGTCATGCTTGTCAGTACACTATTTTTCTAATTTTATCTGCTTGCTATTTTTATTGCCTGAAATATAGTGTTAAGTGAATGCATGAAAGATCTGTTATGATTGTTCATCTTAAATTTTGGTTCCATTTGCCTGTTTAGTAGGACCGTCCATTGATAACATTCAAGCGAGATGAAGTTTTGACATTACCTTTGAAGAGGAAACAAACTCAGGTTGAGTTAAGCCCAGAACTGGCAGAAAATTTACTCCCGAGTGAAGTGAGATCTGGTGTGGCTCTTGCAACATTAACTGGAGGAATCCATGTCAGAGATAACAAACACACTTTAAAAGTGAGTATTGCGGTTTAATTGAGTCAACTGTGTACTGATTTTATTTTGTGTTGTCATTATTTTTAACTGTGATAGTTTTATTTTTTCTCATTTTATTCTTGTGTTTGTTATTGCTTCCCCCTGCCCCCTTTTTCAGAGCATCATAGTTATTTTGTATGTTTTAATAAGATTGCATACATGTCTGCTGTTTGAAGCAAATTTATTGTGAAGGCAAGATGTAAAATGCAAGAAATGTAAGACTTTTGTAGCAAGTGATAGGAGGAAGGGATCATGGATTTGTTTCATCACGAGAAAGGTTTTTATTATTTTCTGCAGGCCTTTTATTGTGTCCACACCAACTAATTTTATGCACTTACCATGAGAAGAATGTGGCTCAGTAATTCATCTACTGGAACAAGGTGCTGCACAATAACATGTTTGTTTGTGAGACCAAAATGGACGATAATAACCATAAACATTGAAGGTTTATCAGCCAGCAAAGAACAACTTCTACAAATTTTATGTCAGGATATAAATTGTGATGTTTTGTGCATGCAAGAGATGCACAGAGATACTACTCAACAAAGACCAAAAATAGCAGGCCTGCAGATTGCCATTGAGAGACCCCACAGGCAGTATAATAGTACCACTTTTGTGAGGCACAGTGTAGCAGTGCTCTGTTTCTCTATCAAAGGAGAACAATATTGAATCTTAAAATTGAGTTAAACAGTTGTATGGTAACAACTGTCTACAAGCTTCTTGGTGAAAAATTTAACTTCACTCCCCCAGTGAAGTTTCAGATTCAGGACACTCACTTCGCCGTGGGCACCTTTAATAGCCACAATAGTACATGGGGCTCCAAGAATGACGATGTAAACAGAGAGGAGGTACTGAAGTGGCTAATTGCAGAAGATTAACTCACTCACATGACCGCAAGTTACCACCTTCATTTAACAGCAGCTACTGGGAAACGGGATAAAACTCTGACCTGCTTTTCGTCAACAACACTGTTTCCCGCCACTGTGTGAAGACTGTACCATAACCTGTACCTATCACCCAACATAGGCCAGTCTGTTGTCAGGTGTCGGCAGCAATCAAACCACAGGTGATCCCGTTCTCTAGGTCATTCAGCTGTAAGAGGCCAACTGGAGGAGTTTTGCGGAAACTCTGGATGTGGAAATACTAAGTGTGGAAACTGTGACAGACTTCTAAGACCGTTTTTTGATGCTGTGAAGAGGTGCATTCACACTTCGATCCCCAGAGGCTGCTGTACATCATACTTTCTGGGTATGAATGAAAAATTAATGTCAAAACTCCTAGAATCCCTTAGATCCGTTCAACAGGGATACAGTAAAATCAGGAGAGACTCTTATCCCAGGAACTGGAGAAAGCCAAACAAAATCGATGGCTTGAAATGTTAGAGTGTATTGACATGTCTAAGAACAGCAGAAAAGCTTGGAAACTGCTCAAACAACTCAGTAATGATCCCTACTGTCCTTGAAGTTAGACCCAACATTATCCCAAATGAGGTCTGCCACCAGGTGCTGCTGAATGAGAAAACTGAAGGAAGAAAGAAAAAAAAAGGGATAATCTGGCAACATCCAAAAACAAAAGTACTGTCTACCAAGTTCACTTTGGAAGAACTGAAAGCCGCTATTAAAAAGTGTGAACCCGGCAATGTGCCAGGACTTGGTAATTTATTGGTGGAACAGATGAAGCGTTTTGGACCTGCAACTTCGGGGTAGCTATTGCAATCCTATAACAACTGCCTAACATGACAGCAGATTCTTAAAATGTGCAGGATGACAAGGATCTTCGCTATACTGAAACCTGGCAAGCCAGCTTGCAATACCAAGAACTTCTGCCCTATGTCTCCTTTGTGCCATCTATATAAAATACTTGAAAGAATATTGCTTAATCATCTCAGCCCTGTCACCGAGCTACAACTGATTTCACAAGAAGCTGGATTTAGAACAAATAAGAACTGTGCAGCACAAATACTCAATCTGACACAGAATATCAAGGATGGTTTTGAGAGGGGTTTGGTCACAGGAGCAATATTTGTGGATCTCTTTGCAGCTTATGATACTGTGCAGCACAGTATCACTTTGCACAAATTGTATCAACTAATGAGAGATTATGAATTTAAGAGCTTCATAGGAACTCTGATTCAGAACTGTAGATTCTATGTCAAACTAAATGGCAAGGAAAGTAGAGGGAGAATGCAAAAGAAGCAGTCTGCCTCAAGATAGCATCCCTTAACACAATAAGCTTCATCTGTGCTGACGATCTGGCGCTAATTTCTCAAGCCAAAGACTTTGAAACAGTAGAGAGACATCTAACAAATGGACTTCATTCTCTTGCAGCATACTGCCAAAATAACTGTGTGAAACCAAATCTGGTTGAAACTCAAGAATGCACTTTTCACCTGTGAAACAAAGACACCAACAGAAAATTAAAAGTCGTATGGGATGGTGTGGAGCTGGAGCATTGTCATAATCCAGAATAGGTGCCGGTCACACTGGATTATGCACTGACATTTAGGAAGCACTGACAAAATGCAATACAAAAAGTATCTGACTGCAATAATATCAGAAGACTCACAATTAGCGGATGGGGTGCCCAGCTGACAGTACTCAGAACATCGGCACTTGCATTATGTTACTCTGCTGCTGAATATACCTGCCCTGTTTGGTTCAGTTCTGTTCATGCCAGGCATGTGGATGTTGCCCTCAACGAGACAAGCAGAATAACATCAGCATGTCTATGATCAACCCCAACCCAACAAACTTACAGCCTGGCAGGGATAGCTCCACCAGATACAAGACGGGAAGTTGCCGCAAACACAGAGAGAAGCAAAGCAGGTCTAAACATAGCACATGTGCTGTGTGGGCACCAACCCCCTCCCCCAAGCAGGCTGAAATCTAGAAGAGCTTTCTAAAAATTTCCGTCAAAGACAGTACATCACTGTCAATGGCACAACAAAACCTGTGGACTGCCAGAAACACAGATAGCACCATGGATCCTACCTTCAGAGCCCCCCCCCCCCCCCCACCCCACACACACACACATACAAACCTGCAATGGAAAATGTGGAGGTCCCTCAACAGACTAAGAAATGGTGGGTAGAACAAAGGATAATATGGGCAAAGGGAACTGTCTTGGGAACCCATCAACTATATGCGATTGTGGAGCCAAACAAACCACCAAGTACATGTACAGCTGTCCTCAGTGCCCAGTTTCCTGCATGTTGAAGGACCTGTTGTGAGCCAGGGACAATACCATTGAGATTGTTAATTTTTGGTTTGATAGTATTTAGTGTTTGTAATCTGTTTGTATACAACTATTATTATATGGTTCTATTGCCTCACATTGTACCCCTATTTCCTTTGTATGTATTAATTAATAAATAAGCATTTTGTAACAGTTCCTATTCCTGGAACACTCCATGCCAAAGAAGTATGAACACTCCATGCCAACGAAGTATATCTTAGAAAGCCATTATACTTTGCTGCCTTGTGTCCTATTCACAAAGAGATATTTATATATAGTCACTGATTCTGCCACACTGTAAGAGAAAGCATTAGGCAACAACTGGTGACTTCTGTCGTAAAATGATGGCTAACTAAAGCTATAAGTGCAGAACATTATTTTATTTTCCCTGCAGAACTGAGATTCAGAAACTTGGTTTATTTTTCTGAGATGAAGGTTTTACCATAATCTGGAATGACATTATTCCATACCTGCTTACATAATAAGAGGTGCATTCAAGTTGTAAAACCTCGGTTTTTTTGGTCAGGCCTGGAAACAGACATAAATGTGTGGTTCGTTCACTCATGAGTACATGACAGAGATGATGGCACTGTACAGCAGACAGTACTCTACCAGCAGCAGCAAGAGCGAACAGTGTATTTGACACTTAAAAACTTTCACATTTTTGTTTCAAGAACAGTATGTAATAATTTGTTTTCTCCGTTGGCATAGTATGACACTGATTGAATCTCGTCATCAGTTGAGTGAGTTATGATGTAATGGTGTAATTGCTGATTTTAACGTGTGTTCATAGGTGCTACAGTTCAAAGAAGGCACAGTGTCTTGTGACAATATAAATCAAGACAATCTTGGCCTCGCATCGACCAGTCTGACATCTTGATCGATTGAGTGCAGAAAGCTGTTTTGGAGGATCACAGAATAACTGTAGAACATATTGCCTCAAAAGTTGGTATTTCTGTGTGATTCTTGCACATACTCCAGCATGAAGATCTGAAAATGCAAAAAGTGCCCTCCAGATTGGTTTGGACAAATGAGCACAAGACTGTACTCATGGTATGTTGTCAGGCAGTGTTGGTGATGATTAGATGAATGACATTTTTTCCCCACCAATTGTGACAAGGTATGAGGCATGGATACCATTTTTCAATCCTGAAACAAAGTGCCACCCAGCTCAGTGGAAGCGCACACTCTCACCACCAAGAAAAAAGAATTTTGGGTAAGTGCCAGTGCTGGAAAAATGATGATGGCCATGTTCTGGGACAGCAGTGGCATAATCCGCACTCATTGCATTCCAAAGGGCACTATGGTGAGAGGTGCATCCTACCAAGATATTTTGAAGACCAAGCTCCATACAGCATTGCTTTAAAAGATGGCGAGAAAGGCTCTTTCACCGAGACACAGCACTGACACATTGGGCACATTCAGTGCTGCTGTTTCTTTGTCACAACAACTTTGAAGTGGACGTAGGGATGTTTAGGGGTGTGGAAATCTCACGTATAGACGTATGACGCAAGTGACACCCAAACACACGACCACATTCGAAGTCCCTGAGTTCCGCAGACTGCCCCATTCTCTTCTCTCACAATGTCTAATGATTACTGAGATCGCTGATATGGAATACCTGGCAGTAGGTGGCAGCACAATGCACCTAATATGAAAAAAGTATGTTTTTGGGGATGTCTGGATACTTTTGATCACATAGTGTTGTTGCACTTCAGTAAGAAATGTTTTTATCTTTTATCTATTTACATTTCTTCAGTGAAGTAGTTACCAGTCACTAGTCTCCAATAATCCCACAACAAATGTTCACATTCCACTGCCTCTTATGATCAGCTTGCCTCAGTCAATGAGAATTCTGACACCCAAACCTCCAGATATCAGACACTCTGATGGTACCAAACCTTGTGTGTTGATAGAGTATCAACCAAAACACCAATTTAGTTTGTGCTGTGTGCTGTCATCCAGTAGAAGA
Source organism: Schistocerca piceifrons (assembly GCF_021461385.2). Taxonomy (NCBI): domain Eukaryota; kingdom Metazoa; phylum Arthropoda; class Insecta; order Orthoptera; family Acrididae; genus Schistocerca; species Schistocerca piceifrons. The sequence continues at coordinate 429,987,037 of NC_060138.1, forward strand.
TGCATAAACAGTAATTAAAAGTAACACCAGAACTATGGAGCATAGGCAAACTGTATCCTGAGCTCTGAATGTGAAGATCTCTGTTAGGTGAGTTGATAGAGTGTCAGATCATTGTGCTAAAGGTCAAAAATTTGAAACCCATTGATGGTGATTTTTATTTACTTTTTATTTATTTATTTATTTATTTATTTTAAACAGATAATGCGTGAAACTGTTGTATGGGAGAAAATTTTTCTGCCATGTAAAAGGACATTTCAGAGTCTGCAGCAATGTTCTTTTGGTAGTCTGCTTTCGCTTCATTAGTTGAAAGTAGCAAACCTGTAGCGTACGTTTGTTCAGATAGGTGTGGTGTTACTTATACACATGTACGCTATAGGTTTGCTGCTTTCAACTAATGAAGCGAAAGCAGACCGCCAAAAGAACATTGCTACAAACTCTGAAATGTCCTTTTACATGGCAGAAAAATGTTCTTCCATATAACAAATTAAAGTGTAATCTGTTAAAAAAAAAAAATCACCTCCAGTGGATTTTTAACTTGTGACATTTAGTACAACGATTTAACGCTCTGCCAACTCACCTGCCAGAGAACTTAACATTCAGAGCTTATAGATATGGTTTGCCTATACTCCGTAGTTCTTGCTTTACTTTTAATTACCATTTACGCATCTTCTACTGCACGACAGAACACAGCACAAACTAAATCAGTGTTTGGTTGATACTCTATGGACACGCATCATTTGGTACCGATCAGAGTGTCTGACATCTGGAGGTTTGGGTGACAGCGCCCCAATAACATACATTTCTTACATTTAATTTTCCATGATTGGTAAAGGGAACTCCATTGGTAGAGGGAATTCTTTGAAGAAAGAATCTGTTGTGATGCTACATCAGAACTGATCTACAGAATTCCAACCAACATTGTGCTGACATACCAGAGGCACTTGCAGTTTCTTTGGAAACAACGTGTAGATTATGAACTTCGTGTTCCAGAACATCTACTCCATTCTCTTCACTCACTGCAGGTCTGCTCCTTACACTCTGCATAGTATTCCAGTGCCCTCCAGTAACAATTTTTTGCACATTCCCTAAGTTGTCATTCTTGTTGGACACCACATGTCAGAATACTGTTCTACATACGAGTACAACTGAACTGTTCTCTTCATGTTCCATCTGCATTCTCCATAAGTAGCAAAAATAGTTTCTCCCAATTTGTAAAATACATTTAGTTTTTCAGAGCAACCTGCTCTTGACACATGTGTAAGCCACAAACAGAATGTGCCTGTTTGATATCAGTGTAGTGGCAGTGCAATACTCTGTGTCCTCCATATCCAGCATGATTTATTTCCTTACTTGGGTATGAAATAGTGAAGTTATGCAGAAGAAGCAATCAGTGTCAAATCCAAAGTAAATTCTAAATATTTTAATTATACCAAAACTTGTTATTACTCCAACACTAATTACCAGATTATGAAGAGTGAAACTTTGTTGAATTTGTCTCTTTTAGAATAATGATACTAGCATCAGAAATTCCTATAGTTCCATTTGGGAAAGCTAAGTTGATACCACTATTTCAGTAATTAATGTAGCTATGAAAAGAGACTATTTTGTTTAGCAAAGACTTTCTCACATTTACTATGATCGAAAAGTATTACAATAACTTCAACAGTTCCAGATATAATTGAGGTGAACAGCTTAGCTGAATCACTCTGTGCGCTCAAGGCTTATTTATGGGATGGTCGACAAGCTTGATATTTGGAAACTATTTATATTTTTCTCTGGATGTGGACATTTTCTCCAGGAGTTGTTTCACTTTTTTATGGCAGATTGACATGGTCCTGAAAATTTATTCTCACTTAGTATGTGTTCTAATAGTATGCACATGTTGCTGGGTAATGATTATTTTGATGCAGCGCTTTTTTTGTTTCTTCTTTGGCTCCATATAGGTCTTACCATTTTTGTTGCAACTCACTGTTTATCATCCCCAGTGTGTCTTTTTACTTTCCATTATTGTTTAGTATGTTATACATTCTATCAAAACTTATTAAGAAAGGTACATCGTGCATAGATATACCTATATAACTATATTTGTGTGTTGAACTTTTGGATGTTTTATGATATTATTTATACCAGGATATGTGACAATTCTCAGTCTCCTTAGCATCATTAGTAGATTCTTCTTTCACATTGTTTTTGTTAGAAATTGAGTTTCCTGTATTTACAAATACTACTGTTAACTTCACAGTAGAGAGAACTTATCATTGTACTACATTTTTGGGTTTCTTCCCTGACCAGTCGGCCGTGTATTGTGGGAGAAGTGACTGTTTAATTACGTCTGCATGTACTCAGATTAGTCTAATCTTGATTTTGTCATCTCTACAGGAGCAGTACATATTGGGCTGAAATATTTTCTACATTCTTCACTTAATGCCGGGTTTTGGAACTTTGTAAGTTGGCTTTCTTGGGATAATTGGTGCATACCATCAAGTGTGTCCCGATTCAGGTTTTCAGCATTTCCATGATGGTCTCCCATTATTGAAACAAATCTGTGACAGCCCTTCTTCAAATACGTGCAGTACTCACTGTTAATGCCATTTATTATAGGCTCCACTTGCTTCAGCTGTATTCTAAGGGGGGACGCAGAAACTTATCCATCCTTTCAGGTTAGGAGTTCCAGAGAAATTTATTAGAGGTTGCTTTGTTGTGTGTTGTATTGTCAAATTGGTATGCTTACCAGCAAATGAAGCCTCCCATCAGTTGGCCTGTATGCTATTAATTGATTTTAAATTTAAATCATCCCTGGTAATACACTAAACTACAGCAAAAATCCTTTCACTCTGAGTGCCAAATTGGAGAAGGCTAACCTTGATGGAGAATAGAATTTATATACTGCATTTATAATTCTCAGAGAACAGTGTGGAGATCATGTTCAAACTCTTCCATTACAGTAAATTTACATTTAAGGGTACAACTTTTTTCCAGGTGCTTGTGGATGAAGTTAAACCACATTCATCAGTGTCCAGCAAGAAGCGGATTAGAGGTGTTGAAGAAATGTTAAACAAAAAACCTACAAACTACACCTGGGGATCGTTAGATATTGATGAATTTGTCCAAAAGATAACACAAGAAGGCATAACAGATGCAAAAGTGGAGCAGGTCTCTAGTGGATACATTATTCATCTGGTAAATATTTGTTTTAAAATTAATTTGAGTACATCTTATAAACCAGGCACACAAAAGGATGGTAAGAGAAAAAGAAAGGAAGGAACGAACAAATGAAAACCACTGCAAATATTCTTTACCTGTGCTTTCATTCATTATTGAGTCCTGCACTGGTCATTTTGACCAACATTTGCAATGCATAATTTTTGCAAATGTTCATCTTTATATTTGGGCAGTTATTTAGAGGAGTCACACTGCTTATTGGATTGTTTCATTTGAAGTCGTCTAGTAGTCTCAACCTAATTGTTTCAGATGCTGTTCAAGTTTTGTTTGTAGATGATTGTACATGTCATAGGTAATTTCATAAATCCATGACTCTCAATACGTAGTATTTGGCATTTAAGAGCCTATAACTTCTCAGAAATTTCCATTAATGTATTTTGGATAATTTTAGCCACATCTGAAAATGTATTAACAATATTAAGGTTACTTGTAAAGAAAAATGTATTGTTCCTAATTAAAGTTGAATGAATTGCATGTAAAGTGGCATTTCTCAGACACAAAATTTCAAAATTGCTAAAACATCAATGGAAAATTTCCTGGAGCCAATTTTGCCACTGGTTATCAGAGAACTCATCCACTTCTGAAAACTGTATTTTCCAGATCCCACAAAGAAACTAACAGAGAGCTTTTTATGACGGTTACTCCAAGAAGTAATTCCATCTACACTTTTTAGTGTTTCTTATTATGATGAAATTTCTTGATGACTCTTGACTGCCTCTGGTGTGTTGAATGCTACATCAAAACTCTTTTAACAACTGTATGCCTCGCATGATTCAAGCTATTGAACTAGTGAACCCACACTCATGGGTGCAGTTTACATATTCAAGGAAAGACAAATATGTAGCCTTGTTGTTGAGACCTTTTGTGGAGAACTGAGAACATCATGTGCGTAATTCAGCAGATTTTGTTAGTAGGTTAAACACTTTGAAAGTTAGCAGCTCTGACTTATTAGTTACCTTTTATATCAGCTCCTTGTTTACTAAATTATGTTTGTAAGAAAGCTCATAGCTCACTAATTTTGTGACAGGACTACAGACAATGCACTGACTAATGGTCACATTTGCAATACCTTTTACTTACACCTATGTCTCATTAAAAACATGTGATATAAATTTTCAGCATGATTGAAGAGAGATTGTGCCATGAGTGTTGCTTTCTAATGTATATTATTTCTGTATTGTGTGCAAAAAATTAATTTAGGAATGCAAGTACCAAGATTTCCAGTTCTGAAGAAAGTGGCCACTGTGAAAACTGATCTACCATGTCACAAATAGAGGTGAAACTTGTCAGAAGTTCTTATAGATACCTTAAGTATATTATATACAAATTTTATCAAAATTGAGTATGGTTGATACGGGTTCCCAAGGTTGCTTAACACAGAATGATTATTTAGTCAAGATATTCCAGCAGTAAAACTGTCTTTAAAAAAAAATTAAAACTTCCTGATATATATAAAAGGTGTGTGGTGTACCTGGACTTGCCTTTCATGGGCAGTGTTCTTATGGACTACACATGTCTAAGGAATATTGCACAATACTGTTGAATTTTGTCCATTTGTATGCAATATTTCCAGTCCCAGGAATGAATCTTTGATGTTGATTACTCGAGTAATTGAAATCTGTTTCATTGTTCCACTTACTAATGAGAAATATCTTGCTACCATTCATAATGTTCCTATTGACACCTGTATTCATTGATGCTGTAACTACCTTATGGTCAGTGATTCCTGACTTAGCATTAACTGAATCCAAAAGTTCAGGTCTGTTCCAAAGTCTCTACCCTCACAGATCAGTTCTCTGACAAACTGCTAAAGATAATTTTCAGATAATTTATTTGGTACCATATTGCATGAATCTGTCCTTACCAACCACTCTAATTGCTGTAGCTGTTAAGGTGAAATCTCTCCCTAATATTATAACATGATCGGGAAATTTATTTCAAATTTTCCCTGAAATATTCCGTCATAGTGGCTCCGGATGTAGGTGGGATCTGTAGTAGCTTGTGTGCCCCTTTAACACTTCTGTTCAATCAGATTATTTCACTTTCAAAATCTCTGCTAACCACACTATATTTTGTCATGTTATTTACTGTTCTAAACACACCTCCACCATCAGTTTCCAGCCTATACAGGGTGCCCCCAAAAAGAATGACCTGTAATAATATTGAGAGAAATGTCACTAGGTAACTGAAACAGCGCTAGATGTAATCGGCATGGTCTAGAGTTTCAGAAAAAATATGCTAAGTGTCACTACAAGCGCTGACCTAGAGCGTGCAGCCAGTCTTGCACAATATGGTGTCCGCGCAACAAAAGGCGTATTGTTATTGAATTCAGTCGAAGTCAATCAGTGATCACAGTTCAGCGGGCGTTTCATATTTGATTTCATGCTAAACCACCATCACCAAAGAACTTTCGACGGTGGTATAAACAGTTTGAAGAAACAGGGTGCCTCTGTAAAGGCAAAAGTCCTGGCCGACCACGCGTTCCTGAACAAGCAGTAGAATAAATTTGAGGAAGAAACCATAACAGGACAATCATATCTTACAGTGCTACAGAACTGGTTATTCCCACAACTTGACTCTGACAATTTCATCTATCAGGAAGATGGAGCACCACCACAATGGCACAACAACGTGCACAGTTTCCTCAATGCCAACGTGCCTCAATGTTGGATAGGATGTACAGGACCACGAGACCACGCTTTACACTCTTGGCTTCCTAGGTCCCATGACTTAACGCCATGTGATTTCTTCCTGTGGGAATATGTTAAACAATATGTTTACGTTCCTCCCTTACCTCGTGACATTGATGAACTAAAAACCAGAATATCAGCTGCTGTAGCTTCAGTGGCAAAAGACACCTTACGCTCAGTTTGGGATGAATTCAGCTACAGTTAGATGTCATCTGTGCAGCCAGTAGAGGACATATTGAACATTTATGATGGATTTTTATATAAACTTATGTCTTTTCTGAGTAATTTAGTATGCAATTTGCTAAAATTTAAAATTTTATTCCCCTCAGCTTTTGATTTCAGCCACCTTACTATCTCTAGTACTTCTTTTCCCTAGTATTTGTCACATCTTGTATGAGGCCCACTTTTTCTGGTTTGTGGCATATTTTGTAGCCAGATGCCTCTCCCGACACCAGTGTCAAGATAACCTAAGGGAGGGAAGTTGTGTGCACCATTTGTCTTGTGAATTGTGTAAAGTTTGTTCTGTATGTTGTCGTATATCAGTTGTTTGTGTCCAAGGTGAAATTTGGGGACCAGCTCAGCATTGGCCTTAATGAGCATCAGTAAACACCTGAAAACCACACTCAGGCTGGCCGCCCCATCGTCGTTAATCCATTGCGTGAATTCGACACCTCTCTGTCACACAAGCTAGAGCACTGCACGTTATCCTACACAAACAGGCTTCTGTCCCTGTTACTACGTTGGTATTATCATCAGTTATAAGCAAGACTAGTTAGTAGATCTTTCAACCAATGGTTCTGCAGTGAAGTAATAGTATATCACAATTTTCTTTCTGCGACTAGGTGATGAATGCTACACTCTGAAATTAATGAGCTGTGTATTCTCCCCTCTCTGAAATCAGTTATTGGGCATGTGGAAGGGTTTCTCAATTCTTAAAAAGTGCCACTCGTACACTGCTACCCTACTAGCCACTTTCTCATGTCCTTCATTCCTGACCTATTAAGAGATCCTACAGCTCTTCACTCAATAGTGGAGAATCAGAAATCTGCTTTCAGGCTTGTCACAGAATTGCCTCTGTTTTAAGCCATCTATTGGGTTCCGTGAATGATGCTATGAAAAACTAGCTCAGTTTCCACCCCTTTGCAAGAGTAACTTCGTTTAACAGTTCAGTTGTCTACTGTTAGGAACTGAGGACGACCTCTTAATCCAGGTGGTTACATTAGCCATGATTTGCAGCCGGTTGCAACCAAATGTGTTGAACAGTCACTGGGAAAGGAGAGCAACATCTTGGACGTAAGTCCCCATTCCCCTCTCAGCAAACACACCAGTCAGGCATTAGTTTTCCTTCTTGACCTGCTATCTACTTTGCTGAGGGGCATCATTACATACCTAAGAATGCTAATGACTGACAGAAGCAAATCTCTGTGCTTGTCTGTATATTTCAATTAGATTAGCCCCAATCCCAATGGACAGTGATGCAATATTTGCTCCAGCAGTGGGCAAAACCTCAAAGTGTAAGGAGACCATTATGTAGCCAGTACCCACTTTTGCATTCCTTCCAGATAACTGCGCCTTCTGCTGCTTGCTGTTCACTCCAAGTGAATGAATTAGCCAGGTCAGTATTATCAGAAAGTTTTTTGACATAGGGGATCCTAGATGATGCTAGAAGCACAACAGGTACCAAAGCTTTCATCTCAGGTGCTTTAACTTCACCACAGCCCAGGGCAACAGCCAGACATCTACCAACTACTTCCAACTGTTTCTGGAAAAGTGACCTATTCACCTTGCATTTGTACAATAGGTGAAGTCTGTATCCATCTTTATCTGTGTTCAAAAATATGGAAACAATAGATTGCTGCTCACCAAATTGAGAAGGTGTTGAGTCATAGAAAGGCACAGTGAAAAAGAATGCTTATTTTAAGCCTTGAGGCTAAGTCCTTTATGAGAGTTAGACAACTCACACACATTCACCCTCACATGGCCACTGATAATCTGGGGGATTAAGCCCCAATTGTTTTTGCTGGGGTTAATAGTGGGGCTGAGAAGGGATAGCACGGTAGAGGTGTGGAAAGATGTTACTGCTGCCTGTTGGAACATGCAGGGATGAATGGGTACAGGATATAGATGATAACTGCAACATAAGGCAGTTTTGTGGAGGGGTGGGGGAAGTGTAGAGAATGAGAAAGGACTATGCAGATGCATTGGCAAGATAAAAGGCATGTGTAGTACTGTAGTGGGAGCAGCAAAGGGATAGGCAGGTGGAGAATAGGGACCAGCAAAGGTTACGGGGGCAAAAGAATATGTTGCAGGCAGAGTTCCCATTTGCATATTTCAAGAAAGATGGTTTTGGTGGGAAGAATCCAGACAGCAGAGGCTGTGAAGCAGTCGTTGAAGTTAAGCTCATTGTAGTGGGTAGCGTGGTCAGCAACTGGATGGTCATCTGTCTCTTTGCCTCTGTTTGGCAGTAAACATTGATGCTAACAGCCAACTTGTTAACATTCAGACCCCTGTAGAATGTGGCACTGCGGTTGCAGCAAAGTTGGTACCACATAGCTACTTTCACAGGCCGCCCAGTCTTTGATGGGGTAGGAGATGCTTGTGACAGGACTAGAGTAGGTGGTAGAGGGAGAACATGTAGGACACGTCTTGCATCTTGGTCTACTGCAGGGATATGAGCAATGAGTCGCCAATCACCTTCCATTGCTGAGACTTCAGGAGACTAGAAAGTCATATATTTAGCTTATTTGCTTATATTTGCAGTTTAATTCTTAAATTCATTGTATATTTTTATATTTGAGAGGTGTACATTCATACAGTCTGCATAGTAGTCATTTCTTCATTTGTTTCGAATGGCCAACCATTGACCACACATCAGTCAGCTACCAGTCTCCATTGGTGAAGCATCAGGAGACTGGCAAGTCTGTTCTGTTTTTCATAGTTTGTCTTAAGTTAGTAGTGGCAGGGTGGATACGGTGTGTGCATGCTATGTACAGATGCAGGAGGAGCTGGTCATGGTTCACAGATAACAGAAGATTCTTCTGGCTATGGTCAGCCATCTGCAGTCTGTTGCATTGGGGTGTAGCAGTGGTGAAGCATCTGGCGTTGTCACATGGGACATCCCAGGTATCGCTTGTTCTGCCCGCAGACTTTGCTGTCGAAGCACTTTGCAGTATGCCAACAGCTCCTGTACACAAATCAGTGCATCTACATCTAAATGACTACTCTGCAATTCACATTTAAGTGCTTGGTAGAGGGTTCGTCGAACCACAATCATACTATCTCTCTACCATTCCACTCCCGAACAGTGCGCGGGAAAAACGAACACCTAAACCTTTCTGTTCGAGCTCTGATTTCTCTTATTTTATTTTGATGATCATTCCTACCTATGTAGGTTGGGCTCAACAAAATATTTTCGCATTCGGAAGAGAAAGTTGGTGACTGAAATTTTGTAAGTAGATCTCGCTGCGACGAAAAACGTCTTTGCTTTAATGACTTCCATCCCAATTCTCGTATCATATCTGCCACACTCTCTCCCCTACTACGTGATAGTACAAAACAAGCTGCCCTTTTTTGCACCCTTTCGATGTCCTCCGTCAATCCCACCTGGTAAGGATCCCACACCGCGCAGCAATATTCTAACAGAGGACGAACGAGTGTAGTGTAAGCTGTCTCTTTAATGGACTTGTTGCATCTTCTAAGTGTCCTGCCAATGAAACACAACCTTTGGCTCGCCTTCCCCACAATATTATCTATGTGGTCTTTCCAACTGAAGTTGTTCGTAATTTTAACACCCAGGTACTTAGTTGAATTGACAGCTTTGAGAATTGTACTATTCATCGAGTAATCAAATTCCAACGGATTTCTTTTGGAACTCATGTGGATCACCTCACTTTTTTCGTTATTTAGCGTCAACTGCCACCTGCCACACCATAGAGCAATCTTTTCTAAATCGCTTTGCAACTGATACTGGTCTTCGGATGACCTTACTAGACGGTAAATTGCAGAGGGTGGGCTTACTGGTAGTTGGGAGCTCCAACGTCAGGCGCGTAATGGGGCCCCCTTAGGGAAATGGCAGCAAGAGAGGGGAAGAAAACCAATGTGCACTCCGTGTGCATACCGGGGGGAGTCATTCCAGATGTGGAAAGGGTCCTTCCGGATGCCATGAAGGGTACAGGGTGCACCCATCTGCAGGTGGTCGCTCATGTCGGCACCAATGATGTGTGTCGCTATGGATCGGAGGAAATCCTCTCTGGCTTCCGGCGGCTATCTGATTTGGTGAAGACTACCAGTCTCGCTAGCGGGATGAAAGCAGAGCTCACCATCTGCAGCATCGTCGACAGGACTGACTGCGGACCTTTGGTACAGAGCCGAGTGGAGGGTCTGAATCAGAGGCTGAGACGGTTCTGCGACCGTGTGGGCTGCAGATTCCTCGACTTGCGCCATAGGGTGGTGGGGTTTCGGGTTCCGCTGGATAGGTCAGGAGTCCACTACACGCAACAAGCGGCTACACGGGTAGCAGGGGTTGTGTGGCGTGGGCTGGGTGGTTTTTAGGTTAGATGGCCTTGGGCAAGTACAGAAAGGGCAACAGCCTCAACGGGTGCGGGGCAAAGTCAGGACATGCGGGGACCAAGCAGCAATCGGTATTGTAATTGTCAACTGTCGAAGCTGCGTTGGTAAAGTACCGGAGCGCTGATAGAAAGCACCGAAGCTGAAATCGTTATAGGTACAGAAAGCTGGCTTAAGCCAGAGATAAATTCTGCCGAAATTTTTACAAAGGTACAGACGGTGTTTAGAAAGGATAGAGTGCATGCAACCGGTGGTGGAGTGTTCGTCGCTGTTAGTAGTAGTTTATCCTGTAGTGAAGTAGAAGTGGATAGTTCCTGTGAATTATTATGGGTGGAGGTTACACTAAACAACCGAACTAGGTTAATAATTGGCTCCTTTTACCGACCTCCCGACTCAGTAGCATTAGTGGCAGAACAACTGAGAGAAAATTTGGAATACATTTCACATAAATTTTCTCAGCATGTTATAGTCTTAGGTGGAGATTTCAATTTACCAGATATAGACTGGGACACTCAGATGTTTAGGACGGGTGGTAGGGACAGAGCATCGAGTGACATTATACTGAGTGCACTATCCGAAAATCACCTCGAGCAATTAAACAGAGAACCGACTCGTGGAGATAACATCTTGGACCTACTGATAACAAACAGACCCCGAACTTTTCGACTCTGTATGTACAGAACAGGGAATCAGTGATCATAAGGCCGTTGCAGCATCCCTGAATATGGAAGTTAATAGGAATATAAAAAAAGGGAGGAAGGTTTATCTGTTTAGCAAGAGTAATAGAAGGCAGATTTCAGACTACCTAACAGATCAAAACGAAAATTTCTGTTCCGACACTGACAATGTTGAGTGTTTATGGAAAAAGTTCAAGGCAATCGTAAAATGCGTTTTAGACAGGTACATGCCGAGTAAAACTGTGAGGGACGGGAAAAACCCACCGTGGTACAACAACAAAGTTAGGAAACTACCGCAAAAGCAAAGAGAGCTCCACTCCAAGTTTAAACGCAGCCAAAACCTCTCAGACAAACAGAAGCTAAACGATGTCAAAGTTAGCGTAAGGAGGGCTATGCGTGAAGCGTTCAGTGAATTCGAAAGTAAAATTCTATGTACCGACTTGACAGAAAATCCTAGGAAGTTCTGGTCTTGCATTAAATCAGTAAGTGGCTCAAAACAGCATATCCAGACACTACGGGATGATGATGGGATTGAAACAGAGGATGACACGCGTAAAGCTGAAATACTAAACACCTTTGTCCAAAGCTGTTTCACAGAGGAAGACCGCACTGCAGTTCCTTCTCTAAATCCTCGCACAAACGAAAAAATGGCTGACATCGAAATAAGTGTCCAAGGAATAGAAAAGCAACTGGAATTACTCAATAGAGGAAAGTCCACTGGACCTGATGGGATACCAATTCGATTCTACACAGAGTACGCGAAAGAACTTGCCCCCCTTCTAACAGCCGTGTACCGCAAGTCTCTAGAGGAACGGAGGGTTCCAAATGATTGGAAAAGAGCACAGGTAGTCCCAGTCTTCAAGAAGGGTCGTCGAGCAGATGCGCAAAACTATAGACCTATATCTCTGACGTCGATCTCTTGTAGAATTTTAGAACATGTTTTTTGCTCGCGTATCATGTCATTTCTGGAAACCCAGAATCTACTATGTAGGAATCAACATGGATTCCGGAAACAGCGATCGTGTGAGACCCAACTCGCTTTATTTGTTCATGAGACCCAGAAAATATTAGATACAGGCTCCCAGGCAGATGCTATTTTTCTTGACTTCCGGAAAGCGTTTGATACAGTTCCGCACTGTCGCCTGATAAACAAAGTAAGAGCCTACGGAATATCAGACCAGCTGTGTGGCTGGATTGAAGAGTTTTTAGCAAACAGAACACAGCATGTTGTTATCAATGGAGAGACATCTACAGACGTTAAAGTAACCTCTAGCGTGCCACAGGGGAGTGTTATGGGACCATTGCTTTTCACAATATATATAAATGACCTAGTAGATGGTGTCGGAAGTTCCATGCGGCTTTTCACGGATGATGCTGTAGTATACAGAGAAGTTGCAGCATTAGAAAATTGTAGCGAAATACAGGAAGATCTGCAGCGGATAGGCACTTGGTGCAGGGAGTGGCAACTGACCCTTAACATAGACAAATGTAATGTATTGCGAATACATAGAAAGAAGGATCCTTTATTGTATGATTATATGATAGCGGAACAAACACTGGTAGCAGTTACTTCTGTAAAATATCTGGGAGTGTGCGTGCGGAACGATTTGAAGTGGAATGATCATATAAAATTAATTGTTGGTAAGGCGGGTACCAGGTTGAGATTCATTGGGAGAGTGCTTAGAAAATGTAGTCCATCAACAAAGGAGGTGGCTTACAAAACACTCGTTCGACCTATACTTGAGTATTGCTCATCAGTGTGGGATCCATACCAGATCGGTCTGACGGAGGAGATAGAGAAGATCCAAAGAAGAGCGGCGCGTTTCGTCACAGGGTTATTTGGTAACCGTGATAGCGTTACGGAGATGTTTAATAAACTCAAGTGGCAGACTCTGCAAGAGAGGCGCTCTGCATCGCGGTGTAGCTTGCTCGCCAGGTTTCGAGAGGGTGCGTTTCTGGATGAGGTATCGAATATATTGCTTCCCCCTACTTATACCTCCCGAGGAGATCACGAATGTAAAATTAGAGAGATTAGAGCGCGCACGGAGGCTTTCAGACAGTCGTTCTTCCCGCGAACCATACGCGACTGGAACAGGAAAGGGAGGTAATGACACAGGCACGTAAAGTGCCCTCCGCCACACACCGTTGGGTGGCTTGCGGAGTATCAATGTAGATGTAGATGTAGATGTAGAAATTACAGCATCATCTGCGAACAACATAAGAGAACTGCTCAGATTGTCACCCAGGTCATTTATATAGATCAGGAACAGCAGAGGTCCCAGGACGCTTCCCTGGGGAACACCTGATATCACTTCAGTTTTACTCGATGATTTGCCATCTATTACTACGAACTGCGACCCTCCTGACAGGAAATCACGAATCCAGTCGCACAACTGAGATAGGCCCGCAGCTTGATTAGAAGTCGCTTGTGAGGAACGGTGTCAAAAGCTTTCCGGAAATCTAGAAATACGGAATCAACTTGAGATCCCCTGTCGATAACGGCCATTACTTCGTGCGAATAAAGAGCTAGCTGCATTGCACAAGAACGATGTTTTCTGAAACCATGCTGATTACGTATCAATAGTTCGTTCCCTTCGAGGTGATTCATAATGTTTGAATACAGTATATGCTCCAAAACCCTACTGCAAACCGACGTCAATGATATAGGTCTGTAGTTAGATGGATTACTCCTGCTACCCTTCTTAAACACTGGTGCGACCTGCACAATTTTCCAATCTGTAGGTACAGATCTATCGGTGAGTGAGCGGTTGTATATGATTGCTAAGTAGGGAGCTATTGTATCAGCGTAATCTGAAAGGAACCTAATGGGTATACAATCTGGACCTGAAGACTTGCCCGTATCAAGCGATTTGAGTTGCTTCGCAATCCCTAAGGTATCTACTTCTAAGAAACTCGTGCTATCAGCTGTTCGTGCTTCAAATTCTGGAATATTCGATTCATCTTCCCTGGTGAAGGAATTTCGGAAAACTGCATTCAATACTCCGCTGTAGCGGCACAGTCGTCGGTAACAGTACCATCGGCACTGCGCAGCGAAGGTATTGACTGCGTCTTACCGCTTGTGTACTTTACATAGGACCAGAATTTCTTCGGATTTTCTACCAAATTTCGAGACAATGTTTCGTTGTGGAACCTATTAAAGGCATCTCGCAGATTTAGAAAATGTCACTCATGTGAAACTCAGCTTGCCCTTTTCTCACATGATATCCAGCAAGCTCTTCCATGTGAACCATGGATGAAGGGCAACAGGCAAATACCATATTCTTAGATTTCCAGAAAGCATTTGACGTTTGACACTGTGCTTCACTGCAGGCTGTTAACAAAGTTTACTAGCATGTTGTAATGCCACTTTCTCAGACGAAAAATGAAAAGAGAAAAAATAGCCACCGATACCCCAAAAATTTCCCCAAAACAAACTCCAAATTCCATGAAAAGTGAACAAGTAACCAAAGTTCCATTTAACACTATTATTTAGATAATAACCAGTAATTGAAATAAGAATCTTATACTTAGTAATTTATCAGCTTACAAAAGAAAGATAGAATCTCAGTAAACTCAAACTCAAAATCATAGTAAATCGCAAAATCATTATAATTAAAATTAGCAAAGTAGAACCAACGATCTCAAAGAATACTTCGTGTGAGTACACTTTGAGAATTGTGAGTAATGGCTAAGGAAAATTTGATCCATTGTCACTACGTTAAGAGAGTTAGCCGAAGCTGGTAAGATTTATTTGAATACCTGTATATGTAAGCGTGGTTAGATTGTTTTTTGAGGATTGATAATTGCGATCTACTATGATGCAGTGAAATGAAACATTGACTTCAACTATAACATAGTTTAGCATTCAGATAGAGGACTACCATATATTAGACTGAAGTGAACTTTTTAATTAGATAACTCATACTCAACTCTAGTTAGGCATTGAACAGTGATAGACAATTAACTTCATTCATAATTGCAAATGGGCTCTGTAACTTGGCAATAGCTTTAAAGCAGACAATTAGAAAATCCCCCCCCCCCCCCCCCCCACCACCACCACCATCACTTGGGAAAGCTTCTTCCTCACGGCCTTTTTAGGAAGTGATTGTTATTGTGAAACAAACAAACCACCCTTTCGTGCCAATTTACACATTTGTGATTCCAAATTACAAAATTGTTTAGAGACATAACTGTAATCTTTTGCGTGCTGCGATAATATTTGACTGAAGAGCTCGGTGCATATATAGAAACTCTTTGACGTTAGAAAGCAATCGCAATGTTACGAGTTATTAGAGATTTGAAATTACAACCAAACTATGGGGAAGTTGGTGTCGGTGGAACTGAATTGAATTTATCATTAATATTTTAATAGCAACTGTTAAACCATCGAATATAAACGAGTTAATTATGACGAGTAGCGTAATATTGGTCACAATTGGTGAAGTAAATATCACGCACACATCGAGAGTTCAGTTCAGCACTGTTTTTTGTAACGTCGTCTTTACCTAATAACAGTATCATCGCTCTACTGACTACCGCCGAGTTTTAGCCAGGGCCGATCAATACTAATCTATCAACTATCAAAACTGGTGACGTTACAATGTGGAATAGGTTCTCTCACATGTGAGTGGCATGAAGACTTCTTAAGTAATACATGCAGTACATTGTCTTTGTCGGCGATTGTTCATCAGAGTCATGGGTATTATCAGGAGTGCCTCAGGGGAGTGTGATAAGACTGCTCTTATTCTCTTTGTACATAAATGAGCTGACTTACGAGGTGAGCAGCAATTTATGGCTGTTTGCCGATGATACTGTGGTTTGCATGAAAGTGTCATTCTTGAGTGACATGGACAGAATTTCTAGTTGGTGTTATAAATGGCAAATTGCTCTAACTGTGTAAAAAAAGTGACTTAATGTGAATGAGTTGGAAAAACAATCGATTTTTTCCTTCCTCTATTTGCAAGTGAAACAGGAAAGGAATGACTGTTAGTAGTTCAGGGTACCCTCCACCATGCACCTAACAGTGGCTTGCAGAGTATATATGTAGATGTAGATGTAAACGTAGATGCATGTGGATTGGGAGCAGGGGAAGAATGGACAGAGATTGTATAACTGGGATGGACAGTGGAATGCCACCATGGGAGGAGAGGGGAGGATACTTTTCATTTCAGAGCATGATTTCAGGTAGTCTGAATCTCTGGTGGAGAATGAGACTCAGTTGCTGCTCCGGTCATGGGTGGTACTGAGTCACGTGAGGGGTGTTGCTTTATGGCTGGACAGTGGCTATGTGGGCTATGGTAGGTAAGGTGGTTGGGAACTCAAAGCAGGGGCACCTCAGAAGATGTTCAGCACAGCTCTGGACAAAACAAGTAATGCAAAAGTTTTATGGACCATAACCATACAACATGTAAGATTTACCAGCAGCTAAGATATCTAGTTGTGAGAGACTTTTATTATTTTTATGCTATCATTAATTATGTGAAGAAAAGTCTGACTTGATTGGGAGTTATCACTCAATATGCTAAAAATTGTCCAAGGTGGAAGATAATATGCAAACCATCAGTCTCTGACCTAAAGTGAGACATAAACTGAGAAGAAGAAAAAAAAAATTTATCAGTTTTAAGTTTTATTTGATATCGAACATTTAAACTATGTAATAGTTATTATTTACTTAAAAATATTGTTAATATGTGCCATTACTTTCCTTGCTTATTTTGGGAGGCAAAAGTATAGTATTTTCTTTGTCAGGACATACACAGACTCACTCGGCCATGCTAAGGTGTCCTGCAATTATTGAATGTTATAGAGATCACTGCATTTTGAAGCCAGAAAAATCTATCAACCTCTAGAATCTCAAGTATTGGGATCTTCTTTTGTTTCATGGCCCAAAATGTTTTGCCTAAAGAGGATTCTAGATTTTACCAACTGAACCACTGCAGCTGCATTGGAATCAGTAGTAATGGAATTTCAGTAGAATCTGTTCTCTCCTATACTGTCAGCAAAGGCTGCAAACAAATTTTTATTGTAGGTCACAGTTTGGTTCTTCCTGATAAATGCAATAAGTCTTCATCATTTCCACTGAAGTAATAAATGAAGTAAAGAATCAGAAAACCAGGAGGGGTCATAGCTGGGAACAATCTAGGTCCTCAACATACTTGTCACTGTTGCAGATGTCTCACATCAGCAAATGGATGGGAGGATAATAAAATTAAATCTCTCCTCAGAGGCTTCAATTCTGCAGAACATAATGGTGATTCAGGACACATTTGGAGTAGTTTTGGCTTTCAGCACAGGAAATATCCACTTAAAGGCTCTGAGCCCTCTGTGCTTCACAGTTGTA
Organism: Schistocerca piceifrons; assembly: GCF_021461385.2. Lineage (NCBI taxonomy): Eukaryota > Metazoa > Arthropoda > Insecta > Orthoptera > Acrididae > Schistocerca > Schistocerca piceifrons. Next base: position 430,004,532 of record NC_060138.1, read on the forward strand.
TTATCATCATAAAGAATGTTATTGTGCAGTAGTCACCTGACAAAACTTCATTCTTCATTTAACTTGACCCATCATTACTGAATCTTATTACTGCTTGTCCACTTCCTGTTTGGTTTTATTGTTTCTTTACTATATTTAAACTTTTAAACTTTTTTGCCTTGATTCACAAAGTATTACTCTTATTCATTACTCGTCCTCTTCCTGATAGTGCGTATGAGTGTTCTCCATCTGGTGAAGTTTAAAGGGGATGGGTTTACCTCTAAAATTGATAGAAAAGAAATAAATGTATGCATTTTTTCTTCCATTTAAGGGTGATTTTCCACTCCAGGTAGCAAAATGGTGTCCTGAACCTTGGTTAATTGTCTGTCCTTACTCGAATGTGCTGATGGTAGTTTCAAAATAACTCCTTTTAACAAATGTCCCAATTTTTATTTGAAATATTAGTGCTGAATGTGATTGAACACTAGATTTTTCTAAAAAATTATAGTCAGATCATATTGGATGGGTCCCATATTACCTATTTACAATTACTTGAATATACAGTAGTTATGTACTGTGAGGATGAAGGTTTTGTGAGGATGAAGGTTTTGTGAGGATGAAGGTTTTGTGAGGATGAAGGTTTTGTGAGGATGAAGGTTTTGTGAGGATGAAGGTTTTGTGAGGATGAAGGTTTTGTGATGACGAAGGTTTTGTGATGACGAAGGTTTTGTGATGACGAAGGTTTTGTGATGACGAAGGTTTTGTGATGACGAAGGTTTTGTGATGACGAAGGTTTTGTGAGGACGAAGGTTTTGTGAGGACGAAGGTTTTGTGAGGACGAAGGTTTTGTGAGGACGAAGGTTTTGTGAGGACGAAGGCTCTCTGAAGATCTTTCCCTACACTCGTAATGGAAATTTCCAAATATTCTGATAATGTGTACTGTTGAAGGAAGAACACCTTAGAAGACTTCACTTTGATAGTGATGAGAGGGTGTAAATAGGGTGAGGTTGTGGCTTGTTCAACAAAGTCAAACATTCAAATACAGTGAAGGTATCAACAAAACACTCTCTTGTTGAAACAAACGTGTTCGTCTCCACGGTGGTTGTGTTGACAAATGAATGTGTAGACATGAAGAACAAAGATGTAGAATGTTAATAATGTTTGTTTTATTTAAAAAAACTGGCAAGAGTTTCGCCACATAAAATTCAAAAAAAAAAAAAAAAAACGCGCGCGCGCACACACACACACACACACACACACACACACACACACACACACACACACACACAAAGAAACTGCAACATCAAAAGATAACATAGAATTAAATTTTGGGAACACATTTGCCCAGGTAACGTACTTAAGTAATTAACATTGTAAGATCGCAGGTTAATGTAAGTGTGAGATAAGCCCTTGCAATTGTGAAATGCTGGTGCATTAATAATGCCAGAATGTTGAATGCAAGCCTGCAGACGTTCATGCGTTGAGCTGTACATGTGCTTAGTGTCAGTTTGTGGGATGGAGTTACATGCCTGTTGCACTTATAGTTCAACTCTTTTTATCTTGGCGGTTCGCGCATGCCCGCCCAGACACGGGAGATTGCTGCATTGCCAGTTGTACGCGCCAAGAGAAGCAGCGCCATAGTATTGTTCGCAAACTTACGTTTAGGGGGGAGCGCGCTGTTTATGAAGTAAAATCACCACGGCCGCATTAACCCCCTCACTGCTACAGAGACGTGCTCCCTGTATTCCGCGATGTGCGCGATTTTGTCATCATTGCACTGCTCACCTGTGCAGACACATGGTGTTTCGACTGCTTTGACACAATTTATCATTTGATTTCACAAAATCTGTTTGGCCCAAAAATTTGATTTTTACCCATCATCTTGACTGATACCTTCCCCCCATAAATGACTTAATTTTGTTTCGATGTTCAATGCAGTTATTGTGCAGCATTAGATGTAGTAAACCATTGCACGAAATTTTGAAGAGTTTGCAGAGGTAAAAGTCCATAGCGTATACTTTCCATATGGTCGATTTTTGTTGCCACTAGAAATTTCAAAAAATTACATTCAAACGAATAAAATTCATGAAGTAAGACACTTTAATATTGTTTTTAAATAAAGAAAATATTAAGCACGCACACTTTAACCATTACGCTAACGCAGCTCGTCATTGAATATATCCCACGGAGGACTTTAAAATATCGCGCAAAATACACTCAAACACTGTTGGTATGATTATGAATTACTGACGTTTTGTCAAAGTACAATAGGAAATAAACAATTACCGCTGTTCTTTATTGCGAAAAAGCGGTTAGTAAGAATGATACAAACACCTTTCTTTGCTATCGCCTGAATTAGGAGGCTTATTGCTTGTTTGCTTTAATTAATTAATAGAATATGAAGCAGCTGGTATAAAGAATGCTTTTTCCAAACTTTCTATAAATGAAAGTCTGCTATCAAGACATTGCTTTTGTTCAATTACTTTAATTATGACTGAACGTCTCTAAAACTGAACACTCGTCCCTGCTCTGCACTGCAGTCGAGCTCTGGCAACGTCGTTCTCTGTTGATTGGCTGACTGTGTTTTGTGACGTCAGATGCGCAGAACGAACCTGAACTCGGCCGCCGTCATAAATGACGCGCACTTTAGTTGATCAATACAGGGACAGTTAATGCTGTTTGTGGACGATGCTGGAGTTTTCACCCGATAATGTGCTCTATTGTAGACAGACTGGGTGATCGAGTAGGCCAAGGCAACATTTTGACACCGTATAGAGCATGTTGGGTTAAAACAGCTGTATGTGGGTGATCATTATACTGTTGGAAATAGAATGCTCTCTGGAATGTTGTTCAGAATGGCAGCACAATGGGTCGAATCACGATATTGATGGACAGATTCGCTGTCAGGGTGTGTGGGATAACTACAAGAGTGCTTCTGCTGTGATACGAAATTGCACCCCAGACGATAACCTCTGTACAGACCAACGTGACTAGCAAGCAGACAGGTTGTTTGCAGACCCTCAACTGGCATCCCCCTACATGGCCATCACTGCCACTGAGGCAGAACACCCTGCCCTCCAATGAGGTCTTGCTTGACCCAATTGAAGTCACAAATGGCAGTGATTTGGGGTCACTGGATTGCATGTGACGGGGCATCTGGCTCGGAGCTGTCCTTGAAGTAGTAGATTTGTAACAGTTCAGTGTGTCAATGTGCTGACAAGTGCTGCTGAAATTGCTGCTGCAGATGCGGTACTTTTCAACCGAGCCAAACATGGTCTTCTCTCTCAGTAGCGCCACATGGCTGTTTGGAGCGTGGCCTTCTTGCGACTGTACATTCTCATGACCATTGCTGCCAGCAATAATATACAGTGGCAACATTCTTGTTTGTAACATAGTTACATAGTTATTTTGCTGAGTTGTAAGCGAAAGGGAGGTTATAATTGAATCTCTTAAGTTAGCATTGAGGGCTTAGTGAGTGGATTAATTGTGACTGTAAAAACTTGTTCAAATTTCTATTTTACAGTATTGAAGTTATGTTTTCCATGATCGCCATTTTATCAGTGTAATTTTTTTCTTCTGTTATGTGCCAGCACTGCAGTGCCTCTTACTTTTTTTTTTTTAAATATATATAATGCAGAAATTGAAAGTCATCAGAAGCCTGTTGAAGTAGAGCATCCTCAGTGTACTTCAGTCAGCAACAAGAAGTAAAGATAGTTTTTGTGCAAGTTATTTTGTGGACCCACACAGTCAAAGATCTATTCATATTGCCCGCATCTCTCTGCAAAATATGATATCTTTCCAACAAATACTAATTACGATTTATGCCAGTTTATGATGACAACATCAAAGTCATGAAACCAATTCTAATGACTGGGGTTAGCACACTGGATTCGCATTTTGGAGGAATATGGTTCAAATCCCTGTCAGACCCTCCAGATTTAGGTTTTCAGTGATTTAACTAAAGTGCTTAAGACAAATGCCAGGAACGTTCCTTTGAAAAGGCATGGCCAATTTCCTTCCCCATCCTTCAATATCCAAGTGTTCAGTGTCTAATGACCTCGTTTGTGATGTTAAATGCTAATCTTTGTTCAATGCTAATGAGAGTGTGTTATCTTAAATACAGCATTGTACACATGAGGAAAGGTAATCATTGTTCTTACTGAGGGCACAAGCTAGAAAGTTAAACAATAGTGTTTAACATTAACATTAATTGATTTCTCTGTTGTTAGTGACAGATCATTGCAGTAATATAAAAAAGAAAAATAAACTTTCTTTTGTTGTACAGCTATTTGTGTCAACTTAGTAGAAGTATTAGTGATACAGATACAGAATATTTAGAGAGAAAGCAGTGCAATTTTGTCTGTTTCACAGGAAACAGTTGCAATAAAAAATAATACATTTTGTTTTACTGTTGTAACCTAACATTTGTATAAATGATACTCAATTTAACAGGGGAAACAAAGTAAATTATGATTGTTCATTTTAGAGAAAAGAAATCTTAATAAGTATATTGTAGGTCAGGACAAGCAATCACTAATGTGCAGAATGGTAGGAAGGTGGCACAGAGGATCAAGTATTCTCACTGACTGTTGTAGTTCATGTGTAGGTACCACCTTTATTACAAACAGCCTCGTACACAGACACCAAAATGCTGATCTATGTGGCAGTTCCAGTATGCGTGGTCATGGAAGTAGGTGCAAGCATATACCTGTGCCTATATCCCACCCTCCATTAATCAGCATGTGAGTGATCGTTCCTCATCATTTTCATGTTTGTTCCTATCCCAGAATTTCGGCTACTGCAATTATTTTTTTTCTAAGTAGTATTTTGAAGCTGAATTCATTTTAATATGGTATGGTGTGCTGTTATCATGATGTATAACTTTTCCATGGATGTGCATTTTCTGTGTGGTAGATGTGATTATCAGTTTCACATGTAGAAGTTGAGTGTAAATATATGTTATATGTTCTCTTTTTGTTGCAGCCAAATGAAGATACTTTAATCCAGGTGGAGGATGCATCAACTCATATAATTTGTGATGGAGACATACAACTGAGGCAGAAGCTGCGTACCATTCTTCTTCAATGTCTTAACAAATTTTGATCGTTTGTGATGTATTTCATCATTCTAAGTTTCATGAAGACAACAATTTTTTGTTTAGTTCTTATGACAAAGTGAATGAGTCATCTTGTATATACAACAGTTTGTGTCAGATAGAAAAAACTGTAAGTAACTTTTCAGATTCAAGTACATTTGAAGACAAGCGTGGGAAAATGGGCTAACCCTGAAATGTAAAAGCTTGGAGAAAAGTGTTGCCATCTGTTGCTGGGTACAGGAACTATCAAAATTGACATTGGTCTCACCAGTAAATGTCCTAATGTGATATTTAGTGTGAGACCAATGCCAAGTTTGTTAGTTTCCATACCTGGCAACAGATAGCAACACTTTTCTCTAAGCTTTTACATTACAGGGTTAACCCGTTTTTACGTGAACGTCTTCATTTATTCAGCATCAGAAGAAAGGAACAAAAACACATGATCTTTCTGATTATGATTGAACAAAAATTTATTGACATGCCTTTTTTCTGATGAATCACTTTTTATTTCCTCACTCAGTTTTATTTGCAATACAGATAGCTATCAAACTTTCCTTTACAGATAAAATCTAATATATTTTATGAAAAAGGAGAAATTAATCAGTAATTTAGAAATATTTTTTTACTTATATGTATTTAGGTATAAGACTATTTAAATTATACGAAGTTTCTCTGACAAATTTAACTTCGAATTTGTTGTAAATTTGTGGGTTTGTATAAAATTGCTGTACTTATCTGACAATGTAATAAAAATGTTGCAAACGTATCACGTATTTTCTTGACTCTTAATAGAAATCAGAAACTCTGGTGACATTCTGAGAATCATTTGACATTGAATGGTGTTCCTGAAATGCTGCCTAACCCATGGAATTCCTGTGTTCCCACCCTCCCCCCTTTCTGCCTTCAATGGCCTAACTATCAAAATTCCAGTTTTTGGACTAAATCTCTCCTTTCAGAACAACCTCCGATCCTTCACAGTCTGCTAGTCCCAGTCCATCTCAAACCTGATCCTACAGGAACAAAATGCTGTGTTACCACATTGCTGATGTACATCTGCTCCTTCATAAGATACATTGTAAATACACTATCATGCTCCTGCTCTAGTTTTGGAATGAAACTACCCAACAAGATCTGTGCTACCCTTAGAGAATGTCCTTCCCATTCACTCCCCTCAATCCTCTACAGCACCCATTCTCTTCCTGTCTGGGCTCCTTCATCTGTTACACCCGAAAAGAAGCTCTCTTCCAATATATCATGAAACACGGAACCCAAATGAAGTTTGTGTGTGTGTGTGAAATCTAATGGGACTGCTAAGGTCATCAGTCCCTAAGCTTACACACTACTTAACCTAAATTATCCTAAGGACAAACACACACACCCATGCCCGAGGGAGGACTCGAGCCTCCGCCAGGACCAGCCGCACAGCCCCTGACTGCAGAGCCTTAGACCACTCAGCTAATCCCAAGCGGCAATGAAGTTTGAGCACAGTTTTTAACCTATCCACTAAGACTGAGAAGTGATTTTCAAAGATTCCACCTAAAGCCGTGTATCCAAATTCAGTCGTGTTGGACTGGTCAAAGATCTAACCTCTTTTGCCTGATCTTTACAGTGGAAATTTTATTTTACTAATAATCCCTCTTAAAAGTGGTGAACATTACTGAACCTTCCCTCTCCCAACTTAAATCACCAGCCGTCTGATTTGTGCACCTGTAAGCCCTGTGACAGAGATGTCATCCCAGAAGACCAACCCTACCTCAAATCCTTACTCAAATTCATAGACCCATCCTAGAACCCATCTTTCTCACCCAACCACCACCTGCACACCCACCATCTATTATGTTTATTAAAATCCACAGAATCTCTTCCTTCATTACCCAAGATCTCCAACAAATTGTGCAGAGCCTAACTTCCTATGTAAGGACACCTACTACTCCTTAAATACCTCTCTACCATCCTTATCCCATTGCCACATGGTTCTATCACTGTTGACATAACTTTATTTTCCAGTTACCACCCTCCATTCCCTTGGCTTTGGTCCTATCAAGTAGTGCCTCAGCCATTGCCCTGCCGACTTCCTATCCGTCATCTTATCCTTAAGTAGATGAACAATTACATACTTGTCAACGACTTCTTTTCCTTCGAGGGGAACACAATACATATCTGGGGCCGAACTATGGGCATCCATATGGCACCTTCATATCCAGCCTGTTTGTGGTCCACTGAAAGGAGTCCTTCCTCAGGGTGTATACGATCCGGGAAAATCCCGGGAATTTTTTCATCCGGGAGAAAACCGGGAAAAACCTGGGATATTTTTAGAATTCCGGGAATTTTTGATTGTTTTAGTTTTCAGTTAAATTTTTGTAATTTTGACTGGTAAGAACCGATACTCTTAACAAAGGATGTTATTGTATCCCGCTACTGCAGAATAATACTTCGACAATAAAACATAAACGAGAGAAAAAAACGAAAATAACTTAAATTGAAAAGGAGATGCGCCATTTGCAACGACGACACACAGTGCTCATGCAAGCGTCTGTCAATTGAAAATGTGTCTAAGGCTTTAGGAAGACTATGCATTGCTTCATAACAACAAATTGCCTCCAATGAGCGTGAAGTCGCAACTGTTTACATTTGATTTGTTTTAGCAGTTACGCGCGGACTCGTGCGCATGTGCATTTGAGTCTCGTTTGAGTAGTAGATTCTCCCGCTTCTGGCAACAGGAATGTGGCTGTTGGCTGTGCAAGCAGTCGCAGCTAGCTGCTAGAGGGGAAAAAGGGGTGCCAAATTCATATTCTTGAGGAAATAAACTTGTTTCACAAAGCACCTATCATTTAGCGCACGTTTGTCTATCGATTATTCATATGAGTTTGAAACGCTTCCCTGTTGGTTTTGGAACATTTTTGAGCACATTTTAAGTTGATTTCTGAGTGAATCATAAGTTGACTTTGGAATGCATTCATAGTGTACGTGATCTCTCTGTCAGGAAAATCCTCGTCACATCTAGAAATAAATTTTCCGCAGACAAAAGGGGACGGGGCTATACAAGCTGAGGGAGTAAAGCCGAACGCATGAATGCCAATCGCTGTCTGATTATGTGGTTGATTAGATTTGTGAATGATCAGCATTGTTAAAATAATTATCGATATCCATAGATTCAGACTACCAGAATGGAAATAAACGACTCACAGGAATAACAGGTCAGAAAGATTACGTATTATTGATATTCTCGATGTATCCAAGAAAATGAAATTTTGACAGAAAATTTTTGGCCAGATCACTACACTGGTGAGGACCAGTAGTACAGTCCCCGGCTAGCAGCCACGTAAGTTCTATTCTGGAAGTAACGTGGAAAACATGTTAGGACACGTAATAACGCCTAACCGGAAAATAATCGCGGGATAACTAAACCTGTGATTCTGGCAGGGTTAGTGAAGTTAATCGGCGAACAAATTTTGACAGTGGAAGCAATAGCTACAGAATTGGTGATGACAAGATTGTTTGTTAGAACGAGGAAGGAGAAGAAACGGGGACATCATACAAATTATGGAAGATTTAGACGATTCCAAATTTATATAAAAATTTTGTAATACTGCTTTTCGATCTCATGCTTGAGAATCTGGTGCGTATGAATAACATAAAGGTTTTTGCTTGTAATAGGCCCAGTAGGCATTTGATATTGGTACTTATTGGATTATATTCTGTCGTGTTATAAAAATGGCCACTTGTGCCAAAGCAGTCTCGTTTATTTGGAGTGTTACAGAACTGCTGCCGTATTAGAAAGGCCTGTTTTGTTTTATCTAGCAGGCAGTGACAAAATAGACGTAATCAGATCGAGAAACCACACCAGTCTTTGGTATTATTTGTATTGACAGCTTTTTCAGTATTAGATAATGCTATTTCGATTTTTCATGTAGCAAAAGTTTGCAGAAAGGAAAGCACGACATGTAAAGCTGTAGCAAGATTAGAGAGAAAAAAAATGCTAGGAGCTAAGGTTTGAGGAAATGTGTAATTTCTTACTTATCTCTTGTCAGTATTGGTTTTATATATCCTATATTTAATTTTATGTCACACAAAACAGCAATTTATTAACTAATAGGCAATAAAGAGTTCAGATTTTCTGAAGAGTTCTTGTTCTCTTGATTACAAATAATCCCATCTGCTATTAATTGTGAGATTTTTTTAAAGAGGGCAGGCTGTCAAATCGGCCGACTGAGAGCAGGAGACGCACCACAGGACATTTCAATTTCCACTCTCCTGAATATAGTTTGGGTGTGCGGTAGAAAAATGCTTTATGAAGAGGCATGGCACTGCACTTTGGCATACTTATGACCAAATAATATGTCTTACATTTCCTCGAATACATATGTTTTATGTTTCAGACTTTTCAGGAAGATGTGCGCTACAAGATGAACATATTTTGAAAATTCGATTTTTTTTTAGTATTGACCCGGTTCGCAAATATAGATCCGGGGCTGATGCGCAGAGTTATAGTGGGTAGTCTCCACGTGACTCGTGTTTACATTTAGTGACTGCTGTTTCCCCTTTGTTTACTCTCACGTCAAATGAAAACAAAACGGATATCTGTGGCAGGGAACGATAAAGTGAATTAAAACACATTCACATAATTACGGAAGGCTGAGATTATGTCATTAGTTTCAGATTTTATTTTATTTCCACCTTTCTGACAGTCAAGCACTAATCGCCTTGCGGAACAATGAAGTTATTTTTGTGTGTTTGCTAAAGAAATTTAACTTTTGTTAATCTTTTCCGCAGAGGCAGTCAATGTATTTGAAACGAAACGTTTAATTCCACAGTACTGGCTAGTTTCAACTGTTCGCTGAATTTCAAGTGCACGTTTTCATTCTCTAGCACGTATGACATTATGCTATAATAAAGAACCAAACATAATATAATACAGTACTGGTGCTCCAAGAAAATTTACATCCCGAAAACCACACTGAAAAGCTGAATATCAGGTCGAGGTCTACTTCATTGGGAATCTGGACATACGAATGTGCACTTTAAAGGTGCACATTTTAATATGGTTCACGAAATTCCGATGCTCTTACAGTATTCTCTGATGTCTTGTTTCTTTTATGACATAATGTATGATCTTTCAGTGTTTTATATGTACGTACATAGGGGCTTCCTACGTCCTACCCAAGCGCGGTGTCGCCTGTTATCTGCGCTCTCTGGCACATTTGTGTGATACATCTTAAAGTGTAACACGCGCAAAGGAGATCAACAGTATTGCAGCTTGAGACCAGTATTATATGTGAAACATGTGCAACACTATGTATATTAATTTAAACTATTAACTTTCCCTGTTTGTGTGTTCTTGCTACTTAACAGTGATGTTGCTGTTGGCTGACTACATCACATGTCCTATGCTCTGAATATCCGCTGTCATCGGCTGGCGAGATCACGTGACATGAGCTACGAACGGCTTACAAAAGCGCATCGAAATCTCGATTTCAATTATTCGGAAAGTAACATGCGGTGTTTGGTGGAATTCCAATATATGCTTTCGTAATACGAAAATATGCAGCGTACATGTTGCTGCACATCAAAGATATTTCCAAAACGTGTCTTTTTTCCTGAGTTTCGTTTTCTAAAGTCCTTGGGAATTGTACGCGTGTGTATAAAACCATAACCATTCAAAGGATTGATAATGGAAAATATACTGTCACCCGGGAGAAAGTGTATTTTTAACCAGGAAATCCGGGAATTTTTTTTTCCTTGTCCACGTGTACACCTAGTTCCTGGCCACAGAAATTGTAAACCCCTTGCCTGTGTCAAGTTAATTAATGACATATTAGATCAATTTTATCCTATATCCCCCAAAGGCTTAACACATTTTCTGCTGTCTATTTCACATGATCTTCAGCTCAACATGGTGCCTCTTTGGGTGTTGATCTCCTTCTTTGTAATGACAATGTTAAAACCATTCTTCATAGGAGAACTACTAACCAGCTACAGTATCTCCACTTAAAATAGCTGCCATCCATTCCACACTATAGAATATGTCCCATACAGTCTAACCACCCAAGGTCCTCATATTTGTAGTAATGAACCAATCTCTTGTCCAGTGTGCTGCCGGTCTTAGTAAGTTTATCATGGAGAGTACTATACCCCAAACCTAGTCCACAAACAGAAGTCCTGTGCAATATATAGCTACCCCCTACTAAACAACCCCTGCTTTTTTAAAAATCCAGTTACACCTCAAAGTGGAATGTCTCAAATGTCCCTCCCAGGAGCTTTCAATAACTTCATTGTGCCCTGAAATGAAGACTGTCCTTCCCAAAATCCTATCCTTTTCTCCAGAAATGGACTTCTGTTGTCCACTCAATCTATGAAATACCCTATTCCATCTTTATGTCACACCTACCCACAATCCCTTGCCACATGAATCATATTACTGTGAAACAGTCTGATGTAAACCCTGTCCCGTGCACCCACACAGTGCAGCTTATTTGCATACATACTGTAACCTATCAGGGTCAAGACCATCTGCTGAAATTGCAATTGTGCCATAAATAAGCTCTGTTGCAGTTTCCACACAGTCTTCTAAGTAGATAAGACCACCAATTTACTATCCACCCAAATGAATGGCAACCATTTAATTATGACCTAGAGTGAACATGACTACCAGGGTTAGAGAAAATGCCCTTGAGCTAGACATGCTGGCCTTAAATGGCTGCTCTTTAAAACCATCTACCTCCTTCTGTCCAATGCCACTTCCTCTTGGTTGTGTTGAATGAAACTGTCCTCATGACATACCCTTAAATTCCTCAGTCCTTCTAGCCTCTGTCAGCTACTCTGTGTCCCACACTCACCCATCTCTGCCTCCATCCCCCCTTCCTACGTCGCTCTTTTTCAGCTCCTTAATCTACACCCACACTGGTCTCTCTGCATTCTCCTCTTTTGTTGTATTATGTTTACTCTCCTTTTGCCAACTCAGTTCCATTCTTTTGTATATCACATATGACTTTCCTGTAACCAAATGAGTTTACCATTGTCATATTCATTTTCTGTTCATTGCTGCCTCTACCTCCTAATGCCACCAGCCTCCCTTCTCTTCAACTCCCACCTTCTTACTCCTCTAACCAGATACAACATCTCACCATAGTTGGGCTGCAGTACCAGAACAGTATAGTCAAGAAGGTATTATTTCCTATTTTAGCTTGGAGGAGTGTCATTGTTTAGCTTAGCTAAGAGTTCACTCTTGTTTATGTGCCTGTCTTGTGTTCAACTATGTGGCCAGTGGATACTGCTTCCATTACTTGTACTCCATACTGGAATTTCCAGAATAAATCACTTCCATTTGTCTCATGTATTGGTATTTTCTGTTTGTTGAATGAACTGATTATTGAAGTTAATTGTAAATTTTATTTGGTGAATAAAAAGGCATCATAGTTAATTACATTTTGCAGAACCTATTTATATATTTTCATGAACAAGGTTAATATATATATATATATATATATATATATATATATATATATATATATATATATAATGGAAGGAAACATTCCACGTGGGAAAAATTATATATAAAAACAAAGATGAGGTGACTTACCGAACAAAAACGCTGGCAGGTCGATTGACACACAAACAAACACAAACATACACACAAAATTCAAGCTTTCGCAACAAACTGTTGCCTCATCAGGAAAGAGGGAAGGAGAGGGGAAGACGAAAGGAAGTGGGTTTTAAAGGAGAGGGTAAGGAGTCATTCCAATCCCGGGAGCGGAAAGACTTACCTTAGGGGGAAAAAAGGACAGGTATACACTCGCACACACGCACATATCCATCCACACATGTGTGGATGGATATGTGCGTGTGTGCGAGTGTATACCTGTCCTTTTTTCCCCCTAAGGTAAGTCTTTCCGCTCCCGGGATTGGAATGACTCCTTACCCTCTCCTTTAAAACCCACTTCCTTTCGTCTTCCCCTCTCCTTCCCTCTTTCCTGATGAGGCAACAATTTGTTGCGAAAGCTTGAATTTTGTGTGTATGTTTGTGTTTGTTTGTGTGTCTATCGACCTGCCAGCGTTTTTGTTCGGTAAGTCACCTCATCTTTGTTTTTTATATATATATATATATATATAGTAATATGCTAAAGCAGAGAAATAGCTACACAAATGTGGTACGAAGGTAAGTGATAGAATATAGAGGGAATAGCTACACTCCATGTTAATCTCCCTTTGTGTCATTGCAAAACAATTTTGAAAAATTCTCATAGGTTCTTACTCTCATTCATCCCTGCTGTTTGCATTGTTGTCAGTGGCTTTACTAATCATTGCCAGAGCATTTGTCTTATTTCTCTGAACTCTTTGCTCTCATTTACTGGGTGAAGCAATCTGAGTCGATGTAAACTAATGCCTATGTGCCTCTCATATCAACCAGATTGCAGTAAGTGGAATTTTTATCTATGTGTATTTGTAGTTGGTTTTCCTTGCAAACTGTCTCGTAACAGCTATGCACAGAGCTCACTGCTACACATAAGACACTATGTATACTTTGGTACCTGTTTCACTTTTTACATAAGCGCTCATAAAAGTTTTTCACTACCCTTATAATGGAGAAAAAAAGTAATTTGTGCTGTTGGTTTTGTTCAGGAATGTGTACTCTCTCTCCAGTTTTGACTGGGACATTTTTTCTTCCGTATACTGTTCAGTCTACCAGCGTGTCCTGAAGGGTCACTTCCAGCTTAGACAATGTGTGCATTGCATACTATGGTAAGGAGGATTGCCAGCACAGGAAATTACCAGCTGAATTAGCTTATATATGTAAGTGACACACAAATTCCTTGCCTCGAGAGGATCGACAATGGAGGATTTATAACATTCTGCCTCCAATCTTTACAGAGATAGACTTGCTTGAATTTTGAAAACATGGATCATGTGAAACCCAACTTTCACTTTCCTTACATGCTATACTGAAAGCTTTGGATCAAGGCAACCAAGTAGATGTAGTATTTCTTGATTTTCCGGTGGTGGTGGTGGTGGTGATGGTGGTGGTGGTTAGTGTTTAACGTCCCGTCGACAACGAGGTCATTAGAGACGGAGCGCAAGCTCGGGTTAGAGAAGGATTGGGAAGGAAATCGGCGTGCCCTTTCAAAGGAACCATCGCGGCATTTGCCTGAAACGATTTAGGGAAATCACGGAAAACCTAAATCAGGATGGCCAGAGACGGGATTGAACCGTCGTCCTCCCGAATGCGAGTCTTGATTTTCCGAAAAGCATTGGACTCAGTACTGTATTTATGCTTATTGTGAAAAGCCTGATCATATGGGGGTACCAAGTGAAATTGATGACTGGATTGAGGACTTTTTGGTAGGGAGGAAACAGCATGTTGTCTTGGATGGAGAGTCATTGTCAGATGTAGAAGTAACTTCTGGTATGCCCCAGGGAAGTGTGTTGGGACCCTTGTTGTCCATGTTGTATATTAATGACCTTGCAGACAATATTAATAGTAAAATCATACTTTTTACAGATGATGCAGTTGTCTATAAAAAAATTACTATCTGAAAGAAGATGGAGAAATATTCAGTCAGCTCTTGGTAAGATTTCATGGATTGGCAACTTGCTTTAAATGTTAAGAAATGTAAAATTGCACACTTCACAGTACAAGAAACTTAGCATCCTATGACTATAATATCAGTGAGTCACTGTTAGATTCGGCCAACTCACACCAATACCTGTGTGCAACACTTTGTAGCGATATGAAATGGAATGATCATTTATGTTCAGTTGTGGGTAAAGCAGGTGGCAGACGTTTGTTTATTAGTAGAATACTGAGGAAGTACAATCAGTCTACAAAGAAGATTACGTACAAATCTCTATGTGATCAGTTCTGGAATATTGCTCAAGTGAGAGGACCCCAGCCAGAAAGGAGTAACAGGGGATACTGAACATATACAGAGAAAAGCAACAAAAATGGTAACATGTTTGTTTAATCCATGGTAGAGTGTGACAGAGATCCTGAAGGAATTGACTAGAAGACTCTTGAAGATAGTTTATGACTATCTCGAGAAAGTTTATTAACAATGTTTCAAGAACAGCCTTTAAGTGATTGCCTTAGGTATATGCTACAACCCCTTTGTATCACCAACATAGGGATGATGAGGATAAGGTTAGAATAATTACTGCAAGCACGGACACATTCAAACAATTGTTCTTCCTACACTCCATATGTTAATGGAACAGAAAGAAACCCTAATAACTGGTACAATGGGATGTTCCCCTGTCATGCACCTTACTGTGGTTTGCAGAGTATAGATGTCGATTTTTTAAGCCCTAATCATAAAGGCTGGCATGCATGACAAGTATTTCGTGTGGGAATAGTGTCGACCTGCTTTATGGGGAAGCCTAGGCGCAGTCTCCAATGCAAGCTACCTGGCATAACAGGCATGTTGTGTTGGAGAAATATCACCCTGCTTTCCACAGCAATCTACATGTCACGGGAATAAAAGAGTTTCCAAGGCATTGACACACAGTTTTTGCTGCACAAAAGAAAAGGGACAGGAGGAAATGGGTAGGGAGAGAGGGGGCATGAGGGGATTTGTGGAGAGGGGAGGAGGAGATGGACAGATGGAGGGGAGGACAAGATGGACAGCATGGGAGGAAGAGACAGACAAATAGGCAATTGACTGAGAGGTGGGAGGAAGAGACCGAGAGGGAGACAAGAAGATGATGGGCAGAGAAGGGGAGAGACCAAGAGAGGCGTGCATTGTATGCGGCATAGATGAATGCTGGTGAAGCCATGGGGAAAAAGACTATTATATAATAAAGCAAACTATGTATCCCTTGGATCTTCTCCCAAACGTGTAGATCAATTTCAACCAAATTAAGCACACAAACAGCTAACTTCCCAAGTATCAGCACTGTAGGATTTATAACCTCCTAGCTCCAATAGGACTGGAGATAGGGTGAAGCATCCTCTTTTTCTGCCCCTGCCAGATAGGCTGTCCCGCACAACAGATGTGTTGGAGTCATATTGGCTTGCCTTATCAATTTGCTTTGCAGGGTAGCCTACATGTCGGATGCTGGAAAACGCTATTCTTCCCACTCACATGTAGGTTGTCCTGAATTACAGGCATATTGTGTTGGAATAGTATCGGCTGCATTATCAACCAATTTCACTGGGGCTATATGTGTTGATAGACATGGTGGAAGAGGTTGAGATGAATAGAGGATGGGGTGACACAGAGGGGTGTTGGAGAGGATGGACATGGAGACAGGGACATGAAGGCAGGAATAGAAAGAGGAGGGGATGGTCAGACAAGGGTGGAAGAAATGAATACACAGTGGTAAGTACTGGGAGAGGAGTTGGTGAGAAGTGATGGACAGTGGAAATTGAAAATTTGTGGTAAGGTCTTATGGCACCAAACTAATTAGATCATTGGTCCCTAGCCTACACATTACTTAATCTAACTTAAACTAACTTACACTATGAACAACACACAAACACATGCCCGAGGGAGGTCTCGAACCTTGGACAAGGGGAATCACACGGACCATGACAAAGTGCCTCAGACCACATGGCTACCCACACAGCCGATGGACAGTGAGGGCAGGAGGAGATTGATAGATAAGGAGAGTGGGAGCAGTAATAATTGTGATAGGAAGGGAGAGAGGAGGGAGGAAGAGACTGACAGCCCCTGTTGTGTTGGCTTGCCTGCACGACAGATGTGTTGGGCGAAGAGTGTTGACCTGCTTTATGGGGCTGACTACATTTCAATTTCAGGGATAGAAATGGTTTGGAACTTTTAGGCTCCATATCATAACAGGCATATTGTGTTCGAACAGTATCAGCCTGCTTTACATGTCAGCATATGTGTCATAGAAAAAAAAAGTGTTTCAGACCCTTGACATGTAGGCTGTGCTCCACTAGAGAGAGGGGGCAGGCAGGGATGGATACAGAGAGAGTGGGACAGGAGGTGATGTGTAGGGAGAAGTGCAGGAAGGGATGTACAGAAAGAGGGGGGAAGGAAGATGGACAGAGATAGAGGGACAGATGGGGTGATTAGTTGGATAGTGGGAGGGGAATAGACAGAAAGAGGGGAGGCAAGAGGAGATGGGATGAGGATTTTGACAGACTGGGCAGCAAGAAGGTAATAGGTAGAGAGGGGGAGGAGGAAATGGATCAAGAGAGGTGTGCATTATACGTGAAATACTTGAATGCGCATGAAGCCACAGGGAAAAAGCTGGTCTTAAAATATATAAAGCTGAGAATGTGTATGTATGTCTGAGAACTCCTCACAGACTGTTGGACCTACGTGGACCTAAGTGGACCAAATTTGGCATACAAAATTCCTTGTTCTGAGAGGCCTAACATAGTGGTGCTGATAACATAATTACACAGTTTTTTAAGCCACTATCCTGTAAGCAGCTCTGTATGTTAGGTGTGTTGTTTGGGAATATGGTGCTCTATGAGGCATGGCAGCCTACATGTTGTGAGCAAGAAATGGTTTTCCAGCCCCCAGCATGCAGCCTGCCCTGTACGAAAGGCTTGCTGTGTCTGTATCACGCAGTTTTGCAGTGGCTACATGTGCAGATGGGCATGGCTGGGGGAAGATTGATTTGGATAGAGGATGGTATGGAGAGAGAAGGGAGACAGAGAGGAGAGGAGACGAGACAGACAGTATGGACGAGAAGAAGATGGACAGAGAGAGGGGGAGAGGAGAAGAACAGAGAGGGTACATGGAACCAACAGATAGAGAGTAGGAGGAGGAGGAGGAGATGAAGTTGGACAGGGAAGAGAAGGGTATGGGAAGAGAAAGGTCAGGATGAGACAGATACAGGAGGAGGAATTAAACAGAAGGGGGGAGAGGAGGAAGAGCAGACAGAGGAGATGGAGGAGGATAAAGTCAAGTAAGGTGGAGGGTGATATGGTCAGACAGGAGGAGGAGGAACTAGACAGAGAGGGAGAAAAGGAGATGCAGAGAAACATAGGGAAAATGGAGGAGATGCACAGAGTGAGGAGGGGGTAGATGGGGGATAGTATTTATGTGTAAAAACTCCACCCAGGCCCCTGGACCAAAGCAGGCCAAATTTGACACACAAACTCGTTGCCCCAAGAGGACCAGTGTAGGGTTGTTTATAACACTCTAGCTCTACTGTTTGTAGATACATGGGTACATTTTTTAAGCCCTTGCTGTGTAGGCTATCCTGCACAACAGGTGTGCTGTGTGGGAATAGTATTGAACTTCCTTATCGACCTACTTTGCAGAGCAGCCTACATGTTGACAAGAAACATTGTTCCATCCTCCCAGCACAACAGGTATATTGTGTTACAGCTGTAGCGGCACCACCGTTTAGGATAGGGAAAGTTAGTTTTGTGCGATATTTCGGGTGCAAGTCACACCCAGGTGTGGGCCGGATTGCAGTAAGTTACGCTGACCAGCAGTTGCGAAATGGAATGGAGGTCACAGGGCTGTTGAACCACTGAAAAGAATAAACGCAGTGGTTCGTATGGCACAAGCTATAGGCAGAAGGGGCCCACTGGCTCAACCGTGGTGTGGGGTGCACATGACACAGAGCAGTGCGTTAATGAAACAGAGGCACGCAGCCTAGTATAAATTGGTGTTGTTTTCTGATGAGAGTCATTCAAGTGTGGTAGCTCTCCTGCACGGTGGGGCATGACACTCTGCTGGGCTACACACAGCAACAGATGGGGCGACAGTGTCCCAGTCCACAGCGGGTAGTCGGTTCGACCCTCTGAGGCCAATGCGGGGTCCACAGCCAGCTAGGGATGGCACTCTTCAGCTTTCTACCACGGGCAGTCATCTCGGCTCCCAACACACGACGGAGACTTACGTGGCGAGGGCCGCGGATTCAGATGCCGCTTTCCCAGCTATGCCAACTGAGGAAGAAGCAGCAGCGGGGCCACCCTATGGCTCCCGGCAGAGCAGCGCAGAGTCAACAGGGATGGTGGCTGCTGACTTGGTTGCTGGCACAGCCATCCTGACGTAATCGGAACTCAGCAGCTGGCGTACAAGGCCGGCACGACACAGCGTTGCGTTGCACAGGCCACTGGGGTGGTTTCCTCAGCATTGCAGGGCCATGTGACGCAGACCGAGGTGAAAGGAGCATTGTAGTGGAAGCAAATAAATCATTTGGATTGTTCTCGCCGAGTTTTAATACGGCAACTCCTGGCACCCACCCACTACGTTTGGTGTCATACACCTCATTTGGCGTCTAATGCCACAACATTAGGTGTCAGAATAACAGACGTCGACTGTCCATTATGACGTTCGAGCCCACCACCTGCAGTACAGTCACAAGATGTGATGAGTGCTGACAGAGCACTGAAAGACCTGAGTCGAAACAAGGCCCCGGGAGTAGACAACATTCCATTGGAACTACTGACGGCCTTGAGAGAGCCAGTCCTGACAAAACTCTACCATCTGGTGAGCAAGATGTATGAGACAGGCGAAATAACCTCAGACTTCAAGAAGAATATAATAATTCCAATCCCAAAGAAAGCAGGTGTTGACAGATGTGAAAATTACCAAACTATCAGTTTAATAAGTCACAGCTGCAAAATACTAACGCGTATTCTTTACAGACGAATGGAAAAACTGGTAGAAGGCGACCTTGGCGAAGATCAGTTTGGATTCCGCAGAAATGTTGGAACATGTGAGGCAATACTGACCCTACGACTTATCTTAGAAAATAGATTAATGAAAGGCAAATCTACATTTCTAGCATTTGTAGACTTAGAGAAAGCCTTTGACAAAGTTGACTGGAATACTCTCTTTCAAATTCTGAAGGTGGCAGGGGTAAAATACAGGGAGCGAAAGGCTATTTACAATTTGTACAGAAACCAGATGGCAGTTATAAGAGTCGAGGGGCATGAAAGGGAAGCAGCGGTTGGGAAGGGAGTGAGACAGGGTTGTAATCTGCCCCCGATGTTATTCAATCTGTATATTGAGCAAGCAGTAAAGGAAACAAAAGAAAAACTCAGAGTAGGTATTAAAGTCCATGGAGAAGAAATAAAAACGTTGAGGTTCGCTGATGACATTGTAATTCTGGTAGAGACAGCAAAGGACTTGGAAGAGCAGTTGAACGGAATGGACAGTGTCTTTAAAGGAGGATATACGATGAACATCAACAAAAGCAAAATGAGGATAATGGAATGTAGTCCAATTAAGTCGAGTGATGCTGAGGGAATTCAATTAGGAAATGAGACACTTAAAGTAGTAAAGGAGTTTTGCTATTTGGGGAGCAAAATAACTGATGATGGACGAAGTAGAGAGGATATAAAATGTAGACTGGCAATGGCAAGGAAAGCGTTTCTGAAGAAGAGAAATTTGTTAACATCGAGTATAGATTTAAGTGTCAGGAAGTTATTTCTGAAAGTATTTGTATGGAGTGTAGCCATGTATGGAAGTGAAACATGGACGATAAATAGTCTGGACAAGAAGAGAATAGAAGCTTTCGAAATGTGGTGCTACAGAAGAATGCTGAAGATTAGATGGGTAGATCACATAACTAATGATGAGGTATTGAATAGAATTGGGGAGAAGAGAAGTTTGTGGCACAACTTGACCAGAAGAAGGGATAGGTTGGTAGGACATGTTCTGAGGCATCAAGGGATCACCAATTTAGTATTGGAGGGCAGCGTGGAGGGTAAAAATCATAGGGGGAGGCCAAGAGATGAATACACTAAGCAGATTCAGAAGGATGTAGGTTGCAGTAAGTACTGGGAGATGAGGAAGCTTGCACAGGGTAGAGTAGCATGGAGAGCTGCATCAAACCAGTCTCAGGACTGAAGACAACAACAACAATCTGAAAACAAAACGACCAACTGAGAACAAAAGCAACACAAGGGCAGAGTCAAGGACGCAAGGTGTGTCAGAACCAGAAGCTGTGCAGATTTTTATGGAAAAAGTAGCACAATTGACAGCAGACAATACACAGCTGAGAAATGAGTTAACATCAAGAAAGGGAGCGTGAAACCGCATCTGATCAGTCGGTGTTGCCTAGGGTACAGAAGATTGATCCAGCCGCCGCAAGTTTCATTATTCCATTCTCTGGCAAGGCATCTGAGGATATGCTTTCATTTGTGGAGGACTTCGAGACTTCAGCGGTGATGAATGGTTGGTCCGATGCACAGTTGTTACATTAGCCAAGATTAGATTATCCAGTGAAGTGAAAACATACGTAAGGTGTTCTGAGGCCTTAAGGAAGGCAGGACAGTTTACGCAGTTAAAGGAAGCGCTTTTACAAAGGTACAAAAAACAGAATAGCGCTCGGTACTTTAGAGATAGGTTAAGTACAATGACAAAGAGACAGGGGGAGACGGTGGCGAGATTTGCGGACAGGATAAGGGAAACTTATGAGTATACTTACGAGTTGGGTAAGAGCGATAAAGTGAATCGTGTTCTATTGCAGGAGGCCAAGTAAAGGGCACCTGATGTGTTTTTGAGAGGGTTACCGGCGCATATGTCACGGAAAGTGCGTGAAGGGAATCCGAAAGATTTGTATTCGGCCATTCAGATGGCAAATCAATCTGAGGAAAATGATGTGGCAACAGGGGGAACGCGAGAGGCAAACAGTATTTGCAGCGGGTATAAAATGTTATAAGTGTGGTCGTACGGGACATGTACAGAGGCAATGTACCCAGTCACCAAGGAATAGAGGAAGGGGTGGAAATCAGCAGCGTGGAGGATGGAGAAGTGGAGATAAGAGAGGTGGACAATCGTTAAACGACAGAGGGGGTCCAAGACCCACCTAAGAGAGCTCCTGTTTAATTTCAACGTTATGAATACGTATGCAGAGGTGGAATGTTCACGGGTAGGATCCATAGGAACTAAAAAGTTTAAGATTTTGTTGGACACAGGGGCACAAGCGTCAATGACTACTAGGAATATAATGGGATGAAGGAAGCTAGACCCACCACTTTATAGGTTGCGTGGAGTGGGGGATAAGGTCACGCCTTTGGGGTAGGTGACAGTTGACTTTCGTATAGGAAAAGTCAGATTTAATGCATGCATGGAGGTGATACCATGGGTAAGTGGGAGCTACGACATGATCCTAGGAGTAGATTTCTTGCATCAACATCATGCCAAAATTGACCTTGGACGATGAACTGTGGAACTCTAGGGGAAACAGTTGTCAATGCAGAGCTGTTGCGAGGAGTGTTCAACATAATGAACAAACCAATTGAACCATGTACATTAGCATTAAGGCTTAATTCTCATGAGTATGCGTCTAGTGGCACCGGGAAGTCGCTTTGGGTAAGTGTGGAGTCGAATCTACCTGTGGGGTACAGTGTGTGTTACTGAACCATTGGAGGATAATGAAGTTTTGGATCCATTGGGTTGTTCTGTGAAACGTAGTGTTGTACGCGTACAGGAGGGGAACGACAGGCAAGTAGTTCCCTTGAACGTGGATAATTTTAGCACTGTAGACGTGAATTAGAGGAAAGGAGTTTTAGTAGCAAATTGGGGTGTGCCAGATGATGAAGACTGGTGTTTGAGAGGTATGCGAAGCGATCAACCACTAACTGCCGATAGAACTGCATTGCGTGACAAAATTAAGCATTTGAAAGGAGGGGAAAGAGAGCATGTGGAAGAATTATTGTGGGAATTTAAGGATTTGTTCTTTCCACAAGGGCCGTTACCAGCAACTCAATTAGTTCAACATAGGATACCGAAAGGGAATGAAGCACCTGTTTACTGTAAACCACACAGAATACCGAGGTATTTGCAGCCGATTGTGGAGGATTTCATTGATCAGCAGCTTGCAGACGAAATTATAGAGCATAGTAATAGCTGCTGGGAAGCGGGCATTGTCGTTGTGCCTAAAAAATCTGTGGATGGAACTAAGAAATATAGGTTCTGTTGTGACTTCCGACACATCAATAATAAGACAGTAATGGAGGCATACCCCATTTCAAATATATCAGAGACTTTGGATCACTTAGGACAGTGCCAGTACTTTTCTATGATAGATTTGACACGTTTTTAGTTTAGTTTTTTAGTTAGAGGTGGCTCCAGATCATCGTCCAAAAACTGCTTTCTCTACACCTGGAGGCCATTAACAGTACATTAGAATGCCATCGGTTTGAAAAACGCTCCGGCAACGTTTCAGAGGTTGCTAGACAGTGTCTTGAGGGGTTTGAAACCACGGCAGTGTTTGTCTATTTGGATAACACTATAGTGTTTTAAAGTAGCATGGAGCAACAAAGACAGTGGTTAAGGGAAGTCTTTATGAGGTTAAGAGCAGCTCGTTTGATGTTGAGCCTGGAGAAGTGTCATTTCGCATTAGAAGAAGTAAAATATTTGGGTCATATTATCAGTAAAGACGGAGTGCGAACAGATCCGAGGTTGGTATAGGCTGTAAGGGGTTTTTGGGGAACCGAAAACAGTTAAGGAAGTGCAGTCATTCATTGGAATTTGCAATTTCTATTGAAAGTTCGTGAAGGGTTTTGCAGATTTAGCACAGTCATTGACGCTATTGTTATGGAAGTGTGTGAAATTGGAGTGTCAGAAAGCGTTTGACAAACTGAAAGAAGTGTTAACATCAAGTCCGGTTCTTGTTTTTCCAGATTTTGAAAAGGAGTTTATACTATCATGCGACGCATCGAATCAAGAATTAGGGTGTGTTCTTAGTCAGGAAATTGATGGGAAAAAACAGCCTGTAGCCTACGCGTCCAGGCACTTGAATGCAGCAGACAATTACTCAACAACAGAGAGGGAGATGCTTAGCATAATCTATGGAATCACGTATTTTAAATGTTATTTATATGGGAGAAGATTTCGGGTAGTGACAGATCATGCTGCGTTGAAGTGGTTGTTGGGGTTGAAGGACTCATCCACTAGACTCGCTAGATGGGCTGTGAGGCTTAGTGAATTCGACTATGAGGTGGTACACAAGCCCGGGAAGAAGCACGGTAATGCGGATGCCCTAAATAGAAAGGTAGCAAAAGTAGAAGTCATAGGTTATGACCTAGCAGTATGGCAAAAATTATAGGACGCGGACAACGATTGTAAATTGTATCGGACACTGCCACAATTTAATATGCACGACGGTCTTCTGTGTAGGGAAACGAAGTTAGGGCTTGGTTATGTAGTAGTGCCAGCAAAGCTGAGGGATGAGGTTTTAAAGGAAGCACGTGATCTCATGTTATCTGGTCATGGAGGGTGCAGAATGATGAATAGGAGAGTGGCGGAGAGGTATTGATGGAGAGGTAGGAAAGTAGATGTGGATCAGTATGTCAAGAATTGTATACCATGTGCGCAGAGAGCAGATTTGAGTCAGAAACAGATACAGCTACAACGATTACCAGAAGCCACATGTCCATTCTCTTTGCTCGGGATCGATGTCTTAGGACCTTTTAGGCAAACACCGTCGCAAACAGTTTCGTTCTGACAATAATAGACCATTTTTCAAGGTATGTGGAGATGATGGCTATGCCAAATCAGCAGGCAGCAATGGTCGCCCAAGCTTTAGTAAATAACTGGATTTTGAAGTTTGTTGTGCCGGAGACAATGGGTACTGACCAAGGGACCAACTTCATGTCAGATTTAATGAAGGAACTGTGTAAATTGTTGAACCTTCAGAAGTTGAGGACGAGCGCATTGCATCCACAGGCGAATGGAAGGACAGAACCGGTACACAGAACAATCAGGAAGATGCAGAGTTTTTATGTGGATTCTCATCACCATCAGTGAGAGGAGTATTTTAAGCTTATTGTATGCGCATACAATGCAAAAGTCCATACAAATACTGGTCTGTCTCCATATGAGGTAGTGTACAGGCGAAAAATGACATCACCATTTGATTTAGTGAAGCTACGGAAAGGAAGGACTGGTGAATCTGTGCGTCAATTCGCGAGAACAATTCGGGATGTTTGGAAATGGGTACAAAAGGCGAATACAAAGGCTTTGGAAAGGAAGGAAGACACAGTAAAGCGGTAAGGAAGTTTACCGCAGTAGAAAGTGGGGCAATGGGCAGTGCTGTCCAGCCCCTATATGCAAAAAGGGAAAACGAAGAAGTTCCTCATGAGGTACCAAGTTGTTGAAACCACATCTCCCGTTAATGTTAAGCTTCAGCTGCGAATTAGAACGACGATAGTACACATTGGGCGGTTATGGCCATTTAAGGGTTGCCCAGATGTGATTCCAGGCGTGTCACAGGAAGGAAAGAGGAAGAAAGAGAGAGCGAAGACAGGTGCTAAGCACAGAGAAAACCAGGAAGATAGAGAACAGCATGAAATACCGTATGCTTTGCGATCTAGAAAGTAGCAGAGTATTTGTAGTTGTTGTTGTTTTCCTTGTTGTGTATCATTGGATTTGCATAGAGTAATTAGGCATTGTGTTTCTATGTGTTGTATGTGTTTTCTAGTATTGTGAGCCTGCTAGGGGCAGCAGTCCTTTTTGAAGAGGGAGAAAAGGTGATGGTGATCCCTGTCCTCAGTCCAATGAAAAGGGAATTGGAGCATCTGACATATGTGGAGTGGTGGAGGAGAAATCGAACGCAGTTCTGGAGGAATAAATGCGTCAGAGTAAAGTTTGCGGCAAAGCTGTAATAAATATGTGTTGAACAATGTCAGAGTCGTACGATTTCTTGTTTAAATTTTTAATATTGACAATACTGTGTCAGGAAAGTCGTGTTTATTGCACCAGTTCATATAATGTAAATTTAGGGATGAAAGTAGTCACACAATTGGTGTGGAGTTTGGGTCAAAAATAGTGAATGTTGGAGGAAAACCTGTGAAGCTACAAATATGGGACACGTGCATGGTGCAGTTATTTTTAGCCAGGAGGGAAGAAATAGACTGTCCAAGGGACATCATAGAGCCAAAATTGAGCAAGCATTGGATTTTCTCCACCTACGAGAATTTGGTAGTAGTAGCAAGTTGTTTTGAGCAAGGAGTGTTTACGGAAGCAAAACATGTAGAGCTCGAGGGGAGCGGAATTTTAATCAATGGAACTAAGTGTAACTTAATAGGACCAACCTTCCATCTGCCAGCGTCAATTTCGGGAGTCACACAATTGAATGCTACGCAGCCACAGCTGTACTGGCCAGAAGCCACATTGGAGGTTTTGCCAAGGCAGAATCTGACATTGTTAAAATCAAACTCAGGAGCCAGGTCTGTTGAGATCCGTAAACCAGTTCATTTTAGAGCAAGAGGGGTGTATATCAGCCAAACAGCTTGTTCAACATGTCGCTCAGTATAGGGAAAGGCAATGGCAAATAACAATCATTTCCTCTATGCCAAGTGTCATTGCAGCCTTAACTTTGATATGTGTTGTTTTCTTTTTGATCAGGTGGAGAACCAGTTAACAAAAGGGGAACCAAGGGTAGTCCAAGTCCCAGTAGAATGGATATTGAGGACATGAGACGAAGAGGTAAGGGGTTGATCGAGCAGTGGTCGTCCAGTAAGGAATGTTTATGTTTTGTTTTATGTCATAGTTTTAAGAGGGCAATAGACCCCATTCAAGTTTTCTAATAGTAAGGAAATACGCCATAGGTGCCGACCCAAACAAGTTAAAAGCTAGTTAAGGGTTGACCCGGGGACCGGGTCTTTCCGATGAGGGGAATAATGTAACGGCACCACAATTTAGGATAGGGAAAGTTAGTTTTGTGCAATATTCCAAGCGCAAGTTACAGCCAGATGCGGGCCGGATTGCAGTAAGTTACGCTGACCAGCGGTTGAGAAGTGGAATGGAGCCCACAGTGCTGTTGAACCACTGAAAAGAGTAAACGCAGCGGTTCGCATGGCACAAGCTATAGGCAGAAGGGGCCCACTGGCTCAACCGGGGTGTGGGGCGTACATGACTCAGAGCAGTGCGTTAGTGAAACAGAGGCACGCAGCTGAGTATAAATAGGTGTTGTTGTCTAATGACAATCATTCAAGTGTTGTAGCTCTCCTGGACGGTGGGGCGTGACACTCCGCTGGGCTACACGCAGCAACAGATGGGGCGACAGTGTCCCAGTCCACAGCAGGTCGTCGGTTCGACCCTCTGAGGCCGACGCGGGGTCCACAGCCAGCCAGGTCGGGCACCTTTTGGCTCGCTACCACAGGCAGTAGTCTTGGCTCCCGACACATGCAGGAGACTTACGTGACGAGGGCCGCAGATTCGGACGCCGGATCACGGGCGGTTGTTGCCGCCGCATTCTCAGCTACGCCAGCTGAGGAAGAAGCAGCAGTGGGGCTGCCCTATGGCTCCTGGCAGAGCAGCGTGTAGTGAACAGGGATGGTGACCGCTGAGTCGGTTGCTGTTGCAGGCATCCTGACGTAATCGGAACTCAGCGGCTGGCGTACAAGGTCAGCACAACACAGCATTGCATTGCACAGGCTGCTGGGGTGGCTTCCTCAGCGTTGGTGAGCCATGTGATGAAGACCGAGGTGAACGGATCATTGTAGTGGAAGCAAATAAATCGTTTGGAAAGTTGTCACCGAGTTTTAATATGGCGCCTCCTGGCACCCACCCACTACATTCGGTGTCAATATGCCAAATTTGGCATCTGACGCCACAACACAGTGGTATCAGCCTACTTTGCACAGTAGCCTTCCCATCACAGGAAGAAATGGGTTTTCAAGCTCTTGACTTGTAGGTTGCGCTACACAAAGAGGTGTGTTGTAGTGGTAGTACCAGACTATGTTGAGGATCTCCTTTGCAGGGCTACATGTGCGGCTGGGCATGCCTGGGGAAAGGTTTAGAAGGGTAGAGGAGATGGGGTGTAGGATGGAATGGATAGCAGGTGAGGGGGCCAGCAGGGGATGGGTAGGGACAAAGGAGGCAGGAGGAGATATAATGATGGGATAGGTTGGAGGATGAGATGGACAGAAAGAGGGGAGGGGATGGACTGAGAGGTGGCATGATAAGATGGAGGTCAGGAGGTGATAGACAGAGAGGAGAGTAGGAGATGGACCTTGATGTGTGCGCATTGTAAGTGACATACATGTACGCAGGGGAAGCCATGAGGAAAAGGCTATTCTACATACAAAGCTGAGTCCATATTTGTTTGTGTAAGAACTCCCCTTAGGCCACTGGGGAGGCATAGGTTATTCATAACACTCTACCTCTATTTAAAGAGATGGCGTTATGCACTTTTTTCGTGCCCTTACTGTATAGGCTGTCCTGTACAACAGGTATGTTGTGTTGGAATAATATCGATTCTCTGGGCAGAATCCCATCTCCAGCTCCTAATGTGTAGGCTGCCTGGCACAACAGGAGTGTTTTGTTGGAGTATGGCAGCATAAATGACATGGGAAAAAAGGGTTTTCAAGTCCTTGACATATAGTCTTTTCTACATGAGTGACGGTGGCAGTAAGGGGTGGTTGGGGGAGAGGGGATGTACAGAGAGGAAGGGGGAGAAGAAGATGAACAGAGGTAGAGTAACAAATTGAGGGATGGATAAGATGGAGAGAGAAGAAGAAGAGAGTAACTGGAAGAAGAGTGGGATGAGGTGGTCAGCTGAGAAGTGGGAGGAGGAGATGAACGGGTAGGGTGGTGTGAAGATGATGGGCAGAGAGGGGAGAGGAGGGAGCAGATCTGTCCTGCAATGCCATTCAGATGAGGTGTCGATTTTATCTGTGGATGTCCTCGGTCCCAGGTTCAAATCTCACCACTGCTTAAATTCTGAATGAAAATCATTAGCAGTGTTAGCCGAAGACTTCTGGCATTAGAAGTTATCCTCATTCTGCCAATGGCTGAGTCCCATGGGGTGGGAAATTGGCCCTAAAAGGCCGAAGAATCAGCAATCATCAATAATACAAGACAGTAGAAGGCAATGTAAACCATTACATTAGACACACAATGTTTAACTACTGGATGTATGGCCAGTAATTGAAAAAATGTCATTATGATCTCTTTATTGGTAAAAGATTCTGGACTAGTCCCCCATTCAGATCTCCAAAAGGGGACTCTTAAGTGGGAGGTGACCATGAAAACAAGACTGAATAACCAATGCAAAGAATTCTACGAATCAGAGCATGGAATGAGTTTGAAAATGGTAGAAAAGCTAGAAAATCTGAAAAGGGAAGTCCTAAGGGTCAACATACAATAGGGATCAGTGAGGTGATATGGAAAGAAGGCAAGGATTTCTGGGTAGTCAGGTAGAAGGTAACATCTACAGCAGCAGCAAATGGTATGACGGGAGTAGAATTTGTTATGAATAGGAAGGTAGGGAAGATAGTTAATTACTGTGAACAGTTCAGTGATATGGTTGTCCTCATCGGAATCTGCTGCCAACAAAAGTTTGGGTACAGACGCTGATGTTGCAAGTTAATGATGAAGAGAGAGAGAAATTGTATGTGAGGATATTGAATGATTAATTCAGTATGTAAAGGGAGATGAAAATCTAATAGTCATGGGGGATTGGAAAGCAGTTGTATGGCAAGGAGCAGAAGAATGGATTATGGGAGAACATGGGCTTGGTACTAGGAATGACTGAGGAGGAAGACTAATTGAGTTCTGCCACAAAAGTCAGATGGTAATAGCAAATACTCTGGCCCAGGCTCACAAGAGGTGGAGATATGCTTGGAAAAAGTCGGGAGATTCAGAAAGATTCTAGTCAGATTACGTCATGGTCAGCAGAGACTCTGAAACCAGATATTGGATTTAAGGTGTATGCAGCAGCAAGAGACTGATCAGAAAGACTTAATGGACAAGAAGGGAAATACAGAGGCACTAAGGATGAAGAGATCACTTGAAGTTCTCTGAGGCTATGGATACCGAGATAATTAGAAGCTCAGTAGACAGTTCCGTTGAAGAGGAATGGCCATCTCTAAAAGGAGCAGTCACAGAAGTTGGAAAGAAAACTGTAGGTATAAGTAAGTTAACTGCGAAGAAACTGTGGGCAACTGAAGAAATACTTCAGTGAGCGATGAAAGAAGGAGGTACAAAAATGTTCAGGGAAATTCAGGATTACAGAAATAAAAGACATTTAGAAATGAAACAAATAGGAAATGCAGGAAAGCTAAGGTGAGTGGACTGCATGAAAAGCATGAAGAAATCAAAAAAGAAATGATTGTCAGAAGGACTGACCCACGATAATGAAAAGTCACAAAAAACATTTTGTGAAATTAAAAGCAAGGGTGGTAACATTAAGAATGCAATGTGGATTCCACAAATGCAGAGGAGAGAGAAGATAGGTGGAAAGAGTACATTGAAAGCCTGTTAGAGGGAAGGACTTGTCAGATGACATTATAGAAAAAGAAACAGGAGATTACAGGGAAGAGATAGGGGATCCAATATTAGAATTGGAATTTAAGAGCTCTGGAAGACTTATGATCAAATAAGGGAGAAGAGATAGACAACTTTCAATCAGAATTTCTAAAATTATTGAGGGAAGTGGCAACAAAATTACTATTCGCATAGCTTCTTGGAATGTATGAGACTGGTGATATACCATCAGACTTATGGAAAAACTTCCAAAGACTGCAAGAGCTGACAAGTGCAAGAATTTTTGCACCATCCTCTTAACAGCTCATACGTACAAGTTACTGACATAAATAACACACAGAAGAATGGGAAAGAACATTGAGGCTCTGTTAGATAATGATCATCTTGGCTTTAGCTAAAGTAAAGGCACGAGAGAGGCTGTTCTGATGTTGTGGTTGATAATGGAAGCAAGGCTGAAGAAAGGTCAAATACATTCATAGGATATGACGACTTGGAAAAGTGTTCAATAATGTCAAATGGTGCAAGATTTTCTGAGAAAAATTGGGGTAAGCTATAGGAAAAGATGAGTAACATACAATATGTACAAGAACCAAGATGGAACAATAAGATTCTAAGACCAAGAGAGAAATGTTCAGATTAAAAATGGTGTAAGACAGGACATATTTTTTTACCCCTCTACTCAGCCTATACACCAAAAAGCAATGACAAAAATAAATGATATATGAATTATTTAGGAATAAAGGAGACAACTCACTGAAAGGCAGAACCACTACATCCTCGATAGGTATGCAAAAAAAAGGTACAGTGCTTAATGGGACACCCTTTTCTAACATAACTTTTTTTTATAGAAGTAGCTCATACCAGGATTAATCTTGAATCTCATATAACATTATCTCGGCTGTTTCATTGAAAGACTTTCAAATGATTTTGTATACAATGTATTATATTTTAGGCTAAAATTTATAAACAGAAATTAATTTGTTACAATCTATACAGTTAAAATTACTCTTCTTTTAAAAATATTTGAAATTATGAAATATCTGGCATACTTAAAATTCATATTATTAATTGCACAACCAAATTCCAATTATTATATTTGTTTCTGGATTAATTTATAAAATAATGATATAACTTGACGAAGATTCTCCTTTTGTCAAGGAAGTATGTAAAATCTTTTGTTTGGTAAACTCTTTGGAATGTGTGAGTACCGCAGAATGAGTTAGTAGTAGTGGGAATGCCTCTGACGAAATCAGAAGAGGTTTTTAATTTTGTCAATAACAATGTATTTGTTGGTTTTATGGAAATGGAGATTGAGAAGTCAGTGTGACATAGAAGAATGGGATAAAATAAAAGAAAATCATAGGAACAGAAAGTACTTCATCAATTATTCAGAACTACTGGAACCCACAAAATCAAAATTTCAGCCTCAAGAATCAACCTCTAGATGCGAGAACTGCAGCCAACAACAAGAGAAAAGTGAAGATAATTAAAAAGTTTTTCTTTTGTATATCTTACACCTCTCTAAGCTTAATGGTGATGCCGGCCGGAATGGCTGAGCTTCTAAGCGCTACAGTCTGGAACCGCGCGACCGCTACGGTCCCAGGTTCGAATCCTGCCTCGGGCATGGATGTGTGTGATGTCCTTAGGTTAGTTAGGTTTAAGTAGTTCTAACTTCTAGGGGACTTATGACCACAGCAGTTGAGTCCCATAGTGCTCAGAGCCATTTGAACCATTTAATGGTGATGTGTAGGAGGCTAAGATGAACATGCCTGTCTCCCTACATTGTGCTCAGTCAACTGCCAGCTCTTTCATGGCTCACAATGAGTGCACTAGGATGAGGAGTGGGGTGGGATGGGGCAGGGCTAGCAGCTCATGGGAGGGTGGGAAGCCATCTAGATGGCACGGGTTGTGAAGCAGCCATTGAAATCTTGCATGTTGAGCTCTACTGCATGTTGTACCACTGGGTGGTCCACGTTGCTTTTGGCAACAGTTTGGCGATGGCCATTCATTCTAGTTGACAGATGGCTGGTTGTCATACCAATGTAAAACTCCATGCAGTGGTTGCAACAGAGCTGATATATAATATGACTGCTTTCACAGGTGGCCTGGCCTTTGATGAATTGGAATACACCTGTGACGGGACTGGAGTAGGTGCTGCTGAGTGTATGGACTGGTCAGGTCTTGCATCTGGGTTGCACGGAGAATGATCCCTGTGGCAGGGGATTGGGTGTGGGAGTGGCACAGGCATGGATTAGGATGTTGTGAAGGTTGGGTGGGCAGTGGAACACCACTTTAGGAAGGGAAGGAAGTATGTAGGGTAGGATGTCCCTCATTTCTGGGTGTGATGACAGATAATCAAAGCCCTGACAAAGGACATGGTTTAGTCAGTCCAGTCCCAGGTGGTAGTGGGTGACAAGAGGGTGTTCCTTTGTGGTTGGTTCTTGGGATGGATATAAGGATCAGGTGCGTGTGGGGCTATGGAACAGGGGATTTGTTTGTGAATTAAGTCTTTAGGGTATTGCCTGTCTGCAAAGGTCTTTGTGAGGCTTTCAGCATACTGAACAAGGAAGTTCCGATCACTGCAGATGCATCTACCATGGGTGGCTAGGTTCTATAGGAGGGATGTTTTGGTGTGAAAGGGGTAGTAGCTGTCAATTAGCAGGTACTGTTGGTGATTGGTGGGTTTGATGTGGACCGAGTTGTGGATGGAGCCAACCAAGAGGAGAAGACCAACATCTAGGAAGAGGTGGAGGAGGACCAGGTGAAGTGGATGAGAGAGGAAGCATTGAGGTTGTGGAGGAATGAGGGTAAGGTGTCCTGGTCTTGGGTCAAGATTATGAAGATCATCAATAAGCCTAAACCAGACCAGGTGTTTGGGGTTTTGGAAAACTAGGAATGTTTCATCTAGGTGGCCCATGAAGAGGATGGTATAGGAGGGTGCCATGCAGGTACCCATGGCTGTGCCACGAATTTGCTTGTATACCTTCCCATTAAAGGTGAAGTAGTTATGGGTTAGGATGTAATTGGTCAGGTGCATAAAGAATGAAATGGTGGGTTTGGAATGTGCGGGATGTGGGGAGAGGTGGTCTTCAATCACAACAAGTCATGGGTATGAGGGATGTTGGTGTATAAGGAGCTCTCATCAACAGTGATGAGTATTGACCAGGCAGGTAAGGGTGTGGGGATGGTGGAGAACCAGTGCAGAAAGTGGTTGGCATCTTTAATGTGGGAGACTGGGTTCTGGACAATTTGTTGCAGATGTTGGTGAATAAGGGCGGAGATTCTTTTGGCGGGGGCACTGAAACCAGGCACAGGGATGCTCCGAGGATTGTTAGGTTTGTGGGTTTTGGGGAGCATGTAGAAGATGAGTGTGTAGGCTGTGATTTGGGTGAGTTGGGGGATGGATTCAGGAAGCTTCTAAGGATTTCAGCAGGGATTGGAAGTTTCTCTGGTTCATCACAACAGTGGTGGAACTTTCATCTGCCAGGAGGATGGTCAGGTCAGGATCCGGTTTTACGTTGTGTAGGGCAGTCCTTTCTTCTGCTGAAAGGCTGTTGTTCACAGGGAGTGACCTGGGGAAGGTTAGTGCAGCCAGGATGGATGTTGGAAATTGCTTTAAGTGACTAGGGGATGGTTATGTGGAAGTGTTTAAGGGTCATGATTGTATCGTGATATGAACTGAGACAGGCAGGGTTTGATGTAGGGATTGGATAAGTTTTGGTTGGAGGGGTTGATGGCACATCAAATCCACCAATCACCAACATTACCTGCACCTCTACATCTACATCTACATACATACTCTGCAATCCACCATACGGTGCGAGGCGGAGGGTACCTCGTACCACAACTAGCATCTTCTCTCCCTGTTCCACTCCCAAACAGAACGAGGGAAAAATGATTGCCTATATGACTCTGTATGAGCCCTAACCTCTCTTATCTTATCTTTGTGGTCTTTCCGCGAAATTTAAGTTGGCGGCAGTAAAATTGTACTGCAGTCAGCCTCAAATGCTGGTTCTCTAAATTTCCTCAGTAGCAATTCATGAAAATAACACCTCCTTTCCTCTAGAGACTCCCACCCGAGTTCCTGAAGCATTTCCGTAACACTCGTGCGATGATCAAACCTACCAGTAACAAATCTAGCAGCCCGCCTCTGAATTGCCTATATGTCCTCCCTCAATCCGAGCTGATAGGGTTACCAAACGTTCGAGCACTACTCAAGAATAGGTCATATTAGTGTTTTATAAGTGGTCTCCTTTACAGATGAACCACATCTTCCCAAAATTCTACCAATCCGCCTTCCCCACAACTGCCATTACATGCTTGTCCCACTTCATATCGCTCTGCAGTGTTACGCCCAAATATTTAATCAATGTGACTGTATCAAGCGCTACAGTACTAATGGAGTATTCAAACATTACGGGATTCTTTTTCCTATTCATCTGCATTAATTTACATTTATCTATATTTAGAGTTAGCTGCCATTCTTTACACCAATCACAAATCCTGTCCAAGTCATCTTGTATCCTCCTACAGTCACTCAACGATGACACCTTCCCATACACCACAGCATCATCAGCAAACAGATGCACATTGCTATCCACCCAATCCAAAAGATCATTTATGAAGATAGAAAACAACAGCGGGCCTGCCACACTTCCCTGGGGCACTCCAGATGATACCCTCACCTCTGATGAACACTCACCATCGAGGACAATGTACTGGGTTCTATTACTTAAGAAGTCTTCGAGCCACTCACATACTTGGGAACCAATCCCATATACTTGTACCTTAGTTAGGAGTCTGCAGTGGGGCACCGAATCAAATGCTTTCCAGAAGTCAAGGAATATGGCATCTGTCTGATACCCTTTATCCATGGTTCGCAAGATATCAAGTGAAAAAGGGCGAGTTCCGTTTCGCAGGAGCGATGCTTTCTAAAGCCGTGCTGATGCATGGACAGCAACTTCTCTGTCTCAAGGAAATTCATTATATTCGAACTGATAATATGTTCGAGAATCCTGCAACAAACTGATGTTAAGGATATTGGTCTGTAATTTTGAACATCCGTCCTCTACCCTTCTTATGTACAGGCATCACCTGCGCTTTTTTCCAGTCGCTCAGGACTTTACGTTGGGCAAGAGATTCACGATAAATGCAAGATAAGTAAGGAGCCAATGCAGTAGCGTACTCTCTGTAAAACCGAATTGGAATCCCATCAGGACCTGGCGATTTATTTATTTTCAACCCATTCAGCTGCTTCACAACCCCAGGGATGTCTATCACTATGTCCTCCATACGGGAATCTGTACAAGACTCAAACAGCGGTACGTTTGTATGATCCTCCTGTGTGAAAGATTTCTCAAATGCTAAATTTAAAATTTCAGCTTTCGTTTTGCTGTCTTCCGTTGCCAGGCCAGACTGATCAGTGAGTGACTGGATGGAAGCCTTCCACCCGCTTGCCGATTTTACGTAAGACCAGAATTTCCTTGGGTTTTCAGCAAGATCTTTTGCTAAGGTATGACGGTGGTAGTGGTTGAACGCTTCGCGCATCGCTCTTTTTACAGCAGCACGAATGTCTACTAACTTTTGCCTGTCCTCATTCTTGTACCGTGAGTGCAACTGCCTTTGCTTACTGAGCATTCTCCGAATTGCGCTGTTAAACCACGGTGGGTCTTTTCCGTCTGTAACCCACTTTTTCGGCACATATTTGTCCAATGCATGATTTACAATGTGTTTAAAATTTGCCCATAATTCTTCCATGTCCATCGTACCGGAAGTAAGTGAAGTCGATTCATTTACGAAGTGGGATGCTAACAACTGCTTATCTGCTCTTTCTAGTAAGAATACTCTCCTAGCCTTCTTGACCGACTTTTTAACTTTTGTAACCATAGTTGTAATGACAACATCATGATCACTAATCCCTGTCTCAACACTGACACCATCGATGAGGTCTGGTCTGTTCGTGGCTACCAGACCTAAAATATTTCCATTACGCATTGGCTGTCGATTTAGCTGCTCAAGACAGTTTTCGAATAATGTGTTTAAAAGCAATTCACACGAGGGCTTGTCTGTACCACCTGTAATGAATCCATAGACATCCCAGTCTATACTATATAGTTTGAAGTTGCCTCTGACTAATATAGCATGATCCGGGTACTTCTGTGATACGGAATGTAGACTCCCTTTGAATGATTCTAGAACTGTCACGGTGGAACCTGATGGCTGTTAATAACACCCCACAATTAACTTTATTTCCCCTAGCCCTGTTAAACGTGTCCAGATAACTTCACAATCACACTCTACTTCGACCTCACCTGTGCAAACTGAGGATCGCCTCAGAACCCAAGCGACAGGCATCATTGGTGCCGACGTGAGCAACTACTTGCAGACGACTGCACCCCGTACGCTCGATAGCTGCAGGCAACGCCACCTCCACATCTTGGATGAGGCCCTCCAGCAGACAAACCAAGTGCACGTTGGATTTCTTTCCAGCCCTGTATGCTATTGCCCTAAGGGGCTCGATCATCCGCCTAATGTTGGAGCTCCCAATAACCAGCAAGCCTTTGCCCCCATGTGCCTGCTTGGGCCCTGCTGAAGGAGCGGCCACCTGCCCACTGACAGAATGAGTGGGCGTGGCCAGCCGGCCAGCCTCCACATTGGACCTCCACCTCGAGCGACGCAAACGCGTTGCAGTCCGCCACTCACCCTGAGGTGAGGGTGGCTCCAGCGCACCGGGTACACTAGAAGCTGCCTCGGTGGCTGAGTCAGCGGGCACAGCAAGCGACATGTGGGGTGTCTCAAGCAACGCACCAGACTCTCCACCATCGCTGCACCTCGAGACAGCAGCCTGAAGGCGGCCTACCGTGGCCAACAGCTCACTCACCTGCTCGCGAACTGCGGCCAGTTCCTCCTGTGCCCGCACACAGCACGCACACACCCTATCCATCCTACTGCTAATATGTAACAACTCCTCGAATTTATACTCTACGGCTATCAATAAGCAATATTTGTCATCTCAAATACGAGAATACACAAGGATTTTATGTAATTAAATATGCAAGTGCACAAACACTTGGAAAGAAATTAAGAATCAAACTACAAAACAAATATGAAAGCTAAATATGTGACTCACTACTGCACTGCTGCTGCACTGATACTTCATCAGCAGCTGCTCAAGGCTCACTGAGGAGCCACCCCTTCCACACCAAAACATCCCTCCCATAAAGCCTAGCCACCCATGGTAGACCCATCTGCAGTGATCAGAACCCCCTTGTCCAGTATGCTGAAGGCCTCACAAAGACCTTTGCAGACAGGTAATACCCTCCAGAACTAATTCGCAAACAGATCTCCCATGCCATCCTCACATCCATCCCAAGAACCAACCACAAAGGAGGGCCCCTTATCACCCAATACCACCTAGGACTTGAATGACTGAACCATATGCTTTGTAAGAGCTTTGGTTATCTATTGCCATGCCCTGAAATGAGGGACATTCTACCCAAGATACTTCCTTCCTCTCCCACTCTCCCAAAGTGCTCAAAATGCGAGATCTCGATAGCTGCTTCACAACCCATACCATCTGGATCCTCCCAGTCACCACCAGCTTTTCTGAGTTGCACAGATGGGAGCTCTCCTTATAGCACATCCTTCACTCCCGTAACCTGCCTATAGGCCACCCCCCCCTCCCCACCCAATAGTGAGTGCGTGTGTGCCCCAGGACCAACCCCCCCCCCCCCCCCTCCCAATTTGTGTCAGCTAGTTGTGTGTTGTTGTCTCATGCACTAGTCTGTGAAATCAAGTGCCCAGCTGTCTGCCACCTGGCCCTCTACCTGCACTCCTAGCTAGCCCACAGGCAGCTTTTCCTCTCCCATGAGCTACTAGAAGCTTCCCTCCAACCCCCTCCCTGCCTTCCACTTATCTCCACCCCTCACCCCACCCCTCACCAGACCCCATCCCTCAAAATACCCTCCCCCACCCCACCCCAGCCCACCCCCCCCACCCTCCCGACACCCCTGCTTCACCCCAGCACACTCAACATGAGCCAGGAAAAAACTGTCAGTTGACTCAGCACAGTGTAGGGAGACGTGTGTGTGTGTGTGTGTGTGTGTTTCCTACAAGGTTAGAAAAGAAAGTTCATTCAGAAAGCTAGCAAAACTTTGTATCTTTCATGTGTACCTACCGACAATGATGCACTTCTGCCTTTCGGTGAGTTGTCTCCTTAATTCCTAAACAATTCGTAATTCTCAACCATAAATAAAAGAAATTTTCCAGAGTTGGATTCAAATTCAAGATGGAAGGTTATCAGTGACAACATTTTCTGATGACACAACTATCGGCAATGAAAGTTAAGAATTACAGGGTGAGTTGAATGGAATGAACAGTCTGAGTACAGAATATTGATTGACAGTGGCTCCAAGAAGACGAAAGTAATGAGGAGTAGCAGAAAGTAGAACAGTGAGAAACCTAACATTAGAATTGGGGATCACAAGTTAAGGAATTCTGCAACCTAGGTAGCAGGATAACTCAAGATAGACAGAGCAAGGAGGACATAAAAAGCAAACTAACACTAGGAAAAAGAGCATTCCTGACCAAGAGAAGTCTACTACTACCAAACATAGGTTTTAAATTGATGAAGAAACTTCTGAGATTGTACTTTTGGTACACAGCAATATTATGGTAATGAAACATGGACCATGGGCAAGTCATAACAGAAGAGAATCAAAGCATTTGAAATGTGGTGCTACAGACGAATGTTGAAAATTAAGTAACTAATAAGGTAAGGAATGAGAAGATTCTGTGCAGAATCAGAGAGGAAAGGAATATATGGAAAAAACTGACAAGGAGAAGGGACAGGGTGATAGGAAAACTCTTAAAAAAATCAAGATATAATTTTCATAGTGCTAGATGGAGTTGAAGACAATAAAAAACTTTATTCAAATTTCACACTAGCTGCATAATAGCAGCGCTCGTAGCACCATTATGAGGGTGCAAATCATATTTGCTTTAAATACACACAGTAACGGTCGTGAGCATTAATTACCTTTGAGATGGGATGTGGCGAGTTGATGTTAGTTAAGAATGCCTTTAAGGCACCAAAGATGCCGTTATCAATCCCACTGATAATAATAATAATAATAATAATAATAATAATAAAGATTTTATTGTCTTTAGGCCATTACAGCAATTGACAACGTCAAATGAAGTTACAATTTATAATACAGTGTGATAAGGTATTGACTACTGAAATATTTTAGCTTATATTACAATAAATGTACAGTGGGTCATCTGTTGGATTACTGCATTTTACAGTTGAAGAATTCATTGATATCATAGAACGGGTGGGCAATAAACCATTCATGCAGTCTTTCTTTGAATGTATGTTCAGGAAGATCCTGTATGGCATGTGGCAGCTTATTAAATAGCTTGTGCCCTGTGACTTCATAGCTGTTTATTGATTTTGATAGTCTGTGGTAAGGCGTGTATATGTGTTTGATGCTTCTTGTGTTGTAACAATGTACATTTTCTCTACGTTTCACATCTTGTAGGTTCTTCTTCGTAAAGATTAAGACATTGTATATGTAGAGGTTTATTACAGTCATCATTTTTTGTTTAGTAAATAAGGGTTTGCAGTGAGCCTTATGTGAAGAATTTGTAATTATCCTAATGGCTTTCTTCTGCAATAATAGGATGTCATGTATATGACTACAGTTACCCCACAAGATAATGCCATAGGATATTATACTCTGGAAAAATGCAAAATAAGATGATCTGATGTATGTTTCAGGTACACAATTTCTGAGTTGTCTTAATAAATAAATTACTCTAGATAGTTTACTACTAATATAGTTTACATGTTGGCCCCAGGATAACTTTTCGTCTAAATAAACTCCCAGGAACTTAACAGAACTAGGGTCATCAGATAGTGGCTTGTCTCTTAGAGTGAAGATTATCTGCTGAGTTTTATTTTCATTTAGCAGGAAACTATTTGCTCTGAACCAATATGCTGCATGAGTGAGTGTATTTTCAGCACAGGTTTTAAGATCATTAAGACTGTTACTGCTATGGAGAAAAGTCGTATCATCTGCATACAATACAGTGGTGGATCTAATAAACGAGGGGAGGTCATTGATCATTATCAGAAACAGGAAGGGCCCCAGTACAGATCCCTGAGGCACACCTACTTTAACATTTTCTATGTTTGGCATTTCCTTACCAACACAAACTACCTGTTTACGGTTGTTGAGATAAGCTTTTAATAGTCTGAGACTGTTTTCTTTGATGCCGTAGAATTCTAGTTTCTCTAGTAGTGGCATGTGCTCAACACAGTCGAAGGCCTTGCTTAGGTCACAGAATGAGACCTGAGCAAAGCCTTTGTTCTCAAAAACTTTGAGGATGTAACTGACTACCGTGTTGATTGCATCAATGGTCGACAGATTCTTCCTAAACCTGTATTGTGTAGCATTAATTATTCCTAGATTCTCAAAGTGAGATGATAATTGTTGGTACATGGTGCATTCTATTACCTTGGAGAATGTGGGTACTATTGAAATAGGCCTGTAGCTAGATGGAGAGTCTTTATCTCCCTTTTTGTATACTGGGACAATCCTAGACAGTTTTAACTCATCAGGAAAATATCCCTCAAGTAAGCACTTGTTTATGCAATGGGTTAAGGGATAGAGAATGCAGTCACACACTTTTTTTAGCAGGTTGGATGATATGCCATATATATCTAAGCTATCAGATGATTTCAGTTGTTTTATGACCCCTTGTACATATCTAGGCGATACTTCAGAGAAGGTTACCATGCTTGTATTTAGTGACTGTCTACCCCAATTTTGGGAGAGTAACCCTGATGGACCAATGTCTGGTTTGATAATTGTGTCTCCTGTTTCTCTCACTGAATTAATAAAAAAACTCATTGAGTGTTTGTGGTGAGTTTGAATAAGGTCGTGTAATAGGGCTACAAGAAGGTGTATGTTCCTTCTGTATTACTGCAGAAAGACTTGGCAGGTATGTAGCCACTGCGTATGATTGCGGGCAGCAGTGGTCACAAGTCTGTATCTTCGCAAGGAAAGTTATATGGCACTACTGAGAGAGAAAACCATCGTGTTTGGCATATCTGTTTGGTGCATTGTACTGCATCTTCTGCAGCAATTTGAGCAGCATTTGGCTTGACAATGACACAAAAAACTGTTTTAAATCAGATACTTCAAATACAGCTCCAAACCAGATGCCCAGTAGCGTGCATTTCATGGACCCTAAACCCCCACCGTTTGTGGCTTCAGTGGAGTCAAGCAAGAGCTAATCGGTAGGAAGGATGGAGGTCTGTTGTATTTACTGATGAAACCTGGTTCTGGCTCGGTGCCAGTGACGCCCATGTGTTGCTTAGGAGGCCAATTGAGGGCTTGCAAGCAACTTGTCTGTATCATTGGACCCATACCTGGAGTTATGACCGGGGATGCGATTTTGTATGACACCAGGAACACACTTGTGGTTATCCCATGCACTCTAACTGAAATCTGTGCATCAGTCTGGTGATACGATTTGTCATACTGCATTCATGAACAGCATTCCAGATTGTGTTTTCAACAGGATAACACTGGTCCACACATCGCTGTTGTGACTCAACATGCTCTAAAGAATTTCAACATGTTGCGTTGGCCTGTTGGATCACCAGATCAGTTTCCAGTCCAGTATATATTGGACATCATTGGACGAGAAGTCCAGTGTCATCCACAAACTGCATTAACCAACTCTGTATGAGCCAATGAAGTGGAATAGGCATGGAACTCCATACCACAAACTGACATCTGGGACCTGTACAACACAGTGCAACACTCTTGCATTCAACATTCTGGGAGTCACAATGATTATTAATGTACCAGCATTTCACATTTGCAATAGCTTATTTCGCATTTACATTAACCTGTGATCTTGCAATGTTAATCATTTAAATATGTCATCTAGACAAATGATTCCCAAAATTTCATTACTATACATCAATTATTATTTGATGTTGCGATTTTTTACGTCAATGAATATGCATAAGCTTGCTAGGATCTCCTCCCAAAGCCTTGGATTGATTTGAACCAAATTTTACACACGAACAGCAATCATAACAAGCATCAGCACTGAAGGTATTATAACATCCAACCTCCAACAGGAACACAGGGCAAAACACCCTTTTTTCCTGCCACTGCTGGATAGGCTGCCCTGCATGATTGGTGTGTTGTGTTGGTGTAGCATGGCCTACCTCTTCAACCTGCTTAGCAGGGCAGCATAAACCTCAGATCCAAGAAAGGGCAGATCCAGATCCTGACACAGGATGCCCAGCATGACAGGCTTGTTGTTTTGGAGTAGTATCAGCTGTCTTATCAAACTATTCTATGGTCTACATATGTGGATAGGTACAGTTGGCGACATTTGAGGTGGGTAGGGGAGGGGATGGATATGGAGAGAGGGGTGTAGTATTGGGTAGACATGGGAAGGGGGCAGGAGGGAATAGACAAAGAGGGGCAGTATGATGGGATGGACAACTAGGTGGCCAGAGGGGATGGAAGAGAGAGGAGAAAATAGGTGAGGGATAGAAAAAGGAGGAGATGAATATGGAATGGGAGGAGGAGATGGGTAGGGAGGAGGAGGAGTAGAAAACGCAGCCTGTTAGGTAAGAGAATGGTCAGCAATACACTGATGATAAAAGATATCACCATAGTTCTCTCACAAACAAACAGAGGGAATCTTTGTCCTTCCTACAGCATCCATAAAGCATTAGAGTTCTTTAAATTCTTGAGTGAGATACACTAGAAGAGACATGAGAGCAGCTTACGCATCAAGTTTATCATAGATGTTTGACGCGAAGTGCAAAATGTTGGTTCGTTGACAAAAATGAAGACTGGACACTGCAGTAGGATAATGAACTTAAGCACTGCAGCAGGTTCTGGAGTGACCAGAAAAAGGAGAAAGGTGTAAAGGTGCTGATTTGGCCCTCACAATCACCCGTTGCTAATATCATTGAAAATGTATGATCTTATATCAAAAAGAAATTGCAGGGAGAAAAACAGCTTTGATGCACTTGGAGATCTCTTCCAAGTGAATATGTGGTAAACTTGGTTTGAAGCATGTGTCGGAGGTACCAAGCAGTTATGACTGCTACAGGTGACTCGATATAGTATTAACTGTAACTGCATTTTCCTTTTGTTCACATACACTCCTGGAAATGGAAAAAAGAACACATTGACACCGGTGTGTCAGACCCACCATACTTGCTCCGGACACTGCGAGAGGGCTGTACAAGCAATGATCACACGCACGGCACAGCGGACACACCAGGAACCGTGGTGTTGGCCGTCGAATGGCGCTAGCTGCGCAGCATTTGTGCACCGCCGCCGTCAGTGTCAGCCAGTTTGCCGTGGCATACGGAGCTCCATCGCAGTCTTTAACACTGGTAGCATGCCGTGACAGCGTGGACGTGAACTGTATGTGCAGTTGACGGACTTTGAGCGAGGGCATATAGTGGGCATGCGGGAGGCCGGGTGGACGTACCGCCGAATTGCTCAACACGTGGGGCGTGAGGTCTCCACAGTACATAGATGTTGTCGCCAGTGGTCAGCGGAAGGTGCCCGTCGACCTGGGACCGGACCACAGCGACGCACGGATGCACGCCAAGACCGTAGGATCCTACGCAGTGCCATAGGGGACCGCACCGCCACTTCCCAGCAAATTAGGGACACTGTTGCTCCTGGGGTATCGGCGAGGACCATTCGCAACCGTCTCCATGAAGCTGGGCTACGGTCCCGCACACCGTTAGGCCGTCTTCCGCTCACGCCCCAACATCGTGCAGCCCGCCTCCAGTGGTGTCGCGACAGGCATGAATGGAGGGACGAATGGAGACGTGTCATCTTCAGCGATGAGAGTCGCTTGTGCCTTGGTGCCAATGATGGTCGTATGCGTGTTTGGCGCCGTGCAGGTGAGCGCCACAATCAGGACTGCATACGACCGAGGCACACAGGGCCAACACCCGGCATCATGGTGTGGGGAGCGATCTCCTACAATGGCCGTACACCACTGTTGATCGTCGAGGGGACACTGAATAGTGCACGGTACATCCAAACCATCATCGAACCCATCGTTCTACCATTCCTAGACCGGCAAGGGAACTTGCTGTTCCAACAGGACAATGCACGTCCGCATGTATCCCGTGCCACCCAACATGCTCTAGAAGGTGTAAGTCAACTACCCTGGCCAGCAAGATCTCCGGAT
The DNA here is from genome assembly GCF_021461385.2 of Schistocerca piceifrons. NCBI lineage: Eukaryota > Metazoa > Arthropoda > Insecta > Orthoptera > Acrididae > Schistocerca > Schistocerca piceifrons. The sequence goes on from NC_060138.1 coordinate 430,049,010, forward strand.
CTGTCCCCCATTGAGCATGTTTGGGACTGGATGAAGCGTCATCTCACGCGGTCTGCACGTCCAGCACGAACGCTGGTCCAACTGAGGCGCCAGGTGGAAATGGCATGGCAAGCCGTTCCACAGGACTACATCCAGCATCTCTATGATCGTCTCCATGGGAGAATAGCAGCCTGCATTGCTGCGAAAGGTGGATATACACTCACTAGTGCCGACATTGTGCATGCTCTGTTGCCAGTGTCTGTGTGCCTGTGGTTCTGTCAGTGTGATCATGTGATGTATCTGACCCCAGGAATGTGTCAATAAAGTTTCCCCTTCCTGGGACAATGAATTCACAGTGTTCTTATTTCAATTTCCAGGAGTGTATGTTGTATATACATGTTTTAGTTTGGTGTCGAACACCTTTTCCTACTAATTAATTTGACTACAATCTTATGTAGGGAGGCAGGAGGAGCTGAATAGGGAGAGGTCGGGATGCAAAGATGGATGGAAAGGTGGGGAGGAATTGATGAACAGAGGGAGCGGGTAGGAGGAAATGGACAGTGAGATGGGGGCAGGAGGGATGGACAGGTAAAGAGCAGGTAGGCGACAATGGTCATAGAGTGGGAGATCCCACATGTGTGGATGGTATGCTGGGGCCCAGTTTAAGATGGAAAGAGGAGGGGATGGAGAGAAAGGGATGGGCAGAGGGAGAGGGGGCAGGAGTGGATATACAAGACAGTACTATCATGGGTAACTGTATCCTTACATACATGCTGTTGTATTCTCATTTCATATTTATTTCGATTTCAGACATTGACGGAGATTGCAACACGAGAATCACTGGGATGGAGTAACGTCACACAAGTGCAGCTGGAGTATTCAGGAGGGGAAGGATGGGGAGAGACAGAAAGAGGCTGTGGGGTAGTAGACAGAATGTGTGAGGAGGGAGGGGAAGGTGGTCAGGTTATGAGGAGCTCCTACCAAGCCCCTGGACTGAAGTGGGCTACATTTGACACACAAACTTCTTGGCCCCAGGGGACCAACATAGAGTGATTTATTACGCAGCAGCTCTAATACTGGCAGAGATACAGACATGCATTCTTTTTTAAGCTCAAGTGGGGGAGGTAGGAAAGGAAATGGAGAGAGATGGTGGGCATGTGAGGATGGATGGGGAAAGAGGGGAGAGAATCAGGATAGAGGGATGGGATTACGAGATTGACAGTGGGAGGGGGGAAGGGGGAGGAGATGGACAGATAGGGAGTTGAGGAGGTGATGGGGCAGAGAGGAGAGATAAGGACATGGGGTGACTTACTTATATGCTCAGTGTACGTATTTATGTCCAGGATCTCCTCCCAAACACTTGGATCAATTTTGACCAAATTTGGTACACAAACAGCAGGCCCCACAAGTATCAGCACTATGGAGTTCATAACTTCCTAGTTTAAATAGGAGTGGAGTATTGGCAAAATGATGTTTTTTCCAGCCCTTGGCATATAGGCATATATGCTGTGCTGTACAGCAGGTTGATTCTGTGGGGATAGTAGCGGCCTGCCTTATCACCCTGCTTTGCAATGCTGCTTACATGTTAGGGGAAAGAACGGTTTTTGAGCCTCCAACATCTGCTCTGCATCAGGTGAGTTATGGGGGGCTAGTATTAACCTGCTTAATCAGCCTTCCTTGCAGGGGCTACATGTGCAGATGGAAATGGCTGAGTGGATAGATGGGGGTGGAGATGGGTAATGAGAGAGGGGTATGATGAGGGGGACAGAGAGTAGGGGAGAAGGAAACAGACAGAGAAGGGGTGAAGGGGATGTACAGAGAGAGGAGGGAGGATGAGCAGGACAGAAAGTGTGAAGTGGAAGAGATAGACAGAGAGAGAGAGAGAGAGAGAGAGAGAGAGAGAGAGAGAGAGAGAGAGAGAGAGAAGAAGAAGCCATAAATAAAATATGGCGTTTCAGTCTTCGATCACTATTCTTTATTTTCAATTACCGGTTTCAGGCTAGCTGCCCATCTTCAGATCATATATTGCAGTTACAGAGTAACTTGTCCATACAGAACACTCGGTTCGCTGTCGTAAGTCAAGTAAATTTCAATCAGTTGAAACCTTATATCGCAGTTTTTAAGAGTAACCTGATTGAAATTTACTTTACTTATGACAGCGAACCGAGTGTTCTGTACGGACAAGTTACTCTGTAACTACAATATATGATCTGAAGATGGGCAGCTAGCCCGAAACCGGTAATTGAAAATAAAGAATAGCGATTGAAGACTGAAACGCCATATTTTATTTAATGAACGATCATGGAATTCCCATTGAGACAATCATGTCTAGTTTTGAGAAGAAGCCATGTTGTGAATGTAGCATTGACACCCATTGTAGAGGCTACACCTTTGATGGGTATGACAGCAGATGTGGGGAGGTAGGATGTGTATAATAAGGGAAGGGGAAAATGAGTTGATAGATAAATGGGAGAGGTGGGTATGAACTGATGGAGGGGAAGGAGGAGATATGCAATGAGAGGTGAGATGCAAGAGACAGGTGGAAGGGGTGGTGGACTGCTGAAAAGGAAGAGGAGCATAAGGATATGGCAGAGGGAGGAAAAAGAAGATTTAGTTAGGTAGAGGGGCAGAGAAGATGGATAAGGAGAATGGGAGGAGGAGGTGGAGAGACAGGGTGGGAAGGAGGGGAACTTCATCCAGAGTTGGAAGGATGGGATGGGGAGGAGGAAGTGATGAATACAGGGAGATAAGAAGAGATGTCTGCAATATGTGTGTAGAGCATGTATCTATGTGAAGCTGTGAGGAAAGCTCAGTCTGTACAAGGTGTTTCATAATTCATGTTACACACTTCTAGAGATTGTAGAGGGGACTTAATAGACAAAGTTTTACATAGGGACCCATGTCTGGAAATGGTCCTTTTCCATATTAGAAGGAAAATAAGAGCTACTAAATCACACGCTACTACTCAGCTGCATGCTAGGTGTTTCTTACATAGTTCATATGTTATGGTAGGTTATCCACATTCGTGAATGGTATTTCAACACAATTTCAAGTGATGTCCTCTGTTTCTATCTGTCTCGTTTTCATGCTTCCTGGTGATGTGTCAGTTGACAATACAGTGACTAGTATGGCAGTAACAGGATGCCTGAATACACATTTGCATAGTACACCGACATATTTTTAATTTACGGTAAAACTTACCATAATGGAAGAGGAGCTCAATATCTGTACCATGATTACTTCCAAGGTGTGTGACTGTGTCTCATCCCATGTTCATCAGAGTAGAACAATGGCTGAGAGGAAAATCCACAAGTGATTGAGCATACTGTGGTGATCCAAGAAGGCAGTGCATTGCCATATTGGAACAAGAAGTGCATCATCAAGTTGAAAGGAACCAATCAACGAGTACTTGAGCTATTGCATGTGACTTGTATGTGTCTCGCTCATCTGTCTGGCGTGTTCTGTATGAAACTCCATTCATATCACCCTCAGAAGATACATGCCAAGGTCCCAGCGGATTTTGTGCTGTGCATCAATTTCTGTATTTGCTTTTTACGACAATGTGTGGATTTTCCTCAATTTACAAGGCGAATTTTATTCACCAACGAAGAGTATTTCAACAAGGAAGGTATTTTGAATGCTCGAAATAGCCATGCTTGGGATCAAAAAAACCCCAATGGCACATGTACACAAAGATTTCACCTTCGGCATTAATGCCTGGGCAGAATTCTGCAATGGTCATGTGCATGTGACTGGTCCTTAAACTCTTCCTCCCCATGTAATGGGCGCCAGGTACTTGATATTGCTGCAACAAGTGCTTAAAGAGATTTTGCATGATGTTCCTTTGGACATTTGGCACTAACTGTGCTTCCAACATGATGGTGCAACAGCACATTTTGCAGTTCGCATCTGAAACCATTTGAATGTAGTCTTCAGTGGCAGGTGATCGGTCCAGATGAACCACATGCTTGGTCACAAAAATCCCCATATTTAACCTCTTTGGACTTTTCTTGTGGGGTCGCATGAACAGACTTGTTTACAAGACCTGTGTAATGTTGGAGGAAGATTTGGTTGTATGGATCATAGCTGTTGCAGAAATAATTAACCATATACCATGCATGTTGGACGGAGTTTATACAAACTCACTGCGCAGGTACACTATTTGCACCAAACTTGGTAGTCATCATATCAAACAGCTGTTGTAATCTCACAGTAAATAGGATCGAAATCTGTACATGCTTTTTCCTTGTAACGTGGAAACTAACCATTTCCGGATATGGGTTACTGCGTTAAACTTGATCTGCTAAGTCCCATCTACAACCTCCAGAAGTGTGTAACAAAAATTGTGAAACATCTGATTACAGCTGAGCATGCATATGTTGTAGTTGTTGTTGTGCTCTTCAATCCAGAGACTGGTCTGATGCAGCTCTCCATACCACTACATCCACTGTAAGCTTCTTCATGTCCCAGTACCTACTGCAACCTACATCCTTCTGAATCTGTTTAGTGTATTCATCTCTCTGTCTCCCTCTATGATTTTTAATCCCCACGCTGCCCTCCAATGCTAAATTTGTGATCCCTTGATGCTTCAGAACATGTCCTACCAACTGATCCCTTCTTCTAGTCAAGGTGTGCCACAAATTTCTCTTCTCCCTAACTCTGTTCAGTACCTCCTCATTAGTTATGTGATTTACCCATCTAATCTTTGGCATTCATCTGTAGCACCACATTTCGAAAGCTTCTATTCTCTTCTTGTCCAAACTATTTATCGTCCGTGTTTCACTTCCATACATGGTCACACTCCATACCAATACTTTCAGAAACGACTTCCTGACGCTTAAATCTATACTCAGTGTTAACAAATTTTTCTTCTTCAGAAACGCTTTCCCTGCCATTGCCAGTCAATATTTTATATCCTCTCTACTTCGATCATCATCACTTATTTTGCTCCCCAAATAGCAAAACTCCTTTAGTACTTCAAGTGCCTCATTTCCTAATCTAATTCCTGCAGCATCACCCAGTTTAATTCTACTACATTCCATTATCCTTATTTTGCTTTTGTTAACGTTCAACTTAAATACTTTCAAGACACTGTCCATTCCATTCAGCTGCTCTTCCAGATCCTTTGCTGTCTCTGACAGAAGTACAACGTCATCGGCAAACCTCAAAGTTTTTGCTTCTTCTCCATGGATTTTAATTCCTATTCCGAATTTTTCTTTTGTTTCCTTTACTGCTTGCTCAATATACAGATTGAATAACATCGGGGATAGGCTACAACCCTATCTCACTTTCTTCCTGACCACTGCTTCCCAATCATGCCCTCGACTCTTATAACTGCCATCTGGTTTCTGTACAAATTATAAATAGCCTTTCTCCCCCTGTATTTTTCCCCTGCCACCTTCAGAATTTGAGAGTATTCCAGTCAAAATTGTCAAAAGCTTTCTCTAAGTCTACAAATGCTAGAAACGTAGGTTTGCCTTTCCTTAATCTATTTTCTAAGATAAGTCGTAGGGTCAATGTTGCCTCATATGTTCCAACATTTCTACAAAATCCAAACTGATCTTCCCTGAGGGCAGCTTCTACCAGTTTTTCCATTCGTCTGTAAAGAATTCGTGCTAGTATTTTGCAGCCGTAGCTTATGAAACTGATAGTTCGGTCGTTTTTACATCTGTCAACACCTGCTTTTTTTGGGATTGGAATTATTATATTCTTCTTGAAGTCTGAGGTTATTTCGCCTTTCTCATACATCTTGCTCACCAGATGGTAGAGTTTTGTCAGGGCTGCCTCTCCCAAGGCTATCAGTAGTTTCAATGGAATGATGTCTACTCCCGGGATCTTGTTTCGACTTAGGTCTTTCAGTGCTCTGTCAGACTCTTCACGCCATATCATATCTCCCATTTCATCTTCATCTACATCCTCTTCTATTTCCATATTATTGTCCTCAAGTACACTACCCATGTACAGACCCTCTATATACTCCTTCTACCTTTCTGCTTTCTCTTCTTTGCTTAGAACTGGGTTTCCATCAACGCTCTTGATATTCATACAAGTGGTTCTTTTTTCTCCAAAGGCCTCTTTAATTTTTCTGTAGGCAGTATCTATCTTATCCCTAGTGAGATATGCCTCTACATCCTTGCATTTGTCCTCTAGCCAACCCTGCTTAGCCATTTTGCACTTCCTGTCGATCCCATGTTTAAGACGTTTGTATTCCATTTTGCCTGCTTCATTTACTGCATTTTTATATTTTCTCCTTTCATCAATTAAATTCAATATATCTTCTGTTACCCAAAGATTTCTACGAGCCCTCATCTTTTTACCTATTTGATCCTCTGCTGCCTTCACTATTTCATCCCTCAAAGCAACCCATTCTTCTTCTACTGTATTTCTTTCCCCCATTCCTGTCAACCATTCCCTAATGTTATCCCTCAAACTCTCTACAATCACTGGTTCTGCCAGTTTATCTAGATCCCATGTCCTCAAATTCCCACCTTTTTACAGTTTCTTCAGTTTTAATCTATAGTTTATAACCAATAGATTGTGGTCAGAGTCCACATCTGCCCCTGGAAATGTCTTACAATTTAAAACCTGGTTCCCAAATCTCTGTCTTAGTCTGTCTGTGTCTATCTTAAACCTTCAAGTATCTCCAGGCCTCTTCCATGTATACACCCTCTTTTATGATTCTTGAACCAAGTGTTAGCTATGTTTAAGTTACGCTCTGTGCAAAATTCTACCAGGCAGCTTCCTCTTTCATTTCTTAACCCATTACATATTCACCTACTACATTTCCTTCTCTTCTCTTTCCTACTACTGAATTCCACTCACCCATGACTATCAATTTTTCATCTCCCTTCACTATCTGAACAATTTCTTTTATCTCATTATACATTTCATCAATCTCTTCATCATCTGTGGAGCTAGTTGGCATATAAACCTGTACTACTGTGGTAGGTGTGCACTTCGTGTGTATCTTGGCCACAATAATGCATTCACTATGCTGTCTGTAGTAGCTAACCCACACACCTATTTTTTTATTAATTATTATACCTACTCCTGCATTACCCCTATTTGATTTTGTATTTATAACCCTGTATTCACCTGCCCAGAAGTCTTGTTCCTCCTGCCACCGAACTTCACTAATTCCCACTATATCTAACTTTAACCTACCCATTTCCATTTATAAATTTTCTAACCACCTGCCTGATTGAGGGATATGACAGTCCATGCTCCAATTCGTAGAACACCAGTTTTCTTTCTGATAACGACATCCTTCATAGTAGTCCCTGCCCAGAGATCCGAATGGGGGACTATTTTACCTCCAGAATGTTTTACCCATGAGGACGCCACCATCATTTAACCATACAGTAAAGCTGCATGCCCTTGGGAAAAATTACGGCTGTAGTTTCCCCTTGCTTTCAGCCGTTTGCAGTACCAGCACAGCATGGCCATTTTGGTTAGTGTTACACAGCCAGATCAGTCAATCATCCAGACTGTTGCCCCTGCAACTACTGAAAAGGCTGCTGCCCCTCTTCAGGAACCACACATTTGTCTGGCCTCTCAACAGATGCCCCTCCGTTGTGATTGAACCTACGGTACGGCTATCCGTAATGCTGAGGCACACAAGCCTCCCCATCAATGGCAAGGTCAATGGTTCATGGGGAGGGGGGGGGGGCATACATATGCACATGTAAGAATTCCTCCCAGGCCTCTGGACCAAATGTGTCCAAATTTGACACACAATTTCCTTGCTTTGAGTGGACCAACGTAGGAGGTTTTATAACACTGTAGCTCTAATGTCTACAGAGATACAGACATGTGTTTTCTTAAGCCCCTGCTAGACAGGCTGCCTGCCATGACAGGTGATTTGTATGCTACATGTGCACATGAGCATGCCTGAGGAAAGGTTAAGATGAGAGAAGAAAGAGAGAGACAGAGAGAGAGACAGAGAAGGGGGAGGAGAGAATGGGATGGAGCATGTGAGAGGGGGCAGGGAGGGTGGTAGGAAGACAGGTGCAAGAAGAGGAGGAGATGGATGGAGAGATGTTGGAGGATGAGATGGGCAGAAAGTAGGGAGGGGATGAATGGAGGGAGTGAAAAGATGAGGTGGACAGATAAGATGCTGAGGTGGTGATGGAAAGAAGGAGAGGAGCAGATGGACCAAGAGATGGGCACATCGTGGGTGACATACATGTACACAAACAAATGAACTGAGGAAGGTGGGAAGATGAGATGCTCAGATAGGGAGATGAGGATATCATCAACAGGTAGTTGTGCCAGTGAATCACTACCCCTAATTCCATTTTGTAGATTGCAGATTCTTGTATAATTGGCATTTGCCATTAAAATAAATAAAGCACATGGTTAAATGACGAAATATGCACCATCAACCTTCAAACATCCATTTTACTGCAATGCCAGCTGTATGTGGCGTGTAGTGGAGTTAGCTCACCAAACAATTGACAGATCATGAGACCTGGGAATAATGTGCCTAATATTGTGTATAAGACTGTACTACCATGGAGGAATGTACCCCAACATATGTTCTATCATGTCTTCATTTCATACCTATATCGATCTCAGGCAGTCGCTGGTAAGTGGGGAGGTTGGCACACAAGGATGGCTGGGTGGAGTATTACCGCACAAGTGCACTTGGGGTATTCAGGTTGGGAGGGGTGGGGGGGATGTTGACCGAAATAGGTTGGGAGATTGAAGACAGAGAATACTTGGGTGAAGCCGAGGTGTTCAGCTACCGTATTTTTCCAGAACTCAGATGCGTCTTATAGGGATACTAAACATTAATATAAAATGTCCAGTGTTTGATTTAAAATTCCCACCAATCTTAAAAGTGGTCATACTTTTGATGCTGCAGGAAACCTCTCTCTATCTGGCAACATTGGATTCAACTGGCAGCAGCAGTGCACCGATGTGACCATGAGTTGTGAGGATTCACAAGCTTGCTAACACTGTATCCCTCCTGCCTCGCCATCATAAAACTGTCTAGCCTATGATGCGCCATTACAGTCTATGGTGCCAGTGAACTTGAACTGAAAGTGATCTGTGTTATCGGTAACACTGCAATATGTTTGATAGTAGCTAGTTTTGTAATGAAAGAAATAAAAGGTATTCATGTGATGCAGGCTATAAATCAAAAGTAATAGTATATTCAGAACAACATGGAAACAGATCAGCTGAGCCGCATTTCGGCCCTGCACTAACAGAAAAGAAAAGGTTCAAGTTTGGCAGGCTGGTAAAGAAGAACTGAAAAAATGAGGAAGACTAAATGTTCAAATAGAGGACTGAATGCAACATGGCCAAAACTAGAAGATAACATATTGAAATAGATTAAAGGACACTATCAAAGTGGTATTCAAATTAATACAAAAATGAATGAAATGCATGGTGTAAGGTAGTGCTACAGTGGAACATGACAGACTTTGTGGGTATAGTTGTTTGGTGCTGCAGGTTTAGAAAGCCTCATGGACTTAGAATCTGAACCAAAACCAAAATATCTCAGAAAATGCCACAAGAGTATGAAAAAATATGAAGAGAAAATATTACCTTTCCATCGCTTTATTATTCAATATCGAAAGGAAACCAGTGTGGAACTCAGCCAAATAGCGAATCTAGATGAAAATCCTATGACATTTGATGTACCAAGTAACAGAACTGCCATGAAAGTTGCTAAGACTAGAACTATAAAAACAAGTGGTCATGAAAAACATGCACTACATGGTTGTCCATTCATGTTGTGTTGACGGTACTAAACTTAATCCAGCAATCAATTGCAAGCACAGAACACTGCCAAAAAATTCTGAAATTCCCTCAGGTGTTGTTGTTCACTTACATGACAGGGATTAGATGGGCAAGGCTGGTATGAAATAATGGATTAGCAGAATCTGGGTGACAAGGATAGGTGCTAGATGAGTTTAGTAGTCATTTGAAAAAATTTTGTAGAAGAGAAATTCATACAGGGAAATACAAAGCTTTCTTTCATTCTGGGAGGACTTACTTCACAATTGCAGCCTCTTGATCTCAAAGCAGAGCATATGTATGTGTGAACATATGTGTAAGATAATGATTGAAGCAGACGAAATGAATTAAATTTTGTGCTGCAGCTGGGACTCGAACCCTGGTCTTCTTGCTTGCTAGGCACAAATGCTAACCATTACACTACCACAGCACAACAGTCAACAATGCTGCATGAACTAACTAAGCTGAGTGCCCTCCTCTGAGACCCCTGGACCAAAATGGCCCAAATGTGACGCACCAAATCCTTGCCCCAAGATGATCAACACAGGAAGCTTTATAATACTCTATTTCCAATATTTATGGAGATAGAGATATGCTTTTAGCCCCTGCCATATAGATTGCCCTGCATGACAGGCGAGTTATGAGGAAACAGTAATGATCTGCCAGGACAATTGAGGAATTCGATACAACTGGTCAGCTTTGACCAATGACTCCATGTTTTACTCATGACTATTAATGTCCTTATTTTCGAGCCATAGACAATAAATTTGTTATCTTCTGTGGATAAGAGCCATCATTTTAAATTGAAATAAATGAATGTGTTATTAAAAAAGTGCTAGACACTGTGTAAGATTTTTGCTGTTTGCATTCATTTAAATCATTTGTTCTTTACAATTCATTTGGTACTTACTTCCATTGTTAGTGAGTTTGAGATAATTTAGGACAATTTTTATTTTTTGATTTACATTTGTAGGTACAGATTTATCTAATCCTATGAATATGGAAGACCTAAAGCAGGCTTTGGGTGTGGATACGGTGTCAACCATTCGCATTTTGTGATTTCAATGTGGTCTTCTTGCTGATAATGTTCGATGTGAGCGTGATGAGGGGTTTGCTGCAGAAATGGTGTTACCCAGAAGTTTCCTGTTTTTAGAAAAAAGGAATTACTGCTACAAAAATTGTTCTTTGTAGCTGGAGTGATATTATTAAATGTAAATATTTGCTCTCTAAATGAACTTAAGAGATGCATTTTCAGTGACAAAATTGTGGTTTACACCATTTTACCTCCAAGAAAACTTTGAAACTTTATTGATGTACACCATATTTTTGAACTCCTATACATCATTGTTGGTCTCTGCGAACAAAATATGTATGTACTGCCTGAATGAAGTAACCTAAAATATCACAGTTTTAAGAAAAATGATGGAAATAACACTATTTAAATTAAATAAACAGTATGTATTAAAGAAATAAAACAACATTTATTTCACTTTTTGCTACAAACATGGGATGCAAAGTACAACTTCTTCCTTTACTGACATTAGTACTCAAAATACTGTAACTTTTAAAGGTAATATGACAAAAATGAATAACCTATACTAGGTGACATCTGTCCTTCGATGTATGTTGGAAATTAGGTTGGATGACCTTGAAAAGTAGTTGAAATTAGGTATCTGAAAGTGTAGTGAACCCATTTTCTTACCTATATGAACACTGGCAGCCTAGTAAGCACTTATATTTCAGCCTCTTGTGGTATAATTGAACTAAGTCGCTATTGCTGTAGGTAGATAATAAATTTAAACAAATTATATTCGAATTGAATGAGCAGCCTCTAGTGGGGGCAACACAATATTAGCTCCAGTCAGCTGCAGGAGTAAGCTCTTAGAGCAAAAATTAATGTCCATTTTCCAAGAGGATGGCGGACACACTTGATGGTGGTATTGGTTCTAATTGTTTAAATAAAGACTTATGTCCAGTTCCTAGGGAGAGGTGACTTAGGTTAGTGAAGGTATCCCAAGTGCCCTTTCTTTCCCCTCCAAAATTCAAACTTGCCGCCAGGGTGGGGGGTGGGGGGGGGGGGGGAGGGGGTTGGCACTTTCTTAGGTTAGTAGAGGTAGCCCAGTTGAGCTATCTTCCCTCCAAAAATTCAAACTTCCCGCTGTCTTGAATGACGCCATCAGCTGACGTCACTTGACATCACGTACTTGCGTCACGGCCGCCATCTTGGATAATGGTACTTTGTGGTGATGCCCTTACTGGTCTGACGCAGCCCTTCCGCCATCTTGGATAAGGGTACTTGGGGTGACACACAGGTTGCCCTACTACTGGCATCTATCCTATCTCCAACCGGTTTGATTTCATCAAACACCTTCCTCTCCCCAGTGACTACCATGAGGTGCGCCGGTTTCTTGGCATCATCAACTTTCACAGCCAACACATTCCTCATGCTGCTCCCTCACTGATGCACTTGCAGGCAAAAACATTTCTGTCACCAGGAAGTTTCCCTGGGTGGAAGACACGCATCGTGCTTTCAACGCATTGAAGTCCTCTCTTTCCCGCGCTGTCATGGTGGACCATTGTATCCGAGACGCTCGTATTTCCATTACAACTGATGCAAGTGATTCGTCAATAGGTGCGGTGTTACAGCAATATCTGGCTGATACAACAGAGCCTTTTAAATTTTTCCCCAACTAAATTGACAGCCTCTCAGTGCAAATGGTCCACATTTGACCGCGAATTACTGGCAGTATACGAAGCGGTACGATACTTTCGTGATGACATTGAGGGCCGCGAATCCATCATCTTCACAGGAGTAGCACTGTTAGCTGCAACAGGAGGAAGACGTGCTTTGTTGGTGGGGCAAACTTTAGCGATTTGTTCGAGATAAACTCACGCTGCAGTGTTCTTCTTTGGCACGCCAGTGCAGGACTGTGCGGGAATTTTCCTTTGTGTGAGTCCGTGTGTAAAAGACCGTGTGCCGATTTAAAGTCCTAGATTCCCATATTTAACTGTTCGCGTCGTTCCTGCGTAATCTTTCGTTGACTCTATCAATAACCGTTTGTATGTATAAATTTCGAACATTCACAAGTGGCACGACATACTCGTACTGTTATTGTTTATTGTACACTTAAACGTAATTGTGCTCTTTTAAAATTTTGAGAACAGCACGCCTATCCTCGTTCAAAACAATCGATCTCTAATTTCGTTGTAGAATTACGTGAGAATTAGGTTACTATGTGAATTTTAGGATGCTTACAAAACTGTATTTTCTTATGTTACTGGTACCATTGTTTTCGATACGTAATTTATTTTGTATCAAATCAGCGTTTGTGGCTCACAGTTCTACTAGAGAATACATCACCCCTAAACTTCATTAAACATCAAAGCAAATAAACGTGGGTTTTTGAGAGTTTTTGGAAGCTACCATTATCCTTTGCAGATTCTATCAGCAGTTTTTACCAAATCGGCGTTTGTGATTTAGTTACTGTAATAGTCTTTTTAACGTTGTGGTCGATCGAACACCGAGATCGGAGGTCGTGATTTATTGTTCTCTATCGTCGGCTGTTGTGTGAGTGACGCCGGTCGTTCACCCTCCAGCGACGTGTGCGGAGACGACGAAACTGATGTGGAGTCGGTGGAGAGATCTTCTAGGGCCATGCCCACTTTAAACGGTTGATGGCCACCATTGTCGGTTTGCCATTGACCTTGATTTGGAGGGTGTTGTTGCTGCGGCTGATAACTTGATATGGGCCCTTGTAGGGGAGTGTGAGCACAGGTCGAACCACATCGTCACGCACCATTATGAACTGCATTGTGGCCATGCGTTGCATACAAAGATAGGTGGCGCTGTGTGGGGGCCATGGCAGTGGAAGGGCGATGCGCTGAATTCTTCTCTGTGTGGCTTGTAGTAGTTCTGGTAATGGTTGTGGGTCATCGTCCGTTGGAGGCATGAAAAGATTCGCTGCTAGTCACAGTGTCTTCAGTATAGCAGTTTGACAAGTAACACCTGCACATCCTCTTGTGTGGTGGTGCACACCCCTGGCAAGACCCAAGGGACCGCTTCTGTCCATTCATTGCCATGATACATAAGCACTGCTGTCATTGTCCTGTGCCACGTCTTGACAAATCAGACATAAGTGTGTGCTTCCCATACGATAAATAGGGAAACCACTTGCATGTTAAAGATAGAAACGTCAGGGGTTAACCTGGAACACTGTGACACTGAAAATTACCATGAATACGCTCATTTCCATTTATGTAGAAATAACACTTGACAGATCTCCAACGTTCAAAACACATGGCACAAATTTCAAATGAAAATTCCTCACCAGGACCAACCTACTGAGAAAACTGTGCAGATCACAGAGGGACAAGTCAAGCTGAAACCATTTAAATGTCTGCAAGGACATTATGCTGTTCTGCTGCAAAGTATACCTGTCCTGTTTGGTATAAGTCGACACATGCCAAACAGGTGGATATTGCCCTAAACGACGTTTCTGGCTGCTTAAAGTCAACTCCATTGGAATAGCTCAACTACCCTGCAGGGATAGCACCACCTCCTCTTCAGAGAGAAATAGCAGCAAACAGGGAAAGAACGAAACTGGAGCAGGAAAAACGCATCTCATGCATGGGCAATAACCCTACCCACAACGACTAAGGTCAAGGAAAAGTTTCCTCAGAACATCAGAGAAACTAACAACCACTGATGAAGGAGCCAGCCTGCAAATATGGAAGGCTGAGACATCCCACTGGCCCAGTTGGTAAAGTTTTTGAGATTCTTTACTGCCTTGTCACGATGGGAATTGGCCAATCTGGAAGTCCTTGAACAGGCTGAGGACAGGAGTTGGCAGATCACGAGTTAACCTGGCAAAATGAGGGTATACTGAAGAAAACAAAACCCATTGGTGACGGCGGAGAAGAACAGATTGTTCAATGTATGCTTCAGTGTCGACTATGTCCAGCCAGGTGCACAGAAGATGATCTTCACCAGGCAATGGAAAATGCACCGAACGTGGCCAAATTTTGGTCAAAGATTATATAAACTGTGTCGATCTGTCAACAATTGTATAAACTGTGTTTTATGTATGTTTCTGACACGTGAAAAGAATCTTGACAAGTCCATTACTCTGTGGGCGACACACTGTCGTACGCCAGAGGTCGATGCTGCACATGTTCCGTAATACTTCAAATAGCGAAACCTCGAACTGTTCTCCTTGGTCCATCGTTATTGTGAGTGGACAGCCGAACTGGATGATCCATGTATGAGCAAATGCCATAACTGTGGCTTCCGCTGTCAAGTCAGTCATTAGTTTCACCTCCTCCCATTGCGTCACATGATCAATCATGGAGAGGATATATTTTTGACCTGACGATTCTGGTAAAGGGCCGACGACATCCTGACAAAATCGTCCCTGTAGAAAAGTGCCCTAGTGGTAGTTGCGCATGATGGCTGACTGTGCTTTGATGACAGGCAGTGCATGTGCATGTCCATACTTTGCAGTCTTTATAGCATTTGGCCTTATGAAGCCGTCAGTGACAAGCTTCTTTGTGGGCCATATTTCTGTATGGGAGAGACTGTGTGATGACCGAAAATTGGCTTCACAGAAGAATCCTGGAACCAGTGGCCAACATTTTCCAAGAGCATCACAGAGCAGAACAGCGTCCATCTCTGGGTAACTGACATTGTTCAGTCTTCAAACTGCTCGCCAAGTCAGAAACGAGTGCCATAATCGAAACATCCGACATGTGTTTCCATGCCATTTGGACATAGTCCAGTTGAAGCAATATGGTACTGACCCATGAAAGATAGACCACCGCAATGTTATCCACTTCCTGTAAGTAGCAGATGTCCACAGTAAACTGAGAAATGTCCATGATTGGTTTATGGTCTGTATAAATCACAACTGCTCACCTGTCGATATCTTCATTGATATAGTGGATGGCTTCATAGATTGATAAAAGTTCTCGATCTACTGCAGAATACTGCATTTGGGCTTTTGATAGCTTTTTGGAGAAAAACATCGCTGGCATTGGTAGTAATTGTAAAAGGCGCTCCCAGCATGGTGTGGGCTAAAGGCACTGATGAAACTAAACGGTCAACTCAACATGCAAAACCCACTTGCCTGTCTTCGGTCCATGGGAGCTGACGTCAGTGTGTGATTTGTTTTTTTAATGCATCAGTGAGGGGAGCCTGGATGTCCGCTGCATGTGGGGTCTTTCTTTGGTAAAAATTAAAGATGCTGAGACACCACCGGAGGTCGTGGAATGTTTGTGGTCAAGGAAGATTTCGTACAATCGCTAACCATTCGTCTGTAGTTCGTATTTCTGAAGCGGAGATGGTGTATCCTAGAAATGTGACTTGTTTCTGGTAAAGCTGTAGTTTATCCTTGCTGATCCGACCCCCACTTCTTCTAAGGTACCGAGAACTTGTTTGAGATGTCTCTCGTGCATTTTCTGGCTGACTGTGGGCCCCATACAGCAGCGTACGCGTTGCTGTTTTAACGCAACACTAATATACCGTTAATGTGGGCTTAACAACTGCGGACGTTAAAAAGCATATGGTCGATGAAACACTGCCTCTTCTGTGTGGCGTTTTTGAATCCATATGGCATTACTAAGAACTCGAACAAACTCAAAGGCGTGTTGATGGCAGTTTTATGAATATCGTCTGGGTACATGAGAATCTGGTTGTATGCTTTATTGCAGTCTTTAGTAATTTGTGTGTAAAGCCTTAACTGTTCGGTACTAGTAGCAATCATGCATGGATCGAGCGTTTATTGTATGATAATTAGCACACACACTTATTGGTCCGTGTTCCTTCGGAACTACTTTTATTTGCGAGACCCAAGGGCTCTCACATTGTCGAAGCACGCCACATGATATCATCTGAAAGACTGCTTGTTTTGCAGCATTGAGTTTTTGAGGATCTAGTCTATGCATCTTAAATTGTACCGTAGGTCCCAGTATCGTAATGATCCTATGGTCCATTCTGTTCCATATGGCACATGAATACACCATTGAGGGGACACTGGAGGGCACTGAGGAGGCAGGCGAAGCAGAGTGCAAAGTACTTATCTGTGTCGACTTGTCTATCCCGATTGGCTGAGGGCATGGTTCTGCCTCAGCCGACAAGGAAGCTGTTGGTTCCATAGAGCACTGTGTGCGTTGCTATTTTAATTCATCAATTGTAGTGCAGGCCATGTTGACTTCCTCTGTAAGTGACTGAAGTTGTACGGGCAATGATGCATTTTCTTCACATGTATCCAGGAGCTGTAAGTGGTTTGTTGTCAGCTTTTCCAGTGCAGTGGAGATTTGCTGCATTAGGTAGCACTGATGCTGGTGGACCATTGGTGGTACATCCTGAAGATTTAGAGTCAGTAGGTGTGGCCCTGGTGACGGTGTGTGTATCATGGAAGTACAATGCAGACTGTTGAAAGCCAGGGAAATAATTTGAAGTGTCACAAGAAGTCCATACCAAGAACTGGTTGTGTGACATCGGCTATGTAGAAAGTCCACTTGCTTTGTGCTCTGCCAGCGAAAGTCACTGTTCTGGTCACGGTTCTGCATATCCATATAGGAACATCATTGGCAGCCAGGAGGAGCAGAGGTTCTGAGATGGGACACTCTGAAGCAAGATGGTAGGGAAGTATATTGATGTCGGATCCTGCATCAGTCACGAAGTGGGGGTTGTCTACGACATCTGTGACAGAAATGCATCACCTCCTGTTGTGGTGATCGTAGTCAGAAGGTGACTTGTTGTATTGGGCAGGCGAATACACCTAATCCTGCCTACCAGTGGCATTTGTATGCCAGCATGAAGATCTGCGTTTTTGTGCCTTAAAAATCGCCGAACATTCAATGGTACCAACACGCAGTGTCAGCTTTGTCTGATTCAGGAGTGGTTGTTCGTCGTGATGGCTGAACATCGATGGTGCTGTAGTGGGTTCTACACACTAACGTTGAGGTGTAGCATGTTGTCGTGGGGCAAACTGTCTAGGCAGCAGTATCCCAACACATGAGAGCATACATTCTATTGGGCACTGTAAGTCTGTCTTCCATTGGTTGCTGCTCGTGTCCTATCAGTAATGTCTGGATAGCAATCGGCAACTTTGCAAGCCAGATAGTCCACATTGTATTATCGTTGATGATCTTTGTGTCAGAAGGTTGCAAGTTCAAATCATGTCAGGGCCACCAATGTGGTGGTTTTCACAACAATGCCGATATGGTAGCGAAATTCTACAAGCACGTTGCATTCTGTACTCACTGTTTTATTTCCACTTAGTACAATGCATGGCGTCTGTTCGATATGAAAGCACAGATCGTAATAACTATTGCTCTGTCAGCGATATTATTGTTCAGAGTCCCCACAATAACAATTATACTTAACCTCAAAATGTTTTAGGAAACTAGTAGTTTTTACCACAGGTTTTTATGTTACCTTCACAGAAATCTCGTTTTGTGTACTTACTTCAGTTCTTGTAGCGAATTAGTAACATTTTAGTTCAATAGATTAAAAGATAGTCATACACCTAAATTTAAAGTTATTTGTTCACTGCCTTGTAATACACTGCACCAGCCAAACTGCAGCCTCACTGTGAATGCAGTTCTCGAACATGAGATAAGTTGAGCAAAGAATCTACAGGTATACTGCCGGTTCATAGTGCCCAACGGGCATAATATTTCGGCAATCAGACATGTCACCATCGTAAGGTGCGCGACGAACTGAGCTCCTGACGTGCGGTCATCTTATATCCCCTCCCCCCATGGGCCATTCCCTCCGCGGTCCGCACCTGCGGGCCAGCATCGTCAGTCGCGGAGACGTAGGGGTCGGAGTCTGTGGCAGAATCGGTATAGTTGCTACATCCGCTTAGCTCGCCAAATCGTTTTCGTTGCTGTCTTCTTAATTATACTCAGTGCTGGTTCCCATGCCTTACTAAGATTATAACTGCATTCTCGATTGACGAGTTCGTCCCTGGTGTGAATTTCGATGGCCTCTCTGACAACGCTATCCCAGTCTGGGCCACGATCTTGGTAAGCTCGTAATCCATCTCGTGTTTTTCGGACGAACATTGGACTGCGACCACCGACTTGTGAGGATACTTCGGTCGTGTGTGCTTGTGATGTTCTCGGCAAAAATCCTCGATGGTGTGCACTGTCTGTCCAATATAGGTCTTCCCACACTGACAGCATATCTGGTATACGCCGGCCTTCCGCAAGCCGAGATCATCTTTCACACTTCCCAATAACGCTCGTGTTTTATTGGACGGGCAAAAGACAGTTTAAACTCGCTGTTTCTGCAATATGCGTCCGATTTTCACCGATAGTGCGTCAGTGTATGGAATTAATGTTGTGGCTACTTCTTCCTCCGTGACTTCTGCCTTCTCCAGTGGTTGTACTGTAGTGGTGGGGCGGAGAACGCGTCTAATCTGCCGTTCTGAGTACCCGTTCTTTCGGAATACGGTTCCAAGGTGTTCCAGTTCCTGGTTCAGACTCTCTGCGTCTGAGATGCTGCGCCGTGTACACAAGTGTTTTTAGAACCCCGTTCCTCTGAGAAGAGTGATGACAACTGTCTGCGTGCAAATACAGATCAGTGTGCGTTTTCTTCCTGCACACACTGTGACCCAACGTGCCATCAGCTCTTCTCTTGACCATGAACTCCAGGAAAGTTAATCTTCCTTCTGCTTCGGTCTCCATAGTGAATTGGATGTTGGGATGTATTGAATTCATATGTCTAAGGAAGTCCAGGAGCTTGTTCCTACCCTGAGGCCAGATGACGAACGTTTCATCCAAATAACAGAAAAAAACAAGTAGGTTTCCATTAATGTCGCCAAGGCTTCTCCTCGAAGTACTTCATACACAAATTCGCGACCACTGGTGAGAGTGGGCTGCCTATTGGGACTCCTTCCGATTGTTCATAGTGTTCTCCATTAAATAGAAAATACATGGAGGTCAGGAAATGCTTGAAAAGGTCAAATTTCTGTCCAATAAACTCGACTGACTCTCTTAGAGGTACCCTGGTGAATAACGAAATGACATCAAAGCTCACCAGGATATCTGAGTCTTGCAGCCTGAAACTGTCGAGACGTTTTACAAAACCCACAGAATTATGGATGTGATGAGGGCATTTACCAACATAAGGGCTTACTATTCCTGCTAGGTATTTTGCCAGTAAATATATAGGTACCCTAATATTGCTGACAACCAGGCGTAACGGCACCCCCTCTTTGTGGACTTTAGGGAGTCCATAAAGTCTTGGTGGTACAGGTCCTTGAAGTGACAATTTCTTGGCTACCCCCTCTGGTACATCCGTGTCCTTGAGAAGAGCCCTTGACTTGTTCTCCACCTTCTTTGTGGGGTCAGCGTTGATCTTCCTGTAGGCATCAATGTAGTCCTTGTGGGAAAGAACAACAGTAGCATTGCCTTTGTCAGCTGGTAAGACAACAATCTCAGGGCACTCTCTCAGTTCCCGAATGGCCATCCTCTCTCTGCCTCCATTTAATTATGGAGGTGGGAACTAAGCATCAACCAGGGTCACATTGCGGCAACACAAAAACTGCTCCGACGACGACTAGCGAAGCTACGACGAATACTTCGAGGGAATTCTCATCATCATTAGTCGGTCACGGCACTCACATGAGTACCCGCAACCAAAGTAGAGCCACGTAAACATTTGTAAACAAAGACAGGGCTAGGCTTTCATCGGTACGAGAGGATGGTAGGTCAGACACCGACTCAAACGAGGACAAAGTGTGCATAGCCGATCCTCGAAGGGAATCTAAAGGGGAGGGCGAGGCAGAAAGACAGAGGGCATTAGCCAACGAACCGAGGGAGAGAGAGAGGGAAGAACAAGGAATGTGCCGACTGCAAACGCGTTTTCTGTCTTGGAAAACGCGGACGCGGAAGGCGAGGGCCAAATGCAGACAGTCAGGCGAAAGAAGGAGAGCATTCCGCTTATCATTACGTACATTAAGCAAGGCGTCTCAGCTCTCGTGAAGGAACTGCGCGGAGGCGTAAATGCCAAAACGGCGGTGTTTCGAGCCAAAACTACTAAAATACAGGCAGAATCGATTCGTAATAAAGGAACTGAGAAGAGGGGAGTAGAGTTCCACACATGTTCGATACAACCCAAGCAAGCTTTGAAGGTAGTTCTGAAACATCTTCATTGGCGCGGAACAGGTTGATCTCAAGCAGGAACTCATAGGCGAAGGCTTTGTAATGTCAGAAGTACACCAGTTTTCGAAGCCAGGAGGAGGAACAGGAGGCCACAAGAAGGAGCCGAACTTCTTGGTCGTCAGAGAAAATAATGAGAATGCGTAAAGAGTCTTTAGTCTTCGCTGTATGCTAAGCTTTAAAATTATGGTAGAAAAATACAACAGAGCAGTGCTACCACTGCCAGAGGTTCAAACACACGAGTAAAAACTGTGAACAACAGCCAAGATGCGTAAAATTACCGCAGGAGCGAATTTTATCAAAGATTAATACAATACCAGAGACAAAGCAAACCTGCCAATGCAGCCATATCTGTTTCTGACAACCAAACTGGGCAGCAAGAAAAGTTTAGGTTTCAACCACGGCAAATTCCAGCACTGAAGCCAGGACAGAACGCGTGGGCTGTCCCCTCCATTTCCAACGCCAGAGTACCCCCCCCCCCCCCCAACACACACACCTATGGCACATAAGCGAGTGTTCCCCCACCACCGAACCCCACAGTGGTCACAGAGGCAATCACGCCACCACAAGCGCATCTACCAGCAGCCCAGTTGACTGCAAGTACCTGCGCCACCACCACTAGACCCTCCGCTAATGAAGCCAGCTGCACCTGGCATAGAAGGTATCAGAACCGTCCCACAACCTACACCAGAGTCACCTCAGGCGACGTCAACCACTAGCGCGACCATTTTAGTTTGCTGAAAGAATTCAGGAAAATAAAGGCGCTGTTTGTGGGACTGAACCTGACACACTTGTGCAAAAAATTAAATAAATGCTGATAAAGGTCCGAGTGGAACCAGATAGACTTTTCAGGCTAATGATAATAGTTGAAGCAGCTATGATGGTATTTGCCGATGGACCTTAATAGCAGAAGATCCTTCCGGATTTTAAATTGGAATGTCCATGTCATACCAGATAAAACCCTGCAGCTACAGTCCTTTCTTGACCGGCATGCCGTAGATGACGCCTGCATCATGGAGATGCATCTATTGCCGACCATTCGATCTAAGATGCCCAGTTACTCAATCCACAGGGCCAATCGACAAAACCGCCCAGACGGAGGAGTAGTGGTCCTTGTGAGGCGGAGGATTTGCCACCGAACAATTGACGTACCAAACTTGGTCATGATCGAGGCGGCCGGGATAGAACTAAAACTATGCAACTAAAGACCAACATAAATGCTGGGTCTTGAAGCCTTGTTCGACAATGACAAGTGAGTCATAGTAGTAGGGGACATGAACTACAAGGATGGGTGCTGGGGCTGCGCCACCGAAAACAGCAGTGGGTGGAGACTGAGACGATTTATCGCGATCAATCCCTCTCTGGGGCGGTAATCGCTCTCCAAGAACCAATTCATGTCCAATTCCAAACCCAGCACAGGCCAGATATCCTGGATATCTCCCTGTGTAAAAATCTGCCATGGAGGGCTGCAAGAACAGTTCACTACGAGCTGGACTCAGACCACGACTCAGTTGACCTTGAATGTGCCAGAGTCTAAGACCAAATCTGGAGGATGGCAAAAACAAACATAGTTACTAACTGGAAACAATATAATGCCATGGTAGAACATCATCTGGAGGACATCATGCAAATGCGGAACAAAGCAGAGGTGAATACAGCAATAGAACATTTTACAAATTTCCTGCAGACCTGTGCCTGGGAGACTAGCACCAGACAAACCACCGAGCCTGGCGCCAGGGACCTGTCCCCTGATATCTGCGACTTGATAGTCGAAAAGCGGCGCATGGGGAGGGATTGGCAGACTTTTCGCGATCCTGCCGATCATCGCCTGCTTAGAGGACTAGAAGCCCGGGTAAAGCGAAGGTTACAGGAGCACAGAGGCCTCAGCTGGGAAGAATGGCTCAGAGAAGTAGAACAGGACACAAGAGAAGTATGGAAGATCATGAAAGTGCTAAAGGCCACATCTAGGGTAGAAAGGCCACTCTCAGGAGTAAACGGATTAGTTTATGATAACGAGGAGAAGCAAGAAGTGTTAGCAACATTTATGGAGTCACAATTCCGAACTCACGTCATCGACGGTGACATGAGCGATAGGCAGGCAGAAATAATAATTGGGCGAGTGGCTCAGTGGAGGCAACAGAGGATCGAAACAGAATTTATGCCGGTTCCTGATCGCCTTGCATGTGTCTGCATCAGAGAACTAGGGAACAACAAATCACCCGATCCTGACAAGGTCCATGTCCTTTACCTAAAACACCTTACTCCTACTGCAATCACTCACCTCACAGCCATATGTAACCAGTGGCTTTCCCCAACCTACTTCTCAACCACGTGCAAAACAGCTCAGGTTGTAACCCTACCCAAGCCCAATAAAAACCCCATCCTACCCAACAGTTACAGACGCATTTCACTCCTGTGTTTTCTGGGGAAAGTACTGGAGTGTCTTATCCATGGAGCTCTTACCCAATTCCTGAAAGACAGTAATATAATCACCCCTGACCAGTTTGTCTTCCATCCTGAAAATAGCATTGTCCATCAATCACTACATCTGCTGGAACATGTATGCAAGGCGAGAGACATAAAACATAGCACAGGAGCAGTATTTCTCGACACCAAGAAAATGTTTGACAAAGTATGGCATGATGGCTTAATAAATAAGATACTCCACTTAGACACTCCATGACACATAATACACATAATTAATTCGTTCCTGTCAGGGATGCAATTCTCTTTTAGGTGTAGCAATCATGTTAGTACACTCAGGGATGCTGTGGCTGGTATCCTGCTGGGGTCTGTTCTGGGCCCCATTCTATATTCGTATTTACAAATGACACACCAAAACTGGTAGGCAATGAACTGGCGCTTTACACTGATGATACAGCGGTATATAAAAGCAGTAGCAACCTCAACTTCATAGTGAGAAAACTACAAGGTCATCTGGACGAAATAGTAAGCTGGTATAACACTTGGAAAATTAAAATAAATCCAGGAAAAACAGTAGCGATA
The DNA here is from genome assembly GCF_021461385.2 of Schistocerca piceifrons. Taxonomy (NCBI): domain Eukaryota; kingdom Metazoa; phylum Arthropoda; class Insecta; order Orthoptera; family Acrididae; genus Schistocerca; species Schistocerca piceifrons. The sequence continues at coordinate 430,072,911 of NC_060138.1, forward strand.
ATGTTCACCAGAAAGTTAACTCCCCCAAGCAGGCAGATTTCGGTTGCATGCAGAGACATCGACTGGAGCGACTTATCAAACCTACCTAGAATTAGAATGAGATAAAAAGCTGAAATTAGGGAAACAAATAAAAATGACGAAAATAAAGGCAGTACAGCATTTAATCGCTTGTACCCACTCCTAAAGTGTGGGGGGTGCTGACAGTAGAAACGAAGCTGCAACTGTACAAAGCTGTTATCCTCCCTACTATAATACGGATCAGAAGTTTGGTCAATGGCGGCAGACACCCATCTACACAAGCTTCAAACACTCCAAAACCATATCCTCCATACCATGGAGGATGCTGATAGATACACGCCCAACATACACTTCAAAAAATTACTAGGTGAACCACGATACTCAGATACACTGAAAGAAAGGCGGTAACTTTATACGAAAAGACTTCAACTTTGCCCCACCAACTAATTCACCAGCTAGGCACACAATACCCCAACGCTTCAAATAATAGATCAGTACCCATAATAAACAGACAATTTAGGGAATAACAGATACAGGCATACAGTCATGCATACAATAACTTCGACAAATAAATAAAAGCTAACCTCAATCACTCATTTACCCATGACAGAAGTCAGACAGTCAAAGCCCTGTGGTGCTTCAAATGGAAATACATATAGATAGCAGATAGCGGCAGGAGCTCAGTTCGTCAACGCACCTGACCGTGGAGACATGTCTGATCGCCGAAATATTGTGCCGTTGTATACTATGAACTGCCAGTACATCCGTGGACCCTTCGAACAACAAATACACTGGGAGAAATTGAAGAATCCCATGAGATGTGTTGGTTGACGTTCGTAAGCAGCTGGAAATCACCCTGACTACTGTCAAACTATTGGCAGCTGCTGCAAATTGGTGTGTTGGAAGAGTTCATGAGAGCCCTGTACCTGTGATACTCGTGCCAGAGGTAGCTCAAGAACAATCATCTCCCTTGGATCCTGCCTCCTCTGCAGGAAGTTCTCTACAAGTGACTTGTCATTGGTAGATTTAAGTGAGTAGTAGAAGAAAGTTAGTGTCAACTCACTCTCCATTGTTGCCAAATGTATTCAAAATGGCGGATCCAAGATGGCGGCGAAAGATATGACAACGTCGCAATGACATCAAGGAGGAAAGTTCAAATTTTGGCGAGAAGATAGGTCGATTGTGCTACTTCCACTAACCTAACCCCCTCCCCTCCCCACCCCCAGAAAATGGCGGGAAGTTCAAATTCCAGCAGGACAATGCAACAAACCATGGCTACCTCCAGTAACCTAAGTAAATGGTGGGAAAATAACTCACTTGGTTACCTCCACTAGCATAAATCATCCGACTGCCACCTCTTCCTAGGAATTGGTGGGAAAATGAGTCAGCCTGTGCTGGATAGGATAGACATAAATCTTTATTTTCCGTCTTTATTCAAACCATTTGATGCACTAGCTCCATCCGGTGTGTTCACCATGAAGTCCGGAATCCAACTGACCTAGTACACAGTACTGCCACCAGATTCTGCTGTCATCCCTTCCGTGATGTAATCCAAGTTGGCAGTCTCGAGGGGGGGATGGTGGGAAAAGGACTCAGCCTGTGATACACTGCTGGAGAGAGGGAGGAGTGTACTTTATTTATTTCGGAACAATTTATTTAGCGATGGGTTTCACGGAGTTGCTCTGATGTGCTTGGGGTCACAATATACAGCCTACGGACCTGCAAACTACTCATAGATCACCGAAATAATGCATGTAAAACGCTCTGCAGACACGCTTGCTAATTGTAAACTGTAGAAATAATGCATTGCACAGCCTACAGACCAGCAAACTACTCGTAAACCTCCAAAATAATGCAGTTCACTGATGTGCAGACACGAAAACAACTAATACTTTGTCAAAATAATGCAAGTAAAAAGCCTTGCAGACACGTTCGCTAACTATAAACTGACGAAATAATACATTCCAAAGACTACAGTCCTGCAACCTACTCGTAAATCACCGAAATACTGCAGTACACAGATGTACAGACACGAAAACAACTCGTAAATTGTCAAAAAATAATGCATGTATAACGCTCTGCAAACACGCTTACAACACTTAAACAGCCAAAAATAATGCACTGCACAAACACTCATTGCACATAAAAGACACTTTCGAACTATTGTCAATCTCAACTATCAGATGCTCCAATGCACGCACGAGCAGATGCTGTTGTGAGCCACCGCCGGACGCAAGCCAGAGCCGGAGTGCAAGCCGTCGCTCTCACGCCACAGGATGGAGGTAAAAGTCACGTCTGTTTTTGGGTATAAGGTTAGAGTTCTTCGAGTGTTGTAGCCCCTACTGACATCATGTGTCTATGTAAATAAGAGCCAAGTCACCCACTGGATCATATACACGTGTTTACCATTGCTGGCACGAAACCTCTCTACCTGTGGATACTGACATCACAGATCGCGCTATAGAAATCTGTTCGAATGCTTGCCAGAATAGCACAGGGTGCATTGTTCCTAGCAATCGTACCGGGACATACGGGCTGCTTATCTAAAAGGTTCTCAGTGTTACATTGACGTCACATGGCTATGTAAATAAGAGCGAAGTCGACCTCTCGGAAGGTGTAAATTGCTGCAGAAATAGTTAACTGTCGCTTATATAGGGGCTTTCACGATGTCTCTATTTGTCTGTATGTAAATTCTTGTCCTAACAGGACCTGTTTATGAAAATATCCCAGAATAACACAGACTGCTTTCTCCCTCGCGACCCTAATAAGGCACCCTGTTTCCAAGATGCAAACATTGTAACCGCTATGTAGAGGCTCCTAAGTCCCAGCACAAAGGACGTCTTGTGAATGAATGGAGCATTCTGATTGGCTCTTACTGAATTTACCCGACAAATTACTGATGCTGCCGGTGTGGAAATACTGTCCGCCTTTTTCTTTCTGCAGACGAGACTTTCAGCGGAAACACTATTTTGTACAGATCGCCATATTGCACTGCCAATGAAACCCTGCGAAAAGTGGTGCACAGATCGTCAAATATGTCCCACGTATCCATCATGCTGCAGTGCAGTGCCGACGGAGGAAACTGCCACTGTAAACACGGCTCATGACCGCAGCCACAGAAGCGCATGTCAGCCAGACAGAGGGCAGTCGGCCGTAAACTAGCGCCAAACCCAGGAGGACCTAAGTGGTAAGAGTTTGAATGATATCAATACTCCCAGCACGAACAATAGTCGTATTGAAACTTCTCAAATATACACGGAGTATACACGCGACACACGCGATCCCAAAGTCACATCAATGCAACACAGGGTATTAGTTCAATATTCACCCACCCAGGTGTAACTGCGAGCCAAATCGTCATAAGCCACAAGCTTTCTGGGACTCTCTGTACTGGTGTACAAATGATGGGCAAGCCCCATCTTGGAACAAAGGCTTTACTGTTTGCGGCCCTGACCTGCTTGCTTTCTGCTACGCTTTCTACGGCCATCTCCAGACTCCAATGGTTGATTGAGAAGGACCACAAACAGTAGATGGTGTGCTGACTGAGGTCGTAAGAAATGTACACTAGCTTTCCAGACATCTAGTGCTACGCTTCCCGGTAGAAATGATGTCTATGATATGGAATCAAGTCTTTCCATTCAACCACATACCTGCGTTGTATCCGATGGAGAATTCCTCTAATTATTATAGCCACTAGTGAATCATGTTTCTGGCACTCTCGTATCTCGAAACGAATCACCTTTTTCGAACCTATCTGCTACAGTACAATTTTAGCTAGTCCCTATTCCTCTTGCAGCTACTTCCATTTCTTTGTGCATATGATCGTCCAATTTTAGTCAGAACCGAGCAGAAGTCGGAGAGAGCCATATCCACCAACTTCTGCAACCCATGCAGAAACAGAGTGATCCGAGTTAGTGCGACAGGACTGTGTTTTGACCATTAAGTGGAAATGGGAACAGATTGTCGTAGCTCCGCCAACAATGTACGATGTGTAAGGTCAGCGCCATACGTAGCCTGCTCCTGCAACATGAGGTAGTTTAAATGACAGTACGGGAACTGGGAGAAGGATGAGAATTTTGCTACTGCATTGTGGTGCGTCCCCAAACTTCATACATATACTGCAGTCTGAAGAAGATCCGCGTCCCTCAGGTCCCATTCACGTCTATCACCCCAACATGCTATCATCATTAATCTGTACCATCCAACAGAGAAAAACTACGAACTATAAAAGCTACACTAACTTCATCCGATAGAGAATTCCACAAGATTTTTACTGCGTCTCTCTCCTCCCATATATCGAAAACAAATACCATCTGCTTGAAGGCATTGAGCACATGTGATGATGCTATTAAATATGCAGTTATTGATTCATTGCACAGACCAGTGTAAAGTTGCATCGCCTGTACTGTAGGAGGATGACTGTATCCCACAAACTATACAATAAGTCGCAAGAGACGCTCCCTGTGACCCTGTGTCGTAGTTTCAAAGATTGCTCCTGCGATCGCAGGTTCGAATCCTGCCTCAGGCATGGATGTGTGTGATGTCCTTAGGATAGTTAGGTTTAAGTAATTCTAAGCCTAGGGAACTGATGACCTCGGATGTTAAGTCCCATAGTGCTTAGAGCCATTTGAACCATTTGAAACATTGCTTTTTCTGACGTAACTCGCTTTGTACACTGCCATACATTTTGTTTTTCATCCACGAATTTGAGATCCATGTCAGGTTTTAAACAGACAGTAACACGTTCTGATCCATTGCTTCTCACAGAAAACTAGACGTTGCATTGTGTAAATGATGTCTGGAAGAGTATGGTCGCATTGTGAAGCGTTTCCAAACTGTTCTCCGAAGGTGATTGACGACCACTACATTTAAACTCATCTGTCACAGTGACGGAATAGCTGATGGCTCTGTGTTCTGTTTTGACTGATTCCTCATTTAAACTCATCTGTCACAGTGGCAGAATAGCTGGTGGATCTGCATTCCGTTTCGATTGGTTCCTCATACTGCAACCATCTACGCGATCACTGTTTTGGTGCTAGCCATCCCCAGAAGGTGTCGCCCCTCCACCAAAAGTCTTTCTCCATCTCAAACAAGCGATGTCAGTCAATCATTATGTGGTAACGAACAGCGTACCAGTGACTGGATGGGGTGGAAAAGACACCATAGATGTACTGTAATAATAAGCATCGCAGTTGATAGTGGGAACAATTTTAGCAATTTTACAGTAATTTCAACACCAACCAATGATGTGACAGCATGTTTTTCCGTATAGCCATTAAACCGTCCCTTCTCTACTTTGCGAGTATCATTGTGAATATAGATAGATGACCATACAGTACCTCCATTCATTGTTAATTCTCGAACATATACATCATCAAAGTATACCAGACAGCACTCTACATATTTCTACCACCTTAAGCATAGTGCATAATTTACGACCTGTTTCTATGCGGATAGGTGTCACAGAGCTTTCTCACAGTCTCAGGATAAAATTAGAGACTGAAAGACCTCCTCACACTGTCTTTGACCAACCCGCTCTGCAGCACAGCTACTGATTTAATCTGCAGCTGACCAGAAGTAGACCGCTACATTCTGCGTCTCGTGAATGAATAGAGCTTGCCGAGTCCTCTGCCATCCAAGTGCACAAGATTTCTCCAGATGCGTCCATGTCGAGGAGGTTAGCACCCCTTATTGGTGTATAGTAGTAGATTTGAAAGTGCTGTGATGTAATAGCAGTGGGTTAAGAAGAACAACTAACAGGTGGTTGTTATGCATGATGGAGTTCCAGACAGATGGAGTTCGAAGCATTTTACGTAAATCAACTACGCCATCAGTTTTAAAGTATTGTTCTAGTGTCTGGGCTCTGTACCAGAACGGTATTGTTAAGAGGGAACATAAACACACGCACTCCTAAGGCTACATGGTGCTGCACTTAAAACAGACTATAACGTTAGATCGCTTCAGTTTCCAGCCTATTAGTCATGTGGAAAGCAGCGCTTTTAACATTCCAATGTAAAAAAGATATTTCCAGCGCATGACATACATCCTTCCTGCAGGTTTCTCTTCGATAAACTATGGTAACAAATTGTAAACTGAAAAAACTACTTCCTTAAAATATCGATTCTGTGTGTGATACGTGCACAAAATAGCTTTCCAGAGATGTATGGCGTCCACTGTTCACATACGACCACGGTTCAGAAATTATACTATGCTCACATCAGTCCTATATAAAATGATCGTTAGTAACACAGAATACATCTTACAAGGAAACAGGTAAACGCATAGCAGCGGCGTCCAACATGTGAAATTACACCGCCACTAACACTGAAAACAGGACATCTGTCAAGCAGATGTATAAATGGGGATTGCAGTATCCCACAAACACCTATCGCTAACTTAGAATCATCTTAGTTATGAAACTGAAGTCTCGATTTTATACCCAAGAAGCTACAAGGGAATGTAGTACATCGCATAAATTTTCGTTAGTTTAGAGGAATGTGTCGAAACAGGATGGTCACGTTTCATCACACGTGAGATGGAAGTTCTCTGATGAAGGAGAGGTTTGCTGCTAACGATCGCAAGTAGACAGTGCTCTAAGTCAAATACAGAACACGTAGTTGTACACGAGTCGAACGCAGGCTATCATGCGACTGATGCATCCTCACAAAACAGCGGAAAAAATGGTCAGATGACCTGCTCCAACACCTCCCTCCCTCTCTAGAATGCATCATCAGCCTGCCATTAAATCGTACCTCGTTACAGCTCCATCTCAATCGATCGTCCTGTCCACTCTCTGTTATCCTTCAACTCAGATGCAAGTAGGTTTAGAGGCAGATGCTTCTCTGTTTTCCTTAAAACCGTCAAATACAGTAGTTAAACTAGCGTGTGTCACTGTTACCTCAATAGACTTACAGTAGAATGAAAAATACAGTTGAAAAAAAAAAAACTGTTTCCCCGGTTCCCTTCGCTTCCATGTCGACGTTTTCTCGGATTCCTCTTGCTGTCGCATACTTGTTGCTATGTACAAGAACTGCTCCGCGCCAACCAGAAGAGACGAAATTACTTCCTCAATTTCCCCAAATTTCAGCATAATTTTTCCTCAATTTATATGTATTTTTCGCAATTCTATCGACAATTTATGTCACTTCTACCTCTGCCATTATGATCCATTATGATATAACCTCTCGTTCCGTGTTCTAAAACGGCTTCTAAATGTAGTACAGCTGCCAACACCTAGTGCAAAGTCACTATTTTTCAGATCGGGAGGCTAACATAGCACAGTAATCGATTCACTAGTGGCTGTAAACAATAAAGAAATTCTACATCGGATACAACACAGGTATGTGGTTGAATGGAAATTCCAGTTCATAGACATCATTTCTACCGGAAAGCGTAGCACTAGATGTCTGGAAAGATAGTGTACATTTCTTACGACCTCAGTCAAGACACCATCTACTGTTTGCGATCCTTCTCAATCAACCATCGCCTGTAACCCAGTCTATATATCACCGAACCTCTGATGTGGCATCGAGACAGAATCCGTTACAAGTACTGGAGAAATATCTAGCGGTGGCGTGAGGAAGTTACAAATACTGGTTTCATACCACGTTCCTTAGCCGAATCACTCCCTAAATTCTGTAATTTTATTACGAGGTTGCATCGTCGACGACGTGTAGCCGCACTGTTGGTCTGATAATATACACTCTGGCGATCACCGTCTATATTCAGTGTCGTAGTATTTGTATGGAAAAATCACTTCATTTGGAGGTACTGCCATACCTCAATTTCTGAAGTCAGTATAGCTTTTAACATGGATTTTTGTATGCACCTGTAGAACCAAGACCGCTTGTGACAGTAGCATACAGTAGTTGTTGCGATCGTGTTTTTTAACATCTGGCGATTTGTAACACGATTATGCCTCTCTTTCTAAGACACTATGGTACCACTCGCAAGAAAAGCTTATGAGACATGTCCACCCATAGCTAATTTTCGGTCAGTATTATTTCGTATCACTAGCAACCTGTTATTGACGAATAATACACTTAGTAGTGGGGGATGCCTGATAGGTTCGCCTTGAGCATCACGCTTATAAAGTATGTGTTTGTGTTCCGACTTGAGCAAAGGAAATGACAACGTTCGATCGTAAGCAAGTTATGGATTTGATGTGGAATACTGTGATAGCAAAGGGAAGAGTATGTCAAGACACACGAAAAAGGTACAGATATTTCTATTCCCAGACCCACAGCCGTCAGCAGGGTGTATTTCCGATACTTCGCTGACTCTCGAATGTCGTTCACCTGAGACTGCAATTGTAGCATTTAATTGTAAGTATAGCGATCAAATATATATGTGACCGATTTGCTAGGACAATTCTTTCTAGTGGTGCGTGGCGTGCTGGCAGTGGTCTGTGCTGGGAATGATTCACGTTTCCTGCTAACGGCCGGAGCCGTCCGAATGGAGAATCCTGTCGGGATGAAAGAATGTAGTTGACTTAACCACGTCGTCCTCTAGACGGCTGAATAGCGGACTAATACTTAGTATGTGTAGGACAGCTTTCGAGATGGTGTGCAAATTTGAGAAGATTCAATATGGACATGTGTTTGCGCTGGGCCATTATTCCCTCCCATGTAAAATGTCTGACTGACTGCTTCTTCACATTTCCCGTCTTTATTTGGTTAAAGAAGGTCGATTGCGATGTTTATTGACTGCATCTAATAGGTTAAAGACGGGTGGAGGACACATTTCCTGGTTCTCAAGACATGAGAAACGCCGTAGTTGACTTTGTAAATTATAAGGATGATTTGGAATCTGTTATATCACCGACATCGGTATTCGTGAGTGGAAATATCAGTTTCCGCTATTTTTTTCTATTTTTCGAGTAAAGAGCATCAGAGACAGGAAACGTTTTTAGTTAGTCAATGGTTTACAACATGTTCCACCTCGCTGAAGTTTCGGTTTTGTAGAGAAATAATTTCCAGTCTGTATCTTCGGAATTATGTTGCGCGAGCGATTGGTAGCATCCTGCTGTGTGCTTGATATCGAGAAGTACCGCGTAAATGGTATAATATTCTGGCAAACCATGTGAAAATACATGTGTTCTTGTAATCCAAGAGTTTGGGGATGGGTGTAGAAGGCAAGCAAGCAAGCAAATGGGTTGGGGCCAAAAACAGTGACGCCTTTGTGACGAGGGGAACCGACCCAGCATTTGTACAACAGTCTTCGCATTATAGTACGAGTATCTGGCGGTTGCTACTACGTGTATTATCATGAGGGAGGTATAGATTCAACACATCGATAGCCGTAAAGGGAATAATAGTTTATTTTACGTGGAAAATTTTGTGTGCTATAGATACTGAGATTCGTTCCAGAACCACAGTCATAAAGGGGAGAATCATACAGTATTTGCTCGGTGTCAGACTGCGGCAGCAATCATAATATTTAATTGTAGTTACACTGATAAATGTGTGTCTGGTTCCCAATATTCTTGTGAGTCTGGAGATGGCCGTAGAAAGCATAGCAGAAAGCAAGCAGGTCATTTGTTCCAAGATAGGGCTTGCCCATCATTTTTACACCAGTACAGAGAGTCCCAGAAAGCTTGTGGCTTATGTCGATTTGGCTCGCAGTTACCCTTGGGTGGGTGAATAGTGAACTAATTCCCTGTTTGCGTTGAGGTGCCTCCAGGACCCCATTTGTCGTGTGTATACTCCGTGGAAATTTGAGAAGATTCAGTACGACTATTGTTCGTGCTGGGAGTGTTGATAGCATTCAAACTCCTACCACTTAGGTCCTCCTGGGCTTGGCGCTAGTTAACGGCCGACTGCCCTCTGTCTGGCTGAAATGCGCTTCTGTGGTGGCGGTCATGAGCCGTGTTTACAGTGGCAGTTTCCTCCGTCGGCACTGCACTGCAGCATGATGGGTACGTGGGATGTATATGACGATCTGTGCATCACTTTTGCAGGGTTTCATTGGCAATGCAATATGGAAATCTGTACAAAATAGTTTTGCCACTGAAACTCTCGTCTGCAGAAAGAAAAACGCGGGCAGTGTTTCCACACCGGCAGCATCAGTATTTTGGCTTGTAAATCAGAATGCTCCATTCATTCATAGACATCCTTTGTGCCGGGACGTAGGAGCCTCCACATAACGGTTACACCATTTGTGTTTCAGAGATGTTTGTTGAAAGCAGGACTTAATGATTTCCATTAAGGGTAACATGTGATGGACGTGGTACCACGTTAGGGTCGTGAGGGAGAAAGCAGTCGGGGTTTCTCTACGCTATTTTCATAAACAGGTCCTCTTAGGACAAGAATTTCCATGCACACTAACTGGGACATCACGAAAGCTCCTATAAAAGCGACGGTTAACTATTTCTGCAGCACTTTACAATTTCCATGAGGGGACTTCACTGTTATTTACATAGCCATATGACGTCAGTATAACACTGAGAACCTATTAGATGGTGAGTCGCTACCTGAACATTTTATGGCAATGCGTCAGCCGCACTGGGCAGGTAAGCACATGTGCATAACTATATGCCGCTCGCATGTCCCATTAGGATCGCTGGGAACAATGCACCCTGTGCTTTTCTGGGAAGCATTAGAAGAGATATCTATAGTGTGACTTGTGACATCAGTATCCACAGGTAGAGAGGTTTCGTGCCCTCTTATTTACATAGACATGTGATGTCAATAGAATACTCGAAGAACTCTAACTGTATACCCGAAAACTGACGTGACTTTTACCTCCTTCCTGTAGGCGCCAGTGGTGTGAGGGCGATGGCTCGCGCTCCCGGGCTGGCTTGTGTCTGGCAGTGACTCGTAGCAGCGTCTTCTTGTTGGAACCTTTGATAGTGGCCGTTGACTTTAGTACGAAAGCGTTTTTTACGTGCAATGAGTGTTTGTGCAATGCATTATTTTTGGCTGTTTAAGCGTTGTGAGTGTGTTTGCATAGCAATACAAACGCATTATTTTTTGACAATTTACGAGTTGTTTTCGTGTCTGTTGCATTATTTTGTGAGCAGGTATGCAGGCTGTGCAATGAATTATTTTGACAGTTTACGAGTTGTACATCGGTGTACTGCTTTATTTCGGTTATTTTCGGGTAGTTTGCAGGTCTGCAGGGTGTGCAATGTATTATTTCGACAGTTTATAGTTAGTGAGCGTGTCTGCAGAGTGTTTTACATGTATTATTTTGACTATTTAGTAGTTGTTTTTGTGCCTGCACATCAATGAACTGTTCAGGGGTCCTACACAACGCGGGACCACACAGAGTGCTTATAGAGGACAGGCACCTTCGACAGTCTACATAATGGAAAGTAACAAACAGTGTCAGTTAATCAGTTCAAACCAGCATGGTGTTTAGCTGGTGCCCCACGTAATAGGGATGGCAGAGCTGATTCTACAGTTGTCAGTCCTCAGGGCGCGTTTACTTCTGATTGATTCCTCTAGGAATCCTTCACTCTCTGAGTGCAGTATCTCTGCCTCTGTGTGTGATTCTGTTCATTTACATAGGTCAATGTTCCACATCGATGTCTTCAGTCTTACCATCGACGACCTATCTATCAGATTGTGGGACAGCACCATCTTCATCTTCAATGGTCCTTCAACCCCACCATGGGTCACACCACCACATTGCGACGTCACCCCTCTCGCCATGTTCGATGTCCCCGACGACACCAAATCGACTGTCTAACAGCACCTGTCTCAGATTAGATTAGATTAGATTAATACTAGTTCCATGGATCATGAATACGATATTTCGTAATGATGTGGAACGAGTCGAATTTTCCAATACATGACATAATTAGGTTAATTTAACAACATACTTAAGTTAATATAACAACTTTATTTTTTTGTGTTTTTTTTGTTTTCCTTTATTTTTTATTTTTATTTTTTTTATTTTTTTAATATTTTTGTTTCGTTTTTTTTTCTTTTTTTTTCTTAATTTATATCTAAAAATTCCTCTATGGAGTAGAAGGAGCTGTCATTCAGAAATTCTTTTAATTTCTTCTTAAATACTTGTTGGTTATCTGTCAGACTTTTGATACTATTTGGTAAGTGACCAAAGACTTTAGTGCCAGTATAATTCACCCCTTTCTGTGCCAAAGTTAGATTTAATCTTGAATAGTGAAGATCGTCCTTTCTCCTAGTATTGTAGTTATGCACACTGCTATTACTTTTGAATTGGGTTTGGTTGTTAATAACAGATTTCATAAGAGAGTATATATACTGAGAAGCTACTGTGAATATCCCTAGATCCTTAAATAAATGTCTGCAGGATGATCTTGGGTGGACCCCAGCTATTATTCTGATTACACGCTTTTGTGCAATAAATACTTTATTCCTCAGTGATGAATTACCCCAAAATATGATGCCATATGAAAGCAATGAGTGAAAATAGGCGTAGTAAGCTAATTTACTAAGATGTTTATCACCAAAATTTGCAATGACCCTTATTGCATAAGTAGCTGAACTCAAACGTTTCAGCAGATCATCAATGTGTTTCTTCCAATTTAATCTCTCATCAATGGACATACCTAAAAATTTGGAATATTCTACCTTAGCTATATGCTTCTGATTAAGGTCTATATTTATTAATGGCGTCATACCATTCACTGTACGGAACTGTATGTACTGTGTCTTATCAAAATTCAGTGAGAGTCCGTTTACAAGGAACCACTTAGTAATTTTCTGAAAGACAGTATTGACAATTTCATCAGTTAATTCTTGTTTCTCAGGTGTGATTATTATACTTGTATCATCAGCAAAGAGAACTAACTTTGCCTCTTCATGAATATAGAATGGCAAGTCATTAATGTATAATAAGAACAACAAAGGACCCAAGACTGACCCTTGTGGAACCCCATTCTTGATAGTTCCCCAGTTTGAGGAATGTGCTGATCTTTGCATGTTACGAGAACTACTTATTTCAACTTTCTGCACTCTTCCAGTTAGGTACGAATTAAACCATTTGTTCACTGTCCCACTCATGCCACAATACTTGAGCTTGTCTAGCAGAATTTCATGATTTACACAATCAAAAGCCTTTGAGAGATCACAAAAAATCCCAATGGGTGGTGTTCGGTTATTCAGATCATTCAAAATTTGACTGGTGAAAACATATATGGCATTTTCTGTTGAAAAACCTTTCTGGAAACCAAACTGACATTTTGTTAGTACTTCATTTTTACAGATATGTGAAGCTACTCTTGAATACATTACTTTCTCAAAAATTTTGGATAAATCTGTTAAAAGGGAGATTGGATGGTAATTGTTGACATCAGATATATCCCACTTTTTATGCAAAGGTATAACAATAGCATATTTCAGTCTATCAGGGAAAATGCCCTGTTCCGGAGAGCTATTACACAGGTGGCTGAGAATCTTACTTATCTGTTGAGAACAAGCTTTTAGTATTTTGCTGGAAATGCCATCAATTCCATGTGAGTTTTTGCTTTTAAGCAAGTTTATTATTTTCCTAATTTCAGAGGGAGAAGTGGGTGAGATTTCAATTGTATCAAATTGCATAGGTATGGCCTCTTCCATTAACAGCCTAGCATCTTCTACTGAACACCTGGATCTTACTATATCCACAACATTTAGAAAATGATTATTAAAAATATTTTCAACTTCTGACTTTTTGTTCGTAAAGTTTTCATTCAATTTGATGGTAATACTGTCTTCCTGTGCTCTTGGTTGACCTGTTTCTCTTTTAATAATATTCCAAATTGTTTTAATTTTATTATCAGAGTTGCTGATTTCAGACATGATACACATACTCCTGGATTTTTTAATAACTTTTCTTAATATAACACAGTAGTTTTTATAATTTTTGATAGTTTCTGGGTCACTACTCTTTCTTGCTGTCAGATACATTTCCCTTTTCCGGTTACAAGATATTTTTATACCCTTAGTAAGCCATGGTTTGTTACGAGGTTTCTTACGAGTATATTTAACTATTTTCTTGGGGAAGCAGTTTTCAAATGCATTTACAAAAATGTCATGAAATAAATTATATTTTAAATTGGCATCAGGTTCACGGTACACCTCATCCCAGTCTAACTGCTGTAGGCTTTCCCTGAAATTTGCAATTGTTAAATTGTTGACTGAACGTACTACTTTGGAGGACTGTTTAGTATTGCTGAATGGAGCTATGTCATATATTGTAACTAGCTGTGCACCATGATCAGAAAGACCATTCTCAACAGGCTGAGCATTTATCTGGTTAAACTTATCTTGGTCTATAAAGAAGTTATCTATCAGTGAGCTGCTATCCTCTACCACCCGAGTAGGAAAATCAATAACGGGTGTCAAATTGAAAGAACCGAGTAATACTTCAAGGTCATTTTTCCTATTACCCTCTTTCAGAGAATCTACATTGAAGTCCCCACAAATAATAATTTGCTTCCCCCTGTCTGACAGATAGAACAACAAGGAGACCAAATTTTTCAGAAATAGATGAAAATTTCCTGATGGGGACCTATATACAGTTACAATTATAAATGTGCCTTTATTTAATTTAAGCTCACAGGCACATGCTTCTATATGTTTCTCTACACAAAACTTTTTTGTTTCTATACTTTTTGCACAATGATAACTTTTGACATATATGGCAACTCCTCCTTTCTCCATATTTTCTCTCATTACATGTGCAGAGAGCTTATAACCACTTACATTTACCTTATCCATATCAGTAACAATGTGATGCTCAGACAGGCATAGTATATCTATTTCATTCTCAGCTTCTAAATCTTCTAAACAAACCAGAAGCTCATCTACTTTATTCTTTAAACTCCCAATATTTTGATGAAATATACTTACATTATTTTTAATTATACTTTTATGAGAACCTTTCCTTATTCTAACATTTGCAGTACTCTCCTGTCTGAGTTTCTCATTGTGCTTAGGCCTAGTTCCTATACCAGTGGTCACATGGTGTTCAGAGAGGCAGATTATGTCAACTGGGTTGGGTGACTTTAATTCATCAATGCACTTACCTAGGACTGAGATACAACTTGGTGGAGATAAAATTTCTGGTGATTGGTGAAAATTTATAATTGATAGCTGTGATTGGTGATCCAATGTGCTAGAATTGTGCTGTTTAATTTCTTTCCTAAACTGAAGATTTGTTTCAATCCTGACCTCTCGTAGAACTTGACATCTTTCTGTCTTACCTATCCTAAAAAAGGTGCTGCTCCAACACCTGTAACCACTGGTATTTTACCATTCATGGCAGTGCCTCCCCCCCTTAAATTTCGTGCTATTACCCCAGCCAGTTTCCCCTTCCCTTTCCTGTTGAGATGTAGGCCGTGCCTGGTATAGTCCCACCTACTGAGATAATCAACAGGAACCACACCAATATGAGCCCCCGCACCCGACCCAAGCAGCCGTTCCAACTCCAAATTAACTCTCCCAACAGAAGAGTTCAAATGAGGCCGGTCATGGCGTCTCAGGACAGATACAAATTCAACATTGGTGTGTCTCGATGCCGACGCAATCTTTACCAGGTCACACTCTATACTGTGCCCAGGATCTCTGTCGATGCTGTTCCCTGGCCCTCCCACAATAACCACGGTGTCTTCCCTGGTAAATCCTTTACAGAGTGAACCTAGATCCTCTGTCACCTGATCCAGACTAGCACTTGGTTTGAAAAAATTTGTGACCTGGTATTCTGGTCCTAATTCCTCCTGCAGAAGTTGGCCTACACCTCTGGCATGAGAACTGCCTAACAACAAAACTTTCTTCCTTTTCGATGACTTTCCTACATTCTTCTTCAATTTCCTATTGAAAGTTTGTTGTGTCCTGTCTACACCTACCTCAGCTTGAGGCTCATCAGTTTCTAACTGAAGCAACAGGTCAAACGTATTTTTGACATTCACCACAAAACTGTCAGACTTAGTTCTAGGCCTGTTCCTTCTGCTACTTGTTGCCACTTCCCACCTCTCTTTGCCCTTCTCCCTCCTTAACCTGTCCAGATCTTCCCTAGCCTGATCTAGCTCAGCCTGAAGGGCAGCAATTTTCCCCTCCTGTTCCACTATCTTCCTATCTCTGCTGCAAATCCTACATAACCACTGATGAGCCTGATCCACTTTCCCAACACCCACGCCACTGCAGTCCCCCCAGTGAAAAAAACTACTGCATCCATCACACCAAACCCCGGAACTAACAATTCTACGGCAAGTCAGGCACTTCTCACTCATGGCAAAAATAATACCTTAGCTAGAATAAATCAATTAAATTACCGAAAATCAAAAAAGACGTTACAAGAATTAAGCCTATTCACAAATGTATATAAGCAAGTTTCTGATTTAAAATTCCGCTGTTTTTCTGAGATCTGCATTAAAACAACGAAGGTATACGCTATTTATTATACACTCCTGGAAATTGAAAAAGAACACTGTGAATTCATTGTCCCAGGAAGGGGAAACTTTATTGACACATTCCTGGGGTCAGATACATCACATGATCACACTGACAGAACCACAGGCACATAGACACAGGCAACAGAGCATGCACAATGTCGGCACTAGTACAGTGTATATCCACCTTTCGCAGCAATGCAAGCTGCTATTCTCCCATGGAGACGATCGTAGAGATGCTGGATGTAGTCGTGTGGAAGGGCTTGCCATGCCATTTCCACCTGGCGCCTCAGTTGGACCAGCGTTCGTGCTGGACGTGCAGACCGCGTGAGACGACGCTTCATCCAGTCCCAAACATGCTCAATGGGGGACAGATCCGGAGATCTTGCTGGCCAGGGTAGTTGACTTACACCTTCTAGAGCACGTTGGGTGGCACGGGATACATGCGGACGTGCATTGTCCTGTTGGAACAGCAAGTTCCCTTGCCGGTCTAGGAATGGTAGAACGATGGGTTCGATGACAGTTTGGATGTACCGTGCACTATTCAGTGTCCCCTCGACGATCACCAGTGGTGTACGGCCAGTGTAGGAGATCGCTCCCCACACCATGATGCCGGGTGTTGGCCCTGTGTGCCTCGGTCGTATGCAGTCCTGATTGTGGCGCTCACCTGCACGGCGCCAAACACGCATACGACCGTCTTTGGCACCAAGGCAGAAGCAACTCTCATCGCTGAAGACGACACGTCTCCATTCGTCCCTCCATTCACGCCTGTCGCGACACCACTGGAGGCGGGCTGCACGATGTTGGGGCGTGAGCGGAAGACGGCCTAACGGTGTGCGGGACCATAGCCCAGCTTCATGGAGACGGTTGTGAATGGTCCTCGCCGGTACCCCAGGAGCAACAGTGTCCCTAATTTGCTGGGAAGTGGCGGTGCGGTCCCCTACGGCACTGCGTAGGATCCTACGGTCTTGGCGTGCATCCGTGCGTCGCTGCGGTCCGGTCCCAGGTCGACGGGCACGTGCACCTTCCGCCGACCACTGGCGACAACATCGATGTACTGTGGAGACCTCGCGCCCCACGTGTTGAGCAATTCGGCGGTACGTCCACCCGGCCTCCCGCATGCCCACTATACGCCCTCGCTCAAAGTCCGTCAACTGCACATACAGTTCACGTCCATGCTGTCGCGGCATGCTACCAGTGTTAAAGACTGCGATGGAGCTCCGTATGCCACGGCAAACTGGCTGACACTGACGGCGGCGGTGCACAAATGCTGCGCAGCTAGCGCCATTCGACGGCCAACACCGCAGTTCCTGGTGTGTCCACTGTGCCGTGCGTGTGATCATTGCTTGTACAGCCCTCTCGCAGTGTCCGGAGCAAGTATGGTGGGTCTGACACACCGGTGTCCATGTGTTCTTTTTTCCATTTCCAGGAGTGTATATTTCACTCGATGGAATGAAAAAAAGGACAATTAAACGAGATACTTTAACTTTGATTCTCCAAAAACGTTACGAGAATTAGGCCTATAAACAAATGTATATAGGCAAGTTTCTGATATAAAGTTACGCTGTTTTTCTGAAATCTGTATTAAAACAATGAAGTTATACGCTATTTACGGTAGTTTACTTATTTGTTACCGAGAAAGTAGTTAAATTACCGTGAAACAAGAAACAAACACGTTTACAAAATTTAAGCTTAAGCGCGACTTCGCGAAGTTACGATCTTTTCGTGTTTTCTGAAAAAATACGCAAAGAAAAGTCAAACCTATAACGGCAAGACTAAACGATACACTAATGCACGTATTTAATTTGTTGTCGGCGTTAAACTAAATTATATTCCTGTCTAAATCACTTAACTTTCTGGAAATGGTTTCTGGCGTTACTTACTCGGCGGCCATCTTGGAACAGCTAGCCAGGTAATGATATCTTTTAAATCTACATGCCGCCCCACCCAGTGTCGACTGCTCTCCCCTCAACTGCTAGAGACCAACTCTACTCTCACACTGGGCGCCGCCTACGTCCTCCCAGATGGCTTTAAGACTTTGGCGTTGACACTATTTCCAGCTTGGCATCCACCTCATGCTCTACACTACCTGCGGGGAGGGGGGGGGGGGGGAGGACGCCTCTGTGGTGAGTGTCGACCACGTAAAGTATAATCGCTGGTTTTGTATTCTCGTCTATGCTGACTTCTTTGACTTGTCTATCTTCTCTGTCATTTTTCGCGCCATGCTTTGTAAAGTTTCGTGTTGTATTTTGTTTTCATATTGAATAAATCTACTCAAACCATTATGTGGTTGACTGTTACCAGTGTAGTCTACATTACTACCATTTGTAATATCTACAAGTAAAGCTAGTGTCCTACCCATTGTCCATTAGGATAGGTTGCATCCCTATCACATCTCTCTCCATCGAGAATTGCACTGAAATGATTACTAGAATCGCGTTAACTTTTGTACTTGGGCATTAAGAGAGGATACTCAAGATGTATCATATATTTTGTTTAGCGATGAAGCCACATTTACCAATCACAGACAGGTAAATAGCCGAAACATGCACTATTGGCCTTCTGACAATCCTTGTTGGCTTCATTAGTTGGAATGTCAGCGTTTGTGGTGTAGGATAGTGAAGCATCAACTCATAGGCCCATTTTTCATAGACAGAATACTGAATGAGCAGCTTCGAAAAAGATCATCTTCCACAGACGCTAGATGATGCTTGGAAGAATGTGTGGTACCAGCAAGATGGCTGTCCAGACTATAGCACACAAAGTACTACAACTGGTCTTCGCTAGTTGTTCCCTGGACTTCACGCCGGTAGTCTATTTTCTGTGGGGACTGCTCGGACAATGTTGCTGAAATGTTTGTACATGTGCAACAGTCGTTCATACCAGACCAGAAATGTGTATTGCTGCTGCCAGTTGTCATTTTGACCACAACCTATGATGGTCAGCTGCCTTGTTAAAGATCAGAATCCACATAACTAACATATGCACTTTTGTTGTTCTTTAGTGTATGTTATCACAAATATTGTACAAGTGTCAACGTGGGACCTTTTCAAAATACGATATCTCGTAAACGACTCGCACTAGAATCCTACATCAAATACCTCTGACATTCTAATTTACCTTACATTTAGTCTATTAATGTCAACAGACATTGTTCCATTTAAAGAAACTGCATGTTTGAACGAAAAATAAGCTTTCTAAGTCTTATTACAATCTGTTGATTGGCTAACAATACGAGTCCCTTACTACCAATCCATTCTGTGAAAACCATATGTGAATAGCACTTTCCATTTCCACAATATTTGCGGTGAAACTTTTAGGTGATTCATCATATATATATATATATATATATATATATATATATATATATATATATATATATATATATATATATATGTGTGTGTGTGTGTGTGTGTGTGTGTGTGTGTGTGTGTGTGTGTGTGTAAGAATGTTTGCTGGACCTCCTCCTAAATGCCTGGATCAATTTCAACCAAATCGGGCACACAAACAGCAAGCTTCATGAGTATCAGCAGTCTGAGATTTATATCTTAGCTCCAATAGGAGTGGAGACATGGGAAAGATGCGTTTTTCAGCCTCTGCTCTGCATCACATCTGTGTTGTATTGGCCTGCATTATCGCTTTGCTTTTTGGGGCAGCCTATATGTCACAAGAAAGAAACAGTTTTCCAACCCTCGACATGGAGGCTGCTTTGCATGAAAGGTGTGTTGTGTTAGAGCAGTACTAGCTTTCTTTGTCGACCTGCCTTGCAGAAACTACACATACAGATAGGCATGGTCAAACAAAGAGTTGGGGACAGAGATGTACAGTGAGAGAGAGAGGGAAGAGTGATGTGGGCAGAGAAAGGGGTAAGGAGGAGACTGACTGAGAGGGGAGATGAGGTAAGAGACAGAGGGAGGGGATGAAGGTGGGTGTAATGCAGGTAGTATTGGATGCCTTGCAGGGGCTACATCTGTATATGTGCATGGCTGAGCAGAGAGCTAGGGGAGGTAGGAGATAGATTGTGGGAGAGGGAGAGGGTGGAGATGAATAGTGAGAGAAGGGAGATTGATTTGAGCAGAGAAAGAGGGAGGAGGAAGTGGACATAGAGGCTATAGGATGTGATGCGTGCTCACAAGGGAGGAGCAGATGTACGGAGAGAAGATGGAGGAGAGGATGGGCAGAGAGAGGGGATGTGGAAATGTACAGAGAAAGGGTGGAGGGTACATGCAGGTGTAAGGTGTAGATGGGTAGTGTGCAAAGGTGGTCAAGGAAGAGGGGGAGGAGGCGATTGAGAGACATATGAGGACACGGACTAATGGAGGAGCAAGGTATGGTTGGAGAGGGTGCAGATGACATGGAGAAAGAGAGTGGGGGAGGAGGGTGTGGAGAGAGAGAGAGAGAGAGTGGGAAGGAATTTGACAGACAGAGGTGGGAGGACATAGGGACAGACAGAGGGGGAGAAAGAAGTTGACAAAAAAGGGGCTGAGGAAAAGAGAGGCAGAGAGAGGGTCAGAGACAATTGTGTGGAGAAGATGGTCAGACATGGGATGAGGAGGAGATGAACAGAGAGGGAGGACGAGGAGGAAATGAAAAGTGTCATGGAGAAGATGGTCAATAAGATGGAAGAAGAAACAGATGGGAAGAGAGATGGAGGAGGAGGTGATCAGAAGAGAGAAGGGCAGGATGAGATAGGCAAGTTGGGGTTAGGAGGTGGACCAAGAGGGAGTGAGAGAGATGTATGTGCAATATACATGTTGAACAAATATATGATGTAGCATGTGAAAGTTGCTGGATTTGGACGGGTTACTCCTGTAACTGAAATATCAGATCTGAAGATGGTTCTGAATGAACTGAAACCGGTGATATGAATAAAAAATTTGCAATCAAGACGGATTTTGATTAACATTATAAAATCACTGATTGCTGTTATCTCGTAAGACATTATGTCTGTTTTGCAAAGTATTTTTGTGTGGTGAACACATGGCTTGGTAAGTATGAGATGGAGAGAAGAGGAGGAAATGGGCAGAGATGGGAAGATGAGAAGGAGATAAGCAGAAATAGGAGCAATGGATATAAGAAGAAGGAGAGGAGAACATTCGTTGTAGAGGGGCAGATGGGTAGCGGAATGGACAGAGGGAGGCGAAGGAAGGTATTGTCAGAGAAGGGGGAGAGGGAATAAAGAGGATGGAGAGGAGCAAATGAAGACAGACAGGGGCAGAGAAGGAGATGTGTGCAATATATGACAAATGGTTACACAAGTGAAGCCACGAGAAAAAGCCTAATATAAAGTTTAGCTTAGGTATGTATATATAAGAACTGCTCCCAGGCCCATGCAACAAAGTGGGGAAAATTTGACACACAAACTCCTTGCACCAGGAAGATCAACATAGGTGTGTTTCTAATGTCCTAGCACTAATGTTTATAGAGACACAGACATGCATGTTTCTCAAGCCACAGCAATATAAGTTGCCTTGACGTCGTGTGTTGTGTGGGAATAATATCGAGGTGCCTTACTGAACTGCTTCACAAGGCAGCCTATATCTCAGGGAAAATAAATAGTTTTCCAGTCCATGGTGTGTAGCCGAGCCCAACACGCATGTTGTGTTGGAGTAGTACCAGCCTGTGTTATCAGCCATAACAGAAAAAAATGATTTCACCCCCCCCCCCCCTCAAAAAGAAAATATAGGCTGTGCTGCACACGAGAGAGGGGGAAGGAGTAGTTAGAGAGGGGAGGTAGGAGGGGATATAGAGAGGAGGAGGGGAGGGAGAGATGGTCAGAGATAGAGGTATAGACAGAGGGGGATGAGATGGACAAAGAGGAGAGGAGGAGATGGACAGCAAGGGGGAGGGAGAGAGAGAGAGAGAGAGAGAGAGAGAGAGAGAGAAAGAGTGGGGGTTGGAGGAGATGTAAAGACAAAGAGGGATGGTGAAGAGTAGATTGGACAGAGAGGTAGGATAGGGGATGAGATGGACATAGAGAGAGGAGGGGGTCGACAGAGAGGTGGTATGATGAGAGGGACAGATAATGAGAAGGAGAGGTGATGGGCACAGAGAGAGTGGTGGAGAAGATTGGCCAAGAGATGTGCACATTATACATGACATATCTGTATGCAGGTGATGCTGTGGGGAAAAGTATGTGATGTTAAAGAATGTGTGTATGTATATATGTATGTATGTGCAGGGTCTCCTCCCAAAACTCTGGGTAGATTTCAACCAAATTTGGCACACAAATAACAAACTTAATGAGTAGCTCCTAGCCCCTATAGGAAAAGATACAAAGCAAAAACGTATTTTTTCAGCCCCTGCCACATAGGCGACCGTGCAAGGCAAGTTTATTATGTGCAGATATCATTGACTTGTATTATGGACCCCTTCTTGCAGGGCAGCCTACATGTCAGAGGCAATAAATGTTTTCAAACCCCTGACATGCAGGCTGCCCTTCACAACAGACATGTAATGGAAGTAGTAACAGTCTGCTGTATCGACTTGTGCAGGGGCTACACATGCAGATGGGTGGGTTAAGGCCGAGATGGATAGGAAAGGAAATCGACAGAGAGAGGGGAGGCAGGAGGGGGTGGACAGAAAGGAGGGCGAGATTGAGACGGATAGAGAGAGAGAAGGAGAAGAGGAGGTAGACAGAGAGATTAGTAAGTAAGCGAGGAGATGTGGAAGGCAAATGGAATGTGTAAAGGGGTACTAGGCAGATGGAAAAGGAAGAGGGGTAGGAGGAAATGGATGGAGAGAGTGGGAAGAGAAGACTGAGAGGTGCTGGAGAATTCATGAGACAATGTCGAGCTTTTTGGAACAGCATGTGTAGTCATATGTCCAACATCTCCACCCAAATGCCTTTATCGATTTCAACCAAATACAGTACAGAAACAGAAAACTTCACAAGTATTGCTATTATGGGTGTGAGAACCTACCAGCTCCCTTAGTAGCGGAGATATGGAGAAAAACTTTATCTGTCCCTGTCATGGAGGCTGGCCTATACAACAGTTTGTTGTGTGGGTATGGTACTGAGCCGCCTTATTGACTTGCTTTGCAGGGTAGCCCATACATCCGAGTCAATAAACTTTTTCCAGCCCTCAACATGTAGACAGCCCTGCATAACAGGCATATTGTGAGACTAGTGTAGGCCTTTTTTTGTTTACCTGTTTTTCAGGGACTATACATTTTTTGTTGACCTGTTTTGCAGGGACTATACATGTGGTTGGGCACAGCTGTGGGAAGATTGTGATTGATAGAGTAGGGGATGGACAGAGAGAGAAGGCAGGGGGATGGACAGAAGTAGCTGGGGTGGAAGAGTTGGTGAGTGTGTGTGTGGTGGGGAGGGGGGGGGGGGGTAGAAGGATACAGAAAGAGTAATGGGGTAGGAGGAGACTGACAGAGTGTAAGGGGGAGCAGGGGACAAATAGAGGTAGATAGGGAGATGGAATGAAAGGTTTGAATGCAGAGAGGGGGAGCAGGAAATCTGTAAAACATGTGAGTCGAAATTGTGTGCAAGTGAAGCGGTGGGGAAAACTATGTGTGTGTATGTCCAACATCTCCTCCCAAACCCATTTATTGTTTTCAACCAAATTAGGCAAACAAACAGTACACTTCATGAGTATCAACACTGTTGGTGTTAGAGTCTACTAGATGCTAAAGGAGCATAGATGTGGGCGAAAATGAATTTTCAGACCCTGACATTTTAGCTGCCCTGCAAGACCCCCTTCTTGTGTGGGCCTTTGTTATC
Source organism: Schistocerca piceifrons (assembly GCF_021461385.2). NCBI lineage: Eukaryota > Metazoa > Arthropoda > Insecta > Orthoptera > Acrididae > Schistocerca > Schistocerca piceifrons. The sequence continues at coordinate 430,097,021 of NC_060138.1, forward strand.
GATGTCCTTTGTGTAGCAGCCTACATCTCGGGGACAGAGAACTGATTCCAATACTTGATATGTATGCTGCCCTGTGTAATTTGTTGGTGTAGTATTGGCCTCCATTATCGACCTATTTTTCAGGGGTCAGACATGTGGATGATAGAGAAGGGAGTAGACAGAGAGATGGGGCAGGAGGTGATGGATGGGTAGAGTTGGGCAGAAGAGGATGGACATAGGGAGAGGGATGGAAACACAGTGTGTGGGTATTGTCAACATCTCTTGTAGGAGCGACATTTGCATGTATGGGCACAGCTGAGCGGTGAGAAGTGATGGATAATGAGAGATGGGGAGGACGAAGTGGACAAGACAGAGATGGGGATGGAGGGAATGGACAGAAAAAAGGGGAGGGTGTGATGGACACGGAGAATGTACAAATTAGGAGATGGACAGGAAGAGAGGGAAGAAGGCGACAGAAAGAGAGACTATAGAGGAGAATGAAATGGACAGGGAGAGTGTGGATGAGAATGAGATGAACAGAGAGAGAGAGAGAGAGAGAGAGAGATGGAGGAGGTGGATAGAGAGAGGGGATGGAGGAGATGGACAGAGGGAGAGTCAGCTAAGGGACAGTCAGAAAGGGGCAAGGAGGTGATGGACAGAGGGAGGAAGGAGAAGGTGGAGAGACAGAGTGAGTTTGGAGGAGGGGATGTACTGAGAGTGGGGGGGGGGGGGAGATGTGGATATGGGGGGGCAGGAGGAGATTTTATATTATATGTGTCAAACTTGTGCAAGAGAGAAGCTGTGGGGAAAAGCCTAGTAATCTAATAATTTTTGTGTACATCGGTCTAGTAATCAAATATCTGTCTTTAGACATTTTTGTGAACATCGGTCTTTACTGTCTTTTGCAGTTTAAATCCAATTATAATTATTATTTTCCTGTTTTACTAGTACTGAATATTCAAAAATAATTGCCATACTGCTTAACCGATCATATACTGTAGCTAACCACAATAATTTTACCATGACAAATAGCACTATCTTTTGCGGTACTTTTTTTTGGGAGATTTCAGCTACATTATTTGAGTAAAAGCTCATTCTGCAAATTTTTTGTTCATGCTGATAGCTGTGTTTGTGACAGTGGAGAGCAGAAAACTGACTTTCGCTTTTTTTAACTGATCTAGTTAAGAATTGTGATCAGACTCTTCAGCAACATCGACTACTGTACCAGTAAAACATACAGACACACAGTTAAGAATTGAGGCAATGGATATTGCCACCCAAGTGTTAATAGCATCACATGTTTATTTCCACCCTGTGTGCATCCTGGGCCATAGAATAGGGTTCGTTATATTCAGTAATTCAGAAATAATGATGGAGAAACTAAACTGTTTTGTGTATTCAGAAACTATCGGTATTGCATAGACTATATACGATGAGATTTTAAAAAAATCCTTCGAGAAACGATAATTATAAAATTATGAAAATGTGATGTCTCGCTTAATTTCTTGCTTCAGTTTTAACAGAAAACTTGTAAACGGCAATGTCACGAATTCAGAGTCCTTCAGAGTCCCATCAGAACCAAGATGTCAGGGCACTTAAAACATCAAACAGATTGTTTCCTTACACTGATCATGAATTTACAGATTTCACACCCTCTGCCTGCTGACACTGACCTGAGCCAAGAGATTTACTATTATTGCAACTTTCTAGTGATAATCAATGTAAGTCTTTAGTCCTCATTATTTGCGACTGATAAGCGTAAGGGGATGTTATTACACACACCACTGGCCACAGAACCAGAGCAGGATGTGAACCAGACACTCAGAAAAAAAGGACATGAATATGTTGCCATCTTACATCCTAGGGGCCTCTCATTTCTTTTGTGAGTGTGTGCTTGACCACCATTTGTCCTGCTTGAATTTGGTTTATTATCCTGAACACTCGTTTTCTTTCCTCTTCCGGCACATTATACAGCTTTTCGTTTTTCACTACATCGTCCACATTGTTGGTTTTGACCTACCATTCCTCTTCCAAAACTAACGTAAGTGCAGATCATGTGGGGAAGGTCACTAAGTGTGGTGTACATTCAGCCTTTTCTGCCTTTCTGCCTTCATACCCTTCCTTTCCACTAAAAGCAATGTACCCAAAACCCAACACGGTAGCCACCCCATTGTGGTGGAGAGGGAGGGGACTTGGCACTGTGGTAGCCCCCTGACCATGCAGGGATTTCACTATTGGTGCCTGAGCTGATATCTCTCCACCTACGCCAAGTATTATGTGTTCATTGTGGATGGGACACAGGGACTCTGGTCAACAGCTGACTGACCAGGATGCTGTTGCCACAGCTGGCTGGCACCCATGGGGGAAACACTGTTTGGAGTGGGTGACACAAAGGTAGATTTCTCACAAGTGAAGTGGCTCAAACTTTCTTCTGCTGGTGGCTGCACAGCCCCAGCAATTTATTCTGAAGGAAAGAGTTACTACAATGTGGTGAGATATGACCCTGCTTCCCTGGCTACATCATGAAGGGAACATAGGGATAAGAGACAAGAGGGGAAATACTTCTCATTATACTTAGCTTGCTCTAGAACTGATAGGGATTCCTTTTTAGCCACAAAGCCATTTCTCTTTATCTGGCGGCTTGAGGGCAGGTCTGAGGAAGTAGCAGTGATTTGCAAGATGAAAAATGGTTGATTTCTGTTTAAAATAGTATCCCAGCTCACCTGCGGGTCCTGCTTACCTGTGACAGGCTAGGTGATATTCCTTTGACTATCATCCTCCATAATAGTCTTAGTATAGTACAAGGTATCATCTTCCACTGTGCCCTCCTTTTACAGACAGGTCACAAGTTACATGCCAGTTTGGAGCGATGGGTGCACATTTTATCCATGGAGTCCATTGTGGACCAAATGATAGTAGGTTTGATACTGGGACCTTCATCTTGGCCTGTCCCTCCCTTAGCATCACTTGCCTGGATGTCCACCTGGATGGGCTCTCAACAATGCTGACTAGGATCCTTTTGCCTCTACCATCGCCCTTAGCGCCCTGCCACATGGAGATATTGATGTGGCTGTCCAGAGCACAACCACAGTTTTTCTATGGGCAGACTTAACATTCCCCAATTCCTCATGATACCTCCATCAGCATACAGCATCTTGGTGGACTTCAGAAATCTCCGTTGCCATTAGAGATCACTGACAGACTCTCAATGCCATAAGTGTCATCCATCAATGGAGCACCTCATTGCTTTAAAATGGCTCCATGCCCGGGTCTGCCAACAAATAAAAAGTCAGAAACAAGAGTGCTGGGAATGGTGTGTTACTACCATTGGACTGCGTACCTCTCCTTCACAGGTTTGGGCAAACGTTCTACACCTCTATGGATACCAGTCTCTCACAGTGTACCTGGCATCTCCCTGAATGATGTTGCCCACAATGACATGATGATGTCGCTGAACATTTCGCTCTGCATTACACTTGAGTCTTTGCCTCTGAAACCATCAGCCTGCATTCTGTGTCTTCATAACATATCGCCTAGAGCAATATAATGCTCCGTTCAGTGAGTGGGAACTCTTCAGTCCCGTAGCTCTTTGCCCTGACATGGCTCCAGTGCCAGACTGCATCCACAGCCAATGCTCAAACACCTATCGATGAACTGCCACCATCATGTCCCTGCCATTTTAACTGTATCTAGAGAGAGGGTGAGTTCCCATCTCAATGGCGAAAAAGTTCGATCGTTCCAGTACTGAAACTGGGTGAACACCCACTTTAGATGGACACCTATTGCCCAATTAGTTTCATTAATGTTTTCTGCAAGCTGCTCGAACTAGTGGTGAGCCTGCAGCTGTGTTGGTACCTTGAGTCATGGGATCTTTTGACTCCATCCCAGGTCAGTTTTTCTCATGGCCATTTTACCACTAACAATTTTGTTTCCCTGGAGTCTGCTATCTGCTCACCTTTTACCCAGCTTCAACACTTTATCACTGTCTTCTTCGACTTGCAAAGGCTTATGACACCACATGGCATCATCACATACTCCTTATCCTACATGGATGGGGTCCCTGGGACCCACTCCCTATTTTTGTCCAGAACTTCTTGTCGCACTGTACCTTCTGGGTTTAAATTGGTGCTTCCCACAGTACCCTGCATATACAAGAGAATGGGGTCCCACAGGACTCTGTATTGAGTTACTGAGCGTGTCCTCTTTTGAGTGGCTATAAATGGCCTAGCTGAAGCTGTGGGGTCTACAGTGCCACCCTCCCAAGACAATGACGATTTCTGCAATTATTATTGCTCCTCCACTGTGGGTGTTGCTGTACACCAGCTGCAGGGTGTGATAGAAAAGGTGCATTCTTGGGCTGTCACTCATGGCTTCCAGTTTTCTGCTCCCAAGGTATTCATCATGCACTTCTGTCACTGGTGTACTGTCCATTCACACCAGAACTCTACCTCAACGACCAGCTGCTCAATGTGGTGTAGTCTTATCAAAATTTGGCAGTGATGCCCAGTTGACGTGGTTTCTCTAACCTTCATATTCTTCATTGCCTCTGTATCACCTGCTGGGATGCAGAACACTCTATACTTCTGTGGCTATATAAAGCTCTGATACTATCCCATATTGCACAGCATCACCGTCAGTGTTGCAATGTTGGGTCTGGTAAACCATTGTGGGATTTAACTTGTGACAAGTGCCTTTTGGACCAGCCCCATGAACAACCTATTTGCAGAGGCTGGAGTCCATCCACTACAGCTCAGGTGCGAACAATTGCTGCTGAAGTATGCTACACACATTCACTGCTCCTCTGAAGATCTGAACTGCTGTATCCTTTTTCGTGGGAGGGAGATCACCTCCCACAACACCGACCCAAGACTGGAGTCACAGTCGCAGTTATCTTACCAGTGTCTGTGCTCTAAACTCCAACTTCCCTCAGAAACGCCTCTTGTCAGGAAGCAACAACATACTACCTGATGATATGTATCCCATCTTCAAATCTGTCTCGATCTATCTTTTCGACCGTAAGGCTCTTTTGGCCCTATGGTTTTTCGCCATTATTCGTCGCTGTTCTTCATGCAGTTCCAGGTTTTGATGTGGTATGCACTGACAACTGTATGGTCGACAGTCAAATCAGTTTTCCCCTCACACATAAGCAAGATGCAGTGAACTATACCTGCCAAACAGATGCATTGTATTTATAGCAGAATTCGTGGCCATCACTCAGGCTCTATGTCACTTTCGGTCTTGCAAAAGCGAGACGTTCTTAATTGGGAGTGATTCCCTGCATTGTCTTCAGGTTATCAAGCAGTGCTAACTTCGACACTCATTGTTGTGACTATCCAGGATCTCTTTCCTGAATTCCATCAAGCTGGACAGTCGATCATCTTTGTCTGGATACCAGGTCATCTTGGGATTCCAGGGCCAAGTTGGCTACAAGGACACTCGCTTTGGAGAAGGGGATACTGGAATGGGACCTTTGGTCAACTCTATACCATCAATTGTTGGTGTCTTGGAACGTGATTTTGATGTACCCTGCTTTCCCTGAACGAATTTTGAGGAATAAAGGTGACCACAATCATGTGACAGTCTTCCCTTAATGTTCCTCATCTACATCTACATCTACGTGATTATTCTGCTATTCACAATAAAGTGCCTGGCAGAGGGTTCAATGAACCACCTTCATGCTGTCTCTCTGTCATTCCACTCTCAAACATCACGCGGGAAAAACGAGCTCTTATTTTTTTCCGTGCGAGCCCTGATTTCTCTTATTTTATCATGATGATCATTTCTCCCTATGTAGGTGTGTGCCAAGAGAATGTTTTAGCAATCGGAGGATAAAACTGGTGATTGAAATTTCATGAGAAGATTCCGTCGCAACGAAAAACGCCTTTGTTTTAATGATTGCCACTCCAATTCACGTATCATGTCTGTGACACTATCTCCCCTATTTCGCGATAATACAAAACGAGCTGCCCTTCTTTGTACTTTTTCGATGTCATCCGTCAGTCCCACCTGATGCGGATCCCACACCGCACAGCAGTACTCCGGTGTAGGGCGGACAAGCGTAGTGTAAGCAGTCTCTTTCGTAGATCTGTTGCACCTTCTAAGTGTGCTGCCAATGAAAGGCAGTCTTTGGTTTGCTCTACCCACAATATTATCTATGTGATTGTTCCAATTTAGGTTATTTGTAATTGTAATCCGTAAGTATTTAGTTGAATTTACAGCCCTCAGATTTGAGTGACTTATCGCGTAATCGAAATTTAGCTGATTTCTTTTAGTACTCATCTGAATAACTTCGCACTTTTCTTTATTCAGGGTCAATTGCCACTTTTCTCACCATACAGATATCTTATCTAAATCATTTTGCAAGTCATTTTGATCATCTGATGACTTTACGAGACAGTAAATGACAGCATCATCTGCAAACAATCTAAGACGGCTACTCAGATTGTCTCCAATGTCGTTAATATAGATCAGAAATAATAGAGGGCCTATAACACTTCCTTGGGGAACGCCGGATATTACTTCTGTTTTACTCGATGACTTTCCGTCTATTACTACGAACTGTGACCTTTCAGGCAGGATATTACGAATCCAGTCGCACAACTGAAGCGATCCTCCGTAGACATGCAGTTTGATTAGAAGACGCTTGTGAGGAATGGTGTTGAAAGCCTTCTGGAAATCTAAAAATATGGAATCAATTTGACATCCCCTGTCGACACTTTATTTCATGAGTATAAAGAGCTAGTTGTGTTTCACAAGAACGATATTTTTCCGAATCCGTGCTGACTATATGTCAATAAATCGTTTTCTTCGAGGTACTTCATAATATTCGAATACAGTATATGTTCTAAAACCCTACTGAAAATCCTCATAGGGAATGTTCAGTTCTCTTCACATTGACCACACTTGGTTGACTCATGGCCACATCCTACAACATGAGGCTCCATCCCACTGTCAGTGTGGTGCCCATCTAACAGTGGCCCACGCCCTACTGGACTCCCCCAATTTGGCCACTTTACAGTGAAACCTTAAACTTGCAGTCACACTGCCCCTGGTGCTAGCAGATGACGCCAAAATGGCTGATCCAGTTTTAAATATTACCCATGAAGGTGGTTTCTCCTTCTCCCTGTGAGGTAGGGCACATTGGCCTCATCAACTACTTCAGGGATTGGAGGGATGCCCCTTCACCTGTTCCGATACAGGGTGCCCATGACAGCCCTTGCTCAGCTGTCTTGCTTGCCTCTTGCTCTTCCCACCTTTTAAATTCTTCTTATTCCTGTACATCTGTTGTTGGTTTACTGTCTTGACATCGTTGTTCTGTTTCTTGAGATTTTATCAGCTTGTCCATGTTGCTTTTTGTAAACAAATATAGCTGGAAAACAGTGACACACAAGTTGAACAAGAAATGTGAAAGTGATTCGTCTAAACAGGAAGACAAAAATGAATTTCTTGCAACTGGCGACTCCATATTGAAAAATGTAGTAGTTGCGAACTGTGACATCATGTTCGCCCTGGCATTCGACCACAACAAATTAATAAGCATTTTAAAAATATTATGAACACTGAAACAGACTAACTTTAGGAATAGTAGGGATACGACGACAAACTTCAGAGGTGTGATAATCCATGTTGGGACGAACTCTATTCGTAGCAGCAGCGAACAAGAAATCATAAACGATACAAGAAATGTAATTCATTCGGTGAAAAAATTGTTTACAAGATCTAGAATCGTAATCATTGGAATCTTACATAGAAGAGCGGTGAGTAACACTTATATAAACAATAGAAACTACACCGTCAGGGAACAGCACGAAGAACTGGGTACGATTTTCGTCGACCCTAACAAATTTCTGAGTGACAAATGTCAAATTCCAACAGCTAGAAGTCGAGCTGGAGACTATAAACTATATAAATAATTTTTGCAGCAGTATAGGTACAAAATTACAGCAAAAAGTCCCTCAGATCATACTGCTAAACAAAAATGTACCACATTCAATGGTACTACTGCCCACAACAAAGGAAGAAGTCTACAAAGTAGTTTGCAAACTGAAAAATAAAAATTCAGCTGGTTTAGATGAAGTTCCAATTTTTCTAATTAAAGACTGTATAGAGAGCCTGTTATCACCATTAGTTAATATTATAAACCAATCATTCAAGCAGGATTACTTTACTGACTACTCAAAATATGCTAAAGTACAGCCTCTCTTCAAAAAAGGAGACACAGGAAATATAGAAAATTGTAGGTCACACTCACTGCTCTCGTGCTTTGCAAAAATAATAGAAACTATTGTGAAAGATAGACTTATGAGCTACTTAAATAAACACAACCTCCTAACCAAAGAGTAGATTGGTTTCTGAAAAGGGAAAGGCACAGAAGCAGCAACAACATATCTCACTAAATATATTTTAGAAGCACTCGATAAGCTAGATGAACTGGGAATTAGGGGGATTGAAAAAAAATGGTTTCAATCATATCTAGAAAATAGAATACAGATGACTGAAATAACACATTTATTATCTAACTCCAACTGTATTGAAAAACATATTTCTGACACCAAACATAAATATAGGTGTACCACAGGGTAGTGTCCTAGGTCCAGTACTATTTTTAATTTATATTAATGATTTTCCACAAAGTATAAAGCATGGGCATACAATATTGTTTGCAGATGACTCTAATGTGCTAATAAATAACACATCACATGTAGATCCAAGAGAGAAAGCTGAAGAAACACTAAAAAGTGTATATGAGTGGGCAGCTAACAACAAAGTCACGCTTAATATTAAAAAAAAGTGCTATGAACCTTTACATAAACGAAAAACCATATTATAATAACCTGAAGTTAGGTAATGAAACCATGCAATGGGTGGAAAGCACAAAATTTCCTGGCGTGCAAGTTGATAGTCAGTTGAATTGGGAGACCATGTAAAAATACTTCGTAACAGAATCTCTACAGCATGCTATGCCCTCAGAGTTCTTACTTCAGCATGTGATATTTCATGTGTTAGATCAGTATACTTTGCGTATATCCATTCTGTTATTAGTTATGGGATAATATTTTGGGGAGTGAACAGGAAAAATATCGAAGCTATATTCAAATCACAGAAAAGAGCAGTGCGTAAAATGACCAAGAGTGGCAGCATGGCCCACTGCCTTGAACTTTTTAAAATGGTAGAAATCTTAACTGTCCCATGTGAATATATTTTTCAGAAAATATTGGACACTATGCTAACAATGGTTCTGTAGATGGTTACGAAACTAAGAACTGCAATAATTTGCATCTGGATAGAAAAAATAAAGTTAAAACACAACAGAGAGTATTGTACAATGTCATCAAATTATATAATAAATTACCGCTAACCATAAAAGACATAGAGACAGTCTCCTCCTTCAAAGGAAAACTAAAAAAAATTTATCGAAATAAAATTTACTATACAATAATGAATTACTTGAATTAAAAAAGGTTACTTAAAATCTGAAAGTTCTGTATTAAACTATATGGAGAAATAATAATTATATAAGACTGAGAAATGTAAATTAGATTATAAGAAAGTTTCACTGTCAACTATTGTGTAAGAAACAAATTTAAACTGTTAAATTGAATAATATTCAATGACGAAATCCATACAATGTAAATTGTTTCACGGATTAATAAAGAAATCAAATCAATCAGCTCGAATCTAGTTTTCTTGTCGTAATGGAGAGTGAGGACACACCAGTTGGATGCAGAGGGTGCATCTGCCGTTATATAACGTGCCTCCAGCTGGTATCTGTGCAGAGCAACTCATTCGCCTTTACCCTCTTACCGCTATCTCACTTCCACTTGCTTCTGTTCATTGGCTTTATTGACAATCGGCTACAATCAGATCCATCAGGAATTTATCATCTGTGCTCTCCCTCTCTGAGGACTGTTCCTGGCTTAATGCATGTAGGTTGGAGGGGCTGATGATCTCGTAGTTTCATACCTTTAACCCTATCAGTCCAATCCACTCATAAATACAGAATACATAGGCTGCAGCTTATTACCAGTTTCTCGCTCTGTGACAGTGGAAAAAAAACAACTGAACTGAAGTGCTGGAAGTTCAAGCTATTCAATCAAAATATTGTCTTGAGCTCCATTATTTCAACATTGATGTTTGTAGAAAGCTCATCATACATGAAACTTACTGGCAGATTAACACTGTGTGTCCGGACCGAGACTCGAGCTCGGGACCTTTGCCTTTCGCGGGCAAGTGCTGTACCAACTGAGCTACCCAAGCACGACTCACGCCCCGTCCTCACAGCTTTAATTCCGCCAGTACCTCGTCTCCTACCTTCATCGTACATGTGTGGGCATTTGTGACATGCATACACAGTAGATACTAGGTGCATTTTCTAGATGCATACCATTGCTGTTTATGGGTTTGGTGTTAAAACTGACTGAGAAACTAAGCAAAACGTCACATTTTCATAATTTTATAATTATCGTTTTTCGAACTATTATTTCTTTTCAAAATCACTACATCACATATAGCCTATGTAATACCTAGTGTTATTGAGTACACAAAACAGTTTAGTTTCTCCATGATTATGGCTGAGAATGTGATAAGAGTGGTATTATCCATGTGACCCTATTGCCTCTCGAGTGGCAGTATCCACGATTGTAAGATAGCTTACATGTCTAGGTTGCTGTGTAATTGTAAGTTATTGTCATCTTTTTCCTCATGGGACGCCGGCCGTTGTGACCGAGCGGTTCTAGGCGCTTGAGTCTGGAACCGCACGACCACTACGGTCGCAGGTTCGAATCCTGCCTCGGGCATGGATGTGTGTGATGTCTTTAGGTTAGTTAAGTTTAAGTAGTTCTAAGTTCTAGGGGACTGATGATCTTAAATGTTAAGTCCCATAGTGCTCAGAGCCATTTGAACCATTTCCTCATGGGAAATCTTTACTATGTAGAATGTTCTTTGAGTAAATGTGCTGTTAGATAGTTGCGTTCTTTGTGCACAACTTTACTAGTCCCAGATAGGGTACCATATCTTAGTTTAAATCAAAATTATTTGACCTCCAAGAAACGAGCATTTTGCATCCAGCTGCTACTTGTGTAGCCTGTCGAGGTTGTGGCACCTTTAAAGAAACTTGCAAATGTTCCCATTTAAGGTCTGAGCAGCGTGCCTGCATAGAGCCACCGACTGATGGAAAGCAAAGTTTGTTCAGTATTAAAATATTACAGCCCTTAGTCACTACTTAACTACACGAGCTTAGCAGCAGCAGCAGTAGTGGTAGTAGTAGTACTCATTTGTAGATCACTTTTACAAGATATTGGACATGTTGCGGTATTAGAATTTAAGAACAACAAAATTAACTTAAGTCATATGACAAACATTTACAAATTTACAGGTCTAGTTTGTCAAGTATTTTGTGAATGAAAGTATCGTATTTTAAACTAATGCGGAAAATGAAAACTGTTGGAATCCGTTGCTACCCTTGTTGCTGATTATGATGGTTCTATTTTTCAAATTACTAACATTTTCTTTCGCATTATGTGTGAAACTAGAACAAGTAGCTCATACTGAATGATTTACCGTTATTTAATTACTGATAGGCTCTTTGAGAAATTTTATTTATCATACTATACATCAAATGCTTGTTATGTTGGTTACACACTGTGCTTGTAATACCTTTAAATGTTGTTCAATATAGTTAGAAACAAGGTTTTTATGTGAAAATAACCTTTGACATTTTGGTTTTCTGTGGGCAGGGACAAATCAGAGATAACCCATTACAAATGTTTGCGATTATGTTCGCGATGTTCGCATATGTAGTTGTTTGAATGGACTCTAACCTCCTTGGTTGTTGTATATGTTGTCATGGTGATACCTCTGCTGCGAAGCCACCTGGTGTCAGATAGTGATACTACCAGTAGGAACGAGTGGAGAAAGAGCTGTTTGTTGTAAACATTGAGGTGTAAACATAAATACCAACGAAGCGATTTGGTTGATATAGTGTTCATTTTCATATTTAATTTTGATATTGTAATTAGGTAATTTACATTATTTTGTATTTCCTTCACTGTTTCCGGATTATCACAGCGCAATTAATATTTTTAAATTGTGCTTTTTGTGTTCTGAAAATCAATATCATTGTGAATTTGTTTAAAATTTTAGCACTGAATCTTTACTCATTGGGAATGTGTAGTTTATTAACGTGTGGCCGATGTTCAGTAATGTCGTTACCTACTTTCGATGAAGAGCAGGAATTAAATATAACTTAATTTTATCCTAGAGCATTGTCATGGTAATTTTTATCGACAATAGTTTCTACAGCATGAGCGCTTTTCTTAAGTGACGATCTTGCCGCATAACTTTACTGCGTGTAGTGCAGAACGGGAAAGTGAGGTTGCGGGCGAGGGCGGGTGGAGATCCCGGCCAGTGACGGGGGTCTGGCCGCCATGTCCTGCGTTGTCGTACTCGGACTCAACTGCAGCTGGAAACAGTGACGAAATACAGTAAGGTAGATGTGTACAGGCCTTGTAATTGCTAATTTTTCACTGTACATGATGTAGGTTATCATAATATTTCGCAAATAGATGAATGTACGTCACAGAGGAGACAGAGAACTGAAGGCTACTGTTTAGGGTCGATTAATGTGATCTTCGCCTCCAAAGTTTGCAAGGCAAACTCCAAGAATTTTGCACTTAATTTGGTTTTCTGTCGCGAGAAGTTACAATTTTCGGTGTTACAACAGCTTGTTCCTTGTTACTGAGCGATTAACGAGGCACGACGTGTCATGTAGAAGCTGGTGACGGGGTCATTGAGTAGCGGGCGAGGCCGGGGACGGATCCCGGGAAGCGCTGGGGGTCTGGCCGCCATATCCTTGCGGTGACTGCCCGTGATATTTCGGCAGTGTATTATTTGTCTTACAGGCTTCAAATGTGTGCGAATTTTGGTTCTATGGAATTTCTTAAAATTCTGTGTTTCTGTTACAATCAGGAGATAATTGATGGGCCGTTCGACTGCTCAGTAAATTTATCCAGAATGTAACTTAGGTGTTTGAGTGTGACAGCCAACACATTACATTTATTGTAAATGAAGTTAGCATTAATGAGGAAAATCTCCAGCTGAAGGGAAAATACGAACGAATTATTTGAAAATTTTGCATTGCGTTACGGACCTCGTAATGGGAATTCGTTTCAAATCAAGAGGCCTTTTTATAGTTATGATGGACTAATTGAGATTGTTTATCAACGCCCTGGCCCGATGACAGCGATCATTGTGCGTGTTTTGATGACAGTTGAATATTGTGTAAGGGATACAGCTTAGTAATACCGGCATTAAATGCTTGCATTCGTTCTGTCAGAGTTTAGTACACTTATAATTTGTTATTCAACATTTTGCTTTGCGTTTTCTGAAAACTGAAGTCGAACATGATTAGTGAGGTTTTCTAAAAGAGTGTTTCTTGTTCTGCTTACAGTGTTTTGCACAGAAATAAAATGCAAGTTTTCCTTCCAAGTGAACGGTGTATATTCCATTTTTTCAAGTATTAAGTGTGCTTCAGGAAAGAACCGTAAGTAGCATGTGCCCAGCACTAATACTGTAAAATAATTTTTTCCCGAAAGATGGGAGTTTAACTTGTTTAACTGTCGTTGCTGTTAACCTATTGATAAATGAACTTCAAATACTAGTTACTCAGGTTTCGAAATCGTTGCGTTAAATGTGTGATGTGATATTTAACACAATTTTGCATTCATAATGATTCATTGTGTCAAATGTTCAAAAATTGTACGTGTATTAACTAGTGGCAGAGTGAAAAATTCAGCTGGAAACAATAGGTGTGTGTGTGTGTGTGTGTGTGTGTGTAACTGCTTCTCAATGTATTTTAGTATATACCGCTGTTTTCCTTTTTTTCATATATTTCGATATTGCTGTATTTGGTTGTTTATTTTGCCAGTGTTTATTGCATTATATTTTCGTTTTCTAATTCCATGCTGTATTGATTTATTTTCCCAGTGCTTGTAATAGCCTATATGAATGAACATGTTATACGCAAAAATTCTGGAACTATTTTTCTTTTTCAGTTTGTCAAATGGTGTAATGCTATGATGAACTGTGAGCAGTCTTCATCCTGTTAGACATTTGAATTTAATTTCTTTTCTTTTTTTTTTTTCTTCTTCATGGTAGAACTACTGTTTTTATCTATTTGCGATTTCCTTAAGACACCAGAGAAGTTTCCAACGTTTGATGTGCAAGATGAGATTTTTTTTTCACCTCCCTTACTACCTTCGCTCAGCCACAGATTCTGGTTAGTGTATGGTTGTGATCGCTGTTGAAATCTTGGTTATGTCAGACTGATCAGTGCCATAGGCTGAGGTCGGTGTAAGGTTGACAGTTGATAATTTGGTTCTAAGGACCATGTTTAATAGGCTACTCTTTTCATTTAGAAATGGCAAACTGTAACATAAATCAGAGAAGCCAACTTTCATAATGGACAGATTTCTGACTAGTAAATGTGTATACAAAATTACGCGAATAAAAAGGAAATACTTAGGCTGCTTTCACACAAGTAATATGTGTTTGATCAGAAGTAATAGTCATGTTCGTAAGGTCAGGTTTTGTTTTTACAACCATCATTTTCTTCCTGGTGTTTAATTTCATAATAGGTTCAGAATCTATCATTTTCTTGAGATTTTCAACGTAACATCTACTGGCTGTACCTCATATTCTTGCTCCTTGCTATTTTGTTGTAGAACATGGCCTATCATTTTTGTTTTCCGTTGCTCCAGTACTTTGAGGGGTTGTTTTTTTTTTCATCTGCTGGTTTAAGAACTTCATTTCTTTTATGTCAGTTACTTCCCTCCATATCTACATTTCATTGGTCTCTTGTGACCTTTGTCTTTCCTGTGTATTATACAGCTTTCACATTCATATAGGATATTGCCCAGCAAAAACTTGTGTAAGAAGTATGCTTGCAACATAAGATTTGGTGAAACTCTTCCTTATTTTGGTATTCATGTGATATCTTGTTAACAACTTTGATTCATGAGGATGCATAGCAAGTGTTACTATTTTGATAGCTTTCTGAGCTATCAAACTTTTACATCCGTAGTAGCTGTTTGATGACTCTTGTTTACTATTAAACTCTCCAAACAACTGTTGTAAGTACGTTTTAAGATAAAAGATGTATGTACAGTACATACTGATTATAAAATAAAATACTGATAATGACAAATATGTATATCAATTCACATGGAGTAAAATAACAAGTGATGTATAATTCCATAAGGTGACCATGTAGTTGGCATTACTGTACTGCTCAAGGATGGATGTCCAGTCCTTTCAGCCAGGCAGTAGCTTCTCCCTTAAGCAAATGAAGGTCCTGGAAGGTGCCTTGGAATTTCCTGAAAGGGCATTCAGTGACGATGTGCTGTAGTGTCTGTTAGTTGTGTCCACAGTTACAGTCAGGTGTATCAACCATGCCCCATTTATGCCTCCAGTAGTGACAATTTCCATACCCTTTTTGGAACCGGTTGAGTGATGTCCAAGATCTCCTTGGTAGCTCAAATCTGACAGGGTGTTGGCTTGGATCTTTGATTAGATTATTTGGGTCTGGGCTGGAGGAAGACCATTCTCAGCACTAAGCATCATTGGTGTTAAAATTGTCTCTTACTAAACCCTCTCCCACCTTCCATGATGGTTTATGAGACCTTAGTCAAGATTAGGAGATGAGGTCTTGATGGATAGGAAGTTGACGATTGTCTAGGCATTTTTGCCACTCTTTTTTTCAGTGCTAACTGTCTTAGGAAGTGTGGAGTATGGATGTTGGGCGGAACAGAGTGTCACTGGGTTGGTGTTGACTTGATGGCTCCTGATATCAGCCTCATAGTATTATTAAGTTGAGTATCTACTGCTCGTGTATGGGTGCTATTTAACCATGTAGAGCTGCAGTATTCTGCTGTTGAATAGACAAGAGCAAGGGCCAATGTCCTGAGGGTTATCACATTCGTTCCCAAGCCATTTCCTGTCAGTTTTTGAATTATGTTATTTCTAGTTTTTATTTTGCAGGCTGTCTGCTCCAGGTGGGCTTTGAAGGTGAAACTGCGGTCAAATGTTACTCCCAGGTATTTTGGTTGAGGGTTGTATCTCACCATTTGGTTTCTGAAAGCGATTCTGGGTGCATAGTGTGCTTGCTTGTTGTTTAGGTGAAATTAGGTTGTCTCTGTCTTCATAGCGTTGGGTTTGCCATACTTGGAAATATTCATCCATCTTTTTCAGGTCATTTTCAAGAGTAATTTCTGATGTCTCGAAGTCAACAAATTGGCTAATTAAACGTATGTTGGCGGCGTAAATAAACATTTTAGAGTAGGTGTTTGGTAGGTCAGATATGTATATATTGAAGAGCAGAGGCAAAAGTACTGATCGCTGGGGAAGACCGTCATTGAGTTGGTAGTTACAGCTTTTCTTGTCATTAAGGTGTACTTCAATGTGTCTATTTGTCACCATGTTGTTAAGGAGTGTGGCCAGTTTTTTACAAGGTATGATGCACAAAAATTCAGCAGTATTCTTTGTCCTGTACTGTGTCATACGCAGATGATAGATCAATATATACAGCTGTGGATTTTTTTTTTCTTTTCTTCATAGCCCTTTTCAATATGTGTGGTTACTGCTAGTACCCAGTCGCTGCAGCTCCTTTTAGGTCTAAAGCCAGCCTGTTCCACTGGTATCTTCTCCTCAACAGTGGATTTTATTCTGTTAAGAATGAGTCTCTTGAGCAATTTATAGCAGACACTCAGGAGAGCTATGGGTGTGTAGTCTTCAGGGTGCTTTCCCGATTTTAGGATTGCTGTGATTTTGGTTCTCTTAAAAAGGGCTGGCAGCCTTCCCATTTGTAAAATGTTGTTGAAGAATTCTGTCATCCATCATAGAGCAATGGGGCCGCAATGCTTCAAAAATTCTAGGTATATGCTGTTGATGCCTGTGGCATTCCCTGTTTTTGTGTCCTTAATGGCCTTGGAGGTCTCGTATGTCTCAAAATTCTTTGAGACATCAGTTTCACGTGTTCTTCTTTTGATGCTGTTCAGTTCTGCTCTGATTTCACTGGTTTTCTTTTTGTCTACCTCTGGTGTTCTACGTGTAAGTTTCAAAATTCTGTTGGCAACATCATTGGGATTTATGTAATCACTGTTGTGTACTGTTTTAATTGAAGTTGCACCCTCTTGACAGTAAGTGCCATGCCTTTCTACTGAAATGTTCGAAACTCATTTCATTCATTAATGTGTGCCATTTTTTTCGGCGAGCTGAATCCAAACATTGCAAAAGCTCGTCAAGGTTGTCATTCTCTTGGTATTCGTTATAGAGGTCAGTGCATTCCCGGCCCCATCCAGGAATGTATATTTTTCCAATAGCGTCTGGGGGCATGCTTTGTGGCAATAGATAATAGCAGGCCCACAAATCGCCCATAATTTTCTGCTTTTGGAAGAATCCATTGAATGTTAAACTCTAGCTGAGAAGTATAGTTCTCCCAGTTAGATTTAGCAAAATTCCATCAGGGTTTAGTAATCAGTCTGATGATAGGAATGTGTGTCCCCATGTTGAGCAGAACAGGCCTATGTTGACTGCAAGTGAAATCTTAGAGGACTTTCTTGTTGCAATAAGGTGTAATTTGCACATCTTTTGTGATGAAGCACAAATCTGGACAGTAGTCTCTACCCCATTTAGCAGAATGGAATGTGCCCCTGTCTTTGGGGTCATACATTATAAACATATTCTGTCTCTCTGCCCATTTGGATTCTTGTTCGCAGTCTTGGTTGGTGTAGTTATATCCCCCATTGAGTGTTGTGACAGTTGAAGTCTCCCATTATGACTGCAGAGTGTTGGACATCTCAGATTATATTGTCATTCCAAGCTTGGTCTGGAGGCATATAGAGGTTTATAATTTCAATATTAGAAATTTTAATGCGTGTAACATCCATGTTTCCTTCTGTAGTGAATACCACGTTATTCATTCTCTCGATGTTATTCCTGACATAGGTGGCAGTGCCATACATTGTATGGTATGTGGCAACAGCTAGGGTGAAACTAGGTACTTTGCATCTGTTTCTTAGTTGTGTCTCATCAGAACAGTGTGTTTCCTGAAGTAAAACTACATCGACAGAGTGACTTCTATTTTCAGCTGTGATATTTTCAGAATATCTCCAGTATCCCTCGTCGGCTGGTTCTGATAAGAGCTTTAGGTTTTAGCATTTGATTTGGCATTCATTAGGATGTATTTCTAGAAAGCTGGGAAATCCACTTTAGGTCTAGCAGCGGGTATTGTAGACTATTTAGCCATGGCCTGGGATGAGCCATGTGGAGGCTAGTCTACTTTACACCCTATTAGGTAACTGAAAATTAAGAAGCATTATATTACAAAACATGAGTGTTGTCTAAGCTAATGACCATGAATTTCAACTTCACAAAAGAATTTACAGTTATATCTTTTATTGTAGACTATCACCAAACACTCGTTGTCTTTCAAGGGTTACACATGGAAAAAAGCTAGTTTATTTGTACTTCCGTAGGTGCTGTTATGCGATTTATGTACCCTACTATCATCTCAGGAAAACTCTGTAGGTGTCTGCAGATTGCTTCAGGTTCTCCATTGTAGAATATTTGTTGAAGTTTTGTAAATTTGTAATCATCTTTTTATGTATGTCTAGGTGTTCACCAAATTCAACAAATTAGGAAAAGGTAGATAGCTATTTATTGTAAAAAAGACATGTTAAGCTGCAGATAGGCACAATTAAAAGACACTTACATAGAGCTTTTGGCCACAGTCTTCATTGGCCAAAGAGGAATCATTCTGTTTTGTGTGTGTGTGTGTGCGTCTGTGCGCGCACGCGCGCGCACGTGTTTTGTGTCTGACTGTCTTTCTTTACTGACAGAGGCTGCAGCCAAAAGCTCTATGTAAGTGTCTTTCAATTGTGCCTGTCTGCAGCTTAACATGTCTTCTTTGCAGTAAGTAGCAATCTATCTTTTCCTACATTGTTGGTATTCTTACGTGGAGTTTCCACTGGTTAATTCATCAGATTCAATGTTACTTAACATTCTGACATTAGGTGACTGTCCATTAAAAAATATGTAAGAGCTTAAATGAGGGACAGTGCCATTACTAGCATGTTTTGCAGAGCATTGTTGTCAGCACTGGTTGTGAAGTGTGATGGTGACACAAAGATATCTGTTGACATCTACTGGTACTTCTAAATACACAAATGAGGTGTCAGCAGACAGGTTGTGTGTATTTTGTAGCAATAAAATGAAATGCCAAATCTTGACATGAATGTAACTGCAGAATGCTTAACATGTTCAGAAGAACAGTGGCTGTAGCCCCACAAATTTGAAAGAAATTTGCCATAACATAAAAGTACTTTCACAGTTCATGATATAGAGCGAAAATAGGTACTTGAACTGTGCAATAACAGAAAATAATATTTTTTTCTTTTCCCATTTTGCAAATTGTAGCAGATCTTCCTCCTGTGCATCACACTGACTCCCAGCCAAACTATCTCACTCCTGTCTGTGCTAATTAGTACAGTCAGTGAAGCAAATACAGTGTTAGAAGGGAGTACTAGAGCAACATACTAAAAATCCTGACTGGTAAGGTGTGTATGTGACAGTGGTGGGCCATTTAAAGGTCACTTTATAATGTTTTTTCTTGATTAACTCAAGAAATGCAGCTTCCAGAGGAAATGTTTCCTAGTACAAAATTAAACTACGTTAAATTTTTTCCAAAATGATCTTCACCTGACTCCATCAACCTCCTGACCCCACCGACACCCCGCACCCCTACCTTGTACCTTCTTCCTAAAATCCACAAACCCAATCATCCCGGCCGCCCCATTGTAGCTGGTTACCAAGCCCCCACAGAACGTATCTCTGCCTACGTAGATCAACACCTTCAACCCATTACATGCAGTCTCCCATTCTTCATCAAAGACACCAACCACTTTCTCAAATGCCTGGAATCCTCACCCAATGTGTTACACCCAGAAACCATCCTTGTAACCATTGATACCACTTCCTTATACACAAATATTCCGCACGTACAGGGCCTCGCTGCGATGGAGCATTTCCTTTCACGCCGATCACCTGCCACCCTACCTAAAACCTCTTTCCTCATCACCTTCCAGCTTCATCCTGACCCACAACTTCTTCACTTTTGAAGGCCAGACATACCAACAATTAAAGGGAACAGCCATGGATACCAGGATGGCGCCCTCGTACGCCAACCTATTCATGGGTCGCTTAGAGGAAGCCTTCTTGGTTACCCAGGCCTGCCAACCCAAAGTTTGGTACAGATTTATTGATGACATCTTAATGATCTGGACTCACAGTGAAGAAGAACTCCAGAATTTCCTCTCCAACCTCAACTCCTTTGGTTCCATCAGATTCACCTGGTCCTACTCCAAATCCCATGCCACTTTCCTTGACGTTGACCTCCACCTGTCCAATGGCCAGCTTCACACGTCCGTCCACATCAAACCCA
Source organism: Schistocerca piceifrons (assembly GCF_021461385.2). NCBI lineage: Eukaryota > Metazoa > Arthropoda > Insecta > Orthoptera > Acrididae > Schistocerca > Schistocerca piceifrons. The sequence goes on from NC_060138.1 coordinate 430,117,494, forward strand.
CCAACAAGCAACAGTACCTCCATTATGACAGCTGCCACCCATTCCACATCAAACGGTCCCTTCCCTAGAGCCTAGGTCTTCGTGGCAAACGAATCTGCTCCAGTCCGGAATCCCTGAACCATTACACCAACAACCTGACAACAGCTTTCGCATCCCGCAACTACCCTCCCGACCTGGTACAGAAGCAAATAACCAGAGCCACTTCCTCATCCCCTCTAACCCAGAATCCCCCACAGAAGAACCACAAAAGTGCCCCACTTGTGACAGGATACTTTCCGGGACTGGACCAGACTCTGAATGTGGCTCTCCAGCAGGGATACGACTTCCTCAAATCCTGCCCTGAAATGAGATCCATCCTTTATGAAATCCTCCCCACTCCACCAAGAGTGTCTTTCCGCCGTCCACCTAACCTTCATAACCTGTTAGTTCATCCCTATGAAATCCCCAAACCACCTTCCCTACTCTCTGGCTCCTATCCTTGTAACTGCCCCCGGTGTAAAACCTGTCCCATGCACCCTCCCACCACCACCTACTCCAGTCCTGTAACCCGGAAGGTGTACACGATCAAAGGCAGAGCCACATGTGAAAGCACCCACGTGATTTACCAACTGATCTGCCTACACTGTGATGCATTCTATGTGGGAATGACCAGCAACAAACTGTCCATTCGCATGAATGGACACAGGCAGACAGTGTTTGTTGGTAATGAGGATCACCCTGTGGCTAAACATGCCTTGGTGCACGGCCAGCACATCTTGGCACAGTGTTACACCATCCGGGTTATCTGGATACTTCCCACCAACACCAACCTATCCGAACTCCGGAGATGGGAACTTGCTCTTCAATATATCTTCTCTTCCCGTTACCCACCAGGCCTCAATCTCTGCTAATTTCAAGTTGCCGCCACTCATACCTCACCTGTCATTCAACATCATCTTTGCCTCTGCACTTCCGCCTCGACTGACATCTCTGCCCAAACTCTTTGTCTTTAAATATGTCTGCTTGTGTCTGTATATGTGTGGATGGATATGTGTGTGTGTGCGAGTGTATACCCGTCCTTTTTTCCCCCTGAGGTAAGTTTTTCCGCTCCCGGGATTGGAATGACTCCTTACCCTCTCCCTTAAAACCCAAATCCTTTCGTCTTCCCCTCTCCTTCCCTCTTTCCTGACGAGGCAACCGTTGGTTGCGAAAGCTAGAATTTTGTGTGTATGTATGTGTCTGTTTGTGTTTCTATTGACCTGCCAGCGCTTTCGTAGGGTAAGTCACATCATCTTTGTTTTTAAATATATTATTCATTTTTTCTGTAGGACTATCAGTTTCCAGGTTGCAGAGAATGGAAAAATTGTGCAAATTATTAAAAACTGTTTTAATGGTATAAAATGACTGCTTACTGTTAAATGAAGTGAGTGAAGAACAAGTATTAGATGTTTGTACCACATCTAAATGCAATGGAACCATATCAAGGGATAAATTGTGTTTTGGATGTGTAAAAAGATAGGTGGGATGAAGTGTTGAAGGGGCTGTAGGTATCAGCTGTCTACCACTCAGAAGAGCCTGCCCTAAGTGTAATATGCTGACAACGTGTTCAACACATGGATTTCGTTGCCTCAACTGTCAGACCCTAGACTCTGCTCTCCCAACACTTAAAATGGCACAGAGGCTTAAGTGTCTCCCTCTGCAACAGAAGTAGGTCATCTAGGTGTTACGGAACTTCAGTTATTTCAGGATAAATCAACCTATGTATTACAGCAGATTGATGTTCTAGACTTGTGCATGATCAGATCTGTTCCATCAGACATATTCACACCCGTCATGCAAGATGTACTAGGAAAGTGTAGTATGAGGGTTGTCCCATAAGTACTCGATCCAACAAAGAAAACACAAAAATTTTTAAGAAAAGTATTTATTTTTCAATGTTATCTCCTTTCAGCTCTATACACTTTTCCCATTGATGTTCAATAAGTTAGATACCCTTTTTGTAATGAGAAGTGTGTAACTCTTCAAAATAGCCATTAACTGCTGGCATCACGTCTTTATTTGTTGAAAATCTTCGACCACTGAGCCATTTTTTCAAGTTTGGGAACAGAAAATAATCTGACAGGGCTAAACCTGTCAAATAGGGTGTGTGAGGTAGCAAGTCAAACTTAAATTCATTAATTTTGGCCATTGCAATAACGGACTTGTGAACTGGTGCATTATCCTGAAGAAAAAACACTTTCTTCTTGACCAAATGCAGCCTATTTGCTTGATTTTTTTTGCCCAAATGTTGCAATAAGTTCACATAATACTTGCTGGTGATAGTTTTTCCTTTTTCTAGCTAGTCAGTGAAAATTATCCCACACACATCCCAAAAAACCTATGCCATGACCTTGCCTGCAGATGAAATGGTCTTTGCCTTCTTTGGAGTCAGTTCTCCAATTAGTGTCCATTGTTTTGACTGTTCTTTTGTCTTGGGATTGAAGTGGTGGACCCATGTTTCATCCATGGTTATGAAACAGCACACAAAAAAATCAGCTTTATTGCTGCAAAAATTCGCTAAACACTCGATTGAAACATCTTCACGACACTGTTTTTGCTTGAGCAAACGTGGCACAAACCTTGCCCTCGGTTCACTCGTGCAAATTTTCAGATAATATGTGATGTATTGCACTTAGTACCGCTTTGTGGATTTTCTTCGCCATTTCTGGAGTCGTCACCTCATTTGGCCGACCACTGCGATGCTCATTTTGGCAGCTTGTACAGCTTCATTTAAACTCAGCTACCCAGTATTTTACTGGTGTCAACGAAGAAGCAGACCCTCCCAAAGTAGAATCTAGCTCAGATTTAATATTGGTTGCACTGAGACCTTTCAGGAAAAAAAAAAAAAAAAAAAATTGTATTACATAACGATGACCAGTTTTCTCCACTTTCACAAGTTCACTCCCAACATTCACTAGTGATGGCTGCCAAACAAATACTAAACAATGTGACATCTTCAAATGTGAAATATATGCTTCAGAGATCGTATGCTTTGTAATCCAGAGATATTTTTCAACAATGACTGCCATCTCTCGGTCAAGCCTGGTGCTTACGGGACCACTCTCGTAAGCGGCTGCTCTCAGAGTAGCCAACTCTACAAGTGCCAGCAATCTCTGAATGGAAGAGGCTTATGCACACTACCAGCAATACAAGGCCAAGAGAAGTGCAGTAACTCTCTGGTCATTCATTACTTCTCCATCAAGTGATATAGCTTTACAGTATTCTGTCAACAATAGACAACAGCAGGATCCCACATTTACTAACTCAGTACCTTTCCGTCCAGCACTACAATGGTCACAGACAACATCACACAAATGGAAACACTTTGTACCATTGTGTATAGGATTGTATTATACATAAAAGCTTATTTAACTATTGCAGACATGTTCTCAATAAACTGAAAATGACTGCACAGGCCCAATGAAGTTATTTTGTCTACATACAAAGACATGTGAACGGGAAATGCTGGGAAGTATAGTCTGCGTGTAAACTGAAAAGTGAGCATCACTCATGGTGGGGGGAAGTCACCTTTCCCAGAAGGATGCTATCACCACCTTATAGAATGTCTCACACTCAGTTTCTCCTCTAGCAGAATAGAAGAATGTACAGTGATTTACATAGAATCTGCCCATATGTTTTTCTTGTGTTAGTGTTATTAGTAACTCATATCTGAACTCCATATACTGCTACTGAACTTTCTGGTATACAAATAACCCCCAGGTATGTTGATGCACTTCATTACCTATGATTCACTTTGTGAAATTCCCTGTAGTTGCTTCTTGTAATGTAGTGTGATAGAGAGGGGGGGGGGGGGGCGATGCACGTGCTCACTCATCAATTTGCGGACCTATGAAGAATGGAAGTGCATGACGACGATCTAGTGACCTATCTACCCTCGTGTCTCCACACTATCCCCTCTCCCTCTTTGGAACACAATTTACCCCTTCATGCGACTCGACTGCATGTAGATGTGATGCACATATTAAATGTTTGTTCTTAACCCACTTCATTTAACAATACACTAATCTTGTATTGAAACATTGTTTTTAAAAATGTAAGACTTTCCATCCTGTGCAATGTGGAAACTATTAGTCCTAGAGAAAAAATTAATAGGAACTTTTTTGTAAGAGGTTTAATGTAGTTTAATTTCATACTGGGAAACATTTTCTCCAGGTGCTGCAGTTTTCTAGATATTCAAGAAAAACTTAAAAACTTGACATTTAAATGCTCCACACACTCATGACCAACACCGACTCAAAGGACGTCACGTCAGCTAGGCACGGCGAACGCCAGGTCTGTTGCAAGCATACTCATAATGGTGGTGTCTCCCTCTCTGACACAGGAAAATGTGAAACTATTGGCGGTAGTTGACCAACACACATTGTTCTAAGAGATTTCTGCAATCAATTAATTGTGAAATTCATTACACTTCTTAACAATTAGTGTACTCCTGAACTTAAATTTCCAACTGTTTTAAGGATTGTCATACAAAAACAACTTCATGGTCCAGCAGCAACAGAATTCGTGCTTCTTTACCTTATTTGTAAATCTGAGGAAGTTACGTTTGTACTGGGTTGCTTTTACAAGAAACTGTGAATGTATTGGTGCTCTTCTTTAGGTATCTTGGGTGACTATGGGGTGAGGAGCACTGAATGTTAATGAAATATCTTGCGATTGTACGCGTTGGGGGGGGGGGGACAGAAGAATAGGCAAAAGAGAGAGACTTGTTTTATCAAATAAAATTTTTTTATCTTATAAAGTTTCTCCTTTCAGTTGCAAGAGGGGAATATTTATCTTTTCTAATGTGCATGTTTAAAAAAGTTTAAGCTCAGCAGTATTTTCGATGTATGAAGCTATTTTGTTTCCTGTTTAGAATTCCTTTTGTTGAAAATGACTATAACCTAATGACTGGCAACAGTTGGACATTTACACATGTAAATTAGTTCACATTTCCAGTGACGATGTCAAGCGAAAATAAATAAATAAAAGAAAGTAGTTCATTGTAAGGGAGTTGGGGTTAAGTTTTGATAACAAAGTGGATCAAATAAATATAGTTACTTGAATGTAAAATTTTAGAAGCTTGCCATGGGGCAAACCATCTGCTCATATTGATCTACGTTTGTTTCGACAGTATTCATTAATACAGAACTATGATCTTCATTTGTAGCTTCATGATAGTAAGAAAATCTTTCATCTAAATAAAACTGCAGAATCCAAAACAATACCAAACATTTTGTCCAAAAATAAGAGATTTATAGTGATAAGCACACCCAGACGTTTCTGCCTGCAACAGACCTGGCGTTCGCCATACCTAGCTGACATGACGTCACGAACAAGCACCGAGGCCTTCCTTTGAGTCGGTGTTGCTCATGACCGACTGGCATGTTGCTCATGGCTCTCCTTCTTACCACTGTACAAAAATTTGCGACTGTATGAATTTTTTCCCCTAGTCAACCATTTTTGGCCTTCGTTGACTGTGCTGAAGAACATAATGCTGCACAGATTAAATCTGTCACCATAGCAGTCACTCCATAAAATAGCTTCTTGTGGTGTCACATTTGTTGATTTTTGTCAATGCAAAATAAAACTCTCTCTTTCCTTTCTAACCAGGGCCTCGAGTTACGCTACAGACCAGCCTATTGTCACACCCTTCATTACAAAGAATAATAGAAAAGGAGTGTGATATCCATTTTGGCAGCAACTTATGACAACTTATGTCCAGAGTCTATGAAGGAGATTGCTTATAAAATATTTGTGCAAACCATTCCAGGCTATTGCACAAGTGTGTGGGACTCTACCACAAGGGACTAGCAGAAGACACTGAATATATGCGAATGGTTGCAAATTTGTTTTCTCCAAGAGAGAGCATCACTGAGATGCTGAAAAACCTGAACTGACAGAGATGTAATGGTAGACAGCAACTGTCCTGCAAGTGCATACTTACAAATTTTCAGGAAACAGTATTGAGTCAGAGATATAGAAATATCGTACAACCCCATATATATCTTTTGTGTCGTTTCGTTGTCACTGTAGTCTTGTACCATGGGAAGTAAGGAGAAGTTGTTGTTTGGTGGCCGGTATCCTCTTTCTATAACACAAACTGCACGTATGTATTAACAGGGTTCTTTATTCATAAAAACAAGAAGTTACTTAAGTTAAGATAGTCCATGTGTTGTGGTAAAAGCTCTTCTGTAATAGTCTACGTTAGCCTCACTGCTGGTTATTTATTTATTTAGCTTATGGCATGAGAAACTACATTGAAAACAGCATAAAAGAGAATATTCATTGTTAAAATATAGGGGGTAAACATAATAAAATAATGTAAATTGAACAGTGACACATAACAATAAATGTATAACTACATTACAAGACAAAAAGATTGCATAAAGTTCAGATTCCAGTATTTTCAGCAATCACAGTTCCACACTTAGATTCTGTTGCCACTCCACAGCTTGTGGTGTTGCACTCTGGAAGTCGTCGTCAGTGCCAGTGAACGCCCTCAGTGGACACTCGCTGGTGGATGGTTTGTTCTTTGACACCACAGTCACACCCTGGGTCAGGTCTCAAGTTCCATCTGTACATCGAGGATCTGCATCGGCCATGACCTGTCCTTATTCTGTTTAGTGTTACCCAGGTTTTCCTTGGGAGATGAAAGCCCAGTAGATGATTGTGAGTTTCACATAAAGTATGCCATTGTGGATTGGCTCTGTTTCTCCAGTCCGTCCGCCAGGTTTCAGCGCCATAGTAGTTTTGGCTCAGAAGTTGCTGTGGAGTCTTCACAGGAGGATTTCTGGATTTGAGTCTTCTAAATACAGTAAGGTCCTGGTGGATTACTGGAGATCTTTTTGAACTCTCTTATGAGTATGTTGCATCAGCGTATATAAGGCAGTTCGGTGTTACTGAGGACTATTAGCCAGTAGAGTGGAGTGGTTTTAATAGCTCCAGCAATTATTCTCATCATCTGATTTGGCACCACATCTACTTTTCCCATGTCCACGCTCTTTAGCTGCATTGATGTGCAGTATTCAGCTGTTGAGTAGACCAAGCTTAGAGCGGTGGTACGGAGTGTCTCTGCACCAGCTCCCCAGGTCGTTCCCACTAATTTGTGGAGGATGTTGTTTCGGCATTTCAGTTTTGGAACCAGGTTTGGGTGTTTTTTGTGAGAGAGAGTGCAATCCAAAGTTATGCCTAGATATTTTGGATGGGAATTGTAAGGAACACAGTACCATTCAGAGATATCTGTAGAGGTGTTCCAGCCAGCCTATTATTTAGGTGGAAGCATGAGATCTCTGTTTTAAGTGTGCTTGGGATTAGTCGCCATTTACTGAAGTATTCAGCCATCAATTCCAGATCTTGGGTAAGAGTCTGTTCAAGAGCAGTCATATTAGTATGTTGGCATGCAAGAGTGATGTCATCTGCGTAAATAAATTTTCTGGATGTGGTAGTTGGTAGGTCAGCTACATAGAGATTGAACAGCAGAGGTGCAAGCACTGATCCTTAGGGAAAACCATTACTCAGGAGTTTTGATATGCTGAAAGAGCCACCCATTGAGATTTGCAAGACTATTTGACAACATATTCTCTTAAAGAGACATCATCGTTTTACATAAAGTAGCTTTTAGGAACTTATATGTTAGACCCTCTTTCCAGACAGTATCATATGCTGCTGTCAGATCGACGAAACCGCACTAGTTTTCAGGCGTTGTTCATAGGCCCAATCAGTGAACATTGTTAATGCAGTTTCGAAGCCGTCTGAAGCCGGCTTGGTCGATAGGCAGAGATTACAGTATGATTGGATTTAATCTGTTGCGAAGGAGACGCTCAAGCAGTTTATATGCTACACTTAAGAGAGCGATGGGTCTATAGCTTTCTGGTTTATAATCTGGCTTTCCTAGTTTGATGATGGCAATGATCTTTGCCCCTTGAATTCTTTTGGCAAAACTTTTTTTTTTTTTTTTTTTTTTTTTTTTTTTTTTTTTTTTTTTTTTTTTTTTTTTTTTTCCACAGTGTGTTAGAACTCTGGGTGTATGTTGTCAAGACCAGGGGCCTTGCCATTTCTTATGTCTTGTAGGGCCTGTAGCATTTCTGTGACAGTAAATGTTTTTTTCAAGTCTTGTTGTTCACGACTGTTTTTCTTTAATGTGTTTAGTTCTTCCTTTGTTTTATGTGAGTGTTCTTTATCAACAGGTGCTCTAGATGTTTTGACTATATTGTTGGCAATTTGGTCTGGTGTAATACTTGGTTTAGTTTTGTGGTATATGTGAATTAGCTCCTAGTTTCTTCAGAAGGCTCCATGCTTTTCTGCTAGAGCATCTAAAATCCAGTTTTTCAATGGTGTTCCTCCATGTGACCCTCCTAGCTTTGTCCAGGCTATGCAGAAGGTCATCTGCGACTTCAGATCTTCTGCTCTTCTTGTAGTCCTCGTCAGCCGTTCACAAGCTTCACTCCATCCTGGTATATACTGCTTTCTAATACCCCCAGGAATGTGTTTTCAGCGGTCTTTAAAACAGTGTCAGTAAATTTTTGATAATGCTGAGGATGAGGGGGTATGAATTGTACGCTAGAGTCCAGGTCTCTAGAAAAGCCAGACCAGTCAGCTTTGGAGAAATTACACTGGGGCAGTGGAGGCATAAGGATCATGGAGATCTCTATGCCCACCTCAAGGAAGATTGTTCTCTGCTGACTGTGCAGAAGTGTTTAACGGTGTGACAGTTAACAGGGATTGGCTTAGCTCTCGGGTCGGTGGAAACAAAACATAGGTTGGGGTTTGTCTCCGATCCCCGTTTGGCTGATTTGAAGGTTGCCATGTCTTTATGGGTATAAATTAGGTGCATTTTCTGCATCTCAGCCCATTCCAGAATCCTGAGCCCGTTTGTGTTGCTTTCCCTGTACTTCCATTCAGTATGCTGGCTGTAAAAATCACCTGCAATTAGGGCAGGATGGCCGACGAGTGGAGGCTGATTTGCTGGCCAGGAAATAACGGGGGGTTTTAGGTGTTAAAGATAGTTAAATCTCCCACTTTTATAGTGGTGTTACGGATATTATCGCTGTCAGCTGTAGAGACAAGCTTCTTATTATCAATATTTGTCTATGCGTAGGTATCGGTGGCATAGTTTGGGTGGTACGTTGCGCCAATCAATCTGTACCCTGAGATTTTTCCTCTCCACTGGAGCTGTGCTGCATGTGTAGTGTGTGTTTCTTGTATTAAAATGATGTCAATGTCATTGTCTAAAGGAAGCTTTGATAAGCATTCACTCTTTGGTCTGCGTATGTTTTCCATATTAATCTGGCAGACGCGCAATATTGGTCCCACGGTCTTTGTCCTAGGGCCTTGGGAAAGGCCATTAGGGTGTTTCGCTTGCCTTGTGTCTGGTTATCCCGAAGGTCGTAAGACAGTCCGGATTACCTAGGTTTCTAACTCTTTAGCCGCTTGACAGCATTGCCCGGGGTGTACCACATGAAGGTGAGTTAGATATTACACCCCTCACTGCTGGTGATGTACACCAGTCATCAGTCGCAGCCCAGTGAGAGTCGAAGTTAGCTCAGCCTCTAGCTGTACCTAGCAACCAAAGTAGTGTCAATGCGGGACGTGTACTTCGTGGCTGGTAATCGAGAGGGTGTTGGCAGCACGTTGCCTACGAGTCTGTTTTCGGCCTCTCCCCAGATAGGCGCGTTGCTTGTGCCTACTATTGATCTCCTCGCAACCGGTAGGAGCTGCATGACATTTTTCCATTGGGTCTACTGTGTAGATTCCAAAGACCACCAGTAAAGCATTGCTTGGCATGGTGCCAAAGTCTCCTGTGAACCTAAGGAGAACATTCCTTTGCGCATATCACAAATTTGCCTGTTCCTCATGCCTGTGTGCTCAGACCCTTGCTGCATAGCCTGTGATGGAAGTGAAAATAGCATCATGACAGCTTCTCACTACATGCAGTGGTAGCTTGTAGTTAGCTGTTGACACACAGGCAGTTTTGTGCATACTGTTGCTTGCTTTGTTTACAGTTGTCTGTATGTGTTGTGTGCAGTTGTGCTTTTCATCCATTTGGACTTGAACATAACGTGTGATTGGTTGTCTGAGGATAGAGATGCTTTCTAATTTAACTGTAGAATTTCTACATGATGAAAATTGTTGTTTAAGGCGTATGCTTGTGGGTTTCTGTGTTGCTATGGTTAATTTATTGTTTATGGCCATCACAACATCCAGGGAAGAACACCATTCACCATTTCCTCCAACTCAGCACTTCAGTTTCCCAATACCACAGCCTAGACATCACAGGCATACACCACTACCCCACTACCCTATCAACACGGTTATCTTCTTCCCTGTTAGTTCTTTTTATTACTTTTTCTGTGCTGGCTGAACATCCTACACCTCTATCACTACAGTTATCTATAAAGCTGTAGTATAGACACTGGGGGACCCGTAGTTCACACATCCAGCTAAACAACACAGGCCACCATAAATGATCAAATGCTCCTGCGATGCCAGTTAATATTGCTATTGCATATTTTTGTTGTATAAGTCTGCTGTTTCTATTGCCTTAGTAGATGCATCTTCAATACATTTCCCTTTTCTTAAACAAAATGGGCATTGATTAAATCCATTAACCTCCCTGCGCGAATGTACCATGACCTAGAGAAATCTTTCCTCAGTCTTTGCAAGTATGTCAGACAGACAGATCGGTCTGTAGCTTTTGGGATTAGCTGGATTTTCAGCCTTGGACTTTTTCATTATTACAGCTTCTTCTAATTTCTTGCTGGCAAGTACCCTACCCAGTGTTAAGGAATCATTTAGTAGTCTGGTTGGTAATGGCATAATTTTTACTTCTATTTGTGTAGGGGGCTTGACATGAAAATCATCTGGTCCTGGAGCTTCTCAGTTTTTCAGTTTTGTTATGGCTTGGGCTGCTTCACTGGACAGCGCAATTATTAAAGTATTGATGTATTTATTGTTTAGGGCATATCTAAGTTGTCTGAGGAATTGGTTGTCATGTTGATCATCATCTGGGAGGAGATTTCCAAAAATGTATTCTGCTTGGCAGTCTCCATCCATGGTTCACTGATCAGTCTTCAGTTTACATTGTGAATAAAGTTTGTTTTCTCTGTAAATATTTTATACAGTTTGCACCACACATCAGTCTTCAGCTGCTTAACTTGGTTAGCTTTCTGATTTTACCTGTTGGTGCTGATCAAGCAGTTCTTGGTGTTGGGACTTAAGACTTCTGTATTGCACCAATTGGACTATGATGATCTTCACTAGCTCACCTTGTGTACCATCTAATATCCATCAGTTTAGGTGACCATTCCATCTTCCTTAATGATTTGACAGCACATCCAGGCACACATTTGAGTTGCGCATTTTGTAATATTTCATGCAATGCGTGACCCTTTAGATTTACACTGCCTTACAGTCTATTGACACTGTATACTATTTCAGATAGCTTGTTTAAGTTTGCTTGCTTAAGGTTAAACCTTTCTGCCATAATTAAGTTTATTATTTCTATTGTTAACTGTGAATGTAATTATATCGAAATCACTACTGATTACTCCAGAGTGAACTGTTGTTGCTGTTATTATGGTCTTCAAGTCCAGAGACTGGTTTGATGCATCTCTCCTTGCTACTCTATCCTGTGCAAGCTTCTTCATCTCCCAGTACTTACTGCTACCTACATCCTTCTGAATCTGCTTAGTGTATTCATCTCTTGGTCACCCTCTGTGATTTTTACCCACCACACTGCCCTGCAATACTGAATTGGTGATCCCTTGATTCCTCAGAACATGTCCTACGAGCCAATCCCTTCTTCTAGTCATTTGTGCCACAGATTTCTCTTCTCCCCAATTCTGTTCAGTACCTCCTTGTTAGATACTTGATCTACCCATCTATTTTTCAGCATTCTTCTGTAGCACCGCATTTCGGAAGCATCTATTCCCTTCTTGTCTAAACTATTTATCGCCCATGTTTCACATCCATACACGGCTACACTCCATACAAATAAGTTCAGAAAAGACTTCCTGACACTTAAATCTATACTTGATATTAACAAATTGCTCTTTTTCAGAAACACTTTTCTTGACATGGCCAGTCTACATTTTATATCCTCTCTACTTCGACCATCATCAGTTATTTTGCTCCCCAAATAGCAAAACTCCTTCACTACTTTAAGTGTCTCATTTCCTAATCTAATTCCCTCAGCATCACCTGATTTAATTTGACTATGTTCCATTATCCTCGTTTTGGTTTTGTTGATGTTCATATTATATCCTCCTTTCAAGACATTGTCCATTCTGTTCAACTGCTCTTCCGTTCTCCATGGATTTTAATTTCTACTCCAAATTTTTCTTCTGTTTCCTTTACTGCTTACTCTATATACAGATTGAGTAAAATTGGGGAGAGGCTACAACCCTCTCTCACTCCCTTATCAATCACTGCTTCCCTTTCATTCCTCTTGACTCTTATAACTGCCATCTGATTTCTGTACAAAATGTAAATAGTCTTTCGCTCCCTGTATTTTACCTCTGCCACCTTCAGAATTTGAAAGAGAGATTCTAGTCAACATTGTCAAAAGCTTTCTCTAAGTATACAAATGCTAGAAATGTAGATTTTCCTTTCTTTAATCTATCTTCTAAGATAAGTTGTAGGGTCAGTATTACCTCACATGTGCTGACATTTGTACGGAATCTCAACTGATCTCCCAGACGGTTGGCTACTACCAGGGTTTCCATTCATCTATATATAAATTAATCAGTATTGTGCAGCTGTGACTTATTAAGCTGATAGTTCAGTAATTTTCAAACCTGTCAACACCTGCTTTCTTTGGGATTGAAATTGTTATATTCTTTTTGAATTCTGAGGGTATTTCGCCTGTCTCGTATGTCTTGCTCACCAGATGGTGCAAGTACATCACTCTTGTATAGACCCTTTGTATACTCCAGCCACCTTTCTGCTTTGTGTTCTTTACTTAGGATTGGTTTTCGTCTGAGCTCTTGATATTCATATAAGTGGTTCTCTTTTCTCTAAAGGTCTCTTTAATTTTCCTGTAGCCAGTGATATATGCCTGTACATCCTTACATTTGTCCTCTAGCCATCCCTGCTTAGCCATTTTGCACTTCCTGTTGATCTCATTTTTGAGACGTTTGTTTTCCTTTTTGTGTGCTTCATTAACTGCATTTTTATATTTTCTCCTTTCATCAGATAAATTCAATATCTCCTCTGTTACGTAAGGATTTCTACCAGTCCTTGCCTTTTTACCTACTTGATCCTGTGCTGCCTTCATTATTTCATCTCTCAAGCTTACCACTCTTCTTGTACTGTATTTTGTTCCCCTGTTCCTGTCAGTCGTTCCATAATGCTCTCTCTGAAAATGTCTACACCCTCTGGTTCGTTCAGTTTATCCAGGTCCCATCTCGCTAAAAATTCCCACCTTTTAGCAGTTTTCTCAGTTTTAATCTACAGTTCATAACCAATAGATTGTGGTCAAGGTCCACATCTGCCCTTGCAAATGTATTATAATTTAAAACTTGGTCCCTAAATCTCTGTCTTACCATTATATAATCTTATTTGAAACCTTCCAATGTCTCCAGGCCTCTTCCACGTATACAACCTTCTTTCATGACTCTTAAACCAAGTGTTAGCTATTATTAAGTTATGCTCTGTGCAAAAATCTACCAGGCGGCTTCCTCTTTCATTCTGCCCCTATTTCATATTCACTTTTCCTACTATTGAGTTCCAGTCTCCCATGACTATCAAATTTTTGCCTCCCTTAACTATCTGAATAATTTCTTTTATCTCATCATATATTTCTTCGGTCTCTTTGCCATGTGCAGAGCTAGTTGGCATATAAACTTGTTATACTTTGGTAGGCGTGGGCTTCGTGTCTGTCTTGGGTACAATAATGTGTTCACTATGCTATTCGTAGTAGCTGATGCGCATTCCTATTTTTTTTATTCACTATTAAACCTACTCCTGCATTACCTTTATTTGATTTTTTTTATTTATATCCTGTATTCACCTGTCCAGAAGTCTTGTTCATGCTGCCACCAAACTTCACTGATTCCCACTATATCTAACTTTAACCTATCCATTTCCCCTTTTTAAATTTTCTAACCTATCTGCCCGATTAAGGGATCTTACATTCCACTCCCCGATCCGTAGAATGCCAGTTTTGTTTCTCCTGATAACGATGTTCTCCTGAGTAGTCCCCACCTGGAGATCCTAATAGGGGACTATTTTACCTTTGGAATATTTTACCCAAGAGGACGCCATTGTCATTTAACCATACAGCGAAGCTGCATGCCCTCGGGAAAAATTATGACTGTAGTTTCCCCCTTGCTTTCAGCCATTCGCAGTACCAGCACAGCAATGCCGTTTTGGTTAATGTTACAGTGCCAGATCAGTTGCCCCTGCAACTGCTGAAGAGGCTGCTGCTCCTCTTCAGGAACCACACGTTTGTCTGCTCTCTCAACAGATACCCCTCCGTTGTGGTTGCACGTACGGTACGGCTATCTGTATCACCGAGGCATGCGAGCCTCCCCACCAACGGCAAGATCATGGGGGGCCTGTGCACTTTTAAATTTTTTTTACAACTCTGCTGCTTGTTAGTGTAATGTCTGTGTAAGCGCCTGTGCTTGCTCTGTTTTTGTATGTCTCAGGTTGTCCCAGGTGATTCGCCACTAGCAGTTCAAGTTCTTGAATGATATCTAAAACCTTCTGGGATCTTTGATGTGTGTGTCTGCTGAACCAGAGGGCATTTTTCACATTAATATAAGTGGCATTCAAATGAAACCTGGTCACTAGTGTAAAGCAACTGATTTTATTAACTCAAAAATGTAGTTTTACATGGTATACTCAGAAATGGTCACCAAAACTGTTGGCACATTTATCCCATTGTGACACTAGCCAGTCGATTCCATCCTTGAAGAGGCTACTAGGCTGCTGTCAAATCCAGGCTTGAACCCAGTCACACACTTTGTCATCCGTTGCGAATTGATGTCTGCAAAAAGCTTGTTTTAGAGCTCCAAACTCATGAAAGTCACATGGTGAAAGGTCGAGACAGTATGTTGGAAGTTCCAGCGTTTCCCACTGAAACTGCTGCAATGTTGTCTTCATGGCATTGGCCGTGTGTGGGTGGGCATTATCGTGCAGTGGATAACGCCATTGGACAACATGCATTGGCGTTTCAACTTGATGGCTTGTCTAAGGTTCTGTAAAGTGGCTTGATAACGCTGGGTATTGATGGTGGTTCCCTATTCCAGGAACTCGACAAGCAGTGGGCCCTTGTGGTCAAAAAAGTAGGACATCAAGACCTTACCAGAAACGGTGTGCACGGCCTTTGATTTCTGTGGAGGTGGTGAAGTTGCACTGCTTGCTCTGACGCTTGCTTTCCAGTTCAAAATGGTGACACCATGTTTTGTCACCTGTGACAATGCGTGACAGAAAGCCATATTCATCTTCATGATAACATTGCAGATGATTCGAAGACAGCCCCATTCGAGTATTGCACTGTTCGGCAGTCTGTTGGTGGGGTACCCACTGCACGCAGATTTTTCGAAAGTTCAAGTGTTGATGTATTATGGCGCGGGCGGTGCCCACGCTGATACCCAGTAACCTATGGATCTTGTCCATGGTGATTCTGTGGTTGTCCAAAACTAAAGCATTCACTTCCACAGACATTACCGGTGTGATGACACGATGCTCCTGTCCAGGACGAACATCATCTCCAGTGACTCGCGCCTCTCAAGGAATCACTTGCGCCATTCCACAACAGTTGAAAGACTCAGACTGTACTCGCCGTACACAGCCTTCATCCGTCGATACATTTTGAGGCCTCCAACTCCCTCCGCCGCCAAAAATCGAATCACTCGTCGTTGTTCTTGCTTACTCCCTTGCATGTTTGGTAGTGGACGAAAACTCGTGTGATCACCTTCTCTTCAGCATGGAACCACACTGGCTGTGTGCAACATCAAACGGTGCACATGCATCAGTCTCTCTACTAATAGATGGTACCACAACACTTGCAGTTACGTGGTGCCACCTTACATGTCAGGCAAAGGTAGACACGCTGAGCAGGTTTCATTTGAATTAACCTCATATTGGATGTTAACAGTAAATTTTTAACAGTAAATTTTTACCGTTGTTGTTGTAGTCACTTCCTTGGCTTTTTCAGTATATGATTCTATGTGATGAGAGTATTGTACATAAATATTTGAGAGAATCCATTCATTATTTTGGTATCGAAATGCAATAGAAGCCAAATGTTTATTACACATCTCTGAAGTTTTGTTGATCACTATACCTTTGTTTCTAAGTACGGTAACTGCTTTTGCATTTGATGATTCAAGAATGTAACTGATATCTGGGGAATATGTGAGAGTTTATTTTTCAGATACACAACAGATCAGCTCCCATTTCTTTGTCCCTTTTTCTGAGTTCAACCATTACAAAAGAACTTCTCATTGCATTAATCTGTAGAAGTAGAATTTTTCAAGCCATTATGGAAAGTATGTTTGAATGTAGCACAAACCTAAAAAAGCCGGGGTAGCCATTGCTGCATATGAGAAGGCTGGTCTTGCAATCGGCACAGTAAATTTTTCATTTTAAGGTATCATCCTGTCATTTTTCTCTCCAGGCAGTTAGATTTTGGTCCCAGGGGGCTGGTATTGTCTTTATATCAAATCCTGCATCTGGTTTCCAAGTTTTTTGGTGGGCATCGTAAATTTGCCCTTTGACTCGCACCCGTTGATACCTCCACATATTTGACTTGCCTTTGCTCTCTTCCAGGGGATTAGATGTTTTTGACCAGCAAGTAGAAGTGAAATGCAGAATTCCGGCAAAAATCACAAGTCTGTTGACATATTAAGCCTAGTGAACTTTGAAGTCCGATTTCCAGTATAGCATTCAGATTCTAAGTCCAGAGCACAGCCGAATCAGCATCAAACACCAGGATCCTGGCATAGTACTTCTGTATTGTGGATGAGAACTGGGTTGTAGATGTATGGAGCGTCATTAAATAAGGCTCCATAGTTAATGGAGCTGGCCAACTGGGTTCCCTGTATACAGGGTGATTCAAAAAGAATACCACAACTTTAAAAATGTGTATTTAATGAAAGAAACATAATATAACCTTCTGTTATACATCATTACAAAGAGTATTTAAAAAGGTTTTTTTTCACTCAAAAACAAGTTCAGAGATGTTCAATATGGCCCCCTCCAGACACACGAGCAATATCAACCCGATACTCCAACTCGTTCCACACTCTTTGTAGCATATCAGGCGTAACAGTTTGGATAGCTGCTGTTATTTCTCGTTTCAAATCATCAATGGTGGCTGGGAGAGGTGGCCGAAACACCATATCCTTAACATACCCCCATAAGAAAAAATCGCAGGGGGTAAGATCAGGGCTTCTTGGAGACCAGTGATGAAGTGCTCTGTCACGGGCTGCCTGGCGGCCGATCCATCGCCTCGGGTAGTTGACGTTCAGGTAGTTACGGACAGGTAAGTGCCAATGTGGTGGCGCTCCATCCTGCTGAAATATGAATTGTTGTGCTTCTTGTTCGAGCTGAGGGAACAGCCAATTCTGTTGAGCAGTCACCATCTTAGCATCAACTGACGCTGACGCCTAGTCAACAGTGCCTCAAGCGAACAAATGTACAACTAAATGAAACTTTATAGCTCCCTTAATTCGCCGACAGATAGTGCTTAGCTCTGCCTTTTGTCGTTGCAGAGTTTTAAATTCCTAAAGTTGTGGTATTCTTTTTGAATCACCCTGTATTTTGGGCGGCCAATGACTGAGTGTTATGGGTGGCCAGTCACTGTGTTTTGAAGTGCACCCATGCAGAGGTGGCCTGTGATGTTAGCAGTGGGCTGCACACGGAGAAGTGCAACCAACGATGCATTTCTCGATTGCACGTAAAGGAGCGCGCAGATACTCTGTGCGGGGATTTAATAGTGGTGGATACAACACTCCTTCCCCCTTGGGGAAGCGGAGAAGCATCTGCTGCGAATGAATGCCACATCTTTGGGGGTCCTCCTCCAAGTCCTCAGCAGCGTTGGTGAATCGGGGCCAGGTGAATACAGATGAAAACGCCCTGGCCAGGGCCGAAGGTTGTATGATGTGGACATCGGCAGCAGAGCTGGTGGAGCAGGAGGAGCCAGCGGCGTGTGTTCGTCTTGTTGAGGAATTACTCGTGGTTGGTGACTTTCTCCATCTGAATTTTGAAAGTGCGGACCATACTCTTGGCTTTTTGATTTGATTGTGAATGGAAGGCTGGCATTGGAATGTGGTGAATGCAATGCTGGGCATAGAAACCACAAAACTCCTCGCTACAGAATTGTGGACAGTTGTCTGTTGTGACCACTTCCGGCAGACTTCAATCACAAAATTTTTTTGTAAAGCTGTTTTGGTGTTGATGGTTGATGTGGCATTGCATTGGAAAATATACGGAAATTGGGATAGTGCATCATCCACTATCAAGAACATGGCTTTAAAAATTTGCCTGGCAAAATCAATGTGCACCCACTCCCAAGGGCGAGCACACAGTGGACAAGAAGCAGATGAATTTCATGGGGCTGACTGTGGCAGGATAGACATGTTTGGGTGAGTAGTTCAGTATCCAGGTTAATGCCCGGCCAGTAAGTGAATGTGTGAGCCAGGAGTTTAGTTTGGGATACACCCCAGTGACCTTGGTGCAATAGTTGCAGGACGTGCTGACATAAAGAATAAGGAATGACTACCTGTGGGTGTCCCTCATCAGAAATGAGTAGATTACTCCATCCGTCAACATGAGCTGCGGACGGTCATTAAAAAAGTGATGGAATGCTGCGGAAGCCTTGGGAGGTTCGTCGTTCAGACCGTCCATGAAATATGTGACTCCAGACTTAGTTGCTACTGGTTGTATCTGCGACCTGGGAGATGATAATGGGAAAAGAATCTACGGTGGCTTCTGCTTCTTCATCGATGTGAAAAAACAAAATTTATTTTTTGTTGAACTCGGGATCAGATTCCCTAAAGAAGGTGTGAGAGGGCATCAACATTGGCATGCTCAGTCTTATTGTGGAAGTGAATCTCTTACTGGTAGTGTGCCAAAAATAAAGTCCAGTGCTGGAGGCAGTGAGCAGTCCTGCCTGGAATCTTCGCTGCTGACTTGAATAGAGAGATCAGCAGTTTGTGGTCTGTGATGAGGCAAAACTTTGTGCCATAAACAAAAACATGGAATTTCTTTAATGCAAAGATAATAGCCAGTGCTACTTTTTCTAATTGAGAGTACCTGCATTGAGTGTCAATCAATGTTTTCAATGCAAAGGCCAAAGGGTGCTCAGAGTCATTCACCTCCCTGTTTGCTAGGGCTGCTCAATCACCTATATCAGATGCGTCCATTGCGATAACTATCTGCTTT
This sequence comes from Schistocerca piceifrons, assembly GCF_021461385.2. Taxonomy (NCBI): domain Eukaryota; kingdom Metazoa; phylum Arthropoda; class Insecta; order Orthoptera; family Acrididae; genus Schistocerca; species Schistocerca piceifrons. The sequence goes on from NC_060138.1 coordinate 430,136,904, forward strand.
GTTGGATAAAAATATGTGAGGCCTGGAGCCATCAACAGCTGGGATTTCAGCCTGAGGAAGTTGTGCTCACAAGTTAGTGTCCAATGGAAAGGCACCCCTTTTCTGCATAACTGGGACCAGGGAGTGGTTTCTGTTGCTGCTGTGCGTAAGAACTTTCGGTGATACGATTTCTTCATCAGAAAGGAACGAAGTTGCTCAAGCATTGCTGGTCAGGGAAGTTTGATTATGGCTTCAACATGTTTATCCAGAGGACGAATGCCTGAGCTGGAAATGATGTGGCCGAGGTATTCAATCTCAGGCTGGAAAAAACAACTTTTCTTTTCTGCATTCTAGACCAGCCTCCCTTAAGATGCTGAATAAAGATTTCAGGTTGCGAAGGTGTACCTCCATGGTTCTCCCTGTTAACAATGATGCCATCTAAGTTGTTAATCCACTTTGAGAACTAATTGTTCCAAAGACCATTGAAAAATGGCAGGGGCACTTGCTATAACAAACACTAGGCATTTCAAATGATAAAGCTCGTGCAGCATGTTAAGTGTAAGAATCCGTTGAGATTCTGCATTAATGGGAAGTTGGAGATCTGCATCTGCTAGGTCTATGTCAGAGAAGATGTTTCCACCTTTTAATTTTGACAGTAACTCTTCTGGTTTTGGAGTAGGATGTATTTCAGTCTCTGATTGGGCATTGACAGTTACTTCAGAATTGTCACACAGGCGGATCTTCCCCAAAGGCTTTTGTGCCATGACAAATGAGGCAGCCCATAGACTAGAAGGAATACGTTTTAGAACTTAGTTGGAGTTAGGTGATCAAATTCTTCCTTTATTTGATCTCTGAGAGCTAAAGGAATGGTGTGGGCTCAAAAGTACAGAGGCCATGCATTGCATTTCAGTGTGATGTGTGCCTCAAATCCTTTGTGGTGTTGATTTCTGGGGTGAACATTTGATGACGTTCCCTGCTTTATCTCTTCGTTTATTGTCCTCGGTGTCGACGTACTGGCTGAAAAATGGGGTGTGGAAGTGCAGTATTGTCTACTTTCACTTTTCACAACCCCCCATATAAGCATTTATATGGCCAGTGCACTATTGTTTAACTTTTGATAAGCCTCATTAATAGGTTGCAGGCGAACATCCACATACAGCTACCATAGGTTACTATTGAACATCTACTAGCAGTACATACCTGATCACAAAGTTCACAGTTCTTGAATAGAAAGGTACATATGGAGCAGACACTGGCATTGTTTTTAACACACGGCCTAATTGTGTAACACTTATTTCACAGTTAAATTTAAGCATTGTTGTTGTTCTAATCAGCACATGTTTCTTATCTGAAACTCAGCTGTGAACTGACTGTCTCGTGACCAAAAATCGGGCCCTTATATATTCTCACAGTAATAGGTACTGAAACTACACATTGTTCGAAGTTAAATTTACAGAAATTATAATTAAAACTTAACTCATTAAATTAACTGAATACATCGAAAACTTGGTTCTTTTTAACAGTTTCTTCTACTACAAGGGTGAAGCCAAATTATTTGTTTAAATCATGAAATTAACATATATATAGTTATGCAAACAACACTTTTGAAAAACTGTTAAAGGTCCCGAGTTTGAGTCTCGGTCCGGCATACAGTTTTAATCTGCCAGGAATTTTCATATCAGCGCACACTCTGCTGCAGAGTGAAAATCTCATTCTGGAAACTGTTAATTACTTTGGAATTAATTAAGAGCTGGCTTTGCTAACCTGTTTTCAAATAGAGCCAAATAGATCCTTTAAGTATACAATTAGTTGTTCCTCCAAATGTTTATAATTATTATAGAATTTATATTTGTTTATAATTCAACAATAGAATTTAAGTTATGAAACAGTTACTGATTTCGCCCTTTCATGAAAGTATTAATTAGGAATAGTTGAAATAAATTAGAAAATAAATTACATACATAAAATTAAGCACAAAATTAGATCTGGTGTTATATTATTTAAAACTGAGGGCCAATATTTCTCTTTCATGAAAATGTAAATTGTACTCATGTATGTCAATAGTAGTTAGTCAAAAATGAAAAAACAAATTTAATGAGACACATGTCAAAACAAGAGGGGAGTTAAAAATATCCCAGCTTGCTTTGTCACAATCAGGTCCTGGTGAAGTGTCTCGAGGTCCAAGTATGGAGCATCTTCGGATACCAAATTCAGAGAATCATTTATTGAAAATCCAAATTTCTGGAAAGAGTAAAGTCCAAACAAGTTCTCAGCAGAATCAGTGTTAATGACTAAGAAGATAATGTGGTGGGTGACATTATGAATTGTTGTCAGCAGTTCGGCTTGACCACTTACTGGGATGATATGTTTATTAGATGGCGTTAGACATCTCTTTGTTTCTTACAAGGGAGGAGCTCCAAGTTTCAAATAGGTATCAAAATTGAGAATGCTCATGGGAATGCTGGTGTCTACGTGTAATTGAACTGGCTTCTCTGCTATTTGCTCTTCTACGAAAAGTTTATTGGAGGTCTCTTTATGGTGTGTAGTGGCTACCAGATTAACATCCATCTGTTGGGCAGGAAGCTGTCTTACCTGACAGGACTTACGTCATACAGAAACTAAATGGCCATTGGTAGAATAGTTTTGGCAATAGGCTGATCTGTCAGGACAGCCTTCACACAGATGTTTTTTGAAACAATCCGGACATGATGACAATCGTTTCGGTACCCAAGACCTATTTGATCGGCTCGAGCGGGGTGGGGGACATTGTTGACTAATGGTACGGTGTCTCGTTCGTACAGTTGCTACGTCCAAATTGCCTCTAGTGTGGCTATTGGCGGCTGGCTTGGATGTGTTTACATTAACGGCTACCATGTTGATTCATGACGTCCTTTGAAACTTTGTGCTCAGTCCAAAACTTTGTCTAACAACGGGTCTTTGAGTTGAAGTGTCTCGTGCTGGAAATCCCTGTTTGTAGTACCCCGAATGATCACTTTCCTGATCATATCTTCTACATATGACTCCTTACTTTTAGGGGTAACAAAATGACATTTTCGTCCTATTACTTGTGACTCTGCAGGCCATTCTCTATGAGTTTAGTTTGGCTGTTTCTTGCACTGTTAAAATGCTACCCAAGAGGAAATAACATGGATATGCTGCTGGTAATATTTAAGCTCTGAAGGCTTAGATAATGGGGCCAACTTGCACAGTAGCCAGTAAATCTCAGGTTTTGACCATGACAAAAACAAAGATTTCATGAGGCTGGAGTCAGTTACCTTGAATGCGTGGAAATGCTCCAGTAATCTTGATTCGTAGGCTCCCCAATGCTCTAAAGCCTCATCAAAGGAAGGAAAGTCTGGCACTTTCCGTGTTACTTGCACCTGCAGTAAGCTTTGAAGAAGTGGTTGGAGGGTATTCAGTAGCAACTTTTGGTTTTCATCCTGCTGATGAATAAGTTACTTCCAATTTAGATGGTTACTGGCTCATCGCCATTTTATTGTGTTATATCTAGGAATAACACAGTACAATTTATTGACACAATACTGATAACAATAATTCTGTTACCAAGTGCCAAGTTGTAGATGAACACTTTATGGGAAATTATATAAATTGATGGTGGTTATATTGATGTCCAGGAATTGCAAGTGATATGCAGAATTCCGGCGGAAGTCACAAGTCCATTGACATACTAAGCCTAGTGAATGTTGAAGTACAAGTTACAGCATAGCATTCGGGTTCTAAGTCCAGAACATGGCTGAATCAACATTGAATAGAGGTCCACTGCAGCGTAGTACTTCTGAGTTGTGGAGTAGAAACAAAGCATGATGAGAACTGGCTTGTAGATGTCGGGAGTTGTGTGAAATAAGGCTCCATAGTTAATGGAGCTGGCAGCTGGGGTCACTGTACTCGTATACTCTGGCCAGCCAATTGCTGAGTTTTATGGGTGGCTAATCACTGTGTTTTGAAGCGGGCATGCACAAAGGTGGCCTGTGGTGTCAGCAGTGGTCGGTGCACGAAGAAGTGAGCCAATGATGCATTTCTTCGCCCCACTTAATGGAGGATGCCGCTGCTCGGTGTGGAGATTTAATAGCCGTGGACCCCACAGTTCCCTTTGTTTTACTTATGTTGACGTTGATCTTATCACCCCTATCCAAGACACTATCCATTTCATTCAACTGCTCATCCAAGTCCTTTGCCATCTCCAACAGAATTACAGTATCATCATCAAATCGTAAAGTTTTTGTTTCCTCTCCCTGTACTTCAATTACTTTTTAAAAATGTCATGATTTCTTGATATTTTTTTCCTTTATTTCTTGGGAACACAATTTGCTCTCCCCGAGGTCAGTTGCTACCAGTTATTCCATTGTTCTCGACATACTTTTTGTTTGAATTTTGCAAACGTAACACGTTAAATTGATTTGATCAGTAATACTCAACCTGCCTTCTTTGGTGGTGGGATTACGGAATTTTTATTAGAGTCCTAGGGTATTTCACTACGTTAACTGAAGCTTTTGATATTTCTTCGCCAACTCTTAACCAGACTATAACCTTTCAACCTAACCTATGCCTCAGGCTATGCTACAGATCAATATTTCATAACAACTAAGATTTCACATTCACATTTGGTGGTTCGCCAACTCACAACCAAATTGTCACCTTTCAACCTAACTGTACCTCAGGCTACGGTCTACCACTGCAACTTCTGTTTAACAAATAATGTAAATGAAAGAAAAGAAACATTGTCAGTATTCTGCTCTTTACCTTTTTTGCACATGGATTACGTCACAGGACATTGTATAAGGGGCGCTCAAAAATTAAAGAGGCGGAGGCACAATTACAGAAACCAGTACCTGTATGTTAGAAGTACTGACCCTGGCTGATGAGACCCTTCTCCCACTGTGACACAAGCAGTGAATGGTTCTCTCATAAAATTCCTGGGGCTGCAATGTTAACCAGTTCCACACCTACATCTGGACGTCATCATCCGAGTTGAATTGTTTGTCCCTTCAGAGCCTTTTTAAGGGGGCCAAAAATGGCGTAGTCACAGGGAAGGAGGTCTGGACTATATAGAGGGGGCTAAGAACCTCCCATTTGAATTTCTGCAGGAGTGCTGCGACTGTGTTGGCCATATGAGGCTTTTCATTGCCATAAAGTAGAATGAACCCATGGGTGAGATTGCCTGTTTGTTTTGATTTGGTCTCTTGGCGAAGGGTGGTCAAGGTTTATGAGTAATGGTGGATATTCACTCTTGTCTCGTGCTGCAGGAAGTGAATCAGCAGGGGGCCATCTTGGTCAAAGAAGATCATACCTTTCCTGCACTTGTGTGAATGGCCTTGGCTTTTTTAGGTGGTGGTGACTCTGGATGCTGCCACTGGAGTCTTTGTCATTTTGATTCTGGTTTGAAGTGATGACACCGTGACTTATCTCCAGCCACCACTCGTGCCAGGAACGCATTCCCTTCCTGAGCATAGTGCAGCAGATGAGGAAGACAGTGGGCCATTCGACATGCTTCCTGTTGTGGTGCACCCATTGGGCATACACTTTGTGCATGTGCAGTTGTTCCTTCATGATGGTGTGAACACTTCCGATGCTCAGTCCGACCACAGCGGCTATGGTTTTCACTGTTCACTCAGGAGTCCTGAGTAATGAGTGCATCCACCTGCTGGATGATGTCATTGGTAATGCAGTGCGCTGCTCCAGACTGTGCATCATCGGCTAACGGCACCCGTCCTTCCCTGAAGCACTTGTGCCAGGCCTTGACCAATGCAAGGGATATGCAGTGTTTCCCGTACACTTGTGACATTCGTCGATGAATGTCCGTTCCTCCTACCCCTTTCGCTGTCAGAAAACAAACAACACCTCTTTGCTCTTCTGTTGATGCCTTCATGTCACCGTTTGCAATGTGACTGGCAGCATTGAACGATTGGTGCTTGCCGCTGCTAGCTCTTTATACTCATGTGACATGGACACGTGCCCTCTAGCGACGGGCTGTGAACTTCCACACTCTGGTCGGAACCACACCTCGTCACACATGCCATGATATTATCCTCCTGTCATTGGTTTGCACATTCCAGACTCCAGCTCGTTTCTTTTTGAACACCCCTTATAGTACAAAGCTGACATCTTGTATCTAGTTCCAGCTGACCCATTTTGCCTGGCTGATATATCTTGCACAGCAGATAGAATAATATTGTCATGGTTGGGTCTACTAAGGACATTAATTATTCTGATGGAATGTCATCTACCTTAGGTGCTTTGTTTCATCTTACTAGGGAATGGTCCAGTCTGACAAGTCGAAACCTACCGTGAAATTTTTCGTGCAGGTAGAATACACCAAAAGCAATGCACTTGCAAAAATTTAACTACTAAGGCTGACTGCATGTAGTTTTTTAAAGAAATGTTGAAGTTAATATTTTTTTCCGCACGAAGAACCACTTACAATAGTGGTTTGTATAGACCTCTCTGCCTAGTGCTCAAATCAGCGAATAAGCAGATGCAGCCGTAACAAGTTGACATATTGCCACACTGCATGAAGTCCAAAGTGAACACATATTTATTTTTAACACTTCAATCACACCAAAAATGCGTCAATTCATTACTTTTTTGAATAATTTGCAGTTCACATCAACAACTAAACTGTTCCAGATATAATTGTTACACAAGCAACTATCAGAGGAAAGAAAATCAAGACAGTGTCTGCTGTTACATTACAAATGACTTCCACCAGGCTGGACTTTAATTTGTTGACATTAAATATTTTTAACAATTCCTGTAGCACCATTCTTATGATGGTTGTTGAATAATGTATATTTTGCTAACAATGCAACAGTTCATTGTTTATTAGAAATGTTTATACCATGTTTGTTGTTGTTGTTACAAAAATGCAAAGGTCTATTGGGTGATGAAAACAAACATTTTCCTTACACCCAGGCATTCCCAATAAAAGAAAAGTTAATGCATTCAGGCACTTCACAGTAATTACTAGTTTTATTTAAACAGAACTGGAATGGAGTAAGAAATGGTTGTGGTCATTGTTCTGCATATTATACTGTGTACCAGGCATCCTTTAACAAATTCATAAAATGTGGTGATGCAAACTGACAATGCAGGAATGACTGAGGTCTAAGAATATTGTTCTGCTGATAAATCTGAAATTACAAAAAAACTATCAAAAATCTGAAAAATGCTTTACACTGTTGAAAATTTTTTTTATCGAGAGACTGAATTACACTATTACTTCTGGGTGAATCTGAATTATATTAACAGCTTTTTGTGGTCTGTGAAATATGGAGTTATTTTCACAACCAGGCCAAGACTACAGCGAAGCAATGAATTATTCTCTGCAGATGGTAAGAAGTAGTTTTCATTTTCCAAACTTTTGCTGGTAAACAGTCCTCTGTTTTTAATTTTTGGTCCCAGTTTGTCTTGATGTTGGTGAAAACAGAGAGAAAGTTGCGGAAACAGTAATTACCGATAATTATCACTGGCATTGTTGTATACAAATGTGTCATAGCATTTATTGACTGCACAAGTGACTCTTGTCTTTTTTTGTTTAAAATGATAAAGTGTGGTTGAATGAGGCCTGACTGACTGGCTGTGTGTGCAGCTTTTAGGGGATAACAATAAGCTTCCTCTTCATGTCAGTGACGAGTTTCTCTATAGTATGTATTACCTATTAATGATATCTTCTCTAAAAATTTACTTGAAGTAAACTTCCTCATTTTGTGATTTCCATTTCCTGAATCTGTTTAACCAGGTCGAAGAAGCCTGGAAATCAGTAACATTCATCTCACTTGCAGTTCAGAGTGCCAAGTCTCATAGATCTTGGTAACAGTGCATTGACTCTCACGAGCAGTTCTAAATCTTCCAAATTGTTTTTCTTTCATTCTTTTGCAAGTTCCGTTTTAGCGCATTTTTGAAACCAGCTTTGCAGACAACTGAAGTTGAAGTGTTTTCCCTTTCTTTTGTTTAACCAAAAAAGTTACAGCCCTTTTTGTGTCACTGAAGGCTATTATGAAACATGTTTTCTTTGGGCTCTGAAGGTGCTCTATTTTTGTTGTTGGCCTTTGTAATGCAACAATTATCATTCAAATCACAATTCATGGAATTGCCAGAGTTATTTCATGTGTCTTCTATGTTTCCATAGTTTCTAACTAAATGTTGATATCATTGGAATGAACGTCCAAGAAATTAACTAATAAATAACACACATGTAAGTCCTCTGAAGAAGCAGATGGCTACATTTGCATACCACATTATTGGTATTTTATCTTTGCAAAGTTGGAAATATTTATTGGATTCCACATTATTGTGAAACTCTTGAACCTGGACATAGACAGATGCTATTAGCAAGTGTATGCCATGAAATCACAAAGAAATTTAATTCAGTTTTATCTCTATTGTTAACACACAGTGTAATCACAAAGGTAACTGCTCATTATTATGGATATTAAATGGGTTGCAAATTTAAGTGAATAGTAACTGTGAACAATTATGTCAGAGAAACTATGAACAGAAACTTAAATCTGCTTTACAAGTTAAGATTGTGTCATGCCATATTATCTATTTACTTCTGTACCATCAGTCGAGGATATGTGCCCGATGTGTTGTGCATGTGCTGTCTGCTACAGCTACAGCATTAGTGTAAAAATTCTCCAACTGTTGATGAGTTAGGAATTCGGCCAATATCAACAGTTTTTTGACCCTTTCTGACATGAATTTTTTCTGGAGATGAACAATTTTAATTATGATTTAATGGTCTTAGTTGATTGTTTAAAATGATTTTCGAAGGAAGATTTACAGAAATATATTCATCCATTTTCAAAATAAACATTGTACATTCAGGTTCATTTTATTGACAAAAATAATTAATTTTGAAATATTCACTGCCGTAAAAAAAAAAAAAAAAAAAAAAAATTCCATGCAAAAAACAATAATATCATTCAGTTATACAGTGGAATGTAATTGAGAAACAAGCTCTGTCTATTCTGGCTGTCACAAGCAACAGCACACTGCTACATTCACATGTTGATAATTTTATAGTGGTATTGGGCAGGGGCAGCCTTGCACATGATGAAAAGATTGAACAGCCACAAATGTGTACATAAGGTTTCCATTGTGTAAAAAAAGTTTCTGTTGCAGCTAAGAGACGGTAAAAATTGTTGCCAGTGGATCTGAAAGGGTTAAAAAATACTTGCAGTGTGTCTCAGCAACAAGAATTTTGTTATTGGGTTTCTTTCAGTGTGTTCTTTCTGTATAAAAGAATTCAAGGCAGGTTTCAAAATGTCGAATTGGACGATTCCCATATTAGGTCTTTCAGTGCACTGCAAAATTTTTCTTACAGGTGTGCATTCCCTACATCATCTCCATTCACTCCCTCTCCTTTATGTAATATTGTCTTCAAATTTGTCATATATGTAGTGATTCTGTGTGCTCCTTCCATCTTTGAACCTCTTCTCCTTTGCTTAGAGCTGGCTTGCCATGTGAGCTCTTTTATGTTCATAAAAACGCTTCTTTTTTCCAAAGTCTTACTTAATTTGCCTATAAATGGGATCTGTCTTATCCCTGAGTTTGGCATGCATCTACAGCTTTGCATTTCTGTGTTAGCCGTTCCTGCTATTGACATGTTGTACTTGCTATCAGTCTAATTTTTTAATTGGATAGATAAAAAATCTAATCACCATGCGACTTCAGAACACACACATAAAAGAAGGATATAATTAGGCAAGTTTTTGGAGCCAGTGGCTCTTCCTTCAGGCAGAATAGCTAAAAGGGGAAGGAAGAAGGGTGAAGGAAGAGAATTGCAGAGGTTTAGGAAAAGGGGTAGATTCCAGAAAAGTCATCCAGAAATCTATTCCTTTTCCTAGACCTCTGCAGTCCTTTTCCTTCACCCCTCTTCATTTCCCTTTAACGCTTCTGCCTGAAGAAGGAGCCACTGGCTCCGAAAGCTCACCTTATTATAACCTTCGTTTATGTATGCCTTCTGCCGCCATGTGGTGAGTATATTTTTTATCTATTCAATTACATCATATTCTGAAAAATGGATTGTTTTCATTGTTGTAATTTTTTTTAATGTGTGTATTCCCTATGCCTGTTTCATTTACTCCTCTTTACTTTTCTGCATATGTATTATGTCACGCACCACAACATTAGTAGATTTTGATACGAAGCCAACATTTTGTGTCAGTTTGATGACAAAAAGAGAATTCTAGATTTTCTTCAAAAAGTATAATGTATAGGACATACATATAGTGCTTGGTTTTCAGAGTGGAGTACAGTAAATAATTGCAATACCTATAGGCAGTGATGAGAGAACACCAGATCACATAAGAATGTCAAACTGCTGACCTTGTCCAAATCTTAATCAAACATCTCATCGCTGTCTTTCTCTGAAATACGTGTTGTGGCCAGTCCCAGTTATTTCCACCTTTTCAGACACAGTTGTATTTGTGGTTAAGACATTTGCAACTGTATCGGACACTGATATAATTGAACTCTCAGTTAATGGGTTTTGAGTTCAAAAGGTCACTTGGTTTGCAGGTTGGTTTATTATATTTGTCACAATAGTAACTGCTTTGCTGGGAAAACAACAAATAGCTATCAAGTGACAGCTATATACACGTCCATCATGCTGCCCTTATCTGTATGCCAGCAAAATGTCAGATTACCAGATGTATTCAACCGATGATTACAGAGACATTAGTGTACTTCGAAAGTGACTCTAGCAATACTCAGCAATGAGGTATGTAGCTATTTTGATCTAGTACTGTTGTTGGTTATTTGAAACTATCAGTTAATTACTTCCTAGCTAATGATAGTATTTTATGGTTGTATATTCGAACAAAAAATATTGATTCTGACTCTGAAAAAATTAATAGAGCATCAGAGAATGCTCGTTAAAGATAAAAAGCATGGCCTGAAGAATTAATTATACTTATGTGTGATAGTCATAGCCAGTAATGTACATTATATGTACTGTGTATATGATGTGGTGGATAACATAAAAAGCTCCATGAAGCTCTTCAGAAATGATGCTATTACATGTAGGACTTTTGCAATGCCAGAAAACTCTAGTAAGATCCAAGAAGATCTACAGAGGATTAACACAGGAATAGACAGTTGGCGGTCAACATAAATATATTCATCACCATATCAAAAGCAAGTTATCATCATCTGCTGAACACAATCCTCTTCTGCTCTGCTACTGAACACAATCCTCATCTGCACTTCTGTGTATATTACAATCTTCATCTACTTGCATCCAAGTTTGTCTAGCCTGTTTCTTTATGCTGTCACTCCATCATCTGTTAGATCTCCCATTGCTTGTTTCTTATCATAAGGAGTTCAACACAGCATCTCCTTACTCCATCTCCCATTATTTTCTCTCTCTATGCCCAGCCTGTCTACATTTGTCACTATCACATTGTCCAACTTATACAGGAACTGACATACATTATATGGTCAGCCGTTCTTCTCCAACACACCATACAATAGAAGAGACTATTAGCATTCTTAATGAATGAATATCGCCTGATATATGTATACAGATGTGGTTATGTTTGTAGTCATCCTGTATCACCTGGTGTGTGAAGTATTATGAAAACACAGAACTATTGACAATGAAAGCCACCCTCTCTCTGAAAAAAATGTACACCTTTAATGTGTACTGCTTTAAGCACCATGCAGTTTCAGCCAAACTGTTGGCTGCGATATGTGAGTAACACAATAGTTTTTTGGTTACATCCAAAATTGTAAGTTCCATCATTATATTAACATTCTGCATAAGAACCACATCTTCAAGAATTTTCATATACACTAAAACAACTGACGGCACAGTTTGTTGCAGGTTGTGGAGGTCCACAGAACTGCCAGTGGCAACCTAGGACACACCAACCCGTACCTACATGTCAAATCACACAATCATTCAACTCAAAAGTGTTCTGTTCTGCACACTGGCCACCTGAGGCCATCACATCAGCAATGCAAACAGTATTAAGCATGTTCTGAGCTGATAGATATGCCAGAAAAAGAAAAACAAGAAGAACTGCAAAGTTCAACATGAAGCTAAACAAACAAAATTGAGAAATGTCAAAGGGATCAGTAATCAAATAGGCAAGGTGTTTCACTGAAGAGGCTTCAAACCAGTTTTCCGAAGGGGCTGCAGAATTTTATAGATGCCATTAAGGTTGAAGTAAAAAACCCTCTAACAGCAAATGTTTACTGGATACATTGTGAGTCAGTGCTATATACAGGGCTATTACAAATGATTGAAGCGATTTCATAAATTCACTGTAGCTCCATTCATTGACTTATGGTCACGACACACTACAGATACGTAGAAAAACTCATAAAGTTTTGTTCGGCGGAAGCCGCACTTCAGGTTTCTGCCACCAGAGCGCTCGAGAGTGCAGTGAGACAAAATGGCGACAGGAGCGAGAAAGCGTATGTCGTGCTTGAAATGCACTCACATCAGTCAGTCATAACAGTGCAACGACACTTCAGGACGAAGTTCAACAAAGATCCACCAACTGCTAACTCCATTCGGCGATGGTATGTGCAGTTTAAAGCTTCTGGATGCCTCTGTAAGGGGAAACAACGGGTCGGCCTGCAGTGAGCAAAGAAATGGTTGAACGCGTGCGGCCAAGTTTCACGCGTAACCCGCGGAAGTCGACGAATAAAGCAAGCAGGGAGCTAAACGTACCACAGCCGACGGTTTGGAAAATCTTACGGAAAAGGCTAAAGCAGAAGCCTTACCGTTTACAATTGCTACAAGCCCTGACACCCGATGACAAAGTCAAATGCTTTGAATTTTCGGTGCGGTTTCAACAGCTCATGGAAGAGTATGCATTCAGTGCGAAACTTGTTTTCAGTGATGAAGCAACATTTTTTCTTAATGGTGAAGTGAACAGACACAATGTGCGAATCTGGGCGGTAGAGAATCCTCACGCATTTGTGCAGCAAATTCGCAATTCACCAAAAGTTAACGTGTTTTGTGCAATCTCACGGTTTAAAGTTTACGGCCCCTTTTTCTTCTGCAAAAAAAATGTTACAGGACACGTGTATCTGGACATGCTGGAAAATTGGCTCATGCCACAACTGGGGACCGACAGCGCCGACTTCATCTTTCAACAGGATGGTGCTCCACCGCACTTCCATCATGATGTTCGGCATTTCTTAAACAGGAGATTGGAAAACCGATGGATCGGTCATGGTGGAGATCATGATCAGCAATTCATGTCATGGCCTCCACACTCTCCCGACTTAACCCCATGCGATTTCTTTCTGTGGGATTATGTGAAAGATTCAGTGTTTAAACCTCCTCTACCAAGAAACATGCCAGAACTGCAAGCTCGCATCAACGATGCTTTCGAACTCATTGATGGGGACATGCTGCGCCGAGTGTGGGAGGAACTTGATTATCGGCTTGATGTCTGCCGAATCACTAAAGGGGCACATATCGAACATTTGTGAATGCCTAAAAAAACTTTTTGAGTTTTTGTATGTGTGTGCAAAGCATTGTGAAAATATCTCAAATAATAAAGTTATTGTAGAGCTGTGAAATTGCTTCAGTCATTTGTAATAACCCTGTACATTGGGAAAACTGGAAGGCCCACATAGCAAAACATAAGCATTCTGTTCATTTTGGGCAACATGATCGATCAACGTTGCAGAATTAAATTGGGATTTTGAGTGGCCTATAGTTTCCTGAAGTCAGAAATTGAGAGACAGCCATTTGTGTGCTTGCACAAATTAAGATAGGCACTTGAAATACCAGTGCAGCTTAACAATCCCTACCGAGAGAACAGCTGCTGATTTCCAACCATCCTTTTACCATGTTCATTGTGCAATTGTATGTCAGTGGCTTCACTGACACTGTCGTGACCAACTAAATGGACAGCACATGCTGAACTGGTTTTGGTTTTCTGTATGTAAAAGCAGGAAAACAGGCCCCACAAGCTTGTCATTGATTTGCGGTGACTGCCAATTACCAGTAAGCCACCTGCCTCACAAATGGATTGCTGTCTTTCCTAACACCAACCACTAGTATTTTATGGCCAATAAAGTCTAAGAAATTTGATGGTTGTGGTCTTATGACATAGTTAGAAAAGAAATGTATTGAAGTATCCACTCCCCAGCTAAGCCATTCTATTCCTGAGAAGGACTGCTGCAACACAACAAAGTCTTCTGATGTTTTGGTATTTTAGCATCTTAAATACTTTATAAAATGACTTATGCTTTGGTATTTTAGCATTTTAAATACTTTATAAAATGACTTAGCAGAAGAATTTTAATCACAGTTGCTATAACATACTCAAATCCTGTTATTTCTCTTATCTTTTCTTTGTATGTATCCAACAAGCATCTTTCCATTGTTCGATGAGCAGCCCTAAATTTTTGAACTGTTTTTGCATGTTTCGTTTCCATAACCTAGTACTGGTTGAATGAACCTCAAACCACTTTTATCCAACTGTCTTTTTCTTTTTTTAAAGTCTCTGTCCATTTGTTATTTCCTCCCTCTAGTAGTGAAATTCTGGATCCATAGCAAACAAAATAATGTCATCTGCAAGTTGAGGGTGGTTCCGATAAGTTTGTTTTTGCATTTTGTCCTTTCTTCCAGTTTAAAATTCAAAGAACTGTTCCAAGGCTATGGAAAATACGAGTCACCTTGGCTAACTTCATTCTCAGTTGTGAACACCCCCCCCCCCCCCCTTGAGTGGAAGTTACAGCTTTGTTGTACATATTTTTCTACAAATTGACGTTGATATAGTCTATTTCATGATTCTTGAATATTGCCAGCACGTGTTTTATTATGATAATGAAACACTTTGCCATATTCTGTAATTTCCAAAGAAAATAGTAACAAACAATTATTGTTCCTTTGTTGAGGACCTGTAGGTGGGCCATTGTGCTATACCCACTTCAAAAGCCATCTTATACATTTCTCCTTGTAAATTCTAGAGGATTAGTAATGATTTTTGGAAAAATCTTCTGTACCACTGACAAAAAGCAAATGGGCTCAACATCCTCAAACCTTCCCTGCTCTCTTTCATGTGGATTGCAAGTACAACATCGTTCCCACCGTGTGCTATACTTTGTATAACTTTGCTAGTTTTGTTTTCACCATCTCTCTCCCTACTTTAATTATTGTTACTGTTAACCCATGACCCCCAACGGCTTTCCTTCTTTTCATTTGTTTCCCTCCTTCTTCTAGTAAAACTTTTGGAATGCACCCGTTCTCACAGCTTGTTGTCAACGTGTCCATTTTCTTAGGTGCGCTAAAACGATTTTTGAAGAAATCCTGAAATACCTCTAATGTGGTCTTCCAGTTTGCCATCGCAACACATTCTAACCAATATAAAACATTGGAAAATTCAGGATGGAATGTATCAGTGTTATGAAAAGGATAGCTGCTACTTACCACATAATGGAGATGCTGAGTCGCAGATGGACACAACAAACAGACTGTAAGAACTGTGGTTTTGTGTGTGTGTGTGTGTGTGTGTGTGTGTGTGTGTGTGTGTGTGTGTGTGTGTGTGTGTGTGTGTGTTTCCGACGACACAGGGTGAGTAGCAACTATCCTTTTCATAATATTGTTAAATTCCATCCTAACTAATATAATATGATGTCTACCCAGTGTGTTAGTTTTGTTTTCTTCATATTTGAGCTATTCTCAGCTGTCTCCTTATTATCTTCTCATTGTACAGTGACATCATCTCATAAACAGTGCTCTTAGTTTATTCTATCTGACTTGTGCTGTAATTTAATTTTACTTCTTTTCTCTCCTTCTTCAATATTCTTGTGGCTTCTCAAATTTTGTTTGGTTTCCCGTCTTCACTTCAGCAACATGTGTTTTTTTTTCCAGTATATTATTTATTAAAGTGTTATTTCTCGTACATAAGTCTCTTCATTCTTGAACACTGCAAGCTTTTCTGTTAGTTTTAACTGGTAGTCTTGTTACATGATTTTTTTTGTAATTAAACTGGCTTTGCACTTAACAATTTTATTATTATTATTATTATTATTACCTTTGGTGAATGATGCAACCAGCTGGTCATTAACAAACTTCCAGCATGCTGGAGTAGCCTGGGCCAGCAGCTTCTGTTAATCAGTAGAACAAAAAACCAGTCCAAGTTGCAAATTTTTACTTTTTATTCATTCAATGACTAGTTTTGAATGAAGACCCATTTTCAGATCATCTTAACAAAGCCGAAAATGGCATTTCCAAAGGTATAGAAAATGGGCAATGAACACTTACAGTGCTCTGTTATATGAGTGCATTGCACTTTTTCGAAATCTTTGGAAATGCAATTTTCGACAATTTTGAAAATGGGTCTCGGCCCAAAATTAGTCACTGAATGAATAAAAAGTGAAAATTTACATTGTGGACTGGTTTTTCTCACTAACTATCATTAACGGCTGTGGTATTCACAAGATCCAACATGGATAAAATATTAATAATAGTAATAATAATAATAATAATAATTGCTTCAACTTCTTACGTGGAGCAAAGGGCTGCAACAAAGGATCACCCTCTTGTTCTGTCTTCTGCTAGTATTTTCACTTCTTTCCATCCTATTCCCCGCTGTTGACGTTCCTATTCAGCTGATCGTCTCCGTGTCATTCTGGGCCTGCCTTGTCTCCGTCATCCCTGTGGGATCCAATAAAGTACTTCCTTTGCAATATGTTCATTTGGTCTCTGGAGTGTATGTCCTAGCCATCGCCACTTCCTGCTACTTATGCAGCTCAGTTGGCTTCTGGTTGGTTCTTCCCAGAGTGTTTAGTTAGAGATGACGTTTGGCCACTGTACCTCCAGGATGGTCTGCAGACATCTGTTGTTGAATGTCTGCTGCTTATGTAGTAGCTGCTTTATCACTTTCCGTGTTTCACATCCACGTAGAATCACAGATTTTACATTTTTCAAATATCCACAATTTGTTCCTCAATGTTATTTCCTTTGATCACCAGATGGAGCGGAGAGTTGTAAAAGTGCCTTTGGCTTTGTTGATGCGGTTATTAATTTCCTCTGATGCACCACCATATGGTGTAATTATGCTTCCAAGGTAGCAAAACTTATCCACCCTTTCGATTACCTGGCTCCCAAACCTAAGCTCTGTGATGTTGTTATCATTTGCCAGCATGTCTTTTGTTTTCGTGGGCATTAATTTTCAAACTGACATCTTTTGCTGAAGACTTCATATCTTTTGGTTTCTCTTTCATATTGTTGAGGCAGTGGGATAGCAGGCAAAAGTCAACTGCAAAATCTAGGTTTTCTGTGTGTGTTCCATTGCTCCATTTTATTCCTCTCACTTTATCCATTGCTTGCATCATTATGACATTCAGTACCATGTTAAATAGGGTCAGTGAGAGTATATGGCTGTGCTTAAACTCCTGGTTTCACTGTCATTGGATTTGAAAGCGTACGTTGATTTTGAACCTGACACGTGTAATTTTCAAACAAGCCCTTGACAAGAGCATTTATTTTCCTGGGAATTCCAGATTTTGCAGCAAGCCCCATATTTTTGTTCTAATTATACTGTTGAAGGGCTTTTCAAAGTCTACAAACAGCATGTGAAGTGAAGTGGTGATTGGTATTCATATGAATGATCTGCTATTATTCTCAAGGTGTTTATCTGGTCAGTGCAAGTGACATTCCCTAAATCCTGCTTGTTCTCTTCTTATTTTCTTGTCTACACACGCTTTTATCCTATTTGGGATTATTCATGAGAGGATCTTGCTTGAGATTGACAGCAGGGTGATGCCTCTACGATTATCACAAAACGATAGGTCTCCTTTCATGGGGAGCTTGATGATCATGCCTCTGTTCCAATCATTTGATACTTTTTTATTCTCCCATATGCCTGTCAGGAGCAGACGTAAAATTTTTGCTGTTATAGAGGAATTTACTTTCAGTAACTCTGGAGTGGAGATGTCCAGCCCTGAGTTTTTCCATGTTTTATTTGTTGGGCTGCTTTAGTGATATCTTCTTCAGATAATGATTCTACATAGTTGACATATCTTGTGGGAGTCCTTCCCCATCCACATTCTGCAGAGTTACAGTGTCATCTGTAGTTTAACAGTTCACAACTTTCTCACGATAATGTTTTCACCTCTGCACTTGGTCTTATTGATTTGTAAGTAGTTTTCCTTGCTTCTGTTTGATTGGCATATCACCCCAAAATTTCCTATTCGACAGTTTTCTTGGGATGTTGTAAAGGGTCTTGCTATCACCTCTGTTAGCTGCTACCTCCGCCTTAGCTGTGAGATTATTGATGAAAGTTCTCTTATATTTTCTGAAGCCCTTCTTCGCCATCCTATTTAGTGCGCATGGTTCCTGTTGGATTTCTTCTTTTACTTCCCTTGCTTGTGCACAATTTAGCCAGAGTTTTGCCTTCCTCCTCTGCTGTATTGCATCCCAAGTATGGTCAGAGAACCATCTTGGCTGCCGTGGCCCTTTGTTCCAAGAATTTCCTCAGCATTCTGTGTGTAGGTCATTTTCACTGCATCCCATTGACCATCAATGTCATTCTCTTCGATTCCTCTGCTAAGTACTTCAAAACGATTTCTCGGTTGGGTCAAGGACTCCTCTTGGGCTTGCGTATTGTCCAATTGTCCAACTTTCCAAAATTAAATCTGATCCCCTTCTGCCTACAATGTCCGTGTGTGCAGTTATTTTTAGACGGACTTGTTACAAACATCTGCTCTTCTTTTGTTCCTCACATCTAGAAGCGATCTTCGCCAGGTCCTGCTAATTGCAAAGTGGTCTATCTGGTTCTCTGTTTTGCCATTTGGTGAAACTCACAACACTTTGTGACACTGTTTATGGGGGTAAATGGAACCTCCAGTGATCAGGTTAGACATTGTGCACAAGTCTGTGAGACGTTCTCCATTGTCATTTCGGATGCCCAACCCATGTTGCCCAATAATCTGCTCTACCCCACAGTCATCATTCCCAATTTTTGCCTTAAGATAACCCATCAGCAGGAGGATATATCTTTTCCAACACTTTTGTAGCATTTCTTGGAGATTGCTGTAAAACTTGTCTTTCTCGTCGTCCTCAGACATTTCTGTTGGTGAATAATACTGTACACTGGTCACTGGTCTTACCTTCATTGCAAAGCGAGTGACTATGATTATCTCTGTAATGGGGTACCACTCTATTGAAGACTGCTTTGCTCTCCAGTCTAGTATTAATGCCCCTCCTTCACTATGGACTTCATCTTTTCTTCTAGAATAAAGGAGGATGCTCCTTTCTTTTATTCTTCTTTCTCTAAATCCAGTTATTCTTGTTTCACTTAATCGTAAAATTTCTGATCTGTGTCATTCCATTTCTTGTACCACTTCCATTTGTTTTCATGTTTGCCACATTGTTCTCAAGTTCCTGAATCCTGATCATGTCACCTTTTTCATTGCCAAGATTGTTATCTTTAAATATGGCTGATAATTGGTATTCTCTGCTGCAGTTTCTATTATATACTGGTTTCAGATTTAAATTTAATTCCAATTAATTTAGTGCCCAGTTTAATTTTGTTTCTTATTAACCTGTGGTTACCTGATATCCTGATCTGCTTTTTGACTGCCACATTGTTTACAGTTTATTTTCAGCAGATAATTGGTCTTAATTTCTAGTTATGTTAGCAATTCCTGTGTTCATTTCTGCTGTTTTTCTTGAAAGATGTGTTTAGGACGTACACTAGATTCCAGAAGAAGTCCTACTTTATCATCCATGATATTGAATTCAGAAAACTATCCTGTAATGCGAATTATTTTTGTTTAACAGTGCTTATTTCTCCTCATAAAAATTCCTAACTCTGGCAGAGTATGAAAGTATGAAATGTGTCAATAAAGAAACGGGACTGGTTGTTGTGTGCATTTCTGGCTTTGTGTGACAAAGTGAAGAAGGAGGGGAATAACCTTGAGACTCTCACTGACATGCGTGCAAAATTTCACGCCGCTGCTGTGGTTAGTCTGGCTGTGAGCCTTCTTAGGAAACGAGTCATGCGTCTGAGTTACGTCGGAATTATGCTATACTCTATAGTGGAACAACATGTTAACATCAAATTCCTCAGAAAACTTAGAAAATCTGCCACAGAAATGATTTGTTGAAACAAGTTTATGGTGATCAGTGTCTATCTTGTATGCAAGTTTTTGAGTGGGTTGAGAGGTTCAAGGATGGTAGGGTAGACCTCACCAAAATCAGGCTGTCCCTTCAGTTCAAAAACTGAAGAGAATGTGGAGAAGGTCAGTAGAATCGTTCGAGAAGACCGCCGCGTGAGCATTCAAGCAATTGCACAACTTGCCTGCATCCATAAGAGAACCATTAGACAGATTTTGCACAATAATCTGGACATGACAAAGCTTTATGCTAAAGTGGTACCAAGAATCCTCACAAACGAGCAAAAGCAACATTGAGTGGACTGCTATGCTGACACTCTTGAAAACATTGAAAATGACCCTGATTACATTGGTAAAATAATTGTGTGTGCTGAAACATCCATGTTCCAGTACAGTTAAGAGACTAAGTGACCCCTCAGTCCCCTAGGAAGAAGAAAGTGTCCATGAGAAAATCAAAATTCGAAGTAATGATGATTGCTTTCTTTGATATATGAGGGGTTACCTACATTGATACGTTGCCTGAAGGTCAGACTGTCAGTCAAGCTTATTATGTAACTGTTCTGAAGACCCGTTGTGAGCTCTGTGGAAGAATCGCTCATGGATTCCTCATCAGAACAGTGCATCTGCTGGCCTAGTTTGTGGAGAAAAACAACATTCCAGTGATGGAGCATCCACCATATTAACCTGATGTAGCACTTTGTGACTTCTTTCTCTTCCCAAAACTGAAGTCTGCGCTCAGAGGAACCAGGTTTGATTCTGTGGATGCAGTGAAGGAAAAAGCAATGAGCCTCTTCAACAGCATAACAGAAAAAGAAGTGTAACACAGCTTTTTTAATAAAGAGTTAGAGAATGAGTCTGGATTCTTTATTGCCACACCTAGTAATGAGGAGTAGCAGAAATTAGATTAACAGTACCCTTAACATCAAAGGTAGGGATCATGAAGTTGATGAAGTCAAGGAATTCTGCTGCATTGGAAACAAAATAACACACAATGGAATAAAAGAGGAGGATGTAATAAGAAAACTAGCACATACAATGAACTGTGGGGAAACAGGAAAAAAGGAGAGAATCAAAGCATGTGAGATGTAGTGCTACAGAAAGATATTGAAACTTAGGTGGAGTGAAAAGATAAGGAATGAGGAGGTTTCTGCAGAATCAATGAAGAAAGCAACATATAGAAAACACTGACAAGAAGAATGGATAAAGTGATAGGACACGTGTTGAAATGTCAGTGAACAACTCCCATGGTACTAGAAAGGAACTGTGTATAGTAAAAACTGTAGAGGACCACAGAGATTGGAATACATCCAACAAATATTTGAGGATATCACTGTAAGTGTTAAAATAAAAAAAGATGTATATTGGTACACAGCCCAACAAAGAGGGTCAAAGAGCATTTGAGCATTTTTCTATGAGAATGGGAGATCTATAGCAACAAGACACAGCTGTGACAAAATATATTCGTGGTTTCAAAAAGAGAAGAGGTAATATTGATATAATAAATATGGGAGAGAGTTATGAGTGTCATGAAATCTGTGGAGGGATATCAGTCTGGTAAATTTGTGATAAAAAATGCCACAGCTGAACAAGTGGCCAACTTATGAAGTTTAAAACAGTTTGTGTTTCTTTTATCTTTTATTGTTACTGAATGACAGTGTGTGGCTGTCTCGTGCAAGACTGTAGCTGTGGTGCAGAAAGATTTGGATTAAGAATTAGTTTCTAAAATGGAAAATACTGAGTGTATATGGAAATAACACAGCTGAATCTATTTTGCTATTCAGTTTCAATTTAAACTGGATCCATTGTGATGTTATGAGTGCAAAAATTTTTGCCATACTACATTCAAATATTGAAGTTGTGATGATTGCAGAAAATATGACTGGGTAGAACTCAGATCAGGAATAGATGGTTAACTGTATGGTTGGGAGCAGAGTGTATACAGTCTGAGGAGAAGAAATTTCCATAAATAAATGTCACAGCGCATATACAACTTGCTGAAGTTAAGATCTTTAAATCCACGCAGCTTGCCAACATTTATAACATGTTTTGCTTCAGTCATGCAATAGCATCAGTGAAAGTTTACCTTACACCCCCCCCCCCCCCCCCCACCTCCCACCCTCCACACACACACACACACACACACACACACACACACACACACACACACACACACACACACACACACGGACACGGACACACACTGTAGGAAGTATTATGACTATACTTTAAAAAGGAATGGGGGAAGGGGCTGTAGTAGCAATTTCACATCCACAGCTGGATAAAGGCATCATCAGGACTATTACATTCATTACGTTCTTTAGTTGTTCTCATCTATGTTGTTCCTGTATGTTCGCTAATCCTCTACCCCATTCCATTAGATCATCTTCCTAATCTTTACATATCTCCTGGAATGCAACCAAGTTCTACCTTGGTCCATCACATCATTCATTGATTTGACTATATGTCTTGTTCATGTCGGTTTTAGTCTCACTACTCTAATTGTTGCATCTTCCTGTCCTGTTTCTTTTTTTCCCCTTCTATCTTTCAGGAATCCCTATTGCATAACTTTTCATTTCTTCCAGAACAAACTGTGCATAAAAAGTCAGTGTATGGTAATATACATTCACTGTAAACTTTCCTTTCCAGACTCATCAGATACTTGGGTTTAAATACACTATCTAATTTACCAAAAGCACTACAAATAATTTTTACTCTGCTGTTCATTACTTTTGATGTCCATACAGTCACTGTTTTCAATTGCCTTGGCATAAAAACTCATCAATGTGATTTTGTTGTTAATTTGTATTAGTTTCTCTTTGCTGTATTTATTATACATTATGCTTTATTGGAATTGATTTTGAAGGCGTACTTCGTGAAGTTTGTACAGATGTTGTAGTTTACCTACACTAGATACAAACCGTATAATGTCATGGGCAAAATGAAAATGGTTCCAGTATGTTTAAATAAATTATTTTAAAAATATTGCTCTGGGACTACTGAAAGTAGTAGGCTGCAAGTTGAGGCTACAGTGTGAAGAAAAATTTGGGAGCTAAGATACTGATACATAATAAAAAGAAACTGGGCTAGCGGAGAAATTTTTAAGCTGTGTGTAGTTCATTTACAGTTTGTATGTTTACTTCTATGAGTAAAATGCAAAAAGATGAAAATTTTGCTTAAACAAAAAATGTGCCAAGCAAAACAGCTCCACTCTTGGAAGGATACGTGTATCAGGATATCCAGCTGGGTTGGCCAGTTCCTTTTTCATGCATAATGTTTCAACAATTGACCTTCTAGTCTTTGTCAGATGCAGCATACAATGGTCTGAAATGTGTTTGGTTCGTAGACTGAATATGTAGCAGCCCTTATCAACTGTACTTCACAAACTGGTAGGAGTTGAGTATCAAACCCATGTTGAACAGTTGCTTCCAGTTTTTGATGGAGACTGCTAGGACTATCACTGTGCATAAACATTTAATCATTTACAGCTCTCCATGCAAGTCTACCCTGTGCAAGTCTCTGCATCTCTGAATGAGTGTGGTAACCTACTTCATTTTTGAACTTGTTTACTGCCTGTCTTAAGAGGCAGCTAAAAGGAGTCTCACACTTTCCGGCCCTATGAGTTCATGTCCCATTCTATGGTTTGACCTGCCACTTTCAAAATTCTACAACAGGGCAGGCCATATGGGCAAGGATGCCTTATGTGGTGCACATGCCCTTAGATTCGATTCCTGAATCTCTTGTCACGGCTTTGCATCTCCACCTGCGATTCAACTATTTGGGCGAGGACACCTGCCGGGGTATGTTATCTTCTTCCATTGTCTCCTGTCCTCTTTTGCCCCCATGACAATATTGGATTTCTCTGCACCCAATATCCAGCACAGTAGCCAGTCTGTTGTGGTGGGGTGGTCATGTACCCATTTGGTGGTAGCCCCCTGTCAACACAGGGATCGCACTGCTGATGCCTGAGCTGTAAACTCCCCACATATGCCAAGGAGTAGATGCCTGTCTTCCTGGGGCATCAGGACTCCCGGTAATGGCCATCACGCCAATTGGCCTTTGCTGTGGCTGGGTGGCGCCCGTAGGGAGAGCCCCTGATCAGAGTGGGTGGCATCTGGGCGGATGATGCGCAATAAAGCGGACTAAGTCACCTCTTGCTGGTGACCGTATGGCACCGGCATTCTCATAAGAAGGGCAAGATAGAATACAATGCCGACAGGTATGACCCTAAATTGTTTCCCTCCCTTGCTGCACCATGGGAGGAATGTAGAGCTACAGAACGGAGAGAGCCATACTCGCTTCAGTTTTTAGTCTGTAGCAGAACTGATACGAATTCTTTTCTACTGTCGAAGCCTCAAGTTTTCATCGAACACCTTGAGGATAAGTTTGGAGAAGTGACAGCACTGTCCAAGATGCAAAACAGTGCAGTCTTGATTCAGACAGTATCTCCAGCCCAATCCTGAGTGTTACTCACTTGTGACAAGCTGGGTAATATTCCTGTTTCCATCACTCCCCATAAAAGCCTCAACATGGTCCAGGGGATCATTTTCCATCGTGACCTCCTCTTGCAGTCTGACAATGACCTCCGCACCAATTTAGAACAGCAGGGTGTTCATTTCATCCGACGCATTTACAGGGGACCCAAAGACAACAGGGTTTCTACTGGTGCCTTCATCTTGGCCTTTGAGGGCAATTCATTGCCTGAAAAGGTCAAGGTGATGGTTTACCACTATGATGTTAAACCAAACATCCCTCCCCCTATGTGTTGTTTTAAGTGCTGGAAGTTCAGGCGCATGTCTTCCCGCTGCACTTCCAGCACCACATGTCGAGACTGCGGACGTCCACTGCATCCAGATACTCCATGTGTGCCACCTCCCACTTGCGTCAGCTGTGGAGAGCACCACTCCCTCTGCTCGCCAGACTCCCCATTACTCCAAAAGGAGCAGAAAATTATGGAGTACAAGACCCTGCACCAGTTGACTTATACAGAGGCTAAATGTAAATTCGAAAGATTACATCCCATACGATTGACGACGACATATGCTGCAGCTACATCACCATCGCCGTCCCAAGTACCAGTGGTTCCTTATTTTGTGCCATGAACAGTGGGCCCTCTGGGCAACCAGAATACATGTGCCCCCTTGGTGGTAGGGGGCAAATTTTCCTCCATTGCACTCAAAGCACTTACTTAGGAAGCAAGGTCCCTCCAAACACAGGGGCCATTGGTCCCCTCCCCCCTGCCGGAGAAGCAACAGCCTCCTCTGACTCCTCTCATGTGGAAGGGGTCTCTTGGGGCCCTCTCTTCCAAGGTCTCCACTAATGCCATGGTGGACACTTGCCATTGGCTCAAGGAGCCAAAAGCTGCTGGACAATGAGCTTCATGATCCTCGTCCATGACTGAGCTGCTTCGGAGAAATCTTCCCAGCAAGCCCCTAAAGAGAAGTGAGAGAGCACACAAACTAAGTAGTAGTCTGCTAACAACAGGACCCTCTGGTGGGCCCAACACCACCACTCCCTATCAGTTCAGCATCTGAGGATGCAGTGGAGAGCTTAGCGTCCCCTGGGAACATGGATCTCACTGATGCCTCAGCCGCCATAGAAATGGCTACAAATAGTCAGAGGCAGCAGGTGACCCTGAGGCATAACCTGCCTCCTTGCACTGCTGAATCTCCCCACACGGTAACATCGATGTGGTGGTTGACCAGATAACTACAACAATCGTTTCTTTAGTGGAAAACACGATCCCTTGTTCCATAGGGTGCCAATGGCGAAAGATAGTCCCTTGATGGTCCCCGGAAGTTGCTGAGGCAATTATGGAGTGTTGGTGAACTCTACAGCAGCATAAGCAGCGCCCTTCCCTGGAGCACCTCGCAGCCTTTAAACTGCTCTGTGCCTGCATTCAACAGCTTATCAGAAGGCAGAAACAGGAGTGTTTGGAGAGGTATGTGTCAATCATTGGGTGTCATTCATCACCTTCCCAAGTCTGGGCAAAGATCAAACGAGTTTTTGGATACCAGACCCCAACAGGTGTTGCTGGTGTAACATAAATGGCGTATTATCTACTGACACAAAAGCGATTGCCGAGCACTTTCCTGAGCACTATGCTCGCGCCTCTGCATCAGAGAATTACCCCCCCAGCCTTTCGCACACTCAGATGGTGGATGGAAGAGAAAGTCCTCTCGTTCACTACACGCCATAGTGAACCCTATAATGCCCCATTTACAGAGTGCGAGCTCCTCGGTGCCCTTGCCATTGCCCCGACACAGCTCCTGGGCCCGATCGGATCCACAGTCAGGTGATGAAACATCTCGTCTGACTACAAACAACATCTCCTCGTGATCTTCTATCGGATTTGGTGCGATGGTGTCTTTCCATTTCACTGAAAGGGGAGCACCATCTTACCAGTGCTCAAACCCAGCACAAACTCGCTTGATGGGATAGCTATTGGTCCATCAGCCTCACCAATATTCTTTGTAAGCTGCTGGAACATATGGTGTGTCAGCGG
Organism: Schistocerca piceifrons; assembly: GCF_021461385.2. Lineage (NCBI taxonomy): Eukaryota > Metazoa > Arthropoda > Insecta > Orthoptera > Acrididae > Schistocerca > Schistocerca piceifrons. Next base: position 430,163,497 of record NC_060138.1, read on the forward strand.
TTGGGTTGGGTCCTGGCGTCACGTGACCTACTGGCTCCATGCCAGGGCAACTTCCACCTGGGTCGCTCTACCACTGATAATCTTGAGTCCCTTGAGTCTGCCATCTGAACAGCCTTTTCCAAACGCTATCTTGTTGCCATCATTTTTGATTTACGAAAAGCATATGATACCACCTGGTGACAACATATCCTTGGCATGTTATGCAAGTGGGGTATCCGAGGCCCGCTCCCGATTTTTATCCAGAATTTCCTGTTGCTTCATACTTTCCATGTCCAATTTTGTGCCTCCTATAGCGCCCCCCCCCCCCCCCCCCCCGTATCTAGGAGAATGGGGTCCCACAGGGCTCTGTATTGAGTGTATCTTTATTATTAGTGGCCATTAATGGTCTAGGAGCAGTTGTAGCGCTGTCCGTCTCTGTATGCAGACGACTTCTGCATTTCATACTGCTCCAACAGTACTGGTGTTGCTGAGTGGCGCCTACAGGGAGCTGTCCACAAGGCGCTGTCATGGGCTCTAGCCCACGGTTTCCAGTTTTTGGCTACAAAGTTGTGTTTTATGCACTTCTGTCGGTGTTGTACCGTTCATCCGGAACCAGAACTTTACCTCAATGACAAATCCACTCAGAGTAGTTGAGACATATCGATTCTTAGGCCTGGTTGTTGACGCCCAATTGGCTTGGCTTCCTCACCTCAGTCAGCTTAAGCGGAAGTGCTGGCAGCACCTCAATGACCTCCGCCGCCTGAGCAACACCAACTGAGGTGCAGATCGTTCTACGCTGCTGCAGCTCTACTGAGCACTTGTTCAAATCCCCCCCCTCCCCGTGGTTCATCTCCCACATCGGCGGCCCTGGTCAGGGCTTACAATTGCAATTCTCGTCCGGTCCCTTCTATCTGAACTGTAGTCCCTGCTTTTACCACCTGTACTTGAGGTCCAGTCGTGTACACCTCCATGGTGTACACTTAGGCCGCGGATTCGCCTGGTCCTTTCACTTGGCCCAAAGAACTCAGTTCAACCCGTGGCTCTCCACTGTCACTTCATCTTGATTCTTGACATGTACCGAGGCCATGAAGTGATTTACACCAATGGCTCAATGGTTGATTGTCACGTTGGCTTTGCCTATGTCCATGGAGGACATATTGAACAGCATTCCTTGCCCGATAGCTATAGTGTTTTCACTGCAGAGCTGGTGGCTATATCTCATGCTCTTGAGCACATCCTTTCATGCCCTGGGGAGTCGTTTCTTCTATGTACTGACTCCTTGAGCAGCCTACAAGCTATTGACCAGTGTACCCTCATCATCCTTCAGTAGCTACCATCCAGGAGTCCATATATGCCCTGGAACGGTCCAGTCATTCAGTGGTGTTTGGTTGGACCCCAGGGCACATCAGAATCCCAGGCAACGAACAGGCTGGCCAAACTGGACTCGCAGAAACCTCTTATGGAGATCAGCATTCCAATAACTGACCTGCGTTAATTTTTACGTCGCCAGTTTTTTCGGCTTTGGGAGACAGAATGGCATAGTCACAGTACGCACAACAACCTATGTGTGAATAAGGAGACTACAAATGTGTGGCAGTCCTCCATGCGTGCCTCTCGCAGTGTCTCTGTGGTTCTATGCTGGCTCTGAATTGGCCACACTTTTGCGACCCATGGCTACGTTCTGCGTCTGAAGATCCGCCTCAGTGTTGATGCATCACCAGGTTGACAGTGGCCCATATTCTGTTACACTGTCCGACTATGACGGCCCTACTACGAAATCTTTAGTTACCGGACTCGTTGCTGCTAATTTTATCTGACAATGCCTCATTGACTGGTTTAGTTTTATGTTTTATTCGTGAGGGTGGGTTTTATCATTTGATCTAAATTTTAGCACACCCTTTATCCCTCTGTGTCCTCCACCCTAGTGCTTTTAGGGTGGAGGTTTTAATGTGTTGCAGAGTGGTTGGCTTCTCTTCTCATGGTCAGTCAGCTATGGTAATCTGTTTTGTTGTTTTAATCTCTTCTACCTGTTTCTTACGTTTCTGTGGTTTTCTTCTCCCCCTTTTTTCCATTTAAGTGTTTGTTGTCCTTCTGTCGTTCATGTGGTTTTTCCTTTCCCTCCATTTTGTGTTGTCAGTCTTGCTTGTTTTATTCTCACTCTTGTGGCATTGTTTTATTTGGAATAAGGGACCGATGACCTAGCTATTTCGTCCCCTTCCCCCTCTTTTAAACCAGTCAACCAACTGTGGCAAACCTTTGGCTTTCCTCTACCATTTTCATTTCACTCAGTTACCAAATTAACTACTCCTTCATACACCAGGAGTTATCCTATCAAGCTATACCTTCCTGTAGTCATTTGCACCTTAAATGCCTTTTCTGCCTGATTCGGTTCAGTATCTATACATTAGTTACCCTATCTATCCATTTAACCTTCAATGTCATATAACATTACATATCAAAAGCTTCTATTTTCTTCTTGTCTGTATCGTTAACTGTCTGTGTTCCACTTACATATAAGACTATACTCCATACAGCTACCTCCAGGAGAGACTTCATAGGTCTTAATTTTTTTATATTGGGTTTTAACATATTTCTCATTATAAGAAACACAGTTCTTGCTATTGTCAGTCTGCATTACATATTCTCTTTAGTATGAAAAGGAAAGTTGCGAATAACCATATAATAGAGATGCTGTGTCACAGATAGGCACAACAAAACGATTGTCACAAATAAACCTTTCTCGGCCAACACACATGACTACAGTCTCAGGCACTGCTGAAGCAGTGTGGTTGTAGTTGCCTGAGACTGCAGTCATGTGCGAGTCATGTTTGCGTGAGAAAGAGAGAGAGAGAGAGAGAGAGAGAGAGTGTGTGTGTGTGTGTGTGTGTGTGTGTGTGTGTGTGTGTGTGTGTCATCTATTTTGACAGAGGCCTTACTGGCTGAAAGCTTCATTTGTGACAGTCTCTTTGTTGTACCTATCTGTAACTCAGCATCTCCACTGTATGGGAGTAGCAACTTTCCTTTTCATAATATTGTTACATTCCATCCTGCTCACTTCCTGTTCAAAATGTTTTGAAGTTTGTAAGTGCTTCAGTTCCTGTTGGTTCAACAGGAACGCATCACTCTATATCAAAGGAAGATACTGAAGCATTGGAACACATTTTTTAGTTCATTGACTGGCTAATTTCAGTACAAAACAGAGTGCTTAGAAGTTGTATAAATTGAAATCTTTAAGTCTTTGGACTTTTCACGTACATCTTGGAACGATTGAAAATGCTTGAAAACTGAATCTCTTTTTCATACTTCAAAACCAAAATTATATTAAATAACGCTAGGTTTTGATTTTTATGAGCCTGTTATGTGATAATGTGGTAATAAAACAGGTTTTATGTATGGCAAAAATTTCAATTGTTTATAAAACCTGTTCAACCTACAAGTGGAAGCTCTCCTTTTCAGGGAAAGTAGAACTATATGGTACTAATAAATAAATAAATAAATAAATAATAATAATAAATAAATAATTAAATAAATAAAAAAAGGTTTGGTATTTTTGAAAAAAAAAATTCTCTAAATTATAAAAAAAAGTTCAGAACACTATAGGAAAAGAATTTTGACAGATAAGTCCAAATGGAGGATTTCTTTGTAATCATAAAGCAGTTATCATTCATATTAAAAAAAAAACCTACAAAATATCTAGAACTGCTCCCAAAATACAGCATTTTAAAATTTTTTCCAAAATTCCTATCTTCAAAATGGTATGCGCAGTGTCATCTTTGGAGGGCTGTATCTCAGAGCAGAAATTTTTTTTGTAGAAAACAAAAAAATACTTGTTCCTTACCTAGTCCTTCATTTTAACATATGCTAAATTCAATAACATCAGAGACTATGAAGGAAAGATTTTTTTCCTAGCCTGCCTGAATTGATATGAACTATGCCTCATCTTTTAATTTCTTTTTAGAACACTGCCTATTTTGTTCTAGCAATTTTCAGGTTCCTCTGCAATCCTCACAGAATTAAAATCTCATCAGTAAACGTTAAAGTTTTTATTTCTTCTCCGTGGACATTAATTACTTTTCAAGATGTCTCCTTAGTTTCCTTCACTGCTTGCTGCACGCACAGATTGAATAATGGCTTCAACCTTGGCTCTCTTTCATATCATTGTACTCTTATAACTGCTGTCTGATTTCTGTACAATTTGTAGATAACCTATCACTCCATGCCTTTCATCCCTATTATTTTCAGAATTTCTAGATGTGTTGGAGCTGTCAGAAATTTTCTGTAAATCTACAAATACTGTGAACATAGTTTTTCTTTGGTGCTTAGCTACCACGGGGCCCCAGTCTTTGCAGCATTTTTTCCCTTCCATGCTGCATGTATACCCTCTTGCTATTCTTTTTCCCCTCACTTGGCAGGGAACATGTCTGGGGTGTTACTGGGAATGTTCTGCGTTGTCTGTCGATGACGTAAGAACAGTCTCACCATTGTTTTTGCTTCCTTTTCCTTTCATTGTTTCCTTTCTCCTCTCGTTCCCCCACTTCGGTGTTTGAGGTTCCTCTTTTTCTTCTTCCTCCCTGTTCACTCCTGAAGGCTAGCCCATGCGTCTGACGCTTAACAGGTGAGTGGGTAATGCGTAATTCTCAGCCTCGGGTCGACAGGTAGGGTTTGCATGTACCCCCTGGTACAGGTCAGGCCCAGGGAGGGGTGATTGCCCGAGCTGCAACCTTCCCAAATTGCTGATTGGTGCCTCTGTCAGGTATTTGGGAGGTGTGACCTGAAGCATGAACAATCACCCATGCGGGTGCACCCCCTTGTGAAGGGGTCGTCCCCCCCCCCCCCCCCCCCCCCCCCAGTTGGAAGAGGAGCGTGCCAGTGGAGACACTGGCAATCATTGGGCATTTTCTCACAATGAGTCAATCATCTTCACAATCAACATCTACGAAAAGTAAACATAATGAGGCTAACAATTCAAAGACTCTTCCCACTGCATGACAGTTACTCATGGTCTCACGTACTGAAGACGGTCAGTCTTTGACCATGGTAAGTCCGTTTATTATTCAGAAAGGTGTTGCTGCAATTGCCGGCCCTGTGAAATTCTGCTCTTGTTTACGGACTGGCACTTTGTGTTTGGAGACTACTTCCGATTCTGAAGCATAACAACTGCTTGCTGCCTCGCTTCTCCACCGCTACCCTGTTCGTGTTGAGGCCCATAGAACTTTGAATTCTTCCCATGGTGTTATTTACACTAGACTGCTCAGCGATCTAACTGAGCCTGAAACTCAATTTTATCTCTCTGATCAGGGTGTCATTGCCATCCATCGGGTAATGAAAAAGGTAGATTCCTCCTTAGTGCCCACCCGCGTTCTTTTTCTCACCTTTGATAGAATGGTGCTTCCATCCAAGATCAAAGCAGGCTATGAAATTATCACAGTCCAGCTGTACATTCCGAGCTGAATGCGCTGCTAGCAGTGTCATTGTTTCAACCACACTAGAATGTCTTGTTGACACCCAGCCAAATGTGTAACCATTGGTAGGGATGCACTCGAGGGCGATTGTCTGCTTCCTTCTCCCTGCTGCATCAACTGCAGTGGTGGCCTCCTCTCAGGATTGTCCCTCGTATCTGGAAGAGTGGGCTGTGCAAGAGATCCGGGTAAAGGAAAAAGTGCCTTACCCAGTCACTCACAAGTTATTGGCTAGTTGCAAACCCTGCGTTCTCCTGTCTGGCACATATAGTTCTGTTCTTGTTACCCCTCGCTCCATGGAGGACATGGCAAGGCCACACAGATATGCAACCTCTCAATTCAGCTCTGAGGTTGTTAAGTACTTCCATGAAGACTTTCTACGTTCCTCCAGCGAACCAACATCTGAGTCTTCCTCTAACCGAAAAGGCTCGTAGAAGTTCACCAAAGGCAAATGGTCTTCTCCTTCACCGACTCAAAGATCCTCTTCGACAGTGTTGCCACGTGACACCTTAGCCAAGCCAGCCTCCATGTCAACGGTGCACACCACCAACTGTTTTCCAGCGTTGGACTCCACAGACCAACAGTACAAGCAAGCCGATGCTTCTGTGGACCCAATGGAGCAGGATCCTCCTGCTTCTGTGCCCTGTGGTAGTGACTCTTCACAGGCTTTTACTTGGCAGCCGCTGAGGTGACACCTCTACATCTCTTCTTCAGGACTCTCCTCCGAAGGAATGTTCACAGCATTTGCCCCCAAAGAGGATTTATGGCTGCTTTTAGCATCACTGTATCCCCTTGTACTCTGCCTTCAGGAAACGAAGTTGTGCCCTCATGACCGCATTGAGCTTTCACATTTCTTCCCCCTTCATTTTCACCTTCACCCTGAGGTCGGCATCCCATCTCATGGGGGCATCATGCTGCTCGTACAGGATGATGTTCATAGTCAACCCATCTCCCTGACTACCCAATGCCAAGCTGTTGCAGTTCGCCTTTTCCTTCCCCACCTGACTTTTTCCCTCTGTGCCATTTATGTCCCTTCATCATTCGATGTCACCAGAGCAGACTTCCTTCAGGTCATTGGGCAGATACCCCTCCCCCCCCCCCCTCCCCACTCCCATTTTTGCTACTCAGTGACTTTAATGCCCATCATCTCCTTTGGGGTTCTCCCACGACCTGTCAGAGGTACCCTCTTGGCTGATCTTCTTAACCACCATAAGCTCTTCTGCCTTAAGACTGGAGCACCCACTTTCCTTTCCGACTTCTCGCACACCTATTCCCAGTTGGACCTATCCTTCTGCACTGCCCAGCTTGCCCATCATCTTGAGTGGTCCCTTCTTTCTGATTCCTACTTGAGTGACCATTCCCCCGTGTGCTATTCGTTGCTGACTCCTACCCCACCTGCATACACACCTACACTTTCCTGGTGGGTGTGAACCCTTCACCAACTTGGCTTTGTGAAGCGATTCATGTTAACCTTGGCCTTCCTTCGCTTCCTAAGGCTACTACTCCAGCCTTGCTCTATCGCCTTAAGTTTCACGACCTTCCCATGGAACTTTGCGATAGTACCTGTGTCTACACTGAAGGCTCTCGGACTGACAGTGGGATTGGTTGTGCCTTTGTCATTGGCACCCATGTCTTTCAATATCAGCTTCTGGCACACTGCTCGTATTTATAGCTGAACTCTTCCCCTGTATTGGTCCACTGAGTACATCCGGTGACACAGACTTTTCAGTTGTGTCCTCTGCTCAGACTCACTCGGCGCTCTTCAAAGTCTGTATGTGCTGTAGGTTGCCCATCCCCTAGTGCAACGGGTCCAGGAAAACTGTCACCTGCTCACTCTTGGTGGAGCCACTGTGATGATTATGTGGGTTCCTGGTCATGTCGGTCTGCCAGGAAACGAGGCAGCTGATGCTGCTGCCATGCTGCAGTCCTCATACCTCAGCCTGCTAGTAACTATATTCCCTCCAGTGATCTCTGTGTTGCCATCTGTCAGGAGGTGGTGTCCCTTTGGCATCACCAATATGGTCCTCTCTTTACAGGAATAAGCTCTGGCTTATTAGGCCTCTACCAGAGGCTTGGACGACCTCCTCTCGGCTGTCCCATCGGGACGAGGTAATTTTAACTAGGCTGCATATTGGGCACTGCCTTTTTAGCCATCGTCATTTGATAAGCGGCACTACCCCACCACTTTGTACACATTGCGCCCAAGTTTTAACTGCCCATCACTTCCTGATGGAATGCCCATTTTTTTAACTGTTTACGTTCCCACTTGGGTGTGCCGTCTGAGTTATTGGCCATTTTAGCAAATGACGTGTTTTACTTTTTATCTGCCAAAGCAATATGGCGAAGACCATTTAGTTTTTGGACCTCTGTTTCTCTACGGTGTCTTTTTTAGCCCTTTCTCCATGTGCCTATTTTTAGCTGTTTTTTCTTGTGTCAGTGGGGACTGATGTTTAGTTGTCTTTTAACTCTTCTCTGTCTTCGTGTTCTATAGTTTTTGACTTGGGTGTGTATGACCACAGTTGCTTTTTGCACCCTAAAACAAAACAAAATCAAACCAAACCTTCTTTGTCCCATCTTCTAAGATACGCCATTTGGACATCATTGCCCTGGGTGTTCCTCTCTCCAGAATGCAGATTGATCTTCCTGAGGTCAGATTCTTTCCATTCTTCTGTAAATGATATGTAGTAGTGTTTAGCAACCAGTGACTTTTTATCAGAATTCTTACTATTCGTTGCTCAGGAGGTGAGCCATTATATTTAAAAACATTCAATTTGATTGACAATAAGGCCATCTGATTACAGTCTTGGTCTAACGGAAGATAACTTATACCCAGCTTACACGCAGAGGCAGTGGGCTAATTTGTAGTGAAGACATATTCTGGATAAACAAGGGTATATTATTTTGTTGTTTGCACAATTGTTTGCTAAATCTGTGATTGTTGATACCTGTGAAATCACAGAGCCATTATGCAGAGATCATCCAGAAGCGACAATGCCAATTGGTACACACATGAAGCACTAGATGCAGCAAGTTTTCATGTATTGTCACAAAAAAAAGCTAAACTCCTCCCTTTTATTGGCAAGACACATGTTGAATTTAGACTAGACAGAGTATTTTTTATTCCAGATTACATTTCTAAGATTACTTTCTTGATATTTTAAACAAGATTCCCGATTTTAAAGTTATGTATGCTCATGTTCCTGAACAAGAACACCCTTACCTCAAACAATGTTTTTCCCAACATTCCCGCCATGAATCACCTCTTCAGTGATGCTGTAGTGTTCAACGCTTAGTTTTTTGATATGCTAGGAGCACTGTAGCAAATGATCAGGTATTGAAATTTTTAGTCTCCTCTTAATTCCCTGAGTGCTATGTCCACCATACAGCACTTCTTCATAGTGGGTAAACAGTCCACGATATCAAAGATGCCCTCCTTCATCTGAAATCCCAGAAGAGAGGTGTTGTTCTCCCATGTACCAAGCCATGCGAGAATCTGTGGTAATTAGCAAATATTATAGTCAAAGATACTTGTGGGTTACCCAGTATGACTCAATGAAATTTCCCTGGGAATGCTGTAAGTTAATTGTTGTGGACTGTCATGTGTCTGTGGGAAGAAGAGTGACTCAGGATTTCAAATAATGAGGTGTTTGTTGATAAAATGGACTGTACCACTGTGACGTGACTTCTAGCTGCTGAGATATAGTCAAGTCCTCCTCACCCACCATTGAGTAGGGCACTGTTCTAACACACAGCTTCTCCATTACACAACATTACCATGTATCCTATCTTACAGGTGGAACTCATTTTAATGTTTTTGCAGCCTAACATTGCACCTAAATTGTTAAGTAGGAGATTTCTGTGTGTTTTCGGAGGGTGGCATTCTCATTCATTTTTGTACGTGTTCAGTTAGCATTAGTGTACTTATTTTTAACTGTATAATGTTACTAATTACTAATCTTGTGTACCTGAGAGCAAGTCAGTGTGTGGATCTGTCTGCAGCTGCAAGTGAATGAGTGCCATTTTAATTAAGATTTTATGTTATCAATGTCTGAATTTGAAAATTTAAGTCACATTTGTCACAACATTTTAGTTAGAGCACTGATAACTGTGTTGTTAAGTTTCATGTTGTAACCGCAACCATCATTACCAAATTGTCAAAGCTTCTATGTGTTACAGGAATGTGCAAAATCATATAAAGAATTTGGTATGATTATTAATTGCTTTTTTATCAGGGACAATTCTTTTTATAAACTTACATGAATGTCACATGTGTGGACAAATTAGTTCCAGTTTCTCCAACTTTCAAATGTGTGTGTGTGTGTGTGTGTGTGTGTGTGTGTGTGTGTGTGTGTTAGAGAGAGAGAGAGAGAGAGAGAGAGAGAGAGAGAGAGAGAGAGAGAGACCAATCTTGACACTTCTAATTTTATTTTTTATGTACTTCAGTGAGCATTGCAGTATGGTTGCAAAAAAGAAGAGAGCTCAAACGGAAATTGATAATACCTCCACTTCAGAAATAACAGTAAGAAAAAGGGTACGGTCTAATGAAAATGCTGGGAGTAGTGCAGTTGTGCCAAAAACTAAAGAGTCGTCAAAAACTGTTACCAAATCTAAAAAAGGCACAGTGTCTAAAGATAAGGTGGAAGATCTAATTGAAAGGGCTGAGGAGGAGTACGTTGATGATGTACGGACTCACAACAACAACTCAGTTTTAGCTGATGATGGTAAGTAATGCTACTTTGCATAACAGTCTGCATACTTTCTTTCTAAAGACATGTAATTGCCTTTTCCAGTGTTGATTTGTTTGCCAGTTATACACTGATCGGCCAGAACATTATGACCACTTATCTAATAGCCAGTATGTCCACCTTTGGCATGGATAACAGCTGCAACGCATTGTGGCATGGAAGCAGTGAGGCATTGGCAGATCACTGGAGCCACCACATCTGTGCTCACAAGTTACCTAATTCCTGTGAATTCCAGGGAGGGGGCCAATTAGCTCTGATGCCATGTTCAATCAAATCTCAGATGCGTTCAATCAGGTTCAAACCTGGCAAGTTGGCTGGCCAGCACATAAATTGGAACTCACCACTGTGTTCCTCAACCTACTCCATCACACTGCTGGCCTTGTGACATGGTGCATTATCTTGAAAAATGCCACTGCTATCTGGAAAAATGATCTTCATGAAGGGGCTTACGTGGCCTGCAACCAGTGTATGATACTCCTTGGCTGTCATGGTGCTTTGCACAAGCTCCACTAGACCTATGGATGCCCACATGAATGTTCCCCAGAGCATAATGGAGCCACCACCATGTCCCACAGCACAGGTGTCAAGGAACGGTTCTCCTGGAAGATAACAAATTTGCATTGGCATGATGAAGAAGGTATCAGGATTCATCAGATCATGCAATGCTCTGCCACTGCACCAACGTCCAGTGCCGATGGTCACATGCCCATCTCAGTCATAGTTGCTGATGTCATGGTGTTAACATTGGAACATGCATAGGTCATCGACTTGGAGGCACATTGTTTGGAGTGTTCAGGAAACTGTGTGTTCAGACACATTTTCACTCCGCCCAGCATTAAAGTCTGATGTTAGTTTCGCCACAGTTTTCTGCCTGCTTTGTTTTACCAGTCTGCCCTGCCTACAGTGTCTGACATCTGTAATGAGGGGTGCTCACCCAGTCCCATGAAATCTGGGCATGGTCTCACCTGGGTTTCGCCAAGTGTTGAAGACACACACCACAGCACTCCTTGAACAGCCAACAAGTTGTACAGTTTCTGAAATGCTTATGCTGAGCCTCCAGGCCATCACGAACTGCCCTTGGTCAAACTCGGATAGATCGCATGCCTTCCCCTTTCTACACATAGACAGCACACTCTCTGATACTACGTGCATTGTGCATGTGTCTGAATAGCAGTCATTCCTTGCCAGGTGATGCTGCTATCGCTTGGACAGGTTCATGTTGATAGGAGGTCGGTGACCATAATGTTCTGGCTGATCAGTGTATTTCTCCCATTATTATTTATGTATTATTTTGATTAATATAATGCTATCAACATTATAGGCTCAGCACGACAACTCAAAAAAATCTTAATTTATGTGAAATGAAATTGGTAAATTGAACTTCAGAAATCCTAATTAAAATGTTACAAAACTGTGAAATATGGATATAATAGCTATTTTTAATGAAACAGTATCTCATTAAAACAGTAATATAAAGAAAAAGTGGCAACTTAACCATCAGTTAAGAGTGGGCAAGTTCACCTGTTCCATTGACATTACATTTTGTCTTTAATTTGTGTGTCTAGCATTATTGTACATTTTGTTCAAGATGCATTTCTGTTTTTTTGTATCTGATCTGTCCCTTTTTTCCCCCTGCAGACAAAATGGATGGCTCTGGATCCTTGTTGTAAATATTGGTGGTGCTATGGGCAATTTACACCATTTTGTCTTGATAAGAATTGCCTTGTTACTATCATAAAATGTTTAAACTTACTACAATTTTTTTTCAACTTCACATAAGAAAGGATGTAATATGGCCAGATCAACAATCATACTCTTATTAAGTTGTTCGCAGTGCAGCATTTTTCATAAGACAAATGAGTTGTATCTATGTGGGGGCTTTCAATAAGTAATGCAACATTATTTTTTCCTCAGAAAACTTTGGTTGAAAAAACTGTAATTTTGTTTGTGATGTCCTTGAACATTTGCACATTATCAAATATTTCCAGTAATTCCCAGATGATGATAGCTCTACAACTAGTCTTGAAAGTGGCATCTGCAAATGAGGTACGTTCCAAGCAAAGTGTCATAACCCGACGTAGGTCTCAACATATTTACTCGGATCACCATTAGATCAGAGGATTGTAGGTCATTTGTTGGTACATGAGTGGCTTCGTACAGGGGTGAAACAGCAACGGATTCAAGCTGAGGTCTCTGTGATTAGAGACGGTACAGAATGACTTGCATGTTAAGCTAAGGAAGTAGATATGGTGGTGATAAGGAAATGAGACTGTGTTGTGGTTTGGCTTACTGGTGTGCTTTTTATATTTTCTTCATGTATTTGCAGTGAACATGCATGAAAGCAATGACACTAGTTTATAAATTCAGTAAGTGCAGAACATAATAGTCTTACTAGTGTTTCCACACATTAACCAGAACAAATGGCCACCATGACTTATAACTTGCTTAAGCTTCGCATATACACAGTAGCATATGCTACTGCTGGCCATGAACCATGGAAGTGCCAGATTATGTTGTTCTGAATGAACCCTTAGGTTCAAGTGCTCGTCAAAATGAGAGTGACATACAGACAGTTACATGTCGACAACTGTATGAAGGAAACCAATAACCGTAGTACAGAGGTACATAAAAGGAAGCTGTGCAAGTCATTCTTAGTGTAAAAGCTTAACAGAGTTTAATCTCTCTCACATAGTATCTGCTGCAGACTTGTTTATCAAAGACTGTCCCCCCGCCCCCCATGGGTCCGGGGTTTAGAATGGGCCTGAGGTATTCCTGCCTGTCGTAAGAGGCAACTAAAAGGAGTCTCACATGTTTTGGCCTTTATGTGATGGTTCCTTGTAGGGTTTGATCTCCATTTTTCAAAATGTTCCCAAAGAGCGATCCAATTGGTGAAGGGTGCATTAAATGGTGCATAGTGTTCATTATACAGTGAGACATCTCACATTCTTCATCGACATGGCTCTGCACTTCCGCTCATTCTCCAGCTGTTGAGCGAGGTCGCGCTCCTGGGTGCGATTTCCTCCAACCTCTGTGCAGTATACCTTTCTGCACTGTCGATGATAATGGACTTCTTAGCTCGTTTGTGCCTGATATCCAGGACGGTAGCCAGTCCGTTGTGGTGGGGCCGCCATGTACCCTGTTGGTAGTAGCCCCCTGACCACACAGGGACCGCTCTGCTGATGCCTGCACCGTTAACTCCCCACGTATGCCAAGGATGCCCGTCACTCTGGGGCATCAGGACTCCCAGCAATGGCCATCCTGCCAGGTGACACCCATGGGGAAAGCCCCTGGTCGTAGTGGGTGGCATCAGGGCAGATGACACGCCATGAAGTGTAGTACGTCATCTCTTGTGGGTGGTCAAACACCAGCAGTCTCCAAGTGGTCAACGTCTAACTTCAATGCTAAGAAATATGACCCCAAATCGTTTGTGTCCCCTCTCCCCCCCCCCCCCACCCCTACCCCCACCCCTCCCGGCCACACCATGGGAGGAACGCCAGGCTATGGTTAGCAGCAAAGCTTATTCACCCTTGTACATTATATGTACGAGAGTTGATGGGGTCTTTCTTGTCGATGAAGCCTCAGTTTTTTGTGGAGCATTTAGAGGACAGGTTTGGGGAGATGGAGGGCTTGTCCAAAATGTCAGGGTTGGTCTTGGTCAAAACAGCATCCTCTGCCCAGTCATAGGCACTACTCGCATGTGACAAGCTGGGGGATGCTTCTGTTTCCATCACACCCCATAAGAGCTCAAATATGGTCCAGGATATCATATTTCATAGAGACCTTCTTTTGCAGTCTGATGATGAGGTGTACGCCAGTTTAGAGTGGTGGGGTGTCCATTTCATCCGGCACATCCACCGGGGTCTGAGGGATAATCAGGTTACCACCGATGTCTTCATCTTGGCCTTTGAGTGTGACACATTACCAAAGAAGGTCAAGGTGATGGTTTACGACTGTGATGTAAAGCCATATATCCCTTCCCCGATGCGGTGCTTTAAGTGCTGGAAGTTCAGCCATATGTATTCCCACCGTACTTCCAGTGTCACCTTTCAGGATTGTGGACATCCTTCACATCCCAAAACTCCCTGTGCCCGCCTCTGGTCTGTGTCAACTGCGGAGAGCACCATTTGCCTTGCTCACCAGACTGCAGGATTCTCCAGAAAGAAAGAAATTTAATGGAATATGAGACCCGGGACCGACTGACCTACACTGATGCTAAGAGAAAATATGAGAGGCTACATCCTGTGCATATGACGTCAACATACGCCACCACTTTGACAACGGTTCTACCATCTTCCTATCCGCCGCGTACAGTTGGCTCTCAGAGCTGTCAGACTCCATCTGCCCGCTTGATGGTGTGGGGCACTTCCCTCCCTGTTGCTCCTGCGCAACCTACTTCAGGAGCAACACCCCCTGAACCATTGGGCACGTCAGTCCCCACTTCTCAGCCAGAGAAGCGTAAGTCTTCTTCGGCTCCTCTCACCAGGAACGGATCCCTTGGGTCACTCCCTTCCCAGGTTCCTACCAGTGGCAAATTTGACACCCGCCAGTGGCTGAAGCAACCACAGGTAGCTGGTTGTAGAGCTTCACGGTCCTCATTAGTCCCTGAGACTAAATCAGTGAAGCCCTCTCAGCCGGACAAACCCAAGAAGCGTCTAAAAAGAAAAAGGCCCCCAAGAACCAAGGGAATGCGGTGGCACCCACACCACCACTACCTACAAGCTCTGTGTCTGAGGATGAGGTGGAGGCCCTCAGACACAATGGCTGTCATCCATACATGTACTCATCGGGTGGCAGCAGTTGACCCTGAGGTGTTGACTGCCTCATTGAGTGTTTCATGCCTTCCCAGTCTCACGATCACGTAATCCTCCTTTGGAATTGTGGCAGTTTTTTCCACCACCTGGCTGAGCTACGGCAACTGTTTAGCTTTACACCTGCTTTCTGAATTCCCCTCCAGGAAAACTGGTTCCCGGCAATGTGGACTCCTGCCCTTCATGACTATAAGGGATATTACAGGAACCATAGTGACTATAATAGTGTGTCAAGTGGAGTTTGCGTCTATGTCCTGAACTCGGTATGTAGTGAACCTGTGCCCCTTAAAGCCCCTCTTGAAGCTGTGGATGTCAGGATAAGGAATACACAGGAAATAACTGTCTGCAATGTATATCTTCCTCCAGATGGTGCAGTACCCCTGAACGTATTGGCTGCACTGTTTGATCAATTCCCTAAACCTTTCCTACTTTTGGGAGATTTTAACGTGCATAACCCCTTGTGGGGTGGCACCGTGCTTACTGGACAAGGTAAGGAGGTCGAAAATTTACTATCACAACTCGACCACTGCCTCTTAAATACAGGTGTCCCCACACATTTCAGTGCGGCACATATTCGGCCATTGATCTATAAGTTTGCAGTCCTGGCCTTCTCCCATCTATCCACTGGAGAGCACATGATGACTTGTGTGGCAGTGACCACTTCCCTATCTTCCTGTCACTCCCCAGGCATCATGCCCATGGATGCCTACCCAGGTGGGATTTAAACAAGGCAGACTGGGAAGCCTTCATCTCTGCTGTCACCGCTGAATCTTCCCCACATGGTGCCATCAATGTTATCATTGAGCAAGTCACTACAATGATCGTTTCTGCGATAGAAAACACGATCGCCGCTCATTCTTTATGGTGCCCGCGGCGAAAGAAAGTCCCTTGGTGGTTGCTGGAAGTCGCTGAGGCAATTAAAGAGTGTTGGTGAGCTCTATAGCGGCATAAAAGGCACCCTGCCCTAGAGCACCTAATAGCCTTTAAACGGCTTCGTGCCCGCATTCGCCAGCTTATAAAGTGACGGAAAATGTTGGGGGAGGTACGTGTCGACCATTGGCTGCCATACGTCACCTTCCCAAGTGTGGATGAAGATCAGACATCTTTTTGGGTACCAGACCCCAACAGGTGTCCCTGGAATTAACATCAGTGGTGTGTTATCTACCAACGCAAAAGCGATTGCCGAGCACTTTGCTGAGTACTGTGCTTGAGCCTCTGCGGTGGATAACTATCCCCCAACCTTCGCGCTCTCAAATGGCGAATGGAAGAGGAAGTCCTTTTGTTCACTACGAGCCACAGTCAACCCTACAATACCCCATTTACAGAGTGAGAGCTCCTCAGCGCCCTTGCACAATTCCCCGCACAGCTCCTGGCCAGATTGGATCCACAGTCAGATGATTAAACATCTCTTGTCTGACTAAAAGCGGCATCTCCTCATCATCTTCGATCAGATCTGGTGCAATGTCGTTTTTCCATTGTATGGTGGGAGCGCACCATCATTTCGGTGCCCAAACCCAGTCAAAACCTGCTTGATGTGGGTAGCTACCAGCCCATCAGCCTTACCAACTTTCTTTGTAAGCTGCCAGAACGTATGGTGTGTCGGCAGTTGGGTTGGGTCCTAGAGTCACGTGGCCTACTGGCTCCATGTCAGAGCAGTTTCCATCAGGTTCACTCTACCACTGATAATCTTGTCCACCTCAAGTCTGCCATCCAAACAGCCTTTTCCAGATGCTAACATCTGGTTGCAGTCTTTTTTGACTTACGTAAAGCAAACAACATGACCTGGCAACATCATATCTTTGCCACATTGTATGATTGGGGTCTCCAGCCCCCCGTCCGATTTTTATCCAAAACTTCCTGTCGCTCCGTACTTTCCATGTCCAAGTCGGTGCCTCCCATAGTTCCCCTGTATTCAGGAGAAGGACGTTCTGCAGGGCTCTGTATTGAGTGTGTGTCTATTTTTAGTGGCTATTAACGGTCTAGTAGCAGCTGTAGGGCCATCGGTCTCACTTCTGTATGCAAATGACTTCTACATTTCATACTGCTCCTCCAGTACTGGTGTTACTGAGCAGCGCCTACAGGGAGCCATTCACAAGGTGCAGTCATGGCTTCCAGTTTTCAGCTGCGAAGTCGTGTGTCATGCATTTCTGTCGGCATTGCACCGTTCCTCCAGAACTGGAACTTTACCTTAATGACAACCCACTCACTGTTGTGGAGACATATTGATTTTTAGGACTTGGCTACTTCACCTTCGTCAGCTTAAGCGGAAGTGCTCAGTGTCCTGGTGGAGGCCAGAGTGCCTCCATTGAAGATTAAGTGTGCCCAACTGCTCACCAGTTATGTTGCACACCTTGGTAGTTCTCCTGTGCATCCGAATTACCATCTCCTTCTCCCACTCACAGCGTTTCATCTCCCGCATCGGCAGCCCAGGTCAGGGCTTACACATGCGGTTCGTGTCCGGTCCCTTCTGTCTGAACTGGAGTCTTTCCCATTTACCGCCTCTCCTCGAGGTCCATTCACATACACCTCCTTGGTGTACACCTAAGCTGCAGATTCTTCTGGATCTTTCACATGGCCCTAAGGACTCTGTTAACCCTGTGGCTCTCCACTATCACTTCCTCTCGATTCTCGTCATGTACCAGGGCCATGAAGTGGTTTACACCAGTGGCTCGATGGCTGATGGTGATATAGGCTTTGCATATGTTCATGGAGGACATATTGAACAGCACTCCTTGCCATATGGCTGCAGTGTTTTCACTGCAGAGCTGGTGGCCATATCTCGTGCTCTTGAGCACATCCGCTCATGCTCTAGCAAGTCATTTCTTCTGTGTACTGACTCCTTAAGCAGCCTGCAAGCTATCGACCAGTGCTACCCTTGCCATCCTTTGGTAGCGTCCATTCAGGAATCCATCTATCCCCTGGAACGGTCCCGTCATTCAGTGATGTTTCTGTGGACCCCAGGACACGTCTGAATCACAGGCAATGAATTTTCCAACAGGCTGGCCAAACAGGGTACGTGGAAACCGCTTCTTGAGACTGGCATCTCCGAAACTGACCTGTGTTCTGTATTATGCTGCAGGGTTTTTTGGCTTTGGGGGTCGGAATGGCATAACAGTACGCACAACAAACTGTGTGTTCTTAAGGAGACTACGAATGTGTGGAAGTCTTCCATGTGATACTCTCGCAGGGAATCAGTTGTCCTTTGCTGGCTTTGAATTGGCCATACGTGGCTAACGCATGGTTACCTACTGTGCCATGAGGACCCACCTCAGTGTTGCTGTAGCTCACAAATGATGGTCGCCCACCTCTTGCTGAACTGCCCACTTTTAGCCACTCTGCGGCGGATTTTTAACTTTCCCAGCACCCTACCTGTGGTTTTGGGCAGCAATGCCTCAACAGCAGCTTTAGTTTTATGTTTTATTCATGAGGGTGGCTCTTATCATTTGATCTAAGTTTTAGCACATGTCCTTTTTCCCTCTGTGTCCTCCACCCTAGTGCTTTTAGGGTGGAGGTTTTAATGTGTTGCAGAGTGGCTGGCTTCTCCTTTTTGTTGTCAGGGTCAGCCAGCCATGGTAATCTGCTCTCTTGTTTTGATGTCTTCTACAAGTTTCTTGCATGTCTCTGTAGTTTTCTTGTCTGATTTTGCCCATTTTAGTGTTTGTTGCCCTTCTGTCATTCTTGTGGTTTTCTCCTTTCTTCCAGGTGTGTTTTGTAAGTTTCAATTATTTTGCTTCCACCTTTGTGGAGTTATTTTAATCGGAACGAGGGACCGATGATCTAGCAGTTTGGCCCCTCCCCTCCTCTTAAACCAACCAACCAAGACTGGCAGGAATTCTTCTGCTCACTGGAACTCTTCTGCTTGCTGGAACCCTTTGGCTTGCAGGAAGTCTCCCTTGCTTGACATTTAAGGGCTTCTACTTATGGCATTTTGGGCTGTTTGGTTACAGCTGATAGATTCCTGTGTCAGTTTTTTTACCTACATCTCGCAGTCAGTTATTTTGCCAAAGCATTTGAGCTCTTAATAAACTGACGAAAGCAGTTTGCACTTTATGTCTCTATCAAAGTTACAGTGCTTGCAGCGAATATTCATACTTAATTTTTTTGGTGTGTGTGTGAGTGTGTGTGTGTGTGTGTGGGGGGGGGGGGGGGGGGTCTGCCTTCAGCATTTGATCATTATGAAAAAACTTTTATTGAATGACCGTCGCAAATATTCACTGTTGTTGGCAGAATGTCTACAGACACCAGGTAGTGGATAAAAGCACAGTAAGTCACTGGCTGAAGCATCTGTCATCCACAGAAAAATGACGAGGAAATTTGTCTGATCTTCCATGTGTGGGGAGGCTGCACACAACTCCGATGCTTGCAATGTTGCAGTGCGTGGACATTCTTTATTTGAGGCGATCGATGAATAACAATCAAGCAACACGGTGCTTAACTTGACATCTCTATTGGTTCTGTAGTCACTTGGTACAGCAGTTAGTGTATGCAAAGGATTGCGTTTCCTTGAACCCTGACTGAAGAGCACAAACAGGAAAGAAGGAACAAATATATCATATTGCTTGCTCATTATAAGGCTGATGATGATGTTTTCTTGTCGAACCTTTTTCCGGAGTGCCATCACACGATGTCACCTTCGAAGAAGTAATGCAAAACTATACCTTAATCTGGTCAAGACATGGCTACAGTAAAAGGACTCATAATAAAATGAGCAACTCTGAAGTCTGTTGTGAGATTCTTAGGAAAGTGGAGGAAAATTACTGCATGGTCTTGGGCACAAAAATGTGACACACTTCTCCATCTCTACAATATCACAAGGACACAAACAAGTCTGTGCACCCAAGAGGAGATCACACAAATTCGGTGAACTGTTCTTCCTCATCTGTCCTACAGTCTAGATGTCGCATCTTTGGATTTCTATCTCTTTGAACTACTGAAGGATGGACTCTTTGGGAAGTACTAGAACAATTATGCAGCAAAAAGTTGGCTAAGATACAGACCAGTAGAGTGGTACCCTGATGATGCACAGACTCGCACATTATGGTGGCATAAAGCCATGGAATGCATTGGAAAATAAGGTTTAATAGTCAAAGAATGGGGGAACAGTCTTGTGCAGTGGTTCCCCACCTTTCTTAGACCATTAGCTAGTACACTCACTGCCCTACATCCCCCTCCCCACCCCCTTTCCCCCACACTATTACCAACTTTAGCACCTAACTAAGCTGTAGAATGAAAGACTTTTCCTGTAAAACTTTTATTTTTAATACAATGAAAGATGAATGGCATTTAGCTGTGTGTGTGTGTGTGTGTGTGTGTGTGTGTGTGTGTGTGTGTGTGTGTGTGTGCGTGTGCGTGCGCGTGCGTGCGTGCGTGCGTGCGTGTGTGTGTGCGCGCGCGGGGGGGGGGGGGGTTGACATTTGTTACATAATGTACTTCCCCTGCATTACTACTTTCCATTGCAGCATTTTCTTGGCCTGCACATTGCAATGCCATTTAAAATCAAGCACGTTAAAACCTGCGCACTATACTTACTGTTTATAAATCGCTTGATTGCTGCACTCGTTATTTCTGAACTGCAAGACTTCAGACTGTTGATGCTTTGTGTGGTCAGCAGCAACAACAATAATAATAATAATAATAATAATACTGTATACAGCATCCTTATGTAGTTATTGCTGTGTTGTGCTGTCAATTAATTCATTTATCTGTTTCAAAATGAGTAATGAAGCAATTTCTGGACTACTGCAGGTACTAACTACAACATAGAGAAGACATTTGCTTGAGATATTTAGCATTTGTTACATATATGTATTAGAGTCTTACGAATTGCGATAACAATAATAATTTAGTGTAACCCTTGGGGGGGAGGCGGCGGAGGGGTAATTACCCCAGGTTGGGAACCACTGGTATAGTGTATATAAATCACGAATAAAACCATACTGCTTTGAGAAAGTGTCATATTACTTATTGAAGGATCCTCATAGATAATGAAAACAAATGAGAAACCAATTTTGAAATATCTAAAGTAGAAATAACTCTTACAAATACATTGATTATCCATAAGAAATGTGGGTAAGGTGACAGAGTTTGAGCTTAACAATAGCAGAAGTAATTCTCTCCAATAGAAAATGATGCACTGTGAAGGAATTATGCGAATGGGACAAAAATTGGTAGATGTGATGTACAGACAAACAAATGAACACAATTTAAGAAAAGTGGATGATTTATTTAAGAGAAAGGGCTTCACAATTTGAGCAAGTCAGTGACTCATTGGTCCACCTCTGGCCCTTATGCAAGCAGTTATTCGGCTTGACATTGATTGATAGAGCTGTTGGATGTCCTCCAAAGGAATACTGTGCCAAATTCTGTCCATTGAAAGCGTTAGATGGTCAAAATCCTGAGCTGGTTGGATGCTCCAAATGTTCTCAACCGGGGAGAGATCTGGTGACCTTGCTGCCAAAGATAAGATGTGGCAAACACAAAGACTAGCAGTAAAAACTCTCGCCATGTGCGGGCAGGCATTATCTTGCTGAAATATAGGCCCAGAATCCGTTACCGTGAAGGGCAACAAAACAGAGCATGGAAAATCGTCAACACACTTCTGTGCTGTAAGGGTGTCATAGATTGACAATCAAAGGGTTCCTGCTATGAAAAGAAATGGCACCCCATCACTCCTGTTTTTCAGGCCTTACAGTGGGTGATGTTCATATTAGTATCCCACCACTGGTTAGGCCATCACCAGACACCTCTTCGGCCTGAAATCTCTGTGACTGGTGTAGAATTGTCTTCAGTGACATGTTCTGCTTTGAACTGAGCCCCAGTGACCGGCAAAGACTTGTCTGGAGACACCTCTGACAAGCAGTGGGATACCAACCTAAACGTCACTCGCCCTATGGCCTGACAACCAGGAGTGATAGTCTGGGGTTCCATTTATTTTCGTAGCAGACCCACTTGTTGTCATCTGCACCACCCTTACAGCGCAGTGATACATCAACTATATTCTACGCCCCATTTTGTTGCCCTTTATGGCAAGGCATTCTTGGCTTACATTTCAGCAAGATAATATTCACCTGCACATGGTGAAAGTTTCTACTGCTTGTCTTTGTGTTTTCCAAACCCTACCTTGACCAGCAAGGTCATGGATCTTTCCCCAGTTGAGAATGGTTGAAGCATTATGGGCAGGGCCCTCAAACTATCTCAAGATTTGGACAATCTAACATACCAATTGGACAGAATTTGGCACAATATCCCTCAGGAGGACACACAATAACTCTGTCAGTCAATACCAAGCCAAATAACTGCTTGCATAAGGGCCAGAGGTGGACCAATGCATTTTTGACTTGCTCAATTTGTGAAGCTCTTTTTCTTGTATAAATCATCCAATTTTCCTGAAATTGTAATCATTTGTTTGTCTGTACATGTACATCACATCTACCAATTTCTGTCCCATTCAGGTAATTACTTCATAGTACATCGCTTGTGTTGTTGTTGTTGCTACTATTTCTGTAGCACAATTGAAGCATTATGATTATGTCTGCTTGT
Source organism: Schistocerca piceifrons (assembly GCF_021461385.2). Taxonomy (NCBI): domain Eukaryota; kingdom Metazoa; phylum Arthropoda; class Insecta; order Orthoptera; family Acrididae; genus Schistocerca; species Schistocerca piceifrons. The sequence goes on from NC_060138.1 coordinate 430,186,027, forward strand.
TCTTCGTGTGGTGAAGATATGTTGTATTATAACATGGGGAAGGCACCTTTTCCTTGACAGCTTCATCATGGGGAAGGCACCTTTTCCTTGACAGCTTCATTCCCGTTTCATTCTTAGTCTGCTCACACTTTTCCAGTTTCTTTTTTTATATGTTCTAATTCTGTGAGTTAGTCTGGTGCGGTCTCCCTTCACAGTCAAGCAGTCACCAATGTCTGATTACTATATGTAACATCTGCTCTTGAGCCTCTGTACCACTAAGGATTTATTATGAGGCAGAAATAATGTTCTCAAAATGCACAGTAAGTTTTTGATTGCTGTCATGTAAGTGAAAACATGTGACATCTCTTTTTGGTTTGCTATAGTGAAGCTTGTAACAGTATTATGCAAGCGTGCTATAAATGCTACAATAATAGGACACACAAAATCTCATCAGTCTTTTGATAGGTTCGTTGCAGCCTACCATGAATTCTTCTATTGTGCCAAACTCTGCAATTCAGAGTAGCACTTGCACCATATGTTCTCAATTATTTGTTGGATATGTTCCAATCTCTGTCATCTCTTACAGTTTTTACTCCCTGAAGCTTGCCCTAGTATCACTGAAATTATTGCCTGATGTCTTAACAAATGTTCTGTCATCTTGTCTCTTCTTCTTGTCAATGTTTTCTGTGTGTTCGTATCTTTGCCTATTGTATGAAGAACCTCTGTATTCTCTATCTTTTCATTCCACTTAAGTTTAAACACCTTTCTATAGCAGTAAATCTCAAATGTTTTGATTCACTCTTTTTTCCCTATTTTCCCACCTCTGTAAATCTCAAATGTTTCGATTCTCTCTTTTTCCCTATTTTCCCACCACCCATGATTCACTACCGTCCAATGCTGTGCTCCAAATGTGTATTCTCAGAAACTTCTTCCTCAAATTAAACCTGACATCAGATACCAGCAGACTCCTCTTTACCAGTGTGCCCTCTTTTCTTGTGCTAGTCTGCCTTTTATGTTATATTTGCTTCATTTGTCATGTGTTGTTTTGCTTCCAAGGTAGCAAAATTCCTTATCTTTACCTACTTTGTAGTCTCCACTTTGATGATAAGCTTATTGCTTATCTATTTTCTGCTACTCCTCATTACTTTCATCTGTCTTCAGTTTACTCCGAATCCAGATTTTGTATTCAGACTGTTCATTGCATTCAACGAGTCCTTTAATTCTTCTTCACTTTGACTGAGGATAGCAACAGCATCATCAAATCAAACCATTTATATCCTTTTACCCTGAATTTTAATCCTACTCTTAAACCTTTATTTTATTTCCATCTTTGTTTCTTTGATGTTTAGATTGAACTGCAGGGAGACTACATCCCTGTCTTACAACCTTTTTAATCTGAGCACTTCATTTTTGTTCTTCTATTCTTATTGTTCCCTTTTGATTCTTTTACATATTGTATATTATTCATCTTTCTGTACAGCTTACTCCTAGTTTTCTCAAAATTTTGAACATCTAGCACCATTTATATTTTCAGGTTAATAAATCCTATGAACGTGTCTTGATTTTTTCTTAAGTCTAGCTTCCATTATCAATCACAAAGACATAACTGCTTCTGTGGTGCTCCTGCCTTCTAGAAAGCCAAACTGATCATCAGCTAGAGATCTTCAGTCTTGTTTTTTTTCTATTTTTCTGTATATTATTCTTGTGAGCAACTTAAATGCGTGAGTTATTAAGGTGATTACATGACAGGTCTTGCACTTATCTGTACTTGCTGTCTTTGGCATTGTGTGGATGACAGTTTTCTGAAAGTGTTGGGGAATGTCTCCAGGCTCACAGATTATATCTCCACACCTGTTTGAATAGTAACTCTGTTGCCACTTGCCACAGTGGTTTTATGAATTTCTGAGGAATGTTATCTACCCCTTCTGTCTTATTTCATCACAAGTCTTCCAGATATCTGTTAAAGTCTTCACTCTAAAGCTGAACCCCTATGTCTTCCATATTGACACCCATTTCATCCTTGCTCATGTCATCAGACAAGTGCTCCTCCTTGTAGAGTTCCTCAGTTTACTCTTTTCTTGATGTCCTTGCTTTTAATTTTACGACATTGTTGTTTTGACATTTCTGTATGCTGAATCAGTCCTTCCAATGACCATTTCTTTTTCAATTTTTTCACATTTTTCCTGCATTCATTCTGTCTTGGCTTCCCAGAATTAATATTTATTTCATTTGTAGCTAACTTATATTTCTGTACTCCTGAAATTCTGTGGCTTTTTTTTATTTTTATTTTTTTTAAATTGATCAATTAATTTATTTCTTCTGTTATCCAAGACTTATTCACAGTTGCCTTCCTTGTACCTATGTCTGTTTGTCCAACTTCTATGATTGCCCTTTTGGAGATGTCCATTACTCTTCAACTGAACACCTACTATGGTAGTCATCATCGTCATCATAGTGTCTTTGCTGTCCGTGGCTGGTAAAATTTTTGCTAGAATTCTGTTGAATTGCCTCCAGCGTCTTCCTGACACTGTTTTTCTGAATCTCATTCTGGATTTCACTTGCCCAGAGCTACTATTGATATGTTATTCTGTGTGCAGCAACTGCAGGAGAACTGCAGGGAACAGCATAAGACTTTGTTATTAATATTCTGTGACCCAGAAAAATTCTTTGTACTGTGCGCATAGAAGCCATGCAGAAGTTGGAAAATGTTTCGGCTGCCGTGAACGCTGTGTTGGAGTGATTCAAGCTCATCATGATGACATATCTGGACAAGTGCTATGCCAGAATGAAACAACTGGCAAATTCCCTATTACTAAGGGCTCAAATGAGAATGTTTTCTCAGCCAGCATTGTTCGCCATGTACCTCACATCCGGCTGTGTGTAGGCATCATCTGTAAACAGTGCAGGAGTAAAACTTAAATACAGATTCAGTGGAAGACCATTTGATCAGTGCAGACTCGATTCTAAAAATATCACAAGTCACGCACGCAACTGAACTGCAGTATGCTGATGTCAGTGCAAAACTCCAACTGTCTGATTGTTTCATTAGTGCAAATGAACAGTTTAGCCTGACAATCAACATCCCATAAGCCAAGGTAGCCACACAGGCTGCTCCTGGAACTGTCTTTCCAGATTTCAGTAACTCTATTTCCAGCTCACTTTTGGAACAAGTGTAATCACTTCCTCTATCTCGGAAGTATATTGTCAACTAATTGCTCAGTGGAGAAGAACATGGAGAACAGAATATATGCCACCTATGTTGCTTTTGGACATTTCATACATCAGGTGTTCCTGAATAAATATCTAACACTATGCATCAAACTGATGATGTATTGAGCGGTTTTTGTTTCTACCATGTAAAACCTGCACACTGCACCTGCATCAGCATGATTTTAAGAAACCAGAACGCTTCAGCTAACAGAAGCTTAGGTACATTATGTACATCAAATGGGATGACTTGTGTAAGCCATCATCATTGGTCAACATCTCAGAGGGATGGGCATCTCCAGCAGATGAAAAACAACAGACATCCTTGACAGTATCTGTGTAGCGAAGTGAGCATAGGTGGAAGACCCTGTGGCATTCCTCAGAAGTGCTATAAGGATCAGATCAAGAACAACATAAAAGAGTCTAAACATTGGCCCATGTAATTGGTGTACCAGAGCAGAAGATGCAGTGGTGCACAACTATTTCATCTGCTGTTTTACATTTTGAGCAGGAATGTTGGAAACTGGAAAATGAGAAATGTCAGTGATGGAAACTTCATCAGACCTGACCATGCCCTCCACCCTCTTATTATGTGTAATCAACATGGTCACGTTTCATGCCAGGATTGGTATGCTAAACCATCAAAGGCATCATTACACCTGAACTGCGATGCAGTAAAGTGAAAAATGGAAACTCAGATTTGAGTAGCAGCAGATGACAATCTATGCCTTAGAGAACTTTGAACCCATTTCATCATTTCTTAGTTCTTCAATACCCCACTACTTTGCATACTCATTCTTCTGGATTAGTCTCTTAAACTTCCACCTACTCTTCATCATTACTAAATTGTGATCAAAGTTTAAGTCTGCTCTTGGGTACACATTACAATTGAACATCAGACTGACCAAAAAGAAGTTGCTAAGATGAATGCCTGATGGAGCCCGTTGTTAATTTTGATAGCTTTGTTTCAGACTTTGTCATACACTGCTGTCAGGTTGATGAATGCAAGAGATATTTCAGTTGCTTCTGAAAGCTGCGGGCTGTCAAAATAACTACGTACCCTCTGACTCAACATTGCAATATTAAAAGTTTTGGCTGGTTTCGTTGTCTAGGGGCTGGGATACGTAGTTGCCGCATTACCAGCCAAATACTGCTGAGTCTACAGTAAGAATACATACATGAATCAAATGGTCTAAGTTACTATCACTTGGCAGTTGCGAATTTTGAATGTAACATAGACATTTACAAATGAAAGATTGCAATTAAATGTAATTTGGAGGTACTATCTTAACGACTTTAAATGATGAGTACGATAGTAGAAGTATTTCTGAGAATGCGGTATATTTCTGCAAAACTCTTATGGTGTCGATGGTCCAGTAATTAAATGAAATATAAGTTGAATAACAGGGAAACAATAGATTCCTACTACACATAATTAGTTATGAGCAGCAACATAGCTAGTGTGCTATTCACTTCTAAATGCACTACGAAATATTTCTATCTGCTGCGACTATGCGCAAACTGCTCCACTGTCCAAGTCTTTCCTCTGACCGTGCGTCCGCCGTGCCATCCAGCACTTTCCGTGTCCTGTCCCGACCTGTCTCTAACTGCCTCCTGCTTAGAACTCCCCATTCATGAGTGCTGTGATTGGCTAGAGCACTCGAGCATTGTTTTTAAACCAATGCACCCATATACATATTTAAGCACAAACGAAATACTGGATTTACATTTAAATAACTTGAAATTAAATAAATATTTCTACGGTTGGACCATAAACATGCTACCCCCTGCGGGTTCGGGGGTTAGAATAGGCCCGCGATATTCCTGCCTGTCGTAAGAGGCGACTAAAAGGAGTCTCAAATGTTTCGGCCTTATGTGATGGTCCCCTCTCGGGTTTGACCTCCATCTTTCTAAATTATTCCGAAGAGCGAGCCACTTGGGGAAGGGCGCCTTACATGGTGCATTGTATCCGTCGTGCAATTAGACCTTTAGCCGTCTTTCTCGTCGTTGCAATGGTGTCCCGCTCATTTTCAATCTCTTGGGCGATTACCACGCTGCACTCTGCAGTGTTTCTTTTAACTGCGATGACGACCTTGGCCATTTTTGCACCTAAGATCCAGCACGGTAGCCAGTCCGTTGTGGTGGGGCCGCCATGTACCCTCTTGGTTGTAGCCCCCTGACAACACAGGGATCGCTCTACTGATGCCTGCGCCGTTAACTCCCCACGTATGCCAAGGAGTAGATGCCCATCGCCCTGGGGCATCGGGACTCCCGGCAATGGCCATCCTGCCAGGTGGCCTTTGCTGTGGCTGGGTGGCGCCCGTGGGGAGGGCCCTTGGTCGGAGTAGGTGGCATCAGGGCGGATGACCCGCAATGAAGCGTGGTACATCATCTCTCGCTGGCGGCCAGCCGTCAGCAGTCTCTAAGCGTTCCAAAGCTCATTTTAAGGCTAATGTGTATGACCCCAAATCGTTCCCCTCCCTGGCCACACCATGGGAGGAACGAAAGGCTGTGAATGAGAGCGAAAGATACTCGCCCCGGTATCTCGTCTGTACCAGAGCTGACGGGGACTCGTTTGTGTCTGTGAAGCCTCAGTTCTTTGTCGAACATTTAGAGGACAAGTTCGGGGAGGTGGAGGGCTTGTCCAAGATGCGGTCTGGATCGGTGTTGATAAAAACGGCATCCTCTGCCCAGTCACGAGCCTTGCTGGCTTGTACGAAGTTGGGGGATGTGTCTGTTACTATCACCCCACATAACAGCTTAAATATGGTCCAGGGAATTATTTTTCACCGCGATTTCCTTTTACAGTCCGATGACGAGCTGCGCGCCAACTTGGAGCGCCGAGGTGTCCATTTCGTCCGGCGCGTCCACCGGGGTCCTAGGGATCGTCAAGTTGCCACCGGTGCCTTCATCTTGGCCTTCGAGGGTGACACGTTACCTGAGAAGGTCAAGGTGATGGTGTACCGTTGTGATGTCAAGCCGTATATCCCTCCCCCAATGCGGTGCTTCAAGTGTTGGAAGTTCGACCACATGTCTTCACGCTGTGCTTCCGACCTCGTCTGTCGCGATTGCGGTCGACCTTCCCATCCTGATCATCCCTGTGCGCCGCCTCCAATCTGTGTGAACTGTGGTGCGCACCATCCGCCTTGCTCGCCAGACTGTCTGATTCTGCAGAAGGAGCGGAAGATCATGGAAATCAAGACTCTCGACCGCCTGTCGTACACTGAGGCGAAGCGGAAATATGATCGGCTTCATCCAGTGCGTATGACAGCTTCTTATGCCGCAACTGTCACTCTTTCTACAATTCCATCCACTCCAGTCAGCTCTCAGAGTCGAAGTCCCACACCTGCCCCCTTGATGGTGGGGGGCACTAAACCTCCTGTTGCTCCTGCTCCATCTACTTCAGGAGCAACACCCCCCCAACCATCGGGGACATCAGTCCCCCCTTCCCAGCCGGAGAAGCGTAAGACTTCTTCGGCTACTCTCGTAAGGAAGGGGTCCCTTGGGGACCTCCCTTCGCACGTTCCGACCGGTTCCAAAGCCGACAGCCACAAGTGGCTCAAACAACCGCCAGTCCCTGGTCGTCGGGACACACGGTCATCGTCTGTCCCTGAGACTGACCCAGTGACGCCCTCCCAGCCTGAACCACCCAAGGCGCAGTGCGAGAAGCAGAAGAAGAAGAAACTCCCCAAGGCTACTGACATTGCGGTGGCACCCATTCCACCGCTTCCTACAAGCTCTGCCTCTGAGGATGAGGTGGAGATTCTGGCGTCCACTGAGGACATGGATCTCGCCAGTCCCTCGGATGCAATAGATAGCTGTTGTCCAGGTGGTGACTCAGTAGCAGCAGGGGCCCCGGAGGCGTAATCTGCCTCCCCAATCCCTTCACGCCTTTCCCATCCATGGCTAATACCATCCTCCAGTGGAACTGCAGCGGTTTCTTCCACCATCTAGCTGAGCTCCGCCAACTTATCAGCCGTCATCCTTTCCTTTGCATTGCTCTGCAGGAAACTTGGTTTCCAGAAATGCGAACCCCCGCCCTCCGTGGCTATCGGGGTTATTTTAAGAACCGGGCAGCTTATGAAAGGGTGTCTGGTGGCGTCTGCATATATGTCCTTAACTCTCTTCACAGCGAGTTTGTACCTCTACAAACAGCTTTAGAGGCTGTCGCTGTTCGGGTGTGGACGCCACAGGCTATTACCGTCTGCAGTATTTACCTTCCATCTGATGGTGCTGTCGCGCAGCATGTCCTGGCTGCTCTGATAGCCCAACTGCCGCCACCTTTTTTGCTGCTGGGCTATTTCAATGCCCACAACCTTCTATGGGGTGGGACTGTCTCCTATAACCGCGGTCGGGCCGTGGAGCATGTGTTGGCTCAGCTTGACCTTAGCCTCTTGAACACCGGTGCTCCCACGCATTTCAGTGTGGCCCATGGCTCGTTCTCGGCCATCGATCTCTCTATTTGCAGCCCTGGACTTGTCCCATCCCTCCACTGGAGAGTGCATCCTGACCTGTGTGGTAGTGACAATTTTCCCATCTATTTGTCACTGCCCCAGTGTCATTCTTCTGGGCGCTTGCCCCACCGGGCTCTCCACAGGGCTGACTGGCCAGCTTTTACTTCCGCTGCAACCATTGAGTCTCCCCCACAGGGTGACATTGACGAGGTGGTGCGTGTTTTAACCACGTCCATCATTTCAGCGGCCGAGGCTGCCATCCCCCGTTCTTCTGGCCACCCTCGGAGGAGGGCTGTACCCTGGTGGTCGCCGGAGGTTGCTGAGGCTATTCGCGACCGTCGGCGGGCTCTCCAGCGTCATAGGCGGCACCCGTCTCTTGAGACCCTCATTACCTTTAAGAGGCTCCGTGCCTTCGCCCGTCGTCTTATTGCACGGCGTAAGCAGGAGTGCTGGGAGAGGTATGTCTCATCCTTGGGCTCCCATGTCTCCCCCTCGCTCGTGTGGTCCCGGATCCGGCGGATTTACGGATACCAGACCCCTATGGTTGTCCCTGGGCTCTCCTTGAACGGCGCTGTCTGCACGGACGCTGCCGCCATTGCTGAACGGCTTGCCGCGCACTTTGCTCAGAGCTCTGCGACTGCATCCTATCCCCCCGCCTTTCGCTCTCTAAAGGAGCGAGCCGAGCGGACGCCGTTCTCATTCCACACGCGTCGTTCTGAAACATACAATGCTCCTTTCAGCGAGAGGGAGTTCCTCGCTGCCCTCGCCGATTGCCCTGATACAGCACCAGGCCCAGACTGCATCCACGCACAGATGCTGAAGCATCTCTCCAGGGACTGCCAGAGACACATTCTCGCGACAATTAATCGCATTTGGAGCGAAGGCGTGTTCCCGTTGCAATGGCGAGAGGGTGTTATTGTCCCCATCTTGAAGCCCGGTGCGGACCCACTGGCGGTGGACAGCTATCGTCACATTACCCTCACCAACGTTTTGTGCAAATTGCTCGAACGTATGGTGGGGCGGCGTTTGTGTTGGGTCCTTGAGTCGCGCGGTCTCCTCGCTCCATCCCAGGGTGGCTTCCGTCGAGGCCGGTCTGCCACGGACAATTTGGTGCGGCTGGAATCTGCAGTCCGTACGGCCTTTGCCCGACGTCAGCATCTCGTTGCTGTATTTTTCGATCTGCGGAAGGCGTATGACACCACATGGCGGCATCACATCCTCGCCACGTTGCATGAGTGGGGTCTTCGTGGTCGGCTCCCGGCTTTTCTTCAAACCTTTTTATTGCGCCGCTCTTTCCGGGTGCAAGTCGGTGCCACCTCTAGTTCATCTTATATACAGGAAAATGGGGTCCCGCAGGGCTCAGTGTTGAGCGTCTCCTTATTTCTAGTGGCCATTAATGGTCTGGCTGCAGCAGTGGGGTCGTCGGTGTCTCCTTCTTTGTATGCCGACGACTTCTGCATCTCATTTAGCTCCACGACTACGGGAGTCGCCGACCGCAGGCTGCAAGTCGCCGTTCGCAAGGCAGCATCATGGGCTCTGACTTTTGGTTTTCAGTTCTCTGCAGCCAAGACTCGAGTTATGCACTTCTGCAGGCGTCAGACGGTCCACCCTCATCCTGAACTTTACCTCGGCGGCCACCTGCTTGAAGTGGTGGACACTTGCCGCTTCTTGGGACTCGTGTTTGATGCCCGGCTCACATGGGTTCCTCATGTTACTCAGCTGAAGCAAAAATGCTGGCGGCACCTCAACGCCCTCCGCTGCCTTAGCCACACGTCTTGGGGTGCAGATCGCTGCACGCTGCTGCGATTGTACAGAGCCCTTGTGCAGTCCCGGCTTGATTATGGGTGCCTGGCCTATGGGTCTGCATCACCCTCAGTGTTGAAGTTGTTAGACGCCATACACCACTGTGGGGTTCGGCTTGCAACTGGCGCTTTTCGTACCAGCCCCGTAGATAGTCTACTGGTGGAGGCCGGGGTTCCCCCGCTGCGGATTCGCCGCCATCGACTGCTCACCGACTATGCTGTCCACGTGCATTGCTCGCCAGACAATCCCAATCGTCGCCTGCTTTTCCCTGCCGTGGTCCTCCATCTGCCCGAACGGCGACCTAGGTCTGGGCTTTCCGTAGCTGTCCGTGTCCAGTCCCTGCTGTCAGAACTGGGGTCATTCCCTCTTCTGCCTCCCTTCCGGGTCCGTACACCTACGCCTCCCTGGTGTTTGTCCCGGCCGTCCGTCCGTCTGGATTTGGCACAGGGACCTAAGGACTCGGTTCCGCCTGTGGCCCTCCGTCGCCGTTTTCTTGCGCTCCTCGAATCATTTCCGGGCTGTGAGCCTGTCTACACTGATGGTTCCCTGGTTGATGGTCGCACTGCCTACGCTTTTGCTCACGCTGCCCATGTTGAGCAACGCTCCTTGCTGGCTGGCTGCAGTATTTTTACTGCAGAGCTGGTGGCCATCTTGCGCGCTCTTGAGCATATGCGTTTCTGCTCAGGTAGGTCCATCGTCATCTGCAGTGACTCCCTGAGCAGCCTTCAGGCCATCGACCGCTGCTATCCCTCTTCTCCTCTGGTGTCCTCTATTCAGGAGTCTGTTTCCGCCATTGCCCGTTCTGGACGTTCGGTGGTCTTGGTCTGGACGCCAGGTCATGTTGGCATCCTGGGGAACGAACGTGTTGACAGGCTGGCCAAAGGGGCGCTCGACGCCCCAGCTTTGGAGATCGGCCTCACGGCTCCCGATCAGCAGCTGGTGTTGCGCCGTAAGGTGCTTGGGATGTGGTCTGCTGAGTGGCTAGGCTTGACAATGCCTAATAAACTGCGGGCTGTCAAGGAGACGACCGATGTGTGGCGCTCCTCCCTGCGGTCTTCTCGCAGGGACTCTGTTATCCTGTGTCGGCTCCGCATCGGCCATACATACCTGACGCACGGCCATCCTTTGCGTCAGGAGGATCCCCCCCTGTGTCGGTGTGGATCCCGGCTGACGGTCGCCCACATTTTATTGGAGTGTCCCCGACTGCGCACCCTTCGGCAGTCTTTTAATTTCCCGGGCACCTTGCCTTTGATTTTATGCGACGATGCCTCCATGGCTGATAATGTTTTACATTTTATCCATGCTAGTCCTTTTTATGGATCCATTTAGGGGGGTCCTGCACTTCTCCATTTCTGTGTCTTTTGTCCTCGCGTCTCTCCTTATTTGTTGCTGTTTTGGTGTCTCATCAGATGGTTGACTCTTTCCCTTTTTTGTTGTCGTGGTCAGTCAACCAGTCTCCGGCCATCTTCTTTTCTTCTATTTCTTTCTGTCTGGTGTTCGTCTGTACTCTTCTTTTCTGTAGTGTTCGTTGCCTAATTTGTGTTCTTTAGCACCTGGGGGGGGGGGGGGGGGGGGGCAGTCTCCTTCCCCTTGGGGTTTTATCTGCTCTGCGACTTTGTCTCGCTTGTTTTTGGAATGGGGGACTGATGACCTTAGCTGTTTAGTCCCCCCTTAAACATCCCAACAACCACCATAAACATGCTCTAACACACATTATTAAATACATAAGCAATTAAATAAACATATATCAAAAGAAAAGAAGAAAAAGGTAGGCCAGGAGCCCAATGTCTCTGTGCTTTCTAAAACACAGTAAATATTTAACCAGTTTCTTCATGAATAGTATATATCGGGTATAAACAAAGACATAGATGAATAAATATATTTATAGGCATGCTGCTACTGTTTCTTCGTGTAACTGTGGAGTACTTATGGCCTGACGCGATCGATAGTCATCGGCCACTTTGACCTCCAATAACTCATGTACTATTCAAGTTACATGCCTTTAATTCATACCAATTTAGGTTTACACTAATAGCTTTCTAAAGACTTGGCGATCGACAAAATCGAAAGAAGCGTTTAGATTTTAGAAATTCATTACTGGGTGTTACTTCTGTAATTTATCGTCAGATACTATACTTCAAACTAATAAATATATTGAAAATATGATTACACCATCAGAATCATTGCGCAAATAATAGTAATGTACATGTTTCTTTTTGAGGTATCTTAATTCATCTGGCTACTCTTAATTCATTTTTGGCACTCGCGGCATACAAGTCTCTTTCATCGACACAAAGCACCGTTCTCATCACAGCGGAATTCCCAGCCACGCGGCTGGACCATGCACTGGGGCTACCCCTCACGTTCGGCAGCGTCTGCCCCCACATGATCGGCCTGCCGAGCGGCCTGCGCCCGCCAAGCGGCCACTGCTTCCTCTGAACTTAGAATATTTTCAGGGCTCGATGACTCGCTCGTTACCTCACAAAGCCTTCCCCTATGTACAGTACTCAGCTCAGAAGGTCGAGGTGGGGAGCAGGGAAACACTCCTTCCCGTCCTTTCCTTCTCCTGCATATGGTCAGTGGTATTGGCTGTCTGAAAAACATTCCCCTATCAGTAAACTTCGGTGTCAGGCTTGCTGTAGCATGTTTAATTATTCAACATGTAAGCTCTCCAGTTTTCTTTCCTTAATGTGTTATATTTTCTAGTTATTTATGTCAGCGTTGCTTTGCTGTTGTTTTGTTGTTTCTTATTTGCACAGAAAATTGCTGGATTCAGTGACTGGCGAATAAGTAGAAAAGATTAGTCCTTCTGCCTCTACAATGTCTTCAGAGCCCAAGAAGGAACAGACAGTTCATAATGAGGGTAGGGAAATAATAATGAATATAATAAAGTCACGTTACCAAGGAGCTAGAGTGTGCAATTTTAAATATATGGTGAAGAAAAGTAGCCTGCAAGGTGCCAGATATAGTGGCATATCTGTAAGAACTATTACAAAAATTCAAAAAGAGAGAACTTTTATTCAATAACCCACTCTGTTATTCCTGGTAAAAAGATCAGGAGTATGGAAGCTCCTCGCAGGAATTGAGAAACTCAATGAATTTCCTTGGTCTTTCAACACATTAAAGAAATGGTTGCATTTGTTGTGGTTCAGAAGGAAAAAAATGTGCTACCAACAGGAAAATTTTCCAGAATGAGATTTTCACTCTGCAGCGGAGTATGCGCTGATATGAAACTTCCTGGCAGATTAAAACTGTGTGCCCGACCAAGACTCGAAATCGGGACCTTTGCCTTTTGCGGGCAAGTGCTCTACCATGTGAGCTACCGAAGCACAACTCATGCCCGGTCCTCACAGCTTTATTTCTGCCAGTATCTCGTCTCCTACCTTCCAAACTTTACAAAAGCTCTCCTGCGAACCTTGCAGAACTAGCACTCCTGAAAGAAAGGATATTGCGGAGACATGGCTTAGCAACAGCCTGGGAAATGTTTCCAGAATGAGATTTTCACTCTGTAGCGGAGTGTGCGCTGATATGAAACTTCCTGGCAGATTAAAACTGTGTGCCCGACCGAGACTCAAACTCGGGACCTTTGCCTTTCCTGCGGGCAAGTGCTCTACCATCTGAGCTACCGAAGCATGACTCATGCCCGGTCCTCACAGCTTTACTTTTGCCAGTATCTTGTCTCCTACCTTCCAAACTTTACAGAAGCTCTCCTGCGAACCTTGCAGAACTAGCACTCCTGAAAGAAAGGATATTGCAGAGACATGGCTTAGCCACAGCCTGGGGGATGTTTCCAGAATGAGATTTTCACTCTGCAGGAGAGTGTGCACTGATATTCAGGAAAATTTTGATTGAATGCCTGAACATTGTCACTTTTGAAATATTTCAGGAGCATCAGAACTTTCCATTCCGAGCACAGAAGCATTGTTTATGTTGATTAATCTGGAGTGGACAATAATCTTACATTTGGTAAATGCCGGTAGAGCATAAATATTATTCTGGATGAAATTTAACTACAAACACCAGGTCATCAAATTGACATACTTGTCATGCAGGTTCCAGGCGCAGATTTATCAGTGGAGTAGAACTGAGTTTTAGAGCTGAAAAAGCCAGCAGATACTGTCATGGACAAATGAATACTACCAATTTCAAGAAGTGGGTACAGGAAAAATTAATCTTCAAACTGTCCAGAGTTAGTAATATAAAGTAATGCACTTTATCGTAGTGTGCAAGAAAAGAAACCACCCTCACAATATGGTGTTAAAATTGATATGATTAATTGTTTGTGAAACAACATTTTATCCACATACTGAAAACCCTACCAATGTGGAAGACATATGGTTGGTGTTGAGGAATTCAGTGTTACAGAGTGCAAGAGAAGAACTCGCTTGCCATCCAAAACACAGAAGTAAACCTTGATTAAATGGAGAATGTCGAGAATCTGTTGGGATAAGATCAGCGAAGAGGATACAGTGGATAGAAAAACTCTCAGAAGCAGCAAGGGTAGGCTACTGTGAAGAGAGGCGTAACGTGGACAAACTCGTGAGAAAGGAGAAACAGGAACACCATAAAAGACTTTCAGAAGCAGTAGAAGAAGCAAAGTCATCATGATCATTTTTCCAGGCCTCAAGATTTGCCATAGGTGTCTACCGGCAACGTACATTAGTTCTAATGAATAAGACGGGTGAAGTGGTACTGTCAGAAGAGCAGGCAAACCTATTTAAAAAACATTTTGAGAAACTATTGAACTGGGGCTTTCCACCGGCAGTGACAACTCAGGCAGGAGCCCGTTTTGATAGAGTAGAAGTCCCTGAACCATCAGAGGAAGAAATCAGTGTTGTCCTAAAACTACTCATGAACAACAAGGCCCCGGATGTAGTGGTGTCACAGCTGAGATGCTTTGCTTGGGAGGCCAACTACCGATGGCTGCATTGAAATGATTAATATCCACCATCTGGGCAGTGGAAATAATTCCTGAAGAATGGAATGTCCCATCTTGAAGAATGATGATGCTACCCAAGTATCCAGCTGCTGAACCGAATGAAAGCACTGGCTGAAGGAATTGTAGGCACATATCAATGAGGGTTCATCCCCAGACGGTCTACCATTGACCACATATTTACTTCGAGGCAGCTGATAGAAAAATTCGATGAGTTTAATCATGAACTACACCTCATCCTCACTGATTTTTGGCAAGCTTATGACAGCATTGAGCGCGTCACATTACAGGAAATGTTAGAGGAACTTGGCATCCTATTGAAATACATTCTAAAGTACGGTTTGGCAACCAGCTATGCTCAACTTTCACTATCTAAAATGGATTGAGACAACGAGATCAATTGGTACCAATATTATTCAACTTGGCCTTGGAAAAAGTAAGCCGTGACACTTGGCAAACCAGGGAAATGGAGATGGTTCAAGCAGACACAATTCTGCATTTGCTGATGATATTGTGATCCTTGGTGACACTCTAGAGCAAATGTGTGCTGATACTTCCCAATTCCTCCAAACTGCACAGGATATTGGGCTAGAGGTGAACGAGGACAAAACTAAATATCTTGGAGTATCACGTCATTGAGTTCTCCCTCCTTCCATTGTTGTAGATGGGCATACCTTCGAACGAATTGAAGAGTTCAAGTACCCGGGCTCAGTATTAACCAACAAAAGTGAGTGACTAAAGAAGTATATCAGTGCATAACAAGTGCTAATTGCGTGTTCTTTAGTCTGAACAATCTTTTTAAATCTCACCTGATATCTCAGAAGAACAAAGTCCATCTGTACACAACACTGATGAGGCCAGTACTTTTATATGGTTGTGAAACTTGGGCAACATCAGCAATGACAGAAGATTCAATATGTGCATTTGAAAGAGAGGTACTTGTGAAGATCTATGGACCTGTCTACAATAACATGGAAGGTAAATGGGAAAGAAGAAAGAAAGAAGACCTGTACCAGAGGTTTGAAAAGCCACACGTTGTACGAATATTGGGACAGAGGCGACTATAATGGTTTGGCCACATCTTACGAGAAGATGGATCCCTCCCTTAGCGAGTCCTCTACTCTCAACCCACGGGAAAACGCCTGAGAGGACACCCAAGAACGCGATGGAAGGATCGAGTGACGATGATCCTTCAACAAGTGGAATCGGTGGCAGTGGAGGATGATGCTAGAGACTGGGAAAGATGGAGTGCCATCTGCAGCAAATACCTTCTCTCTTGTGGGTGACAGGCATTCCTTTTATTGGGGTTTTGTGTTTGTAAGTTTTTTTCCTATTGTTCTTCTGCTGTAGACCTCAAAGGCCTGTGATAATGATGATCACATAGTGAAAACATGAAGTTTGAATTTTTTGATTTGGTTCAAGAGTTTAAAAGGCCAGAAAAGAGGTACCACACAGTTCTCTCTTTACACCATGAACTGAGTACCATAGATGGCCTGGGCGAAAGTGAAAGGAAATGTACAGGAGCAGAACATAAAAGGGGACATTCCTCTAGAGATGCTGCAAGAAGTGACAGTGAAATTGCATCTGTAAATGCAGCTGACTGGGAAACTTTCAAAGAATATGAAATTAAAATAAAGACTATGTTTTGGGAAAAAGATGAATTAATAAATGATTCCATAGGTGGAATTATCATAAACTTAAATGAGATGAACTCCAAAGATAACAATGATGAAGATGATGACAGCATGAACTCTTAAAAAATCAGATCTGGGCATTGCTTGCTGAATAACAAGCAACTAAAACCCGGAAGATCAGCAGCTACTGATACCATAGCGATCCAAGTGAAAAATCTGACTGTTCTCGTTCTGGAACTATCACTATACTGAAAAGGCATGATTATTTGATAGATTTATGTCAGATGTGTGAAAACAAGGCAGTCACACAGTATTGATGCAATTACATTAACAAGACTTGTAGAATGGCACATACTATTCTAGTGCAAATATGCCATGACTTGCAGCACAGTCCTGTCATGCACATTCTCCTTTTAAAATGACTCCATAGGTGGAATTATCATAAACTTAAGTGAGATGAACTCCAAAGATAACAATGATGAAGATGATGACAGCATGAACTCTTAAAAAATCAGATCTGGGCATTGCTTGCTGAATAACAAGCAACTAAAACCCGGAAGATCAGCAGCTACTGATACCATAGCGATCCAAGTGAAAAATCTGACTGTTCTCGTTCTGGAACTATCATTATACTGAAAAGGCATGATTATTTGATAGATTTATGTCAGATGTGTGAAAACAAGGCAGTCACACAGTATTGATGCAATTACATTAACAAGACTTGTAGAATGGCACATACTATTCTAGTGCAAATATGCCATGACTTGCAGCACAGTCCTGTCATGCACATTCTCCTTTTATTTTCAGCTACAGACAGTAGATGGTCATTTTGAGTACCATGTCTGTATAACTTCTGTTTTTGTTGAAAACCAACTTTCTTGACGGGAGTTTATTCAACATGAGAGGGCCCATACCATAATAAATTGTCCTTTCCAGCAACTTATACTTCATGCTGTGCAGGGTAGATGGACAGTATCTGGTTGACATTTGTGACATTGGCTAGAAGTTTAAGCTGTAGGTTACATACTGCCATGAAACTTGGGGCTGGGAATTATCTTCTGCAAAAATTCTGTATTATGACAAGCCTATACTTTCCAAATCTAAGGTTAGATTCTGTAAACTGTGCTGTGGGATATAGTACGAGGGCGGTTCAGAAAGTAACCTCCGATTGGTCACAGTGCGGGTTGTGGGGGGAGTAGCGACGCCATCTGTGCGTTCACGCACTCAACAGGCCAGTCGGCATCAAACCGTGGTCGAGTGAACGTCGTACCTGCGCTAGTTTAGTTTTTGTGGCAGTTTGAAATGTGTGCTGCAATAGAAAACCCCGCCAAATGTGAAGTGCGTGCTGTCATAAGGTTTTTTACAGCCAAAGGATATTCTGCAGCAGCTATTCATCGTGAGCTTTGTGCCGTGTACGGACCAAGAGTTATGAGTTAAGGAGTTGTCCGTGAATGGGTACGTTTATTTAAAAGTGGACGAGAAAACGTTCATGATGAAGAGAGGAGTGGTAGACCATCATTGGTGACTGACGAACTCGTTCAGACAGTTGATGCAAAAGTTCGTGAAAATCGACGTTTCTCAATGTCGGAGTTGTCTACTGGTTTTCCACAGATTTCTAAGACTCTCTTGTACGAGATAGTGACAGCAAGATTGGGTTACCGTAAGTTCTGTGCACGATGGGTGCCCAAAATTCTTACCGACCACCACAAAACTCAAAGAATGGCCTCTGCATTAGACTTTCTGTCACGTTATGAGGACGAAGGAGAACCATTGTTAAACAGAATCATGACCGATGACGAAACCTGGATTAAGTACGTGAACCCTGAGACAAAAGAACAATCAAAGATGTGGGCACATTCAAATTCGCCTACCATACCAAGAAAAGCCTCGCAAGATTTTTCTGCCAGAAAACTGATGGCAACGGTGTTTTGGGATGCCAAAGGGGTGTTGTTGGTTGAATTCATGGAACGTGGTACGACCATTAATCAAGACGTGTACTGTGAAACAATAAAAAAGTTACGACGGGCTATACAGAAGAAACGCCGTGGTATGCTGACTTCCGGTATCGTTTTTTTGCACGATAACGCCCGTCCTCACTCTGCTCGCAGAACAACGGCCCTTGTTGAGTCCTTCAAGTGGGACGTTATCAACCATCCACCTTACAGCCCAGACCTGGCGCCAAGTGATTATCACCTCTTCATGCATTTGAAGAAATGGCTCGGGTCACAGCGGTTTGATGACGACGAAGAGCTCAAAGATGCGGTCACAGGCTGGCTCCAGGCACAAGCGGGTGATTTTTATGCAGAAGGAATTTCAAAGCTTGTGAAGAGATACGATAAGTGCCTCAATCGCTATGGAGACTATGTAGAAAAATAGTGCAAAGATGTAGTTGTAAGATGTATATATTAAAATATTTTTATTTAACTTGGTGTATTTTTTTAAATCAACCGGAGGTTACTTTCTGAACGGCCCTCGTAAATCAGTGTGTCTCAGTAGTGTCCATTTAAAGGAAGTCAACATAGAACTTAAACCACACCTAAGGTGTAATATCTGAGACAATAAAGTCTGAACCTGCCTATTGGCTCCCAGTGCATTCGTGCACTCCAGATGCGCTGGAATGATGCACTTGTCAGAGAATAGACAAAAATCCTTGGCTCCGAGTTCAAGAAGTGTGAAAATCGACAGACTAGGTTCTGTGTTCCGTGCCAGAAAAATACTTGCCAGCAATTTTACTATCACCAAAACATGGAAAAACAATGACAACAATCCTCTCGTAAAGGTGCCCTAAAATCTCTCTTGTGTCAAAGAAAAATTTCGGGTTTTGATTTGTACTGAAAAATATGGACCAGCCTCAACAGCATAAGAACAAAGGAAAGCAAATATGTTGATTTGTTACACCATTGGGTAAAGAGAACATCACTGGAATGACAATATGATGTCAATAGACAAAAGCATCTGCTACATTATAGCAAAATCCTTTATGATTCATTCTCTAGCCAGTGGCTTAACTCCTTCACAGTGACACAAGACAATTTAATACATGAAAAATGTGACTCCTTGTTTATGACTCTTATGCTTCATGTCCTTTTGATTTTTTAATCTTATATATAGTTTTGTTTTTAATTTATTGTTTTATCTGTGTTTGTATATAATCATGTGAGATTTGCTATGTTAGTTTCATGTTAACATTCATCATTCTCATGATAAATCTTAATGATGTGGAACAAATCATTTTACATTCTCAACACAAATTAAATAGTAAATATGACTGCATGCTTTACATTTAAAAGTTTGTTTTTTTAAATTTATGACATGTTGCAGTCCCTCTTTTTCATAGTACAGTGTGAGTTAGTAATTCCTACCTACCACCTTTTACACATTACAGTAATAGAAATTCTTTCACAGAATAGAAGAAGTTAAACTTTTTCAGTTCGTTTGTAAATTTTATTTTGCTGTCTGTCAGCCATTTTATATCACATGGTAAGTGATCAACAATTTTAGTTCGAACATTGTACACCCCTTTTTGTGCTGCAGACCACCTTAATGTGGAGTAATGAATGCCATTTTTTCTTCTGATATTGTAATTATGTACATTATTGTCCCTTTTGAACTGCACTGGATTGTTTACAACAAATTTCATGAGGCAATAAATATACTGTGAAGTGATTGTCAAAATTCTCAACTACTTAGATGTTTACACGATGATTGTGGTTGAGCACCACACATTATTCATACAGCATGTTTTTGAGCAATGAAAACTTTCTTTCTTAAAGATGAATTACCCCAGGACGTTATTCCATAAGACATTGTTGAATGAAAATATGCAAAATACATCAAACTACTGGTTTTTCTCTCCCTGAGATTTACAATGATTTTAAGTACAAATGTCTCAGAATTAAATTGTTGCAGAAGTTCCAAAATGTGCTTTTCCACTTTGAATTATCATTAACATTGACATTGAAAATTTTTGAAGTTTCCACCCTTTTTATTATTTTCTCAACATGTGTTACACTTATCATTGGTGCAGTACCTCTGGAACTGAATATGTTGTGTACTTTTAAAATTGAGAGTGAGATCATTCACAGAAAACTAGGTAATGACAGTTTTAAGAACCTTGTTTACCATTTCATCTGTTGCTGTGTGTTTGCTTAGTTTGATTACAGTACTATTGTCATCCACAAAAATAACTACATCTGCTTAATGTATATTAAATGGGATATTATTTACATGTATGAGGAACATTGTCAGACCTAAGATTGAGGCCTGGTGGAATCCCGTGAAACCCCACATGTGATTTTTTTCCCCAGTCAGAAGAACCTCCTCTGATGATGACATTGGTCGAATTATTAAGTACAACTTTCTGCATTTGATATGACGTCTTCCATTGGTTGGCTATACCGTCAGTTCAACAGAACCTCAGTTTATGTAAGAGAATACTGTGATTCATAGTCAAAAGCCACAGAAAATACCACCGAGTGCTATTTTGTTATTTAACACTTATAAAATTGGGTCAGTGAATGTGTAAATTGCATTCTGAGTAGAGCAACTCTTCTGAAATCCAGACTGTGGTTTACTGAGGCTGTTATTGTCACTCAGGTGGGATACTCTTCTAGAATACATCACCTTCTCAAAAATATTGGAAAATGACATCAGTGGTATGCTGCATGCTAAATAAATAAAAAAATATGTGCTGGAGGCAACGCATTGATTTGTTCTGTTCTTGAAAGATGACTACTCTTTCTAAATGTGTGTCATGATGGGCTTCATGTCTTATTCTAAATGTTGAGCAAGCATCGTAAATCATTTTGTTGTGATACAAATGTTTCTTTTGGTATGTGCCCCAATTTAACTGTACTTATCTTGGCAAGATCGATGTCACACCTAATTGTATTGTGCACTTGCAGTCAGCAGTCCTTAATAGACCTATTACAACATGAGATTTTAGAGAAAAAATGAAAACTTGTTTCCACTTCCTTTGGTAAAAGTGTGTGTGTGTGTGTGTGTGTGTGTGTGTGTGTGTGTGTGTGAAAATATTTTACCTTTTTGTTAGTTTTAAATTATAATAGTCCTTAACCACAGTACCACACTTGTCTTAATGAAGCAATCAATGTAAATGTTGTTGCACATTGTTTGTTGGTTCTTAGACACTTGTTCTGATTTGTTAAAGAAATTTAGTCTTCATTAAACCCCCATCTGTGGAATTAAATTTGCTCTATCCAAACTGATGCATGTCCATGGCTAGAGTCGTGCAGTCTGCAAATCTTATCTGAAATAATAATAATAATAATAATAATAATAATAAATTCTTAATCTATAGGATATTACACACAGAGTAATAGCACAGAAAAAAAAAGAAAAAGAAAAAAAAAATATAATGTCAGACATTTGAAACGAAGATGTAGTTTTATTGTGAGTTTTTGGTCACATTTTTTGCAATACCTAATGAATAAATTAAAATCAATATTAGCCAGTAACACCTTGTGGACATGCTAGAGGAGTAACTCAGCCATCTTTCAGAAAGGTATCTTTATTAGTGCGCCCGCAATCCATTCCATCAGCTTGAAATGCATCGATTTCAACTGACAGAATGAATTGCAGGCACACTAATAAAGATAGCTTCCTTAAATTTGGCTGAATGTCCGCAAGGAATAATGGGCTTCTTTATTTTAATTGATTGATTAGTTATTGCAAAAAATGTGACCAAAAACTCATGACAAATCTACATCTTTGTTTCAAATATCCGTTATTTTATTATTTTGCCAAATTTAAAAAAACTGTGCTATTGCTCCATGCGCAGTATCCTATAGATTTAAGTCTCCCATCCCTCCTCCCCTCTCCTGCAGATAAGAACTTCCATCATGGGCACACATCTCATTTTGGAGAGTGCAAATTTAGCTCCTAGTATGGGGGGTTTAATGATGACTAAATTTCTTTAAACAATCAGAAAATGTTGTCTAAGAATCAATAAATAATGTGCAAAAAGATTTACATTGATTGCTTTATTAGTTTGCCCCCCCCCAAAAAAAAATATATATTAATTTTGAAACTCACATATATTATAGGCTGACTGAGGAATTTGGGCCCTTAAGCAGTTTTAGTATAGACACTAAAGAACAATGTCAGACACCCACGAAACTGATCATCATCATTTTCTTCTTTTTTTCTCAGAACTCTTGTAGTGAATGACATGTATCTAGGGAAAGTACTGACTAATAATTGTATCAATGTCAAGTGCAAAATATGCCAAACATATGAGGAATGTGATATGCAAATGTAGACAGTGTTGGCATGGGAAGCATGTATTTTTTATAGTTGATGTGAATGTAACTCATTATCTCAATCTTGGGTTCTGCTAGTTTTTGTTGCTTGTTTTCAAGCACTTGTTCTTTGCTGTAGATATTCCCGATTGGCCAGAAGCAGATTTAATGGAATTAATGAAACGAATGGAAAATAACATCCCTGCTAAGGATAATTTGCGTTATGATTCCCGAGCAGAGAAACTAAACTGGGATGAGGTATGTAAATTAGATTCTGTTTTTATAGAAACAAATTTACTTTGATATCACTGTTAATAACTCTTTTTAATTAATGAGTAGATAATTCAAACATTTTATTTTAGATTAGCTTTGGTAATTATTCTGCTGGCGAATGTAAGGAAGTGTGGTTTAAAATTCAGAAACGCCTAAGAAGGTTTCGAATTTTGAAGGAATTGTTGGAAGATGCAAAATCATGGGTTTCAAAACCATGGACACATTTTTATCGAAGCCAACGACAGGTAAAAAGAAAGTATTCCTTACTCTTTTATCAGCCAGTGCTATGATCTTTATAACTGCAACCAATTCATTTACTGTTTTTGTTAACAGAATCGCCACCCAGACTTGCCTCGAAGACCTCTGTCGACGTACATGCTTTTCTATTTAGAAAAAAAAGACAAAGTTGCAAAAGATAACCCTGGTCTTGAAATGGTGTGTTTAATGCTAGGACCTTATGCTTTGCTCTTACAGAGTTTGCAATGAAAGTATTAGCTATGCTAATTGTTTTTTTGCTTTCAGACAAATGTTTCTAAATACATTGCTGAACTTTACAATAAGCTGCCAGCAAAGAAAAAGCAGAAATATATTGATATGGCGGCTGCCCAGAAGAAAGAATATGAAGAAAAAATGGAGCAGTTTTAGTAAGTATCATGTTTGTCAAAATTGTATAAGTAATTGCAATGAATGTTAAATTGTGTGAAACTTGAGTTCCTCCCAGTGTGTAAAATGTTCAAATAACTCACGCAAATGCATGTTGCACTATTGACTTCGTGTGAGTCAGGTGAGTGACAATAACAATAAGGTGGTACCAAAGTCTATGGCCCTTGAGTCTTATGCAGGAAGCATTTCCAAAGGGATTGGTTACATTCTGCAAAAATATTATGTAAAATGTGTTTCTCAACCATCGTCTAAGGTTATGACATTTAAAAGGTCCATGAAGGGTGATCTTTGTTTGTGTAATGATTGTGTTAGTCATACTCCGTAGAGCCGTGGCGTGTTGTATATTGGTCAGACCATCAGGACCAGGGAGGGATGGTGTACCAAGCAAAAGCATTACACACACTGACAGCTGCTCAGAAAAATCTACTATTGCCAAACAGCTTGAAGGTGCTGGGATGTTTTTCCAGCTATTGGGATAGTGTTATTGAGAAAGCATTTTGAGACTAAAATGGCAAGTGACCTCATAAATAGAGATGGACGTTTTTGCTGAAAAACTGTTTGGGTTCCTGCTATCTCCTTGGTCAACAGTAGAGGGACAGAGTTAACACTGTTTTACTTGTTAGTTATTATTATCACTTTCGGTAACTTGTGATGTTGGTCGACTTTGGTTATGTTGTAGAGATAGTGTGTGCGTCTATGCTGTAGAGCTAGTGTGAAGGCGCGCATGCGCGCGCACACGTGCGTGTGTGTGTGTGTGTTTCAGCATATGCTCTGGTACCAACATTTTAAATTTCATTGCACAGCACTCTCTAGTCACACTTACCACGAAGATGGCTTATTGAAATATCAGCGGTTGCCGAGGATGTCACTTGGCTGCATTCTTGTAAGGTACGTAACACAGCAGTTTCCAGTTAGGGTTTTGATGAGTGGAAGGTAAGAATTTAAGTAACTAACACAACAAATATGCCAGAAGCTTTAAATACTAGTCGCTTATTTTAGGCAACTTTGTCTGGACACGTGTAGGAAATATTTACTTGTCTGCATTTCATTATGTCCTGTACTATATGCTTATCTGTGTCCAAATGTTTGGGATACCTGCTCACATTTCACTGTTTCTGTCCCCTCCCTCCTCTTCCTATATTTGTGTTTTCTCATTTGCCTTTAAAATAAGACATTCCTCACTAAAGCGTGATGTGTATTTCTTTCATCCTTCATGCAACTGCTGCTCTCTTAGACACGGTGATCTTTTTTAGAAACACACTAAACAAATAGGAAGGGATCAAAAAGTCTCCGTTAAACGGTGTTGCCGCAGCATATGTGCAACATAGCACAACTCCAATACAGGTGTTCACTATGTGATCTAAAGTATCCGGACACCTGGCTGGAAATGACTTAAAAGTTCGTGGGGCCGTCTATCGGTAATGCTGGAATTCAGTATGGTGTTGGCCCACCCTTACCCATTGATGACAGCTTCCACTCTCTCAGGCATACGTTCAATCAGGTGGTGGAAGGTTTCTTGGGGAATGGCAGCCCATTCTTCACAGAGTGCTACACTGAGGAGAGGTATTGATGTCGGTCAGTGAGGCCTGGCACAAAGTCGGCATTCCAAAACATCCCATAGGTGTTCTATAGGATTCAGGTCAGGACCCTGTGCGGGCCCGTCCATTACAGGGGTGTTATTGTCATGTAACCACTCCACCACATGCCCTGCAGGCTTGATCTTGTTGAAAGATGCAATCACCATCCCTGAATTGCTCTTCAACAGTGAGAAGCAAGAAGGTGCTTAAAACATCAATGTAGGCCTGTGCTGCGACAGTGCCACACAAAACTACAAGGGGTGCAAGCCCCGTCCATGACAAACAAGACCACACCATGACACCACCACCTCCGAATTTTACTGTTGGCATTATACATACTGGCAGATGTCTTTCACCAGGCATTCGCCATATCCACAACCTGTCATCAGATCGCCACCTTGTGTACCGTGATTCGTCACTCGACACAACGTTTTTTCTACTGTTCAATCGTCCAAGTTTACGCTCCTTACACTAAGAAACGTGTCATTTGGCATTTACCGGCATGATGTGTGGCTTATGAGCAGCCGCTTGACCATGAAATCCAAGTTTTCTCACCTCCCGCAGTACTTGCAGTGGATCCTGATGCAGTTTGGAATTCCTGTATGATGGTCTGGATAGACGTCTGCGTATTACACATTATGACCACCTTCAACTGTCGACGATCTCTGTCAGTCAACATACAAGGTCAGCCTATATGCTTTTGTACTGTTTGTGTCCCTTCACTTTTCCATTTCACTATCACATTGGAAACAGTGGAATTGGGGATGCTTAGGAGTGTGGAAATCTCTCGTACAGACATATGACACAAGTGACACCCAATCACCTGTCCACATTCGAAGTCAGTGAGTTCCGCAGAGCGCCCCATTCTGCTCTCTCACAATGTCTAATGACCACTGAGGTTGCTGATATCGAGTACCCGGTTGTAGGTGGCAGCACAATACACCTAATATGAAAAACGTATGTTTTTGTCCGGGTACTTTTGATCACATATTGTATAAGAACCGACACATAAGCAAGGTATTAGTGTGGTGTTCATATCTTTCCAATGTGTATGTGGTAAATGTTGAAACATGAACTATGGTAACATTGTTACCAAATGCTTCCAAAAAGGACCAAAATGCTGTTATTCTCTTTTTGGCTGCCAAAAGACAAACACTGGTTGACATCTGTTGGAGAATGAAGAATGTTCATTTATGAAGAATGTGTTGCTGCTTCATGACAAGACACATTTCAATTTTACAAATGTCATAAGACAGAAGTTACGCCATCAAAAGTGAGAGAGACGTAAGCACCCGCCCTGTAGATCTCCTCCCATATGATTATCACGCCTTTAGTCCCTTGAGAAAGGTCTTGAAGGGTTGATGATTCCTATTGTACGAGAATGCACAGCAGGCAGTTATGGATTTCTTCATGTATCAGGCCTTGGTACGTTACCAAATGGGTAGCTTCAACCTGGTGTTGCATTGGTTGGATGGCATCTCAATGCTCACAATGATTTACCTGAGTGGCATACTGATTCTGGACTGCATGGCCTTCAAACGGGAACTTTTTGATCACCCCCTGTATTACAATATGCGTTGATATGATGAAGCTCTATAAAATCAGCTAGAATTTAAAGAAAATGCTTCAGATATTTAGCTGTCAGCAATATTATACACTTTTAGTTTAAAATGACATTAGTTTATGCAGAACGATTGTAATGCAAATCGTAGGAAAGGACAAGGCTTTAAACATACAATTGTTTGTAAGCGTCTCCAGGGTTTCAGCAGACAACTGCACAACAATTATGAGACATACAGAAATATGGCATGTATCAGTGGATACAGCATCTCTCCAAATTTCTATGTGTAATATGTGCCGTGGTGTAGTTTGTGTGCTACTAGGGAGCAGGCAAACCAGAACATGTAGACACATCATCTACTCCACATTATCACATTGAATTAATTCATACCTGCATACACATAACCCAACTGTTGTTGCACCTTCTGGGGCCACAGTAGTCGTGACTTCAATGATTTGCAAACACATATTGACATTTGCCTCATCACAAAAAGTGCCCACATTAAACTTCTGCAGTGTGAATTAAAAACTTGAAGAGATGCTCCATTCACTGATTGTGTCTATTCTCTGTTTATCTAGTAGTTCTCAGGCAGTCTTCTCCTAAAATCCTTGAGTACAAAATGAATAACGTTGTATATTTTCTTGAAAAGACATCGTTCTTTGAGATGATCATTCATTGTTTTCTCATTTACAATACAGGGTTATTACAAATGATTGAAGCGATTTCACAGCTCTACAATAACTTTATTATTTGAGATATTTTCACAATGCTTTGCACACACATACAAAAACTCAAAACGTTTTTTTTAGGCATTCACAAATGTTCGATATGTGCCCCTTTAGTGATTCGGCAGACATCAAGCCGATAATCAAGTTCCTCCCACACTCGGCGCAGCATGTCCCCATCAATGAGTTCGAAAGCATCGTTCATGCGAGCTCGCAGTTCTGTCACGTTTCTTGTTAGAGGAGGTTTAAACACTGAATCTTTCACATAACCCCACAGAAAGAAATCGCATGGGGTTAAGTCGGGAGAGTGTGGAGACCATGACATGAATTGCTGATCATGATCTCCACCACAACCGATCCATCGGTTTTCCAATCTCCTGTTTAAGAAATGCCGAACATCATGATGGAAGTGCGGTGGAGCACCATCCTGTTGAAAGATGAAGTTGGCGCTGTCGGTCTCCAGTTGTGGCATGAGCCAATTTTCCAGCATGTCCAGATACACGTGTCCTGTAACATTTTTTTTTTACAGAAGAAAAAGGGGCCGTAAACTTTAAACCGTGAGATTGCACAAAACACGTTAACTTTTGGTGAATTGCGAATTTGCTGCACGAATGCGTGAGGATTCTCTACCGCCCAGATTCGCACATTGTGTCTGTTCACTTCACCATTAAGAAAAAATGTTGCTTCATCACTGAAAACAAGTTTCGCACTGAATGCATACTCTTCCATGAGCTGTTGCAACCGCGCCAAAAATTCAAAGTGTTTGACTTTGTCATCGGGTGTCAGGGCTTGTAGCAATTGTAAACGGTAAGGCTTCTGCTTTAGTCTTTTCCGTAAGATTTTCCAAACCGTCGGCTGTGGTACATTTAGCTCCCTGCTTGCTTTATTCGTCGACTTCCGCGGGCTACGCGTGAAACTTGCCAGCACGCGTTCAACCGTTTCTTCGCTCCCTGCAGGCTGACCCATTGATTTCCTCTTACAGAGGCATCCAGAAGCTTTAAACTGTGCATACCATCGCCGAATGGAGTTAGTAGTTGGTGGATCTGTGTTGTACTTCGTCCTGAAGTGTCGTTGCACTGTTATGACTGACTGATGTGAGTGCATTTCAAGCACGACATACGTTTTCTCGGCTCCTGTCGCCATTTTGTCTCACTGCACTCTCGAGCGCTCTGGCGGCAGAAACCTGAAGTGCGGCTTCATCCGAACAAAACTTTATGAGTTTTTCTACATATCTGTAGTGTGTCGTGACCATATGTCAATGAATGGAGCTACAGTGAATTTATGAAATCGCTTCAATCATTTGTAATAGCCCTGTATGTAGAGATTTATTTCACCAAATGCATTCATGAATAGTTCATCTTCTTCTATCTCCAGAAGCTAAAATTCTCGTCAATATAATAGGGCTTTGTGTGTCTCATTTGCTATGTATCTCTATCAGGAAACAAATTTTTTTTTTTTTCCAATTTTGAAATTTGAATCATAGTATGTGAACACTGTTTCATAGTGGTTTATATGTTGAGTATAGTATAGTATCGCAGTTAAGTTTCCCATAGACCGCCCAATAACATATAAAATACTGCTATGGTTAAAGCTTGTAAAATAAAATTTTCTGGAAGTATAGCCATTTTACCAGTAATTTAAATTTATTGTACAACATTTTTGTTTTGCATAGTGTACGAGGTGCTATCCAAAATTTTCGAGACTGGTGCTGCCATCTGTTGAAAATCTTACCTTTGGACTAATGGTCACCAGCATGTACACACCAGTCCTAGTGCTTTTGCCACTGGTCAAACATTTTCTGGGAGTCCTGTTCTTTGAGGGTGTTTATCACTGCCAGTGATGCTTCTTGAATTCTCTCTAGAGTGTCGAACCAATGGCCTTTCACCTTGAGTTTCAGTTTTGGGAATAGTGCAAAGTCGCAAGTTGCCAAATCTGGCAAGTACGGTGGGTGGGGTACAACCGCCATGTTGTTTGTTGCCAAAAAGGTCCTGGTGAGCAAGGACGTGTAACAGGGCGTGTTGTGATGCAGCAGCCAGTTCGCTTGACGCCAAAGTTCGGCCCATCGTTGCCGCACATTTTCACGGAGTTGTCGCAAAACGTCACATTAGTACATGGAATTCACTGTTTGGTTGCGTGGGACGAGTTCTTTGTGCACAATTCCCTTGGTATCAAAGAAAACGATGATCATGCTCTTCATTTTACTCTTCACCTGTCTCACTTTTTTGGGTCTTGGAGAGCCTGGGCTCTTCCACTGGGATGACTGTTGCTTTGTCTCTAGGTCATAACCATAAATCCAGCTCTTGTCACTGGTGATAACGCGTGACAAGAGGGTTGGATCATCAGATGCAGTCTGACGAAGCTCCGCGCATCATTCAACACGCTGTGCCTTCTGATCGGCAGTCAAGATCCTTGGCACAAATTTTGCGGTGACACGATGCATGCCCAATTCATCAGTCAACATACATTGATATGTCCCATAACCAATACCCACTTCATCTGCACGGTCTTGAATGGTTCAGCGTTGATCCACACGAAGCAGTTGTTGAAGTTTGGCAACAATGTCTGGCGTTGTGCGGCTAACGGGCCTTCCAGTGTAAGCATCATC
Source organism: Schistocerca piceifrons (assembly GCF_021461385.2). NCBI lineage: Eukaryota > Metazoa > Arthropoda > Insecta > Orthoptera > Acrididae > Schistocerca > Schistocerca piceifrons. The sequence goes on from NC_060138.1 coordinate 430,215,701, forward strand.
TTCGATGTCTGTACGGCCGGCCCTGAACCGAGCATGCCACTGAAACAAATGCATACAACTCATGCTCTGTCCCCTGAACCGAGCATGCCACTGAAACAAATGCATACAACTCATGCTCTGTCCCCCAAACACTTGTTGAATCATTGCAAGGGTCTCCGTAGCACTTTTCCTGAGATTTGCACAGAATTTGATACACACGAGCTGTTCTGTTCGCAGATCCATTGTAAAATCGCCACACACCAAACACAGAGTATTACGGAAATCAATGTGGACACACAACACGTCCTCCCAGCTGAATACCACTCCGCACACTGACTCGTCAAATATGCAGCTCTCACCACCTAGCTGTGCAAAGATCTACTACTTCTACTTTCCAGATGGCAGCACCAGTCCCGAAAATTTTGGATTCCATCTCGTATATGTATTGTTGTGTATCGTCTTTTCACTGAAGATGGATCTGGCCAAAATGAAATGTCTGTGTGTGTGTGTGTGTGTGTGTGTGTGTGTGTGTGCGTGCGTGCGTGCGTGCGTGCGTGCATGCGTGTTTCATCAATTTTTTCAGGTGTTACTGTAATAAATATGTAGAACCTCCAATTTCTTTGCTTTCCTTTCATACCTCTCTTACTCTGCTATGTATAATGACATCTGTGTTTTAACTTGTTCGCATGTAAGTTGCAGAACAGGAATGAAATTTTGCTTATACATATATGGAAAAAAAGTTTGAAATTATGAGTAGCACAAATCACCATCTATGAATTAAGTAGTGCCTGAACTTTTATGCAAAATTAAAATTGTAGAAACATAATGAAAACGATAGTTACTACTCACCAACAGGCTCCAACAGCCAGGCACTGTGGTCATGTGTGTGTGAGTTGCATTTGTATGCACGCACTGTGTGTGTGTGTGTGTGTGTGTGTGTGTGTGTGTGTGTACGACTCAGTATCTCGACTATATTCATTATATTGTTACATTGCCTCCTGGATTTTCTGTTGTTTTAAATTAAAATTGTAGGTAGACTAAACCTAGGATAATTGTAGAATTGGCTGCACCCATACCACATACTGCCATTAGGCACTGTAGTGTCACTAAAGTCTTCTACAGTTTCATTCACTAGCTACTGGCATAAAAACATTTGGTACCCTTGAAGATACGCATTATTTAGCAATTCTCCCACTTAAATTCTTGCATGTTAGGTATACAGCACATTGAGAACATGCGAAGTAAATGGCTGTCTAAAGTGGCAGAATTTTTGTTCAAAACCCAAAGAACTGTTTCCTTACCCTCTCATTTTATTCATACTTTTAAATTAGTCCCTGTTGCTTATTTAATTAGTCTTGAAGTATTCCTGCCCATCATTAACAGTTACAGTTGCTTTCAAATTTCCAGTTACAGTTAATCAAATAAAACGTACACTTGATGAACCATTGGATAAAAGGTACCATCAATATGGCATTTGTCACCTCCTTTTGCACCAAAGAAGGCAGCGACTTGTATTGGAATTTAATATACATGACACCTGATGTATCTTGGATCTGTACTTATCTACATCTATTCAAATAGCCCACACTTCTCTGAAACTGAGCCAGATGAATGGTAGTTAAGATGGGTTGATATAGACTGAGAGTGAGGTTCAGATCCCCAAATTGCTATTGAAGTTCCGGCATCAATAGTTCAGGTAAATGCCAAAATGGCTTCTTCATGTAGGCCATGGATGATATCCTGCCCCATTCTTGATCATCTGAGTTTATGTCCTTGTCTATAATGACCTTCAAGTTGGTGAGACATTAAACATGAAGCTCTCAGGGGCTCAGCATTCATTTGATGAGTACAGGTTTGGCGACCCCAGAGTTACTGAGCTGGGGACTGGTAAGCACCACCAGTCCTCTGTCACCATAAGCTGTGAACAAGCTTCAGTGACCACTGTATGGTGCAGCAGTGGAGCATTGTGTGTCACAGGGAACAGGGATCTTGGTGTGATCACCCGGAACATGACAATTGTAAAAATGTGTATAAAAAAAAAACCCTCAGTTCAAGGTGTACTGCACACTGATGAGTTGCATGGCTATTGTGTAACAGTTGTTAATGGGCTGCATCTGAGTTGTATAAGTGGCCCTGTCTAGGTGGGCTTGTATTTCCCAAGATGCTCGTGAGACTGAGATGGACCCCTTGAAATCTTCTTTTCCTCCTATTCCTCCTACCAGCAGAATGGGTCGGCCACTTTGGAAGTACCAACACCCAGTCGCACAAAAGACCTCGTGTGACCAACCCTCCAGATTCTGGAGTTGTTAAAAATAGTTTGAGATATAGTAACAGGATGCATTCTGCAGGACAGAATGTGTTTTTGGCAGCTAAGAGATGAGAGGGAACCATTTGAGAAAGTCTCCCATTTTTACATTAAAAATGGTTTAGAAGGCATCTCAGGGAATCAAAATCAGTCAGGTGGCTATAAAATGGGACAGTATTGGTCAAAACCTCTAATTCCCAGTAGCAGAAAGTGAAGTGCCTTAGAGAGTATGCCATTGAAATAGAGGCCCACAGTGCATTGAACAACAGCTAAAGTGTAGAGACATGTAAGGATCTGTTGGACATTCCCAAAAAAGAACCGACTTTCAGCAGCACGAAACTTCCAGATCATGTTAAGGCAAGTTTCCTATGCCTCAGAGTGTGGTGTTATGTCCCCAACCCAATGTACTGTTTCAAATACCAGCTCTTTGGACGGGTGGGGTATAAGGGAGAAGCCACTTGTGGCAAATGTGGTAAGGCTGCCCATGAAGAAGTCGCTTGTTCTTCTCTCTTGAAGTGTGTGAATAGCTGTGGGGCTTATCCTGTCTGGAACTGAGACTGCAGTGTATATCTTGACGAACAAAAGATATAACAAGCTTAAGACTGCAAAAGGCCTTGGTTTTTGACATTGTGGAGCTCCCTGCCCCTGCAAGGATTGAGTCCTGTCCACCATCCATCACAATCACTACCACTTCTGTGGCTGTGGATCCAAAGCAAAGAATAGCCCACTGAGAGACACAGGGAGTACACAGTCCAATGATGTCGACATCATCCTCTCTGATGTCTCTCTTGAATCTTCTTCAGAGGCGATTGACCTTGATGTTGGACTGGGTCACTCATCTCGCGCCAACACTGAGCCTGTACCCATTGCGAGCTCCCCTCGCCGGTAGAAAGCCAGGATGAAAGTGCAACCCCCGAGATAGATGGCTCCCATACTACAGTGGAACATTAATGTGTTCAGAACACACATGGAGGAAATGAAATTCCCAGCACAGGAACACCCCTGTGCTTGTGTTTGCAGGAAATGCATTTTAATGCATCTAATGTACCTGTACTATAGGGCTTTACACCACGCTTGGGTAGAAATGAAAACTCAAGCACAGGAATGCCTCCTGTGCTTGTGTTTGGAGGAAACACATTTTAAAGCATCTGATACCTTGTACTATGGAGCTATATGCCTTATCACAAGGATGACCTGACTGGGGAAATGGCCAAAGGGGGCGTCACTTTGTTTATCAATATGCACACCACTCCTTTGCTCTCCGCCTCGCTATCGACCTGCAATGTATTGCCATTGAAATTCACATGTGTCAGAGGATCGCTGTTTGCTCACTGTATCCGCCTCTGCAAGATACAGTTGACTCAGAGGCATACACAGATCTTATGGAACAACTCCCCCGACCATTTCTCCTATTGAGAGACTTCAATGCCCACCATGTCTTGTTGGGCTCAACCTCTACTTGCCCTTGGGCTCAGGTTTTGGAGAGCCTCATGATGTCTCACAAGATGTGCATCCTCAATGCAGGTGTTCCCACCCATTTCTCTGCTGCTACGGGGGTCATTCTGAGCCAACAACATCTGTTTCTGCTTCCCAGCCCTCATAGACTCTGTTCCATAGGAAGCCATTGCCGACCTTCATTCCAGTGACCATTTCAGACCCCGCATTCACCTGCTGGATGGAGTGTTACCTGAAGAGAAGCCACTAAAGTGGACGGTCAGTGGGACTATCTGAACACTGTTCAGCCAGCTGGCTATGTATGAACATTGTGACAGTGTCCAGGAGTGGATAGACAACATTACACAAGTGATTCATCATGGCAGTGACTTATCCATCCCAAAGTCCTCTGGTCATCTTAGGAGGCAACCTATAGCTTGGTAGACCAATGAGTGCCACTCAGCAATCTGTGCCAGGCATGAGGCTCTTCAGAGGTTTGAGTACCGCCCAACAGCAGACAGCTTCACAGCATTTCAGGTCGCAAGAGCCAAGGCTCGATGTGTAATTAAGGAGAGCAAGAAAAGGTCATGGCAAGTGTTCGTGGATTCCATCAACCATTCCATGTGTTCTGCCAAAGAATGAGAAGCCATCAGGAGGATTTATGATAAACACAGTTGTTAATCAATAGCGGCAGTGCTGAAGCAGGAGTGTCTCCAAACATCGCCCAGAGACAACGCTCAGGCACTGGCGGAGCATTTTTCATAAACTACTGTCAGTGCAAGACAGGATCCAGTTTTTCGTCGCTACAGTGCAGCTGTAGAGAGGAGCAAGTTAGACTTCAATTCCATCAGTTCTGATTCCTACAATGCCCCTTTCTCCATTTGGGAGGAATCGACCCTGTCTAAGGCTCGTGAAACTGGATCCACTCATGACCAAATCTGGTAGTACATGCTTCGACATTTGCCAGCATTGTCAAAGGAAATCCTCCTTGAATGTGTTTATTTGATATGGCAGACAGGTCACTTTCCCAGCTCATGGGGCAATTATGATACCTCTCCTCAAACCAGGAAAGAATCGCACATGTCCTGGTAGTTACTGAAGTATCTTTATAATGACCTTGGAGCAAACGGTTAACTGTCTTCTGGTCTGGTTTCTAGAGGCCAGGCAAGTTTTTAGCTGTTCTCAGTGTGGATTCTGGAAATTTCTGTCCACTGTCAACAACCTGACTCCATTAGAGGTGGCTGTTCAGCAGGCTTTCCTATGTAAACATCATTGTATCAGAATATTCTTTGATATCAGTAAGGTGTACGATACGACTTGGAGACACTGTATTTACGAATGCAGCAATGGAGCTTTTGTGGCCATCTCCCCATCTTCATGTGATCTTTCCTGTCTAAGCAGCTTTTTAGGTCCCCAGTTGGTGACATGCAGTCAGACTGATTTGAGCAGGAGAATGGTGTCCCTTAGGGCATTGTTTTAAGTATTACCATCTTTGCCGTAGACAGAGCGATAAGCAGAATATTGTCTACAGTAAGGAATCCCATACAATGCTCCTTATTTGTGGATGATTTTGCTGTTTTCTGTTCCTTCTCCAGTGTTGCAACAGCGACTCCTCAGTTACGAGTTAGAGTGAAGATTAGGGGAGTGAGTTGCTAAGACTCACTCCCACCCTCCCTCCCTCTCTCTCCCTCCCCCCTCCTCTCCCTCCCCCGCCCTCCCGCACTCCCTCCCACCCCCCCCCTCTCCCCCTATCCCTCTGAACAATTCTCAATTTTTAATTTACCTGACTTAATTATGATGGATACCAGTCTACATTTTAAAGACTCACTGAGGTTTCTGGGCCTCTTTTTTTTTTTACTTCAAACTGTTGTGGTTACCACATGTAAGATATCTGAAAACCAGAACCCAGAAGGCACTGAATATCTTAAGGTGCCTTAGCCGTAGGTCTATGGGAGCAGACAGGGCACATCTGCTCCAGTTGTACAGGGCTTTAATGCCTTCATGGCTAGATTGTGGGTGCATAGTGTATGAATCCCCCCCATGAACCATAGACCTTGCCATTGGTGGGGAGGCTTGTGTGCCTCAACGATACAGATAGCCGTACCGTAGGTGCAACCACAACGGTGGGGTATCTGTGGAGAGGCCAGACAAACGTGTGGTTCCTGAAGAGGGGCAGCAGCCTTTTCAGTAGTTGCAGGGGCAACAGTCTGGATGATTGACTGATCTGGCCTTGTAGCACTAACCAAAACGGCCTTGCTGTGCTGGTACTGCAAACGGCTGAAAGCAAGAGGAAACTACAGCCGTAATTTTTCCCGAGGGCATCAGCTTTACTGTATGGTTAAATGATGATGGTGTCCTCTTGGATAAAATATTCCTTAGGTAAAATAGTCCCCCATTCAGATCTCCGGGCGGGGACTACTCAAGAGGATGTCGTTATCAGGAGAAAGAAAACTGCATTCTACGGATCGAAGCGTGGAATGTCAGATCCCTTAATCTGGCAGGTAGGTTAGAAAATTTAAGAAGGGTAATGGATAGGTTAAAGTTAGATATAGTGGGAATTAGTGAAGTTCGGTGGCAGGAGGAACAAGACTTCTGGTCAGGTGAATACAGGGTTATAAATACAAAATCAAATAGGGGTAATGCAGGAGTAGGTTTAATAATGAATAAAAAAATAGGAGTGTGGGTAAGCTATTACAAACAGCATAGTGAACGTATTATTGTGGCCAAGATAGACACAAAGCCCATGCCTACTACAGTAGTACAAGTTTATATGCCAACTAGCTCTGCAGATGACGAAGAAATTGAAGAAATGTATGATGAGATAATAGAAATTATTCAGGTAGTGAAGGGAGATGAAAATTTAATAGTCATGGGTGACTGGAATTCGAGCGTAGGAAAAGGGAGAGAAGGAAATGTAGTAGGTGAATATGGATTGGGGGTAAGAAATGAAAGAGGAAGCCTGGTAGAATTTTGCACAGAGCATAACTTAATCATAGCTAACACTTGGTTCAAGAATCATAAAAGAAGGTTGTGTACATGGAAGAAGCCTGGAGATACTGACAGATTTCAGATAGATTATATAATGGTAAGACAGAGATTTAGGAACCAGGTTTTAAATTGTAAGACATTTCCAGGGGCAGATGTGGACTCTGACCACAATCTATTGGTTATGACCTGTAGATTAAAACTGAAGAAACTGCAAAAAGGTGGGAATTTAAGGAGATGGGACCTGGATAAACTGACTAAAGCAGAGGTTGTACAGAGTTTCAGGGAGAGCATAAGGGAACAATTGACAGGAATGGGGCAAAGAAATACAGTAGAAGAAGAATGGGTAGCTCTGAGGGATGAAGTAGTGAAGGCAGCAGTGGAACAAGTAGGTAAAAAGACGAGGGCTAGTAGAAATCCTTGGGTAACAGAAGAAATATTGAATTTAATTGATGAAAGCAGAAAATATAAAAATGCAGTAAATGAAGGCAGCAAAAAGGAATACAAACGTCTCAAAAATGAGATTGACAGGAAGTGCAAAATGGCTAAGCAGGGATGGCTAGAGGACAAATGTAAGGATGTAGAGGCTTATCTCACTAGGGGTAAGATAGATACTGCCTACAGGAAAATTAAAGAGACCTTTGGAGAAAAGAGAGCCACTTGTATGAATATCAAGAGCTTAGATGGAAACCCAGTTCTAAGCAAAGAAGGGAAAGCAGAAAGGTGGGAGGAGTGTATAGAAGGTCTATACAAGGGCGATGTACTTGAGGACAATATTATGGAAATGAAAGAGGATGTAGATGAAGATGAAATGGGAGATACGATACTGCGTGAAGAGTTTGACAGAGCACTGAAAGACCTGAGTCGAAACAAGGCCCCGGGAGTAGATAACATTCCATTAGAACTATTGACAACCTTGGGAGAGCCAGTCCTGACAAAACTCTACCATCTGGTGAGCAAGATGTATGAGACAGGCAAAATACCCTCAGACTTCAAGAAGAATATAATAATTCCCATCCCAAAGAAAGCAGGTGTTGACAGATGTGAAAATTACCGAACTATCAGTTTAATAAGTCACAGATGCAAAATACTAACGCGAATTCTTTACAGACGAATGGAAAAACTTGTAGAAGTCGACCTTGGAGAAGATCAGTTTGGATTCCGTAGAAATGTTGGAACACGTGAGGCGATACTGACCCTACGACTTATCTTAGAAGAAAGATTAAGGAAAGGCAAACCTACGTTTCTAGGATTTGTAGACTTAGAGAAAGCTTTTGACAATGTTGACTGGAATACTCTCTTTCAAATTCTGAAGGTGGCAGGGGTAAAATACAGAGAGCGAAAGGCTATTTACAATTTGTACAGAAACCAGATGGCAGTTATAAGAGTCGAGGGGCATGAAAGGGAAGCAGTGGTTGGGAAGGGAGTGAGACAGGGTTGTAGCCTCTCCCCGATGTTATTCAATCTGTATATTGAGCAAGCAGTAAAGGAAACAAAAGAAAAATTTGGAGTAGGTATAAAAATCCAGGGAGAAGAAATAAAAACTTTGAGGTTCGCCGATGACATTGTAATTCTGTCAGAGACGGCAAAGGACTTGGAAGAGCAGTTGAACGGAATGCACAGTGTCTTGAAAGGAGGATATAAGATGAACATCAACAAAAGCAAAACGAGGATAATGGAATGTAGTCGAATTAAGTCGGGTGATGCTGAGGGAATTAGATTAGGAAATGAGACACTTAAAGTAGTAAAGGAGTTTTGCTATTTGGGGAGCAAAATAACTGATGATGGTCGAAGTAGAGAGGATATAAAATGTAGACTGGCAATGACAAGGAAAGTGTTTCTGAAGAAGAGAAATTTGTTAACATCGAATATAGATTTAAGTGTCAGGAAGTCGTTTCTGAAAGTATTTGTATGGAGTGTAGCCATGTATGGAAGTGAAACAAGGACGATAAATAGTTTGGACAGGAAGAGAATAGAAGCTTTTGAAATGTGGTACTACAGAAGAATGTTGAAGATTAGGTGGGTAGATCGCATAACTAATGAGGAGGTGTTGAATAGGATTGGGGAGAAGTTTGTGGCACAACTTGACTAGAAGAAGGGATCGGTTGGTAGGACATGTTTTGAGGCATCAAGGGATCACAAATTTAGCATTGGAGGGCAGCGTGGAGGGTAAAAATCGTAGAGGGAGACCAAGAGATGGATACACTAAGCAGATTCAGAAGGATGTAGGCTGCAGTAGGTACTGGGAGATGAAGAAGCTTGCACAGGATAGAGTAGCCTGGAGAGCTACACCAAACCAGTCTCAGGACTGAAGACCACAACAACAACAGTGTATGAATTGGTGAGACCTTATTGTTTGAAAATAATTGATGCTGTCCACCATGAGGGGATTCGGCTGCCCTTGGTGCTTATAGGACCAGCACCATACCCAGTCTCTGTTCTGAGGCTGGTGAGCTGCCACTTGCAGTTCAATGGCAACTCTTCATGGTGTGTCAGGCATGTAAGTTCCATGCAGCCTGGAAGTCACCTGCAATTCATACTGTTGCTTGTCCATCTCTGGAATGTCTTTTCTCAAATTGTCCACGAGCAACAAGGCCGCTTGGGAGCTGTGTGCGGCATGTGCTGACGTCACTTGATGTGGAGAAAGTACAGCTCCAAATCCAGGATTTTAACCATATGCCACCCTGATTACTGCAAAAGCCCAGATTAATTTTAGATTTGGTGCAGTACAGGAAATATTGCTCTCCTGCATATGTTTTTAATACATTATTTTATGATATTTTATGTGAGCACCTTAACCCCACAGCTCTCTTTACAGGTGAGTCAAAACAGGGCGACTCTGTTGGTTGCTCTATTGTTTCTCCTGATCATTTTCTCAAGATCAAATACCTCGAGACTTTGATGTTTTAACACGGATTTATATGAGATCTTGCTGGCACTGGAACAGATGAGATGTTCCTAGGATGTTGCATTCCTTATATTTTCAGATTCTCTTATTGCCATTCACTCTCTCCAACATTTGTAGTCCACAATAACCAGGACGCCCTCCTCCAACTACAACAGCTGTGAAAAATGTCTTTCTACTGGGTACCGGGGCAAATGGGTATTGAGGGGTATGAAAAGGCAGATGTAGCAGTCAAGGAGGCTCATTGTGATTCTCAGTTATTTCTGTGTACCAACCCACTGCATGCTATCACCCTACTGTTGAAGGTGGAGAGTGAAGCGTTGATGGGAAGACGAGTGCCTGGAAGTGACAGATAATAAGCGGCATCTCATAAAGCCCAATACGCAGCTGTGGCATGCCTCGTTTCAGCCATGTAGACGGATGGAGGTCCTCCTCATTTGTCTTCTCATAGGCCCCAGTCCTTTTGTAGCTCAATGAATGTGGTGCAACTTTCACAGTTTTGTGATGTGTCCAACTTGATTCCGAAAATTTTAGAGGGATGTTTTTATGTGTTAGAGGGTGACTGGCTCATCCATGCTTTCTGTAAGTGATCAGCCAATTACATTCGCTATGTCTTTCCTTTAACTCTTCTGTGGTTTTACATTTGTTTTCATCCCATGTTTAGGACCTTCTACCCGTTCCCAGTTGTCTCCAGGCATATGAGATAGAGTGATTGTGTGGCTCAATGCAAGTTATGTGGGAGTGTGTGAATGAATGTCACTTTATAGGTTTCCTCCTCATTGTGTGCAACAATTTTAGTGATTTTATCCACATTCATTTGTTTTAATTTGTGTAAGAGTGCTGATGACCTCGCCATTGAGCACCCATAAGCTACACACACACACACACACACACACACACACACACACACACACACACACACTAACCTCCTTACTTCAACATCTCACAATGACTGGTTTGACCATGATTGAAGGTGGACACATTGGGGCATTAAACATAAACTCCCTTACTTCCACATCTCACAATATCTGATTTGGCTATGACTGAAAGTGAACACACTATCAATAAGCTGTCACGTGTGTCCAGTAACTAGGCAAAAAAGACTTGAACACCACCACGTATTTAATCAAACCAACTAGTTTAGTATGAATTGTGACAGCTTGCCATGATATGGAATGTGTCAATAGGTTTACAAACAGATCTTGTTCACTGTGCAAACATGGATAAATGCTGCCCATTACATAAATGATTGTTTTTTAATCACAATATACGTGACCGAAAACACAATATACGTGACCAATAGTAATCGCACCCAGTTAAAGACACTTGCAAAACTTTCTCACATGAAATGTTTGAAGTGCTGTTTTGCTTGTGTGTGGTTAAGTTGTACTCATAATTCTTAGACTCACCACCAGTGCATTACATTTTATTTCACAAAAGGTAATATTGGTAGGCGGCTCGCGTCATTATTTTTATTACTATGTTACATCAACGACATTGCATCAACTGTTTCAAGTGGTCAATTTAGTGTTAATTCCTGTAGGCTACTAAATAGATTCTACAATAGATCGATAGGAAGAAGTGGACCGCATCTGTAGCCTCCCATGTTCTCTGGACTTACATCCACAAAATTGTTAATTGCAGGAGCATTTGAATGTTCTTGTGTGTCAAACTTCTGTTCAAGCTGCAGTCAGCTTTTGTGCCGAGGTTGTGAAACCATATGCAATACTCCTGGATTACATAAATGTATCTGGGGTTCTCTGCAACTGTGGGTGAATGCATGTGTCATTGTTAACAAAAGGATTTTTGAACATGTTTTGTGCAAAGGAAAGCATAGTAGGATCGCAGTGCCCAAAGACAGTGGCCGTGTGTGTGTGTGTGTGTGTGTGTGTGTGTGTGTGTGTGTGTGTGCGCGCGCACATCAGTCTTGTGAAACACAAAGGAACATTACCTAATAGCATTGTGTGTGTGTGTGTGTGCGTGTGCATGTGTGCGTGTGCGCACACACGCACACACACACAATGCTATTAGGTAATGTTCCTTTGTGTTTCACAAGACTGATGTGCTGTAAATAGTTGTAAGAAATGAGTTCCATGTCCATATAACATATTTTTGTCTTATCTATGTGTATATTATATTCTGAAAAATCTGTTACACCCTTTGTGTTGTGGGGTGCTTTGGCTCTGGCAATTTGTTGGATTATGGTCACTGTAACTACCATTTAATTCTTCCATCACACTAGTCTGTATAAGGAGATACTTCAGTAGAAACTCCACATGTATTGATTCTGTGGTTTTATTGCAGCCAGGAACACCCTGAACTTGTGCCAAAAGCTGTTGCTCTTAAGGAAGCAAAAGCAGCCAATGCAGCCTCCAATCCAGAACCAGGGCCTAAAAAGCTTCAGACTCCTTTCAAGGTATTCTTGGGTTATTTAGTAACTGATTTTTTTGTGTTTTGAATTTCATTTGTGTGTCAGCACTATTTTAAGCTGCAAGGCATCTCCTTAGTTTCACATGATTGTATTCTTATTTTTCTGTTGACTGCACATCTTCTTTTAGTGACTATAATTTTGGCTAACATTAGTGCACCTCCGCCTCCCTTTTCGACTGATGAAAATACAAATGTTGTAAATGCCTTATCAGCTCCAGACAGGTTTATAGTATATTTACATGAAATTGTAAGATGTGAAGTGTGGGTGAGTAGGATTTTGATCACTATCTTCTTTGCTAGTAATTTGCTTACATTCCACATTCTGCGATTATATAGGATATCTTCTGTATTTCTTCCATTGAAATGGTGACATGCCAACATCATTTGTTGTTGAAATGAGGAAGATGTCTTCATGACAGGCAAGTTGTTAGTTTCTACCACTGATAGTTGCTTCTTTTCTTCTACAATCTTAATTACTGCCCTCAGGAAATATGCAGAGATTCATTAATAGCAACTAGTCATTGCCTGGTTGTACAATGTGTCGCATTCGCAATCGATACAACATTAGATTAATGCTTTTGTTCAGCATAAATATGCTTCCTGAATAAGCATTTTCTTTCTCGTGTTACACTATTAAAGGGAAATATGACACCGAAGTGCTTATGCAGGCTGCTCTGAAGTTTGTCAGTTTTCCCAGTTCACATGTTCCTTTTTTCTGCAACTGCCAATGAGAGCTGAAATGGAGAAGACTCAATTCCAAACTGCTTTCACATTGTGGGAAGCAATACAAACCACATATATAAAAATTCACGTTTTGTGTGCATTGCTGTGCAGTCAGCACATTATTACATGAATTACTTCCAATGATCGAAATAGATTGAGTAAGGATGTACCTAACATATAAAGTAGCTGGTAATAACATCGTCACAGACCCATATCATTCACATAAACTTGTTGTAGGATTTTTGGAACCTATACTATGTTCCAACATTAGGAAATGACTTGAAGAAAGTGGTCTATTGGCACATAATCAGCACAGATTCAGAAAATATCACTCTTGTGAAGCACAATTGGATCTTTGCTGACATGAAATAATGAGTGATATCAATATGTGATCTCATGTTTCTAGATTTTCAGGAGGGTTTGAACACTATTTCTCACAAGCAACTTCCAATCAAATTGTGCGCCTCCAGAGTATCATCTCAGTTGTCTGACTGATTCTGTGATTTCTTGTAGAAAGGTCACAGTTTGTAGTAATTGACAGAAAGTCATATAGTGAAACTGAAATGATATATGAGGTTCCCCGAGGAAGTGTTACAGGTCCTCTACTGTTCTCAATGCTCTTGTTTACCAGCAGATCAAAGTGAATTGTAAACTGATTCAGATAAGATTATTGCATGTTTGAAAATGACAATTTACCCTAACAAGAAAATATTGAGGTCCTTCACATGAGTGCTAAAAAAATTCCATTACTTTTTTGCCACACAATAAAACATGCAGATTTAAAGGTTTTGGGTTCAACTAAATACCTAGGGATAACAATTATGAACAACTGATGTTCGAACCATCACAATCACATAGAAAATACTGTGGAGAAGGTGAACAAAATACTGTGTTTTATTGGCAGAACACTTGGAAAAATGCAACAAATGTAGAAAAACTGCCTTCACTATGCTTGTCTGTCCTCATCTGGAGTATAGCTCTGTGCTATGGAATCCCTACTAGATTGAAAAAGTTCACAGATGGGTAGATCATTTTGTATTATCATAAAAAAATGGGGGCATCATGGATTGGAAAAAATAAGTGAGTAAGGTGGAAATCATAAAAACATTGAATTTTTTGCTGCAGAGTGACTTTTTTCACAAAATCGCAATTGTCAGATTCCTCCTTCAAATGCCAAAACATTTAGTTCACTCTCACCTACATAGGGAGAAATGACCATAGGGATAAAATGAGAAAAATCGGAGCACCCAAGGAAAGATGTAGATTTCATTTTTCCCATGTATCACCTGAGAGTGGAACAGTTGAGAAAGAATTTGAAAGTAGTTCAGTGGACACTCTGCCAAACAGTCGAAGTGCAAATTGCAGATAGTCATGTAGCTGTAACTGGCAATGGACAGTTATTTTAGATTATTAAGAAAAAAAACAAATTATAGTGAAAATACATTAATTTGTTGTGAAGCGAAATTGCAACACATCATCTGGTTTCATAATGGCTTCCATAATGAAAAGTTAAGCAACCTGTAGAAGTAAACTACGATCTGATTGTCCACAAGATGGTACAGAAGTTTTACAAGGAAATAGATGCTTAACAATGTGTGATATGTATAGATTTCAATCTCTTAATAGACACTTGATAATTTTATCAGTTGTATTTTCTCACTCAAGGGTAGGTGTAATACGATTTAAAAATTGACTTCTTTCCAGGTGTACATATTACTGCCTAAAATATTTTCATGGACTGATTTATTTGTTTTGTCATGGATCAGACCTAAAGATCAGCCCAAACCAAGGAAAGCAACTCTTCCCCCCCACCACCACCACTATCACTGAATTACGCTATTGCTACAACATGTTTGGGTAAATACCACTTGCTACATGTTCACTATATTCACACTTGCTCATCTGAGTTCCACTCTATGAATCTACACTACAGACCAAAAACATTGTGCATTGATTCTGTGGCAGTGCCCTCTTTGTAGCAAAATCACTGTGAAGCATTTTATTGTCTTATGTCAGATTGGTCCATCAGTGACCTTTAAATCTGAGCTGTAACAGAAATCCTCTTCAGAATTTGACATATATGTCTGTTGATTGGTTTGTACAGTGCATTTGGAGTTTGATTTATGCCTTTGATCAATTTCTTTATCGTGTCAGAGAGACAATTCATCAATAATTGGAATCTCTCAAAATTCTTGTTATCTTTGTTGATTCGTCTGATATAAACACACCTCTGATGGAGATACATTATGCCTGCACTTCTATGCCCTCAGTACGTGGCCTAATGACTAAGGCAGTGCCATTAAGTGGTGTGTCCCAAGACATTTGATCACATAATTGTTCTATATATTTACTGGGAAAATGTGATAAAAATTGAAGTATGAACACAATGCAAGGAAAGAAAGGCATATGGCCAAGTAAAAAATATTTAACAGTGGTCAACATGATTGATGATTCTCATTATATGTAACCAATCTGTGGTCTTTCCATCTGCCCTAGTTTGTATTGATTATCTATTTCCTATTCCCCTCCAGTTTTCATTCCTTCTTTTGTGTTGGTAGTCTATTTTCCACATTTTGCTGACATCATTTTAGCTTTTCTGAATTTCCTTGTTAATCTTGGGCTCTTCATCTTTTTTTTTTTTATAGCTGAAATTTGCAGCCTACTTCTGACAAACTGTTTCCTAATTGAGAAGATACTTGTCGTTTGCATAACTGTCACTTATCCCATTCTCTGTGGTCCACCATTCATTTTAGCACTACTCTCTCATGCTTGATGTAAGATTTGTCCTAGGCTTGTAAGTGTGTTTTATTTTTCTTTTAAAAAAGTCTTTTTACTTATGATCAAAGGTTTAGTTTTCTATTCCTCAACTATGCATTTAAATGAAGTGGAGCATACTGTACACACCAAATATTGATAATTGTATTTGTATGCGGGTCCACAGCCTCATTGTATTTCATAAAATAAAACAGTGTAGGCTGTAAATTTATTTATTTATTTATTGTGTATTTATCAAGCACATATGTGGTAGCATTATGCACTGTGGTGCAGATGTGATGTGGAAATCAATTTGTCAGTCCATAAGCAAGGCCACACTTCAGTGGTACCATTCTCCGTATCAAATACAATTGATAGAGCAGTAAAATAAGTGGAAGATCTGTGCATAGTAGAATGGGAGGGCAAGGTTAACATCTGTTCACTACAGAACCACGTTATGTCATGTGAAAACTTCAGATAATACATTGGTTGCGTCAACGTGAAAGATAAATTTAGAGCCTACAATAGACATTGTTTCCTTTAATGCACATGTACCCTATTTTATGGACTATAAGATGCACTTTGGTCTTTGAAAAATTGCCTCCAAAATTGAGGTGTGTTTTATCCTCAGAATTAATATAAAGATGTCCAGTGTTTGATTTAAAATTCCCTCCAATCTTAAAAATGCCCGTATATTCTATGCTGCAAGAAACGTATTTCTTGTCTGGCAACATTGGATTCAACTGGCAGCAGCAGTGCACTGATGCAACAGACATCAGTTGTGAGGACTCACAAGCTTGCTAACTTTGTCTCCCTCCTGCCCCACCATAACAAACACAGAACACTGTCTAGCCTATCATGCATCATTGCAGTCTGTGGTGCCAGTGAACTTGAATTGAAAGTGATTTGTGTTATCAGTAACACCACAATATTTTTGTTAGTAGCTAATTTCGTAAAGAAAATAAAATAATTGGTATTCATATGATGTGGGCTATAAATTAATTGAAGGTAACAGCATATGCAGAAAAACATGGAAACAGAGCAGCTGAGTGGCATTTCAGCCCTCCACCAACAGAAAAAACCATTCATGATTGGTGGGCTAGTAAAAAAAAAAAAAAAAAAAAAAAAAAAAAAAAAAAAAAAAAAAAAAAACTGAGAAAGACTAAATGTGCAAATAGGGGATAGAATGCAAAATGGTCAAAACTGGATGATCGGGATTTTACAGGTCCGTTTGACTTTATAAGCTATGAACTTCTTTAGTCTGGCTTTGCAATCTAATAATAGCATCTTATAGTTCATAAAATATAGTATGTACAGCAAAGTTGAGGCTCATATCTGTACAACTGAACATTACAATGTCATTTTGATGTACTATACTTTTCACTCTTGTTTCTCAGAAAGTGTACTCCGTGGCTTAAAAAGTAACTCTCCTCCCCCCCTTGACACCACCATCACCACCACCACCACCCACTGTCGAGCGCACACACACACACACACACACACACACACACACACACACACACACACAAAATATTTTGCATTTTAGCTGGTTATAGAGTTCGGTTGGTCTACTGAATTTTGTCATGATTGTGCCATTTGAAGGAGGTCTGTTATTGTGCATAATTCATTTCTTTGGAAGAAGCATGCTATAAATCCAGTTAAATTGTTTACAAAACAAGTAATTAATTAGCTTGATTGCAATGTTATTTGCAGCTTTTCTGTAATGAGAAGTTGAACCAGCATAAAAATGATCCTGGTTTTGATAGAACAGCTGTACTGGAAAGCTGCAAAGAGCAATGGCGTGACATGTCAGAGAAGAAAAAGATTGTTTGGATTGATTGGGCACTTGAAGAAGAGGCGAAGTATCAGGTAACTATTCATCATGGCCTGCTTTGTATTATAAGCAACTTAAAAATGGACGTCTGAAATTGTAACTAACATTTTCTTTGCAGAAATTAATTAAAGAGCTTTATGAGTAACAGACATTCTAGCCAATTACAAAATGACAGTGTGTAATTCTAGAGTGGAAGTCATTCCTTTACTTTTGCGGTAAGGGACTAGCGTTGTAGAACAGCTACCGTATGTGTCATGACTCCCGCAACTGCTTATCAATGTACGTGCTGGCATGTGTGGTAGTATAAGCTGTCACCTGGTAGTCCTGATGCAAGTGTTCCGTGCACGCATGTACAGTCATGTCACAAGTGCACATGAAAGTTTGGTACAGTCAGCTGCCCAAGGGAACAGTTCCAACATTCTTGATGTTCATAATCAGAAAAATACACAAAAGATCCTGCCTTGTGACTAATAGTGATCAGCTTTGGGCTGTAGCTTATAGGTAGTCTCAAAATAACTCTTTTATTATTACTAGTCAAAGTACTTTCTGCTTATGTAGTGTAGTGTTCCATTATTTCTAAAATGAGAAGTAAGACTAAAACAGTAGTTAATTTTAAATAATAAAATTGTTTTCACTCTCCTGGCATGAAGCATGGACCTTGCCATCCATGGAGTGTCTTGGGTGCCTCAGTAATACAGATAGCCATACCACAGATACAACCACAACCGGGGGGGGATCCTGTTGAAAGGCCAGACAAATGTGTGGTTACTGAAGAGGGCCAGCAGCCTTTTTAAGCAGTTGCAGGGGCATCAGTCTGGATGATGGACTGATCTTATCTAGTAACATGAGCGAAAATGGCATTATTGTGCTGGTACTGTGAATGGCTGAAAGCAAAGAAAATTATAAGTGTAAGTTTTCCAAAGGACATGCAGCTCTACTGTATGGTTAAATGATGATGACGTCCTCTTGGGTAAAATGTTCTGGAGCTAAAATAATCAGATCTCCAGGTGGGGACTACTCTGGAGGATGTTGCTGTCAGGAGAAATAAAACTGGCATTCTACGGATTGGAGTGTGGAATGTTAGATCCCTTAATCAGGCAGGTAGATTATAAAATTTAAAAAGGTAGGTAGCAGGAGGAACAGGACTTCAGGTCAGGTGAATACAAGGTTATAAATACAAAGTCAGATAATAGGGATAATGCAGTAGTGGATTTAATAATGAATAAGAATATAGAAATGCAGGTAAGCTTCTACGAACAGCATAGTTAATACATTATATTAGCCAAGATAGACGGAAAGCCCACACCTACCACAGTAGTACAAGTTTACATGCCAACTGGCTCTGCAGATGATGAAGAGACTGAAGAAATATATGATGAAGAAAAGAAATTATTCAAATGGTTAAAGAAGACAGAAATTTAAGATAATGATGGGAGACTGGAATTTGATAGGAAAAGGAAGAGAAGGAAAAATAGTACTGCAGTTACCCCAGCGAAGTCGGACTCAAATTTAAGCCATACCCAAAAAATGAGAGTCAAAATCCAAGAGGGAAAGAAGTTGTAGGCAGCATTCAAAATTGCAACAAAGTTGGTTATTTGTAATATGAGAGACAAATTAGATGGCATGGATGAAGATTCAGCTACAATAGCTGAGTTCAACTTGTAAGCTTAGCACGCGAGCTTAAGCAAGTTTATTTTGTAGATTAATGTAGTCTTTAAAATACACTCCTGGAAATTGAAATAAGAACACCGTGAATTCATTGTCCCAGGAAGGGGAAACTTTATTGACACATTCCTGGGGTCAGATACATCACATGATCACACTGACAGAACCACAGGCACATAGACACAGGCAACAGAGCATGCACAATGTCGGCACTAGTACAGTGTATATCCACCTTTCGCAGCAATGCAGGCTGCTATTCTCCCATGGAGACGATCGTAGAGATGCTGGATGTAGTCCTGTGGAACGGCTTGCCATGCCATTTCCACCTGGCGCCTCAGTTGGACCAGCGTTCGTGCTGGATGTGCAGACCGCGTGAGACGACGCTTCATCCAGTCCCAAACATGCTCAATGGGGGACAGATCCGGAGATCTTGCTGGCCAGGGTAGTTGACTTACACCTTCTAGAGCACGTTGGGTGGCACGGGATACATGCGGACGTGCATTGTCCTGTAGGAACAGCAAGTTCCCTTGCCGGTCTAGGAATGGTAGAACGATGGGTTCGATGACGGTTTGGATGTACCGTGCACTATTCAGTGTCCCTCGACGATCACCAGTGGTGTACGGCCAGTGTAGGAGATCGCTCCCCACACCATGATGCCGGGTGTTGGCCCTGTATGCCTCGGTCGTGTGCAGTCCTGATTGTGGCGCTCACCTGCACGGCGCCAAACACGCATACGACCATCATTGGCACCAAGGCAGAAGCGACTCTCATCGCTGAAGACGACACGTCTCCATTCGTCCCTCCATTCACGCCTGTCGCGACACCACTGGAGGCGGGCTGCACGATGTTGGGGCGTGAGCGGAAGACGGCCTAACGGTGTGCGGGACCGTAGCCCAGCTTCATGGAGACGGTTGCGAATGGTCCTCGCCGATACCCCAGGAGCAACAGTGTCCCTAATTTGCTGGGAAGTGGCGGTGCGGTCCCCTACGGCACTGCGTAGGATCCTACGGTCTTGTCGTGCATCCATGCGTCGCTGCGGTCCGGTCCCAGGTCGACGGGCATGTGCACCTTCCGCCGACCACTGGCGACAACATCGATGTACTGTGGAGACCTCACGCCCCACGTGTTGAGCAATTCAGCGGTACGTCCACCCGGCCTCCCGCATGCCCACTATACGCCCTCGCTCAAAGTCCGTCAACTGCACATACGGTTCACGTCCACGCTGTCGCGGCATGCTACCAGTGTTAAAGACTGCGATGGAGCTCCGTATGCCACGGCAAACTGGCTGACACTGACGGCGGCGGTGCACAAATGCTGCGCAGCTAGCGCGATTCGACGGCCAACACCGCGGTTCCTGGTGTGTCTGCTGTGCCGTGCGTGTGATCATTGCTTGTACAGCCCTCTCGCAGTGTCCGGAGCAAGTATGGTGGGTCTGACACACTGGTGTCAATGTGTTCTTTTTTCCATTTCCAGGAGTGTATTTAAAATGACATAACTTGTCTGCACAGAACTTATAGTCATAAATAATTTAAAAATCAATACCAAAGTCAGTTGTCATGCTTCATTTCTGACTGTATCACTATTTTGCTTAAGAAAAATACAAATGTAAACCTTACATGATATGTATATTCATCTGCATTTGCCGCTGTCTCACTCAAGTTTGTTAGGGGGACAGGATTTAAATGAGATAACAGCTAACACAGAAGAATACAAGGCGTCATGTTTAGATTTCTATTATCCTTATGATGAAGAGAGTATGTGATACTGACAAAGTGTCATCCATGTTCATGTAAGTTGTGAACACAGGTTTGCCAGTCAACTTTTCATTGTAGATTTGTAGTGAAGTGGCAGTGCTGTAAAAATGGTGGTACCAAACCGACCTCAGCTGGTGCCTTAGGCAAACCTGCAGTGCAATTAGCACTTTTCTCCCCAAAGGAAATAACTTCCTTCTTGAATTTGGCTTTATGGTGAAAGCACTTCATTATGGTACACTAACACCAGCACTTAACAAAGTAATATGTTATATGAAAAACTAACCACAGCTTACCAACTTGTGCAAGAATTCTACAGCCTTGCACGTTGTTGGTATTTAAGTAAAGAAATTTGTTAATGTGAATATTTCAAAGACTGCTGCATTCAAAGATCAGAAGGACTGAATTTCTGTATCCTTCATTGGAGGATATATTATGGCTCATTGGTAGAAACTTGGGGGGGAAAAGTAGATTTATCTTCTAACATTTTTGATATATTTTTACTAGTGCAGAAATTTTGGTGCCAGTATTTATCTTTGCATTTGCAAAGCATGCCCGTATAGCACTGCTTCTATTTGATGACAAAAGGTAGTTGTGGCAGTTCGTAGCACCATTTTTCAAATTTCTGTTTGCTGCACTTGATTCTAAGCAGCAAGCATTTTTTTGGATCCCAAAAACTAGAAAAAAAAGTGTGGCTTAGATTGGGGTATATACCATGAATATGGACTGGGGAAAAGGAATGAGAGAGGAAGCCGCTTGGCAGAATTTTGCACAGAGCAAAGTTTAATCATTGGTTACACTTACTTTATTGTGAAAGAAGGCTATATACATTGAAGAGAACTGGAGGCACTGGAAAGTTTCAGATTGATTGTATATTGATCAGACAGAGATTTAGGAACCATATTTTAAATTGTAAGACATCTCCAGTGGCAGATGAGGACTCTGAACACAGTTTATTGGTTATGAACTGTAGATTTAAACTAAAGAAATTGGAGAACAGTAGGAAATTAAGGAATGGCACCTGCATAAGTTGAAAGAACAAAGAAGCATTAGGCAACAGTTATAGAACAGGGGAAAGGAATACTGTAGAAAATGAATGGCTAGCTTTAAGAGGCAAAATATTGGAGGCAGCAGAGGACCATATAGGTTAAAAGATAAGGCCAAGTAGAAATTCTTGGATATTGCAAGAGATGTTGAGTTTAATCGATGAAAGGAGAACATTTAAAAATACAGTAAGTGAAGCAGGCGAAAGGGAATACAAACGTTTAAAAAATGAGATTGCTAGCAAGAGCAAAATGACTAAGCAGGAATGGCTCGAGGATAAATGTAAGGATTTAGAAGCATATTTCACTAGGGAAAAGATAGATACTGCCTACAGGAAAATTAAGAGAGACCTTTGGAGGAAAGAAAAGCAGCTCTATGAATGCTAAGAGCTCAGATGGTAAACCAGTACTAAGCAAAGAAGGGAGAGCTGAAAGGCAGAAGCAGTATGTAGAGGGTCTATACAAGGGAGATGAACTT
Organism: Schistocerca piceifrons; assembly: GCF_021461385.2. Classification (NCBI taxonomy): domain Eukaryota; kingdom Metazoa; phylum Arthropoda; class Insecta; order Orthoptera; family Acrididae; genus Schistocerca; species Schistocerca piceifrons. The sequence continues at coordinate 430,237,987 of NC_060138.1, forward strand.
GAAAGTAATAGTATAGAAAGGGAAGTGGTCGTAGATGAAGATGAGATGGGACATAGGATACTGTAAGAAGAATTTGTTAAAGCCCTGAAAGATCTAAGTTGAAACAAGACCCCAGGAGTAGACGATATTCTATCAGAACTAATGATGGCCTTGGGAGAGCCAGCCATGACAAAACTATTCCATACCATGTGCAAGATGTATGAAGCAGACGAAATACCCTCAGATTCAAGAAGAATGTAGTAATTCCAATTCCAAAAAAAGCAATTGCTGACATGTGTAAAAATTACCAAACTATCAGTTTAATAAGTAATGGTTGCAAAATACTAACACAAACTACAGAAGAATAGAAAACTGGTAGAAGCCATCCAGGAAAGATCAGTTTGGATTCCGGAGAAATGTAGGAACGTGCAAGACAATAATCTTAGAAGGCAGGTTGAGGAAAGGCAAACCTACATTTATAGCATCTGTAGACTTAGAGAAATCTTTTGACAATATTGACGGGAATACTCTCTTTACAATTCTTAAGGTAGCAAGGGTAAAATGCACAGAGCAAACAGCTATTTACATCTTGTACAGAAACCAGATAGCAGTCGTAAGTGTGGAAGAGTAGGAAAGGGAGGCATTGGTTGAAAAGGGAGTGAGACAGGGTTGTAGCCTACCCCAATGTTATTCAGTGTGAATGTTGAACAAGCAGTAAAGAAAACCAAAGAAAAATTTGGATTGAGAATTAAAGTTCAGGGAGAAGAAATAAAAAACTTTAAGCTTTGCTGATGACAGTGTATGTTTGTCAGAGACAGCAAAGGAATTGGAAGAAAAGTTGAAGGAGAATATAAGATGAACCGTCAGCATAACCAAAACAGGGATAATGGAACGTATTCGAATGAAATCAGGCAATGCTAAGGGAATTAGATTAGGAAACAAGACACTTAAAGTAGCAGAAGAGTTTTGCTATTTGTGCAGCAAAATAACTGATGATGGCCGAAGCAGAGACGATGTAAAATGTAGACTGGTAGTGGCAAAAAAGTGTTTCTGAAGAACAGAAATTTGTTAACATCGAATATAGGTTTAAATGTTAGGACGTCTTTCCTGGAGGTATTTGTCTGGAATATAGCCTTGTATGGAAGTGAAACATGGACAATAAACAGAAATTAGAAGCTTTTGCAATATGGTGCCAAAGAAGAATGTTGAACATTAGATGGATCGATCACTTAACTAATGAGGAGATACTGTATACAATTGGGGAGACACAATATTTGTGGCACCAGTTGACTAAAAGAAGATATGTAGTCCATCCAGTGGCCAGTTGGGTGCATATTGACACTGCTGTGGATACTGGTAGGACATGTTCTGTGACATCAAGGGATCACCTGTTTAGTATTGGAGTGTAGTATGGAAAAATCATAGAGGGAGACCAAGAGATGAATACAGTAAGCAGATTCGGAAGGATGTAGGTTGCAGTAGTTATTCGGAGAATAAGAGGCTCGCACCAAATACAGTAGCATGGAGAGGTGCATCAAACCAGTCTTCAAGCAACAACAAAAAAATTATCGTTATGTTGTGAGCAAACTGTTTTACTTAATAACTTCTGTTGTCTTTTCTGCAATGTTAGAATAGTGAATTGTGTACTGTGACAGTATAAGTTTTTTGCACTGGAGAAGGGAAAGGTGAGATTACTAACAGAATGCAAAAGATTAAGGATTTAAAATTGCAAGCAGAGAAGGAAAGACAAAGATAGCAACTGGAAAACAATGAAAAGGCAGAGGATGGGCAAGCGCTTGAATACAGTTTTGAGAGATTTTGGTGAGTTGTAAATAATAAACTGTATTATGTTGGCTCATTATATTCCTTAATTTTCTGCTGATCATGCTATAGGTAAGTTTGTTAGAGCCTGCCATAAAACTAGTTCTGCTTTGTACTTTGTTTTATTAATTCAAGTGTGACATCAGCAGGCTGCTTCTTCATAACTTAAAGGCTGTGGTATGATAGATTAAAGAGTCCTGTTTTTATGTGATAGAGACTAAATTATTCATTACAGGTAAGATATTATACTTTATAATTACTCCATTTGTGTTTTATAATGTTACATGTGGCAGTATGTAAAGATAAAACCACACTCGTGGGAACCACTAGCGTGTGCAATAATTGGTTTATGGTTCATAGAAAGGTAAAGGCAAGATTTTGGGCTCCAGTCTCTTTTAGGTTGGTAGCGTACACAATCTGCTGAAGAGAGACTACAAAATTGCACAGTAGGAACTTGAAGAAATAGTGGAATATGACTACTCAAGTTAAGTACTAAAATGAGTTGTGGGCAATCAGAGGTCAAAGTTTAGAGCTAAATGTCATAAAATAACCCGCAAATGGAATACATAGGTGATAACTATAAAGGTCAGTTTTGGTTGAACATATCCTCACAGCATCTTCTTTGTGATACTAAGAGAGATTTTCATACATGAAATTCCCTCTTCCAGCTTTATTTCCACTGCAACATGATCCTCAGTGACAAGTATGAAAGTCACTAAGAAGCACAATCAAGGTTGAAGTTGCTGTTGTGTTCATCAGTGTAATGAGGCAAAGAATTCTAGAACACATCAAACACTACAGCATGATTAAAACATAAATATATTTATTTGCAATATATATAGTATTAGGCATGCGTAACATTGTATCCTTGAGTCTCCTTGCAGTTCGTCTCTGTTCTACTGTAACTGAATTACACTATTCACTAGCAGTCAGAGTAGCAATAGCATGTGCCATGTTGGTAAAGTGTAATTGCACTGTCTTCCATAAGCGTGGCATGATCTGGGAGTAGTCTGCGGATAATTGATGGTGGAGCTCTGAGTGTAGCAGCTTAAAAAGAAACACAGTCCAATCACAGTTGCAGGCTGTGAAACAATGCAAATTTGGAGTCCCCTGGTGGTGGCTCCTGGCCGTGTGTGGCAAACCATCTATAACAGCTACTTGTCATGTCCAGTGTAAATGTCTCTTCTGTAGAGATACAATTGGCACATGACATGCTGTGCGTGGTCACCCACAGACACAATCGATATCACATTCCTCCCGTCCAAAATTGCACATCGTTGTCACTAATGTTGGAAGTCTGTGCCATTGTATTGCAGATGATGTTGGCTGTCGTGTGATGGCAGATGGCACCAACCAACTTGTGTCCTGACATTTGTCTCCACACTGTTGGCAACATCTGCCAAAGAAACCAGAGGTAGGAAGTCCATCCAGTGGTACAGGTGGGTGCACATTGGCACTGCTGTGGATACTGAAGTCTTGATGTCTGTGACTGATGTTGTGTACGGTGACAGAAGCTGCACTGGCAGGCAGGGATCAATCTCCATTGCAGAGATGTCTGATGACCCATGCGCACGAATGTGTCAGGCAATGTCAAGGGCTGATTGGTGTGTGTGTGTGGGGGGGGGGGGGGGGGCAGCAGTCTGGGATTCAAGCAGCATTTCTGGAACATGAAAATATATGGCAGGATCAGAATTATCACAATAACATACTGGATTTTGGTGCCATTGATGGGTGCCTATTTTGCTGTGAATGGTATAACAAGCTCGGTCAATCGTCTGAGTGAAGATGCCAGATTCCCAGTTGTGAGGCTTGTTAAAGACACAGTAGAAAAGGTAATCCTTCATGCAGAACTTAATTATGAAGCCAGTGAAGTGTCATGAAAAGGCAGAGTGCTGAGAAACTGCGATGACGACAGCAGCAGCAGCAGCAGCAACAACAACAACAACAACAACGCATTTTCCTTCATTGGTGAAGCAACAAGTTTGGACATCTGAGCCTTGAATGTACAGATGAAATGTTCGGAGAGAACAATGTGGGTTTGGATATGATGAATCTCATTTTGTTCGCAAAGGTATCAAAAATCCAATGGAGAAAACTGCGGACCATTGTCCAAAACAGTTGTTCATGACAAACCTTCTGAACAATAGACAGAAGTGAGAGCTTTTATAGTGCTAAGACTAGTTGTCGAATTCATTGTAATGACAAATTGATATCTGCTGTATACATCGATAATGATCAGACATTGTGTGTTCCAGAATGGATCAGCAAAATCAGTGTGGATGCATTGCCAAGGAGTGTCAGATCAAGGCCAATTGAAAAATTCCAGATTTGGCTCTGCTTGATTATCTGTGCATGCATGGCAGTGGGCAGTAATCTGTTGTATCTGCTTGCCAAACCAGAGCCATGTACAATGCTGACATGCTAGTTGCTTAGTTCTAATGATTCCCCAAAACATGGTGCAGCAATGATGTGGGAATCATGACTGGAGTCTGTTTATTAGGAGCATTCAGTAATACTACTTCCAGTCTTAAGAGAGATGCTGCAGCATTGTGCATAATGTAAGCACACTACTGCAATTGAAATTGATTTCGAATTATGAGGCCAACCCACAGAAATGTAATACCTCGGCAATTCTACTGATTGATCCTGTTCAGTAGCTTGTGTGATCCATCAACAATCAGTGAGAAAAGCTTACAGTGCTTGCAAACCATATTATCAATATCAACGTGATGATGATAATCCTTAGATGCATCGAATTCTGCATTATTACCCACAGGTAAGCGAGACAGTGTGACTGGTTTGTATGTTGTGCTGTAGGATGATAGGGGATTTTGTATTGGTGATTTGAAAGAAGTAGGAACAACATTACAGTGTCTGTGCCCTGCAATCAGGCACACCTTTCTTCAGTTGAAAAAGACTGGTCAGTGGCTTAAGATCCATCATGAGAAAAATGTTTTTACCATGGAGATATTGATAAAATTTTGTGCCACCATAGATGATGACTAAGGCTTCTTTCTCCAGTGAACTTGACTTGGACCATGATCAATGTCTTACGCATGAATGCTATGGGACAACCAGTGTTTCCCACCTAAAGTGCCCCTGTTCCATGTTATGAAGTACCAGCTGCAAGCATTACTGGTTTTTAGCAGATCAAAGTGGCTAGAGCATGGGTGACCAATCGATGCATTTTTTCAACTTTTGTAATGATTTTTCGCATCATCCAGTCCATTGAGAAGCAACATTTGTATGTGGAGATGATGCATAAGAGCAGCAATTTGCACTACATTCAGAATAAATTTGATATAGTAGGTCAGTTTGCCCGAAACTGCCTGTAGTTTTCACACATTTTTGTTGGCAGATAGCCTCTAAATGCTCGGTAGAGGGACAAGTGCCTTGGGTGCTAATGAGATGTCCCAAATAATCTATTTCAGTATTGAAAAAGAAACATTTTGTTAGTTACAATCAAGCTCTGCATAGTTTATAACTTGAGAAAGATATTCCAAATCGTTGAGATGCTGTTCCAGTGTTTGTCCGGACAGAATTATGTCATCCAAATAATTTGAACATAATAGAACTTTTGATATCACTTATTCAGGAGCAGATGCATTTCTGAAGGGATTGGTATTGATACAATCTGATGTGTGTATTGACCACTATAATTTTTTTTCATTTCCTCACCCAGGAGAAGTTGAAGGTAAGCATTTGCTAAATCAGTTTTTAAAAAGAATTGTCCAACTGCAATATGATAAATAAGCTCCTTAATATGTAAAAGTGGGAAAAAAGTAATAACCATCTGAACATTAACTGTTGATTTCAAGTCAGCACATAGTCTGATGTCCACATTTGATTTTCTGGTGATAACCAGAGGAGATGCCCATCGACTGGAAGAAATAGATTTCAAGACACCAGCTCGTTCCAATCTGTTGAGTTCAGAAGCCGTTTCATCACAAATAGTGTGAGGTACCAGACATGCACAGTAAAACTTTTGTTAAGCATTTACTTTGAGCATAATGGGCACTTGGAAAATTTCTTGCATATCTCAACATGCACTTGAATAAATGTCCATATTTTTCACACAATTGATGATGCTGGCATGGAAAATTTGTCTATTAATAATATGGACATTGTCCCAAACATCTAAACCAAACAAATCGAATGTACCCATGCCAAAAATATTGGAAGCCGAGTACGATTGAACTGCTGTTAGTGTCGCTGATCCTGCCATATTTTGCTTGCAAAGTGCAATTAGTTGGTTCACCCTACCTACCCGTGTGTCATGCAATCTGTTATTTAGAACTTTACAGTAGCTAACAGTTTTTGTAGGAAAAACAGAATCCATGGTGACTCCTGTATACTGGTTAACAACTCATTTGAATATAAAGACACAATTTTAATTTTCTGAACAAAGAACTTATATTTGCAACTTGATGTGTAGAGCTGGAACAACATAATAATATTGTCTCAATATAAAGGATTCCAGGCAATGATGTGACTAAATTAGTTTTAGAGAAATTCCAGTGTCTTCTACATAAACTCAGTAAAGAAAAGAGGGAAAAACTGTAATTTCTGCTGATTTTAACATAGATAAGGCAAGTGAAACGAGCTTGTCAACTAAGTTTATTGGCTTAATTCAAGAATGTGGCCTTAGACTAAATTTCACTGATTTCACTAGAGTAAATGAGTGAACTGCGACTTGTACAGACAATATTTTAACAAATTATACATTTAATGACACTGCCAAATTCTCTTTAGACCTGGGTTCTCAGATCATTCTGCTTTGTCTATTGAATTACTAATAATAAATAAAGAAAATGGAAGAAGATGTTTCCTGAAGAGACAGTTCAGTGAAGAAAACATGCACTTGTTCTGTTGCAGATTGAGCAAGGTAAATTGGTCATTACAACATGAAACCTCATGTTTCAGTGAAAGTTTTCCACCCATAGTCTGTCACAGAAAGACAAGTAATAAACTAAAATGGATTATTCCTGCCATAATAATGTCTAGTAATAGAAAGAGACAGCTACATGTTGAGCTGAAATCCAATAACAGTCCTGAGTTCATTAACTAAGTTAAATCATATAACAACATTTAATAAGGTTGTAAAAGCAGCAAAGGAAATGGCAAATACTAAATTTATCAAAAAGCACAGAAATAAATCCAAGACAGTATGGACAGTTATCAAATCTGAACTTGGAATAAACCCTAGCCACCAGGATATTTCTAAAATAAAGATACAAGACAAAATACCTGTAAATCCTGCTCAAATATCAGAAAATTTTTATAACTGTAGCAAAATCTGGTGTTGATGTAGATGAAAAAAACTAAATTAAACCTAAAAAATAAAAATTCTGTGGTATGGGATGAAATACCTGCCAAAGACATCAAAGCAGCTTCCAATACAATGGCACACCCATTCTCTGAAATAATTAACCAGTCACTTGAAGAAGACTACTTTTCAGATCTTACAAAGTATACGGAAGTGAAATCATCATTTAAGAAGGGCTCTATAGAAGATGTGGGGAAGTATCATCCAATTTCCCTACATCCTGTGTTTTCTAAAATATTTGAAATGATTAGATTCAAAATTTCTGTCACAAATTCAATAAAATCTCAAAAAAAATTTGGTTTCCAACAACACAAAATAACAATTTATTCTAATAATGAATTCATAAATAAAGTTAGTTCCATCTTAGATAAATCACAAAAAGCTGCGGGGATCTCTGTGACTTATCCAAAGCACCGACTGTTTGAACAGCTCACTATTATTATTATAAAATTGCAAAAATACAGAGTTATGTGCAGTGCCTTACAGTAGTGTAAGTCATATTTGACATAGAGACAGCAAAGGGTAGTCATAACATCAGACAAAGGAAAATACTCCTTGAAATGGAGAACTATCGCACAAGGGGTATCACAAGGATCAATTCTAGGCCCAATACTTTTTTCTTTTTTACATAAATGGCTTACCCATAGACATAAAATAAAAATGCAGTAGAAATTCCCGAAAATGCGATGAAAACTCTAGAAAATCTAGATGTGTGGCTACACGTAAAAGGCCTATAACTAAATATTTCGAAAACGCAGCTTATGCTGTTTAAGACAAAAGAGTCTAAAATAAATGATATTCAAATTATACATGGAAGTCTGGAACTACACGAAGCAGAATGTGTTAAATTCTAAGGAATTCAGTTGGACAGAAATCTGTCATGGTTCTCACATATAGAATATTTAAAAAATAAGCTGAAGAGCCTGGCCTAAGCTATGTCAATCTTAGCCAATGTCACTGCCATAGACACGAAAAAAGTAGTGTACCTTAGCTACTTTGAGGCAATAATGAGATATGGCATTGTCTTTTGAGGAAACACTAGCAATTTGACAAGAATATTAACTTTGACAAAAATATTAACTTTACACAAGAATATTAACTTAACAGAAAAAAATTATAAGGAACGTGTATAGTGCAAAGTCAAGAGAATCTTTTCAGCCTAAACAAGCAAAGTGTTCCCTCACTGTATTTATTATTATTGTTATTATTATTATTATTATTATTATTATTATACATTTTTGCTCTTAAGGCAGTGATTAAAGTTGAATGTTACATGAATATTCAATTTTCCTCTTTTTTCGTGTTTTCTTCTTTCTTTTCTCTCCCCAAAACCTCTTCATTCTTTGACTTTGTTCGTGTTTCCTTTGTTCTGTCCATATTTTCCCTGGTCACTTCAAATTTTGTATTCATAATTTTGTTTCTGAACTTCGTTCTTTCATCTATCACATCTTTATTGATTTCTACATGTTTTAGGTCTTCTTCTATTTCATGAAACCAGTTGGATTTTTTGATTGAACTGTTGACTACATCAAACATCCTCTTTATGAGTCTGGTGGTGTTCATTCTGTGTATGTGTCCAAAGAATGTTAATTGGCATTTTCTGGTTATGTCTGTGTGTTCGTATAGTTCTTTGGTTGGTCTCTTCATCCATATACCATCTCTTTGTACTGCTCAAAAATTTTTTTGAAGGATTTTACATTCTATCTTTTCTGTCTCTGTGATGCATGATGCTCCAGTTGTGGTCATTTCTGATGCATAGAGGGTTTCTGGTAGTACAATTGTATTGTAGTTCCTGAGTTTTGTCTGTCTTGAGATGCTTCCTTTATTGTAGTTTGTCCATGTGAGTTTGTACGCTTCCTGAAGTTTCTATGTTCATTCTGTATTTGATGCCTTGTTGGATCTTCCTATTTGTATGTATTCTCCAAGGTACTTGAATTTTTCCACTCTGTTAACCAATCTGTATTGTGTGCATGACTTGTGTATTGTTGTTCTTTTTTTCCACATACAGTGTTTTCTTGTACGATATCTGTAACCCCGTTTTAGCAGAGGGTTCATGTAAATATTCCAGGGCTTCTTGTGCTTCTTCTCTGTTGTTGCTGAGTATTGCCAAGTCATCTACAAATGCTAGGCATTTTATGATTGTCTTGTTTGCATGTGTTCTTCCTAATTGAATTCCTTTTACTTTTTCTTCCCACTGGTTGATAATTTTGTCCAGAACTGTGTTGAATAGAAGTGGTGAGAGACCACCTCCTTGTCTGACCCCTGTATGTACCTCAAATGGCTCTGAGATCTCTACCATAAATTTTATTTTGAATATAGTGTCTGTGAGTGTCTGTTCTATTAATGCTCTAGTTTTTCTGTCTATTCCATATTCTTCTAGTGTGTCAGTGGAGTGATGTGCCTTGTGTTGTTCTCCTGTCTGACCTTCAAGAGTGTTCACAGGTTCCAAATTTGTTCAATACGGGATCTTCCCTTTCTGAATCCTGCCAGGTATTTACCTACCTTTGTAGTCACTTGTGGTTCCAGTCTGTTCAGTAACACCTTGGACAGAATTTTGTAAGTGACCAGTAATAATGACGTCCCTCTGTAATTATTAGGGTCTGCTTTGTCTACCTTTTTGTGGAGTGATTGAATCAGTGTGCATTTCCTGTGGAATTTTCTGTGTGTTTCATATTTCCAAGAGAATTTTGTGAATTCTTGTTTTAAAATTTTATTCTGCGAGTTTCCACATCTCGGTCATAATGCGATCTTCCCCTGAGGTTCTGTTGTTCTTTAGTTGTTTTATAACCTCCTCTACTTCTGTGACTTCAGGCGGTTTCAAGTTGGGTTTGGTAGTGTTTTCGTGAAGTGTAATTTTTCTTTGGGCTTCTCACAGTTGAGGAGTTTATCAAAGAATCCCTTAAGAATTTTGCAATTTTCTTTAGTGTTTGTTTCTAGAGATCCATTTGTTCTTCTGAAGCAGATATTTGGAGGCTCATAACCCGTTATATTTTCCCTGAATATTCTGTAGAAATTTCTCGTATTATTTTTCTTGAAGTCTTCCTCGATTTCATTTAGTCTATTTTTGTCGTATGCCCTTTTCACTGCTGTAATATGTTCCGGGGATTGTTTTTGGACTTCAGGAAATCCTGCCATGTTTCTGTTGTTCTGTTCCTGCTAAACTTCTTTCATGCCATAACTCTTCGTTCAACTGCCTGAACACAAGTTGCATTTCACCATCTATGTTTATGTTTCCTGGGGGACTGACCCTCAACGCATTGCCTTCTGAATTGTCTTCACCAGGTCTGTCCAATTCTCTGTTGAATTCTGATTAATTTCTTCAGTAATTTTGTCTTTGTTTATCTTTACATATTCTGGATCCGGTCTTATAATTTTGCTCTGTGTTGTCTTTCTATTCCTTGGAATTTTTTACTTGTAGCAAGTGATGGTCGGACTCAAGGAATCCTTTGCAAGTTCTCACATTTAGAATTTCACTTGTATTTTTACTTGTTATAGCTATATGGCCTATTTGGAATTCTCTCCATATGTTTTTGGGCATTTTCACCTTGTGTGTTTTCGTCTTGGTTTCTGAAATTCTGTCAACATAACTTTTAACTTAAAATTTTTCAGTACTTTATGAAATGCCCCCCATTCTTGTTTGTGCATTTGTGTGTTGTATGTGGGCCTGTGATTTCCTTGCACTTCTTTTATTTGCCCAGTTGTGCATTGAAACGCCTAGTACAATTTTGACTTGTCTTTCTGGTATTTTGTTTGTCATTTCTTCCATGTTTCCCCAGAAGTCTCCAACTTCTTGTGGTCTCTTCCTGTTGTGATCTTTTGTAGGTGCATGTGCATTGATGATTGTATACCTTTTGTTTCCTTATTTGAAGTTTATTGTGGAGATTATGTCTGATACTGAATTGAAATCTGTGATGTTATCTATGATAGCTTTATGTACTGCAAATCCTGTGCCAAACATTTTTGGTGTTCCCTGCCTGACAGCAGGTTTCCCTTTGTATGTCCTGTAGTTTTCTGTGTTGAAATGGTTCTTGTCAGAAAAATGCGTCTCTTGTATTGTGAGGATTTTTATGTGAAATTTTTGTAGTGCATCAGTAAGCTGTTTAAGTGTGCCTATCTTAACCAGTCTATTGGTGTTGAGTGTGCCAATAAAATGTTTGCGAAGAGGTTTCGAGAAGCTCCAACTCTTCTCTGTTTCATGACATTCCTGGTCCCCCAGAATCCGATTATTAGGAAAATCCAGTAAATTCGCTGGGGCCTGGGGTAGTGGGTATCTTTCCGGTTGTTCCATCATGATTTTTTTCAAGTTGAAAGTAGTTCTGGTGAGCTGTGTTGGAGGTTAGAGTTGTTAAAGACTTGATTGTTGAGATCAAGATGTATCTGTAGCAGCCGCACCAAATAGGTGCAGATCCTTTATTGTATGATTATATGATAGCGGAACAAACACTGGTAGCAGTTACGTCTGTAAAATATCTGGGAGTGTGCGTACGGAACGATTTGAAGTGGAATGATCATATAAAATTAATTGCTGGTAAGGTAGGTGCCAGTATGAGATTCATTGGGAGAGTCCGTAGAAAATGTAGTCCATCAACAAAGGAGGTGGCTTACACAACACTCGTTCGACCTATACTTGAGTGTTGCTCATCAATGTAGGATCCGTACCAGGTCGGGTTGACAGAGGAGATAGAGAAGATCCAAAGAAGAGCTGCGTGTTTCATCACAGGGTTATTTGGTAAGCGTGATAGCGTTACGGAGATGTTTAGCAAACTCAAGTGGCAGACTCTGCAAGAGAGGCACACTGCATCGCGGTGTAGCTTGCTGTCCAGGTTTCGAGATGGTGCGCTTCTGGATGAGGTGTCGAATACATTGCTTCCCCCTACTTCTACCTCCCGAGGAGATCACGAATGTAAAATTAGAGAGATTCGAGCATGCATGAAGGCTTTCCGGCAGTCGTTCTTCCCGCGAACCATACGCGACTGGAACAGGAAAGGGAGGTAATGACAGTGGCACGTAAAGTGCCCTGCGCCACACACCGTTGGGTGGCTTGCAGAGTATAAATGTAGATGTAGGTGAACAGATGCTGACCACTAGCCACTGGATGCCAGAACAGACACTAATGGATTTAGGCTTGTGTTAGTATTTGGTCCACTCTGTGTATTTCGTGCCACCAGTACCACCTATATGGCTTTCCCCTATCCGCCACCTGGGGAGGCGCCCATAACAATCCCACATGGGTGCACACTGTATTTATAGGAAATAATTCTTTTCACGAATAATAACCCAGAATTGTTTGCTCCAAATAACTTCTGGCATGGATATGAAACTAGAAACAAAGAAAGTTTCTTGCTTCCTAACATACACTCAGTCTTTTCATGCAGACCCTACATTACCTGTATGTGTGGATGAAAATAGACAATAAGTTAAAAAAGACAAAGTTTCAAAAGATTGAAACTGGCTCAGTAAAAGGAAAATTGTATAGCACTCTGGTACAAAAAATGCTATTACGCAATTGATAAATTTTTTAACGATGATTTGACCATTTGAGAAGAATAAAAATTAATGGTATATATATCGAGATATTTTATAGTTCTAGTAAATGTTATAGTCCATGTTATATGATCTATTATAGTTATAAGCTTGAGTCTCCTGTAGACGAAATCAATGATTTAATTTGTGTGTTATGAGACAATAAAATTCTGATTCTAATAAGCCTACAAGCATTAATGCTGAAATAAGGAGCAGCTCCATTGTGCATATGTTCTAGTGGAACACGTATTCTCTTTTGAGTCCGTGTGGAAGAACTTCAGGCACTAACAAACAGTCACCAACAATTCCAGCCCAAGCATAGACAGAAACTGTTTGTTAGTGATTTAATTGCACACTTTTCATGAGGATTTGTCACAGTCCACACTCATTGATTTTGAATATTTACTGTCTGATCACACTGAAATGAAGGCTCATCTATAACAGCACATTTGCCCTAAAGTGAGGGTTGACACATTGTTGAATGAACAATTTATAGAAGTGTACCTGTACAAGAAAATCAGCTGCTGACAGTGCCTGCACACACTTTACGTGCTAGGGGTACAGGAGGTTCTCAAGTAGCACTCTCCAGTCAGACATGTGGTCAACATCATTTCCTGTAGCTGATTGTCTTATTCTGACACTAGGGTTGTCATCAATTGCACGAAGAATTTCCTCCTGTAGTTCAGGTGGCCTGAGTAGTAGGGTTAAACGTACCATGCCCTGTGACGATGATGATTTGCTTCAGACAGGGTGCAGTCATTCTGGAAATGTCTCCTGGTACAAATATCAAATGCCACAGTAATTATCACCTGTTAATGCAAACAGCAAATGGGCGTCTGTGAACTCTGCATGTTAGTACACTTCTGTTGCATTGTACCAGGAAATATATCCCCGACGAACACAAAACAGTGGATGCTACATATTGCACAGTTGTTGATGAGCACTAAACAGTTGATGCTAATGCTCAGTGATGGTAGAACAATGAGGTTAGTCGCATGTCAACACAAACAGTGAAGTGAGTCACAAATCAGCATTACCTTCATTCCATTGGAATAAGAAACACTGGTGGTGAACTGAGGAATCACAACTGTCTATGCATTCTAACCAAATGCAAACAAGAGGATATTTTGAACATTTCATGAAAGAAAAGTTTCATATCCTGCTGGTAGGTTCCGTTTGTGTATGCTTTCCTCCAAGCTGTGCAGATGGGAGTATCCTTACAGTACATTCCCCACTCCTATTATTATCCTGGACTCAACCTGCGGTAACATATCATCCCCACACCCTCCACCCAACAGTTTCCAATCCCTCTGTCCTATCATCTCCTCCCCATTCTTGTCTCCCACCCTGTATATTTGCCACCCTCTGGCAATGCACCTGCTTGTCATTCCCTGCTCTTTTCATTTTTCACTCCTTTTTTTCCCCCACCTCCCTGCTTCACAATCTCCTGATGCTATGCCTTTTTGCATTCTAGTCTCTGCACGCTCCACCAGATAGCTTTCATCTTTTTCCCCATCCATACACTACTATCCCTTCCCCTTCCCCACCCCCTCCAGACAGCTGCTTGCATCTCATTTGATAGTTGCGTTCCACCCAGAGATACTATAGCTGATGGTCACGTGTGTATGCGGTGCGCTTACTTGTGTGTATGAATGACATATGTTTTTCTTTTGCTGATGAAGGCTGTGGCTGAAAGCTTTGTGTAAGTGTCTTTTAATTATGCAACTTAACATGTCTTCTTTATGGTAAGTAGCAAGCTTTCCTTTCCTACATGGTTGACTAGAGGAGTAAAAAATGAGCTCTAACATAGAAATGAAGCAGTTCAGAACCCATGTCCATATAACACATTTTATTTTGCTATGTGTGAGGTATGTTCCTGAAAGTTTGGCTACACCTTTTTGTTTTTCCCTGTATGTGCGTTATTTAGCATACATAACTTTGTATCCTTACGTTTCTCTGTAGTCTTTCTCTGCTCCACTAGTACTGGACAAAAATATTCACTAGCAGTCAGCATGGCAGTAGCATTGTGCTAGGTTTGTAAAGTATCACTGCAGTGTCTTGTGTAAGCTCAGCTTCATCTGAGAGTAGTCTGAGGATAATTTGTGATGGAGCTCTGAGTGTGGGGGCTTAAAGGGTCACTCAGTCCAGTCACAACTACAGTCGGTGAGGTTATGTGAATGCAGCATCCTCTGGTGCTGTGTGTAGCACCACCTTGCGGCGTATGACGAGCCCTCTATAACAGCTGCTCATGGAGTCTGGTTTAAATGACTCTTTTGCAGAGGTGCAAGAGGCATGCAATGAGCTGTGTGCAGTCAATAGACTCATTGTTGATACCATAGTTAATCTAACCCATCTACATATAATGGAATCATGTTGACTGACTGCTTCAAATACACAGTGGTCTGCTCTCAATCAAGAAGAAACATTAGAAAAAGAAGTTTGTAATTGATTAGTCGATAGGGCAAAAGTTGAGATGGGGAAGCTTGAGATTTTAGTTACCCTTTGTAAATGGAATATGTATATAGGTGAAGGATGGAGGTTTAGTCTGTCTATTTTGAGCTTCACAATGCAGTACAACCCTAGTACTCTACTACCCTCTGGCTCCATTAATAATTGTTCATTATAGTAGCCTTTCTTCCCCTTCAATATGTAAGTGTTGCTGTTGTATACATAGTAAGTTAAGGAACGTTTCTTTGTTTTTGTAGGAAGAAATAAGAGCTTATGCTGCTGAAAATCCTGAATTTGTTCCACCACCTATAAAATCTGTGCTTACAAAGGAAGAGATTGCATTGAAAGAACGGTAAGCCTAGTACCTACTGACCAATAATAGTCATATTGCTACAGAATAAGAACTTTTTTTCACATTTGCTTATTGTTCAACATAGTTGTGTTCCCATTCATTTTGGATATACAAATGGGTCCACTAAATAAACCAAAGCAATGTTGGTTAGTGAGTTACCACATGGGAAATGATGACCTTAATCCTAATACTTAGCCAGTTGTAACAAATTTTTGTAACAAATGGTATCCTCATGGTCCAAGTGACGGCTTTTCAGTACTGAAGTATTACTGGTTGAAACAGTATTTCTTGTGTTGGTTGCATAATTTCTGACTGATATTGTTGTAATGCTATGTGAGAACTCCAGTGCTGAGTGACAGGGCTCTGCTCGGGCCATAGTCATCTTTTACTGTTGATGATCCGTGTCCCTTGAACATGATGCAGAGCATGCATTTTAGGATGCAAAACTCTCACAGAAGAAGCCATCACAAATTTTCATGTCGGTTAAGAAAACATTTCATTGAGAACAGACTGAGATTGTGTGCTCTGAGCTACCATCCCATGATGACGTCACCCTTATTAGTGACAACTGTCTCCTTATTTAAACCTTTCTACAGTTGGCCCTCAGGGCCACCCGTTTCCATCCCCCCTCCTGGTGGTTGGGGGCACATCTTCTTCTGTTGCTCTCAAAGCTTCCACTTTGGGAGCACTGACCCCATCAATGCCATGGACATTACTCCCCTCCCTCCCAGCCAGAGAAGCAACAGCCTCCTCTGACTCCTCTCGCATGGAGGGGATCCCTTGGGAATCTCCGTTCCAAACTCTCCTCAAGTGCTAAAGCAAACACCAGCCAGTGGCTGAAGGAACTACTGGCTGCTGATCAGTGGTATTCATTGTCTTTATCTGTACCTGAAGCTCCTTCCCAGAAGCCCTCTGTGCAAGCCCCTAAAGAGCGGCAAGAGGGCAAACAGTCCAAGAAGAAGACTGTTAAAGAAACGTGAGACTCTGCTGCCCCCCACACTACCATTCCCTAATAGTTCTGCATCTGAGGTCGAGGTGGAGAGTCTAGTGTCTCTTAAGGACCTAGATCTTGCCAACACTTCAGATGCAATGGTCCTGGATACTAGCACCCAACCACTGGCAGCAGGTGACCCTGAGGCGTAAACTGCCTCCTCGGTCCCTCCATGCCTTCCCGGATAACTGACAGCGTAATCCTCCAGTGGAACTGCAGTGGTTTTTTCCCGCCTGTCTGAGTTATGCCAACTTTTAAGCACTACATCTGCCTTTGCACTGCCCTTCAGGAAACCTGGTTTCCCCGCAATGCGGGCCCCCGCCCTACATGGCTATCGCGGGTACTATAAAAACCATACTGACTGTAACAGAATTTCATGCGGAGTCTGTATTTATGACCTTACCTCTGTCTGTAGCAAACCTTTGCCTCTTCAAACACCTATAGAGGCTGTGGCTGTCAGGGGGAGGGAAACATAAGAAATTACCATCTGTATGATCTACCTTCCTCCTAGTGGTGAAGTGCTGAGTTATGTATTGGTTTCACTAATTTCTGGGATATCCCCACCTTTTCTACTTCTGGGTGATTTTTAATGCCCATAACCCTTTGTTACGTGAAATGAAGGTTACTAGCCATTGTAAAGAAGTTGAGGATCTATTAACCCAACTCGACTTTCCCTCCTAAATACAGATGCCCCCACTGATTTCCATGTGGCACATGACACATACTTGGCCATTGATTGCTCAGTTTGCAGTCCTGGCCTTCTTCCGTGTATCCACACTCACAGCAACTTGTGTGATATGACCACTTTCCACTCTTCCTATTCCTCTCCCAGCATCACTCATCTGCACGCTTGACCAGATGGGCTCTTACCAAGGTTGACTGGGATGCTTCCACCTCCACTACCACGGTTGAACCTCTGTTGCATGGCACCATTGATGAGGTGATCCAGACCATCTCTACTGCCATTGTTGCCACAGCTGAATCGGCTATACCATGTTCCTCTGGTTGCCCCTGGTGGAAGACATAGCCTTGGTGGTTGCGGGAAATCGTTAAATTGTTACAATCATTAGAAACCGTCCCTCTAACATCATAAGCCATCTGTGCGTGGAGCACCTCATTGCCTTCAGACGACTCCGCACCCGGCTCCATCAGCTCATCAAAAAACAGAAGCATTAGTGTTGGGAATAATACATCTCCACCATTGAAACATGAACCTCTCCTTCCCAAGTTTGGACCAAGCTCAGACGCCTTTGTGGATATCAGAGCTCTGCAGGTATACCTTGAATTTCCACAGATGGAGCTGTATTTGCCTATCCAGATGTCATTACAGAGTATCTTGTCAAACATTATGTTTGCACCTCTGTGTCTGAGAATTACTGTCCCACCTTTCATCTCCTAAAATAGCGGATGCAACAAGAACACCTGTATTTTGCTCCCCGCCACCCTGAGGTATATAATGCTCCCTTCAGTGAGTGGGAATTCCTCAATATGCCTGATGAGTGTCCTTACAGAACCCCTGGACCAGACCACATCCATTCCCAAAGGATTAAACATCTTTCAGTGGATTATCAGTGCCACCTTTCTGCCATCTTCAACCGCATCTGGAGCAATGGCGAATTCCCGTTGCAGTGGCGGGAAAGTGTAATTGTTCCAGTGTTAAAGCCTGGTAAGAACCCCCTGGAAGTGGATAGCTGTCATCCTGTCAGCCTCACCAACGTTTTGTGCAAGGCGCTCAAACATATGGTGAGCCAGTGGATGTGTTGGCTCGTTGAGTCTCAAGGTCTTCTGGCCCCATCCCAGGGCGGTTTTTGATGGGGTTACTCCATCACTGACAACTTGGTCTATCCGGAGTCTGTCATCCGAACGGCCTTTTCCTAATGTCAACACCTCATCACTGTCTTTTTTGACATGACGAAAGCCTACGATGCCATGTGGTGACACCACATCCTCGCTGCTCTGCACAAGTGGTGTCTCCAGTGCCCCCTCCCAATTTTTGTTCAGATTTTTTGTCGCTCTCTACTTTCAGAGTTTGAGTCAGTGGTTCATACAGTTTACCCCACATCCAAGAGAATGGGGTCCTGAAGAGCTCCGTCCTGAGCATCCCACTTTTTTTAATTGCTGTTAATGGACTCACACTAGCAGTGGTGTCCTCAGTATCTCCCTTATTATATGCTGATGATTTTTGTATTTCCTTCTATTCATCTTCTATTGATGTGGCTAAATGTCGACTGCAGGGAGCCACACAAAAGGCATAGTTGTGGGTTTTCACTCGCGTCTTTCTGTTTTCAGCCACCAAGACTTGCATCATGCACTTCTGTCATTGTCATACTATCCACCCCCATCTGGAACTTTACCTCGATGACCAACTATTGAATGTAGTGGAGACTTACCGCTTTTTAGGACTAGTTTTTGATACTCGCTTAACTTGGCTTCCCCATCTTCGTCACCTTAAGGAAGAGTGCTGGTGGCATCTTAATATTATTTGGTGAATTAGCCACACCGACTGGGGTGCTGATCGTCCTGCACTGCTGCACCACCTGTACAAATCCCTTGTGCAGTCCCGTCTTGGCTATGGGAGCCTGGTGTATGGTTCAGCATCATCATCAGTGCTGCAGCTGCTGGACCCTATACACCACTGTGGAGTTCAGCTTGTGACAGGAGATTTCCGAACCAGTCCAGTGAACAGCCTCCTAGTAGAAGCTGGTGTTTCTCCATTGTGGATTAGGCGACAGCAACTGCTTGCGAATTATATCACCATCCAAATTACTATCTTCTCTTCCCTAACACATCAATCCATCTATCGCAACGGCGGCCCAGATGGGGATTCCAAGTGCACTCCATGTCGGGTCGCTTCTTACTGCACTCGACACTTTCCCTCTACCACCTGTCCTTCGGGTCCATTCACGAATGCCTCCATGGTCCATGCCTCGGCCTCAGCTTTGTCTGGATCTATCACAAGGCCCAAAAGGCTCAGTTCCACCTGAGGCCCTCTGCCGGCAGCTTTTCTCTATTCTCGGTGAGTTTCAGGGCTCAGAAATAGTCTACACCAATAGCTCTATAGTAGATCGTCATGTTGGCTACACTTACATTCACACTGGTCATACTGAACAGTGCTCCTTGCCAGATGGCTGCAGTGTTTTCATGGCAGAGTTGGTAGCCGTCTCTCACGCTCGTGAGCGTATTCGCTTCTGCGCAGGTGAGTCCTATTTCATCTATAATGACTCCATTAGCAGCCTAAAAGCTCTCGATCAGTGCTTCCCTCACCACCCTTTGGTAATGACTATCCAGGAGTCTCTTTATGCCATCATAAACAGTGGACTTTCAGTGTCCTACATTTGGAACCCAGGAGATGTCTGGATCCCGGCAATGAACTTGCTGGCAGACTGGTCAAAGAAGCTACCGGTCAACCAACTCCGGAGATCCGCCCACCGGAGACTTGTCTCCAGTTGGTCTTATGCAGCAAAGTTGTAGGATTTTGGATACTGAATGACGCACCCTCAATACACCAAATAAACAATGTGTTGTCAAGGAGACAACAAATGTATGGCAGTTATCCCTGCAAGCCACTCGGAGGGACTCCTTTATCCTTTGCTGGTTCTGCATACTTGACTGTCTCATAGTCACATCCTCTGTCGTGAGGATGCACCTCATGTCACTATGGTTCCCTCTTGACTATCATCCACATCTTGTTGGGCTGCCCAATTTTAGCTGCTCTGTGGCGGACTCTTAACCTTCCCGGCACCGTGCCTACGGTGTTGAACGACAGTGCTTCAACAGCTGATATCGTTTTATTCGTGAGGGGAGTTTTTATTACACGGTGTAAGGGTGAGCGTCTGACCTTCTCTCCCAGGCCTCCACCCTCCCTCCATTTTAACTCTTTCTCACTCTTTCTTTGCTTTTTGTTTGCCTTGGTGTGTGTCTTTTCCCTATCTATGTTCCTCTAGCTTTGTCTTTTAGGCTGGAGATTTTAGTGTTTTGCAGAGTGACTGGCTCATCCTTTTTAAATTTGTGATCAGCCAACACAGGCCATCTGCTATATTATTTTAATGCCTTCCACTACTTTTTCCTTTTAGTGTACATTTTCCCCTTTTGTTAGCTGCTTTCGTTTTCTTCTTCGGCGTGGTTCGGAGTTAGTTTTATGTCTTTTACTTTTCCTGACTCCTTTTAGGAGACCTGTTTGAATGTGGAAAAAGGGATTGATGACCACGTAGTGTCCCCTTTACTCCCCACACCAAACAGCCAACCAACCAACCTGACCTGGTTCCATGCAACTTTTTCTTATTTCCACACATGAAAAGGGGCATGAAAGGATGAAAGGACTCTGATTTAACAACATTGTCGAAGTCAAGAAAATTAAATATAGTTTATTTATTTATTTATTTATTTTTATTCCCACTTCCCTTCATACACAAACTATTAAGGCATATTAGTGTTGATGAGTTACTTGTTCCTATATTGTGTTCATGTGACTTTGGGGTTAATAGGTATATTTGGATGAGATGTATATACGCAGAATGCTTTTGATTCCTGTTCTTTATCATTCAGCTTATTAGATGCTCTTATTATTTATTTCCCATATAGTATTGCCGGGAAACCAGAGAAACCGCCAACGTCTGGTTACAGTTTATTTTCACGTTTGATGCTTGTCAGCCCCGATATGAAGAAAGTACCACCAAAAGAGCGCATGTCACAGGTTTCTAGAATGTGGAAGAGTCTTACAAATGATCAGAAGAAAAAATATAAAGAACAAGTATTACATGTAAGTAAACTTCATTTTGACAGTATTCCTAAACTATATTATTTTTAATTGCTGTATTTTTGTAACTGGTATCTTTTCAGCTGTTTATTCCTTCACACTTTTATTTAAAGAGAAAACCTTTTGTGCAGTTGATTGTTTCAAGAATAAAAAAAAAAACTGGAAATTATTTAATGGTGTTATTTGATTATGTATGGTTTGCCCCCAAAAATAGTTACAATAATTCTGGAAAAAATTATTTTAATGAAATCAAGCTTAAGCGTAGTAGCTTACAAAATAGCTCCTTGTTGAGAGAGTATACATTGCATCTAACATGACCGTCACTCTCCATAACAATACTGGAAATCTTGCCACAGTCACTCGGACATTGTGATTGTCTCAAAATGGCTTGGTTTCAGATCCTGTTTAATGTGATGACACACAAAGAATTTAATCAGGACATATCTGAGCTTTAGGTTGTAGGAAAGATCTGGGTATGCTTGATTTCGTAGCAGACACCTATGACAATCAAATACCTGAGTGTGGAATGCTCCATTTAGGCGTGATTGTAAAGAGTCGCTGACTGCAGAACAATTTTGACCTTAGTTCACAAAGTGAACTCAATTCAAGAATCCATTCTGATGTGTAAACTAAACTTGGATCAATTGAATGAGGTTCAGTGTGGATCTACATTAGCACAAAACACACTTAGCAGCACCACTAGAATCAGCTATTGACACAATGCGCTTTGACCGGAAGTATTAATTGCACATCATAGACACACATTATTATTTTCAAAGATGTCTTGTTGTAAAGATTGAGGAAAATGAGGAGGAAAAGATGTGTTCTTCAGACTTCTCCAAAGCTGAAAAAGAATTATTGCTTGAAATCGTATTGGGTCAGTATAATGACCCAACAGGAGACAACAAAACTGATAAAGTTACCACAACCAACAAAGAAAAGGTGTGGGAAGGAGGTGCTGTTGACTTAAATTAACTGAACATAGGGACAAACTGTGACTGGGAAAATCTGACTGTGTTGTCTATACTACTATATAAAGGCAAGTCACTGTTTAACATTGTTACCAAAAACCTCAAAAAGTTCTTGACCTATTTACTTCAAATATTTACATGCTCTGTACTGTGCAACTGTGTTTTTGTTTTGTCTCTCATAATCAGTTTTACCGAGCGAGGTGGCGCAGTGGTTAGACACTGGACTCGCATTCAGGAGGACGACGGTTCAATCCCACGTCCGGCCATCCTGATTTAGGTTTTCCGTGATTTCCCTAAATCACTCCAGACAAATGCCGGGATGGTTCCTCTGAAAGGGCACGGCCGACTTCCTTCCCCATCCTTCCCTAATTCGATGAGACCAATGACTACGCTGTCTGGTCTCCTTCCCCAAACAACCAACCAACCATAATCAGTTTAACTACGATAGCAGGACATTTAAATCATTACGCAAATTGTTTCTCATGTATCCTTTCTTCTTATACACAATTTGTATACACAAAATCTTCTGTTTTATTGTCTTTCTCACAGTCAGTTATAACAGGAAACAAGGAAGTAATATTTTATAGCTTATCAGCATATGATTAGAATACTACTACAGAATATGAATTGTCTGAAAATCTGCAATGCTATGCAAAATATTGTCATTGAAACAGATGGAGAGGTCTCTCAAACCACCTGTGCAATGATCCCAAGCAATTTACCCATTGATTTTAAGGAACTTCCATTCCTTATCAAGTTTTCATTTGCAATAATGGTAAACAAGACTCACATTCCGAGAGAGAGAGAGAGAGAGAGAGAGAGAGAGAGAGGGGGGGGGGGGGGGCATGAACAGAGATGGGGGTAGAGGAGATAAGAACACATAGCCAATTACTATACGTATTTAGCAATTGTAGACCATTGCTGAGTTTGTTAGTAACAATATAAAGTAAAGGACCAAGAAAGCATTCACCCACCACAAGATGTAATTTAAGACACACTTATTTCATCCCTCTGTAATTACCTGTGCTCTGTAAACTCAAGCAAAACCACTATCAAAACTTTTTGAGGTTGAAATGCATTATAGTGGAGGCAGTGATTTTCATAGGGCAATTGTTATGAAAAGTGGGCAGAAGGCAGTTGCAACCCTGAAGCCAAAATTTATTCCTATTTCCAACCATTGCCATGACATCATCTTATAGAAATATTCCCTATGATGACAATCCGAATCGTCATGCCAAAGTTATATATGTTGGATTGTATACATTTTATTATTCTCAGATTAAATTTCTGAAGAAGAGCTTGCTGCATAAAAGGTAGTTTATAATACAATCCATTATGTTCTTACTCATTTATTGTTCTGATACAAGTTTAAGTAACATTGAAGGTTGCAGTTCATTCATAACATTAGTAAACAAGGAGACAGGTGTAACTTCAATTGAAAATGTTGTTCCTCTCATTGGTGATGATGACGATGAAAGAGGGAATATTAATGTTGAGCTGGTAAGAATGACAGTGTAAGCTCACTCTGACAGATATACATTATGTGTTTTCAATTAAAAATAACCTCAGTTACAGGAAAATATATAACATACAACACAGTATTCTGTTATAGAATGTATGGTGTCAGACTCACATCTTAGAAATAAAAAAAATTAAATTTTCTCAATGTGAAATACCAATTTCACTAAAGAAAATTAAAAGTACCTCCAGCACAGACATAGATTAAAATACAGTGCCTGCTCACGGAATGTGAAGTAAGAGTCTTAGCACTAAAAGAAGATAGAAAAAATCAAAGAACTGCAGCAAGTGAATAATAATGACGTTTTTAAATGGACACTTTCTAAGTTTATTTCATTTTTAACTGTTTTTGTATAAATGAATTGTTAATAAGTGCCGCCTTCACATTGCCTTTTGACTTGTATAAGCTGCATTTTCTGTAGATGCAGAAATTTCTTTTTAGGCTGCTCTCTTAAAAAATACATTGTTATCTGATTCACGCTCCTTATCCAGCACACTGACAGCAATGTTGTGCACAAATACTGTGACTATAATCGTTGCTATGTGATTTAGTTTTATGCTGACAATGAGTCCTAAACTTAAACAACTCAGCATTTTGCACATTAACGAACTTAACCAAAGGCAAAGAAATAGTAAGAGGAAAAAGTTCAGAGAGTCGACTTGGATTTGGAAATGAGATAACTGGACAGCATTTTGGAATGCATCTGTGGAGCCACTAAAACCATTTTCAGTTGAACACTGGCTGGTTATTAAGTTATGTACATATTCCCCCCATGAACCAAGGACCTAGCCGCTGGTGGGGAGGCTTGCGTGCCTCAGCGATACAGATGGCCGTACCGTAGGTGCAACCACAACGGAGGGGTATCTGTTGAGAGGCCAGACAAATGTGTGGTTCCTGAAGAGGGGCAGCAGCCTTTTCAGTAGTTGTAGGGGCAACAGCCTGGATGATTGACTGATCTGGCCTTGTAACATTAATCAAAACGGCCTTGCTGTGCTGGTACTGCGAACGGCTGAAAGCAAGGGGAAACTACAGCCGTAATTTTTCCCGAGGGCATGCAGTTTTACTGTATGGTTAAATGATGATGGCGTCCTCTTGGGTAAAACATTGCGGAGGTAAAATAGTCCCCCATTCGGATCTCCGGGCGGGGACTATTCAAGAGGACGGCGTTATCAGGAGAAAGAAAACTGGCGTTCTGCGGATCGGAGAGTGGAATGTCAGATCCCGTAATTTGGCAGGTAGGTTAGAAAACTTAAAAAGGGAAATGGATAGGTTGAAGTTGGATATAGTGGGAATTAGTGAAGTTCAGTGGCAGGAGAAACAAACTTTTGGTCAGGTGAATACAGGGTTATAAGTACAAAATCAAGTAGGGGTAATGCAGGGGTAGGTTTAATAATGAATAAAAAAAACTGGGAATACGGGTAAGCTACTACAAACAGCATAGTGAACGCATTATTGTGGCCGAGATAGACACGAAGCCCACGCCTACCACAGTAGTACAAGTTTATATGCCAACTAGCTCCGCAGATGAAATGTATGATGAGATAAAAGAAATTATTCAGATAGTGAAGGGAGACGAAAATTTAATAGTCATGGGTGACTGGAATTCGAGAGTAGGAAAAGGGAGAGAAGGAAACATAATAGATGAATATGGATTGGGGAAAAAATGAAAGAGGAAGCCGTCTGGTAGAATTTTGCACAGAGCATAACTTAATCATAGCTAACACTTGGTTCAAGAATCATAAAAGAAGGTTGTATACATGGAAGAAGCCTGGAGATACTGACAGGTTTCAGATAGATTGTATAATGGTAAGACAGAGATTTAGGAACCAGGTATTAAATTGAAAGACATTTCCAGGGGCAGATGTGAACTCTGACCACAATCTGTTGGTTATGAGCTGTAGATTAAAACTGAAGAAACTGCAAAAAGGTGGGAATTTAAGGAGAGGGGACCTGGACAAACTGATAAAACCAGAGGTTGTACAGAGTTTCAGGGAGAGCATAAGGAAACAATTGACAGAAATGGGGGGAATGAAATACAGTAGAAGAAGAATGGGTAGCTCTGAGGGATGAAGTAGTGAAGGCAGCGGAGGATCAAGTAGGTAAAAAGACGATGGCTAGTAGAAATCCTTGGGTAACAGAAGAAATATTGAATTTAATTGATGAAAGGAGAAAATATAAAAATGCAGTAAATGAAGCAGGCAAAAACGAATACAAACGTCTCAAAAATGAGATCGACAGGAAGTGCAAAATGGCTAAGCAGGGATGGCTAGAGGACAAATGTAAGGATGTAGAGGCTTATCTCACTAGGGGTAAGATAGATACTGCCTACAGGAGACCTTTGGAGAAAAGAGAACCACTTCTATGAATATCAAGAGCTCAGATGGAAAATCAGTTCTAAGCAAAGAAGGGAAAGCAGAAAGGTGAAAGTAATATATAGAGGGTCTATACAAGGGCGACGTACTTGAGGACAATATTCTGGAAATGGAAGAGGATGTAGATGAAGACGAAATGGGAGATATAATACTGCATGAAGAGTTTGACAGAGCACTGAAAGACCTAAGTCGAAACAAGGCCCCAGGTGTAGACAACATTCCTTTAGAACACTGACAGCCTTGGGAGAACCAGTCCTGACAAAACTCTACCATCTGGTGAGCAAGATGCACGAGACAGGCGAAATACCCTCAGACTTCAAGAAGAATATAATAATTCCAATCCCAAAGCAAGCAGGTGTTGACAGTTGTGAAAATTACCGAACTATCAGTTTAATAAGCCACAATTGCAAAATACTAACGCGAATTCTTTACAGACGAATGGAAAAACTAGTAGAAGCCAACCTTGGGGAAGATCAGTTTGGATTCCGTAGAAATATTGGAACATGTGAGACAATACTGACCCTACGACTTATCTTAGAAGAAAGATTAAAGAAAGGCAAACCTATATTTCTAGCATTTGTAGACTTAGAGAAAGCTTTTGACAATGTTGACTGGAATACTCTCTTTCAAATTCTAAAGGTGCCAGGGGTAAAATACAGGGAGCGAAAGGCTATTTACAGTTTGTACAGAAACCAGATGGCAGTTATAAGAGTTGAGGGACATGAAAGGGAAGCAGTGGTTGGGAAGGGAGTGAGACAGGGTTGTAGCCTCTCCCCGATGTTAATCAATCTGTATATTGAGCAAGCAGTAAAGGAAACAAAAGAAAAATTTGGAGTAGGTGTTAAAATCCATGGAGAAGAAATAAAAACTTTGAGGTTTGCCGATGACATTGTAATTCTGTCAGCGACAGCAAAGGACTTGGAAGAGCAGTTGAATGGAATGGACAGTGTCTTGAAAGGAGGATATGAGATGAACATCAACAAAAGCAAAATGAGGATAATGGAATGTAGTCCAATGAAGTCGGGCGGTGCTGAGGGAATTAGATTAGGAAATGAGACACTTACAGTAGTAAAGGAGTTTTGCTATTTGGGGAGCAAAATAACTGATGATGGTCGAAGTAGAGAAGATATAAAATGTCGACTGGCAATGGCAAGGAAAGTGTTTCTGAAGAAGAGAAATTTGTTAACATTCAGTATAGATTTAAGCGTCAGGAAGTCTTTTCTGAAATCATTTGTATGGAGTGTAGCCATGTATGGATGTGAAACATGGGTGATAAATAGTTTAGACAAGAAGGGAATAGATGCTTCCGAAATGTGGTGCTACAGAAGAATGCTGAAGATTAGATGGGTAGATAAAGTATCTAATGAGGAGGTACTGAACAGAATTGGGGAGAAGAGAAATTTGTGGCCCAAATGACTAGAAGAAGGGATTGGCTGGTAGGACATGTTCTGAGGAATCAAGGGATCACCAATTCAGTTTTGCAGGGCAGTGCGGTGTGTAAAAATCACAGAGGGTGACCAAGAGATGAATACACTAAGCAGATTCAGAAGGATGTAGGTAGCAGTAAGTACTGGGAGATGAAGAAGCTTGCACAGGATAGAGTAGCATGGAGAGCTGCATCAAACCAGTCTCAGGACTGAAGACCACAACAACATATTCTTACTACTATTTTCGTTCAGCTATGCATGTGCAGTTGTGGTATCAGCTTAAACGAGTTTGGCACTTAAAAATTTAATATGACTCTGTAGTTACTACAATTAGAGTATAGAGAACATTTTGGAAGAGGGTTCAGTAGTTAGTGGTGGCTATCAAAATCCATGTCTTTACCTGTTCATCGAAAATATTTCAGATTTTCCTTTCTTACTCTGCCCCTATGAGTCTGCAGGGTGATTTTTCCACCAGGTACAAACTCTGGAGATTGATTGATTGGAGGCTACAGAACAAAAAATGTCTAATGAACTTATGTCCAGAAACACATTGTTTCCATGTTAGAGACAATTTATTCTGTCATACATTGTTACAATAAGCACAGTACTATGCAGCCATAGTTAAAATACGTGTTGAAAATGGTTTTCGTGTGCCTCAAGGCATGCAGGTACATGCCGTAGTATGTCCTGTAATTGGATAGATAAAAAAATCTGCTCACCAAATGGTGGCGGAACACACACATAAAATAATTATGCGAGCTTTCGGAGCCAGTGACTCCTTCTTCAGGCAGAAGTGTTGAAGTCCCAAGGAAGAGGGGTGAAAGAAAAGGACTGGAGAGATCTAGGAAAAGGGGTAGATTTTGGAAAAGTCATCCAGTACTATGGGTCAGGAGAGACTTGCCAGATGAGATGAGAAGGAAAGACTGATTGTTGGGGGCTGCACCAGATGAGATTTGAATACCTGGGAGCTTAAAGGTGGAAGACAGGGTAATATCAAGACAGAGATTACTGCCAAAACATTGTGTATGAGTTAATATGAATGAAAAGCTAAGCACATTGTAGGTAACAGAGGTGGGAAGTGGACAGCAAAAAAAAAGCCAGGTAAGAAAATGAAAGATGTAGAAAACTAAAACGGAGTGAAGAAAGGGGTAGTTACTGTGAAGAAATGCTGAGACAAAAGAAATGAACTTAAATTAAGGGAAGTTGAGACACGAGAACAAAGGACATATTGTAGCAGTAGTTCCCACCTGCAGAGTTCTGAGAAACTGGTGTCTGGAGGAAGAATCCAGATGGCATTGTGGTGAAACAGGCACCGAGGTTGTAATTGTCATGTTGTAGAGCATGCTCTGCAACAGGATATTGTGTGTTGCTAGTATACACCATCTTTGTATGCTCATTCATCCTAATTGGTAATTTGGTGGTAGTCATGCCGATGTAAAAGTCTGAACAGTGTTTACGTAACAGCTGGTATTGGGAGAAGGTATTCCGAGATTTCAGGAATTTTAATGGTGAGGCTGACCACTTACAACCCATAGAACCTCTGAATACCTTCTCGCAATTAAATTTCACATGATCCTATTCTGAATCCCGTGCCACTTTTCTTTATGTTGATCTTGTCCTCACTGAAGGCCAACTACATACTTCTGTCCACATCAGACCTACTAAC
Organism: Schistocerca piceifrons; assembly: GCF_021461385.2. Classification (NCBI taxonomy): domain Eukaryota; kingdom Metazoa; phylum Arthropoda; class Insecta; order Orthoptera; family Acrididae; genus Schistocerca; species Schistocerca piceifrons. The sequence goes on from NC_060138.1 coordinate 430,267,138, forward strand.
AAACAACAGTACTTACATTTGTGCAGTTATCTCCCTTTCCATGTCAAACGTTCCCTCCCAGGCATCTTTGACATTCAAGGGGACTGTATTTGTTTGGCTGCATACTATTTACAACAATACATCACTGTTCTTACCTCAGCCATCACTGCATGTGATTACCCCACCAGCCTAGTTCAAATACAGATTTCCTGGGCCATCATATCCAATCCTGGTACTGCTGATCCCTCCAAAAAACAGCTTCGGAGCACACCACTGGTTGCTCAGTATTATCCTGGTCTGGATTGTATTAATCAGCTACTTCAACAAGGCCATGACTACCTGAAATCATGCCGTGAAATGAGATCCATTCTGTCTGATATTTTGCCCACCACACCTTGAACAGCTTTTCGTCACCCTCCCAATCTCAACAATATTCTTGTCAGACCCTATGCTCCTTCTGCACTGATCTCCCTACCCTATGACTCGTACCTCTGTGATCATCCCTGCTGGAAGACTTGCTCTATACATCCTCCAACTACCACCTATACCAGCCCTGTACTTGGTAAAACATATACTATCAAAGGGAGGTCTACCCGTGAAACGACACATCATATACCAGTTGTTGTGTAAACACCGTTCGGCGTGTTATGTCTGTGTGACTACCACCAAGTTATCCAGTCAGGATCAAAGGAAATAGGCAGAGGGTGTACACTGGCAAAACATATTATCCTGTTGCAGAGCATGCTCTACGACAATTGTGACCTCGGTGCCTGTTCTACCACATGCATCATCTTAATTCTTCCCCCAGACACCAGTTTCTCATAACTTTGCAGCTGGGAACTAGTGCTACAACATGTCCTTGGCTCTTGCCGCCCACCTGGCCTTAATTTACATTCATTTCTTTCGTCTCACCATTTCTTCACAGTAACTACTCCTTTCTTCACTCTGTTTTAGTTTTCCACATCTTTCATTTTCTTACCTGTCTATTTTTTCCATCCCCATCCCATCTCTGCTGCATATAAAGCACTTAGCTTTTTTCATCCTTAGTAACTTGTACACAATGTTTTAGCAGTTACCTATGTCTTGAATATTACCCACCTTCCACCATTAAGCTCTCAGGTTATCAAGTCTGATCTGGTGCAGTCCCCAACAATTAGTCTTTCTTTCTCATCCCATGCGGTAAGTCTCCCCTGACCTGCGACTGTGGGTGACTTTTCCAAAGTCTACCCCTTTTCTTAGGCTGCACCAGTCCTTTTCTTTTACCCCTCTTCCTTCCCCTTCAACTCTTCTGTGTGAAGAAGGAGCCACTGGCTTTGAAAGCTTGCCTAATTATAACCTTTAATATGTGTGTTCTGTCGCCACTTGGTGAGTAGATTTTTTATCTATCCAATTACATTACAGCCACATAACCCTTCGAATCATCAATGTCAATCCTTCCAACAAGTGAGGCAAAGTCACCCACAAAAAAACGCCAGTTGTTCTGGCCTGTTAGAAGACAGGTCCCAAAATGCGGTCGCCAATTGTCCCGGCCAACACATTCCGATTGCACTGATGCTGATGATTTGCTGTCACCATACCATGGGGGTCCTCAGCTCGTAGTCGTGCGGTAGCGTTCTCACTTCCCACGCCCGGGTTCCTGGGTTCGATTCCCGGCGGGGTTAGGGATTTTCTCTGCCTCGTGATGACTGGGTGTTGTGCGCTGTCCTTAGGTTAGTTAGGTTTAAGTAGTTCTAAGTTCCAGGGGACTGATGACCATAGATGTTAAGTCCCATAGTGCTCAGAGCCATTTGAACCGTTTGAACCATACCATGGGGGATTCTGCATACTGTCCTATAGATGACTGTTATGATAGTTGAAGATACCACTGCATGTAAAGGTGGCCTCATCTCTGAGTAGGGTGGATGGCACAAATCCTGTAATCGTGGTTGCCTGGTGAAGCAACAAGAGAGAAAACTGCTCCCAATGTGGAAAGTCTGTTATTAGTAATTCCTGCACACATTGTAAGCAATAAGGGTAGTAACAATTGTCATGGAAACTGTACCACACAGTCATCTGGCTTATCTTGTACTGGTGGGCCAACTGCCTTGTACTGACACTTCCACAGTGTTAATCGCATTTTTCTCCAAGTATGGTGTTTGAACATATGGCGTACATCCTTCATGATTTCCTGCTTCCTGAAATGGTCCTGTCTCAGACAAACAGCGAAACATATTGCAAAAATTGAATGCTGTGGTTGTCGGCAGGGATAGGTCTCCTGATACCGCCTTGCTGCCTGACGTCCGTTGCCATTTACTATTCCGTAAGTAAACACCTGCTGGCAGGTTCTCGATTTGAATACGGAACAATTGTGTACAACATTGTATCACATCCACCACAAGGTGAGTCAGCAAGAGAAGTGAATTGAACACAGCATTACCAATTACTACAGCAGGATAGAGCACTAGGGCATGATGTAGAGGAACAGTACCACCCTCTAGCAGGAAACCATGCATGCTGTAACTGTGGTCGCATGTTACAGTGCGTGGTAGACTGCAGTCTATGTGACAAAGTATGATTGAAGAAATGGTCTCTAGCATGGAAAGTTCATTAGACCTTTTTTGTTCTGTATCCTCTCATCGATCAATCCCTAGAGCTTGTTTATGGTGGAAAAAAATCACCATGCATAAAATGCTTTTAAACTAGCAATATTAATTGGGACTCATCTCCAGGAATAGTTATGCTATCTGTCTACATCTGCACCCATTCCTTACATCCCTTGTACTTTCTAGATCATATTCAAGCCTCAGCAATGTGGGAGTGGTGTAATCACGTTTACTTAACATTTCTTGTGTAAACAACAGCTGTGCTACTGATAAAATTTTCTCGAGTTTCCAGGGTCATCAAATGGTTTAAAATCTACTTGGATTCATATGTTCACTTCTTTTTATTATTTATGTCTTCTCAGCTTATAATTGCTCAAAATAAGAGGGGTATTTTGCAGTGTCGCTAGACTGTAAACGTTTCCAGCTATGTCAGATATCATTGTGACATGACATAGTGTGCACTTAATTAACAGTTCTTTCACATGTAACACATTTTGTTGGATGTCTCCATTTAGTGATGTAGATGTCTTCTTGTCCACAGTCAAGAACGTTATGCCTTGTCATTGAGTTTCATGCAGTGTATTGTGCAGTGATGATTAACACTACTACCAGTGTTGGCATGTAACACGCCATGGGAATAGTGACGTTCCTGTCTAGAACCCTGTGCATATTAAAAAACAACTAACTTAGGTGAGCTGTATATATGACACATCTTTCTCCCAAAGCTGCTGGTGTGCTGGTTGAGAAAGAAACCAGTTTCATTACTTTTGGCACAATCACCTGTTGCATCAAGTATCAAAACTCCTCTGTTGTCTTGAATTGCTTCTGAACTGATATTTTAAGTTGCTGGGCTTGTTGGGTACCTCATTGCCATCTAAATGAAATATGGTTTTGAAAAACGGTACTAAAAAGTAGTCATTTTGTGTATGTGATGCTCTCCCACTTTTTTTGAGAACACACCATTTGTGTGCTGTCTGGAGGTACTAGTTACAGGCATGAGAAGACACAGGCGCTGCATTGGGAAGCTATGGGGCAGGGGGATTGGGAGGGGAGTGTAAAAGGAAGAGAGGGGAGCGTAAATGGAAAGACACAGTGAAGGAGAAAGATGGGCAGGTGTGTAGTCAGTGAGCATCACACAATGAGGACCAGGGTATGTAAATGTGGAGGAAGTGATAGGACAGAGGGGGTGGAAACTGCTGGGTGGAGGGTGTGAGGACGATAAGTTACTATATGGTTGAGGCTGGAATAATTTCGAGAGCAGAAATGTGTTGTAAGGATAACTCCCATAAGTGCATTTCATAAAAGCTGATGGTGGAAGGTAGGATCCCAGATGGCCTGAAGCAGCCGTTCAAATTGAACATGTCATGTTCAGCTGCATTTTGTGCCACTGGGTGTTCTGCTAAGCTCTTGCCCGCAGTTTGGCAGTGACTATTTATCCTGGTGGACTGCTGGTTGGTAGTCATACCAATATACTCATACAAAGCTGAGAAATGATTGCAGCAGAGCTGATGTATGACATGGCTGCTTTCGAATGTGACCTGGCCTCTGATGGGGTAGGGTAAGTGTGTGACATGACTGTAATAGAAAGTGCTATGTGGATGGATTGTGCAGATATTACACCTGGTTCTTCCACAGAAATATGAACCCTATGACAAGGGGTTGGGATTGGGAGTGGCTTTTAGGAGGGGTGGATAGGATCTTGGGTGGGGTGTCCCTCATTTTAGGGTATGGTGATAGGTAATTAAAGCCCTGGTGAAGGATGTGGTGCAGATGTTCAAAGCCCTGGTGAAGGATGTGGTTCAGTTGTTCCAGTCTGGGATAGTACTGGGTGACAAAAGCGGGCAGTCCTTTGTAGCTTGTCCTTGGGAGAGTGTGAGGAAATGGCACAGGAGAACTATTTGCACACTAGGTGAGAGGTGATGGATAGTGCTTGTCTCTGAAGGCCTTAGTGAAACCGTCAGCATACTGGACAAGGGAATCCTTGTCACTGCAGGTACGCCATCTCCAGGTGGCCAGGTTGTATGGGAGGGATTCTTCGGCGTGGAAGGGATGGCAGCTGTCGAAATGCAAGTACTATTGTTGTTGCTGGGTTTAATGTGGACATAAGTGTGGACGGGGCCATCAGAGAGAAAGAAGTGTATGTCTGGGAAGGTGGCGTGTTGGATTGAGGAGGACCAGGTGAAGCTGGTGGGAGAGAATATTTTGATATTTAGAAGGAATGAGGATAGATTGTCTTAGCCCTGAGTCCAGGTCATGAAGATACATCACTGAACCTGAACCAGACTAGGAGTTTGGAATTTTTGGAGCCTATGGGGGTTTCCTTTAGATGACAAGCAAAAGAGTTGGCATAGGACAGTGCCATGTAGGTTCCCATGGGTGTGCAGTGGATTTGTTTGTATAGCTTCACTTCAAAGGAGAAGTAATTGTGTGTTAGCATAAAGTTAGGAAGGTGTATAAGGAATGTGGTATACGGTTTAACAACATTGGGAGAAGTAGTGCTCAGTGATGCCAAGGTCATGGGTGTCACGGATGTTGGTGTATAGGGAAGTGGCATCAACAGTGACAATTAGGGATCCGAGAGAGAAAATGGTGGGGATGGTGTAGAGTCAGTGAAAGAAGTGGTTGGTATCTTTGATGTGGGAGCCACATTTAGGGCAGTTGGTTAGGTGTTGGTTCAGTGAGGGGCGAAATTCCTTCAGTGGAGGCACAATAATCATCTACAATGGGGCATCAAGGATTGTTGGGTTTGTGGATTTTGAGGAACATGTAGAAGATGAGCGTGCAGGGTGCCACAGAGGTGAGGAGGGAAATGGATTCAGAGAAGATGTTCTGGGAAGGGCCTAAATGTTGGAGGTTATGTTGGACTTCTGGGATGGGGTCATTCTCCAGAGTTAATAGATGGAGGTGTCAGATAATTTGCAGAGGCTTCCTTCCGCCAGATTGTCATTCAACGTGGCAGTTGCATTCTGGTCCGAGCTGAAAAAGATGGCAGTTGTGTGTGTGTGGGCTGTGCTTGTGTGTGTGTGTGTGTGTGTTCTTTTCTGAAGAAGGCTTAGGCTGAAAGCTAAATGGGTAACAGTCTTTTTATTGTGCCTGTCTGCTGCTCGGCAAGTCATCTTATGGTAAATAGTAGTTTATCTCTGTCCTAACATTGATGATATTTCAACCTGGAGTTTCAATTGTTTGGTTTTGCTGGGTTAAGTGTTGCATTGATCTTGTTGTATACAGACTTCAGAACTTTTCAAAACTGACTTTAATGACCTCTCTCTTGCACTTGATTTTCCGCACTTACAAAAAGTTGCACTTGATTTTCTGGTAAATTTCAAGAAAATTCATTATTTGAAAATCATCAATGCTTGTAAATCACAGCATGTGAAGTTGAACCTGCGTGGACAGTATACCAATGTTTCTTATTCTCATATTCCTTTGCATCTGGTCTATCAGCTTTTGTATGTTAATTTGGGTTGAAAATCATTAACATTGATTTGTGAGCTTCATCTCAATTGATCTGCAATTCTTTTCTTTTATTAAAGGGCAAAAACAGTAATTATTGATACATATGCAGGCACAGGCAACATGTTACCTATGTCTTGTTTAATTATCTGATGGTGAAAGTTTTTTTTGTTGTCATTTTCTGAAGGTGCAACAAATTTGGCTATCCCTGTAATTTCAGTCTCTCCTGAAGTCCCGTCAAAAAATCACCTTTCATTAGAAAATTATTATTAACAGAATATGTAGCTAACTAATAACATTTATGCAGGGTAGTCAGAAACTGTATGAAAAGTTTATGAAGATACTGATCATAGATGTTGTGTGCACCATTGCGAATGACAGTGTGGGAATGTTTTGGCACTCTAAAAGTTCTCCTTGTCATGCTATAATTATGGAGAAGGAGCAGTGGATCTTAAAACTCAAAGCTGATCTGCAGTAGCACAGTCAGAATTAGTGTCATTGTCTCGTGGAAGTGTGATTTACCTATTGCTACTATTGCATAACATGATTACTGTAACTGAATTTTGTTCAGAATTATACCCATGGAAATATGTATGCAAGGATGTATCATAAATTCCTGATTATTATTTCATGTCATTTGGTTCATTTTTAAAGATGTTTTCTCTTCATTCTCACAAGTACACTTATCCCAACGACTATGTTTACCCCAACGAATTCGTTTATCCCGACGAATTCGTTTATCCCGACGACTACGGTTATCCCGACGACTACGGTTATCCCGACGACTACGGTTATCCCGACGACTACGGTTATCCCGACGACTACGGTTATCCCGTCGACTACGGTTATCCCGACGACTACGGTTATCCCGACGACCACGCTAAGCCCGACGACCACGCTAAGCCCGACGACCACGCTAAGCCCGACGACCACGCTTAGCCCGACGACCACGCTTAGCCCGACGACCACGCTTATTCCAAATACTGTCATTACTTACAACTAAAAAAGTGCGAAAGTTTCATAAGGTTAACCTGTTTACAATTAATGATCAACTGATTGACACTGGGAAAACTGTTGGAATACCACAGAAAAACTTAACACCATCTGATCCAAGCATGCCTTTTTCAGTTAACAAGAAGACAGTTGCCTATTAAAATTACATTTGCAATGACAATAAACAAGTTGCAGGGGCAAATACTTAAAAAAGCAGGATTGTAGTTACCAAATCCTGTCATTACTCACTGACATTTTTATGTAGCCTTTCAAAGGGTAACTGAATCAATTAACGTTTTTGTATCCCTTAAAGAAAACTAAAAACAAAAAGGAAATGAAGATTAAATTCTTACATCAAATATCGTTTACACTGAGGTATTGCAATGCTCTGCAAAGAATATTGTTCAAAATTATTTCCACGGAAATGTGTATACAAGGATGTATCATAAATTAATGATTATTATTTCATATCATTCAGTTCATTTGTGAAGATGTTTTGCCTTCATTCCCACAATACACTTATCCCAGTGACTACACTTATTCCAAATGTGTCGTTATTTAAAACTATAAAAGTGCGAAAGTTTTGCGCGAGTCCTAGTGATGGTATAAAAGGAAATACAAAGGTATGAAAACCCATTATAGGAAAATTAAACAATTACTGCTGCTATATTTATTACAAAATTTGTCATATATGGTCAAAAGAAGTTGTATTTGAGATGTTGGCATGTGCAAATACCATGTGACTAAGAGCGAGTATGAAATCAGCTTGTTTTCTCTTATGAGATATATACGTTTTTCAGTGAGGAAATTCAACCACTATCTGGAATATATGGCCTGATGATGGTGTATTGTAACGCTGAAACTGGTAGCCAATAAATTGGAGAAGAAATTACAGCTGACGGTGTTCTTGACATTTCTGATCGTAATTGGTTGGTCGTATACTTTACAGAAGTAACATGCCTGTTACTGTGTAACCTGCTTTATTGACATCCCTGAATGCTCTCCTTCATGATGGTATTTGCAGAGTACATTGTGTTAATGAGTGAAAATGAGTGGCTCAAAATAAGATGTGGCTTAAAAGTCAATATTTGTCTGATAAATAAAAGAAGTTATTTTTCATCTGTAAAATTTTATTTTATGTCAGACATGGTGGATAGTAGGAAAACAAAGAGAAAGAAAGGAGAAACACGCAGAATGTGGGAAGGACATAAAAGGGGAAGCTGCTTGATATACCGTATTTACTCGAATCTAAGCCGCACTCGAATCTAAGCCGCACATGAAAAATGAGACTCGAAATAAAGTAAAAAAGAATTTCCCGAATCTAAGCCGCACATGAAATTTGAGACTCGAAATTCAAGGGGAGAGATAAGTTTTAGGCCGCACCTCCAAATCGAAACGAAGTTGGTCCATTGTAATATGAGACACAATTTAGGTCGAATGAATGACTACACAGCTAGTAGTTTGGTTCGAGTCGTAAGCTTAGCAGTTAAGCTTTACCAGGTAGCCATTGCTATGCGCCACGCGCTCCGTCTGTATTTATACGGGTACCCTTCCTTTTTCACGTGCTTCATCTGGTTTGAATTGATTGCTTATTTTTCTTTGATCTGATAAGCGCCGTTTTCTTTGTTATAGGTGTTTACGTCACTTTAAGCTGAAAATGCATTACTGTACTGTGTCATGCATTGTTTGTCGCATTCTAATAGTGCGTGTTTACGGCCTGTCGCCGCTTGCGGCATGGCTTGCTTCTGTGCGCGCTACTGCTGCTTAAAAGTTAAAAAAAAAGAAGAGAGGAATCGTCTCATTAGCGAAACAATGGCAAGAGACTGCTATTTGTTGTTACTTACACTGCTGCTTTCTTTGATAATGATCAACAAGAACCAAATAATAGACTGCGTATGATAGAAGATGTTCTGAACGAGAGTTTAGCGAAAATTTTTCTCCGTTTGAAACTCTTTGCAGATGCCTCTTTAGTACGTTACATTCTGCACAGAAATTAGTCATCTTAGATTTAAAAATCTAGTCAATTGCCATGCTTCATTTCTGACTGTATCACTATTAGGCATAAGAATAATACGAATATAAACATGGCATGATATGTATATTCTTCCGCGTTTGCTGTTGTCTCACTCTAGTGTCGTAGTTTATTAGGCAGACAGGATTTAAATGAAATAGCAGCAAACACAATACAATACATGGCAGAATGTTTATATTCATATTATTCCTATGGTGAAGAGAATACTGGATGTGATTCACAATTCATAAAAGTTCCTATTAGCAACCATCTCTTCTCACTGGTAGGAAAAAATTCAGAATGTAGAGTTGGCCATATTGACAAACATCCCAAACAGTCTTGCCAGTAGGATTTTCGTAGTACATTGAAATGCTGCTACATTCGAAGATGAACAATATGGAATTTGTATTTACTTCGTTGGATAATGTATGAAAATGCAATGGTCGAAACTCAGGGGCGGAGAAAAAAGCTCGTCTTTTACCTTTTTTTTTTTTTTTTTAATTTATTTTCTGACGCAGAGGTTTTGGTGCCAGTATTTACCTTTGTGCCTACAAAGCATGCCTGTGTAGCGCTACATATATTCGACAGCAGAAGTTAGTTGTGGCGGCACCCACCAACATTTTTCAGAACTTCCGCTTGCTTTGCACTCGATTCTAAGCCGCAGGCGGTTTTTTGGATTACAAAAACCGGAAAGAAAAGGTGCGGCTTAGATTCGAGTAAATACGGTAAGCATAATTTAGTCTTTTCAAACACTTGGCTTAAGAATCCAGAAAGAAGACTATATGTGGAAGAGACTTGAACACTGTAAGGTTTCAAATGGCATATATTATTATAAGATAGAGATTTTGAAACACGATTTTTAACTGCAGAACTGTTCAAGCATAATTTAGTTTTTCCAAACACTTGGCGTAAGAATCCTGAAAGGAGACTGTATCTGTGGAAGAGATTTGAAGACACTGGAAACTTTCAGATGGCTTATATTACTGTGAGACAGAGATTTTGAAACATGATTTTTAACTGCAGAACACTTCCAGGGACAGATGTGGACTCTGACCGTAATTATTGGTAATGAAATGTAGATTAAAACTGAAGCAATTGCAAAAAAGATGGAAAATTATGGACATAGGATCTGAATAAATTGGAAGAAGCAGACAATGGAATAATGACGTGCGTGATTATAGAAGCAATCTGGGTGGTGAGGGTAAGGAGAAGGCTGGGTCAGGGAGGGGAGGGATAGCAGGGTAGGGGTGGGGTCCTCTTAAAAGTACTGCTTGCGGCAGCATACAGGGACTTGGTGGGGAGAGGGTAGGGCAGGGCAGGTGCAGACTGGAAGTTACAGGGCAGGGGAGGGAGTGGAAAAGGAGAGAAGTAAATAGATGGTGGGTGCTTTGGTGGAATAGAAGCCTGTGTAGTGCTGGAGTGGGAACAGAGAAGGATATATATGGGTGGAGGATAGTGACTAATGATGGTTTAGGCCAGGGGGTCTACAGGAACGTAGAATATATTGTAGGGAGAGTTCCCACCAGAAGGATCTGGATTGCACAGACTGTGAAACAGTCATTTATGTTGCCTTATTCTTTTGATCTGCATTTGCTTGACTATGTATTGTTCACTTTCTGTTTCTTTATTTATTACTTTATCATCTCTACTGACTTCAACCCTTCTATGTGAAGTTGACATCATTTGAAAGGCAGTAATCCTTACTTATGTAATATGTTGTATAAATGATACAATTTTCAGATTTTCTTGATTGAATATGTGACAAACTAACCAATATTTCATTTCAGATGCTAGATCAGTACAAGCTGGAGTACGCAAGTTACTTAGAGTCGCTTTCTGATGAGAAACGGCAAGAAGAACTTTCTAACTGTGCACCAAAGAAAAAGTTACCTCCAAAAAATAAAATAGGAAAGAAGGTAAGCTACTATGGAATAGTCTCATCCCCCCCCCCCCCCTTCACCCACCCTCCCTCTTGTATCTACCAGTAGTGAAATTTTACTTTGCCTGTAGCAAATGCTAGTGTAGCTTAGCTGCGTAAGTGACAGTGTCATTTATTACACTCAAAAAATAAATAACTAGTTTTGCTAACAACTGTTTTTCTTTCAAGTGAAGATGACTTCAAGGGTTAATTTGAAACATATATGTTTTCTTCTGTTCCAAAAACTATAATTGACAAATCTGTACATAGTCATTATCTATAATATTTATAACAATGTAAAAAGTCTTTAAAAAGTGTTGAAATGTTGAAACAATGTGGATTCATGTTATTATTTTATTTATTACTGTATGACAGAATGTATATCATTATGAAGTCAGATCTGAATTAGCAGTTCTTGAATTATGGTCATAGTTCCAGAGATGCTACAGCATTTTGCCTTGATACATATTGGTCCTAACATCCCTAGGGCATACTCTTGTAATGTAATGGTTTAATAAACAGATCTTTGTTTAAATGTGGTATAATATTATAAAATAGTCAAGCATTGGTAATAGATGATTACTTTTCCCAGGCTCAGTTTGCAAATTCCATTCATGTTGTTAAGTACCCCAATGTTCAGTCTCAATAATGGCAGAGGACATACTGAAGAAAAGCTAATTTTGTGTCATATGGCCAATTATTTTTACATGATTACTGTGTGAGACTGGGATAAGTGTGCATTATTATATTGTAATTTCAATAATGTTCTTTTTGTTCTGATGCACTGTTCATGTGCTGGAAGAAGCAAGATGATTGCTGCATCTGGCTTATAACAACAATATACAGGAGGTCAAGCAGTCAGAACTTGTGAGTGGGATTCCAGGGAAGACATTAAATGACAAAACTGGAAATTTGGTCAAAGAAAGAGAATATATTTTTGTGTGTGGAATACAAGGGGCACATCTAGGAAGGAAGTTACCAGGTTTAGGCCAGTCTCGGAGGATGAATAACTAAATAACTGGGTAGCAGAAGGGGAAGTGGTTCATGTTATGATGGTGGCTGGTCATGGGTGCAGAGCCTCCGGCTCTGTCTCCCAAGAAAGACATCTGTTCTGCTCGAGGTCTGAACCACGAGAGAACTGTATCTACAGAGCGCTCGAGAGTCCACACACATTACTTGCATCCTATGGACGCTATTGGCTAAAACTGATGGCATGGATTCATAAGTAATTTCAGCAGAGGGCTGAGGGCTCTCTTGTCAGCAGCTTTAACTGGACAGAACCACCTCGGTTCTGAAAGGCAGGCAACTTGTGCTACAGAGGCACAGTGGAAGGTGCTACGGGAAAAAACTTGTAAAGATTTGACTTGGGCCTTTGAAATAATATTTTGTAAACCAATTCACTAAGATATTCCTTAACTGGCTGCCAACATGTACATTCCTTCCCCATTTCAGAGGTGTGGTGACTCATATTGTCCACAAAAGGGTGTCAATCACTTCTGGGAAAGGCAGTTTGCTCAAATAGGAGCCTTAATGATATGGGAGGGATGTGTTACAATATTTCATTCAGTGTAAGTGGGAGTGGGAGATGAAGAAGCTTGCACAGGATAGAGTGGCATGGAGAGCTGCATCAAACCAGTCTCAGGACTGAAGACCACAACAACAACAAGTGGGAATGGACTTACATGTAGTCAAATTAAGCAAATTTTCTGTAGATATACAACATCTCTTGTAATAATTGAAGTCATCATCACCCAGATAATCAGTTCTTAAATGAAGTTACACTATTGCCAGAAAACTTCACAAAAGAAGAATGAATTGTTAAGGTTTCTGTTAGGTTGAGGAGAAAAGAATCTGTTATTAATTTGCTGCCGCAGTACTAAGGTCAGAGTCATAGAAAGTAGATGCTGGCCAAACTGGATAGCACAGCACTGGTCTTGTAAGGGTTTACAGTGCCCCTAGAAATTTTAATTGTTTGTAATGTCTGGCAAATATTAATATCATTGCTACAAAATGGAACTAATATCAAAATGTAAAATGCATCAACAACATGACAGAATGCTTAATTATATAGTAATCAAAGTATTTGGGTCGAAAACCTAATAAAGCAGCTTATTGCAGAAGATTAAAACCTGGTGTGAGTTAGCACTGGATTAAGTAAATTTGAAAAAGACTAATAACCTAAATAAAATATTGCTATGTCTTCTGAATATTTATGCGGGTAATAGTTACACAAAGTTGCACAGGCTACAAAGTATTAAGATAATTTCAATAAAATGTAGAATGCAGTTAGCAAGTTGAAGAAATGATGTATCTTGAATCACATGAAACTTGTATCTGCATTAACCTATGTTAAAATACAAAGTACAAAGCCTTTTCTTAAACCAACAAAATAGTGGAATTATACATGAAATCAGGGGATAACAAAGGCTACACGTCGAAACTCATGAATATCTAATATTAACATTCTACCTACTGAATTTAAATGCCTTATATCACCTCACAGAGTAACAGTCCTACAAAACATGACACACTATTATAATGTCACAATTTAATATGAACATTTTTATTAGTGAAATGACAGTCTGACACTGTGCGATATATGTAGGAATCCAAGACACTATAATCTTGCAGAGAGTACAAACAAGACTATCCTCTCTTATTTATATATAATTTTTTGTTATTAGGAATGATATATATTCCGGCACTGTTCTTCACACCATTGTTCTTGTTGAGATTATCTTGGAACTACTAAACCTCTATAGATATATTACATTGTATCAGAAGAAATAAAAGAGTTCATCTCAACTGAATAATAGGTGAGACTCAAAATTAATTATTATTCTACAATTACATTCTCATAAGTTCTCATAAATATCTAGAGAATTCCAGATATCTATGTTGAGGTGCATTCGGAAAGACGCTGTAGACATAGCAAATGAACCTGTGATCACACGGCGAATCTTTACAGCCTCAAGAATGTGCAATTAAATAGCATTGACAGTGCTATACCAAGATTTCGTCACTCAACATATTACGCAAATTATGAGTTTAGTTAACAGCATGTCACTTGAAAGCCAACAGTACAAATCAAATTCTTGTCAAAATAATATTCCAGCACAACATAAAACACCACAACAAATAAAATAACAATTGTTGACCGTGACAGGCAACACAAGAAAACAATGATTCTATATATGTAGAGATTATAAATTCTATGCTATACGAGATGTGTCTAATAAATGAGAGAGAGGTGAGGAAAAGTTCAGTGAAATCTAGTCATCAAACACAATTTATGTGTAAAGACATCTAGACCCATTCATGTATCATTGATATAGAGTGACACATTCGTTGCAATTCTCAACACTGAAGACCTCGATGTTGTTTTTCCTGGTTTTTATGGTCATCCATGCTCAAATGAGGAGGCAAGGGTACTCTTTTCCAGTGTTGAGAACTGTAATGAAACATAGTTAACATTACACATTAACTACAAAACGAGACACACTATGGCATACTTAGGAGTACACAGTAAGAGGAGGGAGTGAGAGAGAGAGAGAGAGAGAGAGAGAGACAGTGAAATATAATACCTAAGTCAAAATTACTTAGTAGTGACAACTGGAAAAATTGTAGCATAAACTAGCTAGAGCAGCTGATGAGCTATCACTGCTTCAATTTGGATACATTATTGGAAATGGCCATTGCAGCCAAATAATAGTGAAAATTGCAGAAAAGCAAAAGAAAAGATATGCCTGTTCATTTAAAAACAATTTTAAATTTCTTCATGGGATAGTAATCCTTATGCATATTTTTCATGTAAATAAATTTGTCATAGCTGAGGCAAATGAAAATTAACAAGGTTGAAATGTACCCAAGTTGTGGTCTGGACAGTTAAGAACTTTCCAGTCACTACACAGTCATGACTTATACTCATTAACAGTAGAAAACACATTCTCCTTTGAATTTGTATCAAATTCCCAGAATCACAAAATCAAATCATCAGCACGTATCACCTCATTACATCACAATTATATATATAAAAAAAAGAGAAGGCGAAAGTACTTGAGGGGACAGATCTTTAGTAAATCATTAATATCCATTATCTTATGTAAGAACATTGCCCGTTATCTCATCATAACCATCATACCACTCTATGTCCCTTTTGCAGGAAACACATGAAAAATTACTAATTCTCATTATCTAATGAGGTAAAGTGTAAAAATACATCAGGAATTTTAAGATCTCATCACAATGCACTGTATATTTGCACGAGATCTAGTACTCACGATAACACACAGACTTAATATTTTCTCAGTAGCGTCACTCAGCCACAGTGTTCTATAAACCACTTACAATAACTATTAACAAACTAATCTCTATGACTAAAATTAAAACTAGAAAAACTGAAGGACAAGACTACAGACGGCACTTGTTGGATTATCAGTTGCTAATGAGGATCAGTTACAAACTTATATTTTTCTCTAAAATGACAAAGTTCAAGAAAAATATTGGTCTTGTCAACTGCTCTTAGAGTTTACAGTTCTCAGAGTATTTGGGTGCCATCATTGGCATAACATAAGCTTGTAAAACAAAGTTATAGGCAAAGTGAAACACACAGGCAAAACTTTAGAAAAGGTAAATAAAATGTGTTCCACCATGACAAAAAACTAACAGTATCGATGTCCTGTTTGTAAAACTTTGCACAAAGGAAGGAAGAGACTGTACTGAGTTTATAATCAGTTCATAACACAGGAAAAGATACGCAACTAGACTGTGGTTCTGTGTGACAAAAGCACATGTACTGTTTGTAAAAAAGTAGTTCCGACTGACGAGAAGATCTGAGGCTTGCACGGCGGGGAAGAAGAAACGCTTGAGGGGTAGGAGGGGAAGAGCACTGCAGGGCACGGGTGTGATGGGTGCAAAAGACAACAGGTGAGGGGGTAGGGGATGAAGGAGTGTAGATGCAGTAATGGTGCAGAAGAGGGGAAATCAATGACGAATCTAAAAAGAGCTTGAAGTAAGCTTATGTATTTTAAAGCACAACTGGTGATATGTTCCAACGGAATGATGCTAAATGCGCGTAAAAACAGAGGAAGACAATACTGTCTGACAGCAAGTTAAACACCAATAACAACCAGTATAGAGCAGTGCCAAACTTGTATGTAGTCTGCAGTTTAAACTACTCCAAAATCATTGATTCAGCTGGAAACTCACTGCATGGTAAAATGAATCTTGATTAACAGTTCTGCTGTGACCTCTTGGGGCAGCAGCATAAATCAGACCACTTAACATCACTAAGTCATCTTCTCTCACACAGTTAATAACATAATTAGTATTCATTGTATCCTCCTCAGCTTCTTCAACAAAACATTATCTGTACAACAGAAACAACATCACTTAAAACAACTGACACAAGAATTCTTGCCTGCACATAATTACCTTCAACCACTTTAACAACAGGACCTCTTGCCTGCTCACAAATAATCTCAGTAAAACAACCACATACATTTCTTTATATCAACAAAACTTCACTGCCCTCTGGGGGATAACAGCCAGAAGTCATCATATGCTCTCTTGTCAGCTTAACAGGTATACAATGCATCTATTCTTTTTCATCATTATTATTGTTATTACAATAGATCACTTAATACAGCATTGATTCTCACACTGAGTTAACCAGTCGAGCAACTACTGCTTACAAAAAACAGAAAAAGAATCAAAGATTGGGAAAAACAATGTAGAGAGACGAGAAAGAAGAGAGAGGGAAGGCAGAAAAAATTCAGTCCTTTCATTCCGCAGTCTGGTGTGTCACACAGCATCCGATTGGTTTCGACAACACAAGTGCTAATTGTGTAATTACGACTCTGTATGTGCTTGGTAGTAGTAGTAGCAGCAGCAGCAGCAGCTTTATTCATCTGTAGATCTCTTTTTACAAGGATATAATATAAACTCCCCCCCATGAACCATGGACCTTGCTGTTGGTGGGGAGGCTTGCATGCCGCAGCGATACAGATAGCCGTACAGTAGGTGCAACCACAACGGAGGGGTATCTGTTGAGAGGCCAGACGAACGTGTGGTTCCTGAAGAGGGGCAGCAGCCTTTTCAGTAGTTGCAGGGGCAACAGTCTGGATGACCGACTGATCTGGCCTTCTAACACTAACCAAAACGGCCTTGCTGTGCTGGTACTGTGAGGGGGTGAAAGCAAGGGGAAACTACAGCTGTAATTTTTCCCGAGGGCATGCAGCTTTACTCTATGGTTAAATGATGATGGTGTCCTCTTGGATAAAATATTCCGTAGGTAAAATAGTCCCCCATTCAGATCTCCGGGCGGGGACTACTCAAGAGGATGTCGTTATCAGGAGAAAGAAAACCGGCGTTCTACGGATCGGAGCGTGGAATGTCAGATCCCTTAATCAGGCAGGTAGGTTAGAAAATTTAAAAAGGGAAATGGATAGGTTAAAGTTAGATATAGTGGGAATTAGTGAAGTTCGGTGGCAGGAGGAACAAGACTTCTGGTCAGGTGACTACAGGGTTATAAACACAAAATCAAATAGGGGTAATGCAGGAGTAGGTTTAATAATGAATAGGAAAATAGGAATGCGGGTAAGCTACTACAAACAGCATAGTGAATGCATTATTGTGGCCGAGATAGATACGAAGCCTACGCCTACCACAGTAGTACAAGTTTATATGCCGACTAGCTCTGCAGATGACGAAGAAATTGACGAAATGTATGATGAAATAAAAGAAATTATTCAGATAGTAAGGGAGACGAAAATTTAATAGTCATGGGTGACTGGAATTCGTCAGTAGGAAAAGGGAGAGAAGGAAACATAGTAGGTGAATATGGATTGGGGGTAAGAAATGAAAGAGGAAGCCTGGTAGAATTTTGCACAGAGCATAACTTAATCATAGCTAACACTTGGTTCAAGAATAATAAAAGAAGGTTGTTACATGGAAGAAGCCTGGAGATACTGACAGGTTTCAGATAGATTATATAATGGTAAGACAGAGATTTAGGAACCAGGTTTTAAATTGTAAGACATTTCCAGGGGCAGATGTGGACTCTGACCACAATCTATTGGTTATGAACTGTAGATTGAAACTGAAGAAACTGCAAAAAGGTGGGAATTTAAGGAGATGGGACCTGGATAAACTGACTAAAGCAGAGGTTGTACAGAATTTCATGGAGAGCATAAGGGAACAATTGACAAGGAGGGGGGAATGAAATACAGTAGAAGAAGAATGGGCAGCTTTGTGGGATGAAGTAGTGAAGGCAGCAGAGGATCAAATAGGTAAAAAGACAAGGGCTAGTAGAAATCCTTGGGTAACAGAAGAAATATATAATTTAATTGATGAAAGGAGAAAATATAAAAATGCAGTAAATGAAGCAGGCAAAAACAAATACAAGCGTCTCAAAAATGAGATCAACAGGAAGTGCAAAATGGCTAAGCATGGATGGGTAGAGGACAGATGTAAGGATGTAGAGGCTTATATTACTAGAGGTAAGATAGATACTGCCTACAGGAAAATTAAAGAGACCTTTGGAGAAAAGAGAACCACTTGTATAAATATCAAGAGCTCAGATGGAAACCCAGTTCTAAGCAAAGAAGGGAAAGCAGAAAGGTGGAAGGAGTATATAGAGGGTCTATACAAGGGCGATGTACTTGAGGACAATATTATGGAAATGGAAGAGGGTGTAGATGAAGATGACACGGGAGATATGATACTGCGTGAAGAATTTGACAGAGCACTGAAAGACCTGAGTCGAAACAAGGCCCCGGGAGTAGACAACATTCCATTAGAACTACTGACAGCCTTGGGAGAGCCAGTCCTGACTAAACTCTACCATCTGGTGAACAAGATGTATGAGCCAGGCGAAATATCCTCAGACTTCAAGAAGAATATAATAATTCCAATCCCAAAGAAAGCAGGTGTTGACAGATGTGAAAATTACCGAACTATCAGTTTAATAAGTCACGGCTGCAAAATACTAACGCGAATTCTTTACAGACGAATGGAAAAACTAGTAGAAGCTGACCTCGGGGAAGATCAGTTGAGCTTTTGACAATGTTGACTGGAATACTCTCTTTCAAATTCTGAAGGTGGCAGGGGTAAAATACTGGGAGCGAAAAGCTATTTACAATTTGTACAGAAACCAGATGGCAGTTATAAGAGTCAAGGGACACGAAAGGGAAGCAGTGGTTGGGAAGGGAATGAGACAGGGTTGTAGCCTATCCCTGATGTTATTCTATCTGTATATTGAGCAAGCAATGAAAGAAACAAAAGAAAAATTTGGAATAGGTATTAAAATCCATGTAGAAGAAATAAAAACTTTGAGGTTCCCCAATGGCATTGTAATTCTGTCAGGGACAGCAAAGGACTTGGAAGAGCAGTTGAACAGAATGGAGAGTGTCCTGAAAGGAGGGTATAAGATGAACATCAACAAAAGCAAAACAAGGATAATGGAATGTAGTCGAATTAAGTCGGGTGATGCTGAAGGAATTAGATTAGGAAATGAGACACTTACAGTAGTAAAGTAGTTTTGCTATTTGGGGAGCAAAATAACTGATGATGGTCGAAGTAGAGAGGATATAAAATGTAGACTGACAATGGCAAGGAAAGCATTTCTGCAGAAGAGAAATTTGTTAATATCGAGTATAGATTTAAGTGTCAGGAAGTCGTTTCTGAAAGTATTTGTATGGAGTGTAGCCATGTATGGATATGAAACATGGGCGATAAGTAGTTTGGACAAGAAGACAATTGAAGCTTTCGAAATGTGGTGCTACAGAAGAATGCTTAAGATTAGATGGGTAGATTACATAACTAATGAGGAAGTACTGAATAGGATTGGGGAGAAGAGAAGTTTGTGGCACAACTTGACTAGAAGAAGGGATCGGTTGGTAGGACAAGTTCTGAGACATGGAGGGATCACCAATTGAGTATTGGAGGGCAGTGTGGAGGGTAAAAATCATAGAGGGGGACCAAGAGATGAATACACTAAGCAGATTCAGAAGGATGTAGGTTGCAGAAGGTACTGGGAGATGAAGAAGCTTGCACAGGATAGAGTAGCATGGAGGGCTGCATCAAATCAGTCTCAGGACAGTTCCAGGATCATCAGAATCCAATGGTTAGTCAGTTTTCTTACAAGGTCTAGATGCTGATTTTGCATCTTTGCCTGGCCTTGCAATAAAAACACAATTCCATCAAAGTACAAGGATTTATTGCACCAACGATTTTGGAAACCTTGCAGATTTAGTATGGGTGCACAGGGGGTTACAAAGCCCTTAAGGTGCTCACATATGTGGAGCAAGGAGCAGAAACTTACTTTCATCAGAGGACACAGAAATGATGTTCACAGGAAAAAGGAAAGAAAGTAGAGTGGATCAAGACACAAAAACAAAATAAAATTTCATGAACGGCTGGGAGACTGTGTTGTCAAACACATTTTACAAGCTGCAGATACCTGTAGATTAATTGAAAGCTCTCAAGGATGTACCTTAAGAAACTTTTCGTCACAACAAATAAGCATGACATACTTCAACAACAGAGTTTAAAACAAGTATAAGAAATCCACTACAGTACATAGGTTCTGTGGAAGTATGTTTTAAAATTAAACAGGCATTAACTACCCAGCCAACATACATCTGAAGTGCTTCTCTAGGTACATGTTACACCTTCATCATACCTCCCAATAACTATACTCACAAAAGTCTAAAATTCGAACCCTTCTTGTAATTAAAGACACATCCATTCAAAAGGCAATACTAAATTTATACTTAAATCACTCTCTACATTCTTTTTGGAACAAATGGCTGCAGTGCCTCAGTACATGTAAACACTTACAGTACAGTCATCACATCGCAATGCTCAGAATGCGGCGACAATGACGGAGTGGTGGCTGAGGGCCGTACATATCTGGTACCCACATAGCAGAGGCATGGGCAGCGTGGTGGCTGGTTGCGTGGTGCCAAAAGTATGTGCCCCGGGCATTTAGGTCAGGACCCTGATGCAGGTGGCAGCAGGAGATTGACTGGTGGTGAGTGTGGGGTGGCACATAGCTAGTTGGCAGCAACAGCAGATATCTCGACCTGTGGATGGTGGCGAGGCTTCATGGCCTGTCACATTGCATTCAGTGAACGGGCAGCATCAGTGGGTGACACAGGTGGTGGGCGGTGACAGCAGCAGTATAGCCATGAGTAACGCACCCGAGCTCTCAGTTCCCATGCACGCTATTGGCTAAAACTGATGGCATGGATTCACAAGTAATTTCAACAGAGCCCTGAGGGGCTCTCTTGTCAGCAGTGTTAACTGGACAGAGCTGCTTCGATTCTGAAAGGCAGGCAGCTTGTGTCACATTGACACAGCAAAGTTTCTGTGGACGAAAACTTGTAAAGATTTGACTTGGGCCTTTGAAATAAAATGTTTTAAACCAATCCCTTAAATTATTCCTTGACTTACTGCCACTCTGCAAATGCCGTTCAGTGTATGTTTTCCCATGGTTACCAATACTTTCTGCCTCTTTTAATTAATTTATCTCTGAAAGGAGCTGCACTTCACTCAGTATGTTCTTACATGGCAATGAATATGTTACAGCAGAAAGCCTGTCTCATATATTAGATAATAGATGTATGCAATATAACTAAAATACATTGATAGTTCATGTTTGTTGTTTTGTTTTTGCAGGTAGTAAAGAAAAAACCCAAACCAGAAGAAGAAAATAGCAAGTTGTTCAAAGGGGAACCAGAACCACCTCCACTGTATGTTAACTTATTTCCTCTGGTCAACTATAACAAAAAAAAACTTCTTTTTAGAATAAAAATTTTGTTTTGCTTGGTGCATTCTCAACTGTTTCGGTGAGATAAATTTCTGTAATAGAATGGATCGTAGATCAAAGATTAAAAGCATTACAGTTTTAGAAGGGATAGAAAACAGCAGATCTCATATTTTTTCTGTAAGAATGATCATACAGAATCATCAAGAAAAAGGAAAATACTTTATCCTCATTTCCTTAGTTGTGATGGGGTACAGACATATGAAATCCGAGAATAGATCTGTGCCATATGCCACAATTAATCATGTGAAAAAGCTATATGAACACTACAAGAATAGTATTGAAAGAGATTATGGGTATTTGGAATGGTTTCAGTTGCAGGACGTGCAGTATACTTCTACTAATTTCATTCATCATTATAATGGTAAAGTAATTAAGATAATCAAGAGATCTGCTAATAACAGTGAGGTTAATACATTTTGCCTTAACAACTGCAGTTGTAATATAGGATGAAAATGAAGCTGAGTTAAACTGAACTCAAATGCAAGCTATTTGCTCTCAAAATAATCAATTCCAAAATAGTAGTTTCCCTGTTAGTTGCTGAACATCTGTATTAATATCACTTTGAAACATGGAACAAGTATATCAGTTCTGTTATCTTGACAGTATAGTAACTGCAGTTTACTGACCATCTGCAGTGTAGAAAATATGAGAACCACCTCCCTTTAAACCCTTTGTGTGTTAATTTTAATTGCTTTACAAACTAATGAGTATTTTAAGCACAAAATAATAGGCATCACAATTATCGTTTACAAATATTGGTTAAAGCCAAGGAATTAAACATAAGCTCTAGAGATGCAGTTCCCCTACTCAACTTTTATTTGAATTGGACTCTTTCAAATTAGTACCCAAACGAATTTAACCAACAATATATCATCAAGATATGATGCTGTATCCTGTTGTGTTACTGATTGCCCATTGCTTTATGGAATTACTATTTTTATGGTGTTTTTGAGCAAACTCTAAATCTGGCCATTGATTTGTTTTGTAGAGCTGTGTCAGATAGCACGTATACAAATGGGGGTTCTGCAAGAGCTCTTTTGTGTGGTGCCCAGTGTTGATGTAAAATGTTGGCTTCTAGCCTGTTACAAACAAAACTACTTTTAAAGCAAAATTTTGCATGCCCTTTCAATAGAGTGCTCCTAAATTAGTCTAATGCTACATTCATTTTACCAGTTAGTATTAACAGGTTCAGTAAAACATGAAGAATAACAAGTACTCCACCAGCAATAAGACTGCTGTTGTCCATGTTGAATGCTACCACCATTCAGCTGCACTTCTCAGTTGCTGCTAGAATATGGGTTAACTGTCCCTGTTAATAAACATTGATAATGCAAATGTCACACGAGACTTATTTTTGAGACCGTTCTATCAAATGGGCATGTAAAATTCTGCTTTAAAAGTAATTTTGTTTGCAGCATAAACAAATGGAAGCTTTATGTCAGCACTGGACATCACATGAAGACATGATGAGCTGTATTTGTGTGGTCTCTCTCCAGCTACACATTGCAAAAATGAAATTGCAAATATCTACGAAAACACCAGAGAACATGTGCCTGGCAGCTCTAACGAGGGATGCCTTGTGTGTGTCTGGGTGGGGGGGTGGGGGGGGGGGGGGGGGGGGGGGGGAGTGTGCGGGCACACTGCAGCAAATGAATCATTCAACATTATAACTAACAAAAAGCAAATTTTACAGCAATACAAAAAGAATTGTTTGCTTATCTGGCTGGGCTTCCTTGATGCAGGCACTATATGTCTGTTAAAATCCAATTTTTGTAACAGTTGATATATACGGGTGCTTACAATAAGCTTGAAAAATAACACTATTTCCTGTATGAATAACTTTGCATCATTGCAGTTCCAATGTTGTATTGCTGAAACACACTGGTTTTGCTGTGTTACTCATTGAAGAAATAGGAGCTTCATTTTGTTTGGCAAAAGTTTATCATACAAGGTAGGAAAACCTGAAATTTTAAATGGGAGCAGATTCCTTTTCCCTGTAATTGTCAGCTCTTTGTATTGCTTTGATAAATCCACGGTTGCAGAATGTTATATTTTTTTCTTCCCCATAGTGTAGTAGAGTCATCAGAACAAATTTGTAGCCAGATGTACTCTGTATTTCCGAATAAACCTCTGTTGAACCCTTGGTCTAATGTGCTAAGATCCCTGATATCCTCTGGTTCCATCCTTGCAGACAAGGTATCCATTGTCCTTGGTGTTTGCAATATTGGAATCCAATCTCCTACTGATATAAATGAAAGGATTTTATTCCTCTCTACAGTGACAAAATTTCTATCTCATATTTGGGGACTATGCCCTGTTGTAAGAAATTTCTGGTCTACGGCAGTGAAATGTTTATCGATGATCAGATTTTGGAAAAGGAAATTATCCACTAGTTGTTCTGTGTAAAACAGTCAAACTAGGTTATAAGATTCCAAACCTCACTATCATTGAGCTGATAAATGTGTAAGATTGTACTTCAGAGTGTACAGAGATATCTCTGCTGACCCTCAACTGGCAGGGCTTTCATGCCAAAAATTTATGAAAACACTGTTACTACCAGTATTATGTATTGCCATGTTATAGTAAGCATATTGTCATTAATAAAATATGGAAAAGTTATTCCACTGTGGACAGAAAAGTATTTGCCGAAGATTACCATGCAAAGGCACAAATTTACCCATTGTTTAGCTTATTCCAGTGTCAGCAGCAAGCATTTTGTATGCTGCATCAGCCCAAGCGTGATGAAGTTCACGTTCTTTTTTGGCAGAATCTGTCCTAAACATCTGAATGTATAGTTTGTCCCAGTATGAACATACAGCTGACCTCACCACACAAAATTTCAATAAAACTCACTCTGTACATATTTTGTTCATATTTAGTTCAGGGTACTTTTGGAAGAGGGCATACATTTTGTGCATGCACAGACCTGAACTTTAATAACAACCAACTACAGGTGGTCAGAACACACATCAAACTTGCTTGTTACTTGCGACCGTAGCAGTTCCCCAGGATTTGGGTTACTAGTAACTCATGGCTCAAGTACAAGAGGCATACTCATAGCGGAAGGAAAATAGATGAAATGTGACAATGAATAGTGTGTAATGGAAACAGCACATATTAAATGTACTCATTTAAAGAGAACAATATTTCATTGTCATAATATTTTGATCTTTCCATTGTCTTCCCCTCTTGCTTACAAACATCTGTATGTCTGCTACAGTACATTATTTCATTGTCATAATATTTTGATCTTTCAATTGTCTTCCCCTCGTGCTTACAAACATCTGTTTGTCTGCTACAGTCATATTCAATTTATGAAGTTATTTTATGACTGATCACTGAATATTCTTAAAGACGTGATTTGGAAATAATGTGTCATATCCTCTCTTGGGCACTAAATGTACTCTAAAAGACTGCAAGAATGACTTCAGTCGTTTGTTCTGTTGAGTATAGCTCCCCACCATGTTTGCTTACCACTTCAAAATAATGGCACAAATTTTTCAGAACTAGAGGACAGAAAAAAACAAAGGTGGTAACAATATGCTTATTATTCCCGTAGTGGTTCTAAGTTGACACTTGGTGGGCAGTTACATCAGTAAGTAAGAAATAACATTTAAATTTTCTGAGGAAATCAAAGTAAGCCTTTTCTAAACACAGTATCAAAATCTCTTTTATGTTCCAGTTTCCATTTTACCTTTTCATTTAAATTGACTTATGGCATTATCCCTGAATATTTGTAATAAAGTTTTTAGCTTTACATGGAACTGAGATGACTTAAGGATGATGAACCAGAGAACTGTATCAGCATTGTAGCATGTGAATGTTCAGAAACTTCGAGATATGAAAATAACCTTAGGCTCCGTCATTCCAGGTGTTAGTAAGGGTGCACAAGGGAAATTAAATGGTAGCATATTTTGAATAAAATTAAACAACTAGTAGTTTGAAATTATCCCAGCTGGAACAATCCTTGCTTATTGTGAGCGATCAGAAGAATACATCACGTCTGTTAACTTCCATAGAATGTCCATGATTGTAGCACTGAGATGCTTCTTTATTGTGATAGCACTGTGACAAACGCCACTCTAGTGTCAACGATTCTTATGAGCACAGTGGGATCTCACAGGCTCGTTGTGCCAGGTACCTATCACTGGCTCCTGTCACATTCCATTTCATGGCAACGAGTATGCGACATTGCACAATGAGCTTGTGAGTTAGTCTGAAGGCTGAGATGAGATGACTGGCTCTATGAATTAACATTTTTATTCCTGGAGCACTGATTTTCTTGCTTTGGAAATGGTTCAGTGCGTGTATAAGGCCTGTGTGAATGTTTTGCTCTTCTGTCTTCAAGGGACAAATTCTCCTTAATTTGCAGATCAAAATTTGTGACTCTATGAAGTGTAATATTAAAAATAATATAAATTGTCTTTTGCCAAATGTGTACCTTACCTATTTTGTATTAGAAAGCCAAAGTCTTGTCTGCTGTCATAGTCAAGTGGGTCAAATCTCCGAAAGAGCTTCACATTATCGTTTCTTGATAAATTTCATCATGAAAACTAACAGTGGCGAGCTCTTTTCATAGAAAAGAATGAAATTCCAATTCTAATATTTTGAACGTTTTTCACAAAATCTGCAGTATTTAAGCTTACATTGGAATGAAAATCATAAGAAGACCCTGAATTATGTTCAAAATTTCCAGTTCCAGTTAGGTGTTAAATTACTATATTAGAACATTGCAAATATTCAGCACACACAACTTTTTGGCTGCACAAATTACGAGAAACTTTATTATGCCTTTTACAAAATACACCAATTGCAACGCATGCTCATGCTGAATGAAAGCACTAGAACTATAACCAATTTCAAATTCTTGTAGTAAGGAGATAAGATTATAATTTTAACTTCAAAAATGTCTAATCAGATTTCATATTCCAATAATTTTTGATGTGGTACTAACTGCTCATGCATTATCTTTCTTTCAGAGACACCACTCCGTAAAAAATTGTGATAAAGAAATACTTTTATTATTTCTCTGAGAGAACATATAAGCACTTTGATTTATACTGTAAGACTTTTTTTGTATCACTGGCGCTTGAATGATTTTGGTTAACCTCTTTATCATTTTAATCTTTGCCACATTAGAAGAAATATTTTGACATTAAAATTGCATTTGTGGTAAGAAATATAAGATTTTTTTTCTATTTTCTAAAACTGGACACAGAATCCTGAACCATTTTATGTATTTATTTATTTATTTATTTATTTATAATATTAATGGCCTTCAAATGTAGTGGCCAGCTCAATGTCAAGTGATGGCTTTGTCATCAGACAACATCTGTGGTCCATGTTCTCTGCTGTTATCCCAGTTATCTCAAGTGGTGTAATAGGTGTGGTACATAATATTACAATCTCCTTAATATACATTACAAAATACAAATTATGTGATAAAAATACCTGGTGAGATCTGTAGACCGAGGTGATATCTCACTCTCACCTGGCACTGACCTTTAGTTTTCAAGGAGAAGATTTGTTGACTTTAGGGACTGTGATGAGGGGAACACACTGGTTCCATAGATATTCATCACTGTCTGTGGTGGAACTTTCCAGGTTTCTCTGTGGCCACTAAGTTTTCTTCATGAGATGAGCATTGGGTTATCAGTATGCATCAAACAAATAAGTGTGATCTCAGATAAAGCCCCAAGGATGTCTGCACGGGCTGCGAATAAAATACCAGTATCTGGTATGTTTCTTGGACCACAGGCATAGAACTTAGAAAATATTTTACATTCTTCAGAAATTAAGAGGTTATCTTGCATAAGTCAGAAAATGCTGCATGATTGGAGAGAAGCAAATACTGACATTATAAATGGAATGTTCTAATTTTAATGAAAGTGTTACCGTGTGTGTTCCAGAAGAACAATATCAACTGTAAATTGCAAGGAACTAACAAAAAGATAGTTGATCTAAGCCATATTACAATTGTAATAAACAAAAATTATGTTTGCTTTACTACTACTATTAATAATGATGATGATAATAATAATAGTAATAAGTTATTATGTAGGTGATTTCATATGTCTATGGGCTAGGAATTATATTGCATGACATTGAAAACAAATTTTCTTGATCATTTCTTGTGCACCCAGTGTTGTGTAGCAATGTTTCACTTTGCACAGTTGGTTGCTACTGACTTATTTATACTAATACTTTTTACCCCAAAGGAATGCATACCAGTTATTCCTAAAGGGCTTTATGGCTGATGCTTCTCACATCCCTTTGGAAAATCGTGAGAAAGAAGCTCCTCGGTATTGGCAGATGCTCCCAGCAGCTGACAAGGAAAAACATCGAAAGAAGCTCAATGATATCAAGCAGAAATACATAAAAGATTATGAAAAATTTCTTAAGGTAATAATCCATGTTCTCTTTAACAGTATGCGACCACAGAAATTATTGTATAATATTGCCTCAGGATGCTCTGCGTGAATGTTGTTATAATTTTCTGTTATGCATTAGAGACTGTATGCTATAAAGATAATCTAATACATAATTAGACTAAAGTTTGAAGTTAAAGAAGAAAGGGGGGAAATATTTTTAACTATATATCTTAAAAGGAATCAATCAGTCTTCAGGAACAATTAGAAGGATACAACATTGACACGTCAGTAAAATAACCTCTGTAGCATTGATTTAAGAATGTTCTCTATTATATGGTATTATTTGTGACACTTTCTCACAAACTACAGGCTTTAAGGATCAATAAAGAGCAAATGAACTCTTGTGTCATCCTATAATTCAGCTTGTTAATGGCCGAAATGTGTGGTATGGAGTTTCTGTACAAGAAGTGCACATTACCTCTCTATAATTCAAAACGTCATTGACAGTTTGAAAATGTTTCTGTTCAGAATTGTTGAGGCTCTGGTGGTCATTTGCTGACATATTACCTGTTGGCTTTCATCTCAGTATCTTCAGCTGATGTTTATTGATGTTTCTGACATTTCACCAGCACAAGTGGCTGGTTTTGTCAGAGGTTCCCCCCATTGCTGATGGCGGACTTGGCATCAAGCAATACATCAGTATTTCTGTTGTTTATAGTCATCATCATTCATAAAGGCTAGAGTGATTTTTGAAAGATTTTTAATTATTTAAAAAGTAGCTCTTGTGTATTGGGGGTTCATTTTCATCAAGTTTCTGAATACCTATTAAGTCTCCGTGTGCCTACAAACAATTTTCAATTTCTTACTATAATCTCTCTTCCAGTAGTGAACAGATGGAGCATCTGTAACATCAGGACAGGCAATATTAATCTACCTTCAAGCTGCTTTTATTTAATAAATTAAAAAAGACTGATTCTTTAAGATGTCTTACCTTCAGAACCTTCAGTTTTGAAAACCATCCAAGCTTCCCATCAAATGTAAATGCCAACAAACTTGAGGCTTTAAATTGAGAATAATATCCTACAGCTGTAACTGTAATTCAGATTAAACAGAATTAAAAACAGAATGAACCAACACAGTTTTGCTCATAACTGGTAACTTACGAATACCTCTGACAGCTCCTGCAGTGTGACTTATCCCTGTATTGGAAGACACTACACCCTATCTATACAACAGATTACTTAGTTAATACAGAACTCGTGAAAAGACTGAAAAAAAGTAAATATGAAACTTACAGATTTAATAGACCATCATTGTTTAGTGACAAACACTTGTAAATTTTTTTTTTTTTTTAATTACATGTATTGATTATTTTGTGTGATGCTGCTCAAATGATGACTCGATGTATGAGTTTGGATTTTCTGACCAAGTCATTTTATTGTCTCTCTTGTTTGCTTCTTATTACTTCACACTACGTAGTTTTGTTTTCACAAGAGTTTTTTTCCTCAACTTGCATTACAATTTTTGGTATAGAACTTTATTTCCTCTCAAAAATAATGAAAAAAAAAGAGAGCCCAAAAATGTTTATAGTCTTGTATTGTAACACACAATTATCTGATGTTTTTTGAATTTGCAGTACAAAGTGACATTTTAAGATGTAGCAACTTCTTATATTTCCTAAAATACACACTGAACAGCAGTTTACATCATATACATTAATGTTGACAGAAGTTAATAATTTGTGAAGGATAATGTCCTTTAAGACCCGGTTTTTCGGCACACTCTTTGTCCCTCTGTGTGAAGTTTGTCATCACTCTCTCCAACATGTTTTGGCATGTAACACAAGTGTCTCTCTCAGTAGCATCCTTTAACTGAAGCACAGTACATGGCTTATTGATATACACTTTGTTCTTGAGGAAACCTCAGAGTGGGGCAACCAGTCAACAACTCTTCTGTTGGATATGACTTTCCATGGAAACAAATTCCTTACTTTGGCCGTACACATATTCAAACTTGGAGCTGTTACAGCATCTTACTGAAACCAAACATTTATAAGATTTATTCCAAGGTGATGAAGTTCCAGAACCAGAAATTCATGCAACATAGTCAAAAACCACTCAGACTTACAGTGATGGCTCTCCCATTTTCTTCATAGAAATAATGCACTATGACACCAGATTTCCCTAATCTAGCCCACACTGTAACTTGTGTCGCAGTGCAGTGAGTGCTGGTGCAGTTGGTGAGGGTTGTTCCAGAACCAATAACGGCAGTTTTGTTTGATACCTCTACCATGTAGGAAAAAATGAGCTTCATCTGATGTTAAAATCACAATCCCACATTCTTCGGCTCAATATAAAACAGGTCTCACGAAAGTTCTCAACCCATAGCGGAATGGTATTGCAGGCTGGAGCTGCATCATTACATGGAATGTAATAATAATTCATATTATTGAGGAAAAAGACCTTTTTTCACAAAGTGCCTGGCATCCAGTGCAATTTGGTCTATCAGTTACTCATATGATTTTGAACGCATCCCTGTTGGTTTTTGAACAAATTCTAAGTTGATTTCTGAATGAATTATAAGTTGATTTTTGAACGCGTTCATAGTGTACATGATGTCTCTACCAGGGGAATCCCCGTCGCATCTAGAATTAACTTTCCTGCAGACAAAAGGGGACGGGTCTATACGGGCTGAGTGGAATAAAGTCAAACGGGTGAATGCCAATCGCTTTTTATGCGGTTGACTAGGTTTGTAAATTATCAGCGTTGTTATAATTACTAGCGAATTCCATAGATTCAGACTACCAGAGTGGAAATAAACGACTAACAGGAATAACAGGCAACAAAGATTACGTATTGTCTTCTCCGTGTATCCAAGAAAGTTAAATTTTGACAGAAAATCTTTGGCCAGACCACTACACTACTAAGGGCCAGTTATACAGTCCCCAGCTAGCAGCCGCTAAAGTTCTATTCTGGGAGTACCGCGGAAAACGCATTGTACGAACACGTTATAACGCCTAACCGGAGAATAAATGCGGGATAACTAAAGCGGTGATTGTGGCAGGGTTAGTGAAGTTAACCAGAGAATAAGTTTTGACACTAGCAGGAATAGTTACAGAATTAGTGATGACAAGATTGTTTGTTAGAATGAGGAAGGAGAAGAAATGGACTCTCACAAATTACGAAAGAATATGACGATTCCAAATCTATATAAAAATTTCGTACTCCTACTTTTCCATCTCAAGCTTCAGAAGCTAGAGAATATGAGTGAAATGTGGAACTATTTCCTAACATAAAACTTTTTGCTCTTAGTAGGCCTAATATCATTTGATATTGTTACTTCGTGAATTATATTCCATCGTGTTATAAAAATGACCATTTGTGTCAAAACAGTCTCGTTTATTTGGTGTGTGTAACAATTGCTCAAATATTAGGCAGGACTCTTTCATTTTATCTAGCAGACAGTGACAAAATACACGTAACCAGATCGAGGAACCACACCAGTCTTGGGTACAATTTTATTAACAGCTTTTGTAGTAGTAGACAACGACATTTCATTTTTTCATGTAGCAAAACGTTGACAAACTTCGATGAGGTAATAGAGTCTTTCCCAGAAAAGAAAGTACGCCACATAAAGTGGTGGCAAGATTACATAGGAAAAAAGCTAGGACTCATGGATTGAAGAAATGTGTACTGCCTTGCTTGTCTCTTGTCTTTACTCGTTTTATGTATCCTATATTTAATTTTATGTCACACATAACAGCAAGTTACTAGCTAATTGGCAGTAAAGACTGCAGATTTCTGAAGAGTTCTTATTTTGCCGGTTACAAATAATCCCATCCAGTATTAATTGCGAGATTCTTTTTAAGAGGGGCAGGCTGTCAAACCGGCCAACTGGGAGCAGGAGAGACACCACAGGACATTTCAATTTCCACTGTCCTGAATATAGTTCGATGGCCCCTTTACAAAATATGGCACGTTTCAGTTCCACAGAGCGAAATACAGAGACGTGCGATAGAAGAATGCTGTGTGAAGAGGCGCAGCACTGCACTTGGCACACTTGAGACCAAATAACATGTCTTACGTTCCCTCTCCAGAAAGATGTGCGCTACAAAATTAAGGTATTTTTGAAAAGTCGATTTTTTAAAATTTTGGCGTCCTACCTCAAACGCTCGAAGGTGGGTAGCACCATTGTCTAATATTACCCCAGTTCGGAAATATCGTAGATGCGGACCTGATGCACACAGCAGTCTGAGTTGTAGTCAGGAGGTGGGTGGCCTCCACGTGACCCGTGTTTACGTTAAGTGATTTTGCTGTTTCCTCTTCGTTTATTGCTCTCACGTCAAACGAAAACAAAACGGATTTCTGTGGCCGGGAGCTAACAAGTGAATTAAAATACATTCACATAATTACGGAAGGCTGAAATGCCAGCCGAAGTGGCCCAGCGGTTCTAGGCGCTTCAGTCTGGAACCGCGCGACCACTATGGTCGCAGGTTCAAAACCTGCTTCGGGCATGGATGTATGTGATGTCCTTAGGTTAGTTAGGTTTCAGTAGTTCTAAGTTCTAGGGGACTGATGACCACAGAAGTTAAGTCCCATAGTACTCAGAGCCATTTGAACCATTTTTGTAGGCTTCTTGCATCATCGTAGCTGCGCAAGCATGGCAACGCCTGTTGTCTGGTGCTCTCTGGCAACTGCTGAAACGAATCTATTTCTAACAGGTCGCGGGAAAATATTCTGAATGGTTGTTTGAAAAGCGTTACTTTCAAACAGAATTTCCTGTTACGCAAGATGAATGTCCGATGAATTTCTTAAATCGCAGAGCGTTTGACTGTCATTCAAAAATCAAATCTTTGAGGACGACCGTTTAGAATATTTTTGAGCTCAGAAGATCAGACATTTATGTCGTTGTTAAAAATTTTACTGACACATTTGTGTGATGTATCTTAAAGTGTAACATGCGCAAAAAAGATCAATATTATGTGTGAAAGCTTAGCTTCTCTTGCAGCTTATTAATCTTAGAGACCAATATTATACGTAAAAGCTTTTCTTTTTTTGTAGCAACACTATATATATTAATTTAAACCATTACCTTTTCCTATTTGTGTGTTCGCGCCACTTAACAGTGATGTTGCTGTTGGCTGACTACATCACGTATCCTATGCTCTGAATATCCTCTGTCATTGGCTGGCGAGATCTCTTGACATGAGCTACGACTGGTTTACAAAAGCGCATCACAGTCTTTATTTCAATCCTTCGGAAACTAACATGCGGTGTTTGGTGGAATTCGAATTTATACTTTCGTGCAATACGAAAACATGCCGTGTACATTTTGCTGCACATCAGACATTTTTCCAAAACGTGGTTTTTCCTCTGAGTTTCATTTTCTAAAGTGCCAGGAAATTCTAAAATTCTACGCCGGTGTATAAAACCACAACCATTTAAAGGATTGATAAGTTTTACAATTCCGAGGAAAAGTATACTGTTACTTACCACGGAAAAAGCGTATTTTCATCCGGGAGAAAGTGTATTTTTAACCGGGAAATCCGGGAATTTTTTTTCCTCGTCCACGTATACACCCTGGTTTACTGACAAAGGCTGTGGCCAGTGCTATATGTGAGTATTTTTTAATCGTGCCTGTCTGCAACTTAATGTGCCTTCTTTACTGTAAGTAGCAATCTATCTTCTCCTACATTGTTGTTTTCCACAATCATCATAAATAGATTTATTTGCTCTCACTTCCCATGAAAAGTCAGAGAAATTCATCAGTCAGCATAGTAATTTTGTACAGTGTTACTAAACTTCATATCTGTACAGACACATATATCCTCCAAAGACCTTAAGCTCAGTAATAAGTGAATAAAACTTCATAAACCAAAACGAGGGAAAATGTATCAAATGTCCATCCTACAGCTGCGATACTGATAGCAGCAGAGATGAATTTTCACAGGTAAAGCATTTGTCAGCATATACTGTTTTGCAAGCTGCATCTAGTGCAGAACAGAGGGTAACATACTTACCACACATGGAAGGGTAAACCTCATCTGTAGTTCATCAGGTACATATTAGCCAAGTCAGTGATGACAAAAAAAGTCGAGTATTGCAAATTTTTGTGCAGTGTAAGGCAGAGTGTTACGAACAATATACTAAAAATTCTCACCGGTGGGACGTGAGCATGGCTGTGGAGGGGCATTTAAAGGTCACTTTTTTATGTTTTTCTGTAATAACTTGAAAACTTTGGCTTCTGGCAAAAATGTTTCCCAGTACAAAATTGAACTACATTAAATTTCCTAAAAAAAATTTATTATTATTGAGTTGGTGCATAAGTTTGTAGCATTTTCCACAAGTTAGATAAACACAACATATATACATAAGAAACTTCAGTCATCAATAATACATTCTCCTTCACTATTTGCAACAGTCTGCCAATGGTGGCATGACTGTTCGATTCTGCAACTGGAAAAATCACGTGATTCTGAGGTGAAGGAGATGAAGAACTCATCAAGTCATGTTTGGAGTGCATTTTGTTCAAGAAAGGAAGTTCCTTGAAGGTAATTCAATATAGAACAGAAAAGGCGAAAATCTGATGGGGCTAAATCAGATGAATAAGGAGGGTGCAGAATGAGTTCCCAACCCAACTCCTGCATCATGTTTTTTGTCAGTTTAGAGGAATATGGGCTGGTCTTGTTGTGGAGTAGCATAATTTCACACAGTTTCCTGGTTATTGTCCATGGATTGCATCTTCAGGATGCCTCAGTTGTTGACAATAAATGTCGGCAGTGATGGTTATACCTCAGGGAAGGAATTCACAGTACACCACACCATCAGTGTTCCATCGGATGCATATCTTTTGTGGATACATGCAGATCTGTGTACTGGGAGTTGCTGCTTTGTTTGGACTAAACCATTCCTTTCTTTTCCTTATGTTAACATTAAGGCACCATTTATTGAGACCAGTAATGATACAGGATATGAATGGTCAGTGTTGTTGATGAGTCAGTTGATGACGAGCAAGCAGAGATGCACATATTGGCCACCCACTGAGTTTTGTGATTTTGACTTAGAGCTTCACTTAGAGCACGAGTACTCATACAGTCAATTTTTGAATCTTCCCCTTTGCAAGCAGATGTTGCACGATGTTGGAATGATCAATAGTTCATCATGTT
Organism: Schistocerca piceifrons; assembly: GCF_021461385.2. Classification (NCBI taxonomy): domain Eukaryota; kingdom Metazoa; phylum Arthropoda; class Insecta; order Orthoptera; family Acrididae; genus Schistocerca; species Schistocerca piceifrons. The sequence goes on from NC_060138.1 coordinate 430,302,441, forward strand.
TGCCAGTTCTTGAGTACACTGGCGTAGATCATTGTGGATTAGTGTGTTCAAACGATCTTCGTCAAATTCCAAAAGTCTTCCTGAATGTGGAGAGTCACTAATGTCAAAATGATCCTCATTATCTAGCGTCCACAGCTCCACTTACTATCTCCATATGACAAAATGACAGTATGTAAACTCAAATAGTAACAATAAAATACAAATAAATGACAGTCTATAAATAAATCCATGGTAGCCGGAATATCAACTCAACTTGCAAAACAAAAACACTACAAACTTATGCAACACAGTAATAAAAGTAGTGTTTTAATGGTATAAAATTAATGTTTACTATTACGTGGAATGAATCGAGAACAAATATTAAATTGTGTACCACATCTAAGTGCAGGGTATTAGGAGAGGTATGTATGAGAGGTCAGAAAAGGGGAGGGAGTGGGTGGGGGCGAGGTGTTGGAAAACAGACAAGTAAGGGAAGTCAGGTTGCCAGAATGTTGTCATTCATTACTCTCCTTTGTAGATGTGCGAACCGGAGAATGAGCGGGTGAGACCTCACTCACTCTATTCCCTACTATGTCACAAAAAGCAACTACAGGGATTTCACAAAGCTATACTGACTCTTTCTCAACTCCCCTTATGAAATAGTGGTGGACAGACACTCTAGAGGGGGGGGGGGGGGGGGGGTATTTTCCACAAAGTGTGTTAGAGGGGTTGTATATTCCATGCAGTGTGTTGAATAAATATATGAGTTACTAAAAATAATGGGGAAATTGAGTCTTTGTCATCCTGTACGGCAATTGGAGTGTTCTTTCGTGAAAGTCATCTACCATCATGAGTGCTGCTTGCTTTTCAGTTTAAAAAAGAACTAACCTCCCCAACATTTCCTGTGCACAACTCCATCTAAGTAGACACTTAACTGAGCTCGTGTTTATATAGCAGAGTTATTTTTGTTTTATTATGTGAGTACTTATTTGCAGTTGTTAAGTGAGCATTTATGTAAAATACATTCCAATTAACAGTGGGTGACAAGTTCTTGTAGCGGTTCACCTCCATTATTTATTTCATTTGTTATCCTCGGTGTCGACATACTGCATTGCTGTGCTGGCTGAAAAATGGGGTTTGTAATTCCGACAGTGACTACTGTAAATAATGTAGCCGACAGGTGCACAGTTGTGTTTCACAGTACTTTAATTTCACGGTTCACGACCCCTCAGTAACATACAGTTATTTGGCCATTGCACTACTGTTTATCTTTCGATACGCCTCATTAATAGGTTGCAGGCGAACATCCACATACTGCTACAATAGTTTCCTGATGTACATCTACGAGGAGTAAAAACCTAACCACAAAGTTCACAGTTCTTGAATAATAAACAGGCAGATGTGGAAACAGACAATGTCATTGTTTTTACACACACGGCCTATTGGTGTAACACTTATTTCACTGTTAAGTCGATGTATTGTTGTTGTTCTAACCAAAACAGGTTACTCGTCTGAAACTCGACCGTGGAATGACTGTCTCATGACCAAAAATCAGGCCCTTACGTATCATCACAATAATAGGTACCGAAATTTCACGTTTTTTGATGTTTAATTTACAGAAATTACAATTAAAACTTAACTCATTTGATTAACTAAATGTGGTGTCACCGCCAGACACCACATTTGCTAGGTGGTAGCTCTAAATCGGCCGCGGTCCATTAGTACATGTCGGACCCGCGTGTCGCCACTTTCAGTGATAGCAGACCGAGCGCCACCACACGGCAGGTCTAGAGAGACTGACTAGCACTCGCCCCAGTTGTACGGACGACGTAGCTAGCGATGCACACTGACGAAGCCTCGCTCATTTGCAGAGCAGATAGTTAGAATAGCCTTCAGCTAAGTCAATGGCTACGACCTAGCAAGGCGCCATTAGCCTTACATAGCTTGTATCTAATGAGTCTCACTTGTCTCATCAAGAGCGATGTACCACAAGGATGGATTAAAGTTAAGCATTCCAGAAGCTACGTACTTTTCTTTATAGCATTCATTACGTATCCTGTTTCAGACCTCACGCCCATCTGCGTGAGCTTAGCGCGTGCCTTTCGGCTTCCTCGCATTGTGTCTAGGCTGTCTTGCCTAGACCCAACACTAAATACATCGAAAAATTGGTTCTTTTTAACAGTTTCTTCTACTGCACGAGTTAGGTCGAATTATTTGTCTAAATCATGAAATTAACATACACAGTTACGCAAACAATACTTTTGACGAAACTGTTAACTACTTTGGAATTGCCGGCCAGAGTGGCCGAGCGGTTCTAGACGCTACAGTCTGGAACCGCGCAACCACTATGGTCGCAGGTTCGAATCCTGCCTCGGACATGGATGTGTGCGATGTCCTTAGGTTAGTTAGGTTTAAGTAGTTCTAAGTTCTAGGGGACTGATGACTTGAGAAGTTATAGTGCTCAGAGCCATTTGAACTATTTTTATTTTGGAATTAATTAAGGGCTGGCTTTGCTAACATGTTTTCGAATAGAGCCAGATAGATCCTTTAAGATTACTGTTAGTTGTTCCTCCAAATGTTTATAATTAGTACAGGATTTATATTTGTTTGTAAGTCAACAATAGAATTTAAGTTATGAAACAATTATTGATTTTGCCCTATAATAAAAGATACTAACTCGGAATAGTCAAAATAAATTAGAAAAACAATTACATACATAAAACTAATCACGAAATTAGATCTAGTGTTATATTCTTTAAAACTGGGGGCCAGCCTTTCTCTTTTATGGAAATGCAAATAATATTCACCTATGTTAATGGTAATTAGTTAAAATTGAAAAAATGAATTTTAAGGAGGCAGATGGCAAAATAAGAGGGGAAGTAAAAATATCCCAGCCTGCTTCGTTACATGCGTAACTTTTAAGTGTGATGTTGTCAGTGATCTATTGCTGTTGGTGGAAAACAGATTGGCTCTGTTAAGGTCATTTACAGTGTATTGTAAAGTCTTGTAATTGTGCGATAGTCACTTAGTGGTCAATTAATGACGGACCAGAAAATTGCTGCACTTCCATCACCATTAATTGTGTTCGTTTATTTTATTTACTTCTTCATCCATAGTACAGTAGTTTCAGACATGTTAGAAATGTTATAGAAATAATATATAAAACATTAACAAAGTAGCATAGGACTAGGCGAGGATAGGGCAGGAAATTGGTCATGGTCTAATCAAGGGTATCATCCCAGCATTCACGTTAGCAACTTGAGGAAACTATGGAAAACCCAAGTCAGGCTGGCCGAATGGGTAATAAACCCCAGTCCTCCTGAATACAAATCCGTTACACTAAGACTGGTGTAGCCGCATCACACAGTACGTGATTAGTAAAGGAATCACATAATCTGCATTGTGAGTGCCACATGCACAAGAACTAAATCAATAAACTAGAAATTTTGAAAATACAAACACTACTGGAAATGTTTAAAAACATGAAAACATTACATAAGGCTGCTGGAAAGTACAGTATGCGTATTAAAAAAATCGGACTTTGTACTGCTCCTCGGTGGTGGTGTGTCTGCTAAATTATATTTGCTGCGCTAGCCAACAACACCTGCTAAAGTGACTACTATTTATCAGTTTGTCAAACCTGGGTGGGATGGCGCTGATACACAGAGATGACAAGTGTATTAAAACGCGTAGCGACACCATAGAGTTCCGCAACACCGTGTACTATATCAGCTATCTGCAAGTAGTTGTGAGGATGGAAAGTTTAACCAAATGCTTACCACTCGCACAATAGCTACCGGCGAAGATGCAACTGGACCACCACTAGTACAAATAGTTTCTGGTTTTATCGGCTAGTGTTAGCTCCCGATTGGAACTTTTAGTTAACGCATCTCAATATCACAAGATTTTACAGGTTCGACCAGCAAGCTAACACCAAAAGTAATCTACTAGTCAATGGAATCAAACAGAAACTACTAGTCTGATTAGGATGCGCTACTTAAGTCAATTAAACTCAACTCACATTCACAGCAGCGTGATCGGAAACCTCACTTATATAAACCAACACTCCAACACTGATACCTTGGATTTATCTTATCTTTTTCCCAGCTTGAAAACTATCCAACGTGGAGTTTAAGCGTTCCTTTTAATAGAACCCCACTGAAGCAATCAATCTAGACTGAACTTTCTTAGCTACCAGTTTCAGTTAGTTTCATTTTCGTAAGAGCATGCCAGCGATATAATTACACTGAATCGTTGCTAGTCGGAGATTATTAATCTTATACAGTCACTGCACTGCAGCTCTATGCTTGCTTATTTCTTTTTATGAACACACACAATGGATAATGCTATTTGCACTCTATCAATGATAATGGTTTATGCTACAACCTTTATAGTTTATTAATTCCCCATAACTTAACTTTTCCACTTTTTATCGCGTAAACCATCAGACCAAAACCTCTTTCATATACTTTAAGCTGAACTTTACGCAATTATCGTAACAAACTCTCAGTGTGATTTATCTTTCACTTTAATATTTAACTTTTTTATTATTTATTTATTTATTTATTTACTTAACTATTTTATTATTATTGTATAATTTTTTTTTTTAGATTCCAAGATTCTGTTATATTTTCAAGATATGGGGAGAAATGATAACATGAGACACCAATTTTTACTTTATCAAGTATTACTTAATTTTCAATGTCCCCACAAAGTTTCGTCAGGCGTGAGTGCTGGTGGTAAACTACTTCCCCACTAAGCGGAAGCTAGTAAAAAAAAAAGAAACAAAATACCTAAGCGTCACCGCCACTTTAAAGTAGCATTAATATTCACTCACATCAAAGCAAATCTCTCCCTCTTCAGGCATTGACATACGCGGACCCTCTATACCAAATTTAAAACACTCAGCACTCACAATTTCAAAGAGACAATTATCGTGCTCTACTCATTTAATAGGTCTTCTGTCAGTTTTGTCAGATGGAAAATTACTATTACACCAATTCGCGCGCGTCGCAAAGTATCTGACACAGATTGGTTCTCCCGTTTACATTAATCAAACTAGGATGTCCGATCTCACAATAATTACACGACAATCACAGGCCGCACTTCAATTTGAGATTTCTTTAAGCCGGGGATTCTATTGCCTTAGGACTTCCCCCACAATTACAACCAATACAGTCGCACACTCACGCCAAAGCTTTAGCAAATCCTTATTATAGAAGCGGCAACGGCACATGTACCTTTGTGCTTACTCTAGTACCTCCCGCTGCGAAAGTCAAACACACGCCAGAACAAATGGACGTGGTCAGCCCATAGAGGGCTCCGCGTCCATGGTGGCTATTCCGCGCAGCGGCTCTCGCGCAGCGAGGGCGCCACAGCTACGCCACGTGCAGACAGCGGCCAATAGCCACTCCCTCCAGTTTCGTATATAGGGACCCGCTCTGCCCTAGTCCAGTCAGTCTGGTACTCGCTCTGGATTGCGTCTATATCTCGGCGGTACTGCGTTCTGGTCGTTGCTCGTTGTTGACGTTTGGCTGGCTCTGGTTACGAGTGGATTTACTGTTGGTGTTTGGTGTTGTGGTTTCTATAAGCCTCCGTTGTTTATCTCTTCCTTGTTGTGTCGGTCTTTGTCGGTTGTTGTCGGTTGTCGTTGGTCTGTCGTTGGTCTGTCGTCCGACTCGTCCTTGTGTTTACCCGGTGGTGTGTGCTCCACCGCCGGCGGCTTCCCCGCCTGGCATCTCCAATCCGCAGCCCAAGGTGTTCCCGCGATTGGTTTTGGTTACTACATTTACCCTTATTAAACCAATCACTCACAAAGTCTTTGCGTGAAGGCGATACCAAATACACACAATCAAGATTGAAAAGAACCTCCCCTTAGCATGAGGTACGGAACGCCTGATTGCAAGTAACCCTAAGGTTAGCTTGACCAAACTTTACACTATCACTAATCACATGAAAATGCGAGAAAAACCCATCTCTTAGCATGTCTCACAATGAGTTACTCTTTTAAAGCAAACTCCAAATATCATCGCACGTCCCACTACCGATTGCGAACAATACAGCTCGCGCAATAATTACATATAACTTCCCATATAGGCCATAACCCCATCACGGGTTCAACTAATAACTTTAGAAGCCCAAATCCAACATTAAATCACTTGAGCGCCAACTCCAAATTGGCTTACACTTCCCAAGTGTCACGAACTGACTGATGTTACCCCGTGACCTCAATAGTGACTAACTCCCTGATGCCGCAAATGTAACTTTCTACACGAGATCTCAATGGTAACTCCTCTTGAAACAAGGGACAAAACCAAGAACCAGAATTTTTGAACAAATGAACATGTGATGTTAATTGTCTCTTTATCACAACTTTCATTATTAGATGCTTTCATTCCTCTTTAATAGCGGCCAGCTGCGCATCAGTCGGTATCTTTGCCGCGCTCCACACTGCTGCTATCGTCATGGTCGCGTGACATCTCTGGCTGCAACAGGCTCCACTGCATATGCTCTTTCTACAACATAATTTTGACAACATTTTCAGAAGCAAATACAAATAAAATTAACACCCCCCCCCTTTTTTTTTAAGTCGAAATTGACACTTCGATAATAAGTTGAGGCGACTTACATATGTAATGCCACATACGTATACCACTCACACTACTTTTCAATTTTGGGGCACTACAACTTATGTTGATATATATGAAGTTTCATAACACATGGATGACATACTTCTATTGCAGAGGGAGCCAATTTAAGCTCCTGTTAGAAATAGGGAAGTCTTAGGCGGAGGCTGGGACAGTGCATTTGATATCCATCATGTTGTGAAAAATGTTCCAGCCATTGATAGTCCAGACTGTGAAATGAACTTCGTTGAATACAAGGTCTGTTCAGAAAATTCCAGAACTTTGTCCACAAAATTTGTCTATGCTTACCTTTTACTTATTGTACATAGTCTCCTAAATACTCTCCTCCACAATTGGTACAATATTCCCAGTGCTATTACCACTTTCTAAAGCAGTCTTGGTATATCTCGCACTGGATGACGTGAAGTGCTGTCAACAAATTTTCCTTTATCTCATCTGTCATTGCAAATCTTCATCCTTTCAAAGGGGTTTCAACTTTGGAAATAAAAAAAAGTCTACAGGGGCCAGATCTGGAGTACAGAGGAGGAGGCGGCATCACAGTGATTTCATTTTTTTGTACAGTAGTCATGCACAAACAGAGATACGAGTGTGGTGTCAACAATGAATTGTCTGGTCACATTTGAAGTTGTTTCCTTCTCACATTTTCTCGCAGACATCGCAACATGTCCTGAGAGTATCATCGATTGACAGTTTGTCCCTATGGCTTGAATTCATGATGAACAAATCCTTCAGAGTTAAAGAAAACTATCGGCATTGTTTTGACATTTTACCTGACCTGAAGAGCTTTTTTGGTCTTGGTGAACCTTTCCCAACCTATTGTGAAACCTGAACCTTGCTTTCAACATTGTAATTGTAGACCCATGTCTCATCACCAGTTGTGATTCTCTTAAGGATCATCTCATCCTCATTTGCCAATCCAAAAGCTCTTCATAAATTATGAGGCGAAGGTCTTTCTGGTCTTGATTCATTAGCCGTGGGATGAGATTGGTACAACATGATGCATTCCGAGATTCTGTCTCAGGCTTTCATGACACAGTCCAACTGAAATGTTACATTCATCTACAACCCTCTCAGATGGTCAGTCATCAATAGGCAAGCAAAGTTTCATTGACATTCCTGATGTGAGTGTTGCCGGGAGACATTGAAGGGCTTTCTGGATGAGGTTCATCTTTAACTTCCATCTGGCCATTTTTAAACCATGTGAAACATTCGTAACACATAGTATGGCTTAAGCACTCATCACTGTAAGCTTCCTGCATCATTTGGTGAGTCTCTGTAAAGGTTTTCTTCGGTTTCATGCAAAATTTAATGCAGATGCTTTTCTACTCCAACTCTGCCATCTTGAAATTTGGAAACTGTGTGACACAACATTCTACTCAATACAGCACTGAACAATAAGTAACAGCTTTGTTTACCTAATAGCTAATTTGACAACAATGAAACTTCTGGAAGTTACACATTAAACACAGATGTGTGCAGCTATGCCAACTTCATCTCGCTCCAACACGCCATTGGCGTGAAATCACGAATGTTCCAGAATTTTTTGAACAGACCTCGTTGACAGTGTTATCATGTTACACTTGGGACAGACCGTTCCATATAGTAGACAGTCGACAGCTCCAGCTGTGGACCTTTTTTTATATAATAGCTAACTTAACAACTGCAAATAAGTACTCGCCCAATAAACTGAAAATGATTCCACTACATAAAAATTATCTCATTGAATTTATTTTGAGTACTTGTATGAGAAAACTGGATAGGAAATGCTGATGAAGTATAGTCTGCTTGCAGACTAAAAATCTAGCTACGTTCTTGGTGAGGGAAGTTGCCTTTCCTAGAAGAATTCTATAGCTGCAGTATGACTAAGGATCAGTGTCTCTCTTACTAGTGTAGAACACCATGCAGAGATTTATGCAGATTCTGTCTGTATGTGTTACTTGTGTTAGTGTTTCCTTTTTTCCATGTAACGTTAACACAATTAGTGGAAAATAAACACCTCTGCACAATGTGTTGCCAGTAGTTCATAAGGCCAGCTGTAGAGGGGTCAGTATAGCTTTTTGAAACACCCCATAGTTGCTTTTTGAGAAATTGTGAGCTAGGGAGAGTGAAGGCTCACCTGCTCATTCTTTTGTTTGCGGACCTACAAAGGAGGGAATTGCATGACCTCAATCCAGTGACCTGCCTTCCCTCATGCATCTCCCCCTACACCACCTGCCCATGCAACGATCCATCGCACACCCAGAACACAATTTGTCTCTTAATAGGGTTCTACCACACGTAAATGGGATAGATACATTTAATACTTCCAGAAAGGCAAAGGTCCCGAGTTCGAATCTCGGTCCAGCACACAGTTTTAATCTGCCAGGAAGCTACATTCAATTTTTGTTCTTAACACACTTCATTTGACAATAAACATTCACTTTACACTATTAAAGCACTATTTTAATACTCTGTGATTTTTCAATCCCCTGCAGCATGGAAACTATTAGTCATAGAGAAAAAATGAAAGAGAAGTTTTTTTTTACCAAATTTAATTTAGTTTAATTTTGTACTGATAAACGTTTCTGTAGAAGCCGCAGTTTTTGAGTTGTTCAGGAAAAGCATAAAAAGGTGACCTTTAAATGCTTCCACCTTCACACACACACACACACACACACACACACACACACACACACACACACACTCAGGATTTTTGATATCAGCAACTACACAATATTTCTCCCAGATTTTCTTTATTGACTGGACGGTATGCAAGGCTAGAAAATAATCAGAAAATTGCAAAGCCTTATACAAACGTTAAGTACTTCAGACGAGTTCTCATGTAGATGATGTGATACTTAGTGGCTTTTAGAACAGTATTATCTAGGGAAATTTCACATTGATTCCAAGTGTGTTTGTAAAATAATGGTGTGGCAGTGTGTTTTAAAAAAGATTCATTCAATTTCACAAGAATATGTTTTCTACAAGACTGGAGATAGAAACTCGAAATATATATTAACAAACACATCAGTATTAAAAGTTCTCCTCAGTGCCAGCTGCAAGCCAGCAGTTCATGTGGTTGCTGGCAGGAGTCTTCCTGGTGCAGCCAGCTTAGTCCCTAGTGCAGCCAGCTCAGTCCCTTGTTCCACTATTATTCATTGTGCACTGAGTTGACATGGTGACAACACAGCAACAAAGGTTTTTCACATTCTCAGTTCCAGCAGATCCAGATCTCTTATGACTGAGCGACTGATATAATATGGCACTGTATCTCCTACAGCTCAAAGAATTCAGTGATGTTGCGAGCAGTTATAGGACACTTGTTGTTTTGTAAGAGGAAATCCACAAGTTCTTATTCAAGGTGGAAATGCTTTCAACAGAGCTATGTAAGTAGTGCACTGACACTTGTGTTCCAAACTGAAATGCTGTGAACCCTTCACGATAGCAGTAAACAGCAACATTTAGTTTTCTTAATTCATTCTGGATATGGAAGGAAGATAATTTTTTTTCACATTTAGTGTTCAGTGATTTTTCCGTTTAAGTGGAAAAATGAACAATCACAACATGAGAATATGGAGAACAGAGCAGCTATAGACCATAGTCTAGCATGAGAGAGGCTTGCGTGTTTTGTACCATTTCCCAAGAAAAGGTTTACAGCCCTTATTTTTTTTGGAGGAGACACACTTACAGGAATTGTTTGGCTTTTTACACAGTTACAAAAACACATTGAAAAATCTCATTTTTCAGCAGGCCAGAGCACCTTTGCTCACTCATTCCTAGTAACAGCATTTTTAACAATGAGCTGTCTCAACAGTGGACTGGCTGGAAGTAGCATATGGATCTTGCATTGTACCATTGGTTCCCAAGGTCACCATCTCATGGGGATATTTTAAAAGGAAGCTATGTCTTTGCACCTCCCCTTTCAACAGCTTCGGGTAAACTGTGACACTGCATAGCAACAGTAGTGAATGCAGTAACACCCGGACATTCTCAGAAATGTATGAGACAACTTTGACTGATGTCAGGACATTTCTTGTGCATCTGGTGAAGGACGCATTGAATATTTATGATCAGTAAATGAAAACTTTGCTTCCTAACGTAATTGTAAAAAGTGCCCCAAGTTTGTAGGTGCAAGCATATAAACAATAAAGCCTAGTAAAATTAGATTTTTTCAATATATATTTCATACCCTAAGTGTGTGCTAAAATATGCCCCAAGTTTCTGTGTTCATTCATGTAGTGTTATGGAAGTGGATGGAGTTTTTTGAAATATTCTGTTACCAGGAAGATGGTGATTTGGCTGCCAGAGTCTTATTTAAATAATTGATGGATGTTATAGTACACTTTGAATATCATAAAAAAGATTCCAGTGTGATTTTTTTTCCACTGAATGGTCCAGTATTGCCATTCCTAAAGGGAAGCCATTAGGTAGAATGGCACATGAATGTCAACAGTGACTCTTGAATTGGTTTGCTAAAGGAAACATTTGGGTATTGGTTTATATTGCTGAGAAGCACTGCCGCTTTGGCATTTTGGTAATTCTTTCTGAAAGGTAGCCATTTCATGGTCAGAAGACCAAGTAGACCTCATGTACCAATGGATAGGGACTGTTGAGCACTGTGGAGAGTGGTTGTAAGAAACTACATGAGATCAGGGGAAGGAATCACTCAAGAGTTTTTAGAGTCCAGCTAACACAATGACTGTGCATTGTGAGTTAAAATGAATGGGGAGTCCAATGTTCGAGCAGCCCCTCATGAACCACAAATTTCTGTAGTCAGTGATAAATGACGCTTGAGGTGATGTAAAAAGTGACACCACTGAACAGTGGATGACTGGAAACTAGTGATTTGGAGCAATGAGTCACACTTTCCTCAGTTGCAATCCAATCAAAAGTTTCAGCGAATGGAAAAAGTTACCTGCCATCATGTGGTAGTACCAACTGTGATGCTCAATGGTGATGGTGTTACAATATGGGGTGTTTTTCATGATTAGGAAGCAGTTCTCCTAATAGCGTTTAAGAAAGTGCTGAATGCAGAAGAATATGAACACATTTTACAGCATTCTGTGCTGTGTACAGCATAAGAACAATCCAGAGACAATGATTGTATCAGCATGATAATGCACCATATAATAAAGTGGTAAATGGAAGGCAGTGAGGCACAACGTGAACCCAGTGGAACACCTCTGGGATGAGTTAGAACATCGACTTTGTTCCAGGCCCCATCATGCAACTTCAATCTAGTTTCAGCTCTTGAAGAAACGTGGGTCCCACAGACATTGAGACACCTCATTGAAAGTGTCCCCAGCAGAGTTCAAACTTTCATAAAGGTCAAGGGTGAACACATCCCATACTGTTGTACTCTGATAGTTGTATGTGTACTTTTTATCAGACAGTGTAAATTGTGAGAATATTAGTGACACAATTATCAAAATAAATGTCCAGTATTGACCCATTTCATAAGATTTTTGTACCGATACTTTATTGTTGTCAAGTTGCTGTGAAATTCCATAACAAGCAAGTACCCTCAAGGATCTTCACTTCTGAACAGTTTTGGCTGGCTGACTTGGAAATAATTTAAGTCAATAATCGAAAATTCAACAGTGAAACCTCGTTACTACACCCCCCCCCCCCCCCCCCAATCCCCAATTTCCTATATAAATGCAAAATTGATGTAACTCGCAGCTCTGTTTTGCCCTTATTTTATTTTCAAGCACGGTTGCCATTTGTGACTCAGTCTGTGTAGACCTTTTCTTTTATATATTTAGGTGTCATTATGCATTTGTGTGGAGAAACAAATTTCTTTACTTTATTTTTAATGACCACTGAAGCTCAGAAGTTTACCTTTGCTCATTTTCGTTCTAATTTTTATTCTGCGTGCTAAATCATCAGATGTCTTATTTAAGTTTTTGAAGATACATTGTGCTATGTTGACTGTCGATATAATTGTCTTTTAAGATGCCTGGGAACATAACTAGTAAAGATCTTTCGTGATTTTGTAGCTCATATCATGAGCTGATAGAGAAATATAGCATGCCTAAGTGTAAATTAAAAGGTATTAGGCAAGCAAATAACATTAGGCTCAACTACTTAGCAGAGCTGTGATATGGACAAATAAGTACCTCTCATATTCTCTCTCTCTCTCTCTCTCTCTCTCTCTCTCTCTCTCTCTCTGTGTGTGTGTGTGTGTGTGTGTGTGTGTGTGTGTGTGTGTGTGTGTGTTAAAAAAAAACAACCTAGGTTATTGAGTAATATTTTTTCATGTGTTGTAACTATTTAGCTACCTCATTTGTGGACGTTATCAACAGTGCTCATATAGTAATAGACATCTCTGCTAACATACAAAAAACTTAACACATTTATTACCATTCTGCTTCTTATAGGGTTTGTCTCAAGAGGAGCTGAAAGAGTACTCTATGCAGAAGGCAAAGTTAAAACAGACTGAAGATGCCCAGTCATCAGAAGATTCTGACACAGATGATGGCAGCAAAGAAAGTGATGGTTCAGAAAAAGTTTGTAAATTTACTCTTCTTCAAAATTCATTTATGAAGGGGCAGCTATTCTCTCTCTCTCTCTCTCTCTCTCTCTCTCTCTCTCTCTCTCAGGCTTAAAACTCTTTCTCTTGCCAATATAACTTAAATGATAATTTAGTCTCACTGACAGTTTTTCATGTGATAGTTGAAACTAGTGTGCAACATGTTTCAGTGGATGGTGACATACTAAGTACTAGTGACTTTTGAGGTAACTGCTAGTAAACTTATATGTGAATTAATTAGCAGCTAAATGTGGGTACACGGAAATGTGAGCAGGTGAGGGAAGAAAATAACATGGGCAGAACTGGCTTTTGTAACTTGAGGCAGCTGTATGACTATCAGAAAAATTTGACATAAGCTGACAGCTGCATTTTATTTGTTGCAGCTTTCATTTGCATTAATCAGTATCTCATTAATGTTTCTTTTGTCAAAACACACACTGTCCTGTAGCTAATTGATGTGTGGCACATACAAACATGCAAAAGTGCAGAGACATTACTGGATTTCAAGCTATCACTCTTTTTCTAGTTATAGTTTACACTGTACCCCACACAGTGTAACAGACATCCAAATGCGTTCATCTTGACCATGAGTGTCTATGTGTGGAGAGATTATGCTTTTGTAGAAAAAGGGAGCTAGTAAAAAAGCTGGTACAGTATCTCTATTGTTACGCGTATGTCTGCGCCATGTGTCAGTCTGTTGTAGGTTAGTGGCTGCCTTCCCTCATTGTTATTTGTTGTTTCCATTCTTTTGTTATGTAGTTTTAAGCAGTCCTGCCGTGCTTATAGAGAATCTGCTAAAATACCTGTTATGTTTAGGAGATGCCAAGTAAGAACACACGTCACTTAATTGATTTTGCTGTAAGCCATGGCCATTTATTTTGTTTTGCATTTCTTCTAGGACTCAGACTCTGATGCAAATTCATCATCGGACAGTGATAGTGACTCTGATGATTCAAGTGACTCAGATAGTGATGCTGAAAAGACAAAGGGAAGTGATGATTCATCTTCTATGACTTCTTCGAGTGATAGTGATTCAGAGTGATCTCTTGACTTCATCACTGTGTGTATATGAAGATTTGAGACTGAAAGGGGTTTTATTAAAAGAAAGGAAGAGAAAAATTTCTTTATGGACCAGAATGGTGCTGTGGGGCAGATTTATGTCCCAGCTACAGCATGTTTAACAAGAAATATATTACATTGCTTGAAAGCGCAGCAATGTCAAACTTAGAATTATATTTTGTAACTAGACTGGTTGCTTGCTGTCAGTTTAGTCTCGCTAACCATGTAACTTCCTACCATGGCACATTCCACAGCAGAGAAATGAAAACATGGAATTTTATGAAAAAGTGTGTAGATATAACTTTTTTTAAATATTTGTGAAGCAAAAAGAAAATTTAACTGTTCTGTAAATGGAAATATGTACAGTGCACCAACTTTATAAATGGCACACAGGACAGGATTTTCGCTACCTGTACTCAATTGTCATTAATGACTTGCACTAACACAACCTAGCTCACTCAGGCTAATGTTATATACCTTGAGAAGGAACAGTGATGTGTTCTGTAAATGTTCACAAAAATTATGTGAGAGACTGTGGAACTTTGTAGGTGGAAGCTCTTCTTGACAATGTATATTGTCTGTTTTTTCCATCTATCTGCAAATTCTTAGTCAAACTTTTGTGACCCTTCTTTTATCCCATCTCTCCTCTGTTCTGCTTTTTATCCATTTCCTCCTGTCTCACTTTTTTTCTGTTTTTTGTTACCAGTAACTGATTATCTTGCCTGCATCTAGTTTCTCCCTCTTTAAACCCCCTTGTCATGTCAGAATCTGTAGGATGCCTCTACCTACAAGAAATTTTTGTTAATTAGGTGATTGCCTTGTCCCATTAATTACTACTATTATTTTGCCTCTGTTACTTAGAATAAAATTTATTCTACATCATTCTCCATCCCACGGTGGTCTTCACCCTTATATTATCCTTTGATTAGGTTACAATTATTTAAAGGATCTTTGGCTTTTAAATGTTGCTGTCAGTCATCAACTTTTTTTATAAATATTGTCGTTTCATATATTTTTAAACATTTTTATTGCTTTATATTTTCCTATTTCTTCTGTGTATCTTCTTGTAAGACTCTAATTTTATATTTTGTAAACATTTAATCCACATGGCTATTTTAAGGTGTATAGTAAGACTGATGCGTACAAATCTGACCGAGATGTGCATCAGTGTCTTTACCTGGAGTGAAGGCTGAATATCTCGGATGCTCCATTACCCAATAAGTAAATGGAAATTTGTGTATATTGTCTGTCATAAAAGAATATTCTCTAAGTCAGTGACCTATTTTTATTTACCAATTTTGTAATTGTCTTGTGTAAATTATTGTATGTTAGATGTAAATATTTAATGGTACACTTCTGAAGTGCATTGTAATAGTTGGTAACTGATATGCTGAATTTAAGTACAAATCACTTTATGTCTAATTTCTGTATATTACTTCTGTTTACTTTCATGTCATAAAAATATTTCTAAGATTTATGTGTTGTATAAGGAATCACAAGCTTTTGTCTTAAAGCAGCTGTAAAAAGGAGATATAATTTAACGTTCATCAGACATAGTTTCTTTTATTTATTATATTAGGGGCACAATTTTTTTCTATAATAAAGTGTTTGTGTTTTAGCTGACCTCCTTTACTATTCATTTTGGAATTTTTAAGTGATTTAATGGATATGCTATAAGAATGGATCAAGTGAGGCACAAAACAGGACTGTTCTAAAAAACATTCATGACTTCAAAATGTTAATTTTTTTGTCAGGGAATTGTATTTACAATCTCATATATCTTCATAAGTCGAAACACTGTGCTAAGCATTTTAGTAAGCGGCGTTCTAGCTACAACAAAAACAGGATTATTCTAAAACAAAAAGTTTTCATTAAAATACATTTTTATGTGGTTGTGTGTTGTATTATGATGTGAGTTCATCTCTCTTACATGTTTGACAGCACTGTGGCCTAAATACTGTAAGCTTATTTCTGCAGTCTCTGTTGGAATATGCTGAAAAAGCATCATAATAATTCCAAATCTGAATTTAAATATTCTTACCAGGTGTTGTATAGCTCTAGTTGTCTCAACAAATTGCTTCAGAGACAAAACAAGAGACAGCTGGAGTTGCACAGTTCTGGGAAAAAAAGGATATGTGAACACTGCAAATGTCTGTATTTTTGCCCCATTGCTGGTATTAAAAAAATATTTTTTGCTGGGCTATTAATTGATTTTCAGAAGAATAATGTTCATTTACTGTAATGTTTTGAACATGGTGATGAAATTACAGCATATTAGCTCTGAGATTTGAAATAATTTTTACCAGCCCTCCAGAAAGCAGAGAGGAATTACTTATTTTGTAGGCTGCCGCCTCCCTCACCCCCCCCCCCCCCTCTCTCTCTCTCTCTCTCTCTCTCTCTCTCTGTGTGTGTGTGTGTGTGTGTGTGTGTGTGTGTGTGTGTGTGTGTGTGTGTGTGTACATCAAATGGTTTGAAATATTCAGTTCCCATTAATTACGTATTTTCTCCACCCATCCTTTTTTCATGCGATTAAGAATTAGTTTTGTGTACCTGCTTGCATCTTAAATGGCAGTTGGTGTGAAACTAGCACTGCTTCCGCAAGTGTTTTCAGTTACCATTTTGTTCCTAGAATTGTACATGTACTTTCAAAACACTCCTGTTGCCAGCAGAAATAATAATAAGGTAGTTTCTTGGTGTATAATGTATGTAATGTGGCATTTCATAAATGCAGCATACTCAGGGTTATTAAAATATAAATTGTTTATTTTCTGCTACCTGATTCTCCTTCTCCATAATTGTCATTGCAGAAAAGAGCTTTTCAGCCCCCAAAAACATTTGTTTAGGAGTCAGATCCGTCCATTCCAAAGTAGGCAGCAATTAAAAGATTTATGCTGATACTTATTTGAATATTGTTCGTACTTTTTATATAACTAATCATTTCTGCTATTTTCATCATTGAATTTTTCTAAATACACTTAATGTAATCATTTGACATCACTTCTACTTTTGGACTGTAACATTTCCACTGTTTCTAATAAACTATAAACCAGAATATTTTCGTAAGTCACTGTTTTGATGATTAGATTATGTAAAAAGAATGAAGTTTACCCATTTTACATGTACTGACATTAATTGTTATTGCAAAAGACTTTCACTTGGGAATCACTGTGGCAATTAGCTGCATTATACTTTGTATCATTTGTTAATGCAGATAACATAATCTTCATTGTCTTTGGATTAATGTTTACATCCACAGATCACCATAATCATATCCCTGGATTTACATCTAGGCAACATCATTGGGAAAAAATACATTAGTGACAATGCTTAAGTGAACAGAAATAGATACTGCCACCATTGAAAGATCATATATGGTAGGTTCTTTTATACACAGTGAAACAAGTTGTAATAACAGTTATGCTTCAGTAACTTTACAGTCACCCATTTTCTTCTCTGTATAGGTTGGGGAAAAATTAACAAACCTTCAATAACATATTAATTATGAGAATTGTCCATGTGTACTAAATGTGTGTTCAATACTCTTAGCCTTTGTTTCAACTTTCTCTATATTCAGCTTCTCCTTTCTGGCAAATCGACACTTTCATTACAGCGTTAATAGACCAGCCCATGTGGTTGTTAAAAATGTACCAAATTGTGAAAGACCCACTAAAGAAATCCGTGGAGTGGTGCACTGCCTATTGCAACTGAGTTAGAGTATTTTGAACTGACTGTTTATTACAGATTGCTTTGTGAACGTATTTTATGAAAATAAAATCTCATGAATAAAGATTATTGATTATAAAAACAAAAAGAGATTACTTTGTATTTGTGGCAATATTAATAATGCTCACATGGTATTGCACAGCTCTCTGTGCTACAATTTTGTGATTGTAAATAATGATTAATGAAGATGGCTGGGGGGAAATCCTTCTTGGTATTAGGTAACATGCCAAATCCCATATGGTGACAAGCAACATTTGGTAATGGATGTCAAATGTGATTGTGCCCTGTTCTAAATCTATGGTTTTAGAAGTTACAGCCAAATGTATCGTTCCTCATCACTTCTGTAGTATCTAAATTTGTTGAGTGAAATTAACATCTTGGTGTTTTAAGGGAAAGTGGAAAGGTTTGCAAGAATTATGTGAATGACTTGATGTAGGTACATTATATCACATAAGTAATAATTAAATTATTAAAGACTTACAGAAATTTAACTGAGCCTAGCTGAAAAAGTTTACCTTCTGGAATTAAATACATATTGTAAAAGCACTTAAAAATCTAAAATCTGTTAATAACAGCAGCATGAAATGGCAGAGTGCTACTCACTACATAGGGGAGTTGTTGAATGGCAGGTAGGCACATTGTAAAAGACTAAGTTTCATTGTACTTGTCTGTGACTTGCCTCCTCTATGTACTGAGCAGCATCCTATCCTTTCATATTATTGGGAATCTGTTATATATGTGTTACAATAGCACATTTCTGTACAACTGTTGAGTATCATTTGGATTTAAAGTTTCAGTTCTTGCACTTAACGCAGAGCTGCCATAAAATTCTCACGAACTTGTGTTTTTCCGTCAGTTGCTGTGACATGCTGCTTAGTTTTATGGGGTGTGGGTGTAAGTAGCAAACAGTATTTTTTCTGGATTTTTGGAACTGATAGTCAGCTTTGGCCTATAGACACATTATTATTTATGTTTACAACTGGAAGGGGAATGGAATTAGAATTTTTATGTTCTTGACTCAGTACCACCCAGGACTGGAGCAACTAAATTACATTCTCCACCAGGGTTTTGACTACCTCTCATCGTGCCCTGAAATGAGAAATGTCCTGCGCACTATCCTTCCCACCCCTCCCACAGTGGTATTCTGCTGTCCACCAAACCTACACAATATACTCATCAATATTTACACAACCTCTGCTTCCAACCTAATACCTCATGGCTCATATCCCTGTAATATACCTAGATGCAAGACCTGTCCCATACATTCTCCCGCCACCACCTACTCCAGGTTCGGTCACAGACATTGCCTACCCCAACATAGGTAGGGCTACCTGTGAAACCAGCCATGTGATCTGCAAATTAAGCTGCAACCTCTGTGCTGCATTCTATATGGGCATGACAACCAACCGTATGTCTTCATGAATGGCCACCAACAAACTGTAGCCAAGAAACTAGTGGACTACCCTGTTGCTGAGCTACCAAACATGACATTGATTTCAATGACTGCTTCACAATCTGTGCCATATGGATCCTTCCCACAAACACCAGGTTTTCTGAGTTTCACAGGTGGAAACTTTCCCTGCAATACATCCTAGATTCCCGAACCCTCCTGGCCTCAACCTTCGTTAGTCACTGTCCTCACTCATCCAGTCCCTTCCCTGTTCCCATTCCAGTGCTACACAGCTGTCATTCCACCATCATACCCGGTCTTGTTACTTCTCTCCTTTTTCACTATTCCCCCTCCCGCTCCCCTCTGCACCCCTCCCCTGCCCTCCGTCTAACCTGCAGCACTTCACTGTCCGTCACCCCTACCAAATACCCCTGCCCCAGCCTCCTCCTTACCCCCACCCAGTTGCCTTCCCATCATGCACTGGTGCTGCTGCTCACAGTGTGGTTTCAGCTGCCCGAGACTGCAGTCATGTGTGCGAGTTGCATTTTTGTGTGTGTGTGTGTGTGTGTGTGTGTGTGTGTGTGTGTGTGTGTCATCTGTTGTTGACAAAGGCCTTACTGGCCGAAAGCTTTATTTGTCATTTTGTTGTGCCTGTCTGCAGCTCAGCATCTCTGCTATATGGTGAGTAGCATCTTTCGTTTTCATAATATTGTTACTTTTCTGTTCCTCAGAAATATTAATGGGGAACTAATGTCGAAAAAGAGTTAACTGTTACCCTGTGCCATAAAAATGAGCTGTGTCTGAACATGTGTAGTACTACAGGGGAAATGCAGAGGGAAGGTGAGGATATTTGTGTTTGCGTCATTGTGAACAAGAACATTAAAAACAGTGCAGACATTGAAGGGTACTCAGGCAATAGCAAGACATGGTACAAAAATAAAAGATGTTATGTTAAAATAATTTGTGACTTTGCATCGGTGTGCTCACATTCTGATGAGGAGGTGGAATAAGTCCAGAAGCTGATAAATGACAGCAGTTCCCAAAAGAAGATGGTAATGTGGGAATCTTTGTGTAAAAGACCAGACATAACTGATGCTGGACATCAGGAGAATTTATTGAGGAGAACATGTTTATCCTCCATCACTGCCAGAAGAAAGGAAATAAAAAATGGAACTGGCAAAAACCAACTGGAATTAATGAGTGAAATTGACTACAATTTATCAAATAATGAGAAGGTGCACTAGACAGGCTTAAAAATATGTTCGAAGCTAAAAATAAACAAACTCTTCAGTTAGGAAGATAGAAATTATTTTAAAATATGTATGGATGGATGACAACAGACAGTTTCCGTATTCCAAGATTTCCACAAAGCATTTGACCAGGTCTCCAA
Source organism: Schistocerca piceifrons (assembly GCF_021461385.2). Lineage (NCBI taxonomy): Eukaryota > Metazoa > Arthropoda > Insecta > Orthoptera > Acrididae > Schistocerca > Schistocerca piceifrons. The sequence goes on from NC_060138.1 coordinate 430,323,140, forward strand.
CTGCAGACTTGACAAAGGTCTGAGCATACAGTTTAGGTTCCCAAATACATGAGTGGCTCGAAGACTTTTTAAATAATAGAATATGATATGTTGTCCTCGATGGCAGGTGTTCAGGCAGAATTTCTAGTTGGTCTGATGAATGGCAGCTTGCTTTAAATACAGAAAAATGTAAGGTAAAGCGGGTGAGTAGGAAAAACAATCCTGTAATGTCTGAATACAGCACTAGTAGTGTGCCGCTTGATACAGTCTCGTCAATTAAATATGTGGGTGTAATGTTGCAAAGCAATATGAAATGGAATGAGCATGTCAGGTTAGAAGTCGGGAAGGAGAATACCAACTTCTTTTCACTGGGATAATTTTGGGAAAGTGTAGCTTATCTATAAAAGAGATGGCATTATATGCTGGTGTGACCCATTCTTGAGTACTGTTCAAGTTTTGGTATCCTCACCAGGTTGGATTAAAGGAAGACCTCAAAGCAATCAGAGGGATGCTGCTAGCTTTCTTATTGGTTACCATCAGCATGCAAGTATTACAGAAATGCTTCATGAACTCAAATGGGAATCCCTGGAGGCAAGACAACATTCTTTTCATACGGCAGTATTGCAGAAATTTAGAGAACCAGCATTTGAAGGTGACTGCAGATTGATTCTTCTGTCGCCAGTGTACATACTGCATAAGGACTATGAACATAAGAGAAATTAGGGCTCATAAGGAGGCATACAGACAATCGTTTCTGCCTTCATCTATTTGCAAGTGGAACAGGAAAGAAAATTACTAGTAGCGGTAAGCGGTACCCTTCACCAGTCTTGCTGAATATGTTTTGTGTAACGGGTATAAATGCAGACATTTTTATGTGTGGTACCTTAATAGGTACACATGTCAGTGTGTTGTTCTTTTTTCTCTTCCCACAAACTTTACAACTTGACGTTTTCTGCATGGCTGTAGATGGGCCGCGAAGTGTGCAACACCTGGCAGAATAGACCATAAGTTTTGCTTCTTCACGTCCACATCTCAGTAAAGACCCATTGCCACATAGTTGCTTGCAGAAAGTATGCAAAGGCAGCTCCAACACAATGGAGATATACACCTCTACGCAATTAACTGATGTGCACCTGTTTTAAGGAGAAACTAGGCAATCTGCGGCAAGTGTAAGGTAGATCTGTCATCTCAGATTTCCAACTTGTTGCATTCCGAACGCAGGAACTTTTGTTGCAGTGCACCACTGACTATGAGAAGGAAATCCCACGTACAGTTGAAGAACAACCCACCGTCAAGTGCAAGAAGCTTGGCACATCGGGTGGGACATCTTATATGACTGTTCATCCCACATTGTGTGAAGTGTTACTGCATCCTTGTCATCAATAGAGAGTTCAGCACCTTCACGAAGCAGACTACCCACAGAGAGCTACATTCTGCACTTAGCTCATGGAAGAGTGTGGAAACAACGCAAAGCTTCTTTGGAAAGTACTGGTGACAGGTGAAACCACATTCACTCATGAAGATTGTGTGAACACACATAATTTGCATGCCTGGGCAGATGAAAACCCTCACACCATTCAAGCGGGCAGATTTAAAGCCAGATTTGCTCTAAATGTGTGGGCCAGTATTATCTGAGATACGCTGCTTGTTCCATTAGAACTGCCTGCAAGGCTGTCTGTTGCTCGTTATCTTCACCCATTATAGTCTTCGTTGCCAGCATTTCTGGATGAAATTCAAGAACGTCTTGAAATGTGATTTATGCATGCCAGTAGAACGGTTCATTGGTATTTCCTGGGTTGGCCTTGGAAGCCACGTGTGTTGGCAGCCCAGGTCCTCCCATTTAAATTCATTATAACAAAGAAAATAATCAGTTATTGATAATTTAGTTAAATGGACAGATAAAAATATCTACTCACCAAGTGGTGGCAGGGGGACACACACAAAAGGATTGAGCTTTCACAAGCTTTCGGAGCCAGCGGCTCCTTCTTCTGGTGGAAGAGTTGAATGGGAAGGAAGATGGGTGAAGGAAAAGGACTGGAGAGGTTTAAGGAAAGGGATACAGTTTAGAAAAGTCACCCAGAATCCTGGGTCAGGGGAGACTTACTGTCCAGTAAAGTCATCCAGAAACTGGAGATCTGGCTGACTTATCTAAACTGTATCCCTTTCCCTAAACCTCTCCAGTCCTTTCCCTTCACCCCTCTTCCTTCCCATTCAACTCTTCTGCCAGAAGAAGCTTGTGAAAGTTATATCCTTTTGTGTGAGTGTGTGTGTGTGTGTGTGTGTGTGTGTGTGTGTGTGTGTGTGTGTGTGTGTTCCCCTGGTACCACTTGGTGAGTAGATATTTTTATCTGTCCATTTACATTTCATTTAAATTCATTGGTTTTTTATTTCTGGGGGCACTTCAAAGAGGTCATATAGAGAGATGTCATCAGTAATGAAGCCGCTGTTAAGATAATGAATCCAGGAAGCTGTCACAACAATCAGAGCTGAGAAAGGAAGATGGGGGACTGGTCAGAGCACAGTGGTCAATTGTGTTGTCACTTATGAGCCTGCCTGCAGCTGACAGAGGCCATTTTGAATATTTGCTTTGAAGGACATGGCGGAAATCTGGGCTGTTATTCTCTTGTGGAAGCTCATAAGAGCTTTATTTTCATGTGTTCTAATTATCTTGCAAGCCACAGATTGTCGAATATTTTTTTTGTTTTGGGTTGTATATAAAGTTCTGTATTATGTACCATGTCTTCCTATTTTCTGTTTGTTTTATTGTTTAGCATAATGCATCAGTCTTATGCACATTGAAATAAACAATGCAAGGACAAGAAGGATAAGCATTGGCAATGCTAGGATAAGCTTTAAATCCTCCGTTAAACATTTTTATATCTTCATACTCAGTTTTGCCTGTGTTTTTGGTAATGGAAGCCATATATATCACAAATAATGATTGACAAATGATAGTTATTTCACACTAAGCAAGTGTGTACAGGAAATAATTCTTATTGGGGTACATATGAACCCTGATGTATTCCTCCATTTGTTGTTAGTTGTAGGAGATTAACCTCCACATTTGTTTGCATGCCACATCACTTTGTCCCTGTCAATAGCCCCTCCTCTGATCTTGGGGAAAATAATAATGGTAGCATGTGCCACACATATGTAGGACTACTACCCAAGCCTAAAACATATGACTTGTAATTGCTATAGTTATTAGTCTGCAAGTGATGCAAATACTGATGTAATGTTATTCAGCTCACTCCCCTCAGTCACCAAAGGAAATATCTGCATTTATACCCATGACTGGCTCTGAGCACTATGGGACTCAACTACTGTGGTCATCAGTCATACCCATGACTCCCTGTATGTGTAGATGTAGTTATACCAGATAAATTAAGCAACAAATTAAACATCTTAGAAAGACATATACAAAGCAGCAGTTTTTTTAACACAGATGTTGTTGTTGTTGTTGTGGTCTTCAGTCCTGAGACTGGTTTGATGCAGCTCTCCATGCTACCCTATCCTGTGCAAGCGTCTTCATCTCCCAGTACTTACTGCAACCTACATCATTCTGGATCTGCTTAGTGTATTCATCTCTTGGTCTCCCTCTACGATTTTTACCCTCCACACTGCCCTCCAATGCTAAATTTGTGATCCCTTGATGCCTCAGAACATGTCCTACCAACCGGTCCCTTCTTCTTGTCAAGTTGTGCCACAAACTCCTCCCCTATTCTATTCAATACCTCCTCATTAGTTACGTGATCTACCCATCTAATCTTCAGCATTCTTCGGTAGCACCACATTTCGAAAGCTTCTATTCTCTTCCTGTCCAAACTATTTATCGTCCACATTTCACTTCCATACATGGCTACACAAATACTTTCAGAAACGACTTCCTGACACTGAAATCTATACTCGATGTTAACAAATTTCTCTTCTTCAGAAACGTTTTCCTTGCCATTGCCAGTTTACATTTTATATCTTCTCTACTTCGACCAACATCAGTTATTTTGCTCCCCAAACAGCAAAACTCCTTTACTACTTTAAGTGTCTCATTTCCTAATCTAATTCCCTCAGCATCACCCAACTTGATTCGACTACATTCCATTATACTCATTTTGCTTTTGTTGATGTTCATCTTATATCCTTCTCTCAAGACACTGTCCATTCCGTTCAGCTGCTCTTTCAAGAGCTTTGCTGTCTCTGACCGAATTACAATGTCATCGGCGAACCTCAAAGTTTTAATTTCTTCTCCATGGATTTTAATAACTACTCCAAACTTTTCTTTTGTTTCCTTTACTGCTTGCTCAATATACAGATTGAATAACATCAGGGATAGGCTACAACCCTGTCTCACTCCCTTTCCAACCACTGCTTCCCTTCTAGGCCCCTCGACTCTTATAACTGCCATCTGGTGTCTGTACAAATTGTAAATAGCCTTCCGCTCCCTGTATTTTACCCCTGCCACCTTTAGAATTTGAAAGAGAGTATTCCAGTCAACATTGTCAAAAGCTTTCTCTAAGTCTACAAATGCTAGAAACGTAGGTTTGCCTTTCCTTAATCTTTCTTCTAACACAGATACTTACGCAAAAAGGAAAAAAAGGTTGCAGATATTAAGAAAGAAAAGAAAATCTAAATAGAACAAGGCCACTATTAAAATTAATAGTGATTGCTTGGATGTGTAGCCTTAAGAACATAACAGAATATGATGCATTAATCATAACAATTTTTAAATGATATGAAAAGATAGAATTAAAATTGGTGACACAAACAACTGGGTGCAGTAAGGGTAGCCATCACCTTTCCGTCAGCTAAGATGGCACAGAAATACCAACTGAGTTAAAATTATTCAAGCATTTGAAATTTTTTCAATTATTTGTTATTTCAAGTGACAACACAGATAGCTAATAATGAAAGAAATAACATTCCAAATGGAAGGATTCAGGACCTGATGATTTTTGAAAAAGATACCAATTATTAAAACTGAAGAAGCATTTGTATAAAAAAAGTTTACACTAAAATCAAAACCGGGCAAGGAGTTTGAATTAACATTATAACTGGGTTTCTTGATTTAGAGAAAGCTTTTGCCTGTTTCAACCAAATCTGATGACCAGCTCTGAGAAACAAGGCACTGATTCAATCTATGCTAGTGTACCAAAGAATATACACAGTCCAGTCACATTACCGTGACAGCTGCCTATGTTCGATATCAGCATGCAATAACCACTCATAGATAGCAAGTGGCAGTATAAGCAGTGGAGGGTACATAAAGCGTGTCGAGTGATGCAGAAAACAGTGCAGTCATTGTTGTAATGCAGAAACAGAGCAGTTTATCTGATATCCAAAAGGGTGTGATCATTGGCTTTTAGGCCAAGGCTAGAAGTTTTCTGAAATGGCTAAATTTGAAAACTGTTTGCATTCTGCTGTGGTTAAAGTAAGCCGTGCGTGGCAAGATGGTGTTAAACAAAACTGGTGCCAAGGCAGTTCTGGTGCTCCATGGGCCATAGTTGACAGAACTGACTGACAGCTGCAGAGATGTGTATGGGCGAACAGACATGCAACTGTTTAGCAACTGACCACCCAATGAACCAAGGGGCTACCAACTGTGTCCTCTGCCAGCAGGACAATGCAACATGTCACTCAGCTTGCAGTGTATATGTGTTCGAGGAGCACCAGGATGAGTTTACCATACTCCTCTGCCCATGGGCCATTGTTGACAGAACTGACTGACAGCTGCAGAGATGTGTATGGGCGAACAGACATGCAACTGTTTAGCAACTGACCACCCAATGAACCAAGGGGCTACCAACTGTGTCCTCTGCCAGCAGGACAATGCAACATGTCACTCAGCTTGCAGTGTATATGTGTTCGAGGAGCACCAGGATGAGTTTACCATACTCCTCTGCCCACCAAACCCCCTGGACTTCAACCCAAATAATCTGTGGGACCACCTTGATAGGGCTGTTTGCACCATTGATCCTCAACCATGAAACCTAGAGCAGCTGTCCATCTGGTTGGTCATGTAAACACTCCAAAATTTATTCTGGAAGTACATTTCTAGCTGCCAGTTTTCCACTTCAACAATTGCTTTTTGCTCCCATGTTAATGCACAACCGTTGTTGAGATGTGCTTGGACTGTATGGTTGTGTCTTGTTTTCAAAATATTCAACTAATGTGGACAGAATGTGCAAGGAAGAAGAAGCAGAAATATAAGACTAAGCATGAAGCTGTCTACCTCTAATATTTAAGTGAAGGGATATTGTGACTGTGCTCCCTAAACCAGAAACTGAAGCATCTGTTTTTCAGACATCATATTTAACTGGGTTAGCAAATCTGCTTCACTTCTTAACATGTAAACACAACCATGAAAAATGGTTTCTGAAATTTGGTTTTAGTCTTTCAGAAGATGTGACACATATAGATGCTGTGAATAGTTCTTTGAACCTCTTCCTGAATGTCCGCACTGCAAAATGTTGTTATTCAGGCTTTTGACAGGTAGTCCATTAATGTGACTGGGCTGTGTATATTCCAGTGCTACAGTTTCATTAGACTTTGTCAGGACAGCAAGAAATTCAGAAGTGACAAAATATTCCATCTCACCTCAACTATTCTCAGCAGCCATAGTAGTAGTACTCAAATCCTTAAACCAGAAAAACATGTTCATATAACAAGTCTGTGCCATGCTCTTTTTGTTGTTGATATTTTACTTTTTGTTTGCAATGTAAATAAACTGCAAATATGAATCAAAAAGCTTAATTGAACAAATTTGAAGTAGACCTGGATAGCAATGACAATAATCCTGAAATAAATGTATGAACATAAAAAAGTAGAATTTAACAATGAAGTCATAGTACCATTTGAAATTTTTGTATTTAGGGCAGTTGAATAAAGGACCTGATGGACAGCAAAGAAAATAAACAGAAGTGTAAAAATGGCAAAGAAAATAAACAGAAGTGTAAAAATGGCCTAGAGCAGTTGTCATCAAAATTTTTTGCTTAAGAGCCAACAGTAACTCTGTGGAGCAGCACCTGGGGCCACATATGTACCAATTTTATTATCAGTTGGCAACCTACATAAATTAGTATGTTATGTGCACCCGACAGACTAGCTATAGCAAGGTCACAATAAGTTGGTTGCCGGACCTCTAACTACTGATGATTAAAAGCTGGAACACTTTGTGTCAACTATTAGGTGTTTCAGATAGCTGCCATCCTCAACCACAAAGTTGACTGTAATGACCGGATGAAGTGTTGTGTTGGCTGTGAAAGTGGATGATTAATTGAATAATAACAGTAATTGTACTCATATTTAAACACATTATGCGATATGAGATATGATCACAAATGTTTGCTAAATGTTTTGAACATGATTTTTTTTCTACTCATTATGTTGTATTAAAATGCTTATTTAATTTTTTATTCCCTGCTACGTGTAATTAGTACTGTGTTTGAATGTGCAATTCAAAATCCATGTTACTTCTATGTCAAAATTTATAACACAGCAGCTGATCGATATGAGTTGCACATGTCTGTGAGTTGTCAGTACTGAAAAATACACAATAAAATGTTCCCCTTCACACATCTTCTAAACCCGTATTGGCTGTGCTACTTACTCTCTGCACCTGAGGTAAGCAGCCAACCTTACTTAACTCATGGCCAAGATCACCAAACTTAATTGGAAGTAAGCACATCTTAAAATATTACTGTCTCTCTATTTTTGTTTGTTACCAAGCAGGAAAACAACACTCTTAAAAAGCTCTTAATGTTAGTTGATGTTTTGGGATTCGGCTACTAGTTGCTAGATGTGCATATTACGTATTATGGAACACAGCTGAGAACTGTGGGCTGTATGAATACTTGAGGCTGCAGTTTGATGACCCCTGGTCTAAAGTCTTTTGGTAGAGTAAATACTGTGTCTGAAAATAAATGTTTACAATAAATTTGTTTAACCAGTTTGGGCTTTTGGCAGTTACACATGATCTTTTAACATGAGAAACCATTTAAAAACAGGCTTGTTCAATGGGCAATGGCGAGATCCATGATGAGATTGACTAGGAGAGTCAGGATAACAGTTGAAAGTATCATGGCAGGGAATGGAGTGTAAGATATAATTATGATTCTAATGAAAATAAAATGAAGATCGATGCTACATTTAGCAAGATGAGTAGGTGGCAGATGGATGAAGGTTGTTTGCTGGGTTCTAAGAGATAAGAAAAGACCCAGACAACAACTTAATGGAATGTGAATGGAAACATTCAAGATCTGCACAGATGTGTGTCACTGCAGACCACAGTTTAATATATATGATGATTGTTCCAAAAGTAATGCTTCCCATTTTTTTGTGGTGACTTCGGATGTCCGCGCCAGATGTTGGTGTAGACATACTGGCCCTCGTCGTTAATCCGCTGGCCGGATTTGATCTGGGGCTGGCATGCTTACCCAAGTCCAAGAAACAGTGCATTAATGCTCTCGGCTACCCTGGTGAGTCTAAGGAGCATTCAAAAAGTAATTGCTGCTATTTTCATTCATGGAAACTGAAGTATGTCTACACCTTATCAAGGTGGTGAAAAAAGTGTGCTTGACTAGCCATGACCCAGTTAATACTGCACAGCTGTCATCCCTTGCAATGAAGAGCGTCTTGATCAACTCATTTGTCCTGATTGGTGGATAATGACTAGAGAATTGTGTACAAAGCTGAATGTCAGCTGTAATGCCTTGGAAACAACGTTGGAACGTCTTGGTTATCACAAAGTCTATGCGAGATATGCCCCCACAGGTGCGTACAGAAGAACGAAAAACTTATCAAATGGAAATTTGTCGGGACCTGCTGGACCAATACGAAGCTGAAGGTGATAATTTTGTTAACAGCATTGTCACCAGAGATGAGATGAGGTGTGACCACTGTGAGCCAGAATCCGAAAGACAGTCCATGGAATGGCGACATGCGAATTCTCCCTCAATGAAGAAATTCAAGACACAGCTATCTGCAGGCAAAGTGATGTGCGCAGTCTTCTGCGATAGCCAGAGTGTGGTTCTTTTTGATGTCCTGCAGCCTGGACAAATTGTCAATTCAGGATGCTACAAGATGACACTGACTAAGCTGAAAGCCCGAAATTCCAGGATTAGGTTGAAGAAGAACAACTTTCACCTGCAACTTGATAATGCCAGGCCCCACACCAGTTTTGTGACTTTGCAGCTCATTGCGAAATTCGGCTGGACTGTCTTACCACATCCGCTGTACAGTCCCGATTTAGCAGCTTCAGTCTTCCATCTCTTTGGGCCTCTGAAAGATGGACTACGTGGCGAACATTTTCAAGACTCAGATGCTGTTGTCAAAGCTGTAAGGAAGTGGTTAGCCACAGGTGGTTCCAATTTTTACAAGCGTGGCACACAGACTCTGTTTCATTGCTGGCAAAAGTGTATAATGAATGGTGGTGACTATGTGGAAAAGCGACAGTCTGTATGTGAAATATTGCTCTATTTAGCTGTGCTGTTGTGGTTTTTGTATCTCCTTCAGTTTTCAGGCCCTTTTCCCCATCCTGCTAGGTGAATACCAGGCTGGTCCCCACGTTTTGCCTCAGCTACACGACTTGCAGACATTTGAAAATGTTCACACTATTTCATGGCTTACACTAGACTCAGACAGCTGGGGTACACTATTTACATCCCGGGGGGTTTGGGGTAATGGCAGGAAGGGCACCTGGTCACCCTCTGCAACTAACACTGCCAAATCTATAATAGCATGGCCGACCTCATGTGCGTAGCGGGACAAAGCCCAAAGAAAGAAAGAACTTTCGGAATGATCCTTGTAACTTAAGAAGGTAATACATGGAAAAGTCTTGGAAATGGTTAATGCTGATGAAGGATGAACTATTACAGTAATCAAACTGACAAAGGTATTATTCTCATTGTTTGTTCAATATTTCTGTGAAAGCAGTACAATATTTGCACAGCACTGCCTTGAATTCTCATCTTTAGGAAAGGAATTGTGGAACTGTTGATGTTATTATTCTTGAATTTGACAATAGTTATTAACAGAGAACATGAGAAACCTCAGTCATGATGCCAGGTTGTAAATGAAACTTGGCTCTGTGTAAAACAGAGTTCAATATTTCACCACAAAGTGGCCATTATTCCAGATGCTGGACTCGTGTTCAGAAGTAGTTGGGTTCAAACCTTCATTTAGAAATACACATTTAGATTTTTGATGTGTTTCCTAAATTATTGTGAATGCAGGAAGGTTACTCTGGCAAGGCCATAGCCATCTCCATTTCCTGCCTTTCTTCAATTTGAGCAAATTCTCTGTTTCTGTTGAACCATGGACAAATAAACACTATTCACGAATTAAGCACTAGGCCTCTTCTCACTGTTGGCTACAAGCTGTAGAAGGAACAATCTCTGCTCATGGGCACGTTGTCAGCACATGGCTGAAAGCATTTCAGTGTATCACCACATACAACAGGTGGAATGACATGATGTGCTAGCTAACGTCTATTTTTATTTTGGCATTATGGCCTAACAGAGTTTGGGAATAATGAGAAAAAGCTCAACAGCTGGAACAGTTTCAGGTGGATTTAACAAAATATTTGGCAATACCAAGCAACAGGTCCACATATCTGAAGAACACCATGGGGAAATGACACATGCTCATATGCAGGGTGTTTTGGTCCTGTGTCAGACAGTGAACACATGATCGAAGCTGACAGTATTTTGCAGTTAATGAAGGAAAGAGCAGAAAATGTCCATCAGGCATTCCTTTACAAGGATCTGACCACAACACAGAACTCATCAAGTGGTTTCAGCAAACTGAAGCAATGCAGGAGAGAAGAGTAAGTTGTAAGACATTCAATAAACTTCCTAATACAGTACTGGCAGCCTCATGGAATACCATCATAAATGCACATCGTTAATACAGCAAACAGTACGGGAAGCAATGTGAGGGTTTTATGACATCTGTAAATGTCAAAACATTATGCCTGGAAAAACCAGTATTGACTGTAGAATCTGACCAGGAGGATTTTTCATCACTAATCCAAGAAGAGATTCATCAGTCATTGGCACTAATCTCTACTAGGCAGCCTGACATTGAGGAATGGAATTCAAAACCTCAGACTTGAGCTGCAACTGGCAGAAAACATAAAAGGTTCTCAACAACACAGATACTACTTGCTTCCTCTCCAATTTGATTGATGTCTAGAAAAGTTTATAGTCAATTCCACAAGAAAGTATAAGCCATAATTTTAAATGTAACATCCGCAGCAACATCTCTGGTAGTGGTCTCAAATCTGTAGTCCATGTGCTATTGCACAGTGTATAAATAAACAGTGTGAGAGCTGAATGTTTTGTTTTGTTGGTTGCACTTCAAAATGAATGCAAAATATCTGAAGTGTCAAAAGGCAGTATTACTTGTAAATCATCAAAAGGGACCAAAGCTTTCATATGGAGCTGCTGCAAAAGTCAAAGATGTCAGTTGCGAAATGGGTCAAACTATTTAGAGGTTGGAAACATTTATGATTTACCGGAGAAAGGGCTAAGGTGCCACGCTATAGTCAATAATGGCAGTGATTGGATTAACTATTAGGTAACTGTGCAATTAGTAATAGCACATATTTTCACATAAACATCTATTTATAATAGTGTCTTTTATTTCATACAGATAATGGCGTAAACTTTCTTGTAGAACAGGCTGTACATTTGGAGAACAGAGGCCTACTTTTCTGTAAGTTTCTCATGTGGATGCCCTGGACATGTCATATGATACTGCACAGAAAGAAAAAGTGTTTTTTATAATTATTATGACCACTACAGATGAAAATCCTCCATATATTTCATATGCCAAGTTGGGAAAACATAACAATGTTTGAGTAATCTAGGCATTAGTCAAATTAAGGGTATCTTCTCCATGACATGTGATACTTGTCATCACTAGCTGAAGAATACTTTGTTCCAAGATTCAAATAGAAAATACATCCAACTGACATGAACCTGTCTTATGAAGGTAACTATCAGTGACAGCTCTTTGAATTAGTTGTTGTACCAAAATGCAGCCATAATGTTATCCTTATATGGGCCATCATGCAGGCATCACAAACTGTTAAATATTGTGGAAAATTGGAGCTCAAGATAGACAAAGCTGCTCCAGATTCACACAACAATTATTGCTCTGGCTTGTTGTTTTCTGTTAAAGACACACTAACTCCGCTGTCACCAACAAGATTAGCTCTACTCAACAGCCTGGATGTTCAATTTAATTGTGGAAGTCTAGTCAAAAGCAAAACAGTATTCAGCGTCACTAAAAATGGAGCTGGTAGCTGAGTACTGTGCTACCTTGGTCTCAGTTAAAAAGCAGTTTTATAATAACTCTCCCTGTGAAGAACACAAAAAACAAGAGATAAAAGGAATCTTGTGTGTGAAGTGCAACTTCTGGTTGCATGAAAGGTGTGCAGACATGAATCTGAAGTTCATAAATGATGAAATAAGTTAGTCATATCATCATGACAAATGTAAAGATCTCCTGAACATAGTAGATACAAACAACACCACTATCAAGTTACTAAATAGTGACATCAAAACTCTCGAAAGTGAAAAAGTGTTCTTCAGACAAGAAAACATGTGACTCTTACATGAAAAAGAAATATGAATTTGTTAAAACAGTGATGCAGAGTAGCCACAAAAAAGTTGATTTCAAATTGCAAAGTAACTTGCAGACCAAAAGGTCTGATACTGATGATGAATTAGGCATAATGAGAAATTAAAAATATGGTGAACCTACAAATAAATATAAGTGGATTCCAGTAAATTGTAGACATAAAGCAAGAAACCAACAACAAAGTGACAAAGAAAGCACTGGAAATGGCACACCAATGTCACCAGATAATTTTGAAGCACTTGATTCAGTCAGTGCAAAAATGAACAGTGTAAGTGAAAGTAAACACAATGAATCTTCTGATAAAGGTCAAAAGAAAAAGTTTCTTACACATACAAAGAAAAGTTTTTCACCACAGGAAAAGCATATCTGCTCCTTCATTATACTTTACATACAGAATATTCTGTTTTGCAATAAGTTCAGTGCAGAGCTACATTGAGTGATTTAGTTGGAATCTAATAACAGAAACAAAAAATCTGAAAAAGATGATCACATAGTGTATTTATTGCAGAAAGAGAGAAACAGATTCTATGGTGGGTGTGGGGAACTTCACCTGCTGACTCCCAGCACTTTGGCTGCCAAAAGGTGAGGGCAATGTGAGGGGAACAACTCATGCTTACATCATGCAGTGCTGGCCATGGCCAACTAGAGATACTTGTCGGCCATGGTGTTGCTACTACATTTGTGCGCACTTATCAATTTATTCTTCAGCTGTGGTGACATTGCAATCTACTGGCCACTGTATCAGCTTTCAACTCCTGAGTATTGTGCATCTATGAAAAGGAAAACATGAGATGTACATAATAAAAGTGTAAATCATGAAATCAAAATTTATGGTTTAATGTTGAATGATGGTGCTTGTGCTACTAATACAGTATCAGTTCTCATATATAATTCAAAATTAAAAAGAGCAAGTAGAAAACTTATGATGTAATAGAAAGAACATGGCACAACAATCACTTCACAATAGCCACATACACATGTTCACTGAGGTTGTCAACAGCTGGACACAAAACACAAGCAGGCCAAAGTCAGCCGACTTTACTAACTTCTGCTGATATGGAACTAGGGAGCTCTCATTCATCACTTTGTGAACAGACTATAACCATAGGCATGCCAATGACATTTACAAAACTGAGAACAAGTCAGCATTTAGAGGGTATTGGAAATTACTGCCAAAACTTTACAACACAAATATCACCGTAATAAATGTACCAGTGTGACATGATCTCCCTTAGTGGTCATGTGTTCATAGAGAAACAACAGAAACTGTGTAAAAATTAAATCACGTGCACCTACTAGTGACAAACAAAATAAAATGTGGAGAACATACTGCACTCAGTACTTCACTTAAATGGAAATGGCAAGCGTAAGTTAGTGAACAGTGGGACTTTGTGAAGAGCTGCGTAAAACCATGGACACAATCATTCTAGACTCTAATCAGCAGGTATTGTAGGCACAAGAAGAAACAAAAAACTGTTGAGCTAAACATTCAGAATGTGATAGAACTCTGTTCATGTGGAGCAGGTGCCAGGCTAAGAAGTGAGTAAATTATCACAGTAGTGCAGTGCAAATGACCTGTGTCATAAAATTTATTCATCTTTGAACATTTTACACTTATTGGTGTAACTATTGACGTATAAAGCTAAGAGATGTGAAGTAGGCCCACATAAAAATTTCGCGATATTTACTTCAGTGACCCATTGTTACATATAACATGAAAATTATGTATGCAGGAACCTTTTAACCAGTGATTTATTATAACATTAGTCAGAACTTTATGGCACTTAAATATGATTCTTCATACTCTTTTATGGAGTAGTATGCTTCCCTCTTAAACCACTGTGCTAGAACAATCTTAAGTGTGTCATAGTGAACAGACTGGGCAGCTTTTTGGAGTCTACTGAAAAATCTGGGGCCTAGATGTTTGTGGCTACTGTGGACCTTAGCTAGCCTGCTGTAGGGTATATCAACTGATTGTCCAGTTCTTGTGTTGTCATCACACAAAGGCATTCTAAGGCTAAAATTATTTAAATCTAACACCGAGAAGGCAACTGTACATATAGAGGCTAGGGATTGAGCTCTTTGAAGCAACCTTTCCAAGATTCTCTTGGAGTAAGTGCTGCTATAGATTTGGTAGCCTTTCTATAGATCTGATAGCCTTTTTTCCCCAATTGAATACAATTTTTGAGCTAGGGCAGTTACCCCATAGAGAAGTTTCATAGGTAAAGTGGGAGTGGAAAAATGCAAAATATGCATATACTAATTACTCTCTGTTTGTACAGCAGATAAATCAGTTTCGAGTATGATTTTTCTGTGTGACTCACCCAGTTGAGTTTCTGATCTATGTGGAAACCTAAAAGTTTGATTATTTTTTTATCTTCTCATTGGAGACACTAAAATTGAAAACAATGTCTTCAGTTTTATTGTTATTAACTTGTAAATAATTTGCCTGGAACCAGTTAGTGCATAGGTCCGGTACCATATTTACACTATGTCGCAGCTCCTCTAGATCATCAACTTGTCTGATTAGAGTTGTATCATCTATGTACAATACTGCCTGACACGGCAAGAATGAGGATAAGTTGTTTGGTATATAATGAACAGGAATGGACCCAGTACTGAGCCCTGTGGAACACCTTTGTAATGCATAACGAGTCTGACCTTTTCTCGTTTGTAGTTACCATATGCTTTCTGTTTCTTAGGCAGAACTCAATAAGCCAAAGAACATTTTCTCCTGCTCTGTAGTACTGGAGCTTTCTCATTAAATGTACTATGAGAGACAGTATCAAAAGCTTTCCTCAAATCTAGAAGAGCCACACAGGTTGTTTTGTTAGCCTCAAATCAAACGTATATTCCTATGATGATAATCTCAACATATTTGACAATGGGCAGATGAGTTCTGAAACCATATTGTGAGGAGCTAAGTAGATTATTTTCCTTGAAGTGCTGGTTCATCTGTTTGTTCATACAATAGTCTATAATTTTTGATATGATCAGTACGAGTGAGATGGGATGATAGTTAACAGGGGATCTCTATCACCTTTCTTATGGACAGGTGTTACAATAGTAACTTTTAAGCAATCTAGGAGGATTCCTTCATGCAGCATTTGGTTGATGATTTTGGTTAGTGGTAGTAGAATTTGTTTCTGTATATTTTTTATTAGGTGACTTGAAAGTTCATTGAAGTCTTCTGCTTTTGAGTTGCTAAGTTCCACTAATTCAAAATTCCTTATCCCAAGGTGCTGCAAACAATACACATCAAAAAACCCTTGCAGAATACTAAATTAATTTATTAATTATTAGCATTATTAAATTTGTTGATATAAAAAATACTTAATCAAAAAAAATTACGCTTCAGTAAAAACAAAAGCTATGAGCAACTAATCAGATATGTTAGAAACAACTGTACTCATGACTGTACTTCACTACATTAGAACCTGTCTGCTTTCAGTGCTGCCATATCGACTCACTGTTGTCCGCCACCATCCTCAGGTTAGATTAGATTAGATGCAGATTTCACTCCATAGACACAAAAATGTGATGTTTATCTTGGGTGTGGAGCAAGTCAGAAAATAACATAAAAAAGCATAAAACATTTGGATATGATATTCACTACCCTGATCATTTGTCAGAAGGTTGTGAAAATACATGAATGCATTACAGTAAACTGAAACTTCTAATATTTACAGAATTAACACACTGTCAGAATAAAACATAGTTATGCTTCACTGTGTGATAGTTGCATTCCAGCGTGAGATGCTGGAGATGGCAGGTGTGTGTGTGTGTGTGTGTGTGTGTGTGTGTGTGTGTGTGTGTGTGTGTGTGTGTGTGTGGCGCGCGCTCTTGCTTGTGTATGTGCGTGCTTGCTTGTATGTGTGAATGGTGTGTGTCTCTCATTAACTATGTAAGTGTCTTTTAATTGTGCCTATCTGCAACTTGACATGTCTTCTTTACGTTAAGTAGCAGTCACTCTTTTCCTACATAGGTATGCACTGTGAATAAACTTATTACACACAACATACCTCACCTAATTTTGACTGTTGTGACCAAGTGCTGCCAAAACTGAAATCTAACGGACATTTTATTTAACCTGGTCTAACGGTCCCTGTTAAGATATTCATCTATAGAGTAGAAGGAGCTGCTTATCAAAAAGTCCTCAAATTCTGTTTAAACTGTGATTTATCTGAAACCAAGTTTTTATTGGTTGCTGGTAATTTATTGAAATTTTTTTCCTGAATATTGAACCTATTTTTGGACCAAGGTAAGTTATTTTAGGTCTTTATGTAAATGGTTCTTATTCTAGTACTTATAACATGTATTGATCTACTGGTTGGAACTATAGACACATATTATTTGCAACAAATTTCATTGAGGAATAAATATACTGAGAAGCAGGGGTTAGAACACAAAGTTCCTGGAACAGGTTTCTACATGAAGTTCTTGAATTTATACCAAAAATGAGTCAAGAACGTGCAAAGCATCAATGATATATGAAGATTTAAAGCACATTTGATATCCTGTTTGGGCTGGCTTCTCTCTCTCTCTCTCTCTTTCTATTGAACCCATTATGGATTTCGATTATAGCATGTTTCTATTGCATGTTTGTCTCCATGTAATATCTTGTAAGGCCCCAAATGTGGTGGTTTGATAACATCTGATTAGAGTTCAATGTGGGTACACCATTTTAAATACTTGTGGACAAAAAGTTCCATGTTTGGTGCCTGGATATATGCCCAGTTGAGACATTTGTTGTCATAACTGAGTGCTAAACATTGGCAGTGTATCAGTTCCCATTGTTGTAGAGATAAAGTCACCAATTAATTGGCTTGGACACGGATATTCTTGCTCTATGGCATTTCTGCAACAGTTGCATATATGTCTGACTAGTATGCAGTGCATAAGCACAGTAAAACCAGGTCCTTTGGTCCTGCCTTCAAGATCCTGTGTCATCTTTTCCACCATTCCATTGCTTTGTGTATCATAGCTGGTGGTTCATCCCACTCAACTTGCCTAGCTGTTGGAGTAGAAGTAACTGAAATTTTCTGTCTACATTAGCTGTTAAATATACTGAGCAACCAAAACATGCTAACCATGTGCTCAGGGAGGTCTCTGCATAGTACTGGCCAAGGCGTCAATGATAGGAATGGCCTTTCTCCAATGTGTAAATTGATGAAAACCTGTAAATAATGGAATCCGTCTGGTTGTGGTAGTGGTCCCACCAAGTCATTATGTGTGTAAACTGATAAAAAACAAATCTGTAAATAAGTAATGGAATCCATCTGCTTGTAATAGTGGTCCCACCGAGTCATTATGTACAGATGCAAATTTTTCTCAATTTCTGGGGGATATTGGGGGAGTGGATGCGATGTGCTAATTCACTCTGACGCCCTACATTACTCCTTCAGCAGGCCAAACATTCCTGTGCCCATCTTTTAGTGTCTGTTTATAGTAAGCCACACAAAATGATTTGCCATTAGACATTCCATGTTTGTATAGCCAGAGGTGACAATTTTTAACCGACCTGTGCTTACCTGCACAATTATTCTCTGTAATAGCATCTCTATCGAAACTGGCTGAAAGTTGATGGCAAGTATAACCCACTGTCAGTAGTGCAGCCCACTCCAACAATTGAAGTTTAAACACTTTAATTGCATTCGGATGGTGAATAAACTACTATTTATGTCTGTTTGAACCTCATCTACTTAAATAATGCAGAGATTAATGGATAGCTGCATACCTGCACTTTGTTGAGGCCTTGCAAAGTTCTTTGAGAGAATAAGTTAACCATGGTGTAATTAAGAGAAATTATTCATGTGTGGCAAATAAATTGTTAACATGGTCACTGTATAAGTCACTCTTTACCCTGTCCTTTCATACAGGTAATCATATCAGAATGAATAAAATATCCACTATAAGTATCAGTTTTGGAAATAACAATGTGCATGATCTGAACCTACTGTCACAGTTTATGCTAGCCATTACTGAACTTTAACGCTGTCAATGAAAATAATTACAAGTTCACCGTCAATAATTAAAAAAGTCACTGAATCATTAAGTAAACTAAACTCCTGGATCTGAATTTTGGAAAGTACATGGAAAATTTTCCAGCTTGTAATCTAGTCTGTGGTACATTATCCTGTATTTGCCAAGATAGATTGTGCTGATTTCAAAACTCACTCCTAACTGGCTTGGCCTCAAACAAGCTTCTTTTATAAGTTTACGATAATTACAACTGAATGAGATTTTCACTCTGCAGCGGAGTGTGCGCTGATATGAAACTTCCTGGCAGATTAAAACTGTGTGCCCGACCGAGACTCAAACACGGGACCTTTGCCTTTCGTGGGCAAGTGCTCTACCATCTGAGCTACCGAAGCACGACTCACGCCCAGTACTCACAGCTTTACTTCTGCCAGTATCTCGTCTCCTATCTTCCAAACTTTACAGAAGCTCTCCTGCGAACCTTGCAGAACTAGCACTCCTGAAAGAAAGGATACTGTGGAGACATGGCTTAAGGTTCACAGGAGAGCTTCTGTAAAGTTTGGAAGGTAGGAGATGAGATACTGGCAGAAGTAAAGCTGTGAGTACCGGGCGTGAGTTGTGCTTCGGTAGCTCAGATGGTAGAGCACTTGCCCACGAAAGGCAAAGCTCCCGAGTTCGAGTCTCGGTCGGGCACACAGTTTTAATCTGCCAGGAAGTTTCAATTACAACTGAATCTATATATTGTTGTTTACCAGATTTTCACAAATTACAATTAAGGATTTACATTCCTAAGTAATTGAATAGTGGATGGATATTCATTTGAACATGAACTTTCAGATACAGTAATTATCTTATCCATTTTTAATGGTTAGTTTGTGCAAATATGTGATTATATTTCAGTAACAGTGCTTTACCTAAAATTATTGATTATTTCAGAATTAATTAAATGTAGGTGTTGCTAACAAACTTGCCTTTGATTGCCTGAATACTTTACTTACTTCTACAGCTTTTTTTATCTGCTTTATCAGGAAGCCAGTCACTGTGTATATGTTTACAGACAGACAATGATAAAAAACTTTAAATTACTGATGTTTTGTAATTAGCAAGATTTTCAGCCACACTAATTATAATAATGGATTCAGAATTATAAAAAGAAGGTAAAAGATAGTAAATTCTAACTGAATTTGGCCTGGGTCAAAATTTGAGATTTTTAGGTACTGCACTCATGTTACATAAATGACAACACCAAAGATTTAAAAAACAGTTGAGGGAGAAAAACACAACACATGGACAATAATACACCTGCTTTGTCACACATGCATGAACACTATGAAATGATTGCCTGAGGTGGGTCGCCAATATAAAACGGCAGTGTCTGCATGTAGAAATGTCACACCAGACTTTCATAATTGAATTAGGCAGTAAGGTGTGCTAAAAGTGTCAAGCTGACTACACAGTTTTACACGGCGCTGAAAGCCTGTTGTGTTTCTGTTGACAAAATGATGATGCGCTTACTTATGGCATTGGTGTCTGCGAGTGCTGCTGTGTGAGGTCCCTATAGTTCCAATGTCTGTAGTAGGTGTTGGCAATAATAGTTTACCATTCTCAAGAATCTCCATAATTCTTGGTATGCAGTAGGAAGTTGCATTTGCCATACAATCTGTATCTTTTCTGATAATGGAGAAATACTTAATGCTGTGGCACAAATATCTCGAAAAAGTAGCTTGTTTTTTCTTACCATGTGTTCTTGTTATTGATGTTTGCACCATAGTCACTGAGGCATCGGAAAACCTGCCTCAAATGCTCTCTATGTTAATTTACTGTTTTGGAAAAAAAATTATCAATATATGCAAAATAGAAATTTAGCCCACTTAAAGCTTCATCAATACATTGTTGCCACTTCTGAACAACAACTGTAAGTCCAAAAACATGTAAACATGTTCAAAAGGATAAAAAAGGCTAATTATGGCAGTCTTGGGTATGTCTTCTGCTGCTAATGTAATATGCCATTCAGCTCTTGCAGATTCAGCTTTGGGTACTTATCTAGTATTGTCATTACATTTAGTGCCTGGAAGTCACCACTTGGTCTCCATATTTTATCTTTCTTGGGTACCAAATGCAATGGATGCACCCAAGACCTGCTAGAGAGATGAATTATGCTATCTTTCAGTAGCTTATCAAACACCTCTTTGGTTACTGCTGGGCCATCTGGAACAGTCTTCACAAAATATTTCACATCATGTTTCAAAGTTTTCTTCTCACTATATGGTGTAGTGATTGATGAAAACATTGAAGCAGCTGGATAAAAACGTTTGTAGCTGATGATTCTTGTACCTTTCTTGTCAGGAAATATAGCTGGGACCCTTTAGTGATGCTGCTTGAAATGTCATCAATTAGACAACTGTTCTTGACATCAAGTAACAAACTGAAATGGGGCAGGAAACCTGCTCCTATTATTTGCTCTTATACATCTGCTACAACACATATCCATTGATCTCCTTGCTTTGTTTGAAGTATAGTTGCAGAGTTTTCTCACCAAACAGCTTAATTGCTGAGCCATTTGCAGCAGAGAACTGAAGTGGTGTCGGTTGTCTTCGAACTTGCAGCACTGTACATCTACTTTGGGGTGTAATTAGAACTGTAAAATGGTCTAGGCTTGTATTTCATATATGGTACTCGGAAGGGGGGGGGGGATTACATGGTGTTGATCGGCAGGTTTTGGAGGGGGGGGGGGGGGATGATAGAAGGTAGCTCTACTAGCACCAGGCTTATTTTTGAGGAGTGGGGAAATGTGAAAGTAAAGAACAGTAAGTCATTTAGCATCTGCTCTGGTGGCAGCTTGGAACTGAGGAGACAGATGTTTTTCTGCTGTGGTTCTGTGAACCCTTCGTCTCACGAGTCAACTGATCATGTGACATAATTTGATTGTCATGTCACCTTTGCTGATGATGATTTGGCCTGTTGCAACGTTAATCAGTCAGTTGTTGTTGCATCAGCAGGAAGGCTGCACATGAAGAAGACAGCCCCTTTGTACAATTTAAATAAAAAAAGATTATCATGTTCAGGGCCTG
Organism: Schistocerca piceifrons; assembly: GCF_021461385.2. Taxonomy (NCBI): domain Eukaryota; kingdom Metazoa; phylum Arthropoda; class Insecta; order Orthoptera; family Acrididae; genus Schistocerca; species Schistocerca piceifrons. Next base: position 430,344,808 of record NC_060138.1, read on the forward strand.
GAGACACCTTCTACACCTCTCCTCTCCATGAAAGAATTCATCACAGGTGAATTCAGAAACCTCAATGGGGCCTCATATCTAACAGTAACAACATTTTAAATTCATTTAACAATTCGAGCAATTGTTATGTCATTGTTTAGTGACTACAGTTGGCAACACAGGACTATTGCAGCAGTGGCATTATAAAAGTAGCCGAAGCTGGTTTCAGAGACAGTTTTAAGGAGTAAAAAAAAAACACTTGGATAATAAGGGTTAGAATATAATGCGAGAATAATCTACACACGTTTACAGATCAGATTTAAAATTAATGGAGCAAGTGAATGATTGACTTCTAGCTCCATAAGTAGAGGTAATGGACATGGTGTGATTTGCAGTAGAGTAGGTACCACATAACACTGAAAAGTGCCTCGCCAGTCTACAGTAAGATTTTTTTTCACGTTCTGCTTTAACTTCAGGGTCACTGGATCCCACACTTTTTATTTTTATGGCCTCTTTTATTGCAGAGCCCCAGAAGCCATTAGTGTGAGCCACAAAAGAAGTTTTGTCAAATTTGATCCAGTGACCATTTTCTGAAACATACTCAGCTAAAGCAGATTTTTTGGGGTAGCATAAATGATAAAACCTCTCACACTCCCTTCTTGCATTGTTCTGCAGTGTGTACCATTTGTCCAGTGAAAGAATGGCCACACTCACAAGGTATCTTGTAGACCACAGGACTTTGATACCTGCTACATCTTTAACTGGTCTCAGTAAGTGCCAGATTTTTCTCAGAGGCCTGAAGATCGATTTTATCAGGTGGCTTATCTCGCACATTACAAAGCCACAGAATAGCAAATAAGCTAGTTTCTTTTCCTTCTCCTTGTCAGTGGCCCTATTGTGATTCTTGCTTGAGATCACATTATTTATTTGGTGAGTGTCAAAGATAGTTCCTAGCCAAGCACTGAAATTAGTATATTATGGAACACTTTACCCCTTTCTCAATTATGGAATTGAACTATGGGGCTGTGCAGCTGATGTACATTTAAAAAGAATACTACTACTACAGAAAAGAGCAATAAGACATATACATGGGATGGGACATAGAGATTCATGTCGTGAAGTGTTTGTGCAGCACAAATATCTGACAATATATTCTCTGTATATCTTCAAAATAGTTGTATTTTTCATAAATCATCCAACAGAAGCTATCAAGGGCAGTGATGTACATGATCACAACACTAGAACAAAGCGTAACTATTTCCGTAACAGAACAACATTAAAAATGACAGATAGAAGTCCATATATCAGTGGTTTGATTTGGTAAAACAAGCTACCAAATGCTCTAAAAATGTACACAGGAAATGTTTTTAAAACAAAATTAAAATCTTTACTAATAGAAAAATGGTTATATTCTTTCAACGAATTTTAAGATAGTGATTGTAACATGAAGCATTAGCATATCAGTTGTTGTGTGATAAATGTAAAAAATAGACATAAGAAGCAACAGCTACAGAATATAGTGTATTTTATAAGTGTAAATATAACCATAGCATTAAGTCTGACGTTTGCAAAAGCCATCATTATGATGGCTCCACGCAAAGAAAATGTAAATAAATAAATAAATAAACATCACAGCTATCAGCTAGATAGAGTATGTAAGGGCAGTCCAGCAGCCCACTGGCAATCATACCACTTGACAAAGGCTAAGGAGAGCTTGATGTGGCTTAAAGTCTGAGAACTTTTCATTAACGTTACTGCTGTGAGACTCTTGTATTCTTACATGATCATAGGCATATTGAAATCATGGAACTGAATTTTGAAACACAAAAGGAATGAAGCACTGTAAGCAAATTAACTTAGAGTTCATTAGCACTGCTGATTATATACTCTAAGTAACATAGTTACTATTTAATTGACCAAAGAAATGTTGACCAAAGAAATGTTGCAAAATTGAAAACGTATTAATGTGCACGAATCGCCAAATCTACTACTTGATCAAATCTTTCTTAGCATCAACCAGAATGGCCTAAAAAATTAAACAGATTTAATTAACAAAAGTATAAAATTACACATGTGTAAAAGATGACTCTTCTCATTGCATTGATGCATCTAATTAATAAACAATTAATAAATCATTTACAACATACACCAGAAGAGTGATTTCTTTGACCCAAATTTATATGATCACAACAGCAAAATAATGAAGTTCAGTTAAACTGAACAGAAATATTGTAAAAATAAATCATGACAATAAAACATGACATGAACATACAAGCAAAATAATTCAGGACCACTGTTCGAAACAGTCACAAAATAAGCAATTCATAAGACAAATACAAAATAATAGTTTTAACTAAAGAAAGTAATCCTAGGTGGGATTACAAAATTACTGTTCATGACAATAGAAAAATAACAGTTGATGTTAATGCTGCACTTCACCTCAGTATAACCTACTAGAACATAGGAAAAAGACGTGATCAGCTCGAGTGGCTATACGCATTCTAATACATAGCTAGCAGGTGTAACAATGTATGGTCAACCTAATATACTTCCTTGGGCACGAACAAAGTTTGTGTTTTAAAATACAATTTACAGTACATGGTGTTGTGCTAAAATCACAATTATGTTACTAATATAACATAGATAAAAAGATCTACTCACCAAGCAGTGGCAGGAGAATGCGCACACACAAAAAGGTTTAACTTATGCAAGTTTTCGGAGCCAGTGGCTCCTTCTTCTGGCAGAAAGTTGAAGGGGAAGGAAGAGGGGTGAAGGGAAAGGATTGTTCTAAACCTCTCCAGTACTTTTCCGTCATCCCTCTTCCTTCACCTTCAATTCTTCTGCTGGAAGAAGGAGCCATGGCTCCAAAAGCTTGCATAAATTAAATCTTTGTGTGTGTGTGTTTCCTGCTGCTGCTTAATTGTGTTACTAAGTTAGTTTTGAATAGCATCCATATCTTGGTTTGTTATGCCATGAAGGATTCTGTAATGAGGTAGCAACTGGGAGGCATCTAGTCAAATTTGTTGTGTATGAGACAATAAAATCCTTTCATTACGTTCCATGGAAATTTTGGAAATTTGTGGTGAATACCTATGAGACCAAACTGCTGGGGTCATCAGTCCCTAGGTTTACATACTATTTAAACTAACTTATGCTAAGGCCAACAGCACACCCATACCCAAGGGAGGACTCAATCCTCCGATGGTGGGAGCCGTGCGAACTGTGGCAAGGTACCTCAGATTGTGCACCTACCTTGCACAGTTATGTTCCATGGAGAAACGATGTTTGCAAAAGACAATGAATCTTATCACTCACATGTAAATAAAGAGCCTGAATTGCATCATCAATGTCTACTTGAAAACTAATCACATGGAGCGGTGCTGGGTTATGCTTATTCAGTGGTGGTTGAACGAAGGTGGTCCAGTCCACCAGAGAGTGGACCCTTATTTCTGCAGATTCCTTCCGAACAATGCAGCAGCCTTCTCCATGATGGTACCTTGAGATCTATGTTATTGTAGCACAAGTTTTCAAAATTTCATAAACTTTGAACATAACTTCGCCATACCAGACAATGATAAAAACTGTGTAGTGACAAAGCCTCAACTTAGCTAATTAAGCAAACAACAAAAAACCATTCAGTAATAGAGTGGCTGATGAAATATAGAGGAGTTAGTAAAACAGCATAACAAACTATATGCTGCATTAACTGTATACTTGTTAATTTTAGGATAAAGGAGAGTGTGTAACATACAAATGTAAAAGTAATGACACATTAGTAGCACAGATGCCTACCAGTCATAAGGAACCACCGGTAATATTTATACTACGTTGACACACAATATGATCTCTGAGTATAGAATTGTAGCATCCCTGTTCATTTCTGTGCTTTGCATCATCCACCATGATGAACTTTGCCAAAACATTTCAGTCAATCTGTATGTGATTAAGGATTATTTACCCATTTAAGATTATAAACCTTATGTCATGGGCAATAACAGTGACTGATCTGACATGTAATGTAATAGTCTTTTATGGGTGTAGAATCCGAATGTCTTTTCTTCCACATGCTAGTGTTACTTCATGGCCCCCATATTGTTGCTGGACATAAAGTTTGTCCCTTGGTCCTCTGGACTCCCAAGTGGTAGTATTAGATGAGTGACAAATGGTTTTACTACCATCTCAGTAGTCATGTCTTCAATCAGTATTATAATAAAATAGGAATTGGTCAGTGATAGACAAAACCATATCTGTTGCTCTGAGCCATTACGGGGAACAGTCTCATGATATCGAGTGCTATGATTACAAAAGACCCTGCTGCCTCAGGTAAAGTTTGAAGAGAGATATTTTGTCTTCCATCCTTGCACTCTCTTAGCATAAGGGAGAAAATTTTGAATGTAATCTTCTACATCTTTCTTTCACTGTGGCCATGTGCACTTCCATAGAGCTTTTCCCATTATGAGTATGACTTGCCTGATTGCTATCATGACATTGCTGGGTAGCATTTGGACAACTATCAATTCTTGAAAAGGCATTTTCTTATATAAAATGATGTTTCTTGTTATAAAATCTGGAAAACTAGCCAATTTCTTACACTCTGTATTGGATTCTTGTGTCCTTTTAATTCCTCAATAAGCATGTTTTCTACTTGCCGGATCTTAATTTTCCTACACAAAGCATTTGCATTGTCATTTAACTTGACAAGCTTGTATTTGACTGTGTAGTCATATGTACTGACTTTTGAGGCCCATCTAACAAGTCACAACAATCATTGTAAAGCTGTACAATCAATAATTACTTTGAGCTAACATCCATATAGATAACAACAAAAGTAGAGTGCCAAAAACGAGTGCCAGAAATTCCTTTTCTGTGGTTCTCCAATTTTGATCAGCTGTATTTGGCTGATGAATGCATAACCAATTGGCTTTTGTTTGTCATATTGCATTTGACTCAATATAGATCCTATAGCAATGTTTCTAGCAGCACACAAGAGGATAAAAGGAACAAAAACAGACACACACACACACACACACACACACACACACAGCAACTCCACTATATGGTAGCAACTTTCATAATATTCAAAATATACGGTAGTTATAGAATGAAAAAGTGAGAAAGCATGCTCTGGTTGGAAGTGAATACAAGCAGGCTTACCCAAGGATCCAAACTACCTCAATTACTGTTTCTGTATTAAATAAACGACAACATTTAAGGTAACTTCAGAAACAATTCTGCAGATGACTCAACAGCAGTAGTTTACTGTAAAAACATTGAAAATCTAGCATATAATTCAAAACAAACCCTTCAAGAATATGAAAATTTACATTTCAGGACCAAACAAACTGCTGAATGAATATCACTGGTAAATTAAGAGTGCAGAGTACTGATCAATTAAGATTCTGTTAAATTTCTTGGCATTACTGTTAACAAAAACTAGTCGTGGTCTGATCATGTGGATTGCTTAATAAAGGAATTAAATAGTTTTGTTTATGCAGTGATGGTTGAAAATAAAGTGACTTAGCTGTTAAAAAAATTGTTTATCATGCATACTTTATGTCACCTGTAATATGTGACATAATTTTTTGGGGATGTTGAAAAAGTGAGCTTTCCTCATAGTGTTAAAGCTACAGAAAAAAAATCAGAGCTATGATGGGAACAATAGGAAATTGTGCATCCTTTGTTCATAAGACTTGACTTAATGACAATTCCTTCTATTTTTATATATGAAATACTCCTATTTGAGCTAAAAAACCCAAATCTTTTCAAACAAAATTCTTTTATACAGCCTTATGAAACAAGACATAGTTCAGACTACATGTTACCTTGTCACAGACTTAGTTTATTTCAAAATACCCTGTTTACTTGGCTTTTAAGCTCAGCAATAAAATATAATACAAGTTCAATGACTGCAATGACTGAAAGCAAGAAACCTCAGAAGCAAACGTTGAAAAATACTTACAAAGCAAATGTTATTACAGTGTCGAAGATTTTATAAATGAAGAAGACAAGAAGATATTAATTCTTTTCTACATTATGATCTCTCTCTCTCTCTCTCTCTCTCTCTCTCTCTCTCTCTCTCTCTCTCTCTGTATGTGTGTTCTCTTTTAATGGACGTGTGCATTCTTTTCATATATGTCCATATTTATAAACTGTAGAAACAAACACTAAACAACAATAAAAAGTAAATATTATGACGGCATGTAAAAATCTAAGAAAGAGGAAAGAATATGAACCTACTACCTTTCAAGGGGAAGTTCGGGTAGGTTACACCAAACAACACTCCCATTTTGCAGTAGTTCATTTATTCACCTAAACTCAAGCAAGGCTCACAAAGAACTGAATATGGTGGAAGAGGCCAAAGATAATCTTAGCTTAGTTCAAAGATGGATGCATCGATGTTGGTGTTGATTTCATTGTCGTCACATAGCCGCCCCCCCCCCCCCTCCCTGCAGTACAGACTACTCTTGAGAGGCCGGGGGGGGGGGGGGGGTGACTGTGGCGTCGGCAGAAGTGGTCTGCGGGAGCCGGACCATGGTCAGCTCGACAGCGTCTTCGAGGAGCTGTGTAGGTAGATGTCGTGTAGAAAGGTTTGGCCACCAAACCTGGAAGTCATTGAAGCGAGCCGGGCTTGACTGGGCGTGCTGGTCATACGGCGACAGGTAGGCCGGCGGTTTGGGGGTGGAACGGAGTGACGACGACGATGTCTCCGGTGGGCATGGCGAACACATGAAGCATGTCCAGGTCGACGTCAGGCAGGAGGGAAACACATTTCACCAGGTGGCAGGGAATGGCGAAGGTTGTGTCATGAGCACTGGATGAAGAGAAACACACGAAAAACAGTGTATCATCACGCAGTATTATTGAGATGTCATGGATTATGTTTGGGGGGACAAGCACAAACACCTTGAGCGAGGGCACGTTCAAGATGGGGGGGCATGAGAAACCCCGACAGGATGAGGCAGGCGACAGTGGAGAGGTCGAAGGGACCGGCGAAGGGCCCGGCGGCGAGGGTGTGATCGTAGGTAAGCTCAACATAGGGAGCATGTGGTCACTTGACGGAGTGTGTGACACTGGAATAGAGGGCAAGGTCAAAGGAGAAGTTGGCGTTTGGAGGTGGAAGTCACTCGACCGGGTGTGTAAGTCTGACATGGAGGGAATGGTCGGAGCATCGCATGGCCTGAAGGGGGGTACAAGAAGGCTCAATAGGAGCATGCTTAAGTCTGTTGAGAGAGACTATGACAGCTGAATCTTTCATCTGGATGTCATAGGTGTTGGCTGAGCGCCGGGGAACTCGGTATGGGCCCGTATATGGTGGTTGGAGGGGAGCAGGGACAGTGTCATCTCGGAGCATGACGTACTCGCAATTGTCCAGGGATTTCGGGACGTGAACCTTAGGTTGGGAGTGGCTGGTGGGCGGAGGGATATGGAGGTTGACCAAGTGGCATCTGACGCGGTCCACAAAGGAAGGTAAGTCAGACTGAGGGAGAGAAGCGGAAGGGCTCACAAGTTCACCAGGGAGAACAATGTTCTGGCCGTATACGAACTCGGCTATTGTGCCTTTGAGGTCTTCCTTATAGATCGCACGAATGCCGAGTAGCACAAGGGGAAGGGCCTCTGTCCATTGAGAGTCGTGGCATCGAAGAGTCACTTTGAAAGTGCGGTGCCAGCCCCAACTAGCCCATTACTTTGCGGGTGATATGCTGTGGTATGGATGTGCCGGATGTTGCAAATGTTACAAATCTCGCTGAACAGGGTCAACTCAAATTGTCTGCCCTGGACAGTCGTGATGATAGGTGAACATCCGAAACACGATACCCATGACTCGATGAAAGCTCAAGCAACAGTTTCTGCTGTAATATTGGGGAGGGGGACAGTCTCAACCCAGCAAGTTGTTTGGTTGATAGACGAGAAAAGATAACAAAAGCCGTTAGAGGGGGGGAGAGGGCTGATATGTCAATATGAATATGCTGGAAATGCCCAGGAGAGATCAAAAAGCCGCTGAGGGGGGTGAAGTGTGCTTGTGTACTTTGCAGCGTTGGCACATGACGCAGGAGCGTACCTATTTCTGGCACTCCTTGTTGATATTTCTCCACACAAAGCGCTCTGCTACAAGGCGGGCGGACGCACGAACACCGGGGTGGGCTAAATTATGCAATGCATTGAAGACAGCTCGATGGAGTGTGGTTAGGATGAGGGGGCTTAACGTGCCTGTACTGTCATCTCACCAGAAATGACAGGGAGGTGGTGCAGACGAAGTGTAGTGATGAGGTAGAGTCTAAAATCAGGTTTTTGTGTTTCCTCGTCGGAGGGTTGGAGGTTAGGCAGTTCAGAGAGGTCTAACAGCGAATGGATGGCGTTGACTCGTGAAAGGAAATCAGCAACTATATTGTCAGCACCCTTTATGTGTCTGACATCGGTGGTGAACTGAGATATGAAGTCCATGTATCTGAAGCGGCAAGGAGGCGGGTCAGCTGGCGGGTTTGTAATAGCCGCAGCCAGGGGTTTGTGGTCCGTTAAAACATAGAAAGGGCGTCCCTCAACATCAGTCTTAAAATGCTTGATCGCTTCTTAGACTGTGAGCAACTCCCTGTCAAACATGGAATATTTCCGTTGTGCATGGGTGAGCTTGTGTGAGAAGAATTGCAGAGGCGAAGTTTGGCTGTCAATTGTCTGGCTAAGGACAGCGCCGATGGCAGTATCACTCACGTCTGTGGTGATGAAAAGCTGCGCATTGGGATGAGGATGTGCAATGGTGCAGGCCTTGGCGAGGAGATTTTTGAGGGCAGTGAAAGAGTCAGTCATAGCAGGGGTCCATGGAACGGGCCGAGATCCAGAAGTGTTGGTGCCTGCCAAGGCGTCTGTCAGTGGAGCCTGAATCTCCGCAGCCCAGGGTAGATGTCGGCGATAATAATTAACCATCCCCAGAAAGCGCCAGAGCTCTTTGAATGATGAAGGTCTGGGTAGGTTTAGTATTGTTTGTACTTTCTCAAGGGGTGGTGAAATACCATTGGCAGAGACCCAAAAACCAAGAAAAATGACAGTGCATTGATGTAGCTGCAATTTGTCCTGGTTGGTCGCGATACCTGCTGCCGCGAGTGTTCATAACAGTTTGCACATGTCGAATGTTGTCCTCGACAGAGGAGCTGAACACAAGAATGTCATCAAGATATGCAAAGCAGAATTTTAGGTCGAATAGCACTTCGTTGATGAAGCGTTGCCAAGTCTGAGTTGCGTTTTTCAGACCGAAGGGCATGAATCGAAACTGAAATAACCCAATCGGAGTGGTGATTGCTGTCTTCTTGATGTCTTCAGGTGCCATGGGGATCTGGTGGTAGGCCCATTTGTAATCAATGACAGAGAACGTGGTCGCACCTACGAGGGAACTGATGAAGTCGGCAATGTTGGGTATGGGGTAAGTGTCCATAATTGTTCATGCATTTAGTCAACGGTAGTCTCCACACATTCACCAGGACCCATCTTTCTTGGGTGTCATATGTATGGGTGTAGACCAGCTACTGGCAGAGGGTTCAATGACACCAGAGCTTAGTAGTTCAGAAATCTGATTTTTAAGGTCAGAGAAGCGCTTGGGACAAAGTCGACATGGTATACTGGAGATCGAGGGACCTGGCGTGAGGCAAAGCTTGTGAACCATGCCATTGGTGACGACGGAAATGTTGCTGGCGGTGCGGGAGGCGGTTTGTTTACAATGTGTGGCGGGCAGGGCAGGCGAGGCGTGGTCGTGGTGTTCGGAGCCACTCAACGGATCCGACGGGAGCCGAGGCGGCAAAGTGTCCCAGGAGTCAACGCGACAAGATGGCCGCTGGCCCGAAGCAGTGGCACTGTGGTCGGGTGAGCTCGGTAGAGCTGGGGAGCCGTTAGTGAGTCCATTGTCCGAGGGAGCAGCCTGTGGCAGCACGGTTGCGGGCGAGACGGTTGGCTTGAGTGCACTGTTTGTGTTGTCAGTGGCGGTCGCACAGCGGCGTGCAGGAGCCGAAGTTGCATAGTTTGAGGTGCTGTCCGCGAGTGGTGGGGTAAGAGCCATCAGTTCGGCAACACGTGACGCTTGTCGCGCATGCGCACTTGTGTCCGTAAGAGTGTCAAACGCTACCATGTTAGGAGGGAGCCAGTCCATGTTTTGGCAGTCTTGATAGCACAGTTGCGAGGGGTAGCGGGAGGTACACACACGGAGGCTCGATTGCTGGGACTGCAAGCGGATTCGGCGCACTTACTGACCTTGCTTTGTACTTGCTGTAGTGTCTGTAATTCCATTGCTGCATCGGAGAACTAGAGTTGAGTTTCGTGGAGCTGGAGGGAGAGCTCGAAGTTTCCCTTGTGTAGGTGAGCGATGTTTTCAAGCTCGACAAGGCACTTGTGCATTGTTTCTTGTAACTTCGTCGACAGAGACGAGCATGTATGGATGAGATGAACCCGGACCGATGTTTGCTCGACAGAGCACAGGGGAAGTGAGTCTTGGAAGGCTGATGAAACACGGTGTTTCGCACTAGGTCCAGTGAAACTTTGTGGTGTCGCAAGAAGTCAATGCCTAGTATAGGTTCGTGAATTTCACACACTAAAAGAGTCCACTCGAGTTTGCAGTTTGCGGAGAGTGATACGACGTGGGAAGTTGAACCCGAGCATTGTAGTTTAGTTGAATTCACGGCCTGCAGTGACGTATGATGAGGGCGGATATACATCGATGCTCAGGACGCAGGCAGCAGCGAAACATTGGCTGGCACCTGCGTCCACTAGGAAACGATATCCTGACGAAATGTCTTTAATGTAAAGTCGTCCGCCATTATCCGGTCATTCCCAGACAGAATGGAGCACTGGGGGGGGGGGGGGGGGGGTGCCTGTAATGTTGTGTGCAGGAAGCGGCACCCGGACCTACCTGCGATTGGCGTTTGTGAAGTAGCAGGGTGGTCTGCATTTCCGTGCTGCCTCGCCAAACCGTGTGTGGAAGTAACAGTATGGGTAGTGCGGTTGCATTTCCTGCGGAAAGTTCGTTGCCAGTGGTGGTGGCCGAGGTTCGGTGGCCACAGCAGTTTTGGTTGCAGGAGGGGGCGTGACCATGAGCGGAGCCGGTGACGTCCCAGTTGCTTGTTTGCTGCTTCCCGGAGCGAGCAGAACAGTCGGCACAGTACTGCCCTGACCGCGTCCGGCTGTAGGGCGATTAGCCTGAACCTGAGACTTGTCAGGTAGGCAGTGGCTGGCGAAATAGAGCAGTAATGCATTGTGTTGCTTGTCAGCAATTGTCATTCTTTGCTCGACAGGTTCAGGAGACCTTTTGAGCCAGAGCAAAGTGGATGTGAGGAGATAGTTTATCTGACCAGATGGCGAGCAGAGCTGTGTCAGAGAATAGATCAGCAGTGACCTGGGCACGTAGCCATCTCCAGAGCTGGGAAGGTTTGTCGTTGCTTAGTTGCTCAACGTGGAGCACTTGCCATATTGCTGCCTCAGTTGAGCATGCAAGCCGACGTAGAACTGTCTTTTTGGCTAGAGTGTACCGGGTAGATGAGTCTGGGACGTTGCCAGGTCAGCAATCAAGTCCTCTTGGTCGTGCAGGTGGGTGATGGGGCACAGAAACCTGGTTGACTCATCAAGTTTGTAATGGTCGAACACTTCGTCCACAATTTTGAACCAGGTTGTTGCTCTGTCGGGATTAAATGGCGGCAGCATCGGTAAGCGTTGTAGAATGTTTGGAAGAACAGGTTGAGTTGAGTTTGTCGGGGCGCAGTCTGAATCGAGCTGTTGTTGCTGTAGTATTCCAGGAGAGTGCTCCTCCAGCGGATGAGGCAACGCCAGCTGTTCGGGTGGCAGTGTGAAGGTGACACATTGTGGTTGAGTGTGATCTGTCGTGAAGCGGAAGGCCGACGCAGGTGAGACACCAGAATGTGTCGATTGCAGTTGCAGAAGCTCAACACGTGGGTGTGTCCCAATTGACGCATCATGGAAGACCGACATGGATGAGGCACCGAGATGTTCCGAGAACGGTAGCGGAAGCTCGACTGGAGCCAGCGCGGGGACGACAGGTGAGAAAAAGTTCAAAGTTTGAGAATGCATGCTAGTCCGCGGAAAGCTTGATGTATGATCAGAGCCGGGGCCACCTGTGTTGCAGGGAGGCTGCGGAGGTGCGGGCTGCCCGGAAGCACAGTGTGGGAAATGATGTCGAACATGGGACGGAATGTGTGAATGTTCACTGTTCATAGTCACTCCACTCAAAATGGTGTGCAGATAAGGTGAATGTCATGGCGCAAAACACTGAGGCGTATCAGTGGGATGGAGGTGGAGGTCAGGCACAGATAACAAGTTATTGTTCCTGTTGCAGGCCGAGTTATCAAAGTAGGAAGGCAAGTGCTGATGCTGAGCCGAGGCAGGTGCAGGTGTGGTCAGATGCTGAGGAGGTTGACCGGAGAACGAAGCAGTTCCGGCCACTTCGCAGGTATCTTTGTGGTATTGCATGGATTGCGGTGTGGCAAATCGTTGTCCTGGCGGTGGTAGGTTGTCCAACGAAGCATTTGCAGAAATCGGCATTGGTCCTGCACTGCAAGGAGATCCGTAAGAGGTAACTGCACAGTCTATGAGGGAGGGCACATGTGGTGGGATCAAAGGCATTTGATAGCCGGAGTCATGCACACTCCTAACCTCACTTATTGTTGCAGGCTCGAAAATGTCCAGCGAAGTCAGCGTAATCATCAAGTGAGAGGTATTGTGTTGCAGTCCTGGCGCATGTACATCGCCCGCAACATGATGCATGTCGATCACAAAATCCGGCGTTAGGTGATGGGCCGAAGTCATTGTTTGAATGCTGTGTCAATGTAATACACGCGAAAATAACCGACGCGGAGGTTTCGGACACAGTAAAACGGCGAAAATGGAAAACGTTACAACTCAGGGTCACCAGTGAGGGGGAAGTTTGGTTCGGTTACGCCAAACAACACTCCCATTTTGCAGTAGTTCATTTATTCACCTAAACACAAGCAACACTCACAAAGAACTGAACATGGCGGAAGAGGCCAAAGATAAGATGGAAAACGTTCAAGTTGGGGTCACCAGTGAGGGGGGAAGTTCGGGTCGGTTACACCAAACAACACTCCCATTTTGGAGTAGTTCATCTATTCACCGAAACACAAGCAAGGCTCACAAAGAACTGAACATGGTGGAAGAGGCCAAAGATAATCTTAGCTTAGTTCATAGATGGACGCATCAATGTTGGTGTCGATTTCATCGGCGCCACACCTTTTTATGTAGAAATGTGCCTGCTTGTGTGTGCATATTCTTTCTTTTAACATATGTGTGTATTGTTTTTATACAGGTGTTAAGGTAAGAGTGTGCAAAAACGTAACAGGACACAGAGAATGCTCCACTGAACAATTAGAGGCAGGGAATCTGAGGTCAGAGAAGCCAGCTTAAGGAGATATGGAAGTAAACTTGTCAATCACTTTGTCTAGCATTACTATTATTATTTACAACTAAAATGCATACAAGTTTACATGTATGTGCTGTTTATTTACATGTACATTATTTATTTCCTGCAAGGAAACAAGGAGGATGAGCCTGATTTCTAGGAAGTTATGATGCAGGGTTTGTTTACTTTACTTGTCCATAAGGTGGCTCTTTTGCGGTGTATTCACATAGTTCCATGACAGAACATGCTTTGAATGAACGACAGACCCATTCATTACTCAGTTCTATTCAGAGATGTACTGTACAGTATGATGGAACAGTACTGGTACAGTTTTGCAGAACTCACTGAATGCACCCTGTGTATGGGGAAGTACATCGCAATGCTTGCAGCTGAAAGGTTGTACAGGGAACAGGCATTATCCATCATGACAAGTGTTTATTTCTCTCAATTGATGAATGCGGGAGACTGGGTCATTGGAAAGAAGAAACGAGGGACCTGGCAACATGAGGACCACTGACACAATTGATTTTGAAGAGGAGGTGCTGGAATGTGTTGCAGCGGACCCCACTACAAGTATTGCACATGAAATGGTTGATGCACATACAGGTACTCCATGAACAACAATTACACCTATATCACCCACAACAAGTCCATGCGATGCTTATGACTGACTTTGCACTGATGGTCGTATTGTGTCAATGATTGCTTCAACAATGGATTGATCAACCAGATTTCCTCCAAATCATGCTGTTTATTGATGAGACCTCATCTGATTGTGACAGTATTTTGAACAGCAGGAATATTCATTGCGTTGTAGTAGAGTCACACCATCAAGTACATTTTGCAGTGAATATCTGGGCCAGCACTGTGAATAACAATCTCATGGGGCCTTATCTTCTACCTGACCATCTGAATGGCCACCTGTACTTGAAGTTTGTGCAAAGAGTTCTACCTGAGTTGCTGGAGAATGTACCTTGGCTGTTCATGAGAGGATGTGGATTCAACATGACAGTGCACCACCTTACTTCAATGTGGATATCCGCAACCATCTCAATGCTGTATTTCCTGGTTGCTGCATTGGAAGAGAAGTTCCTATCCCATGGCCTGTGAGGTCACCTAACCTGAATTCCCTTGATTATTCCCTATGGCAATATCTAAAATCATTTACGTAAAAGGCCCCTCTGAATACAGAAATAGAATTAGTTACCAGAATTGTAGCTGTCTGTGATGTGATTTGAAACACACCAAGGATATTTGTCAGGGTGCATCAGAATCTTGTTCACCGATGTTATGCTTGCATTGTGGTTGATGGCCATCAGTTTCAGCACATTTTGTAAGATGCAGTAAAAATGGCATGTTCATTGTGTCAATGATGGTATTTGCAGTTAACTGTAATTAATGTAAATAAAAAAGTGCACAGTAATGTGATTTTATTCCTATTATCTCCTTAACCTTGCAGCAGAAACACCTGTTCTTGTCACACTAACAGGTGTGCATTGTAAAATTTACAACATCGACATTTGTCAATAAAAACAAGCATGTGTTGAACAAATTATAGTATTTACTGAGGAAAGCATTTCACATTCACTATCTTCAACATTTATAACAAAAGCTTTTGCTCTTTTAGTTCTTTCAGTAACAATTTAGCTAGTTACTCTGACAAATATTTACTTTCATAACACTTATTGTCCCCATCCGTAGCGTAGCAGTAGCGTTACTGCCTACCACGTAGGGGGCCCGGGTTCGATTCCCAACGGGGGACTGGGTGTTGTGTGTCCTTCATGATCATTTTTAACGTAATTGACTTACAAGTCACCGATGTGGTGTCAACTAAAGAGGACTTGCAATATGGCGGCTGAGCTCCCCCGCATGGGGCCTCCCGGCCAACAATGCCATACGATCATTTCATTTCATAACACTTATTACATCTATCATATTTAATTGATGTGGGCCAATTGCTTTGACATCCACAATGGGTACACATCCTGTGTATTTTTGCTGGAGGTTCAGGATGCTGATCTTCAGAAGTCGATGCTTCAACACGAAACTGCATAACAAATACGTTGAGACCAGCTGGCTATGATTTGAGTGGAACTCTGGATATGAGTTGTTCCTTCATAAGACCTTCTGCTAGCTTCTTGAGATAAATATGTCTTCCTGAAGTTATTTCTCACTGTTTGAAGGAAAGCAATATTTGTGAATTAATTCCAGCAACATAAAAAAAATAAAATAAAATTAAAAAAAATTTGAAAAATAGCCAAAGGCCATCTCCCTGTAATTCTTGAAACTGAGTAACAGGCACACATTTTATCAAAAACATCAGCTCCACCTTTTGTCACATTGTAGTCAGGTGTTATTTCAAGTTTGTTTCTTTGTTAATTACACCATGTTATTTAAAGCAGACAAAGTATGACAACACAGTTTTTACGAGGAACTAATGGTGTTATCATGTTGAAATCAAAATGCTCCACATCTAGTTCCTTGTCTTGTTTTGGAGAATTTCTGGAGGAATTTCATGTCTCTTCTTCCTCATTATACCAATTCCTTCTGCAGCAAATATTGAGATAGAACATAGCTTGTGTACTAGTTGACACTTATGAGGTTCCAGTAGAGCACCATAAGTATCTTTACTATATCTTCAGTACTATTGGGTGATACCCAATATTGCCCTTCTGGTTGCATGATGCAGTAAACCTCCAGATTACTGCAATAAAATGTTTTTGCTTCACATAGTGCAAACATTGTTATCCAATATTTAGCTAGTTTGATGGGTACACTCTGAATACATCCAGAGCAGTCTCTGAAAGGGTGAAACATTTAATCTATTGTGGTGAATTCACTCAGGCTGAAGTACTTTGACAGTTAGCAACAAAAGCATCCAATACTGTACAAACTGCAGCCTCTTATCAGTTCTTCTCCTGTTGTTCCTAGTTTCCATGTCATCAAATCGCTTACAATGTAGGAGAAACAAAAACATTTGTAACTCATTGCAGCCCTAAGCAGTTGCATTCCTATTCCATATGCTGCCCAGAATACCAGTAAATTAGGATGATGACCTTTTCTTGTACCATTCAAAAAAAGAATCTCAAATACAGACAGTATTTCATGTCTTTATGTCACTTTATTATCTCTTTTGCGCAACAATTGATTAGTTTTTCACTGTTTATTTAATAAGTGTTTGTATGGTTTACAATTTCATCAGTAATGTAAAGGACAATCATTTTCAGAAAAGAACTAACTTCATTAATTATATCCATCACATTTCTCTTTGGATCTGCTAGAATTTTCACAATGTTTTTCTCTTGCTTTTTGACGTTTAGCACATTTGCTTTTACAACAACTGTTTCTTTCCCAATGAAAAGCTCCTGCATATCTGCCATTTCTTCTAAATCATTACCATCGTCACATTCAGATTCATAGCATCAGTCACCATATTCAATGTTTTCATCATTCAAATCCACCTCACTTTCCTCCAAATCTCAAAATTCTGTATCGACTTCATCATCACTTTCTTTGAGTATTTTGTGAATTTCCTCATCTAATACAATTTCTGAACTGAAATAAAACATCAAAATAAATGAAATAAATAAATTCAGATGCAGTATAACCAAATTAACATTTAATGTGCAGCTATAAAAAAAATAAAAAACAATGCATAAGTACAGTTAACTTTTTTTTTTACACTTACCTCTATATATTGACTGCTGAAACAAACCTTGCAACTATCACACCAGTAGGCACACATTGTATTTTTTACAACATTCGACACCTCGTTGCTTACAATTCAGAAAACAAATTGAGAAAGCCAACCTCATGAACTGAAGCCTTCTTAACATTATCGAGAAATCATCAGCAGTGGAATACATGGAAGTGGTGAAATGTGTTTTATTCATAAAGTACACAATTTCAGAACATATGTCTGATGTACAGGAGACATGTTGAGATTACAATTAGCTTATTTGAAATTACGTCACACTTACAGTAATACTTTGTGGAGAATTTACTTATTTAAAATTAGTCAAACTTACAGTATTTACATACATAATTTTGTATTCCATTTTAGGGATCCAGTTCAAAGTATCATTTCATCAGAATGAGATTTTCACTCTGCAGCAGAGTGTGCGCTGATATGAAACTTCCTGGCAGATTAAAACTGTGTGCCTGACCGAGACTCGAACTCGGGACCTTTGCCTTTCGCGAGCAAGTTCTGCAAGGTTCGCAGGAGAGTTTCTGTAAAGTTTGGAAGGTAGGAGATGAGGTACTGGCAGAAGTAAAGCTGTGAGTACCGGGCGTGAGTCGTGCTTCGGTAGCTCAGTTGGTAGAGCACTTGCCCGCGAAAGGCAAAGGTCCCGAGTTCGAGTCTCAGTCGGGCACACAGTTTTAATCTGCCAGGAAGTTTCATCATTTCATCCTTCGTGAAATTTTCCACAGAGTAGTAGCATTTTTCAATTAGAAAATCATGTAACTTCCTTTTTAAAATATTTATCTTCATATTCATTATGTCACACCCTTTTATTGTGTTGTGAGTTTTCATGGCTATGTATTGAGGAGTCTGAGCATGCAGTTTTAAGCAATGTGAGGTGAGCATAAAGTTTTCTTTATGCCTTGTATTGTTGTATTGTATAAGTGTTCAAAATGATTTTTTTAACAGATCAAATCTGCTGCATAGGAAAAGAGCAACCTCAAAGATGTATAAAGAGGGGAAAGTTAATATTTTTTGGTCTTTAAATAATGTTCGACATGATGCCCTCGGCTGTTCAGAGCACGTGTTGCTAATGATTCTTGTTTGGAACTTTAAAATTCGTCTAATATTTTCCTGAGTTTCCCAAAAAATTATGCCATATCAGATAACAGATGCGAAGTAGCTTTTGTATGCTATTTTCCTGGTGGCCATATCAGTGGCACCGGCTAAAATTTCCATTGAAAATGCAAGGCTGTTTAATTTATTTGCTAGATATTCTATATGAGAATTCCAACTCAAAGTTCTGTCTAAGTTTATTCCCAAGAACCTGACTGAGTCAAGTTCTTCCATTCTTTTGGTTGTTGTGAATTCTTCAGTTTTTGACAGTTTGGTTTTAAAACTCATCATGTGGGTTTTTGAAATGTTTAGCCTTAAGCCATTTAGACTAAACCAAGTTTACAAGTTACTTAACGTATGTGTGACACTCTGTGGTATATCATCAGAATTTTCATTTTCAATTAGGGCAGAAGTATTGTCTGCAAACAAAATTAAATAAGTATTTATATTGAGAGGCAAGTCTTGTACTTAGAACAGGAATAAAATGGGTCCAAGGACTGAGCCTTGAGGAACACCTTGTGTGTGAGTTTTCCATTCTGAGAAGTAATCTGTTTCATTTGAGTTGATTACTACCCTTTGTTTCCTCTCCAATAGATATGATTCAAACCATTTCAAAGCAATATCCCTTATTCCATACCTGTTGAGTTTGAAAAGCATCAGGGCATGGTCTCCAGAGTTGAATGCTTTTGTAAGATCACAGAATATTCCTTTTATGTTAGCTTTCCTATCTAGTGATGAGGTAATTTTTTCAATAAATTCATTTATCACATTGGCTCAAGAAAAAGGCATCGATTTGGCGTAAAAACCACTGGTGTTGTACTTTTTACAACAGTGTGCCCGCTCATGGGTTGAACTGGCTTCTCCAACCACAGGTTCCCTACCCCAAATTTTTCAGCGGGGCATTCTCTGTGTCTTAAATTTTTGCATGCTCTTATGGAAACACCCTGTATATAGATATATAGACACACAATTGTTTTCACTGATGAGTCACCACTGTTTCACTCAAATCATTTCAATCATATGTAATGTGACAACACATTTTCTATTTTATTCTAGAAGGCAGGACTCAAAATAATGGAATGGCTTGCACCATCTGCTCACGTGAGCTTGCCTAAGCATCCTGGAGACCAGCTGAAACTTGTAGTGTGTTGTTGTAAAGGTGCGTTTACACTGCGATTTGTATCGGCAAATGTATGAGATACATGTATATGCGACTTTGCGACATGTATCGCGACTTGTATGAGTTGACAAGTATCAACCTCATACATGTATGAGCATGCGTTTACACTGGTTGATATGTATCACTGTGCGATAGCTTCCGACGACGATTTGGAAGATTTCACATTTTTATGTGCTGATACACTTGCTCTTTTGGAAGATGATAGGAAGAAAAGGCGGAGGAAGCGTAGATGGTGGCACAGAGAGTTTCTCGCAAATTAACGCTAGAGGATGGCGCATATTTTAGAAATTATGTTAGGATGAGTATGGAGGATTTCCGCGGTTTGTTATCACTTGTGGCTCCTCTTGTGTCCAAAACCAACACAAACTTTCGGGAAGCGATTCCACCAGAGGATCAGTTGGCAGTAACACTCCGTTTTTTAGCCACTGGGGATTCCTCGTAAAACGAAGATTTCATGACAAAACATTTGCATTGTCACGCGATTGCTAATGCCAACGTCTCACACACGATTGTCAGCATCCGTTGTCAACATTATCACGCGAGGCCGCCGGAATAATAGCAAAACATTGATATACGTGCCAGATGCATGAAAAAATTATATAATGTATTACATACTCTGATATATATATATAAAACTTTTACCTTCACTTCTTGGGATAAAGCTTGCACAATGGCCTCGCAAACACGAAGAATAATGTTGCATATGGCACTTTTTGATATTCTATGCAGATACATTAACGTCGAAACAACAGTCGGCACCTTCAAAACTCAAACAGCCGTCAAAGAGCCTGGTACTACGCATGCGCTAATCGTCGAAATAAGCGGCAGTCGACAAGACGACAGGAAATGATAGTACTGCGCATGTGCGAGTTCTTCAAATGTTGCTCATACATGTCGCGTGTATGGCCAAAAAGCGATATACAAAATGTATACGCGACATGTATGAGCTCGAGGGTCCGCATACAAGTTCCGTGAATTTTTGTATGAGGTGATGTATTGCGACATGTCAAATTGACATGTCGCTCATACATGTCGCGATACATGTATCCCAGTGTAAACGTACCTTAAGATATCTTGAAACATGTTATATGACCTCATGAGGACTGCCTTTGAATAACGGGACAGGATAATGCAGCAACATCTTGACCCCTCTGTGAACAGCATATCTTTGAGGATCCAAGCATGCTACAATTGTCGAGTGAAGATACACAACATAATAGTTAACTACAATGAGTAATCATAATCTTAAGACTGCTAAGAACCTCTATATCAGTACTTTCTTTTTAGTTCAGAGGCGGCCTGAAGAATCACAGTTTACCCTGCAGAGATGAACCATGCAACAGTCAATATCATTGTCCACTTGACTTCCCCACAAGTGTCAATGGTATTTGGAGCTGAAACATATGTGGCACCTGCAGCAAATTGTGACTTGCAGCTCACCTTGAGGCACAAGTGGTTGTGGTGAAAGACTAGATATGTTCAGTGGCCACATAGACCTACATGTAGGTAGTGTCTTGGTGTTAGCTGGGTGAAAGCTGACTTGAGTCTGTCAACAGATATTTGGGTGGAAGAGCCACTGATATCGACATCGGACATACTATTGTAGCATGCTAATACTATGTATGGACCATCATGTGGTGGGTGGAGAGGTTTTTGAATAGCATCATATTGGACAAAAACCTGTTTGCACAATTTTAAGTCACAGAAAACAAATGGTCACTGGATAGAACGTTCTTTGGAAATTGTATGACAGAGCTACAAAGATGATGTGCAAAATTCGAGGCTTCAGTAATACTGTTTGATGAGTCAGTAAACAACTCTCCTGGTAGTCAAAGTGTCTGCCCATACATATATTCAGCCATTGTTGCATTGAGATCGTCTCTGAAAGCTCTCTCATGGCCTAGTAGAACAATAGATAGGCTGTCAGTCTAATACTCTGTGGCAGGGCTTCCCAACCTGTGGTCAGCAGACCCCTTAGGGGTCTGCTGGCTCTTTCTAGGGCAGGTGCGGGCAAACATTGCACGCGGCTCATGAGCGCACAGCGCTGCACATGTGCTGCTCGCGTGCAATCATTGACCGGGGCAGTGGCGACAGCCGGCAGGTTGCGGCAGTATAGTACCAGGCTCAGCTGCGGACATTGATGCGAAGCGACCACTACGTAGTGAACGTTATATTTCAAGAACCGGTAAATGCAGAGTGAAACAAGGAAACTGAGAAGTGAAGATATGCTTTCTTTTAAAAAGGAATGGGAGAATTATTTTTTCTTTGTGCAAAAACGTGAAAATTCGAATTGTTTAATATGTGGCAGTATTCTCGCTGGTCAGCGGAAGTTTAGTATTGAAGGCCATTATAATAAATTTCACAAGGACGAATACAATTTATTGTCGGATTCTGAGTGGATGAGGAAGTTGACTGAGCTTAAGAAGAGCGATTTGAAGATACTAGATGAATCTGTCGTAGTTGCTGTTGTCACGAGAGATCTGCGACTTTCTTTTGTCATGTCTCTCATGTAACTGATTTAACATTTTATGGAGCACTGTTTTCAATTTTTCAGGACGACAACAATAATAGCCCAGCGATACGTTCTAGTTATAACATTACGCTTAATATAGCGAGAGCTGGAAAACCATTTGCTGAATTAATAAGTTTTGGTTAAGAGCAAACATCAGTGATGAAAATTTACGTAACTCTTTGTGTTTGTCTGTATGTAGAAATTTTGTTCCATATATTAAACGTATTGTAAACTCCGCCTGTGATAATTAAATAAAATGTATCATAGGTAATAGATACTCTTTCAAACCATGATTTCTTTCAAGCACTCCTACTAACCTTATTCCTTCATTCAATAAAGCAAGCTAGGAAACAACGCGTTACAGAGGAAGGAGCGGACAGAAGGTATGGCGGGGAAGGGAGATAAGCGGGTGGCCAGCTTGCCCCTATGTGCACGCAGAACACCTGTTAACTGCACGCGTGCAAGTGCACCGCACACATGCAGGATTCCTGCCCGCCCCTGTTCTAGGGGGTCCACAGCCACCCTTCACCAAATCGTGTAAAATAATGAGTAAAATTATTGAACAAAAATGTGAAAATCAAATTCATCACTTTTTTTG
The DNA here is from genome assembly GCF_021461385.2 of Schistocerca piceifrons. Taxonomy (NCBI): domain Eukaryota; kingdom Metazoa; phylum Arthropoda; class Insecta; order Orthoptera; family Acrididae; genus Schistocerca; species Schistocerca piceifrons. The sequence continues at coordinate 430,367,280 of NC_060138.1, forward strand.
TGTGTGAAAAAAATGTGTACTTTTACTTCAGGTCATATTCTCAAGCAGCCTTTGCGGTTCCTAAGTGAGAACACATACACAGTTTAGTGCCGGAGAATGCAGAGGCGGGGGGGGGGGGGGGGGGGGTGGGGGGGTAGGGGGGGGGGATCATTGGGAACAGACTAGGGGTCCGCCATGCATTTTCGACTGAAGAAGGGATCCACCAGCTAAAAAGGCTGGGAAGCCCTGCTCTGTGGCATGGCATCTGAGGGGGCTCTTTAATTGCTGATTAAGCCAGTCCACAAGACCATTAGCAGTGGGATGGTAGACAAAAGTTTGAATACAGTATACCGCGCAATGCTGAGAGTGCTTTAAAAACATATGACTCGAATTGCTTCCCATGAATGTCAAACCATAGGACCCACTCACAGATGAAGGTTGTGGTTACAGTTGCTCATTATCCAAACAGAATGGTGGGGGATTCATTGCAATCAGACTAAGGACCACATTTGTTGCAGATAAGTTAGTGTTTGTGGGCACTGGTTACATGACATAGTTGTTCACGAGAGATTCTGCATGGCACATTTTATTATTCTGGTATAAGACTCAGTTTTTTGTGTGTGAGGGGATTGTTCTGACATGATTTGTGAACTCAGGGTTCAGAGCTGGCCGGTGTGGCCAAGCAGTTCTATGCGCTTCAGTCTGGAACCGCGCGACCGCTACGGTCACAGGTTCGAATCCTGCCTCGTGCATGGATGTGTGTGATGTCCTTAGGTTAGTTAGGTTTAAGTAGTTCTAAGTTCTAGGGGACTGATGACCTCAGGTGTTGAGTCCCGTAGTGCTCAGAGCCATTTGAACCATTTTTTTAGTTCAGAGGCAGCACTGAGAATCAAAGAGTTTATACTATACACATGAATAATGTAGCACACAATTCTCTATTCACATTCCTGTCCATATAATGCACAGGGTAAACCAACACATTATTGAATGTTAACCAGCAACAGCTTTCAGTTTTACAGACAAATAAAGATGTTTAGTTTCGAACAGGCTACTTTCATTCTGGTTATTGTTTTGTTTTTAATTTGCAGTAGATTTTTTTTAATTTTTGAAGGACTTTTACTTTCATTTCCTGCTCCCCTCAAATCTATCCCCATACATGCTTGAAGATATGCAGTTGGCATAAAATTTTTTTGAGCAGTTTGTGTGTTCAACAGAGTTATTTTATAGTACTCACCATTTTTAATTCACAGTTTTGGTAATTTCCTCTATCAATACTGAAGCAAGAACAAATATCATCATTTGTCTTCCATCTCTTTGTGCCCTGTGATGTAACAAAGCCAGGCAGTTTCCTGTGTCACTGGTGGAATACAGCAACCTTGATCATATGAGAAAATGATTTAAAAGCCAAGCAAAAATGAGGATAATCAGTGATATACCAAATTTAATAATTATGGTCACCAACATGGGAGACATAGGGACACAACAAATTCTTGCACCATTATCTTGACTTAAATACCAAACCTCTCCACAGTGCTCCATGGAACGAGATTGCTGATGCAGCCTTTAAGCTTGGCAGGCTGTTTGATATTATTCTAGAGGAACAAATTGAGTAGTGATACCAAGCTTCTCCCTCCCCTCTTCCTTCTGTCCAATCATTCCATTCTTATCCATAACAAGACAAACGTAACACTACACAAGCACTTATCACATTCATCCATATAGACTTGACATTCCATAAATGGTCAGAGGAAGGCAAAGAAAGACAATCCACTTATATCACTAGGACCTAGCCAATGCCAGCACATGAGGTGACGTGAGATCGGGGAAAGAGCTACTTCATTTGCTCATCCAGGAAAATGTTGCTGAAATAAATATCTATATACTGCTGTTCTTAGGAGTGCAAAATATGGTCCTTGGTACCATTATGCAGTTAAATCATTCAACACTCCATTTACGATTAAACAGAAGTTATGTCATTAGGAGTAGTACAATATCAAAAGGGATAAAAGGGACATTGGTAGCTCGTCAACCAAGAGACTTCATATAGGGCTGGTCATAGGCATCTGTGGCCAGTCTTATCTCCCCATGGTATAGAGGACATAGTGATAGACAGCCCTGGGGTTGTGAAGCAGCTGAATGGGTTGAAAATAAATAAATCGCCAGGTCCTGATGGTATTCCAATTAGGTTTTACAGAGAGTACTCTACTGCATTGGCTCCTTACTTAGCTTGCATTTATTGTGAATCTCTTGCCCAACGTAAAGTCCTGAGCGACTAGAAAATAGTGCAGGTGACATCTGTATATAAGAAGGGTAGAAGGACGGATCCTCAAAATTACAGACTAATATCCTTAACATCGGTTTGTTGCAGGATTCTTGAACATATTCTCAGTTCGAATATAATGAATTTCCTTGAGACAGAGAAATTGCTGTCCATGCATCAGCACGGCTTTAGAAAGCATCGCTCCTGCAAAACGCAACTTGCCCTTTTTTCACATGATATCTTGGAAACCATGGGTGAAGGGTATCAGACAGATGCCATATTCCTTGACTTCTGGAAAGCGTTTGACTCAGTGCTCCACTGCAGACTCCTAACTAAGGTACGAGCATATGGGATTGGTTCCCAAATATGTGAGTGGCTTGAAGACTTCTTAAGTAATAGAACCCAGTACGTTGTCCTCGATGGTGAGTGTTCATCGGAGGTGAGGGTATCATCCGGAGTGCCCCAGGGAACAGTGGTGGGTCCGCTGTTGTTTTCTATCTACATAAATAATCTTTTGGATAGGGTGGATAGCAATGTGGGGCTGTTTGCTGATGATGCTGTGGTGTACGGGAAGGTGTCGTCATTGAGTGACTGTAGGAGGATACAAGATGACTTGGACAGGATTTGTGATTGGTGTAAAGAACGACAGCTAACACTAAATATAGATAAATGTAAATTAATGCAGATGAATAGGAAAAAGAATCCCATAATGTTTGAATACTCCATTAGTAGTGTAGCACTTGACACAGTCACGTCGATTAAATATTTTGGCATAGCATTGCAGAGCAATATGAAGTGGGACAAGCATGTAATGGCAGTTGTGGGGAAGGCAGATAGTCGTCTTCGGTTCATTGGTAGAATTTTGGGAAGATGTGGTTCATCTGTAAACGAGATCGCTTATAAATACTAATACGACCTATTCTTGAGTACTGCTCAAGTGTTTGGGATCCCAATCAGGTCAGATTGGGGGAGGACATAGAAGCAATTCAGAGGCAGGCTACTAGATTTGTTACTGGTAGGTTTGATCATCATGCGGGTGTTACGGAAATGCTTCAGGAACTCGGATGGGAGCCTCTAGAGGAAAGGAGGCATTCTTTTCATGAATCGCTACTGAGGAAATTTAGAGAACCAGCATTTGAGGCTGACTGCAGTACAATTTTACTGCCGCCAACTTATATTTTGCGGAATGACCACAAAGATAAGATAAGAGAGATTAGGGCTCGTACAGAGACATATAGGCAGTCATTTTTCCCTTGTTCTGTTTGGGAGTGGAACAGGGAGAGAAGATGCTAGTTGTGGTACGAGGTACCCTCCGCCCTGCACCACATGGTGGATTGCGGAGTATTTACGTAGATGTAGATGGTGAACAGTGAACATTTCCAGACACACAAGGCTTGCTGATCCATACACTTGCACCAATAATAACAATGGAACTGGGGGAAAGTTTTATAAACCTGGAATAAATGAACTCTCTCTTCCCTCTTGAATCAATGGCTAAACCAATTCAGTATGTGTAGGGCCTTAACGGAGATTATTTTGAAGTGTCTAAGGTGTGATACCAATGTCAATGTACACATTAGGTTAGACTAGATTAGATGTACCATTGATACCGATACACCTTCCAGGATGTAGAATGTGTCAGAAAAAGAAGGATACACAATAAATATTTACAAAGAAAAAGAAATATGTTAATGTACCTGCCACAGATCCCAAGTGAAACAGTCATCATGGATGTGATATAAGTAAGAAAAATCTTAATCATATTTTCTTTTAAAAGGTAAAAAATAACTTGTTACAAAACATGTAAATGTTCAATACACTCAGATGACTATGACAATGCTTAGGCTATGGTAGCCATACCTCATCAAATAGAAGAAATCTTTATTGCACTTATTTACATTGACTGCATCACTGTACTGAATTTCTACAGAAGTCAGATAGCACAATCATTCACATTATTTGATATTACTAGTAAAATTTGCACATGAGTTGGTTCTACTAAGAAAGTCATCAATGAAGTAGGAGCTGGTCACCAACAAATCCTTTAGGCTCCTCTTAAACAGAACTTTCTTAGTAGTCAAACTTTTTACAACTACTGGCAAGCTATTAAAAATGTGTGTTCCTGAATAATGGACATTTTTCTGGACCAAAGCAAGTGACTAATCCTTTGTGAAGATCATTCTTATTTCTAGTATTGATTACAACAACTGAGATGTTGGTTTGAAATAGATATGTATTTTAATGACAAATTTCATTAAGGAATAAACATATTTGGAAGTCATAGTCAGTATCCCTAGTTCGCTAAACAGGCCACTGCTGGATATTCTTGAGTTCAAACCACAAATAATTCTCATTACAGGGTTTTGGACTCTGAAAACTTTAGCTTGGTTTGATCAACTATTAGGCAAAATAATGCTGTATGACATTATGGAATAAAAATAAACATTTTATGTCAGCATTTATATTTTTATATCATCTATGTGTGACAACATCAGCATTGCAAATAGAGATTTGTTTAAGCACTTCAGTATTTCCGTAGTGCGCTCCTCCCAGTTGAATTTATTACAAAGCTGTAATCCCAAGAATTTAACACTGTCCACTTCTTCTATCTGTTTGTCATCATACTTAGGCATATACTGCTAGGAAATGCCTTGCAAGTTCTGAACTGCATGTAGTGTATTTTTCTCAAAGTTTAGTGACAAAGAATTAGCTAAGGACAAATTATTTAATCTCCATACTTGATTTGCCATTTATTGTAATGTTAGTATCATATGCAAATAAAACAAATTTGGCATCTGGTAATGCTACAGATGAAAGGCCATAATAAACACAAAAAAGTAAGGGTTCTAAGATGGAACCTTCTAGGGCATCACATGTAGTTAGTTGCCCGTTGGATGATGCCCAACAGTTTAATAAATCTCCCTTTCCAAATGACAACCTTCGTTTCCTGTCAGAGATATAGGATTCAAACCATTTTGCAGCATTTCCTGTTAGACTGTATTATTCTGATATTGTGATTTATACAGTTAAATGCCTTTGACAGATCAAAAAATATACCAGCAGCCTACCTATATCAGCAGTACTGTATAATGAATGAAGTACATTTTTACAGTATGAGTGGATAGCCTTCTCAACTTTAGAACCCTTTCGATATCCAAACTGTGACTTTGACAATATTATGAAAAGAATAGTGGAGCTGCTGAGTCACAGATAGGCACAACAAAAAGACTATAAGCGAGAAGCTTTCGACCAAAAAGGCCTCAAAAGAAAAACACACACACACACACACACACACACACACACACACACACACATACACACACAATGACCACAGTCTAGCAACCAGAGACTGTGTTTATGACTGTGTGAGTTGCATTTGCATGTGTTTGTGTGTGTGTGCGTTTTGTCTATTTCTAATGAAGGCCTTTTTTGCTGAAAGCTACTTGCTAACAGTCTTTTGTTGTGCCTATCTGTGATTCAGCATCTCCACTACATGGTGAGTAGCAACTATCATTTTCATAATATTGTCATTATTCCATACTGGATTTTTCATTATAACTGAGGCTTTGACAATATATTATTTACTGTGAGGTGGTTAAAAAGCCAGTTGTAGATTACCTTTCCTATAATTTTTGAGAATTCTGACAGAAGTGAAATTTGATGGTATTTCTTTGTTTTTTGTCTTAATCGAAGGCTTAACTTCAGCATATTTCAACCATCCAGGAAATGTTCCGCTGATAAATGACTGGTTACACAGATAATGTAATGTGTTACCAGAATCAGAAGCACACTCTTTAATTAACTTTGTTGACATTTTATCATAAGCACTTGAATTATTATTTTAAGATTTTATAATGGACATTACTTGTACAGATAGAGTGAGTGTTGTATACATGTTTGTGCAGGTACTTGCAATGACTGGTGTGAGGTATTTCAGGGCAGCATCTACTGAACATGAAATTCCCATATTCTCAGTAATGGCTATGAAATGCTTATTAAAAAGTTTTGAAACACAGCACACACCAGTTACCGTTGCATCATTTACTCTTCATGCTATCTGCCCTTCTTCATTTTGGTTTTCTTTTGCCTTAGGGAGCAAAAAAACAACTGGGGTCATACACATCCATGTCAAAACTGTAGAACACGAAGACAGAGAGGAGTTAAAAGACACTATACGTCAGTCCCAATTGACAGAACAGAAGACAGCTAAAAAAAAGCACAGGGAAAAGGCATTACAAAAGACACCATACAGAAACAGAGGTCCACAACTAAAAATTAAATGGCCTTCGCCATATTGCTTTGGAGGATAAAAAGTAAAATGCAGTTGGCTGCCCGCGTGTCGTTTGCTAAAACAGCCAATAACGCAGACGGTAAACCCAAGTGGGAACGTAAATGGTTAAAAAAAATGGGCATTCCATCAGGAAGTGGCGGACAGTTAAAACTTGGGTGCAATATGTACAAAGTGGTGGGGTAGTGCCACTTAGCAAATGACGATGGCTAAAAAGGCATTGCCCAATAAGCAGCCTAGTTATAATGACCTCCTCCCAGTGGGAGGGCCGAGAGGAGGTCATCCAAGCTGTTGGGAGAGGCTTAATAAGCCAGAGCTTATTCCTGTGAAGGGAGGACCATTGGCAATACCAAAGGGACACCACCTCCTGACAGACAGCAACACAGAGATCATCGAAGTGAATATAGGTACTCGGGGGGCTGAGATACGAGGACAGCAGCCTCGGCAGCAACGTTAGCAGCCTTGTTTCATGGCAGACCGACATGACCAGGAACCCACAGAAACATCACACTGGTTCCACCAAGAGTGAGCAAGTGACTGTTTTCCTGGACCCGCTGCACTAAGGGATGGGTGATGTACAACGCACATAGACTTTGAAGGGCGCTGAGTGAGTCTGAACAGAGGACACTATTGAAGAGGCTATGTTGCCGGATGTACTCTGTGACATGATACAGAGGGAAGAGCTCAGTTGTAAATACTGAGCAGTGTGCTGGAAGCCAATATCGAAAGACACGAGTGCCAATGACAAAGTCACACCCAACCCCACAGTCAGTCCAAGAGCCATCTGTGTATACAAAGGTACTATTGCAAAGTTCCATGCGAAGGTCGCGAAATTGAAGGCGATAGACCGAGGCTGGAGTAGCGTCCTCAGGAAGCAAATGAAGGCCAAAGTTAACATGGGCTGAACGGCACCCCAGGAAGTACCATTGAGGACAGATAGGACATTGAGGAAATGCGTACAGCAGGCTGCCAGGTAAGACACATGGGAAGACCAAGAGAGTTTCCTATTGAGCATGAGCCCCAGGAATTTTGTAGTTTCCACGAAAAGAAGGGCAACAGGCCCAAGATGTAAAGATGGTGGGAGAAACCACTTGTGTCACCAGAAATTCATACAAACGGTTCTATCAATCGAAAAGTGAAAGCCACTGTCGGTGCCCCAGGAGTAAGGCAATCAAAGGGGAGCCGGAGATGCCCGGCAGGAGACAGGCCATGATAGGGTTAATGGTGATAGCAAAGAGGATGACACTCAGGCCGAAACCCTGAGGCACACTGTTTTCATGCATAAAGGTGTCCGACAAGGCAGAACCCACATGCACCTTGAAAACTTGATCTTTTAAAAATGCCTGAAGGAAAAAGGGCAGGTGGCCACACAAGCCCCACATGTAAAGAGTACGGAGAATACCAGTTCTCCAGCAGATTCCACAGAAAACCATTCATGACATGGGTGGACAAAGTAACAAGATGGTCAACTGCAGAATGCCGTGCTCAAAATCCACATTGTGCATTCTTCAGTTAATTGCAAGACTCGAGCCACCATACCAGCCGGAAATGAATCATACGTTCCATCACCTTGCAAACACAACTGGTAAAAGAGATGGGGTGGTAGCTAGAAGGAAGGTTTCTGTCCTTACCAGGCTTAGGTATGGGTATGATTGTAGATTAATGCCAGCATCCGGGAAATGCGCCCTCTGCCCAGGTGCGGTTGTACATGTTAAGCACAGAGTGCTTGCCCACAAGAGAAAAGTGGTGCAACATCTGAATGTGGACGGCGTCTGGCCCTGGGATGGAGGATCAGGATATACTGGGAGCACGATCTAGCCCCTTCATAGTAAAGGCGGCATTGTAGCACTCATGATTCGGAGAAGAGAAGGGTATCGCCTGAGCCTCCTCTGCACATTTCCGATGGAGTAAGGCAGGGTGATAGTGGGAAGAGCTCAAAACTTCCACAAAATGGTGGCCTGAGGTGTTGGTGATAGCAATAATGTCCACAATAACATAGTCTTCTACTGTCAGGCCAAAAATTGGGGAATGGATCTTTGTCCCAGAGAGCCATCGGAGGTTGGCCTACACAACGGAGGAAGGGGTGGAACTGTTAAAAGAACTAGTGAATGAAATCCAGCTAGTTCTTTTGCTATCCCGAAGAACATGACGACACTTTGCATGCATCTGTTTATAATGAATGCAGTTTTCCATCAGAGGATGAAGGTTAAAAATGAGGAGAGCACGTCTCTGTGCACAAATTGTGTCACGGCATGCCTCAGTCCACCAAAAGACTGGGACACAATGCAGTAAAGAGGCAGCGTGAGGAATGGAACATTCTGCAGCAGTAAGAATAATGTTTGTGAGATATTCCATCTGGTCATCACAACTGAGGAAATCTTGTTCTTCTAAGGTCGCCAGGGAGGAGTAAAGCTGCCAGTCAAACTTAGTAAGCTGCCATTTGGGTGTGTACGGGGATGAGGTAGGAGTCAGCAAACGGATAGAACACGGGAAATGGTTGCTCGAGTAGGTGTCATAAAGAACAGACCACTCAATATCATGGGCAACCTGGCAGTGCAGAAGGATAGGTCCAAATGGGAATAGTTGTACAAGGAGTCGGAAAGGAGAGTGGGTGCTCCAGTGTTAAGGCAGAAAGGGTTAAGTTGATTAAGAAGGTCAGCCAAAAGGGCACCTTTCTGACAGGTCCTTGGAGAACCCCAAAGCGGATTATGTTATCGAGTAGCAAAAGTGGGGGAGGTAGCTGCCCAATAAGCGAAGGAAGTCTGCCCTCGTGACATAAGTGGCACAGAGGGAAAAAGTCAGGTGGGGAAGGAAAAGGCGAACTGCAACAGCTTGAAGATGGGTAGTCAGGGAGATGGATTGACTATGAATGTCATCCTGTATGAGCAGCATGATGCCCTCATGAGATGGAAGGCCAATTTCAGCGGGAAGATCAAAACAAATCACTAAGTAATGTGAAAGCTCAAAGCAGTTGTGAGGGCATAATTTCATTTCCCGAAGGTAGAGTACAAGGGGATGCGGCAATGCTAAAAGCAACCGTAAATCCTCTTTGTGGGACCAAAGGCCATGAATGTTCCATTGGAGGACAGTCTTGATGAGGAAGAGACGTACGGGTAGCAACTCGCCGTCTGGAGAGTGACAGCCAGTATAGAGTCACTACAACAGGGCACAGAAGCAGGATGATCATGCTATATGGGGTCCACAGAAGCATTGGCTTGCTTGTGCGGTCGGTCCGTAGAGTCCAACGCTGAAAAATGGTTGGTGGTGTGCCCTGGCGATATGGAGGCTGGCCGGGTTAAGGTACCATGTGGCGACAATGTCAAAGAGGACCGTCAAGTTGGCGATGGAGAAGATCATTTGCCTTTGGTGGACTTCTTCGAGCCTTTCCAGTTAGAGGAAGACTCGAGTGTTGTTTGGCTGAAGGGATCGAGGAAGTCTACATGGGAGTACTCCTGTCCTGTCCGGCCTACCGGTTGTGTAGGTGGTGGCTTCGGCCCTTGAGGCAAGAGTTTGATGTTTTGTTGCACAGCTGGATGGGGGGATGGTGAGGCTGTCTTCACAACCTCAGAGCTGAATCTGATGTTGTGTGTCTGTGTGGCCATGTCCTTCATGGAGTGAGGGGTAACAACATCTACATCTACATTTACATCTACATGGATACTCTGCAAATCACATTTAAGTGCCTGGCAAAGGGTTCATCAAACTACCGTCACAATTCTCTATTATCCCAATCTCGTATCGCGCACAGAAAGAACGAACACCTATATCTTTCCGTACGAGCTCTGATTTCCCTTATTTTATCGTGTTGATCATTTCTCCCTATATAGGTCAGTGTCAACAAATTATTTTCGCATTCAGAGGAGAAAGTTGGTGATTAGAATTTCGTGAGAAGATTCTGTCGCACCTAAGATTGCCTTTCTTTTAATGATGTCCAGCCCAAACCCTGTATCATTTCTGTGACACTCTCTCCCTTATTTCGTGGTAATACGAAACGTGCTGCCCTTCTTTGAACTTTTTTGATGTACTCCACCAGTCCTATCTGGTAAGGAACACACACCGCGCAGCAGTATTCTAAAAAGAGGACGGACAAATGTAGTGTAGGCAGTCTCCTTAGTAGACCTGTTACATTTTCTAAGTGTCCTGCCAATAAAACGCAGTCTCTGGTTAGCCTTCCCCACAACATTTTCTGTGTGTTTCTTCCAATTTAAGTTGTTCGTAATTGAAACACCTAGGTATTTAGTTGAATTTATGGCTTTTAGATTAGACTGATTTATCGTGTAACCAAAGCTTAATGAATTTGTTTTAGCACTCAGGTGGATGACCTCACACTTTTCATTATTTAGGGTCAACTGCCAATTTTTGCACCATTCAGATATCTTTTCTAAGTCATTTTGTAATTTGTTTTGATCTTCTGATGACTATTAGTTGATAAACGACAGCGTCATCTGCAAACAACCTAAGACGGCTGCTCAGATTGTCTCCCAAATCGTTTATGTAGATAAGGAACAGCAAAAGGCCTTTAACACTACTTTGAAGAATGCCAGAAATTGCTTCTGTTTCATTCGATGACTTTCCATCAATTACTATGAACTGTGACCTCTCCGACAGGAAATCACAAATCCAGTTGCTTAACTGAGACGGTATTCCATAAGCATACAATTTCACTACAAGCCATTTGTGTGGTACAGTGTCAAAAGCCTTCCAGAAATCCAGAAATATGGAATTGATCTGAAATCCCTTGTCAATAGCACTCAACACTTCGTGTGAATAAAGAGCTAGTTATGTTTCGCAGGAACGATGTTTCCTAAACCCATGTTGACTGTGTGTCAATAGACAGTTTTCTTAAAGGTAATTCATGATGTTTGAACACAATATATGTTCCAAAATCCTGCTGCATATCAATGTTAATGACATGGGCCTGTAATTTAGTAGATTACTCCTACTACCTTTCTCGAATATTGGTGTGACATGTGCAACTTTCCAGTCTTTGGGTATGGATCTTTCATCGAATGAATGGTTGTATATGATTGTTAAGTATGGAGTTAATGCATCAGCATACTCTGAAAGGAACCTAGTTGGTGTACAGTCTGGATCAGAAGACCTGCCTTTATTAAGTTGATTCACTACTCCAAGGATATTTAATTCTACTTTACTCATGTTGGCAACTGCCCTTGATTCAAATTCTGGAATATTTACTTCGTCTTCTTTTGTGAAGGTATTTTGGAAGGCTGTGTTTAGTAACTCTGCTTTGGTAGCACTGTCTTCAATAGTATCTCCATTGCTATTGCACAGAGGAGGCGTTGATTGTTTCTTGCCGCCAACATACTTCACATATGACCATCTCCATTGCTATTGCACAGAGGAGGCGTTGATTGTTTCTTGCCGCCAACATACTTCACATATGACCAGGATCTCTTTGGATTTTCTGCCAGGTTTCAAGACAAAGTTTCGTTGTGGAACTGTTATAAGCATCTTGCACTTAAGTCCGCACTAAATCTGGAGCTTCTGTAAAAGATCGCCAATCTTGGGGATTTTGTGTCTGTTTAAATTTGGCACGTTTGTTTCGTTGTTTCTGCAACAGTGTTCTAAACCATTTGTTTACCAAGGATAATCAGCTCCATCATTTGTCAATTTATTTGGTATAAATCTCTCAATTGCTGCTGATACTATTTCTTTGAATTCAGACCACATCTGGTCTACACTTACATTATTAATTTGGAATGAGTGTAGATTCTCTCTCAGGAAGGCGTCAAGTGAATTTCTTTGCTTATTTTTTGAGGATTTGGGGATTACAATATTCAATCTTGCTATGGCAACCCTGTTTTCACTATTCCCTGTATCAGTTTTGATGCTCGTTATTAACTCAGGATTAATTGTTGCTGAGAGGGCAAGTGTGTTTTCACAACCGTTTACCATTCGCATGGGCTCATGAACTAACTGCTCAAAATAATTTTCAGAGAATGCGTTTAGTACAATTTCGGATGATATTTTAGGCGTACCTCCAGAATTAAACATGTATTTTCGCCAACATATCGAGCGCAAATTAAAGTCACCACCAACTATTATTATATGAGTCAGGTACGTGTTTGAAATCAAACTCAAGTTTTCTTTGAACCTTTCAGCAACTGTATCATCTGAATTGGGAGGTCGGTAAAAGGATCCAATTATTATTTTATTCCGGTTGCCAAGAATGACCTCTACCCATACTAACTCACAGGAAGTATCTAATTCAATTTCGCCACAAGTGTAACTACTTCTAACAGCAACATGCCACTGCCAACTGTGTTTAGCCTATCCTTTCGGAACACTGTTAGGTTCTTCGCAAAAATTTCGGCTGAGCTTATATTCGACTTTAGCCAGCTTTCAGTGCCTATAATGATTTGAGCATCAGTGCTTTCTATTAGTGCTTGGAGCTCTTGTACTTTACCAACACAGCTATGACAATTTACAACTGTTATACCAATGGTTCCTGTATCTACGTTGTTCCAGTGTTCAGCCTGCACCCTTTGTGACTGAAGCCCTTCTTATATTTTCCCGAGACCCTCTAACCTAAAAAACCGCCCAGTCCATGTCACAAAGCCCCTGCTACCCGTGTAGCCACATCCTGCATATAGCGGATACCTGACCTACTCAGCGGAACCTGAAACCCAACTACCCTCTGGTGCAAGTCGAGGAATCTACAGCCTACATGGTCGCAGAAACGTCTGAGCCTCTGATTCAGACCCTCCACTTGGCTCTGTACCTGAGGTCCGCAATCAGTCCTGTTGACTATGATGCAAATGGTCAGATCTGCTTTCATCTTGCAAGCAAGACTAACAGCCTTTACCACTTCTCTTAGCCGCTCGAAACCAGAGAAAATCTCTTCAGATCCAAAGTGACACACTTCATTGGTACCGACGTGAGCAACCACCTGCAGTTGGCTGCACCCAGTGCTCTTCATGGCATCCGGGAGGGTCCTTTCCACATCTGGAATGACTCCACCCAGTATGCACACGGAGTGCACATTGATTTTCTTACCCTTCTTGTTAGCCAAGTCCCGAAGGGGCCCCGTAACGTGCCTAATGTTGGAGCTCCCAACTACCAATAGTCCCACCCTCTGTGATTGCGTGGATCTTGCAGACTGAGTGGTTTCCTCTGAAACAGGACAGGCGACAGCATCTGGCTCAGCGACAATCTCAGCCACAGGCAGCACCTGGAACCTGTTTATCAGACAAACCGGGGAGTCCTTACGTGCGGCCGCCTGAAAAGACTTTTGCCGCCTGCTTCGCCCCAGGGCGACCTCCCACTTGACCACAGGTGAGGGGTCAACCTCAGTGCGAGCAGTAACTGGGTTGGCCAGTGGTGAGGACCGATTGGAAGACTAGGACTTGCTGGACATCTGTTGGATACCCACAGCTGGCTCACAACCGTGGTGCCCATCCACTGCAGCCTCAAGCTGTGTAACCGAAGCCATCACAGTCTGAAGCTGAGAGCGAAGTGTCCCCAACTCGCCTTGCATCCACACACAACAATCACAGTCCCTGTCCATACTAACATGGAAAACTAAACTATTCAGATAAATGGACTATTGGGACATGCACTCTACTGTAGACCCTGATGAAAACACAGGAACTGTGTCTAATAATACGCAGATATTCAAAGAACAGAACTATAGGTGCCAGACAGGAGAACACTGGGTTTGCCACTAGCCAGTAACTTGCGAGTGACTGGGTAAGGCACTCTTTCCTTTACCCAGATCTCTTGGACAGCCTGCACAACAAGATACACAGGACAATCCTGAGAGGGAGCAGCATGGCCACCATTGCAGTTGATACAGCAGGGAGGAGGAGGCAGACAATGGCCCTCGTATGTGTCCCTACCACAGGTTACACATTTGGCTGGGTGTCAAGATTTTACAGTGTGGTTGAAACGATGACACTGGTAGCAGCGCATCAGGTTTGGAATGTATAGCTGGACTGTGATAATTTCATAGCTTGCTTTGATCTTGGATGGCAGGACCACTCTATCAAAGGTGAGGAAAAGAGTGCAGGTGGGTACTAAGGAGGAATCTACCTTTTTCATTACATGATGGACGGTAATGACATCCTGATCAGAGAGGTAAGACTGGATTGCAGCCTTGGTTAGACTGTTGAGCAGCCTGGTGTAAATTACACCACGGGAAGAATTCAAAGTTCTTTGTGCCTTGAAATGAACAGGTTAGCTGTGGAGAAGTGAGGCAGCAAGCAGTTTTTGCACTTGAGAATCAGAAGTAGTCTCTAAAAGCAAAGTGCCATTCCGTAAACGAGAGCACGATTTCACATGGCCAGCAATTGCATCAACGTCTTTCTGAATAATAAATGGAATTATTGTGGCAAAGGACTGATCGTCTTCAGTACATGAGACCACGAAGAACCGTGGTGCAGCAGGAAGGGTCTTTGAATTATTAGCCTCATTACATTTCTGTTTTGTAGACACTGATTGGGAATATGATTGACTCATCGCAAGAAAATCCCCCATGATTGCTACCATCTCCGATGGCATACTCCTTCCAACTGGGGGCTCCCTTCAAAAGGGGCCACACCCGCCTTAGGGGATTGTTCACACCTCCCGAACACCTGACAGATGGACTAATCCGTAATTTGGGAAGGTTGCAGCTCAGGCAATCACCCCTCCCTGGGTCTGGCCTGTACAAGGGGGTACATGTGAACCTTACCTGTTGATTTGGGGCTGGGAATTATGCGTTACTCAGTCACCTGTTACGCATCAGACGCATGGGTCAGCCGTCAGGAGTGCACAGGGAGGAAGAAGAAAAAGAGGAACCTCAAATGCAGAAGCAGAGGAATGAGAGGAGAAGGGAAACAAAGAAAGGGAGCGAAAAACAAAGGTGAGACTGTTCTTACGTCAGTGACAGACAATGCAGAACATTCCCAGTAACATCCCAGACATGTTCTCCAAGTGAGGGGAAAAAGAATATCAAGAAGATAGACAAGCAGCACGGAAGGAAAAAAAATGCTCCAAAGGCTGGGGCCCTGTGGTAGCCCTTCTTTATGTCTGGTACTACCACTCTCCTTTACTATATCCCATATCAATCAAGTAGCAGGCCCAGGAGTATCACCAACTATTTTGTGCCCTGAATGGTGTTGGTCATTATAAATGAGAGCAATTAGATGTATGAAGTGAATGTTGGAAATCCACATACATTAGTTTGCCAATGTAAATATATTAGTGTAAAATTTTCTGAGGAAGTAAGAGTTTCAGTTCCATCAAAAATTTACTTTCACATCTTCTCCTTTTAAGAAATTCCAGTATCTCAGACCACTCAACAAAGGCTCTATAATGTGAATCCCTGGGAAATTTGTGCAAAGAATTGGTTTTAGGTACATATGTCTACTTCAAAGGCCTCAAAAATGAGGTACAAAATTTTCTTGCACTTTTAGGTGAAGGGAAAAACCAGATGGGACAATATCTGAGCTTTAATATGATTATAGAACTATCTGGATTCAAGAAATACTTGCGTTTTGCTTTATTTACAAATGTGTGCATTGACATGATGGACCAACAATTGTAGTATGCCTGTATTCGCTGGTTATCCACGCTTCTGTACAACAGCCCAGGCAGTCATCCCTGGCATACTAATCTTCTTCACATTTGTTGTTACGTGTCAACTGACAACAAAGGAAGCACGCACATTTATTCTGCCCACACTCCTCATTCTCTTCACATCTATCTTACAAGTGTCAGAAAAAACTGGGTGCATGACTATTGCTTCCTTTCTGGCTCAAACTGGCCCGGTCACCAGTTACAACACAGAAATCAATGTTGACATACAGAATTTAAACTCTTACAGCAACTACAGACAGAAATCTGAACCTTCTGCTTCTGTCTTTAATAGTATAGTGTCCACTGACAAAAAACTATTTGTTTTTAGATGGAAAGTGAAGAAGCTTCTGCAGCAAATACAACCGCTCATTGGACTGAAACCCACAGTGAAATCGTAAAATACCAAAGAGAGTATGACATTGAAGGATCTTTGATGAATTCTAATAATAATAATAACAGAAATTCCTCAAGGGAACACAGCAGCAGGAGTGTGCATCTCGATGTCTAAATGTGAGTACTTTTGTTAGAAAAAGAACCAGACCTCGAAAGCTAGTGAATACTGTTTTCTTTTACATGTGCCACACAGGTCTGCTATAGATGACTGGTTGCTTTTCCTTACAGTGACATTGTACTAGACAACATGATGCTATTTCTTATCTTTTTTGAAAATACAACAAAGGGGACAGAACTTTATTACAGTAGCTGTTGATCACTTTTTTCAAATAAACTGCACATCCCGAGATGGTTACGTTGAACTGTAGCCACCACAGTGGTCGATTCACAGATCTGGTGCAAAATTTTGAACCTCTTCCAACCTGCCTTCAGTTCATTGCTATGAAACACCTGCCTCCAATTTTTTCATTTGCCTCTCGGGTGTTCCCATTAAAACCCAAAGTAAGCACTGCCAATCTTCAAAAGTAAAAAAGTGTACGTAATCACATTGCTCTCTTTCTCAACTTTTACCAAACATAGAAGTTAAGAATTAAAAAAGCCTATGAGAAGAACAGGACAAAGAAACTCTCAGAAAATACAGAAAAAACAATGAAAATTGATAATTATTTTATTCTTTCCATGTTACAAATAGAACTCCTTGTTAACAGGGATAATAATGTCCCCCGTAGTGACAAAGACCTTAGAAAAATTAGTCAAATGTACATAATGATACATTTGTGGATACTTTAATACACAAAATAAAGAGTAACAGTACAACGAAGAATTGCCTGTTTACCATGTATGAAAAGCTCTTCAACAAAGATAAAAACACAATTAGACCACAAAGCAATACATTTAGTAAACAAGAATCATTCAGATGTCATTCAGACACACACAGGCAGTAAGTACACCCACTCAGGCATATACAAAATTGTTTTTGGTACATGCAAAGCTTACAGAGGTCAGACACAAAGAGATTTTCATAAACTCGACACTAAATGTCAATGCTTATCATACTAAATCAGCAATATTTCTTTGTTAAAGATACAAGCCATGCTTTCCAGCTCAATTGTTTTTGTTACCAATTAAAGCCAAGATTAAAAATTTGCAGTGCCAAGTGCTGTAGCTTTATTTCATGCGCAAACAAACTTGTACCGCATGAAGGTAATGATTCTTAATGAACACAAATTATCTGAACAGGCATGGTTCTTCACATGAACGTAAAATAAATTTCCTACAGTCAGGAATAATATTACATAATCATATAAGATGGCAACATTTAACACAATGAAACACACTTTTGTAGGCACCGTAAGGTGGCAGTGTACTGCTGAAATATATCATGCAATTTATATAATAAATAAAAGTTAACTGATTCAGAAAGTCTGTACTGTTTTAATGAAATTCTAATAGCAATGAAATTAAATAAAATATTTGGGTTAAACAGTTAGCGCATGCGCCCACACACACACACACACACACACACACACACACACACACACACACTACAAATGTGGCAGAAATTAATAAGTAATACAAAAAAATATAGTGAGGAAAAAAAAAACAACATAAAAGCTTTGGTAGTGACATCTTTTCTCTGTCTCTTTCATGGAATCAAACTAACAATTTCTCAAGTTTTTATTACTCACTGAATACAGTCTCAAAATATTTCATTAGTATCACTGCCCAGTTAAAATTCATCAGTTTATTTTGCTTGAACAATACGAAGGCCTTTAAGAAACAAATTTTTTATAGATTATAAAATAAAATAGCTCAATTAGGTAATGCTTTTAATTCTGCCCAAACTCTTTTTTAGCTGGCAAATAACTTGAGATAATGTAACTCATATGATAAGGCGCTTCGTATCTTGTGTGTTCACATAATATATAAATTCACAGAGACTGAAAAGTTTAATAAATATTTCCGGCACATTTTAACAGGTTTAAATATTTGGTCCCAGTACAATTTCAGTACAAATTTGCAATTTATTTTCTGTGCCTGCAGAACCAATATTTCAATACAATTTATTATTTGGGGCTCACATTTATATTTTATTTCTATTTTCAACATTTCTATAATTAAAAAACTTCAAAGATGTTCTGAAACCTACATTATCCCAACATTATATCAAACTATAGTTTTAAAATTAGTGATTCAGCTTCATTCATATTGTCAAGGAATAACATGTCACATACTTTTTCTAATTATCTGTAAATTATGCCTCAAAGACTATTGCAAACATCACAACTAATACAATAAAATTTAGCTATATGATAACGTACCCTTCTCATATAAAGAGAAAAACTTTTGTTAATATATTAGCTATAGGAAAAATTCCATTTTTTTAAAAAGTGTTTCATAAATTTCTGTCTATATTAAATGTCTCCAGTGATGCGATTTTAGTACCTCCAGTTGCAGAATTAAAGCTATGTTCAGAAAGAATTATTTTCAATAAGTGAAGTAATGATGCTGCAATTACAAAACCAGATGAAATATATAAGAAAGAAAAAATATACATGTCTATGGTCAAATAAAATTTTACTGCTATATAATAAGAATAGATCATACATAAATACATGTTTTGAGATAACTTGCATGTGTTTCACAGATTATATCTTAATAAGACAGAAACAAATTTATGATTGAGGCAAGAAAATAGAAATTATTAACTGAATAATTTACAAAAATTAATTTTCCACAAGTGCATTTGTCTGCATATATCCTAGAATTAACTTTCAATGTACATTCCGATATTTTTCAGGTTGTTAAACATTTCTTAGTCAGTCTGTATGCTTCACTTTTGTAAATAATAGGCACCTAATCAAACAATGATATGTACAACATTCAGATATTCTGGAAGCTAAAAAATATCTAATTCATGTTAGGTAAATATGATAACTATGGAATGATGAAGTACAATATTGCTTATGCCTTTTTTCATCTATGTGTAGACTGGTGTGAGGAGGCTTGGCCTGATGGCTATACTTTTTCAGCTGACTGAAATTCAGTCACCATTATTTTTAATAATTATACATTTCATCACTACAAAACACTGTGAGTTAACAGAACAGTCTGGTCAGGGGCAGGGTAGGGAGGAAGAGTGGGGAGGGGGTGGGGAGAAGAAAAGCATTAGGAAACAAAGGACATCAAGATGAATTAAACGTCCATAATTTTGTCTTTTATCGTGCTAACAGATCTTTTCGATTGTCTAAATATTGCTGTTTAGCTGTTTAGTCTCCACCAGATGTGAGTGTAAGGAATGCACCATTAAGTAAATAGAAAAACTAACATCCAACTATGAAGTTAGATTTACTATCATTCGATTAGCAAATCTAATCAAAATAACACACCTCTGAAACCCCATGCTGAAGAATGGAGATTAAAAGAAGGTCAAAAGCATTTGTAATGCTGCACTTCACAGGATAGGATAGGGGAATGTTGATAAGAGATTGGAAAAGGGGACAGCAGGGAAAACTGGCTGTAAAGACACGGCAAGACAAACACTAAGCCCTGTATAGTGTGTTATGGCAAAGGATAATTTCTGGGATATGTGGTTTGACAATGTTGTTTCTTTCCAAATGAGGCCCATTAATACAATTAATAATTAATGTTGCTTTTTGTTTATATATTCTCAGCTGGTCTCATCACATTATACTCCTTAATATTGCATTATTGAAGCATTTAGCTTGTTCATTTTTATGGTAAATTTTTTGTTAGAGCAAATATTTTATGCTGATCATCTGGAAGCAGTACAACAAACAAATTGTTCATAGTACTGCTACAACAAAAATCTTATACTGTGAAAGAGCAAAGTGGAGAATTTGTTACCAACACTTTATATCATAGTATAAAAGACCAGTGAAGTGACAAAGGTGACTTTATAATTATGTATATGTAGATTCATGGTTTGCTGCCCTAGATAGCATAAATTACATGAAAATATGCTTTTATAATGGTGTTTTTCAGTGACTGAAAGCCTCATTGCCAGGATAAAAATACAAATACGTGCAGAGTTTACGCCAGCTCAATCTTAGGATTTTTTTCTGTCTCTTACAGCTGAATTCTGCTTGGCCGGTCAAAAGCCTGGAGCCTCATCTCAAACGTTTTGAGGGAGGAGAAGTGTACCAACCTTATTAAAAAGATGATCCTGCTAACAGTACCTTGTTAGGGCCACCACCTAGACTACAGCTGAAAACTGGCCAACAGCTTCCAAGATGGACAAGGATATGTAGAAACAGCTCAACACCCGGGAAGCTGTGGGACAGTTTGTTTAGCACAGGAAGGTGATCAGTCTAAGTGACCAAATCCTGACAAAAAGCAAAACCTTCTTCCTTGGAGGGTATGAGGAGAAGGTTGGTAGGCCACCAACCTGAAAACTGCTGCTTTTTCAGAGCAAAAAATTGCCTCTTAATGTTGCATTCACTTATGGCAACAGTTTTGGTCTGTGAAAAATATCTACTAGTAAAAATATATCTAAAAACAAAGATGATGTGACTTACCAAATGAAAGTGCTGGCAGGTCGACAGACACACAAACAAACACAAACATACACACAAAATTCTAGCTTTCGCAACCAATGGTTGCTTTGTCAGGAAAGAGGGAAGGAGAGGGAAAGACAAAAGGAAAGGGGAAAAAAAGGACAGGTATACGCTCGCGCGCGCACACACACACACACACACACACACACACACACACACACACACACACATATCCATCCGCACCTACACAGACACAAGCAGACATTTGTAAAGGCAAAAAGTTTGGGCAGAGATGTCAGTCAAGGCGGAAGTAAAGAGGCAAAGATGTTGTTGAAAGACAGGTGAGGTATGAGCGGCGGCAACTTTAAATTAGCGGAGGTTGAGGCCTGGCGGATAACGAGAAGAGAGGATATACTGAAGGGCAAGTTCCCATCTCCGCAGTTCTGACAGGTTGGTGTTATTGGGAAGTATCCAGATAACCCGGACGGTGTAACACTGTGCCAAGATGTGCTGGCCGTGCACCAAAGCATGTTTAGCCACAGGGTGATCCTCATTACCAACAAACACTGTCTGCCTGTGTCCATTCATGCGAATGGACAGTTTGTTGCTGGTCATTCCCACATAGAAAGCTTCACAGTGTAGGCAGGTCAGTTGGTAAATCACGTGGGTGCTTTCACACGTGGCTCTGCCTTTGATCGTGTACACCTTCCGGGTTACAGGACTGGAGTAGGTGGTGGTGGGAGGGTGCATGGGACAGGTTTTACACCGGGGGCGGTTACAAGGATAGGAGCCAGAGGGTAGGGAAGGTGGTTTGGGGATTTCATAGGGATGAACTAACAGGTTACGAAGGTTAGGTGGACGGCGGAGAGACACCCTTGGTGGAGTGAGGAGGATTTCATGAAGGATGGATCTCATTTCAGGGCAGGATTTGAGGAAGTCGTATCCCTGCTGGAGAGCCACATTCAGAGTCTGGTCCAGTCCAAGAAAGTATCCTGTCACAAGTGGGGCACTTTTGTGGTTCTTCTGTGGGAGGTTCTGGGTTTGAGGGGATGAGGAAGTGGCTCTGGTTATTTGCTTCTGTACCAGGTCGGGAGGGTAGTTACGGGATGCGAAAGCTGTTGTCAGGTTGTTGGTGTAATGGTTCAGGGATTCCGGGCTGGAGCAGATTCGTTTGCCACGAAGACCTAGGCTGTAGGGAAGGGACTGTTTGATGTGGAATGGGTGGCAGCTGTCATAATGCAGGTACTGTTGCTTGTTGGTGGGTTTGATGTGGACGGATGTGTGAAGCTGGCCATTGGACAGACGTCCATGCCTTGGTGCACTGCCAGCACATCTTGGCACAGTGTTACACCGTCTGGGTTATCTGGATACTTCCCACTAACACCAACCTGTCAGAACTCCGGAGATGGGAACTTGCCCTTCAGTATATCCTCTCTTCTCGTTATCTGCCAGGCCTCAACCTCTGCTAATTTAAAGTTGCCGCCGCTCATACCTCACCTGTCTTTCAACAACATCTTTGCCTCTTTACTTCCGCCTTGACTGACATCTCTGCCCAAACTCTTTGCCTTTACAAATGTCTGCTTGTGTCTGTGTAGGTGCGGATGGATATGTGTGTGTGTGTGTGTGTGTGTGTGTGCGAGTGTATACCTGTCCTTTTTTTCCCCTAAGGTAAGTCTTTCCGCTCCCGGGATTGGAATGACTCCTTACCCTCTCCCTTAAAACCCACATCCTTTTGTCTTTCCCTCACCTTCCCTCTTTCCTGACGAAGCAACCACTGGTTGCGAAAGCTAGAATTTTGTGTGTGTGTTTGTGTTTGTTTGTGTGTCTGTCGACCTGCCAGCACTTTCATTTGGTAAGTCACATCATCTTTGTTTTTAGATATATTTTTCCTACGTGGAATGTTTCCCTCTATTATAATCATATCTACTAGTAATATGGATAGGGTCTCACAACAAAGTAAAGATCCAGTGGCTGAGTAAGTCTCATCAAAGGAGCAAGCCAAGTGTGTGTGTGTGTGTGTGTGTGTGTGTGTGTGTGTGTGTGTGTGTGTGTGTGGTTTGAGGTTCTCGGGCACTAAACAGCGTGGTCATCAGCACCCAAGCAAGCCAAGAGCATACCACACTAAGTAAGACTGTACGTAGAAAGGCACTGCATTCTCAAACCAACATTACTGTTACTAGCCACTTTACCTTTAGATTATAACCTCCATAAAGAGCCTCCAAATGCAGCAATCACACTAGGAACAATGTGAACCCATGAATAATAATGTTAAATATAAAATAAATATTAATGAAGGTGTCTACCTGATTACTCAATTTATAAAAAAAACTGCTTACAAGAATCATATGAAGTGTAAAAAAATTCATAATATTGTACTATAGCATGGCCAAACAAAATATTTGTATGGGAGTAAGGGATTGCTGGATTTTGTCATGCTCTAATGTGTGAGGATGATGGAACTATTAGGTTACTAAGTAACAATATAAAGTATAGCAATAGAAATCACATTTCAGTTAGTATTTTTCATCTTTTTTGCAAAGAAAGGAAAAAAAAGCCAGGTATTGACACAGAAAGACATAAATATAAATTAAAATGAGCTGTTTCATTGTGGTTGCTTCACATGACTCTTCTGTTGTGTGCACACAGTTTCAATTGCTTAGTGCAACTGATTAGACTAGCCAAGAAGCAACAATCAGTTCAAAACTTGGCTTTTACACTGGAGGTGCACACTTCATTTGGTCTCGCTGTATTGCCAGGATAAGCCGTCAATATTACTGGAAGTGGTACATTGAAATTCCTGTTAATGTTAAGATAGCACAGATGTTCAAACACTGTTACGTACCAGTGTAGTATTTTGCTTTTGAAATGTGAGTTACAAGAAAAAGACTATCTATTATGTGATTTTTTTCAGCCTCGTGATGCCAATTGAGGAGCTACTCAACCAAATAGTAGCGGCTCCGGTCACAGAAAACCATCATAATGACCGGGAGAGTGGTGTGCTGACCACACGCTCCTCCTATCTGCATCCTCGTCTGAGAATGTCACAGCGGTCGGATGGTCCCGATGGGCCACTTGTGGCCTGAAGATGGAGTGCTTTATTATGTGATTTTTGAGTAGAGATGGAAATAATGTTGCTGAAATTCATGCAGTAATAAAGATTCAATATGGTGATGCATATCTGTCATAAAAGAAAGTCTAGAAATGGAATAATAACTCTAAAACTTTGGCTTCACTCCCTAACCAGGTCAAAAGAAAGAGACATCCAACAAATACCACGCACATTACAGACAGTGCACAAGCTCAAATTTAACAAGGGTAAGGAAAGAAAATTAAATGTGGCCTTGTCTGAGAAGCCATACTGGTACTCATATCAAGAAACCTGTGGAAACCATGAAAAATCTAAATCTCGAATTTTAATGGCCTGGCAGCTATCTGAACACTGCTCCTCTCTAATATGCTTTTATGGAGCAAATAAACAAACTTCATGTTGCAACATATGGAATCTAGTTTTTACTCCGAAAAAGTGGACAGGGGAGATCCTTTACTAATCCTTTGTATTGGTCTTGCTTTGCATTAACAGCACAGTTACTGGCTCATGTTTACCACTTTGGGATTAAAAACGATTATTAAAATACATCTATTTAAAAAAGGCAGCTAAGTAATTTATAAGTAATGCATATTACATAATTAAAGATTACTTAGAGGAACAGTAATTTTTACTCTGTCATACAACAATATATGATCATAATGCAATGCTGTAAAGGAAAATCATGTGCCAAGACATACAGTGCAAGACCATAATGTGTTATCAGTCTTCTGAGCTCAATATATCTCATCATGGGGGGGGGGGGGTGTCCTGACTCATTTTTTCACGCAAACTGAGGGAACGATACGAAGATGTGAATGGGACTTAGTTGCATTTTTATGGGACTGGAGTTAGGGTAAGAGGCATAGTAGCACATTCATGGTCAAGGAGTCACCTGCGGATGTCAGTAGTTTGTGCCACAATAAACTGCTAAACTATGTTATATATGATACGTTAAATGGGGGCAAACTGTGTGTAAATCGACTGCATGTAAGTCAAAGAACATTGTACAATAGGGATCAGCTGAATGAGGCAGTCATTAAGACAGTGATCTCACATCTGGCTAGATGTAATTTGCAATGCCTGACCACCTGATTTTGGTTCCTATAGTTTTCCTTAATCATTTCAGGCAAATGCCAGGATGGCTCCTTCATCAAGATCACAGCTGGACTACTTGTCCTACCCTCGTAAAAGCATACTTATATAATCTGTGTGTGTTTATATTTTGAGCTATTTATTTTCATTGTATTATGATGACAAATGCTATATCACTGCGAGATGCCCTGGAGGAATAAATAAATAAATTACAGCAAACTGATGTGTGTGTATGCAAGAATGAACAAAATCACTGTGTGTTCTGGCAGTACTACTTACAATGATGCAATTAAATCAATGCACAATGCAAAATAAACCTATATGGAGAAAGGCCAAAATAATCTGCCATCAACTACAATTTTCCAGAATGATCAAAACATGTTTGGTGCAACATTAATTGAATTTACTCATTGCAAAACAATATGGATACTGTAAAGTTAACATTAAGGCAATAGTGTATCACTGAAAAATTACTTAAAAACTCCTGATACAAAGTCACAGAAAATGGACTATTGTTTAAGGATGTCATTTTGCAACATGACAATTGAAGACCATATACTACAAGAGAGGACCTGTGGCCTAGAAGACTCACATAGAAAAAAAAATATTCAGTTTTAGTTAAGCCATATGCTAGACATTGTTGAGAAAACAGATGTCTCTCTCTCTCTCTCTCTCTCTCTCTCTCTCTCTCTCTCCCCTTTAAATAATGTAGAAACTCATGCAGGACGGTTTGCATAGTTGTGAAGACCATGCTGAAAACGACAGAACCCAGTATCACACAGACACATTAGATGATTTTAAAACAGTTAAGGATTGATTTAGAATACCCTGCTACACAATATTACAATTTTCTCCATCATTAATTTGTAATGACTGCAGATTGATACATTCCTGTTTAGTACATTGCCAAGCAATGAATCAAATGTAATATACACTGTTTTCCAGCCATAGACAAGATAAAGAGAAATATAAAATAAAACAGCTATTGTTTTGGTATCTACAACAACACAAGAGCACCCTTATTCTAGATACGAAATTTGCAACAGCTGTAGCACAGCTGACACAGACACAACAAACTAGTCTGAAGACAGGTTGCTTCCTTAGTCTGAGGACCAGGTGTAATATGTATTTTTATTCTTGAATGTGAAATTCTTATGGTAGCAAAGATTTTCAAAAAATCAGCAAATCATAAATACTTAGTGTAAAAACAGGAATTCCATGCTTTCAGATATATGTACACTCAACTTGAATATATAATATAAATAAATAAATAAAGAATCTAAGAAAACAACAAGATTTCAAATAACTTATTAGTAACTCAGTGTGGTCAAGCGAGACAAAAGACTAACATGTAATAGACAAATCTCATCCATTTTTATAAAAGAATTGGTGGTTTGGACTAGTAATGTGGGAACAGACAACAGATTGACATATATTACTGACAACAGAGTAAACAATTGTGGAAAAGAAGTAGTTGTGGAATAAGTAATGAAGATACCTTCTTTTGATTGCAAGTGCATGTTCTATTTAATAGGAGATAAACTGGCAATTCATTAAAGTATTTAGGAAATACATTAACTTTTGGAATTTGTTTGGAAACAACAAATGATAATGATACAACAATGAAGGCATAAACTGCATGTCTGTATCTTGTGCTACTCAGTAGTTATACTACTCACCATTCTCATCTGATAAACTAATGTAGATACAGTCTATGAACTTGAGAATCACCATTAAGATGATAAGGCACAAACAATAACTACAACAGGACATAACATTCTTTCTACAGTTCTTTCAGCCCAAAGATACTTCAGCATTGAAGGAAAGGCCAAACTATTTATTTTACAGTACAATATTTTCAGTTTAAGATCACAATGGCAAAAAAATACACAAATGAGATGTTGTAACAATATACACATCTTACTGAAATTGCTGTAAAAACAGATGTTCAATACTTTTGTATGTTCCCCCATGCTACTCTGGATAGGTACAATAAGGGCAATTTCATCCACACAACCTCCAGCAAACCATAAGTAATACAATTTAAATATCTGTTATGATCTGGATCTATATCATTTGCAAAAGACAGTCCTAAAACTGTGAATAAATAAAGACAAAATCACCATCACAACAGTAAACATAACTAAGCATTTAATATTAAACTTGCAAAAAATAAAACTGCCAATGTGATGTTCTGAAAAACTACGACAGAAAAAAATAGTAACATGTATATCAAATAGAAAATAACTCACATATTCTTAAAACACACACACACACACACACACACACACACACAACATTACTATACTGAAAATACTAAAAGAAATAATGCATGTATATGTGTGTGTGTGTGTGTGTGTGTGTGTGTGTGTGTGTGTAAATACCACCATCTCTTGGCAGAGTGTGGACAACAAGCATAAAAAGCAGAAAAAGAAAACAGCATGTTTCAGTTCATAGGTCCATTATGTATAATCACATATAAAAATGTAACCTCTCACAGAGATCATTTCAAAACTGGATAATTTCTGCCAAACACTGTGAAAGCACACAAGATCTGACATCTTAAAATGCACTAAAACACTGTTATATTACAAGAATTTAGTTTGATAAGGAACATGTTATTTCATAAAGACACCTAAACCACAAAATGATAACATTCAGGAGGGGAAAAAGAAACACTGGCACAAAGCAGAAAACAGATCAAATTTTCAAAGATTTTTCAGCTTTCGACCAAAATTTCACAAGGTACAATTAAAAAAAGGAGGCAGTTTTGCAACAATATTTAAGGTGATATAGTAAAGAAACAATTTACAATATAAGAATCTTTTTTTAAAAAAGCAAAAATTATTACTGCAACGACATGCATGTGTTCTAAGAAGTTAAATAATTCTGCAAAAAAATAAGGTGTGATCTTTTTCTATCAACTGATCACAATAGAATTGTGACAAAATTAAAGCTATCCTATGATGTCAGGAAAATGACAAAATAGTTTGCATATTCTTCAAACAGCACCCAAGTAATTAGTTGAACATGTGGTACATGTTAACCACAAAATCTGTCTACAAAAATGCACACATAATCAGTCATAACAGTTCTATAAATCTTACAAGACTCTGACATGTTAAAGGGTTAATCAGCTACTCCAGTCTCCAGTTTCCCTGAGGGCTCTTGAAGTTAGACGCTCAATTTCAGTGAGCAGTTGTTCTGTTTCAGCATCTAGTTCTGCCTGAGCTTCAGACATGGCAGCCAAGGGAGCCTCAACAGGGTCCCATTCAAGTGAATCTGGAGTAGATATACGGGACCACCCTGTACTGCTAGCACCATTCTTCCCATTAGTTGCACTTGAGTCACAAACATCTTCCTCTGGAACTCCAGCATAATGCATAGCATGTATGGGCAGAACACCTTAAAAATGGAAAGATAAAATATATGTCCATGAATAAGCAAATTTGCAGTTACTGTAATATCTCAAACAAAAATAAACATTCTAGCAATGATTATAAAGAGAGCATCATTGACAGCAAAGGGCTAAAAAGGCTGATGAAATATGAATGGCTACACAAATGGGATAGTACCAGTACAGGAAGAGAATTTTATAGTATTCTTCATTCCATCAGAGAACATGTAAAAATCAGTCACCTAATTCCTTGAAAGGCGATGATGAGTAAAAAACTGTATGTGGATAACCCTTGCACATTTGATTAAATGATCAATGACAGATGCACTTGTGAAGAAAGTGGAACATACTAAACATATAATGGTACAGTACCTCGAACAAATGGTCAAAGTCAATGAAAGGATAGTCTAGTTAAGACGTTGAGTCACGATAGGCACAACAAAAAGATACACACAATTAAAGCTTTCAGCCATTAAGGCCTTTGTCAGCAGTAGACACACATACACACACGTTCATGAACGGCCACCGACAAACTGACCAAAAAACCTGTGGACCACCCTGTTGCTGAACAAGCTGCCAAACATGGTATCCCTCATCTCAATGACTGCTTCACAGCCTGTGCCATATGGATCCTACCCACCAACACCAGCTTTCCTGAATTGCGCAGATGGGAAATTTCCCTGCAATACATCCTACGTTCCCGTAACCCTCCTACCTCAACCTTCGTTAGTCACTGTCCTCACCCATCCAGCCTTCTCCCTGTTCCCATTCCAGCACTACACAGCTGTCATTTCATCGCCACACCCAGTCTTTCAATGTCTTTTTATTTCTTTTATTTCTTTCCTTTCCGCTACTTACCCCCTCCCCCCTCTGCACCTTCTCTCCTGCCCTTCGTCTAAACTGCAACACTTCACTGTCCGCCACTACCACCATACCATCCCTCTCCCTCCCCGCCACAGCCTCCTCCTTACCCCCACCCAGTCGCCACTTCCCATCAAGCACTGGTGCTGCTGTTGGCAGTGTGGTTTCCGCTCTCTGAGACTGCAGATGTGTGTGCAAGTTGCGTTTACCAAGTTGCGTTTACGTGAGTGTGTGTGTGTGCGTGTGCGTGTGTGTGTGTGTGTGTGTGTGTGTGTGTGTGTGTGTGTGTGTGAGAGAGAGAGAGCACGCGCGCGGGCGTGTGTGTATGTGTGTCTACTGCTGACAGAGGCCTTAATGGCCGAAAGCTTTAATTTTGTGTATCTTTTGGTTGTGCCTATTGCAACTCAGCATCTTCGCTATATGGTGAGTGGCAACTTTCCTTCTCTGGTATTGTTACATTCCGTCCTGGATTTTCCATTGTTTGATAGTCTAGTTAAGATATCATTGGTTAGCAGAAATGTATGACAGTGTAATGCTACAGCCTCTACCCAGATCATTATGAAGTGTCTGATACCACCTTTTTTTATATGCATCATGTATTTATCGTTCCAATTCAGTGCTTCTTAGGGCCTTTTATGTGTATTTTTATATGTATCGTTCAGTTCAGTTTGCCCAAAAAACCTATTCTTCTTTGTAAACACGTACAGAATATTCTGGAATGAGGTAAATTCTTGTGATTGTTAATAGATTGTTGTCATTAACAAAAATATATACATACTCCAAATTGAATATCAAATCGTGAAACTGACATAATAAATGTTTAGCAACAAATATTAAAGAGGCTATGGAAATGTTGGCATAAATAACTAATGCCTCTAATTACCATAATTGCAATTGGTACATTACCTAACACAAAATGATTCAAAAGAAAATAACAATTATTATCCAGTGATGTAATTTGATTTGTTATTCATTTTTATGTAATTCATTGTAATTAATGGTGCTTGTAAATTATGCAGATAATTACCTCTTGTTAGTTACACCACCCTAGTTTAACAAAATTCCGGTATCTTAGAAAACACGTGTGTATTTAATTTATGTAATCTGCCGAAGCAGGATGTGTATACCTCAAACAAATATTAGCAATAAAATCCATACAGTCACTAACTACAAAATTAAAGTAAAATCAAAATAATTGTTGAAATCAGGTTGTGAATTAATTTTCACACACAAAAACCAAAGATGATGATAAATATAATATGTTATTTTACATTATATGTTTAACCTGTACAAATGTAACAACAGTTAGTTCAGATGAAATTGTTTTTAGTTGTAAGTTACATTTTGTAATAAATTAACAATGGTAACAATTGTTAAATTTGTATGTATAGTGACACGGCGAGGCTGCAAGAGAGGGTCAGTCAGTCAGTGTTTTGTTTACCTCAGGAGTCTGTGCAGTTCGGTTGTCAACTAATGTCAGTATACAATTCTGTAAAGATTGAAACTTTCGTGATGTACTTATCAATCTTCAATGAACCAAGCAAACACAAATTTAAGTTAAGCGTTAACGATCCGAAGAGATCGTTACATCTGGTGGAGTTGACCTGGGATTGATGTTTGAAATTGGAACTGTGTTTAATGAGTGACTGTTTCAGGCTACGTAAAAAACATGAATGCAAGACAACTTTTGCCCAGAGAATTATTTGTGGTGACAGTTTATGGAAAGATAAAAAAAATCATTACCTGCTATGGGAGGATCACAAATCATCTGTTTTGGATATCATTACCTGATGATAATGGACCAAATTCTTGGCCTGTGCCGCTGGAATTCAGATGAATAACTGTTCTTTTAATTTTCTGATTTTAAATAGTGTTGCATGACGAGAACATGAAAATGAATGAAGAGAAGCGTGTAGGCCAGGGCCGGCCAAACGCTGCACAGTGTGCAGACGTGCGGAAGTGCTGCACATGTGCGCACGTGTGCGACAGCGACATCTATTATTAGACATGTGTCCTAAATGAACGGCGGCGGCTCCACTTCCCTGTTTACGTGGTACAAGCAAGAGCGCAACATACCCAGTCTCGTTTACCCCTGGTAACCGTAACCTTAACAGAGAAGTACTGAGAAATGGCAGGTACTGTGAAAAAGCAATGGACGAGAGCTCTATGTTCTCAGTGGTTTAAAAATGACCGGGAACTGCAATTCTTTTTTGTAGCCGTTGGTGAAAACTCACAGTGTTTGCTATGCTGCCGAATAACAGGCGGCCAGCGTAAGTTTTCAATTGAAAGACACTACAATACATATCACAAAGACGAGTGTAGTGTACTCAAGAGTGACGAACGGCAAGCAAAATTAAATGTCCTTAAGAAAATGGATGGGACACATCAACTCGATTATCATTTCTCATGACCAGTGATAAACGTGTTTGGATTTACTTCAAAAAAGAGACAGCATTGGTCGTATATTTTTTACTATTGCAAAATCGATTTTCTGTCACTGAGTGACCATCTTCAGTGCTATATTGTATAACTTAAATTGGGATGCACTGTTGTCACTAAGCTTACGGCAATCACATATGTGCCATAAGCTTAGTGACAACAGTGCATCCCAATTTAAGTTATACAATATAGCACTGAAGATGGTCACTCAGTGACAGAAAATCGATTTTGCAATAGTAAAAAATATACGACCAATGCTGTCTCTTTTTTGAAGTATACCTGTTACCTGGTCGTAGTGCACAAGACAACATGGAGTCGCCAATCAATAGTGTTTGGATTTATTCCTTTCATTAGTAAAAATTATTGTTTACTAACTGTGCCTTAGTGCCTCATTCTGCTCCATGTTACATTATTATCAGGTAAGTTGATCATTAAACCGATTGTTCCAATGTATACTTACATTTGCGGTTTTTTTTAATGTGTGAAGCGCTACGCTCAGCTGAAGTCGATAAAATGTAACATTCATCTAATTGTCGGTTATTGTGTAGATTTCAGACGAAGCTGATGAAAGATGTAGCAATAATGGTATTGAAATAACAGGTGATCATTCTGTTCAAAGGTCAGTGAGAGAGAAATTATGTGGGTGTAACTGAGGGCACCGAGAATTAGTTATAGGAAACCTTGCATTAGTTTAATGTTATTTGAAATCATGAATAAGGTTCGTTGGAAGTCGCTAAGTGCTCTCTTTCTTAAATACTAGATCAAAAACATTACTCGTATTTACGTGCCGTCAGTCAAGCTGCCTTAATAAAAGCCCACGGTTGTTAACTGTATTACTTGTATTACTGGGTTAAAGTGTTAACATAAAAGTAGAAGTCTCAATGAGTAGACTGTGATAGTATTTTAAATGTTTAATACGCGAAATACCTTCCCATGGTTGGCTTGCAAGCTGTGGAAAGGGCACTAGAATGCGCCGGTACACAGTATCCCAGCAAGTGGACAAAGCGACATCTGTGGGTAGCTGATGGCTGCGGTGTGCACGCTGTGACCCGGAAGTTGCACATGTGCAGGAGCACCGCACGCGTGCAGAATTTCTGGCCGGCCCTGGTGTAGGCTGTGAATCTGTAGAAAACACTTCGGACCTAGGATCGAGTATCGTGAACTATCATCCAACAGTAATCCAAGTGTAGATCAAGTTTTGGTGGAGAGGGTTCCAGTGAAAACGTCGCCACGAGTACTCAAATTACACAGAGAAGAGTAGGTGGAGATAATTTGTTAATGTTATTAATGCAGCATATGAAAGAAGCGAAGGAGTAGATGGGAAAGATTAGGCAAGAAGCGAAAGAACAGATGGGACAAATTAGTCAGGATATTGGTCAGCAAAGTCAACAGTTAAGTCGTCAGCAAAATCCCCAGTTAAGACAGTAATTCAGTGAACAAATGTCCGGATTACAGAATACTGTTACCGAACTCAGTACTCGCGTGGGAGTGGTAGACGAACAGGTAGATGTATTAGAAACTAATTTCACACAAGAGTGGTCCAAAAACCAGGAGAGATTAAAAAAACTAGATAAACATGTAGAAGCAGAAAATTTTAAACTTAAGGTAGAGGTTGTTCAGACTAGGAGAAGTTTAGAAGAAAAAGTAGAAGCTTACAAAAGGAACTCTCAGCTAAAACTTACAGACATTACCAATCAAATAAGTAATGTAGAACTGAAGTGTGATGAAAAAGTAGATTTGTGTAAAAATAATGTTATAGATTTAACTAAGAAAGTTGTAGAATTACAAGAGGGTGCAGCTCAAGGAAATTCTGTTAGCATATCAATTGTGTATGGGGGTAGCATACCTTTAAAACACTTTCCAGGAGATGGGAAATTGCATCCTGTTGATTTTTTACAGCACTGTCAGGATAACTTTTGTAATGACATGACAGACAATGTTAAAATTAAATTTGTTAAGCAATTTTTGGCTGGAGAAGCAATCTCATGGGCCAATCAGAATGTTAATTCTACCATGTCATATGATGAATTTGAAAGAAAGTTCTTGAATAAGTTGTGGTCAGGATCTGAGCAAGCTAGGATTAAAAGTGTGTTCTTGAATGGTCGAATGTATAGGGAAAGTGATGGTAGCTTGAAGTGTTTTTGTGAAAACCAATTGAGGAAATTAGTATACTTAGATAAACCTTTTGATGAATTAATACAAATAGATGCCTTAACAAGGAGATTACCAAAAAGAGCACAGTGGAGGGTGGTTTATGGATCAGATGACTCTGTGGATCAGTTCTTGAGATACGTGGATAACTTGGATACAGCCTTTGAGATAAATGAGAGGTTAAATAATGGCAGATTTGGCAATCAACCATCTGGGGGGTGGAATCAGAGCAGGAATCAAGGCAGGAGTGATAATTAAAATCAGAATAATAATAGTGGTTACAATAGAAGTGATAATAGATGGATCAACCATAGTAATGGGAATGGAGACAGAGGACACGACAACAGGGAGAGACCTTGGGAGAATAGTAAGACACAATTAGATAATCACCAATCAAGATGAGGCAATTTAAACTGACAGATGCCTCATTGACAGCCTGTCAGTTTGGGGCAAGAAATAAGTACCAAAATCAGGCTAAACACCACCAGCCTAGAGACATCGAAAATAATTACGTAAGACAGAGTAATCGAAGATATTGGAGTAGAAATGACACATCGAAAATAATTACGTAAGACAGAGTAATCGAAGATATTGGAGTAGAAATGACAGAACTAATGTAAGAAGAGCACATCAGATTACCAAATTACAGTTTGACAGTAACTTCCAGAAAAGTATGAATGAAAGTGTTGAAGATAGAAGTACTAGCATCTGTAAGAATGTTCAAGAGGTTCTGTTAGAGGATGATACTATTTCAAGTCTATATAATCAATGTGGTGAAGAAGTTTGCAAAGAAAATATTGGTTCTGATAGTAATCTTGATGAGTTTGGATTAAGTAAATTAATGGAGGAAGAATCTATCCCTGTTAAGCACTTAAGCGATGATACTTGTATTGGTGTACTTGTCAACAATTCTGATGATCATTGTAAAGATGCTGTAGAAGTGTCTAGTATTGGAGATGATAGCATTTGTGGTAACGTTGATAGTGAAAGTGTCAGTAGTAATAATGACTGGGAGGAAAAATTAGACAGCATGGTATATATGGAAGTTAAAGAAGATTTAATTAATGATGAAGAAGATGATGCCAGTAGTATTTGTGAAGTATACGAGAACCAGATTGTACCAATGGAAACTGGGAAGGTATCATCAGATAAGGAACATGTGGACAGCCATCATAATTTAGATGTGATGCTAGAAACTTTGTGAGATACTTACAAGGGTTACAGTGACAGAGTAAAAAGGGTCATCAATATTATTTATGAAGAATTGAATTCCAACAGGAAGGTAGAACCAATCAGCAGGCTTACAGTGAGATCAGTTCCAGGAAAAGTAGACAGTGTGTAAAAGAGGAATATGACATCAAGCAATCATCTGATGTAGCTTTAAGTAAAATACAGAGAAATTGTGCAAACAAAAATGTTATAAATGACTTGGACTTTAGAGACATTGAGGATGATTTGTTGCATGAAGATGAGGAAAGCAGGAAGGAAAAAGTTTTAGGTTGCTTGTATATACGTATAAAAGTTGCAAATTATGAGGGAGTTTGCCTCTTAGACACGGGTAGTCTTGTTTGTGCCATTTCTGAAAAATTTAGAGACCAGATAAGACGTAGTGCTGACTTCGAAGAATATCCTGTTATTGGAATCAAAATTAAGGGAGTAACTGGTAGGCACAGCAAAGTTGTAAACAGGCAAGCCATAATATCTTTCACCATTAATGATGTACAGTATAAACAAGGATGTTTTGTAGTACCTGACGTCAATGAAAATATTTTGTTCAGAATGAATTGGATACAAGGGGTAAATGCAGATTTTGACTCGAATAATAAAAAGATAAAACTTACCAACCCAAAGACATGTGACTGAACTAATCATCCAAAATTGCGTAGAGAACAATTTTCAAATTAGAAGAGTGATTTGTGTAAATGAAAAGATTGACTTTAACGAGGAAGACAATGAAGAAGAATGCAGTGAAGACAAGTATGCTGAATTAGTGGCCACCAAACTAAAGGAAGCTGGGAGTCTAGGTAAAGAAGAGACAAATCAATTAGGTAGTTTGTTGTGGGAGTACAAAGATGCGTTTTTAGTGAGAAAGCTGGTAAAGTGAAAAACTATTAATGTAGACTTAATCTAAAACCTCATGTACCATTTTTTATCAAACCATACGGAGTACCCATCTCAAAAAGAAAAGCTGTGGAGAAAGAACTACTAAAGATGGAAGAGTGGTAGGTAATTGAAAGGTTCAATAGAGAATACAATAAATAACCTGCTGGTGGTAGTTTCCAAACGTGGCGGTGGAGTAAGACTTGTGCTCGATTCGAGACATTTAAACAAATACCTTGAGAGGCAAACTGATCACCCTGAGAACATAGACGAGTTATTACATAAATTTGAACATATGAAGTACATGTGTAGTTTAGACGTAACAGCAGGTTTCCATCAGGTACCATTGGACACACAGTCTAGAAAATGTACTGCAGTTTTCTATGGAGGAAGATGCTATTGCTATTGTGATGTACCATTTGGTCTTAATGAATCAGTTGCAGAATATATCCGAGCATTAGATTTGGTTCTAGGAAAAGAATTGTTAAGCAAACTGCTCCTTTATGTTGATGACATACTTGTAACAGGAAAGAGTTGGGAAGAACATATACGTTTGTTGGGTGAAGTGTGTTATAGATTGAGACAGGGAGGTATGTCATTAAAACTAGAGGAGTGCAAAATTGGGTTTAAACAACTCAAATTTTTAGGCCATACCATCTCAGAAGATGAAGAAAAACTTGAAGCCATTGCACAACTTCCTGCACCCAAGACTAAGAAACAACTTAAATTGTTCTATGGAATTTGTGGCTACTACTGTAAGTTTGTCAGCACTCAAGCTTTAAATGCACCATGTTTGAACAACTTGTTGAAGAAGAACACCATTTGGGTATGAGACAAGGATTGTCAAGAGGCATTTGGCAACATCAAGAAACAGATGAGCAATAGTAAAATGTTATGCAGACCTGATCTCACAGAGCCATTTTGCATCATGACCGACAGCAGTGACTACGGACTGGGAGCTTATTTGTCCCAAGAAAAGATTGTAGATGGTGTGATAGAGCATAGATCAATAGTTTTTGCCAGTCTAACTTCACAAGAACATGAGAAGTCATATACTGTCACTGAAAAAGAATTGTTAGCAGTCTATTGGGCTTTCACCAAATTCAAGAATTACTTATTAGGACATCAAGCAGTCATATACACAGACCATAAGGCTTTAATCTATATACAGGAGTGTACTTTGCATCACAGCAGGATAATCAGGTGGTCACTATTCCTCCAGCAGTTCAACTATACAGTAAAGTATATAAAAAGTTTAACTCTTCTATTAACTTTTCTTAAAAAATTTCACTAAATAAATGAGATAAATAAAATCTTTAAACCAACAAAGAAAGAAAAAAATTCAAAGATACAGGTAAAAAACTTTTTCAAGCCAAGTATATTAATTTATCATAACGGAACCGTTATGACGAGAAGAAGGGACCGGTTGGTAGGACATGTTCTGAGGCATCACGGGATCACAAATTTAGCATTGGAGGGCAGCGTGGAGGGTAAAAATCGTAGAGGGAGACCAAGAGATGAATACACTAAGCAGATTCAGAAGGATGTAGGTTGCAGTAGGTACTGGGAGATGAAGAAACTTGCACAGGATAGGGTAGCATGGAGAGCTGCATCAAACCAGTCTCAGGACTGAAGACCACAACAACAACAACATATAAAAAGTGAAGAAAATCTAATTGCTGATGCTCTATCAAGATTACCAGTGGGAGGAGAAGGTGAAAATAACAGTGATGAGTGTGAAAAGGAATTTCGGATTATGTATCTAAAAGGGGTGAAAGATGAGAACGAAATCAGGAAAATTTGAATGACATATGTAGATATCAGAACCATGATTCCAACTGAAAGTTAGTTAAAAGTGATCTGGGTAAGAGAGGATACAAGAAAGTAGAGCAGCATTATAACGTGCACAAGGGTATACTTTTCAGAAGATACAGTGCAGACAGTGATGCTTGGAGATCGTGTTGGCCAGAGCAGTATATGGAAGTATTGATAAAGTATGTACATGAGAGTTTCGGACATTGTGGGACACAGAAATGTATCCAAAAGGTCCAAGAAAATGTAAACTTTTATAACATTGCCAGGAGAGTGAGGAGAGGGTAAAAGTTAGTAATCAAACCTGCAAAGGAAATATGCAAAACATGTTGCAAAAGAACAACTACAACTTGTAGCAGTCGATTTTTATGGATCATTGCCCAAGGCTAAAGGAGTATTTTGTTACATACTTGTCATGGTGGATCTTTTTTCAAAATTCATTGAACATTATCCAGAAAAGAAAGCAACAAGTAAGAACATCATTTTGAAAATTAGAAGAGACTATTTCACAAAGGTAGGAAAACTGAAGAGAAAACTTTCTGACAATGGAGCACAATTTACTTCCAAACTTTGGAAAGCATTTGTTGAGGATAAGAACATAAAGAATATTCTGGTATCTGCTTACCACCTGTCAAGCAATCCGGCTGAATGTTACATGAGAGAAATAGGGAGATTATTTAGAACTTATTGCAACAAAAATCACGTAAGTTGGATAGAGTACGTAGATAGCTTTGAAGACTTACTGAACAGCTTACAGCATTTGTCTACTGGGTTTTGCCCATATGAAATAATGTATCACAAGAAACCAACGAATCTGATCAATGATTTAATTGAATTCCTAGCATGTAAGGCTATGAGTCCACAGGAAAGAGAAGAAGTGGTCAAAAAGTAATGGAACAACAAGGAAAATGGAGGAAAAACAAACATAATAAAAAGTTGAAACCTACAAATTTTGAAATCGATGATCTGGCCCTGGTGAAGACACATGAATTATCCAAGTCCATAAACAATGAATTAAAGAAATTTTGTGTGTATGTGAATTTTGTGTGTGTGTGTGTGTGTTTGTTTGTGTGCCTATCAACCTGCCAGCACTTTCGTTTGTTAAGTCACGTCTTCTTTGTTTTTAGAATTAAAGAAATTCTTTGACATCTATATTGGTCCGTTCAAAATTCAGTCTATGCCACACCCAAATGCATACAGGTTAGTGTATCCAAAATCTGGAAGGTTATTTGGTTTACATAATATAACTGAACCAAAACCCTATAAGCAAGTATTAAGCACAAAGAAAAAATAAGATGATGTAAAAGACCTCAGGAAGACACCACATTTTTGTGTCAGGTGCGTGGCAAGCATTACGCCTCTGAGCTATGTAGCATTCTATTTTCTTCTTTCCGTTTTCGGGTACTACGTCTTTTATTCATCTATAAACCTGTAATGAAGTTATCTCTTACTATAAATACTAGCCATTCCCTGCAGCATAAGTTTTCTGTATGTAATATAAATATAGAGTGACATTATCAGAGGATTAATTTGAAAATGTAAACTGTGTACTAAAATTGACTTTCTTACAGTAATGATTGACCAATAATTTATAATTATTTTGTAACTCTTAAGACGTGTAAATACTGATTCTTTAAGCATTTCAGACAGTAGTTACCACTATAGCAGAAACATAAGTGAAAAGGACATTTTAAAACTAGTTATGAGAAATGAGTTGTGTAAATGAGTTACGACAGCTTTGTAGAGATGAGGA
The DNA here is from genome assembly GCF_021461385.2 of Schistocerca piceifrons. Classification (NCBI taxonomy): domain Eukaryota; kingdom Metazoa; phylum Arthropoda; class Insecta; order Orthoptera; family Acrididae; genus Schistocerca; species Schistocerca piceifrons. The sequence continues at coordinate 430,406,989 of NC_060138.1, forward strand.
TGATAATAGGTTAAAATGTGTACTATGTATATAATAAGTATTGTAAGTGTTGTTAAGAAACCACTTTCTTGCCATCACACCCTGTGGGCAATCTGTATTAGTAAATAATGTTTACTTTTTCTGTGCATGTTGTTGGCTTTGTGAACCTGTGATGATGTTCAGGAAGTAATTGGTGGGACAATGTACAGTTCTGGGAGTAATAGACAATTTTCTAGAGCCATATGAGTGTGTACTGTACAGTATATAAAAGTTATAGATAAATTAGTGTTATCATTTTCATGACAGAATAGAATCTGGGAGTATACATGATAATGGAGATTATTGTAGTTATACTCTGTAGAGCATGTATTTGATTTGTGGGAAATGATAGCATGAAGTAGTTCAAAGGTGGTTCTATGAGAATTACAGGCTAGGTCATGATTTTATGAATTTGCTAATGAGATGTACAAATGAACAATTTTAAAGATGTACATGTGTTATTAAATGGACAAGTTGCACTGTGACAAAAGACGTTTTGTGAAAAGTATGTCATTACAATATTGTGTGATGATGAACAGTCTGTGAGTTTATGTCTGATATGATAAAGAGTTAAATGAGATATGAGGGGTCAAATATACTGTATAGTGGAATATACTGAAATACTAATAAAAAAGGAAAGATACTTATATAATTTAATTTTGTTCACTGACTTTAATCTGTATATAGTTAAATCTTTACAGTTTATATATGCTTATCTTTGTGTGATTTTTTTTTTATAAATACACTAATAGTATAGAATAATATGTGAATGATTTTGATATATTTATACCTAGTGTGACCTTAACTGTGACCCACACGAGTAACTTCAGTAACGAATTCATCCCTGTTCCTAGCTAGAGAACCGTATGCAAGATCCTTATCTGACCTGGAAGTAAACAACCAGAAAACTGTGAAACTGGACTGCGTTATTGCAATGTAGAGACTGCCAGAAATAGAGGGGTTTTCTATTAAAACAAATACTATGAAAATTTAAGTGTATTGAAAATATGTGATTTGAAAGTACCAGATTGTGTATATGTATTTAGCAGCCATTCTTACAAGTAATACTTGGAAGAGGGGCTGGGTGGGGGGGGGGGGGGGGGGGGGGGGTGTATAATGCTACAGCCTCCCCCAAGATCATTATGAAGTGTCTGATACTGCCTATTTTATATGCATCCATGTATTTATCATTCCAATTCAGTGCTTCCTAGGGCCTTTTATGTGTATTTTTATACGTATCGTTTATTTCAGTTTGCCCAAAAAACCTCTTCTTCTTTGTAAACACATATAAATATACTGGAAAGACATAAATTCTCAGGATTGTTAATAGATTGTTGTCATTAACAAAAATATATACACACATTCCAAATTGAATATCAAATAGTTAAATCGAAATAATGAATGTTTAGCAACAAATATTAAGAGGCTGTGGAAATGTTGGCATAAATAACTAATGCCTCTAATTACCATAACTGCATTTGGTAAATTACCTAACACAAAAAACCTCATTACGATTCAAAAGAAAATAACAATTATTATTCATTGATGTAATTTGATTCATTATTCATTTATATGTAATTCATTGTAATTAATGGTGCTTGTAAATTACACAGATAATTACCTCTTGTTAGTTACACTACCCTAGTTTACAAAATTCCGATATCTGAGAAAACGTGTGTGTGTTTAATTTATGTAATCTTGCAAAGTAGGATGTGTATACTTCAAACAAATGTTAGAAATAAAATCCATACAGTAACTAATTACAAAATTAAAGTAAAATCAAAATAATTGTTGAAATCAGATTGTGAATTAATTTTCACACATAAAACCAAAGATGACAATAATTGTAATATGTTATTTTACATTTTATGTTTAACCTGTAATAATGTAAAATAGTTAGTTTAGATGAAATAGTTTTTAATTGTAAGTTACATTTTGTAATAAATTAACAACGGTAACAATTGTTAAATTTGGGCGAGGCTGCGAGAGGGGGTCAGTCGGTCAGTCAGTCAGTCAGTCAGTCAGTGTTTTGTTTACCTCAGGAGTCTGTGCAGTTTGGTTGACAACTAATGTTAATAAATAATTTTGTATTTTATTTATTTATTTATTTATTTCTTCTTCCGTATATCCAGTTAGTGAGTCAATCACAAGGATATGGAACGTGTCAAATTGTACACGTTTCAATTTAAACTTACAATAAAGACAAGGGCAATTCAATGCCAAATTGTACATAGTTTAAGTAAGACACACTATAAATACAGTAATAGATACAATGTCAGCTAGATAGCATAACAACCATTTAACAGAAAAAGGAGTTTCAAATAAAGGTTAAAGATAAGAGCACAAAGTTAAATCAGATATTAGGCCTACAAGAGTAAATACAGGTACAGCCAATTTGTTGTTACAGAAAGTGTGCTAATGCTCAAGTGCACAATAAAATCAATTGAACTACTTCTAGACACAATAAGTTTAGTGATGGTATACATTTTCTTTCAGATATTCACCCACAGTATAAAAAGATTTCTCTGTCAGGTAATCTTTGAGAACTTGTTTAAATTTTGGCAGTTCTGAATGAACACATTTGATATGTAGTGGTAGAGCATTGAACAGCTTAATGCTGGAGTAGTAAACTCATTTCTGTACCAGATTGAGACATTTCATTTCGAAATGTAGATTGTTTTTGTTTCTGGTGTTATAGCCATGGAATTTACTGTTGCCTTGGTAGATAGAATAATTTTTGCACGCAAAGGTCAGCAAGGAAAAAATATACCGTGAGGCAGTTGTTAGGATACCTATCTTCCGAAACAAGTGCCTGCAAGAGTGTCTTTGATGGACCCCACACATTATTCTGATTGCTTTTTTTTTTATGGTGAAAACTTTTTTTGCAAGTGGCAAGTGGTTGGTTCCCCCAGAATATGATGGCATATGACATCAATGAGTGGAAGTAGTCAAAGTAGGCAACCTTAATGGTGTCAACTTCAGTCACTGAAGAAATAACCCGTAATGCAAATGTTGCCGAGCTAAGTTTTTTACATAGATGAAGAATGTGAACTGACCAATTACATTTACTGTCTATGTAAGCACCCAGGAATTTTGTATCTTCAACTTCCTGTATTGGTTGATCTCTACATTTTATGTTAATTTCATCGAGATTACTTTGTGATGTATGGAACCTCATATAATGAGTTTTACCTGCATTGAGGAGAGACCATTTGAGGAGAACAAATTTAAGATGTCATTAAAAACAGTATTCGTAGTTTGTTCATGATCAATCAAATCGTCGATTAGAATAGTGGTATCATCGGCAAACAGGGTAAATTTGCTGTTTGTCTCAGAACAAAGAGGAAGATCATTAATAAAGATGAGGAAAAGCAGTGGGCGCAAAACAGAGCCTTGAGGCACACCACACGTTATCGTGCCCCATTCAGATGAGGCAGGTTCTCCAGAAGAGCCATTTAGCATTACAGTCTGCTTCCGATCCTGCAGATATGATTGTAGCCACAAGCCAACAGTACCACCTAAACCATAGTATTCTGCCTTTTTCAAAAGAATTTGGCGGTTTACACAGTCAAAAGCTTTCGTAAGATCACAAAAAATACCCACTGGAGACATTTTTTTGTTAATGGCTTCAAAACTTGGTTGCTGAAAGAGAATATTGCCTGTTCAGTACAAAGACCGGCATGAAAATCAAACTGATTTTTGCTTAAGATACTGTGGAAGTTGAGATGGTCTACAATCCTCCTGTGCATGAGTTTTTCTAGAATTTTCGAGAAGGTAGTTAATAGGGATATTGGGCGATAGTTTGTAACAATGCTTTTATCACCTTTTTTTAAAGAGAGGAATCACTACAGCCAACTTTAGTCTGTCAGGGACAATCCCTTCTTGTAGGGATGTATTGTATATGTTGCATAAGACGAGACTAACAAATTTATAACAGTATTTCAGTATTTTACTAGAAAAATTGTCCACACCAGCAGAATTTTTATTTTTTAATGATCTAATTTCTCTTATGACTTCGCTTACGGTAACTGGAGGTAAAGATAACTGTGGGATTCTGTTGCTAATAGCTTTCTGTAGGAGGGACAATGATTTTTGAAACTTCCCTGATGCTCTTATCAATCATCAATGAACCAGGCAAATGCAAATTTAAGTTAAGTGTTAAAGATCTGAAGAGATCGTTACACCAGGAAAAAAAAAAAAAAAAAAAAAAAAAAAAAAAAAAAAAAAAAAAGAGTCCACAATATCTTCAGACAGGAGGAGAATATGAAACTCAGTTATGACTAACAGCTCTGCATCAGGTTCAGTAAAGGAATCATTTCTGTGCCGTTTGTATATTAACAATCTAAGCTTAAATGTGGATGCCCATAACACAATCATATTTGCAGCTGACACCACAATTCTTCCAAAAGAGGAAAGTAAGGACCCATTACAGCAATCAGCAAACGCTGTTGAAAAACAATTTAGCAACTGCACACAGAGCAACCAGCTTTTCATAAACAATAAAAGAAAATATCACACTAAAATTTTACAAAGTTCTGAACAAGGGTGATTATGGCAGCAAAGTAATGTAAAATGGAATACGTATATTAAATGTGTTAATGTAAGACTGAGCAAGACACAAGACCAACTAACTTCTTTGATCACTAAAACCCTTCTGTAGTGAGAAAACAGTAAAGAATGCATGTCAAGCCTACTTTTGTTCTCACCTTAAACATGGAGTCACATTTTGGGGAAAGTCTAAAACAGCTAACAGCACTTCCAAGGGGGGAAAATCATTACAATCATGTTTAGGTGCAAACCTAGAGACTCATGTAGAGCAATGTTTAAGATCTCTGGTATTCCTTCTTTACCATGTATCCACATTATGAAACTCATCCTTCAAAATAAATGTATTAGGTAGGGACAATGAACCATGGACCTTGCTGTTGGTGGGGAGGCTTGTGTGCCTCAATGATACAGATAGCCGTACCATAGGTGCAACCACAACGGAGGGGTATCTGTTGAGAGGCCAGACAAACGTGTGGTTCCTGAAGAGGGGCAGCAGCCTTTTCAGTAGTTGCAGGGGCAACAGTCTAGATGGTTGACTGATCTGGCCTTGTAACACTAACCAAAATGGCCTTGCTGTTCTGGTACTGTGAACGGCTGAAAGCAAGGGGAAACTACAGCCGTAATTTTTCCCGAGGGCATGCAGCTTTACTGTATGATTAAATGATGATGGCGTCCTCTTGGGTAAAATATTCCCCCAATCGGATCTCCGGGCGGGGACTACTCAAGAGGACGTTGTTATCAGGAGAAAGAAAACTGGCGTTCCACGGATCGGAGCGTAGAATGTCAGATCCCTTAATCGGACAGGTAGATTAGAAAATTTAAAAAGGGAAATGGACAGATTAAAGTTAGATATAGTGGGAATTAGTGAAGTTTGGTGGCAGGATGAACAAGATTTTTGGTCAGGTGAATACAGGGTTATAAATACAAAATCAAATAGGGGTAATGCAGGAGTAGGTTTAATAATGAATAAAAAAATAGGAGTGTGGGTAAGCTACAACAAACAGCATAGTGAACGTATTATTGTGGCCAAGACAGACATGAAGCCCATGCCTACCACAGTAGTACAAGTTAATATGCCAACTAGCTCTGCAGATGATGAAGAAATTGATGAAATGTATGATGAGATAAAAGAAATTATTCAGGTAGTGAAGGGAGACAAATATTTAATAGTCATGGGTGACTGGAATTCAAGAGTAGGAAAAGGGAGAGAAGGAAACATAGTAGGTGATATGGCTTGGGGCTAAGAAATGAGACAGGAAGCCGCCTGGTAGAATTTTACGCAGAGCATAACTTGATCATAGCTAACACTTGGTTTAAGAATCATCAAAGACGGTTGTATACATGGAAGAACCCTGGAGATACTAGTAGGTATCAGATAGATTATATAATGGTAAGACAGAGACTTAGGAACCAGGTTTTAAATTGTAAGACATTTCCAGGGGCAGATGTGGACTCTGACCACAATCTATTGGTTATGAACTGTAGATTAAAACGAAGAAACTGCAAAAAGGTGGGAATTTAAGGAGATGGGACCTGGATAAACTGAAAGAACCAGAGGTTGTACAGAGTTTCAGAGAGAGCATAAGGGAACAACTGAAAGGAATGGGGGAAAGAAATACAGTAGAAGAAGAATGGGTAGCTTTGAGGGATGAAATAGTGAAGGCAGCAGAGGATCAAATAGGTAAAAAGAAATATTGAATTTAATTGATGAAAGGAGAAAATATAAAAATGCAGTAACATCTGAAAAATGAGATCGACAGGAAGTGCAAAATGGCTAAGCAGAGATGGCTAGAGGGCAAATGTAAGGGTGTAGAGGCTTATCTCACTAGGGGTAAGATAGATACTGCCTACAGGAAAATTAAAGAGACCTTTGGAGAAAGGTGAACCACTTGCATGAATATCAAGAGCTTTGATGGAAACCCAGTTCTAAGCAAAGAAGGGAAAGCAGAAAGGTGGAAGGAGTATATAGAGGGTCTATACAAGGGTGATGTACTTGAGGACAATATTATGGAAATGGAAGAGGATGTAGATGAAGATGAAATGGGAGATATGATATTGTATGAAGAGTTTGACAGAGCACTGAAACATCCTGAGTCAAAACGATAAATAGCTTAGACAAGAAGAGAATAGAAGCTTTCAAAATGTGGTGCTACAGAAGAATGCTGAAGATTAGATGGGTAGATCACATAACTAATGAGGAGGTATTGAATAGAATTGGGGAGAAGAGGAGCTTGTGGCACAACTTGACAAGAAGAAGGGATCGGTTGGTAGGACATGTTCTGAGACATGGAGGGATCACCAATTTAATATTGGAGGGCAGCGTGGAGGGTAAAAATCGTAGAGGGAGACTAAGAGATGAATACACTAAGCAGATTCAGAAGGATGTAGGCTGCAGTAGGTACTGGGAGATGATGAAGCTTGCACAGGATAGAGTAGCATAGAGAGCTGCATCAAACCAGTCTCACGGCTGAAGACCACAACAACAACAACAAAAACAGGGTAAATAGACTGTAAAAAAACCTGTGACATTAATGATTATTTTACCACACAAAAGAAAAATTTACATATGGCGCAAATCAAAACATCCCCGTGTCAAAATAGTACTTTTCACATAGGAGTTAAAAAAACAAACTTTCCAAAAACACGACAGCAAATACTGACTTCAAAACCTTAGGAAATTCTTTAAAGTCATATTTACAGCATTACTGCTTTTACTTCATTCAAGAACATTTAAATATATGAAGTGTACATTTTGTAATTTTAAATGTATATGAATAGAAATTACTTTCACCTGTACACATTTTGTAAACAAAAGGGCCAATAAAAATGCAATACAACACAATCACTGGAGACCCATCAACACAGGAGGAGGTGTAAGGAAATTCAGCAGATTCTCCAATTCTGACTTGGGAGCATGGTGTTATCAGTTTGTACTAGGGTGCTCGTCTTCTTAGTTTCTAAAGAGTGCGAGCGGTTATGTATTGGTGCACATTCCAAAACCTGAGTCTGTGCACTGTTTTCCACCAACAGAGGAAAGGCAGACAGCGTATCATCAGGTTCTGAAGTTCCAGAAAACAGAGAGGATCATAGACACATTTAGTGGATGACAATTTAAGTGGCATACAATCTGAAGATTGATGGGAAATTTGCCAGAAGAAAGAAAACCATATTTTCTGAGCCTGACACTTAAGTGCTCGGGGTGATGTGGCACACTGGATATAAACCTACGGAATGTGGTTGGTGGATTGTTCTTCAACATATACAGACAGCATTATATCAAAAGTACAAACAACAACTAGGCCTCTTGCTTTCTATTCATTTTGATTGACAACTTCTTTTAATTATTTAACACGTTTTTTTTTTTTGAGTGGGTGGTCATTACCATCATCCAGGCTCATTCTTAATTTTCCTTCTTCTATACTCCTTTTCTTGCCTTTCTAGATCCATTTTCTTCATAAGCACCTTAGTAATAGTGTAACAGTGTAAAATTATTTTGGATTTCTAGAGAATGTTAACTACTGATAAAATAAAAAAAATCTTAATGTATTGTGGATCATATTAATGATTGTGAAACTCAGCAGAGTAACTTCTATGGTTCAAGTCATAAGTGAAAACTGCAATGAATAAATAATTAAATAACAATAATGCACTATTTTGATATATGATGTTATGCAAAGAAGAAATGGTACCCAAGTGCTGGACACGGTTCTTAATATCTACTTCTTCATTTTCAATTCTTCAGAAGACTATTTGAGAATTTCTACCAAACTCTAAATCAATTATTTGGATTTTGTTAACTAGACCCAGTGACATAAAATTTCATGTCAAAGATTGTATTTTCCACTTCTGTTCCATCGATCATCAGAAAAAAAACTAGGGTATGAATAAATTGATCTTTTCTGCTGACTGCCATTACAACTTCATTCACCAACAATACAGATACTAATTCAATGTTTACAATTAGCTGCACTTTACGCTGATCATAATACACAAGAAACTGAACGTGATAAACAATTTACCTTCATGTTCCCACTCCAAATCTAGTGAGCTAGGAGGTGTAGACGAGGTAATACTACGATCTCGTGTTGCCATTTGGTGTACGCTTTTGTGCATTAAAAGAGATCTGGCATCCAACGGTTGCGCTTGCGCATTTGGCCCTGCTCTGTACATGAAAACAAGAAATAAAAGACAGAAACAACAAAAAAACGGAGTAATTTTAACAATATAGTTCCCTCTGTACACTAACCTTACACCACTTGTTCGTCCAGATTCTTCACTTCTCTGATATTCATCTGCTCTTGTCCATGTATCATCAGTTAACTCAAGAATAACCTGCTTGCTGACCTAAAAACAAAGAAAAATCTTTCTAATACTATTTGGCAAATAAACATAGAACAAAAATTTATCACCCTCTGGGGACACCACACTAACATTTTGTAACATTGCACCTAGCCTTGAGAATGACTTCAATTCATCAAAGAAGTGTGTCAAGATTTCTCAGGTATACCATATCCAGCTGGAGTTACCCAATGATCAGGTCACAATAAGCTACCAAATAGCAGGGCATAGATAATGTTTTACCTGCTGTTTCAAATACTTTTCTGTAGAATAAAGATCAGGCATTATTTCAGCAGTTGAGGTGCAATAATGTAACAGGGCATGTAAGTGTTCATCGGACCAGAAGTGTGTACATGAAACCCTGTGAACATGGTTCTTTTGCCCTTGGAACATGGAAGTTTTCACAGGATACTCATAATGAAGGTGTAAAAGGAAGGATAACACTTGCCCACTGAGAATATTGAAATTAAGATCCTGGTTCATGTTCACGGTAACTTGAATGAGTGAGCTCAAATCATGGAACAAAACAATCCCCAAAATATAACAGAACAACTTCCAGCCTAAACACCCACCACACCCACAACAGGTTAAATGTCCAATTGGGCCATGAGTGAATCTGACACCTTGCATCATTAGAAAACATGCACGTTACACATTTCCAGTCTGTGCCGTTCAATTTGTGTGCTTTTTGGTCCATTGAAGGTATGCAACATTATGTGTTGCTGTGAGCAATCCTCTTTTGTGATGTACTCAACCCCAAATGTCCATTGCATGCAGTTCCCTTTGTAATGCTTGCTTGGAAAACGATTGAGATGGATTTGCAGTCACTAACAGGTCCCTGTCAGAATATTTTTAATACCAGAGTAATTACACCATATTAGATGGCTGCAAGCGGTACACCATTCGTTGTAGACACAGTGGACAGTTCCCACTGATATGTCAACAAATCAAGCAATCTAATTCATAGTGGGCTCACAGGAATGTTCAAACACAATAGCATATTTATGCCTTTCTGTCACATTGATAAATTATTAGCTTGGTGCATAAGTTTGAAGTGTTTTTCCATAAGTTTAATAAACACAACAGATACATATAACAGAGACTTCGGTCAACAATAATATTTTCTCCTTCATTATTCACAACAGAGTGAAAATGAAAATGTTGGAGTAACTTTTTGTCTCTGTGATTGTATCAATCACGTGGTTTTGAAGGTTGTGCCATAGAGTGTGGAAAAGGTGTAAATGTGAGGGTGCAGGATAAGTGAATAAGGTGGTTGCGGAATGACTTCCTAACCTAACTCCTGTGTAGTCAGTCTAGCAGAATGCAAGTGGGTGTTATCATTGAGCAGCATCACTTCACGCAGTCTTTCTGGTCATCATTATTGAATTGTGTCTGCAAGACATCTCAGTTGTTGACAATAAATGTCAGCAGTGATAGTTACACCTTGGGGAAGCAATTTTATAGTACACCACACTGTCTTTGTTCCACCAGGTGCATAAGATTATCTTTTGCGGATGTGGGCAATTCTGTTTATGGGGAGTTGCTGCTTTGTTTGGGCTCAGCCTTTCCTTTATTTTCCTTATGTTAGTGTAAAGACACCATTTCGTTCACCAGTTACGATACAGGATGGGACACCTGCTGATTTCTGTGATTTTGATTTAGAGCATGCGGTACCCATACACCTGATTTTTGAATCTTCCCCCTAAATGGAAATGTCACATGATGGTTGAATGCTCACAGTTCATCAAATCTGCCAGTTGTTGAGTACAATGACATGGATCATTGTGGATTAATGTGTTTAAATGATCTTCATCAAACCCCAAAGGGCTACCTGGATGTGGAGAGTCACTAACATCGAAACGATCTCCCTTAAAACAATCTCTGTCCAATGGCATTGTCCTCATACACAGTACATGTTTCTGGCTGCCTCAACTGCTGTCACCCCTCTATTGAACGCAAACAGATGAACATGTCAGAAATGTACCAATTTCTCCGTTTTTTAGTGTCCACAGCTCAGCTAACAACTTCAAATGACAAAATGACAATATGTAAACTCAAATAGCAACAGTAAACTACAAATAATAAATGACAATTGATAAAAAAATAGCAATTGGAATACTGATATGCAAAATAAAAATGCTATGAACTTTTGCAGCAACCTAATATTTACATGTTTCAGTCTAAAAGGAATAATCATTTCCATATGTTAACAACATTATGAAAAGGATAGTTGCTACTCACCATATAGTGGAGATGCTAAGTCGCAGATAGGTACAACAAAAAGACTGTCACAAAAAGAGCTTTTGGTCAACAAGGCCTTTGTCAAAGACAACACACAATCACACGACCGCGCGCACACCCACCCACCCACCCACCCACACACTTGTAAATGCAACTTGCACACACATGACCACAGTATCTGGCAGCTGAAGCCAGATTTATTTCCCTATGTTAAGATTTATAAAGAAAAAATGAGCTTATATTTTACTACAAGTATGCAGTGTGTGGAGAAAAAGTAATAATTACTGAACTGCTAATTAATATTCAACATAAACTAACAAGTCATAGTAGTACTGAAACAGAACCAGTTTTGCGTATTCAAATAAGGTCTCTGGTTCAAGTACATCTTCACATACTCAAAAGTTTAATATATACAAACCTTCTTTCTTCTTAGAGGAAGTAAGCAGGAAATACTGCATCCATGTTAGCATGAAAGAAAGGAAACTTAAAATGTTGTGAGATAATAGCAGAGAAATAAAATCTGAAAATCAATCAACTGTTCAAGCACCCGACAAAATTCTGATATTAAGATTTTGATGCCAAATCTAATTTTGGGACCAGTGTCCAGTAAAGGGCATTATACAAACTTTTTTTTATTGAGTAGTAGCTACCATTCACTGTTTTTTAGTACACAGTATCAGTTATTTAAACAGCTGCCATTCCATCCCCTTTAAAAAAAAAATGTGCAGCAGAATATTACAGACTGTATTTTGCACTTATCTTCTGATTATGTGCCACATAACACATTCGTCCACTTCATCATACGATCACTTGTTAGAATGATCCCTGAAGTTCAGTCAATTATATACACCTATGGACAACTGTAATCCTGACTTTGGTTCCATTAGATTAAGACAGTACATTCAATGATCATACATGGATCCCACAATACCAGTGAGCTGTATGAATTTACAAAATATGCTACAGTCATCATCCTTTCCAGATTCTGCCTCCTATTACACACGAGTATGGTACTATTCACCAAAAAACAGTAAAAGGACTAATTCTCTTTGTTATTTTATTCTCTCTTTGTGCAGTGTTATTTTATTCTCTCTTTGCACAGTCTTTCTTATATAATTTTATTAGTTTCTATTTCTCAACACCTGTTCTGCCACATCTTCATTTAATGCTTCACCTTCCTACTACATTCTCTTTTCATTCCCAAATTCACTATCTCAGACATTCACGTTTCTTTACACAGTGCATGAAACAATGTTTAGGATTCACTTGGCACAGGTTACAGGAACTGTTAGTAGTTTAACAGCGTTAACACAAACATTCAATTGGCAACAAGTTAATAACAATGAAAATGGCTACACTTACCAGTGTGGCCACTTAGCTTCCTCTCGGTGATCCTGGAACATAAAAAGCAATGACATTCTTCATATGAAGCAGAAAATTTCTAAAAAAGAAAGAGGGAAAACCCAAACATCAAAATAGAGGGAAATGGATTCCCTACTACCAAAAAGAAACTTGTGATCAAGTTTTGGCAAGCAAGTGTCAATCAGTAATCAACTACAAAAAGATAAACAAATTAAATAAATCCATAACCACAAAGATATAACCATCACTAACCAGATGTTCAAAAAGGCATGCACAGACCAAAAGAAGGGCAATGTCAATGCTGAAGATGGTATGAGGAAGGGGAAGACTTGTGATGAGAAGATACTGATCAGAAACGAAGCCCACAGATTGCAGCAATATCACATGAAGATGATCTTTTTTTATCTCATAGGTTTGTATATCTTTCGCAAGCACTGCTCCAAAATTAGATTAAAGGGCTCAGTAGTTAGTTTAATTACAGTCATATAAATTGTGGCTCAGGCCTTTTACATCAATTTAGTCTCTCCACAATGGATCTCACCACCTCTAAAGGTCTTCCCAAGGTTTCTTAAACTAATGTTCTATATATTTTTATTTACTTTTTCTTTGCATGAAGCAATCATAATGATGACCTTCGCAAATGTCAGAAATGATAGTATGACAATAATTAAACTCACAAAATATGAGTATGTTAAATAACAAAATATGAGTATGTTAAATACAGAAATTGTTGCATCTTATACCTATTTTATATATTTATTACATTACAGTTGATGTTCCACTGGTTCATGTAACCATCAGTACTTCAAAATTTGTTGAGGGAATATAAACACTTTTTTTATTAGAAAAGATTTTAATTTTGTTTTAAAATTATTCCCCATATATGTTCCTAGAGTGTTTGTTAAGCCAAATCAAATCACTGATGTAGCCTATGGGCTTCTAGCTGTCATTTTCTGATGTTGTTTTCTGGAAATAGTTAGATTTTGTCCTATAGTTCAATTCTTTTATCTTGGCGGCTCGCGCATGCCCGCCCAGACGCTGGAGATTGCTGCGTTGCCAGTTGCACACGACGCACGCGCCAATAGGAGCAGCGCCATACTATTGCATAGTTCGCAAGCTTACGTGTAGGGGGGAGCGCGCAGTTCGTGAAGTAAGGCCACCACGGCCGCATTAACCCTTTCGCTGCTACAAAGACGTGCTCCCTGCATTCCGCGCTGTGGGCGATTTTGTCACTGCACTGCTCGCCTGTGCAGACACATTGTGTTCCGACTGCTTTGACACTCTTTATCATTCGATTCCACAAAAACTATTTGGCTCAAAAATTAGATTTTTACCTATCTTCTTGACTGATACCTTCCCCCCATAAATGACTTAATTTTGTTTCAATGTTCAACGCAGTTATTATGCAGCATTAAATATAGTAAACCTTTGCACGAAATTTTGAAGAGTTTGCAGAGGTAAAAGTCCATAGAGTATACTTTCCGTATGGTCGATTTTAGTTGCCACAATGTTGAGAATGAAATGTGGACAAGATACCTATATATTTCATTTAATTTAAGTACCACATAAATGTCGTATGTAATATTGAGAAATATTCCACCTTTCGCGACTGTAACAAAAGTTTTACTTACACTGGGCACGTCTGGCTTTATTTTAAAGCACTTCAATCAATCAAAAGGAAGTAGACAAAATACATTAAACAAAACTGTGGACTTACAAAAACATTAGGACATGAATATACTGTTTGTCAGTGAAGTGCTCAGAGCTATGTCAAATATAATTTTGTGTGTGGCACACACAAACAGCATTTATTTGCTAAAACACTGATGAGCCAACACAAACGTAGAATATTGTGCTACCGCAGCACAAAACTACGAAAGGTTACTTGGCAATGGAGGACACAAAATACAGTCCTCTTATGATGCTTCAAAAGAGAGAAACGCGTCTGGTCTAAATAAGTCGCTTATTACAGTTGCAGAAGAGGGATATATTTCAATACCATTGGTAAAACTGCGACTGTGGAACAAAAACAGGAAATAGAACATGAATACCATTGTGTATGTGGCATACCTTTCACCGATGGAAGTGCTTGAAAATAAAGCCAAACGCGCCGTGTGTATATAAAACTTTTATTACAGTCGCGAAAGACGGAATATTTCTCAATATTACATACGACACCTATGTGGTTCTTAAATTAAATGAGATATTGTTATACAGTAAATATTATATGAAATTTAGGTATCTTGTCCACATTTCATTCTCAACATTGTGGCAACTAAAATCGACCATACGGAAAGTATACGCTATGGACTTTTACCTCTGCAAACTCTTCAAAATTTCGTGCAATGGTTTACTACATTTAATGCTGCACATCAAAACAAGATTAAGTCATTTATGGGGGAAAGGTATCAGGCAAGAAGACGTGTAAAAATCAAATTTTTTGGCCAAATAGTTTTTGTGAAATCGAATGATAAGTGTGTCAAAGCAGTGGGAGCACCATGTGTCTGCACAGGCGAGAAGTGCAGTGATGACAAAATCGCGCACAGCGCGGAATGCGGGGAGTACGTGTCTGCAGCAGCGAAAAAGTTAATGAAGAGGCAAAGCACTAGAAATTTCATTCAAACGAATAAAATTCGTGAAGTAAGGCACTCCAATATTGTTTTTAAATAAAGAAAATATTAAACACCGCACAAGGTTTGAACTCATAACCTTTCACTTGACAGCCCAACACCTTAACCGTTCCACTATCTCAGCTCACTGAACAGAGTAACTCTATAAGGACTCTAACACCTCACGCAACTACTTATAAACACTGTTGGTATGACTATGAATTACTCACGCTTCGTAGAAGTACAATAGGAAATAAACAATTACCGCTGTTCTTTATTGCGAAAAAGCAGTTCGTGAGATTGAAACAAACATCTTTCCTTGCTATCGCCTGAATTAGGAGTCTTATTGCTCGTTTGGTTTAATTAATTAATAGAATATGAAGCAATTGGTATAAAGAATGTTTTTTCCAAACTTTCTGTAAAAGAAAGTCTGCTATCAAGACATTGCTTTTGTTCTATTACTTTATTTATGACTGAACGTTTTTAAAACTGAAGACACTTGTCAGTGCTCTGCACTGCTGTCGAGATCTGGCAACGTCGTTCTCTGTTCATTGGCTGACTGTGTTTTGTGACGTCAGATGCGCAGAACGAACCTAAACTCGGCCGCCAAGATATATGACGCGCACTTTAGTGTTGAGAACATGTACGTCACTGCACTTGATAACTTCCATTGATCGATTCATAAAAATGTAACTAATTTAAATATGTATAGAGAATATATTGTAAGGTATTTGTGCAGCACAAACAGTTCATACATGAATCTCTATCCCCCATCCCACGTGCAAGTCTTCTTGCTCTTCTCTGTAACAGCTGTATTCTTTTTAACCATATGTCACCTCTCCATCAGACACCGTCTTGTCAAAATATGTGCTGCGTAGAAGAAGAGGCTTGTGTGTTTCCATGAATCTGAGGGCTATGCAAGCTGTAGTGCAGTTACTGGCAGCGTCTTCCAAACTGGACAGGCCTCAGCGAGTGAACCACATGAAGAGTGTCTCACAACAGCCCATCTCTCCCATAACCAATCCCATATTCCTTTCCCAATTCCCGAGATACACAACCCAAGATGTGGTGCAATACATGCCAAGGGGCATGCGGCAAGTGGGAATGTATGTCTTTAATTTAGCTTCAGGGATACATGGTGCTCACCCTGAATAATTAGCCTTGCACCATGTGGGGTTCCATGGTATCAACTGAATAGGTTCCCAACTCTCATGGGACCAAAATGGAGAACACAGAAAAGAAAACAAAAACTGAGAGACGGAAGTGAGCTCAAACATCTAAGAATCGGGGTTGGAACCAAGAGGAGCTGTTTCTGTAATTGGATCTGGCAATAGAACAATCCAAGAAATGGAAACTGTTAATGAGAAGTTGGATCAGGTCACGATCAAATTCTTGTCTGTGTTTCAGTGAAGGAAACATCTCAAAGAACAAAAATAAAAGGAAGGTAAAGAATGGCTTCCTAAACACAAATGGAGGTAACTAAAAGGTCTTGAACCTTTTTTCTTTTTAAAGAAAGAAAGAAAAAAAGAAAGAGAGAGAGAGAGAGAGAGAGAGAGAGAGAGAAAGGACTGACTCAGGGTGAATGGGGTAAGAAGGATAATCAGGCCCCTTCTACCTCTAGGACAAGAAAAGAGGGAGCAAGAGAAGAGTCTAATACTCCCACTTCTCAGGACAAACGGTCCCACAAAAAGCCAAGGCAGTAAATAGGGAAACAAGTGTAGTAAGGCACTCTCGGTTACGCAACAGGGATATCCACTGCGGTCAAAATAACTTTACAGCAGGTGGAGCTCATTCAGAGGCCTCTCTTTGAGAAGAAGGGCAGTGGGGGAGGAGGGGGAGGGGGGGGGGGGAGGGGAGAGACACAAGTGCAGGATCTGATCCAAATTCAAGAAAGTCTATATGGACAAAGGTGCTGTTATCTTTGGCTGTGAGGGGATGGGAAAAGGGGAGTGGCTCAGGAGATGGTGTCCAAGGCATCTCTGTGGAATGAGATAAAGCTGCTGCTCATGGCAGCAGATGGGCTCTTCAAGACTTCAAAGATATCAATTTGGGTACCAATACTTCTTACGGATGACCTCCAAAGACTCTGTTCAAGAAAATAAGGGGGCAGAAGATCTCAACAGTGGATTGGAGAGTAATCAACCAAAATGTTTTACCAGACAGTCAAACATTTTGGTGGAAACTGGTGAAAAATCCCTGATGGCAATGTGAGAGAATACAACCTCAAATTGACTTAGGGTTTTCAAAGTGTGCCATCAGGATAATCAAAGACATCAGAAAAGACCATGGCGCAAGCCAGAGGCTGCAAGTGTTTCAGGTAAACCCACAACACAGCAATGGGGCAACTGCTATCTTGAGTTAATCTTCTAGGAAGACAGTAGGTGTATGTGGCCACCATCCAGGAACCATATTCACATAAAGTGGGCATTTCAGGCCTTGGAGGAACAGGAGGTAAGTTGGTTCATGCCAGAAATCTAAAGAACTCCATAACATGCCATTATGTTACAAAAGGAATTTTCCAACCTCATATTTAGAAAACTGTCCAATCGCAAAGAAGTGCATAAACAGAAATACATCTGGGTGGAACAACAATTTGGAAGTGCAAAGGAAGCAAGTAAAAAGATTGTTCAACCTTGCAAAGAAGAAAGAACAATGGTTAAAATATCAGGAGGCCCTTGTAAAACGCAACCTTGCAATCAAACAAGTGAAGCTATCTTCCTGGAAAGTATTCCGTGAGGAAGTGGAAGGTACAGCTGGTTGTGTTAGACTTCATAAAATCCTTACTAGAACACAGACTAATCCAGGAGGTACTCCACGGAAGGAGAACGATGGGTATACAGAGACTTTTCAAAAAATTCCAGAGCATTCATAATTTCTCACCGATGGTGTGTTGGAGCAAATGCAGTTGGCATCCCTGCACACATCTTTGTTTAATGTGTAACTGCCAGAAGTTTCATTGTTGTACGTCTGTTAGTTATTATTCAGTGCTGTATTGAGGAGAACATTATGTCACACAGTTTGCGAACTTCGAGACGGCAGAGTTAGAGGAGCAATGCGCCTGAATTAAATTTTACACGAAAATCAAGAAAATCTTTACAGAGACACAACAAATGATGCAGGAAGCCTACGGTGATGAATGCTTAAGCTGTACTCGGTGTTATGAATGGTTCATGGTTCATGTGGTTTAAAAATTGCCAGACAGAAGTTAAAGATGATCCTCATTCACGATGCCTTTTGACATCTACTGATGTCACTCACATCAGAAACGGAAATTAAACTGTGCATTCCAATTGAAGACTGACTCTCTGAGATTGCAGAAGAAGGTAACATTCCAATTGGATCATGTCATGAAAATGTGGGAAGGAAATGGCCTGAAATGTGGCAAGACAATTCATGGCTCTAGCATCATGATAATGCAACTGCACATTCATCCCTTTGGTGCGTGACTATTGTACAAAAAATGAAATCACTGTGCTGCCTCACCCTCTGTACTCTCCAGACCTGTCTCCTGCGGACTTTTTTATTTATTTTTTTATTTCCAGTGTTGAAAACCCCAATGAGATAAAAGAACATTTGCAGATGGCACTTCATGCGATCCTGCAAGAGGTGTACCAAGACAGCTTCTGGAAGTGCAAATGGCATTGGGTGCTGTGTCTCAATTGTGGAGGAGAGTATTTCTGCTAGGTCATTAATATACAACATGAATAGCAAGGGTCCCAACACACTTCCCTGGGGTACAGCTGAAGTTACTTCAACATCTGACAATGACCCTTCATCCAAGATAACATGCTGTGTCGTCCCTACCAAAAAGCCCTAAATCAAATCACAAATTTCACTTACTTTTGACACTAAGCTTAGGTGTCGTACTGAGTCAAATGCTTTTAGAAAATCAAGAAATACTGCATCTACCTGACTGCCTTGATCCAAAGCTTTCAATATGTGTCGTGAGAAAAATGAAGGTTGGGTTTCGTATGATCGATGCCATGAGGAGATCATTCTGTTTAAGGAAACTCATTATGTTTGAGCTCAGAGTACGTTCTAAGATTCGACAACAAATTGATGTCAAGGAAATCGGTCAGTAGTTTGTGGATCACTTGTAATAACCTTCTTGTAGACAAGTGTTAACTGTGCTTTTTTCCAAGAAATGGTAACAGTTTTTTTTTTTTTTTTTTTTTTTTTTTTTTTTTTTTTTTTTTTTTTTGAACCTACGATATATTATAGTTAAAAGAGGAACTAACTCAGCTGTAAATTCAGTATAGAATGTGACAGGGATTCCATCAAGCCCTCGAGTTTTGTTCAATTTTAATGACTGCATCTGTTTCTCAACACCACTGACACTAACACTTACTTCATTCATCTTTTCAGTGGTACGAAGATTAAACTGGGCCAATTCTCCTGGGTTTTCCTTTGTAAAGGAACATTTGAAAATGGGGTTAAGGATTTCAGCTTTTGCTTTGCTACCCTCAATTTAAGTTCCTGCCTCGTTCACTAGGGACTGGACACTACCCTTGGTGCCACTAACAGCCTTTACAAACAACCAGAGTTTCTTTGGATTTTGTGAAATGTAACTTGACTATATTCTGCTATGGTAGTCATTGAAGGCATCACGCATCACTCTCTCAGCAGCCAAATGCGTTTCATTCAGCATCTATCTACCTATAGTTCTATGCTTTCTATTATACCTATTTTGTAATAGTCTCCATTTCTTTAGAAGTTTATTTACAGTGACTGTATACCATGGAGGTTCCCTCTCATTAGGAAGTGTTCTACTGGGTACATATCTATCCAGTGCCTGGTCAACTATTCTTTTAAACGTGAGCCATAGTACCTCTACATGCTACTTTCCTGTGTTGAAAGTTTCAAGTTCCTCACTGAGATATGACACTATTTTTTTTATCTAATTTACAGATCATATATATCTTTCTGCTTATACTGAACACATATATCTTTCTACTTTTTTTTTACTTGCCTTTTGTACTCTGGTATTTGGTGTTGCCACAAAGACATCGTGGTTGCTGATACCATTTTCAACGTGGACATCCTCAAGACATCAGGTCTATTTGTTGCCATTAAATCCAATATATTTCGATCATGAGTGGGATTCCTAACTATCTGTTCTAGGCAGTTTTTAGATAAGGCATTTAGTAATGTTTCACAGGATGTCTTATCACATCAACCACTAACAAAATTGTATTTTTCCCAACTGATTGTTGGATGATTAAAGTCTCCATCAATGATTACAGTATGATTGGGGAACTTATGTACAAGTGATTTGAGGTTTTCTCTGAAGTTTTCGGTTACATCAGGAGATGAGTCTGGTAGAAATGCTGCCACTGTCACAAAAACGTTAGTTTCTTCTGTCTCAACTTGTACATGCTAGAGTCTCACAAATAAATCACTGACTCACCATAATGTTGCCACATTACTGTTTCTTATTGTTGGTGTGCTTTCCACACGTCATCTGAAGATGTTGGTGCTTTTCATCAATTATGATTGAAATTTTACAAATGCTGCACCTTACAGTAGATCCGTCACCCTGAACACTGCCACTTCTAAACAATGTCCCACATTCTGCTAGCATTCATTCTGGATTTTGGGATCTTGGATACAGAAAAATTAAACTATCAAAGTTGGACCACAAATCACACAAAGCATCTCATCATTGTGAGTTACAACTGGACCTCAACTGCTTGTGCCAGAGGACTGGTTTGAACTGACATACTTAAACAGTGCTCCTTACAATGAGTTTTCATAATTTTTTCATGAAATAACAGAGATGAACATATATTGGTGTTTCATTTGATTATTTTTTGTGACTGATTTACTCATAGTTCTTTTTTAATTTTTTAATATAATAATTTGAAAATAGTGTCTTACAGTATCAAACAAAATTTTGTTCTTCACTATGTCTATGTGTAAACTGTTAAAATATTTCTGTACAAACTATTATGGTATACTTCTACTTCTGTCAGACCACCACCACATAAGTAAGCAGTTAAGAAACTTCTTGGCAGATTAAAACTGTGTGCCGGACCGAGACTTGAACTCGGGACCTTTGCCTTTCCCGCGGGCAAGTGCTCTACCAACTGAGCTACGCAAGCATGACTCACACCCCGTCCTCACAGCTTTAATTCCGCCAGTACCTCGTCTCCTACCTTCCAAACTTCAAAGAAGCTCTCCTGCGAACCTTGCAGAACTAGCACTCCTGGAAGAAAGGATATTGCAGACACACGGCTTAGCCACGGCCTAGGGGATGTTTCTAGAATGAAATTTTCACTCTACAGCAGAGTGTGCGCTGATATGAAACTTCCTGGCAGATTAAAACTGTGTGCCAGACCGAGACTCAAACTCAGTCCGGCACACAGTTTTAATCTGCCAGGAAGTTTCATATAAGCGCACACTCCGCTGTAGAATGAAAATTTCATTCTATAAGCAGTTAAGATTTCCAATACAAATGAATCACCAGAGAGATAATAATATTCCTGAGTAATTTTCCTCTCTTTCTGGAAATGAACACAAGTTAAGGACGAAAGCAATAAACAAACATCAGACGAGCTTTTAGGCTTACAATGAGGCTGAAGACTGCTAGTAAAGAAGTATTAGCATTTCAAAGGCAGAAGCTACAAAGTAAAAACTTGCCTCAATGGCAAAAGAAGTTGGCTGAAATGCATGAAGGCAAGGTTTCACTTACTTTGAGGATATAATGATGGGGGATGGTACTCAACTGGAAAGCAATTGAGGCAATAAATGGGCACTTTACAATATTGTCAAAACAGTAAACAAATTTTGTCAATGAAGTATTGTTTATATTTACAGATTACCAGCAATGATTAAAAATTATTTACTGTCAGAAGTTTGATGATAATTGGGTTCATAAACTTTGTGAAATTTTGAAACGAAATAATTTCTGCTTTAGGCTGTAAAACATTATTTTCTGCAATTGCAATTTTGACATGTCATCATTTTCAACTATTGTTTAATGTTGTAACCCATTCAAAAATAAAAAGCTGTGCCATGCTATGCAAGAAAATTTCCATGAGGTGTTGTAAGTTTATCAGCTGTTCCATATACCATATATGTTATAGATCCGGTGAAAGAGGAGCATCTCGGACACATTACGTACAGAGGAAACCATTCACACTTTTTGGCAGAAAGGGAATAAAATTAAACTTCAGTGTTTACATCATCATTTCATCAGCTCTATGTTGTATATGGAACAGCTGATAAATTTACAACACTTCATGCAAATGTAGCACAGCTATATACTACTGAGTGGGTTCAGTTTCCCACAATGCTTAAAATGACAACATGTCAAAATTCCAATCATACGAAAAAGTTTAAACAGCCAAAAGTGGAAATGATTTCATTTAAATATTTACTGTCAATCAGCTAATACAAATTTCCAGAAAACTCTTACATATAATGGACCATTTGATGTCCAGTGGAACATATCTGCCCCTCTTACTATTTTTCAAAAATTGAAATGCTGGGCAACCTTTTGAATACACGTCTTTCATCAGAAACTCTTTCAATCTGAAACACAAACACTCATAAGTGGGGTCTCAAATATAGGGTAAACAAAAGATGCCACAAACAATTTAAAGGCGTAGTAGGAAGGAAAAGAAGTTTACAGAAAGCACAGATGCTGAAAAAAGATGTGACACATGATAATGTTGGGTAAACTTATAACAATTAGGTGAGCTTATTTCATGTTTTCTTTGAGTGAGAAGTCATTTACAACCACTCAAAGAAGTTTAAGGTGCAGATCCAACAAATCTTAGGTCTATCAATTTCACTTGATATTCACAAAGGGGAGTATTTTGGGCACATTATGTACAGAGAAACCACTCACACTTTTTTGGCAGAACAGGAAAGAATTAATGTGTTGTTAGTTAACTGCATAAGCATCCAGGGTAAAGTATCATAATTAATCTCACTCGTTACTGATATTAAATGCCAATATAACACTTAGAACAGAAAGCCAGCTGAAATCAGCACTGAATAGCAGTTAAATATAAATTCTAATTGGTATATTTCCAACAATAATAGATTGGATGTTAATGATGGTGGCATATTTATCATCACAAAGAACTCAATACCACCTAATGAGGTCGATAAAGTCTTCTCAGATTATCAGCCAAGTCATTGTGTCATGCTGTTGTCTGTATTGCCACAGTAACAATGACGATACAATGCCACAACTCAGCTGATAAACTGAGAAAACCTGCATTATGATCTAACAAGGTTTTACATATTCTGAATGTGAAATAATCTATGTAAAGATAATCTGCTTCAATGTGCAGTGGCAGCATGCTTCATAGAAAATGTGTAAGATTACAGTAGATACATTTCCTGATCATGCTACAGTAATTGGGGGGGGGGGGGGGGGGGGGGATTCCAACTTAACAGCTAGGAGGCTCTCATGCTTAAAACAGATGCCAGAGTCAGGGAATCATGTGAGGCTGCTTTAAATATTTTTTTGAAAATTATCTTGGACAGTTAGACAACCAGCCTGTGAAGCTGACTAACAATCCCTAACTTTTTGATTCAGTTAATATAAAGGAGGATATTGGTGGGCACAGGACTCATGTTACAGCATCAGTTACTGCAGGTGTTGAAATAAATGTCAAGAAATAAGAGAAAATATTTCTGCTTAAGCAAATATGACAAGACACAGACAACAAATTACCTAGGCTGAATATGGAAAGTATTATTTGATCAAATTCAACAGTGTTGTACAATTTGACTGAGATATGTATGTGCCATGCAAGATTATGAGGGATGCAAACGATCTGTTGAGGTTCAATATTCTTGTTAGGAAATTTCTACAAAGCTAAGAGAGCTTTGTCATACGCACTATATGATCAATGTATCTGGACACCTGGCTGAAACTGCCTTACAAATTCGTGGTGCCCTCCATTGGTAACACTGGAATTCAATACAGTGTTGGCCCACCCTTAGCCCTGATGACAGCTTCCACTCTCACAGTCATACGTTCAGTCAGGTGCTGGAAGGTTTCTTGGGGAATGACAGCCCATTCTTCACGACGTGCTGCACTGAGGAGAGGTAACAATGGCGGTCGGTGAGGCCTGGCACGAAGTCGGCATTCCAAAACATCCTAAAGGTGTTCGATAGGATTCAGGTCAGGACTCTGTGCAGGCCAGTCCATTACAGGGATATTATTATCATGTAACCACTCTGCCACAGGATGTGCATTATGAATAGGTGCTCAACTGTGTTGAAAGACGCAGTCGCCATCCCCGAATTGCTCTTCAACAGTGGGAAGCAAGAAGATGCTTAAAACATCAATGTAGGTCTGTGCTATGATAGTGCCAACCAAAACAACAAGGGGTGCACGCGCCCTCCATGGAAAACATAACACCACCGCCTCCGAATTTTACTGTTGGCACTACACACACTGGCAGATGTCGTTCACTGGGCATTTGCCATAGCCACACCCTGCCATTGGATTGCCACACTGTGTACCGGGATGCATCACTCCATACAATGTTTTTCCACTGTTCAATCACCCAATGTTTACCCTCCTTACACCAAGCAAGGCCTCATTTGGCATTTACCGGCGTGATGTGTGGCTAACGATCAGCCACTCGACTATGAAATCCAAGTTTCCTCACCTCTCACCTAAATGTCACAGTACTTGCAGTGGATCCTGGTGCAGTTTGGAATTCCTGTGTGATGGTCTTGATAGATGTCTGCCTATTACACACTACAACCCTCTTCAACTGTCGGTGGTCTGTTTTAGTCAACAGAGGAGATCAGCCTGTACACTTTTGTGCTGTACGTGCCCTTCACATTTCCACTTCACTATCACATCAGGAACAGTGGACCTAGGGATGTTTAGGTGTGTGGAAATCTCGCATACAGGCGTATGACACAAGTGACACTCAATCACCTGATCATGTTCGAAGTCCGTGAGTTCTGCGGAGTGCCCCATTCCACTCTGTCATGATGTCTAATGACTACTGGGGTTGCTGATTTGGAGTACCTGGCAGTAGGGGGCAGCACAATGCACCTAACATGAAAAACATGTTTTTGGGGGTGCCCGGATACTTTCGATCGTATAGTGTATTTAAATACGGTGAAGGCTTTGTGTCAAACTCGAGCTGAACATAGCAAAAAAAAAAAAAAAAAAAGCATAAGAAACTGAAGCAGATGACTCAGATAATGAGAAATTATAGCTCTTTTTTATATTAATTGTCACGTGAATGCTGTGTTTTGTATTTTGATATTCTGGTTACTATGGGTTTATTTATAGATAGTCATTTTTTATTTGTAGTTTATTGTTGCTATTTGAATTTACACATTGTCATTTTGTCATTCGGGGACAGTGAGTGGGATTTGAACGCTACAAAACCGAGTGGCAATTGGAGAAACCAGAACATTTCTGAGCTATTCTTGTGTCTGAGTTCAACAGAGGGTTGAGAGCATTGGAGGCAGTGAGAGACATTTGCACCTTATATGGAGATAATGGCACTAGACAGAGCACAGTAAGAAAATGGTTTTCTTGTTTTGAGGAGGATCGTTTTAACATTAGGGTCTCTCCATGTTCAGGAAAACCTTTGGGATCCTGATGTATGGATCCTGGTGTATGGGTACAGCATGCCCTAAGCCAAAATCACAAAGATAAGCAGATGACCATACGTAGACAACACCGACCATTCCTGACTTCTTAGGTAATAGAACCCAGTACATTGTCCTCGATGGTGAGTGTTCATCGGAGGTGAGGGTATCATCTGGAGTGCCCCAGGGAAGTGTGGTAATTCTGCTGTTGTTTTCTATCTACATAAATGATCTTTTGGATAGGGTGGATAGCAATGTGTGGCTGTTTGCTGATGATGCTGTGGTGTACCGGAAGGTGTCGTCATTGAGTGACTGTAGGAGGATACAAGATGACTTGGACAGGATTTGTGATTGGGGATGACAATCATTTAAGTGCAACAATCTGCAATGATCCACATCATTGTACTTGACGACTGGCATAAGTGATGAATAACGATCATTCCACAATCGTGTGACATTTGCATGCAATGGGGAAGATCAAAAATTGGGTGTATGGATACAGCATGCCCTAAGCCAAAATCACAAAGATCAGCAGATGACCGTACGTAGACAACACTGACCATTCCTATCTTGTATCATTACTGGTGAACAGAAATGGTGTCTTCAGGCTAAGGTAAGGAAAACAAAGGAGTGGTTGAGTCCAAACAAAGCAGCAACTCCGCATACAAAGACCTGGGCACATCCATTGAAAGATAATATTATGCACTTGTGGAACAGCAATGGTGTAGTGTACTATGAACTGCTTCCTTGAGGTGTAACCATCACTGCCTTAATTTACTGTCAACAATTGAGGTGCCTTGAAGACACAATCCAAGAAAAACAATCAGGAAGACCGTGTGAAGTGATAACACATGTCTGCAGTCTGCTAGACTGACAAAAAACACTATAAAAGGGTTGGGTTGGAAAGTCAATCCACACCCACCTTATTCACCTGATTTTGTGCCCTCAGATTTTCACTTTTTCCACTCTATCGAATAATCTTCAAGGAACTTCCTTTCTAGATAAAAATGCACTCAGAACATGGCTCAGCAAGTTCTTTCCTTAAAATCAAGAGATTTCTACAATCACAGAATCAAAATGTTACCCCAGCATTGGCAGACTGTTGTAAAAAGTGAAGGAGAATATATTATTGATGACTAACATCTCTGTTATGTGTACTTTTGTTTCGTTTACACTTGTGCAAAAACGCTACAAGCTTATGCACCAACCCAATGTGTTCACATTGTCTGAAGGAACTAGCAGCAGTTTATTGTTGGTCATTAGAACAATGAAGCATTTGAAGTGACTCGACAAAGGTACTGGAGGGTCAACAGATGGAAGTGTATAACTATATGCCTGTATCACTGTTGCCAATTTGTTATATAACTGCTTGCATATTCTGAACTTCTTAGGACCAAAAATTGCCTTTGTTCAGTATATTTGTGAGATCCTGAAGGCAGCAGATGGCAATGGGTTATGTTGATGCCATGTTCCTTACTTCCGGAAGCATCTGGTACAGTTCTGAATGTCACCTACTGAACAAAATACAAGCTTCTAAAATAACTGGACCACAATTGCAATTGTCTTGGAGACTTCCTGGGAGACTGACTCAACATGTTATTCTAAACAGGGAGAAATTGTCAGATGGAAAGAAATTTGAGGAATACCACAAGAGGGTGTTGTAGGATGGTTGTTGCTGTTATTAATACGGTTTTCAGTCCAAAGACTGATTTGATGAAGCTCTCCATTCTACTCTATCCTCAGAAAGTCTCTCCTTCCCTGCATAGACGCTGCAGCCTACATCTATTTGCATCTGCTTACTACAGTCAATTCTTGGTCTCCCCCTACAATGTTTTCCTCTCTTCATTTCCTTCCATCACCAAATTAACTATTCCTTGATGCCTTAGAATATGTCCAACTAATTGATGCCTTCTTTTAGTCAAGCTGTGCAATAAATTTCTCCAATGTGAGCACCTCATTAGTTATCTATCTAATCTTAAGCATTCTTCAGTTATGTCACATTTGAAAACTACTATTCTCTTCCTGTCCGAACTGTTTCTCATTCATTTCTGTACAAGGCTACACTCTACAAAAATACCTTCGGAAAGACTCTGCAACACTTAAATTTACATTTGATGTTAGGAAACTCATCTTTTTCAGATATACTTTTCTTGCTTTTATCAGTCTGCAATTGCCAAATGTCATTTATTTTGCAGCCCACCAGGTTGCATCCACAGCACAGAGCATATTTCGTGCAGCCATTTTCTTGGATGTCAATGTATTCAGGCAAAATACATACAAGATTCATCCGACCAGGCAACACAATTCCATAGATCCACGGTCCAGTTTCAATGATTTCATCCTCACTGAAATTGTAATTGACAATGTCATTGGGTCAACATAGATACACACGGGGGTCATCTGCCACAGAGCCCAAAGTTTATCAATATGTAATGAAAGATGTGCTTTGAAACACTTGTACCTGCACCATAATTTTAGTCTTTGTCAGATCTGCCACAGATTACCACCCATTCTGCTTTACTGAGCAGGGTAACCTCTGACCTCCACATTCTGTGATGAGGCATCGACATAAAAAAAAAAAAAAATCAACAACAGCATTTAATCTCATAATGGGCAATGGATATAATGGGTCATCAGTGCATATAAATGATCTCATGTATAATGCTGGAAACTCCATGAAGCTGTTCATGGAAGATGCTGTTGCATATACGGAGGTCATAACATGACAAAATTATAGCAAAATGAAAGAATAGCTGAAGAACATCAACACTTCGTGTGATAGCTAACAGTTGACCTCAAGCACAAATAAATGCAACATACTGCATATAAATGAGCATAAAAACCACTAATGTTTGATATATAATGATAATCAATCACTGGAAACAATGAAAACCATCAAATGGAATATTCATCCAAAACAATTTAAAGAGAAACAGCCACAGAAAACTAGTTGCAGGAAAGAGAGATGCCAAGAAATGTGTTAATTCGAGAACGACGTTGCTCACAAAACACTAGTTTGACTTATAATTTTTGTTTGTCAACCTCTGATTCTTATCAAGTATAAGTAACAGAGAAGATACAGAAAACTGATTGAAGGGCAAAATGTGGACTTGTTTCGTAAACCCACAAACATCTCAGAAATACTCAACCAACTCCAGTGGCAGACACTACAAGACAGGTGCTGGGTGCATGTCATGGAAAGTTTTACTCTTAAAATTCTGAGAATGCATGTTACAAAAAGAGTTCAACCATAAAATTGGACAAATTTGAACTTCTTTGGAGGTTTACTAGCAGTTGTTCAGCGTGTATATGATTTGCAAATGGAACAAAACAAGGGAGAAATGATAGCAGTACAAGAAGTATTCTCTGTCAAATACAGCACGATGGATTGATTGTAAAATACCAATGTACATGTAGGTTTATCAGTACCGATAATTACTGGACCAACTGTTTTGTAACCGCAAACATATCTCACATGCCATTCCCCACCTCCACCCAAGAACCAGCCAAAAAGTACAACACAAAGTAGTGCCCCCTTCGTCACCCAGTATCATCCCAGACCGGAACAACTGAATCATACCATTCGCCAGGGCTTTCATTACCTATCATCATGCCCTGAAATGAGGGACATCCTACCCAAGATGCTACCCACCCCATATATAGTGGTGTTCCATCTCTCACCCAACCCTCACAACATCCTAGTCCATCCCTACATTATTCCCAATCTTAGCTCCTTGTCACAAGGATCATATCCTTGTGGAAGACCTAGGTGCAAGACTTGACCATTCACTCACCCAGCACTTCCTATTCCAGTCCTGTCAAAGGCTTATCCTACCCCATCAGAGAGGCCGGACTGCCTGGAAAAGCAGCTATGTCGTATACCAGCTCTGCTGCATTCATTCATTCATCAGGATGAATGGCCACAAGCAAATGGGGCCAAGAGCTAAGTAGACCACCCTGCGGTACAACATGCGGCTGAACATAACAGTCTGTTTCAATGGCTGCTTCACTACCAAAGCCATCTGGATCCTCCTCTCCACCACCAGCTTTACTGCACAGTGCAGATAGGAGTTATCCTCAGAAGCTATTCTCCACTCCCAAACTTATTCCAGCCTCAACTTAAGGTAACATACAGTACCCACACCCTCCCTCCAACAGTCTCCACCCCCTGTCCTGTCACCCCTTCCTTTTCTTGTGAGGTGTGCCTGCTTCTGTGAATAAATGTGTGTGTGTGTGTGTGTGTGTGTGTGTGTGTGTGTGTGTGTGTGTGTGTGTGTGTGCGCGTTTCTTTTACTGAAAATGGTCGTAGCCAAAATCTGATGTGTAAGTTTCTTTTAGTTACACCTGTCTGCAACTTAATGTGTCATCTTTATGGTAAGTGGCAATCTCTCTCTTCCTTATATTGTTGTTATTAGTAAGGAAGTAAGAATTAGCATTATTCTTAAGTCACCTAGGAAATACTTCCAAGAGGATTGCGAAATAAGATCAGGCTAATGGCAGTTCATAATTATGCAAACATATTGAAGGAAATCTTAATATATGGTGCAACAAAAAGGAGTACGCAATTATTGAATATGTATTTTCAGTTATAAATTCTGTGCACTTAATAAAAATTAAAGCAGTTTGCACTTCCAACATAACTTGAAAATGTAAAAGAAAAATAAAATGTCTCCATAACGTAACAATAACCTTTTGCAACAATGTTACAAGCGTTTTAAGAAATAGTCGATACATCTGGATATATTTCATGAATGTGACTCCAATTACCACATACTTTTTTACTTACTAACCTGTCGTAGAAGGTTGCTAAATCTTTACAGATCAAAGATGTAACAAGCCTTATAACAACAAAGGCCAGTGAGCATGTGGAAAGGCAACAACCACATAAACAAGATTCAAAGTTCAAAGCCTTCCAAGGCCAGCACCAATTTGAATAAAATCATTTTGGGTGTTATACTGCATCATTATGAAACACTAAAATAACTAGTTACTTTAATGTTACATAATTATGCAGCTTAACAGCCAAAAAGGATTTTATGCAAGAAGCTTCATTGTCCCAGCACTGCAAACCATGCCTCCAATTTCATTACATACCATACATAATTTCTCCTGTCTGCACCAGAGCAAATTCACTGACATGAAGGCATACACACACTTATGCATGCATCCATCCAAAAACGTAATGACTGGAAACAAAGGCAGCTGGAGGTTCTAGAATTATGAATTCACATTTGCTGTGCTTATAGTGAGTAAGGCCCACAGCTACCAGTCACAGTCCCTTGGCCTTCACTTAGCAATGAAAAGCCAAAAACTTGACCTTTCGGAAGCACAAACATCCGACCCACAGTCCAGATTTATTATTAAATGACCTAGCACAAGTCAATAATCCCCCTCTTCTTAATTTCCCTTAATCCTAATGGTTTTCCAATGCTTTCCATGCTGTGTTGCATTCTATTTCCCCTTTTATTTTCTGTATTTATTTATTTCATTTCAAATGTCTATGTGTTCCATATATTCTGTTGTTACAACTGTCAATTCTATATTTTAGTCTGTTTCTGTATCACTTTCCATACATAATACCTCTTCATGCTAATGTTCAGTGCTCTTGGCAAGTACTAATTTTATTTTACTCCTAGTCAGTTACTATTTGATGATAGCTCTGTAAGCCGAAAACCACTCAACTAAATAGATTAATTCTGTAGACTATACACATTATTTGCTTTTTGTTTATACACTGATGAACCAAAACACTGTGAGCAGTTGCTTAATAGCATATGTGTCCATATTTGAAATGAAATACATCAGGGGTCTAACAGTTTACTGGTAGGTTTGTGGAGTTGTGTGGCATTAGATGTCTAAGCAAAGGTTATGTAATTTGTGTAAATAATGGGCTACTGATTTGCTTATGCGCTGATGACACCTGATAGCGACCAATATGGGTTCCACAGGATTTATATCAGGTGAATTTGGTCACCGAGACATCAACATGAGATCTCTATAATGCTCCTCAAACTACCGTAGCACAGTTATGGCTCCAAGACATGGAAAATTAAACTCCTGAAAGAAAACATCACCAGTGGGGAAGACATCAAGCCTGAAGGGATGCAGGTGGTTCACAGCTGTCACCACGTCTTCGATTACTACCATAAGTCCCATGCAAGCACTGGAGAACATTTCCCATAGCATACTACTGCTCCCATCAGCCTCCAACCGTGGCGCAGGGCATGTTTTGAGTCACCTTGTACCTCAATTACAGCATTTGTGGAGATGACCACTGATCTAGTGTAGCAAAAATGTGATTCACTCAAAAAAGCCAACACGTTGCCATTGATCTATGATCAATTCCCAATGGTCCCATGCCCACTGCAATCATAATTGACAATGTCGTAGACTCAACAAGTGAACATGTAGGTTTGGTCTGGTGCGAAGCTTCATGTTCAACAATGTACAATGGATAGTGTGCTCCAAGACCCTTGTGCTTGCACCAGTATTGTGCTCTTTTGGCTACTTTACAGAGCAAACAAGCCTCCAATCCCCATGTTCTGTGAAGACTCATCAATGTCCAACCATTTAGTGCCTAGTGGTAGTTTGGATGTCCTCCTGCCTCTTTCCATAGACACTGATGACAGTAGCACATGAAAATTCAACCAGCTCGGCTGCTTTTGAGAACTTGTTAACAGGCTCTGCATAATAATAATCTACCCTTTGTCAAAGTCGCTTATCTCGATGGATTTGCAACCCATATCTTCGCTATGGTGATCCCCCGTGTGTGTCTGCTCTGCTTACATTCTATTGCAACCAAGTCACTTGCTCACAACGCCACCACATGGCATCCAATGTCATGGTGGACAGTGATCATAATGTTTTGGCTTATCAGTGTACCAATCTCATCAATGTGCCTGACAACTGCTCAATGCCTCATCCATACTGTGCATAGTTACCTTTATTCCCTACATTATTTGAAATAGATTTTAAGAAATCATTGAAATCTCACATGTCATCTGGAATCAAAACATGTAGTGCAAGAAATCTATAGAAATCAGCATGGAAAGCAATAAAATTCAAAAGTATCACAATATGACACTGTAAAATTCAAAAATAATAAGTAATGGGAAACATGGGGAGAACCACTTTTCCAATGACAACTGAATATATAATCATATTTTAAATTCTAGTTGCTTCAGTAGTATGATGCACACATTGTCAAATTAAAAGAGAAGATTTTCAAATAAAGATGAACAGTCACAAGAGTTAAAATCTATGAATATTGTGTATTCATACACTATTCAGTATATGTATAAAAGCGAATACTTTGTGGAATATTTTATATTTTGTCAGCAACCAGACACAAATTCAATATCTTTCCTAATTTGAGAAATGTAGGATACACATGAAACAAGAAAATCAAACAAAATCAAGGAAACAATTACTGAATCAAAACATAGTATAAAATATGCTGTATTTAATATTAGACCTCGATTTATATGTCATAACTAAATTTTGTTGCAAAATGTGGTTGTATATTGAAGCAAGTTATATAAAAGAAGAAATTAAATAGCAACTTTATTTCCACATTATTATATGAAAGACTAATTAGTAAAAAATTTCTCAGTAATGCCTTCCAAAGTGAGGCACTGGTTCTTACCTTTCTCTCATCCACAAGAAAGTCAAACTACGAGAAAAAAGAAATATTAATTTATTTCCTATGGCATAAAAATACCCATTACATGTAACAGAGATAAAGTATTATGGCACAACATGACATGGCTTGTACTGCGTATAATTAACTACAAAATTTATGAACCTGTGTTTCTAGGAGAAACTACAAATTATAATGAGCTCAACAGGAATACAAATTATTGTCTGGTAAGAGAGATTTTTCTTCCCTTTAAAGTTAACTGCAATATTACAACCTAAAAATAACATCATTTCTAGAAATGCACCAGCTATTTGGATTTTTACAGAGCCTAACAAAAATGTCTACTGTGACATGACTAGAAAATTATTAACACACAAATGTTTAAGGAATGGAACATTTGCCTACTGCAATACTGCTTAAGTTATCTGATTCTTCAACTTGTGTTTCTCACAACAGTTGTGCAATCTTGCAACTCACAGCAAGGTTAGAAACAAAAACCTTTCAAACTCTAACTCATGAAAATAAAAAGAGCGGATAGCAACAGAAGCAATCAGTGCTTGACTGATATTAAGAACTTATGTAATGAGAAGACCAAATATTAAGTCTTCAAATAGATATATAAAAATGTAATGAGACATTACAGGAAAATGAGGGCAAGAGAAACTGCAGAGAATTATATTATTCCACTAGTCTGGAGAAGCTTACAGTTGAAATTCAAATTTGAAAGGCAAAAGTAACTAATCTATTTCATATAATGGAAGGAAACATTCCACGTGGGAAAAAATTATATATAAAAACAAAGATGAGGTGACTTACCGAACAAAAGCGCTGGCAGGTCGATAGACACACAAACAAACACAAACACACACACAAAATTCAAGCTTTCGCAACAAACTGTTGCCTCATCAGGAAAGAGGGAAGGAGAGGGGAAGACGAAAGGAAGTGGGTTTTAAGGGAGAGGGTAAGGAGTCATTCCAATCCCGGGAGCGGAAAGACTTACCTTAGGGGGAAAAAAGGACAGGTATACACTCGCACACACACACATATCCATCCACACATACAGACACAAGCAGACATGAGTTGCAAGCAGACATGCTTGTGTCTGTATGTGTGGATGGATATGTGCGTGTGTGCGAGTGTATACCTGTCCTTTTTTCCCCCTAAGGTAAGTCTTTCCGCTCCCGGGATTGGAATGACTCCTTACCCTCTCCCTTAAAACCCACTTCCTTTCGTCTTCCCCTCTCCTTCCCTCTTTCCTGATGAGGCAACAGTTTGTTGCGAAAGCTTGAATTTTGTGTGTGTGTTTGTGTTTGTTTGTGTGTCTATCGACCTGCCAGCGCTTTTGTTCGGTAAGTCACCTCATCTTTGTTTTTATATATAATCTATTTCATATTCATACGACAAATATTGTTTACAATATAGGAAGATGACTTCTAACTGTAAAAAAGTAATCATGAAACAAAGTTTTTAAACGCTCCATAGTGAGCATCAACAATTTTCCCTCAACATGCCCACAACAGCAAATGTTTTAAATTTGACCAAGCAATTAGAGAGGCTACTAATACAATTTAGTAAAAATAACTAGGAAGTGATTGTACACAGAGATTCAAAAATCGATTTCATCAAGGGTACTTCTGATCAATGGTACTTTAACAGTTGTAATGTCCAGCTTTGATCTGACCCCCACAGTAAAAAATACAGCACCAGCAACTGACAGTTTATTTATAATGCCAACTGTTTTCCTCAAATAGATACACTATGTGATCAAAAGTATCCAGCCACCTAGCTGAAAATGACTTACAAGATCGTGGCACCCTCCACTGTAATGCTGGAATTCAATATGGTGTTGGCAGATGACAGCTTCCACTCTCGCAGGTATACATTCAGTCGAGTGCTGAAAGGTTTCTTGGGCAATGGCAACCCATTCTTCACGGAGTTCCACACTGAGGAGAGGTATCGATGGCAATCAGTGAGGCCTGGCACAAAGTTGACGTTCCAAAATATCCTAAAGGTGTCGTATAGAATTCAGGTCAGGACTCTGTGCAGGCCAGTCCATTACAGGGATGTTACTGTTGTGTAACCACACCGCCACAGGCCGTGCATTATGAACAGGTGCTCGATCGTGTTGAAAGATGCAATCGCCATCCCCGAATTGCTCTTTAACAGTGGGAAGCAAGAAGGTGCTTAAAACATCAATGTAGGTCTGTGTTGTGATAGTGTCACACAAAACAGCAAAGGGCGCAAGCTCCCTCCATGAAAAACACGACCAGACCATACCACCACCACCTCCGAATTTTACTGCTGGCACTACACATACTGGCAAATGGCGTTCGCCATACCCACACCCTGCCATCAGATCAACACACTGTGAACTGCGATTTGTCACTCCATACAATGTTTTTCCACTGTTCAGTCATCCAATGTTTACACTCCTTACGCCAAGTGAGGCGTCATTTGGCATTTACTGGCATGATGTGTGGCTTATGAGCAGCCGCTCGACAGTGAAATCCAAGTTTTCTCACTGTCCGCCTAGCTGTCATAGTACTTGCAGTGGATCCTGATGCAGTTTGGAATTCCTGTGTGATGGTCTGGATAGATGTCTGCCCATTACACATTACAACCCTCTTCAACTGTCAGCAGTCTGTGTCAGTCAACAGATAAGATTGCCCTGAATGCTTTTGTGCTGTATGTGTCCCTTCACATTTCCACTTCACTATCACTTCGGAAACAGTAGACCTAGGGATGTTTAGGAGTGCGGAAATCTCGCAAACAGACTTATGACAGAAGTGACATCCAGTCACCTGACCACGTTCAAAGTCCGTGAGTTTTGCGGAGTGCCCCATTCTTCTCACTCACAGTGTCTAATGACTACTGATGTCACTGATATGGAGTACCTGGCAATAGGTGGCAGCACAATGCACCTAATATGAAAAACTTATGTTTTTGGGGTGTCCACATACTTTTGATCACATAGTGTATGAACCTCATAATAAATGGTTTATCTGACAACGATAATCAAGTAGTAACAGCAAAGCATCTCCAGCAATCACTTATAATTAAAAAGGAAGACATACTAATTGCCGAATCATAAATGCTAACTCAATTACAGTATTCAGAGAGAATTCGCAATATGAACAATGGGGAAAATTTTATCAATGAGATACAGTAGATAAGAAATTTAAGTTTTTCCTAAAAATATTCTTACAATACAGTGAATTCAGTACTTGCTACAATGTTTAAGATACACACACAGTTTACGTATGGGCACTAATAACCTAGATACTGCGAGCCCCAAATAACATATGTAAAGTGTAACTAAAAGAGAAAGATGGCTAACATCTGGGATCAGAGTATTTTCTACCACAAAGAGACAGCCGTATTAAAAGCAAGAATTCAGGAGTCACTCACTGCATGTAATATTGCATGTAACATGACATCATCTAGGTAAAAACTGTGAACTATGCACAAAAGATTCAAATCTCCAAGTTTGAAGCAATGACATGAAGCAAGAAAAAGTCAATATGGAAAACAATATTCAACATCTTGATGACTAGTACTGTCTATTTTTCACCGTCCCTCTCCCAACTCTATCACATACAATGCACTTAGCTTTTCACTCTTACTAACTCATGCACAATGTTTTAGCAGTAATCTCACTCTTGCATATTACCCAATCTTCCACCTTTAAGCTCTCAGGTTTTCACATCTTGTCTGGTGCAGTCCCCAACAATCAGTCTTTCCTTCTCTTCCTGGGCATTAAGTGTCCCCTGACCTTGGGTTCTGGGTGACATTTCCGAACTCAACCCATTTTGCTGAAGCTCACCAATCCTTTCCCTTCACAACTCCTCCTTCATCTTCAACCATTCTGTCAGAAGAAGAAGCCACATGCTCTGAAAGCTTGCACGCATAATAATACCTTCTATATGTGTGTTCTCCTGCTGCCACTTGGTACGTAGATCTTTTTATCTATCCAATAACATTACAAATCCACATTTTGGTATTCATAAATTCAGAGAAAGTTTTTGACAATGCTGACTGGAATACTCTCTCTGAAGAGAGTAGGGATAAAATATGTGGGAGTGAAAGGCTTTCTACAACTTTTACAGAAGCCAGATGCAATGTGAAGAGCCAAAGGACATGAAAGAGGGAAGCAGTACTTGGGAAAGAATTTGTAGCATATCACTGATGTAATTCAATCTGTACACTGAGCAAGCAGTGAAGGAAATCAATAACAAATTTGGAAATGGAATTAAAGTACAGAGAGAGAATTATATATATATATATAAAATAGAGGGAAACATTCCACGTAGGAAAACTATATCTAAAAACAAAGATGATGTGACTTACCAAATGAAAGTGCTGGCAGGTCGACAGACACACAAACAAACACAAACAGACACACAAAATTCAAGCTTTCGCAACAAACTGTTGCCTCATCAGGAAAGAGGGAAGGAGAGGGAAAGACGAAAGGATGTGGGTTTTAAGGGAGAGGGTAAGGAGTCATTCCAATCCCGGGAGCGGAAAGACTTACCTTAGGGGGAAAAAAGGACGAGTATACACTCGCACACACACACATAGCCATCCACACACACACATATATATATATATATATATATATATATATATATATATATATATATATATATATCATGAGAAAGATAAAATTGCTAAAATAAATTTAAACATTAGGAAGTCTATTGTGAATGTATTTGGGTGGACAACAAACAGTCTACACAAGGAGAGTAGAAGCTTTTGAAATGTGGCTCTACTGGTGCATGCTGAAGATGGGTAGATAGGATAACTAAAGAGGTGGTAACCTACAGAGCCGAACTGAAGATAAAATAAATTTATGGCACAATTTCACAAAAAGAAGGGCTCGGTTGAAAGACACGTCAAAGAATCATCAGTTTGGTATTGGAGGAAAGTGTGTGGTGTAAAATTGTAGAGGGGGGCCAAGGCTTGATTACAATAAACAGGTTCAAATGGGTGCACGTCATGGTAGTAATGCAGAGATGAAGAGGGTTACATAGGATGTGTTAATGTGGAGAGCAACATCAAATCCGTCTCCACACTGAAGTCCAACGAACAACCACCACAAATTCCAGGTGAAATATTTTCCAGTTAAATAGAAATCAACAAATGATAGATTTCAAATGTTTGCACCTTATCACTTTCCACAAAAAATTATCTGTAGTGTAGGTAATCACATGACTGTAACACAACTGCTTCTATGAAAGAGGATAATATAAAACAGAGGAGTGCCTGTATGGCACAACAAATACACTGTGACAACTGTTACGTTAGCTTGAAGTATATACTCACCTCAACATTCCCTTCTGCCTTGCTGTATTTTGACCTTTCAATCTGATATGCTCTGGAAAAAAATATCACATTAAACATCTGATATTACGTAAAAACAAAAATGTGCGGCTTATCGTCTTAAATCTGCAAAGAAATGTATGTGCAACATTTTCAGTTTCACTAATATCTAAGGCAGAAGAATGAAGCACAATATTTTATTTAATAAATTAGACTTTTTAGGGTATATATAAAAACAAAAGCAATAAATTGTAGACTAAAAGTTCCCGGCAGATTAAAACTGTGTGCTGGATCAAGACTCTTCCAGGAAGTTTCATATCAGCACACACTCCGGTCCAGAGTGAAAATTTCATTCTGGAAATATCCCTCAGGCTGTGGCAAAGCCATGTTTCCGCAATATCCTTCCTTCCACGAGTGCTACTTCTGCAAGTTTCGCAGGAGAGCTTCTGCAAAGTTTGCAAGGTAGGGGACAAGGTACTGGCAGAATTGAAGGTGTGAGGATGGGTCGTGAGTTGCGCTTTGGGAGCTCAGATGATGTAGAACTTGCCCGTGAAAGGCAAAGGTCCCGAGTTCGAGTCTGGCACACAGTTTTAATCTGCCAAGAAGTTTCATATTAGCGCACACTACACTGCAGAGTGAATGAAATGGTTCTTTGACTATTATGTACAATTTCTCTGATTAGGGAAGCTACAATGCAATTTTATTCTGCCTCTCATTTTAGTGTGTTGTTGAATTTATTTCTCTCCTGTCTTGATTTTTCTTCTGTCTTCTCCTACAAGGTTATTGCTGCTTGTATCATAAGTGAAAACTGGTACATCATATACACAATAAAGTTAACACTTTGGAGCCATTTGGTGGTCAACATTAACATCTACATCTTTAATCCACAAACCACCATGAGCTGCATGGCAGAGGGTACATCCCACTGTATCAATTTTTAGGGTTTATTCCTGTTCCATTCATATATATAGCGAGGGAAGAATAATTGTTTGAATGCCTTTGTGTGTGCAGTAATTACTCTAATCTTACCCTCACAATCCTTATTTGAGTGACATGTAGGGGATTGTAATATATCCTAGTGTCATCATTTAAAGCCAGTTCTTGAAACTTTGTTCACACACTTTCTCGGGATAGTTTACATCTGTCTTCACGAGTCACACTCTCACGGATCAAGCAAACCTGTGACCATTTGTGCTGCCCTTCTCTGTATAAGTTCACTATTCCCCGTTGCTCCTATTTGTTACGGGTCCCACGCACCTGAGCAATATTCTCGAACTGGTCACACAAGTTACCTGTAAGCAATCTCCTCTGTAGACTGATTGCACTTCCACAGTATAATACCAATAAACCATAGTCTACCACCTGCTGTACCCATGCCTGAGCCTATGTGATAACTCCATTCCTTATCCCTACAAAGCGTTAAATCCAGATATTTGTTTGAGGTGGCCGATTCCAATAGTGACTCATTGATAGTGTAGTCTTAGGATATTATGATTTTTCGTTTTGTGAAGTGCACAATTGTACATTTCAGAACATTTAAAGCAAGTCATCAATCTTTGCACCACTTTGAAATCTTATCAACTGTATCATTTACAAAAAGTCTGGGGTTACTATGCATATTGTCTGCAATGTCATTAATACACAACATGCACAGCAAGGGTCCCAACACACTTCCCTCCATCCAAAATAACGGGCTGTATGCTCCCTATCAAAATATTCTCAATCCAGTCACAAATTTCACTTTTACTTGATATAATCCTCATTTTGATAATAAGCCTAGGTGTGGTATTGTATCAAATGCTGTTCGGAAATCAAGAATTACTGCCTGTACCTGACTGCCTTGATCCAAACCTTTCAGTATGTCATGTGAGAAAAGTGCACGTTGGGTTTCACATGATCGATGTTTCAGAGTCTATGCTGGTTGACATGAGAAAGTCATTCTGTTCAAGGTAACTCATTATGTTTGAGCTCAGAATGTGTTACAAAATTTGACAACAAAAAAAAAATGGTTCAAATGGCTCCGAGCACTATAGGACTTAACTTCTGAGGTCATGAGTCCCCTAGAACTTAGAACTACTTAAAACTAACTAACCTAAGGACATCACACACATCCATTCCCGAGGCAGGATTCGAACCTTCGAATCTATGACCTTAGCGGTCGCGCGGTTCCAGACTGTAGCGCCTAGAACCGCTCGGCCACTCCGGCTGGCGAAAATTTGACAACAAACTGATGTCAAGGATACTGGATGGTAGTTTTGAGGATCACTTTTACTACCCTTCTTGAAGACAGTTGTGACCTGTGCTTTTTTCGAAGAACTGGCCATAGTTTTTTTCTTTGGGGGATCAATGATAGGTTATAGTTAAAAGAGGGACTAACTCAGCTGTAAATCCAGTAAAGAATCTGACGGATTCCATCACACCCTGGAGCTTTGTTCAATTTTAACAATTTCAGCTGTTTCTCAATGCCACGGATACTAATACTTACTTCATTCATCTTGTTAGTGCTACAAGGATTAAATTGGGGCAATTCTCCTGGGTTTTCCTTTGTAAAGGAACATTTGAAAATGAAGTTAAGCATTTCAGCATTTGCTTTGCCCTCAATTTCAGTTCCTCTCTCATTAACCAGGTTTTGGATATTAACTCTGGTTCCACTAATAGCCTTTTAAAATGACCAAAATTTCTTTGGATTTTGTGAAATATCATGTGACAAAATTCTGCCACGGTAATCATTGAAGGCATGATGCATCACTCTCTTGATAGCCAAATTCATTTCATTCAGTATCTCTCTCTCTCTCTCTCTCTCTCTCTCTATAGTCTCATGATTTGTTTTATACCTATTATGCAGTAGCGTCCGTTTCTTTACAGTGACTGTATACCATGGAGGTCCCTACCGTTATGAACTTTCCTACTGGGTACATATACAGGGCGTAAATTTTAAGTTAACAAACCAGAATAACTCGAAAAATAAGCTTCACACGAAAAAATGTGTAGAATCCACAGTTGATTATTTTCGAGTGGGTCATCTGCTGGTGCTAAAATTAGACGGCCACCCCAGCCCCTTGGGGGATGGGGCGGGAAGCAACTTAAAAATTTAAAATGGGAATCCCCATTTTTTATTGCAGAATCAGATTCTACATAAAAACTATGTACATTTTGTCTTAAACATTTGTTTTGATTCTTGGTAGTTGGCGCTGTAATTTAAGAAAATCCATGTTCTCAATTTTGCATGGAAAATGGTTATGGATGAACAAAAAATAGTTATTTACATTGTAAATTTTGATTCGCTAAAACTAAAACTCTCCCTCTCTCTCCCATAGTGTGGGGTTTGAGAGAGAGGAATTAGAGTTTTACAAATGTTGACCCAATCTGAATCTGCGGAAAAAATTAATATTTGGCTCAACATTTGTAAAACTCTAATTCCTCTCTGTCAAACCCCACTCTATGGGGAGAGACGGAGAGTTTTAGTTCTAGTGAATCAAAATTTACGAAGTAAATAAGTATTTTTTATTCACCCGTAACCATTTTCCACGCAAAAATGAGGACATGGATTTTCTTGAATTACAGTGCCAACTACCAAGAATCAAAACAAATGTTTAAGACAAAATGTAAGTAGTTTTTTATGTAGAATCTGATTCTGCAATAAAAAATGGGGGTTCCCATTTGAAATTTTAAAGTTGCCTCCCACCCCACCCCCAGGGGGTTGGGGTGGCGGGCTAATTATAGCACCAGCAGATGCCCGCGCCCCCCCCCCCCCCCCCGAAAATAATCAACTTTGGATTCTACACATTTTTTCGTGTGAAGTTTATTTTTCGAGTGATTCTGGTTTGTTAACTTAAAATGTACACCCTGTATATCTAATGCATGGCCAACTATTCTTTTAAACTTGAGCCAGAGTTCCTCTACAAGCTCCTGCCCTGTGCTGAAAGTTTCAACTCCCTCACTGAAATAAGACACTAGTAATTTTTCATCTAGTTAACTGAACATATATACCTTTCTGCCCGTTTTACATGTCCTTTGTTTATTTATTTATTTATCTTACAGCTCAAAACGTGTATTTAACATGCATGGGCAATGTTACAGAAACTACATTTAGATTATTGATACACAATAGATTACATGCTCTTAAGTAAAAGATCATTTAAGTATATTTAACATAGCATTCCTGAGATCAAATAATGTCAGCACCATACTGTATGGGCACTTCAATATAAGCCATTTTTTAATTCATTTTTAAATTCTACCAGAAAGCTGTTTCAGGTTGTTTGGCAAAGAGTTATAAAATATTGCTCCCTTAATGAATGGGGTATTTGTTGTGAGATTCAATCTTCTGCTCACCATATGAAAGTCTGATTTGTGTCTTGTATCGTAATCATGGATTTACATATTCCTGTTTGTCACTTTTTTGTCTTTTTTTCTTTAATAATATTGATTAAACATATATACTGCATCGATAGTCATAATATTAAAATTAATAAACAGGTTTTTGCATGAAGTTCTAGGTCTTACTTTTGTCATAGTTCTTATTACTCTTTTCTGCAATACAAATACCCTTCTTATATTGTATTGGCTACATCCACCCTACAATACAATTCCATAAGATAGATGGGGAACAGGTATTTTCCTGAATGTCCTCATTTACAACAGAATTTTTATTTGAGCCACTTGTCTTAAAATAAATTAAATTAGTTTTGTTAATATTGACCCTCAGGTTTTCTTTTTCAAAATGTATTTGGGCTTTTTCAACAAAATTCTGTATAACTGAATTTAGGCCATCATTACTACATGCCCAGCAAACCCCAGAGGTGTCATCAGCATACATAGTAATACAATGACTGGTGTCTAATACTTTTGAGAAATCATTCACGTAGCAAATAAACAAGAAGGGGCCCAAGATAGAGCCTTGTGGCACACTAAAATTTATATTTCTTATCTTTGATCTTCTTTTTTCGATTACTTCTCCATTATCATATACAACTTCTGTGCATTGTTGTCTATCTTTAAGGTAAGATTCTATTAAAAGCAATAGTTTCCCAATGACACCATTACAAGCAAGTTTACTTAAAAGAGAGCCATGAGGGACTCTGTCAAATGCTTTGGAAAGATCTAAAAACACTCCTGCCGTTTTGTGACCCTCATTTATTTTCTACATCAGACTGTGTACAAACTGTACTGCTGCAGATATGGTGCTCCGACCACTTCTAAAGCCATGTTGGAAATCTCCTATTGAGTTATTCGTATTACAGTGCTCGATTAAGATTTCTAGCATAATGGCCAAGTCCAGGAAATCTCAGCCTAGCTTGTCACACTACCTTCAAAGTCTCTGGTTCAATCTTTCCACTCCACTGAGAACCAAAGGTAAACGATCAGTTCTGGGAACAAGTCTGCAAATTGTGCACTTCGTTGAAACTCAGTCTATAAGATTGGCCTTGTCAACCTTCTCTTCCAGCCACTGGGATAACCTCGGAGCCCAGACGAGAGGCATCATTTGTTCCAAAATGTACCACAATCTACAGCTGGCTGCACCCTGCTCCATCAATACCCACTACAATAGCCTCTTCAACACGTTGAATGAGGCCTCCAGGCATACACACAGAGTGCATCTAGTGTCCATTCCTGGCCCTTGCTGCCATTTCCCTAAGGGGTACCACCATTTGCCATACATTTGAGTTTGTTCATCTGGCTGAACAAATGTAAAGTTTTCTCAATTTTATTAAATAGTTTTCAATATTATAGCTTTGTTTAATGTAATGCACTCAAGATATTTGAAAGAAAAAGACTGTTTCTAATGTAGTTATCCCTTGCAGAAAAAAAAGAAGGAAAGAAAAAAGGTGATTGTGTGGCTGGAGCAACGTCTGACAAAGATTCACCGAGACTTGGAAAAAATCTTGTTTGGGTGTTCGCTCTTTTCTCATAGTCATATTCATTGTCTTTAAACTATGTTACTGTTTACAATAAATGCAGCTATTGCATATGATAGACAGCAGTAAACAAAGAACAATTGCAATATTCTTAATACCTAAGATAATTATTGACAATCAACAGCACAATAATCAAACTTAAGGTCACAATACTGAAAAATCAGGGTTTTCTACCATAACAAAATTTACAAAATTGTAATTATATTCACATAGAAGTACCTTAAGCTTTATGCTTCAACAC
This sequence comes from Schistocerca piceifrons, assembly GCF_021461385.2. NCBI lineage: Eukaryota > Metazoa > Arthropoda > Insecta > Orthoptera > Acrididae > Schistocerca > Schistocerca piceifrons. Next base: position 430,451,803 of record NC_060138.1, read on the forward strand.
CCAGCTAAAAGCAAATGCGGGAGGAGGGAGCACATAATTATTCACAAACTTATCGTGTGTGAAATACATCAATTGCAGTTGTAATTCTTTGACGAACAGTAGCAGCTTACTCCTATCACTTAAAATTGGTCGGAGAAAAGGCAAGGAAGTGCAATCAGAGAATTGCATGCTCTAAAGAAACATAAGGACACAAATAAAATTATTTAGACTTCAACCATACCTGTTTTATAACATGCACACCACCACAAGAACTATTAGAATAATACACAGAAAACACCCAATGAGAATGAAACAACCATGTTAAATCAAGTTCTGGGCACCCCAAAAAAAAAATTGCACAGATTTGTGTTTCACAAAGGCAGAAGTACACATATAAAATTCTGCTCAGTACACACAAACCCACATAGTAGTTTCTTCTGCCCAAGTCTTCAACTGGAATTAGAATTTTATCCCAAAGCATCTCGATTATATTGGGTTGACATATCTAAACTAGTCAGAAAAAAAGTATCATGTTCACATAGATCTACACAAAATAATATTATTGTATGCAAGAATTAGTTAATTTTAAAAAGTTTCCTTTTTCAGTTAAGATGACATAGCTGATATAATTTTGTAAATGGTTTAAGCACAAATAAAGAACTACCTGTTTTTGGTATTTCAAGGCAATGTAACCTCAACATTAGAGAGATCATTAGTAAACTATCTGAAAAAGAGTTCAAAGACCAGAGACCACAATTCAAGTGAAAGACAGCTTGCAGAAAAGTTTGATAAAATAATAACACTGGTTAGTTGTGCATGTGGGAATGAAAAGATAGTCATGTAAGTACACTGCTAAAATGGCCAAAGATCTTCATCACTACAAATTTTTTGTTGTGCACAAGTTAAAGGTTCGAGATCAAATCGCACACATGCAGTTCTGCCAGTGGCTCTTGAATGAACACACATCTAGATATCTGAATACCCACAGTTTTTCAATCCATCAGCTAAGGGTAGTACCCGTAAAATAAATTTGTTGCAGTTTATAAAAAGTTACTTGCAGCCAGATCAATACAACTTAATTGGAGACTTCACCTTTCACAGTGACTCCATCATGCCTACCATTCATGTGTGCATGGTGGATGTGAATATGCGTGAACAACAACTTGTAATAAATACACAACAATTGTATCTTTTATTTCAGCCTTTTCACTCATTTCTGACATGAGCCGAGATGCCTCGCAGTATTTCTCAGTCCCTTCAGAACATCTGCCATATTCTTGCTTATCTAAGGCCTCTTTATTGCTTCAATTTCCATGACATCTCCATTTAATAATGCTATGTCCACAGTCACATTTTTCATGCTGATAGCATTTACTAAAAGATTCAATGAACACAGCTTTTTGCTCTAAATGATACAACAAACACACAAAAGCAATGACCCATTGAACATCTAAAATATGTCTTTTTGATAATCTTTGTGTCATGAGTTATTCTGGGTAGTCCTATACATATATTTGAGATAACGATCAAAAGTTCACAAAATTGATTCACAACCTGTAAAATTCATGTTTTGATAAACGTCCTTGAGCACTTTAAACCATTTAATAACAAAGTATTAAGTATACCTGCGAATAACACAAAAACAAACAAAATCATATTTACCTCTTCATTGTTGTACTACGACTGTATACAGTAAGCAGATTGTTTTGACAACTGGTGGAGAAAAAGAAAACACTGTAGTCTGCTTGACAAACTACATTTAATGATACTCAGTGTTTTGCAGTGTGAACTCTGTATAATGTTAAAACTGTCTATCTATGGTAATTTTGACAGTATATTTATTGCACTTCTATGTTATTTGTTTTCTCTTTAGTTGGTGGTGAATGTTTTGTCTTAATCCAAAATGCTTCAGTGACTATCCACAACAGTTTGGGCTTGTGATGTTACAGCTATTCTTACTAAAATGAAATGTGTTTGAAGGCTGTATCAAATGTTCAACAACACACTTTCACTGACAATACACCATTTTTATCTACAGTTCTTTCAAAATTCGACATAATACAACCACACATCTATAATATGCTTATTCAATGTTTTCGCTTTGCGGGTAATAACTGCCCAATAATGCCGTTAATAGAGTGGCATTTACAATCTTAAAGATAAATATAATGTTCGACTGATACTCCAAAATAAACCAACAGAATCAACTGATGACTTCTCGTCAACATTTAATAATAATACTAAGGTAAAAACTCAAGAAGGTTTGTATACCTTTTCGAACTTTCCGTACTCGGGCATTTTCCGAAGCAAGTTCCCATGATACGCCAGGCTGACTTATGCAGCTGGACGTAACCGTTCTTTTTAACAACATGGAAAAAGAAATCATGGAACCTTTTATTAACTTTTATTCCTCAAAACATAACCTGAAACCAGGCACACATGTTGGACATGTTGACAATCGCTACCCGCAGCATAACCAATGTTTTGCCCAGCCGTTCCAGCGACTCTATCTTCCCACTCTCCCTGTCTCTTCACGTTTGCGCTTTGCGGATCTGCCACTCTGTTGTTACTTGCTGTACCCTTTGTATTTGTTTGCCTTCCGCATCTTCTATGTTTTAACTGGACTTTACCTTTGATTCCGCGAAAATTTTCTTGCCTCTCTCCGTAGTCGACATACGTAACCGCGCAGATGACAATGTATCTGAGTCTTTAAATTTATTGTTATGAGAAAATCATGTGTCGTATACGAAGATAGCGTATTTTTACGTGCCGCTAGAGCTGTGACAACTCCTTTAGTGCAAATTTATCGTGTAATTTAAAGTGCGTTCCGGTACATTAAACAAGCGGACTTTTGTTTCAACAACTGCCGCTTAAGGAATTTCTCCTACTTGATATAGTCTTTTTAAGGCCCGTCCACACGCAACGATCTGTCTGCGCACATCACATCTGCGCAGACAGATCGTTGCGTGTGGACAGAAGATTTGCATCAACCTGAGGTGTGTGCAAACCTGGAAGTTGGAGTTGGAGGTTTGAGCGAAACCTCTCAAATCTGTCGGTTCAAACCACATCTGCGCAGACAAGTTGGAGCGTGTGGACAGGAGATCGCCGCAAATCTGGCGCGAAACAGCTGTTTGCTCAGTCTAGTGTTTGTATTTGTGCGCACAGGGCATTAAAATGGCTGATACTCGTCAGTGTTCTCGAAAGTTTGTAAGTGAATTCATTGAAATATGTAGAAACCACCAATGTTTGTAGAAGATTAAAAGTAAAGAATATAGTGACCGGCGACCGAGACAAAAAGACAGCAGCACACAATGCTCTAATTGAAAAAAATTGCGTGCAGTTGACGCCTCGGCAAACAGAGAAGCAGTAATAAAAAAAATCCTTGCGAACTGTTTACCGAAAAGAGTTATCCAAAGTTCAGAAATCTAGAAGATCTGGTGTAGGAGTAGATCAAGTATACCAGCCAATGTTATGGTATTTTGATCTGCTTGGCTTTCTTAGTGATCAAGAAACGCCAAGACCAAGCAGGAGTACAATTGAAGATGAAATTGGAGTGTCTATGTTACCGCCAGCCGTTCATGAGGGGAAATTGCCCTTCTCATACAAGTATTTTTTCTCATAATATGAAGGGTTACAGGCATTAAGAGATAATTATAAGTTTCGACATCCATCCGCAAATAATTTTACCAGTCGTTAGGTTCGCCCTGCAACTCTCGCAGTAAATTTACGTAAGAAAACTGCTTTCGCTTTAGCAGCCACTGTCTACACCATTTTGCCCGCTTTCTCTGTTTCCTGCGGTTCATCTGAATGTTTTTTGCAACACAAGCTGCGAACACAGATCACAACAGAACTTCCTCCATTTCTATATTTCAAAATAACTGAATTAAATTTTTGAGGTTTACGGGGAGCGTAGTCGCTTGCCACTGATATTTCTTTTCTACACCGGCAGATGGCGGACGAGTAGTAGATTGGGGTTTGTGTCGTGTGAACACACCACATTTGCAGCGATCTTTTGCATGTACAGACATCTGCGCCGATGTCTGCGCAGACAGATCGTTGCGTGTGGACCGGGCTTTAATAAGACTCAGAACATATCATTTATACTTCACGCATAGTGCTCAATTATATTGTGGAAAAACCACAAAAAAAACCACAGTAAGTCATCCAACAGAAAACTGTAGAGCTGCCCTAAACATGGTATTAATTGCCTTCTTCAGACCAGAGAATCGTCCAGCAGGTTACTGGGTACGGCCAGTCCACACGCAACGATCTGTCTGCGCAAATGTCTGCGCACATCACATCTGCGCAGACAGATCGTTGCGTGTGAACAGAAGATTTGCACCAACCTGAGGTGTGTGCAAACCTGGAAGTTGGAGTTGGAGGTTTGAGCGAAACCTCTCAAATCTGTCGGTTCAAACCACATCTGCGCAGACAAGTTGGAGCGTGTGGACAGGAGATCGTCGCAAATCTGGCGCGAAACAGCTGTTTGCTCAATCTAGTGTTTGTATTTGTGTGCACAGGGCATTAAAATGGCTGATACTCGTCAGAGTTCTCGAGAGTTTGTAAGTGAATTCATTGAAATATACAGAAACCACCCATGTTTGTGGAAGATTAAAAGTAAAGAATATAGTGACCGAGACAAAAAGACAGCAGCATACAATGCTCTAATTGAAAAATTGCGGGCAGTTGGAGCCTCGTCAAAGAGAGAAACGGTAATAAAAAAATAATTTCGTTGCGAACTGGCGAAATTATTTGCGGATGGATGTCGAAACTTATAATTATCTCTTAAAGCATGTAACCCCTCATATTATGAGAAAAATACTTGTATGAGAAGGGAAATTTCTCCTCATGAACGCCTGGCAGTAACATTAAGATTTCTAGCAACAGGAAGGAGCTACAATGATTTGGAATTTTCATCTGCAATATCGAAGCAAGCGTTGAGTGAAATAATACCCAACACATGTGAAGCTATTTACGCTTTCCTGAAGGATGAGTTCATGAAGGCAAGTCAAGTAAATTAGTCTGTCAGCGAACTGTTTACCGAAAAGAGTTATCCAAAGTTCAGAAATCTAGAAGATCTGGTGTAGGAGTAGATCAAGTATACCAGCCAACGTTATGGTATTTTGATCTACTTGGCTTTCTTCGTGATCAAGAAACGCCAAGACCAAGCAGGAGTACAACTGAAGATGAAATTGGAGTGCCAATGTGCGAGGAAATGGAACACGAGGTTATGTAAAACAAAACAGGTTCGCCCTGCAACTCTCGCAGTAAATTTACGTGACAAAACTGCTTTCGCTTTAGCAGCCACTGTCTGCACCATTTTGACCGCTTTCTCTGTTTCCTGCGGTTGGTCTGAATGTTTTTTGCAACACAAGTTGCAAACACAGACCACAACAGAACTTCCTCCATTTCTATTTTTCAAAATAACTGAATTAAATTTTGACGTTTTCGGGGAGCGTAGTCGCTTGCCACTGATATTTCTTTTCTACACCGACAGATGGCGGGCGAGTAGTAGATTGGGGTTTGTGTCGTGTGAACACACCACATTTGCAGCGATCTTTTGCATGTACAGACATCTGCGCCGATGTCTGCGCAGACAGATCGTTGCGTTTGGACCGGGCTAACGTGGAGTCCAAAAGACATTGCACCTTGCTCTCTGGCACAGACAAACACTAACGGCACAGAAGTAATTTGCTGGCAAATGTACACACACCTCGAATCACAAGTTCATTCAATTAGGCCCACGGAAAACCCATTATAACCATTGGAGAAAGGAGGAGTTGCCATATATGTCAAAAGTTATCATTGTGCAAAAAGTATAGAAACAAAAAAGTTTTGTGTAGAGAAACATATTGAAGCATGTGCCTGTGAGCTTAAATTAAATAAAGGCACATTTATAATTGTAACTGTATATAGGTCCCCATCAGGAAATTTTCATCTCAGACAGGGGGAGGCAAATTATTATTATGGGGACTTCAATGTAGATTCTCTGAAAGAGGGTAATAGGAAAAATGACCTTGAAGTATTACTCGGTTCTTTCAATTTGACACCCGTTATTGATTTTCCTACTCGGGTGGTAAAGGATAGCAGCTCACTGATAGATAACTTCTTTATAGACCAAGATAAGTTTAACCAGATAAATGCTCAGCCTGTTGAGAATGGTCTTTCTGATCATGGTGCACAGCTAGTTACAACCCAGCTGGCACTCAAGCTTATTTCAAGGTGGATATTGAGTTTAGGTTCAGTTGAAAATTCAAGATTGAAAAATCAACCTGTTACACAGCTTATTTCAAGGTGGATATTGAGTTTAGGTTCAGTTGAAAATTCAAGATTGAAAAATCAACCTGTTACACAGTTTACATCAAGCTGTAAAAATTTAGCTTGAATTAAAATAATTTTCCCAAGCTTGAAATAAACTGTAATTTCCCTGGAAGGCTGTACAGCATACGCGCGCGCAGCATAGCTCCCATAGACGTGCACGGGAAGTGCCACAAGCGTTTATAAGCCTTGCACTGACTCTGCTAGGTTTACGGCCATTTTATTTTTGTGACGTGCGTTAATGATTGTTGACTGTTGTGAAGTTTGTTTTATACTGGAAAATAGTTCGGAAAGTGTGTGGCATCCCCTGCCTTACTGCTACACCGGGTCTGAAGAAGATATATGGTGTATTACAGGTACGCGGGTGCATTTTTCTCTAGTGATACGTTAATATTACAAATGTTAAATATTATTACGTAACGTAAAGAAAGTGAAATGGATTACCAGCTAAGAAAACATATTACAAGTTGTTCAGCAAAAAGAGGTCATTTTAAACTAACACTCTAGTACGTGGCACCAATAAATTAAAACTTAATGTTATTTTACCTTTTTAAAATCTCGCCTTTTTATATATATCGCCCTATTACATTTGTTTAATTGTAAATACTCGCGCGTGTCACACCATGAATGAATAATCATGAAGTGTGAAAAGTTTCTTTGCGAATGCAAATAGTAATGGCACGGTGAATGGGAAAAAGTGCATCAAGAACCAGTCACTACATAGGTGTCAGTCTTTTTTATTTGCGTAGCTTTGGCTGGTCTCCAATTGCTCTTAATTTTGTTGTTTCCTGGGTGAAATAATACTGCAAGGCCTACTGGTATGTCTTACTTTTATTGTTATTTGTAATGTGGCTGAAATCTAATAAAAGGCAATATTAAAATATGACAAGGAGGACATTTTTTGTTCTTTTACATTTCAGTTCCACTGAACTGGTAATTTCTTAAATTCATTTTGATTTGATCTTTTATTTAATTTTGATTCAGTTTTACACACCAAAAGTAATTGTGGGTAGAATAAAAGTCTACATTTTTCTAAACGGTAGTTTCCTTATAAGCTTACAGTATGAGGTGTATATGATTTCAAGTAATTGTTTCTTTATAATTCAGATTAAATGGCCCTGAAACTGTTAGAAATAGTGATGTGTGGCTTCTTCATGAAGTCATCGCAAAATTACGCAAATGTCACCTTCACTTTAAAAATTTCAAACAAAAAGTTATTTCAAATTACTTTAAAAACTCTTTGGAATGAAGTCACCAGAAGCAGCTGCTTGCTCAGTGACATTTATACTAGTTAATGATTCTTACTACATCAGTGAGTTTGAAGTTTTTTGCTTATCTGGGGCATAAATTATATTTAGGTTGATCAGTTTCAACTTTTTACATTTTTTATGTTTAGGTATGGCTAACATTTTCTTTTACCTGTTACAGGATCATTATACCAGCAGAAGTCAGCGATACTTGATCCTGCTCTGGTCTGTGTGCTGGGGCTGGAGGGGCTTCAGAATAATTAAATTTTAAAATAAAACAATTTTAAACACTTTGAAAATAAAAAATTTTAAACATACATGTCTTGATAATTTTTTTCGCACCATTTCCATTGTGATATTTATTTAATTAATTAGGTTCAATAAATTCAGATTAATAATTATGTAGCTTAAAACAGGCTGTAAATACCAGGCTGTATTCCACGTGTGTAGATACAGCTGGAGCCAAACTTGATAAATCAAGCTTGAAATATAGCTTTAACTCTGCCAACTTTGATGTTTGTTTCAAGCTTGAATCCAACTAACAGGCCTGAATATTCAAGCTTATATACTTGAACTTTACATCTGGAAACAAGTTTGAAACCGGCTTACTGTGCTATCTGGGAATATATGACATAGCTCCATTCAGCAATACTAAACAGTCCTCCAAAGTAGTACGTTCAGTCAACGATTTAACAATTGCAATTTTCAGGGAAAGCCTACTGCAGTTAGACTGGGATGAGGTGTACCGTGAACCTGATGCCAATTTAAAATATAATTTATTTCATGACATTTTTGTAAATGCATTTGAAAACTGCTTCCCCAAGAAAATAGTTAAATATACTCGTAAGAAACCTTGAAACAAACCATGGCTTACTAAGGGTATAAAAATATCTTGTAACCGGAAAAGGGAAATGTATCTGACAGCAAGAAAGAGTAGTGACCCAGAAACTATCAAACATTATAAAAACTACTGTGTTATATTAAGAAAAGTTATTAAAAAATCCGGAAGTATGTGTATCATGTCTGAAATCAGCAACTCTGATAATAAAATTAAAACAATTTGGAATATTATTAAAAGAGAAACAGGTCAACCAAGAGCACAGGAAGACAGTATTACCATCAAATTGAATGAAAACTTTACGAACAAAAAGTCAGAAGTTGAAAATATTTTTAATAATCATTTTCTAAATGTTGTGGATATAGTAGGATCCAGGTGTTCATTAGAAGATGCTAGGCTGTTAATGGAAGAGTCCATACCTTTGCAATTTGATACAATTGAAATCTCACCCACTTCTCCCTCTGAAATTAGGAAAATAATAAACTTGCTTAAAAGCAAACACTTACATGGAATTGATGGCATTTCCAGCAAAATACTAAAAGCTTGTTCTCAACAGATAAGTAAGATTCTCAGCCACCTGTGTAATAGCTCTCTGGAACAGGGCATTTTCCCTGATAGACTGAAATATGCTATTGTGATACCTTTGCATAAAAAGTGGGATATATCTGATGTCAACAATTACCATCCAATCTCCCTTTTAACAGATTTATCCAAAATTTTTGAGAAAGTAATGTATTCAAGAGTAGCTTCACATATCTGTAAAAATGAAGTACTAACAAAATGTCGGTTTGGTTTCCAGAAATGTTTTTCAACAGAAAATGCCATATATGCTTTCACCAATCAAATTTTGAATGATCTGAATAACCGAACACCACCCATTGGGATTTTTTGTGATCTCTCAAAGGCTTTTGATTGTGCAAATCATGAAATTCTGTTAGACAAGCTCAAATATTGTGGCATGAATGGTTCAATTCGTACCTAACTGGACGAGTGCAGAAAGTTGAAATAAGCAGTTCTCATAATATGCAAAGATCTGCACATTCCTCAAACTGGGGAACTATCAAGAATGAGGTTCCACAAGGGTCAGTCTTGGGTCCTTTGTTGTTCTTAATATATATTAATAACTTACCATTCTATATTCATGAAGAGGCAAAGTTAGTTCTCTTTGCTGATGATACAAGTATAGTAATCACACCTGACAAACAAGAATTAACTCATGAAATTGTCAATAATGTCTTTCAGAAAATTACTAAGTGGTTCCTTGTAAATGGACTCTCACTGAATTTTGATAAGACGCAGTACATACAGTTCCATACAGTAAATGGTATGACACCATTAATAAATATAGATCTTAATCAGAAGCATATAGCTAAGGTAGAATATTCCAAATTTTTATGTGTGTCCATTGATGAGAGATTAAATTGGAAGAAACACATTGATGATCTGCTGATACGTTTGAGTTCAGCTACTTATGCAATAAGGGTCATTGCAAATTTTGTTGATAAACATCTTAGTAAATTAGCTTACTACGTCTATTTTCACTCATTGCTTTCATATGGTATCATATTTTGGGGTAATTCATCACTGAGAAATAAAGTGTTTATTGCACAAAAGTGTGTAATCAGAATAATAGCTGGAGTCCACCCAAGATCATCCTGCAGACATTTATTTAAGGATCTAGGGATATTTACAGTAGCTTCTCAGTATGTATACTCTCTTATGAAATTTGTTATTAACAACCAAACCCAATTCAAAAGTAATAGCAGTGTTCATAACTACAATACTAGGAGAAAGGATGATCTTCACTATTCAAGATTAAATCTAACTTTGGCACAGAAAGGGGTGAATTATACTGCTACTAAAGTCTTTGGTCACTTACCAAATAGTATCAAAATACTGGCAGATAACCAACAAGTATTTAAGAAGAAATTAAAAGAATTTCTGAATGACAACTCCTACTCCATAGAGGAATTTTTAGATATAAATTAAGAAAAAAAAATTTAAAAAAATAAAATAAAAAAAACATAAAAAAAGTTGTTATATTAACTTAAGTATGTTGTTAAATTAACTTAATTATGTCATGTATTGGAAAATTTGACTCGTTCCACATCATTATGAAATATCGTATTCATGATCCATGGAACTAGTATTAATCTAATCTAATCCACCAAAGAACAAGTGGATAATAACAAAATTGTTGACAGGTTTATGTCTTCTAAACATAAAGTAGAGCATCCTTTTTAAGTATGCTGTGGTATTGTTTTATGGCATGAATATTCTTTTATGTTCTCCTACTCTAGTACTCTCTCCTCTACATGTACATCTGTACCCTGCAAACCATCGTGAGGTGCATGGCAGAGGGTTTCTTCCTGTTCCATTCACCTATGGATCACAGGTAGAATGAGTGTTTGAATGCCTCTGTGCATGCAGTAATTATTCTAATCTTATCCTCATGATCCCTGTGTGAGCAATACATAGGGGATTGAAGTATATTCCTAGAGCAATCATTTAAAGCCGGCTCTTGACACTTTGTTAATAAACTGTCTCAGAGTAGTTTACATCTATCTTCAAGAGTCTTCCATTTCTGTTCCCTCAGTATCTCTGTGACGCTCTTCTACAGATTAAACAAGCCTGTGAGCATATGTGCTACCTGTTTCTGTATATGTTCAATACTCTCTGTTAATGCTATCTGGTACGGGTCCCACACACTTGAGCAGTATTCTAGAAGTGATCTCACGAGTGTTTTGTTAGCAATTTCCTTTGTAGACTGGTTGCACTTCCCCAGTATTCTGCCAATAACTTCAAGTCTACCACCTACTTTACCCAAGACTGAACCTATGTGATCATTCCATTTCATATCCCTAAAAAGTGTTACACCCACGTATTTCTATCATTTGGATGATTTCAGCAGTGACTCACTGATATTGTAGTCATAGGACACTACCCTTTTTTGTTTTGTGAAGTGCAAAATTTTACATTTCTGAACATTTAGAGCAAGTTTTCAATCTCTGTACCACATTGAAATCTTGTCAAGTTCTGAGGAACATGTATGGAGCTTCTGCCAGACAGTACCTCATTATAGATAAAAGCACAATCTGCATTTTTCTGTTAATATTGTATGCAAGGTCATTAATACACAACATGAAAAGCAACAGACCCAATACGCTTCCTTGGCCACAGTCGAAGTTACTTCTACGTCTGACAATGACTCTCCACCCAAGATAACATGCTGTGTCCTCCCTACCAAAAGTCCCCAATCCAATCACAAATTTCATTTGACACCCTATATGATACTACTTTTTACAATAAGCATTGGTGTGGTATTGAGACAAATCCTTTTCAGAAATCAAGAAATATGGCATTTCCTGTTTGCCTTGATCCAAACCTTTCAGTATGTCATGTGAGAAAAGTGAGAGTTTTCAAAATCCACACTGGTTGGCATTGAGGTGGTCATTATGTTTGAGATACCTCATTATATTTGATCTCGGAATACGTTTTTAGATCGTACAGCAAATCAATGTCAGAGATATGGGACCGAAGTTTTGTGGATCACTTCTACTGCCCTTCTTGTAGATGATGTGACTTAAGCCTGTTTCCAAGAACTGGGCACAATTTTTGGATCGAAGGGTCTATGATCGATTACAGTTAGAAAAGTTTTTCAAGCACTCTACAATAGAATCTAGTTAAGAGAGGATCTAACTCAGTTGCAGATTCAGTATAGGGATTCCATCAGCTTATCTGGAGCTTCATTCAGTTCTAACAATTTCAGCTCTTCCTCAACACCACTGATACTAATACTCACTTCATTCATCTTGTCAGTGGTACAGGGATTAAATTGAGGCAATTCTCTGGAGTTTGTTTTTTAAAAGGAACATTTAAAAATGGAGTATGCACTTCAGCTTTTGCTTTGCTACCCTCAATTTCAATTCCTCTCTCAATCACCAGGGACTGGATACTAACTTTGGTGCCAATAACAGCCTTTACATACAACCAGAATTTCTTTGGCTTCTCTGAAAGTTCACGCAACAATATTCTGCTATGGTAGCCATTGAAGGCATCATGCATTGCTCTCTTGATAGCCAAATTTTTTACATTCAGCATCTCCCTGTCTACAGTCCTGTGCTTTATTTTATACCTAATATGTAATAGTGTCCATTTCTTTAAAAGTTTCTTTACAGTGATTGTATACCAAAGAGGTCCCCTCTTATTATTAACTGTTCTACTGAGCACATATCTATTCATTGCATGGGCAACTATTCTTTTAAACTTGAGGCATAGTTCCTGTACATGCTCCTGCCCTGTGCTGAAAGTTTCAACTTCCTCACTGAGATACGACAATAATGGTTTTTTTATCTAGTTTATTGAACACATACAAATGTATTTCTGCTTAATTCAGTTGTCCTTTGTAGTTTGGTAATCACTGTTGCCACAACTGTGTCATGGTCACCAACACCAGTTTCGATGTGGACATCTTTAGAGAGGTCAGGTCTATTTGTTGCCATTAGATTCAATATATTTCCATCACGAGTGGTGTTCCTAACTATTTTTTATAGGTAGTTTTGATATAAGGCATTTAGTAAAGCTTCTCAGAATGACTCACATGGCTGCCACTAACAAAACAGCAATTTTCTCAATTAATTGTTGTATGATTTAAGTCTTCACCAATGATTACAGTATGATTGGGGAACTTAGTACTAAGGAACTGAGGTTTTCTCTAAAGTTTTTGCTTACATCAAAAGATGAGTCTCGTGGGCAATTGAATAATCCAGTTATTTTATGCCCACCCCTGATACCAAGTCTAACCAAACAATCTCACATGCAGCTTCAGTTTCTATCTCAGTGGATCTGAGCTCTTGTCTGCTGTAACAAATACACCACCTCCCATTTCCCAATTGCCTATCTTTTCAATATGCTCTTAAATTTTCCCCAAAAACCTCACTGCTATCAATTTCAGCAGCCAGTTTTCTGTATCTAATATTATATGAGCTTCATTGCTCTTGATGAGCGCTTCAAACTCTGGCAATTTGTTGTGAATGCTTCAGCAGTTTATCATTAGGATTTGAATACCATCACCTGTGGGAGGCATTTGTTTTGATCTTGCACCGATACTTCTGGGTTTCTGACAGCTATCATTATCTGGATTGGGTGGAGAGTTGCCTAATCTAAAAAACAGTTGTTTGCACGCCACACACAGTCAGCAGCTACTTGAGTAACAGCCTCTGATGTGTAGTACACACCTGACCCATTAAGGGATCTCAACCCTATGGCACATGTTCAGGAAGTCTCAGCCTAGCTAGTCACAGAACCTTTAAAGTCTCTGGTTCAGCCCTTCCACTCGTCACAGAACTAAAGGGCCATGATCAACTCTGGGGGAAGTGTGGAAGGGTACATAATTTGCACTCCAGTGAGAAGGAGGCCTAAATGCATAATGTGTGTTCATATTCTTTGTTCACCCGGTAAATCTCTACAGATTATAGGAAGCCATTTGCACATGAGTGTACACACATGCTTGCACCCCCCCCCCCCCCCCCCCCCACACACACACACACAAGTTACATATAACATCAAAGTATATTGCAATAGTGCAATAAATTAACACTGTTAGTCCTGCTTTAAGAGGAATAGCAGTTTTTACATAGTCCTGCTTCAAGTCTGTTGATTTTCACAATGTCTAAAAATTCTGCCACAGAGCAGAAGCAGTGAGTGATCTAATAAGAACGCCCAGATTTATAAAACAATGAAAATGAGGAAACAACTTTTATTTTATGTTGTAGACCATTTTACATTTTTGTAGCATTATTGTAGTAGTAGTTTTAAAGGCTGGTATCCTTGCTGCCTGGACATGGAGTTTGCATTCTTGCCTGCTATCATGTTCATGTACATTATTTTTTATTTATCTCTCTTAAATTCTCTCTCTCACATTTGTGTGTTTCTAGAATAAAAATGCAGGGAAACAGGAGAACTGAAATCCTTTGAAAGAGGGGCCCACAGGTACCTCTTTGTCATGTATGGTGCAATGTTCTTATAGCCCTTTTTTTTTAGTTAAGAAAATGACTCACACTGCAGTTTGGGCTACCCCAGAATACAATCCCATACTGTAGAATGCTCAAATAAATGCAGGCTATAGCATACTTCTTTCAGTGTTGCATTCGTTTTTGTTGTGTGTGTGTGTGGGGGGGGGGGGGGGGCGCTCGTGCGTGCGCGTCGCGTGCATGCACCATTTAAATTAATGTTGAAGGCATATGCTCAAAAATTTTGTTTCCAGAGTTGGTATAATTCCACTGGAGCTTATTGACACAGAGTTGTTTGGAGGCCTCCTCTTTTGAACAGAAGTTTAGAAAAGTTGTTTTTAATGTATTTATTATTAGTTCATTTCCTTCAAACCAGTCATGTAGCTGGTCTGTAGCTTTATTTATGTTTTCTTGGAGTGGTCTTGGGGTTTTCCCTGTAAGGATGCTAGTGTCATCTGCAAACAAGGTATTTATTTGATATTATGTGCTTCGATCTAGATCATTTATGTACAGAAGGAAAAGGATAGGCCCAAGAATTGATCCTTGTGAGCTCGACTTCTTATTCTTCCTGGATCTGAAAAATATGTTCTAGTGCTATCATTCAGTTCATGTATTGTTATTACTTTCTGTTTCTGATTTATTAAGTATGAAGAGAACCATTTTAATGCAGTGCCTCTACTGCTGTACTTTTGGAGCTTTCCAATAGGATTTTGAGGTCCAAGATGTCACATGCTTTGCTTAGATCAAGGAAAATACTAGCAGCATTTTTTTAGTACTTTGTAGTCTTTTTGGGTGGTAACAGCTTCTAAACTTAATTAGTAGTTCCATCAAACCAATTTATATTGTAGTGGCACCGCCATTTAGGATAGGGAAGGTTAGTTTTGTGCAATATTCTAAGCACAAGTAACAGCCAGGTGCAGGCCGGATTGCAGTGAGTTATGCATACAAACAGTTGTGAAGTAGAATGGAGGCCACAGGGTCATCGAACCACTGAAAAGCATAAATACAGCAGTTTGCATGGTGCAAGCTACAGGCAGGAGGGGCCCACTGGTGCAACTGAGTACATGACTCGGAGCGGCGCATTAGCAAAACAGAGGCGCACAGACGAGTATAAATAGGTGCCGTTTTCTAACGAGTCATTCAAGTGTGGCAGCTCTCCTGGATGGTGGGGCATGTCACAGCTACACACAGCAGCAGATGGGGCACCAGCGTTCCAGGCCACGGCGGGTCGCTGGTTTGACCTTCTGAAGCTGATGCGGGGTCCATAGCCAGCCAGCCAGCAGTGGGCCACTCTATGGCTCACTACTGTGGACAGATGTCCTGGCTTCCAACACACGCTGGAGGCATCCCGAGGCGAGGGCCGCAGATTCGGACACCAGATCGCGTGTGCTTGAGGTCGCTGCAATCTCAGCTTCGCCAGTGAGGAAGGAAGCAGCAGGCCGCTCGGTGGCTCCCAGCAGAGCAGCGCTGAGTCAACAGGGAAAAAGACCGCTGAGCCGGCTGCTGGCGCAGCCCTGATGCCGAAGTCCTACAAGGCCAACACACAGCAGCGTGTTGCAATGGGTCGCTGGGGGGTTGCCTCAGCATTGCAGGACCCTGTGATGTGGACCGAGGTGAAAGGGGCACTGTAGTGGAAACAAATAAATCATTTGGAAAACTCGGATGAGTCTTAATATGGTGCCTTCTACCTCATTCCACTACATTTGGTGTCAGAATAGCAGACGTTGTCTGTCCAGTACGACGTTTAAGCCCACCGCCCGCATTACATCCACTAGATGTGGTGAGTTTTGACCACTTTTCTTATGAGTATTAGACGTTTTCTTGCCTTTTTTTTTTTGTTTTTTGCGTAGGCATAATTTTTTTTTTTTTTTCCTGTATAAGTGTTAGTGTATTTGGGGCAGTAAGGTTTATTATTTTTTTGTGGCATTTAATTACTTTTGTATTGGTTTGTATATGATGTTACCGATTGGGATGATACTGAGGTGTAGGGAGTCAGGTTATCCTTGTACTTAAATGTTTTCTTTTGGGACTAACTGGGAATGAAAGCAACACAAAGGCAGGGTCAGGGATGCAAGGTGTGTCAGAACCAGAAGCGGTGCGGATTTTGCTGAAAAAGATAGCAGACAATATGCAGTTAAGAAGTGAATTAACATCTAGAAGTGAGTGGGAAACTGCATCGGATCAGTCATTGTTGCCTAGGATGCTGCAGCAGGAGACTGATCTAGCTGCCGTGAGTTTGATTATTCCATTTTCTGTCAAGGCATCTGAGGATTTGTGTTCGTTTGTGGAGGACTTGGAGACTTCAGTGGTGATGAATGGTTGGTCTGATGAACAGTTGTTACATGTAGCCAAGATTAGATTAAGGGGTGAGGCGGAGACATATGTAAGGTGTTCTGAGGCCTTAAGGAAGGCAGGACTGTTTAAGCAATTGAAGGAGGGGCTTTTATAAAGGTACAAGAAACAAAATAGTGCTCGGTACTTTGGAGAGAGGTTAAGTACAATGACATAGAGACAGGGGGAGACGATGGAGAAATTTGCGGGCAGGATAAGGGAATTTAATGAGTATACTTACGAGCTGGGTCAGAGCAATGAAGCTAATAGTGTTCTGTTGCAGGAGGCTGAGCAAAGGGCACTTTATGTATTTTTGAGAGGGTTACCGGTGCATATGTCACGGAAAGTGCATGAAGGGACTCCGAAAGATTTGTATTTGGCCATTCAGCTGGCAATTCAATGTGAGGAGATAGACGTGGCAACAGGGATATACAAGAGGCAAACAGTGTTTCAGTGGGTGTGAAATGTTTTAAGTGTGGTTGTACGGGATGTGTGCAGAGGCTACGTACCCAGTCACCAAAGAATAGAGGAACGGTGGAAATCAGCAGTGGGGAGGACGGAGAAGTGGAGATAGGGGAGGTGGACAAGCATTAAACTGCAGTGGGGGTCCAAGACCCACCTAAGAGCGCTCCCGTTTAATTTCAGTGCTACAAATATGTATGCAGAGGTGGAATGTTCAGTGGTAGGATCCATAAGAACTAAAACATTTAAGATTTAATTGGACACAGGGGTGCAAGTGTCAGTGGCTACTAGGGATATAATGGGACGAAGGAAGTTAGACCCACCACGTTATAGGTTGTGTGGAGTGGGGGATAAGGAGGTCACGCCTTTGGGGTCGTGTGACAGTTGACTTTCAAATACAGAAAGTCCGATGTAATGCATGCATGCATGGAGATAGTACCATGGGTAAGCGAGAGCAATGACATGATCCTAGGAGTAGATTTCTTGCATCAACATCATGCCAAAATTGACCTTGGACAACGAACTGTGGAACTTGATGGAATGTTATTTCCTCTAGGGGAAACTTCTGTCAATGCAGAGCCGTTGCGAGGGGCATTCAATGTAATGAACAAACCAATTAAACCACATGCATTAGCATTAATGCTTAATTCAAATGAGTGTGTGTCTAGTGGCACCAGGAAGTCGCTTTGGGTAAGTGTGGAGTCAAATCTACCTGTATGTGGTACAGTATGTGTTATTGAACCATTGGAGGCTAATGAAGTTTTGGATTCACTGGGTTGTTTTGTGAAACATAGTGTTGTATGCGTACAGGAGGGGAACGACAGGCGAGTAGTTCCTGTGAACATGGATAATTTTAGTGCTGTAGATGTGAATTTGCGGAAAGGAGTTTTAGTAGCAAATTTGGATGTGCCAGATGATAAAGACTGGTGTTCAAAAGGTAGGTGCGATCAACCACTAACTGCCAATAAAACTACATTGTGTGATAAAATTAAGCATTTGAAAGGAGGAGAAAGAGAGCATATGGAAAAATTATTTTGGGAATTTAAGGATTTGTTTTTTCCACAAGGGCTGTTACCAGCAACTCAATTAGTTCAACATAGGATACCAACAGGAAATGAATCACCTGTTTACCATAAACCATACAGAATACCGAGGTATTTGCAGCCGATTGCGGAGGATTTCATTGATCAACAGCTTGCAGACGGTATTGTAGAGCATAGTAATAGCTGCTGGGGAGCGGGCATTGTCGTTGTGCCTAAAAAATCTATGGATGGAACTAAGAAATACGGGTTCTATTGTGACTACTGATACCTCAATAATAAGACAGTAATGGACACACACCCCATTCCAAATGTATCGGAGACTTTGGATCACTTAGGACAGGGCCAGTACTTTTCTATGATGGATTTGGCAAGTGGTTATCATCAGTTAGAGATGGCTCCAGAGGATCATCCAAAAACTGCTTTCTCTACTCCTGCAGGCCATTACCAGTACATTAGAATGCCATTCAGTTTGAAAAACGCTCCGGCAACACTTCAGAGGTTGTTAGACAGTGTCTTGAGCGGTTTGAAACCACAGCAGTGTCTGGTCTATTTGGATGACATTATAGTGTTTTTGAGTAGCATGGAGCAACATAGACAGCAGTTAAGGGAGGTCTTTACAATGTTAAGAGCAGCTCATGTCATTTTGCATTAGAAGAAGTAAAATATGTGGGTCATATTATCAGTAAGGTTGGAGTGCGAACAGATCTGAGGTTGGTACAAGCTGTAAGGGTTTTTTGGAAACCAAAAACAGTTAAGGAAGTGCAGTTGTTCATTGGAATTTGTAATTTCTATCGAAAGTTCGTGAAGGGTATTGCAGATTTAGCACAGCCATTGATGCAATTGTTATGGAAGGGTGTGAAATTTGAGTGGACAGAAGAGTGTCAGAAAGCATTTGACAAACTGAAAGAAGTGTTAACATCAATTTCAGTTCTTGTGTTTCTGGATTTTGAAAATGAGTTTATACTAGCATGTGATGCATCAAATCAAGCATTGGGGTGTGTTCTTAGTCAGGAATTTTATGGGAAAGAACATCCTGTAGCCTAGGCATCTAGGCAGTTGAATGCAGCAAAAAGGAATCACTCAACAACAGACAGGGAGATGCTTAGCATAATCTATGGAATCACATATTTTAAATGTTATTTATATGGGAGAAGATTTTGGGTAGTGACAGATCATGCTGCATTGAAGTGGTTGTTGGGTTTGAAGGATCCATCCACTAGACTCGCTCGATGGGCTATTGGGCTTAGTGAATTCGACTACGATGTGGTGCACAAGACTGGGAAGAAGCACAGTAATGTGGATGCACTAAATAGGAAGGTGGCAAAAGTAGAAGGCGTAGTTTATGATCTAGCAGTATGGCAAGAATTACAGGCCGCAGACAATGATTGTAAATTGTATCAGGCACAGCCACAATTTAATATGTATGATGGTCTTCTGTGCAGGGAAATGAAGTTAGGGCCATGGGTAGTAGTGCCAGAGAAGTTGAGGGATGGGGTTTTAAAGGAAGCACATGATCACCTGTTATCTGGTCATGAAGGGTGTAGAGCGACAAATAGGAGAGTGGTGGAGAAGTATTGGTGGAGAGGTAGGAAAGCAGATGTGGATCACTATGTCAAGAATTGTATACCATGTTCGCAGAGAGCAGATTCAAGTCGGAAACATATACAGCTACAATGATTACAGGTAGCAACAAGTCCATTCTCTTTGCTGGGGATCAATGTCTTAGGACCTTTTAGGCAAACACCATTGGGGAACAGATTCATTCTCACAATAATAGACCATTTTTCGAGGTATGTGGAGATGGTGGCTATGCTAATCAACAAGCAGCAATTGTTGTGCAAGGGTTAGTAAACAACTGGGTTTTGAAGTTTGGTGTACCAGAGACAATAATTACTGACCAAGGAACCAACTTCATGTCGGATTTAATGAAGAAACTGTGTAAATTGTTGAATGTAAAGAAGTTGAGGATGAGCGTGTTGCATCCACAGGCATACGGAAGGACAGAACGAGTACACAGAACAATTGGGAAGATGCTGAGTTTTAAGTGGATTCTCATCACCATCAATGGAACGAGTATTTGAAGCATATTGTATGTGCAGACAATGCAAAAGTCTATACAAATACCAGTTTGTCTCCATATGAGGTAGTGTACAGGTGAAAAATGCCGTCACCATTTGATTTAGTGAAACTGCAGAAAGGAAGGACTGGTGAATCTGTATGTCAATTTGCAAGGACAATTTGAGATGTTTGGATATGGGTATAAAAGGCAAATATGAAGGCTTTGGAAAGGCAGGAAGATACAGGGAAGTGGAAAGGAAGTTTACTGCGGTATAGAGTGAGGCAATGGGTAATGCTGTCCAGCCCCTGCAAGCAAAAAGGGAAAACGAAGAAGTTCCTCACGAGGTATCAAGGGCCATACCAAGTTGTTGAAACAACATTTCTCATTAATGTTAAGCTTCAGCTGCCAACTAGAATGACAATAGTACACATTGGGCAGTTATGGCCATTTAAGGGTTGCCCATATGTGATTCCAGGCATGTCACAGGAAGGAAAGAGGAAGAAAGAGAGAGTGAAGAGAGGTGTTCAGTGCAGAGAAAACCAGGAAGATAGAATACAGCATGAAGTACCTTAAGCTTTGTGATCCAGAAAGTAGTAGAGTATTTGTAGTTTTTCTGGTGATGTGTCATTGGGTTTGCATAGATTAATTAGGCATTGTATTTTATGTGTGTTTTCGAGTATTGTGAACCTGCTGGGGCAGCAGTCCTTCTGAAGAAGGGTATGTGGAGTGTTGTTGGAGGAGAAATCAAATGCATTTCTGGAGAAATAAATGCTTCGGAGTAAATTTTGCGGCAAAGCCGTAATAAATTGTGTTGAACGATGTCAGAGTCATAGGATTTCCTGTTTAAATGTTTAGTTATCGACTGTGCTGGCTCAGGTAAGTCGTGTTTATTGCACCAGTTCATATAATGTAAAATTAAGGATGAAAGTAGTCATAAAATCGATGTTGAGTTTGGATCAAAAATAGTAAATGTTGGAGAAAAATCTGTGAAGCTACACATATGGGACACATGCACGGTGCAGTTATTTTTAGCTTGGGTGAAGGAATAGACCATCCAAGGGACATCATGGAGCCAAAATTGAGCTTGCAATGGGTTGGGATGCATTGGATTTTCTCCACCTATGAGAATTTGGTTGTAGTAGCAAGTTGTTTTGAGCGGGGAGTATTTGCAGAAGCAAAACGTATAGAGCTCGAGGGGAGCGGAATTTTAATCACTGGAACTAAGTATAACATAATAGGACCAACCTTCGATCTGCCAGCGTCAATTTCAGAAGTCAAGCAACTGAATGTTACACAGCCACTGCTGTAGAGGCCAGAAGCCACTTTAGAGTTTTTGCCAAGACAGAATCTGTCCTTGTTAAATCAAACTCTGGAGTCAGGTCTGTTGAGATCCGTAAACCAGTTCATTATAGTGCAAGAGGGGCACATATCAGCCGAACAGCTCGTGCAACATGTCCCTCAGGATTGGGAAAGGCAACGGAAAATAATGATAATTTTGAGCACCTCTCTGCCAAGTGTCATCACAGCCTTAACTTTGTTATGTGTTGTTTTGGTTGGTTGGTTGGTTTTTGGGGAAGGAGACCAGACAGCGAGGTCATCGGTCTCATCGGATTAGGGAAGGACGGGGAAGGAAGTCGGCCGTGCCCTTTGAAAGGAACCATCCCGGCATTTGCCTGGAGCGATTTAGGGAAATCACGGAAAACCTAAATCAGGATGGCCGGACGCGGGATTGAACTGTCGTCCTCCCGAATGCGAGTCCAGTGTCTAACCACTGCACCACCTCACTCAGTCTATGAGTTGTTTTCTTTCTGATCAGGCAGAGAGCTAATTCCAAGAGGGAACCAAGGATAGTCAAGTCCCATTGGATTGGATACCGAGGACATGAGATAAGGAGGTAAGGGGTTGATCAAGTGGTGGTCGTCCACTACGGAATTTTTAAGTTTTGTTTCAGGTAATGGTTTTAAGGGGCACTAGAGCACATTTAACTTTTCTAATAGTAAGGAAATATGCCATAGGTGCTGACCCAAACAAGTTAAGAGCTAGTTTAGGGTCGACCTGGGAACCAGGTCTTTCCGAAGAGGGGAATAATGTAGCAACACCACTATATAGGAAAGGAAAAGTTAGTTTTTGTGCAATATTCTGAGCACAAGTTACAGCCAGGTGCAGGCTGGATTGCTGTGAGTTACACATACCAGCGGTTGCGAAGTAGAATGGAGGCCATAGGGCCGTCAAACCACTGAAAAGCATAAATGCAGCAGTTTGCATGGTGCAAGCTACAGGCAGAAGGGGCCCACTGGCGTAACCGAGTATGTGACTCGAGCCATGCGTTAGCAAAACAGGGGTGCACACCCAAGTATAAATAGGTGCCATTTTCTAACGAGAGTCATTCAAGTGTGGCAGCTCTCCTGGATGGTGGGGCGTGTTACACCACCAGCTACATGCACTAGCAGATGGGGTGCCAGCATTCAGTCCATGGTGGATCGCTAGTTCGA
The DNA here is from genome assembly GCF_021461385.2 of Schistocerca piceifrons. Taxonomy (NCBI): domain Eukaryota; kingdom Metazoa; phylum Arthropoda; class Insecta; order Orthoptera; family Acrididae; genus Schistocerca; species Schistocerca piceifrons. The sequence goes on from NC_060138.1 coordinate 430,474,583, forward strand.
CCCTCTGAGGCAGACGCAGTGTCTGTAGCCAGCCAGTAAGCAGCCGGCCACTCCATGGCTCGCTACTGCGGGCAGTCGTCCTGGCTTCCAACACATGCCAGAGGCATCCCGAGGCGAGGGCCGCGGATTCGGATGCTGGATCGCGGGCGCTTGAGGTTGCCGTGATCTCTGCTACAACTGCAAGGAAGGAAGCAGTGGGCCGCTCAGCGGTTCCCAGAGGCGCAGTGCTGAGTCAATGGGGAAGAAGATCACTGAGCCGGCTGCTGGTACAGCTCTGATGGCGCGGTCCTACAAGGCCGACACACAGCAGCGCATTGCACTGGGTCGCTGGGGTGGTGGCCCCAGCATTGCGAGACCCTGTGACGTGGACCAAGGTGAACAGGGAACTGTAGTGGAAACAAATAAATCATTTGGAAAGCTCGGACGAGACTTAATACAGTGCCTTCTACCTCTTCCCGCTACATTTGGTCATCCTGATACATTTGGTGTCGGGCACCTCCTGGCATCTGACACCACTACAATATATCAGAAGGCAATCGGCAGGATTTAAAGGAAGGCCAAAAGATGATGTATTAATAGTGAGGTGAGGAGCGGAATTCTGCACAACAGAAAAAAAGATACATTCTTCAGACCATGTCAGGTCACCTTACTCAAACCATTGCTATTCACAACATTCCACTGCCAGAGAGCAATTACTGGGAGAATTAGTTGGTATTTTGTTACTACCAGTGACAAAACATACAGTTGTTGACAGGTGGAATAATCTGGTCTACTGCCGGATGTTTGTGTCGCTCTGGCACAATATTTCGGCCATGTAACTCGTTGCCTTCTTCAGGTGCTACCTGAGACTGCGGTGTTGGAGGATCGTGTCCAGTATTTATGCCCAGAGGGCGCTGGGTGCTCTCTTAGCCGTCCGCACCCGCCTGGCGCTGCTTGTAATGTGTTCTCTCTTCCCCGGTGCTCCCTCAGACGTCCGCGCCCGACTTCTGCACCATCTGTGGCAGCTCTCTGAGGCCTGTCCTGTGTTGGGCGTTCTGTTCACAGTCCGCACCCGCCAGGTGCTGCTCCTGAGGTTTTGGACCCTCCCTGGTGCTCCCACAGACGTCCGCGCCCAGCTCGTCCACCATCTGTGGTCGTGGTAGCTGTCTGGGGCCGGACTCATGTTTGGAGTTCCGTTCGTGGTCCGCGCCCACTTGGCGTTGCTCCTGAGGTGTTGGCATTTCCCTGGTGCTCCGACGGTCGTCCATGCTCGGCTCGTCCATCATCTGTGGTCGTGGCGGCTGTCAGAGTCCTGTCCTGCGTCGGGAGTTGCGTTTGCGGTCTGCACCCGCCTGGCGCTGCTCCTGTGGTGTTAATACTTCTTGAGGATTTCTTGGTTCATTTTGTTGGCCCTGATAAGCTCCAGAGCCGGAAACCGCTGTCTCGGTTTATTAGGTTGTCTGTGACCCTAAATCTCGATGGCCTCCTTTATGACACTGTCCCAAAATCTTGGTGTCTGTGTCACAATTTTGGTGTTGTTGTAGTCCATTGAGTGGCTGAGCTCCAGACAGTGCTCTGCTATGGCAGATTTTGTTGTCTGTCCAAGTCTGGTGTGCATCTGGTGTCCTTCGAACCTAACGTCCACCGTCCTGGTTGTCTGGCCAATGTATGACTTTCCACATTGGCACGGGATGTTGTAAATGCCTGGTTTACGTAGCTGAAGGTCGCCCTTCACACTCCCTAGCATTGTCCCAATTTTGGAGGGTGGACAGAAATTACTATTTATATCATATTTTGAAAGAATTCTGCTGATCTTTGCAGATATAGGTCCAGCATATGGCAGGTATGCCATCTTCTTCGCCTCCTCTGGCCCCTCTTGTGTACCCTGTGGTTGGCTCGTAGTACGAAGTGCCCTCTGGATGTCTGTGGAGGAGTCTCCATTTCTGCTGAACACCAGCTGTAGAAGCTCTATCTCTGTGGCCAGACTTTCCATATCCGACAGAGCTCAAGCCCTGTGAATTGATGTTTTCAAGACTCCATTCTTCTGTGCCGGGTGGTGGCAGCTACTGGCTTGAAGGTATAAGTCAGTGTGGGTGGGCTTTTGATACACACTGTGCCCCAGAGTGCCATCTGCCTTCCTCTTGACCAGGACATCCGAGAATGGGAGCTGTCCATCCTCCTCTAGCTCCATAGTAAATTTTATACTTGGGTGGCGTGAATTTAGATGTTCCAAAAAGTCATCTAGCTTCTCCCTACCATGGGGCCAAATGACAAAAGTGTCATCAACATACCTAAGAAAACACTTGGGTTGGTAAGTGGCTGATGCAAGTGCCTCCTCTTCATACCTTTCCATGAAAAGGTTGGCTACCAGTGGTGATAAAGGGCTGCCCATTGCAACTCCTTCCGTTTGCTCATAAAAGTGACCTCCAACGAAATGAACCAAGAAACTCCTCAAGAAGTAGTAACACCACAGGAACAGCGCCAGGCGGGCGCAGACTGAGAACGCAACTCCCGTCGCAGGACGTGCCTCGGGCAGCCGCCATGACCGCAGATGATGGACGAGCCGAGCACGGACGACCGTCAGAGCACCAGGGAAGTACCAACACCTCAGGAACAGCGTCAAACGGGCGCAGACCATGAACGGAACGCCAAATGCGGGTCCGGCCCCAGACAGCTGCCACGACCACAGATGGTGGTCGAGCCGCGCGCAGATGTACGTGGGAGAACCAGGGAGGGGCCAAACCCTCAGGAGCAGCATCTGGTGGTCGCAGACCACGAACAGAACACCAAACGCGGGTCCGGAACCAGACAGCTGCCACGACCAGAGATGATGGACGTGCCGGGCGCGGACGTCTGTGAGAGCACCAGGGAGGGGCCAAAACCTCAGGAGCAGCACCTGGTGAGCGCGGACCACGAACGGAATGCCCGACACAGGACGGGCCTCGGAGAAATGGCGCAGAAGTCGGGCGCGGACGTCTGAATGAGCACCGGGGAAGAGACAACACATTACAAGCAGCGCCAGGCGGGCGCAGATGGCAAAGAGAGCACCCAGCGCCCTCTGGGCATAAATACTGCACAAGATCCTCCAACACTGCAGTCTCAGGTAGCACCTGCAGAAGACAACGGGTTACGTGGCCGAAATATTGTGCCAGAGCGACACAAACATCCGGCAGTAGACTCGATTATTCCACATGTCATGATCTCGCCGGGAAAACCGAAAGAGTTACATCAGAAGACTCTACGGGGAGGGGATGTACCTTAATATCAAGAAGCTGGATAAGCTTCAACAGAGAAAGGGGAGTGTAATGTCCCCACAGAAAATACCCTCTACCACGCACCAATTAATCGTTGTCAATCAAACCATCCACATTCATTCACTTTGGAAAAGTATCTGATTTGATTTTCTCGTAATATATGCGGCGACAGCTCGTCGACGCCATCGTTGTCAATCAAACCATCCACATTCATTCACATTGGAAAAGTATCTGATTTGATTTTCTCGTAATATATGGGGCGACAGCTCATCGACGCCAAAGTATTTTCTAGTACGTTTATTCTTTGAAATAACAGAGATGCATATATGCATTCTCCATGGTTGTCAGAGTGGTAACGAGGAGAGCTTCTGGAGTATCTGTTGAGGGATTGACGTGTTTCTGAGAGATACATATTCTGCTTTAACCTCGCTAAAGCGAGCCAATTAACATTTGTGCCGCTATCGGTTTGCTTGAAGAGAAAGAGACTGTAAACGGAAAATAATTAAGACGTGGAATCACCGGAGATCTGGACATGTAATGAAGATGGATTGAATACACAATTTCCTTCATAAATAAGGTTTGTGACTTTTTTGTTCTGGAGTGCATGAACGAATGAGTTTTTTCTGAATAATTTGATGATCACGTTGGCCCTGTAATTAGTGGGGAAGTTTCAGCTGTGTCGAAGAGAGCCTGCAATCACTGAGTCTGTGTTAAATCGTCCAAAAAGGCTTCGTACACATCTGGAATTCGCAATCTTTCGTAAAAGGAACAAATTGTCCACACGATTGATTCTCCCGACTGAATACAGTGTTTAACAGTAATAATAAATGTAAAGATCTCTTACCGCAAGTCAGCCAACAAATGGGAGGTCCTTACTTTACTATAGATTTATGTGTAAAGGTGAAGGGATCTTAAAGGCAACAGATACACGTCTATACAGACAACACATTACACAAAGTTAGCGGCTAGCTGCATTCATCATCTATTCTTTGATGAAGAGACGGCAACTTCTTATCCTTATCATTTAAAAAATGTTAAAATGGCCAATCCGTGACAGGACACGTTTTTGGACGTTGCTAAAATAATTTTGTTCTCTGTTTCATGTCAACTACGACGAGCTAACCTAACTGACGCTTGGAAAAGAGAGGAAAGACTCGCAGGTGATATAATTGGATCTACAAATAAAGCCGAAAGACAGCACGCTGGGCGCAGAGTTAAGGCCAGATCTACATATTTTATTATTAAAGCTTGTTAGTATAGTTGAAGTATACGCTTTTGTGTTTAGTGTTATTTGATATTTGAACATTGATTAATTGTGTTCATGTTTGATGTGTTTTGATTGGCCTGTCCCTGTTGCATTTATCTGTATGTGTACATTAAGAAAGTAGACACAGAAGCACTCTTATTTGAACGGAGTTACGTCTAGTGACAGTAGAAGGGAGTTATATATAGTGACAGCAGAACATTTATATGGTTTTAACTAGGGCAATGTTTAGGATGAGTCAAGCAGAGCAAAGCAGCACGCAACAGCCTTCAGCTGTTAGCACTGATAATAATGATGCAGTGAGAAGTGTTCTAGGACCGATGGCTACAGATAGCGCAATAGAACGCCCTGTAGACACGGCTGGAGGTGTAACAGCAAGTACGCAGCAGGGATTAGATCCATTGGTAATTATCATGAGACAGATGCAGATGATAACCGAGAGCATGAATACTTTGAAAACCGACATTAACGCGAAATTAGCCTCAGTTACTGAAGGGCAGGAAAATCTGAAAACCGATATTAAAGCACAATTAGTGACAGTCACTCAAACTCAAGAAGAAATGAAATTAGTCCAGACTGAGATTAAGCAGCAGTTACAAGATAGTTTTTCCGAATTAGAGCAGCGGATAGAGGCGAAGACCAAGGAACTCAAAGATCAGGCCGAAGAGACGGAACGAAAACTAACTGCACAGATAGAATTGGTGAAAGCACAATGTGAGGAATCTACTCACCGCGTACGTGTCGAAATGAAGGAGTATGTGGCTATTAAGATAGATACTGTACGGGAACAAGTGGAAATGGTTCCGCAATTAGTACAAAAGCAAGACGCCATGTCATGCGCAATTGCGCAACTTCCTGAATTGGCATGTACACAGACTAACCTAAAGGAAAGCGTTGAACATCTGACAGAGCGTCAAGACGTTATAGACCACCAAATTAACGTATTAACGGGTAAATTATCCGAAATCACATTAGAAAACAAAAGGCTAATGTGTGAAAACGTTGAGCAAAATGTTAAGGCAGCATTCCAGAGTTTATCTGGCAAACAGGAAGAGAATTTGTTTGCGAAAGGAGAAAGGACTTGAGGAGGTGAGACAGCAGTTAGGTGCTGATTTGGAGCATTGGAAACAAACGATAGAAGAGTCGATGCGCGCTTCACAACAAAGCTCAGAACAAATGAATACAGGGCAGCAGCAGAAGTTGGCAGCGACTATAGAGCCAGTTACTGCCCATTCGCACACAATACCGACTTGTGCAAGTAATTCAAACATTAAATTGCCACAAGCTGGTTGTTCGCGTGAATTCTTATCTAACGGAGATTACGAAAGCCTTTGCCATGCCAAAGAAAAAATGATAAAGCATCGGCAATTCCAGATTTTTAACCCTGACAAAAGGGGGGTCCATCCAATTGTTTTTATTCGAAGTTTCAGAGGAGTGCTACCCAGAAATTGGTCGGAGTGGCAGAAGATCAGTTTTGTTACAGGATATATACAAGGTTCGGGGGCGATCTGGGCCTCGGACATGACTTCTGTTTGCCCGACATATGACGATTTTGAGAAGGCGTTTTTAGCAAAGTTCTGGTCAGAAGGGGTACAGGAACGCCTAAGGCAGGAGGTGCTCTACCCAGAGCCTTTCTCCTTTTCGAAAGGAAGCCTTAGAAAGTATTTCGAAAAATATATAAATAAAACGAGATACTGGGACAGACCTATGCCCTTGCCAGACATAATAAACATACTTAAGGCAGGACTACCAACTAGCATCCGGAATCAATTGATTTACAGCAACGACAAAGACTTGGAGTCGTTCCTCACGACGTTAGACCATATAGATATTATCGAAGAGAACAACCAGAAAGCCCGTAATAACAGATTCCAATATAGGGAGATAGAACCTCCACCAAACGGTAGGCAAGGTGGAAGTATGTGTTATACCAATGGTGATCAATCGACACTTAAAGGGAATGAACAGAGATCGTTAAATAATGGAGAAACCCCTCAAAATCTCAATAGTAATCCTGGCAATGGTCTTGTGAGGGGCTATTCAAGGACCAACAGAAACGGGAAAAGATACAATCCCGTGTGGGGGAACGAAAGAAATTTCAGACCCCAAGCCTGGAATAATAACGATAATAGAAAGTGGAATCAACCGGGAGGAATGAATTCAAATAGCCAACATCAGTGGGGACGGACATCTCCGAATCAACCGGTAATTACCGAAGTGATGGATGATGTCAATCAGCAGACAAATCAAAATCCAACAAACTTGTAAGGACCTACTCGTGCCCCGGAGGAGCGGTCAACAATTGGTTGAGGGGCAACAGGATATGTGTACCCATGCTAACGTATAATGATGGACGTTTACTGGCAGATGAACTGACCGAGGACTTAGAACCACAAGATGAGGATAAGGAACAGGTGGCAGTAGCCGAAGTGCAAGTCATTATGGAGACCATACCTATAGCAGCGGTTTTAGACACAGCTGCAACCACAAATGTTATTTCGGAGGCACTATTCAACAGGATCAGAAATATAAGACGAGTACCAGTATTTTCAGTTCAAAATTGCAGAATAATAGGCGCCGTTGGGGCTCGATCGGCTAATGTAAAGGTGCAGTCACTACTTGGTATAATTCGGAAATGTAGCAATATTAAGCACATTCCATGTTGTGAAAAATTTGGTGGTAGATTGCATTATCGGAGTCGACAGCCTGCGTCAATATGGATGCAGAATAGATTTTAAAACAGGAAAAATTTGGTTGAATGTTAATAAACAAGAAATCGAGTTGGAGTTGTTGAGAAAAAAAAAAGCCTTACGAGAAAATATAATTGTGGGATCAATGTGCAAGTAATCAGGACGGCCCAAAATTCAAAAGAGCATGTAATTAATGAGTTCCAAGTCAAAGAAGATTTCGGTCAATTAGTGTTTGAAAAGTTAAATGAATCCAACTGCATTATCGAAGATCAGAAGAAGCAGCTCAATGAATTATTATTAATGCATGAAAACGTTTTTGATGAAAGGCCAGGAGTTATTAAGGTATACATATGCCATCTCTACGTTAAGCCGCACGAAACGTATTGTAGAACTTTCTATCATTATCCCTGGAGGTTAAAGGCTCAAGTTCAAAAGGAAATAGATCGCATGTTGAAATGGGGTTTGATCGAACCCTCTACAAGCCCATACTGCTCCCCATTGTTAGTCGTGCCAAAAGCAAATGGGACTGTTAGACTGGTACTCGATGCCAGAGAAATAAATAAAATCATAATTCCAGTGAGAACACATCCGGAAAACATAGACTAACTTATACAACGGTTCCAGGATGTCTAATATTTGACGAGCATTGATTTGCGGAGCTCTTATTGGCAAGTCAAGCAGAATGAGTCATCAAGGAAGTATATGGCTTTCATTTATTCCGGAAGAAGTTACCAATTTACTGTAGTTCCTTTCGGACTCAACATTAGTGCTGGAATCTTTATAGCAGCTCTAGATTATGCACTAGGCCCAGAACTCAGAAGCAGGATAACAGTGTTTGTTGATGATTTGCTTATTGCATCGAAAACTTGGGAGGAGCATATTACCTTACTGAACCGAGTGTTGGACGTGTTCAAAACCATGGGAATAACTGCTAACCTACAGAAATCCCATTTTGCAGTAAACAGAATCAAGTTCCTGGGGCATATAATTGACGAAAAGGGAATTTTACCAACCGAGGAGAAGCTCATTGCGATTAGTAAGTTTCCAACACCCAGGAATAGGAGGCAATTAAAAGGGTTTATGGGCCTTGCCTCATTTTTAGAAGATTCATAACAAATCAGGCGATGAACGCAGCAGCTCTAAATAGTCTGTTGAAGAAAGATGTGCCCTAGCTCTGGACATTAGAGTGTCAAGAAGCATTTGAAGAGATAAAGAAGCAATTAGTAAATGCTCCGCTTTTGTACCATCCGGACATGCAAGAAGAATTTTACTTGTCAACAGATTCTTCGAATGTGGGTATTGGAGCGTGCCTTTTCCAAGTACGCAAGATAAATCGACAACTCACCTTCTGTCCTATTGCGTTTGCTAGTCGTGTTTTGTCCAACTGTGAACGAACTTACAGGACGACAGAATTAGAGGCCTTGCGGTCATCTGGGGATTTAAAAAATTTCATTATTATCTATATGGGTCAAAGACTATCGTATATTGCGATCATCAATCATTAACGTTTTTACAAACATGTAAACTGTTACACCCCAGACTATAGCTAGATGGACTCTCGCTCTGCAACAATACCAATTTAAGATCGTGCATGTCTCAGGACAGCAAAGCATTATTGCTGACGCTCTATCAAGGTCACCACAGGGTTTGACCAAAGAGATTGAAGTAAATAATAACTCAGAATTCCCTGTATTGCTGCTGCAGGAAAATCCATATAAGACGTACTACGTCAATTTGTGTGCGCATATGGCACAGTTACAGAAAAGAGATGCTCAATGGGGAAGTGTCATTCAAAGGTTACAACAGCATCCTTCGGATCAGATGGCAAATTATTACAAGCTGGTAAATGGCGTATTATTTTTCCGCTGTGGAAGGCCAAACAAAGTCCGTTGGTGTGTTTGTATACCTGAGGCGCAAATAGAGAAACTCGTATGGTTCACCCATTTAACCTGGGGACATTTTGGTGCGACAAAATGTGCAGACAAGATAAGTGTGCACTGTTATTTTCCCAGCATAAAGCGCAGAGTGCATGAGGTCTTGAAGAAATGCATAATCTGTCAAAAAGCAAAGCCGGATTCAAAAGGGAGTAAGCACCCTTTATGTTCTATATTAGTCCGAGAACCAAAAGAATTAATTTCGTGCGATCTGTGTGGACCGTTACCTACTTCAAGAGGTGGTGTTAGGTATGTGTTGGCATTTCTCGATGTGTGTACGAAATACGTAAAGCTATACCCGATGAAGGCGGCTACAGCCAAAGTAATTGTATTAAGATTGACAAGGGATTATCTTCCACATGTTGGTATACCTAAGGCGATAATAACATACAATGCTAAGATATTCACGGGACTCCGATGGAAACAGGCGTTGCCTCAAGTCGGTGTGAAACACATACTAACATCATTTTACCACCCACAAGGTAATTTGGTTGAGAGAATTTTTAGAGAGTTCAATCGATTTATGAGGACCTATTGCCATAATAAGCAGACTGCGTGGGCAAATTATGTGGAAGAATTTGAGCAGATATACAACAACATGCCCCACTTCTCCACTGGATATACACCTCATCAATTGATGTTCGAGGCAAAAGAAGAAAACTTCTGGACTGAACATATGCCCAAAACTCAGGAAACTGAGATGCCTTGGGAAGAAAAAATAAGACAAGCCATCATAAATATGACGCAAAAGGCTGATCAGAGAAAACAACAATATGACAAATTAATCATGAGGGTACATGCGTACCACGTTGGAGAGAAGGTACTAGTCAAAAGACATACCAAATCATCCTTAATAAAGAAGAGTATAAAGAAATGGGAGTTGTTATATACTGGCCCATACATCATTCTACAAATTCCGAACCCTGGGGCTTATCTTTTGACATACCCAGGATCTAACAAAATTAAAGGGTTATTTTCCCATAACGACTTGAAAAAATTTAATGAAGATTAGAAGACAGGGAGGAATGGTGTTGCGAGTGACAGAGATGAACGCTCGTAAAAACATAACAATAAACTGTGTGTGTTTAGTGTTAGAAAACTTTAAACTGAAATAATTAATCAGTGACACAGATTGTAGAAATAGTGACCAACTATTACTATCGAGTGCTGCAAAGAAGATAGTGTTTGGGTAAACATGGAACTTTAGCATTGCTAATGTCATCAAGAATTATAAAGGATCTGAATGCCCTTCAAGAAGAAAGAAATGTTTCCCGAAAATGACGCTGCATAATCAAAAGGGGTTCCCAGAGAATGTTCATATATAATTTCAAGTGCACGCTTAGATGTGTAAACGTGTGAAGTGATGTGTTTAGGCAGTGAATCAAGAGTGACGCTTAACGCCGCAAAGATAATTTCCCGCGCAAAACAATTGACGTCGGCGCGAGAGTTAGAATCGATATAGACGACACAGATATGCTTTGTAAATCATTGACAGAAAACGTGTCAGAATTTTTGGACTTACAAGCATAAGTGGTGATGCGAAGTCCAAAAGAAAATTCAAACTAGAGTAAATATTATGATGTTTTCGGCAACAGCATTAGTCAATGGATAAATGGAAACTTTAAGTCAATGGCTAAATTCCTTGCAGTACATCGCAAGAAAAAGGATGCATGAAGCCATAGGGATTTTGTTTTCAAAAAGGAGAATCTTGGACGGTGCAACCTAACCAGTTCTTTTACAGGAAGAGTTTCCCCTTCGGTCATTGCTAATTCTTTTGGAATGAATGTTGCATGTGAAATCTGGTATCCCTGTCCCATCTACTCTTCCCATTGTGGGCCACGTAGAAGACCGACTACAAATGTGGACGTCGGGGACATGCAAGATCCGGGGGAGTTTCAGCACCACAAGATATTGTCCTGGGAACAAGATTGTAGAAAAAAAAAAAAAAAGACTCGAGTTATTTATTGTAAATTTTTTTTTTATTTGAGGCACAAATCACTCTTCTCCAAATCGTTATATAAATCGATCCCTATCTTTCCTTTAGAGATCAATTTCAAAATTATTTTTTCTCTTCTGTAGGCTTTCCTATCTTCTATGTACCGTACGCTGGGGGTCTAGGTTTAAGAGGTTTTCCAAGGTTTTCCTGCTTAAGAAAGTTCCCGAATGGGTAGACCCTGATAACAGTTTCATGAAAGATCATCTTCCTTGGTTGTGCACAGCAAACATAACACCTTGATGCACGTAAAAGCAATACAGCCGCGGTACCTGTCTCTTCATTTCTTCTGTTTTAAATGTTTCTTTTCTTCGTCTGTCTTAAACATAATTATTTTTTTTTCAGTCGGAGGACTGACACTCATCACTTCCGGGTTACCCACACTAATAGATAGCTCGCGAAGTGTGTTCGGTAAATCAAAATTAGGCTCACAAACTTCGCTCACTGCGAGGGGCATTGTAATGTCCCCACAGAAAATACCCTCTACCACGCACAAATTAATCATTGTCAATCAAACCATCCACATTCATTCACTTTGGAAAAGTATCTGATTTGATTTTCTCGTAATATATGCAGCGACAGCTCGTCGACGCCAAAGTATTTTCTAGTACGTTTATTCTTTGAAATAACAGAGATGCATGTATGCATTCTCCATGGTTGTCAGAGTGGTAACGAGGAGAGCTTCTGGAGTATCTGTTGAGGGATTGACGTGTTTCTGAGAGATACATATTCTGCTTTAATCTCGCTAAAGCAAGCCAATCAACATTTGTGCCGCTAGCGGTTTGCTTGAAGAGAAAGAGACTGTAAACGGAAAATAATTAAGACGTGGAATCACCGGAGATCTGGACATGTAATGAAGATGGATTGAATACACAATTTCCTTCATAAATAAGGTTTGTGACTTTTTTGTTCTGGAGTGCATGAACGAATGAGTTTTTTCTGAATAATTTGATGATCACGTTGGCCCTGTAATTAGTGGGGAAGTTTCAGCTGTGTGAAAGAGAGCCTGCAATCACTGAGTCTGTGTTAAATCGTCCAAAAAGGCTTCATACACATCCGGAATTCGCAATCTTTCATAAAAGGAACAAATTGTCCACACGATTGATTCTCCCGACTGAATACAGTGTTTAACAGTAATAATAAATGTAAAGATCTCTTACAGCAAGTCAGCCAACAAATGGGAGGTCCTTACTTTACTGTATAGATTTATGTGTAAAGGTGAAGGGATCTTAAAGGCAACAGATACACGTCTATACAGACAACACATTACACAAAGTTAGCGGCTAGCTGCATTCATCATCTATTCTTTGATGAAGAGACGACAACTTATTATCCTTATCATTTAAAAAATGTTAAAGGAGGATGCTGAGTTCTCTCAGTTTCCTTCTGAGATTCCGAGAGGGGGATGTAGTTCCTGTCTTCTCCAGGTTCAAGCATCATGTTAACACCAGAATGGCGAACAGAATCAAACACCGAACCAGCCTTGCGCTGGTAAGAGAAAGAGTGCATGACATGCGCCACCACCTAGATGTCACGTCCAAGGATTTGCTGTATCTCCACCTTTCCATAGCAGCCACCCTGACCCGTGAAGACTGGGACCAGGCTGATGGTGCCTCCTGGTCCTTGGCTGAATGCACCATGAGGAAATCAACAGCATGTCAACAGGCCAAGTTTGAGCACCTTAACAAGAATGTACAACAGGATGGGGACACACGGACAGTGGTCAACCTGAGCGACAAGCAGCTCAATGAGGCCACCTCAAAAGCACTCAGCAAGGGCCTCAACTTTGCAGCGACTCCCAGAAGCGTACCTGTTGCAGCCTTCATCAGTTTGGTTGAGCCAGTCGTCAACACACTACCTTCCAACGTGTCTGAAGAGATCTGCAGGGAGACCTACAGGGCACTCACCAGGACGAAGCCCCCCAAATCCAACATCTCGAGTGAGGAGAGGGTGGCACTCAGGCAGCTACGGGAGGATGACAGCATTGTAGTTCTGCCAGCTGATAAGGGTAACTCCACGGTCATCTTAAACAAGTTGGAGTATGATAGGAAGGTGCAACAACTTCAGAAGACACTGCTTACAAACCACTAGATGGTGACCCCACTGACAAGGTGGACAAGAAGACCCGGAAGTTGTTGAAAGAGGCAGGTCTACCTGAACAGGTCATCAAGAAGCTTTATCCAAAAGCACCTGTACCACCCAGACTCTATGGACTCCCCAAAGTCCAAAAGGAGGGGGTCCCTCTTCGACCTATTGTCAGTAACATCGGTGCAGCAACATACCTCACTCCACAATACCTGAAGAAGATATTGGCACCATATGTGGGCCAATGTGCACACCACATTCAGAACTCGGAGGACTTCCTACAACGGCTAAGGCAGCTACACATCGTGGACTCTGACGTCATGGTCAGTTTCGATGTGATGTTGCTCTTCACACAACTGCCACTCACCGATTCACTCAATATCATTGGAGAGAAGTTCGATGGTGCCCTGCTCGACCTGTTCAAGCATGTACTGACCTCAACATATTTTCTTTATGGAGGTCAATTTTATGAGCAAATGGAAGGAGTGGCAATGGGCAGCCCTTTATCACCACTGGTAGCCAACCTTTTCATGGAAAGGTATGAAGAGGAGGCACTTGCATCAGCCACTTACCAACCCAAGTGTTTTCTTAGGTATGTTGATGACACTTTTTTCATTTGGCCCCATGGTAGGGAGAAGCTAGATGACTTTTTGGAACATCTAAATTCACGCCACCCAAGTATAAAATTTACTATGGAGCTAGAGAAGGATGGACAGCTCCCATTCTTGGATGTCCTGGTCAAGAGGAAGTGCAGATGGCACTCTGGGGCACAGTGTGTATCGAAAGCCCACCCACACTGACTTATACCTTCAAGCCAGTAGCTGCCACCACCCGGCCCAGAAGAATGGAGTCTTGAAAACATCAATTCACAGGGCTTGAGCTCTGTCGGATACGGAAAGTCTGGCCACAGAGATAGAACATCTACAGCTGGTGTTTAGCAGAAATGGATGCTCCTCCACAGACATCCAAAGGGCACTTCGTACTACCAGCCAACCACAGGGTACACAAGAGGAGCCAGAGGCGGCGAAGAAGGTGGCATACCTGCCATATGCTGGACCTATTTCCGCAAAGATCAGCAAAATATGATATAAAGAGTATCTTCTGTCCACCCTCCAAAATTGGGACAATGCTAGGGAGTGTGAAGGACGACCTTGGGCTACGTAAACCAGGCATTTACAACATCCCGTGCCAGTGTGGAAAGTCATACATTGGCCAGAAAACCAGGATGGTGGACGTTAGGTGCAGAGAACACCAGAGGCACACCAGACTTGGACAGACAACAAAATCTGCCATAGCGGAGTACTGATTGGAGCTCGGCCACTTAATGGACTACAACAACACCAAAATTGTGACACAGACGCCAAGATTTTGGGACAGTGTCATAAAGGAGGCCATTGAGATCAAGGTCACAGACAACCTAATAAACCGAGACAGCAGTTACCAGCTCAGCTCATTGTGGAGTCCGGCTCTGGAGCTTATCAGGGCCCAACGAATAGAACCAAGAAACTGTTCAAGAAGTAGTAACACTGCAGGAGCAGCGCCAGGTGGGCGTGGGCCGTGAGCGCAACTCCGACACAGGATGGGCCTCTGACAGCCGCCACGACCGCAGATGATGGACAAGTCGAGCACGGACAATCGTTGGAGCACCAGGGAAGTGCCAACACCTCAGGAGCAGCGCCAAGCGGGCGCGGACCACGAACAGAATGCCAAATGCGGGTCCGGCCCCAGGCAGATGCCATGACCACAGATGGTGGACGAGCGGGGTGCGGATGTCTGTGGGAGCACCAGGGAGGGGCCAAAACTTCGGGAGCAGCACCTGGCGGGCGCGGACCGTTAATGGAACGCCCAATGCAGGACAGGCCTCAGAGAGCTGCCACAGATGGCGCAGAAGTCGGGCGCGGATGTCTGAGGGAGCACTGGGGAAGAGACAACACATTACAAGCAGCACCAGGCGGGCGCGGACGGAAAAAAGAGCACCCAGCGTCCTCTGGGCATAAATATTGGGCAAGATCCTCCAACACGGCAGTCTCAGGCAGAAGAAGGCAACGAGTTACATGGCCGAAATATTGTGCCAGAGAGACACAAACATCCGGCAGTAGACCCGATTATTCCACATGTCAAGATCTCGCCGGGATAGCCTGAAGAGTTACATACAGTTGTTCATTATCAATGTTGGAGCTAGACATGTCAATGTCTGTGGCACATGACACATCACCAGCTCACAATAAGACCACTATGGCATACTGTGACATCCCATTGGAAATGCTGAAAAAATCTTCCCTGAATTTTTTATTTCATATATACGAGGGTCATTCAATAATTAAAGAGACAAATTGGTATGGAGAAAAAAGCAATTTTTTTTTACAAAATAATACTTTTTCTACTTTTTAACATAATCTGCTTGTAGATTTAGGCACTTGTTCCAACAGGCTACAAACTTTTTATGCTGGCTGCAAAGAACTCTTTATCTTGATGTTAGAACCAATCTAACACAAACTTTTTCACATCCTCGTTGTCCTGGAACCTCTCCCCAGCTAATGCCCCCTTCAGCGCACCAAACAAATGGAAATCACTAGGTACTAAATCAAGACTGTAAGGAGCATGAGGCAGTACTTCCCAGCCCTTTTGTCAATGGTTTCATGGATTAGTTGAGGAATATAAGGACATGTGTTGTCTTGCTTGGAGAATCACACCTCTAATCAAGGTCCACGACATCTCTCTCTCATGGCTGTCTTCACCTTGTGTAAAATCAAGTCTGAGTAGTGTTGGCTGTTCATTGTATCCCGCTCTTCGATATAATCACAAAAAAACTGGACCTTCAGCATCCCAAGACACTATCAACAAGACTTTTCCTGCTGATACTTGGGTTTTGAACTTTTTCTTGACAGGTGAGTTGGTTTGCTTCCACTCCATGCTTTGTCTTTTTGATTATGGCTCATAATAGTGAACCCAAGTGTCATCACAAGTTAAAATTTTGTTGAGGAAGTTCTCACCTTCTCTTTCGTAACATTCCTTTAGCTACGTGCACACTCTCAACCTTGTTTCCTTGTGTAGCTGCATCAACTCCCTTGGGACCCATCTTGCACATGTTTTGCGGTACTTTAGCTTGTTACAGATAATGTTATTAACTGTACCAGTACTAACATGAACCTTATCAACCATCATTTCCACAGTCACATGGCAGTCAGCATGAATAATGTCATCAATTTGACTTTCAAGTAAGGGAGTTGAAACTGCAACTGGTTGGCCAGAACAGTGTTTGTCATTCACTGAGTCATGACCATTTTTGAACTGCTCTACCCACTTGTAAAAAATTTGCACGATTTCTACAACCTTCACCATTTCTACAGTAATATTCACTGGTTTCTCGCCTTCAGCAAGTAAAACACACATAACAGAACATTGTTCAACTAACATGGATGTTTCAAGCGGACTCACCATCTTGAAATGTATTTTTCAGGTTATAAACGGAACAATGTTGATACATCAGCTGATCAGGGCTCATCCCAGTGATGCCAACTTAAAGCAATAAAATTGCCAAACTTGCCCTGCTAACAGCTTTTTCCCCAGACCAAATTGTCTCTTTAATTACTGAATGACACCCATAGAACAGGAAAGTTTTTTGACTCAGGAAATAAGGGTGTTTTGATTTCTCTTCTGAAATCTAGGAAAGATCATACATGACTGAATAACCTTCATATTGTTGACCTCACTAGTTGCAGGATCTAAACCAGGGAGCTGATCAACTACCAAATTGTCTGGGTCTCAGATTCCAGGTGACTTCACAATCATTTTAGGAGATGCCACTCCACCTGGTGCTGTTGGAAGGGGTTACACAACACGCATCACCTGATAGGTCTCAGCTTTGACCATCAGAAATCCTAAAATACTATTTGGAAGCTCTAGTATCTACACAAGCATTACAGTGCCTCTAAAAAACACTGTCAGCACATGGTACTATACAAGCCAATGGTGGCTCGACTGCGCGCTGGAGAAAATAATCTTGCAATAGGAAATGAGAACTTGCCATATGAATTAATCTGCGAGGCAACAGAACATCCAAAACTGCATAGAGATATGCACGGGCATGAACACAACACACAGCAGGTGCAGGAGGCTGATGACTAAGCACATGGAAACAGCAGAAGGCACAAAGATAGGTCTGTGATAGATGAACTCAGTGTTAGAATTGCCCTGCTCAGCTTGCTGCTGCCAGCAGCTGAACACATCTCGTTTGCCCCCAAAGTAGTTGTCTGCATTATTCTGCCATGATAACCACACCAGCTTATCTGCTTCCATCATGATGTCTGAAAAGGCCATGCTTGGGTCATAACCTCTGCGGCAGAACCAGAGAGTGCCAGAGACCTGGGCAAAACAGTGACCACTGGAGGAGACAATGCCAATGCCACTGGCTCTGCTAGGTGCAGAGGTGGAAACAACAGATGCTCCACCAGCAGCAGTGAGACAAGGGTACATCCACTGGTGAGGAAGGAGAGTATGTGGAGGAGGAGGAGAAGGGTGGACCAAAGCCCATGAGCTCTACATGGGAGACACTGTAGTGAGCCTCACTGAGGCGTGAGACAATGGGTGAAGGGAAGGTGGCACAGAGTGTGAAGGGGGACTAAGAGGGAAGGGATCATGCTTTGGCTAACCAATTTGGACAGCCAACATGATTTTCCAGAAAAACAGATCCGTTGCTGTGTGGCCTCCTGTACTACCAGTGGAAAATATGTCAAGAGTTTGTTGCATGGTTTCATCCAATGCAAACAAGACATCCTCCTGCTGATTGAACTATAGAGCAGGCCTCACTGGTAGTTGTGACAGCACATCAACATTTGTTAAGCAATAAAACAGTAACAAATGTAATAGCAATAATTACTTAGAAAGAGCACCCACCCCTGTAATCGGTGGGCAGTCCTATGTGGTAGCTTGGAATGAGGGTCAAATAAGGAAACCAGTGTCTTGCTCATACATGAAAACACAAAACTTTTTAATTCCGAAAACAATGATGATGACGATGATGTTTGGTTTCTGGGGTGCTCAACTGCATGGTCATCTGTGCTTGTACAAAGTCTCAATTTTTACACAGTCCATTTTCTTTTCACAATCCAATCTGGTCACTCTCACAAATGATGATGATGATGAAATGATGACGACAACACAAACACCCAGCCCCCAGGCAAAGAAAATCCTCAACCCGGCCAGGAATCGAACCTGGGATCCAAAAACAATCACCAGCATCTTCTTTTCCACTCTTGAATAATTCTGCTGTGCAGTGGAAAGCATCTTTGATGCTTAGGCAGTGGGCTGGTCAGTGCCATTTGGGTTCTGATGTGGCAGGACCCCACCAGTGCCATACAGGGACCATCACAGGCCAGAGTTAAAGGTTTACCCACATTAAAGAAGCCAAACAAGGAGCAGAACACAAACACTGCTTGAAGGAAAGAGTAGTTCATTGACAATCCGCAGATCATACAAACTGTGCCCTTTTAGTAAAGCCAGTTAAAGAGGATGGTAGATGTGCGTAGCCCAGAAAATGAATTTAGCATAATATGAAATCTTGCCCAAAAAAGACTGGAGCTCCTTCAGTTTCTTAGGCACCAGCAGTTTTTTGATGGCTTAGATGTGTTTGTTCACAGGGATATGTCCCAAAAATGCATATTTTGGGAGAAAAAAATTGCGCTTTTCCAGATGTCTTCAAGGTAGTTCAGGCAACAAGAAATGTCTTGAATCAACTATTCCAAATATTGTTGAGGAATTCCTGGGACAGGAGAGATTTCAAATCACAAGCAATTACACTGGTAGAGCCCAAGGGGGTGCTGAGCATCGAGAAAGTCCAAGAAACTGCATTCGACAGTAACTGCAGGTACACATTGTACAAGTCAATGTGTGAAAAATATTGGCTCCCTGACAACTTTCCCAACAAAACCTCTGGCTGTGGAATTGGATATGATTCAGTGACACATTGCACATTGACCTTCTGTTTAAAACTGTTACAAAGGCACACGGTGGTGTCGGGCTTCTGAATCACCACCAGATGGGTGATCCACTGACTCAATTATATATAAGAAATGATACCCTGAACCTGCCATTGCTACAACTTGACCTACACCTCATCATGTGTAGAGAAGTGAATGGAATGGGATAGGATGGGATGGGATGGGATGGGTGTGACAAAATTTAGGCACCACCAGCAGTTTAAGAGAAACATGTGCCTCAAAATTTTCTGCCCTGCCCATGGTATTCGAAAGCAGCTAGCTGTATGACTATAGTAAGGAGTCCAAATTCTTAAAATGGGACCGACTGAAACACTAAATGGACTTTGTCAACTGTCTGGAAGCCAAAAACAGAACATCTAACCCAAAAATATTTTGCACCAACAAGGAATTCACCACTAACAATGTAAGTTACCATTCTATGTTCTTATAATTTGCTGAGTCGGATAATTGCCCCATCAAAGGAATACATTGTTTACTATAAGACACAACTTGACACAGTGACTGTTGCAACACTGAGCAGCTCAAGAGCCTGTATATATTTATGTTAATGAGACTGACCACTGTTCCTGTGTGTACTTGAAATTCAGCCAGTTGCCCATCCACTACCAACATCAGCAAAATACGCTGATGTTACATGCATAAGGTGTTGGAGACAGACCCAGAGCCCAGTGAAAACACAGAGGTACCTGATGACTGACCACTGGCTCACTGACTGTCACCACTGGCTCACTGACTGTCAGAATCCATCACTAAATTACACACCTGACAGCATATCCCAGACATGTCTCCATGTGCAGGAAATCTTGTCCAACATATATCAGAAGACAGTTGTGTCAGGACTGCGGGGTCACCCAGAGAGCGAAAGGCAAATGATGCCAAGGATCTGAAAAATGCCTCAGATGGTAATTACAATGCCACAGTCGATACAAACACATAGAGCTCAATGCAGGTGATCGGTAGCACTGTGATGTCACCACTCTGGAATCACAAATGGCCATCTGGAGAATCACACAGGCCATTGGGGACTGCTTAATGTGAACACCTAATTGCACCACCTGCCAATTGTCAGAAAGGCCATCCCTTACTGCTGCCTTATGTTCATGCGATTCTGTAATCTGGGCAACACTGGCTAAAGAAGTGTCAGACAAGATCAATGCCCTTGTTTGGATCTCAAGATCAGGTGCTAACTGGGCAATCATGTCACAAATTAGTGAGTCTGCATGTAGGGTGACACATTTGGGACAGTCAAACCAACACTTATGGAAGAGCTCCAACAAATAAGCAATCTAAGCCACATATGTCTGCACAGGGTGCTGGTGGTAATGATTAAGCAGCAACTATGAAACCATCACAGGGGTTTGATGTCTGAAATACTGCTCAAATGATCATGGTTGCATGGTGTACAAGTCTGCTTGGTTGTTTTACCTGAAGACCTTTGATGCAGTACACCATGTGGAAACCGGGCTGATCACAAGGATATTCAGGGACAGCCTTCTCTTAAGTCTCTGTGCTGAGGCTGGGGAGCTGCCACTATCTGTCTGGCAGAATCTCTTCATGGTCCAATACGCACACGAAATTAATTCAGTGTGGCACTCTGATGGTAAGCACACCATAATTGTTGCTCACTCACCTATGGCATATGTAAAAATCATTTGCGAACACCAAGGACCTTTCAGATGTATATTTAACATTATCACTTAGAAATGGGTAGGTTGAATATCTACGTTTTATGCCAACAACGTAGGAAAGGACAGATTGCTACTTACCATAAAGAAGACATGTCAAGTTGCACACAGGCACGATTAAAAGACACTCACATACAGCTTTCAGCCACTGCCTTTGTCAGTAAACACACACACACACACACACACACACACACACACACAAAAGCCAGAATCCAACACCTCGTGGGATGCAAGCAGCAATCCGGAGGAGACAGGGAGGGGAGGGGGAAGGGATAGTAGTGTACAGGTGGGGAGAGAGATGAACGCTGTCTGAAGGTGTGTGCAGGGCTAGACTCCCAACAGGCACAGCGTCAGGAGGCTGTGGGACAGGGAGGTGAGGAAAAAAGGAATAAAAAAGAAGAGGAGCTGGAAAAGATGGATGGATGCATTGGAAGAGGGCTGCAAGTAAACAAGGTGGGAGACGAGAATGGGGAGGAGATGTTAGGACAGAGGGGGTGGAAACAGTTGGGTGGAGGGTGTGGGGACATTATATAGCAGCTATTGTAAGTATAACTCACATCTATGCAGTTCAGAAAAGCTGGTGGTGGAGGGAAGGATTGAGATGGCTCGAGCAGTGAAGCAGTCATTGAAATCTAGTGTGTTAGGTTCAGCCGCATGTTGTGCCACAGGGTGGTCTACTTTGCTTTGAGGTTGTGATGGAACAAAGAAAGGGTGTCTTGGCTCTGGTTTCAGATCAAGAAGATATCATCAATGAATCTGAACCAAACTGGGGGTGCTTTGGGAGGCTAGGGATGTCTCCTCTAGGTGGCCCATAAAAAGGTTGGCATAGGAGAGAGATATATATTATGCCAATATTGAGCATATAGCTACTTTGGGTTCTTATGAGACTGAAAGTTAGTTGCACTTTTGAAAAGAAATCACACCCATTGTAGTTTTTAAACAATTCCTTACTGTATTTTTGGGAAGCCCTAAGATTTTATTTTTTACCATGGATGGGTCTAAGGAGGGAACTTTCTTTGGGGTCACATGTTTTCCCTATAAATGTATTTGGGCTTACCAACCACATGAATTCATACCTTACAGTGCAAAAATGTGCTGATCCTGAATGTATACAAGCAAATGAGGCTTGACTGAGAGAAGAAGTTATTCAGTTACTTTGATCTAACTCAGGGCCTTCTAAGCAGTTAAGCTGATATAGTAAGCAGAGGTAAGGTGATCCACGACTATCATTCCATGCTGCAACAGCAGAGAAAGGAATATGCACTCTGCTGGGTACAGAGCAATACCAAAATCCAGGGAATCAAGGAAGTTGACTTGAAGCCAATGCAGATGTCAGGAAAGCACTTTGAATAATTGTGACATTATCCAGCAAGGTGCTGCCTTGCTGTTGAACCAAAAAGCTGTCTCCTACTGAGAGGACCCATAGCTGAAAGTGATAGCAATCATTGAGTGATAAATTCTGCAGTCTAACTGTGTTGTTGCTCCCCCTGATCACAGAAATGTGACAAAAATGGCAGCAAATCACCTCTGCATAGGACGTTGTCCCCTGACCACTGCCAATTTCCTCTGGTGAGAGGACTCACCTGTTTGTGGTCTGTCACATACACATTTCAGTATATCACATTCTAATAAAGAGTTTTTTATAATCTGACATTGGGTGGTAATAAACTTTAATGACAATGTGCTTTTTCTTTACAAGAGGTACAGTGTGAGATTGTATGTCTAAAAACTTCAGAAATAGCTTTATGAATGATTGCTTTGTTGGAGAAAGTATGTTTCCTGTCACCTAGGCAAAGGGGACAGTTCAATGTGTCATGTCGAATTCGTGTCAGATCTGGTATTGGTTACCACCACGATGACAAGATGAGGAATACATGCAGTATAAAGCCATTTTATCACCCTAGATTGTGGATGCCTAACAGAGGGGGCACACTAGCTCTGACATTGAGCAAGCAACAGGCTTTTCACACGCTACTGTGTCAAGAGTCTATGTTGGATATTTAGAGTAGATGGAAAATTCAACCATCAAATTAAACTGCAGAGGCAACAACATAGATGAGATACAGTGTAGTAAATCACTCTTCAATTGAAAGCTGGACAATAACATTCAACTGCCACCTCACTGTCATGAACAGAACCCTGTATGCATACCTCTGCTTATTACATGTCATCAGAAGTAGAGACTGACAAGGGCCTGGGAAGCCTACTATTGGATGCTTAAAGCATGGAAAAGGTTACCTGCAGTGATCAGTCATGATACACCTGTATCTACATCTATACTCTGCAAACCACTCTGTGGTGCATAGCATAGATTGCATCCCATTGTACCAGTTACTAGGGTTTCTTCCCATTCATTTACATATGGAATGCAAGAAAAATGACCATTTGAATGCTTCCATGTGTGCAGTAATTATTCTAAGACAAGAGTCTTCCAATTAACTTCCTTCATTATCTCTGTGACACTCTCACACTGATTGAACAAATGTACGACCATTTGTGCTGCCAGTCTCTGTGTACATTCAATATCCCCTGTTAGTCCTATCTGGTATGGGTCCCACACACTAAAGCAATATTCTAGAATGTCACACTAGTGATTTGTAAGGAAAAGATTGACTGTACTTCCCCAGTATTCTACAGGTAAACTGAAGTCTACCACCTGCTTTACCCACAACTGAGCCTATGTGATTATTCCATTTCATATCCCTACAAAGTGTTACGCCCACGTATTTTTATGAGTTGACTAATTCCAGCTGTGACTATGATATTGTAGTCATAGAATACTATGACATGTTGTGTCCTCCCTACCAAAACGTTCTCAATCCAGTTAAAAATTTAACTTGATACCCCATATAATTTTTTTTGACAATAAGCTTAGGTGTGGTACTGAGTCAAATGCTTTTAGGAAATCAAGAAATACTGCATCTACTTGACTGTCTTGATACAAAGCTTTCAGTATGTCATGTGGGAAAAGTGCACGTTGTGTTTCACATGATTGATGTTTTCGGAATCCATGATGGTTGGCATTGAGGAGAGCATTTTGTTCAAGATACTTCATTATGTTCGAATCAGAATATTTTCTAAGATTCTACAACAAATCGATATCAAGGACATTGGACATAAGTTTTGTGGATCACTTCTACTAACCTTCTTGTAGACAGGTGTGACCTATGCTTTTTTGCAACAACTAGGCATGATTTTTTGTTCAAAGGATGTATGATAAATTATAGTCAAGAGAGGGGCTAACTCAGCCACAAATTCAATATTGAATCTGCCTAGGACTCCATCAGGCCCTGGAGTGTTGTTCAATTTTAACAATTTCAGCTGTTTCTCAACACCACTGACACTAATACTTACATCATTCCCCTTTCCAGTGGTACAAAGATTAAAGTGGGGCAATTCTCCGGGGGTTTCCTTTGTAAAGGAACATTTGAAAGCAGAGTTAAGTTTCGATTTGCTACTCTCAGTTTAAATTCCTGTCTCATTCACCAGAGACTCGATACTAGCTTTGATGCCAACAACAGCCTTTACATACAACAATAATTTATTTGGGTTCTGTGAAATATCACTTAAGACTATTCTGCCATCATGGTCACTGTAAGCATCACACATCACTCTCTTAACAACCAAATGCTTTTCATTCAGCATCTCTGTATCTGTAGCTATGCACTTTGTTTTACTCCAGTTGTGCAATAACCTCAGTTTGTTTATAAGATTCTTCATAGTAACTGTATACCGTGAAGGTTCCCTCCCATTATGAATTGTTCTACTGGGTACATATCTGTCCACTGCATGGCCAACTAATCTTTTAAACTTGAGCCATAGTTCCTCTACATGCTATTGCCCTGTGCTGAAAGTTTCAACTTCCTCATTGAGATATGACACTACCATTTTTTTTATCTAGTTTACTGAACATATAAATCTTTCTGCTGGTTTCAGTTGTCCTTTGTACTTTTGTAATCACTGTTGCCACACCTTTGTCATGTTTACTGATACTGGTTTCAATGTGGACATCCTCAGAGAGGTCAGGTCAGGTCAGGTCAGGTCAGATCAGGTCAGGTCAGGTCTATTTGTTGCCATTAGATTCAATATATTTCCATCATGAGTGGGGTTTCTAACTATTTGTTCTCAGTAGTTTTCAGAGAAGGCATTTAGTAAAGTTTCACAGGATGTATTATCATGCCTACTAACAAAGCAGTAATTTTCCCAATTAATTATTGGCTGATTATAGTCTCCACTGGTGATTATAATATGATTGGGGAACATGCATACAAGTGAACTATGGTTTTCTCTAAATTTTGCTTTTACATCAGGAGACAGGTCTGGTGGATGATACATGGATCCAGTTACTTTATACACACCCCTGATACTGAGTCCAGCCCAAATAATCTCATGTGCAGCTTCAGTTTCTATCTCTATGTGTTTGAGTTTCTTGTCTACTGCTACAAATAAACCACCTCCTTTTCGCACTGGTTTATCTTTTTGTTTATACACACTGATGGCAGGCTACAATTTTATCAAAAACCATTACTGCAGACCACTTTCTTACATTGGTGCAATATGTGATAATATGGAACCTACATTCCATTTGCCAACTACCATGATAGGAATTACTGTGTTAAACATAACACAACTATAGCTGTATTGACCATCTGAACCACTAGAGTTTTGTCCTAGTAGAACATTACATTCCTTAATGTCACCTGAGAAACCAGCTTGGATCAATGATTTAGCAAATAGTATATTCATAAACAAACAAAGAAATAAAACAAAGGCAGTCTGGTCTGTTGTTAGATCAAAGTTGGGGGTCAATGTTACAAGTCAAGAAATTTCTCAAATTAGGTTTCAGGGTGATATTATTGTAAGTCATGTTCAAATGTCAAAGTGCTTCAATGATTTCTTTGTCAATATAGCAAACTCTGACTTAGACATCACTGCCCATCAGGACAACACGATTTTCAGGCATAGAGATGACATACAAAACATTTGTTTCAAAAAATTACTCAGAAAGATGTGGAAAACACAATATTATCATTAAAAAACCAAAATTCATCTGGATGGGTTGGAATACCTTCCATGGCAATCAAGGCAGTACACTATATTATTTCATACCCACTGACTATTATTGTAAACCAGTTCTTTGGACATGGGTCTTTCCCAGATGTCCTACAATATGCAGAGATTAAGTCATTATTTAAAAAGGGATCACCAGAAGATATGGGAAACTACCAGCCTCTCTCTCTCTCTCTCCTTCCTGTTTTTTCCAAAATATTTGAAAAACTTGTTGCAAAACAACTAGAAAATTTCCTTACAGTAAATGACATTATTTGTGAAAATCAATTTTGTTTTCATATAGGAAAAAGCACCATAAATGTCATCAGAAAATTTACAGAAAAAATAAGCTCATCACTAGACCAGGGTACAAAAGTCTCAGAAATATTCTGTGATCTAATGAAAGCCTTTGACTCGGTGAACTTCACAAACTGAAGAGCTATGGGATTGAAGATACTGCATTACAGTGGTTCAACTCTTATTTGACAGACAGGAAAGAAAGAGTTATTTTACCATCAATTTCAGTTAACTGCCACTCCAAATGGAAAACAATTTCCCAAGGAGTTCCACAGGGTTCAATACTGGATCCTTACCTGTTCTTGTTGTCTATAAATGATTTACCATTAAATATTGATGCTCATCCAGTCTTGTTTGCAAATGACACCTCAGTCCTGATAGACAATGATACAGTAGAAAATATTTCAGATAGCATAAAAAATGTTCTGAGGAAACTGGAATCCTGATTCCATAAAAATGGACTAAAGCTCAATGTCACTAAGACCCAGGTAATGCAATTTGTCTCTAAATTGTCAGCAACATGTTCTGTACAAATAGCCCATTATAATCAACTGATGACAGAAGTGAGCCATGTGAAATTCTTGGGCCTAAACCTTGATAAAAGTTTAAACTGGAAGACACATATAGACTTCCTGGCAAATAAATTAAATTTTATAGCTTTTGCAATGTTTATTTCATCTGGTGTCACTTATATGGACACAAGAAATACAGTCTACCACAGTTATTTTGAATCTATTATTCGGTATGGGATAAGTTTCTGGGGAAACTCTAGAAGCAGTACAAGGCTACTAATTCTTCAGAAGAAATTCATTAGAAACATGTGCTGCACACAAAAATGAGTCACGTCACCCAATGTTCAATAAATTAAAAATACTAACAATTTCTTCATTGTTCATTTTTGAAATTTTGATTTTTATTTGTAATAATCAACATAATCTTTAAAAGTTCCGTTTTAAGCATAGCTATGGTACTCATCACAAGGAAAACTTCAAATTTCCTTCACATCTCTTAAAGCTTTATGCTCAGACACCACTACAAACATATTAAAAATTAAAAGGAAGAAACATATAAACAATGGACCTTAGTTTTCTGAAAAGTTTACTCCAAAATATTTTAATAGGGGAAAAAAAGTGTGAAATCTTATGGAACTTAACTGCTAAGGCCATCAGTCCCTAAGCTTACACACTACTTAACCTAAATTATTCTAAGTACAAACACACACACACACACACACACACACACACACACACACCCCAATGCCCGAGGGAGGACTCGAACCTCCACCAGGACCAGCCACATGGAAGACAGTCTAACACTCTGAACAATAAAAATTTATAGCTAATATTGCAGTGTTGTCTGTGTACAACAAAGGAAATTGGTAAACTGTTGTTGTTGTGGTCTTCAGTCCTGACACTGGTTTGATGCAGCTCTCCATGCTACTCTATCCTGTGCATCTCCCAGTATGTACTGCAGCCTACATCCTTCTGAACCTGCTAACTGTATTCATCTCTTGGTCTCCCTCTATGATTTTTCCCCTCCACACTGCCCTCCAGGACTAAATTGGTGATCCCTTGATGCCTCACAACATGTCCTACCAACCGATCCCTTCTTCTGGTCAAGTTGTGCCACAAACTGCTCTTCTCTCCAATTCTATTCAATACCTCCTCATTAGTTATGTGATCTACCCATCTAATCTTCAGCATTCTTCTGTAGCACCACATTTCGAAAGCTTCTATTCTCTTCTTGTCGAAACTATTTATCGTCCATGTTTCACTTCCATACATGGCTACACTCCATACAAATACTTTCAGGAACGACTTCCTGACATTTAAATCTGTACTCGATGCCAACAAATTTCTCTTCTTCAGAAACGCTTTCCTTGCCATTGCCAGTCTGCATTTTATATCCTCTCTACTTCGACCATCATCAGTTATTTTGCTCCCCAAATAGCAAAACTCCTTTACTACTTTAAATGTCTCATTTCCTAATCTAATTCCCTCAGCATCACCCAACTTAATTCGACTACATTCCATTAGCCTTGTTTTGCTTTTGTTGATTTTCATCTTATACCCTCCTTTCAAGACACTGTCCATTCCGTTCAACTGCTCTTCCAAGACCTTTGCTGTCTCTGACAGAATTACAATGTCATCGGCGAACCTCAAAGTTTTTATTTCTTCTCCGTGGAATAAAACTATTAATTTATAGTAAATATTGTAGTGTTGTATTTATTGGAATTATTCTTAAAATTCTTAAAATAGTGTAAAAAGAGTTTCTGTAAATCATTATACATTATATTTTTGCTAAACATGACATGTCTCCTTTACAACAGATCATATGATCTGCACAATGTATGTAATGATACTAATAAATCACATTCACAGTCACAGTCGGATGACAGGAGGGTGAATTGTAACATAACTATTGTGGCAGCATGTAAGTTATTGAGATGGCAGGCACCAGGTAACCATGACCTGAAGTGTCACAATTTCTTGTGCCATAGTGACACTAATTTTGCTTGGCTTAGATTTTACATATCTGATGGGAGGCATTCAGAGCCCTGATCCAGGGACTATTTGAGTTCCCTTGGACTGGATTCCCTGAGCAAGAGATTGAGAGTAGTTTGTTAAGTTCATTGTGAGTGTGATAATGGCCTAGTTAATGGGAACAACTGATCTAGCATGGAAGCCACCAAAGAGCATTTTGTTAACAGTTAGGTTGGTAGGCACCAGTGTGGGTCACAGTAACAGACGCACCAGTGATTGTAGAGCAAGTATAACCGAACACAGCAGTAAACAGCACCACACACCAGTAACTGTGTAGCATGCGGATTGATGTCATCAGAGTAGGGTAAGTTTCTTTTTATGGGTGATGTGTCAAGGCAATGGTTGTTAGTGAAACAAATGGGCACTGGAGACACACAAATAAGACTGGATTTTAAGGAAGGGATCACTTCTCACTGACAGAAGTCAGCAGCAACTCCAGACAGGAGCTTCACTGGGCAGTGAGATGACTGGGCTCTGCCAGCAGCAGCTATGGGTTCAAGACCAAGCT
This sequence comes from Schistocerca piceifrons, assembly GCF_021461385.2. NCBI lineage: Eukaryota > Metazoa > Arthropoda > Insecta > Orthoptera > Acrididae > Schistocerca > Schistocerca piceifrons. The sequence continues at coordinate 430,503,863 of NC_060138.1, forward strand.
ATGCTTGCCACCAGCACCAAGTCCTTCATGGGACTTGGTGCCACAGCCCCACTGACCTGCCGTCCATGCCTGCCACCACCGACGCTGAGTTCCTAGAGAGAGATGGCATCCAGGTGCCAGTTGCCATTCATCTCCTGTTGAAGGGCTGTAGCAGAGCCATTCCAGGAATGGAATGCTTCACAGTACAACACACAGAACCACTGACGTCAACAGCTATGGCCTCCATAGTGTGCCGGCCTCAGCAACAAACGGTGTCAGCTCTGAAGATACACATAGAAGCCATTGCCTGTTCCTCATTCCTCAGCACGAACCAGGGACAATGGGGAGTGGTGTGTCTGCCTCACTACATCATGTATTGAAGTCAATAAAAATAATTTGTAACCATCTACAGCACTTCGCCTAAGTCCACTGGCCTGTCATCGCCACTACTCATCCCATAGCATGCCCGGCACCCTATACATCATGGTTACCAGCCAATAGGGGTACAATAAAATAATTGTTCCTCATTGTTCAGTACAAAGGCCACTTATTTTCCTGATATAGAATGTAACTTGGCACATGTACTGTGATGGATACTGGAGAAGCAGGACACAGAAGTCAGTCAATGTTGACTTCTTTCCAATCAGTTCCAACCATGGCTAAAAATATTGTTCACGGCAGCTTTTATACTAGCATTTTGTACTTATAAAGTTTCAGTTTTGACTACACAGTACCATTTAAGTGATTATGACCTCCAAGTGTCACCTCTGCTTTCATGGAAATGTGGAACGCATAAACTTCTTTTTTTCAGTCATCTGCCTTGCAAGAGTAACCAATAAGAGAGGCAAGAGTTGCTTACATCCAATCACTGCAGCCAATTCTTCTCCCCACTGCTATATTTGCAAGTGCCAAGTTATAGTGTGTGATGTATAGTAAATTAACTACTTAATGTCCGCCCCCGGTAGCTGCGTGGTCAGTGCAACAGACTGTCAATCCTAAGGGCCCCGAGTTCGATTCCCGACTGGGTCAGAGATTTTCTCCACTCAGGGACTGGGTGTTGAGTTGTTGTCATCATCAGCATTTAATCCCCATCACCACGCAAGTAGCCGAAGTGGCGTAAAAATCGAAAGACTTGCAACCAGCGAATGGTCTACTAGACAGGAGGCCCTAGTAAATAAAAAAAAAAAAAAAAAAAAAAAAAAAAAAAAATTACTTAATTTCAACTGGAGCAGATAACTTTAAATCTGTTTTGTTTGTATATATGATACAAGCACAAATGATGGTATCTAGTAGGAATCTTAGGAGATGCTCACTCCCTCTACATTCTGGTACAGCAATCAGCTGAGTGGTAATATGGTCGATTGAAAATGAGTTGTATGTTGAAACTGGTCTGTATCCCAGTCTAGCACAAAGGTTTCACTTATTGCATACATCTAATTTAATTCTGGAATCTGTTTCCAAGAATGTATACAAATTTATGAAGAAAAGTTTTGATTTTATGTTTGTGTGGAGATTATTGTTCACTTTATCCCCTTCAAATATTCTAAAAAAAAATTTCAGTCTTCTGTTTTTTTATAGATCAGATCCTTTCTTCTGAAATGCACAATACTGCTAGCCAGTATGATCAACTCTGCATCGCAATCTTATAATATCAACCTTTAAGGTCTGTACCTTTTGGATAGAGTCAGATTTTGGAGATGAAAATGTAAAAAGTGGACTTTATTTTCCTATTTTAATTTACTAATGTCTTGCGGCATTGTATTCTGTGGTGATACCTCACTGAAGAAAAGAACGTTTCCTGCACAGAAACATGTAATAAGGATAATATGTGGTGTTCACTCCAGAAGCTCTTGTTGACAACTCCAAACTATTGGGTGCACTGACAACAGCGTTACAGTACTCTTACTCCCCAATAAGGTTGGCATCGAAGGCTACAAATGACTATAATTAAGAAATTAGTTTGCTTATCATTTAGAGTATTGTTAGGAGAAGAAAATCAATAAAATGACCTATGATGTTAAAATATTAATGTTGAAATTCATTGCAAATTTGTGACTTGCAACAAGCAACTAGCAACCATTGTTCATTCATAGGTATTATCCATACTAATGATTTGAACCATTTTCCAAATGAATGATTAGTTGCTTTAAACAGCAATGATTCAGGCTTATTTGGTGATGAATTGATTAGTATTGAAAACCACTAGCAGTGTGGTTTCATGAATAATTAAGAAGAATGAACCAATTATATGGTACAAATGCTTATTTATGCTACATTTAGAATTATCATTAAGTGAATTGCAATGAAATGGATATGCATGTCATGAGCTTTAGCCCTGTGGACTAGAATAAACAACCTTCATGGTCCTTTAGTGCATTTACAAATTCAGACAGTCTTCAACTTTATATAGAGGGTTGCAAGGAGAGGGGGAGAGTGTTTACAATCTTACTATGAAAAAAGTAGTGATTGCTCTTAACAATTTAGATTTAACCATCATTACTCTCTGCTGCTGTTACGGCATCTTGCATGCTGTGATTTCCCTCTGAACTGTTCATCATGCTCTGCTGTATGAAATAGCTTGCCCTGGCTTTTCTTGCTGCTTTTGTCTTGGCATCAGAGTCATTTCACTTAGCCTTCCCAGTTCCCCTAATATGTTATTTCATAGGGCCAGACATTTCACTAATTTGCACAAATGTGATATTCTCTGTCTTCTACTAATTTTCACAAAAGTGTGAATACTGTCTAACTATTATACTTACCAAGAATCCTGACAGTATGCAGTTATATTATTGAGAGTGGAATCACTTTTTGTGTTAAATTACTACAGCCAGTTCACTACTTGTTTTTTTGTAGAAGGTGTTTTGAAGCATAACAGAAAATAGAGAGTGACAATTGAGTTACAAAAGAAAATGTACAGATGCGGAGATCCTCTTTATGCTCAGGGTGACTTTTTCCCAATTATAAAGATTATGTTCCTAAGGTGATGCATGTGATATCATGTGATTTAAAGAAGCTTCTATTCATAATTTTGTAGCAATGCTTGCCTAGATGTGACAGTACCTTTGATAAACAGCTCACAAAAGACTTTGTACTTCCCATGTACTGACTTTTAGAGTTGTCATTCTAAGATGAAGTGACAGAGCTAGGAAAATTAATTAAAAAGGAAAAGAAAGTCTTTACAGGGAGGGAGGGGGGGGGGGGGGGGGAGGGCACTGAAACTCATAGGAGTACTTCTTTTTTTGGCTAAGATCAGTGTCCAATCAGCCAACACTGATTGAAATTAAGCTTAATGAGAAGCTCAGACAGGCAGGTACTAGAGATGTTAAAATATCTCAAGATTCTCATAACAGTACAGTGAAAAATAATGTTAATATATTGCATCAGAGTATCAAGGGATTGAAAAACAAAGTAGATGAGCTTCTTGTTTGTTTAGAATATTTAGAAACTGTGGGTGGAATAGATGTGCTATGCCTGTCTAACCATCACATAGTCACAGGTATGGAAATGGTAAATGTAGGTGGATATAAGCATTCAGCACATGTAAATATAGACACTATGGAGAGAGGAGGAGTTGCCATATCTGGCACTGTGAAAAATTAGAAAACTAAAAACTTTGGTTTAGAGCAAAATATAGAAGCATGTACAAGTGAGCTTAAACTAAATAATGGTACTTTTATAACTGTAGCTGTGTATAGGTCCCCATTGGGAAATTTTCATCTATTTTTGAAAAACAGATTCTTTGTCGTGCTATCTGTCAGCCAGAGGGAAGCAAATTATAGTTTGTGGGGATTTCAATGTAGCTTTTCTGAAAGAGTCCAGTAGAAAGCTTGACCTTGAATTATTACTTGGTTCTTTCTTTCTTGATGTCAGTTATTGATTTTCCTACTCAGGTGGTCCAGGAAAGCAGCACATCGATAGATAATGATTTTACAGACCAAGATAAATTTAATCAAATAAAAACTTTTCCTGTTAAGAATGGTCTGTCTGATCATGATGCACAGCTAGTTACAGCATATGTCATAGCTCCATACCGTAATGCAAAACAGTCCTCCAAAATAGTGCATTCAATTGAATATTTTAGGGAAAGCTTGCAACAGTTAGACTGGGTTGAGGTATACAGGATACTTGATGCTAATTTAAATTTTAACCTATTTCATGATACCTCTAAGTATATTTGGAAACATATATCTAAAAACAAAGATGATGAAGCTTACCAAACAAAAGCACTGGCAGGTTGATAGACACACAAACAAACACAAACATATACACAAAATTCTAGCTTTCACAACCAATGGTTGCTTCGTCAGGAAAGAGGGAAGGAGAGGGAACGACGAAAGGATGTGGGTTTTAAGGGAGAGGGTAAGGAGTCATTCCAATCCCGGGAGTGGAAAGATTTACCTTAGGGGGAAAAAAGGACAGGTATACACTCATGCACACACACACACACATATCCATCCGCACATACACAGACACAAGCAGACATTTGTAAAGGCAAAGAGTTTAGGCAGAGATGTCAGTCGAGGCGGAAGTAAAGAGGCAAAGATATTGTTGAAGGACAGGTGAGGTATGAGCGGCGGCAACTTGAAATTAGCGGAGGTTGAGGCCTGGCGGATAACGGGAAGAGAGGATATACTGAACGGCAAGTTCCCATCTCCGGAGTTCTGACAGGTTGGTGTTAGTGGGAAGTATCCAGATAACCCGGATGGTGTAACACTGTGCCAAGATGTGCTGGCCGTGCACCAAGGCATGTTTAGCCACAGGGTGATCCTCATTACCAACAAACACTGTCTGCCTGTGTCCATTCATGCGAATGGACAGTTTGTTGCTGGTCATTCCCACATAGAAAGCTTCACGGTGTAGGCAGGTTAGTTGGTAAATCACGTGGGTGCTTTCACACATGGCTCTGCCTTTGATCGTGTACACCTTCCGGGTTACAGGACTGGAGTAGGTGGTGGTGGGAGGGTGCATGGGACAGGTTTTACACCGGGGGCAGTTACAAGGGTAGGAGCCAGAGGGTAGGGAAGGTGGTTTGGGGATTTCACAGGGATGAACTAAGAGGTTACGATGGTTAGGTGGACGGCGGAAAGACACTCTTGGTGGAGTGGGGAGGATTTCATGAAGGATGGATCTCATTTCAGGGCAGGATTTGAGGAAGTCGTATCCCTGCTGGAGAGCCACATTCAGAGTCTGATCCAGTCCCGGAAAGTATCCTGTCACAAGTGGGGCACTTTTGTGGTTCTTCTGTGGGAGGTTCTGGGTTTGAGGGAATGAGGAAGTGGCTCTGGTTATTTGCTTCTGTACCAGGTCGGGAGGGTAGTTGCGAGATGCGAAAGCTGTTTTCAGGTTGTTGGTGTAATGGTTCAGGGATTCCGGACTGGAGCAGATTCGTTTGCCACGAAGACCTAGGCTGTAGGGAAGGGACCGTTTGATGTGGAATGGGTGGCAGCTGTCATAATGGAGGTACTGTTGCTTGTTGGTGGGTTTGATGTGGACGGACATGTGAAGCTGGCCATTGGACAGATGGAGGTCAACGTCAAGGAAAGTGGCATGGGATTTGGAGTAGGACCAGGTGAATCTGATGGAACCAAAGGAGTTGAGGTTGAAGAGGAAATTCTGGAGTTCTTCTTCACTGTGAGTCCAGATCATGAAGGTGTCATCAATAAATCTGGACCAAACTTTGGGTTGGCAGGCCTGGGTGACCAAGAAGGCTTCCTCTAAGCGACCCATGAATAGGTTTGTGTATGAGGGGGCCATCCTGGTACCCATGGCTGTTCCCTTTAATTGTTGGTATGTCTGGCTTTCAAAAGTGAAGAAGTTGTGGGTCAGGTAATGAGGAAAGAGGTTTTAGGTAGGGTGGCAGGTGATCGGCGTGAAAGGAACTGCTCCATCGCAGCGAGGCCCTGGACGTGCGGAATATTTGTGTATAAAGAAGTGGCATCAATGGTTACAAGGATGGTTTCCAGGGGTAACAGACTGGGTAAGGATTCCAGGCGTTCGAGAAAGTGGTTGGTGTCTTTGATGAAGGATGGGAGACTGCATGTAATGGGTTGAAGGTGTTGATCTACGTAAGCAGAAATACGTTCTGTGGGGGCTTGGTAACCAGCTACAATGGGACGGCTGGGATGATTGGGTTTGTGAATTTTAGTAAGAAGGTAGAAGGTAGGAGTGCGGGGTATCAGTGGGGTCAGGAGGTTGATGGAGTCAGGTGAAAGGTTTTGTAGGGGGCCTAAGGTTCTGAGGATTCCTTGAAGCTCCGCCTGGACGTCAGGAATGGGATTACCTTGGCAAACTTTGTATGTGGTGTTGTTTGAAAGTTGACACAGTCCCTCAGCCACATACTCCCGACGATCAAGTACCACGGTCGTGGAACCCTTGTCCGCCGGAAGAATGATGATGGAACGGTCAGCCTTCAGATCACGGATAGCTTGGGCTTCAGCAGTGGTGATGTTGGGATTAGGATTAAGGTTTTTTAAGAAGGATTGAGAGACAAGGCTGGAAGTCAGAAATTCCTGGAAGGTTTGGAGAGGGTGATTTTGAGGAAGAGGAGGTGGGTCCCGCTGTGACGGAGGACGGAACTGTTCCAGGCAGGGTTCAATTTGGACAGTGTCTTGGGGAGTTGGATCATTAAGAGTAGGATTACGATCATTTTTCTTCGTGGCAAAGTGATATTTCCAGCAGAGAGTATGAGTGTAGGACAGTAAATCTTTGACGAGGGCTGTTTGGCTGAATCTGGGAGTGGGGCTGAAGGTGAGGCCTTTGGATAGGACAGAGGTTTCGGATTGGGAGAGAGGTCTGGAGGAAAGGTTAACTACTGAATTAGGGTGTTGTGGTTCCAGATTGTGTTGATTGGAATTTTGAGGTTTTGGAGGGAGTGGAGCTGGAAGTGGGAGATTGAGTAGATGGGAGAGACTGGGTCTGTGTGCAATGAGAGGAGGTTGAGGTTTGCTGGAAAGGTTGTGAAGGGGGAGCGAGTTGTCTTTCCGGAGGTGGGAAACCAGGAGATTGGTTCGTTTTTTAAGGTGGAGGGTGGCATGCTGTTCTAATTTGCGGTTGGCCTGTAGGAGGATGCTCTGAACAGCCGGTGTGGATGTGGGAGAGGAAAGATTGAGGACTTTTATTAAGGATAGGAGTTGACAGGTGCGTTCATTGGCTAAGTTGATGTGTAGGTGAAGGATTAGGTGGGTGAGGGCAATGGATTGTTCAGTTTGGAACTGGTATAGGGACTGATGGAAAGAAGGGTTGCAGCCAGAGATGGGAACTTTAAGTGTGAGGCCTTTGGGGGTAATTCCAAATGTCAGACAAGCCTGAGAAAATAAAATATGGGAGTGTAATCTGGCTAGGGCGAAGGCATGTTTGCGGAGGGAATGTAAATAAAACTTAATGGGGTCGTTGTGGGAGTGTTGTGAGGGTGACATGGTATTAGAAGGTGGAAAGTGTAACACGAGGCTGAAATGAAAATGGAAATGAAATGGAAATATCACTTTGCCACGAAGAAAAATGATCCTAATCCTACTCTTAATGATCCAACTCCATGGGGAATGTTTCCCTCTATTATATTCATACATTTGGAAACAGTTTCACTAAGAAAACAGTAAAATATAATCGAAAGAAACCATCTAACAAGCTGTGGCTTACCAAAGAGATAAAAATATCTTGTAAACAGAAAAGAGAAATGTATCTTATAGCTAGGAGGAGTAATGATCCAGAAACAGAGGAACATTATAAAAGCTACTGCATTGCATTAAGAAAAGTTATTAAAAAGTCCAGAAGTATGTGCATTATGTCTGAGATTAGCACATCTGATAGCAAAATTAAAACAATTTGGAATATTGTTAAAAGGGGGACATGGCAACCAAGAGCACAGAAAGAATGTATTTATATCAAACTCAATGAAAAATCTGTTAACAAAACGTCAGAAGTAGAAAACATTTTTAATAATCATTGTTTAAGTGTTGTAGAGAACACAGGATCCAGCTATTCATTAGAAAATGCAAGGGAGTGTATGGAAGAGGCAATACCTACGCAATTTGATAAAATTGAAATTCAATCCACCTCTTCTACTGAAATTAGGGAAATAATAAATTCACTCAAAAGTAAAAGCTCACGTGTAATTGATGGCATTTTCAACAGAGTATTAAAATCTTGTTCCAACAGATAAGCAGAATTCTCAGCCACATATGTAGTAGCTCACTGAAACAGGGCATTTTTTCAGATAGACTGAAATACACTATTGTTAAACCATTGCATAAAAAAGAGGATATGTCTGACGGTAACGACTACTGCTCGGTCTCACTTCTGACAGCTTCATCCAAAAATTCTTGAAAAAGTAATGTATTCAAAAGAAGCCAAGAGTAAACTTTTGATTGTGTGAATCATGAAATTGTACTAGATAACCTTAAGTATTGTGGTATGAGTGGGACAGTGCACCAAATGGTTTAATTCATATTTAATTGGAAGAATGCACTAGGCTGAAATTAACAGTATGTAATGATCTGCAGTGTTGGCTAACTGGAGAGGTATGAAGAATGGTGCCCCATAGTGTTCATTCTTGGGTCCTTTATTGTTCTTAACATCTATGAATGACTTGCCACTTTGTATTCATAAAGATGCAAAGCTAGTTCTTGTTGCTGATGATACATTTATAGTAATCACACCCAACAAACAAGAATCAGCTGAGGAAATTGTAAATAACGTCTTTCAGAAAATTATCAAGTAGTTCTCTACAAACGGACTCACACTAAATTTTGAGAAAACCCATTATATACAATTTCGTACAAGAAATGGCATAACACCATTGAGAAATATAGACTATGAACAGAAGTCTGTTGCTAAGGCAGAGTATTCAAAATTTCTGGGGATGTGCATTGATGAGAAATTGAATTGGAAGAAACACATTGATGACCTGCTGAAACAGTTAGGTTCAGCTACTGATGTTGTTGTAGTTACTGCAAACCCTGGTGATAAACACATCAGTAAATTAGCCTACTATGCCTATTTTCATTCACTGCTTTCATATGGCTTCATATTCTGGGTAATTCATCATTAAGAGAAAAAGTATTCATTGCACAAAAGTGTGTAATCAGAATAATAGCTGCAACCCACCCAAGATCACCTTGCAGACATTTATTTAAGGAACTCAGGATATTCACAGTACCTTCGCAATGCATATATTCACTTATGAAATTTTTTATTAATAATCCACCCCAAATCCAAAAGTAACAGCAAAGTACATAGCTACAACACTAGAAAAAAGAATGATCTTCACTATTCTGGGTTAAATCTGACTGTCACAGAAAGGGGTGAATTATGCTGCCACAAAAATCATTGGTCATTTGCCAAATAACATTAAAAGTCTGACAGATAGCCAACCAGCATTTAAAAATAAACTAAAAGAATTTATGAATGACAACTACACCTACTCAATAGATGAATTTTTAGATATGAAGCAGTTAAAAAACACACCACCACCACCACCACCACCACCACCACCAACAACAACAACAACTTATGTTAAAGTGACACATTCCACATCATTGCAAAATGTCATATGCAGGATCTATGGGACTAGTATTAATGTATGTATGCATGAATGTATGTATTTTTCACACAGTATATCTCCAGTGGTCAGCATGCTCCTAATAAATGGGCAATTAATAGATTCCTTACTTACTTACTCACTTACTCACTCACTTTCTTTCTTTATCCTTTGCTTCCCTACTGAAACATTCACCAACCCCTTCATACCTACAGTATTTTAATTTGCCTCTATTCGTGAACAGTTAAAAATAAGTAAAGACAAATGATACCACACTCATGTCACATTTTATTTCACAGAAATAATGGGGAAAGATAAATCAATTAACTTACAAGAGATTGGAGAGGAAACAATCAACCGTAGTACATGACAGGAAATGACTGTGACTAGTTCATAGTAAAATGACTGAAGTGGCAAACTTTTAGGAATAACATTTTGCAGTTCAGTTTTAGGAGTTTGTACATAATGTCAGGTCACATTTGGCTCAGGACTCCGAAATTTGGACTCTGTTTCTGATTGACAATCAATGAATGACAAGTTTGAGGGAAGTTAGAACTACTTAAGTGAAATAAGTTATCAGCCTCTTTCTGCACAATAAAGTCTTATATAAGTAAATATAGCAACATACAATTGTGTGTATCCAATATCTAAAGATCAAAAAACTACATATTTACAAATGTGATAAATACCACAATGCTTTGAACACAGTACATACATACAATATTTCCTACAATGGGATGATAATCTTACAGTGCTCAATTAACAGCATGATTACTACAGTACAGTATTTGGACAGATCATCTTATCTAATCAAGAGAACTTAAAAAATATGATACACTTACAATCTTTATATTTATAAGCTTCATGAAGTATGGATTTTAACTACACATGATAATGATATAACTTTTGAACCATCTACAATGAGGTAAAATGCAAGTTTGATGGCACAGGGAATGCATGAGAGACAAAGTTTTTCTAAAATGGTTTTGTATCTGGTACAACTGTCATTTACAAAATAACCTGTTGTAAACACACAAACTGCAGTGCAGAAACAACAATAATTTAAATTCCACTAAGTCAATGTTCACAACAGTTAATCTCCTTTATATAATATCCTTTATAGAGGAAATACTTCTATTTTGAAGCATGTCTTTTTAATACTGCTGGACACCTGTTTTTCAAAAGAGCAAGCCCAGCACTTAGGAAACACTCTAATGTTTTTAAGGTGTGGTTACAGTTATAATTTGGTTTAGCTGAGATTCAGTTTTATTATCAAGTAATGTTAACAGTTCCCGTGGCTGCTCCTTGTTTTGCTTTAAATGTTCACATCTATCACTACCACATTGTTCACATTCTATTATGTGAGACCTGATGGAGTTCTTTACCTTCTGAAATAAAAATAAAACTACATTAGAAATGCAAATTACCATTTTAAAACTGTAAGGATAACATACTTCATATACTGAACATAAAATTCTACACTTTATAGTTTTCTAAGCAGACACGTCTCTCATATGTGGAGGTACTCACTCTCCATCACATTCTACCTCCTCAGAAAGCACCCTCATTCACTAATCTAGCATTGGCTTTTGGTCCTTATTTATATGTCTATTTGAATGTTTATTTATAACAAAATAATTTAATTGGACAGATAAATAAAAAATCTACTCACAAAGTGGCAGCAGAACACACACATAAAAGGAGGTTATACTCAGGCAAGCTTTCAGAGCCAGTGGCTCCTTCTTCAGGCAGAAGAGTAGAAGTGGAAGGAAGAGTGGTGAAGGGAAAGGACTGGAAAGGTCTATGAAAAGGGGTAGATTTCAGGAAAGTCACTCAGAACTGCAAGTCAGGGGAGACTTACCACACAAGATGAGAAGGAAAGACTGATTATTGGGAACTGCATCAGATGAGATTTGAAACCCTGAGAGCTTAAAGATGGAAGACAGTATAATATGCAATACAGAGATTATTGCTTAAACATCATTTATGAGTTAATAAGAGTGAAAAGCTAAGTTGGTGGTACATAACAGATGTGGGAGGGAGCAGTGAAAAATAGATGGGTAAGACAATAAAAGATGTAGAAAACTAAAGAATAGTTACTCTGAAGAAATGTTGAGATGGAAGAAATTAACTTAAATTAAGGTCAGATGGGTGGCAGGAACCAAGGACATGTTGTAACACTAGCTCCCACCTGCAGAGTTCTGAGAAACTGGTTCTGGGTGAAGAATCCAGATGGCACATGTGGTGAAACAGGCACCGAGGTCATGATCGTCATACTGTAGAGCATGCTCTGCAACAATATATTGTGTGTTGCCAGTAAACACCCTCTGCGTATGCTCATTCATCCTAACTTTCAATTTGGTGTTAGTCATGCTGATGCAAAAACGCCAAACAGTGTTGACATAAAGGCTGGTATATGACGTGTTGTTTCACTGGTGGCTCTCCCTTTGATAGTACGGGTTTTCCAATTACAATACTGCTATAGGTGGTGGTAGGAGGGTGCAAAGGGCAAGTCTCACAGTGGGAAGGGTCACAGGGGTAGGAGCTGTAGGGTAGGGAGATGGATGTAGAAAGTGCATAGGGTCTGACAAGAATATTGCAGAGATTGGGAGGCCGATGAAAAGTTGTTCTAGGTGTGGTGGGCAAAATTTCAGACAGAATGGATCTCATTTCAAGACATGATTTTGGGAAGTCATGGCCCTGCTGATTAATACATTTCAGACCAGGATAATAGTGAGTAATGTTTGTTTATGTGTCTCCAAGCACACAAGAAATGCCAGGGCTGCTTTGTCACAGTGTACTTGTGTCTGACCTCCATGTACTTTTAGCTTTCAACTCCTTAATAAAATGTTGCACACAGTGAGTGATGTCTGGAAATCCCACTGGATACATGAATGTACATATACTGTGCCATAAAATTTTGATTCACTAGTCTCATCGCCATTTAAAAAAGGCTCTGAAGAAGACATGGGAAATTATCATCCAATTTCCATTTTTCCTGTGTTTTCTGAGATATTTGAAATGACTGTTGCAACCCAAATTCAAAATTTCTGTCACAAATTTAATGTTATAACATAAAATCAATTTGGCTTCCAAAAAGGCAAAAGTATGATTTATGAAATTAACGAATTCACAAATAAAGTTAGTTTCACCTTAGATAAATAAAAAAGGCTGCAGAAATCTTCTGTGACTTATCCAAGGTGTTAGGCTGTGTAAACCAATCCCTATTATTATACAAAATGCAAAAATATGGAATTACATGCAGTGGCTTACAGTGGTGTAAGTTATATTTGACAAAGTGACAGAAAAGGGTTGTCATAACACCAGACAAAAGAAAATATTTCTCAAAATGGAGAACTATCTTACAGATGGTACCATGAGGCCCAATCCTTTTTCTTTTTTACATAAATGTCTTACACATAAATATAAATCATCATTCAGTTTTATTTGCTGATGACAGATCACTACTGATAGAAAATAAAAATGCAGAAGAAATTCCCAAAAATATCATGAAAACTCTAGAAAATCTAAATGTGTGGTTTCATCTAAATGGCCTGTAACTAAATATTTCAAAAACACAGCTTATGCAGTTTAAGACAAAACAGTCTAAAATAAATTATATTCAAATTATGCATGGAAGTCTGGAAATAAACAAAGCAGAATGTGTGGAATTCTCAGGAATGCAGTTGGACAGAAATCTGTCACAGTTCTCACATATAGACTATTTAAAAGATAATGTCAATCATAGCCAATGTCTCTGCCACAGACATGAAAAAAGTAGTGTACCATATCTACTTGAGGCAATAGTGAGATACGGCATTGTCTTTGGGGGAAATACTGGCAGTTTGACAAGAATACTAACTTTACAGAAAAAATTATAACAACACATTCCTGTCTACAGATTCATAAGCTCCAAGAAAGCCCATTAAGGTCACTATAAAGTGTTTTTATCTTTCCTGTGACATTCTTCTAATATCTGATGTTCTAATATCCTTTTCAGTCCAAAAGTCTGTTCAGTGAAGTTCCTCACTTTTCAGAAGACAACCTGATAGTCTCCAGTGCCTGACTTGAGCTGCTCTCACCAATTATCTAGAGATTATATTCCTGATTAGCATTTGATGTAGTACCACACCTACACTTATTGTAGGATCATATGGGGTGTGAAGTACAATTTGTGACTGGATTGAGGACTTTTTTGGTAGGGAAGACACAGCACGTTATCTTGGATGGAGAGGCATCATCAGATGTAGAGAGAGCTTCGGGTGCACCCCAGGGAAGGATGTTGGGACCCTTGCTATTCGTGTTGTACATTAATGACCTTGTAAACAATATTAATAGTAAAATCAGGCTTTTTGCACATGATGCAGTCATCTATAATGAAGTATTATCTGAAGAAGCTGCATTAATATTCAAACAGATCTCAATAAGATTTCCAAGTGGTGCTAAGATTGGCAACTTGCTTTAAATGTTCAGAAATGTAAAATTCTGCACTTCACAAAACGTAAAAATGTATTATTCCAAGACTGCAATATCAATAAATCACTGTTGGAATTTGCCAGCTCCTACATATACAGGGTTATTACAAATGATTGAAGCGATTTCACAGCTCTACAATAACTTTATTATTTGAGATATTTTCACAATGGTTTGCACACACATACAAAAACTCAAAAAGTTTTTTTAGGCATTCACAAATGTTCGATATGTGCCCCTTTAGTGATTCGGCAGACATCAAGCCGATAATCAAGTTCCTCCCACACTCGGCGCAGCATGTCCCCATCAATGAGTTCAAAAGCATCGTTGATGCGAGCTCGCAGTTCTGGCACGTTTCTCGGTAGAGGAGGTTTAAACAATGAATCTTTCACATAACCCCACAGAAAGAAATCGCATGGGGTTAAGTCGGGAGAGCGTGGAGGCCATGACATGAATTGCTGATCATGATCTCCACCACGACCGATCCATCGGTTATCCAATCTCCTGTTTAAGAGATGCCGAACATCATGATGGAAGTGCGGTGGAGCACCATCCTGTTGAAAGATGAAGTTGGCGCTGTCGGTCTCCAGTTGTGGCATGAGCCAATTTTCCAGCATGTCCAGATACACGTGTCCTGTAACGTTTTTTTCGCAGAAGGAAAAGGGGCCGTAAACTTTAAACCATGAGATTGCACAAAACACGTTAACTTTTGGTGAATTGCGAATTTGCTGCACGAATGCGTGAGGATACTCTACCGCCCGGATTCGCACATTGTGTCTGTTCACTTCACCATTAAGAAAAAATGTTGCTTCATCACTGAAAACAAGTTTCGCACTGAACGCATCCTCTTCCATGAGCTGTTGCAACCGCGCCGAATATTCAAAGCGTTTGACTTTGTCATCGGGTGTCAGGGCTTGTAGCAATTGTAAACGGTAAGGCTTCTGCTTTAGCCTTTTCCGTAAGATTTTCCAAACCGTCGGCTGTGGTATGTTTAGCTCCCTGCTTGCTTTATTCGTCGACTTCCACGGGATACACGTGAAACTTGCCCGCACGCGTTCAACCATTTCTTCGCTCACTGCAGGCCGACCCGTTGACTTCCCCTTACAGAGGCATCCAGAAGCTTTAAACTGTGCATACCATCGCCGAATGGAGTTAGCAGTTGGTGGATCTTTGTTGAACTTCGTCCTGAAGTGTCGTTGCACTGTTATGACTGACTGATGTGAGTGCATTTCAAGCACGACATATGCTTTCTCGGCTCCTGTCGCCATTTTGTCTCACTGCGCTCTCGAGCGCTCTGGCGGCAGAAACCTGAAGTGCGGCTTCAGCCGAACAAAACTTCATGAGTTTTTCTACGTATCTGTAGTGTGTCGTGACCATATGCCAATGAATGGAGCTACAGTGAATTTATGAAATCGCTTCAATCATTTGTAATAGCCCTGTACATGAGTTACTCATACGTATACCTGGGTTTAACACTTTGCAGGGATATGAAATGGGATGAGCACATAGGCTCAGTTGTAGGTAAAGCAGGTGGTAGACTACAGTTTATTGGTAGAATACTGGGAAAGTGCAATCAGAGTGTTAGAGTGACAGTGAGGAAACTGAAATGACTCTTTAAGATAAACGTAAACTATCCTGACAAAGTCTATCAACCAAGTTTTGAGAATAGGCTTTAAATGATGACTCAAGGAATATACTACACCCCACCCGCTCTATGTATCACTCATCACTCACATAGGGATGATGAGGACAAGATTAGAATAATTACAGCATGCACAGAGGCACTCAATCATTCTTCCCCTGCTTCATATGTGAATGGAATGGAAAGAAACATTAATAACTGGTATGAAGGAACATACCCTCTGCTATGCACTTTGTGGTGGTCTGCAGAGTGTGGATGTAGACTTAGAGGTTGTTGCAGTTATCCAGTACCATTTTGTCACTCTTCTCATGAATTGGCATGATGGCTTTTTCCCAGGCTTTTGATACCTTTCTGTTCATCCAGATGTCCTTTATTATTCTTTTATATACTTTGCTCTGTCACCAGACAGCCCCATTTAATTCCCTCAGTGTAAATGCCATCATAACCTTCACCCTTATTGCTCTTGAGAATCTTAATTATTTTTAACACTTCCATGAAGGTGCGTGTATGAGCTCTGCAGTTTACCTTGTTGTATTACAGCATTAACCTTCCTGTAGGTGTTCCAGGGTCAGCAGATTGTTTAAGTACCTTGCCATTTCCACAAATTGCATCTTTCTCTCTATTTTCAGTTCAACATCATGTCATTTCACATTGCTTCATGGCCCTTTTATCTTGTTCTTTATCTCCTTACAGAAGGCTCTTGTCTGGTTTTCCTTGACTGCATGATCAACTTTTCCAACTTTCATTCCACTTGTTTTTCCTGGAATTTATTATTATCTTAGTAGTTATTCTCAGTTTCACAAATTTTCGAGTTGTTTTCTTTCTTAGTTTTCTGCCAGAGCCTCCATACATTTCTTGCATACTCAATAGCTTCTTTACACTCATCCATCTACCACTCTTATTTTCTTTTACGTCTGCATCTACACTGATACTCTGCAAACCACTGTGAAGTGCATGGCAGAGGGTATTTCTTCCCATTGTATCAGTTATTAGGATTTCTTCCTGTTCCATTCATGTATTTAGTGTGGGAAGAATGATTGTTTAAATGCCTCTATGGTGCTGTAATTAACCTAATCTTGCCTTCACAATCCCTATGCGAGTGGTAAGGAGGAGGTTGTAGTACATTCCTAGAATCATCATTTAAAGCCAGTTCTTGGAACTTTGTAAGCAAGCTTTCTTGGGATAGTTTACAAGTATCTTCAAGCGTCTGCCAGTTCAGTTTCTTCAGCATCTCTGTGACACAGTCCCATGGGTCAAACATATCTGTGACCATTTGTGTTGCCCTTCTCTTGTTACTTGGGAGCAGTCATTCTCATTCCACTTTTATGATGTCCTTCACTTTCTCCCACATGTTTAACTGTAAAGTCCCTTGAAAATTGGAACCCTTCAACCCCCACAAACCAACCAGCCAACCAACCTTGCAAATTCATTCTTGTATCTGTTCAAAAGTTATTTGTTAACTCTGTTAGTGTTCATGGTTTTCTATCTTTGATTTCTATTTTGTAGCCATTTGCATTTCATTTCAGTGAGGCAATAGTCAGATTCAATTCTACAGTTTTCATGACACTAGTGTTCAAAATCTCTGTGGTTCTTGTCTTGGGTCATTACATGGTCTAATTGTCTCTCGCTAACCCTATTACCTGGAGTCATGTCATCTTCTTAGATGCATTGACTTTATAGTGAGTGGTCACAATTCTCAGCTTGTGCCTCCTGAACAGATTTGCTAGCATCTCTCCATTCTCACTGATTCTCTTGCGTGCCAAATATTCTATTACAAGGCCTTTGAATCTCTTCTCTGTACCAAACTGTGCATTGGAAATACCCAACAGGACTGTTACTCCCCTCTTATCTGCTTCTGTCATTACCTTATATATTATGTTCCAGAACTGCTCTGTTCCTGCATTGTCTTTTTTGTTTTTTAATTCGCAGGTGCATGTACATTTATCAGGATATAGATTTTGTTTCATGTCTTCATCCCCAGGTACAAGAGCGTCTTGTTGACACCCTTCCATTCAGAAACATAAGTCAGGTAGTGCCTGTCTACCACAACATTCTGACTTCGATGTGTTCTCATTGATGAATCTTATTTCTTGCAGTGCCAGGATGGGTATTCTATATCCTTTCATACTACCCAGGACTTGCTTTACTTTGTCAATCTTGATTATAATCTGAATGTTAATGGCTCCCAATTTAAAGGTCAGTTTTCATATTATTTCACTGTCTGATTCATTACAGATAATGAGGAAGCACCTCAAATGTATTGGTTGGGGTGCAGTAGCTCAAATTCTTCCTCGCCCTCGCCCCTTTTCCCTCCCCCTGTGTACAGTGCCCCTATATCTCACTGGTGTGCCACTTACAATAAAGACAATGATTGGTGGTATGTCCCCATCCAGTATTTATTTTGAAGGAGACAGTATCCACCGACAAAGTAAGTACTTGAGGTACCTTTGATACCTACTGGTAGACTGTTTAACACAACTGATTGCACTAGTTTATAATCCATAGAGGTGGTTTTCATCTGTTTACAAATTGCAATTAACCCATTTTTTCATGTGCAAGGACAACGCTTTCAGTGGAGCTGGAATGCTCTACATTGGCCAAAACTATGCTGTCAAGTTTTTCCTAACTTGTTATGATTTAGCTTCTTTATGATTGGGCCTGCAGTGAAATACATATATGTCTTGAAATGACATCGTAAGTGTGGTTTCAGTATCACTGCTTACAATAATAATCAATAAATGTTTTAAGCAGTGATACTGGAGCCTTACTTACAATTGTCATGATTTGTCCATTCTCTTTCTGTTCCCTTCTACCCTCCCTTCATACTCCTTTGTCCCTCCCTCAAACATGCAGGATTCAAGTTTTTCCTTTAATATCCTCTTCTGCCCTCATCGTTTCATCCAAGAATATGGCTTTTCATATCTGTTACTTTTTACATTCTAACTGTATTTTCTTTCTTATTTTCTCTATTCCCCCCCCCCCCCCCCTGTTAATTTGCGCTACATACTGTTGTAGAAAATGAGATATCATATAATTCTATAATGTTTGCTGGGAAATCAGTGACCATTTTTTGCATGGATAAACTTTTCATTTGCTGCCAATAAAGACAAAGTTGTACCAAAATGTTCCTAAGTCTACATAGAATTGTTATGAGTCCATTTGAATTGTCCAGCTTTCTTTATGACTACAAGTGGCTTAGATTATTCATGAATTTTTGAACACAAACAAGATGACAGAATTTGTCCCCAAGGGACCAAATCTGAAGATGCAAGTGCAGATTAAGATCTAGTTGGAACATAATTTTATCAGTTATCATTGGTTTCTCCATCTTCAGCTCACTGCAGTTAATTTAAGTAAGCTTAAGATTGATTTTAACAGCTGCTGCAGGAGATGGCCATACAAACAAACATATTATAATACTTTTAGTTAATATATTTTGGGAACTTTAATTCCCTCTTCTATACCCTTCTCCAATGTCTTCATTTGAAGCGTCACAGTATAATGGCCTATGTATTGACAAATAGTCCAGAAAATAATGTCAGGATCAATTGCAAATGTGGTAAATATGGAAACTAAATGTAAAATCATTATCATATTTTTATTAGTTGTTCTTCACTACTTACTTCTTTAAGTGTTGATCCCTCAGCCTTAATTACAACAACAACAGCAAATGCTGGTATGCACAGGAGTGATGCTGATGCTATGCACCAACCAAGCACTTCTGCCCAAACTGGGTACCTATACTCTCCGTTGTTGTATGTGGGAGACTCATAATCTATGAGGCAGAATACCCACACACACTGTAAAGAAGACAATTGACAAAATCAGAAATGATAGTCACTTTTTTATTACAGCAAAAAATTGAAAGTTACAAATTAAAATGAGTCTATGAGAATGGACAGAAAAAAGAGGGAAGGGAAATGAAGGCAGATGCTGTAATTTTCGTAGTTATATTTTGCTGTCAGTAGCTCTGAGTTGACCTTTACATTACAGTTGTTCAGAATGAATGTACTAAAGTATGGAATACAGTGTGCTGCAACCAGTGCAGTGAAACAACCAATCTAAGGAGATAGATAGTTAGATAGATAGAGAGAGAGAGAGAGAGAGAGAGAGAGAGAGAGAAAGGTGTGAGGAGCAGCAAAGTGGAATGAGGAGTGTAACAGACATAGTAACTGCAGCATACAACGTGTCTGGATGCTTTCACAGGTGACTCTTGGATCCTTAACCATGAGAAGAAATGATGGAAAATTTGGACTAGCTAGACAGATGTTGTCTGTATATTTTGAAGGACTCTGGAAATATTATCAGGATATTTTTATCACTCCTACTTCCCAATACGAGGTCCCCCCCCCCCCCCCCCACACACACACACACACACACACACAGGAGCCTCATTTGTGGCGACTAACTGTTGAGATTCCAGAGGAAAGAGCAGATGCAGTCCTTGTTGTGGGTTCAGATAATGTAGAATTTGTTAATGAATTTGAACTAGACCAATGGTTTGTAAAGTTGAATGGATGGGAAGGATTCCATTAGGTGGGCGACTAAGATGTTTTTGCATACCCCTGACAGGTACAGGGATTCATTTGTAGATCTTGCCATCAAAGGAGAAGTAATTATGGATGAGAATGTAGCTTTACAAGCAGATTGTGGAGGAGGTACTAAGTTTTGTGTCAAGATGATAATGGGAAATTTAGTGAGTGAGTGTATGGGGGTGGGGGTGGGGGAAGAAGGGAGGTTGGCATCCAAAGATGGAGCATTTAAGCAACGAAGAAAACAGCATTGTCGTATGCCAGCTGTGCTGGAATTGCTGTGGAGTATTCAGTGTAGATATGACTATTACATTGCCTGCTCGCATGGAAGGCCACCACAAAACAACATGTTGTGACTAAATTCAACCAGGTTGCAGAATGCAGCACACAGCACAGCATCTATGACATCAAGTACTGCTTCAAATGCCCTGCCACTTGGCTCTTATTCCCCTCCTACTCTAGCATAAGCTTTTAAGCTTTTCTGATCTGCACAGACAGCAACTGTCCGTACAGTATATAACCATTTCCAAAATCTGCCCACCCCTCCCAGCTCTGAAATCTCCGCTAGTCTCCAATCACAAGCAGTCGTGTCCTTCCCTCCAACATCCTTGCCTCACTGTTTGCATCTCCTCTTTCCTAAAAATATATGGTCTGCTTCTCCAGTTTTGTGACTGGTACCAGAATTCAAAGCAGTATTTTATATCTACTGTTACTATCAAGAGTAATATTGTAATGTTACCTGTGGGCAGACCTTTAAGCAAACTTATTGACCTGCCAAAATCTCTGTGTGGAAAGCAATTAATTATACAACAATTCTATGTGAACTCTTGAATTATCCAATGTGCAAGCCGTCTTCCTAGATGTCAATCTCCACCTCTCCAGTGGCTCCATAAATACGTCTGTTCATATCAAGTGCACTAATCATCAACAATAACTCCATTTCGACAACTGTCGCCTGTTTCATGTCAAAAAGTCTCTTTCTTACAGCCTTGCTACCTATGGGTGCTGCATCTGAAGCGAAAAGCTGGAGTTGTCAAAATATGCTGATAACTTTTGGGTTGTTTTGAAATTCCACCTTATGTGAACACTAACTTTTTATTCACCCCAACATGTTTTGGCACCTATGTGTTATCTTCTGTGCATCGAATTTTATTTCTATGAAGTATAATATAAAGTTTATAATAATTCCTCTATTGTAGGCCTAAAAATTTTAACACGTGCATTTGATCAATATTATGAGAAGGATAGTTGCTACTCACCATATAGCGCAAATGCTGAGTCACAGACAGGCACGACAAAAAAGACCATCAAACAAAAGTTTGGCAGTCTTTTTGTTGTGCTGGTCTGTGACTCAGCCGTCCACTATATAGTGAGTAGCAATGATCCTTTTTGTAGTATTGTTATTATTCCAGCCTGAATTTTCTATTGTTTGAACAAGTGCATTTTGTTTGGGTTGTTTTGACAGCTCACCTGAAAATTACATTGCTAATGTAACTGTGTTGTTATAGAGGGGTTCCTGTACCCTTTCTCTCATTTTTGACAGCATGGCATCTGCATAGTTGTCATGAAGCAAGACATTTCTTCACAACTAATTTGCGGATGTCATGGCGACAAAAATTATAAATCACAAGCATGGACAAATGTCAAGAGGAGATTCAGACTTTGATAAGATAATTCTCTATACCAATAACCTCACCAGAGCCTTTATTGGCAGCCAATACTCTATTTCAACCAGACCATAAATAGATCTCCCACTCCATCTCCCCATCACCTTCTCTGACACCATTTGTGCAGCTGCCGAGACATCTATCTTTCTCGCTCCCGCCTTGCACTATTCCTCAAGCCCCTTTGCCTTCCGTGTTCTTTCCTACACTCTCCCCACATCAGTCAGCCAAGGTAACTGCTCTCTGTAATCCATATTCTTTAATCAGTGCTGTTAGTGCTGCCACTGTGTGTGTGTGTGTGTGTGTATGTGTGTGTGTGTGTGTGTGTGTGTGTGTGTGTGTACTTTCTGCTACAAGCAGAGCCACTGCTCTAAAGCTAGTGACCACTGTATTCTGTGTGTGCATGCACCACACATCAATTTACTATGGGTGAGTGGTTGCAATGCTCTTATTTTACATATTGTTCCATCCAGGAATTTCCATTATTATTAAAAATTTCTTTTTCTTTTTGTATTAAATTAATGTTTGCATGGCATAATGGATTAGTAGCTTTCTATTTACTTTTGTTTTTATATTTTCTTTGTTTATTACTATTTTTTTAATTTGGTATTCGTATTTCTTAGATCCGTACATGCCAGTAATTCGCTTGGATGTGGAACGTGTCAATATAATTGTACAAATACAATTAATACTACAGAATAATAATAACATAGTACAGTAATATAAATAATTGCAAGTATCAAATTTTCTTATTTACTAGCTAACATTTATCTAGCATTAAACAATGGAAAATTCAGGATGGAATGTAACTATTATGAAAAGAAAAGTTGCTACTCACCATATAATGGAGATGCTGAGTCGCAGATATGCACCACAAAAAGACTGCCACAAGTGAAGCTTTCAGCCATTAAGGCCTTTGACATGTCAACTACACACACACACACACACACACACACACACACACACACACACACACACACACACGACTGCAGTCTCAGGCGATTAAAACCATACTGTGAGCAGCAGCACCAGTTTATGATGGGAGTGGGGACTGGGTGGGGATAAAGAGGAGGCTGGGGGAGGGTTGTTGTTATTGTTGTGGTCTTCAGTCCTGAGACTGGTTTGATGCAGCTCTCCATGCTACTCTATCCTGTGCAAGCTTCTTCATCTCCCAGTACCCACTGCAGCCTACATCCTTCTGAATATGCTTAGTGTATTCATCTCTTGGTCTCCCTCTATGATTTTTACCCTCCAGCTGCCCTCCAATACTAAATTGGTGATCCCTCGATGTCTCAGAACATGTCCTACCAACCGATCCCTTTTTTTAGTCAAGTTGTGCCACAAGCTCCTCTTCTCCCCAATTCTATTCAGTACCTCCTCATTAGTTATGTGATCTACCCATCTAATCTTCAGTACTCTTATGTAGCACCACATTTCGAAAGCTTCTATTCTCTTCTTGTCCAAACTATTTATTGTCCATGTTTCACTTCCATACATGGCTACACTCCATACAAATGCTTTCAGAAACGACTTCCTGACACTGAAATCTATACTCGATGTTAACAAATTTCTTCTTCAGAAATGCTTTCCTTTCCATTGCCAGTCTACATTTCACATCCTCTCTACTTCAACCATCATCAGTTATTTTGCTCCCGAAATAGCAAAACTCCTTTACTACTTTAAATGTCTCATTTCCTAATCCAATTCCCTCAGCATCACCCGACTTAATTCAACCACATTCCATTATCCTCGTTTTTCTTTTGTTGATGTTCATCTTACACCCTCCTTTCAGGACAATGTCCATTCCATTCAACTGCTCTTCCATGTCCTTTGCTGTCTCTGACAGAATTACAATGTCATCGGCGAACCTCAAAGTTTTTATTTCTTCTCCATGGATTTTAATACCTACTTCGAATTTTTCTTTTGTTTCCTTTACTGCTTGCTCCATATACAGATTGAATAAGATCGGGGAGAGGCTGCAACCCTGTCTCACTCCCTTCCCAACCACTGCTTCCCTTTCATGTCCCTCAACTCTTATGACTGCCATCTGGTTTCTGTACAATTTGTAAATAGCCTTTCGCTCCCTGTATTTTACCCCTGCCACCTTCAGAATTTGAAAGAGAGTATTCCAGTCAACATTGTCAAAGGCTTTCTCTAAGTCTACAAATGCTAGAAACGTAGGTTTGCCTTTCCTTAATCTTTCTTCTAAGATAAGTCGTAGGGTCAGTATTGCCTCACATGTTCCAACATTTCTACGGTATCCAAACTGATCTTACCCGAGGTCGGCTACTATCAGTTTTTCCATTCGTCTGTAAAGAATTCGCATTAGTATTTTGCAGCTGTGACTTATTAAACTGATAGTTTGGTAATTTTCACATCTGTCAACACCTGCTTTCTTTGGAATTGGAATTATTATATTCTTCTTGAAGTCTGAGGGTATTTCACCTGTCTCATACATCTTGCTCACCAGATGGTAGAGTTTTGTCAGGACTGGCTCTCCCACGGCCGTCAGTAGTTCCAATGGAATATTGTCTACTCCGGGGGCCTTGTTTCGACTCAGGTCTTTCAGTGCTCTGTCAAACTCTTCACGCAGTATCTTATCTCCCATTTCATCTACATCCTCTTCCAATTCCATAATATTCTCCTCAAGTACATCACCCTTGTATAGACCCTCTATATACTCCTTCCACCTTTCTGCTTTCCCTCCTTTGCTTAGAACCGGGTTTCCATCTGAGCTCTTGATATTCATGCAAGTAGTTCTCCTTTTTGCAAAGATCTCTTTAATTTTCCTGTAGGCAGTATCTATCTTACCCCTAGTGAGATAAGCCTCTACATCCTTACATTTGTCCTCTAGCCATCCCTGCTTAGCCACTTTGCACTTCCTGTCGATATCATTTTTGAGACGTTTGTATTCCTTTTTGCCTGCTTCATTTACTGCATTTTTATATTTTCTCCTTTCATCAATTAAATTCAATATTTCACTGTCACCCAAGGGTTTCTACTAGCCCTCATCTTTTTACCTATTTTATCCTGTGCTGCCTTCACTATTTCAGCCCTCAAAGCTACCCATTCTTCTTCTACTGTATTTCTTTCCCCCATTCCTGTCAATTGTTCCCTTTTGCTTTCCCTGAAACTCTGTACAACCTCTGGTTCTTTCAGTTTATCCAGGTCCCATCTCCTTAAATTCCCACCTTTTTGCAGTTTCTTCAGTTTTAATCTACAGTTCATAAGCAATAGATTGTAGTCAGAGTCCACATCTGCCCCTGGAAATGTCTTACAATTTAAAACCTGGTTCCTGAATCTCTGTCTTATCATTATATAATCTGATACCTTTTAGTATCTCTAGGGTTCTTCCATGTAACAACTTTCTTTCATGATTCTTGAACCAAGTGTTAGCTATGATTAAGTTATGTTCTGCGCAAAATTCCACCAGGTGGCTTCTTCTTTCCTTTCTTAGCCCCAATCCATATTCACCACTATGTTTCCTTCTCTCCCTTTTCCTACTCTCGAATTCCAGTCACCCGTGACTATTAAATTTTTGTCTCCCTTCACTACCTGAATAATTTCTTTTATCTCATCATACATTTCATCAATTTCTTCATCATCTGCAGAGCTAGTTGGCATATAAACTTGCACTACTGTACTAGGTGTGGGCTTCGTGTCTATCTTGGCCACAATGATGCGTTCACTATGCTGTTTGTAGTAGCTTACCTGTACTCCTATATTTTTATTCATTATTAAACCTACTCCTGCATTACCCGTATTTGATTTTGTATTTATAACCCTGTATTCACCTGACCAAAAGTCTTGTTCCTCCTGCCACCGAACTTCACTAACTCCCACTATATCTAACTTTAATCTATCCATATCTCTTTTTAAATTTTCTAACCTACCTGCCCGATTAAGGGATCTGACATTCCACGCTCCGATCCGTAGAATGCCAGTTTTCTTTCCCCTGATAACGACATCCTCTTGAGTAGTCCCTGCCCGGAGATCCGAATGGGGGACTATTTTACCTCCAGAATATTTTACCCAAGAGGACACCATCACCATTTAATCATACAGCAAAGCTACATGCCCTCGGGAAAAATTACGGCTGTAGTTTCCCCTTGCTTTCAGCCGTTCGCACTACCAGAACAGCAAGGCCGTTTTGGTTAGTGTTACAAGGCCAGATCAGTCAATCATCCAGACTGTTGTGCCTCCAACTACTGAAAAGGCTGCTGCCTCTCTTCAGGAACCACATGTTTGTCTGGCCTCTCAACAGATACCCTCCGTTGTCGTTGCACCTACGGTACGGCTATCTGTATCGTTGAGGCACGCGAGCCTCCCCACCAACGGCAAGGTCTATGGTTCGTGGGGCAGAGGTATAGTATGGATAGTATGATGCGGGTGGCAGACAGTTAAGTGCTGCTGGTTAGACAGAGGGCAGGGGAGGGGGTGGGGGAAGTAGTGAGAAAGGAGAAAGTCTGAGTGCGATGGTGGAATGATGGCTGTGTAGTTCTGGAATGGGAACAGGGAAGGGGCTGGATGGGTGAGGACAATGACTAACTAAGGTTGAGCCCAGGAGGGTTACGGGAACATAGGCTGTATTGCAGGGAAAGTTCCCACCTGTGGAACTCAGAAAACCTGGTGTTGGTGGGAAGGATTCATATGGCACAGGTTGAAGCAGTCATTGAAATGAAGGATGTAATGCTTGGCAGCATGCTCAGCAACAGGGTGTTCCACTAGTTTCTTGGCTACAGATTATCGGTGGCCATTGATGCAGACAGACAGCTTGTTGGTTGCCATTCCCACATAGAATGTAGCACAGAGGTTGCAACTTAGTTTGTAGCTCATATGACTGGTTTCATAGGTAGCCCTGCCTGTGATGGGATAGGTGATTTTCATGACCAGACTGGAGCAGGTGGTGGTGGGAGGATGTATGGGACTGGTCTTGACATCTAGGTCTATTACAGGGGTATGAGCCATGAGGTAAGGAGTTGGGAGCAGGGGTTAGCTCACGGCTCATACCCCTGTAATAGACTTAGATGCAAGACCTGTCCCATACATCTTCCCACCACCACCTACTCCAATTCAGTCACAAACATCACCTACCCCATCATAGGCAGGGCTACTTGTGGAACCAGTAATGTGATCTACGAGCTGGGCTGCAACCAGCATGCTGCATTCTATGTGGGCAGAAAACCAAAAGCTGTCTGTCCGCATGAATGGTCACCAACAAACCACGGTCAAGAAATAAATGGACTGCCATGTTGCTGAAAACACTGCCAAACATCATATCCTTCATTTCAATGACTGCTTCACAGATTGTGCCTTATGGATCCTTCCCACCAACAGCAGCTTTTGTGAACTGCACAGGTGGGAACTTTCCCTGCAATACATCCTACATTCCCATAACCCTCTTGGACTCAACCTTTGTTAGTCACTGTCCTCATCCATCCAGCCCTTCCCTGTTCCAATTCCAGCACTACACACCCGTCATTCCACCATCACACTCAGTCTTTCTCCTTTTCTGCTACTCCCTCCCACTTTCTATCTAACCTGCAGGAGCACTTCACTGTCTGCCACCCCCACCATACTATCCCTCCCCCTACCCACACCAGTCTCCTCTTTACCCCACCCAGTTGTCACTCCCATCATGCACTGGTGCTACTGCTCGCAGTGTGGTTTCATTGCCTGGGACTGCAGTCGTGTGTGTAAGTTGCGTTTGCGTGCACATGTTTGTGATGGCCAAAAGTTTTATTTGAGACAGTCTTTTTGTTGTTGCCTATCTGTGACTTCAGCATCTCCGCTATATGGTGAGTAGTCACTCTCCTTTTCATAATACTGTTACATTGATCTAGTACTGTAATTCACTGTCTAACATTAAAATAGTATTGTATCTTTCATCTAATAACTCAATAACAAGATATATCTATTTATTCAAGAAGTGTATATGGGAACTTTTAATTACTTCTGGAAAAGAATTCATCTAAGGAGTACAGTGGACAGTCAAGTAGGTATTTCTTTAACATACATCTGAATAGCATTTCATTTTCTCTCATAATTTAATATAATTAGGAAGTGCATTAAAATTACTTTTGAATGCATTATGGGAACAGTAGTGATCAATGTCTTGTAAATAATTACTATTAAAAACAGTCTTGATCACGATTTATTTAACAAGGTGACCGGTTTCGACCACTACTGTGGTCATCTTCAGACCATTGAGTAGGAACCCCTTTCTGTTGGAGAATCACAATTCTCCAACAGAAAGGGGTTCCTACTCAATGGTCTGAAGATGACCACAGTAGTGGTAGAAACCGGTCACCTTGTTAAATAAACCGTGATCAAGACTGTTTTTAATAGTAATTAAGTGCATTAAAAGTCATAATAGCAGCATACTTTACTCCCTTCTGTACAAGTGAAGTTTTTTAGTTTAAAATAGAGATCATCTTTCCCTCTAGTGTTATAGTTGTGGTGCGAACAATTTTTTCATAATGAGCATAGTTTTTAATGACACTTATTGTGATCAGTATTCCTAACTGAGTGACGAGTTTTCTATATGAGGTTCATGGAGAAACCCCACACATAATTCTGACTGCTCTCTTCTGAGCTGTTAGGACTTTTTTTTGGGGACTGGTCAATTACCCCAGAAGATTATGCCACAACTCATTAATGAGTGAAAGTGCCCAAAATAAGCCAATTTCTGAATGGTGATGTCCCCAAAATAAGTGATGATTCTTAAAGCAAAAGTTGCTGATGTCACCCCTTTTAGAGTCAGGAGGACACATGATGTTCCCAGTTGAGCCTTCTGTCAATAAGAACCCCTCGGAATTTAGTGGAGTGTACCTGTTCTAGTACCTGTTTGTCATGTGCAATGACTATGTTCTCTGGATTTTTATTTTTAGTGTGGAACTGAATAAAATTAGTTTTTTAATATTAACTGAAAGAGAAACCAAGCTGCAGCTTCTCGGAGCATGTCATTAACATCAGGCTCTAGATCAGTAGCAGACATACTGTCTTAACACAATGCTTGTCTACCACAATTACATTCATTAATTCATAATACACTAGATGGAAAAATATTTCTCCTGGATCTGTACTTTATTGGTTTCTGCATTTTTCCATTTATATCTACAATTTTTATTTGGAACTAATTATTATTTTATTAGTAATGTTTTATGTAATGCCTGTGGAAGAAACACAGTGACACAAATAGTAACCAACAAACTTTTGTTCATATTCTATCACTAGGAAAATAATCTCGCATTACTAATAACTAAGAATAAGTCTGAAAAATATCAGGCATACCATCAAAAGAACGGGTGCTGCTACCCACCAGCAAAATCTTATATAAAGTGAAGGAAACCTGCCAGTCATATCATTTACATTTCTTGCAAGTCTGTGGGCACCATACAGCCAAGAAATTCCAATCACTTCAAAGAATGCCAAGAACATTATTGATATTGAAGCAGCATATTGATCTACTAACTGGAAGAAGTAGATACCACCCTGGAAAAATAATTTGTTTATAATATCACATCACTAATTAGTAGTACATAATAATACAAAAATTACACCACCACTGCACATGAGTAGGGACGGGGGTTTGAAAGAATGTGCATAATGACATCTCAAATGGAGTGAACTAATTTAGAAGGTAACATGAAACACAATCATATCTAAAATTTGGAAAAAAGCAGGTAGCATGAAAGTCTTTTATCTGAAATATATTAATAAAACTGCCTGCTGACAGAAGGCAACTTCCAACATCTTAATATGAATTATTGTCAACAAGACGTATTTTTGAAAAAAAGCAACTGTTATATGATAAATGCATTACACAACACACATATCCAATAGTTTACTTGAGTTACTGAGCCTTTTGACAATGTCAGATATGATGGAACAATTAGTATGAAAAGCACGAGTTGTATTTCCTATGCAGTAAAGAAACTATAGAATATAGCATACTCTTAATAAAACTAACTTATGATTCATGAAAAGAAGGAAACACTTTCAAAAAATTCCACCAAGTCATTAATCATAATGAAATCAAAAAAATAACAACATTCACTCAAGAAAATCTGGGCTGGAATACAATGTGTACAAGATGACAAACCACTTCACACCAAACAGAAGAGCTACTGAGCAAACAGGCACATCTTTAAGTATTCCCTCCCTCCCCCTCCCCACACCCCCTCTTCTCCCCCTTCCTGCTCTTGCAGACACCACAAATAAAATTTCTATGAGTAAAATCAAAAAGGTTTGGAGTCCGATCCTCTGTAACATCTCACTTAATGTGTATGTATTTCCTGATGTTCCTTCAGTTTCATTTGTATGTAAAGTGTGAAATTTCTTTGAATTGGGTGTAGTAATTGTAATAAACACAATCTTCCCTTCATATTCTTATGCTGCTTTCACCTATATTGCAGGGAGTGTCACTTTCTTAGAACTGTCATTGTAGTTCTGTAATATTCACACTACATTCCAAGTATGCATATTTTTTGTTATGCAACATTTCTGTAATAAGAAGGCAAGGTGAAAACCTCTTTGACTGCTAGTAAACACAATTGAAACTTAAAACAAAAAATAACTGAGGTCTGATGTGTGATGTGTGACTGTGGACTTATTTTTCCTCTCATATGTTCATGGATTTCGTCTGAATGAAAATGTAACATAGAAGTGGAAAGTACTTTAAACTGTTAACATTTATCATTACTGAGCAGAAAAAGTACTTACTTGCTTATATGGGACTTTTAAATGCTATAAAACTTATAAAATAAAAACAAAGTTTAACAGCTTTACAGAATCATGACAGACAATCCCATGTACTAGTAACAAAAACATCCAACATGTGGATATTTGAGTTGGAGTTTCATAAAATGTTTAAAACCAAGTTAAAAGAAAACATATGAACTGTGGAGGAACTTTGAAGAACATTCAAGAAAAGAAATGTCTGGAAATTTCTGTAACAGACATGGGGGTAGGAAATATGTTGAGACCTCCATAAACAGTTAACTTTGCAAAGGCAATGGTTCTAACGGGAGACAACAACTAGAATGTATGAAACAGAAGGTGCCAAAGGCTGAGTACGGTATTGAAGTAGATATAAAAATGTTAATGCCAGATAAGAAGAGAATGAGAATGATATACAACTAGTTAAATATAGTTTTAAAAAAAGAAATGGGAAAATATTGTGTGTTTATTTTTAATATGTTCTGAATGAAACTGATACTCATTCAGTGAAGAAATGGCTGGCTGGAGTATTGGGACTTGCTACCAACTGACCATGAGACTGAACATCTGTCACATACAGAAATGACTGAAAATACTATTTTGGTTGCTCGGCACTAAACTGACATTACCGCATTATTATGTTCAAACAATATTTTCTGGGCTACTAGTAACCATTTAATGAAAGTGAATATTTTGTGGTATTAATATCTTACCTGTGTAACATGTGGAAGACCAAAAAGGAATGATATAGCACACACTATCAGTACCAGCATCTCATGACACATAAGTCTTTTCCTGACCCAGTTTGGGAAACCATCCTGTATGGATGTAACAACAACTTCGACTATAGCAAACTGAAACATAAAATGATCATGGTGCACAACCTGTTATAATTTTTGATAAAGCAACTTTTTTTTTTCATAAATGGGTCAACTATTTTAATGTCAGCACTGTAAATGTCAGTAAAATTTGAAGAAGATCTCATTTTGAATAATTTATTTATAAATATCTTACTAACATTATATGTAACTGGCTTCATTACTGTTATAGCTCATACCTGGCTATTCAAGCTGAGACACAGCAACATGAAGAAAAAGAGAACAGCCCACAGCTGAGATGCTGGCATTTTAGCCATTGCCTGTGGATATACAATGAACACAAGACCTGGACCTGAAAAAATGTTCATCAAACAGTTATGAGCAAGAAGTCACAGCACAATAAACATAGTTTATTTTGACTTGTA
The DNA here is from genome assembly GCF_021461385.2 of Schistocerca piceifrons. Classification (NCBI taxonomy): domain Eukaryota; kingdom Metazoa; phylum Arthropoda; class Insecta; order Orthoptera; family Acrididae; genus Schistocerca; species Schistocerca piceifrons. Next base: position 430,535,652 of record NC_060138.1, read on the forward strand.
AATAATATATTTCAACTATCAGTCATTCTTTGGAATTTTTATTGGCAGATCTAGATTTCAGCTAGAAACTAGCCATACTCAATGAACTATCATTTTTGATCAATGCGTGTAATTCCTGTTGGTTGGGCTTCATCCACAGTTCAATGAACTGATACAGTTTATTTTTATTGTGTTTTTTGTGTGTTAAAATCTCTTCCAAAGCTTTGTCATTTCTGTAGTCTCGCATTAACAATTTTAATACACTTCCATTAATAACAACTCTATTTAAAACTGATTTAAACAATTTTATCACAGAGAAAAATTTTTTCCTAAAATTTAATAGCTCAATGGGTAAGTGGTCAGCATGTCTGTCACGTGGAGGATCTGGACTCAATTCCTGGTACTGAAAAGAATTTTTTCTTGATGGGAGGACTGAAGTGGGATGGATTCACCTTCATGATGCCAACTGACAAGCTACTTAAGCTGAAAGCAATGGCTCCAAGCTCTGGGAACAGTGTGCTGATGTCATGTCCCCCTCCATACCACACCCCAATGACACCACTGGCAGAGTATAAAATGGCAGTTCTTCAGTAATGAATGATCTCTACAGATCAGTACATGGAGCAGTAACTTTTGCCAGCTCCTTACAATAAAATTTGGTTCTTGGCAACAATTATACAATGATTACATTCAGTGTTACAGAGAAAAAATAACACACAGTGTTATAAAGAAATACTACACTAACCAAGATGTGCATTATGTTCTAAAGCTCCTGTAATCATGATGAATAGCATCCAATCTCACATGGCAATATGTGCCCCTTTGCTTTAAAAAGCAGGGATGTAATTGGCGTATTTGTTTAAGATACATTACACAACTTCTCCTATCTTTTGTAGGCTGGATGCCATGTTGTTGTCCCAGTACTTACTGCAACCTACATCCTTCTGAATCTGCTTAATGTCTTGGTCTCCCTCTATGATTTTTACCCTCCACACTGCCCTCCAACGCTAAATTTGTGATCCCTTGATGCCTCAGAACATGTCCTACCAACCAGTCCCTTCTTCTTGTCAAGTTGTGCCACAAACTCCTCTTCTCCCCAATACTATTCAATACCTCCTCATTAGTTACGTGACCTACCCATCTAATCTTCAGCATTCTTCTGTAGCACCACATTTCGAAAGCTTCTACTCTCTTCTTGTCCAAACTATTTATCGTCCATGTTTCACTTCCATACATGGCTACACTCCATACAAATACTTTCAGAAACGACATCCCGACACTTACATCTATACTCGATGTTAACAAATTTCTCTTCTTCAGAAACACTTTCCTTGCCATTGCCACTCTACATTTTATATCCTCTCTACTTCGACCATCATCAGTTATTTTGCTCCCCAAAAAGCAAAACTCTTACTACTTGAAGTGTCTCATTTCCTAACCTAATTCCCTCAGCATCACCCATCTTAATTCGACTACATTCCATTATCCTCGTTTTTCTTTTGTTGATGTTCATCTTATACCCTCCTTTCAAGACACTGTCCATTCTGTTCAACTGCTCTTCCAAGTCCTTTGCTGTCTCTGACAGAATTACAATGTCATTTGCGAACCTCAAAGTTTTTATTTCTTCTCCATGGATTTTAATACCTACTCCAAAATTTTCTTTTGTTTCCTTTACTGCTTGCTCAATATACAGATTGAATAAGATCGGGGATAGGCTACAACCCTGTCTCACTCCCTTCCCAACCACTCTTCCCTTTCATGACCCTCGACTCTTATAACTGCCATCTGGTTTCTGTACAAATAGTAAATAGCCTTTTGCTCCCTGTATTTTACCCCTGCCACCTTCAGAATTTGAAAGAGAGTATTCCAATCAACATTGTCAAAAGCGTTCTCTAAGTCTACAAATGCTAGAAACATAGGTTTGCCTTTCCTTAATCTTTCTTCTAAAATAAGTCGTAAGGTCAGTATTGCCTCACGTGTTCCAATATTTCTACTGAATCCAAACTGATCTTCCCCAGGGTTGGCTTCTACTAGTTTTCCATTCGTCTGTAAAGAATTCACGTTAGTATTTTGCAGCTGTGGCTTATTAAAATGATTGTTCGGTAATTTTCACATCTGTCAACACCTGCTTTCTTTGGGATTGGAATTATTATATTCTTCTTGAAGTCTGAGGGTATTTCGCCTGTCTCATATGTCTTGCTCACCAGACAGTAGAGTTTTGTCAGGACTGGCTCTCCCAAGGCTGTCAGTAGTTCTAATGGAATGTTGTCTACTCCCGGGGCCTTGTTTCGACTCAGCTTCTGGTTATTAGAAGAGATGTTTTTAAAAATGTATTTCACTATAGACAGAAGCATTTGTTACAGAGTGTTATTTAGGTATTGTCAATATCCTCAAAACATCAGTTTTGCATAACGATCTATTTTGTCTCTCTGCCAAATACAATGCTCAAACTGGTGCAAATTATTACTGAGATGATTAGTCTCATAATGCTTTTACTGAATTGTATTAGAGGAAGTAAAATGAAAACCAACTAGAAGCTTCATCCCACTACTGCTCTATCTCTGTGATAAAAATCAATACTTTAAAAGCCACCATAAACCTTAAAAGATTATCAGAACACTGAATCCAAGTATCAATTTATTCCCTACAATGTTACCTGCAGATGTTTCAGTATAAAGGCAAAGGTACTGACCAACCAGTTGATAACAACCTTAGTTCCTAATGAGTATGCTCATTTACACAATTATCTGTAGAACAAATTGCAGAAATGATGTTCCTTGCCATGCTGTACACCCAGCCTGCAAATATTTAAGATAACATGTGGCCATATGATGTCCAATTGGACATTAGACAAAAAAAACTTAGCTGACCATCTACAACTTTACTGAGCAAACTGAAGATGATGACGACAACAATGAAAATAATAATAATAATAATAATAATAATAATTACAGTATTTTTTTAGTACCCAAAACTCACTGCAATTCTAGTTGACCAATGTTGGCTCTCTGCACTTTTCCATGTATGTCTTTAATATAAAGCAGTTAACTCATTTTTTGGTCCTGGAGCTATAGTTTGAGAGCAGATGGGTTCAGGAAAATTTTGACTAAATACTAAAGGATGAATTCTACAGACAGTTTATCTTCTGGTAACTCAGTTTACTTCCACAAATTCCAACAAAGTTACACACCGAGATTTATATAAGGTCTTACTGTGATCTCTGTAAGTAAGAAGTATAACTTACCATCTGAAATAACAGCTTCTACTGGCTTATCCAACTCTACAGAAATATTCCCAATAGTTGCAAAAGCAAAGAGACCAACAAGAATGCTTGTAACGGCATTTATTGTTGATACAGCTAAAGTGTCAATTAGGAATTGATTGTTGTAATGATTATAGCTAGCAAATGATATCATAGATCCAAATGCTACTCCAAGAGAATTGAAATTCTGTGCAAGAGCATGTACCCAAACCTGCAAATAAAAGTGCACAGGATTAATTACAGGTAACGATCTCAGATGAATTCCCCTGCAATTATCATATTACAGGCTAAACTAACAGATCAAATGTCAGTAATATTAATTAGGAAGTGTGACCTGAAGCGTAATTTAAATAGGTAATGATAATATAAAATTTCACAAATTTGTCTCCTTCTAAAACTGGGTCCTCATATACCACTTGTAGCTGTAATTCCCAAAAATTATGTTACACAGAGAAAACAAATTATAAGGGGATACTACTTTCAAGATTTTAAGGGCTGCCATATGCTTTGTATATTAAACTGCATAGTAGACTTACTGTCTCCTTTCATAACCAGAAAATTCTTTCAGTTTCCCTTAATAAGATCAGATGATGTCACTATATCTTATATGATTATATGAGGAGTGAATATACAGTTTCAGTACTAGCTTAAAACATACAGTGACAGTTTCTTTCTGCAAAACTCCCTTCCTAGCTGTATTACATTTTCCTAGTCTACACAACCAAAATAAACAACTTTGAACAACACTGAAATGATCAGTTCTTTCCCCCACTTAAGAGAGCCAAATTGCATTTTCTCCCTATCACCTATAATTGTAACACATCTCTTCTGAACCAGATGAGTTTAATTTTAAATATTTTTTAAGGTTACATATAAGATATTAACATGTATAGTCAGCCATTATAAAGTGAAGATTATTTGTGAATAATTAACAACAAGTGAAGATTTCAGTCGTAAGCTACTTCTAACATCTGGTACATCAAAATTATTTTTAAAATATGATTCCTCACAATTAGTGTAATTTGCAGCCCTATAAAGGTAGCCGAGAGAGAAAGTTACTGCCAAATTAAATGTTCAGGTTTTGATCATCGGCAACTTTTAGAATTTTTTTCTGCTTTTATTCCTTATTTTTCTGTTGCCATTGCTTTGTGCACATGAGAAATACCTCACTAGGTTGTGGTTCAGTTTGGATGTTGCACTGTAGATCCCACTGTAACAGGGTAAGTAAATCAATTCACAGGTCAGAGAAAGGCCAGAGCGTATCGTCAACTGCTCCATGCTTAGTGAACCATTCTTAAACTTGAGATCAGATTCACTGGTGCTTTACTTCTGCCACATGTGTGAAGATCATCAAAAACTGGATTCTACATTAATTTGGACTGAGTCTGCCTTGGAACATAAAGACTTGGACTTTTGTGAATTGCTCTTTCTGTAGGATAACAATAAACCATGTGTTTTTGGTAGTTAGAAATACATTGTGTGACTGCAGTCCACAGAAGTTGAGATAGACATGTAACAGTCAGCTAATGGCTTATCTCATACCTATTATTTTCTTCTGAAAATTATTGAGGAGGACTGATTATGGTCTCTCTCTCTCTCTCTCTCTCTCTCTCTCTCTCTCTCTCCCCTTTATATTCCCATCAGCAGACACTGAGATGGGTGCAAATGAGTTGGCATGGACATTATATAGAACAATTGTCATGAAGGGCACACGTAAAGCGAAACATGGACAGAGCCACTAACTCAGAGGTTTACCTTTCAGTGATGTTAAGCTTGGCCTGGCAGTTCTTATGTAGATTTCTAATACCTCAAACTTGGTCTTCACCTTATGCTGTGCTCCGTTACTGCATGGTAGGGTCAGTCAGTTGCACTGGTCACTTTTGTGTTTATCCCTGTGCCAGTCTCTATACGGTGTTCAGACTCTCGAACTTCGTTCCCTCTTCTGGGGTTCAGCTCTCAGGTTTTGTTATCGAGGCACCATTAGCTCATATAATAACATTTGTGCTGGCAGTGATAGCTCGTATCACTGTCACGCCTTGTGTGAATATAAAAGTGGTATACAAAAGTGGTGGTATAGGACATTCTTATGCATGCAACACCATTTTTTTTTCTTTGTAGTGTTACATTGTAGTCACTGTGTAAGGGGTCCGTAGGCCCTTACTATAAGTTTGCACTCGGCACAGGTCGACAAGGCAAACAATCGATAGTGTCGGGTTGCGAGAGCGAGTGTGAGTTGAGTTAGTTCCCAGGTTGCGGGCCGAGCTGTGTGGAGGCCGGTTGCTATATTCCAAGGGTTTGCCAACAAAGGGAGTGGCCATCGCCGCAGTTTAACCCCTTTGTGTTAGAATAGTACGGGAAAGCGACGAAGTATAATTACTAGAGTGATCAGTGATATTTCTGTGCCGATATTTTTGGTTTCGCGTCTACCGTGCCGGCATCATTTGGATTGCAGTGTTGGATTGCAGTGTTGGATTGCGTGTGACAATAATGAATAACGAAGAGGCCTGTGCTGAGATTAGCCATAATTAATTATGTATGACGAAGGCAGTGGCTGTCTCCTTTTTCTTGTGTTTTTGAGATGAATATAGGTCTTGATTAGTGAAGCTGTGTTGGCATTCTTCTTGTCACCAGACATTTCATTATTACAGCATTGAGAAGGACAAAATGGAATGTAACAACTCCATAGCAGTCAAAATCCGATTGCCAGCCCCATTAGGTACACGGTCACATTAATTAATATTTATTTGGGCTGCTATTCAGATCCCGATCGAGCGAGATACATAAATTCGGAGGTGTTACACCCTTGGCGACCGTGACAGGACAAGTGCAATTTTCGGACGAATCGTAAAGAACAATAGATAATTTTACCTTGCTTGACACGAGAAGATATTTTTCAATGTTGGATTGAGACAGAGCATAAACTTTAAAATTTGGACAAGAAACAGTGCATTTTGAACAATACGAAGTAATAGCATCTTACGATTGTGACTAAACTTTTTTTCTTGCCATATTAAATAAGAATAATAGTGTCAATAAACTGTGTTATAATGTGCAAATGCGTAAATCCGCGCGAAAAACTGTGAGAAGTGAACACTAAAGAAAGACACGTGTGAACATTAAAATAGCAAAACGAGCCAAGAATTCGTCACGAAAGTTTTAAAGAAGTGTTTAGTGGTAATATTTTGACTGAAAATTGCTCTTTGAATAGTGAAAATCGGACAGCTTCATGTGGACCCATAAACTGTTATGCGGATGACAATGTATTGTGGCGACGCAATTATTGAGTGACGTCACGCAGACCCGTGTAGCAGTTGCGCCAAAGAGCTTCGATCCGTGAGGTGATTTCACACGTCACCCCGGCTACCTGTGCAAGGAGTAGTTCAAGCACAGACGCACTACACCGACGGTCTTCAGCGCGACTTCAAGACACCGAGCGACGACCCGGCATCTAGCGGCCGAACTACAAACTACGCCCGCCTGCAGCGCCATGGAGCGGCCAACGGAGAACTACGACGACTCGCCACAGATCTTCAGTGCGACTTCACGTGGCTCCGGCAGCAGAACAGCGCCACGCCCACTTCAAACGTCAAAACATCGCGACTCATGGTAATGTCAGTTGGTGAGTGGAGACGACTGGTTAGCATAATATTAAATTGCAGTGTACTGTTTTCGCGGTAAAGAAACAATGGTAAACGGAATTTCACATTAGGAAAAGTGCCCAATTACAGTAATTTCTGAAAAGTTTGTGAAATATACTCTGAAATATAGCATACTTATTTATGCACACTGCGCTGTCTAAATGGTAATTATACAGATATGGTCATTGTTTTTGGGGATTTTACGAGGGCGGTTCAGAAAGTAACCTCCGATTGGTCACAGTGCGGGTTGTGGGGGGAGTAGCGACGCCATCTGTGCGTTCACGCACTCAACAGGTCAGTCGGCATCAAGCCGTGGTCGAGTGAACGTCGTACCTGCGCTAGTTTAGTTTTTGTGGCAGTTTGAAATGTGTGCTGCAATAGAAAACCCCACCAAATGTGAAGCCAAATGTGAAGTGCGTGCTGTCATAAGGTTTTTTACAGCCAAAGGATATTCTGCAGCAGCTATTCATCGTGAGCTTTGTGCCGTGTATGGACCAAGAGTTATGAGTTAAGGAGTTGTCCGTGAATGGGTACGTTTATTTAAAAGTGGACGAGAAAACGTTCATGATGAAGAGAGGAGTGGTAGACCATCATTGGTGACTGACGAACTCGTTCAGACAGTTGATGCAAAAGTTCGTGAAAATCGACGTTTCTCAATGTCGGAGTTGTCTACTGGTTTTCCACAGATTTCTAAGACTCTCTTGTACGAGATAGTGACAGCAAGATTGGGTTACCATAAGTTCTGTGCATGATGGGTGCCCAAAATTCTTACCGACCACCACAAAACTCAAAGAATGGCCTCTGCATTAGACTTTCTGTCACGTTATGAGGACGAAGGAGAACCATTGTTAAACAGAATCGTGACCGGTGACGAAACCTGGATTAAGTACGTGAACCCTGAGACAAAAGAACAATCAAAGATGTGGGCACATTCAAATTCGCCCACCAAACCAAGAAAAGCCTCGCAAGATTTTTCTGCCAGAAAACTGATGGCAACGGTGTTTTGGGATGCCAAAGGGGTGTTGTTGGTTGAATTCATGGAATGTGGTACGACCATTAATCAAGACGTGTACTGTGAAACAATAAAAAAGTTACGACGGGCTATACAGAACAAACGCCGTGGTATGCTGACTTCCGGTATCGTTTTTTTGCACGATAACGCCCGTCCTCACTCTGCTCGCAGAACAACGGCCCTTGTTGAGTCCTTCAAGTGGGACGTTATCAGCCATCCACCTTACAGCCCAGACCTGACGCCAAGTGATTATCACCTCTTCATGCATTTGAAGAAATGGCTCGGGTCACAGCGGTTTGATGACGACGAAGAGCTCAAAGATGCGGTCACAGGCTGGCTCCAGGCACAAGCGGGTGATTTTTATGCAGGAGGAATTTCAAAGCTTGTGAAGAGATACGATAAGTGCCTCAATCGCTATGGAGACTATGTAGAAAAATAGTGCAAAGATGTAGTTGTAAGATGTATATATTAAAATATTTTTATTTAACTTGGTGTATTTTTTTAAATCAACCGGAGGTTACTTTCTGAACGGCCCTCGTATATTTATAGATTTTATGAGCGGTGTGATTTATCTTATTTAGAACATTTTACATAAGCTGTGTGTGAGAATTGATATTTGAAGTTATTAGGTTTTGACAGTTGTTATGTTCGGTATTCATACGTATTGTATCAATTTTGGGATTAACTGAAAATACTGCAGGTACTGTTTGATTAGTTTCACGATAATTAGGAGTGTTTTGGGTTACTAGAGGTTATTCTGTATTACTTGCCTGTGCATTAAAAATAAACCAAACATGTCTACTGAAGATAAGCAGGTTTGTGAGGCAGTAGTTGAAAGGAAAAGGATAGGACAGGAAGACAGAGATGATTCAGGAATAAGTGGTGATGGATTGTCAGTTTCAGAGGGTGCCGATATGTGGTCGGTGTTGGCAGACTTGCTAAAGGAGGTTAAGGAAACTAGAGAAGAGGGAAGAATATCCCGAGGATCATTAGAGAAAGGTCTCAGAGAATCATTAAAGGAAGGTTTACAAGAAACAAGAGAATCACTAAAGGGTTTACAAGAAACTAACGCATCATTAGAGAAAGGTTTACAAGAGATCAAAACATCGCAAATGAAGATGGAATGTAATCTGAAGAAGGAAATGCAGGAATTACAAGAACGACTGAAGATGGACATCGATGAGAGAGAGAGGAAGCTCCAGAAGAGCATAGACCAAGTCCAGGGAGATGTGGAGAAGATGGAAGGAAAGTTAACAAAAAAGATGGAAGATGATATTGAAGAAACAAAAGCCGAACTGGGAGAAAGAATCAACGAAGTGGAAACAAATTGCAATCATCGAATCGCCGAGGTGACGCAGATGCAGAAACAATGCAATGAAGCGGTTAAGGGGATAGGAGATAGGCAAAACCAACTGGCTGTCAATCTGAGAAATGCTATAGCTGTGCAACGAGAAGAGGATAACAAGAGGGTTGCAATGGAGGTCAGGCAATTACAACAGGGAGTGCAGCAATTGGAGAGCAAGACAGAAGAAATTGATAAATGAATTAGCAATGCCACTTTAACCGTTGGGGAAGGTAAAGTCGTTACCTTGATGAGCAGTGATAATCGGTACGTCCAAAATAATACAGGGCAGAAATTTAGACCGAAAGGAGAGTTGCACCCAATGATATTTATGAAATGGTTAAAAGGAGTTTTCCCAGCACATCTTAAAGACTCAGACAAGATTCAATTTGCAATAGATAGAATGGTAGGTGAGGCCTTCACTTGGGGAGTCAGGAAGAAGGAAGGGACTACTAGTTATGATCAGTTTGAAGAGGAATTCTTGAAGAAATACTGGTCCAAAAGTCATCAGTGTGCAGCAATTGAGGACCTACTCCACCGCAAGTCACTTACTACATGGAGAGGAACGTTGAAAGAGTTTACCGAACATTTGTGGGAATTGAACGAGACCTTGGAACAACCCCTGAATGATGACGTAATGGTATCTGCGATAAAAAGAAGATTGAATCAGAGAATGCAAGAAACTGTATCTGGGAGCCTAATTAAAGATAGGGAGGCCTTGATGGAGATACTAGGACAATTGGAATCTGTTCGACCACAGGAACACAATCAAGCTACTGATCAAAACTGAGAGGGAAGTAATGACCCAAGGAATCATTTTAATGATTCGTCTGATTATAGAGGAAAAAGTGGAGGAACCAGAAAACTAAATGACACTCCAGATGAGGTCAGGTCAAGAGTGAAAGCTACAAGGACCCGAATAAACCTACTAAGACATATTTAGGACATTTAGTTGTTGAACAGACATTTGAAAAAGGGGAATGTTTATTTGCATTGTATTTTCTGATGTATTGTAACTAGAACTTCATATTTCATATCGACGATTACCTGAGAATGGGTGTAAAGCCTGTAACAACTAATTTGTAGTATAATAATTCATATGTCATGTGTTCAAGTAATAATTTTTGATTGTATGTTGTGTGTTTCATTCAATATGGACTATAGAGGATTATCGCTGTTTGATATAAAAAATTGTAATTTGGACAATGCCATGTTTATGAGGTGTAATAACCTTTTGTAGAATATTATTGTGGAGGCAGTCCACTACCAGAATCAAGGGATTATTTGGTGAATTGTAATTTCATTAATTATTTGCACTATGTGTTTTGTTCAGATGTAGCAACGTCTAATTCCCTTGCCGATTCTTTTACACCAGTGGCTCCAAAGAAGTTTTCGAGGGCAGGGATGTAAGGGGTCCGTAGGCCCTTACTATAAGTTTGCACTCGGCACAGGTCGACAGGGCAAACAATCGATAGTGTCGGGTTGCGAGAGTGAGTGTGAGTTGAGTTAGTTCCCAGGTTGCGGGCCGAGCCGTGTGGAGGCCGGTTGCTATATTCCAAGGGTTTGCCGACAAAGGGAGTGGCCATCGCCGCAGTTTAACCCCTTTGTGTTAGAATAGTACGGGAAAGTGAAGAAGTATAATTACTAGAGTGATCAGTGATATTTCTGTGCCGATATTTTTGGTTTCGTGTCTACCGTGCCAGCATCATTTGGATTGCAGTGTTGGATTGCAGTGATTGAATTGCGTGTGACAATAATGAATAACGAAGAGGCCTGTGCTGAGATTAGCCATAATTAATTATGTATGACGAAGGCAGTGGCTGTCTCCTTTTTCTTGTGTTTTTGAGATGAATATAGGTCTTGATTAGTGAAGCTGTGTTGGCATTCTTCTTTTCACCAGACATTTCATTATTACAGCATTGAGAAGGACAAAATGGAATGTAACAACTCCGTAGCAGTCAAAATCCGATTGCCAGCCCCATTAGGTACACGGTCACATTAATTAATATTTATTTGGGCTGCTATTCAGATCCCGATCGAGCAGGATACATAAATTTGGAGGTGTTACAACTGTGCACCTGTAATTTTTGCAATGCTGGCAGGAGCAGCTGCACCTCCAGCAGCAGCAACAAAAGCTGCAGTAGGAGCAGATACAGGAACTGCTCACACAGAATACAGAATAACACTGTACTCAAGCCACACTGATAACACCAGGCACTGGCAGAGACTCTTTCCCCCAGCCTCCTCAACACTGTTCACCAGCTTTGATGAATCTGCAAAAAGTGGGAGAATTATCTGCACCAATTCTTGCTGCTCTGCCAGTTAAGTCGTATTGTCAATCCACTGATAAGGCTGCCCTGTTATCATCCAGCAGTGTGGTATTGTATGAGATTATGCAGAATCTGAAGCCTGAGAAACTTGTCTTTGATGGAATTTGTCAGTTGCACACACAGTATTTTGGTCATCCAACCTATTTTGTGGTGGGAAAGTTACAGTTCAGTCAGCACAACAAGAGCCCTGGGCTTTTATCACTGACCTGCAATGTCTCTCATGCAAGTGTCAGTTTGAATGTCCTTAATGTGCTACCTCGTATGCAGACACTTTAATTAGAGAAATGATCAATGTGGAGGTCCAAATTAGGGCATTGGCCTTGTTCAACATTTCTTTCACTGACATTGCTCAGAGTGTGGAATTGCATCAATTGTGGCAGCAGTAAGGGATGTACTTTGTGACAATTGCAGGTGGTGAAATTGGTGCTTATGGTAAATGGCCCCTGGTACCCCATGGGCTGAGCCAGGTAGCCTTGCCTTCCACTGAGCTGCCGTATGTTGACACCACTGATGATTCAAGTGTGGTGACATCACAGTGCTGCCCATCTTCGCCTGTGTTGGGTATGTTGGGTAGAGGTCAATCTAAGTGTCGTAACCACTGCTCAAGACACTTTTTGGATTCTCATGTGTTGATCTCCTTCGACACCTGTTTCTGCTCAACTGGCAAGTTGGCAGTCCTGCCCTGATTGTCATTTGGTGCACGTTCAACAGGACTCCCCAGATGTGGAGGCCATGTGTGCAGTATGCTGCAAAATAGGCCATTTGGCAAAAGTTTGTTACAATCAGCGAACTGTGAGGTAATCATTGGAGGCTGTCTTCGACACCCTTTGAGCACCACCACAGCATATTCTGTTTATGCTGGATGTAGATGGACAACTGATAAAGTTTCAGGTAGACATGGGAGTGACGATCAGTCAAATTAACTTAGATAAGTGTAGGCCCTGCAATAAAATGGCCACTAGGACAACTTGTGTCTTATGGGGGGGGGGGGGGGGGGGGGTCAACTGACACTAGCATATGTAAGCAGAGCTTGGCACAAGGTGAAGGCCAGGTCCAAGATAGTCTAAATCTTTGTTAGAACTGGTGATCCAGGCCTAACTGAAAGGTAAACCATCTGACAAGGGAATAGTCCAATCTAACATGTTGAAACTGCCCCAAAAATTTTTGTGCAGGAAGAAAGCACTATAAGAAACACAATGTCAGAATTTTAGCTGCTAAGACCCATTGCAAATATGTTTAAGAAAATGCCAAAGTTTTAGCTCACCAGGCAGGCAGAAGTACTCCCTCACCATAACTGTAGCAGAAAGTGCATGTGCATTACAACAGATACACATCCTTTACTGATGGCAGTTGGGAGACAGGTAACATTGCACAATATGATCACAATTTGGAAAGTAAATTCCCATTTTCGTTAATTATTTTGCTGACACAGTTTTTCAGTTACTACTGGAATGCAGTCAAAATCAGCTACTTCTCCTGAAGACCTACATATGTGCTACCTATAGTTAATTTCTGGAATTCATTCAAATGATTACATTTGACTAGACATTTTGGAAAACATTAGAAGAAATAGGAAGCAACTCTAAAAATTCCATGAATTTTGATTCGAACAATGATGGTTGTGCTAATTAAATTCCAGAACAAAAATACAGTACCTTCCTAGACCGAAGAAAACCTGGAGAGTAATAGGTTTCAGCTGTAATATTTTTCGTTAAACAAAGGAAGGAGAAACACATTAAGTTTGCAAAGCCAGTTTCATTTTGTAGAATCTGAATGTGAATTGTATAAATGGAAGGAAGCATTACACAAAGTGTCAAAATGGAACTTGCAAAAATATGGAAGAAAAACCATTCAGAAGATTTAGAACTGCTAGTGAGAGTCAATGCACCATTATTGTGGGAAATCTAAGAGACTATGTTCTCTGAATTGCAAGTGAGATGAACATCACTGATTTTCATGATGCTTTGAACTGGTTAAACAGATTCAGGAAAAAAGGCAGTGCAGCAAGTTGCAAAATTACGAAGTTTACTTCAATTAAAAATGTAGAGGAGATGTCATTAACAGACAGTACCATAGACTAATTTATAGCTTCTTGTTATTTCCTAAAACAATGTGTATAAAGCCAATCGATCAGGTTTTGTGCAAGAACTGTGTTCAAACTGCTCTTTATCATTTCAAGTGTGTGTGAGTGTGTGTGTGGGAGGGGGGGAGGAGGAGGAGGAGGAGGAGGAGGAGGAGGAGGAGGAGGAAGGAGATTAGTGTTTCACATCTCGTGAACAATGAGGTCATTAGAGATGGAACAGAAGCTCGAATTAACGAAGGACGGAGAAGGAAAGTGACCATGCCCTTTCAAAGCAACCCTCCTGGCATTTGCCTTAGGCAATTTAGAGAAATCACAGAAAACCTAAATCAGGATGGCTGGAAGCAATCTTGAACTGTCATCCTCCTGAATGCGAATCCAGTGTGCCAACTCCTGTGCAACCTTACTTGGTAAGTTGTGTCATAGTACAAAGTGCACTCCTTTGAGGTGACAATTCTCCATCTCTGTGCATTATAAGAATTTGGAATAGCAACTTGTACTATTGGTGGTATATTCACTGTTGGCACAAAAGATTTTTGGGTTAGATGTCTTTCCCCCCCCCCCCCCCCCCACCCCATGTGGAGTTGCTAGTTTCCCATTGGACACCTCCCCGGGTGGCGGATAGGGGAACGCTCACCAGATATGGTGGGTACTGGGGAAATAAAATACCCAGGGTGGACCAAAACTAGCAAGCCTCCACCCCTCTAATAAGGGAAGGGGGTTGACGGCAGGAAGGGCATCCGGCTGTAAAAAAAACATTGCCAAAACAAGAGGAATATTGGATGCTTCTCAAGAAACTGTTCCGGGGTAATAGCCTCCCATTCAGATCTCCGGGGGGAGGCGTTTTGCGAAGAATCTAAAGGTGTTCAAGATCAGAGTGGGAACTCTAAATGTGGGAACGATGACGGGAAAGGGAAGAGAGGTAGTAGACATGATGCAGAGGAGGAAGATAAAGGCTTTGTGTGTGCAAGAGACAAGGTGGAAGGGCAATAAGGCAAAGATCTTAGCTGAAGGCTATAAGCTACTTTATAGTAGTGCAAGCCCGGAATCAAGAAATGGAGTTGGAGTTATTTTGCACAGAGAGCTTCAAGAAGAGGTATGTGAAGTCAGCAGAGTAAATGGTTGGATCATGTATGTTAAGATGATGCTTGGTGGATGATGTGGTTCTTTGTGAGCAGAGCATCAACACACTTGAGGAAAAGCTGGAGGACTGGAGGAAGGCACTAGAAGAAAGAGGGATGAAAATTAGCAGGACAAAGTCAGAATATTTAGCACTGAAGGATGTGCAGATGAGGTCTTGCAAGATCCAGGATGATGAGCTGAAATCAGTCTGCAAATTTAAATACTTGTGGTCATACATACAGAGGGACAGAGAACTGGAAAGCGAGATACATCACTGAATAAATTGTGGTTGGGACAACTGGAGGAAAATGAGTGGAGTGTTATGTGACAAGAAGGTGAGCATTTGTTTGAAAGGGGAAGTGTACAAGGTGGTGGTAAGGCCTGCTATGATATATGGGGCAGAGACATGGCCAATCACAGTAGCCCAGGAAAGGAAGATGGAAGTGGTGGAAAGGAGGATGCTGAGGTGGATGTGTGGGGTAACAAGGACGGACAAGATTAGAAATGAATTTGTTAGAGGAGCTGTGAAAGTGGGACCCATGGGGAAAAAGATACAAGAGAGCAGACTAAGATGGTACGGACACTTACAGAGAAAAGGGGAAGAGTATACCGGAAACAGAGTTGAAGATACAAAGATTGAAGGAGCAAGAAGAAGAGGAAGACCGAAGATGAGGTGGAAGGATAATATATCCGGGGACCTAAGGGAGAAAGGATGGAAGAAGGAAGAGGCAATGGCTAGAATACTATGAAGGAGAAGGATCCAGAAGAGCAACGCCAACCCTACGTGACGTGGGACAAGGCGACGATAAAGAAGAAGAAGAAGAAGAAGAAGAAGAAGGAGAAGAAGTCTTTTCTGTTTTTGACTTCCAGATAGTTGACAAGGATGTGTACATTTACTGACTCAACTGAATCCCTTTCAAGATTTAGACTTCTTATGACAGTCATGAAGCTTGCACAGGATAGAGTAGCATGGAGAGCTGCATCAAACCAGTCTCAGGACTGAAGACCACAACAACAACAACAATGACAGTCATATGACCAGCTGTTTAAGAATATCTTGGTTTGGGCAGAACATTTCAAGGAACATGTCTCCCATAAGCCATTGATGATATCTAAATGTTATTACACCCACCCCATTCCCTTTTCCATACACAAAAAGGTCAAGATGGAGGTGCAGAATTGGTATGGTCCCACCCCATTCCCTTTTCCATACACAAAAAGGTCAAGATGGAGGTGCAGAATTGGTATGGTCATGGCATCATTTCTCCTATCTGGTGAGTCAATGGGCCACCCCTTTGGTAGTGATTCAAAAGCCAGATGGTGCCCTGCACCTTTGCAGTAATTTTAAACAGACAGACATCCCGCAATGTGTCATGGATTTGTATTCAATTCCATGGCCAGAGGAGCGGTGGCGAAGTTGTGCAGGGGCAGTATTTTTCAAGCCTTGATTTGTGTCATGCATACCTGCAGCTGCCATTGGATGTAGCTTCTCAGAATTTCTTGGTGCTCAACACCTACTTTGGGTTTTTCCAGTTTAATTGCTTGCCTTTTGGAATTTTGTCTGTGCCAGGAATATGTCAACGCTATTTGAAGCAGTGGATTCAGGATATTCCATGTTGTGTAAACCATCTTGATGACATCTGGGTAGTAGACTTTACACAAGATGAGTGCTGAAGGAGGTCTTCCAATGTCTCCTGGAGAACTGCCGTAGATGAAACCTGGAAAAATGCAGTTTTTTCTACCCGAAAGTGCATTTTTTGAGACGTGCTTAGCAATGATGGCCCCAATCCTATGGATGAGCACATCGAAGCCCCCATCCAACTGACAGCTAAGTTCATCCCTCAGGTTGTGGACACTTGCCATTTCTTTAAATGGCTTCATAAAAAGGACATCAGGTTTGTGTGATCAGTGGACTGTCAACAGGCTTTTGAATACCTCAAGCAGTGTTCGCACTCTGCTCTATGTTTGGCTTCCTTTATGCTGGGTATAACATTAATCCTAGTAGCTGATGCATCCCAGTATGTTATTAGTGTGGACTGGTGTGGTTTTGTTGCAATGGAACTCAGTTGGCACTGAGCAGCCCATCATCCAGGCTTCGAAGGCAATTTCTGTGGCACAACATAACTACTTGCAGATGGAAAAGGAGGCACTGGCTATCATTTTTGGTATTTCTTGTATGGAGCAAAGCTCTTACTTATCACTGATCACAGTTCCCTGGTTTCCTTATTCAGCCCTCATTCTAAGCTACCACATGAGACTGCCCACAGGTATCTCAGTAATTACAGTTATGATATTTGTTACTGGACCACTGCCCAGCATGCAAACATTGATGCACTATCATGGTCCTGATCCAATTTTTTTAGGTTGGTGCTTTATGCCACAAAACTTCTAAGGTCACAAGTACCCATATCATAACATAAGAAAAAAAGTACTAAATAAAAACCCGAGGCAAAGATGCAAAAATCCAATCACGCCACTTTAAAAGAAAAGCAGCAAGGCCAAGGATGTCCCTAGGGAAAATTTCTCAAAACATCGTTGACATGCTTTACCATGCTGCTGCGGTGAATAAAAAGTAAGACGAGAACAACAGAATGTGTGTCATCCACTAAAACATCTGATAAAGCACATGGCAAATGTAGATATAAATGTAAATAGTTCAAAAATGGGCACCGGATCAGAAAGTGGTGCACTGTCAAGGGTTGAGAGCAGTAGGCACAGAGTGGGGCAAGATCACCACTTAGTAAAGGCAGTGACTGAAATGACAGTATCCTATACTCAGCCGGGCTAAAATGACCTCCTCAGGATGTTATGGCTGAGAGGAAGTCACTGTGCTAATGGAAAAGGTTTAATGTCCCGGAGTTTGTTTCACTCCAGAGTGATACTACATGCTGACAGACAGCGACACGAAGATCATCCAAGGGAACAGAATAACTAGCAGGCCAAGGGAGGAGAGCTACAGCCTTTGCTGCAGCACCAACAACCTCGTTTCATGGTATGCCAATGTAACCAGGAACCCATAGGAATACCACATTGGCTTCCCCCAGTGAGTGAGTGAGTGAATGAATGAGTGAGTGAGTGAGTGAGTGAAGGCAATGTAGGATCCATTGTACTAAATGGACTGAATACAAAGTGTGAAGGGCACTGAGGGAATCTGAGTAGATGACACAATTTGGGAGACCATGATGCCAGCTCTGCTAGGTGGCCTGATAAAGGGCATAGAGCTCAGCAGTAAAAATCAAGCTCTGGTCAAGAAGCCAATATTGAAAAGGATCATTGCCAAGTACAAAGCCATATCTGACACCACGGTTGGTCTTGGAACTGTCAGTGTAGACAAAGACACAGCCCCTAAGCCATGTGCAAAGTGTGAGAAACTCTTGCAATACACCAGGCCAGGAGTAGTGCCCTTAGGAAGTGAATGGAGTTTGAAATGAACATATACATCAGCACATACGTAGGGAGGTGAAGAGCTTGCACCCATTGGAAACATGGCAGGGAGAGTAAACCAAAGCTATCAAAGCAGAAAATGAAAGCGAACTTCAGGAGGCAACAGAGGAGATGGGGGAGCTAATACTGGCAATCAAGGGAATCATCAAAAACGCCAGCATAGGATGGGTGACTGGGCCTAGAAGACTGATGGCTCATGTAACGACTGAGGAGAACATCCCACTGGCAGGATAACATTAAGTCAGCAGCCCAAGCATAAGTACTTTCAATGGGACTAGCACAGAAGGCACCAGTGGTTAAACACATTTCACAATGGTGTATGGTGCTAAGATGACATAAGAAAGATGGACATGCAGACAAACTTATGATACATCCATCCAGTTTTGGACAGACAAGGAACTGGTATAAACCAAACCAAAAAACATGACCACAGTTTGCCACTTCTGCAAAAACTTATTCATTATATGAGTTGACAAGGTGATGAGATGATCAACTGCAGAGTGGTGCCAACAGAATCCACATTGGGTGTTAGTGAGGAAGTTCCCAGACTCAAGCCAACACTCCAGCCGACCATTAAATGTATGTTCCAGCACCTTGCAGATGCTACTGGTGAGGGAAATTGGGTGGTAGCTGGACGAAAGGTGTTTGTCCTTACCAGGCTTAGATATGGGAATGACAACAGTCTCATGCCAGTGACTGGGATATGCACCATCTTTCCAAATGTGGCTATATGTATGGAGGAGAAAGTGTAGGTCCTCAGGAGATAGGTGTTGCAACATGAGAATGTGAACGCTGTCTGGTCATGGAATGGATGACAGGGGCAAAGAGAGTGCACATGTAAACGCCCTCATAGTAAAATCAGTATAGTAACATTCCTGATTCTGAGAGGAGAAAGATATGGTCCTTGCCTCCACCACCCATTTCAGAGAAAGGAAGGCAGGATGGTAGTGGGTGAATCTCAAACCGTCTGCAAAACATCAGCCAATGGTGTATGAGATATCAAGAGCATCTACAGTGATATTATTTGCTATCATCAGACCAGGAACTAGGAATGAAATCTAACAGAGATTACCCTAAACAACTGAAGAGGGAGTAAAACTGTTAAAAAAAAAGCTTTGAAAAGAAAACCAACTAGCTCTATTTTGCTATCCCTGAAAATGTGGTGACAAGGCAGAGAGCTCATCTCCGCATGCAGACTGCATTGCAGCATGCCTCAGTCCACCAGGAGATGGGGCATGTCATGGCAAGGGAGAAGTAAGAGGTATGGAACATTCCACAGCAGAAAGAATAGTGTTTGTAGGGTATTCCACCTGGTCATCAATGCAGGGGAAATGGTGTTCATTGAAAGTGGCCAGTGAGGAGTGGAGCTGCCAGTTAGTTGGATGCACAGATGGGATAGGCATTAGCAAACGAATGACACTGGGGAAATGGTCACTCAAGTGTATGTTGGAGAGAAAAGACCACTTGAGATGACAAGCAAGCTGAGCAGTACAGATCAGAAGGTCCAAGTGAGAAAAGGAGTGCATGGAATTGGAAAAAAAGTGGGTGTGCCCATGTTCACACAGATTGGATTGAGCTGGTTGGAAATATCTACAAGGAGACAGCCTCTCATACAGGGTCGTGGAGAGCCCCAAATGGGGTGGTGAGCATTGAAGTTGCTAAGCAGCAAAAAGGGAGGAGGAAATTGAGAAATAAGTTGCAAAATGCCTGCCCAGATGACAGCAGAAGATGGAGGTGAGTAGATGTTGCAAAGAGAGGTGAAACCTTGAAGGGAAAGATGGACAGCAACAGCTTTTAGCTGGGTGTGCTAGAAAACTATGTGACTATAGACATTGTCTTACATGAGCAACATGATTCCCCCACGAGACAGAGTCCCCACCTCTGGGGGAAGGTCAAAACAGACTGAAGAGAAGTGTGTGTGTGTGGGGGGGGGGGGGGGGCGGGGGAGGTCATCATGAGGATGTAATTTTGTTTCCTGGAAGCAGGAAACAATTGGACAGTATGAGTACAAGTGGAGCTGTAATTCAACCATATTGGATCTGATGCTGCAAATGTTCCATTGGAGAATAACCATATCCAGTGATAGACAGGAGATGGGTCAAATAAGGGGGCAGTCACCATGTAGGCTGCCAAGTGCCAGAAGTCAAATGTGCACAATGACCAGGTTCAGAGGCTGGAAGATCCTGGTCCATTAGCTCAACAGTTGTTGGCAGTGCGTCCCAGTGAAATGGAGGTCAGTCAGGTTAGGTTATCACGTGGTGATACTGTTGAACAAGAACGCTGAGGAGGAGGAGGGGAGGGGAGGGGAGGATTGTTTGTCTTGTTGGACTGTTCAAAACCTTGGCATTTTTCAGGTACGTACCCAAATGTCAATTGGCTAGATGTGTGCAGAAAGTCAACACAGGAGTACTCCTCTTTGGACTTCTGTGATTCTCTTTGTGAGGCATGCGATTTGGCTGGTGCAGGTGAAGCTTTGTTGGTTTGGTGTGTGCCCATAGCAAGTGAAGGTGAGGGTGTGACACTGGAGCTGGACGATTTCACAACCGTGGCACTAAACTGAAAGTCTCAAGTCTGCGCAGCCATGTACTTTGTAGGTCGGGGTGTGGAAAGAACTGTACTTACAGTTTCCAGAGGGTGACATACAAGGTTTGTGACTAGCTAACATTTTTTGAGCAATGTTAGTAGGAACCTTTTCCTTCACCAAGATCTCCTGAAGGCTCTCTCATTGAGATACACTGGACAGTCACAGGAGGAAGCAGCTTGATCACCCTTGCAGTTGATACAGTGAGGGGAAAGAGGTGGACACACCCTCTCATTAGTGCTTCTGCCACAGGTTACACATATGGCTGCTTTTCACCAGATTCACAAGTGTTATTGTAACACTGACATTTATAGAAATGTGTGGGATACAGGATATATGGTCTGACAGTAATAGCTTTGTAACCAGCCTTAATTTTTGGCAGATGTACCACACGGGCAAATGTGGGGAATGAAGTGTGGCTTGGCCCTGTTCCTTTATCAACCCTTTTCATGACACAGTGAACTGCAGCCATTCCCTGGTCAGTGAGACAGGCTGTTATTTCAGCCTCAGTCTGGCCATCAAGCAGCCGAGTGTATATGACACCATGAGAGGAATTCAGAGTGGGGTGGGCCTCTACTTCAACAGGATAACTGTGGAGAAGTGTTGCGTTAAGCAGTTTCTGTACTTGAAAAGTGTTATCTGTCCCCAAAGCAATGTCTCACGACACATCTGAGAGCAGGACTTCACAGGAACAGTAATGGCATCTACACTCTTCTGAATAACAAATGAATTAACTGTCATGAAATTATGACCATCTTCAGAGTGTGACACCACAAGGTATCATTGTGTGGTCAGAAGTGGCATCGATTCTTTCTTACCAACACATTTATGTTTTTGAGATGAGAAACTCATTGCAGAGAAATCCCCCATGATTGCCAGCATCTCCAATGGCAAGCTCCTACATTCTGGGGGGGGGGGGGGGGGGGGGGGCGGCGGCACTCAGGGGGGGCTCATCCACCTTAGGCGATTGTCCACACCTCAGGTCACACCTCCTAGACTCCAGATAGAGGGACCAATCAGCATAGAGGAAGGTATCAGCTCAGACTATCACCCTTCCTTGGGCTTGTCCTTCACGAGGAGGCATGCACAAGCCCTACTTGTCAACCTAGTGCTGGGAATTATGCATTGCCCAGTTTTATGTTGTATGCATGGGCTGGCCTTCAGGAACACACAGGGGGGAGGAAGAAGAAGACACAGAAAAAGAGAGACCTCAAATGAAAAAGTGGAGGAAGGGTAAGGAAAGGAAGGACAGGGAAAGAAAGATGGGTGGACAGGACGAAGTCATACATAGTTTTACCAAGAACTTCGGTTTCCCGAAGACATACGACTTAGTCTCCAAGGGAAGGGAAAAGAACAGCAGGAGGATAGACATGTGGCACAGAAAGCACTGCAAAGGCTGCGGCCCCATGGTAGCCAAGCATGTACTCACCAAAGAGTGGTGAGCCCTGATCCAGAGTTCGATCGAAAGGTGGCCTCAGTTTTTGATTTGGATGCTGCCTTCCTTGCAGCAGATATTACTGGATTTTCCTTTGATGGAATGGGATGACCACTGACCCACTTCCTTGGAAAACTGTTTCAACAGTCCAGATGGGATGCCTCCAGTGCATCCCTTTGGAAGCAGATTCAGTGTGGCGTACATTTTTTCTGGTGTAGGATCAGCTCAACATTGTCCAGGGGATTCTCTTGCCTACCATGGAGGACCAAAGCTGTCAAATGGCCATCCCTCCAGTAATGAGTTCTCACATATTCCAGTTGCTGCATGTGTTGCACAGAGCTATCTCTCGCTTGAAGGCTTTGGCACGGTGTCACCCTTGCTGGCCGGTGATTGATTACAGTGCTGAACACCTTATGTGGGCTTGTGCAGCCTGTGCACAGACTCAGGCTGTGCTGACATGTCAGTTTTCCCCTTTGTCTGCCATGGAGCACTCTTGGGACAGGGTGAACGTCAACTTTGCAGGCCCTTTCTAGGCAGCATGAGGTGGTTGGTGGTCTGTGCATTATTGAATTTTTTGTACATTGCCAAATTGTCCTACATGTCAACAGCCGCTATTTGCACAGTTTGGGTCATTTTTGTTATCAAGGGCTCTCCTTGACTCTGATGACAGTCAGAAATTTGTGGTGCAGGGGTTTGTGGATTTTTCCATCTGCAGTGGTATCTAGCATCTAACTACCACTCTGTTTCATCCAGCTTCTTAGCATCTAACTACCACTCTGTTTCGTCCAGCTTCTAACTCTGAAGTGGGGCAAGTCATGTGAATGTTCAAGCCTGAAGTCCACGTTTGTTGAATTCCATGATCATGCACTGTCTAGTTTTCTAGCTGCATATCCTGGGTGACACCAATTAACTGGTGGTGTCTGATGGAGAGTTTGCATGGGTACCAGTCATGGAGTCTCTTGGGCTTGTTGCAACCTAAGTCACATGTTCCAGACCATTGCGATCTGTCCCATTTTCCTCAAAGAGCTGCCCTTTGGACCTCAGCGTCTAGTTGGCAGCAAGGATGGCTGCAGATGTAGTAGCCCCAAAGCTCATCAGCATTTGTTTGTGGTGGATGCTGACTGGGAGCAGCTGCACCCATGAACTGTGGGACTCGCACCACTGGTGTCTCCAAGCTGGTTGCGCTATGGGGTCAGTCACAACACTGGTCTGGTGAGGGGCTCACAGTTGTGGCAGTAAGCATCCCTGCTGCCCTACCTTCGATGGCGAATGAGAATAGCTCCCGTGACTGGCCATGCGGAGCCCATGAAGTTTGGCTGAGGGCCCTCCTCCTGCCATTCACCAAGGGTTGAGTCCTGGCCTCTGTCAATCCCGATCGATCAACTGCCACTGCAGCCTCTGCAATCTTCAGCCTTTCTGGTGGAGCTAGCTGCATCAGTGTTGTTACCTTCAGCAGCTGATTCGCTGCTGGGGAATCTCAGCCTCTTGCTGGTTTTCCGATGGATGTCAAGGGAGAAACTACGGGATTTTCGGCCATACATGGCCTTTTCATGGGGGGAGGGATTTAGCATGCCTCGTAGAGTACATCAAGATGGATGCAGATGAACTGGTGTAGATATCACAGTGGAATAGTACAGAACACTGTCATGGAGGGTGCACACAAAGCTTGGCATGGGCAGAGGCACTGACTCACAAGGGAATGATACAATATGACCTGCCAAAACCTACCCAGAAATTTTTCACACGGGAGGAATATGCCAACAGAAACACACTCAAAATTTTAGCTGCTAAGGTGCAATGCAAGTGTTAAAAAAAGAATTGAAATATCCAGTTTTGCTGCATGAATAACAGTTTTTAACAGTGGTTTGTGCAACCCTGTCTGACTAGTGCATGATCTGACAAATAAGGACACATAGCTGTGATAAAGGAATGCAGTGCAAAGTCCAAATTGCACAACATGAATTCTAAGCACTTAAACCACACAAAAAAATGTCTCAAATCATTAATATTTTGGATAATTTGTAGTTAATATTGACAGATAAACTGTTGCAGATGTAATTGTTGCACAAATGACTGGCAAAGGAAGCAAAATCAAGGCAGTGTTATATCACAGATTACTTCCACCATTTGGGACTTACGAGCATGAAATTATAGCAATTCCTGTACACAGTTCTTGTGATACTTTTTGAATAATGTGTATCTTATTAACAATGAAACAGTTCCTTGTTTATTCCCTGTAATCATCACAAAAACGTGAAATTTGTGCTCCATGATGAAAAATAATATTTTCATTTCACAAGACACACCTGATAAAATACAAATTTATGCATTCAGACACTTCACAATAATTACTTGCTTTATTTGGACAGAATATAAAATGGTTGTGGCTGTTGTTCTGCATGTTGTGCTGCATAATTGATCGAATTTGTAAAATATGATGATGTAAACTGACAATGCTCAAATGACTGATGTTCAACAATACTTTTATGATAGTAAACCTGAAATGACAAAGAGCTACCAGAAATCATATTGCCCAGCAATCTTCTGAAAAATGCTTTACACTGTTAAAAAATTTCTTTATTGAGGGTTTGAATCACACAAATGGTTCCATGTGGAATCCAAATTAAATTAACAGTCTTTTCATCCTCCTCCTAAAGACAGACATAATGTTATGTCCAGGCCAAGAGTCCAACAGAAGCAATCAATGATTTTCTGCAACTTGTAGGAAGACATTTTAGATGTAGTATTGCGGATTTTGCTGGATCGATTACAAGATTTTTGCAACTAAATAGTCCTTTTTTTAAAAGTTTGGTGCCCTAATTCGCCTGAGGTTCCTGAAGGCAGATATAAAGCCACAGAAACATAAACCACTGATATTTATCACTGGTATTATTGTACACAAAAGTGTCATCGCATTCATCGACTGCACACGCAACTCTCGTCTTGTCTTCCGATGTTTTGGCCAAATTGCAACGGCCTTCCTCAGGGCATGAGCCATGCCCTGAGGAAGGCCATTTATTATTGTTGTTAGTTTTTAGCAATTACATGGCATAATACCCAGAAGAATTTTAATCACAACAACTGAAGACTTTGTAGAAACTTTTGGTGCTTTAAGTGCAGTAATTCAATATTCGGTTTGTAATGCTTAGTTCAGAATTTTTTTACTAAATCTTATGTTATTTTCTCAGTTTCTTTTTAAGTTGCAGAAATAGTTCTCAGTAGTCCTGCTCATATGGCTTGATTTGCAATTGAGGAGGTGAAGCAGACCTCGATTGTATCCATGTGGTAGATACATGACCATTGGGCAGGTACAATGGGCAGTCAGGTAAATAGGCTGAGCCTCAATCAACACTTCAGAAAATATGATACACAAACAGTCAAAGTACAACAACACACAGAACATAATTTACACAATTCATAGACTGATGACACACACAACTTTGCACCCTTAGGTTTAGATATAACAATGGTGACAGAAAGAGCTACTGGTCACAATTTTAAAATACAACAAAATTTGACAAATCATGAAAACATGCACCCTATATGACAGGATGGAGGCTAGAAAAGAAAGAGTATAAACAGTTTTTAGTAATCAGAAACCAGTCTCTGATCACATATGTACACACTTATGTTTTAGTGTAAGATATTTTGTCATTTCTATTTAGGTAGTAGTTATAGGAGACGTAGTGGTGTAAGGTTCCAAATGACGAAACCACTCCAATGTTTTAGGTCAAATTCTGTACTTTTTCATAATTTCTCACAGAATGAGGACATGCGATACTATTGACTTTGATCCATCTGTCTTATGAGGATGTTAAGCTTAACAGCTCCACTGGTACTATTAGCTCTTTCCTTTCATTCCATACTCACATGAAAATACAACACACTGTACTACACAAGCACTCATCCATATTATACAGTTAACACAACAGGTTGGATGCATAAGATGGAAAACAGGCCTCTAGTTGAGGCCTTGCACAATACTATTAACCATCAGGAAAGTAAGAAGTGATCAGACATTATTAGGTGTTTGCTGAACTTCCTTCGATTATGAAACTGATGATTTGTCACAATATGATCTGTAGAAGTCACTGGATGGATGCTGTTGTGGTCTTCAGTCCAAAGACTGGTTAGATGCAGCTCTCAGTGCTACTCTATCCTGTGAAACCCTCTTCATCTCTGAATATTTACTGCTATTTAATCCTTCTGAATCTGCTTACTGTATTCATCCCTTGGTCTCTCTCTACAGTTTTTTACCCCCCCCCCCCCCCCCACACACACACACACTCTCTTCACTTCCAATACTAAATTGTCAAGTTGTACCACAAATTCCTTGTCTCCACAATTTGATTCAGTACCATGTCATTAGTTAAATGATCTACCCAACTAATCCTCAGCATTGTTTGGCAGTATCAAATTTCAAAAACTTCTGTTCTCTTCTTGTCTACACTGTTTAACATCTGCATTTCACTTCCATACATGGCTACATTCCAGACAAATACCTTCAGCTAAGACTTCCTAACACTTAAATCTATATTGTATGTTAACAAATTTCTCTTCTTCAGAAATGCTTTTCTAGGGATTGCCAGTCTACACTTTATATCCCCTTTACTTTGACCATCTTCGTCATCTATTTTGCCACCCAAATAGCAAAACTCATCTACTACTTTAAGTTTCTTGTTTCCTAATCTAATTCCCTCAGCATCACTTGTTTAATTCAACTTCAGTCCATTATCCTTGTTTTAATTCTCCTCCCAATGTCCTTTCTGTTCAACTACTACTCCTAGACCTTTGGTGTCTTTTGACATAATTACAATGTCACCAGCAAACCTCAACGTTTTTATTTCTTCTCCCTGAACTTTAATTCCTATTCCAAATTTTTCTTTGGTTTCCTTTACTGCTTGCTCTAAGTACAGATTGAACAACATTGGGGATAGGCTACAACCCTATCTCACTCCCTTCTCAACTACTGCCTCACTTTCATGACCCTTGATGCTTATAACTGCCATCTGGTTTCTGTAAAAGTTGTATATAACTTTTTGCGCCCTGTTTTTTATCCTTGCAACCTTTAGAATTTCAAAGAGGGTATTCCAGTCAACACTGTCAAAAAATTTCTCTCAGTCTACAAATACTACAAACATGGCTTTGCCTTTCCTTAGCCTATCTTCTAAAGTAAATCATAGTGTCAATATTGCCTTGTGTGTTCCTACATTTCTCCAAAACCCAAACTCATGATCCCTGAGGCTAGTTTCTACCAGTTTTTCCTTTCTTCTGTAAGGAATTTTGTTTTAGTATTTTGCAAACACAATTACTAAGCTGACAGTTTGGCAATTTTCACACCTGTCAGCAAATGCTTTCTGTGGAACTGGAAATATTACAGTCTTCTTGAAGTCTGAGGGTATTTTGCCCATCACGTGCATCTTTCACACAAGATGGAAATGTTTTGTCATGGCTAGTTCACCCAAAGCTATCAGTACTTCTGACAGAATGTTGTCTGCTCCTGGGGCCTTGTTTCAACTTACATCTTTCAGTGCTCTCTACAAATTCTTCTCACAGTATCATATCTCCCATCTCACCTTGATCTAAGTCCTCTTCTATTCTTATTATATTACCTTCAAGTTCATCTCCCTTCAAAGATGCTCTGTATCCTCCTTTCCTTCTTTGCCCAGGACTGGTTTTCCATCTGAGCTCTTGATATTCAACATCTACTTCTCTCTTCTCCCAAAGGCTCTTCAATTTTCCAGTAGGCAGTATCTATCTTTCCCCTAGAGAAATATGTTTCTAAGTCCTTACATTTGTCCTCTAGCCATTCCTGCTTAGCCATTTTGCATTTCCTGTTCATCTCGTTTTTTAGACATTTGTATTCCCTTTCACCTGCTTGATTTTCTGCATTTTTATATTTTCTCCTTTCATCAATTAAAGTTAGTATCTCCTATGTTATCCAAGGACTTCTAATAGGCTTTATCTTTCTAACTATTTGATCCTCTGCTAACTTCTCTATTTCATCTCTTAAAGCTATCCATGCATCTTCTACTGTACACCTTTCCCCTGTTCAATCAACTACTGCCTAGTGCTCCCTCTGAAACTCTGGTTCTTTCAACTTATTCAGGTCCCATCTTCTTAATTTCCAACCTTTTTGCAGTTTCTTCAGTTTTAATCCACAGTTCATAACAATGTCTCCAGGTCTCTTCAATGTATACAAACTATTTCATTATTCTTAAACTAAGTGTTACTGATGATTAAATTATGTGCTGTGCAAAATTCTACCAGGCGGCTTCCTCTTTCATTCCTTCACCCCAGTCCATATTCACATATTACTCATATTTTTTCCATTTCTTCCTTCTCCTACTATCTAATTCCAGTCCCCCTAACAATTAAATTTTTATCTCCCTTAACTATCTAAATAACTTCTTTTCTCTCATCATACACTTCTTTAATCGCTTCATCATCTGCGGAGCTAGTTGGCATATAAATTTGTACTACAGTGGTAAGTGTTTGCTTCATGTCTGACTTGGCTACGGTAATCTGTTCACTATGCTGTTCATAGTAGCTTACCCACATTCCTATTTTCTTATTCATTATTAAACCTACTCCTGTGTTACCTCTATTTGATTTTGAATTTTTAAACCTTTATTTGTCTGACCAGAAGTCCTGTTCCTCTTGCCAATGAACACAACTAATTCCCACCACTTCTAGCTTCAACCTATCCATCTCTATTTTTAAATTTTCTAACTTACATACCCGATTAAGGGAGCTGACACTCCACACTCTGATCTGTAGAATGCCAGTTTTGCTTCTCCTGATGATGAAATGGTGGACTATTTTACATCTGGAATATTTTACCAAATAGGACATACTCAGCATTGACCAATACAGTAGAGTTGTACATCCTCAGGAAAAATTGCTGTAGTTTTCCCTTGCTTTCAGCCGTTCACAGTACCAGCACAACAAGGCCATTATGATTGATGTTACAAGGCCAAATCGTCAATCATCCAGACTGTTGCCCCTGCAGTTACTGAAAAGGCCACTGCCCCTCTTTAGGACCTATGTGTTTGGCTGGCCTCTCAACAAAAACCTCTGTTGTGGTTACACCTATGGTATGGTTATCTGTGTTGCTGAGGCATGCAAGCCACCCCACCTACACCCATTCTCCCTTATGTTTGGGGGAAGTTAATTCTGATTGTCATTTGGACCTATGTTTAGCATCATAAGCAATACATTAAGGAGATGACAAAACACATAGAACAGTGAAAACAAGCTAGCCCTAGGATTAGCAAGTTACGGACTTTTTTCAAACATTTTTGCTACTGGCAACAATTGTGATGGGGGATGTAGGTTTGGTGGTAGTAATAGTTGTTGTTGTGGTGGTGGTGGTGGTGGTGGTGGTAGTGTTGGCAGTGCTGTTAGTAGTAGTAGTAGTAGTAGTACTCTTACCTTTGAATCTGCCAAAAGGTGCCACTGTGGTTGAAAAAAGTATCTAAGACCTCGATCTGCACCATCCAGGGAGAGTGCACGTGCTAAGAAAGCTATAATCAATATATAAGGGAAAGTGGCAGTAAAATACATCACTTTCCCAGAGGATTTAACACTCTTCCATATGGAGAAGTAAACAAGAATCCAGGCAACTAGAAGACAAGCTGCTAGCTCCCATCTTATGTCTCCCAGCTCATCTATGCCACCACTCATTTTTAGGACCTTATTCCTGAGGGAACAAAAAAACACTTTACTCTTTTATATCTTGAAATACCATCAAATTACAACTAAATAGAATTGTATACAAATTTATGAGTGGAGTAGGTTTACACTAACAAAGAATAATCATACACACTATTGATAAAAATAATAATGGATGGCTACATGAACACAATGACCTGTGAGAGGTTCACACATACCGGTCACCTAAAGTAAAATCTGAACTAGAAATTTTGAAAAAGTATGAGATCCATTCAATGGAGAAAAAAAGAGATTGACTTATTTCATACTCATTTTAGTTCTTCTAGAGTAATTATAGAACACCCTGTTCACCACAAATGATTCTGTCAATACATTTGCCATCTCAGAAACCGTAAGACTTATGTAACACATAGCAAACAAAATGATCACTATTCGAATTATCATTCTCAGTTTTTAATTTCTGAGCAACAAATGATTAATCTAAATTTCTGAAAATACTGACTGTTTATAAAATTTCATTAATAGCATACACTTTATCCTTTAATTATTACTCACTCATAAAATTCTTCAGTAGGTGATTTGGAATTGTTTGATTTTGTGAAGTTAAATTTCAGATTTGATGAAGTCCAACAGTTTCGAGTATTCCATCGATGACCACATTCATGCCATGGAACTTCAGTCTTAAATGCAGTAAAAAAGTAGTAAACTGCATATGCAATAATGACATTGTAGTATGTGGACATAATGAACGATATTACAACACTTGCCAGTCCAGCGCCTAGTAAAGAGAAAGATCATTTTTTTTCTTACATTTTGAAATAGATTTAAAAATACAGCATACAAAAAAATTACCTTTAGCACATCAGAGTGTGAGCTATTGACTGTGACACTGTCTGCATGACAAAAGTTCTGTTAAAATGGTACCTTAAACGAAATAGATGGAGTTATTTCTGATGGTTTCTCAGCATAATTGGCAGAATTTTTTGGGATGACCAGTCAATTTGTGAATTCAATTTTTAACAGAATGTTTCATTGACTGACCTGACTGTTTATCAGTTCTTATGGTCATATACTGATAAGGTAAGGAATGAGGAGGTTCTCTGCAGAATAAGCAAGAAAAGGAGTATATGGAAAACACTGCATTAAGATCGGACAGGCTGATAGGACAGCTGCTAAGGCATCAGAGGATAATTTCCATATACTACAGGGAGCTGTAGAGAGTAAAAACTGTAGAGCATGTCAGATATTGGACTACGTCTAGCAAATAATTGAGGTCATACATTGCCATTGCTACTCTGAGATGAAAAGATCAACACAGGCCACATCAAACCTGTCAGATGACTGATGATGAAAAAACAAAATAAAGGGAGGAGGAGGAGAGGGGGGGGGGGGGGGGGGTCATATATGTGCTTGCTATGTGGACTCCAGCATATGATTACGTATAAAGATCATTCCATCAGTCATCAACATTATATGCAAAAACTGAATAATCAACATAAAGCAGAGATCCTGTGTTGCAGAAAGTGAGTCTGGCTCCAGCTATCTGAGACTGTGGTCATACGTTTGTGAGCTGCATCTGCACAAGTTTGTGCATGTCTGTATGTTTTCTATTTTTGGCAAATGCCTTGTTGGCTGAACGCTAACTTTCCGACAGTTTTGTTGTCTTTCTGTGATTCAGCATCTCCACTTTATAATGAGTAGAAACTACCCTTTTCATTATATTTTACATTCCAACCTGGATTTTCCATTCTCAAATTAAGTAGTCTCTTTACAGGCAAGGAATTGGAAATCACTCACAAGGAGAAGGCCACAGACACGGCCACCTGATTTGGCTTGCATTTGGCAGTTTGCTCTTTTGCACAACCCAAATTGAAAGATTAAGATATTTTGGCTCAACAATGTGTCCCCCCACCCCCTATCTTTGAGAAAACTACCCCAAGAGTTTTTGATGCACAGTTGACTCAGAACTGATTGGATTGATAGGTAACTGAAAACTGAGTGTTTTTCATCAACATACATGAGTTTTGCAAACACATATTTTCCTAGAAATTGAGGAAAAAATGTTTTTGACTGCAACTTATGTATCCATAACGTAAACACTGTTTAACAAAGGTGCTGCTGGTGTAATAACCATGGCATCTGGCTGCAGACTGGAGAACCTGTGTTCAATTTCCAGTTGCATTCTGCAATTGTTTTATTTGTATTTTTTTATGTTTCAAAATTAGTAGGCATGAGAGGGTTAATAAGTAACTAATCAAAAGGAAATAATAACAAGATAGGCAAAAAATTTCTCAAATTATTTGGGCTAGTAAAGAAATAAGAATTTAATCCTGATCAATTTACAATGTTTCTTTCATTTACTCTGTTTCATGTCCTCAATTTCCTTCAAATTATTGTATGAATGGTACTTTGTGTATAAACATTTGAATCAAATTCCCTTGCAGCACAAGAACATCTGTCAAGTGCAATCTTTGAGCAATTACATCATTCCTTCCGAAGATTCAGAAAAAAAAAACAACTTTGTTTACATTTAAAAATATTTTATTTTCAGGGATTAATTTCGATGCTTACCACACATATGCTAACATTGTCTAAAAAATCAGTGCTGAAAGTTGATCATGAATTATGCTGTGAATTGTTACTGTATCCACACAGTTGTGCAATTCCTGCTGGGTTTCCAGAAGCAGATTGTATTTTTGAAGCCTTGAAATAATGTTTTAACAAAAATAAACATCACATTGTATGGCACACAGGGGTGCAGTTTGGTGTACTACTTCTGCCATGCAAGTCAGTTGACCCTCGTCGCCTATGAACCTGCTGTCATACTTGATGGCATTAGCTTGTAAACTCCAGGAATCCAATATCACACAAAACTTTTTATCATAAATGTATGGTTTTGAAATGTTCTCAAGGTATGTTTTGTAAATTGAATTATCCTATTTCCCAGATCTAGGGCAAGTGAACCAAACACTTTTAGTGAGTCAGTTAAGTGACTGACCTCTTCTATATCCCAGGGACCAAATTAGCCATTAGTTTCTTATAAGCATGAGAAAAATTTAGGCAACAATTTTCCAGATTCTGTGTTGGAATATTGTCCACATACACAACAAACTGTGCCGAAGGTTAGTTTTTCTCCCTCATGCAAAAATGTTTGTTGAATACACATCTTTGCAGCAGTCTTACTTGGAAGTTTGTGCATACAATGATGCTTTAAATTTCAATTCTTTTCTAATCCAGGTCATTTGATAAATTTATTTGCCCAATTTGTTATTATTCTTTATTGATTTATTTACCTTATTAAACCACCTATTCCTACCAGTTTTAATGCAGGGGTAGGGGTAGGGGTGGGAGTGGGAGTGGGGGTGGGGGCAGGGGTGAGGGTGGGGGTGGTGGAGGGAGGGGGGAGGGGGAGGGAAGTGGCGGCAAGGAGAGAGAGAACTACATAATGCAACTAAGAATCTAACACAGGTTTACTGCTTCCCAGCCAGATGTCTTGGTTGTTATGGCAGCAGCACTTTCATTTAACAACCCACGGCAATCAAAAAAGTTTCTTTTGTTGATTTGACAGGAATATGTGCTTATAGATCCCATATATGTTGATGAAAAATTCTCATTTTTCAATTGTCTATCGATCCAATCAACTGTGAGTTGATTGTGCATCATGAACTTAAGGGGAACTTTCCTCAAAAATGGGGAGCTGTTGAGCAAAAATATCTTTCATTTTAGATTGTACACAAGCAACCTGCAAAAAATGTGAGCTGAATCAGTTACCTGTGTCTAAGGCCTTTCTCTGGTTAGACCAATACTTCAACTGAGTACATCATTTTTGTTTTATATTTCTGCCTAAGGGAGTTTTATTCAACAATACCACAAAATTCATATACACACACACACACACACACACACACACACACACACATACACACACACACACACACTCACTCCCTCACTCTATGAATGTCTCATTTTCCATTTGAGAGTTGCACCACTACACTATGACAGTACAAGCAAAATGCACAAGTAAAGAACTATTTCCTTCCTAATACATTTCCATCCTAGATTTCTGTGCACTCACAATGTTGTCTTATTTTCAGTTGCTTGCCTTTTTACATCTTCTTCCAATTAAGATAAATGTAAGCAGAAATATTAAAAGCTGCAGCTACTGTCTCCTCTGTGTTTATAAAGTATATGTTGTTACCTCCTGATGCCAAGTTCCTTTCACTTTGTAATTCGTAACAAAGGAAGTTTCTCACACACACACACACACACACACACACACACACACACACAGAGAGAGAGAGAGAGAGAGAGAGAGAGAGAGAGAGAGAGAGAGACAGAGAGAATATTCTGTGATATGTGACACCGATCTTATGAATAATGGCTTCTCAATCCTAACTTACAGCAGGAACTTTGGTAGCATCCCGTGAGCACCACACACCTTTAAAAAGTGGACAGAGTTTTCCTAGTGCACCGATGGGACCTCTCCTGGTGAACTGCCCAACAGCTAGTTCCATGTACAGCATTGGGATACCACATATTATTAGTATAATAAAATATGGCACCAAGAAGACCCCTGTGTGTAAAAAAGAAGTTGTTATTGAAATATGGTAGTTATAAAAATACTCAAATTACATTCCATTTTCAAGTACTCATTTCCTAGTTTACATGAAAAACACATTATTATAATAAGACAGATTTTTAAAAATTTAATTGGAAGCAGCACTCTTCTAAACAGTACACAAAAAATAGTCACTCTGGATTGCAACTAATGTTTATTTATTTTGTTATTGGTTTCAGTCAAGCATGACCATCTTCACACCACCAACTCCTTGGTGACATGGAGCCAGTACAAAATCCTGCTGGCTGTACAGAAAGGTACCAGTCAACAACTGCTCACTCTTTGCTCATCTTTGCACATTATTATGTGGAATTTGTGTTGTGGAATACAAAGTACATACTACAATAATTATTGCTAGATTATATTTATAGAATTCACTAGGTAGTGCACTCCACATATATTCACTTAGCAGAATTTATACTGCCCACGATGTGATGTGAAGCAGATTCTCCAAAGAGAGAGAATGTGATTGAGCATTCACACAGCAAACAGTGTACTGTATCTCGTCAATGTTATTTTTGCTTGGTCAAGCAACTTTGTTTTTAATAGAAGGCAGGGCTCTCTTAATTAATTCAAGGCAGCCATAAGCGGAGGCATAAAATCAACAAGGAGAGAATGACTGTAGAATAATTCTATTATTTGTATAGGGACTTGAGAAAAGATGGAGATACATTTTGGAATTACTTCAGAATTAGTACACAGATATTTCATCATACAGTGCCATCTGTTTCAAGTAGATTACAGAAGCAAAACAAATTTCAGAGAGGCTATTACTGCTTCAGAGAAACTTATTGTCACCATCAGTGAAGTACATATTATGAATTTAACAAAACATTTTTTACTATCAGCAATTTACAATTTGTGACATGTTCACCAAAATTTACAATTTAGAACGTAGTTCATGATAGTTTATTGAAATGTGTCTGTAAGCTTGGAAGTTTGAGATAATGCATTCAGCTTGACGATTTTCAGATCCATAACAAGACACAAAGGAATGTAAATTGGAAGAGGTTGAAGATGGCTGCAATTCTTCCAATAGAATCTGCTGCATTTTATTTCTAGCTCTTAACTGAGTTTTGGGTGATAAGTGTCCACATGATGGGCTGCAAACTCAGCGATAAGTGTTAACTGCCATCTTGTGTCTGGTTTTCACACTTGTTGGTCAATAATTCAGATTTTGTTTTTCTGTTTTCAGAAACTCTGTATTTGTACTTTTTCTTTGTCTCTTAAGGTAGTCTGGGCGGGACAAGAGGGAGAATGGAGACACTGAAATGTTGTCCTCTGAATTTTCTGGACAGCCTTGAAGAGCTGGCTTCTAATGAACATTGGTAGTCTTGTCATCTGAAACACACTGTGTATCTGTAACAAGAGCCGTTGACAATAGGACATCTTTGTGCTGAAATGGGGTTGTGTTTCTGAGAGAAATGTTGCTGTTTGTCTGCCATGGAGTCATTAAGGCTTTCAAAAATGTCAGTACTTCATACCACAGCCAATTTGATTGCAACTCTGGAAAGTTATAGGGTGGAACATAATAGTGCATATGTGTTTCCACTTAGTCTTCACCACCTCACTAAGAAATTCAGGCGTGAATACACAGAGTGTCCCTTGAGGAATCGTCAATATACAGAGATATGGCAGGAATGATCGTTTGAAGCAAAAAGCTTCATATGGGCATATGCACTATTCCAAATGGTTTCCAAGATATAACAATTTAATGTACATTGTTACTTATTTTCTGTTTTAGTTGATATATTGTCAGATTCACAAATGTTGCAACAGTCAGTAAATGTTACAACACGTGTTTTACAAAGTATCAAATGAAAAATTCATATTTTTTAATACATTCACCTCTAGGCATTATCACATGCATCACATTACAGCTGTTGTATAGTGCACATCAAATGTTCAAATATCCCACCATGAAATTCAGTGCATTTGTGCACTCTTGGGAGAAGATGTTTTTGTTATCTGAGTGCCTCTGCAGCTTCCTATCAGAGCAGCAGTGTCCATGATATGACTAGCAGGAGGAGAGCAGCAGGAGTGCTACCATAAACATACACAAAATCTGCATATTCTTCATTAGTATAGATGTGTGGCATTTTGGCCAGTGCATACACAAACACAGTTAACTGATGCTTCTCTCTGATATGCTATTAATTCCTTGCAACACCTCAGTCACAACACACCATGGACAACTGCATTTTCAATGGTCTAGTTTAATGGCAGAAAGACATCCTGAGAAAAGCAATTGAAAGCAATGAGGTAGGCTGGACTAGAATAAAACATCAAAGAGGTTGGGTGGGCAACACACACGTCTGCACTACCAGCATGAAATAAAACATACATTAAATGTGTTTTATCACTGAAATCATTTGAAATAGGATGTATGTTCATATGAAGCATTTTGCTTCAAATGATCCTTCCTGCCATATCCCTGAATATTGACCATTTTTCTTAGGACACCCTTATGCATGAATATTTTTTTCCTTTTGCACATTAATTGCAACTCCTTCAAACATCCTTCACATTGTACAATACTGTTCATTTAATTCTTTTTCAGATATTTTTCAGTTGGATATTTTTCTGTGCTCTTTCATAGTCATTTTAGATGCATCTAACTACAGTCACACAATCTTTGGATGAGTGAGTGGCACAATATGGAAATTTGCAAATACCTACACCTACTATACATATTTTCAAACTGCTGTGCAATACTTGTACAGTGGTTGGAAAGCAATCAGATGGCGGGACATTTAGGGCAAATGATTTGTACAATAATACTTTGAACATGCCTCAAAACTATCCACCCCAGAAGGAATACCTGGTATTTCAGTAGAAGCCCCCATTCATGTTGATTGGAGATGAAGCCTTTCCCCTCTTGGGTAATTTAATGTTGCTGTTTCTGGAGGGAGGCAGGAAGGAAGGTCATTTAAACAGAGGTTATCAAGGGCTGGAACAGTGATGGAATGGACATTCACTGTTGTGGCCAGCAATTTGAGTTTTCTCCAAAAGGAAATATAAACTTCCATGAACACACAGACATTATTATTCAGAGCACATGCATGTTGTACAATGTGACAATCAATACAGATGTTCCCGACATCTCTTCAGTGGAGTGTTAACCAGGACATATTTGAAAACAATACTTTGGTGGCATGCTTTCAAAAATGATACAGCAAACCAATAGTGCTTTCATAAGTGTGATGACTGTCAGGAATCCATTCAAAAACTGGATCAACAGTCATTAATGCAAATTTATCTCATGGCCAATTTATTAATACTGTACCTGTTGTGGTCATCATTTCATTAGCAAAAGGATAAAATTTGTAGATAATTCAGATGCAGTAATATACTAAACTTCGTGTGTTAGTTATCCATAGTATTTTTGCACTTGTTTATTTTACTTTTTTGTAGTTACCATCTGCTCCACAGTCTTCAACTACAGCAAATCTAGCTTGAGGTATCACATCCTTGTTGTGGAAGTGTTTGTTGGTCAGTGCCCACAACACAAGGCATTCATGTATTACTGACATCCATTGCAAGATATTGCTTGAAACTAACACATGAAAAACAAACTCACTTGCAATCACATCACTGTCATTGCACAGCACTACTTGATATCACTCAGCTCAGCCTGCTGTCAAAACAGGCATCAAGCTCTTTTGTTGTCAAAACTTGTTCTCCCATTTTCAGGTGATGTCAGCTTTTATTCCTGCATCATCATTCTG